>NC_136389.1:13183815-18183815 GCF_965140285.1 Lepidochelys kempii | reverse complement strand
GGCCAGTTAAATTCACGATGGATCTCAGATAAAAGATGAAGAGCAAATATAGCATCCACTGTGGATTGCCTGGCAGTGAAGCCCAATTGCTCTGGGAGATGGAGTTTCACAAGGCAAGGCTGGAGCCAGGTGAGTAGGACATGTGTGATGACTTTTCCAAGAACAGAGGGCAGAGTCAATTGACCTATAGTTACCACATTCAATGCGGGGGCTGTTCCCCACTTACAGAGCAGAATAACGATCCCTTCCTTCCACTCTGCTAGTAACTTCCCAGTAGTCCAAGCCCAGACAAAAAGTTGGTGTAATGGTACAGTTATAGGCTCTATGGCACATCTGAGAAATTCAGGCATTATGCTGTCAGGTCCGGTAGCATGCCCGCTTCGCAGTTTCTTTAGAGTGAACCTCTTCCAATGTAGGTGCATTTACAAAAGTTTGCAGGACTTCTTCTTGGATAAAGTACATTTTACCATCAGCCTTGTTTGTCAGCAAAGATCCTGCAAAAAGTTCATTTTTGGATGGAAATGACTGTATAGCTTTGAATGCCTGTCGAAATTTATTAGGTCTCCTTCCCTCTTCTGCCTCTTTTGTCAAGTTCTCAAAATAAGCTTCAGGAGGCACTTTTGCTCACACTCAAAAAATACCTTGTAAACATTATAGTCATGGCACTGTCTATTTCTTTTGCAATATTTGAAACGTCCCATTGTACAGCTGGAGGCATCACTTGTAGCATTTCAGTTCTGGGATGGCATCTACTGCTGTTCAGATGATTGTGCTTATGACTGTCCAAGCTAATTCTACATCATCTGGGAGAGTGCCAAGTGTGTCTAATTTGTTTTTCCACTGAGACAGACTACTTATTAGCAAGTACTGAATTTTTACAGATGCCTTGTGCTTTATGTATCACGAGGAGGACACTTTTATGTTAAAATAGAGGAGTAATTGGCATTTTAGCAACAAAGTGACAATGATCAGCATTTGCCAGGGCTTATGCACCTCTGTAGACCCAGTATGACCTTACTATACTACGATTCTGATCAATATATGGTCCAGCTTCTCCCTCGTCCACCCATCATCAAATATCCACATCTCTTGACAGATATCTAGGTGCCTGAACCAACTGCCAGTGTTGGTAATGCTATGAAAAGCACAAAAGAAGAGTAATCTCACCGAGCTGTCATTTATTGTTCCAGAGGAAAATGGCCCAAGAACGGTTTTGAAGCCATTTCTGGGACAACTTGGTGCAGAGTTCATATTTACGAGTACAATAAGTTCGTCGTGCAGTGGAACAGATTGCATCACAGCTGCTAGCTGCTAATAAAATTCATCTTCATTAGCATCTGTAGCTTCCTCAGTGGCAGCACAGGCTACATTGATGGGACAGCTGCCCATGGCGATGCCTCAACCTGGCATATAACAGTCAATCAGAAATAGGGTGCTACATTGTAAGTCAACCACACTAGGGTTCAAACTCACGGTTCATCTGTGTGTAGGTAGATCCAATGCTGTGCTTAAACATGATGGTTACAAATCATATTTTCAATCCAAAGGTAGAGAGAATCGTATGATAAGTGTGTGGGGGGGTATAGGTGTATGCGTGGTGGGGGAATTTGCAGAAATGAGACTTGCACAAAGGGAAAGAGACATTCATTTGTCAGCGTCGTCTGTGCAATGTTGCACACTCAACTCTCATTAAAAGTAATGGGAGCTGTATGCACTTCCCACCATAGTACACTGAAAACTATGCTGTTTAAATAAATGTACACAAGAAAAATACACGCAAAAGTCTTATTGCTCTAAGGGTATATCTGCACTGGAGCTGGAGTTGTAATTTCCAGTTTGGGCAGATATATCTGCACTACCACTGAGCAAGCTAGCATACTAAAGATAGAAGTATATCCATGGCTGCATGGGTGGTGGGAGAGGCTAGTGACCTCGAGCACACACCTAGGGTTTTAGATGGGATTGTATTGTGGGGGCGAGCCTCTCCTGCCACTCACGCAGCTGCAGCTAGGCTGCTCATTTTAGCGGGCTAGCTCAGTCAAACCTAGAACTGCTACATCTATTACACCTCCCAGCTACAGCATGGGTATATCCTAAATCAAATAGTGTGTCACTTCTGAATCGATCACCAGCTACACAGAAACAACAAGGAATCCGGTGGCACCTTGAAGACTAACAGATTTATTTGAGCATGAGCTTTCATGGGTAAAAACCCCACTTCTTCAGCTGCATGGCCATGAAGTGGGGTTTTTACCCACAAAAGCTTATGCTCAAATAAATCTGATCTGGCTACTGGCTGGCCTGGGTGCTTTTACAGATTTATATCCCTTCATGGTATCACTAGCCAATCTTCACCGCATGATTACTTTCCTTTTTAATTGGCTCTTTTCTCATCAGCAAATTTAATTAACTGACTTAAGGGATGCTAGAGCAAGCAAAACCTAAAAGAAAAAAAGGAAGTGGCTTTAGTTCCTGTTGTGCATACATGCAAAATAAGCAAAGGATTTGGGCTCTGCTCCTCTCATTTTCAGACAGAAATTCAACTCCACTAATGATAATCTGCACTTCTAGATCATCTTCCATTTGAGGGTCTCAAAGCACTTTGCAAGAATGAACCAATTAAGCCACATTATACCCCAGTGATTCAGGAAAGGCAATGTAGGGAACACTTACCCAACACAGAAATGCAGCCACCCTTGGAGTAGTCACAGCTGCTTAACTTTATTTATTTAAAAGCACACACTGACATGACATGAAATTGGACTAAATTTTCTACTGGTTTAAATGGATGCAACTGCACTGATGTCAATGGAGTTTTGCCCATTTACACTAGCAAAGAATTTGGCCCAGAGTCCTTACCATCACCAAGTCCACTGGACTATGTTATTTCCATGATATTGCTTCTGGATATCCATTCTCCACTTGCTTCTACGTGGCTATATAGGATTCCTTCTTCACCACTCTTCATAACAGGCCAGGTTTTGATACCCCTTGCTAGCACGGAATAGGACAATGGAAAGGCAGCGTAGTCTTTGTGGCTAGGGGATGAGAGCAGGTTCTAATGCTGGTTCTGTAACTGACCTGTGATGTAACCTTGGGCAAGTCAGTTCACCCTCTGTTCCTCTGCTCTGCTTCCCCTTCCACACTTTGTCTCTCTCTTTTCTAGACTGTAAGCTCTGCAGGGCAGATGCCGTCTCTCACCATGGGTTCGTATAGCACAATGGGGCCCTGATCTTGGCTGGAACCTCTAGGCATTACTGCAATATCAACAGCAACAGGGTTACTCAGAGTGATACACTACTCAACATGAGGAAGGTTATCAGAATCTGGCCCTATCGATCTCGTCAAGGACATGTACTCCATGCCACTGTGTTCTGATGAAGTAGTAGATAATCACAGGTCAGCGATTTCAAAAATGACTATTTTGTGCGCTCTGGTACAACGCGGTGATGTGATCATTTCAAAGATCATCAGTTAAATCTAACTGCTGTGTAAGAACATGTGATAGTTTATTTTTATGAATCAGTTATCTTTTGATTAACTCATTATAAAAAAAAAAGGATCCATAATAAAAGGTCAGCCATCCAACCACCTGACACCAACTTCATTTGCTCTAATGAATTGCGTTGTATTTCATTCCTTGTTCCTGATCATAGGGAGCTGGTATTCTGTAGGTAAGGACTGGAGTATTGTGCTCCTGAAGAAAGAGATCACCTGACTGAAGATTCCAGGAACAAATTCATCATTATACATGAAAGGGAACATTCAAGATGGCCTGCATGTAAAGCCATGCTTAAATATAGCCTTTTTGCTGTGGAAATTTCTGTGCATGAAGGGCAAGATTTAAAATGCTGATCAGCATCACTTTTGTTATGAAATGTTTGGAAACAAGCTAATGAATTGAATTTCAGCTTTTTTCACTGACTTGACAGCCGTTTCTGCCATGTAAGAAATATAGAGCTTTATAATAATATTTTTGGGTGCAGATTCTCTTTTTAATGGCTCAGAAACATTGTCGGAACATTACAAAAAAGAAAAAAAAATCCTTCCCTCTTTTCCTTTAACTCAAGGAGCATAAACTCCGCTTATGGCCCTTGCTTGACTGCAGGACTGGGGCACATCAAGTTTCAGGATCTCTACAAGGCTGCAGAAGAGGCCACCCACAGTGGCAGCCCCTGTGGTCCCTCAGCTCTAGGGACTGCTCACTCCTGCTCCTCCCAGAGACCACAATGCCAAAAGGGGGGCAGGTGGGGTGAAGAGCAGATGGACTCATGGCCATGGAGGGAGCAATGTCTAAGGCAAAATTCACCTCCTATACAGCGCTGGGAGAGACTGTGCCTGCCTGAGACAGTGCTCCTCCAGGGACCATTTGGCTCCACGCTGCCCTCTGCACCACAGTGGCATGAATGCTACCATCTAGTCCAGTGTAACAACTGGGACCGAATCCTATTTGCATTATAATTTTTAGCAAAGCCATTGTCACCATTCACAAAATCAATTTAACAGAGAATGCTTGGGGATGAATTTTGCTCTTGGTTACCCCAGTGCAACTGCGAGAGCAGAATTTGGTTTTTAATGCTTCTGAGCATGGCATTAAAAAGTGGAAATGAAAGTTAAAGAACAATTCAAAACGGCATCTGCGGTTTTTTGTATTCTTGAATTTGGTATTTTCTCCTCCTGGTAAAGAAAGCATGTATTAAAATATGACCAACAGATGTGGTCTTTATACAACTCTGTTCTTTTCTACAACTTGTTTGCCCACAGAAATATCATTCAAACCCATACTACTGAAGACAATTGGGAGAGTGGACTGCTCAGTCGACGAATAGTGAGCTATGCAGCCTTTCACTTCTAGGTTACTAGTTCAAATCCGACAGAGGTCAACAGAGACCAAAATTCCCATCATCCAATGGCTGTTCAGTGGCCAACTGAGATGAGCCAGTGGTCTCTGCCTGATTCTTAGTGAACAGATGTCCATACCATAAAATCATCACAACAGGCATCGTGTCAGTTGACTTGGGCTTGTGGAGCTATAAAATTGCCGTGTAGACATCCAGGCTCTCGGGCTGGTGGCCTGCTTGTGGGGTTCCAGGGCTCAGGCTAGACCCAAGCCCAGACATCTACATTACCATTTTATAGCCCCGCAGCCCAAGTCTGAGGCCGCTGACACAGGCCAGGAGTGGGTGTTTTTTTGAAGTCTAGCCATACCCTTTACTGGCAGTCTCAGCCAACAAGCCAAGGACTGAAGAGGCATGAAAATCCAAACTACCCTCTTCATTCCTTTTGCTACAATAGAAAACCCATATAAACAGATGCTTCAGGTCTGGGTTAAGACACTTTGAAAGGTAGCACATGGAAGCCTGCACTGCCATTTCTTGTACTGCATATACTGTGCAACTACTAAGAAGGCTGCAGTTTGCAAGGGTGTGTCTGCCCTTAGAAACTTCTTAAATGTTTTTCCACAATAATACATCTTTTCCAGTGCTATCAACCAGATAAGCCACAACATAGACCAGGAGCAGTCATTTTTACCACTATGTTATCTAACCCTGCTCTGAGAAACTTTTGTGTGTGTCAGTTTCCATTGCATGTTTTCATAACTGAAGTAAGCAAATCCCAAATTCAACAATGCAAAAAACCACCAAAACACCACCTGGACATTTGTCATCAATCTCTTTTCAGAGTGTTACAAAAATCCAAAGAGTCAACAATAAATCTCAGCACTTACTTTGGAAGCTCAGTACCTTAATAGTGTCCCTTTAAAAATACAGCCATAAACAAACCAATTTATATAACAGTGGTATAATGGGCTAGCACAAGACGTGCACAATCCTCAAAGTAAAAATTATGTGGAGTCGCAAAATGAGTATTGTTGTAAGGTCTAGGTTGATCATCAGATACTTCCTTCCACCTATCTCTCATTCCTCTGACTTCTCCAGGAAGCACTTTAGGACCCAGTTCAATTAGCCTGCCTCTCTTCTCAGTGGAAATGCTTTCCCAGTAGCACCAATTAAGAGTGAAACTGACAAGGTGAGTTCCTAGACAGTTCCATATTACAGGTGACAACACCAGGAAAGCTTCTGTGCAGAGAAGCGTGATGCTAATTAAGCTCCTCTAGAAATGACAGAGCTGACTGTCCCATAAATGTTAGCTTGCTGAAAAAGATGAAGACATTGCGTAGGCTAAAGTGCATGCATGGGGCAGCTAATTTGTTTACCTCGGAGACAGCCAAGATAGCATCAAATCAATAGCAAGAATGCTTTTACCTGTAAATACTAAGCTGGCATTTTCCAGTTCTTCTTGAGGAACCTTGAAACTGAAGGACTCATTGTAGAAGGGATCTATTGTACCCTTCATGCAAGAGGTTTTCTTGGTTTTGGCTAATTTTAATCCATGAACCAGCTGAATTTTCACAAAGGGATCTGAAAGAAACACAAACACAATTCCAGCTTTACAGGTGCAGCCAGTCAATGTTCCTGTCTCAGAAAGGTTCTGCACAGTTGGGACCAGAGTGTGGAGCGGCACTGTGGAGGAAAAATAGCTTTGGGGAGGGATCTGGACTCTTATCATGTCAAGGTACCAGGTGACTTGCAGTGGAGATGTACAAGGCTCAGGCAGCAGAATTCAGAATGTTTCTGTTGACTCTGCATGGAGTGCAACAAATGGTGACCTTGACAAAAGCCAGGTATGTTGTTCTCACTGACAGATGTCAATAGTCTGACAACAGCAGCAGCTGGAGTAGGGAGTGAGGGAACTATATCGTGAGGGAGAGGGAGAATCACCAGCTGCTAGAATGATGAAATAGACCTTTCTCCATACTCAGGTGAGGGGTGAGTGGGCATTGTCAAAAATCACACAGCAGAACAAGTTTTGCAGAATTAAACCGCCTTTATATTTAACACTCACACAACACTTTGTGTCTGCAAAGCACAGCACAAACATTGAGAAATAATCCTAAACCACAAAAGCAGAGGCAGGGATAGCATTTGGAAATTCCTGGTTCCCAATCCTAGGCTCCGGCCAGTAGATTTGGACTCTCAATGTTTGATTTATATATATATTTTTAAAACCACATATATGAGAGCTTTTCAAAGCCATGCATTAATTTTAATGGGAACAAAGTGTCCAAATCATTTAGGTGGAATCAAAAAATGGCTGCCTAACTATATAGGACAATTTTAGAGCACACACAAACATGCAGGAGTGATCTGAGAAATACACTGCCCTTTACCTGAACCTTGGCTCATATCTGTCTGAAGAAGTTGTTTCGCTCGAATAATGTCTACATTCAGTCTTCCTGCACTGGGAAGGTAATTTAGTGATAGCAGCAGCTCTCCCAACTCGACTTCATTCTACAAGGAAAAGGAAATATGAGAATATATAACTGCAAAGTCAGCTAGAGAGACAACTGCAGTTCAACCAACAAAAACAGATCCCCTAATGGACTGAAATGGCAGAAAAACATTTTAAGTCACATTCCATTTTCATCATCTTCAGGAACCATTTGGGGCCTTGCACTGAATAAGGTATAAATAAGGATACGATCCCCTGCTAGTAGGTTTGCTTCACTATATTTACACATCAATCACTGAACATGGTTCCGTCTTAAAATTGCCATCATTACGCCGTAGTCTGCTTGTGACAGAGTGCTGGGAACCAAGAACTGAGCCAGCACTCTGGTCACTGAAACACCAATTAATTCTCCCCAGGGCCTAATTAGTGGATTACAATGGGCTGGAGGAGGACCAATGAGGAACTTGGCCCATTAACCCAGCAGGTTTAAGAAAGCACAGGAAGGCAGTGCAGGAGGGAGAATGAGAACCAGTCTCTGGCGAGAGAGAATGCTCTCTCCCCAGCAGAGACCTGAGGAGGAGAAACTGAAACCATACCTAATATGGTGTGTGGAATGGTAAGGTGATGGGAAGAGCAAATGTGAATAAACTGCACTGGAGTGTTTAGCAGCTGAAGGGCCCTCATCGGCATAGCGAGAGCACAAGGCAGGAACGGGTTGTCACCCTGTCAGAACTGTTTCAACGAGATGCACAAGGAGGAGGAATCGCAAGAGCTGTAATTTTCCTTTCTTGCATTTGAAGTTTTTCCATCTAGTCCTAACCTTAACAATTTAACATGACTGATCTGCGGTTAACATCCAAAATACTGGCCCAGTCCTGCAAAACAGCCACACACAGAACTGCCATTGACGACCCTGGAAACTGTGGGCACGGAATGCTTAGAGAATCAGACTCTATGGGATTAAGTAGCATTTCCTTTGTGGTATAAGCTGACAATAGGGAGGAAATTCAGAGGTGGCATTCACTTACGAGCTTGTTCCCTTACTCCCTGATATTGCAGCATGTCATGCACTTATCTGAGAGCCGGGCTTACCAGTGTCCTTGCTATTCAGCAAACTGTGTTCTGACCTTAGCTTTATATAAACATAGCTATTTATCCATTAATCCCACTTTCACTGACTTAACTGAAACAAGTAAAAGTGTCTGAGAGCAGATATTACTAAAAGCTGCCTAAAAGTGATTGCTTAAAATACTAATGATTGACATGCACTGCCTTTGAAGCTTCCTGATGCTGTTATTGTATGAGTGTGATGAAAATACGTATCCAGTGAGCACCATTGTTGGTTTTACATTCACCTTTCTGATACCTGCAATAACCATGGTATCTTTCTATTCTCACCACCAGAGCTGAGCCCACCCCAAAAACTCCCACATCCAAGTACTGGAGAAGTTCAGACCCAGGTCCCGATCTGATCTGTGTGGCCCATCTCAGCAAGGAATAGGAGAGACAATGGTCCACAATCACTACAGAAAGGACAAGAACTTTTAAAGGCACCACCGCAAGAGATGTTATTAACCACAAGTGGACACAAATTACAACAGCAATTAGTGTTGTGGGAAATGTCTGTCACAAACCTGAAATTAGAGGCAAGTTTGCCAAAGTATACAAACCCAAGTCAAGTTTCAGGTAAACCCGGGCAGGGCACTGAACAAACTGGGGCTTGGATTCCAGTGAAATTGGCCAGTTAATCATTTTTCAGGGGGAAACTAGGCAAAATGTGACAGTTCCAGCTGAGTGTGGCATTTTGGGCTGAAATGAACCATAACACTCAGAACAAAACTCGAGCAGGTTTGGAGGCTTCCCCTGCTCAGGAGAGCTCCCTCCAGAAGTAAATAAAGCCTCGGCATTCCTTCTAGGTTTGGTAAGGACCCTCCATTTCCTGCCACCCTCCCCCATCCTCAGCTGGGAAACTCTAATCCCACCTGCGGCCTGCGGCAGGACATCACAGAGGTGGCTCCTGCTTCTTAATACAGGCCCTTTTTGACTTCCCTCATTAAAGATCCTAGGGCAGAAGATGAGTAGGGGCCATTAAATCTGGTATCCTGGTCCAATCCCAACTGTGGTAATTACATTCTGTCCACTCAGATTCCCCTGCAGTAGTTTCTCTTCTATATTGTTCTTATTGACGTTTCAGGACTACATGACAGAGATGCTTTTGAAACACAGGTAAACATGTAGTAGATTGAGCAAAGCTCTGCACTTCAGATCTGAACTGAATATGGCATTCTTTTCCACTTTATGCCCTAAATTAATGTTTAGCATCACTGTGGGTTAATTAATTAATTGTCTGGTTCCACCCCTGGAGGTGACTGCATTTCAGTAGCGAGTAACATAATTCCTGTGTATTTAAACCCACATTCTCCATTCTGCTAACGCAAGCCAAAATTAGTGACCTCGGGAACAAGCCAGGTGGTGTGGCAGAATCTGCCTCACCCCCCTGATTGCACAGTGACCTTTCCACTGTATGTCTGTGGGTCCAGGCTGGGAGGGGAGTGGCTAGCCTGGGAGGGAGAAGATGGGTAGATGGCATCATCTCCTCTCAAACCTGCATGAACTCCTTCATGGGGGGAAACACAGTCAGTATTTGGAGCAGCAACCAACAGGAAGAATATGGTAGCAGCGCCTACGGCAGAGGGATTTTCTGGCAGTGCCCACAGCCCTGCTTTATGAATAGGTGAGGGACAAAAGGTTAACCTGGAAGATTTAGGCAGACAAAACGTTACGTGACATGGCACTGCACAACTTTTTCATTAAACAACCAGAACATACAAAATTAACGTGGCACACATGAAACAGATCAGTAACGGACTAACTGCTGCTGGAATACCATGGCCATTTCTTTGATATCCACTACTGAAGGAGGATGTTGATAGATTGGAGAGAGTTAGAGATAAGCCACAAGAATGATTAAAAGACTTTTTTTTAAGTGCCTTTTAATGACAGACTCCAGGAGTTCAATCTATTTCGCCTAACACAGAAGGTTATGGGGTGATGATCACAGTCTAGGAGTACTTACACGGGAAGCAAACAAACATTTGATAATGGGCTCTTCAATCTAGCACACAAAGGGATAACAAGATCCAATGGCTGGAAGTCAAAGCAAGAAAATTCAGACTGGATTAAAGGTGTAGATTTTTAACAGCGAGGGTAATTAGCCAATGGAACAATTTACCCAGGGTTGTGATGGATTCTCCATCACCGGCAATTTTTAAATTAAGATTGGATTTAAAAAAAAAAAAAAGAAGAAGATCTGCTCTAGGAATTATTTTGGGGAAGTTCTATGCCCTGTGTTACACAGGAGGTCAGGCTATGTAATCACAGCCATCCCTTCTCACCTTGGAATCCATGCTAAAAGAAATATGAAAGAGGGTTTCCGGTCACAGAGCCGGGTTCAGTCAATTGGCTACGCAAAGTGAGTGTGTGCACTACTTAACAGACCTAGCGAGGCAACTGGAGTTGCTGAGTGACCGTCCATCTGGGAAGACCCTGCCCATTGCATAGGCCAAGGAGATAAATTTGGGGATGGCCCCACTGGGGATGGCCAACCTGGTCAAAGAAATCAAGCAGGGCAATAAGTCAAACCTAAAATCTGAGGAGATGGAAAGCATCAGCCTTTATGAGTCTCCCTGAATGGATGCCCTGATCCTGAACCCTCATCATTACTCCCTTATCCTGGTTACAACAGATGGCAATATAAATAGATGCAGTGCACACAGACTCCAAATTAACCATTCACCACTCTCCATTTCTTCCCACGGTAAACTTCATTCTTGTTTTACCTCAAAGAAAGATGAAGAAAGCCCCCTCCACCCCCCACAAACATGCACTTATTCTTGTCGGCCCAAGGAATTCAAACATTATATTCACACCTCAACTGCTAGAAGAGGGCCTCATCCTCCCTGATTGAACTAACCTCGTTATCCCTAGCCTGATTCTTGCTTGCATATTTATACCTGCCTCTGGAAATTTCCACTACATGCATCCGACAAAGTGGGTATTCACCCACGAAAGCTTATGCTCCAATACATCTGTTAGTCTATAAGGTGCCACAGGACTCTTTGCAAACATTATAACTGTGATACTAAGAGACTAGCATTGTAATCTGAATCTTCAATACACAGGTAATTCCCTCTGGCCAGGAAGGCACTGCCCAGGGGAGATCTAAATCTGGATTTACACACTGTACTCTGCACCAAGGATAGGTCCAAACCCTACCTAAGCACATGACTGTGCCCAGTCTCAGCACTGAACAGGCAGCTGAGTGGGTGTTATTAAAAGGTGTTTAGAAAAATTAGTGGAAATGTACTGTCTATACCAGACGATTTTTCCCAGCCAGTTTCTTATTGAGATTGTGCATGCGCTTGGGGAACTACTGCCAACCATCTGTGAGATGAGCCCAAGCCCTTAATAGCTAGCTTAAGCTAGCAGAGAAGCCTTAGGCATATTATTAAGGATAGTTAATGCCTTCCTTTTGGAGAGCAACACACCATCCATGCTTCAACAAATACTGTCTAGGCCCTTGCTCAAAAAACCATCATTGCTAGTGGGGCACCTAGGCAATTGTAATATCCTGATCCCTAACCCTTCACTAGTACCACAACAAACCTTAGGGTAACTGATTATCTACTTGATTACATATGGCTGATGTAGACAGTAGCTTGACACTGGGTCGCTCCCAGCGTGGGTCTTTGCACTCTGTGAAATCAGTCCTGGATTAGTCTCACAGACAGGAAAAATTTCCCAGACATCACTGCACTTCATCCGATCACTGCACCACAAAACAGGCTGCTGCCACTCAGGACAAAGCCTCTTGAACGGCTGATTCTGAATCCTGATAGACTAGTCACAGCTTGGCATGCAGGAAGTGGCGCGGGCCGCAGGGGCGTGCTGGCCGCCACTTTCCGCAGCTCCCATTGGCCGGGAACGGTGAACTGCGGCCACTGGGAGCTATGGGTGGCTGTGCAAATGTAAACAAACTGTCTCACGGCCTGCCAGCGGATTACCCTGACAGGCCGCAGGTTGCCCACCACTGGTGTAAAAGGTCCACGCTGTCTATAAGACAATCTGCATAATTCTGAACCCTGTCACTACCAGCAATATCATGTACAAATTGAATCTGAATCCAGTATTCTTCCATCCCTATTAACATTGTTATAGCAGACCATTGGTTTAGGGTTACCAACTTTCTACTCACACAAAACCAAACACCCTTGTCCCACCCCTGCCTCGCCCCTCCTCGAAAGCCCCGCCCCTTCTCTGAGGTTCCGCTCCCTGCTCACTCCATCCCCACTCCAACTTCCCACCCTCACTCACTCATTTTCACCGAGCTGGCTCAGGAGGTTGGGGTGCAGGAGGGGGTGAGGACTCTGACTGGGGGTGTGTGCTCTGGGGTGGGTCCAGAAATGAGGAGTGCAGGAGGGGGCTCCAGGCTGAGGCAGTGGGCTGGGATGCGGGAGGGGGTGAGGGCTCTGGCTGGGGGTGCAGGCTCTGGGGTAGGGCCAGGGATGAGGGGTTTGGGGCACAGGAGGGGGCTCCGAACCGAGGGGTGGAGCTGAGGGGTTCGGAGTATGGGAGCAGGCTCTGGGCTGAGGCAGGGGGTTGGGGTATGGGAGGGGGTACGGGCTCCAGGCTGGGGGTGTGGGTTCCATGGTGGGACCAGAAATGAGGGGTTCAGCACATGGGAGGGGTGCTGGGCTGGGACAGGGAGTTGGAGTACAGGGGGGTGAGGGCTCTGGCTGGGGGTGCGGGCTCTGGGGTGGGGTCAGAGATGAGGGATTTGGGGTACAGGAGGGGGCTCCAGGCTGGGACTGAGAGGTTCAGAGTGCGGGAGGAGGCTTTAGGCTGGGGCAGGGGTGGGGGCGGTGAGAGGTCTCCAGCTGGGGGTGAAGACTCTGGGATGGGGCTGGGGATGAGGGGTTTAGGGTGTAGGAGGGGGCTCCGGGCTGGGGCTGAGGGGTTCGGAGTGGGGGAGGGGGATTAGGGTTGGGGTAGGGGGTTGGGGCACAGGAGGGAGCAGGGGTTCAGGCTCCAGGTGGCGCTTACCTCAATCAGTTCCCAGAAGAAGTGGCATGTCCCCTCTCCAGCTCCTATGTGAGGCACAGCCAGGAGGCTCTGCGTGCTAACCTGTCTGCAGGTGCTGCCCCTGCAGCTCCCATTGGCTGTGGTTCCCGGCCAGTGGGAGCTGCAGAGCCGGTGCTTGGGGTGGGGGCAGCGTGCGGAGCCCCCTGGCTGCCCCTACTCGTAGGAGCCAGAGTGGGGAAATGCTGCTGCTTCCGGGAGCCACGTGGAGCTACAGCAGGCAGGGAGCCTGCCTTAGCCTCACTGCGCTGCTGACTGGACTTTTAACAGCCCGGTCAGCTGTGCTGAATGGAACCGCCAGGGTCCCTTTTTGACCAGGCGTTCCACTCAAAAACTGGACACCTGGCAACCCTACATTGGTTTGGGTTTTTTATAACGTATCCATTCTTACTTGTCACTTGCAGTCATTGTTTAATCTGGTTCATTGCACAGCTCAGCTTTTGCAAATTCCAGTATGCTTAGAAAATTGGAAAACTGTGTTATATACTGTAAGATACCTATAACTTTTCTCAGTCGTGTAACTAACAACCAGTAACACCACCAAACTATTCATTTTGTAAAATCCATCAAATCATAAATATAAGATGCAGGGCAGTCACTAAGACTGTGTACAGCAGTGGTTCTCCACCTATTTACGCATATGCACCTCTCTATGTGTTATGTGGGCCACGTCCACACAATATATATACTACCCTTATGGGCCTGAGAGTGTCACATGGGCTGCAGTTTTGTGCTGATTGGGCTGCAAGAAGCCTGTGGGTTGAGAACCACAGCTGTACAGAAATGCAGGGCTCTTCAAGTCACCCTAGGCTCAAGTACTAAATATCTGCACCAAGATTCAGGGGAATTACTGCTGGGTCCTGGTAGTAGGTGGCAGGGCTGTCCCTAGCCATTCTGGTGCCCTACACAGCCCCCTGCCCCCACAGGGGGGAGGGCCAGGCCTCTGCAGGGGGGCAGGAGCAGGCTTGGGCGGCAGGGGGGAAACTGCCCCCCTGCACGAGCCGGTGGAACAGAGCAGGTTGTGGCCAGGTCACTCCACTTCCTGCCGCCCGGTGAGTGCACGGCAGGCCTGACCCCCACACTCATGGGGTGGCAGAAAGTGGAGTGACCCGGCCCCAGCCTTGTAGGGTGACCAGCTGTCCCAATTTTATAGGGACAGTCCCGATATTCGGGGCTTTGTCTTACATAGGCACCTATTACCCCCCACCCCATGTCCTGATTTTTCATGCTTGCTGTCTGGTCACCCTACAGCCTTGGGACTGAGGGGCAGGGGGAAACTGCCCCCCAGCACTCACCAGCAGCGCGGCTGGGGCCGGGTCGCTCCACTTACCGCCGCCGGGGAGTGCAGGCCCGACCCCTGCTGCAGTCCTCAGAGAGGGGGGTGGGGGCGGGCCTGGGGTGGGAAGAGGCGGGGGGACGGTAGAGCATGGACGGGGGCTTTGGAGAAGGGGTGGAGTTGGGGCAGGGGCTCGGGCAGATCAGTGGCAGAGGCTTTGGGGAAAGAGTGGAGTGGGGGCGGGGGCTGGGGCGGAGCAGTGGCAGAGGCTTTGGGGAAAGGGTGGAGTGGGGGGGCGGGGACCCTCTGGAAGAGGCGGAGCAGGGACTGGAGCAGCACGCAGCTCGTACTTTGCGTATGGGTAGGGACGGCCCTGGTGGGTGGACCCATTTAGTTTCAGCCAGGATCTACAGGAGTTTAAAGTATCTCACTGGCCCAAACGGAACTCCTAGGAATAGCTATCCTTATGCTGAAGATTATGTGGTTTTATAAAGCATAGCCAGACCCCAGGAAGTGGAAGGGAGAGGGCGGTGAGTCTGGGCATGGACCAGGGCCTGGCGCTCTGTTACAGACAGCGTAGGGACTCCATGTATTCATGGTAAGCTTTAAATAAAATTAAATTTGTATATTCAAAAATTTTATATTCCAAAACATTTTAAACATTGCTTCATTTTGTGCACACACAAAATTGGTGTGTGAGTGTAAAGCTCAGATTTACGCAAAAACACAGATCAGGCAGTCAGGCACCTACCCACACGAATTTATGCCGCAAATGCAGGTTTTGCAGGTGCTAAATGGATGTGGCTAACCAAAACACTTTTTAAATTTGTTTGTAAAACTTGGTCTATAGCAGGGGTGGGCAAACTTTTTGGCCTGAGGGCCACATCGGGTTTCTGAAATTGTATGGAGGGCCAGTTAGGGGAGGCTGTGCCTCCCCAAACAGCCAGGTGTCACCCGGCCCCCACCCGCTTCTCGCCCCCTGACAGCCCCCCCAGGACTCCTGCCCCATCCAACCCCCCCGTCCCCTGACGGCACCTCCAGGATCCCTGCCCCTCCCTGTCCCCTGACGGCACCCCCAGGATCTTTGCCCCTTCCTGTCCCCTGACTGCCCCCGGACCTCCCACCCCTGACTGCCCCCTGCCCCCCCATCCAACAACCCCTTCTCCCTGACTGTCCCCAGAACCTCTGCCCCTGACTGCCCCCCGCCACCCCATCCAACCCCTGCTCTCCTTCCTGACTGCCCCATGGGGCCCCTGCCCCATCCAACCATCCCTTCTCCCTGACCGCCCCCGGAAACCCTGCCCCTGACTGCCCCATCCAACCCCCCCTCCTTCCTGACTGTCCCTCTGGGACTCCTGTCCCCATTCAACCCCCTTGTTCCCCACCCCGACCTCTATCTACATCTGACCACCACCCTGAACTCCCCTGCCCTCTATCCAACCCCCCCGCTCCCTTACCACTACAGCCACACCGCCCAGAGCACCAGGACGGGAGCTGTGCCGCCTGGCGGGAGGCAGTCGTGTCGCCGCACAGCACAGAGCACCGGGTCAGGCCACGGCTCTGCAGCTGCGCTGCCCAGCAGGAGCTCACAGCCCCACCACCCAGAGCATTGCGCTGGCGGCGCAGTGAGCTGAGGCTGCAGGGGAGGGGGAACAGCAGGGTAGGGGCTGGGGGCTAGCCCCCCGGGCCAGGAGCTCAGGGGCCAGGCAGGGGGGTCCCGTGGGCAGGATGCGGCCCGAGGGCCATCATTTGCCCACCTCTGGTCTATAGTGAACTACCCATAACGCTGCCTACTCTATGATCCCGGATTCAAATAACACAAAGATAAGGTAAGGTCCTGATCTTCAGTCGTGCCCTTTTGCACATGCCTGATTTGTTCATGGGCAACTCTGGCAAAGCCCCCGTGAAGAACTGGGTCTATATTTTACTAATAGACTTGCAGGCAATATTCAGACAGAAGGTGATGAGTTACAAAATACTGTGCAGTATGTCCAATCCAAAACCCATGGAACTGAACAGAAAGACTCCCATTAACTTCAGTGGGCTTGGGATCAGGCATCATCTGCCTAAATTTCCCTTGAGGACTTTTTCTGTGTCACTCTGCTTTCCAGCTAAGTGTCAGCAGTGTCCAAACACTGCATGTTTCCATTAATTGCCTTGAAGGAAGTAATGTGCAATCCAACCCACAAAGACCACATCAGGATGGGTTTGCTGGAAAATAGTCTTAACTGTCCCATTGTTGAGCACAGCTGGTAATGTGCTTTCCGGAATGACAAACAGCATTTTCAAAACAGAATGCAGTTCACTGACTAGCCTACCATACAAATGACTCAGCGACTTGAACAGGCATTTAACTTTAGCAGTGAACTATATCTGATCTTATCCATGTATATTTTCAGCTCAGCTGTAGGAATATGAATGCTGGATGGTTCAAATCCTGCCACAATGCAGGGAGGTAGACCAGATGACTACAATTCAGCACTGAAAAATTTTCTTTGAATTTGTTTGTAACCTTGCACTTCTCTCCTGGTGCCTTAAATTTGATCAACCCATTGTTCATTAATCAGGTTCATATGCTGAACTATGCTTGCTAACTTTATTCTTGTGGTTTGGTCACCTGTGATTCACTGTCCTCAATAGCTCCACATGGCATCCAATTAACAACCAAGTTACAAACGCATCAGTTGCCCCAGAAAAACCCGGGCAAGAGTTAAAACTTCTCAAGTCTTAGTTCGTGCCTCTCCCATACACTCTGCAGGACAAGTCCACACTGCTGAATCGGAGCACTGGTATCTGATACTCTGTCTAATTAGAGCAGTGGTTCTCAACCTTTCCAGACTACTACACCCCTTTCAGGAGCCTGATTTGTCTTGCAAACCCCAGGTTTCACCTCTCTTAAAAATAGACTTGCTTACAAAACCAGATAAAAAAATACAAGTGTCACAGCTGACAATTTCTAACTTTCTTATTTTGTCTGTATGAAATTTTAGTTCATGCTGACTCCACTAGTGTTTTTTATGGAGCCTGTTGTAAAACTATGCAAATATCTAAATGAGTTGATGTACCCCCTGGAAGACCTGTGAGTACTCCTGGTTGAGAGCCACTGAACTCGAGAAGCCAGTGGAAGAGATGAAATCCCCAGCGCTAGGAAGAATGTGTAATATACAGAGTCATTTGTTCAGCCAGCAAAATGGAGACAATTGGGGAAAGTCAGCAGTTGATGTGAGATGGCTATTTTTATTACAGCAGGTCAGCTGGGAGAGCTGATTGAGTCAGACGAGATTGGTGGAGGGGTTTGTTCTTAGTTTGGTGGGAAACAAATTAGAAGCCTCAGGCCAATTCAGGTTGGCATAACTGATTGGAAGTAACGTTTCTCACTTCTGAGTGCCTGTCAAATTTGGGAGGGTTCCCTCTCAGTGCTCTGCATAAATATGGCATGACTCCATAATCATCAGCCCTTTGGTTTCCTTGCTTTTATTATATAAATATATGTCATGTATAGAGGAAATGTTACAATATTTTTTTCCCTAGTGACTCTGTGCACGTAAGCATCTTTTTGTTACAACACTGAAGCCTTTTCAGGCAGGATAGGGAAGGTCTGATAAAGACATCTCTCTCTTCCTCATAAGTGCAGGGTTTGAACAAAGAAAGGGGGAAGCTTATGTATTTGGTGCCATATTTATTTTATTGGTGCTCAAGAAAGAGAAGAGTCTGAATTTTGTTTGTCGAAGACCTTTTAATGAAAAAAAGTGCTGTGGGTTTTGCCTGTATTGGTCCACTTTATATTTTGCTCTCAGTAGTTATGACAAAACCTCTAATATTTCCCCACTACAGGATCCAGGGATACATTTACATCCCAAAGTTTGTAAATTTAAATGCCTAACTTGACGCATAAGGAAGAGAGATTACACCCTAAAATCACAAACAAAACCAGTATGTGGCAATCTTTATACCCCCGTTTAAATGACTGTTCATTTTTTTCTGATAAAAGGCATGTATATAGTTCAGTATTACAGGTGGGTATAGTTCCAATTCTACCTAGAACTATTGTAGAATACCACAGGCCGTGAGTTTTTGAACCTATGCTGTTTGCTGTATATGTCTCCCTTAGGCACCGTTATTTAAAGGCATAATTTGAGTTACAATTGTAATGCTGATGACACACCAGTTTGGGTTTTGATCCCAGGTGATTCTGGGAAAGCAATTTCCTGTTAGATTAGGTAGCTAAGTGACATCCAGTCTTGGATGTCCATTATTTTCCTGAAGTTCTGATTATTGCTTCATCTTTCACAGTGCCTTTTTATGGGTGTATTATGCAGCCTGTTACTAGAGTGTGTAACCTTGGGGTTGTCTTTGATGCAGAACTTTCTGTAACTATCATTGGGGCTGAATCTAACCCTCACAGAAAAGGCTCATTTTTTCTGCCATCTCTGGAACACAGCAAGGCTGCTTCGAGGGAAGCAGAGTTTAATTTATGCCATTAGCACATCTTGTTTGGATCAGTGCAGTGCACCATTCACAGGCCTTCCAGACTGTTTGAGATCTCTACAACACGCCCAGAGTTCTACAGCTCAAAGGCTCCCTGACTCCAGAGGTACATGGTGCATTACATCAGTGTACAGATCTATACAGTGCTTCTAATGAAGGTTCAAATTGATTTTCCTCAAGGTTATCCATGGCATTACCTGCTTAGGTATATTAGAACACTTCTGCTTTAGTACACCCTGCTCCCACAGGCTTCCTGCAGCTTCCTACAGTAAATCACTAAAGACTTTTGGAGGTCTGAGCTGCTGTATAGTATGCCTTGGCAACAATCTACCCATCTATGGTTAGGGGTACTGAGCACAAAGCCGGGTTAAAACAGAGTCATGAGATCTGGGTTGTAGTTCCACGAGCTTTGCCAATGAATCCCTCTAGAACTTGGACAAGTCACTTATTCTCCCCAGCCTTACTTGGAGAGAATATTTTCCACCTTGCAGGGCTGTTGTGAGGCTAAATTCTTTCAAATTTGTCGCACACTTTGAGCGCCTGGGATAGAAGGAGCTAGTGAGTAGCACAGGATTATTATTATATTATCAATGTGCCATGCCGTGGTTTAAATGCATAAAGCCCCTTCAAATTAATGGGTATCATTTGGGCAAATCCCCGTGCAGCACCCTGAATATTCATCCCACAAGTGTAGCCCATAAAGCTAGCTTAGCCTTTTATCATATTCAGCAGCAACTCAAGGAGCCTACAGGCCTATATCCTGTAAGACATTAGCTTAAGCAAGTTAGCATAAATATAGCCAAGCCTAGTAGGTCTGTGACCCTTGGGATAGATAAATGGCCTGTCAGCTACCTTTAGATTTTGGGGAACTAGGATTAGCTTGCTCAGTAGCAGGAGCTGGAACCTAATGGTACTTGGCAACTGTAGGAACACTGAAGTGCTACTGGCCTGGATATTTTAGGATAGAATCATTGGCAAATGTCTAACCACAAACTTGGCTGAGCAATAGGTGACATATATGATAATGAGTTAAATGGCATTAATATGGATAAGTACACCCCAACATTCTGAGGGCAAGGAAGTCAGAATTGGACAAGGAAGGCTGGGCATTAGCATGAATATTCATGATAGTGCTCAGGCCCTATAACAGGACAAACCTCCATGTGGAGGGGGTTAGCTTTCCATCATTCGTCCCTTCAGCTCTATTGTTATCTATCACCAACCTTGGGCATTGGGGAACTTGGACCGTCAGACTCATTCGGCCTGCCAGAGGCAAGGCTGGTCCTTTGTCTCTCATCACCAGGTTCTCAAGGAAGGTTGTACAGTAAAAGCTGAGTTATCCAGCTCTTTACCAACCGGAAAGCTCTATTAACTGGCATTTCTGATATCTCCCAATACAAATCTTCAATCTAGTAACCAGGACTAGTGTACTGCCCAGGAGGTTATGCAATTGCACATTCTACACTCTACTTTCATGCAAAAGAGGCAGAAGACAAGTACGCAAGCTGATATCAGGGATTTAGTCAAAAAAGCAGCTTCCAAGCTGTGTCATAGGGTCATTACAGATTTAGCTCAATCTCTTACACCTTCTATATTTACAGCGATCATTGATGTTGATAATAACGACCCTGAGGCACTGCAAGATCCTAAAGTGCCTTCTGAATCATCAAAGATTAAATTATGTTCAGTATAATTTAGTGTTAAGTGTATTTTTAGTGATCTGGGTGTACGCCACGCGTGGCCCATAGTGATATGTAGTGTCAGAAGATAACCTACTGTATAGAAAACTTTACCTGTATACACTTAAGTGCTTCAAGAAACCAATCACTCTGCAGTGCAATACAACGACTGGATTGGTGAGTACCTGTATACTATTTAATACTTTATTCATTTTACTGTATTCTAATTCTTTGAAAATTGGTATTCCATTGGTAAGTCTAACTCTTAATTAACCAGAATATTTGATTAAACAGCACCCCCCCACCCCATTCACCCAATATGCTGGTAACAAAGCTTTTACTGTATATAAGTCTAAGAGCTTATGCAAGGAATGATACCAGAGATATCCCCAATACTGCATTATTCCTCTCTGTGGTTTGGAGCTTTTCTGTCTTTATCATTGGCTCTAATAAAAATCACCAAGGCTTTGCTTTGCCTTCAGTGTGAGTGTCCTTGCCATACACCACGAAGTTCCCTACAAGATACTGAACTTGTTGGGTTTAGTTCTTTGTAGCCTGATTCTGGGACAAGAACTCTATTACTCTCAGATCATTAATTAGGATCAATTGGCAATCAATACTATCATTATTAACCATTAAATAGGATCAGGCAACACATATAACTGATATTAGACTGAAGGAACATTTGTTCAGCTCTGCTTCCACCTCATGGGGAAACTTTCTCCCAGGTTAGCTGTATGTATATCCCTCAGGTCACACACCAACTAGCAGTGACCCTATGATCCTCCCTCCTTACAGGGAGTTTCAGTTACCCCCACTATCATCACAGAGAAAGTGAAGCAGCTGCTCTGTGATACCTCCTCTTGGGTCCCAGGATGGGGTTGGGAGGCCTCCTTCAGCATAAGTGGGTCAGAGTTGTACAGGAGGAAAAAGTTCAGGTATAAAGGGAGCCCATAGCTCTTCATAGGACCTTTTCTCCTACTGCAATCCACCACATTGGAACCCAATCCCCATACCACTAGACACACTGGGGCCTTGTCTCAACTACATGTATCTAATCCCATTAGCTCTGTCTTCAGAGGGCAGGCCACTTACTTTAATATTTGGGAGGATATGCTGTAAGGGTCAGCACCGCTAAAAGGCAGAGGAAGAACTCCCCCTATTCTCCTTCACCCTGGCTGAGGCGAGTTTAGCTCATCCCAATATTCAATCCTCCCATCTCCTCACTGTCTAGTGAGGGAAGGACTCAGCAACAGAACCCTGGTTTCTCTCTCACTGGAAGTTCTGCATCACTCGTTTAGTTCAACAGCTGCTAGGGTTTGGGACATGTTCAAAATACCGACTGGAGTCTCTGGCATGCTCAGTGGCTTTGAGCCAGGTTTGTGGAATTAGTTTCTATGTGGATGCACAAATCTCTGAACCAACTGCTGTTTCAAAACTTTTGCCAAAGAAACAGCTGTCCGATGATCAGTTTTACTGGTTTTTAATTTTCTGTCCAACATCTTTGGTCTGTCTGTGAATGGCATTATGGAAATCTGCTTTAAAAAAAAAAAAAAAAGGATATTACAGCCAAATGCAAATGTGCACATTTCCACAGAATGGCACTTGCAGTTCCACAGACCCCAAACCGAAAAGTCTGGGGATTCTGCAGCCAAGAAGGGATTCAGTACATTCACAAGTGAAGACTTCCAAAACACAGGACATAAACGGCAGAGAGTTCATTATAAGTTGCTAAAGAAATGCTCAGAAATGACCTGTAAACTGAGAGTCTTTAATTTCTCTACCCCTCTTCTTTACTAATCAATATCTCTGCTGGGGTCAGAGAGGAACAATGAGGACACATATTTTGTGTTTACTCTTGAGTCAGAAATCAAAACTAGAGCTTCAGAGAGCTGTTGGAAGCTTGAATCTCTTGAATTTCTTTAAGGCTGAGCGCAACATATAAGCAAGAAGCCCATTAGACTCCCACTGAGCCCTGTACTTATGAACCTATGTTCCCAAAAAGTGAATGCCACTCAAGTGTACTAGTGGGATGAAGGTTCAAAGGAAAGGTACAACAAATACCCGTGTCTTTTATCAGACATAGCTCCATGACCATCTCTGGGGAGGAGAAAGGAGTTCTTATGAATTTTCACATGCCAGCAAGACATGGATTTTCACATGCAGAATAAAGATCTCTCAGCTCTGATCAACACTGGCTCAAAACATTTCAACTCACCTATTCATAAACACCTCTTCCCTCCTGCCCCCGAAAAATAATGTGTTGGTAAAACTAGGGGTGCACCATACTCTATTTTAATCAATCTTTACAGAGAAATGTGAGACTCTGAGCATAGATATAGCAAGTACTTTCAACCTACTTTACAACAGTCAGGCAATTCCATGGTATGGAGTTATTTAAGGAGGGTAGAACGTTTCCTATTTTCAGGCTCTGGTACTATTTGAACTGGCAGATCACTGGCCCTCTTTCTGGACTCAATCCTGTAAGGTTCTGCCACTCTGGCCCCGATTCAGCCGAGCACTGAAGCACATGCTCAATTTTAAGCATCTAAACAGCCCCACTGAAGGTAAGCACCAGCATAAGTGCTTCACTGGACTGGCGCCAGAGTACTCCACTCCTTACAGGATCAAGCCCTTCATCTTCCTTGTGAATGTAGTGTCTGTGGAAGGCACTAGGTTGACAGCCTGTGTGAATATGAAGCCCTCTATTGATCCACAGAAGAGGGAAGGCATAGGAGGTGATGCCCTGCCAACATGCCCCAACCCTGAGCTGGAAGGATCACTCCTACGGGCTGAGGGGACAGTACAGTGCTCATGCACTTTCAATCCTGAGCATTTCTATAACAAAAATGTCTGCTGGGATGGTGGTTTTTGTAATGTGGACTCCTGCTCACTGGCCTGGGAACTGAAACAAAAATAATTGTACATGCTGTTGACTAACAAGCAGCCATCAGACGGTAAGAAATGTTGGTTTCAGAGTAGCAGCCGTGTTAGTCTGTATTCGCAAAAAGAAAAGGAGTACTTGTGGCACCTTAGAGACTAACCAATTTATTTGAGCATAAGCTTTCGTGAGCTGAGCTGTAGCTCACGAAAGCGTATGCTCAAATAAACTGCTTAGTCTCTAAGGTGCCACAAGTACTCCTTTTCTTTTTAAGAAATGTTGGTCACTATTGATCTGGGCTGGATTTGAACCAGCCCCCTTGAAATTAAAAGCTATATTCCATTATGAATCTTGTGAGGGCTAAAGAGCTTGCCTGATCCAAACCCCAGTGAAATCAGTGGAAAGACTCCCATCAGCTTCAATAGGAGATGGATTATCCCTTTAATTTAGAGAAAACATGCATTTGCTTCTGTCCACCTTCTTACATGCAACAAGATGTGTGCCCACAATCCTTTGTGTCTGCTCATTTTAGGACCCAGTTCCAAAGAGGTACACCTTTTTAAAAGGAACCATCCATGGATTTGCTTCACCCTACACTGCCTCACAGCCTTTGGGTCCGATTCTCCATTACCTGGCACTGTGTGTTGTCATTTACACCTGGCCACACAAAGGAGTTGCCATTCTGATCTGGTAGCTTTTTACAGCCACTTTCTCCACTCTTCTAAAACCCTTGTCCTCTTTGCTTTTTCTCTCTCACCACTACTCAGTTTTCTCCTCTGTAGCTCTTGCCATCTGGACCAGCCTTCCTGTATCTTTCCAGCTCATGAAGTTTCCATCTATTTTTAAATGCCACCATAAAACAGACATCCTGCCTTCTATCTTTACATTCCTCGTCTATGCCTTTTCATTTTTCTCTCCTTCTGTTAATGGTCTTATGACTGACTGTTTCAGCATTTTTCATCACACAAGTTTCACCACATTCATTGCTGTCTTTCTCATACTGGGGCAGATCCTCAGCTGGTGTAAACTGTCATAGTTCCACTAACTGCAACTAAGAATCCACACCACAGAGCGCCTGTTTTGTATCAATACTTAATTCTGTAAGTGTCGGGGGATACCTTTATGCAAAATCAAGTTTCACTGCATTGTATGCAGATTTTTTTCTCCCAATGTATTAAGATTCCTAGAATTCGTTTGGAAGATACAGTTGTAGCACTTTCCATCTAAATGTAGTTGACAAGAAATTTAAGAAGGCTGACAGTGAACTTTCTTCTTCATCAGTCTTGTCGGAAGCCTCCTCTCGGCTTCAAACTCAGCACTTTTAAAAAAACAAGATGAGTAGAAAAAGCTTCCTTAGCGCCGGTATAAGCAACACTTTTGTTTTTAATTTCCATTTTTGTCATCCTGCAGATGGAACTTTCTGTTTATAAAAATAATAGATACAAATTGCAGGCATATACCTTACCCTTTCACTATAAAATATTAAGACAGTACTTTAAATTAATATGAATTAAGATTTTACTTACTGAAATATCTATTTCTTCCCTTGATTCATGAACAATACACTTGTTATCACGAGTCAGCAGATTTTGCATCTGTTGTTCTGGAAGGGCCTGGTGGTGCTTTGAGTTGGTGTCTGTGGTGGTGCTTCTGATGATGAGCTTGGAGAGGTGTGGGGGGTTGTTTGAAGGCAAGAAGAGAGGGTTCAGGAAAGATATTTTTTTCAGGATGGGGTCCCCATCAAGTATGGGTTGTAGTTGTTCAGTGAAACCCCACATGGGTTCCAGTGTGGGGTGGTAGGTGACAACGAGGGGTGTGCAGTCAGAGGGGGGTTTATTTCTGTATTGAAGCAGGTTCTCTCGTGGTATTTGGGTGGCCCATTCCATGATGCAATCTACTTCTCTGGTGGACTGCCCTTGTTTGGTGAAGGCAGTTTTGAGTGTATTAAGATGTATATCCTGGACTTTTTCCTTTGAGCATATTCTGTGGTATTTGAGTTGTCATCAACCACCCCACATAGGAACCCATACAGGGTATCATCAGAACAACAGATGCAAAACCTGCATCTCCACAGCTTCAATGATCAACCCTGCCCCCCAAACTCTCCTTTCAAGTGCCTATCACAACAACATGTGGAGTACTTCATCCAGTGCACGAAACGCCCCAACAACAACTATGTGGGTGAAGCCAGACAATTACTACTCTCTCAAATGAACTCACACAGGAAAAAGACAAAAACACCCTATCACCTGTGGGTGAACACTTTTCATAAAGCAATCACTTTATATCAGACCTATCAGCACTCATCCTCAAAGGAAACCTGCATAACACTTTCAAAAGACAAGCCTGGGGGCTTAAAATCATAATTTTGCTAGACACTAAAAATCATGGTCTTAAAAAATATACTGGATTTATGGCTTATTACAACAATTTTTAACCCACTAACCCCCCTTTTTGTCCTGACTACAAGGGTGTTAACAAGCCACTTCACCTTGAATGATCCTTTAGAATATGTGCTAACGACTTATGACAAAGTTTGTCCCCAAACTTTTTCCGTCGTGCCCTTCCTAGAGGGTCATGCCCCATAGTTTGGGGACCACTGACTTATGCTAAACTATCTGTTCCATCTGGTATTTAGCTGTGACAGTCTAAGAGCCTTTGCCAGACCTGGGAAAGAGCTCTATGTAGCTCAAAAGCTCGTCTCTCTCACACAAACAGACGTTGGTCCAATAAAAGATATTACCTCACCCACCTTGTCCCTCTAATATTCTGGGACCAACACAGCTACACCAACAGGTACCCCTATAGCAGCTGTTCCCTGATCCCTCACCCTCCTCTGGTCACAAAAAGAATTCTGTGGAACTGCTCGGGCATATGCACTCTGATGGACATGATGTTTCTTGCAGGAATATTGATACCACAAAGACTTATTGAACTTAATGATCTTAAATAAATAAATAGAATCCATGGTCTCAACTTCCCAGTGCTTTTGACAGCTGCATTCCAGTTCAGCCTGCACGTAATACAGACCAGGTGATGACTCTTGTTTAACTCGAAGAAACATTTTAAACTGTCCTTGCATTTTAATTTTTAAAGAAAGCAACTCTCATTCATCAACCAGACACAGGTACATTAGGACTGTCTCAGGTTCCAAAGGACTGACAGTTCATCTGACCTGAGGATGTTTGTTCCCCCTGGGTAATGCTCTGGCTTAAAATGGCCTTCTCAGGGATGCACTGCAGCCCAGAATTTCTGGAACACTAAGTGGCATGGCTACATTCGCTCCCTCATCAGTCCACTGACATCTAGAGCAGTGCAGGGGTTCAGCACCTCTTGGGATTTAATCCAAAATGTGCAACCTCAAGGGCCAAAGTTTTGGCTGGCCTGGGGGCCTGATTTTCAAAGGCATCGAACACCCGGAATGCCAACTGGTCTCAGTAAGAGACGGATTAGGCTACTATCCTTTAAAATGAAAGCCAGCCTTGATGGAGGAAAGATACAAAACAAAAACTACTTCCCAACTAAAGGAAAGGAATCATTCTAGCTTCCCAGGCTTGCAAAATCCAAGTTCAAATGGCTCTCTCTGTGAAAAGCGAACTACAGAATCACAGCATGGCTTGACTATCAAAGGAGATGCATCCATTGAAGTCAATGGGGTCGCCAAGTGGTAAATGAGGGCAAAATTTAGCCCATTAACTTCAATTTTCCAGTCAGGAACACAACCAGTATTTTATTGGTCCATTGGGGCTCAAATCTTCTGGTTCAAGTACTCCTGAATTTTAAACTCAGCAGAAATTCTAGCCATAGCTTGTCTTTAAAAAGTCATATTCAGATAAGGAGGGCCAAATTCTCCTCTGTTACAGTGCTGCAATGCTAGTGTAACAGAGAGGCGAATCAGACCCACAGAATTATGATGTAGAGTTTGGGGTGCTCTGCACCTCTGAGGATCAGGTCCTAAATTAGCAAGTGAAGAGTAAACTGCACAAGTGCAGCTCTTCACATAACATGCATGTACCACATGACATTTCATTTGCTACGCTAATAGAAATACATCAGTCTGCTTGTAGCTTGGTTTTTTATACAGACTTCTGTCTGCCAACTTAGAGATAGTATGTATCAGCAAAACTCTCCTTGTCCATTAACGTAATGATTAATTAATACATGATTATCACGGAGGTTTCGAGACACTTGGCCAAATATTGCTCTTGCTTACATCTATGCAACCTCATTAAATTCAATGGGCCTGGAGAGAGCAGAATTGGACTGACTTACTTTAATGCAATATATGTGGACTAGAAGATTGTATAATGCTCTCTGGTGGGGAGGCAGACTGCCCCAGCAGGAGCTCCGCTGGATGTAGGTAATGGTGAATCAGGCTCAATGTGCCCTGTACTTCATGCTGGCTCACACATCAGTACAAAGTGGATGTAAGTAGCTACTGGCCCAGAACGTTGGTGTTTTAGAATCACTTTGCATTGGTGAAAAACAACAACATAGGGTGAATTGGGCCTAATACCTCTGGAATCCCTGGGACAGCCCAGAAGAGATCTTTCCACATTTCTGGAATGGTATAGGGAGCAGGAGCCATGATCCCGAGCATGCCCCTCCCTACCTCACCCTCTTTTGGGAAAGACTGCATGTTGAGAGAACTAAGCTCAAAAGGTTCTTGTGCACAAGGACTCGCCACTGCCCAGGAATCCATGGGTGGAGGAGGCTCCTTGCATCATCCCCACACAAACTAGCCACGTATGCATATACTGGGCTAAATTCTAACACACTGTAGTCTGAAATGCACGTCACAGCTCTATGTATCTATCTTGTCATTAATCAGATTCCATCAACTTTCAAATGCAGTCTACTTTATTCACTATGTGAAACACTTGTGGTATTGCACCCTATGGGTCAGACCCTCCGATGGCATAAATCAGCTGAAGCCAATGGAGTTACACCCATTTACATCAGCAGTGGATATAATACCATAGCATAGAGGCCAGCATGAAGTAGATACTATTACTTCCTTATCACCAGACACGTTAGGACCAGATCCTGTAAGGGGGTTGACTTGAAGGCAGTGCACATCTTACATACTCAGTCTCTTAATTTGCATTAACATGGTACTGTTATATCATATACATCAGGGGTCTCAAACACGCAGCCCCGGCCCGCCAAGCTCCCTACGCCAGCCCCCAGGCCAGGGGTGGGCAAGCTACAGCCCGCGGGCCAGATCCGGCCTGCAGGATTACCCCCCGTGGCACCGCAAGCCCCACGCCGCTCCCTGAAGCAGCTGGCAGCAAGTCCCTGCAGCCGGGAGGGAAGGAGAGTGCTCCGTGCGTTACTTTCACCTCCAGACACCGCCCACCGCAGCTCCTATTGGCCGGGAACCGGGAACCGCAGCCAATGGGAGTTTCGGGGGAGGTACCTGGAGGAGCAGCAAGAGCAGCGCATGGAGCTCTCTGCCCCTCCCCCGCCCCCGGGGCCGCAGGGATGTGCTTCCAGCTGCTTCCCAGAGCGGGGCCAGGGCCTGGAGCGGGGCCGGGGACGGCAGGGAGCCTGCCCTGGCCCTGGTGCGCGCTGCTGCCACCCTGGAGCCGCTTTAGGTAAGCGGCGCTGGGCCGGAGCCCACACCCCGCACCCCTCCTACACACCACACCTCAACCCCATGCTCTGAGCCCCCTGCTGCACCCCACACCCCTCCTGCACCCCAACCCCATGCTCTCAGCCCCCTGCCAAACCCTGCACACCTCCTGCACCTCAACTCCCTGCCCTTAGCCCCCGCCACACCCTGCACCCCTCCTGGTCCCCCTGAGGGCAGGGAGGGGGCGGAGTTGGGGTGGGGACTTCGGGGAAGAGGTGGAAGGGGGACGGGGCCAGGGGCAGCGAGGGGCTGGGGGTGTCAGTGATGCGGCCCTCGGGCCAATGCATTAGTCCTCACGTGGCCCCATGGTCATTTGAGTTTGAGACCCCTGATATACATCATATAGTTTCAGAATGTGCTACCAAGCATTAATCATAGGGGAGAAAAAAAATGCAGGCTGCAATGGGTTTGCATGGCTATAAAGGAGAACAAAATTTGGCCCTCTGCCCTCAGATACACCGATGGGATGTCCACTGCCAGCAATGGGAACTGCACACATGTATCTGAGGGCAGAGTTTAGCTATAGGTATTTGTAAATATGGACTTGGGAGAACAAGCGATAGGATGCAAGATAAGCCCTGTAAGGCTGGTTAAATGGCTTGCACATTTAAACGCAGAGCCCTTGGGCTGTTCTCCCGCCCCTCCCAATATCAGACTCTAACCAGCGGAGCTGAACACTGCTCTCGTTTTCACCCACGGAGCTACTCAGTTTGGTTGGTGAAAGAATTTTTCCTATGCATTTACAAAAAGTGTTCTTGTTAATCTCATCATGCTACTAGCTTTATTATAACGCACACCTTAGTCATCTGCATCATAATAAATAAATAATATTGAGAAATCAAGGGCCTGATTGTCCACTGCCTTGTGCATTTATAGCAGTGCAAGGTTAGAGCAAAGGGGGTGCAAAACACTTTCCAACCACTTTGCACAGGTGCACAAGCCTACACAAGGTGCCAGGCAATGAAAAATCAGGCCCCAAGGCTTTGGGGTTTTGGACATAAATACTGCCTCAATAGATTTTAATTTTACAGCTTTCTGAACTCAAGTTATACATCTGGGCCACATTCTGTCCTCAGTTGCAACAATGTAAAACTGGGAGTAATGCCAGTGAAATCAGTGGAATTACTTCAGATTTACACCAGCATGCCTGAGATCAGAATCTGACTAAAACCTTACCCATGGCTATATTGGCCTTCTGTGAATGTTTAGGTGCTGTTAGCCACTAGAGAGCAGTCAGAGCTTTACCCAAAAGACTGACAAATCACACATCACACCAAGTGACGAGAGAGGAGAGAGAGATCGAAGCGTATTATACTAATGCTAAAACAGAGTCTCTTAAGCTCAGGACAAACTCCTACCCTTAGCATTAGCAGCCGTGCAGGGGATGGGGAGAAGACATAGCTATGCAGGGCAGGCTGGTTCAAGATGAAGTAGTACAATGCACTGCCATTTGTTTCTTCTTTTACCCGAGTAGCATGTACCCTTACGCTAGCGGCTGCTGCTAGCATACTTGCTAACTAGCCTGGGAACTAGGCACTCCCACAAGCCAGCTTGTCATCCCATTTAGGGCCATAGTGGGGTTGGTGCACTGGCCAGGAGTTTTTCCTAACACTCTTGTGAGTTGTAAGGGGAGAGACCCTGCCCCAATGCTCCTGAGAGAGGATATGGAAAGACGAAGAACCCTACACCATCTTCCCCCTCAACACATCACAGGGCACGGGCTAGCCCAGCGAGAAGATTAGAACATGCACACGTGCAAAGTGTCATTACAATCCAATCGAATATGCTGCACATTCAACTTCCCTCTCACCCTCACCGATCTTTGGCCACATGTTTCTAGATAGGTCTGTACAGAAACGCAAGAAGAATCCTCTGACAATTGGACTACCAAGATGTCTCAAAGAGGACCAGTCTCTTATGTATTTGCTCACAAACAAACTGTGCAGATATCAATGGCAAAACAGACACACACACACGCCCAAAGCATTGTTCTGTTTTGATCATCATAGTAGTGCTTTTCTAACTTGGATAATAAACTCCCTACAGCAGTGGTGGACAACCTACGGGCCGCAGGTTATCCACCACTGCCCTACAGTGGCTCTCAGTGACAGTGAGCACAGCCCACAGCAGGGAAGGATTTATCCATGAACCTGCATCTGCAAGAAAGGATCTCCCAGAAGTTGCAGATTCACAAATGAATTTCCAGCCGTTTCCATTATGCACAATAATTTCTAATTTCATCTCCTTTATGATGATGTTCTTTTAAAGCCAAAATGGTGGGCTTGGTTCAGGTCTGTCTTACACCAATGTAAACCAAAAAGAATGTCACTGAATTTACACCAGTGTAATACAGGTATAAGCAAGACTAGAAGATCCAATGCCTTTTCAATCTAGAAGGTGCTTTAGTACATGAATGATCATGGCTATTTAAAAACCTCTCATTAACCCCAAACAAACAAAGGAACCACAAAAACAAAGTAGAAATATTACATAATAACCGCCTTATAAATTCCATTACCTGCGAACTGGGAACAAGGGCCTTCCACCAATGTCCGCCCTTCACAAGGTCAACTTCATTTAATGGCATTGACACTTTGCCTATGACACAGTGGCGTGAGAATTTGTCAAAATCCACTATGGTTAAAAGTAGCGTTCTTCTTTGGGCTTCTAAAAATGGAATTTCAAAGGTGTACCTCTCCTCAAACACTGGGTTCTGGGTTTTGCGTTTTACTCCTGTCTGCTTGGAGTTCTTCTGATCTGGAAGGAGGCAGATCTTGACATAAGGGTTGGAATGAGCCATATCTTGTCTTGAACCGTCATACGAAATTGGAGGAGGCAGATCTTTAGCCTCAATTACCCTCACTATTAGATAATTATGCAACAGATCATACTGTGTGCTAAAATGCAGCATGCCCAATTGGTACTTCGATAAGATTTCCTCATCTGTCAAGGAGTCCATGTCATCACTATTAGAGTCAAGAGAGTAGAGTCTTGGTTCGAATTTTCTAAAATAGTCATCTGGGGTATACGTTTTTCTCAGGATAGTTGGCTGAACTATTTCTTTTTTAGCTCCTATAATTCCAAACTCAATAGGTTTAATGTCAATTAGTGGAGAACTTGGCCTTCTCGATTCTAGACCTAGGCAAAAGAAACATACAAATAGCAATGTCGGTAACTGGAAAGATCTGATTATATCCCAACTTAGTCTCTGCCCCAAAGCTCTTACAGTCTGTCTTTTTGTTCTGTTTGTACAAAGCCCAGCACAATGAGGTCTTGGCCCATGACTGGGGCCTATCTCAACACAAATAATAAAAACAAACAATAATAATATCACTAGTTAATCTTTAAGTGCAAACATCAAATAGATTTCTGCCCCCTCCCCCTGTCTAACTCTGTGATTCTGCCTCATTCATCCTTTAGCAAAAATATAAGTTTGGCCCCTTTCACAGTCTCTTTGTGGAACAGTTTAGGATTTTAATCAACATACCTTAGGCTTGACTTGGATCTTTCTCTAAAAGCAGGCACTAACCTAAGCTTTGGTCTACTTGGGAAATTACGTTAATATTGTACGGCTGACAGCCTTACTTGAAATCCGCCTTGTGAGGCTGTAAGTAGACCGTGATGTATCTGAAGATGATCGCCTTCTGTCAGGAGAAGAGTCTTGAGGAGTTGGAGGTGGCTCGCTGGTTGTGTTATCAGAGTCTCCATCTTTGTCCTCATTTTGATTGCTTATCCTGTGAAAATGAAAGACCTCTGGATGTGTGAATCCAGTAAGTGTACTATACACATAACGAACAGGATAATAAGCCCTCTTCTCTGATACTTTAGATTGAACCCTGGATGAATATCATGGATGCTAGAGCTTATTTTCAGATCTAGTTGGAAAACAGAAGAGTGCTGAGCTCTGTGGCTTCAGGGCCCTACAAAGCATGGATTCTCTATCCTTTCTTTTGTCTTTCATACTTCTTAAAATGCAATGAAGCTTACTAGCAACAGTAAGGATATACACCAGTATGCACTTTAACACACATCTATACAGATGTGCTCATGTTTCAAATACATGCATGCGATACAGACCTTGTGGCATTATTGATTTATGTAGTGAAAATATTTATACCATTACTTACAGCTGTATATTTAGGATATAGACCTGGAATTATGGCTTTCATTAGGATCATCAGATAGTCACATTATTAATAGCATGGGAAATAACCATGATCAATCTTCTCACATCATGTTTAATATTAATATATGGTGGTAAATGAGCCATTAAGTTTTGGAAATGTGGCCCTGTAAAGCAGGATTTGTTGACATACCTTTTAAGCAGTTCCTGTCCCCTTTTTATTTACTCTTTTGCATAACTGGATAGGACAATAATTCTGCTATATCTTGTTTTATTTGTGGGAAATATATAAATAAGCAAGAAAGGTTACACACCCCTCACTGAAACTTTGTGAAGGTTTAAAATGCACAAAGTGATGATGAGAATGGGATCATACAAAAGTCCACAAGCAATCCCCTTGTCAATTTAAATCTTCTACATAAAGTAAGCTCAGTGAAAATCTCAGCCTCTCACAGATTGCAGCAACTCACATTAAACAGAACAAATCAGAACCTCTTAAGTGTTCCCCTCAAAGAAGAGCAAGAGCAGACAGGAACAAAAGTCTATAGTTCAAGATTCTAATGTCAGTTGCACTGGTAACAGTCTGGAATATGTCCAATGAAGTCAATGGAAGAACAATTTTATCCTGACATAATTGAGATCAGAATCTCACTTTTTTTTTTTAAACAGTATTCCATTCTTTATAGTGTACCAAGATAAAATACACTTTTCTGGTTAGGCCACAAGACAAAAGAACACTCAGAAAATAGAAATTGGGCACAGCCAAAGTTCAGCATGAAATAAGCAAATCAGATGGGAGCAGTGCTTGAATTTTGCTCCTCATTCATTCTTTCTATATTTTTGGCTATGCCAGGTATAAGATGCATATGTTGAATCATTTGCCTCACAAACCACTAATGAAACTAGGCTGATAATATTCTGTAGCAAGTAGTAAACTCAAAAATCTAAATCCAAATTTAGGAATAGACTAAAAATGGATTCCAGATCTGAATCTACCTCTCCCCCAAGTTTGGGGGAAGAAGTTCAGATCTGGATCTTGTGGTGCTTGGAGAGCTGAACCCACCTGAGCTTCACAGTCCATTGATATTTAATAGATTTTTGATAGAAAATTAAAAACATACATTAAATGGACAGATAATACCCAGCTTTCAAACGCAGGTTGCTCAAATCCTTCAACTGGATATAAAAATCAATATTTAGGAGCATAAAAGTCTGATTTTCATGCCAAGAAATGGATTTGAACATACTTATTATGATCCACATGCCTGAAAATTAAACCTACAGAATGGGGGCAAAGCAGGGGCAAAAAGAATCAGAAAAAAATCATTAAGGATATTCTACACGTGCTAAACATAATAGTGAATTAACTAAGTAACAAGCAGGTGACCTTTTGCAGGGAAATTGCTACCAAACCACGATAATTTTTCCTCAAATAACTTTGGCTGTGTTTGGAATAGCTCTGTTCGTATTTAATCAGAACCTTTGGTAAGGAGAATTGAGCTCTAATTTCAGTTTAACCTTGCAGAACACACAGTATTTATCTTTGAGTTTTTATGTAGGAGATTTCATAAGATGCAGAGCTGACAAGCACCCCAGTTCCCTCCCAATTTTTTTCCTAAGGCTAGGAAGCAAACAATAATTATGAAATAACAATAAGGATTGCCATGTGTGCAAGTCAATACAATTAGATTTGCTTCAGCAAGCTAAACATACTTCCTTTATCATTGACGTTATAGGGTGCTGTAAAAATTCAGGAAGTGCAAAAAGTCAACATCTACCAAAATAAATTACTTAATTTCACAGCAGTTGGGCCCAATCCTGCTTCCCTAGCATACCCAGAGCTTCTACTACTGACTATGGGAATGTTGCTGATGCAAAGAATGGAGGATCGATGCAGACATTAACAAGATTGCTCCCATTCATCTAGAGACCATGAGAAGGATTGGGTGTGAGGGAAAAGCACACCCCGTATGACAGCAATGGCCATGTCAGGTGGACAAGGATAAGAGGATTGAGCACTCTTAGTTGTGAGCCTTTAGACATTTTTAGATACTTTTTTGGGGGGTGGGGGTGGGGGGGAAGAAAGGGGAACACAAGAAATGTACTTGTTCCCCAAACTCAATACATTGAGGCAGAACGTGAATCTTTTTAAATCCAGGTCCTAATTCAAGGTGTTATACTGCTGCCCAGCACTATAGTATGGGAACATCTACCATGCAAAAACAATTAGTGTAACGAGACCTCGGAGCAGTTCTGAAATACATATACACATTAAAATAGCTCATTCACAGCTCAATTCTGCAACTCTTACTCATGTTGAGTAGCACTTACTCATGTGATGAGTGCAGTACTGCAAACTCCAAACATTTAGAAACCTCCCTGCACCCAAAACAACAAGACCAGGCAAAGGACACCACTTCTCTCTTTTAACTCCTGAGGTGTCATTCTGTCCCTCTCCATTCTCCTCTCCAACTTTCCAGCCCTCCCCTCTCAGTCTCCTTACCCCCTATACATATATTCTCTCCCTTTCCCCTCAGTCACCCACATTCTCCCAGCATACCCCCAAATCTCCTTCCCTATGCCCATTTTCCTTTACAGTCTCTCTCAGCCCCCCTCCCTCCATATTCCTTGGATAAACTCAGCAGCCACCGCCACCATACTTTCCCCTGTCCCCTCACTGTCTCTTGCCTGGGCTGCATACAGGAAACAGAAGCTACCATTTTAGCTGAGGGCATCTTAGGTTCAGTCACATGAAAAGCAATGGGAGACAGCAGCCATTTTGAAGCATGTTGCTGCCCAGCTTCTAGAGACAAGAATTTTTTTAAAAAAACAAAACAAAACAAACCCTAAACTTGTAAGATTTGTGAAAATATCATGAGAGCTGAGGACTTTGATAGTCCCTAGAGGGCTGCTGGCCTGACTATATGTAACACAGCATAAGAAAGGACTGCAGAATAGGGCCCTTTAATATAATTTTCCACTATTATTTATGGCAAAAGTTATCCAGGAAGGATCCTTGAGGCAGCTGAACCGGCACGGATCCATGACACAGGTGGAAGGGAGTACTTCTGGAGCCCACAAAGGGGGTCCACATTGCAAAGTCCAGCTCCCCAAAGGAACTGAAGAATCACCACACAGGTGGATTAGCAGGGGGCCAGAGAAGGAACAGAAGCCCAGAGGTGGGGGATCTACCACTACACGGCCCCAGTGGCCACATGGGGAGAATCAGAGATGGTTGGAATTACTGCGTCAGGGCTAGGATTGCCATTTTCTAATTGCACAAAACCGAACACCCTAGCCCTGCCCCTTCCCCGAAGTCCCGCCCTACCCCCCCCCCACTCACTATATTCCCCCTCCCTTGGTGGCTCACTCTCCCCCACCCTCACTCACTATTACTGGGCTGGAGCAGGGGTTGGAGTGCGGGAAGGGCTCTGGCTGGGGATGCGGGCTCTGGGTTAGGGCCGGGGATGAGGTGTTCAGGGTATGAAAGGGGGCTCTGGGATGGGGCAGGGGATTAGGGTGCAGGTAGGGTGAGGGCTCCAGCTGGGGGGGCACAGGCTCTGGGGTAGTGCTGGGGATGAGGGGTTTAGGGTGCAAAAGAGCATAAGAACGGCCATATTTGGTCAGACCAAAGGTCCATCTAGCCCAGTATCCTGTCTTCTGACAGTGGCCAATGCGGTGCCCCAGAGGGAATGAACAGAACAGGTAATCATCAAGTGATCCATTTCTTGTCGCCCATTCGCAGCTTCTGGCAAAGAGAGGATATAGGGACACCATCCCTGCCCATCCTGGCTAATAGCCATTGATGGACCTATCCTCCATGAATTTATCTAGCTCTTTTTCGAACCCTGTTATAGTCGTGGCCTTCACAATGTCCTCTGGTAAGGAGTTCCACAGGTTGACTGTGTGCTGTGTGAAGAAATACTTCCTTTTGTTTGTTTTATACCTGCTGCCTACTAATTTCATTTGGTGGCCCCTAGTTCTTGTGTTATGAGAAGGAGTAAATAACACTTCCTTATTTACTTTCTCCATACCAGTCATGATTTTATAGACCTCAATCATATCCCCCCTTAGTCACCTCTTTTCCAAGCTGAAAAGTCCCAGTCTTATTAATCTTTCCTCATGTGACAGCTGCTCCATACCCCTAATCATTTTTGTTGCCCTTTTCTGAACCTTTTCCAAGTCCAGTATATCTTTTTTGAGATGAGGGCGACCACATCTGCATGCAGAATTCAAGATGTGGGCATACTATAGATTTCTACAGAGGCAATATGATATTTTCTGTCTTATTATCTATCCGTTTCTTCATGATTCCCAACATTCTGTTTGGGCGGGAGGGGGCCTCAGGGCTGGGGCATGGGCTTACCTCGAGCGGCTCCCAGGTAGTGGTGCAGCTGGGCTAAGGCAGGCTCCCTGCCTGTCCAGGCTCCGCACTGTGCCCCAGAAGAGACCAGCAGATCTGGCTCCTAGGCAGGGGGCCAAGAGACTCTGCACACTGCTCTAGCCCACAGGCACCGCTCCCCAGCTCCCATTGGCCACAGTTCCCAGCCAATGGGAGTGCGGAGCCAGTGCTCTGGGCGGGGGCAGCACGCAGAGCCCCATGGCCCCCCTGCCTAGGAGCTGGACCTGCTGGCTGTTTCCAGGGTGCAGCGCAGGGCCAGGACATGTAGGGACTAGCCTGCCTTAGACCTACAGCACCACTGAACAGACTTTTAACAGCCCAGTCAGCGGTGCTGACCGGAGCCACCAGGGTCCCTTTCCGACCTGGCATTCCTGGCAACCCTACTCAGGGCCTGCCACTCCACAGATCAAGTGAAGATTTCTTCTATCCCACCCCTTCCTGGAGCCCCTACTAAGCCTAGCCACTTGTCCCCAAGTACTCGATCATTTCTGGAGCGTATCTTTCTAAGTCCAATAAAGTGGTCTCATCATTTTGTTCACCTGCACACGATGTTTCCTTATTTAGCAGTGATTTTATTTCCAGTTCCCATTAGCTGCAGATAAATGAGTTTCGAAGCACAATTCTGACCCTTAAAAAACTGCTCCCTGTTTAAGAAGCACTATAAAGCTCTACTGCTAACCTCTCTGCACCTTCTTCCTACACTAATTCAAAACAATAAATAAGATACTGTAATTCAAACAGAAAAAGATTAATTTTATATACCGTTTACAGACAAACCTGATAGATCTGGCAGGGAAAAAAAATAAAAGCAAGGAAGCTCCCGGGGAGAATGATACTGATCACGTCTTCCTATCTATCGTCCAGCAACACAGCGAAATGTGGTGCATTAGGGAAGCAATTAAGGGGGCACCTCACCTGTTGTGGTTTCAGAAGCACATTACACATTTAACTCTTGAGTAGCAATTACTCTGCTGCTATGGGAGGCAGTGAGGCCTTGCAGCTAAAACACTGAACTGGCACTAAGGCTCCTGCTCTGCCAGTGGCCTGCTGGGTGACCTTGGGTAAGTCACTTCGCCGCCCGGTGCCTCAGTTTCCCCAGGTGCAAAATGGGGATAACAATACTGGCCTCCCTTGTAAACTGCTTTGACATTGTTGTTTTAGGATCAGATTTTAAAAGCACTTAAGTGACACACGAACACAAGTCCCATTAGAAATTCAGTTTTTCTAGGGGATATACTCTCTTATGTCACCTTGGTGTTTTTGTAAGTTTCCCCCTTTAGCCTGGTTAAATCAGACTAACATTAATAAGATCGGTATCTATTTCTTACTCTTATAAGCCTCAAAACATTCTAGTAGATATTGTTTAGTTTCACTGAATGCTGATTGTATGCTATTTTTCTGCCTAGAATGATATCTTACAACCAACCTAAGCCTTCCTAAAAATACAGATTTATCCTGGAAATAGCTAAAGTTAAATGTGATTTCAGCCATTTTCCATGGGGCTCTGCATGGGCTCACCAACATGCAACAAATTGCCGAATTAGGGCCTGTGCGTGAACCCCTATTTGTCTGAACAGTTATCTGGTGTATTACATACTGTATGTCTATCTATGGTTAAGGCAGATCACAAGCTCCTCTGGTAGGAACCTTGTCTGTTATGTGTTCAGAAAATACAGTGCATGCTCTAAGTAATAATAAAATAATAAATATAGGTCCTCCTACGTAGTCACTTGACTGGCAGTCTGGAAAATTACAGCAATCAAAGGGCTAAAGTGCTCAAAATAAACAGTCCAATTTAGAGATTCAACAAAAATTCAAATGAAATGTATTGTTCTCAGCATGGAATACAAAGCTAGGTCAATTACCAACTTGCTGTGTTGGCTTGCAGGATAGTTTCTGACTTAAGAATTGGGGTAGCTATATTTCAAAGACTCCAGCTACCTGAATTAGCAGGACATGTTGTTTAGCTTTGCTGCAGTTATATGCACGCTTTATATAGTTATATGCACTGTTCCCACTCCTAACACCGACTCTTCCCACCAATCTCTTATTGTATGTATGCCATTAGCCAGGTGTGTGGCATTTTTGGATTCTTATGGCCTCATGTTTATGCCCTCACCACAGCCAAAATAACATTACCTTTGTCACCCTGCTATAAACTGGAGATAACATTTGCTTAATATGCACATCTAAACTTACAGCCAGGCTGGCGTCTGTGCAGGAAAAGGTCCCAGGATTTCAACTTCATCTTCGCTCGACTGACAACAGCTACAGTCAAAACACTTCTGACAACAATTTCTACAAGTCCATCTGCACAGCAAGAGATCCAAGAGTCTAGAGAGCAGACCCTGAGGCCATTGGAAACCAAAGAATAAGATTACAAACAGTAGATCATCGGTGAGAAATAACACTCAGCTGTATTTATGTTTTGTGTTTCTGCAGCAGAACATTTGGAACTATATTTATTCCATTTATATAAACAGACAAGTGCCGTGCAGTTACTGGCACAATCTCACTGAAGCCATAACTAGGCAGGGAAATAAACATTCACTGCAGGTATTTTCTTTTATAGAATTATTATGTACGTGGGCGAGAGAGTGATTTACAAAACACTATGCCATAACAATATGCTAGAGCAGAAACATGCCCATTATTTCACCTACATTAACAAACTAATATATCAACAAATGCATGGCAGAGAGAAGAAAAAACTGAAGACCTCAATTTAATTTCACAAGTTGTTGCACAGCTGAAAAAACCTAACACAACAATATGAAGGTATTTTAATACTGTAGGCATGTAACCATATGATATTCATATGCTCCATACATGCAGTATTACAGCCTCAAATTTGTCAGCAAAATGTATCAGCCTAGGTACAAAATCTTGCCTGACTCTTACTATGATGATTAATTTATTGAAAAAGCTAATGGTTTTTTTAAAAAACGTTATTTGCCCTCGGTGAGTGTAGAAGTGCCCCGGAGAACAGAATTTTGTATGGTGGCAGTAGTAACTCCCTAACAGTGCTATTACATTTATTACATGCACACACATTATATATATATATGTAATAATGTACACAGGTTAATGTATACACTTAGCCTGTGTATATATGTTTATAACATTATAGCGTAACATATAAATACACACAGGCTAAGTGTATACATTTATAGCAAGGGAGAAGTACATCCCAAGAAAGGAACTGTCTGAGGAAGCCACAGTTCCCTTCCTTCTCCCCCTTGCTTCAAGAGGGTATAAACTTGCTGGTGGCTTATACCAACGACAAATAACTACCCCACTCCCACCACACCCTCTAAGCTCAGCTTGCTGGTGCACTGGAGAGAGAGGGAAGGAGGCATGAAGCCAGGGTTCTGCTCATTCCCCATCCGCCCCTACCCACCTTTCCCAGGTAAGGGGGTGGGGGGAGAAGAAAGTGTTTGTAAGAAGGCTCGCAGAGCAGTACATGGGACACAGACAGACAGATTCTAGCTATCTGTACTCAGTGATAGGTGAAAACCCAGAATGCATTATGAAACCCTCACAAAGTCAAAATTTGAGAATAGCCTTTTTAAAATTGTACTAGAAATTATTGAATTGCATCATGTTTGCAGTGTTCAACACTGCCTGTACAAGGAAGCAGTCGGCACTCACTGGGAGGCCTTCACTGGGAGCACAGGGCTGCAGAGGACAGTAGCAGATTGATAGTAAAAGAAATTTTTATTCCACACCTATAAAAAACTGAATTTTCCTGGTATACGAAAAGATTAATTTTTCTATAAATGAACCCCAGAAATCAGAAAAGCCACAAAGCAAGGAATCTGGCATACCATTTATACCTACGGCATTAGAAAACATTCAGAAAATGCAGGACAATCTCCTCTGGACGATGAGATGAGACAGAATAGGGAATGAATCATCAGATTAACTCACCTCATTTATCGGTTCCAACTGTCCTTTTAGATATCCATGATGAAGCAAAGGGGAACAAAATGAAAAAGACAAAACCAGTTTAGCAATGCTCAAATAACTCTAAATTAGCACCAGCCAGAGAACAATTTCTTTAATTTCTCAGGACATGCTATTTCCCAAGCTTGTCCTACTTAATTTTAGGGGAGGGGGCAGAATCTCCTGAAGGAGCAACAATGTCGTCTTCTCCCCTTCCCTTCCTGCTGCTCACCCTTCCCTAGGAGGATCCCACCACTCTCACTCCACCCCTGTTTACAGCAAGAGAAACGTATGTATTGCTTCTGCTACCATCCCCCTCCCAGGAGACATCATGTGCAACCACACTCTTCATGTGTCCCTAGGAAATTACTTCATTTCTACAACTACTGTATTTACTGCATCAGTAGCAAACCACATCCTGGTCATAGATACACTGCGAGCTCCTGGTAATAGAGACCCTGATCTCAGTTCAGTTCTGGCAAAAATGGTTGCAACTCCAGAGATATTAAGACCAATAGTTTCAGAAGTGGACACTAATTTCTGAGTACTCCCATTTCTTAAGGGGCTTGCTCTCCCAAAAGCTTCTATTGGCTATACTCTATGGAAAACATAGACAATACAACTTTTAAAAAAGAAACTAGATTAGATTAGATTAAATTTAGCTCTACAATGGCTTCCATAGAAAGCATTTTAACACAAACATCCATCGCCACGTTCTCACAGACCATTGCTTAGTGAAAATTCCGCCACCTGTATGAGGTAAGGTTTGCAAGGACAAAAGTGCTGTATTTTGATATGGCTATACCCAAAAATCATTTTTAAAAACCCCAGGGTTCTATCATCCCCCAATTTACATACTAAGGTCCACACAAAACTGGTGTGGCTTATTCCAAGCCTGCACTAAAATTCCTATTCTGCATTAAACCGGGTCCATTGTATTCATGCCCTGCAGCCAAACAGCCCAGCATGTAGTGTGAGAAAAGGCCATGTGGCATGAGGGAGTGGGGTGTGGTAATTCCAGGCAGGCCTGTATCAGACAAGCCACCTGGCTAAAATGTATCAGTCGTGCAAGAGAAGCATCAAGTAAAACAACCTAGATCTGCTTTAAAATAAAACAGGTCCTTGGGCAGCCAGGACCCCAGGAGCATGAGCAATGCTACCCCCAGACTCCATCATAAAGTAACTGGAGTTCCATCCTGACTGTGTGCTCAAACTCCCGCAGAAACCCTAGCCAGGCACACAGGAGTGACGACAGAGACTACAACAGGCAGGAACTAATCACCATAGCACAGCAGAAGCAAATGAACAGCCAGTGCCATAAAATACATAAATGCACAGATCCATGAAATAAAAGCAAACACAAACAGCTGTCCTTGTTCATGCCAGTCACATGCAACAGGGGGACTAGCTCTGGGGGAATGACAAAGGTTTATAGAGCACAAATGATGTGACTGCCAGCAGGTGCTGGGTAAGCTCAGTTGAAGTTTAAGAACATGGACACTAGAACAAACCCAGCACATAGAGGCAGCCATGACATTGGCCTAGTCCACTGGGAATGCAAAAGGAATACCACTCAAGTTACAGCTGCTGAGCCTAGGCTTATCGTACCAGATCTGCCCATTCAAGGTCAACTAGGGTGACCAGTCAGCAAATGTGAAAAAACAGGACAGGAGGTGGGGGGTAACAGGAGCCTATATAAGAAAAAGACCCAAAAATCAGGACTGTCCCTATAAAAACCGGGACATCTGGTCACCCTAAGATCAACTCTTCAACCCAGGAGCATAATCCATTTGGGAGTCCTGGTGCCATAAACAAACCCCCATCACAAAACAACACATTGTATGTGTAGGGTGGCCTAGGGGCCCTTGCACAGTCATTGCTGCTTGATGACCTTGCTGACAGCTGTTCCTTGCTACCTTGGTTTCCAGGATCTGCCATACGTGGGGCTGTTTTTGTTATCTTTACCCTTACACTCCCTGTGCCCCATATGCTGCTGTGCTTAGCTGTTCCCTGCATCCTCCAAATCAAGTGTGACCAGCATTTTTAAGGCGGGTGATATTGCACAGCCAGGGCTCGCTTTTTCTAGCATGAATATACATACATACATGCATGTATGGACATATACATGTCCCCTCTGCTTCTGTACACTTTGGTCAGTTGGGGATGACAGGGCTCCAGTACTACACCACTGATATTACAGATAGAGGGCAAAGAACATTAAGGGTGGCATTTTCAAAAGAGCCTGGCTTAGGAACACAACTCCCAATGAAAGCCAATGAGCCGTGTGCTCTTAAGTCACTTATGTACTTTTGAAACAATAAATTGTAATACTTCACACACACACAAAGCCTGATCTAAAGCCCAGTGAAATCAATTCAAAGATCCCTACTGACTTCACTGGGCTTTGGATCACCATAGTATCTTTCATCCCAGGATCTCAAAGCACTTTTTAAATATTAACTAATTTGCAGTCAGTACACCCCTGGGAGGTAGGTCACTATTGTCATTGTCATTTCAGAGATGAGAAACTGAGTCACAGAGAGGGTGACTTACCCAACAGCATTTTACATCCACTGTGCACAGATGTCACTGTCAGTGACTATGCAAGGCAGTGGAGAACCAAACCAAGTCATTGGCAGAGCTCAGATAAGAAGCCAGATTTCCTGGCTAACATCTTCCAGGAGTTTTTAAACCATAAAACCATGGGTATCAAAACTCATTCAGGGGAGCAGGTGAAATTACATTTTTAATTATACACCATGGACCCAGTTTACAGCATTAGGGTCTCATATACACAACAGCCTATCCACCAAAGAGCTCCTTCTACCCTGGCACAATTACACGATGGACAGGCCGGGCTGGGAGTAGTGACAAACCTTGGGGCTCAAGGCCCCCTGCCCATCTAGCTCCCAAGAGCCCCGGAAAGTAAGGACAGCTTTAAGTGAGTGCTGGTTTTCATGGCCTTGGGCAAGTTGAGTGGGTCCCTGTTTTGAAGTTCATAGTTGGTGGTAATATGTCGGTATACCACACTGGGGTGAGGGTCCCTGTGTCTGTGTCCACAGCAGGTCCCTTTATTGGTGTGAGGGCCCCGTTTCAATCTCTGAAAGGATTCCCATATGTGTGGGAGCCCCCACTTCTAGGCTTCCACGGTAGGGGGAAGGTGTCTCAGGTAGGTGGGGTTTCTGAGCCTGCGTTCTCAAGCGTCCACGTGACAGTGTGAGAGGCACATCCCATCCCTGCTGGTGTTTCACAGGAGTGTGATTAGCAAGGTCATCTCACACTCTGGGGGAAGCTCTGTACCCTTTCATTACCTTCTGGCTGACTGATTCCTGAGCCTCCCAGGCCTCTTCCAGAGGCTGCCCTGCCTAGTCCTCCTCCCTCAGCAGCAGCCACCTAAACTCAACTCAGGAGCAGCATCCATGGTGATGCCAGCTGGATGGATGGGGGAGGAGTTGGTAAAGGACCGCTGGCTGCTCCTACTCCCATCTCCCTGCCCGCTCTTGCTCCTACTCTGAATTCAGTCCTAGACACGGAACAAGCAGTCCACAGCTGGATCGCTGAACATGCAATAGAACAGAAGCAGAGGCAGCTGCCACAATTGTTGCTCTGCTTCTCTTTGTGCCCTGTATATGCAACTCTGCACGAAGGCATCACAATCCTCTCACACACACAAGAACTCACATATATGCTGACATTCACACGCACAGACCACGCACAATCCTATACACAGACACACACGCGCACAAACATAAGCACACCTAAATACACACACACACACCCTATACATACAACCCCCTCCATAGACACAAACACAGTCAGGCCCATACATACGCCATCAGTCAAATGCACAAACACACAAGTTCACACAAACAAGCACAAAAGGGGATGTTCGGATTCATTCTTAAGAAGGAGGCGAGTTCCAACCACAGGCAGGAGTCCCCCAAACCCTTCTCCTGTACCACTCCACAAAGTGTTTCCAACAACCCACCGTCCTGGTCTGAATCGAGACGCATCGGCTGACCGCTGCTATTAAACAAATGCAAAAAACCGAAGCACTCGTGCCTCAAGGCTTGTGTATGTCAGGGGAGAGCTTCACCTTTTCGGCAGCTACCTCACTCGCACACCCCGGTTTACCGTTAAGCGGGAGGGGGAAATCACTAGCCCGGGCTGGATTAACACGCAGCTAGTAAATTGAGGTGAGCGCTCACCCAGGTTAGAGCAGACCCGGTCTCCCTGCGGTCCCCACCCCGGCAAAGAGGACATCGCCTCCCCAGTGCTGTCCAGACCTACCTGTATATACGCCATCTTCACTAGGTATCACATTAGTTCCCAGCACAGCCCGAGCACGGCGTCTCTCTCCCCTTGGCCCTCAACAGCACAAAAAGACGCGACTTGTGTGCCAGATGAGCACTGGCCATCCCCGCTCCCCCGGCTGCTCGCTGCCTCTCGGCGCCTCCTCCCCAGCGCTTCCCGAGCCCGGCGCGGGGCGGGGGAGACGCGGTCTGGTTCTCTGGGATTTCGGGCAGGTTGTGCCGGGGGCCCCGGGCTCCCTGTGCCGCGCGGGGCGGGGAGGGATGGGCTCGGCTCTGGCAGCCTGTCACCCGCTGCACCCTCCTGGGCATGGCTCGGGGTGAATTTCCCCAGCTTGGGCAGCCGCGGCCGCCACCCTCCCTCTTCCCGGGGTCGCCCTTCGCCTCTCTCGGGGCAGCCTTCCCGAGCTTCGAGCCTCCCAGCCCGCGGCCCGGACCCTCACCCCCTCCGGCCAGCAACACGTGGCGCAGAACAAGACCCAGCCGGAGGCCGACGCCTTCCCCCGGGGACGCCGCACTCAGCGCCTGGGCCGCCACGGAGAGCGACTGGGGCATAACCCCGGACCCAGCAGCGCCCCCTGCGCTCTGGGCAGCCGGAGCCCAGAGGGGACCGGCCCCGCCAGGGGGCGGCGGCTGGTGCCTGGTGAGACGCCGCGCCTGGTAAAGGGGGCGAGAAGCGGGGGAGCTCTTGGGTCGGGGGCAGGCCGCCCAGAAGGGCCCTGTAAATCTGGCCTGTGACTCTGCCTGCTGCACAGGATGGGAGCTCAGGGTGGAAAAGGAGTGAGGGGCCGAAGGAAGCTGATGCCGTGGGATGGGGGAAGGGATCCCCTGGCACCTACACGTGCCACAGAGCCGCTGGAAGCACCTGCCACCAACATGTGCTGCCAGTCTGCTTAAGTGTGCGATGGGCTGGGGAAATCCCCAGAACTTATGCACTGGTGGGACTTGGAGCGAATCCTGCATGTAATGCCACGCGGGAACTCACCGGGAGCCTGTCACATAGTAAAAAGACCTTGAGCCAGTGCTGCTAACTCCAGGGTTTCACACATTACCTGACTGGTCCCAAGCCCCTAGCACATGTTGGTGACAGGCAGTTCCCTAGGCTCTGTTGCATGTTAGGTGCTGGGGGATCCCCCACCACATCGCTCACTTCAGCTTCCTTCAGCTGCTGCTCTCCTGTTAGTGCCTGAGAATCACTACTTTCATTGCTGTTCGTTTTAAAGTAAGTTTCTAGCCCTAGGGGCTGTCGAGAAATGCTTGAAAACGTGATTCCTAAATGCCAGAAGGCAAATAAAAAGAACCCAACATTTATTATACTTATAATCTCTCAATTGTCTAGGGGAACCTGACTCATGATTTTTAAACACTTGGAAGGGGCATATAATTACTGAGGGAACAATCACAGTACAGGCTGTTTGCAGGGGTGCCCGAATGGGAGGGTGTCACATATGCAAGTTAGGACCCCCTTTTCAGTCTCCTCTGTGTTAGGCTAGCCCCATTTTGACCTTTGCATGGGGACTCTATGTGGGTGTTGTGGATGCACAGACAGACGGGCCCAAAGATCCCAGGGAGTGTGTGTAGAGTAGACCCCTAGGTTTTAGATTCACAGAGATCACTGAATGCATGCAGGAGTCCTCCTTTCAGTGCTCACGGATGAAGGGGGCTACATATAAATGTGGTTCTCAAGGCCCCACATGACCTCCCGAGGAGCACTTCCATGCTGGCATTTCACAGGATTGCAGGCTACGAGTCACATGGTTAGCCAACAATATCAGGAAGCTCTGCCCTTTCATGCCCTTCTGGCTGAGTCCCAAGCCCCCTCCATTTGCATCCCCAGGGCCTGCTCTGCCTGGATCTCCACCTGCTGTCCAGCAGCTGCAAGCTCCCCTCAGCTCAGCAATTAGGAGAAGTATCCATGGTAACACTATGGATGGGGGCTGGGGTCGTTGCTAGAGCACCCCTCGCTGTTCTGACTCCCATCTCCCAGCCTGCTCTTGCTCGCACACCAAACTCAGACCCAGAAACGGAACCCTGGAGTTAACAGGTGGATCATGGCACATAGAGAAGCACCAGGAAGTGCAGCAGGGCACAGTTGCCCACACAGTGCAATAAGGCATCAAACATTTGTCTCATCCACACACATATATGCAGACATTCATACACATAAACAACAGCTACACACAAAGATAATCACACAGAGATACCAACAATCACACATGCACAATGTGTATGTCTGAATGAATGCAAGTGTCTCATACCCACAGAATCTCACTAGTACATTCACTCACTCTCACACACACACACACGATGTTAGTTTCCTTTTGTTTTACTGATTTGTACCAACACAACCTTAAAAGGACATGCACCCAACACATAGCTAGAAGGGATGCTTTCAATTTCTTTTATTTACTTTTTTAAATTAAGGTCCAGTCACAAGTACAATTACCCCCAAACTTATCTGGGAAGAGATTGTTTTGTAACCCTACTCGGGATTGTCAACCGCCAGTAAGCCACAGTTCTTGTTTCTAAATACATTAGAAGCAAATATTACCATTGAATGCAAAAAATCAGAACCAATAATAATGCTACAGGTTGCATCTGTCACTAGAGAACTTGACCTTTTCTGTAACTAACTCTCAAGTTTCCCATTAAGTGGGAGAGGGAATCACGAACCTGGGCTGGATGAACATACAACGAATAAATTCAGTTGAGTCTAAACCAGGTTAGAGCAGACCCAGTTTTCCCTGTGGTCCTCCCTCCCCAGATAACGAGGACATTTCCTCCCCAGTGCTGTTCAGACCTACCTGTATATACGCCATCTTCACTAGGTATCACATTAGTTCCCAGCACAGCCTGAGCATGGCGTCTCTCTCCCCTTTGCCCTCAACAACAACAAAAAGACGTGACTTGTTTGCTAGATGAGCACTGTTCATTCCTTCTCCCCCTTGCTGCTCACTGCCTCTCCATAATGATCAAGGATTCTTTCCCCGTATTTTTTTTAAGCACAGAGGTGTTGATTATTTCGTTTGTTTCTAATATTTCTTGTATGGTTTTCTGGGTTCTCAGGCTCTCTGTGCTGCGAGGGATGTGTTCTGTCAGCCTGTCACTTGCTGCATGATTGATTTCCCGCTTTTCCTTCTTCCCTATGGTAGGCTGGTGGTGAATTTCCCCCTCTTGGGCAGCAGCTGCAGCAGACTTTGCACTTCCAGAGATCTGGATTCCCCTCTCTCAGTGCATCTCTCCTTGGATTTGTTTTTCCAACTTAAAGCCTGAGGCTGAATCCGGGGGAAGTATCTCCTGCAAACAGCATCATCCATCTGTCTGCAACCAGATGGACAAGAGACTTTGAAACAGCAACATGTAGGAGGGTCCTTTTTGTCACAGAACAAGAAGCAAAACGTGTCTGAAACCTATTGGTGATCATTTTCCACCCGCAAACCAAAAACCTTGCTCTTATTTCAAATTATGTGTGACCAGGTTAGATATTTATATATTGAAAGGGAATGGTGTATTGAAGGATACTCTTTCATGAAGAGTTTCCAGAAGGACCTGCAATAAATCATACCGAGGGTACCTACCACCATCTATAGAGAATGCTGTCAATGTGCAGTGCACACGGTCATGTCATGTACACAAGGAAGCGGACATAAGTATGAGTAGAGGGCACTGCAATGTACATTTTGCCGTGTAAGATACTGAAAGAACCATCACCTTAATAACCCTTTGATTTGCCAGCATGCACCTCTCACTTCTATTTTTATAATTAAAGCGGGCATTAATTACACCTTTTCCCTCTTACAAAGGGATTAGAAGAAGTATTTCACTACAGCTGTTCCGCAATAGGTTGATTGCGTTTTTTAATTTGGGGAAAGTGGTATTGTTAATTGGTAGAGCTAATGAAAAGAATTCATCAATAAATGAAGACGACTCGTCTGTAGATTGCATGCGTTTGCATTACGGGGCGGAGCGCAGGTTCCTTTGGAAGCGGGATGCAAGTGTCAAAGCTGCAATTGCAACAGGTCTTGTGCAGAACAGCGACATCCAGAGGACAAAGTGAAAAGCTTCAGGGAACTGGAAAACATTTCCGAAGCTTACGAATCAACTGAGAGGACACAACTCTATCTGGATTAGACTGGCTTCATAACACACCCGTATCACATGCTGGTAGAGTGCAGTACACCACAGTGCTAGTAAAACCTTATCTAGTGCAATTAACTAACAGGTCTTAGTGGAAGTGAATGTAGCTAAATAGGAGTTTTATATCATTTTCATAGGTGTACTATTTGACACCAGCAACCTGCATTATTATTGCTGTTCCCCTTCAAAATACAAGGATTGAATCAACAAGGACTAAACTGTGGAATTAATTGTAACAGAAACATCCAAACCATGCATTGTGACTGGATCTTTAAAAGAACTGGATAATTTTATGAACATTAGTTCACGAGATAGAATAAGGATAACAAAATCTTAAAGATCATATCATATAAGGAAGGAATTTTTAGCCTAACATTGCATACAATACCTTACTAGGATTTTTTTTTTTTACTGTCTGACGAAGGCTATTGCTGGAGGCAGGATATCAGACTACATGGACCAATGATCTGATCTATTATGGCAAGTCTGATGTTCCTAAACAGACTATAACTAACTAGAAAGCAAGCCACGAAAAACAAGGACATATGAGGTGCTCAACTAGACTTAAAACTAATTGGGATGGGAGTGGAGAAGGATAAGTCTTAACAGAGAACTCTCATTTAGTCATCAGTCTAGTCTATTGTAGTTACAATAATACTAATAATCCTATTGTCGTTTAGGTTGATTTAGTGTTTTCATTGTAATGCCCGGGGGGGGGGGGGGGGCACACCTGCGGTTGTTTAATATTTCAAATATTTCAAAATCATTTGACTGAAGTTTAGCATGCACACTTCTCATGATGTAAAGGATTTTTATTTTATATGACATGACATGACCAAAGAGTTTAGACAGCTTTACCCATTTAGCTCAGTGCTGTTTCCTCAAACGGCATAGTTTACCTAAAATGAAAACAATATCCAACAGCATGTCAGAAATCCTTTCCTCCTTCTCCATCAGGCAATTTCAGTGTTGTCAAAAATGAAACTGCATTTGAACTCTTACTTTGACCCCCATCAAGCATGACCCCCAACACCAGGGATCGTACATTGGTTTCATCCTGCCCTACTGCTGAATTACTAATCAGAAGTTTGTAAAGGAAAAAGAGCATGAGAAATCAAGTTTAATATTAGGGGTCTGATTCTCTGCTACCTTGCAGAGTTACACCATTCTGATCGGGCAGCATTTTACACGTTGAACTGGCTGTGACAGAGAAATGCCTTGCAGTTCTTCAAAAATTGTGCTAAATGGAGATGAGAAGAGACAAATGTGGAATAATCTATATTGTTAAAACTTTACTTTTGGCCACGTTCATGACTTGGAAGGCAGCAAGCATGCTACCACATGCAAGAACTATATCAGAGCTCTATAGAGTTCTGCTCTCTGTGCCCATAGTGGTTGGAGGCTTTGCAGACAGTGCCTAAGGCTCTCATCCTGCTCCCACTGAAACTAAGGGCCAGACTTCTCTATGCCTATCTGGGTCATTGTCTTGCAAAGGAAAGCACCTTACTGTTGCTCTCCAGCAACAAGGTGGGGCATTTTGTGCCGGATTTTGGGCTGTGCTTCTTGAGTGCTACCTTTGCACATCCCAAATTATGGCCTTGGCTTAGGGAAGCTCTAAATTTAAGTCTCCTGCCTGTGGTTCCCTGTGAAGCTCTCCAGCCGAGCCCTGGTACACCCTTACAGGAATTTGCACTGGACCCTGGACAGATCTTTGCTACTGGAACCACAACAACAGGCAGCAGGAATAGACAGTTATTGCCCGTGCACCAACCACTGGAGGAGGATGCAAAACACACTGAAACAGGGGGTTACATATCCACACGTAGCCCCATATTACAGACCATAGAGGATTACTTAGATATGGCAGATTTTGAGAGACAGTGTAGCTAATGGGATGAGACTTGGCTCTGCCATATTAGATACAGGGGCCCTATTCCCAGCTAGTGTAATCTCTCAATCCTTACTCAATAAGAGTTGCGAAGGGACAGAATTATTGCCATTGGACTATAGAAGTAGTGACTTTAAATCATGGTCTTCTGGGTCTTAATCCAGTGCACCTTCCTCTGCACCAAAGGATGTTTTGAAGGGGAAAGAGGATAAAAACCATTTTGCTCAGGTCTTGTCCAGAATTTCAGCTGCATGTGGCAGGCTGAAGCGATACGCTAGGGTGGCCTATGTGCTGATGGAACATTGAGCTGCCCGCACGCTTGCTGAGTACAACATGGATAGGAAATCGTAATTGTCAGCTGTTTAGAACTAGGCCCAATTGGAACGGGTTTTCATGGAGACCTCAAGTGGCAACTCCCTCACCCCAGGATTAGCACCCTGCCCCATTTCAATCTCCTGCTGCAAACTATGGAAGAACTGGAGCTCTCCAAAGAAATTATTAATATTTTAGGCAACATAAATATATGAGTCACTATAGCTCCCTATATAATGAGAGAGAGAGAGAGAGAGAGAGTCCTTCAGGTGCAGCATTGCTATAGGAGACTTCAGCACTAAAGTTTATATTTAAGGACTTGTTTCTTCTCTCGCTGAAGTCAATGGCAACACCTTCACTGTCTACACTGGCAAGGGGCCCTAGGTTTCTTTTAATAACTATTTCTTTTCCTCCTGAAGACAGCTCCTGTTTTAGAAGCACAATTCCCATAGTTTAAATGTAATCACTTCTCTCTCTTATTCTTGTTTTGGGCTGTGCTGGGCACACAGTTAAGTTGCGGTGCATGGCATTTCTCAAATTTTTACTACTTGTTTAATAGAATTTTTTATTCTACAACTAACATATTTCTAAGTCTCAGCATTTAAAATGTCAGCCTTTACTCTGAATAGCTTCACTATTTTCATCTTGATTCACTGCCACCCTAATGGGGCTTACAATAAATGAATAGATGGGGTTTTTCCCATATCACAATACAGTAAAGAAAGGCTTACATCTTTAAAATAGAGTTTTCAACTCATGAAACCATCAAGCAGTGAGTCACATTAAACCAGAACACGTGACATTATGTAAATGGCACATCACGTGTATTGGTGTCCTGCATTTTCATGGTATATTTTTAAAAGAATATAAGTATGGGACTGGGGAAAGAGAGAGAGACTTTTGTAGGTAAAAGATGAGACAGTCATATTTTGTAAATCTGTGGGATTATTCCTCTTGCTCCTACTTAGGCAAAAGTCTTCTCAAGTGCTTTATATACTTATAAACTATAAACAGTTTGACCCCAAAAAGGGAGAGACTCCATGAAATCCATTAGGGACTTTGCTAGTGTTTTTTATTTTCTGTGGAAGGTACCCAAATGCTATGAGGATGAGCAGCAGTCAAAAATCCTGAGACATTTCCAGTTTTAAAAAATATGCACAAGTATTTGAATCCATATTTAGGAACTTTTCACCGTGGTTGACTGACTCCTTTAAAAGGTTCCTATATTAGGTTCTCTCATGATATGATAGAGGAATTTTACATATGTGTACAGTTACAGTCCAGAGAATAAATTGGTTCTAAACAGTAGATAAGTATTTATTGTCAACTTTAATTACAAGTCTGCATTTGGCTGGTATGCTGATTAAGCTCAGCTCCTACAGCATTCAGTATAAATAGCTCCATTTCACAGGATGATAACATAACCTTTAGACTCCCTGTGCTGCATGAAATGTGTCATACTGTATATTTTATAACATGTACTCTGTACCTTCTCATGTACAGAATGTGCCTGTAATATATACAGACTTGAAAATCCAGTATTTTTAACTTTTAAATAAACTACGTTAAGTTTTCTATTTTAAAAGTTACTTCCACACAATTGGCCATATTCTCATCCCACTTGCACTGGCACGGACACAGATCAAGAGTACCTCCAGTTAAATCAGTGGTGCTATATGAATTCGATACTGATTTTCCATGGAGAATCAGGCCCATAGTAAGCCACGAGTGAATATCTCTGAATATGTGCTCGAGACAGAATTTGCATCACAATAAGGTAGCGAATGCTGCCTCTAGTATAGCATATGTTAACTAGGCATATCTGAATCAGCAGTAGACGTGATTAAAACATAGTACAATATCTGGTATATTTTATGTACTATCAAACCCAAGCTAGAAAGCAATTTTTAGCCTGCTGCCATCAAAACAGCACAAGTAAACTGCAAAAGGTGAGTGTCAAACTGAAGGTGGCAAAGAGGAGAATCAGCTGGCTACTTCGTTTGAATCTCGCCAAGGGGTATTGGCAGCATGCACGGACATAGCAATGGGCAGAGTAAGGGAGTAAAGTGTCTGTCCAAGATAAGATGGGAGGTCTTACTCTGCTTTTCCCCATGCTGAGCCCTTATCATAGTTCCCTTACTGCTGAGCCTGCTGAAATAATCTGCTAGCATTAGGTCTTAAAATAAGTCTCCTATCTCTAGCTATTTTTTAAACATGGCAAACCATTGGAGATGGTGCTTGCCCACTGCTCTTGGCAGCCCTTTAAAGGGCTTGATTCTGCCATGGTGACAGGTCTAGCTTCACTGCACCATAGCCTAACTTCTTATTTATATCCCCCGTTCCAGAGGTTTATTGAGTAACATGCTCTGCTGCTGGCAGGATTTCACTCCAGCATAGTTCTCCCTCAACTGCTCACTTGGCCTTTATGTATCCAGCTGTTTGCAGCTTCTACTTCAAGTCAGTCCTAGGTATTTATATGCTGCCATTACCAATTATTATTTATATGCCTCCATTACCATAGTATCTGAGCACCTCCCAATCTTTAAAGTATTTATCTTCACAACACCCTGTGAGGTAGGAAATACTGTTATCCCCATTTTACAGATGGGGAACTGAGGCCCAGAGATACTATGGGTATGTCTATACAGGCTGCAGCAGAGAGATTCCCAGCCCAGGTCAACAGACAATGGGTGTGTCTAGATTGCAGCTTAGGCTGGAGCTCAGGCTCCAAAGCTTAGGGAAGGAGGTGTTGTCCCAAGCTCCAGCTAGAGCTGTAATTCCAAAGCACTGTTTAAACAGCTATTTTTAGTGCACTCACAGAAGTCCAAGTATCGACCCGGGCTGGGAGGCTCCCTGCCGCAGGCTGGCACAATCTAGGCAGACATAATCTGTGTGACTTGCCCAAAGTCATCCAAGAAGCGTGGGAAGGTCAAGGAATTGAACCTGGGACTTCAAAGTACCAGACTAATGCCCCAACCACTGGGCAATCCTTTCTCCCTAGTTCCCATCTATGAGAACTGCCACATAGCTGACAGAATTTCCATCAGCTCACTCCCTTTGGAGCAGGGAGAGGTTGCCCCCATATCCCTCAGAATGACCAGGGGATTCAGCCTCAAATCCTGAGGTTCTACAAGAACCAGAATCTAGGGTTCTGCAAGAAACTAAGGCAGTCCATGCTTCTACTTAGCCCCTACAATACAGAATACTCTACACAGCCCATGCAAAACCTTGACCTCTCTGTACTGAAACAGTGAATTGAGGGGCCATGATCATTGTGATGGTGACTTTTGTGATGCCTACTGGGGACTGAACTGAAGACAGTAGATCTGAAGTGGATGGATTTGAACAGGTGGCCTAGAGGGCAAAGACAGGGTAGCCCAGTTCCACAAGTCACCTGGCCTTCTGTCTTGACAGTCTCTAAATTACTTCAATGACATCGTCTATACCTGCGAATACACACACTTCCAGATCAGAGATCCATTTCACATGCTCCTTTGCTTATACCCTGAAGGTAATAGCCAGCTGTTCTTTATATTTCTTTTGTCCCTGTTGTTCTTCTCTGTAATTTTCCTCAGCATTATCCCTTTCTAGTTTAATATTATCTGCCCACCCATTTCTCTTTTTTGTTGCGTCCTTTGCATCCCTCACATCCTCCTTGCCTCTCTAAAACATAATAAAGAATTAGCTGCCAGACTGCCTGCTCTCCTCCTGTTCTTTTATTGTGCCCTTTAAACGCACTATTCTGCTTTGCTTCAGAAACAGCCTCTGCTACTTCCACATCTTCTGCAGTGCATCTGGATTATTATCAGGCCACCTGTCCGCTCCCTAATTGGCAGTATCAGTAAAAGCACATTTTTCTCTTTTCTTTAAATCTCCAGATGAAGGGCCTAAATTTGATCTAAAAACCTCAGATCCCCACTGCCTGTCATTTATAATGTACTTGCGTGCACTGTAGAATCACAGTTACGCTCTTCCCCTCATACACACTTTCTATTTGGTCCTTAACATACGATCTGTCAAGAACTGTTATTGAACGATGCTGAAGCAGAGTTTGAAAATGCAGCCAAAAGCACACAGCCTCTCCTAAACCATGTCCCTTTAGGAAGTATGTTCTGTATATTGTTTTACCAAGTACATAAAACACAAATACTTGAAGGAACATGTCCCTAAGAGCTGGTCTTCACGAGAACCTTAGGTTGTGTTAGAACTAGACTTTGCAGAGTCATGTTAACTAACATGATATTGACCATAATTTATCAACAGTCAATGTAGAGAGGGCGCCGCAGATCAACTCCTCCCCCTCCCTCCCAGCGCCTCCCGCCTGCTAGATATCAGCTGTTCCGCAGTGTGCGGGAGGTGCTGGGAGGGAAGGGGGAGGAGCAGGGATGGGGCTTGCTCAGGGGAGGGGGCGGAACTGGGAGAGAAGAGGCAGCAAAGGGGCGGGGTAGAGTGGAGGTAGGAAAAGGTGGGGATTTGGGGGCAGGGGTGGAGTGGGGGCAGGGCATGGGACTGAGCAGGGGTTGATCGCCCCTGGAGAAATTTGGCAGCCAGAGCCTGTGCAAATACATGAATGGAAACTAGGTTCCTTTTAGAACATACCAGCAAGCTACAGGGGGCAGTTAGAACGCAGCACATTAGAGTGCTTCACAAATCACACCCCTCCGATGTCCTTTGCTGCACCATGCAGACAATCCAGATCTCCTGACTCTCAGGCTACCACTTTAGCCATAAAACTGACTATCCTCTTCAGAATCTTTTGTCACTGTTTCCACCATAACAGCAGGAAAGGATAGTCCAGAGCTAGGGCCTAGGATGGTGGGAGACCTGATTCAATTCCCTGTTGTGCCACAGACTTCTTGCGTGACCTTCCACAACTCACTCAGCGCTCTGTGCCTCAGTTCCTCATCTGTAAAATGGTGATAATATTTCTCTACCTCACAGGGCATCATGAGGATAATACATTAGAGATTGCGAAGTGCTTTGAGATCTACAGATGAAAGCACTATAAAAAGAGATTAATGAGGGTAGGTATTATTCATCTAAGAGGGGACAGACCTGTCCCCATTGAGTTCACTCAAGATCATCCATTTAAAGTCTTGTGGATAAACAGTAAAGTAACTATGAAGAATTTTTGGTTATATATTATAGACTTACTGCTGACTCATCTTAGCAGAACATTTCTCTCCCCTAAAATACGTGAAAAGTATTTCTTGCAACAAGAAACTCATTCTGTTTAATTCACATTCATTCCTATTTAATAAGTCATTCAATAATTCTTTTCTGATTCATAAGAACATATAAAATCATTATTATTAAAACAGACTCAAAAAAGAGGAACAGAATAGAGAATTAATTAGCTCAAACAGACTTTCTCGACTCCAATAGTGATCTAAAAATACTGGTTAGCATAAAACGGCAGGGCCTCATATGGGGCAATCACTTTATTATATGCAAAATCATGTAAAATGTTTAAGTATAAATTATTTTTAAACCAACCCAGCAAAGCCTTTATAATTGGACCCCTGGACTGCACAGCTATGAAACGGGAATTTGTCAAAAGATATTTTAAGCTGCAGAATATTAAAAAGAAATTTTAATGAGAAAAAAATCATTAAATGATTGCCAAAAACAGAAGATTTAACTCATGTTGCTCCAGAGCTTTACAAATTCACCAGCTTCTGGGCATTTAATAGGATTAATCAGTTGTCAACGTCAAATCATTCTCATATTGGAGATGCACACAAGTTTACTTTAAACATAAACAGATGGTAAGAAGCAAGAGTCATTTATAATCAAAGATTTTTATCATCATCATCTCATGTCTTCCTAGCAGACTCTGTTACTAGTGTCTCACTATTGTCCTACCAAGCAGATATGCAAAATATAAAACACAAACACTACATTTTAAAGACATAACTATTATATAATATTGTACTCCAGTACATCTATGACATAAGAAATATTCAGTAACAATTTGTTCTCTGTTTTTCTGAAGGACTGCAATTTTGTCAAGTATGAATTACAGATACACTGAGTATGCTCTTCTTTTTCACCCTGCCTTGTCTTATATGGGCCTGATGTCAAACAAATATTTGAGACCACATCCTGAAGTTCTCATTCAATCCTTACTTAGGCAAATGTCACTAAGTTCAACAGGTGAGGAGGCTGTGAAGCCAACAGAACAAACAGAGTTAAAGGAAATTGGCCAATTTCTTTTGGAGTACAAACTTCAGTTCATGATGCTTATGGAACTTAACTGGAGATGGACCCAAACTGAACTCTCGTGTCTTAACATCTGACCTTTTGGAAAGTTCAGATTTCAATTGACACATTGTAGCCAACCCCCATCTTCATCATAGGCTCACCAAAATCCCACATCCAAATGCCTCCAAACTTTGGATCTGGCATGGAACTTTGCAGTTGAAGGTCATCTCAACTTCTAACCGAAGGAACTTTTATTCTTAGATTTTTGAGCCAGGAGGGATCATTAGATCATCTAGTTGGAGGCCACAGAATTTTACCCAAGTACCCCTATATTGAGCCCAATGACTGGTGTTTGACTAAATCATGTCCCAGAAAGGCAGTCTTTATTTTAAAACATTTTATAAAAATCCCCTGAGCAGCTCTCAAAGCTTCTCCTTAGTGAAGGTTGAATCTCGTCCTCCAAGTCCTCCCACACTCCCAACCAAACTCTATAGTCCTCCTTCCAATATCCCAATCAGTGAGAAATGGGCAACTACACACATACCGCACAGGGTAGGGGGAGGGGAAAAAAAAAGAGACAGTTTAATATTAGTAAAGACCCTTCCCTGGACCTTAGCTGGGAGGGACCATCCAACAACCTTGCTAACAAATCGCTGGTTCAAATGAACTGCCTGAAGTGAATGCCCGATTAGATGAAGTAGAATGAAATAGAATTCCCACCCACCTCACAACTGGGAGAAATCCATTTAATGCATCCAGGGTACAATCATGTGTCCATGCCTTTAGAATGCACCAGAATCCACGAAAAGGTTATCAAGGTATTTTGGAGGAAGAAACCTATCCTCATAGCAACCCCTTCCCACTTCCGCCTCTGCAAATTTACACAAATCACTGGAAAAAGAAAATGCACAACATAGGAGCCCCTGAAAATATACACACAGGCCACTCTTAAGCAACAAACACATTCCCATACTGCATATAACTCAACTTATCTTTCATGCTATTTTATGTCCAGTCTTCAGGCTTTGATTCAAGCAACACATTTTCCATCTGACATACACTTTCTGCTCCTCTACCCATAAACCTCGGAAGAAGCATTCCACTCTCTGATCTCTGTTTGTGCTGTAACCCTAATAACCCCTTGAGTTTGAGGAGGCTGGGACCAGAGGTGGGAGGGAGCATGAGAAAGTGAGGGGCAGCAGCGTTCATTGCTAATGATAAACACATACTCAAATAGAATATTGTGTAAACCCTTCACAAGCAGACACAAATAGGGTTAAATACTGTGTTCACAGCGTTCTCTTTGACTTCAGTAAGAGCCCTGCACTTGTAACAAGGACCCTGTCTCTAGAAATATCACTTCACTACCCTTTGAAAGGCAGCCATTTCTTAGGTGGATGGTGATTAAGGGGACAAAACAGCAGCTAAGGACAGGACCGGAAGAATGTTTTATCCAGTTGAAACTGTAGGAGAAGTTTCAGATAAGCAGAATATAGAACCCAAATGTGATCTATTTTTCTATGAAAGTTAGAGACTCAAAATATTTCAGTCTTGAAAATTTAGACTACTCAAAAAATAGTAAAGTCTATATCGAGGGTACTTCCAATCCCAGTTATATGGATGTAAATCCAGGACAATTTCAGGGACATTAGTTGAGTTATTCCAGATATACACCAGTTTAACTGGATCAGGTTCTAGCTCCTTCTGTTTTTGTGTTATTTCCTTCCTTACCGCCCCCACCCCTTTCCTTCATTCTTATTTTAATGCATCCACTCGTTTCCATTGTGGTTCATGTAACAGCAAATTCTGTGCCGGCTTTGGATCATCACACGTAAGGGTATGTCTACACTGCAATCTCAGGTGTGATTGTCACAAGCCGGCATACATCCGCTAACTTTACCCATGCCGTCACAGCGGATCATAGCAGTGGAGCTGCAGCAGCATGGGCTCCCAATGCAAGTACGTGCCCAGGGTCCCCTGCGTACAGCCTGTGCTGAAGCCCATCCCGCTGCACCTACACTGCTAGTGTAGCCACGATAGCACAGACAAAGCTAGCATGAGTATGTCTATCACACCTCAGAGTGCAGTGTGGTCATACCCCATGACAATAAATAATACATCCTTCAATTCTTAATTAGAGTTGCTTGACAATAAGGCTATATTGCACTGCAACAATATAGGCAACTCTTTCTCATGGCAATGTAGGAGCATTGAAAATTGTTGGTCTATGTGCATTAGGTATTGGAAACTATAAGCGTGCGGACTCACCCCTGCGGCGCCTCCTGCTGGTAGGCGTCAGGAATTAGCTCGTCCAGCCACCGGAGAGCCCTCTGCAGGCCGGTGATCCGCTTTACTGCCAGCCCCCATGTCCCTCCCAGGACCCGGTGCCCCTTTCTCTGGGGTGCTGCCCCCCTGGCAGTACCCCCACACTCTCAGGTTTGGGTTTCCCCACCCAGGGAACCCCCACCTCAGTCTGGGCTACTGCCAGGCCCCATCTAGCCCCACTCTCTGGGGCAGACTGCAGTATATAAGCCACTCATCACAGGGAAGGGGGTTCAGGACCTGCTGCCTCTACATACCCATGGGCTGCCCCTCTGCAACCCTGCACCTATTCAGCCTGTAGTCAGGCCAGCATCCTGGGGCTTTCCAGGCCAGAGCTCCCAGCCCCTCTGGCCCTTCCCCAACCCTACTCTAATCTAGGTATCCTGCCCTGCAGCCAGGCCCTTCTCCCTCTACAGGCAGAAGGAAACTGTCTGGACTCTTGGCTCGCAGCCTCTTATAGGAGCCAGCTGGGCCTGACTGGGGCATGTCCTCAGCTGAGCCTACCTTCCCCTATCAGCCCAGGCTTCTCGCCCCAGCCACAGCCCTCTCCAGGGTGTTTTAAGCCCCGAAGGGCAGGAGCAGGTGCCTACCCTGCTACAGAAACATTAACAAGGGTCTCATTACAAAATTTCAAACCATCTGGTAGACAGGTGATTGCTAGAGCTGCACATAATCTTTGTATTTGAGGCGTCTGAGCACTGCGGCTGACACGACACCGCTCTGAGATCCCACGGAGTTCCTCAGAGTGCTCTCTCACAAAGGAGCACTTCAGAGGAACCTTTCAGTGCACAGCAGCTACGTTATTTTTCAACAGCCTCTTCACTCCTCGCATAGCCTACATGCTCTTATACTGAAATATCAACATTCACAGAGGATGTCTATGAATGTTTGGCCTCCTGTATATCACAGGCCATTACATTTCACCCAGTCAGCCTGACACTGAGCCCAGTGATTTGTGTTTGGCTAAGAAAGGCATCCGGTTTTGCCCTTCCAGAAAGGCATCTGGTTTTGCTCTGAAGACATCAAGAAATGGAGAATCCATCACTTCCCTTGGTAGTTTATTCCAATGGTTATCCACCCTCACGATTATAAATTTGTGCCCTATTTCTAATTTGAGTTTGTCTGGCTTCCAAGGGAATATCTACAAAATACAATAGCTAATGCCACAAAGAAGCGGCACTTCCCCAGTATTTAGGATGGGACTCAGCAGACCAATAAGTATTTTCGCCAGATGTGCCTAAAGCACCATAACTTTATGTTACTGCTGTCCCAGGGGTGTATCATAACACATTTCCCACTTCGGAAACAACCAGCACTGGCCAATTCAGTCAGTAGTTTGAGATGCTTCTGGATTCCTTGCCAACACTAACCTTTCACATAGTATTACTCAAGGAAGCTGCTTTCTACCCTCTATGGTTGGCTAGGAGACTCCATCCCAAGACGATGGGCAATGACCTGGCTTATTATACACACCTTCAACACCTCCCATCTGGACTACAGCAATATGAAATACCTGGGCATGAAGCCATCAGCTCTTCGGAAACTCCAACTCATACAGAATGCTGCAGTGCATCATCTCAGCAGCACGGGCAACCATGAGCCCATCACCCCTGACCTCCACTTTCCACACTAGAACAGTCACATTTTAAGGTCTTGCTCTTGCTCTTAAAGGCACTCAATGGCCTGGGTGCAGCATATCCAGAAGATCACATAAGGTTGCAGGATGGAGACCATAACTGACAACTCCTCTCCTCTGGCACAATAGCACTTTTACCATAAGGATGAAGCTTGTCTGTGCAGAAGACAGTTTTCTCAGGGGTCAGTTTGAGACTGTGGAATGAACTCCCACAGGGACTAGGCACCACCACAAACCTCACCATCTTCTGCTCCAGGTGCAAGGTGCACTTCTTTGACTAACACACAGAAAATGGTGTGTAACTTTAAAAAAAAAATTCCCCCTCCCCCCAAATATACACACACACACACACACACACACAGTTGTACCTTTGGGGAAAGGATGAGAGAAAGAACACACCTCACCTGACAGATGAGTCACATTGCTTAATGCACTACTGAAAAGAGCTTAGATGCTACGCTGATGAAGGAGATCTATTCCCTATTTTATATAGGTTCTTATGACTATTCTCAAGGTTTTTAAATGGCTATATTATAGCTATTTTCTGAAAGCTTTTTACATTTCTGCTCCCTCCATAGTTAGCAGCTACAGAGCTGATCCTGGACCCTTTGAAATATATGGAAAACCTTCCGTTAACTTTAGTGGGAGCAAGGTTTTGCTCTAAGAGCTTACAGCCTAAGAAGTTGCTCACATAAGTCACTGGGTTTTGTTACTGCTCTGATTGGCTCAGCCTATCTTGCAGTCAGGAAGAGGGCTTGCAGAATATGTCTAGCCAGCTTTTTAGAGCAAGTCTCCCAGACCAGGTTAACAGACTTGGGGCAGTGGGGCTTGCCCTAGCGCTCCCAGAATAGCTGTACAGACAGTGCTTTGAAGTGGGGCTTGGGATCTGAAGCCTAAGAACTTCCAGCCTGAGCCCCCGTTTCAAAGCACTGTCTATAAAGCTGTTTTTAGAGCACTAGCATGAGCCCTGCTACCCAAAGTCTGCCGACCCAGGCTGGAAGACTTGCTCCCACTCTGGCCAAAATGCTGAGTAGACATACCCTCGGGGCAGGTAGCATTGTAAGAGTAGGAGGAGGGACTCAGAAAGCATTAATCCTGGTCCTTGGGGATGTGCACAGGTTTTGCCCAAGGCCTCTTTCATTCCAAACCCACTGCCCCCCAACCCTCTCCAAAGAGCCATAGGCTGCTGTCAGATTTATTTGCCAGTATGTTTCCCAGACCTGAAGAAGAGCTGTGTATAAGATTGAAAGCTTGTCTCTCTCACCCACAGAAGCTGGGCCAATAAAAGAGATTACCTCACCCACCTTGTCTCTAAGTTTTATTGACAGGCTGCAGGGTTTAAATTTAAACTTCTCCTCTCCAATTCATGTAAACTAATTGTGTGCACGAGTGATCCCTGAAGCAAAGAGCATGGTCAGATCCTGGTCTGCTTTCTTTAGCTGCCTCTGTGCCAAGACACTTCCCGAGAGAGCGGGAAGCTCCATGCCACTGCTCTATCAGGCAGTATCCTGCCCCATATAAAAAAAAAATACCATTTACAGCACTGATACTGGAGCATACTAGCTTAAGATGTGCTTACTGCAACCATTTGAGTGACTGTAACTCAAATACAAACACAGGCATCATACTCCATGTGTGTGTTTGCAGTATTCCCCCCTCCAACTCCACCTATTAAATGGAAAAAGGGGAAATACAACTTAATGTAGCAATCCTTCCTCTTCCCTACTACAGAATGAGAAGGAATCACTAGAAATACCAGTTGCCTACCCATTGAAATAGAATTTCTAACACCCCACACACATAGAATTTCATGAATGAGCATGGTCTAATGGTTAAAGCACAAGCCTGGGAGTCAGCAGATCTGTGTTCCAGTACGATTCCTGCGACACCTCAGGAAACTCCTGGATTAAATCTATAAAACAAACAGTTGTCATTAAATTTACTTCAGAGATGCTTACTTTGTTTTGCATCTTCCATACAGTTTGGATCACAAAATGTTTTAAAGAATTAAATAGTAATAATAATACTTTGCTTTCGAATAGTGTCTTCCACCTGAGGATTTCAACATGCTCCACAAGCGTTAATTCCAGATTTGTATCTATAATAATGTTTTGCACTTCAGTAGCACCTTTCATCCAAGGCTCTCAAAGTTCTTCATGGATACTAATTCAGCCTAATTACAACCTTCAGTAGAAGTATTATACCTATTATGCAGAAAGGGAAACTGAGGCACAGAAATCCCTGCCTGAAGTCAGTTACTTGTAGAACTGGGAATATAAGCCAGAAACTCTGACTCTCACTCCCCACTTTTAGCCCATCAGTTATATCACGTCCATCACCACGGTATCCGAGTTATATTATTCTTTGCATTGTGGTAGCACTGAAGAGCCCCAGTCACGGACCACGGCCCCATCGTGCTGGGTGTTGAATAAACACAGAATGAAATAGTCCCCAAAACAAAGCGCACACAGTTTATGTGCCTATGAACCACCATACAGTACTGTAGTACAAGAAATATGAATGAAGTAACAGATTTAGGTGATCAACTTCTATGACAGCATACCAGAGTGAAAAAATCATTTTAAAAATTAGGAAAAATGGATTAAGAGGTTCATCCTCCTAAATTCTGATATTCTGAGAGTCTTAGATTCATCTATTATTCAGAACATTTCAATAGCTTTTGTAAAGCAGAGATGGCCAAGCAGCTAAAATAGTTTCTGTGAAAGTATTTACAGTCTGGGTAGGAAGATTACTTTGAGAAACATTCATGATTCATAATCCGTATGACTAGTCTGAGCTTCCTCTTTTCAAATCTAGAGAGACAAACGAGCCTCCAAGAGGAGATAAGATGTTCAAAATAATGCACTTTAATCTGTACTCAGCGAACCCACTCTATAGTATATCCCTGCACCACTGTCTCTTTTTAATAGGAATCCATCCACTGTTCAACAGGAAGGAGAGCAGAGCACTGCCTGGAGCAATCACTGTCTCTACGATACAACTGCATTTGCTCCAACCCCTCAGACAGAGACAAACACCTACAAGATCTCTATCAAGCATTCTTACAATACCCACCTGCTGAAGTGAAGAAACAGATGGACAGAGCCAGAAGAGTACCCAGAAGTCACCTATTACATGACAGGCCCAACAAAGAAAATAACAGAACGCCACTAGCCATCACCTTCAGCCCCCAACTAAAATCTCTCCAGTGCATCATCAAGGATCTACAGCCTATCCTGAAGGACAACCCATCACTCTCACAGATCTTGGGAGGCAGGCCAGTCCTTGCTTACAGACAGCCCCCCAACCTGAAGCAAATACTCACCAGCAACCACACAACAGAACCACTAACCCAGGAACCTATCCTTGCAACAAAGCCCATTGCCAACTGTGTCCATGTATCTATTCAGGGGACACCATCATAGTGCCTAATCCCATCAGCCACACTATCAGAGGCTCATCCACCTGCAACTACCAATGTGATATATGCCATCATGTGTCAGCAATGCCCCTCTGCCACGTACATTAGCCAAACCGGACAGTCTCTACGTAAAAGAATAAATGGACACAAATCAGACGTCAAGAATTATAACATTCATAAACCAGTCGGAGAACACTTCAATCTCTCTGGTCACTCGATTAGAGACCTAAAAGTGGCAATTCTTCAACAAAAAAACTTCATAAATAGACTCCAACGAGAGACTGCTGAATTGGAATTAATTTGCAAACTGGATACAATTAACTTAGGCTTGAATAGAGACTGGGAGTGGATGGGTCATTACACAAAGTAAAACTATTTCCCCATGTTTATTTCCCTGCCCCCTCCACTGTTCCTCAGACATTCTTGTCAACTGCTGGAAATGGCCCACCTCGATTATCAGTACAAAAGGTTCCCCCCCACCCCCTCCCCATCTCCTGCTGGTAATAGCTTATCTTAAGTGATCACTCTGGTTACAGTGTGTATGGTAACACCCATTGTTTCATGTTCTCTATGTATATAAATCTCTCCACTGTATTTTCCACTGAATGCATCCGATGAAGTGAGCTGTAGCTCTCGAAAGCTTATGCTCAAATAAATTGGTTAGTCTCTAAGGTGCCACAAGTACTCCTTTTCTTTTTGAGGATACAGACTAACACGGCTGCTACTCTGAAACCAGAAATAGAGGAATGATTCATTTCCTCTATAGCGCTGGAACAGCAGCTAACTTATAGAGGAAGTGGAATGTCTATATTGGTCATGCCAACAAGAATTAAACAACTCAACATTTTAAATGTACACAAGCCTAATGGAAATGCACAGTTCTTTATTTGTAGAGCTCACTACATTTAAAAAGGTGAATACACTGTACTATTGTACTGGATAGCATCCACCAGTCAAAATCCAAGAATGAATAATACTTCTCGTTTTCCAAACACTCCATCCAAAGACAGGTTAAAACATTTCGGAGAGTTTTAATTCTGCATGAAACAAGATTGGCAAGAATAAGAGCCAAGGGCTGCCCTCCCCTTACGCCCCCCGGCCCAATAAACTTTGTTTATCAACAGGATCTAGATACAACCAAACTTTCTTTGCCCAGTATTTATCATCTTTTCCACTGCTTGAAACTAAAGAGCAAGCATGTTAAGAAATGGTTTAATCAGCTGTCTACCTTATTTTTCCTCTTCTTTTACTCTAACCGTAGCCTTCACTAAGTATCCATATAACCTTAGCAAGCTTGCCCATATCTTCCCACCTCCTAATCTCCCTATTAGTTACTCCCCTGGTTGCATTATGCCTGAAGTTATTTACAAGCTCCTTCTGCCAGTGATCAGGGCTTTTCATATTGATTGCGATGCATCTACCACACTTGTGGGCACCATTAAAATACAGGCTGAAGCCCACTGTGACAATGTCAAGCTAAAAAAGGAACTGACCCCTTTTTGCAGAAGTGTTTTGTTTGGTTTTAAAGAGAAAGTATAGGAGTCAAGAAATACATATTCAATTTCCAGGTCTGCAACAGTCCTCTTGTGAGACAGTGCAAATCGCTTACCTTCCTGAAGCAGTTTCCCCACCTGTTAAAGGGGAAATGATACTACTTCCCTACTTTAGGGGTTGGGTGCAAAGAAGCTTAAAGGCATCAGTTTATCACCTGCACATCCACCAATGTGATATATGCCATCATGTGCCAGCAATGCCCCTCTGCCATGTACATTGGTCAAACTGGACAGTCTCTTCGTAAAAGAATAAATGGACACAAATCAGATGTCAAGAATTAACGTTCATAAACCAGTTGGAGAACACTTCAATCTCTCTGGTCACGCGATTACAGACATGAAAGTTGCTATATTACAACAAAAAAACTTCAAATCCAGACTCCAGCGAGAAACTGTTGAATTGGAATTCATTTGCAAATTGGATACAATTAACTTAGGCTTGAATAGAGACTGGGAGTGGCTAAGTCAATTATGCAAAGGTAACCTATTTCCCCTTGTTTTTTCCTACCCTTCCCCCCCAACCCCCCGTTCCTCAGACGTTCTTGTTAAACCCTGGATTTGTGCTGGAAATGACCCTCCTTGATTATCATACACATTGTAAGGAGAGAGTGGTCACTTTAGATAAGCTATTACCAGCAGGAGAGTGGGGTGGGAGGAGGTATTTTGTCATGCTTTGTGTGTATAAAAAGATCTTCTACACTTTCCACAGTATCCATCCGATGAAGTGAGCTGTAGCTCACGAAAGCTTATGCTCAAATAAATTGGTTAGTCTCGAAGGTGCCACAAGTACTCCTTTTCTTTTTGCAAATACAGACTAACACGGCTGTTACTCTGAAAAGGCACCAATGTTTGTAGTGAACTTTTGACAGTCTCAGACAAAGCACTAAGTGTTATGTGGATATCAATAGGTCCTGCAATGTACGTGCAGAGTTAAGAAAATAAATAATAAATTATGTTCTATTCATAAATTTCAGTGGAAGATTGTTGGTTTAATATAATGTTTGGGACACATAACCAAAATAAGACATATGCTAGGCCCAAAAATGCTTAGACACTTCCACACATGGGCATAGGTTAAACACTAACCATATCTACTAGAAACATGGATATGGAAACCCCATTCACAAACCGATCCAAAGAGAGATTCAACTCCTCATATCCTGGGGTATTAAATTACGTACCCATTATAACAGGAGTCACCAAAAGCCTTCAAATGGGTGGAGAGTTGTACATTAGAAGATCACTGAGTACTGCAGTGAATACATAGCATGAACACTAACTATTCCCTCACCTATATTTTGAAGATCTATATATCTTGATTATTTTCATGATCTGAATGGAAACAGAGCTATTCATCTCTCACCTGTTAACTACACAAAGTTCATGTCCTCCTTTGTGAAATTTCAGCCCCATTGTGTACCTGTCAAGTTTTCCCACATGTTTAATAAGGAAGGTACAAAGGAACTAACCTAAAAGAGCAAACTACAAACATTCTGCTGTTTGAGTGGTTCTGAATGCATAAGAAAGTGCTTTTTCCATCAGGCACCTGTAACTTGCATTACCAGTACTTAATCAGTAAGTCCCTGCCTAACTTGTCTGCATTACAAGGTTGATATTTTCACATGGATGAAAAAATTTTAAAACAAATGTCTTCTATGGGTTGGACACAAACAGACTTTTCTTTAGTACCAAGCCTTAGTGTCATTAGTCCATCTAATTTTTTCATTAATGAAAATGTATTATGAAAGGAAAATTGCATGCTCTATTAATGTTTTCTGCTCAAGAGAAACCCAGGACTGGAACAGGAAGTGGTTGGAGTACTGCAGGGCAGAGGGTAGAGATAAGCTTTACGCACTGACCAACGTAATCACCTCAAAACGTTAATTAAAACGAAAACAAATCCAAATACTCCCCACAAACTTTGATCAGTGAATGTGCAATAATGGCACAAGAAAACATCTCTGTTAGTGAGCTTCCAGTCAGTTCAGTCGACCGAGTAATCCAATTGGCTGAACATTCCTCAGTGCTTTATAAAATGGGTTCTTGGACTACTTGATTTTTTCCCTACAAAAAACTTTTATTTGTGGGGAAGGGAAGGGAAAAATACTTAAGATAATTCATCTGAAGTTTAACTTGTATTTTAACATATTAAAGGTTCAGATCTTGTTGATCCCATTTTCTAATAGAGTACATTGGCACGAGCAACAACCATATGGTTTTAGCATCCTTCGGAGGATATCCTCCCTTATTCATCTTACGTTTCACCCACTAGCTTCAGTGGAAGTTGTCCATGTGAAACAATGACAAAATAAGGTCCATGCAGTTTGTAACTCCGAAACAGACACGTGTACACATGTAATGCCTGTACAGCTTGCACAAACTTCTGTTCACTAGGAGTGAAGTCCTAAGCCTCTGTGCAAATCCCAAGCAAGCAGGCTTTTTGTGGGGACCCAATCAGGAAAACAGAACTGGCCCCTCCCTAACCTGAAAACAGCACAGCCAGTGCGACAACAACTTGCAGCAACATTCATGGCCCAGTCTGCATCCCTTAGCATGGAATTCTGGCAATGGACCCAGTTTGTGGATCTATTGGCCAAGCTTCAACCTCTCTCCTGGTCCTTCCACAGCATCCTTATTCATAGTCCCAAGGAGCGTGCCGTCAGGACAGGTCTTCCCACGTGCAGAGGAACCTCCTGCAATCTCCAGGATTTCACCCTTAGGTAATACAGTATCAGGTTCACTGCTATTTGAGTAAATTCTACTTGATGGAGAAGTTATCTTTTGCCACAGAATCACTGTTAAATCACTTAGCCACAGAGGTTTCAAAACAGCTGTTTATTAATATACAGTGAAATATTAAAAATGAGTAACAAAACTCCAACTTTTTGCAGAGGCAATAAAAGTGCACATGTATTTGGATATTAAAATAGAAGAGTTTATGAACATTTGTTTCAAACAGGCTAACATTTTAAGCATATAAACACTTTCTTAAAACAATAGCAGCTGAACAACACTTAGTTAAATCTTTGGTCTGATTATTAACCAGCAAAAAATAATTGTACCATGAATGTCCATTTCAAACAGACATTTAGTTTGGAGTGCTTTGCAAGAAGATCCAAAAGTGAAAAAGAGAGGAATGCTTTAGTCATTTAATCAAGGTCTCATTTAAGAAGTGTTATTAACTTAACAATTAACACTATAATTTCTAATACATGGAGAAAATAGATATGCAGTTCAAAAAATTCATATGCACATCTCAATTTATCCTGTTTTAGATGTAGCTTTTCCCAAAAAAGTGACACCAGTTTTGATTGTACTAAGTCCTTAAAAAATTGTTGTGTATTTAAAATACACAGTGTCTAAAAAACACGTGTTTCTTTCTGTATTTCATTTTTAATTTAAATACATAAACTATCATTCTCAGTCTACACTATAACAAGTAAGGCCCTAATCCTGCAAATACATGCGTGGAACATTACTCGTGTGAGCACTCCCATGAGGGGAGAGAGTATCAATACGTTACTCACATGGGTCAAATCCTGCATGTGCATGTTTGCAGGATAAGACCCTAAAGATAGCACCAGAAACTAATATTCGCACCACCACATTTCATTTGGCATAAAATGACATTAATAGTCTAACAGACCCAATTTTCAATAGTCACTTTAGTCAAACATAATATTATCAACATAGGCATTATAGATACAGGAAATACCAACCAATACCTGAAATGTACAGATCTGAATTGCTGTTCAATAGAGAATTTCAGTCTCTGATCCTGCATCATCTGAATGCAAATTTAATTTTACTCATGTAAATAGCCTAATTGACTTCAATAGGCCTACTCATGTGACTGAAGTTAAAACAGGTGCATAAGTATTTGCAGGATCAGGGCAGTGGTTTGCTCATGTCACCAAGAACATAATCTCACATACACCTTATTAAAGATCAGCTTGATTTGAAGTTGTTAGCAAGCCCAAATCAATGGGAGTTTTGCAGCTGATGGGAACATGGGTATGGAGCCCCTTCACTGTAGCCTTGTTTTATATACATTTTGGAAGCATGGTTTAACATGGTTAAATCACTTTTCCCCCCACCTCAATCCAAATCTTCATGACCCTTCTGCAGGATTCCTCCATCTATCTCTGTGTCCTTTGGATTACCTGCACTGCTCTTTCACCAAGTGTTTCTGCTCCTCCTCATTTGTCCTTTCCCCCAACTTTCAAGTTTCACTTTCAGACTATTTATATTCCCCAAAATCCCTTCTTATTATGCATTTCTTGATGTAGCTTTCCCTTTGTAGTATCAGCGCTTAACAGCAATAAGAAAGTTTTATTAAATCTAATAGGTTTCCATGTATTATATAAGCCAGCAAGGAACACACACCAAAATGTACATAGTCCCTCTTGGAAAAAAAAAAAAAGTGTTACACACTGATGTAAACAAACAGGTAGTTCACTAAGGTAACCATGTTGCCAGGATTAACTGTTGAACTAAATGTGTATTAAGTGCTCCAAGTAACCACAATACCTTGGGCCTGATTCACTAGTCCTTTCTCAGGCAAAACTCCTGTTGACTCAAGGACTGCAGAATAGCACTCCTTGTATGTGTACCTAGGGCTGCCAATTTTGGTTGGACATATTCCTAGAGATTTCATCACAGGACATAACCTTTAAATCCTGGAGGGCTGGCAACCCTATACAAGTCTGCAAAACAGTAAACATTTTTGCCTTCTAAAAATGCACCAAGGTAGCTCACTTAGGTCCACACGGTGAGCACAGTGGTCAACACTACACTTAAACAAGCCATTTGTATTTGCCCAAAGAGAGAACCAACGCTCCATGTAAAAAATAACCCAATTTGAGAAAATGTCACTTAGATGCTAAATTACCTGAAAATAAGATAGCAAAGTCAGTTTAAAAACCAAATACAAGGAAACATGCATCTATAACTGGAGAAATTTTCAGTTTAGTAAACTAGGTTTTATGAAGCTTTGTGGTTGTTTTTAAAAGTGTGCTATTTTCTATCATGTATAACTACAGATAGAGAACACCAGCATAATATATATGAGCAATATTCTAAAATTAACAGTTTTAAATTATTCCAAACATTCCCAGCTATTCCTGATTAATTTACCAAATTAAAATTAAGCACAGCAGACTGTCCACATAGGACCCAATCCTGCAAACAATCAGGCACATGCTTAACCTTATGTACATGAAAAATTCAATTACAGGCTTGGTGCCTTAATACTTTTAATTTTCAAGAATGTGGTCTTAGAAGCTGTGGAAATGTATTACATTAAAGTTTGGATTGCTTAGAATGTGTAATTTTGCAGACAACCTGTGATGCATTTGGTTCACTAGTTTTTAACTATTTATATCAAAAACACACACACTTTTAAAGAGCATATGAAATAGAAGCTTTCTGATCCTTTTCTACATACTATAGTTTAATGCAGCAATGGCCCATAAGGTCAAATGTATTTTCTCAGATAAAATCCAAAACTAAACTATTAACGTATACTACTCAGAGACAGTAAGTGCTCATTAAAGATCAATTGAGAAGTTGTATGAGGTATTCTCAAATAATCTATCTACACACGGAAATTATCTGGCTAGTGTTTACATTAAAGGGACGCCATCAAAGTTAATAGGTTCTTACTGTACTATGAATTTTTCCCAAGACTTGGGAACTTTAAGGCACCCTGAAATATTATTTTTACAAAAAAATATTTGCTGCACCAGAACAGCCACCTCTCGCTTCTGGTATCTCCTGGTCTGAGGCAGACCATAATGCTGCCACAGTTCAGGAGTTTGGTTAGCTGATCCACTAAAGGACCTTACTGACCTATCAGTGAAGAACACATGGGTGCAGCAGCTAGTTTACACCTCTACATTTTTGGAGTTATTTTAAAATTTTTCACTATAGCAAATAACGTGTGAGGCAGGTTTGGTAGTTATTAAGGTACGGCAACTTTTAAGGAAGAAAAACGGTTCAGGTCTAACAACCAAGACAGAATGCTTAGAGGATTTACACATCTATCCATTTTTAATAAAAAAAAAAATTAATGCCTCTTTTATGTTCAAACTAAATATTTAGTGCAGCCAATTACCATACAATGAAGGCCTTTACGGAAATAAAGTGCAATTGTTCTTCTTTCATTTGTGAGCTGTATAATTATATTTTAATCTTTCAGAGCGACCTTCATTTTAACACAAATGTACAACTAGATTCTTCATACTTTTGTCAAATAGGTTTTAATTTCACTCCTCATAATTTAATTTTATATTAATTTGCATATTATTCTACATTTAGCACAGTATATTAAAATCACACAGACAACTACCTATGAGTGTCTCATTGAATAAATATTTCAAACTGTGTTTAAGGATCAAGAAATACCCTTGGCTTCTCCTCCACCTCAAAAAAGTACCTTGTCACACTGACTTTTTCCATGCCATTGATCTTTGATCCTGATTAGCTTTCTTTTAATGCAAAAGATATGGACAGGGTCACTTTTGTGACTAAACTTTAAGGTGACATGCCAAATTCATCAGTGTGAACCCCTCTATAAATCTGGTACCAAATTAGGTTTACAAGTGGTTATGGTAGTGCTTTCTAATTAAGGCACTTTCCTGGAAGTTTAATAATTTCTCCAGGAATCATCATCATTACAAAGCTATTAAGATCTTAAAGTGTCAGTATTGCTTAGTCTTAAATTTTGGATTTCCTAGGTTACCAGGATCAGGGAAACACACAGAGAACCCCACCGGATGCTGTCAGGCAGTTCAATCTCCCTTCGGACCCTCAGGCAATTTACTAGTAACACAGATAGGTCCTTTGGCCTCACAGTGCATGCCCCAAAGGCACTGACAAACGCCCCTAGGTGATGCTCAGTTGCTTTGGGACTCTTGACCGGTGTCGGTGATGTGCTTACACAACGTGGGGCTCTTCCTCAAGTACCTTGGGTTACTGTACAGTCGGATGATCTTAGGAGCCTGGTTCCAGGTGTTCAGCAGCTGGAAGGCGGCCAAGTCTAGAGTAGGGGCGTCAAAGGCAGCCAGCAGATTGACGGGGGCAGCTTCCTTCAGCAGCTTCGGCACCGGCACCGCCTCGGGGACGCTGGCGTTGCCCAGGAAGAAATGCATCAGCACCCGCTTCCGCAGGCAGTCCCTGAGGTACAGCACCAGATCCTCCAGCCGCTCCGCCAGGAACTGCTCCTCCCAGGCTTGCCAGGGCCCCCGGAGCAACAAGGAGAAGAGCGCCGTCTTGAGGATGTAGGAGGAGAGGACGCGGCCCCACTGGGCGCCGAAGGGCTGCTCCAAGCCCCGGCCGCGCAGGTCCCGCAGCCCCTTGAGGATCTGCAGGCACTTGAGGTGGCAGGAGTTGGCCGGGGTCTGCTCCTTGAGCCAGCTCAGCAGCCGCTGCTCCTGCTTGGCGACGTTGAGCCCCCAGAGGGCCTGCAGGGGGCAGGCAGCGCCGGGCTGGGCTTTCCTGGCGCCGGGCTGCAGGGCGATGAGATAGAGCGAGTCCCCCAGCGGGATGGCGGGGATGAGGCGCACGGCCATGGAGATGTGGCAGCAGACGTAGTCCGAGCGCGGCAGGATGTGCAGGGTGAGCTGGCGGCCCGGGCAGGCGGCCAGGCTGATGCGGCAGCGCTCCTGCAGCCGGTAGAGCACGGCGCCCAGGCACCGCTGCAGGTGGCCCTGGAACCAGCGCAGCACCAGGGCCGAGGACAGGTAGCGCCGGCCCTGCAGCTCCACGCAGAAGCCCTCGCTGAAGGGCCGGTAGCCCCGGGGCCAGGCGGCCCCTTGCGGGGCCTTCAGGGCGCAGGTGAAGGTGCTGCGCAGCTCCGGGGCCAGCCCCGGCTCCTCGGCGCCCAGGCAGCGGGGCTCCAGCTCCAGGCGCGGCGGCAGCCGCAGCGGCACCAGGATGTCGAAGCAGTCCGGGCTGCGGACCTTGTGCTGCTCGTAGGCGCTGCCGATCTGCACGAAGTCCCCGCGCAGGGTGGGGGTCAGGGAGGCCGGCTGCAGCCCCTGCGCCTTGGCCGCCCGCACCAGCTCGCCCACGATGCGGCTCACGTGCGCCTTGCTGTGGCCCAGCACGTGCGGGGAGAGGCGCAGCTGCTGCTCGTAGAAGCTCTCCAGCAGGCTCCGGCGGGCGGCGCTGCTCGGCGGCGCCTCGGGGCCGCGGGCGGCTCGGGGCCGCTGGCCGCACTCCCCGCTGCCGCTGCGGGAGGCGCAGTAGCGGAGCAGCAGGAAGCCCAGCAGCAGCAGCGCGGAGCCCTTGAGCAGCGGGACAGAGGCCGAGTCCGGGGCGCTGTCCGAGTCCGGGGCGCCCGCCCGGCTTCGCGCGGCCTGGTAGAGGCAGATGAGGGCCGTGCCCAGGCAAGTCACCAGCGGCCAGAAGACGCGCAGGTTCAGGGTGTAGACGGTCATGGTGCGGCGGGAGCTCAGCCCATGGTACCGGCTGCGGCAGCGCCCCCCGGCCTCCGCATGCAGGGGGCGCCCGCCACCCCACTCACCAGCCTCCCCCAGCTCCGGGAGTCGGCACGGGCACCCCTCTGTAGGCTGCCCTAGACCCACTACCCCTGCGGCTCCCAGGATTGCCAGCTCCTCCCACCGAGTGCTCTTCCACCACTCCCCGCTCCAGCGCCGGGACAGCCAGCCAGCCAGCCGCCTCCTTCTCCGAGTCCCGCTCCAGCCCCTGGGGTGCGCCCAGCCAGCCGCCTCCTTCTCCGAGTCCCGCTCCAGCCCCTGGGGTGCGCCCAGCCAGCCGCCTCCTTCTCCGAGTCCCGCTCCAGCCCCTGGGGTGCGCCCAGCCAGCCGCCTCCTTCTCCGAGTCCCGCTCCAGCCCCTGGGGTGCGCCCAGCCAGCCAGCCGCCTTCCCCCGCCTGCCTCCCGTCCCAGGACGCCACCCAGCCGCCTTCCCCCCGCCTGCTTCGGCCTCCTGTCCCGGGACACGCACTCACCGCCCCCTCGCCCCTGCTGTTGTGCTTCCTTAGTCCAGCCCTTCTCCCCCAACCGTTACTAGCTCCGAAGCTTCCTCTTCCGAGGGGAAAAGGTGCCGCGTCATTTATTGTGTGAGCTCAGAGGAAATGCCAATGGTTTTGGCCAGGGGAGAGCGGGATCAGGCTTGGGGGTGTAGCCACAAGCTCCGCGGTTTTGCCTGGGACCCACCCGAACTAGGGCAGTGGGGTGGGAGAGAGGAGAGAAGGAACAGCTGCTCCCCATCACTTCCCTTTTCCACTCCGAAATGAAAGCGTTGTCATCAGAACCCATTGACAGTTTTTGTCCAGGGGCTTCTTCATTCAAAACTTTAAAGGATGGAGTTCCTAATTCTCAAACTTTCAGCATTGGCTTTGTTCCCATTTCTTAAACACAGAGTGATCAAAGACCTAAACAAAAGCAAGACAGCAAAAGATTCATAGTGGGAACTCTTAGTATAATAGTTTTACGGCCATTTAATCTATTTTTTTATAATTTAGTTGGGGTTTTTTTAGATAAATGTACTTTAAAAAATAAGACATAGGTTGATAAGAGAGGAAGCTCAGACAGATTTGTTCAAATAATCTGTCCAGCACATACCCAGATACAGTGAGAACCTTGCTAATCAACTCGCTTTACTGTCATGAAGTCAACATGCCAGGCTCACTAACCAGCAAAGATATAAGAGAAGAGCGCTGTAAAAAAAATCAGCAGTATGCTTACTTTAAAGGGCCAGATACTCAGCTGGTGTAAATCAGCACAGTTCTATTGAATTGACGTCCGTTCTTACAGAAAAATAATGGCGTTTGATCTGCAGATCTGGGTGAAAATCAGAACCAGGCCAGCTTAGATTTTTACAGACTGTGGAAATAATATTTTAGAACTGTTTTCATATTGCACATCACACTAAGAAAAATTTAGTTAACAAAAATACAAACATTCAAAATAAATTAAAACTTGGCAAATCTATATAAATAGTGTGTCATGAAGTAGGCATGTGTGCACTGTCACTACTGCATCATCCTCTCACCTCAGAAGTCTTTGACTGTTCATCACAGGCTCTACTGTGCTAATAGCTAACAGTGATTCTCCTTAACTTCAGAAGTTAGAGACCTGTGCTTTTGCAAGGGAAGGCACCGAGTTCTATCCCTACTACCACTGTGAAGGTTTGAGTGATTGATGTGCAGCACAGAGACAACTGTTGTTCCTAGGTCCCTCCAGATTTATTACAATATTAATAACTGCTCCTGATAATGACTCTTTGTGACTTTAATATTAAAGTTCTATTAAATTTTTCTATTATATTCTCAGTCTGGGTGACACAAGACTTGCTCACAGTTTTTACTGTGCCCAAATTGCTCACATACTGACATCCTGAAGAGAAAGGAGATGACTTTGGGAGCAGTTATTAATTTGACTAGTTAATAATTTATATTATGAACCCTTCCTTGCCTATTGCAGGCCTGAAGGCTGCAAGCAGTCATACATGATCAATTGCTACGACACTTGTGTCTGCAGCACAGAATTCAACAATAGCCATCTGAAAGAAGCTTATGAGCTAACTCCACCTTTGATTCAGCAAAGCTATATACTCCAAACTTGATACAAGAAGTTGCACGAGAAGGCAGCTTGGAGCAGTCACAGGGTGGTGAGCACCTTGCATAGCTACTTTCAGTTCACGACTGGGATGTGTGGAATGAGAGAACCATGAAGAGTGGGGTTGATTCACCTCACATGGCTTCACTCTGGGATGGCAGTGGTAAACCCAGGAGGGCCTGCCTGCACATGTCTTGAGGCACACCCCTGCCACCCCAATTTGAGTACGCCAATCCAAACAAAAAAAGCAAGACAAGTGTTTAGCCCCTCACAAAACTATGTGGGAAAGTTGGAGGTTGAAATACGCACAGCACCTCACATGCAAATCCCAGGTGCCACTAGGTACAATGAGTAGCCAGTCCCACGTCACAATCCCCGAGACACACGGTCAGTATGAAATGGGGCTGCACGCGCTGACAAGGGAGACATTCTGCTGGCCCTTGATGCTGTGCACCATACATGTCACCCATCCAAGTTTACACACTTTGGCCATAATTTAATCCTGCCCTCTATCCCACGTAGCATAGAGCCTTGAAGTGAATCTTTGCATTCCCAAATGCTCTTTCTGTCTTCCTACTTATTTTCCTCTGAACAGCCCTATATGCCAACTCTCCAGTAGTGGCAGAATTGGGAAATGCGGTCCCCAAATACAAGTGGAGAGGACAGGCACTACCATTTGCAGAACTGCAAGGAATAGAGTCAACATCCCTGAAAACAGACACGCACCTCACACAGGGAAGTACTAGCCATGCTGCTGACATAACAGGACTGGTTAGAACCACTGTAAACGTATGAGACAGGACATTGCGGTTGCTATCACAGTTGAGTAAGCTGGACCACATGCCAGCAGCCGAATGAAGTCGCTCATGCAAATGGTACACAGCAGTCAAAGATATGGGGAGCTACCAAGCAGATGTGCTCCAGTGGGCACGTAGGCCCCGAACAGCATCATGACAGCAGCACCACGCCCAGTTCCCAAACAACCCAGCAATTAAGAGAGGCCAACCACACAATGAATAACCATCCTTGCTCTGAGCCCCGTTCTGTGAGAGAAGCCTTAGGAGCAGATGATTCAAATATGTGAGGGTCATTGCTGCTTCTGGAGAGAGATGCATATACACATATAATCACTTGCATATTTATGCTGCAAAACACTTTTGATTGGGAAGCATGTCCACCTGACCTGAAGGCAGGATGATTGCAATAAACATGCATGTGATGAATGGCCTGATAGCATTTGGAAAACGCACAATGGTGAGGAAGCCAATCCACATCTCCACCAGTGTGGCTGCCTCTCCATTGAACTTAGACTCAAAAACATGCTCATCATCACCTCTATGAAATCCTCAAGGGGTGACAGACAGACAGCTTCAACTGTCTGTCACCCTCTGGAAAAATCTACTAGCCAGGACATGAAGGACAGCCAAGACCTTCTGGAGAATAAGTATTGGCCAAGAGCCCTCTGATAAATTGTAGTTGGGGGAAGGCTGGAGAGCAAGACAGAAGGAAAGGAGACTCACTAATCATACTTGGTGGGAGAATGACACTCCTGCATATAGAAAAGGAGTACTTGTGGCACCTTAGAGACTAACCAATTTATTTGAGCATGAGCTTTCGTGAGCTACAGCTCACTTCATCAGATGCATGCTGTGGAAACTGCAGCAGACTTTATATATACACAGAGAATATGAAAAAATACCTCCTCCCACCCCATTGTCCAGCTGGTAATAGCTTATCTAAAGTGATCATCAGGTGGGCCATTTCCAGCACAAATCCAGGTTTTCTCACCCTCCACCCCCCACAAAATTCACTCTCCTGCTGGTGATAGCCCATCCAAAGTGACAACTCTTTACACAATGTGCATGATAATAAAGTTGGGCCATTTCCTGCACAAATCCCATTGGTGGGCCCACCTTAATTATGCACATTGTAGGGAGAATGGTCACTTTGGATGAGCTATTACCAGCAGGATAGTGAGTTTGTGTGTGTGGTTTTTGGGAGGGGCGTGAGAGAACCTGGATTTGTGCAGGAAATGGCCCAACTTTATTATCATGCACATTGTGTAAAGAGTTGTCACTTTGGATGGGCTATCACCAGCAGGAGAGTGAATTTGTGGGGGGGGGTGGAGGGTGAGAAAACCTAGATTTGTGCTGGAAATGGCCCACCTGATGATCACTTTAGATAAGCTATTACCAGCTGGACAATGGGGTGGGAGGAGGTATTTTTTCATATTCTCTGTGTATATATAAAGTCTGCTGCAGTTTCCACAGCATGCATCTGATGAAGTGAGCTGTAGCTCACGAAAGCTCATGCTCAAATAAATTGGTTAGTCTCTAAGGTGCCACAAGTACTCCTTTTCTTTTTGCGAATACAGACTAACACGGCTGTTACTCTGACTCCTGCATATGGAATTACACTAGCTCCAGCTGCCAGTGCAGAAACAATAAGATAAAGAGGATGTGTGGTCTGGCAAAGATGAAGTAACAGTCTCAGGCTAAATAATATATAATGCAATTTGATACCAATAAAACCACAGTGTTCAGTTCACATACATACACAGTTTGCACTAAAAACACCCAACAATTATAAGTAACCTTTTAAAATTGTTTTCTCAATCTTTCTGTCCTCAGGCATGACCTACAGCAATACCCTTGGTTCTCTGGAAGAAGATCTTACCTGTAACATTATTTCTCACAAAATAAACTTAAGTCATTAGTGCTTAAATGCTTCTGTGATTCCTTTGTCTGATCTTCTCTGAGCTTCCGTTAGCAACTGAACATCTGGTGCTTCCAGCAACTCTACATGCAGTTTATCTGAGATATGTATTTGAGAGGTATAAAGCTCACAAATGCTTGGTCTACACTTAAAAGTTACATGGGCATAGCTACATCAGTCCAGGTGTGCAAAAACCACACCTTCGACTGATAGCTATGCCAACATAACCTCAGGGTAGATGCAGCTGTGTCAATGAAAGAATGCTTCTGTTGATGTAGCTGACATTATTCGGGGTGATGGTATTCCTACACGGACAGAAAAACTTCTGTTGGTGTAGGCTGCATCGACACAAGCGGGCTATTCCAACAGCTACACTGCCACAGGCTCTGTAGTGTATACGTAGCCCATGTCTCCAGACTCCTGAATTATATATGACTGCTCATATTGATGACATAGCGGTTGATTGCTAAGGATTAACAACTTTCCCATAGAACTTTGTTCTTTGGTCCACAGATTTTTTTTTATTATTATTTTATTTTTTTTAAACCTTTTAACCCAAAGAACTGGCTGATTTTCTCTTCCACCTGCACTTTTTCTCCTGCCACCTCTGAAAATATATTGTGTCATCAATATGAAGTTCCTTACAGACATTAGTAAATTTGCCCATAGGTAGCCGAGCCTAACATTTGAATAAGCGAGCAAGCTGAGTGAAACTCTGAGGAAGGCTGGGACTTGCCTGCTATAAAACTGACTGTTCTAAAACTGAATTCCTGGTTCTTTTAGGTGTTGACTGCTGTTATGTTTTTGGTGACTTGAGACTGAGAGGCATTTTCACCTGCTCAGAGAAAATTGGTGAGAAGACCTGGTCTATGACTAGGGATCATAGACCTTACAGTAACACAAATAGTAAATAATAACACCTCTACCACAGCTTGCTTGGAGTGTGGGAGTCAGGTGAGCTTCTGGAACCATTAAAGTTTTAGGTCTGTGAAGATCAGAAGATGCAGTTTCAAGACTGTAGTAAAACTCTGCCACATAGTAACTGACAAACTCAGGAAATGAGTCGGTCTGGATTTTTCCCTGTGCAGAACAGCAATGCTTTTTGTGCACAGAGTAGTTTCTCTGTTGCAGAGGGTTTCTCCTGATTACAGGGCTATATGTTCTCTAACTTTGGGGTTGTTGTTTTGTTTTGTTTTTAGACATTTGGCCCTTTCTATACAGGGATTTGAAAACTTGTTAGCATCTTTTTAGCAGATAGTGTTTAAACATGATTCTTGCTAGAAATGTGCTAAGTCATTCACAGATATCAGTTTAGACAGAACCATTGTCCCCTGGTGTATTCTGAGCCGTCTTCTGTTTGTTTACTGAATTTTCAGATGGCTTGCTGAAGTATAAGGATCTTCTATTTATGGCTCTGCTTGTGGTTTAATTCCAAAGGGCAAAGCTCTTGTATTATTGTGATTTAGCTGCAGTAGAGTGTTGATCTGAGGTCTTTGGCTGCACTGGCAGAGAGGAAAGATGTGGGTGTTTAAAAGATGTAGGTGAGTAGACAGAGTGTTTACTGAATTTTCAATCAGAAGTCTCAGTTTTAGAAGTCAGTGAGGAAAGGACTCAAAACACATAAGTACCAAAGAAAAGAAAAACATCAAGAACACCTCCTATGCACCTCTATATAAAATAAAATCTTAGTTAAGTGAAAAAATCATATTTCACAAGGAGAAGTTTATGTTCCCGGACTGGTATACTGTAGACCTAAACTATGCGTTTTTTAAAGCCTAGGAATACACCCACAAACAATTTTTATAGCATTATAACAAAAAAACAAAAACAGTAATATGCCAGTGCAGTATAGTCAAGAGCATGTGGCCTGGCAGTTATGGTAACTTTGATGTCACAGTCCTGATCTCAAAATACAGGCAGTTTCACCACTATTGGCAGGTCTTGAACCCAAACTGGAAATGAAAAAACATTTATGGGATTTTCCCCCCTCCTTGTTTCACGTTTTCCTGCATTTCTCTACAAAGCAGCATATACAAAACAAATCTCTAGGAGAGCAGAGGGATATTCTTGTTTACTGTTTGATAAGCACCTGTTTCACATGTTAAATCTTGTGGTCACCCTCAAAAATATAAAACACAAGTCCAGAAAACTTGTGAAGCAGACTACCCACCTCAACACATATCAGACCTTTTTTTACCCCATTATTTGTATAACGATATTCCTTTCTCAGTGAGAGTTGTATGCATGCAGCTGATCAGATGACAGGGCAAAAGGCTACCTACAAATATACTGCATGAAACCAAATTCTGCTTTCTCTGTGACACTTTTAGAATAAAAATGCAACATGCAGAGGAGCAAACAAACATGTACGCCTCCTAAGTCAGGACTCTGTGCCAAGTCTGTGGCCTGATAAGGCCCTGCTTTTTGGGAAACCCTACCTGGTCAGCACCTCTTACCAGCACACACCCTATTGCAGGGCCTAGTAGCCTGCAATGACTCACCTGAAACCTTGACAGTTGAGCCATGCGGTCCAATCACATCTTAGCTGTCAAAACCCTCCCTCCTTATGCTCCAGCCTCTGACCTCCCTCCCCCAGGGATAACATTTTGGGTACCACTGTAATTTACATTAATTATTAACACTAATCGCATGGTAAATTGACACAGCTCTTTACAAACATGTAGTAATAATAATCCGTGCTGCTTATTGCCTAGGCCCCCTCCCTTCAAACAGCTCCCATTCTTGCACCATGCCCAACAGATAGCAAAACTAATACAGCCCTAGAAAAGCTAATATACCATTATTTGGATAGTTCCCTTGTCTGAGACTGAGCCTTTTTGGTGCTGTTTTGGATGATCCCACTTCATTGCCAGGCCGTTGAGTAACTGGTCAGCTGCAGGCCCAGACTTCAAGAGCCTTTGCTCTTTCAAGGGGTAATAAAACAGTTGTACAAAACTTGCACCCTCAAATACAGCGCATTTCATCTGGCTTAAGGTTTTGCTAGAGGCCTGAAACCTGGGGAAAGTCTCACTAAGAGGTTTGCAAACGGCGTCTGGGCTGACTTTCCATGAGAAGCTGGTCCACAAACCTTCTGCACTAGTGGGAACGTTTTGGTAGACCTTACAGGAAGCCCGAAGCTGGAGAAAATTGCAGCAGCCCAGCCGAGAACTGAACAAGGTGCTGGTTGTCACTGCAGTATCTAGATTGAGGGGAAAGGATGCTGCCTACAAGCCAATCATAAATAAAAGGAATTATGGACCACCCCCTATGGCAGAGAATCCAGGAGCAGCAATGAATCCAATAGGGCCCCAAAGCAATGGGCGATTTTTGCAAAACACATTCATGCACCCTCAACAGATGGTATAGACACTGCCCCAGTGCATTCCTCTACATGCTTCCCTTTACCTCCTGGTCTGTCTCATTCAGCCAGTTCATTCTCACCCAGATCCATCGCAGTCAGATGCCGGAAAAGAACGGAGCTGTAGAATCGGGGTCTGATGTATCAGCATACTGGAGCCCAAAACATCTCACAGTTCCCTCTAGTGGCATTTTGTGCACATTGAACCCGTGAGAGTGACCAAATGGAACTCTGACTATGCCAGATATGTAAGAGACTTCTGGGAGAATGACCCACTGCCCAGCACTACCATCTGTGACCTCACCCAGGACCAGACCAATCTAAGGACCACTCCATCTGCTCCTGCAGGCAACTTAACAATGCCTGATGGTAGATAGTATCAAAATTAGAGTGGTCATAGTGTTTTAAGTGAAAATCTCCATCCCTTTATTTCAGCCCCTTTGCCTATCTATTTTAATGGCATCATTTGATTATATCATTCTGCAGTTATGCCTTGGGGGTTTGTTTTTAACTCATGACTTCATACAACATGATATCGTACATTAGCAGACCTATAATTTATCCAGGGATCCTACTTATGTTCTATGCTAGTGGCGAAGAAAATAATCACTTCACCTGGCCTTCGGTATTCAGACTCACACTGGGGTCTGTTTTACATGCACTGAACTAAAACAGAATTACAGTGATGTAACCTGGACCCACTCAGTGTGGTATTCTGCCTCTAGTGTTGGCACTAGTGTTACCTGCAGCTCCTTGGACCTAGTCCCCCTGTAGTCTGTGAGATTCTACTGTGACACACTCACAAAACACAGACACTATTCATGACAACGCGAACAAACAGAACCTGTTATTGGTTCAGATTTGAAGCCTTTCTATTTTAATAGCTCAGTCCGTCTCTATCACTGTATCAGATAAGAGGACTTGGTTTACAAGAACAGCAGGTTTGCAGGAGACCATCTCTACAGAACACTCTGTGGCCAAGGTTGAGGCGGGTCAGTGTGTTGCGTGGACAATATCACTCACAGGAGTTTGGGAGTGGAGAGGTTACTGCCATTTTTCTTTTAACCCATTCTCCTGTTTAATAAATGGTATATTCTTGCCACCCACCATAGTTTGTTTGTTCACTAGCTATCTCTGTGATGCTCCAGATTTCACTGGCCTTATAATGCTTATTTGCAAAGGCTCACACTTGCCCCTATCTGGACCTGGATTTATTTTATACATCATGAATAACCCAATCCAGTATTTCCTTGGTTTAAAAGCACAGGCTTGATGAGAAATTCATACTCTCATCCCTTGTCCAAAGGTGTCTTACAAAGTCCACCACCCTGCACAGATGAAAAGTGCAAACAGCAGCTGGCTCACCTCCAAGCCAGCACTTATTGTTTCACTTTAAATAAACCTTCTAGGAAACTTTGTATGGAAACTCCTGGGTAAAAAAGGCTCAGCTCCTCCTACAGAGCTGAATGTGGGATATTTAATTGTTACCTATTGTTATGTTATAGTGCAGGAAGCCCTGCCCACCTGTTTCCAGCTGTCCTAAGCAATGAACTGTATAAACGGAACAGAAACAGACAATATCTACATTAATAAAACTTGGAAACCATCTTCAAAAGCCTGGGCACTGTGAAATATGATCAGTGTGGCCCTTTTAAAGCTTAAGGTGCTGATATCCGGAACAAAGTTAAATGCTGCAGTAGGAGAAGGAAAAAAACCCTGGGATGCAAATACACAGCTGTCAGAGAGAAAGGGGATTAACAGTAATTGCAAATGGAGGTATTTGCTTCACAGCTCATGGAAACTTTTTATGAGAAATATAGAAATGCAATGGTTGGTTTGGATCATGGTTATTACTAATACTCGATTTGCAGTCACACATACTTGTGTCTAACTGAAGATTGGTTGACCATCTGGAATAGGAAATGAAGACATAATATGTAACATTTTGACAAGCCAAAGAAAAACCAGGAAATTTAAAGTTAAAACTAAAGCCTTGTCTAAACTAGAAAAGGTAAACTGGTTTAACTAGCTCAATTTAAAATTAATCTACTGCGGTGCAAATGTAGATGCAGTTAAACCAGTTTAACTATTGCTTCAACTAATTGATCTTAGTCCAGCAATTTGCTGATGAAAATTGAAGCAATTTAAGTGAAGGTTAAACCAGTTTAAATGCATCTACTTTAGGAGTATGCATTGTTTAACGAGATTGAGTTTAGTTTCAACTTCCTGCTTTTTCTGGCTTGTTGCCCAACTTCAGCGTTACTAGAACATTTTAATAAAATAGGAAAGCTATGAAAAGCAGATCTGTCAGACAAATAAGAGTCCGAGTCTCCTCTCACACCAGCTTTACACTAACGCCACTGGCCTCAAGGGAGTTGCTCCTGATTTTTATGGGTACAAGTAACAGTAGAGTCAGGCTCAAAGGTTGCCCCGTGTTTTGCAGGGAAGTGATGCTCTTTGGCTGAACACATATGTTCACCAGTGACCCTTGTGTACAGACTAACATGCCCCCAGCTCTCTTGATAGCAACACACATTCCTCATATACAGATATGAAAATGATTCTCTTCACCTGTCTTGAAGTAATTCAAGTATATCTAAGGCCTAGTCTACACCAGAAAGCAGGGGCATGCACAAGAAGGGGCAAGCAGGGACAAGGGCCCCCCAGTAAACAGTGGGGCAAGGAGAGTGAACTCCTCCAACCCCAGGGCTGCCGTAGGGGCACAGTACGTGCCCCTCCAAAAGCGATCAAATTTAAATTCCTGCACACACCCCTGCTAGAAAGGGTTTACCAGTATAGTTATACCAGTATGGCTATATTGGCAAAATCTTCTAGTGTAGATGCAGCTTAAACTGGTTTGTCCCTGGTCTGGACAAAATAAGCTATACTGGCAAAAAAGGTTTCAGAATAACTTCATCTGTACTTCATCATGGAATTCCACCATGATTTCAACAATTTCCATCCCACCACCAACCTCAGCCTGGTCCAGTCCACACAAGAGATCCACTTCCTGGACACTACAGTGCTAATAAACAATGGCCACATAAACACCACCCTATACCGGAAACCTACTGACCGCTATTCCTACCTGCATGCCTCCAGCTTTCACCCTGACCACACCACACGATCCATCGTCTACAGCCAAGCTCTGCGATACAACCGCATTTGCTCCAACCCCTCAGACAGAGACAAACACCTACAAGATCTCTGTCAAGCTTTCTTACAACTACAATACCCACCTGCAGAAGTAAAGAAACAGATTGATAGAGCCAGAAGAGTTCCCAGAAGTTACCTACTACAGGACAGGCCTAACAAAGAAAATAACAGAACGCCACTAGCCGTCACCTTCAGCCCCCAACTAAAACCCCTCCAACGCATTATTAAGGATCTACAACCTATCCTAAAGGATGACCCAACACTCTCACAAGTCTTGGGAGACAGGCCAGTCCTTGCCTACAGACAGCCCCGCAACCTGAAGCAAATACTCACCAACAACCACATACCACACAACAGAACCACTAACCCAGGAACTTATCCTTGCAACAAAGCCCGTTGCCAATTGTGCCCACATATCTATTCAGGGGACACCATCACAGGGCCTAATAACATCAGCCACACTATCAGAGGCTCGTTCACCTGCACATCCACCAATGTGATCTATGCCATCATGTGCCAGCAATGCCCCTCTGCCATGTACATTGGTCAAACTGGACAGTCTCTACGTAAAAGAATAAATGGACACAAATCAGATGTCAAGAATTATAACATTCATAAACCAGTCGGAGAACACTTCAATCTCTCTGGTCACGCAATCACAGACATGAAGGTCGCTATCTTAAAACAAAAAAACTTCAAATCCAGACTCCAGCGAGAAACTGCTGAATTGGAATTCATTTGCAAATTGGATACTATTAATTTAGGCTTAAATAGAGACTGGGAGTGGCTAAGTCATTATGCAAGGTAGCCTGTTTCCTCTTGTTTTTTCCTACCCCCCCCCCCAGATGTTCTGGTTTAACTTGGATTTAAACCTGGAGAATGGTCAGTTTAGATGAGCTATTACCAGCAGGAGAGTGAGTTTGTGTGTGTATGGGGGTGGGGGGGATGTGAGAAAACCTTGATCTATGCAGGAAATAGCCCGACTTGATTATGTAAAGAGTTGTCACTTTGGATGGGCTAGCACCAGCAGGAGAGTGAATTTGTGTGGGGGGGTGGAGGGTGAGAAAACCTGGATTTGTGCTGGAAATGGCCCACCTGTTGATCACTTTAGATAAGCTATTACCAGCAGGACAGTGGGGTGGGAGGAGGTATTGTTTCATGATTTCTGTGTGTATATAAAGTCTGCTGCAGTTTCCACGGTAAACATCTGATGAAGTGAGCTGTAGCTCACGAAAGCTCATGCTCAAATAAATTGGTTAGTCTCTAAGGTGCCACAAGTACTCCTTTTCTTTTTTCATCTGTACTAGGGCTTTTGCTGATATGGAAATGTCAAACAAATCACCACGCCAATGGACGTTACTATGCCAGGAACGGTTTTAAGGGCAGAGCTGGTTAAAGGACGAGAGCCGGTGTCTTTGAATGCCATATGTAGCTGAGAACACCACTGGAAGTTTAATGTAGGTGAGAGAAAGGAAGAAGGAAAAAAGCAAGATTGCTACATCTGAAAGTTGCTACATCTGATGGGTTAAAGAGTCTGGTTCAGTCCTATGTGTTGAAATTCCAGGTTACGCCCATCCACACAGGAATATGATGCTCCCCAGCTACCATGTGTTACTCCCATACACCCATGACCATGATTCTCAGCTGACTGACCCTCATTGCTCCTATGTGCATAGAAACCACTACTCTACTGCTGTGCTGAAATCACAAGATATTCTTGTGCAAGAGGACCCAGGGATGACAAACACTCATATCCTTTGGGCTAGTCCGTGCTCACAGCCCCATGCAGCTGTGCATTAACCTCCCTGCTGAGAAACGGGGGAACAAGAGTGAAAAGCAGCCCTGACATGGATGGGAGGTTTCACTGGAACCTGTTGCCTGGGGCAGCATGAATCCACAGAGCACCCATGCCTATTCCAAGCCTGTGCGTCTGGGATGCATTTGGTTTTCATCACAACCATTTCTGGCAATGACAGTTTCCTTTCAATTGACAATGCTGCTAATGACAGATAAATTATTCTCTCGTTGATGTGGTTTCGGGGCCCAATCCTATGAGGTGCTTTATGACCTTCACTCCCTGTGGAGTCTGGAGTCTGAGGAATCATGGTCACATGTCAAAGATGTTCAGCAGTGTGTCACATTCATGAAATCGGTGGGAATGGAGGGCACACAGTTCCTCACAGTGTTGTGCCCTCTGATGTCAGAGCTCTCTCATGGTCAGGAGGGATTAGTGGCCAGCCAGAATGGAAAAGAGCGGTTTGAATCTGGGGGCAGGGTTCTCGTGACAGTGCTGTTATTTTGTATTGCCGGTGGTCAAGAATTTGTGATTTCACACAGATTAGAGAATGAATCAGTGGCAGAGTTTGGAGTAAAAGCCAAGATTCCCTCTGTTCTAACCACCAGATATACTCCTTCCCCAGCCTGAACTGACCCCAGGCTATTCTTCAGGGAGGATTGGTCTAAGGAGAGTCCCAGTCACCAGGGACTGGCTCCCCACACAAACACACGCTCCGCCTTCCCAAGTATCCACAAGTACAATATTTACTCCAGGGCAGAGGGTCATCATTTTCACTAGCACACATAAAAATTCAATGCACGCACATTTGTGAATTTATCTCACTATTTATGCAAATCAAACCGCTCTTCAAGGAGTGTTGTCACCTTAACCACGACAAAAACTGCCTTCAACTTTGAAAAATAAATTCAAGGCGAGTAGAGAAAAAAGTCACTCTTACCACACAAACTTTGAGATGTGAGTTTTCACTGGTTTCACCAACACTGCAACCTTCTGTTAACTTCCATCTTGGCTGTAGCAGGGATGGCAGAGCAGCAGATTGTAACAGCAATAAGCTGCTTCTCATCTGCCTTGGAGGACACTGTGTTACAGAATTGGAAGCAACTAGGAAAGTGCTGCTCATTAGAATAGCTGTGTCTTTTAACTTTGCTTTGTACCATTAGACTGGCCATTAGATTTGAGCTGGAGCTTTGTGCCAGGCTAATAGGCTGCAGCAGTAGACTGAAAAGATGAGACTTCATCAAAATAAAGCACACAAAGTCAGACAGAACACACGCTGCGAGGAACAAGCTATTAGCAGTTTGTAATGCATCATAAGATCATCCCAGCTCTGCTATCATTACTAACAATTATCATCATTCTTCTGGGCCAGATCACTCTCTCCCCATGGGAAAACCCCTGGGAGAGAGTCTGAGGGAGGAGTGGAAGAGAGAAATGCCAGGAAGTCATGCTCCTTGGGTCTCCTGCAAATTCTTCCATTATGCCCTCAGATCTCAAGGATGCCATGAAGTCTATATAGTCTATAGGGCCTGTATGAAGGCCCTGTGCTTCCACACTGACTCCTGGCCACCTATGTCTCCACGTCTGATGACACACAAGCAAAATGGCCTTGGGAGGGAGGGCGAGCAGCTGAACACAGAAATATTAAGAGCCTGAATCTAGTATTAAAGTTTCCCAATACTTCTGTGAGCACTGGGAAAGGAGCATGATGCATGTTCCTTTAGTCTCATTCCTCGCCATGCACCCCCCCTGTTCTTCCCCACGGAGGGGTCACTGCACAGTCTGGGGCCTGTGGTTCATTGTGCCACAAAAGAAGCTGAGCTCTTGCTCTCTCATGATATGCTCTGAGCATGCCCCACTCTGCTCAGTCCTGGGAGGATTGGGCTGCATGAATGTTCACGTGAGCCCAGGAGAATAAGTGGCTCGTTGGTGTTATCACTAAGAGGCAAATAACCACAGTAGTGGCACTAACACTGGGAACATGACCATGTGGCTTTGGGAGATCACTGGAGCTTGTGAATGAGGCAGTGAAATGTAAAATCCTTGACCAGTTACGCCAGACAGGACAGTCATCATACATGCCAGAGTCAGGCTCCCCAGAGAGAGAGGCCAACCACAGGCAAATCCAGACACCAGTTATCTCCTCCCCACCACCCCGTGCTCCTTCAAAGAAGTGTCAGTGTATTATCATCACAGGATCTCTCCAGAAGTCAACACCACCACTCAGCCCTGTGCACTGCATGGTTTTCTTCTCACACAGCAGTTGTGAGACGTGAAGTCTATTTGCCAAGAGGGGAGCGCCGTCTGGTGGAAAGTCTTCACTCTGTCCAGCTTGGGCACCACTCTCCAGTCGCTCTGCTCACAGAGCTTGTCTGCTGGCACAGTTAGCAAGTCTCACTTGGAGAGACCAAACAATAGTGTAGCACTGGCCATCAAGCCCCAGGCTTTGTGCTTATACAGCACTGCTAACTGGCTTCAAATGCACAACTGGTATAGGCCAGTCATGCTTTTACTGTAGCCCAGCTTGTTCCTATGGGCTAGAAATGTCTTTATGCATTAGTCAATTACAAATAAACTCACTTGTACAGCGGAGTCACAGGAGCATTAAGAGGGGTAGCAACTTCGGTTATTACATAATAGGGAAGCAGCCTCAGATGCTGACAAACCCATGTAAAACCCCAGTTCAAGAACAACACTCAGCGGCATGGCTCATACATCAAGGGCAGGAGATGCTAGGCAGGAGCAGAGACATGGGGATGATTCTGAACATAGCAGTGGGACTGGGAAAGCCAAGAAAAAACAAAAGAAGAAGGGCACCCTCAGGGGGCGTGAGACATTGACACACCCATTCTGGATGGTGGACCAATCCAGGATGAACTAGATAACACCACCACTTAAATGTGGATACCATCTTTTACCTGTAGATTTCCAAGCATTTTACAAAGACATTATCCCCATTTCACAAGTGGGGAAACTGAGGCACAGAGATGACTGACTTGCCTAAGGTCACCCAGCAGCATGGCAATGGCAGGGCCAGGAATAGAACATAAGTTTCTTGAGCCTTAGTTCGGAGCCCGGCCCACTAGACCACACTGGAGAGAATTTAGGGGAGTTTCCACTGTTCACATTCAAATACCGTCATGCAGGATTCAAAACAAGACCAATACCATCAGGGGATCTGTCGGGCATCCTGAGGGCATGACAATCATTTGGGGTTACACTAGCTTCCCTGGGTCCCAGGGGAAGCTGGAGGGCCCTTGAAGCCAGTGTAACATTTTAAAACATTGCAGCTCACCCTCAAAGGTACAGGACTCAGCCCCAGGCAGCCCCAGATTAGCAAGCATCTCACTGTTGCTACCCCTTTGGGACCCTATCCACACGGCTTCATACTGTCCATGCACTGGCCCTTGAAGGTGCCTGCTCACACATCTCAGGAACTGGGGCTCTTCATGGTACTGCCTTGCCCAGCTCCTGGGGTCACTGTATATTGCCAGGGGTCTGGCGGGTAAACAGGCTCCTCCTCGCATGACCGGTTTCTCCCATAGCCTGCCTCCTACGGCCTGTCCTTCACAAGGAGCCTTGAGCCCTGCACCCCCAGCAACACCCTCTCATGTAAAGGTCTATCAGAGCAATGAGCCAGGAGTTGGCAGCTGCCTACCCGCCTCTGGGCATAGTGCCCCAGGGCACACTGGGGTGGGCACCAGCATCTCTAGGCGGCACTGTTCAAGCCTGTAGGGAAATTTTTCTACAAAAAATGGGTGCTGTGTTTGTCTCCCCCTCCTGGTTCTTATTTCCCCGCTCACGGTTCTTCACGGTTGCTAAGCTAACTGTTTTCTCCATGTATTCCCTTCTAGGTGCCATCTTTGGCAGTGGTACAGTCCTGGCCCCAGTGCATAGATACCGCATCACTCCCCCACACAATGCCCAGCACTTTCCCCCCTGCCCTCCTTCCTCCCATGGACCTTTGGGGATTTGTGGCTCCACATGGGGAAGGGGAAGGCTGGGGGCAGCTGGGGAGGTAAATGAATTTCCTTGGGGATGTTTGGGGAGGAAGCTATGCTATGTGTCCTCATTAATGCCTCTGTCCTGTGCTCCCTTGCTCAGGACATATGGAAACACTCATTCTGCTAGGTCCAAGCCATCTGGACAGCCCCCAGTGGCGGAAGTGTTTTCTAGGGAGCCCTCATCTGTGTGTCTGTCTGTCTGGTGGTTTGGACCGCGTGTAATTTGGACTTTTATGTAACCCACACCCACCTAGTGCAGTGCTCTGTCCCTGTCTAGCAGTAGCTGGGTCACATACACAGGTTGACAAGACTCTACAGCCTATGACAGTGACCACAGAGGCCTTAGGTCTGATTCCTGCGGCCGATGACCCACCAGGGGGAGTGGAGTTCCTTCTACCTTGCCATACAGATGGAGCCCCAACTTTTCCCAGATGTGTTTTAAAAAACAGTGTAAAGTTATGACTTTCTATTGCCCCTTGGTCTGGTGTGGCTGCTTGCGGGGGCAAGGGCATGGGGTCTGAGTTCTGCTCAATTGTCTCAGAGACAGCCTGCACTCATGAAAATCCCTGGGGAGTAACCAGCTCCATCCCTGCAGTCCAGGTGCAGGCAGTCTGGGGTGCTTTTAACACACCCCTTTGGAAACCCCTTGAGTGTGAGCCTAGGCTTTGTGCCCATTTTTGTTCCCCAATGGGACACTTTCACCACTTCTAGAAACTGCGGCCCTTAACTATATAATAATCTGTAGGGTCACACAGTCTTTGGCATGGCCGTCCATCAGAACGAATCTTTCCTGATAATCTGGTACAAACCAACCCTTTGATGGTTTCTCTTAACATCAAACATTCTACACTGGAGTACACACCATTAATATCTGCTTAAATATCAAAATTATAACATCTTAAACATGCATAAATAAAGGACCTCTAAACAGCCATATGAATTTCACTCATTCCAGTGGAGCAGATAGCATTTAGTTTATATAAGAAACTTTCTCCCATCTGGGAAACCTCACTCACAGTAATGGCTCATGAAATCTGACTGCATCAGTAAGGGCCCAGTCCTGAAAGGTACTGCACATCCTCAGCTCCTAACTGGAGTCAACAGGCGTGGAAGTCACTGTACTCCCTGTAAGGGGCACTCAGCAACTTGCAGGAGAAAATGTGAAATACTGTAAGTCAAAAGTGTGAACAGTCTAATGCAATTTGACTGAGCATCTTACAATAAATAACCTGGTGAGTTAACAACTAGGGAGCAATGCCTCACCAAATAAGTCATTCAGTGTTAATAACAAAACTGAACTATTGTAAGATTCTTCTCCAAAGGTTTTAACCATGATCCCGCAGACATAAAGCACCCAACTTTAAACAAACCCTGGGGTGAAACCCAAGCTCAATTTGTAATGCAAGGGGTGCTGGAGCTCAAGTAGGTTTTTTTATTTTCATAACTGATGCAGCAAGCCCAGAGGTGCAAAGCCTAGAGGTGCCAGGGCTTAGCCCTGTCAAGCCCTGGCACAAATTACACACTCGGCAAAACATGCAGAGAGCCAGATCTCACCCCAAGAGCTACACACAGGTTAGCCCGCTCCCAGGATCTGTTGCATTAATTTTGGTGGAATAAATGGGCCTAGAAAGTCAATGGCATTAATGTGACCCTGGCACATACAACACTAAACAGTTAAAAGTGGCTGGGAGGTTAGAGTACAGAAATACAAGAGCTTCCCCAGCTCAGAAGGGGAAAGGCCAGTAGCAGGGATGGGGATAGGCCATTATTCTCCCCATCATCAAAGCCCCACAAGGAATCTGTGAGAGATCTGATGCATCTGTAATGAAGTGCCATTCTTCTCAGGAACAAGAAAGAACTGGAGGAACAACTCAACAGGAACCCAGAGCACTGACCAGCTAGAAGAGATGATGCTACAGCAATCAACAGCCATTTGCAAAATGGCCACTGTGGGGCTGCAGCTGGTTGGCTCTAACAAATTTAAAGGGCCAAGCTCAGAAAGGCGTGCTTGGCAAAAAGTTCTTATTAGAGGGAAATCCTGCACTGGGAAAAGTTAAGAGGGATGCGAATGTAACGCTGACAGACCCCGGTATCGAAGCAGGGACCTCTTGAGCTCTTTGTGCATGAGTCTCTACCACATGAGCTAAAAGCCAACTCCCTGTTAGCTAAGGCTGTAAAGCAAACTCATTTTATCTATCTCTTTAAGTGGTCTTGGTGCCAGTCGATAGGACAGAACACCACACCCAGGTGTGTGCGTTACACAAAAGTTACTGAGGAAGGAGCTTCAGTAAGACACACCTGTATCGTAGTAGCCTCTGGCTGCATTTATTTTGTTACAAAGCCCCTCTGTGTTATGAGCCCACACACACTTATTGTTAGGGAGGGTTTCCAGGGCAAGTCCTGGGAGTATGGCGCAAATAAAGCTGTGCAGTCCAGGAGCTGGGGTAGAGGGATAGAGCATCCCACCATGCAATCACCCAGAGCCAGTGTAGAGATACAAAGCTTCCATGTGAAAAGCCTTGGTGGCCTTGTGTGCATCATCCCCACTCTGTGTGGCTCTCTGCATCTGTGGGGGGAGTCCCGTGTTCATTTCACAAGAAGGCAAACCTCCTTCCTTGATTGGCCAACGTGGGGGAACAGAGTGGAGAAACTGCACAGTCTGAACGACCCGCTTTCCTGGGCTTTTCTACACGAGGGATCAGTCTGACTGAGAGTAATTCATCATAATGAGTCAAAGCCCTTCAAAGCTTGATCAATATTTTGTTCATAGTCTTCATTTTATTAATAGGCAGCAAATGGAGTTAAAATAAAAACAGGAAATCAGACTTTCTTAGGTTATCATGCAAAATGAAGACTCGACTCAGCTAATCCCCCAGTCATCTGGTGGTATTCAGTCAGAGTGTAAAGGGAAGTGAATGAAGATTGTTCAACAATCATCCCTGTTTGCCCCCCCCCCCCCCCAAAAAAAAACCCCTAAAATGTGTAGCGGCCTCCAAACCGTACTGCGGCTTATGTCAGATGCAGTGGAGTAAAAATGAGGCTATGAGTTCACATGATTGAAACAGCAGCAGTGCAAGGTAAGATTGACATAAACATCAGTCATTACAACCAGGTGACTGGCAGAACACGAACATCCCCATACGTGCCTAAACTCTACGGAAACCCTTGACTTTTGCTCAGCCTCAGCATTGTTTGACACTGAGCTACAATTAACCCACAGGGATGTCAAGCTTATGCATTAGCCACCATTGCTGAGCATTCCCAGTTGACTGGGGTCTGATTTGAGCTCCTGAGCTTTCCTGTGGACATCAAGTCGCATCCTGAATGAAGTCTGCATGAAGTTGACTTCTTGGCCGGTGCCGTGGTCATGCAGAACTGAGCAGGTGGGGTTGCAATGGGGCCATGGACAGTTATCAATCAGATGGAAGGGACAACTTCTCATGGAGATCTTTGGGGCTTTATTGCTGTCTTGAAGGCTCTTCTCCCAGCACTGCAAGGCTCTGGCCAAAGAAATGCCCTTCACTTGAAATCCCAGCCAGTAGCTACAATATAAGAAGAGGAGGAAGATGATTACTGAAAAGTGATTACATTGACAAATAATCAATAGAGATGGGGCTAGCTCAAGAGAGAGACTTCTTGTTCTGATTTTCCTTCGCCGATTATTATTAAATAATTCATATTAATAGGAATATTAACTTGGAGCCCAAACCTGCAACCACAATTAGGCACAGCACTTAATACTTGAGTAGTCCCATTGGAGTAATTGGACTATCATGACCATAAGCACTAGCCCAGCCATAAGAATTTGCAGGATTGTAATGCCTCAGCACTGATTTGTTTCATTTTGCTAAACAGCTGCAGAAATCTACCTAAGCAATGAGATTCCTGCAGGCAGCACATAAAGGGGCAGCAGACTGAGGGAAGCGCTGAAGATGTGTGTAGCCAGACAATATTTGTTAGACAGAGTCACGCTGAGAACTAACATGACCTAATACTTGAAAGATGAACAGACATTTAATCCACTTAGGTGACATCTAGTAGGGCAAGGAAATGAAGAAGGCATCTTTGCTCACCTTTTTGTAATCAGCGTGTGAGACAGGCATGCAGGTGCAAACACAGCTCTGTGGGAAAGGGAAACACAGACAAGTGACGGACAAGTGACACAAAATACCCTCTGCACATCCTAGGGAAAACATCCTTTCCTATATTTATATAGGACTTTAAAGGGACCAGCCCACTGCCATTGACTTCTGTGAACAGGACTGTGATAACCTTGGTCACAGAGAGCCAGGTTCTCATCTGGTGTAAATTGTCAGAGCTCTGTGAAACTAGAACTACATAAGAACATAAGAACGGCCATACTGGGTCTGATCAAAGGTCCATCTACCCCAGTATCCTGTCTTCTGACAGTGGCCAATGCCAGGTGCCCTAGAGGGAATGAACAGAACAGGCAATCATCAAGTGATCCATCCCCTGTCGCCCATTCCCAGCTTCTGGCAAACAGAGGCTAGAGACACCATCCCGGCCCATCCTGGCTAATAGCCATTGATGGACTTATCCTCCATGAACTTATCTAGTTCTTTTTTGAACCCTAAACTATTTGAACCCTGCACTATTTACACTAGCTGAGGATCGGCCCCTTTGAGTAGTACTTTTTTAGGTCTTGTCTACACAGTGGGGTAATGTGCTCCATGGGGGTGTGCTTTTTAAAGCACATTAACATGTTGGGCATGAATTGGTCCATGTAGACACTGCTGGTGTGCACTAAAGGTTAAAGTGCACCAGAAGGGTCTACAGATCAATTAATGGACAACACGTCAATGTACTTTAGAAATCACACCCCCATAGAATGTATTACCCCATCATGTAGACAAGTCTTATGGCACAAGTAGTCCAGTGGTTGTCAGTTACTATTCAGTTGTAACACTATCATGGAATGCTAACAGTTGATGCACAGATTAGCTCATCAAACGAATGTTACATTTCTGCAGGCTCAGTAATTAGCAGGAGTGTATTAGATGGTGAGCATATGTAACCTCATTTTATTTTATAACACCAAATTCTGTCTTCAGTTGCCCCCCTGTGATGGTCAACCTTTGGTATTTATTCAACACAAAGTAGCATAATACTGACGGGACATCACGCAATGAGTTCCTAAGTTCTCGCCCAAGGTTTTGTAGGTAGTTCCACTGATTTTCTGTTAGGAGCTGACTTCCAAGATGGATATTTTCTAATTTCAGCTGCTCCTCATCGAACAGCCACTGAACCACAAAAACTGGAGCTGCAAAAGAAAGAAAGGCACCCTAGAAAATTGTAGATTAAGTCAGTAATTGACATTAGCATACAGGGCCAGATCCTGCAGCTCCCAAAAAACACCAGTAGCTAGAGGCAAATGCTGATTACGCTAGTGCCCAGGAGCCCATTCATAGACCAGACTCTCATTGTTCTAGGCACTGTACAAACCCAGAACAAAAATATGGTCCCAGCCCCAAAGAGCTTCAGAAATGTTCAACTCCCACTATGCATCATGGGAGCTGCTAGATGCTGAGCACCTCTGAGAATCCAGCCCCAATTAAAGTCAGTGCAGGATCAGAGTCAAACGCTGAGAGAAGATGAACTTACATTTCAAGGATGAATACAACCTATATCCAAGGAAGCATTGCCACTCGTTAACTCTCTTGAACTGCTGTTTACATTTTTCTGGAAGGATTCCATTCCACATCCTAAAAAGCCATGGCCAGAAAACAGTGGGAAAGAGAAAGGTGGTGTTACCTTAAACTAATATGTTTAAAAAAAAAAGATAAAATAAAAGCTATGTGTCTAAAACCAATTGTTCGTGTGAGAAGAATACAATACATCCAGCATAAGGAATACATGGCATATTGTTCAGTCCGAGGGAAGCTCTCTTCTTTTGAACATAGCAATGCCTGTTTTCTTCCTGAAAGTGCTGTGATGGCCAGTAAAGCCGGGTAACTTTCAGTTCATGATAATGATCAACTTATCTATAAGAGCTTCACAGAGAGGTACATTTGCAGCAGGTTATTTTCCCTTTTGGGGTTGCAAGATGAAGCTGCAAGATTTACATGCACAGTTTAATTCCAGGTGCCAGTCCAAGTGCTTGTGCCCCTCACTACCAGACCGAAGGTGCAGATCAGGTAGCCAGAGGTGCAAGAACTCATATTTGAATCATTTTACGGGCACAAATTTTGCAGACATAGCAAAAAACACCCCAAGGTTACAACCCACAGTCTCAAGTACCTGAGTCCTTTCTTGATTGCACCCACTGGGGCACAAGAGGCAGCATCTGAACAATCAGATTGCCTTGGATGTTTAATGTCCAGGAACCAGCCAGAGTCAACAAGTCCTCTGACCTGGACTGCCTCAGCCTCCAGCTCCTCCAGAAGGGCCACCACCCTCTCCAGGTTCAGTAGCACACCAGTCCCACCAGCACTGAAGAGAAGAAAGGCATCAGTTATCTGGGACCCCAGACGGAGCCCTGCTTGTGTTTCCGGCACTCTTTGCCAGCACTTTCTGTGGCAAATACAGGCAATGGAAGCAGTGCATTGTAGTCACTTTAAAGCCCACTATCATTGTAATCTCACCTGCTGCTAACTGTTCTCACCAGAGATGGCGTGGGAACAAAGGGCTTTTGGACAGAAATATTTGAAGTTAACTGGAAAGCCAAGGGAGGTGCAGGTGTTGCCTCCTTTATTCCCTCTGCTTTTATTTAGTTAGTTTTGCTAAAACTGTCTAGCCCTCAATAGACAGCCCTGGACACCAGCACCCTTTGCTCCTCTGCAGAACGGATGCTGCCTAGGCAGCAGTGGCTCCAGCTTCCCCACACGGCCTTGTCAACGTGCTACAGACTTGGGCAAAAAGGACTATCTAAGGCTTCGTGCCCATTCACTCCATAACCTCTCTGCAGAGACCAAGAGCCGTCAGTGCCCACTGTGATTGGGTTCTAATGGCCTGAATGTGCCCTGCCTCCCATTGATTTCAACAATCAGGCCCCTGCTCCAGTTTCAAGTGCCGCAGCTTTTCAGTCTTTGCATCGACTTCAGTGGACTGTGGAGCAGGCCCCGAGAGCAATGGGGCCACTCAATACAGAGCACATCCCTTACACAGAAAACACTGCAGTATGGAGCCAGCGCAGTACTCCGGAATCGACTGCGGCTGTAAGTTGTAGTGGTTTGGAGCATTACTGTGTCACCTGTTGTCATTTTTATATGAGAAATAAGTAAAAGCAACCTTCCTCGACAGATTCAACTGAGGCCTTGCTAGCCCAAGATTTAGTACAGAGCATGTTTGCAATGGTAGTGTGCTCCGAAAGATAGTGTTGTCCAGTGGGCAGGGCGCTGGTCCACGACTCTGGAGACTACGTTCTATTCCCACCTCTGCCACTGATCTGCTGTGTGACCTCAGGCAAGTCACTTCAACTCTTTGTACCTCTGTTTCCTGTCTGTCTGGTCTATTTAGATTGTAAGCTCTTGTCTCTTACCATGTGTTTGTTCAGTGCCTAGCACAAAGGGGCCCTGCTCTCGGTTAGGGCCTTGGAGTACCACAGAAGCACAAGCAGTTAACGACACTACTAAGAAGGGTTTTGAGAACTTCTCACTTTGGCACTCTCACAGCTCTAGGCCCATCCTTACCTCGCCCCAGCAAGCAGGACCACTTTAGCTTGCTTAATTCCCTTAGGAACCAGGTCTTTAATCACCTCCTGGATAATTAGCGATCCCATGAAGGCATAGTCTGCTAGAAGAAAAAGTCTGAGTTAACACTGACTGTGTCAAAGGATCTACTAGAATTGGGGAGCGGCATAAATATAACTGCCTACCTTGCTGTGACTTGGGCAAAGATCCACTCCAGATATCACTCGAGCAGTAAGGTACAAACCTAGGCAGAGGTAGCAAAGGAAAGGCACACAGTTATGGTCATCAGAAAGCACCTGAATAGACCGGAGAAACTCCTACTCTTTTCCCACCACATCACCTACTCAGCATTGGGATTATTTTGGACAGAGGTTCCCAGCATACAGGTACAAATAAGCATGAGGGAGTCACTACCACTTTGCCTTTTCCATGTTGCTAAATGAGAGAGGGGTCTTGACTAGATCCTAGCTAGATGGCAAGGGGGTCCCTGTATGGAAAAGGCTGAGAACCACTGATCCATGGCTTTGCCCCATGAGTGATGCGAGATTAGATTACACGAAAGTGAGTCACTACATAACCCCACCCTCCAGCTGTGGCAGCTCCAACCCTCCTTACTTTAGCACCTCGCAGTCCTTTCAAGAGGAGCCACACAGTTACCCAGAGAGCACAGTAGGTGTCACTCGGTGTTATTTGTAATGAGCAGTCAGAGTAGTAACTGGCCAGGAGCTGCTGTGAAATGTAAGTGGTAGTACAGTGCCTGGGAAGGTCCTTACACTGCATTGGCGTTCCACCAGTGAGGGTTCTCCTCCATCTGGGCAGACACAATGCCTGTCCCTAGAGTCACAGACACACAACACAAAAGAGACATGTTGTACGAGACACGGTCTCAGAAAACCAGACCAAGAGCAGCAGCTTTCTCAGCTTCGAGAGCCAGGCATAATCCCTGTAAGGATCTCACAGTTTCCCCTCCTGTCTCACCTTCTTCCCAGGCTGTCACCCACCCATGTCATCCTCTCCCTCTAGAATCACAGAAGCATAGTGCTGGAAGGGACCTCAATAGGCCATCTAGTCCATCCCCCTGTACTGAGGCAGGACCAAGTATTCCGAGGCCGTCCCTCTCATTCCACATAAAGTTCAGGCTCCATCACTCTTCTCACAACTTCTGCCTATTCCTTATGCTTCTCTCCAGCATTTCTCCTATCTGCTCCCTTTGGCTGCACACTCTGACCCGAGCCAGGAAAGCACTTAAGCATGCGCGTAATACCATCTTACTGTACCTCAACAGACCCACTCACAACCTTAAAGTGAAGCCGGTGTTGAAGTGTTTTGCCATAGTGCTCAGCAGCTGGCAGGATCAAACACTTTGTCTCCTTCTTCCACTCAGTTTTTGGCCTTCTTTTATGCCTCCCTCTCCTCCCCCTTGTGCTTGGAACATGCCCATACCTGACCTGCTGAAAACACACTCCCTCTCCTCCTTCAAATCCCGCCTAAAACCTAACCTCTGTCATGAAGGCTTCTTCACAGGCCTTCCCACAAGGAGGATTCTTTACCGGCTTCCAATGGAAATATAGTCCTTATGTATCACAATTATAGGAGTTACATTCTGAAATCACGGTCAGGAACATAAAGCCTGATTTTCCTCTCTGCTCAGAGTCAGCATAAACCCAGAGTAACTCCACTCACTTCCGTGGAGTCATTCCAGACTTGCAGCTGTTTAGTTGAGAGCAGAATCCATCCCCTTATCTTTTCACAGAGCCATGTGAAAGAAGGAATAATACAGCAATTGCAGTGAGTACCTTTCTTTGTTTGAGGCCACTCAGATGAGCTCATTAAGCGACGGATATTTTTATATCTGGTATCACATGTTTCTTTATTATAACAGCACCAGCCACCTGAATGGGAGCAAGAAGATTGTCTTAAAATCTTCATATCTCATCTGATTGAATTAAAATTTATTTTTGACTATACCATTCAGTCAATGTCATCTTTGATTCTTGACACTCTAAAAGCTGGGTCTTTATTCTCATCTCACACTGGTGTAAATCAGAAGTAACTCCACTGAAATTACTGGAGTTACACTGATCGATGAATGTGCGTTCAGAATCAAGCCCAACTTTTCTTCACAATTCCTTGCCTCATTAGTGCATTGTCATTTCCTACTGTACCTTCTAAGAATATGATCCATCTCTTGCTCCCTTTGTGCTCCCTTAAGTAATACCTGCAAATGGTGGAGAAGGAAAGTAAACACACATCAGACTATTTTTTCCTGTTACACTGTTTGTGAAAAGCAGGAGAGTTCTGATGTGATCATTACCCAGCTGTTGTCCCATCATTGCAGGTGACCAGGGGGTTCTTCAGAAAGAAAAGTTTCATGTCCTTGGATGCCTTCTGAGCATGCCAAGAAGCAAGTGAGGTGCTTCTCAGCTGTGGTGCCAAGGCATCTTCCATAGGAGGAAGAACTCCCACAGAGACGTCTTCCTCACCAGCAGTGTGCTCCAGTTCCCCACTGGGGTTAGGGCCCTTTCAATTCTGGGCAAGAGTCTTCATGTGAGCTTTGGAATTACGTTTGCTTTGAGACACTGCTTCCCCCAGGAGCAACAAAGTCACCAGTGCCCCTAGGATCTTCATAGCGACTGCCTCCTCCTGACTGAACAGGCAAAGAATAAATCCCTGGTATAATAAAAGGGCGACATGAAAATCTGAAGAAAGCGAAGTTTAAGAAAGACAGTGTCAGGAAGAATTAAGCCAGCAAGGAATGGACCTAGCCATATTCACAGGCATAGGCATAGGCATATTACTACACTATAGAGATGACACCCCCAAAGCTGAAATAGCATCACATACCTTAAAGAATAGCTGGTCAATTGCTGATCTTCAACTGAAGCATTCTAACAAGTGCAATATCATAGGCAAGGTACGTCCCTGATGGCCAAAGAATGAAGATCTTGGGTTGGAAGCCCAGGAGGAGTGCTCAGATCACAGCTCCAAAGTGAACTTTATATTGTCCTCATATGGAACATATTTCTTCCCTCTTTTTCCTTTTTTCTTTTCTTTTCTTTGAACTACCGCCAAGGTTGAGCAGATGATAGGGGCTGGAGAAATGAAACTACACCCCGTGCTGAATAAGTTGCAAGACGTCCTTGCAAGCACTTTGATCTTGAAAGTTACATACTTAAAATTTCTATAATTTTATCCCCGTTTTGCTTGCTGCTTTTCGGAGGGTGGGGAAGGGTATGATCTGATGATATAAGCTTTGGCAATTCACCTCTGTGGGATGATTTTTAGTTGTTTCATGCATAAGAAATGCTAGGGGTTACATTTGTACTTGGTAAGAGCTTTCAATTCACTGTCTCATCAAACAACCTAAGCACCAGCTTTTCAACTTTTTCAGTGGATACTGCATCTTTCCCCTAGTTCATGTTTTTGTCAGATTTATAGAGTATCAGCATGGAAATAATAAAATAGTGCTCTTAAATATATTAGAGCTAGTTGAATTATTCATTATGAATAAATGATCTGATGAAGTTATTCCCCTTTTTCAAATGACTCAGTCATGAACCAATTCAGATTTCTGCAAATGTATTTGTTATTAGTTTGGATGAACAACTTGGAACAAATGGATTACTTGAGTACTGATCACCTTCAATATTTGCTAGTCATCTGTTAATTGGGCTGTGTGATTGGTCACCTCTGCGACATGGTATTGCGTCAGCTCCCTGATTGGATGATTGGAAGTTTTAAAACAGAATAATGAATTATAAATAACAAAAAATGATGGATAATTTTGTATGCGTGTAAATACAGATATTTGCACGAGGAACAGCCAACCCCCCAAAAATTTGTATGAAAAAACCCTATTAACAAATAATTAATAAAGGACAGGAACACGGTCGAACAGCCATTCATAATTTGAATGAAGATTTTCTAACACAGGTTCTACTGAATTCAGTAGAGATACACCAGTGTAAAACTGGAGTGAGATCAGAATCAAGCCATTTGGTCACAGACCTAAGAGAAAAAGAATGTCAGAACATATCCTAACCTCTGTTTTATTTCATTTTGTAAAATACAGTCTATGTTCCTTAATCAGGTGGAAGATCATCAAGACAGAAAAGAGTGTTCAGTGTCACAGACCCAACTGGCTATAAAAATCTACATTATAAGTTAAACTTCTAGTCCAGTGTAAATATTTCTTCCTCCCTTCCATTTAGCGAATTGGAAAAAGAAAAGAAAACTCTGTGCTCTTACCCTTAAATGAGATGGAAAAACTTATCCCCCATGGAGCACACAGGAAATAACCATCACTGACTGGAGAGGAGATGAACATTGTGAAAGAAAACACAGTCTATTGGAAACTAGCAGACATATTTTTCAGATAGTTACAGAGTGACTCATTGGTCCCTAAAGGGAATTATGAGTGCAGCTTGCTCCCCTCACCCATCCATGAAATGCAACGCAGGCCATCCGCATCCATCAAAGGGACTTGCTGGTCCAGTGCTAAGATGCTTAGCTGGAGTGATCACATCATTAATTTCTCTAGGTTGCTTTTCCCTGAGGTTCCTCTCTCGGTGCGGGGGGGAGGGGGAGGGAGGAGGCGGGGAGGATGTGTCAGATGCCATATGGAGATAGCTGGGGTGAAATAGTTCATGAAATTCGACTATCTCCAGAGATGAGGGTTTTCATCTGCCCGCCCTGCAGTTTGGGTGAGCATAGAGGCAGCCAATAGACAGCACCATGGGGAGCTTCAAGTGCATTTTTAAAAACAGCTCTTTTACTTAAGTGATGTGACCTGGCAATTGGTCACCAAAAAATCTAATGATCCAAGAAGAGACTAAAAGGCTTCAGTGTCTGGAAAGGGGCAAATGTGCCTATTTCATCTATATCTCACCATTAGAGTCCAGCCCAGGTTTGTACCAACCGGGAGGACATTTCTACCTGATGGTTGTTTTGTGGCCTCAGAGAAATGAGCTGTGCTGGGGAAGGGTCAGTACAGGTCTTCTGAACAGGTGTCAACATTACAAAATCCTCCACCGCAACTGGTGCAGTTTGGCTGCCGTGCTGACATCCTCAGCAGAGAAGCTAAGGACTCAATAGGTGTGATTACTTCACTACTCACAGGAGTGGTCCCCCCGGAAGGGAAGTCTGAACACAAGGCGCCACAAATCCCCTTCACGTAGCATCACTGAGGAGCCGAAGCAATCTCCCCACTCACCTTTTTCCATAAACTTTATCCCCTTACCTTCAAGCATAGGTATATTGCCTCCTCTCCAAGGAGAGGTGTCTCTCTCATAGACAACTTCTGTTGAGTTCTGATGATCAGATTGATGCCTGGACAGAATAGCTTACTTGGCTTCATGCCTGAACATCTCAAAATATGGCCCTTCATTCTCCTAATATGCTAATAAGTCAATGGAACAAGCGCTCCGTCCATGGGTGCAGGTTTCTCTCCTAGCACAGCAGCCACTTTTCTGAGACTCACTAAGGTTCATAAGGGGAAGTTAAGGGCTGAACCCAATAGCAACAGGATGTGACCTGGGCTGCCCTGTAGATTTACAGCAAGGCTGGTTCTCAGAAATGAAAGGGTGCAGGAGATCCACCTGCCCAGCTGTATTTGCAATAGATGTACTTACGAAATGGCCTGCACCTACTGCTCCATTGTCCTCGATTCTGCTGGTTTTATAGTTTCTCATATACAGTATTTCCTTCTTGATCATAACACAAGCAGCATCACTGCATTCTGCATACTAAAACCCAGGGCATGGTACGCTACGTATGCTGCAGCTGCTCTTTATTAACATTACGGAACAAGGGACAAAGAGAGGTGAGAAGCCACCCTAGGTCTTCTGATTCTCTTTTATGGCTGCCAGCATGACATTTTTACAACTCTGGTGGCAGAATGCAAACCTATGCCTTCTAACCAGTCACCTCAGCCAAAGGCAGATGTCGTTTCTCTTTTGTAGAAGAAATCACCATGGTTCATTTTCTTTGCATCAGCTTAAGTGTCATTTTAAAAACAAAGTAAAACGGTCTCAACAGAAAAGCTGATTTGGATGAGAGCGGAAGCTATGGAACATATGCAAGGGGTTAGGCATGATGTCGTGCACAGATGATGAGGGAGAAAAAGTTCAATCCTTAATGCTAGTCATGAGTTTTCATGCCTGTTTCACGTGTCTCTTTGTGCCCATACACTGATACCTGCAAAATGTATTGTTGATGGGATGGGCACTCTCAGCATGTGCTGTGTTTTTCATTTGTTAACACAATGGGGCCATGATGCTGATTGGGGCATCTGGACAAATAATAACAATAATAAAGAATTAAAACATTTGTCAAGTGCGCTCCTAATTCAGTATCCCCCAGAGCCTGTGCATCCCAGGATCCCCTGGCTGCAGAACTCACCTCCGGGCTGGCTGCAGAATTGCTTGGTGAGTTTGTACCCTAACATGCTGTAATGATGTTGCCTTTGGTGGGACACTTCAGGACAAATTGCTGAGAGCAGGGCAGTTACAACCCAAGGCTGGGGTTCCTTTGCACACCAAGGCAAACCAAACCAGCCAGAGAGAGAGGACTTTGGTTTTACCCCACTGGCTAACCATAAGTCACACAAGCAATTCCCTTAGACACCCCAGTTTCCAGTATCATCACCAGTGACACTCATTATGGGGGCGAATGGTTATGAAAACCAATATCCCAGTAAAAGAAAAACAGTTCTCCCAATCCCAAAGGACCAAGCCCCAGACCCAGGTCAATATACAAGTCAGATCTTACCCACAAATCACACTGTTGCCAATCCTTTAGCATCTAAAATCTAAAGGTTTATTCATAAAAGGAAAAAGATATAGATGAGAGCTAGAGTTGGTTAAATGGAATCAATTACATACAGTAATGGCAAAGTTCTTGGTTCAGGCTTGTAGCAGTGTTGGAATAAACTGCAGGTTCAAATCAAGTCTCTGGAGTACATCCACAGCTGGGATGGGTCATTCAGTCCTTTGTTCAGAGCTTCAGTTTGTAGCCAAATTCCTCCAGAGGCAAGAAACAGGATTGAAGACAAGATGGAGGAGATGCAGCAGCCTGTTAGCCTCTTGCTCATGGAAGGACACCTTTTGTTCTTACTGTGGAAAATCACAGTAGCAAGATGAAGGCTGGAGTCACATATCCATGCATGACACAGTTTGCAGGCCGACGCCATTGTTTACATGTTAGTTTGAACGTTCCCAGGAAAGCTCAGATGTGGATTGGCGTCTCCCAAAGTCCATTGTCAGTTAAGTGTTTCTTGATTGGGCACTTACTGAGAATAGTCCCTTCTCAAGAAGCTGACCAAATGCTTCACTGAGGCTACTTAGACTCAAAACACATTGATATACAAGTACATAGCCAATATTCATAACGTCAACTATAAAAATGACAGACCCATACAGAGAGCATAATCATAATCAGCAAAGCATAACCTTTCCATAGACACCTTACACGACAACCTTTGTACAATATTTGCCGCAAATATATAACAGTGGTTGCAACAATGATCTATACAGTCACAGGTTATGTCAGTAATGTCACACATGCATTTGGCTCACTAAATTTGGGATGAAAGGCAAGTCTAAACGCTGCCACTCCAGATAACCCGAAAGCTCCCAGTCAACAAAAGAAACAGACTGAAAAGCGAACGCCCTCCCCTGGGGCACCATGGCAGCTGGCCTATGAAGCTTCCATGAGCTTCACAAGCTCTGCAGCTGTGGTGGAGACTTCTTGCTCCATCCCAGCAGTGCTGGGGATTACATGGCTGCCTATGTTTTCCGCTTTTCTGGCATAGTCACAGACTCCACTGGGCACGGGGATATTGTGAGGAGCCTGCTGTCTGTGCGGGAATGACATTCAGTCGGCTTGGGGAGGCTTTTAAAGAGAGGCGTGACCTGACTTATTTGCTTTCATCCTGGGAAACAGCCTTGTCCTTGTCAGCCAAGGAGAAGCAGACAGCAGCAAGTGGCCCCCCGAGGCTAAAGATTTACCTGCTCCCAAACCCAGCAGTAAATGGAGAAGGAGAGAGGGCCTGCCTAGGTCCACTGACAAACAGGTCCCCCTGTCAACAACAGCCCCCCTTGCAACCAGGTGTTGAGGAAGGGGAAAGGTACACATTCAAATTTCTATTGATCAAATCAGCCCAGTTCTTTGCGTATTGGAGCTAACTTTGGCCCAAGTGCTGCAATAACTCCTGTGAGCTTGCTGGAGGCACTCACCCGCACAGCGTGGGATGCCACTGAGCCCTTGTGCTGGGTATGGCTCCAAGTGCTGTTGATGTCTTTGGAGATCCCTGTCTTGAATTTTATTAAGCTCTTCACCCTAGGCAGAAATGTTTGGAGAGGAGGTTTTTCAACAGCCAGGATGTATTACTCCAGGCACTCTCTGCTCTAATGTGCTGTCAAATATTAACGTCTATTACATCCCAAATACAAATGGATTTCAAAATATCAAAGTGTTTCAAATATTGTCTCCTTAAATAGAGAATTCACACTAAAATCACAGCATTAGACAAAGAGAGAGACATGTTCACAAAAGGATCCAAATAAAGACTGACCAATAAAAAGGTCTCCTCACAATAAAGGTGGTTAGTCTAATTCATTATTTTCCCATGAGCCATCAAATGAAAGGTCATATACAGTAGCTCTTACGTAGTCCTTACTCAGACAATCCTCAAGGGAAATAATCAAATAATTAAAATAGTTAGCTCTTATATAGAGCTTTCTATCCCTAGATTGTGAAGCGCTTTACAAAGGAGTTCAGTATCATTAGCTCAATTTTACAGATGGGGAAACTGAGGTACGGGGAGAAATGACTTGCCCAAGGTCACCTAGCAATCTAGGGACAGAGCTAGGAATAGATTCCCTGTCTCCTGAATCCCCAGTCTAGTACTCTCTCTCTCTTCTCTCCCCCACTAAGCCTGGAGAAACAACTCAGCATGAAATCCACTCCTGCACAGAGGGCCTGCATCGGTCCTATGAACCACGTAAACCCTTCAAATGTAAATCAATGTCATGTCATATCCATCAGTATAATATTTGAACAGGTTCTGGGGAGTTTTCCATTGGAGGGGACCTTGTTTGTCTCCCACGCAGACTCCTCTATAGATGGCTGTGTCCTGACAATGGTGCACTCTGATTCACAGCCCCTCATCCTTTAGCAGAGGCTCAGGGCCACACGGGAGATGATCACATTTGAACAAATCATTTCTTGAAGCACACTCACCCAAACCCTTTTTCACACTCTCATTCCTTTTGTGGGTGGCTTTTCTGCACCTGTCTTTATCTGTGATCTGTTTATTCAGGACTGTTATCTATGACCCGCAAGGGAGGCATACTTTTTGAGTTAGGAGCTGGCTTTGCATTTGTTAATGCCTGCCATGCATCAGTTTCCTCTTACAGGCAGTTCATATTGGCACGCTGACACATTCCGCATAATGAGTGACTGATGCTCTGTGAACATAGTTCTTTGTGGAGCTGACTGGATCTTAATCTTCTTTGCATTAAAGCACTGCATACTACTTTCACCTAGCCCCTACCTGATTTTGCTACTACATAATACAGACTAGGTCGGGTGACCGTTTTTCACTTTGATGTAGTGGTCTGTATGCATTTATTAGGTTCCTGGCAGCATAAATCTGGCCCCTTTCACTTCTAAATAGGTCTGGTGAGGTTGAAATATACAGTAAAATGTCATCCTCATAATAGACATTTTCCCTGTTTACTCATCGTCATTTGCACTTGCTCCTGCAGCACAGGGAGGGAAGGGGCTTGTTTAATTTAACAACAAAAACATCTGTGTGCACCTGTTTCCTTGCTGATGGCAGCAGTACAGTGTGGAGCAAAGGTTCAGGAGTTAAGTGATGGTGCTAAACCATCAGGGGAACCAAACTTTGGGCTCACTTTACCCCTTGATGTGCACACCCCACTCTAATTGACTGTGCTGACTTGCCCCACCATTTTAGCAATGTTTTCGGACCTTATTCAGCCAGACCGACCAGTGGTGGCTTTTTCAGGAGTGTTGCCTTTAGTGGGAATTTTGCCTGAGTACAGGCCGGAGGATTGGATCTTTAGTTTGTATTGTAGATTTTGTCAGCAGACTATCCGAAATTAAAGTAAACATTTCTTCATGTGATAGAGAGAGAAATGAAGCCCCAAATGCTTAGTCATATCAATGGACTCCTTAGTACTATCACTCAATAGCTAATCAAGTCAGCCAACCCCTCGGCATTCAGCCTGGGATTTTCAGAGCAGCCTAAGGTCCAGATTGTGACCCAGCCAGCGTGATGCCAAAGAAGTGTAGGGGAACACTTTACCGGCAACACAGGTAGCTCATGGGAGAGGAAGCAGACACCACAAAGTTGCTATATCCCCCCTCATGCAAGTGAGTGAGAGAGGCTAGAACTTAGAGGGGAAAGGCCAGAGCATTAGCTCCACCCCACCCCCAGCCAGGCCAGCATCCTGGTTCCAGTGTGCACCATGGAATATATGCCCCACACAGCTGAGTTTACTCCCTCCATGGGCAGTGCAACAACATGCTCCCTTGTTCAGGGCTTGTGCCAAAGCTAAGGTTCGGCCAAAGGGAATGAGGCTCCCATCTGCACTGAATTTCCATAGAAGTTAGGTGTTTAATTCCCTTAAGCTCCTTTTGGAAATCCCACCTGAAATCATTATTAAAAACGATTATGACATGTATTTATTTATTGGTATTGCAGTAGTGTGCAGAGACCCCCAGACAATTTGGGCCCCTGTTGTGCTAGGCTCTGTACACCATAGCAAGAGAAAAGCATTGCTTAACGCATAAATTGTATGAGACACTTCTGTATGTTTTCTAGATCAATCAGCTCTCGTGCCTCTACTTAGGTCAGTGATTGGATAGAAAAATAAAATGTTTAATTCCTCTACGATGCGATGTTTGAAGTGCTGCCAACTACAAACTTCACACGAGAAACTGCTCTCGGATGCTGTATATTGTGTTCTGTTTAGGCACTAGAAATCAACCCATTCACCTCATTTCTAGGTTTGATCTCCTCAAACCTGAAGATATTAGTAGGCTAATCAATCCGTTTTCTTCTGTCTTTGTATTGTCTATATGCAAAATTCCTATTTGTCTTCCTAAAACTATTGATCTGTTGTTCAGCAGATACTTAACATATCTAAGGAATGAATAAACGGCTGTAAATCCCTCATCCCATTTCCCAAATGCATCCAGCACCCCTTGTTCACAAATGTTCGTACAATACATGAAATAAAGTCACATCATCGTTTCAGTATTTAGTGTAACTGAGTGGTTTATCTTTGAGCTGTACAAATTTGGAGAATAAAACAATGACCACACTCCCTACCAAGTGCATAAAACATTAAAGAAAATGGTTCTATGTTCACCGAAATGAAGACGGGACTAATTATAATCACACTAACCATAAAAAGGTTTTGGTTAAAGTCTCGTACATATATTTGGGCAATTCAACAATGCAAACTCTTTGTCCCTCTTGATAGAATCTGTCTAAAACATGCAATCAAACAACACAGCCACTGTAAGGTTTCATTAATAGTTATATGTCTCTGGATTGTCATTTGTCAAGTTATTTGAATGATTTACTAGTCACCGAGTGTCGCTGGAGGAGCCTTTTGTTCTGTTCCATCTAGTCTGTTAAAAATGTCACGCATTTGGACAAGGTCATTCAGTGCTCGGTCCTTTGCTCACGAGGGAATTCTTCACCCTTGGGGGATTATAAGTGGCTATTTTAAAATCCAAGGCACAATTTTATTGACTTAGCTGGACTTTTATTTAGGTCTTGTTTGCTCTGAGTCTTGTTTCTGTGTGTGTTTGCTGCACTGAAGCAACCCAGAGGGTGCTCGCATTAAGGATGCTCAACAAAATGAAGGGAAGGCTTGACATTCAGGTGAACATTGAAACAGCACTCTCAGAATTGCTTGAAGCTGCATGGCAGTGAGTAGCGAGCTGCCGCATCTAACAGGAGCACTCGTCTGCCACGCGCTTTGTTCTGCTGAACATATTGCAATGTGAAACTCAAAGGCCCAGACCCTCAACTGCACCAGAGCTCCCCCAGCACAGTCTAAGGGGCAGGGTGAGAAAGGAGCATGAACGGGCAAGCAACTTCTAACCTTTGCTCTTCCCTGAAGCTGGGGCTTGCTGGGTTCATCATGGCTGCTCTAAATTACAGCTGGCTGCAACTGCATGTAAGGGGCCATTCTACAGCCATGGTGCATCAAAGCAGCACAGAGAGTCTGGAGCAAGTCAGGATCTGGCCCCACAAATCAATCCAAGTTCACCCAAGATTCACTTGGCAGGTTGTTGAACCTTAGTCAGCCTTTCACCAAAACCTGGGCTGAGTTTTGAGTCTGTAATGAAATCTGAAACCAGGCCAGTTCTCTGCTTGTGCCCAGGCTAGATCTAGATTGAATGACTCCAGGAGAAATCTGCACTGGGGACCTCTATCAGTGTCAGTGTGATTGATGGTGTGACTACACCAGGCCCAATTCTGCCCTGACTAGCATCCCATTCAAACCCATTGGTTCAAACAGGATCACATGGGGTATAACTCCGGGCACAAAGTGGCCTTTTTATTATGTGCTGGACTGCTGTCCATATAGGCAGTTACACTGTGGTAAAGTCAAAGGGAACCATGCACTTGGATCAAAGTTTAGTGAAATAGTACTGTCAGTTATAATCTGTCATTGATTGCCCATGGCTCTGTGTATAGTGGCATGTAATCTGTTATAGATTGCCTGTGTTTCTCTATAGATTCACATATAATTCGTCATCAACTGCATGTGATCTAGTCCTATGTAATCTGTCACTGATTGCCCAGGGCTCTGTGTACATTCACGTGCAATCTGTTGTAGATTGCACATGGAGCCCAACACTTCTTACATAGTCATCTTTAAGAATATACTTTAGTTGAAATAAAACTCATATTATGCAGCTGTGGTAGAGGCACACAAACATCCAAAAGATTAGTATACATCCTCTCATCCTTTTATATGTGAAAAAACCAATTGCTGCGATAATACCTGCACTCGTAATTCATTCTGTTCAGTAAAAGTCTTTAAAGTGGTTATAGAAAGAATAAAAGAACACAACCCAATATAATATCATTACAGCCGTACATGTCCATCAACATAATCACCTTGGTTTCCCTCAGAAGCTACAGAGCACCTTCTACAGTGAAGCAAGTGATTCTTGAAGCCAAAGAAAGCAAAGTTAACATGAATTCCATACAAAACTGCGCTCAACATGTGCCTGGCAAAGTAAAAAAGAAACAGAACACATCAATGTTCCTTAGGACAACTCAAATCAAACAGCTGGAAAGCAGAGACAGTGCTAAACTTTTCTGCAATGCCAAAGTCTTTGCATTTTAACCAGAGGTGAGCACGAGCTGCAAAATTTGGATCCACGTCCAAAATTCTCCAAAAGATTAAAGGGATTTGGATCCAGGGTGTTGTCCAGCTCCTCTCAATCTTTAACAGTTACCAAAAGAAAACCAGCCAACATGTGCCAATCACTTCACTGAAGGCCATTAATAGAGATACGTTCTGGCATATTTACTACATTAACACATTTTCAATTCAGATTGTTTGAATGATATATTACCGTATACTGCATATAAGTCTGAAACTGTGAATAAGATCTTAAATGTCAGGTAATTCATGAGTCAATGAGAGTTTTCTCTGAGTAAACACTGAGCAAGATCTTCAGGATTTGGCATAATACATTATTATTAATAATAATTGCCAATCATAGCAAATTTTACCAGATTGCTAGTAGGTTTGTAATGTAAATAAATGTTCAGTAGAAACTGGGATGAAATGGCCACATTCATGATTTAATCCCTGGTCTCCAGAGGTGAAAATCTAATGCATTAAGCTTTCCTCCCTTGGTGGCTTTAATGCTACCTTTCCCATACACCAGACAACAGCTCATTGATGCAATTTGTCTTTTTAATTTTTCTGGTGTGCAAAGGCAAAATTTTTTCAAAAGTGAAACAAGTTTTAGCAATAAACCAGGAGGACAAATGGTGTAAAGTGGGTGTGGCCAATTTAATTCATTATATAAAATGCTTCTACACTCACATACCAGACTGAATAATGATATTTACTAAGAAAAAGAAAGAAAGAAATGGCGCTTATGTCACAATGCCTCTTAAGAATGTAGAAATGGCATCAAATGCATTATTGACAATAAAAGGGAAAATGTACAGAGGAAAAATTGATTAGTAGATTTCCTTGTCACTAACTGAGCGATATATAAGCTGTGACAAAAAACTCACAGTTTTCATCTCTTTTATTCCAGTGACAAACAGATATTTCAAAGGAAGAATGAGGCATTGATGGAAAGATATACTGATGGGTCGAAAAGGCCTATCACCTTTAGAAGATTTTCCAAGAGCACTAACTTAAGAGTACACACTTTTATCCTAGGTTTCAGAGTAGCAGCCGTGTTAGTCTGTATTCGCAAAAAGAAAAGGAGTACTTGTGGCACCTTAGAGACTAACCAATTTATTTGAGCATAAGCTTTCGTGAGCTACAGCTCACTTCATCGGATGCATACCGTGGAAACTGCAGCAGACTTTATATATACACACAGAGAATATGAAACAATACCTCCTCCCACCCCACTGTCCTGCTGGTAATAGCTTATCTAAAGTGATCATCAGGTGGGCCATTTCCAGCACAAATCCAGGTTTTCTCACCCTCCCCCCCTCTCCCCCACAAATTCACTCTCCTGCTGGTGATAGCCCATCCAAAGTGACAACTCTTTACACAATGTGCATGACAATCAAGTTGGGCTATTTCCTGCACAAATCCAGGTTTTCTCACATCCCCCCCACCCCCATACACACACAAACTCACTCTCCTGCTGGTAATAGTTTGGATGAGCTATTACCAGCAGGAGAGTGAGTTTGTGTGTGTATGGGGGTGTGGGGGATGTGAGAAAACCTGGATTTGTGCAGGAAATAGCCCAACTTGATTGTCATGCACATTGTGTAAAGAGTTGTCACTTTGGATGGGCTATCACCAGCAGGAGAGTGAATTTGTGTGGGGGGGTGGAGGGTGAGAAAACCTGGATTTGTGCTGGAAATGGCCCACCTGATGATCACTTTAGATAAGCTATTACCAGCAGGACAGTGGGGTGGGAGGAGGTATTGTTTCATATTCTCTGTGTATATATAAAGTCTGCTGCAGTTTCCACGGTATGCATCCGATGAAGTGAGCTGTAGCTCACGAAAGCTTATGCTCAAATAAATTGGTTAGTCTCTAAGGTGCCACAAGTACTCCTTTACTTTTATCCTACTATTTTCATAAGCCTTCTATTCATGTAAGACATGAGCTTCACCCTGATGGTTGCTTAAGCTGTTAGATAGCATGCAGATTGAAAATCTTTCACCTGCTCTGTCTGAAATTCTTCCGTGGATTATATAACAATTCACATGGCTGCTCAAGGTTACTCATAAAACCTTGTTGACAAGACAAAATCTTGTTGTGAGTTGCAATCTAAAAGCTTCAATAAATGTTATGGTTCATGTAGCATCTGCAGGAAAGCAACATATGTTCTGAATTCTGATGAATTAGTAGCTTGTGCACTGTGTTTTTTGTATTTATGACAAGTGATAAGCAAATACAACCGGTGTGCCTGTGAACTAATTTAGCAGGCTTTTTTATTCTTCAAGTTTCAGCTCCCCAACAAAAAAGAATTGCTTTCTGATGCATTATCCCTTTGTGCTTGTTATGTTATCAGATTCTCACATTATTTATAAACAAAATTATTTTTGTCACTTAGTTTTGAAAGATAAAATAAGGTCTCCCTTTGTAGCAAATATCTCATAGAATCTGGTTCTCATATAAACAGAGCAGAAGGAAGTGACAACATGACAGTAATCGTATTGTAAACATTACTTTCAGATCCCACAGAAGTCTGCAAGTCACCTTTCAATATCCTGCCAAGGTGAGAGTACAATAGTAGGGGGATATTAGTGATGCGAGTGTGTGTTGGGGGAGATTTAGCCTCATTCATTATTAGTCATTCCTTTAGTTCATTTGCACACTTTGGGCCAGGGGTGTGACTTGGCTATTCAGGATGCATAAGTGAGCAGCATTCTCTCATCTCTACTGTGGTCATTGTAGGTCCTGCAGTTCTCCGTTGGCTGTATGAGAAAATATGAGTAGTCTCAAAAGCTGTAAGGTTTGAATACTGTTATCGTGTAATTGGGCTATGGTGCACCAAGTGGGGGAAACACACAGGGAGGGGTCAGGTCTTGCCTCCAGAGTGTCAGAGGCCTAGGGCAGGGGTTGGAGAGCAAGCCCACCCTGCACTCACCCTTCAGCGGATTCTGTCCCACACGGCTGGGCCAGCTCCCCATTCTGGCCTGCTGACACTGGTCACAGAGTGCAGACCTGGCTCTCCCACAACCTTGCCCCACCCCCTTCCTAGCCCTGGCTCCACCAAATCACCTTCCTGGAGTTGGGCTGTATTAGCCAAAAAGTGGTTGGGGCATGGCTCCACAACCTATGAGCATTACCACAACTAGCACAGAAGACTAGGAGTCAGGGCTCACTCCTCCTGAGTTCTGTTTCCAGCTATGTCACTAACTTACTGTGTGACCTTGGGTGAGGCATTTAGGCCCTGATTCAGCAAAGGCCTTATACACAGCTCTTTGACTCACTTAACCCATCTGTAAAATAAGGCGAATAATTCCCCTTCCTTCATGGAGATGTTGTGAGACACAATTAACCTTGGTAATACAGCATTCTGAGATCCTCAGAACGAAGGGGCTAGAGGGGTTTGATGTATTAGTACTAGGAGACGGTCTCAACAACGCTGTGGAGGCACCAGTTGCAGCTCTAGCATTAAAGCTGAACTGTGTTTTGCATTTAATCCCTTTGAGCATACTGTAATAGCAACATGGTAATTATCTATTTCTGTTCTCATTCCCCCACCCAAAACAGGAAACTGGTGCCGTTAACATCATAAACCCACCCACAATATTATGAATTAATGCAGCATAGGCCACAGATAACATTTAAAAGACCATGAGATCACATGCTTTTTCTGGCCTCTCAAGTTGGAGCTTTGCTTTGATGATGTAAACAAATAGAAAAGCACTTCTTAAGTGCTCTAACAGTGCACAGTATCTGTAGAAGTGATTTTAGTGCCATGGTTTAGTTCCATGATCAGACTCTTAGCTCCTAAGGACCCAGTTCTGCAAGGCACTTAAGCACATGCCTAACTTTACACACGTAAACACTCAAATTGACTTTAATGTGGCTTCTCACAAGCTCAAAGGTAGGCACATGCTTTGTGCCTTGCTGAACTGGACCCTACATGAGCCTTCCATAAGGAGTCCTATTATCCCAAACTTCTCCACCTGCTCAGGTGCAGTGAGCAGAAGAGCTTAATTCCATAACTGCTGGCTCTAGGGCAGGAGCTCTGCATGATGTCATAGTCCCCTTGAGCTCACATTTATAAATAAGGACTGCAGTGTGACACGAGGAGACAGATTCAGTGTCTGGTCTTTGGCACCTTCACTGACACTTTAATAACAGAATATGACCTGTGCTAACCATATGTTAGGGTTGTCCACTATGGATAAACAAGAGCCTGGTGCCAAATACCAAGCAATCTGTGACACCTTCAGCATGAGGGAATTTGCAGTGGTATCATGAAAAAGAAAACTACCATTGTGTCTTCAGCATTCAGGCATTAGTCTTAGGAAAGCATCTAGCTTTATTTTCCTCTCTCCGGAGCTGTGTGCAGTCTTTGAGACTATTCGTTTGTCACCAACAGTGCAATAGTATTTTAAATTACAGCGATGGGAGTTTTCATCAAAGAGACCTACTAGACAAGATTTCTTTCAAGATATATGTTGGGCACATTTTGGCCAATATTGTGCTCAATAAGTTCGAAGGTCATTAACAGAGTGAGACGCTCATTTTCTCTGTATCATAAAAAAAAGTTCAGAGTAGTTTTAATTCCTGTTTGTTAACTCTTACAGGTTCTGAGTGCTCTTTAGTGACCCACAAAAATTGCATCCATTTATAGAGTATAATAAACTGAAAATAGGCGGCTAGTCTGCAGACAAAAGGCTATTGCAAAAGGCAGAGCTTTGCTCAGAGCGTGAGTACATACAGTTTTGATCTTATGTGAGCAGTCACCACCGTATTTTAAATATCGCACACGGTAAATTCTACCTCAGCTGGTATAAACTTCAGTTCCACCAAAGTCAAGGGAATGAAGCCAACTTACACCAGCTGAGAATTGGGCCCCTTATATATCATTTTTATCTTAGATGACAAAATCACAGACATCAAGCTAGTATCTCAAATAACCATGTTATCTTCCCAGTCTTGCACATGACAAGACAAACTACTGGACCGGGCAGTGTCCTGTGGGCCCTGTAGATAAGTCGTTTGGATTTGCTTCTGAGGAGAGACACAGCCCAGAAGCTTTTTAAGTTCTTAAAAATCATCCTTCCCTATTCACAATACCCAGCTCAGAATTGCCTGTTGCCTTCCTCGGTTTGGTCTTCCTCCTGCAGAGTGAACAGCGGTGGCTGCAGCGAGGGCATATTTTGACAGCTTTGGAGCAGGACACATCAGAATACTTAGGTTTCAGAGTAGCAGCCGTGTTAGTCTGTATCTGCCAAAAGAAAAGGAGTACTTGTGGCACCTTAGAGACTAACAAGTTTATTTGAGCATAAGTTTTCGTGAGCTACAGCTCACTTCATCTAGGCTTGAATAAAGATTGGGAGTGGATGGGTCATTACACAAAGTAAAACTATTTCCCCATGTTTATTCCACCCCCCACCCAATGTTCTTGTCAACTGCTGGAAATGGCCCACCTTGATTTTCACTACAAAAGTTCCCCCCCCCCGCCCCCCGCTCTCCTGCTAGTAATAGCTCACCTTACCTGATCACTTTCCTTACAGTGTGTATGGTAACACCCATTGTTTCATGTTCTCTGTGTATATAAATCTCCCCACTGTATTTTCCACTGAATGCATCCGATGAAGTGAGCTGTAGCTCACGAAAGCTTATGCTCAAATAAATTGGTTAGTCTCTAAGGTGCCACAAGTACTCCTTTTCTTTTATCAGAATACTTGTTACCACAACAGCAACACTGGGGTCTGTAATTGGCTCCCTATTAGTGGTACTAGTTAATCCCCTGGTTTGTGGTGCACCTTTCGAGAGTGGGGGCCAGATATCCGCTCCCACTGAGGATGGTGGAAAGCAGCTAAGGCTGGCAGAAACTGAGCTGGGAACAGGTAAGGAGAGCAGCAGCTAAGCTGCATGAACCCATGCACGCTGTGCAGTCAAGGTTTTGTAAACTATGCCCCTTCTCCCCACTGAAGGATGAGAAACCCTTCCCATTTGAGGGGAGAATGGTGATCAGGCCCTAGATTATTATAAGAGTGTTGAGTTGCCTTGTCCTCATGGAAACCATTTGTATTTTTTAATGCAAGGGTTTGGGATCCCATGGCACGCTTGCATAGGTCCTTATAATTTTATTACAAGAGCCAAAGAGGTGTATATTCTGTGACTCAAGAAACAGTTGAAAGTAGCCATATGTGGCCAGTCAGCCAAGTGACTGCCTAGAAACAATCCCCCTCTATTTTTCAGATGTTTGTGAGGCATCTGCACTAATCTAATCCGTTTTGCTCTGTTAATGAACAAAAGATGAGCCTGACCACAAACTCCATTTGTGCACAAATGGTATAACAGGACTACACAGCACACAATGAGGGCTTAGAAATCTATTTGCCCTCTGCCTGCCATTGAAGGCTGAGCAGCTAGCATTAGTCAATTTCTGATAATGGCTGAAAAGCATAAACAAGAAGAAAATACCACAGCCTCATGGCATCTGTATAATCATCACAAAATCCAAGCTGAGGCACAGATCAAATTAAATGTTTCTGAGTACCCCTCTACAGGGTTTCCCTTTGCATCATTCCTAACCTTTTGTACAGCCATGTTACAATCCCCCACGCAGGTTTTTAATAACAAAAGTCTAAAAATAGGGCATGGTTCTTCTCTCACTTACGCTAGTGAGAACCAGGAGTCATTCCACTGAAATAAATGGTGCTGTACTAGGTATGAAAACCAGTGTGAAAGAGAGCAGAGTCAGGCCCATAATATTAAATATACTGGTGCAAATGCTCCACTCTAAGACATGGAAGTAACAAATCCTGCTATGGTACATAAAGCAGCAGTTATTCACCTTACACATTACATACACTCTGAGCTATGTTTACTATTCAAACACACTACTAGAGAAATTATTTTACAGTCTGACAACCTAGACATGGATGTGCTTTAATGCACTGTATTAAATTCAATGTAGTATATTGTTTTCAGCCATTCATGACAGTGTATTTGGAGTGAATTCTTCAACTGTTAGTACAGACATGGGCAAAGAAACTGGCTTTGCACTGAGATTTCCTGTCCTTTGATGTTTCCATCCCTCAGTCAACCCAAATGTGTTAAAAAAAAAGCGTTTTGTCTCTGACCTGTTTTTGCTATAAGTATGCAGCGTGCAATGTTTTCAGAGGCCACCCATATCTCAAGGGCAACCAGAACACCAGGCTGTCTGTATAATTCAGAAGCAAATTCCATGACCGCTTTATAACACAAACATATTCAGAGAATCTCTGTACAAACCAGTTTCTTTGAGAATATTGGTCTTAGAAAAGAATAATACCTATGAAAGCACTACACCATGCCTTGTCTAGCTTTAAGTCCTGACGTAATGGCTGGGGGACCGGGAGACTGTCTAACTCGGGGGAACTATCACTTTTATATTAATAATAAATAATAATAAACTTATCTGTAAATTCCTAACTTTGATTGCATATTTGCCATTCTTTTCTTGCAGCAATTTCTAAATGTTGCTTAATAACACAAAGGCCTTAATATCCAGTATTTGTAGGCTTTTGGAATAGAGTATTCAATATCATGATCATTTTTTAAAAGTTGTATTTGTTTCTCACATAGATAAATAGATGCATATGTTGTAATACTATGAGTCTCTTGTTCTGGAATCCTTGAGATATTTACAGGTATGTTTTTGGTTTTACATTTTAACAAATGTACTTTGTAGTCTTATTTTATAGTGAATGATCTATTACAAGAGTGATGAAGTCATGCTTAAAATATCTTATTTTGAACAAATAATCTTTAAAAGCAAGAACATTTTGATCAATGTCATAACTGACAGGGCGTCTTATAGTATAGTAGAATTTTACTTCTTTCACTGACGACATTAGCAACCATTTAGTCACGTGGATCCAATCTCACTTTCCAAAATTTTATTTTAATCGGCTCCTAACCCAAACTCTAGGTACATCACAATTTTAAAATAGTATTTAATACAACCTCTTACAAGTCTATGGAAAGCTTATTGACAAGTCTCACCCACACCCAACATACCCCATCACATTAACTTGCCTCTTTCATAGAATCATAGAATATCAGGGTTGGAAGGGACCCCAGAAGGTCATCTAGTCCAACCCCCTGCTCAAAGCAGGACCAATTCCCAGTTAAATCATCCCAGCCAGGGCTTTGTCAAGCCTGACCTTAAAAACCTCTAAGGAAGGAGATTCTACCACCTCCCTAGGTAACGCATTCCAGTGTTTCACCACCCTCTTAGTGAAAAAGTTTTTCCTAATATCCAATCTAAACCTCCCCCACTGCAACTTGAGACCATTACTCCTCGTTCTGTCATCTGCTACCATTGAGAACAGTCCAGAGCCATCCTCTTTGGAACCCCCTTTCAGGTAGTTGAAAGCAGCTATCAAATCCCCCCTCATTCTTCTCTTCTGCAGGCTAAACAATCCCAGCTCCCTCAGCCTCTCCTCATAACTCATGTGTTCCAGTCCCCTAATCATTTTTGTTGCCCTTCGCTGGACTCTCTCCAATTTATCCACATCCTTCTTGAAGTGTGGGGCCCAAAACTGGACACAGTACTCCAGATGAGGCCTCACCAATGTCGAATAGAGGGGAACGATCACGTCCCTCGATCTGCTCGCTATGCCCCTACTTATACATCCCAAAATGCCATTGGCCTTCTTGGCAACAAGGGCACACTGCTGACTCATATCCAGCTTCTCGTCCACTGTCACCCCTAGGTCCTTTTCCGCAGAACTGCTGCCTAGCCATTCGGTCCCTAGTCTGTAGCTGTGCATTGGGTTCTTCCGTCCTAAGTGCAGGACCCTGCACTTATCCTTATTGAACCTCATCAGATTCCTTTTGGCCCAATCTTCCAATTGGTCTAGGTCCTTCTGTATCCTATCCCTCCCCTCCAGCGTATCTACCACTCCTCCCAGTTTAGTATCATCCGCAAATTTGCTGAGAGTGCAATCCACACCATCCTCCAGATCATTTATGAAGATATTGAATAAAACCGGCCCCAGGACCGACCCTTGGGGCACTCCACTTGATACCGGCTGCCAACTAGACATGGAGCCATTGATCACTACCCGTTGAGCCCGACAATCTAGCCAGCTTTCTACCCACCTTATAGTGCATTCATCCAGCCCATACTTCCTTAACTTGCTGACAAGAATACTATGGGAGACCGTGTCAAAAGCTTTGCTAAAGTCAAGAAACAATACATCCACTGCTTTCCCTTCATCCACAGAACCAGTAATCTCATCATAAAAGGCGATTAGATTAGTCAGGCATGACCTTCCCTTGGTGAATCCATGCTGGCTGTTCCTGATCACTTTCCTCTCATGCAAGTGCTTCAGGATTGATTCTTTGAGGACCTGCTCCATGATTTTTCCAGGGACTGAGGTGAGGCTGACTGGCCTGTAGTTCCCAGGATCTTCCTTCTTCCCTTTTTTAAAGATTGGCACTACATTAGCCTTTTTCCAGTCATCCGGGACTTCCCCGGTTTGCCACGAGTTTTCAAAGATAATGGCCAGTGGCTCTGCAATCACAGCCGCCAATTCCTTCAGCACTCTCGGATGCAACTCGTCCGGCCCCATGGACTTGTGCACGTCCAGCTTTTCTAAATAGTCCCTAACCGCCTCTATCTCCACAGAGGGCTGGCCATCTCTTCCGCATTTTGTGATGCCCAGCGCAGCCATTTCCCAAATGGCCAATAGAAAAGATGGGCTTTGCAACACATGATTAAAAAGTCTGGGTTCTATCAACCAAGAGGCTGTGAATTCTGAAGTTGAGGACACTTTATAACAAATGCCCTTCCAGCTGCTTCCTCTCTTTCCAGGCAAGAGGGCTCCAGTTCAAGGACCTTCACTGATTGTGCCTGCAGCCACTTCACTTAGGGAGGCACGCTGTCCCTTAGGGTAGCCACATCGCAAACCATGTAAACCTTTACAGGTTAAAGCCAATGCCTCCAACTCCATCTGGAAGCTTACTGACAGCCAATGTAAGTACAGTGTCCTGGTGATGTGTTCGCTGCTAACATGTCTAGTAGGTGAGTGGCCATGTTCTGCATTAGCGTCAGTGACTAGATAGTTTCACCGTGTAGCCCCAGGTACAGCATATTACAATAGCCTAATCTTGAGGTGATAAATTTGTGGATAAGCCCAGCAATGTCAGCACCAGATAAAGAAGGTTACACTCATTTCATCAAGAGCAGATGGGGAAAAAACACTACATTTGCCTTAAGTACAGCCACATCAGAAGACTTCCAACATTTATGACACAATTGCTGAGGTTCAGACCAAGATTTCTGTCACTTGTGCTCTAGCCACTTCCCTTCCTGCTTCACCTCTCACACGTCATTAGTAAACTGAAGTGACCTGTGAGGATGAAGCCAGAGGAAAAAGTGTTGTAATGCCATTACCAGTAGCTGAGAGCAAAAGACCATTATGAAATCCTACCATGCTGGCAATAGTGATCAATCAGTTGACCAACGTTCTCTCTCAAAGCTGCCTGGCAGCTCATTTTATTCCATCAATCCTTATAGGGTGAACCATCAAAACAGGATTCTTGCCCCCAATAAAACATCTGGGTGGCTGGTAACCCTGCATCTGGGTAAGAATTATTCAGGTTGTGGTGTATGGTGAATCACTGCAAAGAACACTTTACAGAACAATCTTAAATCACTAAAAAAATATAGTTTTTTTTAAATTGAAATCTCCTAGACAACACTTCCATCTAAAATCAACATTCCAAGCTAAAATTATAATCTCTACTCACAAGCTAAACACCAGACCCAATGTATGCCTGCCTGCCTCTGAGTAGAGCCAACTACCACATGGCAGCCATGAAAAATGCAGAGATCCCAGCAGCCAGTTCCTATTGACTGATGTGATTACCCATCCCTTACAGTCAGGGGTAAAAGGAATTTAAAGGATTTACCAATACTCCAGAGTCCTGAGTAGGAGGCGTGGCCTCAACTGGAAGAGGCGGGGCCTCAACCAGAAGAGGTGGGGCCTTTAAATACCCAGGCCCTTTAAATCAAGATTTAAAGGCCCCAGGGCTCTGGCTGCGGCTGGGAGCCCCTGGGCCTTTAAATCACCCCTGGAGCTACCAGCTGCAGAGATAGCTGGGAGCCCTGGGGCTCAGGGGCGATTTAAAGGGCCCTGGGATCTGGCCGCTGCTACCGCAGCGGAGTTCCGGGCTCTTTAAATCACTGCTGAGTCCCTAAATCGCTACCCCAGGGCTCCAGCAGCTGGGTCAGGGGGCACTTTAAAGGGCCCGGGGCTCCTGCTGCTGCGGGAAGCTTGGGGAAGCCAATCTGGTCCGGCATGGCGTACTGGCTCTTGCTGGTACGCCAGACCATACCGGCTTACTTTCAGCTCTACTTACAGTGAACAGTGGGGCTTTCAGCTGCGAGGATCAAATTGGAGATTACTCTTGCAATGATCTTGGAAGCTTTGACAAGCAACAAAGAACTCTGCACCTATAATGACACATGCCTACAAGTAAAGGGTGATACAGCTTGTTGGAGTACTAACAAGAGCCAATAATAATTTAACTCCTTAGCACCAAAACACCTGTTAGAATGATCTATGATGGCAAAAGGCAGATTTAACCACTACATGTACATATACCAGATTGGGAATATCAATTTCATGGACTTGCTTACAATGATCATCTAACAGCCAAAAAGGCAATTTCTACCACTGTTGGGACTCTTCTGTCAGAATGATTTTCCAATGGAAAAGTCACTTTCTGCTACATCAAAAATTTCCACAAATTGCTGGGAAGCCCGGTCTTCCAGGCTCCCCAGAATTAGACTATTAGCCTACGGGGTTGATGTTTTTATGATAAATGATGTCTACTCATTTCACAGGTCCTAAAATCCACATGTAAGTGTTCCGCTTTGTGACTTCACAGACATCTTAAATACTAACAGGTTTCAAGCTAATAATACTGTAATGGGAAAAGGGTTATAGTGGATTAAGCTAAATCAGAAAAAAACACTCTTATTCCAGAATAAAAAAGTGTCTACACAGGGCCTTACACCGAAATAATGATTCCCCAACAGTTATTTCAGTCAATTTCCAAGTATAGATAAGCCCTTTGCTAAGAAACTTAAGAAAAACAAGTTGATGAGGTCTGCAATATTTCTGCAGAATGTGTGTGGCATGTACAGGGTACAATATGGAACATGTCAAGAACACCAATTGCCCCACGCTGCTTTACAGATCCAAAAAGTCTGCCAATGAGCAAGTGTTTAAAAAAATCCTCTCCCTACTGAACAGATGAGCACAAGGGTAAAAGGGAGGCAGAATGGGCCAGTGGATAGAGAATGGAACCAGGAGATCTAGATTTCATTCCAGGCAAACATTTACATCAAATCAATGCATTAACCAGGGCAGAGAACACCATTAGCTCAATACTAACGTAAGTCATATCTGAGCTAGTCACAGCTTCCTGGGGTTCATCCAGGAAGTCTGTTTGAACAGTTCACTTCTTTTTACTCCCACTCCCCGTGAACTCAGTGATTTAGATGAGTTAAAGCCAATGGGTCGAGTGGGTCCAGTAGGCGAGTGAAGAGACTAAGGACTGTGGACCAAATTATACTTTGTTTAAACAATGTAAATGACTTCAGTGATGTCCACTTCAACTCATTAGAAGTCAATGGAGTTTCTCCAGATCTACACTGGTGTAGCTGAGAACAGAATTTATCCCACTGCCTGTCCAATTAGATGGTTTTGTTGTTTCTGTTTATATAAAGAGCCATTGTGACTATTGATAGGGAGCATACAAAAAGTTTCTATTGAAGATCTACTTTTTTTGACCAAATTTAAGGCGGGGAAAGGGGGCAGGGAAATCATCCTCTTGCAGAAACCTTAAATGCCAAGTTTTAGCTAGGAATGAATTTTTACAGATGACTTATAAGCCCCCTGTAAAAGAGGTTTTATATTGGTAGTGCTAACAACACTTCAATAATAGTGGCATGAGCAGTACCTCTGAGATGCCCTGTTTCTCACCTTCTGATTCCCTCCTTTGCAAAGAAGTCATACAAAAAATGCTACTCCCCACTTGTGAGCCAGCTTTTCAATAATTTCTCCACCACTGTTCGGTTTGTCTGTAAGAAACAGTGCTTGATATGCTACAACTTTTAATCTTGAACAACAAAAGGATTCTATTTCTAATCTGGCAAACAAGCTAAATGCTCTCCATTCAACAGAAAGGATGAAAACTAGCTTAGCAAACAAGAACTATGTTTAGTGGCAGATAAGGTTGGAACAGGACACACTCCCTTGTAGCCAGACAGCTAGCCCCCCCTCAGACCAGCATTGCTGGAAACACAGGAGGAAGCCGGAACAGGGCACTTAACATATATTCCAGCACAGCCTTTGAAGCTGTGAAAAGCACAGGTGTGCTGCTACAATGTGCCTCTGGGAACAGATACAACGATTAAGCTCACAGCAGGCAGAGGCCCTGTGACAGACATGGCTCTTAGCCCCTACTAAATAGCATGATGCACGCACACCAACATCCTAGGTGGGAAAATATTTACCCTGATAAAAGAAATGTCCAGTAGTCGAAACTTATTGTTTCTCTCCCTTGCAAGTGTAAACTACTTTTGCGAAAGCTGGCGTCACCCAGACAGACCAGCCTCAATTTGGCATAAGAAAGGAGAAAGAGAATAAAGGAGTACAGAGGTATAAGTAGGGGACCTACAGCACCATGATTTTTGAGTGCTTTTCACTATCTATCTGCTGGTCAGATAAGTGACAGCCTCCCAAGGCTTCTGCAGCTAAGAGGGTCCCTAAGCCTTGTCCCTTATTCGTCTTTCCGCGGAATTGAGTGACCGATCCTGGCTTGGCACCGCTGGAATCGAGAGATGCAAGGAGGGTAAGAAGCACCCACACCTGATCTCCTATCTTTAGTGTACACATATTTTGAAATAGAGCTCTATACTTTGTTTTCTTTCTTTGGGATTGTGGCTTCAGTTTTGTAACTTGTTTGTGTGTGTAACATCTCTACATTTAAATAAGTAGGCACTAGCAATTTTGTAACCACATGATTAGAATCTAGCTTAATAAATTTTGGTAACCATTTGTGCATAAGCCTCACTTGTTTTCTCTGGTTTACTGTAAAGCAGCCAACACAATTAAAGAACCTCAGCCGTTTTGGCTCTAAAGCCTGGCCATTAGGTGAGAGTACTAAGAGCCTAGCGTTGAGTTGTGCCGCCTCCACAGGGCAAACTCTTGGGGCACCTGTCAGTCAATCCTGGCTGCCCGCTGCGAAGGAGCTCTGAGCTCTAGCAGTTAAAGTCACGGGTGGTTAGGACCTTGGGGCATCCGTCAGCCTAGCCCGGGCTGCCCGCCGTGAAGGGACAGTGCGTCCTAGCGGTTAAAGTCACGGATGGTATAAACGGGCATAGCTGGCACCTCACCAACATCCTTGGCCGTCGGCTAACATCCCTCCACCCAAAACCATAACTTTTTGTTTCCATGATTTAAGAGGAAAGACTTTTACATTCCTTTCCATCTTCATACAACACTGTTGATAAAAGTGAAAGCTTATCTCCAACAGACAACCAAAATCAATACGTATCCCAGCTTCAAACTTGCACTTTAACACAAATTTAACAGTGACCTCAAATGATTTTATATCAATAGGTCAGCACACCTAACTGGCATACATTCCGGAAGTGATTTTGCTTAAACACTGCAGAGGTCACTGTGAAAATTTTGCATTGAAGTGCAAGCGGTTTAGTCTCTGCCATAAGTAGCATTAAATTGGCCTGACTCGTTATTAAACTATAAAATGTTAAAAAGGAATATTTGTGTGTGAAAAAACGGTACCGAATTTCCTTTAAAGTTTTCGTTTTGATTACACCTTCCCTAGAAGGCAGTGACAATGGAAGAATGAGCAAGAGGTGCTTTAGGCAGAAGGAACATTGGACACCACATGGCCCAAGATCTCCTGTACTGTATGAGTAGTTCCCTACTAAACAAGCTGTACCAGTCTCATCTGGAAATTCACGTCTGAATCCTACTCTTTGGCCGCTTGAAGCCATTAACTGTCTACATCCCAGGGCTCTAGAAAGAAGTTTTGTAAAATCTGTACTTCTGCTGAATTAACTGGCAGTGATCCCTCCAGCTTAAGATATACCAACAGCATTATTGCATGGAGCGGTCTGTATTTCTCTGTCATTATCAGGCATTGACAGTATGCACTTCTTGTGAAAGATGCAGTCAGAATTTTGTCTAGTTTACTTCAATTGCTCTCATGCTAGCGTGCTTTTAAGAGGTTTGGGGAACCCTATTCCCTTGCTCTGTGAAAGCTGGTGTGTTTCTATCCAAGAAGAGATGGGATAGGAAGAGCTAAAACTCATGAAAAGAAACACTGTTGCCAATTGCACCTAGTATCTGTGTCCTTCTGCTTTAAATCAAGTATATAGGGCCCACTTTTTCTGTACACATTCAGGACAAAGGGAATTTTTGACTAAATAACTTCAGAATTAGGCCCAAGAAGAATACAAAGTTGAAAGTCATATCAATGAAATAGAGCCCTGTAATAACAGACCTTTATTTGAGACATATGAGGGAAATATTCTTACCAGAACTTGATTTACTTCCCCTGAAAATAAAACTCAGAAAATAATCCGTGCTAAATGTATTGTCTTAAATTGAAGGATTAGCTCATTTTTAAAAGTCTGTACAAGTACAGAAGGCTAATACTAAATGTATGTACTATAACTTATAGACTTATATAACTTATATAACTATAGACACACGCTTTACTGCCACCTTGTGAATACTTGCAAAACCAGCAGATTTTTTTTTTTTTTGGTTAAAAAAACAGCCTTTTAATTTCATTTTAGATATAGTCAATAAGGACCCAGTTCTACCATCCATACTCACATTGTAAGTATATTACTTCACATGTAGCCCCACTAATTTCAATGAAAATACCTATTGCGCAAGATACTACTTAGCATAAGTAAGACTGGCAGAATCAGATCCTTTATAAAAAGAAGGGGGAAAAAAGTCAGTTACTGTAAAAAATATCGATTAGTTTCACATAATTTGACAAGTGCACTGGTTAACTCTTAAATTAATACCATAATCTTTTATATTATTGAAAAATAGAGTGCTAAATTCGCTCTGATAAAAATATTGCAGCTTTACATCCAATTTGTATAGCAGTCTTCAAAAGCGAATAAGCTGGTGCCTATAAAAAAGAAAGATAATAATTAGGCATTGGATGAAGTCTTAATTAAAAAAAAATAGATTTGTGGTAACAAGGCGTGTATTAATTTTTTAAAAAAATATTAAATATATAAAGATTTGTTTTCATCTACATTAGAGAAACAATATTGCTTTCACAGAAAAGGACAAATAGCCTTTTTTTTTTTTAAAGGGCGTTACCTTGCACTAAAACATATTGTATGTGAGAAAAATATGCCCCTTCCCTCCACATAACAGGACTCTTTCAGGTCCCCCACACAGAGGTAGGAAAACAGTAGAGGGACTACACAGAGCTCATGAAGCATTACGAGAAGGAAGAATTTGGTCCAGAGTTTCACCCTAAATCAATTGTGTTTGGTATATCAGGGTGATATCTGGATTCCCAAGACTGAAAGGGATCGACTATTCTATCTGACAAAAGGTCTACTTATTAATCTGATCTTTTAAGAAAACTCAAATTAGGCTACAATTTGAAGAAACAAAAGCAGAGTTGAGTGCAATACTTAGCTAGGAACAAAGAACTAGTTTTAACAGCAGCATAACGGGATGCTACTCTGTTGCTGGAAAAAAATTCACATCATTTCAGATTCTGAAGAAGATGCCTTCAGTGTTATCTTATACCTGCTTCCTGAGAAAGACTAAGAAATATTATTGTACTGTTATTTTCCACCCACGCTCTATACTTTCATTTGCACAAAGAGAAGGAGAGACCATCACAACTGGATGCATAGCAATGAATTAATGCTCTACGCCTACCAATTCTGCACCGTGGTCAAGCCCTACATCGTGGTGCTCCAGCTCATCATCCCGGAACTTCTTTATTATCTTTTTAAAAGAAATGGTAGCAGATTAGTAACAGTTTTCACCTACACATGAATCATCGAGATGACGAAACTGTACATAAACTACATACTTCTGGCCACATCACCACTTGAGGGACAATACACCCGAGGTCAAGACCTGCAGGAAACTGAATGCTTTTGAAAAATCCCCTCCCCACAATTTCCAGTTAGAAGAACCCATAGCTATAGTATATGAGGAAACAGCTTCTGAAATAAAGAAGCTCATGCTATGTTTTTGGAACTATATAGAAAATAGGGCTGTCGATTAATCACAGTTAACTAACATGATTAACTCAAAAAAATTAAATCGCAATTAATCGCAGTTTTAATCGCACTGCTAAACAATGGAATACCAACTGAAATTTATTAAATATTTTGGATGTTTTTCTACATTTTCATATATATTGTATTCTGTGTAATAATTTAAATCAGTGTCTATTATTTTTATTATAAATATTTGCACTATAAAAATAACAAAATAAATAGTATTTTTCAGTTCACCTCATACAAGTACTGTAGTGCACTTTCACGACAAAGATTGCAACTTACAAATGTAGGTTTTTTTTGTTACATAACTGCACTCAGAAACAAAACAATGTAAAACTTCAGAGACTACAAGTCCACAAAGCCGTACTTCTTGTGCAGCCAATAGCTAAGACAAACAAGTTTGTTTACATTTTCAGGCGATAATGCTGCCCTCTTCTTATTTACAATGTCACCAGAAAGTGAGAACAGGCATTTGCATGGCATTTTTGTAGCTGGCATTGCAAGGTATTTATGTGCCAGATATGCTAAACATTCATATGGCCCTTCATGCTTCGGCCACCATTCCAGAAGCACGTTGATAATGCTTGTTAAAAAAATACTGCATTAATTAAATTTGTGACTGAACTCCTTGGGGGAGAATTGTATATCCCTTGCTCTGTTTTACCTGCATTCTGCCATATGTTTCATGTTATAGCAGTCTCGGATGATGACCAGCACATGTTGTTCATTTTAAGAACACTTTCACTGCAGATTTGACAAAAGGCAAAGAAGGTACCAATGTGAGATTTCTAAAGTCAGCTACAGCACTCGACCCAAGGTTTAAGAAGCTGAAGTGCCTTCCAAAATCTGAGAGGGATGAGGTATGGCGCATGCTTTCAAAAGTCTTAAAAGAGCAACACTCCGATGCGGAAACTACAAGAACCTGAACCACCAAAAAAGAAAATCAACCTTCTGCTGGTGGCATCTGACTCAGATGATGAAAATGAACATGCGTCAGTCCGCACTGCTTTGGATTTCTATCAAGCAGAACCTGTCATCAGCATGGACGCATGTCCCTCAGAATGGTGGTTGGAGCATGAAGGAACATATGAATCTTTAGCGCATCTGGCACACAAATATCTTGCAACACTGGCTGCAACAGCCTGTTCTCATTTGCAGGTGACATTGTAAACAAGAAGCGGGCAGCATTATCTCCTGCAAATGTAAACAAACTTCTTTGTCTGAGCGATTGGCTGAACAAGAAGTATGACTGAGTGGACTTATAGGCTCTAGTCTAAAGTTTGACATTTTTATTTTTGAATGCAGTTATTTTTTGTACATAATTCTACATTTGTAAGTTCAACTTTCATGATAAAGAGATTGTATTACAGTACTTGTATTAGGTGAATTGAAAAATACTATTTCTTTTTGTTTTTTACAGTGCAAATACTTGCAATCAAAAATATAAAATGAGCACTGACCACTTTGTATTCTGTGTTATCACTGAAATCGAAATATTTGAAAATGTAGAAAACACCCACAAATATTTAAATAAATGGCATTCTATTTTCTAATCGTGCGATTAATCGCAATTAATTTTTTTAAGCACTTGACAGCCCTAATAGAAAAGTGTGTGTATTCTCCTCCTGGACCATTAGAGTCTCAAGCAATATTCATGAGTGTCCTATCCAAATGTCATAACCCTATAATGAATATGCTGGTTATAACCAGGATCATAGTGGTTAATGACATGGAAAGAGACAGACCATAGAGTCCATCCCACTGCAAGCAATGGTGGGTTAAGGCCCCTGAGGGAGTGTTATCAGATACTACACAAATTATACACTTGGTCTCATCTAAGAAATCAGGCTAGAACATTTTCCTATCATATTTAGAGCACTTCCTGAATCCCAGGTTATTCTGATATTCTGAAAAATCTCTCTAGAAAACTGAAGTGCTAATTAGCAAACTAATATTTCTTTTTCAGGTTTTTTTTAAAGAAAACCTATAATAATGACAAGCCCAATTAACATGACAACAGCCATTCCAAGATTATTACATTTACACAGTAAGGCCCCAATCCTGCAAATTGTTCCATGAGGGAAGACATCTGCAAGTCCATGAGGCTCCAGTGGATTCAAGTGTCCTCCTGTATGAAACAACCTGCAGGATCAGAGCCTAGAAGAGAAAAAACTAGGACTCAAGCTATGAGCTGAGTATAAAACGCAAAATTTTCTCCTTTGTGAAGTACCGATTGCAGAAATTATTAAACCAAATACCTTCAAGCAAAACACGTGAACTAATGGTGTGAGATTTTTCTACCATACATGACAGTTTTCCTCACATAGGGCTTTGCGTAGGCTCCTCTTTTTATATTTGTATAAATAAAAAAAAAAAATACACTTTTGCTAAAGACATGCTCAGGGTCTCCAGACATCAAAGTTAGAACATTTTACTCTGCTAGACAATTTGAGTTCTTGATACTCCCTCTATCCTGCTCGATGCATTCAGTAGTTGCTTTGTCTTGTAGTTTTACTGGTACACAGACCAGCCTTTTTGAACATGGTACCTTTGTGCTCATAGCTCAGCTCTCACTCAGTCATGCAGATGCTAATCAGCAACAGAGTTTGGGCTACTTCAAATCCCAGTTTTGGGACTATGAGACTTGGATCTGGAGCAGCCCAACCTCCACTACAGGTCAGCCCAAGTATAACTGACTAGGCAGTAGTGGTCAATAGGTTGTTACAGCTGACTTCTTAGGCCCTGACCTTATAACAAGCACCTCACAGGTAGACCCCCTATTGAAATCAACAGGGCTATGCACAGGCACTGTAGTCTGCCCATTAGGTGCTCAATGCAAGATTGTGGCCCAAATGTGTTAAGTTTTAAGGAATTAGGAACCACTTTCCTAGTCTAAGTGAAGGTGAGAGATCAGCCGCTCTCAAAGTCTGCAGAGTATCTGAAGTTGCAATGATATTGTCATACCCAGTATAACCAAAGCATGCCACATGGTACATTATTACAATTAGTTCATTTTCTTTTTCTCTAGTCCCTCCCATTAAATTAAAATGTTTGGGCACCATAGGCTGCCTTTTCTGTCCCCAACAAAAACACAGATTGAAACTACTAGAAATGGGCTCTGTAGCTGTGATCTCAGATATTTACATTTAATATATATCAAAAAGAAAATCCAACAGCTAATTTAAACATAACACTTTTCATTTTGAGTGTTTCACTGTCTTTAGTTTTCTGAACTAGCAGTAAGAAATTAATCTGATGCAAATCCAAATGCCATATTTATGTCATTTGAAGAATATTGTCTCAGTATACTGTTCAGAGAATATGTTAAATACCTTTAAACCACATTCACATACCTGCAATAATTCTTTGTATTTTTCTGGATCCTCCTCCATTAGTGTTCTGATCTGGTTGTTATAATGCTCTGATATGCTGTCTTCCACTGCCACAGTGCAAGCCATTGCACCCTCTTTTCCAAGTAAAGCAGTTCCAGCACCTGTAATTATCAAACAAATTAATTCAAACACCACACCTCAAACCTACATTATTAATAACAACATCAATAAGACCATGCACTCACCTAAAGCAAACCCTGCCACATTCCAAAAAGGCAATAAAATAGTAGGTCGAACTCTAAATGTGACAATTAACTCATTAAACTTTTTCAGATGGTCCTTTTCTTGATCCCACATTTGCTGCAACAGAAATAAAATAAACAGAAAAAACATAACAATAGAAAATAAGGCATTAACTATAAATGTAGAGAAAAAAATCAATGGATGTTAACTTCAGCTCATGCTAATTTTAATTTGATTTTTAAAGTTCATCTACGAAATAGATTAAATTGGTTTGTGACTGTTTTTTTCTCTGTGATACATAAACAGGGCCTGAAAGGTATGCGGGTGGGGATGGGTTGTGTGTCTTTTTTCCCCTCTTGCTTGCTTTTACATTGGAAATTCAGGTCCTGTCTAACACAGAAAACTCTATGAGGGCTGAAAAATTAGAAAATGAGGACAACAGAAGAAGCAAGAATGAAAGTTGACGAATTTAGAGGAAGAGTGTTGGTCATATTTGTTAAGTATCAGAGGGGTAGCCGTGTTAGTCTGGATCTGTAAAAGCAGCAAAGAGTCCTGTGGCACCTTATAGACTAACAGACCTATTGGAGCATAAGCTTTCGCAGGTGAATACCCACTTCATCAGATGCATGCATATTTGTTAACACTTTACTATTAGGTTTTCTTAAAACCTATTTATATTCAGTAATAAGTTAACATTTCGGAGAAAGGGAATATGAACAGTTATTTCACAGCTTTCCCTAATTCCTTTTATTTCATATAAAATGAGTTTTATTTTACAAGATTCTTGACACCTAAAACATAACAATGAAACCTTTGTCAAACCACTGCAACAACTGCATGTCTATGATTCACTCATCAGTTGTGCCTGACCAAATTCACGATCATGAAAAACACGTCACGGATAGTGAATTCTGGTCCCCTCCCGCGATCTTTGTGTGCTTTTACCCTGTACTATACAGATTTCACAGGGGAGACCAGCATTTCTCAAATTGGGAGTCCTGACCCAAAAGGAAATTTAAGTGGGGCTGCAAGCTTATTTTAGAGGGATTGTGGTATCGCCACCCTTCCTTCTGCACTGCCTTCAGAGCTGGGCAGCTGGAGACTGGCGGCTGATGCCCGGGTGCCCAGCTCTCAAGGCAGCGCCCCACCAGCAGCAGTGCAGAAGTAAGGATGGTAATACCATACCAGAGCTGGGCGGCTGGAAAGTGTCGGCTGCTGACTGAGGGCCCAGCTCTGCAGGCAACAGCACAGAAGTAAGGGTGGCAATACCATACCATGCCATCCTTACTTCTGTGCTGCTGCTAGCAGCGGCTCTGCCTTCAGAGCTGAGACCCCAGCCAGCAGTTGCTGCTCTCCAGCTGCCCAGCTCTGAAGGCAGCATCACCTAAGGGTAGCAATACTGCAACCCAGCCATACAATAACCTTGTGACCGCCCCCTCCGCAATTCCTTTTTGGGTCATTTACAACTACAATTACAACACCATGAAATTTCAGATTTAAATAGCGGAAATCATGAAATTTATTATTTTAAAAATCCTATGACCATGAAATTGACAAAAATGGACCATGAATTTGGTAGGGTTCTACTCATCCGCCAATCCGATCACTATGATGTTATGTGTCATACTTATACTTTACCATAGGAAGAGCTTTTGTAAGACCAGTTGTTTTAAAGTAAACATTGCAAACCTTAAATTATAGCCTTGTGATTTATTTTATTGTACTTCAGCTAAAGAATATGTCTTTGAGTACATAAGAAGCATAAAGATAAGATGGAGTTAGATCCACAGATACTAACCTGAATGACTGGTCCTACTGTAGTTCTACCTAGCACAGCCATTTGCCCAGCATAAATACGATTTGCCCCATATTCCCCTGCATGATCCACCCTGATTATGCGATCTATGGCTGGCTTGTTGATGTTGTCCAACGTCATTCCAGTACTATAAAATCTGAAAGAAGTCTGTTTTGACTGCAAACTCCATTTTCTTTCAGAACCTGTCAAACAGAGATACAACTGATGTGAGCTATAATTCTCTACCACCACTGAAAGTGAGGGAAGTCTTAATGAAATATCCATACACTTAACATGGAGTGCACACACCATTTACTCAATATTGTACCTACTTACTTACCCCTTTCTGATACATGACTCCAGTGTGATGCAGGGGAGGGATTCTGAGTCAGGAATGGAAAATGGAGAGAAGGGGAACAGATGACAGGTTACCTTAGGGTGAAAGTGGGATATGGGGGATTAAACTCAAAGGAGCTCAGATGACCCCAGGAGTGGGGATAAAGCACAGGGGTGATGGACGACCCTTGAAGGGGATGGGCTGGTGGGAGGTGACTCCAGGGTGGGGATAAGAGAGGGTGGAGATAATTGTAAACCTGCAAGGGATAGAGTATGACTGGAAGGGGTGACCCCATAAGAACGGCCACACTGGGTCAGACCAAAGCTCCATCTAGCCCAGGATCCTGTCTTCCGACACTGGCCAATGCTAGGTGCCCCAGAGGGAATGAACTGAACAAGTAACTATCAAGCGATCCATTCCCTGTCACCCATTCCCAGCTTCTGGCAAACAGAGGCTAGGGACACCATCCCTACCAATAGCCATTGATGGACCCCCAGTTCTTTTTTTTAACCCTTTTAAAGTCTTGTCCTTCACAACATCCTCTGGCAAGGAGCTCCACAGGTTGACTGTGCACTGTGTGAAAAAATACTTCCTTTTGTTTGTTTTAAACCTGCTGCCCATTAATTTGGTGACCCCAGGAAGAGGATGGAGGAGTGACCCCAGGCGGCAATAACATATGGGAGGAAGGGGTGAACCCAGGGACTGGAGTGGGCATGACCCCAGAAAGTGGCAGGGTATGGACTGACCCGGAAGGTGACGGCGTATGGGGAAAGGGGGTACCCCAGGGAAGGGGAAGTCTGGGGGCAGTGACCCCGGAACGTGACGGGGGAATGGGGTACCCCAGGGAGGGGGTGGGATCTGGGGGCGGTGACGCAGGAAGGGGATACCCCACTGTTGCCATAAGAGGGGGAAGCTGTGACCCCAGGTGAGGGGGTGACCCCAGCGCAAAGCCGCCCCGTACCTGCCCCGTAGCAGAGACGCTGGCAGCCCGCGCGCAGCCCCCTCACAGCCGGAGCCGCGGCTGCCTCCATTGCCCTGACCCGGGCCTGGAAAGTCCTCACCGCGGCGCGGAGCGATGACGTATCCAGAAGGCTCGCTCAAGTTGGCGTACAGTCTTCCCGCCTCTGTCCTGCTCCGATTGGCTCCTCGGCCCCAATGGCCCCCTGCCCATTGGAGAGAGGTACTGTCAGTCAAAGCGAGCGTCCCTGTGGCTGCCATGGCAACCAGAGTGCGGGACCGTGCTGCCTGCTGCGGGGATATGGCGGAGCGGGTCTCCCCCAGGGGCCTCGTCCGCTCCGTGTCTCAAAGACTGTAAGCGGGCGGGGCGCTTGCATATGGGGAGCAGGGTGGCGGGTGCGTTCGTGAGCAGCGCACGGGAACGGGGCTCCATGGGGTTGCGGGGTGCAGGAGAGAGCCAGGGTATGGCGTGGGGTGGGGACATGTACATCGGGGGGGACTGGGAATAGAGGGTTGCGGGTTACGCCCTGCATGGATATTGCATGAGTACGTGGGGGTGGGGGAGGACGTGGAGGGAGCATGGGTTGGGGGGTGCATGGATGTGGTGTGATATATGGGGTAGGGAGGGACCTGGGAATTGGAGATTGCATGGGTTTGGGGGGTACATGGAGGGAGCATGGTGAGTGCGTTGGAATAGGTGGTGCATACGATAGAGCGATGAGTGGATATGGGGTTCCCCAGGGATACATGGGGATTGGATTTCTGGCATCGGAGTATGATGGTTGCATCATAGGCACTGGGACCCTATGGTTACTCAGGAGTGTGGGGATACATCGTTACAGTTGATGCATGGGCGGTATATGGATATGAGGTATCTGAGGGTCTGTATTTGGATGAACAGTGTATACGTATGAGGTCTGTGCATGAACATGAAGTACATGGGGGATGTGTAGCTATATGAGTACATAAGGGAAGTGCACACAGGTGTTGTGCATGAATACAAGGGGGACAAGTGACTGGGAATGGGTGGTTAGTGCCTGGAAGAAGAAGACAGATGGTGAGTGGTGACTAGGAGAGGGGTGAACAGAGATGAGGGGAGTAAATGGCTAAGGATTAGTGTTAGAAATAGGGCAAATCGTCTCTAGTATTGTTCAGTAGATCAGCTCAAAATAAAATGTTACTGGGTTAACATTTTGCTTAGGGATCAGTTGAAAAGGGGAACAGAGTGTAAGAATCCAATACTGCTACGAACACAGCCTCTCTGTACATACTATATACAGGGCCTCCTGTTCATGCAAGCCTAACTTTTTTGTCTAGTGCTGAGGAACACCTTAAGGAAGTGAGTGCTTCTGTCTCTAATACATAGCACAGACTTCTTTTTTGCTAGAAAACTAGATTTTTGTTTTTAAATGGAATAGCCCTTGGGGATAGGGGTGGGAAGATGGACTTAAATTAGAGTTGAAATATTTGGATAACGTGAACTAGATTTACAACTCTAAGAAATAGGCAAGAGATTCACAAGATCCCAAACTCCAAAAAGTTTGCCCATCCCACTTTCTATTTTTCTTTTACTGAAACTGGAAAGTATATTTTGTCTAGAAAATATTACATTGATGTGCAAAGAAAAGAAGATAGTTTTGATTTATCTGGAGCTAGCAGGAATGAGGCTGAAAGTCCCAGTTTCTATATGGTAAGTATTTACTTAAACGCATATTGTTTTCAAAAGGGCAAATAGGCTCCAATCCTGCACTGCACCTTGATGGATCCCTGAGCCCATGCAGACACCCACTGAAGTCAACACAAAATGCAAGATAACATCAGTGGTGCTCTGTGCAGACACAGGGGTCTGCCTGAGTGAATGTCAGTGCAAGATCAGGATTGCATGAACTAATGAAGCCCAAGAAATGCTGGAAAAATGAGTCTGACCTAGTTACTGTTGCTATGTCTCTTCCTTTTAAATCTGATTGAAAGGAAATTAAATTGAGGACCGTTAAGGTTACTAGAAGATGTATGCTTTTATTTTCTCTTTTGGGTGGTGGTAGTTTATGACGGAAAAAAAATCTACCACATCATCAAATCCTCCTCCCTGCAAGACCAGAATATAGTCCCTTACTAGAGGACATACTAGATACTGCAATTGGCAATTGATTATTTAACTCGTGCACATGTGAGGGTAGTGAATATTTTATTTAGCCTTAGAAATATTCACACTGTTACTGTATAAGCTTAGACTGTTCACCTTAGAAAAAAGGTGATTAAGAGGGGATATGATATAGTGGTCTATAAAATCATGAATGGTGTGAAGAAAGTAAATAGGGAAGTGTTAATTGTCCATTCATATAACACACAAATTAGGAGTCACCTAATTAAATTTAACAGGCAGCAGCAGGATTAAATCAAACATAAAGAAGTACTTCTTCACGCAATGCACAGTCAGCCTGTTACATTTGTTACCAGAGAATGCTGTGAAGGCCAAAAGTATAACTGGTTTCATAAAAGAATTAGATATGTTCATGGAAGATAGGTCCATCAGCAGCTATCAGCCAAGATGGTCAGAGATACAATCTTATGCTCTGGGTGTCCCTAAACCTCTGACAGCCAGAAGCTGGGACTGAATGATAGGGGATGGATTACTCAGTAATTGCCCTGTTCTGTTCATTCCCCCTGAGGCATATGGCACTGGCCAACAATGACAGGATACTGGGCTAGATGGACCATTGGTCTGACTAGTATGGCCATTCTTATGTTCTTATAAAAACAAATCCATATAAATATTTAATTCCATGTAAAATTAAATTGAGCATAAAATTATCTATTCTTACCTGAGGTCCAGAAAGTCATGTTTTGAAGTCCTTTTAATACTAAAGACTGGGCTACATGCATCCCTGATGACTTCAATGGAGTTGCAAGGAACCTAAATCTAAGCAGAATTTGGGCTGTTCTATGTATGTACTGTATTCTGAGGAGCAAACAATATGCTGCTTTTGGCTGTACCTTGGAGAAGATACCAGACATTTGGACAGAATAAATTACCAGGGTCATAAATTATCTATAGATACTGTAGTAGCTCATCAAAGCTGTATGTATACCTGATATTTCAGATATCAAGGGATCCTATATGGAATCTGGAGCTAACCAAGGTTCTGATTCAGGAAAGCACCCTGAGCATATGCTTGACTTTAAGCTTGTGTTTAAGTCCCACTGGCAACACTGGAACTTAAAAATGTACTTAATAGCTTTCCTCAATCAGGGCCCAAGTACTGATCCCTACCAGAAGTGGTGCATGCCTTCTTTTGCTCACCACTCAGATCATCACAATATTTATTTATCATGTTTTATTTCCACCATGGCAAAAAGAACATTTGTATCAGAGAATTTCTAGCTCTCCTTAGTATCAGTAACTCTGCCCCAAAGATAGGACACTTCATAACATATTTGCCTTTTCAAAAACAAACACACACAAAGTAAATAACTTTTGTAAACAAAACTTAAGACCAAAATAAAACCAAGACCAAATGGAAAACATGGTATTTGCTGTTCAACAATATAAAATTCAGAAATCCCAGGTCTTGTCCACGCTAACATTTTTCTTAATATTTTCTATTGCTAGCACTAGCGTAGCTCTATCAGTGGTAGCAACAGTGATTAGAATAGACAGGGTAAAGGTTGCTTCTGGCATTTGAACCACCATGTCTCAGAGACCTCTCCTGAGCTGGGTAAGACAACACAGCGGTTAAAACACCAGTAGCCAGCCCCCCTCCACGCCTCCATTACTATCTCTGATGAAGCTGCACTGCTAGTGGAACGGTTGGAAATTTTAAGGAATCCACAATTCCAGATGCGCTTTGGAACCTGCATTCCTTATTGAGAAGGTTTTTTTCCCCTTGGGTTACATCTTATGTTGCAGGTTTTCTAGGTTATATAAAACTTCTCTGAGAGTCTTTAAACAAATAGAACAACTAATCATCATAGTTGGCCAGTTTGTAAATTGATGCTGCTTAGAGACCTGGTAAGTTGGAAGAACAGGTTTTTCACTGTATTTTATATTAATGAGGAAGTGTACTTTGCACACTGAATTACTTGTCAATTTGTCACACCCTCGTTGCTGCACAATGAGGAAATCTCTAACAAGCCAGAGAAAAAATGTATAACTTTTCCTGTGAAACTGTATAGAAATTCTTTTGCAGTAGAGTGACATTTATTTTCCCACTGCCGCACAGAAATTTACATGCACATTTTGTGTTAATGTGAATTACCTGCATTAATCTCCCATCTGCTATGCAGAAACTCAAAGGCAGGCACAGATCCCGCTAACCCTTATGTTCATGGGCACGAGTATGTGCACAAGTACTTCCACTGAGTGCAACAGAATGACTTGCCTATGTAAAGTTACTGATGTGAAAGTGTTTGTTGACAGGACTGGACCCTAGATAATGCCAGGGGACAGTGATATGACTCAAGCATGAGTGAAAATCAGGACTTTGGAGTTATATTGCCAGTTCTGCTATTGACTCACTGTTTTGCCCTTGGGAAAGTCAATTAATGAATGAATGCTTGTACAATAATTTTAAACTCTTAGTTGAAAGGTTGCTGTCTAAGTAGAATGTATCTAATATTTTATGCACCACATCATCAACATGCTTTCTATACTAAGGTATAACAAGAGCCTTTATTGTACTACTTATGTTTTTTTTTTTAAATAGAGCAATCCTTAATGAGTAGTTTTAGTACTAATTTTTATGATTTACCTGTCCTGCAAACACAAGTGTACAGTTTGCTTGATGGTTTAGGGGAGCATCCGTGTTCAGAAAAGAACAAGCATATGTGTGTAAATATAAGGGACAGAGGTACGTGGGACTTAAGCATATACACCGTGTTAAGCATGTTATTAAGTAATTTCCTGAATCAGGAGTTTGGTAACTAAGGTATGCATTTTGTGTGTTGTGTGCCATGTAAAATGAATGTCTTTCTTAATTATCTACATGGATTAAGATTGACTTTCCTTCTGTAAATATCCATATTTTACCCATAATTTTCTACCATTTTTATTTATTACAGCATCCTGGAAGCATTCCTGAACAAAAATGTGATCAGTGCCTCAAGCATAATTTTACAGATTGTAAATTCGAAGCATCTCTTCGAGTGTATACAGGAAATTCTGAAGAATGTGAAAGAAAATTACAGAGCAGCCCAGAAAGACAACAGGAAATGAAGATCATCAAAAAAAAAATTGGCACAAGTAACACTTAATGTTCTTCTTTATACATATAAAGTATTTTCCTGTTCAAATACAAACATAAAAGTTCAATTTTCCCCTTCTATCAGAATTTTATGTCATTAAAGTACTTTAACATTGCACCTAGCTGCTATGAAGATAGGCCTGTTAAAATCACTACAATAAAAAGTAATGTTATGAACAAGCACAAAAGCAATTTGATAAAGAAAGTTCTTGTTTTAATATTTTAGAAAAAAAACCACCTGAAAATAATTGAGAGACATGAGCCATTTTGCAGCTTTACTAAAGTCCCTCTGAAGAAGATAATTACAGTCAGAGTTGCATTAAATAAATGCAATAATATGTTTGTTTTGAAGGATTTTGTAACTGACAGACATTTCCCAGTCTTAGTAAGGAGTACAAAAAGGTAATGTATAGATCACAGTAAATTCTATTAAGCATTTGTCTTGGGCCAGGCCACATACATCAGCAGTGCAATATACTGCTACACAGCAGACCCAGGTATGACTCCTAAGCCACTGGAGCTTGAGTTATGGGAGTAACTGTTGCTCAAGAAACTCAGGTTGATGAATTTCCACTCTCCAGATGGATCTCTCTGACCTATTGATGGAATAGAAATGCCACTGACTTTCCTCTTCTTTGCTGGAAGAGGAACATTGTAGTGGTGGCTTGTGGGGAGGTTTGAGAAGTGTATGTATGAAGGAAATGCTGAGCATAGAATAACTGGGTGGGAGAAAATCTGAAAATTGCAGGGAGGAGCCTTTAGACTGGCATTGCTTTATGGAATATAATTCACTCATGAACCTAAACTCCGATAAACAGCTGCAAGCAGGAAGGGTGCTGGCAATCTCTGTGTAAAAGGACAGGAAGAGGAGACATGGATAATCATGTATAGAAATACAAAACAGACCTCTCTCTATAAGGATCAAATCAAGAGCTGGGCTCTCCCTATTCTTTTCCCAACAGAAACATAAATGTAAAAATAATCTCTGAATGCGTAGCACAGAAATCCAGTTTATAACTTCAGGTAGAAAAATCTTTTCCATGACTTTAATTCTGTTAATAAAACAGAAACTATTGAGAAGCTAATTATTTTATACCACAGCTTCAAAATGTCCCACATACAAGCCTTTGCATAACAGTTCATAGAATAGTGTAATAAATGTCACCATATTCACAGCAGTCTGTCTGTTTTGAAATCATGGCAATTTATTTACATTCCTGACGTTCACAAACACCTGTGGTATATTATATCCTATTGATATGTATAGAATTTTTTTCAACATGGATTAAAATATATTCTTTCATGTTTAACTAGAATAAAGAAGCTGCACAGCTTCCCTTCCAGACTATCTCAATTTCCTCCTCCCCCATACACATCACAAGAAGAAGTCATGAGGCTCATTTCATCAGCTTCAAAGCTAATTGTTGCGGCAGTAAGTAATACAGGTCATGCTACTTTAATCATTAAAGAGGTAACAGAACATTTTCCATTGTTGCACCTTAACAACAAGTTCCCCATAAATTGCAATGATAAAGGATCAAATTTTGCACTCTGACTGTAAATCCATAGTCACTGCTTTGACTTTAATAGTCATTGTGGATATACAATCATGTTCCTGAGAGCAGAATTTAGCCAAAGTCTTTTGCTGCTCCATAAAATCATATCAGATCACCTCCAGTTGAAAATACCCATGACCTTCCACTCCCTGCAATGAAACAGACTAGTTGGACAGGGGCCATCCTATCTTGGGGAAAAAGGAATGGTCAGCTTGCATCAGAATGAAGAAATCCCCCCCAAAACTTTAATATACATAGCTGCCCAAGGAGAGAGACTTTTATAGTAAATAAACCTCACCTTCCCTGATTCTCAGCTTATTTAAAAAACACTATACAATTATATCAATTCTTTTGTCTCTTTATTTCAAATAAAGTCAAGGACAACATACTGGCTTCTACATTTATACTACAGAAACTCCTCACTTAAAGTTGTCCAGTTAACGTTTCGTTGCTGATCAATTAGAGAGCATGCTCTTTTAAAGTTGTACAATGCTCCCTTATAACATCGTTTGGCAGCTGCCTGCTTTGTCCATCACTTGCAGAAAGAGCAGCCTGTTGGAGCTAGCTGGTGGGGGCATGGAACCAGGGTGGATCAGCAGCCTGCTATCAGCTCCCCACTTCCCTAAGTTCCCTGTGTGGCAGCCACCCAGCAGGCTATCAGTTGGTGGCAGTTCAGCTGTCCTGCCCGCCACTGCCATGTGCTGCTCCTGCCCTTTGCCTTGGAGCTGCTCCCAGGATCCTCCTGCTTGCTGTGCAGAGGTGGGGGGAAGAGGGGTGCTAATATCAGGGTGTCCCCCTCCCCCCGTTCCTGCCCCCCACTTACCCCATCTCTATAGAGCGAGCGGGGACAAGCTAGCCGCAGCTGCTCTCGCAACTTGCTGATATACTTAAAAAGGCAATGTACTTAGAGTGGGGTCAGCATATTAAAGGGGCAATGCGCGTGTGTCTCTGTCTCAAATGCTGTCTCCCCTCCCTCCATTTGTGCTGCCTTGTAGAGTGTGAGGCTACATTAACAACAACGTGTTAACCCTTGAGGGCTCAGACGAGTGCTAGTTCATCATTCAGCACTAAGATATTTCCTGGGAAATATCCCACCCTCTGACTCCACCACCTTAACCAAGCTTCACAATCATCATTGCTGTGCACAGTATTAAATTGTTTGTTTAAAACTTATAGAGTGAGTATGTGTGTGTGTGTGTGTGTGTGTAAAAAAAATATAGTCTTTTGTCTGGTGAAAAAAATTTCCCTGGAACCTATACCCTCCCACCCCCATTTACATTAATTCTTATAGGGAAATTGGATTCACTTAACATCATGTCACTTGAAGTCACATTTTTCAGGAACATAACTGCAATATTAAGTGAAGAGTTACTGTACAACAAAAGCAAAAGCACACTTTTGAAACATAGGATTCAATAAAAGCCTGTTGAAATGAATCTGAGTTTTTCCATTGATTTAAAGGATTTTGGATCAGGCCAATAAGTATGTGAATTTAAGTATCAAAATAAGTGACCTGATTTTCAGAGGTGCTGACATTTGAAGGCAGCACCTCATCAATCAATTCATTAATTTCACTGCATAAGGTGAGGCATCCGTATGTGATACTTTTGACCATAATGCGTGTTCCCATCAGACAGACAGACCAAATGTAGAATATTTTGTATACATGTAGCAGGTCACTTGCTAGGATTAGTTTATCTCACTTAATCATTTCCCAGCCACTGCAGGGGCCTGGGGCACTGGTGCACCATGGTCCCTTCTATTCTCTGCCTGTGGCACATAGAATCATAGGACTGGAAGGATGCTCAATAGGTCATCTAGTCAAGTCTCCTGCATTCCAGGCAGGACTAAGTAATAACTAGACCATCCCAAACAAGTGTTTGTCTAACCTGCTCTTAAAAACCTCCAATGACAGAGATTCCACAGCCTCCCTAGGCAGTTTATTCCAGTGCTTAACTACCTTGACATTCAGGAAGTTTTTCCTAATGTCCAACCTAAACCTTCCCTGCTACAATTTAAGCCCATTGCTTCTTGTCCTATCCTCAGAGTTTAAGGAGAATAATTTTTCTCCCTCCTCCTTGTAACAATCTTTTATGTACTTGAAAACTATGACCATGTCCCCCCTCAGTCTTCTCTTCTGCAGACTAAAAAAACCCAATTTTTTCAGTCTTCCCTCATAGGTCATGTTTTCTAGATCTTTCCATCATTTTTGTTGCTGTCCTCTGGACTTTCTCTAATTTGTCCACATCTTTCCTGAAATGTGGCTCCCAGAACTGGACACAATACACCAGTTGAGGCTCTATCAGTGTGGAGTAGAGCGAAAGAATTACTTCTTGTGTCTTGCTTACAACAGTCCTGCTGATACATCCCAGAATGATGTTCACTTTTTTTGCAAGTGTTAAACTGTTGATTCACATTTAGCTTGTGATCCACTATGACCCCAGATCCCTTTCCACACTACTCCTTCCTAGGCAGTCATTTCCATTTTGTATGTGTGCAATTGATTGTTCCTTCCTAAGTGGAGTACTGTGCATTTGTCCTTATTGAATTTCATCCTGTTTACTACAGACCATTTCTCCAGTTTGTCCAGATCATTTTGAATTTTAATTCTATCCTCCAAAGCACTTGCAACCACTCCCAGCTTGGTATTGTCTGCAAACTTTATAAGTGTACTCTATGCCATTACCTAAATCATTGATGAAGATATTGAACAGAACTGGCCCTAGAACTGATCCCTGCAGGACCCCATGTGATATTCCCTTCCAGCCTGACTGTGAATCACTGATAACTACTCTCTGGGGATAGTTTTCCAACCAGTTATGCACCCACCTTACAGTAGCTCCTTCTAAGCTGTGTCTCCATAATTTGTTTACAAGAAGGTAATGTGAGACAGTATCAAAAGCCTTACTAAAGTCCAGATATACGACATCTACCACTTCCCCCATCTACATGGTTTGTTACTCTGTTAAAAAAAGGTATTAGATTTGTTTGACATAATTTGTTCTTGACAAATCCATGTTGACTGTTATTTATCACCTTTATTCTCTTCTAGTTGTTTGCAAATTGACTGTTTAATTATTTGCTCCATTAATTCCCTGGGTTATCCTTATTCCCCTAATAGCCTAGTCTCCTATGGGCTGTATTACATTGGTCTAATTTGAATTGTTGGGTTTAAGTGTGTGGATGGTGGTGGTGGTCTGTGATATACAGGAGATCAGACTAGATGATCTGGTGGTCCCTTCTGGCCTTAAACTCTGTCTCTGTGACACTTTGCTGTAATCTGACGGGGTAAAGTGGCCTTAAAATGTAAATGAGTGTAAATTACCTGAACCCAGTTTAAAGGAGAATCAAGCCTGGAATGTTAGTGTGCGGGCCTGAGCACATGCCTGGGAGCCAGGATTTCGTCAATTCTAATCCTGGCTGTGACACAGATTCCTGCTAAAACATTAACCAAGACATACTCTCTCTCTCTCTGCCTCTACAAGTTCCCCCTTGTGAAAGCGAGAACAATGCTGCTCTGTCTCACAAGAATACTGTGAGGATTAAATAGATAACATGTAAGCCTTGGAAGAGGAAAAGTGGTTAATACTGTTATTGCTCGTGCTGACTACAGATTTAATGGAGAATTGTTTATGAACTAATCGCTTACCTGTAGCAAACTCAATTTGTAAAGATTTCTATTAATATAATTACACTTATCTTCTTCTTAGACTTGTGAAATCTCTTTGGAGGAAATAAAGAAGCCAGACTGTGCCTTACCCCAGAAGAGGAAAGAAGCTAAAAATATTCAAAGATTGGACCATTACTGCAAACAGCGTACACCTCCTCTTGTGATCTCTCCAGATCCCCATGAATATGACACTAAGAGGTGTGAGAAAAGTTCAGAGAGATTTTCAGCAACATAGCTGAGTGAAATTATGATAGCCTTTAATTTTTATACTCTGTACCGTTTTACGCTGTTTTAAACATTTACAGCACTTTCACATTTTAGAGGATCAGATGTCAGAGTAGGATTTCTTTATCGCTTTCTAATGTTTAAAGTTAGCTGAACCTTTTCTGTTAAATTACCCCATTTATGTTATCAGACTTGTTGACATTTGTCCCACCCAAACTTTATCAAAACAATAAGAGGAAATATGTTTGGAGTATTTAATCCACAAGATATCCTCTAAATAATAAAGAGGCCAGCTGTAGAAAGGCAGCATTACTGAGAGAGACTTCTCAAAATCGTAAGCCTTTCCAAGCATGGTAGATTATGTCCAAATGTAATGTGGAGGACTGGTTGCTTATTGAAATTTTTAGAGGCCCAGATTTTTTATATGAAATGTATGTAAGAGAGAATCTTTATATAGTCCCCACTGTCTCCCTTTTGAAACTAGGTAACTTCTACATTAGCACATCTCATGATTCAGAGAAGCTTTTATTAATAGAAGTTTCAAATGCTCAGTGTCTGACCCTAAGCAAAAGCAAAACAGATCTTTCCTCTTTCTAAAAGACTGACATTCTAACTTCAGGGCACAAATACCAAAATAACTTGAAAACAAATCACGTCCTGAGGCAGTTACCACATATTGATCAAATCCATGTGGTTGCACACAGCACAGTGGTGCACTTTAATTTACAGCAAGTCATGCAGACAAAATGGATGAACCGTGGCACCAGAAACAGGGTTATGACGAACTGTTTACTGTGGATGTAGTTGTGGCTTTGACTGTTACGTGAAAAGTTTTTAGGTTTTATTGTGCTGGGGCATGTCATCTAAAAAAATTTGACATGGGATTAGACACCAACAGGTGTTTTAAAAGAGCTTGCTCAAGTTCTGTAGGCCCTATATTTCACATACCTTAGTATTTTAGTAGTAAAATGTCCGCCTATTGCCATTTCTTTTAAAAATGGTCATTACTGGTTTGATTCTCCTTTCATTTTGACCAGTTGTGAACTAATGTAAATCCACTGACTTCCTTGAAATTAGGCCTGTTTTACACTGGGATAAAGAGAGAACAAGCAGGCTGTGTAACATTTAATAATTGATAGTAAACAAGTTATACTTAATATAGGTCCTATCCATGCGTGGGACAAAGCTGTGCATGCCTGCTGTGATCTCATATGCTGTATGAGTGGATATGTTTATATAGTAGTTCGGATGTACAGAAATCACTGGGATTATTAAATTATTCAGTGAATCAGAAGGACATTTACTACCATAGTACACACAAACCTAGTTTATCAAAATCCTGATTATCTGGGGAAAAATTAAAAAGGACCTTTCCCATGATGTAAAAAGTCCCTCACTGTCCAAATGCCCATTTACTGAAATACTCTCAGCCCCCAAATAATTTGGCAAAATCGTATTTTATGCAAATGTATGTGATGTGTGGCGTCTAACCCGAGTCGTATATTAGAATTCACTCTCGTTTCTCTTTGGCAGTGGCAGAGAGATGCTCGATCTGGCCTGATCAATTCAGCAATCACTGCTTTTCATCCTATTGTAATTCCTAGTAATATATAGAAACCGAAGTCAGTCCAGTCTGAGTGCATAAAAACAAAATCCTTACAATCAAATAAGCTTTTGATTTTAGGAAAAAAAGTTTTTCTTAATGGAAAGCAAAGAACCAAGCTTGCTCTTCTGAAGTTAAGCGAGCTATTGTTCCTTTCCAGAGATTGAGAAATAATTAACACGCCAAATTGCTTATTTTTGTTATGCTGTGTATTATAGCTATCATGCAAAGCAGTAAAAGATATAAAAGACTTTTCTATAAGTCATTCATTGAAAGTCAGTGTACAGTACTGTATGAGCAGAGACAATCTGATACAGAGAATAGGTACATTAGAAAAAACAGGAAAAATAATGAACAAGTCTATAAATCTCATTAAATATGACAAGTCATCTTGATTGTGTTTTGAAACAGTTATTTTATACTTCTCACAGCATTGATGTATTCTGTTTTAAAAGTACAGGGGAAACGAACAAATTAGAAGAATCAAATGCTGACTTTATCCAAGAAGATTCAAGGAATGATTATAGGAAAAGTAAGTTACATTCTTAATATACTTTTCAACCCTTTTCACCATGTCTTAGAAAACAGCTGTTGCCTGCAATGAAATATCTCTTAAAGAATAACCAAGTAAGGCATTTGAAAATGCATGGCTGATTCCTGAATTGTTAGCAGGGCTAAATTATTGTAGCAGTTGGTCTTAGAAGGTACTGAAATTGTTTCTAAACACAATTGCAAGTTTGCAAATGATTAAGTTACATTTTCCAGGTGTTCTTTTTACACCTTTACTGTTAAAACAATAACATTGGAGGTGCAGAATCCATCTCAGATAAGCAGGAGAGGAAATGAACTTATTTTTTATTTTGGGGTGTATCTACAGAGCAGCTGGGAATGTGCTTCCCAATGCGGGTAAACTGCTTGAGCTAGTGTGCTACAAAACAGCAATGTGGCCATAGTGGCATGGGCAGCGACTCGGGCTAGTTACTGGAGTACAATCCTGCGCAACCCCCTGGGTATGTATTCAGGTAGCTAGTCCCAGCCTGTGTCGCTGTGGCCACACTACTATTTTTAGGGGCGCTAGCTCAACCAGAGCTAGTGTGCATCTGACTACCCATACTGGGAAGTGCCATCCCAGCTGTTGTGTAGATATAAATTTTGTTGCCAAACAGACTCACACACACACACCTTGGCCTGACATCATATTATCCGAAGTACATATTGCAAGAGATTCTTTTCCTGCTCTGTTACTTCCTAATATGTGCTCTGCTCCTTTGTACTGCTCCCTCTTCTGATTCATTCTTTTACATCAGATTTTCTTCAAATCTCTTCTGAAAGTTCATTCTCGTCTTGATTTCTCTCTGACAAACACTTTGTCCTTTCTTGTCATGACTTCTAATTATCTACTTTGCAACTTGTTCTTTTCCCTCTTGACTTTTCCATTCACTTTTAGTAGACTATATTTGTTTGATCCATTTTATTGTTGTCTTTTAAAATAATAGTAAAGTGTCATGGGATGAGGGATTTTTTGTTAAATAAATATTAAATTAGTCATTAAAAATATTGTGTCTACTTTAGATACGAACAAAGGCAAGAAAGAAAAAAACATTAGAAATGTAAATGAACCGGTCAGAGTTGAGAGATCGTCTAACATTTCCAGTAACTCATCTAAACATAAGAGTGTACTTTCTAAAACTTCTACAAGAGCAACTGATTTAAATTCATTGTACTTAAATACCATATTTCCATATGCACAATGAACTGACAGAAGTAAAGCTTCTAAAAAAAATGTGCTTAATGAAGGAGAGTCCTCTGCCTTGTGCAGGCATTCAGATATCATGAAGAGCAAGATACAGAGCCAAGTACTGGCCATGTAGCAGGCTTGACGAGTTTTGCTCACTCTCAGAAAAATGAATGCATCTCTAGGTGGCTCTATAAGTCATCTGAATTCAAAAGGCAAAAGTCACCCCAAGTGCTTAGTAGAAAGCATTCAGGCAGCAGAGGTAGTAAGTCTAGCAAGCTTTCACAGAGAAGGCCAATAGAGAACTCCAGGAATATGCCACTACATCAAAAAGAAAGAAGAAATAGTGAAGGAAACAGGGAATTAAATGAGAAAATAATTCATACTATTTCCACAAATGCACAAACCCCAATCATAAATGAAAACACGGGAAAATAAACAGCTTCTTTTGTGACTCTTAAAGGTGGCATTCACCACAGCCAAAATAACACATGTAACAGCCTTCATCAGAGAACTCAAAGTAACCAGCGCCAAAAAAAGAAGAAAGATTTGTGTGAATTAGCTACAGGAAAAATTACCAAATCCCATAAGATCTGTTTCCAAGGTCCATTGCAGTTTTCCAGAAATACTGAACAGAAATGTAAATGTGTAAACTTGAATAGTTGTAACATAACAAGTGAATATGGAATTCAAACCATTGCTTCAGAAAGTAAATCTTTAGAAACTATGACACATCTCCCAGAGAATGAAAATGAAGAACACCTTTCTAGGGTTACACTTGGAGCACCTTCCTTTTTACATCAAGTTTTCCTGGAAATGGAGCAAGATGCATCACCTACTTCAACTGCATCTGAGCCTAAAGATCTGGACAGCAGTTTAGAAAACAAAAATATACAACAATTATCTAACCAGCTTTTCATCCTTAATGAATCCACAGGAGACAAGAAGGTTCAGGATGCTATCAGTAATGTACATACAAGGGACATTATTTTAACAGACCCATGTGATTGGCAAATGGCACATATCCCACAGAAGGCTCACTGTTATTGCACCTGTGCAGAACAACAACGTAACTTTATATCTGAAACATCTGATGAAGAACAAGACAGTTTCTCAGATTCATCTGTGACAGTAACAAGTATCCTAGGTGCATCAGAAAACGAACAGTCAGAGGAGTTCATTGTATCATCTGTATCTGACAGCCTGCATCTTAGATCATTATCTGATGTGCATGAACAGATGGTAAGAGCTTGGTGAAATTATGTTATGAATGTAACAAAACTCTTAAGTGCTTTTTTAAGTAGGCAGCAGTTTCTCTTTCCATTTGAAATCGCCCCTTTAACAAAAAAGTTGTAAACTGGCTGCTTAAATCATATTAGACCAAATAAGACATGTAAAATTAACAGTCTGGATGTAAAAACAGCTTTTTAACATCTTTGAAAATACTTAAACTAGTGAGGGATTCAGAAAAAGTGTTTCTCACACTAGTTTCTACAGCCTGTCTACACTTGCAAACTCTATAGCCTTAATTCACCATCAGTACACCCTAGGCTCAGATGACACAGTAGTAAAAACCACGGAGTCCTATCTGCATAACAGCTTTCACTGTTGCTGCCACTGGCAGTGAATTCTGGCTACAAGGTTTCCTACTATACACACACCATCACGGAGACAGGGAAAATCTCAAATAGCAACATATGGTAATTCAGCCTGAGTGGCAGTCTGCTCCAAGGTTTAGGATTGGAATAATAGAGGTGTCACCATTCAGGACTAGAGTTTAATCTGCAAATCATATGTGTGTCAAAGATTGACCAGCACCTGCCTTAATTAGTGCTCTTAGCATAAAATCCACCCAGAAAAATTGGAAGAAGTGCTCACACAGAGCTGCTTTTTTAGCCCTCGCTTTTACTCTGAATGGCAGATACAATTTCAGCAAACAGTATCTCCTATCCAAATAAACCAGTAACCTGATGTAGTCCCATGCACTTCTGTTGACATAGTTCAGTGAAATAATATTCCATTGGTACCATAGTGCATCTAGAGGACTTATGAACTGATATATTAAAGTAGTAGGAATATATGGGCTAAAAGGTGTTAACATAACTCAGTCACTGTTCAACATTAAACAGGTTCAGTGTTTGGTATACAGCCTGCTTTGTACCATGGCAAACACACCGTTAAAAATCCTTTCAACCTTTTATTAAAGATATAGCAAAGAAAGAAAAGTAGTTAAAGCATTTGAAATGTAAAATATTAAACAAGGCTTTCAGTTTAACAGCATTTCTTGTTCCCTTTCACTTTAGCTGGAGAACGGTTTAGAAGGACCTCCCCCCTTTTTCCATAGTTTCTTAGATGGTATTAGAGATGGTAATAACTGACCTTTTGCATAAAAGAGAAGAAGTTAGTTGAGATGAGCTGGAGCTACTTTTGTCAAAATCCAATCCCATTTCATTCCACGTAGTGTTTGGGATTCAGCTGGAGCCAGCAGAGGTAGCGATGGTATCTGAGTCCCTCTCTCTGACCCAGTCTGGTCAGGCCATCTCTCAGGATTAGGACAAAGAAGGTTCAGGGTCCCAGGAGATGGTCGGGGTGGCTGCCGTATAGTAAAGCTCACTCCGGTAGCTTCTGTCTGTTCTTCAATGTTATATTAAAGACTCTTCTTTAAGGACCTTAATTTAGGCCTAATATCTCCCACACCAATTTTGGTTAGTTAATTTCCAGTTCCACATCTTCTGTTTTTACCAAGCTTGCTTTTAACAGTCCTTGAACCATATCAGTAGGCCCTTTTGTTCAGGCTAATTTAGTTTTTCTGTCTCCTTGTTGTACCTTTTCCCATCAACGTTTATTATAGGTTATTGTGACATCTTATGAACTTTCACATAGTTTTTACAGTTGAGCTCACAGGTAGAGTAAAATGTTAGGCCCAGTTATTACAACAGGACCCAAATGATGACAATGCAACTGTCCTGGACAATGTGAAATTAGAACAATTGCAATGACAGCCCATCAAGTCTAATTTAAAACAAAAATTTCAAGGAGGAAAATCTTTTAGCAGGTATTATCCCATTTTTTTCATCCTAGGAAGAAAACAATTGTGTTGACCGAAAAGAGGAGGAAAACTCTGACTCCAGCATAGGCCATCTTGATCAAAGAGTTCTAGAGGAAATGCAGAAGATTAGCACCTCTGACAGGCTTCCATTTCAGATATTAATATTTATTCTACCTGAAAAGAACCAGATAGGCCGTTAGGTTTCCATTTCAGGGACCCACATCTTTGAGCTGGTATTGAATATCGGGGACCTGATGATGCCTTCCTTTCTATAGCACTGCAGTAGTCTCACCTGATGGTAACAAAATCATGGATAACAATGGGATGGTTCAAATTCACAAGAGTGAATGTAAGATCCCTCTCAAGTGCAAGATAAGAATGAGTATTACTTATTCTGCCCCAAGGAACTTATAATCTAAATTGCTATCTGGCCATCCAGAAACCGCCCAAGATCCAACAAATTCCCCAACCAAACCAAGACATGACCCTTTAATCAAAGATACTGATATAATTTCTGCCATTTCCTCAGTATCTTGGTCTTGTCTGGGCTGAGTCTCAGTCTGCTCAGCTCATATCTATGCATCAGCCTCTGTCAGGCAGTGCTATGATACATTAAATCTATGTCACTGATTTTCATACTACAGCTCTACAGATGAAGAAGGGACAGCAAATATGGATCATGACACGTAAGAGTGTCAATACCAGTCATATTTCCATCATTTTCCACATTACATTAGTACATAAGTTATCAGGTCAGTAGTAAACTGTTAGAATAAAAAATGGTTAAAATCAAACTTAAGATGCCCCAGTCAGAACTGATACCATATACAAAAATTATGGTGTTTCCTTCTCTGAGTTAGTAGGTATGTAATGGTATCTGTTGCTTTAAAGCATCACAGATTGCACTAGTTAAGGCATAATATTTCTCACTTTCATGACAAAGAACATGACTTTTAGAGTTCACACACAAAAAATCATGTTCTTGATCTCTCCATTCAGCTGCTCCCAAGCAAGCCTTCATACATTTAATGGCTAGTGGACTGTGGGATTTTTAAATGTCTTTAAACCATTCAATATTACTACATTAAAAAAACAATTATTGTAAAATAAAGGATATTTGGCTTCTCAACTTCCTATAACTTCTTAATTAGCACAGTGGGTGATATCCAGGGCCCATTCAAGTCACTGAAGTTTTGCCTTTAACTTCAGTGGGGGTGGTGTTTCATGTCTTTGTGTCATGACTTTTCCTTCTGTAAACTACTTAATATTCTTCTCACTTTTTACCATCACACACAACCAAACCTTAGTTATGTTTAACCACTGTTTTGTTGCAAAGCTTCATCAAAGGGCTGGTCCAGCACGCAAGGGACTTTGACGGAGCTCCCATGTGCCTGTTGTGACCAGAATCAAGCCCTACATTAATTTAAGCTGTAATGAATAATTGATAATGCTTTTAAAATTAGATAAAGTGCACCTCATACAGCTATGCTGATTTCTGCTGAATTAAGTTACATATTGCCAGCTAAATTAGGACAACTGTAAATCATGTCAACTCGTTTAGAAAGCTATTATAATGATGTGCACCTAAAAACCCAGTCAGGCAAGATGAGACACGTGATCAGACCTCTGCACCCATGCGGAGCTTCACTGACTTCCCTAGGGCTTTGTGCAGATTTAAGGGTTTGCGCACTTAGCTCAGTTTACAGGCCTGGGGGCCTAAATAGTATTTACTTTAAAAGTGTAGTATTTGTGACACATACACCTGCACAAAGTGTTACACCTGAGGGAATTTTGCACCAAAAAACTAAAAATTCTGTGCACATTTTAAAATTCTGAACATTTTATTTGTCAATAAATAAACGTGGAGACTCCCACATGGCAGTGGGGAGAACAGGTCGCTAGCTGCATAGAGATGGGAGATCACCCTGCAGTCCCCCCAGGACACAGACTTGACGGTGGGGCTGCACACAACCCTGACAAAGTGCAAGGGCCAGGCCTGCCCCAGAAACACCCTGGGGCCCTGCCCCTCTGCACCAGGTGTGAGCAGGCAGGCTCCTCCTGGCAGGATCCAAGTGTGGAGGGGCTTGGCGTGGGGTGAGAGGGTTCTGTGTGGGGTAACCTGGGTGTGGGCAGCTCAGTAGGGGATCTGGATGCACAAAGGCTCATTTGGGGGTGGGGCGGTTCTGGGTGCAGGGGCAATGGGATTCTGCAGGGGGGTCCAGGTGAAGGTGGTTGGAACTTGATTGGGGGGGCGGTCAGTGTGTGGGGAGGCTCAATGGGGAGGGGTCTGGGTGCTGGGGGAGTGGGGCTTGGTGGGGTGGGAATCCAGGTGCAGCTGGTTGGGGCTCAGTGCAGTGGGGGTCCAGTGTGGGGGGGCTCGTTGGGGTGGTGCAGGGGGGATGGGGTGTTTGATGAGCCTGCTTAACAGGGGAGCCCCAGCTGCTGCTGCCGCATGCCAGGCTCCCACTCCTCCCCATCCCCACTGTCCCTGCCTCATCTCCTCCCCATTTCTCTCTCCACTGTCCCCTGCCCCTGTCTCACTCCCACATTGCCTCTTCCTCGCCCCACCACAGGCACTCCCCTTTGTACAGGAAACACGAAGGCTCCCAGCACACACAAGGGGAGCACAACCAGCACGAGGACCCAGGAGGCGGCATCCAGCTGCAGAGGCAGCAGCCGGAGCTGAACCCTCTGTCAGCCAAGCAGCTCTGCGCTCACAGAAATGGGGGGTAACAGTGGCATTTGACCCCACGTGCTCCCCCATCTCACCTCTGTTTGGGGGGACAATGCCTCCCCAAACTACACCCACCAAAAACCACACAGGCACATGAGCACTCATGCAGATTCCCTTTGCTTCCTCATCATTTTCTGCTGAGAAGCAAAGAAATCTGCAGAGGGACCTGAATTCTGCGCCCACGCAGTGACACAGAATTCCCCCAGGAGTACAAAAGTGTATAAAAAAATCAAAGTGGCACCGTTGATTTCACTGGGAGTTCCACATTCAGAGAGCTTGCATGATTAGGCCCACAGAGCCTGAGTTTGCAAAGACTTACATATGTGTTTAACTTTACTACCATGACTACTAGTACTTTAACTTTGTGCATTGACTTCTCCCACTGCCTTTAGCGGGACAGCTCACACTGTGTAAAGCTAAGCATGTCTTTGCAGGACTATGGTCACAATGATTCATTTTTACCTTTTGTGAAATCCATTGAAAGAATGTGTAATTTCCTGTTTTGAAAGAAAATGACTGTCAATTACATTACTAGTAAGTATTGTGTTGGCCTGTAAATTACTGTAAATTTACTGTCTCTCTGATAATCAGTATATTAAAAAGCCCAATATATGTGTAAATTATAATAAAAATATTTTTTAAAGTGATAAAATAGCTCCAAGGAAAGACTGTTTTTTATACCACTGTGGGAAAGGGGTCCAGCAGTCAGATTGGATATTTCCTAGAACCACATGAAGCGGAGATAAAATAGAAAGACACAAATGCTCTTAATTCCCTTCCAAGACAGTACTTTGTTCTCAACTGAATATAAATATGATTTATTTTTTTAACATTTAGAACAAATGTCAAAGCTGTTGCTCAGTCTCAATACAGTTAGCTTTAGATAGCAATGAAGCTGCAGCAGTGCAGACTGACTTCCCTGTAGATGCTAATGATGCCTATGGAAGCCAACCCAATGGAAGTGAGCACAATAACATCATGTTGCCTTAAATGTGACCCAGATTTTCAAGCTGTTACCACTAAAAACCAAGCATTTAGTAAAAGTGTGTATCTTAAGTGAGATTCATTGAACACAAGAATAATCCAGATCCAATTAGGCCCTGGCCCTGAAGTCTGTGGTGAAACTCACATTACCTTTCTTTGTACAGGATCAACCCTTCTGTTAGTTTCTTCAGAGCTGAAACTGACTTGGAAACAGTGATATTCAATTTTCATAACATTTTAACAGGGTTTGACTCATGCGATTCTTTTCTCACAAAGTGAACAAACATTTAAATATGGTAAAGATTTTATTTTTAGCTTTAGATTTAAAGCAGATTTGGCAGGTAAGCTCTGTGCTTAAGTTTTGCAGCCTTATTAGTACAATTCTGAAATGGTGAAAAAGAGCAATTCCTTATGACAAGAACAGGCAGTATTTAATTTAAGCCTAAGCAGTTTAAAGAAGTGTTTTGTGAACCCAACTTATTTTCACTGTTAAGTTTTTAAAAAGTTTTAGTAACCGAGTCTTTTAAAAAATAACTTTAAATACAATGGCACTGTAGATTATAAAAATAACTAGTACTTCACTTTGCATCAGGACAAAACCTATTGTTACATGAATTTTGGGGGGATTTCATAACTAAGACTGATGGTCTCGGATGGGATCATGCTCAGCACCTCCACAACTGGGGCTACCTTTCTGTTTTCAGCAAGATAGTTTGATCAGAGCTAGCATGGATACATCTCCTCAAGACGAAATTTACAACTTCCAACTCCAATGCAGACATACCCTCAGATCCTGTGTTGAGTTTGCAGCGTCAGCTCTTAGGGAATTTTTTCTTTAACTTGTTCACAGAAAATGTAGCACATTCAATTGATTTAAAGCAAAGTGTACTTTAAAAGCTTAAGAAATAATAAAGGGATGGGATCTCAGCTGGTGTAAATTGGCCTTGAAATGTTCAATAACGTTAACTATTTTTTAAAAATCTCCACACACTAGATAAGATTCAGAGTTGTTTAATGCATGTTAGTTTTTTAAAAATTCCAAGATACACAGTCATAAAGATACAGGATCTGTCACATTAAAGATTAACAGTACACCAAGGGCTTGCATAAATACTTATTGCTACTGTGTAATATGTTCTAAGATATCCTCTACAGACTTCAAGTAACATACGTATACGTACATACAACGCACTATAGAAAACTCTAAGCAATGGAAGCAGAGTCTTCAAATAATGAAACCTGGTAGAATATTTGGAAATTATTCGTTCATAAAAATATAGTTCCATGCTTTTTTTTTTTTTTTTTTTTTTAAACAAGTAGTGCATTTAAGAGGTACTGGCATGTAAGAGTGTTAAAGTTTCCAAATGTTGTACTGTAAAGTTGCTACTTATTTGCTTTAAAATATGCACACCTGAGAGTTAAGCAAGAAAGGTGCTACAACATTCAAAACTTGTTCAGAACAAAATTTGAGTAACAGTACATTACAGGCATAAAATAAGGGCCAGATCCCCAGCTGGTGTAAATTGGCTTAGCTCCGTTTACTTCAGTTTCACTACGCTGATTTACACCAACTGAGGATCTGTTCCCAGCGTTTGCTCAAAATTCCTTTCGTTGTATTTTGCTTCTGAAACACTTAGGGCCAAATTTCCAATGGATCATAGACAAGAGTGACCATAATAGCTGTTTCAGAGCAAAAACTCTAAGTCTACATATTAAAAATATTTAAGAAATCTACTTCAATGAATACAGATTTTATTTGTTCCCCCTATGTGCTAATTCAGCATAGCAACCTAGATGCCTCCAACACTTCAGTTTTAAAAGAGAAGTTAGTTGGAAAAGTGTAAAATTAGAAATTCCTATAGTACCCCGACCCCCCTACTCCCACAGCATAATTTACAAACAGATAAACTGATATTTCAAATGGTTTCTGCGCTAAGATGCTTCCTGGGCAAAGTTTCAGCTCAGAGCACATTTTTTACAGCAATCTAAAACCCCCTGAAAATAGGGGTTTAATGTAAACACTGATAATCTTAAACCTTAGCAACATAAATAGTCCTATCAGAGAGTTTCTGTGCAGAGTTAATATGGTACAAACATGTTAAGGCCCCAATCCTGAAAACATCTGTGCACATTCTTAACTTTAAGCACAAGTAGTCCTATTGAAGCTGTGGGATTACTTGTGTTCTTAAAGTTAAGCATGCACAAAATTGTTTGAAAGATCAGGGCCCTAGTTAGTGATTCAGTTTTCAAGGTCTACGGATTGTTATGTTTGTTCCTGCTGTATCTAGTGGTTCTATAAAGTCTCGAAGTCAAAATCCATCTCACACAATTTCCTTTTGGAGGTTTTTCAACTATGCTTCTGAGCTTCAGTTAGCTTTCTGATTAGGAACAGTTTGTCACGACTCTCCTAAAAAGACAGTTAAAATAAAACACAATAAATATATTTTAAAAAGACATTCTGTTTCTCCAATGTATCTATACATATAAGTCACACTCACCTTGTCTTTACTAGGAAAAAAGGTGGATTGTTCCCACATGGTAACTAACACATGGTATAATCCTAGTAAAGACAAGGCAATTGTAATTTTAACGAGTTAGTACTGTTTCCTTTTCGAAAGCACCTATGTGACTTAGGAACACAAATCCTATTGACTTTCAATGACACATGTGCTCCTCAATCACTCAGGGGCTTTTGATAATTCCACCCCCTATATACATTAACACACATGCCCTTCTCAGACACAATCAGAGTTTAAATACCAAAAGCTGGAGTCCATCCTTAGATACACACACAGGGGCATGCACTACAAAGTTTAATAGTCACTGACTGAAGCTCTGCTTTCACTTCCAAGAGAAAACTTAATCAGGATCATGCTAATCTCCAAAGAGTGCGTTACTCCCGGTACGTGTGGATGCTATGTTCATACTTGCAAATCCCCAAAGCTCTAGGCATGAGTTGATCCTATGTGGAATGTCTGAGCCCTATTCATTAGTAGTTTCTCAAGTTAGTTATTTTAAAACTATTCCTAGTAGAACCTGGCCCAATTTCATGCTACTGTAATACATACACATAATAATAATAATAATAATAATTAATAATATAGAGGCATATGGAGCCATATTAGTAAACACAGATTTGGAAACTCTGCTCAAAGTCAGATATCACAGTAATTTTTGCATACATATTCCTTGCAAAGAGCAGTGATATTAAATAGAATGGAATATATATATATGTGGCAATCAGATGTGTTCTCTGTTTGTGGCTAAGGAACAAGAACATTCATAAAATCCCCAAAGCAAATATTCTGCCTAAGGGTCAGTCACTTGACACCTCCTATTTTTCTGTCTTAATTACTGTTTTCATAGATTAATAATTGAAGATCAGAAGGGATCATTAGATCATCTAGTCTGTTATACTGTATCACGTGGGCCGTAGAATTTCACCCAGTTACCCCTGTATTGCACACAACACCCTGTGTCTGAGTAAAGCATCTCTTCCAGAAAGGCATTCAGTCTTGATTTGAAGACATGAAGAGATGTTAGATTTGAGGGGGTGGGGGGTTGCCTTATTTCTAATATGAATTTGTCTAGCTTCAGATTCCAGCAATTGGTTCTTATTATTCCTTTCAACTCTTGCAAGATTAAAGAGCCCTTTAGTACCCTGTGTTTTCTCCCTGTGAAGGTACTTATACACTGTTGTTCTCATTATACCTGGCTATACAAGAGAAATAGAAGGGAGCAAGAAAACAGCTGGTTTCTTTGCATGCTCGATTTCTAGTGCAACACAACTGAAAAACTTGGGGGGGGGGGGGAAGGAATGAAGACATTGTATCAGATCTTACCATAACCAACTGTTCCCTGAGCTGATCAACAACCCGTTTATGTGCTCCAGCCAAGGCAATGAAATAGAACATAATAAGGCTGCAAACAGGAAATATGTATAATATGTTACCATCATACACATGCCAACATACACACAAAACTATTCAGAAAAAAAGACAGTTACAGCGTACACCAAACTAAGCCGGAGGTTGCTGGAACAATTTGTATAGTGCTCATCGAGATCCACTGAACCAAACTGTAAACCCTGTATATGACAGAAACCACCTAAGGTCAGGGGGTGCAGCAGCACCCCTAGTTCCAGCACCTATGAACCTTTAAGCATTGTGATGGAAAACCCAAACTAATGAAGTATCAACATACAGCTGGGATGGGTAGGGGACAGCCATGACTGAAGCAGCCTGTGGCAAGAGAGCTGTTGAGGGATTTCTCCTGTCAGCAGGAAGAGGCACTCAGGGTGCATGGAAGGCGGGTCCTCTTGAAGCTGTTCTGAGATCTGTAGTGCTTCCCCCATCTCCACACATCTGTGTGGTTAGAGGGCCTCTGTCCCCTCCATGGACTATCAGCACCCTTCCGTGCCCTGAGGGGGATGCTCCCTGAGAAGCTGAGTTTAAACGAGTAGTTCTTTAATTTCCCTCTTCTCCAGTTTTTAGCCCTTGATCTGTAGTCACATCAATTTTATATTAATTCCTGTGGGCTTACTATAGATACTGCCCTTGTAAATGACTCAGAATGAGATTAACACTGTGAAAGGAGCAAAGGAGATAGCAGGAAACTGGAAGCTGAAACTGCTTGCCTATCTGAGAACTGAAATGGTTTGTCTTCCAAATAATTAAAATTTATGACCACCACCTACTAGCAAACATGTCATAGGGACTTAGTGACCACGTATTAAAAACATTCTGAGTATTAAGGACATGAAAAATAAGACGTGAAGTCCTAGGGGTACAAAACTACAGACCCAGTTCAGGAAAGCACTTAAGCATATGCTTAAAATTAAACCTTCAAGAATCAGGGCCTGGGGTGAACATTCCGATGTAGTTGGTGGTTTTAACAAGTGCACAAGTTATACAGAACCCCAGTGCACAAGGCCTCTCAAGATCAATGAAACAGTGACATAAAATTAAACTCTACTTTATGGACTGGCCTATCTGGAGACCAAGTAGCAAACTTGGGACTTCAGTTTCCTAAACTGGAAGGCCAGACACATTACACAGGTGCAATTCTGGGGGGGAAACTGCCCTCTGCTTACAACGTGCCAGTTTGCAGAATGGCTAGCTGCTAATGTTTTGGGAAGAGAGATAAGAAGCGGCAATGTTGGTCATCTGGACAACTAAGAGACGAGAGAAGAATGCAAATAATGAAAAGAGACAAAAATTGAAGGTTCAAATACAAGAGCTGAAGCCTACCGCCTCCCTGCGCAAAGAAAATTGGGTTTAATAAATGTTTCACATCCGTTTAATTAACAGAGAACTAAATCGTACAACTACATGGAGGACAACAAAACTTAAAGGGCACCACCAAACTCAACAGCACTCACCAGATAACCATAAAGAAAGGCACTGCAAATGCTTCTGAAGCTATACCATTAAGGACCTTCTGCAGAGCTGTTGGAAACCCTTGTATTGTATGTGGAACAACATCCCACGAACTGTTAAAATTAACGAACGGCCCACACGCTTTAGAGGGGCGGAAGCTATTGAAAAAGCAACATAAAAGAGATGTCACACAGAAAGATATAACAAGGCAACAGGGGATCCCATTCTTATTTGTTTCCATAAGTCAAAGTGCCCTTGTTTATATTAAAATGAATTATTTTAAAACAAAAAAGCTATTAGTGCACAAGTAATTAATTACGTTTTAATTCTATGCAGGTATATTTTCTTCTAACTTATATTTCCAAAATGGTTGGTGACAGGATGGACTGGTGCTTTGTGGGGTGTATATGGGCGGAGAGATTTCTGTGGTCTACAAAACTCATTATGTTGCACGTGGTACGATTAAGTGAGTGAATGTGATACAGACGGAGTATGAAAGATCACCTTGTCTTCCCCCCACCCCACACATCTTTTTTCCCCTCAGTTTTATTTCTTTCTATGCAGCAACATTTTCGTGTTGAGTTCCTTTCTCACTTCCTTGTCAAGATCAAATGAGCATTGAAGAGTGCTGACACCAGGGAGCAGTGGGATTGTTTTAACAAGAAGTAGTCAGAAAAGCCAGGGGGTTAATTGCCCTGGTTTAATCCTGAAAGGCCAGTGAAGCTTCTTGAGGAAAGCAGCATCTGCGGCCAATCAGAACCAGAGAAGAACCAAAACATTTTTTAAAAAAACTCTTGAGGTTTGGGAGAAAGGGGTGTAATTCAAACACTGGACGCTACCGGCCTCCTGAACCCAAGTTCTGGCACAGTTAAGTTTCCTGAGTTGAGGCTAAACCGTGGAGGACTGGACAAATTAAAATTTTACTCCTCTCCTTCCTGACCCCCCGGCCCGAGAGAGAGAGAGAGAGAGAGAAAGCAACCGTGACTTGTTTTATGAAAGCCAGACCCACCACTTGAGGCATCCCTACTAGAGTTTAAAAAATCCCTTTAAATGAAAGCAAAATAATAAACTTTATAAATATTAAACCATTATTTACTATGTCATGCTGAGTCCCAAAGGAATAAAAGCCAATACAAGCCCAATCAACAGCACCACCAGGAAGAAGAAATTAGAGCTTGATGCTCTGACAGGCCTCTTTGAAGGTCTACACGTATGCATCAAACTTATCTGGAGAGGAAGAAAAGGGGGGCGAGGGAAAGAAACAGATCTCAACCATTTATTTTTCCAGTAGGTCCATGTCTAGCCTAGCCTAGCCCAGCCCATCCCTCTCCTCTGGCCCCAAATACTAAAGGCTCAATCCTGCTCCCTTTGATATTAATGGGCTCCCTGGAGCTGAGGTCAGAATGTTTTACATTTCAGAATAAGCCAAATACCATCCACCATCTTGGGTTTGCGTCTTCTCAAGAGGAAGTCCCTACAGTTGCTTTCAGAGCTTTGGCCCCAGTCCAGCCAGAGATCCCTATGACTGCATATAGGTCCACTGACTGTAATGGAGTTCTGCCTGTGTGGAGTATATTGCAGGATCGGGGCTTTAGGTTTCAAATCCAAAAGTCCCAACAAGTCACACAAACCTTTGCAAAATATTAAAATGCCAGCAGGGATTTGCTGCTCAAAAGGAATGAATCTAAGCTGGTCTGGTCAGATTTCACAACTTCTGAGACAAAAGGCACATAGAACTGACACTTCTTAAACAAAGTCTTGGATTTCCATTTTGTTGATTGAACTGAATATATGCCATCTTGGCAAAATCCCTTCCTTGCTCTGAAGTCTCATGTTGGAAAATAAACCACCGGCAACAAGGTGTAAATTAACTGCATCACGAAGCAACAGTTTCTTATAAAATGAACAAATTAACTGATGAGCATGACATTAAGCAGTCATTTTCTAGATCCTTTCAAAGTTAAATATCTACTTTTATTGTTTGTTTTTTTAAATCACCATAAAACCACCCCAAAGAGGACACCATGTTATTTCATTTCCATTACGCTGCACCCTTAGTATTTTTTTAAAAATCATTATTTCTATCTTCTGCAAGTACAAAAGCCACAGAGAAGTACCCAATTTACTTCCACTTACCACAAACCTTCATTACCTTTTTTATGTAAAAGACGATAAAATATTTTACAGTTGCTATAGCAGGAAGAACGGGTGAATAAAAGATTCCAATCCAGCAGATTGTCTGCCCATAAACAATTTCCAGTACATTTTCAGGAATTCCAAATTCCTGCAGGCCGCACCACTGAATTGGTTTACAAGAGTAATAGGTAACTAACAACCTAAAAAACAAAACAAAAACACTAGTTCTCAAGCAGTGAGACTGAATTGAACTCCACAACCTTTTAAATATATATTCAGAGTAAAGAGAAAAGGAACATTAAAAGCATTAGACAAAACTTGTAACACAATGACGTCTCAAGAAACCGAATTCCACTGGCAGGCAAGTGTCCAATTGATCAGGTATTTTATTTAACAATCTGGTAATTTTATAATTGCGGTTTTAATTTAAAATGGAAAATCTGGTGAGAAAAGTAGAGTAACAGGAGTAATGGTAAAAAGGAACATCTTAAATTGTTCAGCAAAAACATGTTCAATGGGAGTGAATACTCACTTTCTAGGAAAGTCAACAAACACTGCCACAGCAAAAATTATTATGAAATCAAAAATCATCAGCTTATACATCTCCTGCCCAACTCGAGATTCCCAGCACTGAAAAAAATAAAGAGGGAAAACAGGATTAGAAGAACAAACAGCAACTACAGAAATCTGTCAGAAAACACAACTAACTTCAAAATCACTGCCATAATAGTAAACTCCTAGCCATGTTTCCGAAGTTTTTTATTAATTATTATTATTGCCCTATAACCCATAAACATTTTAAAGGACCAAACCTTGGTCCCATTGGTATCAAACGCAATAAATGCTGTTGGGTCTGAGCCTTCGCTGGTGTTAATGGTCATAGCTCCAATGAGACAGATCTACACCAGCTAAGGATCTGTCCCACTGGCTCCAAAGGAATCTCAATTTTGCCCTAAAAGGAAAACAAGCCATACACAGATTTAAGAACTTCACTGATTTACATTGAGCAATAATACGTAGTGCTAATTGTATCTCTCCCCCAACCCTGCACAGCAACCCAATTCCTGATTACAGGCTGATTACAGCCTACAACTAAAGAGGGGGCAGGCGATCGTCAGCTCCCATTAGATGCAGGAGATATATAGCAAGGAAAACTAATGCCTCTCTTGGAGGACATTAAAGATAAGCATGTCTCAAAGTGAACATCAATTCTGAGTACCTGACACGCAAGCAAAGCATGTACAAAGGTATCTTTATTTGGACATTGTGATTGATTAAACATAAAATCTGCTTACTGGGTAGAGCTCGTAATTGTATCCACAGGGCTTACACTTTTCATTACCACAGGAGATTCGATTCCACAGTGAAAACAAAAGAACACCAATGTTGGCCAGCCGCACAAAGACACACCTGCAGAAATGACAAAATGCCACGCCCTAACACCTCAGAAAAGTCACAATTGTAGAGCCTGATCCAACTGGCAATGGGACTCTATTAAGTGTAACAGGGTGTTGGATCAGGCCCTTAATACAAAAGCATTTCACACAGCTTTAACTGAAGAATAAGCCAATGAGTTAACATAGGTTTTATTTCAGTTTCAATATTATTAAGCTTCTTGGACTCTTCCACACTTTAGATTACAGTATGTCAGTGTTTTGCTTACATTATGTCCTAGACCACAGTCATTTCAAATGTAGGCTTTGGGACAGCCACAGTCCTCGGGCTGCCACTCTCTAACTGCCTCAGGTCACCAACTCCCAGCTCTTTGCTGTCTCTTACCCTGCAGTATCTTTTGGCACAACTACTTCCACTTCGTGCTGGGCCTTGTCCTGCTCTAGCCCTATTAATGCAAGACAGTAACATAAGTGAAGCTGAGACTGCACACTCTGTTGCTGTCCTGTGGAATAGCTGCTGTACAGAGAGACAGTGTGAATATTTCTCCTGCGCTACTGAGAACTGTGCCAAGACTGTATCTTTGTCCCACCACGCATTTATATCAGGGTGAGCCCCCAGAACCAACCCCGCCACAGACCACCCAGCTAGGCGGGTGAAGAGGACGAAATGACTACATTGTCTTTCCATCCACAGACACAGTCATGGATTGTTTCCAGAAATGAAAAAATGCAGTCAAAGACATCCAGCAGAGGCTGCTCTCTGCTATCCTGGGCCCTCCCAAGAAAGCCAGATTGGCTGCTGTGGGGAGCCACAATACATCTCTTCCCTGATTTGGGATGTTGCTGTTTAGGACCATTTTAACTTATGAAAAGAGCACCCATGTGCCACCACGATCAGCACCTTCGAAAAGCTAGTGACAATAATAATAAACACACTTACCGCATCAGTGTTAACCTGATCTCAAAGGCTGGTGAATACTCTTCCAATCGGATTATATATGAAAAAAACAGAGGCGCAATAAAGTTGGCCAGGGTGATCACTATAGAAGGCAAGTATTGCACCAAGAGATTACCCTCAAACATCATCTTGATGCTATCCTACATGGGATGAGAGGTGAGAAGTATAATGTACACAAAAACTTCTCTCAGAGTAGCAGCCGTCTTAGTCTGTATCCGCAAAAAGAAAAGGAGGACTTGTGGCACCTTAGAGACTAACAAATTTATTTGTGCATAAGCTTTCGTGAGCTACAGCTCACTTCATCAGATGCATTCAGGAACTTCTCTGTTCCTGTTCTCTGCTCAGGCTTCCCATTGGCCTGAGCTGTCCAGAACTCTGGCATCATCTTTCACTCTGATCTCTTTTTCTCCCCCACATCTCCGGGGACTACAAATTTGCCTACTGGCACCTCTGCACCACTGTCAATACACAGGATTGTCCCCATCCCTTCCCAAATGTGCATCCAAGCGTTCACCCCTGCATACTTGGAACACTATGACTGCTCCCCCAAGGCCTCGCTAAGTCCAAGTACATGCCGAATGCCGCCTCCAGCTTTTATACTGAGGCAAAAAAACACAGCTGTGTCTCAGCTCTTTCCCTTCCCCTGCCTCACACGACTCCCCTGGCTTCCCAATCATTTTGGGATTCTGCACTCCTTGGGTGAAATCTTGGCCCAAATGAAGACAAAGGCAAAACTCCTAACAGGGCCAGGATTTCACCCCTTGTATTTAAAACCTTTCATTGCCTTTTGTCTATATGGTCCCTCTTTCCCTTCTCTTCCTGTTTGTCGAGCACTGGCCTTCTCTCTGTCGTGTCAAAAAAATCTGGCCGCTGTTGGTCCAAGAACCATTTTCTTCTCTGTGGAGTGCCTACCACTGGAATAACCTTCCCACATCAGTAACTGCCTCCTTTGAAGACACAGCTTTTCTCTCTTGCATATACCTCTTGATTCCACTCCCCATTTGCTGCCAACTAACTGAAGAGTGCTTGGGGATCCCCTTTGTACGGAAGACGCTACACAAGAGAATGTTGTATCAGACCAAACCACTCCATTCCTTTACAATTCTTCACCCTACTTTGCCAAGCATACTTCGATCATCAGCACACTACCAGGATTCATTCTCAGGTCCTGTCTAAGACTTACATTGGAAATATTTTCTTGCGAGTAGATGGTTGCTCTGTAGATAGAATAAAAGCATACTGACAAAAGTGCAAGAACAAAGATATTTAAAAACAGTCTTAGACAGTAGATGCGCAGCTTTTCTTCTGTTGTCCTGTCAGCTTTTTTTTGCCTTAGTCTTTCTTCCGCCAAGTCTGTCTATAAACCAAAGAAAATTCATATTGAAATGTACAGTCCTCTGATGCAAAGGGATATGTGTCCATGTGTCATCAGCACCTGGAACATCCGATTAAGACAAAGAGGTATATCTTGTTCTTGAGGTGCACACATTTGCAGCCTGATCCAAAACTTATTGAAAAAGTTTTTCCATTGACTTCAATGGGTTCAGAACGGGTCTATATCCCAATGCAAATCCCCTAACCCAGTGTTTTTCAACCTTTTCAGGTTGGCAACCCCTTCTTCAAAGTAAAAAAACCTTTGTGACACTTTTACATTTATTATTAAGAGTAAAATATGTACCAACAACAACAAGGATAAGCCTATAAAATTTATTTTTGTGTGGGTTTCAAGAGGTTGACAAGAATACTTCAGTTTTAAAAGTAAGGCTGTGTGGAGAGTGGGGGAGTGAAGTTCTATGCTTTAGATTGCAATAACATTTTCAATGCCTTGTGACCCTGCGTGGGGGTCAAAACCCATCGGATGTGAAACACTCATCTATACCATCTCATCAGATAATTAAATGGTAAGCTCTTTGAGGCAAGGAGATGGGTTTTTAATTTGTTCTATGAAAACTCCTGGCAAACTTTTGGGCACTGCAAAAACAGACATAGTAATAATCTTAAAACCGTTAATGTCAATGGAGTTATTCTCATGTACTGACTATAAAAGATAACTCAACCTAACCAGGACACTTTAATTTATACTTGATGTAATATATTAAAACCCAAAGGGAATTTAAGACAGGTAACCTTAGTGAAGTTCACTTTCCATCCCCAGAACAAGTACGACATTCACACACCATCCCATTATTGCACATCAAGGATGATCTGAAAGGGCCACCTCTAAGGGAGACATTAATCCAGCCTCCAGGCTCACTCAGCATGAGACCCAGGATGTGGGAAGCCAGGGAGGGGCTGGTTCTGTTCACACTGTGTGTTCTGCCGGACTGACGGAATAATGGTAACATGCACGGACACGTGACATTGCACCCCCGTGTATTCGAGATTAGAATCAAGACTTTCATTGGAAATGACGTCACCACTAGGATGAAGGAAGCTTTGATTTGTGACCTGAGTGGCAGCCATCTTATTTTCTCCACACTGGAATAAAAACTAACTGAGGCCCTGGATTTATGGTAACATATTAATCTGGTCTTAACAGGGAGGAAAGCCATGGGTGTTATATTTTGTAAAGTACAGACAAACAACAGCTGTTGTTTAATGGGATTACACACACACACAGTCTCAGTATTCAAAATGGATAAGAAAGAGGAGGAGTAAGGCGATAAATGGTAGCTCTCTCTCCAAAGGTCATTTTACCACACAAATGTCAGCAGCAAATGCATGTGGGAAGAGGGCAGAACAATACTGATTTTAATCAGAAATGCTTTATAGCACCCAGTTGTCTGTAGAAAACCTCTTCTGCGGTTGAGAACCTATTTGGAGGTTTGAATCCTATTTTCTGCACATGTGTCACTGAAACACCTGATTGAAAATGGGGTGTTTTTTTTTTTTTTAAAGCAGCAGTGTGGCGGTTGACAAATAAACTGTAAGGTGAACTGCTGCTGCTCTTTATTCTGACCAAGCAGCTTCCTACAACGTTGCAACCTTGCAACCCAACAATCAACAGATTTTCTGTTGGGATAAGTAGAGACTAGCACAGGAAGAATGACTGGAGCGTGAGCAAGAAGATGAAAAGAGAAGCATGGGCTGGATGGGGGAAGGCCCTGAGGCTCAGTACTGATCCTGCCAGCATTGCAACAGACCCCTATATAGTCCGGAAGAGCATGCAATAGGATGTGGGATCTCTCTCTCTCGCTCTCACACACACACACACTCACTCAATGTGTGCATGCTTCTTTAATCTTCCTAGCCCTATTCCAATTATCTGCAAAGTTATGTACATGTCTTATGAGCCATCCTGAAGTGCAGAAAGGCGAAATAGGATACAAAGGAAAAAACAAGAACAGTTACTTACTTTTAGTTCATACTGTAAACTACTATGTTTCAGCCGCGAAGCATTCAGATCTGTAATGCAGAAGTCCCAGCCTGCAAAGATTTTGTTGCAGTAACTCTGAAATTGATCTTCCTCACGTACCAAGTTTTGTTTAAACCCTTCCACAGACCTAATAAAACATATTGCAGACCCTTGTTCATTCATTAAACAGTCTTACCAAAAACTTGAGCAACCATGATTTCTACACTTTTTCTTTCTGCCCTTTCAGAATCTATATAGCAGCAAGCAAAATCTCTACTAGTTGACACACATTAATCAGCACAAACATCTGTTACCAATTTTTTCATCCAAACTCTCTCAGTAAGGCCTAAGATCAGAAAAAAAAAAAAACCAGCTTGAAGTCGTTGCAACCCATGAAAACTAAGGTTTTGTGTAGTTCACAAATGGATTTCAGAGTCCCCTCAACTCTTAGCAACCACATATACTTCCAGAAATACACCGAGACTCTGGTCACATAGTGTCCTGCGAGGTCTTCTGTTTTGTCAATTTTCCTCCCTCTCCAACTCACACTACCTCTGCACAAGAACTTATTTCAACTTTATTAAAAATATTAAAAATTCTTAGCTCCCAGCACCTTATATTAAAAAAAAAATCCTAACAGCGCAAGACTACACAGATAAGGATCTAACACATCATTATCGTTACCTCCATACCAGGGCTTGTAAGATCTTAAACCCAGAAGCTAGATTTATTCAGCCTAGCCAATATTCAGCTTTATTAGTTCACCTGGATCTGCATCACAGACCTAAAGTTTTTGCTTCAGTCCCCCATCAAAGGTTGAACAATCCCCTTGAAAGCAGCCAATAGAATGAATTTTTTATTCCACGTGCTCTGTATCAATATGTTTTTGATGGAGGAAAACACCATGAGTTATCAGAAGGGATTTAGCTGACGCTACACTATTTCCATATCAATGGATGTCCAAGAATAATTCACTGTGTTTCCTATATACTGGGATAGAAAGTGAACTGTACAATATCAAGCAATAAATAGAAGATACCAAAAGTTGTCTTTACCTTTTCACTATCCAGATAAGACTTAATGAGAGACAGACAAGTGTAGTCAGCAAGTACGCAAGTGGCACATTGTATTTAATGACTTTCAACTGTACCATATCTATTGTGTAATATCCATAGAACAGACTCGTCATTTCAAGGAAACCCTGTGACAGGAATACACATAACACTGGTCACAATACTGATCTCTCAGCTAGTAAACAAGGTTTTGCAGAGAGCTTAGTACAATGAAACAAAGATTGCTATATAGCGCCCGAAACAAGCAACAACAAGTTTGGAGTTCCCAAGTTCTTGCACAGCATGAACCATGTTTTGTTAGAGAGATTAGCTACCTCATGGACCCACTTCCCCTTCCACTCACAACACAGTCTGCTGGCAGCTTCATGAAAGCCATTGCAGTAGAAATAATATATTTAAAGCATCTTTCAGTGCAAAATAGCAGCTGGAAATGAGAATAAGAGACTGCAGCATGTGACCAGCCAGGTCTCCTGGCCCACTAGCAAGCAGCTGCCTGTTGCATACAAAGATTAAAACTTTATCTCCACTGATGTATATGCAGCATCATTTTCAAAACTGATGTGAAAAGATATTCCTCTAGCAAAACCTCTTTGTATTTTACATGTGTTAACTTTGGATTTAGAAAAGTAAAACAATTCAATCTAATTACTCACAGTGCCAGAGAGCAGATCTATTATGTAAGTATGGAAGTAAACGAGTTCTTTAGTACCATTAATTGTATAATTTCTGCATCGCAACTCTGCAAAAGGAAGACAGAATAAAAGTCACTGGGAAAGTAGTGATTTTCCACTTTACCATGAGACCAAGGTAGTTCAAATATTACTTCTACAGGCAAACACTTATCTCCCCTTTAAAATGCTTGACATAAACAATAGTAAACTATTGTAAGGATGTTTACCTATGCTTTCTGAAGGAACTTTAACGTAGCTACTGTTGAGAACTCCGTATTTAGAAATGGTGCTTGGAAGTGTTATAAAACTGAACATCAGAACAAAGATTATAAAATTTAACATGACCAGGAAACGCAGGAAAGAGAAATAGGACTTGATACCAGTGCCAAACTTCCCTGGGAACAGAAAAGAAAATGTCACCAATCATAATGAAAAAAATCACTGTGAATATGAAACGACATTAAAGGCAAAGGGTCCAGAATCTGATCTCATTTACACAAGGGGAAATCTGGAGGCATGCCATTGAAGCTAGTATTGTTACTCTAGATTTACAATGATGTAAATTAAATGAGAATCTGACTCAGTGTCTCTTTTCAACTAGTTTTCATCTGACACGTTTCTATTGACCTGTCAGGGAAATTATAAATACTAGTATATATATTTAAAAGGCTGACTACAGACGATACTCTATACCTTTAACTATTAACTGGGTCCACACAACACAGCAACCTGCAAAAAAAAAAAAAAAAAGGGACAAACACAGATTCTCCTCTGAATTTGATCTCAAATCTAAGTACATTTATGGGAATCTAAACTGGTGTCATTTACACCTTCTTCTGGGTCAGTCTACATAAAATTACATCAATTTAGGTTTCAGAGTAGCAGCCGTGTTAGTCTGTATTCGCAAAAAGAAAAGGAGGACTTGTGGCACCTTAGAGACAAACCAATTTATTTGAGCATGAGCTTTCGTGAGCTACAGCTCACTTCATCGGATGCATTCAGTGGAAAATCCACTGAATGCATTCACTGAATGCATCCGATGAAGTGAGCTGTAGCTCACAAAAGCTTATGCTCAAATAAATTTGTTAGTCTCTAAGGTGCCACAAGTCCTCCTTTTCTTTTTACATCAATTTAGACTCTCTTCCATTCAGACTCACACCCACTTACTGAGGTGCCATTTACAGTCCCTTACATATCACTTCTGAACAAGGTCCTGAGTCTGAGTGAGCATATGGAAATCTAATTTAGCATAATTTACACTCCAGGGAGCTATCCGGAGGTGTAAATAGGGTAGGGGGAACTTTAACTTATCCCAATTACTTACTTTTCCTAGTACAGCCCTATCACCTTTCTCTTCCAGTCCCTTAGCATGTAATTTATTCCCTCAAACTCAGTGTGCCAAATTTAAAGGTAACATGTGAGGGAAAGTTGCACAATAAATGACAGTAAGGGGTTGCAAGACTGAGGCAGGATAACTTATACCAAGGGGAGCAGTAAAAGGTGAAAGTTGCACCAGCTTAGACTCATGTAAGGTGCAAAGGTTTGAATGGGCATGGAGTCAAGGGCTAAGAAACCTTATCAGGGCAGCGTAGGGACATTTGCACTGATGTCAACTGTGCCATGGTGTACCTATTCTGTAGGCTTCAGTCTTCAGGACATGCAAACTTATTTTCTGAGGAAAACGCACACATACACCGATCTACATACTAACAATACTGCACGCTTAACAGCAAGATAAAACAGAAAATGGAAGTATAAAAGTATAATACCCTCAATGCTACGAATGTCATTTCTCCAAAGTTCCAAGTAAGATGACAGCTCCTTGATTTCATCTAGAAATTTTTTCCATGATTTATTTCTGGTCTGCTTCCACTGATCCCATCCAGATAAATATTTTACATTAGCCTCCTGGATGTCCCTAGTAAAAATATAAATTAAAATAAACTCCTAGTCATAGGGACAGAATTTTTTTTTTGGGGGGGGGGTTAGAGTGTACACACACACACACGGCCTGGCACCACAATACAAATAAATAATAGTAATGTATGCAGGTCCCCCCTAAGCTATTTTGGAACAGGTCAGGTTCCAACCAATGGCTCTGGTACTGTACCCTTCATTTAAAATATAAAACAAAAATGGCTAATAAATCTCTCCTGTTCAACTTCAGAATAATGTGTCTCCTTTACTATAAACTAAAAATGGAACAATCCGATGACAACTAGTGCCACCTTGTGAGACAGGGAAAATAACTGGAATAGGAACATTCCAACAGTCCAGCAACCTCCCTTCTTAATCTTTCTCATCATTAATACCACTTGGGGCCTGTCTACACTAGGGATATTTTAACCAGTTTTAAAACTGGTTAGAGCCACAGTACAGACCCATTATTAGACAATTTAAGGTAACCTATGCTGTTTTTACTAAACCGATTTCAAAATGGTTCTGCAAAACCAGGTCAGGACACCTAGGGTACCTCTACACTTCAAGCTGGAGGTCTAAATTTCAGCTCAATGAGACATAGCCGTGCTAGCTCTGATTGACTAGGGTGCTAAAAATGGAGCATAGCCATGGCAGCATGAGGGGCTAGCTGCCCTGAGTACATGGCTAGAGTCTTGGACAGGATCATACTCAGGACAGCTAGTCCCTCCTGCTGCTGCAGCTACATACTATTTTTAGCACACTAGCTCAATCAGAGCTAGTGCAAGTATGTCTCCTCAAGCTGGAATTTACACCTCCAGCCTGAAGCATAGACGTAACCCTCATGAGGACTTGGTTTTAGGTGACCTGATCTATCTTAAATCAGAGTCAGTAAAAATGGGTCAAGCCACCTTATACTGTCTAATAACTGATGTACACTGTCTCTAACCAGTCTTAAAAGCAGTTTAGCTGAAACAGTTTTCCTAACGCAGACAGTATCACGGCTGCCATCTGTAGCCTCTCCGTAGAAAAGAGTGCGTATTTGTGATTCATCTTCTAGGACTGCATTCACCTCAAAACAATTTTAAATGAACAGTGAAATGAAAGAGCCATGGAGGAGGAATCACTTCCCAAGGTTGCGTAAGCAAAGGGAGATTGCCATTTGCAGACAGCAGCTCTCTTCTGGCACCAATATTTTTAAATTTTCAGTTGTGCCTGATTTACTGGCCAAGTGAGCTGGTACAGGGGGTTAATAATTCAGAGGGTCAAGTGATCTCTTTCTTACTGTCAGTAAAAGATAACATTCTATCCACCTCAAAGCTATTTTTGCCAGATTGGGGGCGGGAGGGGGGAAACAACCCAAAAAGCCAAGTAAATTTATAAAAATGCACAGAAAAAGGAGCTCTTCAAAAATGCTTACCAAAGGAGGATAGCTTCCCTTGGTAAAATTTAAGAATTGATGAGGTCAGCTGTGTTTTTTAAAACCTCTCACCTCCAGCTCTGCCAAGAATGTGCTTGGCTGGACATTAAAACCCCCCCTTTTTTTTAGAAAAGCAAAAATTTAGGGATCCATTATTTCCACAACACACAGCCACACATAACTGCCATTTACATTAGCATCAAAGGAACACACTCCCTTTAATTGGTTATATTTGATAACAAAAAGCTCTGCCCCAATCAATCGCATTTACTTTGGGACTATCTACCAGTGCTGCTGGATCAGGTCCATAGGGGAACATTAGAGGGATGCAGGGAAAGCTTCCTGAATTTCTGTTAATTGACAGGTTTGTTTATTTCAGCCCAATGGAAAAATTATCATGAGGGTTATAGAAATGAGAGAGAGAAAAGACCCATGAAATACAAATCCATCCCTCTGCAAGCATAAGCTACAATCCCTAACAGATATGTCAAATATTAAACTGCTATTCCACTTAATCTCAGCCAAAAGGCCAAGAAACTGCAACTTTAATGTAACTGATTGATGTAAAAAAGATGGCTGTGAATACCAAAGTTCTTCAGAAATTTTAATATGCTCTCAGATTTATAAAATATTTAGCTTTTTGTCTATTTAATGTTATAAGGAGAGCGGGTCAAAATTCAGAATTTCCATCCCTCAGAAATTCTGAGATTTTTGAAATCTGGTTTCATCCCAAATCAGAATGAAAAGTCAAAATCTGATAATTTCTGAAAAATGAAATATTCCAAAAATATGTATTTTCAATTAGATACATAAATAATAAATTTATCATAAATTATATAACAGTCAAAATAAAATACTTCAGTAATTTCCCACAAAAATTTGGACAAGATTGATTTTCACCCAACATTTTGAAGTTGTCAGATCAGCATTTTCCAACAGAAAACTGTTCCACTGGAAAACTGACCAGCTCTAGTAATATGCTCCAGCCCAGCAGCAAAAATAAGTAGTATACACAAGCTATTCTATAACATTTAAACCTTTTTCAGTGACTCAGGATACCTTTTGGCATCAAAAAAGTGAAAATTTGCCATGGCAAAACAATACAATGACTAGCAATGGCTGGAGCATTGGGAACTCTGAGCGGCAAGAAAAACATTTTAAATTCAACGGATTGAGGTTTGATTTTTTTTTTTAAATATAAATTTATATATTCACAAAAATTGGCAATGAAGAAACCTAAATACAAAAAGTTAAGGCTTGGCACAACCCCGCCCACTGAAATTCAAAAGCCTTGTATCCCCTCAACCTATGCTCTCATGGAGCAAAGGCAACATACAGCATTCACAAGGATGCTATGCAAGTGTAGCAAACAAAGGCTTTGATCTTGCAAATATATATGCTTGTGAGTGACTTTGTCCACAAGTAGCCCCACTGAATTACTCACATGCTCATTTGTAGTATCAGGACCATAAGAACGGCCATACTGGGTCAGACCAAAGGTCCATCTTACCCAGTTTCCTGTCTTGCAAAATGCCAGGTGCCCCAGAGGAAATGAACAAAACAGGTAATCACCAAGTGATCCATCCCATTGCCCATTCCCAGTTTCTGGAAAACAGAGGCTAGGGACACCATCCCTGTCCATCCTGGCTAATAGCCATTGACGGACCTATCCTCCATGAATTTATCTAGTTCTTTTTTTAACCCTGTTATAGTCTTGGCCTTCACAACGTCCTCTGGCAAGGAGTTCCACAGGTTGACTGTGCATTGTGTGAAGAAATATTTCCTTTTGTTTGTATTAAACCTGCCGCCTATTAATTTCATTTGGTGACCCCTAGTTCTTGTGTTATGAGAAAGAGTAAATAACACTTCCTTATTTACTTTCTCTATACCAGTCATGATTTTATAGACCAAAGATAGCAACACACATGTGACCACATGTGCTGTAGTCAGTACAGTTTCCCTGCTCTACTCAACTGGAAGCTGAATTGGTAGTCTGGCAGGAAACCAAGAGCTGAACCTAATTTGCATTAAATGAATAGACTACAGCTGACCTCATCTCTAACTGTGGCTAGAGCTGCTCTCACAGGAGGTCAGTTTGCAGAGACTACAGGCCCCAACATGTAGCATTCCAACAGGCACTCTGGAGAACAACACAGGCTGCCTTTTGCCTCCATTTTTGATGGAGATGGGGCTATGCAGTTCTCAACACTATGAAAGTTTGATGTTCAGTTTTCTGAGGCACTTAATAACAACAGTAATATCACTTATCATTACTGAGCATCCTGACTTAGCAGCTGTTCTGCCATATCAATCGCATGTATTTGATTGCACAAGTGCCTAGAGCCCCACAAGGGCCCCATTGCGCCAGGCACTTGTAAGCCGGTGGTCTAACTCACAGGCCCAGGCACCAAAGAACACTCTCCCAAAGAACATCCCAGTCCCCTTTTCTTCAGGGACTCCGCTTTATTTCTTCAAATAACACTAGTTCAACACATGATACATGCTGTGACAATCAGGGTCCAGACACCCTAGGGTGAGAACAGGAGGTCTGAACCCCAAAGAATGAGTAATTGAATCAAACGAGCGTACACAAGATTATTGTACTATAAATGTGTATCAAGTAAGGTATCATATAAAACTGCTTAGGCAAAGATTGTAACTTGCTCAAATTAAGTTTTAGTCACTAGAAAGTGTGTTTTGTTTTGTTTGCAACCATACCGGTCTCTTTTTTTCTTGATTAATGTCACTTAAATCTCTGTTCTTTATTAATAAACTTATTCTTAGTTTTAGTATAAATTATCTCAGGGCTGTTACATTGACGTATAGCACGAGTCCTTGGTGAACATAACGTCATTGTCTCTTTGGAGACAGCAAACTTAATTCTGTGTGTGTCCAGTGACCACCACAGAGAGATGTCTCCAGGTAACTCGGGAGCTGGGATACACTGATTGTTACCTGCGAGGCAAGGTTAAGACTTGCAGAGTCTCGGGGAGTTTGTTGGTGAAGTGGACAGATTGATGTGGTAGGCAGCGGACACACAGTCTAAGCTCCAGCAAAGCTCATTCTTGCTAAGACAGAGAGGTAATACTGTGGCTTATGGTTCTGAGAGCCTTGGGGAGAGTGTCACACATGCCCTTTTCTCCTTGACCGAGGCTCTCCTACAGAGGCCTGCCTACTCCCTATAGAATTACACTCCACAGGCCATGTACCTGGGAGTCAAGGTGGACCTCTCTGCTCCCTTCTACTTCCTGGGCTGCTCCCCACAGGATTACACTCTCAGGCCAGCCACCTCAGAGTCATATCTAAACTAGGCCCTGTCTAGGGTCTCCTGCAGGAACCTTCCTACTCCCTGTAGCTCTCGCTGGTCTTTGTGAGGACCAGGGATCTGTCAGCTGATCCCTGGTCTCCCAGCTTCAGCTGGGAAGCAACTTATTAGTCACAGATGGGACGGGGGCACAACTCCCCTAAAATGGCCAGCCATCTGGTGACAGTGCTTTACAAGCACATGACAAAAAAGTGGTCCCTGACCTAAAGAGCATACAAACTACACAGAAAGACAGGAGACAATGGAGGTGAGAGGACGCACAAGAAAACAAGAAATTATTATAAACAGCACAATAAGCAACGTCACCGCCCACCAGCTGCTGAGTTTTTTGTAGGCTTTGAGGAGTGGTTTGAAGGAAGACAATTAGGTGGCTTTGCAGATGTTTATGGAGAGCTCCTTCCATGAGCACAGGGGGCAGCATGTGAGAAAACACAAAGGGGCTTATTGGACAATCTGATAAAGGGGCAATTGAGACTGATGCCCGTTGACAGAGCAGTGGAGTCAACATCTCAACAGTGCACAAGAGATGATGGGGAGGATAGAGATAAGCCATGAAGGGCCTTAAGTATATAGAACAGTATTTGCGTTTGATCAGATGGAGCAGGGGGAGCCAGAATTGTGTTCACTTGGCAGTAATGATAGTTCACCTGTTCAGATTCTCCCATCCCCTTCTTTAATTCCCTGCAATTATTCCTCACCTCAGGCCAGAATGAAGTCATTGGGACTTCTCTTGTGAATATCTGCTCACCAGTGTAAGCCAGGAGTTCGCAATTAGACCCATAGTGATCTTTGCAAATTTCTATTTGATAGAATGGATTTTAATGTACTACATTGGGGGGGGGGCAGGGAAGGGCTGGACAGCTCCTTTTTGATGCAATATTTGGTATGGTGCAACAATCTAGGAAGTGGACTTGAGTCTTACACCATTTCAACTCTCCATGGCACGTACTCTGCACAGATTTAGAAAAAGCTAACATTTAAAAAAAAAAAAAACAGTCTACTGATCCAACCTTAGTCTTCTCTTCTCCGGAATATTTAATGCATATTCTCTTATTGATCGAACCACAGCCTCATTTTCCACTCCTGTTCCTTCTACAAGATTTCTTTTCTCTGCAGCAGGGGGTCTCACAAAGCCATGATTGTTTTGTCGTCTATCTTGTGTTCCTCCAGCAGAAGTTCTCCGCCTCAAAATGGACCGATAACTAGGCAATTCTTGCAGAAAGGTAACAGATGATGATGTACAGTTTGCATCAGGAAGGAAAACTTCTGCCAAAAAAAGAAGAGAGGAAGCAAATGAACTTAAGTGTAAAATATGGTCAAAATAAAACTCATGAGACCAGAGGCAGGGAATTTGTATGAAACGTACAATAATCCATAGGGAGAAAGAGTACTGCTGCGAATTGCAAAAAAATCCTTCCAGTGTCATGAGGGTGGAAAGGTGTTAAATGGATGCTCTAGCCGGTGACAGTACAGCTGGTGCAAGGAGTTTGAAAAGAGCAAGGATGCTACAAAATCATGCTACAGCCCTGCAAAGTTCAACTCTACAGCAAGATTCAGCAACATAATTTGGTCCCATCTACACTTCAAGACCAAACTGTATTTTAGCCACATCAGGACCTACTGTTCTGTAGCCTATAGACATAGGCATTTGCTAGGTAAGGCGCAAGTATAAGTTAAGGAAGTAACACAATGAGCCTACAAACCTCATCGCCTGTAAGACAATAGCTTAGCAAAACTAATTGAGGCATAAGGCCCCAAAAGCCATAGCATAGGCAGCTAACCAGGAGCCTCCCTAGACCAGGGGTCCCCAATGCAGTGCCCGTGGGTGCCATGGCGCCTGCCGGCGCATTTTTGTGCGCCAGCAGGACACCCCGCCGCCGAAATGCCGCCGAGAAGCATTGCTGTTTCTCGGCGGGATTTTGGCGGTGACGCTTCTTCCCACTGCCACTTCTCAGCGGCGGCATTTCGGTGACGGGGTGTTAGCAACATGCTATTCCCACAAGAAAGGTTGGGGACGACTGCCCTAGATCATAAGATGTCACAAGATAGAATGCTGCAATAAATAAACGTGACTAAATTGCTGACAGGACCACATGATGCCAGGTGGTATCAGCTGTAGATATTTTAAATTAGGAACATCAGCAGATATCTGACCAAAAGAATGACATAGTAATTAACTGACATATACTCTGATAAGCTTGATGTAAAAGGCCTAGTAACCTATGGAAGGGTCATTACACAAAGTAAAACTATTTCTCCATGTTTATTCCCCCCCCCCCCCCCCCACTGTTCCTCAGACGTTCTTGTCAACTGCTGGAAATGGCCCACCTTGATTACCACTACAAAAGGTTCCCCCCCCCCACCCCCTGGTAATAGCTCACCTTAAGTGATCACTCTCGTGAATGCACCTGATGAAGTGAGCTGTAGCTTACGAAAGCTTATGCTCAAGTAAATTTGTTAGTCTCTAAGGTGCCACAAGTACTCCTTTTCTTTTAGTGCTTTCTTAGAATGAGCTGTGTGGTAACTTTCAACCGCTGGCTATTTATGTTCATAGCCACTGGAGAGGAAGCAGACTGCAGACACTGGCCTGTTTAGGCAGTCTGGCTTCCCTGGGATATGATGCTGTAGGGCAAGGGACCATGCAATCTGGAAATAACCCTGGCAAGAGAGGAAAAGATGCAGGTCTCTGCCACAGAGAGGTGACAGCTAGGAGCCAGAAACATTTAAGTGGGTGCCACTGGTAGACCAGAAGGGGAATGTAGGTGCAATTGCCTTGAACTGTGACATCCCAGGCTGTCCCCTCTTTCTGGAGATTAAATTCTGCTCTCAGATTCACACGTGCAACTTTCACGGCAAACAACAGACAATCAGGGCTTCCTTGAACACTCCCTTTTACTCAGGGAGTAAATTCCCTTTACCCGTATATATTCTCCATGGCGGAGAGGCACCTCCAGAGTCCTAGTGAAAAAAAACAAAGGGCCTGGCTCTTCCTTGCCTCTTGCAGTCCTTCACACCAGTGCAACACCCCGGGGTGTAAAACTCCACCATGCTGATTCGTTAGTAGTTGTAGAGCACTACTGCAGAACCTGGGAGCCCCACGCCTGGCCCAGGGCCCTGCGGTGCTAGGCGCTGTACAAACCCACTCTCTGCTGCACTTGACACCCATTTCCCACTGGGGTTCAGGCGGGAGAAGCCCCAGGCCCACAGTATTGCCCAGAATAATCCTTCTCCTGGCGCCTGCCTGGCTCGGAGTCTCCCTGTTTTCAAGCTGTTTAAATGAAGAACCCGGAGCCGAGAGGCCGCTCGGAGCCGGCGTTCACCGGCCCACGCGTGTCCCCGCCCGGCTCTCACCCGCTGGCCCGGCGGGCTGAGCGTCCGCAGCTGTTCCCACGGCCAAGCCCTGCGGCGCCGCCCGCCCCAGCCCCGCCGGCTCCGGGCAGGCGAGGATCCGAGGCCGGTGTCCTCCCCTCCCAGCGCCGCAGCCGGTCACCTGCCCACCCGCCCTCGGCACCTGGCTGCAGGGCCCCTCCGCTCGGCCTGGCTCCCCGCTTACCGTCATCGTCGCGGCCGCCGGGCGGCCGCCGGGTCTCCGGCGCCGGCTGCTCGCACATGCTGGACAGGGGTCGCCCGCTCTGGCCGCCGGAGAAGCAGGAGCCGCGGCCCGGGCTGGGGTTCCAATTTCCGGGCGTCACAGGGCCAATGAGACGCGCGCAGCCGGCTGCATTGTGCAGTCAGCGCGGAGGGACGAGCCCAGTCCCGCACACCCCCGCGCCCCTCGGCCGGGCCCTTGCCTAGTCTACCCGGGCGGCCCGGGCTCCCCAGCAAGGGCCCCCCTCCACCAGCAAGGCTGGGAATCGGTACCTGTGCAGGGCAGGGGCCCGTAGGAAGGAAGGAAGAGGAAATAAAGCTAGTCCTCGGCTTGCACTTCCCCCACCCTGTGCGCTGGGTGTCTCATTTGTGGGTCTGCACAAGCCGAGGGGCGTCCTGCGCAGCGTGTGTGCGTCTGCATAAGCCGAGGGGCGTCCTGCCCAGTGTCTGTCTGTCTGTACAGTCCGAGGGGCGTCCTGCGCAGTGTCTGTCTGTCTGCACAGACCGAGGGGCGTCCTGCCCAGTGTCCGTCTGTCTGCACAGACCGAGGGGCGTCCTGCCCAGTGTCTGTCTGTCTGTCTGTACAGAACGAGGGGCGTCCTGCCCAGTGTGTGTGCATCTGCACAGACTGAGGGGCGTCCTGCCCAGTGTGTGTCTGTCTGTACAGAGTACTGAGAGGTGTTCTGTTTGTCGGTACAAACTGAGGGATGTCCTGCCTGATACAGTGTCTGTCTGTCTGTACAGACTGAGAAGCACCATGCCCATTTATGACAGGTTTCAGAGTAACAGCTGTGTTAGTCTGTATTCGCAAAAAGAAAAGGAGTACTTGTGGCACCTTAGAGACTAACCAATTTATTTGAGCATGAGCTTTCGTGAGCTACAGCTCACTGCATCCGATGAAGTGAGCTGTAGCTCACGAAAGCTCATGCTCAAATAAATTGGTTAGTCTCTAAGGTGCCACAAGTATTCCTTTTCTGTTTAACAGAGTAGGATCTGGCACCCTCCAATGAGAAAGTGGCTGCCTTCCTTATCTTGGGATCTAAGAGTTTTGTTAGGAGTTCAGCTCAATTGGGGACTGGTGGAAAAACAAAGTTATCTGGGTCAAAACTGAGGCTCTAATGTGGACCTTTGGGACTCTTAAGGGAGCTCAGAGTGGAGGCTTTTGAAGGAAGGGAGAGGGATAAGATCTCAGCCCTTATTTCCCTTGTCCCAGAGGTCAGTAATGCCTAAATGGTCAGGGTAGCACTGTCAATTGCTAGAGGAGGAATCTTGCCTGTGTCATGAGATACTCAGTTTCTAGCATTTCATCTTCAGCTCTCTTTATTTTTTCTCTTTCCTTCTGAGAATTTGGGTCCTTTGCCGGGTATATTCTCCTCCAAAGAGAAAGCCAGCTCGTGCCATCTCACATAAGGGGCAGTTAGGGTGGATAGTGGGCCTTCAGATCCTAAAACCCATCAAAGCAGGGAGTAACAAGTCAGCAGAGTGGAGTGTCCTGCTAGAAATCCAGGGGAACAACAAAGTGATAGCTGGCCCCAGGTAGCTAGCTCACTAGGGCTGCCAGCTGGACACGGCTAGAATAAGCTCACTGACTCAAGCTTTGGAACATGAAAGGCTTTTCTCTGATGAGTTTTCATTAATGATTTTTGTCTTCTTGGGAAATAAGGACAATGTACCTTTAAAAAGGTGGTTTCTGAGCCCTAGTCAAGGTATTAAAATCCCCACTAATGGCCAATGAAATTACATCATCCAGAGAGCACATTTGTGGGGAGGGCCCAAAAAGCCTCTGGAAGGGGCTTGACCCAGCTGACTCATGGAGTAGGTATACCTGATTAGAGAATCCTAAGCACTGTAAGGAATTGTTTATTTTGTTATTGTTCATTTAGTTTGTTATACTGGACAAAATAGCTTGTTTTAAGAAGAGTGCTCCTAACAGTGAAAGACACCTGGACTTTTAAAACAGTACCAGTGCACTAACTTTTAACAGAAAAAAAAGTATAAAGAGTTTAGTCATTTTTTCTATCTTGACTCCAGAATTGTTCTAAATTAACCTGGACACTGAAAAGTATTCAGGGGTAGCTGCAAACTTTTGTCTTTGAAAACTTTTTGTATGTTTGTACAGTAGCTACAACCCCACAGACTGTATTTTTAAATATTAATCTGAGGTAACAACTTCCTTCTTGTTCAGCTGTGGGTTTATAAAGAATGTCTAGTATTTTATAGCAAATGCTTGTGATCACTATCTGAGTAAGGGTGTACCGTACTGTACTACAAATGCTTGTGATCACTATCTGAGTAAGGGTGTACCGTACTGTACCTATTTATGCTTTCATGACTGCAAAGAAGCAGATAGTATAAACATTAAACTAAGAATAGGCCAAACAGGATAAATAGGATTTTTTAACAAAGAGCAGGAAAAAAATCATTCTGCAGTAGCACAACCTAACAAATACAAAAGCCTAAATCCTGTGACTGTGCGTGTGGACTGCCTGTGCACCCATTCAGAACCCCATTGAAGTCCGTGTTTTCAGTGTATTGATCTTAGGTTTTGTAAAAACTTATTCTTGCAAACCTTAAATTCTAGGTCAAATTTTATCAAACAATGAGTCCTTAATTCTGCAATTTACTCTGATTAGGTGGACCCTTTAAAGTATTCTCCTGCAGAGTTACAATGGAAACAGTGCAGCATTAGATTTAAATAAAAATATCTGTCTGTGAAACTGCATAAAAACCTCCATAAAACAGAAGTGAGACAGTTTTTCTGTCTCAGTTGATGGAAAGGTACAAGGAAACAAACCTTGAAAATTATATTTGATCTTTTAGCTTTAATGTAAGCTAGAGTTGGTAGCAGAGGTAAGGAAACGTTTATATTATGTTTGACCTGAAAGTTTTCCTTTAATCCTGTGCTCAGCTTTGCACAGAGGACTTATTTTCTGGAATACTTCATAAGTAGATTTATGAAAGTTACCTGGAAAAGGAAAAGAAAAATATATTAATTTAAAACGAAACTTTGTGCTAAATCCAGCCATAGCATTTGTGAAAGAGATTCTAATCGGAAAAAGAAAAGGAGTACTTGTGGCACCTTAGAGACTAACCAATTTATTTGAGCATAAGCTGTGAGCTGTAGCTCATGAAAGCTTATGCTCAAATAAATTGGTTAGTCTCTAAGGTGCCACAAGTACTCCTTTTCTTTTTGCGAATGCAGACTAACACAGCTGTTACTCTGAAACCTGTCATTCTAATCAGAGAATTTCTAATTGTACTGACTGCATTCTAATAGCTATACACACCTTTCTGATTGATTCTCTGTAGTAGATGTGAGTGAGTCACCACTGCATAATGCTATAGGCTTTCAGGATGATGAGGTGGTAATGAATCACAGATGGAAGGAGAAACTTCATAGATCTTCCACTTGTGATTGGTTTCAGAGTAACAGCCGTGTTAGTCTGTATTCGCAAAAAGAAAAGGAGTACTTGTGGCACCTTAGAGACTAACCAATTTATTAGAGCATAAGCTTTCGTGAGCTACAGCTCACTTCCTGATCTGAGGAAGTGAGCTGTAGCTCACGAAAGCTTATGCTCTAATAAATTGGTTAGTCTCTAAGGTGCCACAAGTACTCCTTTTCCACTTGTGATTGGTTACCTCAGACAAATACATGTTTTCAAATTGCTTTATTAACACTAACTAATCTTCAAGCTACTCTATGAATAGATAAGGCAATCTGTTTTCCCCATGTCTAAAATGTGGATAACAGATAGACACATTGACTTGGCTAGGTGAAAAAGTATGTGAACAGCCTAATGTAGTCAAAGCAAGTTGTAGCTTTAACACGTTACCTGGTTGAAAGAAACCTGTTAATGCCTCTGCACTAGGAAAAAAGGTGTATTTTAAGTGGCCCAAGGCCACACAATAAATGACTGTCAGAGCAGAGCTTCTGACTAGACTTTGCGAAGAGCAGTTTTCTTCCTCCTCATGTAGCTTTTTAAAATGCACAACTATGTGTTTTCACAGATGACAACTTCTGGAAGTAAATAATTTTTTGTGTGTGTAATTACAACAGCGTGGCTCTTTGGCCCCTTCTTGTGGTAGAGCTGTAGACTTCTGAGAATCTGCCTGGTGGCCCTGAGATAACAAAACTGTATTGTAGTTTAAGTGAGGTTCCTGCATTTAGATCTTGAGATCCTGGGTTTGATTCCTGCTGTAGCCAGCACATCACCTTTCAGATGTTGAACTGTGGATAATCTCCAATCCATTTCAGGAGGTTTGAAATCACATATAATGAAGTTTCATATTGGAATTGTTGAAAAATGATTTCACTGTTATTGCCCAACTCTAGTCCTAACTCCACAATATGTACACCAGAGGCTACTTGTGCCACATTTGCCTAATAATTCATTTTTGCTGTGGTAGTGGCTAGGAACCAACCAAGAATGAATTCCCATTTTGCTATGCATTGAGCAAACATGGAATAAGAGATGGTCCCTGCCCTGAAGAGCCTACAGTCTAAATAATGATTCTTCCAATGACACCTTTATCATAAAGAATTTCTTTCTATAAGTGTTACTTTTCTTATCGTTAAGATCAATTTCCTGAATGGAAGAAACAGTGCAAGTGCTAATTAAAAACACCATCCTTCTGAACTTCCCAGAAAAGCATAACTTTCCACATGACACAAAATTATTAGGTGAATGGCCCTCTAAAATCATTCTTTAAATTGTAGAGTTGGTTGAAAAGGAACATATTTTTATTGGAAAATGGAGAAATTTTAAATGGTTTGTCCGGCTCTATACAATTACCACGGTAGCCTTCTGCCAGGTGGGGCTGTAGGAGAAAAGCCATGCAGCTGAAATCACTTTAAATGATACTCCATGGATTCATAGGCTCCAAGAGCATAGGTGGTCTTGCTTTTTCCACATTATTGGTAAGACATACTTTTCTCCAGTGGCTCAAGTAAAGAGGAATTTGAATGACTGCTGACTACGCTCTCCTGTTGCAGCATGCTTTGTCATCACAGGGCTGAATCTCCATCCAGCAGCAGCCACCAGATTTCAGGGGATAGTCTTTCTCTGGTGGTTCTTTCACAATACAACATTTAAAAAAAAACCCCAATTCTTTCAAGTGCACTTCTCAACATAGGTCAGTCCTTCACCCTTTTTTCATTCAGTCCCACTACTCCCTTGCTTTAGTGTGTAGTTTGGTCAGCATGTGAGCAGTTCCTAATTTGGTGGTACAGCATAGCTACAAGCTTGTGCTTTACAATCTTGCCAAGATTGTGGCCTTAAGAAAGGTGTACTGTTATGGCATAACTCTAAAATTTCATTCAGAAACAGTACATTTAATAAGGGCATTTAATGCAGCATAAACACTCCTTAACCATCTCAGAAGCTTGGAAAAGCACCAACAGGTTGGTAATCAGCCAAAATAAACCTCTGCCATCAGAATAACAAAGCTTCAGTAGCCCTCTAGAACTGCATGTCACAGAATTTATCATGTATGTCAGGCAACCCTGTACTGACTATTCAAGCTTGCTGGCTATTCTTTCATCCAAATATTCATAGAAGTCACAATTTTCCAGTTGAGCAAAGAGCTTAACTCTTCCTTAGACTTTCAAAAGGTACATGTAAAAATTCTCTCTGACCTCTGCATGTTAAAAGGGCAGCTCATGTCATGCTAACTAAAAGGTCTAATGGCTAGGATAATATATATAATTAATAACAACATGTAAGAACAGAGACTGTGTTGTCTAGTGGATAGGACACCGAACATGGCTCAGAGAACCTGGGTTCTACTCCTGGCTCTGTTTCTTGACTTTGAACAAGTTGTTTCCACTTTCTCTACCTTTTGCCTTTTTTATCTGTTTTGACTGTAAGCTCTTTGGGGGCAGGGTCTGTTTCACTATGTGTGTGTGTACAGGCCTAGCTCACTGCAGCCCTGATCTCAGCTGACCCTCTAAGCACTACAATTATACAAATAATATGAAGAATAGAACCAATACTAAATTCTACAGGTAGGAGCCATTATTCCAAAGTAACTTTGCTGGCTGTATCTGAGTAAGCTAGAGCCTTGCAGTCAAATGTTATTGGATCATTCATTTCAAGTAAAATATGTATTTTATTCTAATTCTTTATTGAATGCTTTCAGACTCATTCATGTTCAAATTTATTTATATTAACAAATGGAATTGAATCAAATACAAGTAGCTGATGCATCATAAAACGTGTATTAAATAAACTGACCTGTAATTTTAATCTGTTTAGAAACATAACATTTTCAGATCCTTGGCAGATAAGATGAAAAGTTTTTGATTTTAATAATATTAAAAAAATAGCTAAAGAAGACACCTCTTGACCTATTTTCCCCCACTTCTCAGAGTTTACATTTGTGGATTTGAGTCTTAAAGGAAGAAAGGGGGAAAATTGCCCTCATTGTCTGGTTTAGCTCAGCCATCCAAATGACTACCCTGCTATAATGCATTTGTATATGACAGAAGGCAGGATTTATTAAGCTGACTCTTTTGGGTCCTGATCTTACTCTAGGGTTGCCAACTTTCTAATTGCACCCTTGCCCTACCCCTTCCCCGAGGCCCGCCTCTGCCTCACCCCTTCTCCAAGGCCCTGCCCCCTGCTCACTCCATCCCCCCTCCCTCTGTCACTTGCTTATTTTCACCAGCTGGGGCAGGGCGCTGGGATACAGGAGGAGATGAGAGCTTCAGCTGTGGTCAGAGATGAGGGGTTTGTGTGCAGGAGGGGGCTCTGGGAGTGGGGCTGAGGGGTTCGGTATCTGGTAGTGGGCCCGGGGCTGAGGCAGGGAGTTGGGATGTGTGAGGGGGTATGGACTCTGGGCTGGGGGGTGTGGGCTCCGGGGTGGGGCCAGAAATGATGGGTTCAGGATGCAGGAGGGGGATCCAGGCTGGGGCAGAGTGTTGGGTGCGGGAGGGGATGAGGGCTCTGGCTGGGGTTGCGGCTCTGGGGTGGGGCTGGGGATGAGGGGTGGGGTGCAGGGAGGGGTGGGGTTCAGGCTCTGGGAGGGAGTTTGGGTTCAGGAGGGGGCTGGGGGTGGGGGTGCAGGGCGTGGGCTCTGGGAGCGAGTTTGGGTGCAGGAGGAGGATCAGGGTGCTGGATCTGGGGGGCACTCAACTCGGGAGGCTCCGCACAAGTAGCAACATGTCCCTTGGCTCCTAGGTGGAGGAGCGGCCAGGTGGCTGTGTGTGCTGCCTCCACCCGCAGGTGCCGCCCCCACAGCTCTCACTGGCCATGGTTCCGGACTTTTAATGGCCTGGTCAGCAGTGCTGATTGGAGCCTCTATTATGCTATACAAAGCACATGGGATCTTTTATAAGCAAGAAGGCAAATATGCCATATTTATTGAAAATACAACAGTTAACATATGCTTTTCAGTCACACAACATACACACAAACACACAAGTCCTGCAGATGGTCTTTATAGTCACCAGTCTGTTGTAGCTCAAGTCAATCTAATGGCCAGGTAGACTGAGCACAAGTAAGGAGCTGGGCTCTGTCAGTCGTGATCCGATGCTCCGAGGCTTTGCAGGACTGAACCCAGAGTTCCATGGCAAAACGCCCCATCTTTATAGTTGTAAATTCCCATTTGAGTCCATGCATTTTGCAATGTCATCCTGTAATCATTAGTCCTTAAGTGGTGTTAATCTTGGGGTTTTCTGCTGTTATCATTTGATGGTTATTGTTGGGCTTCCCATCGTTATCTCCTATTTGTTGTCTCGCCTTCGGGGGTGCCTGCCTCACCTCTGAGGTCGTCAGTGCTGCTAACATGTTTAGCCTCGGATACAATGGATGTTTTCTGATTTCTCCTGGTGTTTCCAAGTCTCTCACTTTTTCTTGACCATCTGGACATTTGTGATGGCCTTCACACCTTATCTTTTCCTGATGCATGCATTCCTCATTCACACAAACAGTCTCTCACAGAAACCTTCAAAGGTATACAGAATACCTTATAAATTAAGTCTTGCTAAATCCTACAATTAAATCAATTCACATTGGGGCTTGAGGCCCTCAACATTAATCTATTTATCATAGACACAATACAAAATCCTTTTACTTACTAAACCTTAAAACAAAGAAATGTATATTTAACTAGAATGCCTAATTTGTAATACATATAGGAAACCATAGTAGACATTTTTCAGAGTAACAGCCGTGTTAGTCTGTATTGGCAAAAAGAAAAGGAGTACTTGTGACACCTTAGAGACTAACCAATTTATTTGAGCATAAGCTTTCGTGAGCTACAGCTCACTTCATCGGATGCATACTGTGGAAAGTACAGAAGATCTTTTTATACACACAAACCATGAAAAAAAGGGTGTTTACCACTACAAAAGGTTTTCTCTCCCCCCACCCCACTCTCCTGCAGGTAATAGCTTATCTAAAGTGATCACTCTCCTTACAATGTGTATGATAATAAAGTTCGGCCATTTCCAGCACAAATCCAGGTTTTCTCCCCACCCCTCCCCCCCCACAAACCCACTCTCCTGTTGGTAATAGCTTCTCTAAAGTGATCACTCTCCTTACAATGTGTATGATAATCAAGGGGGCTATTTCCAGCAAAAATTCAGGTTTTCTCCCCCCCCCCGCCTTTTTTTTTTTCCACACACACAAACCCACTCTCCTGTTGGTAATAGCTTATCTAAAGTGATTACTCTCCTTACAATGTGTATGATAATCAAGGTGGGCCATTTCCAGCACAAATCTAGGGTTTAACAAGAACATCTGGGGGGGGGGGGTAGGAAAAAACAAGGGGAAATAGGTTGCCTTGCATAATGACCCATCCACTCCCAGTCTCTATTCAAGCCTAAGTTAATTGTATCCAATTTGCAAATGAATTCCAATTCAACAGTCTTTCGCTGGAGTCTGGATTTGAAGTTTTTCTGTTGTAATATCACAACCTTCATGTCTGTAATTGTGTGACCAGAGAGATTGAAGTGTTCTCTGACTGGTTTATGAATGTTATAATTCTTGACATCTGTTTTGTGTCCATTTATTCTTTTACGTAGAGACTGTCCAGTTTGACCAATGTACATGGCAGAGGGGCATTGCTGGCACATGATGGCATATATCACATTGGTGGATGTGCAGGTGAACAAGCCTCTGATAGTGTGGCTGATGTTATTAGGCCCTGTGATGATGTCCCCTGAATAGATATGTGGGCACAGTTGGCAACGGGCTTTGTTGCAAGGATAGGTTCCTGGGTTAGTGGTTCTGTTGTGTGGTATGTGGTTGCTGGTGAGTATTTGCTTCAGCTTGGGGGGCTGTCTGTAGGCAAAGACTGGCCTGTCTCCCAAGATTTGTGAGAGTGTTGGGTCATCCTTCAGGATAGGTTGTAGATCCTTAATAATGCGTTGGAGGGATTTTAGTTGGGGGCTGAAGGTGACGGCTAGTGGCGTTCTGTTATTTTCTTTGTTAGGCCTGTCCTGTAGTAGGTGACTTCTGAGAACTCTTCTGGCTCTATCAATCTGTTTCTTCACTTCCGCAGGTGGGTATTGTACTTGTAAGAATGCTTGATAGAGATCTTGTAAGTGTTTGTCTCTGTCTGGGGGGTTGGAGTAAATGTGGTTGTATCGCAGAGCTTGGCTGTAGACAATGGATCGTGTGGTGTGGTCAGGGTGAAAGCTGGAGGCGTGTAGGTAGGAATAGCGGTCAGTAGGTTTCCGGTATAGGGTGGTGTTTATGTGACCATCGTTTATTAGCACTGTAGTGTCCAGGAAGTGGATCTCTTGTGTGGACTGGTCCAGGCTGAGGTTGATGGTGGGATGGAAATTGTTGAAATCATGGTGGAGTTCCTCAAGGGCTTCTTTTCCATGGGTACAGATGATGAAGATGTCATCAATATAGCGCAAGTAGAGTAGGGGCGTTAGGGGACGAGAGCTGAGGAAGCGTTGTTCTAAGTCAGCCATAAAAATGTTGGCATACTGTGGGGCCATGCGGGTATCCATAGCAGTGCCGCTGATTTGAAGGTATACATTGTCCCCAAATGTAAAATAGTTATGGGTAAGGACAAAGTCACAAAGTTCAGCCACCAGGTTAGCCGTGACATTATCGGGGATAGTGTTCTTGACGGCTTGTAGTCCATCTTTGTGTGGAATGTTGGTGTAGAGGGCTTCTACATCCATAGTGGCCAGGGTGGTGTTTTCAGGAAGATCACTGATGGATTGTAGTTTCCTCAGGAAGTTAGTGGTGTCTCGAAGGTAGCTGGGAGTGCTGGTAGCATAGGGCCTGAGGAGGGAGTCTACATAGCCAGACAATCCTGCTGTCAGGGTGCCAATGCCTGAGATGATGGGGCGCCCAGGATTTCCAGGTTTATGGATCTTAGGTAGTAGATAGAATATCCCAGGTCAAGGTTCCAGGAGTGTGTCTGTGCAGATTTGATCTTGTGCTTTTTCAGGGAGTTTCTTGAGCAAATGCTGTAGTTTCTTTTAGTAATTCTCAGTGGGATCAGAGGGTAATGGCTTGTAGAAAGTGGTGTTGGAGAGCTGCTGAGCAGCCTCTTGTTCATATTCTGACCTATTCATGATGACAACAGCACCTCCTTTGTCAGCCTTTTTGATTATGATGTCAGAGTTGTTTCTGAGGCTGTGGATGGCATTGTGTTCTGCACGGCTGAGGTTATGGGGCAAGTGATGGTGCTTTTCCACAATTTCAGCCTGTGCACGTCGGTGGAAGCACTCTATGTAGAAGTCCAGTCTGCTGTCTCGACCTTCAGGAGGAGTCCATCTAGAATCCTTCTTTTTGTAGTGTTGGTAGGGAGGTCTCTGTCGATTAGTATGTTGTTCAGAGGTGTGTTGGAAATATTCCTTGAGTCGGAGACTTCGAAAATAGGATTCTAGGTCACCACAGAACTGTATCATTTTTGTGGGGGTGGAGGCGCAGAAGGAGAGGCGTTATAACTTATCCTAAAACAAAAGGGTGACCATAATCTGTCATAAGGATTGTTCTGGTCTGTCCCTGCCTTAACATCAGTACAGACACTGGCAGTCTGTCAGATGCATTCCTACCAATGTCCCAAAGGGTCATTCCTTTCTGCTATTCAAAAAGGGTGGCTGGTAAAATGAAATCAAGACATACATTAGTACCTCTATTCTTATAGTACAATTATAAAATCCTGCTCCTACACCTCCAGGGTCCCTTTTTGACCAGGCATTCTGGTCGAAAACTGGACACCTGGCAACCCTAAGGCTCACTCCCATTTAAGTCAGTGGCAATGTTCCTGCTGATGTCAGTGGGTGCAGGAATAGAACACATTCATGAGCACACAGAACTTGAATGAAGAGACAATTCAATCTGTTTGGATTATAAATTTTTCAAGGCAATAACTAATTCCGCACTTTTTTGTAAAGTCCATAGGACATGAGTGACCTGTTTTTGTGCCTGTCATGTGCTATCTTTTTGCCATGCATACAGGAATATTTTTTAGAACTTCTGGGTTCTTTTCCTAATTTTGATCCAGACTCTCTGTATAATCTTTGGGCATACAATGTTCAGTACAGTTATGGAAGTGTGTAAGTCTTTGCAGTTTAGTAATGAGTTAATGGCATTCTTAAGAGATGTTTCAAAGGAAGAGAGAAAATAAGTCATAGTAGGGGGAGAATTGTGCTATGATCCCCAACCTGCAGTGAGCTTCTTTCAGGCACAGTTGCATCACTGCAGCATGGGGCTTATGTGTGGCTAAACTTGATCAGTTTTTTAATTGAATACTATGGAAACTACCCTGGGAACAGGCACCCAACAGAAGCACTTTTTTGTATAATGTTATACATCAAAATAAATGAATATATTTCAGAAGTCTCCATGAAATACAGAACCCACCTGACATCAACCGCTCGTCCTTCAGCTACAGAATCAGCCAGCAAACCTTCAGATGGTGAGAAAAGAGAGCCCCACCACTGCAGAAAACAAAATACAGCCAAGATAAACCCCAGCGCCAGGCATTACAAAGTGGGCCTAGCACCAAGACTCAGAGGCCTGGTCTTCAGGAAAAAGGGTGTGTTCGAACACGTGTTAACTACTTAACACCCCTGTCAATATTCCCTCTAAGTTTTGACAGGCCACATGCACAAAACATTTCTTCTGGGCAAATTTTTGACAGGCTGTGTACAGAAAACATTTCTTCTTGGCAAATTTTTGTGCACGCGGTGTCTCGCCATGTGCACGGGGTTTAGGGTCTGTGTGGGCACGCACAGGCGCCCATCTTAGAGGGAACAGTGACCCCTATCTACATAGTGGCTGGGAGGTGCCTCCCAGCGCCTAGACAGACTGGCCCTGGCTCCACAGTGTGGGGCCATGGCCACATTGGCAGCGGTTGTGTCTAGCCCCAGACTACAGACCCGCCCGCCCCCCTGCCAGGGTACCCACGCAGCACGTGGGAACCTACGTGTTAAAACTGCAAGGGCCCCGTCTACACTAGGGTTCCAGCCCGTGTTAGAATTCCCGCTCGGTTTAGGGGGGGGGGGGGGTTACTGATCGCGCCCTAACCCTGTGCCGGGCGCCTCCGCGGAAGGGCAGAAGCACAACTCCCCGCGGGTGGAGCCATGGCGTCCGGCTGCAGAGCGCAGCCGCCCATCCGAGGGCAGCTTCGGGTGTCCCAGGCAGAGCGCCCGCCTGCTTTGCACGCCGCCTGCCAGCCAGCGGAGCGAGCCCTGCCTTGCGATTCATCCCCCTCCCCGCCCCCCGCAGGTGCGAGCGGCCAGCAAGTCCTGCTGGATTTCCGGGAGCAGCGGCTCTGGAGGTGCGTGAGAAGCGAGCGCTCTGTCCTGCCCGCCGGGTGGCTCGGATCACCGCTGTGACTGGGCTGGCGGCGGCTCCATCCCTCCCTCCTCACGGTGCAGGGCTGCAGCCCGGAGAGCGGACCCCAGCCCACCTCCTGTGGGTAAGTTACAGAAGCTTCTCTCTGCCTCTCTCCTGTGCTCTCTTCCCCCAACGCCGCTCAGCTTAGTCCAGGGTGCGGCATCTTGTATGAACTTTATGGAAGTTGCATCCCCTCTGGAGATAGGGGGTGGCAGCGGAGTTTGGCTCTGCCCTTACTGTGTCTGTCGGGGAAGGAGACCAGCTCTAGAACGCTTGGGTGAAAGAAACTCTGTCCAAGCTGTTGTCTTTAGGCTGTGTCATTCCAGTTTATGCTACACCAAGGCAACCATGTAAACGCTGCTTGGCTAAACTTTGGACCTGTTGACCTATGAGGAAGTGAAATGAATAAATTGGGTTGATGAGGAAAGTTCTGACCATCAGTGTTAAGGACATGTTGTTATTGAAGAAGAGCAGGTTTATAGTGTTGTTGCCAGTAACAATCAGTAAAGTTTGCCAGGCTCTCAAGACCGCTTACGGATTTGAGCTCTATTGTTGTTGTGTTTTCTATTGCTATTTTCAATGGTTTAGAAGTTCATTATATTTTACACTCTCTCTCTCTCCCTCCCTCTCTATATCTCTAGAGCAGAAATTTAAGGTCAATGTACACCAGGATGTTTTACACATCAAATAATATTGAGTAGTACTGAGCTTGATATGAAAATGTATGTAAGCGCTATAAAGTCCGTTCTCTAATTCACAGCAAGATGTAAACACATGCAAAATATAATTTTAAAAATTTGGATTAAGGCCTCCATGAAACAGGTAGGACAGATTATCTGAACTCTGTTAAATTTAAAAAGCGAACACCGGCTTCTAAACCTTGATATTAACTTAGATGGACCAAAAAACCTCTGTATCCTATACGCTCAGTGAAATGTTCTGCCTCTTTTAGACTAGGAGCTAACATGGAAATGTAGATCCCTGCTGGTGCTGTGTGCTGTTGATAGCCTGTGCTGTACAGGAGGTCAGACTAGATCAGGGGTTCTCAAACTTCATTCCTCTGTGACCCCCTTCTGACAACAAAAATTACTTCATGACCCCAGGAAGGGGTGCTGAAGCCCAATCCCCACTGCCATAGGCAGAAGGGCGAAAGCTGAAGCCCAAGCCCCGCTGCCCAGGGTGGGGGGCAAAGCCAGGAGGGGGGCCAAAGCTGGAGCTTGAGGGCTTCAGCCCTGGGTGCAGGAGCTCAAGCCGAAGCCTGACCCCTGCCACCCAGGACTGAAGCCCTGGGTGACGGGGCTTGGACTTTGGCTTCAGCCCCAGGCTCCAGCAAGTATAACACCAGCCCTGGTGACCCCATTAAAACGGGGTCATGGCCCACAGTTTAAGAACTACTGGACTAGATGATCTGATGATCCCTTCTGGCCTTAAACTCTATGATTCTATTAACGACACGGAAGGTCTCCAGGACAATGACACCACTGAAGTTTGATCCTGCTTGTATTGGAGTCAGTGGCAAAACTTCTACTGACTTCAACTGGAGCGGGATTGGGTCCTTGCTGAATAAGCTGCAGCAATTTTCCTCCCCACTCGAGAGGTTAGCCCCTTGCTGTGCATTCATTTTAAAATAGTCGCTCCTTGCCAGGGGATGTTGTGAAGGCCAAGACTGTTGCAGGGTTCAAAAAAGCACTAGATAAATTCATGGAGGATAGGTCCATCAATGGCTATTAGCCAGGATGGGCCGGGATGGTGTCCCTAGCCTCTGTTTACTAGAAGCTGGGAATGGGCGACAGGGGATGGATCACTTGATGATTATTTGTTCTGTTCATTCCCTCTGGGGCACCTGGCATTTGGCACTGTCGGAAGACCGGATACTGGGCTAGATGGACCTTTGGTCTGACCCAGTATGGCCGTTCTTAAGGGACAGAGTCTGATAACCTTACTGCAATATAGTAGCAGTTGACTTCAGAGTTAGTTCCCCTGACTTCAGTGGGACAACTTGTAGAGTGAGGTACCATTCAATGGGTACAGAAATCTGGCCTCTAGTTACAGGTTAATGTGGAGCAGTGTTTCTCATCCCATGGGTTGCCACCTCCCACCAGAGGTCAGAAGACACTGAGTTTTATTATAGTTGATAGCAAAGAATATCTTGCTCTTACACACCCTTTACCCTTCAAGGCCAGGTATTCTCTATCAGCCTGGCACACATACATAAATTAGGTAGGCTTCTTATTATCACTGATAACCTTTTTTAAAAAAAATATTTTTTACTCTTGCTTTAATAGTAAATATAAGGGATTTGAAATTTGTTGACTTTGAATAAGGGGTCACCAACCAGAGAAGGCTGAGAAACACATAAGTAGAGGATCAAATAAAAACACTCAAGCTTTGGCGTGAAGGCTTGGCTGCTTTAATCTGAGAGACCTTGATTCACTGGAATAGCACCCGTTCATTTGCTAAAGTTGGTTAGCCACTGCAGCCCTGTAGTTTGGCAATAACATATTTGTTACTGCAATGTGAACATCCTATACAGTGCAGTCTGATTTAATTTGTACAGAAACTTATCCTCTGCCAGGAAAGGGATGGTTAATCAATTTACTGTTGGTAGTATGATATTACAGTTACTGTACTGCACCTACAGAGCTAAACGCACAAGCACTTTGAACTACGTAGCTAAGGGTATGTCTACAGTATGAAATTAGGTCAAATTTATAGAAGTCGGTTTTTCAGAAATCGTTTTTATATAGTCGATTTGTGTGTCTCCCCGCACAAAATGCTCTAAGTGCATGAAGTGCATTAACTCGGCGGAGTGCTTCCACAGTACCGAGGCTAGCGTCGACTTCCGGAGTGTTGCACTATGGGTAGCTATCCCACAGTTCCCGCTGTCTCTGCCGCCCATTGGAATTCTGGATTGAGATCCCAATGCCTAATGGGGCAAAAACATTGTCACGGGTGGTTCTGGGTACATGTCGTCAGGCCCTCCCTCCCTCTGTGAAAGCAATGGCAGACAATTGTTTTGCGCCTTTTTTCCTGAGTTACCTGTGCAGACGCCATACCGTGGCAAGCATGGAGCCCGCTCAGCTCACTGTCACCCTATGTCTCCTGGGTGCTGGCAGCCACAGTACTGCATTGCTACACAGCAGCAGCAACCCATTGCCTTGTGGCAGCAGATGGTACAATAGGCCTGATAATCATCGTCGTCATGTCCGAGGTGCTCCTGGCCACCTCGGTAAGGGCAGTCAGGAGTGCCTGGGCAGACATGGGCACAGGGACTAAATTAGGAGTGACTCAACCAGGTCATTCTCTTTAGTCCTGTTGGCAGTCCTATTGTACCATCTTATGGCGAGCAGGCAGGAAATGGGGATGGCTAGTAGTCCTATTGCACCATCTTCTGCCGGGCAGGCAGGAGATGACGATGGCTAGCAGTCCTATTGCACTGTCTGCTGCCAGCCAAAGATGTAAAAGGTAGCTGGAGTGGATCAAAACAAGAAATACACCAGATTTGTTTTGTATTCATTTGCTCCCCCCTCCCTCCCTCCATGAAATCAACAGCCGACAATCATTTCTGTGAGGTCTGTCAGGGGCACCTTGAAAAGTTTAATGGAGATTCAGTCCTGCCTGAAATACCGGGGGGAGGAATAGTTCAGTGGGTTGAGCATTGGCCTGCTAAACCCAGGGTTTTGAGTTCAATCCTTGAGGGTGCCATTCTGTGTGACAGTTGTTCTTGTTTCTCCTTGTGTAAAGCCACCCCCTTCGTTGATTTTAATTCCCTGTAAGCCATGTCATCTGTCGCCCCTCCCTCCATCAGAGCAACGGCAGACAATTGTTCCGTGCCTTTTTTCTGTGCAGACGCCATACCACGGCAAGCATGGAGCCCGCTCAGATCACTTTGGCAATTAGGAGCACATTAAACACCACACGCATTATTCAGCAGTATATGCAGCACCAGAACCTGGCAAAGTGAAACCGAGCAAGTAGGCGATGTCAGCGCAGTGATGAGGACACGGACACAGACTTCTCTCAAAGCACGGGCCCTGGCAATGTGGGCATCATGATGCTAATGGGGCAGGTTCATGCGGTGGAATGCAGATTCTAGGCCTGGGAAACAAGCACAGACTGGTGGGACTGCATAGTGTTGCCAGTCTGGGACGATTCCCAACAGCTGCGAAACCTTTTCATGGAACTTTGTGACTTGCTTTCCCCTGTCCTGAGGCACAATACCAAGATGAGAGCAGCCCTCACAGTTGAGAAGCGAGTGGCAATGGCCCTGTGGAAGCTTGCAACGCCAGACAGCTACCGGTCAGTCGGGAGTCAATTTGGAGTGGGCAAATCTATTGTGGGGGCTGCTGTGATGCAAGTAGCCAACGCAATCAAAGATCTGCTGATATCAAGGGTAGTGACCCTTGGAAATGTGCAGGTCATAGTGGATGGCTTTGCTACAATGGGATTCCCGAACTGTGGTGGGGCCATAGACGGAACCCATATCCCTATCTAGGCACCAGAGCACCAAGGCAGCGAGTACATAAACCGCAAGGGGTACTTTTCAGTGGTGCTGTAAGCACTGGTGGATCACAAGGGATGTTTCACCAACATCAACATGGAATGGCCGGGAAACGTACATGACGCTTGCATCTTCAGGAACTCTGGTCTGTTTCAAAAGCTGCAGGAAGGGACTTTATTCCTAGACCAGAAAATAACCGTTGGGGATGTTGAAATGCCTATATGTATCCTTGGGGATCCAGCCTACCCCTTAATGCCATGGCTCATGAAGCCATACACAGGCAGCCTGGACAGTAGTTAGGAGCTGTTCAGCTACAGGCTGAGCAAGTGCAGAATGGTGGTAGAATGTGCATTTGGACTTTAAAAGCACGCTGGTGCAGTTTACTGACTCGCTTAGACCTCAGAGGAACCAATATTCCAACAGTTATTACTGCTTGCTGTGCTCTCCACAATATCTGTGAGAGTAAGGGGGAGATGTTTATGGCGGGGTGGAAGGTTGAGGCAAATCACCTGGCTGCTGGTTACATGCAGCCAGACACCAGGGCAGTTAGAAGAGCGTAGGAGGGTGCGGTGTGCATCAGAAAAGCTTTGAAAACCAGGCTACGGTGTGAAAGTTCTGTTTGTTTCTCCTTGATGAAACTGCCCCCCCCCCTCGGTTCACTCTACTTCCCTGTAAGCTAACCACCATCCCCTCCCTCCTTCAATCACAGCTTGCAGAGGCAATAAAGTCATTGTTGTTTCACATTCATGCATTCTTTATTAATTCATCACGCAAATAGGGGGATAACTGCCAAGGTAGCCCAGGAGGGGTGGTGGAGGAGGGAAGCACTGGGAGGGGTGGTGGAGGAGGGAAGGACAAGGCCACACAGCACTTTAAAACTTATTGAATGCCAGCCTTCTGTTGCTTGGGCAATCCTCTGGGGTGGAGTGGCTGGATGGCCGGAGGCCCCCCCCACCGTGTTCTTGGGCGTCTGGGTGAAGAGGCTATGGAACTTGGGGAGGAGGATGGTTGGTTACACAGGGGCTGTAGCGGCAGTCTGTGCTCCTGCCTTTCCTGCAGCTCAACCATACGCTGGAGCATATTAGTTTGATCCTCCAGCAGCCTCAGCGTTGAATCCTGCCTCCTCTCATCACGCTGCTGCCACCTTTCAGCTTCAGCCCTCTCTTCAGCCTGCACGTACTCTCTTCAGCCCACCACCTCTCCTCCCGGTCATTTTGTGCTTTCCTGCACTCTGACATTGTCTGCCTCCACGCATTCGTCTGTGCTCTGTCAGTATGGGAGGACAGCATGAGCTCAGAGAACATTTCATCACGAGTGCGTTTTTTTCGCCTTCTGATCTTCGCTAGCCTCTGGGAAGGAGAAGATCCTGTGATCCTTGAAACACATACAGCTGGTGGAGAAAAAAAAAGGGACAGTGGTATTTAAAAAGACACCTTTTATAGAACAATGGGTACACTCTTTCACGGTAAACCTTGCTGTTAACATTACATACATAGCATATGTGCTTTCGTTACAAGGTTGCATTTTGCCTCCCCCCACCGCATGGCTAGCCCTTCCCCCCTCCCCATGGCTAACAGTGGGGAACATTTCTGTTCAGCCACAGGTAAACAGCCCAGTAGGAACGGGCACCTCTGAATGTCCCCTTAAGAAAAGCACCCTATTTCAACCAGGTGACCATGAATGATATCACTCTCCTGAGGATAACACAGAGAGATAAAGAACAGATGTTGTTTGAATGCCAGCAAACATACACTGCAATGCTTTGTTCTGCAATGATTCCCAAGTACGTGTTACTGGCCTGGAGTGGTAAAGTGTGCTACCATGGTGGATGGAATAAGGCTGCCCTCCCCAGAAACCTTTTGCAAAGGCTTTGGGAGTACATCCAGGAGAGCCGCGAATGCCAGGGCAAATTAATCATTAAACACGCTTGCTTTTAAACCATGCATAGTATTTTAAAAGGTACACTCACCGGAGGTCCCTTCTCCACCTGCTGGGTCCAGGAAGCAGCCTTGGGTGGGTTCGGGGGGTACTGGCTCCAGGTCCAGGGTGAGAAACAGTTCCTGGCTGTCGGGAAAACTGGTTTCTCCGCTTGCTTGCTGTGAGCTATCTACAACCTCATCATCATCATCTTCCTCGTCCCCAAAACCTGCTTCCGTGTTGCCTCCATCTCCATTGAAGGAGTCAAACAACACGGCTGGGGTAGTGGTGGCTGAACCCCCTAAAATGGCATGCAGCTCATCATAGAAGTGGCATGTTTGGGGCTCTGACCCGGAGGGGCCGTTAGCCTCTCTGGTTTTCCGGTAGGCTTGCCTCAGCTCCTTAAGCTTCAGGAGTCCCCGTTATGGACTCTGTCCTTCATGCCCTGGGAGATTTTGACAAATGTTTTGGCATTTTGAAAACTGGAACGGAGTTCTGATAGCATGGATTCCTCTCCCCATACAGCGATCAGATCCTGTACCTCCCGTTCGGTCCATGCTGGAGCTCTTTTGCGATTCTGGGACTCCATCATGGTCACCTCTGCTGATGAGCTCTGCACTCACCTGCAGCTTGCCACACTGGCCAAACAGGAAATGAGATTCAAAAGTTCGCAGGCCTTTTCCTGTCTACCTGGCCAGTGCATCTGAGTTGAGAGTGCTGTCCAGAGCGGTCACAATGGAGCACTCTGGGATAGCTCCCGGAGGCCAATACCATCTAATTGCATCCACAGTACCCCAAATTCGACCCGGCAAGGCCGATTTCAGCGCTAATCCCCTTGTTGGGGGTGGAGTAAGGAAATCGATTTTAAGAGCCCTTTAAGTCGAAAAAAAGGGCTTTGTCATGTGGACAGGTGCAGGGTTAAATCGATTTAATGCTGCTAAATTCAACCTCAACTCCTAGTGTAGACCAGGGCTAAGTCTTTCTCGCTGGGGCTGTAACAGATTTGTATTCTCTGTGCACTGGGTACAGAGGGGGATGGGTAATGCACTCACCAATGTGTTACACTGTATTTTAAGTACTCATGGCTTGTCTGAAAAAAGCAATTACATTTTGTTGCTATGAAGTTGTCTGAGAACTGGATACAAGGAAGAACAGAGTGGACAGAAATAGCCATGACAAGTGGACAGTTTTCTGTTACAAAACATAGTTTTCTATGTACTGAAATCACTTCTGAACTCATTCATTACAACATATTGGGGTGTGTGTGTGTGTGTGTTTCCCCATTTGAGTCTGATGTTTTAATTTTGAAAATAAATGAACTCCCAGAGGTAGCCACACAAATAGTAGTGAGGTTAAAACATTCTAAAAAGGAAGTTGGGGAAATGTATCTTTTGAAGCTTGAAGACAGTAAATGTCTTGACCATTCTTATAAAATTATAACTACTTTAATTTACATTGGTCTTTTCAGTTGGACTAGTTGATGAGGCTCTTGAAACTGATACATCTCATTAAATTATAATCTGAAACTGGCAACAAAATTGGTTAGGTTTACTTTACCAGTGCAGAATAAAGAAGCTGATGCAAAACAAAAGGAGCCACTCTATTAAAATTAAACATACAATAGTTAAGACTTTTTAGCATATTGTTGTACTATGCTGTGTCTTTCCATATATAGTTATCATTCCAAACTTTCATTTTCTTGTGTCCAAACCCAGTTTCTTCTAACACCAGTATTCTGTTGACTGGAGCTGTCAGTGCTGGCTAGTAGAAAGTAGGAGTTGCAAGATTACTATTTATTTTTAAACGCAGACTCAGTTCTGTTCTGCTTCACAGAATGCATCAGTGCATAGTTTGGAACGGACTCTTACTTACATGTGAGCCTAGATATAACTGTGATGGGTCCCTTGGGAAATATATATAACTGGTTTATATATATCTAATTATATAGATTATATGATATTATATAGATTATATGATCTAATTATGGGCTGGATAAAGTCTTACAAGTTCTGTAAGTAGGGGCACAGCACAAGATTCAACTGATCTTCCTTCTGATTCTTTAGCAGAAATCTCTCTCCTCGTAGGATTCACAATTTCTTACTCATGCAAATCTTTCCTTTTCTGTCTGATGCATCACCCTACCTTTCCGTTTGGCTATTTCTAATGTTAATAGTTATAACGTTGTAGGACCCCCTTTTCCCAATCAGAGAAACTTTGGACAGAATGGTATAGCCTTTTATTTTATTTTATTTTATTTTATTTAAAGTGAATTCTGTAATATGGTATTACACCACCGTGGGTTTGGCTCTGGCAGCTACAGTTTCAAGCTTAACAGAGTGAAAGTCACCTCCTCCACTTTCTTTAGAGTCTCTAGGAACACCAAAGACCAAGGGTAGTGACCACACGTACATTCTATTTTACAAGTATTACGAAAGTTACAATGAAAGTTATGATTACCCAAGCATATAGAAATTCTATACCAGTGGTTCCCAAACTAGGGACGCCACTTGTTCAGAGAGAGCCCCTGGCGGGCCAGGCTGGTTTGCTTACCTGCCACGTCTGCATGTTTGGCCAATCGCAGCTCCCAGTGGCCGCTGTTCACCATTCTCGGCCAATGGGGGCTTCAGGAAGCCGAGCGGGCCGAGGGACATGCTGGCCGCCCTTCCCACAGCCCCCATTGGCCTGAAGCGGCGAATCATGGCCAGTGGGAGCTGCGATCGGCCGAACCTGCAGACGTGGCAAGTAAACAAACCAGCCTGGCCCACCAGGGGCTTTCCCTGAACAAATGGCGCCCCTAGTTTGGGAACCACTGTTCTATACAGACCTATGCACAAGTTGCAAATATAGCTTTACTCACATCCTTAACAATAGTGTTAGGGTCTGATCTGTCTCCCGTGGCTTGATCATCAGTAGAGGGAGAGTTTCTGCTGCACTCTCCCATAAGGAGCTCAATTTTCCTGTTCTGGGCATCCCCTTTTTATAATATGATTCTGTGTATACCTACATTCTGTGCATGTCCATAAAAGTGTCAACCCCCTTTTCTCTTATTGGTCTGTGTCCCCTAGAAATATAAGGGACCCCAATTTTCTGTAGGCTGTGTAAGTTCCCTTTGTTCTCACTAGCATCAATGCACAGCCTGTATCCTGTGGTTAAGACACATGTCTAAGACAGGTGAGCCTTTACACTATTTTTATGATCTAATATTAATCTTCTGGGTATTTTTGTGCAATATTACCTCTTGGTACCTCTTTTCCCATAATCTTAAAGCATCAGGTTACTTTTTTTCCAATCACTTATGTCATCATTTCTTATCTCCAAAGCCTAAAATAGCTAAGCTAAAGTCTTGCGGGCATCAACCTACAGGTTTTTGCATTTCAGCTTGTCCTACTCATGTCTATTACTTGGGTCCACTAAATGCTGATCAATCTTATTATTTTATAATCCTACAAATTCATTCTGCTTAACATACAATCAATATATATGATAACATCACACAATAAATGGATAATAAACTAAAATCACTGACTACAATGGGTTGAGTTTTTGTAGTTGCCTTATACAATAGAATCTCAGAGTTACAAACACCTCAGGAATGGAGGTTGTTTGTAACTCTGAAATGTTTGCAACTCTGAACAAAACATCATGGTGGTTCTTTCAAAAGTTTACAACAGCACATTGACTTAATACAGCTTTGAAACCTTACTATGCAAAAGAAAAATGCTGCTTTTAACCATCTTAATTTAAATGACACAAGCAAAGAAACTGTTTCCTGACCTTGTCAAATCTTTTTTTAAAAATGTATGTTTCAGTAGTTTACGTTTAACACGGTTCTGTACTGTATTTGCTTTTTTGTTTTGTCTCTGCTGCTGCTTCATTGCATACTTCCAGTTCCCAATGAGGCGTGTGGTTGACTGGTCGGGTCATACTCTGGTGTTCGGAACGCTGAGGTTCTACTGGAGTTTCTTTTAAAGATGTTAGGGAATAAAAATAGCGGATGTCACATGCTGGGTTCCAGGTTGTGTCACCCTCTAATAGCTTGTCCACAGAAGATAATAATCGGCAACTGGTTTAGTGGAGTTCGGCTTAAGTCACAGAGGCCTGTGTCTTGCTGCTGAAGGTCCCAGGCATCCTCTGAAAAATCACTCTATTCCCATCAGATCAGTAAACATTACTACTGTATATTTATGCTTACATAAAAGCAAAAAATAACGGGTTGCATGGTCTCTGCTCTTGATCAAAGTATACCAAACATTTGATATTTGCATACAAATAAGTTACTTTTCAATACCATTCTGTTACATTGATACTGGGGCTATTACTATGCAAGGTGGGGCAAAGTAAGCATGGCTTAGCGTGGCAGCTACTGGGAGTTCAAAATGGAAGAAGAAGGGAAAAAACAGCCCACAGTATAGGGGCGGTTAACCATTTTACCATCAATCCTCAGTCAGTAATGGAGTATGGAATAGAGCTTAGCTCTGGACATGAAGAGGAAAAAGCACATGCATTTCAGTGCTTTGCAAAATCTTCAAGACTTACTGCAAGAACCTCAAAATTGGGTAGTGTCATGCTACTGTCATGCTGCATTGCGTTCTAGCCTGGTGAGTTGGAATAAATCATATGGTAGGTATTTGATTAGCTGGGCCTCTCTCATGTAATGTGACCAAGGAATCAGGCCATGGCAGTAGAAGCCCTTGCTAGCTGATTGCTCAGGGAGGTTGTGTTGTGGTTGAGCTGTGATCCAGTGGCCTTCTGTAATTGCCCCAGTTTGGGCCTGATGCTGCAAGGTGCTGAGCACCCTGGGGCTATTGGGACCTTTTCAGAGAGGACCGCACCCTGCAAACCCCATTTGAATCAAATGTGGAAAATGTCCACATATCTGGAGTGGCTGAATTGTGAGTTACAACAGTGCCTTAAAAACATGCATGTGTGCATATGTGCACACATCCTCCCTCCATGGCAAGGAAAGGACCATCTGGTCTATTGCTACTGTACATTTTCAAATTCAGTATTACAAGGATGCCTAACTCAACAGCCCCCAAACAATGAGGGAAACAACATTAGTGCATGAGATAGGACATGAGAGAGTTATATACTCTATGCTGTACCACCTCCAGGATTATTTTCTCAGACTGTATATGTGGTAGGTGGAGTCTGGGTAGGTGTGTCAAGAAGTGAAAGTAGTGGTACAGTGTCTGAAGCTTGCTTGCTGTGCTTATGAAAACATAGACATTTGCACTGTGCTTGATCTAGGAAGATTTGCAGGATGGGAGAGAAACGTGGCCATTGTGTATCAGTCAGCTGGCTGCACTGACTTGCTTCTGCCAATCTGGAAACATGTTAAATCAAAAATTAAAGCATCAACGAAGCAAGAGACAGGTTAAAAAAGCTAAATCTATTTCTAGAAGAATCTCTAGTTTCTAGACAACTGAAAATGACTTTTTAATGTAAGTTTATCCGTAAGAATTATAAATGTGTAGAGGCTTTACTTTTTGGGATGGGGAGTCTACATGTGTGGGGGCGGAATAGGGGAAGAATATTGTGGTCTTCATGAAATTTAGTAAATTATTTCAGGTTTCAGAGTAGCAGCCGTGTTAGTCTGTATCCGCAAAAAGAAAAGGAGTACTTGTGGCACCTTAGAGACTAACAAATTTATTTGAGCATAAGCTTTCGTGAACTACAGCTCACTTCATCGGATGCATGCAGTGGAGAATACCTGTGTTGCTTATATCCATCCCTATTCAACAAATAATTTTAAAGAGCATGTTTCAGTCCCATAGAAGTCAATAGGGCTTAATCATATGCTTAAGGTTAACCACATTTAAGTGCTTTTCTGAATAAGTCTAGGCTGCTGAACTGTGCTATAAGAGGGAAAGTGAGTCCGGATTATGACACTTATCTCTCACTTATCACAATCAAATTGATTGCCACTAAAACTAGCTGTCCTCCTTTGTGAAGTCACTCGATCTCTCGTAACATACACAATTCAGGCTCTATCTATCTTGAAACAAGGGTCCAGTGTAACAATGAAAATGTCAAAGTCTCAAATACACCCAACAGCTTAAATAAAATCAGATGCCATGGGAAAGTCAAGTCACAGCATTTGTTGTTGTGGACCTAGTCCTGCACCCTCTTACGTAATTGATAAAGTTCCCACAGACATCTGTGGTCCATGAGTCAGCCTTTTTTTAATGGTTATCTTACATAAACTTCAGCTGGTGCTTGCCAGAGCCTGTATTCCTCTTAGAGTTTTATCTCACAGGGTCTGACTGGTTTTGTCCCTAGTTATTTTGCTTCAGAGGCAGACACTCCATTAGCTACCGCTGTGTTGGATCAAATAGGACTTGCCTGATCTGGTGAGTCAGCAGAAGAGCAGTGTAGAATCCTAGAACCTGATACCCTGTCACAATATTAAATTCGTTTAATATCAATTTCAGATTGACAAATTAATTAAAATGTGCTAGTCATGAGGAACTGGGTAGAGTATATTAAACAGGAAAGGAATCCATAATATAAAAGCTCAGAGGGTGACAATAAAGAGAGAACCAGCCGGGCCTTTTATAAACTAAAGGCTACTTGTGGGAAAGAATGTAGTTTAATCTGATATATCAAATATTCGTGGTTCTTGGATGACTGACATTGCTTTTGTGCTTGTAGTAGTTCTTTATAGTTCAAACAACTGTTGTTGGCTTTAAAAAAAAAAAAGATCTTCAAGTAACTTCTAGATTGGTTTCTTTTTTTAACTTTGCATAACTACAAGCAGACACTTTGTTTGTATACTGACACTGCTAGGAGTATAATGGCAGCACTCCCTCATGCTTTAACTCATTTGTTTGAAACTTGATAAGACAGGATGTGCATGTTACTAACACCTTCCTGTGTGATTAACATTCTACATGAGGATTAGTGTTGGCAGAATGAAATCCCCATCTCGGCAGAACTAGGTCCTGGAGCTGCCTTACCACATGCGTTTTAGAGGGAGGGAGGAAAATGCGGCTGTTCTTTTGGATCTTGACCCAGAAAAAATGAGCCTGTTGGCCTACAAAAGGGTCTGAGGTACCTGAACTGTGTAACCCCAGAGGCTATTTACTGATCCAAAGGAAAGTGCCCACTCCCTAATGGATGTCTATCCCTCTTATATGGCCCCCGTTACCATAGTATCTGAGCGTCCCCCAGTCTTTAGTGTATTTAGCATCACAACAGGTCTGTGAGGTAGGGAATTGCTACTATCCCCATTTTACTGATGAAACACTAAGGCACTGAGACACAAGTGACTTGCTGACAGTCAGTTAGGGAGTCTGGTGGAGTAGGGACTTGAACTCAGGTTTCTTGAGTCCCAAGCTAGAGCTTTAACCACTGGACAAGCCTTCCTCTCTGTGACACTGAGACTTGCTGAATGACACAGTAATGACCCTTAATCTTCTCCTCCCCTCCCCTCCCATCTCCCAAACAGTAGTTGTTCTCCTGTGAAGATTCATTCAATCAGAGAAGAATTTTTGAAGTGAGACTAGTTTAACAAACACCTACAAGATATCTATCAAGCATTCTTACAACTACAATACACACCTGCGGAAGTGAAGAAACAGATTGACAGAGCCAGAAGAGTTCCCAGAAGTCACCTACTACAGGACAGGCCTAACAAAGAAAATAGCAGAACGCCACTAGCCGTCACCTTCAGCCCCCAACTAAAACCCCTCCAATGCATTATTAAGGATCTACAACCTATCCTGAAGGATCACCCAACACTCTCACAAATCTTGGGAGATAGGCCAGTCCTTGCTTACAGACAGCCCCCCAACCTGAAGCAAATACTCACCAGCAACCACATACCACACAACAGAACCACTAACCCAGGAACCTATCTTTGCAACAAAGCCCGTTGCCAACTGTGTCCACATATCTATTCAGGGGACATCATCACAGGGCCTAATAACATCAGCCACACTATCAGAGGCTCATTCACTTGCACATCCACCAATGTGATATATGCCATCATGTGCCAGCAATGCCCCTCTGCCATGTACGTTGGTCAAACTGGACAGTCTCTACGTAAAAGAATAAATGGACACAAATCAGATGTCAAGAATTATAACATTAATAAACCAGTCGGAGAACACTTCAATCTCTCTGGTCACACGCTTACAGACATGAAAGTTGCAATATTACAACAGAAAAACTTCAAATCCAGATTCCAGCGAGAGACTGTTGAATTGGAATTCATTTGCAAATTGGATACAATTAACTTAGGCTTGAATAGAGACTGGGAGTGGCTAAGTCATTATGCAAGGTAACCTATTTTCCCTTGTTTTTTCCTAAACCCCCCCACCCCCACGACGTTCTTGTTAAACCCTGGATTTGTGCTGGAAATGGCCCACCTTGATTGTAAGGAGAGTGGTCACTTTAGATAAGCTATTACTAACAGGAGAGTAGGTTTGTGGGGGGTGGGGGGGAGAAAACCTGTATTTGTGCTGGAAATGGCCCACCTTGATTATCATACACATTGTAAGGAGAAAAGAAAAGGAGGACTTGTGGCACCTTAGAGACTAACCAATTTATAATTGGTTAGTCTCTAAGGTGCCACAAGTCCTCCTTTTCTTTTTGCGAATACAGACTAACACGGCTGTTACTCTGAAACCTGTCATTGTAAGGAGAGTGATCACTTTAGATAAGCTATTACCAGCAGGAGAGTGGGGTGGGGGGAGGTATTTTTTCATGCTTTGTGTGCATAAAAAGATCTTCTACACTTTCCACACTATGCATCCGATGAAGTGAGCTGTAGCTCATGAAAGCTTATGCTCAGATAAATTGGTTAGTCTCTAAGGTGCCACAAGTACTCCTTTTCTTTTTGCGAATACAGACTAACAGGGCTGTTACTCTGAAACCTGTCAATATTTATCTCTTGCTGACTGAGAGGACCACATCAGAGGTCAAAGAGAAGGAAGGCATCACATGGCCTGACGATGACCCCCCACTTCCTCTCTAATGAACCTTGGTGAAAAGGTAAAAGGGCTGGGCCCCATTCCACAGCAGTGCCTCCTGGAAATTCATGGAGAGATCATGGTACTGGTTGCACTATTAGAACCTAAACAGAATAAAATGGAGACCAGTGGGGCATGGGACCTACCTTTTATGAGTTTGTCTCTCAGGGTTGCTCTGCAAGTCCTCATGGATGAGCTTTATTTTTTAGGGGGAGCAAGAAGAAGAGGTGTTATGTGGATTTTTGTGTCTGGCTGACCTTTTCCCATGGGGAGGTAGGCTTGCTGTGAAGGAATCTTCTGTTGCCTTTCCGAGAGCATTGTGTGTCTCAGAAGTAGAGCTGGTCAAAATTTTCCAACAGAACTGTCTTTCATTGGAAAATGCTGAATTGGTTCTCCCAAATCGAATTCTAAACAAATTCTTCCTGTGAAAAATTACTAATTTTTTACTTTTGTCCTGAATCAAAACAAAAGTGTTTTTGTTTTCCAAAAATTTTAAGTTTTTTTATGCGAGGGAAATTCTGTTTTCCAGCCAGCTCTCCTCATTAGACTGACTATACGGTAAACCTGGCAATTCTTGTAAACCCTATGCTTTTAAGTTGGGTGTGGTGTGAATGTGCTAATTACTAAAAAACTGGTAGACAATTTTTTTTATTTAGCACACACCAATTCTTAAACATATTTATCAAGTGTTGTCAAAGAAAAATTCTCACTGTTATATTAATTACTGGGAGTCAGTCCTTCCTCAAGCAAAACCCCCATTTTGTCTGCTGCAAAGAGGAAGGATTAGGTTCGGGATTTTATATACATATATATGTACACTTGTATAACTGATTAATTTGGTCAGCTGATTACTGGCTTAATATGTTACTTTAAGGCTCTTGCAATCTTTGGTCTATCTTGATATGTGTGGGATTGTTACCAGAACAACATGAAAAGTTTAGCATTAAGTGCTTATGTTTATAGTCTCTTGTGGGCAAATATCAGATTCCATTCAGTAATTGTTTGCAAAGTGGGATGGGCAACTTCAGAATATATTTAAGTTGCTTAATATAGTTTTTATTGCCAAGTACTCGAAGGCATCAATCTGGATATAGCTGTGTGACTTGATCATGATATAATACACAATACTAAAACATGATTAATATATTATAATACACTTGTCTTTTGTACTAGTTTATTTTCACATAAACATGGATATTTTTATGGGGTGATATCTGCTCGGCCTTTACCCTATGTTCCTAGCATTCACTGAGTATAATCCCTCCCCTCAGGGTTGACCTCGACTAGCTACATTGAAACAAAAACTACAGTGTCTTGTCTCATTAGAGTTGTACAGTGAGATAGTTATCTCGATGTAAAAACCTACCTTTTTTAAAGCAGTGAAGACATAACCAGCTATACTTAACCACCTCTCTACAAGACTCTTCAAATCTACAATGAAAACCTCTGTAGCTGTGCCAATTGCAGGAGCTGGGCTCTGGTTTGAAATCAGTGACATGTACCTAAAGAGAAACAGGATCCATCTGTAGATCAGGGATCATTGGTTTGTTATATATCTTTAAAAAACAACAACACTGATTTATATGTTGTCAAAATGTTGGGAAAATCTTTTTAGACAAAATCTTCATGCTCAAGTGTAGTGCTTTAATTTTAGATAAGGGCTTGTATTTCTACATAGTGAAATTTGCTATCTTTGTAACTACCAGTAAATACATGTTGTCCAGAGGGTAAATAGGACCCAGATGATGCTATACTCACTTGAGACCGTTCTGCATTTATACAGATCTTATTGCTTTATTCATTATTACTCCAGGAAGAATAAAGCAATTTTTTGTCTTGTTCAGATTCTATTATTATTATTATTCTATCTATTATTTTTGTTCCTTGCTACTAGGCAGAAAATCTATTGGATCTAATTTTTGTCTTTTATTAGATTCTAAATGAATCACCCGCTAATATAATACTGAAGCACTAAAGACTTCAGGTAAAGAAGATTTCTCACCGATAATCAAGGAATCAGATGCATCATGTTTTATCACGATAATGAAGCCTTTGAAAACCCAGACTATCATTACTCAGAGACATTGGAGATTGACAGAAGGTAAGTTTGAGGAATAATTTATAAAAGTTCTGACCAATAGTACTGTTGGTAATAAAGGAAATTGAATATTTAGAATTCATGGGAGTGTGGGGGATGGAACTTGTTACCATTTCTATTTTTGCCCTTCATTTCAATCACTCCTTAGTTCTTGTCTGAGAATGTCTGTGGAGTCTCTCTTGCAGTGTTGTTGTAGCCATGTAGGTCCCAGGATATGAGAGAGACAAGGTAGATGAGGTAATATCTTTTACTGGATCAACTTCTGTTGGTGGAAGGTACAGATCTGAAGAAGAGCTCGGTGTCACTCAAAACGTGTACCTTCCACCAACAGTAGTTGGTCCAATCATACTTCAACTACTCTCTCTGTGTTTCTACATTTGTCAGAGTGGCTCTGTTATTATTTTACACTTTAGAGTAATATGTTCCAGGATTTATAGTTGCAGGTGCCAGGGATTTGTTGGTTTCATCAATTTTTCAGCAGATGTGCAGCCAAAAAGTTTACTGCACGCTTGGAGCCTGGAGCCTGACTTTACAAATGCTTATGTATATACTTACTTTGAGCGGTCCTTCCGCTGACTTGAGTGGGACTGAAGTTTTAGTCTCTTTAATTCAGTTTGTGATTGGCGCTTATGTCAGAACTTTGATTCTAAGGATTGTATATTATGAAAATGTTTTTAAAATGTGGTGAAGTGAGATGATACATAACTTATTTATGTCAAAACATTGTTTGAATACTGCACATCTAGAAACAAAGGTAAAAAGATATATTTTACCTTTTTGGTTACTGTTATTCACTCCTTTTTGTTTGTTTGCTCACACAGCAGAGAAAGGAATTCATCCTTTCACCAAAACCTTCATGATTCCTCCCTGGATGATGACTCGTTGTACGATTCCTATGAAGGTCGCAGTGGAAGAGGACAAAGAAACCAGGATTATCCCTTGGCTATACCGATGGCCTCAATGCAGCCTGGTTTCCAATACAGCTACAGCACATCGAGATCAGCTATGCAACACAACACAAATCCATATGGAAATCCACACAGTACGTAATTCCACATACCAAAATCCTATGTATAATAGACAGTATTTTGGGGGTTCATTCCTGAGGTTGATCCAAATACCTGCTCATCTTGATTTCTAAAGGAGCTCTACATTCAAGGCATGTTTTATAGAAGTATCCCTCTTAGGAAACTTAAAATGTAACATCTTTGTGGGCAAAATGAGAGGGAGGAAATCTCCTAGTTTTTTTTAAATAAAGAACATTTTAGCAAGGATTATTTCCATCCTGTCACTCCAGAGTTTTATTTTTTCTTATGTTGTGCTTGGGAGGGGGAAAAACAGAACATTAACATTAGTTACCTACATTTTAGAAAGTGATTAGTGGGTTTTGGGTGCTTTCTTTTCTGCATGCCCAACTTGAAACACCTTAATGAGGCCTCATTTTTAAAAAAAAATTTTTTTTGAGCACTTTCTGAAAATCAGGTACCTTTATGATGTCTTATGTTGAGCCTCCAAAAATTGAGACAGCCACAGTCACTAGCTACTCTTGAAAATGTAGGCAGCTAGCAACATTAAGTTTGCCTTTCAGTAGTCTACGGCATGGTGTAACTATACTATACAATATAATGATTGATTTTAAATGGGCATACTGTATTAGAACGAAGGAAGAGCATAATTCTAGGGTCTATTGTGCTATGCACAGTAGCACTGAGTTTATTACTGTATCAACAAAGCCAATCTTCTGTGAAGAGTTTTAAACATTTCTTTGTGGCTTAATACTTCTGCTTTTCCCTCTAACAGCTAATCCTTCCTTTGAGTATGAGCCAGAACTAGCATACACATCTCCCTCCTTTCATGCCGCGGATGGTCCTTATGTACGCAGATCTTCTGATATGTCTGATGGAGGTAAGGCTTAAGGCACAAAGATGGAATGGCCAATGAGAACATTGAAACTTTAATCTCTAAAGGAGGATGACAGCTGTCTTTGGCTTGAACTAAACTAGACTTTATCCCTTGATAAGACATTTCAGACTAACGAATGTGGAAGGTTCTTTATTTAGTTCAGGTGGCTGATTGTCCAGTAGTCCTCACTGAATCCTAGTCACCATTAAATATAAAAATCTTTCTTAACAACACCACTTCATTGTCCCGGAGCTTCCTGGAACATCCTTGTGGGTGGTGGACCCCATCTCGTGGCAATGAAAGTGGAGTTGGTTGGGAATTTTTTGATGAATTGTTTTTTTATGAAAAAATGCCCGTTTATCTAAACTGAGACTGTTCATGAAACAGGTTTTGATTTGAGGAATCTGCCAACTTGAAAAAAGGTTGTAGGGGGGAAAATGTCAAAATGTCTTGACATTTTCAAAACAAAAACATCAAGCTTTCCAATTCAGTGGCTTTTCACTTTTAAAACCTTTTAGTTCAATTTCAGAGGGTTGGGGGAGGGGCTGAAATTGAAACAAAATGTTTTGATTGACCTGGCTTGGGTTTGTTTGGGTGTTTTTTTTTTTTTTTGGTTGGTTTTTTTTTGGTTTGTGAATATTTTTGAGATTTTGACTTTTCATCATGATTTGATCTGAGAAGAAATTTTGAACTCTCAGAAATGTATGTGTGGGACATGCAAACTGCTCTCTCCCTCCACCCCTCCCCAGCTGTATGTGAAGAGTATGGTATGAAGCAGAGTCACCTATTTGAACGTGAATTCTCTATAAGCAGGTGTACCCCTGTAAATCACTTGTGAAGTTATTCAGGGGGTTGTGGGCCCAAATTCTTTGCTACTGTGCTTCCACTGACGTCAGTGGAATTACACCCACAGAGAATTTGGCCCACCATGTCTGTGTGTGAAGGATAGTCCTTAGTAGTACCTAAAGGCGTGGGGCTTCAGGTAGAGGGGTAGGGGCCAGGGGCTAGCCTCCCCCACAGACGCATTCGCCCACCACCCATGCAATTAACCGACAGGTCTTTTGGGCCTGGAATAGTGTAGTTTAGGGTTGAATCTTTGACTAGATACTGGAACACCGTCTGTCTTAAAATGATGGTATTAGTGGCACTTTATTGTCTGTGCCATGCATAACAGACTATATTGTGGATCCATCAGGTTTCAGCATCCTGTAATCCTTTTCATTATGACATATTTGGTAACTGTTGGCTGCTTCTAGAATTCCTTTAATGAAGAATTCTCTTCTAGAGTTGTTGCCTAGATACGCTGGAAAAACACACCTCTCTTAGCTATCCTTAACCAACTTTAGGAACATGTAAATGGATCTGATTAACATCTGATTTGGGAGGGAAATTGGAGTCTTACTGGAAAGTAACAATTATGTTGCTTCATGGAAATAACCTGTTTCAAAGCTCCACATTATAGAACATAGAGTGAGGGAGAGAAACTTCTAATGCTTGGGAAATGGATACCCAGAACAATCAACTGAAGGATATACTTCCAGACATTGAGAGTCCAGTGAGTAGCTCAGAAAAAAGACAAACACATTTTCCTTTCTCTAATCCTTTTAAATGGATACAAAGAAAACTGGCTCTGAGTACAAATGCTACTATCCCCATTGTTTATTCAAATCTGAAGGGAGACATTGCTGAAGACCCACAAAGGGAGCATTTTTTAGCAGACGCTTCAGACTTTCCTGGTCTTCTAACCCCAGAAAGCTTAAATGCAGAAGGGGAATGCAGCTCTGAGCTGCCTGCATCTTCTTCCCAAGTGGCTGCTAGTGACCAGAAAAAGGTGTTTGTAAACTTTTCTCGCTCTTCAGCTTCAATAGAGGAAGGTATAAGCATCCAGTGAACATAGTGCTTTTGAATATTGGGATGGGGTAAGAAGATGTGTTGAACTCTGATAAGAAAATGGGAGCTTATCTCTTAGGGCCAGATTCAGATACCCTTACTTATGCTGAATAGTATGTTATTCCAGCAATAATCTCACTGAAGTCTGTGGAAGTACTTGTGTAGTAGGGTTTACTCTGCATGTATCCCAATCTGGCCCTTAATGTTCAGTTTTCAAGTCTGAAAAATTACACATCAAATGTGGGAGGATGGGTATTCTTTACTTAACTGGACTATGTGGAAAGTGAATGCGTAATGAACAGGTCTGGCTAAGCTAATTTGGCATTACATTTCTTAGTTCACTAAAAAGTGTGTCTTGTTCAGGTAGCTTCAGTCAGAGATATAACAGAAGACAAGCTGACCTGGTCTACAGGATGCCTTCCAGCCTTCTCAGACTAGACTCAAATGCAGAAACATATAATGAAGACAAACATAAACAAGGTAAGGTACTTAGAGAAGTGGTGTTGGGATTTAAATATATTCTTATCCCAGAAAATTGTGGAGGGCCTTGATAGCCAATATAGAACCATAAGAGAACTTGAAACAACTTGCCACAAATGGCATTCTCTATACTAGAGAAACCCAGTTCTGAAACAGTAGGAGTGTTGAGGATTGGGCTTGCTAAATACATTAGCAAGAGCTGGGTGTAAAAGCCTGACATAGTTGTGTTTTGCAATATTTGGCCTTGTCTTCACTAGGAAATAAGATGTATATTTGACAAGTAAGCTAAAATGTTCCTTAATTGTGCTAAAATCCTGTCTAGATAAGACAAGTTGTAGTTCTAACACATGTTAACAGGTTGCGGTAAACTTAAGCTCCCCACAAGGTTTTATTGTGCCAGGCTAACATGGGTTAAAATGATAACTGTTTAATCTACACTAGAATTTTAATGTGTTAATTAACATGCTACCTGACATGTTTTTAAAATACACCATTTTTCCTAGTGTAGACATGGCTTTTATGCCCCTAGCTGATGCTATTTTACATTTTTTGATTCACATTCAAGTGACCCTCTCAAGCTAACAATTGTTAAAACGTATAATAAGCCTCAAAATAACAGATCAGAGCACTATATATAAAAAGCTTTTCAGCAAATGTACAATTTGTTTCCATTAGCACAAAATTTACACACTACTACTAACGAAAAATCTTTTTTAAACAAAATTAATTTTCAGTTCACTGTTTGTTTTTTATGAAAATTTAGAAACCAAAACCCAACTAGAAAAAACAGCAGGTAAGAACCTTTTTGGAAAGTTTGAGTCAATGTTTTTGCTTATTTTGTATTACAGCCCATTGTACTAACAGTAAACCATGACTGGGTATGAATGTTTTTTGAAAGCATTAAAAATTGTATTCTCCCAATGTATCTGTATTACAGAACCATTCATTCCAGAAAACTAAGAATATTTAGTGCAATACCACTGCTAGCTATCACTAGCTCTCAATTTCATATAGTTTAGCTGAGTCTTGGTAGCAGTGCATATTAAAAGTCTTATTTCCAGTCTTCTTCCTCTCATTCTTTTCATGAAAGTTAAGATGTTGTTATCTAAAATTCTGGATAGATATAATTTTTTTTTGTGCATCCCACCGACAGAAGAAAAATTGATCAAAAATCTTGCAAGCATGTCCAGCAGAGAGAGAATTAAAGCAATCCAGAAGACACCAAAGACCATGAAAGAAAAGAGAGACATCAGGTAAAAGCAGAATGTTTATTACAGCTTAGTACTAATGTGAACACACATACTGTTTCTGGCATCTACTTAACAAATGCAGGTGTCTGCATATTTCCTTGCTAGATTCTCAGTCAATTATGGAACAAAACAACTAGAAAATAACTTATATTAATAACATGTTTTAAAGTAGCATCTTATAAGGCAAGTCAGCATTTGGTAAGGATGGCAGGATATGCATTTTTGTTGGATGGGAGCAACATTTCCTCTTGTTGACAGAAATATCCTGTTCTGTTTATATAAGAAATATCATATGAAATATGGATTGTGATGTTTAAGAGTTTCAAAAGTGTTTTCAGCAATAAGAGTGGAGAAGAGGCCAAGCAAAAGAGGTTGAAAGTAATGGCTGATTTACCACTATCACAGTGCCATTGTAGAGGTTATCCAAAGCCCATCACCAACAATAAGCAGGTGTTAGATGCAAGGAGGCTAGACTGGCACCAGACTTGTCTGTCCTGAGGCAGGTTGCGAGTTAACAGAAAGACAAACAGCAAAGCTGTCTCCCTAAAGTCCACATTTGAGTAACTTTTTGGCTGCTACTGAGTAGAGCTGGCTGGGAATTTTTTTATCACCTTTTTTCTGAAAAATGCTGATTTGTTAAAACTAAAACCGTTTTCAAAACCAGGTTGATTTTTAGCTGAATTTTCCAACTTGAAATTTTTTTTTAAAAGTTTTTTAAATGTCAAAATGAATTTTTTTGATAATTTTAATATGAACAATTCTGATTTTTTGCTCTGGTTTGAAACAACTTTCTGTTTTGAAATGTGAAACTAATTAGACTGAAAGCATTGTTTTAAAAAAATGTTGAAATTGAAATAAAATATTTCGATTGACCCAAACTGAAAGTTATTTGTTTATATTTTGGGGGGACTCTTTCATCTAGCAAAATTTTTTTGTGATGTTGATCTTTTGTCCTGATTTAGGATGGTAAAAATTTTCAAACTCTCAAAAGAATACACTGGCCATATCCTGCCCAACTGTGCTCCTGAGCACGTACATAACATTTGTGTTTGCAGCAGTCTGTAAAACACAATATGGTATGTTAAATGAGAAGTTCCTCTTTGTTTTAATCACCCTCCTCCATGCTGTTCCACAGAAATAAAGTTCTCATGGAAAAAACGAAAAAATCAGCGAGCTACCATACTCAGATTAACTGTTGTACACAGTGTCTGTACAAAACAGCATTGGTAAGTGTAACCTGCCTTGTTCACACAAGTTGGGTTAAACTTTTTAAAACGAAGATCTCATTGCTAACTCCAGAATTGCATAGCATATTCCCTTGTGTTACCTTTACTTGCCAATAGGCCAAAGAACTAGTGCACTTTTATTTTTATTTATTTATTTATTTATTAAGTTGGATTATGGTAGCATTTAAGAGCTCAAATCAAGGAAAGGCATCCTACAAATGAGAAGAAAGTGAAGGAGGGGAAAATGTTCCTAATTTAAAAATACAAATTTGAGAAATGTGGGATTGTCTTGTGTGACTTTAATTTGAATACTATGTAACAAGTGTAGTATCAGATTACCTGTTAATGATCATATTTCTGTCTCCTTCTAATATTAGTCCTATCAGCAATTTAAAAATGGCCTGTCGGAATGTTGGCACCTATTGCAATTTTGGCAGAAGACTCTGAAAGTCATCGGTGGCAAGTTTGGAACCAGTGTTCTTTCCTATTTTGTTTTTCTGAAGTGGTTACTGACTTTCAACATCTTCTCATTCCTTGTAAACTTCAGCTTCATAACAATCCCACAGCTTATAGTATCAGGACCAAATAACCTTTCGTTCAACGGTCTGGAGCTTCTCTCCGGGGCTGTGAGTATGTAGAGGCAGGCACAAACTAATACTGTATACAAGAGATACATTTTATAAAATCATCCTAAGGCAAAAAAACAGCCACAAGTATTTTCTAGTAACAGCTGGGTGGAGTGGAAAAAGTTTTAATAGTGCTTTTATTTGCTTCCGGTCACTGTAAAAATTTTAATTTGACTTATAGTTCATATTGAACAAAAGTCATAACCAACTAACAGCTGCCCAGTCGCCCATATGATATTAATTGATCTCACTCTAATTCCTAGAGCATTTGTGTCCTATTCAAAAACTGCTTGGTGCCTTTTTGACAGCCTCTCAGCAAGCGATTGAATAGGCATGAAGACTTCATTATCCTTTAACCCCTTCTGCATTATCCTAAGACACTATCAGCAGTGAATCTTCCCATGCTATCCTTCCTCTGCAGATGTGTTAAGGACTTCAGTTTCTAATGCTGTGAACCCGGCACATTTCATAAGCACTGAATTCTTGATTTTTGCAAGGAGCTGGGCAAATCTTGCATAGAGATTTGTTGAACTCAGAGGGGCTTTACTTGAGTGGACCTTTAAATCTGTGCTGAGATCTCTGCACCATCAGGGCCTAAATACCTAAATATTTTTTGGGGGAAGAAAAACCTAAAGTTAAACACCCCAGTATCACAAACTCTGCTAATTTTACTGACACTCCGCTCCTGTTTGGTTTGTTTATTTGGTCAGAGAGGAGGAGCTGTTCCATTTTTGGGGAGGTTAGTTTTTTCCACACCTGACCTTTACAAGAAAGTTGCATCATTTCCATTGTACACCTAGGGGGGGTCTATCTACACCTGGGGCGGGGTGGGAGGGTCTATCTAGTGAAATAATAACTCAGACTGGTAGCTAAGACCTTCTCAATGTGAGGAAGCCATGTTGGTTTTTTTAAGAAGGGTAAATATGAACATTCCTGCTGGAATTCTCTTGCAATGTTGCATTTGTGCATTTCAGTTAATGGTTCTCAGTCTTCAGGTGTAAAACGGTTGTGCTCCTAAGTTTCTGGATGCAAAGTAAAAGTACAGCGATAAGGGATTACAGTATTTGCAGAGTGCTTCTTGGGAAGGATGGCCAAATAAGCTTTGATCTAGTGCCAGTTGCAATAATTTTAAATAAGGTCCACTCCTTCAAGGTGTTGGGCACCTGCAGCTCCTTACGATGATTTCTAGGAAAAGGAGGGGTGATCCACTGGCCAAAAGAAGCACTTGGCACCTGTAAAATTGTGATCAGTAATGGGGGGGAAAGAAGGCCCTACTCCTGCAAAAACCTTACTAGAGTGATCTCATTGGGGTGAATGGGTCTGTTCCTGTCAATCAAGTTTTGCAGGAGAAGACCCTTGAATACTTCACTATATTCAATCAACAGCATGTCTTTTGAGTGCTAACCCAATTTCCATATCATTTTAGGGTTATTTTAAAAAAACAGTGCTCTACTACGGTTTTTACACCAACTCTACAATCACGAAAACTGAGAACAACTCTTCCTATAACATGCGGCTGGCCTATATTTTCACTATTGGGATTTATTTCATCATCTGCTTCTTTAGCTTGGTGTACAGGTACAGTAACTATATATTCCTCCTGCACTTTAAAATGGATATATTTGTATGAAGACAAAAAAGCTATTAATTAACATTTTAAGAGCGTCTACTAGTAGTAGTAATACTGGGCCATTAGTTTGGACATGCTGCTGTTGACAAATTCCTGTTTCTAGTTCCTGATGGTAATAAAAGAATCTGGTGAAATTAAATACGCTGTCATCAAATTTCCCCAGTTTAGGGCTATGTAGTGTCCAAAGGGCTGCCAGACCCACCAGAATCACTGCAGAGCCACCAATGACCCCCAGAAGAATTCTGGCTCAGTCAGTTGAGTGTAATCCCCTGTTATGAATGCTGCTGTCTATAACTTCCACGAGTGATTTGCTGCATTTAATCAGACGCAGCCATGGCTGACATAGAATAGGGGAAAAGAAGGCAGGAAGTAGCAGGGTATGTAAGGAGACCTGACCATAAAGGGAAAGGGGAGTGACTGTAACTGAACTCTACATTCACTAAGCAAGGAAGGTAGATTTCTGTAGTTTGCAAGACTGATTTCCCTCCCCCCGCCCCCTTTTTGGGTCTTTCCTCTCAAAGACTCCCTGCATTTCCCTGATACTGATCTCCTGCATGTAACTTCTACTGCAGCATGGCAAAGTCCTTCCGTAAGAACTTCATCAATCCTCACACTTACTCTGGAAGTGCTGCCAAGCTTCTCTGCATCTGGGACTTCAATATAACCAATGAGAAAGCTGTGAAACTGAAGCAAAGCAATCTCAGTACGCAAATAAAGGTACAGAATGAAATGGGTCGGAAAGAAATCCTCTCCCCGTGTGAGCAGATCTAACTCTCGGTTTGAATGTATGACTTGCTCAAGAAAGTGCCATCTGATACTTCAGAGAACTGACTTCTTCCTGCCCCACTAGTTGACTATGTGAAGCTTTTCTGTTATGAGCCATTTACTTACCTGCCATTGGCTTATTTCTAAAGGATGTCTTTTTTGTCCTGGCAGTTGAATCTCTACAATATTTTCCCATCTCTATTTTTTTCCCCCCAGACCTGCAGCCAAATGGTGGCCTTTAGCTAGAAGGTAGGTGGAGCACACTGCTCTTTGCCTGGCATCATCTAGTGTACTGCTGATTTAACTGAGATTGTTTCCATATAACATGCTTCTGTCCCTCTGTGGCATATCCTACATAGCTGTGCACATGAACGAACAGTGCCTTGCCCCCAGCTCATGTTTTTTCCTTTATTTTTGTTATACTATTGACTAAGGCCTATGCCTAATTAGCAAGTGTTTGATTGCAGGAATCCCTGTCTGAAGTGACCCTCGAGGTACTGAACCTTTCTCTAAAGCAGAGAATTGCTCGTATCGCTGTTCATCTGGTGGTTTGGGTGGCTTCGTTGGGAATAGCAGCTGCTTGTTGTGCTGGTGTTTACTTCCTCTCAAGAAATAATCTACAGGTAAGGACCAGGTTTGGTAAACTGCTACTCTAGAAACACAGGCTTCAACATTGGTATGCTGGACTCTTGAGTGCCAATGACTGTTCATGATTAAGGCTTAGAAGACAATAAGGCAGTATAGGTGTTGCTTCTGCCAATACTCTCATATAACCTTCAATAACTTAGTACTAGGTTAAACAATCAAGGCCTAGAAGGCAGAAGGAAGAATTGCTTAGTTTGGATTCCAGTAGCCTTATTCTGCTAGGTACTACAAAGAAAAAGACCGAACATGCTATCTCTGGTGCACTGACCTATCTCTGGTGCACTCTAAGGCCCCAATACTGCACTCGGGTCTGCGAGTGCCCTCCCCTAGCCGGTGTGGCTACAGAGGTCCATCCTAGCAGGTCGGGGCATATGAAAGCCGGCCAGCATAGGTTAAATGCAGAGCCGTGACTCTCCAAGAGAACGCAGGCAGCGCTGCGTGCAAACTCTTCCACAAAGACCACGCTGAGGGGAGTCTCTCTTGCACTTTATTTTTCTTTCCCTTTAAGTTCCTGGAAGGTAAAAAAAGTGAGCTGGAAAACGAGGCTGCCACACTAGTGCTGCCCATCGTCGTGTCTCTCCTCAACCTCCTCGTCCCCTTCTGCTTCGCCTTGTTTGGACTCCTAGAGAAATTCCAGTATCCCAGACATCAGCTCTACGTCACGGTTATCAGGTATCCAGCGCCATCCTCTCCTAGTTAGCCGCACGAGCTGCCTGAAGCTGGCTGCACTTTTTCTGTCGACGGTAAGGCCCATGACAAAAGAGTACTGAAAGCATCAGGGCAGTCACTTCATTCAAAGGACTTGTGACTCCACCTCTAACGCTGCCTGTTATGTACTCGGCGCTCGCTACAGTGCCACAGCCTTGGTGGAGGCAAAGGTGTTGTTTCCCTCTCTTCCAGGCATATCCTGGTACGCTGGGCTTTGCTCAGCCTGTGGTGCAGACCCCAGTGCGGGAAAGATGGAAAATGGAGGGAGGGTTGGTTACAGCAGTACAAGGTACCAACATCCATGCTCCACTGAGAGTGTCTTCTAAAGTTGGCCAAGGGGAGCTGCACCATACTTCAAAGCTGACATCCCTAGTGTAGGACAGCGTGCAAATACTGCTGCCTTTCTCCCACATGGAACGTCACACATCTCACTGGCAACATTTGTTTCACAGAATCAAATGCATTGGAAAGGAGTGATGTGCTACTGATGTCACATCCCTCCATGTTTGTTTAACAGGAATCAATATAATTACTTCTTCTTTGTAGAAATATTTTTCTGAAAATATCAATAATTGGAATCCTCTGCTACTACTGGCTTAACGATGTGGCTACATTGGAGAAAGAGGTAAAGTTTTAATCCCTCATGTGTACAAAACTTTGCCATAAAACACGTGGTCAGGAATTAGCCTTAAAACACTTCCATAATATTTTGTCTAAACATCAGGAAATATGTGATCAGTGGAGGAAAAGGTATGGGAAAGATGACAGACTGTTGTAATGAAATTTATAGCCCAGGTGCAGAGGGCTCTTAAGAGAGGGAAGGAATTGTGGCCTTGACATTCTTCAGTTGGATCCAGGAATCTTTGGAGAAACAATTGTTTTGGGGAAAAAAGTCATAGAATGACATTATTCATCCAGCGTAGGTCAGAACTAGCTGTAGCTCACTCTATAGACAGAGACAATGATGAACTCTGTTGTACTGGATCTTAGCACATTTTTGAGCTATATCCTCACTGGGGTTGTTTTGGGAGGCTGTCTGAGGGGGAGGGAAACTAGAGTGAACAAGGATCTGAGCCAGAGCCTCCTGAAGTTTTTCCGTTTGTCTTTCAATGAGCTTTGGATCAGGATCCGGAAGTTCAAACACTAGACAGAAGGATTTGAATTAAATACACCCTTTATTTTTCTCTCTTTAAAGTGCTGGGAAAGTCTAGTTGGCCAAGATATCTACCGTCTCATTGTGATTGACTTCATATTTTGCTTGTTTGGCTCTTTCTTTGGAGAATTTGTACGAAGGTGAGTGCGATTTCTAGATTACATCCTTACTGATTTGATGTCAACATTTAAATTAATGCTCAGTTTGTACCCATTATCTGAAAGAGAAGTGTTTTCACATTTACATTTTAGCTGCTTCATCCTATATAGCATAACTCTTGGCGCAAATGAAAAATGTTCTTTGGCTTCTGTCATCCATGCAGCATATTCATGAACATCAGTATTTTTCCAAACACACATATGTGCTTATTCTTCCATTTGCTGCCTAACTGACAAACAGTGCACACTTTTGCATAATACATCATTAATATAGATCCACATATAGTTAGTTATTGTTACTTATATGCAGGAATTTCCTTTAAAGATTGTTGCAGTTCTGTAGTTAATGATTTTGTGTCATTTTCAGAATCATTGGAACTAAATGTTGCAAAAAACTTGGAGTGCCAGAATTTGATATTGCACGAAATGTTTTAGACTTGATCTACACACAGACTTTGGCCTGGTAAGTGATGAGTTTTCATTCATACTTGCTGTAGGATATTATTATTTATTCCTAGAGAGGCACTATGAAAAACAGCCTGATGATGACATTTGCAATGGATAAGGATATGGCAGGAAATTGCCCTGAGAGACCTCATTGAATTAAGTTTAAGTAGCTTAGGGTTCATTGTATTAAATGAATGATTGATCTATTATTGTGGGCCAGGATTGTATGTAACCTGGTCTTTTGAAGCTACACCCTATTTCCTGATTATTCTTCCCGAGTCTCATGATCAAAGGCCCAAGCTGTATAAAGGAAGGACTGACCTATTCCTAGGTCGGCTAGTTCTGAGCTAAGGCTTCTATGAACCTGTAACCGCAGGAAAACTCTCTGTGGGGTTTGAAGGACTGACTCTTACCAGAGCCATTGTTGGAGTTGGGAATGATCTCTGGGGCGGGGGGAGATTAAAGCTTATTAGCAGGTGTGTAGACTCCTTTATTGTTTCTAATATGTTTTCTCTGTAATGCTTTCACTTTAAGAATAAGTGTGTTTTGCTTATAAAGAGCTGTGTGGTAATCTGTAACTGCTGGCAATACACTGGTCACAGCCTTCAGCAAGAAAGCAAAGCACAGACAGAGGCCTGTTTAGGCAGTCTGGCTTGCTAGTGTAGGCAAACGACTGTGCAGCCTGGAAACAGGCCAGTCAGGAGGGAGAGAGACATGGGTCTTTGCCCAGGAGAGGCGATGGCTAGGAGCCTAGAGCGGGTCCCATGGTGAACCACGGAAAGGGAATACAGATGCATTTGCCCTGAACTGTGACCACTTTTACAAGTGCTTGGCTACCACAATGGTATAAAAACCTCGATAGAAAGACATTTTAACCTACCTTTTATTAAAATTGTAACTTAAAGGCACTCCCATCTCCTGTTTTTTGTCATCCCCCACTCTGTAGAACATAGGCGTGGGAAGTAGGGGTGGGGTGCTGCAGCACCCTCAGGTTTTATGCGAGGCCGCTGGCCCCGCTCCCCAGCCGCTGCCTCTGAGCAAAAACCTGGGGGTGATTCCTGTGCCTATGCCTGGCCCAGCCCTCCACCCGCACTCCATTCCCCAACCCCTTACCTCACCTGGGGCTCAGGTCCCAGCCGCTGGCCCCACTCCCCGGCCGCTGGCCCTGGGCCCGAGGTTTCGCACCTGGCCTCACGCCCAGGGCTCTGCTCCTGGGGCCCTGGCTGCTGGCCTGACTCCCCAGCCGCTAGCCCCATGCCCAGCCCTACCCCCTGCTCTCAGACCTTCGCTCCTGGGGCCTGTCCCGCACCTGGGGCCCCGCTCCTAGGGCTCCACTCCAGGGGCCCCATGCCCATCCCCACAGCTGGGGCCCTGCTCTTGGCCCTGCACGTGGGGTCCTGGCTGCCGGCCCCTGCCTGGGGTTCCGCTCCTGGCCCCACACCTGCCCCAGCTGTGGCCTCAGCCCCCTTACTCCTGTCTGGGTGCCCCCCTCCTGGAGACACCATCCTGCTCCCAGCCGCAGTGGGGGGTGGGGGGGCAAGGGGGCTGGCTTTCAGCACCCCCACTACTAAAAATGTTCCAGCTCCACTGCTGTGGAATTGAAATAAAACTAATAACAGTGACTTTATGCAGCACCTACACAAAGTAGTCGTCTTTCTGGCCACAACTGAAAACTTGGGGGTGGAAGGGTGTTGTAGAAGGAGCATCCTGGGTCTTTGATATTATGTCTTACTTCCCTACTGAAGTAGCATCACCGTCGAAGCTCTTCTGATATCAGATGGTGTTAGCAACAAGGAGGGAAGGAGTCTGTCCGATGAGCGACAGAATAAGGAAGGTTTCAGAGTAGCAGCCGTGTCAGTCTGTATTCGCAAAAAGAACAGGAGGACTTGTGGCACCTTAGAGACTAACCAATTTATTTGAGCACGAGCTTTCGTGAGCTACAGCTCACTTCATCAGAAGAATGCATCCGATGAAGTGAGCTGTAGCTCACGAAAGCTCGTGCTCAAATAAATTGGTTAGTCTCTAAGGTGCCACAAGTCCTCCTGTTCTTTTTGATAATAAGGAAGGAAATTGTTTTCCAGATTCTAAAAGAATATTGCAAGGGGAGGGTGTAATAAAATGTTTTGCTTTATTTTTAAGTATAATTTTTAAAAAGGTTAATTTATCTAGTAGCAAGGTTTGCTTATTGTTACATTTAACAATATTAATATTATAATAACTTTATCCAGATATATTCTACTTTCATACCATGCAGTAAAAACCAAAGACTGAGTTCTCATACATTTTTGGACTCTTTCTCCCCTACGTTTTTTTTTTTTTTCTCTTGTAGGATTGGCATCTTCTTCGCACCTTTAATGCCAGCCGTGCAGATTATATCATTTTTTATAATATTTTATGTAAAAAAGGTAAGGAGCTTTATATTTTATATTGCTCTTTGTGGGGCAAAAAGAGAGGTTAAAGGCAAAATGTGTCAGGTGGAGAGAATGAAGTAGTGAAATGAAAGCTTGGGTGGGTGGGTGTGACACACACACCAGCCAAAACTAGAAGCCCCCCCCGGTTGTATGCATGACCATACTATTTTCAGTAATTGAACACTTAGACTGCGTCTACACTATGAGTGCTACCGCTGCAGCTGTGAGGCTGTAATGTATCCCACATTGAGAGAAGGGGGTTTTCTGTTGATTTGTAGGCAATCCACCTCCCCAAGCAGCAGTAGCAAGATCAGTGGAAGAACTGTTCCATCGACCTAGCCACATCTATACCAGTTGGCGAGGCTGGCTTAACTATGGCGCTCAGGGGTGTGAATTTTTTCACACCCCTGAGCAATGTAGCTAAATTTTTCTAAATTGTAAGTATAGGCCACCTGAGTCTACTGCCATAGCATATAGGAGCAGTTGACTTCCACTGAGTCCTTCTCAAACTCAACAAATATTAAATGTTTTGTGGTCTTGAAAGTAGAATTGTACCATTGATCAAAACTCCCTTGAGCTTTGGGGTTCAGGTGAAATGCCCTTTAGTCTGGTTTTCAAAATCCTGACCAACAGAATCCAGTTTTGCCTCTCACTATTTGAAAGGCTGTACTTTATAATGATGTAGTATGTTTGTTGCTGGAAGTGCTGTTTGGAAACTGTTGATGAATGCTATTCCTATGAATTTGCTAGGAATTTCAATGGGATTGACTGAAACACAGGTATTTAAGTGGCATGTAACACAACTCCATCTGTGTGTGTGCATCTTTTTTTTGAAGGTCAGTCTAATGAGGAATTGTCAACCACCTCGCAAAGTCTGGAGAGCTTCTCAGATGACAACGCTCTTCATTTTTCTGCTGTTTTTCCCTTCATTTACTGGAGTCTTGGCTGTAATGGCAGTCACTATCTGGAGGTAGGAAAGAGCCTCAGCATTCAGTCTTCACTATCTCCAAACTGAATTACACCTTTCACAGAAACCAAACAGGGTAGAGATATTTTAATACATAGTAAAGAAAAATCTGCATTTTCTTCCACTGAAAGCTTTCGAGTGTTGCTCATAAACTGTTCAGGACTCTGAAGAACACTACTGCAAACTCACAGAGTTTAAGTTAATCTCTTGAAAGCTGTGCTCAGCTTTTGAAAGAGAGTGGAAATTGAGACTGTGCGGCTCCCCCCAAAGTCTGAGGGATGAGAAGGAAGCAGAGGAAGGCTGGTACTGGCCTGTGATGTGAGTAATTTAGGTTCATTTCTTTCCTCTGCCACAGATGTCCTGTGTGATTTCAGGCAAGTCATATAGTGTCCCTTTGCCTCCGGTCCTTATCTGTAAAATGAGAGAGAGTGGAATTTCCCTACTTCACAGGGTATTGTGATGATAAATGCACTGAAGACTGCGTGAGGCACTCAGATACGATGGTAATGGGAGCCATGTAGGTATGATAGATAGAAGCTGCTATTCCTGTTTGTCCATTTTCCCTACATTCACTTCTGCTCTCCTACCTGGAGGAACAAAAGGAGGCCCAAGAAACAGTGCAAGATGTATGGAGGCAGAAAACTCTTATAAGAAAAATCAGATGAGCTGCAAACCTCTGTTTGGCAGCTTGAGTTTAGTTTGGTTATTACATGAAGCATTTGCTGTCACAGTCTGGCTCTCCCTCCTCTCTTTCTCTCAGAAGTTTCTGTGACAAACCCATTTCCTCTTCTCTCTTGCAGTTCTCACCCCAGTACAGCAGCCTCACTTGCTAGCTACCAAAAAGTGAATTAAGATCAAGGGCAGGCCCAGAAATCATGGTTCAAGTGGGATGTTTCCTAATAGTTCTTCATAAACACTGGGAGGTTTCACTGAATTCAGACTTGCATGGCTTAGCTCCTTTCCGATCTCTGCAAACCAAACTATCCACCTTATCACAAACAGAAACCTTTATTAACCTATTTCATGAATGCTAAGACCTTTTTATTTTTAGTCTGAAAATTATTCCTTTTTCTAGGGGCTGAGTCACATCCTGTTTTTACCAAAAATCGTATCTGAATATTCTTCTACAAAAATGGGGCGGAAGAACAAGGTGGTGGTGTTGTGGTTTTTATTAAGCATGCATGATGCATCTGTAAAAGCAATGGTTTCTTACATTCATAAGTTTACTGCAAAATCTATGGAGCCTCTAGTATGGCAATTAACTTGTTATAACTAGCTAGAGATTTGCACCTGAAAGGCAGTGCTACTCACTGATCTACTGTGAGAGGGTCTTGTGTCTCTGCTCAGATAGTCAACTGGGCCCATGCTATCGGCCGGGGAGTCAACATGTTATACCAATAAATTAAAAACCAGCAGGATCTTATTAAAGGGAAAAAGGCAAAATACCACATTTATTGTGAATACAGAAAGAATCATAGTAAGCAGTTAGTTATAGCTATAACATTCCATTCAATCTCATATTTATTCACACATTCATTCATACAAACACACACACACACAGGTTCTGCAAGGTTGTTATCATAGTTACCAGCCTTAGAGTTGCTCATGCCAAGCCATTGGCCAGGTGGCCTGGACATGAGGAGGGATGCTTGTCAGATGCTCATCCGATGCTCCTGGAAGTTGGTGTGCAGAATCAGACCCCAAAGTTCTCACTTTCTAGAGTCTATTTTTATAGGAATTTCTTCCTATGCCAGTCTATGGGAATTGCTTCATCATGCTGTTGCTGAATCAATCAGCAGATGGCACATTCCTGATGGCTCCGTGCTGCCAGATGTTATCTTGTTCTTTGGTTCTCCCATTCTTGAGGCTGTTGGGTGGATTCCAGTCTGCCCTTTGGGGGTCCTCTGGTTATTTCCACTTGATGCCTTCTTCAGCCGATGGACACTGGATTCTTAGGCTGGCACCTCCCTGATCGTTCAGTTATTATCCACACCAAGCATCCATCCACATACATCCTCTATCTCTGTTTTAATCACAATTGTTAATACAACAAAAGGGCGGGGAGTCTCTGGGTGCTGTTTCTGTTGTTACAGAGTATTGCTTTGAGTCTCTCTCTGTGTGAATTGCTTTGAGAACAGACTCTGTCTTAGAATGTACTAACGCTATTAGCAGCTTGCAAGTTTCACACATAGAGGGAGAGAAACAGCACCAAAAACCAAGAGACCTCTTAATTAGTAATACCCTGGAATTTAAACTCTGGGAAATCAAACTCATTTGTGATTTTAATACAGAACTTCTTTAATATGATCCAACATAATCCCCCTTTTGACACTAAGATTTATAATCGTCAGTGTCACTTTCTATGTAGCCTATTCAAGAGAATGTACTGTGAGGCAATTTGAGTTTGTGATTCCAATTCATGCCATATACATGATCCTAGTGATGTATCTTTACTAAAAGGTTCTGGGGCAACAGGCAAGGTGAGGCACACCCACTTTTGAGGAGTACATTCAGTACAACCTCTACTGTCCAATAGCTTCCCTCCCTCCCCAGCCCACTGGCTCGAGGTCCAGGGTAGCCAGAAGGATCCCATGTGTAATATGGGGAGTGGGTTAACCTTCAATACCTTTGCCTCCAGTGACTGTTGGTGTGCAATTTTGACAACAATTTCTCCCATTAACAAGTCTGGTTTTACAATACTGGAAACATATTGCATTCATTCATATTGATAAGTGTCAAACAATGATCTCTTTCTTTGTTTTAACAAATGCATCAAACCCTTAATATTTCCCAATATGACCCAGAACATTTAGTGTTCCAAAGTAGCTAGTGCAAGTATCTGCATTTCAGTGCATCCCATAGCTATGGCTGTGTAGTTTCCTATTTCTAAATTTTTTTTCTTATGGATAAGCCATGTGGTAGTATTAAGCCATTGCCAAAGATTCCATCGGCCTTTTAGGTTACCCAGACCAATTTGGATCAAGTAGACATTGACATGTACTTGTTTTTGTATCAAGCTGTCCTGTAGCTGGGACAGAGAGCTTAATTTATTTTTAATTACCTGCAAGTCTTTAGTATTTTTTTTAAACACACCACAGTGCTAGCAACAAGACAAAACATAGAACACAATTTCTATTGTGACAGTAGATTCATGGTATTGGGTTGCTTTTCAGCTGGCATCAGCTTTTCCTGATTTTCTGAAAGACAAAAAGAACATGTTTCTACCCCTTTTGAGGTGGCAGATTATTGCTTAAAATATTTCTTTTACAAATACCCTTGCTGATTGCAGGCAAAACAGAAGAATTGCCCCCACATTTTCCTGTTTTTGTTCTATAGGCAGGCCAGGTTTCAATGGCTTTTATCTTTTAAGGGTTTTTATGGGGAAATTATCCCACTGTTTAGTCATTAAATCCCTGAGTTTTCCTTCTTCTACAGCAGACCAAGTTTATAACGTTTTCCCTGCTGTGTTTAAGTTTTATTTACAGGTAATAACTGAGAAGCATCATTACCATACGACCTTAAAGGGTTTTTCCAAAAATCATAGACACTATACGTTGTTACAGGGGTACTTATTATCATTAAATTTATTAAAATTATCTTGTGATCCCATGCCTTTTATTTAGATAATTTGTTTGCTGACCAGGTGGTGTCCTTTATCTGCAGCTCCTTTGTGCTGCTAGTTCTTTCCTTCCTTTATCATTTAGGTCATTTGCATTTTCACAGACGCTTCCTGCTTTTGGATTTAAAGCCATTAGCAGCTCAGAGACTCTATCTTAAAAGGGACACAATCAACTTTCACCAGAGTTTTGATCACTTTTTTAACTTCTGCTTCCAAAACACACAGCAATCTGAAAAAGAAATCCCAACCTATTGTGGCTCCCTTTGGAGCCCTAATAGCATTTTAATTAAGTAGCATGGTATGTTTGCATTTCTTTTGCCCCTTCTACAGTATACATGTTCTGGGGAAAATGCACATTCCTTCCATAGTTTACCTTCTATAACATTATCCATATCAATTTTTACATAAGGTGTAACTATTTCTTTTGTTTTTTTTTGCTTACAGAGTTTTCATGTACCTTTATCAAAGTGTCAGTCTGACTACTCAGAGCCATTTTAAGACTCAGTGTTTCTAACATTGCTTCTTTTTGTTTTGTGCACCTCACCCCTGCTGTTGCTTCAGAGGGCCACTGTCTTTTTTTAAATTTCATATTTATGTATTTTTTTACTACAGCTCTCATCTGCTATTTTGTTACAAAAACAAACAAACAAAAACCAACCAAACAAACAAAAAGAATCCAAATTTTTTTTTCTGATTTTGACTGCCCTGCTGCAGCCACAACTTAATAACATTTTAAATTTTGTAAAGCATTGAGTTACCTTTTAAGGGTTAAATGCCAAATCCCAAAGCCAAACAACACTAATTACCTGTGTCTAGCAAAAAGGTCTGTCAGTTTTGCACCTTTGAATTAAGGAGTCAAATGGATTTTTAGTGGCATTATTTAAAACAATAACAGAACCAATTGGTCCTTCGAACTTTACATATATACATACACATTTTCTTTTCCTTAACATCCTTTCCACACTGCTCTGTTTTTTTTACATCTTACATTCCCTTTATACATTTCAGGCAGTTAAGTTCCAATAGAACCCTCTTATGTTCTTTTAGCAAATTTGATTAAATTGTCCAGTCAAATGATTTTAATCAGATAGTTTATTTTTGCCTGGCTAATTTACAGACATTCCTTTGGAAAAGGGCCCATTTTTCCTTCAGAATGGTTGCAAAGAAACCAAGAATGCTCTTTCTCTAACACTTTTCCTTTTTAACATTTTCACAAAGTTTAGCTGCTTAATTCCCTCCAGCCTCTGCAGAGTTAACTTTTTTTAGTCTCTTTTCTCTTTGTAATTATGCCTGGGGGTGCCGTACATAGGACCTTCTCCCCCTTTACCTGCATCCCTCCAGCCTCTGCAGAGTTAACTTTTTCACTCTTTTTGTATTCCTGGAGTGCCTCTTTCACTATTTTCAGCCTGCTTTGGGTATTTGTAGCCAGCACCTTCCAATTGTCGGCTCCCTTTTCCGTTTGTGCCTTTTCCTCTTTACATGAAGACAAGCAGAGGGAAGAATCCTTACATGCCTCCCACAACAACCAAATTGCTGCTGCATCTCTTTTGGCAGCACTAGAAGGTTTGTATATGAGGATATACTGAACCAATCTATCCTCTAGGTCTGAAATAGTGCAGACATCAGCTAGGGCTTGTTTAGTCCAAGGACTGTACCCAAATTTTTGAAGGATTTGTTTTAAAGGTCTAATTTCTTTAACAAAAGGTGAGGTTGGAGTTCCTTCTGACTCCATTCCTCCCTCTGGTACTGGCGGCTTACCCTGTTTTCTTTTAAACATCTTAACATGGATATTTCAATCTCTTTGTCACTGCTGGTATTACTTAGCGAGTGACACAGCCTAGATTCTGACATCATAACTTAATCTATGCGTTTTTCCCCTGCTACCTTCCCGGAGGCCAGCAGGTCCCCTGCTACCTTCCCGGAGGCCAGCAGGTCCCCTGCTACCTTCCCGGAGGCCAGCAGGTCCCCTGCTACCTTCCCGGAGGCCAGCAGGTCCCCTGCTACCTTCCCGGAGGCCAGCAGGTCCCCTGCTACCTTCCCGGAGGCCAGCAGGTCCCCTGCTACCTTCCCGGAGGCCAGCAGGTCCCCTGCTACCTTCCCGGAGGCCAGCAGGTCCCCTGCTACCTTCCCGGAGGCCAGCAGGTCCCCTGCTACCTTCCCGGAGGCCAGCAGGTCCCCTGCTACCTTCCCGGAGGCCAGCAGGTCTGGTTAACCTAATAGAAATGCCTAGCTCAATAGAGCTGGCGGTGTGCACACCAATATTTACAATAACTGAGGTTTTTTACCAATATTTCCCCCTTTCGCAATTCTCCACCAAAATGTTATACCAATAAATTAAAAACCAGCAGGATCTTATTAAAGGGAAAAAGGCAAAATACCACATTTATTGTGAATACAGAAAGAATCATAGTAAGCAGTTAGTTATAGCTATAACATTCCATTCAATCTCATATTTATTCACACATTCATTCATACAAACACACACACACAGGTTCTGCAAGGTTGTTATCATAGTTACCAGCCTTAGAGTTGCTCATGCCAAGCCATTGGCCAGGTGGCCTGGACATGAGGAGGGATGCTTGTCAGATGCTCATCTGATGCTCCTGGAAGTTGGTGTGCAGAATCAGACCCCAAAGTTCTCATTTTCTAGAGTCTATTTTTATAGGAATTTCTTCCTATGCCAGTCTATGGGAATTGCTTCATCATGCTGTTGCTGAATCAATCAGCAGATGGCACATTCCTGATGGCTCCATGCTGCCAGATGTTATCTTGTTCTTTGGTTCTCCCATTCTTGAGGCTGTTGGGTGGATTCCAGTCTGCCCTTTGGGGGTCCTCTGGTTATTTCCACTTGATGCCTTCTTCAGCCGATGGACACTGGATTCTTAGGCTGGCACCTCCCTGATCATTCAGTTATTATCCACACCAAGCATCCATCCACATACATCCTCTATCTCTGTTTTAATCACAATTGTTAATCCAACAAAAGGGCGGGGAGTCTCTGGGTTCTGTTTCTGTTGTTACAGAGTATTGCTTTGAGTCTCTCTCTGTGTGAATTGCTTTGAGAGCAGACTCTGTCTTAGAATGTACTAACGCTATTAGCAGCTTGCAAGTTTCACACATAGAGGGAGAGACACAGTATCAAAAACCAAGAGACCTCTTAATTAGTAATACCCTGGAATTTAAACTCTGGGGAATCAAACTCATTTGTGATTTTAATATAGGACTTCTTTAATATGATCCAACAACCAGTGTAAAAACTCAAACACAGACATGCAGCAAGCCCTCTATCAGCTAAGATTTGCTCAGGCAGTTACCCTTTAGTGAGTTGAACTTCAGGCAGTCTCCCAAGAAGACCTAGTACTCAGCGGCAACAGGTGTAACTAACCCCAGGGTGAGGTTACAGAGGCCCAGAGGAAATGAACTAGCACTTTTTAAAAAATATACTTTGTCTTGTTTTTCCAGGCGGACGCCTTCAAACCAGTGTGGTCCGTTCCAAGGCTTGACCTCCATAATTGATGCTGTTTCTGGGTGGATACATATATTGGACAGCTATTCTGGCTCGAAATGGGTGGTGTGGATTTATCGTAACTTAATTGGAAGTGTGCATTTCTTCTTTATCCTCACCGTCATCGTCCTGTAAGTGTCCATACATTAAACTAGGTGGGGTGGAGAAAGTGAGGGAAACTTCTTCATGAGGTGATCATTTTCTGTGATGAAAATGCAAAGGACATTTTAAAGCTTCATTGGTGGAAACAATAAATCTATTGGAATTTAGTGAGAATTTGTGGTATGTGAATAGAGACGCAAAGACAATTTGTTCCATTTTATATGAGGTGCTCAGAGCTCTTTACAAAGCAACCTCACTCTAGCCTTATGAGAGACCATTCTTCAAGTACACCCACTTCATTGGGTATCCAGATTTACAAAGCCTCTTCCCACTAGTGCACTTAAACTTACAAAATAAGCAAATCATCTTGGGTACAACTGATAGAATGGTTTGTTCTTCCAGTTTGAAAGGTAAGCAAATTGATAAGTAAAGGGGGCAGATTTACAAAGGCCCAAATGACAGGCCGGGCTACACTATGAATGTTTGCCAGTATAGTAACGTTGATTAGAGGGTGATTTATTTTTGGTGACATTTTTATACCAGCAGAAGCCCTAGTGTAGATGCAATTACGGGTGGCAGGGGAAGGGGGTCCTTTTGCTAGCATAGCTTCTTTTGTTTCGAGGAACTAGTATAAGTTATGCCAGTATAGAGGGTTTGTTTGGGTTGCTGGCACTGGTAAACTTTTACTAGGCTGTGGGCCAACACTGCAAAGCCCTTTAGTGCCAGAGATGCAGCTTATATTAACAAAAGGAGTTCATTTGCTGATATAAGCTGCATCTTCACTGGGTTTTGCTGGCAGAGCTTTGTCAGTTAGGGGTGTGATTTCCTCTTCCCCTTCCTTCCCCTCCCATCCCACCACCTCCACATGCTTCCAACCAATGTAGCTATGCCAGCAAAACTTTGTAGTTTAGACCTGGCCTATGTCTGTGCTACAGACTTCTGCTGGCATAGCTATGTCAGTCAGGGGTGTGATTTGTAACTAGCACAGCCTGTGCCAGAAAAAGTCCCTATTGTAGGTGCAGTTATACCAGTGACACTGTGCTTTTTACCTGACAAGCTTGGTTAACTGCTGTACCGGAACAAAGCATGGGTAGGCTGGTATAGCTGTATCTGCACTAGGAGCTCTTTGCTATTTTATACTGGCATTCCCACACCCCAGCAAAGCACTTCTAGTGTAGATTTGGCCCTAGTAGAGACCTGGCTTTGGCACGTAATTCCCATTGGCACCTAACTGCCATTTGTGCCTTTGAAAAGCTCTCCCAAAGCAGTTACGGGTTTTGCCCAAGACTCCATAAGTCAGCAGGAAAATTGGGAATAGTAGATAGGAGTCATTGCTCCCAGTCTCATAGTCCAATCACATTCCCTTCTAAGAGTCAAATCCTGATCCCATAAAAAAATCCATAACAAAACTCCAAGACATGCCAGTGGAACCAGGATTTGCCTCTATGTGATAGTTACTAAGGTTCATGAACTGGCAGGGGAAGGGGAGGGACGGTGCCAAGAACTGGTACAAGGTTGGTTGAAAACAATGGATTCCTGTCTAGAACTAAAAGGTACCTTGTGGTGTTGACCTGCCTGCCTTGTATCTGTGTAAGAGCCCATAGAGCTTTGGGTCTTTCCCAATAGAACTTCTGACCCATTTAGTATTTGCCTGACATTACTCATAAGTGGGACAAGGTGGGTGAGGTAATATCTTTTATAATACTGCATATTACTTACAAATAATCACTGTGTAAAATGAACAAGAGCTCTTCTTGTTTGGCAGTTATTTGGAAGAGAAGCATCACCCAAAATAAATACTTCTGCGCTGAACTTTCTTTTCCTTTCAGAATGATCACATATCTTTACTGGCAAATCATAGAAGGAAGAAAGATAATGGTCAGACTCCTGCACGAGCAAATTATTAATGTAAGTTTGTTTTTCAGGTTTCTATTATTTAAATAAAAAAACAGGCAGCAAACACGTTAGCTGGTTTCCCCATGTCTGTTGCATACGACGCGTGCACGCAGATAGGTTTCTGTTTTAGCACAAGTGCGAAGAGGAAAAAATCTCCCTACATACACTTGACTAATCAACTCTGTATGCAGTTTATTTTAAAGTTATGCAGGGCATTACATAATTTGTCAGAGGCATTACTTGAAGCAAGGAGATGCTTTGCTTTCCGCAGAGGTGTGGTGTCAGATGGCTAGGTGTCAGGCTATGGTACTTTCAGGATTAATAGTCTGATCCAGCTCTGCAAACTGTGTGTCTTTTTGTTAGATTTGGTTTCTAAATAGACAGAAATTGCATTGGTGGGTATAGTCTTCTCAGTGCAAATGCCATTCCCATTAATGCTAATGTCTAATAGGACAGTAAAGCCTGGGTGTTGTAAAAAAAACACCATAGAGCAGTTGCTTTATTTTCTTTGTGAAAATAAAAGTACAATTAGTTTTACTTTCGTAAATATGATTTTTATGCTTTTTGATTGGTATGTGTGAGGAGGGGTCTGAAGTTCATCATCCCAAAGGCTTTTGTGACAATAAAGACAGACTTAGAGTAGCACCTTGAGTTGTGTGAAAGTTTTGGGTCATGCGCCCCCATCCCTGAGACTTTGGGCTAAGCAGGATTTGGTTAGTCTGGAGAGCTGGCGGGCTTGCTAGGGAGAGGGCAGTAGCTGCCAGAGCTGACTCACTTTCTGAAGCTGGGATGTGGGGCCTATTTTCTGCATGTCAAGTCTGTGTAGAAGTGATCTTGGGTGAAATTCAGCAGTTGGTGAAGGTCCTGTGTATGCTCCTTGGGCGCAAGAATAAGAATTATCACGTGCCAGGGAGGTGGCCTCCATGCTGGCTCCGAATGTACTGATATGTGGGCACCACTGGATCTGTTCTAGTGGCCCAGACCACCCTGATGGAGGCAGAAAGATACAGCCTGTTGGCTAGAGCAGTGACTGCAGAGGGGCTGCACTGCAGGCTTCCTGTCTGTCTGCCTGCAGCTGGAGGAGATGTTTTCATCTCTTCTCCTCTCCCCCCGCCCCCAATTCCCCTGCAGGGTAGCTACGTAATCTGTTTAATCAGATTCCTGCAGGATTTGAGACAGTAACTATATGCATAACAACTCCCTCTTCTGCATTCTCTCAGCTGGCTTTGGGAAAGCTAATGCTTCAGGCTGCTTCTCTCCCCGCCTCCTCAGTAAACCTTTGGGGATACAGCCCACCTAGAGATAACAATTTTGACTAATGGAGTTAGAATAACTTGGGTCTGATCTACTCTGGGAAATTATTCTGCTATACATATGCCAGTCAATTTCTGTTATAGCTGTGCCAGCATAACTCTTGTGTGGACAAGATATTCTGGAATAAATGTGATTTTATTCCACAATTATTCCACTTCGATTGTAATTGCTATCCTGGTCAATTTCCCTGTGTAGACAAGCCCTGCGATTGCATTAGGACTAATATGCACACTCAGGTTACTAACTGTCATAAATATAAAGGGAAGGGTAAACCCCTTTGAAATCCCTCCTGGCCAGGGGAAAGCTCCTCTCACCTGTAAAGGGTTAAGAAGCTAAAGGTAACCTCGCTGGCACCTGACCAAAATGACCAATGAGGAGACAAGATACTTTCAAAAGCTGGCAGGAGGGAGAGAAACAAAGGGTCTGTGGGTCTGTCTATAGTCTGTCTTTGTCGGGGATAGACCAGGAATGGAGTCTTAGAACTTTTAGTAAGTAATCTAGCTAGGTATGTGTTAGATTATGATTTCTTTAAATGGCTGAAATAAGAATTGTGCTGAATAGAATAACTATTTCTGTCTGTGTATCTTTTTTGTAACTTAAGGTTTTGCCTAGAGGGGTTCTCTATGTTTTTAAATCTAATTACCCTGTAAGATATCTACCATCCTGATTTTACAGGGGGGATTTCTTTATTTCTATTTACTTCTATTTTTATTAAGTCTTCTTGTAAGAAACTGAATGCTTTTTCATTGTTCTCAGATCCAAGGGTTTGGGTCTGTGGTCACCTATGCAAATTGGTGAGGCTTTTTATCCAACATTTCCCAGGAAAGGTGGGGTGCAAGTGTTGGGAGGATTGTTCATTGTTCTTAAGATCCAAGGGTCTGGGTCTGTAGTCACCTAGGCAAATTGGTGGCTTTTTACCAAACCTTGTCCAGGAAGTGGGGTGCAAGGTTTTGGGAAGTATTTTGGGGGGAAGGACGCGTCCAAACAGCTCTTCCCCAGTAACCAGTATTAGTTTGGTGGTGGTAGCGGCCAGTCCAAGGACAACGGGTGGAATATTTTGTACCTTGGGGAAGTTTTGACCTAAGCTGGTAAAGATAAGCTTAGGAGGTTTTTCATGCAGGTCCCCACATCTGTACCCTAGAGTTCAGAGTGGGGGAGGAACCTTGACACTAACATTCATTTTTTTTCTTTATTCTAGGAAGGAAAGGATAAAATGTTTTTGCTTAATAAACTAAGTGCACTGCAGACATCAAAACTAGGCCCACCAAAAGGAGAACAACAAGAGGTCAGTTCAAAGGCGTGGGTGTTTCCATGTTCACATTCTTTAGATAAATAATCATAAGGCCAGAAGGGAACCCTATCTATGAACTGCTGATTTTATAAATCAATCACCATTTTGGGGTACATCCACTCTAGTTGTTAACACCTTTGCAAAGGTTAGTCTGGACAATGCCAATGCACTTCTAACTTACCTGGGGGATCAGCCTAAGCTAAAAATCTCAAGTAAAGACAATCTCCCTGTTGGTGTTTACAAAGCCATAGGTAAAACCTTCCTAACAGAGATGTGGTGTCACACCCGCAAAAGGGCTCATCCATTCTCAGGCCTCCTATAGACTAGGGGAAAAGGTGCTTTCCCCTTCACCGTCAACTGAGCTAGGTCACAGGAGCTTATTACTCCACAGAAAACCCCATTCAACATGAATGTGGACAGTTTTTAATACCTTTTGGCTGGAATATAATACGTCATGGTTAGCCTGAACTGGGGTTTTCAATCTTTAAATGAGCTCAGCTGAGTTAATTTGACTTGAAAAAAGGACCCTTTTTTCCTAGCCTAGACAAGGCCAAGGTAAGAGTCCGTCCCTAGAGCGGATTCAGCCTGGGAGAATTGTTCTGATGTTGATATGCTATACCTGGTGGTTGTGTATTGTCACTCAGTATCCTGCTGGGATAGATGCATGGAGCTCTGAAATAAGACAGGAATATTCCTGTCTAATTTCTTTTTACCATTGGGCTGGTTAATCACATGCTGTATCTTCAAAACTCTCCTCTGGGCTCTTTAATACTAAGACCACTTGTTTCTCTGTTACAGCCATTCTGCTTTTCTTTACAGATTCCCCTCTCTTCCTATGTCACCCCCCACAAAGCCACCAGAAAGAAAGGGAAGCAAGCTAAAAAGATAGTAAAAGAGTAAACAAAGGAAAAGAGACCAAAGACACAAAGAAGAAAATAAACTCTTTTTATCTCAGGAAGCTCAGTGCATCCAAATTCTCAAGCAGCATAGACAGAGCAGGCCACTTGCTACAGCTTCTAGTGCAGCTGCCCAAGCTCTGATGTCTTTCCTCTGCAATGCACAGTTCTCTTCTATTCCACCTAGTTATTTGTATCGAAAGCAATAAAAGATTTTTGTGGTAACCGATGAATTGTCAATGTAACTCTAGAGGGCCAAATATGCCAATCCAGAAAACAGGAGACAGACCACCAGCATAGCATAGTGGTAAGAGCAAGGAACTGGAACTGAGATCTGAATTCTGTTCCTGACTTGCTGGGTGGCTTTGGGCAAGTAATTTACATCAGTGCCTCAGTTTCCCGATCTGTAAATTGGGGGTTATGAGATTCACCTGTCATTGAGATTATTTAACAAAAGGTTCTGTACAGTGTATGCCAAAAGCACTATTGTTATTTCACAATATCTCCACGAGATGGAGACAGAAGCCAAATAAAACTTTGTAGCACCAATTCTTGAATAAAAGGTACTGACCTGCCTAAGCAGACCTGTTTGCATCATCTCCAAGCCAGCTGGAGATGCCTGTCCCTGAGCTAATGAACTCAAAGCACTTTGGAGGACAGGATTAGAGTTCAAAATTATCTTAATAAATTGCACGATGGGTTTCAAGTCAACAGATTAAATTCAGTGAAGACAAGTGCAAAGTATTACACCTAGGAAGAAAAAAATCAATTTGCCCAAGTACAAAATGGGGAAGCAGTACTGCTGAAAAGGATCTGGGGGTTGTAGTGGATCGCAAATTGAATATGAGCCAACAATGTGATACAGCTGCAGAAAAGGCTAATATAATTCTTGGGTATGTTAACGGGAGTGTCATATGTAAGACATGAGAGGTAATTGCTCTGCTCTATTTGGCACCAGTGTGGCCTTAGCTGGAGTATTGTGTCCAGTTTTTGTCACCACACTTTAAGAAAGATGTGAACAAATTGGAGAGAGTCCAGAGAAGAGCAACAAAAATGAGAGAGGATTTAGAAAACCCGACTTACAAGGAAAGGTTTAAAAAAAGCTGGGTACGTTTATTCCTGAGAAAAGAAAGCCAAGTTGGGGGGACCTAGTAAGTCTTCAAATATGTTAAGGGCTGTTATAAAGAGGATGGTGACTGATTTGTTCTCCATGTCCACTGAAGGGAGGAGAAGAAGTAATAGCCTTAATCTGCACCAAGGGAGATTGTGGTGAGACAAACTATAAGGATTGTTAAATACTGGAAAAGGGTATTAAGGGAGGTTGTGGAATCCCTGCCGCTGGAGGATTTTTCAGAGCAGGTTAGACAAACACCTGTTGGGGGGGTCTAAGTTTACTTGGTCCTGGTTTAGCGCAGGGGACTGGATTAGATGACATCTCGAGGACCCTTTCAGCCCTGCGATTTCTATGATTCTATAAAATGTTTTGAGGGCTGTTCTCTAACTTGTGATGGCAGGAATAGCGTCGCTCAGTGCTTCACAGAAGGAGATTTTTTATTTTTCTTTTCTTTTCTTTTTTCTTTTTCTTTTTGTATTTTCAGTGGAAAATACAGTGGGGAGATTTATATACATAGAGAACATGAAACAATGGGTGTTTCCACTGAATGCATCCGATGAAGTGAGCTGTAGCTCACGGAAGCTTATGCTCAAATAAATTGGTTAGTCTCTAAGGTGCCACAAGTCCTCCTTTTCTTTTTGCGAATACAGACTAACAGGGCTGCTACTCTGAAACATGGGGAAATAGTTTTACTTGTGTAATGATCCATCCACTCCCAGTCTTTATTCAAGCCTAAGTTAATTGTATCCAGTTTGCAAATTAATTCCAATTTAGCAGTCTCTCTTTGAAGTCTGTTTTTGAAGTTTTTTTTTGTTGAAGAATTGCCACTTTTAGGTCTGTAATCGAGTGACCAAAGAGATTGAAGTGTTCTCCGACTGGTTTTTGAATGTTATAATTCTTGACATCTGATTTGTGTCCATTTATTCTTTTATGTAGAGATTGTCCAGTTTGACCAATGTACATGGCAGAGGGGCATTGCTGGCACATGTTGGCATATATCACATTGGTAGATGTGCAGGTGAACAAGCCTCTGATAGTAATCTGATGTGCTCTCTTCCAGAGGAGTTCATCTTTGTACCAGCCATCTAGACAAGCTGCTCTGCAAATGACAGCCTCCCTAGAAAGGCCATTTGGGAGAAATGGAAGAGACTTCTATGCTGAGGTATGATAAGCCAGCCAAGAAGGGTACTTGTATGGAACATAGTAGTTTTCATTTGGATGTTGTGATGATAATAGGACCTCCGCAGTTTGCAGACACTACTATCCACCCACCTCAAAAACTATTTTTAATATAAAAATGTACCAAGAAAAGCTTTCAGAACAAAACCCAACTAGTTCTTCACAAAGCCACATAAGGTTGGCAGAAGCAAAGGATACGTTTAAGTGATCAAAGTTTGCTTTTAAACATAAAGGTAACAGGCATATTGGTGGGAACACATGGAAGTAAATATTCTGATTTACTATGAATTTTGTTTTCAGTCCTTCTCTGCTGGGATACCAGAAAAGACTGGCCTTTCTCCTGGTAAGTAATAACTCTCAACACAGAGAAAACAACTCGAAGAAGTTCAGCTCAGTAAGATTTTGAAATGCAGTAGGTTAAAGCACCAAAATGGCTGCAGAATTCTGTCTTACTCCGATGAAGGGCAGGAACAAATAATCAGAATAGGCCATTAAAGCTAACATCTTCAGAAGCGGACATTGGGTTTTCATGCCTCAGTTTTTGAGTGCTCAACTCTACATCTTGGGCTCCACTTTGGTACACCCTTAGCTCTACTTGATTCAACGGGAGCTGTGTGAGCTTAGCGCCTCTGAAAATCAGGCCCAAGCTGTGTCATAGAATGTGATGGGGCATCCAAAATCAGTGGGTACTTTTGAAATGTGGCAGAAGACTTATCTGTACCTGAAAAGTGAATTCCTTGAAACAAATGAAACTTCATGTCCTCTTAGGGGAGTAGGTCTGGAGGGAATACTGTATCACAGTAAGGGATGTACTTCACTTTGCATTTCAAAGAGGGTTATTAAGTGTGTATGGTGGCCTAGAAACCTTCACACAGCCAGAAGCAAGGCAGGCATAGAATCTCACACATGAGCTTGATCTGGCTTGCACACACACGTATCTTCCTTGTACTTGAGAGATGGTTTAATTTAACAGCATAGGCACTTCCTGACAAATGGAGGGCTAACGTTATATGTGCACTCACCAAATCAATTTTACTTCCTTTGCTAAAAGCGGACTCAGAAGGACACCGACCAGCGATTTCTGAGACCCTTGCACTGGCTCTGAGAGCCAGACAACAGGCTGAATGGGAAATGCAGGACGATGACGACAAGGACTTTAGACCATGAACTGTACAAAGCAAATATAAATACGAATTGCTAGAAGTACTTCTACCAGAACCTTACTGTTTTGCAGTAATGGCTGGAAACCCATTGGAAATGACTGACTTTTTCAAATAAGACGCTAAGGGAAAAAATTAAAGCAAGAACACATCTGAAAATGCACTTTGTCGATTGCAGTTTAAATTTTACAATTTCATAGTAAATGAACTGTACTGTTTTGTTTTTAAAAAATGAAATCTTGATGATAGCAGACCTCTCTAGCTTCTGCTATGAAATCTTTTGCTGAAATATAGCAAGTGACCACCATTCATCAGGTTAGGGAGGAATTTTTTATTGTATCAATGTAATGTGTGTCTAATGACAAATGTAAATTACAATTCTACAACCCTCGATGGTATTCTTATACTTGACTTGCTTTGATCTGGCTGTTCTTAGCTGTATTTTTTAAAAACAGAAATGAAGTATTTATAAAATAAAAAGGATTCTAACCTATTTAAAACTATTTGTTACAGTAAATTGTGACCCAGAATGGTGAATATAAAACTGTTTGTGTGAACCTTATTGCTCTCAGTCTCTCTCTCTTCACAATTCAGATTACTCATCTTTTGAGCCTTTTTTGACAGAGGTTAAAGTGTCATTCTGGAATGGCTATAATGCAATAAACTCTAATCTTGTCAGCCAAGTTGTGGGTTTTTGTGTGTTATGACTTCACAGCTGCAGATTTTACCACTTACACCAGCTGCCCCAGAAATCCTTTTTCTTCATATTTGTGGCAATTCCAGCTGCCACCTGGTACATGTTAAGCTACAAGCACACATTGGAAACAAAGTGTCAATAGCACCTTGCTATTCCAGCATGCACTGGAAATATTTGTTGGGGATTTTATCCAGGTGATTTTGGGCTGCATGTTGCACTGCTTCTTTTGTTGCAGCAGTCTGTGCCACCTGCAGAGCCCGAGCCTGGCTATGCTGTCCATCTTAATTTGGTTCTCATATCTTAGATACTTTTAAATGTCTACCTTTGGCATCTAGTTTTTCCAACTGCTTTCCTAATGTAAGAATTACCCTTCAGTGGGGTTACTGTTGTAACTGTTTCTCTGGGAACTTATTTCTTCTGTTGTTGTCATCTCACATCTCCTCCCCTGCCCAACTCATTTCCCTGGATTATATTTTTTGCTTTTTCTTTATATTTGTTTCCTACCTAATACAATAGCATGAGTGTGCTTGAGGCTTCAGGAAAAAATCCAGACCTGCCTCAAGGAGCTTACAATCTAAGCTAGCGCTGGAGAGATGCAACAGCTGAAGGTGTAGGAAGAGGACAGGCTTTACACAATGAAAGACTGAAGTACTGTGTTGCTAGTGTACACCTCGTGCTGGGGCCTGATGCATACATATTTAAGTCTAGGCTTTGTTTTGCAGTGGCAAAGTCTACAACTGTTTATTTGCAAAATGCATTCAGCCCCAACTTAAGTGAACATTCCAGAAAAGAGTTTTCTAGAACACATTGCAATTCTCATATCTGCTCCACCCCAACGGCCTAAGATGTTTTTTATAATTAAAATAAAACTGAAAGATAAAAATCCTGAGCCAAGGTCCGCAGCTAGTTCTAAAGTGAGGAGTAACATGTCTCCTTCCAGAACCAAGTACACAAAAACAGCAGCTTGTGACCCAACTGCCAAATCTATTCAAGTATATGACCTTAATGCCCGCTAGGAAAGATGCTTTTTTCCCTCCACCATTAACATTACAAAATTGAGTAGGCTTGCCCCATTTAAGATAACTTCACAGTAGCAAACCTACGTGTGCTTTACTTGATCAAAGTTTAAGAAGCTTTAAGGGAAAATATTTTCATTCCACTGTACATCTTGCTCATATGGGCACCGGTCCACTTACGAAAGATGCTCAACTCCACTCTGCCAGGGTACTGCTGTGTTAAAAGACTGTCATACAAATTATGTGCTGTCATTAACTTCTTACCTGAGGTATAGCTTCTGTAAGAATCAACATCTTGTCCACTACAGTAATGGTATAGTGCCACAGGCAGTGTTTTAAAGTATTTCTTCAGGAGGAAAGCATCAGACAACCTTAAGTTGAGCAAGCTATATTTGGAAGATCATTGTTTATAATGGCAGAAGAAAAGAATACTAGTCTTTTTCCACTTAATGGCATTCAGCTCCATGACTTTTAATTAGAAGGTAGTGTAAGGACAGCTACCAGACAAAATAGCTCATACCAACTCACCTTACAATAAGATTAGTACAGATTCTTTAGTCTCAGTCTAGGAGTAGTTAATGAGGAGGCAAGTGTTACAGCAGAATCTATGTAGAAGTAGCTACATCTTAGTAACTTGGATCGGGGAAAGGAAGCTTTCTGCTTAACATTAGTTAAGTTTTCTACAGACCTCTGAATGAAGGACACAAGAGAACAAACTGTCACTTGAAGAGAATATTTTATTAAAAGTGGATTCAGCACATACGTGTCTATACTGTTACCAATCATGCTACTCTTCGGGAGATGTCTTACAAGTTCAGCCTTTGATTCACTGTGCAATGGCTGGCTTGAACCAAGGATTAGGTTGAAGACAGGCTGGTAAGGCTGAGAAAGAGTAACTCTTGAAAATAAGCAACCTTTGTCAGTTCATAGAAGTTCCTCAGCAGGGACTTGTTTTACAGCTATTGTCCTACCACAGATGCAGTACACAATTAGTCACTGCTGCTGTAATATGCACATGAGCACCTATCCTTTCTTTAATCAACTTTTAGTTCCTATATTACATGCAGCTTTCATCTGAGTCAAGTGGTACTATATAGAACTGTATACACAATTAGTTATTGGGCACAAAACACTGACTTTACCTAATCTATTGAGGTAGACTTTAATCCCTGATTGATCATATGAGATATGCTATAGCCTATGAAGAAAGTGATTTCACCCAACAGTGACATGTAGCATATGAGTATCAGGCATCATTTAAATACAAAATAGAGTGAATTGGAAAGTTGATCCTCTCAGTCTGTTATCCTAGCTTTGAGAGGGCATGCTACTCAATTCCCACCACCTGAGTCTCAAGAAAGTGACTCGCCACTTGTGCAGTGCTGTATGTGTGCTGACAGGGGAAGGTGGAGTTCTAATGCAAGAGGCTAGCATGCATGCTCAAGTATGCGATCACCTTTTTAATCTGAAAGTAGATAGTTACACATCTATTGGTTAAAAGTTAGCCCATTCGGCTACATCTCAGTGGTCACCCACAACAGCAGGTAAACAACTGCTTTTAAGTCTGGTTTTAAGTCTCTCTACTTTTAAATGACATGGAAGTGACATTTTGTCCTGGAGGTAAGGCATAAAATTGATACTTGGGCACCCTTTATTTTACAATAGTTCTATCCCCTCCCCACACATGCATCCTTGCAGGGCTGTGCCATTCATGAATTCTCTCCTTGAGCTACAGGTTCCACCCAGGGTGCAGCTACGCCAGTTTGATCATTTAGTGGTACTCATAAGAACAACATTAAGAAAAGGTATCAAACCTACTCTCATGGATGCTACTCATAATACATGATGCATACCTGCCACACTATAAACTAGCCCTGAACTGTCTGACTTGTTTATTGCAAGTCTAAACCACTCTGATTTTTACAGAAGTGTGAACCCAGATAAGTAGGAAGAAGCCCAGGGAAACAGCAGCAAGGGCTAAGACAACACACGCCCTGGCTGCATGTTATAGAGTCCCTAGGCTGGAACCCAGTGTCGAGCGCGGGCTTGGGTTCCCCTACCAGCCACAGGGCATTGGAGATGTCAGCTGGTCCAGAAGGACTGCGATTTCCCCAGAATGGGAGGAACTCAGAGAGCTGGCTGAAGAGCCAAGCCTTGAACCAGAAGCTGCCACTCCGAGAGCAAGAGAGGCTACAGACTGAGAGACGACAGGTAGAAAGAGCACTGAGGATGGCACAGCACCTGACAGAACTAATCCCCAGGACGGCCACGAGCGGTGAAGGAACCCAGTCACAAGTGGCCAGGCAAAGAGTCACCCCGATACAAGGCCCTGTGTGAAAGACTGTGCAACAATTGACCCAGATACAAGGGGAGGTTGAGAGACCTGAGCGGACTGTAAAGGAATGCATAAGGTGTTCACACCCATACAAGCACGCGTGGAGAGCCATAACAGAAAGAGGGGACAATGGAGCCACAGTACGCAGAAGCCTTTTTTGCAGAGAGCACTTGTAACCTCCCAGACTGGACTCTAGAGTCGGTACCCCTGCAGAAGAGGACTGACAAAAAGCAGGGACAGATCCAGCTGATGCAAGTGCTGGAGAACCAAGAGAGGCAGTGGGAGGCACATGGGTACCTGCAAGACTATTTGACACGGCTGGCTGAACAGCACCTGTATTTATTTAAGGTCCCGTGGGAAGAAATTAGTAGAGGCTGCAGGGAATGAGATTGGAAGGGAGGTGCCAGGGCAAGGAGGCCAGAGGCTAGCCAAAGCAGTCTTATGCCTACATATGCCTAAAAAAGGAAATGCCCCTACTTCTACAGGGACAAGAAGCCTCACCCAGAAGGCAGGAAAACAAAGCCCTAAAGAGTCCTACCTGTGGGGATAGGAAAAGGAGGGGCATGTTTTGCTTGGCTACACAAGGTACTTCTGGGGGGATTCTGTGCCCCTGTGGGGGCGCACAATTCATATGGCCTGCATTTTTCTGTGCCCCCTGTGCAGAAAAATGCAAAAAAAAAAAATCTGCTGGGGAACACATGCCTCTTCCCCAGTAGCGCATCTGTTCCAGCGTGCCTGGCGCAGCCTTGGGGGGAGGGGGGAAGAGGAGGCTAGGCATGCGTGATCACCATGGCGGGTGGGAGGGAGGGAGGCTGGGCATGTGTGTGTGCGCCACTGAGAGAGACTGTCCCTCTCCCTTGCTACTGCAGCTCACTGGCATGGAAGGGTAGGGCTTTTTATTCTGCAGGAGGTAGGCTGGGGCACAAACGTAGCAGCCCTGCCTCAGTGAATTGATTCATTCTCTGAGGCCCTAGCAGCCTGACTGTGTAGTTAGTAACACTGTTAAAGTTGCTGTTGATGGTTAATTGATCTCATTCTCTGAGGCAGAAATGTAGCAGCCTGACAATGTTAATGTCGCTATTATTAGTTAACTGTTCCCGTTCTCAGTCAATTCCCCCAGGAGCATAAAACCTGTGAAAGTTTTAAGGCCCCTACATTGCCAGAGTGATATAAAGGAGCCTTATTATAAATGACAGTAAGGGAATCTGCAGCGAGGAAGATCTATGTGCTCACTTTTTTCCTGTGCCAAAGTGGCACAGTGGGGTTAGGTTACAGCTCAGGATTTATGATACTTACCCATTTAAAAAAAAAGAAAAGAAAAGAAAGAAGAAAAAAAAAAGACTGAGGGCAAATAAAACATTTACCAAACAGTCAATAAAATGTCAGGACAATCAGAACCAAGCCCCTTCCCAAAGTACCCAGCCAGGTCCAGAACGATGATTAGCAAAACTGTATGATTTTCATGTGTGAAAGTCTGAGCAATTTAAAATGACATTCTACTTTTCTTTCCTTCTTTTTTTTCCTGTTTGGTGTTCTGCAATGTAATTTAAATGAAAATCTAGGTTTATAACTGGAATGCAGGGTATTAGTTACCGAGTGTTTGTAACTTAACTTTCATGTGTTTAGGAAATGCTGAATAATAGTATTGTGATTTTTCTGTATTGTAGTTGAAATAAAATCACCAAAACAATTGAAACTGGTGTGATTTTATTGCATTATTTTGACAAATTATGCAGAATTTTTTGCTGCAGAATTTTGAATATTTTAGCGCAGAATCCCCCCAGGAGTAAGAAGGGATGCCCACATATGAGCTATGAGGTGAAGACTAGCCCAGGAGAAGGGGCTGGACAAAAGAAGGCCAATTGGAAGACTACTGCTAACACAACTCAAAGAGTTTGCTTTGGGTGTTGTAAGCTTGGCCATATAAGGGGGCACTGCCCTCTTAAGAAAGGGCGGAATAGCAAAGGGGTATTTCATAGACTCCAGTGAAATAGATAATAAAGAGGGGGTGTCCAGGGACCAAAGCATGCCAGAGACTGTCAGAATAGAGACAGCAGCAATCACTATGGAGCCGGCAGGTGGTCATCCCACACACCCAAGAAGAGGTAGTAAGGAGGTTAACAGATGACTGGGGTGGAGAGGGCCCACACACATAGGAACGAACACTGAAGCAGAGCAAATTATGGTGGGAACTCAAAGCCTGAGGGAGCCCGTGGGGGCAAGTGAAGGAGCTATAGGGGAAGCTAGCAGTAGCAGAGCAAGCCCTGTGAATAGCTGAAGAAGATCTGGAGTTCCAAAAGGAAAAGTTTAGGATTGCCCCGGACAACCAGCATAGTTTGTGTCTCCTGGTGGAGGAGACTGAACAAGAGAGGGATGACCTGCGGACACAGCTCAGGGAAATGCAGGGCAGGAGGCCACCACAGCCCTGTGGGTTGTAGGCCGGAGGAACAGAGTATGTGATGGGATGTCCACCCCACACAGGACTGGAAGGGGTGAAGATGACCAGGCAGGCCAATTGACTCCCCAGGCTTCATCTGCAGGAGGAGCTAGGGAGCAGGGGTTCATTAAACCAGGCCCAGCTGGGCAGGAACAGGCGGGGCCTCTATAAAGTCCAGGAGCTGAGAGTAGAAGGGGCTACAGGGAGGTAGTCTGCAGTATTCCTGTGAGGAGGAAGGTTGTAGGAAGAAGCCCAGGAAAACAGCAACAAGGGCTAGCACAGTACAGGCCTTGGCTGCATGTTATAGGGTCCCTGGGCTGGAACCCAGTGTAGAGGGCGGGCCTGGGTTCCCCTACCAGCCACTGGGTAGTGACACAGAGCACTGGAGACATCAGACAGACAGCTGGTCTAGAAGGACTGTGATTTCCCTGGAAAGGGAGGAACTGAGTGACCTGGCCGGAGAGCCAAGCCACAAACCAGAAGATGCTGCAGGCTGAGAGAAGATGGGTAGAGCGAGTGCTGAGGAGGGTACAGCACCTGGCAGAGCTACTCCCCATAGTGGCCAGGAGGCTGTGCCATGAGTGGTGTGGGAACCCCGTCACAAAGCCCTTCTATCCCTTTATCTGTGTAAACAATTTAGCAGCAGCAACAAAACAAAAGAAGTGTTTCAGCTACTGCTTAGCCTATGGCTAACAGCAGCTCCACAGCCTCTGTTTAGGAATAATGATTCAGATATAGCATCATCAGGAGGAAGAACCTTTCTAACCTCCCTCACCCCTTTTTAAGGTCAAGTTTAAGACTGAAGTAAAAGGAGATACTCAAGTTTACCCACAAGGTTTTAGTGCAGTATTTGCCCAGAAGAGAGACACCTATAGTCTCTCCATACTGTAAGAGTACAGAATATCCATCCTTTCCAGCCTGTTAGAGAGTGAAAATACTTCACTTCTACATTAACTGACCATATTGTATTCAAAGTTATGGTATGGGAATACACCTACCATCTGCTCTTAAGATTGCGGTAGAGGTACCCCCCACTATTATTTATTTGAGGAGCAGATTGTTTAATTTACAATTTAAAATTAGGCCTTCAAAAGCTGCTGGCGACTTAAAATCAAGGGTTACATCAAGTAAAGAAACAGTTTGATTAGATGACTTATAAGCCACCTGCCTGTACTACTGGTTACCAAATCATTTGATCAAAACTGATAGAGGCACGCAACATTTCTCCCCAGCACTAATGCTGATTGTGACTCAGCCTCTGTCTAGTAGTGTGACAGAAGGGTTTGCTGTGATTAAAGATCCAATCATACAGTACAAGCAAAAAACCCAACCTATGTAAGCAGCTTCATCTGCATTTTTGGAGCCCTCTGGTGCTGAACTCTGATCTGCCTGAACCAGGATGGCATATTTAAGAGTCCCATACAGCATAAGTCTAATAGTGAGGATCACAGTCCTCTACCAAGCTGTCTGTGATGTAGCTGGTCTCAAGGATGGTCTCATAGTACATTTTTTCTGTAAATGTGTTCACTGTCCAGCCAACCACTTGAACGCCTCGTGAAGACCACTGCCTCACATACTCTCTGTAAAGAACAAAGATGCTGTTAGGAGAACACCAAGACTACCATGAACACAGGCTAAAACAAATAGCTTTCCTATACAATATACATTCTCCACAGCAGGGGTAGTCAATTATTTTTTTTGTAAAGGTCCACATTTCTAGGTTCAAGTATAGTCAAGGTCCAGATGCCAGAAAAAAACAGTAATAATGATAATAAGTACTTAAGACTTCTTTGTCTGTTCAAAAACATCTGGAGGTCTGGATTTGGCCTACGGTCTGCCTATTGACTACCTGCTCTGCAGTGACCACATTCCACCTTTCTACAATATCTCTTTACAAACAGGCAACAGCAACAAATTTCCCTCTTTTAACTTAAGGTGTAGCACTGGGGGTAAAAATATGAATGGGGAGGACAAAGATTATAAATATGAAAAAATAAATTGCATATATTATTGAAGAGGAGACCTGTTTAAAACAGCACACAGTACGCTCACTAGAGATTCTGGTGTTCGTGTACATGAGACTCTTCTAAATCATGGTCTCACTTTACCTCTTCCTCCCTATTTTATTACACGATTACCTCTGGATACGTTAGCTCCTCCTGAAAATGTATGTTTCGGCACTTACTGTGAAATGTAATTTTTCTGCATGAGGAAAGCTGAAACCCCACACAGGTACCACAAGAAGTTGTGCAAGCTCCAGTCCAGAATGATGTCCATCATCATATATCCATAATGCTTCCAAAAGCAATCAAAACGAGGCTTCCCATCTCCAAAATGACTAAGGCTCCAGGGCCTGTGTGTTAACGCTGTAACAACATTCCTATCAGATTGCCTCATCTGGAAGACCAAGGTGAGAAAGTTGTACTTAGCAGATGATGCCAAATTGCCAGGGCTACACTCTAGATTAGATGGATGGATTTGAATTATTACCTGATTTGCAAACAGGAACATTTGAAGATGAAGGGATGAGAGGCACTAGTTTGTGAATTTGCACTTCTAGCAGAGTTCTTTTTCCTCCAAGATGTTGTTTAACCTGGTTTTGAAACTATTTATTGTAACTGCTTGTATTGTTTCCCTTGGTAATCCCTTTATTGAACAAGTGACACTTATGTTAAGGCTTGAATCCTACATTGCTTGTGCACACAAGACTCCCATTTAAGTCAATGGGAGTTATCTGTGTGCAAAGAAGGTAAGGTAGGGTCCTTAGTCTCAAACTTTGACTTGCTAGAAGTTAATGGTTGACATGCAGATACTGACAAGTGTACAACTTTAGTCTCTGTATAAATACAGCTTAGCATGCTGTTTAGGAGGCTACACAGTTTAGTTGGGGATTGGTCCTGCTTTGAGCACGGGGCTGGACTAGATGACCTCCTGAGGTCCCTTCCAACCCTGATATTCTGTGATTCATCTAGACCAGTTTGTAAATTCTCTAAAGGTTGTTTGACCCAGTGTGTTCTCACTGACTAAGCTGTGTTTAAATTAAACAGACTGAACTGTATTGAAAATCACTTCAGCAAATGCCAATTTAACACTACCAAATACAGAGTTTCAAAGAGCAGTTTCTGAAACTTAGTGTCTTCAATTTTTCTAATAACTAGGATCTACAGATTGCCACATAATTATAACTGGTCTGTGTTCTATCATTTATTTATTTTATTATACACACAGATGAAATGCAAAGCCTTAATAAAGAATTTTATCTTAATATCCCAAATCATTAATGGAAAGCGGTTTAATAGTTCAAATTTGCCAGTGCATTTATATTAATGCAGTTTCCCCTACACTTACTAAAGAGCCTGTTTCAGGTAATACCTTGTGATGTCATCAGCTGTTACAGAGCAATCCTCTAACCCTAAACCGAGGCCTCACAAGTAAACAGAGGAAACTGAATTTCAGCTATTTAACTTGAGGCTCTTGACTGCTATTAAGTAGCATAAGCCCAACACTGATGTTGTTTTATAAGACCCAAGAAAAGTGTTTTCATGCTATTTAAATGTTTAGATCTGGACGTTTCCTTGCACGGCTTACATCCCAAACATTGCAACATCCTGCTAGTGCAGGAGGTAGAGTGTGAACAAATCTATCTTCACTAGCCAAGCTTAGTGAAGCATGCAAAATAACAAACAGCATAAATGGAAAATGAGGAGTTAGAATTAACTATTTTTTAACTTTAATAAGGTATTAATACAAATAGAAAGTTACTAAAAATCTTAATTAAAAAACAAACACACACAAAAAACTGACCCTCATACTTCACACAGGTCCCCATTGTTACCAATCTCTTAGCCAGGAACTTATGCATCAGTGCAGGCATGTTTAATTTCAGCTCCACCCCATCCTGTTGCAGAGCAAGCAGTAAAATGAAATTAACAATACACAAAGCAGTACTAGTATCTTGCTTCAAGTGTGTTGTTAATTTCACTTTACCACTGAGCTTGAAGCAGAAGAATGGATGGAAGGACAGTAAAGCAACAAGGGATTGGGAAGGGGAAGTAGCTGAGACAACGAGATAGCAAAGGAAGAAGCAAGGAAAGTAGGAAAATATGGAACAAAAGGGAAAGACTCAAAGGAGGAGGACAAAAATAGAGAAAAATTCAGGAATGCCTATGATTCTGTAAGGTAAGAAGGGAGGGGAAATAGCTGAGCAAGGGAACCATGCACACGGAGGAAGGGAATGACAAATAATGGGAATTAGGAGACAATTTATTTGAATATATACTAAACTTCTATAATAATCTGACACCGGTGTAATCTGTTAATAGATACCTTGGCACCTCAGTGTCAATATCACTTAGTGTCAATTTTAAGCTAATGAACCTTTACCAGTGTAATTCTTAGGGGAGGGGGAGTTATTCAAGATTTATCTAATCAGTATGGAAGGGTCTGACAAGGTGGCAATGGTGAGTGGGGGTATATGAGGATTGAGAATCGAATACCCCAGTCCTCCCCTCATTCCAACACCGACTTTTAAGTGTGTTCTTAATTACTTAAGAATGATCCCCATGTACTCTGGAGTTGCACTTCTCCACAACAGCATACTCATCGTATTACAGTGATTGTGACGTGGTGTACATAAAACTAAAAAAACAAAATAAACCTTTAGGAAGTTTTACCTTATAGACTATCTCTGGTATGAAAGAGCAGACAATGCTACTGTTGTACAAACGAGGATATTCCAGATAGAGGAGTTTTAGGGCATCAACTGCCTATCAATGAAAGATAAATACATAGAAGGAACATTGTAGTTTAAAGAGTTCATTAGGATACAGAAAGACCGCACTAAAGTGCGTTGTTGTTTTTCCTGGGGGGTTGGAATTAGAAAGGGGAAGGAGGAAAGCAGCATTTAAGTTTGTCTACAGCTCAAGGTCCATAGACATTGTTTGTTATGCAACATTCATAGACTGCAGCATAAAAGGATGTACAGTATTTATCATACTGTGCATGCCTCAGGCAGAATGCTTTCAATAGCCAGGAAGTGTGCTAAGAGATACACACCCCTGACAAGGTCTATTGCTATAAAACATTTGCAGCATTAACTGTGGTTTGGTTTTGAAAGAAAACTTTTTTTCTATATATCATGTCAGAGAAAAACTATACAGTTTATGAACAAGCCAACCATTACCTACCAAAAGTACCCCATGTCATGATGCTAACTACTACAGACAAGCAGGATAGCCCATCGTGATTTCTCTTCTTCCACACAACTAGGTGGCAGGGAGGACACAGTTATTCATTCACTTAGATTCAGTGCATGCTTGTGACATTACCAGAGCCCAACATACCAGTGAGCCATGTTCTAATTACGCTTGTCAGCGTCCTTGTTCAATGGAATGGAAAGAATAAAGCATGAAAAAGTTGTCTCAGTTTTATAAAACCAAACTTAACTTTCTGCAAAAACAGGCCCAAGACCTCTTTCACTGAAGTTAAAGGGAGTAGTGCCATGGACTTCAATGGGAGCAATCCAATGAAATGGTGAGTGAAGCATTCTTAGCAAAAAATACCTGATTTGCATGGCCTTTGACATCGAAGTAGATAATGAGGTTATAATGCATACATTCCATAACGGCTTCTTTCAAAGTTGGTACTTTTTCACCACGGAAATCTCTCCTACAGAAAGGTATGAAAAGTTCAGTGGAACGCACCCAATCCAGGAGAACTCCAAGAACAAAGAGGAAGGAAAGATTCCATTTGAACTGTGCCGAGGTGTAGAGTATATTAAATTAAAAACACCAAATGTATAAACTAATGGAGATCCCTCAAAAAAAAAAATCATTCACAGTAACATTTTAGGAGACTTCTTCTTGTACATATTCCAGCAAGTGTATATATTTCTTTGCCTACATTTTGCAAGAATGGAAATAATTAGCACCTTATGTCAAGATCAAAGGTCTTATCTGAGACGTTCTTAGAACTCCAAGTAATTCCTTTCCAACAGTTTAACCCTTATGTTTTAGAAAAAATGAGTCATCCCACCATTCATACAAAGATACAAATGATCATTTAAATAAACAAATCTAATCAAGAGATGTGTCAATAAAATTTACTTTAGAAATAGCTACCCCAGTAAGCTTTGAAAAGTAGCAATAGTCCCAATATATCAAGTGTTTTTCAGACCAAACCCTGTCCTAAAAAGCGTTTGGTCAAGATTAATTTGAGATTAACACTGCTTATGCATTAGATGTTGGAGAATCTCATCCTTAAAATCAAAATCATTCAGTTCTGCTTCATGGTTCCCACTCCAAGAAGGGGCAAGGAGACAGATTCTGATCTGCTTCCAACATGGGTAGGAGGCACAACGTGTGTGTTAGAAAGTTTCAAGGGGTTTTTAGTCACAGATGGGTCAAAGTCAAATTTTATTTATGATGGTTGTTTTGGTACTGTAGAAACATTTTCAGAAACAAGTAGAAGTACTAGTAGACTGTTGCTGATCATTTACCATAGTCTATGTTTTGCAGATGGATTAAGCTTCCTAATTTCTTCAAACGTAAAGTCACGTAAATTCCCAGACCCATCAGTTGTTCTTTCTACTGTATCATCATGCATTAGAATGGGAATGCCATCTGCAGTGAATTCAAGGTCTAGCTCCACGCCTGTGGCTCCATTCTTAGCTGCCTTTAAAACAAAAAAGAAAGACAAAAACTATTTAAATATAAAGGTGGGTGCTACAATGCTTACTTTGTATTCTAATACAGATGCCAGGCTACTATATTCTCTAAGATTTGTCAGCCCACAAAACACAGTGGGCTTTAGCTAAATTCTTATGAGGCCTGTATTTATAGATCTAATATGAAGATATGTCCTATACTCCAAATGGTAAATTGCTGAGCAAAATACACATGAAGGGAAGGAACTCAACCCTATCTCTACCCCACAGCCAGCTGGTGATGTCCTGGTTACCCATGGCCTAGCCACAGTAAATAAATTAGATGGATTTATCCTATCAGGATAAATTAGTCAGGGCAATGGATCTTAATTGGGAAGCAGTCCAGGCTTGTGGGAATTTGGCTGAGTTAAGGTGGAAACCAATTATCTTGGGCCAAGTAACCAAGATATGTAATAGAAGAGAATTTGGCAACTTACTTTTCTACCACGCATAGCAGGCATGACATGGGGCAACTGTTATTAACAGCAGAGGAAAAGGATCCCTCACTGTGGCTTTTTTTCTCCCCTGAAAAAAATTCCTAGTCTATCAAATACCAGGTATTTTAAATATAGACTTCATACCATATTTCTTTCTCTGATGATAGATTGAATTAATCCCTTCATCCAATACAGTATTTGAGATCTTAAACATTTCTATTGTAAAATTAAAATGGAAGAGATTCCCATTCTCCCTTTTTGGGCGGGGGGGGGGGGGGGGACCCAGCAACTTTGTGAACAAGCTTTATATCATCTGGTAATTTTTACTTGAATTTGAAATAAATTACATAATCTCAGTTTCAAGATAGTGGTGGCAGGGACATTCTGATTGACATGAAAACAAAGACAAATTTAATCAAATCCCACTTGATTTTATGAAAACAAGAGAATAAAAGTGAGAGTAACTTCAGATAATCATATCTGCAAAAAAATTATTTTAATTTATTTGAGACAAGATCAAAACTAGAAAATCGGAACACTGTTTTCAAGATGGACTACTAGATTACAAGTTTTAGCTGCCTGTGGGTAAGTGATTGGAATTTGTACCCTTCTCCACAATACTGGGAGATAGTGGGATCAGTTTCTATTGTACACTTGCAAGTTCATAAAATCAGAGAGCTACCTGGATCTTAATGTTAACTGTACACATACAACTTTTATACAACAGTCATCAAGGAGACGAGGCAAGATTATGATTAAGTAGGAAGGTGGTCCACACAATGAAAAGTTGAATACCCTTGATCTAGAATGATCCTGTTTTATCTTCTTGTTTTATAGTACTTGCCCAATCTTAGGACAGGCCTTACAGAATTAGAGAATGACTAGCCCAAGACATCCTAAAACTGAATTTTTACAATACAGAGGGTGGAAAGCATGCATAGTTTTTGCTCTTGACTAGTCCATCTTCCCTTCTTTTGCTCATCCCTTTTCTTCCCCATTCCCAGAAAGATATGCCTTTTGTACAGATCTCCTGTTTTCAGCACTTAAATGGTGCTGGGCTTATATTTACAGGATATGGTAGCTCAGTCACAGAGATGTTTTGAGATATTTAGCAAGAAGAGTTTGACTACTGACATTTCCAGAATTTTCTTCCCTTTATCTCCTTGGGGAGAAGTGTAGCCTGAGTAGCTGAACAACACTGACGTTAGAATAGTAAACAGCATCTACCCTGTAATTTCCAAATTCATTCTGTTGTGTACCAAGTTTGCTCTGGAGTGTCTTGGGCAACAGTTGGTTACTATATTTACACAATGATTCACAAGTATGTACATAATAATTCCCCTGTTGTTTCTGTTTGGTTTTAGCTGCTCTACTTAATCACTATGGTTTGTTGATTAGTTTGCACTACTCACTCCCATTTGCTTGTAGTCTTTTATTTGTTTATAACACCTTTAATTGCAATCTTTTGCTTGATTTCAGGCAACAATTTGTTTATGATTTTTAAAAATGGAAAAACAGTAAGTGTTGACATTTTGATTGTTGTGGAATTTTACTGCTATGATTTGATTTCTGGTGATATGTACTCCCTGCAGATATTCCTATAAATAAATTTTGCTATTAAAATTTTAAAACAAAAATATAGTCAGTCATACAGTGTAAGGCTAGAAGGGACCACTAGATCATCTAGTCTGACCACCATATCACAGGCCACCAACAGCACCCACATACTAAATCCAGCAATGGAAATGAGACCAAGTAAATGAGACCCACAGGAGATTGAACTATTCTCTGCCACAGGCTGAGGACAGGAGGGACTGAGATGCATCAGTGCTTGAGGCCACTGCAGTGGCACAGAAATGATTAAATGAGGTACACCCAGATAATCTCAGCAAGTGACCCACATGTTGCAGACGAAAGTAAAAACACCTCAAGGTCGCTGCAGATTTGACCTGGTGGAAAATTCCTTCCTAATCCACATATGTGAATCAGTTAGACCTGAGGCACCTGAGCAAGAACCAGCCAGCTACACATCTGAAAGAGACAGAATACTCAGTGCCAGGTCAGAGCCCTGGCCCACCCTGCCCAGTGTCCAATCTCCAGCTGTGTCCATCCCTGATGCTTCAGAAGGAGGAGATAAACCTCCCAGAATACACTGGGAGGGAAAAATCCCATCCTAGCCACTGGGGCGTTGCTGGCTGAAACCCCAAAGCATGAGTTTTAGGAACATCAGCTGTGCCCGCCACCATCACTTTCCTCCCTTTCATAATTTGACAAGTGAAGGTATTCTTTATCGAAGACATTAATACATTTTATAAAATTACCATTTAAGTTGTTGGCATCTCTTTGTTAGAATTATTTGGAATTGGATGTGAAAAAACAAAATTGGATTATTCTGTTCGCTACTATGCCAAACTGATTTAAAAGCAAAAAAGTAATATACAGTTTTTACCACACACCTATTTCTGCTGCTCATAGCTTTCTCAAAGAACAGCCAAGTGAAACCAGACCACTCTTTCAGTTTCTATTATTCAGACCTCTGAGGGAGGCAGTGAAACTGACAGGAATTTGGTCCAGTTTAAGTTTCTGCTGCCTTGAAAGCAGAGGGGGGAAGTAGAGCTATTTATTCCAAATACGACCCCAAAATTGGAGTTTGTGGAAGTAGCAGAAAGCCCGCCCCGGTACCATCCTGGCAGCAGCTGGGATGGCCCTGCATCTGTTAATGTCATATTGTCCATAATTTTCTGTCTCTCCCCGCCACTGACTATTTCAAGTTGGGAGGCACCTCCAGCTGAGAGGACCCCTAGAACAGTGTTTCCCAAAGGGTGGGTCATGACCCAGTGAGTTGCGATAAAGTTCTCGATGGGTCACAGGGACCTAGGCAAACATACACTTCTCCCAACCCAGTGAGGTGAGGGAAGAGTTTGGAGAATAAGCCCATTATGCACTCACCCCATAACGGGGGCTCCTGTCCTGCAACACTGGGCCCAGCTCCCCGCTATGGGCATTGCAACCTGGTACATGGAGTGGCAATGCCACTTCTGCTTGGCTGACTACCCTGTCAAATACAAGGGGCACTAGGCCACAATGCCACTCACCCAAATTTGGTCCACCTGCTCCTCCTGAGTGGCGCTATGACCCCATGTGCCAAGTCGCCACGCCGGGGAGCAGGGCCCAGCCCCATGGGACAGGAACTGCCACCACTTCACTCTTCAACCCCCCCACTCCCAGGGCCTCCCCTCCCCGCCAGGCTGGGATTAGGGTTGCAGTGCCAGATTAGAGGGTGTATGGACGTAAAGGTGGGTGGCAAAACGCAGCTGGTGGGTGGCTTTAGTAAAGAGTTTGGGAACCATGGCCCTGGCAGGTACTGCTATGGGAGGAAAGGGGGACAGGGAAGCCAAGGACTGAGGAAAAGTAGATGGTCCAGGGGGTGAAGAACAGTAACTCCTAGCACCCAAAGGGACACGGCTTCTGGGGGTCCTGTCCCAAGATTAAGGCAAGGGCCTCAGGGTCAGTTGGGTGGGCCAGGTGACTCCTGGAAGGGGTGGGGTCTCCCAAAGGACAGGGTCCCCACGGAGCAATACCTCTGGGGGCGGGGGAGCACTCCTGGGGGCAGGCAGAGCGAGGGGTGCAGCAGGCTCAGTAAGAAGAAGGTAGGGGTGTGCTAGCAGGGGGAGTGGCTCGAGGGGGGCATCCCAGAGGTCCCCCCGGGGGGGTGTCCCAGAGGCCCGCGGGGGGGGGGGGTGTCCCGGTGGCTGACCTGTCTGATGGCCGCCAGCGTGTTCTCGGGCGCGTCGTGCCCGCCGCCGCGGTGGGCGATGCGGGCGGCGGTGCCGCGGGGCTGCAGAATGTGCTGGGCCCGCGGCAGGGAGACGGGCTCCAGGCTGAAGAGCCGCAGCGCCAGGTAGAGGCCGCACGTGAGCAGGCAGGAGAGCACCGGGCTGCGGCTCAGCACCAGCAGCGCCCCCAGCAGCGCCGTGAAGGTGCCCAGCATAGCGGCGGGAGAGGGGATGGGGAAACCCCCCTCACGAGCCGCCGGTCCGAGCCAGGGCCGTGATCACACAATCACCCTCACTGCTACCGACCAGCCAATCAGCACCCGGCAATCGATTTCCAACCACCAATCAACCGCCAACGGATCTCCGCCGTCTGCCGGTCAACAGCAGCCATTGGCAATCGCCAGCCAATCACCATCCAGCGCTCGCCACACCTATATCCGTCAGCCAATCCTCAAACACAGTCTGACAGAATCTGGGGGAGTGACGTGGCACTGTCTGATGGTGGCTTGTGTGATCGCACCAGCACTGAGAGAGCGTGAGTCTGCTCAGACTCTCCTGGAAGTGTCTAGAGGGGGATGTTCAAAGGTGCAAAGGGGGAATCTTGCGGCCAACTCCTAATGTTCAATAAATCATAAGTCAAGCATGCCAAAAGAAAACACCAGAACAACTTAAAATCGTGATAAAAAATGCACTTTGGCTTCTTTTTGTCTTCTATTTCCTGCATCTGTAGGGGGGCACCCTGTTCATGTTTTCAAACTTTCCTCTACAATTGTGAGGGCTAAAAACTTACTTTTTATACTTAAAAGCTGAGATTATCATACAATCATTTGATTTCCGCAGGTGTAGCTTTAAGAGAAACAACAATCTTGAGAGATGGAATAATTCCTATTTGTGCCTTTGAAGAGTCATGATAAAATTCCATTTAATTAGCCATTTATGGATGTCTGGCTAGTATTCTCAGGGTTTGGCCATCAATTTAGTTTATTCTAGGAAAAATATATTGTGGTTGGTATACTTGGATTTTGTAACTTTGGCAATCCAGTGCCTATAATAATTCTGCATTTAGTAACTAGGGTGATGCAGGTGTTTTGCAGTGATGCTGCAGACACTGATACAGTTTTTCTTGGATTATGACTGACTTTGTCATGAGTTTTCATCTTCTCCTGCATCAACAGATGTTGGGAATAGCTCAGGTATTAGTTCAAGTAATGCCTGGCTCATTGAAGCCACAACGTAATCGGCCTAGAGTTGGTCACAATGCTGGCTGTATCCTGACAAAACCAGCCAGACACATATAGGACTGAAATAATTTATGATTAATTAAGTGGTTCAGAAAAGTATTTAAAATTTTTTGACACGTTCTGTGTTATTTTAAGATTTAAAAAAGCAGCCTCAGAGAGTTAAAGTAGTACTTGATGTAAGGCTCTTGCTACTAATGATAACTATTAGCCTCTATGCTTACCTCCCCCAATGTTTCTACAAACCTAAGCAGACTTAGCCTGAGCTAGTGCAGCAGCTGTGTGTTTTTCAAACCCACCTGCCTCATGCCTGATTGCTAAACACTTTAGCAGCTGGCTGTACCCAGGGCTGCAGAACAGACAGAAGTGATGACATTTTAGAGAAAGTCTGAGGGCCTGATGACTTGTGTGAAAGGGTAAAACTGGAGTGTGAATGATGTCTCTGTCTGAAGGCTGCATTGACATGTTAACACCATGTCTATCAAAATATCATCTCCTCTCAAATGCAGTATGGTGACACCCTACTTGAACTTTACTGTGATGCTGTGAAAGATGGTGATGATTTCAGGACCCTTGAAGTGTTATTAGGACCTTTGCACAGATTCCATTGAAAATCAGCCCAGGGGTGCTGGAACAATTTGCATAGTGGGGGTGCTGAGAGCCATTGACCCACACTTAAAACCTTGTATATGATGGAACTTCAAGTCAGGGGCTGCGGTGGCATGCCCCACACCCCTAGTTCCAGCACCTATGAATCTGGGTGATTCTGGGAATAACAGCATAGGAAACAAGACTCCCTACACCTGATATAAAATGGGAGTCACCTTCACATTTAAGTCAGAAGCACAGCACAGCCTCCACCCCACCCCACCCAAAACTACAGATCCTTGCATGCAATGCTCCATAGCAGTGGTGGGCAAACTTTTTGGCTTGAGGGCCACATCTGGGTATGGAAATTGTATGGTGGGCCATGAATGCTCATGAAATTGGGGGTTGGAGTGCAGGAGGGGGTGAGGGCTTTAGGTTTGGGCCAGAATGAGGAGTTCAGGGTGCAGGAGGGGGCTCTGGGCTGGAGTGCAGGTCGGGGGGATGAGGGCTCTGTTGGGGGTGCAGGCCCTGGGATGCAGGAGGGTGGGACCGAGGGGTTTGAAGGGCAGGAGAGGGATCAGGGCTGAGGCAGGGGGTTAGGGATGCAGGCTCTGGATGGCGCTTACCTCAAGCAGCTCCCAGAAACAGTGGCATGCACCCTCTCTGGCTCCTACGGGGAGGCACAGCCAGGTGGATCTGCGCAGGCACCGCCCCTGCAGCTCCCATTGGACCTGTTTGCTGGCCAACAGGAGCTGCAGGGGCGGCACTTGGGGTGGGGACAGCATGTGGATTCCCCTGGCTGCCCCACTTGTAGGAGCCAGAGCAGGGACCTGCCCCTGCTTCTGGGAGCTGCATGGAGCAAGCCCCCGACCCTGCTCCCCGGAGGGAGCTCGAGGGCCGGATTAAAACATCTGAAGGACCAGATACGTCTCCGGTACCACAGTTTGCCCACCCCTGGTCCAGAACGAGGCAAGCAGGCTAAAGCCCAATAAGACTACTATTCCCAGCATTCAGAGTAACAGCCGTGTTAGTCTGTATTCGCAAAAAGAAAAGGAGTACTTGTGGCACCTTAGAGACTAACCAATTTATTTGAGCATAAGCTTTCGTGAGCTACAGCTCACTTCCTCAGATGCATATCGTGGAAACTGCAGCAGGCTTTATATATACACAGAGAATATGAAACAATACCTCCTCCCACCCCACTGTCCTGCTGGTAATAGCTTATCTAAAGTGATCATCAGGTGGGCCATTTCCAGCACAAATCCAGGTTTTCTCACCCTCCACCCCCCCACACAAATTCACTCTCCTGCTGGTGATAGCCCATCCAAAGTGACAACTCTTTACACAATGTGCATGACAATCAAGTTGGGCTATTTCCTGCACAAATCCAGGTTTTCTCACATCCCCCCCACCCCCATACACACACAAACTCACTCTCCTGCTGGTAATAGCTCATCCAAACTGACCACTCTTCAAGTTTAAATCCAAGTTAAACCAGAACATCTGGGGGGGGGGGGGGTAGGAAAAAACAAGAGGAAACAGGCTACCTTGCATAATGACTTAGCCACTCCCAGTCTCTATTTAAGCCTAAATTAATAGTATCCAATTTGCAAATGAATTCCAATTCAGCAGTTTCTCGCTGGAGTCTGGATTTGAAGTTTTTTTGTTTTAAGATAGCGACCTTCATGTCTGTGATTGCGTGACCAGAGAGATTGAAGTGTTCTCCGACTGGTTTATGAATGTTATAATTCTTGACATCTGATTTGTGTCCATTTATTCTTTTACGTAGAGACTGTCCAGTTTGACCAATGTATATGGCAGAGGGGCATTGCTGGCACATGATGGCATAGATCACATTGGTGGATGTGCAGGTGAACGAGCCTCTGATAGTGTGGCTGATGTTATGTGATGGTGATGGTGATGGTGTGATGGTGTCCCCTGAATAGATATGTGGGCACAATTGGCAACGGGCTTTGTTGCAAGGATAAGTTCCTGGGTTAGTGGTTCTGTTGTGTGGTATGTGGTTGTTGGTGAGTATTTGCTTCAGGTTGCGGGGCTGTCTGTAGGCAAGGACTGGCCTGTCTCCCAAGATTTGTGAGAGTGTTGGGTCATCCTTTAGGATAGGTTGTAGATCCTTAATAATGCGTTGGAGGGGTTTTAGTTGGGGGCTGAAGGTGACGGCTAGTGGCGTTCTGTTATTTTCTTTGTTAGGCCTGTCCTGTAGTAGGTGACTTCTGGGAACTCTTCTGGCTCTATCAATCTGTTTCTTTACTTCTGCAGGTGGGTATTGTAGTTGTAAGAAAGCTTGACAGAGATCTTGTAGGTGTTTGTCTCTGTCTGAGGGGTTGGAGCAAATGGCGGTTGTATCGCAGAGCTTGGCTGTAGACAATAGATCGTGTGGTGTGGTCAGGGTGAAAGCTGGAGGCATGCAGGTAGGAATAGCGGTCAGTAGGTTTCCGGTATAGGGTGGTGTTTATGTGACCATGGTTTATTAGCACTGTAGTGTCCAGGAAGTGGATCTCTTGTGTGGACTGGACCAGGCTGAGGTTGGTGGTGGGATGGAAATTGTTGAAATCATGGTGGAATTCCTCAAGGGCTTCTTTTCCATGGGTCCAGATGATGAAGATGTCATCAATATAGCGCAAGTAGAGTAGGGGCTTCCTGTCAGATTGCGTGAGGAAGTGGGCGCGGGGAAGCATTGTATGCTGGGATTTGTAGTATCCGGCTTGGCTCACTTAGCTGAACAGCCCCGTTAGTCGCCTCCAGCCGGAAGCTCTGGCAGGGGGGTGGGAAGGGCTGGCGAGAAGGGCGGGGTGCAGCGAGGTTTGCGGTTGCCAGGAGCCAGCTGCTCTCTGGCAGGGAACCTGGGTGCGCTGGGCCCGCCCGCCCCGTATCCACGCTCCTTGGGGGCCTCGGAGCAGGTACCGGGCTGTGGGCGGAGTCTGCCCTGGCGCGGGGACTGGGACGCCGTTCCGAGGTGTGTGCCGGGGCCCTGCGGCTGAGGGGTGCGACTGATTCCGGGCCTCCTCCTCCTCCAACCTGAACCTGAGGGGCCGCGGCCGCCACCTGCCTAAGGGGACCCGCCAGAACGGGGGCGGGGCAGCCCGAGTGAGGAGGCGGGGGGGGGGGGTTTGGCGCGGGGGATCGTCACCCCGGGTTTAAAATGCTCCAGCGTTATGTGGTGGGGGCGGGGGCTCTGCCCCCCGGGGTCCTGGCCTGACAGCTCCGCTTGTACCCCGGCGCGTGAGGGGCCGCTGCTGTCTCCGCACTCTCAGGAGGAGGCGAAAACTGACGCGGTTCTCCCCCCCACCTCAGCCGCTGAAGGCTGCCCCCTTGCGGGACTTGGTGTCAGGGATGTGCTCGGCGCGGTATACGATGAAGAGTCCCAGTCCCACGGAGTTTGCGTTCTGAAAGGCAGCTGTAGCTGAGACAAGGCTCAGAGGGAACGTTTTAGTTGCGGGGAGGGGTTGAGTGGGTGTTGGGGATGGGTGGAGAAGGCATTTGAGTCATATGAGTTAATGCTGGTGGACTTCACAGAAAGAGCAAGCCTTTTAGGAGGCGTTTGGATGAAGAGGGGATAGGGGCTGTGAGGAAATTAGGAGGCCGTTTGAAATTTAAGGGAGGGGCATTTTGGAAGAAGGCAGGAAGAGAGTGAGAAAAACACAAAGCATGCTAGTCCTGCCTCTCCCTTTGAGTTTCTTGCTTGGCTGTGAATTTTTAATCTGGATGGGGGTTGCCACCATATCAGCATTGTTGGTGGTGGTTTTGAGTGGAACCAGTTTTATGATTTGTAGGGAATTTCCGGTTTCTATCCAATTTGCAAAAGAGCCTGAAATTTAACATAGGCATTGGGGTTATCATTGCTATAATGAGACCTGATCAGATAAAAGGGAGATGAGGTGATAGACAGCTGGCCCCAAATAACTTCCTGACCCCAACAATCCTGAAAACAAATAACACACAAGACCAGTTACCAGCTGAGAATATTTTTTTTTCTTGGCTGAGAAGTTTTTAGCACTACTTGTAGAATGGTTGCTTTTGGATTCTCCATCACAGATTCAGTGACTCAAATCTTAATTTCTTCTCTGCACACTTAATAATTTGAGGGCTTTGGTTGAAAAGTCCACATATTTCAGACTGGGGTATTTTGACAGCAGTGGTTCAATCACTTAGTACAGAAGTGCAGTGAATTTCTATTGTGGAAGAAAGGGAGTTCTGTAAAAATAGGGAACAAGCAATTCTGGTAGTTTGTAGCAGAATTTTCTTCTCTTCTTTGGTTCTGAGCTCGTGGACTCAAGCAGAGCAGGTTAATAATTTATCAACCCAGGAATGTATTTTTCGCCTTATATATGTAGTTGTAGGTGGTTTGCATCATAAGTAACTCACGGTAATGACACACACTACTTCTGCTCACAGCTTCCTAACTTTGGTGTACCTTTCCTCCTTGCAGTCTCAGAATTGCACAAATTATTGTATAGAAGATCTAACAAAACACTTTGATTTGTACCCTGCCCTCTGTAGTAAAGCTGTAATTCCAGTAATGATTCTAATAGCATTACCATTAGGAAACTGGAGTAACTTGTACATCTTGGTTATAATTCCATTTTAGGATTCTAGTAATCTGTGGGGATTTTGTAATAACCATATTTTATATTTGTGAGAACATAAAGAGGGGATTGGAAGGAGGATTTTGTGCATTGGTGGAGATATGTCTTTAGGGGAATATGTCATTGATTTATTTGTTTAACCATGTGCTTTGTTAAATAAGGTACATAGATTTAAAACTTGCAAAAATCTGTCATGGGATTCAGGTGATGTACAAATCTTTCAGGCTCTAATTTTCGTGGCTTTATGATGTCCTCAGGATTCACCAATGGAATAACTGTACGGGTTCATTATGTACATGTCAGGGCACATAATTATTTGCCTTTTGGTTCTCGCTAGTGCTTCTCAATCACCTGTATTAGAAATGGTTGTTTCGGGTGTTTGATTAATTACAGCACCTGCAAACATATGTGTTTGCCTTCTATTGCTAACTTAAGTGGTTTATTTATAACAGTGCATTCTGTATTGCAAATCTCTATTATGGTACATCATAATCGAAGGAACCATCTATTCTTGTGATTACATCATGAACATTTATATTGAGCTGCCTATTTCTTTCCTCGGCCAAAACAGCATTCAAGGGAGGATGTAGATTTTGTAAAACAATAGCACTGCATTCATCTTAGACGCATTGAGGGCACAAACAATATAGTTTTGTTTATTTTCTAAACTGTTAGTTTAAAAAAAACTTACCTTCCTATAGCAAAGCTAGTTTGAGCCTAACCATGTTTACAGTGTTAGTTTGTTTTCCCAGTTTACTCTCAATCAAATGCATGCTTTTTTTTTCTTCACAAGTAACAATAACAGCATTGCCACCATCATATTTTTAGTACTAGTTTTTCTGATGTTTCACTGCCAAGGTTGTAAAGAATGGCTCTGTCAAGGGAGAACTGTATAGAGTAACAAGAGTTACCAGTAACTTGGTACCTCAGCCTCTTTAACAACTTAAGGTCCCAGTCCTGCTCCCACTGAAATCAATGGGAATCAAGCCCTTTATGAGACAGCAGTCTCTTAGGAACAATTTAATTTGGGGTTGACAGTAGCACAGATTAAAGAAGAATAAGTATTGGTTCTTTTTTGTTTCTGGTGGCAGAGACAGAAACATAACACATTTTAGAGAACAATTTATTTTCTAATTCTGTAAGCCAAGATTGTCATGTATATTGCTGTATTTTGTGTTCTTGTCAGTAATATTTTCTCTATGTGCAGTACAATATTAAGATGGAGGACTATGAGGAGTTCTGTGAAAAGCATCTTGCCAGGATCCAAGGAGAGTCAATTCAAAGGGAAACCTCTTCATCTGCTCAGAAGAATATCTCACTTATTCAATTCTATGGCATTCCTGTGCTTTCACCTCTGGTAAGATTTCCTTGTCAGTTAGGCATTTCTATTAAAAAAGAAGAGGACAACCATTTTTGTTTAGTTATTTCTGTCTCGATAAAATATGACCAACCTTGAGTAGTACAGGAGACAAGTAGTTGTCGGTAATGTTGAGGTTCAAAACCAAAATAAGGGTGGTGGGATAGGGGGATTGTCATGCAATGTAGTACAAGAGGATTTTGTCATTTGAACAAATTAGATTGTGGTGCCTATGACTTGGGGAATGCCTGCTCGATGGACTCCTTTTTTTCTTCCCTTCCTGCTATATCCACTGGTCTTTCTTCTCTAAAGGCTGCCCTTCCCCACTCAATAATACCCTCCTTTCTACAATAGTCCACTCCCGCTATACCTGTCTTGCACCACATCTACCCTAGTGTATTTCATAGACCGAATTCTAACAGGTAGCAGTGGTGTAAATTATAGTGTAAAAAGGGCATAGGCATTCTTTACTGCTGTCGTTTAACTGATCCTTGACACTACAGCTACTGCTGGTGGAGCTGGAGCAGTAGGGAATTACAGCCATAACATATCAAGTTTTTTTTTAAATATTTTTTTACATTTAATTTTCTTTTTGATAAAGAAAAGAAGTCACTGATACTTTGTTTTTCAGCTGAGTCTTGAGAGAAAAAAGGAAATGCATCAAGATAAACAAAAAGCAATTGATATAGAGATCTGGAAGCAGAATTCCAGGAAAAGAGCTTTACTGAATCGTGTTCAGGAGATCCTGGAAAACATGCAGGCAAGTTTGATGCAAGGTTTTTTAATTAGTTGTTGTAGATATTTTCATACACATACCAAAGGTCACTGAAGGCTCGTAAGTTCCCTAATATAAACTTGCGGTTACTAGCAGTTTACCCTCTTTAGACCAACATTTGCTAGTAATTTATATTGTACGACCTGGTGAACAATTACAGTGAATACATGTAATAGTTTTAAATAATGTTGTTAAGTTTTCAGTTGTGGTCAGTGCTCAATTTGTTTTTTGTAGAAATGAGCTAGTTTTTGTGGTACAGCTGTTGTTTTCATAACACCATTTAAAATAGCTAGATAGATTTCCTTCAGACTGGTCACTACTATAAAAACTGTTAACTAGTGACATTACCCTTTTTTCCGCCTGAAACTGTAGGCTAGTGACTAAATTTTGCAAAATAAGTAACAGTGCTGGTGTATGCTTCAAAATTTATATTGTAGTAATTTTTTCTTGTGCAATGATGGGACTTTTCTCAAGGGTTAGACAGGTAGATACTTTAAATCAGTGGTTCTCAACCAGGGGTCTGGAGCCCCCTGGGGGGCCATGAGCAGGTTTCAGGGGGGCCACTAAGCAGGGCTGACATTAGACTTGTTGGGGCCAAAGGCGCCAAAGCCCCACCACATGGGACTGAAGCCCAGTGACCCAAGCCCTGCCACCCAGGGCTGAAGCCAAAGCCTGAGCAACTTAGCTTCGTAAGGTTCTCTGTGGTGTGGGACTCTTGGCAACTGCCCTGCTTGCTACCCCTAATGCTGGCCCTGGCTCTTACATGCAAAAAACCAGTAGTTGTGGGCCGTGGAGTTTTTATAGCATGTTGGGGGGACCTCAGAAAGAAAAAGCTTGAGAACCCCGGCTTTAAATTTTTTTTAAATAGGTTTCTTAAAACAGTGTAGTTTGGGTTTTTTAGTAGGATGTAATAAAGCCCTTGAACTAACCTACCAGCTAAATGAACACAGTTTGCATTGGGCTTAAGTTTTATTACTGAGGTGGCAAATGTAATCTGTTGAGCTTCTTGTATTGTTTACTACTGTGTGCATGGAAACTATCACCTAACTTGGGATTTGAAAGGCAGACCAGGAGCATATGTTAAGAATACAAAAATAATGAGAAAAGAAAAGGAGTATTTGTGGCACCTTAGTGTAGCTCACGAAAGCTTATGCTCAGATAAATTTGTTAGTCTCTAAGGTGCCACAAGTACTCCTTTTCTTTTTGTGAATACAGACTAACATGGCTGCTACTCTATAAAACAAAAATCATGGTTTGCTTTCTTCTAGACCTCCTGCGGTTAGTGGGCACTTACGTTGATACAACTTGGGCAACCTTTTATTCTTTAGTTTAAATGTGCCTATTGTCAATAGCTGCACTGTTACCTATACCTAAAAAGGACTATGAATTTATACAAGTATACAAACACTGAATGGGATGTGCACATTTTTTTTTTTTTTGTTAGTTGCTTGCCACAGAAAAGTTGATATTTCTTAGCTCTGGTTACGTAATAAGGAAAACCAAAAAAGTTTTCTTGTATGTACTCTTTTGCATAATGCTTCTCTTAATTGGCAGTGGGTGGATCTGAGTTGAAGTATATTTAATGTTAATGCTGAAGTTATTTGAATTACATGTCTGAATAAACGCCAATGATACATTGTTCTTTAATAGTACGTTACATAAATGTTCAGGACAATTGGCAGCCACAATATTACTTAAAGAATATATGTTTAAATATCCATTTTTCTTTTAATATAATTTTATCATAGGTGGTGGTCTGATGATGATAAAAACTTCTGACTAAGCCAAATATTAAAATATAGTTATGTTGCATTCTCCTCAAATTACCTTTGCCAGTTGGAAAGGTCATCTTCTGCATCATAGATTAGTGTGGTTGCCATAGTTCCATTCTGTTCAAGTTGGAAAATTCATGTTCTATTAAAGTGACAGCAAACTAACTTTATAGATCAGAAGGCATATGTACTTAATCTTAATTAGAAAACAGAAGGGCTTTATTACACTGAATTGACATAATAACTTTCTGTTTGTCTTTGCAGGTCAGAAAGGTGTCTGGTATGAGTGATTTGGATCAGTGGGAGCCTGAGAGTGGTCACTCTAATTCAGAATCAAAAGCCTCAGATGGCTTCGCAATGCTATCAAATATCAATTTGTCAAGTTCTATTACATGCAGTGGTACTACAGATCTTGAAAAAACATTGGAAATTGTGCCAGCTATCCAGATTACATCAAGTGGAATAGACTCAGTTAGAGGCACAGAAGAACATATTCCTCCTGAACAAAGTGAGAATAACCTCTCAGAAAATATTGCTTGTCCGAAGGTTACATCTCCTGATAAAACACAAAATATGACTACTTCAAATGCACATGTAAACCAAGAGCATACAGAGGTGCCACCAGATGGTGAGGAAGTACCTGATCCTTATGTAATGAGTCTTCAAAATCTTCTGAAAAAGTCTAGGGAGTATATAGAGAGAGAGCAAACCAGACGTAGCTTAAGAAGTAATTCAAAAAGAAGTATTAATGAAAGTCTTTCAGATAAAGAAAATGATGCAGTTAAAACAAATCTCTCTGGGAAAGAGAGAGCGAGGTTTACAGGCAGGAACTGTACTCCTCTGACACTTGATAAACCAAGTCTTAATAAATCAAATATTCTTCTTCAAGGTGCCTCTGCCCAAGTAAATAGCACGCGTACATCAGCTTTACCCAGTTTTTCTAAAGTGGATATACCTACCAGAGCTGGAACACCCCCAGTTTTGGATTCGGATTCAGATGAAGAGTTTAAAAACACCTCTACCTTTGATAATGACAGTAGTATTGTCAGAAGCCTTACAGGTTCTTATGCCAAATTACCCAGCCCGGAGCCAAGTATGAGCCCTAAAATGCACCGAAGACGTCCAAGACCTTCATCAATGGGACACATAGTTATCAATAACCCTGTGAATGCCTATGAATTAAGCCCTATAAACAAGGGAAGAGCAATTGACTTGATCATACAAGATGCCACTGATCAAACCAATGCATCTGAACCTGTGCCAAAATTCACTGCTGACTTCACTGCAGTTTGTTCTAGCAAAGCTCACGTTGTCAACACGAATTCTTCAGAGACTTCAAATCACATGTGTCAGCATTCCATTAGTCAACTAGAGAGCAAAGGAATGATGGTGTCTTCCATAATGGAGGGAAAGCTGGAAGGTAGAAGGCCATACAAAATGGACAGTACCACTTGTACTGCAACTCCAAAATTGCATGAGTCATATGCAGTCAGTCAGTCAATGGTGACTCAAAAGCTCGTAACTATGAATGGACTCAAGCCAGATAGTTTATTAGAAAACACCGAAAGTAATTCACCCATGGAACTCAATAAATCTTATGATGTAGAAAATCCATCTCCATTACTGATACAAAGCCAGAATAAGCATCAGCAGATGGATACTCCAAATGTTTCTTCTGGAAATGAACAGTTTGTAGAAAATGGTCTTGAAAAAGTGAAACGTAGGCTTGATTTGGATATTGATAGTTCACAGAAAGAGAACAACCCATATGTTTTAACAGAAGAACAAGAGAAGTGGAGGTTGCAAGACCGAAGATGTCCCATAGGATCTGTTTATTGTAACAAGAATGAAACCTCGGGCAGTAGTACTAATGGTGAGATAACATTTTCTGTAGTCAGCCTTTTTCCAAGTTGGAAAGTTACCTTTAGTTAGAAATTTCATTTTTAGAAAATAGGCCACTGTCTTTCATCTGCGCCTTAGTTTTTTGATTATTCCCCTAACTTGTGCATCATTTATGATAAAATGACAGGATACATTTCTGTATTTTTATTCCACTAAACATTGAGTAAGGCCCTGTAGTAAACCAAGTTTTTCTGAAGGTTGCTATAGAATGACCAAAATGATCTTCCATAGATGAAAGTTGCCTCGTTAGAGGCAAAAGCCTTATACCTCCTACTTGATAATGAATGATATAGGAGTATGTGCTTAGACATTTTCATATAGCATATACCAGAAAAGGTATTCATTTTCTTGTTATATAAAACATTTTTTTATCTGATCTGCTTGCTCAAAATCACCATTTTCTGCCATAACCAGAGTCTTTCCTCTTTGTATTATAAAGTTTTTTGATATTGTTCTATTGAAAATTGTTGTGTATATAATTAGATTAGAGAGATTTTAAAAAAAGAAAAATGAAAGGCCACTGAACAGAAATTAAACAATCATGCCAATAAAGGCGCTTGCTATATCTTGGTGGAACATAAACATGAAAGGAGGAAAACTCAACTGAAAAATAATCCAAAGAAAATTTTACAAGAGCATGCATGGGTTTGTGGGGTGTGTTTTAAATATTCAGCCATTTTTAATCTGAAACCTCCAAAGAGACTGGAGAGATTCTAGCAGCACAGACTCACTGTGCATGTATGGGGACTCTTGTGAAATTTTTAATAACGGAAAGAAAATCTAAGGGAATTCTTGTGTGCCAGGGAAAGATCAGTAGGGCGCGTGAGTATGGTGAGCAGGGCTATGGTAGAGCAGTTTTTTTGAATTCTTAAAATGTAAGTAAACAGATGCACACTGCAAATAGAAACGTACATGCATTAAAATATTAGCTGCAAGTAACTTCAGTATTACCAGGATTGGTGGTGGTCCAGTTCAAGAATAAAAATGTCATGTATATGTCTGTTAATTTTTCTCTAATGAAGTCTGTAAAGAAATTATCAAAACTGAGTGGAATAAATGTTTTGTTCACTCAAGCAAGTAGTCATATTCTTTTCAGAGCTAGTCTCTGCATGTGACCGCTTGAATCTGGGATTGGTCAGTGCCATTTATACCATCCCATCCATAGATATGCTGATCTCACAAACATGCATATGAAATAAAAGAAAAATATTCTACTTCATGTTTTTGTGGCTATACCAACAGTGCTGTATAACACCCAGTGGAAAAATGTATTGAAAATGTGGAGGCTTGTTTATCTACCTTGCAGAACACTTAGAAAATGTAAGAATATATGATTAACGCTTTATGATGCGTGTATTTTTTTTCTCTTCAGAAGAAGAGATTTTGAAAAATAAACTGTTGGCTTTTGAAGAAATGAGGAAGAGACTTGAAGAGCAGCATGCACAACAACTATCCGTACTGATAGCTGAACAAGAGAGAGAACAGGAGAAATTACAGAAGGTGGGGGAACAAGATAGGAAAATGCTAACATGAGGTGTTTTAGGGTTAACTGCTCAACTTGCTATTTCAGTATAAGGAGCTGAAACAATATAATCTTTCTCTGAATGTCATACTCAGGATGGATATTTGTAATAAATCTGTCTGAATTTGTGGAAGCTCTTTGAAAAATATGATTGTGTGAAACCTTCTCTGAGCTTCCATTTTGATCTGGCTAGCAGCATTTAGAGCATTGAGAAAACTCATGCGACAAAAACAGGAGGCTTAGGACTATTCTCTGTTTTAGTATAGAGATGAAAGGGTATTCGCAGGAGAGAGATGTATAATAGATGTATGCTTTTGTATCAAACTGCAAAAGGCAAGAGATGCAATGGGGACTTAGACATCCTGGAAAAGCTAGACAATTACTGCACAGTCACATATTGACTTACATAACATCTTCGTGATCTATTAAAATAGCCAAAAGGGATAGGAAGCCAGGTGTGTATATTATTTGGGAAAGGCTGAGCTCTCCTGGGTTTCTTACAGTATATTTATTCAGCACATCTGTTTTAAGTGCAATTACCGTATATACTCGTTCTATATACTCATTCATTAGCCTGTTAGTTTATAAGCTGACCCCCAAGATGGATAGGTAAAAATAGTAAAAACTGTATGACCCTTTCATAAGCTGACCCTATATTTCAGGGGTTGGTAAACTTTGGCTCCCGGCTCATCAGGGTAAGCTGCTGGCGGGTCGGGACGTTTTGTTTACCTGGAGCGTTCACAGGCATGGAGCCCCTCAGCTCCCTGTGGCCGCGGTTCGCCGTTCCCAACCAATGGGAACGGCGAACCACTGCCACAGGGAACAGAGGGGCTCCATCCCTGCAGACACTCCAGGTAAATAAAACGACAGTGTATTAGATATTCAATTCAGTGATTTGATAGAGTTTTAAATCATCAGATTTTGGTGTAGACCCGTTTATAAGCTGACCCCGCTCTTTGATGTGTCACTTTTTTACCAAAAATATGCGGCCTATGAACGAGTATATGCGATATACTGTTTGTTACATAGAGATTAATGGAAATTAAGATGCCTTTAGATCAGTGATTTTTCAACCTGTGGTCTGTGGACACATGGGGGTCCATAGCCTATACCTAAGATTTCCAAAATGGTCTGCACCTCCATTCAAAAATGTTTAGGGGTCCGCAAATGGGAAAAAAGGTTGAAAACTGCTGCTTTAGATAGTAGTTAAACTGCCTATGTTGTATTGAAGCTTATGCCAAGATACAATTAATTGCTTGCTCAAAATGTATTTAAATTCCATTACGTAGAATCAAAGATCTGGTTTATTTCAGACTTTTAATCTGCAGGAGATAGAAGAGCAGGAAAGAAGGTTAAAAGGAAAGAAGAGTGCTACAGCAGACATAGAAATACCCAAAATGACCATTAGCAGTGGGATGGAACTGGAATGGAGAAAAATAAGCGAAAGTGGCTTGCTGGAAACAATGCTGACTCAAGTGGAGACAATCCATAACACAAACTCGAATAGCACTGGTAAAAGTAGGGGGCAAATAATTATTAAAAGCTTACTGGGCACTTTAAAGCGGAATATACAAAATGTACTGGCTTGTTCATGGTATTGATGATGGCAGCATCTCCGCTTCTTCACTGGTTGGAATCCAGTCTAGGCAGGAAGTACTGAAAGTTAGCACCTTACAGCTGTTTAGCAGTCTTTGTAAAATGTATTAGTGGTCTTAGCAGGCTTGTGTCCACTTTGCAGGATCAGAAACTATTACTGTAATAAAATTCTGAAAATATCTTCCTTGGTCATATGCCTTTTGGATAAGATCTGGTACAGTATCATTTTACTATCTGACATGCCATCTATTGGGGACTTTTTCACACACTAGCATAGTGGTGGACCCTTTCCCACTTTGATTAGGATATTTCTGCATTTTGAACAAGCATACGTGACATAAGAATATGGTGCATACAACACAAGGGAAAATGCTGGCAGCAGTTTTAGTCCAATGTATATCCCGATGTAAAGTAAATTCAAGAAAGATTTGGTTTTAATAAAGAATGTTAGCTGCTATCTCTAAGGTGCCACAAGTACTCCTGTTGTTTATTTGGTTTCATAGAATATCTCTGTACATTTAAAAAAAAAAAATTGCAGATGTCATAAAACTGTGTGTGTGTAACTGGTGTATGACATGTAAGTATTTGAATAGTAGTTTGTGTGCACAGCCTTCCTGTTTAGTACTCATTTGTTTAATCATCCATTCTCTTTTCATATAGGTTTTGCCAACACTACCATACCCAGTAGTTTTGGTTCAACAAATGAAGCTCCATTCTACCTTTGGGGACCATCTGGTAGTGGAATGTCAAAAATATCAGCATCCAGGCTTATTAGGGCCAAAACCAGGTGGTCTCAGGTGTGAAAATTAAATTGATTTAAACTTTTCTCCCTTTTATTTATTTATTTACTTACTTACTTATTTTTATTTGCTTAACCATGTAATTCTTTCAGGACAACTGCTACTGCAGGTATGCATTAATAACTTCCAATGCAAAACTACTAGTTGATCCACAGTTTTTAGATGGATTTGTACTAGCAGACAAAAGAAGAGAGCAGAACAATATTTTTCTCATTACAGTACAGGCAAACTAATCATGTAACCACATCTTTATTCTGTTAACCAAATTAATACTGGGGAGTTCTGGCTAGCCAAAGTGTATTTGGCAAAATTTAATACCTGGCTGTTAATACAAGATAGGTGTACAGACAGTTTTGTTAAACAAGTTGCAATCAATTTAATTTAATTTATTTTGAGAAATTAAAATTCAGAACTTTTATTGGAGTTGATATTAAAGCAAAGAAAATCTCTTAATTTTAATCTCTCTTTATCTCTTAAAAGGCCTTCAGTCCAGAGATGCAAATGAAGTTCAGTAAGATCACTGCCTTGGCAAAGGGATTTCTGACTCGTAGGCTCATGCAAACAGAAAAATTGAAATATCTTAGGCAAACCGTAAAAGTAAGGAGATAACTGTAAAGATGCTTGCTTTATGCATTTCCCCCCACCCCCCTCCTGTTGGTTTCTTCTACTTCCTTTCAGGTGACAAATTAGATCTAGACTTTTTGCCAGAGCACAAAATTCATTTTACTTTCAGGATTAACTAATGAAGTTTACTTCATAAGTAGTATAGCTCTATTGTTTTTAGAGAATGAATTAACTACCCAAAACATAGTTGTTAATTATTGCATGCTGTGTGCATACCACTTTTTTATAGTGTCTCAATAGTACCTTGTGCTTTTTTTGAAGTGACCTATAAACCATTCTAATACAGACTGAAGTTGGATAATTGTTTCTTAGATATATTCTTAATATATCTAGTGTGCAAACTTTTAGTTGAAATGAACCTTGCATGGCAGAATATACCTTATTCCAACTTTCATATCTGCTGTTTTAAAACTTTTTAAAATCTAACTATATGTTTCCTGGATCCTGAGTTAGTACGGAGGTTTCCTGTGTCAAACTTATGCTGTGATTTTGCAGCTTTCTAAATATTCGAATAGTTAAATGCTAAAATTAGGGTCATCAAAGGTATTCTTTTAATGTCTATCTGTCCCTGATTAATTTCATATGAGGAGAGGAAGCTAAAAACAAGGGAGTGAGAAGGGAAAAGAGAGATGAGTGATTTACCCCTGTCACTGCTGTTGCTCAGAAAGACAGCAGTAGGAAAAGCTGGTGAAGTGGAATGCCATCTCCATGAATTTGAATATTTCTTAAGTCTAAGGTGTAGATTTAGTATTAGTTGCTCCCGTACAGCACAATTGTGGAGAATGGTGTTTGTGTGTAGATACAAAGTAAAAGATGTTGAATAGGATACGGTGTATAGGGGAACCCAATCTTGCAATAGTGAGAATGCTAAGTTACTTCTGCTTTGTTACAGGAGTAAGGCCAAGGAGGAGATCGTCTAAGTGCCCCATTTTTCTTTTAGAGGATTACGGTTAAATCCATGTCTGTTTAGCTACCCACCACTCTCTGCCAACACTATCCTTTTCCTCTGAACTTTTGAGATTAAGGAAGCAGATGTATAAATGGTTTGAGATTTAGTTCCACTCAGTGTGAAAGATTATGTATTACACTTAATCTTTCTTTTTATTTTTTAGGATACTATGGAGTTCATAAAAATTTTTCAGTCTGAAGCTCCCTTAAAGAGAGGAACTGTTTCGGTGCAAGATGCATCCCTACAAGAAAGAGTGATGGCTCAAGTAATGTATATTCTAAGCTTTTCTTTTATAATTACTCCATCATTGTAAAAGAGAAAAATTATTTTATCTCTGACAGAGATATCTGAAGATTTCAGAGGTCAATATCTGAAATAATTTTAACTATGGCCATTTTGTACCGACACAGAGGGTTTTAAAATTTAGTTTCTCCAAGAAAGCCTCATGGAAGCTTTGATTTATTTCAGCTGCGAGCTGCGCTGTATGACATCCATGATATATTCTTTATAATGGAAGTATCTGAAAGAATGCATATCCTGCGTCATGATCGTGAAGTTCGCAAAGAGAAAATGCTGAGGCAAATGGTATGTTCCAAGTTTTTATCCAGTAAGAAACACTTAAAACTAGGAAAATGTATACTTTTTGTCACAAGTTAACTATCTGTTGTTAGTGATTGGAATAAGATACAGATTTTTTTTTCCCCTGACCCAGTAAGAAATATAAACCTTAGCTTTTCAAAACAATCTTCCTGATAATTGTGTGGCTGTAGCTGTGGTGCTCCAGTAGTTAAACTTGTTCAGAAAGACTCCAGTCTACAGTAGGGACTTGGTGCCTGGATGCTTCCAAAGTGTGTGTGTCTGTGTGTGAGAGAGAGAGAGATAATGGAATTAATTTGATATCAAGAGAAAAGGTACACATAACTTTTTTTTTATTGGTTTCGTTATTTTAAATTAAAGTTTGGAATGTTAAAAGCTACATCACCAAGTAAACTAAAAAGAGCTGCATTAAATCTTTTAAAGCGGATTTTATAATGAAAAGTGCCAGTCTTTTCATTAAGGTGGGTCAGATGGGGCAACTGTAATAAAAGTAGTAACAAATATTAGTATCCACTACTGTGTTTCTGTAGGCTAAAATAAAGACTCCACGAGAGAGAGTGACACTTTCGACAGCTACACAGAAGTCTCTGGATAGGAAGAAGTACATGAAGTATGTATGTATTTAATATTTTTACTAGAGAGAATTGGAACGAAGGGAGTTTTACTTTGAATACAGCTGAATCTTTAGCAAAATAGTTTCTTACAGATTTTGGAAGTCTCATATTTGCTAGAAAGACTTTTTTATATGTATGATTCCCTTTTACATAAGGGTATAGAATTCTATTTCTTTATAATGGCATTTTTTTATATAGACAATATATATTTGTTCCCATGCTGAAAACAACATAAACACTCCTCATCTTGTTCTCTGTACCTACTGACTGTTCTCTAATTCACTCTGAAGTCTGATCTCCAGAATCATGGTTTACGTTTATCATTGTCCAAATACCCTCTGTATTTGGCTGTAACAACTCAAGTGAATCACATTACTGCAGTTAATGGTGCTGGTGACATAAGCAGGTGACATTCCTGCTGTTAGCAGTAATGACCCAATGCCACACCATGGTTATAGGGGACTCTCTTCCATGTGAGATGCCATCCTTTGGATAAGGTAAAATTTGCCTGCTTGTAGCCAATAAAATCCATAACTATTTTTGAAAAGATTAGTGGTTGCCCCACTCCCGTGACAAAATTCAATATAGGTAGCTGCATCCTGCCTACAAAAATTTCCTCTAGTTCTCAGTTGATTTGATATAATCTTCACTCTGTCCTGAGCTATGTGTAATGTTGCTGTGTGCTGTTAAGATGCTGTTTCAGTGATGAGTGAAGTGACTCCTGTGTGACTAGTCTGTAGTTGGTTTGCAAAGTGTGAGTGCTGTATTTTTAAATTATTTTCATGGCTTTCTCCAAAATTAGCTGTGTATGAGAACAAATGCATGCATGTTGGTAGGAGTGCCTTATGGCGTAATGGAGACAATTGCTTCTGTTTGTGTTGCAGTTGGAAAGTGTAGTTTGTACTGTACATAATTTTGCCAAAATAGTGGCAGTATTACTTAGGTGGCTTCCTTTTATTTTTCTAGCTTCTTGTCTGACAATTTTTATATTTTTTTCTTAAGAAATGTTTAAAAAAATGTATTTGGATACTTAGACTTTTTTTGTTTCATTAGGGCTTCAGAAATGGGAATGCCAAATAAAAAATTAATCCCAAAACAAAATACTCCTGAAGCAAGGTCAGTGAAAATGACTTGTTTGTAATTTATACTAAAATGTTAACTGTTTTACAATGCTAGGTCTATTGACTGTTTGCTTGCCATCAACTAGTCACCTATTGTCATTAGCCCTGTGCATTCTTCATTACCCAGGGGCAAACTATTATATGAACTTGCCTACAGTTAATAAATAGTACTTTTCCAGCTTTAGTTTTTCAAGATTAATATCCTCAAACATGACCCTTCGTGTCTGTTTGTTTATTTCATTCAGTTCATCCTGTTCCCAAGTTTCTCAAGTGTTAGGTACAGTGGTAGCATCTTTAAGCAAATGCTTGACGCTGTTTTTGAAACAGTATGATATTGTTCTTTTCACTTCCCCAGACATGAACCTTCATGTAGCGAGCTGTAGAAACTTGTCAAAATGGGGGTTATTTAAAAAGATCCTCAAGCTTCAGTAGCATCCTCGCCTCTAGATTGTAAAGAGACAGGTTCATGTCTCATACCTGGCCTATTTTATACTCTGTATTAATAAACTAGTACTGAACTGTTAAAGGTGCTGCCTTCCAGATAACGTCTGTCTACACTAGAGAATATTGGCTAATACCAGTTCAGATGCTCAGAATGCTTGTAAAATAGCATGCAGTGTTTCACAGGTATGCCCTCTACTGGTATGATAGCATCATCTTTGAGCAAATCTTAAAAATAGCTTTGCCTACTTAATTTCAAACCGTGTCAGTGCGAGTTTGATCGGAAACATGAAGCACTGCAGCTGCACTGTTTCAGTTGGGCCTCACAGGACAATCCCATGACGACAACTAAGAGCCACTGGTCATGTCATTCCCAAACAAACATAGTTATATACAAAATTTAATGTAAAAAATTACAAAAATAATAAAAGCAAGATCTGTCTTCCCAAGGACCAATGTATGAAGTTGGTGATGCTATTTATTGTGAACCCCAGGCAACTCTGTTGAGCAGCAGGTGCAGGGGCAAGTTATGGCCTCTGCCATGGCATGTGTGTAGTTCTGCCCCCACAATGTGTGAGTGTTGATCTACAAGCAGAAGCAAATAATTCAAATAAACCACTGGTGGAGGGGCAGGAGGGCAGCATCATAGTAATCAGTGAAAATATTTATTACTTGTATGAACCTGCTCCAGGTTTCTTATCGGAAGTCTTGTGATAAGTACCACAACTCAGAGCCACAGCAAATGTTGGAGGTGGTGCTGTGTGTGGGTTCACTATACCAGGGTAATAAGTGTATGCACACACAACTGTTGCAATAACAGTTGGTGCTAGAAATGCGTAGCAGCTATGTTTCTAAATTGAAACAGTTCAGTCCTTTAGTATAGACACCTGTAAAATAGATTCCTTCTTTCTGTCTCTGAAGGCTATTTCAGTGCTTTTCTTGAGTTTTAATGGTTGACATGCATAACTGGATGCTCTCTGCATTAGCAACATGTAACCAAACACTATGCTGGCTTCTTTGGGATACTTGGAATGTGGAAGGCAATATATAAAAAATAAAACTTGTTTAAAAACAAAATAAACACAACTAATACAGATTTTGTTTTTAACAGAGTACTTCAGCCAAATCAAGGACAAAATACTCCAGTTCATAGGCTTCTTTGCAGGCAAGGGTAAGAGTACAGTATGTGCTTTAATGCACAACTTAAAGGTTGAAAGCAAATACAGTATCTGAGTCAAATAATTTCTAAGTAAGATCTACATGCACAATGCAAATATTGTTCAAATGCAAAATGGCTAACTTACAATTCATGGTGAGACAGTTCTTAAATTTCCTAGCTTTTGTTTTTCTTATACTGTAAGGGAAAAAGTGCAGTGGTCTCATACTCTGTTTTTCATTTACACTGTGTTCTGACATCTGTATTTGTAACATTCATTCCATTAAGTTTTGCTTCCACTCACTGAAAATGAAATATAATTTTATAAGAAACATATACCTCCTAAATAATGCGACATGTACTCATTAGATCAGTTTCTTGAATAGAGTAGTAAGAAAAAAAGTGTGCATGGAGAGTTTCTCCTATAAATGTATATGCATAACTCCTAGTAATGTTCATAGGAGTTTCACATGTGCAAGTTCTGGAAGAGACTCTACTGTATCACTTACAGTTGTTTTCATACCAAGAACAGTTTGATAGTGTGTTTCTTTATTGGATACAATCTTTGGATTTTAATGCAAGTGACTTATTAACTCTTTTATATTTAATTAGAACCCCTAAGACATCAATGAAGGGGGTTGAGCAAAATAGAAAGAAGTCCTCAGAGAGCAGAGTGCCTAACAAGGCAACTTCAGGTGTGTAGAAAATGGGTTCTTGGATCTCTTTTTAAAACGAAGATATGAGTGAGTTACTAGTATCAAGAAAATTTAAATGGGATATCGTGTTTTCCTTTTCTTGCTGCAGTAGCTTTGCTATAATGCACTTTTGACTAAATCAACCATCTTCCTATATATGTTTATAAAAACAAAAAATGTGAGTAACTTAAAAGTACATTTTCAAATTCTATAAAAGACATGTACAGTTTAAGATTACTGCTTAAATTCCTTCTCTCACCAAATGCCTGATTGCCAAAAATACTCAATTTTTAGTAGCATATGTAAAAACGCACTAATCATAAGAGACCTGCAGAACTAGGGTAGATAGATCTAGACTCTGACCTAGATATTTATATTTTTGTGCCATTTATTCCTATTTCTTAATATATGTAAGACTTGTCCTCAGAAACTAAAACTCAGAGGTCATGACATGGATTTTCAGAAAATTTACCATTAGGAATATTATATGAATTCCCTACTTTAAAACATCTTGTAGGATGCTATGCTGTACATTAGATATTAACAAAGAAGATTTATGACCCTTTTTCCTCTGATATACCCAACGCTGTGCATGACAGTTTTAGATGAGGGGTAGTCCAAGTTCCAGATATGGAGTTTAGTAGTTTGTTTATCTATTAATAAAAAGGGGTTTGGATGGAATGCCTAGCTATTCATAGATGTGGTTTTGTCCATTCCATGCCTTAACAAAACATTAGTGAAGCAAACATTTTCTGATACTTTTCCACTTTAAAACTTGAATGTAAACAGTTGTGATTGATTAAAACTAAGTAAAATCTTTTTACTCAGTTGGTCTTTGTCATCTATTACAGAAATATGATTTAAGAACTTAATTCATGTAACTCACTTCTAAAATTAATGCATTTGAATGGTTGGGTACCAATGAAAAATTAGGATCATCTGGGATCCTATTAAGGAAGGAGAACCATAATTTTTTGGGATGCAACAAGTGAGCCATAGTACTCTGTATGATTTTTCTATCCAATCTTCTTGTTGTATATAGGGGAAAAATTCAAACTCCCCACCCACTGCTCAGATACTATTTAGCTAATGAGAGCTGACAAAAACACAGGCCAAGGTAGGCAGGAATTGTTCAAACCTGTAAGGTCACTCAATTAAAATTACAGAAACCACACTCTGAGGAGTCAATGTATTCTGGCCTGCTTGCTTTAGCTAATCGTAACTTGGATATCGTGACATTTTGATACTCAGCAGTGAAAATAATCCCATTTATGATAATGGCTCCAAATTTTGTCTGGCCTGCCTTCATGGCCCTTTGATGAATTGCTGTAAAATTACTCAATGTCTCATAATAGCTATTTTGAACTTCTGACAGTTGTTTCTAACTGGCTGTATGGAGGTGTGGTTTAGTTATGCTACATAACTAATCTCCTTATTTCATCTAGAGTGTTTGAGCATCAATGTTTCCATGACATTTGTAGTATCAGCACCTCCATGTTCTTCCAAATACAAATAATAAATCAGGCAATATCCATCTGTACTAACTTAACAGCAGTGCACTGTGAGATCATTATCTGGAAGAAGCCCTAACAAGTGTAAAAGAGATAATCTGAATATTTGTGCAGTATTAAAAAAGCTTAAACTTGAATTAATACATGTAAATAAAACTTGCATTATGTACATGTTCAAACTAAATTGAATAGATTACCAAATTATTTACAGAATAATTAATTATTCAGTTATAAAAAAACCCACCTTGAGTTTGGAATATTCCAAACTGTTTTCAAAAGATGCACTGTAAACTGTTTAATGTGGGCGAGGCAACAAATTGTTTCCAGGGAGTGGTCATGCCCAAATAACTACAATCTTAAAAAAAAACAACTGAAAGCTAAACAAATTCATGTATGTTCTTTTATTTTATCTTACATTTGTGAGTGTGCTCCTGAAAATGAAGACTCAGCACTGGCTTGGTGTAGGCATATTTCTTTCCATAACTCTGCTAGTGCATGTCAGTACTGACCTACAACACCTCTGCTGTTTTAGTTTTTGACATTCCTTAAGCGTAGACTGAAAATGACATGGTGGGTTTGTTGGGTTTAGAATGTGGCAATCAGACTTAATCTTACTTCTGAGCCAATCAGAACTTGAATGCCTATCACTAGAAGTGAAATGCTCATGTACCAACCCATCTACTCTTTCTTCCTCTTTTTTTTTTTTTTTTCTCTGACTGTCATTTGAAATTTCATCTCCAAAACTTGGTCTTCCTCTCTCAATTACAACCATTGATTGAATATCTTCTCCCCTCTAGTACGCAAAATAATTTTTCATTTAGGACCACTAATTGAACACTTCTGTTTTTGTGTTCTTCTTTTGCCTTTAATATTGAGCTTTGGAACAAAGGTGAATTTCAAATTAAGTGTCTATGCCTTTTGCTAGTGAGTTTAACTCCTCTAATTCTGGATCTACGTGCCCACTTCTATCTTAGTTAAGAGAGGAGGTTTTTTTGTTTTGTTTTTTTAAACTGGAACATCTAAACATACTGGGCATGTTTTGAAATCTAGACGTGCACTTCTGCTGAACATAGCTGGTACACTTGACAGCAGAGAAACAATAAATAGCTTTTACTTTTTCCATCAACTATGTAGGTTGGGAGTATAGACTAAAAGCCAAAACCTTAAGGAAATGTCCTATAGAAATTACTAGAAAAGGAGAAACTTTTTGTAGTTTAGTTTTTGCAGTTCTCCAACTACCACATACACAGACATTAATATAGAATTGTATCACTTGTATATATCCCTTGAATTCTATACAGGGTTAAACTATAAAAAGATGAATTCGTAATAAATTCTGTGGACTCGTACTAAATTTCTATATAGCCCTATTGGTTTCATTCCTACTGAATTCTATAAGACTTTTCCATAAGGATAGGTAAAATAATCTTTCTATATACTCTGTTTCTCTCTCACATACACTCATGGCTATTCTTAATTGTTTTGTAAATTGATTTTAATGGGAAATAAGACTGCTTTTTGTTTTTTAAAGGTAAAATCCAGATCATTGGTGAATATATTCAAAACTGTCAGTTTATTTCCTGTAGGTAGGCTTTGATCCATGTAGTGTGCACATGAGGGTTGAGAGAGTAGTGTTGTGGCACTGATAAGGTACCATGTTCATCAGCCCTGTTACTTCATCTTATTGGACCATGGGTAAGCTGAGGGGTGCAGGCATTGCACGTTGCTGGGTCGGCAAGAACATTTTTATGATGAGCTGTGAGGGATACTGATGTGGTAAGACCTTTAGAATTTCCGAAGCTGCCTTGCTGTGTTTCTTCTAAGTGCAGCTCTTAAGCGCCTATAAGTACCCACTTTTCCTGGCTGCCAGTAGGAGTAACAGAACATTCTAAAAATAGCATCTACTCACATCATCCTATTCAGTGGATTGCATGCAAGTACCTAAGACCTGGCCTTTCTCCACTCCCCTTCCCACCCTTTCATCTCACTGCTGAGCACTGTGCATATTTCACTACACAGGTGTCTGGAAAATGTGGTCTAGCCCTTTGCCCAGTAGCCTGCGACAACTGAGCCGTTAATCTTGAAACATGCTTGTTCCCAGCATGATAGAATTCTTCCAGATTCACAGAATTGAGATATCTCCCTTTGGAGAGGCATAAGCCAAAATGTGACTCAGATCCTTAGTATAAGAAGAGCTCTGTTTGATGGCTTATATATACTTATAATATATACAGTACTTAAATTCTGGTTATGAATTTCAACTCCTAGACCTCTAATAAGTTATCTCCTGAAAAGACAGTTCAACTTTGTTAGGATTTGAGTATTCTCTGACTTGTATATTTTCCCTGTCTTTGTTCTAGTCTGTTTAAGTCTATGGCCTCCTTCTTGACATTGATGTAACTCCTTAGGTAGTTTTTCTATATACATTAGAGCTAAAGGGAAAACATACCCTCTTAGTGTATGTCCACCTCACCTGTTCCTATAGTAAAATCTGTTAGAGGAGCTTTGGGGAAGAAATCTCCAAGAGGAAATCTCTTCAGAGTTCCTTCTTTTGTTTGTTTGGTGGTGGTGAGAGGAGGGTTTGCCTCCTCACCCCCTTGAAATAAACTGGATGATGTTGCAGGAAGCCAAGGCTATCTTCATGAAGGTGCTCTATTTTTCCATCCCCTCCCTCATATCCATTGGAGCTATGCTACCAGGATGACCACTCGTCTGCAGCTGCCTTGGTGAAAGTGGGGTAGAAGGGAGAGTTGATTTGTGGAAACTAAAATAGAGCCATTGGGAGACGAATGTGCACCTTGCTCCTGATCTACCAACTGCTTCCTTCTGACCTGCTCAGGCTTTGCTCCTCACCCTGTGTGGACTCCATAGGGTGGGGTGAAAGGGATGCTGTGGAGGGGCTGAACCCCCATTCCCTTTTACATGCAGAGAGTTTCCTCTGTGCATGGATATTTGGGGGTGGGGGAGATCAGGCCAATAAATAACTTACTGAAATACTACAATTAAAATGTAAGATGCTAATGTATTTAGGTTGTGTATTTATGCTTTGCGTTGTTCTTGCTCAGTCTGTCTTTCTTGGGTGGTTCTTAAGATACTTCTGCCTTTGAGGGTGGGAGTTAGGGTGGTGAGAGACTGAGTTTTTTATATTTGTCTTATAGGGATGTAATATAGTAAAATGACGGTAGATATTCATTGTATAATAGTGAAGAGTTAGGCAGTTTAGAAGAGTTAAATGATCCATAGTAGCTTAAAATGCTTAGCTAATTTTATGTAATCAAGTTTTATAGTGCAATATAGAAACCGCCATCATTTCAAGTTTTCTAATCTTTTTAAAATTTATATATTGCAGTTGTAGGTGTTTTGGAGTAGCAGGAAAGCAAGGGGAACACTTACTGAGGAAGAAAATGCTATAATGTATAGTTATTTACAAGCCTTTTTACAACTCGAATAACCTGTTTTATTCATTTTAAGGTATTTGAGATAGAATTATGAAAAATATTAATTTTAAAATACATCTATTTAAAAGCATATTTGAACAAGTTTGTGTATTCCTGTCCTTACATTTTTCAGTGTTTATTGGACAATTTTTTTATAAAAAGAACAGTTACAATCACAGAATGTTAACTTTTTGTTTCTGCTTTATTTTTAGGAGTATATGCAGGAAGAATCCAAAGAAAGAAGCCAAATGTTGTGACAATTTAAGACGACAGCACTCACTCGGATGAAAAAAAAAAGGCTATTTTAATGCAATAGTCTCTTCACCATTGGTTCAGATCTTGCATCTCCTATATGTATGCTTTGAATTGACAAATGTACACAGTTAACATAACATTTTGCATATTTTAAGGACATACAGTAGATTTTTATGGAATGATGTTAAAGTAATGGAGAAGGGTACAAATAAGTTCAGTTCTTATACTCATGAAAACAAATTGCATGGTACAAACCTGTTAGGTATTCAGATTACTACATACATATGTCCACATTCAAAAAGCTTTGCTATAGAGAAGAATATAGTGCAACATTATGTTTGTTTGTATCTTTTTGCCATCTCTCTGACTTATTCTTGTATCTATCATGCACTTTTTTGTACTCTCGAAAATATATTTACAATGGCAGTTCAGACACGGTAGTCTGCATAACTGATTTCCTATATGTGTACCTATTTTAGCCTTTTACCCTAAAGTTAGAGAAGTTACACAAAGAAAAGATAACTTATTCAACTGTAAAAATACTGTGTGTTTTTCCTCTGTGTATTTGTTTGAGAGCAGCATCACTGAGTGTATCATCACATATGAATGTGTTAACCTGTCAATTTAAATACTAATGACTGATATTGTTAAACTCATTTCTGTTGACTGTGTTTCAGACATGGACCTGAATTAATTGCTGGCATAAATGTGCAATTCCATATACATGAATGAAGTCGCCCCTGTTCACACGGGTGGTGAATTTAGGCCACTATGATGAAACATTCCAGGCAATTTTTCCTCCATACTGTTTACTGCATTTTCTAATTCCAAACTATATTTTGATCAAGATGAAATATAATTAAGATGTAGCAATTCTATGACACTGTGTACAAGAGTTCCAGAAGGAAAGACTTTGTTTGCCGCTTCAGACTTTAATTGTCCTCAGCAGTCATACAGATGACTGTTTCATACCATTATGTGTCTTACTGTTTTATTTTTGACATTCCTAGATCTACTTTATTGTCTAAACAAGTAACCTGGAACAGTTTTTTTTTTTAAATAAAAAATAATACTGTCATTAGTAATAGATCCAAGCACTGAAGCCATGCTTCCATGTTCTGAGTCCCTAAAACTTTGCAAGACTTAACCTCCAAAATACATGCTCCTGTTTGCCCCTGTCTTTTTGGCTATTTCAGCCATTATGAACATGCTTCTTTAAAGAGAGGCTGCTTAGTAATTTTAATCTTGATAATGAGCTTCTTTGAAACTTTCCTTGGTTTTCAAATAAAATAGTGAAAATCTTTCCCCTGTGTATATCCATCCTTAAAGGCAGGTATTATTCAGTCAATAGCATACTTATGTATCCTCACATCTTTAAGGGTGGTAGAGAGGAGGACTGCTTAAACAAAATAAAGGGTACATATTTAATAAAAATGTCAAGTTCTACTGATTCACTAGAATAAATTTGCTATAACTCTTAACTTCACTGCAGTTAATCCAGGTTGGCATTGGTATAACAGCAGACTTGACCCAAAATATTGTCAATATTCATTAACTATCTCAATATAAAAATTAAATAGTTGGAAGGAAAAATGCCTTAATACAAAAATGCATTTATGAATTAATAGAACTTTTTTGGGGATGGCCTTAAACCTACAAGTTATGGTTTCCATCTACAAATCAGTACCTTATCCTGTACCTTTTGTTGCATTATTATAAGCAAATGTTACTTATCATGCAGTATTTTAAACTGAGCCAGACATATACTTGAAAAAGAGGCAATACTAATACAAAGAAATATTTAGAGGATTAACAGACTACTCAGTGGTTGTGTACTGTGGTCTTATTTGAAGGCTCTGAGGCAGATCCTCAGCTGGTGTTAATTTACACCAGCTGAAGACCTACACCTATCTGTTTAAAGGTTATTGTTCTTTAGTTTCCCACCAAAATACAAAGACTTATTATGATAATCTGAACTTCTTGGATTCCTAGTAATTTTCAAAACATTATTTTTGTTCTTAATTTTTGCATTACTCTACTGTTATCAGTCTTTTAGAGGAAAACATTTCAAGGGTAACAAAGAATGACAAGTGAAATGCATCCTATTTTATTAAGAATTCTAGACTACCTTGCAGTTGGCAAGTTTAGACTGGCTTACTTGCTGTTGTATGTTAGTGCTAAAAATTGATTGTAGATGTTTTCTGTACTTAACTAGCATTTGAGGCAATACGTAAAAGTAGGCTTAGTCTAAATATTTATTTTAAAAATGAATGTTCAACTTTTGTTGAGGTTTCTTAACTAAACCTTTTTTACTTTAAGACTGTTTCAAAGTTTGTGTACTAAAATATCATTGCAAAAAATTTTTAACTTTCATAAGGCCTTCTTCACAAGTGCCAGAATTTTTTTGTAATTTGATATATTTTTTATTTATTTATACATATTTAATTTTCAATTCACTTTATTTTTGTGGAATGTAATGTCATTATTATAATATGAAGTGTATTTATTTTTTGTGCTTTAGTTCATTTTCACCAGTCTTGCCCCTTTCATTAAATATACTGCAAAATAAACTTTTTAATCTTTAAATATTTGCATTTTTTTCTGGATTAAATGCATGAGATAAATTCAGGAGAAAGCAGACTTGAAATAATACAGGGCCAAGCACATCCAAATTATTTTGAAATCAGAGCTGAAATTTAAGAAGCAGCAACATTATAGCTTCACCAATTTGATATGACACTGCTTCCACAGTCCTGCATTCCTTTTGAACTTAACTCCTATAAACTTCAGAGAGGATTCTGGTTGCTTAAGGGTCCAATGCTGCATTCTTTAAATTGCTGCTTGTTCTGAATGATTAATTACAAAATGTGGGAGAACAATGCAATATGAACAATATATATATATTTTATATTTAAAGCCAAAGACAAGACTTGCCTAGCTGTGTGGTATTCATGGTGAGCTTATGGTTTCCCTTCAGTGCTCTCTGGGCGGCGCTGTAACTCTGCCAACGAAGACATACCCTTAGAAAGTCGCTAAAAGTTATTTACATATTTTATAGACTGTGTGTGTTTGGGATATATTTTAGACTTTTTGTCTGGTGTTCTGCTACTTGTATCTTTTTCTGAGTTTTCATCACCCTGAATTTACCGTTATATTACAGCAGAGACTGATAGGACATAAATCACTAGATAGTCTTGCTTTCAGTGAACTATACCATTAGTGACTGATAACACTAATGACAAACATACTCCTTGAAAAGCCTTCATGCATCAAGCAATGCTAGTGTGTGTGTGTGTGTGTGTGAGAGAGAGAGAGAGAGAGAGAGAGAGAGGTGTGTATGACTGTAAACTGTTAGTTTCAGAGATTTTTTTTATAATTATTGAAGTTTTAACAGGTTATTAATCATTTCCATGTAAGATACAACGTGATCATTTACACTAGTGAGCTTGCTTTTTTGTTTGGAGAAACATTATGCAGTAATATAATCTGATTCAGAGATATTTTACATTGGATTGTTCTGAAAAGGCTTTCAAGGGAAGTTATCAATAAGCAAGGAGAAGAGGCCTCCTTTCCCTATGATCTTTGTTGTTTTAGTACAATCCTATCTGTAAATAGTCAGTTTCCAACACAAGCTTCAAGAAATCTTTGAAAAGTGACCCAAATTTCTCTTGTCACTTTCCCCACTAGTTTAGGTATGAATCAGAAAAAGACAAACATTGGCATACTCAAAACCACACCCACCCACCCATCTCCTTGGATATTTTTTTCTGATTCATACCTTTTTATTATTACTCTTTTTTTATCACTAAAGCAAGTGATATATAATGAAATACAGTCCTAAAGATAATATGTAAAATTACACATTAACAAACCACAGGGTATTTAACCTACACATAAATAATTTATTGCTAACAAATGGAGAAAGGTGCAAAAACAAATTAGAAAAGGAGTACTTGTGGCACTTTAGAGACTAACAAATTTATTTGAGCATAAGCTTTTGTGAGCTACAGCTCACTTCATTGGATGCTCAAATTTGTTAGTCTCTAAGGTGCCACAAGTACTCCTTTTCTTTTTGCGAATACAGACTAACACGGCTGCTACTCAAAAACAAATTAGTAATCGTTCATGTAGGTTTTTACTTAATGTGCCATCGGAAAAAAATCTTTGTCATTCTGAAGCTTAAACTAATGTGAGAGCAAAGAGTAAATCACAAAATTACAAAAGAGTAATTGATCAACATCTTTGTACTATTGGGAGTTAATATATCATTGAGGAAAAATCAGATTTGAAACGTAGATTAAAACAATTTAGCATGAAGGATATTGTGTCTTCTCCTGCTGTCCAAAATATGCAATATTATTTAAGTGCAATATGTGGGATCCTGCAACCCTTTATGCATGTAAATAAGGTTACTTGTGTGTATTGCTCTGAAACATTAGGGATTAAATAGTTTTGCTTGTAGAATGCTGTTTTTGATGGACCAAAATACTAATTTAATATTGAAAACTCTTTATTCCTATAGGAATAGAGTGTCCTATAGCTCCTATGTAAAAGGGAGGTGGGGATCTAAATATACCTTTATCTCTGAATCTATGATTAGTCAGATTTAGAGGAGGATAAGCAGTTGTTCCAGACAAATCTGAGGGGGAAAAATGTCCACCATTTCATAATCAGAAAATATATTAAGTATGTGTCTCCCACTATAAATACACAAATTACAAAAAGCCCCAGGAAGTTTATCATCCGTGAACCCAATAAAACATGCTAAATAAGGACTCCTGATTAACTTTGATGGATATTACTCAATAATTTAAACATCAAAGCAAATAACCAGATCTTTCTTTAAATTATTGATGTTCATGGAGTTTAAATGAAAATGGCTTTAATTGTATGTGTCTTAAAAAGGCTTCATGACAAAGTCAAGGACTGAACCTTGAAGTCAAGTAAAGAAAACAATATTGAAGGGACAGAAGATTGTGGTGGCGCATGTTAGTGGAATTTCTGTTCTAAGTAGGGAGAATTTTTAATAGAGGGGTATTGCAGTCTTGCAGGAGCGAGACCACAGTTAGGTTGCATCAGAATTTTCTGTTTTACACGGTCTGCATCTAGTGTCTCATTTTTTTTCTGAACCCTTTTTTGGAAACATGCGATGGGGAACTTGAACCAAATTTCAGCCACTAATTAATGAGTGTGGAATGATCTCCAATATGTGTTTTCTATTTGCATGTTGTTGGATTTTTAGCAAGTTTGAGGAAACTGAAACACCAGAAAAGCACGATTTTTCTCCCCCCACACCGCACATTTGCTGCTTCCTGAGCATTAGCAGTGACTTCAGAGACAATCAGCCACTCATTATTCCTCCCTCTACTTTATTCAAATACTTGATGAGAATCACTGTTGCCTTGGTTGTCATAGCAATGGCTGCCTTGAATACTGATTTACCTCAGACTCCCCTAACATTAATATAAAAAGAGTCCAGGGAGGAGCTGGAAGGAAAGCAAACTAAGTTTGCATGAGCTCCTTTGGGTTTGTATAGAGGTAGTTCACACTGTTTCTTTTCAGAGGGTAACTGTTACTTTCCTTTAAAAAAAAAATTACATAAAAAAGATACACAATTCCATTTCCATTTCATGGATAGTTTATATTTTGTCCCAAATTGAAGACTATGACTTTCTGAGTATTTACCTTTTTTTTTTTAAAAAAAAGAGAGATTATGATTGAGTCCCTATCTAGAAGCTGCAGTAAATCTTATTTTTCCACTGCTGTGAAACCGTAACCATTAAACAAATGTTTTATTTAAATAGCACATACATAAACATTTTTTCTATAAAAAAAAATAAGGAAACTTATAACCAAAATCTTTGTTTAATGTTAAAGTTTGCTCTGATCAATAAATTAAGCCATAAAAAAATAGAAAATACAAACTTAAGAATGAAAAAGGATTTAAAAGCTGCCAAGTCAGGCTGTAGTCAAATGGTAGCAGCAAAGTCAAGGTTAGATTATTATGCATATACACAAGGGGGCTGAAATAAGGTTGCACAGGTACCATTCATTCTGGCATTTTTTAGTGTTTGACTTAGCAACTTTTTAAGCCTTGCCTTTGTATTTCTTAACTTTTTTATGGTTTAGTTTATTAGTGAAGAAAACCTTAACTAACATTAAATAATGTTTTTTGTTTGGAAATAGATATAACAGTCAGGATGCCAGGGTTCCTTTCCAGCTTCTATGACTGGTTTGTTCTGTGATCTTAGGCAAGTCACTTAGTTTATGTATCCTAATTGTCAAAAATGAAGCATTTTATAATCATCATTGAGAGATGCTATACAAGTGTAAAATAGTATTAGATGTATTTTGCACATCAGAAAATATAAAATAAAATCTTACCATTCCCTATTACTAAGTCATAAACTCTTAAGACATAGAGTCAGTGATACCTGAATTTGTCTGGTTCATCTTAGATGATGATAGTTTTAAACATTTTTGCTTTTGATGTCATTTAAAACAATTATTTTAAGCACTAACTATAACAATTGAGGCCTGAGAATACCTTTTAAAGCACTGCAAAGGCTGTATTGAGCTGCATTCACCACTTCAGTTGGTGTCAGTGAGAGCTGCATATGTAGATCAAAAGCAGTACTCTATAAAATCTTATTTCACCCTCCACAGAAATACAGCTACTCCTGTGGCTGGGTGCTGCACCTGGGTAAGAGCACACACTAACTACACAATGGTTTTGGATAGGTGAAATAGATTGATCCTAATTAAAACTACAGGGTTAATTTTAAGAAGGCCGATTGAAATTATCCAAATTACACAATGACATCTAATTACTGCCTCATATTTGCCATGAGGGGGCTTCCATCATGCTCCTGGTCAAGAGCTGTGAGAAATGAGATGTGCCTCTGTACTCAGACATGTTCAGTTCACATGTCTTCTAGATGTCCTTTATGGTCACTTATGCCGCCACAGGACACGACAGAGAATTTGCTTGGCGTAATGACAACAGCTACGACAGTTGTTAATCACTCGTCACCGACCCAACCATCTGTCCACCAGGTTTTGACCTGCCAAGGCATCTGTGGTCATCCTTGAACCGGTTTCAAACAGGACAGAGCAATTGTGTCCAATTTATTCAAATGGGGTTTCTCTAACAACTTGCAATGTAGATGGGGTCAATTTCAGATTATGTCACATATCCTTGATGAGTGCCTGCTGACTGACTTTGACAGTGGGCTACCGGCTCTTCACCTGGCTGATGCCAATGCTATCAAATGGCGGGGCACATTGCGCATACGCTGAGGAATTAGAGTGAGAAGAAAATTCTGCTTTCAGTTCTCCATGGTGGATCTTGACTAATATTCTGGTCTTTCTATATGTATGCAACTGCCGACATCTGAATATCAGAGTTGGGATCTTGCTTTGGTGTGGAGAAATAAAAGTTTTATCCTAACAGTGAAGAATAGCAATGTGGGGTGGCATGTAATCTAATCAGCCCTGGGGGAAATGATTGCAATTAGCTGAATAAATGGGAGTCAGTGAGTCTACAGGATTTGGGAGCCTGGGGCTATCAGTACATATGTACAGATAAGTGGTACTGTACAGTATTTCCTGATTAATCCATTGCTAACCAAATGGTCCATATTCACTGACATGAGTGCTATTCGACCTCACCAAAGCAGTGATCTGACCTGTTGCCCCAGGTTTCACTGACTGCCTGTGAAAGACACTACATGCCAGGTCAAGGTTTCCCCATCACTGGGGAGGGGAACAACTTCATTCACATTTTCCCTTCTTGTGAGAGAGTTCACCCGTCTAGAGCCTCCCCACACCTCAGTATGGGTGTGGAGGGGAGACCACATCATTGCCTGTGTGAGAATGAGACTTTGTGTGTGTATCCGTGCCTAGCAGGGCAAGGTGCCAGTTCCTCAGGTTGGGGAGTGTGAGATCCCTGCAGTGCATAGGGGATGTGTGAGGCCACTTCATTGTGGAGAGGCTGGAAGAGGCTCACTCTGTATTGATCCCTAGTTGCATGGAAAGCTGCCTCAAGGTGCATGTGTGGGCTCCAAAAAGACCCCTTCAGGATGTCGAGGAAAGGGTGCCTGCAGTGTGTGGGGGGAGACATCTTCCTCCCCAAGGTGAGGCCAGTGCTTAATTTGTGCCAGGGCTGAGTCCTGGAACCTCTAGGCTTGGCAGTTCATACCCCTGGCACCTCTGCTTGCAATGTCAGTTATGAAAGTAAAAAAAATTGCTTGAGCCCCTAGCACCTCTTTCATTATAAATTAAACAGCGGGGTAGGCTCCCCCATCAGTGTGTGCGGTGGGGAAAGGAGCCTCCTCCCTGGGGCTAGCTCCTAGTATGAGTGGGGAGAGGTGTGTCACACACAGGGGTCGCCCCCCACCATGTGGGGTGGGAAGAGGAGCCTTTTCCATGTGGTTAGCCCCCCCTCATGTGTGGGACAGGGGAGGAGCCTTTCCCATGTGGCTATCCCCCCAATATGAGTGGGGGAGGCCCCCTCAGTGTGTGGGGTGGGGGAGGTACCTTTCCCATGGGGCTAGCCCCCATCGATGTGTGGGGTGGGGGAGGAGCCTTTCCCCTGGGGTTAGCTGCCATCAGTGTGTGGGGCATGGGGAGGAGCCTTTCCTCAGGGGTTAGCCCCCCGTATGTGGGGCAGGGGGAGGAGCCTCTCCCCAGGGGTTAGCCCCCTCAGTGTGTGGGGTGGGGGAGGAGCCTTTCCCTGGGGGGTAGCCCCCTCTGTGGGTGTGGTGGGGTGGCGGGAGGAGCCTCTCCCCGGGGGTTAGCCCCCTCAGTGTGTGGGGTGGGGGAGGAGCCTTTCCCTGGGGGGTAGCCCCCTCTGTGGGTGTGGTGGGGTGGCGGGAGGAGCCTCTCCCCGGGGGTTAGCCCCCTCAGTGTGTGGGGTGGGGGAGGAGCCTTTCCCTGGGGGGTAGCCCCCTCTGTGGGTGTGGTGGGGTGGGGGGAGGAGCCTCTCCCCGGGGGTTAGCCCCCTCAGTGTGTGGGGTGGGGGAGGAGCCTTTCCCTGGGGGGTAGCCCCCTCTGTGGGTGTGGTGGGGTGGGGGGAGGAGCCTCTCCCCGGGGGTTAGCCCCCTCAGTGTGTGGGGTGGGGGAGGAGCCTTTCCCTGGGGGGTAGCCCCCTCTGTGGGTGTGGTGGGGTGGGGGGAGGAGCCTCTCCCCGGGGGTTAGCCCCCTCAGTGTGTGGGGTGGGGGAGGAGCCTTTCCCTGGGGGGTAGCCGTTAGCCCCTGGGGCGTGCCTAGCGGGGCTGCGCTCTCTCACTTTAGGACACGGCGTCGGCGCGCGGGGCTTTGGCTGGCTCAGGAGTGCAGCAGCTGCCCCCCGGCTCAGCGAGAGCCATCCGCCGCCGTCGCGTGGGGCCTGCACCTTCCCTTTCCGGCTGCCCCGCACAATCATGGCAGCCTTGGCGGCGGGGCGGGGCGAGCGGGGAGAGGGCGGTGAAAGACCCGGCCGGTGGGGGGGGGGGAGAAGGAGGGTCACGTGACAAGGAAGCAAGATGGCTGCCTTCCCGTGGTAAGGCCGGGAGAAGCACGGGTAGAGGTGTCGGGAAGGGTCAGGGCTGAGTGAGGAGGCAGTCGAGCCGGGCAGGCGGCGGAAGGCGGTAACGGGTCTGGACTCGCGTAGTCTGAGGTGGAGCAGTTCCGGCTGGGCTGGGTGGGAGCTGGTTCCTGGGGAAGGGTCCCTGATCTTCCCCTGTCTGGAGCCAACGGGCTAAAGCAGAGCCCGGCTACAGACTCCCGAGCGGGGTGGGCTGGGGACTTCCCTGTCCCCCAGCTTAAAGAAAAGAGGGTGAAAGGCACCTCTGCTCTGTCAGCCTGCTTAGTCTGTTCCCTGCTTCTCCGCTAACTCAGTCCGAAAGCCTAGTGCAAAGCTGCAGTGGCCTTCCCCCGGGTGCGAAGCTCACCTGTTTCGGAGGTGCATGCAGTGGAGCTGTTGTAAAGTTTAATTCCCTCCTTTCCTACAGTCTGTACCGGTAGCCCTGACCAAAGCTTTCTGTGCTGTAAGGGACTTCCACAGTAAAACAAATATCAAGAACAACACCGATAACTTCCTCCTTGGTTCAGGACTGCTGCTTTGGAAGGGGTCTAAAAGGAAGCCAGAAGCCTAAATGAAATAGCAGTAAGCTATTCAATTGTGGCAATGTTTTAGAAAGTTCATTTCTAATTTGGATACATACATACATACATGTTCCTTCAGTGACAGTGCTTCTTTCAAATGCGCCCATGAAAAGACCCTTGAAATTATATTATCACAAGTCTGCAACTGAGACTATCTGAAAGAAGTTAAAAAAATATACTTGAACCTCACAGTAAAATCCTTCCTCTGAAGAAGGGGAGATACATTCAGATCTGTTTTAATAATGTGGGATTGGTGTTACTTATTTGCATTTTTGTGGGAAGATGGGATAACCCCAAAGGAGTTGCTCTGTGATTCATGTAGGATATATAAAGGCTCCATGTGCTTTTTCCTCTCTGTAACCCTATATTTGTTTTTTCTTTGATGGTCTTACAAAATGCCAAATCACAGCAGTAGCATGGAGGTGCCTGGAAGGCATTGTGTTGAAACCTTTAAAAAAAATTACTGAAAAAAACACACCTGTGTGTAGGTTTGCACCAGTGTAGATGCAGGCATGTCAATGGAAGAATACATCTGTTGATGTAGCTACCATCAGATGATGTTTCTACACTGACAGAAAACCCCTTCTGTCCATGTAGGCAGCATCTGTACGATGCGGTTATATGCTGGCTGTATAGCCTCAACAGTGTGAACATACCCTAACTAAATAAGAGAGAACAGATGGACGCAAGCAGACAGGGGAGTACTAGGAAACAGTGAGCCTGTGTTGGTCAGCATGATAGGCAGTGGTATCAGCACGTTGGCAGCCTAACCATTATCAGGTTTGTTGGGTTTTTTTGTAGGTATCAGGGCAAAATAGAATTTTGAGGAGGGATTTGAAGATGGATAATGAGGTAGCTTTGTGGGTGTACAGGTCTGTACAGGTCTTCACAGGAGCGTGTTAGAGATGTCCTGTGAACAGACTTTCTTATGTACTGTCTTTAAAAATAAGCAAGAACAATCTAGGGCAGTCAGAATTTGGATCTAATTTGATTGTGTTGGATTTTATAATGTTTATTTATTTTTTTTTGAAAGAGAGGGATGGGGGGAGGAGAAAGAAGCCAGATAAAAATTCTGTTCCTCTTGTAGTGCAGTGGATGTCCCTATTGGTTCATGTTAGGTTACAAATTCTGCTTCTGTAGTAATATGAAATGTTTCTTTACTTCTGGAAAACTGAATGCAGAACTGAAGAAAATACTTAGGAAATAAGCTACATAGTACAATTTCTGTTAGAGCAAGCAAGATAAGGAAATGATGAAATATTTTTTCTTTTGACAAGATAAAGAAAAATATGTGCAATAATTGTTTCCCTTCCTCATAAATTGCATGGCTGCTTGTAAATAAACTAATTCCTGATTTTGGAAGTCTTGCTTTCCTGAAGCTTTTGTTCCTTTAAATAATAAATTGAATTTATTCAGCTTTCAGATGGAGGCACAGCTTTTTCTGAAATGAAGGGGCACAATAAGATACCCAGTGTGCTATTTGCATCACTATTAAAATAGCTTTTCAAGATGTTTAAAAAATATAAATTGCCCTCTTTTAAAGTAAAAGGAGCTTGTTGCTTGAATGAATTTCATTCCAGGCTGAAACTTTCCATATAGTACTCACCCACATACTTTTTTAATAGTTTAATATCAAAATGAGACTTTGTAAATATTATGAGTGAGGAAAGAATATCAAGTATTTGGCTTAAAGTCAGATATGTCCACAGGTGCCTCTTAAGATCCATTCTTGAAGTTTTTCTGTTAATACTTCTCGAATGCCCATTTCATTAGGGTTTTGTTAGCAATTTAATTACAGGCCATTGTTTGGGGATAATAGCTAAACCAAAAAATAAATCTTGGATATTAGTCGAACAAAACTTTATTTTGTGAAAATTGCAAACAAGCTATTTTAAGGAAACGCTTGTGTTAAAATGTTACATACTTAGGGGAATATGCAGTAGAGACACCCGAGTCCAATTAAGGGCTCCTTGAGACCTTTACAAACTCCTTCTCTGGTGAAAGGAGGGAAAGGAGAGACAGGGCAGTGCAGGGCTAGTGGTATCAGGGAGAGTCTGCTCCAGGGTGGAGGGCTGCTCTCCTCCCTACAGGGGAAGCTATGTAACAGACTGTTTAGGGGAAGGACTGGCACCCCAGGGCCAATAACAAAGCCTCACAGGGTGGTAGGAAAAGGCATTCCCCTTTGTTTTGAGTTGGAACTGTGTTTTTTGTTGGGTGGAGGGGCACTCCTTGGGCTGGCCCTGAGGCCTGCCAGAAAAGTATTGGGAAATAAACCCGCAAGTGGGAGAATAAATACAGTCCAGAGTGGGGCTGACTTACTCCATGCCCCCACCAGCAGAAGGGGAAACGCGGTACACGCCGAGGTGGAGGAGGTGCATTGTCGCAATACATATAGAAATCCATTTCAATAAAAGGGGTGCCTTCCCAATAGATGTGGTTGCTGCTTTTCTTCCCTCATTGCTCTTCTAAGTGCCAGACTCAGGTAGAACAAGGCAACCTGCCTGTTATAGGGTATAGCCTGCATGTGGACATGGACCTTACAGTTTCCCAGAAGACTGGATCAGTCAGTCTGATTTCTGATGAAAGCTTGCTCCATAGTCATGAGCTTTCCACCAAGAATGGAAGGTTTAACCTTCTCTCTCTCCTTCCTCAGTGAATAAATAGAAGATAATATTAAACCAGTCGTGCTCTCCCCCGAATATTAATTACCTTACAAGCGGTCTTGATCACTTAAAACAATGTAAATGTAAGTTTTAAAAAATGCTTACAGAATCAAACAGCTCACTTCATATACATGCATACACAGAGCAAATGGTGCCTTAAAATTTAGTTATAATACAATTGCCTTTAGGCTGAGGCTGTTATGCCAAGCTTCAGCTGTCAAGGACTTTTTTTTTTAAATGTTCTTTAGAAATCGCTATAAATGAGATGTAATGGAAATGCTGACAAAACTGTAAGTATAACAGTGTAATAGAAATGTTGTATTTCAGAGTAGCAGCCGTGTTAGTCTGTATCCTCAAAAAGAACAGGAGTACTTGTGGCACCTTAGAAACTAACAAATTTATTAGAGCACAAGCTTTTGTGGGCTAGAGCCCACTTCATCGGATGCATAGAATGGAACATATAGTAAGAATATATATATATACACACACATACAGAGAAGGTGGAAGTTGCCATACAAACTGTAAGAGGCTAATTAATTAAGATGAGCTATTATCAGCAGGAGAAAAAAAAAAGCTCCTTAATTAATTAGCCTATTACAGTTTGTATGGCAACTTCCACCTTCTGTGTGTGTGTGTGTGTGTATATATATAATGTTCCATTCTATGCATCCGATGAAGTGGGCTGTAGCCCACGAAAGCTTATGCTCTAATAAATTTGTTAGTCTCTAAGGTGCCACAAGTACTCCTGTTCTTTTTGAGAAATGTTATAATTAGGAGTCAGTAGAGAGTGTGGGGTACATATTTTCATACAAATTCTAATAAACCCATGAAGCAAGTGAACAAGGAGAGTCACTGAAGCATGGAACAATAGTAAATTCAAGAAAATGCTCATGTATAGTAAAGGCAGGAAATCGAAGATAATGAAAACAAAAGGAATAGGCACGTGGGTTTCACTGGACTCTTGTTCTTGCTCTGCTTGTATCTAATTAGGCTTCAAAGCTTCTCCACTGATCAGCACAGCTATGACTTTGTTCTGATTTCTTGTTACAGAATTGCAATAGCAAGAGTGCCACAAAGGTCTATCAGTTAAATAATAATTACGTAGTCTGATTCCTTTTTCACTTTGAAAAAGATTACCAGCAAAGTTGAGGGGAAGAAGTGGGGAGGCAGGGAGAAATTGGGGTTTTTGCCCTTTTAAAATATTTTGTTTCTTTCAGCTACTTTTTTATGCTAAGAAATTCAGATTCCTTTTAGACTAGAACACGCTATAATGACGAGAAGAAAACTAGTGAAATAGTGACATTGCAAAATCCCAGAAAGTGAAAGTTGAGGGGGGAAATTAATTTTTAGACACTAGCAGGATTTTCAAATGAGCTCAGTTCCTATTTAGGCACATTGTGCCCAAAGGAAGCTGATGACACTTAATACTTGGTGCCTAAATGGAAGCTTAGCTCTTTTGAAAATCTGGCTTTTTTGTTTGTTTTGTTTTTAGTTTTAAGGACTAGCGTTTTCGATAAAGGAAGCCTTTGTTCATTCAATACCCTTGCTGGTTCAATTAAGGCACCAGAGCTCCAGTAAACATCCTTGAGCTCTCCCAAAAGTCCTTCAGTAATAAAACGGAAGGCAAGTTGGGCATTCCTAATATTTCTAAAATTAAAATACAGTCAGGAAAATGTTCCAGGTAGAGTGGGCAGAGGGAAAGAAAACCTTTTCAAACCAGGTCTTGCTGATTGCTGCTACGATCCCTGTCTACACCAGCTCTATCACCACTGCTCTACTGTTGGAGCTGAATGTATGGTACCAGTGGTGGAAAATGTTTGCTGAAATGCTGAGTATAGACACTTCTAAGTCTCATGATGCTTCCGTGAGTTGAGTAGAACTATACCCACTTTGCATGTATGGAAACTGTTTTGCCCCCAAAGAAACAGTAACAGAGCTGGGAACTCAAACCAAGAATCTTTACTCTCAGTTCCATGCATGATCACTAGATTGTGCTAGTTAAAGGGTTTTCATTTGATGTATTACTGAATTTAAGAATATATTTTTGAGTATTTTTAAATATAACTCTTAGCTCTCCTTGATAGGTCTGTCCAGTCTCGGTATGGAAACTCCGGTTATATTTCTCTCTCCCACTTTAACGGCACACCTCAAAGATGAATTGTATTTCTAATTATAGTGAACGATTAATAGAAACTGGGATTAATAGTAAAATAGAATGGAGGAAAAACTATTAAGCTGTGACTGGAGTTAATATCTGCTGCTAAGCCTTTAAGGCAAAGCACTTGGAGTGCATTATCTATGTTGTTCTTCAAGTACAAGTCGTTTTCTTTTATGGAAGAAGGTCTGGTTTTGTCAACAGGCTAACAAGTCGGATTAAGAATAAAAACTGTAAAATATAAGTTTGCTGTAAATTATTTCTCTTAATAAAATATTTTCAGTAAGAATGGAAGCCTTTAGTACAATGACTTATTTCTTGTTCTTGCATTGCTGGTTATGTTCTTTCTTCCTCTTGTCAGCTGGCCACTGCAACTTTTAATTGTGAATACTGTGGAACAGCTGGATATTGATTCCTTTTGTAAATTACCTAATGGGTAAATTATTTGCTAATTCTGATCCTTTTGATGATTAAATTAAATGGTATGGAGGTGAATCCAACTGCTGTACTTTGAATTCAGAACAGTAACTGGCAGTTACCTCATTTCACAAGTGTACTGACCAGAAGTTTTTATTTAGAGTATAAGAGAGCAAAGTAGTCAAGTCAGTTTACAAATTAGCTTCTCATGCAAAGGGAAACCTTACATCATACAATTTGATTTACTTTCCAAAAGCGTATAAACATGTCTGCACCTATGCAAGTGTGATGTATAACTACATATTTACAGTCTCTCAGGTACATATACAGTGATGCACCTATAAAACTTTTTATTTATTCTTGCTTTTTAAGGCATGCAAGGTCTAGAAATTACACATCAGAGTTTGAATCATGCAGACTGGAGGCTGTACCTGTGGAATTTGGGGACTACCATCCACTGAAACCCATTACCGTAAGTTTCTTTTTGAGCCTTTGCAAATAACATCACTGTAAAGTGAAAACTACTGTTTCCTGCTGGCAACTAGAGGCAGTTCTGATTTTCTGTTGAATTTGTTAGAAGAAAAGTTTTGGTTTTAAAGTCACTGGCAGTAACAGTGAACTACGTTTTGGATGCTCCAGCTGCTTGCAGTTCCCACCATTTCTATAGTACTAGGAGTTTATGTTGCTATTTACACAGTACTGAAAGTCTTGATGTGTTATGCCAGAAAACGTCTCTTACTATTCAGAACAGCTCAAATCCCGCACAGCTTCTTGGTTACTTATGAAATGTTTCATCATATATAAAAAGACCAGATTGGGACCAACTCATCACATTACCAGTAACCTGCCTAACTGCTCAATGTAGCACTTGTTGTTTTTGGGTTACCTCTAAACCAGCTGTGGTTTTAAAAACACTCTATGAAATATTGCAAGCATGCATGGGGCTCTACAAAACACATAAGAGGCAAGGTCCCTGCTTCAAAGAGGTTAGTTTAACTCTGGTAACTATGATACATGGGCAGCAGTTCAGACTCTGGAAGGTCAGTAGGGAGATCTGCATAGGAAAGCTTCTTGAAAGGAGCAGTCTTCAAGGGTGGATTTGAAAGACAAAAGGAAGGGTATTTGGTGCACAGGAAGTGGTAGGCTGTTTGAAGCTAAAGGAGTATCATGAAAGAAGGGATAAAAACAAGAGTGGGAGGAGGAAGCAAAGAACAGGTGGGGGAGAAAGAGCCTTTTGCTGCAGAAAATAGAAATAAAAATGGTAAAAGAATCTCTAAGTACCAGTATTATAGCTGAGGGACTCCTAGCAGAGAGAAAAAATGTGCTATTTGGAGAATCTGTGCTCTAGTAATGACAGGTTTCAGAGTAACAGCCGTGTTAGTCTGTATTCGCAAAAAGAAAAGGAGTACTTGTGGCACCTTAGAGACTAACCAATTTATTTGAGCATCAGCTTTCGTGAGCTACAGCTCACTTCATCGGATGCATACTGTGGAAAGTTTAGAAGATCTTATTATATACACACGAAGCATGAAAAAATACCTCCTCCTATCCCACTCTCCTGCTGGTAATAGCTTATCTAAAGTGATCACTCTCCTTACAATGTGTATGATGGAAATGGCCCAACTTGATTATCATACACATTGTAAGGAGAGTGATCGCTTTAGATAAGCTATTACCAGCAGGAGAGTGGGATAGGAGGAGGTATTTTTTCATGCTTCGTGTGTATATAATAAGATCTTCTAAACTTTCCACAGTATGCATCCGATGAAGTGAGCTGTAGCTCACGAAAGCTGATGCTCAAATAAATTGGTTAGTCTCTAAGGTGCCACAAGTACTCCTTTTCTTTGTGCTCTAGTAAGTTATTAAAGTGGAAGTAGATCATTTCATTTTACAGTTCAACTTCTCCTTCAGGTTACTGAATCCAAGACCAAGAAAATGGGTCGGAAAGGAAGTACTTCCTCTACCTCCTCCTCTTCTTCCAGTTCAATGATAGACCCACTAAGCAGTGTGTTGGACGGTACTGATCCCTTGTCATTGTTCGCAGCAACAGCAGATCCAGTGACTACTGCAGCTAACACGGTAAAGCTCAAGGTTAATTATCTCAAGTAGATTGAATAAAATAGACCTGCATAGAACTGATTCTTTGTGCTCTTGCAAGAGCTGTTTCAGTATAGAAAGTACCATATTAACTAATCAGAGAATTTCATTTACCTGTTTTCTTTTGCTTTAGCAGTTCTGGTAATGTTTGTGTTTTTTAATGTTGTAAATCTGTGCAAGGATCAGTAACACATGAAACACAGTAGGTCTTAAAATATCTGGTCACCTTTCTTTGTCTTCCTGGTATACATGAAGCTGAACACCTTGTTTGTGTTCCTCCTAGGATAGTACAAGAAAGAAACGTGATAAAGATGACAGCTTGGCTGTAGGAAGTGACTTTGAACCATGGTCAAGCAAACGTGGTGAAATCCTTGCTAGATACACGACGACTGAAAAACTCTCCATTGTAAGTGCGCTTCTTAATAATTTTGTGCAAGAACCTTAATAGACTATGGGTACTGTGAGGCTACAGTAATTGAGTACCTTGTGACTATTCCTTTTCTATGTAAACAAATTCAGTACATTTAATTTGCAATGAAGTGGAAAACCATCCCAGCAGCTCTAGCTTTTAAATATTCATAAAGAAGACTGGCTGATCTTTGGCCTGTAGTACTTGATTATTTTTAGAGAGCCCAAAAGTGTGCTAGCCACTTCCTAGAACACAAATAGAGACATGGTTCATGCCACGAAAAGCTTACAATCACACTTTATATCTCCATTAATTTATAGAATAAATAGCAGCACTGAAAATAATCAATCCACACTTTCTTAAATCATTTATAAATAAGTAAGTAGTTTGTAAATACATGCTTTCTAAAATGCTGTTGTTTCTCTGCAGAATCTGTATATGAGTTCTGAAAAAGGTGAGTAGTTTCTCTATATCAAGTGCCATGGGACTATTATTTTAAGGAGAGAGCAAATGACAGACCTTTGGTGAAAACATGCATTCAGATTAAAGCTTTCTTTCTCCAACTGTGAGCTGATTCACTGCTGTTGCTCATGAGTCCCACTGGATTTTTGCAAATTCAAGAAAAATAATATTTATCTTGCTCCATCTAGTGGCTGCTGGGTGCATTATTATGTGTAATTGAAAGAAACTACAACTCCTGTAATTTACATTGCAGCTTTAAAAAACATCTGGGCTGTTACTATTCCTCCAAATCTCCCAAAATTGCAAGATTATTTTGGTATTTGGCTTGTCTTTATTAATTTTCCCACTTGCTTGCTTGAAGGGAACAAGAGGGGAAATAGAAGGAAGTGCTTTGCAAAGCTGTCCAACAATTCTCTCAGCCTGGCTGAGAGAGAAGCATTGAAGGAGCGGATTCCAGTATTATACTGGCTGTTTAGTATGACACCAAAATCTTAATTTTTAACGCAATGTTTTAATTGTATTGTTAATGGGAAAAACTGTTAAGAATGCGAGGCGAAGTAGTAAAGAACCTTCCATAGCAAGTGGAATCTTGAAATACAGGGCTCCAGAGTCTTACCCAAAGAACCTGAATAAAAAATCTAGAGTCTGGTTTTGTTTGGGTTTTTTTTTTTTTTCTCAAATCAGGCTTCGCTTTCTGCAGTTGCTATTCTGTGCCCACTACGAAATGTTTGGAGAAAAAGATGAATGAATCTTTGGCAACATTCATTGTGTGCCTGCAGGAATGGAGGTCTTGTTTGAAAATCAGGCTCGGAGTCTCTCATGCTAGCAGCTGAATAGCTGCCTTTAGGTGGTTGAATCACTGTTTTGGTCTTGGATACTGTTAGCTTATTTAAATCTGATTCTTCCCCTCAAGTCTTTTTTTTTTTTTTTTTTTTAATAGTTTAAGAATTTGAAAATGTTAAACTCAAAGATATAATTACCTACAGGAAAAGCTACGACGCCTGGCTCAGCAGTTTCTGAGAAGGTGCGAACAAGGCTAGAAGAGCTGGATGACCTTGAAGAGGTGAGCAAACTGTCCAGGAAACATTTCTACTTTAAGAGAAAAAAGATTAGTTGTGTGAGATGAAAGCTATTTAAGAAACTTTCTGGCTTATCCCTAAAAGCCCTGATTCTGCAAACTCTTATGCAGTGTTTAACTTCATGCACTTGAGTAGTCCCATTGAAAGTGTGTGTGTGTGTCTGTGTAGAATTGGGGCCTAAATTTTTAGCTCATTGACAACCAGTACCCCAAAAGTATCTCCAAAAGGAGAGTCACTGGGCTGACATCCATATCATTTATCTCCTATAGCTGCTGTATTTAAGCCCCCTGGTGTCTGGTAGGCTCTACCAACTTTTAATCTTTTTATTCTGTCTTTTGTTGCAGAGACTGACATCTCTCCTAAGTAAGGCACTGATTCAGCCAGGCACTTAATACGCATATGTTTAGCTACTTTAGTCCCATTGAAATCAGAAAGGCCATTGACATGCTTGCGTACCTTACTGAATTGGTGCCAATTCAGCTTCAGTGCCTCCATGTCTTTTATGGCTAACTTCAACTTGGATCTCATGATTAACACAGTATTGTGTTCATTTTATAAATTCAGCATGAAGGGATCATGTGTCAAAAGTAACATCTACTTAAATATCTGCAGATTAGATTCTATTAGTGGAACAATAAGTGTATCTCAATAATATATAACGTATTCACTCACAAAATAGTGGTTGCTTCTGCAATTCATCACGCCATTTGTCAATTTATTTTCCTGGTAGTCATTCCTGCTACATCCTTTACAGTGACCTGCTGTAGTTCTGATATGACTATGTTTGAGTCTTGCTCTTTATTTTTCACAAATTAGTAGCTGGGAGCTTTGCAATAACTTTTTGCCCTAGGTCTGCACACCATTCTGCAACACACTTTGTTCGTAAACAGCCTTACGATATAGAATGGTGTTCATATGAAAAGGAATTGGAGGGTTAGAGGAACTCAGGCCTGTTGTTGTACTTGACCTGAAAGTAACCAAAGGACACTTTATTTCTGCAGCTGCTACAACTTAATAGCAGTCAATGAAATTCTGTATTCCTTTAAATTTTTATGAGGTTTTGTCATTAGAGTAGAGGTTCTCAAACTGTGGTCCGTGGGAGCTCCATTCAGGTGGTCCGCAGATAGTTCTCTCTAACGTGCACGGTTGGGCGGCCGCACGTGAGAGAATGAAGGGCTACCCACCTAATTAGTGGAGCCGTGCAGGCATGGCTTCACTAATTAGGTGCATGGATCCTGGAGAAGACGCACGTGTAAGGTGAGGTGGTGGTCTTGGGGGGGAATTTGGGATGTGCAGGGCTGCCGTGGCAAGAGAAAAAGGCGACTTTCCCCAGCTCCAGGGCTGTGGCTGCCAGGGAGAGATGGCCCTCTGTCCCAGCCTCAGCTCTGGCTGTTGTGGCGGGGGAGATATCCCCTTTCCTTCCCAGCCCCAGCTCGGAGGCAGCTGCAGCAGAGGAGACTCCCCCAACTTTCCAGCCCCAGCTTGGTGGCTGCCGCGGTAGGGGGGAGAGGGCATATCCATCACATTAGAAAGGTAGGACTACTGATATTAAAATGAGAGTTGTGTGCTTTTATTTGTAGAACAAAGAAACGTTTATTAAGTGTTTTTTTTTAAATATATAGCTCTTTATCCAAAATGCTTTACAATAGTTAGCTGACGGTACAAACAACATTTGGCAAGGTCATTAAGTGGTCCGCCGAGACCCTCAGCAATTTTGAAGTGGTCCGTGAAAAAAAAAAATTTGAAAACCACTGCATTAGAAAAAATGGCTTAACAGCATGAGGGTCAGTCTGATGCTTGTGTTCTTTGAGCTCTGATTTATATTTTAAAGGTATTTGGTTAATATAAAGAGTATAAGGTTTAAAAGCGCACTGTCAAGTACATTATGTATCTATTTCAGCTTTCATTGTGTTTGCCCTTTTCAGTAGAAGCAGAATCTCGCCTCCCGATTTTTCTCTGTTCTTTTGGCAAATATTGTATAGTAATGTTTCCAGTGTCGGAGCCAGCACAACTGCTTTATTTACCTTTGTTTCTACACCAGCATTGCTGATGTCACCAGGAATAGTCCCATAAATGCTGGGAATATGTACAGGAAGAAATGTTCTATGGGCCTAAACCAAAGCCCAAGACTCAGTATCTCCCCTCCCTGGATTTAGAGGAAGTTCATATCTGGCTCTGATCTCTGCAGCTTGGGCTACATTTGTTTAGTGAGTTGCTACAACAAAGCAAGCAACTTGCATGTGTTGTTCTGTTGCATCCTACTAAAATGGTGGGATTAAAAACACAGTTATTATAGGGGAGGGGCTGGTAGCTCAGCCTATTATTAAGGTTCCTCATTTCCCATTATAACATGCAGTTTTCAGTTGTTTGTAACTGCCAAACTTTAAGAATTAATTAGGGGTAATATTTCCTATGCTGTTTTTCTGCCTAATGCTGATTTTTTTTTTTTAAATGTCAGCCTAAAACTATGTAGTGTGAGGTTCTATGCCCACTAGAGAGCCCTCCAGAGCCTAGAATGGAACCCACGATTCCTAAGTCTCACCCTTCCTCTCTTGTCAGCAAATATCTGTGATACCCTCCAGCCGCTGTCCCCCAATGCCCAACACTGAGTGCTCTGGTCACAAACTGCGCTGTCCAGGGGTCATGGAGACCAGAAACTCTTCCTCCTCCTTCCCCCCACAACACACACTTTCAAAAATTCACAGGGTTTTAAGTGCCTTTTCTTGATTGCCCAGCTTATGAGCACACCTTGCACTCTCCACTGTTGGGTGCTGCTGCCCAGCTGAACATGCCAGATACATGCTCAAGACACAGTCTGGCCTGGAGTAGACCGGCAATGCTGGATCTCCTTAGCCTGTGGGAACAAGAGGCTGTGCAGGCACAGCTACAGACCAGCTGTAGAAATGTGGACATCTATGAGCAGATTGCGTGAGGAATGCAGAAGACGGGGTATGACAGGGATCTGAAGCAGCGCCATGTGAAAGCGAAGGAATTCCAGCAGACATACCAGAAGGCCAGGGAGGCTAACAGTTGATCTGGTGCCAAGCCAGAGACCTGCTGATTTTACAAAGAGTTGCAGGTCATATGTGTTGGAGACCCCACCAGCACCTTGCCTGCAACCTCTGAAGCGCCTGAGTCGCAGGCCCGTGGCGAGAACAGCGAGGAGGAGGGACATGCTATCAGGGGATCCCGCTATGTCACAAGTCAGGACCTGTCTGATACTCTACCGCACTCCAGTGAGTACGGGTGAGCCCGATGGAGGGGAAAGAACCTCAGGGTAAGTATGTAATTGTATTTCTTATTATTATGATGTACTGATGGTGCCCCCAGCTTAACAGGACACTGCTATTGACTTTTTGTTAACTTTACTTCTCCTTGTTGTACTACTACCTCTTCTGGTAAAAGTAAGTTATCTGCTTTTCATTCCCCTGTAGAGTTAGGTGGGGTCGAGGGGGAGGGGGAAATGTGGAGCAGTTTGTGTATGTACACAGGGATATCCCTCGAATCCTCCTGAGCCATCTTGACAAAACTTTCATGGAGGTACTCTGCAATCCTCTCCAGAAAGTTTCTAAGGATGGCAGCCTTATTTCTTCCTCTGCAGTAGGACACTTTCCCATGCCAGTTGGCAATAACTTCGGCAGGCACCATTGCTATAAACAGGCTAGCAGCATATGGGCCTCTGTGACTTCAGGACTCCAGCAGCAGCTGTATTCTCTGTGCCTTTGTCATGCTCACGAGTGAGATATCAGCTAAAATCACCGTGGCCTGTGGGAAGACGGTGCCAATATTCAGTGACCTTGCCTGGTTCTCGTAATTTCATGCACTTGAGCAATTCTCTCCTCATTTCCCTTGTCCCTGCCAGGTCAAACTCATCATGGCTGCTGCTGTGAGTTGGGCCATCCACAAGCACTCTGAAGCAAAAGTGTCAATAAGCATGTCTTGTTTAAAACTTTAGGGGAGCAAGGGAGGGGGGTTCTGAATCGTAACTTTCACTTTCCATTGTGACTGTACCGACTATGGTACCTCTGGGTGTTTTACCTGTAGCTGCAGCAGTTGCAACCTTGAGGGGTTGCCCCTCCACACCCATGGAACACCTGCACCAGGCAAGGAGGAGAAGGAAGAGGACTCATGGTGATGTGTACAGTGAGATCCAGTGCTGATCCAGATCCTTAGCAGAGGGTCTGGAGGGTGAATATTGCAGACTGTGTGGAGAAGGAAAGAGCAGACAGGAGAAAGGTGCAGAAAAAGGAGAGGGAGATGCATCAGGACATAATGGGGCATCTCCGGCAGCCAACACAGGTGCTGCAGACTCTTGTGGAACTACAGATTCAACAGTCATGGGCTTGCCTCCCTTTGCAGTCCACAGATAATTCCATTACAGCATCTTCCCTACACCTCCCGCCCCAATATTCCATGCAGCATCAGGGGCTGCATCCCTACCTTGCCACTCCACCCTGGGGAAGTTTAAAGACTTCACATACAGTGACCTGAGAGCCATGGTTGATGTATGTGTAGGTAAAATGGACATGAATGCACTTTCCACTTCTTTAAGTGCTGTTCCATAAATGTATGAAGGTTTTAATGTATTTGCATTTAATTTGCACAGAATTTTTTTTTGCAGTGTGTTTTGTTACATAATAAAAATCTGTTGTTTGGAAAATTATTTATCTTTATTAATTCTCAACATATGCTGCAGAATGCCTGGTGGTACTGAAAGCACCCACTTGTTGTATAGTATGACACAACTCATTGGATCAGTAAAAACAACCCCACCAGTGTAGTAATCATAAATGTACAACAAACACCACAAAATTAATAGGTGCATTGACACCGTTTATTCATAGATGTACACGAAGTGCCACATAATTCCTAACAGGCCCCAAAACAGCAGGATCAGGGAGAGAACAATACACCATAACGTTACAGTGGCTCATTGTTAAAGTGCTCTTTCAAAGCCTCCCTTAGCTGTATGTATAGCTTCACATTGAGCTCTTCTAATAGTCCTTGTGTCTGGCTGTTCAAACTCAACAAACAGCTGATGGATCTCTGCCCTTCATACTGCTGGCAAGTTTTCTCCCTTGCTTCACAGATGTTATACAGGACACAGCAGGCATCTATAACCACTGGGGGTTTTTTGTCACTAAGACCGTGCTGTGAGTAAACAACGCCAATATTCATTCAATCTACCAAAAGCTCAGAACCTGCTGAGCTGGTAGTTGAATCTTTCCTTGGTGCTGTTGAGGTGGCTGGTGTACAGCTTCGTGAGCTGGAGAGCAGAGGGTAGGCCTGGTCCCCCAGGATCACTATTGGCATTTCAACTTTGCCAGTGGTAATCTGCTGGTCTGGAAAGAAAGTACCTGCAGGTAACTTTTTGAATAGTCCTGTGTTCTTAAAGATGTGAGCACCATGCACCTTCTCTGACCACCCAGCGCTGATGTTAGTGAAGCATCTCCCATGATCCACCAGTGCTTGCATAACCACAGAATATTAGCCATTTCTGTTGATTTACTTTGTGGCAAGGTGGTCTGGTGCAAGAATATATAATGTATGTATATGAGTGCTGTCTATTGCTCCACAGCAGCTGGGGATGCCCATTGCTGGAGATCTATCCACTATGTCCTGCACGTTGCCAAGAGTCACAGTCCTGCATAGCATGAGACAATGGCACTGCACACTTGCATGACTAATTTTCCATGACTTGCATGGTTAATTTTCCAACTCCAAAATGCTTTCCCGCTGACTGGTAGCAATCTGGTATTGCAAGTTGCCAGAGCACTATCGCCCATCACTTCTCCAGCGTCAGTGCAGCTCTCATTTTGGTGTCCCTGCCCTGGAGTACTGGGGTAAGTGCGGCACACAGATCAGGGAATGCTCCCCTTCTCATCTGAAAGTACTGCAGCCACTGCTCATCATCCCAAGCGTGCATTACAGTACAATCCCACCAATCATTTCTTGGGCCTAGATTCGGCACTCTGCTACCTGTAGCTGCTCCGTGAATGCCATTTGCAACCTTGAATTGGTCCTTGTTTTGTTCCACAGCAATCTATCCTCCAAGAAATTGTCATGCTCCTTGCTGATTCAGTTCTTTTTCCAGCTCTGCAGATACCTCAGGATAGTGCATCCTATGCTTGCAACTCTCATGACAATAGGTCACAGTTAGGCAGGCTCCATGCTTCTGTCAGAGATGGTGGACAGCAAGGAGGGCTTTGTGGGTTCATGGGATTTTTTTTAAAAGGCATGAAAATTTGGGGATGGGGAAAGTTGAATCCTGGGAAGTTAATCCCTTGCTCCCAGTCACCTCTGTGTGACTTGTTTCTGCTCCATTATGCATTGCCAAAACTTCTTAAGAGAGTGCACTGGACGGTGGTGAGTTGCACACTGGGATACCTATCCATGGTTCATCGTACTGTGCTTTGACACAAGCACTCCAGGTGCGTATGTGCAGCACTGATGCAAGGAACCAAGTAGGCAAGTGTACAAGTGATATACCAACTGCGGCAGCTCTATGCTGATTTAACTTGCATTGGCAAAAGTTTGTAGCGTAGACGGCATGTTAGCTCAAGTGGCAGAGCCTGTGCAGTGGATCTTAAGGTTCCAACCTTGCTGATGAATCTCAAATTAGGAAATGTTAGGTTTAAGGTTAATAGATTGGCTAAGTAATAGGTATCTTCTTTTTGTTGGTTGCCTCTTTATTAAATGCTGCTGTTTTTTCTTGTCAGGGTTCACAAAAAGAGCTGTTGAATTTGACTCAGCAAGATTACATGAATCGGATTGAAGACCTCAATCAGTCACTGAAGGATGCCTGGGCCTCTGATCAGAAAGTAAAAGCTCTAAAAATAGTTATCCAGGTCAGTTTAACTATGCGTGTGTTATACAAAAATAATGAGTTTTGTTTATTTAGAAAACAAAAAGATGAGTGAATGTTACTCTAGCTATAAGATTGCTGTGGACCCCTCCACCATGCTCAGAATTCTGAGGGTAGGCATAAAGTGTGTAAAACTCTTTGCTATATGATTACCAGCTTATTCTGGCCCTAAGTAGTTGGAGAGCTAGCTGCTACTAATAAAGTAGTATGAATGTCATGATGACTCCCTAGCCCACGGTGCTGATCCAGGCATGCACTTAACGTGCTCGAGAGATCTCATTTTGATAGTGCCACTGAAATTGTACTTAAAGTTAAGCATGCACTCAAATGCTTTGTTGGATCAGGGTTTAAGTCTCTCAGAGGCAGTAGTGAAAGCCCCATAACTGAGAACACTTAAAGTTAGACTGGACAAAACTCAAGAAAATGTATTGTACGGAATAATCTTAATTAGAAAGGGGAATGGATTATATGATTTTTATGATTATATGGTTTTTTAGCTCTCTAAGATTTATAATGTTGTAAATAGTTAAATTGCAGTAAAGTTATTGGTGATCACATACATCTTCCTCTAACGTGATCTTTTTATTTTTGTTTTATTTTTCCTAATACTGTGCTTAGATGATATGGAAAATAATACACAAATCAACGTAATTGATACCAAAAATTGAGACTTTGAAAATGCTTTTATGTTGTACATTTTAGTACCATTGGGAATTTGACATTTTTACCTTTGTGAATGTATTTTTTTGTAAATGCTAAGGTGCAAAGTTAAGTGTGGGGGAGTGATGAAGAAATATATGCAGAATAGGCTGAATCTCTTAAATGTTTATTTCTAGACATTCTATCATTTGGGTTTTTGTTTTTTGTTTTTTTTTAAATCAGTTTTGTAAAGGAAGTACATAGTTCACTGGTCTCCATTGAAATTCACTTATGTCTTTTGCAAAAGCTGATGTTTTGTGACTAAGATGTTACTAAGAGTTTAGTTTCTCACCATTTTTTTTAACTATGAACTGATAACGTCTTGGAAGTTGATCAAGTATTAAAGAGATGAAAAATTGCCTAATTGGTTTGAAATAAAATGAGGCTCCTTGAGGAAATCAAAATACTTAGATGATCGAAGAATGCTTAAGATATTCTCTCTGATACATATGCTTTGTGTTAATAATTTAGAAACAATAGATCTGTATCTTTAAGATGCTTATCACATTAAATATTTATTTCTGGCTTACAAAAAATACACATTTATGATTGTTTCACTGCTCTGGCACAAAAAAGCTGTGAGCTCATTTAGTAGAAGTGAACATGCTTATTTCCCAGTCTGTAGTTCTGAAAGTAGCTGCAAAGGGAGCCTGAAATTCATTGCAACAGATATTTAGAGTTGCATCAAGTAGACTTCCAGTGTAAAAATTCTTTTTTTTTCATCGGATGTGGCAAACTGCTGCTATATTCCTTTCAAGGACTGTTTGTTGACTTACAAAGTAAACATTATTCAAAGAAGTTGATATCATATTCCAAATACATGTAGTGTGAGATGCTTGCAGTGTAGATCATATGTGGAAAATATTTGAAACAGCGAGTGTTTTCTTCTAAATATATGTCTTTTTGGCAGTAATTCTGCTTAGATTAATTCATTAACACTGTTCTGATGCAATGAAAGTTTTAATTTATTTTTTAGTTTTTGATTCATCTATCTTCAAATAAAATAAAGCTTATAGGACCTCCTATTAGTCAAACATCAGTTGAAGTTAAACCTCTATCTAGGGCTCATCACTGTAGTATCATATTGGGATATATTCTACACATGTTATATACTATCCTCTACAAATAATAAATGGTTTGGGGGGCAGTAGCTGGGAAACTTTACCCTGGGATAAAAATAGTTCCTGAGATCGTGCGGGTTGCCTGAAGCTAACATCACAACTGAAGGGACAATATATTACCAGGTTTCTTTTATCCTTGCCCATCTTGATTCATTTTTGGGTACGGAACAGAGACTACTGATATTGCTGGCAGCTGATCTCCTTATAATGTATGGTGCCCATGCTAATTTGTTAGATCCTTCAGCATTTTTTTGTCATCACTGGCCACAAGTATTGTTTCCCTGAAAGGTTGTTGTCTTGCAGGGGATGGACCTCTTGGAGTGAAGTGGAGTAGAAAGCTGCCATGCTAAGTGTTCACTGATGCCAAATATAGACTACTGTCCACCTGTGGCAATAACTTAGCCTGCTTTTGGCCATGTCATCAGTTTCTAGGTAGATTTTTTTTCCCCTTTAAAGTTGATATCTATTTGGTTTGGATACCTAATAATTCAAAGGAGTGAAAAATACCTTTACTTTGCAAGTCTTCAGTACAGTCAGGAAAAATGAATTAACATTTAGATGGAAAACTTGTTTCAGCAGGTTTCACTGGATCAAGTCACAGTTAAAATTTGCCGTCTGCCTGCCTAGACTGAAAATCTAATAAATTAACAGTACTGCTTCTCCTAGACTTATTTTTCCATTATTTTGTTTTAAAATGTTAGTTGTACTACGGTAGCACTTAGAGGCCCCAGCCAGGTCTGGTGCCATTGTGCTAGGTTCTGTCCAGACATATAGCAAGAGACAGGTTAAGCCTCAGCCAGATTACAGTCTTACAAACAAGATGCAACAGGTTGGTGTGACAGATGGGATATGGAGAGAGAAGAAAGGACAGGGAAACCCTTAATACAAGCAAGTTTAGATTAGGCTGGCTGAGTGCACAATTCGTATGTGTAATAAGACCATCAGTAGTAGTAATCACGGCTTGGAAGTGAGTCTTATACACGATAAGGTGGGGATTTTGATTGGGGAGGAAAAGGGGATTCGTAGGTATAAGGGGTAACATGGGAGAAAGCGTGAAGGTGCTTGTGGGAGAAGTGGATAAAAGGCTGTTAAACCGTACAATAGAGTCAGTAAAACCAATGTTGTTAAATTTTTATTGGCCACTGATTTCCCCCCCCCCCCCAACAAAATAATGGAACGATGGCTAGCGTAAACTGCTGTTTTCTGCATTATCCTGGTTTAGTAAAGTAATTGAATAATCTGATTAAGCACAGAAACAGTTCAAAGATTCTCTAGTGATGTTTAAGCTGTATTAATTTGTAAATTACTCTTTTGTGGGGGATGGCACGTGTTAAGAAATAGGACAACTGAATGTTAAAACTTGTATGAATTTGCCTTTAAATGAGGCCAGAGGCAGAGTGCAGTGAAGTTGCAACAACCTTAGAAACTGAGACACTGATGTAATGTTAATAGTCATCCGGAAAGGTTACATAAAGTCAGGGTTGTTTTTCCAGTAGCGGATCCCCTTTGGAAAGCTGTTTAAGTTGGAAATGCTGGTAAAGTTTACAAAGGAAATGAAACATAAATCAGGAGTGAATAGAGTTAAGAAAATGATCTTTGAATTTGGATGATTATGCCTTTTAGTAGCACCAGGGAATTAGCAATATTATTAAAAAAAGCAAATTGTCATGAAAAGTGTGGTGACCTAATAGTATTTTATCACAAGAAAATACAATACCATATTACAATGCCTTTGTTGAGAGGAAAACACAGAATATAAATGTAGTACCTGTGGGATTTCTGTGTATATAATATCACAAAAGGATTTTCAGAGGAAGTCAAAGGAAGATCCTAAGACATGGTTCTGTGTCAGACCATGTTTCTTAGAATGATACCAAAATTGAGGATGTTCCCATCTTGTGATTTACTTAACCCACCTACCCCCAAAAAACAACTCTCAGTGGTCCCTGGGTAATGTCATAAGAAAAGTTTAATATTATATGCATAACTACTTCTCACCCATAGGAACCCTCATTCTCCATGAAAATTCTAATCCCTACCTGATTCTAGGCCTGGGCATTAATTACATCTATATTTCAGTTACTGAAATATTATACCAGTTCCTGTGGTAAGAGATGGAGGAAACAGAAATGCAATAAATTGATATTTAGAAAAGAGTGTGAATGAGGGAATACCTTTACTGGAGCTTCACTATTGCTGGATCACTCTGAATTTGAGATACTCTTAAACATATTACTACTCCCTCTTACTGCAGAGGTAAACAGTTTCCTAATAAGAGTACAACATTATGAGCATACTAAATGGCGGGGGCATACTTTATTCCCAGAATTAAACATTTGTCAATAGGGGGCAAAAACCCAGCCGCATCACAACACTAGAAGTAGCTTGATTTAGGGCCAGATTGTGAGAGAACCTTGTTAGGGAAATGGAAAAGTACACACAGAGCCTTGCCTTCCACAACTCCATGCAACAGCTTGTACAGTTGCAGTACTTGCTTCGAGGGAGTATCCTGAGTGCCCATGGGGGGTGCACAGTGCCATAAAGGGAGGAAGGTCTGTGCTTGTGGGTTCACTGTTGGGTATGTGAGTCTGTGTGTGTGATAGTTTTGTTTTGTTTTTGGTACGCATAGAAGAGATAACAAAGAATTACTGGGAAAGCAACTAAGTATTATTCACTAAAATTCTCTTGGAAATATAGCGCAAATGAGCTATGTGATAAATTTAAAAGACTGCAGGAAACTTTCAGGTTTGACCTTGTAGGTTTGACCTTGTAGGGTCAGAGTAGGCCAAAGTCTTTCCAACACTTCTGCAATGGTTGGGGTCTCCCTTAGAGGGAAGGTCCTGTCCATTTGCTGAATCAGAAAGAAGGTCCTGTGTCAGTTTAAACTCATCTCCTTTTATACCAATGTCCTTTCATTACCTGACGGTCTTTGGAAAACCCAGTCTGAACCAGTATATGCCAATCTTCCCAAGGGATGGTACCCTGCTGCAGGTGTGCCTGATGATTCACCTTAATCTCTCCTTCTGCCCCAACTGTTTAGTTCCTGGAGGAGCTGTGGTAACTCACCCCTGCTGAGTTGCATTCAATCACTGACCCACAATGATACATAAACCATTCAAAAACTTAATACAATGTCATCCTCAAAGATGCTGCATGTGATTGCGATATCTGTCACAGCAGGTATCTTGCAGTGTTCTGTCAAACGATTCCAAAGTCTCTAGGGATTTTTATATGGCACTCTCCTTTGCTAATTCCATCACTGACTACCTTTAAATTGGGTAAACAGAATTTTGTATCCTCCTGGTAAAGCTTTGTTCCTTTTTTCTTTCTTTTCTAGTGTTCTAAACTTCTTTCGGACACAACAGTAATCCAGTTTTATCCAAGTAAATTTGTTCTAATTACAGATATACTTGATACATTTGGTAAGTACTTACAATGGACCTACGATGGATTCATTTTTATTAATTTTTTTGTAGAATTACAAAATATTCTAGAAATAGAACCTATAAAGAGTTTTAAGGAGTTAACATCAACTGCTTTAAGGATTTAACTTTTACAAAAAATGTAGATAGTATAGGGAACACCCTGTCTGATGAGTCAAAGACATTAAGGACAAGCCAGCACAGCCTGTAGAGAGAGAGAAATGGATAAACATGTCCCTTTGGACTGTCCTCTCTCCCTTCACTAGACTTTAAGTGATTTGTGGTCAGATTATTGCATCTTTGCTTCCTTGAGATCCACTCTCTCTAGTTGTGTCTATTTTGGCTATTTAAAGATAGTGGTGTGGTTGTGATACTATTAAGAGGGATTTTCAGCTCGTCTGTTAGCCAGCTATCTTCAAAATATGCAAAGGTCTACCAGTCTCCTCAGTCATCCTTTGATGCTGGAGCACTTACTAATTGCCCTCACCCTCAGACCATCTCAGACTTTCACTTTTTTCAGCTCCAGGTCACCTCCACTCCAGTGAGTTCCTGGATATGTTCCAGGTTGGTTTCAGGCTGCTTCTAGGCTTGAAACCCATTGATTAGGGGCACAAATAAACTCAGGCTAGCTATTGTTGGGGTCAGTTGACTATCTTGGTCATGCTGGTCTTCTCGGTAGCCTTTAATGTGATTGACTATGGATGGTTGCTTTGGCAATTGAAGGATATAGCTTCTGTGTCAGGAATTGCTCTTGATTAGTTCCTTAGCTGATGGGAGTCAATTGCTGGTGATGGATAATGCAGAGTTCTTGCAGGATCTGTCTTATCTGTAAGTTCCTTAGCTTATGTACAAAGCTTCTTAGCAAAGTCAAAGTATTATAAGTATATTGATATTCTGCACATCTTGTCCAGGGGCCTTACTGACTTCTGGTCTGGAGAGATGCTTAGATGACATTGCTGGCTGGACATGTCAGATCTTTCTCATCCTTAACCCATGGTAGGCGGAAGTGTTGCTAGGTACTAAGAATTGTTATGAGGAGTTTCTTCCCTTCCTTGATGCCTTTACTTACTGACTGAACATGTTTTAAAGTAATGAACCAGGTGAAGATCTCTAGTTTTATTTTTGTTTTTATCTTGCAACAGTAACATAAGCCTTTGTAATCATAGGCTGTGTCAACTAAAGTAATTTCTTAGAATTGCTTCCAGCAGTAGTTCTCTCTCACTTACAGATAGTACAGAATGTACAAGCATGCCTGGTCACTGGATTGAGCAATTGTGCATGGTGAACTGGTGAAATCATTTTTAAGCTGGTCCTCTTGGGTTTTAAAACTTCTAATGAGGAGCCTGGCAGTATTTGAGAGATTCTCCATTAGTCTTGTCCTGGTAGGTTTCTGCTTTCTGACACTGTCCACTGCTTTAGGATTGGCTGTCTCCTTAGATCAGTGGGTGATTAAACCTTTGTGGCAGTATCCCCTGTGGATCTCTTTCCTCTCTGGGCATTGTTATTTTTTTATCCTCCCTACCTAATTTTGAAAACTGCCTCAAAACTTAATTTGGGTTGTTATCTCTCTAATAACCATACAGTCTTGTTTCAGTTCCATTCTGCCTCTGTATAAGACTCCCTTGAGGCATCCCTAATGTGCCCATCACCATGGCATTTAAGTGTCTGGCTCATAATTGGGACGCACTAACTCTATCCATAAAATACATTACTCTTCACCCTCCCTTTATTTATCTGCTAACATTCAAATTACTAAGTCTATTTTTATAATCTGTCCATCAGAGTGCTGTGCTTTAGTCCTTGGTTAGTGAAGGAAGGCTTATGCAAAAAGTTGGGTCTTGCAATGTGTTCTGAAACCAAAATGATGGCATGTTGTTTTTTGTTGTATTTGGCTTTGTATTGTTTGTTTGCTTGGTTCAGTACCTTAAGCCTCTTTGTGAGGGTATGCAAAACACTATATGCTATATTCTGTTAATGATATTTATATTTTCATTAACTGATTCTGCAGATTTTCATATGATTCTCTTATTTATAACAATTTTAAGTAGAACAAATATTTAAGTGATATATATAGATATATGTCCCTTTAATGCTGTGTTTGGGCTCAGAATATTTTTCTGTTTTGTTTTTCTATATTACTAATAAACATGTTTAATTTAGAGTCCTAACAAGAATAAGTAAGTACATTACTTTGTGGCCTGTTCTAGAAATGTAATAGTTATCAAAGTAACTTCTGAAAGCCAACAATCAATTCTGTTTCAGAATAATATATTGTTTCACTGAATAACCTTGAAAGATGAATAATCATAAATACATACAATATGCCGTAATACAATGAGTACCACTAAAGTGAAGTCATGAGATAAACATAATTTGTTATGGCTGTATGAATTACCAGTTGTAGAAAACTAAAGACTCTAGGGAGGAAAATAATTGAGATGATTAAATAGTTGGTTATGTTTTATTATTACATAAACAATTGTCTCAGTTGGCTGTCTTCTCCTAGGGAGAGTACATTTGCAACAAATACAAGATTAATTCTGTGGAGTTTCAATACTCGTTTTGCCTTGTAGGTAGATGCTTACACAAATACAAAAGAAAGAAATATAATTTCAAGGATAACTGGAGACTGGATGTATCTCTCTGAATCAGATCTTTAGGTAGTCTCTTGCCATCAGTAAAGCATTTTAAATCAAGTAAATCTATTGATATGGCAGGTATTTTAGATTGGGTTTTTGGGAATTACCAACATGATGAAACATTCATCAGCCACACTAAAATCTGTGGAAATGCCTTACGGATTGCCACTAGCCTGGTCTCTGCATGTAATTCTAAGCAAGCAGGAAAAGAACTGGAAAATATTGTTTTCTGGACACAGCTGCTTTTTAAATCCTTATTCGATAATATAAATGTTTTATGCTTAAAACTTCCTGATTTTCTATTGAGGTATAAATAATAACCCTCTCTTCAAGCTCCTCCTGGAGGAGGTGATAATGGTGGTGGTTTGCTTAATGGCCATAACAGTAAGCAAATTTAGGATAAGTTGGAAAATGTAAAGTTGTAATTTCACTAACTTTAAATCATTATATTCCCAGTCAGATCCAATGCTTGGATTTGCAGATAATAGCAGCATATTGCTCTTTTCAGTGGCTTATGCCCTGTCTCCCTTCTGGAGCCATCTCATTTGGCCCTGTTCTTGGTTGGCAGGAAACAGAATTGGGGCTCAGTATTTAAACACAGTTCCAGTTATGCCAGCTTCTAATACAGTATGGATGGACATTTCTAAGTTTGAACATGATTTGACTCCATCAGCTCACTGGTTGGCTAAACTATGTGAAACTGGCTTATCTGGGACAAAGTTCAAACACAGTTCATAGCTCCATTGTAGATGGGGGAGCCTTCTTTGACACAGGGCAGATGGGAAGCTCTTCATTTTCCCTTAGTATATTTTCATATTCTTTTAATGCACGAAGAAACCTGACTCTTGAGGTCAAGAAGAAGATTTTCGTTAATTAAATTAGGTGCTCTGTTTATCCACGCCATAATTAGTATGTGGGATTCCAAAAGTAACTGAGTTAAACATTTAGGCAAACAATAATGCAGACAGATTAGATTAGGTACATCATTCTTCAAACAATGCTTCAATGGAAGTGTTTTATTTAAAAAAAAAAAATCTAAACACATTTCTTTAAATCTCCAAAAGGAAAAAGGTGCACTTTCTCTGTGTGTTTAACAATGAGAGGCTAAAACAAAACTATGGGAAAGGTCAGGATCTCTAAACTTTGAAATCTAAAACTATATCTCAACTTAAAATAATGTGTTACGTAATGTTTCAGGAAATTATCACTCTATCGCCTAACAGCTTCCTAAACCTTAACAATATTTCATTCCATCTCTTCCTGTTTGTGGAAGAGTTGAGCTATAAAAGCTTTCTTTAATTGGATATAGACTATGAAATGGTCAAAATGTTTTGCTGAATTATTTAATCTAATTATTAATAATTTTAATCAATCTTGGATTTCTTTAACGGTGTGGAACTGATTTATTACAGCCTTTTAACTTGAAATGTATTGTTGGTGTTTAACAGGATGTGCTGTGACAGATGCAGTTGTTTTATATCCCCTTTATGTCCTTTTCTACTTATTGACAGTTGCTAAGAATAATACAGGATCACTGCTCAGTGAAGAGGGGGGCACCAAAAGTTATTTCCTGGTCAACAGGAGATGGTTGGAGTAATCTGACCTATCCACTGCCTTTGTTCTTAGTGAAACTAAGAGAAATTACAGCATGCAAATCCTCAGTGCAGACCTTCAAATCTCTCAGATTCACTAGATGGCAGCATAATATAATGGAGTTCAAGGAAGTCTTTGCAGATGAGATTCCTGGACCCTGTAGAAAACCATCATTATTTCACAATTTGCATTTTACAATTTGCTAAAGATTAACCTATTTTCTTGGCAGGAAAACTAGTATATGAAAGAATTTTATCCATGTGTCTGGATAATCGCAGCTCTTTACCAGGTAACTTTGTGCCTGCCTTGTGCTATTCTTCTTGTAGAAATGTGTAAATTTACCATGTTTACCAAGCTAGGTTTGGGATTGTGGGGAATTTCAACAATACGTATCCTGAAACACATTCAGTTTTGCTTCCAAGCTTTATAAAATAAAAACACATGGGAAGACTTTAGTGCATACCTCGATTCTTATGGGGGAGAACTAGAGTTTTTAAATGGGGCCAAGCCAGTGGTGCAGTAGAAAAATATGACCTTGTTAATGTCCTCTGAAAATAAATCGGTCTGCTCATGTTTGCTGAGTTTGGATTTAGTTGCTGTTCCTAGTTTTTAACAAGGGAAAATGTCTGTAACAGGTTACTTTAATCACTCCCACAACTTTACGTAAGTTTACTTCATTACTATAAATAACCCAAAATAAAACTTGTGACAGTAAAATGTACTCATTTCCAGTTTTAATGATTCTCAACATTGGCACGGTCTGTTGTGGGGGGAGGGAAGAGTGTGTAACTTCTAGGGCAGGAGGAAGTGGAAGACAACTGTTGGGAGACAGCTAGGATGGGACTACTATTCCCACTCACTCTAGTTCTAAAACAAGGAGAAAAACCTTTGTCCTCTTCTCTCCTTATACTCTCATATCCTGAGCATCTTCCTACAGTTTTTCAGCATCCTTATAACATGGTTTTATCTATCTGCACAGACCAGAATAAACCATATTACCACACTGTTTGGCCACAACCATGTTTAAATATGGTTATTTTCATGTTGTAGATGAGCCCATGCAAATTTCATTATAAAATAAAAGTATTTACCTTTGATTTCATCACAAACAGCTTGCAATACTAAACCAGTAGCATCATGAGAAACAAGTCAGTAATAATATTTTCTTTGGTGAGCTTTCTTTTTTCTCCTTGCTATTTAACACTCTACCCCCTGCAGACCGCTCTCTCTGGGTGAAGCAAGAGTCAAAATATCTTGGAAAGAAATCTCTACCAGCAATGATATCAGGACTGAAATTTTCCAGTAACATACACACACTCACAATTTCCTATGCAGAACCCTGCCTTGAGCAGCTGCATGAAATGAGAACCAAGTCATTGGTATTTGTACTTGTTCTTTCTGTTCCAATAAGGTTAGATCTTCTGATTTAGTACCAGAGTTCTCTGCCTCCAAAAAACCAAATTACAGTTTTCAGAGTAGCAGCCGTGTTAGTCTGTATCCGCAAAAAGAACAGGAGTGCTTGTGGCACCTTAGACACTAACAAATTTATTTGAGCATAAGCTTTCATGGGCTACAGTTCACTTCATCAGATGCATAGAATGGAACATATAGTAAGAGGATATATATACATACAGAAAATATGAAAAGGTGGAAGTTGCCAGACCAACTCTAAGAGGCTAATTAAGATGAGCTATTATCAGCAGGAGAAAAAAACTTTTGTAGTGATCATCAAGATTGCCCATTTCAGACAGTTGACAAGAGGTGTGAGGATGCTTAACATGGGGAAATAGGTTCAATTTGTGTAATGACCCAGCCACTCCCACTTCAAGCCTAAGTTAATGGTATCTAGTTTGCAAATCAATTCAAGTTCAGCAATTTCTCGTTGGAGTCTGTTTTTAAAGTTTTTCTGTTGGCTCTTGCTCATTGAAGGATACCTGAGTTATGTTTGTCTGTGAGGGAACAATTGCAATGCTTATGTGCAATTAATTTAATTTGTTCAGCATTTGCTAATGAAACCAATATCTTATAGAAAAGAACCTGTCAACAAAGGTGATTTTCCTTTAAGTGGTAATCATTGCCTTTACTTTAAGCAGATGATCAAAGTGTATTTCTAGTATGTTCAAGATCAGTAATTCTGTGATGACTTTTTGCTATAGTTTGAGGGATTAGCATTTTGAGGGTTATGTTAATATCAACTATGTTCGGGTTAGCACTTTTCTTAACTGACTTGGCAGTTACAGCACACTTGAAATAAAGACATCACATTCCCAAAGTACAGTGTTATGTAAAAGACCTCTAGCTGTGGGGGGTGGGGAATTGCACTTTCTCTAAAATTTCGACACAGGCTTAGTGTTCTGAGGAACAACAACAAGCACAGCAGCAGAATAATAAGTAGAAATGGAAAAGAAAATTCCGCTTCCAGTCAATGTCATTAAAATGCTTTTGTTTGTACATATATTTCCTGGTTCCTGACAGAAAGGCATGTAGTTTATGGATAGAACTTTGTTCCTTCATCATTGTTTCTAAAATTGTAAGTCCAGTGGGACAAAATTGGGGGAAAAAAAAGCAAAGGTCTACCACTGCTTGCTTAATATTGACTAATACATACCTTGTAGTGAGAAATATGTCTAAAGTCTTGTAGTGAGAAATATGTCTAAAGCTGTGTAGATAGAGAAGAGTCCTTTGAAATACTTTACATATACTGCAAAAAGCTGATTCATCAAAAGGTGTAAGTTACAAAGATTGAAATATAAACAGACACGGAACAAAGAAATGAAGTCTTCTCCTCTGAGAGGACTGTGCCTGTGCTTTTTAAGATTACTAGTTTGGTGAAGATGCCATTCTTTTAGTGGTTTACTGTGAAACATCAGGGTGAAAAATGAAACGGACAGCAAGCTCCAAATGGGGTGGTTGTGCAGATAAAGGTTCCAGTCTTACTGTAAATTACTGTTGTTTGTTTTGAGTTAATGGTAGCAGGGACAGACTCATAGTCTTCAAGGGTGGTCACAATCTTGCTAGGATCTTGGGACCCAGTGGATGATCTGCACTGAGGACTTCTGGGTTTGGGGCCCTTTACCTGATAAAGTCCTAGCTCAGTGCAGAAGATTCTCCTTCCTCCTCCTCCCACTTTTAAAGCAGGATGATTCTGGTGGGAGATAGGAAGGCCAGAGAGAGAGGCTGGATAATACTGCAACATAGAAATTACAGAAATGTAGGGCTGGAAGGGACCACAAGGGATGTCTAGTCCATCCCCTGCCATGTCGAGGCAGGATTAAGTATGCCTATAGCATCCCTGACAGAAGTTTGTCTAACTTTTTCTTAATAACCTCCAGTGACGGAGATTCCACAACCTCCACACTTAACCTGTTCCAGTGCTTAACTATCCTTAAAGTTAGAAAGATTTTTCTTAATATCTAACCTAAATCTCCTTTGCTGCAAATTAAGCAGATTACTTCTTGTCCTACCCTTTGTGCTCACAGAAAACAGTTGATCACTGTCCTCTATATAACAGCCCTTAACAGATTTGAGTATTTTTATCAGATCCCCACTCATTCTTCTGTTCTGTAGGCTAAACATTCCAGTTCTTTCAACCTTTCCTCAAGAGGTCTAGAAAACCTGACCTATATCATCTTTGTTGCTCTCCCCTGAACTCTCTCCAGTTTTTTCACATCTTTCTTAAAGTGTGGCACCCAAAATTGGATACAGTGCTCCATCTGAGGCCTCACCGATGCTGAACAGAGCAGAACTGTTACCTTCCATGTCTTAAATGTGACACTGCTGTTAAAACCTCCCAGAATATTTATTTGCCTTTTTTGCAACAGAATCGCATTGTTGACTCACATTCAGTGCCCATATAGCTTTGTCTGTTGCCACTTTCAGTATCCAAGATTTGTTGGGAGGGAAGAAGAGGGTATTCATTTTGTATAAGCACAAATATAGGTATCAGCAAAAGGATGAGTCTGGAATTATTCCATCACTAGTTAGCATTTCCCATGAAGCTGAATTTGATTAAGGATTTTGCACTTTTGCTACAGCTCTCAAATTTAACAGTGGCAGTATTATGAGGCTTCCATTTCTAGATTTTTAAACATTCCACTGGAATATAGACTTTTCCTTGTCAGCATTATTATTCAGTGTGTGTCAGAGTGCCTTTCCTTGAAATAAAAGGAGTGCTTGTGGCACCTTAGAGACTAACAAATTTGTTAGAGCATAAGCTTTTGTGAGCTACAGCTCACTTCATTGGATAAATACAGTGGAAAATATAGTAGGGAGATTTTATATACACAGAGAACATGAAACAATGGGTGTTACCATACAGACTGTAACAAGAGTGATCAGGAAAGGTGAGCTATTACCAGCAGGAGAGCGGAGGTGGGGTGGGGAGAACCTTTTGAAGTGATGATCAAGTTGGGCCATTTCCCGCAGTTGACAAGAACAGTAGGACGGGAAATAAACAAGGGGAAATAGTTTTACTTTGTGTAATGACCCATCCGCTCCCAGTCTCTATTCAAGCCTAAGTTAATTGTATCCAGTTTGCAAATTAATTCCAATTCAGCAGTCTCTCGTTGGAGTCTGTTTTTGAAGTTTTTTTTGTTGAAGAATTGCCGTTATACTTACCTACATGCCTCCAGCTTTCATCCAAACCAGACCACACCACACGATCCATTGTCTACAGCCAAGCTCTACGATACAACTGCATTTGCTCCAACCCCTCAGACAGAGACAAACACCTACAAGATCTCTATCAAGTGTTCTTACAACTACAATACCCACTTACTGAAGTGAAGAAACAGATTGACAGAGCCAGAAGAGTACCCAGAAGTTAACCTACTACAGGACAAGCCCAACAAAGAAAATAACAGAACGCCACTAGCCATCACCTTCAGCCCCCAACTAAAACCTCTCCAACGCATCATCAAGGATCTACAGCCTATCCTGAAGGATGACCCATCACTCACAGATCTTGGGAGACAGGACAGTCCTTGCTTACAGACAGCCCCCGAACCTGAAGCAAATACTCACCAGCAACCACACAGCAAAAACACTAACCCAGAAACCTATCCTTGCAACAAAGCCCATTGCCAACTGTGTCCGCATATCTATTCGGGGACACCATCATAGTGCCTAGTCACATCAGCCACACTATCAGAGGCTCGTTCACCTGCACATCTACCAATGTGATATATATGCCATCATGTGCCAGGAGTGGCCCTCTGCGTTGTACATTGGCCAAACTGGACAGTCTCTACGTAAAAATAAATGGACACAAATCAGATGTCAAGAATTATAACATTCAAAAACCAGTCGGAGAACACTTCAATCTCTTTGGTCACTCGATTACAGACCTAAAAGTGGCAATTCTTCAACAAAAAATCTTTGAAGGTTGACAGGGGCAACACTTCTTGTTTTAGTCACAATCCCACTACTCAAAAAGTAAGATTTTTTTTTTTTTTAGGCTTCTGCAGTGGAGGAGGTTAGGGTACCAGGTGTCTGATTTTTTTACCACAAAGCCCAGTTGAAAAGGGACCCTGGCGGCTCCGGTCAACACTGCTGACCAGGCCATTAAAAGTCTGGTTAGAGGCACAGACAGACTCCCCTACCCGGCTCCATGCGACTCCTGGGAAGCTGCTGGCATCTCCCTCTGGCTGCTAGGTGGAGGGGCAGTGATGGGGGCTCTGTGTACTGCCCTTGACCCAGCGCCAGCTCAGCAGCTCCCATTGGCCAGGAACCGTGGCCAGTGGGAGCTGAGGGGGCAATGCCTGTATGCGCAGGCAGAGCCATGTGGTTGCACCTTCGCTTAGGAGCCGGAGGGAGATGTCACTACTTCCAGGGAACCTGCATCCCAAATCCCCTCCTGCGCACCAACCCCCTGTCCTAGCCCTGAAGCCTCCTCCTGCACCGCAAACCCTGGCCCCAGCCCAGAGCCCGCACCCCCAACTAGAACCCTCACCCCCGCACAGACTCCAACCCTCTGCCCCAGCCCAGAGCCCCCTCCTGCACCCATAACCTCTCATCCCCCTGCACCACCACAGAGCCTGCACTCAGAGCCCTCACCCCTGTCATACCCCACCCCACTGCCTCCCAGCCCAGTGAAAGTGAGCGAGGGTGGGGTAGAGCGAGTGATGGAGGAGGGGGGATAGAGTGAGAGGGGGCTGGGCAGAGGGTGGGGCAAGGGTCTTTAGTTTTCTGCGAATACAAAGTTGGCAACCCTAGAGAAGGTGAGAGTAAGGAGCGGTAGGGTGCAAGAGGACAAAGGCAGAGAGGATAAAGATAAAGAGCAATATTTGTCAGCTCTTCCATATGAGAATTTCATAGGAGTTACTTGCCTGGCTCTAAAATAATAATAAAGTATATTATGAGCTACTGGGTTGACATCAGGAATTAGGCCAAATGAAATAAATCAATATTACTATAAAATAGAAGTGGAGCTCTGGTTACCCAGCATTGCTGCTCACTCTGGGTTTGCAGTCAAGCAGTTGTCTGTATTGCTGGAAAGGAGATCCTAGAATTACATTGTCCAGTTCATTACCGTATGTTTAACTTCTTTTTAAAAGGAAATACTCAATGTACTGTTTTAAATAAATGTAACTAAAGTAATTTATTTCAGAACTAAATGTAATATGCTTGGCTCTGGCTTTGTTTTTACAGATAATTTTACTCCAGAAAGTGTTAATGATACTGCCAAAGAAACCTGTTTAAACTGGTTCTTCAAGATTGCTTCAATCAGAGAGCTCATTCCCAGATTGTATCCTTTTCAGATGAGTTTGACTGTCAAAATGGTACACTATTATGCGTGAAGTTTTAAAAGGAATTCAAGTAATATGAGAACATAAACTTCACTATGTTGAAAATCTAAACAATGATGATCACCTCCGGTTTTAGTCTGAAAATATCTGTCTATCTTGTGTACTTACATGCCCCACTCCCATCACAACAGTATTTGAACACCTCTCAATCTTTAATGTATTTATCTTCACAAGACCTCTGTAAGGTAGTGAAATACTGTTATTCCCATTTTTTTAACAGATGGGGAACTGAGGCACAGAGTGGCTAGGTGACTTGACCCAGGTCATACAGTCAGATTGTGGTGGAGCAGGAAATTGAACCTCAGTCTCCCAAGACATAGCCTACTACCCCAACAGCTGGACCATTCTTTCTCTCCAGAATAGGAAGGCAAATGGAGCTCACAATTGTTTTATTACAATTCGTATAATTTTTGTTACTATAGTGTCTGTCCAGGACCCCATTGTGCTGGCCGCTATAGAAACACAGAACAACAAGACAGTCCTTGCCCCAGGTTTTGCATTGAGAGTGAATTCCAACTTGTACTAAATCTTAATAGTGTAGTAGTTGAATCAGAAATCCAAGTGTCTATAGGATTTTAATGGTAACACAGACCTGTTAGCTTCCAAAATTTCTGTTAACCCCATATTGATCTTCTCCTCCCAGCTCTTACTTCTCCCTTTTTATATTGACTCCTTTAATTTTGTTTGGATTTTGAGCTTTGAAGTATTTTTGAATTCTTTGAATAATGTGCTACTGTAGCCTGAGTGCCATGGTGGTGGCTGGGGGGTGCGGTAGCACGTGATGATGATGATGATGGTTTATTGAGTTTACATGCTATAAACTGGACATATTTGAAAATGAAATGGAAAAGCTATAAAAGCCACAAAACAAGTAGTGCAGTTGATGATATTAGGTCTCAGAGTACCCTTACCATGTGGTGCCCAAGAGAAATTAATTTCACAGCCAGGGAGTTGTCACAGTTCAGGGCATCTGTAACTGTATTTCCCTTCAGTGGTTTAGCAAGGGCACCCACCCTTGGCCTTCAGCTCCCCAGCTGTTGCCTCTCTTGGATGGAGACTCTTGTGTGTCTCTCTTTCTCCCTTCTGACCGGGATATTCTTAGGTTGCACAGTTCCCCTGCCTTCACTGTGTAATTCCAGCACCGAAAGGTTGCACAGGGGTACCTGCTTGCTCTCTCCAGAAATGGATAACAATGTAGTTGTTACCATGCAGCTGTTTCTAAGCAAGCCTACTTTATTCTTAAGGTATGAAGCATTACAGAGCAATCATATTAAAAACAATAAAAGAACTTACACGCACACTAATATGCTTACCAGAGTTCATCCTAGCTCTCACATGGCCTCTGGTAAGTCCAGTCTTTTAATACCTCACCCAACGGTCATCTTTATGGTTACAAGTTCATCAGAGCTTCCCAACTCAGAACAAGCCCCCAGTCTTTTGAGGCCTCATAGGTCAAGTCTTTCCAATCCTCCTCTAAGGACTGAGGCCCTATGTGGACCAGGAGTCCTTTTGCTGGAGCGGGAAGAAGGTTGAAAGCCCCTCCCCAGGTTTTTATCTAAAAGTATTTCCTTTGTCTCTTGGTCTCTGGAGAATCCGATTCGAACCAGTATATGCATCTCTCTCCAGGGGCTGACTTCAAAGGGTTGACAGTGGAGGAAGTACATTAGCATTCCTCCTTCCTATGTATGTAGAAAAGGTACATACACTGCCATGTAGGGTTGCCAACTTTCTACTTGCACAAAACCGAACACCCCTGCCCAGCCCCTCCTCTGAGGCCCCCCTCCTTCTCCAAGACCCCAGCCCCACTCTCTCCATCCCTCCCTCCCTGTGTTGCTCGCTCTTCCCACCTTCACTTGCTTGCTCATTTTCACCGGGCTGGCTCAGGGGGCGTTGGGGGGTGAGGGATCTGGCTGGGGGTGCGGGCTCTGGCGTGGGATTGGGCATGAGGGATTTGGGGTGTAGGAGGGTGCTTCAGGCTGGGAGCAAGGGGTTCGGAGGGCAGGAGGGGGATCAGGGCTGAGGCAGGGGGTTGGGGTGCAGGAGGAGATCAGGGGTGCAGGCTCTGGGCAGCGCATACCTCAAGCAGCTCCCGGAAGCAGTGGCATGTCCTCCCTCCAGCTCCTACGCAGAGGTACGGCCTGGTGGCTCTACATGCTGCCCCGTCCGCAAGCGCTGCCCCTGTAGCTCCCATTTCCCACAGTTCCCGGCCAATGGAGGCTGCAGAGCTGGCGCTTGGGGCAGGGGCAGCATACGGCAGTGTAGGTGCTGGAGGGGAGACATGCCGCTGCTTCTGGAAGCTGCGTGGAGCCTGCTTTAGCCCCACTGTGCCGCTGACCTGACTTTTAATAGCCTGGTCATCAGTGCTGCCCGGAGCTGCCAGGGTCCCTTTTCGACTGGGCATTCTGGCTGAAAACTGGACACTCGGCAACCCTACTGCCACAACAACACATTAATGAACATACAGTACACCCGAAATGGGGTTAAAATAAACCTTATTGAATAAGGGCTATCTTAATTCCATAAGATTTGCTCAGTATATTACAGGATATTTTCAATCTGTCAGAGGAGTAGTTTTGTTTTTCTTACAAGGAATACATCTTGGAGTATTTTTCCTTAATTTGGTTTTGTTATAGCTATGTGGAAGCAGCAATACTGAAATGCAACAAGTTTCTGTCCAAAACGTAAGGCTAACATGCAGTTAATAAATATGGACAGCCAACGAATGGGTACATGTTAAAGTAGTATGCAGAGAATTAAGTATGAAAGTTCCACTATCAATAATGGCAGGAAACTTCTGTGCTTTTGGAGGGGGCAATATTGATTGCTTTGGGCTCCTGATACAAATCCCATCAAGGCAGAATATTAGCACAGCTGCTGACGTACTGATGCATCCACTTCAGAGCACTTGCATAACTGTAGTATGAACGGAAAGTGAAGCATTTTTTTTGGGGGGGGGCAAGGAGGAGGGGTTTACAAAACTGAAAGGAAAGCAAAATTGATGGGAGGTGGCTGAAGGTAAAGGAGAGGGTAACACAGAAAGAGAAATAGGTAGGTCAGTAACCAGGCTAAAGGCAAGGTGAGGAAACAAGGCAGAGGCAGTGAGCTGGAAAGCTGCTGGGGAATAGGCTCCAAGCCGACCAGAATCAATATTGTTTTAAAAATAGCCCTTCAGGACTAACGGGCCTTTGCAGTTAATTGCTAAAATGAATGCCATAATCTCAATGGCTCTACAATGACAGCTTGATTATTTTTGGGCCTCCCAGTATGGGCCTGGTCACACTTGTGCCAGTGCAGGTGTGTGCTGGAGGGGCAGGGGGAGTATAAACAGCCCACACCACCTGCATACAACAGCTCTGTGCTGAGTCCCTCCTTATAGCCATAGCAGGTGAAACTGGGAGTGAAGTGGGACCAGTGGATCTGTGACTGACTAGGAGATTCCTTGGCCATCATAGATCCACTGCCTCTGAGGCTTTTGGGCTGCTGCATCCCTGAGACTACATTGCAACCAGAGAGAAGCTCCAGCTTCTCCAGTCTAGAGGAAAGGCTTCTTTCCTTCCATCAGTCCCCCAGCTCTTTGCAAATCTCCAGTACATAGCCTGGCTGCTCACAAGGGTAAGTAGTATAATTCATGTCTAAGATGTTACTTAGAGAACTAGTTAAATTTTACTTCTAAATTAGACTTTGTGCTAATATGACTTTCCTTGATTCTTTTAATTCTTGCTCACATGTACATTTAATAAAGCAGCCTTTCGAGTTATCAGTATGCGTTGTGGTGCTCTGATCAATTCATAAACTTAAAAATTTAATTTTTCAAAAATCTTAACAGGGGAATTTCAGAATGTCTCCCGCGACTAACGGCTATGATTAGAGGAATTGGAGATCCACTGGTTGCAGTCTATGCAAGAGCGTACATGTGCAGGGTAGGCTATAATTTAACATTATTTAAAGTGAGCTTATATCAATGGTATAATCTGTCTTCCTGCAGCCTCACCTGCCAAAAAAGGAAGATTTTAATTAGTGGCAGGTTTTCTCTGGCCCAAAAAGCGGCCTGTTCCTCCTCTTAGAAAATTGCAAGGCAGGATAACTTTTCCATTATAGTCACAGTTTGAAAACCTGCTGCATAATTGCCTATAATAATCATAGTAATTAAAAACTAATTTTCCAAGCTTGTCCTGCCAGTACTTCCTCCTGAGGGAAGGGGAAAATTGGGGACTGAGTCATAAAGAAAGCTTGTAGCTTTGTGGTATTACAGACTGCTGTCTGAGTGCTAAGCATGGCTTTTCCGAGGTACGGTACAAGCTTTCCTTCTACTTGAATTTATTGTCTCCCTGTTCATACCATGAGAGTATCTGCTTTTGGAGGATGGCTTGATGAGCTTCATGATGAAAAAGAGTTAATTTGATGTCGTGTTTTAAAAACTAGGAGGTTGCGCACTTTGTATCTTACGTCAGCTGAGCTTATTACATGCACTAGAGGCTCCTTGGTTTCCCCTATAAGCGCGATGTCTGCCACCCTCCCTTCCCCCTCTATTTCAGGGATTTGCTGCAACTCCCTCCAATTGCTCCCTGCCAGGGCTTCTGTGTGCACCCTAAATCCCTCTCCTCCCATGCCATGGTCCCCCATTCCTCCCTCCTTGCTAGGTAAGCTGTGTGCCCCTCCTTCCCTCATATAAGGTCCTTCCAATTTTCCCCATAAGGGAGTTCTGTGTTCCCCCATTCCAGGATCCCCATTCTTCCCCCGATGTCAGTGGTTCCCAAACTGGGGTTTGCAAAATGTTACAGGGAGTTCTCTGGGGAGGAAAAAATTCCCTAATGGCAAACAGAGCTGTCCCTAGGGATCCCAGGCAGCACAGCCCCTGGACTTCCAAGAGCTAAGCAGATCAAAGCAAGCATATCTATCACACTGAGGAGTTTTAAACTTCAAGACTCCTTATAAGAAATGGAAAGGGAGGTGGATATTTTTTGCTGTTTTTAAAATTAAATAGGCAGCTAGTATTGTTTTAAAATTATTGTGAAGAACAAGTTTAAGCTTTGTTGTAAGGTGCGTTGTTTGCCTGGACTGCTCAAGACCTGAATGCTTATGTAGGAGGAATTCTTTGAGTTGGCATCTTAAATACCTTCATGCTGTTTCACATCTGATATTCCTTGATGAAACACAGGAGCCTCAATTTATAACAGGTTTATTCAAAGTGATACGAACTACGAAAGTGAGATCTTGGAAGAGTGTTGCCGTTTTCATAATGTAATAAAAATACTGCAATGATAAATAATAGTTGATAAATAGTGTGTAATAAGCAAGTCATAAAAACAAATTTTATATTTCCAAGATCACTGCTTTTATAATTTATACTCTGGTAAAGGAGAAAATCCTTGGAAATATTCATTTTTAGGAGGGGGTTTACGAGACTTGACATTTTAGTGAAAGGGGTTCACAGGTTGTTAAAGTTTGGGAACCACTGCCCTATGGTAAGCACTCTTTGTGCATCCCCTTCCCCCCGATGCCAGAGTCTCTGTCTTCCCTGCCCCCAGTTGCTCCCCAAGGAGTTCTGTGTGTGTCATTCTCCCTCCCACTATGCCAGGTGTGTGCACCCCCAGCCCCTCCTCCTCATTATTATTCTTTCTGTCTGGGAGATAATCATCCAGGGTGTCGTCATATTAAACTCTGTCGGGGCGGGGATGAGCAGAGGTGAGATGGGGCTTGCTGTTGTGCTGGAAGGTATTAATGGGTGCCATCAGCCACTTGTTTGATCAACAGACAATTGCATAGGTGCTGAAAGCTGTGGCTGTGCTAGCCAGATGGCAGCAGCTACATGTACCCCCCTTTCCAGTTTCCCAGTTTTCCCCAAAATCAGTGGGGTTCTGACAACTGATGTCTAGACCATTCCCTGAAATTTTGGAATTGATCGGATGCATCGCATTACATGCATACGTACAGACAGAAATGCTGTCAAATTGTGTAAGGCCTTGACGGTTTGGCCGATGAAATGTTCCAGGTACCACCACATTGGATGTTTGTGGCCTTAACAGGCTGCCATAAGGTATTTTTTAAAAACAAGAAAAGAAATCTTGGTCCGGAATGAAAGCAGAAGTTCGAGAAATAGACTCCCCCCTAGCAGGAGGTAAAATTGTGTCACACATACTTGCTTTCTGTTAACACTTAATTAATTAAAAGAAAATTTCAAACTAACCCTGGTGAAGATGGTGGGAATAAAAACCTTCTAAAAACTAACCGTTTGTAAATAATGAAGCTGTAGTGCAGACACAAATAAGATCTGTAAAGCAGCAGCATCGCTGAATAGAGGTGTCTCTGCTGTTGAATTGAATCAAAGAATCAGCTCTCTATGGAAAGTTCATAGGGCAGTGCATTTTTTTAAAGCTTATATGACTCAAATAGAAACAAAATACAAAGGCTAGAGATGCTTGGTCTGGGTGGGTGGTGGGTACCTGCAGCTCCTGACAAAGTCAGTGGGAGTGGCAGGCGCCTCTTATGATCAGGCCTTGGGTGAGCAAAGTGAGGGGAGGAGTCTTAGAAGCTGTTGGGTTGTTTTTTTTTTTAAAACATAACTGACTTATAGCTTTTTCATGAGTCATTTGTGTTCCACTTTCTCTTCTCTTACACTTGCACATAACACATTTTATTACCTTTTTTCTTTTCTTTAAAAAAAAAAGAAAAGAAAATAAATTATAGTAAAAAATACCCTGCATTGAAAAATCATTAGTTAAGTTGCAAAATCAAGCACTCAAGAATTAGGAAAGTCCAGACTTAAAATTGCCTGTGACCCCTTAATTCACCCCCTTACATGTTTATGCATTACAGTAGTCTTTGATTACACGGTCCTGTACTATTTTTTTTCACAGGACCCCTACTTCATTCAGTGCAAGGAATGGATGAACCAAAGGGCAGCCTTAAATATGGCTTTTCCTAACATTTGAATGCTAGTTTTTTCTCTTACTGGTCATGAACACCATACTAGAACCTGTTCTCAACAACCTCGTTTAAACACAGTAGTAGCTAGCACAGTTCTGGTCTCAGTGGATGGGGCCATAATATCACTTCCTAGTGAGTCAGGGATAATGATGGGCAAAAAGCATTCTGTTCAGTACTCTGCTATAATATCTTCATTTTACTGATATGCGTGTGAATATACTTATTCCCTGGTGAATAACTCTATTTCATAGCTGAAAGAGGATGGTAAGTGGTAAAGATACAATTTTTCTCTTTCTTCGAATGTAGGTCGGAATGGAAGTAGCTCCTCATCGTAAAGAAAGCCTTAACAAGAATTTTTTTGACTTCCTTCTAACATTTAAGCAAGTAAGCAAATACGTTTGTATTGCCTGAGTGATGAAATAAGGATGTTCCTTGAGCAACCGATGATGAAAATGCTTTTTACGAATCCCTTTAAAAGTTCTAGAATCTAGAGTTGTAAATATTTTTGAAACTGTGAATCTGAAAAAAAATATGATGTCACCAGCCAATAGATGTCACCAGCAAAATTGATGTTTACTAGACTGCACTATTTACCTTTACTGTGGTATTACCTATATTTAGAATGGGAAATACTGCACATATTGTGGTAAATTTAACTATTGTACATGCTATATGCCCAAATTTTAAATAGTGCCCACTGTATATTTCTTCCGAATACAGGAAAATACGCAGAATACTTGTTGAGCATGCTGTGTAATTCAGTTACCCTGGTCTCTCAAAGCTTTCAATTAACCTATAACTTGAAGTTTTGTTTCCAGTTTCTCATAGCCCCAGCCAGATGCGTCCCCCCCCCCCCCCATGGCAGCTCTTTCATCTTTTACTTCCTTTACAGATGCATGGGGATACTGTTCAGAATCAGCTGGTAGTGCAGTGTGTGGAGATTCCATTGTATTTGACTCTCTACTCTCCTGCTATAGATTGGATTTTACAGTGTATCGCGTACCGTGCTCCCGAGGTAAATGACATAGTCACCGTGTAAATAAACGCTTGATAGTTAACTGGAACAAAGAACATATACAATATCTGATTTTTAAAAGATGTTATAGATTCCTATGGTAATTGTTCATTGCTAGACCATTTCGTACATACTGATGTAGGACCTAGGATGCTATATTCAAACTTGAATTGAAAAATGACCAAAGCTTATGTGAGTGATATTATTAACAGATATAGTGCTGTAAATATACATTGGACTTTACATAGCTAGCTAAGATACATGCAATGCTCTGAAGTGCCTACATCTAAGTAACCATAAATAGTTTCCAGTGAGAGTGCTTGAAAAGACAAAAAGGCCAATGTGCAAGGACTATTAAGTGTAAAAACAAAACCATAGTGAAGGAGGCATAAGTGGATTCATAATTATTTTTAGTTGTAGATATTAAGTTTAAAATGATACGGCAAAGTTGAAGAATAAATGTAATATTACACAATGGACTAAAATAAGTCGGCTTCCTTATTCCACAAAGCTTATTTCCCTTTCATAGTTTTAATATAAAAGGAGATGCAGAAACAGAACTGTGGGTATAAGTAAATAAAAAGCAGGCAACTTCTTCTCTGTCTGATATGACTCTTGGGATAAAAATATAGTACTAGTGGTAATCAAAATTTGCACCAGAACAAGTGATTGGGAAATTTTATCTCAACCACAATAATAATAATAAACCGTATTTTCTAAAGGTGAGCCTATCAGATCTTTAAATTCCCAACAAAACGTGAAATGCATCTGAGACAATCACAATCTGATGCAGAATTCTGAAGAAAGTGGAAATAATAAAAGTTGACTTCCTGAAAATATAGGAAGCTAGTAGTTCCCCTTTGGGTAAAGAAGGGGATCCAGAAAAATGTTGCATTCTAAGCTTGACACCAGCAATGGGCAAAGTACAAGTAATGCAGATCAAGGGCAGCATACGGGTAATAGGTGTATGTATGAAAGAAGTGCTAACAAGCCTTAACAGTAATCAAATGAGCAGTGCCAATATAAAGCCTTCCTTAGAGGTTTTTAAGGTCAGGCTTGACAAAGCCCTGGCTGGGATGATTTAACTGGGAATTGGTCCTGCTTTGAGCAGGGGGTTGGACTAGATGACCTTCTGGGGTCCCTTCCAACCCTGATATTCTATGAAAGCCATTCTTGTTGTAGTTCATGTTTACAGATTATGTAGAATCTAAATAATGTAAATGCTTTTAAATAATGAAGATGCTAAAGACATTTTAAAGGTGAAACCTCACCCACACGAAAATGCACATCTGATTGCTTTGTACAGGACTCTGCATAACATGTCTCCTGGGGCCAAACTAGAAATCTTTGATTCTGCATCAGAACCCCATGATGCTGTTCTTCGCACAGCTTTATCAACTTAGCGATGCAAATTGCACCTTTTTGTATTTATAAACACGATCAACATAATATTATAACCAGCCTAAAAATAGTCTGAAACAGAAATTAATTTCTAAGGAGACATTACAACACTTCATTATTTGAGAGGAAAGCTGGAGGAAGTCGAGTCATGAGGAGAATTTAAATCTGCTGTGCTTGCCTCCTTGTTTAAAGCAGGGGTGGGTAAACTATGGCCTGAGGGCCGCATGCGGCCCTCCAGACACTTTAATCCGACCCTTGACCAGGGAGTGGGGTTTGGGGCTTGCCCTGCTCCGGTGCTCCAGCCAGGAAGTGGGGTTGGGAGCTTGCCCCGTTCTGTGCAACTGTCAGAAGCAGTGGCATGTTCCCCCTCCGGCTCCTACGCATAGGGGTTCTGCACGCTGCCACTGACCCCGCAGCTCCCATTGGCCATGCCTGGCTGCACCTTCGTGTAGGAGCCGGAGCGGGGACATGCCACTGCTTCTGGGAGGTGCTTGAGGTAAGTGCCACCCGGAGCCTTTACCCCTGACCCCTTCCTGCACCCCAACCCTCAATTTCATGAGCATTTATGGCCTGCCATACAATTTCCATACCCACATGTGGCCATCAGGCCAAAAAGTTTGCCTGGTTTAAAGGCTTGTTTAAAAATCTTAGAAATCAGCTCTTTCTCATATTTAGAGAGGAATAGACTAAACCCCAATAGGTATGAGCATACATTTTTAAACTCTTGTACACAGGAAAAATATATGTATATTGGAAATAATAATAATAAGCAATTATATTAAAGCACAAATGAGAACATTTACATCTATAGTCAATACTGCATTTTCTTTCTTACTGTCCCAATCGCTGGTATCATCTTGCTTTCTTGATCTTCTGATTCTATTCAGTTTCTTCTGTCATACTGATATAAACTAGTGAGGAAAAAATTGGTAAGCTCTGGGCTTTGTAATTGCTTAACATAGCCAACAAGCTACTTAAAACTTCAATCAGAGTTTCTGCATTCTGCAGTAAAGAGCTAGTAGTATTCCCCTCTCTTGCCAGAGGTAATTGACCATGTCATTTTTCAGAGAGAGAACCTTTTCCAGACATTACTAAAGATCTGAAAACTTGACTTTTATAAAATGAAGTAGCAAGTCAGATTAAAATGTCACTATATCCATGTCATATATTTGTTTTATATTGCACCACCCACAATATTTTCTTTTGACTAGATGTAGTGTTTGGAATGTAGTCGCTATGTAATGAAATTCACCTCTAGCTAATGTAAAGTTTTCCAAAAGCTGTGAGAATGTTTTATTTGGGTGGTCCACACTTTTTGATTTGAATGAAATCACTGTTCTAGATTCTGCTTACTGAGATGATGGAGAGATGCAAGAAACTGGGGAACAAGTAAGTACTGCATGGTCAACAGACCATGAGTCAGAAATCTAAATCTTATGTTACACTTTTGTAATCCAGTTCTTTGTATAATGTCTCTCATTTTATTTTGTTGCAGGAGTACTTTATTAAACTACTAAAACTGAGATGTTGTATCTGTGTTCCCTGAATTTTTTTTTCACCCAAAATTCCAGTGGATTTGGCTGTGGCAAAAAGGTTAATTGACCCAATTGTCAGATGAGCTAGAGTTCAGCTAGGATTAAACCACATGATACTTTGTGCTCCCAGTCATTTCCTTTGAGAACTACACATGCTACATTTTCTTCTGTTCCCCTTTTTTACTTTTGCCAATTGGCTAGTATGTGTATACTGTGAGGGAGGTTGCAAGCAGGTGACTGAACAGTGCCATTTTAAGGCTAAGAATAGCCTTCCAAGCCTGTCTCAGGAAGGATGTGCATTCATTCCTAGTTAACTTAGTCCCTGTCTGAACTAGAAAAATGAGCAGAAAATGGTTTTCAAATACAGTTCATCGCATCTCCGTACATTAACCTGAACTGGAATGTGGTTTGGCCTGGTCTGCACAGGTTTACCTGTATTTCGTGACTGATTCAGAAAGGTTAATTGCTAGTCTTGAATCCTCTTTCTGAATTGTGTGAGCATGTTTTATCCCAAGTTATATTGGCTAGTTTCAGTTTGGTTTATTAGGTGGGCAGGGAGGAGGTCTTTGAAAATTGTTTGCAAACATGATTAATTTTTTTACTAAACAGTGAGCTAGTGTAATCTGCTTTGAGTGAAGAGCCGGAAATGCATTACCCTTTTATCCAAAAGAAAGATATTGTAACACCAAACATGTGACTGAGTTAAGGAGTGGAGAAGTTTGACTCAAAATCAGGGGTGAGGAGGCAAAAGTCATGCTTTTAGACTCACTGTATTAGGTTCTGTCTATAGATTTTTGGTTTATTCTACAGCATTTGTCTTTAAATTAAATAGTTTCTAGTCTTTTGGGTTGGGAAGAAAGATTTTCTGCTTAGTCTGTGCACAGCTCTCTTGTTTGCTTTGCAGCAAGGCAAATTTCACAATGTAGCACCAAGAGAGCTGAGAAATTTCCTATGTGTTTTAATGGAGTGTTAATTTCAGTCTATTTTTGACCTTTTAAATGCTTACACAATGTAGCTAATTGGAAATTGAATAACCCAGCTCTGACCATTGTTTTGTAGGTTAACAACAAGAGGCAAATTTCTGCCCTCTTACATGCAACTCATTGAATGATATTTTAGATTTATATGGTGATTTTCATTGCTAAATTTTAAATCCCAAGCCCTTCACTAACTACATACATGCAATATCACTATAATTCAGCCATCTCTGGGTGAAAGGTAGCAGCCAACTTGTGCAACATGCTGTGGACAACAGTTGGTGGCATGGAAATGTGTGGACAAGGCCAAGGGCAAATTCCTACTAAGTGCTATGTGATCACTGTAATCCCATTCACTTCTGTTCTGCAAAAGACCTCCACAAACAGTAAATTGTACAGCATTCACTTTATTGACTTCAAAAGAATGAAGGACGGAGTGTCGACTCTGCTGGGGTTACAAGTCAAAATGGAAGTTGTGCAGATGCATCTCAGGGCAGAATTTGGCCCTGAATATTTGTTTTAAAATGCTGTCAAATTGAGTTACTTTTTCTGAAGTGTAGTACATTGGATTGCCTCTTCAACAGCTAACTTAAAATATAAATTTCAGGTTTCAATTATTATATCTGTAGACAATAATAATCGCCTTTACTATAATCATATGGATTTATTTCCGTTCTACCAGCTCATTTAGTAGAAATCAGCCTCGCAGCAACAGCTTTAGTTAATGCAACAAAGCTTCAATGGAGGCTGTTGTCATACCAAAAGATACTTTCAATTGCAGGGACTTCAGACAGAAGAAGAAAATAGAATAGTTCAGCAAATGTGCAAAGACTATCCCAATATTACTGTTTCTTTTTACTGAATAGCCAATGGTCTCCAGCTTGGTGAGTGATGTGCCAGTATTATAAGGAAATCTGCTCTCGGCTAGTGATAGCTTGAAAGAAAGTTGATCCTAGTGTAAGAAATCAAATGTAAAATTTATTTTAAAGACAATTAAATGATGTTTTCCTTGGAGTTAAGCAAAGAAAGTACAGGTTGAGGTTTTCTACATATCCTGTGCAACATTGCCAAACTTCATGTTTTCTTGTTTTCCCAACAAATTACAGCCTTGATCAACCCATCACCCAAACAGGTAGAAACTGAGTGGTATTTAATTATTCTTTGAAGTTCAGATTAATGTAAACTAGACAATGAAAATGGGCTTAATTTATGGTGAGCTGTGCTGATTTGTATCCTGTTCCTTCTAGTGCCCTGCTGTTGAATTCAGTGATGTCAGCATTCAGAGCGGAGTTTATTGCTGCAAGGTCTATGGATTTTATTGGCATGATTAAAGAGTGCGATGAATCTGGTTTCCCCAAGGTAAGTTTTTGCAATTTAAAGCAATCCTTATTCATTATCTTGCTGAGTGCTTTATACTTTTAGCTAGTTGTCTAGATAGTTCACACAGGATTAAAAAATGGGAACTCTCTGCTGTGTAGAATAAGGTGATTTAAGATCTAGAACATAAAGTGATTTCTATTCCTGTTTCATTCTTGGGTCCTGAATCCTTTACGAGTGGGAGGGGTCGACTGAGAATAGAGACAGGAACTATGTCTTCTGCAGTAGCAGTGAATGGATCAAAAAGAGGCCTGTTGCAGTTTATTTGTTATAAGGAAGGGGCTATTATTAGCCAGTCAATCCCAGTGCTGGAAAGAAGTGCTGGGAATTAACTAATTGTGGCTTCCTTCACACAGCATGTGACTCTACTCCCGGCACTTATTTGTACTGTTTTAAGGGGCTTAATCCTGCTCCATTGAAGCCAATGGGAGTTTTGCTGTTGACATCAATGGGAGCAAAATCTGACTTCTGGGTGTGCTAGTTTAGAGCCTTTCTTCAGGAATCTGCCAAATAAGCCCTGGTCTACCCTAGGAGTTGAGGTTGAATTTAGCAGCGTTAAATCGATTTCACACTGCACCCATTTACACGATGAAGCCCTTTTTTTCGACTTAAAGGGCTCTTAAAATCAATTTCCTTACTCCACCCCCGACAAGGGGATTAGCGCTGAAATTGGCCTTGCTGGGTTGACTTTGGGGTACTGTGGACATAATTAGACGGTATTGGCCTCCATGAGCTTTCCCAGAGTGCTCCATTGTGACTGCTCTGGACAGCACTCTCAACTCAGATGCACTGGCCACGTAGACAGGAAAAGGCCGCGAACTTTTGAATTTCAATTTCCTGTTTGGCCAGCGTGGCAAGCTGCAGGTGACCATGCAGAGCTCATCAGCAGAGGTGACCATGATGGAGTCCAAGAATCGCAAAAGAGCTCCAGCATGGACCGAACGGGAGGTACGGGATCTGATCGCTGTATGGGGAGAGGAATCCGTGCTATCAGAACTCCGTTCCAGTTTTTGAAATGCCAAAACATTTGTCAAAGTCTCCCAGGGCATGAAGGACAGAGGCCATAACAGGGACCCGAAGCAGTGCCGCCTGAAACTTAAGGAGCTGAGGCAAGCCTACCAGAAAACCAGAGAGGCAAACGGCCGCTCCGGGCCAGAGCCCCAAACATGCAGCTTCTATGATGAGTTGCATTCCATTTTAGGGGGTTCAGCCACCAGTACTCCAGCCGTGTTGTTTGACTCCTTCAATGGAGATGGAGGCAACACGGAAGCAGGTTTTGGGGACGAGGAAGATGATGATGATGAGGTTGTAAATAGCTCACAGTAAGCAAGCGGAGAAACCGGTTTTCCTGACAGCCAAGAACTGTTTCTCACCCTGGACCTGGAACCAGTACCCCCTGAACCCACCCAAGGCTGCCTCCCAGATCCGTCAGGTGGAGAAGGGACCTCTGGTGAGTGTATCTTTTTAAATAGTATACATGGTTTAAAAGCAAGCGTGTTTAATGATTAATTTGCCCTGGCATTCACGGCTCTCCTGGATGTACTTCCAAAGCCTTTGCAAAAGGTTTCTGGGGAGGGCAACCTTATTCCATCCACCATGGTAGGACACTTTACCACTCCAGGCCAGTAGCACGTACTCGGGAATCATTGTAGAACAAAGCATTGCAGTGTATGTTTGCTGTTGTTCACACAACATCCGTTCTTTATCTCTCTGTGTTATCCTCAGGAGAGTGATATCATTCATGGTCACCTGGTTGAAATAGGGTGCTTTTCTTAAGGGGACATTCAGAGGTGCCCGTTTCTGCTGTGCTGTTTGCCTGTGGCTGAACAGAAATGTTCCTCACTGTTAGCCACGGGGAGGAGGGAAGGGCTAGCCACATGCTGGGGGGAGGCAAAATACGATCTTGTAACGAAAGCACATATGCTATGTATGTAATGTTAACAGCAAGGTTTACCGTGAAAGAGTGTACCCATTCTTCTATAAAATGTGTCTCTTTAAATACCACTGTCCCTTTTTTTTCTCCATCAGCTGCATGTGTTTCAAGGATCACAGGATCTTCTCCTTCCCAGAGGCTAGCGAAGATCAGAAGGCGAAAAAAACACACTTGTGATGAAATGTTCTCTGAGCTCATGCTGTCCTCCCACACTGACAGAGCACAGACGAATGCATGGAGGCAGACAACGTCAGAGTACAGGAAAGCACAAAATGACTGGGAGGAGTGGTGGTGGGCTGAAGAGAGGGCTGAAACTGAAAGGTGGCGGCAGCGTGATGAGAGGAGGCAGGACTCTATGCTGAGGCTGCTGGAGGATCAAAGTAATATGCTCCAGTGTATGGTTGAGCTGCAGGAAAGGCAGCAGGAGCACAGACCGCCGCTACAGCCCCTGTGTAACCAACCGCCCTCCTCCCCAAGTTCCATAGCCTCTTCACCCAGACACCCAAGAACACGGTGGGGGGCCTCCAGCCACTCCACCCCAGAGGATTGCCCAAGCAACAGAAGGCTGGCATTCAATAAGTTTTAAAGTTTTAAACTTTTAAAGTGCTGTGTGGCATTGTTCTTCCCTTCTCCACCACCCCTCCTGGTGTCCTTCTCTCTTCTGCGCTACCTTGGTAGTTATCCCCCTATTTGTGTGATGAATTAATAAAGAATGCATGAATGTGAAGCAACAATGACTTTATTGCCTCTGCAAGCAGTGATCAAAGGGAGGAGGGGAGGGTGGATAGCTTTCCGGGAAGTAGAGTGAACCAAGGGGTGGGGGGTTTCATCAAGGAGAAACAAACAGAACTTTCACACCGTAGCCTGGCCAGTCATGAAACTGGTTTTCAAAGCTTCTCTGATGTGCACTGCGCCCTCCTGTGCTCTTCTAACTGCCCTCGTGTCTGACTGTGCATAACCAGCAGCCAGGCGATTTGCCTCAACCTCCCACCCCACCATAAACATCTGTCCCTTACTCTCACAGATATTGTGGAGCGCACAGCAAGCAGTAATAACTGTGGGAATATTGGTTTTGCTGAGGTCTAACCGAGTCAGTAAACTGCACCAGTACACCTTTAAACATCCAAATGCACATTCTACCACCATTCTGCACTTGCTCAGCCTGTAGCTGAACAGCTCCTGACTACTGTCCAGGCTGCCTGTGTATGGCTTCATGAGCCATGGCATTAAGGGGTAGGCTGGGTTCCCAAGGATACATATAGACATTTCAACATCCCCAACGGTTATTTTCTGGTCTGGGAATAAAGACCCTTCCTGCAGCTTTTGAAACAGACGAGAGTTCCTGAAGATGCGAGCGTCATGTACCTTTCCCGGCCATCCCATGTTGATGTTGGTGAAACGTCCCTTGTGATCCACCAGTGCTTACAGCACCACTGAAAAGTACCCCTTGCGGTTTATGTACTCGCCGACTTGGTGCTCTGGTGCCAAGATAGGGATATGGGTTCCATCTATGGCCCAATCACAGTTAGGGAATCCCATTGCAGCAAAGCCATCCACTATGACCTGCACATTTCCCAGACTCACTACCCTTGATATCAGCAGATCTTTGATTGCGTTGGCTACTTGCATCACAGCAGCCCCCACAGTAGATTTGCCCACTCCAAATTGATTCCAGACTGACTGGTAGCTGTCTGGCATTGCAAGCTTCCACAGGGCTATTACCACTCGCTTCTCAACTGTGAGGGCTGCTCTCATCTTGGTATTATTGTGCCTCAGGGCAGGGGAAAGCAAGTCACAAAGTTCCATGAAAGTGCCCTTACGCATGCGAAAATTTCGCAGCCGTTGGGAATCGTCCCAGACCCGCAACACTATGCGGTCCCACCAGTCTGTGCTTGTTTCCCGAGCCCAGAATCGGCGTTCCGCCACATGAACCTGCCCCATTAGCACTATGATGCCCACATTGCCAGGGCCCGTGCTTTGAGAGAAGTCTGTGTCCATGTCCTCATCACTCTCGTCACCGCGCTGACGTCGCCTACTCGCCCGGTTTCACTTTGGCAGGTTCTTGTGCTGCATATACTGCTGAATAATGTGTGTGGTGTTTAATGTGCTCCTACTTGCCAAAGTGATCTGAGCGGGCTCCATACTTGCCATGGTATGGCGTCTGCACAGAAAAAAGGGCGTGGAACGATTTTCTGCCTTTGTCCTGGTGGAGGGAGGGGCAACTGACGACATGGCTTACAGGGTTGGCTTATAGGGAATTAAAATCAACAATGGGGGTGGCTTTGCGAGAAACTGAATGGCCCCCTCAAGGATAGAACTCAAAACCTCAAGGATAGAACTCAAAACTGGGTTTAGGAGGCTGTTGATTTCACGGAGGGAGGGAGGAGAAAATGAATACAGAACAAATCTGGTCTATTTCTTGTTTTGAGCCACTTCATCTAGTACGAGCGCTAGCCATCGTCTTCTCCTGGGTGCTCAGCAGAAGACGGTGCAGTATGGCTACTGGCCATCATCTTCTGCAGGCTGCTGATTAAAAGACAGTGCACTGCCGGTAGGACTCAATTGCCACGAGACGAAACTTAAAAGGGAAATGACCTGGCTAAGTCACTCCCATGTTCGCCCAGGTGCCCCTGACCTCATCGAGGTCGGTTAAAAGAGCACCCAGGACTACATCGACGACTACCAGTCATACTGTACTGTCTGCTGCCAAAAGGCAATAAACTGCTGCTGTGTAGCGGTAAAGTACCATGTCTGCCAGCACCCAGGAGACGTACGGTGACGGTGAGAGGAGCGGGCTCCATGCTTGCCATGGTATGGCGTCTGCACAGATAGCTCAAGAAAAAAGCGCAAAACGATTGTCTGCCCTTGCTTTCACGGAAGGAGGGAGGGAAGGGGGGGTCCTGATGATATGTACCCAGAACCACCCACAACAATGTTTTAGCCCCATCAGGCACTGGGATTTCTACCCAGAATTCAAATGGGCGGCGGAGACTGCAGGAACTGTGGGATAGCTACCCACAGTGCAATGCTCCAGAAGTCGACGGTTGCCTCGGTACTGTGGACACACTCTGCCGACGACATGCACTGAGAGCATTTGTGTGGGGGGACACACAATCGGCTGTAAAAACACTTTCTACAAAACCGACTTCTATAAATTCGACCTAATTTCATTGTGTAGACATACCCTTTGTATGCATGTTAAACAGCAGAACACAATATAGTACTTTCATGTTGGTCCATCAAAAGCAAATGGTTTTAATGCTATATATCATTTCAATGTATATGCTCTGATGAGTTGCTAATTAAATGTAACTGCTTATAGTTCTCCAACAAAAGTTCATTACAGTTCAGTCTTTGGGCTAGAAAGTATATGATCTTTGAGTGACTTACCCAACTTTATAATTTTGTAACCAGTAGTATTTTGAAGTATGATCTGTTTCATAGAGAATCTCTAACTGATAGGATGGTCTGATCTTTCCTCAGCATCTTCTCTTTCGCTCTTTGGGGTTAAACTTGGCCATGGCTGATCCTCCTGAATGTGATCGCCTTCAGATATTAAATGAAGCCTGGAAGGTTATCACAAAATTGAAAAACCCACAGGTGGGTAATTGACAGGAGATGAGTTCTGGGGTAAGTTGGAACTGACTTGCCTATTTCAGATACAGTGGTAGCCAATTGTTCAAAATTATTTTTAAAAAAATACCACAATTACATATGAGCTTTTAATACACATTGAGCATAGCATTGCCTAGTTCGTCATTCCTAGACGCTCAATAATTGCCTTGTCAATAAAATACCAGGCACATGTTTCATATGAACCCACCCTTTTGTACTCGGTTTGGGTACAGCAGGGCCCCGTTTTGAAATTTGTAACCATGAAGGTAGGTCCTTGTGCCTGCTTGGATCCAAGTGCCAGACAAGTGCCTGAGTAATTACTTAAGCAGACTGCGGGATGAGAAATATATACTCTGAAACTTGATACGGATTTTGAAGGTGATGCATTCTTTTGACCATTTTATATATATAATATTTTTTCTAGGATTATATTAACTGTGCAGAAGTGTGGGTGGAGTATACCTGCAGACACTTTACGGTATGTAGGAATTTCTACAAGGATTTTTTTTTCTAATTTTAACTATATGTAGACAGTAAGTAGCAGTTTACAATGTGAAAAACTATAAACCAGATTATCTCCTAATGTGAGTGCTGAATAGATACATATTAGAGGCTCAAAAGGAGTCCTTTTGATCATTCATGAATATATTTCTAACCTGTATTTGGAACATAATTGGGGAAACAGGCAGTGTTACAGTAGGTGGCTGATTGAACCTTAAATAAGAATTATCTGGTTTCAACTACAACTGTGTAGAAATTTCATTCTTTTGTAAATGGCAATAAATTCTCAACCTTAACTTAGTACTAACAAAGTATTTTAGTCATTTGATTTCTGCACCATTTTTTATGCTGAGTTGTGACATTTAATTTTCACTACATAGAAGCGTGAGGTCAATACTGTTTTGGCAGATGTTATCAAACACATGACTCCAGATCGTGCATTTGAAGATGCCTATCCACAGGTAAGAGACTGTTTTATTTACCAACTCTTTAAATAACTAATTTTGTTCCAAGAAAATGCACAGAGACTTCTAAAGTCTCTTACCTTACAGTGTGTTTTAAAAGGCCTTTTGTAATTCAGGAAGCTCTTTAGAATAAAGTGAAGCCATGGTATAGTGTTCCAGTTTTATTCATGGAGGTCAATTTTTAAATCTAGAATAATTTACAACAAAATAATTTGTGTGTGTGTATATATATATATATGTGTGTGTGTGTGTGTATATATAAAAAATTGTTTTCTAGGCATTAACAGGAGAAAAATAGCCTATAAATTAGATGATTTGCAGATAGATCTGCACCGTTGTCATCATTATGTACTTTAACATGCAATTTGTAATGTATTTAGTTGTTTTTCTTCTTTTCCTAGCTTCAGTCAATTATTCAGAAAATTATCACCTATTTCCATGACTTTTCTGTACTTTTTTCAGCGGTAAGTCATATCTTTGCATTGTTTTCTAGAACTTGAGTGTAGACTGTTTTTTATAAGGAAAGCTAACCTAATTTACTTATCTAAGTCATCTGAAAGCTCACATGGTGAGAAGCACTTTTTGTCAAGTATAAAACTGTTAAAACACCAGGGGAAGTTTTCTTTTGTTAACTTCTTAAAAAATCCATTATTTACATTCCAGCCTATCACACTGTTTTCTTCTTAGGTTATAGAATTCTCTAATACTACTTAAATCTCTAATATATCTTTGTTTTAATGCAGCAGCAGTAACAGCCAGCCAGCAAAGGGAGCTCAGATGAACTAATACAGCCTATTTGTGTGCTGTGCTGATAACTACATAATGAATGTTTCAGTATAATGTATACATATAATGTGTCATAGCAAAGAATTCAGTGTCAACTGTTCTGGTACTGATTCATAGATTCATAGATACCAAGGTCAGAAGGGACCACTATGATCATCTAGTTCTGATTAAGGGCCTGTACAACGCAGGCCACAGAATCTCACCCACCCACTCCTTTGAGGTGCAAAGGAAAGTTTAGGGAGGCCAACGGGTGCGTTTGCGTTACAAAGTCTGATTAAACAACTGAAATTTGATTCAGAGGAAACTTTTCCAATATGCCTAAGTGATTTAGGAGCCAAAATCCCATTTTTTTTTTTCAAGCCACTTGGGCACCTAATGCTCACTGAAAGTCAATAGGGTTTAAGTCCCTAAGTCACTTGGGCACTTAGAAAATTTTACCTTACACATATTTTGGGGATGGTACAGAAAACTAATTCTCTAGATTCTCAAAGTCAGCATCTTTAAATGACATCCGAACGGTCTACAGCTTCAAAAGTAGCCCTGGAAAAATCCAAAATGGTGGCAGGAATTTGACAGATTTTTTTGGGACTGTAATACCCTATGACTTGTTCCTGGAGTCCTCAGACTTCCCAGTGATCATCACTTCTGTATCTGTGCTGCTTCAAGCATATTATTGCTTTTATAACATGTTTTCCTTATTTTTTGGTGATACTTGTCTAAATGAGCTCTGACCTGTTGCATGTTTATACTGGATACTCCGAGCCAATAAACTAGCTCTTTTGTCAGCCAATAGGATTTCTCCATTCATACCACCGTGCTATAATCTCTCAGTACCTAATCACTGATCCTCCAGGAAAAATAACTTTCTTCAAAAGAGGTAAAAACTGGTCTATTATACTCATACACTCATAGCTGAGATTATTTTAAATATTTCTAAAATATTTATACTTATTGGTTCTTTAAGCAGATTTTCATCTTCAGCACAGAGATCAAAAGCTTTTGTGTATAAAATACCTTAATATACCTGTTTTTTTGTTTGTTTGTTTTTTAATTTGTATTTTTAGGAGAAATTCTTACCATTCCTGGATATGTTCCAGAAAGAAAGTGTGCGAGTGGAGGTTTGCAAGTGCATTATGGAAGCTTTTATTAAGTAAGTAGAAAATATTCTGATTAAGGGCACACTAGAGGATCTGGGCAATCTATTGAAAAGTTGCTAGGGGAGATAGAGTGAATCTTGTTGTAGTCCATTCGGCATGTATAAGATATTCCAGGTGCCAAGAAGAAAATATAAATATACAATTTTTTATTAGTCTTCTTTATTCATCAGTTGCTTATTAATTGTTTTTCAGTGAAAATCAGTGAATAGTCTTGTCAACTCTGTGTCTGTTAGAAATATAAATTGCATGCAGTGTTGTAGCCATGTTGATCTTAGGATATTAGAGAGACAAGATCTGAAGAAGAGCTTTGTGTAAGAGCTCGTCTCTCTCATAAACAGAAGTTGGTCCAAGAAAGATATTACCTCACCCACCTTATCTCAGAAATATAACTTGACTTTCCCCATAATAAACAGTTAGATTTGTTGTTACAGATTCCACCACTGATTAATTGTTCTTTGTGCTTGCTTCAATTTCCATTACTTGACTTGGTTTACATGATAAATGCCATGTATTCCTAGCCTTGACTGACATCAATAATGATCTTGGCATATGAATGAGGAAGGGAACAAATAGACATGTTTGTTACAGTAAAATGAATGCTTCCTGAATGGAAAACAGTATCAGAAGATGAGATTTCATGTTCAAACCTTTCCAAGTCCAGAATAGTCATTTTCATTAAAACAAAATATATATTTTTTAAATATTACTTTCTTTTCTTAGCTTTTTCTTTTAAATTATCAAATTGGAGAGCAGTAGTACATAATTTAAAAGTGATATCTGAATTTCAATTAGATTTCTTCCAATCAGAAGTATTAAGTGTTGATAATTCAGGCATGAAAAAATAAATAGTTAGTGGCTGGCTAGAGCAGCTTCCACTGGTCTGTTAAAAAGAGCAGACTGTTATGATTTCTTGATTGCATAGTTGAGAAACATTGATAGCCATTCAGATTCTGCCTGGTCTGTTAAAAAGAGCAGACTGTTATGATTTCTTGATTGCATAGTTGAGAAACATTGATAGCCATTCAGATTCTGCCTAATGTGTTTGTACTGCATTATGTCAATTGTATATCCCAAGGGGACTGTATATAACAGATTGTGCAGTTGATGGTGCCAGGTTTGGAGGCTTTTGTTACTAGTTCTAAATTTTTCAAAAATGTAGTCCCTTGTAGTTGGCAGAAGCCTGCAAATGGTGTTTGACCATGACAAAAATGCAGCTTGGATACATTTAAAAACCAAACCAAAACCCAGAAAACTTTATTTGAAGTCATTAGAAATATTGTTGTAAATACAGAACGCCAAATTCTTTTGTCTTTTAGATATGGTACTTACCATATGGACAGAGATTGCCTGTCACTGACCCCTTCCATCCACTTCTAAGTGTTCCTGTGTGCTGCCCTCGTTACCAGTGGTGCCACTTGAAGCGAATGGAACACTTATTAATGAAGTTTCCAGGCTTACTTCCACTTAAAACAGAGCTCTGGGGTGATAAATATTGCCTGCTCTATTCCACTTACAGTGAGATGGACCTGCTCCTGATATATGTAGAGCATGCTTTTGGTAATGCCCTTTTGTTAGGCAATATATTAAGTGGAGAGCTTTTAATACTACATAGGCAAAGAACACTTAAATAGTATATAATAAATTAATGTATAGTTTATCACTAGGCATTTGTACAGCAGAAAAAACCATATTCAGTACAAATAGAATGAACAATTAATTGCCCTACTAATATTTCCTAGTTAGGCACTAGTAGAGTATAAGATCCTGTACTGGAATGCAGGGCTCTTCAGCTGTATCACTCTAAGCCCAGGTGCTTAATCTCTGTATTAATATCTAGAGTAATTACTGCTAAACAGATTGGCAGGTGGTTCTAGTTGGCTCCTCCCAGCATATAGAGGGAATGGGAGTGTCTCTTTGGGCCATTAGGAAATGAGGGAGAGGGGGGCTCTGGAGAGGAAGCTTAGGCTGAAGTTTATGCTTCAGTGTTTTTGAGTTGTCCAGTGAAGCCATGCCTCAGGAAGGAGATGCAATTGAATCATGGTGGTTTTGCTGTGTTGAGGATACAGTGGGGTTTGGTCTGTTCACAGGGGCTGTTCTGAATGCTCTGTTACAGTAAAAGATACAGTGGTTATAAGTTAATACAGTACAGAGCATGCATTGCTCATCAGGGTTAGATGTCTCTGCCATTTATCTCTTTCAGGTGGCCTTATTTTATTGCATAGTGAGTGTTACACTTCTTTGTCCTTGGCAGTTGGTTGGCTGTGCTAGAGTTGAGGCACTTGTTCTCCTCCTTCTTCAGAGCTCAGAGTATGGGAGAGCAAATGGTTTCTTTCAAAATATCTGTTGAAAATGGCATTGGAGATATTATCTAGGAAATAGAGTGGCATTTCTCATTCCCCTGGTAACTCAGGAATTCTGTTTTTTGGCTTCAGTATTTATCTGTGGCATGATTAATACCTCAAGGTGATGTGACTTCAGGATATAAACTTGGTCGTCTAATTAGTCCTTGCATGCCTAGACAGGGCATGTTGCCCATTCTGTGCTATCTGACATTAACCAAGGAACTAGATTCCTATCTGAGATTTCTTTACTGGTTTTGCTTTCAAGTTCTTAGCTGGACGTTCCTGGGCAATCTGTCTACACTCTCACCATCCATAAGACTTAAGGTGTCTGTGACTTTGTAATAACACTGCCAGATAGTTATGAAATATAAGTCCCACTGTCATGTTTTTTTTAACTGTATTAACTGTGAAGGTATAAATATACTCTATGTATTTTTGTAAAAAGAAAAATACGTTGAGATGTTGTACAATGCAAGATGTTTTTTGGAGTTTATTTCACAGACAAAGATCATGTTTTCACCATTGCAATTCTCTGCTCATAAGAGTATATAAAGGCTGCCTATGCAAAATTAGCATTAAATGAATTTTCAGTTTTCCACTATTTTGTGTCTTGGAGAAACTGCAGTATTTTTATCAGTATTTTCCAAAAATGTTTTTTAGACATCAACAAGATGCTACTAAAGACCCTGTCATACTTAATGCTCTTCTACACGTGTGCAAGACCATGCATGATTCTGTGAAGTAAGATGAAATTTACATGTACTATAATACAGAATATGTGTAAATGGTGGATGTTCTGATGTATAGTTTTACTTTTAGGGGGGGGTTAATGTTTCACGGTAAATTTATGCATGGCCCTCTGTTTTGCACTAATAGAAGCTGTGCAGTAAAATCACAATACAAATTATTTACGCTTTAATAATTGCTTTGTTAGATTCTTTGTTTCAGCATTCGAACTGGAAAATGGCAATAACTTAATAGATTTTTCTAGCGTAGAGGGAAGCAGCAAGGATACTTTTTGAGAATAAAAAGCATAAACAAAGTAGCAGATGCTGTTAAAAGAAAGGATGCCAGTTTGGGCCCTTTTCAGTTTTTGTGAGGATAAAAAGCAGCTAGAATCTTCCAGAAACTACAGTGAACAATACAGTATTTAGAGGTTTTCAATACATACTTTGCCATTAAAAACACAGCTCCCGAAATTGAGTTGCACTCCAGCCACTTTTAGTTATTTGACCTGCACAAAGCAGCCCTAATCTGGCAGAAATAACAAGAAAATCTCTCTTGAGTAGGGGGATTGTTGGGTGGTAGAGAAACTCCTACATCAAACCCACACTCTATGGCTGTGCAGGAAATAAAACTGGGATGTCCTGGTAATCCCCAGCTGTCATAATGGCTCTCAGGGGCTGTTGGCAGTTGGAACAGTTAAGAATAGACTTCCTTTTTCTATGCACCCCCTTCAACTGTGCTGAGTCCTCATAAACCATGCGTCAGAGCCTGGCCCATAATTTTTAGCAGTTATTAGAGGCCAATTTATTTTTAGAAATAGAAGAAAAGAGCTGCATGCGTGCCAACAACTTTGCTTTGATATAGTACTCTGGACTACTGTAGCAGTTTCCATCCAAGTGTTTCAAAGCACTGGACAGATTAATAATTAAACTGTACTGATACAAATGATACTGTACTAATATTTAACACCCTTTGTGAGGTAGGGAAATATTATTATCCCAATTCTGAGGGTGAGGAAACTGAGACACAGTGATTAAGTGACACCCAAAATCACACAGAAAATCTTTGGCAGAGTTGGGAATAGAACCAAGATTTCCAAGCGCCTACTTTTGTGTGTAAATCACAAAACTCTCCTTCCTTCTTTCTATGTGGGTTGAATAGAATTGTAAGGGCACATTTTTGTGGTGCTCCTAATCAAGAGCCATTTATAATTTAGTGCCAATATTGTAAACGTAATTTACAACACTTTCAATGTTTATAGTATATTATTGTAAGTTTCCTCAGATCATAGAGTGTCAGTGAATGCAAGACACACTAGCAATAGAGGAAATCAGCTTTGGCATGTAATTCAAATGAAGACAAGTCCAAATGCTTTATTCTAGGTTATGTGGTCTTTTTGGCTTACATACGTACTTTAATGCCTTTTCAACCTTTAAACAGTAATATTTATTAAAAATAAAATTAATTATTAAAGAATCAAAACAGTTGCCAGTGGCCTATAGTCGACGCTTCTTCACATCTTGTTGCCAAAACAGCTCTGAGCCTTCACTGGGAACCTTGGTAAACCCCTGATTAGCAATACTTTTATTTCAGGCAAAATTAATTTACATCATTCTTTTGATTCTGTTCTGTCAGCTCTTACAATGGCCATTTTACATAGCATTCTAATAAGTTTAAAACTACCTCTTTCCACTTTTTACAAACTTTGATTCAGCAAAGTTTCAACCCACAGTCTAGATCTTAGGCCACTTGAACAGCTGTTGACTGGTAACAACAGCTCACCCTCAGTTCTTTCTTTTGACTGGTAATGTACTAATGAGCGAATCATGCTGAGGTTTTCCTTCCTTCTCTACTGGATAAAACTATTTCCATCTGGTGTCTGCTCTAGGAAAATGGTAAAATGATACACAGGAGGTCAAAGCTGGAGACAAGTACGTAATAGTAAAAGGATTAAATGGGATTACTTAATTGTAATTTAAATTCTATTTATCCATTTTCATCCAAACAGATCTAGCTTATTGGATGTCCATGTGATGTAAATTTGTCTCATACTGAATTTGGGTTATGCCTTCTGAAAGATCAGATATATTTGTGGTAATGTTGGAAGTAAATGTATCATTTTAGTACCATTTGTGACAGCAAAACTTCTAGAGAACACTATAATGAGACACAGTGGTAATGGTAACAGAGTTAAAAGGACACAGTTGAGTAATCGTAGTTTAAAACAAAAACCTTCTTATAAATAACACCTTAGAGAATTAAAACTGAAAGAACATTAAATGTCACATTTAAGGTTTTATTTAAATTGTTTGTATTTCTCTCAAGTAGGAATATGAGAGCTAGATGAGCTAATCTAACTTGTTTATAATTAGTTTATAGTCAATTTCTCATTCATGTTTTCATGCTGTAGTTCAGTGCTGCACCCACTGAATTGTTGTTATGAGAATATTAGTCTGGATAAAAGCTATATTTTTTTTCACTGGGATTCAGAGTATTTCATAGAAACGTTTCTGTTGGTCTCTACATTTAATAAAATCTTATTTTACAGAATTTACATATTAGGCCAAACTTGTCCTGGTAATAACCCTTTAAGAGTATTATTAAAAATGGCTGACAATCATAAATACAGTGTGATTTTAAGTTAGTTTAAAAATTATGAGTATAAAATGAGTATTAGATTAATGTGTGTCCTTAAAATGAGTGAATTAGATACTGTGAGCATAATTTTTTTTAAAGAATTTGTAAAATACGTATATAGTTGAAACTTCTTTGTTTTTTTTTTTAAGATGGCTTATATTATATTGACTATATAAACTTACTGTTGTAGTGCACTAACACTTGAAGATGAAAAGAGAATGTTAGCATCTTTGATAAATGGATTTATAAAAATGGTGAGTACTTAGTATTCATGATTGCCTGGGAAAACTTTTTGTGGCAGAGTTACCGAGTGGGAAGTAGGCACCTAAATACCACTGAAATTCAAAGGGACTTGAGCATCCAACTTGCTCAGGATATGTTAAAAATCCCACCCAGTATATTTAGTGAAGGAAATATGCAGATGTTTTGAAGAAATGTCATACAACTGTTGATCCTTACTTGGTATCACAGGCCTAGTTTAAAGTGTATCACAGCATGCATCAAAATCTTCTGTTAAATGTCTTTAAATATCCTGTAAAACCTATACGTGTTTTAAAGTTGAATATTTAATGAATGTCTTGCGTGTCGTGACAGTCTGAAAGTTCACAAGTCACTAGCAAGTGAAAAGTAACATTAGCAGGTGTAATTCCACCATCCACACCTGAGAGGGATCAACACAAAATTAAAAACAAAAAACGTTTTTTAAAAAATCAGTTTTTTGAGCCCTCCAGTATTCGAAAATTGAGACAGACTTTAAAAATAACTTAAAAAACCCCCAAATGCCCACTCTTCAAAAGACAGTTTTTATTGGCTGCATAATAAACTAGTGTCAGTAAAAAGGTTGATTCATTAATCTGTTTGTAGAGTGATTATGTGGGTTTTCTGTTAAGCTGCTTTGTTTTGTTTTGTGTTTTTGTTTTGTTAAAATGCAAACCATACCAAACCCCCACTTCCTATAAACCTCACTTTAGGAATTCTGTGAGATATCAGATCCCTTTCCAGAAGTCTGGAAGCTGATAAGTGTTGTATGCTTGAGAAATATTCACACCATAAATCAGAAACTATATATTGTTTTAATAATAATAATAAAAACACTTGCAGATTTCCCTAGAAGCTAAATTATGGAAGGTGAATAGTTGAAGGAGAATCTCTTCTATCCCTAATATAGCTGTGAGCAAGTTACTTTGAAATTATTGAACTTAATTGCAGTTGAGGATCTTCATTCCAACCCTTTTGGAACAAACAAAAAAGAGAGAGAGAGAGCACCTTAATTCAACACACATTATAGAAAGATCAAATAGCTGTGTGCTGCGGACATGTCATAAGTGTGGTTTTTGTATCTTCCTAATCCCAGGTATCGTTTGGCCGGGACTTTGAGCAGCAGCTGAGTTTTTATGTTGAAGCTAGGTCAATGTTTTGCAATCTGGAGCCTGTTCTTGTCCAGCTGGTTCATGTAAGCAAAATTTTACTGCAGATGTTGTTGTCTTAATCAGTGGGTTCCTCCCCCTCCCTCCCCCTTCCCCCACCCCCCAGATTGCCATTCCTTATATTTACTGTGTTAAGGTTTATTTCGCTAGGTGTTCAGGAGTAGACTTTGTTTTTGCCTTTCTTTTCTCACTAAATTTTTCTTCAATTGTGTACTTTACCCCCATACTCAGTACCATTTAATGATGCAAATTAGCTGTTTCATTACATTCATTAGCTTATGGAACAAACAATACTACAAGGTCTTCCTATATATTCAGAAATTGAGGGCTGATAGTCACAGGAGGAAGCATGTGAGTGCTCTCCAGGAGAGAGTCTGTCTCTGGAACAAACTTCCAGATGAAATTAAACAAATTCCAAAGTCAGACCACCTTTGGCAAACTCTGCAAAATTTTCCTATTTGATCAAGTTTTTGCACTGGAAGCAGAAGGACATGCATAACATCAACCTTCCCCCTGAACCTCCCTCAAAAGCAGAGCTTTCTATAGCTGTGTAAAGGGTAAGAACCAGAGACTTAATAAATTCCACTGGGACTTGGCTGTTTGCAAATGAAAGGTGCTGAAATACCACGAAAAGAAAAGGAGTACTTGTGGCACCTTAGAGACTAACCAATTTATTTGAGCATGAGCTTTCGTGAGCTACAGCTCACTTCAAGTGAGCTGTAGCTCACGAAAGCTCATGCTCAAATAAATTGGTTAGTCTCTAAGGTGCCACAAGTACTCCTTTTCTTTTTGCGAATACAGACTAACACGGCTGTTACTCTGAAACCTGAAATACCACGGTGATTGATGGCAGTATAAACTTCTTCCATAGCTACCTTCTGCACATTTTTTCTGAAAAATGTAGTGGTGTTCTAATTGGATTATGAATTGAGTATTAGAAGAAATGGGACATCTTTCATAGTTAAGTTTATTTTCTTTTGTGTTAATTTTTAAATGATTATTATACACAAGATAGAAACAGTATTTCACAAAAATAAATAATTAAAAGTCAAAGACTTTGGTGGAGTTATGGAATCCAGGAGCACAAATAAGAACCCACCCTGTAAGGTATGTGAAAAGAGTCTGCATTTCAGGCTTATGTATTAGTTCTGACTGCCCAGGATCAGAAATCAGTTTGACAGAATGATATCGAGATAAGCCGAGTTCATATGACTAGATCAGTGTAGGGAATTTTTTTCATAATTAAATAGGAATTTTTCCATTCTTGCTTAGTTCAAGCAAACAAGAAAAAATAGAAATGGAAAAGGTTGAAATGCCAGGTCAGCAATTCACTGTATAGTTTACAAGTGCTGATTAGCCTTTGAATGCATCCCCAAAACAAACTGTGGAAGCATAATTTCATATTTTTAAATTTAAAACTGTTGGGTAACTGAAAAATAATAGCAACATAATAATCCGCATGACTGTTTTGGTGTTTGGTGGTAATAGGATGGGGAGAATTAATCCATTGCTACTAATTAGATTGGTTTATAAAGTGGGAGTTACAAACAGATACTGATTGACTCACTTATTGAATCTATCTGACATAGACATAGAATATGAGGGTTGGAAGGGACCTCAGGAGGTCATCTAGTCCAACCCCCTGCTCAAAGCAGGACCAATCCCCAATTTTTGCCCCAGATCCCAAATGGCCCCCTCAAGGATTGAACTCACAACCCTGGGTTTAGCAGGCCAATGCTCAAACCACTGAGCTATCCCTCCCACCCCTATCTCTATCTCCGATAGAGCCTTGGGTAGAAATTCAACCAGTTGTCTTTTTTTATTTTTGTTGTTGTTTTTATGTAACGAATAATTTTACCAAAGCACTAATACACTTAAAGTGCAGGTATGATAAATACTTCACTTCTTGGAGGTTAGACCTAGGCTAAATACTGCACCTAAGGCATATCAGTATCTTTTGTAATAGCACACATTGTCCAGCCAAATCAGAAGAAAGACAGGAGGCAATGGATGTGGTTTAGTTAAGCTACAATAAAAACAAAATCACTTAAAATATCTGGAAGTACATGGCAATAAATTGTACACTGTGGGTCGTCATAGTTTCCTAATCATTTCCATATAATCCCCAACTAGTCCTGACCATTCAGTTGCTGGGACCGTATACCCTCTCCTCTTGTATGAGGTAAAAGGGGGGCTAGAAAAGGAGGGGGTCAGCTGCTTACTATTCCAGATGTAGGAGCCCCAAACCTCCCCCTCCTCAGTTTTCTCAAGATGTTTTCTCTCTCATCCTTTTCCATACCCTTCCATAACAAGTATCTGCACTGGACATCTGCCATGAGTTTTACCTACTAAGTTGTGGCATTATAACTGAACACCCCTCCTCAATCCTAGAGGGTCCTAGATTTACTTTGGGGAAGATGAAAAAATCCACCCCATCTCGCCGAGTCTTGCAGTGAGGGAAAAATTCTTTCCCAGTCCCCAAGAACAAACGGGCAACAGCAGATCATGAAGGAAGCTGGTTCTTTCTCGGATTTCATGGGTGGGAGGGTGGTGCTGCCAGCCTGATCCAGGTAAAAGAGGGCTTCTCCTGGATTGCAAGGGGTTTAAATACCAGTCAGTAGGAAGGGCAGTATCCCCTCCAGATCTGACCTAGTTGCTTCCTGCTCTTCCCTGTTCTGTCTGTCCATGTCAACTTTCCCCTTCTGCCCCAGTTGCAGAGGGGAGCCCATAAAGGGACCGCAACTCCTTTCATTCTGGCCAGCCAGACAAGGACCCTCCAAACATAGTTGTGGTGAACACATTATCCCTTTGGCTACTTTTATTTCCCATATGTTTAACTTGACAGAATGATAAGAGTTGGGTGTTTATTTGCAGACCTGGTAAATCTATTCATTTCTATTAGTGCCTTACTTTTCTTTTTTATACATAGTCTGTGAACCAGCTGGCAATGGAAACGAGAAAAGTGATGAAAGGAAATCATTCCAGAAAGACAGCCGCATTTGTCAGGGTAAGTGAAAAAGTCAAATATATTTCTAGATTCTTCATCCCATGTGCACAGATGTTACGATAGGCTGGAGCCTAAGGTTGTCATTTATACAGAAGAAATACATTTGTGGTTTCCATATTGCTTATCAACTCACTTTCCCTTATGGGCACTGATATTTACTCACTAACAACCAACTGCTGCTATCCTCATTAGACAAAACTCCTGCAGAGTCCCATGAGTTTGCCTAAGTAAGGGTGATAGGATTCGGTCCCTAAGTGAGGTTTTTTAAGCCCTCCTTTAAGGAAATTTCATTTTTCCAAATTAATTGTCATTGTATACAAGCCAGTTATATAGAGGGGAGAAAAGAGCTGCTGCAAGATAAATGGCATGACAATGTGTATCATAATCAAAAAGTCAAAGTGGGTACTTAAATTAAATAATATATTCTCATAGTGCAGGTGTGTCTTTACACCAGAACTATATGATTCATATGTATCAGCGTGCCAGTTTTCCCCTGAAGCATCCCACGCTCTTAGAAAGTGTAGATCTTTCTGGGGAAGGATTAAGTGGTTTGTGTTCACTCACAGTCAAGCGACTCATGGCACCTGGATATATAGGAAGTGGAATTGACTTTCTGGAGAGAGAGAGGCTCTAGGGTGTGGGTTAGTCACTCCTGAGGGAGGAACCCTAGAAGTAAGAAAGCCTTCAAAGAAGTTCTGAGCTCATCTTTATTTTATTGTTTTCACTGTTAATAAAGGGAAACCCCAAGAGTTGGGTCAGTTTGAATTTCACAAACTTTGCGGGCCGTGTTTTGTAGATGAAAGTGGGAAAGATACCTACTTGTGTTCTATTTTTAAGCTTTTGCTTGAGCATATACAACAGTAGTTAATTAAAAAGCCCTAAAATTGCTATACCTCTAATTTAAGAAATTATTTGAGTTATGTTTCGTATCTTTTCTTCTTTACTTAGGCTTGTGTTGCCTTCTGCTTCATTACAATTCCATCTCTGACTAGTATCTTTGCCCGTCTTAATTTGTACCTGAACTCTGGACAGGTTGCCCTGGCAAATCAGTGCCTTTCACAAGGTAAGACAGGTGTTTGTTTCAATTGAATAATAATTCTTTCTTGCCAGAAAACAGAATATTACTAGTTGTGGATAATATTGATTCAGTTTGAAACTGAAGTTAACTCTTTCACTCCTTATTCTTGCACACGTTTCTGTAGTCACAAAGTAAAATAATTCTAAAATGTATTTTTCTAAATTATAGCATATTTAAAATATAGGAATTATTGTAGAAGAGAGAGGTCTGATATTCAGATATTTATTCAATTATTCCTTATTTTAGCCTCCATCTATGATTTTTTAAATAGCATATCTTCAGAGAAAGCAATGCTGTTTTAAATAAGGGACTTGAACTTGTGTGCAAACAATGTGCTTTAAATAAATTCTTGAGGAGAGGAGGAAACTTAGACCAGCTAAATGATTATGTATGGAGATTGATATTCCTGTAAAAACTGTTGGGAAAGAATTAAAGGTCTAAGTGCTTCAGTCAGGTTGCCATAATATTGATTGTGGTGCTGCATTTTGTAGTGCTACTGGAAGATAGATGTCAAAGCACAGAAGGAATATGCCATGAAAAAAATACTTTGCTAATAAAAATGTGTCATGTGTTCCAGGGAAACTAGTGTTGACTGTGGGGTCGCCAATTTTCTAAATGCAGAAAACCAAACGCCCTTGTCTTGCCCATACCCTGCCCCTTCTCCGAGGTCTTGCCCCGCTCACTCCATCCCGCCTCCCTCTGTCATTTGCTCTCCTCTATCCTCACTCAATGCTCATTTTCACTGGGCTGGGGCAGGGGGTTGGGGTGCAGGACGGGGGGATGGCTCTGGCTGGGAGTGCAGGTTCTGGGGTGGGGTCGGGGATGAGGAGTTTGGGGTGCAGGAGGGGACTCTGGGCTGGGATTGAGGCTGAGGGGTTTGGCATGTGGGAGGGAGCTCCAGACTGGGGCAGGGGTTGGGGTGTGGGAGAGGGTATGGGCTGGGGCGAGGGTACGGGGGAGTGGGAGAGGCGGGAGGGAGCTCCAGACTGGGGGGAGTTGGGGTATGGGAGAGGGTACGGGCTGGGGGGAGAGGGTACGGGGGGGTGAGGGCTCCAGCTGGGGGTGTGGGCTCTGGGGTGGGGCCAGGGATGAGGAATTTGGGGTGCAGTATGGGGCTCTGGGGTGGGGTAGGGGGTTGGGGTGCAGGAGGGGGTCCAGGGTGTGGGCTCTGGGAGGGAGTTTGGGTGTGGGAGGGGGTTCCTAGCTGGGGTTGGGACACAAGAGGGGGTTTGGGGTGCGGGCTCCAGGTGGCGCTGACCTCAGGCAGCTCCCGAGAAGCAGAATCATGTCCCTCTGGCTCCTAAGCAGAGGGGCAGCCAGGGGGCTGCATGCTAATGCTGCCCCCACCCACAGGCATTGCCCCCACAGCTCCCATTGGCCACGGTTCCTAGCCAATGGGAGCTGCAGAGCCGGTGCTTGGGACAGTGCCTGCGGGCGGGGGCAGGGTGCAGAGCCCCCCTGGCTGCCCCTCCGCCTAGGAGCCAGTGGGACATGTCAGCCACATCCTGAGAGCTGTGCAGAGCCCAGCACGGAGCCTGTTTGCCCCGTTGGTGCTGTGGCCAACCAGATTTTTATTGGCTCAGTCAGCTGTGCTGGCCGGATCCACCAGGGTCCCTTTTCCAACTAATGCCTGAATGTGGTGTTCAGTAAGGGGCTCTGTTTTACTAGATGTCTTAGATAAGATGTAAAACAAAAGTCCTGATCGCTTGTGGTTTTAAAAAAAAAAAAATCCCATGGCAAGAGTTATGAGTGTTAGTCCTGGTGTCCTGTTCAAATTCCAGCTTGAACATACTTGCCTAAAAGCAGCTTCCTCTACCTTCACCTGGATACAGTGTCCCTCATTCCCTGTCTTAAGCTGTTATGCAATTTTACTATGCGCTCTTAAATTGTTGTGATGTTTAGCCTCAGAGATTACTGCATTTCATTGCGGGGTGAAGTGCTTCCTATATGCTGTATATGGTTTGCTTAATGCTTAGGGATTTTTCATGGTCTTCTCTTTTCCTATAATCATGTCTTGTATGTTAAACGTTGTTTTTCCCCTATACTTTTGTGTGCACTTCTGTAGTGAAAGCCATAAATTGAATTACTATGAAAACATCATCTTGTGGTGGCTGTTATCTCTGATTTTAGATTTGTGTATGTTGTGATACAGTATGGCCAGAGGGCAGCAGGAGAGTGTTAGAAGGGAGCCTTATTCCCTGTAGAGGGAAGAAAGTTTGCTATAAATTAATTAAAGCACCTGAAGCCAATTAAAGCACCTGAAGCCAGTCACATGATAAAAAAAAACCCTGCTTCAATCAGACAAGAGGAGGAGTTGAAACAGAGTGGATTGCTGTTGGAGCAGAGAGCAGTTTGTAGGGAAGCAGAGGAGAGTTTGGAGAAGTGCTGCGGTGGGCTAAGAAGACCAAGACCCTAGGTAAAGGGACACCTGGTTTGTGTAGAGGGAGGACAGGAAGCCCCACAAGCTGAAGGGCAGGAGAGGGAAGTAGCCCAGGGGAAGGAACTGCTAGTTCTAGTGGTTTACTGCTATCCCTAGGGCCCCTGGGTTGGGACCCGGAGTAGAGGGCGGGCCCGGGTCCCTCCCTCTCCACTCCCCTCCTCTAGGACACTAGTGGGGCAGTTAATACGCCAGTTCAGGGGCAAGAAACGGTGCCCTGAACCCCCACCCAAGAAGAGAAAGCGTGAGACCCATTATAGTAGTGCCGGCAATTTGCCACAATGTATACAGAGGAATTAATGAAGCTCATGTTGTGACTATTTTATGTGACTATTACTTGTTATATATGGAAGAGCATCCCATATTTGACTCATATTGCTGTCACTGTCACCATAACTTACTATGAAATATCAAGGGGTGTTTGGGTGGGGTGGGGAGAGGGCGGAGGACAACTGATGAAATCAGGGTGGGTTTTGCATGTAAGTTGACAAATCAAATAAAACTTATTTTTAACGACATGAACTTGGCTTGAAGGGTTCAGGCACTTGTGCCTACAAAATTAATTGAAGTCTAAAATTTACACTTGTCTTGCATTTGCAGTGTTGTTGTAGCTGTATCAGTCCCAGGATATTTATTCTTGAGGGAATTCTGTGTCACTGCATGCATAATTAATGAGACACGCATATTTTTAATGCAGAAAAAAGCTGCTGCTGGTAAGTTGCTACAGTTCTGCCTTTTGCCCACCAGAAGGCACTATGGTGCTAGAACAGTGCAGCCTCAGCAGAAAATAACGTTGGCTGGAAAGTTGCTGCAGTTCTGCCTTTTGCCTACCAGAGGGCTCTGTGGTGATAGAACAGAGAAGCAGCTCCAGGGCCAGCTAGGGAAGAGAAAGAGCCTGCCTTCTTCACAGTGCCTGTCGGGCCAGGTCAGGAGACAAGAGCTATGGGGAGACAGACAGCGTGGAGCTGCTGAGGGGTCACAGACAGGGGCTGATAAGGTCTAGTGTGGGAGGATGGATTGGGACAGGGGCTGACTGGAAGTGGACATGCAGGGCCACATGGGGACAGGGGGAGCAAGTGAAGGGCCGTATAGGGACAGGGGGTGGTTGAGTCAGGGCACAGACACACATGGGGACAGGGGGAGGGGTGCAGGGCCACATGGCTATGGAGGATGTGGAGGTGGAGGGACACGTGGGCAGGGGGTGCAAGGGCACATGGGGTGCAGGAACACATGGAGACAGGGACAGATGTGCCTGACTGAATGGGAGAGGCTAGGGGTCAGCCAGGGTCTGCATGGGGGAAGCTCCCTAACAATCCACCCCCGACCCCAAAAACAAACAAAAAAAACCCCTGTTCCATACTTTTCCCACCCGTACCCAACAAACCTCCAAGTTCACACCCAACCTCCTTCCCAGCAATTTACTTCCCTCTGCCTCAGCTCCTCCTCTGGTACCCCTGACTCCCTCAAGCCTTTGCATTGCTTCTGTGGGGAGCGGGAAATATGGTTCTGTATTGTAGTTTAAGTTAATTATTACTCAGAGTTCTGTATTAATATGCCTAGTAAGGAATCTATTTGTCAAAAAACATTTCCTGAATCTTTTTTGTTGTGTGTATTGTTACAGACATACTTGCTGACAGGTATTTTGAAATAAATGACCCAAAATAATTGAAACTGGTTTGATTATATTGTGTTATTTTGACAAATAAAATACGCAGATTTTTGCAGAATTTGAAAATATTGTGCGCAGAATTTTTAATTTTTTGGCGCAGAATTCCCCCAGGAGTATATGATATTAGAGAAACATGGTGGGTGAAATATCTTTTATTGGACCAACTTCTGGTAATGAGAGAGACAAGCTTCTGAGCTGCATACAGCTCTTCCTTGCCTTGCTAACAGTCTGTGCCAGAACGTTACTTTGCAGCCCATGTCTGACTTCCCACCTAATAACAGGCTGTTATACTGTGGGAGGAAAGGGCTGTCATGCATATTTATTTTGAAGGCCAGTAGGAGATAAGGGTGAAGTGAGGGTGTTTAAATGTCAGTAGCTAAACAAATGCAAAGCTTTAGCCTTACAGGTATACTGTAACTTTTGTAATTGAACTTATAGCTTGACTTTAAAAAAACAAGCACAAATAAGTCATATGCTTGTGTGACTGTTAAGGGAAGGGTCTCCTATAAAAGCTTTCAAGAAATTTCAGGTGTTAACACCAAGGAGGAAAAGAAATAGTTTCAGGTGGGAAAAACTGTCCAATGAGGAGATATATTAGACTGAAATAGTCTCCCAGTGGAAGTGGTGGAAGCCTTATTACCAGCGATTTAAAATTGCAGTAGGGAACAATCCTTCACTTGCATGGAGATAGGCTATATGTTGTGTTCTATCTCTGATTGCTGTGATTCCATATAAATGCAGGGAAGAATAACTTTTCATCTACTTACACCTTGTCTTCCTGTTTCAATTGATAATGTTGCCAAAGCTGTGCATTCACTAGTAAGTTCCAGCTGCACTCACAAACATGCTGCGTAGGATGCTGACTAAGGCTTTTAGTACAAGACCACTGTTAGATTTCTTTGTCTGAACATGATGTTGCACATATAATCAGGGCAGAGGGATTTAGAGAAAAGCTGGCTGTTATATCCAAGTATGTTGTAAAAACAAAAGACTTGCAAAGTCAGTTGTGCAATTGAGTTTATGCAGCTTGTTTGTAGACAAACTATTCACAGACCCAAAAATGAAGTCATTTTTTCCCGCTAATGTTTTTCTGTTAATTCATTAGCTGTCCCCTAATTTTGTATGCTCTTTGTTGCTGCTTATTAGTGGATCTTTTGTTAGAAATAAAATCTGTTCAATACCTGGTCTATCTTGTCTCTAAGGGTATACTCTACTCTAGCAGGGGCTGACTCGTTTATCTAATTGCCTTTTCCATCTCTGAATTACAGAATCCTAACTCTTTCACTTCATCTTCATGATCCATCTCCTTCCTCCTCACGGTACCCCAGCAAATGTCCAAATTTCTGTTGTGAGAACTTGGACGACAGGAGATGGATCGCTTGATGATTACCTGTTCTATTATTCCCTCTGAAGCATCTGGCATTGGCCACTGTTGGAAGACAGGATACTAGGCTAGATGGACCTTTGGTTTGACCCAGTATGACTGTTCTTATGTAAATGACTACTCATCATTTGACCCACATGTATAAACACATAGTGCAATCGCTAGACAATTAATATGAATTCCCACACAGAAATCTTTGTTAATGTTGCAGGCACATCTCAGTGTTTGAATGCATGCTACTTTTTTAATGACTGTTGAGATGTTAAAACCAAAAACTCCTTGAATCTAAGACCCAGAAAATGTAGAATTATAGTTGGACTACCTTAATTCTGTTCCTGTGATGTCTTCCCTTCTTTACATATCTAGTATTGGAAATGTGTGTCGCAGACCACTTGGTTTGACACAGTGTTCCAAATGAGGTTTTACGAGTATCTTGTATAAAGGCAATAACACTTCCCTATCCCTACTGGAAATGCATCCTAGGATTACATTAGACTTTTTCACAGCTGCATTCCATTGGTGGTTTATGATCTTCTTGTGATTGACCAGTACACCCAGATCTTTCTCTTCCTCTGTCACTTCCAATTGATCTCATAGCAAAAATTCTTGTTATTTGTCCCTAAGTGCATGACTTTGCACTATTAAATTTCATCTCATTTCTATTACTCCAGTTTTCAAGGTCCTCCAGATCTTCTTGTATGATATTCCGGTCTTCCTTGGTATTGGCAGTACCTCCCAGTTTTGTGTCATCTGCAAACATTTTTAGCACACTCCCACTTTTTGTGCCAAGTTTATGAATGCAAATGTTAAATAAGACTGGTCCCAAGACCAATCCCTTTGCATTAGTAACCTTCCTCCAGGCCTGACAGTTCACCTTTCAGTCTGACCTGTTATAGTCTCCTCTCTAACCAGTTCCTTATCCACCTTTCAGTTCTCATATTAATCCTCACCTTCTCCAATTTAACTAATAATTTCTCATGTGGGAACTATATCAAGTGCCTTACTGAAATCCAGGTAGATAGATCTACTGCATAACTATTTTTTAGACAAAGGTAATTTTCTCAAAGAAAGAGATCAGGTTGGTTTGCCACAATCTACCTTTTGTAAAACTGTTGTATTTTATCCAATTACTGTTTACCTCTATGTCCTTAACTTCTTTCTCTTTCAAAATTTGTTCCAAGACCTTGCATACAATTGAGGTCAAACTAACGGGCCGGTAGTTTCCAGGATCATTTTTTTCCCCTTTCTTAAAAATAGGTACTATATTTAGGCAATTCTCCAGTCATAGGGTATGACCCCCAAGTTTATGGATTCATTAAAAATCCTTGTTGTTGGGCTTGCAATTTCATGTGCCAGTTCCTTTAATATTCTTGGATGGAGATTTTCCAGGCCACCTGATTTGGTCCCATTAAGCTATTTGAGTTTGACTTCCACCTCGGATGTGGTAATTTCTATTTCCCTATCCTTGCCCTGGTCTACACTAGGACTTTAGGTCGAATTTAGCAGCGTTAAATCGATTTAAACCTGCACCCGTCCACACAATGAAGCCCTTTATTTCGACTTAAAGGGCTCTTAAAATCGATTTCCTTACTCCACCCCTGACAAGTGGATTAGCACTTAAATCGACGTTGCCGGCTTGAATTTGGGGTACTGTGGACACAATTCGACGGTATTGGCCTCCGGGAGCTATCCCAGAGTGCTCCATTGTGACCGCTCTGGACAGCACTCTCAACTCAGATGCACTGGCCAGGTAGACAGGAAAAGAACCGCGAACTTTTGAATCTCATTTCCTGTTTGGCCAGCGTGGCAAGCTGCAGGTGACCATGCAGAGCTCATCAGCACAGGTGACCATGATGGAGTCCCAGAATCGCAAAAGAGCTCCAGCATGGACCGAACGGGAGGTACGGGATCTGATCGCTGTTTGGGGAGAGGAATCCGTGCTATCAGAACTCCGTTCCAGTTTTCGAAATGCCAAAACCTTTGTCAAAATCTCCCAGGGCATGAAGGACAGAGGCCATAACAGGGACCCGAAGCAGTGCCGCGTGAAACTGAAGGAGCTGAGGCAAGCCTACCAGAAAACCAGAGAGGCGAACAGCCGCTCTGGGTCAGAGCCCCAAACATGCCGCTTCTATGATGAGCTGCATGCCATTTTAGGGGGTTCAGCCACCACTACCCCAGCCGTGTTGTTTGACTCCTTCAATGGAGATGGAGGCAATACGGAAGTAGGTTTTGGGGACGAAGAAGATGATGATGAGGAGGAGGTTGTAGATAGCTCACAGCAAGCAAGCGGAGAAACCGGTTTTCCCGACAGCCAGGAACTGTTTCTCACCCTAGACCTGGAGCCAGTACCCCCCGAACCCACCCAAGGCTGCCTCCTGGACCCAGCAGGCGGAGAAGGGACCTCTGGTGAGTGTACCTTTTAAAATGCTATACATGGTTTAAAAGCAAGCATGTGAAAGGATTACTTTGCCCTGGCATTTGCGGTTCTCCTAGATATAGTCCTAAAGCCTTTGCAAAAGGTTTCTGGGGAGGGCAGCCTTATTTTGTCCTTCATGGTAGGACACTTTACCACTCCAGGCCAGTAACACGTACTCGGGAATCACTGTAGAACAAAGCATTGCAGTGTATGTTTGCTGGCATTCAACCAAAATCCGTTCTTTATCTCTCTGTGTTATCCTCAGGAGAGTGAGATATAATTCATGGTCACCTGGTTGAAATAGAGTGCTTTTCTTCAGGGGACACTCAGAGGAGCCCATTCCTGCTGGGCTGTTTGCCTGTGGCTAAACAGAAATGTTCCCCGCTGTTAGCCACAGGGAGGGGGGAGGGTTGAGGGGGTAGTCACGCGGTGGGAGGAGGCAAAATGCGACCTTGTAACGAAAGCACATGTGCTATGTATGTAATGTTAACAGCAAGGTTTACCCTGAAAGAGTGTAGCGACTGTTTTATAAAATGTTTCTTTTTAAATACCGCTGTCCCTTTTTTTTCTCCACCAGCTGCATGTGTTTCAATGATCACAGGATCTTCTCCTTCCAGAGGCTAGTGAAGCTTAGAAAGAAAAAAAAACGCACTCGCGATGAAATGTTCTCCGAGCTCATGCTGTCCTCCCACACTGACAGAGCACAGACGAATGCGTGGAGGCAAATAATGTCAGAGTGCAGGAAAGCACAAAATGACCGGGAGGAGAGGTGGCGGGCTGAAGACAGGGCTGAAGCTCAAATGTGGCGTCAGCGTGATGAGAGGAGGCAGGATTCAATGCTGAGGCTGCTGCAGGACCAAACCAGTATGCTCCAGTGTATGGTTGAGCTGCAGCAAAGGCAGCTGGAGCACAGACTGCCACTGCTGCCCCTCTGTAACCAACCGCCCTCCTCCCCAAGTTCCATAGCCTCCACACCCAGACGCCCAAGAACGCGGTGGGGGGGCCTCCGGCCAACCAGCCACTCCACCACAGAGGATTGCCCAAAAAAAAGAAGGCTGTCATTCAATAAATTTTAAAGTTGTAAACTTTTAAAGTGCTGTGTGGCATTTTCCTTCCCTCCTCCAGCCCTCCTGGGATACCTTGGTAGTCATCTTCCTATTTGTGTGATCAATGAATAACGAATGCATGACTGTGAAGCAGCAATGACTTTATTGCCTCTGCAAGCAATGATTAAAGGGAGGAGGGGAGGGTGGTTAGCTTACAGGGAAGTAGAGTGAACCAAGGGGTGGGGGGTTTCATCAAGGAGAAACAAAGAGAACTTTCACACCGTAGCCTGGCCAGTCATGAAACTGGTTTTCAAAGCTTCTCTGATGCGTACCGCGCCCTCCTGTGCTCTTCTAACCGCCCTGGTGTCTGGCCGCGCGTAACCAGCAGCTAGGCGATTTGCCTCAGCCTCCCACCCCGCCATAAACGTCTCCCCCTTACTCTCACAGATATTGTGGAGCACACAGCAAGCAGTAATAACAGTGGGAATATTGGTTTCGCTGAGGTCTAAGCGAGTCAGTAAACTGCGCCAGCGCGCCTTTAAACGTCCAAATGCACATTCTACCACCATTCTGCACTTGCTCAGCCTGTAGTTGAACAGCTCCTGACTACTGTCCAGGCTGCCTGTGTACAGCTTCATGAGCCATGGCATTAAGGGGTAGGCTGGGTCCCCAAAGATACATATAGGCATTTCAACATCCCCAACAGTTATTTTCTGGTCTGGGAATAAAGTTCCTTCCTGCAGCTTTTGAAACAGACCAGAGTTCCTGAAGATGCGAGCATCATGCACCTTTCCCGGCCATCCCACGTTGATGTTGGTGAAACGTCCCTTGTGATCCACCAGAGCTTGCAGCACTATCGAAAAGTACCCCTTGCGGTTTATGTACTCGGCGGCTTGGTGCTCCGGTGCCAAGATAGGGATATGGGTTCCGTCTATAGCCCCACCACAGTTAGGGAATCCCATTGCAGCAAAGCCATCTACTATGATCTGCACATTTTCCCAGGGTCACTACCCTTGATATCAGCAGATCTTTGATTGCGTGAGCTACTTGCATCACAGCAGCCCCCACAGTAGATTTGCCCACTCCAAATTGATTCCCAACTGACCGGTAGCTGTCTGGCGTTGCAAGCTTCCACAGGGCTATCGCCACTCGCTTCTCAACTGTGAGGGCTGCTCTCATCTTGGTATTCATGCGCTTCAGGGCAGGGGAAAGCAAGTCACAAAGTTCCATGAAAGTGCCCCTACGCATGCGAAAGTTTCGCAGCCACTGGGAATCGTCCCAGACCTGCAACACTATGCCGTCCCACCAGTCTGTGCTTGTTTCCCGAGCCCAGAATCGGCGTTCCACAGCATGAACCTTCCCCATTAGCACCATGATGCATGCATTGTCAGGGCCCATGCTTTCAGAGAAATCTGTGTCCATGTCCTGATCACTCACGGGACCGCGCTGATGTCGCCTCCTCGCCCGGTATCGCGTTGCCATGTTCTGGTGCTGCATATACTGCTGGATAATGCGTGTGGTGGTTAATGTGCTCCTAATTGCCAAAATGAGATCAGCGGCCTCCATGCTTGCCTTGGTATGGCGTCCGCACAGAAAAAAGGCGCGGAACGATTGTCTGCCGTTGCTCTGATGGAGGGAGGGGCGACTGACGACACGGCTTACAGGGTTGGCTTCAGGGAGCTAAAATCAACAAAGGGTGTGCCTGTACATCAAGGAGTATTTCAGGCAGGACTGCACGGAGGGTTCCAATAAGAAATGGTGCACCTAAGTTATCATTGTTATTGGAACAAGGAGGTTAGCCTGGCCTCTGATTGATACATGGCTAGATTTACCTCGCTGCACCTTCTCTGTGAGTGACTGCAGTGTGATCTAGACAGGGGAGGAGGCAAATGAGTACAAAACAAATCTGGTCTATTTCTTGTTCTGACCACTCCATCTATCTTTTACATCTTTGGCTGGCAGCAGACGGTGCAGAAGGACTGCATGCCATCCACATCTCATGGCTGCTCGGCAGAAGATGGTACAGTACGACTGCTAGCCATCTTCATCTCTTGCCTGCCTGGCATAAGATGGTACAATACGACTGCTATCAATCCTCATCTCTTGCCTGCCTGGCAGAAGATGGTACAGTACGACTGCTAGCAGTCCGTATCGCCTGCCCGCTCACCATAAGACGGTTCAATAGGACTGCAGGACTAAAGAGAATGACCTGGTCAAGTCACTCCAAATTTAGTCCCTGCGCCCATGTCTGCCCAGGCGCTCCCAGCCGACGTGGCCAGGAGCACCTCGGACACAACGAGGACGACTACCAATCGTATTGCACCGTCTGCTGCCAGAAGGCAATGGGTTGCTGCTACTGTGCAGCAAAGCCGTACCGCGTCTGCCAGCACCCAGGAGACATAGGGTGACGGTTACCTGAGCTGGCTCCATGCTTGCCGTGGTATGGCGTCTGCACAGGTAACTCATGAAAAAAGGCGCGAAATGATTGTCTGCCCTTGCTTTCACGGAGGGAGGGAGGGAACGGGGGCCTGACGACACGTACCCAGAACCACCCGCGACAATGTTTTAGCCCCATCAGAGTGCTCCATTGTGAGTGCTCTGGACAGCACTCTCAGATGCCCGATTGTTTGCCATTGCTCTGATGCTGGGAGGGGCACTTACAGGGTTGGCTTCAGGGAGCTAAAATCAACAAAGGGGGTGGCTTTACATCAAGGAGTATTTCAGGCAGGACTTCACGGAGGGTTCCAATAAGAAATGGTGCACCTAAGTTATTGTCCTTATTGGAACAAGAAGGTTAGCCTGGCCTCTGATTGATACATGGCTAGATTTACCTCGCTGCACCTTCTCTGTAAGCGACTGCAGTGTGATCTAGAAGAATGAGTCCCCTAGACAGGGGAGGGGGGGAAGCAAATGAGTACAAAACAAATCTGGTCTATTTCTTGTTTTGATCCACTCCATCTATCTTTTACATCTTTGGCTGGCAGCAGACGGTGCAGAAGGACTGCATGCCATCCACATCTCATGGCTGCTCGGCAGAAGATGGTACAGTACGACTGCTAGCAGTCCGTATCGCCTGCCCGCTCACCATAAGACGGTTCAATAGGACTGACTGCAGGACTAAAGAGAATGACCTGCTCAAGTCACTCCAAATTTAGTCCCTGCGCCCATGTCTGCCCAGGTGCTCCTGATCGACCTCACAGAGGCGACCAGGAGCACCTCAGACATGACGATGACGGCTACCAGTCGTACTGTACCGTCTGCTGCCACAAGGCAAGGGGTTGCTGCTACTGTGTAGCAATGCCGTACCGCGTCTGCCAGCACCCAGGAGACATAGGGTGACGGTTACCTGAGCGGGCTCCATGCTTGCCGTGGTATGGCGTCTGCACAGGTAACTCAGGAAAAAAGGCGCGAAATGATTGTCTGCCCTTGCTTTCACGGGGGGAGGGAGGGAACGGGGGCCTGACGATATGTACCCAGAACCACCCGCGACAATGTTTTAGCCCCATCAGGCATTGGGATCTCAACCCAGAATTCCAATGGGCAGCGGAGACTGCGGGAACTGTGGGATAGCTACCCACAGTGCAACGCTCCGGAAGTCGACGCTTGCCTCGGTACTGTGGAAGCGCTCCGCCGAGTTAATGCACTTAATGCACTTAGAGCATTTTCTGTGGGGACACACATACTCGAATATATAAAACCAATTTCTAAAAAACCGACTTCTATAAATTCGACCTAATTTCGTAGTGTAGACATACCCATAGATTCTGTTTGCTTCCCTGCCACTACCTCTAAGCTCCTCATTACTTTTATTAAAGACTGAGGCAAAGTATTCATTTAGGTTTTGGGCCATTCCTAGATTATCTTTAGTCTCCAACGCATACTCTGTGCTTAGTGGTTTCACTTTTCTTTCCTTGTTTTCTTTTTATTTATATGATTATAGAACCTTTTACTATTGGTTTTAATTTTCTTTGCAATGTCCAACTCTCCTTGGCTTTTGGCAGTTCTCACTTTTTCCCTACTGTTTCTGACTTCCAAGAGGTAGCTTTCCTTACTGATCCTTTCAGTTTTCCATTACTTTCAGGCTTTATGCTTCCTCTGTATGCTATTTCAGCCAGCTACTTTGTCTCTTAAAGCCAGATAATGCTTCCCATGAAGTAAATATTGGTGATGCTGATTTCGACAGGGACAGGATTGGGGCAGGATATGTATCTCAAGAGAAAACACAGCAAGCTCAAATATATACACAACTAGTACTGATTAATGCATAGCAACAAATTTAAAGCTAGTTCCTTACTTGAATCAATGCCAGATTGATGCTGATTCACTCAAATAGCTGACACTGTATGGAATACTGTATGTGTTTAATAAAATACACTTAGTAGTAGCTCTGAGCTCAAAGTGAAATCTTGCAGCACTGAATATCTGCGATTTAGCTCTTGCTGATCTGGTTTGGCTCGACACAAAATTGGAGGGAGAGTCATAACTCTAGGATAACATGTTATTGATCTGGTAGACTACATGTTGATGCTACAGATGCAGGCATTTTGAAGACTCTATGTGTTTTTCTGAAGGTTGAGGATTTTTGTTAATGTCTCTGCATGAAAATAGAATTTAGCTGTTACCTGATTGTCACTTGCATTTAATTGTACAATCAAATTGATAGTTGCTGGATTTATTTTTATCAGTCGCTGGAAAGCATCTGCTTTCTGTAAACTATGAATTAATATGAAATATGGAGAAAGGAGTAAAAATTATCTTAATCTGCTTTTTGATAGTCTCCTTCAATACTCTTGACAACACTTCACTGCTTAGCTAAGTTATTCAGAACTGGCAAGTTATACCTACTTTGCCTATGAAGATGCAGTTTGCAGCTGCCTTCATCCTCAGAGATTCAGAACCAAAAAGTCTACTGGTCCCAGCATGGAATTACTCCACTTTAATCTGTATAACTGCTGCTTGCATCAAGATAGAGCAGGAGCAGGCAAACTTTTTGGCCTGAGGGCCACATCGGGGAATAGAAATGTATGGCAAGCCATGAATGCTCACAAAATTGGGATTGGGGTGTGGGAGGGGGTGCAGGCTCTGGGGTGGGGCTGGGGATGAGAGATTTGGGGTGCAGGAGTGTGCAGGAAGTGGGATCGAGGGGTTTGAAGAGAGGGATGGAGATCAGGGCTGGGGCAGAGGGTTGGAGCGTGGGGAGAGGTTCAGGGGGTGCAGACTCCAACTGGCGCTTACCTTAAGTGGCTCCCGGAAGCTGTGCCATGTCCCTTCTCCAGCTCCTACATGGAAGCACAGCCAGGCAGCTCTGCATGCTGCCCCATCTGCAGGCACTGTCCCTGCAGCTCCCATTTGAGCTGGAGCGGGGCCATGCCGGAGCTTCCAGGAGCCATGTGGTGCGGCCCCCGACCCAGTGCCCCAGCCGGAGTGGGGCCAAGCCGCGTGGTGTGGTCCTGACCCAGCGTCCCGGCTGGAGCGGTGCCGAGCTGTGTGGTGCAGCTCGCGGGCCGGATCCGGCCTGCAGGTCGTAGTTTGCTCACTCCTGAGATAGAGCATTGCCTGCTGGGACCTGAAGTCTCTTGATGAGCCAGTGCCTCACTAATGAAGGTGAGTAAGGCCTGTATTGTTGAACTCCATCTGCATTTGACATGAAGCCTGCAGTTTCGTCATCCATGTATGTGATCACCCATGTGGTAGTTTCTTGGCATATTCACACTGAGCTATAATGGTTATTTTTGAAAATATATGGCCTGCTTGTCCCTAGATTACACTGCTTAGTGTTTTCCAGGACAATGCTAATGGGTCAAATTGGCGCAAAGAATTCTTGTGGCCAAGCTATAAAAGGCAGTTTTCAGAAACCAATTCAGTAAATACCATGTGGGTGTTTAGATTTTTAGTCAGAATTTTTTGCGCATTGGATTCAGAGCAGTGGAGAATCTGGAGTGATGAAATTCCTTGTGTGCCTTGGAGAATGGAAGTAAGAGCTGCTTGAGAGTCATTAAATCTTAATGTGTGTTAGAAGCTTAGTTTCCAGCACATTTGGTGGAGAGTAGTTTCTGTTATGCAGAGGAAGTGCTGCAGCATTTCTACTGCAGACTGCACAGGGAGACATCTAAACAATCATGCAGTCTGTAAGCAAATAGACATTATCACTACCTTTACAATGTCCATTAATGCTCTTGTGGGCCTTTTCCTGCATTGATAGAGGCAGCTAGAGTTATTGGGACGGGTTGGGCAAAGGCCACTGATTCTGTGCTTAGAAGTTTCAGAGTAACAGCCATGTTAGTCTGTCTTTGCAAAAAGAAAAGGAGTACTTGTGGCACCTTAGAGACTAACCAATTTATCTGAGCATGAGCTTTCGTGAACTACAGCTCACTTCATCAGATGCATACCGTGGAAACTGCAGAAGTATCTGCCTTCATAGTAGCAATACAAGGTAGCCTCTGAGCTCCAGTGTTATCAGTAGCTATTTCTTTCAGGAAATTCCAGCATTTCTTCTCTCAGCTCTTTACCTTCTATTGAGCTTTCCTTATGCCTTTACTTTTACTGCTCTCCTCCTGCTTCCTGTAGCATGGAGATCTGTAGCCAAAGTCTAGAAGGGGCTGTGTAGCAAGTGGCAATATGGTGGGGGGGAAAAGACTCCCACCAGTACAACAGTTCAAGGTGAAGTCTTCTGCTTTCAGGACCTGACATGGATCTTCTTGAGTTGATGAGAAAGAGAACTATGGATTAGCCTGTTTCCCTCCAAAACTCACAAAGGCCTGAGCTAAAAAAGTTATACTTCTTGCTGACTTAGGCCCCAGGAACACAGCAGTTTGTGTGGAAGGAGAAGCGCAAGAAGTCCAGCCAAACAGGGTATGGCTGAGCACACCATTCATTCTATTTAAGAGCTTATAATCCTCCCAACCTTCTTTGGCCTGTGCAATCTACCAAGTTTGTAGGTAGTACCCCAGTGTCCCCCTGGAGGGTACTCAAATGGAATGGATGCTTTAATTAAAACTCTGCACCAAGAAGATGATCATCTAAATACCTATCGTATGTTTTCTGTGGAGCCTCCAGATGTCACTTTAGTAAGCAGAATACTGACTTGGAGGGGGTGTACATACCCCAGGTACCTTAACTGACTGACCTAACACTTCTCTATAGTGGCACGTTACCAAAACCGAATAACAAATCCTTATCAGACATGCTTCTTGTCATGGGTAGCGCTTTGGACCAAACTGAGATTAACTAGACTCTCTCTCCCTCCCTCTCTCCCCCCACATGGAGATGATGCTCTAGCCTCCTGAAAAATGGACAGCATGATTCTTAACCATAGGTCTCTTACCATTCAGTGAGTGGGTGATGATGAAACAATTTTCAGACAGTATAGGGTTGAGTGAGATTTTTATCCCTAAAGCTGCTAAATTCTTGTTTAGCTTTAGGCATAATATGTGTGAATTGAGCAATCCAACCAATTCAAGCTGTTATGTCTGACTAATTTCACTAAGGGATTGAGAAAAGGGGATATTGCATGTGGTGGTGGGGAGGTCTTCCAATTTTACTCCAAGTTCTTAATTTTGTTAGGCACATCTAAATCAAGAGTTCAAAAGTGCATATTACTGAGGTTGATCTAAAAGGTCTGGTTTTCTGCAGTTTAAATTGAGATGGAAACATGAAAAAGCAGTTTCCCTAGTGAACTGCAAAGTTTTCAAGCTCACCGCAGTTCAGATAAATGGAGGCTGTGAAGTGCCCTAAACTGATAACATTTTTTTCCTTAGAGAAAGTTGCTTCTGCATCAATATTTTATAGCTAAGCCAAGCAGTAAATGTGCCAAGGTGTGAAACTGTTTTAATAACAAGTAGCTTTGTTGAAAAGACTTTATGGCCTGAAGTGTTTTCCCCTGTAGCATTAAAATAGGCTTTCTTATTAAGAGTAATAATTAATTAGCACTTACAGGTTTTTAGATCTTCCATGGCCTTCGGAGATGTGGGATGAATATGTATTCTCCCCAATTCACATATGAAGAAGCTGAAGCAGAGAGGTTGGGGGCGTAAGGCCATCATGGAAGTTAAGGTTAGGATTAAAACTTGGGGCTCCCTGTCCTTTGATTCCCTTCTTCTCTTTCTAAGCACCGTTGTCCCAATAGGGCGACAAAGCATGTGTGAAAGAGGATTACTGATATACAAGGCTCTCTTTACTTGGGAAAAATTACTGTTGTGATGGTGGTGGAGAATTACAGTTAACTGAAGTCTCTAGAGGTGGATATTCCTTCTGATCATTGGACTTTTTTCCTGTTCTTTCAAGGATCAGTTAGTGGTTTTTCAGTACCTCTTGAGCGATTGATCTCTCTCTGCCTGTGCCTTTATAAGCATGCCGAAGCTGGTATTTCTGCCCCACTGTATATCACGACCAGTTTAGAGACTATGCAACATCCAGCTAGTGCTAGTCAGGCTGAATCTTGGAGTGACTTTCAACTAATTATAAAGGTTTAAAAATCTGGCATCCTGGAAATGGCCTGTATTGTTCTTGGTAGGAGTAAGTTCCAGGATCTTCCTCATGATTCAGTGCGTCTTCCACTTACACCTGTGTGAGCTTTTTGTTTTGTCGTTTCAAGTCCTTGTTAGAAACCCATATTTATAATCAAATCCCTTGTACAACTAGCATCGAAACAGGCTTCATCCACCTTATTACATTTCTACCTAAAAATAATTCCCATTATATGTTCCAGTTTACCAAATATTCCGTTTTTTCATCCTCCACCCTGTCTGAAAGGAGCTCTTTGTAATTCTTAGACACAAAACTACATTAGGATGAAGTTAAGGATCAGAGTGTGAAAGAGTAACATAAAGGTAAAACACATTACAGAGGTGTAACGTTCAGGGCTGTTACAAAACCTTCCTCATTTCCTGAGCTGTGTTAAAGGAGCTTAACTTCCCGCATACTTAAAGCATATGATAGTCAGATGTGCCAATATGTTGATGCAAGAGCGTGTGAGGTTGCTGTTAAACTTTTACATTAGTGCACAAGGTTGATAAAGTTTGAGGAATGAATTACTTTTCAATATCCATTGGAGATCAAAGCAAAAGCCTTTGAGGTGTTGGTGTGTTATTGACAGTGTTGTAGGAAAAATTAAGGTGGCAAAAATGGAGGAGTCTTTTAACTACTGATTCCCCTGCTTTTATTATTTTGGGTGGACGCATGTGTGTCCTGATGCAATCTTAATGATCACTAAATATAGTTTATATTTGTTAATATATCACTAGATAGGCAAACCTCATACTCTCCGTCTCTCCTTAGATGAGACTTGAGTTGTGAATTATTTTTTCATCTCCAGTGGCCTCAATTCTCAGACTGTTTTTGGCCAGCCTGAGATTTTATATCCAGCCTATCATGGATACAAAAAATAGAATTGCAAATAGATGGAAACTCACTGTCACAATTACTTTACACACCCTTACAAATTACAAGCTTTTTTACCATCACACTGATATTGTTAAAAGAAAACATCCACAAAGGAATTTCGCTTGCTTTTCTGCAGTGAAATATTGTCAAAAGTACTCAATCTTAGAGCAGGCCATTAGTTCTCTTCAGCCTGAAGGTCACTACATATGTGCAGGGGGAAGGATTTATAGATTGTGGTCAACCGGAATGAAGGAGCTGCTGTGGAAGGACAAATTCAGCGAAGCATGAAATATGTTGTGTTCAGTGCAGTGCACAAGATATTAACTACAGCCTAGGAAGACTTCATCATGATGATTTGTTGTAATGAGCACTCTGCTCTACCCTCATCTACCCTTAGCAGTGGCTCACTTTAGGAGCAGAATTAAACTCCTGGCTAATGTGGGAAACTTTTTCAAACAGAAGGAGCTTCTGCGTATTTTTATTAACAGGGTTAAAACAAACAGGATCAGAATAGAAGCTAAGAAACTGATGTTGCATGGAACAGAGCAGTATGGAGCCCATTTCCTCTAAACTGGAGCACATCATCATCTTCTTATGCCTTCCTGCGTATCTGTGATAAGTCAAAGGGGTTGGTGCATCCCTTAAACTCTACTTCGAAGCAATTGCACAATAAGATGCTTTATAAATTAGCTGTAAAGATGAGGCGTGTCCAATTCCATAGCTTCATAATTATGGTAATTTATATTCAAATGTATATATTGACACTTATTTCATGTTTAAGGGAATAATTAGCATTTCCATGATTTCATACTGTTTACCCTAATCTTACTCCAAACTGAACACTCAATGTTCCTTCCTTAAAACTCATATAGTTCAACTAGCTCTCTATAAAGGAAAAAAAGCAGAGTAGTTTTAAGAACAATTGATTTTCTGAGGACTTTTATTTTTTCCTGCAATAATGGGAATATTCTGTGTCTCAGCTGATTGATTTCATAAATTGCAACTTTTTAAGATGTTCTGGACAATGATTTAACTCCTGCTCCCTGTAAAGCAAATTTGCCTTGGAGAAGTGTAAACTTAGTGTTCAAATTAAACAACCATTTTATAATCCGTAATATGGACAGACCAGTTTAGGAACAGATGGTTACAAATGATGCTATCTCACCTGTCACTGTGCTGAGCCTGGGAGCAGCAGAAATAAAATATTGTACAAGCTTCTTTTTAAATAGGGGTATGATGGAAGGTCTAAATATAGTTGGAGCTTTCTGGGTGGGAGATGGGAAATGGAGGAAACTGATTGCTTTCCCCCCTTTCTCATTCCTCTTCTTCCTCCTCCCACAACAAAAAACAAACAAATAACCCAACTGTTTGAGCATTTCCCTAAAAATGTTGAGCCAGTAAGGAACATAGGGTTTTAAAAAGTGGCCAAGCAAACTGCACAAGAAACTAGGCAAGAAAAAAGGAAGCCATCTCTGTATTCTGTATTAATCACGTAGTTCAGCCCTTCCATAGCAGTTTTCTATTTTTAGAAACATTATCATTTTTGTCTTTAAACAAAGACTATTAGTTCTGCAAAGAAGAGCTCGAATGCGATAGGGATAAAATAGCATATTGTCACTCTAAGGAGTATCTTTCTGAGAATGGAGATGGGCTTCCTGTCCTTACCAGACACTCCAATAAGACAATCAGTATCTAAAGCAGGGGTGGGCAAACTACGGCCCGGGGGCCATATCCAGTCCTTCAGACGTTTTAATCCGGCCCTCAAGCTCCCTCCGGGGAGTGGGGTCCGTGGCTCCGTGTGGCTCCCAGAAGAAGCGGCATATTCCCCCTCCGAATCCTAGGTATAGGGGCAGCCAGGGGGCTCCACAAGCTGTCCCCACCCCAGGCACTGCCCCCGCAGCTCCCATTGGCCGGGAACCAAGGCCAATGGGAGCTGCAGGGGCAGCACCTGCGGACGGGGCAGCGCACAGAACCGCCTGGCTTCCAGGAGCTGCTTGAGGTAAGCACTGCCTGAAGACTGCACCCCAACCCTCTCCTTCACCCCAACCCCCTGCCCTAGCCCTGATCCCCCTCCTGCCCTCTCAGCCCCTCGGTCCTAGCCCAGAGCATCCTCCTGCACCCCAACCTCCTGCCCCAGTCCAGTGCCCCCTCCCACACCCTGAACTCCTCATTTCTGGCCCCACCCTGCAGCCCTCACCGTCTCCCGCACCCCAACCCCCAATTTCATGAGCATTCATGGCCCGCCATAAAATTTCCATATCCATATTTGGCCCTCGGGCCAAAAGGTTTCCCACCCCTGATCTAGGAAACTCAACCAGGAGATAGTTGCTTGTTATGGCCATTCTATAGGGAGAAGGCTCTTGTTCTCTGAAATAGTAGAACATTGAGAGTAAATCCACTCAAACTGCAGCTATCCAGGGTCAGAGTGGTGAGATGTGTATTTTGGTGCTAGTCTAAATATTGTTTGGGAAGATTTGCTCCCAGACCATTTTTTCTTTCTAAAGGAAAGGAGAGAGAGTAAACCAAGCAGACTTGGTCTGCAAGATTTCTTATTTTATTTGTGGAAGTTAGAGAAATACTACACAGATTCTCACAACGCCATTTGATAATGTGGGGTATGTGCATTTTTTAGGGACAGGACAACTGCGGAAATGATAGCAATTCATCTGTTTGTTCTAAAATGAACATCTGCTCCTGCTTTCTGTCTCTCAATAACATTCTGAGAGAGATTACTTATCTCCCATTGGGCCAACTGTGTGAATTAATAGATCTTCAAAACAAATAAAAACATCCCCTTGAAATAAATACGCAAGCTAAAAAGGAAGCATGTGGTCTGAACAATGAAAAGTTCGGAAGGTCATACAAGTGTATGCTGGAAAGAAACGAGTCATAAGAACAGCAATTTTTCTAAAGCAAATGTTTCATTGGTATTTCTCACAAACTTAGTTTTGATATCATATGGTTCTATATTTAGCAAATTTGCTTAGAGCCTCATGTGTCCAAGTTAATTTTTCCGGAGCAAGTTTCTGTCCTGGAAACGACAATACATGATATCAGTGGCATCTCTGGGTTATGAAATTTTTCCATCCTTTCTCCCTGAGTATCTGCTCTTCTCCTTCACTAGGAATCAATAGACCTGGGTTCAGATTCTCACTCTGCTGTTGACTGTCTTTCTGGCCTAGCACAAATCACTAGGGCCCAGATTTTTAAAGATATTTAGGAATTGCTGTGCCTAAATCTCATTTTCAGAAGGGATTTAGGCACTTAGGAGCCTCAGTTTCCCCATCTATAAAATCGAGACGGGGATAGCACCAATTTTGAAAAGTGCTTTGAGGTCCTTGGATAATTGACTTCAATGGGACTTAAACATGTGCTTAACTACTTTGGGGCCAAAAAGATGGTGTTAGGTAATTACTGCTTGCTAGAACACCCCAGCAAATACTGTTACAAAAGAACTTCGAAGTGGAAGTTAGGAATACTGTCTTTTCAGTACTTTTTAGAAATGTAATTGAAGAGTAGAAATTCTAGTTCATTTTATTTGGGATTACGGTGCAGTTTATTCCTAACTGTGCTTTACTATACCATTAATGGGTCCATCTTCAAACTCATGGAAACAAGTAGAAGCAAATCTAAAGAATTCCTGTAGTATGATTGTTCAGAGGAGTCCTCAGATCTTAGTAACTGGCAGCACCTCTGGTACTACTTTTTGTTTCATAATCCTGTTTTAATTAAAGAATGTAAACATTTAAGCATATTATAACAACTGCATTTACCATCTCTGATTTTCATTGGCCTCTGTAAATCACAGAAGTTAGAGATAGAAATAACTTCTTATTAGATCATTCAGTCCACTTATCTCCAGGCTAAAACAGCATTGAATATAAGAGAAGGCTGAAAATATTTATAAATTGTGTACTGTATTATGGCTGGATTTGAACTGGAGAGTCTATCCTTTTTAATCCGGTACTCTGCTAGTTTAGGTAAAGTGGAAACTAAGGATAACATTTTAAAGCCTCTTAGGCTCTTTTGGAAAATCACTTGGGTGTTTTTGAAAATTTTACTTGAGAACAACTGAGACATTTAATTACATACAGTATTGTTGTAGCCGTGTTGGTTCCAGGGTTTTAGAGAGACAAGATGAGTGAAGTAATATCTTTTATTGGACCTGCTTCCATTTGTGAGAGAGAGAAGCTTTCGAGCTACATTGAGCTCTTTCTCAGGACTGGGAAAAGATATTCAGAGGAAGAGGACCTCAGGAAGAGCTCTATGTAGCTCGAAAGCTTGTCTGTCTCCCCAGCAGAAGTTGGTCACTCCCCTTGTGACATTTAAGTATAACAAAAAGTTATAATTGTTTTTGTAGATACAGACTAACACGGCTACCTGTCTGATAGTTAATTATAACAGACACTCTAAACAATCTTTAGCTCATAGGCATGTTTGTAAATTCAACTGCTATGGTGATATTGTAACTATTTTAATGTTGTTTTTCGTAGCTGATGCTTTTTTCAAAGCTGCCGTGAGCCTGGTTCCTGAAGTGCCAAAGATGATCAATATAGATGGGAAGATGCGTCCCTCTGAACCCTTCCTCCTGGAATTCTTCTGTAACTTCTTTTCCACTTTATTAATTGTGCCAGTAAGTAACTTTAGCATGAATTGCAGTGTGAAACATTTAATCCCTAAAGTTAAAGGTGGCTATTGATATTTTAGCTTGTCTGCTTATAGACCAGACCTTGTTTTAAACTGAACATTTCTTACATGTTTTATTATAAATACTGTGTCCGTTATTTATTTTTAAATTACAATAAAAAATACTTCTGTTTTTATATATCAAAGCATATGAAAGGTAGTTGAAACACAGTGTCCAATGTTACTTGAGCACATTCAGCATAAAACCCTAATCCTGTAATTTCATCATACTGCACCCCATTCTTCAAAGGCAAAAGCCTGTGAACAGACTCTGACTCCATCAGATTGACAGTGGAAGTGCATTTGAATTGGAGACTACTGAAACCCCCAGACATTCAGATGTGGGGACCGCTAGCTTGAATGCCCAGCTGATCTTAACTGCAAGAGGAGAGGTTTTTTCAGATCGCTAGATCCAGAGCGTGTAAGTGTGTGCAGATCACTATCACCCCCTTGAATTGTATCTGGAATTGAACAATGAGCCACTGGAGTCTGGTGCACTGGTGAAATATGCTCTCTGTTGATAAAGTTGCTAAGCAGATGCGCCGCTGCATTCTGTGCCTGTCGTTTGAGTGGACTTCAAAGGTGGGTGGGTACAATGATCTAATCGGGAACTGACAAAGCCATGGATAATGGAGTCATGGCCCACGTCTGAATCAGTATAATCAGAGAAAAATAGCTGTGAACATCCTACCCAGAGCAAGTAGGGGGGTAGGGCAGGAGGCACTTCGTACCTCATGAGCCACTTGAAACAAGGAAGGATCAGACTAACACGGCTGCTACTCTGAAACCTGTCATTATGCAAGGCACTGCATTTAGCCGTATGGAGTGGAAGTCTATCAACTTCAAAAACTCGTACAGATACAGACAGACATCATCTTCCTTTCCAAATGCGAACAGGTGGACATCGTACCAAAAGGACTGAAGATAAAAAATCCATTACAATCTACATACCATACAGACTATGCTGACAGCTTGTGCCACATGCTCTCAAAGAAACTGCGGAACCACGTGATCAACATCCTCTACAGCAAACAGGGAAAGATTAAGAATGAGCTCTCAAAACTGGATATTCTCATAAAAAACCAACCTTCCACACAAACTTCCTTGTGCCTGGACTTTACAAAAACTAGACAAGCGATTTACAACACACACTTTGCTTCTCTACAGAAGAAAAAGGACACTAAACTATCTAAACTACTACATGCCACAAGAGGCCACAGCAATGGTTCCTTTAACCCACCCAGCAATATTGTCAATCTATCCAACTCTTAGGACAGATTCTTCTGCTGGGCTATCTCGGGGCCTCTCCTTCTGCCCCTCCACCCCCACGAACATGATACAGTTCTGTGGTGACCTAGAATCCTATTTTCGATGTCTCCGACTCAAGGAATATTTCCAGCACACCTCTGAACAACATACTAATCCACAGAGACCTTCCTACCAACACTACAAAAAGAAGGGTTCGAGGTGGACTCCTCCTGAAGGTCGAAACAACAGACTGGACTTCTACATAGAGTGCTTCCGCTGACGTGCACGGGCTGAAATTGTGGAAAAGCAGCATCACTTGCCCCATAACCTCAGCTGTGCAGAACACAATGCCAGCCACAGCCTCAGAAACAACTCTGACATCATTAGCAAAAAGACTGACAAAGGAGGTGCTGTCGTCGTCATGAATAGGTCGGAATATGAACAAGAGGCTGCTAGGCAGCTCTCCAACACCACTTTCTACAAGCCATTACCCTCTAATCCCACTGAGGGTTACCAAAAGAAACTACAGCATTTGCTCAAGAAACTCCCTGAAAAAGCACAAGAACAAATCCGCACAGACACACCCCTGGAACCCCGACCTGGGGCATTCTATCTACTACCAAGATCCATAAACCTGGAAATCCTGGGCGCCCCATCATCTCAGGCACTGGCACCCTGACAGCAGGATTGTCTGGTTATGTAGACTCTCTCCTCAGGCCCTACACTCCCAGCAATCTTCAAGACGCCACTAACTTCCTGAGGAAACTACAATCCATTGGTGATCTTTCTGAAAACACCATCCTGGCCACTATGGATGTAGAAGCCCTCTACACCAACATTCCACACAAAGATGGACTACAAGACATCAGGAACACTATCCCCGATAATGTCACGGCAAACCTGGTGGCTGAACTTTGTGACTTTGTCCTCACCCATAACTATTTCACATTTGGGGACAATGTATACCTTCAAATCAGCAGCACTGCTATGGGTGCCCGCATGGCCCCACAGTATGCCAATATTTTTATGGCTGACTTAGAACAACGCTTCCTCAGCTCTCGCCCCCTAATGCCACTACTCTACTTGCGTTATATTGATGACATCTTCATCATCTGGACCCATGGAAAAGAAGCCCTTGAGGAATTCCACCATGATTTCAACAATTTCCATCCCACCATCAATCTCAGCCTGGACCAGTCCACACAAGAGATCCACTTCCTGGACACTACAGTGCTAATAAGCGATGGTCACATAAACACCACCCTATACCGGAAACCTACTGACCGCTATTCCTACCTACATGCCTCCAGCTTTCACCCTGACCACACCACACGATCCATCGTCTACAGCCAAGCTCTACGATACAACCGCATTTGCTCCAACCCCTCAGACAGAGACAAACACCTACAAGATCTCTATCAAGCATTCTTACAAGTACAGTACCCACCTGCGGAAGTGAAGAAACAGATTGACAGAGCCAGAACAGTACCCAGAAGTCACCTACTACAGGACAGGCCCAACAAAGATAATAACAGAACGCTACTAGCCATCACCTTCAGCCCCCAACTAAAACCTCTCCAACGCATCATCAAGGATCGACAACCTATCCTGAAGGACGACCCATCACTCTTACAAATCTTGGGAGACAGGCCAGTCCTTGCCTACAGACAGCCCCCCAAGCTGAAGCAAATACTCACCAGCAACCACACACCACACAACAGAACCACTAACCCAGGAACCTATCCTTGCAACAAAGCCCATTGCCAACTGTGTCCACATATCTATTCAGGGACACCATCATAGGGCCTAATTTCATCAGCCACACTATCAGAGGCTCATTCACCTGCACATCTACCAATATGATATATGCCACATGTGCCAGCAATGCCCCTCTGCCATGTACATTGGTCAAAATGGACAGTCTCTACGTAAAAGAATAAATGGACACAAATCAGATGTCAAGAATTATAACATTCATAAACCAGTCGGAGAACACTTCAATCTCTCTGGTCACTCGATTACAGACCTAAAGGTCGCAATATTACAACAAAAAGACTTCAAAAACAAACTCCAACAAGAGACTGCTGAATTGGAATTAATTTGCAAACTGGATACAATTAACTTAGGCTTGAATAGAGACTGGGAGTGGATGTGTCATTACACAAAGTAAAACTATTTCCCCATGTTTATTCCCCCCCCCCCACCTCCCACTGTTCCTCAGACGTTCCTGTTAACTGCTGGAAATGGCCCACCTTGATTATCACTACAAAAGGTTTTCTCTCGCCCCCTCCCCCCCTGCTCTCCTGCTGGTAATAGCTCATCTTGAGTGATCACTCTCCTTACAGTGTGTACGATAACACCCATTGTTTCATGTTCTCTGTGTATATAAATCTCCTCACTGTATTTTCCACTTTATGCATCCGATGAAGTGAGCTGTAGCTCACGAAAGCTTATGCTCAAATAAATTGGTTAGTCTCTAAGGTGCCACTAGTACTCCTTTTCTTTTTACCCTAAGATGGTGAACTTCTTTGGGACAGGTATGTGGGTTTCATCAATATGAGGGAGGGGTCGGATACTAATTTTGCCATGCTCTCTGGTGGTTTCTCCCAGCTGGCTGAAACAATCTTTATCTGAACTAAGTCTCAACCTGTTCAGCATCATCCAGCCAGGTACTTGGGAAAATACTCTCTCTTGATGCAGTGTCAAGGATGCATTAAGCGGAGTGTCATCTGCATATAGATGGTACTGCCTCCCAAACTACATTTCTCTCACCCCCCGATAGTGTCACATCCAGTACATGCTGAGCAGGAGGAATGAGAAGAGAGTGCTGCTGCATCCTGCATTAAAAGAGCCCATTGTGTGGATAAGCAACTGCTCAATACCACTCTCTTCAGTCTCTCTAAAAGGAAGGGTTGGGGCCACTTGAACCATGAAGATCTTCATTACTCATGGATACAGCACCCATGTACTTGATTTAAGCCAGCTATGAAGAATGAGGAACCAGGGCCTCAGTGAGTGAAACTGATCCTGAACTGATAGGGTGTCAATCCAGTCTGAATTTCCAGCGTCTGTTACCTTTGTTAGATGGTCCTGGCTTTACTCATGAAGCTGGAGTGGGGGAAGATGGACATGAAAGGTTTTGCCTGCAGAAAAGCTGTTTATAGTTATTGGTGGTGCTACAGAGAAGCATATTGACTCTTTGAGTTGAAATGTCCTTCATGGGTTCAAAACTGAATATCCATCACATTTGAAAGGTCTCTGAAGAGAATCCTCAGTGCTCTCCTAGTGCATGTTTCCACACAGTACTGACATGGCACTTTATCTCAGCCTAAGGGATTTACAGAACATTCCTTATTAAGCAATAAAATGACTTGAGATATTGCGAACATCAGTGAGTATAAAGAAATAAGTAAAAGTGACCTTCTGTAGCACAGTTAGAAATATGAGCAGAAAATAAAATGAGATTCAATTTGGGGAAACTGCAGACTAATATGGTATATCTGCATATTAGGTTATTTCCCCAGTGCACAGTAGAAAGGGGAAACTTGGAAAGCAGTAATAATACCTAATTTTGCCCATCCTGTTGGTTAAACGTCTGTATTACAGAACCATCACACTTAAATTAACAGACAGTGGGTAGGATTTATGTAGATGACTGTCTCCAGATTAATTTCATTCTGTTTTACATCCACCATTTTAAAGGCTAATCAGCTGCTTAATAGTTGGCATTATGGGTGAAACATTGAGTCTGTGCCATTAATTCCTTGGCACTGATAGTTCAGTGGTCCTAAAAGCTGATGCTAAAAGCTGATGAATTTTGCCTCAAAAACTCTTGCCTCCTGGTGCCAAGAGGTTAGTGGAAAATGTGTGCATAGTTAAGTCGTTCATGATTCAGGAATTCAGCAAATTTTTAACATTCATGAGTTGTAAACTCATAAAGGTGTCATATTTACCATGTGGCTTCAGCTATTCAGGATTACTTGATAAAAACAGGATTCACTTTTTAACTTTAAATCTGTTAATGTATGAATTGCAAAGGGAAGCTTTCATACTACATCAGATTGGAAATTGTCTACAGGTTCTCTTTGGTAATGCAAAAATCATATGTGGCAGCTCAACCTTAGAAAGACTTTTTCCACATCCATTACCCTGTGTACGTATAGTAAGTTGTCTTCCCTTCTTCTGTGGTTTACAGGGTATAGAATGAAATTACAACACAAATATATTCTCTCAGTTAACTGTTTGTTTTTAATATTAAACTTAGTGTAGATACTCATCTGTCTTAGGTACAGACATAAAGTGGCTTTGCTGTGGTTGCACAGGACATCGGTGACACACATCAGGGACTTGAACCTAGGTCTCCTGAGGGCTAAGCTAGTGCTCTCCCCATTGGATCATCTTTGCTCCCACAACAGAACTAAATAAAATCCATTTTGAAGACACTGTCATCTTGGAAAGGGTGCAAGGGTTCGTAGATTGCCAGAAAAGATTGTTTCACTAAAGTGCTGTCTCTACTGAACATAATGTAGACTTGAAAAGCTCTGTTTAAGCTCAAAAGCTTGTCTCCTTCAGCAACAGAAGTTCGTCCAATGAAAGATATTACCTCACTTATGTTGTCTCTGTAATGTTACATTTTTGTAGGATCTGGATGTACAAGAGCAACAGGAAAACAATGCAAAGCTCTGACTATTATTGTCCATTGTTATGAGTTAGTTCAACCTTGGAGGCAGTATCCTTTTTAACTGGTGGTGTTTTCAAGTGGGAATAATAATTAGGAACTGCCCGTGGACATAATTTTCCTTTTTTGAAGAAGTAGACAGATTGTTACAAAACATTACAATTGCATTCCTTTCCAGGTTTTAACCCAGAGGTGTATTTTACATGCAGATATAAGAAAGTTCCTTCTAAACATTAGCAATTATTACTGAAAGATAAGAAACAATCTTAAATTAATGATAAAGACCTAACGATGAAACCTATGTAAGTGAAGAAATTCAGAAGTTCCATTTTTACTATGAAAATGATAGCACTTTAAACACTGATAGAAACCACCCATGGTTTTTATCCATAACCAGGATAAAAAACCCATTTATTAATAAGCAAGTCTCCCTTGGGGCCCATACTTAACTTACCGCTTTTGAGGCTGACATTCCTTCATTTGGGTTAAAATTGGGCTCAGAATGGAAACTAAGTTATAACCTTAAATGTGGGCCATCTAGTATCATGTCATGACTTTTGTCTTACTGGTTTTTTTTGGCCCTTCTCTCTCCCTTATTGTCTCAAAAAAAATTTCTTTCCCTCCACAGTGGAACAGGTTTTTTTTCTCCCACTTTTTCCGCTGCCCTCATTCCCCCTTCCCACTCTACCCACATGTGCAGCAATATACATGGTGCTGTCGGCCAAGCTACTTTCTTTGTTTGCTCCTTGTGCTCTGCCGGAAGCCTTGGTGTCCCCCTGCTCGAGCCATGCATTTGCGGGAGTGCATTGTATTGAATATGGAATGAGGGAGAGGAGTGGCTAGCCAGCAGTGTGTTGTGCTTCCGTTTGCAGGTGTGGCACTGAAGAGAGGTAACTTCAGAATTAAACTCACACTTGGGAAAATGGTCAGGAAGGAGCATGAAGTGTCCTGGCCTCTGGCAGTAATTGCCAATGAAAGGGAGGGCAGGCCCCACCTTTAGATCTGCCCGTGCTGAAAGAGATTTCCAGTGAGAGGCAGGGATTTCAGGGACTATAGTTTTCCCTGCTTCCATCCCCCAATGCCTCTATTCTGTCCCTGCTGTCCTCTCCTCCCCACTCACTACATTGAGGAACTCTCCTATTACCATGTGGCTATCCTAGAGGTGCTGGTATGTCACACCCAGCTCATCTTGAGGTTGGTGCAGTGTTGAAACTGCTGTTAAGAAGAATGAAGTGTTTCTGAAAGTTGGCGTGCTTATAATTATTTCTTTTAATATTAAAAGGCCATTGCCATTCTGTAGCTTTGGTGCCTTCCCAATTGTATATTTCTTCCAAGACTCATAATTACGTGAGTAATTTACTTGTTTTTGTAGTTTACTGAAATAATAAGAGTAAAAAAAAAGAATCTAACTAGAGTGTGTAATTCTGGAAGTTCAGCTGTTAAGAAGTTGACAGCTAATTTTGTTTGCCTCCCCCTCAGATTAGAAAGCAAAGGATTTCGAAGCTTGTCTGCTGTGGCTGCCTAGACCAGGTTGATTATTATGGGTCAAAAAGATGTTATAATTTTCTCTTTGAATGTGTTTTTAAATGGGTTTGCTAGGAAGCACACTTCAGAAAAGTCACTGACGGCTTTAATTCTATTGTATTTTGCTGTTACAGAGATGTTGCTGCACTTTAAAAACCAAAAACTCAAACCTCTCGCTGATTGTTAGTCTGTCTCTTGGTTGTTCTGTAGGACCATCCAGAACAGGGAGTGTTGTTTCTCGTGCGAGGACTACTCAATGTGATCCAGGATTATACGTGGGAGGATAATAGTGATGACAAAGTTCGGATTTACGCTAATGTTTTGCATCTACTCTCTGCAATGACTCAGGAGACCTATATCTACCACTTAGACAAAGGTAAACTGTGAGGGTTATTGTGGGTTCTATGTTCTACAGCATTACATCAATACAGTTCCCCATTGCATTGCATCACATCAGTGATTTGCCAGTGTAAATGCTAGCTGATTAAAATTGAAGCAATAACCTTATACAATGGATTATTCTCCTGCACATATCTGTGTACTACAGTCTAGAATGACCATGAGAGATCATTTGGGTTGCTAAGCAGGTATCCAGGCCATACTTATAATAAAACAATGTTCCACAAAGAGCATTTATACTTCATCTACTTGTTTAAAGCTTTGTTTGTGCAAATCCTAGGACTCCAAACTGGATTTTTTCAATGGGCCTCGTCAAACATTGTGTTAAGAGTCCTCCATGTATTTGTTTTGAATAATAGTATCTTATTTTGCACTTGTCAGAGAGTGGTATGTCCTCCTCTGTGCTCATGAGAACATAAGAATCCACAGATGATGCAAGTCTGTTTCAGCTCACAGTTGGAGAGTCTGGATTTTTAATGCAAGCTGTAGAGACTCATCCTTTTAGCTCTAGAAGTCCATGGTTCAGTCCCCAATGTCTGCTAAGACAGTGGCTGTTACTTTAGTACAGGGATGATCCAACTCTGTAAGGTCTCATACCAGTTCAGAAGTTCTTCAAAATGTTCTCACTGTCTTCCCTCTTTTCCCTCACCCCAAAGGATCATAGTTAAGCTAAGATTTAGTCACGGGTATTTTTAGTAAAAGTCATGGACCGGTCATGGACAATAAACAAAAATTCACAGCTTGTGACCTGTCCACGACTTTTACTATAAATACCCTGACTAAAACTTAGCAGCTCCTGGGGCCCAGGACACCACTGCTTTGATGGCTAGCCCCTGCACTGATGGCAGGGGCTGACTGCTCCCAGCCGCCCGCTGCTCTGAGGCCCCCAGGGACCTATGCTCCGAAGGTCTCCAGGGTGGTCCCGGGGACCGCTGCTCCTCCAGTGGCCCCTGAGGCCAGCCATACTGGCTGCTGCTCAGGCGGCTCCTGGGACCGCTCCAGCTGCAGCCGGTGTGGCTGTCCTGTGGGTCAGCTGCACCAGCAGCTGCAGAAATCACGGAGGTCCCGGAAAGTCACAGAATCTGTGACCTCAGTGACAGACTCGCAGCCTTAATCATTGTTGTTTATTTTTATCCTCACTATCTATTTCACCAGTAGATTCTTTAACAGTTGAATTTGTGCTTCCCAATAGATATGTTGTCATGCATGACCCTCACATACTTTATCAAAGAGGTTAAAATAATTCGCTTTCTATTAAAGTTCATCAGGTACATTAAGTGGATTCCAGTGTTTACAAAAAGGCTGAAATAGCACCTAAAAGGGCCAAGAATCCAATTTTGGGGTCTGTTCCAACGTGAAAGGACTGTGTTATAACTAACCGACCTGTCTCAGGAAAAATATAGATCATAGTCACTTACCTTTTGAGCTATAAACTCAACCCAGCACACCTTATCCTTGTGAAAAGAGGTGCTCTCAGCTGCCAGCATGAAAAGTGTCTCTAGCACACTTCTCTGTAATTATATCTCCTGAGGGAGGCTTTATGTTATCCCTCATCTTTTGCTCTGAGGAGCCTCAAGGCTTTATCTTTGACCCTCTACTCTCCTGTTTTTATTTTTCTGAGACACCTCCTGGCTAGCTTCAACCTTGGATGTTACCTCTGTGCTTTTGTAACTCCACTCCATATCCCTGGGTCTTGTATTCTGATCCCTTTTATCTCTCATTTGTTGGCCTGTCTTTGTTCTGTTGGCTCCATAACTTCCTAATGTTATGCCTGAAAGACTGTGTGCTGCTTTCTGGATAAAAGTCAGTTATGAGCCTTGTTTTTAACTCTGCCAGTTCTGGTGTAAGCTTACTGTAGTCGTGTGAATTCCAGACGCTGCTGCAGTAAAAGCAGTAGAGAGAGGTTACTAAGATAAGCTTGTTTGTTTAAAATCCAGATGTGAACTTGACCATAGCTGGGTATGCATAGGTGAAGAATTTTGTTTTGTGGACACACTTTCCCACAGCTTGGGGATTTCCTGCCAGCTGCCTTTTGTGAAGGCTTTATCTGCAGACTATTTCATACCTCCAGGATTACTGCATTGTGGCAATGTGGAGCTGGAAGAAGAAAATCACTTTTTCCAGTATGCCACTTATTGTTTGACAAGACACAGCATCAGCCACCCAATAGGATTCAGAGTAACAGCCGTGTTAGTCTGTATTCGCAAAAAGAAAAGGAGTACTTGTGGCACCTTAGAGACTAACCAATTTATTTGAGCATGAGCTTTCGTGACATGGTCCATGTCTCTGTGTATATAATGTCTTCTGTAGTTTCCACAGTATGCATCCGATAAAGTGAGCTGTAGTTCACGAAAGGTCATGCTCAAATAAATTGGTTAGTCTCTAAGGTGCCACAAGTACTCCTTTTCTTTTCACCCAATAGGAGCATCCGCTGGTCGCTTCTGTTAAACTTCCCACTTTCCCTCTACTGGAATAGCCTTTTGGGTTCTGTTAGCTTTGGATTTTAGCTTTTTAGCCTTAATGCTTCATCTTTTTTTTTTTTTTTTCTTTTAAGATCATCCTGAGGACTGAACTCTATTTGGTTTTGTACTTTAAGAAACTACAACTCATTAGAAAAATTAAATATTTCTTGCGGTTCATCCTGATTAATTCTATGATATATAGTGAAGGAGACAAAAAGGAGAAAGTGAGACAACTGGCCCATATTTTTAAGATCAAAGAACAAGCTTATAAGAACAGCAATAATATTTTTTTTCTTTTCAAAGAAAATTTTTAGATGGGTGAATCAGCCTGAATAATTATACAACTGACTAGTTAGTGCAGTTCCCAGTAGAAGTAAATAGAACTTTTCAGAAGAATCTCTATCAAAACTTTTAGAATTTGTTAAAACTATTTGCATTTATATGTTTAGAGGGTCTTTCTTTTTGTTTGAACTGTCGTCAAAGCTTAGGCTTGTCAACACTTTGCATGCATATATTATTTAACAGCTCTAAACCTCAGAATTTAAAGCTCAGTCCTGCTCTAAAATTCAAGAATGTGGGGACACATCTGATAAAATGATCTATTATGCAAACACTGTTGCCAGTTTTACAGGAGATAGACTCAAATCCAAATATATATATATATGAAAGCAGGTTCAAGTGCTAGTATCTGTTATGGGAATCACCATTTTAAAACTACGGCTGTATCTTGAGATTTCACAGTGGCAAACCTAAGATTATTCTAATTATAACAAATGACCAAAACAGACCTGTTCACATTTATCAACAAGTTGAATGTATCAAGTAGTGCCACTGTCAGCACTAAGGAAAAAGGTTTCCCAAATGGAGATACTTGCCCCAGACCCTAGAAATGAAGTAAGTTTTTTGTTCTGACTCAGTTTTAAGCACTAAGTGTTTTAGCCCCTGCAGTGCACCAGAGACTGTCTGCATTGCATACTTTGACACAGTTAAAATTTTGTGGTTGCATCTACTACCCAGTAGTTCTTTCAGATGTACTCCAACTTTTGTCTCATTCTGCTAAATTCCTTGTATGATGCTAATCTTGCAAGACGTAGAAACTGAGGGAGGCTGCCCATCACCCAGTTGCTTGGAGTAGGCTGGTTTGGCAGAAGTTATCTGCAAAAGATCCCAAGTTTCTCTTTTTAAGGTGGGGAAAAATGTGTGAGGGGATGATCACAGCCATCTTTAACTGAGGCTTTAGCTCTTCGTGATCATGATGGGACCAGTTCTATTCCAGTTGAACGCATGGAATTTTACCATTGACCTCACTGGAAGCAGGATCAGGCCTTTATGGCCATCCTTCTGTCGGAGAGGCCCCCAATTCTTTATGTACCTGCTTCCTGTTTTCATATGGACCTGACAGTCTAACCATAAACAGATGATGGGTTTAGAAGCTCATTGTCATTTTTGTGGGATATAGAAATAAATATTTCCGTACTAGAATCTGAATCATTATAGTGGAGACATAATGCTGGAGGAGAAGGGAAGAAAGTCATATTTTCCAGGCATTTAAAAACAAAACATATTTTTTTGTAAATGCAGCTGTGTTTGGATGTGGTAGTTGTGTCTTCTTAAATCATAACAGGGAAGGTGAAACAACTAGCAAATAAAACCTTCCCACGCATTGGATACGTTCCAGTCATTGGACTTGCAGGTCATTGACACTTTGGACAGCACTGAGGCATAATAGACTTTCAGTAAAGAGGAGAGATGCAGTTAGTGACAGCAAAGTTTAAATCCTATTTCAGGATCCCTGTAAAGGAAAAGAGAGGCCCAATTTCCCCTTTAAGCGATATCTGCACTGGTTTTCTGCTTCCTACTTTCTAAATACTCATTTAAGAAGGGTTGGCTTCTCTGCAGGAAAATTTAAAATTTTAAAAGTTGTGATTTTACAAAAAATCTGATTCTGACAGTGATAAAAAAGATGCTGCAAATGTAGTGTGCTCCAGAAAAAGGCTAAAATATATGGCAGAGAAGAGTGTCCTTTGTGGATTGTAATTGCTTGTGGTTTTTACACCTAGACGCTAAGATCTCACTCTGGCAATTATATATTTATTTATTTATTTTCATTGTATAGCTGGAACCATGAAAGTGGGGCTCAGAATGATTAAAATGTTTGAAAGTGTGGTGGTGAGTTAGTAGCAGAACTGGGAGTAGAACCCAGATATCTTGACTTTTGGTCCCCTGCTCTAAGACTGTGCTTCCTTCTGATGGTATGCTGATTTTCAAACAAAGGCAGATCTAAAATAAATACTTGAGTTCTTCTGGTGGATGGGCTACCAAGATAAAGTCACCATCCATGACAAGATGTAGCAGCCTAGGAGGAAGTTTACAATTGAGCCAATATGGAACATCGGACTGTAGTGGAGATCTTCCTAGTCTCTTTCAGAATCTCTAAGAAAGTGAATGTGATCTTATCTTTTTTCCATTTATAAAAGGGTCAGAATAACACTTACTCATTTCTTGGGGGTGTTATGAAGTTTAAATGTTTGTAAAGTCCTATGATATCATCAAATGAAAAAAGCTATGTGAAGTAGTTATTTTCCCTCTTCCCCTGGGGCAACATTTCTGTTTCTAGACAGCAGCACCATAGTTATATGGATTTCTTGGAGTGCCTTGTACAAAGAGAGAGAACTGGGAATGATTGTGAAGGATGTCTGGGGGACATTGGATTTTTTATTCTCTTGGAGATTTGATTTATTAGAAATACCTAGATTTTGCTGAGGAAGAAAATTAAAATCAACAGATCGTAAATAAGTGCGTACAGATTATTATGTAGTCAGTAGAAAATTGTGACATGAAAGAGGATGATGCTAAATATACACAGCCAAAGAGGACTGGCCATGACTTGCTGAGAATCTTTAATCTCATTCTACATCAACAAACATGGGACTATCCTCTTGCAGCTGCTGGTTTGTTCCATTAAAGATGCTGGTGGATTTCTGAAATGAGTTCAGCTTGCAGTGAAATAGCTTTCATGCCTGACTAGGTGCAAATACCATTCAAATGGCAGCAGTACCAAGTACAATGAATATGGAATCTTTCCTCTGGATTTAGTGGATTTTTTTTCAGCCATTCGTCTACTTGTAGATGCAGTTGTCATAGGATCCAGGGCCCTAGTGCATTGGCAATTAAGAGTTTTCGGTGCCTGTGATGCAAAATGGTGGTCCACTTGAGTATTAACTCAATGGGGAGTACTGACTTCATGTGATGGAACAGTTTTCCTGGCATCTGCACGAAGCACATAACATAAAATGTATCCAGGTGTTAAAATGTGTTTATACCAAATAGACCTTTATTCTGATTTAGATAATCACACATTAGAACCTGTTAATGCTAGTATTTACCCAGCATGCTTCTTCCAATACAGACAGTTTTTTTGGCACTTTATCGATTCACCGCTTCAGAATCTGAGCCTGGTGATTCTCATTGTTCTTGGCTGTGGAATTTGTCATGCATACACCTCATGCCACTGAGGAATTGTGCTGCAGAATCTAGGTTTTCTTGATGTTTGCAAAGTTTGTACCAAACATGAACTGAACGTAAATCAATGCAGTATTGCTTTCCTGCTTGCAGACAAGCAGCCTGACACAATAGCTTGAAGAGATGTGAATTCACAAGGGTATCAATGTGTTAACTCTGAAACCTAGTAATGGCAATTTAAAATATCAGCTATTTGCTCACTTCAGCTTATAACTGAAATATCCAGCTAATGAACTGTATCCATCATTGAATGTACTGGTAAATACTGGTGGGTGATAATTAGAAGCACTAGTTGCTTATCTCTAAGGTTATGATTATATCACAGAATCCATGACTTCCAGAGACCTCCATGATATTTTTTGCTTCAGCCCCAAAATCTTAGCCATACTTGTCACAGATTGCTGAGGTATGGAATTAGAAGTCCAGGTCTTCCAGTCTTTCCAAAAGTATTGTTTTTCAAGTCACCTGTACCTTTCCCACAACAAAGGAAGAAAGAGGAGAGGTTTCCTATTTGCATTTAAAACAAAACCCCCACCTCTGGTATATTCCCATGTGTCAAAAGCTACAACTGTCCTTTTCCTGATTGTCAAAGTTCCTTTTTCATCCCTAGCAATTTCTACAGTGCAGTTTTCATCATCTGTGGCACGTTCAAGATGTAAATTTTGGTGATATTAAAAAATTGTATGTAATATCAAAATACATAGCATTAAAAACTTGCTATCTGGATTTATTTAAAATAACCAAGTTTGTTGAATTTATCTGCTGCTGCTGAATTTCCAGTTTTTGCAGACATCCAGAGCTGATGCTGCAGAGTTAAGGCTTAGATCATAATCTAAACAACCCAACAAATTAAATATCTATAGATACAAGACAAACTGCTTTTGGTCAGCAAAGTGAAATAAAGTGGTTTCTGCCATATTGACGATTGCATAGATTGTGTGACTAGGGTTGCCAGGCATCCGGTTTTCGACCAGAATCCCTGGTTGAAAAGGGATCCTGGTGGCTCTGGTCAGCACCGCTGACTGGGCCATTAAAAGTCTGGTCAGCAGCGCAGCAGGGCTAAGGCAGGCTCCCTGCCTGCCCTGGTTCTGTGTGGTTCCCAGAAGCAGCTGGCATGCCTTGTTCCTAGGCACAAGGGTGGCTACGGGAGCTCCATGTGCTGCCCCTGCCACAAGCGCCGGCTCTGCAGCTCCCATAGGCTGAGAAACGCGGCCAGTGGGAGCTGTGGAGGCAGTGCCTGTGGGTGTGGGCAGCGAGCAGAGCCCCAGGTCCCTCCACCTAGGAGCCGGACATACTGGATGTATCCAGGAGCCACCGGAGGTAAGTGCTGCCTGGACAGAGCCCACACCCCGAACATCCTCCCGCTCCCCAACCTCCTGCCTCAGGTTGGAATCTAGAGTTGCAAGGTGTCCAGTTTTCAACCGGAATGCCCGGTCGAAAAGGGACCCTGGCGGCTCCGATCAGTACTGCTGACCGGGCCGTTAAAAGTCTGGTCAGCGGCGCAGTGTGGCTAAGGCAGGCTCCCTTCCTACCGTGGCTCTGCGTGGCTCCAGGAAGCAGTGGCATGTCCCCACTCTGACTCCTATGCGTAGGGGCAGCCAGGGGGCTCTGCACGCTGCCCCTGCCCCAAACGCTGGCTCTGTCCCTTCCATTGGCTGGGAACCGGGGCCAATGGGAGCTGCAGAAGTGGCGCCTGCGGACGGGGCAGTGTGCAGAGCCACCTGGCTGTGCCTCCACGTAGGAGCTGGAGGGGGTCATGCCGTTGCTTCCAAAAGCCGCCTAAGGTAAGTGACACCCGGAACCTGCACCCCTGACTCCCTCCAGTGACACAACCCCGGACCCTAGCCCTGATCCCCCTCCCACCCTCTGAACCCCTCGATCCCAGCCTGTAGCCCCATCCTGCACCCCAAAACCCTCATCCCCAGAGCCAGCACCCCAAGCCAGAGCCTACTCCCTGATCCCCCTCCCACCCTCCAAACCCCTCAGTCCCAGCCCAGAATACCCTTCTGCACTCCAAACCCCTTATCTCCAGCCCCACCCCAGAGCCCGCACCCCCAGCCGGAGCCCTTCCCCCCCCCCGCACCCCAACCCCCTGATCCAGTCCCTTGAGGATGGGGAGAGTGAGTGACAGAGGGAATGGGGGATGGAGTGAGCAGGGCTGGGGCGTCGGAGATGGGGCAGAGCAAGGGTGTTCGGTTTTGCACAAGTAGAAAGTTGGCAAACCTAACCTGCTCCCGCACCATAACTCCCTCCCAGAGCCTGCACCCCAACCCCCTGCCCCAGTCCTGAGCCCCCTCCTGCACCCCTAACCCCTCATCTCTTGCCCACCCCGGAGCCCTCACCCTTTCCTGCACCCCAACTCTGTGCCCCAGCCTGGTGAAAGTGAGACAGGGTGGGGGAGAGCAAGCAACAGAGGGAGGAGCCTAGGAGAAGGGCTGGGGGCGGGGCCTCTGGGAAGGAGGTGGGGCAAGGGTGTTCTATTTTGTGTGATTAGAAAGTTGGCAACTCTGTGTATGAGAAATGACTGAATCAGATCTCCTTGTTCTGTAGTCAGCTTTGTTTCACTTATGTAGGTTTCTAGTGTGCGCTCTGTAGTGCAGTGGCTGTGTGTGTATGTCCATACTGCACCTAGCAGAATGGATCCTTGATTTCAGATGAGGCCCACTGGCATTACTGATAAAATAGATGTTTGTCATGAAACAGAAGCCACAGGTATTTAAAAAAGGGCTACGTTTTTTGTATCAAGTCTGTGGCTGTGTAAAATGTTTGAACCTATGAGCTTTAAAATTACATCACTCGTGTTTTTGCTCAGCATGTATTTACTTTTTACTGCAATATTTAAAAAATAAAAATAAAACTGCAATTAATAGCAGTTAAAAGCTGCTCTAGCACCAATTGAATGTGGTGCATCAGTAATAACCATACTGACTGTTCATTCTAAGCTTTCATTTCTCATGTTATTTTGTCAGCATGTAAGGAAAGTAGTTTCCAAAGAGTAATAAAATAATAAAACAAAACCTTTTAAATAATAAGTTCTCTGAGGGCTGGGGATGATCTTCCTCTCCCACTCCCTGATTTCTCTAGAGTATGCTTGTATTTGAAAATTCTTCATGTAATGTATTCTCTTTAAAATAAGTGTTGCTTAAAGTGAGTAGGTGAAAGAAGGCTATGTAGTTGGTATAAAACAATACAGACTACTTTGAAAATTCCTGCTATTATCTGAATTTAGTCAGTATTGGCCATGATTTTCAGTTAATCAAGTTTTACTTTAGAATGCCTTACCATTTTTTAGGTATACAAATAAATATAAACCTGGTGTAAGCAACATGCATATATAATTCCGGAGTCACCTGGATAGTTGCACACATGCCTGATTTCCTTATACTTATGGGACTAGGTTTCCCAGGTATACAGGGAGAATCAGCTAGAGGGGTTAAGCATTGAAGAGAAACTGGTGTCACTTGTCCCACTAACACATTTTATAATAGTTAATGATCTGGAAAATTGGGGTGACAGTGTCAATAAGCCAAATTTTTCTCCAGATTGTCAGCTTTGCATTCATATAGTAAGTTACAAATAAAAGGTATGGAACAGCTAAGTGAAAAATTTACATGTACAGTGTACAAGGTATGTGCTACAAAATAGGCACAAGCCTTTCAGTCTTCACCAATTTTTCTGAAGTTCTCTTCCCATGAACACTATTGCTTTGACAGAGACAAGCAGCGTTTCTGCAGTTGTAAAGTGGTATGGTAATATATGAGGGCTCCAAGTTTGTGGTTGCTGGAACACTCTGAAAAACTATATGTTGGTGCATGTATTGGATAAAGCATAAATTGTCCATCAACTTAATCAATCCCGCTCCTATTAAAGTCAGTGGCAAAACCTACCTAGCTTCAGTGAAAGCAAGGGATCTGGCCATATGGAAGATTCGTATGTTGTGCTGTATGTTGCTTTGTGTTGCAGCGTGCAATTAAGATCAGTCAATGGTGGTAAAAACACAGGTGTCAGGTCTTTATGAAGGATTTCATATGCGGGTGGGGTCATTTTACAGCTTTAAAAACTATCTGTTTTAAATATCCAGTATTGTTTTGCAGCAAACACACTTACATAATTATCCAAATTAAACTCAGATTTATTTATGCTTGTTTCTGCAGTTGATTCCAATGACACCCTCTATGGTGGAGACTCCAAGTTCCTGATTGAAATTAACAAGCTGTGTGAGACAGTGATAGCTCAGATCCTGGACCATCTGAAGACCCTTGGACAGGAGGAGGTATGCCTTTTCTTGTCTTATTACTGTACAGTGCAACATCAGATCACTTGCAGAGCTCAATAAATGAGCCTTTTCAATTGATACTCCTGGGGAAATTTTACGCCAAAAATTTAAAAATTCCTTGCACAATATTTTAAAATTCTGCAAAGTTCTGCATATTTTATTTGTCAAAATAGCACAATATAATCACACTGGTTTCAATTATTTTGGTAATTTATTTGAACTACAATACAATGAATGGAGAATGGGAGTGGGGAGCATACAAATATATGCAGCCATATGCTCAGTGTTACATCATAGACAACTGAAGAGCAACTGAGGGCTGGTGAGTCAAACTCACAATTTATATTGGCTACTGACCGTTGGTAGAAAGATCAGTAGCAAACAGTTCATGGAGCACATTTTGATAGGAAATTTTTTCAGTCCAGAAAGTTGGACCAGTTCTAATAGCTAAAGCACCATAAGCATTTATAAGGCCATACTGTCCTTTACACCTCACTGGCAATGTAAAGGAGTCTTAAAACTTTTATACCTGTTTTGTACTCCTGGGGGAATTCACAAAGAGGAATGGGAACAATTCACTAAACAGGCAGGCTTCTACATTCTGGTCTTTCCACGCTTACCTCCTCCGAAACACCCTGAAGCCCTGCCCCTCCATGCCGAGGGTGCTGCGATAGCGAGACAGAGGGACAGAGTGTCTCTTTCTCACATGCACAGCTACCCAGTCCACTCCCTGCAGCAGTGATTTACGTCTCTACTGGCTGTTCCGGGCGCCCAAACCAATCTGCCTGCACTGCTGGGGAGAGGTGCGTGACTGCTCTTGGGGTTTCCCTTTGCTTCCCCGCCAGAAGCCATTTTTCTGCGGGGAACCAAAGAAATCTGTAGGGGACATGAATTTTGCGCACACACAGTGATGCAGAATTCCCCCAGGAGTAAATAATTGACAGTGCAATCTAGTGTGTTGCTGCTTTTGGAAAGCCCTGTGAATGTTTACAAAGCTAGAGAGGATTGTATGGTGTTACTTTGGTTAAAAAAAAATAAACAGACATCACATAGGCAACAGTGGGGTGAAGAGATTCAGTAATATTTATAGCCCCACTATTTGTTGTTGTACTCTTTAAGAGATGGATTGTTTAGCTGCATTCTGTGCATGACATGGACAGTCAGTTGTACCAGAGAGAATTGTTTTTTGCTAGGCAGTGGATGCTGCTCTGGTGCCAACTTTGGTCCTGCTGCTTTTCTTGAGATGTAATAATCTCTACAACTCCCTTCTGTTCCCATTCCCTCCCAGCTGTCACTTCACTCCTGACCTAAACCAAAGTCTCTACTTTCTCCCTAGTCCCAACTGCTACTTTTCTCACCAACCTAACCAGACCTCTGGAATAGGCTAATGGACAAAATGAGAATTAACCCATTGGTCTGTTCTGAGCTAAATGCAGTGGAAATTACTTTATTGGTAAAGGCTCTGCATCCCAGAGGGTGATTAAGAATGATTTGCTTAGTTGTAGGGAGTACTTTCACTTTTACCCTATTTTGAATAATGGTTACACTAGTTAAAACAAAGCACAAACCCTTGTCGACTTATTGGATTCCTTGATTTCGGGTTTATACAGTATGTGAGATCAAAAACAGCTCTATGGGCTCATCTTTTATGACTGGCATTCTCCATGTTGCTGAACTCCTCACCTTTGCATGAGAACAGACTATGCCCCTGGTAACATGTCTGTTTCTGAGCTTCAGTTCCCACTGCAACAGCTTCTTCTCTCTTTTTTTTTTTAAACTATCTCTATTAGACTTAGGTCTCATGTCTTATAGCCTGAAATACAGGGGAAAGTGAGTCTTTGATGGAAAGAAAATAGAGCTGAAGTCATTCTCTTATGTCATTTTACTTGGCTACTCGCCAAATAGTTCAGGTGGTTGGTTTTTTTTCTTCCCCTTCTGCTGGGATTACATTTTAGAAATTCTTCTAAAGAGAGATCCGTAAGGTATGCCTCCAAGAATTCATTAAGCAACATGCACTTGAGAGCACAGCTACTGCTGTTACAGTAGTATTTCCTCTGCCTTTGATATCAAATACTTTCTCATAAAACAACTGTAGAGATTCAAAATTAATAAATGCCACATTTTTATGGTGGCACATTCCAACGTACAGCATAAACTATGTATGTACAGTAGCACAGTGAAATACAGCTGTCTTTGGATGCAACAGCAAACCAGCACCCTGTGCAATGGCAAGGACACCAAAGCAACTTCTGCTCTTAGAAATAGTGCCATGGGATCTTTTTAACGTGCTCACAGAACACACAGGACCGGGTTTTAAGATACTCTGTGAAATACCAAACACAGTAAACTGTCACTGTATTTAGCTCACGCAGGCTGAGCCTGTCCTGCTGGGATTGGGACTTGTGTTTCCAGGAAGTCTAGCTTTACAAACCTGATGCTTAGACTACTAAGAGAGTCCGTCTAGCTAATTCACTGAAGCAGGAGGTATTATGGTCCAGTAGATAGAGGGACACTGGATTGAGAGTAAAGGGACACACATTATGATCCTAGCTCTGTTATTGGGAAGCTGTGTGATCTTGGGCAAGTCACTTCTCTTCTGTGCCTCAGTTTCCCCAGTTGTAAGGTGGGGGGATATTTGCCTTCCTTTACAAAGTGCTTTCAGATCTGTGGATGAAGAGCACTATACAGAAGCCAAGTATTTCTCTCTTTTTTTCCTTTTTTTTAGGGGGTGGGGAGTGTAGGGGTTGATGATGTTGATTAAAGTCACATCCTTCATCTCTAAAGCAGTACTTGGCAGAAAATCATCTCAAATTTTATTTTGATCACTTCAGTGTTGGCGACCTTTTATTATTTGGCTGCTCATTTACATGAACAAGCCTCTGCTGATATTGGTTTTCCTTGGTTCATTTCATTTGAAACCCATAAAAGGGAATTGATTTTCATATAATTAAATGACTGCCAAACTGCAATTTGAAGGAAGAGAAGTGAATCTGATGTTAACACAGTATGCTCCTCCTTTCTTCCTATATTACTTTAAAATATCTTTCAAAAATTCTGCTTCTTTTGTGTGATAATGTTTCAACTGAAATTTACAATCCCAAACTACCCTATACAAATACAAACCATCTGTGGTCATGGGAGTGTGCCACCATACTGTTCCCTGCTTTGCATTTTTATTGCATTTTGGGCTGGAAGGTTTTTTGTTGTTTGTTTGTTTTTAATGCAGAATTCTTATAAATGTTAAGATCCTGCCTGCTGCAGTTGGACTGAGTCGTGAACAGTCAAATGTGCGCATGTTTCGTGCAGAGCCATTTGCTTTGGATCCAAAACCAAAGTGTTACAGTAGCCAATGTTACACCAGGAAGTGAGGTGGTCAGCATCATGTCCGACCACTTTTGACTACCCTAACCTGATGGATCAGATATGCGTTTTGCACCTGGGTGATAACTGGTGGTGGCCTTTCAGGGTGAGATTAAGTGAGACCTGAACTCTCAACTTTCGGGATTGTAGTCAAGCTCCTTAATCTGTCAGCCACCACACCTATTTACCCAATTAGCTCACCTGTTTTTTATTTTAAAGATGCTAAAGATTTAAAGTTCTTCCTGAAACAATTCTCTATTATTGTCACTCCAGTATTGTTACTAAAGCCTTCAAACAGTGATGGCTTTGTTAGCTCCTTGGAGCAGGAAGCATGCTTCCTCCACTGTTGGGAAAGTATCTGCAAGCTGTAGGAGTTGCCAGAAACAAATATTTGCAATTCTCCCACAGTTCCAGTTATCAGAAGTCCAAACTTCACCCTGCTCCTCATTCAAATCATACATCTCAAAGATGAGGTGAACTTAGTGTTTTCAGAATTTCCAGCAACTTGGTTAGTCTACAGCCAGTTAAGATTCTTCATTCCAACATCTCATCTCACTTCCATAACAAAGAGGTATTGAATGGTCTCCTGAGTACACTTGTGATACCTCCTAGAAAAGCAACTATTTCTATTAAGTTGTCAGTCTGAGAAATGTAGGCAGGCCATTGTTGTAGCTTGCGGTTATCTTGGAAGGCTTGCTCAGTGGGAAGTGTCTCGTACTGCTCTTTAATAGTGGCAAGAGTGGGAACCATCCTGATCTCTGCTGACAGGGATTTCTCTGGCCTAGGGCCTTCAACAAAAGTGCTTCTGAGAGTATTGCCATGGGTTCTATCATCCGTGAACCCCATGTGGCAATAGAGAAACGAATAGAGAAAGTTGCTGAGCTCTACTTTAATGAGGTCTTTAAAAATTAGGGCCATGGTCTTGAAGTGTATCCTGAATCTGATAGGTAGCCAATATAGGGCTTGGAGCACTGGAGTAGTGTGTTCTCATTGGTCTAACCAGGAAAGCAAGCTCCTGCACACCAAGCCAGCTGGAGTTCCCATGTAGAGTGTATTGGAGTACTCCTAGAGTGAGACTGACAAATCACAGAGTGCTGTTTCAAGGTCTGTATCCACAAGAAAGGATTTAGTCACCTGGCCATCTGAAGAAGGAATTTCTGCTTGCTGCTACTATTTAGGAATGCAGGTGCAATGATGAGTCCAAGAGGACCCTAAGACTGTGTACATACTACCTTAGTAAACAGGGGACTTGCGCTTACAACAGTTGGCGAGTTCAGAGCTGCTGCTGGGTTATTAGTGTTTCCTCTGTTCCAGTCAGCATCACCTTTTACTCAGGCTGAACTTGAGTCAGTTGTCTTATATCGAGGGGCTTTATTATCCCAGAGAGGAGGATAACTGTGTAATGGCACTGTGTATTAAGTTCTGAGAGCTTGATATTGTCTGCTTATACCATCTTATGATCGTCCCTAATTGACTAATGTGTATGAACAGGCCCCTGAAGGACTCTTGAGGAGAGGAGAAGCTGCCCACTGTGACCTCTTGAGAGGAAGGAGCACATCTAAATTCCCAAATGCCTTGTTCCTCACAGCATGAAGCTCTAAGCGAGCAAATTTCAACAGAAGGCTGGAGTGAATGCTAGGAAGCAGGATTGCTATTGTAAGCAGTGCTAAAATGGATAATAACAGCAAGATCACATTTTTCTCCATCATGCCATATTAAATTAAGATATTACTCTACTCTTTGCTGGAGGGGATAGGACATGAGGGACATAACAGGCCACATGTTCTGGGCTTGTGTAGTTCTTTCTTTATTCCAGTGTCATCTACACACTGTTTCAAAGATTATGAAAAATGCTTACCAAGTGGGTACTCTCTGCTCTCTTTGGTGTGGGAACTATTAGTCTCATGATTTATGTGACTGCCATAATCACATGAAACTTGATCTATTCCTCTCTGTTTGCTGCCCATAAATACATCCTCATGAGTTGGAACGCCCTCCACAATTCCGTCTTGGTTATGTCAGTGGAGTTGGCAGGTTGTTGACATGGATTTCTCATTCAGATTTGAGGTCAGTGCCATGTTACACAAATATTCTTGTTGATCATGATGTAGAGTGTTGCACGCCTTCTTGCTTTTGTTCCTTTTTATATAGTGGACTTTACTCCATCTTCTCTGGAGTCTGTGCATCTCTTAACTTTGCAACTTCTAACATATGATTGGATCCCCATCTCCTACTTGTGCCTGTGTGCTTACCTCAAAATACTGTGAATTGTAATGTACATCCCTTCCTTCTGACTCTGTCTTGAATGTGCTGTATCCTTTTTGAAGTGTTCTGTATGTTATCAAAATGTTAAACAGAGTGTGGGCACATACACAGGCATATATATTGTATAGAAATACAATGAGGTGGGGATATCCAGGGAAGAGACCTTTGACCACCTCTCCTGCACTCAGCTCAATAATCTAGCTCCACTAGGATTATTACTATCGTAAACCTGCAGGCAGCTTCAAACAGTCTCTCTTTTATGTTTGGATTCAAGCAAAAATATATAGGCACAAGTGGTTAACCTAAGGTGGAGGGGGAAAATAGTCCAGATAATAATTCAAATGCTCTAAACATTTCTGAAGTATTTCTCTAAAATGTACAAGTACAAAATACATGGTGGAGTGGCAAAAAGGCTTTGCATCGCATAATTCTCCCATCTCAAATGCATGCTGTCATGCCACATCATATATTCTTTCTTTTATTTTCCTTTTGCTCAAAGACGTTGGTCCTAATGCAGTGCTTTCTCTCAGCTCTGATAGTTACTTTCTAACTACTCATCGTTTCCTGATAGTTTGCTAGATGTGTTGCTGGGGCAGACTGATGGACCGTGTCTGTGTCCAGAAGTGGCTACATTTCAACAGTGGATGAAATGATGCTTGAATCTAAGGCTGTAAAAAGCTTTGGGAGCCACTGGGATGAAAGGTGCTACAATATATAAATGTAAATGGAAGCATTTTCTCTGTGACTGCTGCACTTTACTCCCATTAACACTAGTGGGGATTTATGTACTCACTGAGTGACCCATAATTTTTGTAATAAAAGTTTTTAAGAAAGGGGGTTTCAATCTAATATTCTAAGCACCACCTCAGAATAAAAGTAGTAATCTATTGAAAAGTAGCCACTTGTACTATGTGATGACTTTAAATATTCAACAGTGGTGATAGTCAAATACTCCAATGCTATGTGACCTTGCCAATTCAGTATTTTTTTTTTGTAAAATATCTTCCTATCTATGTAGCAGCTGAACATGCTAAATAAAGAACAGAATCGGTATGTGCAGAGCTTACATTCTAAAGGCACTTATGAATAAAATACAGTGGCCCAAACCACACAGTGGCTTGTTGTCTTCATAGCTAGATGCTTCACTGACAGACCCATTGTCCAAAGTTTTCTAAGGTAGTTTAGCATATGTTAGGTTTGGGAAAGCCTCCCAAACTAAGGGGCACCATGAATAAAAGAGACAGTCACAAGTGGGAGAAAAATAGATAAAATAGTGAAGGTCTGAGCCTACATTTTATTAACGTGTTTGCTAGAACTTGTTACCATGAGTAATCTCACTGATTTGAAAGAGTTGGCGTGTTTGTAGGTTGGTCGCTAAATGCTTAACGATCAAGTGCTACTGCCCCCAGTGGGGGTGGGTATCTTCTCTTGTCCTTATTTAGCTGCTTGGTCCATGCCATCTCCTTTTTGATAGCGTGCATATGCAATTAGTTCTGCTGGCAGCGATAGGAAACGTTAATTTCTTTTCACTGCTACAACAATACTGTATACCGGCTATAGAATTTACTGGCTGAATTTAGAGAAGGCTCAAGTGAAGTATGAAATTTGTTAATTAATGTGGGGGGTTGACTATGATTGTGCACTTGCTTCTAACTGCTCTTCAATTGATTCAATTACTGTAGTAGATGAGACTCTGCCTTTTAATCAACGGTCTCTTTTCCAAGTGAGCCGAACACAAAGCACAGCTCTAGAAAAGCAAGGGTAAATAAATACCTCCTCTCAGCCAGGACCTTTGATAAGAGCAGTGCCTAGCAGCACAGGCATAACTAACAGTGGAAGTGGTGTCAGCATTTCCATTATGCATGCCCCGTGCTGGTGGTGATGCTAAGAGGTCTGTAGTATAGCTGTGTAAAGTTGCTCTATAAGAGACCTGATTTGCAAAGTTTTGCAATTAATTTTTTTTTAAATTGTCAAGGGGTTCTTCCCCGCTGCCTTTTGGAGCAAGGAAGCCCTCTCCCTTTTTTCTGTATCTCTTGGGAGGAGACTTAGACTTAGAATCTCCTGCACCTAGTGGTGCATGAGACAACCCATTCTTTCTGTTGCTGTTTATCCAGACCAAGGTGCGACTCCATCATAAGTTGTCTCCACGATGGTAATATCCTTTTCAATCATCCTGCGATAGGTCATTCTTTGTCTTCCATGACTTCTTTTTTCTCTGCGTGGAATCCAGTCTGAAATACGTTGAGCTTCTGCTATGGGAAGGCTGATGACAAAGCAGTCTCTCCGTAATTATTGAGTCCACAGTCTGGTGACCTGTGCAGCACAACACTTTCTCATTGGTTACACAATCTCTTCAATGAATTTTCAAGATTCTTCTTAAACAATGGTGCTGAAATGCATTCAGTTTCCTATCATGTATTTCCACTACCTGCTACTCCTGGTGGAATGCTGCACCAAAACACTGAAAATTCTGCGCACAGTATTTTAAAATTCTGCATATTTTATTTGTCAAAATAAGACAATATAATCACGCCAGTTTCAATTCTTTTGGTAACTTACTTGCTGACAGGTATTTTTAAATACGTCTGTAACAATACAGACAACAAAAAAGATTTAAGAAATGTTTTTTTGACAAATAGATTTCTTACTAGGCATATTAATACAGAATGTTGAGTAATTCACTTAAACTACAATACAGAAACGTATTTCCTGCATGCCTCAGAACCAGTGCAAAGGTTTGGGGAGTCAGGGGTAATGGAGGAGCTGAGGGAGAGGGAAGTAATTGTTCGGAAGGAGCCTGGGAGTGAACCACGTGGGTTTTTGGGTGTGGGTGGGAGAAGTATGGAACAGGTTTTTTGGGGTGTGGAGGGATTGTTAGGGAGTTGGGGAGCTGAGCCCTAGCCTCTCCCAATCCATCAGACACATCACGCCCTGTCTTCATGTGTCCCTGCACCTGCTCACCCCATCCCCATGTGTCCCTGCACCCGCACTCAGCCACCCCTCTCTACTCCCATGTGTCCCTGCACCCCCACTCCCATTCAGCCCCTGCTCCAGTTTGTCCCCACACTAGCCCTTCTGACCTCCAGTCTATGTGACCCCCCCTCCCAGCAATAACTCCCTTCCTCCATCTGTCTTTTCTTCCCCACCCCCATATCCCATGCCTCCTCACTTAATCCGAGGAGTAATCTGTCATGTTTCCAGGGCTAACAATAATGTTGGGAGGACAATAGCATTGTATTCTTCTCACTCCTCCAGATGTTTGACAGACAGGAAAATGATCTACTGCCTTTACCATTCTTGCTTTGACTTTCTTAGTGAGCCGGCCACTAGCGGATATTGTACTTCCAAGATAGACAAAGTTGCCAACTCTTGTACTCTGCTCCACCAATCTCACCTCCGCCTGCGCTGACAGCATTTTCTCCTGTCTCCATGATCTTGGTCTTCTGATACTGATACAGAGTCCCACTTTGAAAGCTTTTGGGAGGAGAGGGCCAGAGGCAGTTGGGCCTCAGTCCTGTAATATGTCTTACTTGCCTCTGCCTTTCATTCCCTAAAACACAATTTGACTGCTGTTGCAACCGCTAGTAAGCTAAGCAGCAGGGCCAGTAGCACTCCATAAGGTTTAGTGCATGGTTGCCTGTGTTCCAAAGATCCTTTGTAGGATTTCCTTGACTATAAAAAGTGGGAGAAACCTCCTGGCCTCAAGAGACAGCAAGCAACTGTGGGGAGGACCTCTGGGAAGACAGTGCTGAGATCCCTGTGGAAGCTGCTGTTAGGTGTGAGGGGCTAAAAGGGAGGTCAGGCTATATGAACTTCACCCCAAGTCTGCTGGACTCTTATGAATCTGGGCTAATATTCACAGTCCTAATAGGATCTTAAAGGCACCCTGATCTCAGGTAAGTTCAGGGTTCTTGTATCATAGAATATCAGGGTTGGAAGGGACCTCAGGAGGTCATCTAGTCCAACCCCCTGCTCAAAGCAGGACCAATCCCCCACTAAATCATCCTGTAGAACCTTTCAAACAGCCCTGTCAGTGAGGTGGCAGAAGAGGTGCCCACGTTCAGTACTGTGAGTATGCAGTAGTGGTGGTGTTTACAGCTACAACCGTTCAGGTATCTAGAATGCACAGTATTACAAAAATGTACCAAGTCATTGAGCTAAACTGACACCTGATGTAGGAACTGTTGTAACTCACACTACTTTGGAATGGGGCTGAATGAGTAGATAGGTGTTTTTTTATTTGTCCTATTTTGAGGACAAATGCGTGGAGGACTAGCCCCAAAGTCCTTGCTAATGTTGATAATGCTAGGCCTGTTTGTTACAGAGCATATGTCTAGCTGTTGGTAAAATTCTCTGAACTGTGTATAATTATCAGGATATCTATATTTTGCTGATATATCAGAACTCCAGGATGGCTGTAGAATAATTTTTTTTTTTTTTTTTTTTAATGATAGACTCTGAAGCGCCAAAGCCAGCTGGCTCTCTACTTCTTTAATAGTATTTTAGCTCATGGAGATCTACGGAACAACAAACTAAACCAACTTTCAGTCAATCTCTGGAACCTGGCACAGAAGCATGGCTTTGCTGACACCAAGACTATGGTAAGAATAACATGGACTGAAATGGAGTGTGCCATTTTTGGCATTAGTTCTAGGTGCCCTTCCTTTTACTTCTACTGGTGGAAAGGGTCAGTGTGACCTGGGTCCCAGTGGAAGCCATCTGTGGTCACTCAATTAGGGTGAACTTCAAAGAATGGGGCAGCCAAACCCCAAAAAGCTGGTGGATATTCCAATACTTAGATTCACAGCTTCTTTATTACCTTACTGGTTACTCAGAAGTCCAAACAACACAGTTCCCTTAATGTGATCCAGCCTCAGACCTCCATCCACGTACCCACGTCAAATATGATGAAAATTTCGGTAAATCTTATTTCATCATATAAAAGGAAAGGTTCTACCAATCCCAAAGGATTGGACACATTACCTGCCAGGCTAATGAATGTTTCAGATCTTACCCAAATACACACTAAACTAAAATTTATTAAAAAACAAGAGAGAGAGAGTATGGTTAAAAGATCAATATACATACAGACATGACTTCAGTTCATTTAGGTGCAGATTCATAGCAGAGATGGTGAGCTTTGTGGTTGCAAAGAGTTCCTTTAGAATTCAGTTCATAGGTCATAGTCCAATGTCCAGATATCATATTCAGGGTGTACCCGCATAACTGCAACCTCAGTCTTGTGACTCAAACTTCCCCTGACGAAGCTTAAGCAGATCTGACAGAATTGGGACCCAAGGATCTTTTATACAATTTCATGTCCTCTTTGACAAGTTGGGAGTTCCTTGGGGAACAAAAGGTAATTAGGATGACTTTGAAGGAGGTCCATCACTTAGCTATATGAATTAACATAAGGCAATTGGGGTTTTCCTCCACCATTCACAGTATATTTCAGAGAGAGAGAAATACCGAGATATCCCGTTTTTACAATTCATTTAAATGATATCAGAATACAACATAGACAGGGACTGTTGATTACCTTGTGGACCCTACTCATACATATGTAAATACACAAAAACACAAACATTATCTCCCCACATGTCTTCTGTGAGTTATTTATTTTACAGGATGTTTAACCCTTCCTAGCCATGCCTCACAGTTATTTTATTAGATTTATTTTCTTACAACAAAAATATGTTCATTTAAATCTTTTAAAATGGTTTTGAATTGAAAAATAACATGTCCTGTGTATCTGAATCCTAATAACTTACTGTTGATTTTATATGCGAGCACATAATGTAAATTCCAACTTTGAATCAGCATCTGCTCAAAACAGAAATCGGAGGTAGCCTTTCACTTGTGTCCTGGGCCCATGACTGACAGGGTTATAAGTAAACTGGAGTGTGATTGTAGTCTCTTTTGCTATGACCAGTGGGCCACTTTACAACACTAGCATCCAGCCTGGAACAGTCGGCAGCATCGGCTTACTGGATGCTAACTAGCTGACCTTTTCTATTTAGACTGCCTTGGTAACTTTCCCAGCACGTTTAATAAGGATGTCATGCATTTGCTGGATGTATGAGAACTGAAACTGCTGGGGCTAGGAGTACAGGAGACAGCTTTACTCCAAATGAAACTGCCTTTCTGGTTAGTGGAGAAGCAGCATGGTCCAGACCTGAAAAATAACACTTGTTGAGCAACACCTGTGACTGCCAGCTCTGGGGTCAGGAGTGTGTGGTGGTTATGCCTGGATTGGACTGCAGTATTGAAACCCAGTGAAAATCGTCACTAAACTTTTCATAGGGCTGTCAAGTAAGCTGATTCAAGAAAAAGTACAAAGATTTGTCTGTCTCCTTCCTCTGTAGGTAAAAACACTGGAATATATCAAGAGGCAAAGCAAACAACCTGAAATGAGTCATTTTACAGAGCTGGCACTAAGGCTCCCTCTGCAGTCCAGGACCTGATGAATGTTACCCTTCCCAGAGTCATCCGTCACGAAGGGCATGTTGCCAAGTCCATAAAATAGGAGCTTTATTCTGAGCTTTTGTTAGAGTTCAGTGTATTTTCATTTTTAAGTTTCACTTAAAAGTATGACAGATTAATTTGGACAAGGTAAAATTGTTCTGACAAAGTGCAATAATTTGAACTAAGTTTGGTTCCAATGGTGTCATTAAACAGAATCTGATTGAAATGTTTAGATTCAGTAAAGTGCATCTTAAAATTTCTGATGGCAAATAACATTCTAGACCTGAATTTGACATAACTTTAACAACATAGGAAGAAAATTGTCCAAATACGCATATTCAGGAGCTCCCCCTTCCCCCCAACTTCATTCCATTTAGGACAAATTATTTTCTCCTGCGTGTGAGCAATATGTTGCTGTAACATCCTAGTTCATGATCAGCAGTAGTTCTAGATGAGAATTATGCCTCAGACTTCTTTGTAGACAGAGCTGTTTCCAATATTCATGTGGCCAGTTTCAGTATAACAGGAATATGGCTGAGATGTTACTGTTTTCTGGATTTGAAAAACCATTTTTGTAATACACTTTCGCCAACATGTTTATGCTTTTCCTTTTAGTCTAAAAATGTTTTGTAAAATGGAGGGAACCTCTAAATTTAATCTGGCAATCAGTGGGGAGTCTTCAGAGGAAAATGCAAATGTATTTAGAGTCCCTTGTGTTTCCAGTCCAAATGCACAGTATCATCAAATAAAACCTGTTAATGTGCAGTTTAGTTCATCTTTGTTCCTTATTACATGTATCCACAGTCATCACCTGACTGAACATCCTGTGATGATTAGTTCCATTTGCTATTCTACTGCTTAACAAATTCCCCTCTGCCAGTGGCAAGGAGCCAGGATGTGAGGTTGCTGCTACTGCCATAAGTGCCCTAGTTTTGATTGAGTTTAGGCAATTTACTGAGTTATTCTCTACAATAAGCAAGGATGACTAAAATACTCTAGCCAAATTTTGAGCAAGAAGTTGTCTTTTGTAGAGGGTGAAAATTCCATTTTGTGTGAATGAAATTCTCTAATAAAATAGCTCTGCTCTGTGGTAGAAGCTGTACTTTGTAATGCGTGTGGAATGGTGCTGTCAAAATATTCTCCATCGTGCTGAGACTGATGACTGCCTCATTGATTAAAACAAGGAGTTATGCCCTCAGAACTAGTTTAGCTGGAGAGCAGAAGTGTTAATCAGTCGATGATTGGAGCTTTTTATTGTTTTTGCAGGTGGTGTGTTAAGAAATGCAGGTGTCCATTACTTGTGCATCATCACACATGCCGGGGTTTAAAGTGGATGAAGCTTAACTGCTATTTAAAAAAAAAGCTGACTAGTGATAGGCCAGTTCAGGTGAATAACTGCTCTGGTTGCCAGGCAACAACTGATTTTTCTGCAATGTATTTTGAGTCCTCGGTAATTATATCAAAGGGTCCACTTATCAATGGACATTCACTACATCGTTTGCTGTCTGTAATTTAGTGGGGTATGCACAGCTTGCAGTAGAGGGTTAGGAATTAGTTTTCATTCAGAGGGGTTGAATGATATTGGATGCTTGTTAATACTTTTTTAAAATTTTAGATTGGAAATAAGGTTTTTCAAAAGTAATCGTGTAGGGTATGTAACAGAGGTGGGCAAACTACGGCCCTTGGGACCCTCCTGCCTGGCCCCTGAGCTCCTGGCCTGGGAGGCGAGCCCCCGGCCCCTCCCCTGCAGCCTCAGCTCAGTGCGCCGCCGGCGCAGTGCTCTGGGTGGCGGGGCTGCAGAGCCCGGCCTGACCCGGTGCTCTGTGCTGCACGGCGGCGCGGCTGGCTCCAGCCAGGTGGCGCAGCTGCCTCTCCTGGCGCTCTGGGCGGTGCAGCTGTAACACCGCCAGCCCCCAGTGCTCCAGGCAGTGCGGTAAGGGAGGAGGGAGCAGTGGGGGCGGGGGGTTGGATACAGGGCAGGGGAACAGGGGGGTTGAATGGGGGCAGGGGGTCCAGGCAGGAGGGCAATCAGGAAGGAGAGGGAAAGTTGGATGGGGCGGCAGTCAGGGGCAGGTAGTCTGGGGGTGGATGGGGCAGGAGTCCCGGGGGGGGTCAGATAGGGGCGGGGGCCGGGCCACGCCTGGCTGTTTAGGGAGGCACAGCCACCCCTAACCGGCCCTCCGTACAATTTTGGAAACCCAATGTGGCCCTCAGGCCAAAAAGTTTGCCTGCCCCTGGTATATAACTATCAGAACAAGTGTATCATAGCTATGCAATATGGAATGGGGCATATATTTGACTCTGTTTCCATTCTTTGCACATATGCTGTTAATTTATCAATGCAAAGTCTGGTGAGAACCAGAATTACAGGTGGTCAGTGGGAGGGGAGTGGTGCTAATTTAGAAGATAAAAGGTTTTTTAAAAACTAACCTGATGGTGTGCAAGTGCTAAACCATTCTCAGTCCCCCCTCCCCACGAGTGTGTTTACTCACATTACAGCCACTTTGTCTTGGTGTGTTTCACCCATGGTTCAATTCCTTTGGAAGCCTGGGAGTTCTCTAGCTAAATGTCTGCTCTATTTTAGTGGGAGTGTTGATTGGTTTGGTCTGCCCATGTATGGGATAATGGTGATCTACAAATCTGCAGTGTAGAACATGCATGCAAGGCCTCTGATCCTGTTAGCTGTACAGCTAATGTGGCTTTCTGTGCTACATGGACGTGCAGAATACCAGGATCTTTTCACAGAAGGTAATATACAAATGTCTCAGAAGAATAGAGATACTGAACAGCTCTGCAACCTATTTGATGATCAAACAGAAGTCTGGAGCCTGTGAGCCTCAATTTTTCTTAACCAATAGCTTTTAAGTTGTCCATCGCATTTTCAAGGTTACTTAGTTTTGCAGTTGATTTAAGCCAGGTCCACAAACCCTGCCATTACATACCCTGAGGCTAGCAATGCAGTATACCAAAAATTATTATTCTTTCCTTGCTCCTTGCCCTGATTTTCTCTTAGATGTTAATGAGCAAAAACCCAAGAAATATAACTAGTGATCAGGTTGTAGCTAAGTGAATTGAAGTAGGACCCTGTGCAGGCTGTGTGCAGGCTGTGTGCAGGGGAAAAGAAAAAGTTGTAGGAACACTGCATAACATTTCTGAGGTTAGGCTGGTGTCTCAGCTTGTCATACAGTTATCCTAACCCTGGGTGCACTACTGCTGTTACCAGGTTGTAATTTGCCTGTAAGGAATTATGTCAAATACACAAGCCTGGTAAAACAATGGCATTAGTACATCAAACTATATGAACCCATATGTTTCCTCACTGGCCATATAAGATTTTCACCATACTGTTCCATTTTTTTTTTTTTTTTTACTCGTGTGTTCTTCCACGCCCATGTAGCTGTACAGTGACAGACCAGATGCCTTTGCTAAGTACAAAGATCTAATTAGGAAATAAATGAACACACCCAGTCTCATTAAAAACCATTGTTTTACTTTCAAAGCTACATTACAATGAAGTTTAGATACAAAGAATAAAATGCTTTCATTATAAATATATACAAATCTTTTAAAACATTACAGCTGCTAAATGCAAAGGAAAGATTGAGAAATGTGCATGTTACATGTAGCGAGCACAGAGGCCGAGGTAGGGCTCCTCACAAAACAAGGCTATCAGTGTTCAGATCCTGCCCTCTTTTTTAATATACAAGTCTGAAAAGCATGGAGGAGATTAATTCTACACACCCCACGTGCTGAAACAAGGCTGAGTAAACGAGAAAGGAAAGTGCATCGTGTGAATCTATCTTGAAAGTAACTGAAAATGGTCTCTGTGCTCAGTAGTGCTGCTCTGCAGAACCAGCCCAGGTAGGGGAGAGTGCACTGGACTCATCACAGCATTATGTTCCAATGGCAAAGCACCCTGAGAAACCCCTCAGTTGATACTCTTGGTTACACGTCTGAGAGTAAGGCCTCGGTTGATGACACGGGTTTGAGTAATAGAGCCTGCAGCATCTTTGGTGTAGAGGTGTGCTGCCTGCGTCAAGCCAGCTTGACTTTCAGATCCCAGGCTAACCTTGCTGTGGCTCACAGAGCAGATGGTGGTTTCCCTCCTACGCTGCTCAAATCACCAGCCAAGGTTTTCCCACTCCTTCCTCTGCATCTCCAGTTTGACTCTTGCCTTACCCAGAGCAAAACAAAGGAAGGTGTCTCCAGCAGCACAGCTGGCACTCTTCATGTCTTGGCCAGAGAAGGTTAAAGTTAAAATGTGGCCCTAGCAGTAGCATTCTACAGACCTTGACTTTTCTGTTTAGTGAGAAACCTCTGCTGCCTGGGAAGAGGGAGGCAGGAACGAAAGCCAATGGCAGGGCTGTGACAGATGAGCCAGCCACTTGGCTGGAGGGGGGAGAGTAAAGGCTCTGCCTGAGGTAGTCAAGGGCTGTAACTCACGCAGCAAGGGGAGGAGTTTGACCTGAGGCAGCCTCAGACCCTGCAGACGAAAGGATTCAACATTTCAATGAGGGAAGGGAGGTCACCATGCCCCCTTTTCTTTGTCTGAGGTACTGGAGTGGATTAGTGGGGGCTTCCTACTCATCAGGTGGCTTTAATCTCCCTTTATAGGAGTTACCTAAAAAGCCATTGGATGACTCCTGGGGTTTTTTGTACACACAGACCAGACTTTGCCAAGAGACTTGCCCTCTCAAGGGGGTACAGGCCAACACTTGTTTCAGAGCAATGGCTGGAGAAGCAGAGGAGGGAGGCCTAGCAAATGGGTGGACGTCATCCTGCCTGTTGGAGAGCAATGGAAACTGAGCATCCGCAAAACAAATCAGGTGGTAAGTGGGTAAAATAATTTGCCTTTTACCTTGTAAACTGAGCCATATTGCTGTGGAAATGCTAGACCCAGGAGGCAACCACGCTGCCATTTTTACAGTCACTTCACAGCTATGCTAACACTTGTGAAGACCATCTCCTCCCCGCCCCCATCTCCCAGTGGCACGACACTAAGTGAAAGGATTAAACCAGTTAATACACACAGCTTTTCATACTTTCAAGGAGACAATGCCACCCCTACTGACTTGGGCTCTCTGGAGTTCCAAATATGCATAGATTGAATAAATATACAATTGCATTTTTACAATTCATGCTCTTTTGTACACAGCCAGTGAAAATGTGACTCTGTAACATTACGTGTAGGAGTTAATCCAAAGGTTAAGAAACAGGGATTTCATTCATGCAGGTCTATGATTGACCTTCATGGGGGTTGTGCAGTTCTGAGAAATAGTCTTGGCCACACCTGGTCCCACTAGCCAATGGGAATTCTGCCAGTTTACTGGGACCAGGATTTGGCCCTTAAAGCAAAGCTACCAAAACAGATTAACACAAATAGTGAACAATGTTAGTTAGCAAGGGAGAAGTAGAAATCAAGTGTAGCTCAGTGACTCACTGAAAGTTACTATCCATGTCTAGACATGCTTAACTGGTGCATAGAAATTATAACCAAGATTCATCAGCACAGCTACCTTATAGATACAGTCACTAACTGGGTTTTTGATGTTGAAATAAAATGTTGCTTGTGAGAGCTTGTGGCATTTTTGAAAAGGGAAAAGCTACTGAGACCATTAAAGAAACCATGAGATTTGCAAACAAAAAGCCTGTTGATCAAATTCTAGCCTTCCCTATAGTGTCTTTCAGTGCAAAAGGCCATAATTTGGCACCACACTAGCAGAAAAACGTACGTGAGGATTTTACATGATTGACTGCAAAACAACAAAGGAACCAGTATGTTGCCCTTGAGTCACTAAAATGTATTTAAAAGGGTTTTATACATTCTGCATTCTAAGAGTTGAAATAAATATTTACAAGATTTAAATGGCCACAGGCTACAGTTGCAAGTCTCAAACCTTTGCTGAAAGAGAGTTTCTCCCTGTTAGTAAAGAACATACTGGCAGACCTTCAAGATACACTGGGATTTGTCATTCAGCTGAGGTTAGAACTTAGTTCCATGTGCACTGAGATTTCTAGTCACATCATCACTTGGTGCTCTTAAGTGGCAAACTGGGTGTTGAACTTGGTTTCATCCCAAGAAAAAAATGTAGAAAGCAAGTCAGAATGGTTTTTTCATCCCTCTCACATTGCTGCAACAAAGTTTAGTCCTCAAATTTAATAGATTTAGAAACATATTTATCTATGTACACTCTTTTGTTGGCAATAGGCTGGAATCCAAGGCCAATTCCTCTATGTTGCTTTAAGTTTATTGCTTTATCAAACTCCATTTGCAGGGTCTGCTTTAAGGTATCCTCACCTTTTTTGTTCAGAGCCATGTTTGGTTTTTCTGTGGTTCCTGGTGGATCTTGGGTTGATGCAGAACTCTTTTTAAAACCGCCCATCAGTTTAAGGAATTTTGTTTTTTGGTCTGAACTTTCAAAAGTAGCCGTGCTCCACTGGCCAAACTTCATATCCTGCTGAATAAAACAAGATGATTAGGAAGTTTTACCTGAACTATATCTATTATCCATAAACTCCTAGGATCACAACATTAAATGACACCAGCTTTAGGGCTGCAACCACCAGTGGGCCATAAAGATTGTGACAAAGACACCCAAAACCCTAGCACACCTTAGGAGTGAGCGAAGGCAAGGGAAGGAGAAATTGTTCTCTTCCTACTTCTGCATCCCACCTCTCTGCCTGCTCTATGCTCTACTTCAGGGAAGCACATGGTAAGGAACTGGCTGCATTAATTGTATAATCATATGATGCTCAGAAGTTTCATTGCCATCTGAGGGGGGAACTTCTCTGGAGCAGAGTGAGGTGGAGGTTTGAATGGGGTAACCCTCAGGATCCAAGCGCACCAAGCCGTGTTCACTACCCACCATCAGAAACACCACCATGAAACCCAGTCCCCCTGGCTTTTGCAGCCACTAAAATCTACAAGTCTTGAAGCAACCAAAGGGGAGACATTTTAAGTATCTTTGAACAAGGCATGTACGCTGCCTAAAGAGGAGACAGGAATTGCATGGAAAGACACCCGTGAACAGATCTACCTACTATATTTCTTTTAAAAACTGTTCAGTATTTGCGACAGTGAGTTTTGAACCCTTCTCCATCTAACCTCAAGGCAGGCTTGCGTGGTTTCATCTTGCTGGCAAAGCCAATCATAACTGCTTCCACTAATGAAGTAGTACAGAGGGGCTTTGCTGCTGCTTTAGCATTCAGCAATACTGAGTCCAAATGTAGGCCCCCAATCTGTAAGGTGCTGACCAGCCTCCACCCCACACTGCACTCTGTATGATCTGGCCCATGATCAGCTAAAGGAGAAGGAAACAGAAGGTGCAACTACATATTAGAACAGCTGGGCACTAATAGATGCCCAGGACTGACTCCCGAGTACTTCCTACTGTTTGAGATTGTCTGTCTCAGATTACTAAAATGATCTCTACCATGTTTTGCACAATTACAATCACTGCCCACTATTTTCAGAACTTCTGAAGGCTGGAATAAAAACTACAGCCTAAATTACTTAGGCTTTGTCCAGTATTAAAGTAAGTGCTTCAGCTCCTATCTAGAACTAATGCAGCACAGTTTACCCCATATTCCTTTCAGAATATTGCACCCTTGCTTTGCCTCAATGCAGTAAATCTAAACAGAGGATAGGCCACGCATGTACAATTACAGCATTTACTTCCCAATTATGTAATGCGACAGTGTGTAGTCTGTCAGATTATGGACTGATGCTCCAGTGAACCTCCAGAGATAAGCCAAAGAATGTTCAATGACTGTTTTCAAAGCCATGGTAACCAATCAAGAGAGGGTTGCTGTGTCAGATGGGTTGCAAATGGAATAAAAGGTGCATCATGATCCATTTTAAGATCACAGTGACAATAGACTGCATCCAGGACATCGCTATAGCAGAATATGCGGTCATGGCACCATGTTCATTCCTGTTTTGTCTCCGGTGTCTCTTTCCTCTTTATCTTTAGGCATCCAACTTCTCTGCCAGCTGGACACTTCGCTGATCAATTCCCAAAGACACAAAAAGCCGCCTCTAGCCACACTTTACTTATTCTAATGAGTTGGCTGTGTGGCTTTTCTAGAAAAGGTTTCAGATCTGTCCTCTATGTTTTCATTTTCACAACCTCAGCAACTTTTTCTAATAAAAGTTAACTATGAAGACACAACCAAATCTGGCCCATCGGTTCTAAGCACTAATTTCTTCCCCCACTAGTTAACTATCCTCTATAGGCACATTAAAAACACACACACAACCCATGGGACCATTGGCAACTGCTGTAGTTCACCATTCTTTAGCTCTAGCCTTCCATGCTTCAGCTGCTAACAAAAGCAGGAGGGAAGGAGTTGTGCTGCCCTGGTAGGAGATTCACGGGTGTCAAACAATGGAGCTCCACATCAGCCAGGGTCGTCTCCTTTATAATATAGTTAAGTTGTATGTAGCCCGCTCTTCTGAAACCACCATCTTCACCAAACAGCCAAGATGATACACAGCACACCATACACGCTGCAACGACTGCAATAGTGGCAGCAAGCTAGGAAGGGGTTTTGTACATGATACATAGCCAGTGGGCATAGAGTCTTTTCATTCAGCGTAGACTACGCTGTCTGCTTTTAAAAGCAGACTTTCCACATGACTGAGGCGTTTCACTTTGAACAGGATACAAACCACCTCATTGATATTTCAGCTTTTGTAGAATTTTCATAATTTTGTCAGACAGCTGCTGTAATAAGTCCGTGTCTGTGACACAAACATTCTTTCTGGGAGGTGGAGGATACATATCAGCACAGATGCAGAAATAATTACACCTTTTCAAACCCTATAATTTTTTAAGTTAACTGCTGGCAATTACTACACATTGCTTTTACTGCAGCATTTCCAGCTTACTCTTTGTGAAGCTCGCTAATTAGTCTTCATAGCTCCTGTTCTGCCATGTGCTAATAACCACTGATAGTTCAGCCTCAAAGGACTGGGATTCCCTGCCAACATGTCATTTTCTGAATGACTTCAGAGACATTTAGATTGCTTTTATTTCAACGTATGCCTTGAAACTATCTGAGTTCTCTTCCCAATCCCTTCCCCTATGCAAAAAGTTACACATTTTATAGATTTTGGCCATTTGATTCATATACGTTCATACTTTACTAGAATTGTCGTAGTCTTCTGGTGCAGTTCACAGACAGCGAAGATAAGCTGGAATACCAATAAGGCCCCCTCCCCTTTCTGAATCCCACTACCCCTGCTAAAGGCCAGCAATTACAGCAGCTGTCAGATGTTCCACTCTAAACCTGTCAGGGAGCAGAAGAGGCAAAGACAAAGAACCAAGACAAGCCCTACAGAGATGTAGGTGTGAGCTGCGGAAGGTGAAAACCTGACTGACGGGAAGGGGGCATATGCACTATATTTTCTTCATCCTCTTTCGGCCTTCCCACTCACACTCACACACCTGAGCTGAAGTACCAGGTTACATTATTTGTTTATAGGAGACAGCAAGCTTTTCAAATGGATTTGTCAGTTTCTCCGTTCCCTTGCCCCAAGTGAACTTTCTTCCCAGAAAAAGTGCGTCTGCCCCTCGACATGCACAGCAAGCCACCGACTTGTGAATAACCAAAGTGTCTACCAAGTCATCATGGAGACTTTAAAACAAGCTGGCTGGGTTTGATGCTGCTCAGTAATTTGGGACTAGTTCCCTGCTCTCCAATTCTCCCAGCAAACTATGTGCTAACTCTAGTCCCAATGACAAATATATGCATGGGTTAGTGTTATTTGTATTCCACAATAAATAGAAAATGATTTTGCAGCAAATTCATCTTGGCTAATTTTCCCAGAGGGAGCAGGGAAAATGCTACTTTTCAGGACTAGTGATGGGAATTAGAGGTCTGTACAATCCCACTGCTATTGGAGTTGGCTAGTCCGCTCCCAGCGTCTCTTGGGATTGGACTAATTTGGTCCGTAGTATGACCTCAAATCTGCAATCAGAAGAGAGGACTGTGTGCCAAGTGGTGTACATGACTAGCATACAGAGAAGGATGTAGTGCATTTTCAAGAGCGTTGCTGTGGACACATTATCCCATCAGACCAAGCTCTAGATTCATACGTACAGATTCCACTTTGTTTCTGAAAACCTTCGTTTTGCCAGATTCTCTATCAATCTCTTCTTGCAGAGCTTGCCGTCTAACCTAAAAGGAAAAAAAATAAATCACACAAGATACTGGTTTGTGGTGAAATTTTGGTTAACTGAATTCATGACGTAAGAATGAGATGACAAGAAAAAGTGACTGGTTTAATTAAGTTACAAGGCAGGTTAGCATTCTAGCCTTTTGCACACTTGATTTCAGAAGATAAAGCCATTATTAATTTCCAATATTAGCATTTCTTACAAATAACTGCAAAACATTAACTCTGGTACTTATCAAACATATTAATTAGAGCTGTTGATTAATCGCAGTTAACTCACGTGATTAATCATGATTAATTTTTTTGACTTAATCACACTGCTAAACAATAGAATACCAATTGAAATTTATTAAATATTTTGGATGTTTTTCTACATTTTCAAATATATAGATTTCTATTACAACAGAAAATACAAAGTTTACAGTGTGCAGTTTACATTATTATTTTTATTACACATTTGCACTGTAAAAATTATACAAAACAGTATTTTTCGATTCACCTCATACAAGTACTGTAGTACAATCTCCTTATCATAAAAGTGTAACTTACAAATGTAGATTTTTGTTACATAACTGCACTCAAAAACAAAACAAAGTAAAACTTTAGCACTTACAAATCCACTCAGTCCTACTTCTTGTTCAGCCAATTGCTAAGACTAACAAGTTTGTTTACATTTACGGGAGATACTGCTGCCTGCTTCTTATTTACAATGTCACCTGAAAATGAGAACAGGCATTTGCATGGCACTTTTGTTTCCGGCACTGCAAGGTATTTATGTGCTGGATAAGCTAAACATTCATATGCCCCTTCATGCTTTGGCCACCATTCCAGAGGACATGCTTCCATGCTGATAATGCTCATTAAATGAATGTGTTAATTAAATTTGTGACAGAACTCTTTGGGGGAGAATTGTATGTCTCCTGTTCTGTTTTACCCGCATTCTGCCATATATTTCATGTTATAGCAGTCTCAGATGATAATCTAGCACATGTTCGTTTAAGAACACGTTCACAACAGATTTGACAAAACACAAAGAAGGTACCATTGTGAGATTTCTAAAAATAGCTACAGTACTCGACCCAAGGTTTAAGAATCTGAAGCGATGTCAAAATCTGAGAGGGACAAGGTGTGGAGCATGCTTTCAAAAGTCTTAAAAGAGCAACACTCCGATGTGGAAACTACAGAACCCGAACCACCAAAAAAGAAAATCAACTTTCTGCTGGTGGCATCTGACTCAGATGATGAAAATGAACATGTGTCGGTCCACACTGTTTTGGATTGTTATCAAGCAGAACCCGTCATCAGCATGGATGTATGTCCTCTGGAATGATGGTTAAAGCATGAAGGGACATGAATCTTTAGCACATTTGGCACGTAAATATACCTTGTGACACCAGCTACAACAGTGCCATGTGAACACCTGTTCTCACTTTTAGGTGACATTGTAAACAAGAAGCAGGCACTATTATCTCCTACAATTTGTATCCAATCTTGTCTGAGCGATTGGCTGAAGTAGGATTGAGTGGACTTGTAGGCTCTAAAGTTTTACACTGCATTCACACACGCACAAAGTTTTTTTTTGTACATAATTCTACATTTTTAAGTTCAACTTTCACACTAAAGAGCTTGCACTACAGTACTTGTGATGTGAATTGAAAAATACTATTTCTTTTGGTTTTACAGTGCAAGTATTTGTAACCATAAATAATATAAAGTGAGCACCTTATACTTTGTATTTTGTGTTGTCATTGAAATCAATATATTTGAAAATGTAGAAAACATCCAAAACTATTTAAATAAACGGTGGTCTATCGTTGTTTAACAGCACTTTTAATGGCTTGACAGCGATTACTGAATTTCCTTGACACAAAGTCCACTGCAGGTAACACACATACAAACTGCCAGCACAGATGAGGCTTGGACAAGTGAGCATTAAATCTGATCAGCTACTTCAAACCCTTTGGCAGCCACTGCAGCAACAGGTCCCAGATTTTACCCTGCTTTAGTGCTGGGCCCACAGAAGATGCAACATATTCCATCTGGTAAGTAGTACACTCTTTAGCATGTATGTACACAATAACAATCAATGTGATTTCTTATCTGCACACAGCATGTGCACACTCACATGGCTGGCTAGATCCAGACATACCTACTACTAGGATTTGACTTAACACAGAGCTACACAGTATACAGAAATGAGTCTATACCTTGTCTATATTTATTTCATCGCAGTTTCCTTTCCTTTCCTCTACCACTGTTACATCATCCTTACATTCCTGCAAAACAAAGATATAAACCTGAATATAAGTATGAATATCTACTCATTGTAACTGCAATTTACATAGTGGCAGTGACAACTTTGAGAACATTGTCTAATAGACACAGTGCAGTGTTGCAAAATCAGGTAAATGGAAACAGTCAAATTCTAAACTGAAAGTGACAATTGGGCCTGTGCATCTCCTTGAGGAGAGACTTCCATCAGTGGGGAGATACATCTGCTAAAGCTTTGCACAACAGAACTCCGCTTTTTCAGAGAGTATCAGGGACACCTGCGACCCTTGTAAAAGAGGGACTTGTAAAGAGATGGGGAACATACAATAAATAATCTGTTGCACAGAAGACGGAGACAGAGGCATTTCAGATTAAACAGTTTGGTAAAAAATCAGAGTTACCCTATTTTGAATCTGCAAATAAAAGGGGTGGGTTACCAGCATCAAATCTGTGACACAAACATAATTTACATTGAAAACACACACAAACCCGCTCACTAGGGTAAGCAGGCCCCACTGTAAGGACAACTTTGAAAACTCAGTTACAAAGATGAGATTAAAGGGCAGCCAATGTGTTGGATAAGTAATGGAGAGGCTAGGATAGTAGAAAATTAACTGAGCCACAGTGGTTTGACTAGCTGAGAGAAGGTGGCCAGAGGAAAGATTCATTGAGAAAACTAGAACAATAATTCAAGCATGAAATAATGAAGTAATGCTAGGACAAGGAGAAGATTTGTAAGAGACTTATGTCCACAGAGATTGCTATTTCTGTTGAGGGGTTTTTTTTCCAACCAACCCATGGATAATTTAACTCATTTTCCATATCTACTTTTTTATGCACTGAATTCACATACACACAAATACGTCTAACCCCAACAGGAGAAAGAAATGCTTTCCACAGTAATGCTTTCCACAGTAAGGAGAGCTCATTCTCTGAACAAAAATGAAGTATCCAGTATACTTCTACGTGGCCTAGTCCTGTCTCTTCAGATTTCTTTAAAACAAAAGGGAAAACAGTGATGACAGCAACAAACCAAGTTCAGCAAACAGAGCTGCAGTGATTTTAGTCTGAAGGGTAGGTGGCAGGCAAGAAAAGGAGAATTGTGTGTATCTACCCTTGCTAATTCACAATGACTGGGTGACCCAGTGTGGGTTACTGACCATTGAGAATTAGCAGGATCAGGGCTTTGTTTAGGGTGCACCAATCTGAAGTTTCTCCTGGACATGATGGAAGCTGAGAGCGGTTAGCACTTCATAGAATTAGGTCACAAGTACACATCATTTAAAAGAAGCAAATATAGTTCTTCAGCACAGGATAGTCTTGGTTTATTTTGCTCAAGGCTATTGTGACTGGACTCCATCAGTGTAATGAAGTCTCATTCACATAAGGCACTGCAGACTCTGCTGCAAAATGAAAAGAGGGCAGTTTTTGTGAGATTTCGTGAGAATATGCATATGTGAGGTTTATCCATGTATAACGCACAGTGCCTGCCGTTAAAAAGGCCAGGTGGGTGAGATAATATCTTTTACTGGACCAATTTCTTCTGTTGGTGAGAGAGAAGCTTATCTTGGAACCAAGGAGGCTACAACTACCCTGCATACAATAAAAAGGCCAGCACTTTGGCATTCATGGTAACTATTGTTACCATAGTTATTTCCTGTTGAAAGTGTACAGGAAAACTGTTGGTACCTCAGAGCCCTATGCTACTCTCACTGACACCAAGAGCAAAACTCATTCAAGCAGAACAGGATTGGAGCCTCCTGGTAACTGCAGGCATGTGCTCTCTTACACACATGCCCCTTTATGCATTCATTTGGCCGGCAGCATGGAATATACCAGTGTTTTAAAGGTCAGTACAGTCAGCCCCTCAAAAGAAGGGAATACTAGGGACAGCTCAACTCCCTACAAGAAATATAGATTTTACAGGCTCTGAGTTTCAGCTTCTATTTCTGGACCACAATGAGGGAGCTGGAATGTCCTCTACATATCCAAAGTGGTGGTTCATATTGCTCACAGACGCTATGTATAAAAGCTAACATTAGTAAAGACTTGTTGCCAACCAATCCAAATTTGTTATAAGTAACTACAATCAGGGAGACAAATGTGAATCTCAGCTACAACATACTGCTTTGTATAGTCTTCAAAAAACTTGCTACGGGCTTGCATGCACAAGCAAAGCAGTGGATATTCTGAGAGATGCAGTGGTGTGTGACATGCATTAGAGATTAGAAACTGGTCCAGAACTGTAATGCAGTTAAACCGGGGACCAGCACCACCACCATCTATTACAGCAGTGTAACAATAATTAAATTTCTTCAGACCAGAATTACCCCAACATCTAAACTTTTGGAAAAATTTGGGGTAATTTCTTTATTAATTTACAGAGGACTGAACATAAATAGTAAGAATAGTAATCAGTTGCTTGGAAGGCACTTTGCTGTGCTTTCCATCTTCATTGTCCAGTACCATCATACTACTGCATTTGTCACTGTAAAGCTTATCTTGCCTGTGCACACATGTGAGCAGCTGCATAAATCCAAATAACGTCTAATCGTCTCATCAGGACAATGCCAATTTAATTAGAAAATTTATCACAGCAATAAAACCATCTTGGCCTTCGAAAGGTCAAAAGGAAAAATCTAATAAAGAAGGCTACAGCCCCAACTGGCCTACTCACAATGATAAATGTACATGCACTCACACACGTACCTTTGTGACTAAACAAAGCCCATTTCCATGCTGCTGTGTAAGATGAAGACTCCACTTGTACGCTGCAACTTACAGATGATTGAAAGTGTTGGACGTTGGAAAGCTCTGCAGGATTCCACAGAACACAAATAACTGTGTATGGTGATACACCAAAACAGAGTACACCAGATTGACTGTGTGTTTTGTCTCAGAAGTGAGTTAAATGGAGACGGTATCCAAAGTAACCCCAAAGTCAATCATGAATCTAACATACGGACAATGTTTAAAAAAAATATGAGGGAGTAACTCCAATACTCTCCACACGACTGCTGGAGCACGCTGAGTGCTAACTACCACAGCAGCAGAGTGAAGCCTGAGCCAGGAAGGATGTTAATTTTACAGATTTAAGTAGTGGAATGAGAATTAGTGGTTAGAGCACAAACTAAGGAGGCAGTGAGTTATATTCCCTGCTCTGCTGACTCACAGTGTGGCTTTGGGTATGTCCTATCTTATCTGTGCCTAAGCTTTCCCTGGTGTAAAGCAGTTGGAGTAGTAATTACTTCTAAGGGTTGTTGAGACATAATGTATGTAAAGCTCTTGCAGAGCCTTAGATAAGAGGCTCTGTGGAAGTGCAGAATATCATACAGTAATATTGTCATCTAGGGTCTGAGTTTTAAAGGTGCTGAGCACATACAGCTCCTATGGACTTCAATGGCAGTTATGGGTTCTCGGCCCCTATGCTTATATGGGGTCAGGAAAGAAAGTGATAAAATGATCATATAAATAGTAACTTGCTATCACTACTCTTAAATAGAGTTGAACATTTTGAAAAACTTCAGAGAAAAAACGTTAATTTGAAAATGCTCAGTTTGAGGATTGTTTGTAGAAGTACACCAGGTAAGTGTTTCTATTCATCCCAGCCCTCATTATCTTATGTCAAAAGACCATTTCTCCATGTACGTTCCACCCAACAGCAAGTTCATTTGGCTATTCAATTGACACCACAATTTAAGAATTCCTAATGGGATTTCTGTAATAAATAGTCAATCAGCTGGAGTTCTGCTCCAATTAACTTGAGTCACAGACTTCTGGAGCTTTAGATTACCCATCACCTAAATGCCTGTTTGTTTTATTTACCCTTTGGTGGATTGTTTTGATTTAGGGTTTATTGTGTTTCATTAACAAGTGAGTTTTGGTTTAGGTTTCATCCTAACATTTGGTCTACCAGGGTTTGCAGATCAATATTTGAGGTCTTGTACACATTTGGGATTTTCTGAAAGGCCTTGTCCACATAAGGCATTTTTTCCCTTTAAACTTCTCCCACAATTGCTACCACTAGTATAGGTAGCTTCTCCAGCAATGTCAACAATAAGAGAACTTTTAGGGGGAAAAAAGGCCTAGAACAGACAAGGTGTTGGTGGACACTAGCATTTTACCATCATGTCTTGGAGACACAGGTCTCGATGGCATAGTGATAAAAACACTGGTACTCCACTCTATACTAGTGCTGCTACTATCAACAGTGGGATGGGTCTGAGAAAGTTCAGAGCATAGACACAGACTTTGGTTTTGTGTCAACTCCTCCGGGTAGTTACATAAGTAATTTGTGCATTTTACATTTTTGTAATTAGAGCACACTAAGTGGCTATAGCAATAGGCATTAAAAAATAAAATACTTCTCTGCCTCTCAGGACTGGTGTCAGACTTAGATCATTAAACTCTGATCCTGCTGGCTGTTCCTCACTTTGACCCTGCACCTGACTGCAGCCCCAATTATATAAATGTGGCCCTGCACAGTCCATCCATGTGGAACAGCTTGCAAGACTGGACTCTTCATGTGTACATAAAAAGCTTTGAGCGCCTCAGTGGCAAGATGGAAAGACGATTACATTTAGAGCTTACCATTGCCTCATTTTCTGTTTTTATAGTGACCTTCTTCTTTTTCAATCTTGGCTCTTCAGCACAGTTCTGCGATCCCTGTTTATTTCTTTTCTTACCCTTATTGTCACAGTGCACATTATTATTTTCTCGAAGTCCCTCATCTATATTATCCACTGCAAGGTCTTCCGTTGGTTTGGATTTCTTTTTCTTGTTCTTTCTATTACTTTTAATTGGCGTCATCTTTTCACCTTCAGATATTTCCCCATCTTCATCCATAAGGTTTACAGGCTCAGTTACTTTCTCCTCTTCCTTCTGAATCTTTTTCTTTTTCTTCTTGGTTACTTCACTGTCATCTTCAGAATACTCTCTGTGTTTTCTACCGTGTGCTTTTTCCTGGGACTTGGCTTTTTCTTTTCTTGGAAGGTGTTTATTAGAAACTCCATGACTTTGGTCCTGATTATCCTCACATGTTAAGGAAGAAAAATCTTTGCTTTTTTTCTTCCTCTTGGTTACTTCTCTGTCACTTTCTGAGTTCTGGACAATGTTTTCTTTTTGTTTTTTTCTTATTAATGTGTTTTCCTGGGAATCGGTTTCTTGATTTTTTCTGAAGTCTCGTGTTGAAAGCTTCTCAGAAACACCGGGATTGTTGTCCTGATCACCTGCCAGTGTTAAGGAGTCACGTTTGTCTTTCTTTTTCTTCTTCTTCATTATATCACTCTCTCCAGCAGAGTTCTGGACAATATCCTTTCTGTGTTTTTTACCAGCGAGTGCTTTTTCCCGTAAAGTGGTTTTATTTATTTTTTTAAGGTTTTTATTAGAAATTTCATGATCACTGTCTAGAATTTCTATCACTGTTAAGGAAGAAATGTCTCTCTCTTTCTTTTTCTTCTTCTTCTTGGTTACTTCACTGTGACCTTCCGAGTACTGGGAGATATTCTCTCTGTGATTTTTACCAATGACTGTATTTTCCTGAGAATGAATTGTGTATTTCTTTGGAAGGTATTGATCACTGTCCTGATTATTCTCCAACGGTAACAAGGAAAGACCTTGGCCTTTCTTTGACTTCTTTTTGAAAACTTTAGATTTCTTCTTTATTTCTTTTACCGGCTCAGACTCTGAATTGCTTTCTATTGTCACAGGGCTGTCAGAACATGCTCTTTTATTTAATTTGGAGCCAACTTTATTCTTTTTACTAAGATTTAATTGATCTGAATCCTCTTCTGTTAAGCATTTCTTTTTCTTCACCTTAGTTTTTGCTTGTGTGTCAGATTGGAGGTCTTCTTCAATTTTGATGACAGTTTGGCTCCCAGTGCTCTTCACTTTTTTCTTTTTCTGTGTCGTTTCCTCATAAACACTCTCTCCCTCTTCATTTATTATCATTCTGAAAAACATACTACAGGTTAGTGCACAGCTTTCTGCTTAGCGCTTCCCACTCTTTTAAAGTGTTAATTCTACTTGAACTATGGAGAGGGGGAAAAAAATACTGGTCTGATTTTCTGACATGCTCAGAACCCACAGCTCCCTTAGCCTAATTTAAATGTCCAAGGAACAGCTCTGAAGATCAGACTATAAACATTTCTTACAAGGTTAAATCCATCAGCTATTTCCCTTGATGGAGGCTCTGTCCACTCAGATCAGATCCATGCTAGCTACAAACACACTGAAAGCCTGCTCGGGATAGCATGATTTTCCTGAGCATTGTCAGTAGGGATTCTTTTCTGAGCTATACTGATCCTACCATGATAGACAGCTTTCTGTAATAGGAGGGCAGACTCTGTGCCCTACATAGGCAAACAAGAACCTTCAGATTCATCCTGTTTGCAGGTGCTCACAACCAACATGAAGGTGCAGGCAATCACTAACAGATAGATTCAGTTATCTTCAAACATAAGAAGGGACAGAAGGCTGAGTCCTTGCAACAGTCACGCTTGGAGGAAAAGATTAGGCTTTTATATTTGAGTTGCCCACTTCCTGAGGTGAGTTTTATCGGTAAATTTGGACTACATACAGTATCTGTACACTCTGATTGGAGCAGGGTGGGAATACCACTTTCTTTGCGACCTCCCCACCACTTGCTGTCTATCATACAGGACTCTGACAGAACCAGAATAGCCAGGGGAAGAGCTAGTTGACCATAATCACATTTAATTTATCCCACCCTGTGCTTAATGTAGTGTTTGCTGTTCCAGTGTAAACAAGGCTTGGAAGATTACTCTGTTTCAGCTTCAGTTCTGAACAATAACCTTTCAGAAAGGAATGAAGTGAGATGGTTGAATCTTATTACCCCACCAACTGTCCCTCTTTCAAAGATATTATACTGGAGCTTCCATGGCACAGATGTTTGTGGATCTGAATTCTGCCACCAGTCAAGGTATTAAGGAGGCAACTTGGGTGGTGGAATTTAGTATGTCCAGATGCCTCCCACAGACTGCAGCAAAAAATGAGTTCCTAGTAGGTTTTTTTCCCTTTCTCCTTGCAGGCAGCTATCCTGCCTGAACAGGCCCCAAAATATGCAGCCAAGGCGACTTTTTAAAGACTTTGTTAGCTCAGCTCTGAGCTGTAACAATAGGTCATACTCTAAATCTAGGCAGAAATGCAGAACCGACAGCTCTGACCGTGTTCTCCATTTATCAGAGTGGGATAAAAAAAATAAAACTTTGGGCTATACCCACCTTGGGGAGGATCTCTCACAAGCAGGGGACAGGAAACCCGCATTTGCTAGTTTTCCTACACATTATCCCCTCAGAGGCATACAGTTCATGTGGCCCCTCAACAAAGCCAGCAGGAATGTTGTCCTCCCCCAAACCAGAAAGTCCCTCAAGATCCCAAGGTGCAGAAGCCATTTGCATAGAGGCCCTGTGCCCTGTCAGTTTTCCGCCGGCTCTCCCTGTCTGCTGCTGCAACTGAGACCCACCCAGAGGGGGCTTCACAGCCGAGAGAGAGAAGAGTGGGTAAACTAATGTAACAATAGGTTTCATAGGTAGACAGCACAGGGGCTACACCACCTTCCGTGCTACGGCCTCTGCCGGCGCGACGACTGGGGGAGCAGTCGTGGGCCCTAGTTCATCCTAGGGCTGACACGGCTTCAGCGAGGGATCGGTTCTTGGAAGGCTGTGGTGTGGCTTTGTTCCGTGAAGCCGGCCCGATTTTGGCCTTCATGCTCCACAGGATCCGTCCCTGGTTTTACTGACACGCGTGACGGATTTCCATGGCTTTCAGAGGATGGTAACAATACGTTTATTGGCATTAGCGGCAAATTCGGTCCCCTGCCCCCACCAGCCAACCGCCTCCCGCGCCCCTCGCGCGCCCACGCTTCTACCCCGCCTCCAACCCAGAGTCCGCACCAGCTTCCGGCCCCGCGCTCGCTCCACCGCCAGCACCGGGAGGCCTCTTACCTGTGGGCCCCACGTGCAACTCCTCCCCTCCCCCTCCTCCCCCCGCCCAGCGTGTCCGTCGAGCCCGGGCAGCGCTGACCCGGAAGCGGAAGGCAGGGCCTGGCGCGGGCTCCTCTGGGTAATCTCCGCCAGCTGCTTGGGGGTTGCTTGGTAACCGCGCTCCTCCATGGCTGTAGCTCAGGGACCGAAGACGCTCTGGGAGCAAATCTGTGCTGGTGAGAGAGACACCCCCGCCCCCCGTCACCGCTCGGGCGGGGCTCCCCCAAGTCCCCCTCTCTGGGGCAGGGGATAAGTGGAGGCTCCCCCAAGGACTCCGGCACTGGGGTAGGACTTGGGGGGGGTTCCCCCTTTCAGAGCCCTCCAGGCCTCCCTCACTGAGATAGGGGTTGGGGGATGCTCCCCTTCAGAGCTGCTCCGAGCCTCCATCAGTGACCTAGGGATGCGGGTTCACTGTAAGTCAGTTTCTCTCCCTCTGGGGCTGGACGGTCTTGTCTGTCAATTTCAGTGAGGCTTTCCCTGTCTCACTCCTGGTTTTTTGCATTCAAATCCCTCTCCTGGGGAGAATCTGGTTCAGCAGGGTTGCAAAGAACTGGACATTGGGATGTTCCTTTGAAATATAAACATTAGACTGACCCAGCTCTGCAGACAAAACACTGCAACTGATTCAGAAGTCTAAAAGAAAGTACATTGTTCACAAATGCAGGACAAAAGGTTCAAATATATTTAATAAAATTTGTCTGTCGCTCTTGTGATTTAAATTGTCATCAGGTACTCCAGTTAGAAATATAGCCTTGTGTCATGTGCTGGTGAAGGTATCCAATTTATTACACCCTTAATGAAGTGATAATATCATTGCCTTTTGTGTGAGAGTAATCTGCTTCCCAATTGAATCCAGCCTTCTGGTTTATCTCAAGGGAATCAGTTTATTGCCTCATAAAAGCAGAGAGGCAATGATATTGCAAGTTTAATCAATACAAAATTAATAAGCCTTGTTTTCATTTTCACAAATAGAAGCCTTTGTCTTGGCCATTCCCCAGCATCTGCACTGGCAGCTGTTGCTACTAGGAATATTCAGGAAGTTGAGGAGCCCACACCACCAGTCATTTTATTGTACAGTAACTAAAGTTATCTATCTATTTGTTTATTTATTTAGTATTTATAGTGCCCTGCAGTGTGATAAGTGCTTTATATTAAATGGCCATTTTTAATCCTAGAATAAAATGTTACCTACCCTAACTTGACTGAATCAGTAGGTGCATACCATGGATGGAGGCCGTAATGCCAGTTAAGGCACATGACTATAAAAATGGTAGGTTGGGTAGTAGCAGGTATGTTTTGCATCTAAGGCCCTCATCCTGAATTGTGTAGTGTGAGGGAAGACTTTAGCTTCTTCCCATAATCACCTTCAAAGTTAGTGGGGCTCTGCAGGGACACCTAGTTCCTAAAGAATGCTGGATCAGGGTTGAAGTCTGTAATTCCATTTTGGGTTTCTGGTGATGTTGACTAACTACTTAGTTTTAATGTCAAAATACCACCCTGAGTCATGTATTTACAATTGTAATGTAAACTGAAGATATATTGCCAAATATTTTATTAAGATAATATTCTGTAAGATTTCAGTTTTGCTTCGCAGATCCATATATTCCTACTGTATGGATAAAATAAACTTGTGGAAAGATTTGAATGGTTCATGTGTAGAAATCCTGAAATTTGTCAGAACTTTCCAGTTAGAGAACCATTTAAATCCCTTACTGTTGTCCTTTATTCTCTATTTTTAAATTTAATTTCATTAAGAGCAAAATTTCTTCTTGGTGGATCTTAACTACACTCTCTTGTTCTCCATGTGGCAGATCCAAGACCAATGAAGTTAATTGAAGTATTCCAATTTATTTCAGTGGGAGATGGATCCAGCCCATACCTTTGCAAATCTGTCATTGATATCACTAGGAGATCTGTACATATAGTGAGAGCAGAAAACCTGAGTGGGTTTCTGCCTTTGATATGTATTAGGAACATTTTGCACTTGGGGTAGGTGGAACTGTTGTTCAATGGTCAGCACATATGGCCAGGATTCAGGACTCCTGGGTTCTGTTTTTTACTGATTCACTGAATAGTTTGCAAAGATCACATAACCACTCTGCACTTCCATTTTTTCCTTTATAAATTGTAGATGATAATAGTTAGCTACCTCACAGGAGTTTAATAGTTTACAGGGGGTCCCCGGTATATGTAGGGATTGTGTTCTTGAAAAGGGCAACAGATACTGAAACAATGGATACCAGTCAATTTTTCCCCATAAGAAATAATGGCCTTCCCTGCCTCTTCCTGCCCCCCCCACTCCCTCCCTGCCTGTTCCCACCCAGTTCCACCCCCTCCTCTGAGTGTACCCCATCCCTCCCAGCACCTCTTGAACGCTGGGGAAAGCACCCAAAGAAAAGCCACGCAAAAGGTGAAGCGACGGATATGCAGATTGGGACCGATGTGAATTGGAACACGTTCCCCTATTGATGAGCGACAGTTATGCGAAACGACTGATAAGGGGGAGACATATAGCAGGGACCCCCTGTATAAAGAGCCTCATTTGAAAAGCACTATTGCATATAAGTGAAAAGGATTTTTAATTTCATGCAAGCATCCTCATTTTATTTAACAAACATTTTATAGTCTTAAACTACTATGCTAAATTGCTTACTTAGCACAAAAAGCCCATTTTCAAGAAAGACTTCCTGTATATCTGAAAATATTGGCCTTGATTCTCCAGGACAAGTGACTCAGAAGTTCTGTCTCATTTTAATAAATTAGATTTTGAGTTAAGTATTTGCTTATCATACATGGTTTATCATTTTTGCAAATGAAAGTAGCTTTTAATAACTAATATTTGTGTGTTTTCAGAAAAATAGTTATAAAGTCCTTTTGACATTTGGTGTGGTGCTGGGTTTTGTCTTCTTTTAGATTATGAAGCAGAGCAGCCTCCATTTCCATATAGTCCTGAATCAAAACAAGATTCTGTGAGTACAATTCAAGCAAAAAATCTGTACATGGTATGTCTGAAAAGGTGTATCTATTTCTAAAGGGGAAGATTAGGTATCAAAAATATCTCCAAATTCATTCGATGAATGTGTGACCATGTATTTCAAATTTCTCTTAAGTGTCAAATGCAATATTCTAGAAATCACTGCTGTTCTTTAAAGATATTTTGGTAAGGCTGCTATGCCTAAAATTAGATTACCAGCTGTGTTTTGGTTTGCACATTGTGCTGTCCCTCTGCTCTGCCTGTCTGCTTCCTTCTTATGAATAGGCAGGATATTGAAATACGCAAGCATCTTGTTCACTGGATTCCTGCATATTTTCATACTCTCCCTGATTGCAAGAATGAGGCAAGTAAGCAGAGTAGAAGACTGATGCTCTGTTTTCACACATGTGCCGTTGTTGCCTTACTCAAACTCTTGCTATTGCAAAGACACACAGGTCCTCACATTTATTGTTGGTATATCACCCTGGTGGTAAGTTTGGAATTTCATATACTTTGTGCTGAATCCCTCAGTTTGGGAAGCTGCTTTTTTTTTTTCCCCTTCCATATCTTTAAAAAAAAAAAAAATTACAAAAAGGTGAACCAGATTCAGGCCTACTACCATAGAACCTCAGGGTTACGAACACCTTGGGAATAGAAGTTATTCGTAAGTCTGCAATGTTTGTAACTCTGAACAAAGTGTTATGGTTGTTCTTTCAAAAGTTTACAACTGAACATTGACTTAATACAGCTTTGAAACTTTACTATGTAGAAGAAAAATGGTGCTTTTAACTGTCTTAATTTAAATGAAACAAGCACAGAAAGTTTTCTTAACTTATCCTCTTTTTTTAAACTTTCCCTTTCTTATTTTTGTAGTTTATGTTTAACACAGTACTGTACAATATTTGAGTTTTTTGTTGTTTCTGCTGCCTGATTGCTTACTTCCAGTTCCAAATGAGGTGTGTGGTTGAGCAGTCAGTTTGTAACTCTGGTGTTCGTAACTGAGGTTCTACTGCATAAGGTGGGCAACTTTGCCTAATCTGTATTTGGCTAGGTATTTTTATTGTAGGAAAACTTTGGGCCTGTTGACATCACGGGTGTTCATAAAACTTTTAAAAAAAAACTTTGAGCCCTTGTCTCAAAGAGAACTGCTTGAGCAGGGAGATAAATCATCACAGACTCAAATACAAAGCTTGTTGTGTAAAGCACCAAATTAGCCCTACAAAATGATCTAAAAAACAAAGTTTGATCAGCCTGTTTTGGATGCTTTCATTTAAAGTAAGCATCTCAAAGCTATTTTAGCCTACTACACATCAGTTAGCTTACAATATTAACATTTTATATGAATATTAACATATTATAACTCTGTGCTAAGCTGGCTAGGATATCCTGTTGCCCTAAGTGAAAATAACACCATTATAGTATATTAATTTATGTAAAAAGAATAGCAAATTCTGATGACTGTGTCATTAGTTTGGGAGTAATATATCTGTCGATTTCAGTTTCCCTGCAATTGAATCAAAACCATAGTGCAATGACATGCATTTATATGTTAATGAAGTTCTGTTAATTCCTTAATAGGATTTGTTTATGAACCTTGCGTGTATTAAAAAGAAGCCTGCTCATGTCTGTTTTATCGATACGCAACATATTAGATGTATTAGGGGCCTGATCCTACTAATATTTTGTTCAGTAGAGTAGGAGCATGTTCATAAAACCATCTGAGTTCAAATATGCAACAGTTTATTATGCCAAAATTATGACAGTGATGCAATAGTGCTGGTATGAGGTGTTTGCCTTCCTCTTTGTAAACATTAGGGATAGGTCATTGTCTGATAGAGTAATATTCTTGTCCACTATAACTGTATCTGTGTTTCTAGAAACACAGATCAAACTATGGGCCTTCAATCTTGTTAGTTTCACTATTTTTTCCAATTATGATTTTTCACAGGCTGTGTAACTGCAATTTTTTTCATGGGAGAAAAATTCAGGCTTGGGTTTGCATCAGCTTTGAATTTGGCTCTGTATTTTCTTTAAAAATACGCACATTTCAATCTTATTTTATTGCTTAAACAACAAAAAGAATTCCAGGATACAAAGGCAAGTAGTGTATGCAAGCAATTGAATGGAAAAAATGTTAGTATGAAAAATATTTCAATTTTAGTTTCCAAAGCGGTATTATATATTGACAGTGAGTAAAGCACATTTTTAAATTGTGAAAATCCCTTGACAGTGCCCTTCTTAAGACAACTGTCGTAGCCTTTCATATGCATAGCTTCCTATATTTGGATATTTTTAGTGCACTGGAGCCTAGATTTTTTTTTTCCCCTCAACAGAATTCTCTCTCTGTTTAAAGTATTCATAAAGATAGAAACTGTCCAGCCCAAATATGGAAATCAGTTAATATTTTATTTATTGTAAATTCCAAAACTTGTATTTCCTCTCACACTAAATTTATTTGAAATATATTTATGAAGGGGAACCAATCTGGATGAGATACTTGTCAAGTATGTTTATTTTTAACAGGTTTCTTTGGATACAGGAATTTTGCAGCCTTTACATACAAAGCAATTATACTCAGCTTTTACTGAATGTTCCGGTGCCCAAAAAATACCTTCCTTACCCACGCATGCACCACTTCCAGCAGCACCTAATCCAAAAACATGTAAGTAAGGGTCTGAAAGAATATATTTACTTTATAAGGAACAGAAAGGATGTAAATAAGGTCACGTGAGTACAGGCAACCTGTGCATGGTACAGAGGACAAGGTCTCTTGATACAGTGTATCAGAGTGGGCACAGAGCTATATATGGCTAATATTACTGACCACAGACAAAGACATGAAAAAGAATATCTGGATTTATATGAAAGGGGTGCTGCTGGGCCAAAAAATAATTTAGCATATATGCTGCCTTGCATACCACTTTGCATGTTCTAAGCAAGTTTCTGCACAAAAGATCTGAATTAAGACATGCCCCCACAGTATGTTGGGCTACCCTGACAAGCTATCCTACCTTTGAAAGAGTGCACATACTAGCATACTAGGGCACACCCTGCTGTGATTATTTAAAAGTATAAATTAAAAAATTCCACATGGTTTGTTATTTGAGATTCTCATGACTGGTCCCCAGTACTTCAAACAGATACCCCAGTTTGGGCCCATGTGTCCTTGCAGAGTCATATTGATACACTCTGCAGGCATTAGAAATCTATAACAATGCATTTGTTTGTAGGATTAAGGGTTTAATATATAGTTGTACAAATCTGCTGAGGACAATTTTCCAACCCTGAATAGACTTTTTACTCAGCTGTTTATATTACAACTAGGGCTGTCACGCAGTTAATTTTATTTAGTCGTGCGATTAATTGCACTGTTAAACAATAATAGAATACCATTTATTTAAATAGTTTTGGATATTTTCAAATATATTGATTTCAATTACAACACAGACTACAAAGTGTGTAGTGCTCACTTTATATTTTTGATTACAAATATTTGCACTGTAAAAAACAAATGATAGTATTTTTCAGTTCACCTCATACAAGTACTGTAGTGCAATCTCTTTATCATGAAAGTTGAAGTTACAAATGTACAATTATGTACAAAAAATAACTGCATTCAAAAACAAAACAATGTAAAACTTTAGAGCCTACAAGTCCACTCAGTCCTACTTCTTGTTCAGCCAATCGCTCAGACGAACAAGTTTACATTTGTAGGAGATAATGCAGCCTGCTTCTTGTTTACAATATCACCTGAAAGTGAGAACAGGCATTCTCATGGCATTGTTGTAGCTGGCATTGCAAAATATTTATGCGCCAGATGCACTAAAGATTCATATGTCCCTTCATGCTTCAACCATCATTCCAGAGGACATGCATCCATGCTGATAAAGGGTTCTGCTTGATAACCAAAGCAATCCAAAGCAACGCAGACCGACACATGTTCATTTTCATCATTTGAATCAGATGCCATCAGCAGAAAGTTGATTTTCTTTTTTGGTGGTTCGGGTTCTGTAGTTTCCGCATCAGAATGTTGCTCTTTTAAGACTTCTGAAAGCATGCTCTACACTTCGTCCTTCTCAGCTGTTTGGATGGCACTTCAGATTTTTAAACCTTGTGTCTAGTGATGTAGCTATCTTTAGAAATCTCACATTGGTACCTTCTTTGCGTTTTATCAAATCTGCTGTGAAAGTGTTCTTAAAATAAAAGTGCTGGGTCATCATCCGAGACTGCTATAACATGAAATATATGGCAGAATGCAGGTAAAACAGAACAGGAGACATACAATTCTCCCCCAAGGAGTTCAGTCACAAATTTAATTAACGCGTTATTTTTTTAATGAGCATCATCAGCATGGAAGCCTGGCTGAAGCATGAAGGAACATACGAATGTTTAGCACATCTGGCAAGTAAATACTTTGCAATACTGGCTACAATAGTGTCATGAGAACTCCTGTTCTCACTTTCAGGTGACATTGTAAATAAGAAGCAGGCAGCATTATCTCTTGTAAATGTAAACAAATTTGTTTGTCTTAGTGATTTGGCTGAACAAAAAGTAGGACTGACTGGATTTGTAGGCTCTGAAGTTTTACATACTGTTTTTGAGTGCAGTTATGTAACAAAAACATCGACATTTGTAAGTTGCACTTTTACCATAAAGAGCTTGCACTACAGTACTTGTATGAGGTGAACTGAAAAATACTATTTCTTTTATCATTTTTACAGTGCAAATATTTGTAATAAAAAATAACACTATAAAGTGAGCACTCTCGACTTTGTATACTGTGTTAATTGAAATTAATATATTTGAAAATGTAGAAAAATATCCAAAAATATTTAATACATTTCAATTGGTATTCTATTGTTTAACAGTGCAATTAAAACTGTGATTAATTGAGATTAATTTTTTTGAGTTAACTACAATTAATCGACAGCTCTAATTACAACAGAAGAAAGGCAAGTATTTTTCCCTTCTAATCTTAAGGTCAAATTAGGTTCATTAAGATAACTATATAATTGAGTCTGAAAACTCCTTTCAAAATATAGTCCTTTGCCCATCTGTTTCCTTTCCATCTGTGATCAGACACTGAATCTCTCTTCTTCCATTTTTATCAGTCTGGTTTCAACTTTCTGAAATTCACATAGAACCTGTAACAATGTTTTCCTTTAGATGTTCTGCACTTTAGCCTTCATATTGTCTTTCAACCCATCACCTTTCTTCACCTCCTTTTCTATGTTTCTTCTCTTTCTTCTGTTCATTTTTTTCCATTGCTGACAGTGAGAAGCAGTAATATCATAGGCTTTTATATAGGTTGCCCTTCCAATTAGGAACATTTAGAAGAGATGTCTGAACTGGATTAAGGATGTGAAGCAATGAACAAAGCCTTTGCTAAAGATACACATTTCCAGGAGACTACCCTTTTAATAATTAATCTGTATTTGCCACATTAAGACAGGAATATTTACTGCAACAGCAGCTGAGACTCTTGACTGAGGACAGCACTTCAGCTGGTTATGGCACCTCCTCTGTCCCCTCCCCCCCCCCCCCAAAAAAAGTTCCATGCTTGCTCCCTAGGATTTCTGAATCACTCTGATCTGATGACTAATAGAAATTGTTCCACACCTGATGTAAATTTATTTTATAATGTACAGTGCTCCATAATATTTCTTCTTAAGGTCTTCAGTACAGACAAATTTGAATCTTAAAAAGGGTTTACTCTTCTCAGTGATTTCAGTGTCTAGATTACGATTTTGAAAGAAGCAAAAGAGTTAAATGCCCAAATCTCATTGAAATTCAGTGTCATTTGGACACACAAAGCCTTAGATGCATTTAAAAATTCCAGCCTTTGGAATTTGGAATGTATTTGGTTCCATTTTGTGTCTAGTTTGTCCATAAAATATGCAGTCAATTAAGACTATTAACACCACCATGGCTAAACAAACAGGACGCACTTAAATTATTAAAATAATTATTACTATCAAACATGGCATGGGATAAGATTAAAACTTGTTTAGTTGTTATGTAGTTAATCAGGCGTTTTTGTGTGTGAAATTAGTTACATACATTGTACTGAAATGCTTCTTAGAAATGGCTGTCTTGTTTGATTTAATTTATCTAACTTTGAGATCATAAAAATCAGAATAAAAAGTGGGTCATATTCTACTCTTGGCTAAACCAGTGTAAATCTGGAGTAACTCCAATGAAGGTGATGGAATTACAGTGGTATAAATCCAGAGTAATCCAGGGCAGAAATTCACCTGGTTAAAACAAATGCCTGTGCTTTTATATACACTGGACCATGTAATCTGCAAGGTAATCATGTTGTCATTTTTGTCTTTTGAGTTAATTTTTTTCACCTTAAAGATTGAAGCTTGTATTTTAAAAAGTAGTTGTCATGGGCCTAACTCTGTGCTCATTGAAGTTAATGGCATCTTTACCATTGACTTCCCTGAGAGCAGAGTTATATCAACACTGAGCCCTGGTCTACACTAGAACTTTAGGTCGAATTTAGCAGCGTTAAATCGATGTAAACCTGCACCCGTCCACACGATGAAGCCCTTTATTTCGACTTAAAGGGCTCTTAAAATTGATTTCCTTACTCCACCCCGACAAGTGGATTAGCACTTAAATCGGCCTTGCCGGGTCGAATTTGGGGTACTGTGGACACAATTCGACGGTATTGGCCTCCGGGAGCTATCCCAGAGTGCTCCATTGTGACCACTCTGGACAGTGCTCTCAACTCAGATGCACTGGCCAGGTAGACAGGAAAAGAACCGCGAACTTTTGAATCTCATTTCCTGTTTGGCCAGCGTAGCAAGCTGCAGGTGACCATGCAGAGCTCATCAGCACAGGTGACCATGATGGAGTCCCAGAATCGCAAAAGAGCTCCAGCATGGACCGAACGGGAGGTACGGGATCTGATCGCTGTATAGGGAGAGGAATCCGTGCTATCAGAACTCCGTTCCAGTTTTCAGAATGCCAAAACCTTTGTCAAAATCTCCCAGGGCATAAAGGACAGAGGCCACAACAGGGACCCGAAGCAGTGCCGCGTGAAACTTAAGGAGCTGAGGCAAGCCTACCAGAAAACCAGAGAGGCGAACGGCCGCTCCGGGTCAGAGCCCCAAACATGCCGCTTCTATGATGAGCTGCATGCCATTTTAGGGGGTTCAGCCACCAGTACCCCAGCCGTGTTGTTTGACTCCTTCAATGGAGATGGAGGCAACACAGAAGCAGGTTTTGGGGATGAAAAAGATGATGATGATGATGAGGTTGTAGATAGCTCACAGCAAGAAAGCGGAGAAACCGGTTTTCCCGACAACCAGGAACTGTTTCTCACCCTGGACCTGGAGCCAGTACCCCCCGAACCCACCCAAGGCTGCTTCCTGGACCCAGCAGGTGGAGAAGGGACCTCCGGTGAGTGTACCTTTTAAAATACTATACATGGTTTAAAAGCAAGCATGTGAAAGGATTACTTTGCCCTGGCATTGGCGGCTCTCCTGGATGTACTCCCAAAGCCTTTGCAAAAGGTTTCTGGGGAGGGCAGCCTTATTGCGTCCTCCATGGTAGGACACTTTACCACTCCAGGCCAGTAACACGTACTCGGGAATCATTGTACAACAAAGCATTACAGTGTATGTTTGCTGGCGTTCAAACAACATCCGTTCTTTATCTCTCTGTGTTATCCTCAGGAGAGTGAGATATCATTCATGGTCACCTCATTGAAATAGGGTGCTTTTCTTAAGGGGACACTCAGAGGAGCCCGTTCCTGCTGGGCTGTTTACCTGTGGCTGAACAGAAATGTTCCCTGCTGTTAGCCACGGGGAAGGGGGAGGGTTGAGGGGGTAGCCACGCGGTAGGGGGAGGCAAAATGCGACCTTGTAACGAAAGCACATGTGCTATGTATGTAATGTTAACAGCAAGGTTTACCCTGAAAGAGTGTAGCCACTGTTTTATAAAATGCATCTTTTTAAATACCACTGTCCCTTTTTTTTTCTCCACCAGCTGCATGTGTTTCAATGATCACAGGATCTTCTCCTTCCAGAGGCTAGTGAAGATTAGAAAGAAAAAAAAACGCACTCGTGATGAAATGTTCTCTGAACTCATGCTGTCCTCCCACACTGAGAGAGCACAGACGAATGCGTGAAGGCAAATAATGTCAGAGTGCAGGAAAGCACAAAATGACCGGGAGGAGAGGTGGCGGGCTGAAGAGAGTAAGTGGCGGGCTGAAGAGAGTAAGTGGCGGGCTGAAGAGAGTAAGTGGCGGCAGCGTGATGAGAGGAGGCAGGATTCAATGCTGAGGCTGCTGGAGGACCAAACCAGTATGCTCCAGTGTATGGTTGAGCTGCAGCAAAGGTAGTTGGAGCACAGACTGCCACTACAGCCCCTGTGTAACCAACCGCCCTCCTCCCCAAGTTCCATAGCCTCCACACCCAGACGCCCAAGAACGCGGTGGGGGGGCCACCGGCCAATCAGCCACTTTGCCACAGAGGATTGCCCAAAAAAAAGAAGCCTGGCATTCAATAAATTTTAAAGTTGTAAACTTTTAAAGTGCTGTGTGGCATTTTCCTTCCGTCTTCCACCACCCCTCCTGGGCTACCTTGGTAGTCATCCCCCTATTTGTGTGATGAATGAATAAAGAATGCATGAATGTGAAGCAACAATGACTTTATTGCCTCTGCAAGCAATGATTAAAGGGAGGAGGGAAGGTGGTTAGCTTGCAGGGAAGTAGAGTGAACCAAGGGGCGGGGGGTTTCATCAAGGAGAAACAAAGAGAACTTTCACACCGTAGCCTAGCCAGTCATGAAACTGGTTTTCAAAGCTTCTCTGATGCATACCACGCCCTCCTGTGCTCTTCTAACCGCCCTGGTGTCTGGCTGCGCGTAACCAGCAGCCAGGCGATTTGCCTCAACCTCCCACCCTGCCATAAACGTCTCCCCCCTACTCTCACAGATATTGTGCAGCACACAGCAAGCAGTAATAACAGTGGGAATATTGGTTTCGCTGAGGTCTAAGCGAGTCAGTAAACTGCGCCAGCGCGCCTTTAAACATCCAAATGCACATTCTACCACCATTCTGCACTTGCTCAGCCTGTAGTTGAACAGCTCCTGACTACTGTCCAGGCTGCCTGTGTACGGCTTCATGAGCCATGGCATTAAGGGGTAGGCGGGGTCCCCAAGGATACATATAGGCATTTCAACGTCCCCAACAGTTATTTTCTGGTCTGGGAATAAAGTACCTTCCTGCAGCTTTTGAAACAGACCAGAGTTCCTGAAGATGCGAGCGTCATGTACCTTTCCCGGCCATCCCATGTTGATGTTGGTGAAACGTCCCTTGTGATCCACCAGAGCTTGCAGCACTATTGAAAAGTACCCCTTGCGGTTTATGTACTCTCCGGCTTGGTGCTCCGGTGCCAAGATAGGGATATGGGTTCCGTCTATGGCCCCACCACAGTTAGGGAATCCCATTGCAGCAAAGCCATCTACTATGATCTGCACATTTCCCAGGGTCAGTACCCTTGATATCAGCAGATCTTTGATTGCGTGGGCTACTTGCATCACAGCAGCCTCAACAGTAGATTTGCCCACTCCAAATTGATTCCCAACTGACCGGTAGCTGTCTGGCGTTGCAAGCTTCCACAGGGCTATCGCCACTCGCTTGTCAGCTGTGAGGGCTGCTCTCATCTTGGTATTCATGCGCTTCAGGGCAGGGGAAAGCAAGTCACAAAGTTCCATGAAAGTGCCCTTACGCATGCGAAAGTTTCGCAGCCACTGGGAATTGTCCCAGACCTGCAACACTATGTGGTCCCACCAGTCTGTGCTTGTTTCCCGAGCCCAGAATCTGTGTTCCACAGCATGAACCTGCCCCATTAGCACCATGATGCATGCATTGGCAGGGCCCATGCTTTCAGAGAAATCTGTGTCCATGTCCTGATCACTCACGTGACCACGCTGACGTCGCCTCCTCACCTGGTATTGCTTTGCCAGGTTCTGGTGCTGCATATACTCCAGGATAATGCGTGTGGTGTTTAATGTGCTCCTAATTGCCAAAGTGAGCTGAGCGGCCTCCATGCTTGCCTTGGTATGGCGTCCGCACAGAAAAAAGGTGCGGAACGATTGTCTGCCGTTGCTCTGACGGAGGGAGGGGCAACTGACGACATGGCTTACAGGGTTGGCTTCAGGGAGCTAAAATCAACAAAGGGGGTGGCTTTACATCAAGGAGTATTTCAGGCAGGACTTCATGGAGGGTTCCAATAAGAAATGGTTCACCTAAGTTATTGTTCTTATTGGAACAATGAGGTTAGTCTGGCCTCTGATTGATACATGGCTAGATTTACCTCGCTGCACCTTCTCTGTGAGTGACTGCAGTGTGACCTAGAGGAATGAGTCCCCTAGACGGGGGAGGAGGGGAAAGCAAATGAGTACAAAACAAATCTGGTCTATTTCTTGTTTTGATCCACTCCATCTATCTTTTACATCTTTGGCTAGCAGCAAACGGTGCAGAAGGACTGCAAGCCATCCACATCTCATGGCTGCTCGGCAGAAGACGGTGCAATATGACTGCTAGCCATCCTCATCTCTTGCCTGCACAGCAGAAGATGGTGCAATATGACTGCTATCCATCCCCATCTCTTGCCTGCCCGGCAGAAGATGGTACAGTATGACTGCTAGCAATCCATATCGCCTGCCTGCTCACCATAAGACGGTTCAATAGGACTGACTGCAGGACTAAAGAGAATGACCTGGTCAAGTCACTCCAAACTTAGTCCCTGCGGCCAGGAGCACCTTGGACATGACGATGACGGCTACCAGTCATATTGCACCGTCTGCTGCCAGAAGGCACTGGGTTGCTGCTACTGTGTAGCAATGCAGTACCATGTCTGCCAGCACCCAGGAGACATACTGTGACGGTTACCTGAGCGGGCTCCATCCTTGCCGTGGTATGGTGTCTGCACAGGTAACTCAGGAAAAAAGGCGCGAAACGATTGTCTGCCCTTGCTTTCACGGAGGGAGGGAGGGAACGGGGGCCTGATGATATGTACCCAGAACCATCCGTAACAATGTTTTAGCCCCATCAGGCATTGGGATCTCAACCCAGAATTCCAATGGGCAGCGGAGACTGCGGGAATTGTGGGATAGCTACCCACAGTGCAACACTCCGGAAGTCGACGCTCGCCTCGGTAGTGTGGAAGCACTCCACCGAGTTAATGCACTTAATGCACTTAGAGCATTTTCTGTGGGGGGACACACACTCGAATATATAAAACCGATTTCTAAAAAAACGACTTCTATAAATTCGACCTGATTTCGTAGTGAAGACATACTCTGAGTGCTTTTGAAAATTTCACTCTTAAAATTCTCTCCTATATTTAAACATGCACATGTTTTCTGTTTCAAGGAGCGCAGCCATGAACTGGCTTTGTTGTCTAAGGCTAAGTGTTATAATCTACCAAACTGGAAATCAAAGTCCAAATCCCAATTTAGTCTCTCGCTTCTTAGGCCGCAGGACTGGCAATCTAGGTGAGAGGCAAAACATCAGAACACCTAGCAGTTAGGCCTGCTGGCAGATCAGGAGCCACATTGATGGGGCTCTGATCGCAATTCTGTTTGTTTTTCTTGTTCCTGGAGGGGTTTATTCATGATGACAAAGCCTGTGAAAAGGATGTGGGTAACAGAGAGAAGTCTGTGTGCCACAAAGTGAAGATTTGACCTGGCCCTCGTCCTGATGCCTAGGAGTTGAATTTTGTGACTGACTACGTTACTCCAATTTCTAAGGGAAAGCAAACCAATAATGGGTGGATATCCTTCATGGGGAGGGGAGGAGAAAGTACCCAGTTTGAAATTTATTCAAGTTGATGTATTCTTTGTGACTTAAAAGGAGTGAAATCTGTGACTATCTAAATTGAAAGAATCTGTGTTTTAGAACAAGCTGAGATGATACCGATTAAAATTAAGGCTATTTGATTTATTTCAGATGAATGTTCTTCTTTCTCCAGACTAAATTCAATCTGTTAATGAAAAAAATATATTGTTTTGTCCAGGTTCTCCTCGAGAATACTTGGAATATTACATATTTCCAGTACTTTTGCCGGGAATGGCTGAACTTCTGCATCAAGCAAAGAAGGAAAAGTGTTTTGAGGTCAGTTCTTAGTTTTCAAGATGCTGTTTTAGAATTCTAAAGTTTTTTAATCCACTATCTACATTTCATTATTTTGTCTTTTACAGACAGACTGTAATAAAATAAAATAATGTATTATATGTCATTTTTAAACTCAGTTAGTTTTGAGTAGTGTATTTCATAAATCCGATCAATATGACAAGCCCTACGTTATGCCTTTTTACATAAAACCCTTTCTGAAATTTTCGATTGTATCTAGCCCAGCTAGCTATCAAGCTTCAGGGGGAGGGGTCACCTTTCTAATTAACACCAAGGAGCACTCAGTTGAAGAAAGAGAGGAGATTATAGACGAGAGCAGCTGCAGGAATTTAAATTTAATCTACTACAATAGTTATGAAAATTCAACACACTGCTCGATCATTGTAACTGTCTGTTGGAATATTGTCTTGATCTTTTTTTTTGTATGTTGGCCTTTTGAAGTTTTGTGAAAAAATGCTACTTATAATGTATACTATACAATAAATTGGTTAGTCTCTAAGGTGCCACAAGTACTCCTTTTCTTTTTGCGAATACAGACTAACACGGCTGTTCCTCTGAAACCTATACAATTTAAGTATTTGGTTTCTCACAGCAATCTTATAAAGACTGGGCATTGTGGCAAGATTTGCCACACACAGTTTTATAAATGCTTCCATACATTTTTGTAAAATTGTTGTTCTTCATTCAAGTCAATTTAGTTATAGCAATTCAAATTCTGCCTTTAGTTACACCCTAAAAGTAATATTTGCTAAGTTTTTCTGTCTGATTAACTGTTAATGTGTCTTTCATCAAACTTTTTCTTCCTTACGTGTAACTGATTTGTCTGATTTATGCACACAAGTTCAAAGGTGGCAAAATCATATAAAAATACATTAAGATTTTCTGTTGAAAGATGCATACCAAATATGTTAAATCAGTGTTTCTCAACTGGGGGTTATGGGATGGAATAAGGGGGGGGGGGGCAGCAAGCAGAGCCAGTGTTAGGTGGTAGGAAGCAGAGCAGTTGCCTGCAGCCCCATGCCACACAGGGCTTGCAATGCTAATGTACATGAAGCCTTGAACCTGGAGCCCCAAGGGATCACAATTTTTTCTAGTGGGGGCGGAGGTCATGATATTTTTTTAAGTCCAGAGAGGGTAGCCAGCACAAAAAGGCTGAGAAGCACTGTTTTAAATTAATAATCTGGAAACAAACCAGGGGAGTGTTAAATATTCAGACCCTAGATAGCAAAGCATGCAGTTCAGACTGTTTTGCTATCCAAGCTACTGACACAGACTTCGTATTAAATATATATATGTGCCAGATAACAGACACAGTGGAATAGCTTTAAAAATGTTTGGCATGCAATTACATATGTAGAATTAACCATTGACATATGTACACTTTTGATACAGCCAAAAATACATTACACCTACCACACTTGGCTGCCCCTCCTAAATTTGTCTTCCATGTTCAGATCTTGTTCTTCCTTGTAAATAGCTTGCTTCAGTTTTCACGTAAACTTCACAAGGTTTGAGCGTAGTTCTACAATCATTATTTTTTTATAAGTGAGCAGGTTTATATCACCTGTGATTGACGCTGTTGATGGAAGTGGAAAGTTGTTTTACTGCATGTCAAAATACTTTGTGAGCACTATACATTCATGCCATGATATTTATAGTGTTTAGCTTAGCAATCTATTGATATGTACAATATTCATCGCATCATATACGAAGCCGAGGTTTTTTTACGGAAAGGCAATCGAGAGCAGACCACCTCATAATGTGAAAGAATTAAATATTTTTAGACCACTTGAGCAGTTAATTTTCACAGTTGCGTAGCGAAGGTTTGGGATTTGGGAGGAGGGGTTGGTTGGTTGGGTTGGCTTTTTTTTTTGTTGAGACCTGTTGGAAAGATTCAGTGTTGAATGGTCCTCCAATCCATATTTCCACTAATGAATTTTAGTATGAGGGCAGCAGACTGTAACAGAAAGTGTAGGAATACTAGCAGTTTTAAAATCCACTAATGCTTTTTCTTAACAATTTATGCTACTCTATTAAAATGTGGTTAAATACAGTTTAAAGACATTGTTAATATAACAGTAGGAGCAAATAGAAGTCACATATAGATTAGTATAAGCACTGAGAGAATCCCACACTATAACAAAGATACAGTTATTATGAGGTATGTAATAATGAGCTCCTTTGAGTAAATATAAAATTCATCCCAATGATTAAATATGTGCTTTTTAATAACAAGCAAAATAAAGTATCCATGTGCATTGTAGTGGGGTGGCTGCCCCACTCCTATACTAGATGGGGCTTCAGCAGGCCAGAGAGGCTGTGCAGGTGGGCGGCCAATCAGAGAAGGCCTGCTAGGGAGCCAATCAGAGGCTGAGTAAGAGACAGCCAATCAGGGCCAGGCTCAGCCATATATAAAACCTGCCCAGGAAGGGCACAGTCACCCCCCCCCCCGGCCTTCAGAGAGTGAAGGTCTGTCTCCTGTGCAAGGGGGCTAGCACCAGGGACAGCGCAGGCAAGGGGAGCAGAAGGAACTCCAGCCCGGTATCTGCCAGGCTGCAGGCCCAGAGGGAAGGGCCAGGCCGGTGCAAAGGGGATGACGAGGAAGCGACCCGGGGAGAGAAGGAGGGCAGGAAGGCTGCCGCCAAAGGGTCCCTGGGTCGGGACCCAGAGTAGAGGGTGGGCCTGGGTCCCCCCGTTCCCCTTTGCACATACACCCAGCCGTTGGATGTGGCGATAGTGGACTGCACCTGACCCCTGGCAAAAGGGGTTAGACTTTGGGGTGTGGTTGGCCGCTGTGGCTGGGCGATGTGAAAGACTGCTGATAAACCCTCTCCCCCAACCCCCCACAGTAAGGGGGTGAACGAGGACTAGGGGGCACTGCCAGAGGGCAGTGTCTTGAAGAGGACGCTGCAAGAAGGGAGCAACACGGGTCCAAGCGCTAAGAGAGGGCGAGAGACGGATGGGACACCACCAGTGGAGGGTGCTCCACACTGGACTAAGCTAATTCCCTGACGAGTCAGCAGGAGGCCCTGCGGGGGTGAGTCCCAGCCCCATCACATGCATAAAGTTGGTTTATGTTTGTATAGGAACGTTTTCAAGAAAGCAACAAAAAATACAAATACAAACTGTAAACTGTATTTGTCTGTAGTGCACCTTTTTACTTGCTACATTAGGAGTTGTTTTAGTTTTTTGTTTTGCTTTCTTTCTCATGAAAATTAGCACACTATCAAAAATAAACTAGGTCATTTTGGTTGTAAAAGGGAGTAATGTCATGTTGGTCGGGAGGGAAATGTAGGAAAGCATGGGTGTGTCATATGACAGTTGTCCTCTGGGACATCATTTTTTTGCTCTTTTGGAATAATGTTAGCAAAACAATAGCTCTTGGTAACCATATGCATGAATACTAGTGTTACTTTCCATTGCTGACCAAGTGCTTAATACTTAGATTGGAAAATAGACTGTCCAACTTGAATGCATGAATTCTAACTGAACCTTGCCTACTTCAGCATTCACATAACCAAAGCATTATTCTTTGTTAATTACAAACAAAGTCTACTGCCTAACTTGCATAAAAATGTTTTAGATGATAACTAGAACCCCTTTCTAATATTCAGAGAGCTATGCAATCATTTTCTTGAAACAAATTCAGTGCTTTACTTCTACTTCACCTTTATTACGTAGATCCCCTTGTGGATTTTTATACATTTGTGGTATTGTGATTTAAGTATAACATGCACAAGTTGAATGAAATTATTCTTGATATAACAATTAAGAACCAAATTTTCAGCATTTCACAAATGTGCCTGAAAAATATGCAGCTACAACTATTTAAATTGACATTTAAATTGTAAATTGACATTCTTGCTTATAGTAACTCACCTTTGTATATGCAGTGAGGTCTTGTGTGTGTGACCAAACATGAGGCCCACTGAAAATGTGGTTACAATTCACTTGTTATCACAATGTACAGTAATTGTCTGGCTATGCTGGAAAAAGGACGGGGAGCTACTGGATGTGGTTTAATTAGGCTGAAACTTTATTCCTAAAAGTCTGGGGATACTCAGCAGATAAAATTGTACAGGACAGGTAATTACATAATCATTTACAAATACCCCAGGGACTGCTGTGAGCCCTCCTGCTTTTCCATCCTGGTCCCCAGCCAATGCACTGCTGGGACCTCACTATTCCCCAAATGATGTTCAAGGAGGATTACAAAGGGGTGGGGATTGACTCCCTGCCGTATCAGTCACAGAAGCCCTAAACCCACCCTGTTTCCTCTTCTTTAAAGAATACCTCTAAATCTTTTCCACATCCATTTTATCTGATCACCGTAGCTACTCCCAATGGAGTACCTGCACATCTGCCATAAGGAGACACCAGCATTTAGCTTGGCTGTCTTCTCCCCCTCTCCCTCCCCCTGCCCCATACCCAGATGGGTTCCCAGACATCTGGTGCTCTCTTTAACATTGGCCAAAAATGTATATGCTCCCAAGTCAGATAGGTGGACCCCATTCTGCCTGAATAACTCTGATGCCCTGTATGCTATGTCCAGATGAAAAATTAGCAACCCCCCTAGGCTACTTGTGAATTTAGCCACCTGCCTGTTCACATATATCCTAGCCTTCTGGACCCATGGGACCTTCACTGTTCTCTACCACACCCTTCATAGCAACATGCCTGACCACATAATTTTTACTCAGGGGGAAAAAGTTCCAGGATCTGCCCCAAGTCCCTCTTAGCTCTGACCATTAAATCTACCGTTATACACATTCCCAAACCATTTCCCCTAAGATGAAGCACAATCATATCTGATGTCTGCTCCCGGGCCACCATGGTGTACAGAACGGGCATCAGCTGGTCCCATAACATGTCCCTCATGCCATGCCAGCTCAGGACTGCTTCACCCCCAAGCACTCCCGGGTTTACAATGGCTCCAGTGGCTCCATGGAGCCAGGCCCATGCTCAGAAGGGGCCCTGGCCTGCTCCACTTGCATTGCGCCCTGAGACCCCTCTGGCTTCCCTCACCCACCACTTGCTCCTCGTGGCCTGCCCGTCTGCTGCGTCCTCGGCACCACCCCCTGCTCCTCTCTGCCCCGTGGCCGAACCCCAGTGCACCTCCGGCTCCGGGCAGTCTTTGCTTCCCACCACCTGTGGAGCCCCACCTGTCTCCCCAGAGCTGAGCTGCCTGGGAATGGTGCAGAAGCCTGGCCCATCTCAGCTGGGGGGGAAGGGAACAGTGCAGGGAGCTTGCCTGGGTCTTGAGGGAGCCCAGCCGGGGCAGTCCCTGGCCTGGCTGATCGCACCACTCCTGAGGGACCAGAGCGATTCCCCGGCCTGGCACCAGCTCTGGCTGCACTGCCGGTTCAGCCTGGCAGACACAGTTGCCTCCCAAAAAGGCCAGTGAGTGCAGATGGGAGGCAGGGTGTGGCGGAGTGGGTTTATTGCGGGGGCACTGGGCATAGGGAGTCAGGAGGATGTTGGGTGGGGGGGCTTTGTGGCACAGCATGGGCCTGCCCCACATGGGGAAGGGGCATGCTGGCAGCACAGGGCTGGCAGGCCACTGTGTGTGTCTGGCAACTTCCAGTTTGCAAATAGTGTCCTTGCACTGGGCTAGGCAGAGCTAGGCGGCCCCTGCTATGCCAGGCCCCATTGCCCCTGTCTGGCTCCTCTCTCTGGGGACTGACCTCCCCACCCCATGCTCCATCGCCTCCATGAGGGCCCACAAATAAGTTTGGCACTGGACCCACAAAAGGTTAATCCAGCCCTGCCCCCAAGGACCAGCTGTGAATCTCCAGGCAACCTGGAAGTCCACCTATGTGCCCAGTAAACAATACTATGCCACAGATCCACGTGGTCTGCTGGCCCATCTGCAAGTGCAAACAAAAAGGAAAATTAACACTGATTCCCTACCACCAGTGGAGGTCTCATATACATATGGTATGCTTCAGACTGCCAATGCTGAATTGCCCCATTCCCCAGAACGAGCTGGGCTGCTGCTGTTGCTGCCCCAATCCTGACTGAGTGGGAACCAAATTCATGTGCTGGAAATCACAGCCCCTCATCAGTCCCTGTCTTAAAACTGTAACAAACTGGTATGCTGTGTGGGGACTCTCATTACTGTGAATAAAGAGAGTCCTATCCCTCCCTGGTCTTATTGCCATGTGTGCCCTCACAGCACCCACAGGGCAGATCCCAGGCTTGCCCCCTTTCTGGGAAATAATGAACTCTCTCATACCTCCTTGATCCATCTTTGACCTCCTCAAGGTTAATATCACATCTCCGAATGTATATCCATCAATTCCAAATCCCTTCCAGAAGTATCCCTGCAGGACTCAGGCACTAGCTTGCTGATCCTAAAAGATCCAAAAAAACCCCGAAAGCACTACCAGGAATGCAGCACTGAACAAGGCCACCTCTTGTCCACAATGACATATGGAATCCACACCACATCCCTGAACATATTAACAGTGCTTGGACAACGTGGATCCTTCCAAGGGCTGGTGCTTCGAGACCGCCCCGCTAGAAACCTCTGGACTAAAAACCTGCTACGAAGGATCTGGGTCACCATTCAGCCTACTGACAAACATAAGGCCCAATAGGTGAGTGGAGATGTTTCATGATTTAATTGCCAGGTTGGTAACAACACGATGTACTGTAGCACCAGGTCCTCTATAAATGGTCATATTGTTGGCCAGCCCTCTAACTCCTGAAATTGCACAAAATCATTACAATGTTTCTCATAGCTCCAAAATGTTCATGGAGCTACCGATCTCTGTGCTACTCTGAAAGCCATCATATTCCAAGGTTCCCCAGTGGCATCCATTTGGGTTCCTTGCTGGCTCTAGTTCCAGCTTCTGAAATCTGTCCATCTGAAAATGAGACAATGCATCTGCTACATCTTTATCAACCCCGGCCCATGTTTGGAAAAGAAAGATGTTAAAGCTTAAACGTTGTACAACAATAGCTCTCACCAGCCTCATAACTCTGTGTGATCTAGAGGACTGGTGATTGATAACGTGTACCACCACCTTGCTGTCACACGGGAAACACATCCTTTTATTAGCAAGCTCCATTCCCCAAATGATCACTGCATCAAAATTGGAAAAAGTTCCAGGAACGTTATATCCTGCAATATCCCTTTTGGAATCCAGGTGGAGGGCCATTTCTAAAATACATCAAAACCTGTACTTCCTGAAGCATCTGAGTGGATCTTTAAATCAGCCTTGAGTATCCAGTCCTATCTCTAGAATTACACGCCATTAAAATGGCTCAGAAACTTTCTCCATACCCCCCAAATCCTCCTTCATTTCTTTAGTTACCCTTATAATATGGTGAGGTCTAGATATGCCTGCAGTGGGATCTGCAAGCTGGAAACCAAATGCCCGCCCCCGGGCTACCACTCAGCAAGCAAAGTTAAGATGCCCAATAATAAATTTGCAGCTCATAGGGGTGTAACTTTCTTGGCCACTCTAGCCCTGCTAATTAAGCCCAATACTTCCTGAAGCTTATCCTGAAGGAGTCAGAATATACCCGCCAGTGTATCTTGCTCTGTGTCCCCAGATAGCTCAACATAGTAGAAAGTCTCTCCATTTTATCCTCCACCAGTTGTACCCTCATTTTTTTAGACAGAGCCTGAAAGGCATCCATCAGGCTTACACACTTATCTGAATTCACCTTGCCCATGAACAAAACATTATCTAAATAATGCACTACCTGCTGCAAACCAGCTTCCTGCACCACTGCCCAATGTAGCATTGTACTAAATTTCTCAAATGCAGAACAGAATATTGCACGTCCCACAGACGTAGCTTTATCAAAATAAAACGCGTCTTCGAAAGAGAAACCCAAAACGTTAATGTCAGAAGGATGCACTGGCAGCCGTCAAAAAGCAGACTTGAGATCACTCTTGGCCATTACCGTCCCTGGGCTACAAGCCCTACTCATGTTCACAGCCTCATCAGTGGAGGAACAGTGAACAAGGATGGGTCTAGTCCATCATTAACTGAGCTACTCCGTGAGTATGACAGGTGGAGAATTAAGCAATACTTTCCCAGAGCCTTTTTAGGAATCAAGCCTAGGGGAGAAACCTGCAAGTTCTATATAGGTAGGTGTTTAAATGTCCTGCTACCCTCTTCTTCTTCAATTTCAGGAGTAATCTTTTTCTTTATAATATGACCCCTTTCCACTAAGGACTAGTTTTTGGACATTACATGACTTCTTTCCCCTCTAAATCCTGAAGTAAACACATCCCACAAATATGCCCCAGCTGTCTTGTTAGGGAAATCCCAAAGGAGAACCCTTAACACCTCAAGCTTCACAAGAGATAGTGCCCTTGTCCAGCCCCCATTTTCAGCTTACCCCCCCACCTGTTGTTGCACCTTGGCTCTCAAATCTTGCACCCAAGGGTCTGCAGGTGGCACCTGACTTAGCCCCCATTTTGTTTCCATACTGTGGCCTTCCCTGACTGCTGTGGCAGTTGTGGGCTGCATGGGCCCCAAAGTACATTTTGCAAGCATGCCTAAATTTGCAGATGCTCCGAAAACATCCACTTTCATTAAATGCCTAGCAAATGTCATTACGAGCCTTGGGCATCCAGTGGACTTGTTATGGAACAAACAGGCCACTGTCAGTGTGAAAATCAGGCCCACATGGTGTCATCCTCTTTAACCACAGCATATGTTGCAGTGCGTCCCACTGAATCCCTGTTTGTGTTGCAGCCCTCAGTCTAAACTGTTCGTCATAGTTAAACCAAGCCATGCTCCTAAACATATTCTATGCCCACCTGATTATATTCATATATTTGAATAATACTGGGCTTCTGTCTGGGTAAGCCTCTGCAATAATGCCTGCATATATTAAGAAGGTGGCTTCCCCAATTTTCCTATGTTCTAGCCATTCTTGGCCATGTCATGGCCCTGCTTGCTCTGCCCTGGCTTACTGTGTCAGCACCTCCCTGTGCAACAATGATAATGTGTTTATATATTCAGCTCTCAAAATGTTATCTTTAGTAGTACCAAGCAGGTGAACTCCTATTGGGTGAGCCACCCCAGCATAACCGTACTCACAGCTGACCATTGGGGCACTCTTAGTGCCCTATTGCCCGCAGTCAGCAGTTCTGTCTCACAAATTCACATTCCCTGTCAGTGGGTGAGTTGTAGGGTGCTCAACAACCTCCGTCTCCCTGCTAAGGGTTTCCACCCGTTGGTGAGGGTCCTGCCCTGCCTGACTATTGTCTGTCCCCCAAAGTCGAGCCCATGTTGGGTGTCCAGTACTGTCACATCCAGACCCCCTCCCCCACCCATGGAAGCTCCCAGCTGCTGCAATAACTGAAGGTTAGCTTGTTACAGTTGTGTAATGCCATTAGTCTCTGTAGATGGTGTGTATAACTCAGACATTCCCGACACAATTCCTAGGACATCAGCTCCCTCCCATAACCTACTGGCTTGTTCTGTTACCCCACTAGTTTTGATGTCTCCTGCCCTCTAGGGAGAGGGGGGAAGTGACCACCTTCCCCTTCCCCATTTAGGTCCTCCATGTGGAGAATTGTGCAAGTTCCCTGAATCCCCAGTGAGGTCCCTGCTACTGTTACACATTGCTGCATTGGAGGGAAGGGAATCACTTTCACACTCTGCTCCTGCAACCTCCTTCTGGGGTTGATTACACTCACCCCTGCCAGCCACGTTGCTCCCCTGTCCTGCAATCAGTTTGTTCAAATGTCCTGGCTCTGGGCGACCCTCTAGACACTGTAAGCCTTGTAGTGCAATCTGTTGTCAAGAGTCAAGGAGAATGAGGATGGAGTGCTGGTTCTCAGCTTTGGTTAAGACAAGGTTATTAGAAAGTTTGGCAAGAGTGGTTTGACAAAGTGGAGTGCAAGGGGTGAAGGCAGCACTAGAGAGAGTCTAGGATGGAACTGAAGGAGAACTCCAGACAGAGATTATAAACCGTTCGTTCAATGGGTTTAGAGACAGCAAGGAGATGGGGTAGTAGCTGGAGGGGCAAGTGGGGTCAAGGATGATTTTTTTTTTTTTAAGTGGAAGAGACTAACACATGCTTGTATTGTAAGGGGAAAGAGCCAGAGGATAGTGAAAGGTGAAGGAGAAGGGTAAGGGAAGGATGAGGATTGGTTTGAGAGAGATCAGGATATGGGATGGAAGGGGATCACTGGGGCAAGTGGTGGCATTAGAGGAAAGTAAATGAGAAACTTCTGCATCGGTGACAAGGGAGGAGAGAGTTGTAGGGCAGAAAGGGGGAAGGAGAAAGGGAAAGTCATGTTGTATTTTGTCAGTTTTCTCTTGAAAGAAATTGGCGAGATCCAGTGCAGAGAGAGAAGTAGATACAGGAGTTTAAAATTGGCTGTTGCACTATAAAGTCCAAATAAATAATAAGAAATTCAACAGCGTTAGTATTAAGAATAACCAACTGCTGTCTGTAGTCTTAGACTTCAAGCTGATATGAATATAAAAATAGGGTGCAAAAAACTACATTTTTAGATTAGAGATGAAAGAGAACATCATGTCACCCAGCGTCTCGCCCTGCTGAAGCAGGATTTTTCCCTATGGTATGTTTTTTCATGCTTTGTCCACTCTGCTTTCTATTGTTGTCAGTAGAGGGACTTTTTCACCTCTTCTCACTTGAGAATTGAGTGATGCATTCATTTTTCAGAATAAAAATTTAACGAAATTTAAACATTTTTCTTACATTATTCTGACATTCCTTTCAGGTTATATACAAATAGCCACAGAAAAGGGAGGTTGTGGCTGGGCTCATGACAAAATATATTACATTAAAAAAGTACAGTATATACAGGAAAGTGAATGGAATTGTGGTCACGATTAATTCATCTAGACATTAGCAATATTTTTGTACTTAACACATAACATATAATTATGTGGCTAAAGAATGGAAAATGATTCCTGTGTATAAATAGTTTATAAACACATCAGCAGGTTAACAATACACAATGTGCAGACGTTTCCTGTGTTTGTCCTGAACAGCATAGGAGGAATGTGCCAAGAGCAGGTCAATTTATGTCACTTTTTTCCTTCTAAAGCCAGGCTGCTGTACAACCACAAATTTCACCGACTAACACTGATAACAGTTGCATAGCATAGTGGTTTTCAAACTTTTTTTCTGGGGACCCAGTTGAAGAAAATGGTTGATGCTCGCAACGCAACGGAGTTGAAGATGAGGGGTTTGGGGTGTTGGAGGGGCTCAGGGCTGGGGCAAAGGGTTGGCTTGCGGGGGTGAGGGCTGTGGGGTGGGGCTGGGAATGAGGGTTTCAGGGAATGGGAAGGGGCTCTGGGCTGGGGCAGGGGGTTGGGGTGTGGGAAGGGGTCAGGGCTCTGGACTGGGGCTGGGGATGAGGGGTTTGGGGTGTAGGAGGGGCTCTGGGTTGGGGGGCCTCAGGGCTGGGGCAGGGGGTTGGGGTGTGGGAGAGGGTTAAGGCTCTGGGCTGGGGATGAGGGGTTTGGGGTGCAGGAAGGGGTTCCAGGTTTGGGGGTACTCAGGGCTGGGGCAGGAGATTGGGGTGTGGGAGGGGTCAGGGTCTGGGCTGGGGCCAGGGATGAGGGGTTTGGGGTGCAGGGTTTCCAGGTTTGGGGGTGCTCAGGGCTGGGGCAGGGGATTGGGGCTCAGTAGTGACGTGCAGACTTGCGTCCAGCAGCTCCCAGCCAGCAGCACCGCCAGGGTGCACCACGGACTGCGCTGTGCCCTGGAAGCGGCCAGCAGCAGGTCTGGCTCCTAGGAGGAGGTGCACAAGTGGCTCTGCACGACTCTCGTCCTCAGGCACCATGCCCCCAGTTCCCATTGGCTGGTTGCCGGCCAATGGGAGTGCAGAGCCAGTGTTTGGGGTGGGAGCAGCACGTGGAGGCCCGTGGCCCCTTTGCCTAGAAGCCAGACCCGCTGCTGGCCACTTCCAGGGCACAGCACAGTGTTGGAAAAGGTAGGCACTGGCCTGCCTTAGCTGGGCAGCACCGTCTATGGGACTTCTGACATCCCGGTCGGCGGTGCTGACCAGAGCAAGGTGACCCAGAGCCTTACATGCCACGGTCCAGTAGTAGTTGCAACCCACAGTTGGAAAACACTGGCATAACGTAAAAAAACCTCATAAAAGGCCAAATTCATCCCTAGTATAACTCCACTAACTTTAATAGAGATACACCAATGATGATTTGGCTGATTGTTTTCAATGGTGACTGCACCACTGTTTTGATTAGTTACTCTTATATTATTCATTGCAGAGGAAAGAGTAAATTACTTAAAACAGAGTGAAGGGTAGATAATTAATGCCTTCCTGTCAAAGAAATATAGATTTTACTTTCTAAAGCAGTTCACTGTATGGTGGATCCATTAAACAGTGTCTAGTTTAATACTATGACTTAGAAAAACCATAGTATAAAGAGATCGAGCCAAAGTCTGCCAGTTGGTTTTAGGTATAATCAAGGTCAGGACTTGGCCCTCTAGTTCAGATGTTAATTCTTGATAACCTAACAGAAAGCTCTCTTGTGAAGGAGCTGGTCTTTTAGAGCTCAGAGCTACAGGGTGTTCTGATGTTCTAGGAACAGCGTCTGGTATTGTCATGGCAAGCCCAGGAAAATTCCTCTGGGAGACTTCTTTGTTTCTGCACATCCAGATGCTGGAATGGAAATTAGCTGTATGTGAACCCTGAGAATTTTGCTGTGAAGCAGCTCTGGGCTGATAACGTTTTACCATTATGCTTTTCCCCTCACCTGTTTTCTAAAATATTATTCAAACTTTCCTCTGTCCCAGGGCCATATATGTATGTCAGCATATATGCTTTTTATACTCTGATTCCTGTGTCAGGTAAAGACCATGGGCCACATCACACCTTCCTACGGGAGGGAAAGACTTACCAGTAAAACTTATGTGGAATTTCCAAGGTATCATCCCTTTCACTTGCAGCTCTAGCTTTTAACCTCAGATCTGTGGCTACTTAGCCATATGGATGCCCTGAGTCTTTCACTTTGGAGAACTAGCCCTTCACTGCTGCTCCTGATCCCCTCTCCTCCTATTGGAACATTCCACTGGTCCCCAGTTCATGTCTGTGCACTAATCCCCTACCCTTTAGGAGAAGCATGATGTACAACAGCTTTTTCTCCATCTGTCCACACCCTCTAACTCCTGTGGCAGCTCAGTTGCATCATATTTGTGCAGAGGAAAGGAATCCATGGATTTAGGATAAAGGGATAATATGGCAAGTAGGCTCCATTCTTTCAACTATAAAATCTTCAGATACAGATCTGTTGTATTTTCCCAAGCAGAAGGCAGAAGCCTTCTTCTTTTGGTTCACTTAAAACTAGACTTGAAAAAGCAACAAACTCTGGAGCCTCCCGGCTCTGCATCCCTGGATTGGGAGGATTCTGAAAGAACACTTCCTTCTTTTTGCTGAGAGCCCTTTCTTTGTTTAGGGTTAGGGTGGAGCTTAGCTGGAGATTCTCTTTTTCTGCTGGCATGCTGAGTAGCTTTTCCAAGGTGGGGAAGCTGTCTGCCTAGTTTCCTTTGAATGGAGTTAAGCCCTTTCCTTCTTGACTGTGTATGATGTCTTAGTGTGGGTTATTTACACATCATAGATTTCACCTACTCCCCTCTCCCAAAGACCCCAAGCCCCTGAGTGCACCAAGCAAAAGCTATACCTTCCCCCTCCCCCAACACACGCACATCCGTTTGCAGGACAGAAATGGCATAATGTGGCACCACCCTTGTTCTCTTGCATCTTGAAAGACTTCAGGTAGCAAGGACAGATACCACTTCATGCACCAGACATATAGGAATTTCAGAGGGACAGGGTCTGTGACCAGTGTGAAGTGGTTCCCTAAGACATAGTGGAGGGCCTCAATCAGCTTAACAGATAAGCGCTCCTCCTTAGTTGAAGAGTAGGCTTTACCTCAAGGAAACAGCTTTCTACGTTGATAGGGCACTGAGTGCCTCTGTCCCTCAGAGTCTTCTGAAGCTCCCGCTGGGTACTACAGATCTTTACCACACCTAATGCAGGCCAGTGCCTAATTCACACCATCAGGCTCTAGGTCTGTGCTTTAAAAGCAAATATGACCCACCATCCATGAACATTCATTTATGCTTTAGACTACAGGTGCTCTGTTTTATAATTATTGTTTAGGGTGCCTAGAATCAATGATTCAGGTGAAAAACACGGTATCATTATAACTATAAAATTACCTCTATTTAAAGATGTTTTTCTAATTCATAAAATTTACCTATTACCACCTGTAAGTTCATCTACATAAATTATAAGATTGCATAAATTGAAGCAATATACCAACACAATACTAACTGGGGAACGCAAAATGCCCCCTCTGCAAAAGAAAATGTAAAGCCCATCTCTAGCATCCCTTAGACAAAAATGAGGTCAGTTTTGAAGGTAAGCAAACTCAAGCTTTCTCAGATCAACAGGGCCTCAAATTCCAGAACTGAGAACTGCCCAACTGAGAACACCCAGTCTGCAGACCTTGGACATTCAGGTTTCTGAACTTTTAGAAAGAGCACCTCTGCTTCTCTCAACTGTTAGGATGGAGCACAGAGAGACAATCTCTAGAAAAATGAGGATCCCAATTAAAACCCATGCTTTGAATTTCACTTGGAAACATACACTGTGCAGCATTGTGTAGCGTAAGTAAACAGCCACACTCTGCACACATCTTTAAGGCTAGCCCCAGGCAGAGCACTCTACAAAATCCTGTCTGTTGGTGACAAAGGCTTGGATAACTTTGAGGCGGTCTGCATTCAACAGTAAACGTCACCACCTCTTTGCCAAGCAAAAATTAAAAATAGTGCTCTTGACAACTTCTGTTCCCTCTGAATCCAAGAGCTCCCCAGGATGCCAAGCCAGCTGAAAGGTGGACTAATTCAACAGGCAGCCTTCATTGGCAAAGTTCCTAGTAGTCCTGGGATGGACTTTAAAAGCTGTCCTATACTTGATCAATAGTACACCATTGCTTCTATGACGTTTACAAGGTAAGGTTAAGGGGGTGCACACTCAAATCCCTCTGCCCTAAAAGATTTACAGTCCTGGCCCTTTAAAATTCTTCCTGTGTTGTAAAGGAATGTCGAGGGAAACCAACCTGTCAATTTTCTGGTTCACAAGCAAAGAATAACTTAGATTGTAACCTCTTTGGGGCAGGGGCTGTTTTTTGTTCTGTGTTTGTATGGTGCCTAGCACAATAGGGACCTAGTCCATGACTAGCGTGATAATGCTGATGATAACATTACTGATTAGAGGAGGAAGTCATGACATTAGCTGTCTGCAGCAATTTGCTGTTTTGAGGGCAGAGAAAGAGAAGGGGGGAGCTCACAGAAGGTGTCTTTTCAGAAATAGCTGCAAATGCGTTAGGAACTGCAAGTGCGTTAGTCCTTTTTCCTATGTCCAGTGCATCTGTCTGCTGCTCCCAAGGCTTGGCACGGAATCCTGCCAGTTGGTCCTGAATGCTACATTTGGCTCCGAATCATTAATTCTGCCCTATGTTCTCAGTTCCAGCTATGAAATCCTAATGCTGGCTGCTGCTTGTAATCTTGGTTCTTGAATCATTCCTGCTGCTTCTACAGCTAGGTTCTTATTCCTGTCTAGTGGTGCACTTAGGGCCAAATTGCTGTACATTTCTAGACCATGGGAGTTTTGCGGTTGACTTCAGCTAGATCATTTTTTGATCCTTAGACCTTAATCTTGCTTTGCGTCTGGTTCTGTGTCCTTCACCCTAGCTGTGTTTCACTTGATCTCTAGCTCCAAATGTTGCTCTTGATCCTGTGCATTTAGTTTGGGAGATTGCACCGCACATAGGGCTTTATCCTTGAATGTTAGTAATGTGCAATGTATTTGTGGACCGGGATGTTCAAGTGAAGGTCACACAAAGTTTCCACCTCTCTCTCTGGACCACCCTACGGATAATACTTTTAGCTGAGCAATGGCACAATACTTTGACTGTTCTGTGTGTGCCTGGGTATGCACAACACGTCCACGCTGGCACCAAACAAAAGAGCAACAACATTTCTTCCATTTTTTTTTTTCTCTGCTTCAGAAGTGATTCAGTCTCTCAGCGTGCCCCTTACATATCAGGTTGCTTGCCCATTTTAATAGTAGCTCTGGCAGCACTTGCTAACTGTATGGAATGAAACTTCAAAACTAAATAGTGCTGTAAATACGATTAGAAACAATGCTGTGAAAAGAAAAGAAATGTTGTCATTATGCAGCTTATTTATGGCTAGCTAATTTAAATGATTTTCAGAGCGTTTACTTCAGATGCCTTCTTTCATTTCCCCACAGTTATATTTTAGTGTTCTCATTAATACTGACTTTTAGAAAGATGCAATGTGTCTGAATTGAATAGTAATGTATAATTTAAGAGAAAATAAACTTTCATTTTACTATTGTGTATGGCAACAACAGAACAGTTTGTTTATTAGTGTCTAGTGCAAGTGCAGTAGAGCCAGCCAGTATCTTGAGTAGAAAAGTGGCATGTGAATTGCATAATATTTGCTTGCATTAAACATATCAAAGCAAAAGTTTCAATAATGTATCCTTTTTATAAGTACAAAAGTCACCTTTGTGCATGCATATCAGGTTTGGTATGATCTTTAATGTTGCCAACCAATCTAAAATTATCCTGGCCTAAAAACATTTTTAATGGAGTCACCCAGGTCCCTGGATTTCAGATTATACTAATGTTTGTTTTTCTAATGCTACATTGAATGTCCAAATATATGCAATTTTGCTTGGTTGTTTTTTTTTTTTAACCTTATTACAAAAGTTAAAAGGGTAACTTCCAGTAATGTCAACCCCAAGTATTCAAAAGTCATACATAAGTCAGGCCCCCAGAAATCATAAGATTGGCTGAAAAATTGAGTTTTTCAAACTCAAAAAAATGTTGAGTTCTTTTTATTTACCTTCTGTTTTAATTTTAAGCACTTAAGATTCAGCATTTTCAAGCTTTTCCCCTCTCCCAACTGTAAGGGCTAGAAACTTACTTATTTGTTAAATGAAAGTTGTGATTCTCACATGATCACTTGTCTCCAGGAGTTGGGGCTTCTAAGAAAAGCACCAACTCTTGCGAGACTCTCAAAAAACCCATGAAAGTTGGCAAATCCTATTTCAATGGTACTTTACCTGAGGGACTGAACTTATAGGACCAGAGTGTCCCTGGCCATAGTGCTGTTGCTTCTTTCTCCAGACACCACAGACAAGGGCTAGAGATATTCACAGTCTCTATGCTGCTCCTGTTTTCCTATGGATGCACAAATTTCCCCAAAGTGGGGTATGGTCCTGCTCCCCTTCACACCCGCCTGCCTACTGAATTGGTCAGGTGCACTGGGGCAAGAAGCTTGCCTCCCTCATCTCCATTGGATTGGGGCAGTTTCACACTATCTCCTATGTAAAGTTCTCGTTCAGTGCTATTATCTTGTCCATAATAGGGGCCCAATTAAAAAAAAAGAGAGAGAGACTGGAGTCTTGTGTATCCACTGGTAAGGTTTTGTATGGAAAAGATTGTTTTCTATACACAACAGCCAACATTACTTTATGTATCAGATTACTCTTATTTTAGATTAAGGAAAACAACAAAAAAGCGTGGACTAGATCATGGGATGTTTTGGATGTCCTCAACTTTTACTGATTTCAGTGGAAATTGAGGGTGCTCAGTATATTGCAGGAACAGGCTCATGTGGCTGAATGCTGCCATCAGATACATAAATGCAGCTCCTTGTGTCCTCTGTTGAATTGTGCTTGATTATACTGTGCTGAATTTAGCCTCTTAATTTTAAGTCAAGGGCATGAATTCTGCCAGGTATACTTGCCAGCTTGGTTCTTGGGACCTAGCACATTCTGCTTACTATTCTTCCTGTCTTCCCTTGTCTCAACAATGTCAGATTACAGCAAGCACGTTGAAGTTTATAATATACGTATCTTGTCTCCTGTTATAAGTGAATGGTAAAGCATTTTGTTACAGAATTGTGTAGTGTGTTTCTGAATCTATTCTTTGTGTGTGTTGCAGTGATTTGAACACTTTGATGTGCCATGTTAATCAAAAGTGAGAAAGTATTTATGTCAAAGTGAAATTCTTTGAGGATGAAAAATATGTCATAAGTAGGTTAAGGAGACATTGTAAGTCTGAGATAACACCTTTGAACACAATGTATAGTAATATACAGTTTCTTACATCAAATCCATTAATTCCTTCAGTTGAAAAGACCACCATTTGGAAGGAATGATATTGGGAAGGAATTTGTTATAACTGCAGTGCAACAAGCATCAAAATCCTAGTGTAAATGTCAAAATGGACATATTTCCTTTACTCATCTTTAGACTTGGCTTGAAAAGTGGTTCCACAAATGACATTTCTACAGCTTTGGCTAAACCACAGATGCTTGGCAGTTGCAAAATTAAAATAGACACAGTAATGTACTGTATATTTTATTTAACAATGGCAATCAGCTTAGCTGCAGTTCCTCAGCACTAGTTAAAATGTGTGACCAGTCAAAAGGTAATAGTTTCAAATTCTTTATCTTCTATCTTTAGAGAAAAAGGACCAAATTTATCTCCTGTGATTTTCTGACTGAGTGGTTATACAAGTAAGTTAATTCTGTTTCTAAATATTAACTTTGTTGAATGATTCAGCAACATAAATTTATAAGTAGAATAACAACAATTGAGATTAATGTTGTTGTTTTCCTGTTAACTGTATTTTAAAAAATATATATGATATAATTATCAGCCAGAATCCAAAGAGGAAAGATGAGCCATTCACAGAATTCTTCTCCATCCCTTTTGTGAAGGACTGGCTAAAGGACCAGTAAGTATTATGCAATATTCAAACAGTATTTTTTTTCTTTTTTCTCATCTTCCCCCTAATTTCCCCCCTCCCCAAACAACAGAGCTTAAATGTGTTAAAATTGTCCCCCTTGAAGTGTCCTTCACCATTCTTGCATAACAAAGGGTCTTTGTGGTGCTTGTTAATTTGGTAGTTATAAGATATTTTGTGCCAGGATCATTTGCACAGAAAGGGTTGTGGGAGTGCTAAACATTTCATTATTCTAAAGTGCAGGGAATTTCAAATTGCCTGATGGTATTATGAAAATCCTTATACTAATGAACAAATAACCCTGGTTTTAAATATTGCTTGCTAATGCTATGATTAGGAACCTCTTTGAGGTTTAGAAATTTGTTCCTCCATACTGTGACCAGCTTGTTTAAAAATCCCTGTAGTAACACTTGGCATCGAGATGCATTTCTTCTGCATATTATTCATGATTTTGTATCTAAGAGATGACACTTTCTGTTTCTGGAGTAAAGTGTTAATTGTCTCCCTCTTCAGCTTTCCCTATTACTCCTCCAATACAGGGCTGTATCATAGTTTTGGAGGAATCTTTTTCTTCTTGGTTGCATGATTTGTCCAGCAATGCAGCTGTTGCTTGAGAAAAGAATGGGGGAGTGGGGAGGGGAGATAACAGCCCACAATGAAGGAGTAAGAAAATTTTATGGCCCAGATTTTCAAGAGAATTCCCTTTTAAGCACCTTTAATGATGTGGCCAGATATGTTGCCAGTGGAAGCTTTTGGGTGCTGAGGACTTTTTTGAAAATCTGTCCATTTCATTAAGATGCCAAAATGGGAGCTGAGCTTTCTTGAAAATCTTGCTATAGGGTTCCACTTGGAAAAACCTAGAACTCTGAGTCACTGCCTCAGAGAGAGAATAGCTCCTTGATGTTCATAGGCCTTTGAAGAGAGCAGGGTGAATGAGAAGTGGACACTCAAGCCTGGTCTATACTACACTGTTAGGTTGATGTATGACATAATTACGTTGACGTAAGCTGCCTGTGTACACACTACGCCCTTGTCCCACCCATGTAAGTGCCGTACTACACCGACATCATAACTCCAGCAGGCGTAGAGCTTATGTCGATGTAGTTAGGACGTGGTGTCTGTGTAGACACTGTTACTTACCTCAGCTGTTGAGTATCTTGTCAATTTCAGGGCTCCATGCTGGAGCCCTGAAATTGACAAGAAAACTGGGCAGCTAGAGCCTGGCTGCCCGCTTCCGGAATGGAGGCAAGTAGCTCAGGAGGCTGCCCCCTGCCTTGCTCCTGGCGGGGAACAGGGAGGTGAGAAGCCCAGATGGCTATCCCTGCTTCCAGTTGGGAGGTAGGAGCCAAAAGCCTGGGGGGCAGCTAGGCTACCGGTGTGGAGCTGCGCAGAGCTGTGAACTCTGGCTCTCAGCCCCCCACACAGCCAGTGGGGGTGCTCCTGTTGAGGATGCACATCACCGACAGAAGGAGAGTAGCAGCTGTAAGTCGACCTAACATAGGTCAACTTAAGTTTGTAGTGTAGACATGCCCTCAGACACCTAATACAGAAATAACAAGTTTCTTCACACTTCCCTGCCAATGTGGCTCAAACCTACCTTAGATGGACAACTTCTAGGGACTAATAAATTTCATTCTCCATACCCATTAGCTGCTTACTATCTCAACCAACAAGATTGCCATTTCAAGCGGCAATTTTGAGATTTGGATGCTTGCTTTAAACTGGAGTGAGACAGTCATACTAATTGCATAGAGGCTACTGAACAGCCATCAGATAGTATCATATTTCTGTTATAACTGACATGGGAGTTGGAATTTTTGAAGGTGACTAAGGTCTGGTCTACACTATAGAGTTAGGTCGACTCAAGGCAGCTTACGTTGACCTAACTCTGTAAGCGTCTACGCTAAAATGTCACTCCCACCAATGTAACTTGTTTGCTATGTTGACTTAATAGCTCCATCTCCACGAGAGGTGTAGTGCTCAGGTCGATGTAGTTAGATCAACGCAGTGTCAGTGTATACACTGTTTTACTTACGTCGACTTTAGTGGCCTCCAGGAGGTGCCCCACAGTGCCCCAACCTGACCGCTCTGGTCATCATTTTTAACTCTGCTGCCCAGAGGCCAGGTGGACAGGTACACACATCTCCCCTTTAAAAGCCCTGTGAATTTTTGAAATTCCATTTCCTGTTTGCTTGGTGTGGAGAGCTCACCTAGCAAGTACCCAGCTGACCATGCTGGCTCCACGCTGCCTGGAGTACACAGGAGGTGGTGGATCGCTTAGGTCTGTAGGAAGAAGAGGCTATGCAGGCACAGCTCCAATCCAGCTGTAGAAACGTCATTATCTATGAGCAGATTGCTCAGGGCCTGGGGAAGAAGGGCTACAAGATGGACCACAGCAGTGCCGCGTGAAAGCCAATATGCTGCCGCAAGCATACCAAAACGCAAGGGAGGTTAACAGTCGCTCTGGTGCGGAGTGCAGACATGCTGCTTTTATAAAGAGCTGCATGCCATCCTCAGGGGAGACCCCGCTACCACTTCCAAGAGCCCCATGGATACTTCATAGAACTGGAAGGGACCTCGAGAGGTCATCTAGTCCAGTCCCCTGCACTCAAAGCAGGACTAAGCTCTAGACCCCATCCCTGACACGTGTTTGTCTAACCTGCTTTTAAAAATCTCCAATGGTGGAGACTCCACAACCTCCCTAGGCAATTTATTCCAGTGGTTAACCACCCTGACAGTTAGGAAATTTTTCCTAATGTCCACCCTAAACCTCCCTTGCTGCAATTTAAGCCCATTGCGACTTTAGGGGAGCTGGAGTCACAGGCCCCCAGAGTGAACAGTGAGGAGGAGGTGTTGGATGAGGAAGAGGAGGAGGAGGAGTATGGGGGACAGGTGACTGGGGGATCCAGTGGCTCAGTGAGCCAGGACCTCTTTTTGACTCCAGAACAGTTGAGCCAATCCCTACAGTCCAGTATGGGCAAGCTTGATGCAGGGGAAGTAACCTCTGGTAAGTATGCAGTTTGCTTTGATATTGCAGGGACACGTGTTCATTTACTCTTTTTAAATCATGCTAGAAGAGGTAGTGAAATAACCAGTAGAGGTAGAGTTGCTATCTGCTTCTCATTCCCCTATACAGTAAGACAGAGTGGGCCCTGCAGAACCTGTTTGTGCACCAGGATAGCCCATGAATCCTCCATAGAGATCTCAAGGAAACTTTCCTGAAGGTAGTCTGCAATTCTCTGACAAAAGTTTCTGGGGAGGGCTGCCTTATTTCATCCACTGTGGTAGGACACTTTCCCATGCCATTCAGCAATTACTTCAGCAGGCGCCATTGCAGCACACAAGCTAGCAGCATATGGACACATGCAGCAGCTTTTCCCTTTTAGCCTCCATTACCCTCAGGAGTGAGATATCAGCTAAAATCACCACTGCCTGTGGAAAACAGTGCCAGTATTCAGTTCAATTGCCCTATTTGCATATACTCATGCCTGTGAGCGATTCTTCCCCCCCCCCCCCCCCGTTATTGTCCCAATTCACCCCCTTCTTCCCCGGGTCGCACTATGAATCCCAAGGAGGAAGGGCCTGGAGGGTCTCTACATCCACACCAGCAGAGTGTCCGATGTAGAGAGCTGTAGCTCACAAAAGCTTATGCTCTAATAAATGTGTTAGTCTCTAAGGTGCCACGAGTCCTCCTTTTCTTTTTGCGAATACAGACTAACACGGCTGCTACTCTGAAATCAGCCAGATAAGGAGGAGAAAGAAGAGCATGTAGGATGACATGTTCCAAGAGATCCTGCAAGCCTCTGGTGCTTTGGATACTGAGCATATGGCTTGGAGGATCACCCTTGCAGACAGAATGGACAGGGATAGAGCGGAGAGGAGAGGAGAAAAGCACAGGAAAAGGAGACAGACATGCAGCAAGAGATGTTAGTACTTCTCAAGGAGCAAATAGACATGCTGGAGACAGTCAGGCCAATGAGGGGAGGCAAATGCCACACCTGCTCGAGGCTTGCAGTTTGTGGGGCCAAGCCCCTCCTCCCTGCCCAAACTATGCCCAAGCTTATAAATCTTATTTTTGATATAATGTGTTTCTAAATTGGTCTGCCTAAATTTTGTCAGAATAAGAACCAAAAGCTGTGTCCAGTTTCACAAGTTTCGATGAATACATTTTAGCTTTAATTCTAGAGAGCTTGCCACAGATGAAGCTTCACAATTGTTTCCATCTGTAAGATGTACAGTAACAGCAAAAAGAAAAGGAGTACTTGCGGCACCTTAGAGACTAACCAATTTATTAGAGCATAAGCTTTTGTGAGCTACAGCTCACTTCATCGGACACTCTGCTGGTGTGGATGTAGAGACCCTCCAGGCCCCTCTTCCTTGGGATTCATAGTGCGGCCCGGGGAAGAAGGGGGTGAATAAATTTGTTAGTCTCTAAGGTGCCACAAGTACTCCTTTTTCTTTTTGCGAATGCAGACTAACACGGCTGCTACTCTGAAACCAGTAACAGCGAAGGAATCTGTAGGTAAATTCTTTGGGGCAGTTACCGTATCTCCAACTGGATTTTGTAAAGCACCAAGCGAACTGAGAAATATTTTATCATTATGTATTAAGACCTTGGTTACTAAAGCAGTTTTAAAAAATAAAGATGTTGTCCTGATGACTGTCTGTCTGAGGAACATTCCCTCAGTTATAACAAGCAAAAAACATTATTTTAAAAATGTAGAAGGTTCCCCTTAACAGATTGCTACAATTAAACCCTTGGACTCTTTCCATACATATGCAATAAGAGCAATGCAGTTACCTTTCGTTTGCATTTTCTCAGCAATATTTCCAGCTGAACTACCCTGAAACCCAAGCACAAATAACCAAATTATATAAAATTCAGGGGTCATGTCATGTCATGAACCCATTGGCATTCTGATTTTTAGTAGAGATGCAATTAGGGTTATACCTGTTCATCATTTGTTTGTCGGGCTTTCCAATGCTCTAAAGCAGATTAGATAAATGTGTGGGGGAAAAGCAATAGGATAAATCTATAATGTTGTTGTGCTGTGAAAAATTCTAATATGATGAGATTCTCGTGTAATATTAATTTAGAAATACTACAGCTTCATTCTAGTTTACCTTCCACATTGCCAGAGAATGAAAGGCAATAGCATGCAGTTCTCTGTTTGCAACTAAACCTGTGTAGTTTCCTCTGTCCTCTACCCAAGGTCAGCTCGTGCATAGGTTTCTGACTGGGGTTACAAGAGCTGTACAAAAAGAACAGGAGTACTTGTGGCACCTTAGAGACTAACCAATTTATTTGAGCATAAGCTTTCGTGAGCTGCAGCTCACTTCATTGGATGTAGCTCACGAAAGCTTATGCTCAAATAAATTGGTTAGTCTCTAAGATGCCACAAGTCCTCCTTTTCTTTTTGTGAATACAGACTACCACGGCTGCTACTCTGAAAAGAGCTATACAGTTTTTGTGAATTAACAGTAATATGCAGAACATTGAAATTATCTATCTGCATTTTTGCTTTTGTTAAAAAAAATGTATATAGTAGTATCCACTCAATATTGAATTCCAAAGAACGTATTCCCTGTTGGCATTGTTGGAACTTATCTGTGTGTACTGAAACAAATATAGAGAGATGGGGGAAATAAATGATCATAGCCTTTATCATAGCTAAATATTTCAGTAAGATATACTGGTACATAAATGATTGCTATTGCAATCATTGCTAGTTGAATAATAAATGATTGCTAGTTGCTTTATGTAGAGCATATATATCTATCTGTGTTTGTATATACAGATTAGGTTTTTTCCCTTCTCCTCCTTTTAATATTCTAATTAGGCAAAGTCTGCTGGTCTCAGCTGCCTTTACAGTTGACTTCATTGTCAGTTCTCAGCTGGCCAATAGGGGTAATTTTGCATGGGTGGCTGACTTCTTTCTTTCCATAATATGCCCAGTTCCCACAGGTTTTGCTTCGTGCACACTGCAATATTTCATTGCTCTGTCACTAAATCAGTCACGCTCTGCAACTTTCAGTATACATTTCATTTGGACTACATGTGTCTTTCTTATAGCTTGTGCTTTAATATGTTGATATAATAAGCAACACCTTTTCTAAGAAAAAGCAAACAAACAGTTCAATATGGACACTAGTCCAGCCACACAGTTCTGATTACAGGAATGTGGCAGGATTAATGTTGTTATAGGAAGCTTAATTTTTTTATTTCATGATTTCTTTTTTCACTTTAAACTGTGCAACATTAACATTGCATTGACATAGTATTTTTGCATTTAGTTTATATATAAAATAGTTACACTGTAATTTAAGTTTTTTGTGAATGAACTTTCTCTTAGAATAATGAAATTTGATCTACAGTAGAGATTATCAGAATTACTGTGGGGAAAATGGAAAAATATTAATAGTGTACTTTGGCTTCCTAACAGGTTATATCAAAGATTACTACTGCTAATCCTTCATGCTTACAGACTATAGGGTCTGATCCAAAGCACACTGAAGTCAATGGAAAGATTCCCACTGACTTCAATGGCTTTGGATAAGATTCATGTGCCTTTGATTGAAGAGTCTCTTTCCATCGAAGGCTGAAAACACCCCTGTGAAGTAGGGAAGTGTTATTAGCCTCATTTGTGTACAAATGAGCAAACTAAAGTGTAGAACTATGGGAACTTGCACAATGTCATACAACATATCTGTGGATCCAGTAATAGGGCTTAGGGCTCCTGACTCCCAGTCTCATGCTGTAACCACAAATTCACCATTAAAAACTCAGAGTTCTACATCAGAAGCAGACACAGTGTTGTAAGGGGAAAATCACTATTTCATAGTTTTCAGGTTGAAAAAACTGACCTAGGACAAAGGCACATGACACTATTTTTTATGTAATGATATAGGTATGCATACAGATAAATATAAAACCAGGGCATTTTAGCTCCCATCCACACTAGACCTAGAGACACCCAGGGGGAACAACAGCTGTAGCTGGAAGGAACTTGCATGGACCTGATTATGGAATCTGTTTCTAGATCTGTATGACTCCTTCCCCAGAGCATCCAATGCCACCATATGAGCTGAAGGCACACAGTGTAAATCAGGGCTATCCAGCCTCCCCATTCTCAGCAAGATTGAGAGGGACCTGTCACATTCCCTTTCTCCCTCTCTAATTGGGGAGCAACAGCTGCAGCTGAGAGGAGCCTTCATACCCTGACATCATTCACTCAGTTCTGAAAGTTGGTCTCTGGATTTTGTTTTTCCCCATTTGCTCTTCGATTACTGTTGGTTGGTGGTCTCCCTTCATCCTAACCCTCTCGTACCCTTGCTACCATTCAACTGCCCTGCCCCACTCTCTTGCCCATTGTGCTTCTCTCCCTCCACCTCTAGACTGCCTGACTTTCTAACATTTAGTCCCACACTCACTCCGCTTCCCTTCTCACCCCTAAGGCCACTTTGCTTATTCATTATATACCTGTCGTCCACCCAATGACTGTTTCTTGTCTTTTTATACTGTAAGCTCTTGTGGGCAAGTATTTTGTCTTCCTATATATCAGTACAATGCCTAGCATATTTTCTTTGCTACCACTGTATAAATAACAATAATAAAGTGGGGGAAATTCTTCCTCAGCTTGCCCCCTTTGGAAACAGCCAGACAAGTCTCTTCTATATCATGAATGAAACTACGTGCAGTAAGCATGCTATTTTGGCAAATACATTGGAATTGCAATAACTGCAGGGCTAAACTGTTAAGTTGTCAGACACTGTAGATGTCAAAAAATGCTCTAGAAATCTGGCCTAGATAAATGCCTGTGTTCTACATGTGTATATCTGTACTTCAGTGAATATCTAGAAAACCCCTGAATGAGTTAAGACTGAAATTTGCATTTTGATTCTTTCCCCTAAAAGATTTCCTACCTAAAATGCAAAGAAAGCAGAGAGTTATTTTAAAAAATGAAACACTCTCCTCCTTCAAGGCTTAGGAGCTTTGCACTTGGCTGTGTTCAGACGGATACAAAAGCTCAGGTCAATGAATTCTTGAAAAAAGCAATATGTAAAAAAAGGGGATTGCAGTATTTGATCATTCCTGTCCTGGTTGTCAGCTATAGGAAGGAAAAACTGATAGACAGGAGAAGACTTTGTGAAGCTTTACTCCTGACAACTGTCTAAGGCTGCTGGTATTCTCCTTCTTCAGAAGGCCAAACATGATTGTTCCAACATTCAGAGTCTTTCAAAGGAGAAATACCCTTCATAAAATGGATGAGGAATGGGTTTTTAGCTTTTTATATTGTGAGGTATTTTTCAAATCATTTCTTCTCAATCTGGTGTTTTGGTGTTGCTCCAAAAGACAACTAATATTCTGTGTTTCTGCAAACTGTTGAATGAATGTATTGCAACCTGTTACAAAGAAACTGTCTTGCAAGGTCTCTGTGCCCATTCCACCAGGTCTGTGGAAGTGCCCAAGGGATATTTCACCAAGTCCCTGTGTAAATCCATTCCTCTAAAACCATAGAGTCTTCATGTAGTATTGAATGCATTATGTAGTTAGTGGTGTTGTCTGGATTTAAAAGTTAGTCACATAAATCAGTGCTGCAGTCTCCTTTGGATTAAGTGATCCTCTCTCTCCTTTTGGGATAAATAATACTTAATAAAATCCATTAACTGCGATTTCTGGAGACATTTCATTAAAAAATACTTTTTAATTTTCCACGCCTCTGCATTTCTGGATTCTGGGTAGGCACATTAGCAAAGCACCTACAAAGGGAGCTGCTGTTGCAGTATTTCCAGACTGACTGGCAGCAGGAAATACTAGAAATGTCATGAGAACATTTTTTTTTTTAAATATTTCAGAGTCTGGAGGTTTGTCTAGTTCAGATCAGCATCTGAACTTTTGAGTGCTTATAAACTTTTTTAAGCAAAATTGTGTCTGTCCCAGATTCATTTATGTGTCTGTTAACCTTTTGTCAGTTCCTGTGACTTTTAGAGCATGTGCTTTCCAGTGCAAGGACTTTCTCTTTATATGTGTTTGTAGAGTTCTCAGCACACAATTTGGGGCTTTATGCACTATTATAATATAAATATTCAAGATTAATAACCATAACAATCAATCTGATAACAATATATGTTGGTCTCCTTTATATAGCTATGGATACCGTGTTAAGTCACATAATCCTAGTTCAGGTCAAATTGTTTTTTAGTGTGGCAATCCCTAAAGCTTCAAGAGTGTAGCTATATGGAGGCAATAAGGCCCTTATCCAGAAATTGAATGTATATTGAAATTCCCCTGTATCTGCACACAGCGTCAATGGGAGTCTGCAGACAGCTGGGATTTCCTCCCAAGACCTTTTTCCACTCGGTGTCCCAAGCAATCAGTTTGACTCAGGATTTTGTCACTCAGGTATTTTTATTTGGCATACAGCAGTTACACTGAGTTGATCAGAGGTGGATAATAGGGCATACCACATCCAAAATCACACAGAAAACCTCTTCCTTTATATACGTTCCCAGATTTCCTTGCACTTACTGTACATTGCAATACACATTTCGGGATTGACTTGGTTACTTTGTAGGAACCAAGTCCTGTACAGCAGTCTCTGTCCATGCACTGTCCATCTACGACTTACTCTTTGCCTCATCTTATGTTCCATTGTAAATGGTTCCCTGGGTGTTCTGTCTCTTAGCTTACTGAGCCATTTACCTATTTTAGCACAATCAGTTAGTTTCCAGCCTACTGATCCATTTACATCCCTAATCCTGTCTCCCAAGAAATGAGACCTTACCCACGTCTAATTGCTCATGTCTAGCCAGGCCTACACACACGTGCTGCAGTGTACATTGATTGTATGCAGGTAAGACTGGGGCCTGAATTTGGAGATTTTCAGTTGCTGTTAAGTAATATATTGGATTTGAGTGCAAAGAGCAATTAACAAATGTTGAATTATACGTGGTGAAAACTCTGCATGATAATACAAGCAAATAAAAGAGGAGAGAAAAATAAAATGACCGTTAGATTGTAAATAGCTCAAAGAAGGGACCAGATCTGATGTTTATACAGCAGAATGGGGCCTTAAACCTGATTGGGGCCTCTGCGCATTATAGTAATACAGATATTGGGTACCTATAGTATAGGTCAATGTGCTTACCAACAACCACACACATCCCACTATCCTGACATGAAGAAAAGGAGTACTTGTGGCACCTTAGAGACTAACGAATTTATTTGAGCATAAATAAATTTATTTGAGCTACAGCTCACTTCATCAGATGCAGACTAACACGGCTGCTACTCTGAAACCTATCCTGACATGGATGCTTTTCCCCCCACCCCTTTTTTAAGAACAGGACTGACATTATGAAAGCAAACTTCTGAGTTCAATATAGAAATCACAGATATAAAACTGGGAGCTTCGATAAGAACCCTTTGTAATATTTCATACACTTTTCTAACACAAGTGTGCAGTATTTCTTCTGCATACTGAATTACATCTGCATAATGTTATGTAAATAATAGATATCTCATTATCGGGATCCTTACAAGCCTGATTCCTTAGAAAGCAAAGCACATCCTTCCTGACATTAAAGATTCTTCTGGTCAATTCCTGCTTTATTTTGGTAAAATTTGGTAAAGTGTGGAAAAACTGTGATAATAACCAACACGTTATTCAGAAAGATTATTATATTGTAGCCATTTTTAATGTAAAACATATTCTACATTGTGTATTAAGAATTGGCTTTTAAGACTCTACATGATTTGAAGCTCTTTTATTTTGAAATAAACAGAATACATTTACCGTACATTTGGTTATCATTCAAATCTTCTTGGAGTGTTACAGCTGTCTTCTGCCACAACTGACATATTCCCTCTTCCCCGATTCACTGTTGATGGGTGGCTGCCTCTGCTCATATTCTATTTTTATTTGACCTGAAGCCAATTGCATATATTCCAGTGGACAGAAATGGACCTGGCATGACTTTCATTCCTGTTCCTTCAAGCTAGTCTGCTGAAATGATTGATATTTCCTAGTGACTGCCACACTGAAGATTAAGTCCTTTCCATTTTGCTTGATTTACACTGGCTTTCTCAGATTTGGTCTTGGATGGCAAACCAGATAGATCCCCATTATTTAATAACAAAAGCAGTGGAGTGGCTAGAGGTACTGTTGCAAGACTACACTCTGCTTTTTGGAGATGCCATTCTGATGCAAAGGAGTCTAGTGTTCCATTACCAGTGAAAGCTCATTGTTTTTCTGTATACCTGCTGTATTTTAAAATGTATAGGTTGGTGTCCTCATTTGCATTGTTTAAAATAGAGACCTTTTCAAAAAGATAAATCTTAGAACAACAGGCAGGAGTCCATCAGCAAAAACAGCACAGTCTCTAAATTCATAGATGAACACATTACAAAAGAGAGCGACAAGGTGGGTGAGGTAATATCTTTTATGGGTCCAACTTCTGTTGGTGAGAGAGACCTGCTTTCGAGTTTACACAGAGCTCTTCTTCAGGTCTGGGAAATGTATTCAGTGTCACAGCTGACTACAAGGTGGAACAGACTGTTTAGCATAAGTAGTTAACACATATTTCAAGGGACCATTCAAGGTGAAGTGGCCTGTTAACACCTCTGCAGTCATGGGGGGGGAGGGGGCAGGGAAGCTGGGGGGAGGGGAACGGAGTTAGTGGATTATACATTGTTGTAATAAACCATAAACCAAGTGTTGCTATTCAATCCATGATTTTTAGTGTCCAGCAAAGTTACAAATTTAAGCTCCCAGGCTCATCTTTTGAAGGTGTTGTGCAGGTTTCCTTTGAGGATGAGGACTGAGAGGTCAAAGTGTTTACCAACAGATGATATGGTGTTTCTGTCTTCTATCATTTTAATCTGAGAGTGTAATGATTGTCTGGTTTCACCCACATAGTTTTTATTTGGGCAGTTAGTGCACTGGATGAGGTACATGACATGCCATGATAGGCATGGGTAGGACCCATGCATCTTGAAAGCTATGTTGAGGGCAGTGTTGATAATGGTAGCAGTGGAGGTTTGTCTGAAGGTTTTGCATCTGTTGTTCTGGCAGAGTGCCATGTTCCGGAAGAGTGCCATGGCCAGATTCTGCCTGGATTCCCTTGTTTGTGTATTTTGGGAAGTATGTAGACGCTCCCTGGGGTGGGTTCATGGGGAATGAGATTGTAGAGTTTCTCTTGGAGTTGTTTTGGAAGGATTTGATGATATCCTTAAATTCCTAGTTAAATTTCGGTGTGGTGTCTTCTTTGAGTTCTTTATAATAGATGGTGTTGGAGAGTTGTTGGTTGGCCTCATTAACATAGTCATCATGGCTGAGGACTACGATGGCGCCTCTTTTGTCTGTTGATTTCATTACTATCTAGTGGTTGGATTTCAGGGGCTGTATAGCTGTCCTCTCAGCAGTGACGAGATTGTGGAGAATCTGATGTTTGTTAAGGATTTCACAGTCAATTTTTTTCCAGAAAGCAATCAATGTAATGATCAAGAGCATGGTTTCATCTGCTATGGAGTGTCCATTCAGATGGTTCGTTTTTCTTATGACTGGTGAGGACTGAAATTGTGGGCGGTGTCATCAACTCAAAAGCTTGTCTCTTCCTGCTATTGTCTGCATTTCTCATGTCCCAGACACAGATTGCGATTTTCTTTCATAGAAAATAAATGAAGGCAAAAATCTCAGTCAACAGGATGTTGAGCACAATTTGTTCCTGTGTACACTGACTGTAGAGTTGAGGTCAGCTTTGTATTAGTTAATAATTAAGGTCATGCATGGACCGCACGTATCATAGGCTGGGGAAGTCTATGCCAGGCTATGCTGGGGGCCACGTGCTGCTCACCTAGCGCTCTGGGGCTAGGAGCACTCAGGCTTCAGTGGGGGAAGGAGGGCGGGAGGGACAGGTCCTCAGGCAGAAGGGGCAGGCCAGGCTGGGGGTTAGTCTCCCTGAGCCCATAGTTCACCCACCACCCGTGAGGCCATGTTCTAACTCGATGTACTTCTCCAGTGAAGTATTCTCCAGAAAAGACAAGCCCTAAGACAAAGGTCTCAAAAGGCAAAGAAAACTTACTACGGTAGGGACGAATATAAATGAAACTAAGCAAAGGAAAATGGAGCTGAATATATGGAAAAACCTCCTAATATGAGATCTATTATGTTGTAGAATAGTCTTCCAAAGGACATGGTGGAAGAACCAGTCTTTTGGTCAATTAAAGTTGGACTAGACAAAGCATTTGGGGACAGACTGTAAGGAACAAACCCGCACTGGAAAGAGTATTGCCTTATCGGTTACTTCCATCTCTTATTTCTGTAAAAAAGAAACAACAGGATTCTGTTATAAGGACTGATTTGGGCAAACACTTGTTTGATTATGTCCAAATGATCACCTGCATCATCCAGATTCATAAAACTTTGAACTTCTCAAATCAAACTTGTGCACAGAAGCTCAAACTGTGACTCTTTTTTTTTTTTTTTTTTTAAGGACAGAGCAAGTTCTGCTAGGTATTCTAGTGTCATGGGAAGTCAGCTGTTTATAATGGGCACTCCTATGAGTTGTAACATTTATCTGCAGCCCAGTGACTTTTTTATTTATTTATTTATTTAAAGTGTGAGGTGTGACATTTTCTTACCTTTGGAAAAAAAATCAAAGAAAACCAAATAAATTACTTTCAGTCTGATCCTTTCAACTGGCTGCTTGTTGATCAGTATAAATGAGAGCTAAACACATCAACAAGCATGGTGAAATGGCTTTTGTAAAGCTGAATTCACTGAAACCTAATTACACTGTAAAGTGATTCTCATTAGGACTGGTAGCAGAATTTACTGTAAATGCTTTCAAATCACCATCAATTTATGCTGAAAATTAATAGTTGAGTTCTTTTCCTTTGTATTCCTCTGGCCCCTTACAATGCCAGGTTTCTCTGACTATTTCAAAGGTAAAATTGCCACATTTGTTTTATGACCTTGTTAAGACATGTCTCTGCGACTTCTTGTACATGGTTATGGTAACAGTAATCCTTTCAGAACAAAACAATTCAGTCTAAAAAGAACATAGAATGTAATTCAAATGGTTTTATGGAATAAAATGTATTTGAGTGGCATGTCTACACTGCATATAAAGATCCTCTGTGAGTTGTACACTCCATTACTGCAGCCATGCCCTTCAGTGTTTATAAATAGTAAAAAATAACCAAATAATAAAAATGCAGGAATAAAAACACTTGAAGGAAATTCAGAACAATACAGTCCTTGATATATTATTGACATTATGGTGTTTGTGGAGAAGAAACAATTTGTATAATACTGTATCTGTATTAGTGTTTTAAAAGGGCACATTATTTAAGTAATACTTTTTTATTTTGGAGTATTAAGAAATTGTATCTTAGAGATACAGAACAATCTTTCTCTTTTGGGGGTCATATATTGTAAAGGAGGAAGAAAAATTTTTAAAGGCTGAACAATTTTTATTTTTTTTTCTTTTAGTCCTAGACCACCAATTCCACTGTCTCTCCTATTATCGGAAGAAGAAGCATGCAAAATAATTCAATCATTCTGGAGAGGTTATCGGGTAAGAGTCAGCTATAATTATGTTGTATGATGCTGGATCTGTGTGACTGCGAAGGCCCTGGGGAAAACCCTTACATAAATTTTAAGTAGCAGAGACTATAAATAACTTTGAGACTGCTATGGTTCACTGGCATTGGATATGCTTATATGTAAGTTGTCTAGTGACTCAGATTTTTTCACAGGAGTTAATGCAATGCACTCTGCTTTGTTTTCTTCACAAAGAAGTTTACTAAGGCTGTCAAGCGATTAAAAAAATTAATCACACAATTAATCGCACTGTTCAACAACAACAATAGAAAACCATTTATTTAAATATTTTTGGATGTTTTCTACATTTTTAAATATTTTGATTTCAGTTACAACACAATACAAAGTGTACAGTGCTCACTTTATATTTATTTTTATTACAAATATTTGTATTGTAAAAAACAAAAGAAATAGTATTTTTCAATTCACCTCATACAAGTACTGTAGTGCAATCTCTTTATCATGAAAGTGCAACTTACAAATGTAGATTTTTTTGTTACTTTTGTTCTTTTGTTTATCGCTTTTACAGTGCAAATATTTGTAATAAAAATAATATAAAGTGAGCACTGCACACTTTGTATTCTGCGTTGTAATTGAAATCAATGTATTTGAAAATGTGGAAACATATCCAAAAATATTTAATACATCTCAATTGGTATTCTACTGTTTAACAGTGCGATTAAAACTGCGATTATTTGTTTAAATTGTGATTAATTTTTTTGAGTTAATCGTGTGAGTTAACTGCGATTAATCCACAGCTCTAAAGTTTACAGAAAATTTTATTTTAGAAATATTGTCTTCCCTTGGGAGCCCTCCAAGTTTTATTTTAGCCTTTAACTAGTAGGTGTGGGATAAAATTTCCAAATTCTATGTGTGGGTGTGGAGGTGGACATGAGAGAGATTGAGGGGGAAAGTAAGGGGGAAAAAAAGTGTAGTATAAAGAGCGGGAGAGAGAAATGAGATATGGAAGGAGACAGAATATATTTAGGAAAGGTAGAGGGCATGATCTCTTACAGGAAACAAACACAGAGCAAAGCCAGGAAGGGCAAAAGAAAGTAAAACCAATAACGGGTGTAGTAAGTAGTATTGGGTGAATTTCTTATTTGACAGTTTTCAACAGAGTTTGCTCTATAGTTGGCTTACATATGATTTGTTGAATAATAGAAGATGAATATTTTTCTGTAATTCACCAGCTCTACTAGTAAATTTTTATGTATATAAAATGTATTAAATAGAAAGTTGATTGACAGTGTTACAGTTAAATACACCAAACAGTGAATAGTACATAACTGGTTTATTCCTTTAAATTGAAGAGAGCATAGGTTTGGGAGGAGGGGCATGACTTGTGAGGAGTAGTGGTACACTATCCTGGCTAGTTAGACTCTTCATTAACATACCAATTTTTCAAAGCCATTGCTCTTTAAGTGCTTTAGAAAGAAGGTTAAATAACATGATCTCCATTTCATGATGGGAAAAAAATGAGGCAGAGAGAATATATATGCAGAATATTTAATTGTGTTTATAGGCAGGACTGGTAGCATGCCCAATACTTCCCATTTTAAGAATCGGTTTTTCAGTGGCTACTGACTTTGCTAAACTTTTACCATTTGGGCTAAAATCTTCCGAACAGTTTGGCCATTTCCAAGATCAAGGCTAGGGAAAAATACATAGTTTTGCCAATGTTAAAAATTCTTTGAACCTTTTCTTTGAAAAACTCTAGCATGTCCATGCTTTAAAGCAGCATTTGAAATTTGGCAGAGTGGAGGCCTGTGTATCAAAAATGTGCTCTTTGCTGTCCTCATAAAAGTCTGCCCAAATATGGCCAAGCCAAATTTAGTCTTTGAAAAATCATAATTTGCACATGATCAGTAGAGACTCTGTAGATTTTAGCATCTAATGTCCCTGAAGATTCTGTCTGCACAGAGCATGTACCAGCCCTGAACTGAGCAGCACCTGGAATTGCATCTCTGCAGGCTGTGTCAGGTCTGGGTCCAGGCACCTGACCTGAGACAGGGAGCCTGTCTCTCCTGTGCTCTGAATGACCCCCGTGCTGGGCCCAGTTAGCGTGAAGGAGGAAGCTGCCTGATTCAAAAGCTGAGGGGACAAGAGCTAGACCTACAGTGGGGCCTGGGAGGGAGTGGACTAGGGCAAGGAGCCTGGAGTGAAGGGAGATATGGAAACTGGGACTGGGAGTTGGGGTAGGTGAGACTGAGACTGGCTGGTCCAGGAGATTGGGACTGGGAGTCAGTTGGCTTGGGGAATGTGCTGGACAGTGGGGTGGCTGTAGACTATGATGCAGGAGAGAGAGATGGATCAGATGAGGAGCCAGAAGGGGATGGCAGAAACGTACATGAGCTGGGCAAGGAGCTTGGAGAGAGTCTGGGAAAGAACTACAAGCCATTACCCTCTGATCCCACTGAGAGTTACCAAAAGAAACTACAGCATTTGCTCAAGAAACTCCCTGAAAAAGCACAAGATCAAATCCGCACAGACACACCCCTGGAACCCTGACCTGGGATATTCTATCTACTACCCAAGATCCATAAACCTGGAAATCCTGGGCTTCCCATCATCTCAGGCATTGGCACCCTGACAGCAGGATTGTCTGGCTATGTAGACTCCCTCCTCAGGCCCTACGCTACCAGCACTCCCAGCTACCTTCGAGACACCACTGACTTCCTGAGGAAACTACAATCCATCGGTGATCTTCCTAATAACACCATCCTGAACACTATGGATGTAGAAGCCCTCTACACCAACATTCCACACAAAGATGGACTACAAGCCGTCAAGAACACTATCCCCGATAATGTCACGGCTAACCTGGTGGCTGAACTTTGTGACTTTGTCCTTACCCATAACTATTTTACATTTGGGGACATGTGCCAGCAATGCCCCTCTGCCATGTACATTGGTCAAACTGGACAGTCTCTACATAAAAGAATAAATGGACACAAATCAGATGTCAAGAATTATAACATTCATAAACCAGTCGGAGAACACTTCAATCTCTCTGGTCACGCGGTTACAGACATGAAAGTTGCAATTCTTCAACAAAAAACTTCAAATCCAGACTCCGGCGAGAAACTGTTGAATTGGAATTCATTTGCAAATTGGATACAATTAACTTAGGCTTGAATAGAGACTGGGAGTGGATGGGTCATTATGCAAGGTAACCTATTTCCCCTTGTTTTTTCCTAAACCCCCCCCCCCCCAGACGTTCTTGTTAAACCCTGGATTTGTGCTGGAAATAGCCCACCTTGATTATCATACACATTGTAAGGAGAGTGGTCACTTTAGATAAGCTATTACCAGCCGGAGAGTGGGTTTGTGTTTGGGTGTGGGGGTGAGGGTGGGTGAGAACCTGGATTTGTGCTGGAAATGGCCGAACTTGATTATCATACACATTGTAAGGAGAGTGATCACTTTAGCTAAGCTATTGCCAGCAGGAGAGTGGGGTGGGGGGAGGTATTTTTTCATGCTTTGTGTGTATATAAAAAGATCTTCTACACTTTCCACAGTATGCATCCGATGAAGTTAGCTGTAGCTCACGAAAGCTTATGCTCAAATAAATTGGCTAGTCTCTAAGGTGCCACAAGTACTCCTTTTCTTTTTGGGAAAGAACTGTGAATGTCTGGGCAATGAAGCTGGGCTTGGGAGTCTGGGGGAGAGTGAGATGTGGATGGGGAGTCCAGAGGGATCAGACTAGGACTTGTTGGACATGGAAAATGGAGTGAGAAGCCTGAGGAGTGGAAAATGGGACAAGCTGGGTGAGGAGAATGGAACTGGCATAAGGATCCAGAGGTGAGAAAATGGCAGGAGTGAGACAGACACATGTTGGAAGGAATGGGGCAGACTAGGCCATACTTAAGGGGGAATAGGCAGAAGAGTCCATGCCTACTAGAGCATTCTTCTCTCCAGAGCCTGGAATGGAGCCCATGCTTTCTGAGTCTCACCATTTGTCTATTATCAATAAGTATTTGTGAAATAGATTGGCAAAATGTCCCATCCCCCTCTCTTGCTGGTCCCTACTGAGGATGACAATCTGCTATCACTAACTCCATTAGCTCAAGTAGCAGAGGTCAATATGAAGGATCTAAAGACTCCAACCTTGCTAATGACCCAGGTGGATGTCAGTATAATGTTACATGATGGAACTTCTGTTTTTTCAATTTGTTTTTTAAAAAACCTAGGAAATCACACACAAAAAAACTATGTTAAAAGGTTGTTGTTAAGGTTGTAAAATCAAGCACTCAAAAGTTAGGAAATGCCGGAATTAATGTTGTCTGTGCAACCTTAGTTCAACCGTTTTGTACATATGTATTATGTTACAATCTTTAATTGCATACTATTTTTTCTACAGGACCCCTGCCTCATTCATTGCCAAAACACGTTATAATTCCCACTGACTTCAATGATGGCAGGCAAAACTCCCATTGACTTCAGTGGGGCTAGTCTGTCACCACGAGTTTTGATGCCCTTTCAGTAGCTGAAAAATTTCCTCCGGACTAAGTACCAAGATTGGTTCATGGATCAGCAAAAAAGGCCTCATACTCATGGCACAATCAGTGGCCTCTTCCACCTGCACACTATGCTAGACCCAAAGTAAAGCACCTCAGCCAGGCAGGATAGGGAAGAGACCTCTAATGACTCTGGAATCCAGATGTCCTGTTATGCCATTTGTAGTTTCATCAATGCATCACAGGTTCAGCCCACTTTGATCAAAAGAATTAACACAAATGTTAGCAAATATGTAAATTAATCTGTAGAATTTTCCAAATATTTTGGATAGTGCTTCATAGGTCACTCCAGTTTACATCCAGCATTCCTCCTGACAGCTATTCCATGTGATAATGTACTTTAAGGAAGTGATACTGAAGTTTCTTTATTTAAATTTAAAAATAAAATGAGGGATGAGAAAGCAATATAACCATGACATAACACATTATTTTATTTATCATGAGTGAGGGGTTTTTTTGGAACGTGTGAATAACCTCCAGACTTTGAACCTACTTTGCTTCACTGCACAGGGAGTTAGACTTCTGTTTCTGTAAATATAGCGTGTTTTCTAAATAACAATGAATATAGAAACTCTCTGTGCTGCTTATAAACAGACTTCAGTATGTGAAGAATCTTGTATGAATATGAGCATGGGAGCATGCTCTGACTATTTATTCTTGATTAATAGAGTCCTGTGATGTTTTATGCTGTGTGTTTATTTGTTTTCCCTGATTTTCTTTTTTAACCTATCTGACTTTGATTCCCACAATAACATTAATTAGCACTGACAATACCACTGCAGGCATCCTCACAGTAAAATATTGCAAAGCCAATCATTATCCAATAACATTTGTATGTTGGATTAACACTACAAAGTTGCTCAGATACCTTGTGTTTGGGGGCAAAGGTTCTGAAAGGCAATGTCTTTGCCCTCTACATTAACATTTAATTTAAAAGAGTATTGTTTGTAGACTTAAATCTGTTAGAAAAGAAAAGCAGAGTCCTAAAGAACAGTCAATTGCAATGATTAACTATCAAACTGTGAAATATTTTTGCTGGTTTGTTGAGTGCAGGGGGCAGAGTTTTGTTTAAGAGTTATAAGCTGAAATTAAAGAGACAAGATGGGTTATGCAATATCTTTTATTGGTCGAACTTTTCTGTTGGTGAGGGAGACAAGCTTCCAAGCTAACACAGAGCTAGCTGTTAATAACAAGCTATAATACAGTAAATCTAGGGTGATGTATTTTTATGTATGTTGGTAAATAAAGAGAATGTTAAACTTAAATGAGAATCACTCATCCTCTACAAGGAAAATGGATACAAAATATCATGGGATATGGTTAATCTAAAATTTCAAAAGGCAGGAACTTTTAAAACTAGTTGATATATAAGTCAGCATTGATTTAGTCTGTCCATAACAGTTTCTTTGTAAAGGCTTCCTCCCACCCCAGGATATTTTTAGAACATTGTTTGGAAAACTCATTTTTTATTTCAACAAGATACAAAAAGGTTTTATCAAGTAGTGGTTTTAAACTTTTCATATAGACATTGTTCACTGAACTTAATTATATAATTCATACAATCTGTAATTCTAAAACACCCTATTATTACACTGCACACCTTCTGGTAATATTGACTATAAATACAAAGGTGTGCCCTAATAGATCATACAGTGCACTGTGAAAAAGGAAGGTCATTACTTCCACTGGACTTCTCAATTTACATTTTCAAGGACATGAAATCACACACCACACACATTGAAGCGTAGAGGGGAAAATATTCTGGACACACTGTTTGATTTCTCAAGAAGTAAATAACTAAGAAATTTAATAAAATAAAAGATAGCTCGTGTGTAACAATAACATTCCAGAATGTGAGGATATAAATTTGAATCCTTGTAGTTCTTTATTTTTGAAGCTACATCATCTCAGATGGAAGAAACCACAGCAAGCCCTGTTATATTGTTTAAAAATTTTCCTCACACAGATGTTTTGTGTACCTCTTCAACTGTTCTTCAGGACACTCATTGTCAAACATACTGAGGCATATATCGATTTAGAGGGTGAAATGACCTCATTTGTAAAATTAACTGAGCTTTTCAAATCTATTCATGATGCTTCCCTTGTTTTTATCACCCATGCCTGAGTGAATATACACAATGTGAAAAACTCAGACAGATCAACAGCAACGTGTCATCCGATTAAAAAAAAGTCTTTGCACCAAAAGCTGCAGAGCAGAATTTTAACATTGAAGCAAAGGCTAGCAATAAGAGATAAGGAACCAGTGTGTTCAGCTCCACCTTGAGCCAATTTCAGAAGAATGCAGTTGTTATATTGGAAGTTGTTAATGGCTTCCATCAAGTGAGTCTTTGATCCAAAGACACTCTCAGTTCTGGTTGTTATAAACACCCTGCTTTCAGGCTAAATGGAAGGTGAAGCTGTGTGCCGTGAATGGGAAGCAAAAGAAGCTACTACCCAAGGCAAAGGGCTGTCTGGTGAGACCTCAGCAAAAACTAATCCAGGTAGATTTAAAGGGGTTTTCCTGACTGACAATCAGGGGCTAAGTATTGGATTTGCAGGCTGGGGAGTCAAAGGGAGAAAAAGCCAGAAGAAAGTGAGAGAAGCAGTTGTGAGCATGATCCTGAGGGGAAGCAGAGAGACAGAGCTTCTTGGGCACAGAAATCACTGGATAGGTAGGTTTGGGCATTTCTAAGGAAAGAAACTTTCTGGGGTTGGTTGTTGCTACGCTGTTCAGGGAAACAAGACTTTGTGCATTCTTTGTAAATAAACAGGATTGCACTAAAGAAAGTACCTGATTCATATCATCAGTTTCTCCTCCTAACAGAAAAAACCCTGCAAGTCCCCAAATATTGGCTAACCACTCAGGCTAAAGGGACAACATTATTATCATTTATCTGTACTTGGTGCTTTACACACATGTAAAGATAAAATCTCACCCCCTTCCATGAAGAGGGCAAAAACGTTTCATAATTTTGAGGTGGTATCTAGGAGAGAAGCAGGAACACCCAAGGTCTATGGTAGCTCTGGCACAAGAATTCTTTCCTTTACCTTCAACATTCATCTTCCCTTAGTGAACTTATGCAAACCCATCATGTTCCAAAGGAGCATCCTGAGATATGTTGAAAAAAGTTGCTTGGCAAATGTCAATTTCACTTACTTTAGTTGAGAGAATTTAATTCCTTTCTCTTTCCATTTTAATTTCTGTAAAATTTGGTCTTATCTGAGGCTTAAATACATTGGCTTAAATCATCCTCTCCTGAACTAAAACCGTGTGTGGATTCCTTCCTGGGGATAGTCTCTCTCTCCCCCTTTCCCCTTCTTTCACATACACACATACATGAGCACATGCACTCTCGTGCCATAAGGCAGATATCAGAGTAACAGCCGTGTTAGTCTGTATTCGCAAAAAGAAAAGGAGTACTTGTGGCACCTTAGAGACTAACCAATTTATTTGAGCATAAGCTTTCGTGAGCTACAGCTCAGGTATTCCTCCCTATGAACAATCCTGTGGGACCTGTCCCCAACCCCAGGATCACCTCCACTGAGCCCCTTTGCCATCACACAGGTTCTTGCCCCACCAGCTTCCCCCATTTCCATGCACCTTAGTTATCTATGTTGCCCCTCATTTGAGTCTGAACCTGAAAGTTGCTGAGTGCCTCCTGTGATGCTGTATGGAATATGGGTGACCACTGATTTTATTAATACCAATATTATAAAATTGGAATGAATCATAGCAGATATGCCATGTGAGCTATCTGCAAAAATGTCACAATTTACCAAGTATGATGATCTTGTTTATATGTTTGCATCACCTTTGTATTATGAGTTATAGATATGTAGGGTATATCTGTATTTCAAACTTGTGCTGTGAATCTGGGTCACATCCCCAGACAGATTGGCATCAGCACTGCCTAGCCTCTTTGATGGCCCTACATGGGTCATCAACTGTACAATGAACACATTGAAAGGAGCCAGGGAAGACACCTTATTAGTCAGCAAGGCATCTGGTATGGCTATGGACAGAGCATGCTGCTAAAATGCACGCAGCGTAGCCACTGTTTGTCAGCAGGAGAGAGCTCTCCTGCCAACAAAAAACATCCCCAATGAGTGGCGTTAGTGTTGTTGGCAGGAGAACGCCAAGACCAGCGCTTGTTGTCGACAAAATTTTTGTCTTCGGGGTGTGTGTGTGTGTGTGTTTTTAACACCTCAATGACAAAAGTTTTGTCTTTCACTTGCCAGTATAGACAAAGCCTAAAGCTTCCATGTCATATTCTGTTATCAGCTTTGGTTTGGAACAAAGGAAGCACAGGCCGCATAGCAAAAGACTATAAAAGGCAGCTGGATCCTCTCCATTTTGTCTTCAGTCTTCTTGCCTCTGGAGGAACTTTTCTGCAAATGAAGCTCTGAACAAAGGACTCAATGACTCATCGAAGCTGTGGATGTGTTCCAGAGGGACTTTCAAGCCAGCAAACTCACCAGTACTGCTAAGAACCTGATATATGGACTTTGAAGTCTTTGTGTGAATGTAACTGCTTTATTATTTAACAACTCTCTCCTTGTTCTTCCTTTTTTTCTTTATTATAAACCTTTCGTTTTAGACACTAAAGGATTGGCTGGAAGCGTGCTATTTTGGGTAAGATCCAGCCTAATATTGACCTGGCAATGCGGCTGGCCCTTTGCGGTTGAGAAGAACATTTTGTATTGTGAGCAGAGTTCTAAAATAACTTCTTACTGTACTGGACCTAGGTGCTGATTGGGAGCCAGAGAACTGGAATGCAACTGGCTGTGTGATTTTTTTTTTCTTTTCTTTCTTTTTTTTTTTTTGCTGCTTGATAACCAGTGTGGGGATCAGAAGCACAGTTTGTGACTTGTTGGGAGTTTAACTTCAGTGTTACCCACCAGTCTTGGGAGTATCTGCTCTCTTTTTTGCAGCCTGCCCTGACCTTGGCATTTCCACTGAGGGCTACCCTGGGCACCCTATGTCACACCACCTACCAAGCTGCTGAGCACTCTCTAGGTCAGTGGAAGCTTAGCTTTTTGTAGGTTCTGAGCACCCTCCTGTTGAAGTCAATGGACATTGAGGGCACTCAGCACCCTGTGGGATCAAGCCCAGAAAGGGCTGAAAAAAAGAGTAAGGTTTATCTTCATCTTATCTTTGGTCCAATGCTAGGAAGATGGGCCTTGAAGAGACAGGAGAGTCAGAGAGAAATGGGAAGAAAGAGAATTTTATTGTTAATGTCATCCATGTCAAACATCCAGGGTGGAAGAACTAAGGAATTAGGGCCTCACTCTTTTCTTTTTGAGCTTTTCCCTACATTTTGAAAGGATCTGTATAAAATGTGAGTGTCTGGAAGCATCTTTATCTTTCCCACGTCTTTAGGGATTATGTTGGTAAGTATATGGAACATTCTTGTGGGGAGTGAAAGGAGCTATTAGATGTGATAAATTAATGTATTTTCCAAAGTTACAGGAGGAGAAATACTAGGCTGGGGTAAGATGGCCAGTTCTGGTTGCTCTGGTGTTAGGAGAAAAGTTTTGGAGTAAGGCCTGTTCAAATGGATATACTGACGCTTGAAGTCCAAAATGAAAAACAACAGTGCCCCATTTTTCTCTCTAGTTCTTCCCAGTAACATACTTTCACTTTCTGGTGAAAATACCAGCAAGAGCCTCAAAGACCATGAGGGTGTTGAAACAGAAGAGATGATAGTCTCCTACAGAAGCAGGGTTGATTAACTTTAGGAGGAGGTGTGTCATTTTTATGGAAATATTCTTGGACACAGATATCCTGCATCCTCAGAGTTTTAGTCACTAGTTTTGGCTGGAGAATCCTATTCTTAATGGTACTCAACTGGAACATGCTCCCCATGAGCAAAAGTAAAAGGAAGAGCACTGTGCCTCACGCAGCACAATGGTTAAGACTCAATTTTCCTCTTTAAAAGAAGAATTCCACTGTTTTAATATTCTCTGGTTTAACCTTCTTGATAAACATTCACAAACTGATGGGAGAAATAAAAAAACAAAACAACCCCCCCTTCTCTCTCCCCCAATCTTGCTTTCTTCTTATTTTCTTTTGTGTGCTGAAAAGCATGATCAGAGAGAGAAAGTTTAAAGGCTGGTTCCAAAGGGAGTTGTAGTAGTAGTGGGAATCTGAGATACTGCCAACAACTAATTCAGAAGTCTGAACCTTATCACAGATGGGTAAAGAAGAAGCTGTGGGATCAAACAGCATTTGAAAACCTACAGTATTCAAAGTATTAAGAACTGTAATATCACAAAATATAGCAATGAACATTTTATTATCATTTTTCTACTACTTCTTGTGTGGCTTGTTAAAATGAAGCCAAATAAAATACAAAATTGTTAATTAAAATATATAATTAATCATCATAAAAGATAGATATAGTGATCTACACCTTTGTATGCTGCTACCCTGTAGCCTGATCCTGAGTGGGGCTGACTTCAGTGGGAATAGAGGGCACCCTTCACCTTGCAAGATCAAGCTCTTACCAATGAAGCAAGATCAAGCAAACATGGTAGCTTATTTACGCCATAGGAGATGCAAGCATTATACATATGAAAAGTGAAATAAAGCTTAGTTCATGAATAAGAAGACACAAGGTAGCAATGAGTGGTTCTTCGACATACTGCTTAACAAATGTAGTTTGCATTGCTGTAGGTACTTAGAATCCCCAAACCCAGAAAATTTATTTAAAATATTTCTTTTTGAGACTTGTACTAAAAATAATTATATTCAGTAAATCTATATTTTCATAAGAGAATGCCCTGTCCCTTTATTTTCCTGGGCACAAACCTGGGTTGAATTGTTAACATCTATTTTGGGAGGTTAGAAAGGATTAATTTAAAAATGTGTTTCAGTTATGACAGGCTTGTATGTAAGGATATTTTCATCAGGGACAAGTGTGACTGCTGGGAGGTGTTTAAGTAACATTACCTCTGCCAAATGTGCACATTAGTTAAATTTATCACCACTCAGGGCCTTATATAAGAGACAAGATCACAAAATGTTTAGCAATGTATAATTTTACAATACATAGTATAGATTCATTAGAGCTAGGAAGGTCATTCTGGATGTATGTATTGGAATTCTTGTGTATCCTTCCAAGTAAGTGGTCTGAAGTGATTGGCTGAATGCACATTGTCTGCATTTCAAAAAAATTTGATAATGCACCATGCATTAGATCGGTCTCTGAAGTCGGAGAGCATGGCACACAGGAGGAAACTGTTAACAGAGTAATGTTAATGATCTTGACTCCTCTACTCATTTTTTGGCTTTGCCCTGGGCCTTAAAAAGAAAGCTTATGCACGTTTTGCTTGACGTAGCATTCTGCAAATGTACCTGGATGAAAGCTCTTCTCATAAAAATATAAACTGTGTGAATTGTATTGGAAACAGCTTTTGCTTAAATTGGCATATCTGACTCTCCAGCTGGTGACCACCATTTTCCTGAAAAGTGACATCATTTGTGGCACCAACAATACTGGAACCTTGATCAGAGAGTGCAAAGCAATCTCTGCTGTGTAATTACTGTGATGCTGTAAATTTAAACTCAGCTGGCTTAGTAGCTTAAGCCTTAGGTTTAACATACTTAGACTCTGTAGCACCATAGATTCAAAACCCAGTGGTGGTAGACCTATTCCATTATTCCTTTAATGTAGAATTGAGTTTTATACAATTTGTTTTACGTTGGTCTTCTGAAAGAGACATGAAAAACAGGTCCTGTCCACGCTGCCTGGCCATTGTTCACCCCAGGACATATTTTAATGAGTAGATATTTCTTTAGTGTCTTTGATCAAAAATCGTCTTATCTCTCCCCATTATGCAGTGTGGTGTGCCCCAGTTGGCCTCTAACCCAGACCTGAATGCATTTCATTGTTGTTATGTGTAGAGATGACCAAAAAGTTACTGTATTGAGAGTATTAGATGGGGCAGGATTGTAGTATCATGTCTATAATTTGTAAAGTGTTTTGTGATTCCTTGGGATCAAAGGCATTATGTAAATATCAAATGTCATTATTTATTATGTATGTATTCTGATTGTTTAAACTAGAATTAAATCAGAATAGAAATGATTTACCTTTATCTCTGACAAGGTGTTCTTATACTTCTGCTGTCATCAGTGATGCCCCTTTTCACAAGATAGAGCCACCACCAAAAGGCTCAGAATAAATGACTGTGACCCAGGCAATCAATAGAATGTTTGCTGCATTTACAGCAAATGTGGATTCACTCTAAAAGGTTTGGGTTTTTTAAAAGAAAAGCTGCACTCTGACTTCAAAACTGGACTTGTTCAGTACTTCACATCGTAGTGGTCTTCTGTGAGACAAAGACATGGATTCATCCCCATGCCTTGATTACTTGCAAACATATTTGCCTGTTGGCTGTTTTGCAGGTTATTGTCTGGTTAGAATTATATTGTGTTTATAAAGCAGAACTAATTTGCTGGTGTATTGCCAAAGATATATTAAAATAATTTGCTGAATTATTAAAAAGTTGATATACTGTAATTGGAATGGATTCTTAAATGTGTGAGATATTCCATTTTACTTAGGTATTTGAATGTGTCCTCTTCATAAGATGACCAAATCCTATCAGTCTAAAGATTGGAAATCTCAACAGTCATTCATGAATCATGACATCTCTCATATAGCAAATTAGCTCTTGTATAGCTGCTAAGTGATGAGAACTGAGATAACTGCAATGCTATAGAGCAAGTAATACTATTTTCTAAGTTTTATTGACCATATTCAGCACTTAATTACACCATATGCTACCCCTTGGGGCAAATTCTGCACTAACATACATTCTGTGCCCCTTCAGTGGGATAGCACAAAGTGTAAGTTATTGCAGAGTTAGACCCTATGGACTTACTCTGCCTCTCAGGCACTAGCCCATGTTGAGTGACATCATGTCAGGATGATTTCAGAGGCATTCTTGCGGAAGAGTGCCCCCATTGCTGCGCTCTTTCATAGGATGATGTGATGCAGCAAAATGTCCTCCTGCTCCTTTTCAACCTCATTTGCCAGTCTCACTCCAGAGCCAAGTGAGACGAACAGCGAGAGTAGTTCTTGCACTTCTGACAGTCGCTTACAGGAGGCACAAAAGGAAGGGATCTTCTTGGGCTCTCCCCCCCTCCTGTGCTCCCACTTAGGAGCTGTAAGGACCTGCTCGATGGTTGGATTTTTCTCCATTAGCAACATTTTCTTTCTCCTTAATATGTAAAGATCAGTAGTGCACCCTTGGCATTCACCTAAACACATTTTGACATAGGTTCAGTTACAAATCGCACACTTCACTTTTTCAACAAATTTTCAGTAAGGAATAGGTGCTGTTATTTCTTTGGGATAGAACAAGCCCTGTTCCTTTACCCTCCTGCAGGCCCTTCCCCCTCAACCCTTGTACACATAGGAAGATTGATTCCATGCAACTAATTAATTGATACTCATTTAGTAGAACTTATATGTGAGAGCATCAGAGAGACACAATACATCTCTTCTCAGAATGGTAGCTGTGTTAGTCTGTATCAGCAAAAATAACGAGGAGTCCTTGTGGCACCTTAGAGACTAACAAATTTATCTGGGCATAAGTTTTTGTGGGCTAGAACCACTTCATCAGATGCATATATCTCTTGTGCGTCTAGGAAAACATCCAGTGCATGGACTTGTCCTGTATAACCTACCTGTGGGAGGAATAGCTGATGAGGTTCATAGAAATGAGTTTTGATTTCTGTGACCATGAAAATACAGTTTTGGCTAGTAACATTAATACTATTTTTCTGATTTCAAGTGTTCATATTAAACATGTTAAAGTGTAACAAACGATGCAGAGCTAGTTTATTGGAGAAAAGATAATGTACTATTGTACGAGATATATGATGTCAGGTCACTGAGTAAAATTCTTCTCTGTTCGCATTCATTTTGTAACCTTGCGTTGCATTACTGCTCTGTCTACAATGTAACAAGTGCCCTCCTCTGAAATGGATTAAAAACTACTCCAGGGTTCCAGCTATTGTAGGTAGCTTTCTTGGTTTCAAGGCGCAGGAAATATATTTTTGGTGGAAAGAATGCTTTTGCTAAATAACATTCATGGTCTCCCTTAAGAATTTTGAAACTAATGGAGATAGAGTCATGCTCTCAAAGTCTGTCATAAAAGAGGAAGAAGATTGAAATGTAACAGACCACCACCACATAAGTTAATATTAATTACAATATTATCTAAAATTAAATGTGAGGAGGCTTCCCAGGAACTGAATCCGTGGGTGCATTGGAAACATGGGGACACCACCACTGAGAGGGGAAAACAGGCTTGTTAATATTTGTTGTTAACAGCCATTATCTTTGTAGGACCCTAAATTACAATGCAGTTTTATGTACCTAGAGCTTATAAATAAAAAACAGAAGATGCATTTTGATAACTATCATAATTCAGGTACCACATGGTATAGGTTCAGCTACACAGGAGAATCTGCTTAATTGTCATTGGCCATCCTGATAAACAGTTTCTGCTCCCATTGAAGTAAGTGGGGCTGTATCTAATGCTTTGGATTTTCTGAAATTCTCCCAGAGTTTCTCTAGCATTGATGCTAGGAACGGTGGGGAATGCTAGGCTAGATCAGCTGAAGGCATGTTTACCACGAAACATGCTTTCTGCAGGTCAAGATGAGACAATGGTAAAAAATTGAGGTGGGTCCAACTGTTGTTCAGACCAATGGGAGCAGCACTACTGCTAGACCCAGGGTTAGAGCATTTCAGAAAAGTTTAAATGTAGACATGGCCTGGGAGTGTTGTCATTATCTTCAATGGGAGCAGGCCCTTCATATGGATGATTGACAAAGAATAGATGTCATGAATGCATTTCAATTACTTCAAATAATGGATTAATGGCATTCCTCTCTGTAAAAGTCTATTTAAATTGTAGGACTGGGGTTGTCTGCATGCCTATTTGCAACCGTTAGTAGGTGGGAATTGGTTTGCTAGCATTAATTTCCTGCTGCATGGCTCTTTGTTTGCTTCCTGTTCCTCTCCTGCACTATTATGGCTGCTCAGTGGGTTGGTAAAGGCCTTAATGCTTTTAAGTACAGTGCTTAATTTTTTAAACAATTCAGGAAATATGTAACTATCTGCCATCACATAGCATTCAGAGGAGTCCCTGCTAGCCATAACTGGCATATGTTTTCAACAGGGTATGTCAATTATGTAGATTTTGCTTCTGTATAGACTGAATTTTTTAAGCCCTTGGGGCTAGATTGTGCTTTTACATCTGGTCCTGTATAATGAGCAGCCCAGGGAAAGAATTGTGCTTCAGAAAGTCAGTCTTTCTTATCCGCTTTTCTTGAAACTATATGTCATTGTGACTTACTCTACACCTGTGTAATTCCATTGACTTTTGTAGTTACTCCTGATTTCCATTTATAAGTTTCATTCTACTTTAGTTACATAGATTTGTTATAGTAAAACATTGATAATGCATTTAGGGAGGACACAGGTACATTTCTTACAATACCGTGTTTTTCCTTTCCTAGGTCCGCTGTGACACTGAGGTACAAGAACTGCGGCAATGGCAAAAGCAATTGAGAGAGGACAAGAACATTATTAAAAGAGTGCAAGAGTTCTGGACTAAACAGGAAACCAAAGGTAGGTTGCCCAAACCAGGGATTAAAGACTTCGTAATTTAAATGATAAACATTTTATATGCACTCAGATGTATGTAACACAATGATACACTGATCACAAATGACAATCCAGGCAGGGCATAGGTTTTACTGAAGTACTTCACTGCTCCTTCAGATTTCCTAGATGTGTTTGTAACTTGAAATGCTAACGCAAAATACACTACTGGGCTAGATCTTCAGCTGGTGTAACTTGTCATAGTTCCATTGGCTTCAATGAAGCTATGACAAGTTACACCAGCTGAGGATATGACCCAGTATCTCATAGGGCCCACTGGGCTCAGACTTCTCTACTAGATACTATACCACATTTAAATACTGATATTGCTAGCGGGGTTCTAACATGGTTTTCCTGAACTTGAGGACTTTTCTGTCTGAGAACCATTATATCGGTGTTATTCAATTTTTACCCTTTGTGCAGTGTAGTTATTTGTAGTAGAATTGGCAGGCACAGTTCTCAAGAACAGGGAAAAAAATTTCCAGGGAAATCATGTTAGAATGCTGCTGCTGCTAACTGTATAACCAATTGTTTGATCCCGCTGTGGACAAGACTTTACAGATAGGGTCAAAGTCTACCCTCCATCTGTCTTCATATGTGCAAGCACATTCATAGAAATTAGAGAGAGATTAGCTGGATCATGATCCCTGTGACCTAGTATAAAGTATAGATACTTTAGAACTGTTCATTTAGGATTCATCTACACAGCACCATTGTAGAGCGCTCTAATGTGTTGTGCTATGACTATCCCATATGGACCCTGCTGGCGTGAACTGAAAAAGACCTAGTTCGCATTAATATAGTTCTGTTTGAAGCAGGACTACATCAGTGTGAACAAGGTACCTTTTCATTCACCCCAGCAGGGTGTACATGAGGCAGTTAAAGTGCAACATGTTAGAGCACTCTAAATTCACACCTCTGTAATCTGGACTGCAGTGACATGTAGACAAGTGATAGTGAAAAAATGTGTTGGGAGCCCTGAGTTTGTTGGTTAATTTAACTTTCCTCATTCCAATTCATGGAACATCCTTACATGGAGTTCGTTTTAACACAAGGCATGAACGAAATAGCCAGAAATTCTGAACTCAAGTTTCCCCTGATAAATTCAGGTAGCTATGTTGAAATGGAAATTTTTGAATAATCTGACCATTTCATAATTCATAATGTGGAAAAAAGTTCTGTTAGTTTAATTGTTTTATATTTAACTGTTCTTTTTAATTAAGTAGAGTTGATCATACTAATGTGCTTATATGAAAACATAATGAGTTCTGGAATAAAAGGCTTGTTATTCTCAAGCAGTATCCTGCATTAGATATGACATTTTAAAACCATCTGAATTTAAAGAGCATTTAATAATTTTATTACCCGTAGAACTTCGATTCTGCTGTAAATGATTAACCACATGCAGTTCCTACAATAACTGATATTGTCAAAGACCTTCTATAGCTATTGCTAATTCCAAAACTGTTCTGTTTTCCATAATACAACACATGCTATTTTATGAAGTTGTTTAATTATAAAATAATCTGTGCTTTGTAATTGTGAGTGGAATTTATAACAGCCAGGCCATTAATTTAATGTGCTGCAATTATTTTTTCACTGATGTTAATTCTGCATCCAATTTTTGTCCCTTAGTCATGAGCTTACTACCCTAGATGGACAGCATGAAAATTCCTTGCATTTTCTTCCTTGTGCTTGCAACCTGTGCCCTGAGATGTTCACCTGTTTGTATCTTAAAATCCTTCCCTGGGAACTTTAGCTTGAGGATGAATACTTGTGAGAGGAAAATGTTCCTCAGAACATTGTCTTCTAAGAAGGCCAGCTCCATCCTCAGCTGTAAATGTCCATTACTAATGATTATCATTGGTTTCAGAGTAACAGTCGTGTTAGTCTGAATTCGCAAAAAGAAAAGGAGTACTTGTGGCACCTTAGAGACTAACCAATTTATTTGAGCATAAGCTTTCGTGAGCTACAGCTCACTTCATCGGATGCATACTGTGGAAAATACAGAAGATGTTTTTATACACACAGACCATGAAAAAATGGGTGTTTATCACAACAAAAGGTTTTCTCTCCCCCCACCCCACTCTCCTGCTGGTAATAGCTTATCTAAAGTGATCACTCTCCTTACAATGTGTATGATAATCAAGGTGGGCCATTTCCAGCACAAATCCAGGTTTTCTCCCCCCACCCCTCCACAAAAACCCATTCTCCTTTTGGTAATAGCTTATCTAAAGTGATCACTCTCCTTACAATGTGTATGATAATCAAGGTGGGCCATTTAGATAAGCTATTACCAACAGGAGAGTGGGGGGGTATTTTTTTTGGGGGGGGAGCGGGGAGAAAACCTGGATTTGTGCTGGAAATGGCCCACCTTGATTATCATACACATTGTAAGGAGAGTGATCACTTTAGATAAGCTATTACCAGCAGGAGAGTGGGGTGTGGGGAGAGAAAACACCCATTTTTTCATGGTCTGTGTGTATTAAAACATCTTCTGTATTTTCCACAGTATGCATCCGATGAAGTGAGCTGTAGCTCACGAAAGCTTATGCTCAAATAAATTGGTTAGTCTCTAAGGTGCCACAAGTACTCCTTTTCTTTTAATGATTATCATTGTGACCATTGTGGTTACAATATCATTGTCATAAGCCCTTTGGTTCCAACTTTGCACAGTTTATTTTCCTTATATTTTCTTTGGAAAATGCCCATAGTGTAGTATGCATTCAGGCTGTGATCATGCAGGCTTTTCCCATGTGCTGGACCTGTGCACTTGGGTAGAACCCCACTGATTTCAGTTGGGCTCCGTGTGGGCTCCTCTATGGGATTTGTTGCAGGCTTAATGCCTTTACCATTTTTGTAATGATGCTGAATATAAAAAAAAGTGATTGCATATATTGAAGAGTTCCTCATGTAACCATATCTTAGATTCCTTAACCCCCCCCCCCCCGCCCCACACTTGGAAGACTATTAAGTGTGTAATTGAGCTTCTTAGTTTTTCTAAAAATGTGTGAATGTATAGAATTGCTTCCTATTTTTAACTACATATGTGCATGCATTGCATGGTAGTTTTGAAAAGATACAGTCAAGGTGACATTGTAATTATATTTTTGTAGTGAAACATTCTGATAATGTATGTTAAACACCTGCTAGAACTGCAGTCAGAACTGGAGCAGACTACCAATAAAAGGCAATCAAAGGGTACCAAATGATTTTTTCCACTAGATTTATTTTAACACATACATAGTTATATGCATACAATATGGATGTGTGTATTAATATCTTATTAAATAGTGCCATTGTAATTAGATTTCATCTTCCTCTCTTTAGTATTCCTGGTGAAAACAGGAACATATGAACTCATTTTATGCAACAACCATGCAGCCAACTCCACCCAAGGGTTCTGGGTGAGGGTATTTTCAGCTGTTGTATTGGATTTGTGGCATAAAACAGACTTTCTCACATTATACTGAGTCAAACTCTTCTAGGACAGATACAGTGTTAAATTGCACCCATCCATCCATTTGTTTGTTTGTCGATTCATTCACTCTGAATGATACATTTTAAAACCTCGTGGTAAGAATTGTTCAAAAAAAAAATTGAACAAAGTCCAGCATGCAGAAGGTTGGTAGCATATTGTTTACTTCAACAAAATGTGCTAATTTGTAAACTCACTTTGCAGCCAGAAGCTGTATTTTTTATTTGGTGATAATTATCCTATCGTATGATTTTATCAGGACACATGCACCCAGGATATATATAGCATGTGGTTAAGTCCCATTGACTTCAAGACAGAACTTCATTGGAACTTAAATGATGCATAGCTTTTCTGTCACCCCACTGTATAGGGGGCAAATTTCAGATTTTATGAATGAGGCTCTATTTTTAACATTGAGGCAAATGTAATTATAATGATTATAATGTAGCTGGATATTTCAGGACTTGGTGCTGGAGTCTCTTCCTCCAGTTGTCCATCACACTCATATTGGAATATATTTTCATTATAGTACTTGAAGAGCTAAATTCACAGCACGTGTTGCATCAAGAATTTTCACTGACTATGTGCATCAAATAGTAACAGGTAGTGTTGGGTACATTTTTAACTGGATACTTTAGGAGACAGGCTCATGACTATAATTAACAAAAACTATGATGAATGGCAGCCACTGCAGCAGTTCTAGACATCTACATGAAGTTCTAGACATCTACAGCTACATGATTGTAAACAACAACACCAGTAGGTTGCATTTGACACTGAAAGGCAGGTTTGAGTCTGAGGTCAGTCAATGGAAGTTCACTGTTTTTTCTTCCACAATATAAGTAGAATTTTTTGAGAACACCATGATGGAAATCACAGAGGCTGTGAAGCACCAATTAAGGATGAATTGGATGCATACAACTCAGTAAAAAAAAACCTTGAAAATTACAGCCATCATAACAACTAATCATTCTTTCAATGGAATTTTCCAAAATATTTGAAATGAATTCTTTCAAACCTTCCTGTGTTATGTCAAAGACTGCTCTGGATCTAAAGATGACTGTGTATGTGGGGGTATATATACGTACTATTGTGTTGTTATTGGATATGAGGTATCATGAGTTGCTACATTCAACTAGAAACAGGCAAGGTACTTTACATTTAGGACATGTTGAGAGCAGAAGTGGAGTTTGCATCATCGAAGTACACATTTCAATATCACTACTGGGTCCAGAGTAGTTCTGTGATCTCTTTTGTTGAAGTCTTCAGTCATGTCAAATTATGCCAATTTATTATAAAGGCTGTACAGATTCACCATATATGCATTAATATTTATACTGCAGTCTTACACAGAAAGGTCAGGGTTTTGTTTGCCAGCCTACACAGCTGCCTCAAGGATATTTTATAGCTGTGCATGCGCACACTTCATTTTGCAGTGTAAAATAGCACAGTGCATCAGGAAAATTTACATTTATATATATAATATGCATGTGTATCTGTGCAATAGTGCAGTAAGGTTCTTGTTTTAATAGCTGAAGGGAAGGGGATTAGATGAAACATTCAATAACTGTATACGTAAAAACTAAAAAATAAATCCATCACAGATACATTCTCCTCTTCCAGCAGGCTTAGCTAGGATATAAGGAAAACTTTGGCAAAACCTGCTTCGATTTTCTTCTAGCACCTGTGGAATTCCGTAGGCTATTAGTCTTGGTTTTAAAATGGTTCAGTTTTTATCTGCTTTTTTTGCACATCCGTATTTTTGAAGAACACAAATATGGATCATTCTGGAATATCTGAGAACTGCGGCTCCAAAAATGCCATTAGAATCTATTAGCAACCCCCATAATGTGATGTATTTCAAATGTTGTCTCCTTAATAAATTCCCCTGTATTACAGATTAACAAAATATAGGGCTAGCTTCTGCCCTCAATAACACCTGGGTAATTCCATTTATGTCAATTGCCCAGAATTTGCATTTCTGAAGGGAACATTAGAATTTGATCCAGCATGTTTGCTAATCCATTTTAAATGACTTAAGCTGAGTGTTTGTGTTCTGGGCACATTTTTCAGTGTGTTAGCATTTATATTATCTCATCAAAGCATGGAAGCTTTTTACATGGCTAACTGCCATGGATATCAATGAGAGTTATGCATATATGTCTCCTGCTTATTGATGGAAAAACAAGGCCCTAAATTAGGATCATACTAGTCAGAGAGAGAAAACAGCTATTCAATTTATCAAGACCATCCTACTACATATTTATGATATAATCCCCTGAAACAGGACATATTTGATATTAAACTGATACTACACTTAGGGGCTTGTCTACACATTGTTACTCCTGAGGGAATTCTGTGCCAAAAAATTAAAAATTCAGTGCCAAAAAAAAATTAAAAATTTGTGTGCACAATATTTTAAAATTCTGCAAATTTTATTTGTCAATAAATAAATGTGACTCCAGCATGGCAGTGGGGAGCACAGGCCACTGGCTGCATTGAGGTGGGAGATCACCCTTAAGCTCCCACCTCCCCAAGTACAGGGACTCGGCAGTGAGGCTGCACAGTCTCGACCCTGACACAGTGCAAGGGCTGGGCCTGTCCCAGAAACTACCCCAGAAACACCCTGCTCCTTTGCGCCCGTGGCACCAGGTGTGGGTGAGCAGGCTCAGCCTGGCATGATCCAAGTGTGGAGGGGCTAAGTGTGGGGGGGATCCAGGTGTGGGGTGAGAGGTTTTTGTGTGGCACAATCTGGGTGCAAGAGGCTCAGTGGGAGATCTGGATGCACAGGGGCTCATTGGGGATTTGAGGTGCAGGGGCAATGGGACTCTGCAGGGGGTCCAGGTGAAGGTGGTTGGGGCTCAGTGGGCAGGAGGTCTAGGGAGATGGGGCTCGGCAGGCGGGGGGAGTCTTGGTGTGGGAGGTTTAGTGGAGGGGTTCAGGTATTGGGGGGTAGAGCATGTCAGTGTGAGGGTTCAATGGGCCTGCTTAATGGGGGAGCCCCAGCTGCTGCCATGGGGACGTCGCATACTAGGCTCCCCCTTCCCCCCCATGATTCCCCTATCCCCTTTTTTCCCCCGTCTCATCCACTTCCCTCACTGCCCCATGCCCTGTTCGCTCACTCCAGGGCTTCTGGAACAATTTTTATAGTGGGGGTGCTGAGAGCCATTGAACCAAATGGTAAACCCTGTATATAATGGAAACCTCCTCAAGCCAGGGAGTGTGGAAGCACACTCCCCCACCCCCCGCATCCCTAGTTCCAGCACTTATGCCTCACTCCCACATTCCCCTCCCCCTGCCCTATTCCACCCCCTTCCTACCCTACTGCCTCATCCCCCCTCCACCTCACTCCCCTTTCTCTCATTTCCCCCGCTGCCCCTTACCCAGCCCCACCGTGGGCACTCACTGTTGCACAGAAAACAGGAAGGCTCCCAGCACACAGAAGGGGGGGGCATGATGGGACCCAGGAGGCAGCATTCAGTTGCAGAATCAGCAAAGCTGAGATGCAGCGTCCTTCAGCTGGGCAATTCTGCACTTGCAGAAACAGGGGGGCAGGGGGATAGTGGAACGTAACCCCATGTGCCCCCCATACATCACCTCTGTTGGGGAGGAAATCCCACCAAAAAACTTTGCCCGTGGTTGTCCCTGGACCGCCCCCTCCCCAGCACGACTTCCCTGCCCTTTTCCAGCAGGGGAGCACAGGAATTCTGCCCGGGGCGGGTGTTTTCTGCATGCAGTCCCACAGAATTCCCCCAGGAGTAAAACACACAGCACTGCAATGGCACAGCTTCCCCGAATCAGCTGTGCCACCACAGTGCTCAGTGAAGACACTTCCTTCCTGCACCGACAGGAGAGCTTCTCCTGTCAGCCTGGGTACTCCACTTCCCCAAGAGGTGGTAGCTAGGTAGACAGGAGGAGCCCTCCCGCCCACATAGCACTGTCTATGCCAGGGGTGTGGTCTGTATAACTGCATTGCTCAGGGTGTGGCTTTTCCACTCACCTGAGTGACATAGTTATACCAACATAAGTCTGTAGTGTAGACAAAGCCTTAATCTTTCAAAGTTAATATACTGTAAAGATCAAAAGAGAAGGCTAGTATGTCAGTATCACAGCATGCTACCTTGTAACATACTCCTTTGCTTCCTAGGCCAGTGGGGACTGAGAATACAGAAAAAGAGTGTGATCAGCCCCTGGGGAGGAAATACTTTATGGTTCTCTTGGGAACCAGAGGTGAGCCCTCTGTCAGTTAGGAGTTCTGGTATTAATGGGCATGTTCAGCTGTCCTTTCAGGTCACTGTGAAATGAGGCCTTTGGAAAGGGGAGAATCTTAAGAATCACAGACGACCTTGCATCCTCAGTCAGCTGAATAAGAGAAAACTTCCAACACTATTGAAAATGTTCTACCCAACTGCCTTCCTAGCAATACATCATGACAACATTGTGTTAGGACCACATTTTCAAAAGCAACCCATAAAATTGTGCCCATTATTTGTCACCTTTTGATTTTCATGCATATAAAAACATGGAGTTGTGAATGCAGCCTGTGTTTGCACATGGAAATAGCATAGCTATGTATCTACCCAGTTTATATGCACAACCATAGGATGCATGCAGAAGTCAAAGTTTCAGGCATGCAAAATCTTAGAGATGAAAAAGTAGAGATGAAAATTTCAGAGGCCAAGATAGGACCCTTTGAAAATATTGACCTGAAGCAGTGGTACTAGAAGAATTTTTATAGTAGGGGTGGTGAGAGCCATTGAACCAAATTGTAAACCCTGTATATAATGGAAACCATTTCAAGCCAGGGGGTACAGCAGCACCTCTAGTTCCAGCACCCTATGACCTGAAGGGTTGTATACAATGAAAAGTAAGAGAAATGGACTGCGTGTTGTGGCAATTAGTTTCAATCAAAGAGCTGCTTTCATACTGAAGAAATGGAAACATTTCCGTTATCTATATTTAAACTAATTTGCGGTAGATATGGAGAGAAGATTTCCTTTGTACTCTGCCAATTTTTTCAGCAAGAAAAGTTTTCTCCTTTATCCTTTTATTACCTTCACCCATTTGTCCACGTATTGAATTCATTATATTTAGGTTAAGGAAATCACAGGCCAGGTCTATGCACAATAGTTGCACTGGTTTAACTAAAGTTGTGATTTTGCACTGATTTACTTAAACTGGTGCAACTTTGTGTGTGAACAGTCTTTTATCAATTGAAACCTGGCTTACATCAGTTTAGCTTGTCCAGGTTACTTAATTGCACCTCCAAGTACTTAACAGGGCCAATTAAACTAATATATCCATGTCCATGCACAAAGGTGCACTAGTTTAACTAAATCATTGCAACATCACCACTTAGTTAAACCAGTGAGCTTTGTGTGTAGACCAGGACACAGCATTTGTAGGAACAAAAACTTTGATAGCACAAATAAAGGATTACATTTCACAATAAGAATAAAACCTAACTTTAGTATGCTATAACTACATTTAAATTCATAATAAATGTTTATTGCTACATTACAATAAATATTCATTGAAATATTGTATTTTTCACCTTCTTATTTAGTTAGTGTTGCAAACAGTGTTGAAACTAATGATAAAGAAAATAGCTTTTAAAACTGCAAGCTGTAGAATAGCTTTTAGAAAATGCTAACTCAGGCAGTAATGTGATTCGGTTGACACTACTAGAATGATCAGCATACCTTCCATCAAAATATCTGCCAAATAATCTGTAGTGTGACCTAAAAATCAGTTTTGTTTTGTAGTATCTATCAGTACATGGAATATAAACTTGATTTCAGGAGTACCCATTGGACAAATATTTACATTTTTATGAAGCTATATTTATGTATTCTTGGCATCTGTCCCAATGAATGTATCAAAAAAGGAAGCACGAGTTATGAATTTAACTATTTGTATAATTTAACATAATTTAACATTTTAAAATGTGTTCTTATTTATTCTGTTTTCAAAGGAAATAGAGTTATGGAAATTAAAACAAGATTTCAGGGAAATCTTTTAAACCACATTAATTATTATTTGGCCAAACACTGAAGTTCTTTTTATTCAGTTCTTACTGGGGCAAAACTCCAGTGAGAGTTTGTCTGAATAAGGAAGGAGGCCTGGATCCACAAAGGGAATTAGGCATTGCAACACTGAGTGGTGTTGTACTTCTAGGCCCTAGAAAATCACTGGAACAACAATGAGATCCACAAAGCCTGGATTAAGCACTAGGCTCTGTATATAATGAATGAGGAGAGATAGGCACCTAACAATGGGATCCACAAAAGCCAGCATGCTAGCCAATGAGAGATGCCAATGAGAGGGGTGTGTCTTAAGCCTCACCCCTCTCTCTGAGTTTGGGTCCTAAGGGTTTGTCTACAAGATCGGCCCAGCTGTGCCTCTGTAGCACTTGAGTGTGGACACTACCTACACCAGGGGTTCTCAAACTGGGGATTGGGACCCCTCAGGGGTTCATGAGGTTATTACATGGGGGGTTGTAAGCTGTCAGCCTCCACCCCAAACCCCGCTTTCCCTCCAGCATTTATAATGGTGTTAAGTATATAAAAAAGTGTTTTTAATTTATAAGGGGGGTCGCACTTAGAGGCTTGCTTTGTGAAAGGGGTCACCAGTACAAAAGTTTGAGAACCGCTGACCTACACCAACAGGAGGGATTCCCCTGTCAGTATTGGTAATCCACCTCCCCGAGAGGCAGTAGCTAGGTTGACAGAATTCTACATGGGGCTTATGTCAGCTTAACTATGCTCTTCAGGGGTATGGATTTTTCACACCCCTGAGCGATGTAGTTATGATGACCTAATTACCCAGTGTAGATCAGGCTGCAGGGAGGTTCTTATCTACTTACACTCCGCAGCTGGACCTCTTGCAATCCCCATTCCTGGAATCAGGTGGCTTAGGCACCTAAATAGTTCTTATAGGAAACATTGGCAAATGAGGAGTAGGTGACACCTCCCTTATAACTTCTAGCCCAGTGGTTAGAATACTTACTTGGGATGTGGAAGAAGCAGGCTCAATTTCCCCCTCTGCTGAGGGGGGGAAGGATTTGAACAGTGATCTCCCACCTCTTGAGAGTGCCCTAACCACTGGGCTATGGGATAGTCTGATATGGGGCTCCTTCAGGCTCTCCTGTTGAAACTGTCACACTTTGGATAAATAGTTGAGGAGTGATTGGATCAGGGGGCTGGACCCTGGGTCTCTCACATCCCCAGTGAGCACCCTAACCCCCCGGCTAGGGAGTTCATCTCACTCTCTGGCCCAGTGACATTTAAGTATTTATCCAAAGTGGAACAGCTTCAATAAGTGAGATTGAGGGAGCCCAAATGAGACTATTTTGTAGCCCAAGTAATTAGGTCACTCCCCTGAGAGATGGGAGAAACCCCCTCTGTTCAAATCCTTTCTCCCCATCAAGCAGAAGAGGGAATTGGACCTGGCTCTCCCACCTCCCAGGTGAGTGCTCTAACCACAGGGTTAAAAGTTATAAGGGACATGGCTCCTCCTCTGGGTAGATTTTGAATGGGGCCCAGTTTGGTAGGTGATCAGAGCATGTCTACTGGATTGGGCCCTCAGACGAGATAGGCATGACCCCCACTATCTTCCCCTGGTTTGAGGAGTGCGCTGGGTCTTAGAGATGAAATAGGCATCTGATTGCCTAGAGTGAGGAAGTGGTGTGCATGGCCAGAGGCAGGAACTTTTACAGTAAAAATGTCGGCACCTAAGGAGTTGGACAGCAGCCGAGAGCAGGTTTTGTGGACCACAGCGATGCCTAAATCTGGAATTTAGGCAGGGGTGAAAGTAAAGCCAAAGACTTACCGGTATAGGGGCCGACTCCGGCCCCCGGAAAGGGCGGGGCTTCAGGCAGAAGGGGCAGAGCTGGGGGTCAGCATTCCCCAGCCAGCCCTTTTAAATTGCCAGCCAGGGACAGCTGCTCCTTTTGGTCGGCAGCCAGGAGGGGGGTGGCAAAAGGGGCAATGACATTAAAGTGCTGCTGCGGCAGCTCTTTAACGTCGCTGCCCCTTTTGCTCCCCCGTCGGCAGCCCTGCCAGTAGGGACCCAGCAGGGCCGACTGGGGGCGCAAAAAGGGCAGTGACTTAGTCAGCTTTTGACCAGTACCAGCCCATACCAGCTTACTTTCACCCCTGAATTTAGGGATCTGTATCTGGGGCTTAGGTGCTAGCCCTTGCCCTGAAGTCTATGGTAGCTTTTTCATTGGCTCCAGCGGGAGCAGAATCAATCCCTGAGAAAGGATTTCAGGTTTGTTTCTGGCTCCTCATGTACTGCAAGTTCCACCTCCAAATTCTTCTTCTTTATTGTAAAACCTCTGAATGGGCTTGCTCCAGCCTATCTCATGCCTTTGGGCTAAATTTAGAGGAAACTAAATTGGTATAATTTACCAATTCCCAGCCTTGGATTAAGGCAGTCTGCCCTCCCCCTCTTGGGCTCCATCCCAACACTGTCTACCCACACTTGGACTGTAGGTGGTATGTCCCATCCCATATATAGTGACTATCTGAGCTATCGTTTCAGGCTGTCTGCAGACTCAGGAAGTTGTCACTGCATCGGTTATACTCAGTTAATGTTTTCAAGCTTTACTTCACAACCGCAAGGGCTAGAAACTTGGGGGGGGGGGTAATTAAAGCTTAGATTCTGATGTAATCACTTGGTTCCTGGGGTAGGTGCTAGCTGGCTCCTTAATTCCCCACCCCATGGTTCTTCCTAGAGTGCTTATGTGTTAATCCAGCCCTGCCATCCCTTCTTTCATGTATGGTTTTACCAGGATAGAATTCCTCAACTCTCCCAGACTTACTTTTTTAGTTATATCTACTTTCACTCACACCCACTTCCCAATGGTAATTTACATCCCCTTACAAATGACCTCTGAAATTGACCCACTAAGTCTCAAGCAGTCAATGTGGATATAACTCACGTGCTGAGGAGCCAAAAGAGAGGAATGTAGCAATTACCAGGAGGGCATAAGGATGCAAATGTTAAAGTAAGCGTACTTTAACATATATGTCTGTCAAGGTTCCTCCCCCACTCTGAACTCTAGGGTACATGAAAAACCTCTTAAGCTTATCTTTACCAGCTTAGGTCAAAACTTCCCCAAGGTACAAAATATTCCACCCGTTGTCCTTGGACTGGCCGCTACCACCACCAAACTAATACTGGTTACTGGGGAAGAGCTGTTTGGACGCATCCTTCCCCCCAAAATACTTCCCAAAACCTTGCACCCCACTTCCTGGACAAGGTTTGGTAAAAAGCCTCACCAATTTGCCTAGGTGACTACAGACCCAGACCCTTGGATCTTAAGAACAATGAACAATCCTCCAAACACTTACACCCCCCCTTTCCTGGGAAATGTTGGATAAAAAGCCTCACCAATTTGCATAGGTGACCACAGACCCAAACCCTTGGATCTGAGAACAATGAAAAAGCATTCAGTTTCTTACAAGACGACTTTTAATAAAAATAGAAGTAAATAGAAATGAAGAAATCCCCCTTGTAAAGTCAGGATGGTAGATATCTTACAGGGTAATTAGATTCAAAAACATAGAGAACCCCCTAGGCAAAACCTTAAGTTACAAAAAAGATACACAGACAGAAATAGTTATTCTATTCAGCACAATTCTTTTCTCAGTCATTTAAAGAAATCATAATCTAACACATACCTAGCTAGATTACTTACTAAAAGTTCTAAGATTCTATCCCCAGCAGAAACCCAGCATATAGACAGACACACAGACCCTTTGTTTCTCTCCCTCCTCCCAGCTTTTGAAAGTATCTTGTCTCCTCATTGGTCATTTTGGTCAGGTGCCAGCGAGGTTACCTTTAGCTTCTTAACCCTTTACAGGTGAGAGGAGCTTTCCCCTGGCCAGGAGGGATTTCAAAGGGGTTTACCCTTCCCTTTATATTTATGACAATGTCCGTATACCTTACTCTCACACTTTTACTCACAGATTGCTAAATGGGTGCGAGTGAGTCTAATTTACACGTCACCTCTGAATTTTGCTCCTTGTTGCTGCCTGATCTGCTCCCTGTCAGCTCTACTGATCTAGTGCCAGCTTCTGATCTTTCATACAGTCTCTTTGCTTTGAGTCCAAAAGCTTTCTCTGCAGCTCCTACCATCTGGAACAATCATCCCATATTTCTCCACTGACTCTCCATCTATTTCAAATCTTATTAGAAAACATTTCTTTTCTTCCTTGTCTGTACCATTTTAATTTCTCTCTCTCTCGGTTTTATTTTGACTTTCTTTCTGTTTCTGTTGTTTAACTCTGCAAAGTGTTTTGGGATGCAGTTAGTATGAAAACATGGCATGAAAGTGACTGTAGAAAATAGAGTGGTGTTTCTCTGTACTGAGTATTATCCTGACAGGTGTATGCTGTACTTTCATGCTAGAGTGCCCTCACAATCCAAGGTAGGGACTTGAATAAACTTCAGTTGGTCTTTAATTTTGAGACACTATTTTCCTTCTAAAATGCTGGGTATAGAGAACTTCCCTAGTGGTCAAGAGGACAACCTGATAGTTCCTTCTGGAGAACAAAATGTCATCTTGTTAATGAAAATTACTGTAAATACTTTAATTTTGTACAACACCTAGCCCAATAGCACCCTGTCTCTAGGTCCTACAGTAATACAAATAATAACAAATTAGAGGGGCCACAGAGTTGCATTCAGGTCTGGATTAGGAGTAGACTAGGATACGAGTTTGAGTCTTGAGGGTGAATCAGGGGTAGGATTTGAAGTTAGATTAGAACTAGTCAACATTTTTCCATATCTGTTTTTGTGAAAAAATTTGGTTTCTCAAAAACCCAAAAATATTTCAGTTTTTTTAAATTTTGGAATGACAACCCCAAAAATTTCAAAGAAATGATTCAATATAAAATGAAAAAAAATGGTGAAAATTTTCAAAGGAAAAAGCCCTTTACTAACCAACTTTAGCTTCAACACCCCTGAAGTTTGGAGACGTGTTTTGGAGAGATTTTTGCTTACTTTCTATTTAGCAGAACATAAAAGTCTCCTGAGAGGATGGGACAGCAGCAGCTGGGCTTCTGCTTCATTTGAAAATATTGTCCCCCACTGACTTCATTACTCAGATAGCTAAAATTCTTTTAATTGGAGCCTCGTTAAACAAGTGTATTAAATCTATAGCTGCTTTCATGTTATCAGTGATTAAAACTGGCAGGATGTGACACAGAGACAGCATCATCCTTTGTGATTTCTTTTCTTTCCCAGCATGCCTTCATGGGGCTAGCCCTTTCCATTATGCCAGAGCTAAAAAGCTGTAGCCATAAGATAGCCATTTTAGAACTGGCTATGGTTTGCTGCATCTTCCTGTTTTCTACCTGGTAAGTGCTCTTAGCTCCTGTCATGTTTTATATTCCCAAGGGATAATGTTCTTTCATACAGGTCCTGAGATTGGGTTGAAGACCAGATTGTATTTTTAAAGCACAGATCTTCATTGCGGTGGTGCTCTGTACCCGTTTGAGTTCCACTGGCTGGTGCAGGGGAAGAGGTTGGGAGCGCAGTGACAGCAGCTGGGGCTGGCACCTATGCAGGAAGGTCCAAGAGATTAAGGTTCCTTAAGTGTACAAGAGGGGAACATATATGCCAGAGCTAGGAACAAGCTGATCCTGAGCCTCATAAAACCTGAGCAATGTACTAAGAAGGAGAAGCATAGCTGTGACAGTAAGCATAGCTGTAAGCAAAATTGGAAACAAACAAGTATGTGTTGTGCAGTGTAAGGATTTTAAAGACATTTGGTCTTTATTTTTGGAAATGTCTGAAGCCTTTATTCATCACTGGCATATGCAATATACCATGCTGACATTCTTGTCTGTTACGCTGGTTCTCTTTGTGCTGGTGTGCTTTTGGAAAAACAACTGGTTCTCTGTACCAGGTGTAGAGGTTTGCATCTTTCTTGTTTTTCCACTCACTCTCTTTCTTTCCTCCTCTCCTTGTTTTGTAAAGTATCACAAAAAAGCATTTTTCTTGTGGGAAAAAAGTTAGAAGAAATGATATATTTATTTCATCTGTGAACATTTTTGAACCAGCAGCTAAAACAAATTAATCAAATATGTTATCTGTGTGAGATAACTTTACATGATGAAGGTTCTCAATGTGTGATAAAGCAACCTGCACAGCAGGTAACTTTCTGCTTTCAAGACACAGAACAGAATGTTCCTTTATGTGCAATTTGGTTTCATGTGTATATTTCTTTGGAGAGTGCAGCTGCATTAATATCACCAGAAATACTTGCTTTCTTCTGCCTTGTTACTCTTCTGTATTGAGATATTTTAAATGAAATGTCTTAAGGCAACTATCAGGAAACAGAATAGGATACGCTGCAGTTTACCATCTCTCTCATGGTACTTCAGGGACGGGTGATTGTGATCTTAATTCATTAATGACCTGGAAGATGTAGTTAATAGCACAGCAATGAAATGCACAGGTGATATTAAATTGGCATGAACTGCAAACACCAATGGGAACAGACAAATAATACAAAGGGCCCTAGGGAGGTTAGAAACTTGGGCAGAAAATAATAAAATGAAATTATTGGGAAAATGCAAGCTACACCATTTGCTGGTGTTGGGAGACTAGGACTACAGATATTCCAGGAAAGGGAGAAACATTGAAAGTAGCTAACCTGAATGAACCCTAGTTTGGGGTGATAGGCAGCAAATTAGATGTTTGCACCAGGATGTGGCAACAGCAAAGATCAACGTAATTTGAATCTGCATTATGTCACAGACCAGAGAAATTACAGTCACTCTTTACACCGCTCTGGTGCAGCTGCACTGAATCATGAGGAGAGATTTGCAAAATGAAATATATCTGCAGATGCTAAGACAAGTAAGGAGGACATACATCTGCACATATTTGAAGGGTGTAAATACAAAGGATAGAGAAGGTTTGTTGAGTGTGGTACATGGGGGGGGAAGGTAAGAGAAATCAGTGAAATTAGGAAAGGGAAAATAATGTATGCTGAAAAAACTCCCAGACTCCAAAAGCTGTACATAAGTAGGAATATGAGCTTATACATGTGCCTAAATCGATCAGCATTAATGGAGCCATTTACACCATGTTTGCAGGATTGGATCATTACACTGGGGAATAGTGGAAGGGCGGCAGAGTTTGGGACACTTTTAACTAGACTGAATACATTAAAATGTACTGTAGATAACAGTCCTGCATTGGCAAAAGAAAGAGCCTGGATGACCCTTAATTTTTAAGATACAGTATTTACGGATAATCTGATTTCTAAACTTTTCCTAAAACAAAAGCTCTATATTCATAATTGTTTAAAATGGGCTTCATAAAAACAATTGTTTGCAATGAAAAAATAAGCAAAATTTGCAAGCTTTTACATTAGACCAAAAAAGCCTTACAAACCTTTTTGACACTAAAGAATAATCCAAGAACAAAGCAGTGTTGATAGCTGTGTATGTGGTGTTTACATCAAGCTAATTCAAAATGCTTGAGATGCTTAGAAAGTTTAATTTTGGCCGTAACAGCTGAGAATGTGTTAAAAGTCATAAGACTCCTGACGTGGAGTCTGCTGTGTCGGTCCACACCCCTGAGTCAGATGTCTTCGGAAAGCTAAAACCCTTGCAAGTTTACATTAGTCATGGCTGAAAAAATTAAAAGTGATAGTTTAGATAGATGACAGCTAGACATGTGATCCCCAGAGTTGTATAGAGTCTGGGTAATATTGCAACTACTAAATACACAAAGTAGCTTTCAGATACAAACATTCTATTTTCCCCCCAATGTCTTTGCTCGAGGCTACGTGTCATTCTGCAACCTTGGCAAGACAGTGTTCCTTGATGTCTTCTTAATGTTGACCTGCAAAGGGAAAAAAGAGCTTGTGCCTTTTTTGTGATGCAGAGAGAAGGCTGAAATAAATACAATTAAAAAAAAAGGTGGGGAGAGGGTGCTGGTGGCGGGGGAGTGTTCTCGTTTTTCACATCTGTTTTCTCTGGAAGACCAGTGACCAGAGAACTAGTGAAACTGCAACATGATGAAGCTACAAGAGGAACAGTTGAGAGGGAAAGATTTTTTTTGATCATTTCGAGGTTTTGTTTTAGTTCTTGGTTGTTAACCCCACTCCAACGTGTATAAACGCTTGGGGAAAAGGCTGAACACCCCTGCCTCTGCGGTTAAGGTGGGAGGGCTCACAATACCTATTTAATACCTCCAACAAAGCCTGCAAGAAAACCAGACTTGATATTTTAACAGTTAAAAAACAAGCAGGAAAATAAAATAAAACTCCCAGCACCGCCCTTTATGGCCACCTTCATAAATGATAAGGAAGCAAAACAGTGCAAATCATCAATTAAAAAAACCCAACCTTCAGTACTTTCCTGGACACCACAAACAGTAAATGGTTTTACAACACTGAATTGTGTTTTACAAAATGTAAACCAATTAAAAAAAACACAAAATCAAATATTTCCTTTTGATTCCGTAAATATTTGGAATATTCCAATGTGCATTTCCAGAACTCTTCTTAATGTGTTTGGCAGGATGTAAAATGTGGGTGGGAAGAAGGGGTAATGTAGTGATTATCAAATGCAGAGCTTTGGTACTGCTCATGCTTCGACAGGCTACAAACTACTGTAGAGCTTTGCCATGTTATTTATAGAGTAGCAGTGATGTGCATGGTACATTACAGAGAATACATATTGTTAGCTGCTAAATTCCACTTGGTGCTAGGGCCCACATTTTGCACTATGGTTAATGAGCAGTGGGTGATGCTTCTGCCTGCTCATGTATCTTGTGCCTGCTCATGTGTCTTGTGCCTGAGAGTATAAATAGGGACTGGAGAGGGTCTGGCATATTTTCTATGTAGTAGAAATTTCTGCAGTATGGTTGTCTCATAGGTGTAAATGCAGTTTCTGTGAAACCTCATCAGCAGACTTGGTAAAGGGACACTCCTGTTTTCTGCCCAAGTTGGCTCCCTTCCATTCTCTCCAGTTGCAGAAGTCTCCCCTTCACCCCTCTGCACCATTTATTGTAGTAGCACCTCTCCTCGCCCTTTCCAATTCTGTCCAGCTCTCCCTTGCTGGCCTGCATCCCTCCCTTTTCACCTCCCCTCCATTTCCAGACTCTCTCCTGTTTTTCCTTCCCCATTATATAGACACAACCCATCTGTATTGCTCAGGTGCTCTGATTGTCTTTGTTCTGGATTTTTCTTCTCTCTGTCCAGACTCTTCTTTGCCATAGTGACTAGATTTTCATCCTACCTGTTTAGGCTTATGTTAGTTTTCCAGAAACAAATCTATTCTCTTGCTGTGGGTTTCTTTCTGGGCAATATGGAGTGCTGATCTCAGGTCACAGATTCCTCTGTGAGAGGATAATAGGATGTGATTAGGATTTGTTACAGTCTCATCATTATGCATGCTTCGATTTGTTCCATTCTCTCTCACTTTAAGATGTTCATCTGGTCCTTTTCTTCCAACATTTTTATGGATGTGTTGCTGCTTATAGACTTTGAATTGTACAGATACTTGCATTTTGGAGAGTATGTTGGAAGAATGTTCCTGCTGTTTTTGTTAGATGCCAAATCTAAAATCAATGGTCCCTCTCCTAAAATAATCTCTGAAATGCACACATTAAAAAAGATTAAGAGAAACTCAGTGCTCCACATGGAAAAGTGACTCCAAAGTTACTGAGAATTGAGGGAAAGGTGCATGGTTTAGAGAAATTGTCTTAAGAAAACCTGAAAAAATCTGCTGTATGCCTCATATTTTACTGGTTTTTTTCAGGCAACATCAGTGGAGAACACTAGCCAGCTAATTCATATATCTCAAAATTTTCAGCCATTCCACCTCCACTGTCAGCTAGTTTCTATAGTAGGGTGTGTCTGTGTTTGTCTCTGTATCTATGTATCAGATCTGGGTCCCTTAAATAGTTGTAGGCTTGATCCTAGGTGGAGAAGTCAATTTCCCTTGAATTGTTTGTGTCGCTTAAAGGAATGAAGGCCCAGGGCAAGTGTGATGCATATGAATGGAATGGAATTCCAGAAAAATCATGAGTAAATCTAGTTGCCTTAAAGCAGACAGGGCTGAAAACTGCTTTTAAATAATGATTCTATCTTGAGAATGTCAGTGCAAATGGTGTGTGGAGTCCTGTGAGGTGCCAAGTACCCTCCACTCCCACTGCTGTCACTGGCCACTGAGGGTACTCAGCATCTAGCATTGTTGGTCAGTTAGCCTAAACCAGTTTCTATGTCTCCACACTACAGACTGTGTCAGCATCATTTATGTCGCTCAGGTGTGAAAAAAACACCCCCCTCAGCAACATGAGCCCTCATCAGCACAGTGCTATGTTGGCATGAGAAAATCTCCATCCGACATAGCTTTTTCCACTTGTGGAGGTGGTTTTATGCAGACGGGAGAGCTCTGTATGCATAGATATAAGACTAAACAGTCTTTAAGCCAAAGTATAAGCACTTTACAATCCTGCTACTCCTTTTACATGTTGTGTTGTGTTTATGTTGTGTTGGATCATCACCTTTGGAGTGCTCAACAGGAGGTGCTGCTTTGGATTCATAAATAAGTGGCATATCTGTGGGCCCAACTTCTGGCTTATAAAATGTTTCCTTCACAATATCAGTTTCCTGTCACTGTTGGTTGAGAATCTCTTGAAGTGAAAGGTTTTACCAGTAGTAGTCTAGCTGGAGACTTCTAAGATCAAGGAGCTAAAAAATAAACATTTAAAAAGTCACTGTCTCTTTAAAAACCAAGTCTTGTTCCAGCATGACTGCTAGCAACTCCAATTTCATGTTCAGGCTGCTTTGGCATTTCACTGGCATGCTAGGATGATATTCCGTTCTATATATATTTTATACTAAGCCCCTGCTAATAAGCTAGACAAAATAGCTTTTCTTTAATGGGACTTAATTTCCTTATAGTCTTATTGTTCCACAGTCTGTCAAATCTGTGGCATTTTTCATTATCACTTTCAAATGTTTCAGTTGCTAACTGTAATTCTCCTATTCCCTATGATTTAAAAAAAAAACACAACGGTATGGGTGCGCAAACCTTTTGTATTCCTAGGATATTGTCTAACGCTAGTTATACTGTGAAGCAGTGTATGAAGTAGTTGTTCGTTGTTTTGCTGAAACAACCAAATCTTCAATCAGAACATTTCAGTCTTGACTCGGAATTTGTGTGCTAGGATTGCCCATAAAAAATGACCTCCTTTGTCTCATATAAGTGGTAAAGATGTATGTACTTAATGCACAACTAAATAGGGCACAAATGTTACTATTATCCTGAAGTTGTAAGCATGCAGTTGTGAGTTTTGCAGCTACAAAACTCCACTGAGTGCTTTGAATTTCCCCCTTTGGCTTTACATGTTTCAGTGGGCACCTAACAAATTCAAAGTCAGTCCTTCCCTTGCCATCTGTGTGTAAGTATTGCAGCACATAGGTGGTACAGTATGTAAAATGACCCACAGTTCTAAGAACACAACAGTAGCCACACTTATACATAACCATGTTTTTTATGTAGCTCAGTACCAAGTAGTGCTAAACCTGCTCATTCAAAGCCTGCTCCTGCTCCCATCCAAGTCAACTGCAGAATTCCTAATTGACTTCCATTACTGGTGGAGCAGGATTGCATGAATTACAAAATGCCTTAGTACCATGGGGATTAAAGAGGTTCTGATGTATATTTTAAAATATGGGCCTTTATTAATCAGTAGAAGGATAGAAATCCAGTACTGACAACTCTAAAATGGCATAACAATTTAAAACTGTGTAACAAATGTGATTTTGAAATATGGAAGATATGAAACCCTGAAAAAATGGGAGTAATATTGAGAGGTATTATACCAGTGCTACCAACCCCAAACACTCAAAAATCATGAGTCAAGCCTTAAAAAATTGAGATTGTCTTAATTATGAGATTTTATTTTTAAGATTTGAGATTTTATTTGTCCTCTGGAGTCTGAGCCTTTAGATTACATTCATGTCACATTTTCAAGCTCTCCTTTTCAACCATGAAGGCTAGAAACTTACTTTAAAAAAAAAAAACCTAAGAGTCTCATTATTATTTATTATTTGTATTATGGTAGCCCCAGTCAGGGACTAGGAAACCATTATGTACAAACACAGAACAAAAAAGAGGATCCCTGTCTTTAGGAGTTGATGTTTAAGAAAAGCACCAAATATCATGAGATTCAGGATAAAAACCGTAAGTTGCAACATTGTGTAACAGAAGTAAGATTTCAATAGTGTTGATGTAACTACATTTCTTAAACTAGCTGCTGTTCCTTTCTGAGGCTGACTTTCACACCACCTGTGGCACTGAAGCCTTTTGGAGTTGTGTTACTGCCTTTAGTTGGAGCAGAATCTGCCCGTTCCATGCAGGGTCGGCTTTGTGGGTGGTACCTCAGACTTTTGCAATATATATTTAATTTTTTTAATTGCCTGTCTGAACCAGAGCTGGGCAACTCCATTTTCTCATTCCTTTTGTTTTTCCAGACATAATGAGTGACATCTGTGCACAGCCATCATAGCCACTACAGAACTGGCATTCTCTTGCAATTTACCCTGGGGAAATATGTCCAGAACTTCCCCCTTCCCTCCCCTGAAATTCCCCCCAAAAAACCTCTCCAGTGAGCAACCTGGTCTCTCCAACACAATAGAATTGCAGTTATGTCTGTGAACTAGGGTGCCCATATTTTCCTATGCTGAATACAGGACACCTGATAAAATTACGTTTTCAAGTGAGTTCAATGGCAATCAATCAGAACTATGCAGTACGAACGTTCAAATTAACATCAAGTTGACTAAGCCTCTGTTAAAAAGAAATACTGCATAGCAGGATTCTTTTTATTTACCTTCTTATCTTTAAGACTTTAGGGTTCACACCGGGAGGGTTGACACACACACTGGGCGTGAGGGAAGGGATGGGAGCTGCTTCCAGCCGCAGGGGGAGGGATGACCAAGCTGTTTTTTGCAGGCCTATTTGAGTCCGCGTCCCACCCGAGGTAAGCAGCTTGCTCTTTCCTGCCTCCAGTGTCAACACTTCTAGGCTATTGCTGGCTGCTGACATAACCCCGCTTCCAGGGCCGGCTCGAGGCACCAGCGTTCCAAGCTGGCGCTTGGGGCAGCAGTTAGAAAGGGGCAGCAGAGTTTCTGCCGTGGCGGCAATTCGGCGACGGCTCCTCTGTCCCGCCGGCCGCAGCTTCTCCCTTTTGCCGTCTGCGGTGGCAGTTTTTTTCACTGCTTGGGGCAGCTAAAACTGTAAAGCCAGCCCTGCCAGCTGCCTTCTGTCCTGTCCCCCCGCCCACTAAAGTGTGGGCAGGAAGGGGTTAAGCCCTAAGGATGTGTTGTGCACCAGGGCCCAGGGAACCTGACTGCAGGGGCTTCAACAGCAGCCTGGCCAAAGAGGTGGCTCAGCAGGGGAGGGTGCCTAGGGGACAGAGCAGCCCTGCGTTCCCTGGGGCGGGACCCAGGGTGGAGGGTGAAGATGGTGCTAAGCCTATGCCCCGGGGGCTGCTGTGGAGCCTGCACATTCAGGGCATGCACAGGCAGGAAATCGCTTCCTCCTCCCCCACCAGTGCAGGGCTTTGGCACATGCAGGTCTCAGCTCCTCCTGGCCAGCACCCTGAGCTGGAGAGCCTTGGGCTTTCCCAGGGTGCCTGCCCAACCAGAGGCAGTGGGGGAAGGAAGAAGACACGCCCTGTTGGGGGGGATATGGAGGCACAATGGGGCAGGAGGGGTAAAGGGGCAAAGCTGGGAGAGGACAGTGAGAGGGGAGCAGCCAGCCCTGGGAGCACATAAAGGGCTGATGGGTAAGCAACAGATGCGACGCATGGTGTGTGTGACCTGCTCACACACACCAGCCACTGCAGCTTGCAGCGCACAGCCAGTGCTGGCCGGAAATCAGATGGGGGGGCCCTGCTGGCTGAAAGCAGGCATGCAGCAGGGGCTGCACTGATGGACTAGCAGTAGGAGCGGCCAGCCCTGCATGCTGCATCTTTGCCCCGCCACCGGCCTTGAACATCCACCCCCCATTGTCAGCCACTGGACCCCACTCCTCACCGCTGTGGGGAGGGCAGCTGGCGAGCAGGGATCTGGCCAGCAGCAGGACCCACCAATAGTGCTGACAATAAGATAGAAAATACGGGACAATTTGCATGTTTTAAAGAAAAAGTCGGGATACCTGCAGGAGAGCTTAAATACGGGACTGTCCCTTTTAAAATAGGCCATCTGGTCACCCTGCTGTGAATGCTTTCCAGCATCATTACAGAGTGAAGCAGATGGACCAAATGGACTGTACAACTGAAGTACAATTTGTTTTTAAAACAATTTGTAAAAAAGCTAGAAAACCTATAAGGGGGCTAAACATGCTCCCACTGAATGGCAAGCCTCCCATTGACTTCTGTAGGAGCAGGATCCCGCACATGATTAGTATGCTTGTAAGCAGTTCATGTTCACATGATGTATTCCCTTTAAATATCTTGGTTGTCTGGGCACAATGGGCTGGATCCTCAGCTAGTGTGAATCGTCGTTGCTCCACTCCACTTGCTCTACAAGAGCGCTATGGTGATTTACACCAGCCAAGGAGCTGGCCTAGTATTTTCAAAATATTAATTGCTGTTAGTGCAGTTTGAGGACTAACTGCCTGAAAAATATATTTTTCCAAATTAAGTTTCCAGTGAAGAGAGATTTTTCCCGATCTTCCCATACATCTGAAACCCAAGGAAAGCTTCCTTTTTTGCCCATCTTAGAGGCAAGAGAATGTCTGAAGCTATTGAAATAACTCTTTGAAATCCAAATTCAGGTTGACAGCCTGTGCTGTGTATTTTAGTGTGATGAGCTTTGAAAATGTTATGCCTAAACAACATGGTCTATGATAGAACACTGGGCACCTCTAAAATGCCTGTTTCACTTTAATGTTGAACAATATGTGTAAGGTTCAGAGTCTTCGGAAACACTTGTAAAAAGTAACCTCATAGTATTCTGGGAATATTAAACAAACTAGCTGTCCATTAGTGAATATTCCATACATGGTGCAAAACTGTTACATTCATCATAGTAACTTGGAATACATTTTTAAGTAGTTTAATTTTTCTACTTAACATCCACTAAGCCAAGTGATTTAGTATCAAAAGGAGGTCTTGTACCAACCAGGCATTGCACATGTACCAACACTGTCTTTTCCATTGTGGGTCCTGTGGCATACCTTGCAATCTCAGCCATATTTGGGTTTCTTAGAAAACTTATTTTTGAGTTTAACACTACCAAGTGCTGAGTTTCCTCACCTCCAAAAGTTTTCTGCTATGTTTGCCCACAAGCTGAGATCTTCCAGGCTGGGGAAACTTAGTCAGGAAGTTTAAATTAGAACATGGACCCATTGTGCCCAGACCTATCTGTACAAGCAAGAGGTTGGGTTTTTTATTTGCACCTCTCACTGGCGTAGTTAAGCTATACTGGACCTGAATCTTAGTTAACTTCCCTTTCATGCATACTGGCTTTCCAACATAACTGTCCTCTGTCTGGAAGAGCTGACCTCTGCAGCCCCCTTCTGAAGTACAGGCAATAGATAGTATAAAAAGTTAAATAGTAAGTCTGTTAAGTTTTCTTTAAGAACAGCACAATATAGAACATTGGATATCACAGAACTTGGCTGATTGCTTGTCTCAGAGAAAAATATTACAATAATCTGCATTATACCGCTTAGAGCTTTGAAAAGGAGCTTTCACTAGAGGGTGGACCTTCTTACTATTATGTGTGTGGGGGGAGGGGTTGTTTGTTTACTGCAGCAAGCAACCCTGTGCTCGTTGTTTGGCTGATTTATTTTTTTTCCCCTCCAATTTGGCAGGCGGTTCTATATCACATGGATCACATTCTTGTTTGTACTGTGACACAGAGGAAACTATTCTTTATTGACCTTGCTGTTGGCCCTAGTGACTGAAAACAACAGATAAATTTGGTGAGCTGGAAGGCTTGATCTGTCATTAGCTTTTATTTAAAAATTCATCAAAGTCAAGAAACTCAAGAGTATGTCTACACTGCAATTAAAAACCTGCGGCTGGCCCGTGCCAGCTGAATCAGGCTTACCGGGTTCAGGCTAAGGGGCTGTTTAATTCAGACATTTTTGCTGAGGCCAGCGTTGGGACCCACCCACCCAACTCACAGGGTCCTGGAGACCAGGCTGCAACCTGAGCCCAAATGTCTATGCCACGGTTAAACAGCCCCTTAGCCCAAGCCTTGTAAGCTTGAGTCAGCTGGCACTGGACAGCCACAGGTTTTTATTTTAACTGCAGTGTAGACATACCCTCAACTGCTTTCACCTTTGACTCCCAGTGAACAATCCTGATGACTTCTAATTAGAAGACAAATTCTGCCTTCAGTTACATAGGCACAGTGCCCATGAATGTCAGTGAGGATTGTGTACGAGGATCTGAGGACAGAACTTTTTTCAGGGAAAAAGATGCTATGCATTTCTAAAAATAATGATTGTTTCGTTACTCGTTTGAGGCAGGCAGTATGCTTACAACAGAAACGTAGAAATGACTTCAGTTCCTGTGTGTGTTGCAGAAAGTTAAACATTTAATTTTTTGTTTTTATATGGTTGCAGTGGGAAGCAAATTAGACTCAGAAGAACCAATACCAAATCGTTCTGGAGTTTCGATTTTGTTTGTTTCATCAACACCACAAAATACAGAGCTCATGGACTGAGTTTCTTGTATGGTTATCTGATTTGGAAATTCTCCTAGAGTTACATGCTTGCTTTAATATGTGAAGTGTTGTACATCAAGAAGGGCCACATAAGGACCTGGTTCTGTAGTCATTCAGCACATCAGGGACAAAAATACAGCCCTGGCATAAGTGAACACTATGAAGTCAGTGGAACTGTGCCCCCTTAAAACAAGAGCTGAGTTTGGCCAAAGGCTTCATGCCCAGTCCTAAACACTCCGGCAAAAGTTTCCAGCTAGATAGAAAACTCCCACTGAAATAAATGGCAGTTCTGCCCATACAAGATCTGGGTGTAAAATGAAAGGGCAGATTCTCAGCTGCTGTAAATGGGTATAGCTCCCTTGGCTTCAGTGGAGCTATAATAATTTACACCAGCTAAGAATCTACCCCAAGGGCCCAAACTGTCAGATATGCTGTGCATCCACAACTCCAGCGGAAGTCAGCAAGAGCTAGGGTTGCTCAGCCCTAAAAACAGTCTGATGGCCTCGTGTTGTCATTTGTCTGTGCCAAGAGAGTATGACAATACATGATTAGAGCAAAATGGTAGCAGTTTAGACCCATTTTTGCATAGGTATAGGTAACTACAGAAGGTGCAAGGCAATGGGCATGCAGGCCCTGAGTAAGGGCCTCACAGTTTGCCCCACTATCCATTTCGTTTCCCTGGTGGATATGTCATCGGTGGGCCTTTTGCACCTGATTAAATGTCACATATAGAAAAGCAATGCACAGAGTTGACAAATTTAAGTCTGACAAAAATCTCATTGACTTAAATGGTGCCAGATAAGATGTATAGTCAAAACTAATACTGGTACCATTTCACCTAATGTCACCAACTTGGTGGGATACTCCACAGACTAATTCTACCTCTAATATCAGTAGGCTACGGGGTATTTAAAGATTAAGGTAAACTATAACTCCAAGTTATCACAAATCTTGTAAGTAAATAGTAATGCCTTTATTTTTTGTTAAGAACAGCATTTTGAAAATAAAACATTTGCCCATGCTTTACAACCTTTTTAATTTTGTATACTTATATACAGTCATTATGGTACACATTGATTGTCTTGAAAATCCTTCAGAGGTGTATTTAAGATATCAGTATGCAACAACCAGCGGAAAAAAAAGGTACGTTATAAAACACACATTAATACATTTAATAAATATATATTATCTATCAAAAATGAGCCTTAGCTCTCCTCAGTTAATAAAAAGCACCTGCTGGGTAATCTTGTAAGCTGGTAGAATAGTCCAATTTTTTAATTATAAAAGTTACAGCGCTCCCTTTTGCACAGCCTTTAGTTAGACTCAAACATAGCCAGCCATGATTCCTGTCTGATACTAAATACAAACTAGTGAGCTCTGCAACAGTTGACATCTACCTTATTTATAGAAACAACTGTGTGCACTTAGGGCTCCATCCTATCAGGTGCTATACATCTTCTGGGAGGTGCTAAGCACCCTCAACTCCCACTGCAGTTGGGACTGGGTCTTAATGTATGGCTGTGAACTACTTTCTAGTCATTGAATAGAAGCCACTTCTTACAGAAACGTTTTCTGTAACAAAGTTTTAAAAATGTTTTCAGATTTCATTTTTCTGTGTAGGTAAGAGGCCAGAAGAAAATAACCATTAGTAATTTTAAAAGGAACAACATAGTAGCTTTTATAGTATAAAAGCTAATTATAACAATCCTGAAAGATTTGTGTTTACAGTTACATAGTACTTTGCTCACAGATGCTCTACATTCTAAAAGGCAGAAGTAAACAACTTGTTTACATTAATAAAAATAAATTAACACAAAGGTGCCTTCAGTCACACGTTATTTGAAGCATTTGGCATTAGACTATCAAATGGCAAAAATAAGTTGCTTATTCTAGTTGTGTGAAGTTGGAAAATGAATAAACTCCTTCTTCTAATCAGTTAACACACCTCTGCCACTCCAAATTGAAGACCCAATCCTGCATGCTATTACTAATGTGAACAGTCCTAACTCACATGACCACTCAATGGGACTGAGGCTTTGTCTACACTAACAAGTTTTGTCACCAAAAACTGCCTTTGGCAACAAAACAGTGAGAGCATACACACTGCAATGAGACTTTTGTTGGAAAAAACGCCCAGTTTCGGTGACAAAAAGCTTCCACCCCTACAAGAGACGTTTTTCTTTTCCCCTCCCTTTATTGTCGACAAAGAGCCAGTGTAGACACTACTGTTTGTTTTGTCGGCAGAACTGGTTTCCGCCAGTATCCCACAATGCCTGCCCTGATTGCTCTGCTCAGTGTTTTGATATCTCCTGCCTTGCAGGCATGTGCCCCTCCCCTTTCAAAGCTGCAGGAAGTGTGCTGTTCCCTGTGGGGAACTAAGAGCAAATCATTGGAATACTCCTGTTCTGCCCTGCACTAGGAGCACAGCAGCAGACAGACTGCTGTCGCAGGGAGAGGGGGAGGAGAGACTGCTGCTCTGCTTTGACATGCCTCAGCTTGCAGAGTTCGCTGAGGTGGCTATGGTAATCAGCTCCACCGTCCCACAAAATACCCACAGTGCATTGCTTATGCTGTCGATGATGGTGCCCAGAACGTGGACATGATCTGTCGACAGAGGGAGCAAGTGTGAACACCCTTTGGTGATTTTTGTTTTGTCGACTTTTGGGTGTCGACATAAATTTCGTCAACAAAACTTGGTAGACAAAGCCTAATTTAGGGTTGCCAACTCTGACTGAAGCTATTCTGGGATATTCCCCCTCCCCTCCCCCCCCCAACATGAGGTGATGTAATTTTCTTAAAATAGCCTATTAAAATCTCCTGGGTTGCTTTCAATAATCACCTGGAGAGTCGTGCTGATTCCGGGAGACTCCAGGCCAATCCTCGGGGGTTGGCAACCCTAGACTGATTATGTGACCAAAGGTTTGCAGGATCTAGCCCGGTCTGTGCTTAGGGCCTCAAACTCCTACTGACTTCCTAAGGAGCAGGACTAGACCCTTAATTTGTTAATCCATTCCCATCTAGAAAACTGAACACCACGTAAACGTTTACAAAATAACTATCATGGAAAGAATTTATCTAAGGTCTATAAAATGTATATAGTATTGAATGTATACTTCTCAGCTGTAGCATGATGAATCTTTTAAAAGAAAGCTGCCCTCCCGTTTATGCCATGGTCATCTTATACATTTTTACAGTAAAGACCTTTTCAGAGAATTTAACATTTTTAAAACTGATGTTTTAAAATGAAACTTTTGCAGACATACATCACTAGGTTTTATATTACTCCAAATTATGCAGTTTCTGGGATAGTAACCATTAATTATCAAAAATATTTTATCTGCTCACGACTTTAACAGCTAGAGGTACTTCTAGATTACTGGATAGCATGCAATATCCACCTCTAGCCTACTCAGTTTCTTAGACAATCTAGTTACCTAAACAAGAGACTAAAACTTTTTTTTTTTCTTAAAAGCAAGCACATGCTTCCACTTTGCCTCTATTGGGAACATCAGATATGAATCTAACATGTTCCTTTAATCATGCATGACAAAAGTATGGTTCCTGAACCAGAAGGGCTGTTAGAAATAAAACCCTATAAGGTGATCATGGCAAGAATGACAAAATATATCTTGTATGTAATGCTTAGGGCCTGATCCTGCAGCCCTTACACCAGTGATTAGACCTCTTGATGTCAATAGGGCCTACTCATGTGAGTACAAGACTACAGGATTAGGTCTGTTTAGTGTAGAAATGATGTACAAGAAGAAACAGGGAGCCTTTTAAAAAAATAAACAGCTTATCTTTCTTTTTGTGGTATGCAACAAATAGTGTCCCTCTGTGAAGCTACTGAGCTATTCAGTTTTCTTTGTATATTATAATTTTATTTTTCATTTGAAAATAGAATATATATATATTTATTACAACATATGCAAAATTTCACCCTTATACATAACCCACACCCTCATGTAAAAACAATTGCTTTTAGTATCTAGGAAAGCTAGGAGTAATGTTGACCAAACAATGAGGATACAATGATGCTTTCAATGTTTGATATGTATTAAATGCTAAATAATAAAGGAATGATTCGCTTTAAAGTAACAAAAACCATGGCAAGAATAATGGGCAGTAAGAACTTGTTACATAGCCTAGATAAGCCTTGGTAAAAAAACCCTTAGCCCAAAGCTACCTTATCCCAACTCCAAAACACAAAAACCCTGAACCTCTAGGAGTGGAGACTCTACTAGCTATGCATTAAAAGACACAAATACATTAAGATGTACAAACAATTGCAGTCAATGGGGCTACTCCCATGAGCAGGGGTTACAGCACCAGTTCCAACTTTAGGAAGAGAGGGTCCAATCCCACAAATTACAAAGCTCCTCCTGAAAGGTGATCAGTACCTTCCCCTCCCCTTGAGTTTTTGCTTGGCACCTTACAGGATCAGCCATCAGAACACAAACTAAGTTCTGTGTAATACAGTAGGTTTCCTTTAATCCATCATACTATGGGACTCCTTTTGGCAACCCCAAGCCACATTCTCTCCTCAGCTAAGAGTCTTTGCTGAAGCTTGGCCCTCCATAATTTGACTTAGTGCCCTCAAGAGTACATATGTAAAAAAATTTGAGGGTTTGAGAACACGTGGTTCTTTGCTTTTACTCTGGAGTAAGACTGCATCAACAGGGCATCTTGAACTGCAGTGTCTGATTCTACATTGCTGAGATGATCTGACTCTGCCTTCACTCTTGTCCTACAGATGCTTCACAAAGTTGCATGAAGCATGTACAGTCATTTCCTTTCACCACAACCAAATTTGATACTCCTCCCCCACCCCCCTTAAGTGGATCATGTCTCATTGTTGACTAATGGTAATTTAGTTGCCAGAGACTGGCGATGACCCTAGATGACATTCACAGCAGAGATGGATAATGAAGCAACCAAGACACTTCACGACACTTGAAGAGAAAAAAAAATAAAGTAGGAAGAAACCCTGCATACTTTCACACTGTTGTGGCAATCTCTTATGGCAGCATGGATTAAGTTGGTATGGGAGAGTTGGGGCAGGAGAGGGGGTTGTTTTTTTTGCAAACAGCTGGAAACCAACCAAAATCAGGCTTGCCTCGCACACTAGTTACAGGCAGGTTATATCTCACATTTAAGAATGCGCAGTGTCCTCTCTTCCATTTCAAAGTGTGCCTATTTCTATTTTTAATTAAATTTATCTTGAATTTTGAAGAGTTTTGTTTTTGTGATTAGCTCATCAGTTCAACAGTATTCACATTTACATAAAATCCTCTCAAGGATTCCAAAGCTCCTGGATGTCTGGCTGCTTTGTTGTGGTATTATTGATTCCTCCCTTAGAAAGACACACTGCCAGGGAATAACATTTGTAACAAAGATTCTTATCTCTAGAACCTATAGCCTTTCACCAGAGGTGTCTTCCAGTGTAACTTGGCGGAGCAGTTGGTATCTGGAAATAAGGATAATAAACCCATAACTAAGAGCTCCAGACTATTCAGAAATCAGTGTTAACATATGCTACGTTACATGTCTAGTAGTAAAAGCATTATCAGTTCTACAACAAAATGGTACAGCAAAGCATATCTTCAGTGTGTACAATACACATACCTCACCACAAGAAAAAGGGATGAATATGTATATATTAGTCTTTTGCTTTACTGTCTAAGGTAATAATCTTTTACTGACTGTGCAATTTATTCTCCAGGAACAAGTTTTGTGCCTATCCCCAGAAAAATCTCTCTAACCCTTCATCCTTAAACTGCCTCTTCCCTAAGCTGCTTATTCTGGTATAAGGGAATATAGGGATGGTTTAATGCAGGCACCCAAAAGTATAGTGCTCATTATGGGCCTTGTAAGTTATTCTGAGAACAAGGAATGAGCTTATTTACATCACTTTTGCATGATGTATCACTCACTGTACTATGCAGGAAAGGAAAATCCTGAGATCTAATAACTCTTGTTCCCTATAATAAATCCAAACTCTACTTACTTAACAAAAAATCTTCAGTCAGACCAGCTTCCTTGTGGGTTTTTTTTAAATGTGCAGGTTGAGTTATGGAATCAGCTCATGATTTAAAATGAGTGTAAACCTGCCCATGAGTAAATTTTTAAGAAGCATGTAGGTATGCATGAAAATGTGGGAGCGAAAATTCTCCTTTTCTTAACAGTAGGAGAGAACTATATGCAATTCCTCAAGTGCAAATTATACACACAATGGGAATTAAATTTAAAGAGGCTGTTTGGCATCAGATCTCTCAGCCATTCTTGCAATGACCTTGAATAACAGTATATCTATCAAATAATAGCATGCCAACCCATTGTTTGAGGCAAATTAATTCACATTAGCATAAAGATATTTTACATGCCCCTCTTATGTATTTCTTTCTAAGGGTAGTACACCTCAATTGGTGTTCACCATATAGCGAAAACTATAGATTTTACAAGGGAAGTGAAAATGTGATAGCAGCTATTTGCTGCAAAGAATATACTGGACTGTAACCAAAAGTGTAACTTGCAGAAATCAGACAGTTATTAACTGTCACTGTGTTACATTCATCCAAAAGGAGCCACTGGATATGGACAGTCAGCAGAAAACTTGGTTCATTCAATCTAAACTGAATGGCCAAGTAAAGAAGTCCAAATGTTTTTAATTGAATAATCTCAAGAGGGGAATGGAAGCATTACATGCATACTTGCTACTAGAGATTTCATTTCATTTATAGCGTGTTTTCTTTCATATGAACAAGCAGTCTAAACTCAGAAGTTCATTCAATAAGTAGCGGTTGCACATTCCCCACTGTATAACCAAGACTCTGTACATTATCACATTTTTATACTTACAGTCCCACCATTTAGCACAACTGCCATCTCAGTTGGCTGATAAACATTGCTTCTAAAGGGAGCACTAGGTCGGCTTCCCAAGCTGCCATTGCGAAATCCTGCCGTTCTTAAAGCTGTGTTTAGAACAAGAGACAGTTTTATTCTCATGCAAACAAATCAAACCCTTGTTTTCATGTGTCAGAATAATACATATTTTTAAAAATTACAAGAGTGATCTAGGGTGAAATCTGGATTCCACTGAAGTCAGAGGTAATTTTGCCATTGACTTAAAGCCATGATTTCATCCCTCATTTTTACTCTGCCTCTGTAGTTATAGTTATACATTTTGGGTTGCATCTTCGAGTTTACTTTTAAATGAAAGGTTTCAGAGTAACAGCCGTGTTAGTCTGTATTCGCAAAAAGAAAAGGAGTACTTGTGGCACTTGTGGTTAGTCTCTAAGGTACTCCTCTCTTTTTTTTTTTTTTAAAAAAATGAAAAACTGCTTGGCACAAGAAAAGAAGAAAGAATTTAGCTCCCAGTTATAACTGCGGATGTGTTTTTCATTACTGTTTCCCATCAAGTATCCACACACTAAGTGGTAAAGTAAAATAACATTTCTACATCTCCTCATATTCAGAAAAAAAGACATGCAAACTATTGTTTGAGCCAGTAAACACAACCCCCTGAGCATTATTTCAGAGGGCCTAGTGCATAACGATTTTCCAAATATCTCCTATAGTTACTTTGAGAAATATTGCACAAATATTGCTTTTGAATAGGTTGATCATGAAGATTTCTTGAAGCAAAAGAAAATGCTGTTTAGATCAGAAATATCTGGTAATCTCTCCATTATGATAGTCATGAATTTTAATGCATCATTTTTCTTCTTCTAATATTTACATGTTAAATGAGAGATGAAGTTAAGAGGTGTGGTTATTTACCTCTGAGACAGTCAGGCAGCAGAGATTTGCATACATTATCAGATAAGTTCAAAGGTGAACAATAGGCTTCACTGAACTCAGCTGCAGTCAGATAATATGCCTTCATTTGTATATTTAAACTGTGTCATTACAGTTGTTCCACACCTCAGTATTATTATTGATAGGTATGAGGTTGTAGATCAAAACATGCCAGTTTCAGCCACTCATGAACTAGAATTTCCCTCTTCCATTTAACTCAAGTTACAATGCTACAGTCAATGGGTAAGATCCTGGCCTCAGTGAAGTCAACGGGATTTTTGCCATTGACTTCGCTGGAGCTAGAATTTCACACCATATGTACAGCAAGACTTAAAACTGATCATAATTCATAGGGCTGAATACTGCCGTCAGTCTACTGCTACTCAAATCAATAGGAGTTGTGCACAGAGATGAAGATCAATATTGATCTTTTACCATACAATAGTTTATTACACATAATTTTTAGGCCCTGGCCCTGCAAACACACATATGTGAAATTTAGTTTTTAATGATACTTAGTACCTCCTCTGGAAAGCACTTTAAAAGGGATGGATGAAAAGCAATATTTAAATACTACATATTATTATGTTATTCACAGGTCAATATTTAAGACATCCCTTTAAACATGTCCATCTCACAATCAGTAATATATATATTTTTTAATATATAAATTGGCCTTCTCTCAATGTTTTAGCATAAATGTTTACACTGGCATTTACTATGCGCTAAGAAATAGTTTCAGATTATTACAGTGTACCATTTGAAATTAAGGTATTACGTATCTATTTTACTGCCTATATAATTCACATATCTATTTGCAAATAAATCTTAACAGGAAAATGTCAAATTAAATTTCATGTTGCTGTCTGAGTTTTTTTTAAAAACCTATTACTGCAAGTAATTCCTAAATTGTGCATTTGTCTAATCATTCGGTCTGTATGTCTTTAACACAACAGAGGAGAAACTTTAAAAACAATAGGCAAGTTGTAGATTAAAAATCTAAAATTGTCTGGGAAACTTGGGTAAGAACCAAATCCCATGTTCCTTATAGGAGTAGCTCAGTTCCCACACATTTCACTTGCTGGAAGTGCTGGGAGTTAATCACCATTGTCTGTTTTGTGTAAATTCTAAGTATTTTACCAACATTCTCACAATACACATGTATGCAAGATACTCTTCCAAGGTGACCCTTAGGCCAGGTATACATTAAAAAGATAGGTTGACCAGCTGTCACCCCTCCCCTCACTGTAGTGAGTGTCTACACTGAAGCAATGCAGCTACTATGTTTCTAATTAAGACATAGCTTTACCTCCACAGGACACAAACAAACATTTGTTTTTCATCATAACAACTAATACCAGGGATATCAGATAGGAAAATCTAGTTCCCTCCCTAACAAGATTGTATTGCAAATATAATGCCAAATTTTAAAATGTCACTATGCAGCTTAGGCTATAGTAAATAATACAATTTAATGATTCTAGGGAAAAAATTATGCATATAACTATTTTATTAAGGAAACACCCAGTCCAGAGCAGATTGCAACAGTAGGGATCAGCTTGGCTGAGCTATGTTAGAATCTCTAAACAGAGATAAATGGCCCATTTTAAAAGTGTATATATTTGGAAGATTTAACAAGTTTACAAATCCTCACCATGTAAATATCAAAAAGAAAAGGAGTACTAGTGGCACCTTAGAGACTAACAAATTTATTTGAGCATAAGCTTTCGTGAGCTACAGCTCACTTCATCGGATGCATTCAGTGGAAAATACAGTGAGGAGATTTATATACACTCAGAACATGAAAAATGGGTGTTATCATACACACTGTAAGGCGAGTGATCACTTAAGATGAGCTATTATCAGAGACAAAACAATCATTACAACAGTGGGCTTTTGTTTAGAGAAACATAATACAGTACAGTAATATCATCACCTCTCTATTTAAACAGCCCAATTCTGTGTTCTCTTATGTCTGAATTAGTCTCTAACAACTCCAGTGAACGGTTTCAGAGTAACAGCCGTGTTAGTCTGTATTCGCAAAAAGAAAAGGAGTACTTGTGGCACCTTAGAGACTAACCAATTTATTTGAGCATGAGCTTTCGTGAGCTACAGCTCACTTCATATCCGATGAAGTGAGCTGTAGCTCATGCTCAAATAAATTGGTTAGTCTCTAAGGTGCCACAAGTCCTCCTTTTCTTTTTGCGAACTCCAGTGAAGTAATTCTAGTTACCCCAGTATGAAATGGGCTGAGTCGGAGGGAAAAAATCAGGTCCAAAATGCTTAGTGGCTTTAACAATAAGGAAACCAAAGAACAGCGATGACACCATCTGCTACTGGTTCCTTAAAAATATACAACCTACTTCTTACCCAGCTAGAATTAAAACTGCGCTAAGGGTCTCCATCAGGCAGCTCTCTGCCATAAGCAGCCACATAAGTATCCCTGTGTCCTCTCCTCTAGAATATTGTTCAGGTTTTAGCTATTGATTGTCTCTGCTAGGCAATCAACTTTTGCTGTCCCCCTGAATAGTCATTTAAGGCCAATTTCACTGTGATTTCAATTGGATCTATTATTCTTCATTTCCTGTCAACTAAAATGTTGCATACAGGTGTTGTACACCATTACACAGTTGCCATATTTCACCCGAGTTGCACTTCTGTGACAAACAAAGCTACTCCTCCTTACATGGCCTGTACAGTTTGTAAAGCATCCATTCAGTTGCTTTTCATTCTTGGTCTACACATTTTCAATCCAGAATGTAAACACTGCAGGACAGAGCCTTTGTCTTTATACTTGTTTGTAAAGCACCAGGCACATTATGTATATAGTATCAGAAAAGAACTTTAGGACCCATTTCTGTGAAAGAAGGCATGTATTTAATGTATGATCAGTTATTTTGTGGCCCAAGAATGCTGAGCACTTCATGCACCAGCCTTTGCTAACCAAGTGGTTTTGACACAAGCAAACCAAGTTTTTTGTCCTTACCCGTAACTATTTTACATTTGGGGACAATGTATACCTTCAAATCAGCAGCACTGCTATGGGTACCCCCATGGCCCCACAGTATGCCAACATTTTTATGGCTGATTTAGAACAACGCTTCCTCAGCTCTCATCCCCTAAAGCCCCTACTCTACTTGCGCTATACTGATGACATCTTCATCATCTGGACCCATGGAAAAGAAGCCCTTGAGGAATTCCACCATGATTTCAACAATTTCCATCCCACCATCAACCTCAGCCTGGTCCAGTCCACACAAGAGATCCACTTCCTGGACACTACAGTGCTAATAAACAATGGTCACATAAACACCACCTATACCGGAAGCCTACTGACCGCTATTCCTACCTACATGCCTCCAGCTTTCACCGACCACACCACTTGATCCATCGTCTACAGCCAAGCTCTGCGATACAACCACATTTGCTCCAACTCCTCAGACAGAGACAAACACCTACAAGATCTCTATCAAGCATTCTTACAGCTACAGTACCCACCTGCAGAAGTGAAGAAACAGATTGATAGAGCCAGAAGAGTTCCCAGAAGTCACCTACTACAGGACAGGCCTAACAAAGAAAATAACAGAACGCCACTAGCCGTCACCTTCAGCCCCCAACTAAAACCCCTCCAACGCATTATTAAGAATCTACAACCTATCCTGAAGGATGACCCAACGCTCTCACAAATTTTGGGAGACAGGCCAGTCCTTGCCTACAGACAGCCCCCCAACCTGAAGCAAATAGTCACCAGCAACCACATACCACACAACAGAACCACTAACCCAGGAGCCTATCTTTGCAACAAAGCCCGTTGCCAACTGGTCCCCTGAATAGATATGTGGGCAACCATCACAGGGCCTAATAACATCAGCCACACTATCAGAGGCTTGTTCACCTGCACATCCACCAATGGGATGTATGCCATCATGTGCCAGCAATGCCCCTCTGCCATGTACATTGGTCAAACTGGACAGTCTCTACGTAAAAGAATAAAAGGACACAAATCAGATGTCAAAAATTATAACATTCATAAACCAGTCAGAGAACACTTCAATCTCTCTGGTCACGCCATTACAGACATGAAAGTTGCAATATTACAACAAAAAAACTTCAAAACCAGACTCCAGCGAGAGACTGTTGAATTGGAATTCATTTGCAAATTGGATACAATTAACTTAGGCTTGAATAGAGACTGGGAGTGGCTAAGTCATTACGCAAGGTAACCTATTTCCTCTTGTTTTTTCCTACCTACAGCCCCCCACCCCACCCCCATTCCTCAGACATTCTTGTTAAGCCCTGGATTTGTGCTGGAAATGGCCCACCTTGATTATCATACATATTGTAAGGAGAGTGATCACTTTAGATAAGCTATTACCAACAGGAGAGTGACAGGTTTCAGAGTAACAGCCGTGTTAGTCTGTCTTCGCAAAAAGAAAAGGAGTACTTGTGGCACCTTAGAGACTAACCAATTTATTTGAGCATGAGCTTTCGTGAGCTACAGCTCACTTCATCGGATGCATACCGTGAAAACTGCAGAAGACATTATATACACACAGAGACCATGAAACAATACCTCCTCCCACCCCACTGTCCTGCTGGTAATAGCTTATCTAAAGTGATCATCAAGTTGGTCAAGATCATCACCAGTGAGTTTGTGTGTGTGGTTTTTGGAGGGGGGTGAGGGAGTGAGAGAACCTGGATTTGTGCAGGAAATGGCCCACCTTGATTATCATACACATTGTGAAGAGAAAAGGAGGACTTGTGGCACCTTAGAGACTAACCAAAGAGAGTGGTCACTTTGGATGGGCTATTACCAGCAGGAGAGTGAGTTTGTGTGTGGGGGGGCGGAGGGTGAGAAAACCTGGATTTGTGCTGGAAATGGCCCAACTTGATGATCACTTTAGATAAGCTATTACCAGCAGGACAGTGGGGTGGGAGGAGGTATTGTTTCATGGTCTCTGTATGTATATAATGTCTTCTGCAGTTTCCACGGTATGCATCCGATGAAGTGAGCTGTAGCTCACGAAAGCTCATGCTCCAATAAATTGGTTAGTCTCTAAGGTGCCACAAGTACTCCTTAACAGGAGAGTGGGTTTGTGTGTGTAGGAAAAAAAAAAGGGGAGGGAGAGAAGAAAACCTGGATTTGTGCTGGAAATGGCCCACCTTGATTATCATACACATTGTAAAGAGAGTGATCACTTTAGATAAGCTATTACCAACAGGAGAGTGGGGTGGGGGGAGAGAAAACCTTTTGTAGTGGTAAACACCCATTTTTTCCATGGTTTGTATGTATAAGAACATCTTCTGTATTTTCCACAGTATGCATCCGATGAAGTGAGCTGTAGCTCACGAAAGCTTATGCTCAAATAAATTGGTTAGTTTCTAAGGTGCCACAAGTACTCCTTTTCTGATCTCAATAGAGTTATTACCTATTTACGCTTGTATAAATGAGAAAAAATTCAGGCAGAGTGAGCAAGAAGCATGAATAAATTCAATTTCCTCTGGTGAACTTCAGGTCCTATTATTAGGGAAATATTTTACTTGTAGCTTAATCTTTACAATTAGAGCGAATTACAAATTTTCTACTGAAACTTTTTTCAGCGGAAAGTGGCCTTTTTCTTTCCAAATGAAAACTGAATATTTGCCATTCATTTGACTCTTCCTTGAAAACTAAAATAATTTGTTTGAAACAAAGCCCACAGTTGAAATAAACATACATACACACACACACACACTTCTGGAATTTTTCAGTTTACAGTTTTTGAAACATCGCAAAAATATTTAAATTTCATGGGAAATTTTGAAAAGAACAAGAACTCTGTGGGTGGAAAAACTGGCATTTTGAACAACCTCTAAAACAAATATCTTTGAGCAAATGTATACATTTTCTTTTCTTTCTTATTAGACAGACAGACCAGTATGGGTCCTTTATACAGGAAAATCTTACCTGCATTATGTTCATCCATTGAAAAGGCTTTGTTTTCCATGTAGCTCCGAGGAAGTTGTATATCTTCCTCAAAAGCAGTTTCACGCATTCTTGGTTGCGAAGTATCAAAATAATTGGGTGTGTTTTCTTGCTGTGATGGAAGAATGGTGCAATGAACTTCTGGGATAGCGTAAAAAATAACAAACACCCAACCACTGGACACCAGTGCAATGGCAAGAGTGGGGTCATTCCATTTGTCTTTTTTCCTCAGTTCAGTATTGCCAAACAGGTACATAGTTATCCAAGCTACCCAAATTAGAATCGAGAAAAAAATAGTTATAATTAGACATCCTCCATTTTTCTTCCACTTCTTAAACTTTCCACACAGGGTGAACAGAGAGACTCCCATGGTAACCATCATCAAGAACATAACATAAATCAAAGCCATAACAAAATCCACTGGCTCATAATTGCAGGCCAGCTTCTTATCTCTCACAACGGTTAGTATTAGCCACTCCGTTGCAATAATGACCTGGACCAGCATAAGACAGATTGCCATGCCAGCTAGATGCCAGCCAGATGGACTTTTACCATGTCGAACTAGTTTACGCAATCTCCAGGCTTGAGCTAGCAAACAGGAAAAGCACAACGCAAAGATAACTCCCCACAGAAACCTTCGAGTGGAACATACTGTTTCATCTTCCTGTATGATGAATGCAAAAGTCAGTCCAAACAGTCCTAGTGTCCCAAAGAGAAAGAGGAAATGCATTCCCAATGGGCTCTTCTTCTCTTTGTCCTTGATGAATGGCAACCGCACTAGCAAAATCAGCATCAACAGCAATGTCGTCAGCACTCCTGCTCCAGCAACTGCCTCCACTACTATTCCCCAAATGGCATCCAAGTCACACAGATAAATATACTGGGGGAGAAGATCCAGTCCACACCCTCTGGACGTACTTGAGTTTTCAGAAGAGCCATAACTGACGACGAAGAGGAGGAGGAAAACGATGGCTGGGTGGGTTTTCATTTTTCTGTCTGAGATGATAAGATAAAGTGACAAAATAATTGTTTATTTTAGCTGACTGTGCTTAAGCTTTTCCTTAGAAAACATCATTTACTACACAGTACCTTTCGAGATCTCATTTTAACTGGAAGCACAGCTTGTACACCATGGGAAGTAGTTTGTTTCAATTGTTCATGTCAAGGAACATGTTTACTCTTATTTGCACTGGATTTTCAGCCTCAACTGCTTCCCTAAGCCATAAAAACTATTGTTGTCCTGCTGGATTAAAAATAATTCCATTTTGTTTTTACATAATGTGAAGATATTTCCAAATGCAGGACTTGGATTCAGCTTCAAATACAATCTTTATTATTGCTGAAAGGAATTATTTATGAAGCAATGAATGATAAAGTACCTGTGTTTATTTAATAATCAAATGTATTAGAGAAGATGAGAATGAAATGTGTATAAATTACACTGCCTGTTATATAAACACAGGGCCTGATTTCAATATCAATATAAGTGATACTAGAATCAAGCCACTGATTTTACAGCTGTGTAAGACCATTACCTTCCATGGAATTTCCCCCATTTCAGAGGGGGTCTAAGGTAAATCAGATCCAGTCTTTTGCTCTATTGTTACTGTTTATACAAGGAACATAAAGTATGCATTTAAAACTAAATACTTTTTTTCCCCTCATGTTTCTACGTGTTGGGTTAAAATTTCATTCTGCTCAGTTTGCATCTCCTCACACAATATTCCTTCCCACACGGAGATCTTCTGCATTTACTGCAGGGAATACTTAACTACAAAAGTTATCTATGGCAGAAGTACATTGCTCACATGCAGCATTAATAATCAACTGAACAAAGAAGAATGAGTCATTCTCCTTAACAAATATAAAGCCACCCAACAAGAGAAACAACAAAAATGGAACATCATGGTCTCTGCATCCTCAAAGTAAACAACTTTAAATTCTCTATAAGACAACATATCCAGTCATATTACACACAAATGCACCAGCAGAACCAAAAGTTTCTAATTCCCTTTAGTTACATGCTGCCTACCTAAATTCTCCCTGCAGTTTTAGAGAAATAGTGGTCTTCATTTTCATGCCTTCTTAAAACAAAATAATTGTTTAAAAAAATTGTCATTTTTAAAACATGCATTCCATTCCAGTGATGGCCGTACTTCAATGGCTGGGTAAAAAGTGTCCAATATGGATCATATATGAAGCCTGATTCCCTAACAGGAATAGCCCTGTTGATTTCAGTGGCATTATTAATGTGATAAGGGCTATTCACATGACCAAGCATTTGAAGGATAAGCCCACAGTATTTTGAGATCCTTTGGTATAAAAGCACTATATAAATGTAAGCTATTACATTACTTGTGCACCAGCATATCACCATGTGGCATATTGAACATGTAACTCAAGGGAAAAAACAAACTACTGATAAAGACAGATTTCCTAAGAATCAGGCAAATAGCCCCAAACTGGCAAATTTGTACAGATACTTTGCAGATCAGAAATAAAGCTAGTTGAAGACCTGAAAATAAGTTGACATGACTTGGAAAAGGACTAACGTAACTATAAAATGTTATCAAATTGAACATAATGATCAAAGTTATATATTTTTTTAATTCTACTACTGCAATAACTATCATCAGACTACAATAGCGTGTGATTACTAAACGTAAGAGCTGTGATTTCTTAGTTTATATGTTACTGTAATGATCAAAGCTGTAACCATGGACATATCAAGCAGTTTTAAAAACTAATGTTCATTCCACTACCCTGAGTCATTAACAATGTCCATTTTAGGTCCCTGCTAAGATCAAAGATTTTGAATAACAACATTTTCTGTTTGATGTACCAGGAGAGTAAATATACTAATACAGAAGCACAATGCTTTTTCTATTCATCTGTACTATAAAGAAGAAATACGTAATGTAAAAAATTAATATGAAAAAGTAATGTGGTTACAATTAAGTAATATGGTTTGGACAAACAAAACAAAGTGTACAACTATCTTGAAATGCTCACTGGAATAACAGGTTACCTCCATCATTCTGTGACGTGTTCCTAAGATGCTGTTATCACACAAATGGGCTTAACTTGAGTAATGATGTATTGAAACACCACAAGGGCTAATGATTATTTTTCAACTAAACTGTGGGTTTTTTTAATTGATTGGTAGAAAGAATTTGTTTTTTTATAATGTTTGAGTCCCCTACCCATTCACTTGATCTGTGAAGTCCCTATCAAGAGGAATTTAGTATCCAATAAACTAGGTTTACCTTTAAATTGAACAGTTGTTACACTGGATACATTCACTGGAGTATGAAAGTGGAATTAATCAAAAGGGGACCTATTCTGAATACAATCTTACAATCCCTTCCACATACGAGCAGTCTATACAATAAAGTCTCAGACTTCAATGGGACTATTCACCCGAGTAAGCACTACTCACAGGAGTAAGTTTGCTGGATCAGGCATCTGGTTGGGCTACTAAATATCTAAACGCACCAGGCAAAGAACGCTACTAAACTCATACTGCAGAGAATAAAATACAGAGGCAGGTAGGAAATCTTAACAGACACCGTGGGATATTTCATGCCTATAATCCATTAGTGCCGCCAGTGTTGGTTTTGAGAATTCAGATCAGTCTCAAACCATGCTTCTAGAGCCAAGCCATGCTGGAAGGTGAATAGCTGGCACTAACAAATTTAGGCCAGATACAATTCAATTTGAGAGATGTAGGATCAGCTCCTGAACAATTGTGATAGCTCACTGACTACTACTCTAGGTTGCTCAGTAGTCTTGAATCACAGTGTAGAATGTACATGTGTTTAATGGTAATGTCCTCAGTGGTACAGGAGTGAAGAAGAAACACATTTTGGGGTTCATTGCACTCGGTTGAAAAACAAAACTAAAAAACCCACTTAATTACATGTTTAAATTCAGCAGGCATAAGTAGCAAAGGCAGGGTTACCAATCAGGATTTAAAAACAGATCAATAGTAGATCAGAGGCTTCCATATCTACAGTTGCAGAGGCATTAATACAATCCAGGGTGTAACTGAAACACAGAAAACATACTACTGTAATTAACTTTGCCAGAAGCCAAAAGTCATAGTTACTTGGTTAACATGTTTTGAGACACACAATTCTTAAAGGGCCCGATTCTAAGAAGTGCTGAGCACCTCAACTCCCATTTACAACAACGTGAGCAAATCCACTTTTAAAGGAGTCTGTGCAATATTGGAAACCACAGGAACTAAATTCAAGCAATGGATCATGTGGATCATTGTTCAGATTTCACTCTAGGTTGAAGTTTGCTGGGTTTGGAAAGAATATGATAAACTGCCCTTTAAATTAAGATCACTTTAAATGTGCATTATTCCATTGCATCCAAATTAGAATACACATATACTAAATTGGTTTAAATTCTAGCTTTGTTGATTAGTTGCTCTCCAAAGACCTGAGGGTAATGAATTAAATACAAGTAGGTCCAATTCTGAGATATTTTCCAGTTCTGGCTACCTTATTCATGTCATGTAATCCTCATGTGATTGAGCTATTCTAGGACAGTCTGTTTCCATGGAGATTGTACTCCATGGGTAATCAGTCATATTGTCAGCCAATCATTTATTTCCTGTTCCTATTTGGATATTCTTATCTCCCATACAGGAAGGGGTAGGTTTCTTTGGAGAAGGAAGTCTCCAGCAAAATCAAACTCAGAAAAAGCCAGAGTCATCAAACTCTATTGAGAGTTTTTTTAAGTAGTGACTTCTGGGAGAGTTGTGTACTATAATATGGAGATATGTATTTGTTCTCTTTAGAAAGCTCCACAATATCTACAACAGCAACTAGGGAAAAGTTTGGGATTGGTGCTGGGAGTTTTTTTCATGTCAAGTTTCAGTATTGTAGCATCACAGAAATGTAGGGCTAGAAGGGATCTGGAGAGGTCATCTAGTCCAGCCCCCTGAGCTGAGCTAGGACCAAGTATTCCTAACAGATGTTTGTCTAATTGTTTCTCAAAAGCCTCCAATGACGGATTCCACAACCTCCTTTGGAAGCCTATTCCAGGCTTTAGCTATCCTTCTAGTTAGAAAGCATTTCCTAATATCTATCCTAAATCTCCCTTGCTGCAGATTAAGTCTATTATTTCTTGTCCCGTCTTCAGTGGATATGGAGAAGTTGATCACCGTCCCTTTGTAATAGTCCTTAACATATTTGAAGACTTATCATATCCCCCATTCAGTCTTCTTTTCTCAAGACTAAACATGCCCAGTTTTTTGAAGTTTTCCTCATAGGTCAGGTTTTCTAAACATTATTTTTGTTGCTCTCCTCTGGAATCTTTGCAATTAGTCCACATCTTTCCTAAAGTGTGGCACCCAAAAATGGGCACAATACTCCATCTGAGGCCTCACCAGTGCAAAGCAGAATGGGACAATTATCTCCTGTGTCTTACAGATAACACTTATTAATACACCCCAGAATATTAGCCTGTTTTGCAAATGCATCACATTATTGGCTCATGTTCAATTTGTGATCCACTATAACCTCCAGATCCATTTCAGCAGTACTACTGCCTAACCAGTTATTCCCCATTTTGTAGCTGTGCATTAGTGTATTGTATTATTGAGTCTTATCAGAGGTCCTGTCCACACTGGGCTTTGTAACAATGTCTAAAAGCAGTCCCAAACATGCTTATAAGCCAAAGGACTTGTAAACAGGTTAAATTGCATGATTGTGCTTACAGGGTAGACAGCACACTTGGCCCCTAACTTGGTTACAACTTGCAGTGTAGAATGGACCTTAACTGCATTTCATAATCAGTCTAAAACCTCAGCTAAAATTTTGTCCCTGACATTGTTACAGAGCTCTACCAGACACGAAAAATTCATGTTATAGTATAGGGACATGGCAGAGTCCTTACCTGTTTTCTTTTGTAGTTTAGATGGGTCCAAATGGGAAGTCTAAAACATGTTTTTGGCAAGAGGGTTGTTTTGGAAGGAGCAAAAACCGTGCCCACACTGGATAAACCAAACCAACCTGTGTTACAACAGCCATGCGGTAGTGGGCAGACTCAAAGAGGCCTTGTCTACACTGGACTTTTTGGGGGAAATCTTCCACTCTTGCACTAACACCCGTGTAGACCTGCTCTGAGCAGGGTTATAGGAGCTCAGGGTTAAAATTCAATAAATAAATAAAAACAGGGCACTATCTACATTAGTGCTCCCACCATTGCTACCACTGAGAAAACTGCATCAGTAATTATGCAACATTGGGAGATTTCAAAACCACATCCACTATAGACACAGGTAGTGTCAGAGTATCCAACACAGTTGGAGTAGCCTAAGGAAAAACATCTTTCAATGGGGCAGTTATAGCACAGAAGCAAACCTATTGTAGAATTATTTTTAACTGACCCTTCCCCAAAATTAAATTTCATGCCATCAGTCTAACTCAGCGTAGAACCCTGGGCACCTGAAAAAGAAATACGTACACTATATTTTAGACTCTTCAGTAAATATATTTCCAATACCTCTCTGAGAGAGTAACTGTACCCCCACACAAACAAAATCAGAAGGGCCTGAATATCCAGAAACACAGGCTCAAATTTTGATCTCAGTTACACCAAAACTAACTCTATTGTTTTTAACTGAGAGTAGAGTCTGGTCCCAGTATATGATTCACAGGAGGAATGGTGGACACCAAGCCATTCCAGCAATTACAAAGCATAATTCTAAACAGCTAAAAGGAGACTGAAGGGCTAAAAGCTATCTTCCAAAAGTTGTTACATTTAAGAATCTTAAATAATGCTTTGGTCAGGCTGAACTTCCACAACTACAGATGTTGAGCTGATCCTTAGCTGACTTCAGCTGAGCATCTGGCCAATCTAGCTCACATAAAGATACCACAGTGCTCTACACTTAAAAAACAAACAAAAAAACACCCCTTGCACCAACACTTCCCAACCTAAATAAAGTTCTTCAGCTACATTAAATAGCTATATAATGTACCATTATTAAACTGTTTAAACTTCTAAAAATCAATGCATTTTACATGTGAGAATACCCTTGTAAAAACATCCAACTTGTCTAAATTTGAACAGGAAGAAGAGTCCTATATAAAAGCATGGGGTACAGCTACCAATCCTGTTCTGTCTTACATGGCCTGATGAGGTGTCCACCTCACACAGGAGTGGATGGAGTTAATGGAGGCCAGATGGGCCAATAAACCTAGTAGAATGGAGGTAGAGAAGAAAGCCCTAACTAAAGGAACAGGCAGGGCCTGTATACAGCTAGGTAGCAGCCTGCAGAGAAGGGTGGCTGTTGCTGGGAAAGGCTGCTGCTGAAATAGGGCAGTTAACGCCTTGGGAAGAGGGAGGAGTGTTAAGGGGCTGGGGACAGGAGTGTGCAGGGAAGTAGACTGCAGTGACTCCTCTGAGTGGAGGGACTCTGAGGCTGGCAAACCCAGAGAGGATAGGAACCAGTGATGTAGGAAGAAGCCCAAGGAAACAGCAGCCAGGGATAGGATTGCATAGGGACAGCACCTGCTTGTTATAGGATCCCTGGGCTGGAATCCAGTACAGAGAGTGGGCCTTGGTTTCCCTACCAACCACTGGGAAGTGACACAGGATGTTGGAGATGCCAGCCATACAGCTGGTCTGGAAAGATTGTGATTTCCCTGGAAGGGGAGGACTTTAGTGACCTGGCTGAAGGGCCAAGCCATGAAGGGGAGACTGCAGATCTGGGAGTGAGCAGGGCTGCAGACTGAGAGGTTATCACCAGAGGGAAACCATGAGCTGGCAGAGCTAATCCCCAGAATGGCCAGTAGGCGGTCCTGCAAGCGGTGAGTGACACATTGATTGATTTCCTCACTATTAGTTTTAGTCACTGATACTGCCACAAAGAAAAGGCTGCCACCACCATGAAGCATTGTGTAGAGATGCTTATGAGTTAGAAATTAATCATAACATAAGATTTGTACCAAGTCCTTTTATCAGATCTCCGGCATAAGCTTCAGGACTTATAACAGTGCAGCAACAGCTAAGCTGAGATCAGACGCTGAAGAGATGTATTTCCAGAATAATAATTAATAATAAGATTTTGCAATGTGTGCAAAAATGAGGCTGTGATTTAGTCTTACTCTGCATAATAACACAATGCTTTTTAGAGCTCAGCACCTCAGCTGCTATAGAATTTGTGACTCCATTCAAGAAGGAATATGTAGAATAACTATTGCTGTATCTGAAAAATACCTTGCAGTGCTGAATATAACTGAAATTCTTTCTAATACTCTAGATATTCTGAATTCCTTTCAGTTGTGTTCTTCACATCATCCATCCATGTCTAGATACATGCAATTACAAGGTCTAAGGAGCACTGGGTTTTGCACTGAAGTGATTATGCACTTGATCACTTCTCTTACTGGCTTTTACTTCTAGGAATGTCCCTATTAATGTAAAAACTTCAATCATGGACTCTGTCTCTCTCCACTCTGTTACAGAAAGATTAATTGCAATTTCACTGATGTTGACAAATTCTCCCCACTACATGCAAATACAGTACATCACAGCCAACTTACATGTAAAACACCATACATACAGGAATAGAGACTGCAGAAATGATTTACCAGTCTAAGTGCTTTGACATAAGAAATCCTGTTATCTTTGGGATAAACATTAGATCAGGTGTAAACAAAGGGTTCAAAGTAGTACTAAGTCCCTGTCCCTATTTGCTGTTTAAGGGCATGACATTTATAAGAATCTTCTGTTAACTAGACAACAAATCACCCAACCCCTGCCCTAGACCAGTGGTTCTCAACCAGGGGTATGTGTACCTTTGGAGGTACGCAGAGGTCTTCAAGGGGGTACATCAACTCATCCAGATATTTGCCTAGTGTTACAACAGGCTACCTAAAAAGCACTAGCAAAGTCAGGACAAACTATAAATATCATTCAGACAATGACTTGTTTATACTGCTCTATACACTGAAATGTAAGTACAGTATTTATATTCCAACTGATTTTATAATTTCTATGGTAAAAATAAGAAAGCAAGCATTTTTTCAGTAATTTGCTGTGACCCTTTTGTGTTTTGATGTCTGATTTTTGAAGTGAGGTGAAATTGGGGGGTGTTACACAAGACAAGTCAGACTCCTGAGGGAAGTACAGTGGTCTGAAAAGGTTGGGAGCCGCGGGCTTGAACTGTAACATGCACAAGGTACCATTAGCTGTAACATGCACATACCATTAGCTGTACCAGTTGAGCAGGGCTCCCACAGTCCAAACAAATACTGTTCAGCCCCAACAAAGGCAATGATGGGGATGACCCAACAAAGGGCTTTTCTCTATTCAACCCAGATCCCTTACAATTATCCTCTAGCTCCCACCAGGAGCAAGCCGCAGAACAGCAGGAAGATTTTCTGGCTCTGGTGCAGCATCCAAAGTGCTCAGGTCACAAGGGGAATGGAGCCCTAAAGAGGAGCCAACCAGCCCTGTCCTCCTAGTCTTATATGCAGCTGCCTCCTCCCTAGTTTCCCCTTAACCCTGTCTGCAGCCACCTGCTCTTTCTGTCCTAGCTCCAACCTCTTTTCCTTTGTCCCCCAGCCCCAAGTGTGCCAGACTCTTGCACTATTTCCCCCTAGTTCAGGCTCCAGCCTCCTTCCCCAGAGCTGCACACAGCCCCCCTCCCTGTCCTATATCCAACCTAATCCCCCTCACAGTCCTATCGCCAGCCTGCTGTCAGCCAGCAGGCTAATTCCACTGGAGCTGCAGAGGCGCAGAAGAGGAAAGCCGGGGCTGCAGTTCTGTCACGTTTGTCTTCTACAATCTCTAGCGTTTGGGGTTACCCGGGCTGCGGGTGGAGAGAGCCCCTCGCTTGTGAAATATCTTCACGTATAAACGCTAAATCAGCACACAGTGAGCAATGTCTTCCTGAGGTTCAGGCACCTCCAAACACGGGGAGCCTGAGCGTACCCCTCCAAAGGCTCCACCGTACCAAGCACCAGCGAGCCTGGGACCCCCTGGCCCTTCAGCACCCATGCCTCTAGCCATGCTAGAACTAGGGGTAGCAGGGTGGTTTCCATCATAGGTTTGCAGTTTGGGTCAATGGCTCTTCGCACACCCACTATACGCCTTGTTCCAGCCCTTCTGGGTAGAGCGCGAGACAGATTCCCTCCTCCCTCCCTGCCCCCCCCCGAAATACTGTCTGGCTCCCCTAACCCACCCACTAATCCAGCTGTTCTCCCCCTGACTCAGGTGCATTTGGCCCCCTCGCTTGCAGCAGGGCGCTGGATCGTGGTTCCCCTCCCCCCATTACCGAGGCTCAGCTCCCGCAACCCACCAGCAAGGCTCTTGCCCTCCATTGCTCAAGCCCCGAGAAGCTCCCTTGTGTGTCCCCTGCTATTTGCACGGAGCGGCGGCCGCCCCTACCCACGCCGGGAGGCGGAATCCCGGGGACGAGAAGCCCCGATTGAGCCCCCCCCCTCCCCCAGTTCCTGGGGGGAGCGGGAGCACCCGGAGGCTGGGCAGCCGGCGCAGGAGATTTGCCTTCCACCAACCTGTTTTCCCCCCACGCTGGTAACTTGTGTCCCGCGCCAAAGGCGGCGGGGCTATAAAGCACAGCCCAGAAAGCAGCCTGGGTGTTATGTATCAGCAGCTCCCGGCGAAATGAGCTGCAAGCGGCGTGGGGGGGGGTGTCCTTTGCAAATAGGATTAGAAATATTCTAACCGCCCCCCCCAAAAAAAAAACTCACCACCAAACAAAGCAGGAGCCCAGCAGGGAGGGCGCAGAAGGGTTGATCGGAGCTGAGCTGGCCCGGCCAGGGCGGGATGGGATTGGGAATGCGCCACCCTGCAGGGGCTGCTCTGTCCCTCTGGCTGCCCCACACGCCTCACTGCTCAGCCCCCGTCTGTCCCTTCCTGCCCCGAGCCCGTGCTCCTGCCCTTCGGCCCCCTGCTCGCTCGAAGCGTTGCCCGGCTATCCCGCCCCGGGGCCCGCCCGGTTCCCCCGCCCCGGGGCTCGCCCTCCCGCCCCGCGCTAGCTTCCCTCGTCCCGCGCTCCCGGTTGCAAGGCTCGCCCCCCATCCCAGGGCTCGCCCCCCTCCCCCGGTTCCCTCTCTCCCCGCCCCAGCTCACCTCCGGTCCCAGGCCCCCCACCCCCGCGCAAGGCTCGCCCTCCTTGCCCCCGCCGGGCCGTGGCGGGGGGCTGCCCGCACTCACTCGCGCGCCGGCGCCGGCGGTCGGTGGCACGGGGCGGCGGGGGACGGTCTCCTTCACAGCCCGTAGGCAAGCCCCATTGCTGCCCAGCGGCCCCGGGACGGGGTGCGGAGCCCAGCGCCGGGACCCGCCGTGCAGAGGGCGCAGCAGCGCCCGCCCCGGCAGTGCGCACAGTGCGAGGCTCGGCGCGCTCTGGGCTGCGCTGACAGCTCCGCTGCGGTACCGCCGGGGCTGACAGCTCCCCTCCCACCTCGGCTGCCCCGCCCCGGCCGAGCCCCCTCCCAGCGCGGCCCTGCTCGCAGCCCGCCCGAGCCCCGCCGCGCCTGCCTCGGGGAAGCCGTCGCCTTCCCGCTCGGCACATGGGCAGGAGGGACGGGACACACGCTACACGTGTGTAGCACACATGCATTTGTGGAGTGACACACCTACCCCCACCTAGTGCACCAATACACAGGGGTGACCCAGGCGTGCCCATTCCTCCCCCCCCCCACAATACCCACGTGAAAGGCAACACAGACTCATGAACATACACAAATGCACAACACACAGGCAGGGTGATGGACACACAGGGACAACACATGCAGTCATAGGCGTACACTTATTCACAGGCACAGGTCTATGTGGGACAAACAGAGGAGCTTCATGCACATTACACAGAATATACACACGTGCAGATGCTACACTGAGGAGTGCAGTATCAATTCACAGATAGAATAAAAGAGCTGCACATATACACACACAAATGCACACCCCGATGCATACTGGTACATATGCATAATGTAGACATGTAGTCTAGACATACACACATCTGAAAAAGTCTAATATTTAGAGGCGAGACTCTCTTACAGCACAGGCTGGCAGTGACATGCTTAGTGGCAGAGAGTCTTCTCAAATGCAACTACACAGCAGCCACCAGCTTTGAAGGCAGCTAAACATTAAGGGCAGAAAAATGTTTAGTGACTTGTTTTGCCTGGGTGATATTTACTAGTTTGCCCAGGGCAGCAAAAACTCAAGAGCCAGGCCTTTATGCACTAGAGTCAGTCAAAAGAGATTTTCAGGAAGTCTTCAGAATTTGCCTCCTACCTCTGGAAGAGGCAGCCTAATCAGCTATGTTCTCCCACTCTCCTTGGGTTTACACTCTAACAGAGTAGTAATCCATCTGAAGGTGGATTTGATTAGTAGTGCCACACTGCATGTTGATATGCGTGGGAATGGGACAGGGCGCCTGCTTCACTAGGAATCGCGCCCTCCAGAGAAACACAGACATCCCCAGTGATAATATGGTATTCCAGGAGAATATATCAAGCAGAAACTATGTTCCCCTTTAAACTAGTTGAAAAGTATGATTCACTAAAGCCCCTATAAATGGCAACCACACTATATTGTGGGGGGATTTTTGCTTGTTTATGGTTTCACTCCAATTGCTAGCAAGGAGCCACTTCTCATGCAATTAGAAGTCACCTCATCAGCATGGACCCATCAGTGCCCATCCTGGATGTAGGGAAGCACCCACGCCCGCCTGATTTTTCCACACAGAATCTTGTTAAAGAAAAAGTTCTGTTTTGAAATGTACTCTCTTCACTAACATTACTACCTCAAACAATCCAGCATCAACCTTAACCTTTAACCTCAGCATATGTGGGCTTGCTTCCATGTTGCTGCTTTTGCCTTTAGGGTAGCTGAACTGCTCAGCTTGGCTGACACAGTATCAACACAATTGTGTGGCTGGGGTGTGATTTCTTCAAATAACCTGAGTGCTATGGAGGAAAGATAGCCGTGATAAAATGAGTAGTTACAGTGCCTTTTGCTCTCGAGCTGATTCTAGAACTTAACCTCTTTATCCAAATTGATGCATACTTAATACCTACCTCTTCATGCTTCATTGGCAGATCACAAAGCACTTGACAAAGGAGCTCAGTATCATCATCCCCATTTTACAAATGGGGAAACTGAGGTACAGAGACTTGTGCAAGATCACCCAGCAAGGCCAGTTGCAGAGCTAGGAATAAACCCAGGTCTTCTGAGTCCCAGTCCAGTGCTAGGCGATACTTGCCCCACTTCTCACGTCCAAATCCTAGTAAGACACACAGAACCCACAGTGATGATCATGGCATAAAAGTCCATTCATAGATAAACACAAACTGCAGACAGAGTGGTAAACCAAAGAAAGGGACCAACCAGATGAACTCATGTGCTGGAAAACTTGGCCCACAAATAGTGCAATACAATTCAGTTCTTCAGCAAATGTAAATCTTTTTGATTGTTCCCCTCTTTCGGTAACCCTTCTTTGGTGTATCTGTAGCTAATATGACTAACCACATGTAAGGGTGTTAGTGAACTGACCTCCATTTGCCTTGATCAGTGTTAGATTACTGTAAGACAGTGGTTCCCAAACATGGTTTGCGGCTTGTTCAGGGCAAGCCCCTGGCAGGCCATGAGACACTTTGTTTACCTGGAGCGTCCTCAGGTACGGCCAGTCGCAGCTCCCAGTGGCCACAGTTCGCCGTTCCTGGCCAACGGGAGCTGTGGGAAGCAGCAAGGGCCGGGCCACCGCTTCCCACAGGGTTTATCCAAGATGGTAGTCCCAGTGAGGGTCAATGTATCCAAATTGATGGGTTTAATAGATTCAGAGTGCAGCCAGACCCTCGTAAGGAAAAGCTGGTTAAGGCCCATGGGACACCAACTGCTATCATTTTCCTTCAATGTATACACAGAGATGTGCACCTGTCCTCCATTAAGGTGATACAGCTTACAGTGGGGAACCACACTGAGACTCTCTGTGTGGGGTTAGCAGCCTCCCTCGCTTACCCCGGTGGTCCTGGGCTGTGACTGGAAATACTTCAGTGAGGTCTTGCAGGTATTGGAGAGGAAGCCAGTCAGGGGGAATGACCACACCTCTGAGGTTGAAAAAGAGGCTGGATCTGTAGATCTGGCTGACGCAGGAGTGTGAGAAAACCTGGGAAAGGAACTTGACAACCTCAGAAAGTGTCCCTGCGGGACCAGCAAGACCAGCAAACTCAACACCACTTGAATATGGAGTGGGTGACCCAAAACAGGGTTTTCATAGGGGAACAGAAAGGAAACCCCACCTTGTGTTGGGCACATGAACAGCTGGCTACTGTCAATGGGGGGTAATCGACTGACAAAGAAAACAAAAAAATAGGCACATCTCGAGTTGAAAGAGGAACAACTCTACTGGTTGGTACATGACTACCAGACAACAAGGTCCAGACCCACTTCTGGTACCCCATCCCTTTGGGAGGGAGCTACTTTGTCTTGTGCACTGGGTTCCATATTCTGGTTACCTCTGGAGGGAGTAAACCCTTGAGAGAACCACCATCAGATTCTCTTGGCTAGGCATCTACAAAGAGGTAAGGGCTTACTGCATGTTCTGCCCCAAGTGTCAGTTGGCAGGACCAAGAGCACACCAAGGACCCCCTTTATCCTGATGCCAGTAGTAGACACCCCCTTTGAGAGGATTGGCATGGATTTGATAGGACTGCTAGAGACAAGCACAAATGGACACCAATGCACACTGATAATTGTGGATGATGTGACCCAGTACCCTAAGACCATTCTGCTTCACATGACCAATGCAGTGACCATACCAACAGAACTCAGGTCTTTGTGAGGGTGGGGATCCCCAAAGAAATAATAATGGTCCAGGGTATGAACTAACTTCATGTCATGACTGATGAAGAACTTGTGCGAGCTACTGAAAATCACATCTTTGAGAACATCTGTTCACCTCACCCAAACTATGGGCTAGCTGAATGCTTCAACAGGACCCTGAAGGGGATGCTGAGAAAATGTGTGGCTGAAGACCCTTGCAACTAGGACTGCTTGTTACCACCCCTCTGATTTGCAGTGTGTGAGGTTCCCCAGGCCTCAATGGTGTTCTCACCCCTCAAACCCTGGGGGATCCTGGAATCCGTTTGTAAAACCTGGGAGGAGCAAGAGCCCAGTGTAGTATGTCCTCAAGCTACAAAAGAAGCTGAAGACAAAGGAAAACCTCCTATAGGCTTGCTCTTGATACTCTTGGGCCTTTAATAGGGGCACCCACCCACATGAATTCCAGCCTGGTGACAGGGTACTGCTGTTGTTACCCAGCTCAGAGTTAAAATTAATGGCTAGGTAGTAAGAGCCCTTTGAGGTGGCTTGCCCGGTAGGAGCAGTGGATTAGCAGATCTGAGAAGAAAGAGAGACAGATTTACTGCATAAACCTTCTGAAGACATGGTGAGACCAAGAGAGCTTATTCATAACGCCCTCCACCCTTTCCCCCCCGCTCCCGATCCAAAACTGGGCCCACAACCTCCTTTATCCAGGATTCAGACATGATTCCCTTGGGGGAAGGGCTCCAGCCATCTCAATGGGCGCAGATATTGCAGGTGATCAGATCTTTCCTTTCTGTATCCTCATCATGACTTGGACAAACCTGGCTGATTTGTCACCTCATCACAATGCAGCCTAGCTGGAAAATCTGTGAGAGCTGTCACCTGTGCATGAAGAGGTGGAACACTGTATATTGGGAGCTGTAGGTGATGTTGGACCTCGGGGTGATAGAAGAATCCCACAGTGGGTGGTGGAAACCAGTTGTCTTGGTGCACAAGGTGAATGCGACAACCTGGATTTGCATCAACTTCAGAAAAGTGAATGCTATATCTACATTTGATGCATATCCCATGCCACGAGTTGATGAGTTGTTGGAGAGATTGGGGAGCCACAAAGTATATCTTGACTGTAGATCTGATCAACGGCTACTGGCAGATCCCCTTAACAAAGGGATCTTGAGAGAAAATTACCATTGCAACTCCTTTCGGCCTGTACCATTTCAAGATCATGCCCTTCGGCCTTCATAGGGCTACAGCCACCTTCCAACGTCTGATGGATGCATTCCTGGACAAAAATGCTTGGGGCTAGGGCTGGTGAAAAGAAGTTTTGGACATGAGGTGATGCACAGGCTAAGATTTTGATTGAGAAGAACATCCAATATCAGCAGGAAACTATTTCTCTTAGAGAAGACCTACTTGACTATAGAAGAAGAGGCCTTGGTGATGAAGTGGGCCATATAAGCATTGCAGTATTACCTGCTGGGAACACCTTATGCATCCCTCACTGGCTAAAGTCCATAAAAGACACCAACCCCTGGATTATGAGGAAGTATTTGGCTGTACAAAACCTATGCCTTCCATGTGGTCCCTAGGCTGGAGAACAAACACCAGAATACAGATTTATTTCCCTGGGATGGGGTACTGCAAGACTTGGACTCAGAAATGCCAACACCAAACTGTGTGTGTGTGTGTTGAGGTAGACAAACCCCAACACTGGAGAGATGAGATGCAGGAACAACTCAGGGCCTGGGAAGCCCCACCCTGACAGGCTTGCTGGGCATGATCTTGTTGGAGAGGGGCTTCGAAGGGATTCCCCTTAGAACAGCAGAGGTGGTGGGGGAATAGAGAGTGACCAGCATGCACTGCTATGGAGAGGTTATGCTAGGAGAGTATTCCCAGGAGGAAGACTGCTGCATGAAACTGGGGCTCCCCAGCTTGCAGAGGCCTGTGGGCCATGTTGCAAGGAAAAACCACAAGCCACGACATGCCCCAAGGAGGAACAGAGCAGTAGGAAGAGACACAGGGAAGATGGCATCTGGACCACAGGTAGCAGACGTCTTCCATAAGACACGCAAGTAAGGCTCTTGGGTCAGGGCCTGATGGAGTGGGAGGGTCCAGGTTCCCCTACCCCTTACCACTAGATGGTGCTACCATCACAGACTCTTAACACTAGGTGGGGACCCGCCCCTGCTCACACCGTATCTCTGGTAGGTAGGTGCACATTCAGTATTCTTTCTCAACACTGGGTGGGATGGAGAAATCACACACCTACCTATCTATGCATATAATATAGGTTCAAGTTGGGCTTTACTGAAAAAAACCCCAAGCAATTAGATAAATGGATTATCCTTTGCTTTTGAGTTGTCTTACTCTTCCTGTTGACCTTCCCCACACACGTCCCCACTGCCAGTTCATTTTTCTTAGCCTCTCTTTAGTACTTGGTCTCCGACGACTCCCCTTCTGAACCCCCCGCAAGCAGTGAGCCTATATGATGTTATTTAGAAGCATATCTGTAATTTGTCTCTTCTGCAACAATGCCCTGAGCAAAATTCCACAGCAGTGAGAGTGCCATGGCACAGCAGTGCTGGAGTGGAGACCATTGACCCATCCGCGAATGCCTACTCTGTAATGCCACAAAATGTCATACTAATTTAAAAATTTCCTCTGCCTCCTTACCTGGTGCACACGCCTCACCCCACTCCACCTCACCCCATCCTCCTGGCTTTCTTTCCCGTAGCCCTGAGTGTGTCACTCTTCTGCAGGGACAGAAAGAAAAGCTTTCATACAATAGATCACAAATAGAATTTTACACTGGACTGTGGCTCCTGGAGAACCCTTTACTCTTGCTATACTGATCATGTGGGTTTACTGGCTCTGTGGTGTTGTGTTTACTCCAATTCTATTTAAACTAGTGGTTTTAAAGAGATCAATACAAAGCATATGAAAATGACTGTAATAATTACAGCTGCAGTATTAATGATTGTTATTGTTTGTATTATGATACCACTTAGAGGCCCTAGCTGAATTTAGGGGGACAGTAAAAGACCACCCCCACTTGAAGATTCTTAGATTCCAAGGCCAGAAGGGATCCCTGTGATCGTCCAGTCTGACTTCTTGTATATCACAGGCTATATAATATCCCCCAAACAATTCCTGTTTGAGCTAGAGCATAACAAAAATCTAATCAATTTAAAAATAGCCAGTGATGGAAAATCTACCTCAACCCTTGGTTGTCCCAGGGGCTAACTGCCCTCCCTATTAAAAATGTATGTCCTTTTTCCAGTCTGAATTTGTTTAGCTTCAGCTTCTGCCATTTTATCGTTACCTTTGTGTGCTAGACTGAAGAGTCTGTTATCAAATATTTGTTTCCCATGTCTGTGACTGTGAGCGCTATAGATCTTCCAGTCTATATAGACAAGACACACAAAGTATTGGAGGAAGAGCGTATTATCATCCATCTTCATTTTACAGCTGGGGAACTAAGGCCAAGAGAGTTTAGATGATTTACCCAAAGCGACGCAGGGAGTCATGGCAGAACCAGGAGAGAACCCAGTTTTGCTGATGAGTTCCAATCTGAGGCGTTGACCACCAGACCTCCCTTCATCATCAGGGATCGTTAAGAGAATATCCTGTTATCAGCTGTGCAAGTTTGCAGCTTATTTGCAGACTGATTACAAGGCTCTGATTTCACCTCATTGTTTCACAGCTGCTCGGAAACCAGGATGGTGACATAGTATGAAAGGCTAGCTAGGCAGACAATAGTATTCCAAGAATTTCCTGTTATACAGATATGGAATTGCCTCAAACAATAGAGTGCAGTCATGCTGTGCAGTTACTGACCCACAACTGCTCTGTTATATTTCATTATGCAAATCCATGCAGCTTGATTGGTGGGGGAGGACTGATTTCCATAACAATTGCACTCAGTAACCCTACAGAATGGAAATCCCTGTGCTCTGATTGGCTGAGAGCCATTAGTACCCAAAGAGAGGGCATGGGTATGCATAGCAGCTGTAAGGATTTTTCACAGTAAGTGTAGAATATGCACATCCCACTGCTTCTTGCAGTGAGAAAGGTAGAATCCAGTATCTCCACATTTCCAATACCCTCCCCACCTCCAGCTATTAAATAACTGAGTGGGATATTCTTTTTCAGTGGCAGTGGGAGGAAGGAAGTGTAGGAAAGATAGAGTATTAAAAAAATCAATATAAGGCAAAGGGAAGAAGGGAGTGGAGAAGTACAGGGATGGGGGGCAGCAGGGGAGGACTGGATTTAGAGGAGGGAGAGCCCATATCAGCAGAGGGGTTATAACTTGAGAATCCTCTTTAATTGTTTGGTAATCCTTGTATTTTGGGCTGATGAATGCCACAGCCATTGCCGTCTGTATTTTCTTAGCACGAAATTGCTATTGTCTCATAAACAGGGAGCATTCTCTAGTAATAATCCTGGACCAATCATTTCAATTTAATTACCAATAAATGGGAGAAACAGAATGCAGGTGAGATTTACTGCACAGTCAGGATTATATTAATTCCTTTTCTCAACATTCTTATTTACTGCCCATCAGCAATGCACAAACACATCACATTACACTGCAGAGAACCATGGACAGATTAAGATTTAATGCAGTTGCTAGTGCTCAATTAATATAGGGTTAAATTTAAGATACATGAATTCTGAATCAAGAAATTCTGTAGCGCCAGGCGCATGTGATTAAAACTCCCCACAGAGTGGGGCTTTGTGCACTTTATTACACACTGGAAAGATATCTGGAATAGTTTAAATCAGATGGTTTAATTTACTGTAACTCAATTTACTTCCATGGAGCTAGGATGTTTTACACCATCTGAGGATCAGATATCTTCAAAATGGGACCAAATTCAAATACAACAGTAGAGGCCTCTGATGTATGTAACATGGTTCGATATCAGCAGATCTGAGGGTCAAGTGTGGACACGTAGGCCCCAGCTGTGCACCACTGAATCCATGGGAATTTTGCAAATGGTTTCAGTGAGGCAGAGGCAGGCTCATTATGCATATGTTCCACTTTCAGTGCAGTGGGAACTGCGAGACGTTTTACCTGCCAAGAACTGAGCTGAGGGTGCAGCAGTTCTAACTCAACAGTTGTAGGCACTGCTATTACCTAAAATGCTTACTTAGATTCCCAGCACTCTTTGTCATTCTCTAGCTGTTCAGGACATCAACAGAGGTAACAGATCACTGACATCTGAACTCAGATTTACTCACAGACATCTGAACTCAGGTTTAGCTAGGGCTGGATTGATTTTTCAAATATTTCTTTTAAAATGCCTTTATTTATATATTTAAACTCCACATATAGCTTATGTGCATCATCTGGGACCTTAAACAGAGTTTCTTTTTATGCATCTAAACACACGTCAGTCCCATTTGAACATAATATCTACATTTGTAATGTAAAGTAGAGTCCCGGAAATTATACCCATGCATATCACTCACTTTCCTCTCCACTGGCATTTCTGATGAACAATGTTGCCCCCTTGGTGTGAACTGAGTGTACGTCTAGAAACAAAATAGTCTTACTTTAAATCCAAACAGAATATTTTATGATTGCTTGGGACAAATCACTCTCTTCCAGCGAAGAGCCTGGTACGTTTTCTATTGATTACAATGACACCTACTGGTCAAGGAGCAGCTCATCATCTCATTGTGAACCAAATCAAAGAGACTTTCATAAATTAAGCATCCAGCTTTGCTTTTAAAAATAATAAAATCCTTTTGATACAGTTTTATGTCACTGTTCTATAAAGAGAGGGAAATGACGAATTCAAAAATGTTCTGTACTTACAAACATACAATACCATAATGCCATGGCTTTAAAGCTTAGAAAACCAAGCTCTCTTTCATGATTACTGCCCTTGGAGGCCTGAGGTGAAATCCTGGCCTCACTGAAGTTATGGAAATGGCTCACCTTGATTATCACTACAAAAGGTTTCCCCCCCACACACTCCTCTCCTGCTGGTAATAGCTCACCTTAAGTGATCACTCTGGTTACAGTGTGTATGGTAACACCCATTGTTTCATGTTCTCTGTGTATATAAATCTCCCCACTGTATTTTCCACTGAATGCATTCGATGAAGTGAGCTGTCGCTCACGAAAGCTTATGCTCAAATAAATTTGTTGGTCTCTAAGGTGCCACAAGTACTCCTTTTCTTTTTGCGAATACAGACTAACAGGGCTGCTACTCTGAAAACTTCCACAGTTTCCACGGTTTCCATGGTATGCATCCGATGAAGTGAGCTGTAGCTCACGAAAGCTTATGCTCAAATAAATTGGTTAGTCTCTAAGGTGCCACAAGTACTCCTTTTCTTTTTACTCTGAAAACTGAAGTTAATGAGATTTTTCACCATTAATTTCAATGGGGTCAGGTTTTCACTCTGGATTTTAAAGTGAGCATAATCAAAGCCTGGTCATACACACCAGGCCACAACAAAAGGACTATGTGTTGTATCCTAGGTGGACTCTCAGTGTGTCAGAGCATCCACTCAACTGGCAAAGGGCTGGAGCTTCAACCCATGTAATCAGTATAGTCCCCCTGAAATCAATGGGACTACACCAGTTTACTCCAGCTCAAGATCTGAAGTATAGTTCTTACCTTTCCAAAGAAGGGATCAGAAAAGCCTCTAAAAATGGTCTTTCAGTCTTCTTTTTCTGGCAATTTTCCTCATATTATTCATGTTGGTAGCTTTCAACATGCCATTTTCCAGCAGTCTCTGTGCCAGATCCTAACCTGGAGTAAATTAGGATAGTCCCGTTGACTTCAATGGAGCTATTCCATCCCTTCTCAGGGCCTGAGCAAAGGTGAACACCCACCTTTCAAGCTTTGGATGGTATTTTTCTCTGTTTCTCAAACACATAAATTGTTTTACTAAATGATTGAATAAGTAGCCCTGAATTGGAAAATTGCACCATTACCATGTATTTCGAGTGACAGCCACTCAGTATATTTCTCTTTGGAATCTATCTATTTTTCTTAAGTGTAATTGAGATTTGTCACTGATATGCTTTATGCTGAACAATTATAGCTGGGGAAGGAAAGCCAGTACCACAGAAAGATATTTTCATGACAACTGTCCTCAGTTCATTCAATGTTACACAAGGGTTTTTGCTGCCTGAAAGCACATTGAAAATACCCTTCAAGCTTACTCTGAAGGTTGTACTGAAACCTTTGAAGAGTAAAGACTTTTTTCCCCTGGAGATCTTTTAAGTGCCTCTTGGTTTACCTCCTTTAAAAAGCATATTTCACATACTTTAGAAATATTTTTAGGATCAGATTTAGGGCCAAATCCTGACATTGGAGTTGTACAAAATTAGCCACATTATTATTTTTTTGTGGGGATTCATGCAGCATTTCCCCCCATTTAATCTTGTGTGATTTCATGTCTCTAAAATTTCTATTTTGGGGAAAATCTTGGGAGACTGGTTATTTTTCTCAATGATGCGTGTGTCAAATCAGAAAGACTCCTGGTGTGTGTGTTTCAGAGGGTTGACAGCCAGATCCAAAGCCCATTGAAATCAGTGGAAAGGTAGATTTCAATGAGATCTGGAGCAGAACTTTGGATGAGAGATGCTCTGTTCTGGCAGATTTCCCCAGCTGTATAATGGGGACATTTACCTACCTCACAGAGGTGTTGTGAGGCCTAACGTGCTATTGCGAATTGTTAGAGCAATACAAAATAGTTCTTAGGCCACTCAGTTGGACGAGTGGGGAGAGAACTCAGGAGTTCCAGCCTCCCAGTCCTGTGTTCAGTCAAATGAACCAGGTTGCCTCACAGGGACATACATCTGTTAACATTTCCACAAACATCCAAACAATGGAAAATGCACCATGCCCAACTTCATCAGAAATGCTCCATTTTCAGGGAAGATTTGTGAATTCAAACCCAGGACAATCCCACCAGTCCCTTTCTCTCCCACCAACTCACATTTCTCTACAGTTTGCTTGGCTCGACCTGGGATCCTTTCTTAGGCAAAATTCTCATTGATTTTTGGAGTGTTGTCTCAGTGAGTCCTGTGTAAAGTTGGTAGGAATTTACCCTTAAGGGATTTGGGCATCTTTCAATGCACAATATTTATTTCCAGTCCATTGCGTTCCTTAACAGCTGGATGCTCTCACCACAGGGAAAAATTTACTTTAAAAATAGCACTTATGTATATTGGTGTAAATCTATTGGTGAAACAGGATGTTGTGTTTTACAGGATACAGGAGCTGTAAAGATTCCTGCCCAGAAAATGTATTCTAGGAACTTTATTTTTATGTTCCATGTCCTTTTTAATAGTCCACACTGTATTTGATTGAAGGCTGAGTCATAGACCACTCTTACTGCTTTGGAGGGAAGGAAATGGAGTTTGGCCAGAAGTATGGGCATCTCAAATGAAACCAGCAAATGGTGACTTTGCTCCGGTTGTGAAAATGCAATGATGTGATCCGGCAGAGGGGAGAATTGAAGGTCACAGAGAAATTCCACTTGCTGTGTTATGTTCTTGTCACCTGAAACTTACCTCTAGAATCAGCAGAGCTCATGCTGATAGGGACATTGTTGGTAGGAAAGGTCACAGGCATTTCAGATCAGCCCTGGAGAAACACAGGCCCTGATCCTACACTCTGCTCCACCCTCTGGCATGGAGCCCCCACTTAGTTAATGGAGCTCTGCTCCATCCATGTGTTTCAAATTGTGGCATCAGGGCTACTATAATCATTTGCCAGAGTAGCACAAACAGCCTCTCCTTGTTGATTTATTCGGAGTTGTCACATGTTTGAAGTAAAAAAAAAAAAAAATTCTATTTCTTTTTGGTTGGTCATTGGTGACTTACGGGGGGGAAAGAAAGTCTGGCTTTGTGTGGCATGTTAATGACTACTCTGTAGTGGACTTGATGATAAAGCCTCTGCAGATGTCCTTAAGAGTGTGGGAGGAGGAGAGTAAATATGTTAGCGAGGGAGAGTTGAATGACCTTTTACTAATTCCGCTGGCCTCTACTCACAACTAGCACACAAGCATCAGGCTCTCATGTTTGGGAGAATCTCTCCACAAGATATAGCCATTCAAGTCCCCAGCAATATCCTGGGAATGTTCCCTGCATGTTCCTGACCAGGACTCTGAAGCAATCAGAGACTAAGCCAGAGTTTCTTTCCCAGGTTTTACCCTGAGCCCAGTGAATGCTGGGACAGGACTTTGGGAGTTTAGCCAGTGCACAGCAGAGATAGTTAATGAAGCTGAGGAGTCTAAGGCCCCAGTTCGTCTGTTTATCAGTGCAGAGCCCAATTCAGAGAATGGGAAATGGCTTGTTCTCGCCTGAGCTTGGCTACCAGGAGCTGGTTTAGTCAGCCCGAAAAGCTGCTACAGTGTGCTTATGGGCTTTGTGGTTGCCGAAGAGTAGCTGGAATGCAGGATTGCCCAGCTCACACCCCCTTCCACCTCCAGAAGGCCCACCTGTGCCCTGGAACACTTCCCACAGTGTGGGTTTGTGGTAGGAGAAATGCAGAGGCTCAGAGCACCAGGGGTATTCCAGGCTTTGTAGTCACTATGCTGCGAATTGGGCCCTCGCTGCCTGGGCTTCAGGAGCACCCCGTCCCCTGGGATGCACCACCTCTATTTTGTGGTGTGGAGGTTCCAAGCCTAAAAGTCTAGGCTGCAGGGAACTAGATGAACTGGAGACCAGCTGAGGTACATTCCCACTCCTCCAGCAGTCACTTGTGCAGCCGCTAGAGATGGCAATAAGAGTGAGTTCATTAATTTATTTAAAAATTAATTGCAAAAAAACCCCTGTAAAAAGGAGCTCCTCCTTATTGGCTGACTGTTATTTGGAGATGGTATGTTCAGCCTAGGAGTTTGGGGTGGGATAAGAATCATCCTGCCTGTTAACTCCGGTTTCAGAGTAGCAGCCATGTTAGTCTGTATCTGCAAAAAGAAAAGGAGGACTTGTGGCACCTTAGAGACTAACCAATTTATTTGCGCATAAGCTTTCGTGAGCTACAGCTCACGTCATCGGATGCATGCAGTGGAAAATACAGTGGGGAGATTTTATATACACAGAGAACATGAAATAGTGGGTGTTACCGTACAGACTGTAACAAGAGTGATCAGGTAAGGTGAGCTATTACCGGCACGAGAGAAAAAAACAACACCTTTTGTAGTGATAATCAAGGTGGGCCATTTCCAGCAGTTGACAAAAACATGTAAGGAACAGTGGGGGGGTTGGGGGGGGGAATAAACATGGGGAAATAGTTTTACTTTGTGTAATGACACATCTACTCCCAGTCTTTATTCAAGCCTAATTTAATGGTGTCCAGTTTGCAAACTAATTCCAATTCAGTACTCTCTCATTTGAGTCTGTTTTTGAAGTTTTTTTGTTGAAGAATTGAGACTTTTAGGTCTGTAATCGAGTGACCAGAGAGATTGAGGTATTCTCTGACTGGTTTTTGTATGTTATAATTCTTGACATCTGATTTGTGTCCATTTATTCTTTTACGTGGAGACTGTCTGGTTTGACCAATGTACATGGCAGAGGGGCATTGCTGGCACATGATGGCATATATCACATTGGTAGATGTGCAGGTGAACGGGCTTCTGATAGTGTGGCTGATGTGATTAGGCCCTATGATGGTGTCCCCTGAATAGATATGTGGACACAGCTGGCAACGGGCTTTGTTGCAAGGATAGGTTCCTGGGTTAGTGTTTTTGTTGTGTGGTTGCTGGTGAGTATTTGCTTCAGGTTGGGGGGCTGTCTGTAAGCAAGCACTGGCCTGTCTCCCAAGATCAGTGAGAGTGATGGGTTGTCCTTCAGGATAGGTTGATGATGCGCTGGAGAGGTTTTAGTTGGGGGCTGAAGGTGACAGCTAGTGGTGTTCTGTTATTTTCGTTGTTGGGCCTGTCCTGTAGTAGGTGACTTCTGGGTACTCTTCTGGCTCTGTCCATCTGTTTCTTCACTTCAGCAGGTGGGTATTGTAGTTGTAAGAACGCTTGATAGAGATCTTGTAGATGTTTGTCTCTGTCTGAGGGGTTGGAGCAAATGCGGTTGTATCGTACAGCTTGGCTGTAGACAATGGATCGTGTGGTGTGGTTTGGATGAAAGCTGGAGGCATGTAGGTAGGAATAGCGGTCAGTAGGTTTCTGGTATAGAATGGTGTTTATGTGACCATTGCTTATTAGCACTGTAGTGTCCAGGACGTGGATCTCCTGTGTGGACTGGTCCAGGCTGAGGTTGATGGTGGGATGGAAATTGTTGAAATCGTGGTGGAATTCCTCAAGGGCTTCTTTTCCGTGGGTCCAGATGATGAAGATGTCATCAATATAGTGCAAGTAGAGTAGGGGCATTAGGGGACGAGAGCTGAGGAAGTGTTGTTCTAAGTCAGCCATTACACAAAGTAAAACTATTTCCCCATGTTTGTTTTTCCCCCCTACTGTTCCTCACATGTTCTTGTTAACTGCTGGAATCGGCCCATCTTGATTATCACTACAAAAGGTTTTTTTTTCTCTCCTGCTGGTAATAGCTCACCTTAACTGATCACTCTCGTTATAGTGTGCATGGTAACACCCATTGTTTCCTGTTCTCTGTGTGTATATAAAATCGTCCTACTGTATTTTCCACTGCATGCATCTGATGAAGTGGGCTATAGCCCACGAAAGCTTATGCTGAAATAAATTTGTTAGACTCTAAGGTGCCACAAGTACTCCTGTTCTTTTTGCAGATACAGACTAACATGGCTGCTCCTCTGAAACCTGTAAATATCTTGTTTATCCGCAGCAATGGCTCCTGTGTCCTGCTACAAGATGTTCTGTTGACCTGCCATAGTTTTACTTTCCCGGAAGCCTGGAAGGGGACAAACAAACAATGCTGAGGAAGATTTCAAAAATAACCCACTTTTGGCTTTACAAAAGAGCAGTTACATAAAGCAATAGAATGCCTTAATCGAAGGGTATTGATTATAGAAGAAACCAAAAAGGAAGGCAAGGGGAGCAATTAATATTGCATTTTGTTGCAGTTTGTTTTGTTTGCTACTTTGGTGTCCTATTTTAAGTAGCACTCAGACAGGAAAATGCGGCTAACTAGTAGCATTAGGGCTTGGCCATGCTTCCGTTGCAGCCAATGCAAAACTGGAATTGATGTCAATGGAGCAGGATTGGGTCCATAATGTCAGAAGGGTTTCAGGGAAGGAAACCAATCTTACAGTGAAGTCAACTGATTCTCTCCAGCTGGTGTTGTGAGTGACAACATCCAACATTCAAGGATTCTTAAGAATGACTGCAGAGAGGGGCTACCTTGGGCCATGGGCTGTATTGTAGCACTGATTCTTCAGCAGAATTGTCCATTCATTTCTATAGGATGATCTGATTAATCAACAGCCCCTAATGGCCCCAAGTCGTTATAAAACAGAATATATATAAAAAAGAAAGTGTGTGTGTGTGTGTGTACAAAATATAAGAGCTATAACTACCTACTGGAATGTTTGGAATATAAGCTCCACAATAAGGTGTGTACTTAAAAAAAATAAAATAAAATAAATAACGTAAGTGTTTTGTCTCTTCCAGATTTTGGTATTGAAGGATGGTCCTGTGGCTAGTGTCTTTGCCTGGGACTCTGAAAACTCAGATTCAATTCCCTGCTCCTTCACTGACTTCCTTGGGTAAGTCACTTAGTCTCTCTGTGCCTCAGTTCTCTGTCTGTAGATGGGGATAATATAACTGCCCTACCTTGCATGAGGATAAATACATTAAAGACTGGGAGGTGTTGAGAGACTATGGTAATGGTGGTAATATAAGTACTCTGGATAGATTACCATTTTGCTTGATGAGTAATACATCTGGATCTGTATTAAAGAGAAAATGCCAATATTGGCATTGTAAGCACCACCCCAAATTTACTGAAAAGGTAGGGAAGGTGCCGTGAGTCCTCCTGGGAAGAGAACTAGGGATGCTGGTTTAAAAGAAATAAATACAAAGGGCCTGATGGTGCAGTTCCTTGTAACTCAGACAAAAGTCTCTTGTCCAAGTAGGGACTTCAGGATCTGGTTCAAAGCCTATGTTCATTACACAAAGTAGACAAATTTTGCCAGTTGTACTGAATAACTCCCTGTAGACACTTGTTTTCAGGTATAGGAGTGACATTTTTCAGTTTAGCTTAAATTCATTCCCAACTGACATAAGATAAACTGGGAGGGGAGGGGGCTGTTTTATATTGGAATAAAATGCACTCAGGGGAGGTTATACCACTTGAAATTCACACCTTTGCTTGTATAAAAAAAAACCCCCAACCTTTTCTGGTATAGACAAAGCCTAAAAGATTATAATACAGGAATAATCATTCATTCTCACTGGTGTAGGATCTTCTGTTGGAGAGTGTCCAAGTTTATAAATATAATTGAATTAAGCCTTACGACACATCTGTGAGATAAGGGATGGTCTCTCCATTTTTCCCAATAGATAATCTGAGACACTGGCCACGGCCACCTTAGGGGAAAAGGTGTACTTTTAACAAGCATAAGCAGGTTGCGGTAAACTCTTGTGGGGAAGCCTAGGGTTTGCCTCAACCAGGTAACGTTTGTAAAAAGTACAGCTTGCCTTGTCTACATTAGATTTTTAACATGGGTTAACTAGCACACACAACAGAAACACACCTTTTTTTTTCTAGTAAAGACAAGGATGTGGTTAGATTAATTGATTTGTTGAAGGCTGCACAGCAAATCTGTGGCACAGCCAGGGTCAGAAACTGCAAGCCTGATCTTTGTCACATTTGTCAGTTGCCAGCAGGAAGCCTGCTGCTGAAGAGCTGTGATGCTGAGCAAGGCTGCCTACGCATCTGAATGTTTGTGGTTCAGGGCTCCTTGGTATGGATAAACAACACTGTATAACTGTTGTAAGGCTGACAGCAGATAGACTGGGCTTTTTGGGAGGGCAGTAGGGACACCTGTGATAAAGGATGTACAAAAGTTGGGTGATTCATTGGATTGGTGTGGCTGTGTTTACAGTACACAGCACTGGCAGGAGTGTGTAGGGTACGTATTGCTACCCACCACAGTGAAAGCAGGCTGTGTCCACACTGCGATGGGTAGCTACACATGGCAGTGAAAGGCTTGGGCAGGGGGGAAGCAGTGTGGAGCTGCCAGAGCTTTTTCCCACTGCCTCTTCCCTGCCAGAGCCTTTCCCCTGACACAGGAAAGGCTCCAGCAGTGGGAGGCAATGAGACACTACACAGCTAAAAATAGCAGTGTAGATGAAGGAGGTACTGCTTGGACATGCAGCGAGCCATGTAGGGCACATACCCCAAGGGTTCTGGCATGTCTTTACTTGCCTAAACCGTGCCTCATCACTCACACTGCTGTCTATACCTGAGCTAAGAGGGCAGGCACTGCATGTACTCTACATGCAGCCATAAGGAGTGTGCATTGTAGAGTACCCTGTGAGGGGCAGTAGTGAGCTGATGGCGTTGGGGTATTGTGCTACTGGAGGGCTGTTTTCTGATGAAATGTTGAACCCAGGATCACAACCCTTGATATTTTTCACAAGACAGGGTGTTAATCTTGGTGTCCTGGCCACCTTCGAACTCCATTCATTACATTCTGGCTATCTACATTTCCCCGACAGTTACAATTGGATACAAAGGGTCAGATTCTCCTCCTTTTTTTCGCTGGAGTAAATCCGGAGTCACTCCACTGACGTCAGTGAGTTATTTCTGGTTTACCCAGTGGGGACTGGAAGCAGAAGCTAGCTCAGCATATTTTGACACTTCCTGCCATAAACTATTGTATTGTGCTGCTGTGTGCTGTTAAGCCGCTGTTGTGTTCCACCCTAGGAATGACTGCATTTCAGTGGGGAGTGAAGTGATCCATGCAACACTCTTACCTCACAGTAGAGGCTTCATTATTTAATACCTGCAAAGGTTATTGAGGTCTTCAGATTAAAAATGAATTAAAAAATAGATCTCAAGAATTCCTTCTGTTCATTAGAGCTGGCTGGGAATTTACCATCAAAATGTTTTTGACAGAAAATACATATCTGCAAAACCCTAATTTTCTGCAGGAAAATTTTGATTTTTGCCAAAATTTGATTTTGTGTTGAGTAAATTAAAAGGAAACATTTTGTGTTGGTTCTACCCAAATGAAAACGCTTCAATTTGTTAATCCAAATTGAAACATTTTGTTCTGGAACAGTTTGAATTAATCTGTGCCCATCTGAGCTGCCACAGTGTCTTGTGGGAGTTGTAGTGTTGGATCATATTAAAGAAGATCTGTATTAAAATCACAAATGAGTTTGATTCCCCATAGTTTAAATTCCAGGGTATTACTAATTAAGAGGTCTCTTGGTTTTTGGTACTGTTTCTCTCCCTCTCTGTGTGAAACTTGCAAGCTGCTAATTGTGTTAGAACATTCTAAGACAGAGTCTGTTCTCAAAGCAATTCTTTGTAACAACAACTACTCACACAGAGAGAGACTCAAAGCAATACTCTGTAACAACAGAAACAGCACACGGAGACTCCCCGCCCTTTTGTTGTATTCATCTCGCTTTGTTAACAATTGTGATTAAAATAGAGATAGAGGATGTATGTGGATGGATGCTTGGTGTGGATAATAACTGAATGATCAGGGAGGTGCCAGCCTAAGAATGCAGTGTCCATCGGCTGAAGAAGGCGTCAAGTGGAAATAACCAGAGGACCCCCGGAGGGTAGACTGGAATCCACCCAACAGCCTCAAGAATGGGAGAACCAAAGAACAAGATAACATCTGGCAGCATGGAGCTGTCAGGAATGTGACATCTGCTGATTGATTCAGCAACAGCATGATGAAGCAATTCCCACAGACTGGCATAGGAAGAAATTCCTATAAAAATGGACTCTAAAAAGTGAGAACTTTGGGGTCTGATTCTGCAAACCAACTTCCAGGAGCATCAGATGTGCATCTGATGAGGCCCTGCTCCCTCCTCATGTCCAGGCCACCTGGCCAGTGGCTTGGCATGAGCAACTCTAAGGCTGGTAACTATGATAACAACCTTGCAGAACCTGTGTGTGTGTGTTTGTATGAATGAATGTGTGAATAAATATGAGATTGAATGGAATGTTATAGCTATAACTAACTGCTTACTATGATTCTTTCTGTATTCACAATAAATGTGGTATTTTGCCTTTTCCCCTTTAATAAGATCCTTCTGGTTTTTATTTTATTGGTATAACATTTGTTCAAGTACTTCATTCCCCATTCTGTTGTATGGGCTGGCTTCAGCAGCCTGGCTGGACTGTCTCTCCCATGATGCACTGCAATCTCACCATTGGTTGAACTGCTATGGTACATCAGGGGACTGAGATTGCTCTAACTCAGCTGTTGTCAAGCTTCATTGCCCCGCGATGTCCTTCTGACAACAAAAATTACTACACACCACCAGGAGGGGGATGAAAACCTGACCCCATCCAAGCCCTGCCGCCCTGGGTGAACGGGCCGAAGCCTGAGCCCCGCCGCCCCAGGCAGGGGGTAAAAGCCAAAGAGAAGACTGAGAGGGGATATGATAACAGTTTTCAAGTACATAAATGGTTGTTACAAGGAGGAAGAAGAAAAATTGTTCTTGACCTCTGAGGACAGGACAAGAAGCAATGGGCTTAAATTGCAGTAAGGGCGGTTTAGGTTGGACATTAGGAAAAAATTCTAACTGTCAGAGTGGTTAAGCACTGGAATAAATTGCCTAGGGAGGTTGTGGAATCTCCATCATTGGGGATTTTTAAGAGCAGGTTGGACAAACACCTGTCAGAGATGATCTAGATAATATTAATCCTGCTTGAGTGCAGGGGACTGGACTAGATGACTGATTCAGCCCAGGGGTGGGGAGGGAGGGGCGGTGAGCTGTAACCTGAGCCTCACCACCCAGGGCGGAAGCCCAGGCCTGAGCTCCGCTGCCAAGGGCTGAAGGCCTCGGGCTTTGGCCCCGGGCGCCAGCCCTGGTGACCCCATTAGAAAGGGGTCCCAACCCACAATTTGAGAACTGCTGCTAATTTACATCAGAGGCTGGGCAGGCCCACAGCTGTACCAGGATAAGGGGAACAGAAAGTCACTTTGCTCCCCTATCCCGTCCAACAACCGAGCAACAGAACCGAGCCTGAGGAATGCTCAAATATTTGCTTCAAGTGGGCAGGTACACAAGCAGCTTTCAGTGTAAGCTCACCTGAGCCTGTAATGCCATTCGCTTAATTAAATTATTAGTTTTTGATTGGCCTCTTTTAATTGAGGATTCGGTGGTCACCAATAAAATTAACACAGTCGATGGCAATAGACCAAGAGTAAAGTAAAGATATTTCCTACTGAAAACGCCCTTGTTGTCTTGGCTGATAGCAGCAGAGGCTCACAATTCACAGGCTTTGACAGCACCCCGTACATTAAGAGGATTTTCAAGCCAGGCAAACAGTTAAGCTGTCAACATGGACATTAAAAACGGCTGCTGCGATGACCCTTGTAAAATAAAAATGCTGATTATAAAAGGGGAAACAGCTGTCTGGCTTCAGCTCCGCATAACATGACTGAGTGCCCTGGCTTGGATGGTCTCTTTTAGATAAAGTAGGCTAACTTGGGGACACCCTCAACCCCCAAGTCATCTTATTATTTAAACAACAAAATAGCTACAGGTGCTTGATCCATTGTAACCAGTGCTGAGGGTGGGAAGAGGAGCATGGCTAGAAACCGGGTAAACAGATATAAATAACTGAGGGTGAAGGCTGAGGGGAGAGGGAAGCTAGGAGAAAGGCAGTGCTGTCAGACTTGAGCTATTAATTTGTAATGAATAATTTAGTCTATGAATGATCTGTCTGTCTCTCTTCCTCTATTCTGCTAACAGATCTCGATTTTCCTCACTTAGGTCCTGATCTTGCTCCCATTGACCTCAGTGATACAGGATCAAACCCTTATTCTCTCTGGGTGAAATTCCTCCCTGTGCAGAGGAAGATGATCAGTGCTAGGCCAATACACCGCTTCAGACCTCAATATAAGGCTTAAGTGGTGGAAAGGATGTCTGCTGGCTCTCTGTGCAGAGGATATCACTCTATATGAAGTTATTCCCCAAAGAGAATAAAGTCTTGGGGCCCACTCTTGCAAATTTTCAGATTTACTTAGGCAGTTAAGTAGCCCACTTAAACATGAGAGAAATTACTCTCATCTGTAAGTGTTGAAAGGATCATGCCCTTGTTCTGTGAACATGGTTTACAAGCAGCTCGTTGGAAATATTCATCAGTCACAATTTTAAAAGTGTTGGTTAATTTTGATTGGACAGGTCAGGTGGTACTAATTGCATTTGTTGATTGGATGAAAATAACTATAAGAACCTGCAAAAAGAACAGGAGTACTTGTGGCACCTTAGACTAACAAATTTATTTGAGCAGAAGCTTTTGTGAGCTTTTTTTCATCGGATTCATGCAGTGGAAAATACAGTAGGGGGATTTTATATACACAGAGAACATGAAACAATGGGTGTTACCATACACACTGTAAGGAGAGTGATCAGGTAAGGTGAGCTATTACCAGCAGGACAGAAAAAAACCCAACCTTTTGTAGTGATAATCAAGGCCATTTCCAGCAGTTGACAAGAACGTGTGAGGAACAGTAATGGGGGAGGGAGGGAGAGGAAATAAATATGGGGAAGTAGTTTTACTTTGCTTAATGACAACACCATCCTAGCCACTATAGATGTAGAAGCCCTCTACACCAACATTCCACACAAAGATGGACTACAAGCCGTCAGGAGCAGTATCCCCGATAATGTCATGGCAAATCTGGTGGCTGAACTTTGTGACTTTGTCCTTACCCATAACTATTTCACATTTGGGGACAATGTATACCTTCAGATCAGCGGCACTGCTATGGTACCCGCATGGCCCCACAGTATGCCAACATTTTTATGGCTGACTTAGAACAACGCTTCCTAATGCCCCTACTCTACTTGCGCTACATTGATGGCATCTTCCTCTTCTGGACCCATGGAAAAGAAGCCCTTGAGGAATTCCACCATGATTTCAACAATTTCCATCCCACCATCAACCTCAGCCTGGACCAGTTCACACAAGAGATGCACTTCCTGGACACTACAGTGCTAATAAGCGATGGTCACATAAACACTACCCTATACCGGAAACCTACTGACCGCTATTCCTACCTACATGCCTCCAACTTTCCTCCGGACAACACCACAGGATCCATTGTCTACAGCCAAGCTGTACAATACAACTGCATTTGCTCCAACCCCTCAGACAGAGACAAACACCTACAGGATCTCTATCAAGCATTCTTACAACTACAATACCCACCTGCTGAAGTGAAGAACATTATGACAGAGCCAGAAGAGTACCCAGAAGTCACCTACTACAGGACAGGCCCAACAAAGAGAATAATCAGACAGTCTTTATGCAGAAGAATAAATGGACACAAATCTGACATCAGGAATCATAACATTCAAAAATCGGTAGGAGAACACGTCAACCTCTCTGGCCAGTCAGTAAAAGACTTTAGGGTGGCAACTTTCCAACAGAAAAGCTTCAAAAACAGACTCCAACGAGAAACTGCTTAGCTTGAGTTAATATGCAAACTAGATACCATTAACTTGGGTTTGAAAGAGACTGGGAGTGGCTGGGTCATTACACATATTGAATCTATTTCCCCATGTTAAGTATCCTCACACCTTCTTGTCAACTGTCTAAATGGACCATCTTGATTATAACTACAAAAGTTTTTTTTCTCCTGCTGATAATAGCTCATCTAATTAATTAGCCTCTTACCGTTTGTATGGCAGCTTCCACCTTCTCTGTATGTATATGTGTAAATCTTCTTATTACATGTTCCATTCTATGCATCCGATGAAGTGAGGTGTAGCTCACGAAAGCTTATGCGCTAATAAATTTGTTAGTCTCTAAGGTGCCACAAGTACTCCTGTTCTAATATCATTGTGAAATGTATATAAACATACGAGGTAGGGAGTTAAGTATCTGTACTGAAAATATGTTTTTAATGTCCATATTCAGGCATTAGTCACTAGCGGAGGTGGAAAAACAAGCTTTTCCTCCCTCCAGGAGGTAATAAATAAATCTCTCTCTGTCAGGATGTAAATTCAACATTGTAAGATAATGCAATGGATGGCCATTTACATATGAAATCAGATGTTAATGAAGAGATGTGAACAGGGAAGCAGCACACAGGGAAAACAAGCCACAAGGTGGTTATCTTGTCTCTGAGGACAGACAATTAACTTTGGGGGTATATGTAGGAGGCATAGAAGACACCCCCCTCATCCTGCACCTAGGAAGTGAAGGCAGGATGGTGGTTGTGTCTCCATAGATCAAGAAAGGAGGTAGCAAGGGAAAGTTGGCGGTGGTGCGGGTGCGGGGGAAGGGGATTAACAGCTTTGCTTTAACCATGCTGAGTTTGAGCTGACAGCTAGAGATCCACAAGGACATGTCAGAGAGACAGGCTGAGATTGTAGTTTGAACAGAAGGAGACTGGTCTGGAGCAGAGATATACATCTGTGAGTCATCAGCACAGAGGGGGCCATTGAATTTGTGTTTGCAGATGAGAGCACCCAGAAATTCAATTCAATAAACTTACTCATGAGAATACTTGCAAAAGACAAATGCAGAAGGCAGCGAACATGGGCAGAACCACTGAATTTATTTTTCAATGGAATATTGTAGCTTTCCTATTTTTCATACATTTGTTTTGTAAATATAAAGAGAATGATCATGAGCTCACAGAAAAAATCAAAACAAAAGTCAATGTGCAAATAACAGACTGGCAGAAGAGATCTGCTTTGGTGCAGAGCTTGGAGAATTTATGATATGGAAAGTATTTTCCTTATTTTTAATATATCTGGATAAGGGTTGAGCCCAGTCATGTGCAAAATATTGCAACTGACAGACAGCTGAGGCATCCATGTGTTTGAAGATGTGTGCCTGAGGTGGCTGTGGTTATGTAAGGGTTCTTTTGATACAGCCAATTACATAAAATAATAATACTTAGACTCCAAGGGACTATGGGGAGAGACAAAAGGAAATGTGTCTAGAGAAATGTGTCCTGTGCAAACCAGGTAATGGGAATGACTTTGAAGTACAGGCAATGAAAGGAGACTGAAACACAGAGGGTGTCTGTCTGCTGCTCTGGCCCCCTATATGCTACAATGATAGCGCATAGGAGCCATTAACAACCCTGGAGGGGGTATGTGAGAATTTCCCTGGGGCAGGCACTGGGTTGGACTGCCATAGGCAGCCCTATGCTGACTCCCACCCATCCAAGTACTTGCAGAGAGGTGGGGCAATAGTGCATTCTGCAACAGCCCATCTGGCTTACGCCTCAAACAATAGGCCTTGCCAAGGATTCTGCTATAAGAGCAGGGACCAGGGCTGCCTAAGTTACACTGTGGATTGTTTCAATCCTTTGAGAAAAGGAGTACTTGTGGCACCTTAGAGACTAACCAATTTATTAGAGCATAAGCTTTCGTGAGCTACAGCTCACTTCATCAGATGCATATCGTGGAAACTGCAGCAGACTTTATATATACACAGAGAATATGAACCAATACCTCCTCCCACCCCACTGTCCTGCTGGTAATAGCTTATCTAAAGTGATCATCAGGTGGGCCGAAATGGAAAGTGGAGTGCTGGAGATGGCCCACCTGATGATCACTTTAGATAAGCTATTACCAGCAGGACAGTGGGGTGGGAGGAGGTATTGGTTCATATTCTCTGTGTATATATAAAGTCTGCTGCAGTTTCCACGATATGCATCTGATGAAGTGAGCTGTAGCTCACGAAAGCTTATGCTCTAATAAATTGGTTAGTCTCTAAGGTGCCACAAGTACTCCTTTTCTTTTTGCGAATACAGACTAACACGGCTGTTACTCTGAAACCTGTCAATCCTTTGAGTAGCTCAAAATCAGGAGGGTGCAAAGGTGGCTGAGCCTTTCCCTTGGGCTGCCCATGCTTGAAGCACAGCACAGAGTTTGACACCGAGTGCTCAGAAGGGCACATGGAAGTAGCTTTTTTCTTATTTCAAGAACACTGGTATAAATCACGTGCTGGTGGTTGTTCAGATGTGACCTCAGAGTGAGCACTGAGCTTGTTTCACCTAAATGGAATGGACATGGGAATGACAGTTAATAAGGCAAGTGACTCAACGTGTGTGAGGAGGAAAAATACGGGATTCGTAATGTTTCCACGAATGCGTGTGCAACACAGGATGAGTTGTTCCTCTCAATGCTGAGTTTTCAGTATCCGTCCACGGTGATGAAATTCCTCAAATGTAACCATGTCCAATGAACTTGCGGGGGCCTGGCATCACCCACGTTACCACCAAAGTGATCGGCCATGAAATAATCATTCCCCTGTGCCGCTTAACAATGTGCGCAAGGCCGTGACGCAGACAGTACCTGCTTACATGGAAATTCCCACTTAAATATACGCCATCCATTTCTGTGGGCTTTATTCAGTGAAGGCTCTGAAATGAGATTATCCATTAGAACTGGGCAAGAAAGCCTAAAAGGCTACATGCTGTTTTGAATTGGTATAACTATTTTGGTTAGAGGTGTGACTTCTTTTTTAACCGTTATAGTTCTATTGGTACAATCCCAACCATGGACACCGTTAGATCAATATAAAAGATAATCCTGGGGGCATTCTGTGCCAAAACATTCTGCACACAATATTTTAAAATTCTGCAAATTGTATTTGTCAAAATAACACTACATAATCACGCCACTTTCAATTATTTTTGGTAATTTTTTTTCAAAATACCTGTCAGCAAGTATGTCTGTAAAAATACAAACACTCACAAAAATTCCCCCAGGAGTACAGAGTTAAAGAAACCCCTATGACAACCCAGTTCCTGTTTCTCTGCCTCCTTCCCCGCTACAGAGCCCAGCCGGGGGGGCCAGACACCCACAACCCCCCCCCCCCCCCCAGAGCCCAGATACCTGTACCCCATCCCTGTCCAGAGCTCAGCCATGGCTCCCCCAGCCCAGTTACCTACACCCCCTCCTCTCCCCTCCAGAGCTGAGCCACGGGGTTCCTCTGGCCCAGATACCCACACCCCCTCCCCTCCAGAGCCCAGCTGCAGGGCCCCCCTTGCCCAGATACCCACACCTCCTCCCCTCCAGAGCCCAGCCGTGGGGCCCCCCTCAGCCCAGATGTCCTCCCCTCCAGAGCCCAGCTGCAGGGCCCCCCTTGCCCAGATACCCATACCTCCTCCCCTCCAGAGCCCAGCTGCAGGCCTCCCCTTGCCCCGATACCGGCACCTCCTCCCCTCCCTTCCAGAGCCCAGTCGTGGGGCTCTGCCTTGCCCAGATACCCGCACCCTCCCTTTTCCCCCATCTCTGAGCCCAGGAATCCAGAGGGGGAAACAGCCTGATGCTCAGTCCCAGGCTTTCACGGAGTTTCCTGTGCGCTGCCCTCTCCTGGAGCGCTGGAGCGGGGTAAGTGCCAGACCCTGCTCCCTGGTGGGAGCTGTCTCTGGTATAAACATTTTTACAGTGGTATAACTGCATTCACATTGGGAGGGGGGAGTTGTACTGCTTTACCAGTACCAGTTTAGTTAGAGCAGTACAACTTTTGTGTGTGGATAGGGCCTGAGACAATAGGCCAGAGGATCCCCATTTGGATGGCAGCAGACCGAATATATCGACACTTGATGTGTTTTAAACCCTTTAGCTAACACAGTTGAAAATTCTGGTGTAGACAGGATGCAAACATTTAACCCAAGGCAACAACATCCTGAAGGAAACAGTCTGTCACATTTGCTCTAGAATGTCGAGCAGGCTGCACCTTCACAGCCATGTTCAGCATGCAGACTGGCCTAGTGTCCTCATGGTCCTATGGAGTCCTTTCATAGCTCCGCTTGTGTATTGCAATCCTTGCTTTGTAGAATCATCATTGCGTGTGTGTCTGGCTCCACATCCATGCAGGCCTTGACCTCCCACAGCCTAGAGAACCAATCAGGGTGTCAATCAGTAGCAGACGTGAAAGGGATTTCAGTGGATCCACAGAACCTAGCATGAGTTTACCACCTCCCTTCATGTAGGCCAGCGGCCTGCTGGCTGGTGGCAGCTTTTGATTGCTACCATTCTAGGCAGGTTGGTGAGAGGCTTCTGCTCTAAACAGCACAAGGGAAAGTTCTTGTGCCAGTGAATCAGCTTTTTGCTGAATTCATGCCTCAGTATCAATCCTGACCATCACAGGGAATTGGTCTGTTGTAGCAAAACACAAACTAACAATAAACTGCCGTCCTGTGGGCACATTTGCTAGTTCTAGGTTTCTTCCAATAGATGGTGCTATAATGCAGCCAAAAGCAAGTAAATAAATACGTTCTTTGTGTGAAGGTCGTTAGTTGTACTCTTGGTATATATATATATATTTTTAAATCTTCCTCAGAATAACCAGCTACCTGCACACTTCCCCTTACTTTAGCGTTTAATGTGTCAGAAAGCATTTGGGTGCCATTACATGAGATCTATTAGCCAAAACCAAGTCCCGAAGGTAGATGTAGTGCAGCACAGAAGCTGCGTACAAAGGGCTGCCTCTGTTGACACTTGTGCAACAACTTTGCCGAATTAACTTGTGACCTAGATGTGACCAATCCCAGACTTGGGGGAAGTTTGGCTCTGGGCCTATCTGTACTCTCATGTTTATCTCTTAAATAGCCCCACCTGTATGCACCGAAGGGGCTATCTTGATTCCCAGGTGTTCCTCCTTGCCTAGACTAGGCCTGCAGGTGACTGCCACTGTTGCTGATATGAGTGTGAAGGAAAGGCCTTCATGAGTGGTGGTTTGGTTGTTCAGCATGTGAATTTGACCCTCTGTCCATTCACCGGCTGTGCTATGTGGATTGTAGGATCATAGATGGATGTATTGTATCTTGACTTTAGCAAAGCTTTTGACACGGTCTCCCACAGTATTCTTGTCAGCAAGTTAAAGAAGTATGGGCTGGATGAATGCACTATAAGGTGGGTAGAAAGTTGGCTAGATTGTCGGGCTCAACGGGTAGTGATCAATGGCTCCATGTCTAGTTGGCAGCCGGTGTCAAGTGGAGTGCCCCAGGGGTCGGTCCTGGGGCCGGTTTTGTTCAATATCTTCATAAACGTTCTGGAGGATGGTGTGGATTGCACTCTCAGCAAATTTGCGGATGATACTAAACTGGGAGGAGTGGTAGATACGCTGGAGGGCAGGGATAGGATACAGAGGGACCTAGACAAATTGGAGGATTGGGCCAAAAGAAATCTGATGAGGTTCAATAAGGATAAGTGCAGGGTCCTGCACTTAGGACGGAAGAACCCAATGCACAGCTACAGACTAGGGACTGAATGGCTAGGCAGCAGTTCTGCGGAAAAGGACCTAGGGGTGACAGTGGACGAGAAGCTGGATATGAGCCAGCAGTGTGCCCTTGTTGCCAAGAAGGCCAATGGCATTTTGGGATGTATAAGTAAGGGCATAGCGAGCAGATCGAGGGACGTGATCGTCCCCCTCTATTCGACATTGGTGAGGCCTCATCTGGAGTACTGTGTCCACTTTTGGGCCCCACACTACAAGAAGGATGTGGATAAATTGGAGAGAGTCCAGCGAAGGGCAACAAAAATGATTAGGGGTCTGGAACACATGAGTTATGAGGAAAGGCTGAGGGAACTGGGATTGTTTAGTCTGCAGAAGAGAAGAATGAGGGGGGATTTGATAGCTGCTTTCAATTACCTGAGAGGTAGTTCCAGAGGATGGTTCTAGACTATTCTCAGTGGTGGAAGAGGACAGGACAAGGAGTAGTGATCTCAAGTTGCAGTGGGGGAGGTTTAGGTTGGATATTAGGAAAAACTTTTTCACTAGGAGGGTGGTGAAACACTGGAATGCGTTGCCTAGGGAGGTGGTGGAATCTCCTTCCTTAGAAGTTTTTAAGGTCAGGCTTGACAAAGCCCTGGCTGGGATGATTTAATTGGGTATGGGTCCTGCTTTTGAGCAGGGGGTTGGACTAGATGACCTCCTGAGGTCCCTTCCAACCCTGATATTCTATAGATGGTAAAGATGGAAGAGCCCAAGGTGACCTTCTGGCAGTTCAGGATTGTTCTCTGCAGTACTCCCTCTAGTTTTTGTCCAGTTAAACATACACCAAGGAAATTTATGTTGCACCATTCTCATTGGCTATGGATGCCTTCGATGCAGCCATTGCCCTGTGCTAACACTTCAGTCTCATTATTAGATTCCTCTCTTCCTTTGAGTTGCGGTGGAAGTTTAAAAATATTCAAGGAGGCTATGGATATGTCAACCCAAACTGCCATTAGAGAATAGAAGCTGTGATGAAAACGTTCACATTACATGGGTTATCCGTGCTTAGATGCGCAGAGACCTGGAGACCTGCCTTTCATAGCCCCATCTCCCCACCAACTTAGCCTCTCAGTCATCTCTGCCTGTCTACACTATCAATCAGTCCTCCCCCACAGACCTTTCCCTCCAAATCTCTGCATGCTGGAGAGCAGCTAGGAGTCACACATACTGTTCATATTCTCTTGACTGTTGTCCTTAGTCTCTCTTTCTTTCCCACTGCCTGGCTTTGCTCAAGTACTTTGGGGCCTTGGCCTCTGCAGACATTCCAATGAGATCCTCTGCAGGGTGGAACCCATTTATATCAGGAGAAGGTTATTTGACTTGCCTAATACTCAGGTAGTTTGACAATGAGAACATCACTGTGAATCCTGAGAGCAATCACCTCAATATTATATGGTTGTCAAGGTTCCTCCCCCACTCTGAACTCTAGGGTACAGATGTGGGGACCTGCATGAAAAACCTCCTAAGCTTATCTTTACCAGCTTAGGTCAAAACTTCCCCAAGGTACAAAATATTACCCCCGTTATCCTTGGAATGGCCGCTACCACCACCAAACTAATACTGGTTACTGGGGAAGAGCTGTTTGGACGCGTCCTTCCCCCCAAAATACTTCCCAAAACCTTGCACCCCACTTCCTGGACAAGGTTTGGTAAAAAGCCTCACCAATTTGCATAGGTGACCACAAACCCAAACCCTTGGATCTGAGAACAATGAAAAAGCATTCAGTGTTTTACAAGAAGACTTTTAATAAAAAATAGAAGTAAATAGAAATAAAGAAATCCCCCCTGTAAAATCAGGATGGTATATATCTTACAGGGTAATTAGATTCAAAAACATAGAGAACCCCTCTAGGCAAAACCTTAAGTTACAAAAAAGATACACAGACAGAAATAGTTATTCTATTCAGCACAATTCTTTTCTCAGCCATTTAAAGAAATCATAATCTAACACATACCTAGCTAGATTACTTACTAAAAGTTCTAAGACTCCATTCCTGTTCTGTCCCTGGCAAGCGCAGCATACAGACAGACACAGACCCTTTGTTTCTCTCCCTCCTCCCAGCTTTTGAAAGTATCTTGTCTCCTCATTGGTCATTTTGGTCAGGTGCCAGCGAGGTTACCTTTAGCTTCTTAACCCTTTACAGGTGAGAGGAGCTTTCCCCTGGCCAGGAGGGATTTCAAAGGGGTTTACCCTTCCCTTTATATTTATGACACGCCCCCCAAATCTCAGCTAGGGTGAAACACTGGCTGGGATTTCTTCCTGGAGCTCTAGGAAAACAGAGTTAATAAGACACATGCATCTCTAAATATACTACCAAGTACATAAAGACTAACAATATTTTCCACATCTCAAGGACGATTTTAACCAGTTGATTCTGGGAAACTTTCACGGGAGAGTGCATCAGCCACTTTGTTAGAAGCTCCTGAGATGTGTTGGATGTCGAAATCAAAATCTTGGAGAGCTAAACTCCACCGAAGAAGTTTTTTGTTAGTTTCTTTGACAGTGTGAAGCCACTTTAGTGCAGCATGGTCGGTTTGCAGGTGGAAACGCCGTCCCCAAACATATGGGCGTAGCCTTTCCAGAGCGTAGACAATGGCATAACATTCTTTTTCAGTGACTGACCAGTTGCTTTCCCTCTCAGACAGTTTTTTGCTGAGAAACACTACAGGGTGGAATTGGTGCACCCTTCTTTGGGGCTGGTCTGCGCTGAAAGCCAACCAGGAACGAAGTCTGTTTAGTAATTTATGATCATTCCATCTGCTGTATTTTGAATGCTTTAGCACCTCTTGTTATCAGTCATTTGCTGCTGATTGCCCTTGTCTCCTGTACCTGTTTGCTGCTGTTGGTGTTTTTTCTCATCACCTGATGTTTAAAACAGAAATCACTAATCTGCAGCTCAACAAACCCACCCGTGTCTGTTATTGTTAGACTGCACTGGGAGTTGGTTTGGGACCTTACTTTTCTGCCTGTTAGCCACCAGTACATGGGCTCTGATTGTTCCAGTTGCTTGAGGGGTGGATTACTCTGCCCCTGGTTATGATCACACCTGCACTTCCATAGTGGCACTGGTAGAAGATATTTGTCTGTCATTTTCAGAGTTCCAATACAAGAATCTTGGACTTGCTTAGAAAGGCCACTAGCAACTATTGGACTGGGGTGGGATCTATAACTTTTAGAATCCAAATGGAGGCATGACTTTAGCTCAGGATCAAAACCCATTTGTACTAAAATAGGAAGGAGTCGGAGGCCAAGCATGTGCAGATACATGATGCAATATCAATTATTTAGCATCTACTGGGACCAAGAGATCCAAGCGCTCTTCCTCTTGCCTTCTTTGCATCTTACTTGCCTGAGTGTTTAAAATGAGAGAATAGACACACACACACATGAGCTGTACTTAACTTCAAAGTGCTTCACAGACTAACTAGTTAATTCTCAGGATAGCACTGATAAGTAGACACATTTTATCTCATTTGATAGAGACGTTGAAGCAATGACACTGACTTGTCCAAGGCCAAAGAGGGAGTTGGGGTAAGGGCTAGTGAAGGTCTGCTTCTCCACTGATTTCAGAGGATGAGATTGGCCCCTGTGCAGAGGGCCCGCTAGGTATGTTTGTAACTAAAAGAAATCCCATGCAGCTGGAAGAAATGCCACCTAACAATAGATGGTTGGACTGGTGGACCCCAAGGCTATGTCTACACAGCAAAGAAAAACCTACATCTGGCCTGTGCCAGCTGACTTGGGCTTGTGGGGCTCAGGCTGTTTCATTGCTGTGTAGACTTCCGGGCTTGGCCTGGAGCCTGAACTCTGGGAACCTCCCACCTCGCAGGGTCCTAGAGCTCAGGCTCCAGTCTGGGCCCCGACATCTGCACAGCAATGAAATAGCCCCACAGCCTGAGCCCCGCAAGCCTGAGTCAGCTGGCACAGGCAAACCACGGGTGTCTAATTGCTGTGTAGACATAGCCAAAGGGGCTCTAAACTTATGACTTTTGGCCTCCTTAAAATGTGTTCTCTTGCGTTAGCCTCCCACATGATGGGGGTATTTGGATGCCGGTGATGGCTAAGAGGAGCCATTTGTCACCTGGAGTGTACATTTGTGTGCGTGGCTTGCTGATACAGTTCTGCACTCTGTCCTTTGCCTTTTCACAGCCCTGTGCCAGGCACCTGCCCTCATCCATTCAGGGACAAAACATTCACACATCCTGTCTTCAAAACAATCATTTACAAATATTACCTAATAGGGAACTAAAACAATGAAGGGGGAGAGAGCGAAGGCCATACAGGGAAAAAGATAGGGTTCAGGATTGATTCCTACTTTCTACAAGGGCCCAGAAAGAACTGGGAGTTACTCCGCTCATGTGCTATTTTTATGTCTCTCTTCCTCCCTCAGCCTGGTCCTGACCCCAGGGGTGTTCAGAGCATACCTCCTGTTACAGAACACAAATACATCCCTTCTGCTTGTGGCCATTGCTTTTGTGCAGACGTCAAGCAATCCAGAGAGCATAATGTATAAAGAGAGCCAGTCCTTCGCTCCAAGGAGAAACATCCTACTCTGACAAGCAAAGACTATTTTACTCTGAGGAAGCAAAGAAGTGATTTCACTTACATGAAAACACTGTGGCTTGCGCACGCCAGGGATGAGGAAATATCATCAAACTAAATGCCAAACAGTCTATGCAGGTGAAAAGCTGAGTCATCTCTAACCTAGAGTATCCTCATGTTAAACAGAAATGCAGGCCTTCACCACACCTTTCAAGTGCAAGCAGCCACTTAAAAATGGGCCACTGAAGTGTAATGGGACTTTTGCCTGTGATTATTTCTTTGCTTACGTCTGTGCGTTATTATTTGACTGCAGCTTTTTATTCAGCAAAATGGTGCTGTCTGATAAATCACTGTTGGAAAGGGGGCATTAGGAATCGTTTCCTCTGTGTCTTTGTTGTGAGAATAGATGTCTCAGTTTTGTACCAGCGTGCAAATAAAAAAAGAAGTTGACTTCCTGTATGTAGGCAAAATTCTGTCCTGTACTTACAAATATTGTTCTGTAATACACCAGAGCCTAGTGGGCACTAGATGGCACTATTGATCTAAGAGTATTAGAGGCTGGACTCTAGCAAGGTGCCCCCCTATCAAGCAAGCTTGTTTATGCTTCTAGGGCACATAAAAACAGAGCGAGGTTGTCTACCCTTATGCCAGCTGTCACTATAATCCCTCAGTAGGTTCAGCCAATTCTGTTATTTCTTGCTCAATGACAAACCATCATTTGGAGGCAGCTCCATCTCCTGATTAGAGCAGGTGACTGTGGGTTAGGAGACCTGGGTTCCATCTCCAGCTCCCTCCCTTGACAAATGACTTTTCCTCTCTTTACTCATCTCTGTGTTGGACCTAAGACCCACCTTTGCAAAGAGATTTGAGATGCTCTGATTAAAGGTGCAAGATAAGTGCCAAATATTAGTACCTCCTTGTCCTTTTGCCTCCCTCCTCCCTTGTTTGGCACTTTATCACTGCTGTTGATGGCTGTCTGTGACAGGAGGAGAAACCATTTGCATTCATTCTTCTTTCACTCCTGAGCTTGTGTCATACTTTTAGTGTTACAGGCCTTTTGCTATAAAATTATGGCTTTCCTAAACATCCACCTATACCCAGAAAACTTATTACAGCATATTTACACTTCAACTTTAGTTTGTGAAGAAATGTAACCAGAGTCAGGAACCGCTATTCCCAGCTCTGCCACTGACCTGCTGCATGAATCTGGGCAAGTCACTTGCTCTCTCTCTGCCACTTTCCCCCCTCCACCATTTGTCTCTCTTATCTGTTCAGATTGTAAACTCTTCATGACAGGGATGCTCTTTGTTCTTGTTTGTGCAGCGTTTAGCACAATGTGTCCGTGATCTTTGCTGGGGCCTCTGGACAATACAATAGCTCAAATACTAATAATTAGAGCTAGTTGGAAAATGGTTTTATTCCCCATGGGAAATTTTGATAAAAATAGCAAAGATTTTGTTGAACTTTTCATTGGAAAATTTCAACTTTTATCAAAAACCAACAACTGAAAAAGTTCAGACAGAAACCAAAAGATTTTGGTTTTTTGGCTGGCAAGTTTTTTGATAAAAATATGAACATTTCCACACAAAGCAGACATTTCTCATGGAAAACCTTCTTTTGCAAAAAGAAACCCCAATTTTCCATCAGAAAGCAGTTTTTTTTTTTTGAGGGAAAATATTTGACCAGCCCTATTAATAAAGACGGGAAGTTAAGTTTTTCCCCGTGGCCAATGTTAGCAAATTCAATGCATAAGTCTGAGAGTTAAATATAACCTAAAGTAGACATTTCTAAGGTGATGGAACAAACTAGGCTATTTGTTAACTAAAATGGGAATTTATAATTGTAATAGATTAAAATTTACTTACTGTTATTTTCCAGTCATATTTTACTCATGAGGACAAATGTACTTAATAGATCATGGTAAATTATTTTTCTTGTGATCATACAATAACATGACCCTCCAGCTGACAAGGATACTCTGTGATTGTTAGGAATATGCACTGAAATACACCAATGTCAATAAGGCTCCTGTTTTGTATGTAGCTTTAACTGCATGCTCTGATTAGGCACCTACACTAAAAAGAATCGTGCCACATTGTTGTACTAATGAGAGAGAAGGATGCAAGGCTCGTGCATGAGTAACCGCAGGTGCTTCAGATTCATCTATGCTGATTCATCTCGTGTTGCAGGATCTGCTTGCAGGTGGCTATGACTATAAATGTGTCTTTGCTGGGCAGTTTTAGAAGAGAGAGCACCTAATCCCAGATGTGCCTCTGCCCTGTGGGAATAAAGGGAGCTGAGCAAGTGCGCATGCACAGAGGAGAAAAAGCATCCAGCCCTGCTGGTCCGATTCTGAAGGGACTCCCCTCCACCACTCCTGTCAAGCTTCCTGAGAATGACCCTATTAGGGAAGCAGAAATAAGCTTTTGTGTGTTTTTTAAAGTTTAATTCCCCACCCATCACTTTTAATGTTTTTCTTTGAACCATTTCCTATCCGAAGCTGTTCTCTTGCCAGCCTGTTGTGTAGGCCCGCATAGGATAATTAACTGGACTTCAGAACAGCAGACTTTGACACCCTTAGGGAACTGATGGGCAGGATCCCCTGGGAGAATAACATGAGGGGGAAAGGAGTCCAGGAGAGCTGGCTGTATTTTAAAGAACCCTTATTGAGGTTGCAGGAACAAACCATCCCAATGTGTAGAAAGAATAGTAAATATGGCAGGCGACCAGCTTGGCTTAAGAGTAGTGGAAGATTGAATAAATGACCAGGGAGGAGCATAAAATTATTGCTCAGGCATGCAGGAGTGAAATCGGGAAGGTCAAATCCCACTTGGAGTTGCAGCTAGCAAGAGATGTTAAGAGTAACAAGAAGGGTTTCTTCAGGTATGTTAGCAACAAGAAGAAAGCCAAGGAAAGTGTGGGCCCCTTACTGAATGAGGGAGGCCAACCTAGTGACAGAGGATGTGGAAAAAGCTAATGCACTCAGTGCTCTTTTTGCCTGTGTCTTCATGAACAAGGTCAGCTCCCAGACTGCTACACTGGACAGCACAGCATGGGGAGGAGGTGACCAGCCCTCTGTGGAGAAAGAAGTGGTTCGGGACTATTTAGAAAAGCTGGTGAGCACAAGTCCATGGGGCCGGATGCGTTGCATCCGAGGGTGCTAAAGGAATTAGCAGATGTGATTGCAGAACCGTTGGCCATTATGTTTGAAAACTCATGGCTATCTGGGGAGGTCCCAGTAGACTGGAAAAAGGCTAATGTAGTGCCCATCTTTAAAAAAGGGAAGAAGGAGGATCTGGGGAACTACAAGCCAGTAAGCCTCACCTCAGTCCCTGGAAAAATCATGGAGCAGGTCCTCAAGGAATCAATCCTGAAGCGCTGAGAGGAGAGGAAAGTGAACAGTCAGCATGGATTCACCAAGGGCAAGACATACCTGACTAACCTAATTGCCTTCTATGACGAGATAACTGGCTCTGTGGATGAGGGGAAAGCAGTGGATGTGTTATTCCTTGACTTTAGCAAAGCTTTTGACACAGTCTCCCACAGCATTCTTGCCAGCAAGTTAAAGAAGTATGGGCTGGATGAATGGACTATAAGGTGGATAGAAAGCTGGCTAGATCGTCGGGCTCAACAAGTAGTGATCAATGTCTCCATGTCTGGTTGGCAGCCGGTATCAAGCAGAGTGTCCCAAGGGTCGGTCCTGGGGCCGGTTTTGTTCAATATCTTCATTAATGATCTGGAGGATGGCATGGATTGCACCCTCAGCAGGTTTGCAGATGACACTAAACTGGGAGGAGCGGTAGATACACTGAAGGGTAGGGATAAGATACAGAGGGACCTAGACAAATTAGAGGATTGGGCCAAAAGAAATCTGATGAGGTTCAACAAGGACAAGTGCAGAGTCCTGCACTTAGGATGGAAGAATCCCATGCACCGCTACAGACTAGGGACCGAATGGCTCCGCAGCAGTTCTGCAGAAAAGGACCTAGGGGTTACAGTGGATGAGAAGCTGGATACGAGTCAACAGTGTGCCCTTGTTGCCAAGAAGGCTAACGGCATTTTGGGCTGTATAAGTAGGGGCATTGCCAGCAGATCAAGGGATGTGATCATTCCCCTCTATTTGACATTGGTGAAGTCTCATCTGGAGTACTGTGTCTAGTTTTGGGCCCCACACTACAAGAAGGATGTGGAAAAATTGAAAAAAGAGCCCAGCGAAGGGCAACAAAAATGATTAGGGGGCTGGAGCACATGACTTATGAGGAGAGGCTGAGGGAACTGGGATTGTTTAGTCTGCAAAAGAGAAGAACGACGGAGGATTTGATAGCTGCTTTCAACTACCTGAGAGGTGGTTCCAAAGAGGATGGATCTAGGCTGTTCTCAGTGGTACCAGATGGCGGAACAAGGAGTAATGGTCTCAAGTTGCAGTGGGGGAGGTTTAGGTTGGATATTAGGAAAAACCTTTTCACTAGGAGGGTGGTAAAGCAGTGGAATGGGTTGCCTAGGGAGGTGGTGGAATCTCCTTCCTTAGAGGTTTTCAAGGTCAGGCTTGACAAAGCCCTGGCTGGGATGATTTAGTTGGGGATTGGTCCTGCTCTGGGCAGGGGGCTGGACTAGATGGCCTCCTGAGGTCCCTTCCAGCCCTGATAGTCTGTATTCTAACTGAGCTCTTTGAGTGAGTCACTAGAGTACGTCTTCCACTGGCGCAAGGTCTGAGATCTGAGGCTCTTCATTCGCCTCTAACTCACCCTTGTGCAGATTGTCAGGAGTAATGTAACTGAGATGAATAGAATTGCACCCAAGCAAAACTGGCATGAGAGAAGAATCAGGCTCTCATTTCCAGTGGACTTTGGTACAGGAATTAGGTGGTAGCCTTTTAAGTAGTTACACAAGAACTGCCTTATTGGGTCTGACCATGGATCATCTTGCCAAGTATCCTGTCTATGACAGTGGCCCCATCTTTGTGAGCCTTCTTGTGGCACCTGCCGTGTTATGTTCTAGAAGCTGCCAGAAACTAGTCAGAGAAGCAGTGTGTATATAACTAGGCCTTGCATTTTTGTGTATCATTAGTAAACATGGTTATTTGGGACCCAGCTGTGGTTTCTTCATGTTTTTCATGTTGTGTAAAGAGCAAAAGACTCAACATCTGGCATTTTAAAATGAAATGTTTACTTTGCCCCTGATCCTGCAAGGGATCTATCCGCATGGATCTTTGCACCTGTCAGTCAGTCAGTGGGCCCCTTTCTCCTCTGACTCACATTGGTATCAATCAGGAGTAACTCTACTGAAATTTTTCACTGGTGTAAGCAAAAGGAAAATCCACCCCACTGAGTTTAGTCAGACATTGCTAGCCTTCTTGGAAGTGAGAAATAGAAAATTCAGACTCCTGGAACAAGGTGGGAACTGTGAAATTGTAGCAGATACAGGAATAAGCTGCAAACTTTGCATCTGAACTTATCTGAAGATCTGGGGTGTACGAACTCAGACTTCTGGTGGAGCCCCAAATCTGAATTTAATATGAGGTACTCTGTTCCAGTGACTATTTTGAATAGATTTCTGTGGATCGCTCTTTACCTTCACTGGCCCCCTACCAGAATGTGGTATCTGATATAATACACTATATCTCCCTAAATAAATGTAGTATCTCAGACATGTTAGGTGGTTACCCCTGCTAATCGTTTGAGGGGTTTTTTAGGGTGATGACTGTGTTTATCTGAACATATATGAGGCAGACTCACAGGTTTGTCCACTGTAATATAATATATATCCATAGCAGCCTTTATAGATGTGAGATTTGAGGCAGGTTATGTTAAATTCACAAATGTCAGGAGACTCATTTCAGAGAACTGTGTGCCAGATTGTAAAATCTTTGGGATAGGGACTATGCAGGGGTTGGTGCATTTAAAAAAAAAACTTATTCACAAACAGAAACCTCAATTTTCAGAATCATCCTACATGAATATACCGTGTGACAGGGTAGGGCCAGGTGGCTACAGGAGAGTAATTTTTTTTTCCTAAAGGATCCCCCCACCCAGCCTAAGAGGGGGATCCACAGGACCTGGACACCAAATAAACCCGGGGGACAACTAATGAAATAACAGAGACAGGAGTGTGGTCAAAGGGTCAAACGAAGGGAACCGGACGGGGACACCGAGCAGAGAACCCCGGACAGCGCCCACTGCTCCTCAAAGGCGTCAAGGGAGTCAGTAGACACCGCCCAGAGGAAGAGTAATAGAAGGCAGATATATTAGCCCCAAGCTAAGTAGGTCCCTTTTCCCTGGGTAAGGTAACAGAGAAGGTTCCAGAACAATCAGGAACCTTCTGGAGACAATTAAGACAGACAGGCTGATTAGAACACCTGCAGCCAATCAAGAAGCTGCTAGAATCAATTAAGGCAGGCTAATCAGGGCACCTGGGTTTTCAAAAGGAGCTCACTTCAGTTTGTGGTGTGCGTGTGAGGAGCTGGGAGCAAGAGGCACTAGGAACTGAGAATGAGAACGCGGACTGTTGGAGGACTGAGATGGACGAGCATTATCAGACACCAGGAGGAAGGTCCTATGGTGAGGATAAAGAAGGGGTTGGGAGGAGGCCATGGGGACGTAGCCCAGGGAGATGTAGCTGTCGCACAGCTGTTCCAGGAGGCACTCTAGAGAGCTGCATTCCACAGGGCCCTGGGCTGGAACCCGGAGTAGAGGGCAGGCCTGGGTTCCCCCCAAATCCTCCCAACTCCTGGTCAGACACAGGAGGAGTTGACCTGGACTGTGGGTTCAGAAAAACAGCCAAGCTGAGGGCTGCCGTGAAGCTCCAAGGCGAGCAAATCTGCCAATAAGCGCAAGACCCACCAAGGTAGAGCAGGAACTTTGTCACAACCGTAAAGGCAACATTCATTCCTTCAGTCAAAACTTGGTGATTAATGGCAACAACGGCTGGGAATAAGGTGCATATTGAATACTGATACAAGCAGAGTGCTGGCCTGAATATTCATAAAGGCCAGGGTTTATAGAGAGTAGTAGAGGACAGGCCTCTGAATAGGGTAAGTGGAAATATTGTGCTGTAGATGGGGAAGAGGATAGATACTGAAGGAGTCAAAATTATGACACTCCAGTTGATTCTCCGTGTGTCTGGTATAAAGGTCACCAGTAAAGAGCCATTGCTTACCCCCAATAACAGACAGTGGTATCCAAGATCATAGAGCTGTCAGTACTATGTTATTCAAAATACAGGGTTTTCCTACGTGCATCAGATTCAAGCTCTGTCCTCCTCCTGAAAGTCCTTCACAACTCTGTCTGTCCTATTTGTCTACTCTGATCTGTTGTAGCACCGTCCTCAGACCTGCCCTGCCCATGACACGTGCCTTGAATGAATCCTATCTTGAAATCCTATTTCCATTAGGAAACATAGGCGCATAAAATCAAATTTACTGTCCCACTTCCACCAACAGAAATACACTGTTGATGATTTACACTAGTTGTTTTTGCTGTCGTTGATGTCTGTCTGACTAATTCTATTAAAGTGCATTTAACATTTTGACTCTCTGAAAATGTCCAGCTGAGAATATTAATAGATGAGTAGGTATAATTTTTTGTTAGCTGTAATTAAAGATGCTGACTGATGAGATTTAACATCGGGAGCTTTTTTATATTCTCTCTAATGCTATAAAACGTAACTTAATGCATCCAGTAGATTGTCATATAGGGTATCAGAACCATTATTAAGCAGTTTCCCAGCCCACACCAGTCAGCAGAAAAGAAATGCTCTCAGCATCTATTTCTAGATAGTGCACTGACATCTTTCATTTAGGAGAGAGGCAGATGAAGCTTTTGCTAATTAAAGGAGGGGGGATTAGAGAAACCAAGCACCAGGAGAGGTAGAAAGTGATGCTTTCTGGGGGGAGAGGGGGGAATCTGCAAGGGCCAGATTTAAAGAAAAGAGAACGAAAACAGGATTTTTAAAAAAGAAATGGGAACCTACGTTTCTCTTCTCTTCCTGTTCTACTCCTGCCCTACAGCATAATGTACTGACACTGCTGCCCATCTTGGTACCAAAAGGCAAATAATGAAAATGCCAAATGCAAACTATACATGGGCCTGATTCCCCGCCCTCACTTCTTTGCACCTTGTGTAATCATTTATTCTCCTGGAATGTATGTGCACAGTAATCCCAAATCCAAACTCTCTGCTTGCTCACTCATGCCAGGAGCAGTACTGAACACTCCCTTTGAGCTGATGTGAATGGCCAGGTGCAAGGCAATGGGATGTCAAGCCCTATGTATCTAGTTTATGCAAGCTCTATGTATCTAGTTAGGATGGTATGATCCAGACTTCAAGGTGAATTTGAGCTTGGCCGGTTGCCTCCATTTCTGAGGTTGACTGAGCTGTTCTGTTTAGTTTCTCTTTTCTTTGCAAATGTTCTATTGGGTACAAGGCTGAACATCCTTTAGACGGTTGAGTCTCATTGCATCCAGATAACCATATTTTCACAAGAGATGCAACCACTCGTGGGAACAAAGCTGTCACCTAGGAATGTTTTCTTGTTACAAACTGTACTATTTGCAAAGTGAAAGGTTTTGGTGAGCATATCCAATAAACAGCATAGCATCCCCTTCCACTACTGCAAAGTGTCCAGAGCTTTTCACAATGTGGCAATGAAGAGTTCCTAGGATGCCATGAATTGATCAGCTTCTAAGTGGAGCATCTGAGTCACGAATTGCCAGTTAAGCTAATCTCATCAGGATGTTACAGAGCATGCATGTTCTAATAATCCAGGATTAAGAAGCAAGAATTAATGGTCTGTCAAGGCTATTGGATCTGAACTATCCAATCTTTCACTTAGGCTCTTTGATGCAGTGTGATAGATAGTGCAGCCGGCACCTTGATCTGCCCAGAAACAATCTGTGCCACTGAAAGCCCATCAGATCTCTTAATAAGCAAATGTTCTGTGTTCTCCTCCTCAGAGATGTATTGCAGGAGCTCTCCCATTTTTTCTCCATTTTTGAATAGTGTCTGTTGCCACAGTAGAAGGATGAGAAACAATCCAATGGTCACAAGATGTCTAAAACTTTGGATTAGAGCCTTCAGGCATAGAGTCTAATCTAGAATGATCCAGGTGCAGTTGACATGAAAACCAGGCCATAAGTCTTGAGGAATCCAGTTCAGCTAGAGAGAGAGAGCACCTATTTCAGTTTTATTTCTTGTAGTTCCCAGAATGATCCTTTTTCCTCTCACTAGGTTAGACATTCTCACAATTGTGCTAGCTGATTGCTAACTAGCTAGCTATCTGTCCCTGTATTATTCATCTACTGTTATGGCATCTTTCCTCTGATTTTCTTGATCATATTCTTCATAGCACATTGCAACTAGGGAGGGATTTTCAGAAAAGCTTCATGTTAGCCTAAGCTCTGCTCCCATTGAAGTCAGTAGGAGTTTTACCATTGCAGCAAGCTAGTTAATTTCCCCGAAATAGTCTAGCTGCAGGCTATTATTGATACTACTGGGATTTGATTCTGGCAGAGATAACAACTCCCCTCCCCAAACCTCTATACATTTTTCTATGATGACTCTGGGCCAGATTTTTAGCTTGTGTAAATTGGCATAGACATTTAGACTTCAGTAGAAGTGTGTTGATTTTTTACCATCAAAGGTTCTGGTCTATTTCCATTGCCCTCTGGAGCAACCCAGTGTGCTGTCACAACTGCTGTGCCAAAGGCTTTCAGAGAATGAATGCTGGGTAACATAGCCTGTCAGGCCCATCCTTCTGCTGAGTTTTATCAGGAGCTCTGAATCAAGCTTGTGTCAGTACCCTGTGGATATGAAGGATTAATTGTCCATGCCAGTTCCCATTGCATGGCCTGGGGCTGTGAGCTGGGCTCACCCACAGGTAGATGAAGGGAAGTGAGTGACTCAGGACTAGTAATAGAGTCTGAGAGCCCCTTACTCCAAAGTCACCAGTTCCAATCCAGCGCAAGTCAGTCGCTTGCAATGTAAAGCTGTTAGCATCTGACAACTGCTCAGCAATCAGGGTTGAAAGGGAGAGAGGGTTAAATCAGACAGATGGACAATGGGGAGATGCTCCCATTACAAAATCACCACCACTGTAACTCACTGTCATCCGTGTTGGCACACTTGGCAGCAGGGAGCCTGAAGACTGAATGGGCCATGGAAATTCTATTACCCTCTCTCTACTGGGGTTGGTCCCTCCAGGTCAGAGGCACATGGATGAGGTAGGGTGAAGGATACTTGCACAACAGTACCTGTCCTATGGATACATGGAGGGCTTCCATCTCCAGAACAGTCCAGCCAATCCCATTCACAACTAAATACTGGTCCGTTTCTTCATGTATTACATTCTAGCAGCCACTAAGCTGCCCCTTTTTCCAGTTATTTGTCTCTTTATTAATCCAAACAGCCCCAGAGCTCATGTATGGGATTCTAGTCTGAGCCCATCTCTGCTATTGACCTGGTTATTTCAGTGTGGAGAATAAACTACACACTCCCGCCCCACTTCTAGCCCCCTCCCCCTCCTGCCTCCAGCTGCTGTCTAATGTGAATGCAGTGTCTTTGAGACCCTCTCCTTCCTGTGGGGTCTATTTTCATCAAAGTTTAGCTCTGTCTGCCTCAGCTCTTTGAATTCCACACCACAGCTTTACAGCATGGTTAACACAGATTACCAGGTCTTTAAAATGGTTTTGGTGGCAGTGGAATTGCTGTCAGTTTATGCTCTGACAGGAGCCATGTTGAAACCACCTGGCCCTTGGAAGCAGCTTGCATTGCCAAAGTGAGCAGTGTAAAGATATCTTGCAGCTCTGCCCCCTGCCCCCAAATGCTGCAGTGAGCTCCCCTGCTAGCTCTGCCTATTTCTCTATTCACTTTGTGGAGCTGAATCACAAAGGCAACAGGAAAGCAGAACCACAACCACAAGGCCAGGCCACCTGAGGTGTCTAAGTGCAGTTGATAAGGGGTCTAACCTTTAGATAGCAGGGTAGAGCTTTATTAAAACAGCTGGAGCTGTTCTGACAGCTGACTCCCCTGGGCACTGGAGACAGATTAAACCAATATGTGCTGCTAATTGCAGATGCTCGTCTTGCAGCAAGAACCAATATCTTTTAAGGGATCAAGCCACCCCACTGCCTTCAACAACGGGCAGAGCATTGCAGGCCACCAGCAGCACAGAGACACAATTAACCAGAATGTTTATGGCTTCATATTCTCCTTGCTGAGCAGACAGAGTCAGACAGCCATTGATTCTAGTGGATAGATTGTGGTTTAGTTTTTGTTGTAGAAAAGAGGAGTTTGTGACATTCTGCAGGGTTCAGTCTGGAATGCTGGACAGCTGTGTCCCCTTGGTTCTCCAACCTGGGGTGCCTTTACACTGCTTTGCTGTGAGAGTGACCACTACTCCAGTGTTTTCCCCAGGAATTGAAATTAGGGGGTGTTATAAATAAATATAAAGGGAAAGCTGTGCCACCATGTCAAGGTTTCTTCCCCACTCTGAACTCTAGGGTACAGATGTGGGGACCTGCATACAAGACCCCCTAAGCTTATTTTTACCAGCTTAGGTTAAAAACTTCCCCAGAGTACAAACTTTGCCTTGTCCTTAAACCGTATGTTGCCACCACCAAGCGTTTTAAACAAAAAACAGGAAAAGAGCCCGCTAGAAGATGTTTGCCCCCAAAATATCCCCTCAAGCCCTACACCCCCTTTCCTGGGGAAGGCTTGATAAGAATCCTCACCAATTTGTACAGGTAAACACAGACTCAAATCCTTGGATCTTAAGAACAATAAAAAATGAATTAGGTTTTTAAAAAAAAATTTTTAAAAAAAAGGTAAAAAAATTACCTTTGTAAAATTAGAATGGTAAATACCTTACAGGATAATCAAATTTAAAACATAGAGAATCCCTCTAGGCAAAACCTTAAGTTACAAAAAGACACAAAAACAGGAATATACATTCCCTCCAGCACAGCTTATTTTACCCGCCATTAAACAAAAAAAAATCTAACGCATTTTGAGCTAGATTACTTACTAGCTTAACAGGAGTTGTAAGGCTGCATTTCTAATCTGTTCCCGGCAAAGGTATTACACAAAAAACCCAAACCCTTTGTTCCCCCGCTAGTGATTTAAAAGAATCTTGTTCCCTCATTGGCCGTTTTGGGTCAGGTTCCAGCGGGGTTACCTTAGCTTCTTAACCCTTTACAGGTGAAAGGATTTTGCCTCTGGCCACGAGGGATTTGAAAGCACTGTATACAGAAAGGTGGTTACCCTGCCCTTTATATTTATAACAGGGGAGGTGTTCACATTTACAGGGGGGCTGTCAGGGCCATTGAAGAGTGAGACCGTGAGGGTGAAGGTGGGCTGTATGGCACCATAGTAAAAACTGAAAAATGTTTCATGACCATTTTATTAGATTTTAAAATCATCACACACATTAAAGTTGTGTGCATTGTCACTTGTTCATCCTGAAGTTGAACACTGGAGTCAAGCCTTCTCTGAAGCACTACACCTACATCCTTCTTGGTTTCTTGATATAATTTTGCACAACTCTGTTAATGAACTTCTTGAGAGCAATGCATTCATCTTTGTTGGCTTCTCATGTGTCCAGTACTTCCATTCCTTCAATTGATATGCTCATTAGTTCATTCACATGATCAGGCAGAAGGCGACTTCTTTCAAAATACAAAATTCTATTCAATGATGAAAAAGAACGCTCAACTGTAGCTGTTGTGACTGGGAGTAGCAAGAGATGAATTCCTACTTCTTTCAGCCCAGGAAACATAGCATAAATATCGGGTCGAGCCACTAGTGATGATTAAAAAAAAGAAGTTGAAGCCAAATCTTCATTAATTCATCGTATGATATTCCACTCTGTGTTCAAATTCTCTATTCTGTCCTGAGCACATGGCAGCCCCATTGCTGGTAGTGCCTCACTCCACTCAACTGTTGGTGTTTTATAGGACAGGGATCTGTAAAAGCTACATAGAGGCTGAGTAGAATCTAGAAGTCGCTGTTGTAGATTTTTAAGAATCAAGTCTGTGTACTTTTTCAGTTGTCTTAACAAACACTTCTTGTCCTCTTCACTTAAGGATTCAATATAAATGCCTTCCTTAGTCAACTTCTGGACTGAAGTCTTTGCTTCTTCCAGTACTTTTTCAATGGATAGCTCTCTGATTGATCCAAATGTAGCTTTTATTGCTGGACAAAGATCTACTACTGTTGTAGCAGATGCCTGGATGGCATTGTTTAATGATCCAAGTGGTTTCAACAGTAGACTTACAAGAGAGAGAATGGCAATAGTCTTCTCTGAATGTAGTAGCAAAAATAATCCACCAGCCTCACTACTTAGATCCATCCCATCTTGGTAGATACTTTCCAAAGCCAGTAATAATGGCTGGAGTAATTTTAAGACAACAGCCAAGGATCGCTCATGAGAAAGCCAGAGAGTTTTCCCAGGCTGGACTAATTTGAACTTCAGTCCCAGTGTATCTTCTATATTTTCCAAGATATTCAGTCTTTTTGGACTCTTGCTGAAAAAGAATATAATTAAGACATTAAATTTATAGATTTTTAAAAAATTCTAAATTCTCGTACTAGCACTAGTTGGAGTAGATGGCCTCTGCAGTGTGTATAGGAGAGACTAGGGTTACACTTTTCTCTGAGCAAAGCTTGTGCTCCACCATGTCTTCCAGAGAAGTTTGCAGCTCCATCAAATGCACAAGCAGCCATCTATTTGGGGTCCCATTGACAAGCATTTAACTCTTCTAAGATGTGGGTTGTCACAGATACAGCCAATCTGTCTTCTATAACTTGAATATCTAGAAATGCATCTACTGGCCTACCACTGACATCAAGATAACATATACAATGACTTAGTACTTGATGACCATTTGCATTGGTGCATTCATCAGCCATGTATGCAATTTTTTTGAATGTGGTGAGAGAGTTCTTCACTTTTTCAACTGTTGAGTCTTTCACTGTTGAACCATATGCATCTAGCCAGTCAGTTGAGTTTCTTGCAGAAAGATAGTGAGCATTTGTTGGTCTTGTTCGGAACCAGTGTTCAACTTCAGGATGAAAAAGTGACAATGCACTTAACATTGGCCTCCAGTTTGCAGTGTGTGGTATCTCTTGCTTAAATAGAAAGTGTGATGCCACGGCCATGTTTGTTCGCATGAACTGTGTTGTGTCTCCAGCATTCTTAACAGCCTCATTAACACTCACCGGTGCTGTCCTTGGTCAGTGGAGACGCAGAGTTCGGAGGTGCTTTCACATGAGTTCATCTCCCAAGTGGGGGGCAAGAAGGCAATGTAAATTTGTGTAAATTTCTCACACCCTTCTTTCTGCCAAAGCATGGCCGCTTAACCAGGTGATAGTCCATTTGAGTATGTTGACACCTGGCTGAGGTGTCAGTTTGCCTTTTGTCTCTGAGGAACTGGTTTGTGCCTGCTTTTCTAAACTTGGAACATGTCTTATACAGTAGAATTTCATAACTTTACATACGATGTTGCCATACATATTTTAACAGGACAATAATGTTCAGCAGATTCTGATGTTTCAAATGATGCCACACAAGGCATACCTTGTATAAAATTTATCATAGCCTTGTAAAAAGGGTGAACGTACGGGTACAGACTGTCACAGAGTTCAAGGAAATTGTTTAGCAGGACTGAATGCTCGCTCTCACATTAGAATCACTGGAAAAAGGTACCTCCCCGACCCTCCTGTAACAATTATGCTAGCAAGACACTCAGATCCATGAATCAGGGATGCTGATGAAACATAGGAGAACTTTAGGAGGAGTCTGATTTCTCTGTGTTACGGAGGATAGTATTCTAAACAGGGCTTGTTACTTTGTTGAATGTAGCCTGATGGGCTGGGGAAGAGAGAATTGAGAGCCCCAAAACTCCATGAAGAATTAATAGAAGCTCTTCACTTGTATTCTGTGGTGGGTTTATTTTGCTTGGACTGAACATGGCAAATGCTGAAATTTAAAACAAAAACTCATCGTTATTCACTAGAAGAGTCTCTTCCCATTAAATCACCCTTCTTTAATAGAAACCCCATTCCTCTCATTAATTAGGAAGGAACTAGACCATCGCTGTTATATATTCTTCATACTACTTGCCTTTTTACTAACAGCATTGTCTTTGGATTTGTGCCAACTTCAATTTAAACCCCTTTGAAGACTCTCTAATCTGCACAACACAGAGCAGACAATTATTTCTCTTGCTAAACATTAAATATCCATTGAACATACATCTCTTTTGTTCATTGAGCTTCTAAAATGACAACAAAATATGGCAAACACTTGAATATGTTTATAAAACCTCAGGATCCTAGGAATACACCCATCATAGCAGCTAGACCAGATGGATGTGTAGTGTCCAGATCAAGGTTATAAACAGAGATTGGTTCTGGATTGTACTCCTCCATCTGAACTGGTCAGATGCTATGTGTTATCCCCATGCTGCAGCTGGAGGCAGAAACTTGGTGACTTGCCCAGTGGCAGAGGTGGTATTGTCAGAGCCAGAAGTTGCTCACTCTGCTCCCTGTGATCAGACCATGCTCCTCAAGAGATATCCGTAGCCATCATCATAGGCAGAGCTGCCAGCAAGGGCTGCCTAATGTTTGCTGTTATAACTCTATGGCTTTAAGTAGCCTGTAACTTTGCCAAATGTTAACTATTCGGCTGATAATTTCCATGCTCAGCCTGTCTCAGGCTGAATTGTTTTAGAAATCATGAGTGAAAAGTATACTAACCCTATTACATGGAGGAAAAAGAACTAGGGATTATGGTAAAATCAAGGAAGGCCCCATAGTGAACATGGGTCAGTCGAGCACATGTAGTACCATCTTAAATGTTTTTTAGCTATGGAAAATGCCACGCTTATCGCTAGTGTTTCAAAATCATTATTCTTCTAGCTGAAGAAGCATGTTTTGACTTTCTTGCACCCTGACCTAACCAGGCTCCTTGTTCTATGTCACTATGTAGCAATTCATATTATACTGTATTAATTGCTGCAGTGCAGGCATGTGCCAAAATAAGATGTTGCCTCGCAGGCAGGTGCACGTAGATAAGAAGCATTAAAGGATGGAAGGAGCATAGAGGACAGAGCAGCATGAAATCAGAGCACTGACCTACGTCAAGATAGTTTGAAATCATACGTGTCTGTACTTACAGCCTGTCTTTCACTCAGGGTGAGACACAATGATCTTGCAGATAGAACAGCACGCTCCAATACTGGAACCTGAGACCATTTCTTCAAGTAAAGGCTTGTTAAATGTAATGACTTCCTTATCCCACCAGGACAACCAATAAATAGTCCACACCTTCCTAAATTGCTTTTCCTTCCTAGATGTAATGGGAAGTAATACCAAAACCAAAACAAACAAACAAAACAAAACAATCCCAATGATTGCAATTTGATAACTTTATCTCTTATTTAAAAAAAAAAATCACAAAAACTGTGATGCTAAAGAAAAACTTTCTGACTTATCTACCTGTCTCCAGTCTATAGCTGCTGGAGCGTGCTTGTCTAATTCTGCCACAGGACCATGACTCTCCACCTTAGAACAATGTCCGTCAATGCTCTTTTTAAAAGGAGATCTATAACTCTAGTTACTTTGACAGCCCACAAAGAGACAGGAAGTCCAAAGCAATGTGGTCTCCCCAAGGCAGTACATAAAATTAAAGTGAACAAACGGGATAAAGATTCTTCCCTGTCCTAGTGCTTTGTGCTAAATGAAGGACTGACAATATGAACCAGAACAATGACTCTAAATAGTGAAAGGCAATCAAGAAAAGGTATTGTCAAGGAAGGGTGTGTGGCAGGAGCCCAGGGTGCGGGGGGGGGGGGGGGGGCAGGAGATGTTGAAGAGGTTAAAATGTTAAGTATATTGTTATCTCAAGGATTTTGCATTTGCATTGGGCCTCTGTTATCAACATAGGTGGTTGCTGACTTGTAATAAAAACTAGAGGTCAGTGTCTTGAGTGACTGGGAGCTTCTTAAATCAGGTAGGGAAACTCAGTACTGAAATACATAACTATAAGCTTCACTGTTGCATCTGCACTGCATGAATTTTGCCACAACACCCCAAATCCCATCCCCATAGTGAAGTCATTCTTAACAGTGGTCATATGAGGAAGTTCAGAAGACAATAATTAACAAGATGACTTTAGTAGTAGATTTCAGAAATAGATCATTTGAAAATGCCTTTAAGGTCCTAAAAAGACTTACATCATGTTGTTTGGGCATTGGGTGGAAGGGGGGAACCTGTGTGAAAAGGTGAAATGGAAAGTGCAGTGCAGGATGGTTGTTATCTAGCTGTTACTGATTCTCTTAAGTGTTTAAGGGTTTGTAGAGATCCGGGCTTTTCATTTGATTAGAACATTGGACAGGTTGTTAACCACGGAAATGAGAACCTCATGATGCTTTTAAATAAACAATGCATGCAATGTAATGTTTGCGGTTTGTAAGCTCTATGCGTTTTGTTACTGTCTTTAGGGCATGAAGATGTGATTTATAGATCAGCATTCAATGCTGCTTTTAACTCACCCTGGGCCTTGAGATGATGAAATCTGTGTGTACGTCAAGCATGAGGACTGGTATAATTGGGGACAAACTGCTCTGCTGGCCTTCTGACTTTATAAAAACTTTACATAAGTAGCACTATGGAAAAATCCAGAAAAATCCAGACTTCTAATACAAGGGGTTCCTGTGAATCCAGTTACTTGAATTTTTTTTAAAAGGCTCTCCATTGCATTTTCATAGAGATCTGCTTCCTACTCTCTGTGTGTGTGAGAGAGAGAGAGAGAAAAAAAACACACATGAACCTCATCTGGACAGCAGTTTGCCTCTTATATTATGCATAATAAAGACAATTAAGATTAGTCTATTCTACACATGCAGATTAATTTTTCTAATATAATTTGTCAAATTAAGATGTCTGTATTTTACTTGTGCATGCCACACATGTAATTTTATGTGGTGTATTGGTTGTATGTATGTAATATACATAGCTGATCAGTACATCTTATGTGTATTGAAGGATAAGAAAACTCCACAAAAAGACTGATTAAATAACCCTGTCACAAAGAAGCTAATGTAAAACTTTGCAGTACAGCCTGCTTTCCAATGAATAGATCCGCTTTGCATCAACGCAAACTCCCCACACATGATATGTGACAGACAGGGCTCCTGAGCGCCTGGTTACAAACAACTCAGTCTTGCCTACAAATGCCGGTTAGCTTTACAACAGTGAAGTCCATTGGCACAGGCAAGAGGCTCCAGCGATGTGATAGGAGCAAGGGAGATACAGTGAGTTTTGTGTGTGAGAGTGAGGTTGTGGGATCTAGTCAGAGGTGAAAGAAAGCCGGTCCGGTCCAGCGTACCGCTAAGAGCTGGTACACTGTTGACCGTACCGGCAGAGGGCAGCTTCCCAGGCCGGCAATTTAAAAGGGCCCTGGGCTCCCGGCAGTGGCCAGAGATCCTGGCCCTTTAAATCGCCACCAGAGCCCAGGGTTCCCAGCTGCTACTGTTGCTGTCACTACCATGGGGCTCCGGCGGAGATTTAAAGGGCTTGGGGCTCCACAGCTCCCATTAGCTAGGAACTGTGGACAGTGGTTGCTGCGGGGGCAGGGGCTGCGGACGCGGGCAGCACTCAGAGCCCCCTGGCCCCTCTGTCTAGGAGCTGGATGTGCTGGCCACTTCCAGGAGCCGCGAGGAGCCAGGACAGGCAGGAGCCTGCCTTAGGCCTGCTGTGCCATGGACTGGGAGCTGCCTGAAGTAAGCGCTGCCTGGCCAGAGCCCAGGCCCCCTCCTGCAACCCAACCCCCTGCCCCAGGTTGGAACCCCCTCCAACACCCTAACTCCCTCCCAGAGCCCACACCCCTTTGTAAACTCCAACCTCCTGCCCCAGCCCGGAGCCCCCTCCTGCATCCCAAACCCCTCATCCCTGGCCTAACCCCAGAGCCTGAACACCCAGCCGGAGCCTTCACCCCCTCCCACACCCCTGGCCCAGGTGAAAGTGAGTGAGGGTGGGGGAGAGCGAGCGACAGAGGTGGGGGGATGGAGTGAGCGGGGGGCAGGGCCTCAGCAAAGGGGCGGGGCAGGGGGCGAGCAAGTGTGTTCTGTTTTGTGGGATTAGAAAGTTGGAAACTGCAGTAATATCAAGCAGTAAATAACCACACTTGCTATAATCTCTCTGCTGTACTGGTACAAGACTAGCTGTAAGTCTCAGCTCTCCCTGTGTTACCTCATTCCCTAGCCTAGATATAGCAAATCAATAAGTCTTCTCTCAGGCTAGTTTCCATTGATCTAGTATTTTTTCCGTTAGATTTTGCGTTGAATGAGATGAGCCTGGAGAACATTAAAACTCCCTCTTTAAAAAAATGCAGCCAATTTTCCACATTGCACAGCCCTGCTTGCAAGAAAGGGGTAGCATGTAGGAAAGAGGCACTCCTGCTGGCCTGTCGGAAAGGCTACAGCATGAGCTTCAGTTGTCTAAGGACACATATAGAGCTGATGGATTTGCTCAGGATCATGTGCACTGTGGAAGGGGAAGTTTTAACATTGTACTTGAAAACCTCAAAGTACTTCACTTTAGCAACACCAGGGCAGAGTTTTTCAAGGAACTTGCAGAGGTAGTCAGACAAGTGATTGCAGTAAATGTTTTGTATAATATAGAAATAAGTAGGCAGACGGCTCCACTAAACCTGAAGCACACACTCATGCATTAAGTTATCATTTTTTTTCTCACTCCTTATCAGATAAAACTCTTCCATCAAACTGTCTGGTCCTGTCTTATTCAATTATATTTGTAATCCAATTTGACCCATGCATTTAATCTTCCTAGAAGTCTGATAGAAGTCCACGCAAATTATAAATTGGGAGCATATGACTGAATAAGCTTCCTGAGCAAAATCAACTAGATTTGTTTTCATCCTAAGATGCTTTTTACAGTAAGCTAGAATTTTGGTGTAAACTAGACTGGCTCCCAGACTGAATCTAAGAGTAAAATTGTTGCATTAATAAAGAAAATACTTCCAGCAAGTTTTTTAAAAAGTTCTTTAATAATAATTAATGGTCGATCATTAAAATAATTTTAATAACCCTTTGTATCTGTTCTGAAGTTTTAATTATACTCAGGAAGTAAAAGCTTGATTTGATATTTATTGTGGTATATGTGGACATGCCAGATGGTATATGTATGCAAGGTGGGTTTGGGAGTGTAACCCTTTCCATAACTTTTGAAATGAAAAATTAATAGAATCAGAGTTTTAATGTCAAAAGGGATCATTATGATCATCTAGTTGGACCTCCTTTATAACACAGGCAAGAGAATTTCATCCAGTAATTCCTGCATCAGGCCCATAACTTCTGTTTCAGCTGCAGTATGTCTTGTAGAAATACTTGAATACAGAGTGTTGTAATTGGCTGTTAAGATTCAGGTTCTGCAGACATGGTCCAATTCACCAAGGTTTTCAATATGTACTCTTCCCCTTGGAAAGGATGAGCATCTGAAGAGAGACCTGAGTCAGGAGTTGGCCTCGCCACCTGAAAGTATCTAGGAACAAAACTGAGAGATCCACGAATGGACCCAAACGTGGTCATGGTTGCATTTATATAATATCAAAACGGAGAATATTGAATCCATAGCGGCCAATCACATTAACTGGTGATGAACAGTAAATCATGGAGTGAAGTTCTTTGAAAGTCACTCTGTATTATTGCAAAATGAAGTTCCAGATAAATTGACAACAGTGGTCACAATCAATGTATCCACATCTGCTCAGTGTATAGCAGAACATATGTGATTCAGATGAGACTGTTGTCATGAACCAACTCGTAAGCCATAAAACCTGCGTTCTGCAGTTAGAAAGCAACGCAAACATCAAGGTGCTAGTTATGTGATTGTTATTGCTGAGTACCATAAACTTAGACATATTTCCAAACGGATGGGTAAGATCATGCTCTTAGTAGTCTGGAAGAAAACACCAAACACAAACAAAAAAAACTATTGCTTTCATTGCCAAAATCAGTCCATATTCCTATGCAGAATATTAGATGTGCTTAAACTGTAGTTGTTTGAACAGTGAGTGGAAATTCTGAAAGTTTGAACACAAATCTTAATGCTCTCTGTCTCAGTCAGCAGCTATTAATGTGAAACTTGGCAATAGAAACCTAACCAAGAAGCAGCAAAAGTCATTTAACAAAGTTTAACCAAGGAGGAAACAAACTAAATCTTCAAGACAAGCATTAGAAGTTCTGGCACCGAATCCCTTTGAGAAGTGAGAAATACCCTGCTGGTTCCAAAATATGGGCTTGATTCCCATCATCCTTTGGATCAGTAGAAATCTTTCCATTGACTTCAGTGGGCACTGGATCAGGTCCTATCTCCTGTTTATAGTAGTACATGTATGTGTAATTATACTCTCAAATATATCTGCTGTAATTATGAAATCTCTGTACCTTTATTGAAATAAAAACACCTTCAGTAAATACAAGGAATTGGGTCTTTGAGCTATCATGGAGTTATGCGTGTGAGTAACTTTACTCCCGTGAGTAATGCCCTCACAGTTGATGGGACCATTCATATGTCTTTGCAGGAGCAGTGCCTTGGAGATACACTGCATGGTTATTTTATATAGTCCCTGCTTCAACCTACAGGTGCACTCCAAACGTTTAGGTTACATTGGGCCAGTGTGTGGAAGCATTGGTTAGGAAGAACTGTACGCAGTTCAGAAAGAAGCACAGCGGGGAATAACTGAATCCAGCTTTGGAGACTCCTCTCCAAAAGCAACATTCAGTAGTTCTGAGCAACAACTCATCTCTGCCCCCACAATTACTGCAAATATTAATTTGAATTTTTAAATGAATTTAGTTTGACTATGTTACCATTTCTGCATTTCTTCTTTTCATGGTCTGTGAAGGCAGCAAACTGCAAATGATAACTGAAGAATATTAGCAGACAGTGAATTTAGAGTTTCTAAATGCAAACATTCAATGGAATCTTAGTGTTTATGCACATCCAGTCAGGGAACAAACATATTGTGTGAGATAAGTGTCAAATCCAAACGAAACAGTACAGATTTGAATCTGCAATGAACAGCTTATAAACAAATTACAAATAAAGAATCAGTCACCAAAAACATTGTGAATGATTTCAAACAACAAGTAAATTCTGGGAAAAAATTATGATCTGCTCAGATAATTTGCGAGCAGAAAAATTAGTCTAAATATTTAGGCTTATTCCCCAAGCTTTATTCTTGAGGACTGTTGTTATTCTAGCAGGTGGTTGGGAATAGTGAGACATTCCATAATTGGAAATATGCAGTGGTGCTGAAGCCATGTTGGTCGCAGGATATTAGAGGGAAGAGGTGGGTGAGGTAATATCTTTTAATAGACCAACTGTGTTGATATGAGAGAGAAGCTTTTGAGCTTACACAGAGCTCTTCTTAAGGTCTGGCTCTGTGTAAGCTCATAAGCTTGTCTTTCTCACCAACAGAAGTTGGTCCATTAAAATATATTACCTCATCCACCTTGTCTCTATAATTGGAAATCGACAACTTCAGTTTGTTTGTGTGATCTACCACCAGATGGTTTTGAAAACTGAATACAGATAAACTATAGTTCTTCTGGATCAGAACTTGCTTTCTAATTAATCAGTAAAATCAATAATCAAAGCTCATCATTGTAAAAATCAAGTATCCGGAATATCAAGGTAGTTATGCTAAACCTTGGGGTGGTCATTCCAACTTTGTCATCTTGCTAAACCCAGCGTGGTGAGTTCAATCCCTGAGGGGACCATTTAGGGATCTGGGGCAAAAATTGGGGATTGGTCCTGCTTTGAGCAGGGGGTTGGACTAGATGATCTCCTGAGGTCCCTTCGAACCCTGATATTCTATGATTCTATAATCTGTGATTTATATCAGTATGGCACACACAAAACTATGTTAAAAGAACATTAAAATTGCAAAGTCAAGCCCCCAGAAGTTAGGAAATGACAGAATTAAATGTTGCCTGTGTATCCATAATTCATCCCCATGGGTATGTATGTATTATGATATGGTTTTTAATTACATGGTCACAGGCTAAAACAAAATTTAGCCTCAGGCAGACACCTGACATAAAATTTCAGCATAAACAGTTACAGTGAGGCAAAGATAAACAGGGTCTTAGAATGGGAAGAACCAAGCAACCTTAATAACAGGCAGTGGCACTATCAGCCCCACCTATCAATGGTTCTTGAATAGCCATTTTCCCATCAGAGGCATATACAGCTCTATAATCTTGTAGCAAGTTGGAAATCAACAGCATTTTCCCAAGTTAGGGTCAAACTTTACTTAAGACCAGTAATTTATATTCACATCAATTCAGTGGATCTATTCTTAAGGGTTGCAGGATCTGTCTGAGTCTTAGTAAGAACAGACCAGCCTTTGATGGGGGGCATATACTAATGTAACTCTGCCCCTCAAATTTGTTTTCAGCCTCAAGAAATCCAACATCAGGATGTGTCTAATTTCTGTTGCTTGTCTTCTCCCTGGGGCAGAATTAGACAAGGATAACTTTCCTTAGCTGCAGAATATACTCTACCCTGTAGAAGAATTTTCAGAAAGGTTTTCCCCATTGTTAATGCTTTGTGCTAGACTATGATTTTAATTGCATGTATCAATGAAATTATTTCAGGATTATTCCAGCGTAAACGAGAGCAGAATTTGGTTATTAGATTTATAATTAACCATATCTGGCTCTTAGCCATCTGTAATGCTTGCTGATAATCTAGACTCTAAAATATGCTACCTAAGATGTCCTAAATTCAGAATGAATCAGAACATCTGAGGGAGTAGATTTTCAAAGTTCTCAGACTTCTGTTGTTGTTAAGAGGCTGCACAGATAGTTTTCAACTTCTTTACTAGGAGACATGTGACAACCTTCTTACTTCATAAACTTTGAGTTCAGTTTATAGCCTCTCTTTGCTTTTTGGATATCATTAATTATTCTGTGCTGCACTCTGAGACCCCATTTAAAGGTTGGATTGGATGAAACAAATCATACATAATGTGCCTCAATTGTCAACAAAGAAGTTGAAGAACATTAGTGTTTGCAGAATTATGCCTTTCCAGTGGCATGTTTGTTACTTGGCAACAGGATCTCTCCAAATGCACTCGAGGGACATTGTTGGCAATAGCCAAAGTGGCTTATAATACTACTTTCCTTGTAACGTATCAGCAGTAAGAAAACACAAATAATTTATTGACAGAGGGCGCTTTTCAAATACTCTTCTTGCTGCTTTATTGCTCATTACAATTTAATTTAACAAGTAGCTCGCTAGATCTTCTGTGGATAGAATATTCATAATGGTTAAGTGGCTGTGTAGCTCAAATTGGTTAGTCTCTAAGGTGCCACAAGTCCTCCTTTTCTTTTTGCGAATACAGACTAACACGGCTGTTACTCTGAAACCTCTCAAAGCCTGTGTAACTCATGATCTTTCTGAGTAGTCACTCAGCAGTCAGTAGTCCTAGGACTTAGGTTGCTCTTAGCAAACTCTGAGTCTTATCCTGTGCAGCTCTGGTTGGCAGGTCAGTTTTTCTCCTGGTAGAACAATCTGTTACCCATATCTATTATGTATGCTTGTACATACTTCCTGGCTTTAGCTTGTTCTACTGGTTCCTCCACTTTTATGGCAGCAAACTATTTAAAATAGATTACATAATCAACAGTGCCTTCCCCATAGACATTGGATAATGAGTCTTAATTTGCTGATTGTCTTGGATAACTAAATATTTCTTGGTGCTGACCTCAATATTTGCATTATTCAAAGCATAGCCTATAGTAAGTATAAGGAAATACCATGAAATACTGTAGATGCTGAGGTAATTCTTTATTTTGAGTAAAATCAGCATACCACTGTTTGAGGTATAGCTAGAGATAAAATGAATGTATATAGATACAATGGTCACATGAGGATGGCTTCTGGAAGAATGATAATTGCGAATAAAGATATTTCACCTACCACCCCAATGCAGTTGCATTTGAAGTGGAACATAACAATTGTTTAAAAGCACTCAGCAACAACACAACAATTTGGGAAAAGAAGTGAAGAAAATTTGTGTATCCAATTTAAATTGCAGAGGGAATTCAGGTTAGACTGCCAGCCAGTGTTGAATTTGTGCAGGACACTAGGGTCAACACCTCTACTCTTTATGAAAAGCACCACAGGATCTTCAAGTCAACTGAGACCTTGCTTAAAAGATGACACCTCTGGCAACAGAGTACCACCATATTGGGGCTGTAGTTCAATTCAGATTTGGAGGAAAGACTGCCAACGCCACTTCCTGAACTCTCCTATCCAAGTCCTGATGCAGTTCCGCTTGACTCAGCTGGAGAACGCTGACAAACCCAGCACAGAAGAGCCCTGAATAGAGAATTACTAGAGTTCACAGACTGTTAAAAACCTGCCTGAAGAACAAGTACACAATCAGTCTCTTTTCTGCCAAATCTGGAGAGTGTAAACTTAAGAGGGAGAGGTAATAAGCGCTTGCTGTAGATTTGTTTTGGGTTTTGTGTTCCCAACGTCTCCTCTTGGTGGAATTAGATACAAATAAAACTACTGACCTTCCAAGCAGAAATATATATTGCAGCACTTGGGGTGGTTGTTCCATCTTGAGCTCTTAGGAAGTGAACAGGTAATGAATGTATGACCTTTTTCAAAGTGAACTCGGTAGAATTTGTTCACAGGAATTCATATCTCTGGTGAACAGCTCACTTTAGCACTAGACACAACATGGAAAATATCCGAACAAAAAAACTGAGGATGTCCTCTTGAGACACGGGTTTATAATGAGCTGCCTGGAGTCTGATCCCAAATACAATTCTATCAAAGGAGAAGTGATCATTTGGTATGAAATTGGGCTAGTGAATTCCAACCTGCTAACAATATTAGTAGGCAGCATATAAAATACCTGAGTCAAATGTGTTGAATTTATTTGATGAAACTAACATTTTTTGTTTTTAAAGGTTCTGTTGTAGATAATAGTGTCAGATCTTTTTGGCAGAACGGAACGTGGATGTACAGAAAACTAAACTCATGGAGGGTGGAAGGGAGGGAATGGAGGAAGTTAGAAGGAAGTTAGTGAGCAGAATTCTCTTTTCAAAAAGAAAAAAAGGGCATTACATTTGTGAAGTCTGAATCAAGAATAATTTTTTAAAGGCAGACCCCTCAGTTGTCCAGAAAGTTTTATTTCAGCACTGGTTGCTTTCAGCTAAACTGTTAGTCGAAGGTGGGATCTTTGAAAATTCTAATTAATAGAATTTAAAACAGATATGACACAAACCTTATGTAGAAAACTGCTTTATTTTTAAATTTAATGCATTAACAAAGATGATCTTGAAAGGAAAATATAATGAATTATTCACAATCCTCCTGTGCTTTTGAAATGCTAACAGGTCAAATCCTTTGAAGGACTGCTTGAGTAGATTATAGCCTACATACAGACGTTCTAATTGGTTGTATCCAACCCTAAGTTATCAGATTTACTAGTTTGGCCAAACGAATTGATTTTTCAAATCACTAGCAATTCTGGAATTTCTCAGTTTTGGGGGCCGCCAATTAGAAATATTTTTTAAAGGGGCCTGATTTTCTGAGAGTGGACGCTCAGCACTTTCTGAAAATTGGGCTCTTTTACAGTGTCTTATGTAAGGCACCCAAAATTGCTTGACAACTGAAAATCTTGGCTGTGAGTATTCACCTAGCTCTCATTAATTTCACATAATTGGTGTAAGCTTTAGTAAATCTCTGGATACAAAGAAGACAGGAGAAATCTTCTGCTCAGTTTGCTGAGGGAATTAGGCCATCCAGCAAATTAGAAACTAAAAATTTGTTACCATTCAGATGTGTCATTTGGGGGTAGATTCTCAAATGTGCTTTGTTAAAATTCAGGTTTGTATCTCCTCCTGACAGTGGCCTTACACCAGCAAAACACTGAAATGTGTGTTTAAGCACTTCGCTGAATAGGGATGATTTTGCCAAATTGTGGCCGATAATAGAAGTTGCAAACCTCCTGGTGTACTATACTGACTGTACCTTCTCCCAGGCAAGATGTTCAGGGTGGAATTACAAAGCAAACTCCTAGAACAATGTTTGGATGAAAACCAAAGGTCATGCTGACTCTCAAGGCAAATCAGCGGGAACCTGTTTCTCATCTGGTTTGGCTTTAAATAGGACTGTTACTTAGGTCCCCCGGCATGTAGTTCCACTGGGAAATTTATAGGGACTTGAGAGGAATGTACCGTATAGAGTGGCTATTCCCAAACTCTTCCATCTTCTCTTACCCCCAAATTTGCTTCAGGAGCTTATGTCGTGGCAGTGGTCGGGGAGGGGCAGGTCATGTCATGGAGACAGGGCTCCTTGCATTCTTTAGCTTTAGGATCCTGTCCACTTCACATAATTCTGTCTTGCCCCCTCTGTGCCTATGCTCCAACATCCAGGCGGCAGAGAGGGGCAGAACAGCTGGCTTATTTGAATTAGAACAGCTGTGGAAGAGGGGAATTCCCAGAGGTGTTTTTACTCCTGACGGATGCTTCAGGTGGGCGGTTCAGCTCATATGGATGGTCTGACTCTCTTACTCAGCCTGTTGTGGCAGCTGTATTCTCCCACACATTCACACTCCGTTCAGCAACTCTTCCACGAATCCTCACTCCTGCCATTGAGGTCAGTAAAGGGATTGAGAAGCAGAATCACACTCCTCTCCGATCTGTGAGAAGCCAAACTGATTACTATTTCTGTTGCCCGGAGGAAACTCTGTGTTTGAGGGGGAGTGAATGTTGGCACTCAGCAGACTTTCCATCTCTGACAAGGTGCCTTTTACAGCTGTCACTGTCCTCCCAAGGGTCTGTGCATCTCAGAGAGGAAAGCTTTAATTATTACTCTCCTTTCAAAAGCAAATAGCAAAGAACATTGCTGATGAACCTCTTGGAAGCATTTGAAGACTCTTGATGGGATCCTCCGGCTGGCTCTATGTGTGGAGAAATAATAAGGATTTGAACAATAAAAGCATTCCCCTTTGAAAATGTACTTTTCAGTGCTTGACCTGTGCTGATTGATAATACATCTGCCGAGTGAACAAATTCTTCTTTACCAGCCTCAGCAATACCAATGCCAACTGCGTTTGTTATTCAGGAGCACTTGACACTGATCAGCGCTCTTATCTCATTGCTCAGTGAAGGGGAAGAGTGCATGAATCTTTATCACCTTTATGGATGGTAAATGTGCAGAGACAGAACACAAAAGCTAGGGAGAAATTCTGTCCATCTCTGTCTACCTTAGCTAGCTATCCTGCAAGGGGACCGAGTTCAGATAACCTGCTAAATCTTTCTTGCCTCTGATTTCTGGGAAGCAGGGGAGAGAAACAATGCGAAATAACATAGTTACAATGGAAACACCAGGCCCCGTGTGCTCCCACAACCCTCCTGCTGTGTTTGATCATAGCTGGTAGTTTGAACTGTAAATAAAGCTCCATTTGTACTGATTGCAGAAAATGTAAACAAAATAACATTCAGATGAAAACATAAAAAGATGCTTGGGTGGGACTTGTGAAGAGGTCTAGGGGTGTTAGGAGTCCAAATCCCACTGAATTTTAATAGGCATTTTGGTACCTCCCTCAAAAATCCCAGCCCTAAGGAATAAGATGCTAGCAGGAAACTGAGGGTGAAATTCACCCCATATAGAAGGTCAGTATGAGGCCTGTACACCACTTGAGCCCTATTTTGGGGGTGTTCAGGTGCTGTATAAAATTCATGTGTTTATCTACTATAGAAGGTCTACCATCCTTGACAAAGGAGGCAAGCCAAATTATCTCCAAGACTCCAGTCCCCCACATAGTTTTAGAGACCTTCTCCCTCCCACTAGAAATGCATCTTTACTAGGTCCTAGGATTCGAAGATGCATTTTTTTTGCTTGGCTCAGGGTTAGAATCTTTGGTTGGATTCTGACTGGTGCAAATCAGGAGTAGTAGGTGTAGGTGAGAAGAGAATCTGGCTGTTGATGAGTCCCAGCCAGTCACAAGGACAACACCACTGAACGCTAAAAAGAGAAGCAATATGAACAAAGGCAACAGTACAAAATATATGTATAAGTCTCTGGAGGCTGAGCTCTGCAAAGAGATGGTGCTGAACAACATGATGAACTAACAGACTGTGCTGAAACAGACTAATGCATAACAAGACAGCTAGAAAGACAGGAGCAGCAAACAGTGAAACCAAAGACAGACTAGGATGCTAAAGGCAAATATTTTGACAAGAGCACTAAATAAGTACACTGAGTACTTTGGCACAATCTGAGTCGAACAATAAATGCATACCAATAGCAGAATATACAAAAGAGGGTCTGTGACACCTCTTAATATTTTTGAGGCAATGCAGTGTGAAATAACAGATATTACTTAGACAAATAGAGAATAAAAGTACAGTTCATTGGTGTTAGATGGGTTTGTTTGGGGAGAATTTACTACACTCAAGTTTTATACTGGCTGTGTTTGCATCCTGCACTGTCACACACTTCTACTTGAATTAATGCAATAAATCAGAACCCAGTCACTGACTCGGCAAAGCACTTAAGATTGTGCTTAACTCTAAGCAAGTGAATAGTCCCATTGACTTAATCAAGACCTTAGTCCACAGAGGAACAAATGTTGTCCTCAGGCACAACCAGGCAATCTCTTTCATTTCATATTATAGATTTATGTTGTATAGAATTATGTTGGCATAATTGAAGACTGGGCACTGTGTCTGTTTCTTGGGTCAGGGCATCTCTGGTTCAAAGCCAAAATGGGCTTCTGCTACCACACGGCCTCCACTTCTCTTCTTCTCCAATTTCTGCATTTCATCAATTTTTTTTCCAGTTACTCTTAAAAGTTATGATTCTTAATATGGACATATAAGAAAACAGGATAGTAGGAGAGACAAAAGCAGTAAGAATGGGCTCATTTGGATACAGCTTGTTACAGCTATTGCTCAAGACAAGCTAGTCCCCTGATCTTCAAAGGCTGATACAGTGAAAAGCTGGGTGTCTTCAATTAATGGCTGGCAGATAGTTAAACAGCTGGCAGATGTTTATTAATTTTTTGGATTCTGCTATTTTCACTTAATTAAAAATCTGCCTGCATGCAAATCTACGCTGGAGAATATAGCTCCTCTCTTAAATGGAGAGTTGTTCTCCATGATGAGCGCTCAAATTTAAGAATATAACCTTAGCTAGATGGATTTGTAAGTGAATATGACACTTGAGAAAGGTACCAGCTTGACTCTTCTGAAGGCCAAATATGTTTTTATACCAGAATAGGCACAGCATGGAGAGCACCAGTTGCAGCTTCCCTACAATGCTCCACCACAGTATCTCAACACTGGCCTGGAGGGACCACCTCTAGAAATGTGAATGCATTTGTTGGCCTCTCTACTGAGAATGTCAACAAGGCTGTCAGTCAGAACCTATTATAATGATAACTTTTGTGAAGTGGATGCCAGGCTATTTGGGAGCTGGATTTAATCCACCAGTTTATTTTGCACAGGGTCCAGAACTGAGATGTCATTATAAGACCATTGGTCATTATCAATGTGGACTACATTCAAACTAGTGACCTAGAGGGGAAAGGTTCCATATCCCACTATCAATCCTATGAGCCAACCTGTTCCTCTTGTACTGAATTTCTGAAATCCTACACACATTTTTGCTGGCACCCCTAGTGTATTCATATTTGAGTGTATCGATTGCATTTGATTTCAGCTTTTATTTCTAAGCTCAAGAAGGCTCTCCAAAATGGAACTGAAAGGTTCATCCAAGATGGCTGGCAAAGAGTCTAAGTGACATAGTGGTCATTTAAACTTCAGAGACCTAGGTTCAAATCTTTCCATGCTGTCGGTCAACAGTAAAATAGGTTTAGTTGTTTTAGCTTTGTCTGGAGCAGCCCTTTAATTTGCTAACATTAAACTCCTTCCCGAGTTTGGAATGGTAGTCTCAGTTCTAAATGGGTCCTGCACTGGAATAGCAGAACTGCTGGAGACAGGGAGTAAGATGGAGCTGTGGGTGGAGAAGTTTGCACAGCACCTGACTGCACGTTGCTGGATAATATCCGGAGCTACTGGTCAATACAGGAGTTATGCCATTGACTTCAATGGGATCTGGATCAGGCCCTTTGTCTTTCTTTTTCAGTGGCAGCAAATAATTCTCCATATGTTCTAGTTTGGTCCAGGTGTGAATAGCTTTCACAACAAGTGTGTTTGGCTTACATGTACAGTCTTTCCCATAGTCTTATTATCCACCCAAAATGAAGCAGCTGCTGTCAAGGCCATTTCCTGCATTAGTGACTCTAGCTAGCATGCCAGTTTTAAAAAGAATTAAACACATCAAATATGCCAACAGACGCTCACAAATCCTAAGGCTGTTTCATCCTGTCTCCAAAGAGCTGTAAATTTTATAGAGAACTGCCATGGAGAAATGATATACATATTCACAGATTGAAGCTGGATATGCCAAGGTCCAAATCACTGGAAAGTGTCCTTGCAGAGACTGGGAATGGCTCTGTACTGGCTGGCTATGATAAACACTGAAAGGCAATTCGCCTGCCAACAGAAAGAAGGCCTATTCCTCTCCAAAAGTTGCCTTCAGGTCATTTTAATTTTTCCATCCAACTTCACAAAGGCTCAGAGTATTTCTAGAAGAGACTTTGTTTTCCAAGAAAGTTTTATCTTTCAAACAAGTGCTACCTGATTTCTTGATGTAATATCACCAAGCCCATTCTAAGGTACAGCAAGTTCAAGAAACATTGATATAAAATATCTACCTCTTTATCTAAACAATTAATAAGTTGATACGAAGATTTTGTTTTTGGAAAAAGTGTATATCCAGGCTTCAGAACCCCAGCAAAAACTTTAGCTGTCTTCTGTTTTTACAACCTATCACCAATATCTTTCTGCAGGGATTAGGTTATTAAAGCATATTTAAAATATCATGTTCTATTGAGAGAAATGCTGTATTAAAATGGAGGCTTCCCCCCATCCCCCAAAAGCCTCATGCTTATTCATGACTCATTCTGTGCACTTTACTGAAGTATATTTTAAGGGTGGTGAGAACTTTATCACGTTTTTTTTCTGCCTTTGGCACCTGTACATGTGACAAGAGTTAGATTAGGCACATTGACTTGGGCCTTGATACAGCAAAGTCCCCAAGCATGTGCTTTAAGCATACCGGTAGTCCTACTTCAATAGGATTACTGGCATGCTGAAAGTAAGGCATGTGCTTGGGAATCTTGCTGAATTGGGGCCTTATACTCTGATCCAAAGCCCACTCAAGTCAATGTGAGCCTTTTCATTGACTTAAATGGGCTTTGGACCAGGCCCATATATATTAGATACAAGGTGCCGGGCACTCTGGCTCTTATTAAAGCACTTAAGCACATGCTTAACAACTCTAAGCCTCATGGAAATCAACAGGACTATTCGTGGAATCATAGAATATCAGGGTTGGAAGGGACCTCAGGAGGTCATCTAGTCCAACCCCCAGCTCAAAGCAGGACTATTCATGTTTAAAACTAAGAATGTGCTTAAGTACTTTGTTGAAGTAGGGTTAGATGACCTGGAGAGAAGAATGCCTGAGCTCTTTTTATGCTACAGCTTCCACCACTTGTTATCTCAGATAGAGCTGACCTGTGGTGAATTATGGGTCCTAATCTTCCTAATACAAAGAACATCTGGGTTTTTAGTGTTTGTTTTGTTCTTTTCCCTGTATCCTTTTGCCCCACACCCAGTTTTTCCTATTTTTTCTGTTATTTTTAAGAGCAATTTCTTCAGGTTATGGCATCCTGCAGTGGTTGGTTTAAGGGTTTTTTTCCTTTCTCACAATAATTTCTAATTGTTTCCATCTTCAGAGAGTAATTTCCCCTTGTGTGGGAATCTATATTATTGATCTTATATGATCTGCTTCACTCTGCCAAACATTTGTATTCCAGTTCCTCTTGGATTCACTTTGGTTTGCTGCCTAATTTGAGAGCCGACATAGCCCATATGTAGCTCCTGATGTCTACGTAAAGTCCCTCATGGTAGACAAAAGACAGGATTTGGCTGTAATGAAAATAAAGGGGATTGTTTAATGAGGCCACTGTACATGACATGCACAGGACCTTGTTGTTCTCCCTGGCTTTCTAGGCATTGCTTAATTTCACACACAAGGGCTTCTACAACCTAACCTAGACGAAGGAATTATTTAGGATAATACACAATGTGGAGGGAGGGGGGGACGTATCACTGAAATTAAGAGTTTAGGCTAAATATCAGCAAAATCTTCCTTGCAGTGAGTTGTGAAATATTCTCTCAAGGGAAATGGTGGAAACCTTATCACGTGGCACTTATATTTATTGGATCATTAGTAATGTGCATGAACTTTCCGTACAAGTATTAACAAATCTTATTCATAATCTATATTTTTAAAACTACATTTGGGCTTGGCCCAATAATGATCATGCTCTGTATAATTATTTGGTTCTAATTCCAAAAATGGTACTCGTATCATAAAATCAACTTGATCCTGATATAAGGCTGTCATTTTTTCCATTGAAAAGATTTGCCATACTTATTTCTCCATGCCCGGGGATCCATTCTTATCCAGAAATGAGCAACCACCCATCTGGCTGCTAGTCATTGTGTTACCACTGGGTCCTTCCCTCGATCATTTTGCACTTTTAAAATGAGTTTGGACAAAATATTAGTCTATATACAATTGGGAAGAATCCTGCATTGGCAAGGAGATGGCTTTGGATGTCCTTTTAGGTCTTTTCCAATTCTAATTTTTTTGACTTCCAGGGAGTCCTTGACTTTTCAGCAGCCAGGATTTCCACTTACTGTAGATTAAATAACAATATATTCTGATTTCAGTGCGTGTCCCACTTGGGATTTAGTTACTGTAAAAAATAACTTTGTTTCTGTGTCTTGAGCATCTTAAATGGAAACTGCATCCGATCAACATCATCCCTAAGAAGTTGTGACTAAGATCCCCTGAACTGCTCTATCTGTATTTTTCCATGAGAAGTATCAAGATCAAAGTCCCAGAAAACCGTTTGATCTTCTAGTTCTAAACAAGTAATAAAAGAGAACATTTGTGATATTTAATTATTACTGGATGAAGCACTCATATCTAAACTCTGATGAGCTGGTTGATTTTAACTATCTATAGTTTAAAACAGGGAAAGGTTGGGGAGGGAAAAGTCTGTAGACATGCATAAAATAAGATCAATGATGAAAGTGGCAGAGTCCATGAAAACTCATTAAAATAAAAAACATATACATCACCGAAAATATCTGAATGCAAGTGTAATGACCACTTTGCCCTGTATCATTAATAGGTCATTTGGTATTTAGCCTATTCTGATTTACTCTGATTTCTGATGTGCTCTTAGAAGTCTAAGTAGGAAATACATGCTAACATACTCTTTATTCTCTACAGTAGAACCCTGCCAACTCTCACACCTCATATTTGTATTCAAAATCCAGCTGTGTCTCTCTACTTCCCAGCAAAGGTTAAATAGCTGAATACTATTTAGTCAAATTTTATAACAAATAATTAAAACTAAACAGTGCTTGCCAAATTAAAGAACAATGTGGATTTAGGCCCTGATCCAAATCCCGCTAAAATCAATGGGAGCCTTTTCAGTAGGAATTGGGTTGGGCCCTGCTTGAGACATTATCCTTGCTTTACTGTTTGTTCACTCACTAAAGCCTCAATCTGGCAAAACCCTTAAGCATGCATTAAACTGTAAGCAAGTCAGTTGTTCCATTGACTTCAGCGGGGCTGCTCACGCCCTTAAAATTCAGCATATGTTTATGTGTTTTGCTCGAGCAAGACTTAAATGGCAAAATTCAGTAGTTAGCAGGGGGGTCTCCCAATCATTAATATGATGCTACTGTAAAGAGATGTAATTATCTACATTGTGTTAAAAAGTTGATTAATTGGAGAGGGAAACTGATTCATCTTAAATATTAGCTGTTCAATAGTTGGAAGCATTGAAACTGTGTAGCTAAGTAAATTAAGATCTGAAGCTGTGAACATGCTTAACTTCCTCATGTGAATGCTCCCAGTTGATGCAGTTCTAAGTAAAGTCAAGCACATGGCTCAGTGGTTACAGGATCAGGACTTTGGCTTGTACCTGCCTGAGTAGAAAGGAGCCATCAATCACTTGATATTTCTGAAAAAAGATTTTAAACAGTTGGACTCAATTTCCCCTCCGCCCGGCCTCCGCCTGCCAAAGACTTGCTAGAAAGGAGTTTATTTGAAAATGATGCACAGCCATGAAACTGTTTTGCCCTTTCTCACGGCAGCCTGGAAGAAATTCAGCTCAACAGACCCCATTTATTCACTTTGTAGGGAAAAAAATTAAAAGGCTTCTGTGCACTGTGGTGATGCAATTCCCAATCAATGGCAGCGTGGGTAACAGAGATTTATGCTTTTTAACTTCTAAGATTAATGTGCTACATACATTGTTGCTGTCAAAATGACAGTATCGTGGTCACGTACTTCATAGAACAGATAGGGACCTCATGCCAGACACATCCTTAAGGAAATGCAATTATTGCTGCCCATTTTACAGAGCTTAACTTTATTTTTTCTTGATAAGTGACAACAGAAAGGGATCTGAGGATAAAATTAATTTTACTAGATTAGCCACTAACCCTTCAGGATCAGCAGCTAGTTTTATTAGCTCAAAGCTGCGTGCTATTTTACAACAAGGCCATGTCTTATCTTACTGACCAGTGCCAGAATACTATCTGGGTCCATTCTCTAGAGAATTAAGCTCTAATGGCTGTATGATACGAGCAAATCTGAACTGAACAGTGGCATTCCACTGAAAAGAGCAGATCTCCAGAGCCACATGCCATCTGTGTAGATTGCCCTAGAGCCTTCCCAAATTCAGGGGTGTGTGTGTGTACGCGTGTGCATGTAATGGGGGCAGAAACCAGTGGGGAAAGTCAAAAGTGGGTGGTATTAGTTGAAACCTACAGTAAGAGGTATTATGCCATATATACAAATGGACAGATGGTTAGCAAATATTGTGGGTAGAAGCAAACATCAATGTTAGCTGCAGTTAATTGTGCTCTTTTTGCATCTGTATATGTGTAATTATTAGGCAATCACCAGGCTGCTTATGCCCTGCAAGCCTCCTCATTGACCAAGCCTTACAAAGCCAACATTTACATGTGGCTGACAGTCACATACACCCATGGAAAGTGGTCCTTGTCTCTGGCTCTTGCCCTATAAAATTGAATTGATTTCCTACCAAGCTCAAGACCATTTTCCACTGTATCCTGAGAGACATCAGTACTAGAGATGGTCAAAAATTTTCTGTTGAAAATGGCTTTTCATCAAAACAGAAATGTTTGCGAAAGAAGGATCTCTTGGGTAGGTACATCTCAAGACATTTGGGATTTTATGAATTAAATTCTGCCCAGATACTAACAGGTAGCCAGTGCAGATTCCAGAGCATTGGTGTCATAGGCTCCCAGTGAAATACACAAGTTAATTGCCCCAGCTTTAGCTTCTGAGTTGATATGACTCTTTTACTGTTTGTTTGATCTCTGTATGCTTTAGTTGTATCTCCATTATTTGACTCTGCAGAATGTTTTACGATAAATTATTCTAATTTATTCTGTGGATTTATTCGGTGGGCCTAAACCGATGCCTGGTATAGTCTGTGGAAAGATTCCCATTGAGTTCAATGGACTTTGAATCAGGCTCTAGTTCTACTAGATAATAATCTGATAACTTCATTTAGGTAACAGATATGTAGTTAAAAATAGGATTGGGGGTTAACAGGAGAAGAATGTTCTAGATGTAGAAACATCTGTCAAAGCAAATCAATATTTAAAAATACCTACCATGCTTTCCATCATCTGATTACCCCGGTTTGGAGTCAGATATCTGCTCTCTGTGTAGCTGTGGTTGATCTAAACATTACACTTGTGAGGAATTCGGATGTGAGAAAGCACAGACGGGAATGATTGTGATGAGGAGTGACACAAGAGTTCCAAAAGGAACACTGAGAAGGAGTACAGCTAAGCTATTTGCATTCAAATTAATGGCCAATGTGTTTGCAAATCTCTATTAGGTGGATCTAATTAAAAACAATTAAGGGGAGAAGAGGTTTAAGAGATTATGTGGTATTGTTGAACCACAGAGGGAATGGAAAATTTTCAAATTCAGTTTAGTGAGTTTGAAAAGTGTGTGTGATGCTGCCAGATGCTTCCAAAATGGAAGCGTTTGAGCCTGCTTTCACCCAGATCCATGAGTTTGTTACACTAGCAAACTTTGTAGCTGCAATTCACCATCGGTACAGTTCTGGTGGAGGAGGTAGTGTATACAGAATAGGATGTAGGGCAGGCTTTGACAACACAATGGTAATAATGCTCAAGTCCTACCTACACTGTCTGTCAAAGGCATTCATGGCCCTCACTACGATAATATCTGAATACCTCATAATCTTTCATGTATTTATCCTCACACTACCCTGTGAGGAAAGGCCATATTATTATCCCCATTTTACAGATGGGGAACTAAGGAACAGAGGGACTAAGCGATTTGCCCACGGTCACCCAGAAAGTCTATAGGAAAGCAGGGAACTTGGATCTCCAGAGGCCCAGCCTGGTACCCTAACCACTTGACCATTCATCCTCTCTCATATGGCCTCATCTGTATAGGGAATTTGCCCCAATTCCAGCAATTGATGGCCAGTAAAATCAACCCTGTGAATCATGACTTTCTTTGTCAACACTAGATGTTTACACTAGTGCAGCCAAATGCTGCCTGACCATCAACTGCAGGAATGAGGGAAATTCCCACTGCATACAAAGATAGAGATTATCCAAAGATAAAAATGGGAGCTAGGTGTCCAATTGCCATTGATTGTTAATGGGAGCTAGGCATATAACTTCCCATTGAACATTTGAAAATCTCCTCTAAGAGAATTCTTTGAGGGGGTTAACAAACATCCAGACAAGGGTGATCCAGTTGATATAGCGTACTTGGACTTTCAGAAAGCCCTTAACAGGGCCTCTCACCAAAGGCTATTAAGCAAAGTAAGCAGTCATGAGATAAGAGGGAAGGTCCTCTCCTGGATAATTAACTGGTTAGAAGACAGGAAACAAAGGGTAGGAATAAATGATCAGTTTTCAGAATGGGAGAGGTAAATTGCGATGTCCCGTGGGAATCTGTACTGGGACCACTGCCGTTCAACACATTAATAAATGATCTGGAAAAAGGGATAAACTGTGAGGTGGCAAAGCTGTCAAATGATACAAAATTACTCAAGATAGTTAAATCCAAAGCAGACTGTAAAAAGTTACAATGGAATCTCACAGAACTGGATGATTGGGCAACAAAATTGCAGATGAAATTCAGTGTTGATAAATGGAAAGTAATGCACATTGGGAAAACATAATGCCAAATCTACATACAAAATGATGAGTTCTAAATTAGCTGCTAGCACTCAAGAAACATCTTGGAGTCATTGTGGATACTTCTCTGAAAACATCTGCTCAATGTGCCGTGGCAGTCAATGGTAAATCCATGGTATCCCCACACCTTGAATATTGCGTCCAGTTCTGGTCACCCCATCTCAAAAAAAGATATATTGAAAACAGGAAAGGAACAGAGAAGGACCAAAAAAAAATTATTAAAGATGTGGAACAGCTTCCATATGAAGAGAGATTAAACAGACTAGGAATATTCATCTTGGAAAAGAGACGACTCGGGGGATATGACAAAGGTCTACATGAATGATGTGAAGAAAGTGAATAAGGAAATGTTATTTACCCTTTCATGTAACACAAGAACCAGGGGTCATCCAATGAAATTAATAGGCATCTGGTTTAAAACAAAAGAAAGGAAATACTTCTTCATACAATGCACAGTCAACCTATGGAAAGTGTTGCCAGGGGATGTTGTGAAGGTCAAAGCTATAATTGGATTCAGAAAAGAATTAGATAATTTCATGGAGGATAGGTCCATCAATGGCTATTAGCCAAGATGGTCAGGGATGCCACCCTATGCTCTGGGTGACCCTAAGCCTCTAACTGCTGGATGCTTGGACTGGACGACAGGGGATGGATCACTTGTTGGTTGCCTCGTTATGTTCATTCCCTTTGAAGCATCTGCACTGGCCACTGTTGGAAGACAGTATACTGGGCTAAATGGACCATTGGTTTGACCCAGTATGGCCATTCTTATGTTTCCCCAGTTTCAGTAGTTTCCACCATTGTTGCCACTGGTGGTGAATTACAGCTGTGATGTGTTAGTGTAGATGCAGCCCCTGTACAACCACATCTACTTTTGTGTTTGATCACTATTTTTTTTACAGTTTTGATTTAAAATGTAAAAGAATGAATATTTGTTGAAGCTGCATTCAGACTCTTTAGTTTTCATTGTCTAAAACACCAAGCTTCATAGAAACGATTTTTGTTTCATCTATTGTAGCAACTTGGGATCCCCAAGGAAAGCCATGCAAGACAGCCAAGAGATTGACTCATGCATGCCAGTTCCAAAACCCTTTCTGGTGCAGTATGCCACATCCCAGCCTTTCTTGATTTTTAGAATCTTTGCTGTAGCCAATTATGTCATTTAATCGAGGATTTATTGTGGTGGTGAAGTACAATTAATTAATGCGCGATGGATAGGTTTAAGTAGGATAAGATCAGAGGAGTATAGGGTTGACAAGCATTTATGAGTGATAACTGTGTATTAGGTATGCAAGCAAAGTAAGGCTGTAATGCAAGGCCTACCGGCCTGTAAAATTTCAGTTTAGCCAGGGCTTACATTCTGGAAATCCAACCTAGATTAGGCTACTATAAGGTGGGTGCATAACTGGTTGAAAAACCATTCCCAGTGGTTCACAGTCAAGCTGGAAGGGCATATCAAGTGGGGTTCTGTAGCAATCAGTTCTGGGTCCGGTTCTGTTCAATATCTTCATCAATGATTTAGATAATGGCATAGAGAGTACAATGGCATTGAGGAAGATACCAAGCTGGGAGGGGGTTGCAAGTGCTTCAGAGGATAGGATTAAAATTCAAAATGATCTGGACAAACAGGAGAAATGGTCTGAAGTAAATAGGATGAAATTCAACAAGGACAAATGCAAAGTACTCCACTTAGGAAGGAACAATCAGTGGCACACATACAAATGGGAAATGACTGTCTAGGAAGGAGTACTGTAGAAAGGGATCTGGAGATTATAGTAAAAAGAAAAGGAGGACTTGTGGCACCTTAGAGACTAACCAATTTATTTGAGCATAAGCTTTCGTGAGCTACAGCTCACTTCATCGGATGCATTCAGTGGAAAATACAGTGGGGAGATATTTTCCACTGAATGCATCCGATGAAGTGAGCTGTAGCTCACGAAAGCTTATGCTCAAATAAATTGGTTAGTCTCTAAGGTGCCACAAGTACTCCTTTTCTTTTTGCGAATACAGACTAACACGGCTGCTACTCTGAAACCGGAGATTATAGTGGATCACAAGCTAAATATGAGTCAACAGTGTAACACTGTTGCAAAAAAAGCAATCATCATTCTGGCATGTATTAGCAGGAGCACTGTAAACAAGACACAAGAAGTAATTCTTCTGCTCTACTCCATACTGATTAGGCCTCAACTGGAGTATTGTGTCCAGTTCTGGACACATTTCAGGAAAGATATGGACAAATTCAAGAAAGTCCACAGTAAGGTTGTCAAGCAATTAAAAAAATTAATTGTGATTAATTGCACTGTTAAACAATAATAGAATACCATTTATTTAAATATTTTTTGATGTTTTCTACATTTTGAAATATAATAATTTCAATTACAGCTCAGAATATAAAGTATACAGTGCTCACTTAGTTATTTATTTTTGATTACAAATATTTGCGCTGTAAAAAACAAAAGAAATAGTATTTTTCAATTCACCTAATACAAGTACTGTAGTGCAATCTCTTTATCATTGAAGTTGAACTTACAAATGTAGAATTAGGTACAAAAATAACGGCATTCAAAAATAAAACAATGTAGAACTTTAGAGCCTACGAGTCCACTCTTCCTACTTCTTGTTCAGCCAATCGCTCAGACAAACAAATTTGTTTATATTTGCAGGAGATAATACTGTTCACTTCTTGTTTACGATGTTACCTGAAAGTGAGAATAGGCATTCACATGGCACTGTTGTAGCCGACATCGTAAGATATATACGTGCAGATGCGCTAAGATTTGTATGTCCCTTAATGCTTCAACCACCATTTCAGAGGACATGCGTCCATGCTGATGACGGGTTCTGCTTGATAATGATCCAAAGCAGTTCGTACCAATGCATGTTCACTTTCATCATCTGAGTCAGATGCCATCAGCAGAAGGTTGATTTTCTTTTTTGGTGGTTCAGGTTCTGTAGTTTCCACATCGGAGTGTTGCTCTTTTAAGACTTCTGAAAGTATGCTCCACACCTCATCCCTCTCAGATTTTGGAAGGCACTTCAGATTCTTAAACCTTGGGTCAAGTGCTGTAGCTATCTTTAGAAATCTCACATTGGTATCTTCTTTCAGTTTTGTCAAATCTGCAGTGAAAGTGTTCTTAAAATGAATATGTGCTGGGTCATCATCCGAGACTACTATAATGTGAAATATATGGCAGATTGCAGGTAAAGTCATACCATTCTCCCCCAAGGAGTTCAGTCAAAAATTTAATTAACACATTATTTCTTTAACGAGCATCGTCAGCATGGAAGCATGTCCTCTGGAATGGTGGCCAAAGCATGAAGGGGCATACGAATGTTTAGCATATCTGGTACATAAATACCTTGCAATACCAGCTACAAAAGTGCCATGCGAATGCTTGTTCTCACTTTCTGGTGACATTCTAAATAAGAAGTAGGCAGCATTATTTTCCATAAATGTAAACAACCTTGTTTGTCTTAGTGATTGGCTGAACAACAAGTAGGACTAAGTGGACTTGTAGGCTCTAAAGTTTTACATTGTTTTTGAGTATAGTTAAGTAACAAATAAAATCTACATTTGTAAATTGCACTTTCACGATAAAGAGATTGCACTATGGTACTTGTATGAGGTGAATTTAAAAATACTATTTTTTTGTTTATATTATTATTTTATTACAAATATTTGTACTGTAAAAACAATAAAGTGAGCACTGTACACTTTGTATTCTGTGTTGTAATCGAAATCAATATATTTGAAAATGCAGAAAAACATCCAAAAATACTGAATGAATTTCAATTGGTATTCTATTGTTTAACAGTCTGATTAAAACTGTGATGACTGGCGATTAATTTTTTTTAGTTAATTGCATGACTTAACTGCGATTAATTGACAGCCCTAGTCCAGAGGAGAGCAACAAAAATGACAAAAGGTCTAGAAAACATGATCTATAAGGGAAGATTGAAAAAATTGAGTATTTTTAGTCCAGAGAAGAGAAGACTGAGGGGAGACATGATAACAGTTTTCAAGTACATAAAAGATTGTTTCAAGGAGGAGGGAGAAAAATTGTTCTCCTTAAACTCTGAGGATAGGACAAGAAGCAATGGGCTTAAATTGTAGCAAGGGCGGTTTAGGTTGGACATGAGGAAAAACTTCGTAACTGCCAGGGTGGTACCAAGGCCTGGGGTTTCTGTCCCGCAGGTTTGAAAATATTTACTGGAGCTCTGCTCTGGACAGCTCTGGCTGAATTTAAGCCCTACTTTTCACAATCTTTTTATCTGCTATTGTCTTTTATTATTTGTGGGATGTTTATTTGGTTAATGAATTTGTTAATAAAAGAACTTGTAAAAAACTGGAATTGTTTCTCATGTGTTCCTAGGGTTTCTTAATACTAATAATATTCCTGATGCTGCAGTCCTTGGGGGACCAAATCTTGAACCAGTGCAGTCTAAGGAATTAGTAATAATCAATGCATCCATTCCTCAATAAGGCTACATCGTTCATTATTTCTCAAACAGTGTTGACAGACATTTGCTCTATTGATGATTGATTTTCATTTTCCTTTGTGCTTTATCACATCATAATTAGCACCTGCATCAGCCTATATCACCTTTGTATTATTTAAAATGCCTGGTTTGTTATGTGTTTGTGGTCCCAAGTGCTCTAGAGCTGCATTTTCATTATGGAACAAAAAACCTGTATGTTCCCAAGGGCAACATGACCTGAATTAGTGACCTGGATGTCAACATGTGCATTTCACGGAGAGTATGCAGATCTGTTTGCTCCTGTTTTCCTAGAGCATTGAAAAAACAGCTTCTTTCATCTATAATCAAACCCTATAAAATGTATGAGACACAGGATAAAAGACCAACTGTCGGGCGAGCAAAAACTGGTTGCCTAGGAGAGTTGGGACCAAATTCAATGCTTGCACAACTTCAGTGTGTTCTGACCTTGACGTCAGTGCAGTTGCATCTATTTACAGTGGCAGGGTGAATTTTCCCATGGTCTTTAACTAAAAGGCAAATGAAATTGTACTGGAAACTGTGGTTACTTTAAAGTGGTCATGGATCACCTCTTTGCAGTGATCCTTACTACAGGCTTCAGTGTCTATGTAACTTTCAAAGGGTAGTACCCCTAAAAAGTCAAGGCAGTGCACTTAGTGAGTAGCTAGTTGCGTGGGGAGCAACGACTCATCCTACCCAAAAGCCTCAGAGCAAAGCCCCATGAGTAAAAGTAACTAGAGACTGCCATATTGATTCAGCTACATTTTTGAGACACCTTTCTTAAAGGAGCCTAATGGTTGTGGAAAGAGCTGAACACCCACCCTCTAAATATCAGTGCCTTTAGATGTCTGAAATTGGGCACCCAAAATACTGTCACTTTTGAAAGTCAGAGAGCAAGCACCAAGCTTGGGAGTTCAACATTTTGACATCAAATTTCCCTATAAGTTTCCAAGCAGCTTACATCATGACAGTGTAACTGTTTCCTAAATGATCTTGTAGCCAGGACAGAATGATTGTTGCTCATGGGACTTCTGACTACACAGCACTTCTCAAAATGAGGTCTTGAAAACCCTTCACTGTTTCTTAAAAGAATCATTAAAGTTTTCTTGAAATTTTTGGCAAATAGAAGCTGGTCAGATAACCCTTCAGAAGAAATATTAGGACATTAATTTAATTTTCACTGAGATAAGCAGTTGCGGATAAGGCTAGCTAATTGTGGAGGGATGCCTGGCAGGACATACATGTGTGTACAAGGAATGCATGATGGAAACTAAGACATTCATTAAGCACAGTAGAGAAAGGGATGCATGGTTTATGCTGGAAGCTTTTTGAATATAAAATAGAAGGAATTTGCATGAGCTTATTTTCCAGAAATTCACAAAGATATAAATGTGTGCTTTAAGTTTTACATGTTAGCTGCTCATGACCATATAAAGAACGTGCAAAATGCTAATGAAGAGCTTTACTGCATTCATTCAGGAGTTAACATTTTTATCACCTGAAACATTTAAAGCTACACAGCATGTATTATAATGCATTGTAAGGGCTAAAAAAAAAAGACCCAAAAATGCTTTAATCTATGTGCTTCATTGTGAGACCAGAATGTAATTACATCTTTTTAAAAAAAAACTTAGTCACATGGACTATATTCAACATAGAAGTGGGGAAGGATTTTTCCTAATGGGCGTTTCAGCCAGGAGGCTCTCCGCACCTTGTAAGTTTGAACCCAGCACCTCAGCAGCATCATTAAAAAAGGTGGTGGTGAAAACATTGCACAAAGCATTTTACTGGGCCTCCTTAACTTATTGTAATGGATGAATTGTCTAAACTTCTATCCGCATGGCTTTGTCTTGTCTCCCGTTATGTTCAGTTGCTCCCTTCCTAACATTCCTCAAACCAGAGGATTTTTTCAAATAGGTCTCTGTCCGTGGTGCTGAATGCTTATCAAACTATCCACTAGAACAGGGGTGGGCAAACTATTTGGACCGAGGGCCACATCTGCGTGGGGAAATTGCATGTAGAGCCATGAATGTAGGGCTGGGGCAGGGGTTGGAGTGTGGGAGGGGGTGTGGTGTACAGGAAGGGGCTCAGGGCAAGAGGTTGGGGTGGAGGAGGGGTGGGGGTGTATGAAGGGGCTCAGGGCAGGGGGTTGTGGTGCAGAGTGAGGCAGGGGGCTCAGGGAAGGGGATTGGGGTGCAGGAGGGGTTTGGGATGTGGCAGGGGGCTCAAGGCAGGGGGTTGGGGTGCAGGAGGGGCACGGGGTGTAGCAGGGGGCTCAGGGCAGGGGGTTGGGTGCAGGAGGGGTTTGGAGTACAGGCTCCAGCCCGGCACCACTTACCTGGAGCGGCTCCTGGGTAGCAGTGGCATGCACCAGGGCCCAGGGCAGGCTCCCTGCCTGCCCTGGCCCCATGCTGCTCCAGTACCGTATCCCTGCGGCCCCTGGGGTAGGAGGGAGCAGAGGGCTCCGCGTGCTGCCCTTGCCTGCGGGTACCTCCCCCAAAGATCCCATTGGCCACTGTTCCCCATTCCTGGCCAATGGGAGCTGCAGGGGGTGGTGCCTGCAGGCGATAGCAGCGCACGGAGCCCTCTGCCCCATCTTCCCCAGCGGCCCCCCTTCCGCAGGGGCTGCAGGGACGTAGTGCTGGCCGCTTCCGGGAGTGGCGCAGGGCCCGCTGTGCCACGGGGTTGGCACTCATGCGTGCCAGATCCAAAGCTCTGATGCACCAGATCTGGCCCTCGGGTCGTAGTTTGCCCACTCCTGCACTAGAACCATAATATATATACATATTTATGCGCTGTGGGGCAATGATCAGGACTGGGATCTGTCATGTTAGAGGCTGCACAACACAGGCCCCAGATTCTGCAATTGACAGCATGTGAGCAGACTTCTGCACCAGCACGTAGCCCTATTGAATCGATTCACAGGGGTAGAGACTATCCCTGCTATGAGGATATTAAAATCGGAGATAAGCAAAGTAGGCTGGTAGGAGAGACAATCCATTATATGCAGTTCGTTCTCTCTCTCTCATAATAAAAAATCAGTATTAAAATTCCCCAACTCCCCCTAGCCATTCTGTGCTGGCTGATTTCTTGCAGGCATTTCAGCATAAGGGGGTCGAGAGAAGCAATTTACCTTCATAGTTAGGTCTGTGAATTTTTTAAAATATGACTGAAGTGTAACAAAACCCAGAATCTCAAGGCAAAACTCAGTTGAATCAAAAGAGTTTCATTTAACACAGGTGTAGAATTTTTTTTTGTCAAGATCCAAATTTCTTGGTCAAGTTATAGTCAAGGTTCAGACTCCAGAGAAAATAATAATAATAATAATAAAAACAATAATGACAATAATAAGTAAATAAGAAGATTTTTGGGTCTGTTCAAAAGTGTCTGGAGGTCTTGATTTGGCCTGCAATCCGCCTATTGACTACCCCTGGTTTAAACCTATTTGGGGAGAGCTGAATCAGTCCTGCACTCTGTAACTCTGACCCCCACCCATTGCTGCGGTCCACTGCCCTCTGTATGTTGATTAAGGAGAGCCTGGGGAAAAGGGGGTTGTGTCCCTGATGTACCATATGTTAGGAACTGCAGCTTCCTTAGGCATGCTTTCTGCCAAGTCCACGTCCAACTCCGGGGAACTGGGCCATCTGTAGACAGTGGACTTGCTCTGAACACCTGCCACCTGCTAAGTTGTGACCTCTTGAACCTTATCGCCTGACCTGCCCCACAAAGTTCCTGACCTGACCTGGGGAAGGCAACCCCGCTCCCAATCTGGTGATGAGGGAAACAATATTCCCAGCCCCCTCTCGCCATATGACTAGTGCAGTGCCCATAGCAGACCATAAAACTTGGTCCTACTCTGACCCCAAGTGTGGGAGAGTGGGTGCTGCTGCTCCAAGGTGAAAGGGCACTGTCTGGTGAGAATGGGGTATAAAACTCTCCCTTCCCCAGGTGCGAGTGGCCAACCTGACCCAGGTCAGGTGATATTTCCCCTACCCCAATGCCCATCCCTCTTAACTGAAAGAAAGAGGGCATATTTAATGACCCCTTTTCTTTCCCCTGGCCAGACAGCCCCCGCACATTCATCCAGTTCCTCCCCCCCACAAGGAACACATTTTGTTGCTATACCTCATTGCAAACTTACGTCTCATTTGCCATTATCACTAGACCTCTCTTCCATGAATGCTTCCTGGGTTTCTCCCTCACACTGAATTGAACATCTGTGTTCCCGATTGTTTTCCCTAATGTATGAGCTTGCATCTTACCAGAGCGGGCTGCTGTTTTCTGCCATAGGTTCACTTATGCGACTTCTGTGTCTGCTCCACTGTTTACAGCTCCTGCTCATCTATTCAGGGGACACCATCACAGGGCCTAATCACACCAGCCACACTATCAGAGGCTCATTCACCTGCACATCCACCAATGTGATATGTGCCAGCAATGCCCCTCTGCCATGTACATTGGTCAAACTGGACAGTCTCTACGTAAAAGAATAAATGGACACAAATCAGATGTCAAGAATTATAACATTCAAAAACCAGTCGGAGAACACTTCAATCTCTTTAGTCACTCGATTACAGACCTAAAAGTGGCAATTCTTCAACAAAAAAACTTCAAAACCAGACTCCAACAAGAGACTGCTGAATTGGAATTAATTTGCAAACTGGACACCATTAAATTAGGCTTGAATAAAGACTGGGAGTGGATGTGTCATTACACAAAGTAAAACTATTTCCCCATGTTTATTTTTCCCCCCTATTGTTCCTCACATGTTCTTGTCAACTGCTGGAAATGGCCCACCTTGATTATCGCTACAAAAGGTTTTTTTTCTGTCCTGCTGCTAATAGCTCACCTTACCTGATCCCTCTCGTTACAGTGTGTATGGTAACACCCATTGTTTCATGTTCTCTGTGTATATAAATCTCCCCACTGTATTTTCCACTGCATGCATCCGATGAAGTGGGGTTTAGCTTACGAAAGCTTATGTTCAAATAAATTTGTTAGTCTCTAAGGTGCCACAAGTCCTCCTGTTCTTTTTGCAGATACAGACTAACGCAGCTGCTACTCTGAAACCTGCTCATTTAGTGAAATCTGCAAGTTTCATCCATATACTATTTACGCCCCTCTCTAGATCACCGGTGAAATTGTTCACATGTAGCATGTTGTTCTCCCATGTTAAGCATGTCTTTTCTTCCTCAGTGGAACTCCATATCCTTACCCTCTGATATTGCTGTCATCTTTATACCCACTCCTTCAAACACAGAGCCCCAGGCCCATCAGCTGGAGAATGACACGACCTATTAAGAGACTGCTTTAGTCTGAGATAAAGGTCAGACTTCCCACATGTGGTTGTTGAGCTTTAATGCTTTTGATTGCCATAGTTTACACACACACACTTTTAGAAAAGGTCACATCAGTATGGTAATGGCTTAAATGAGAATTGCTTTATTATGCATGTGTCTGTAACTGCAGCCAGCTGATTAGCCAGCCAGCTGTGGCCAGATATCTTTTGCAGATCCTGACTGACAAATGCACCTTTAAAAGATTTTTGGATGAACTTTAGCTGTGCTTATTTATTGGTTCAGTTTGACTTGGATTACTTTTTAATGCACTGATAGGGAGCATTTATCAATAACCCACTAGAATGAATGCTTGTCATTCAGACCTTATCTGGTTGAGCACCAAATGGAAAGAAACTACCTCCGTGTTTCATTTGTCTGAGTGCCACAGTATATGGCTGTGGGAAAGGCTCAAGAAATGGTGTCTTTTGATAGATTTGTATCTTTCCTTCTGTGCATATGTCAGCAACAAGATCCTACTGTGTATGAGTCGCTCGACCTACTTTGATTCTGCTTTACTTGATTTTTATCAAGTCTATTGTTAATGGATCAAAGTTTGAGCTATAAAGCAGCTTGTTCTGCTACCAAAAAGTGGCATTACTTTTTTTCCAGTGACCACCATTTTATATAAATTAATACATGTAATAAATAATAATGAATACCACTTGAGAGACTATTTGATTGGAAAGATGCAGATGGGAGGATTTTTCTGGCAATAGAAGATCCAGTGAGATGACATTTCACTGCAGCATAACTCCCATAAAAAGTTAGTATTTCCTGTTTTGGTTAGTTTCTGTGGAGTCAGCAATGCCTCTGGGATTTTTGTTTGGGTTTTGCAGTTTATAATTTCAAGGAACCCTCCTCCCCCAGCATCCCACCAGTCTGTTAGGATTCCTCAACATTTTGAAAAGGATGCATTTAGAAAAACATAAGCTCCCTCCTGTGAGCTGCTGAGCACCCTTAACTCTCATTGATGAGATGGGAATCCCAGACAGGTCAGCTGAAGGGGACATGATGATGATGATGATGTACTATTTGTAACTGTAGCGCTCAGAAGCCCCAGGCTAGGTACTGTACAAACACACAGGAAGGGACAGTCTCTCCCCCAAATTGCTCACAGTCTAAAAAGGCAACAAACAAACGAAGGGGGTGGAGGGTGGGAAGGATACAGCTTATGACCAAGAGGTCAGGATGAGGAGTGGCAGATATATTGTTCATTCCACGGGACTTTGTGTGTGTGTGTTCGTGGGGGAGGGGGGAATAGGGTAGTTGAAAAGTGGGGTAGAAAGGGGATGAGGTTGATGAGGTACAGTGGGGAGATAGGAGAGTAGGCATTAGGAGGAGGAAGTGGAGGGCTGGGCACAAGGGCCAGGCATGTGGTTGGAATAGAGTTTGTAGTTCAAAGAAATCCCAGGGTAGATGGTCATTGTGGTGTCAGGAGGCGGCTCCTCCCCTACACCTGGGGGGTACTGAAGCCTTTCATGTTCTTTGTGTTACAGAACAAAAACACAATGTGGGGTCAATCCTCAGCTTCACCTGTGCCATGATTAGTAGTGAAAACACCAGCAGCCATGTGCTGCGGCTGGGACACGGCAGCATTGGGCTAAGGTTTCTCGGCCGGGGTGGAGGGGCTAGTGTGCTGCAGCTAGGAAAGAGATTCCAGTGGAGAAGTTGCTGGTGAAACGGAAGCAATGCAAATGTTCCAGCTGGACTGGAAAGTGGAAAGCTGCGTTTGTCATCCCTGTCCCCGGTGAACAGGACTTACTCCCTCTGGGCCTGATTCTCTAGCCAGCTGCACCTCATGCAGGCATTTACACCAGTGCAAAGTGGCTTTGAAATGCCGCCCAATCAGAATGGTGGCACTTGTGCTTATTGTGCATTGGGGTAGGTGAATGCACAAGAGGCAGGGCAATGGAGAACAAAGCCCAGAATAGCCTGCTTCTCTGCACCACTTGTTTCTCTTCCTATGGGGAAACAGCCGCCCTAAGATCCCCAGCAGAAGGGACAGGAATATATTTCAGCTGAGCCACCTAATGATATAATCCAAAATGGGGGAGATCTGAGCACTCTTTCTTTCTTTGGCTAATGCTACATTGTTCAGCATAATTGTCTGTCTCCAGAAACAGCCTGCAATTCAATTAGAGGAAGACTTTTGTTGAAATGCTCTGTACTAAAAAAACTGGGGAAGAAAAAAGACATCAGACAATTTGGTTTTTACCTTTTTTTTATCTAACTGTACAAAGTGGAGGAAGGTGCCCTTTATTAAAGGCCATTTTAAACAATATTCACTGACATGTGTAATTGCTTTGGATAAATTGTCCTTGGGCTTTGGGGTCATTTATGTTCCTAAATAGCTGTAACTGTTTTTGATTTTCAGGTAAATTGGTGGCAATCAGTCAAAGCTTCGGCTAGCTCCCTATACACTCAGCACCTTGGCTTGCATTTCATTTATTTTCTATCCTAGAAACAGAACAGCACTGCCGAAGAGTAAGACCACTGGGATATTATAAAGTCATGATTACCTAGTTCAGTTGCATTAATTAAAAAAAAAAAAAGATTGAACTTAATGGTGGGCTAAGTGCTGCTGAAATCTACTAGCTACATGATCTATTTGCACACACTCCCATGCAGCTACCTTTAACATTCTAGTGCCGGAGTGCCCTTAATTCCCAGTGGAATCACTGGGAATTCAGGACTTTCAACCAGCCCAAGAACAGGCCGCAACATCAGAATAGCTGGACTCTGCAAACCCGAAAAAGAAATCTGTGGGTTGTTTTGTTTTTGTTTTATATCTCTGCAGAATCTAAGTCCCTTCCTGAAAGGGATTAATTTGGTCTTTATCTGTGGAATGAACACAACATACAGGTGTCAAGTTATCAGTCCTTTGAATTTAGTAAACAAAACCCGGAATGACATAAGAAAGGGGAAGCAGCACACAATAATCCACTCCCATGACTGTAACAGGATTAAAATCTTGTGGTCCCCTGGCACTTGACAACTTGTTTTGGTGATGCTGTGGTGACAGCCTCCCTCTGGAGTACAAGCATGTACCATAGATTGTATTATTATTTGTATTGTGATAGCTCCCAGAATCACCACGCAGGACCAGGGCCCCATTGTGCTACGAGTTTGTATCACCAGTCCTCTAAGCCTAGAGTCTGGTAGGAACAGTCCTTGTCCCAAAGGTGAGTCCTAATTGCCCTTTTAACAATGAGCATACAGCAGGATGGTGAAATTTTTAGGGTGGACACTGGGGAAGCAAATCTCCCCCAAGGCTTCCGTCACTGAGTTCCTTCCTTCCTGATTGGTCTGTAGAAAGAGTTGCCTCTCCCATTGCACAATCCACACAGGACTGCCCCAGGGGTGGTTTCTTTCCCCGGGGATAGAGGTGGGAGGTCCTGGGGTGATTGCAGAGTCCACTCCCTGCACTCACCCCACAGTGGCAGCTCCTGCGACTCCAGTCCCATAGGGCTGTCTGGGCTCAGCTCCCTGCTTTGGGTGTTGTGATCTCCGGGGTCATTGGGTGAATCAGTTAATCGCCCTGTGCCTTCATTTCCCTTATGTAAAATGGAAATAATACTTCCTTTCTGCCATCCTCTGTCTGTCTTGGCTGCTTGGACTGTAAAGTCCTCAGGACAGAGACTGTGTCTTACTATGTGTTTGTATAGTGTCTGGAACCATAGGCCCAACCTCGGTTAGGGCTTTTAGGTGCTACTGTGCCACACTGAATTAATCTTGTGACTATTATTAATCAATAACATGCTTTTCTGAACGCTGTGGAGAGGGTCTAGCTGAGTAAATGAAAAGGAAGAACTTCAGGTGTCAGAAAGCAAATTAAGTTGTTTGGTACAAATATACACAGTGGATTCTCCTGTCTACAAGGCAGGAACTCAAAAGCTTGCACCTTTAACTTTGCACCATAATTTTTTCTGATTATAATAACTATTTACTTGATCAATAATGACAGTCTAATTGTAAATTCATTTGCAATATACAATGGACTGGAACTTTTCAACCTCCTTGTTGTGTCTGGCAACTACAGGGGATTAATTGCATGTTGTCATAATGGCAGAGCTGTCAAATTCAGCCTGAGTGCTAATAGCAGGATTATTATTTAACGGATCAGTCTCTGTGAGGTCGCATTTTATTCTGCTTCACTTGGTGGGTTTAAAGTGTTTTTAAGAATTCAACACCTAAAACAAAAGTCATTGTGAGTTCAACACAGAATGCATTAGAGGTGCACTCTTCCACCCCCACCCCTGTTTGCAATTTGAAATAATTGTTTCCAAATTAATAGTGGAGGATGCTGAATGCATGAATCATTTTGACAAGTAAACAGCTAATGGATTTATAAACTCTTTGTGGTATCTTGCCTGATGCCAGTCCAAGACTGGTGATCAAAATTGGAACCCACCTAGTATAGCTGATTTGTGACCTGGCTACAGCACTGTTGCACGGTGTGGTCTAGATGGAACCGTAACCCATATTCTGTAACTAGGAAAAAGAGCTGCATAGTCTAGCTCAATTCCTGTCTAGGCTACACACTGGTGGAAGCAAGCTATAAATGGGTCATTGGATGACTATTGTTGAGTCTCCTATGCCAGCAGGGGCTTTACAGTGCTGCAGATTCAAGACAGCACAGACAGTGTCATTGAGCCTCACCATTATGAGTAAATGCCTGGCCCATTTTCCTTTTTTTATTATTTCCCCATCAGGTTCCTTTCTTTGCATTTATGCGACAGTACCTGTCAGAAATATGAAACCATATCCCACATGTGGCCATGAAGAATTTATGGAAATAATCATGTTTAACATAATGGCTAGACATGAGCCCCAACCAATCCCCCACAGATCAAACACACTCAAGCATTGACCCCAGATCTGAGTCTGGGCTGAAGCAGCTGAGCTGGAGGGGAAAACCTATTTAGAAAATGCTGACATTCAGGTCATGGAGGTGGTGCCATATGTTCATCTCAAATGGCGTGGGGCATGCAGCCAAGCAGAGAAAGGGACATGGCTTCCAAAACATGCAGATCCGAAGCTTCCAAGGGTAAAGCACATCGTGGGCAATTCCCAAGGATGGCCTCCCCTTCCCACTCCCCACCTCCATGTGCTCCTATTTGAGCCACGTTGTCCCTGGCAACTTCCCCCATGATGACTGAACATTACCCACTCCCCTTCAGAAGAAAATTAATGCTGCTAATTCTGCGACTGACCTACTTTGTGGCCTTGGTAAAAACTAGCCAACGTAACCTCTCCAGGCCAGACTTTCCATCTCACTGCACCAGTTTTAAGCCTACTGGACTTTTCTGAAGTCAATGGGAGCAGTGGGCCTGATTCTCTGCTGCTTTGCATCTTTTATTGTTGTTTACATCACTCAGAGTTGGTAGGGTTTCATGCCCACTGTGTGCAGATGTAAATGGGCCAAACCCTCTGCTAGCATAAATGGACACAGACCCTTACCTTCAATGAAGTTTTGCACATTTAAAGCAGCTGAGAATTTGGTCCATAAAGTAGTGGAGAATCGGGCCCAATAATTACATACGTACATGATGGATGTTTTGAAGATACATTATTTATGGAACGGGGCTGATCCCACCACTTATACTCAATGAGCAGTCACCCGAACACGGGTTGCAAGCATGGGCCCTACACACTAACTGTCATAAACATCTACAAAATAAACATCATGACTCCAAACATTACAATAAAAGAGTTTTTATGCACCAGCTCAGAATTTATTATAATACAAACAAGTTTGTCAAACACAATATATTCTCTAGTTATGAAAATATCAATGTTTACAATTCAAATAGATAATAGGTCTCATTATTATAATATTATATACTCAGCATTGTGTTTAAAAATGACTTTGTTCATAGCTGTGATTTTTCAAGGACATATGCCTGCAAGTAATTGTTAGACTCTCTGTTCACAGCTTTTTTTTCCCCCCTAATTGTAGATATTTGAAATATAAGTTAAAACAATAAAACAAGTACAAAATCCCCTCTCTGCAACCAAGATACTTCTGTCTCCAGAATATTTTATTTTCCTAAATAGTGAGACAGCGAGTGCTTGGTTAAGTTTTTACTATAGGAAAATTAGGTGGTACAAAGAATACAGCAAGACATTGGCTCGTTAACAACAGTCATTGCAAGATGCTTCACAAAACTAAAAAAAGCAAGGATCATCAACAGCAGCTCTCATATAGTGGACTAAAAAGTCAAGGCTTTATTTCCCAAACTGCCCCCTCACAAAAAAGTCTTCAGAATGTTTATTGTTAATAAGTTATGGCCTAATCAAAACCCCATTGAAACCAGTGGGAGGTTTTTTGTTGACTTCAATTAGGCTTTGAATCGAGCCCTTAAAGCCCCAAAATTATTGGAAATGAACTGGTTGATTAAATACCTATGAAAGTAATACCATGGTATTTCAAAGACTGATATGAAAATGGTAGTGAGGTTTTTTTAAAAAAACAAGATTACAATAACCTGGTGGAATATCTTTAGTTCAGAAATCAAATCCTCACACTAAGAGTTTTAAAATTTTAAATATGGCCATTTATTAAAATAAAAAATATAAGTAGGAAACAAAAGAGAGATTACACTGCTAGTTTTCAGGACCAACATCATGGTAAGAAAAGTAATAAATCACACAATGTATATGGCAGATAATTCCATATACTGAACTGAAATATATGCATCTTTTAAAAAAACTTAAACATTCAATTACTTATGTAAGGTTACTAATATATTAAGTAGAATAGTGAAATGTTCATATAAATACATTTTGTTTTCAATATTAGATAACGTTCTCAAAAATGAATAACTTACTCTATATAGGTATATTGCACTTTGACATATTCACATGTAACTCAGACTAGCATTCTTCATAACAAATTTAAAATAAAAAAGAGATCAATACAGTGTCTTCCCCAAAATTAAATAGCTAGTACCTTTTTTAAAAAGGTAAACTTTGGTTAATATCAATTTACACAGAAGGAGAATAAAGAGAGAGCTTGAGGAATGGCGGGGAAAAGGACAAAGACTAATAAATAAATAAGTAAATCAGTAGTAAAGAAGCTAATAATTTTACCCTTATTTAGTTGTCGGTAATGACACATTCAGAGACCTAGCGTTTCCTTATGCTCTATTATTGCAATTACTGTTTTGCATACATCACGTTTTGTCAAGATTAGTGTGAAAAGATCACAGGGTGGGTTTTTGTTTGCTTGTTTTTTTCCTCTCTTCTTATTTCAAAAGATTTAATTCTTGCCATGCTGCTTTGGGGGAAAGGGTCAAATTCTGTTCTCAGGCACATTCCCCCCCATCCCCCACCCCTTTCTGATTGAACTGAAAAATCATTAGACTATATAATTCAGCAGCCTGATAGAGGAGGTGCTTAGCACCTTGCAGGGAAATACTGAGCACCCTGGACTCACACTGAAGTCAGTGGAGCTGAGGATCTGAGCATAATGGACCCAATTTTACAAATCCTTACTGCTTGAGTAGTCTCATTCTTTCCCAAATAAGCCCTACTCTCATGTAGGTAAAGATCTGTCGGACCAGATAAATTGGACTTCATACTTTACTGCTTTCTACTTGTATGCTCGAAAACTTGTCTCGCTCACCAACAGATGTTGATCCAATAAAGTATATCACCTCAATCACCTGATCTTTCCTGTGCCTTGTGTTGTCATTTATGTCTGTGCACGGTGCATTCTTATTTGGTGGCTGTATACATCCACTTTGCACTCACTTTACACAGGAGTAAATGGTTACATGAGGAGCAAGGCAGTGGGGAATCAGGCTGTCGGGACTCGTGGGTACTCAGCATTTCTTAAAACATAGTAAGACTTCAAAGTATGGCAGACTGTTCAATACCTGCAGATTTTATTGAGCCTAGTTCTAGGAGGTGCTGAGTGCCCTCTATTCCCCCTCTCGGAGAATCTCAGGATGTCACAGCATTGGGTCTTTTGTGAGCTTCCTGCTCACAATGAGGCACATATACTGACACTTTGCAAACCCTGAGCTTCCCTCTTTTTTGCAGTTATCAGTTGAGAAGCCCCTATGCTCACAGACAAAGCTGTGACTGTGTTTACCAGGCAAGGAAACATAATCTTACACTCTTTGTTAAGGCCTGTGTTAAGTGCTCCACAAGTAATTCACGTGTTATGATTCATGCTTTGTGAGACCACATACCAACAACAAAGAGGGATAATAGCAAATGAAATGCCTCTCAGTAGCCTGATGTAGATATCTTCTTCCTGTGTCTTCTACCAGAGTTCCTGAAATGCTTCTTATGAGTGTGGAGGAAGAGAATTTAAATATTTATCCTAATTAAAGTACCTTAAAATTCACTGCCCTGCATTTTTGGTAGTCTTTGTTTTTACTGTTGTGGAGTCTTTAATATGTTGAATCCACACACAGATTTTTGACTATTAAACTAAACAACTAAATGGTAAATCTGTGATAGCATAGCCCAAACAAGTTCTAATATTTAATTTTTGTATGTATAATTTCTAAAGGCCCAGTCAAGGGGGGTGCTGAGTATTTTCATTGGCTCCAATGGGAGTTGTGGTGTCCATATTTCTCATTAAACACATCGCTAGGCTCACCAAGTCTCCTAGCATGTCAGGGAGACTCCTGTTGATAACCAAAAAATTTCCGACTCCTGATTTAATGATGTTATCTCCTGCAGTGTGGGAGCGGGACCTTGAGGCTGGCAATCCAACAGTGCAAGGGCCAGGGAAGGGGAGCAACATCACAAGGGGAGGACCCCATCTACATGTTGTGGCTAGAGAGCCAACGGACAGGAGCTGGGACTCCAGGAACCAGGTCAGCCCCAAGAGACAGGAGCTGACACTCTGGGGTAACTGCAGAGAGGGCTCACGCACCCAGGGGCCTCCCAACCCAAATCTCCCTGAAATTAATTACAAAATGTTGCTCAGTGTACATGCAGCACCTCACAGAATCGGGCTCCATGGGACCGCTGTACCGTGCAGGACTGGGCCCCGAATTTATGGGCTTTTGGAGAGTCTAATTAAAGTCACTGGAGAAATATTCTACTTTTGTTCTTGGCTGAAGAAACCTCCTTCCCCCTCCTCTCAGACTCCTCTCCTCTGGCCGCTATCTTAGATAAAACAACTTAAAGCATATAAATATTGGCAGCTTGCAGGACTGCTTTTCATGCCAAGGCTGTAACAGGTGAAATATCCATCCTTGAGCCTTGAGTTCAAGCCTGGAGTTCAAGTGAGCTTGGAAGGGCTTGTCACAGTTCAAATGTCTTCCAGATTGCTCACTGCAGAAAGTCCTCAATAGCAGGGACTGCGTGTAGCGATATTTCATGTTAGAAATGACACATCGTTTTAGGCAAGTGCACGCAGTGCAAATGATACCTTCCACAGTACGTAAAGCATTCACTTTGTCAATAGTGAAGACAACTACATGGTCACAGAAGTTTTTTTATGGTTGCAATTAAACAACTTCGGCGTGGCTTTTCCCCCAACAACTGTACTGCATCAATGCTTGCACATGGACACTTGATAGCAAATTAACATAAAGACTTGTACTCCAAAGCATATTCAAAATGCTATGTAACAGGAAAGAGGCATTTTGCCTTCTCATTCCAACTCCCCAGATGAAGTACTCCCATTCTCTGCCTACAGTCTGATCTGCCTTTAGTCTGTCAGGGAAATGAAATCAACTGACCACTTTTAAAAATAGCCATGTCAGCAGTTTACATCCTGGTGATGTAACGGCTTGAAAAGAAGATGCATCCAGAGACACCAACAATCCTTCTTTTCATGGTGATATTTTTATAGGTTTTCCATTTTTATCATACTGGTAAACAAGCATTTTGATGCAGTGAGAATTGGCAGGGGAAATCCAAGGGCTGCTAGTTATTGAAAAGTTATGGTTTGTATAGAACTGAACTGGTTGTTTCTGACACCTAAAGAAAGCCTTTAGTGTCGCAGCTGCCATTGTGCGAAATCTCTTGCTAATGAAACAGTAGAGGAAGAAATTAATTGCAGTGTTCAACAGTGCTAGCATATTGGCAATATCTGAGACAATATGTACCAACCAAGTGTTGTTTAAAGGTGATACATAGAGGTGATACAGTATCATGATTATTCTTGGTGCCCAAAGTATGGCAAAAATAGAAGTTATAGTAAACAAAATGGCTGTTGTTTTCCCTGTGGAATATCCTCTCAGTCGGAAATTGCATTTTCGTCTGAGCTTGTACACAATGATTGAATTCAGAATGAAGAAAATGGAACACGGTACCAAGTAAACAGTAAAACAGTGGATCCAGATAAGGACATGATGTATAGATGTGCTTATGTAGTCTTCAATCCAAATATTGGGCCACCAGTAGTAGGGAATGCTGGTCAAAAAGCAGGTGATATACACACACACAATGACTTTTCGAGTACGAGCTGGGTAGGAGACAGTGTGATATTTAAGCGGATGACATACTGCTATGTATCTATCAATTGTTAATGGCACGGTAATCCAAATGGACGTATGTATGGAAGAAAATTCCAATACCTCAATTATTTTGTCCAATATCTGAGGCATCTGCTTATTCAAGATGAAGTCCTCCAGCAAAAAGTCAACAAAGACAATGAAAAAAAGTACCAGTATGTCAGCAGCAGCTAGTGCTAAAAGATAGTTGTAGGAGGACTTCTGCCTGCGAACCACCAACTGCGACAGGATGATGACTGTCAGGATGTTTGCTGTGGAGACAGAAAAGTTCAGTTAGTTTCACGGGAGGTAGAAAGGAAGACTTGGGGCACCTTAGAGACTAACCAATTTATTTGAGCATAAGCTTTCGTGAGCTACAGCTCACTTCATCAAGCTCTAGCTCACGAAAGCTTATGCTCAAATAAATTGGTTAGTCTCTAAGGTGCCACAAGTACTCCTTTTCTTTTTGCAGATACAGACTAACACGGCTGCTACTCTGAAACGGGAGGTAGAGTTAGCCTTATTTGAATGTTTGATTGAGCTGTAGCTACATTTCAGGTGTGCTGTAGCAGAACTATCTTCATTAAAGTTCAAGAAACCAAAGAGTGAACTCCTATGTTGTCTGTGCCTAATTCAATCTAGTCAGCCTGTCAACTCAGTCCAGCCCTGTACCACTGTGTTTAGCCAGGGTTTAGCTGCTCTGTATAGAAGAGACAGGAACTGTTTGGAGTTGGTCAAAATAGTCTGTCAAATTTTTTTTTGATGAAAAATGCCCCCCCCCCCCTTTTTTTTTTTTACAAAAACTTGTTTTGGTGTGAAAAATACTCGTTTTTTCAAAAATTTGTTGTGTGTTTTTCTTTTTACTAAAAAACCCTTTTTTGTTTTGGCTTCCAGTTAGTTCCCCTTCCCCCTTTTGTTTTCTTCTTCTTTTCCCCAGCCTTTTCCTCTCCCTTTTCCATGACAGAAAGGGAAAAAAGAAGGTATAAAAGGGACTTTGTTACAGCTCACTTGATTCCCCTGCTCATTCGCGTGCATGTGTGTGTGTGTTTGAACCCTATGGCAAAGGATTGGAAATCAAACTGGCCTTGATAGGTCATCTTAACTTGATCATTTTGTGGCCCAATCCTGTGAAGAATTCCTCAATTCTCACTTGAGCAGGGTGAGGCACTCAGAACCATGCCTGAGGCTCTCAGCACTTCACAGGCCTTTTCTATCATGACAGTTTTGCTGGCTCTTCATTCAGGATCCATATCGACCTTATTGCCACCAGATCCATCTACTCCCCAAACAGTTCCTTGCTTAGCCAGAGATACTCCTTAAGGATACATCTCTGACAGTGAGGCCTTGTATCTGTTGCTGCTACTGGAGTATTCCTGAGCCATTAAGGGGAAAAATGCAGTTCAAATTAAACTTTTATACTTGAGTAAAACTCTTTGAATTATGTATGATTTGACTCAACACCACTGAAGAAATCCCGTACACTGCCTCTTTGGCTCAGACAGGATTTTGCCTGCAGCCCCATGGCCACTGTCCAGTATGCCCATCACACAACCTATGCCTAAAAGAAGGGTTACATGTTGCTTAAATAGCACAACAACAAGTTGCCAACATATCAAAGGGCTTACATTACATTAGGTCCAATCATGCAGTCTTGTCTTAGGCAAAACTCCTATTGCTACCATTGGCAGTTTCATCAGAGTAAGGTATGGTAGATTAGTCCCATCCAAAGATTGATCAAAGTGGCTAGAGTGGCCACAGTAGTGTTTAAACAAAGATGGAGATTTGGTTTACTGACAGCATGGCTTGCCAAATATTTGTGTTTGACATTTTCATAAGTGCTGTAATTACCTCTCCCTCTTCTACAGATTGCTCTCCCAAGGCAAATCAAGAAAAATTATGAGGACTTTCATATCAGAAAGAGCAGAAATTATGTAAGTAAAAGTAATGATGCCCTAAATGTGTCCTAAAACTGAAATGAGAATGCATATTATTTAACTATCACTTGGCAATTACGACAACTCTTGACTTAGGAAGGCCTCCCGAGCCTGCTTTCTCAAAGCAGGTTTTTAGCTACTGGAGAAAAGGGTCACACAAAATGAATGACAGGAGTAACCACCATCGACATTCCAGTTCTGGGATCAATCAAAATTCAAGAGAATGATTAAAATCACACCCTGAAACAAAGCAAACTCTTGTAGAATAGCTAAGCCAAACAGTACGTGATCAAGGTGTCAGAACCATATATATGAAATGTAAAGTAGAACCTTGCCCAGAATATTATTTTAAGATTTTCTTTCAAATTAGTTTTTCTGGCATTAGGGATTATACCAGGCCTGACCCTCCTTCTCTGTTACACCAATCTTACATCGGTGTAACTCCATTGATTTCAATTTAGAGCAGCATCAGGGGGCTGTGGTAGGCAGAGTGCTCCATTTCCTTGTTTTTCAAGAAAACCTTAATCTCTCAATAAGATCTGCTATCTGGCAATCAGAGATAGAATGAACAATATATAATCACGAAAATCCTGGACTCAGAAAACTTAATGTGACTGAGAAATTACTATAGGATTTGGCCAGCCATGTTTCATGGCCTGGCACCTTGTAACCTGAATATACCCAGTGTATGCATCTCCTTTGAGAATACTGTAAACTTGAGTCACCCATAGACTGCTGCAGTGAGGAAGGCTGTGTCTGTGAGGCAATTTGCCCTTGTCAGAGGTTCTGGTTGGAATTTCAACAATTAAGCTGGATATGCACATCTTCCAGGCACCCTGGCCTTGCTTCCTCCTGCCTGCTTTGTGGGAGGTGTTGATTAGTTCTAGGCCCCCACAGTTGAGTGGATTTATGGGCAGCTTCTGCCTCTGTGCTCCTCCATTACCAAGGCCAGCAGTAACAGTGTATACCAAGATGCCAGCTAGCTTTGCCCTGTGAGCTGGATTAGAAAATTGATCTGCCAAAGTACAGGGAAGCACTATCCAATTTTTCTGGAAGGGCTACAGTATCTTGTATTGGAAAAACTTTTCTTGGAATCACATTAGTGATTTTGCTGGCTGGGTGATATGAAATACAATAATATCATTTACTTAGTGAGAACAGATATAAACGCCATTACTGAGGTTCAGCAGAAAACTGCCAGCATGATAATGCCTCAGCAGAGAGTTCAGGAATAGCCTTCATTGCTCTGTACAGTATGGAGAGAGGCATAGGAGACTTACTCACTTTGTCCATCTCCCTGGCAATGTAGAATTCTTCTCTGTGGTATTCTTGAGCCCTCTCCAGGGCTAGTGCCTGGTGAAACTGGGGAGAATGCTGTTCAGCCAGTGGACCATACCATAATGACAATAATATATTGCCCTCTGCAATTGTCATGGTGATTCCCAGATATCTGCTCTCTTTGCCCTATCCTGACAGGTCACTTTTATGCATTCTAATGGTGGTAAAGATAAAAAATGTCCTCGTCCACCATAGCATATGCAGAGACCCGATTGCTGGGTCTGTTAGGGATGGAGAACACATGAGTGAATTCAGTTTGGCTTGACTTGGACACACTGGTGCATGTTTCTTTCTGGACATTTTCTGGCTACTTCGTGGATAAGATCATTCAGATTTGGAATGGATTGGTCACTGCTGTGGGAGCTGATTAGGGGGTGACAAATATAAGTTGAGGCTGCATTACTCACTGCAGTACAGGACTTTGGCTTTCCTAACATCTATCAGAGAGCCAAGGATGGAGGCTGCAAGAGATGAGACTAGTGGGTTGGGTCAGAGCAACTGTTCAATTTATCCCCTTCAATAGAGGGGATCTATCTGCCTCTTGCCCTAACGATATATTATCTGGGGGTTTCTAGTATCCAGGTAGCAATAGTGTCCAGGAGAGCTTTTTTCCTTCTTGCATGGCTGTTCCTTCCACTGCAGTTATCCAGACTGGAATAATGCAGTGCAGTCAATAGGGAGCTGCACCCAAACATCATTCAGAAACCTCAGCTAGGGCAGCACTTGGCTGCCTGCTTACTCAGCCAAGCTGTATGCAAGGAGAGAATTTCATCTGTCCTCCAAAGTCTGCTTGACTTTGTGTGTTTCAATGCGCAATTCAGATCATTGGCATTGGCCTGTACAGCCCTATGTCTTTGGGGTTCTAGGCATCTAAGAGAGATCATCTGTCAGGGAAAAGCCTGAAGTGAGAGATGGTCCTCGGTTGCCTTTACTTCTGATGTTGAATCCCATGTGGACTTTACAGCAAAGGATTGTCTACATGAACACTTAGTTTGCTGCAAACAGGGTGTAAATCTACCCCACACTAGCCTGCTGATCACTAAATGTCTGTGAGGACCCTGCTGCTGCACACTAACAGGTCCCTGATGCACTTTGATCTACTCCCGTTCCACACCCCACCTTGCTGTCAACTTAATATTAGTGTAAACAAGTTCCAAGTAGAAACTCCTCCAAGGTCTGCTTACTGTGTCAGAGGTGATCCTTTCTTACAGTGTTTCCTATAAAGCCAGAGCATCACAGGTTTAGGAGAGAATTTCAGCAACAAACGTGTTCAGCCCCTGTGGGGGTACAAAAGGGGGCAGGGTCTGGGCGCAAGGAGTTCAGGGCACAAGGATTGTGCAATGCAAAGCTAGCACCATTGGGACCTTGACAGGTGTGGAGGGAGTAAAGGGGTGCACATCTGGTCAGGGGCAGAAGCAGTTAGATTCTGTACTCTTGGAGAAGACAGTGCAGTGCTCATCATCTCTCCTACTCCCCCAGGGTTCTGGCCTCCTGGAGCGCTTTCTGTACCTTCCCCAAGTGTTGTCTGGAAGGCACAATATATCCTTTAGTTTCCTTGCTTTTATGGATTATAGTCATACCTCAAATATTATCTGTTTTATGGGGGAATTATAGAAATACTTCAATTGCCTATTATCACAGCTTGTGAGCTTAAAGAATAGCAGTTGAGTGTTTCTAAGCAGGAAACAGAAACACTTGTTACTTTTGAGGAATATATTCTGTGCGTAACAAACAGACTCTGCATGCAGTGAAATCTCCTTTATAAGTTAAGTGGATAGCAGGGTTATGCCACTGTGTGGTTTGGTAGTTCAGTATCATAAACTAGCTAAATAAAGGTTTCAGAGTAGCAGCCATGTTAGTCTGTATTCGCAAAAAGAAAAGGAGGACTTGTGGCACCTTAGAGACTAACAAATTTATTTGAGCATAAGCTTTCGTGAGCTACAGCTCACTTCCATGTTTATTCCCCCCTGCACCCTCCACTGTTCCTCAGATGTTCTTGTCAACTGCTGGAAATGGCCCACCTTGATTATCACTACAAAAGGTCCCCCACCCCGTCCCCCGCTCTCCTGCTGGTAATAGCTCACCTTAAGTGATCACTCTCCTTACAGCGTGTATGGTAACGCCCCTTGTTTCATGTCCTCTATGTATATAAATCTTCCCACTGTATTTTTCACTGAATGCATCCGATGAAGTGAGCTATAGCTCACGAAAGCTTATGCTCAAATAAATTTGTTAGTCTCTAAGGTAGCTAAATAAAGTTACTATGGCTGTTGCTTACTGGGTGACAAACAATCCATAAGGTCATATAAGGGTAGGGTTGCCAGGTGTCTGGTTTTTGACTGGAACACCCGGCCAAAAAGGGACCCTGGTGGCTTCAGTCAGCACTGCTGACTGGGTCGTTAAAAGTCCGGTCGGCAACACAGCACGGGTAAGGCAGGCTTCCTGCCTGCTGTGGCTCCGTGCGGCTCCCAGAAGCAGTGGCATGTCCCCTCTCCGGCTCCTAGGTGTAGGGGCACCCAGGGGCCTCCGCATGTTGCCCCAGCCCCAAGCGCTGGCTCTACAGCTCCCACTGGCCAGGAAGCACAGCCAGCGGGAGCGGCACCTGTGGAAGGGGCAGCGCACAGACCCGCCTGGCCACACCTCCACGTAGGAGCCGGAGGGGGGACATGCTGCTGCTTCTGGGAACTGCTTGAGGTAAGCGCTGTCCAGACCCGTGACCCCTCCCGTGCTCCAACCCCTTGGTCCCAGCCCAGAGCACCTTCCTACACCTCAACCCCCTCATCCCCAGCCCCATTCCAGAGTCTGCACCCAGCCGGAGCCCTCGCACCCCAACCCTTGCCTCAGCCCACAGACCACCCCCGCACTCCGAACCCCTCATTTCTGGCCCCACCCCAGAATCCACACCCCCAGCCCAGAGCCCTCACCCCTCTCGCATCCCAACCCACTGCTTCAGCCCAGAGCCTCCTCCCAAACCCTGAACTCCTCATTTCTGGCCCCACCCCAGAGCCTGCATCCCCAGCTGGAGCCCTCACCCTCTCCCTTACCAACCCCAACCCCCTGAGCCAACCTGGTGAAAATGAGCGAGTGAGTGAGGGTGGGGAGAGCAAGCGACAGAGGGAGGGGGGATGGAGTGAGCAGGGGGCGGGGTCTTGGAGAAGGGGTGGGACAAGGGTGTTCAGTATTGTGCAAGTAGAAAGTTGGCAACCCTATATAAGGGACGCCTTTTACTGAATAAGATTGTCGCTAAAAAGAGAAAGAGAGAGAGTGTGTGTAAAATTATTCTTTAGGTCAAATATTACAACTTCCTGCATTTCACATAAAGATATTGTTATGCAATTTTAAATGTAATCTCATTTTTTTAACTTTTCAAATAATGATTTCCTTTCACTATATTGACAGGCCCTTTATATATGAAAAAAAATCCTGAATATTTAAATTCAAAATACTAGAAAATATACAATGAGGAACAAAGATGCTTGATAGGACTAGATGATGTATTATAAAACAGTAGACAACATTAAAAACTAGACATTTACTATTCTCAGTAGTTAATGTTAGTGTGATTGCCAGTACAGAATCAAATGGCAACATTTACCACATTTGAGATTACCATGGCTTTTATCTTCTACTTTGTAAGGACTGGTTTCAGAGTAGCAGCCGTGTTAGTCTGTTTTTACAAAAAGAAAAAGAGTACTTGTGGCACCTTAGAGACTAACAAATTTATTTGAGCATAAGCTTTCGTGAATGCATCCAATGAAGTGAGCTGTAGCTCACGAAAGCTTATGCTCAAATAAATTTGTTAGTCTCTAAGGTGCCACAAGTACTCCTTTTCTTTTTGTAAGGGTGTGGTTTTCAACCTGTGGTCTGCAGACCCCCTGGGGGTCTACAGACTATGTCTAAGAATTCCAAAGGGATCTGCACTAAATCCTTTGAAGTCTGCAAATGAAAAAATGTTGAAAACCACTGGTATGGAGATCTCGGTGGTGACTGTATCATAACCATTGCCAGCGGGTGACTTTTGCTACTCAACATTCATTTATTAATAGTGCCTGCTGTAGCAGGCTAGAATTTTTGTTTAATTTTCATGTCCAAGAATAACTTAGATCGAATTTATCAGAGAAAAAGATAAGGTGACCCCAATATTTTCTATAAATTCAGTGCTACAGTGTAAATGATGATCTGTCCTAAAGCACTATGGGCCAAATTCAAACCAAATATAAGTGGGGGCAACTTCAGTGAACTTATGCCTGCTTAGGGGAGCAAACTTTGCCCTTGTCTCTCAATATGGTGGCTTGTGGTCAAGAGCTTTGTTAAACAGTGCAGGGCTTGCCAGGTGACCCACTCATGTGATACTTTAAGGCTGCAACTGATACAGCACATCTTCCTTCCTTTTCCTCAGAGGATACCTGTGAGAAGTGATTTAAAAGGCTGATTATTTATTGTCATATTGTTTGGGAACCAAAGAATGGGACGCACTCATACACGCACTCCCGCAGAGAAAGACGAGTCAAGTGAAACCATTTCTCTGTGTCTCTCATCTCTCACCAGGCACAATGGCAAAGAGTGTCATTCTGCAGTGCAAGCAGCAGTGGGAAATGGCAAAGTCCAGAGCAGAACTGCAGGGAGGGTGTGAAGAGGGTCCATGCTGAAGGAGAAGCAGGGCAGCACAAAGGCTATGGTATAATAGTATGTGGTAGGGCTCCTCAAGAAAAAGCTCTAATGTGACTCATCCTTAGAAATCCTGGGTTCGTTGACTGACCATCCCCTCAGATTGGAAGGTGAAAATGAAACTGGAAATAGAAAAGACTTACTAGGCTGCCTGGGAAAAATACTACCCTATTATTCAGCTGGTCAGGTCACTCAAAACTCCACTCTATGAAGGTGAAACTGAATTAGTGACTGCCTGCCATGAACTACTTTGCAGACATTCACTTAAAAATCCTGGGTGTGCTGATTGATCAATGCCTCAGACTTGAATCTGACAATGAAAACTGGCCTTCCACCTCCTTTTCCTTGCACATGGTACTGATTAGCCATTGCACCTTACTCTGGTGAAGAGCACTATGTATTCTGTACCCTTCCCAAAGTGTTGTACTGGTTGTACCCAGGAGGCTGGTCAGAGCCAGAGAGAGATTTTAACAAAATAGAAGATTTTGTGAGCAAATGATCCATTTCTTCAGCTCTTCAAGGGCATTTACAAGGTAACTGTGTTGAGGGCCACTGGCCAATATTCATTTTCAGACTAGTCAGTCAGTCAGCGCATCCAGGGTTTTAAAGTGCAGGTCTATACAGTAACTTGTCTGGCAGACAGTGAGTAATGCATTTCACTTGCACAGCATGGGCCTTTGGATTTTCCTAGGCTGCTGGACTAGGATTTTGGTAGCCTGCCTGATGGAGCAGACCTAGTGGTACAACTCTAGGACTAATGCACTATACTGAAGGAAGCTGTGTTTGATATAATACAGGCCTCATTTTCCTCGCACTTACCACATCCTAATTCTCACAGTGTAAGGCATTTTAGGCCCCTGTGTTAACACACCTGATCTGTTGTGGGCTAGATTGGGGCTTTTTATGCCATGACCTAAGTAGAGGGGCCCAGTGGGGAGCAGCACCGTAAGCCTGTATTCTGGCATGCACAATCTCTCCAAGGCTGCTCTTTGTGCATGCAGGGTGAACGTTCTGCTCCATCCTTGCCTCCTTCCTGTCCATGGAATCCACAGAGCACAGGAACTACAAGGAATGCACAGGAGCCCCTCAGAATCTGGGCCCGTGTGTGTACATCTGTACAGCTATAGATGTGTACATATATACAGTGTGAGTGCATCTTTTTATATGTATGTTATAATAGACAGCATGGGCAGCAGATATAATAGGCAAGGGGAAGCGTTGCCTTCCCTAGCACAGCTGTCCCTGCCACCTGGACCATGGTGCTCCCCCCCCACTCCCGCCTCTTCCCCTTCCTGCTCTGACCCTGACCCAAGGCTCCCACAGCTTGCTGCTGCCTGGGGTGAATCTTCCTCCTCTCTTCTCCTCCACCCCATTCACTGGCCCCCTTGGAGGTCCCCGCAGCTGCCGGCCACGTCTCTCCTCACCCCCCACGGGGGGTGCGCATGTGAGAATGCGAGCGGGGAGTCAGTGGCAGACGTGAGGAGGCAAGCGGAGGGGATCCATGAGTAAGGGCAGGTCTACACTCCAGCCGGGATCAACGCTCTGAGACCAATCCACCGGTGGTTGATTTAGCGGGTTTAGTGAAGACCCGCCAAATTGACTGCAGATCGACGAGAAGAGTAAGGTAAGTCGACGGGAGAGTTTCTGCCGTCGACCCCCTGTGGTAACTTGACCTAAGGTACCTCGACTCCAGCTACGTTATTCATGTAGTGTAGACACAGCCTAATTTTACACAGTGAAAAAGCCTTCCAGAGACCTAGTAGCAGAGATCACTGAAACTGTTAAAGAGCCATTGAAGTGGTAATGAAGCCATTTAACAGGCATTCACCAACACCCAGGAAGCCTTTGGCCACATTCAGCTGACTTTTATATTGTAGGAAAATGTGTTATTGGGGTTAAAAACAGTTTCCAAATGACGATCCTTCCGTTATTCTCTGTACGCAGAAGTAACTGCTCACCTGGCTCAAGGAGGAGCTGATGTAGCCAGTGAGTTTATTTCTTGATATAGACGTTATATTCAAACCCAGTTTAAGTAAACAAGTCTGGCAGGGAATTCTGTGTAAGAAAAGTTTCAGAGTAGCAGCCGTGTTAGTCTGTATTCGCAAAAAGAAAAGGAGGACTTGTGGCATCTTAGAGACTAACCAATTTATTAGAGCATAAGCTTTCGTGAGCTACAGCTCACTTCCTCAGATGCTCTAATAAATTGGTTAGTCTCTAAGGTGCCACAAGTCCTCCTTTTCTTTTTGTGTAAGAAAAGTGATTAAACTATTGCCTGAATGCAGTCTGTCACAGACAAGCACTTTTTCAAAAGGAGAGATTAGGCTTCAGGTTGGCGCAGGTAGCCTTGGTTTTCGTCTCTCTCTATACTGCATACACCGACCTCCCTTCCAAGCAGAGGAGAATCTATCTGGCAATTGAGCCAGTTCAGTTCCCTTGGGGAATGTTATCAGTGCTTTAAGGTGAAAAGGGGAGAGGGTGTCACGGGGCGGGGGCAGCAGCAGGGTGAGGAGCGAGCCAGCTGCACAGTAGGTGGTGGTGGGGTTCTTGTGGCAGGAGGGGAAAGGGTCTTGCGGGGGGACCACGGGGGGATGAGGAGGCAAGCAGCAGGTGGGTGAGGGAGGAGGTGAGTGGAGGGAGGATCTCGGGGTGTGTGTGTGTGTGTGTGTGTGAAGAGGTGAGTGGCGAGTCAGCGGTGGGTGGGGGCAGGGCCTGGGGCAGAGCAGGGGTGGAGTGTGGGTGGGGCTGTGAGTGGAAGAGGCAGGACAAGGAGCTTGCCTCCCCCATGGGAAGTTTCACCCACTGCCCATGAAAGACAGGGAAATAAAACACTATACTTAAGTCTCCCTCTCCTTCCCCCACCTACTGGCAGTATTGTGAAGAAGGCTGCACTGTAACAACACAGGTGCTGGTCCTACAAGATCCTATGTGCCCTCTGCTCCCACTGAAGCCACTGGAGCCTGATTCGCTTCTTACTTACATCAGTTTTATGCTACTGCAGCTTCATCGACTTCAACAGAGTTACTCTTGATTTACACTGGAGTAAGTGACAGGAGAATCAGGCCCAATGACTTCAGTAGCAATTGAGGGCACATTAGTACTCAGGGAGGCGCTCAGCACCTCAGAGGATCAGGCCCATTATTACAGTTGACCACACTGAAAAAGCTCAAAGCAGGTTTCAGAAACAGTCTTGGGTATTGGGGGAGGGCAGAGGTTAAGAATATTTATTTTTAAACCTGTAACAATAAGCACCTTCCTCGTTATGCACCTCAATACTCTGCAAATTATATCTGTGTCCATTATTTTAATGCGCTGGGTTTTAATGTATCTTAAAAGCAAGCACACAAAAGTGGAAGGAAATTAGCCTCATAGGTGTACTGTCCTCAAGCATTTTTATGGTCTCCTGATCAAAACTGAAATAGAATGGATGGTGATACTCCACTTCTTCAATTATAACTGCAATGCAGAAGTGCTTTGGGGAAGAATGGCAGGGAGTGCTTTAAGGCATGTAAACCAGTGTGGAGGGGATAAAAAATTCCAAAACTCATCTTCTCAAGATCTGGACTGCTGTCTTCCTATCAGAGTGTCATGGTTCCCTAATGGAAACCTGTATTAAATGAAGACACAGAATGCTTAACAAAATAGTGCCAAGAATATGCAAGGGTTTTAGTTTTTGGTTAAAAATATTTGGACAAGTCACTTTGGGCAAAGGCAGACCTAAATTTTCAAAAGTGATTCTAGATGCCTCAAATTTTGGCTTCCCAATTTGAGGTGACTTAAAGGGGCCTGGTTTCAAAGGTGGGTTCTCAGTGTTACTCTGAATATCAAGCTGCCCTTAAGGTGTCTCAAGCTAACCAGTCAAAAGTGAGACAAAATCATTAGTCTCTTTTGAAAAATTGGGCCACAATATTTATACAAGTATGAACAGTACAAGTGAGCCATATCCTGAAGTCCTTACTAAGTAATAACAGAGAGGATTTAGCTCTGTATTAACTTAAGTCCTTTTCCTGTACAGAGATCCACAACTACAGGCCTTTAGGGCTTCCTGACTTGTCACCCAATTCAGTGGGAGTCCACACTTTCAGATCTCATGGCCCGCTTTGCTCACACTATAATGGGACTTCTGCCTGAAGGAGTGAGTTAAAAGCTTGTCTGCATGGTGGGGGGGAATGCGCTGTATGGGAGTATCATTTCTACAGTGCACTAACCTATTGGACATTAATAGTTCTCTAGTGCATTTTAATGTAGCATTGTGTTAAAGTAAACTAGGGAACCTTTAGTGTCCACACGTACCAATTATTGCACACCACAATAGTGCACTTCAGAAATCACACCCCCATGGAGTGCATTACCCCACAATGTAGACAAGCCCTTAGTAAGGCCCTCAGAATTTGGCTGTGTTTTAGCAACGGAGGGTATATCAACACTAGAGATTTCTGGCTTGCGATCGCTAACGCATTTGGATGTGCTAGTCTGGATACTTCACAATCATTTGTACCAAAACAAACGTTTGTGGAGTCTCACCACTTGCAAGTACAAACATGTTAGCTCACTCAAATTAATTGTAATCAATTAATTAATTTGAGTGGAACTCAAGTTTTTTAAAAAATCCCCACCCATTTAAAGGAAACACACCCTTAGTAACTAGACTGAGTTGTCTTTTACCAAGGAGGAAGAAGAAGTTAAACAGGTGTTATCCGAGGGGCTCATGTGGTAGGAGGGTCCCATGCAGTGCTGAACAATTCTGGTGAAGCAAACTGTAAATAACACTTTATTTTAGAGGCCCCTGCTTGATGCTCACATAGATGTGTGACTCCTTTGGGTCTCCCTAAATATTCCTAGTCCCAGGCTTGCAGCATGGCTTCTGCTTTGTTCTCTACTGTCTCCTCTGAACAGTCCCACCTGCCCTATAAGCAGAGTAGAACGTAGCCAGATGGGATTAATGAAAATGATATGGTGTTGTCCTAAGGATGCTCTATCTACAGTCCCCTCCATCCAGGTCACTGTTAGAGAGGCAGATGCAGCACGTTCTGAATTTGGACATTTGACTGTTTTACTCATGTACTGATTCAGGGGAAGAAGACTGTGGTAGAGTGCAGGGGCACTGCAAGGGTCCCCAGTAGACAAGGGGTTAACTCCAGCTTCACTTTCCCCTTCTCTTGTAGGGGCAGTCAGGGGCAGAGCTCTAGGAAAGGCAGTGGGGGAGATGGGTGAAAATGACTGTGTGTAGGGAGGGGCTTTGTACCAGATGCTGAATGCAGGATGAACTCCAGGTTGGGGAATCTTCCTGTTCTGTTTCTTTTGCATAGGGTAAGTTGTTTTGATTTATGTTGTGAAGGACATGCTCCTGCTGACTTAGTTCTGCTGAGTCATGCCCCCTATTTTGAGGCGAGCAGAAAAAAAAAGAGGAGAGGGAGCATTAAAAAGCTGAGCAGTAGATGGGTGGGGGAAGGAGAAGAGGATAGCAGGACTGCGTGATAAGGATACCTAATGTTTTTCAAAGATCCTACGCTCCTAGAACAGCTCCTGGGGGCTCTGCAAATATTTGCCTGCTCAACATGAAAATTGACTCTGCTCTATATTTTGTACCACTGTCATTTCCAGGAAAAACCTCTGCTCGAGTGTTTCTTCCCAGATAAACGAATTTTAGTAATTTTCCCTCCACATATCTTTGTATTTTGCAGCCTGCTAAGCTTTCCATGTATTGCACATTGTCTCAGCATGAACACCATTGCTTACCACTCAGTCCTTGACCTGGCAAAACAACACACAATACCCCTTCCTTTTCATCTGTCCAGAAATTTGCAGTTGTGTTCTGTACTGTAGTACTGTACTACATCTGATGCACAACGATGTCCCCTTCTGAAATTATATGGATGCTGCCTTTCATTCCAGTGACCTTGTATTCCAACTGGGGACAGTTTAGCAGACACTTCCCCAGACATATTGACCAGACTAAAGGTCTCTAATACACACTCCTTCCTGTCACCCTTTTTTGTGCAGCATGATTGCTATGGATCTGTTTTTTTCTCAGCATCCATCATTCTTTAAAAACAGACAATCATTTTGCCATTTAAAGGAACTCATTTCAAGCGCTTATGCAGCAGTTCTGTCCATCTCTATGCACTAGCCCAACCTAATGTAGTATAACATCTCTCAGCATCTCTTTGTTAGCTAAGCTACTGGATCAGTCACTTATTCTTACTGTCTTAGTCTCATACCAGTCACAAGTGCTGCCAAATCAGCTCCCTGCTCCTGCTCAAACAGGGTACCATCCACACACTTTGGGTCTCATCCACTGCTCATTGAAGTCAATGGAAAGATTCCCCTTGACTAAAATTGGTGCTGGAGAGTTTAGTGCCCATTTATTATGTGAACTCCATTTAATGAACAATGGTTGAACTGAGTTCTTTCTTCTAGTTTGGAACACAGCATATATCCATTTTCCCATTTGCAAATCTTCCTGTAATATTTCTGTCTTGCAGTTATGTTGATATGATTTTTGTCTTGCCCACATACAGAGGGTCTAACTGATCGCCATATTTGGGATTGGGAAGGTATTTCTCACAGGGTCAGATTGGCAGAGACCCTGGGGTTTTTTTGCCTTCCTCTGCAGCATGGGGCATGGGTCACTTGCAGATTTAAACTAGTGTAAATGGTGAATTCTCTGTAACTTGCAATCTTTAAACCAGGATTTGAGGACTTCAGTAACTCAGCCAGAGGTTAGGGGCCTATTTCAGGGGTACATTGTAAAAACACTGCTGAGGTTCTTTGGCTTGCAATGTGCAGGAGTTCAGACTAGATTAGCGGTTCTCTAACTGTGGGTCGTGACCCCGTTTTAATGGAGCCACCAGGGCTGGCGTTAGACTGGCTTGAGGTCAGGGCCAAAGCTGAAGCCCGAGCCTCGCTGCCCAGGCCAAAAGCTTGAGCCCCACCACCTGGGGCTGGGGCTCAGGCTTCGACTTCAGTCCCGGGCATCAGGGCTCAGGTTATAGCTCCCTGCCCGGGGATGAAGCCCTTGGGCTTTGGCCCCCCTGCTTGGGGTGGTGGGGCTCAGACTTTGGCTTTGCCTCCCCACCCCCAGAGTGGCAGCGGGTCTTGGGTGGGCTCAGGCTTTGGTCCCCTCTCCCAGGGTCGTGTAGTAATTTTTGTTGTCAGAAGGGGGTTGCGGTGCAATGAAGTTTGAGAACCCCTAGAATAGATGATCACAATGATCCTTTCTCGCCTTAAAGTCTATGAGTCTATAAGATACAAAAGGATCCAATGCACTTTACTCAGGTGCTTGGAAACAGGAATACTATGTGGTGATTGCTGAATAACATGCAATGGAGTTTGCATGTCCCTCATACAGTAACTCCTCACTTAAAGTCGTCCCGGTTAACGTTGTTTTGTTGTTACGCTGCTGATCAATTAGAGAACGATGCTCGTTTATAAAGTTATAAATGCTCCCTTATAAAGTTTTTTGGCAGCCACCTGCTTTGACCAGTGCTTACAGAAAAAGCAGCCCGTTGGAGCTAGCTGGTGGGGGCTTGGAACCAGGGTGGACCGGCAACCCCCTATCAGCTCCCTGCTCCCCTAAGTTCCCTGTGCAGCAGACACCCAGCAGGCTATCAATTGCTGGTAGTTCAGCTGTCCCTCCCCCCACTGCCATGTGCTGCTCCTGCCCTCTGCCTTGGAGCTGCTCCTGGGAGCCTCCTGCTTGCTGTGCGGGCTGGGGGGATGAGGGGGACTAATGTCAGGGTGTCCCCCTCTCCCCTGCTCCTGTTCCCCCGCTTACCCCTTCTCCATAGAGCAGGGGAGGACACGACAGGGCTCAGGACGGAGGGAGCTTGCTGGTAGCAGCTGCTGTCTCAACTTCCTGATCTACTTAAAAAGGCAACTTTACTTAGAGTGCGGTCAGCATACTTAAAGGGGCAATGTGCGTCTCTCTCTCTCTCCCACACGCAGGGTATGTGTCTCTGTCTGCCATGCTGTCACCCCTCCCTCCATTTGTGCTGCATTGTAGAGTGTGAGGCTACATTAACAACAATGTGTTAACCCTTGGGGGCTCAGCCGAGTGCTAGTTCATCATTTAGCACTAAGGCATTCCCCAGGAAATATCCCACCCTCTTCCACCCTCTGACTCCACCGCCTCAACCAAGCTTCACAATCATCATTGCTGTGTACAGTATTAAATTGTTTAAAACTTATACTATACACACACACACACACACACATTTTATATATATATATGTAATATAGTCTTTTGTCTGGTGAAAAAAATTTCCCTGGAACCTAACCCCCCCATTTACATTAATTCTTATGGGGAAATTGGATTCGCTTAACATTGTTTTGCTTAAAGTCGCATTTTTTCAGGAACATAACCACAACGTTAAGCGAGGAGTTACTGTACCTACATTTCCAGCAGCCTTTGTGCACTCTGCTCCTGCCAGACACACATTTTCTTGCTTTCTGCACTGAGAGGCTGGATTCTGCAGATCAAGGGCCTGCTTCTGTAAGCCTTGCTCCTGTTACTGGGCCTAATTACTCATGTGATAAAATGTTACCTAGTGAGAATGAGGGTCTGTAGCATCTATCCCCAAGTTAGAATAGCCTGCAAAAGTATATTGCAGGAAGCACAACTTAACCTTCGGCCATCCATGTTTAACCAGGTTTCCTCTTCCCTCAGGGCTCATCTGTGCCTCTAAGGAACAAATCTGCATTTGGGTGGTGTGCAGCCACCCTGCGTTGGGAGGGATGGCTCTCTGGCATACAGGAGCAGCACATCTGGTGCCATACCTCTTTATGGGGGTGCAGCATAGCTCATTCCTCCTAGTGTGCCAGTTACTCTCCACAGGCCAATCGGGGGGAGGGGCAGTATGATGAGGTCATGTCCCTGTTCTCCCTCCCTCTTCGGCACTCTCCGAACCCCTAGGAGGATAGGGAGGAAGCAATCCCTGAGCTGTCCTGAAAGCAGGGGCAGCAATTATGCCTGGGCCATACAAGTGAGGGGATATAGCTTCTTTTACTCCCTCTGCATGCTGTGTGCATCCATGTTGTACAATGCAGTCTCCATGCAAAGCTGTTGAGCTGAAGACATTTCCTTTTTACAGTAGGACAAAAAATCCAAACAATAATAAAATGATTTTATCACACCTTTAAAAATAGTGGCAAACAGTTAACCTTTGCATTTCAACAAGGTATTGCACAGACACTATATCTGTGTGTGAGGCCAGAACCTAGATCCTCCTCTCTTTCAAGTTCTCAGAATTACAAAAAACTAGCTCAATCAAGGGAACCTCGGGGTCTTTATCATTTAGACAAGGAGACTCAGATACCCCTACAGTATTTTTTAAAAGCACCAGTGTAATACCAGAATGAAATCCATGAATATCTTATGCACTCAGCATGCCATATATGTACAGTTCTCTTGGATGTTAATGTCAGTGTTATCCTCAGATAACATACACTGAATAAGGTAAGCCAAATGTATCCATGATACAACTCCTCTGAACTCACTGGAGTTACATCAGGCATCATTTTGGCTTGTAGTATCAAGTTTCTAGGTATCAGTATCAAGAGGTCACCTAGGTCTCAAGTTGCAGTGGGGGAGGTTTAGGTTGGATATTAGGAAAAACTTTTTCACTAGGAGGGTGGTGAAACACTGGAATGCGTTACCTAGGGAGGTGGTGGAATCCCCTTCCTCAGAAGTTTTTAAGGTCAGGCTTGACAAAACCCTGGCTGGGATGATTTAGTTGGGATTGGTCCTGCTCTGGGCAGGGGGTTGGACTAGATGGCCTCCAGAGGTCCCTTCCAACTCTGTTATTCTATGATTAAGTTGTTCTGTTGGTTTTTTTATTTTGTTTTGTTTTACTATTGTCAGTGCCATTTTTCCTAATCAAATGGATGTATGTTCCAGGAAAAATTCACATCACCCTTGCTCATCACCCTTGCACTAACTCTAACCGTACATTCCCGGGTGGATCACAGTAGGTTCGTAATTAGAATGTATTCTACATCTGCAGTTGTGTAAGTATAGGCAGAACATTCATTAACTGATTTCCTAGTGTCTGCATGAAGGATCTTCCCAATTTTAGGTAGATGTAGCACCTCATTGCTTCCTAATAACCTCCTACTCGTATATTCTTAAGGTGGTATAGGTCACTTCCTATTGGACCAATCAGTATCCTATCAGTATCAGAGTCCACAATGGCATCATTGTTGACTGCCATGGCACAGAGGCCAAGGAATGAATGAGCATGGAAACGGTACCTTTTCTCCCTGGCTGGTGGGGTCCCTTTAAGTCAGGGCTGAGGCACAGCGTGGCTACAGAGTGGAGAGGCTTGCCTGTGCTTTACATGCTTTGTGGCTAAATACAGGACTTAACTGTGCAGTTCTCTTAATGATTTGCCATGCATCAGAATTTACTTATAGAGAAGAAAAAAAGGCACAGTGAATTAAATTCATGTGCTGGGTACCAATTGTATATGTATTGTAGCCACTGTTCAGACACAGGGCTCTCACTGTCTGATTCGAAAATTTTTATGAACTAATGGCTTGAAGAATATAATTTTCTAAACAAGAGCAGCTAAGGTGAAAAAAAGCATTTAGAAATCTGTTAACATCTTATCAGTGCTGCTTGCCATTTACAAGGTGTTTTAAATGCACCTTTGTATGTATATAACTATATACTGCATTATCAAAAATATTGATTCATCTTGACAAATAAAAATGTTCTAACATTTCCCTCTACTCTTGCTTGTCAAGAGGAATCCTTACTAAAGATATTTTTAAATAGTAGTTTTTAAACCATGGGTTTTCTCTGCATGTAGTGCTGGGAGTCTTGGATACCGAAGCCCTTTGTTTAGCCATAGAACTGGTATAGCACAGACTGTCTTCCCTACCAAAATGTCTGAGTGATGACCTCATGTGACCACTTCTAGGAGTGAGAAAGTGCAGTCTCCACAGCTTACTCAGTGCTTGCCCTGTGCTGGGACAAACATACCAATCCGAATCAGTTGTGGCAGTGGTGGGTTTTGCGCTGTCTAATGGCAGTGCAGGCTCCAGGTATACTGATATTCTAGAGGCAGACTGGTTAACCTTTCATGGTTAAACAAGGAGCCCCTCCTCTCTTTCCCGTCTCCTGGTGTCACTTGTCTCATCTTTTCCCCTTCTCTGCGGGAGAACTTGTTTTCTGGCTAGCTGGCCTCTGGTCTATATTCTTGGGATGAGCTTTTGATGCTCACACCTGCACTCATAGGAAATGAGTGGAGTACTGCCATTGACTTCAGTGAGTGAGGGATCAGACCCCTGGACCAGTGGGTCATGTGGGCCTGACTAGACTCTTTAACTTGCTGCCCAGGCTATAGGGATGGGCTCCTGGAGCATGCTGGTTTTCTAGCTGACCAGCTACTTTCTTCAGTGGAATCCTGTGGAGTCACAGTTCCTTGCTCATGTGTGGAATCTGAGATACCTTGTTCCTAAAGCTACCCTTGTTCACTGGGAGCTGGTCTGAGATGAGCCAGCAGCAATCTGACAGTAACAATTTTTGATTACTCCTCACATGGGCAGGCAGCGTACAGGTACATGACTTCATGTCCCAATGCCAATCCCCTGAACCCTCCAGTCCTCAATACCATTCTACTTGAAATGGCCAAATTAATTATTTTGGAAACTTGATTAAGAACTGAGATGATGTATGTCAGGTTCTGAACCAGAGAGCACTTGTACAGGTGCATTATAAGCAGTGGAACTGTTTGCTAATCCCTCTCCCCCCTCATTAAAGAGAAGAAGACAGACCTCTCATTAAAGAGCAGAGAAAAAACATTACCTAGAAGTATACATGTAAAATACATATCCTAATAAGTATATCATCTAAGAAATGTCTTGTGTTAATCCACATAGGTTAATAAAACAAGCTTCCAGTGTATTTAAAAATTAAAAGTTCCACACCCATCACACACTACAATATTTAACTTTAATTAGAATTTTACCACCTCTTTTTTTAAAGATAATGCCTGGAGTTTTTCTAAAGTTTTAGCAACAATGTTAGGAAGAGACTGTTGTTATTTGTCTAGACAGAGAGAAGGTTTACCCAATAATGTAAAACAAGCACCTAACCCGAAATCCCATCCAAAAGCAGAATTATTGTCTTGTATATTTGGATCTGTAAAGATCCCTGTCCTTAATATAAAGGTATTAACAGTAGAACAATGCCTTGCTCCTCTACACACACACATTCATCCGTGAGAATATGTACCAACGAAAGTGAGCCAATAAGAAAGTACTCCTGTATTGCAAACAGCCAAAGTCTCTTAAAATCAGAATTTTCTTGGAGCTCTGTGCAGTGGGGACCTTGGACATGTCATTTAAAAAAACGGGTCTCAGTGAACATATACTGCAAACAGGACTTGATTTTGAATGAGTCTTTTTCTAACCGTTGACCTATAACTATATACACGTGCAACACCCCCGCCCCCAACTGTCTTCCAGCGTAAGTGGCTCCAAGACTGTTTGCTTTTTATTCTAAAATGATTTGGAGACAGAATAATTCCGCTCCATCCCTCGGAGTCTTTCCTTAAAGACTAAAAACTTTCTCCACTTGCTGGCTGAGTTCAGATGTCAGGATAAGTCGGTTGCTCCTAAACAAAAGGTCACGGCTCTGCTTTTAAAATGCACCGACTGAGGCAAACCTCGTCTCTTAAGGGCGATCCTCTGGGGCCGGGCAGAGCCTTTGGGGTGCCGCCGGAGAGCCGGGCAGAGGGTGGCACTCACCTGGCAGCCCGAGGCAGAGCAGCAAGCTGTAGTATATGACAGGTACATATCCCAAGCCACAGCCATACTTGTGGTGAGCCAGGAGGGAGCCGTTGTGGACGTAGATGTGATTGTACTCCATTGGGTTGTCCTTCTCCTGCTGCTGTTCCGTCAGCACATGGAGGGGCAGAGATGCTCAGCCTCCTCCCGCCCAGCATCAGCGGCCGTGTGTCTTCCGCGCCCCCGCGGGCTCCCCCCGCCCTCCCGCACCTGCTGCGCCCGGGATTGTCAGCGGCAGCAAGCGCGCCCGCCCGGCCGCCCGCAGCACATGGCGCGCACACATGGCTGCTCCCAGCAATGCAGCGAGAGGCGGGGGCGCGGCGGCCCTGCTGCAAGGCTGCTGCTCGCCGGCCTGGGCTCACCGCGGGGTTCCCGTGCCCAGCGCCGGGGGTGCCTGGCAAGTGCCGCGGGGCGCCTGCCTCCCCCTCCCCTGACTGGGCGTCCCCCCGGCCGCCACCCCGCCTTCCCAAGGCCGGGGCTGGGCGTGCACCAGCCTCCCCCCGCCCTTCACACAAAAGCGAACAATAGCCCCCGCTCGTTGCTCTCGCCCCGGGAGCCGCGTGCCTGCAGCGCGGCAGCGGGCCGCGAGTGGCCGGCAGGGGGCTGGCGGCGAGCCCCGGGCGTGCAGCCGGAGGCATGGCTCAGCCTGCAGGGAGGGTGGGCGTCGCTGCGGTGCCCGACCGCTGCTTTTCCCCGTCAGGGCAGGCTGGGCAGGCTTTCCCGCAGGGAGCCCCCCTTCCACTGGCGGGGAGACCCGCTCCAGACACCGGCCCTGCTGCTGAGCTCTGCTGCGGGGTAATAAGATTTTCTGGCATCAGGCAGCGTCCTGGTGGGGTTACGTTAAACCACCACAAAGGCGTTGTGTCCTCCCAGTGTAGCGGAGCGTCCCCGTGACCAAGGACCCGCTCTCTTACGGGAGTTAGTCGCCTGAATACTTGGAGGGGCTGAGCCCGACGACCTGATCCAGCAGCCACTGAAGTCAGTGGGAGCAGGATCGGACCTCCAAAAGCTTGATTAAACTGACGCGATTATTTGCACTATGACCTTGCAGGCCACCAGATTGGATCAGTCGTTGGACCCAGAAGCAGGGTCCTAGAGTGAGAAAATTCTGCCACTCATCCTGGAGAGCTCTTCTCCAAAAGCCAACAGTGTGCGAAAGAGACCCGGCTTGGCCTTCCTAGTGAAAGGGGAACAGATTGTCATAGCAGGGGGCATGGAAGGGGGAGGATTTTGTTTTCAAACTTGCCAAACAAGTCAGTTACATTTAAAGAAGGGGAGGGGGGGAGGCAAACAGGATTTACTACTGCTCTGCCTGTCTGTTAAGTCCCAACTCTGAGTTATGAATTGAAAAGGCCCTGGATGGGGTGATAAATGCAAAAATCAGGGTTTACACCTGTAAAATGGAAACACCAACTCAATATTAATTATAGTATTGGCACTGTCTCCACACTGCTGAAATATGGGCTACGTAGGTCTGCAGGGATGGAATAAGTAATTTACTCCTATGAGTTAGGGATGTGCCACATAACATATGTGGAAGAGCAAAGTGGAGCTCATCCCAAGCACTTGAAAAATTAACTGTACCAATCCCCTTGTGTTATACTCCCAGTTGATACCACACTTGGCTTTCTCTATATACAGGACAATGAACATGGTATATTTAATTAGGAAAGCATTTAGCCATATTTTTAATAGATAAGCTAGGTGGAGTTCAATGCGTTGTGGAAAAGCTAGGTATGTTATGTGAGTAGGTCAGATGATGGTATACTGGGGCATTTATGGAGACAGAGCTTAAGTTACCTGATTGTATTGGGGCATTCTTTCTTCATCCAGAGAATGAGGTCTTGATCCACCAAAGCATTTAGGGTCCAATCTACTGCCCATCAAAGTCAATGGAAAGAATTCCGTAGACTTCAATGGGCATTGGATCAGGCAAGAACATGCTCAATATTAAGCATGTGAATATTCCCACTGAAATTGATAGGACTACTCAGATGGATAAAATTAAGCCTGTACTTTGAGGGTTCTGGGCCTGAAAGGCCATTCAGAAGCATTGCTTGTCCTACATGCTGAGCATCTCACAGGATCAGATTGTAACTCAGCAAACAAAAGCTGTGTTTTGGAGATTGCCCCAATGTGGAAGCTAACATTTTCACAATGAATTCTAAAGCATACCTAATGTAGGCTTATACCATGGCTAAATGAATGAAATAGCATTTTTATTAGTAGGTGCACAGAAGTGTGCTGAGTGGTTTACAGAGCCAAAGATACAGTCTGCCCAAAAGACCTGATAATGTAGATTTAGATATAAGATAGTGAGTAATGTAGAGTTAGATATAAGAAATAAATAAACTATAGTTGGGGAGAGGAGGGATAGAGCAATAGTAAGATCTTGTGGTTATTCAATAAAGACATGCATATCATGATGGTTCCATCAGTTTTTTAAAAATGTGCTTTAATTTACTTCAGCTTGATAGCACAAACAGCAAGGGGCAATTGCCCTGGTCATGCAGAAACGAACACATGTGATGTTTAGCATCTGAAGAAGTGGTTTTTACCCACGAAAGCTTATGCCCAAATAAATTGGTTAGTCTCTAACGTGCCACAAGTACTCCTTTTCTTTTTGCGAATATAGACTAACACGGCTGTTACTCTGAAACCAAATAAATCTGTTAGTCTTTAAGGTGCCACCGGACTCCTTGTTGTTTTTACACCAGTTACTTTACAGCTGTGACTAGTTTTAGTAATTTCTACGGGATTGCTCATGTGTGTGTATATATACTCATGTGCTTAAGTTTTTCATGGACTGGGACCCAGCTGACTACACACCCACACAGTTCTGTTAAGTGCCACAAATTAAAAAAAACTGGAAAAAATAGAGGGACTCTTTCAGGTACTGTCATCCGAAATGTAATGTTAAATGAAAGCAGGGTAACATTTTCCAGTATGATTTTTAAATTGTGTCCCTTTAAAAAGGGACCTTTGGAAATGGCTTGCCCAAATGCCATCAAAAGTACACACAAAAAATAGTGTAATGTATGAGGACATAAAATCCACAGCCTTGTTGATACATCTCTGCCTTGTTTTTCCACATTTTGCATTTGACTTTGTTTATAGTGTAATTTTCTTCTTGTGCTACAGCAATAGGACTAATGAGGAGACATATCTCTCATTAGGTGCAGAAAGAGAAGAGGTTGTTCCTGAAATCTTCCCTGTAGGAATAATACATCAAAAGGGACTGAAAAGTATGACTCACCATTTCAGACATAATCTAGGTTTATCAGCAAAGAAACATACAAAAGGAGATGACAAAGGCGCGAAGTCTTGGCAAAGCTGCAGTGGTAGAGTCATAGAGCTTGACACACTGTGTTTACTTACCTGACTCCATTGACTTTTAATTTACAAGTGTGAGATCCATAGAATCAAGAGGCTGAGAAAATTTGTTTGTCCTTCTGTTTCCTATTGCTAATTTTCCACTGTTTTATCTAGCCTACTTTTAAATGTTCCAAATAATGGGGCTTCCCTTGAGAGACTATACTGATGCTTGCATTAGTTTCTTTGGAACTAATGCAGTTATCCCCAGTACAGAAGCCTAATAGATGGCTAAGTTCTAGGGAGAGCTGTGGGAGGACAGAAGAGGAAATAATCGTATGCTATCCCTCCTGCACTTTAAAGCTGTACTAGACTCTGTATGGGCGGAGTAATCAGAATATCTGCATAGCGCAGTTCCATTGGCCTTTCCCCTGGCCTCCCCTTCCCCATCAACAAATGTACTCCAAGTGCTATGGGACAGGAAGTCCCTGAACAGTTCACATGGTGCCCTGAGTGGGTTCCCAGAATCCTGCCCCTTCCTCAGAGAGGTGCTCAGATGCTACTGTGTTGACTATGGTATAAAATCTATATGGAATTCCTCACCAGCTCATAGCAGTGAAGCAGCCATCAGGTCCATCAACAGCCTGAATTTGCGTACAGAATTGTTCCCTCTGACTCAGTGCTTGGCCACTGTTGCTGTGCACTGCTCATTGCCTCATTTCACCACAGAGGCAGCTGTGTTTTATGGTGGTCAAAGAGCACCCTAGATATAATGGGACAGGCTCTCCAATGGTATAAATTGAGACAGCTCCACTGAAGTCAAGTACAGAACATTAAATGCTTTGGGATATATCAGGATGAAAGGACCTGCCTAAGTGTAAAGTGTATTCTTCCCTTCACTATGTACAAGAGAAATCTGAGATTTTTGTTTTCAGACCTAATTTTTGGCACAAACTAAAGGAGGGTTGTTACCTCACCTTGACACTGCTTTATTTGTCTTAGTCTTACAGATGTCTCATAGCCCAATCTGGAGATGAACATATGTCATCATGATACACATTGGCAATACTCGAAAACAACCATGTGTCTCTCTGTAATGCAGGATGTTTATTTATTCCCTTACAAGTTCACAGTCTGTTTCCAAAGGGACACCATCTGAGTGGATCAGAAAGCCTACGATCAGAGGAGCCTTTATCGATATTGCATCCCTTCACTTTAGGCTATATTCTAATGCCTTTGGAGTTGATGGCATGGTGCTTTTTGCATCTAGAATCATACAATTATTGCTTATAAACAGCCACATGCGCAGACATCAAATGACATTTATTGATCTTTCACAAAGGACCATTTGTTCTTTATTTGACACGTTAAATAAGAGATGGATGGACTTAGCTTTTAAAATTCCAAAGCCACTGGAGATTTGTGAGGTTTCAGTTTTTCAAAAGAACTGAGCCTTACCCTTCAGTTGACAACCACCAGTCTTGGTTGGAGTGGTGGTTTCAATAACAATTTAGTCACACGTTCCTTCAGCCAATCAGGATGTAGAGTGAAAGCAACATAGACATCAAGAGGAAAGAGCAACTGAGTCTTTGAAGCTAGCAAGAGCTAAACAAGCACCGGCATGAGTAAGGAGATTGTGACAGAGGGGGTGTGACTAGAAGACTAATCCTCTGGATAGATGTGAGAAGCAGAGAGAATATTGAGAGCAGGAGGAAGAGTCTGACAGATGAAGACAGATCTTGTGGCAAAGGGAAAAGGAGGCTAGCAATTCTGAGAGGGCAAGTGGCCTGCAGGTAGGAGAACAGGGATACCGTCTGATGGAAAAACAACTGCCTACCAACATACAAGAGCAGCCAGAGGGATCCAGCTCAGATGAGCTGCACAGAAGATGACAGCTGCAAATCTGACCTTTTTTAGATTATATTTTCCTTCCTTTTATCAGACTGCTGGATATCGTCTCTCTGCAGTGAAACCTGTACACTCTTGTTAGGCAGTCTCTCGTCTGAAGAGGCCTTCCCCCTCAGTTATCCCCAAACCGTGGGAGTGCATTTCTACTTCACCTGTATGAAAAGGCCACCTATGTCACACAGATTTCTCTTGGTCCCTTAAAGCAGGTTTTACCAACTAGAAAAAAGGGGCTTTCCTTGTATTCTTGTAAAAATCATTCACAAGAAGACAGGGTTTTAAAAGTTGTTTACTGCAGCTCCTGTATGGACAAGTATGGACAAGTTCCATGTTTAAAGAGGGCAGAGGAAAGATTTGGCTCTTTTTAACATGTGGAATTGGGGCCATGCTACTAGCTGGCTATGAGGGAAGGCTGCTGACATGGAGGCCTGTTTGTCATAGCTCTCCCAGCTTGTGCAGTGCGTGTTCACATTTGGACTAGGAATGATTCATGTGGCTCAAAATGGATTTTGGGGGTTTTGTTGTTGTTGTTGCCTTCTCTTTGGAAACATTATGAAGATTATAACGTTGCAAATTACACTTACTGAAGATCTAGCTCAAAGCTTGTAAATGCATTTTTTGGGTTAAAATTAAATGCCTGATTCTTTTTGATTCCTTATTTCTGACCTATTCTCTTGGTTCCAATTGAAAAAATGGCTTGTACTTCATTTGAGAAGCATTTCAAGAACACTTTCCATGGGAACCGAAAACAGATGTGATAAACCTCCAAACATGAGATTTAGCCTAACATCTGTTGTTTAATGAAATGTTACAAAACAAGTGTGTGTGTGTGTGTGTGTGGGAGTGTAATCCTGTTTTGCCTGTGTTATCTGAAAGGTGACACACCTGACTTTCTGAATATTATTTTTCAGGAGACACTGAAAACGTGCAGTAAAAATGCGTGTTGGGATAAACAAACCTGACCCTGCCAGTTAGCACTGGGAGTAGGTTTGTGAGGTTCTTGCAACATGTCAGCACATCTGGGTACTCTGTGTAACGGGATTGTAATTTACAACAGAAGTGAGAGATTTCTGGGGGAGGGAGGGGAAGAGATGCAATTATGAAGGGAATACTGTAGTGTAAGGTCCTGATCCAGCAAAACACTTAAGCATACTGCTTAACTTTAAGCACGTGAATTGCCCTACCAGAGTAAATGAGACTGCTCATATGCTTAAAACTAAGCAGATTTAATTGCTTTGCTGGACTTCGGCCTACATAAATTATTAGGGTTAAAATGAAACTGTACACCAAATATTTCAAATGATCTGGATTAAATTCTTCCCTGTGTATGTTTCATTCACACCAAGATGAATGGAAACACCATCAGTTTCCATTCACAGAGATATTTTATAATTCTTCTATCAGGATTTTTTATCTGAAATAATAAAATATTTATGCGATTTAAAAAAAAATTAAAAGAGGATATGTTTTGTACAATACAACCAAAATGTGAAACCACCAAGAATCTACCAATGTGATATATGCCATCGTGTGCCAGCAATGCCCCTCTGCCATGTACATTGGCCAAACCGGACAGTCTCTACGCAAAAGAATAAATGGACATAAATCTGACATCAGGAATCCTAACATTCAAAAACCAGTAGGAGAACACTTCAGCCTCTCTGGCCACTCAGTAAAAGATTTAAGGGTGGCAATTTTGCAACAGAAAAGCTTCAAAAACAGACTCCAATGAGAAACTGCTGAGCTTGAATTACTATGCAAACTAGCAAAAAGAAAAGGAATACTTGTGGCACCTTAGAGACTAACCAATTTATTTGAGCATGAGCTTTCGTGAGCTACAGCTCACTTTTTCTTTTTGCAAAGACAGACTAACACGGCTGTTACTCTGAAACCTATGCAAACTAGATAGCATTAACTTGGGTATGAATAGAGACTGGGAGTGGCTGGGTCATTACACATATTGAATCTATTTCCCTTAGTGAAGTATCCTCACACCTTCTTGTCAACTGTCTAAATGGGCCATCATGATTATCACTACAAAAGTTATTTTCTCCTGCTGATAATAGTTCATCTTAATTAATTAGCCTCTTACCGTTTGTATGGCAACTTCCACCTTCTCTGTATGTGTATATATATATATATCTTCTTACTATATGTTCCATTCTATGCATCCAATGAAGTGAGCTGTAGCCCACGAAAGCTTATGCGCTAATAAATTTGTTAGTCTCTAAGGTGCCACAAGTACTCCAGTTCTTTTTGCGGATACAGACTAACACGGCTGCTACTCTGACACCTAGAAACTATGATTGACTGGAAAACAAGAGTTCTGTTTTGCAAAAAATTGAGATTGCAAAATTAGTTTCTATGGGGAGAGGAAGAGCATGTCTAGTGGTTAGGGCACTCATCTGTAATGTGGGAGACCCAAATGCAAGTCCCTGCTCTGCCTAGTTGATAGTGCATACTTGAATCTACATCCCAGGTGAGTGCCTTAACTAGCAGGCTATAGAATCAGTCTTTCTCTTTCTCAACTCTCCTACTGGAGCTGTTCCACTTTGTAGGACTAATTAAATATTATTTAGGACAGAGAGAGAGTTTTGTTGAAACAAATATGTTTCCATGGAAAGTTTTGGTTTTGATGAATCAGCATTTTCCAGTGAAAAATTTATGACCAACTCTACTTCTATAAATAATAATGAAACTGTGACAAATTTAATTTCATTGTCTGAGATAAGTGAAATTCAACCAGTGAACATAGAGATTTTTTCTCTTCTAATAAATGTAGTAATTTATTATAAACATCAATAAGGATATTTGTTCTTAAGAAATATTTGATTTTTAACTTGACAATATTCTTTGAGGGCTACAGTGCAAAACCTTGATATTGCTCACAGGTTAATAAGTTATTTTTAATAACCTGCCTTTTAAATGAAGTAGTTTCATAGGCTAACTTTCTCCAGAGAAGGCAGTGGAATGCAATCTGAGAAGTTAAAACCTTGAATCTCTTGTCTATAATGTAAAAGAAGTTTCAAATCAAAAGCCAGCAATTAACAACATAACAAAATGTACATGTACCTTCATGCTAACCAACCATTTCAATCCCCACCTCAGCACGAATTTACAAAGTTACATACTTTATTTTTGGTGTAGGGTTTTTCATGCAAACAAAATGATCAGTCTTTTTATTTAAAGTCCTGTTTGTGTGCCAGAAAATATGATGAATATAAATAATTGGCGGGGGGGGGGGTTAGTTCTCCTCTTCACTCTAGGAAGATGTAAAATCCTGCCCTTTCTCTACTTGTTGATTTCTTTGCATTACTGGGAAGTGATCAGTAAAGAAGTAAGTTAAATCAATCTGCCCTGGGAACGGTTTCCGTATGAAGGTATTGGTCATCGACTGGCAATGACACTTCTACAGAGAGGGTCTTGTCAGCAGCTGTGACTCTGTCATTTGGGTGTTTGTCACTGACATGCACAGATATGATCTTAGCAGCTGCAAAAGCTTGAGTGCTGTAGGCAGCTTTTCCACCAAGAGTGTGAATCATTTAGTTCTGGGGGCATACTGGAACTGAAAGTATGTATCCCAGTAATACTTTAATTTTCAGTATGCAGGGCCAGATTCTCTGCTGGTGTAAAATGACATCGCTCTATTGAAATCAATGGACTATGCTGATTTTGGGTTTGATCTTGCACACATTTAAATCAATACTAAAGTCCCGATTGACTTAAATGGGCACAGAATCAGACCCTTATACCAGCTGAGGATCTGGCCTAGAGAGAATCAGATCCTTTTTCCATTTAAAATAAGGTGTTATACTCCAAGTTAATTAACTTAATAAAAGGCCCTGACCGCCCAATTCCCTTTTGTGGTCTTTAATACACTTAGCTAGAATTAAATGGTGCTATCATAATAAAACAAAAGTCTGGAGCAAAATACCTATGCATTCTTTCTCTCTCTCCTCACTTCTCAGCATACACAATCAAGAAATCTTTTAGAGGATGGGTCCTTTAACCTAATAAAAATACAGAGTCAATCTGGCTCTCCCCGCTCCCCATCCCCGATTGTAAAAAAGTATTTTCTGCAGTTTTATGAAAGAAAAGTCTGACTCTTGGTACTGAAGCACATTCCCAATATGGATCCACCATTTTTTTTTTTTGGTAGATGTTGACAGAAAAAATGGTGCTTGCTCGAAACATGATGGGGGTGATTCTGATTTCATTTGAAACTGTTTCACATTAGTGCAGTTCCACTGAGTTTGCTGATACTATTCCTGATTTACACGGAAGAACAGACTCAGGCCCAATTTAGCCACAATTTCTCTGTATTATACAAGGAGTACAACAGGAAACCAACAACAGGGTAATTCTGGTGCAATCAGAAACCAAATAATGCAGACTCTATGTATCCCCAGCTAGTCATTTTCAGGTAGTACTAAACATCTGTCTAAGCTTCCACTGCAGGCAGAACAAGCAGTTCCCTAGGGGAAGTGCAGCAAGACCAGTAATGTATATAAGCCATGAGACCAGAAATATTTTTGATTGATTTCAGGTCACTTTACAGACAGCTATGGTCTGATCTCCTTATGTTTATTCCAGAGGTCATCTATCTGTCTTCAGCAAGAGGAAAGGATAGACCAAGTTGGAAATCAGAAGGAGAGGGTAAAAAAAAAAAGTAAAAACTGAATTTGTCAATATCCCAGGGAAATGGTGCAATGTCAGAGTAGCTGACCATATACAACAGTCAAACAATGACCCATGTCTCCAGAGAATAGTAGAGCTGCATTCTGCCTGTCTTACTCATGGTAGCAATCTCATTGGCTTCAATGGATGAGTGAGGTGAGCAGGATTTGCCACTTAAGCAACTGCAGAAAATTTTGTTGCAGGCATCTCACATTTTATTTTCACCCAATTACTTCAGTCAAGTCTGTAAAATCCCTGCAGTTTTGAATGAAGAATTATTTACTCTTTCCTAGAGGCTGACAACTGTTCCTTCTATAGTCAGCTATTGCCCTACAGGAGGGATTTGGTTTCCCTATTGGTCATGCTGTCATTGTCTAGGGATACATATATCTTAGGCAGAATTTGGTGCCAACATTCTTTTTAAAAGGGTCTCACGGTTTGTCTGACTTGTATAAGTCCACAAGGGCACTTGCTGATATATGGAGTGTGGTAAGATTACATGACAAAATTGGTTGCCCTTGATAATATTGGTGCATTGGGCACAGTGTAGAGAAGGACATATGGCTGTGATTTTCCTACCTTGAACTTGAAAGAAAAAGTCATGATTTAATTTTACGTCAGCACCTGGAGGCTCTTTATTTCTTGCTTTTGCTCTTTATTGCTCCCACAACACCATGGTAAAAACATACACTAACTGCAGCCTTCAGTAATACAGTCTGTGGATATTCCAGATGCAAGGTCATGCCGTGTTCAGTAGTGGTCCCTGTAGTCCATCTTCAGCACTGCTTTAAAAGTTGGGGACTGCTACTGACTCTTCTCTCCTCCACTACTGCTTTTCACTACCTAACAAATAATAATAAGATTTAGCATTCAAGTTACTGATCCATATTCTTAACTTTAACTCACATTTAGCTGTTTTTGGCCTAGGGCACTAAAACACTTCTACTGATACAGAGCTTTTCTTCCAGATACCCGACAAAGAGTCCAACATTTTCAAGAGTGGCCACTGGTTTTGGGTGCTTCAATTTCAGCATATTGTACCTGAGTAATGAGCACCCACAAATCCAGGAGAAATCAGTAGCTGCTGCAGGTGATCAGCTGGTCTAACATCAGGCCTAAAATTAATAGAGAGCCTTGCTCTGAGTCCTGAAGGTTAACAAGCCTTTTGGACCAATGGTGGAACTAAATCCCAGAGGCTATGTCCAAGCACACTCAGCTACCTAATTAAGGGAATATTGTTCGGAAAGTACCAGCTGATGACAATTTGAGGTGGGGATGGGTGGTTCTTAAGGCAGCCAGGAATACAAAAGTTCCCCCAGGTTCTAATTTTTATATGGCAATGTACCTCTTTCAAACAGGGGGAAGCAGGTGTTTTCCCTAGGTGTTTCCCTGAAGTTGCCAGCATATCCTCCATTTTACTCAGATTGAGCTTCTGCAAATTTTCCTCATCCAAGCCATTGGCGTGGCAATGGGAAAACAGAGGTACAACATGGTTCAGGTCTGAGGAAAAGAAGTCATAGTGGTGATCAGCTTCTACCTATTGATGATGCTGCAGACCAAACAATATCTCCCTGTCTCTCCCAGCTGCCTCACATAAATATTGAATAACAAGTGTGACACTATAGAAATTTGAAAATTACGAAAGGCCAGATCTAAAGCTTAAAGTTATTGGGAGGCTTTACATTGACTTCCGTGGGCATTGCATCAGGGGCTCACGGAATATGGGCAAATACTGAGGAGAGAAGGATCTGTTAAGCTATAGCATCTTCCAGCTTTTAAAAGAGTGAGTGGAAATGTTTTGGGGGCTCTTCTTCTCTTGTATGATTTTGATGGTGAATATGAAAGTGAGCCTTGTATTAGATGCTGAAATATGTCACCATCTGCAGGATTCTATTTTGTTTGTGACAATGGGTATATGTGATGGTAGATGGAATTGAGCACTTGGCTTTTTTTTTAGGTTTGAGGGAGCCACTAGTTGATGGATTTCAAAGCCATTTGCTTTTGTAATTTTGTGCCTAATTGTTTTATCGCTGTAATTGTGTATTGTCAGTTTTTAGGATTTAATCTAACTTGGGCATTCACTGGCAGTTAGGTCACTGCAGATTCTGTGCACTCTGAGAGTGACTTTCTGGTAAATTGCAATCAAGTCTTCAGGGAAGCAGTCAGAAAAAGAGAGAGACTAGGGGAAGGTTATTTTCATCAGTGTGTTCCACTTAAAATGTAGCTTTCAACCTGCTTTGGAAAAATCACACCCCAATCTCAAAAAAGCTGGTAGAATGTATCCTTTTATGTAGCTGATCATTTGAAACTGCTAGGCATCTGACTAATGATATGAGCTGTTCATGAGTCAAGTCACCTATCTTGTTTTACAAATGCAATTTTTGCATTGATTAGCATCAGTTTAATGGTGGTGTATTATACTTGCTTTTTGAAAACTCTTTATTTGATTTGGGAGGGCCTGTGGAATGGTTCATGTGGGTCGGCACCACACCTAACACCATATCAGTATCCAGTTTCTGTAAATATTGATTTCCTCTTTGAAGAGGTTGACTCTAACTTGTTTTTAATTAGCAATGGCAGATGTTCAGCTGGAAGAACATCTTAAGAATCATTATTCTAATAATGTCCTATTAGCTTTTAAATCTTCCTCTTCATGTAAATCTGTAATTAGTGTGTTCTGTCTGCCAGCCATATTCTACTACAAATTTGAGCTGTGAACAGATAAACCAGGGCATGCTAAAAGCTGCGGAGGTTCTAAAATGAATCTTATGTCTCTGCTCTTCCTGTAACTGTACTGTAAGGATGACAATGCAGCTCTACTATGTTTTTCCGCTGCATGATCCCCCATCTCCTCTGAGCCCACTGAAGACCTTCTCCAGGGGGTGATGGGGCAGTATATTCGGAGGAGTCACACTGGTGGCAGGGAGGGACTGGAGAAGTTAAGCAGTGTCTATGGGCAACATTTCCTCTTAGGACACAGAGCAAAATTCAAACACAAAAAGGCATTCAGGTTGATTGTGGTGCTCCTCAGGGAGGAGGCTGAAATGTACAGCCACAATAGGAGACTCAGTGGTAGCTTTGCTGCTCCAAAGTCATTTTGTTGGGTCGGGAGGGTTGTTTCCTCTGACCTTGTGACTGGAGTGAGCCTTTAAACTGTGCTTCTTCTGGATCTCTGGCTTTTTTCAGGGAGACTGCCATACCACAAAAGAGATGAATGATGTGATGGATGCAGCAGTTAGATTCACGTGATGGGTATCCCAGGAGGGTATTGTTTCTGTTGGAGGGATGGTGGGGGGTCTCATGTTCCCAGACATCTTGGTTGAACCTCCTCTTTTTTGTTGTTATTGTACTTATATTAAAACTATGATTTCCCTCCTAAATCCTTGTTTATCTGCCTGATAAATATATTTGAGCAGGGGGTTGGACTAGATGACCTCCTGAGGTCCCTTCCAACCCTGATATTCTATGATTCTAGGATGCATTGCTGGATTCCCAGCGTAAGGGGTTGACTCAACACTGAATTATTCCAGTTTGACACCAGTGCAACTTCATGGACTTCCATGGACTCTCACTGGTGTCAAACTGGCAGTGTTTGACCCATGCCCATGGTGAATATTTGTTTTTTAATTCAAATGGTTTTGTTGTGTCATCCATGTAACTCATTTCTTTAAAAAAAAAACAACAACCCTGTTTCATACTGCCTTCTGGTGGCAGATTCACTTTCACAGATAATAATACTTTGCATATACTGTACCTAGTGCATTTCATCCAGAGATCCCAAAGGAGAGATAAGTATCGTTATTTGGGGAGACAGAGGCCTCTTACTTGCCCACAGTCTGTCAAGTGACATATAGGTCTGGTGCTGGCCCTCTGCAGAGAAGTGAATTTCCCCTAGTGAGTCAGGGTATGTCTATACTGCAATCCTGGGGTGTGAGTACAGCTCTTGTAGATGTACTGAGCTGGCTTTAATCTGGCTGCCTCAAGCAGGGAAGCATTGGCTGCATTGGCTGCAGTGGGGGCCACGTGAGCAATTACCCAGGGTTCTAGGTGGCCTTGTGCAGCCTGTGCTGAAGCCCATGCCAATGAAGCATCACTGCTCTGGTACCCAAGCTCGCGTTAATCTAGCTAGCTGCAATCCTACCCCCTGATTGCAATGTAGACATGTCTCCGTGTCTGAGTCAGGCCAGTATGTCCCTCGGCCCGCGCCGCTTCCAGCAGCTCCCGTTGGCCTGGCGCAGCGAACCGCGGCCACTGGGAGCCGTGATCGGCCGAACCTGCGGACGCGACAGGTAAACAAACAGCCCCACCCCACCAGCGGCTTTCTCTGCACAAGCGGCAGAACAAGTTTGGGAACCGCTGCACCATGTAATAGGGGGTCTGCCTCTGGGTCACCTCCAACCCTCGGTTGGTGGGATTTTATTCCGGATGTTACAAGTCACCTGGAGAACAGCATTCACAGGTATGTCTTGTGGCATTCTAGTGACATGGCCAAAGAACGTAAGATGCCGGCTGCGGACAGTGGCCCTAGTAGTCTGTAGACTGGAGCAACCGTAAACATCTGCATTATGAATGAAATCGTTCCACTTTATGCCTAATATATGACATTGGCATTTTGTGTGGAAAGTCTCCAGCTTTGCCTAGTCTGAGCAGAATAGTGTCCACATTTTGCAACCATACAGAAGTACAGAGAGGATACTGCTCGAATAGAGTCTGAACTTGGTGGCCACACAGACGATGTTGATTCCATATTCATTGTAAATGACCCATGGCAGATGCTGCAATACCAATCTGGCAAAGAACCTCCATATGAGAGTTGGAGGAATTGGTGAGTATAGAACCCAAATAGCAAAAGCTGGAGACTGCTTCAACGGTTTCATTATTCAAAGAGATTGGAGTCGCGGGTGGACCGGATCCTAGGTTTTGCAGCTTTGTCTCTGACCACAAAATATGGAGGCTGACCTTGGCCCATGACTCCATTTGCTGGAGTGCCTCGCAAAACTTGTCAGAGCTCTGTACTAGAAGAACTGTCCCCGCAGAGTCTGACCTGTACCTCATTGTGATGGAGTGGTGTAACATCTGAAGTAGGGGATTGCTCGTTGGAGCTATGGCAGGCTGGTCTGAAATAGTGCGTTGGTCATTATGCGAGGTGGACAGGTCCAACGAGAATCTGAAAATGATGGCTAACACAAACGACAAAGACACAGGGCAGCAACTGTGCCTAGCTACTGGAGGTGAAGGAAGTTGCCAAGAAAGACTCAATAGCTTGGGTCGCACAGCACTGGTAGACCAGGAAAAGGTTCGCATTACTGCACCTCTATCTCATGTCAGTGGGACAAGGTATCTTTGGGACAACCATTCGTTCTGGCTTTTGATCAACTCAGCTACAGGAGTTAAAGCCCTTGCCCTACTCTCAGCTGCAGATGCCCTGCCAGTGCCGTCTTCCCCAGGCACAAATGTGATGGGTTCATACCAAAGCCCCCCTGGGGACAGACGTCCCCTGATGTTGGCTGGTGCGTCTGCAGTATATCGTGACAATGTATTCAATCATAGCTGGGATCTCTGCCAATCCATCAAAATTGCAACCTGGAATGTTGCAACTCTTTACAGATGTGATAATCAGGTCGCTGTCTCACACAAAATGGACAGTCTTGGCATATCAATCTCCAGCCTAATGGAAGCCAGGCTGATAGATCACAGATGCCATGAGGTTGAAAATTTGTTAGTCTACAATTTAAAGATGCTTTTAAATATTTTATTTTTGAGATAATTCAGGTGATCCAATTCCCATATTTTTCACAATAGAAAATTGTGTCATCAAATATAAGGTCACGTGTGATCATGTCTGTGTTTCACTATTTCACTAGAGAATGTCATGTTGTTTAACTTCTTTGGTATTCAGGCTTAAACATGCACACATGGAAATGAAATTACTTTCTAAAAGCTCACTCTAACTCTCTAAAGAGCCAGAGATAGAGTGGGGTAAATCTGAAGTCTTCTTTGTAAAAGCCTTATTTCTAGCTTGGTAGTTTCTTAACTTCCCATGACTCCTGATTCACAAGGATTTCCTGCCTTGCTGTCTTCCCATCATAGTGTTTCATTTTTATATATTTTTGTGCTGAGGAGATAATTTATACTTATTGGGTTGATCTCAACAAATAAAAAAGGGTCTGTTCTTGATGTGCCCAATAATCTCTCCCACAGACCACTCTGAGTTTTAGTGGTCCCTCTACATACATCTTGGAATATTAATCACAGAGAATTTATGGGCCTGGTTCTCTCTCATTTTACACTGGTGTAAATCAGGAGTAGCTCCATTGAAATCAATGGGCCAGATCCTCAGCTGCTATAAACTGGCATCACTCCAGTGTCATCAATAAAGCAATGCCTATTTACAACAGCTGAAGATCTGGTCCAATGGATTTATTTATACCAGCTTTTACACTGGTGTAAGAAGAGAACCTGTGATTTGTGAGTCTGTGATTTGTCCCTCTTTTGCAGAAAGATGATGGTTAGTACTTTTCTAATCTAAAAGACATGTTGATGGTGATACTCTAAAAATACCCAGAATAATATAGAATCATAGAAATGTAGGGCTGGAACGGACCGTGAAATATTTCATAATGTGAAATAGTTATGGGTAAGGACAAAGTCACAAAGTTCAGCCACCAGGTTAGCCGTGACATAATGTCAAAAAAACTATTTCACATTTGGGGACAATGTATACCTTCAGATCAGCGGCACTGCTATGGGTACCCGCATGGCCCCACAGTATGCCAACATTTTTATGGCTGATTTAGAACAACGCTTCCTCAGCTCTCGTCCCCTAAAGCCCCTACTCTACTTGCGCTATATTGATGACATCTTCATCATCTGGACCCATGGAAAAGAAGCCCTTGAGGAATTCCACCATGATTTCAACAATTTCCATCCCACCACCAACCTCAGCCTGGTCCAGTCCACACAAGAGATCCACTTCCTGGACACTACAGTGCTAATAAACAATGGTCACATAAACACCACCCTATACCGGAAACCTACTGACCGCTATTCCTACCTGCATGCCTCCAGCTTTCACCCTGACCACACCACACGATCCATCGTCTACAGCCAAGCTCTGCAATACAACCGCATTTGCTCCAACCCCTCAGACAGAGACAAACACCTACAAGATCTCTGTCAAGCTTTCTTACAACTACAATACCCACCTGCAGAAGTAAAGAAACAGATTGATAGAGGCAGAAGAGTTCCCAGAAGTTACCTACTACAGGACAGATCTAACAAAGAAAATAACAGAACACCACTAGCCGTCACCTTCAGCTCCCAACTAAAACCCCTCCAACGCATTATTAAGGATCTACAACCTATCCTAAAGGATGACCCAGCACTCTCACAAATCTTGGGAGACAGGCCAGTCCTTGCCTACAGACAGCCCCGCAACCTGAAGCAAATACTCACCAACAACCACATACCACTCAACAGAACCACTAACCCAGGAACTTATCCTTGCAACAAAGCCCGTTGCCAACTGTGTCCACATATCTATTCAGGGGACACCATCACAGGGCCTAATAACATCAGCCACACTATCAGAGGCTCGTTCACCTGCACATCCACCAATGTGATATATGCCATCATGTGCCAGCAATGCCCCTCTGCCATGTACATTGGTCAAACTGGACAGTCTGTACGTAAAAGAATAAATGGACACAAATCAGATGTCAAGAATTATAACATTCATAAACCAGTCGGAGAACACTTCAATCTCTCTGGTCACGCAATCACAGACATGAAGGTCGCTATCTTAAAACAAAAAAACTTCAAATCCAGACTCCAGTGAGAAACTGCTGAATTGGAATTCATTTGCAAATTGGATACTATTAATTTAGGCTTAAATAGAGACTGGGAGTGGCTAAGTCATTATGCAAGGTAGCCTGTGTCCTCTTGTTTTTTCCTACCCCCCCCCCAGATGTTCTGGTTTAACTTGGATTTAAACTTGGAGAGTGGTCAGTTTGGATGAGCTATTACCAGCAGAAGAGTGAGTTTGTGTGTGTATGGGGGTGGGGGACATGTGAGAAAACCTGGATTTGTGCAGGAAATAGCCCAACTTGATTGTCATGCACATTGTGTAAAGAGTTGCCACTTTGGATGGGCTATCACCAGCAGGAGAGTGAATTTGTGTGGGGGGGTGGAGGGTGAGAAAACCTGGATTTGTGCTGGAAATGGCCCACCTGATGATCACTTTAGATAAGCTATTACCAGCAGGACAGTGGGGTGGGAGGAGGTATTGTTTCATATTCTCTGTGTATATATAAAGTCTGCTGCAGTTTCCACGGTATGCATCCGATGAAGTGAGCTGTAGCTCACGAAAGCTTATGCTCAAATAAATTGGTTAGTCTCTAAGGTGCCACAAGTACTCCTTTTCTTTTTGCGAATACAGACTAACACGGCTGTTACTCTGAAACCTGATATTTGAAGACTGTTAACAGGTCCCCACTCAGTCTTCTTTTCTCCAAAGTAAACATGCCCAGGTTTTTTTAGCCTTTCTTCATAGGTCACGTTTTCTAAACTTTATGTCATTTTTTTGGTTCTCCTCTGGACTTTATCCAATTTCCCCACATCCTTCTTAAAAAGTGCTGCCCAGAACTGGACACACTATTCAGCTGAGGCCTCACCAGTGCTGAGTAGAGTGGGACAGTTACCTCCTATGTCTTACAGATGACAGTTCTGTTAATATGCCCCTGAATGATACTAGCCTTTTTTGCAACTGCATCACATTATTGCCTCATATTCAGTTTGTGATCCACTATAACCTCCAGATCCTTTTCAGCAGTACTCCTGCCTAGCCAGTTATTCCGCATTTTGTAGTCAAGCATTTGATTTTTAATTGATGAGGATAGCACTTTGGACTTGTTGGTATTGAATTTCATCTTGTTCATTTTAGTCCAATTATCCAATTTGTTAAGGTCATTTTGAATTCTAATCCTGTGCTCCCAAGTGTTAGTAGCGACGCCTCATAGCTTGGAGTCATACACAAATCTTATAAGCACATTTTCTGCTCCATTGTCACTGATGAAGATATGGAATAGTACCAGACCCAGGACAGATCCTTGAAGGAGCCCACTAGATACTGTCCCCCCAGTTTGACACTAACCCATTGATAACTGTCTTTGAGTACGGTCTTTCAACAAGTTGGGCACCCCCCTATAGTAAATTCATCTAGACCACATTTCCCTAGTTTTTCTTATGAGAATGTCACATAGGATTCGTAAAAAGAAAAGGAGTACTTGTGGCACCTTAGAGACTAACCAATTTATTTGAGTCTCTAAGGTGCCACAAGTACTCCTTTTCTTTTTGCGAATACAGACTAACACGGCTGTTACTCTGAAACCTGTCACATAGGATTGTGTCAAAAGCCTCAGCAAAATCAAGGCACATCATGTCTACAGCTTCCCCCTATCGATTAGGCCAGCAACCCTGTCAAAGAAGGAAATTAGGTTGGTTTGGCATGATTTGTTCTTGACAAATTAATGCTGTATATTACTTATAACCTTGTTATCCTCCAGATGCTTACAAATTCATTATTTAATCATTTGTTCCATTATCTTTCCAGGTATTGAAGTTAGGCTGCCAGGTTTATAATCCCCCAGGTCCTCTTAGTCCCTTTTGTAAAGATGGGTACTATGTTTGCTCTTCTCCAGTCCTCTGGGACTTTACCCTTCCTCCTGGAGTTCTCAAAGATAATTATTAATGGTTCCAAGATTGCGTCAGCTAAATACCTTAGGATGAATTTCATCAGGCCCTGCTGACTTGAATACATCTAACTTATCAAAATATTCTTTAACCTGTTCTTTCCCTATTTTGGCTTGTGTTCCTTTCCCCTTGTTGTTAATATTAATAGTGTTGAGTATATAATCACAATTTACCTCTTTAGTGAAAACTGAAGTAAAAGAGGCATTAAACTCTTCAGTCTTCTTGATGTTGTCCATTACTAGCTTTCCTCATCTGCTAAGTAGAAGAGATACATTTTCCTTCATCTTTCTCTTGCTTCTAATGTATTTATAGAACCTCTTCTTATTCCGTTTTATGTCCTTTGCTAGGTTTAACTCATTTTGTGCCTTAGCCTATCTGATTTCGTCCCTACATGCTTGTGCTATTTGTTTGTACTCCTCCTTAGCAATTTGTTCATGTTTCCACTTTTTTAGGATTCCCTTTTGATTTTTCAGATCATTAAAGAACTCTTGATGGAGCCATATTGCCCTCTTACTTTTATTTGTATCTTTCCTTCACATCAGGATAGTTTGATATCTTTGCTTTATCATAAATGTGTCCAATTTTATTAATTTAATCTCAGACTCTATTCCCCCCTCCCCCGCTGAATAGTAGCATGCAGTGCTATTGTTAGACTGGCCCATTGTTGTCCCTCAATATTTTAAGAGAATAAATTATTAAGATTTTTCTCAGTTACTTTTCATTTTTCTGTGTTTAACTTTATTCTTTAATTCAAGCTGTGCTTGAAGCATATCCTGTCTGATGTGACTAAGCTGTTGACTCATTTCTTTTATGGCTCTAATAAAACAAGATCTAATGAATAGCAGTTGGAAATCAACCACCACCTGCACCTGCAAAATCCAGATTGTTCTTTTCTAAGGTCTGGTTTCTTGTATATAGCGTGAATGGACTTTAAAATATCCAATGAGCATGTCTCAGTTGTAGTTGAAATTGTATTTTCTTCTGTGCTAAAGATTTTCTGCTTAGCCTTTGTATTGCACCCAAACTCTTCAGTTCAGAAAATTTTAAATAGCATCCTTCTGAAAACTGTCTCAGTAAACACTAACTATGGTAATTGCATTGAAAAGGTCTAATGCTGACAGTTAGGCTTGTATCAAACACCAGGGATTTGCTTTGACTCTAGTGGGGATTTCATAACGTTAGGGATTAGCATTTCAACCTACTTTTGCCATCATTTTATTATAATTTGATTGTGTCTCTTTCACTATAGTCATCAGCTGTGCGTCCAGATTCTTTTCTGAGATCCGGCCCAATTGCACCACTCAAGTGGCATAAAAGGACTGGATTCTGGCTGAAAATTGGCAGCAGAGAATTTCCCTGGCCTAGGGGAACTCCCTGTTGGTGAATCTGAGCTGGGTTCAGCCCCTGCAACTATGCCTGCCTCTTTCCAAGTATACAGCGCATATCATATGAAATATGGGGTGTAACAGAGATCTGTTCCACTATAACTATCCATTAAGGACACCAATTGACAGCTCTAAGCATCGTTAAGACTGAGGATCAGGCAGATGGAATTGGCTTCTTGGCACACCACACCCTCTTGTCTGCCGAGAAAAGCCCCATAATTAGTTCTGAATATAGTCCTTACACAGGCAAAATAGTCATTGAAATCCAGTGGGATTTTTTCCAACAGAAAGTCCAGAGATCTAGGCCCTCAGCTGTTTGTGAACTAATGCTTTATTCGCCTGCCCCTTTAAGGAACGGATCCCAGCAGTTATTTAATTAGTGGTATGCTGTTTAGTTGCGGGGGCCAGGATAGAAGTGGGTAAAGGAACGTTCCACAGCTCTGCTGCTTGTTGGAGTGGCAAAACATTACAGGGATCCCATGGCCAACAAGGGGTGATATTTGCTTCCCAGGAGAGTCAGTTGTTGGAAAGCATATGGAATTGAGTTAGATTTTGGAGTTTAACCCTACGGGATGTGCAATTGCAGGGTGGCTAACTCTTGTGATTTCATCGTCAGTTTCACGATATTTGGTGTTTTTCTTAAAGTCTCAGTGCTGGAGTCCCAAAATTACAGGAGATTCTCAGCTTTGGCTTTAAAAAACTGTTTCTAGCTCTTATGGTTGCTGCTATTGATTAGAAAACATGACCCGAGTTCACCCTAAAATCTCAGAAATCAGAAGGCAAAGGAAAAGATTCCAACATTTATTATTTTTAACAATTTCATGACATTTTGGACTCTGACTCATGATTTTTGAATAGTTGGGCTTGGCAGTACTGCCTCTGAGGGAGTTAAATCAGACTGGGCGGTCAAAACGCAGAGCTAAATATTGACGTCATTTACACTTGTATAAATCTGAAGTTTCTCCGCTGAAGCCAGTAGAGTTATTTCAGATTTACCCTAGTGTAAATGATGTCAGAATCTGGCCCACTCTCCCTACTTAAAATTGAGGAGGTTGCTGTGAGGTAGAAGAGTATTCGTGATATAAGTGTGCAAATGAGCTTTGCATACATCTCACTTTGCTTTAGCTTTCCCATATCATGTCTTGGCACAAGCAGTAGCTTATTCTGACCTTGCATTTAACTCTGTTATATATGGTCAGCATTACACAGGAATCTAGACATAGGCTCCAGTTCAGCAAGACACTTAAGCATGTACTTAAGTGTGTTGCTGAAACTGGGTCTTATTGAGAACTTCTCTTCCAAGTGTTCTTCTCTGGATTTCCCAGTTTTCAGCCGTCTCAGACTGAAATATAACTATATCTATATTCGGATAATAGCAATAATAACTGAAGATAGACCATTAATGGTCTAACATACTGTCATAAATATAAAGGGAAGGGTAAACCCCTTTGAAATCCCTCCTGGCCAGGGGAAAGCTCCTCTCACCTGTAAAGGGTTAAGAAGCTAAAGGTAACCTCGCTGGCACCTGACCAAAATGACCAATGAGGAGACAAGATACTTTCAAAAGCTGGGAGGAGGGAGAGAAACAAAGGGTTTGTGGGTCTGTCTGTAGTCGTCTTGGCCAGGGACAGAACAGGAATGGAGCCTTAGAACTTTTAGTAAGTAATCTAGCTAGGTATGTGTTAGATTATGATTTCTTTAAATGGCTGAGAAAAGAATTGTGCTGAATAGAATAACTATTTCTGTCTGTGTATCTTTTTTGTAACTTAAGGTTTTGCCTAGAGGGGTTCTCTATGTTTTTGAATCTAATTACCCTGTAAGATATCTACCATCCTGATTTTACAGGGGGGATTTCTTTATTTCTATTTACTTCTATTTTTTATTAAAAGTCTTCTTGTAAAACACTGAATGCTTTTTCATTGTTCTCAGATCCAAGGGTTTGGGTCTGTGGTCACCTATGCAAATTGGTGAGGCTTTTTATCCAACATTTCCCAGGAAAGGGGGAGTGCAAGTGTTGGGAGGATTGTTCATTGTTCTTAAGATCCAAGGGTCTGGGTCTGTAGTCACCTAGGCGAATTGGTGAGGCTTTTTACCAAACCTTGTCCAGGAAGTGGGGTGCAAGGTTTTGGGAAGTATTTTGGGGGGAAGGACGCGTCCAAACAGCTCTTCCCCAGTAACCAGTATTAGTTTGGTGGTGGTAGCGGCCATTCCAAGGATAACGGGGGTAATATTTTGTACCTTGGGGAAGTTTTGACCTAAGCTGGTAAAGATAAGCTTAGGAGGTTTTTCATGCAGGTCCCCACATCTGTACCCTAGAGTTCAGAGTGGGGGAGGAACCTTGACATGGTGGCGCAGCGGTGGGATTAACCTGAAATCATTTTGAGATCCAGTTGAGATTTTTTGAACTAGAAATACAGATTTTAAAAAGGAATTTTTAGGAAGTCCAGAAGGCAGCTTTGAAACTGAAAGCAGCTTGGTTTCTCTCTGCTTTGTGGCCAAGCAGAGACAAAAGGGGATTATCTTGTGAATTGCAGGTTTCATTTGCCTGGAGGCAGGGTACTTAACTCCTGCAGGGAAATTCACAGTCTTCCAACCCAGAGGTTTGTTTTTTTTTTCTTTTCTTCCTAAAAGTAAATAGGGGGTGTGTGCTCTACCCATTTGCCTGGAGACAAAAGTGGCAGGGTTTTTTTTAGGATTTTGATTTTTTTTTTTTGTTTTACAAGGAGCACAGGTTTGAAAAGAAATTTTTTTTTTCTTTGGGCTGGGTAAGCAGGTTCCCAAGTAGTTCGAGGTTTTTTGCTTTAATTTGGGCCCAGAGCAGAGACAAGGGAATTGTCTTTTTCTGTAGGCTGACAATCACTATCAGAGAATAGGTATTCTATTCCAGCACAGCAAAAAATTACAGCCAAGTTTTGTTTGTTTATTTCTAAACCTCGGGTGTAAAGTTAGTTAAAAACAGAGAGGTTAGAATGGCCAAATCCTCGGCTCGACTACAGCTGGAATTAGCCAAATTTCAGGCTGAGGAAAAACAAAGGGAACATGAAAGACAGATAGAACTCATGCGGCTGGAGAAGGAGGTACAGGAGGCTGCCCACAAGAGGGAAATGGAGGCGAGGAAGCATGTGGAGGAGATGGAGAGAATAAAGGCCCAGCAGAACATACCAACAAACCCTAACAATCCTTCTCCAGGTACCACTTCCCATCCCAGAAAGTTCCCCACCTACAAGGCAGGTGATGATACCGAGGCCTTCTTAGAAAACTTCGAAAGGGCCTGCCTTGGGTACAACATCTCTACTGACCAATACATGGTAGAGCTGAGGCCGCAGCTCAGTGGACCCTTAGCTGAGGTGGCAGCTGAAATGCCTAGAGAACACATGAACAAGTATGAACTGTTTAAATCCAAGGCGAGAGTCAGAATGGGGATAACACCCGAGCAGTCTCGTCGGAGGTTCCGAGCCCTAAGGTGGAAACCAGACATGTCATTTACCCGACATGCCTACCACATTGTGAAACATTGGGATGCCTGGATATCAGGAGCAAGTGTTGAATCTCCAGTAAATTTGCCCTTCCTAATGGAAATGGAACAATTCTTAGAGGGTGTTCCTGAGGAAATAGAAAGATACATCCTAGATGGGAAACCCAAAACTGTAATCGAGGCAGGAGAGATTGGAGCCAGATGGGTGGAGGTGGCAGAGAAGAAGAAAACTGGTCGCAGTTGGAGCGGAGACCAGAAGGGACCACCCCAGACCACACCCTATTACCGGGGGCCGCCCAAAGCCCCGCCTACCTCCCAAAGAACCCTCCAGACCCCTTATCGTCCCACCACCCCGTTCTCCAGCAACCCTCCTCGTCCCAGTGACCCGTCAGCTGGACGATGTTTTAAGTGTAACGAGCTGGGGCATGTAAAGGCCAACTGCCCCAAGAACCCCAACAGATTACAGTTCATTGCACCGGAATCACACCAGAGGTCCACAGGCCCAGATACCTCCCAGATACCCTTGGAGCGGAGGGAAACTGTGAGTGTGGGCGGGAAGAAGGTCACCGCGTGGAGGGACACCGGAGCACAAGTGTCAGCTATCCATGCTTCCTTAGTGGACCCCAATTTAATCAACCCAGAGATCCAAGTGACGATTCAACCCTTCAAGTCCAACTCTTTCAATTTGCCTACAGCCAAGTTGCCTGTCCAGTACAAGGGCTGGTCAGGAATGTGGACTTTTGCAGTCTATGATGATTATCCCATCCCCATGCTGTTGGGGGAAGACTTGGCCAATCATGTGAAGCAGGCCAAGAGGGTGGGAATGGTCACCCGCAACCAGGCTAAACAAGCCGTGAGGCCTAGCTCTGTTCCGGAAACTTCTATCAGGACCCAGTCAGAGGTGATGGACCTGGACCCCAGGCCAATGTCTGCAACAGCAGTAGTGGATCCAGTCCCAGAGACCCAGACGGAACCAGTCCCAGAACCGGAACCAGCCGAACAACCAACACCAGACCCCGTGTCAGCACTGAATCCAGTACTTGCAACCTCAACACCAGAGGGCCCCACCGAACCTGAACTGGCAGCAGCCGATAACCCTACACAAGAGGCTCAGCCGGAGCCTGAATCCCAACATAGTGCACCAGCGGAGAGCGGTTCACAGTCAACAGAAACAGCTCCATCCCCTATATCGCTTCCAGAGGGACCAAGCCTAGGTCCACAATCCCATGAGGAACTGATGTCTCCAGCATCAAGGGAACAGTTCCAGACCGAACAGGAAGCAGATGAAAGCCTCCAGAGAGCTTGGACGGTGGCACGGAGCAACCCACCGCCTCTCAGCTCTTCTAATCGATCCAGGTTTGTTGTAGAAAGAGGACTTTTATACAAGGAAACTCTTTCTGGGGGACACCAGGAAGACTGGCATCCTCAGAGACAGTTGGTAGTTCCAACTAAATACCGGGCCAAGCTCTTGAGCTTAGCCCATGATCACCCTAGTGGCCATGCTGGGGTGAACAGGACCAAAGACCGTTTGGGGGGGTCATTCCACTGGGAGGGAATGGGCAAGGATGTTTCTACCTATGTCCAGTCTTGTGAGGTGTGCCAAAGAGTGGGAAAACCCCAAGACCAGGTCAAAGCTCCTCTCCAGCCACTCCCCATCATTGAAGTTCCATTTCAGCGAGTAGCTGTGGATATTCTGGGTCCTTTTCCGAAAAAGACACCCAGAGGAAAGCAGTACATACTGACTTTCATGGATTTTGCCACCCGATGGCCGGAAGCAGTAGCTGTAAGCAACACCAGGGCTAAAAGTGTGTGCCAGGCACTAGCAGACATTTTTGCCAGGGTAGGTTGGCCCTCCGACATCCTCACAGATGCAGGGACTAATTTCCTGGCAGGAACTATGAAAAACCTTTGGGAAGCTCATGGGGTAAATCACTTGGTTGCCACTCCTTACCATCATCAAACAAATGGCATGGTGGAGAAGTTTAATGGAACTTTGGGGGCCATGATACGTAAATTCGTAAATGAGCACTCCAATGATTGGGACCTAGTATTGCAGCAGTTGCTCTTTGCCTACAGAGCTGTACCACATCCCAGTTTAGGGTTTTCCCCATTTGAACTTGTATATGGCCGTGAGGTTAAGGGGCCATTGCAGTTGGTGAAGCAGCAATGGGAGGGATTTACACCTTCTCCAGGAACTAACATTCTGGACTTTGTAACCAACCTACAAAACACCCTCCGAACCTCTTTAGCCCTTGCTAGAGAAAACTTACAGGATGCTCAAAAAGAGCAAAAAGCCTGGTATGATAAAAATGCCAGAGAGCGTTCCTTCAAAGTAGGAGACCAGGTCATGGTCTTAAAGGCGCTCCAGGCCCATAAAATGGAAGCATCGTGGGAAGGGCCATTCGTGGTCCAGGAGCGCCTGGGAGCTGTTAATTATCTCATAGCATTCCCCACCTCCAACCGAAAGCCTAAGGTGTACCATATTAATTCTCTAAAGCCCTTTTATTCCAGAGAATTAAAGGTTTGTCAGTTTACAGCCCAGGGAGGAGACGACGCTGAGTGGCCTGAAGGTGTTTACTACGAAGGGAAATGTGCTGGTGGTGTGGAAGAGGTGAACCTCTCCATGACCCTTGGGCGTATGCAGCGACAGCAGATCCAGGAGCTGTGCACTAGCTACGCGCCAACGTTCTCAGCCACCCCAGGACTGACTGAACGGGCATACCACTCCATTGACACAGGTAATGCTCACCCAATTAGGGTCCACCCTTACCGGGTGTCTCCTCAAGCTAAAACTGCTATAGAACGGGAGATCCAGGATATGTTACATATGGGTGTAATCCGCCCCTCTGAAAGTGCATGGGCATCCCCAGTGGTTCTAGTTCCCAAACCAGATGGGGAAATACGTTTTTGCGTGGACTACCGTAAGCTAAATGCTGTAACTCGCCCAGACAACTATCCCATGCCACGCACAGATGAACTATTAGAGAAACTGGGAAGGGCCCAGTTCATCTCTACCTTGGACTTAACCAAGGGGTACTGGCAGGTACCGCTAGATGAATCTGCCAAGGAAAGGTCAGCCTTCATCACACATCTCGGGCTGTATGAATTTAATGTACTCCCTTTCGGGCTGCGAAATGCACCCGCCACTTTCCAAAGACTTGTAGATGGTCTCCTAGCGGGATTAGGAGAATATGCAGTCGCCTACCTTGACGATGTGGCCATATTTTCGGATTCCTGGGCAGACCACCTGGAACATCTACAAAAAGTCCTTGAGCGCATAAGGGAGGCAGGACTAACTGTTAAGGCTAAGAAGTGTCAAATAGGCCTAAACAGAGTGACTTACCTTGGACACCAGGTGGGTCAAGGAACTATCAGCCCCCTACAGGCCAAAGTGGATGCTATCCAAAAGTGGCCTGTCCCAAAGTCAAAGAAACAGGTTCAATCCTTCTTAGGCTTGGCCGGTTATTACAGACGATTTGTACCGCACTACAGCCAAATCGCTGCCCCACTGACAGACCTAACCAAAAAGAAACAGCCAAATGCTGTTCAGTGGACCGGAAGGTGTCAGAAGGCCTTTAACAAGCTTAAAGCGACACTCATGTCTGACCCTGTACTAAGGGCCCCAGACTTTGACAAACCGTTCCTAGTAACCACAGATGCATCCGAGCGTGGTGTGGGAGCAGTTTTAATGCAGAAAGGACCTGATCAAGAATTCCACCCTGTAGTGTTTCTCAGCAAAAAACTGTCTGAGAGGGAAAGCAACTGGTCAGTCACTGAAAAAGAATGTTATGCCATTGTCTACGCTCTGGAAAAGCTACGCCCATATGTTTGGGGACGGCGTTTCCACCTGCAAACCGACCATGCTGCACTAAAGTGGCTTCACACCGTCAAAGAAACTAACAGAAAACTTCTTCGGTGGAGTTTAGCTCTCCAAGATTTTGATTTCGACATCCAACACATCTCAGGAGCTTCTAACAAAGTGGCTGATGCACTCTCCCGTGAAAGTTTCCCAGAATCAACTGGTTAAAATCGTCCTTGAGATGTGGAAAATATTGTTAGTCTTTATGTACTTGGTAGTATATTTAGAGATGCATGTGTCTTATTAACTCTGTTTTCCTAGAGCTCCAGGAAGAAATCCCAGCCAGTGTTTCACCCTAGCTGAGATTTGGGGGGCGTGTCATAAATATAAAGGGAAGGGTAAACCCCTTTGAAATCCCTCCTGGCCAGGGGAAAGCTCCTCTCACCTGTAAAGGGTTAAGAAGCTAAAGGTAACCTCGCTGGCACCTGACCAAAATGACCAATGAGGAGACAAGATACTTTCAAAAGCTGGGAGGAGGGAGAGAAACAAAGGGTTTGTGGGTCTGTCTGTAGTCGTCTTGGCCAGGGACAGAACAGGAATGGAGCCTTAGAACTTTTAGTAAGTAATCTAGCTAGGTATGTGTTAGATTATGATTTCTTTAAATGGCTGAGAAAAGAATTGTGCTGAATAGAATAACTATTTCTGTCTGTGTATCTTTTTTGTAACTTAAGGTTTTGCCTAGAGGGGTTCTCTATGTTTTTGAATCTAATTACCCTGTAAGATATCTACCATCCTGATTTTACAGGGGGGATTTCTTTATTTCTATTTACTTCTATTTTTTATTAAAAGTCTTCTTGTAAAACACTGAATGCTTTTTCATTGTTCTCAGATCCAAGGGTTTGGGTCTGTGGTCACCTATGCAAATTGGTGAGGCTTTTTATCCAACATTTCCCAGGAAAGGGGGAGTGCAAGTGTTGGGAGGATTGTTCATTGTTCTTAAGATCCAAGGGTCTGGGTCTGTAGTCACCTAGGCGAATTGGTGAGGCTTTTTACCAAACCTTGTCCAGGAAGTGGGGTGCAAGGTTTTGGGAAGTATTTTGGGGGGAAGGACGCGTCCAAACAGCTCTTCCCCAGTAACCAGTATTAGTTTGGTGGTGGTAGCGGCCATTCCAAGGATAACGGGGGTAATATTTTGTACCTTGGGGAAGTTTTGACCTAAGCTGGTAAAGATAAGCTTAGGAGGTTTTTCATGCAGGTCCCCACATCTGTACCCTAGAGTTCAGAGTGGGGGAGGAACCTTGACACATACAAACAATTCCATATAACCCTTCTCCCTATCCTTTGTCTGTCTTGCCTAATTTGATTGTAAACTCTTTGGGGAAGGACCTGATCTTGATGGATCCCTGGCATTACTATAATAAACTTGCTTATTATCAATAATGATAAATAAATAGGTAAGCCAACAGTACCAGTATGTATTGTTTTACTCAGTAGTCCAGGCTTTCAGGAAAAGTTTAATGCAAGAGGAGGCTCTACCCATGCTCAGCTTAGTTTGAAAATGATCCTGATCTCTAACTGCATTATTTCATGTGAAGCTGTATTTATGAGATGCATTAAAGCATAGAAATGCCTTAAAGAAAAACAAGGTCATTAAAGTAGTGTGAAACAGAGCGGTGCACTTTCTTCAGGAATACACAATTAAAAAATTCTTTACTGGAAGATTTAGGGCCTGATCCTGCATCCAAAGCACCCTTGACTTCCATGGATGTGCAGAGAATGCAGGATCGGAGGCCTCTATTGCTTTTCTGAAAGGCATTCTAGTCAGGGTTGTACTGTAGAAACAGAGCTTTTCTCCTGAAGGTGAATAGCTATGGAGCTGAATCCTCAGTCCTTGAGTGCAATTCTGTTGAAAACATAAGGGCAACTTGGTAGCTTAATACTTGGGATTTCTACTCTTACAGAGTCTGTGTATCTTGAAGAAATATGCAACTTACAGTGCAGGTCAGTGAGGAGATTTATACACAAGCTACAAAGCAAGCATAGCACTTTTGATAAGTGGCTAAGTGGTTTTAAACAATAAAAAATTAAAACCGTCACTCAATTAAATGCATGCAGGTGTCCTGAAATGTACCAGTGTGGTAACTTTACAGTTTAATTGAAGATGAGGCGTGGAATTATTTGATCATTCTTTATTTCATGACTCTTTCAGTAATATCCTTTTTATTGCAGAGGTGTTTTTTTTTTAAAGATATAAATGTTTGCAGTAGTGAGAAATTTTCCAAAAAAGGAACCCCTTCAGAAACTGATTATTATTTATTCATAATAAATTGGGCCAAATATTGAGGTTCTTTCACAGTTTTTACTAAGGGCCAGATGTAGGTTTTTCTAATGGACCTAAACTTTAATGCTGGTGCACAGTGGTGTGAAGTTAGGAAGGAGACACAATTCTGGACAAGCCTTTAGTCTTCTAGTGACATAATCTGTGAACCTATTGCCTACAGAAGAGAAATTCTGTCTTTGCTTCTGTCTTATGCTATCCCATTAAAAATAGGCTAGACTTTTTTGCTGAACTAAGTTATTTCTGGGGCCCTGTTCTCTCCTTGATTATTGCATACTTGATTCTCATTATCATGGAAGAGAGTTACTGTACAGGTGCATATTGAGGACAGAAGAGACTCCAAAATCTCCTCCTTCTCGCCACACTTTCTTTTCCCAGGCCCAATACACTCACAGTGATGCTTCAACGAAGTCCCCACTCAAGATGTAGCTCTGTTCTAGGAAGAAACGTCCTGCATTACACCTTGCTTCAGTCTTTCTCCTCTGCATCTTTGCCCTAGTTTTTCCCGCTCTGCCCTCAATATCTAAGCAAATGTGAAAGGGATGGGAAGGAAGGTGTAAAAGGGAGGCATTTTCATGCAGAAGGGATGGGTACACAAGTGGCCTCCAGAATTTACACACTACTTTATTGCTGTTATCTACTCAGATACAGTTCATGTTGCAGCCCAGTCCTTATATTTACCTTGTGCTCAAGGTGCTATATCTGGGGAAAAGGAAGAGTATCAAATGCAAGATTTTGTTGTCTTGATCACAAAAGATCTAAAAGATCCTAGACTGAGAACAGCAAGTGTAGCAGGTTTGTGTCTCAGCTCTGACTAAATGTCTACACACTGGTGACCTGGTGGGAAATAAAATGAGAGGGACAGGTAGTAAGGAGCTAGAGATTAGAGTGAGACAAAATGTATTTGGGAGTGAATCGAAAAGAGAGGGTTTGTCAGGTTGCAGACATATGGTAAAGAGCCAGATTCACCCTTGAAGGGTGAATGACTGCATAGGTTTGAGTGGAGTTGCACCTACCTATACCAGTCTTTGACCAAGAGCTTGTCTTCACTATGGGCGTATGTTGACCTAAATTAAACTACTCCGGCTACATGAATAACGTAGCTGGAGTCGACGTAGCTTAGGTCGACTTATCCCGGTGTCTTCACTGCACTGTGTCGATGGGAGACACTCTCCGGTTGACTTACTTTAATCTTCTTGGGGAGCTGGAGTTCCAGGGGCAATCGGAGAGTGCTCTGCCATCGATTTAGCGGATCTTCACTAGACCCACTAAACCAATCCCTGCTGTATCGATTGCAAAAGTGTTGATCTCCCTATAGTGAAGACCAGCCAAGTCTTTAACTATCTATGAGGCTATGTCTACACTACTGTGGTAAGTTGACCTAAGTTATGCAACTCCAGCTACGTTATTCACGTAGCTGGAGTTGATGTAGCTTAGGTTGGCGTACTGTGGTGTCTAGACCACACTGGGTCAACGGGAGACATTCTTCCATTGACTTACCTTACTCTTCTAGTTCTCAGTGCAGTACCAGGGTTGATGGGAGAGTGCTCTGCCATCCATTTAGCAAGTCTTCACTAGACCTACTAAATTGACTCCCACTGCACTGATCGCCGGAGCGTCGATCTGGCGGTAGTGTAGACATAGCCTAAGTGACTACACTACTTTGGTTCTAAGGGACAGGGTTTGTGGATTTGGAACCCACCACTTATCTGAGGACGTAAAGGGATGCTATGAACTGGGAAACATTTGTTCATTATGCAGCAATGGTAACACTAGCGATAACTCACCAGTCTGTCCAAGTATAAGTGAACAAAAGGGGTTGTGAATACTAGCAATTCCAATCAGCTGCTTATTTTTGTGAGAATACCAGTGAATACTTTTTGGCAGATTGAGCTGAGCTCTAGTCAGAGCAAATGTGTAGCAATCAAAAAAAGAGCAGCTTGAGAAGCTCTTACATTCCCAAAAGTGTCATTTTTAAAGCTACTGCTGATCTGACTTCTGTAGCTACGGCACTGCTTAGCAACTGCACATTACAATGTTCAAAAACTCAGTGTTAGCTAGAAAGTTAGTTCAAAAACTCGGTTTTAGCTAGAAAGAGGAGAAGCCGTCAGAGAGAAGAGTTTGCAACAAGAAACACCAGTGCCAACTCCAAAATCCTACAGCGAGGCTCATGTGCAGTACTCTAGTCATCAAAGGCCAAACTATTAGCCAGGCAGCCAGCTCTAGGAGCTAAGCTAAGTGCTTGGTAGCTGCATGAAGATGGAAGAGGGGAGTCCTCTCACCCCTTGGGCTACGGAACAATTGCAGAGCTAGTACACGGAGGCTGTAGCCCTTGGTAATTCCTAACTGGTATATGGTCTCTTGGGGACTGTTACCAGATGGCTTAGGTTCCAGCAGCCCCTACGCCTCTCTAAGCTATGACAGGGGTGGTGCAAATCAGCCCAGAGAATCAGGGAGCCATAACCAGATCTCAACACAGGAGAAAATCAGGGTCCATGGGCTTACGTGGGACTGAAGTAGTGCACAGGCCTTGTGCTAATTTTTGTACAAAGGAGAATGTCACCCTCAATTTACTCTGCAAAGATTAATTAACCCTCACAAAACTCCTGTATGGTCTGCAATTATACACACAGATAAGTTAAGCCAAAGCTTGGCATGGTGACTGAGTAAGGAACTTAGTTCTGATGACCAGTCCCCTGCTTTAACCACTAGACTACACTCCCAGGAGACCTGTGCACACACATAATTCTTTTGTTAACCTTTCTCATACAAACAGCTTTAAAAATAATACAAGACCCTGCAGAAGAGACCAAGTAAACCTGTATTGAATGGAGCCCTGAGGATGTATGTTTGAGGAATCCTATGGAAATATTTCTTTATGCCAGCTAGGGCTGATCCTCCAAGGAGCTGAGCATCTGCTCTAAGGTGAAGTCAATGGGAATAGAGGATGCTTATCACGTTACAGATTTACTGCAGGCCAGAAAATGGAATTTCCATCCCAGGGGAAATTCTGACATTTCAAAATTTGTTTTAGTGCTCAACTGGGACAAAAAGTTGAAATTTTGAGTGGAATGGAAATTGTGAACAAAACCTTGATTCAGAAACATTAATGCACCCAGAATGAAATGTTTCATTCAGATAATGTAAAAACATAATATAATGTATAAAAAAGTGAAAACTCAAATGAGAAAGTTGAAATGAAATACCTTATTTCAATTTCAAATTGTTCCAAAATGTTTCCATTGATAATTTCATCAAAATCAACACGTTCTTGTGAAGCATATTTATTTTGACCAAATATCATTTTTCAGTGGAAACCGGTTCTGTTGAAAAGTTTTTGACAAGCTGTAGTAGGGATGCTTCTAGGAGTAGATTCTTTCTGAGCAGCCTACAACATCATAATCTCGACTAAATGGAATAGTCTGATTCAAATCTTGCAAACCTGACAGAATTAAGAGGTTATATATCAGTGCCTCCAATTTTATAGGTTAGTAAAAGCTTTTAAAAATATAGTTCAAGATATTTTCTCTAGGGTTTTCAAATTTGAAGAGCTGTATATTAAGTTGAAGAAGATTTGCTGAATTTATTTTGAAGAAAATATACCAGGAAAAATGAGCAAATTTAAGATACAATAAGAGAGGGGGCAATTTACTTTGCCTTCATACCAACAAAACTTAACTGTAGAAACAATAACAACAAACCAGCAACCAGTAAGTAAGAGATGTCATAAACGGTATCAAAGATAAATAGGAAGCTTTTACAAGGTACGCTATAAAAGAATATTTGGGTAATAAGAAAATTGGCAAATGACAGACGATGAAAAGTTAAGGCAAATAAAGTCAGCATCCCAGAGTGCACAAAATGTAAGCCAAATTGTTTCACAAGTACATACGCTCTAGTTAAATAACCATAAGAAATGATCAGCTATCAGATGATGAAAGAGTAGACTCTGAAGAGGGTAAAAGCTGAATTATTATCAAATGATTATAAACCCCAGGGTGGACTTAAAGCTAAGACCTGACTTCCAAGCACAGGGGCATTGGATTGTAAAGTGTGCCTTTAAATGTAATATTTTGGTGGTGAATCATACTAACATTCCACTTACTGGAATTTTAGTTCTAATTTCCATGTTCAACATAGAATAAATTCTACAAAATCCTTTAAAAATGAAGGAATGGTCAGACGCTTATTCTTGCAGCAGCACAGAAGCAATTTCCATAGCTAAAAAAGGGGTCAATGTCAAAAGGGCTTATCCTGCTTAAGTCAATGGGAGTTTTTCCATTGATTTCTGTGGAAGCAGAATCAAGCCCAAGGGACTAGATGTTCAGCTGGTGTAAACCAAGCTCAGTGGAGCTACAGCAATTTGCACTGGCTGAGGATCGAGCTCAAGAGTTCCAGATGGCTTACTGCAAAAGAAATGCCTTAACGCTTTTGTGGCATGACAAGTTAGATACCATGATATTGAGCAAAGGATACCAACTTAGAAAGAACACGGTCTAGTCTGGATATTGCCACTTGTGGTGCCTTAGACATTCCACATCCTCGGCTTTCGATGCACCTGCAAAAGCATGAATGACAGAACAATGGACATATTCTAATGGTCAAATTCAGAAGTGACATGTAAAGGGCTGGGATAATTTACCTGTCAGTAACTGGGTAAAAGGGAGTCTAAGTTAGTGTCATCACAGGCAGAAGAGTCAGATGGCATATGTTACATTTACACAGACTTCCTTGACCCTACGTCTTTGTTTGTTAAAAGAAGGAAAATCAATATTCATTTGAAAATGGTGGACCTACCAGTGCTAAAGTTCTCTAGATGCTGCGAGTTGATTGGAAAGGAATTTCTTAAAAGAAAGCTAAGAATATGAGCTACCAAAGAAGGAGGAAATATTCTAGTGGCTTGTTCAGTTAGATCAGAGCAAGATTCCAAATCTTTCTCACCTCTAGTTCTATGATTAATTATATGTCTTCTCTAGTTAACCAGAGTAACAAAGAGACATTACACTTAATTCTGGTGAGCACAAGTGCAAGGTGAAATAGTCTCTGTGTTCTTATTGAGTCTAATCGTTTACATCTCATTGAATCCAATCACTTTAGCAATTTATCACATTAAAATTGCATTAAACTGATTGTCTACAGCTGTGCTAATTTATCACTGAAAGGGACCCTATAATTGAGTCTTTTGGTTCATTTTTAAATCCCAAGAGTGAAAGTTTAGGATGATATTTTACATGTTACCTCTGGAGTATATAGAACAAATTAACTTGGACTAACTAGCTCTATTTGTTCAATGCACTATCAGCCAGTGTTATTTGGAAGCTGTACACCCACAAAGAATCAGTAGTCTTGATTCTCCCCTTGTTTTCACTGAGTATATGTTATAACTCCCCTGAATTCAGTTGTTACTCCTAATTTTCAGAAGGATAAGTGAGGTCAGAATCAGGTGGGTAGGTAGGTAGATAAAATGTCAGATGTACCATGTCACTGTTGTATGACATATTGGGGAAATGGATTGATATACACAGTACCAGTGTGTTTTTTGAAATTGAAAACCTCAGACTGACCAATTACAACCAGAAAAGAAGAAAACCAAGTATCTGGTTTCAAAGAAATTAAGAAATTGCAAACTGGTTAAAGATTAAATGTACAGCAAGAGTAAGGGACAGAATTGATCTAAGCATTGGTGAGAAACGGAAGTTAGTAAAAATAAGATTTTATGTATAATAAGGTAACAATTTACCTGATCTCTAAGTATTTTTTTCACTAGAACTTGTTTTTAGAGGTGTGTTGCACACAGTCCTGTTAGAGGTCCCCTCTGCCTGGACATTCACCAGGCTGTTCTTTAAGCCTCCAGAGTCTGAGCACAGTCCAGGCAGTGTTGCTGGCTGGGGTCTTTAGGCGCACACTCAGGGGTGCTGAGCCTCTGTCTGGCATCTCCTTCTGAAAGCTGGGACCCCACAGTCAAACTGCCAGCTTCTGGAACTAGTGCTGAACCCTCAAGCTCCCCTGTAGCTCAAGCACACTCTCTGCCAGAACTCCAGCCATGTGGGCACTCTGGGTTTTTAGTTCAGCTCTTCAGGGGCACATGACAGTGAAAGCAAACAGACCCACCAATAGACTTTGCGCAGGGTTCTAAACTCAATAGCGCTTTACTTAGGATGAGAGGTCCGCAGCTCTAGACAAAACAGTAAACACCCCTCTGTGTATTTCCCTGCCTCAGTTTCCTCACCACTCTGGAGAGTTCTGTGGGCCTGGGCAGAGTCCCCTTGAGTGCCCAGGGTCCTTCCCCTGCTGCTCATGACATCTTTTCAGAATCATGGAGCCTCTCTATGTCAGCTAGAGGTTTAACAACTGACTGTTGTCCCTCATTTGGCAGTAATTCCACATCCATATGGAGGCATTCCATGGGACAATAATGTCATACCTTCATAACATCAGGCAGAACTCATAAGTTGTACATAATCAGATTCTCCAAATTGTCACAAGAGGCAACACAAAACATTTATTCTCTCTTTCTCACCCTTTATGTAAAAGTCCTATATAATGTAGTTGGCATGAAAGCAAGAAGGTTCTACAGAAATGACTCAGAAACCTAAAGAATTTAGTAGAGAATTATATCCTAGCTATAGAATTCTATTAGTTGGTTTTAAAATTCTATAGAGAGATGACCACTCTTCATTAAATCCTCTCTAACTTTTCATAAGAGACAGAACAAGTGCATAACTCCCACTGGTGCCAAGGTGAGTTTCATACAATCACAGAAATGTTGGGCTGGAAGGCATCTCAAGAGGTCATCTAGTCCTGCCCTCGCAAACTGAAGCAGGATTAAGTATACCTAGGCATGTGGAGGGCGGGCAGGGTCAAAAGATTAGAGGCCTAAACATCCTCTACGACAATTTAAAGGATACCCCGTATCTGCCTTCTCTGTTTAGATCGTAAACTCTTTAGGCCAGAGAGTGTCTACTGATTTGTGTTTGTACAACAGCTAGCACAATGGGGCCTCATTAATAGTTGGCACCTAGGCACTACTGTAATGCAATCTGTAACAATAAATATAAAGCAGAATGGAGCTGAGCTGCACACTTCAGATCCAAGCTGCTCCAAAATTCAAAGATGATTAGATGTCTTGTTCCATTTCAGGCCCATCTCTTTCTTAAACATACACTCCGTATTCCTCAGGGCTGGTCTACACATACAGTGTAGCAGCAGCGCCGCTGTAGCACTTAGTGAAGACGCTACCTACGCTGATGAAGAGTTTCTCCCATCGGCGTAGGCACTCCACCTCCCTGAGATGCGCTAGCTATGTCGATGGAAGAAGCCCTCCTGTCGACATAGCACTGTCTACACCTGGGGCTAGGTGGATATAACTGCATTGCTCAGGGTGTGGATTTTCCACACCCCTGAGCGGGAGAGTTATACCGACATAAGTCTGTAGTGTCTCAGGAAGAAGAAATGCATTTCAAAAGAGACAAGTTTGCTCAAACAGCTACAATCTGCAAGTTTCAGCTCCAAAGGAAAAAAATTGGATCAAGAAGATAGTATCAGGAAGCCATGGATTAAAGCTTTCAGGTCTGAAGACAGCAGGACTGAGGAGAAATGTTTTAATTTGAAATGTACTTTTAAATCCCTTTTGTCTTGATTTACAGCTACTTGTCGATTTATATCCTAAAGTCTGTTGGTCCAATTCTCCATTTTCTCTCCGCTCTGCTGTTGTCTTACTGCTTCTGCATGCCGCTCACTTTCTGCTGAGTAGTGTGCAATATTTTAAAAATAGCTTGTGGGCAACTGGTTTGAGATTACAAGTATCCTGTAAATTGGTTGTCATTATTTAAACACCAAAATGGCATTTTGCCTAGGGCTGGAACAAATAAATATGTTTTTGCTTGAGAATGTTCTTCTTAATAATTTGAAAAGTCCTCATCTTACTGAGTGTGTCTCATTGGAACCTAGTCCAGTGGAACAGCATGAGGATTATATGGTTGATAGCTCAATCTTTAACAAAGATTTTGCTGTTGTTTTTCTTAGGGCTGCCAGTGGCTGTGAATGGATAGGTTTTGTCTTGGTCTGGGCTTGATAAAATAAAATGATACTTTGGGGGTTATTTGGAAGAGACATTGAAATACATATTGTATTTTCAAGAGAATTTTTTTTTCAGGGGGATGAATTAGACTTAGTCATCACCAATACGGGTACTGGACATATTTTAAGTCAATGGAGTTACACTCACTTACACCCTGTCTGCATTTGGCCACTGTGATTAACTATGAAACACCCAACGTTGGACCTCTTCTCCTAGAACTCTGTTCACATTTGTATTACTGCACATATCTCAGTGAGATCAGAAATCTTTAAGCTATCAGGGTTTTGTTTGTTCTAAATTATAATCAGATGAAACCCTTTGAGACCTGTGTTCTTTATGGGAATTTGGAATTCCACCTTTCAGGTTTTCTGAAGGGTACTTACCAACCTCAGTTTAGCCAGACATTGGCCCAGATCCTGGCAGCACTGCAGGAAGAACATTTGTGGAAGCCCAGCAGGTTTAGCAGAGTTGGTTTGAACTACCATTACGCTCTCCTAGTTCTAGGGCTTGTGGTCTCTAGATTAGTCCTATAAGAACAACTTGGCCTTAACCCTTTTCCTTGGCCACTCCCCCACGTTGGCAGTCAAGAGCATTACACTGATGGTGTGGTCACCACATACTACCCAATGATCTTATAGCCAAGAAGAGAGACGCCTTGAATGGTAAGATCCACCCTGCCATTTTTAAGTCTGCCTTGCACCAGGGGAAACATCAGAAAACAGGTTTAATGTTCCAGAGAATGCAGCCCATCATGACCTATATATGGGACAGGGACCATGTTTTAGATTTATGTTTGTACAGTGCCTAGCACAATGATCTATGAGTAGGGCTCCTAGACCCTACAGTAATACAAATAATAAATAAAGGTTTTAAGACACCATCATGTAGGTAATGCTTCTTTTACTCTAATTTTATTTTTATTTTATGCACTAATAAACACACTTAATTTAGTGGTCATCCTCCAAATTTAGCATCTAGGTATCCCCCATAGTGAAATAACGCAACATGCTTGCAATCATCCCCAAAAAGTTACATTCTCTTGCAGAGGAGTTAAAAAAGGCTGCCATGTCTGAGCTAGAGGGAAAATCCAATTTCCACGGCTGGGAGAATACATTTTTTAAAATCAGGCTTATTTATTAAACATGAAAAAGTTAATGGGTACAACAAAAACCCCACAAGATCTGAGGGAGGATTGACAAGATTTTCTTTTTAATAAAATTACTTTCAGTTCATTTGAATTCCTTTCCCCGAGTGGTTTTACCAGTCACACTAGGGTAGCGTGGAGGAAAGCATCATTCCTGAAGAAAGAAAAGGAGTACTACTTGTGGCACCTTAGAGACTAACCAATTTATTTGAGCATAAGCTTTCGTGAGCTACAGCTCACTTAATTGGATACATACTGTGGAAAGTGTAGAAGATCTTATTATATACACACAAAGCATGAAAAAATACCTCCCCCCACCCCACTCTCCTGCTGGTAATAGCTTATCTAAAGTGATCACTCTCCTTACAATGTGTATGATAATCAAGTTGGGCCATTTCCAGCACAAATCCAGGTTTTCTCACCCCCCTCACCACCGCACACACAAACCCACTCTCCTGCTGGTAATAGCTTATCTAAAGTGACCACTCTCCTTACAATGTGTATGATAATCAAGGTGGGCCATTTCCACCACAAATCCAGGGTTTAACAAGAACGTCGGGGGGGGGGGCACAGGGGCTTAGGAAAAAACAAGGGGAAATAGGTTACCTTGCATAATGACCCAGCCACTCCCAGTCTCTATTCAAGCCTAAGTTAATTGTATCCAATTTGCAAATGAATTCCAATTCAACAGTTTCTCAATGGAGTCTGGATTTGAAGTTTTTTTGTTGTAATATCACAACTTTCATGTCTGTAATCGCGTAACCGGAGAGATTGAAGTGTTCTCCGACTGGTTTATGAATGTTATAATTCTTGACATCTGATTTGTGTCCATTTATTCTTTTACGTACAGACTGTCCAGTTTGACCAATGTACATGGCAGAGGGGCATTGCTGGCACATGAAGGCATATATCACATTGGTGGATGTGCAGGTGAACGAGCCTCTGATAGTGTGGCTGATGTTATTAGGCCCTGTGATGGTGTCCCCTGAATAGATATGTGGGCACAGTTGGCAACGGCCTTTGTTGCAAGGATAGGTTCCTGGGTTAGTGGTTCTGTTGTGTGGTATGTGGTTGCTGGTGAGTATTTGCTTCAGGTTGCGGGGCTGTCTGTAGGCAAGGACTGGCCTGTCTCCCAAGATTTGTGAGAGCGTTGGGTCATCCTTCAGGATAGGTTGTAGGTCCTTAATAATGCGTTGAAGGGGTTTTAGTTGGGGGCTGAAGGTGACGGCTAGTTGTGTTCTGTTATTTTCTTTGTTAGGCCTGTCCTGTAGTAGGTGACTTCTGGGAACTCTTCTGGCTCTATCAATCTGTTTCTTCACTTCCGCAGGTGGGTATTGTAGTTGTAAGAATGCTTGACAGAGATCTTGTAGGTGTTTGTCTCTGTCTGAGGGGTTGGAGCAAATACGGTTGTATCGCAGAGCTTGGCTGTAGACGATGGATCGTGTGGTGTGGTCAGGGTAAAGCTGGAGGCATGTAGGTAGGAATAGCGGTCCGTAGGTTTCCGGGATAGGGTGGTGTTTATGTGACCATCGTTTATTAGCACTGTAGTGTCCAGAAAGTGGATCTCTTGTGTGGACTGGACCATGCTGAGGTCGATGGTGGGATGGAAATTGTTGAAATCATGGTGGAATTCCTCAAGGGCTTCTTTTCCATGGGTCCAGATGATGAAGATGTCATCAATATAGCGCAAGTAGAGTAGGCGTATTAGGGGACGAGAGCTGAGGAAGCGTTGTTCTAAGTCAGCCATAAAAATGTTGGCATTCTGTGGGGCCATGCGGGTACCCATAGCAGTGCCACTGATCTGAAGGTATACATTGTCCCCAAATGTGAAATAGTTATGGGTGAGGACAAAGTCACAAAGTTCAGCCACCAGTTAGCCGTGACATTATCGGGGATAGTGTCTTAAGCACTTAAGAAAGCACTTAAGCACATGCTTCAGTCCCACTGACTTAGAGTTATGCATGTGTTTAGGGGCTATCCTGAATCACAACTTTCAAATGCAGGGTGGGATTTTCAGGAGTGCCCAGGGCTGGCCTAACCTGGCTCCCCCTGAAGGCTAAAATGTCAATTGACTTCAATGGGAGCAGAATTAGGTCAGTGCTGTGTACTTTGGAAAGCCCTACCCTCAGAGTATTATTAAAATACGTCAGTGAAAATATTGAGACTAGAACTCAAAGCCTCGCGGTTGTTGGTCGTTGCTCATGCCTCTTGTTCATGAGGGCCTTTAGGGAGAGGCCTGTTCTGTAATTCAGAATAGGATTAAATCAAAATGTACAGTGCAGTCTGCAATTCAGAACCTTTCAGAAAACATTTGTCTAAGCCTGAAGCTTTCTTTTGTCGCAGGAGATTCCATGTTCCTGATCAAACCAGTGGTGTTCAAGGTACAATCAAACAAGGCCAACTCCCGCCAGTTGAATGCAGCAAGAAGATAATAATTTACTGGTTATTTATTCTGACTCTCAAAGTATAAAGTGTTCTGTTTTATGGTCTTGTTTATCACACTCTGTAGTTGTAGATTTAGCAAATGACCCAGAAGACTAACCCTGCAGCTGAGCTTTGAGATGCATGGTGTCCGAGCAGTAGTTCTAGAGGGGGAAAAAGGATAGAAATGATAAAGAAGAGCCATTGAAACCAATGAATGACATAGCAATTCAAAGTTCACAGTCACAGCACTACCTTAGGCTGTATATAAAACCACAAATACAGCTGTAGCCCAGCACAGGTGTATAGGTAAAAAGTGATCAATGGTAACTGGGTTAAAAAAAAAAACAAGAAACCAACATCATTAGCTCTGTGGTAAATTTCAGTACAAAGTAATATCCAGCTGAACCCTGACAGGTGCTGAATATCTGCTGAAAACGCTCACAGGAATCAATGAGAATGGCAAGTGCTCTACAACTGTGCTTTGGCAACTGTAATGTTGACACCAGGAGGCTATTAGTATTGTTGACAGACCAATTGGCTGGTCTGCCTGCGGTAGCTACTTTATCCTGCACTGAAATATATCATACAGTATTAGATATTGCAATTGCTGCCCTCCTATAATGCACAGGGACATGGCTCAGATGACTAGAAGGAAACCAGGCTAAGTCACATGCTCTGTATTGTTGTGGTTGGATGAAGCATTGTTGAGGCTGGTGGGTGAGCACCACTGCCTGGGAGTCAGGCTTCTTTACAGTAGCTCCCCAAAGCCCACCCCAAAATTAGTACTATGTGGGCAGAGGGCTTTGCTGGGTATTGTTTGATCAGAGGGTGTGTGTGTGTGTTTGAGAAGCAGGAGACATGGCACAGAGAGAGGGACTAAGGGCTTGTCTATGCAGAGGTGCAGTGAGCCCCACAGGGGTGTGATTTCTAAAACACATTGACATGCTGTGCATTAGTTGGTCCATGTAGACCCTGTTGGTGCGCACTAAAGGTTCCCTTGGGCACTTCAATGTGGTGTGCTGTTTGAACCAGCACTGCGTTCAAGTACGCCACTGGGGTCTACATGGACCAGTTAATGAGCAACATGTTGGTGTGCTTTAGAAATCACATGCCCATAGGGCGTTTTACCCCACCATGTAGACAAGCCTAGAGAGAAGCAGAAAGCAAGCCAAGCAGAGACAGCCTGGAAACATGGAATGTGGCCCTTGGAGAAGCCTGAAGATAGGTTTCGGCTTGTGCTGCTGGCTGAAAGAGGATTGGACCTGTGAGCAAGGACAGTGTTTCCTTTTGTTTGGTTTGTCCTGTGTTCAGGAAAACAGGGCTTTGTACATCCATTGCAAATAAAGAAGACTGCATCATAGAACCACCTGACTCTCACCAATTTCTCCTCCTAACTGGGACAATCTATAGGATCCTGAATTTTTGGCTAGTCGCCTGGTTGGAAAGGGGTAACAGTGTTATTCTCTTCTAAAGAAGAGTGAAAAGCTTTCTTCTTCTCTTTTCTTAAACCAGAATTCCCTTTAGAGAGAATTAAAAGCGGAAACTCTCTCTGCTGTTACAGAGCCGAAAGAAGAAGAAAAAATTATATTGGGGGGCGTCACAAGAAGTGGGTGCTGGGTAAATTTAATGACGATGTGGCTGAGCTGTAAAAGAGGAGTTGATGGACTCCTTGGGAACAGCTGGCATACAGCCTGGAATGTCCCTTAGGACTCAGCGGAGAGTCCAGCTGTGTCCCTATGCAAGGGAACAATAGGATATAAGGCGTCACCTGACTTCCCTACGCAGGTTACTCACATTGCCAGATCATGCATCGGGTGGAGAGAAACTGCTGCTGGGCCACTCGTCCCCGTCCTGCATTGATGGGAATGAGTGGGCTAGCTGCACAGCTAGATCTGGGCAGAGGAAGAAGTAACTTGCTTCAGCAAAACGCCTTATGTAGCTTATTTACTATTGGAGAAGGTGGGATACAGGGACTGGATTGTGACTCCCAGAATCTGTCTGGTCTCTGCTCCTGAGATAACTCAGCTATTGACCACCCCTTACTTAGACTGGACTGCAAGGTGCTGCCCAGTCCTTAAGCGTATATGTTCTGTACAAAGATGCCTTTGTTCATTTGCAATTTAGGTCATCATATATCAGCCTCCTGTGGGACTCTAACGGTAAAGAAAAAGGATGAGCCCCCTTCCAACACCATAAATCACTGGGCTCCTGCTGCAACAGCTTCAAAGCCACTTGGCAGCCTGTTATTCTCTAACCCATAAATTGTTTAGGAGTTGCTGCTATAGATAACACTCCATTGTTTTGCATACAGAGTGAGCTATATTTTTGCAAAAGGGAAGGGCCTTTAAATGTGAAGCTCACATTTTGTTTTTCTAGACACGGTCAGGTTTCTATAGAAGAGCATTTTTCCGTAATTAATGATTTCATGAAGTTTTAATCCCCCCTTCCCCCCACACACACTTTCAAGCTCAACTATTTTAATTTTTGATTTGCAAAACATATCTACATATCTGTGTGTTAATGCACACTGTAGGAGTTTGCATGCGTGCACAGACACACACACACACACACACACACACACAGTGTCCTGCATCACTCCAGTTTTATATTGAAATCAATGGAGTTGCAACAATGGAATAACTCAGTATTGAAACATGCTCCATGTGCATCCTATGTGTTTGTACAGCACCTAGCACAATGGAGCCCAGGTCCATGACTGGATATCCTGGGCTACCGCAATACAAATGGTAAAGATCAGAGTGTGATACCCTTTCTTTGAGTAGTGCAGGTGAATTGATTTCAGTGGGACCACTCATGGAGTAAGGTGCAACTCAGTGTGATGAAGGGTATCAGAAATTGGTCCGAGCTGGCTGACCACACTGAGGTCTTTTGATGGCTGGGAAATTGAAGATTTCATCCTTTTGATAAATCATATGGCTCTACCTCAGATTTTGGTATTGGTATTTGGTATAAAGTGGTTATGACTTCTGGAAATGTTATAGGTACCACTAATCAGTGTAAACTCTCCATGGCCCTGCACAACTAGTATTTGGAATGGGATTTAATCTGGCATGTCAGGCTAACTAAAGTATTTTCAAATTTCTTGCTGTTACTGGTGATGTCCCATTTTAGGCTTCTTCTTATGACAAATCTTTTTATCATTATTCTTGAAGTAGAGACCTGCCACAAATAATTTATGTCGTGTCAAACAAGAGATAACTAATCACTTGCTGGCAGGGTGATTATCTTGCTACCCACAGTTCTTTGTACTTGAATATTCTACTGGGAAAGGGAATGTGTAATATTAACTGCGGTAATTATGGAGTTCTTGTACAAGGTGCTGCATATTTCTTGGTAAACAGCTCTCTTTGGTATTCATTTGTTCACTATGAACCTTATACTGTGAAGACTTCTGTAACAAGAAGTATCACAGTGTATTAGGAAAACAAAGGAGAAGGTGCACAAAGAAGTCTGTTGAAAGGCATAATATACGTGCATGGTAATCACAATGTGGTGTGGTAGTATTTCAGAGTTTAAAAATACAATTATTTTCATGAAGAGAGTGTGATGCTGAGTCTTGGGATTCTCTTTCTCACTCATTTCTTTTAATTAATTAATTGATTGATTGAGTAGTGCCCAGGAGTACCTGTAAGGATTACTATAAATTTATGATGGTGGTAGATGTGGGAATGACAGATGATATTTTATTACAGAAGATTGTGACAATGTGTTGCAGTAGTTGGAGAGCAAGGAAAGGGGACTTGGTTTTATAATGCATGTACAAATGCCATGGTAGAGAACAGAAGCAGCTGAAAATCTAGTAAAAAATCAGGATTTGTTTTTACATTTCTTTACTTGCTTTTCAAAATTTCATCAAAATGTTTCGGTTGCTGAAAATTTTCAACCAGCTCTATGGCTGGGCAATAACCCCAAAATGTTCAATGAAAATTTTCATTGAAAAAGTTTTCATGTTTTTTCTTCCCCATCAAAAATCAAGTTTCCAATGAAAAATGTCATCAAGATTTGGGAAAATTTGACTGGCCCTAATAGAATATTTGTTGAAAGTGTTCAGTGATTGGGATTAAGATAGCATGTTTGGTTTTGAGTGGAATGGAGGAAGTCTGAGTGGTTGTTGGGAGATAAGGTGTATAAGCATAGTGTGTGCCATATCTGTGCTGTGATTCCCATTGTTTTTATTTTTTTGTATTGATACAATATTAATTTGAGCAACATTAACTTTAAGCTAAGCAACTACGGCCTGGTAAGGAAAATTTCTCAGGTTCTTTAATAAATATGTATCAATGTTGACATAAATGATGTTATTGGATGGATATCTATCAACATTGATTATACTTTCTTCCTTGTGCTCATCCCAAAGATCTCCATCCACAGTGCTGTACATAGCAGGACTCAAAGTCATCATTGGTGTGACTACATTTAAGTCAGTAGAGTTGCATCCAAGGTTAATTTGGTCCATATAGTCAATTTGAATATGATTTGGTGAGAAGTGGATATAGGATAATCACACATTCACTTGAGTCTATTGGGCACATAAGGAATTCAGGATCAGGTCCAGAAACCTTCTGAAACAGTGCTGTTTTTCATATGTTTCTTATATATTTAATCCAATTGACTTTGATTTAGTGCTTGAAAATCTCTATATTCTATATAATGTGTCAGAAGACTGGATTTCCTTCATGCTTTTGCTATGTCATGATAAAATTGAATCAACCCAGAAATTTCCAAGTTTTGTTTAATTATCCAAGTCACTTTGTAACAAATGAGGAAGTTGTTTTGATTTTTTAAATATGTTAATTTGCATTACGCTGCTTTTCAAACCATCTTTCTTGTTTAAGTTTTCAATGTCATTTTGCATCACCATAAAGATGATGGAATTTAAAGTGATGATGAAAAGAACAAACAAACCCAGGATCTCATTTGCTTTCAAGAACTCCGAAAATGTAAGAGGCTTTGTTTAGATTTGGTGATGAAGATAAAGTTATGACTTCTGGAAAAGTTATAGGGCACCACTAATCAGTGTAAGCTCTTCATGGCCCTGCACAACTAGTATTTGGATTTATTGCCAACTTAAATGTGCATACAAGGGAGTCCTTGTTAGGTAGGTGTAAACCCATTGGGCGATTGATATTAATAGCCTAGGCAACAAGAGGCCTGAAAAATGCTAATGTGCCTTCAGGAAAGAACTATTATGTTCTAAACCCCTTTCCTGCCCCATGCAACAGGTCTCATATTGGTATTCTGGTTAGGAGGATTGGTTGGTGCTCTTTGGAAACTGTCTGGAAAAAAGCCCCCTCCTTCGTACCTCCCCAGTGGGCTCATCCATGGAGAGAGAGAGACTGAGGTTCGTGTTTCAAGTAGGCTCCTGTTGCAGGACTGAAAACGTTCATTTTATTGTAATAGTCAAATCCATTCTTAATATGGAACTAGATAACCAAATACTTAGGTAAACAGAGATAAATAAAACATTAATGTCATTCGGACATGCTGTACTTTTGAAGAATTAAAGTAAACTATTTATGCTTCTATGAATAACAGCATAAATTATAGAGCAGCCAATTACACCATGTGTCTGTATGAAATAGGGTAAAACTAAATGAAAATAAACCAGACTGGATAGCGGAGGGTAAATTTAAAAATCTGTATTAGGTTTAGGCTAGGGTCCTGGGTGTGGACCTGATGCGTACTAAGTCAAAAGGTTCAATTTTGACAGTGCCAACCTCTCATGAAATTTTATCTGGGGCCTTATCTGAATCAGACCTGAAGAACAGGTCCCCATGGTCTTGGACCAGACCCAGAGTTGTAGGAATAGATTTGAATCCAGGACTTTGAGCCCAATGCCTGTATCCCTGGAAAATTTTGGAGAAGAGGTGTCAGTTTTGCGTTTCTACTTCAAGCCCAATGGTTTCAATGGAGTTACACCTGACATGAATTTGACTTATTGTAAAAAGGGTTGGGGTATGACTCTACTTGTACATCAGTGATAAAAATGTGTGCCAAATTCTCCCCTGACCTATGCCCAGTGCAACAAATTTGAGCTCACTGGGGTTGTAGTGGTGACATAAAGAAACATTTTTTTAAAACTATGTGAGACATTCTATTCTGGTCTGCATGAAGTGCAGAGAGGAGGAAAATTAAGCCATGTTATGACAACTTTGTTTGGAACGACATGTCTGATTATTCATCTTTTCCTATCTCTGTAGAGGATCAAAATGATATCATTGTCAATTTTACATCAGGTTGCCCTGAAGAGGAAGATATGAAATAGTGGGAAATGCTGAAGCACAAAAGAGTCCATGGTTTTGGCAGGCTGCTAGTTTCTATTAGGTTTGGGATTTTCAGTAGTTCCTCATTTGCAAAGCAGTAAACAAAAAGGGGAAGAAGAGGTAAAGGTGTATTGTACACAAATCCAATTATTTTGTTCACATTTAGATGTGATACCCAACTGGTAATGGCATATTTTCCCTGTCCAATCTTTATACAAATGCTAGTGGTCTTGGAGTAGAAATACAGGAAGGGAATCCAATTTAACAGCTATGCTATTGTGACTATTACTGATAGGAGCGATTTTTCTTTATCCAGAATGGAAAAAGTGACAAGATTTTATAACTCTTTTCATGAGCATAAAGCATATTTCCATGCTACTTATAAAAAAAGATATTAAAGGCAAAATAGCTGATCTAAATTATATGGGGAAATAAAGGAATGCCATCAGGTAAACTCCAATATAGATTTTCTAAAAATAAGCTTTTACACACCTAACAGCAGTAGAAATTTTTCGTGAGTTTCTAAAAAAAAAAAAGTCATATGAAAACTTTTTTTTAAAATATCATTAATCAGTAGTGTTTGCAACCAGCATGATAGCCTTGTGCTTGTGTACAAGACTCATGAAATATAAGAGACTAGAAACAAAAGTGAAAACGATCAGTGAATTTTCATTGTTCAGGTTGAGGGAAATGTAAAAAGTAAACAAACAGCATAAACAGCAAACACTAAAATAGATTTTTTTTTAACATTCGTTCCATTTTAATAATTCAAGATCTTGTTTACCCAGACAAAAACTTCATTAAACTAAAGTTAAGGTTAAGTGCATATCAGCAATTTAAGAGGAAAAGCTTTACAGGGATGTTGTAGTTACCCCCAAAACAAACATTTGAAACTTAGGAAATTCAGAGTTAAGGTTAAACTTAAAAGAAAGTAAAAGAATATTAAGATATGGAAATGCACAGTTAATGCATGTAAGGCACACAGCACTGTGTTGATAGAAAGGCTGGCCCAGTGCTTGGGGAACTACCTAGGATTTAGGAGATCTGGGTTAAATTCCTTTCTGTGTGGCCTTGGGTGAGTTAGTTATCCTCTGGTGCGTATCTGTAAAAAGGAGATAATATCACTTTCCCTACCTCACAGGGGTGTTGGGAGGAAAAATACATGGAAGAATGTGAGGTACTCAGGTACTATGATGATGGAGACCACTGAAGTACTTCACATATAGATACATTTATAATCCTAGATTAATTTAAACTGATTTTTGAAGACATATTAGATTTTTCCCCTCATGGCATCACTACAGGTAGAGTGTAGCGAGGCACAGCTGGACCCCTCTTGCTTCTGCCCCTACTGCCCTCACAAAACCAAACAGGGACACCTCAGGTTGATACAATCAACCATGTATTTTATTTATAGTTCTTTCCCACCACCAGTTTATTATCTATCTATAGGGCTTTACAGCCAGACTTCACCAGCAACTGACCAGAGCCACCAGTCCCTCTCAGAACTCAGGCCTTTCTCTTCCCCCTACCCTGCTTCCTTCCAGCCTTTAAAGCCCCTGGTAATTAGGCTGGCAGGTGTTTCTAGTTGCCAAGCAAGCAGGGCTATTCAGCCAGCCCCAATCCATTCCCCTTGATTGGGGCTGGCATGGCAGAGGGCTGATTAAGCGCTTCATGTCCCATACCCTGTCACACAGAGTAATAATGAAATGATTGCTGGGAGCAGTTTTGAAAGAGGGCATCTTTGCTTACGGGCTGCATTAACCTCACTCTCATTGACAACAACAGGAGATGGCAGCCATTTTGAAAGAAGGCAGTTCTTCATGGAATTGTTGTCTGCAGAACATTATTCATCAGTCCCTGCTGAAGAAGGAACTTTCAGTTATGGAGAACAGAAGGAAAATTACCATTTTTCCTAAAATAATCCTTCAAATATAGCCCGAGCATGAAATTTCAGTGAGGTTTAACTGAATAGGAAGTTTTAAAAGTGTGCATTACTCCATGACTGAGATAATTTGGGACAAAAGGGGTGTGTTACAAGCTACCAAATTTCTTAAAGGGCCCAATTTAAACTTATAAAGTAAGAAATGGATTTACTTGTGTATTCTCAGAAAATTCATTCTGTTTTCAAAGAGCAAGTACTGGAATTTGTAGGCAGATGTGCTGTACGCTTCATATGTAACAAAGTGGTTAAATCCTACTTTAAATGCAAAACTCAGCTCAACGTTAAGCATGGTATCAGAAGCAGTTCTTCTAAAATAACACAGGCAAGGAAACTAGCATTATGGTGTTTAAAATATAATATTCATTATAATAATATTTATTTATTGCCTGTATGTGTCCCTTTAAACCAGCAAATTGCCTCTCAGACAGCACTTTAGAAAATCTACTCTGCTACTTCAAGAGTAGCACATGCTTAAGAACCCTCCTGAATCACAACCATGTCACCTATTATTCAAAACACCTGAGAGAAAAGGTAGCCATTGGAATATGCCCAGAAAGTTAAAAAATCTAGGCTCTGGCAGTCCAAGGAAGGAAGTGCTTTTCAAAGATGAAGAGTCCTCACACCCTCTTGGTTACATTGAGATCACTCCAACATGAGCTTAACCACTGATCTCAATTGCAGCATTATGAGCATGGTCTAAAGCCTACTAAAATCGGAGTCTTTCTGTTGACTGCAATGGGCTTTAGATAAGGTCTTCATGGCCCTGGGAGAGAGGTGGTATCTCAGATATATAGGTTGCAAACCATTTGGGCTGCAGCACATGGATTCTCGTTATACCAGGTGTGGTATGATTCTTGTGGCCAGGATGAATGAATACTCTATCCTAATATACAAGGAATTTACTAGAACCAATTGAGCTCATTTCTTGTAAGTATGTCCTGAGCTAACCAGCACTTTGTGCTTTAAATAATATGTGGGTAATTGGCACTAATGAGTTTGTCTGCAAGATGTAGTTGGAACTAAAAAAAGCTGAAATCATTTTTAATTGACTCTGCTTTCAAAGGGGGATTCAACCATTTTGTTAGAGATGACAAATACAGCATATGCACCTACATATTCACAAGATCCAATTGTTAGGGTTTTTTTAAGCTGCCTTCAAAATCAAAACCTATGTCTAGAAATGCTCCATTGTCTCCCTTTTCTTCCCAAGGTAAGATTTTATACATCTGTTGGATTAGGAAGAACAATAATATGCTTTTTAAAATGTTTAATTACTTTGTTGCAGTAATGAGAGTAAACTGAATTAGAAATGAATGCAGTTATGAGAATGCTAACGCAATATTTTGGTAGCGGATTGGGAATTTGCACTCTATGATGACTAATGGAATCCTATGACATTACTCAGAATCATAGTTTTAAATGAATTGGGTTTTCTAGAGTAAATAGATTTAGAAATAGGTGCAATTCCATGTGCTTGGAATGCAACACTCACTGAAGAAATCACTACTATCCAGTAGGGGACAATGGCCTCATCTAGATAAAAATCAGGAGCCCTGGGGTATCACAAACGAACAAAGGAAATCTACATAGTACCAGCATATTGTAGACATAAATTTAGATGAATACATTAACTTGATTTATATCATCTTTCTCTACTCCAACACCCATTTTTATTGCTTCTTGTATGGAGTCATATGCTTGAGTTTGCTTTTGCTATGAGGGAAAAATAATGAAAGATGAACCTGCAAGTGTTTTGATTGTTTATGGCTCTTATAAATCTTTGCAAGGTGAAAATGCTTAACGGGAAAGCCTCGCTACAGAGCAACACTATCTACAGCATGTGAGGTGCTTTTTCAAACATAGTAAATAGAACAGTCATATTCCAAAAATTCTGTGTTATCAAGAACATAATATGGTGCTATAAATATTTTAGTATTACTAAAAATCTAATTGCTCTAAAATTCATCCCACATAATCTTGCTAATTTACATTGGAACCATTAGAAATATTTGAGAATATATGGGAACTCTTTCTCCAGAATCTTTTAACCAGGATTTTTACATCCATATGCATCAACAATGGGTTGCATCTTCAGCTGCTGTAGAATGGCATGGCTCCATTGACTTCAGTTAAACTTTTCAATTTTATACCAGCTAATGCTGAGGCCCAATTATTTGTAGAGATGTGTTCTTGACCTGCTGCTTGTAGATTTGTGAGTAACTCCTTACATATTAATCTTTTAATGAGTAACTTAGCAGAGGTTCAATCTCTCTGGTCACTCGATTACGGACCTAAAAGTTGCAATATTACAACAAAAGAACTTCAAAAACAGACTCCAACGAGAGACTGCTGAATTGGAATTAATTTGCAAACTGGACACCATTAAATTAGGCTTGAATAAAGACTGGGAGTGGATGTGTCATTACACAAAGTAAAACTATTTCCCCATGTTTATGTTTCCCCCCCTCACACGGTCTTGTCAACTGCTGGAAATGGCCCATCTTGATTATCACTACAAAAGGTTTTTGTTTTTTTTCCCCTCGCCTGCTGGTAATAGCTCACCTTAACTGATCACTCTCATTATAGTGTGCATGGTAACACCCATTGTTTCATGTTCTCTGTGTATATGAAATCGTCCTACTGTATTTTCCACTGCATACATCTGATGAAGTGGGCTGTAGCCCACGAAAGCTTATGCTCAAATAAATTTGTTAGTCTCTAAGGTGTCACAAGTACTCCTGTTCTTTTTGCGGATACAGACTAACACAGCTGCTACTCTGAAACCTTAGCAGAGGTTCTTATTTACTTCTTTATAATGTTCTATATATTAATATTTTCAGCTTTGAATGCACTTTGAATCCTTGGATGAGGTGTTCTATAGCTGCAAATATGATATAACAAGCTATATTTTTTCATCAAATTTGCATAAACCAAAAATTTAATAAATCAAGTTGTTGAAATGGAGAGATTCTCCTACCCTTAACAAAGCACTAAATTTAAACTGACTGAAAAGCAGATGTAAATAAAGAACCCTAAAGATCCGAGGTGGGCAAACTCCGGCCCATGGGACCATCCTGTCTGGCCCCTGAGCTCCTGGCCCGGGAGGCTAGCCCCTAGCCCCTCCCCTGCTGTTCCCCCTCCCCTGCAGCCTCAGCTCACTGCACCGCTAGTGCAATGCTCTGGGCTGCGGAGCAGTGAGCTCCTGGGACAGAGCAGCTGCAGAGCCCGGCCTGACCCAGTGCTCTGTGCTGCGCGGTGCAGCTGCCTGCCCTGGTGCAGCCATGCCGCCCACCACCGGTGCTCCAGGCAGCACGGTAAGGGGGCAGGGAGCGGGGTGGTTGGATAGAGGGCAGGGGAGTTCGGGGGAGTGGTCAGGGGCTGGGGGTGTGGAAAGGGGTTGGGGCGTCAGAGGGTGGGGAACAGGGGAGTTGAATGGGAGCAGGGGTCCCAGGCGGGCAGTCAGGAAGGAGGAGGGGTTGGATGGCATGGCAGGGGGCAGCCATGGGCAGGGGGTTAGGGGATGGGGGGGTGGATGGGGCAGGGGTTCCAGGGGGGCAGTCAGGAAGGATAGGGGGTGTTGGGGCAGCGGGGAGAAGGTAGGGGCAGCGGGTCCGGGGGCAGTCGGGGGACAGAGCGGGGGGGTGGATGGGGGCAGGGGTTCCTGAGGGGCTGTCAGGGAACAGGGGGGGTTGGATGGGGCAGGAATCCAGGGGGGGTCATCAGGGGGTGAGAAGCGGGGGGGGGGGGTTGGATAGGGGACGGGGGGCAGGCCATGCCTGGCTGTTTAGGGAGGTACAGCCTCCCTTAACCGGCCCTCCATACAATTTCAGAAACCCGATGTGGCCCTCAGGCCAAAAAGTTTGCCTGCCCCTACTAAAGATGGTGGTTGTTTATTATGATGGTGATTATATTGTGGTAGTACCAAGAAACTGCAGTCAGAATCCGGGCATGTTGTACTACAAACATGGCAGTGTTTATTGTGTATGCTTTTGTGTATTGTTGCATTGTGAAGGTCAATCAGTTAAAGAGTGAAAAAAATATGAACCAGACGCTTATAAACAAGAATGCTTATCACTTTGTTACAAACATTAATTTATCCTCCCATCACCCTGTGAGGAGGATCACCAGCACCAGATTCACATGGCTGCGACGTAGCCATGTTGGTACATAGAACGAACTTCCTCTTGAACAGTCCCTTGGAAGTAGTCTTCCTTTGGCAAGAGTCAGTATAGGAGGATTTAGGATTCTTAAATCCCTCAAAATTACATCTTTCAACCTCATTCATGGTTGGCCTGATGCTGTACTTCCTTCAACCTCAGCTCTGTAAACCATCTGTAAAAGTGTATCTTCTTCTGCACATTGGCTATAACCCCATCATTGCTGTTGTCATGTTCTCAAGTGATGCAAGACTGCAACTTGCTGGGATCATCCCGTGAAGTAGTATCATAACCATTTTACCCCCGGGGAAGCTGAAGCCCACAGAAACTAGATGACTTGGTTTCTAGCCTTATGCTCAACCAATGTGTATCAGATTGCTTTAGGGTTCATCCACGTGTTCAGATTTGTCTATGAGAGAGTGTGATCATCACCAGAAAATGTCATTGTGATCAGAATGGCTAGACAGCATAAAGATAGGTTGTTGTTTTTTTCTGAGAACCTGGTCAGTCAACCTTCATGGTCCAATGATAAAGCGACACTTTACATATGAGTAGATTCTGTTGACTAGGAAATGAGATATCCCTGAGCTTACATCTGAGGATACTATATGTTCCTGCTGGTCCCCAAGACTGAGTGCTATTTACATGTGAGTGGGATGACAGCGGTTTTTGGATGATGCATGTTATTCACTGGAGAGCCAGAATTGTAAGTGGCATGCAGTCACTACTTTACTCTCAAGTCCTGCACAATAAACAGATAAGCATATGAGGTCATGCTGGTAAGGCCATGTCAGACTATGCTTGCTGTGGCTGAGCATTAGCATGTTTGCTAATAAAGAAAAAGATGACAAGAGGAGAAACTTGTTTTCAAATTGAAGAATTTCTGGCTAAAAAACAAAAAGAAAAGGAGTACTTGTGGCACCTTAGAGACTAACCAATTTATTTGAGCATGAGCTTTCGCCACAAGTACTCCTTTTCTTTTTGCGAATACAGACTAACACGGCTGTTACTCTGAAACCTGGCTAAAAAACAATTATTCTATATGATTTTAGAGAAGCAACTCCCTAAAGGATGTATTTATTTCAAAATAGGCTATGCATGACTTTGGACCACTGAGGGACTGCAGGATTCCATGACTCTGTGCTTGTAGAGAATACATGTTAGCTTATTTTCTTCTTCGATTTAAAATGCACAGACTATAGCACTCCACTTGCGCTACACAATACAACACTTGAAAGTACACACAGTCACATCTGACAAACGTACAAATAGGCTGACAGTGGTACCGTTTGTGGGGACTTCCTTTCATCCTTTTCTACCTCACACACCTTGAATCACAGTCAAACTGTGACCAGTTTCCCCAAAGACCATAATCTGATTAACTGGCCATTAATGATTAATGCCAAGTTAATGCCTATGTATTGTATTTGAGTTAGACTGTTGAGCTCTTTTAGACCATATATGGTGTGAAGGACAGGGGAATGCCTGTATTATTTTCTGAATAGTATGTGTTCCATGTGTAGGTTTGATTAGGGCTGCCAACTCTGACTGAAGATATTCCAGGAGATTTCCCCCCTCCCCCCAAACATGACAATGTCATTTTCTTAAAATATCCTACTAAAATCTCCTGGATTGCTTTCAATAGTCACCGGGAGATTAATGCCGATTCCGGGAGACTCCAGGCCAATCCTGGAGGGTTATTTTGATTAAAAAGGGTTGATTCAGGCAGTGATTATTTACATGCACAATTTTACCTCCAACTGTGTGGAGTTGTGTAGTCTGGCTTGTAACTACAGGAAGGGGGATCCAGGCAGGAGAAACTGGAACAAAGAATTTTGTAGTGGCTAAAAGACAGTTCGTGGAGGAAAGGACAAAGAGTGAGAGTCAGAGACTGCTGGGGAGCAGACCAACCCCCAGCATGCAGAGGTTTGGGTGTCTAGGATAAACTGGGCCTACTTAAGCATACAGGTAAAATGGGTGTGCGGACAGACCTTTGATTGTGTTTAAAAAAGCTTCTGTCTTGTTATGCTATGTTCCTACTGTTGATATTAAGCAATACTTTGTTTTGAAAAGGCAGTTTTGGTTCACTGTATTCACCACTGGTCCCAGCTCCCAAAGGGAAAACTTGCAGGCACCAAACCCAGTCAGGCCTTCAGAGCAATCACAGTTGGTGCACAGGACGTTGTAGCCCGGGAGGTCAGCTGAAGAGTGGGGGAACCATGGGATTCCACCCAGAGAAAGCTGAAGGCACAGAGCTTGTTACCTGTGTAGGTGCAGTCGGAAAGACTAGAGTCGGGTCAAAGGTGCAACTAGCCCTGAATCATGACATATGGGTGTATGTTTTAAGAACATTTAGGGCCTGATCTAGTCAGGGACTCTGTCCATTGACTTTAATAGACTTTGGATCATACCCTTATACAGCTATGTACCTAATCAACACCTATGTATGCAAGTAAAGGACCACATTACAATACAGTCAAGATTAGGTTGGACCACATTAAAACTACCAGACGACTAACTCAAAGCAGCCTAACTCATTCAGGGTTCTAAATCTTGGAGACAGACGTTGAATTCCAACTGATTTCTCCCCCTTTTTATTGCTCCCTCATTCTCAGAAATCTGTGTTCTAGTCAGGTTACACTTAGCTGAAAAAGTTCTATATCACGTGACTTCCCATTGCTACTATCATTTTTCTTGGAGATTGTACACTCCCCAGTGTTCACGTAGAGAAGGCTGGTCATAGTTTAGCTCCTTCTACGAGAGAGGTCAAACTGAATTTCATGGAGATTTTAAGTTCATCACTAAACCTTAAACATAACTAAAAGTCAGTAGCATATTTTGGTTATAATAGGGAGTATAGTGATTAGAGGAATCTGGAATCTGACACTTATTTAACTGATGAATCAACTACTCAGTGAATGAGACCAGATTCAGTGTCATACTTGGAGAACTCCTGAACTCTGTCTCTTGCCATATCTCTCTAGCCTACTGTTGAGTCTTTTGCTCATTATACAACAAACATAATATTGAGGAACTTCACAGGCTTTGCGGGGTCCAAAGAACCATGTTTGCTAAATATATAAAACATGCAAGAGCAAGCTACCTATACACTGCTCTGACTGGTTTCTGGTGGCTTCTAAAAGCACAGGACACAAGTGCCACTAGAGGGCTCAAATTATTTAAAGAAGTGATTTTCTTTAGGCTGTATACCCCTTTCCAAATAATGTAGTCTACCACATACCCCCATCTGAGATAGGGTCATAATATACCTATGATTAGATTACAAAGTCTTACTAAATAAAAATGTGTTGTCTGCCATTACAGGATTTTTCTCACATACTCCCTGATGAGAACTCGCCTACCCCTATGGGCATGCGTACCCCAGTTTGAAAACCACTGATTTAATGGGACATTGTCCTATAGGAGTACACTATACTTCCTGTTAAGTATCTGTAGGGCCCACAAGATGGACTATGCCAGAGAGAGTATCACATTGTATTTTGACTCAAAGGATGGCTTTTTAATAACCTAATCTTCTATATATGGTGCGAGTGTAGGTAAATTATTACAGGTACAAGACTACAAAGTGGTTGAATCTTTGCAAGAGGAGGTTAATCTCCTGGCAGGGAAGCTGGGCGGGTGGGAACCTGTTAGAAAACTCTCTCCTCAGGAGAAGAAGGGAGAAGTAGTTTAAACGTCAGTCATCTTCTGTGGAAGAGCATGCTATATTGTTCCATTCCTATATATCAATCTAGCACACCGCCTAAGAATAAGAGGACTCTGCATTTGGTATCAAGGACAATCTTCTAGTATTTTAACTGTTTTATTGTTGGTCATGAGGAAGAATGAAACGGAGAAAGAGATTAATACTCATGATGTGAAGTGCATGCCTAATATAAATACTCACTGAAGCTAAAATGAAATATGATGGCATTGGAAGCGGAGAACAATTGCCTTTATGAAGTGTCACCTAAATAAAAGACTGCATTTCACACAGGGTACTAATCTGCTCAGTGATTGTATTTAGTCTGCCAAATCATAGTTTAAAAACAAAATAAAACTAGGGAGGCTAAAGAATTTTCAAACTGAAAGAGCAGCGCTGCAGATGTGACTTGTAATTATCTTCCTGCTATGTATTCTGCTGGAATTTCACTGCATTGAAATGTATTTGTAAAGATCTGAAAGGGTTGCAATCACATCTGGATGTTATTTTGTTGGCATAATGGATTATTAAATAGTATTACTGAAGATGAGAAATGATGCTCTGCATATCTTTTATCTGTACATCCCATACTTGGGGTAGTTTGAAAAACAATGTTACCTGATTAGTGATCATCCATGTTCTTATATCAGATTTAGAGTAAAGTTCTGAAGCCAATAGTGAGGGTAGGACTTTCAAGATGTATGAATATTATCCAATCTTTGTTCTATAATGTTTTGTAAATTAAAGATAAATTGAGCTGATGGAAACCCATTTAGTGAGCAAGAATAATTCTTGTTTTGAAAGATGTTTTGTAGCCTGCGTAGTCACATAGTTAAAAACAATGGAAATTTTGTAAATAAGAGCAAAGCTGAGAAGCAAGAAATATGGAAATGTTAGGTTGGCAGAAACCTTTCCTGTAGAAGTGTCAATGTATCTAGGCCAAACATCATTGGAATATAATGCACAAACTGCAGTGAGTCAGTTGCCTAAATACCTAGGGCCAAATCCTCAGATGGTGTAAATCAGTACAGTTCCACTGGAGCTACACCTACTGAAAGTCTGGCCCCCTATACTTTAGGAGGTCATAGCTGTTTGATCTTATTTGCAGAAATACCAAAAATATGGCACCACAATATTGTACTGTATTACCTCCAGTCCTTGGTGCACCTATTTAATTAAAAATAGTGCTGGCCATTTATGACACCTTTGCTGTTCTATTCATGGGTGAACTTTGTTCTCAAAAATGAGATCAGAGATGGAGGAAGTAGGTAGTTTCACCACTGTGACCAAAGAAAAACCAAATTATTGGGATATTGTCATTGGAATGTTTATCCGCACCTCTTCCTCACAACATGACAGTACCCGTAGTCACCAGTATAAAGATATACCGCTGTGTCCAAAACTGAAAGGCAAGTACCCTTCATAATACTCTGTAGCATTCATTTCTTTAACTTCCTATTGTCAGAAATCAGTTTGAAAGTAGGGTTGCCTCCAGGATTGTTCTGGAGTGCCCAGGAATTAAAGATTAATCTTTAATTAAAGATTGTCATGTGGTGAATCCTCCAGGAATATGTCCAACCAAAACTGGCAACCCTACTTGGAAGAGTTTGTTCCAGTCTTTGCCTGCTGTAATTTATAACTAATGAGGGTGGAACAGGCTACACAGAAACTTAGGGAAAAGCAAAAATACAGCAATCTGTTAAAAAAGCAACAGGTCAAGCGCAGCCTTGACTAAAGCAGGAGCAACTCCATTGGCTTCAGTTAATTCCACCCCATATTTTTTATTTCTTTACAGTTATTTTACCTCACAGTTGGAAGGTTGACATTCTTCTTTCTGATCTACCAGGTAGCTCTTCGCTCTCACATACTTCTTTTCTGTGCTGTCTAAACTTCCATTGCGAAAGCAGAATAGCAGAGTTCAGGTTCACCATATGGAGCTGAGAGGAGAATTTTGCTCTCTTTTTCACCAGCGCTCCTTAAAGATCAATACTGACATAGAAGCAAAGGGCACAGCTGTTCTTGCAGATATTGTAAATCGTAGGGATATTAAGTGTAATGAATATATGACCTTTTCACAAACATGTCTTGGCTCTGGAGAGGTGTCATGTCTGCAGCACAGGGAGTCTTGGTCTAGACATGTGTTACAAGCAACAGATCTACAAAAATCATCTTAATTGACCATGTTGAAAAATGAGATTTTTTGGAAGGAAGGAGAGAAAAGGTTGATCAGGGTGATGGAAAAAGAAAGGGCAGGAACAGAATACTGATTTAGCAAAAAATGTCAGTACAATATGAAACATACACACTTACTTATTTAAAGTATATGTAACTCAAGTCCTGAGGTAGCTTAGGGTAATCTAATAATGACACCTAGCTTGTATATAGCACGTTTCATCAATACATCTCAAAGTTCTTTACATATAGTCTAAGATTCTATATAAGTCCTTAAAGAGACTGGTTATGTATTCTGATTCTAATGCAGAAGCAGACACCATCAGTGGACACTCTGTGCATACGTCATTAGCGAGCCCACCAGGTAAATTTTATGCAAACAAAATAACTGTTTGTATGACTCAGTAGCTGGTGTTCTTGCTATCGCCTTCCAGCATTTATTCAGAACCCACTTTCAGTACAGCTGAGAATATACCAGATACTGAGGCATGCAAACAAGTCCTTTATGTATAATCTAACTTGTTGGCCAATTGGTCATGTGACCATGGTATTCATTGATAGTGTTGACATGTGTATTAGAATTATAATCAAATTATATAGCAAGTCTGACTGACAATTGATTTTGAATTATGAGAATGCCAGCGACTACTTTTAGAGGTAAACATGGGGATATTTCATTCAGAAGGCAGAGGTTTTGTTGAAGCTATCCAGGCTGATATAGCTGCTTTGCCACTGAGAGTGACAAATAATCTGTTATATTAGTTCCAGGACTACAACACATCACTGAAAAGGAGTCCTCCCATCTTGTGCCCTAGTAATGTCTAATAGCCCCGACTTTCTTGAAAGGCAATGGCTAAACAAAAAATCAAGCTTGGCTTCAATTTATTGACAAACTGTTATGTCTGGGAAAAGAAAAAAAAATCTGCTCTTCATAGCGCTGAGGTCCACAGCTTGGTTACAATGAGTGCTTCAACCTGCTTGCAGTTTGGGGGCAGAACCAGACCAGCTCAGTCACTGTTAGCTGGGCAATGCCTGACCTTGTGAAGTTCCCTGCAGTTTTTTCGGTCTCCCAAACAGCCACAGCCTCCCTGGTAGCTTTTCTGAGGCAAATTTCAGACTTTATTTCAAATTTGTGACTAACATTTTGGTGCAATAATGTGTGCTGTTTGAAATGGGACTACATTAATGTGAACTGGGTACCTTTTAGTTTGCACCAGCAGGGTCTACACTGGGCAGTCAGAGTTCAACCATTAGAGTACTCCACAATTCACAGCCCCATAGTCTGGACTGTGGGACCATATAGACAAGCCACTGGTCATAGCTTTGCTACTTATTTACTCTCTGGCCTTGAGGAAGCTGCCTAGCTTTTCTGTGCCTCAGTTTCTCCATCAGTAGAATGGGGATAGAGTACTTTGAGGGCTAGATGCAGAAAGCTCTATATCTGTAATAATAATAATAGACACTTAAACTTCTCAGAGGCTTATGGCTAAGTTTGGGGCCTACTGAGATCAAGAGGAATTTTGCTATGGATTTCAAACGGTTCAGTGTTTGGCTCCTAATGTTTGTCATTAGTGAACATTGATCTTCCTAAGTTCTAACTAGCTAGTGAAAAGCATGCTTTGTCATGTGTGTCAAGCCTAGAGAGTTTTCATCCACTTATCTTGCAAAAGCCTAATGTCTCCTGCAGTCTCACTCAGTAGCATGTTATTTACTATGCTTCCACCCAGTCATTTCATTTGTGGGCAGATGAGATTTCCCTGATTTGTGTTGTTTTTATTTGACAGATGTTTTGGGGTGTACATTTGCAACCTGCATCTACTAACCATGGGGCTGGAAAACTCTTGCAGTGCTGAAGGGGAGGCCAGAATGATATAGAGCATTAGTCTCACTGATAAAATCCTACAGCCCTGGGCACAGGTTATCAACTTTAACTCAGCAGGAACATTTCAATTATTTGGTGACAAAGGGTCATGATGGCAGAGGTCTCACTAGAATTTCACTACAGAGAGCAAGAAAGGTCTGAAAGCATTTGTTTTATAACAGCCACTATGACGGAGGCAGCAGTGTTAGTGTTTCACAGCAGACTAGAACCTGGCATTCTTGGTTTCAGGTGACAAATCTATTACTGACTCACTGTATGACCATAGGCTAGGGTGACCAGGTAGCAAGTGTGAAAAATCAGGACGGGGGGTGGGGGGTAATAGGTGCCTATAAGAAAAAACCCCAAAATCAGGACATCTGGTCATTCTACCATCGGCAAGTTATTTAACCTCTCTATACCTCAGTTCAACAAGGTGAGAAATGAATAAAATAATTCTTACTATCTTATGGATAACATAACTTGTTTTAATATTTATATGTCTCAGAAGTTCTTGGTTGTGGAAGCTCTACAATACAGTGAATTCTGGCTGTTTTGCTGGCCAGAGGTGTTGGTGGTTTGGATAAGCATGCAAACTTCAGTGGCTGGCTAAACTTAGAAGTAGGAGAACAAACCTGCACTAGTAGTGACAGGGACTAAATGCTCCAATTGGACTTTTTCAACTTTTGGGCCTTATTCTGATCTTTGAAGCCTCCAGGGACTTGGTGTAGATGTAGAAAAAACCAACCCTTTGAGGTTTGCCTATCACTAGTTTGAATAGTCAGTGGCTTTTCTGAGAAATTATCTTGTCAACCTTCCTTTGGGTTTATGCAACACTTACTAAACTGTAAAATGTGTTAGAAGGTAAAACTGAATCAGCATGTGGGACAGGTACTGGTTTTGTATTATTCTTGTGCTCTCCAGACCATTTTGCAGGCATGCATGAGTCTGTACAAAGGCTGATGCAATCTGCTGTCAGTCCAGGAGTCTAGATGAGGAGTTTCTTCCTGCTTGAGATGAGCATGCTTCTCAAGCCTTGGAGTAGGCCTTTCCATTGCAAGATAATGTAAATTAATTGGGTATGAATCAAGGCATAATGCACATAGAAGTAACTCTGACTCTATGTAGTTCAACTGACATTACCTCAAATATTCACTAACTGTACTGAAGAAATGGTTTTACATCACATGTATTGGTAGGCGTGCTTTGAAACCCATTGACTTTGGATGTTGAATGTTTCATTTTAAAAAAGTTACAACAGTATATTATGATGCTATTTGTACATCATGTGCTTGTGCTTAATGTTTCCCCATTTTCAAACTGCTAGTTTTATATTCAATAAAGGGCAAGCTGCCATCAAATATATTTCCAGCTCATATAATCTGGGTCTTAAAACTGTAATGATTCAAAAGCTAACACATTAGTGACTGTTCAAAAATGAATGAATTAACAAATGCAGCTAGAGCAGTTAAACAACTTTGTGGTGATATGAATTAATAGGCAGAAATGTGGGCAGCACATTGACACATTTATGGACTTTAAATGCTACAGGGCCATTTGTGTGTGTGGCAGTCAGTGGCTCAAATTCTGAAGGTGAGCTAGCGCAAATTAGCCCTTGTTATACTCAGAATCCCTTATTCATAAATTTACAAAATGGAGACTTTATCTAACCCCTTCATAAATGTTCCTCTTTCTGCTCAGGTTGTGTGATACACCAACGTAGATATTTTTTCACACCACCAGCATGGATGTCAGTAAGTCTGAGCAGTTTAACTGAACTATAGTAAAGAACAAAATTGTCAGACAGATGAACATAATTTGTTGGGGGAAGAGTCAACATGGTTATTGTAAATGGAAATCATGACCCCCTCAAAGAATTCTAGTTGATTGAGGCAACAAGCATGTGGACAAGGGGGATCCAGTGGATATAGTGTACTTAGATTTTCAGAAAGCCTTTGACAAGGTCCGTCAGACTCTTAAGCAAAGTAAGCTGTCATGGGATAGGAGGGAAGGTCCTCATGGATTGGTAACTGGATAAAAGATAGGAAACTGACCATTTATTCCTACTCTTTCAGAACAGAGAGGTAAATAGTGGTGTCCCCCAGGGGTCTGTACTGGGGGGGACCTATTCAACATATTCATAAATGATCTGGAAAAAGGGGTAAACACTGAGGTGACAACATTTGCAGATGATACAAAACTACTCAAGATAGTTAAGTCCCAGGCAGATGGCAAAGAGCTACAAAAGGATCTCTCAAAACTGGGTGACTGGGCAACAAAATGGCAGATGAAATTCAATGTTGATAGATGCAAAGTAATGCACATTGGAAAACCTAATCCCAACTATACGCATAAAATGATGGGGTCTAAATTAGCTGTTACCAGTCAAGAAAGATCTTGGAGTCATTGTGGATAGTTCTCTGAAAACATCCACTCAATGTGCAGCGGCCGACAAAAAAAGTAAACAGAATGTTGGACATCATTAAGAAAGGGATAGACAAGACAGAAAATATCATATTGCCTCTATATAAATCAATGGTTCACCCACATCTTGAATACTGCTTGGAGATGAGGTTGCCCCATCTCAAAAAAGATACATTGAAACTGGAAAAGGTTCAGAAAAGGGTAACAAAAATGATTAGGGGTATGGAATAGCTTCAGTATGATGAAAAATTACTAAGACTGGGACTTTTCAGTTCGGAAAAGAGATGACTAAGGGGGGATATGATTGAGGTCTATAAAATCATGACTGATGTGGAGAAAGTAAAAAAGGAAGTGTTATTTACTCTCTCATAAAACAAGAGCTAGGGGTCACCAAATGACATTAATAGGCAGCAAGTTTAAAACAAACAAAAGGAAATATTTCTTCATACAATGCAGACAACCTGTGGAACTCTTTGCCAGAGGATGTTATGAAGGCCAAGACTATAACAGGGTTAAAAAAACCTCAATAAATTCATGGAGGATGTGTCCATCAATGGCTATTAGCCAGGATGAGCAGGGATGGTGTCCCTAGCTTTTGTTTGCCAGAAACTGGGAATGAACGACAGGGAATGGATCACTTGATGATTACCTGTTCTGTTCATTCCCTCTGGGGCACCTGACATTGGCCACTGTTGGAAGACAGGATACCTTTGGTCTGACCCGGTATGGCTATTCTTATAGTCTTCTGTTACCTAATCTGTCCATTTTTTTCCTGGCCTTCTGTATGAATAGGTAAAATTTTTAAACTGTTTTAAAAAAAAAATGCCCATGTATCTTCACAGTTTAGAAGCAGGAGGGGAAATCACGGCTCCATTTAAGCCAGTAGGAGTTTTGCCATTGACTTCAGTAAGGCCACGATTTCGCCCTCAACTTTTTCCCACCAAATATAAATTTCCCTACTTTCTTCTCCCATTTGGGTTTTTAAGTGTGTTAATGCAAGATTAGTAACATGTTTTTAGGGAGAAATTGCCAAAGGCACCAATGGAGAGGCACCTAAATTCCATTGACTTGTAATGTGAGTTGGGCACATTATTTGCCTTTTGGCCTTTAAGAATATATATTCCTTGCTTGACAAGTCCTACATCTATTCTTTTTACTTATATGGACATGTAGGTCACTTCTGCATCAAATCAGGAGGATTTTTATATGCAATTGCAACCACAAATAAGGCATTAATTAATTAGATCTGGCTAGCACACGTAAGCAAAGGAAACGACAAGCCTGAAAAAATGAAATTTCATAAACAGTTTTTTTTACATAAAGGACTGGCTCCCTAGAGCTGTACCTGTTCACATCAGCTGAGCATCTAGCCCATCACCCACAGTAATCAAATATTAATGAATGTTTCTCATCTCCAATGAACTACCCTCTAATGAAAGGTCAATTTTCTATAAACTGAATTCACTTTTAAAAAAATAGTGAATGTACAATAGGTCATCTTGAAGAAAAAATGACCATTTCCTTCTGTGCAGGAAATATTAGAGCAATCATCCTTTTTTGTCCTATTGAACCTCTAGAAAGGAGTTAAGGCAAGAAAAAATAATGGCCAAAGTTTATGGCTAGAGTTATATTGTCATTTAGTAGGGGTGAGAAACAAAATGTTCATAATCAAATAACTAAAAAAACTGGTAATGTTTTAGTGAACTGTAAAGCATTTTGTGAGACTCTGTATGAAGGATTCTGTTTGCAAAGGCAATGAGAATACCATTTAGTCTTAGTTCAGGTATTCTACAGACTGCTGGATTTTGATTAATTTTGGCAAATTATTAAATTTCCATTTATCACTTAGGATCTGATCCCTGCTTGGATTTATGTAGGTACTAAGAGCACTTTTCAAAAATGGGTAAATAGCATTATCCTCATTTTGGGAACTTAATTGCCTTGTCCAAGATCATGCAGGCAAAGCCATAATAATGGGAGACTTTCCTTAAGGAGTGCAGGATTAGGCCTCGAGGGCCAACTTTTCCAAAATCTGTATTACCGGAGAGCTGCAGAAAATGAATATACACCTATTGTAACTCCCCAAATCTCTCATTTGTGCCATCAGTGATGTTTGCACATGCACTTCAGGTTCATTGTTCATGCAAACCAGGTCATTGTTGGCCTGATATTTACAGCTGTATGTGCACAATTTCAACTGCAAAATGAGCACACAACTGAGCATGTAATCTGTGCAAGTGGATATTTCGTGTGCAAATGCCATATATGCATTCAGAGCTGGGCAAGTACCAGGCACTGTTACAGCAAATGTAAAGATTCCTAGTCTTTAAGGTCAGAAGGGACCACTATGCTCCTGTGATTTCACCTACTATATAACACAGGCCATAGAATATCAAGCAATTCCTGCAAGAGAACTAATTGTTCTTCTCCACTACATAAGAGAAGGCTGTTTGCAAATTGCATACATGACTGAGATCACATGTTTTGCATCCATGCGACATAGTGCTGGAGAACAGCAGTTGATCCAGAATTCTGGACACTTGAAACTTCTAATGGCTGCCCAGTGCACACCTGAATATAGGAACAGTGCCAAAATGATAAATTGAAGATAGTCTGGAGAGAGTTAAAAGCTAATTACCTCATGTAAGCATTCAGACTCACCCAGTGGCACTTCCTGCTAGTCATCAGGAATTAGCTCATTCAGCTACCAGAGCACCCTCTGCAGGCCAGTGATCTGCCTTACCACCAGCCCCCATGTCCCTCCCAGGACCCAGTGCCCCTTTCTCTGGGGTGCTGCCCCCAGGCAGTACCCCCACACTCTCAGGTTCTGGGTCTCCCCACACAGGGGAACCCCCCACCCTCTAATCTCATCTCCATTTGGGCTATTGCCAGTCCCTACTTAACCCCTTGTATTGGGGGAAGACTGCAGTGTGTATATGCCACTCATCACCAGCAAGGAGGTTTTGGACCTGCTGCCTCCACCTACCTGTGGGCTGCCCCTCTGCAATCCTGCATCTATTCGGCCTGTAGTCAGGCCTTCAGCCTGAGGCTTTCCAGGCTGGTGCTCCTAGCTCCTCTGGCCCTTCCCTAGCCCTGCTCCAACCTGGGTGTCCTGCTTGGTACCTTGCAGCCAGGCCCTTCCCCCTCTACAGGCAGAGGGAGACTGAGTAGGCTCCTGGCTGACAGCCTCTTATGGGGCCAGCTGGGCCTGACTGAGCTGGCCACAGCTGCGGCTGCTCCCTTAATCAGCCAAGGCTTTTCCCCACAGCCCCAGCCGTCTCCCAGGGCTGGAACAGGTAGCCACTCCGCTACACCTCATTAACTCAGAAGGTACAAAGGAAGTGTGAAAGGAAGAGCAAGTGAAAGAGCTGTAAGAGCTTTAGAGCCAAGGACACAGGAGGTCTTTCCCCTGCAGGGTTTAGGAAATTTAGAGTGCTAGGATACCTTTAACGCTGCTGTGCAATCTGTAAAGGTAGTGGGAATTAATGTTATAAATAAATCATTGGCTGTTTTACCTGAAGAAGGTCTGCAAATAGTATGTTTGTTTGGAAAGAGGCAGGAGCAGACAATGCCCTGCCACAATCCATGATTATCCATTTGCGGGTTACACAGCTCAGGCCAATAGACCAATTTTTTACAAATCTCCTGTAGTCAGGCCTTCACTCCTTTGAGCAGGAGAACCATTAATGGCCAGGAGCCAGGAGAGTGTACCAGAGGGGGTTTCATATTCTAGACCCTAAGAACCCGCAGGCGCTGAGGCAGCAAAGCTATTATAAAAATCTCGTTGAATCATAAGCTATAAAAAAAATTCTATTTGCATGCTAGTGCCTGAACACTTCCACTTCCAGAAGAGAAAACGCAAATGAGCCAAAGCTATTATAATGGTATAATATCCCATTATCACAGCTCATGGAGATAGGATCATATACAATATTTAAATAGAATAAGGCATGAGCCATTAAGCTGTATTCAAAACTATAATTGCAGACTCCGAGTTTAAAACATATTGGGCCTGATTCTCTGCAGGTGTAAATTCATCTTGCTCTATTGAAGTCAAAGGAGCTTTGCTCATTTACACTAGCTAAGGATCTGGCCCATTCAGTCTATATAACAACTGTATTGAAGGCCACATTTCCTGCAAGCAGTTTTGATGGCCAAAAACTTCTGGAGTGTGAAAGAAATGTGTGACTAGGATTGTACCATAGTCAGGAATAAAGTACCTCAACATTTGGACTCCCATCATGGAAATCTTTTTTCTCTCTACAGCTGGAAAACCCCTTCCTCCTCTTCTACAGCTGAAAGTATAATCTAGACAAACATGTATGAACCTCTCCATTTTCTAATGTATTTGGCTGTATGGCTGCTCTTAAAAATGTGTAGACTGATATATTGATAAAGATCAGAGGTTTGGAGATGCAGGTGGAAAGTCTGGTAGAGTTTAGGAAGGGGTTTGAGCAGATTATGGAGCAAAGACATGAGGTATCTGAAGGGAAAAGCTCAGACTTGCAGATGGAAGCAGGACTAGGGAATTTTGAGGGGAGACTGGGTGAGGAAAGTGGTCAGTGGAAGCATGTGACTAAAAGAACTAGGCAGAGGAAAAGACGGGCTAGTGAAGGAGAAATAGAGCTTCAGAATAGGTTTGCAGAGTTGGAAAATGAAGAAGGGGCTCAGCAGGTAGTCACTGAAGGTGACAGGGCAAGGAAGAAGAGAAGAGCGGTTAGTCCTATAGGAAAAGGGGAAGAGTTAATGGAGATTACACCAAATATGAGCCCCAGGAGGATACAGGATGGGTTAAAAAGGATTACAAGGGAGAATGGGAATGGAAAAAACTTGCAGCCAGAGGGAACAGGGGATAGACTGGAGAATAGCACCGTCACTAGGAAAAGGCAGGTCTATGTGATTGGGGACTCTTTATTGAGAAGAATAGATAGGCCTGTAACCAGAGCTGATCCAGAAAATAGGAGGGTGTGCTGTCTTCCAGGTGCTAAGATACGGGATGTAGACCTGAGGTTAAAAAGGATTCTAAAGGGAGCGGGAAAGAATCCCCTAATTATCCTTCATGTGGGAACAAATGATACGGCTAGATTCTCACTGGAAAGTATTAAGGGAGACTATGTTAGGCTGGGGAGGACGCTTAAGGAAATTGAGGCTCAGGTGATCTTTAGTGGGATTTTGCCTGTTCCTAGAGAAGGGCAACAAAGGTGTGACAAGATTATGACTATCAATAGATGGCTTAGGCAGTGGTGCTATAAGGAGGGCTTTGGGATGTATGGCCATTGGGAGGCATTCATGGATAGAGGACAGTTCTCTCGGGATGGACTTCATCTGAGTAGGGAAGGAAATAGACTTCTAGGATGGAGGCTGGCACAACTGATTAAGAGAGCTTTAAACTAGGAATTTGGGGGAGATGGTTGGGAGATGTCCAGGTAATCTCCACGCCAGAATTTAGCATAGAGTGGAAAGAAAATGAAGTAAGAGTGGATACAGCTGTAGGTAGGAGGAAGGGCAGTGTAGATACAAGTCTAATAGGTTATACTGGTAGTAAAATAACCGTGCCTAATAGGGTACAGAATGTGAGTGAGGCCAAACAGCAAAAATTAAGATGTTTGTACACTAATGCAAGGAGCCTAGGTAACAAAATGGAGGAACTAGAGTTACTGGTGCAGGAAGTGAAACCAGATATTATAGGTATAACAGAGACCTGGTGGAATAGTAGTCATGATTGGGCTACAGGTATTGAAGGGTATGTGCTGTTTAGGAAAGACCGAAATAAAGGTAAAGGTGGTGGAGTAGCACTGTATATCAATGATGAGATAGAATGTAAAGAAATAAGAAGCGATGAAATGGATATGACTGAGTCTGTCTGGGCAATAATTAAATTGGGGAAGAAAACTATTAGAGCCTCCCCTAGGATAGTGCTTGGGGTGTGCTATAGACCACCGGGATCTAATTTGGATATGGATAGAGCCCTTTTTAATGTTTTTAATAAAGTAAATACTAATGGAAACTGTGTGATCATGGGAGACTTTAACTTCCCAGATATAGACTGGAGGATGAGTGCTAGTAATAATAATAGGGCTCAGATTTTCCTAGATGCGATAGCTGATGGATTCCTTCAACAAGTAGTTGCTGAACCGACTAGAGGGGATGCCATTTTAGATCTGGTCTTGGCGAGTAATGAGGATCTCATAGAGGAAATGGTTGTAGGGGATAATCTTGGCTCAAGTGATCATGAGCTAATTCAGTTCAAATTGAATGGAAGGATTAACAAAAATAAATCTGCAACTAGGGTTTTTGATTTCAAAAGGGCTGACTTTCAAAAATTAAGGAAATTAGTTAGGGAAGTGGATTGGACTGAAGAATTTATGGGTTTAAAGGTAGAGGAGGCCTGGGATTATTTTAAATTAAAGCTGCAGAAGCTATCGGAAGCCTGCATCCCAAGAAAGGGGAAAAAATTCATAGGCAGGAGTTGTAGACCAAGCTGGATGAGCAAGCATCTTAGAGAGGTAATTAAGAAAAAGCAGAAAGCATATAGGGAGTGGAAGAAGGGAGGGATCAGTAAGGAAAGCTACCTTATTGAGGTCAGAATATGTAGGGATAAAGTGAGACAGGCTAAAAGTCAAGTAGAGTTGGACCTTGCAAAGGGAATTAAAACCAATAGTAAAAGGTTCTATAGTCATATAAATAGGAAAAAAACAAAGAAAGAAGAAGTGGGACCGCTAAAAACTGAGGATGGAGTGGAGGTCAAGGATAATCTAGGCATGGCCCAATATCTAAACAAATACTTTGCCTCAGTCTTTAATAAGACTAAAGAGGATCTTAGGGATAATGGTAGCATGATAAATGGGAATGAGGATATGGAGGTAGACATCACCATATCTGAGGTAGAAGCGAAACTCAAACAGCTTAATGGGGCTAAATCGGGGGGCCCAGATAATCTTCATCCAAGAATATTAAAAGAATTGGCACAAGAAATTGCAAGCCCATTAGCAAGAATTTTTAATGAATCTGTAAATTCAGGGGTTGTACCATATGATTGGAGAATTGCTAACATAGTTCCTATTTTTAAGAAAGGGAAAAAAAGTGATCCAAGTAATTATAGGCCTGTTAGTTTGACATCTGTAGTATGCAAGGTCTTGGAAAAAATTTTGAAGGAGAAGGTAGTTAAGGACATTGAAGTCAATGGTAAATGGGACAAAATACAACATGGTTTTACAAAAGGTAGATCGTGCCAAACCAACCTGATTTCCTTCTTTGAGAGAGTAACAGATTTTTTAGATAAAGGAAACGCAGTGGATCTAATTTATTTAGATTTTAGTAAGGCGTTTGATACTGTGCCACATGGGGAATTATTAGTTAAATTGGATAAGATGGGCATCAATAGGAAAATTGAAAGGTGGATAGGGAATTGGTTAAAGGGGAGACTACAACGGGTCCTACTGAAAGGTGAACTGTCAAGTTGGAGGGAGGTTACCAGTGGAGTTCCTCAAGGATCAGTTTTGGGACCAATCTTATTTAATCTTTTTATTACTGACCTGGGCACAAAAAGTGGGAGTGTGCTAATAAAGTTTGCAGATGATACAAAGCTGGGAGGTATTGCTAATTTAGAGAAGGACAGGGATACCCTACAGGAGGATCTGGATGACCTTGTAAACTGGAGTAATAGGAATAGGATGAAATTTAATAGTGAGAAGTGTAAGGTCATGCATTTAGGGATTAATAACAAGAATTTTAGTTATAAGCTAGGGACGCATCAACTAGAAGTAACGGAGGAGGAAAAGGACCTTGGAGTATTGGTTGATCATAGGTTGACTATGAGCTGCCAATGTGATATGGCTGTGAAAAAAGCTAATGTCGTCTTGGGATGCATCAGGAGAGGTATTTCCAGTAGGGATAAGGAGGTTTTAGTACCGTTATATAAGGCACTGGTGAGACCTCACCTGGAATACTGTGTGCAGTTCTGGTCTCCCATGTTTAAGAAGGATGAATTCAAACTGGAACAGGTACAGAGAAGGGCTACTAGGATGATCCGAGGAATGGAAAACTTGTCTTATGAAAGGAGACTCAGGGAGCTTGGCTTGTTTAGCCTAACTAAAAGAAGGTTGAGGGGAGATATGATTGCTCTCTATAAATATATCAGAGGGATAAATACCAGAGAGGGAGAGGAATTATTTAAACTCAATACCAATGTGGACACAAGAACAAATGGATATAAACTGGCCACTAGGAAATTTAGATTAGAAATTAGACGAAGGTTTCTAACCATCAGAGGAGTGAAGTTTTGGAATAGCCTTCCGAGGGAAGTAGTGGGGGCAAAAGATCTATCTTGCTTTAAGATTAAACTCGATAAGTTTATGGAGGAGATGGTATGATGGGATAACATGGTTTTGGTAATTAAATATTCATGGTAAATAGGCCCAATGGCCTGTGATGGGTTTTTAGATGGGGTAAGATCCAAGTTACCCGGGAAAGAATTTTCTGTAGTATCTGGCTGATGAATCTTGCCCATATGCTCAGGGTTTAGCTGATCGCCATATTTGGGGTCGGGAAGGAATTTTCCTCCAGGGCAGATTGGAAGGCCCTGGAGGTTTTTCGCCTTCCTCTGTAGCATGGGGCACGGGTCACTTGCTGGAGGATTCTCTGCTCCTTGAGGTCTTCAAACTACAATTTGAGGACTTCAATAGCACAGATATAGGTGTGAGGTCTTTTTTAGGAGTGGTGGGTGAAATTCTGTGGCCTGCATTGTGCAGGAGGTCAGACTAGATGATCATAATGGTCCCTTCTGACCTAAATATCTATGAATCTATGAATCTATTGTCACAAGTATTTAAAACCAACCCTTCCACTCTGCACAGTCCTAAAGGTAGTAGTTACTGATCTCCCAGCAGCAGAGAAGAGAACAAGATCTGGCAACACGTGTAGTTGCCACTAAGTCCTCCAGCTGCTTGGAAAATGAACGTTCTAGATTTGTTCCCTCTTTTCCCTGGCATGCAAACTACACCCATATTAGTCACTCTAAAACTCTCAAGCATCTATCATGTTTATCAGGTACTTGTTCAGTTTTGGCAACCTCATGAAATATGTTTCATGATTGCATTATCAGAATGTTATGTACAACAAAATCTCTTCCATTTCACTAATAATAATATAAACCTATGTAGGAACTAAGAGCACTTTTCAAAAGTGGATAAGTACTATTTAGCCTCACTTTGGGGACCAGAGGCACAGAGAGGTTGGGTGATTTCCCAAGGTCACACAGGAAGCCAGTGGTAAGGTCAGAAAAATAGCTCAGGTCTCTTGACTCCCAATCCCCTGGTCTCACTATTCTCTAAGGCATTATTTTGCTTTTATCCCACCTAGCTTCAGCTCACCATACATAATCCCTTTAAACAGTTGGATCTATAGTCAGCTATTGTAGTTAACTTGGTAATAAAGAACCCACAATATGTGCAGCCCACCAGTGCATACCCATTTCCTCATTCCTGCTTTTTGTCATAGACTACAATAAGTCTTGAAGCACACAAAGAGAGTGAGCTGGTCCCAGAATACTGGGGAAGTGTGTTGTTCATCACAGCCATTTGGACTGAATGAATTTTAGAAACACGGAGTGAATTTTAGGACAACTGCCTTCTCCACTTAGCATAGACAAGGATTCAGCATGGCAGGAAAAAAATGACAACCTTAACCAGTTTCCAATGGTGAAATAATGAGAGTAAGCTTACGTATTTGGGAGAAAAACAGAGAAACAACATGACTGAACAAGGAGGAGAAGAAAATATCTTTGCTGGGCAGCTTCTAAAGTCACAGAAAAATCAGATGGAAGAAATTAAAATAGGAGCTAAGCATAATATAAGGCAAAGGATCAGAAAGGAGTAACTGAAGAACAACACCCCACGAGGCCTGGAGAGAGGGGAGAAACAATGGCATATATAATTCAGTGAGAAGGCATGGAATAGAATTACCACATCACTAAAGCAGCCAAAAAAAAAAAAAGTTACAATGGAAATCACTGTAGATAGGAAACTAAACTGCTCAGTATAAGAGCTGGATTCTGTGCACTAAAAACTCCCACTACAACTGGTGGGACTAATGTGTGCTGAATGTGAGGGCAGAATTTGGCTTAATGACTAACAGGCAGGTTGATGGGGTTTATAAGTTGTCATAAAGTGGATTCTAATTTTGACAGACCAAACGACTATTTTGGGTCGTGATTCTAAATTCCTGGGACTAGCTTGGACGCAGACAACCCAGGACTTGGGGAAGGAGTTGTGCAGGAGTAGACTGATCAAGCAGAAACTGACAGTGAACATGAGAATAATGAATTCTGATACTGTACTCAGTTTCTGGGAGAATAATATCTTGTGCTTTTCAAAGTTTAGGATGACATTTAATTGATGTTTTACACTGTCTTTTGAAATTGCAATAAAAAGTAAATTTAAACTATTTTTTGTTATCTGCTTTGCAGAATTTTTATGTCCTTAAAAGCTCTGTGACTGTAGCACTTATATAGCACAGAGAAGTTCTAATTTATACCTATTGATTTTAACTTTGCCTTACTTTTTACATTACAGTTAAGTATCTTCCAAAATCAATATTTTTACATTTTGACAAATCTGCCACAGATGAATGGCTTTATTTATCAACCCAGAACTTCTGAATAGCAATAAAATCTCACCAAAAGGAAAGCTGTCAGCAAAACACCTCCACATCTTACTTAATGCTGGTCACAGTAGGCCTCATTGAACAGACATGGTATATACTCTGTTAAGTGATCCAGGATTGAATTTAAGGGCTCATTTATCCTTGTAGCATTATAGGATATACTGTATCTCAAATCAGATAATATAACAATTACAGCCTAGGAGGAACTTTCCAGGTGCATCAAGTGAGCTACACATTTCCAAATAATACATCTTAGCTCTGACAGCATTTTCCATCTGTTGACGTTAAAGCATTTTGTAAAGGTAGATAAGTACCATTATCCTCATTTTACAATTGAAGACGCAAGAAGACAGATCTAAGTGCCAAAGTCACATAGCTGGTCAATGACAAAGCTGGTCCAGAATCCTGAAGTCACAGTCCCATGATCTATCCAGTGGACCTTGTCTCTGTCTGGGAAAGAAGCAGATTAGCCATATAGGACCAAACAGATTTGTAGCGTAACTCCACTGAAGTCAGGAGACTTGCGTCAGGGATGAATATGGCCCATTTTCTTCAAAGGTCCTGCTCTTGCTACCATTGACATCAATGGGATCTTGCCATTGACTTCAGCAGAAGCAGGGGCAGGTCCAAATTGTTTTTTTAAAACATATATATATATAATTGGCTGCCTTCATTAAAATTTCCACAAAACAACATTAACTTTTGTAACCAGCACTTAGCAGGTCAACTTGGGGGTCTCTAATTTTGACAGCATTAAGCAGGTCTCAATTTTCATAATGAAAAGCTCTGCCAGGCATATAATCTCCACTGTTGTCCTTTATCAAAAGCCATACCTGGCTTTGGTCGACACCTGTGTTTTTTCTTCCAACAGAAGCATTTATTATGAATATCCTACTCTCAGATAATGCGCCTCTTACAGTGGTCTACAGTGTGGTATTTTTGCCATGGTCACACTGTAGGGGAGTGAGGAGGGAGTCGGGGAAGTACCGCAGGGGTGCTCTGGGGAATTCTGCATGACTCAGTCAGAATTTGTCTGGAGGTATAGTGGAAGTATATGATGATACAATTTGCACTTCCTCTTACAAGGCAGAGCTCCATTGGCTATTTCATGGAGGGCTGTAGGGGACCCTGACCCCTCTCTCTTTTCGAAGGTGCTGAGCATCCACAGCTGCCATTGACTTCAATTAAGTTTGAGGGTACTTCGTATGTACTTTCCCTCAATGCCTTTCACCCCAATACAGAAAACTCCGGCTGCAAGGAAGACACCTTTTAATGAGCAGCAGCCGCTCCTCCTTTAGCAGGATATTATTCGTTTCAAGTAAAATTGTTTGACAAATACTAAATTTTTCTTTGAAATTTTCCATATTTTTGTCAAAAAGCTGTTTTCCATAAAAAATGTTATGGAAAATTTTTGACCAGTCCTACTTGCTGTGTTGTTGCTAAAGCAAGCAAATAAAAAGATAGACATGAAAGAGACTTTCTTTTAAACAGCACAACCACAGACGATACATAATGTTTATTGCTAAACCGACTCTAGGTCTGGTAGCATTGCCCTAGCTGGTTACTCTGACCATTAATCCTCTTCCCTAAACAAGAGAGACGGCAGTCTTTTAAAACAACATACTCCCTAGCACAAGGTACGGGCTTGCTGTAAGAAGAGAGTATAATGCAAGGACAGGAAAGGGGACCTGAAGGCTGCTAAAAGAGAGACTAAACCATGGTATTAATAATGATCTTATTAATCTGCATGTTTATTGCTTCCTGCTCTGACACCCATCTGACACATCTGGGAGCTAACAGGTGACAATAGCCCATTATCTTCATAAAAAGGCAATTCTTCTGTAAAAGGGCCAGACAGCCCGATGGTTTAAAATGTTCCCTAACCAAGCAAGCAGTCAAATAGTACAACTAGACACCACTCAAGGTATGCCTCCACTGCAATCAGAGGTGTGACTGCAGCACGCGTAGGCATATCCAACCTACTTTGATCCGGCTAGCTTAACAAGCAATGGCAGTGAAGCCATGACAGCATGAGGAGCAGGACGGGTTGTATAACCCCTCCTGGGACCCTGCGTCTATATTTGAGCAGCTACCTCATGCTGCCTCCCATGCTGCTTCGGCTTCACTGCTGCTGTTATTCCAGCTAGCCACATCAAAGCCATCTTGAGTATGTCTACACATGCTGCCATCACACCTCTGATTGCAGCGGAAACATACTCTCTGCTGCACAGAGTGCCACAGACTCCTTATATGTTCAGTCTTTTAACTGTTCTTGTGATAGCTAGAAATATGGGCTCTTCTCCTATAATCATACAGGGCCTGATCCTGGAACCCGTCCTTCTTTTCTTGCTCATGTTCAAAATCCCATTCACTGCAGCACTGAGTCCCAGACTAATGAAGAAGTCCCTGGGGATGTTTGCATAAGTATGGCTTCCCGAATTAGGTTCATAATTGTTTTGAGACCTCCTTGGTAGTTCTTTTCGGGATAGAGGACACTGGGCTGGTTTCTTCTTATTTTACCATGTGAAGATCCACTGTGCTCTTATCCTGTTTCCCCAAAGCTCTGACCACAGAGGTCTTGCTCTGATAACCAGTAAAAATGGAGAAGAAGCACTGGGGTCGTGATTTTCCAAAATGACTAATGATTTTGGGTGCCTAATTTAAACCACCTGAAAGGGGTCTGATTTTTTAGGGGGAAAGGATGCACCCAAAATCGCTAATTACTTTTTAAAATCTTGGCCTTGGCATTTTTCCATAGAGGCCTTATCGAAATATTTCTATATGTCATTCATTAAACATTTTGTTTAATACTCACTCTCTGTCATTCTGTCCTAACCTGCAGCCTGTGTGAGCAAGGTGAGCCCTTCTCCCTCCAGTGCAGTGAATCATCTTTTTAATGGTACAGTATTACCCTCTGAAGAGTTAATACTATTTATAACCACATATGATGATGATAAGATATGGATGGGATTTATTCAGTTTGGACTATCCATATGCAGAAAGAAGGAGCAGATTTTCTTGCTAATGTTAACTTCATTGACATTTCTTAGGATCCCCGAACCCACCTGAATGTTGTCAATAATGCTACAGTACCACAGTGCTTTTAAGGAGTTAAAGGGCCACATTAGGGAGACTACAAAAGAAGGTATTACCAAAGCAGAATGTGCTGCAAGCATGACTGTTTCAGTTCTGGACTTCAATTTCAAGAGTTAAACTGGAGATTTATTTTGTAGGTGGGAGAAAGACATTTTCACCTCAGATATTATTTTCCATTCAAAGGACAGGATGCCATTAACACATGTGACCTTTTTCTCCGCAGTTTCTAGCCTGAGTCAAACCAAACAGAGTTTGCATTCCCTAGTTTTAAAGAGAGCTGGCTTTTGATAAAGAGACTGTGCTAAGTAACTGACCAATTTATCAGAAAGCACTTTGTACCACCGTAGCTGTCCCCTATGAGCCAGAAAGCATTATCATCAGCATGCAGAAATGTCCCTGACTGAGGGCACACATTCAGCATGTCTTGATATAATACAAATAAAGAGGTGAAATTGAACTTGGGGTGCTCCAGTAGGCCTGCTACATATTTTTCTAATAGTGCCTATCCTGATGCTTTCAAAAAACAAAGCATTATTTGGAGTGTGTTTTCAGGAAAACATTGAATTACGTTTTCAGCCTTTCTGAACGCAAATAATGGGCAAACATCTGATAGCATCAAATGTTTGTTCTACGTTCAAAAGTGTTATTCTCCACAGATGTCCCTTATCTGTAGTATTGTCTATTTGATCAACACATTCAAATAATGCCATGGAGGTCAAATATCTTGGGTGAGATCCAGACAGTGCACTGCTCAGCATAGTCTGAATCAGAATAGAGCTATAAAAAGACGTTTTCAGCAATTTTGGAGAGCGATGTTAGAAAGAATCCAGTTAGGGCTGTGTATATTTCACCATTTTTTGTTTCAAGGTCTTTGCTCGTTGGTTTTTGGTGTTTTCTTCCTTTGTCTTTTCACTCTGTGTAGCCTGCCACCCCCCAAATGTTGTTTTATCACAGTTTGGGTAAAATGCAAACGCTATCATTGCATAAAAACGAACCCATTCTTGACTGGTAACTGGCCCATTTCAGCTGAAAAACCAATGGGTGTTTTTGTCAAAATATTATGCATTATTTTCAGATTAACAAAATTTTCCATGAAAGTGGGTCTAATTTCAAGTTAGCAACATAATGCAAAAACCCTTTAATGCTGGTATTTTTTCATTTTGCTATGTATATTTCACTCCCCTCTTTATACTGCATAGGTAAGTTAGGGGTCCTTTTTCATTGGGGTCTTATGTATTTTTTTTGTTATAAATAGGAATTATATGGTCATTTTGTATGGACAGGGAAAGCGTCTTGTTCTTAGAGAAGGATGCATTATGTAGTCAAAACAGGTGACACATACTGATTGTGGTTGCTTTCGGTAACCTGAAATATAATCCAACTATACCTAATACTTTTTCAGATGTCAGCTGTACCATCTGCTGATGAAAAAATTCATTTGTCACTGAGGAAATAGTTAACAATGCTGTGGTCGTTTGCACTATTATCAGGTGGTGGATTTTTAAATAACTTGATCTTTGCTCATTAAAAATATGGAAACATTATACAAGACAGAAAAATTAAAGCTAATGTTGATAGAGTTCCTTTTGTAGACAGTCAGATTAATAAAAGAGTATTACAAAACTGTTAAAACTAGAGGAACAGAAGAAACAGTTCAGTTCCCTTGAAAATACTTAGGAGACCCTCGGAGATAATGCAATAACTGGAAACAGAAGCATAAAGTCAATTATAAGGAATGGATGAAATCCTTACTCCATTGAAGTCAATGGAAATTTGGCCATTGACTTCAGCGAGGTCAGGATTTCACCCAGTTTTTGTTAAATAGACATATTCTAGCAGTCTTTCATATGGCTCCATTATCCTTATGCCCAATGTTAATTGTGAGATTTAATAAAGTGATTCACTGAGGCACTCTTAGCTTGTAGGAACTAAGCTTTACATCATCTAAGGACTTGTCTATGTTGCCCCACAGTGCAAACTACAGGGTCGTGACTTGCAGAACGCACTAAACTGTTGGACTCTGACAGCTCCTTGTAGACCCTGCTAGCATGAACTAAAAGGTAGCTAGTTCATGTTAGCTTATCCCTGTTTGAAACAGGACTGCATCATTGTGAACTAGGTACCTCTTACTTCACGCTTGCGGGGACTATGCAGGGCAGTTACGGCACAACACTTGAGTGCATACAGCAGTTCACACCCCCGTAAGTCGCACTGTGGGGGCCATGCCTTAAGACAAGCCTTAAGAAGTCATTGTTTTTTTGTTTTGTTTTTGTTTTTTAATTTTTGGTGTTGAGATGCAAAATGTTTGCTGAGACAGTGACTGTCTATCTGTCCTGGTAGCTGGGGCTAAGCTGAAGGTCTCTCCTGCAGCTGGCTCTGGCTCCTTTTTTCCCTGGCTAGGAAATGGCTCCACAGGGTCTTGTAAAGGGGAATTTAGTGAACCTGGTTGAGGCTCACCTCTCTGTGCTTCTCCCGCTTTAAGCAGCCAGACTATCTGTTTACCTCTTTCTCTCTGTGCATGCAGACTTTTGATCCCCTCTCTCTAGGAAAACCTGGGATATGTCCAGCCAGTTGCTACTCCACTGGGGCTGACACCCAGAGCATCCTGATAGGCTCTTTTCTTCTTCCCTCCTCCTCACGCCCATGAGTCCGTGTGCTCTTTTCACAAAAGGAGCGGGATTGCCAGACATCATGAAGCCCCTTCTTTGGCTGTCATTTTGCAGCCTCTGACCCCAGTCCCATCACGCCTGGGTGGGTCAAAGAGCCTCCAGCTTCCATCTTAGTTTACATCTACATTTGTGACTGTACATTGTTACATGTGCATTGTTGTGCCATAACTCCCCCGTTGTCCACATCTGAAGCACATTCCTGAAGGGGATTGCCCAGCGAGAGTGCTAGTATGCATGAGGAATGCAGGTACTTACATGCCTCCACTGTGATATTGCCCCATACCCATTCTACAGTGCGGTGCAGACAGGAGTAAGGGGTGTGTACCAGATCATGAGTATTGATAGTCCCCCAGGGCCATTCCCACAATGCATTGAACACTTTGCTGCCTGACCCTTCTCTGCCCTCCCCCCCCCACCCCACACACACATTGCCAGTGGTAATAGCAGCCTGCGCTGAGCACTTCAGAACAGTTTTCCGGTTCTGATCAGTAATGGTGACCATGGATCATGTTCCAAGAGCTGCCGCTTCATCTCTGGAGCACAGCCAGGTGCTGATCAATATGTGGTCAGAGTATGCCGTCCTCCATGACTTTGCCCTGAGAGGGAGGAACACACATCTCTACTGGGAGATTTCAAGGAGGCTGGAGGAGGCAGGCATTCATCAGAGTGCATGAACACCTGAGGCTCCCGTAGCTCCTGTACAAGAGGGTGAAGGACTCAGATAGTCATGCCAGGAGGGAACCTTGCACATGTCCATGCTGCAATGAACTGGACCAGGTGCTCTCCAGGGATGTGAGTGCTGAGCCTGAAATGACTGAGGACCCCCTCCTCAACCACGCTAGTCACATCTTACAATGGGACACTGATGTGGGGCAGGGAATTGGGAAAAAGCTTGAGACAAATTTGAGAGGAAACAAGCTTCTCTATGTCACCACTAAACCGTTAATATTCTTTGGAAGATCAGTAAGAATGCCGGTGACAAGCTAAGTTTTCAGTAGTCACAGAAGAAAGAAAATACAAAGTAGCGTATGTTATCTTGCACTTTGAGGCCATTGTTCTGAACAAGCTGAGAATACACCCTTAGCAGGCAGAATATGATCTTGATATTCCAAAGTGGCTGAAAAATAGTCAAGGCAAACTCACTAGTTCAGTTATTTTAAAATGAGATGATGGAAATTGTACCTCTTAAAATAATTAGGGATATTTCTGAAAAGATTTTGGGAAAGTGGTATACAATTATGGCAAATGAAACAATAGACTTCTCCAACAAAGATCAAGTGGTTTTATGCCTGCGATATTTGGATGAGGACATGAATGTTCATGAAGAGTTCCTTGGATTGTACTATATAGCCAGTATATGGACAAAGGTAATCAAATCAGCAAGTAAAGAGAAATTGTTGTGCCTTATTCTGAGGATCAATATCCGCAGACACTAATATGGCTCGTTTAGTATCAGGTATAGCAACCAGATTGTAACAGGAGGAACCACAAGCTACATCTACTCATTGCTGAGGGTATGCATTGAATTTGGCATGCCAGGATACTGTTACAAACAATACCATCCTAAGACATATTCTTGAACCTCTTTCCAACATCACAAAATTAATTAAAAAATCAACCTACATGAAATACTATGTTTCAGAACATAAATTATGAAGTGTTAAGTATATCACCAGGCATCCCAGTCCTCTGTCCAAAAGATGGTCTCTCCGTGAAGAAGCATTGACTTTAGTGTCTGAGAACTACATTGCTTTGTGTGCGATTTAAGAGGTTGAAATGGATGTAACAAAAGATCCTGAAATTAGAGCTCGAATGATGGCATAGCCCCCCAAATGGAAAACGCCATGTCTCTCTGGTATTGAGCTGGGTCAGTAAGACCTAAACATGGTAGACAATATGTCTAAAACTCTTCAAAGGCTCAATATTTCAGCAACATAAGGCCAGTCTCTTATGAAAATGACACTTAAATCACTTCTGTCCATTTGATCAGATGAAAGCTCCAATTTGTTCTGAGAGCAAATCTACCAGAAGTGTTTAAAGCTGGAAATAGTCTGAATACCTGAGCTTCCAAAGGAGAGAAAAGTTCCCAAGAAAATGCAAACAGGGACAGGTGAACCCATCTACCCAAATTCAGCAAGGGAATTGTATAGATACATCTATTTCAAAGTAAATGATTTTGCCATATTCAGTATTCAATCAAGATTTGAACATAAATGCTACAAAATTATTCAAAATCTTGCAATTCTCATTACAACTCCAAGCACAAGTTAAATTCATGCTTCATGTGTATGGTTCTGATTTCAGCCATGATTGACTGATTGTTCAGCTTCATCTGTTGCAAGCCATCTGCAAGCTTTACAGAAAGATCATTGAAATCAATTCAGAAATCTGTTTTGTTTGCTTAGCCAAACCAAGTGTCAGTTGTTTATACAAATTATTCTGGTGGTACTTGCAGCTAATGTTGTAAGCAATCATAGTTTCAGTGCTCTACATTTTAGTAAAACATTGCTTTGATCCACAGTAGGACAATCATTTTTTAACTGGTATATGATTTTTCATATATGCAAGGACAAAACTGATGACTTACATTTTCCAGATATTGTAGAAGAATTCATTTCAAGAACCCAAGGTGAAGATCATTCTTTGGAACTTTTTCATAATTCTAATTCATTAGGGCTGTCGATTAATCGCAGTTAACTCATGCAATTAACTCAAAAAAATTAATCGCAATTAATTGCAGTTTTAATTACACTGTTAAACAATAGAATACCAATTGAAATTTATTAAATATTTTGGATGTTTTTCTAAATTTTCAAATATATTGATTTCAATTATAACACAGAATACAAAGTGTATACTTTATATTATTTTTATTACAAATATTTGCACTGCAAAAATGACAAAAGATATAGTATTTTTCAATTCACCTCATACAACTCCCATAGTGCAAACTCTTTATCGTGAAAGCATAACTTACAAATGTAGATTTTTGTTGTTGTTACATAACTGCACTCAAAAACAATGTAAAACTTTAGAGCCTACAAGTCCACTCAGTCCTACTTCTTGTTCAGCCAATTGCTAAGACGAACAAGTTTGTTTACATTTAAACTTGCGGGAGATAATGCTGCCCGCTTCTTATTTACAATGCCACCTGAAAGTGAGAACAGGCGTTCGCGTGACAATTTTGTAGCCAGCATTGCAAGGTATTTATGTGCCAGATATGCTAAACATTCATATGCTCCTTCATGCTTTGGACACCATTCCAGGGTACATGCTTCCATGCTGATGAAGCTCATGAATAATGTGTTAATTATATAATTAATGAATAACACATGAATAATGTGTTAATTAAATTTGTGACAGAACTTCTTGTGGGAGAATTGTATGTCCCTGCTGTTTTACCTGCATTCTGCCATATATTTCATGTTATAGCAGTCTCGGATGATGACCCAGCATGTTGTTCATTTTAAGAATACTTTCACAGCAGATCTGACAAAATGAAAAGAAGGTACCAATGTGAGATTTCTAAAGATAGCGACAGCACTCGACCCAAGATTTAAGAATCTGAAGTGCCTTCCAAAATCTGAGAGGGCTGAGGGGTGGAGCATGCTTTCAGGGGTCTTAAAAGAGCAACACTACGATGTGGAAACTACAGAACCCAAACCATCAAAAAGGGAAATCAACTGTCTGCTGGTGACATCTGACTCAGATGATGAAAATGAACATGCTTTGGTCTGCACAGCTTTGGATTGTTATCGAGCAAAACCCGTCATCAGCATGGGTGCATGTCCTCTGGAATGGTTGTTGAAGCATGAAAGGGACAGCTTTGGCACATCTGGCATGTAAATATCTTGCAGTGCCAGTTACAACAGTGCCATGACAACATCTGTTCTCACTTTCAGGTGACATTGTAAACAAGAAGCGGGCAGCATTATCTTCTGCAAATGTAAACAAACTTGTTTGTCTGAGCAATTGACTGAACAAGAAGTAGGACTGAGTGGACTTCTAGGCTCTAAAGTTTTACATTGTTTTATATTTGAATGCAGTTATTTTTTGTACATAACTCTACATTGGTAAGTTCAATTTTCATGATAAAGAGATTGCATTACAGTACTTGTATTAAGTGAATTGAAAAATACTATTTTTACAGTGCAAAAATTATATAATATAAATATAAAGTGAGCACTGTACACTTTGTATTCTGTGTTGTAATTGAAATCAATATATTTGAAAATGTGGAAAACATCCAAAAATATTTATATAAATGGTATTCTATTATTGCTTAACAGCGTGATTAATCGTGATTAATTTTTTAATCACTTGACAGCCCTATAATTTATTCTTTTTAGTCGTGTTTTTTTAAAAAAAATACTTTAGTGAGTAGTTTTGTACCATGACTAAATGTGTTTCCTTTTAACAACGTGAGATACGTGTGTTTCTTTTTAAAATTCAGTGTTTCCTTTCTTTCTTTCTTTATTAATGCAATCCCTAAATTTTCTGTGGGAGCTAAAGATCAGAAAGTATATTTTAATGACGTACACCGTACACTGCATGTCAGCTATCCCTAACAGAATCAGAACTTCTCAGCTGTGTGTTGTAGGCCCTTGATTACTACCAGCTAACTGAAGTGGGAAGGGACTGACTGTGCTTTTGGAACAAATTGATCTGAGTTCTGTCTTCGCAGTTGCCACTACGCTTCACGGTGGTGATGAAGTCCCAGACAGACATGGATTTGTTATAGTATTTTCATTAATAAATACCAGGACTAAATGCAGATGGGCCACTTTGCTTCACATGGATGTGTTTGTGCAAAATTTTCTATTGATTTCAGACTATGTGTAGCCTGAAAGAGTCTTAGGTTAGAACAAATGCCAAAATTTAAAGTAAAATCCAATAGAAGTGACTCATTCTGGCCATTTTTCTTGTCAAAGCCATGCAAATTCTCTATGCAAAACAATAATTGGCCCCACGTTCACTGGAAAATGGCTCCATATTTTCTCAAACGTGGGCTCTGGTTCACTTAAAACATTTGCACTTTTTTTAGGAAGTCCACTCTGAGTTTCATGTTGTAAAAAGTCCCAAAAGTAGGTGCATTTCTTTTGACTGTGGGTGTCATTAGTTGTGTTGCATGAAAAAATAAGTGAAAACATCACCTCAAGAATCTAGATTCATTGAGGAAGATGAATCTTCTGGACCTTATCCCTTGAGTTAATCAGTTTAGGACCTATTTGTTCTTCATTGGAAAGATGTAGTGTTATTGGGATATTGACTTTGTTTCTAAATTTATGGCAACACATTTGCTATACAGAGACATTCACCACCTAGAGGAAGGTTTCTTAATTGTTCAGACTATTTCTTAGCAGTCCTGTTGAGGGATGATGTTAAATATTTGATTTCAAGCCACCTCTGGGCCAAAGCCTGCTGTGACTTTTGCTGGTGTAAGATTAGAGTAACTCTCTTGACTTCCATGGATTTACACCAGTGTAAATGAGAGCCAGAATCTCAGCCTTTGTATTGTGGCACAGACTAATGGTTTTAAATCTACTAGAACACCTAGGGGTTCTGAGGAACATTTAATGCAGTTTGGGAGGGTGGTCTCACTTTGCTGTTTGAGTGCAGTGGTCACATACTTGCCAGAAGTAAAATTTCTGAGCTAAATTATCTGGTCAGCAAGTTGTCAGTTTTCAGATTATAGGTAGGGTAGTTCAAGCGGTTCTCAGGGAACAGCAGCATCTGAACTGGAATTGATTTGTTTTCTTTCTCCTTCGGAAAGTAAGACATTTAAGTCAGGGCAGGTGTTTATGGCTACTGTCTGCAATCGTATTATAAAAGCATTGTAAATACAAAAAGTAGGTGCACAAAGATCAGTAGCTCTCTGAGCAAGTCTGCTATTTTTCAAATCTTTCCATTTGTCAGGTTTTTTCGCAACAATGCCCTGGGCTTTCCTTTGATCAAAGCTGAAGCAACTACCCTGGTACATTTGCTTGATTGCTAGTGTGTTGAAGGTTCTTCTAAACACAAACATTGGCAGAGGAAGATAGAATTAAATCTCTGTGCTTTTTTAGGCATGTCCTGTGTTTTTGACTGCTGATGGCTGTCAAAACAGAACAACAGAATGAAAAAATATGAGTATTTGAATGGAACTAGGGAATTGATCAAATGTTGTATGAAGCAGATGAGAATGTAAAAATGTTTATTTTTTGAAAATGCCACTTTCCAATCTGCATAAAATGGGCTATATAGAGTATGGTGGTGCTAAAGCTGTTAAAAAAACTAATAAAGTCACCATATTATTTTAACATGGACAAAACTATGTATTTTTCTCTAGCCTCGTTCTTGGAAATAGCTGGACTCCTTTGACTAAAATTTTCCAAAAATAAAATTCAGCCTGAGGCAGACAAAATTTAAACCCAAACGGTTAAAAGTTTGGCAAAGTTATAAGCAACTGAGAACAAAGTCTTATGCTGGGAAGTGTTGCACAACCTTAATAATAGATGGTGCTACCAGCCCCACCCATAATATTAAACAAAGCTGTGTTGTTTCTCCTCTGTTGTTTCCCAGACTTCCTGGGTGACCTGTGGCAGATCTTAGGGTATGTCTGCACTGCAGTTAGACACCTGCGGCTGGCCCGTGCCAGCTGACTCGGGCTCATGGGGCTCAGGCTCAGGGACTGTTTAGTTAGGTGCACCTTGCAGGAACCTCCCACCTTGCAGGAACCTAGAGCCCAGGCTGCAGCCTGACCCAAACATCTACACCACAATTAAATAGCTCCTTAACCATAACCCTGTGAGCCCGAGTCAGCTTGCATGGGCCAGCTGCAGGCTTTTAATTGCAGTATAAATGTACCTTTAATCTTTCTGTGCCTCAGTTTTTCCATCTGTAAAATGAAGATGGTACTTTGTGCTGTAATGTTTGTGAGGCACTCAGATTATGGTAATGAGCATCACAGAAATACTTATAAACAAAATTAAAATTATACCTTTTCTGCTGAGGCAATAGTCAAAGCCAATGAGTGAAATCCCAGCGTCATATTGATTTTAGGTTCTATTCATGATCCGTTTGGGGTTCCTTTGGGATTAGATAAACTTGCTGACACAGAGCTATGGGATAGGCTCCTATATTTCTTCCTCACAGCTGTTAGCCACTATTGACTAGCACATTGTTACGATGCTGCATTAAAATTCAATACATGTGTCTCGTCTTATTTAAAACAAAGCAGAAAGAGAAAGAGAGCAGATTGGCCTGGTAATCCCCATAAAAGAAAACCCATTCAAATGAGTGATTTTTCTAAAACTACCAAGCACTCGTGCTGAATATGAAATGAATCTTCATGCTATTAACTGTGGCTATATCAGAGCTAGTTTAACTTTGATTATTCAAGTCACTGTGAAACAATACACCTAGCATTAAAATGCTGCTTGAAAGCAATGCAGAAGGGAAAGTGACCCTTTTGTTGTATATATGTGAGGAGGGGAAATCTTTCAATAAAAAGGAGAAAAATATATATCTAAATTTGAAGCAAAAAATGATCTAGGAAACTGAAGATTAACATTTGAGCTCTGACTATGTAAAGTGGTTTTTATACCAGAATAGCACATAACAATTGTTGTGTAATGATTGAAATACATAGTAGCAGGGATAGAAGCATAAAAGGATGTCAGTAGACTGAGGTAACCCAGAAACCTGAAGGCAGGCAGATTTACTCAATTCACTGAGGACAGAACCTGCATCAAGCACTCACAGCTGCAGTCAGCCCTATTTGAGTGCCAAGGAGAGGTAGATGGGGGATCCAGGCGGCCTGCTGGGGTACATTTTCAAAAGCATTTGAGAATTGATTTGAATGGTAAGTCACATTGCTAAAATTCGGTTGTGATAATTCAGGGGTTAACATTATAGCCGCAGATCCCCATGTATGGAAGGCAGGAATTGTAAAATTATTTGTAAAGTATACACAGCCCTCAGAATTTGCTTAGGTAGTGATTATGAAGTGGTCTTCTGCTAATCAATGAAATAATGATTTCTCCCGTGCTGTAATCCATCATTTTAGCGCAGTACGCAGTTTAGCAATTTGCTCATGCTAACTATGACAAGACCCAGAACAATTCCAAGCACACTTCTAGGATTATTCACAGATCTAAAAGAGATGCTGGATTATTGAGGGAAACCCTGAAATACAGTGGTTACCCTTAAAATATGTCTGTTTTACCTAAGAATAGATATAGTTATCTGAATATTTGCCATATTACCTAAATTTGTCTATGCTTACCATAAGGATGCCATGAGAATTACTAATATGGAGGTAAAATTAATTAGACCTCCAAGATATTATTTTCAATTGGAAAGTTCTCAAGGGTGATCCTGTATATAACGATGCTTTACAAGACAAGGGTTTTCTCATCTTTAAATTCCATCTTCTCCTAGTCATGGGCAAATAAAGTGAAAAATATAAGGTATTAGAGGTGTGAACAGACACTTTTGCACAGATTTTTGTAGCATTGTGCATATGGATGTAAGGAGGACTGGATCTCTGCTGAACACTGAATGATTACTCACTGCATAGTTACTTGTGTGCACAAAGCAATATAAGAGGGCATGTGGTCTATGAGAGGCAGTGTAGTCTAGAGGATAGGGAACTAGACTGAGTATTCGGACACCAAGGTTTTATTTTCAGCTCTGCCAATGGCCTGCTGTGTGACACTGCACAAGTCACTGACATGCTCTGTGGCTCCATTTTCCTCTCCTACCTTATGTCTGTGTAGACTGTAAACTCTTCAGGGCCAGGAGTGCTACAAGTGCATTCTGGATTCCATGACGCAGGAACATCAAAGAAGGGAGATGAAGTAACAGTTTTTAAAAATCCAAAGCTTCCTAACTGAGATTTGGATTTTGTTTAATGAGTATGGATCACACCTTCAGCCCATCCTAGTCAAGCTAATGTCATACATGTGATGGATCTTCTAAGCAAGGTACTACAACTCACATCAGCCTCTTTCCCACAGCACATCCCTTTTCTCCTGGCCAGGCAAGGGGAAATGTCTTGAACCAGAGGTGGCTGCTTGGTAAGCTGGGAGCTGTGCGGAAGCTGGAGAGGCACAAAAGATTCTCCAGAACCATATGCAGAGCGGTGTGTGGACCAGGGTGTGGCTGCTGGACATTACAGCTGGGTGCAGGTCTGTGTGGGATTTATGGAGGAGCAGCAGTGGCTGGGCAGAGAGGCAGTTCAGAGGGGCCAATGAGAGACATTAACTGAGCTTGGACTGGAAACCTGCAAGTAGCGATTTGTATCAAATAGAAATTGGACTGGAGAGCCGCCCCCACCCCCTGCCACTAGGCCTGACTCAGCTGGACTGTTGCAGGGGTGCAAACAAGAACTGCTGTTCACTTGCATGTTAACTGTTAAGCTTCTGTAGCAGGGTATTTGCAACTTTCCCTTTCCAGCTAGCCCTAATAAAGTAACCTTTCCCTTAACCATGTTTCTGAGTGGTTATTGGATCCCACCAGGGTAGCGTCTACAAGGTATAGCTGCTGAAGCACCTGCTTGACTCTAAGTCACAGTACACCTGGCATGCCATTGGCACCCTAGAAGTTTGGTGTACTGAGCAGTCCCAACAGTTACATATGGTGTATTTTTCAGAGGGATCATTAGTGACACATATCTATCCAGCCCTGAAAAGTTGCACAGATGCTTCAGCTGTGGATTTCAATCTAGACGGCCGTCTTGAGGTGAGCATCAGTGTTTGATTGTGCCCATGTGAATATTAGTATCAGTATGAACTACATAAGTCTTTCAGATACACACTAAGAAAGATGGGTTTCCCATGAGGTCTAGCAATTATTATAACACTTCTATGATAGCTCTGTCCCTCAGCTTTCCCTCCCATTAGACTGAGTTGATGTGGGTATCACAGTGATGGGGAAGAGCAATGGATGACAGGCTATTGATATTCCCTGAATACAGCAACATTGTTTTTAGGTTGGCAAGGTTCAATAGTGAGTCACTTCTGATGATGAAGGATGGCATTTATGAGAATGTGGGCTTTGGTAGATCACTCTTCTCCCTTCTGTCTATTTGTTGTGTTACCATGTAAATAACAGTGTTTGTTAGATAAATAGACTTCAAATTATTTTTACACTGACATTAATGGACTGCAGAATTCTGCCTTTATATATGCTCACCCAGCTACCACTAAAATCAAGAAGAGCTGGGCAGACATTGCTGAGGCCAGAATTTGACCAGATCTTTCAGCTTATTGTTATGCAGTTGCTTTAGCTAAAGCCCTGAAGGTAATGCTTGAAATTATGGCCTGTCATAGAACAGTAGCTTTCAAACTCCATCATAATTGCTCTCTTAGAAGTAGCAGAGGAGAGTTTCCCGATAAAGCCATTACTGCTTAAAGGACAAAAGGAGGGTAGTTAGTTGACTGTGCTCAGAACTGGGTTACCAAATTAGCTTCAGCCACTTTCAATTACAGAAGCTCACAGTTTTGAAATGAGTTCTGCATGAGGGGACATCATTCGTCTTTCATGATGAGCAAAAGAACATCATCATCATTATTTAACAAGGAGCCGGCAGCATAACTAACTCTAGCATAAGATTCCTCCAAAAGAAAATAGGATTTGATTGGCGCTAACAAGGAACAAGATTACCCAGTAGCTTGGCTTCAGTGGATTTCACAGCCTTGCTGCTATGGAAGTGACCTTGGACTTATCCTGAGGGGATTTACTCCTAAAACTATTCTGAGCCACTTGCTAATGAAACTTAACCAAAAAATTACAGTGGGAATTGACCACTTCATATATCGTTTTAGCTGTAGCCTAGGGCATCTCCAGGAAGGAGGATGCTAGCCAACTACAGCAGCACCAAAGAAGAAAAGAGAACTAGCTGCTCTGTGAGGAGGAGACTAGCTGCTGGCCACCCAGTAGACTGTGCTCTCCCTTCCACCTGGATCCCCCGTCCATCGACGTCAAGAATCTGTAACAGGAAGAGAGGAGTAGACCCCAATACCTGAGGAAGAGGAGCCACTTGCACCCAAGGCTGGGAACTCATGGCTGTCACACCCAAGAGGAGGAGATGTAGTGTGGTTGCGGTCTGGGACTTGACCTTCATGAACTCTAAGACATACAGGAATAAGTAACAAGACCCTTCAAAGGTAAAATGAACAATTTACAGGACAGTGAGTTAGAGCACAAAGAAAGGTGAATTTAGTGTTCACCCACTTGATTTTATATTACACATTAAATACAAATAAGCAAAGGGCAGATGAGAGACCAAAATATACTATTGATGTTGCATTCGTGTACTTGGCCAAAATGTCTGAGGTGAAATTCTGACCCTATTGAAGTCAATGGGGATTTTGTCATTGACTTCAGTGGGGCCAGGGTGTCACTACTTGCTGTTATTGGTTGGTTGTTTTATTTTAATTATTTTTTCTCACTCTTTTTCTTAGCCAAGATAGGCACAAAAAATGCAAAACCCCACATGTGCGCACACACACACACACACCAGAGAAAGATGTTTTCCCACTGCTCTAGTTAATTTCCCAGTTCTTTCTCTGAATATTAATTTCATTTTCAACAGATATCTATTCAAGACATTTTACTTGAAAAATGAATGTCTGAAGGAAATTTCATGCTATTTCACACTAGATTTGTTGTTACGCATGTGCAAGGAGAATTGGGTCTCTGACTTTATTATTTTCTTTATGGTTTTGTTCTGTATACTAATGGATCTATTTTGACAGTGTGCTGTTAGCTACTGCAACTCCATGTATACTTTTCCAGGTAATATAAAATATAATCAATATTATGGATGAAATTGAATTGGCAGAAAGAATGGGAATGCCAGTTTCTATTAGCCATGTAATAACAGATCTCACCATCAAGAGGTGCAAAATATCCCTTTAATGGTAGTGTTGCCAGAGGACCCAATTTGATGTTCATACTGTTAGAGAGAAGGAGAGAAACAACAGAGAAGATGGAACCACCAGTCACAGCTTGAAGATGCATTGGGAATGTGGCCCTGAGAAAAGTCTACAGAGAGAGTTTTGGGGATGAGTGTGTCTGAAAGAGGCCTGGAGCTGTGTTAAAAGAAACTGTCTCCTGCTGTTTGATTATTCCTCTGCTTAGGGAAACACAACTTTGTACAGTCTTTGTAAATAAACTGGATCATATCAAAGACCCCTGACTCTATCAGATTCTCCTCCTAATAGATACAACTTTCAGACCCCTGAACTTTGGTGAACTGCCCAGGCCAAAAAGTGGGTAGTAATATTCTGAATACTCAGGGATAGAGAAGAGTTCCCTTCTGCTCAGCAGACTGGGGACAGTAACAGGTATTTGGGGAATATTTTAATATAAATGTGGAGTGTGCCCTAAAGTTGTATAGAGAGGAAGTGTGGTTAATGCACAAAGGTCTGGGTTTAATTACCACATCTGCCACCAAGTTCCTGTGTGAAGTTTTACTTTATCTCTCTGTGCCTCAGTTTCTCATCCACAAAATGGAGTTAATACTTTCTTTCTGTCTTGTCTATTTGCAGTGTAAATTCTTTGGGGCAGGCACTGTCTGTGCGTGACCAAAATGTCAGCCACCTCTGTGGATACAACTAACAAAAAGGGGGAGCATAAGGTACCAGTGAGAGATTTGTTTGCCACAGTAAGCAGCAGTTGTGGCCTTCTAGTGGCCTAACCTGTCTGATTCCACACTACATAGGAGATGTGGGTTTTCAGAAAGGTGAAATCCTGTTGTAAGGAGCGACTTGGGTAATCTCCTTTTTGCTTCTTATATCAGAATGATCACGATAGCTACATGCATAGAACAATGATCTCACCAAATCAAATCATTTGCATAAAAGCAAAATCTCCATCTTGCATGGACAGCATGTACACCACCAAACTCTCCACTCAGAAGGCAGCTCAATCAGGTAATATAATTGGCACTCTCACAAACTTTTTATCTTTTGTCTGAGTGGCACTCAAAAAGAAGTGAAGTTCTTTCCTGCTCTTGAAAATATTGATGGAAATCAAGGAAATTGCTTACTGCTGACTGTCCCACCGCTGGCAGGAGTGAAGGGCAAGAACTAAGAGGAACATGAGAACTAAGAGAAAATGGCTTGTGGAAAGTCGGATTTGGTCCATAGAGCCAAATAATCATTTTTAATTATGCAGATAATTATCCCTGGGCCAGACTGTGAGCTGCCTACTCACCCTGATGAGCAGTTACTCATATAAGTAGGCCTATTGAAGTTAATGGGATTACTCAGGTGAGTAACTGCTCACCAATGTGAGTAAGGAGTTTCACAATTTGACTCACCGTATTTCTGATTCATTGGGACAAATCAAACATTGGTGTAACTCTATAGACCTCAGTAGTTACACCAGCTTCAGTATCTTTAGCTGCTGAGTACTATAATGTACGTCAGTGTTGTGCAGTATGAGACAAATGTGCTTTTGTGAGCACAATTTTCAAGGACAGAACAGACATTATAGAATAATTGTATCAGGAAAGGCAGTGATAAGAAGATGACCCCTCCATTAGCAGTAGTGGCCAGCAAAACCTTGGCAGCCCATGGGTCTATAGGTAGCATATAAATAGATTGAGTCTTAATAGGACAGTCCTAAGCAGCGTAGTGTTGCTGAGCCAATCTCTTTTTTTCCACGTTTTGGAGGGAGCTGCAGTGTGCGGAGACTTGAGATTGGTGGTTGGAGTTAGGGGGTTCCCCTCTTTCCTTACTGGTTTTGGGATGTGGCTGCTCATTCAGTTCAAATGTAATGGCAGGGGGGCTTCAGGAATTCAGAGCAAAATAAAAAGTGTGTGTGAGAGAGAGGAGTGGTGCTTATGAAAATGAGAGAGCCACAGGGAGAAACCGGAAGAGGGAGAAAAACGAAGACAAGGTCCTGGAAGCAGAAATTTTCTATACATGTAATTTAGCTCTTTTTGTCTTTTCTCCATAACCCAGATCCCTTGGCCCCTTGTTAATTTTTTTGTTGCTCTTTTCTGAACTCCTTGCAGCTTAGAGACATTTCTGGGCTCCTGAAAACCAGAATGATATCAACAGGTTGAAAGGAATTCTTTGGGAGACAAAAGAGATTCAGGAGCTAAAAGGGGAGATTTGAGGAAATATTCAAAGAATTAAACTTGGCTAAACAGCAACGAGGAAGGGCTAGGGGTATATAAATCTCTGTACTAGATAGCAGTTATGGTGTAATTCTATCAGACTCCAGAGTAATGGATCAAAACTACTATATCTTACAATAGCATTACTGCTGCATCTTGGTTTGATTATTAATGTAGAATAATTTGATATTTTGTAAGGCTCTTATGGGAGAGCTATATTTGGCCCAATAGCTCTGAAAGGTGTTATCTGCCCTTTTCATTTTAAATTAACTGTTGACTCTGAAGCCTAATGCAGGAAGATTAAGGACCAGCATTGTTTTTAATTACTCTGACAATCATATTAACAGAAACATCCAATTACTCTGGGCCTCTTGGTTCAGAATGAGTAACATTATTTTATTTGCCAACATGGCCCCTGGACATGAGGAATCATCAATATGCAAACCCTACAGGCTATTTTGTTTTTTACGTTTCCCAATTATCTGTTTGGTGCTGTGAAAAGGTGTGCTGGCCCTTTAACAACAGGCCCAGCACTTCTGTTCCTGTCTCAGCCCTTTGAGGCCAGCTATTCTGGTGGCTGCTGTTCCCAGAGGATAGATGAGAACTATAGGTTCGAAGCAGTGCATGATGGGGAAGGGGGCAGAGATATAAATGAGCTCCTTTCTGCTCAGTGCAGAGGGAGAAGCTTAGGGGAAAGTTGCTGTTTGGGTGTGCCGGTGACTGAGTTCCAGGCCAAGATTGGGCCTTAGGCTCCAAGTCCTAGCAGAGAGGAAGCTAGGAAAGGAGCCCAGGAGGGGCTGTGCTGAAGAGGACTCAGCAGGGTGCCAGGGAAAAAAGCTAAGAGGCAAACCTAGACAGGCAAAGCTAGGAAGTGGCCCTGTGTGGAAAGGGAAGTGAGGATAGTTGACTTTTTTTTTTTTTTTTTTGAGCAGGCAGCTGCTTTACTGTTTAGGTAGCAAGAGAGCATAGGGTTTACTGGGGTGCTGCCTACAGATAGTCTGGGTATTCCTCTGCAACCAAGGGGAAGCAAACAAAGGAAAGACTTAGTGAAGCACTGTTATGCCTGGAGAGCAGAGAAGATAGTCACCCAGTAAAGATACTGGATGAATTCTTGGATCTTCATTTCATCTGGACATTTGTTTGGGACTTGGGAAGGGAGGACTCTTTGATCTAGCCAGGTGGCTAAACCTACTACTTGGAGAATGGGGAAACTGAGGCATGGCTACATTCAGATGGCAGAGAAGGTAAGACTCCCCCAACCCTCCCACAGAGGGTCCTATTCATGGTCTTAGATGACACAAAATTATGTTTAATCAATTTAAGTTAATCTTCAAATATGCTCAGTTCACTGTCTCTTACTAAATTCTGAAACACTTGTCAATGACTGGAAAGCCTGGTAACTAGTATTCTATATACAGTGTTTTCTGTCTTCCTATTTTATGTACTTTAGGGGAAAACCACAGTAAAACTTGTTCAACAAATGAATAGCTTTCCTTGTGACATATGTTCTCCAGAGGATTGTTATCTGCAGTCAGATCCCTATCATGAAATGGGCGGATGATGTACTGCTGACACACGGCAGAGAGGCAGTTTCTGGTGACAGCTCCCTAATTATAGCTTTTCTTTGCTTTACATCTTAAAAAAAAAGGTCACAGATGTTTATCCATTCTCAGGAGAGGGAATATAGCTATCTCTCAAGTATTAAAAATGTGTGCAACGCTCAGCTGTTCTGTGCTATACAGCATCACTATGTCCAATAGTATTTTTATGCTTTCATCACCCCAAATAGAAAAGGGAGCTCTGAACCCTTTAGTTGGTTTAACTTTTTTTATATAGAAGTTTTCAATTTATGTTTGGAATTTGATAGCACTGCTATGTAGCTGCCATTTTATTTCAAGCAGCTAGTTGGGCTAAAATTCAAAATGTTGACTTTAACTTTGTGTAAATTCCTGCTTCAGAGTATCTTTTAATTATGTGAATGGGTATTCTATGTAGGTTCTTGAACTTTGCTCATCACATAGTATCTGAGCACTGTCCAGTAGCACATAAAACAGTGTGACTACACATCTGTCACGTTTGTTCTCTCATACACTCCGCATTGGAGTGTCTTGTTTTGATAGAGTTTTAGGTTTATTAGGGGAATGGGGTTCACTTTAACATACAGGCAATGATGTCCTTTAAGGAACAGCATGAGATCGCTGGAAAAGTAAAAGACCCTCGCTATGACTTAACTATTAAATACAATGGAGATCATGAGCTAATCAAATTCTGGCAAATATTTCAAAGTGATGCTACAGAGAAGTAGATAAATGCATCAAACTCCGCTCTAAGCATTCCCTTAGGGAGAGTGATTGCAAACCAGAGGACCACTCTGCCTATGGTCTAGTTAGAAAACTATGATCATTTGTTGTCCTGGACTGTATAAACAGGGGCAAGGAACTTGTGCTCACTTTCTTTACTATTTTCCTTTTTAAGGGTTGGTTCGTTGTTCCCAGCTAGTCACAAAGTCACAGTAAGACCAACATGTCTGTGATGTTTAATACTCCAAAAAATGGTGAAAATCACTGTCCCCCCGACATTCAAATGAACAGGGTAGTGTGTTGTAATGTCTTGGCAGTTTTCTCGTCCAACACCTACTACAGTACTGTTGTATTTGTAACTAACTGAAATGGGCAGTTTCCAAACTGATGAGAACATTCATTCTCTCTAAATGAAAAGAAGCAAAATCTAGGAGGGCAGGGCTAAACTCTGCTCTTGTACCTGTGTAATTTGATTGAAGGTACTGGAATTACTGCAGATCTATACCGGTGTAAGAGCAGAATCTGAGCTATAATTCTGCTGATGTATTAAATGCATATCATGCCTTAACTTCACAGACTGGGGAAAAAAATCTCATTTTCTGCAGCCGCTTTTCATACCAATGAACTATTTTGTTCCATCGATTGATTGGTTTGTTTGTTTGTTTTTTTTTTAAAGCAGACCACCACATGAACTCTGACTGAGGCGTCTTAAAACTTGATGGCTTATTATGACCCAATGTTCTTCTGAATAGCCTGTTGCATCTCTTCCGCCTGCCCTCGCCTCCCCACTGCCCCACCCAGACTCTGGGGAGAAAAACATGTCTCCATTGTTCTCCTGTCAGTATTTCCATACATCAGCTCCTTCAGTGACCATATTCTCTACAGTTCCGAAAATAACTCTGTCTATACTAAACTCCTCAAATAGGTAAAGCCTGTGCCTTTAAGACTGAGCACAAACTTTTCAGCATTTTTTGGTGCTTCAGTTCTGATGTGATTCTCTCTCCCCCCTCCATTTTTGGCCTTGATGTTTGCAGATTGCATCCTTACTAGTGGAAACAAATCTTTAGTGTTCAGCTTTATCTCTTCAAGTATATTCTCTTTTCTTCAATGTTACACAGATCTGTCTTTCTCCTGAATTCTCTTTCTAGCTGTATTTCTAACTTTATTGTTGCTCTTTTCATTTATTGTTCAAACTTTCTTTTGATAACTTGAATGCAACAGCATTTTTTCTTTCTATCATCACTTTCCTTGCTTGACATCTTTCTTACACGTTACGTTTGAATTCTCTGCAGTCCAATTTGTACACTGTAGTCCTCAACACTATGTCTGAGAAAAGATGTAGGAGGGCAACAGCCTTATTTATAGCTTTGGTGGATTTATTGCGAGGTACTATGGAATTGTGTATCTATTGAACTACTTCAGCTTTATTCCCGTCAAGCAGTTTCTCATAGTTCATCTGCTTGCTCAGTATTTTCGTACTACAAGTTTCTTCAGTATCATTTTAAATAAAAATGAAAAGTCTCATTGTTTTCCTGCACTAGATGCAAATGAAGTGAATGCATTTTGTTTAGCTAAATCCCATTATTGTAGAAAAACGAAATAGCGTTATGTCCCTTCTTGGCAGCAGAGTAAGCAGACTTGCTACTGTATATTAGTGTAAAATCATATTGTATCAGGCATTATATACATAAATTACAGCGCTGGCAAACATTTACAGAGGCTATTCCAAGGCTCACAAATATCCACACTGCTGCAGTAAGTTTTTGCTTTCACCTAGAATATTAAAGTCCAATTTGTTACAGTAGTCTATAGCCCAGCTTTCTTGTCGAAGAACTAAAACTCTACTGGGGAAATGATTGCATTACTAATGACTTCTCCCACCTTTGTCTTTGAAAGGGAGCTCCGTTAGTTAAGACTTGGCAGTGGAAAAAGTGGCAAAAATTTGAGTGCAGAAGCATCAGAGAAGAAGAGTCTTTTCATGAAGACACAATGTATTGCCTGTAGTCCAAGTAAATACTAAGACCCTTATCTTTCAAACCCTACTAAACATAAGCCCCTTGTCAAAGGACAGCACCTAAAATCTATTGCCTTCAATGGGACTCTTGTGCGTGCTGAGCTTTAAGCATATACCTAAGTGCTGCGCTCTGAATAGCGCTGGACTAAACTCAAAGCATTTGTTTAAACACGTTGCTGAATCAGGATCCAAGACCAATAATATTTATAAGAATCCGGCCCTATATTTTGTATTCTTTATATTTTTTTAGCAGTCTGAACGCCTATTCTTCAAATTATTTGAACAGCTAACTAACATTATTGGTCCAGATTCCAATAACCTTGCTCACATTGAGTAGTTCGTTATTACTCATATAGTCCCAGTGAAATCAGTGGAGGTACCTGTGGTGCATGGTCCTTCGCTAAGTGACTAAGCATGCCAGAATGTGGCCCATTATTAAAAGTCTTTCACAACCAATGGGATTTCTGAATGTCTAACCACCATTCACTGCTACCGGTTAAAAATATACTAGTTTTGCAACAAGCTGGATAAGGCTTATTGGTGGTCAGGATTGGGGAGATATGATGACTTATAGCAGACCAGACTAGACTGAGTGGAGAAACAAGTCATTCACGGGTGCTTGAGATATGTCCAAATTCTTCCTGCAGGTGCCGAGGCAGATCTCACATTGACTTTATTGAATTCCTGCTGTATTTTGTTAACTGTTGCCAAATCTCTGTCTCCCACTCATGGATTTCCTCTTCCTAAAGTGTGTCTAGCCAGAATGAGACTCGCATATACGGAGATTCCCAAAATATTATTTTGTTGTGCCTAGATCCACAGCTTTTATACTCTTTCCATTTGGTTTTTAAAAGATGTTACTGTAGCTATGCGAACTTCTGCTATCTCTGGAAATTCATCATATGATTACATTTTTCTACCAGCTCCTAAAACCTCAAGCAATTACAGCAAGTGACAGTTTCTTGGTTGCCTTATGGTTTACCTAAAATCTTCACATATCTATGCCTCTGCATTCAAGGCCAGAGTACTGCAAAGAAATATCAGACAACACAATGCAGCATTTGAAATGTATATAAATAGATCATGTAATAAAAACCAGTAACAAGTATTCCTTTGCATAAACATAATAGTCCAAATTCTTCGCTGGTGTTACTATTGGCTTAGGTGGAGGATACATCAAAGATGAGTTTGAACTACTGTAACATATGCAACAGAAACTGCATCACTACTGAGGGGAACTCTCCTATCTCACTGCTGTTATGCCACCAGAAGATGTATTTCATCTACACTCACTGCCATGATGTACAATGTTTATAAAGGCAACCTCTACTGTAATCATATTGGTTAAAATACTGTATGTAAATCAACAAAGGGCAATTAATTGTAATAATTACCCTGAAGTAGAATGTACACATGACTAAATGCTTCTAGATGTACTTAAATCTACTTTGATTTCTATACTGTGTGTGCATTTCTTAAAAGCTGAACAAAGAGTGAAAAGAGAGACTTAGCCACTAATGCAACAATCTTTATAAATATAAGCTATCTTCATTCAGTGACATTTGACCTGATTCAGAACTGGTGGAACTCAATGAAAAGACTTGCATTGATTTCACTGCGTCCTGGATCAGGGCCCTAATGAACAAAAGGAAACAGAGAAGCATCAGAACTCCTTTGATTTTTCTCACTCTTGCTCCCTTGGGAAATACCTGTAACATATGGCTGTGAGCATTAGTCACGAAAATGCTATAATGTCGTTCATGGCAACAAGTCACATTGTACCACACCCACTGAGGCTTTTTATTTTTTAAGTGGAAGGGTCTTTTGTTGTTGTTTTTTTACAATTGGACTCCATGTTTTAGGAGAGAAGCCTATTTTGAAGATTTATGTTTCTGCAAAACTGATGTTCCAAATGCAAATGTCAGTAGCTAGACGCAAAAACAAGGGTTTCTGTTATCCAGATAGATTTGCCCTAGCTGATTCTATGGTAACACAATCCTATTGTGAATTCAAGCACCTGCTGAGAAATTCCCCACAGAAATAAAAGGCTTTGCTTCGAGATACCTGGCCCACTTCTAGCTGCAAAAGCCTGACATCAATATTTCATGATGGGATTTATCTGGAGTGTAACAGTGTGGCACCAGCAATTATACTGGGAGGTAAATATGAATTTAAATCTACAATTCCAGGGGGGAGAAAAACAAATAATTCTAATACATTTACCAGAGAGAGATGTAGGGCAATAGTCTGGCGTTTCCAGTACAGGGAGCCTGGCTTGCCATCCACCATCCTACTCCTTGGACTTGCTAATATCCCAGTTTTCAAGTGCTGCTGAACTGTGCATGGCTCAGGACCCAAAAAGGGGGCCATCATGTCTTTAGGATAAGAGCCCTGAGGCTACTTATTCATGGCTGTGTACGGCCAAGGGGCTGTTCTGACTATCCTCAACTACTGGCATGCAGAGAGGTTCTGTGCACACCCCTAACTGGGGCCATGAGGGGTATGTGAAAGATAGAACCACTGTATCAGCTCTGTGCCACATAGGGAGATCCCCTACACTAGGGGAGTTCTTGGTAGCTGGTTAAACTGGCTTTACAGCCCCTTTGTGCTGGCAGAGCAGTGCAGCAATGCCATATCATAACAGAGCTGGGCCTTCTGAGTGCAAGGTAGGTGGCTGGGGGAGTGATAGAGGCAGTAGGTACCCAAAACGGGGTGGACCATGACCTGCCCCTCTCTCCTCTATTACTACTTTGCACATTCTGATTTCTGGAGAGAGCAGGGCTGCAGCTTTTGTAGATTGTAGTAGTTGCCCGCTTTGTGTTTTCCCCAAGCACCTACAGAGACGCTTTGCCTGGCTGTGTTCTCTGCCCCTTCTTCAGTGCCCTTCTGCAGCCTGTGAAGATAGCAGTTGCCACAATCTGTATGTAGACTGAAAAAATGAGAGTGCAAGCTGCTATTGGAAAAACCGCATACCATATAACTTGGAAACTAGGCAAGTGACACCCTTGTCCCAGACTTTCAAAAGCAAGAATTAGTGCCATTTCTCTGGATTGACACCAGCTTTCTAGATTTTTCTGGGCTATGTAAACATAGATCATGTGGAAGAGTCCTTCCTAGTTCAAGATGTATTTTTCAAGCATATTTTTTAAAAGGGACTTCCTAATAGATTGTGAACTCTTTAGGGCAGAGCCCCTCTCTTTCTCCTTTGTACAATGCACAGCACGCTAGGTCCTGGTCCATCATTGAGGCTCCTAAGCACTACCACGGTACAAATAAATAATAATAATACTATCAACACTTATGTCTCTTTTCAGCGACACGTAGATAGAACCAGTGCCGTATCTGGATGCAGGCACATAACCAGAATGAATTAATTTTCATTACACAATTACATATTTCCAGTGCATGCTAAAATACAACTTATAGAAACGCACAGACATAGTCATTAATTTTTTTCACAAATTTTATAAAACTTTGTGAAAGCATAACACATAATGAAAAGATGATGTGCTATGAATAGGCAATTATTGGTATTTACGCTAATTATATAATTAGAGGAAGTTCTTTACTTGAGTACAATCTAAATGAGTAAGCATAGCTAAGAAAAACAAGGAAACACACACAACAAAACTACATTAAGGGAATATTATGTGTGGGAAAGAAATACACAGAATTATAGTCCCAGTCCTGCAAACTCTTACTGATGTGAGTGTTCTTTACAGCCCCTGAGCAGCCTGGTATAGATGAATCTTGGGACCTACACGCAAGGGAATAATGGGCAACAAATAATGTATTTAGCCTCTTTCAGCCCATTAGGTGATCAAGATTTCCCCATTTACACACTACTTGACTTTAGCCAGTGACTATCTCTTTGAATTTGTGATTGATATGGAGTGATCACAGCTATTTAAAATTCAGGCCATGCTGCTGCATTGTGATTGCTCAGGTAAATCCTAGTGTACTGTTTGAAAGAATGCCCAGTCATGTCTGCTGCTAGAATACTTCCACATGTAACACTGAGATTCACTTTCTGCTGACATTTTTGCCAGCAAAACATGCTCTCCCAGATGTTCACAGTAAGTGAACAGAAAGCGCGCACAGACATAGTCAATGGTAATTTATTTAAAATGTGAATATTCACACAAATATTCTGCATTATTCACTCAGCTCCCTATATAACTCTCATAACTTCTAGCAGGAGGATGGATCCCACACTGCACATACACTGTATTACACATACATTTAAAAGCTAACTTCAGCAATAACTTATATATAGGTATACTTAATGCTGCCTCAGTGCAGGAGGGGAGGGGAGCGGCAGATGGCTAGATAACTTCTTGAGGTCCCTTCCAGCCTTACATTACTGTGATTGTGTAGATAAATATGACAATCAGGTTGTTCAGTATTTTCATTTACTTAGCACACAATACCTCTGTATGTTCTAACATGATTTAATGTTTTGTACATATTTATTGATAATTTCTGAGTCATATATACTCTGGCTATGAGAGGAGTGTGTGCATATATGCACACGTCTTCATGTGTGAATGTTCCGATCTCATGTGGGATTTTTATATTGCATGCTGGGATGTGGGAGAAAGAATAAGGGACAGTCATATGATTACATGCCATTCTGTATGGGCATACATGCACGTATATATGTAGAATATTATCGGTGGTAGTTATACAAAGGAAAGGGGGAAAAAAGGAACTTAATAAATAATGAAGGAAGAATTAGCTATCGGTAACCCATTTAAAAACCTGTACAAAATTGCTTTTATTAGTTGGCAAGATAATCTAATGCAACATTTGGATCTTTAAAGATTAAGTGCTGTATTGTTAATGAAAATAGAAGGCAAAATTTTTTACAATGATCATTTTAAAAAGGGCATATCTTCTAATTCTTCACTTTCTTCACAAAAGATTACAAATGTTGGCTTTGAACAGACCCTTAATTAAGGTTAGAGCTTATTGATGTTTTATTTAATCAGTTGCGTAGTACATCAAGCAAAGTTAATACATCTGAGTCTTTGGAAGTAAAATCAGTAGATGTAGCTTGGCTGCAATTATTATAATTTTTTTTTTCATTTTAATTTGGTGGGTTTTTCTTTCTTAAATTCATATGGCAAAAATTTAAGTTTTGTTTATATACCTTGTGAGTGTTAAATCTGAGTGATTCACACTGTGCAGCTTATAAGTGCAAAATATTCATGTATATGTTTTCCTTTTGAATTCTACTCTCAGTACAAAATTTCTAAATATACTGATCCCTTTAGATAAAACCTACTTGTAATTTCATCTTTGTTTTCCATCTATATCAGGTGCTTGGCCATCTCATATCCTTTCTAAGACTCACAAAAATAGATTTTAAATTATTGTTCTTTTATTATTTGTGTTATGGCAGTATCTAATAGCTCCAATCCAAAATTGGGGCCCTGTTGTGCTGGGATCTGCACGAATGATAGTCCCTTCTCTAAAGATCTTATAATCGAGGTTACGTTGGGAGGATGAAACAAAATACATGGAGATGGAGGTGGCAGACAAGATAACAGTAAAACTATATTCTCGTATAATGAGCATTAGCCTTTTCTGACCACCAGGCTAATTTTGTCAGCTGGCATTAAAAGATCCTTATGAGTTTGTGGCAGTAATATGGGTTTTAGTAGCTGTGAATGAATGAACAGCTTAGTAATTTTCATTACAGGTGAAATTCACAAACACCCTAACCCCCTCATGTACAAAGCTTGAGTATCTGCACTTGTATGGGAAACTACAGTATATAAGTGTTGGGGAGACTAAATTCAACCCTGTGGGCCAGGGCTTTGGAGCTGTGCTCCGGCTCCGCTCCAGCTCCAGGCAAAAACCTGCAGCTCCACTGCTCCGGAGCTGCTCCACGCTACAGCTCCGGGCTCTGCTCCAAAGCCCTGCTGTGGTCAGGCTTCACAAAGCCTCTCCTTGGCCACTTTTCCATGCCTGGAGTATTGGCCCCTATTCCTTTGCATGTGCTATGTAGTGGTTTTAGATTTGGATCTGGTGGCCCCTCCACTGAGCCGTCCTCAAGTCCTTTGTCTGTGATGTCCTGTTCACGTTGGGTGTTGAGCCCCATTGTGATGGGGTGTCCACCCCACACAGACTGAAAGGGGTTAAAATGGCCAGGTAGGCCTATTAACTCCACAGGCCACACCTGGAGGAAGAGCCAGGGAGCAGGGAAGTGATTGCAAGCAGGCTCAGCTGGGTAGGAAGAGGCGGGGCCTATAAAGCCAGCAATGTGACAGTAGACAAAGGCTGCTGCTGGGAAAGAGCAGTCACTCCCTGGGGAGAGGGCGGAGTGTTTGGAAGGGAATTAGGAGTGGTAGGAAGCAGTCCAGAGAAGAAGTAACGAGGGCTGGGAGAGTAAAGCCCAGAACTGCTGGGTTGAGGGTTCCTGGACTGGAACCCAGAGTAGAGGGTGAGTCAGGGTTCTCCTACTCGCCACTGAAGGAGTGGCATCTGAGGCAGTGACTGGGAAGACTGCCTAGGGCTGCTGAAGGAAAGACTTTGATCTACTCCAGAAGCGGGGAATGCTGAGCGACCTGCCTGGAGGGCTGAGTCAGGGAGAGGATGCGGCAGTTCCTGGAGTGAGAGAGGGACTGCAGACCAGAGGGAGTGACAGTGCGTGGCCATGGGAAGGAGCGTTGGTCTCACAAGCTAATTCCCAGCGTGTCCAGGAGCAGGCGCCAGACAAGCAGTGAGTGGTGCGCCCTGTGATGCCCATTCACGGCAAACTGTGGGAGCAGATGCGCCCCCGTGGAGCCCCCACCCCACTGAGCTCTAGTGGTGTGCAGCATCTTATGTGCATTTTGCCATGAGTATCTCAATCACTAATACTGATGGTATTCTGAGCTCAACAATCACGCTTTGGACTAGGAGGTGAGTAAGAACCAAGGAGTGGCAGAAGTCGATTGCAGGGACTGATGAAGATTCTGAGAGTGCTGTTCTCCCACTAGAATCAAATGACAGTCTGTAAATAAATATTTATTTGTACCTCTCTTGAATGTAAAGAGCAGGTAACAGGTGAGCGCAAGGGCCTGCTCCTCCAGCCCTTACCTATGCATAACTCCCGTGAGAAGTCAATGGGAGTTTTGTATGTCTAGCTATCCATTTGTAAGGCGTCTATCACTATGGTAAAAAATGGATTATGGGATGAATCCCTTTTTTATGATTCAACAGGTCCGATCCTCAGCTGGTATAAACTGGCAAAGCTCGACTAAAGCTACTGAAGCTCCATTAGTTTATGCCAGCTGAGGATCTGGCACCCGTATATTTTTCTATGCCTTAGAAAGGGGCTGTAATTTCAACTATTTCTTAATGTATTTTACATTTGGTGTTTTCTGAATAAACTTTATTTATTATGTCTGTGTTTGGGGGAGGCGAAAGATAACTAGCTTCTGTGTAGCAAGAGGGCATACCAGGTCCTCTTGAATTATTAAACTTAATTAGTTTCATTTCTTATTCCTGCAGGCTACAATATCTATATTAAATGTCAATATAAATTGTGGTATGTTTGATTTAGTAGGAGTATAGATTTGGCAATATACTGCAATGCCACTCAGTTTCCACAGAAACCAGTGACTGCTGTGCTTTTTATTCCATTATTGTTTGTATAGTTTCATAAAATGCTGGAAGAAAATAAGACCAACTTAAAATGTTATCATCATGAAATACATAAATAGTCTGGTGAATGTTTTAACCTATAAGTTATTTAGGCCGTGATCCTGCAAAATACTTAAACATTTGCATAATGTCATTCACAGATTGGTGATGCCTTTGTGCAAAGGGCTAGTACAAGACCTATGAGTATGGCTGAAGTCCCACATAAGCCCTCAGTCTTTGTAAGGAGGGGGCATTGGACGCATGGCATGCCCACGCATGTTCTCTGAGTTGGTGGTGAACAGAACAGGGGGAAACTCTTCTGTTCCTGTGCTAAACAGCACAATTTCTGAAAGTTAATGCTGCTCTTTAACTTCCAGACTGTGACCTTTAACCCCCTTGGGTGAGTGCTTTGTGACCATGGATAAGGCTGTAGTTCTTTCACGGGGGTCACGGAAGTCACAGATTCCATGACTTTCTGCGATCTCTGTGACTTCCGCAGTGGCTGGTGCAGCTGACTTCAGGGACCCAGGGCCCGCTGGAATGACCTGGGGCCAGCCGCACCAGCTGCTACTCGAGAGGCCCCAGGCAGGTGGCTCTGGGGACCACCCAAGCAGCAACTGGTGTGGCTGATCCCGGGGACCGCCCAAGCAGTGGTCTTGGGGGCAGCCCTGGGGAGCATCTGAGCAGCAGTCCTGGCGGCTGCCCCCGGACCAGCCGCACTGGCCGCTGCTTCGTCAGTACTGGGCAGCTGGCTCCAGAGACAGCCAGAACAGTGGCTGGTGTGGCTGGCTCCAGGGTATGCCTGAGCAGCGGTCTTGGGGGTGCCCTGGGGACCGCCCAAGCTGCAGCGGTCCCATGATGGCTGAAGCAATGGTTCAGGATGCCCGGAGGCCATCTGGAGAGTGATCCCCAGGAGCAGTGGACAGGGGGCAGTCAATTCCCAGCACTGAAGCAGGACCCCTGAAGTAGAGATTTAGTCACAGGTATTTTTGGTAAAATTTATGGACAGGTCACTGGCTGTGAATTTTTATTTATTACCAGTGACCGGTCCATGACTTTTACCAAAAATACCCGTGACTAAATCTTAGCCTTAACCATGGATAACACAGCTATGGCTTGGGGTCAGGAAAAAGTGTTCCATGAATTTTTCCTTCTAAGAGGGTAGATTGTCCCCTGTCCTCATTATCTACACTACCTGGAACTACTAAAGGAGAAAATTCTCTTCTCTGGTGCTCTTCTCCATGTAAGGAACTCCACCGTGAGTCTGCCAATTGTAGCAAAGTGGAGAATTCTGCCTGAAATTATTATTATTTTTATTTTTGTATGCAATGTTATAGCCACGTTGGTTCCAAGATATTAGCGACAAGGTGGGTGAGGTAATATCTTTGATGGGAATCAAGTTCTGTTGGTGAGAGAGACAAGCTTACACAGACCTGAAGAAGAGTTCTGTGTAAGCTCGAAAACCTCTCTCTCACCAACAAAAGTTGATCCAACCAAAGATATTACCTCACCCATCTTGTTTTGTTTTTTGGAAAGGAAGAGAGACAGCGGAATGGAGATCAAAGATTGGCCTGAGTCATTCACTCTCTTTCAAAAGATTATCACCGCATTAGCTAACACTGTGGCTTGCAGTCACCTTGGAGACAGTTGAGGTTTTGAGCAAACATGGTCATTGTGGATGTCAAGTCTAAATACCATCTCCAAGATATTGTCTAGCTTGCAAGAACTGTAATGGTCCAGCAGTGTTATAAACATTTCATTAAACATTCTTGGAGTGCAAAATGATATAACAGATATAGGCAGGTCTTGAATAAACACTTGACTAGTTGAATGGGACACTGTAGGGGATTTTAATTAATTGGTTTGTTTTAACAACGCTTCTTTAACTAGTGACAGTCATATTTAGTAGCAGGCTGCACCTGGCTATCAATGAGTTATCAAAACTTACTGAATCAAAACCCTGAATTCCCAAGCCTTTCCCTTTTATTTCATTCCAGCTCACAGTGGAGTCCGTCTCATAAGTAAGAGCAGCACAAGCTAAGCAAGGCACACGCCCATGCCGTGCGTAACACCATACCCAAGCCTGCTACTTCAAGAGTTTCTGTAAGAGTTACAGTGTATGTGTGTGTGTGTGTGTGTGTGTATATGTATATGTATATGTATATGTGTGTGTGTATATGTATATGTATATGTGTGTGTGTATATGTATATGTATATGTGTGTGTGTATATATATATATATATATATATATATATATATATATATATATATATATATATATATATATATATATATATGGATACTGTAAGAGTTACAGTATTCATCTTCCGACAGAGGCTCACAAAATCTGTCCCCATTTAGGTGAAAGACTTTTTGGAGACCCGCAGGATAAAATTCAATCTAGCTGTGAATAAATTTAAAATGGGAAGAGTTAGCTCTCAGGTATGGAAAGGCAGCAGTTTGAGCATGCAAACTACAGTATATCAATGGGTACATGTGGGTACAAAGATCTAACCTCCTTCTCCTGCAAAGAAAGGCACTGAACCCTTTTGGTTTGCTGGGATTTGTATGAACCATTCTTAGGGGATTGATTTTTTTTTTCTTTTCTTTTTAGCAGATCGCCTGCCCCATTCCCTCATTTGTCATTTTGTGGTACCCTCAAAACTCAGTCTGTTGAAACTGCCAAACGTTATCCAGGTTTTCTTAACTCATCTGTATTTTATTGTTTTGTTTTTTATCTAATAAATTATTATAGCCATTTCTATGTTGTGATTTTTAAAAAATATTGTGAAAATTTGTGCAGTTATAGAGGTGGAAAATGAAAGGTTCAGCAAAGGGGTTGGGAAGGGGAACAGAAATGCAGAATAAATGAGAAAAGTAGAGATGAGCTATGTCTATTAATTTCTTAATAAGGGCCTGATTCTACTACCTTGGGCTGTTATCTACAAGGGGGCTTTACCCTGATTATAGCCATTGAAGGTCGGGCATCAGTACAGCAGATCTGGTGTAAGCCCTTAGTGCAGACAGAAACAGCCACCCTAAATAATACCAGTACAGTTTATCTGGTGAAAATTGCTGTTTACAACTGTTGTCCTTGTTTACACTAGGAGTTAGCACTGGTGTAGATATACCAGTACCTAGCCACCAGTGGCTGAGACAGGGTCTTATTCCCTGTCGAGTTGTACCTTAAGCTGTAACTAGTCCTGTTGAAATGAAAGGTATTGCTCAGCATGAGCAAGAATGCCAGAATCTGGCTCTAAATGTAGTGAGAGCCCTACATTTTACAAAAGATGAAGAATTTACAATACCCAGGAGTTCCTGCCGTTATTCTGTCCTCTCCCTTCATACCAGCGTCACAAATAACACTGAAGCCTGTTCCACTGTCACTTCTTTAGAAAGTGAGCATAGAGTCTCTGCCAACTGCAGGGTTTCTGGTACCTTCCTCTGAAGCGTCTGCTGATGACCGCAGTTGGGGCAGAATATGGGACCAGGTGGATTTCAGCTCTGATTCAGTAAAGTCCCGTGTATCTAGAGCAGTCCTTGGAGGTTGCCAGTGTGAGGCCCCAACATATGCAGGCGAGTGATGATGAGATGGGGAGACAAACTGTCCCCTTTTCCACTCTGCTGCTGGAGTGGGCCTAGAGCTACTTGATCTATGGCATGACTGTGTTCCTTTATGGAAAGGCCCACTCTGTGCTAGAACACCACCAGACCTGTCTCTTCCCACTGGGAGGATGGCAGGATTCCCTTGTGCATTGCTTGCTGAAATGAAATGCTTGGCTCCCATGGAATATGACTGCTGTCAGGTATAAAGCTCTCCTGCTTCAAGCATTTATTCCAGATAATGTTCTCCAAGTGGCTGAGTATTACCATGAACTAACCAAGGAGTATCCACGTAGATTGACTTCTATCAGGTGGGTCTGAATAGACAAGTGCTGCTGCAAATACAGGTATGAACTCAGACACTGGCGATACAGTGAGCCAAACTCATCCCTAGTGTGACTCCACTGATTTTATCATGTTACAGCATGGATGAATTTGACACATTGTCAGTTTTAACGTACTGACGAGGACTCCCTTTGTTTTCTGCAATACCTGTACTTCGAAGCTATCGTATTGCCTATGGACAAGAATAGGTAAGTGGTTTGATGTGAGTGTGATTGTTTTTTCCCCCTCCCCTGCTGTCTATGTGCCTTTGTCACAAATTGTGTAATTTAGTGAAATACTGGCCCAGCATGGGCAGCACAAGACTGCAAAGATTGGTTCATATGGGTTTTCCCTTCCTCCATGGTGTCAGATGAACTGACCTTTCATAGAGGGATGGGAGTGGGTGACATAGGGATCATTACGTAACACGTAGTAACCCAAGTGTAAATTGTGTAAATATGCATAATGCCATATCCTATATTTTACAAAAAGAAAAGGAGTACTTGTGGCACCTTAGAGACTAACCAATTTATTTGAGCATGAGCTTTCGTGAGCTACAGCTCACTTCATCGGATGCATCTTTTACATCTCATTTTAGGGACAAGGGAACCTGATCCAAAACCCATTAAAGTCAGGATTCACATTGACATCAGTGAGTTTTGAATCAGACCCCTAAAGAATGCGGTAATCATTTTGTGACACTATGCCTGATATTCTTCATAGAGATATTATTGTGGTATGCTTATGGCATAACAATGGTAAGATTACTTGTGGCACCTTAGAGACTAACCAATTTATTTGAGCATAAGCTTTTGTGAGCTACAGCTCACTTCATCGGATGCATACTGTGGAAAGTGTAGAAGATCTTTTTATATACACACAAAGCATGAAAAAAATACGTCCTCCCACCCCACTCTCCTGCTGGTAATAGCTTATCTAAAGTGATCACTCTCCTTACAATGTGTATGATAATCAAGGTGGGCCATTTCCAGCACAAATCCAGGGTTTTACAAGAACGTCTGAGGAGGGGTGGGGGTAGGAAAAAACAAGGGGAAATAAGTTACCTTGCATAATGACTTAGCCACTCCCAGTCTCTATTCAAGCCTAAGATAATTGTATCCAATTTGCAAATGAATTCCAATTCAACAGTTTCTCGCTGGAGTCTGGATTTGAAGTTTTTTTGTTGTAATATAGCAACTTTCATGTCTGTAACCGCGTGACCAGAGAGATTGAAGTGTTCTCCGACTGGTTTATGAATGTTATAATTCTTGACATCTGATTTGTGTCCATTTATTCTTTTACATAGAGACTGTCCAGTTTGACCAATGTACATGGCAGAGGGGCATTGCTGGCACATGATGGCATATATCACATTGGTGGATGTGCAGGTAAACGAGCCTCTGATAGTGTGGCTGATGTTATTAGGCCCTGTGATATCTATATAATAGATATCTATTCAGGGGACCCCCCCCCACTTTCTTTTGGAAAACTCAACCTGGGATCTGAGAGTCAAGCTATTTCTGGCTCATTCTTCATTAACAATAAAGATTCTGCTATCAGAAATTGTTTAACAGTTCACCATGCTACACAAGCCAGAAGAGAATCCAGCTTACTCACTGTCTGTTAGGTGTGTAACCTTTGCAGTGTAACAAAAATAATAAAATGAACGTATAGTTTTTAAAGTGTGCTGATCTGACTCTAAATACACAGTAGGAGCAGATATGTTGAGTAAGAAGCTTTTTATTTTTATATATATAATGTCTCTCTTTTTAGAGCAGAGCCACACTTAAAAGACTTACCATGAGCACTAACTCCCTATTTCAAACAGACAATAAAACATAACCAAAAAAGTGAGTGGAGGTCAGTACAAATCTGTCTTTCTCTTCCATACTTATATATTTAAGCATGTCCAGTTCACTCATTCTAGTATTCATTCAAGCCTATGATAATTTGATTTGCAATGGTACAAAACCTTCCAATTCGTCTGACATTTTAGCAAGTTATCTTCCTCTTGTGACTCAATTGGGATTTTTCTAACCTTGATAAAATGGCTAAAGTGACTCTTTAGTTAGCGTTCTTGCTACTGATCAAGTGCAAAACACAGTACTGTATCTTTGTAGAGCTAATGTTTTTTGGCACATGTAGTAATGAGTTGGCATCTGTGAGTCTGACATAAGATATGGCAAGGCTAATTAAAGTTGATCTAAATCACACACCAAACATGGGCTGCATTGTTTTGATTGTAGTAATCTTCACTATTGTTCTGTTGCCTGCCAGAGTCTGGCTGGCTGGCAGGCTGGCTCTCACTACGACATCACTTTATAGCAGTTATAAATTATTCTCACCTCTGCTTTTATTTAGTATTAAAATCAGCGAAGAGTAGAAATGGGTCTCTAACCAAAGAGCTAGACTGAGTTGAAACATGTAGAACTGAGGCTAATAGACATCTGACTTTTAACCAAAACATGAAGTAGGCTTAGAGGGCTTGTGGGTGTTGATGTTTTAGTTTTTTCTGCTACTGTCCAATATCTCAGCTGTGCATCTCAACACAATTTATAGCCCCAGTCCCACATGCCCAGTGCTGCTGTAGATGTTGTGATCCCCCAGCATCCGTATCAGCTGGAATTTAAATTCTACTCACACATTACAGGGATTTTGAAGTTCCCTTGTGACTATTAGAATAACATTGTAGTTGGCTATTAATTACAATGTCATACCTCTTCAGTCATGTGACCCTGACTGAACATTAGACTTAGTTGCTCTTCTCTCTTAATTATCAATTACCACTGATGTATGGTTCCCTGTTGATTTTGTTTTCTGATCATTATTGGTGTATGCCAAGTGCTTATCAGCAGGCTATTTTAGTAATAGATTTAGCCTTGAAACCAAGAGAGAGAAGGTGGGAGAATGAATGAGCACCAGTGGCTTACAAGAGAATCCAAACACAGAGTGACTCTTTATTGACAATTACATATTTTATTCTTTTCAGCTTTCTGCCTCGTGAGTCGTGGATGCTGGGTCATAATTAAAGATGGTCTCTCCAGGAGATGAATTAGGAAAAAAGAGTAGTGATGCTTTCCTAAGCTCAACCGACAAACCAAAACTGTCCCAAATGGGACATCAAAACAAGACTCCAGTCACTGTGGCTGTTCATATGATCCTTTCTTGCTTGCTTTGATCAGCAGTGAGATAGTGAACGACACTGATGTTTGTAAACATCATCATTAGACCTCAGGGTTAACTTGTTCAAATAAATGGTTCTGTTTGCATGTTGTTCCAGGCTGTCTGCAGGCTCAGGAATACATCAGTGCCATCATGGTTACACTGGGTTCACATTTTGAAGATTTTCTTCACAACCATCAAGGCTAGAGACTCTTTAAACAAAAGCTTAGCTTTTGGAGCACACATTTACTAAACTATTGTGAACCAGCTCAATTCAATCCCTGAATGTGTCAAATGCTGATAATGCAATTCTTGTATTGATTAGGATATTTCAGTATGTTATTGTGATGGGGTGGACTAGGCCCAAAGGCCCCCTGCTGGAGGCCTCAGAGTTCTGCCACACCCATCCCAGGAAAGGAGCAGTGGTGAGATCCTCCAATTGGCCTAGAGTGGTTGCGGGGAAGCAACCAATCAGAGAGACTGCTGGAACGGCCAATCAGGGACCAGGAGGGCCGTATAAAAGGAGCTGCAGAACAGAGCAGCAGTTAGTTGCCGCTTGGAGCTGGAGAAGAAAGGACTGTGTATCTGGTAGGAAGACTCACTGGCAGGGAGTGTGGGAGCAAGAGGTTCTTGGCTGGCTGCTAGGACTGAGCCAAAGACAATTTGCTAGTAGGGACTGGGGAAGAAATGAAGGCGCTTCTGTGTGACATTATTGACATGAACTGGGATTGTATAGATCATTGTTGCAACCAAGATCCTATAGTGGCACCAAATCTTGTATAAAGGGGGTCAAATAAGGTATCTAAGACAAGGTTATGGTTTGCTGGTTGTGATTATGCTGTCTGTATGCATGTATTGTTTTGTATTTAAAGTTATAAGTATTGGCTCTATACTGTCTGTAGTTCAAACTTGAACTATGCTTCTGGGTGACACCCCAGACAAGTTGGTGTCAGCTCTGCCTAGCCTGGTTGATGGCCCATTAAGGACCATGAGCTATACAATCGACCCATTGAGAGAAGGCAGATACATCTTGTGACTCAGCAAGGTGTGCAGGGACATGCCTATAGACAGAACTCGGAGGTTTTTCCATGACACGTGATGGATAGCTTGTCTTTGGGACAAAGAAAGCAGAGACCACATGGCAAGAGACTATATAAAAAGCTGCTGCGACTCTTCCATCTTGTCTTCAATCCTGCTTCAGACCTCTGGAGGGACTCTGCTACAAACTGAAGCTTTGAACATAGGACTGAATGACCCATCCCAGCTGTGGATATACTCCAGAGACTTGATTTGAATCTGCAGTTTATTTCATCACCACAAGCATGAACCAAGAACTTTGCCATAACTGTATGTAATTGATTCCATTTAACCAATTCTTGCTCTCATCTATATCTTTTTCCTTTTATGAATAAACCTCTAGATTTTAGATTCTAAAGGACTGGCAACAGCATGTTGGTAATATCTAATTTTCATATTGACCTAGGTCTGGGGCTTTGTCCTTTGGGATCGAGAGAACCTTTCTTCTTTTATTGGGGTATTGTCCCCATAACGAGTGGCACTGGTGGTGATACTGGGAAACTGGAGTGTCTAAGGGAATTGCTTGTGTGACTTATGGTTAGCCAGTGGGGTAAAACCAAAGTCCTCTCTGTCTGGCTGGTTTGGTTTGCCTTGGTGTGCATAAAAACCCCAGCCTTAGGCTGTAACTGCCCAGCTTTAAGCAATTTGTCCTGAATTGGTACTCTCAGTTGGGTCCCACCAGAACCACCATTGTTACATCCTGACCGGCTGCTGGGACTGAGTAGGGATTGAGTCTGGGGAAAGCTGCAGGAAGATAGTGTCTGTAGGGAGGAAGCCCTGGGGATACAGCCCCATACCAGGGCCGGGACTGCTTAAAGACTGAGTCCAGGGAGGGCTAGAGAGACACCACAAGAAAGCCCCTGAGGGATTGTATACCCCAGAAAGGGTCCGTTCTGGTTCACGTGCAGATAAGGTGTGTGACTCGGCCACAGGGCTGAGCTATTTGTAATAAATAAATAAATATTTTTTAAAAAACCACCTGAAAAATCACCGAGGGGTCACCAGAACTGAAAGAATGCAGACACACCCAACCAGTTATAGTTATCTGTCACACATCCAAATTAAAATGCTATATTTCCTAGAGCGACTTTCAAAGTCCCTGCCTCCTCACCCCCCACCTTTCAATAATTTTACTCAAAGTGAGCAGCTTTAAGATACTTACCACAAGGAAATACGTGCTTAACTGTGTAGCATAGACCAGGCCTAAGAGTTGGAGTGGGGAGAACGGGAAGAGACATATGGGTGGAATGGATGTAAATAACTGTGACTGTGTGTGTTAAGGTGGAGCAAATCCCTGGAACAGTTTGAAAGCTACAAGGACCATTTTGAATGGTTTTGGAGTTGTGAAGGTTAGAGGTGATGGGAAAACACAATCAAGTGCTGTTGGAAAATTTTCCATTAAACGTGATGCATGCAGGGTTCAACCAAGTGATTTCTAATAATGCTAATGAGTTGCACAGCTAAATCCCTGATAAACATGCTGCAAATTTATTTCAGGGATTAAATTTGTATCTTCATGAAAAAATGAATTCTGTGATGAAGCTGCTACATTTGTTCTTAATTAACTTTATTACGCTCTTAGGGTACAGTAGGGTAGCACAGAACATATGTGCTGGAAACCCTAAGTCCCCCTGCGATAACTAGGCACAATGTGATGAGATACTACTAGAGGGTGTGTTCCTGCTCTCATTTAAGTAATGGTAAAACTCGTGAGTGGTAATGCTGTATTGGCACTAGGATGCTCATGGAAAAATCCACTCAGCACTACAGAGTTAACTCTGAATGTCTTGATGGTTTTTACATTTCACTGAGCCCACTAGGAGAAAATCCTGAGATGTGCTGAGTGCCTGTAACCTCTATCAATATCCCTTATGGGGTTGACCTAATTCTCCTTGAAGTCAGAAGAAAGGCTCCCCTTGACTTCAGTGGGAATTGTATCCAACCCTTGGAGTTGTGTGCTCAGCAGGTTTATGGCACCTGTCAGGATTTGACTTCTAATATTTAATGCAGAATATCGTATTTCAATTACCCTGTGAAATTTTTCTGGTTTAGATTATTTCCCATACACTTTGGCTGTTGCATTAAAAAAAAAAAAGCCCACTTTGTAACCCATCTGAAAATGCACTTTAAAATGTAACTGCTGTATCCATCAGTACTCATCCCCAAAATAAAATTAGACTGTCTACAAAAAAACATATCTGGTGAATTATCATTCAAAAATCCAGGTAGAAAGCTAGCCTTTACTGGGCCTGATGTAATGTTATCCAAGTTTATTTCAATAATCAGAAATACAACAAATGCACTTAAGCAGTTACAGAATGAAGGATTTTTGTTTTTGAGCTAAATAAAAAAAAATTAGCCCACACATTAAAAAATATTATTGTTTGTCAAAATGAATACAAAGATTGTCTAAGAGAATGATTCTCCATTCCCATTGCACTCTCTGGGGCAAAATTCTGCTCTCCAGTGATGAAAATGGAGTTAATTTCCAGGAGCCCCAGTCATGAGCCAGGATCTCATTGTGCTAGGTGCTGCATAGACACAGAACAAAAATTGACAACTGCATCATTGAGAGCAGAGTTTTGTCAACTATTAAAAAAAGAGAGAGCAGCCCCTCCCCCCAATCATATAGCCTTCATAGGAATGTCAAAAGGGTGGGGGTTCAGCCTCCCTTTTGTGGAAGCACTTTGCCTCTGCAAATTTGTACTTCATAAAATGAATGGTAGGTGCAATGCTGAGTACTTGCCATCTCTTCCTATGGGACTTGCACACAAAGCCAGGCTCAAGTACTTGGGCTTGTGTTTCCAGTTGAAATGGGGCACAAATTGATCCTCGATAAGGTAGGCCATCGCTTGGAAAATAGGACTGTCCTCAGCTGACAGAGCTGCTGTTTTTTTTCCTGAAGGTTTAGATTTGCCATTGTTCCTTGCAGAGAGGACAGGTTGGGAAAAAGGCTGGCATGGACGGTGACAGTTTTGCTCACTGAGGTCTGATAATGGTTGTTTATAATCCTTTATGAAAGGTAATGAGTGTGTATGAGAAATGAGCTGCTCATGGGCATAAATGTTCAGGAAGGAGTAGAGAGGGGAGCCCGCAGCTGGTCCTTCTGCCACAAAACAGAAGGAAGGTACCATCTACATATTCAGATTATAAAATCAACACCTGCGTGGTTGGTTTTTTGTTTTTTGTTTTTTTTATTGAAGTGCAAAATAGCTTTCCTGCATTTCTCATTTGACCAAGCACATCAATATGCTGCTTCGTTTCAGCAGATGCAAATGGAATAAGAAATGGTGGACTCAGTTGACTGACGTGCTGGCATGAAAGAGGAATATACTGTCTCTTCAAATGCTTTGCAGCAGTTTTCAGAATCCCATAGGAAAGGGGTTTGTAGCCCTGTTCCTATGTGATTTGTTTCTTTGTTTCCAAAGCGGATTCGGTTAACAAGAAAAACTGTCATATGGAGCGCATAAGATTAAGAACAGTGAGAAAAAATCAGTCTTATAAATTGTTTAAATTGATACATAGGCAGTCCAATTTTAGTTGTTAGTTGCAGAGCAGTTCTCTTTACAATATGTGCAATACACAAGTCAGACTGGTTCCCTGTCAGTGTTTCCTTGCATCAATATATCCTGTGGGCAGCAGCTCTGCACCAAGAAAAATATTGCATGGTGTCAAAAACTTTCCATGCACGTGTAGTTAAGATGCCTTTATCTATATTGTTAGGTACCCAGAAGATGCCCTCAAGAAGTTAACTGATAAACAGTTGGGAATGTTTCTCTCCTGAACTTCCCCCTTTGGGTTTCCTAGTACATCATGTCTTCCTGAGTATAATTCATAGCCCTGATTCTGCAAACTGCTCCATGCAGGTGGACCCCTGCACCCATGCTGACTTCTGTTGAAGTCAGTGGGGCTATACATGGGTGCAAGGGTCAGCATGTATGGAATGCTTGAAGTATGAGTGGCATGGCCCGTAAACTCTTCATGGCAGACACTGCCTTCATTTCTGCCTCTTGTATAGCACTGGGAAAATTGCTTGTGCTTAGCAAAAATTAATCATGGGAATAACGGATGCACAGGGTATATGCATTGGGAAACCCTTATTACAGGCATTGGGCGTTACCTCCATCCAGGCCTGCTATCTGCAGTAGAATTGAATGCACAAGACATTTTTGCAGGTGTCTGAGAATAAGCCCTTATGCATATTCATAATTGTCTCGGATACTTATTTAGGTGAGGACCTTGAAAATCCCGCCTGGCAAGCCAGCTACCTAGTTTTTAAATTTAAAGCTGTGCAAGCTTCTATGAAGCGCTTATCTAATGTCAATGGAGAAATCACCATGCATGCAAAAAGTTAATTAAGCACTCAGAAGTGCTATTTTTGATCCAAGCTTAGCATGTTTCTCTAGAATGGACTGGTCTGACTGCAGGATGGAATAAGTGAATCAAACAGCTTTCAAAAATGAGTCCAGTGGCACCTTAAAAACTAACAGATTTATTTGGGCATAAGCTTTTGTGGGTAAAATACCTACTTCTTCAGATGCATGGAGTGAAAATTACAGATACAGGCATAAATATACTTGGCACATGAAGAGAAGGGAGTTACCTTACAAATGGAGAACCAGTGTTGACAAGGCCAATTCAATCAGGGTGGATGTGGTCCACTCCCAATAATTGATGAGGTGTCAATACCAAGAGAGGGAGAATTGCTTTTGTACTGAGCTAGCCACTCCCAGTCCCTATTCAAGCCCAAATTAATGGTGTTAAGTTTGCAAATGAATTGTAGCTTTTTTTGTTGTTGAAGGATGACTACCTTTAAATCTGTTGTTGAATGTCCAGGGAGATAGAAGTGTTCTCCTGGCTTTTGTATGTTACCATTTCTGATGTCTGATTTGTGTCCATTTATTCTTTTACGTAGAGACCGGCCGGTTTGGCCAATGTACATGGCAGAGGGGCATTGCTGGCACATGATGGCATATATCACATTAATAGATATGCAGGTGAATGAGCCCCTGATGGTGTGGCTGATGTGGTTGATGTCGCTAGAGTAGATCTGGGGACAGAGTAGGCAACGGGGTTTGTTATAGGGATTGGTTCCTGGGTTAGTGTTTCTGTTGTGTGGTGTGTAGTTGCAGGTGAGTATTTGCTTCAGCTTGGGAGGCAGGCCAATCCTTGCTTACAGACAGCCCCCCAATGTCTGTGAGAGTGAGGGATCATTTTCCAGGATAGGTTGTAGATCTTTAATGATGTGCTGGAGAGGTTTTAGCTGGGGGCTGTACGTGATGGCCAGTAGTGTTCTATTTTCCCTGTTGGGCTTGTCCTGTAGTAGGTGACTTCTGGGTACCTGTCTCGCTCTGTCAATCTGTTTCCTCACTTCCCCAGGTGGATATTGTAGTTTTTAAGAATGCTTGATAAAGATCTTGTAGGTGTTTGTCCCTCTCTGAGGGATTGGAGCAAATGCGGTTGTATCTAGAGCTTGGCTGTAGACGATGGATTGTGTGGTGTGTCCTGGATGGAAGCTGCAGGCATGTAGGTAAGTAGAGCAGTCAGTAGGTTTCCGGTATAAGTTGGTATTTATGTGACCATCACTTCTTATTAGCACTGTAGTGTCCAGGAAGTGGATCTCTTGTGTGGACTGGTCCAGGCTGAGGTTGATGGTGGGGTGGAAATTGTTGAAATCCCGGTGGAATTCTTCAAGGGCCTCTTTCCCATGGGTCCATATGATGATGTCATGAATGTAGCGCAAGTAGAGGAGGGGCGCTAGGGCATGAGAGCTGAGGAAGCGTTGTTCTAAGTCAGCCATAAAAATGTTGGCATACTGTGGGGCCATGTGGGTACCCATAGCAGTGCCGCTGACTTGAAGGTATAAATTGTCCCCAAATCTGAAATGGTTGTGAGTGAGGACAAAGTCACAAAGCTCAGCCACCAGGTGTGCCGTGTCCTCCACATGGATACTGTTCCTGACAGCTTGTTGTCCATCCTCATGTGGAATATTGGTGTAAAGATTTTCTACATCCATGGTGGCCAGGATGATGTTTTCAGGAAGATCACCAATGCCTTGTAGTTTCCTCAGGAAGTCGGTGGTGTCTTGACGATAGCTAGGAGTGCTGGTAGCGTAGGGTCTGAGGAGAGATAATCCTGCTGCAATAGCACTGTACCAATGCCTGAGATGATGGGGCATCCAGGATTTCCAGGTTTATGGATCTTGAGTAGCAGATACGATACCCCTGGTCAGGACTCTAGGAGTGTGTCTGTGTAGATTTGTTCCTGTGCTATAGCAGGGAGTTTCTTGAGCAGATGGTGTAGTTTCTTTTGGTACTCCTCAGTGGGATCAGAAGATAATAGCCTGTAGAATGTGGTGTTGGAGAGTTGCCTGGCAGCCTCCTGTTCATAATCTGACCTGTTCATGATGACTACAGCACCTCCTTTGTCAGCCCCTTTGGTTATAATGTCAGAGTTGTTTCTGAGGCTGTGGATGGCGTTGCGTTCTGTACAGCGGAGGTTATGGGGCAAGTGATGCTGTTTGTTCACAATTTCAGCCTGTACACGTCTGCGGAAGCACTCTGTGTAGAAGTCCTGTCTACACTTCTTGTAGTGTTGGTAGGAGGTTTCCTGTGGGTCAGTGCATTGTTCTGTGCTGTGCTGAAAATATTCCTTGAGTCAGAGATGGCAAAAGTAGGCTTCCAGATCACTGCAGAACTGTATCACGTGCGTGGGGTTGGGGGGCAGAAAGAGTCCACGAAATAGGACAGACTCTTCCGCTGGGCTAAGTGTGTTGTTGGATAAATTAACAATATTGTTGGGTGAGTTAAGGGTACCACTGTTGTAGCCCCCTGTGGCATGTAGTAGTTTAGATAGTTTACTGTCCTTTTTCCTCTGTAGAGAAGTAAAGTGTGCATTGTAAATGTCTTGTCTCATTTTCTTAAAGTCCAGCCACATGGACTTTACAGCTTTCAGACATGGTTTGCTCTGTTTTGGACTAACAAATGAAACAGGTGCACTGTGCAAGCTTTCACAAGCATGCTTAGAAGAGTTTGTGCACCAGAGTTCTAGGGTCTGATTTTTCAGAGGTACTAAGCGTCCACAACTCCAGCTGAAGTTGATGGACATTATGAATCCACAGCACCTCTGCAAATCAGTCCTTATTGATGTCTCATTTCAGGTTTGGGGCTTTCTGGATTAAGCAAACACTTGTGAACTTGATAAACTTTATACACATGAGATGTTCCATTGACCCCCACATATTCACTTTCATAAGGCTATGTGATCAAACTCTGCCATATTCTAAAAATTGAACTAAATGGCTCATTGGAGCATATAAAAAAAAAATCTGAACTTCCTGTCTCTTCTTCCCCTCCCTCGCCCCAGTTGACCTAATAGTTTACAAAGTTTGCTCTCAATCAGTATTGCTACATTTTAAAACAGTTAAACCACAGTTCCCAGTATATCACTGGAAATACACCACTTTAGTCACTTAGAAAGCTGACCTGTATTAACGATTTCTCAGGAGAAAACCTCTTGAAATAACGTAGCTAGCTTTGGTGGCTCACTACAAATGCATGGTTCCGCTTGTGATTGATACTACCTCTTAGTCCTGAATTCACGCTGCAGTGAATGGTTCAGTCTGTCTGTGGAAGAGATCATATTTGGTACAATGGAAAGGTAATGTGGGGTTGGGGTGGGCTTTTTGCAAATACGTGGCAGTCCCATGCAGTAAAGCCAGCACGGACACAGGCTCAGCCACAGGTTTAAATCCAAAAAGATTTGAAAGACTAGTTCCCCCTAGCTCTGCGTATTCTCACCTGTTCACTATGAAATACTGGCGTGTGCACCCCACTCAAGTCACTAAGTGGTTAAAACAAGGAACTGGGAGCCTTGACTGATGGGCTCTGCTCTGAGCGAGGAGTGGGATGAGTTGGATTGGCAAGATTGAGTGCTGGGGAGAAATAATTCAGCTGGAAATGAGGGTGTGGATGAATTAGTGCGGTGTGTGTGGAAGGAAGGGAGACGAGCTAGATTTAGGGGACAAGGGTTGGGACCTGGGGGAGCAGTGAGGAGCTTGAAGAGGGATAAATACAGGCCTTTTTTGTTCCAATGCTGCTACTTACTTTAAAGTGTCCCAGTTATTAATTTAGAACAGGGGAGGGATGAGGAGAGAACATCCTTCTTTCTTCTCACTTCCCAACAAGCCTCCTGTTTTCCTCCAGCAAAATGCTTCCCAGGCACACCCCTAACCACAGTGTTCACAGCCATTCTACTCCAAGTATAATTGTCTTGTAGGAGCTTAGCAGGAAGTGGGGGGCAGCTTGGGACCTGCAACCTCACCAAATTATGGGCACTAGCCACCACTGGTTCTATCATTCACTTGTGTGACCTTAGTCACTCAACCTCTCTATCAAGTCAAGTCACTCAACCTCTCTGCTGATTGCATTTGGGTACATTGCAAAGCCAATGATCCTCAGCTGGGAGGTGGATCCTCAGCTGGGAGAAACTAGCACAGGGTTCAGCAGAGGACCTGGCTGCCAGGAGCACTGCCTTAGTCAAGACTATATTGTCTGATCTTGTGCACACGTCTCAAGAATAGCCAGTGCAAGGAACCTATGGATGCACATGGAAGAAAACAATTTTAGGAGCATATGACCATACCAGGTCAGACCAGTCTAGTGTAGAATATTGTCCTCACAGTGGTGAGGACCAGATTCAATGCATTTGGCACAAGAATCCCCAAAACAGACAGAAATGCAGCTTGCCCATAGGGAAAATTTCTTCCTCGCTCCCTCAGTTACTGGTTAGCTTATTTCCTGAAGTTTAAGGGTTTATATTCCTTATTAGCTTGTAACCTGTTTTCAACCAGACCTGCATTAAATCCCAAAATAAAAATGTAAGTATTGCTTAAAAAACAAAAAGGGCTTGGTATTTAAGACCCAATCCAGTGCCCACTGAAGTCATTGGGAGTCTTTCCATTACTTTAATGGGTTTGGCTCAAGCCCTAAAACCCTTCTGATCTTCCATGCAATATGTATCAGGTGCCTGCAGAATAAGGTATTTCCTAGGATGGTTAGGAAATGTGAAAGTATTGGTTCTTGCACAACTTTTCTTTAAGCTACAAAAAATATCACTAAGGCTATGTCTGCTCTATAAACTAGAGGTGTGATTCCCCTGTTCACATACACATACTTGCATTAATTCTGAGATAGGGCCCTACCAAATTAATGCTGTGAAAAACGTGTCACAGACAGTGAAATCTGGTCTCTCTCTCTCTCTCTCCCCGCCCCATGAAATCTGGTCTTTTGTGTACTTTTACCCTATACTATACATATTTCACGGGGGAGAGCAGCATTTCTCACACTGGGGGTCCTGACCCAAAAAGGGGAGGTGGGGGAGTCACAAGGTTATGTGGGCAGGGGTCACAGTATTGCCACCCTTACTTCTCCGGTGCCTTCAGAGCTGGACCGCCGAAGAGCAGCGGCTGCTGACCAGGATCCCAGCTCTGAAGGCAGCAGCAGCGCAGAAGTAAGGAGGACAGGGTATGGTATTGCCACCCTTACTTCTGTGCAGCTGCCTGCAGAGCTGGGCGGCCGGAGAGTGGCAGTTGCTGGCTGAGGGCCCAGCTTTGAAGGCAGCACAGAACAGGAGTGCAAAAGTAAGGGTGGCAATGCTGCGATCTTCCTACAATAACCTTGCGACTCCCCCACAACCCCCCTTTGAGTCAGGACTCCTACAGTTACAACACCATGAAATTTTAGATTTAAATAGCTGAAATCATGAAATTTACGATTTTTAAAATCCTATGACCGAGAAATTAACCAAAATGGACCATGAATTTGGTAGGGCCCTACTCATTGAGCTAGCACAAGTATAAATAGTAGTGTAGCCACAGTAGCACGGGCAGCAGTAGCAGAGGTAGGGCTTAGCCGTGCCAATTGCAAACCTGGCTGAAACTGGTAGGTACATACCCTCTCATGTATGAGATACTAGCTAGTGCAAGTATGTATAGACAAGGAGGGACTTGAACCCCTAGCTTGTAGTGCAGATGTAGCCTAAGAGTGTAATTATGAAGATGACACATAGCTGCACTTTCCCTAATGTTATGATATTTTGTTGATCCATTGAAGAACTCTCCAGTTGGCCATAATCACTCGTGGTGCAATTGCTGTTGTTTACTGCATTTCCTGGAACTGCTTTTTGTAAGGCAGGAGGCTTCCTGCTAGACTTGGCACTGTGGTTTAACAGCTGTCACCTGCAGAAACATGTCCGTCTTAAATGCTAAAAGTATTCTTAGCAATTGCTTTTGTAATTGCCCTGTCGTTACACTAGCAGATGTGCAGTTTAGAACTATCTGAAAGCCTTTTTAAAATAAGGTCAGGAAAATCACAACCAAAGAAATAGACTCAGAGCCACAATGAATATTTTAAAAAATATTGTGACTTTTGGTTAATTGTGGACCAAATTCTCAGTGGATGTGAAATGGCAAAACTCCAGTTCCAATGGAGCTGTGATAATTAACATCAGTAGACAGTTGGGACTATAATAATACTATTCACTTTTAATTTTCACTTGTTTTTCAATATTCTGTTGTGTTGTAACTGGCTACATGAGCTAGCCAGGTTGTAGATAAATGCAGTGCTGTTCATAAAAACTTTATATTGGCGATTCTACCTCTGGAATCTACTCTGCCCAGAACTCCCATTCACAATAATGGGAGACTTGCTTGTCTGAAAACTGTAAGATGGATGGAATTCGTATTGCTTTGCGAAAGGAACCTTCAGATTTACTTTTGGGCTGGGGGAGGAGATGGCTACTGGAGCACTACAGAGATCGATATTAGGTCTGCCTTGAATGAGCATCTTAGGGCTAGAAACTGCCTAGTTCCTAGGCAGGAGAGCAGTTCTGGGTAATTGAGATCATTCCAACCCCGCATTAGATGGTCTGAATACCTGCATGGATAGCTTGGGTAACTGATGAGGAAAAAATAAGAAAAGTATGTGAGTAGCTAATATATTTATATTTCAGTCTCTAAGACATTTGCACAGTGTTGTACAATTTACAAAGCTCTCCCAGCTCTAGTGTGGATGTCTCATCTCCTGTATAGGAAAGTTACTACACACAATCTGTTACAGGCCTGCAAATCTCCATATGACAATACTCTAAATTATGCTACTGTTTCTTTACCTCAGGAAACCTCTAAAGTATGTCCTTAGACAGACAGTAAATATTTAAAACAACAACCACCCTAATTTTTCATTTTATTGACATGCCTACTTGTCTGAGGCCTCGATGGAGTCTGTAGTCCCTCTAGTCATAAACCAAGTAAAGATTTAGAGGTACAGAATGGCTTCTGGGCAGATGTTGTGTATGCATTAAATTTTAGTATAGGGATTCATTCTTTGTTGAACATTTGAGGCTTGAGTATAATTCCTCAGATGGAGAAAATGCACACTGTTCTCAAGATCAGTGAAAGGGACTTTCAAACCACAGTGCAGAGGTATTGGCTATCATATTGTCCCATTTGCAGCTGTGTTTTGGTTTTTTTCAAAAAAAAAAACTAGCTTTGTTCTTAAAACTATTGCATGAAAATAAACGAGCCATTATTTTTAATGCCTGCCACTTTCTGTAAATGGTGATGGGACACAGAGTGGGCTTGACCTTTTCAGGCTGCTAACAACACTGCATGTTTCAGCACCCTGGAAATCCAGAAATATAACGTAATGGGAATGTCACAGCTTGTTTCCCATCTCCAACAAGATTCCGATGGTTTGAATCTTGCCCTTAATTCTTTTGGCCTTCAGAATGCAAGCCCTTATGTGGGGTGCAGCTGGATGTCCAAGGTTACTGTCCAGCTCTGGAAGTACAAGCAGAAACTATGTATGAATGAAAGGAAGATTAAGTACCAGGTATAGTTCTCTTATTGATCAGTCACTGATCATTTGAGTCCTTTGGGCACCCAACATCTTAATTGCAAATATGCAGGGGGAAAGGATGGGCATAGGTGGAAAATGAATATAGCTAAGAAGACAAATCCTCAGCTGGTGCAAATCAATGCAATTTCATCTGAGGAGCTGGCCTGGGGATTAAGCATAATATTGAGCCTGCTAATAAAAATGCTTAGTTATCTTGAAGTGACTCAACTAGACAAAAAGAAAAGGAGTACTTGTGGCACCTTAGAGACTAACCAATTTATTAGAGCATAAGCTTTCGTGAGCTACAGCTCACTTCCTCAGATGCATATCATGGAAACTGCAGCAGGCTTTATATATACACAGAGAATATGAAACAATACCTACTCCCACCCCACTGTCCTGCTGGTAATAGCTTATCTAAAGTGATCATCAGGTGGGCCATTTCCAGCACAATATTCTCAATATTCATATTCTCTGTGTATATATAAAGCCTGCTGCAGTTTCCATGATATGCATCTGAGGAAGTGAGCTGTAGCTCACGAAAGCTTATGCTCTAATAAATTGGTTAGTCTCTAAGGTGCCACAAGTACTCCTTTTCTTTTTGCGAATACAGACTAACACGGCTGTTACTCTGAAACCTGTCAACTAGACAAGAGTCCTTTGGTCCCATGCAAGATTGGTTTCCCTGTGCTCCCAGTCCTGTCCATCACCTTAAACCTTGCACTTATAGGTGTGATGCTCTCCATCTGTGCTGTGCAAGTTCAAACCCTTAATGGGGAACTACTGGGTTGTGAAGGAAAATAATCATGTACCTACAGAGAAATTTGAATTCCCGGTGACCTTCCAGTGCATTTTTGCAAATGGCTGATATTTAGCTTCAAAGCACATAAAAAATTTAAAGAATCACTAAACACTAAGCAAAAAAGAAAGAGAGTTCTCTGCACTCAGTGAAATTATTGAAGCAATAAAGAATAATGTTTTTGCAGATGAGGCTCCAGACTGAGCAGTGCAGAGCAAATCAATAATGTCCTACTTCTTGCCAGGATCAAAATACTTGAGGAAATAGCTGCAGAGTAAAAGGGGGAAAGGTTCATTTCAATCAGTCATTGTGCTGTATAATGCAGTATCGCAGGACAGACTATCAGTCTTGCTAGGGAGTTGAAAAGCTTGGAAAGCACTTAATCAACATTTTGAGCCATTGTTTATCCTGGAGGATAATTCTGAAACTGAATACAAGATGGAGACAGGAGAGGGAGTCTGACAAGTGATGGGTTCCATCAACTCTTCCAAAAATTGACTTCTTCCTTGTGCAGCTTCCTGTGAAAAGGGAGAGTTCAGAAGATTTGCAAGGGCCAGGTAGCAAATGAGTCACTGGTATTTGATAGCCTGTTTTTGAGTGCAGAGATTACATTAGACACTCTACCAGTAAGTGTCATTGACACAGTGGGGGACAGGGGACATTCAGGTGATCCAGATGTACAAGGTGGGAGATGGGAAAGGAAGTAGTTTGGAACATTGTTATTGCAATAGGTCTGTGGGGCCCAGTTGTGCTAGGTGCTGTATTCACACAAAGGAAAGCAGTCCCTGTCCCAGTGTGCATTGTATCTACATAGAACAGATAAAGGATGTAAGAAAGGAAATATTATTCCAGTATACAGATGAGAAACTGAGGCACTGAATAACTACGTGACTCCAAGGTCACCCAGGAAGCCTATAGTAGTCAGAAACTGAACACAGATCTCAAGGCATTGGACACACACCTAGAACTATAAGGCCATCCTTCCTAGGGAGACGAGTGTATGAGTTTGGATTAAACTTCATTTTAATACTACGGTATGAAGTTGGGCTGTTTTAACACAACATTGGCTAATGTTGTTCAGAATTTTATTTTTAAATCACCTATCTTGGAAGTGTCTGCAGAACCTAAAAGTTATTTACCTGAAGCCCAGTAAATTCAGTTTCCTAGTGGTTTTGGCATTGGCCATTGTTGGAAAATGTGAAGGATTGACTTTTAAAACACAATCGTCTCCTAGCGCCAATTACATGTCCATGGTATAAGACCTCTCTAAGGAAACCCGCAGAAAACAAAGAGATGTGGTGTTTTTCCCTACTATGTGGTGTCAGAATTAGAGCTGCCTGGAGAACGACAGTTCTGTTTCCTGGCAACTTTCAAGGTTTCAAAGTTGTTTCGAAGTTTTTTTTTTTTTAAACAAAACCTAAACCTTTTGAGCATTTCAACACAATTTTGTTTAGTCAAACTGCCTGTTAACAAAACCTGAGGGGGGGTGTGTGTGTGTAACCTGGTGGTTAGGCCACTAACCTGAGAGAGCCCGGTTCAAGTTCCTACTTTGACTGATTCAGAGCATTGTTTTTCATGCCGGATCACTGAAAGCAGAGTCTTGCATTTGGGTCTCCCACATCGCAGGGCAATGCCCTAGACATCCTGCTATAGATTGTGTCCTCCTGAAATATTCATCAAGATGTTTTGGCTTTGGCAAAATTTTATTGAGCAAAAAATGTTCCAAACGAGCTCTAGTCAGAATGCCTGCCATTCTCCTGAAGGTCATTGACAAGCCAGAAGCCTTTGAAATCACAGCAAATGAAAGCGGAATTGATATCTGAAGTTAAGAGATGAAAGACATCAGCAAAATGCTTTATTGAGGGAGTAATTGCTTTTTGAAGATATTAAGTTGTAAAATTAAAGCCTAAGTTTGCAACCGTACTCTAGAGTCATGCAGTCAGATTGGAACATGGGCTCGGGGACTAGTCCAGATTCTGTTCTTACAGCAGTAAAATCCCAAAGCAAAAATATTCTCCTCAGGGGAGTTACACTAGTGAATAGCTGGAGTGAGTGAGATCAGAGTAAATGCCTCTTTCTGGAATTGTGGTCTAACGAAGCAGTAGATTTATCTGGAGCTGAAGCTTCCTTTTCTTTGAACCTGTCTGACAGCAGCAGAAATAACGGTGATTATAGTTTAACTGATTCAGTTCTTCTTACTCTTTATTTCCAGATTTGGAAAAAGTTGCACAAAATGGTCTCTGTTCTGTGATTATTAAACAAAAAGTAGGGGCAAAAATCCAGTCTCAATGGTTCCAAAAACACTCAGAGTCAATCTCTTCTTAACCGCCAAAGAATCAAGTCTCCTGTAGCATCATTTCACAGCAATCGATGGCAGAACTAAAGACCACCTTCCCAGATCACATCTGATCATTATAACATAATATTCATTTGGAAAAATGAACTGCTGCCCTTGTCTGAAACACAGGACATTTTAAAAGTATTTCCCTATGGAAAATAAAAGTGAAGACAGGAAATTGCAGTAATTTACAAGCTTGTCTCTCCTACAAATCTCTCTCTTCTACATAAGGAAAACAGTGTATTGAAGATTTATTTTCTCCCTTGCATATTCTGAATTTACCATTAAAAGGGAGTCAACTGAGAGTGTTTAAATCAAAAGGGAATACACACAATTGTTAGCATTGTGAGAGATCCTGTCAATAGCCTAAAATACCAATGTCATAAGGACAAGAGAAGTATTGGATGGACTCGGCTTTGGCCAAGTGCTCCCCACTCCTTTTTCTCGCTGTTTTTTAATTATGTGTTTGCTTTTTTCCAAAACAATTCCGTATTTGTTGGGTGGAGTGGAGAAAGAACTGGTAAAAGACCAGCACTTGTGAGTAACCTTATGGCACCAAGTTAATGTGCACTGGTAACCGAGAGAAGGAAATGGTAGTAAGAAATGCAGTATAGTTCCATGTTTCTACAGGATTTTTCCAAGTTTGTGAATTTTTATAACCACTGTATGAAAAATACTCTGTCCCCATCTGACTCTTTCACAGCTAATGCTCCTCGCATTAACTTACAGTGGTGTAAAAAAGAGCTACAGCAATGTGACATTCATGTTGCTGCTGCTCTCTAGATGAGCTTTCCTACAGGAATGTGTTCCTAATGGAGAACAAGATCAATGGATCCTGTAGTCCTAATATAAATTTGTACTTTCATCTCCTTGACTCCCCAGTGTAGATTGTCTGTCTGGCTTTTGAATTCATTGCGTGGCAAAGCAGATTTTGCTGATACACTATCATGATACATTGTATGAAACTGAAGATTTAAATGTGCAGGGTTTTTTGGTTTTCTTTTGGGGCTGGAGAACACAAGTTACTAGGTTTGCAGCCATAGCTTCAATGTTCCCTTCAGTTCAAATCACCGTTAGACCAAATCATATTGTCCTTACTGAGGGTGAGATCCCTAGCTACAGCACATTATAGCAGGGAAAATGCAGTGGTGGTGGAAAGCTCATCTTTCTGTAACCCCCACACCTTCTGGGTGTGGTGCTCTGTCCCATCTCGTGGCACCAAGACCACTTAGAGAGAGTGATTAATGATTCTGCTCTACAGCCTTATCTACAGCCATATGGCTTTTAGCTCATGCAGTAGAGGCTTATCCATTTAGCTCCAGAGATCCCAGGTTCGATCCCACCTGCTGACTTGTACCACTGACAGACCCTGGTCGTCACTGGTGGGCGGGATTAAACCTGGGGCCTCTGCTGCATGAGCTAAAAGGCACATGGCTGTGAGCTAAGGCTGTAGAGCAGACTCATTAATCTCCCTGTAAGTGGTCTCAGTGCCACTAGATGGGACAGGACACTACAGCCAGAAGGTGTGTGAGCAGGGCTGAAAGTAACTAAAAGTCTTACCACTACAGGGGCCTAGCTCTGGGCCCCTGGAAGGAGCAGGGCCTCAGGTGGAAGATGTGGGGCTTGGGGTCAGCCTTCTTCAGCGCTGCCTGGCCTGCACCACCCGGGGCTCCCGTGGCTATTTAAAGGGCTTGGGGCTCCAGCTGCTGCCGTTGTAGCAGCAGCTGGGAGCCCCGGGCCCTTTTAAATAGCCGGGCCCCGGGGCAGCTGCTCCTTTTGCCCTCTGTCTCGGCGGCCCTGGGGGGACAAAAGGGGCAGCGATGTTAAAATGCTTTAACGTCGGCTGTTCACGGGCCTGTACCGGTGGCCACTTCTTACCGGTACATCGTACTGGCCCACTTTCACCTCTGTGTGTGGGTTACATTTACGCTCACCAAATCCTGGTCCTGTCTGCCAGCATTCGTTACAGCAGCCTGAACCTGGGCCTTGGAAGTAACTCTGCCAACATTTTCAACCCTATCACACAGTTTTGCCCTCCTACTTAGTGCAGACTGGCAGATGCCATTGGCCTAGGCCAATCTTTTGCCCAGTTCACAAAACTGGGGAAATTCCTCACCCAGGAAACCTAAAAAATCACTAGCTTTTTGGTGCATTGTTAAGGCAAAGCATTTGCTCTCCAGGGAGCTCTCCCTGGCTCTGCTTTTGCTAGGCCAAGGATACATGTCTTTAGAAAGTATGGTCCATTGCAGGATGTGCGGCTACCATACATGTGCATATTCCCCCATACGGTATAAATAATTAATCTGTTTATTGTAGTATTTTTGGCATTCTTTTGCAACTTGAGGACTTGATTCAGCAAAGCACTTAAGCCTGTTTAAATCCCATTGATTTCAATAGGGCTTAAACACATGCTTAGTTTTAAGCACATGCTTAAGTGACCTTCCAGAATAGGGCAGTTTTCCTAAATTGGGGCCTGGGTTTGTTCTGCCTTATTTATGTTCACTACACTTTGTTTCTCCCTACTATATATCTTGGTGTTAACTTTGCTTTTGTAAATAACCAATTAACTAGATACAAATGGTAATAGTTTCATGATAAAGCCCTGCAGGTATGTCTTATTTTTAATAGCTGATATTCCATCATTTGGAACAGCTAGCAAGACAGTTATGAAAAATCTATAATACCACCAAGTTATTTTGTTTGGAAATGTGATTTAACAGCAGCAGCCTGGCTGGATCTGGAAAGCAGCAAAAGGGCTGTGTCATAACCATAAGGGTAGCCTAAAATTCCTCCTTACCTGTAAGGGGTTGAGAAGCTCAAATAACCTGGTTGGCACCTGACCAAAGGAACCAATGGGGACAAAAGATACTTTCAAATCTGGGGTGGGGAAGAGGCTTTGTTTTGGGTTCTTTGTTTCTGTGTTCGTTAGCTCTTGGGACTAAGAGGGACCAGACATCAATCCACGTCCTCCAAGCCATTTTGAACCAGTCTCTCATATTACAGAAATTGTAACTACAGCCAGGCAAGGCGTATTAGTTTGTCTTTGTTTTCTCAACTTGTGAATTTTCCCTTTGCTGGAGGGAGGTTTATCCCTATTTTGTTGTAACTTTGAAACAAAGGCTAGAGGGGGTTCCTCTGTGTTTTGTGCATGTTTTGTTACCCTGTAAAGTTATCTTCCAACCTGATTTTATAGAGGGGATTTTTACCTTTTTCTTTCTTTTTTTTTAAATACAATTCTTCTTCTTTTAAGAACTGACTGATATTTTTTTTCAGTGCCTAAAGATCCAGGGATTTGGGTCCGTGTTCACTTTGTAACCAATTGGTTAGGATATTCTTCTCAAGCCTCCCCAGGAAAGGGGGTGTAAGGGCTTGGGGGGATATTTTGGGGGAACAGGAACTCCAAGTGGTCCTTTTCCTGATTCTCTGTCTAAATCACTTGGTGGTGGCAGTATACCGTTCAAGGACAAGGTGAAATTTGTGCCTTGGGAAAGTTTTTAACCTAAGCTGGTAAGAATAAGCTTAGGGGGTCTTGCATGCGGGTCCCCACATCTGTACCCCAGAGTTCAGAGTGGGGAAGGAACCCTGACAGGCTGTCTCTAACCATTCCAACCAAAGAGACACTTAATCAGCAGGAGAAGAATAATGGAGCATCAGTTCAAGCCTTTGCCCAAGATAGTTTGGATGTGAAGTCTCTTTATATAATGATTTGATTAGGGAATTTGTTCGGGAACACATCATTTGAATCGGTTCCCTCTACAGAGATGTCACTGCATACAGCCACCTGCTGGGCTCATGCTTATTGGCAATGTGCTGTAGGGGTCCTATCTTCCTCCCTCCCCCTTTGTACAGCAGGGATAATGGGGGTATCAATCTATTCCAGTTATCCTAAATCTATCAGGTGAATGCAAGGAGGCAGCCAACGTAGCAGCAATACCCCATCCCCCAAACTTGAAGAAGCCCCTCATCCAAATAGCATCTAACCGAGGCTGAGGATTTGGAGTCATGGCTGGGGAGGCATCAGCTCTATGCAGCATTGTTCTCTAAGATGCAGGAAAATTCCAGTGGGAGTTAATGCTAACCATGGTCTTTCCTTGTCCCTGCTCAATTTGGGGCATCTTGCACTCAAAGGGAAGCATCGAGGGACCATCCCTTGTGGTCCAGGGAAGACCAGCACTGTAACTGTGCTGAATTTGTGCCCCGAGGTGCAAGGTGTGGGTGAATCCATGACCCCTCTCCCAGCCTTGCACACACATTGTACCAGAGCAGTCTGGCCCGGAGGAGGTCAGTAGAAGCATTGATTTGTTGGGCATAATATGGAAATGCATAGATCTATTTTTTTTTTTTACATGACCTCACCATTACTTGACCAACATCCTACCTATAAATGCGTGGCCCAGCCAGTACTGTGAATCTCTCTCCCATAGCTATCACATGGAATTGAAATCCTTTCCCCACAGAAGCTGCAAGGCATGTTAATAGAAATCTTCTTGCCAGCCCATCTGGCTGTAGATAACACATTATTTTGATTCAGACCACTGTTAACAGGCTGGTAACAGAAAATCCCCTGAGGGAATGAGATTTCAATAAGGGAAAGTGAAATCTTGATTTAGAAAGGTCTGATGGTGTATTAACCTGCCAGTTGGAGGTCCCCATCCCACTGTGAATATAAAAATGCTCTTAATGAGCACATAGGACCTGTTGAGACCCATTTATAAATAAAAAGTGATTCTTCCCAAGCATTAATTATTTATTAAATTGTACGATTAACATCTGAGGTGACACAGCAGGGAAAACCAGAGTCCCCTGTCTAGGAATGTCATAATTTGGGGAATAAAGGGGTTATTTGTTTGTTACAGCTTAATCTGTATCATGTATGGTCTCCTGGGTGTGTGTTTATTGTCAGAAAAGAGCTATCTGGGTTGTAAATGAGATGCAAAGCTATTGGTGGTGGTCTATATTTGTCTATGGCTATTTCACTCATGTCCCCTCAGGCTCCCGGAGGAGTGTCTAAGGCAGAAGATTCTGCATACCTGTCTTCTTATCAAATGACTGGGACAAAACTGTCCCACAGTATTTTTACTCACTGCAAATCAGAGGATGGGATAACATCCTCTCTTGAAGCATCAGGCCATATCTTCCCAAATAGCTTAACTGAAGCTGACACTTGGTGTTTCCCCTAACATGTGGGCTACACCAGAGACAACATACAGGAAATAATAGGTTAAGCATTAATTTCTGTTCTCTCGCTCCTGCAAAGGTCTGATGAAGCTGTTCTATAAGCTTAGTTCTGAGAGCATGAGAGAGAGATCCTCAGCTGTCGCCAAGGAGCAAACAGCACAGGGCAGGAGTGAGGGTATGAAGGTGACCTCTGCACTCCCCAAAAGCTAGGGTCATTTGTTTGTCAGACCAGCTCTCCAGCGTAGAACAGAGCATTACTTAACAAGCATTAACTCACTAATACTCCCAACAAGACAGTTGTGTAAGAATCAGCATCCTGATTTCACACGTGAAGAAACTGAGGCAAGGATGTGAAGTGATTTGCTTTACACCACAAAGATTCAAGGGGGGTTGCTTACAGACAGCATTATCTCTGATCCCACCAGTGGCGGATTAATGATTTTGCCACCCCTAGGCCCTGAAATAATTGCTGCCCCCAGCAGCTCCCGGCCCCCCCACCACAGTTCACCTCCGCTCTGACTCCGCCTCTGCCTCCTCCCCTGAGCGCGCCGCCGGGTCATAGAATCCTAGAATATCAGGGTTGGAAGGGACCTCAGGAGGTCATCTAGTCCAACCCCCTGCTCAAAGCAGGACCAATCCCCAACTAAATCATCCCAACCAGGGCTTTGTCAAGCCTGACCTTAAAAACTCCTAAGGAAGGAGATTCCACCACCTCCAAAGGGTCCTGCTGCTCCCTGCCAGTGCTTGTGCGTGAAACAGCTTCGCGAAGGAGGGGGAAAGAAGGGGGAACGCGGCATGCTCAGGAGAGGAGGCGGGACTGGGGCAGGGATTTGGGGAACGGGACTAATAGGGGCAGGGAGGGGATGGGGAATGGGGGCGGGGAAGTGGTAGAGTTGGGGCGGGGTCTGAACTGGTGCCGGGGGAAGCAGCCTCTGGCTGCTATTATAAATTTGCTGCCCCTGCAAATTTGCCAGCCTAGGCTTTAATGTGCCCCTGGATCCCACACCACTCTGTTTTCCTTTATCTGTTTGCTTAGCAGTGGGTCTGTTATTAATGTGTTAACCTGCCAATATGCAGCCTGCTGCAGTGTGTCAAGTACTTTTCAATTAATCTGCATGGTTTAAAGAAATTGCTCAGTACCCTTTATTTCTAAATCCTCTTCTAACATTGATTGCTCCCCTCTACAAGGTCACTAATCTTCAGTTTGTGTGGTATGCTTAGCATAATTTGTAAACTTCACGCTGTCTCAAGGGTGATTCTTCTCTGGTTAGTTTGTCTCCCATAAGCAGAAACAGCAGCATAAAGGAAACTCCTCTGGCCATCTTTTTTGAAATATGAGGCTGAAGTAGTAAATAAGACTGTGATGAGGACTTTGTAGCTATGTAGTGGTGGGTCATTTACCTCAAATGAGGGAGATATGAGATATTTAGGACACAATCGCTCTCTCTTCAAGTGATGTCTCCAATATGGAGGTTGTCAAACACCGCCTTCCATTTTTTGCTGTCGTGGCAGAGTTCTAAAGCATTGACTTTCCTTTCAATACCAAGCCATTTGGCAATGTTTCCAATGTAGCTGGCTCTTTTTCTTCCTCTTCCTGATTTGTCTGTGACCTTGCTTGATAGTATGAGTACTGGAATTGAGTTGCTCTGCGACTGGTGAGCAATGTTGCTGCAGAAAGGTGATCTTCTTTTACTCAAGGTCTCCAGTAATTGTGGTCTTTTCTGAATTCATCCTTCTCACTCAAGAAGATTATATACATAGTGAAGCTGTGAGGACAAACTGGGGCTCTCTATAAGGAATCAAATAGATTACAAAAATCTTTTTTATATTAAAATGTAATGCACTTTTAGATGCTAGAACATTCCCATCAGCAAACTTCAATAGTGAACAAAATCTGCTTGCTGTGAAGCTGAGACAAACTACATAAAAGATGCAAAACTAGAGATTGTTGTGGACAGAGTGAAACAACAATAAAAAAATGCATGGAATACATCCCAAAGTCAACCAAAGTGTTGATGTCTCCCACAAATATAACAATGACACTGTAGAGGAAAACTGGAAAAAATTTAAGACAATAGTACCTACAGCCACTACACTGGACTAAGAGAGAGGATGTGATGCTAAGCAACCATGGATGACTGACAAAACTGTAAACCTAATAAATGCAAGAAGAGAATGCAAAAATAGAAATAAGGAATACTGAAAGTTACGTACAAAAATTCATAAGGCATGCAAAGAGGCAGAAGAAAAATGACTAGAACAAAGATGTGAGGAAATAAAAGAATATGAAATCAGACACAACCACAAAGAGATTCATTGCATTGTAAAATGAAACATGAGACAAAGTCAAAAAAAAAAAAAAAGGAATTTGCTGCATTGAAAGCTAAAGATGGCAGAGCATGCTACAAAACCAATAATATCCTGGAAAGAGAGACAGAATATGTGAAGGAACTTTTTGACGATCCTGAAAAACTGGAAGATCTAGACATTGAAAGAAGTCAAGAAAAAGCACCACATATCGCAGTGTGGGAACTAGAAAGAGCACTAAAAAGTGAGGAAAAGCATTTGAAGAGGATGGTATTGTGGTTGAAATGCTACCATCCCTAAAAGAAGATGGAAAAGTTTTAGTAGGTAAGTTTTTGAATCAGATATAGAACTTCCAGAGGACTTCAAGAGCTCAGTCTTCATTGCTCTAGCAAAGGTTAATAATGCTAAAGAATGTGAACAACATACACCTATAAGTCTGATTAAGCTACACACACACTATTTCGTTGGAAATCGTCAGCACATGTATACATCAATATCTTGAGCCAAGAAGTAGCAGAAGACAAGTTAGTTTCCTCTCAAGGGAAGGCACAGGGAAGGCAATTTTCACCTTGAGGCTCTTGCGTACATGCAAAGGGAAATTTATATGTGCTTTGTGGTTTTTGAGAAGCCATGTGATAAATAAAATCCAACATGACAAGATGATACATATTCTTGAAGAATGTCATATTCACTCTCAAGATCTACAATTAATAAAAAGCTTGTACTGAAGACAGAATAAATTATGAAATATCTGAGTATTGCAGCATCAAGAAAGAGGATGCACCTTGGTGTACACATCTCCACAACTATTCAACACATATATATATATAGAAGGTAGAATGAGGGAAAGTTTAGAAGACACCAACTATGGTGTACACTCAGTAGCATATGCATGAACAGCATAAGATATGCCGATGAGCTAGTTTGCATTACTTCAACTAGGGAAGAGCTCCTGACATACTTACTGCTATGAACAAGGCCAACAAAAATACTAAATGACTATCAACATTAGGGAGGCACAAATTATGATAATAAGTGAACACAGTAATTCACAAAGAAGGCAACACTTATACCTCAATGGTCAAGTGGTGGAACAAGTGAATAGTTTTCCCTGCTTAGGGAGTCCTAATAACATCAGCTGGAAGATATGACACCGAAATCAAGGGAAGGATATATCTTGCAAAAAATGTATTTCAAAATGGACAAAAACGTCTGTGTTGTCAAAAGTTAAAACTGCACATCTGCACTAGATCGTGAGATCTGGACTCTTAAAAAGGACACTGAGAGATGACTCAGAGCATTTGAGTTTTGGTGTTACAGACAAATGTTAAAAAATTAGCTGGATAACCAAAGCTCTGAACAACGAAGTAATTTTAGGACACAATAAGAGCCCTGAACCATCAACCCTTCCCTTAACTGAACCCCAGCTTTTCTCCAAGGCTTGGGTTGCTTTGGTTGAGGAGTCCCTTTTTCATCCTCAGTTTCTCTACTTTCATCACTTCTAGCCCTCAATCAAGATTACAGCTCCATTGCGCTAGGCACTACAAACATATCGTAAGAGAGTCCCTACCCAGAAGAGCTTACAATCTAGCCAAGACAGACAGAGGTTGGGAGAAAGGAAAAGTTATGTGCATTTTACTGTTGGGAACTGAGGCGAGTGCCTTTAACAAGACAATTATTCTTTTCTTAAGCTGAAGCTTCTCCTTAATCTTGCCTCCAGTTCCTTCAGCATGATTCCCTCTTTTGCCCCGCAACAATCAGGTTTGACTGATCTCCCCAGCCTTGATTCAGTGAGATCTCTTGTCCATCTCTCTGTGAACCTTTTTCCTTCTCTAAGCCTCTCCCTGATCTCCACTTTCTTTTTTACTGCTTATTTACTTTCTAATCTGGCTAGTTTTTTCCTTTCTCTATTTCTAGTGCTGGATGTGAGGTGCCCCAGAATATGCTGTGTGCATCTGATAAAATCTGGTACTCACAGAAGCATTCCTGTTAACGTGGCACTTGGCTTGATAGAGATTGCCACACAGATCTGTAGAGACTCCACAATGGGCTTTGTAGCATAGCAGGAATGTCTGAGGAGTCTAGTAGAACAGGAGCACACTTGCGATATTTGTCCAAATCTCTATCCAAACATTTATACTTGGTTCAAGGATTGGGTGGTTCTAGTATCTTTCTAATCACCTCCCACTCCTACCTACTGAGGGCTGTGTGGTGATGTTATAAAAACTACCAAAACCTAAACAAAGGCCTTTCTGACCCATAAGCTTAAGATATATTGACTGCTCCAATAAACAGTGCCATGTTATCTGCCATGTCCATCTTTCCTGAATGGCTAATGTGGCTCCTCTAATGGTGGGTTTTCCTGCTGTTTAGCGTCAGTCCTTTAATATTAGAGCTATGAGTGTTTTTTCCCGAAACTTATTTGTATTAAATACCAGTAGCGTTCTCCATCAAAGCGCCTAGACACTCAAACATAACTTCTTGCATTTTATTCCTTTGATCAAAAATAACATTTCCCTTGTATATCAAGGTAATATCACATCCACAGACTCTTCGGAAATTATAACTGCTGTAGCCTGCATGCCCCAGGAGGCAATTTCTCTAAACTGGCAGTGTTGTCTCTCAGTAAATCTTCTGCCAACTTGTGGAGTTCATGCGGTTCATTCTTTATACTAACAGCCTCTTTAAATTTAAACACACACATGCACAACAACTCCATCCTCCAAGTGAGGTTTTTATCCTAACTCATAAAAGCACTGCAGTTTTCCTTGCTGTTACCTTCTACATTAAAATGAAAACTGGGGCTCCATTATAGATTACATTATGGACAGCAGTGACACATGTTATCTAATCAGCCCCTGCACTAGGTCCTGTGACTTTTGCCCTCCATCTCACATTGGTGCTTGGTAACCACAAGGAGTTGTTTCCTTAAGAAATAACAGAAACTATAAGTGACAACCCATGTGAGTAACTGAAATGTAATTATCCTGTTTTCTCTCTCTAATGCAGAGGGGAATGAATTGCAGTCACTATTGTACAGCCTGCGTGGACCAAAAACTGGCATAACTTGTGTGTGAATGCTAGATAAGTAGCATTTTTTCACGTAATGTATTGTATTTATGAAAGCCTATACTAAGGAAAAGTGCAAGGTATATATGGGTAACTGGACCCTGTGGTCCACACGTGTAACATATATAATGCAAATAACTTTCTACGTAGGTATGCTAAACACACACATGCTTTCAAGAATGGGCATCTGCTTAAGGATTCCCAAAGATTTTTATATGGCTTCTTGCGAACCCTGATGGTTGTATGGAGCCAGACTAGATTTCAGTAGCATGAATTTATGCTAATGCTGTTGCTGACCTTTCTACACACTGGTTTGAATACCTCCATAATTTACCCAGCTGCCCTCTGGGGGGAAATATTTTGCCTTCCACTCTAGTCTGTTTCCCTAAGGCCAAATGATGCTCTGACTCCCACCCCACCCAGTCGTTGGGGTTGCAGACAGTCTAGGAGAGAATTTAGCCACTGTTCTGAGCAAAGTGTAATGAAAATTTAACTTGCTCGCCTAAACCAGGAAAGCGCTCTCCCTGTTGCTATGGAAACCTCTCCATTCCACCGCCCCCAATCACAGCCCATTTGCTTTGCTCTTCCTTCCTACTGCAGTGCCTTGGACCAGCCACTGTCTTCTTGTGCTGCTTCACTGAAACAAAAAACAGCCGTAAGCACATGGGACTGGGCTCATTCCAGGTATAGTGCCGCTGAAGTCCTTGGCCCTGGAGACTAACTAGAGAGAGAATGAAAACAGAATTGCTTATTTGAAAGTATAGGGTCTTGTTCTGATCAAGTAACCCACTGAGTCACTACACTCATGCTGACTTCAGTGCTGCAACTTGCTCTGTGCTCAGTGCTCTGACATGTAATAAATCCAACAGTTCTTTTCACTTCTCTGTCCTCTTGAAAGCCGTTCTCATCGTAAGTCATTATAGTAACCGCTCCATTTCTACATTATAAACTCACTATCCTTTCAGGGCCCACTGGGCTGGGGAAACTAACTTGCTGCTTTAGCTGGGTGAGTGGCTCGGGGGAGATTTTTTTGGGTGCTGATTTCGTGCTGATAATTCACTGACATAGTTGCTTGCTTTTTCACCTCTGAACAGTCAATTTGTTTAGCCAAGTGGCTTAGCTTGGGTCCTCTCTGACACATATTTGGTTAGCCAAATAGCCCAATTAAGGGCCCTGCTGGTGAAGAATTTGTTTCAGAAAGCACGTTGGCTATAGATCTGAGGAACTGTATTGTCATGAGGAGGGTTGACTAGAGGCCTAGACTTTCATGAGGAGAGAGGCCTGTTCCCCCACAGTTACCAGATATTTCATATTCCTAGAAGCTCTGACCAGCAACTCATTGAAGTAGCTGTGAAGAAAAAGAGATCTGGTGTGAACTGACATAGCTCCATTGAGGATCCTGGCCCATGAAGGTAAAGCTTCAGTTAAGTAGCTCGTAAGATCTTTGGTGCAGAGATCTTGGTCCTGATCCTCCTCCAACTTTTACAATGGTGCAACTCAACTGATGGTGTAGCTACTTCTGATTTTCACAGGCATAAGTGGAAAAACTCAGGCTCTTTGTTCTCAGGTTTGCCTGTCCAAAACCTAGTTCATGTTGCTCAGTAGAGTAATAAACACACTCGCTAATACAAGGTTAGGCACATCCTTTACACATTAAAGTAACAATTGCTGTTTCTAGAAACACCACTTCCTTGGACATGTTACTTAAAGATCTAATTCCCTTTTGGTTACATGGGCTCCCTTGCCTGGAGGTGTAATGTTCTATTCAGAAGCTGGAGTTGACGTCACTCAGACATTGTCAGAGTTGGTGCTTGCTGAAATGGTGTCTCAATGGTCAGGAAAGGGAGCATTAGAAGACCTAAATTGTTAGAGTAAATCAAAGCTAGAAACAGGAAATGTCATCAGTAGACAGTTCAAACTGATCTTCATGGCTGTGAAGCTATTACACATTTGCTTCAATTGCTGCTCCCCCAGGTTCAGGTGTGTTAATTATCTGCCACCTAGTGACCTAGCATGGAACTGAAATTTTCATTGCTCTCATACATGATGTGAGAAGGGTGAGTAGTAGGGGAGAGGCAGAGAGGTTGCAGCTGGTTGCTGAGGTATACTGCAATGCAGAATTGTATTAGGTAAAGCTCCTTACTGCTTCTCCAGAAAGGAGTGGCGTGAACTCTCCCAGCAGAGGTTGCTGGATGGCAGCATATGTGTAGGAAATTGGAATGTGGGACTGTGGAAGACCAGCAGTGTGTTTAGGGCTCCCAGCCTTGTCTTTGTTCCTGCACTCCCTACATCCTCATTCCCCCGATCACAGCAGCACAAGGCAAGGCAGAAATCTTATTCTAGAAGAATCTTTAATGAGGGGTATGTTTTTATGTTTATGCACAGGGATTGTCACATGTAATTGAAAGATCCTGTATTGTTTCCTATATATAACTGGAAACACTGATAATTACCCAGTGCAAAGTGGATAATTACCCAGTGCAAAGTGGATAATTACACTTACTTGCTTGAACTCACACACTGGTGACTTTTAGAATGTGAATGAGAAATATGCTCCCACTCCTGGATATAAATGAGGAATGGTGCAACAGATGACTCGAACATATACCCTACCTGTCATAGCCTGAAACAAGGGAAATGCAGTAATGAGATTTACTAATCTCTTAGCTACAGCTGATCTGTTTCTTGGCAATACTGAAAATGACACATTTGGGAAAAAATACCCGCTCATAAAATGGTGTAGTACATCCACTATGCACACTGCAGTCTCTTCTTAATGGAACCCCTAAATCAGGAGGATTTTAGGCACGTGGGTTTTTTGCTTTCTTGGCAGTTTGCATTTTTTTTGATTAGCTGGTTATTGTTCCCTTTCCAGCAGTCTTATGTATTACAATAAAATCACATTGAAATTGTTTTGCTAAAGCCCAGAATTCATAAATCTAAGGCAAATAATTCCATATTGAACTCCCAAACAGAGATCTACCTTTGGAGGTGTGGGGCTTTTTTTCAAACCATAACAAAGCAGGAGATTTGTGATGAAAGCTGATTCTCCGTCTATAACCTGCCCTATATTTAGTACTGCAGGGGCTTCCTATGTTGGGTGAGTGATGATCTGAGTCTCTGAGTATGCCATCCCAATGGCCAATCTACCCAGATATGCATGTTTATAGGAAGTCCCTGTGTATGGCATCACTTGTTTGGGGAGCTTTCTTCAAGAGAACTGCAAAAAGAAACGGACTAGTGGCACCTTAGAGACTAACAAGTTTATCTGAGCATAAGCTTTTGTGAGCTACAGCTCACTTCATTGGATGTATGCAGTGGAAAATACAGTGGGGAGATTTATTATAAAGAATTATAACATTCAAAAACCAGTCGGAGAACACTTCAATCTCTTTGGTCACTTGATTACAGACCTGAAAGTGGCAATTCTTCAACAAAAAAACTTCAAAAACGGCCTCCAAAGAGAGACTGCTGAGTTGGAATTAATTTGCAAACTGGATACAATTAACTTAGGCTTGAATAAAGACTGGGAGTGGATGTGTCATTACACAAAGTAAAACTATTTCCCCTTGTTTATTCCCCCCCCCCACACACACACACACTGTTCCTCACACGTTGTCAACTGCTGGAAATGGCCCACCTTGATTATCACTACAAAAGGTTCCCCCCCCTCCCCGCTCTCCTGCTGATAATAGCTCACCTTACCTGATCACTCTTGTTACAGTGTGTATGGTAACACCCATTGTTTCATGTTCTCTGTGTATATAAATCTCCCCACTGTATTTTCCACTGCATGCATCTGATGAAGTGAGCTGTAGCTCACGAAAGCTTATGCTCAAATAAACATATTAGTCTCTAAGGTGCCACAAGTACTCCTTTTCTTTTTGTGGATACAGACTAACATGGCTGCTACTCTGAAACCTGTTCAAGAGAACTATAATTTGACATGAAGTGGGGCTCAGCCATTGACAGGCAGGATAAGCAGGCAAAATTCCTGATTTCTGTATGATTCTTCTGTGTTAAAGCTGCATTGTTTGTGGAGATGAGGACCCTCCAATTCCTAGGATGACCAGGGCTAGCTGGAGTGATACTTCTCCCTGGCAATCCCCAGATGGCATAATTCAGAGTAACCCCCCCCCCAAGCTGCTCTTAATTATGCATATGGTCCACCTGGCCCCCAGATGGGCACAGGATTAGCCTCAGACTGCCCTTCTTCCTCAACCCTGGTCCTGTTCTGGGTGGAGCTTGGCAAGACCCAAGGATTAGGGACCAGGAGTTCGCACCCTAGGCTTCTTTTTCTCTGTGCACCAAAGTTCACAGGCTCTTTCTCTACACTTCAATCTCCAGCCCTATTGTGGTTCATGTTCTTCCCATGATCCTTCTGCTGCTCCCTTCTATCTATTTCAGGGCTCCAAAGCCTTTTAGGGTCTCTTCTGTGCCCAGTGGCTTGCTTTTCTCTGCCAACAGCACCCTGGTGTCTTCCCTTCACAAATCGCCATCACATCTTCCTGATGTTCTTCTTTGCCATCCCCTCTGAGGCAGGCCCTGCTTTTCCATGGTGCTGAGGGTGAGTAAGATGCATGATGATGACACAATAATTTTTTTTTTTTTTTGAACAGCAGTGCTTGGGAGTGATTCAGAAAAGAGGCATCAGCAAAAGAACTTGAGCCTTAGAACTTGAGCCTTTCAAATTGTCCTATCCTCTGACTCCTGCTGGAAACCCATAAACCTCAAGTGTGTTGGAGATTTTAATCAAACTCATTCTCTCGTCACTATAAACAAATAATTGTTAGTGTTAAGCTTTGGGTAATGGATTCTCCTGAACAAATTCTCCTGAACAAGATGCTGACTGGTTTATTCTGAAGCCTTATCCTACTCCTAACATTACATTCAGTCAGCTAAAATATAGCTAATTTCTGTGATATTCAGAACTGAAGAAAGGGTAATTAGTGGTGTTTGTGTATTTGGAAAAAGCTGATTCTTGCAGGAAAACATGAACTCTGACTCGTACAAAGACCTTTATATGGCAGACCCCACATGAAGAGCTGTATCCACCTCTCCATGTAGAGGAAGGAAGGACCAGAAAACCGACCACTTTGGCCAAAACTGTGTCCACAGGAGTTGGGAAAGGTTGAGCCAACACGATATTGCAAAAAGAAAAGGAGTACTTGTGGCACCTTAGAGATTAACCAATTTATTTGATCATAAGCTTTCGTGAGCTACAGCTCACTTCATCGGATGCATACAATCTGATGAAGTGAGCTGTAGCTCATGAAAGCTTATGCTCAAATAAATTGGTTAGTCTCTAAGGTGCCACAAGTACTCCTTTTCTTTTTGTGAATACAGACTAACATGGCTGTTACTCTGAAACGATATTGCAAGCAACTTTAAGTGCATTTTCAACAAGTCAGCAGAGTCTCTGGACATGAATTTCTGGTCCTTTCACTTGTGAGGAGCCTAGAAGATATAAATAAACAAATAAAATGACAGTAAAGAAATCAATAGGCTGGAAAGAACAAAAAGCTGGGCACCACTTCTGCTGCTGGAAGCTCAGAGCAACCTGATGAAATAACATGCTTCTTATGTAAAATGAGTCCATTAATTTGAAAGGTGTATCCCAAGATTTCTCTTTCAATGTCCTGAACTCCCCAAATCCTTAGAACTGCCAACTGTACAGTGGTGTGAGATTGGTTGAGAGAAATCTGTTAGAGTGAAGGGGAGAATGGGGGGGATAACACAAAAATGAGATTGCAAGCCTGCCAGATAATGCAAAGTTTGGCTCTGACTGTGAGGGATCTGAAGATGCTGATATTGTGTCCATATTGTACTCATCCAAGGGTGCGATTCCTGTAAACTGTAATTAGGTTTTTTTTAATTAGCATAGTTTTGAGATAGTTAAACAGTAGAGCATCCATATCCAAATAAAAAGATAAAACACAAACACGGAGCTAAGAAGTGGCCTAGAATGGGTTAACAAACACTTATGAGTCCACGGTTGAATGTACAAGAAAGAACAGCGTAAAAAATGGATTCGAACTCTAAGTGCAGGGGGAAAGAGTGACAGAACTATCCCATTGTTTTCCAAACAGTTTCACAGTCAGTTGATTCCTGTTTATTTTGTAATGAAAACATGTGTGCATTGAGGATTTGTAAGGAGTGATCAAAACCAGAAATAAATGCAATGGTGAAATGACTCAAGAATTTCATTGTACGAACAAGGCTGTCTTTAGCAATAGCAAATCACATTTTTACTAGTCACTCCTGTCTAAGCAGTTAGTCAGTTTACCCCTGAGCAGAGAACCAGCACAAAAGCCTATGTGCCACTTAAGCTGTCAAAACAAGGCATTTAGTGAGATTTAAATAGGGGCATAAGCCTTTGTGCTGACCTTCTACACAGAAGTGAATGTTGCCCTTAAAGAATTTGCCTGGAAACGTCACCATTTCTCCTAGATGATGACTAAAAGAAAATATATAGCGATGAGAGTTCTATGTCAGACACAGGCCCACATGCAGTTCTTTTACAGTTAAAGTGTGGGTCACAGAGCCCCCCATGTACCCTTATTCTCTGCCTACCAGACTGGGCGGGGAGCAGGACTAGGGGCTTATGTCCTGCATGGAGGAGGGCTTTAGCTTCACGGGGGTGGAGGTGGGGCTCTTGGGGCAGAAGCCCTGCACCCATAGGCGCATGGTGTGTGTCTTGCGGCTCTCAAACTTCTGAAGATTATTGCATGTGGCTTGGAGGGTCAGTAAGTTTGGCCTATTATTTGTGAGGTGCTGTGGTTTTTAAACAGTATTAGTCAGAAAGTAAAGTCTTGAGACAAACCCTTCTAGTAATGAAAATTCTTCTTGTGAGCTCTCCGTGGTGCTTGTTTGATGGGGAGCTACTTCCTTTCACATACGGGAGTCTGGAAATGACATTTCACCAGAAATATAGATTTTTGTTTTTGTTTTTGTTTTTACAAGGAGCTTTGCAGAGCCAGCGAGCACTCTTGGCTATCTGGCATTTTCTTCTTGGTTTAAGCAAAGATACTTCATAAGTTCATATGTCACAATGTTACACCAGCTGTAACTTTTATGTTTTTCTGAAGTGTTATTTTTGAGGACGTTTCAGAATTACCATTTAAAAAGAAACTGTCTTTTCAGTCTCCAGTTGCAAATTTTACAAAATCCAAGACTGAGAGCAATGTTTCCATATTTTTAAATTCCAGTGCAATTGGGGGTTGAAGAGAAGGGAAACAAAGGTGGGTGTGGGTGTGTGTGTGTGTGTGTGTGTGTGTGGTTGAATTCAAATTTTTCTCTACACATTGCAACCCAAACATTACCACACAATGCTAGTGCCTGGCATCCAGAAAGTGAAATGATTGAGAAACAAACTAAAAAAAACCTAACTCTTCTATTTTATTGTCCTCACTCCAAGCAAAGCAAAACGTAAAAAGGAAACAACTGTAGATAGTGCTAAGTAAATTATATTTTTAAAATTCATTAAACCTTTCTATTTTAAATAGATGATGATTAAGCAGAGGCTGTTCTTATGAATATTTTTGGCTGAATTATGCTGAGCATAGAATGGCTGTAAATCTTTTTCCTTGACAGACCATCATATCAAACTGTTCTTGAGTGTCACTCTAAAATGACAAGTTTTTGAAGGGAAGGGAAGTCCCACCCTTCACACTGACCATGCAAGTAGATGTAACACTCTCAATCAATAAATAGTCAACTGAGAACAAATTCACATTTACAATGTCAACCTGCCTCTGAAAATTGCAGATACACTGAAATCAATAATTAGTTATTTCACTGTTTGGACTCAATAATCCCCATATAGACAAAGTTCTCCTACAGAGTAGTAATCATTGGTAATTAAAGTTCTACGTCTCAAAGTACCTTAATTTATCACACTGGCTAGCGCTAGAGGTAGTCTTAGGTCATGTCTACATTAGCACTTTATGTCAGCAAAACTTTTGTCATGCAAGGGTGTGAAAAAACACCTCCCACCCCCATAGCAATATAAGTTTTGCCAGCATAAGGGCTCATGTGCACAGCTCTGTGTTGGTGGGAGACGCTCTCCCACCAACATAGCTACCACAGCTCTTTGAGCTGGTTTTATTATGTCGATGGGAAAGCTCTCTCCCATCAGCGTAACGTGGTTACACGAACGCTCTTACAGTGGCACAGCTGTATCGCTACTGTAAGCTTGTAAGTGTAGACATGGCCTTACTTTCTCTGAAATCGCTTTCTTGTAGGCCCAAACCCATAGTCTTTCAGAAATCTCTGAATAAACTTCAGGGTAGGGGGAGAGGATGAAGCTGAGCGTGATTCATTCTCTGGCCTGTATTAGACTGGAAGTCAGACTAGATTATCACAACGGTTCCCTTCTGATCTTGCAATTTCTGAATCTATAAGAGAGAGGGTTGGGAGGGACAACGAGGCATCAAGAAGAGCCAGGGAAGTGTTTTAAGAGATGATGGCAGACAAGGAAAGGAGAAGTAGCAATCGGTGGAGTCTGGGGAGCATCTGAGAAGGGCACATGTGGGGGGATCCAGCAAACAAGGGGAATGCTAAAGAGTCAGAATTACAATGCTGAATGGCTGTATCTCTAGCATCAAATGGAAGCTGAAGCTGAACATGAAGGAAGGATCTGTACATACCTTTCAGTGTCTCTTTGTAGGTTCTTCCATGGCTAGAAGCCATCTCAGGTTACCTTAGTCCTGAGTTTACTCTGAAAAGAGATTGTTGACAGGCCTAGGCAGACTTAAATGCCCAACGTTGAATTGAAGTGTTATGTCATATCCATGCTCGGATCTGTGCTTAGGTTGGCGTCTCTCTTTGTCTATACAGTACATAGTACTTGCTGTGTATGCGGTTTTTGCCTGCAAAAATTAGAGCTGCTTGGTCCAATGCACATTGAAAGGTGGGTGGATGGGTGGGTGTTCATGTGAGTTTAATAACTAATCTTACTGCTGGTTGAACATTTTTTGCACAACAAAAAATGGTAGTTTCATCAGAACAGAAATTTTCTGTGGGTAAATACCAATGTCAACAAAACCTTTTGATCTTTTTCTGCTTGGGACAATTAAAGCAACGATTTCATTTTGAATCAACATTTCTAAAGGATACCACACATTTCCCAAACAGATAACATGTTCACTTTACTGATACCTATAAATTGACTGTAGATCCCTGGTTACAATGTGCTATTCCAAAGCTTATGCAAAGCTTGCAAGGAATTAAACATACAAAACTAGATCTTTCATCAGTTTACCAGCAGGTGGCATTAACAGAGCAGTGAAAGAAATTTTAGACCATTACCATTGGAACTAGTTGAATAGGTTGCAATGAACATTTTTAGTAAATTTATTTCTGTTAACGTTATCTGCCAACGTGTTTCAGTTTTTACAAATCTGATCTTTGTTTGAAATTATCTGACAAATGTGTTAGGCAAACAATTTTGTGCCTTTCCGTCACTTGCAAACCATTCACTGAGATGATTGCCTCCAGTCTGTTATTTATAGTTCTACTATTTATGCTATGTGATTGGTTACCTAAGAAACTGGGTATTGTTTCTGCTCCTTGACTGGATGACTGAAATATTTATAAAAAGGACGAGGGGCTTGAAAAAATCACTAAAGTTGTGACTATTTGCACAAAGATCTTGTGAATATCTGCAACACTTCCAGAATAAATCCTATTTTCATCATGGTTTGGATACTCATTCCAAAAGCACTCTTGTAAACAAACCTCTCCTGTGAATGTTTGCAGCAAGCGGATAGATGAAGGTCACAAAAGCTGTCAAAGCAAATTTACTTTATTTTTTATTCAAATGAATTTTGTTTTTATTATTCTTATTATTTTTGTTGTTGTTTTAAGCATTTGCTCATCTCTAACTGCCACTCACTCTTGCTTATAACAGTTTCAGTATAAACTGGCTTCCTTGTTATTTATCAAGTGCTTTCTCCAAAGGAGCACATCCATCCAGATAGATCCACTCTTCTGTCTCTGAAATTTTTGGATGACTTGTGATCCATTTGTCTGTTTGTAAACGGGCCTGTAAACTAAAGCCTTATTTCCAAAGGTCACAATTCACCAGTGAAACTGAGGACAGGCAGGGAGGATGATGCAAATCAAATTAATGACGGTCCTTTGGAGGTCTTTACTGTCAAACAAATTGTTTTAGTAAAGGATTCCCCAGGAGAATGGAGGGAGTGGATTAAAGTGTATGTTCTGGACCAGTAATATTTGTTTAAAGTGAGTGGGAAGGTAGCTACCTGACACTTTTGCTGTCATAAAGGCTATAATTGCCACCCATAAATCTCAAGCTTTCCCAGAGATAGCCAGTACTGCTGTACAACCTACTGTAAAACTGTATGATATGATGGACTTTGCTAAGAGGACCCCACCACTACTGGAAACAGAAAATTCATGGGTGAATTCCTGGCTCCATTGAAGTCAACAGCAAAACTCCCATTGACTTCAGCAGAGCCAGGGTTTCACCCCATGTATTTGTATGAACAAGTTTCTGTTGCAGCAAGGGAAATATATATAAAATCAGTCTTGGTATATGTACACACCATGAAAATGTTTGAAAACTTTGGCTTACTGTCTTGTAGTGATTAGAATGCCAACTTATTGCTATAATCTCCATAATTTGTTGACAGATACGAGTTCAGTGTAGGATGCAGGAAGTGTAAAGAATGTGTGTCAAATGCTGGCAGTGGCAATATAAGTAGCACAAAAGAAAACAGGGTAGCTCTGAGTAAGGAAGCTCCTCATTTTCAAACCAAGTAAGGGTAACTGATTTCTAAACAATTTAAGGAACAAGAACACCCAAGATGTGTTTCTTGAAGCCATAATAAAAGAGATAATGGTTTGTATATGTCCCTTACATTACTAGTGCTGGAGACCCATATAATATGATCATGGGGAAAATTGCTTTCACAGAGGCCCTCATTCTACACAGTACCAGTGTGTGCGTCCAGTCTATAATTCCAGTGGTATATTTTGTTTCTTAGAACAACCAACCAATACCGGTTTAGAACATGACATGAAAGGACGATTAAATTCTAGACGTAATTCCCAAATTGTGCCAGTTTTCAAAGCAGCCCCTTTATATAGGCTTACGCTTCAGCAATGATGTTTGAACATACAAATCTATTGTCTCTGCTGACTAATTATGATGCTACCTGTGTTGTTCTTTGGCAAGCAATCAGAATTTATTCACAGGTATTTTTGCCAGCTATGCTTTGGAAAATGCTTTCCAATAAGGCTCCACTTTTTATGCTTTATTAATACTTATTGCTTACTGGATGCAGTTGTACATTTATCTATTTGCCTTGGAGAGCTTGAACAAAATGCAGCAAAAGGTTTTCAGTAGAAAAGAAAAAAGAAATGGCTGACTGTAGATTGTGCTTATTATGCAGTTGTTCATGGCATGTTAGCTAGATCTCAGTTATACACCAGACTAACTTTCCCCACTTTTAGTATAAGTACCAAGTTCTGATGCAAATTATAACCATGCACAGACAACTAAGGCCCTGATTCAGCAAAGCTCTGATTCACACACTTAACGTTTGTTGCATGAGAAGTCCCATGTACTGTGATGTGTAGAGGTGCCAACGCCATGGCTAGAGCACCCATGGGGGAAAAAAAGTAGTGGGTGCTCAGCATCCACTGGCAGCCTCGCTGATCAGCTTCCGCCCTTCCCCCCCAGCATCTCCCATCCACCAGCAAGCCCTGCCGATCAGCTCCTTCCTTTCCCCCACAGCGCCTCCTGCCCGCCAGTGATCAGCTGTTCAGCAGCATGCAGGAGGCACTGGGGAGGAGCTTGGGGGGAAGGGAAGGGGTTGAGTGGGGTCGAGCACCCCGCAGGAACTCAGAAAGTCGACGCCTCTGCTGCTGGATCAAGGCCAAATTCCTGAAAGGAACTGGAAATCTGAAGAGACTTGCTATACTCTTATAAGTATACTAGCTGAAACTGTTATGCTCATCATTCACTTCGGGGAAAATGTCAACTATGGTTACACTGAGGGTATGACACTTTATTTCTGTGGCAGGGTGGGTGAGGTAATACCTTTTTTATTGGACCAAGTGCTGTTGGTGAGAGAGACCCACCTTGTCTGTGCAGAAGAAATGTCTTCTATGAGGCCATTGGAAAAGACAGAGTATTACATCCCGAACATATTAGATGTAGGTATGACGTATGAGCCATCTAAATCCATCTAGACACCTTTCAGTCAGTAAAAAAAATTATGTATGAAAACTACTAATCGCCTGTGCATAATTTTGACACACTAATAACATGGCCACAAGTTCAGTGAATAGATTCATTTATAATGTATTGCATTGCCATAAAACAGAATTTAAAATTATGAACTTCTCCCCATCCTATCAGCAAACTGTTATAATCAATTGTGGTCTTCATACTTTATTAGCTTTTAAAACAATATGTGCTTTGGGCCAAATGCCACTCCACGTTACACTGCACAACCCCATTGACTTCACGGTTGCACAGTTGTAACAGAAGGATCTGGTCTCTTTTATCAAACTTCCTAAACTACATACTGTGACGGGGCAAGGCCAGATGGCTATAGAAAAGTAGTGGGAGATAGATAGATAAATATATTAGCTCCAGGCTAAACAAATCCCTGGTACCAGGTTAAGTGAAATGGAAGCTGCTCCAGGTCAATTAAGACACCTGGGGCCAATTAAGAACTTTCCAGAAGGCAGGGAGAATGCTAGGTTGATTGGGACATCTGAAGCCAATCAGGGGCTCACTAAAACTAGTTAAAAGTCTCCCAGTCAGTCAGGTGGGTGTGCATGTCAGGAGCTGTGGGAGGAAGTTGTGCTGTTGGAGAGGCTGAGTAGTACACACCTCATCAGGCACAAGGAAGGAGACCCGGAGGTAAGGGTGAAGTGGAGCTTGAGGAAGTGAGGGCTGCTGTGGGGGAAGTAGCCCAGGGAATTGTACGTCATGTTTCTAAAAGGTCAGCTACCATAGCTGATACTATTAGGGTCCCTGGGCTGGAGCCCGGAGTAGAGGGTGGGCCTGGGCTCCCCCCCAACCTTTGCCCCCTGATTAATCACTGAGACTGGGAGACAACAGAGACTGTGCAAGGAAGGATAACTTCTCCTCACCTCCCTTGCTGGCTTATGATGAAAATGGCTCAGTAGACTGTGACCCTTGTCTCTAGAGAAAGAAGGGTTATGTGGAGGGTCACAGTGAGCCTCTGAGGCTAGTGAAATCCTCCAGGAAACGCGGGACCCACGGAGGCAAGGACAGAGCTTTGTCACAATACTTACAACTTACGGGCCAAATCCTCTCATCTTATTGGCATGTGTAGCCAAGTGGGTAAGACTAGCAGGAGTTAGACTTTATTCATATAGGCTGGGGTTGTCTACATCATTGATGACTTCCAATTCCAAAACAAGACTATTGAGAGCAAATCTGCTTCTTTAGCAGGATTACAATGCAATATTTATTATAACAATGCAAAAATGTCTCTGCATCAGTGAGCTACAATTTCTAATTGTCATAAATACATGTAATGGCTTGCATGCTTCAGTGCTAGCATGAGAGACTAATTTTGCAGTGTAGATAAACAAGATTGTGGCTTCCAACAGACCATTTGAAGGGAAAATTGTCCTTGAGCTGAGACACCATTTTCTAACAGGGTTACAGTAGACTCTTGTGTGCTTAGACAGCTGTAAAAGCCACATTGATTGATTAATATACTGTTCTACAATTCAGATGTCAAACTATTAAGGGCTGAATTTTGATTATGGCTGTTGGGACACTACCATACACATAGCATGTAATGAGACTTGTTTGCTAAATTCAGTAGATGTTGGCATAGTTTGGAAAATGGGTTACTTTAACATAATTAAGGAACTTAAACTGTGTTTAAGTTAAAACATCTCAGTACTGGTTTCAACCCTTAGGGAAGTAGACCGTTCCCAAGGGCAGGTCATCTGGGAGCTAGCTAATTTCTTACGTGTACCATGCTATTAGTGGAGGGCGTCATGCAGAGAGAAGGCAGCTGTCTGGCGGTTGGGAAATGGAGCTAGCTATGGATTCATAGGATGCAGCAAGTCTCTTTCCCTGTCCTGTTCTACTGATGTGACCCTGTTGTTGGTCACTGACTCCTTTCTCCCCATGCCAAGCCAGAGATGGGAAGGGACCAATATAAATCCTACAGTGGTTCAATGCATTCTGCAACCAAGCAGAATCAGGTGACCATCAACTGACTAGGGCTCTCAGGTGCTTGGAGATGAGGAAAGGCAAGAGTGATAGAAGAGACTGATTGACTTTCAATCAGACATAGGCACCTAATTCACTTTTGGAAATGGGCCTTACGCTACTGAGTCACTTAGGCACTTTAAAAAAAATTACCACTAGTCTCTTAAAGCCACCTTGGAGCCTATTCAAAGAAAGAAGTGATATTCCTATAGCATGGGAGAGCAAAGGTGAGGTAGCTATCTGTGGTACTGCAATGCAACATCATTTGTGTTTTAAGGGTGTATTTGACACAATAGAAATGGGCATAGTAGAAATGCCTAACATAGAACTTTGCCCTGACCTGGGTTGGAATCTAACTACCCTCCTTACCCTTGGTAACATGATTATGTGCTGCAGATGAAAGATAAGATTCTTTGCAAGTAATTCTCTAATCCATACCCATCTTGAATTATCAAATATTTTTTTGGATTGGTAGCATTTGTGGTAGGCATAGCAGCTCTTCATCAGCAAGACAAACTGGGATGTATCCCCACCATCAAATGTTATACCAATCCAGAACATGGCCTCTGTTGCTAATACTGCTGTTGATCTCTTATAAGGTGAAGTGTAATTTTGATCACTGTAGACAACCATTTTAACTGTGAGCATCCTGATACTGCCCACAAAGACATTTAGTGAACTAAAGTAATAATTATATTTAGATTATACTGATATGTCAACTTTTGGGGCAAGAAAGTACATCCTATATCTAAGGAAACATACAATTTACAGATGTGCATTTTATTATTCAAACTCATAATGTGTAATCTTTCTTTTAGCGCTAAGTAAAGCTTGGAGTTTCACTATGCAAGCTCAATCAATTCTTGTTTTGTACTGCCATAGAACTTAGAGTTGCCAATCAAGGGGCTACCAGCTAGGGTGACCAGATGTCCCGATTTTATAGGGACAGTCCCAATATTTGGGGCTTTTTTCTTATATGGGTGCCTATTACCCCAAACCCCCATCCCGATTTTTCACACTTTCTATCTGGTCACCCGATTACCAGCAGCCAGTTTGGCCCCAGGCACAAGTTAGAGCAGCTACAGGGCTCAGCTGAAGTGGCCTCCTGGACTGTTTTGCTGGTCCTGAATTCCTGAATGGTAGTGCATTCTGGCCACACCCGCTCCCACTATTGCAACACCCTTCCACCAGGAGAGGGGAAGGGCAGAAGCAGGTGATGCAGCATTATTTAGGGTGGCTTTTCACTAGCAGACGTTTCCCCAGGCAAGGAATCCTCAGCTGGCTATTTAAAGAAGCTTTCCACCCCCTTTGTGTCACCAGAGCAGTGCAGAGGGTACAGAGTGGGAGCCTGGACTTGGACCCTTGCCTTGGCACCCAAGATATTAGCTTCTAATAGGCACTAACATGTCATTTATCGAGATGAATCATTTTTTCATTAATCCCATACCTTTATAATGGGCTCGATGACTGTTTCAAGACTGAATTTCATATCCAGTGGGAAGGAGCAGTAAAAATTAATTTTTATTTTATCTTGAATGATAATCCCATCTTCCAATAAAGAGTATTGCTATAGGGGGCATGTCTTTCATTTTTCTTTGGGGAAAACAATTAAACCATTATAGCTTCTGGATTTGGTAGATTTATATGGTACAGTATCTGCACGTAGTGCCATTCAAATTTCATCTTGTTGCAAGTATTATGAATTGCCTGCCTGGGTTTTTTTCCCCTCTCGGTATGAGGCAATCAAACAATCTTATCTGCTCATTCTTCTGTTTGAATCTATTCTCTCAGAACCTCAAATGATAGGTTCTCTGTTTGTAATAAATATATTTTATTATTGAGTGTTCAGAATCTCCAATCTAGATGAGAGCCCCTTTGTGCTAGACACTGTACGTGCACCTAGAGATTGGCCCTGTCCCAAAGAATTTACAATCTAAATAGACAAGACAGTCAATGGGACAGAAAACATAGGCACTGGGATGGAAAAACGAGGCAAATATCCTGCCAATATCTTAAAACATATTAGGAGAGTTAGGCAGTGCTTGGCAGTAAATACCAATGGTTTGATTTTAGGTCTGGGCTGCAAAGGAGCAGGCTGGATCTGGGTTCTTTAATCCACCATCCATATGCTTTAAGAGTTTCCAGCAATAAGGGCCACTAGCTTTATTTGGAGAGCTGAGAAATCAAGTACAGAGCTCAGTTTTCATGAAGAAAGGAAACTTTTTTCTGAATGTCCAATTCCTTTCCCATTTAATAGGTAAATGGTTGTATAAAATGTCAGGTTGAAAGTTGTTTGAACCACATTTTAAAAGAACACATTTCACAGGAGTTAATAGGTTTATTTCTTTGAGCATACAAGTGAGCAAATAATTATCCTTTAAAATCATAGTTGTTGCTTTAAACCACCTCTGTGTTGTACTGTCTGTGTGTGAACTTTGGCTAACTCTTTAGGCAAATCTTTGTATTTCAGTAGAACACAGCAATCAGATTCAGCCTTAGAGTTAGGAACAGGTGATCGTGTTTGGCTAAAATAAGAAATAACCAACTTCTTGACCAAAACTGGAATCATCCCTGAACCTTTGTAGATGTACAATAAAGTGCATTTCATGTTTTTGAACCCCGGCTGATTTATTTTTAACTGCTCCTCTACATTTCCTGCTTCCAGTCAGGGCAGGAAGCAAAAATGCCAAAATCCCACAAATATTTGTTCTCATTCAGGGCACAGGGTCAAATCTGTAGAGGTCTCTAGATGCCTAAGGGTGTACACAGCTACCTAATGGAAATTTCAAAAGTGCCTAACCCCTATGGACTTTAAAAATCTGGTCCTCAATCTTTAGCTGCACATGCTTATTTTTAAAATAATCCAGGTATTTGTTCTAATTTTGGCTCCATTCCCATGGTATGAATTCCCCCTTCTCTTGAAGACATGAGGGTTGCATTGGTGCAACAGGGAACTACTGTGAATGTGCATTCCGCAGGTTTCATTCACAAAGGCTAGGATGCTGATTGAACTTTGTCCTGTTTTCTGTAGGGCCTTAATCCTTTCTCTTGTGACACTATTTACTAATTAACTCATTCACCCAGGAATTAGAAAAGGCACAGGAAAGAAGTGCCTGGGGAAGAGGGGATGAGAGAGACAAACTCTCAGTTAGTCCCAGGAGAGATCTCCCACCTCTCCTATCCTTGATCTAAGGGGCTGAGGATTATGTGCTGTTGTAGATAAGGTACTGTGCATCACTGTAAAGGTGACAGGGGAAACGTAAATAAACTACACATGGTGCTCCCAATCAGAGTGTCTCTGAGCAGGCTGTGTGCACTGGAAAAGACAGGAGTGGAGGGTGCACCCTGACAATAAAAACATTGAAGGCAAAATGGAAGATTACTTTTAGAACTGATTTCAGAGTAACAGCCGTTTAGTCTATTCGCAAAAAGAAAAGGAGTACTTGTGGCACCTTAGAGACTAACCAATTTATTTGAGCATGAGCTTTCGTGAGCTACAGAACTGAGACATTGATTCCAGGTTAGGGGAAAACACCAGTAAAGTCACATTCCAAAGAGTAATGCACAGTGATGCACAGCCAGACAGTGATATTATAATCTCTCTTTATTTTCTTTTGTTTTTTGATGCATCCTTATATTCTCATGATGCGATCAAAGTTCTCATAGTGTGGAGCATCCTCATCTTCAGGATATCCTCCTATGGAATCTTTCCCCTTCACTGTGGAGTTAAAGTTCTTCTTTCTGTTTTATGACAGTCTGTTCCTCAGTGAGATCCTCTTTGCTTTCTCCAGAAGGAGTCTTTAAAAAATAAAATACACCAATGAAGTTCTGTGTTATAGCCTCTCATGATAAAAGAATCGCTTTAGTGAGTATTTGTTCTCCGTAAAATGAGTTTTAAAAATATTATAAGAACTTTAGATTTCTCTTTTACATCTTAATGAGATCAGAGCTAGTGCTGCTGTCACCAAAAAATGCGATCTCACACCCACACCTCAGCCCCTGGGCAAAGCTTAGATGAGATGCCGTTTGTGTGAAATTCTGATAAACTCTTGAAAAACCAGTCACTTGCACTATGTAATGCATGGGCAGATCTAAAAATCCTGTAGAGATAATGCTTTGTCTTTTCTAGTGCAACCTCAGAAGAGCTGCCCTTTGAGTTTGCTATTTGTATCTTCCCCAGTAATGGAACAAAAAGTATTCGTCCAACAGGGGATTTGCACTTCAAGCAGTGCACTGTGCAAAAAACCCCAGTGTCTCCTGCAGTACTGTGCTGGACAACTTTGGGTGTCATTCGATAAGGACAGCAAATATAAGCAGGTGGGCTAATGCCAAATGTTCTCCCTCGAGCAGTGCAAAGCACATCTTGGATAGGGTTTCAGACTGGCTGTAGAATTACCCTGCAGCCCTTATACTTTAAAGTGGAATAAGGCACCAAGAGAGAAATAGCAGAGTGCACATAGCACTATAGTAAGCACAGAGGAAAGTGAGTGAACGTGACTCCTACCCCTCCTTCAAACACATGACTGGAGAACCTTCACCACAGCTGCAGCCCCTTCATATGTACAGCAGGAGAAGAAGCTCTGCTTCCCAAAACTAGCTGCTTAGTCATTGAACCATCTCTAAGCCCTGATTGAAGGGTGAATCACATTCCTCAGTATTTCTCCATCCACCATCTCATTGCTTCCCTGTACCTTTACAGGGCAATTTCAGTGGCATCCTCAGTGCATCCTAGGCACCTTCCTTCTCACTCCTTTTGGCAGCATAGGCCCTGGATTCCAGTGAAAGGCAGACTATGCGCCAAGTTGTCCTTGCATATCCTTTCTCAGCAGAAGTTAGGTGTGAGGACTCTATCATTCCTTTTCTGTGTTTTCTACATGTATCTTGAGTCTCAGGTTGTTAAACTATATTATTTGTCATTAACTCTTTCATAATGAAATATGTGTAAATATGCAACTGAGTCAATATGGAGCATCTCGTGCATACATCGTGTGCTCAGCAGCAGATGAAGTCCAGCCTCCTGGAGACAGGTTGAGTCAAGGGCACCAAAACTTGTGGTTGGTGATCCAGGCTATAGTCCAATCCGGATCACAAAAAGGAAAGGAAAACATTGCAGTTACTTCTGCCACAGTGCTTAGAAAGGAGAGAAGCCCCTCTGAACTTAAAGGAAGTGGATAAAATGGGAGCTAGATGTGAACCTTTCCAATTTTCATCCCAACCAACTTCGGCTGAGGCTTTGATTTGTAAAATCAAAACCCAGTCAAAGTTCAGTTCTCTCTTGCCCAGATAGCAATTGCTTCCTGCTGCCCAGTAGGTGGCTACGCGAGCTTCTTGGCTCAGAGACCTGTAACATTAGCGTCAAGAAAAGAAGGATCATGTGTTGTAAACCCGGGTGTGGCTGAGTGGAAGGTCAAATCCTTTACCTTTTCTGCTGCTTCTACTTTTGGCTTGCTTTGTTTTTCTAAGAATTCAGCAAAAGCCTCAAGGGTGTATTCCCCATCATATACCACAACCTGAAAAGAATAGAAGGGTAAAGAATTATTCTATGCATAAAATGCCTGAAATCGGACCACAGCACACAGGGATTTCTGAGTTATGCGGGCTTATCAGACTCTGGACTCTTGCATTTAGTTTAAAAAGCCATGGAGGAGACTCAACAAATTCTAAAGTTAATTGGATATCCAGAATGGGGAAGGAGATAGATATAAATACCTGTGAGAAGAAAGGAGAGAATCCTGCACAAACCACACAAAGTACCTTAACTTATTATACTAGGCCTGGATCCTGCCAACTAACTATTGATGTCTCATGCATATAATTAAGCAGATGCATGCATTTTTTTTACAGAATAGAGACCATACAGAGTATGGGTGAGCTTTTCAAAGCTGCCTAAAATATTTTAATTGGAATTGGACATTGAAAGCTGTTAGATGGCTTTGAAATCCTCCACCTAGGATGATTAAACTAGAACAAGAGGAAGATGAACTAAAGTAAATTTGCCTATACTTAATGGCTGTGGAGAATACTTCATGTGTTGAGACAGAATGGCAATGCTGAATGTTTGTTTAGGGAGTTTGGAAGAAAGATCATTTCACACTGAGAGCTTTAGAATTCTCCAACAATCGCTGAATACAGCACCGTTTTAGAGGATTTTTCAAAACTTGCTGTGTGGGAGCTTAAGGAAGATTGTAATTGTGTTTAGCCATAATGTACTGTAAGGTTGTATCTGCGTAACACAAAAGTGTCCACTTGTGATCTCAGCAACTTTAAACATCCTCAGGCAGTGTAAACTGATCTACCTGCACTGAAATAAATGAGACTATGCTGATTTATCCCAAAGGAGGATCTGCCCTGTTTGAATTCAAAATACTGTGTGCAAAATTCCTCCATTCCCTTCTGATTTCAGTTGACTTCCACCAGGTATTCATTTTGTCCATGCATTAAAATAGTTTGAATATGACAAGAAAATATATGGCTGCCTTATGTGATGTTTCCTTAAAAGTGCTCATGGCTTTTTAAGTTTCTTGAACAAAACAGTTGTTTTGACTCCTTCAGAGAAGATACATGTTCTCCAAAAAATCTTGAGCCTGTCTGCCCTCTGATGAGGTAATCAATGATAGCTAAAGCAGCAGGGTCTCAGAGCCTGAAGGTTTTCAAAGTGAGATAAACCACCCTCTTAAGCTGTCCTTGGGGTTTGCACTCAGGGAGAATTTTCAGCATCTCTCAGAGCATTCAGTTCTTAAGAGGATATAAATGTGTATGTCTCAGTGCCAAGAAACAAAAACGAATGTCAGCCTTAAACACCATCTGAAAAAATGCTAATTTATATTTTATTTGCACACAACAAACAGGGAGTCAGTCTGTTTCATCAAAATATCTCAACTAGTGTCTGGCAGACCCAGCCACTCTTTCTGAGGTGTAAGCAGATGAAATATCTCCATGTTCCTTCAGCGCTGATGGTAACTGTCCCCATCAAATAGTTAAATGCCGACTATATTTTTTCAACTCTCCACGTTTACCTAGGGGATTTAAGAGTTTTCTGATTCAGTACGGTGGCTGATTGCTTTTGACAACAAAGTGTCCTCTTCATGTCAATGGTCACTATTCGCTTGTTAGAATAAACAAATCTTTATTAAGGCCAAGACTTCAAAAACCAGACCCCTGAGTAAGCACTTCTGAAAATCCGGCTGTTTACAGAGGTATCCAAATGTGGACTTAAGAGCTGAGCCCCCATCAGCTTTCTAGTTACTCATTTAGAACCCTAGCGAGGCTCCTAGTTTTGAAAATCTTGTTCATGGGCCGAATCCTGCTCCCATTGACTTCAGTGGGAGTTTTGCCAGTGCTATCAGTGAAAGCAGAATCCAGTCTTAAATGGCCAAAATCTAAAGGCATGGTTTGAATGAGGGACAGCTGACACCCCTGAGAAAAAATGGGTATTCCATAAAACCATCTTCGTATTGTGAGAAAGTGTCTGATTGCACACTGGTCAACTGAATAGGCCTGGGGCGGAGCATGCAGTAATGTTATTTTCCTCATGGCTTTATCACAGTCCTTTCAGGACAGCCTGAGGGAGATTATAGTTCTTGGAAGTCATGACATCCTCCTTACCTTAGTCCTAGAAAACAAGGACCTGATCTTGCTCCTATTGATGTCAGTGGCAAAACTCCCATTGATTTAGTGAGAGCAGGATCTAGCACCCAGATGTAAGGGGGGGTGGTATTTCCCTGTGGGGTTGGGGGAATCTTATCTCAAGGGTTTTACTCTCCAGGCTTTTCTGACAATGTGAGATTAAAGTGCCATCCAGAAAGTTACCACTATCTTCATCCAGCATAGAGCTCTTCCTATCTGTAATTCTTTAACAGTGAAAGGTGTTGGGTAGAGTAGACACTAATACAGAACCACCAGCCTTCCTACACCAACAAAATTCCTGTCTTGGGAGTTGGGCATTGCATGGAGCATTGTAATTACTATTTGTTGAAAGCTGACAATCATCTTGGTGCTGTACAAATATACAGAGATGTGGCTGCTGCCTCAAGGAATTTATGCTCAAGACGGGACACAGAGACAACAGTTCAGACATACAGTGTTCCCTATGTGCTGGCATGATTTTCACCTGGTCTGTTAGAATCATACGGGGTCATGTCTGAAAAGCTATGAGGGAGAAATACGTTCTGGGAAGAGATTGGCAGGAGATCATTTGGTGCATGAGAAGACAGAGACTAACCAATGCAGAAGGGTCAGACTGGAAGAAGATGCAAAGATGAGAATGGGAGAAGGCTACAAAGGGACCATTTATGAGAGAGAGGCTTACAGAGAAGGGAAACTCACAATTTTCATTGACCTTTGTCATACTAGCATTTAGTTCCCATCCCTAACATGAGAGAGGGATAAACACCACAGAAGTATTACAAGGAGCAAATATTTGTAATTGTGCTGTGTATTTCCTGCTCCTCTTTGTCTCTGACCATCTGCTTAGCATCTGGGCACCAAACTCCAGTCTAAGGCAAGAATGTGGTAGGAGAGATTGTAAGCTCTTTGGGGGAAGGCCCTATCTTTGTATTAGGCATGTACAGTGCCTAGCACAATGAAACCCTAATCCCTGACTGGGGCCTCAGAACACATCCACAGAATATAGATAATTAGTAATAGAAATCAGAAACAGCCTCGTGTGCCAACTCTTCATTAATTTTTTTAGAAAATAAAAGGTCATTAATATGTTTTAAAAAGAATATTGAGTGGAAAACTGCAAAGTGAGAGGGATGAGAATGTATACATTAAGGCCAGACCCATTAGGGATCTGCGGGGCTGCTGTTCAGTTCATTAGAAGTTGTGCATACATGTCCAAGGGAAAAATATCTCTCTCCCTAAGAGATTAAATGAGGGCAAGTACAAATGTCTTAGAATTTAATTTACGTGTGGGGCATGAGGAGAAAAATGAAAAGCTGAGTAATGTTTTAATTATAACAGTATCCTAAAATTGAATTTCTTGGATCCAGAGCTGGCGTTTTCTCTTCAATTAAATTATCCATGTGGATGGAGGATTATGACTATGTGGTTAATATATTTCTATTTCTTCTGTCCTTTCTTGCAGTAATACTTTCAGAACATTATGCAACATGATGGTACATTACATAGCATATTCTAGAGATAAGCAGCAATAGCAACAGCTCTTTGTTTTTTTTATTAAGAGGCACTTGAATTTGCTGCTACTATGGTGTGTGATATTGGCAAAGCGTTTCTGGCTAAGAGTTTCTGAAAAGCTCAGAGGACATGGCCTCTAAGACAATGTAAACGTGTTTTCATAAGCCAAACTGCTACAGAAACAATTCAAACAGGTAACATGAACAAAGCACTGAGGTGCATAAGTCCTGACTTTGGGGTTTTTTTAAAATGAGAGTTACACCAAGAAGCCCCTGCAGAATCCATTCTCAGAGGCTAGCACAGGATCATGGCTGTAGGTTTTTTAGAGGTTAGGGATCTGCAAACACCCCTGAGAGTCCAGGAACAAGAAAGAATAGTAAATATGTGTCAAAAGAATAGTAAATATGGCAGGTGACCAGCTTGGCTTAACAGTGAAATCCTTGCGGATCTTAAACATAAAAAAGAAGCTTACAAGAAGTGGAAGATTGGACAAATGACCAGGGAAGAATATAAAAATGTTGCTCGGGCATGTAGGAATGAAATCAGGAGGGTCAAATCGCACCTGGAGCTGCAGCTAGCAAGAGATGTTAAGAGTAACAAGAAGGGGTTCTTCAGGTATGTTGGCAAGAAGAAGAAAGCCAAGGAAAGTGTGGGCCCCTTACTGAATGAGGGAGGCAACCTAGTGACAGAGGATGTGGAAAAAGCTAAAGTACTCAATGCTTTTTTTGCCTCTGTCTTCACGAACAAGGTCAGCTCCCAGACTGCTGCGCTGGGCAACACAGCATGGGGAGTAGGTGGCCAGCCCTCTGTGGAGAAAGAAGTGGTTAGGGACTATTTAGAAAAGCTGGATGTGCACAAGTCCATGGGGCCGGATGCATTGCATCCGAGAGTGCTAAAGGAGTTGGCGGCTGTGATTGTAGAGCCATTGGCCATTATCTTTGAAAACTCATGGCGATCGGGGGAAGTCCCGGACGACTGGAAAAAGGCTAATGTAGTGCCCATCTTTAAAAAGGGAAGAAGGAGGATCCTGGGAACTACAGGCCAGTCAGCCTCACCTCAGTGCCCGGAAAAATCATGGAGCAGGTCCTCAAGGAATCACTCCTGAAGCACTTCCACGAGAGGAAAGTGATCAGGAACAGTCAGCCTGGATTCACCAAGGGAAGGTCATGCCTGACTAATCTAATCGCCTTCTATGATGAGATTACTGGTTCTGTGGATGAAGGGAAAGCAGTGGATGTATTGTTTAATGACGTTAGCAAAGCTTTTGACACGGTCTCCCACAGTATTCTTGTCAGCAAGTTAAAGAAGTATGGGCTGGATGAATGCACTGTAAGGTGGGTAGAAAGTTGGCTAGATTGTCGGGCTCAACGGGTAGTGATCAATGGCTCCATGTCTAGATGGCAGCCGATATCAAGTGGAGTGCCCCAAGGGTCAGTCCTGGGGCCGGTTTTGTTCAATATCTTCATAAATGATCTGGAGGATGGTGTGGATTGCACTCTCAGCAAATTTGCAGATGATACTAAACTAGGAGGAGTGGTAGATACGCTGGAGGGCAGGATAGGATACAGAGGGACCTAGACAAATTGGAGGATTGGGTCAAAAGAAATCTGATGAGGTTCAACAAGGATAAGTGCAGGGTCCTGCACTTAGGACAGAAGAACCCAATGCACCGCTACAGACTAGGGACCGAATGGCTAGGCAGCAGTTCTGCGGAAAAGGACCTAGGGTTGACAGTGGATGAGAAGCTGGATATGAGTCAACAGTGTGCCCTTGTTGCCAAGAAGGCCAATGGCATTTTGGGATGTATAAGTAGGGGCATAGCCAGCAGATCGAGGGATGTGATCGTTCCCCTCTATTCGACATTGGTGAGGCCTCATCTGGAGTACTGTGTCCAGTTTTGGGCCCCACACGACAAGAAGGATGTGGATAAATTGGAAAGAGTCCAGCGAAGGGCAACAAAAATGATTAGGGGTCTGGAACACATGACTTATGAGGAGAGGCTGAGGGAACTGGGATTGTTTAGTCTGCAGAAGAGAAGAATGAGGGGGGATTTGATAGCTGCTTTCAACTACCTGAGAGGTGGTTCCAAAGAGGATGGTTCTAGACTATTCTCAGTGGTAGAAGTTGACAGGACAAGGAGTAATGGTCTTAAGTTGCAGTGGGGGAGGTTTAGGTTGGATATTAGGAAAAACTTTTTCACTAGGAGAGTGGTGAAACACTGGAATGCGTTACCTAGGGAGGTGGTAGAATCTCCTTCCTTAGAAGTTTTTAAGGTCAGGCTTGACAAAGCCCTGGCTGGGATGATTTAGTTGGGGATTGGTCCTGCTTTGAGCAGGGGGTTGGACTAGATGACCTCCTGAGGTCCCTTCCAACCCTGATATTCTATGACCCCTGGAACCTAGGACAGCACAGGGATTGATTCAAGTCACCAGAGACTATGGCTGTATCAACTTCATCAGTCCAGGTCTGTTAAAAGTCTAATATGGTCTCATACTAGAACCTGATACTTGTGAGGGCTGTAGGCAAATATTTTGCCCTTTAGTTAGTTTAAACTCAGATTCTTGGCAGAAGTGAGTACATCTTGCTCCAAAAGAAATGTGTGAATAGACGAGGACCAATGTTTTATTCTCGCTTTCATGGCACCCTTCTCACATGCTCACTCATTCTGATGTGCACACACACACATTAAATGTGTCTCACCTGGTTATTGGATCCAACAGGAAAGAATCTAAAGAATGGATAGCGGTCTAGCATAACTAACTGGATGTCATTTGCTGTGAAGTCTATTTTGGCAATTACTATATTTTCATGATTTTCATATTTCTTGCCCAGCTCATCCCAAATTGGTAAGAGTTTCCTACAATCATGGGACCAAGGTGCATCTGTAATTTGAAAAACAAAAATAGATGTTCACAAATCAAACCTATGAACTTACTCCACTGCTTTCACAGGAATATAGAAAATGGATAGGTGCCAGAGCTGAAATGGGCATTACCCACTTATAGAAACAATGGGGCAAATCAAAAAGCACAACGAAGTCAGTAGGAATTTGACAGAGTAACAACTGAGCAAAATCTGAGTAAAAACCAGAAGTTGTTGCCTAACAAATACCTTCTCTTCTGGTACTACTTTTGGGTGGCAGGAAGCCTTGTGGCTCAAGTAGGTCCCAGCATCTCCATCCGTGTTACATAGCAATGCTTTACTATCCTGAATTTAGAAGGGAGACTGGTTATAGCCATAATCCAAATATGGATCTCCTTTGTGTGACTGACCCTTTTCTCTAGACTATACCAAACCAAAACTCCAGAAGTGAATACCTGGCCCCACTGAGATCAATGGTAGTTTTATTATTGACTTTAGTGTGCCTAGGATTTCACCCCAGATTTGAATACCCCACATTTTGGGGGTGAAAGATTCAAATTCCAGATCAAGATTTTCAGGTTGGGCCCCTCTCTTCTTAAGGTTTGGGGAGAGAGAGGGAGAGGGATCAGAATAAGCACTCAGAATGGCAGAGGCATCTCTGAGCCTGCAGAATCCGGTATTAAATCTTCGGAGAAATGGCTTTCTCATGAACTTCCTGTTGTTTCTGCATCAGTCAAGCCAGAAACATCATCATTTTGGCACTTCCATTTCAGATCTTGGGTGCAACCAAGAAGGGAATAAGCAAGCTAAAATGTTACAGAAATAGAAAGGAGGGAAGTTATCTTAACTCTTCTGAACCTCCATCTAGAATGGCAGAAACCTTGCAAGAAACCTTGCTGACTGTGTAAAATTTCCATCAGCAAGGCACCTTACAGACTAACAAATTTATTTGAGCATAAGCTTTCGTGAGCTACAGCTCACTTTTGCGGATACAGACTAACACGACTGCTACTCTGAAACCTGTCATCAGCAAGGGTTGACTTTGCTTGCGTTAGAAATGGAATCTGAAGGGCCCTTTCAGCTTCAGATCCAAAACAGAATCTAAATTATCTAGTTCCAAGTGTTGACTGTGAAACCATGAAACTCACAGGGGTTTGGATTCAAGGCTCCATTTTTTGGCTTATCTCTATTTTTATTTGAAAACCATTCACCTCTCCCTCATTTCATGCGCTACACTAACAGCAATTGCCAAACATCTCTTGAATACATTTGCATATAGCAAAACTGCTGATCATAATAGTATAGAATTAAATCCTTCATCATAAAAATAAACACACAAAGTCCTAGCAAATCATCACATGACTTCACTAGAGAGGATTCCATGGTTGACCAAGACCGTCAACCCAAATAAATCTTTCATCAGTTCAACAATGCAGTCCTTGTTACAAAGTATCTCTTGAAACAGCAAAATGTCAAGTACACACAAAAATGATAAGGAAAGCCAGTGCATCAGAGGTGATGGATTATGCAGTTCCAGGATAGGACTAGTCTCTGGTAGAGTGTTGGAACTTCAGTAGTGTTGGAACTGTAGTTCCTTGCATGTGGTTTCTTTAATAAAATAAGCAAACATATCTCAATTGAAATGTAAAACTGGGGTCCTGAACATTTTGTGCAGATATGGTTGTCCTGGTCAAGTTCCAATTTGCTCATGCAGTTCTGCCCCCCTAAATTCCCATGCATTTTCAACCCAGAAAGGTATTCATCACTTTTCTTTCCTAAACCTGAGTGGTGCAGTCTTGGGCCCTTAAACACTTTCCACCTTCCTCTCTGGTGCTGCTGTAATTCAGCAACGGATGAAGGGGACCCTACAGATAGTTTGCAGCCAGCTTTGGGATCCTAACCGTGTAAGAAGATTATTATCAAGATTCAGTTATTAGTATGTCCAGGGGAATTTTTCTGTGGGAGATGATTTGATCGCTTAGAAGTCCAATTACTGCCCTTCCCCTCCCTGTCACCTTGGAAAAATAATTGTGAAAAATAGTTCTATGGCTCAGATTAGGTCAAAAGGTCCAAGGTTCAGAGAGGGTCAGCAGCAGGAGCAAGCCTGTTAGGGGACTGGATTGGGTATCTTGTTTCATGTGGAGGCAACTGAAAGGAAAACGAGGCTGCAACAATGCAGGTTTCTCCACCATCCTTCTTACAAACTGTACCTCAAAAGTGTGGTGATAACCTGAGTACATGCACATCTTTCTTCATGTTCATTGTTACCTGGCATTTTCTGTGGTATTTGTTTCCCTGAGGCCCACCTTGTTCCCATGGTGTTCATCAGAATACCAGCAAGCTTGGAAACTTGCCTACATTTTAGGAAAGCCTAACATTGGCATTATAGGGCTAGGTTTGGTTTTGGGTTATGCACCCGTGCAGAGGCACAAGGGGGAGTAAGAGCTCATGGGTTACTTGGATTGTGGATCTGGGTGCACAGAGTGACTCTGCACCTGCTATTTCCACCCTGGAGCAGGGGGATGGGGAGGTGGGAAATAGGCAGAGCTGCTCTGCTGGTTGTGGAAGGGAGAGTGATCTCCTGCCATTTAGGTCAGCAGGAAATGACTTCCTCTCAGAGGTAAGGGGAGCAGCAAAGGAATTGTGGCTCCTTTTCTGGGGCACCCCTAGAACATCACAGTAAGATGTCCTCCACTTGCCATGGGATGTGTCTATGGGACACAGTCTAGTTCCTATACTATGGCACATTTGAATGTTACATTGTGCAATGAAATGCCAAGATAGCTTTGTCTTTCATCATCAAGATTTCACACCGCCTTGGAAAGTATTGGCTTTAGGCAGTGATGAGCTGCCAAAATCTTAACAACCAGTTCCCTCCTCACCCCACGAGGGGGTCATGGCCCACCTCCGCACCCTGGGAACTCCTGCCCCATCCAACCCCCCGCGTTCCTTGACGCCCCTGCCTGGACCCCTGCCCCCATCCACCCCCCTCCCCTGTTCCCTCACTGCCCCCAGAACTGGGCAGGAGGGTCTCATGGGCCACCGTAGTGGGTGCCCACCCCGCCCGTAAGAGCTAGAGGGACCTGCAGGGGGGCGAGGTGGGCAGACCCAGCGGTGCTTACCTGGGGCAGCTCCCAGGAAGCATCCAGCAGGTCCCTCTGGTTCCTAGACGCGGGATAGCATAGCTGGGGGGGAGCAGGGGGAGCGGCTGCTGCCCCCACTGATCACATCAGAAGTGTCTTAGGTGCCAACTCCGTGGGTGCTCCGGGGCCAGAGCCCCCACGGGGAAAATTTGGTGGGTGCAGAGCACCCACGCACAGCTCCCCGCCCCGCGCCCAGCCCCAGCTCACCTCACCTCCGCTCCGCCGCCTCCCCCTCCCCTGAATGTTCCGCCCCCTCCCTTGGCTTCCTGCGAATCAGCTGTTCGCGTGGGCAGCCTGGGAGGGCTGAGAAGCGAGTGGCGGCTTCGCACTCAGGCCCAGGGAGACAGAGGTGAGCTAGGGCGGGGAGCGGTTCCCCTGCGTGCCCCCTGGGTTACCTGATGCGGCGCAGGTGGCCCTCCTTGCCCCCCCCCACCCGAGCTCACCTCCACTCCGCCTCCGCCTCCCTGGGCCTGAGCGCGAAGCTGCCGCCTGTTTCTCAGCCCTCCCAGGCTTCCCGCGCGAACAGCTGATTGTCGGGAAGCCAGGGGTGGGGGGCAGAGAAGCAGAGCAGGGCAGTGCGTTCAGGGGAGGAGGCAGAGGCGGAGCGGAGGTGAGGTGAGCTGGGGCCAAGCACGGGGTGTGGTGGGGCTGGGCGTGAAGCTGCCGGTAGGTGCTCTGCACCCATCAAATTTTCCCCCTGGGTGCTCCAGCCCCAGAGCACCCACGGAGTCAGTGCCTAAGGCGCCACTTTTGGCTGGTTGTTAAATTTAGAAGCCCTTTTAGAACCAGTTGTCCCTCACAGGGGTGGGGGTGGGGTAGATTATGTCCTCACGGGACAACCGATTCTAAAAGGGCTTCTAAATTTAACAACCGGTTCTAGCGAACCGGTGCGAACCGGCTCCAGCTCACCACTCGCTTTAGGGATTCCTATACAGAGCAATCTTAAGTCAGTACATGAACCACACTGTTTCCTTATGATATGGCACAAATCTTCCTATAATGCTTTGAGCAGACAGCAACAGTATATTAATTATGTAATGTATAGTGCTTTGTTTGATACAGAACAAATGCATTTGCATTTTCACATCAAAGTGATCATGTTAAAACAATCTAGAATGATACTCACAGAACATTACAAACACATTCTTGGTCTTATTAAAGGCGACCCTGTTGAAGTTCTTTCCAACAAGCATCTTAACAGGATTCTTGTCCCAGTCCTCTGGAATTTCTTCACTAGGTACATGTGGCTAATCAGAAAGAGAAACAGGAATATGAAAGTGAAGGGGATATCAGGAAGCCGTATTCTGGTTCAGGTTAAAGTGAGTCCAACTGGACAATACTAACCCAATGCCCTTACTTACTATACCTAGCTTTTTAAAATATTGTGAGTCACGTCAAACCATAAATAGGTTACTTGAACCTACACGATCCAGTTGTCCTACAAAACCTGGCTGAATAACAGTCAAAAGCTAGAGAACTATAGAGCTTGTTTATTGTGGAAGAGGAGTGAAGTGGCTGTATAACAGGGGTGAATGCCACTGCCTAGATTTCTCCATCCCCTCCACATGGTTCCTTCCTTCCTCTTGATGGAAGCTGTTAAATATGAAGGTAAATCAAGCTTCAGAACATTGAAAACGCAATACAATTTACAGTGTATCTGTCTTGGAACGTATGTGGCATGAATGTTCTGATACCTCATTGTGATAACAAGATATTCTAATACGAATAGGGAGTGATCCAGCAGGAAATAATTGTAGTGAAAAGGATTATAAGGAGTCACAAAAATAAGGAAACCCACGTTCACTCACGACAATTGCAAGATCGTATAATTCATTGCACTTTTATAGAAACTATCAGGATCTTCTGTAGCATCTTCATGCAATCTCAAAGCTCTCAAGTATTAATGAAGCCTCATATCACGCCAATGGTGCAGGCAAATATTATTATCCCTACTATACAGATGGGGAAAATAAAGCTCAGAGAGGTTTCATGGCCTTATTTTCAGAGTTGTTCACCCTAAATGCCAGTTGAAATTAATGAAATTTAGAGGTTTTCATCACCTTTAAAATTCAGGCCATAAGCGACTTGCCTAAATTCACACAGAGAGTCATTGGCAAAATCCTGTGGTCCGTCTCAGTTATCCAAAATAAGGGAATAGACCAGTATGCGCTGAAAATGGAGCACATGACAGCAACAAGAACAAGCTTGTAAAATCAGAACCAGGCTAGTACAGGTGGTAGATTATGAATTTAAATGACATTTTCACTTTATTTTTGCAAATGTGCTAGAATCTTCAACTGGCGTCAAATGGACGTCTGATTCTGTCTCTTCAGAGAGGCATACCTTTGCTTTCCCATCTAGGTAGCTGTGACAGAAGCTCCTTAGATTCTCCACGGTCACCTCATCTGCAGGCATTTTGTACTTTGCGTCACTTGTCAGGTTTAAGATTCGCACCGCAGGGACGTCGACCTCAGTGATGCGAAAATACTCAAAAACGCGCCCATTTCTGGTTTCATTCGTGTCCACCAAGATGAACATTATCTGGAAAGGAAAACAGCAGCATGCTGGACGGATATCCAGCTGCATAGCATTGCATTATACCCTAAAAGCAGAAGGTCTATTACCTTAGAAATAGCTGTGCAGTTGTTCACACAAATCAACATCTTTTGGATTCGTCCACAAGGACCTGCATCAACCAGCTCCATCTTTCACTTTGAATTTCAGGTTAAAAGAAATTAGAGTCTGGACATGAAACTCAGTTAAAAGCTACTGAATCTGAAGATGAGTTTGGATATGAAATTTCACCCTATGTTTGGGAATTCAGTCCAAGGGCTTTGGCTTAATCCATCGGAATACAGGCCAGATTTGAAGTTTAGATCCAGAAATGAACCTCCCAAAACTTGGCATTGTTAGGATCCAGGCCTATCTGCCACTGGAACTCTGAAAAACCATATACTGAGTGTGATTCACCCAGCAGTTTTGTAAACTTTTCTGTGCCCCAGCTCTGAGATAGTAACAACGTTCTAAACCAAGTATGTTTCGGCTTTTACTGAACCTACTTGATACTGCTAAACTACACAGAGCTGCAGGACACTAATATTTAGATTTATTTCTCAGTCTGGTAAATTATATTGCTCTCTCCCACACAATCAAAGCTATGCTCCTTGCCCTGGTAAGTTCTCATAGCCCTGCATTACATGACAAAACTTAATAGTACAAAAATCTGAAATATTTATAATCCAGGTGTCTTTACCAATAGTAAAGTAAAATGATTGGTGGTGGTTTTACTACCGGATGAATTCTCATTCTGTAGCACTTAGTGTGTTTGGAGCAATAGCAGCAAAATTGAATAACTGACAGTGGAGACTACTAGAAAGTGCTGTTTTTTACTTATTCCCTCTCCTTTGCTACCCACACACACACTTTGCTGCATGAAACAGTGTCCTACAGATTCTTTGCAAAACCAGGTAAGGTAGAACTGCTGGTTTCAACTGTGGCCAACAGCAACTTGTTGAAATTCCCAGAATGGCATTTCCAGATGACATAATAGACTAGAAGTTGAGCCTACACAAGTACTGCTAAATGTTTCATGGCTGGAAGTTCCTCTTAGGGTATGTCTACACTACGAAATTAAGTCGAATTTATAGAAGTCGGTTTTTTAGAAATCGGTTTTATATATTCGAGTGTGTGTCCCCCCACAGAAAATGCTCTAAGTGCATTAACTCGGCGGAGTGCTTCCACAGTACCGAGGCAAGCATCGACTTCCAGAGTGTTGCACTGTGGGTAGCTATCCCACAGTTCCCGCAGTCTCCACTGCCCATTGGAATTCTGGGTTGAGATCCCAATGCCTGATGGGGCTAAAACATTGTCGTGGTACATGGTTCTGGGTACATGTCGTCAGGCCCCCCTTCCCTCCCTCCCTCCGTGAAAGAAAGGGTAGACAATCGTTTTGCGCCTTTTTTTCCTGGGTTACCTGTGCAGACGCCATACCATGGCAAGCATGGAGCCCGCTCAGCTCACCGTCACCGTATGTCTCCTGAGTGCTGGCAGACGTGGTACTGCATTGCTACACAGCAGCAGCAACCCATTGCCTTATGGCAGCAGACGGTACAGTAGGACTGGTAGCCGTCATCATCATGTCCGAGGTGCTCCTGGTCGCCTCTGTGAGGTCGATCAGGAGCGCCTGGGCAGACATGGGCGCAGGGACTAAATTTGGAGTGACTTGATCAGGTCATTCTCTTTAGTCCTGCAGTCAGTCCTATTGAACCATCTTATGGTGAGCAGGCAGGCGATATGGGTTGCTAGCAGTCCTCTTGTACCATCTTCTGCCGAGCAGCCATGAGATGTGGATGGCATGCAGTCCTTCTGCACCGTCTGCTGCCAGCCAAAGATGTAAAAGATAGATGGAGTGTATCAAAAAAAGAAATAGACCAGATTTGTTTTGTACTCATTTGCAACCTCCCACACCCGCCCCCCGTCTAGGGGACTCATTCCTCTAGGTCACACTGCAGTCACTCACAGAGAAGGTGCAGCGAGGTAAATCTAGCCATGTATCAATCAGAGGCCAGACAAACCTGCTTGTTCCAATAAGAACAATAACTTAGGTGCACCATTTCTTATTGGAACCCTCCGTGAAGTCCTGCCTGAAATACTCCTTGATGTAAAGCCACCCCCTTTGTTGATTTTAACTCCCTGTAAGCCAACCCTGTAAGCCATGTCGTCAGTCGCCCCTCCCTGCGTCAGAGCAAAGGCAGACAATCGTGCATCTGAGTTGAGAGTGCTGTCCAGAGCAGTCACAATGGAGCACTCTGGGATAGCTCCCGGAGGCCAATACCGTCGAATTGTGTCCACAGTACCCCAAATTCGACCCAGCAAGGCCGATTTAAGTGCTAATCCACTTGTCAGGGGTGGAGTAAGGAAATCGATTTTAAGAGTCCTTTAAGTCGAAATAAAGGGCTTCATCATGTGGACAGGTGCAGGTTTACATCGATTTAACGCTGCTAAATTCGACCTAAAGTCCTAATGTAGACCAGGGCTTAGTAAGGGGCATATGTAAGATCAGAAATAGGCTTGATAGGAATGGTCAGAAATAGGTTTGTTGTGCATAACACAGTTAGAATCATATTTTTAAAGCATCACTTTCCCTTTGGGTTTACTTCTAATTTTATTTCCCCAGACCATTTTGCTTAAGGACCTATGCCAGAAAAATGGTTCTGAGAACTATTGGAAGCGGTTTGATAGCAGGCAAACTGACAGCAATATATTCCAATCAGTAACATTGGAGGGTGTTTTTCAACTGATCTTTGACATCTGACATTTGCAAAGCAGGACTCTAAAGTAAAATGCATCACAAACCTTTCCTCTAAATTCCACAGCAGCAGACTCATAATCTTCATAAGTCTTGTTGAATGTCTCTGAGTTCTTAGGGGTGAACAGCAGGATGTGAGTTTCAACAGGGACATCAAAAATCTTCACAGATGTCTGCAAAACAAAAGGCTCAACATCTGCTCCACTCTCTGGAAGCAGAACAGTGAATCACATGCTCAAAGTATCAATGCCATTCAGTTAACTGGGTTTGCATATTTTACTTTGCAAGACTCATATAGTTCCCCATCATTTCCATAACCCTGGGATTTTGCATTGTTTTAAAGAACATAAAGTGAGAGAAGATCAGCAGCTGCTAAGTGGGTTTCCTGCTCAAGGAAAACCTCAGCATTATTCATAGATTAAGACCAGAATGGACCATTATGGTCCTCTAGTATGACCTCCTGTATAACACCAGGCACAGAATTAATGCTAGCTGTAATTCTCTAAGTAAAATATAGTGTCGTCGATAAAGACTATTAGGATCAGCTCACTGAAAAGCAACCAAACACTTGGCAGCTGCATAGCCATTCTTAGCCTGAGATTTGAAATATGATATTGATCTTTACAACTGTCTGATCCTGTTTTCAGCTATTTACAAAACTGGTAGGGTGAGTCCTCAGAGCTAGTAGATGTGTTTGTCTGGTCAGTAGTGATGGTCAGCAGGAATGAATAAAAGATTGGCCATCAATTCAGAATAGATCCGCTTTGTTGAACGAGGCTGCAATTTCATATAAGATTTTCCTGTGTGGTTTAACAGACGATAGAACTGCACCATGATGGAGTTTCATAGTCTGAGTTCTCCAGAAAAGAGGTCAATAGGGGAATATTGAGGGATATTTTTACTGTGCTCTCAAAACTGGAGGAAAATGTCTTACAGTGGGATTATAGCTCTATAAAACACGTGCTGTTCTGGTGTAGGAGGCTGTATAACCGTTATGACAGTTTTCTGCATGAGTCCCTCTGTGCATCTGCTGGAGCGGTCAGTGCTGCAAGCCAGTTTGAGATCAGCTGTTAGGTGTGACACACACAGGGTTCTCTCAACGAGATTTTACATTTGTTCTTCCTTTGCTGCTTTTATTAATCTAACATAGAAGTCACTTGGAGTGGAACCATATAGTGTACTGGAAACATGTATGGTAAACAGAACAGCTAAGTAAACTGGATTCCCACTCTAAATTCTGACGAGCTTCTTTGACCAGCTCAACATAGCCCCATGCTGGTCCTGGAATTCCAATAGCCTAAGAGCAACGTATTAAAGAGATGATCATTTTTCACAGGAATTCCCTCTGCTTTAGCTCTATTTAATTCCATAAAGTGAACATACCTCAAGATTATACTCGGTGACCAAATCCATGGTAAAAGTTTTAATTAATCTGGTAAGATCCACTTTGTTCTGCTTGCCATCTTCAAACACTTCATTATGTACAGGTTTTCCCTTGAGTAATAATAAAGCAAAGTTTTTAGAGCAGCCATCTTTATCCTCGACTGTAGCAAGCATGCTGTCATTAATTAAACATGTTGTTTTCAAATTTACTTTTTCTTGTCAGTAGCAACTAACATTTCATAACTCTTCTATAATAAATGGCACCGTGAGGTTAGTAACATGGTTGCAGCTAAGTGTCAAGATAAAGCTGACATTTTTAATTTACTCCATGCCAATAATCCTAAAACACTGTGTATGCACTCTACATTATAATACAAGACCCTTTCAGTGCCTAAGCCTCATGAAATAGCAAGCGAACCTTCGCTTTGACAATTTCTTGGTCTGGTTTGTTTTGTAGCCTAATTGTCAATGTTATTTCTGTATAGTTTTGTAGTTGTCATTTTGTTTGTAGAACGCTTCTTCCAAGTGCAATTTGGGGAAAAGGAAAAAGATCCCTTGCCAAAAGTGATGTGCTACAGAAGCACTGAGCATCCACAACAGTCCATCAGTCCGGCAGAAGTTGTCAGTGCTCAGTGAATTTGAAAATTGAGCCACTTCTCTTTAGGTGGCTAAATATGGCTCCAGAAGCCAGAATGCAGGCACCAGGTTTCCATCGTGCACCCATTCCCACCTTCTTGAACACAGCAATGGTGTTCTCTCGGATGCCATAGCTCACAAAAACCTCCTCGCTGACTGTCACCCCGAAAGGCAGCTCTGGCACGTCTCTGGCAGTCTCATAGAAAACTTCCACTGCTCCGCCGTGACGTTCCTGTAGAACAAAAGCCGTGATTTATAATCACCGGCATCCTGTACAGTGCTGGCATGGATGGGAGTTAGGAGCAGACCTCTGAGGTGCACGGAAGGGAGTAAACACCCACACTAGCAGGGCTGGCTGCATGACCTTTTCCAGATAGTGTCTGCTGGGCTGATGTGGCATTCACACAGAATCACACAGAATATCAGAGTTGGAAGGGACCTCAGGAGGTCATGTAGTCCAACCCCCTGCTCAAAGCAGGACCAATCCCCAATTTTTGCCCCAGATCCCTAAATGGCCCCCTCAAGATTGAACTCACAACCCTGGGTTTAGCAGGCCAATGCTCAAACCACTGAGCTATCCCTCCCCCCACTGAGCTATCCCTCCCCCCTGATCTCCCTAATTCTCTGATCTCAACTCCTATCCTGCTCCATTCAACATGGACCTGCCTATTCCTCTGGTCCACCATTGCTCCAGGCAAGTCCTGGCCTTGGGAGGGACTGTCCAAGTGGGAAAGGTGTCATGGCAGCCCCAGACACCACTTCTTCACCCCTTCCACACAGGAACAGTGAGAGTCTCACAAAGAGAATCCCTTCTGTGCCAGAGATCAGAAAGGAAGGTCTCTACTTGATTGAGGACCTACCTATTGACGTGTCTGAATTGTTTTGCCTATGTCTGATGCTTAGATAGGAGGCTTTTCAAGGCAGAAACCTTGTCTCCTAAGTCTGTAGGATAGTCAGCATGCTGTCAGCCCCCAATTAATAGTAAATAACAATGATGAAAGGCAACAGTTCCTGCAGCTTCCATTTAATTAGACAATTATCTCATGCTAAATGAATAGTAATTTATATTCTGAGACCTTCCGACACATTCTGGCAGTTGCATTCGGTGAGCGATCTGTGACTAATAGAAGGCCAAATCCGGCTCTTTATTTCTTTTGGCAGTGCTTTATTCTATTGGCTTCCACCTGCTGTATTTCTGACATGCCCTACTGCATGCTGATGATAATCTATAGCCATTTCATTCTCCAAATGGATTCACAAATTCCAATCAAAGAAGTCTGCAGGCCCTATATATCAGCTCAGTCCAGTAACACTATTACACTGGGCTGAATTGTGAGTCCTTTTGTGAGTTGCACCTTAGTTCATGAATGATTTCAGAGGGGCTGCTTGTGGAGCAAAACTCTAGTTAGGGTGAGCATTTTCACTTCTGGCCCATTGCTTTCAATGAATACCCTGCCTCTCCCCCTATGGCAGCAACATATTTCTCTTGCCCCAACAAGTTGCCCCATAAATAAAAGTTGGAGTATACATTAGAGCACATTATAGTAATAGCATTTTAGGCTTGATAAGATTAAGAATGTGCTCAGACACCATGGTGATAGGTGAGTTCAAAATACCTGGACAGACAGAAGAATAAATACCAGCTTAGTTAGAAGAAATATGAATACAGATTTAATTATATTAAAGGTACAGAGGGAACCATGAAAAAGTAAGAAAATTCAGTACTGTTCTACTGACTTTACATTGCATACCACCGCAACTTTTACAGTGTCACGCTGAAGATTTACTTTGTAATGGTGCATGGTGCTTAATATTTTTTATCCCTAAGTCCTTCAGTCTTTCTTCAGTCCTTGAAACCAGTGGCAGTTTGCCTGAGTAAAGAGTGCAGTATTTGGCCCATGTGCGGTATAATATTTTATTAATTCTGAACTAGGAAATCACGGTAGCAGATTTTCCAGCGGTCAGCAGCTAAAATCTGCAGTTTGTGAGAACTTTACAGTAATCTGATTCCAAGCACACTGAGACATTCCCTTCCTTTAAATGAAGTTGTTCAACCGAAAATGTATCCCAGTGCAATAGATTATATTTGCTGGTTTTCAGCAAAACTAAATGATAAGAGTCAATTTTTCACTAATGCCTCAAAAATTGGGCTCATAATTGTTCATGTCTATGGTTTTACAAGTGCAAGAACTCAGATCTTTGCATGAAAATCAGTTAATTAGACGGCTGGTTCTCTACCTGAGATTAGAATGTGCCTAGCCCTGCTTGAGCCCCTGGTGCAGTCACAAGCCTGGCCCAAGAGGAGCACCAGGCCTGTTCATGGGTAGCACCAACAATGCTATAAGCCTCTCCAAAGGGGAAAGAGAAGGGGGTGGAATGATGGCAAGTCTATTGCCCTGTTCTACATCAGCCAGTAGTGCTGGGATGTTCAGCAGGGAGCACTCTCCCAGGACATAGCAAGAGTTACTTTGGCATGGGCTGTACCAGCACAGCTCCTGGATTACCATCAGGCACTCCTACTGAGACTGAAGACCTCTATGCATATACATACAGAGAAAATACCATGGGAGTGAGGCTTTACAGCTACAGCCTGGCCCTGACCCAAGTATTTGCAAGTGTAAAAATGTATACAGGAATAAGTGCATGGCAAAAAACAAACAAACAAAAACCCTAGCAAAACAGTAGGCCCAGTTTCTGAGGCCAACTTTAGGCATCTTTGGAAATATGGTCCTTGGTGACAATGGCAAAAAATGTGAGTCCAGGTCACAGGCAAAATGGCCTTTGACTTTCCATTGAATTACCTTAAAAAAGCCAATTACTGCCAAATCTTCACAGTTGATGATAGCTTCAGCTTGATCAGTGCTGTTGATAACTACAGTGCTGGGTCCTATTCGTCTTCTCAGCCAGGTAATAAATGCAGAGGCCTCTCTGACTCCTTTGGAACAAGGAAAGAATTAAAAGGACTGTCAAAGAGAATTACAAAAAGGCATCAGTTTTCTGAACAACCAAGATGACAAGAAGTGCACAAGGTTGTTGAGTCTAAGTTCATTTGAACTCCATGCACCCCTGAACCCTCAGCTATTGGATAATTAAAGGTGGACTTAAGCACTGAAATTCAAATCCAGATTCCAATCCCCTGAACAGGTTCAGGGTATCACAGTGCAATGTTTGTGAGTCGTCATTGTACTTTCTGGGTTCTCTACAAACAACAATTGGGCATGTTGCCAATTAACTGTTCAATCACAGATTTTATGGGTGTTTTGAGGCCAGGGCTCTCAAACAAGTCGGAAAGCACAGAGCACAAAGATTCATGTGGCAGGTATGTGACTGCAAGGCACCCATGAGCTATACAGAAATATCAACCTGTGGTGTAATCCGACAACACTTCAAACCAATTCCACAGTTTATTGAACTATCTATTGAGTTAAAGTAGGTGTTAGATTTGTACCTCTTGCACAGCAGAAGAGATGTAATAGGTGCTGAGGCATAATAAAATGCTTCTTCAGTATTAGAGCTCAGCTTTTTTGGTTTACAGGTAAGAATTAAGATCCAAATGGTCAAGTCCTTTAATTCTGGGTGCTCCCAGCTTTTAGCTACAGAACTACGTGTTGCCAGCTCTCACAATTTTGTCACAAATATTATGATATTTGATTATTTTTTCCCCTTAAATCCCCAGCTCCTTTGGTCAAGAATCTCAGCTTTCATTTAAAAAGAAAGTTTTTATCCCTCATGTTTGCAAAAAAAAGTTTAGAAACATGACTGCTAAAGGCTCAAAGGAAATTAGGGAGCTGAAGATCCCAGCCGAAAACAATGCCCCTTTATCTTTTTCAGTATAACCTTATTTAAGAAGAGGCGCAGAGGGGTCCAGCAAGGAGTGAATTAGAATCATATATGTAAAAGAGCACTGATATCATGTCAGCCTGTATGTACTGTGCTATAGTGTAGTCATCCTACATATTACAAACAGCTGATCAAACATTCAGACCCTGAAACTGTGCGTCTTGTTAATTTAACAAGATTAATATTCGAGGCAGGCCTATTCAGTTGATTGCCACAAAGACATTTTCCTGCATCACTCACTGCATCTGATTCCAAAAAATATTTTTTAAAAGCATGGCAGGCTTAACTTTGTCCTGAAGAACACAGGCCTGAAATGAAAAAGTGGCAGAACAGTACCTAGTGGCTGCATGGCATTCGAACACTTGTCTACATGCAGATCCAAGCTCTTACAGCTAATCTGTTGTTAAGTCAGCCATACAAACCTCAGCAAATCTGTCATCGGATTAATCATTGTCTTGGTTTGCCCGAAATGGCCTTGTACTTAGTATATTTGGGCCAAATCCTGGTCTCACTGAAGTAAATAGCTCATTGATTTAATTAAGACTTGGATTTGGCTCTGTTTATCAGCTGTCGTGATGACCATTTAAAAAAAATCCCTCCTTTCACCAAATATTTCAATGAACTTTCTTGTTTTAAACTTTGTCTGTCAGTGCCAACCCAAAGGCATTTGTTTGTATTTAAGGGTTAACATTTCCTCTGGTAAATAACTCATTGGATAGCTATAGTACATTCAAACAGCTATAACCTATCAGTGAGAGCACTTTTTTGATTTTTCAGTACTATACTCGCTCATAGTTGTAAATAAATGACTTGCCAGTCAACCAATTAATAATTATTGGCGTTGTGTGCTGTAGATAATTTGTGAATTCTTTATCAGGTATTTTTACATTACTGCCCACTTTCACAAGAGTCTAAATATATTAACTCTTTGCAGCTCATTTATAGGTAACGCTGAAAGGGCAGCTCTGTTCTGGCATTATCAGCTCCTTGTTCACTGTCTCTCAGTACCATACCCATCAAATGAGTTTGCAAGCTAACCCGTGGTTTCTTGTCAGCCCTACAGACTTGACCAAAGACCTAGGCTGGATTCTTTCATTCTCATGCATCATTACCACTAATAAAAGTTCAGTGGGCAAATCATGCCTTCAGTGACACCTGTGCAGGCCCTCCTGTTTACACAGGTATAACGACTGGAACTCAGTAAAAAAATTCTGATACACAAGAAGGAATATAAGTACTGAGAACACAGCAGCTCCACTGAAGTCTTTGAGAGTGAGAGGGGGCTCAGCAGCTCTGAAAATTGGGCCACTTATTCATGTGCCTAAAAGTGAGTTTAGGAGCCAAAGTTTAGGCTCCTGTTTTTAAAAAATCTTGGCCCCTCTACTTCTCTTCAGACTCCAAAAACTATGCCCCTGCCCAGGCTACTTACTTCTGAGCTTCAAGAAAACATTTTAATCAGTGTGCACAATTAGAAAGAGATGTAGGCAGAAAGAGAGAATATTATTTGTATCTATTTTTAATGAAGCAAAAGCTCTAATCAAGTCTGGATTTCCAGGGATTGTGCATATTCTGAACTAGGGAATGCACAGGCCAAACGCTATCGTCTGTTTACTATGTCTTAATGTACTTTCCATGCAATCTTTAAAATGATTCCATTGCATTACTAGGCCTTATGTGAGCTCCCTCTGGTGGGTAATTTGCCAGCTTCAAAATTCCTTCTTAGGTTATAGAATCAGAGAACAATACACACACACACACACAAAACAGACACGGTTGTTGTTAAAACAATCCTCTCCAAACCACAGTGCAGACCTCTGCTATTTATGCTGTCCTCATACTGTGCATGGAATTTGTACTGGGTATCCTGTGGGTGGTACAGAAGAAGAAGCAATTGGGCCAAATTCTGTGCAGTGTAACTCCATTGTATTCAGGCTTATTGTAGTCAGTGGGCATGCATGGTAGTTCACTGTAGTCAAGGGAGTTATGCCAGCAGAGAATTTGACTGCTATCTGCATTGCTGGTCAGAGAAGAGCATTTAAATCCTAACTTTGGAAGGCAAGTTCAAATCCTAGTTTGTCTTTATTAAATGCACACAACTACACACAGATATCTCTGCATATCTAGCTAAATATACATATAATGTCAGGGGCAGAATCCCTTTACTATCTAATACATTCTCTGTCTAAGCCTGATATTCTGTCCGGTCAATAATGTAATAAGTCTTTTCCATCTGTAATACAATGGATATTATGCACTTCAATCAATCCAAACAACAGTTTACCTTTGCAATCTATAGGATTTTTCCTATCACCATCCACAAAGAATTTCACAGTAGGAAACTCTTGAATGTTAAATTCTTTTTTCATATCTTTTTGCTCTGTGACATCAACTTTGCCAAATCTGATATCAGGAGCTTCTTTTTTAAGCTGTCCTGCAGCTTTCGCAAATTCTTCAGCCAGAGTCTGAGATGGTCCAGATAAAGAAATGTCTGAAAGGGATCAACAAAGAGAAAACCAATCACGTAGTCATGAGTGTTAAGTCTCAAACTCAAAGCCATTAAGTCGGGCAATATTTTAAAGGGATAAACAGGGCTGTTGATGAGACACAAGTCAACGGGAACCTATCCCATCCAATGAGCCTAAAACAGGAGGGACCTTTTTGATCTATTTTGTTCGTTACGAATGATCAATCTCTTCATGTTTATATGTATTTTTTTGTTTGTACCTGTGCATGTGTAGCAAGAAATGTCATTTAAAAGCTATGATGGGGGGCTAATTATGTGGGGGGGACGACAAAATGGAGTCAGCTGTGATTGAATATTCTGGCCAGATTTTTAAAAATGGGAGCCTACGGGTAGGGTCATTTCATTCATATAAAGTCACTTAAGTCAACTGATTTTCAAAGCTGCTGAGTACCCATCAGCTCGCACCAACACAGGTTCTTATAACACACTTTGTGTGTGTTGGAGCTGTGGGAAGCAGGTTCTAGTCAGCACTCTGCAGGTGTATGTTGTGTTATTATGGAGAAGGGACAAGAAATGAATTGCCTGTATCTAGTTGCTTTGAACTCAAAGGTATGTATTGGATAAATGCTAAGAGTTCTCCAGTTTTGCAACTTGTGGAAAGCACTTTTAAAAGCAAGTTAGTTTAACTTTCTCCTGATAAAACTGAGATATGTTATCACCTCATTTGGCTTGCTTTACTATTTAACCTAAAGAGGGGAGTGAAAACTTGAAATATGATTTCCTTTCAATCCCTGACATAAACATTTTAGTTTTATCAATATACCTTTCAAACAGGGACAGATGAAAAAAATCCAAATAGTCTTGGTTATTTATAAGACAAACTGTAAGTCCAACGGCACGACTGTTTTTTTAATCTAACGTCTTTTGTACTACCATAGTACTGGAAACAAATATGTGTCTACAATTTTCCTAATCAAGACACTACCTTATATAATAGTACCAAAAAGTGAGTGATCATTTTCATTAGAGCTCTCATAAATGAATGGCAGATAAAACGTTTAATCTAGCTCAGTGATCAGTTACATTTCCCTGCATGATTCATCATCATCGTCATCATTCTGAGTCCCCACCATAAATCATTCCTCCATCTAACCAGTGCAATCAGGATCATGAATAGTAATACCCAGCAGCCTCTTTTTATTATTAGTTATTTGAGCTGTACGTGGATTCAGTGCAGTAAGGACTTAGATAGGAAAGCTTTGGAATCAATGGCAACAAAGCAGTTTATCAGCTGAGGGTCTGGTTACTTGGTTTTATGTGATCTAATGGAGCTCAGGAAAGGCAAAACTAGTACTCCTGGATTTTAATCCTACTTACATGCTGTGTTACCTTAGTCATGTCATTCAGCAAAATATTAAAGTATGTGCTTAACTTTAAACATATGCTTAAGTCTCACCGAAGTAAGTTGGCATTTCTGTTGGTGCAAATGGGAGATGCATCAGGCCATTAATTTCTGTGTATCTTGGTTCTCCCAAATGTAAAATGAGTGTGATACCACCTACCTTCCTCCCAGGGTCAGTCTGGAATTGGCTTTGTTGGGGGTGTGCATGTGCTGATTTCATTCTTCTTTTTAACAATAGTTTTCTAAGTGAGTTTATAAGACCTCCTAGAAGTGTAAGAATCAGACAGGTCAACAGTGCTGGCTCCTTCTGAGTTGTAACAGAAAATATTGGGTGACATCCACCAAAATCAATTAAAACTTTGCCATTGACTTCAATAGGGTCAGGTTTTCACCCAGTGAGTTTATGGCAAGGTTGGGCAAACTTTTTGGCCCGAGGGCCATATCTGGGAATAGAAATTGTATGGTGGGCCATGAATGTTCACAAAATGGGGGTTGGGGTGCCGGAGGGGGTGAGGGCACTGGCTGGGGGTGTGGGCTCTAGGGTGGGGCTGGGGATGAGGAGTTTGGGGTATAGGAGGGTGCCCCAGGCTGGGACTGAGGGGTTTGGAGGGTGGGAAGGGGATCAGGGCTAGGGCTTGGGGTGCTGGAGGGGGTGAGGGCTCTGGCTGGGGGTGTGGGCTCTGGGGTGGGGTTGGGGTGAGGGGTTTGGGGTGCAGGAGGGTGCTCTGGGCTGGGATCGAGGGGTTTGGAGGGTGGGAGGGGAATCAGGGCTGGGGGTTGGGGTGTGGAAGGGGGTCAGGGGTGCAGGCTCCAGGTGGCACTTACCTCAAGTGGCTCCAGAAGCAGCGGCATGTCCTTTCTCTGGCTCCTACATGGAAGCGTGGCCAGGTGGCTCTGCGTGCTGCCCTGTCTGCAGGCACCACCCCTGCAGCTCCCATTGGCTCCAGTTCCCAGCCAATGGGAACTCTGGGGGCAGCACTTGGGGTGGGGGCAGCATGCAGAGCAGAGCCCCCTGGCTTCCCCTATGCATAGGAGCTGGAAGGGGGCCATGCTGCTGCTTCCGCGAGCTGTGTGCAGCGGCACCCGACCCTGCTCCCTGGCTGGAGTGCCGGAGTGGTGCAAGCCCCAGACCCCGCTCCCCACGGGGAATTGGAAGGCGGATTAAAACAGCTGGCAGGCCTGATCTGGCCTGCAGGCCGTAGTTTGCCCTCCCCTGGTTTATGGGTTTTGTTAAAAATGCTGACTTACAATTTTATTTTCTCAAAACATTAACCTGTTAGATTCTACTAGCTTGTTTCTCATGTAAACTATTTTTAGCTCAGAGATTCAGAAGCTGTTACAAGCCCATGCATCAGAGCAGCTGCTCCAGGTGCTAATATGCTAACTGAAATTCTTGTTAGGAAAAAAAAAGTTAGTGGGACCTAGAATACCATGGTGGTGAATGCCACAGAACTTTTTCGATGGAAGGGACTTCTCTACATAAAATAAATCAGGCTGAAAGCATCAGTGGATCAAACTGTGATTTAATTACCTGTAAAGTTACAGTTTCATCAAATAAAGTAATTTTGGCTTTATAGGAGGATAAAATCTATAAGAAAATTCTAACTTTAGTTGCTCTCTCTTTGCTAACTATAAAAATGGTCCTACCAATCTTCCCCCCCTCCACACGCACACAAACGTTGTAAAGTATTTGCCCTCCAGATTAAACTTTGTATGTAGAGTGCCAATCCAAGCACATTTGTTATATTCTAGTTGTAAACTACTGTAAAGAAAAGTATTTGATAGCAAATCTGACCTACCATGTACATAAATGGCAAATCCAAAGTATAAAAAACTTTAGAACCTGTGAGGCAATGTTTGCCACGCACAGGTAGGTTATGCTTTAAAATAGGCACAGAGAAAATTACTGCATTTTTAGTAACACAAACTGTGGTAGACATGGAGCCAGTTGGACACCATTAAATTAGGCTTGAATAAAGACTAGGAGTGGATGGGTCATTACACAAAGTAAAAACTATTTCCCCATGCTAATTTTCCCCTGCTGTTACTCACACCTTCTTGTCAACTGTTTGAAATGGGCCACCCTGATTATCACTACAAAAGTTTTTTCTCCTGCTAATAACAGCCCACCTTAATTGATTAGTCTCTTTACAGTTGGTATGGCAACACCCATTGTTTCATGTTCTCTGTGTACATATATCTTCCTACTGTATTTTCCACTGCATGTATCCAATGAAGTGGGTTTTAGCCCACAAAAGCTTATGCCCAAATAAATTTGCTAGTCTCTAAGGTGCCACAAGTACTCCTCGTTTTTTTTTTACTGGGTTGTTAGAATTTCCTGTATGAATGTATCGGTCTAGCTTAATAGGGCACTATTGGAAAAAGAAACAGAAAAGCAATACAGTTATAAGTATTAAGCATGCGAGTAGTCCCTCTGACCTCAAGAAAAGCACATGCTTAAGTTCTTTGCTGAATTGAGGCTTTAATGCTTAAATTAAGGAAGAAAATGCTTTTAAATTTAACTTTTAACCAAATTTTTGATACTCTCCCACCGACATAGTGCTGTGCACACCGGCGCTTATATCAGTGTAACTATGTCGCTCACGGGGTGGATTACTTACACCCCTGAGCAACATAAATTCTGCCGACATAAGATGTAGCGTAGACATAGCCTGAGGCTAGAACAACTACACGGATTCCAAAGTCAATGGGATTAGGACATGTGCAGAACACAGGGGTAGATGCAGTTGGACAGCCAGTCTGTTGGAATGGAGCTTAAGACAGGGTTGGCAAAGGTCACAATTGAAAAACTTCTGTTTGGGGTGACAAGACTGGTAACTACACTACAGATACCATCTCTATTGCTTATCAACTTATTGAATCAAACACAGCTGTCAGAAAATGAATGATCTTTAAAATGTCATCAGACCAATAATTAGATTTTATTTGGTAGAGGGTGGTCTTCAGCTAAATGTCAATACTTTATTTTAAAAATCAGTATTTGGGGATTTTAAAGGACTGACTTTTACTGACTTGTCTCCTTAAATCATCCCTAAATTTCCACTCACTGGTTTGTGAGGAGTTCTTCTGATGATCTTTTTAAAATGGACCTGAATCTTATTAGTGCAAGTGGATTGTGACAAATTGAGCATGGGCACAGCAGACAGCAGAAATAAAATATCCAGCATCTGAAGCTGAAGACAATTCAGGTTGCTTAGTTCAGGTACAGGAAGAGGAAACAATAGGACATAAAGATACAGTTGTTAAAAGAATCTCTTTTCCTCTTGCTATTCCCTTTATTGTCCTGCTGTTCTCTTTTCATGTTGCTAATCTCATTCTTTCTGACTTTCACTAAAAACCAAGCAGCAATGAGTGACTTTTAAATTGTTTATTTTTACCAAGGGGAACTATTCACATGCTTATGCAATGTTATGAATCATTTCTTTGTGTGAGGAAAGTGCCTGCAAAGAAGGACAGTGGTCATCCGATGAAGTGAGCTGTAGCTCACGAAAGCTTATGCTCAAATAAATTGGTTAGTCTCTAAGGTGCCACAAGTACTCCTTTTCTTTTTGCGAATACAGACTAACACGGCTGCTACTCTGAACTCTTCTTACTGGTTCAGCTGATTTCCAAAGCTTCTGTCGCTTTAGGAGTGAGGGTAAGAACATGGAGATTTCTGCAGTATCTCCATCTTTAGAGCAAATCATACACACACATGGCGGTTTGGGGGGCGGTTGTTTGTTTGTTGTGTTTTGCCTGGTTTTTGCTTCTTTCCAATGTACAGAAAAGGCCTGAACATTTTTGGTTATTGTTTGTTAAAAAAATAAGTATTTAATTCCTGCTTTTCTACATTATCAATTCAAGTCTTGTAAATGTTGTTTTCCTGGGCAAACTCAACTGGAGAACTAGTATGCTTATGACACTGCAGATGTCATGAAAGTAAACTCTGATTAACTGAGAGGGAAACTGATTTTGAATCAAACTGTTTAAAAGTTGGATTTTTGCTTGCCCCTATGATTTATAGATTTGTATTCCAGGAGCACCTAAAGGGCCCAACTGTTATGAAGGCCCTATTGTGCTAAGTGCTGTACAAACACTTAGTGAGACATAGGCCCTGCCCTGAAGACTTTATATCCTGAATAAATAAGATGGACAAACAGTAAGAGGGAGAAATACTATTGTCCCCATTTTATAGATGGGGCTCTGAAGCACAGAGAATACCATGCCCAAAGTCACATAGAAAGCTTACGATGGAATTGGGAGTTGAACCGAGAGCTCTTGAGGCTCATCAAGCCAGCCTTCTTAAACACAGAGACATTACGAATGAGCCACTGATTTTTTTTAAAGAATGCACCTTATTAGACTAAGATCTATTGAAATGTGATCATTAGGGATGAGATTAGCCAATACAAAAATAGTGTATTTAATGGCCCTACAGCATCCTTCAAATGAGTCTACATGGAAGCACAGCAGTTGTCTCCATCTTTACCTAATTGTCATCTGCCTCTAGTTTCATTCTGCAGTCTTTATTGATGATCCTGGTGATTACTGTAGTAGCCGTGAGCCTGCTTGCTGTTAGGCTAAGTACTGATTTCCTAGCTGACTGTGCCAGAATCTCAGCAGGCCCACGCTTCATCTTTCAGTGTGTAGGCTGCTTAATCAGTTTCTCCGCAGACATATAATTTTCCCTGTAGAAAACTCTTGAGGGGGCCTGGAAGTCAGAAGGGCTTTGTTTTAATCCTGTCTCTGCTGCAAACTTTCTTGTGAACTTGAGCAAGTCATTTAAAGCCTGATCCTACTGACATTGAGATCAATGGGAAAACTCCCCCTGACTCCAGTGATGCAAAATGTGGCCCATAATCTCTTGGGTCAGTTTCTGTACTAAATTGGGATAATACAACTGTGATGTTATATGATTAAAATATGACCACGTAGGTCATTGTTAAGGCTAAGTTTCTGTCACAGTTATTTTTAGTAAAAGTCATAAACAGATCATGGGCAATAAACAAAAATTCATGGAGCCCGTGAACTGTCCATGACTTTACTAAAACTAACCGGGGGCGGGTAGGGATATGTAAGGGGGTGGAATGAGTCCCATGGGGGAGGCGGGGAACTGACAGGCCGAGCTCCCCACCATGGCAGGGGGCACAGCCCCAGCTCCAGCAGCCGCAGCGGGGGTGCAGCCACGGTGGACACACAGCCCCCACTCTGGAGCTGGCCACAGCTGCAGGACAAGGGTGTACAGCCTCCACTGCAGCCCCTACCAAGCCACAGCCACGGGGAGAGGGTGCGTGGTCCTGGGAAGCTGCAAGGGGGGTGTGCGGCCTAGGCTGCAGCTCCTGCCAAGCCCAGAATGCTGCAGGGCTAGGACGCACAGCTCTGGCTGCAGCCCCTGGCAGAAGCTGCAGGGCTGAGATGCATAGCTGTGGCTGCAACCCCCACCAAGCCCAGGACACCATAGAGCTAGGGCTCACAGCCCCGGCTGAAGCTCCTGGTGGAAGCCACCAGGCAGGGGTGCATGTCCTCAGCTGAAGCCCCTGGCAGAAGCCGTGGGGCTAGGGTTGCAGGGTCCTGGTTCTAGCCAGCACCAGTTGCAGGGCAGGGGTGCACGGTCCCACCTCCACCTCCTGAAGCGTAGAAGTCATGGAGGTCTGGTAAAGTCTCGGAATCCGTGACTGCCATGACCTCTATGACTAAATCGTAGGAAAAATAAATAATCAAAGGAAAAATAATCTGGCAACTGTACGGTATTAGTTGACTTTTTTTTAATGGCAATCATTGTATTTGTTGTTCATCTGTTCCCAGAGCCTAAGGAATGCCATTAACTTGTTACGTTTCTTTCCTGCCAACTGAATGTAGAACCCTTATAATGTGCTAGACTGAAAGTACTTGGAAACAATTTCTGTTTATCCACTGAACAGGTACCCTGGAATAAGAGTGTCCATGTGGGGAATTATACTGGTATTATCACACTGGTTTAAATTCACACCTTTGCTTGACTGATATAACCGTCCTGTGTAAAGAAGCCTATATAGCAGGGGTGGGCAAACTACGGCCTGTGGGCTGGATCCGGCCCGTCAGGGCTTTGGATCCGGCCCGTGGGATTGCCCCCCATGGTGCCACAGGCCCTGCACCACTCTCAGAAGCGGCCGGCACCATGTCCCTGCGGCCCCTGGGGAGGGGGGCACTGCCCCCCGCAGCTCCTAGTGGCCGGGAATGGGGAACTGCAGCCAATGGGAGCTTCGGAGGAGGTACCTGGAGGCATGGCAAGGGCAGCGCGCGGAGCCCTGTGCCCCCCGCTCCTCCAGGGGCCGCGCAGGTATGTGGTGCCGGCCACTTCCTGGAGCGGTGCAGTGTGGGGCCAGGGCAGGCAGGCAGGGAGCCTGCCCTGGCCCCGGTGTGCGCTGCTGCCACCCTCGAGCCGCTTTAGGTAAGCGGCACCGGGCCAGAGCCCGAACCCCTCCTGCACCCTGCCCCCCAACTCCCTGCCCTAAGCCCCCTGCCTGCACCTCGCACCCCTCCTGCACCCCAACCCCCTGCCCTAAGCCCCCTGCCTGCACCTTGCATCCCTCCTGCACCCCAACTCCCTGCCCTGAGCCCCCTGCCTGCACCTCGCACCCCTCCTGCACCCCAACCCCCTGCCCTGAGCCCCCTGCCGCACCCCTCCTGCACCCTAACCCCCTGCCCCGAGCCTCCTCATCACCCCACACCCCTCCTCTGCCCCAATCCCTTGACCTGAGCCCGTTCCTGCACACTGCACCCCCTCCCACACCCTGCACTCCCTCTTGCACCCCAACCCCCTGCCCCATCCCTGCACACAATTTCCCCAACCAGTTGTGGCCCTCGGCCCAAAAAGTTTGCCCACTCCTGCTATATAGTCTAAGTGGGGCAGCTACTGTTTCCGGAGCTCTGCCAGAATGCAATGGAAACAACCCTACCAACTGGCTTGTCTTAGAGGCAAGAGAGCAGCTATTCACGTACCCCACCAACTTCCTAATATAAGAATAGTTCTCCTCTAGGCCAGCCAAAGGACTCCTGCCTCTCCACGGCCTGCCGGTGTCTCCAGGCTAGGGTATCCATGGAGACAGGCTCTTGAAGCATCAGTTTCCCCCAGAATATGCTGTGAATTCCACGCATGCCTATAGCCCGCCCTGGCACACAGTACTATATAGATAGGGTGACCTGATAGCAAGTGTGAAAAATTGGGATGGGGGTGCGGGGGGTGGGGATAGGAGCCTATATAAGGAAAAGAAACCAAATATCAGGACTGTTCCTATAAAATCTGGACATCTGGTCACCCTATATATAGATTCAGATATAACACACCTGTGCCAGAAGTCTAACATATAATCCCTCAGCCAACATCTGTCATTGGCAGAACTGTTTATCTCTGCAAGTTACATATTCAGGAAAACCCAAAAGGGAGGCTGTATGGCCTAGTGGATGGAGCACTGACTGGGCCTCAGAACTCTTGGGTTCTATTCCCAGCTTGGCTACTGGCCTGCTGGGTAACCTGAACAAGCTTTTCACCTCTCTCTGTTTCAGTTTCCCTGTCTGCAAAGTGGGGATAATTATCCTGACCTCCTTTGTAAAGTACTTGAAGATCTACTGATGAAAAACACTGCATACGAACTAGGTAATATTAAAATTGCTGCTGACCCCATGCTAATGTCACTGTCCTCTCCAGGTTAGAGCTTTACAGGAAAGGACAAAACCATTCATAATTATTTAACTCTCCAAAGCTTTAAGAATACCAGCTACAGCCCTTTTCTGTGCTAGGTTTAAATCCCTTGGTAAATACAGGGAACCACCACCAGAACATACACAAGCTGGGCAGGTATTTTGAGCCTGAGCTGCTGTTTTGTATTCAGAGAGCTTCCCTTGTCATAAAAAACAATGATTTGCACTGAGCTAGTACAAGGTTTGGATATAAACCAGGTAAGATCCAGGGGCAGCCTGTGGGAATCCTGCAGTCTGCTGAAATGACTGATAATCCTGGCTGGAAACAGGCATGAGTGGGGCTGCTGCCACCCTTGAAGGCATGCCCATCTTTTATTTTCAAGGTATATGAAACCTGAAGGGGGCTATGTTCATAATACAAAAATTGCTGCCATTCTACAAAGTCCATATGGCCTTGACTCCGGTAAACCTTCCCCCCTCGTTACTGTATTTCTCTCATTTTCCCAAATCCACAAACATATACTGTACTGCAGAATATTTCCAAAGTATGGCCAAACCCACCCCCCAAATGTCATCAGAATATAAATATTACAGCCGCTGATCTGAGCAGCTGTGGGCTGAAGACTTATGGACACCTTGGGGTGGTTCCTCTGAGGACAGCAAGGAGGCACATCAATGGCAGACTGTATAGGCTTCTTCACACAGGAAGATTATGTCAGTACAAGCAAAGGTGTGAATTTAAACCAGTGTGATAATACCAGAATAACTCTCCACATGGGCACTCTTATTCCAGGGTACCAGGGCCTTATTTCTCTTTGGAATAAAACTGTCCACACAAGGAGTTACACCATTTTAACTATATCAGTATAATTATACAACTACAACTGGTAAAATTTTCCCATGTAGACCATCCCTAAGCAGGGGGTTCCTCCTGCCTGTAGTAAGTATTCCATTTCCTCCATCCTAATGGAAATTCAAACGAATATTGTTATACTGGAGAGTGTTGGTAGCCACCAACCAGTGTGTCTTTGAGCTGTGAGCAATCACAGACTTCACTGAAGCCAACACCAAACCCTTTCCCTCTGCCTGAACGAGGGAGCAAATAAATGCTCCTTTGTTTTCTGATAGCTGAAACAATAGAAACTACTGCCCAAACATGGACCAGCATAACAAGGCTGGAATAGAAGCTGCGCCTGTGAGTGCTGAGAAGTTTCCATTGCAAATGCAGGAGCTGAAATGGGTTGGATTGCAGTAGTATGTGTGTCTGTGAGAGGGAGAAGCAGAAGGACATCAGGAAATCAGCTAGGAAAGCCAAGAGAGGGGCAGAGAAGCATTGGCAGCATGGCGATGAGAGGAACAGGAAGCCAAGAGAGAGTACTTCTTTGGGGCAGAATGCTGGCCGCAGCAGGCTGGGAATTGTGAACAAGGAAATTGCCTCGTGTTGTTCCTACTGTGCATGGGAAAGAGGAATTTGTATACATGCTTGGTAAATAAACAGGATTGCACCAAGGAAATACCAGACTTGTATCATCAATTTCTGCTCATAACAGAAACAACCCAGAAAGGCCTTGAATATTGGCTAACCACTTAGGCTAAAAGGGACAATAATATTTCCAGCTGGCTACTGTTGGTTGACACACCAGAGCACACATAGCAGTCAGACCGTCCTGGTGGGGTCAGTCGGTGCCACCTGAGATCACGCACACAGTGTACACATGGTATGTGGCTAAGATAGCCATGTCATGTCCACTGGTCTCCCCTGAAATACCGGAAAGAAGGTGGGGGTAAATTTGAGTGCCATGGCATTATTTCCAAACTGCATTCCCTAGTTATGATTAACGCCGCTCTTTTGCAAAAATGAAAAAGAAATTTGAATTTCTGCTCCCTGCATCCTCTCAGTATTGCCTCTCCTCATGTTCTTACTGCAGAGTACAACCTATTACCGAGAATGAGCTAGTGAAGAGTACAGAAAGGAGATAGATTTCTGGGTCCTCGCTTCATGCGATTCTGGGACTTTGCCCTGTTTGCTTTGCACTGCGCATTTGACTGGCCCAGTGCTGCCAAACAGAAGTCAGTGACTTTTCTTTTTTGCAAACTTTGAGAGAAAATGGGCCTTGGACATTGTGCTGAGCTGACTGACATCGGAAGGTTTGGGCAGTATCTGGAGAGGAAATACTAAAACAGGACTGTCCCGCTGAATACTGTGGGGTTGGTAAGTATGTAATGAGATGCAACGGGGAAGGGGTTGGGGAGGATTAATAAGGGACAGGCCTGAATTAACCCCAGATGTGGACCTTGTATTCACAGCTAGGTTTGGAGCAGAGTTTGCAGCTCAAACCCCAATCTGTAATGGACCAAAGCCAAAGAACCCAAACTTTGCAGAATTTTTTGTTCCATTTCATTCTCTCTCCATCCTTCCACAATCAGAGATGGGCCCAAGAAGGATGTTCCTATGCTGACTCAGGAGGTCTAAGATTAACTCCTGGCTGTCCTACAAGCTTCCTGTGTGACCGGGGCAAGTCACTTCATCTCTGTCTGTTTCCCATCTGTGTAATGGTGATAACAATTAGAGCTGTGTGAAAATTTTTAAAAACCCTCATTTTGGGTCAAACTGACAATGAAATTTTTCAGAATGTTTGGTGAATCAAAAATTTGGAAAAAAAATTGTTTCTGGTTGAACTAAAAATTTCATTTTGATACTGACCCTTTTGAATCTTTCTAATACGTTGTTTAATAACATTAAAGGATTTCTTTTAAATGAAAAGTCATTTCAAACACAAAAAGCGAAATGTTTTGCTTCAAAAATGTTTAAAACAAAACATTATGATTTTTTCAGATTTTTGCTTTTGTTTGTTTTTTTCAACCAAAACAATTTGGCAAAAGTGACACAAATTATCGAAATGTTTCAATGTCACCAGATCCTCATTTTTTTTTGCCCGACAAAGGTTTCAGATGAAAAATTTCACTCAGCTCTAATAATATCTTCCTTCCTCCCACCCCTTGTCTGACTTCTCTATTTAGATTGAAATCTCCTCAGAGCAGAGAATGTTTCTTAGTATGTGTGTGTGTGCGCGCGTGTAATGCCTAGTTCAATTGAGCCCTGGGTTCAGCTGAGGCCCCTACATGCTACTGTAATACAAATAATAATGAAAGTTTGGCTACAAACGCTCCAAAGTCCACAGGCACTTGGATCTGGTGCATTAGTTCAGCTCATTGTAAAGCTGGGAGCCTTCTGTGAAATTTGGATTCTGGCTTGATTTCAAACATCCCATTGCCATGTTCAGAATGTTGCATTCTGGGCTTTTAATTGGGGCCCCTCTCTAATGACACCCCCAAATTAAGGCTGAATTAGATTCAAAAACTCTGACTGGCTGAGCCCATTCTGCAAACTATCTGTTTACTGAGCACTGCGAGTATGGTACAGTCAATGGTGCAGCAGCCCAAGGTTAAGCCCTAGGAACGGAGCCAGCTTTGGGGCTTTCGCTGTCCTAGGCAGACTAAAAACTCTGTCACCCATAGTGCTTAGTCACTCACATAATAAACCTGTCACAAAACATCTTCCTGCCTCAAGCAACCTCCCTTTCTGCTTGTTTGGCAGATCTGGCTCTGCCTGGAAGCTTGCATCATCTTCTGGCTATAGTGCGCTCTCATATCTATATAAGACATATATAGGATTCCCTCATCTCTATAGTTACACCTACCTCTTTTCCATATAGTCTATTGACCTACTGTGCAGTGTTAAGTCTCTGTGCACTTGGAGCTCAATCCTGTAACATGCTGAGCAATCTGTCCTGATCCACCAACGCACTAAGTGTGGGTTTAAGGTGCCTGAAGTCAATGGAGCTAGTCCGTACTTAGAAGTTCAGTGTGTCTCAGATGATTTGCTGGATCAGAACAGAGTGAGCAGGTGAAAGACTGAGCCCTTAGAGAAGATGGCATCTGAAAAAAAGGCTGAAAACAATTGCTTTGAGGGTATTTCAAAACAAAACCAACATGAGCATTGTTTTATGATCCCTATTTGCCAGGACCTTTTAGGAAGAAAATGTTCTGCAGTAAAATGTCTGCCTGAATTAGAGATTGGAGAGACAAGGTAATCTCTTTTATTGGACCAACTTCTGTTGAAGAGCCAACTTCTGTTGGTGATTCGAGCAGAGATAACACATCGTCTCTGGATTAGAGAATGACAGATTGGTGTCAGTAACTCAGAATTCTAAGGTTTCAGAGTAGCAGCCGTGTTAGTCTGTATTCGCAAAAAGAAAAGGAGTACTTGTGGCACCTTAGAGACTAACCAATTTATTTGAGCATAAGCTTTCGTGAGCTACAACTCACTTCATCGGATGCATTTGATGACGTGAGCTGTAGCTCACGAAAGCTTATGCTCAAATAAATTGGTTAGTCTCTAAGGTGCCACAAGTACTCCTTTTCTTTTTTCAGAATTCTAATTTTTCTGTGTTTGCAGGGGTTACGGTACAAATGGTTCTGAAGTAACACTTGCTCACAAATGAGCTACACTTAAAAGACCACATGGGGCTTATTACTATCTGTGCTACAGGAGATGGATCTCAAATGGTTTAGAGGATTAGATCTGCTCTCTGAATTTATCTGACCTTGGATCAGATTGTGCTGGCAATATCGTGCCCAGAGGCTTTCCCCATCCCTGATCAGGCTGGCTGTGTTTTTATTTGTGTGCAGCTTTTCTGTTGGGATGCTTCTCAGCAGTTACAGCCAAAGGTCCGTGCTGGAAGAGTTAATTCATTCAAACAAGTTCTATGACTTTCATTTGCTTAAACATATATCTGTATATGGGTAAAACTGTGAAAACACTTCTGGCTGTAAAATATTGGATTCTGCAATGCTGACCACCTCTGCTTAGGTGAGCGGAAGGGACCTAAAGCAGCTACAGCTTCCCCTGGCTATATGGAAAGTGGGGGGTGTCACCTCCGCAGCACCAGCCCTCACCAAAACCCCACTCTGCCAGGATGCCTCTGTGGAAGTCAGTGTTGCGGGGTTGAAGAGGAATATCAAGGGCAGGAGGGCATCAAACATATGGCCAGCTACTTTACCCAGCATCAACCCCTGCTCAGCCCAGGTATTTTGGCACAAAAATCATCCTAAACTCTGTTGTGTCCTGTCTATAGCCAGTGCTGAGCAGCCAGTGGGGGACTCAGTGAACAGCAGCAGGGTCAAACCTCTATGGCCAAGTCCTCCCCTGCAGGGTAACGAGGTTGTTTCCCATACTGCCCTCTATATCTTGCAGAAGTGGATGTGACTGGGCTACACATGTGGTGCCATATGTTGGGGCTGAAGATTTGCTCCCGCAGTCGTATGACACTAGGGCATATTTTTCTGTGTCTGGGGTTTATTCATCTGGCTTTTCTGCTCTCTCCCAGAAATTGGCCCTTATTTTCTGAAACATCCTGGACTGATTCTCTGAGATTCCACAAATGGAGATTGAGGGACTTTGTTAACACTTGGATACAGTCCAAGTCATCTACAGCAGTTCAGTTTTTAAAGAAAAAAAGCAGCGAAAAGCCTTAGACTGAGGCACTGAGTAAGAGTTAATTGTGGCTGCACGCAGGCACCATGGGAAAAGTTTACTTTAGCAATAGGAGCCTGCTATGACTTCCTAGTGTATCACAGTAATCCTAAAGCAATGGCCAACTGTGTCATTGAACACTGCCTCCAAAATACAGGGAGTAGAGTTAGGTCCACTCTGTTTAGATTTTATTTCTATTTTAACTTATATGTAGTTGTGATGGTTTTGTTTTTTATCTTCTCAGCTACCGAAAGGCATCACCCAACCAGACACACTGACTAATACTGTAAGCCATTCACTATATGTCTCTTATTTTCCCCTATGAGACTGCAGCACATATGATACAAAAAGGAAAGCCACAGGCATACCCGCAACAATGATCCCCATCTAAGCGAATATTAATGTCAGCTCTTGCAACCTAAGATAAACAGAATCTCACTCCCAACTGTTGCAAAGAGCCATTCCCAGAAGCCCAAAGACTTATAAAAGAGGAGCTACCACTTGCCATGAACCTTGCACAAGAAACTAAAGCAGTGAAGGGAATGTAAGAGTGATTAAGAGCACAGCAGATAAAATCATTCAGGGTCATACAAGTGGCCTCTCATTTTGTGCACACACAAGGTTTGCATACACAATTGCTGCAAAATATGTCCTTGGAGAGGCAATGGATGCTGAGGACATTCAGTCAACATTGTGCAGGATGCAGCCTGAAGCCCTCGCAGTCCCACCTCAGTATCACTGTCCCTATTGTTATACTATTCTAGCATCTAAGGCATCAGGGCCCCAATAGATAGGCAGTGTACTAACACATGTTAAAATACAGCCACTCTAGCTATGAGGTTACAATCTAAGTTACCACAAAAAATGCACGTGGACAAAACAAAAGGGAGCTGGTGGAGGACAAGGTAACAACAAAGAAAACCTCTTAAATGCCATGACTATTAGTTGCAGAGCCATCAGTATAGTACGCAGCCTTCATTCATACTCACAGAACTCCACCAGCAGATACTTAGTTTCCTTCAGTGCTCTGTCAAAGTTGCTCTTTTTCAGCACCAGAATGTTGTTCTCCTCTTTGATTTTGGGGAGTCTGGCTTTCTTTGGCTTTGTTTCCTTTGGGCCTATTCCATCCTCTGCTGCAAGACTTGGGAGAAACGGTAACATGAGGAATGAAAGCCACAGTGTCTTCATCCTGCACCTACTGCACTTCGCAGGCACAGAGTGAGAAAAAGGGACTAAGAGCTGAATGTTTGCTGTTAAAATGGCCATTACCTTATCAGCAGACCAAGTGGCTAATTCCCACATGATAACATTGATAACCAAAAGAACACCTTCTTGTCAACTCTTGGAAATGGGCCATCCTGATTATCACTACAAAAGGGTTTTTGTTTTTTTTTCTCCTGCTGATAATAGCTCACCTTAATTGATCGCTCTCGTTATAGTGTGTATGGCAACACCCATTTTTTCATGTTCTGTGTGTGTGTGTGTGTGTGTGTGTGTCTATCTACCTATTTACCTATCTTCCTACTGACAGGTTTCAGAGTAACAGCTGTGTTAGTCTGTATCTGCAAAAAGAAAAGGAGTACTTGTGGCACCTTAGAGCCTAACCAATTTATTTGAGCATAAGCTTTCATGAGCTACAGCTCACTTCACTGTATTTTCCACTGCATGCATCCGATGAAGTAGGTTTTAGCCCACAAAAGCTTATGCTCAAATAAATTTGTTAGGCTCTAAGGTGCCACAAGTCCTCCTGTTCTTTTTGCTGATACAGACTTACACGGCTGCCACTTGGAAAATTGACAACAAAATCTGCCATGAGTGGAGCCAACCTTGGTCCTCCCCAGGAAAGTCAGAGCTGTTAAATGATATGATCACTTTTTAGCAATGCTTGGAAAACCAATTCCTGGGCAGTTAAGGGGGAAAGGTTCTCATCAATGAGAACAATATCTGGCGAGGGAGAGGGGAAATACTGAATAAAGCTTGGCTATAGAAAGGAGAGTTGGGTTAATAATGTACCTATAATTAAGAACATCAGCTATGTTATTAACTTTACCGAGAGTTGATGTAGAGATGACACGGATGTCCCCATTGGAACTTAGGTGCCTATGAACGTAAGGGGGCCTTGATAACTGCTCTTAAGGATAATATTTGGTCATCTGTTATACTAATGGGACTGCTTACTGAAGGTCTGATCCAAATCCCATTGACATTAGTAGAAAGACTCCCATTGATTTATGAGGGTGTTGGATCATATCCCAAATAAGCTACAAGTCAGTGGGTGAAATCTTGGCTCTGCTGAAATCAGTGAGAGTTTTGTCATTGGCTTCATTGGAGGCAGGATTTCACCTACTTTGAGAAGTGGTAGCAGCATCTGGCCCATAGTAATTAGCTAATGTCTCCATAGACCTCTGAAGGTGCAAAGCACTCTGTAAATTCAAAGCAGTATTACTATAAACTGTTAGAATTCTATACGGTGCATATGTGGGTACCCTTGTCAGAGCATGTTGAAGAATATCCTTACAGAGAGATGGTGCATTACAGGAATAACAGATGGCTTATTTCCCAAAATATTTGCCACATGGTAACTAAAAAAGAAACAGCCTTGTACATTCCTAATGCCCTTTTCTTAGATTATTGACTGGAATGCAATGTAGCATACAGGCCAAAGTTACAGCTTCTGCAGTGGAGACCAAATGGTCTGTTAAAGCAATGAGGAGTCCTTGTGGCACCTCAGAGACTAACAAATTTATTTGGGCATAAGCTTTCGTGACATCTTACTGAACCTCTTCTTTACTGACATTTCCAGGGTGTAAATGGCCATTTCTTTCCTGGGACAAGTATTGAATGGTGTCTTCACCATTATAATTTTTTTTTCATAAAGTAGTCATGCAAAGGGTCAGGATGATACCATTTCTGAGAAAGTCAGGAAACCTGTTCTAGGAGGTCCACTTACTCATGGTTATAGAGGCATCTGGTTTTTGAGAAGAAGAAAGGGAGAACATGAAAATATTTGATAGGGTGTTGGGGAAGGAAGATGTGTGTCTAGTGGCTAGGTCCGGTGGCTAGGCCTTGTTTCCAGTCTCCGCTCTGCCATTGTTCTGATCTGTGACCTCGAACAAGACACTTTGCACCTCTGTACCTTAGCTTCTCCATCTGTAGAATGGCGGTCATACTACTATCTTCCTTTGTGGAACACCTGGAGATATAGAGATGAAAAACACTGTATAAAGTGGTGTTACTTGTTCAAAGCACAAACCAAAACTGTTAATTACAAGCTGTTAATTACCAGTCTACAAAGAAAGTCGATAGTGTGCCTGTAAATAGGGATACAGATGTTAGTAACTTATTCAGATCAATAAAAATATAAAATAAAAGTTCTTTAGAAACTAGTCCAAATTTTTTAAAAATATGCCTGGTATTATATGCGCCATTTTAGCAAATGATAAAGTAGAAATGATAGATTATTCTGTAGCTGTATTTTCTCTTTCAGGCATTGTTGCAGTAGGGCCTGATTGGAAGGCACTGAAGTCTGTGGAGAAATTCCATTGACTGCAGTGGGCTTCGGATCAGGCTCATAATGTGACTGGAACCATATTCTCTTATCATGCACATAGAACTCTTAATGAAGTAACTGAGAGCTGTGTGTACAACTTGAGGGAAAGATATGACCCTATATAAACACTGTTGCTAAATCAACAAATGCAAAAGGATTTTGTAAGAATGACTAACAAAAACTAGAAAGAGGTTGGTTTGACTTTGGTTGTATTTTTTCTATAATCTGCTCTTTTCAAAGTCCTTGTATAAGTGACATCCAGGGAATGAAAAAGTATCTAAGAATGTGAAGAGGCCTGCATGGGCTATCTGAGACGAACATCCTTTCAGTAGTTATCTCAGATCACAGCCTAAGCCGCCTCAGTAATAAACCTACAATGACAAGGTCATTTGTTCAAGTAGTTACTCTTCACTGTCTGCCACTGAAACAAGTGATAAGTAACCTAAATCCTTTATGAAGAACCCTTATCAGTGAATACCGCAGTATATTGGGAAAGGTTGTTGACCTCAAAGTTACGGAAAGAGGTTAGAGTAAAGCAGAGTAGTTTAAAGAATGAAGAATACTTGTGGCACCTTAGAGACTAACAAATTTATTTGGGCATAAGCTTTCGAAGCTTATGCCCAAATAAATTTGTTAGTCTCTACAGTGTCACAAGTACTCCTCATTCTTTTTGCTGATACAGACTAACACGGCTGCTACTCTGAAACCTGTCAGGGTAGTTTAGGAAACAGGCCTGTTGGGGCCAGGTGGCAGAGGGAAAGAGAATCTGTTTGCTGAATTGTGCAGAAAATTGAAAATTCAAGGGTGTAAAAATCATTCACAACAAAATAGCAAAAATGGTCAATACTTTTGCACAGCCTTGGTTATAGGAAATAGTGCTTTATGTCTTTAGAGAACTGTGGAAATACTAAATGCTGCAGAACTGGAATGTTAGCTGTCAATTAATATTATATGCAATGTTGTTGTAGCGGTGTCAGTTGGGTGAGGTAAAATAAAAAGTGAATGTTATATAAATATACTTCTTGGTAAGCGTTCTTTTTAAATGGCCATTCACATTAAAATGTGATACCCTTATTGGGATATGAGTCAAATGCAACATACGGACATTTGGGCCGCATCTGTATATTTTGATATTTTAAAAATTCCTTTGAAACAAAATGCAAATAAAGAAGTTTTAAAGTGATTTAATGTATTTTCAGAGTAGCAGCCGTGTTAGTCTGTATCCGCAAAAAGAAAAGGAGTACCTGTGGCACCTTAGAGACAGGTACTCCTTTTTTTAATGTATTTTATTATTATTACTCTTATTGATAGCTTTGGTAAACACTTTGCTCTGAGTTATCACCGTCCATCTAAGGCTTGCAACACACTTACAAACATCAGTTTATTTAGCCTCACGGTAGTTTTGTGAGGTAGATAAGTATTATTGCTCATTTTACCAAGTCCAACTCCATTAAAATCAATGGAAAGGTTCCCACTGACTTCAGTGGAGTTGGGTCAGTCCCTAAGTGATTTGCCTACAGTCACAAAAGAAGTCTGAGGCAAAGCCGTGACTAGAACCTGGGTTTCTTGACATCTGAAGCTGGGTTTTAATAACCACAACATCATCCTGCTCTCTGTACTGTATGTTCTTATGCATTATTCAGCTCAGATCAGAAGACAGAGAGGGTGATCTAGAGTGTCTTTTAAAAAATTGACGGGTTTCAGAGTAACAGCCGTGTTAGTCTGTATTCACAAAAAGAACGGGAGTACTTGTGGCACCTTAGAGACTAACCAATTTATTTGAGCATAAGCTTTCGTGAGCTACAGCTCACTTCATCGGATGTAGCTCACGAAAGCTTATGCTCAAATAAATTGGTTAGTCTCTAAGGTGTCACAAGTACTCCTTTTCTTTTTAAAAAATTGTTTTGTTTAAATATAAAAGACACCTTACAACTTGTATCTCTGCAAAGTTATCCACTCGATCTGAACTGAAAGGAGTGTATATGTCTTTAGAATCCCATCTTCAGCCTCCTTCTGTTACTTCAGCAGAGATGGATACAGTGTGGATTCATTGTGTCTCTTAATCGTGGGAAAAATAAAGCTATCTGTAGAAGTTGTTCAAAGGAATACTGGATAAACTTTAAAAGAGCATTATAAAGCCTTTTTAAATGTATCGTGCAGTCATCTCTAAAATGGAAAGATGTATTAACTTCCCACCCTCTAAGAAAATAGAACTGGAAAGAAAGAACAATATACAAATACAAAAAGGTTTGTCAGCATTTTTGTAAGTGCATGGTGTTCAGTGTGGCGAATTGCCATCTAGTGGTATGTTGAGGGAACAGCAAAGTCATATAGGCTACTTTTAGTGTGATGAGAAAAGGAGTACATGTGGCACCTTAGAGACTAACCAATTTATTTGAGCATAAGCTTTCGTGAGCTACAGCTCACTTCATCGGATGCATACTGTGGAAAGTGTAGAAGATCTTTTTATATACACACAAAGCATGAAAAAATACCTCCCTCCACCCCACTCTCCTGCTGCTAATAGCTTATCTAAAGTGATCACTCTCCTTACAATGTGTATGATAATCAAGGTGGGCCATTTCCAGCACAAATCCAGGTTTTCTCAACCCCCACCTCCCCCACCACCACACACACAAACCCACTCTCCTGTAATTAGAATGTACAGCTATGGTAAGGACTTGTGGCTTCCACAATGTCTCTGTCCAAGTGCTATGAGCTCAACACACATTCCAACTGACAACACTGTACAGTTTTGTTAGCACTTTTCCATAAGAAGCTAAATCTCATCCAAAATTAACAAGATTAGGTCTCTTTTGTCTCTTTCACTAGTGTAAATCAGGAGTAAGTCCACTGAAGTCAATGGAATTACACTGGTATGAAACTGAATCCGGCCAGAAGAAATGGACTAGAAAGTGAAGTGTTTGGTGTACTCACCACTTGATAATGCTGAAGATAAATATGCTAATGAAAATGCTACTGTCATAAATATAAAGGGAAGGGTAACTACCTTTCTGTATACAGTGCTATAAAATCCCTCCTGGCCAGAGGCAAAATCCTTTCACCTGTAAAGGGTTAAGAAGCTACGGTAACCTCACTGGCACCTGACCCAAAATGACCAGTGAGGGGACAAGATACTTTCAAATCTGGAGGAGGGGGGGAAAGGCTTTTGTCCGTCTGTGTGATACCTTTGCCGGGAACAGATCAAGAATGAAAGCTCTCCAACTCCTGTAAAGTTAGTAAGTAATCTAGCTAGAAAATACATTAGGTTTTCTTTGTTTTTTGGCATGTAAATTCGCTGTGCTGGAGGAAATGTGTATTCCTGTTTTTGTGTCTTTTTGTAACTGAAGGTTTTGCCTAGAGGGATTCTCTATGTTTTGAATCTGACTGCCTGTAAGATTATCTTCCATTCTGATCTTATGGATTTGGTCTCTTATCTTTTTTTGTTCTAATAAAGTTCTGATTTTTAAGAATCTGATTGGGCTTTTTGGGTCTTAAAAATCCAAGGGATTTGTGCTCATCTTGTTTATTCTCAAGCCTCCCCAGGAAAGGGGATGTAAGGGCTTGGGGGGATATTTTTGGGAAATAGGAATTCCAAGTGGTCCTTTCCCTGTTCTTTGTTTAAAACACTTAGTGGTGGCAGTGTTTTACCTAATCCAAGGGCAAAGACTTTGTGCCTTGGGGAATTTTTAACCTAAGCTGGTAGAAATAAGCTTAGGGGGTCTTTCATGCGGGTCCCTACACGTGTACCCTAGAGTTCAGAGTGGGGAAGGAACCCTGACAGCTACTGTGATTATTTACAAGTTCACAATAATAATTAAGGTAGAAAATTTCAGTTTAAAATAACAAAGTCCATTGGGGGCACAGATTGTCGATAGTTTGTATTCTGTTTGCATTAACTTATCCAACTGTGCTTATTAGACAGCTTTCAGGATGTGACTGTTGGTTTTTGTTATTTGTTTTTGCCATTGCAGATGAATGATCCACCACGAATATTCAATGACTTTTTCATACAGTTGGATAAGTCAGTATCATGAAGACTTTATTTAAATTACGAATTCTCCAGTCCTTGTGGACTCCCCCATCACCTTCTAGATTATTCCACAAAGATAACAGGCGTCTTGTGGCTCACATTGTTTCACACTATGAATCTATAAACCGGTGTGAACAGGAACTGCCAGAACACTTCAACTTTGCAAGTGATGTCCTAGACAAATGGTCTCAGCTGGAAAAGGTAGCAATTATTTTACATCACAGGTATTGGGCCAGATCTTCAGGTGGTGTAAATCAACTATAGAAGAGATATGCTGATTTACACCTGCTGAAGAACTGATCCTTTATTTTCTTTTCTGTCTCAGAAATCTTTGTATCTTTAAGGCATCAGCTGCAAAAGATAATTTGCCTTTTAATGTTAGAGACACCTTAATCTCTCTGTCTGTAACAATAAGGGATCAGCCCACTGGTGAAGTGTGGTCCTTGTTCTTGTTCTTTCTCTTAAACCATTTCATATCTCCTTGCTTATTTTAACTTCTTGAGTTTTCTGCTAGGCTGGGAAGAGACCTGCAATTGCAGCTTTCTGGTGGATAAATGATAAGAGAGATGAGGTGAAGTGGAGCTTTGAGGAGCTGGGATTTTTGTCTAGAAAAGCAGCCAATGTGCTCTCTGACCCATGTGGATTGCAAAGAGAAGACCGAGTAATAGTGATTCTACCTCGGATACCAGAGTGGTGGATACTGAATGTGGCTTGTATCCGAACAGGTTAGTAAAAATATTTGGATATTACTGAATGTGGTGGAGAAAGAAAATAAAATAAAGAAATCTGAAAATCACCAAATTAATTTGAAAAGAGTATGTAAGTTAATGAATTGCTAGGCCAATGTGCCTAATTAGTAGCTGTAGTAGTATTGTTCCTTTGTACTGCAGTAGTGTCTCAGAACCCCAGTCATAGACCAAGCCCCCACTGTGATATGCTCTGTACAAATATGGAGCCCTCTGTTACAACCATGCCACCCCAGTGGCTTCAATTACAGGCCAGATTTGGCCAATTATATTATAATTGAAGGCAGAATATATTAATTTGATATAACCAAACAGTTAAACAATTGGGGCTAAGAAGTTGCTGTTATAATTTTGCAAATTTTGTGTCATCTGCAAATTTTATAAGCATTCTGTCCACTCTATCATCCGATTCATTAATGAATGTATTGAATAGTACTGGTCTGTCCTGGGTCCAGTACTGGTCAATAGTTTCATTAATGATTTGGATAATGGAGTGGACAGTATGCTTATCAAATTTGTGGATGACACCTAGCTGAGAGAGGCTGCAAGCACTTTGGATGACAAGATTAGAATTCAAAAGGACCTTGATAAATTGAGAATGGGTTTGAATCAACAAGATGAAATTCAGCAAAGACAAATGCAAAGGTAGGAAAAACCGAATGTATACAAAATGGGGAATCACTGGCCAGGTACTAGTACTGCTGAAAAAGATCTGGCATATTGGTGGATCACAAATGAATCAACAATGTGATGCAGTTGCAACAAAGGCTGGTATCATTCTGGGGTGTATGAACAGGACTGTTGTATGTTTAAATCTTTGCCAGAAGCTGGGAATGCGCAACAGGGAATGGGTCATTTGATGATTACCTATTCATTCCCTCTGGGGCACCTGGCATTGGCGGATGACAGGATACTGGGCTAGATGGGCTTTTGGTCTGACCCAGTATGGCCATTCTTATGTTCTTAAATGGGCTGAATCAAACCCCAGCTCTAAACATCTTCAACTTTGGCGTATTCAAGATCTTGACTAACAGTTGGTAACTTGGGCCCATCTTTACTCATGATCTGAAATAATTGCTTGTTCATTCTTAACATGGACTTTGCCATCATATCATTGATATGATCTTCATGTGTGTTCTCTAAGGGGTGGGCTCTTTATAAGTGACTCCATTTCTCTGTGGCTGGTGTGCCTACTGTCATCTAACTAAAAACATTTTAAAAATTCATCCCCAATTTAGAAAAATAACATTGTTGCTCTTTTCTAGGAATTGTCTTTATTCCAGGGACATCCCAATTAACGGCCAAAGACATTTTCTATCGACTCCAGGCTTCGAAGGCCAAGTGCATCATTACCAATGACACACTGGCACCTGCAGTGGATTCTGTCATGCCTGATTGCCAGTTTCTGAAAACCAAGCTAATTGTTTCTGAAGGCAGCAGGGATGGGTGGCTAAACTTCCAAGAGCTACTAAAGTAGGTATCAGCTGTTTTAGCAATGTCACTATGAGATTAAACAAAAGCCAGGTGTATCAGTTAGATAAACTGATGAGGAATCCTTCACTTTAGAATCCATTTCTAGCATAGACTCATAGACTTTAAGGTCAGAAGGGACTATCATGATCATCTAGTCCAGCGGTTCTCGAACTGTGGGTCAGGACCCCAAAGTGGGTCCCGACCCCATTTTAATGGGGTCACCAAGGCCAGCATTAGACTTGCTGGGACTCGGGGCAGAAGCTGAAGCCCGAGTTCCACCCTCACTGCTTGGGCTGCAGCCTCCTCTTCCCCCACCACCCCGTCCTGGGGCGGCAGGGCTTGGGCTGCCTCCCCACTCCATGTCATGTAGTAACTTTGTTGTCAGAAGGGGGTTGTGGTGCAATGAAGTTCGAGACCCCCTGATCTAGTCTGACCTCCTGCACATTGCAGGCCACAGAAGCTCACCCACCGCCTCCTGTAATAGACCCCCTAACACCTGGCTGAAGCCCTCAAATCATGATTTAAAGACTTCAAGTTACAGAGAATCCACCATCTACACTAGTTTAAACCTGCAAGTCACCCATGCCCCATGCTGCAGAGGAAGACGAAAAACCTCCAGGGTCTCTGCCAATCTGACCTCGGGGGAAAATTCCCTCCCAACCCCAAATATGGCGATCAGTTAAACCCTGAGCCAACACCTGGGAAAGAATTCTCTGTAGTAACTCAGAGCCCTACTGCATCTGGCATCCCAACACAAGCCATTGGGGATATTGCTTCCAGCAGTCACAGATCAGCTACGTGCCATTGTAGGCAGTCTCATCAGACCATCCCCTCCGTAAGCTTATCAAGCTCAGTCTTGAGTTAGGTTTTTTTCCCCTGATGCTCCCCTTGGAAGATTTGAATGAAAAGCTTTGCCATACTTCCACTCGCTCACTCTAGTTACTGCATTAACTTTAATTTCTCTTCCTTGCCTTCAGGGCCCTGAAGAGCTCTCTCCTGGCCTGTGCCTTAGACCTTCTGTCTTTGCACGTTCCCCCAGACTCCATTCTGTCAACAACACCAGCCACAAAGCGCCATTCATTTCCCTCTCCCATTCCACAACTTTGTCCTGGTTGCCTCATTTGTGTGCAGTAACTTACCCACCTTCTTGTCAGATCAGGCCTTCTCACAGCTTGCTGCTGTTTCTACAATGCCCACAAAAGAGCAATTTACAACCCCAAAGCCTCCCTTTGCAATTTATCTTATCTGTGCCTGTTTTTAGAGCCCAATCCAAAGCCCACTGAAGTTAGCAGAAAGATCCCCTTGACTTCACTGGATTTTGAACCAGAGCCTTAGACTGTGAGTTCTGCGGGGCTGTGACTGGTTTTGCTTGTGAATGCTGTTCAGCTTTGAGCCTCTGGACATCTCTGAGTAAATAATTATAGAAAAAACCTCTAGAATATGCTGTTGGTTCTCATATCTTAGATTGCATGAGCTCCCACATGGAGGCACAGTCTGTCAATAGCAGAATCCCTGGAGTTAGTCTGTATTGCTGTATTCTACAGAGTCATAACTAGTGCAGCTGTTTATTTTGTAAGACTAGTAACCGAGCCCAGCATTGCTCTGTTAATGTCTGAACTGTAGCAGGTTTCAGAGTAACAGCCGTGTTAGTCTGTATTCGCAAAAAGAAAAGGAGTACTTGTGGCACCTTAGAGACTAACCAATTTATTTGAGCATGAGCTTTCGTGAGCTACAGCTCACTTCATCGGATGCATACTGTGGAAACTGCAGAAGACATTATATACACAGAGACCATGAAACAATATCTCTTCCCACCCCACTCTCCTGCTGGTAATAGCTTATCTACAGTGATCATCAAGTTGGGCCATTTCCAGCACAAATCCAGGTTTTCTCACCCTTCCCCCCCCCCCCCCCAAACTCACTCTCCTGCTGGTAATAGCACATCCAAAGTGACCACTCTCTTTAAAATGTGTATGATAATCGAGGTGGCCCACTTCCAGCACAAATACAGGTTTTCTCACCCCTCCCCCCCCTTTTTTTCAAAAAAACACACACACAAAAACTTGCTCTCCTGCTGGTAATAGCTTACCCAAAGCGACCACTCTCCCTGCAATGTGCATGATAATCAAGGTGGGCCATTTCCAGCACAAATACAGGTTCTCTCACCCCCCCACCCCATACACACACAAACTCACTTTCCTGCTGGTAATAGCTCATCCAAAGTGACCACTCTCCCTACAATGTGCACATTGTAGGGAGAATGGTCACTTTGGATGAGCTATTACCAGCAGGAGAGTGAGTTTGTGTGTATGGTTTTTGGAGGGGGGTGGGGGGTGAGAAAACCTGGATTTGTGCTGGAAATGGGCCACCTTGATTATCATACACATTTTAAAGAGAGTGGTCACTTTGGATGGGTTATTACCAGCAGGAGAGTGAGTTTGTGTGGGGGGGGGGGGGCGGAGGGTGAGAAAACCTGGATTTGTGCTGGAAATGGCCCAACTTGATGATCAGTGTAGATAAGCTATTACCAGCAGGAGAGTGGGGTGGGAGGAGGTATTGTTTCATGGTCTCTGTGTATATAATGTCTTCTGCAGTTTCCATGGTATGCATCCGATGAAGTGAGCTGTAGCTCACGAAAGCTCATGCTCAAATAAATTGGTTAGTCTCTAAGGTGCCACAAGTACTCCTTTTCTTTTTGTGAACTGTAGCAAATATTGTGGGCTCTTTTGAAAAGAGTGCATAGAGTCACTGTTAGGAATTATGTGTTCCACAGGGTGGCACCGGCTGACCATAACTGCATCAAGACCAAGAGTCGAGACCCAATGCTCATCTATTTTACCAGTGGAAGCACAGGACCTCCAAAAATGGTTGAACATTCCCACAGTAGTTACGGCTTAGGATTTACAGTCAGTGGCAGGTATAACCCCTAATTGATCCTAAGAGTCTGACCTAGTGACAAGATCCCTTGTTGAAGGTAAAGGAGGCAGTGACAGTAAAAGCCTTATAAAATTAGATATTTCAATAGCAAAGAAACCTGCTTTCCCCTCCCCCTTAAAACCACGATGAAAAGCTTTTTACAGCAAGAAATTGCAATTCAAATCATCAGCAATAATGATTTGTCACCCAAGGGACAGGGTAAGTGGACTATTCCACTTGCAGAAAAACAGGATAAAGCTCAATTTTTAATAGCACATGGGCATTTCCTGAAAACTAAAGTTTCCTGGGCCAGATCCTCAACTGGTATAAATTGTCATAGCTTGGTTGAAACCAATGGCAATGTGCTGATTTACACCAGATAAGGATCTTGCCTCTTGATTTTTGCTTCATGGGGAGGGTGAAATTTCAAGAAAATTTAAAAAAATCTAACAAATCATGGTGCAAAATGTTACCCCAAATGACCACCTCTTGAGTGAAGAAGAGAGAGTGGCCAATTTCTTTCTTTCTTCTGTTTATATCTGCATTACCTTTATTTCCAGCTACTGTGCAATATTGGAATATTCTTTTAATTGAAGTAAGAGGTGACACATATGTCAGACAATACAAGAAGAAAACATAGTCATGTGCAGAGGTCTTCAAAAGTGCGGCATGCTCAGATCCTAATGATGTCATTGAGAGCACCTCTGGAAATCAGGCTATATCTGTTACCCAAAAGAACATTGGTGCTGAGCGTCAAGTATGGGGAATACTAGAGTCACTGTGCAAAACACTGGGGTTGAATCTCAAATGCACTTGGGATCAGCCGTGTTTGGAGTGTAACCTGAACTTGTGAAGCTTGAATGAAAACTTCTTGTACTCCCTGGTCCTGATCTAAAGGTGATTGTAATAGAAACACTCCTGCGGACTTCAGTGAGCTTTGAAGCAGCCTTGTCTGGTTATCTATCATTCTGAGGCTTCCCGTTGTATTTTGAGTTTCAACTTTATTGATAACCATATGACTGAGAGAGTCAATAAAAGTCATTTCCTTCAGGTTCCTAGAGAAAGAGCCTGTGGTTTAGCTGCTCTCTCTGATCTGGGTGTGGGGGGGGAGAATCTCCAAATGCTGCATTCAGCTCTGGAGCTGGATGCAGGCTTTGTGGCTCAAGCCCACTGCTGTAAATAACACATTCTAGAAGAAAATAGTAAATTTGAAACATGAAAAGAGAGAGAGAAAGAAAAGAGGAGGGGCCCAAGAGAGGAGAGGGGAAGGATCTTTATGATTAAATTTAATTTCTTATGAACTTTGTGCCGTTCAGTGAATGTGGCTTGCTGAAACCACATCTTCTAAATGAGGCCTCCAGCCCCTTTTCCTTATTATCTAGTAACCTGCATTCCACTCTCTCATGCTGCATGCGACAGCCTCTGACAGTAGATAAATTCTTTCCCTCTGAATTATCAGGTACTGGCTGAATCTGACTCCCTCAGATATATTCTGGAATACGTCAGACACAGGATGGGTCAAGTCAGCCTGGAGCAGCTTTTTTTCTCCCTGGAGTAGCGGATCGTGTGTCTTTATACACAACATGCCACAGTTTGAACCAACAACCGTCGCAAATGTAAGAATAACAATTCACACTGCAGGTTTTATTTCTATTTTGCATAAGTGAAGCAGACCCCGACAATTCAGAATCAAATACACACTGACCCTCATAGAATCATAGAATATCAGGATTGGAAGGGTCCTCAGGAGGTCATCTAATCCAACCCCCTGCTCAAAGCAGGACCAATCCCCAATTTTTGCCCCATATCCCTAAATGGCCCCTTCAAGGATTGAACTCACAACCCTGGATTTAGCAGGCCAAAGCTCAAACCACTGAGCTATCCCTCCCCCCAGTACACACCACTCGCCCCCTTCTCCCCCCAGCAGCACCAGGCTCCCTTATTTTTAGTGCCTTCTGAGGAAAGGGGCAGGCAATGTCCTATATGCACCCTCTCTCACCCTGGATTTTCAAACAGTGGCTGACGGGCCCACTTCTCCCTGTTGTGTGTCAAGGATCCAGCCACAGAGCCCACTCCCCTTCACATCAACATCTTCTGAACACAGGACAGCCTGTTTTCCTAAGTACACGGCTGGGAAAGGCTCATCCAGTCCCACTGCTGCCAGTGATCAGGGCTTTTTCTTCAATCTGGAACATAGTAGCCTTGGGTAGTAATTAGCAGCCCTGACATTAGAAACACCAGATATTCAGTCTGATCATTAACCTCTTCATGACTGTCGGAGGGTGAATACTTTTAACGGCTATGGCAATAGGACTGAATGATACAGATCCTGAGACATCACTGGCTTTCCTTACTGAAGTTGAGGGCCAAATTCTTCCCCTTTGTTGAAGTCCATGGCATTCCCCATTGTGAATTTGACCACTACATTTAAAATTGTAGGCACTCCAGTTCCACAGTGGTAGGTACGGTACAGGAACCTGAATGGTTCACCAAGATGGTGTTTTCTATGGCACCCATAGCCCCATTAGCCACGCACACATTTGCAGGATCAGGCCTCAATCCATCCTTTCTGTTCAATCTGGTAACTTTCCGATTTTTAATTTTTCCAGACTCTCTCAAGGTATCCCATAACCACTTTCTGCACAGCACCAACTGCCTACTGCATGCTTGTGCAGCACGGTGTTACCAGGTACCATACATCTGCTTATTGGTAATAGTAAATAGAGACGCATTCTTAGTGATAGGACAGTTCTCGTTGTTTGGTTCACTACACTGTTTTCATTTTATTTTCTGCTTTAAATGGCACCTTGTTAAGGGGTCATTCTAACAAGAGAAAATGTTGTGCTGGAATCCTAGAGCCAACAAAAACCCCACAAATTCAGTTCCTGTGCAATATGGGAGCAAATCTTTGGAAAGACAATAAGGATGAACCAAGCCAGTTTGGGCAAATGCAGCTACCTTCAAACATGAGATTGTTTTAAGGCCCAAAGGTAGCTTGAGGCAAGATATGGCCAACTTTTAGGCAAGACTGGATAAGAGTTATACCTGTGTAAGGCAGAATTTGTCCCATACATTTGAAAGTAAAATGAGCAGTTAAATTGGCCGCTCACAAATTGATATTTATTCGGAAGTTGTATCCAATGATATGCTATTCTCTGGAAATATTCAGCTCAAATGGATGTGGTATATATGTGTTCCTAGCAGTTGTTACACACTGGATAACATATGCAGTTTATTCAGATCTGATCCTGGCCTTCTGGGGTCTTGTAGCCAGAAGAGCAGGTCTCGCATATATGTTTTAATCCTGCCACAGTTGACTCCTGTCTTGGAAGTGAATCAAAGTTCTGCGCTGCCAACAGCAATGGTGTGAGAGATCTTGGTACCAGTGGGTTACTTTTCTGAGCACAGCTATACAAACCCTCTGCTCTTCTCCACTGTCATAGTATGCTTGTTCACTGGCATAAGTTAGCTGAGATCTCCTGAGTTTTCTTGAGTTAGCTCTTCCAAGAAACAGCTGCTCTTTCTTTTCTGTTGACCTCCATAAACGTTTCATTTGCAAGGGATTCCCATCCTGGTACCACTGAAGCAAATGGAAGCTTTGCATTGACTTCACTGGAAACTAGATCAGGACCTAAGATGATCTAAGAGTCAAAGTACAACCTTCTACAGCATGATGATTATTTGTTTTCCACAATGGCACGTGAGGTTGAGTGGCACGTGAGGTTGAGGCATGTGTCAACAGTTTAAAGTTGAGGGAGGTTGGCCAGCTAAAACCATTTGAAAACTGAAGGGTTATTGATTCTTATTGTTTTCTGTTCCTCTCGAGTTACAAGTTCATGAGTCTGCGTCACTGTGTGACTGGAGGGGAGCCACTCAATCCAGAAGTGATGGAGCAATGGAAAACCCAAACAGGTCTGGATATCTATGAAGGCTATGGCCAGACGGAAACAGTACGTCTGCACTAATTATCACATGGTAACCTCTAACAATGTAATCTTACAGGGACATGATGCATCTGTCAAACCATGGGAAAGGGCAGGAATTTACTTAGTTCAAAGTTGTTAAGGAAGCTATAGGTGAATTAGGTATTGAGTTTTATATAATCAACATAACAACTAGACTTATAGATTTTAAAGCCTGAATGATCCATTATGATTATCAAATCTGACCTCCTGCATAACACAGGCCACAGAATTTCACCTAATGATTTTTTCTGCAAGCCCAGTAACTTGTGGCTGAACTGGAGCAACATTTTGAGAAAGAGAAACTAGAAGTAATTAGCTACAAAAACCCATGTGCCATGCTTTGAATTGCAACAGAAAACAGAAAACCAGCTTCATAGCAAGATCTGTGTATATAGAAATTTAGGGTCTGAACATAACAAAAATACTTAGGGCCAAATTCAGCCCTTCTTTAATTTTATCTTCAAAGTGGACACACAGTAATGCTGCAAGACCAGGGTCCCTTTACATCCCTTTTCTGGAAAGCTGAGGTGTGTCCACAGAGCCACCCACACAGCCAGCCAGGTACACAAGCAATCTCAGCAGGGGAGGTGCATAGTGGAGGTGGGAAACATGCACTGAAATGTGTGGACAGTGCCTCTTGGCAGCGACGCTGAACCATCAACTGATCTCTCTTGCTGGGAGTGGGTTTGTGGGAAGAGAAAAGTTGTGTGCCACTTGACAATTTTGTTTTCTCTTCATACAAATATTCAGAAGAGGTGACATGGAGTTGGCCCTCAAAAGTTATCACATGTGAACATTGTCAGCTAGATTAAAATCACTAAGAACCAAATAAAAACCCATGTATTATACAGGTAACAATATGTGCCAACGTGAAAGGAATGAAAATTAAACCAGGCTCTATGGGAAAGGCATCTCCACCTTATGATGTTCAGGTATGTTGATACATTTTCCTGGCTGAGCTCTATCTAAAAGATAGTTCTCATCCTCTTCTCCTCATATTATAGTTGTGAACTGTAAAGAAATTACATTGGACCAGTCAAAACAATCATGTTTTTCTTCCTGCAGGTTGTAGGTGACCAGGGTGATATTTTGCCTCGAGGAGAAGAAGGAAACATTGCCATCCGAATCAAACCTACAAGGCCATTTTGTCTTTTCTCTCAGTATTTAGTAAGGAGACTTCTTATTATATTCAGAAAGTTTCATGCCACTTCTCAGACGTATTGAGAAGTCCATCGGTAAAATCCTGGCTCTATTGAAATCAATGGCAAAATTTCCTTTGACTTGAATGGGGCCAGGATGTCACCCAACATGTCCACAAGGTCTCTTAGGGTAAGTCTATGCTGCAGTTAAACACCCACAGCTGGCCCTTGTCAGCTGATTCAGGTTCCCTGAGCTCAGGCTACAGGGCTGTTTAATTGTGGTGTAGATGCTTAGGCTCTGGGACCCTGCAAGGGGGAAGGGTCCTAGAGCCCAGGCTCCAACCTGACCCCAAATATCTACACTGTAATGTTATAGCCCCATAGTCTGAGCCCCACAGCCTGAGTAGCTGACATGAGCCAGTTGCAGGTGTTTTACTGCAGTGTAGACATACCCCAAGAGTCCCATTCTGCTTCACGGTTTCCTCCTTGCTATGCGGTGGGGCAGGCAGCACATTATTCCAGATCTCTATCTGGCACAGCATACATCCCCTGACATCCCAACACAGCTTTGTTGGTCTGTATGCTCAGTGCTCCACCAATTCCCACTCCTTCCATTCACCTGCAGGGGTGGAGAATGATGTAGCAGCTCTGCAGAAGCTGCTCTGCCCCCCCTACAGCTACCCAGGGACATTAAGAGATGTCATATTCCCCTGCACCTATGCAAGCCATCCAAGATTTTGGCCCTTTGAGTCTACGTTCTGCTGAAGAATATAGAGCATGTGTTCTGGCTATATCCTGCATGTGTGGTCTTTTTGTCCTGCCCTCTGTTGGAGACATCATCACACCTGATGAAGTGTGATTGATCTTAGCTAAATATTAGTATACAAACCACAGTACTGAAATTTCAATGCATGGGTGATCATTTTGTCTTTTAAATGGTGATGGTATATACTCCCTAACATGACGACACAAATGAGAATGTTTCATAGGTTAGTGCTAGTGTAACAGGCTTGTAAAGTGTGTATCCTGTTGTCTTCCTCAGTGGATTGTCCTCATGGAGGGTAACTACTCCTGTAGCTTATGGACGTACTCCTTGAGATAAAGTGGTAGAGAACTGTGTTTTGCTACTGAAACTCTAAGCTCAAAACCTCCCCTGTCATTGCACTAGTAAATAATAATTTCTCTCTTGAGAAGGAGGGTTGTATATTTGAATAATTAGTTCTGCTGAGGGGAATTTCTGACGGAACACATCTTTCCCTTCTCCCTCTAACACACAGTGCTAATCAGTGTGGCTATATTTTTAAATTCAAATCATAATATTACGCAGAATACACTAGTCTTGGAAATATATGATGATACTGTACTGATCAAGTTTTATTTCTGTGCACTATAGCAAGATGGATGGATTACACTGCACTAAAGATCAGTTAAGGTGTGTGAAATGTTGTTTGATTGTTGTCAGGATAACCCAGAGAAAACTGCCTCCACAGAGCATGGGAATTTTTATATCACTGGGGACAGAGGGATTATGGATGAAGAAGGATACTTTTGGTTTGTTGGAAGGTCTGACGATATCATTAATTCTTCAGGGTAGGTCCATTACTGTTGGGTTTGCAGGTTTGTCTTACAATGTTGCTCTGTAGTATCACAAAATACAATTAAAAAAACCCTTTTTCATGAAAAGATCAATAGTTTCATGCCAACGCTCTCTCTTAGATATCGTATCGGACCATTTGAAGTAGAAAGTGCCTTGATACAGCACCCAGCAGTTGCAGAATCAGCTGTTGCCAGCAGCCCAGACCCTATCAGAGGAGAGGTAAAAGGGCTGATATAGAAAGACATACTCTTTCAGTGAAATGTAGAGTTCCTGCTCTACACTTGCTTGGAATGAGTTGCAGATGCTGGGAAAAAAGCTTGGAATATAGTTTTAGGTGTCATTATTACAAAAGATCAAACATGGAAAAAAAAATTTTATGAAGAAATTTGAAATTTCAACTTTGTTTCCATATTACAGAATTTGACATGGAACAATTTTTTGTTTTGTCAAAAAAATTCTGAAATATTTTTTCAACAAAAATTGATTTTTTTAATCATCTGTGTTTATTCTTTTCTCCCTTTTTTCTCACAGAGAACAGTAAAATTAATTAAATCCAATGGCTTTCTTTTTTTTCTTTTTCCTGCTCTGTAACTTTTCAAAATTTCCCCAGCTTTAGGAGAGTGTCAGAGTTACAGTTTCTTTTATCTTTTTGCAGCTGTTACTTTTCAAAACTTCCTCCACTTTGGAAAAGTTAGAGTGGAAAAAAAAAGAAAGAAAAAGTAAAATAAAGAACCATCCTGGACATGATTAATTCTGTTGCATTCAGAGGCAAACAGGAAAAGGGAGGGAGAAAAAGGAAAAATAAAATTCTAAATTTGAAATTCACCATTTTGATGAAACACTGGATTTTTAAAAAACTGATGTTTTTCAGTTTAAAAATATGAAACTTTTCATCTTAAAGTTTCAGATGAAAATTTTAGACCAGCTCTAGACGTTATCTAGTTTTCTTTTTTTAAGTGAATGAGCATGTGAAAAAGCATTGTAGAAATGGTACCTCTTCCAATGTAGTATTTCGAGAGACAAGGTAGGTGAGGTAATATCTTTAATTGGACGAGCTTCTGTTGATGAAAGAGACAAGCTTTCGAGCTACACAGAGCTCTTCTTCAGGTCTGTGTGGCTTGAAAGCTTGTCTCTCTCACCAACAGAAGTTGGTCCAATAAAAGATATTACCTCCCCCACCTTGTGTCTCTAATATCCAGGGACCAACACGGCTACAACAACACTGCAAACAAGATATAACATATCGACTAATAAAGAGACACTATAGGTAAGGATCAGATCCTTAGCTGTTGCAAACTGGCATGGCACTCCTGAAATCATAATCTATTGATTTCAGTGTAGCTATACTACTTTATATCAAATCAAGATCTGGCCCAGGGATTTTAACGTCTCAGTATGATTGCTAAATTACACCAGGCTTTTTTAGTTTAATGGAACTAGATTATCTGACATTAGAAGGGCCCCAAAAGGCCTCAAAGGAAGTGAAACCATGGTTTTATTGTCCAGTAGGGATTCTGGCAGACCCTGGAGAGCTGTACTGTTCCAGAGCTGCATTCTCTGCAGCATTAGAAGGGGCAGCGTGGGGGCGGGGTGGGAGCCTGGAAAGCCATTCATTCAGTATTAACCAAACAGGCAGGCTTTTCTGAGGTTTGTCCCCCACCCAGTACTGAGAGAAAACTTTTGTCCAGTATGGGATGGGGGACACCAGAGTGTGCTGCTCCACCCCTGCTGCCGTGACCTCGCAGGCACCACTGGCAGGGACAGGGTCATGGAGTGCGGGGTGGACCCACACCGTTCTCAGAAGTCCTGGAAGATCCGGTGTTCCAGGAACGCATGAGTGGCCGCTCTAGTGGAAGCATGGCCAGTAAGTCCATTTCTATGCAGATCCACAGGCCCAGCCACGCAAAGCAGGTGCACTGGGGGCCATTATAGTCACTGATGGAGCCCAGAAGCTGCCATTGTAGCTATGCAGGCGAGCCACACTTTGCCCTTCGGTTGAGAATTTATCCCTGCACTTCTCTGCCACATAGATCTGCTTAAATCACACTTATTTTTTGGTGCTCCAGTCAGCTACATAGCTGTCATCCTCCACTCCAGAAGTGGCTGCACTTCACGCTGGGGTGCAGTTTGTAAAGCATTTTTGGACACTTTGGAATGAAAGACACTATGTAAAAGTAAGATTATTATTCCACCAATAGCTATTCAGACTCAGAACTTAGGCAGAGATTTTCAAAATTGGGCACTCAAAATTTGAATCAATCAAAGCCACTGGGAACACCGAACCTTGGAAAATCAGGGCACTTATTTAAGTGCTTTAGTATGGAATAAGGTATCTAATTTCGTACCCAAATTACAGTCTTTTGGATTTGGGCTTTTTCATGCTCGCATTTTTCAGCCTTGATTGCTTGTTGAAGACTAAACCCACCCATTTATTTTCATTGTAACTGTTATTGCACAGGTGGTGAAAGCTTTTGTTGTCCTGGCTCCTGATTTTCTATCACATGACCCAGAAAAATTAGCTCTGGAGCTGCAGGAGCATGTGAAAAAGGTTACTGCTCCCTACAAGTATCCCAGAAAGGCAAGTAACTACCCCCCGCTAAATAAAAGGGGCATATTCTAAGCACGGCTTTCCTAAGTGTTTTGGAAATCAAGCCATGTTTATGACAAAGTACACCAATTCCTTTACAGTCTATTAAAAGCATTGTCTGTATCATGCTCTGAATGCAGTTCATTATGATGGAGTCACTCAATAGAAGTGGTGTGCGCACCCACACTCACTCACGTCCTGAACTGGGCAATGCTGTAAGGATTGAGAAGAAATGGAACCCATCACTCACTACCAAAACATGATCTGGTAACTCCCTCCCGCAGCCTTCTCCCTACCCACAGCTTTAGCCCACTTAACACCAACCTGTTCAGGATCATAGTAAAAACCTCTTCTGCACTGCCCCACGCACAAGGGTGAGTAAGGGGTTCACAGTCAAGCTCAAAGCTGTACCAAGAGTACTGACTCCCAGTCCCCTGTCCGAACCACTAGGCAGCAGTTTATTTTGCACATATTTGGGGGTTTTTGTTCTTCCCAGGGACTCACAAGGAGCTATGTCCCCAAATCAGAAAGGACCTGCCCTAAATGTGCTAAATTTTTTCCCACACAGGTGGAATTTGTTCAAGAGCTGCCAAAAACAGTTGCTGGGAAAATCCAAAGGAAGGTATTAAGGAACAAAGAGTGGGGAAGAGCGTAGCGTCATGTGGACAGTCGAGAGCAAAGTTTCTTTCACTTCCACCGTCATATGTCTCATGTTTTCACTTTTCTCTATTGGTCCGGTGGTCTAATATTGTGAACAAAGAGCATTAGCAGCATGGATGGGACTATTAACTACAAAAAGAAGACAAGATAAACTTGCTTATAGAGTGCATAATCATTCCCACAGAATTTTAAAATAGAGATAATTTATTAGGACCAGGAGCTCTCATTGGTTTAAAAGGCTTTGAATCAGGCCATTTAGGAAAAGAGTGGATATGACTAACAAAAGAGAAGGAGGATGCTGGAATGCAAAGGGAAGATATGAGAATTTGGGAATCTATAGGGGAGGATGGGATGGGAAACAACTTTCTTATCCCAGGAAAATTTTCAAGATTTCAAAAAATTTCCCCATCCCAAATCAAGACAAAAATTCAAAATATCAAAAATTTTCACAGACAATCCTAATTTTTTTTTTGTCCAGGTCAGTGGAAACATTTTGTTTCAACATTTTTGAAATGTTTCATTTTAATTTTGACTTTTTTTTTACCATAATTAATTTAAATTTCAAAATTAGAAGTCATTTAGAATAAAAAAATTGATTTTTTTATTTCAAAAATGTCCCATTTTTACCATTTCAAAACCTTTTTTTCCCCAATATTTTTTTTTCCTAAACAAGAAATTTGTCAGAACTAACAGTTTTGGTGAATCAGCATTTTCCAATGACTAGCACTACTTGTGGGTATTATCAGCTGGAAGAATTAGATTTTGGAAGCTTTCTATCCCTGCTGTTTTTATTTCTCTTGTTGAGCTCATTAGATAATTAACTCTTTAAAATGGGGAAAGAAGGGAAGAGACAAAGTGCTCTGGGTTAGGGGACAAATCACACCTACTTTACCAATGTAAATGATTACAAGATAACTATTACTGCACAGGAGATAAATATCAAATTGCCTTCTCTGTTATACATTATGCACTGTTTGCATCTCTTCAGTAAACGAGAACTGTAAAAATAAAGATGGCCTCGGACTAAACACTGTTGATTAAGAGGGTTTGTGTCCAGGGTACGTGTATCCAAATAAAAGCTAATATGTACAGTGCTGCTTCTGGGGGGGACACATACCCAGACAGCTGAAAGAACCAGTGGAGAAGGTTTCCCTCTTGCAGCTTTTTGAGTGTTCCCGTGTCCAGCCTGTCACTTTACCACAGCGAACAGGTCAGTAGAATGTGTTGGTTTGCCTGTGTCCTCAACTTCATTAGAAAAAAATGAACTGATTTATACAATACTTCAAAGGACCCAACACTACTGGGTGAGATTTTTCTTTTTCTCATATTTAATTTCTTGAATTCATTTTCTGCTGTAACTGACTGGAGAAAGGGTCAGAATCTGCTGTAATTTCTCTTATGGAGAAAGTGTCTGAGATTTTTGCTTACTTGGGAAATCCCAATTTGGAAAAGTTTTCCCCTAACATTTTTAAAAGAATAAGACAAGTGCTTCTTAGGATCTTCTGTTTTCTTTAGTAGTTTGTGTGTAGTTTTCACCATCACAACACACTGTTGAAGAAAATTTAAAAATCAATATATGGAGTGAGAACCAGTCAAAAACCAGAAAAATAACTAGGAAAACATTCAAAATTTTGAAATTGGTTCTGTTTTTTAGGGGTAAAAATGAACCCATTTTTCATCTTCTGTGAAATTTTCCATGATATTTTTGATTGAAATCATCATTGAAACTGTTGAAGAAATTTTTCATTTATTCAAAACCGTCAATTTTTTACTGCAAACTGGGTCTTCATTAAATTAATTTTTCTTAAATAGAAAATTTCAATAATTCCATTATGGGTAGAAATTGGGGGGGGGGGGGGTTGGGGAGAAGGGAGTGAGTCCACTTTTCATCAGTAAAACTTAGTTTGAAAAATTTCAACCAGATCTGTGGATAAGGGATACTTACAATTGCAAATGTTGGGTTCAATTTAAATCCTTCATCTTATAACGTATACATCCAAATGCTGAAGTGGACTGTAGTGATTTCTGATCTCTCTGCATTATCCTGTTCCCTACAAAGCAGGCCCTGCTGCAATCTGAATTGATATTTGGTGGTTCAATCATTTCTGAGCAAGACTGTCCTTATCAATGGTTGCTAAAGGGCCCAATCCTCTTTCTCAAAGAAACAAATCCTGCTCCTTTCTGAGTGTAGTTCTATTGATTTCAATGGAACTGTTCTCACAAATGAGGTATGATTTAGTCCTATTCATTATAGAAAAAAGGAAACAAATCAAAACAATTGCTCACTTTTTAGAGCTCAGTGCTATCGTTCTTGCTCACTGGTCTCAGTGGGAGTATTGCCCAAGTAAAGAATACGGGATCAGGGCCTCAGGGTCTCTTCAGCAATATCATTTTAAACACAGTTAGTTACAGTTTGTCTATTGACAGCTCTTCAAATCAATTGGGTCTGAAAAGTGGGATTCGGGGGGGAGGGTCAAACAACTGGGGAAAGTCAATATCCAAGTTTATAATAATGAGAAGCTAGGTACCACCTTAACTATGTAGTGCCCATCTTTAAAAAAGGGAAGAAGGAGGATCCGGGGAACTATAGGCCAGTCAGCCTCACCTTAGTCCCTGGAAAAATCATGGAATCACTGAAGCACTTAGAGGAGAGGAAAGTGATCAGGAACAGTCAGCATGGATTCACCAAGGGCAAGTCATGGACTGACTAACCTAATTGCCCTTCTGTGATGAGATAACTGGCTCTGTGGATGAGGGGAAAGCAGTGGATGTGTTATTCCTTGACTTTAGCAAAGCTTTTGATACGGTCTCCCACAGTATTCTTGCCAGCAAGTTAAAGAAATATGGGCTTGGTGAATGGACTATAAGGTGGATAGAAAGCTGGCTATATCGTCGGGCTCAATGGGTAGTGATCAATGGCTCCATGTCTAGTTGGCAGCCAGTATCAAGCGGAGTGCCCCAAGGATCAGTCCTGGGGCCGGTTTTGTTCAATATCTTCATTAATGATCTGGAGAATGGTGTGGATTGCACCCTCAGCAAGTTTGCAGATGACACCAAACTGGGAGGAGTGGTAGATACACTGGAGGGTAGAGATAGGATCGAGAGGGACCTAGACAAATTAGAGGATTGGGCCAAAAGAAATCTGATGAGGTTCAAAAAGGATAAGTGCAGAGTCCTGCACTTAGGACGGAAGAATACCATGCACTGCTACAGACTAAGGACCGAATGGCTAGGTAGCAGTTCTGCAGAAAAGGACTTAGGGGTTACAGTGGATGAGAAGCTGGATATGAGTCAACAGTGTGCCCTTGTTGCCAAGAAGGCTAACGGCATTTTGGGCTGTATAAGTAGGGGCATTGCCAGCAGATTGAGGGACGTGATCATTCCCCTCTATTCGACATTGGTGAGGCCTCATCCGGAATACTGTGTCCAGTTTTGGGCCCCACAGTTCAAGAAGGATGTGGAAAAATTGGAAAGAGTCCAGCAGAGGGCAACAAAAATGATTACGGGGCTGGAGCACATGACTTATGAGGAGAGGCTGAGGGAACTGGGATTGTTTAGTCTGCAGAAAAGAAGAATGAGGGGGGATTTGATAGCTGCTTTCAACTACCTGAAGGAGGGCTCCAAAGAGGATGGATCTAGACTGTTCTCAGTGGTAGCAGATGACAGAACAAGGAGTAATGGTCTCAAGTTGCAGTGGGGGAGGTTTAGGTTGGATGTTAGGAAAAACTTTTTCACTAGGAGGGTGGTGAAGCACTGGAATGGGGTACCTAGGGAGGTGGTGGAATCTTCTTCCTTAGAGGTTTTGAAGGTCAGGCTTGACAAAGCCCTGGCTGGGATGATTTAGTTGGGGATTGGTCCTGCTTTGAGCAGGGGATTAGACTAGATGACCTCCTGAGGTCCCTTCCAACCCTGATATTCTATGATTCTATGACCCTAATAGCATCATTATCCGGTCACTGGGTCAGGTATATAAACCAGATTGATCATGTCATACTTTTAATTAGCAGGAATTAGACTCGGTAAACAATACGACTGACTCTATTAATTTTAAGTTAGTTTAACAAAAAATAAGGTCTAACTTAATACTCTTAAATAGTAATCAGTGAACGATTTAACTTAAGCAGTGAAATATTTGTAACATGGTAACAAATTTTGCTTTGGGTTTTTATTTAACTTTATATGCCATCAAGATACAAGAACAGCATAAAACTTACTAGTAAGGTAGCTTTATCTAGACGTAATGCAGAATCTACTATAGCTGTCTGTAGTCTCAGGAATGTTTCCAACTTGAGAAGAGTAAGGTAAAAATACAACTTTCAGTGTACCAAGAGATCTAAAATTTAGTAATCCTAGTGCTAAGCATTATTCATAAAGCAAAAAGTGTCAGGAATAAACACAGCAAAAATATCTCTAGGCCAATTAACCATCACACAAAGAAAATGTATCTATATTTTTTTCTGGGTATTTCCTGCACTAATACTTCCTGATGATGATGATGATTATTGTATTCGTCTGGGGCCTCCCAGCGTTACTGTAATACAGTCAGGACTGGAGCCCCACTGTGCTAGGTTTTGTGCAAATACAAAGTAAAAAATGATCCCCTCCATGAAGAATTCCCAATAACTAGCATTTTTTTATTGTGAATGATACAAATACCTCTTACTAGGCTTCACTGCCTCCACAGGGGTCATTAAATCTCACAGGATGAATGTCAATCCAGTGTCAGGCCCACAAAATTTCCTTCAATGCAGTCACCCATCACTGGAAAGATCAGTGGGTTAGAGATTCATTGAGTAACTTCTCTTGATACACCAGGTTAAATACTGGTGAAACAGCTCCTGTTGAGGAACAAGGAAAGAGTCCAGCTGTTAAATAGTTATTTTGCCTTTGGGAATAAAGGTCTGAACAAGCCCGAGATCGATTTTTCAGGGGGAGCTACAACAAATAGTGTGCAAGAAGCAAAACTGGTTCTAAAAAGAATAGATGCTGTGAAAAGGAGACAAAGCATAGGGTCTAGGAAACACACATCCGTGAGTTTTAAAAGACTTGATGAAGGAAATCAGTGAACCCTCACTAACAGTTTCATTAGGGTGAGATTCCTAAAGACTGCAAGGTTGGAAATAAAGTGCTGAAGGACTCAAGGGACAAACTAGAAACTACAAAGCAGTGAATTAAACTGCATTAATGGAGGGAACCCTTGGAAAGTATCTTGAGGGATGTGGTTGGAGAAGACCTTGTTTTGCTGAACAGTAGCTGACATGGAGTCATGCAGGAAGGGGGCCAAACTCACCTAACTTGCTGATGTGCTTTGACAATACCACTGCTATAGTAGGAGATAGTCTGAGGATAAATAGTACTAGGATAATCTATGAGTTTTTGAGAAAGTTCCACGTCAGATTAGAGAAGGAGTTAAGCTAAGGTTAGAGACAGGAGATGGAGTAAGAATGGTGCTGAATAGAAAACCAGGACAAAGGGCAAAACTCACTCAATGTGACTTCATATAGTTACACATGGAATTAACTTGATCCAGAGCATAGCTATAAATTATTTTTTTTTCTATTTAATTAATAGATTTTTAAGGCCATAAGGGACCATTAGCTCATCTTGTCTGATCTTCTGAGTAACATAGGCCATAGGATTTCACCCAGTTATTTTTGTACTGAGTCTAATAACGTATGTTTGATTAAAGCATATCTTCCAGAAACTTGAAAAGGGTTAATGAATAGAAGGGGTGGGGAGACAGAAAACAATTTTCATACCTTGGTAGGCCTTGAGGTCGCCACTGGTAAATGTTCTGACTGCAAGTTCTGCAGGCCCGGGACTGTTGTTTTATTCCATGACACATAATGCTCCAGGTACACTCACAGCACTAAGAGTATATCTGCACTGCAGGTAGGAGCAGTGTAGCCGGGGATGGCACAGGTGATAGCTCTGGCTAGCTACCCAAGTATGTACTCAGAGTGTCTGGTTTGTGAGGTTTGTACTCAGGTGGCTAGCCCAAGCTGGTGCCTGTACTCCCCCAACCTACACTGCTATTTTTAGTGTGCTAACTTGAGCAGAGCTGGTATGTGTCCATCTACCCGAGCTAGGAGCATGTGACTGTACCCTGAATGTTCACTATGTGAATACAATTTGGCAAAAGCACTGAAGCCGAGATCTCCACGTTTGTGATAATACTAAAGATCAAGAAAGAGAGAAGGCACATACATCAAGGAAGAGTGTAAATGGATTCCGAAGCATTTGGGATCATTATCGTGAGTTCAGATGGGAGATGTAGTACAATGTAAGACAAACATAGTCCTATCTTGTAGCAAAGAACCAAATTGGGGAATGTGGCCCTAATCTAGCAAAGTGTTTAAGCATGTGTTTACTTTAAGAACCTGAGTAGTCCCATTGAAGTCATAATACGCACGCTTAATGTTATGTACATGCTTATGGGCTTTGCTGGTTTGGGATCTGTGTGATGAATGAGGTAGTCTTCTAGCACATTGATCAGGGAAAGTATGTGAGGATTGTTGTGGAAACCTCTCGGAAAACATCAGCTAAGTACATGCTACACCCAGGAAAGTGAGGGAAATCAAGGTAGTTTTAGCAGATGAAGAATACAAAGTGTCACCATTCTTGGATACGGACAACAATGTGTGTTAAATGACACTGACTTCAGTAAGAATTGTGAGTGATTAGCACCTCTAAGGAGCAGAACGCTAGTCAGCCATGAAGCTGCAAATGAGATCCAAGATTAATGCTGCAGACAGCTAAGTCCTTACAGACCTGATGGTGCAAGATATAAATAAGCCAAATAAATGGATGTTTTTTCCAAATAGTGTGATCCATTTTACTGACATTCTAGTAAAAACCACAGATTGACCATGCTTATTATAGGTGATTTGTAATGATTAATTCACCAAACCAGAATTAGACCCTCTATTTTTGCTTGTTTGTCAGGCAACTTTCATGATGATGATAACTGTTGTCTTTGTCTTTTATTTTATTTCAGGATCCACGACAACTATTTTATTTATTTTCTTAAATGGTTTAAAACAACCTGATAAATCCTCTGCTACCATGAAGACTTTGCTTAAATTACAGATTCTCAAATCATTGTGGATTCCCAAATCAAGTTGCAGGCTTTTCCATAAACAGCCCAGGATTCTTGCCCCAGAGCTATTTTCACATGACAAGGCTATCAGGCAGGGTGAACAGCAAGTGCCTGAATACTTTAACTTTGCAAATGATGTGCTGGACAAATGGTCTCAGATGGAAAAGGTAAAATCTCTGTCATTGGGCAGATTAAAGATTTTATTACTTTTTTGAATAACTATTTTTGTCATTTATTTAAAAAGCAAAATCAGATTCTGAAGATAATTTGCATTTGAAATGATCATGCTTCTCGTGCTTTATCATTAGAAGGGCTTGGTTCCCTGTGCTAAATCTAGTTCACTTTTCTCCCAACAAACTCCTATTGGGACTCCTTGCATGGGTACGGCAAGAAGGTTAAACCCTTTATTTCCATAAAGTGAAATAATAAGGTCAAAGGTGCCATACAAAGTGACCTCATGTCACTGAGGGGGAAATCTTTCCCCAACCAATGCACAGCTCTCTCTCTCCAGAATACATTCTAATACTGCACAGACCATCATGAATGATCCTTTTTCTTTTAACCCCTTGTGCTGTTTTGTAGGATGGAAAGAGACTATCAAAGCCAGCCTTCTGGTGGATAAATGGAAGAGGAAATGAAGTGAGGTGGAGCTTTGAGGAGCTGGGATTCCACTCCAGAAAAGTGGCCAATGTCCTCTCTGATATATGTGGTCTGCAGAAGGGAGACAGAGTTATGCTGATTCTGCCCCGGTTACCGGAATGGTGGCTGGTGAATGTGGCTTGTATGAGAACAGGTCAGTTTCAGATTGCTGAACTTGATAGATAGCTGAAATATGTTAAAAACAGGAGTTTATTAGTTCTTTTTCATAAAGAAGGAAACTATATATATATGAATGAACTACAATACAGTTTTTGCCTACCAATATTGATCCAAATTCATTTTTGGTATAAATTGAGGAATATTTTTGGGTATGTTCCCACACAGAAAATGATCAAATTAAAAATGTCCTCTTAAAAAATAACCTTATTGCTCTTCCAGGAATCGTCCTTATTCTAGGGACATCCCAATTAACAGCTAAAGACATTTTGTATAGACTTCAGGCATCTAAGGCCAAGTGTATCATTACCAATGATATGGTGGCATCTGCAGTGGACGCAGTTGCATCTTATTGCCAGTTTCTGAAAACCAAGTTAATTGTATCCGAAGGCAGAAGAGATGGGTGGCTGAACTTTAATGAACTATACAAGTAAGTAGGCATTAGCAGTGCTACAATACTAGGATAGAAAATGAGGCTTTCTCAAATAGTCCATTGTATCCATTAGACACAGAGGCAGGCAATTAATGGAGTATTTTGCAACTGCCTTGCTGATATTTCCAAATCAGAGTTGGTTTTCTAACAGCAGTCTCTTTCCAGGTGGGTCCAATCCTATCCTTACTTAATGGGTGTTCTGTACATGAAATAAGGGCAGGAACTAGTCCTAAGTTGGTTTTGTCTAATTTGGTCAAATGTGTCTGTGGAATAATTGACCCTTGGTGCTCATGTAGACATCTCCAAATCTCTTCCTTTTGAAAACTAGACTGAAAGTCTCACTGCAGAATTTCTTGCAGTATTTCTGTGCTTCCAAATCTAGCCGGGTCAGCTAGATCACAAGAGTAACATTTCTAATCGTTGTTTGGAATTTCTGCTCCTATGTTGACCCAGAAAGTACATACAGAGTGATATTTTCTTTAAAGTTCATCCATTTTTTTAAATCTCGACATGTTTGGATTCAGTTTAGATCACATTTTAAACTTTTTTTTTCTGAATGTGTTTTTCTCCCATAGGTAACTACCTGATTTAAACCCCAATTCCTCACTTCCTTGTTAGCTTTCTGAGATCCACTGAAGTGCAAGTGATGATGTGGTATCCACATCTTCCTTCTTGATTGTCCCACCAACATATCAATTTTTGCTTCCTACATGAAGCTTCCCTGGTGTCTTCCTTCTCTTTCTCCTTTAAGAGAAATCTACCATGCTGATGTCTCACTAACTTTTCCATTGTTTAATTATATTAGCTGGATAGGATTTAATGCTGGATGAGAAATGAGGCTAGAGTAAGGCAGGCTATCTGAAATAAAGTCAGTGCTCTCATCCAGGGTGTAGTAATATCCAAAGGACACAGGAGGAGCTTCATCTGGGGTGGGAAAGAGGGCAGTTGCAACACCTAATCCACATTTGCATGTCAAAATCTCAGTAGATTGCACCTATATCCACTTTAGCCACCATTATATTCTATATTTTAAAGAGCGCAATCTGCTGATCACATCTGCGTTAAAACAAAGATTCAAGACCCAATAGTTGTCTACTTTACCAGTGGAACCACAGGTTCTCCAAAGATGGCTGAACACTCCCAGGGCAGTCTTGGTTTCAGACCTGTCATAAGTGAAAGGTAAGGACTGTGGCTCTGGTAGTTTTATAACATGGGGCTAAACTGAATGTGAAGTGGAAAGCATGAGTCTGGTTGACCAAGATAACTGAGATACACCAAAGGTCTGATTAAGAAGCATTGGGTAAGAAATATACAATGTGTGGCTTCAATCCTGCTCCCTATTGATGTCACTGGAAAAACTCCCCCTGTCTGCAGGGGAAGTGGGATCAGACCTCATCTTTCCATTTTGAATTAAGAAATGACTCCCAGCATTTCTTGAGAGGGATTCAGGTGACAACCGACAACTGGAGATAACTCTAGAAGCACAGCTCTAGAAACCATGTGCTTGGGGCTGCAGAGCATCTTGGGATTGGACAGCTGTGCAAAGGCAAACAAACTCCATGACACAGATAATCTTTGCCCCCAGCATAACCACTGAGATCCATGAATTTAAAGACTGGAATCCCCAGCCTCCTCCACAGAATCCTTAGCTTCTTCCTCTACCATCCCGCTTCTCCCGCTTCCGCCCCCCATGCAACAATGGAAGAACGCAAAGTAAATTCACCCTGATTAAATTCAGAGTCTCCACTTCCCCTGCTCTCCCATGTGGGTTATTCCTGCAAAGACAATGGGGCCCACAAGCTCATTATGAGGCAATACGCTTGTTAATGCTTAGTGTGTATACACCTAGTTAAAGTTCTTGATTTCTAGTTCCATTGTCTATTTAAAAAAAAAACAAAAAACTTTTCCATAACCACTGTTTTCTCTTCCTAACAGATACTGGCTGGATTTGACTCCTGAAGACATAATGTGGTGCTTATCAGATACAGGCTGGATTATCGCTTCGCTAGGGTCTGTTCTTGATCCATGGGTTTTCGGATCATGTGTCTTTGTCCACAGCTTTCCACAGGTTGAATCAACAACTATCCTAAATGTAAGAAAAAAGTCATCCTGTAGATTTGTTGAAGTTTCCCCATGCACAAGGTAGACCTCAAAACAGATCTTGAATTAACTGAGCAGCTCCAATTAGGTTATGCAATTGGTTATATTTGTTGAATATTTTTTTTCACTTCAGGTCAATCAAAATGTTTTGTTTAAATGTTGACCTTTTCTCAACTTCTTTTTTAAGTCAGGAAATTCATCGAATGCGACACAGGTTCAGTTTAGACAAACCAGTATTTTCGACAAAATAATGATTAGTTGAAAAAATTAGACCTATAATCCTGAGGTCATTATTTACTCTTTATTCATAGCATTCCAGAACATGAATGTAAAAAGCTTTAGTAACTAGTGGCATTTCAAGGGGGAAACCCAAAAGAGAGCCAGAATGTTGGCTCAGTTGATGTAGAGATAATATTTGACAATATCCATGATTACAGAAGATTGAAACTGGAGAAGGAGCTCCCTCTACCCTGACTAAGCTGAAGGATGAGATTGGAGGAGTGGACTTCCCCTCTGTTTTTAGCAGAGAAGGGGGAACTCTCTCCCTCACGCACTCTCCTGTGCTCCCCTAGCTAATGTAATCTTTGCTGCAGTTCACAGATAAACTTTGTTCATCTTGTTGTTTTATTTCACTAGACTCTCTCCAGATTTCCCATCACCGCTCTCTTTGGTACTCCGACTTCGTTCCGCATGCTGGTACAGCATGATCTTACCAGGTACCTCAGGAGAGAGATGACTTACTAACAATACTCACCTGAATAAATTTTAATGAAATCACAGCTCTAGGTGCTTGGCACAATATATTGAGTTTCATCAGTATAACCAGCATCTTCTGAAAAGATAGTTATGAGAAATGCATGGGTTTTGCATAGTTTCATTATGAAAGATGGAGGAAACACAGGATTTTCAACTGTTTCTCTCCAAAATGTGGGGGGTCACTCAAAGCTGACATTCTTAGCAAAGCTCAAAGGGGGTGAAGCCAAGTGGATCAAACCCAGAAACAAAGTTCTCATGAACTCATTTAGAGGGGCTCAGATTCCATGGTGATGGGTGAGCTTCTGAAAACTTAAGCAGACTGAGCTGGTGTGTCAAGCAGCAGGGTCAGAAACACTAGTTAATGCCATGACTTCAGTGCTAGGAATACAACCCTCCAAAGATGGTCCTTCCGCACATGACTTTATTTAATCATGAGGTGGCAGGACCCACGAGTAGTCTTTTTGTAGTGACCTGCTGAGTACTAGCAAAATTCTCGACCATAAATGTCAGTTACCAAAGGGTTTTGTTTTTGATACCTTAGCGATGTGTTTTTCACAGTGGCCCATTCATGTGACTGTACCTGAATATGAATGTGAGCTCGTGTAACAGGAGCCCTACCTCCCACACCAATTTTATCTTACACTTTCTTATACCCCACTGATTTGCCTTTCCTCTACAAGGCCAGATTTGTAAAGGTACTTAGGAGCTATCCCACTCACCACCGCATCTCCGAACTCTCTCCTGCCACCTCTCAGAATTTTCAGAACTGGGGTGGGTGGCAAGTATGTGCCCATCTCCCTGTTCACTGCATGGGGGCAATGTAAGCACCTATAAATGGGATGTTTAGAAAGCCAGGATAATGGGATGATGCCCTGCCTAACTAGGCATTTTGAGCATGCAAGGTGACCTTGAAAGTGATGAGAGACTGGCCAGTCCCTCTGTCTAAAATAATCACTGTACAACCATCAGTCGCCACCTTTGACTCTTGCAGCCATTACATTTTACAAGGGCATTTCCACTATCTAGTGCAATGCTGGGTAAGAGGAAAAAGTTGTACTCCTCTTCCTCAGTGCTCTCAAGACCATAGGCTGCTGAATAGGATGCACTCTGCTCCACTGGTTCCAGACCAGAGGACAAGGCAACAGATAGAGAGAATGGTGAGTCAAATCTCCCACCATGCCGTGATATGGAGCACGGACATATTAATCCATCTCCACAGCACCACCAAGTCCTGGGCAGAACCCCCCATGCTCCCATTCCAACAAGTGAGAAGACGAGGATGGGGAGGAGACTGAAATAATAAGGACCCCCCCTCAGAAGGCAGCAACTCTGACCAGCCACTGAAGGGCCATAGACAGTGAGGCCAGATCCCTGCAAAGACCACCATTCCAGGGGTACCGTTCTGAAAAAAAGAATGCCACAGCACAAGCCACTAGCACCATGTGACCTGTCACCACCAGCCCCATTTGACTCCAGCACAAGCATCATGAGCATGACATGATCTATCCTAAGCACCAACTCAACTGTCGGGGCAATGCTCTGAGAGCAGCCACCATAGTCCTGTAACTCCTGTGGCCACAGATGGGAACCAAGAAAATAACCTTGTCATTCCACCCACAGAAAATCTGCCAGTCCCTGAGAGACCTGTTAATAGACTCAAAAGCTCGCCTGTCCCACAGCACATGCCAGAGAGGTCTGGTGACCCAGTGGTTCCTGCATCACAGCATCAGAAAGGTGTACTTGACCCCCTCCATCAAGAGCAAAAGAATTCATGGAAGTCCTGGTTAACCAGAACGATGCAGTGGTTTGGGAAACTTTAGGGTGAGGATAGGAGCATGCACAAGGGCTCAAGGATATGCTGGGATATCAGGATAAAAACTACAGTTGCATGTTTAGAAACTGGGGTAAAAGAGTCCATTTCTGCCATGCATGAAAGGCAGGACAGCCAGACTGCAGCTCTGAGTACAATAGCAGAGGCAGTCATGTTAATGGCGACCCAGTGCCAGTCATTTTGTGTTCTTCCCAGAGGGGCACCATCCATCCATGCATGGACACAAACCATACTTTTGCCCATTTCCCCACTATTCCCCATGGGCTGCCACTGAAATTATTCATACAACACCAGCCACAAAGTTGTACATCCCTCCACAACCAACCACTCATCCTCCTACCTTTCCACAAGATTCCATAACCCACAGAGTGTTGTTACATCTCACGTGATTTTCCTAATCCCCCAGGTATCTATGCATGTCAGTTCTTTCCCGAGTAACCAATCCTCTGTCTTCCGTCCTTTCATCTCATACTGCTAGCCTGGTAAGTTCATTCCTGCCTGTACATACTCTTGTATGTCCACTTCAAACCTCCTTGTCTATCTGTCAGACATGGTCAGAGGCAGGTGCCAGGTTAAGTTTGATCCAAGAATGCCTAGGTATTGACTGCTTCTTTTCCCCACTACCCAGAACACACAGCTTTACAGACAGACTGTTGAGCTGAAGAAGTATGTTGTTTATTTGCTGCTTCAGTGAGTGATCTGTCCACCAAAATAGGGCACAGCACAAGATTAAATGCAAACATGCACACATTCAGGTCCTCGCCTTAACTACATTGTTACAAAGTTATTTATTATATATTTATAATCGCTTTTTCTGCCTAGCACTAAGATTAATTTGCTGATCCAGTTGTTTACCTGATCAGATTGTTGGCTCAGCTTTTTCCCTGGCTGTTCTATTTCCTTGCCAGACAAGCAGGCATCTCTTCACATGTCCCAACATCTAAAATATATGTTCTACAGATTACATCCTATGCTAGGTGAATGGACCCAGCAGCACTATAGGTGTGTCCCGGCCCAGTTTAAAAATGCCTCCTAGGCACTGTCGGGAATTCCATGTCAGCACAGGACCTGGGAGGTGGTGGATGCAGCTATGCAGATATACTTCTAGGTCAGTCTGAGTGGTCCTAGGTACGAGCCCCAGTTCTCCAGGCTATGGCCACTTGCCATGGGATAGCAGCAGTACCTAAGGATGCTGACTCTTAGGTGCCAATGAGCAGGAAAGCAGGTGCTTAGGGGGATTTAGGTGCCTAAGGGGGTAGGCAGCAACTGAGCAGTGGTTTTAAAACCACAGTGGTGACTAACTGGTGGACTTGGGCACCTATCTGCCTCTTTAGTTGCTGAAGTGCCTTTAAAAATCTGGCCCACAGCCCATTCCTTCCACTCCCTTGCCTTGCAAATTACACCAGCTGACACTCACACTGTCTGACCTACGTGTAGTTTACATCTCTTCTGAATGTGGCTGTTGCTGAGTCTCAATGGGCCAAGGCCCCAGTTGGGCAAAGCACTGTGGTCCAGACCCTCAAAGGCATTTAGGTGCACACCTAAGCAGCTGGATTAGTGCTCGCTATGCCGCTGTAGTGCTTTAGTGAAGATATTACTAAGCCGACAGGAGAACTTTTCTCCAAGAGGCACTGAGGAGAAGTTTTCCCATCGACATAGCGCTGTCTATACAGGGGGTGAGGTTGGGATAACTATGTTGCTCAGGGGTGTTGATTTTTCACACCCCTGAGCAATGTAATTATACTAATATAGGTCTATAGTGTAGACCAGGCTTAAGTCCCATTGAGAGAGTCAAGATTTAGGCACCTTAATACCTTTGAGGATCTGGGCCTGAATTGTTAATTGTAAGTGTGCAAATCATCCCATCTCTAGTCCACAAAGCCATAGGCACTAATTCTGGGGGTGCTCCAGAACTGGAGAAAAATGGTTGGTGCTTAGCACCCACCAGCAGCCCTCCCCATCCCCGATCACCGCATCCCCCTCCCCCCAGTGCCTCCCGCCTACTGCAGATCCACTGGTCCATGGTGTGCAGGAGACGCTGGAGGGAAGGGGGAGGAGTGAGGGCAGGGTGCGCTCGGGGGTGGGAGCAGAACGGGGCTGGAAGAGGCAGTGCTGGGGTGGAGTGAGGGTGGAGCAGGAGCAGGAAGAGACGGGTTGGGGACAGAGCAGGGGTGGGAAAAGGCAGGGCAGGGGCAGGGCCTTGGGGAAGGGATGGAGTGGGGATGGGGCCTGGGGCAGAGGAGACTTCCAGCCCTCCTCTCCCACCCCTGGCACAGTACAAATTCGGCGCTTCAGCACAAAGCCCTTACTTCATTTTAAGCATGCGCTTAAATCCCATTGATTTCAGTGGGACTACTGTACAAACCTTAGCTCAGGCATATATGTCCTTGCAGGACCAGGAGCTAAAGGAGCTGAAATTTCTTCCTCTGATTTCTGTACTTGAGTGAAGATAACTCTTTCAACCAAGAGCTTTCCATTATTGTTTGTTGACATTTGCAAGCCCTTTAGCTGCTGTGCTTATCACCAACAGCCACTGGAATCCAGCGACAGGCCCCTTTGCCTTCAATGGCCTTTCAGTGACTCTCTCATGATTTTTTAAATCCTTATTAAGTTACAAGTTCATGAGTCTTCAGCACTGTGTGAGTGGAGGGGAGCCACTCAACCCAGAAGTGATGGAGCAGTGGAAAAGGAAGACTGGCCTGACTATCTGTGAAATATATGGACAAACAGAAACAGTACGTTCAAATGGGTTAATAATGTGTTAATTAGTTTTAATTTCTTTTGCTTTTTTGAGTTTTATGGTTAAAAAAGCCAAAAGGAAACAATTTGTTACTTACTTGAAATGTCGAGGAAGAGTAACTTATACATTTATGTTGATTTGAAAATATGGCTTTCTTGTAGAGCTCAGGGAAAAGGTGGAGTCTTTTGTGCTGTCATTTTTCTATGAATATTTCTGAGAAAATCCTGAGTGAAGTGTTAGGGAAGAAGGAGGAGGATGGTGCTAAGATATATGACTGGGGGTCAAGATACCTGGACTCTTTTACAGGTTGTTTCACAGACTTGCTGTGTGACCTCATGCAAGTTACTCCACCGTCCCAATCTTTAAAATACTTGCTTAGCTCACAGGGACTTTGTAACCCTTAATTCATAGCAGTTTGGAATTGAAGTGGAAAATTAATGAATGTAGAATCTGACTGAATATATGTAATATTTCTGCAGAAATAATTCTCTCTTTTTACAGGCAATAGTTTGTTCTGTTTTCAAAGGGATGAAGATTAAACCCGGATCAATGGGAAAGGCAGTTCCCCTTTATGATGTTCAGGTTTGTTAATACAACGTCCTGTCTTATATCAGTTTAAGTTATTTGCTTTACTGAAGTATGTTTTTCTTCTTCTAGATCATAGATGAGAATGCTAATGTTCTGCCTCCTGGTCAAGAAGGGGAAATTGCCATCAGAATCAAACCTAAAAGGCCACTTGGTCTTTTCTCTAAATACATAGTAAGGAACTTGTTTTACCCCCATAGGAAATCCCTATAATTCCATACTAGATACAAAGACCCAGATTTTCGTCAGATTTTATGCCAACTCATCAATCTCAAGGTCATGCACTGTACTAACAGTCCTCCCAACTAAGGAGGATCTGAAGGAACTCTCTTCAAAGTAGAGATGGGATCAGGTTAAAAGAATCTAGATCCATATTTCAATCATCTCAACATTTGGAAGTGTTTGGATTCAGGATTTTGGTTCAGCACCTTTTAAAACTGGGCTCTGAAAGTCAAGCTGAAGTTCCATTTAGCTCATCCTCATCAATGACCCTGACTGCACTGAGTATTATATGTGTAGTGTGCATTATTTATGCATCTATAATGCATCTCCATGTGGATATAAATCTAAACTTTTGAGCAGGTGATGAGGACGTCTAGAAACCTGGACTTCCTTTCCTGACTGTGCCACCACCTTGCTGTGTGACCTAGATAAATAGAAATACGTAAATAAAGGGTGTGCAGAGCATGCCTCCCTATGTGTCCTGGAGAATTCAAGGAGGAATTTTGAAGCATAATGCCCCTGGGGTGTCCTCCTTTACTATATCTAATTCTGAACCTCTGTCTGAACCTTGCCCTGTCAATGAGGTGGAGTTTACAATACCCACCTTTGTACAACTCTTTGAGATTCTGTCACCAAAAGTGCTATTTAAAGACAAAGGATTATTATTTGTCTTTCATTGGTATACATGAATATGCTATACAATTCTGATCACTTTACAGTTGTGTGTAAAACAGCAGAATTTATGATTAAGCTACACTAAAGATTTTAATTGTCATTTGTGAAATGTTATCAGGATAACCCTGAAAAAACCGCTGCATCAGAACGTGGGAATTTTTTTGTCCTGGGAGACAGAGGGACTATGGATGAAGATGGATATTTCTGGTTTCTTGGAAGATCTGATGATATCATCAATTCTTCAGGGTTAGTTTGTTTTACTGACAGGTTTCAGAGTAGCAGCTGTGTTAGTCTGTATCTGCAAAAAGAACAGGAGTATTTGTGGCACCTTAGAGACTAACAAATTTGTTAGTCTCTAAGGTGCCACAAATACTCCTGTTCTTTTTGTTTTACTGGTTTTGCAAGCTTTCTGTATAGTTCTATCATAATATAACATAACATTTATAAGAGAGGAACTGGTGATGAGTTTCTTGGCAAGAAGGAAAGGGGGCTTACAAGAATTCAAAAGAATCAGACATAGTCTTCTTCTGGCAGCATGGTTCAGTGACTAGTGCATTGGACTAGGACTCAGGATAGCTGGATTCTATCCTTGGCTCTTCCACTGCCATGCTGTGTAACCTTGGTCAAGTCAGTTCCTGCCTCTGTTTCTCCTGCCACCCTTTGTCTATTTAGATTGTAAGCTCTTGGAGGCAGGGAGTTTTTGCAGCATGCATAGCACAACGTGGATCTGATTTTGGTTGGAGCCTTAGGCAATAATCAGTTCTTTCTTACCCCAGTACTGGTTAAAAGACATATTTACACCAGATCAGGATAATTAAATACCTCGTTTTCCTCTCCTAGGTATCGTATTGGACCATTTGAAGTAGAAAGTGCCTTGATAGAGCACCCGGCTGTAGTAGAGTCTGCTGCTGTCAGCAGCCCAGATCCCCTCAGAGGCGAGGTAATGAGGTTGAGAGTGATGAGGAAAATATTTCATAGAGGCAAAACAGTTTGTGATTCACTGTACAAAGTGCAGCTGTTGCACAGCATCACGTCAGTGTGAATAGTCCTTTACCAGGGTGATAAACAGAAACCTATGTGCATCCCTTTGCTCTATTTATTCATCTCCACAGTCTCTCCCCACGAGATAATTATGATTTCCCACCAATAGACCTTCCTGCTATTAAGGGCTTGTCAACACACACAAGTTATAACACTTTTTACAGTACCGGTATAGTTAGAGCAGTACAGCACCCTTTGTTTGGATGCAGTTACTGGTAGAAATGTGCTGATATCGGTACAGCTATTCCCATACTGGAGAGGGAATAAGCTCTACTGGGACAGGGCAACTTTATACTGGTATAATTGTATCCATACTAGCGGTTACATTGGAAAAAAAAATCACACCCCTCATCAGCATAGTTATACCAGGACAAAAACTGTGCGCAGACTAGGTGTAAGAGAGCCTTGAAAGCACAGTCCTGCTATTGTGGAGTGGAACTGTACGGCCTCAGTGTGAGCTGTGTGACCAGTGTATGCTCAGTGCTTCAGAGAAATCAAAGCTTCCTGAAGCTCCCACAGAGCAGTCACTGCAATCCCCCTTCCATGTGCTCCTTCCTAAGCCCGACCAGCTCTGCTGCTTAGCATGTGTGATGGGGGAAGCGAGGCCACGGCCATGCTTCCTAGCCGGCGTGACCCGCTTTGGAGACTGTGGAAGCACGAGCCAGGAGCAACCATTGTGAGAATTGCAATTGCACGTGAGCTTTGCACTGCTGTGAAGGGCAGAGGGGACAGTCCTTGCACCCCTCTTCTGGCTTACCTGCTTACACACAGGCTAGTTACAATCTGGTGCTCAGTTTTAGAGACAGATTGGCTTCTTCACACATCTCTTAACTATGTCGTGGTCTGGAAGTGATATTGCTAACTGGGAACTAAACCTAACACTATTTATAAATTGCTGATGTCAGTTTGGTACTATTGATTTTACCCTGTAGGTGGTGAAAGCTTTTGTGGTCTTGTCACCTGCCTTTTCCTCGTGTGACCTGGAAAAATTAACGCTTGAGTTGCAGGCGCATGTCAAGAAAGTTACTGCTCCATACAAATATCCCAGAAAGGCAAGTACCCAAAAGGGGTGATTTTTAACATGGGACATGTCTCCTTCTTAAATCTCTCCAGAATGAACCATTCTGGGTTTACTTAGAACTACAAAGATTCCTTCACTCATCTAAAAGAGAGAGATCAAGATTTAGGGAGACCCTTTGCTTCAGGGAAACTTTCCTAAATCTCATTTATTTTTCTCTTTCATAAGCTTTTAATAAAATTGTTTGTTAATAAATGTACCCATGTGCCTTTAAACATATTCCTGGGCCAGGTATAATGTCCTAATTAGATACTCCCCATGTTCCAAATCAGGGGTAAAATCACCCATTTCTTACTTAGCTTTTACCCACTCCTTACTCTGGAACACTCCAGTGATGTCAGTGGAAATTTCTCTGATTGAAAACTGATGAATGATTTGTCCCTTTGGCTTTGGAGTAAACATATTAGAGGCAGCCCCAGAAGTATCCAGCTTAGGTTTCTTACGAAATCCAGTGCATCTTGGGAAGCAGTATGTGCAATCAGTTAGGGCATGTCTACAGGTACAGAACTGCAGCAGCGCAGCTGTACCGATGCAGGCAGCTATGCCGCTGCAGCGCATTAGGTGAAGACGCTCTATGCTGACAGGAGAGCGCTCTCCCGTCAGCATAATAAAAACACCTCCGTGAATGGCAGAAGCTATGTCAGTGGGAGGAGCTCTCCCACCAACATAGCGCTGTGCACATGAGTGCTTATGTTGGTGTAACTTATGTCACTCAAGAGGTGGTTTATTCACACCTCTGAGTGACATAAGTTATGCCGACAAGCTGTAGTGTAGACATAGGCTAGTTAGTGCCTGATTCTGGAAACTGTCAGGCAAGTAGCCCTTACTCATGGGAGTCCTCCCATTCTTCCACATGGGGTCAGAGCCACTATTGCAAAAAAAAATCCCAAAACATCACGAGGAAGCATACTAACTTGTTTTGTGTTTTTTATTAGATGGAATTTGTCCAACAGCTACCGAAGACAATCACTGGGAAAATCAAGAGGAATGAGTTAAGGAACAAAGAATGGGGGCAAATGTAACATTGTCAGGAGTTTAACATAGCTTCTTTCACTCCGATGATGCCATGCAAGCTGTAACAGTTCTCAGGGTGCCCCGAACTGTGTTACCTTGTTCTCCCTGCACACCACTCCCCCTCATACTGCCAGCGAGAGAGAAAGACTTGCTGGTGTTTAACCAGTCTGTTAGTCACCCAAACAATCTCCTCCGGGCAATGCAAACCCTCATTTTGCTTTGCAGATTAACAATAGGTGCATCCAAGTCCCCAAACCCCCTTTCAAGTGTTCCCCTGTGATAGCCATCCTGACCAGGGATGGTGTCTAGATAATACTTAGTGCTGCCACGAGAGCAGGGGACTGGACTAGATGACCTCTAGTCTTATGATTCTATGATTCTAAGCTGCTGTTACAGAAATAGTGAACCATTTGCTAGTTGGCTGTGAGAGGTTCTTAGGGTGTCACAAAACTGTCTTTGTTATAATTGCCTTTTTTCTATTGGATTTTTCCAATATCATGAGCACCTAGATTACCTGGAAAATTGAACAGCAGAACCCACACTGAAAAATTGAATCCTATGATGAACCCAAGCTGCAAAGTTCAGATCTGGTTGCAAAACCAAACTTTCCCAAATGTGGTGTTAGTTTCAAGCATTTTATTGATAGGGGCCAGCAGCAGAGTTCTGATCTAAACCTGAACTTTCCAAAATCCATGATGTTCAGATCCAGGATTTCGCTGTGTCGCATCTATGTTCTAGAAAGTATTTGAGATCAGTGAGACAGTGTTGTTAGTACTTGTTGCCCAGTTGCAAGCTGCAGGAAAATACAGAGATGTGCTTTAGAAGTTAAAATGATTTACCTTATCCAAACTATAGACCAATACATCCAGCCATGTGAAAATGAAAAGGCCTTCTCTACTGATAACACCTCCAGAGACCACACTTTAATATACGCACAGCTGACAATGTGGTCCCTCTGATCCAGCTGATACCATGGCCATGCTTTATCAACAAGCACTACCCAATACAGAGGCAATCAACCTAGGTTTGGCTCCCCAGCCTCACTTCTAATCTTTGCCAGGAGTAGAGAAAATACTTGCATCACCTCTGCAAGTCATGAGAAAGAGGTCTGAACTGCTTGCTGTTGGACAGATGAAACCCAGTCAGGTAGAACAAACCTAGGTTCTCTGCCATTTTACCCACATGTGGCAGGACAAGCCCACCTGTGAGCTCCTTTAATGTAATAGTCATCTAGATTGTATTACGGGTCAATGAACAGACTCTGTGAATGACACACATGGCTTACTGTGTGGGATTATGTCTCCGTTAACAGCCGGCCCCATGCTCCTATAACGTTGTGTCTGGGCATATGGCCACAGTTTGTTACAGTAGCATGTGCTGTAGAGTGCTGAGTTCTAAGGATGTACCAATTCTTAACTCTTCATCACCAAGTGTTGCACTTTGCCCACTCAAGAAAGCTTAATTTTCTGGCATGTGATCTTTCACTAGCTCACAAAATGTCTTTGACAATCAGCTGTCCTCGTCCATTCACTAAACAGCAAGACATTTTTAGAGAGCGGCACCTTCTTTGGGGCTGAGAGAAAAGGTTTTACACTCAGCATCCCTAGAAGTGTGTGTCGCACCTCCCTGCAGCTGGGTTTTAATTGTGATTATAAAACAAGATTTGGAATGTGACTATTTTGAGCAATGAAAAACAACATTTATTTGCTATGAATAAACACTTGTCTATGCCAATTAAATAATTTCTGTGCTAAAGACTGCTGCAATGAATGCAAAAGAAGTTCAATAAACACAATATTTACTTTGCACCCTGTTTTTGGTAATGGTTTATTTTTTAACTGTGCATCAGTGTGTCACAAAGATTTTAAAATACTGTTTAGCTAGCTTGCTCTGATAGCATTTCCAATACATATGTTAGAGCCATTCAGTCAAACTAATCATTCTTCTCAACTACCCAATCTTCTTCCTTTTCCTTTTTCTCCAGGTGCCTTGAATGTCACCAACTCCCTTCTCTACTCACAGCTGAATCCCCTTGAATCTACTTTCCGAGGCTTGCGTACTCCCATAACATCTTTAACCGAGGTCACTTTCTCCTGGCCAAGTCTCCTGACTCCTTCTTGATCTGTCTGCCACTTTCAACACACTCCTCAATTCACTCCCTCCTCAATTCTAGCTTCCCTTTCTCTTCTTATTGATGAAAGCCTCCTTCACATTTTCAGTGGTTCCATCTCCTTCCCTCTGTTTGGCATCCTGCAAATCTCTCCTCTCAATTCTCTTCTCCTTTTCCCTGACACTTTATCTCTGGGTGACATCATCTGCACTCATGGCTGATGACTCCCAAACCTACCTCTCAATACTCATCCTTTCCTCCTCTGTGCAATCTCACATCTCCATTTGACTTTCCAGCCTGGCTGTCGTAGTTGCAGTTCAAACTAAAGCTATATCTACATAGCAGCTGAGAGAGTGCTTCCCAGAACATGTAGACAAAGACATGCTCTAGCTCTGCTCGAGCTAGAATGCTAAAAATAGCAGAGTGGCAGTGGCAGCAGCTCAGGCTAGCTGCCCTAGTAGGTACCTATGGGGTCAGGCAGGATTGTACTTGAGGGATGCTAGCTCAAACCACAGCCCGTGCCACTGTGGCCAATGCTATTTTTAGTGCACTAACTCAGTCAGCACTATCAGATGTCTGTCTACCAGTGCTGGGACGCATCCTCCCAGCTGGTATGTAGATATACCCTCTACCTGCCAAAATCAATCTCCCCATCTCCCCCTTCAAACTGGCTGCTCTCCTTCCAATCCCCATTACCACAACAAACTCCACTGGTCTTCCCCTCAGCTTTTATCTTTGGTGCTGCAGTCAGGAAGGGTCTTTCTCTCTCAATTCCAGGGCTATCCTAGGGGCCAGCCTCTTGTACCCCACAATCTGTGCACATGTGCACACATGCAAACAGAGCAGTAGGAGTAGGAAACACTCTCTTTCTCACTGCAGTGGCTCTGCAGTAAGCTGCAGGGGAACACCCCATGAGGCCTAGCACAATAGCTAGGGAAGCCTTAACTGCATTAGGAAGTGGAAACCCCTAATTCCTAGGTCCCCCAGGAAAACCTTGGGATTGGAGAGGGTAGTAGCCCTGTCAACATGCCTGCTGACTGCACAATGGCTTCTCTTCCCTCCCCCCCACCCCCACATCCCATGAGTCTTCTGGGGGCACCAGCTCTCCCCCACACCCCACCACTCTGCATCCTGTGGGTCTTCTGGGGGCACCAGCTGGCTGTTCTCCTCCATTTTGTTCTGTCAGGGCGCATGCTGAGATGGGCTACTACCCTTTCCAATATCAAGGGCAGGAATTCTGAACACTTGAGTTCTAGTCACGGCTCTGCCATTCAGCTGTTATATGGCAAAGTAACTCAAGCCACATTTTCAAAATTTGGTACAAAATTCAGCACCTGCATCCAGATTTGGGCTCCTAAGTAAGGTTAAGATCAGGAACTTTAAAAAGAGTTAGGGTGAAATTCTGCCCCACTGACATCAATGGGAGTTTTGCAGTCAACTTCAGTGGAGCCAGGATTAATTTAGTTTGCTGATTTTGCAGACTCTAATCCAGTCTGTTAAATATAAAGAGCTATAATTTTATTTTCTGCAAGCTTGAACTATGGAACTTCCCCCCCAACTATTACCCCTTGTCAAACTGGCCACAGAAGATGCACCGCATGATTTCCCCTTTAGCTCCTGCTCTTTGTACCTTCAGCTGAAAAAGTGGGTAAAAGTCAAGAGATCTGTCCGCGTGATTCATTCTACATCAGAACACAGGATCATTCTCCTTGCTCACTGTCCTTGTGTGGAATACTGCATTAGACTATACCATCTCCTTTGTGTTATTGTTTATAACAAACTTGTGCCTAATGTTCAAGATGGTGACTCATTAATTCAAAACTGTAAATTCTTTCCCTCTCCCCAACTTCAAAGTATTGACGATGACTGCTGTCTGCTCCATTTGGAATAATTCCTGAAATACACAGTAGCACCTACAAGTATTTGGAAGCAAAATATGGTCCTCAAGCTCAACTTTCTTTCTGAGCGATATAGATGAAACTTGGTTAAATGTAACTCTATCATAAAAAAACAAAGAGCATCATTTTGAATACAATGTCCTTCAGTTCCACTTTCCCCCCATCTTGATATTATTCTCAGAGGCAACAGGAAATCAATTATGGTAATAGATAGAAATGTTTATATCAAATGTAATTTTTCTTTAAAAATATTTGTTTCCTGTGAACGTAAGGTTTGACCTGAAGCCCGTGTAGTTTCATTTGCTGGTCTCCTGTGTGTGTGAGACACAGAGAGAGATTTTTCTAAAATAATGGACCATTATTACGTTAGGCGTTACAAAATTAGTAAAACCTTGAAGATGTCAATTGTGTTAAGGAAAACATGTAGCTGCACTAACCTTTCTACAAAAACTGCATTCTGCCCTCCCCATATTTATGAGGCATTAATGCTAGCAGGGCTTTGTATAAATGGAGAGGAGGCTGGGTGGAGGAAGATGGTCCTTATAGACCTCTATAGCCAGTACTGGGTTTACAATGGCACCAGTGCGGGTGTGGTTCTGTACCCACACTGGGAAGGGGTTCATTAGGGACCCAGCTAACCCATCCACATAGCCAGGTCTGGCCCCTCGTTCAGGGCAGTCCAGCACCCAGGCCTTGCTGTATGTGTGGCTCCCAGCCAGCAGGTCCAGCTCGCCTGTAGGGGGCTCGCTGACCAGCAGCTGGGCTCCGCCATGTGAGCTGAGCAGGATTGCTGGCCATGGGGCCCCTGGGCACGGCCAGGACAGGCAGGATGTTGGGGTTGCGTCCCAGGCATCTGCCCCACTCTTTAATCTCTGGATCTGAGCAGTCTCTGCTGCCCACCACCTGTGGGGCCCCACCTGCCTTCCCAGAGCTAAACCACCTGGGACTGGTGCAGAGGCTGGGCTGGTCTTGGCCAGGGGGAGGCACCCGGGGGGGGGGCTTGGCCGGGCACCGCCGAGCAAGTGGGTCCTGAGGGAGCCTGGCCTGGGCAGGCCCCACTTCTGCTCTGGCCTGGCTGATCACACTGCTTCCGAGGCACTGGAGTGATCCCTGCCCTGGGACCACCCCCAGTCGTGCTGGCTCAACCTGGCAAACACGGTCACTTCCCAGCGAGGCCAGTGAGTGTGGCTGGGGGTAGGGTACGGGGCAGTGGGTCTATGGGGCTGTGGGGGGGGTTGTTGGCAGTGGCGGATGGGAGAGGTTTGTGTGTGTTGGGGTGCTAGGCACTGGGGGTTCTGGGTGGGGCGCTGTGCAGTTGTGATGGTGGGGCTGGGGTGTGCTAGGCATGGGGAGGGTCTGTGGTGGGGGGGAGGCACTGGGCTGGGGGATGGTGTGCAGGGTGCTGTGCAGTTGTGGTGGAGGGTCCTTGACAGGAGGTCTCTGGGTGGGGAGGCATGTGTATAGCAGAACCTGGGGGCACTGGGTATAGCGGGTCGGGGGGGCATTGGGCGGGGGTGGGGCAGTGTGGTGTGTGGCACAGTCCCACCATGAGGGGAAGGGACGCACAGGGCCAGGCAGGCCAGTGCGCATCTGGTGGCTGCCAGTTTGTAAACAGTGCCCTCGCACTAGGCTAAGTGGAGCGGGGCTGCCCCTGCTGCAGTGTTCCATTGCCCATGGCCAGCCCCTCACTCTGGGAATCGCCCCTCTCCCCCTGCACCCCGCACCATTCCCCGTTGTCCCCAGGGGGACCCACAAAAAATTAATCTGGTCCTGTCTCTAGCCTTGCTACCTGGGCATCAGCAAGTAATTAGCTCATTGTCTCCGTGTTGTATAAAAAACAGTTTAAAACAGGTGGCAGCTGCCCTGAACATTTTGGCCAGAAACAAACTTTTCCCTCAAGGAACTTGCCTGAGGAAACTGGACAGTTTCAATGGCTGTGGTGCGCTTGTGGGGTATTTGCATGTATTAAGAAGTAAACCCTAATATCAAAGTTAAGCATTAGAAAAGACCATTTATATTTAGAGGTGTGGGGGGCTGTTGGCCCCTTACTGAAGCTTAGTGGGGTGAGGATTGGTTGACCCTCTCTCAGTACCAGGAAAACAGGAGATGGGTCACAAAAGATCCTGAGAGTGAGAGGTCCCCAGGGCCAATGGGGAGAGGCCAGCACGCCATTCAGCCAGATTGACAGGGCAGGCAGACCAATGAGAGAGTCAAGAGCCCAGGGCCCGTCCTCTGTGTGAGCTGGGGCTGCCAGGGCAGCAGGCCAGAACCAGAGCAGGAGCCCGGAGCTGGAGCAGCGGAGACCAGCCATGCCGACGGTGATCCAGGGCTGAGCTACTGGGGGTGCTGCAGGGGCAGAGCCAGGAGAGTGAATGCTAGCCAAGTAGTACTGGAACCAAGAGAGGCAGGGGAGAGCAAGGGGCCTGGGGAGAGAGCGCCCAGCAGAGGGTGCCATTGCCAGACAAGAGGGCCTCATAGGCTGGACTCTGAGAGGGGGGAAATGACCCCAACGGGAAGCCTGATGCTGGGGAGAAGGGTCCTGCCAGCTACAGCCTGAGGGCAAGAAGCCACCACGAGAGTGAGTGTCTTTCCTGCAGTATCACTGCAGCACAGCCAGGGCCTGGGAAGGAGGCCTGGGCTGTGTAAGGAATAAACTGTGAATTTTCTCGAGTCCCAGAAACTGTTGTTTGTGGTGATCCTGTGCCCATCGGGTGGGATTCCTGGCTCCTCCAACTTTTTCCATTTTCCCCTTATTTGTATACAGTTGTCGCTTAATAAATGGCATCTGGTTTAAACTCAATGTAGCGATCACCAGGACAGGGAGGTGGCTGGTGAGAAGAGAGTATGTCGGAGTAGGGACATCTTAGCCCCTGTCCCCGTTACCCACAATAAGACTGGGGGTTAAGCTCCCAGGGATCCTGGGCCCAATCTTGTCGGGATTACTAGGACTCTGCTGCAGGGGAGAGTGGAAGCGAAGTCCTCAAGGTCAGGCAGGCATCTGGGTAAAAGGAGTTGGGGCAGGGACTTAGATCCTTTCACCATCCAATTCCACCAGGGTAGGATAGAAACCAGGAAAATGTCTCACAATTGCGGGACCATTTCCCCACACACAGAGGCATTACAAAATGAGAAGAAACATAAAAGGAACAAAAAATTCTTACATTTTAACTTTAACTTGCATTTTACAATTGCTGTTTTCTTAAACTTTAAGAGACCATATTCCCATATATCAGAAAAAAGACGCTAAAGTAAAGATTAGATAGATTAGATGGGACAAACACTGCCATTGCCAGCTGGGAAGTGGCATTCCTTGGTAAACATGCTACGTAATGTGTTGGTCTTCCATCCTAATAGTATGTCCATACTTTCAGGTGCTGCCTAGCGATAGTCAGGCCTAATGGTTGAAGTGGAGGTCGAAGTCAGACATAGGGTTGGGACTGGGTCAAGGGTAGATCTGGAATTGAGATCCGGGGACAGGCTGGAGTCGGAAACAAGATAAGAGTTTGTAGACAAGCCAAAAGCAGTACTGTAACCGGAGTCCAGGTACAAGCCAGATGGTCAGAGTCTGAGGCAGTCAGGAGACTGAGGCAAGGCTGGAGAGGGTCAGTTACAGGCCTGGAGCAAGGCCAGACTAGGGCAAGGCTGGAACAGGGTTCCAACAAGGCTGGGGAAGGAACAGGAACTAGATTAGGAGCAGGCTGGGAGTCTAGAGAGTCTGATACACTGCAAGGCAGCAGGAGGATTCCTGGTTGGGTAGTGCTGCTACACAGACTGATCTGCATCTCTGGAGGGGTAGGGAAAATACCTGAGCCAGTGGTCATCTGACCCAGGCTCTATCCAGGCTTAGGCTGCTGCCACAAGCCTGAAGGCTAAGTCACTGCAGGCACTGAGAAAAGGGCAAGTTAGTGTAATGAGTTGTTGCTGTATACCTCACTTCAGCTCTGTAAGAGGGGCAGCTGAGCGAGCAGCCCTGGTTTGGCTGCGAGTTTGCCTCACATCACACCTCCCTATCCCTGAGGGCATCTTGGCATTCCTGGACTGAACTGGGATTGGTAGAACTCATGGGCTAGGTCAGAGGCATGGATGTTGCTTGATGACTCCCATGAGCACTCCTCTAGACCATAAACTTCCTAATCTTTGAGGTACAGGAACTTCCCTTGGAGGATCTTGGAATCAAGGATTTGGTTCACCAGGTATTCTTCCTGATCTTGCACCATGACTGGAGGAGGAGGCATCTGCATTCATCCCGTCAGGGAGTTGGGGTGTGTGCTTTTTTAGTAGAGAGACATGGAATAAAGGGTGTACTCACATTGTGCGGGGGAGGGGGTAGTTGGAGGGAGAAAGTGACCAGGTTTATTTGCTGGGTGACAAGGAAGGGTCCCAGGTATCGGTAGTCAAGTTTGCGGAAGGAACAGGAGGTATCCACGTGCTTCATTGACAGTCATACATTGTCCTCAATGGTGATGGGAGGGTTAGGCAGGTGGTGGCAATCAGCAAATCACTTGTAGTCTGCATTGGTAGTGTCCAGATAGGCTCTTAGTTCCTCCTGGATATGATGGAGGTGTTTGACCAAGTCAGGAGTGGCAGGAATGTGGGAAGTCGAGGGGAGTGATGGGTGGAACTGGGGATGGAAACTAGCTGGAAAAAAAGGGGGTCTATTGGGTGGACTTATGGTCAGAGTTGTAGGTGAACTCTGCGAAGGGTAGAAGGTGGACCCAGTCATCCTGGTGGAATTTGACAAATCACGACAAGCACTGCTCTAAAACTTGATTTACTCATTCCAACTGCCCATCCATTTGGCAATGATAGATGGTGAAGAGACATAGGTCAATAACTAAGAGGTGGAAAAATTCCTGCCAAAAGTGGGAGATGAACTGTGGTCTGTGGTGTGACATGGTATTGGAAGGTAACCCATAAGCCTTAAAACATGGTCAAAAAATAGATGGGTTGTCACCTCTGTGGTGGGGATCTTGCAGCAGGGCACTAAGTAGGATATCTTGGAGAGGAGGTCTTCTACTACTAATATGATGGTGTGGTTCTGGAAATTAGGGAACTGTACAATAAAATCCATAGATATAGATTCCTAGGGTTGTGAAGGAGTAGGTCAGGGGACCGAGGGGCTTAGCATGGGAGGGTCTTCAGGTAGCAACATACTTTGCATGAGTCAATGTACAACCTCACAGAGGCATGCAATTGGAGCCACCAGAAATGTCATGTGATCAGTTTCATGGTCTTCCGATGTCCATAATGGCTGTCCAGAAGGTGAGTCATAGTCAGAGAATTGCAAGACAGAGTGAGCCTTCAGGTGCATAAACACAGCCTTGGAACAGAAGTATCCCATTCTTGACAGAAAAATCTGGGTTGGGCTCAGCATTGGGAAACATCTGTTTAGTCGCCAATTGGTTGCTCGATAAGGAGGATTTTGTAAGAGATAATAGGTCCATGTTCATTAATACATTGGCGAAATTGTGGGACTTCAGTATGGCGGAAGGTTCTGGTGGTCCTTCTTTGCCAGAAAGGCACTCCCCCTTGTGGGAGAGTGCATTGGGTTTGCCATTCTGGCCTCCAGGTCAATAATGTAGTGAACTCAAAGCATGAAAAAACAGGAACCATTGGATCTGGCACTGGTTGAGGGCTTTCTCAGATTGCAGGTGTTCTAAGTTTTTGTGGTTGGTGAATATGTGAATGGAAAAACATGCACCCTCCAAGTGGTCACACCACTCCTCAAGGCAGTCTTGATGACTAGCAGCTCTTTGTCATAGATTTTATAGTTCTGCTCCATAGGACTTACCTTTCTGGAGTAGAATGCGCATGGATGGAGAATGCTAGATGACCCCTGAAGCTGTGACAGTACTGCCCCAATGGCATAATTGGAAGCATCCTTGACAACAAAGGGCTTGGATTGATCCGGGTGCCTCAATATGGGTGCAGAGGTGAAGTCCTTCAGTTGCTCAAAAGCCCATTGGCCCTCTGATGTCCTGATGCAGGTGGAGTTCTCGTAGAGGAGTTGGGTAATTGGGGCAAGTACTCAAGAGAATTCCTTGATAAACCTCCAGTAGAAGTTTGCAAATCCCAGGAAGCACTGGATGTCATGGATGGTCCTTGGTGGGGCCCAGTCCATAATGCTGGCAGTTTTTCATAGATCCATGGTGATCCTCTTTGATGACACAAAATCAGCTACATCAAATATGGTGCAGTCAAATTCATGTTTTTCTGGTTTGGCATATAAGCCATTTTTCCTAAGGTGTTCCAGCACTTTTAGGATATGCTGGTAATGCACAGTCTGGTTCTCTGAGAAGACAAGGATGTTTTCTAAGTAAATCACAGTGAACTGGTCTAGGACATCCTTGAAGATATCATTCGCTAAACACTGAAATGTGGCTGGGGCGTTGGCGAGGCCAAAGAACATAACCGGGTTTTCACTGTAGCCATACCAGGTTTGGAAGGCTGTCTTCTACTCATCACCCTCCTGTATGTAGAAGGGGTTGTACACACTGTGCAGGTTGAGCTTGGTGAAGACCTTTGCCACACCAACCTGTTCTAGGAGCTTGTTGATCAGCGCAAGAGGGTATTTGTTCTTGATGGTAATACCATTCAGGGCACAATAATCAACACAGAGGTGCAGTGTCCTGTCCTTCTTTCTAACAAACAGGATGGGGGCACCAGCAGAGGATTTGGAGGTCCAAATCAAGTTCTTAGCCAGATTTTCATCCAGATAATCCCATAGGGCCTTGAGTTTGGGTTCTGATAATGGGTAAATGTGTTCAAAGGGGATCTTTGCCCCTGCCTGGAGGTCTATAGGATAGTCATAGGTTCAGTGTGGGGGGTAGAACGTTAGCCTTCTGTTAGTTGAACACATCCACAAGATCGCTATACTTGACTGGGATTGATGAACCAGTATCTTCGGAAACAGGTAGTACAGAGCAGGGAGGATGCCTTCCAAGAGGGAGGTCCCAGCGTCTTCCCTGCTGGGTTTTCATAGACGCTGCAGCCAGCAAAACCTGGAGTTAAACCATATCTCCCGTGCCACCCACAAAATGTTCATTTTGTAAAGGGAGAGCCAGGGAGGCCCAATATAGCCGGACAGTGCGGTGCAAGGATTAGGTCGAATTGCATAGTTGGTGATCCCCAATCCTAACCTGGGGAGGGGTTGTCGCATAGGCAACTGGCCTGGAAATCAGCGTACTGCCATCAATAGTTTCTACATGCTCTGGAACAACTTCCTCTGGATGGGCAAGTGGTTGGCCTAGTCAAAGGCCAAGTCCACAAAGTTGCTGGACGTCCCAGAGTTGATTAATGCAAATGAAGTACAGCTTACTTTGGGCATGGCAGGGGCTCTCAGCTGGAGGAGTGGTTGGTGGGCTCTGCCACTGCCAGGACACAGTCAGGCAGAAGAGGGGATCCAGTCATGCAAAGAGCTTGCCTTCCAGGTCATGTCCAGCCATGACCCCTCTACTGGGATTGGATAGGGTAGCTTCCTGGCACTGTAGCAGGTCTGGATTTGTGGGGCCACCCTGACACAAAGCAACTACCTCCTCTGAAATGCAGGCAAAAGCCATTTCAATGCCAATATTCCTTCTCTTTGGCCGTGAGGTGCTTCCTGGGGCTGTCAATCTGCATGGGGTCAGGTCCAAAACTAGGCAAAGGGTATATATGGAAGCTCTTGACACTAGGCTAGGAAAGGGTAGTAGCCTATTTCCTTTCCAGGGGACACTTGAGCAGCCTGTTCTCAATTCTAATGCAGAGTTTGATGTAGAGTAGAAACTCTGTATAGGAGTCAGCCTGAGCTAGCTCATCCTTTATAGCGTCAGTCAATCCTTGACAAAAATGTTAGACTTGAACCACTTGTTCCAGGCTGAATTGGCCGCCAAGTGCCATAAGAGGGCTACATAGGTGGAGATGGGTCATGAGCCCTGGGTGAGGAACTGTATGGTTGCTTCAGCAGTATGGGCTCAGTTGGGGTCACTGAATACTAATGAGGAGTGAATGAATTCCTCAAAGTGGCCCAGCATTGGGTCTGCCCATTCCAGGATGAGTCAGACCCCTGTAGGGCTTCTTCAGACAGTAGACTAATAACCACCTTCATCTGGTCATCTGGGTACAAAGATGGCCTCATCAGGAATAGCAAGCAGCACTGATTGATAAACCCTCAGAACTTGTGGCAGTCTGCATCAAACAATTCTGGCAAGGGGATTTCTGGACCACAATCCTGCTATTGGAGGAAGGCATTCTCTAACTGCAGCTGGACAATTTGGTTCTGGAGGGTCTAGAACAGGGACTCAAATGCTCCATCAAGGCCCTGCGGTACAGTACAGTGGAGTCTATGCAAACTATCAGGCGCTGACTCCCAATAGTCAAGCCTGGTAGTTGGAGTGGAGATCAAAGTCAGATATAGGAACAGGATTGGGCTGAGGGTGATGCTGGAACCAAGATTCGGGGACAGGCTGGGGTCAGAACTGAGATCGTAGTCTGTAAACAAGCCAAAAGCAGTACTGTAGCTAGAGTCCAAGTGCAAGCCAAAGGTCAAATCTTCATGGTCAGAGTCTGAGGGGGGCAGGAGGCAGAGGCAAGGCTGATGTGTGGTTCATTAACAGAACCGGAGCAAGGTCAGACTAGGGCAAGGACAAGACTGGAACAGGTCTCAGGCAAGGCTGGGGAAGGAACAGGCACTAGATCAGGAGCAGCTTGGGAGTCTATAAAGTCTGATACACTGCAAGACAGCAGGAGGTTTCCTGGTTGGGTAATGCTGTTGCACAGACTGATCTACAGCTATGGTGGGGTGGGGGAAAATACCTGATCCTGGTGGTCATCTAACCCAGGGATAGGGTATTGCCGCATGCCTGAAGGCTGAGTCATTGTAGCCTCTGCGAAAAGGGTAAATAAGTGCAGTGAGCTGTTGCTGCAAGCCTGAGGGGTGATTCACAGTGGCTCTGTAAGAGGGGCAGCTGAGAGAGTAGTCCTGGTTTGGAGGCAGTTTGTCTCACATAGACCAAGAAAGCCACGAAAACCAAACCAGTATTGATGGAGGCAGTTGCTGGGTTTGGCTACAAATATCGGCATTGCTTTAATCTTGTTGTGCCCATAGTAGGCGCAGCTGACCAAGACAACGAGAATCAAAAACATCAATCCACCACCTTTCAGCCTTCCTCAGCACCCACATTTCACTGTTTTGAATGCATGTTGTTAATCCTCCAAGGAGTCCCAAACAGGGAAATTCCCAAACTAAAGTCAAGAAGAAAAACATTTTTTTTAAATTATGAGGCAGTTTTTGTACATTATAAAGGAAAGTAAAGTACACAAACAAAATATTTACTTACTGGTATTTGTCAGATAAAATCCAGAGGATTAAGTCAATCTCATAACATTCATATTTATTAAACACTATTCAGCAATATAGATAAACACACAGGACCAGGTTTTCTGTTGGTGCAATCCAGTTAAAGTGAATGGAGTGAATTTGGCTCAAAAAAGCTCTAAATGAGATCTAAACACAAAATGATATTCAAGATCCTAATCTGTATTATCAGCAATATTTCCTCTGTCTGATACCTACATAAGGTGAGAGAGAGAAAATATATGTTAAGAACTTTTTTATCTGCTTTAGAACACTGAGAAATGCCCTGTTTACCTATTTAAAAACAGCATTTAGAACAAACTTTATTTTAGCAAATAAAGAATTTGTGTTTCATATTGAAAGTTAATGTTTACTTCTATGTTCTGAAATCCTTAATAGGTAAAGTATTCACTTTGTCTTGCAGATCTGCAAGGAGCTCTCAGAGACTTTCTGTTCTCCCCAGTGTGTTACAGTTCATCCTGTGGAATGTGAGTAGCTGGCAAGTGACCAGCAAGTTCAACATCTTTCCTAAATTCCAGAAAATCAGAAAAAAGATATTACTAAACTGGAGTCGCCATTAGGTGAGTTTTTGGTTGCTTGCTTGGTTGGTTGCATTTTTTTTGTTTGTTTATAAAACTTTTAAAATCATTGAACCTAAACACGGGACATATAAAATAGAGGAGTACTTGTGGCACCTTAGAGACTAACAAGTTTATTTGAGCATAAGCTTTCGTGAGCTATAGCTCACTTCATCGGATGCATTCAGTGGAAAGTACATTGGGGAGATTTATATACATAGAGAACATGAAACAATGGGTGTTACCATACACACTGTAACGAGAGTGATCACTTAAGGTGAGCTATTACCAGCAGGACAGCGGGGCGGGGTGGGGCAGGGGGGAACCTTTTGTAGTGATAATCAAGGTGGGCCATTTCCAGCAGTTGACAAGAACGTCTGAGGAACAGGCGCGGGGTGGGGGGGGGGAATAAACATGGGGAAATAGTTTTACTTTGTGTAATGACCCATCTACTCCCAGTCTCTATGCAAGCCTAAGTTAATTGTATCCAGTTTGCAAATTAATTCCAATTCAGCAGTCTCTCGTTGGAGTCTGTTTTTGAAGTTTTTTTGTTGAAGAATTGCAACTTTTAGGTCTGTAATCGAGTGACCAGAGAGATTGAAGTGTTCTCCAACTGGTTTTTGAATGTTATAATTCTTGACGTCTGATTTGTGTCCATTTATTCTTTTACGTAGAGACTGTCCAGTTTGACCAATGTACATGGCAGAGGGGCATTGCTGGCACATGATGGCATATATCACATTGGTAGATGTGCAGGTGAACGAGCCTCTGATAGTGTGGCTGATGTGATTAGGCCCTATGATGGTGTCCCCTGAATAGATATGTGGACACAGTTGGCAACGGGCTTTGTTGCAAGGATAGGTTCCTGGGTTAGTGGTTCTGTTATGTGGTGTGTGGTTGCTGGTGAGTATTTGCTTCAGGTTGGGGGGCTGTCTGTAAGCATAGAGAGACTATTATACTGATATCTAATTGAAACCTAATTAGTTCACCTATAAAATAAGTTTTTAAAAAAGACAATTCAATCTTACAAAATGGGAAAGCTATAAGTAAACCCATGTTAGAAGGATTTCATTATTGAGATGATCAATTAGAGAAGAGACAGATGGGGGTGGGAGAATGTGGTTTGCCAAATGTAGACCTCACTTGTAACTTGGGAGTCCTAGATTTAGAACAAAAGTTGAAACTCTAGCATCTGAGTTTCTTTTGGCACCAGCAGAACAAATTCCAAGCTGCAGAACATTTTCTCTTTGATTCTGCTATTGTCCTAAATCGGGGTGAGCCTTTTGGGGCTCTCCAAATCCCCCATTCCTCACCATATACCTTGGAACTGCACACGTTCCTCTGGAGAATACCTATAAGGCAGGGGAATGATTTGCCCCAAAGAAACTTTTTGATAACACAATTCTCCACAATACTTGTATCCCCCGCCCCCCAAGCGCAACCCCCACAGCTCCTATTGACCAAGAACCAAGGCCAATTGGAGCTGCAGGGGCAGTGCCTGTGGGCGGGGCAGCACGCAGTAGAGCCGCCTGGCCGCACCTCCGCTTAGGAGCCAGAGAGGAGACATGCTGCTGCTTCTGGGAGCTGCTTGAGGTAAGTCCCACCTGGAGCCTGCATCCCTGAGCCGCTCCCCGGCGCCCCAATCCCCTACCCCAGCCCTGATCCCCCTCCCGCCTGCCGAAGCCCTAGGTCTCAGCCCAGAGCACCCTCCTGCACCCCAAACCCCTCATCCTCAGCCCCACCCCAGAGCCTGCACCCCCAGCCGGAGCCCTCATGCCCCCCACTCCCACCCCAGCCCGGAGCCCCCTCCCACACCCTGAACTCCTCATTTATGGCCGCACCCTGGAGCCCGCACCCCGAGCCAGAGCTCTCACCCCCTCCCACACCCCAACCCCAATTTTGTGAGCATTCATGGCCCGCCATACCCAGATGTGGCCCTCTGGCCAAAAAGTTTGCTCACCCCTGCCCTATGTGTAGGAGCAGGAGGGGAGACACGCTGCTGCTTCTGGAAGCCGCGCAGCGTGACCCTCGACCCTGCTCCCTGGCTGGAGCGCCGGAGCAGGGCAAGCCCCAGATCCTGCTCCCAAGCAAGAGCTTGAGGGCCGGATTAAAACGGCTGGCGGGCCACATGCGGCCCGCGGGCCGTGGTTTGCCCACCCCTGTCCTAGATGAAGAGAAAGAATAACCTTCAAAGAAGAAGAGTAACTGATTATATATCACAGACATCCTCTTTGTTAGAAAGCCATGTCTTTGAAATCTAAATGTCCCATATGAGCAAGGAGAATTGTTTATCCACAATACTTGTGTTATCAAAAAGTTTCTTTGGGGCAAATCATTCCCCTGCCTTATAGGTATTCTCTAGAGGAACTTGTGCAGTTCCAAGGTATTGGGTGAGGAATGGGGGATTTGGAGAGCCCACAAAGGGGTACTTAGCCTCCATGCACCGTGGTTTCCCGTTTTGCACGGTCTCATTGTGCACTGATGCTGCAAAGTGGCTTTATAGGTGGGGCTGAGAATCTGCCCTTTTATGAATTTGTAAATACTCATACTGGCTTGGCACTGACATCATAGAGGATAGACCACCCCTGAGTCTGGAGCAGTGACAAAGGGTTTTCCCGCCACTCCACCACGTGGAGCACAGTCCTTCCTTCTCCTACGTTTGCCATGTACTCCAGTGAGACAAGGATCAGACCCTTGGCCTAGATCTTGTAACTGATTTGTAGTACTTTGGTCCATCAATATTTGTTTTTTTCTGGCAACTCTCAATATAAAGTTTGTATAAATAATTTCATTGCAGGTCAAAAGCCCTTCAAAGAATATTCTACTGAGATGTTTATATAATCTAAACCAAGAACTGTGACAAGGTTTTTGTGCCATGAAGTTTTTACTTAAACTCCAGATTTTTAACTCTATTTGGACCCCAAAGTCACCTTGTAGATTCTTCAGCAAACATTGCCGAGGATTTGCTCCTCAAAATATCTCTGGCAATGAATCACCGAGCCTCTATAAAGAGTTGCCAGAGCACTTTAATTTTGCAAGTGACATTTTGGACAAATGGAGTCAAATGGAAAAGGTAACATGTTTTGTCTCCTTAGTTCCAACATTTTCTTTCATTTCTGTCTGGTGTTATATCATGTTATAGATACCGGTTCCAAAACATATGATCTCTGTGATGATCCTTTCATAGTAGATATTAACTATTTTGCTGCTATAAGATACTTTCAAGGGTGTCAGGTAAATAACTGAGCTGTTTGGGAAAACTTTTGTCCCAAGTTTTCCATCTGAAAAATGTTGTTTTGATTAAACCAAAAATTTTCACAAAATCATATCAATTTTGATAAAATTCCCATTAAAATTAAAATAAAAAGTTTCATTTTGGAAAATTTCATTTTGAAAAAAATTGAAATTTAATTTCTAAATTTAATTTTTATTTTGATTTTATGCAGTCTAGTTTTAGCTGTGTCAGTCCCACGACATTAGAGAAACAAGGTGGGTGAGATAAGATCTTTTATTGGACCAGCTTCTGTTTGTGATAGAGAAAGTTTGTCTCTCTCAAAAACAGAAGTTGGTCCAATAAAAGATCTTATCTCACCCACCGTGTCTCTCTTTTTTGATTTTGTCATTTTATATTACATCTATTAATTTTACATTAATACACAGTATCTTATATTATGCACTACTACTGCTCACATGCTGTCATTCAGAATGAAAACAAATTACAAAATGTTGAAATGTGCTATGAAATGGAAATTCCAAATTTCAACCAGCTCTAGTGAATAGTCAAAATACCATTAAGAGTATTTGCTGCTTCACATGCAACATGTGATCATATTTAGGATCAGGGCATAAGTAGAAAAGACTAAGAAGGGAAATATTATTAGTCCCATTTTATTGATAGAGAATTAAAACACAGAGAGATTAAATGACTTGCCCAAGGTCACAACAGAAGTTTGTTGCAGAGCTGGGAAATAAACCTACATTATCTTCTTCATCCCAATCCTCTGATTTAAACGCAAGGCCAGCCTTCTGCTCCTGGGCCCTGCTTCAGGAAAGCATCTCTATTCAGGAAAGCACTTACATCCCATTTAAGTCAAATGGCTGAAAATTAAGCATGTATTTAAGAGCTTTCCTGGATTCGTGCTTTACCCCCAGATTCTGCAAACATTGACACACATGCTTAACTTTTCACATGGGAGGTAGTGAAATCAGTGGGACCATCATGTTCTTAAAGTTATGCACGTGCCTAAGTGCTTTTCAGGATCACAGTCAATAACTGAAATCAATTAAAGCATTCAGAAAATATCTGAATTCAGTATTTTTATCAGGGGATAATATTTAAGAGCAGTAATATATTTAGCTATTTTACATAAAAATAGATACACAGAGAACTTAGGTTTAAAAATGTTAAAGGCATAAATAATTGTATGTTTTCAATAAGAGGGGCTAAAGCCATCAGAATTTATGTTAGAAACTTTTTTTGTGCTCTCACTAAGCCTAATCCTGCAGTTATTGACAGTCTTATCCTCCCAGGGAGTCCGTGATTGTGCCTGCCGTACATTTTCACCTATGTATGTTACTTGTAATGGTCTGTTTAAAGAATGGTTATATTCCTCATTAACTTCTCAGTGTATGACATGCAATTTTATATGATGATCATTTCTTGTTTACCAGTAAGAGAACTATGGGCTCATCCCACTGCTATGCTGAGTACAGTAGTTCTAAGTACTACTGTAATAGAAATAACAATCGTCTTCTTCTTCATTATGTGTTCTGGGCCATGTTTAAAGGAAGCAGAATAAGGACCTTGTACACTTGGAGTTATACTAATAACGGAAAGAGCTCAACAGTTCTTTTCCCATAACGATGATTGTAATCTATGGCAAAACATGTCCAGAGATAAACCTTCCCAGAGGCTGGCCTAAACCTGTACATTTCATACGGTAACAAGGCATTGTTATGCATAGCTTGGGCAGCTCAGAAGAAGAGACGCAAATTCTCCAATGTACTTGATTAACAAGCACATATTAGATTTCGGATATAAGCCCACAAGTCTATAAATACTTACACACATGCTTACCTTTAACCAAAGGGTTAGTCCTGCTGAAGTCAAAGAGACTGCACTTCTGCTTGAAGTTAAACAATTGTGTGTTTGAAGCATTGGGTCTCCTCCTGATTGTTGCATTATTTATACATTTTCCTACTTTCTTGTCTTTGCCAGAATGGAGAGAGAGCCTCCTCCATCCCAGCCCTCTGGTGGGTAGGTGATCAAGGCAACGAGGTAAGGTGGGGTTTTGAGGAGCTGGGATTTCTATCCAGGAAAGCAGCCAATGTACTCTCTGATGCATGTGGTCTGAAAAAGGAAGACAGAGTTATAGTGATGCTACCCCGGATACCAGAATGGTGGTTGATAACAGTGGGCTGCATGAGAACAGGTCAGTACCAAGAATAATAAATGACTGAATTTATTTGTATTTCAGTAATACTTATAGACCCCAACTGAACTGAAGGTCCCATTAAACTAGGCACTGTACCAACAGAGCAAGAAACAGTCCCTGTCCTGAGGAGATTAGTCTAAGGCCCCAGTACTTTAAAGATTTATGCGCTTAACTTTGCACACTGTGACCTGTCCCATTGAAGCCAAAGGGAATGCTTAGAGTGTGTAAAGTTGAGCATGTGAGTAAGTTTTTGATGGATCAGTGTCTGAGTAGAAAAGATGGACAAAGGAAATATTGCAGTGTTGTAGCCAGGTTGGTCCCAGGATATTAGAGAGACAAGGTGGGTGAATGTGACAGGGTACAGTCTGGACTGTTGAACCACTGTGTCCCCTAAATTCTCTAGCCTGGGGTTTTTTTTACACTGCTTTGCTTTTTTCTGGCCTGTTCATGTTCATGTAAAATCACTCCCAGCTAAGTTACATGAATGCTCTGGCCAGCCACTCATGAATTAAATACAGAAAACATCCACAAATTCCCAGTCCCAGCCTTGTCCCCCAGAAATGTGCGTCTTGTACTGCTCAGTACCAAACTGAACAATGCAAGCTCATATGAAGTCTGTCATTTCATCAGTGGAAAATAATATGCACCATCTTTGTTATCCCAAATGGAGTTTCCCACATACTTTAATCCAAGCACACAGTTAAAATAAAACAAGAAGATAAGTTAATTAACTACAGAAAGATAGATTTTAAGTGATTACAAGTGATGATGCATAAAAGTCAGGATTGGTTACAAAAGAAATAAAGGAGTAAAACACAAGCTAATACCTCACTTAACAAGCTAAGTGAACTTAAAAGCAAAAAGGTTTTGTCTCACCATATGTTTACAGCAGTCTTTACTGGCTGATAAGCCCCCTTCCACCCTTCCCCCAGGTCAATAATGCTTTCTTTGTCTTTTGAGCATTGTAGCTGCTGTGAGTAGAGATGGGGGTAGAGAGAAGTGATTTGTATTGTGGGTGTCCTCCATTCTTATACCTTTCTCCCCTCTTTGAGGATTATCTCCAGCGGGGGTTCAGGCAACAGCCAGTCTGTTTACATGGAAACTCCAGCCATTTTGATTGCCAATATGTAAAGTTCTCACTCACACCCTTGTTCCTGTCAAAGAATAATCACTTAACTCATGCCTGGTCTACACTGGGGGGGATCGATCTAAGTTATTCAACTTCAGCTACGTAAATAACATAGCTGAAGTCGACTTACTTAGATCTACTCACCGTGGTGTCTTCACTGCAGTGAGTCGACAGCTGACGCTCCGCTGTCGACTCTGCCTATACCTCTCGCTCCAGTGAAGTACCGGAGTTGATGGGAGAGTGCTTGGCGGTCGATTTATTGTGTCTAGACTAGACACGATAAATTGACCCCCCCACTAGATCGATCGCTGCCCGCTGATCCGGCGGGTAGTATAGACAAGCCCTGACTTTCTTGATACCTGGCTGAGGTGCCGGTCTGTCTTTCTCTCTGAAAAACTGGTTTCAGCCTGCTTTTCTGACTCTGGAGCATGTTACAGCAATGATATATGGTATACTCTTAGCCCTGGTCTACACTAGGACTTTAGGTCGAATTTAGCAGCATTAAATCAATGTAAACCTGCACCCGTCCACACGATGAAGCCCTTTATTTCGACTTAAAGGGCTCTTAAAATCGATTTCCTTACTCCACCCCTGACAAGTGGATTAGCGCTTAAATCGACGTTCCCAGCTCGAATTTGGGGTACTGTGGACACAATTCGACGGTATTGGCCTCTGGGAGCTATCCCAGAGTGCTCCATTGTGACCGCTCTGGACAGCACTCTCAACTCAGATGCACTGGCCAGGTAGACAGGAAAAGAACCGCGAACTTTTGAATCTCATTTCCTGTTTGGCCAGTGTGGCAAGCTGCAGGTGACCATGCAGAGCTCATCAGCAGAGGTGACCATGATGGAGTCCCAGAATCACAAAAGAGCTCCAGCATGGACCGAACGGGAGGTACGGGATCTGATCGCTGTTTGGGGAGAGGAATCCGTGCTATCAGAACTCCGTTCCAGTTTTCGAAATGCCAAAACCTTTGTCAAAATCTCCCAGGGCATGAAGGACAGAGGCCATAACAGGGACCCGAAGCAGTGCCGTGTGAAACTGAAGGAGCTGAGGCAATCCTACCAGAAAACCAGAGAGGCGAACAGCCGCTCCGGGTCAGAGCCCCAAACATGCCACTTCTATGATGAGCTGCATGCCATTTTAGGGGGTTCAGCCACCACTACCCCAGCCGTGTTGTTTGACTCCTTCAATGGAGATGGAGGCAATACGGAAGCAGGTTTTGGGGATGAAGAAGATGAGGAGGAGGAGGAGGAGGTTGTAGATAGCTCACAGCAAGCAAGCAGAGAAACCGGTTTTCCCGACAGCCAGGAACTGTTTCTCACCCTGGACCTGGAGCCAGTACCCCCCAAACCCACCCAAGGCTGCCTCCTGGACCCAGCAGGCAGAGAAGGGACCTCTGGTGAGTGTACCTTTTAAAATACTATACATGGTTTAAAAGCAAGCATGTGAAAGGATTACTTTGCCCTGACCTTCGCGGTTCTCCTGGATGTACTCCCAAAGCCTTTGCAAAAGGTTTCTGGGGAGGGCAGCCTTATTGCATCCTTCATAGTAGGACACTTTACCACTCCAGGCCAGTAACACGTACTCGGGAATCATTGTACAACAAAGCATTGCAGTGTATGTTTGCTGGCGTTCAAACAACATCTGTTCTTTATCTCTCTGTGTTATCCTCAGGAGAGTGAGATATAATTCATGGTCACCTGGTTGAAATAGAGTGCTTTTCTTCAGGGGACACTCAGAGGAGCCCATTCCTGCTGGGCTGTTTGCCTGTGGCTAAACAGAAATGTTCCCCACTGTTAGCCACAGGGAGGGGGGAAGGTTGAGGGGGTAGCCACGCGGTGGGGGGAGGCAAAATGCGACCTTGTAATGAAAGCACATGTGCTATGTATGTAATGTTAACAGCAAGGTTTACCCTGAAAGAGTGTAGCCACTGTTTTATAAAATGTGTATTTTTAAATACCGCTGTCCCTTTTTTTTTCTCCACCAGCTGCATGTGTTTCAAGGATCACAGGATCTTCTCCTTCCCAGAGGCTAGTGAAGCTTAGAAAAAAAAAAACGCACTCGCGATGAAATGTTCTCCGAGCTCATGCTGTCCTCCCACACTGACAGAGCACAGACGAATGCGTGGAGGCAAATAATGTCAGAGTGCAGGAAAGCACAAAATGACCAGGAGGAGAGGTGGCGGGCTGAAGAGAGTAAGTGGCGGGCTGAAGAGAGTAAGTGGCGGGCTGAAGACAGGGCTGAAGCTCAAATGTGGCGTCAGCGTGATGAGAGGAGGCAGGATTCAATGCTGAGGCTGCTGGAGGACCAAACCAGTATGCTCCAGTGTATGGTTGAGCTGCAGCAAAGGCAGCTGGAGCACAGACTGCCACTACAGCCCCTGTGTAACCAGTTGCCCTCCTCCCCAAGTTCCATAGCCTCCACACCCAGACGCCCAAGAACGCGGTGGGGGGGCCTCCGGCCAACCAACCACTCCACCACAGAGGATTGCCCAAAAAAAAGAAGGTTGTCATTCAATAAATTTTAAAGTTGTAAACTTTTAAAGTGCTGTGTGGCATTTTCCTTCCCTCCTCCACACCCCTCCTGGGTTACCTTGGTAGTCATCCCCCTATTTGTGTGATGAATGAATAAAGAATGCATGAATGTGAAGCAACAATGACTTTATTGCCTCTGCAAGCGGTGATTGAAGGGAGGAGGGGCGGGTGGTTAGCTTACAGGGAAGTAGAGTGAACCAAGGGGCGGGGGGTTTCAAGGAGAAACAAACAGAACTTTCACACCGTAGCCTGGCCAGTCATGAAACTGGTTTTCAAAGCTTCTCTGATACGTACCACGCCCTCCTGTGCTCTTCTAACCGCCCTGGTGTCTGGCTGCGCGTAACCAGCAGCCAGGCAATTTGCCTCAACCTCCCACCCCGCCATAAACGTCTCCCCCTTACTCTCACAGATATTGAGGAGCACACAGCAAGTAGTAGTAACAGTGGGAATATTGGTTTCGCTGCGGTCTAAGTGAGTCAGTAAACTGCGCCAGCGCGCCTTTAAACGTCCAAATGCACATTCTACCACCATTCTGCACTTGCTCAGCCTGTAGTTGAACAGCTCCTGACTACTGTCCAGGCTGCCTGTGTACGGCTTCATGAGCCATGGCATTAAGGGGTAGGCTGGGTCCCCAAGGATACATATAGGCATTTCAACATCCCCAACAGTTATTTTCTGGTCTGGGAAGAAAGTCCCTTCCTGCAGCTTTTGAAACAGACCAGAGTTCCTGAAGATGCGAGCGTCATGTACCTTTCCCGGCCATCCCACGTTGATGTTGGTGAAATGTCCCTTGTGATCCACCGGAGCTTGCAGCACTATCGAAAAGTACCCCTTGCGGTTTATGTACTCGCCGGCTTGGTGCTCCGGTGCCAAGATAGGGATATGGGTTCCGTCTATGGCCCCACCACAGTTAGGGAATCCCATTGCAGCAAAGCCATCCACTATGACCTGCACATTTCCCAGGGTCACCACCCTTGATATCAGCAGATCTTTGATTGCGTGGGCTACTTGCATCACAGCAGCCCCCACAGTAGATTTGCCCACTCCAAATTGATTCCCAACTGACCAATAGCTGTCTGGCGTTGCAAGCTTCCACAGGGCTATCGCCACTCGCTTCTCAACTGTGAGGGCTGCTCTCATCTTGGTATTCATGCGCCTCAGGGCAGGGGAAAGCAAGTCACAAAGTTCCATGAAAGTGCCCTTACGCATGCAAAAGTTTCACAGCCACTGGGAATCGTCCCAGACCTGCAACATTATGCGGTCCCACCAGTCTGTGCTTGTTTCCCGAGCCCAGAATTGGCGTTCCACAGCATGAATCTGCCCCATTAGCACCATGATGCATGCATTGGCAGGGCCCAGGCTTTCAGAGAAATCTGTGTCCATGTCCTGATCACTCACGTGACCGCGCTGACGTTGCCTCCTCGCCCGGTATCGCTTTGCTCTGGGTGCTGCATATACTGCTGGATAATGTGTGTGGTGTTTAATGTGCTCCTAATTGCCAAAGTGAGCTGAGCGGCCTCCATGCTTGCCTTGGTATGGCGTCCGCACAGAAAAAAGGAGCGGAATGATTGTCTGCCGTTGCTCTGACGGAGGGAGGGGCGACTGACGACACGGCTTACAGGGTTGGCTTCAGGGAGCTAAAATCAACAAAGGGGGTGGCTTTACATCAAGGAGTATTTCAGGCAGGACTTCACGGAGGGTTCCAATAAGAAATGGTGCACCTAAGTTATTGTTCTTATTGGAACAAGGAGGTTAGCCTGGCCTCTGATTGATACATGGCTAGATTTACCTCTCTGTACCTTCTCTGTGAGTGACTGCAGTGTGACCTAGAGGAATGAGTCCCCTAGACAGGGGAGGAGGCAAATGAGTACAAAACAAATCTGGTCTATTTCTTGTTTTGATCCACTCCATCTATCTTTTACATCTTTGGCTGGCAGCAGATGGTGCAGAAGGACTGCATGCCATCCACATCTCATGGCTGCTCGGCAGAAGATGGTACAGTACGACTGCTAGCCATCCTCATCTCTTGCCTGCCTGGCAGAAGATGGTACAATACGACTGCTAGCAATCCTCATCTCTTGCCTGCCCGGCAGAAGATGGTACAGTACGACTGCTAGCAATCCGTATCGCCTGCCTGCTCACCATAAGACGGTTCAATGGGACTGACTGCAGGACTAAAGAGAATGACCTGGTCAAGTCACTCCAAATTTAGTCCCTGTGCCCATCTCTGCCCAGGCGCTCCCAGCCGACGGGGCCAGGAGCACCTTGGACACGACGAGGACGGCTACCAGTCGTACTGCACCGTCTGCTGCCAGAAGGCAATGGGTTGCTGCTACTGTGTAGCAATGCTGTACCGCATCTGCCAGCACCCAGGAGACATAGGGTGACGGTTACCTGAGCGGGCTCCATGCTTGCCGTGGTATGGCGTCTGCACAAGTAACTCAGGAAAAAAGGTGCAAAATGATTGTCTGCCATTGCTTTCACGGAGGGAGGGAGGGAACGGGGGCCTGACAATATGTATCTAGAACCACCCGCGACAATGTTTTAGCCCCATCAGGCATTGGGATCTCAACCCAGAATTCCAATGGGCAGTGGAGACTGCGGGAACTGTGGGATAGCTACCCAAAGTGCAATGCTCCGGAAGTCGACTCTAGCCTCGGTACTGTGGAAGCACTCCGCCGAGTTAATGCACTTAATGCACTTAGAGCATTTTCTGTGGGGACACACACACTCAAATATATAAAACCGATTTCTAAAAAAACGACTTCTATAAATTCGACCTTATTCCTTAGTGTAGACATACCCTAATAACTTTATATACAATGTTGATATACATATTTTACCAGGACAATAATGTTCAGCAGATTATGACATTTCAAATTATACCTCACAAGGCATACTTTGTACAAAATTTATCACAGTCTTGTAAAAGTGATGAACATAATAGTATAGACCATCGCAGTGAAATGATATATTTTATTGAACCATCTCTGCTGGTGAGAGAGACAAGCTTTCAAGTTTACCTGTAGCTGAAGAAGAGCTCTCTGTAAGCTCAGAAGCTTGTCCCTTTTTCTAACAGAAGTTGGTCCAATACAAGATACTATCTCACCCACCTTGTCACTCTAAAGGAAGTGTTGTTATTTCCATTTTACAGATAGGGATCTAAGGATATGTCTACACATAGACATAGAAAGCAAGGGCAGACAATCATTTCGCGCCTTTTTTGTCTGCTGCCAGCCAAAGATGTAAAGGATCGATGGAGTGGGTCAGAACAAGACATAGACCAGATTTGTTTTGGACTCATTTTCCTCCTCCCCTGTCTAGATCACACTGCAGTCAGTCACAGAGAAGGCGCAGCGAGGTTAATCTAGCCATGTATCAATCAGAGGCCAGGCTAACTTCCTTGTTCCAATAACAACGATAACTTTGGTGCACCATTTCTTATTGGAACCCTCCGTGCAGCCCTGACAATGCATGCATCATGGTGCTAATGGGGCAGGTTCATGCTGTGGAACGCCGATTCTGGGCTCGGGAAACAAGCACAGACTGGTGGGACCGCATAGTGTTGCAGGTCTGGGACGATTCCCAGTGGCTGCGAAACTTTCGCATGCGTAAGGGCACTTTCATGGAACTTTGTGACTTGCTTTCCCCTGCCCTGAAGCGCATGAATACCAGGATGAGAGCAGCCCTCACAGTTGAGAAGCGAGTGGCGATAGCCCTGTGGAAGCTTGCAACGCCAGACAGCTACCGGTCAGTTGGGAATCAATTTGGAGTGGGCAAATCTACTGTGGGGCTGCTGTGATGCAAGTAGCTCACGCAATCAAAGATCTGCTGATATCAAGGGTAGTGACCCTGGGAAATGTGCAGGTCATAGTGGATGGCTTTGCTGCAATGGGATTCCCTAACTGTGGTGGGGCTATAGACGGAACCTATATCCCTATCTTGGCACCAGAGCACCAAGCCGGCGAGTACATAAACCGCAAGGGGTACTTTTCGATAGTGCTGCAAGCTCTGGTGGATCACAAGGGACGTTTCACCAACATCAACGTGGGATGGCCGGGAAAGGTGCATGACGCTCGCATCTTCAGAAACTCTGGTCTGTTTCAAAAGCTGCAGGAAGGGACTTTCTTCCCAGACCAGAAAATAACTGTTGGGGATGTTGAAATGCCTATATGTATCCTTGGGGACCCAGCCTACCCCTTAATGCCATGGCTCATGAAGCCGTACACAAGCAGCCTGGACAGTAGTCAGGAGCTGTTCAACTACAGGCTGAGCAAGTGCAGAATGGTGGTAGAATATGCATTTGGACGTTTAAAGGCGCGCTGGCGCAGTTTACTGACTCGCTTAGACCTCAGCGAAACCAATATTCCCACTGTTATTACTGCTTGCTGTGTGCTCCACAATATCTGTGAGAGTAAGGGGGAGACGTTTATGGCGGGGTGGGAGATTGAGGCAAATTGCCTGGCTGCTGGTTACGCGCAGCCAGACACCAGGGAGGTTAGAAGAGCTCAGGAGGGCGCGGTACGCATCAGAGAAGCTTTGAAAACCAGTTTCATGACTGGCCAGGCTACAGTGTGAAAGTTCTGTTTGTTTCTCCTTGATAAAACCCCCCGCCCCTTGGTTCACTCTACTTCCCTGTAAGCTAACCACCCTCCCCTCCTCCCTTTAATCACTGCTTGCAGAGGCAATAAAGTCATTGCTGCTTCACAGTCATGCATTCGTTATTCATTCATCACACAAATAGGGGGATGACTACCAAGGTATCCCAGCAGGGGTGGTGGAGGAGGGAAGGAAAATGCCACACAGCACTTTAAGCACAGCACTTTAAAAGTTTACAACTTTAAAATTTATTGAATGACAGCCTTCTTTTTTTTGGGCAATCCTCTGTTGTGGAGTCGCTGGTTGGCCGGAGGCCCCCCCACCGCGTTCTTGGGCGTCTGGGTGTGGAGGCTATGGAACTTGGGGAGGAGGGCGGTTGGTTACAGAGGGGCAGCAGTGGCAGTCTGTGCTCCAGCTGCCTTTGCTGCAGCTCAACCATACACTGGAGCATTCTGGTTTGGTCCTGCAGCAGCCTCAGCATTGAATCCTGCCTTCTCTCATCACGCTGCCGCCACATTTGAGCTTCAGCCCTGTCTTCAGCCCGCCACTTACTCTCTTCAGCCCTTCACCTCTCCTCCCGGTCATTTTGTGCTTTCCTGCACTCTGACATTATTTGCCTCCACGCATTCGTCTGTGCTCTGTCAGTGTGGGAGGACAGCATTAGCTCGGAGAACATTTCATCTCGAGTGCGTTTTTTTTTCTTTCTAAGCTTCACTAGCCTCTGGGAAGGAGAAGATCCTGTGATCATTGAAACACATCCAGCTGGTGGAGAAAAAAAAGGGGACAGCGGTATTTAAAAAGACACATTTTATAAAACAGTCGCTACACTCTTTCAGGGTAAACCTTGCTGTTAACATTACATACATAGCACATGTGCTTTCATTACAAGGTCGCATTTTGCCTCCTCCCACCGCGTGACTACCCCCTCAACCCTCCCCCCTCCCCGTGGCTAACAGCGGGGAACATTTCTGTTCAGCCACAGGCAAACAGCACAGCAGGAATGTGTCCCTGAAGAAAAGCACCCTATTTCAACCAGGTGACCATGAATTATATCTCACTCTCCTGAGGATAACACAGAGAGAGAAAGAACGGATTTTGGTTGAATGCCAGCAAACATACACTGCAATGCTTTGTTCTACAGTGATTCCCGAGTATGTGTTACTGGCCTGGAGTGATAAAAGTGTCCTACCATGAAGGACGAAATAAGGCTGCCCTCCCCAGAAACCTTTTGCAAAGGCTTTAGGACTACATCTAGGAGAACCGCAAATGCCAGGGCAAAGTAATCCTTTCACATGCTTGCTTTTAAACCATGTATAGCATTTTAAAAGGTACACTCACCAGAGGTCCCTTCTCCGCCTGCTGGGTCCAGGAGGCAGCCTTGGGTGGGTTCGGGGGGTACTGGCTCCAGGTCTAGGGTGAGAAACAGTTCCTGGCTGTCGGGAAAACCGGTTTCTCCGCTTGCTTGCTGTGAGCTATCTACAACCTCCTCCTCATCATCATCTTCTTCGTCCCCAAAACCTGCTTCCGTATTGCCTCCATCTCCATTGAAGGAGTCAAACAACACGGCTGGGGTAGTGGTGGCTGAACCCCCTAAAATGGCATGCAGCTCATCATAGAAGCGGCATGTTTGGGGCTCTGACCCAGAGCGGCTGTTCGCCTCTCTGGTTTTCTGGTAGGCTTGCCTCAGCTCCTTCAGTTTCACGCGGCACTGCTTCGGGTCCCTGTTATGGCCTCTGTCCTTCATGCCCTGGGAGATTTTCACAAAGGTTTTGGCATTTCGAAAACTGGAACGGAGTTCTGATAGCACGGATTCCTCTCCCCAAACAGCGATCAGATCCCGTACCTCCCGTTCGGTCCATGCTGGAGCTCTTTTGCGATTCTGGGACTCCATCATGGTCACCTGTGCTGATGAGCTCTGCATGGTCACCTGCAGCTTGCCACGCTGGCCAAACAGGAAATGAGATTCAAAAGTTCGCGGTTCTTTTCCTGTCTACCTGGCCAGTGCATCTGAGTTGAGAGTGCTGTCCAAAGTGGTCAGAATGGAGCACTCTGGGATAGCTCCCGGAGGCCAATACCATCGAATTGTGTCCACAGTACCCCAAATTCGAGCTGGGAACGTCGATTTAAGCGCTAATCCACTTGTCAGGGGTGGAGTAAGGAAATCGATTTTAAGAGCCCTTTAAGTCGAAATAAAGGGCTTCACTGTGTGGACGGGTGCAGGTTTAAATCGATTTAACGCCGCTAAATTCGACCTAAAGTCCTAGTGTAGACCAGGGCTAAGGCACAAAGAGATTAAGTTACTTGTCCAGGGTCACACTAGGAGTTTCTGGAAGAGCTGGGAATTGAACCTAGATCATCTCCTTGACTTTTCTTTGTGAAATGACTCTTTGTTTAGAAATTTCCTTCAATTTTTTTAAATTAAAAACAAAAAATGCTTCAAATCAAAACAAGAGTTTTGTTTTGAATTGATTTAAATGTTTCATTTGACGTGAAGTAATTTTTTCTCATCTTTATGATTTACTGAAACCTTTGAAAATGTTTGGTTTTAGTTTGATCCTAAATAATTTTTTTTTCAGTTTCTCAAATTCCCAGCAAACTGAAAAATCCATTACTCACACAGCTCTGCTTAAGAGCTTTCCTGAATCTCTGCCTTAGCCCCTGACTAATCCTGCAAACATTTACACACTTTCTTAGTCAGTCTCAGTGAAATCAATGGGACTACTCGTGTGCTTAAAGATAAGCACGGTTTAAGTGCTTTCAGGATCAGGGTCAATAACGGACATCAGTTAAAGCATTCAAACAATTTCCAAACTCAGTATTTTTATCAGGAAATAATATTTCAGAGAAGTAGTATATTTAGCCATTTTGCATAAAATATGTTTTGACATTTAAATATTGTATTGATTGTATATTTTTTAAAGAAATTCATGACAAAATATTAGTATAAAAGAGCCCATTTTACAAAGAAGAAAGCTGAGGCACACAGTTTTAGTGACTTGTGAGCCATAGGAGGGGGCATCCCCCAGACAGTGTGGCCTTAGTATTGGCAGCAAAATAATGTTATCTCCCAGAAGATTCTTCTGCAAATATACTAAAGGAAGAACTTAGGGTGAAGTGTTGGGTTGGGGTTTCTGATTCACAATGATGCTCTACTTCAGTCTCATGTAGCCTAACTATACTCCTGGTCACAGGCAACCACTGTGTCTGAAGTCTGAAGAGGCAGTTGCGTGGGAATTAATTCTCTAAGGCTAAGGTAGATAACAGCATCACAAGGCATAGCACAGAAAGATAAGTACAAGGGGCCAGATGTCCAGCTAATGTAAATTGGCACAGTTCTGTTGAATCCAATGAACTTACACTGACTAGAATCTTGCCCAAGTAGTTTAAAATGTTCATCTACCTTTAAACTTCCATTTGTTGCACCTCTAGGAATTATCTATATTCCAGCAACAATCCAGCTGACAGCTAATGACATTCTCTATAGACTCCAGGCTTCTAAGGCCAAATGCATCATTACCAATGATATACTGGCACCTGCAGTGGACTCAGTTGTGTCCAAGTGCCAGTTTCTAAAAACCAGGCTAATGGTATCCGAAGGCAGCAGGGATGGATGGCTGGACTTCAAGGAACTACTCAAGTGAGTGTGTCTTGCCTCAGTGAGCTAATCATCCAAATGGAAATTCAGGTGTTTCCAGCTTTGTATTGTACCCCTCCTTGTTTAAAAAGCAGTTTCAGAACTCAGATAACTCATACATTCTATGTGGTTTTTGGGAGCAAGCTCTTCCCTCATTTACCTAACAAGTCTGCATTCCAACACTAAATTAAATACAAGTATAAAAAACTAACAGGGATGGGAGCGGAGATCTGCAAATACATATGGCTTTAAATATATAGAGGGTGAGGGAGAAGCATTAATAACAACAGAACAGGGTCATTCTGCTGAAAAAGTGTGCTGAACTCTAGCTTCAGATACACACATAGGGCCACTGAAGTCAACAGAAGTCTTTCCATTGATTTCAGTGAGCACTGGATCAGGCCCTTAGCTCCCATTGAATGCAAAGAGAGTTTTGTGTGCGTTTCCAAGGCCAGAATTTGGCCTAATAAATCTTACTGGCCAATGACCATTAAGAATGAGATCATAGGCAGTTTAATTTGGGAAGACAAAAGAAATCCCTCACTAAAGTTGTAAACTAGATAGCGATTGAAGTTTCCTTTGTTGAATAGCTTATCCACTCTGATGTACTCTTGTCTTTATTTTGAAGAGCTGCACGTGGTGATCATGACACTGTTAAGACAAAGAGTCAAGAAGCAATGACTATCTACTTTACCAGTGGAACCACAGGTTACCCCAAAATGGTGGAACATTCTCACAGTAGTTTTGGTATTGGAATGACCTCGACTGGAAGGTATGTACTGAAAATACTTCATTGCTCTGATAAACCATGGTCACAAAATGAATATGTAAAAAATACTGAATATATGATTATTTGTCTGAAAATTCATACCAGGAATGGATTATGTGTACAGATGATCAAACCACAGAATTTCTGTCCTGTGGGAAATTCTGATATCTTGACATTTGTTTTCCTCCTGAACTGGATGAACAGTCAAAATATCTAAACTTTTTGTGGAACAAAGTTCCAAAATAATTTGATTTGGCAATTTCTCAATGTTTCATTTTTTCACATTTTCAATTGAAAAAAATGTTTCAGCATTCCCAAATCAACATATTTAATTACTTGGATTACACTAATCTCTCCATCTGCCTTCAACACCAGAATGCCACATGGGAATTGTAGTTTCAGGTCTCTCATGTCCCCATTCTTCCCTGGATGGATGGACTACATCTTCCATGATGCACCACAGCCCCTTCCTGTAGTTGACGTGCTGCAACGTATCATGGGACTCCTAAATAAAAATATTTAATTTTGTTTTCCTGATGAAAAATTCAGCCAAATAAATTCTGCCAAAATCTATCCCTACAGAAAATTTTTATTTTGATGAAACTCCTTCTTCTCATGGGAAATATTTCATTCAAAAAATTTCGACTAGCCCTAGTTATTCACTATTTAATATGTCTAGTTACTTTTTAAACAGGAAAATAAGAAATATCTGTTCTCCCATCAAGAAGCTGAAACAAAACCATGTGACTTAGGTGAGCAATCACACAAGTATAAAGAATAATGAAGAGATTCTATGAACAGTAGGCAAACATCTCACAGGGATGTTAGCATTCAACTACTCACAGTTCAACTGTGACTAATGAATCCACTCATAGGCATCAGGATTAGTTCATGAACAGAAAAAAGAGCCATGTTCATTCACAACAAATAATTCCATCCGCTCTCCATTTGTACATTCACTTTATTTTTCTATTCAGTGTTTTTCATTATGATATTTTTTTTGGCATTTTTACCAGGCTTTGGTTTGATTTGAATCCCTCTGACATACTGTGGGGCCTGTCTGACCCAGGCTGGGTAAAATTTGCCTATGGCAGTCTCTTTTCTACATGGATTCATGGAGCGTGTATCTTTACACACAGCATGCTGCAGTTTGAGGCAACAACTGTCCTGAATGTAAGAATAAAAACATCATGATGTAGTTTAAGCCATAACTGATATATGCAAAGCAGATGGTGAAAAAGGATAGTATCAGGAGTAACTTTAAAATATCATAAAAATCATGAGACTAGGATAATGTTGTCTAGTAGTAAGTGTCATCCCCCGGTAGGCTGCCTCTTTTGAGACTTTGTTTTGCCCAAGTGCACCCCTTTCAAGTGACAGGCCTGTGCCTCCACTTCTCTTTGTGGTGGGACCCCACAATCCAACTAGTCTCCACTTGGTCTCTGGGTTACATCCCCCCTGGTTGTCAATAGTGATACCTAGCAGGCCCAACAGACTTGGCACCTGCACGAGTTTCTCTTCAGGAGCCTGGGGTGGTAATAGTATGAAGAAGCAGCTTCTTCAATACATAGTATAACGTATCTATCAAAAGGTGCACAGCACTCAGAAAAATTGATTTAAAACAACAGTAGGTACTGTCTTACCTACACTTGGCATTCCCATCAAACTCCTAGTAGACATGACTTATGTTGGTGACCCCAATTCTCTGGGGGACCAAGTTACAGCCTGCTTGCTGCAGACCATGACACATAGTCTCTCTCTCTCTCTTTCTTTACTTGCCTGTCATCTCTCACTGACAGCCCTGGGCAGACTCTCTCAACTCACTCAAACCCACTCCTTTTTCCTCCTTTGATCCTAGGCTTAGCCTTGGGAATAGTTAACCATTCTAGTCTGGGTGGAGCTGGGTATTGGGGTATTCTCTAACTAAAGCTTTTCTGATGTTTTCTTAAGGGCTCTGATCTGTGCCATTTGTTTTGCATTCACTGCTTGGTCCTTCTAACAAGCCCTTTTGATACAACTCAGTAGCAAGTCACCCATCATAAACAAACACACAAAAGCATACACCATATTCACAAAAAGTAATACAACTGTTTCCCAGTTCTCTACACTGAGAGTCAGGAAACATAGTTCTGCTTTCAGCACTATTACTGAGCTTCTAGGTGACCTCAGGCAAGTCACATCATCTTCCTATCCCATAGTTTCCCCATCTGCAAAGTGACGATAATAAAATCTTACCCTCTTTTGTAAAGTGTATTGAGATCTCTGAGTAGAAAGTGCTATAGAAGTGTTAAGTATTATTATTACTTTCTCTTCACTTGTGCCTATCACTGTGGGGTCGAATTTGTGTCACTGTTGGAGGAAAATGCTAAACTCCAAAACATAAGCAAGTTAACTTTCAAATAAATATAAAAAAGAAAGGAACAAGAACTCTTAATAGCCATGCCAGACCTAGCCCAACACATCATTCTAGCCCTCTGCCTTTTTAGTGTAGTGCATTCACTTTATTATTTATTTGTTCGTATTGTGATGGTGCCTAGGGCCCAAATCATAGACCAGAGCCCAAATGTGTTTGGCACTGTACAAACAACCAAAAGACAGTGCCTGCCCCCAAGGAACGAACAGTGTAAATAACTTTTCTTTTCTTTCATTCATAGTGTCTATCCAGATTTCCTATAACTTCTTTCTGTGGTACACCAACTGCTTATCGCATGCTGGTGCAGCATGATCTTACCAGGTACATCTAGATTGCTTACTAACCATCCCAACTGAACTGTGTTCTAGCAGAATCACAGCCCTAGATTTTTGCTTTCCCAGGTTTTAGTCTAACAACATAACCATTTCAGAGGTTGAAATTCTAGGTGAACTCACTCTGTAAGTTCTTTACCAGTTATAGCTCCAGCAAATGAAGCCCAGAACTGAACCATATCAAAGTCTCTCTAGTAATGCTCCTAACCATTGTTTTAAACACTTATTAAGCTACAAGTTCAAGAGCCTGAAGCACTGCCTAAGTGGGGGTGAGCCACTCAACCCTGAAGTGATGGAGAGATGGAAAAGCAAAACAGGGATCGATATCTATGAAGGATATGGCCAAACTGAAACAGTACGTTTGCATTCAATCACACACCTAATAAGCCTAATTCTAACTCAAGCTAATGAGGAAAACTGTCAAATTCATATGGTACGTTTCTTGCTTTATCCAGGAAAACAGGCCCCACATTTTCAAATATAGGTAACTAACATCAGGCTACTAAATCCATATGTAGGCCCCTGAATAAAAAGTGTCTGATTTGCAAAGGTGCTGAGCACCTGCAGCCCCAGTGGCTTCATTTGGAGTTTTGGGTTCTCAGCATCTTTGAAAATCAGGCTTTGTTTATTCAGGAGCCTAAACATAGATTTAGGTGTCTAAGTTTGAACATTTTGACCTAGAAATGTAATTAGGCAGCATGCATTCCTTCAGCCAAGCATCTCAGCGGCAGATTTTAAAAGGGGCCATTAGCTATGCAATTAACTCATTAAATATGTGTGCAGGGGACCCAAAGGGGCCAACCTGGCTGGAGGGAGGGGGCAGTAAGGAGGGCATACTTGCTACACAGCAACATTCCCTTCTTCCTCCAACTCTGTGCAAACTCAGCTGGGAGGGAACAAGCCAGGTCAGGTCTGGGAGATAATCATTTTGTGTGACATCTTTCCCTCTCAACTCTGGGGGGTTTCAGGTGTAAATAAATGCTGATCCTGACAGTGTTATGCTTCTTCCCTCACCTCACAGTGAATCCCACTCCACAGGTGGGGATGCAATGAGCCAGAGGCACATAGCCTCTGCACTGATAGTCCTGGCTTTAGGTGTGTATTCAGAGATCCATGAGTTTCTAGGGATGAGCCCCAGTCAGTTCTCTGTGGCAGACAACCCTATCTTCCTAATGGAACAACCAGCGGGAAATTCCAAGGACCTAATTCTGACCTCATAGCAGGTTTTTTTGTTGATATCAGTGGAGTCACTTCAGATCTACACAGGTTTAAGCAAGAGAACGCCTAAGCCCCATATGTCCAAACTTGTAGAATCACCAGCACGCTTGTAGGAAAAATCTGTTCTAGGTAATTTGGACATACAGGAATAAAGTCTCCAACTGTACGTGCTGACAATCATTATAATGTAGCCAATAGTAAATATCAGCTGCTGGGCCAAATTCTTCTCTCAGGCTGATATTTCTTTGAAGTTAATGTATACTTCTCTCCAGGGGTGAAAGTAACTTAAAGGACTTACCGGTATGCCGGAGTCCTGAGCAGGAGGCGTGGTCTCAACTGGAAGAGGTGTGACCTCAACCAGAAGAGGCGGGGCCTTTAAATACCTGGGCCCTTTAAATCACCGCTGGAGCCCTGCCGTCGCTACCGCTGCTGCTGCAGGGAGCCGGCTACTCCAGGGAGCCCCTGGCTCTTTAAATCGCCAGCCTGGGGAAGCTGGTCCGGTCCGGTCCTGCACGGTGTTCTGGCTCTTGCCGGTACGCCGGACCGGACCGGCTTACTTTCACCTCTGCTTTTCTCACACAGACATACTTCTTTGTAATAAATGGAGTTAAACTGGTGTAAAACAAATGCAAATGAGAGGCGGTTGAGTTCCAAGGAATTTAATCTGGATATTTTCACGAGTATAGTTGAGAGCGGACTTTATCCCACTGAGCCAGATCTTCAGTTGATATAAGTCAGGGTAACTCCATTGACTTCTTTGGAGCAATGTTGATTTACACCAACTGAAGATCAGGCCTATTGTGTTTAAAATCACAATTGAGTCACTTTTCAAATGAACATTTTTACAAAAATGTTACTAGTAAAATAGATAATGCAAAACGTTTTCAGTTACAAATATTCATATCTAAATAAAACATCAAGTACTGTATTTTGTTGCACAAATACAATTTTATTTTACAGGTTTTGATATGTGCAGTTTTCAAAGGGATGAAAATTAAACCTGGTGCTATGGGAAAGGCAGCTCCACCTTATGATGTGCAGGTATTTTGACACTCCTGGTCACTTTCAATCTGAAGTAAGATAATGTTCCCACACAACACAAGATTCTCTCTGAACATTTAATTCAGTACAACTCTCTGTTTAACAGAAAGACATTAAATCATCCAGGAGGGGTTTTCTCTCATTCTAGATAATAGATGAAAATGCTAATATTCTGCCTCCTGGGAAAGAAGGAGATATTGCTATCAGAATCAAACCAACAAGGCCATTTTGTCTTTTCTCTGGCTACATGGTAAGGAAACTTTGTATGAAATTAATCAGATTTTGAGGCCACATCTTAAATATACTGATAACTTTTTAAAATATCTTGTTGTGGGTGTCTGTATACTTCCAAAGACAATAGTTCATGTGTCTCATAAACAGGACTTCCACTGGTGCAACCAGAGGCAGAAAGTGTACTGGTGGGGGAGGTTGAGACAGAAAGCACCTGCAATATTCCCTCCACTGGGGGACTAAGGATATGTCTACACAGCAATCATACAGTGTGATTGTAGCCCAAGTATTCATACCTGAGCTAGCTTTAATATAGCTATCTCGGGTCCCAGAGCAGTGAAGTCAGGGCAGCATGAGCTTCAGCACAGGTTGTACAAACCTGTCTGAAACCCTCAGTAAGTACTTGAGAGTCTAGCCTGGTGCCCTGATGCCCTGCCACAGCTTCACTCTTCCACCTGAGCTAACTAGATTAAAGCTAGCTTTGGTATGTTGGCTCAAACTGTAGTCAAATTCAGTGACTGCATTCTAGCCATACCCTAAGAAGCAAGTGACTATGGCCAGGGATGCATTGATCCGCTTCAGCTGATCGGGCTCCTATGGAAAACCTGGCAGATTTTAAATACTCCCTCCCCCCATGAGATATCCTAGGGGAGGTCACACAGTAGGACTACTGTCTGCCCTTCCTCCGGTGCATATCCTTGGGTGGGAGGGCAGGCTAGCCCTTGAAAGTGTCAGTAAAACCGAGTGTGGCCCAGAGTTCAATGTTTTTAATGGTTTGTTGCAAGGAGGTAGATTTAATGAAGAACTCAGTTCTCTCTTTTTTTGTCTCCTCCACCACCCCAGTCTTCCAACTTGATTTTCTAATCATGCTATTAATTAAGGTGGATTTAAGGGCTAACTTTTCAAAGGAGCAGATGGTAGGAGTGCCCACAAAAATATACATGGCCCTTTTGCACCTGCAAAAGCTGGCTAAAAGGGTAGGTAATATGTAAAGATATATGCCAGTTGTGTTTAACTGACTTTCTTGCATGCATGACTTCTGCCTTCTGACTTGCCTCATGTAGCCTGTCCCAGTGAACCAGGCTTGAAATGGAAAGAGACTACAAACAAGAGCCTGGAAAAGCCTGTGGACACCTAGCTGGAACAAAAAGAAGTTTGCAAAATGCTTCTCTTGGCATATGGCAAAGACAAATCACTGCTCGTTCACAGCCAGTTTAGACACATGTTAGGGCTGAGTGCCAGTACTCCTGCAGCTCAAGTGTAATCATTCGCACAGCTCTAATACAAAGTCACTTGACCTCAGAAACACAGAATGTATTCATAGTAGATCAGATCATGCTAGACTTGTATGGGCTACAGCAAGGCTGAAAGAGTTCAAAATAAGAACAGTTATGAAAAGTTTTGAAAGTTTTAAAAAATCATCTTGTATAAAGATAAGTGAGTTCTCATGAAAATTTTCCTGACTGAGTAACTATGGCCTTCTTCTGTTAAGTAACAATTTGTGGTTGAACACCACTGAGGTCCTGATCTATCTCCCATTGAAGTCCATTGGGATTTTTTCCATTGACTTCAGTGGGAGTTGGATTGGATCCTAAGGGTTCATTACCATTTGTGAGATGTTCCTTTGTTGTTGTCAGGGTGATCCAGAGAAAACTGCTGCATCAGAACGTGGGGATTTTTATATCACAGGAGACAGGGGCATTGTGGATGAAGATGGATACTTCTGGTTTGTTGGAAGAGCTGATGACATCATTTTATCTTCTGGGTAAGTTTGTTTTTATGGGGTTTCCATACTAAGTTGCCATACATTGATACAGTTTGTAAATACCAAGCTCTTATTTCCTCTCCTAGGTATCGTATTGGACCATTTGAAGTAGAAAATGCCTTGCTAGAGCACCCGGCAGTAACAGAAGCAGCTGTTGTCAGCAGCCCAGATCCCATCAGAGGAGAGGTAATGAGGTTGATATTAGTGGGTATGCAAAAACACCTACTGTATATACTTGTTTAGAAATAAACTATAGCTGTCAAGGAAATTTAGGAATGCTAAAGGCCAGATTTTCAAATGTATTTAACCACTTAAAAATGCAGAGAGATGCCTAGTTGAATTTTCAAAGTGCCTAAACAAGCTAGGTATCTAACTCCCATTGATTTCAAAGGGAGTCAGGTACCTACACAGGTTAGGTGCATTGAAAATCTGACTCTTGGTAGTAGGGCAAACTGACAACTGTTATTTTATTTGTTTTGCTGTTTAAAAATAAATTGATTAATTCTACTCCCACATACAACCAAGCAATCACAGTGACTTCAGTGAATCCCCTGGGTTCCACAGGTGCAACTGAGAGCAGACCCACTGACTTGAATGGGATATTTTGCAAAACAGGCCCTTAGGCATATACTTATATACAGATACGGCTCAATCCTCAGGTATGCAGCAGGCTGCTTTGTCTGCAGCACAACTAAAAGCAACCACAGGGCTGCTCTAAGTTCCACTAACTTGAAACAGTGCCCTAGAGCTGTTGTGCTAGTCAGGAAGCATTGAAGAGCAGTGTGCTCAAGCCACATCCCTCCTACCTCCACCTCCAACTCCTGTGCTGTGTGTTAAGAGGAGGTGGTGAAGAGCTGGCATAGCTGACTGTATGCTGTTTGAGGATTCCCACACACTGGGTGAATCCTCAGATGCCTACTTGGGGCAGTTTTAAGGCCCTGAATGGCAAAAAGAGCCTTAGTGTATGCCAGCATCTGGCCCATAATCTTACTCTCCTCTCTTGAAAGCAATTTTAATGTTGCAAATTGTATTTTTCAGTTTGATCATTGTAAATGTGATTGAATATTAGAAGATGCCTACATCTCACTGTGTCTTGTAGGTGGTGAAAGCCTTTGTTATTCTGTCTCCTGACTTTGTATCACATGATCCAGAAAAATTAACTAAGGAGCTGCAAGAGCATGTCAAAAAAGTTACTGCACCATACAAGTATCCCAGAAAGGCAAGTACCTCCAAGTGCTGAATGTAAGGGTAATTCCTGACAATGCACCCCAAAATTAAAACTGTTCTGATCAAAACTAGAGATCAGATTAGAAATATAAACAGATTTTACTCCTTAGTAAACAAATATTTTCCTCTGTTTTTCTTCTGTTACCCCCACCACCTTTTAGTCAGGCCTTCAATGTAATTTTAAAACATACAACCAGCTCTTTAGCTGACGTAAATCAGTGTAGCTCTGTTGAAGACTATGGAATTATGCTATTTACACCAGGTGGGGATCTGGCCTGTTAGGTGTTTTATTTTGGAATAGTAGAGACAAATCTTTCTCAGATTTCAGTGGAACTATTCATGGGAGAAAGATGAGCTGCATTCATCATTTAATCATATTTTATATATGAAACTAAAATTAATCAGATTTTACAGATTAAATATAATTTCACAGTATATAATGAAATTTAAAATACCATTTTCAGGAATTTTCAGTAATATAATAGAGAAAAGAAGATGCTCCGTGTGGTCGTGTGGTAGAAGAACAAAATGGCTCTAATACTGTACATAACTGGCCAGGCCCACCAGCTGAGGATCAGGCTTAGGGATTATGCTGGGTGGGTGGTGGAGAGTCACAAAGGGATTGTATCATATTGATCATTATTGATGTATGCAGAATTTATACACATCAAGCTTAGTATTAAGGTGTTTATAGGTAAGCTAAAGATAAGAACCAGAATCTACCATCAGTGTCTCTAGGCTGGTGTCAGTGAAATTTGGTTCTTATCTCTAGTTTACCTATAAAAACTTTAATACTAAACTTGGTATGTATAAAATGCTTCCACCCACTGTTCAGAGGTCTCTTAGTCCAAACACTGGGCCTGATTCACTACTGTATTACTTCAGTTTACACTGGTATCATTACGTTGATATCAGCTGCTAGACCTGCATAAAACTGAACAGCAGTGCATCAAACTCATAGTTTATAACTGAAGGGCTTTACATTTCCATTTGGTGTTTGAGTGGGTACTCCAATATTGGGTGGTTTGTCAGTAGCATTTTGTTTAGCTATTATAGCCATATTGACACCCACTGAAGGCAGGGCAGAGTCTCACTGAAGTCCTATTTCAGAGTAGCAGCCGTGTTAGTCTGTATTCTCAAAAAGAAAAGGAGTACTTGATTGAAGTCCTAGTGGACAGAAAAGTCTGTACTGTCAAATCCCATTGCAGGATCAGGGCTGTAACTGTGAAACATCTCTCTCATATATTCTATTAGTTTGTGCTCTGAAAAAGAAACCTCACATCAGTGGATTACAGGTCCAGTCCTGCTCCCATTGAAGTTAATGGCAAAATTCCTCTAGGTTTCAGTGGAGCAGAACTGTTCCTGGAAAAGTTGAGGAATTACTGTGTGAGCAACTGGCTGGTTCCATTACCCTAGCAAGGAGCTTGTTCTTTTATGAATGCTGGTGGACTTTCTCCATGGTTTATCTTGAAGGAATCCCTAACCTTTATAATAGATGTTTTGTTCCAGAAAGCAAGACAGCACCAAATCACATTTAATTTGCTATTTTTCATTATTATTTGTATTTTTTTTATAAATTAGGTGGAATTTGTTCAACAGCTACCAAGGACAATCTCTGGGAAAATCCGAAGGAAGGAATTAAGGAATAAAGAGTGGGGGAGAATTTAGCTTTGTGTGGAGTTAAGAACATACATTTTCATTTCTGCTATAATCATTCATTGACCTGTTCTCTGTTGACGTCAGAAGGAGCTAGATAGTATTTGAGATGAGGAATAGACATTGTCACTGTTTGCTGTAACTTGCAATGTTCTGGGGTCTTGGGATGGTTATGAAATTCAGTGGACTTGATTCTCAAGAGAAACTTCATTGAAGGCAATACTGTGCCAGGAGAATCAGACCCTAAACTCCTCTTTATCTTTCTGTTTGATTATTTTCCATCTATGCCTTATCATTCAATACTGAATGGCAAGTATGTGTCAAATGTTGTTTTGTGAAAATATTGTGTAATTATTTTTAATGCTCTGATTAGCTTTATAGAATACTGGATAACTTTTTGAGGTGGTAATTATTGCTAAATGGTCTTCTGTCAGCCACCATCTTTTTGTGCATGTTAGTTTAAAAAAATAAAAGATTTCCTGAGTTGTGAAATTGTATTAGGTCACAAAATGTTGCTGTAACAACCAGATTTTCCTCTCCAGTATTCAAGCAATGATCTACGTCAGCATCTGCATTGGGCATTATTAGGAGTCTGGGCCTAGTGCTTGCAGCCATTAATACTATCCTACTGAGTTCCACGATAGTAGGCACTATTCTTGTTAGCAGCATCAGGTCTGACTGCTTCCCTGACATGGTACAAATAACTCCCTTTGAGGTCAGTGTTACCTGTGCTCTGTGGGGGGATACTCTGACTCCAGGATTGCACTGTACTGTATATTAAGAGTAAACCCACACGCTGAAGACACTGTGATATGCTTTTTATTACTCTTTTAAAAAAACATGAAAGACAACCGAGCTTTGTGACTAAAGCAGGTTACATTTAAAGGTAATATAAAAACACTGATAAACCGGCAATTAGGAGAAAAGTGTTATTTTATCTCAGAATCTCTGGTTCTGCTGTGAACTTGCTCTAATTAAGGCTCTGTGTCTGTCACGGAGGTCACAGAAGTCATGGATTCCGTGACTTTCCGTGACCTCCGTGACTTCTGCAGCAGCCGGTGCGCTGGCTCTGGGGCTGCCTGATCCGCAGCCGCTGGGCCAGTCGCACTGGCTGCTTTTGGGGAAGTTTGGGTGTGGGAGGGGGCTAGGAGTTGGGGTGCGGGGTGGCGCTTACCTTGGAGGGGATGGTCTTCCCAAAAGTGGCCGGCACATCCCTGCAGCTCCTAGGCAGAGAAGCCAGGGGGCTCTGCGCACTGCCCCTGCCTGGAGGCCCTGCCACCGCAGCTCCCTTTGGCTGTGGTTCTCAGATCTGCGGAGCCAGAGCTTGAGCTCGTGGTGGGGGCAGCATGTGGAGTTCCCCCTGGACTTCCCTCCCCCTAGGAGCTTCAGGGACATGCTGACTGCTTCCAGGGAGCTGCGCACAGCCCAATAGGGAGCCTGCCAGCCGCGCCAAACTTCCCCACCCCCAGCGCCATCAGAAGTTCTGGGCCGCACACTGCCACCTCCCTCCTCCCCCACAGCACCAGTTGGGGTCCCGGGCCGCTTGCCACCGCCTGGTCCTCCCCCAGCATCAGCCGGAGTCCTGGGCCACCCCCGCCCCCCACAGTATCCTTGAACCGGCCCCCCACAGCACCCGTGGCTTGGCCCAAGTTTTAGTCAGGGGTATATAGTACAAGTCATGGACAGGTCACGGGCCATGAATTTTTGTTTACTGCCCCGCCCTGACCTGTCCATGACTTTTACTAAAAATACACGTGACTAAAACGTAGCCTTAGCTGTAATATGGCACTCATGGGCACATCTGTTGTAGTGTTGAGGGCCTGGGAAAATAGCAAATGTTTTATGTAAAGCTGTTGATTATCTTTCGGTAGAATTAGTTCAGTTACTAATTAGCAAACAAACACAGGTCCCAGCAGAGTCTGTGCCAAGAGGTTTTCTGCAGGTGGCTCTAACCACTTAAAAATCCTCAGGCTTTCAAATGTATATTGCTTTGCTTTACAACTCCTAAGTACTTAATTACCACTGGTAGAATACAAAGGACTATTCTGTAGTAGATATACACGCTGATGAAGGGCCTGAAGCTGCATAATTGAGGCTAATGGGAGTTTTAATATTGACTTCAATGAAAGCAGACTCAGACAGCAAATGAAGACGAGACCTGCAAAATATTTACCTGCTGTGGATCACAACATTTGTTACAGAAATGGGGGTGAAGCATTTCTGGCAATTATCACAATCATGTCAACAGAGGGTGCGTGTGCCAGCAAAAACTGATGGCAGTTTTACAAAGCTGATGTAGAACGCTCCGTCCAACACCAGGATCCCGTTTTTGGTTTTAACTCTTTGGAACAGTGACTGTGTCTTCCTACATGTGTCTGCAGCACATAGCACATTGTGCACCATTGTGCTAGTCAGTGAATAAGCATTAATAATATTTCCAAACTGTCACAGTCATGGTGTGTGTCTCAAAATTTACTTGCCTAGTGAAGTGAGGGTCACACAAGGTCTGGTCAATGGGCCTTCATACAACCCCCTGAAAATTATTACAAATCTAACCTGTGCCACTCTGGGGACAGAGGCAGGGCAAAGACGTGAGCTGCCTAAATCCATACTCGCTCATGATTTTCAATCACTCCAAGCTGGTTTTGATTCCTGATTTCCACACTATTGCATTTTTTTATGTCAGGTATTTCAAGTGACATGTGACTATTAGTGTTACACAGCTCAGACTCCACTTAAAGCAAGCACTGGAAAGACCAGCTGCAACACACAGAGTGTGGGCTGAAGCAAGTAGGGGATAGAAGAGCAAGAAGATATGTTTACCTCTTTATGCGGGCATGCAATTGTTTCTATGCCACAAATCCCTGCTTTATTGTATTGCGCTAGCCCCTTGAGATCAGCTCCATCTGGATCTCAGAGCACCCTCGCCTAATCCAGGCAGGAAACAGAGTCTTTGAGTTTAAAGAGCTGATGATCATACAATATATTCTGCCAGGCTTTAATTGAATCACAAGACCATTGTCTAATATATTTTAATTTCTTTGATGTCAATGCCCAAGGGCCTCTAAGCACCTTAACCAAAGTGCTAAAACATAATTAACCTACCTAGGCATCTTACCCAAATAATGTCAAGAGTGGAAGCAGAACCAATAAAATACACCAGTCAAGCCAACCAATGGGATAATTCACCTTTCCCTTATGCCAGTTTAACACCAGTGTAACGACAGAGACGCAGCAGAGGTGATTGTGATTTGCACCAGTTTAAGTGAGCAAAGAGTCAGATCTGATATCTTTAGATATGATGAGTCTATAGTTTACTGTAATATTGGATGTACCGAGTTCTCAGAAAAAGGGAATAGGTATGTCTCATTGGTACTAGCTTTGTGATGAGTTAAAGAGTGTAGAAAGCGTCCAGGCTTCCAGGAGTCATGCCTTACTTGTGCTGGTCCAAGTCACTAACCTCCTGACATTTTTCAGGTAAGATTGTCAAAAGCTTTGATGCCTAAGTCACATTTTCAAGTGACTTAAGCGCTTGACTTACAAGGAAACTGAGGCTCCTAAGTGCTTACATCATGTTTGAAAATGAGACTTAGGCTCCTTAGGAGCTTTTCAGAATTTTTACCTAGGATCCTTTCAACTCACTATTGAGTGTCTAGATGCTGGTTCTCTCAAGAACTAGTTAATATATTTGGTTTTCCTAGGGAAATACAGCACTAACAGCAAATATCAAGCAATTTCAATGACTGCTAATCTTATTGTGAGCAAAACTGCAGCTACGTGCCAGTCATACTGAGTGGCTAGAGAAACATTATCTTTACTCACATAGTTTACAGAGCAAGATAGACAGTGCAAGATAGACAGTGGCTGTAAGAAAGCCAATTTCATGTTGTGAGTCTTACGTTCTCAGCTCATGTTAATAGGTCTGAAAAGCAAAACTGATCAAACTTAAGGGGCTGGTTCTTGGGTAAGAATAATCACATTACTCTGTAAATCTCAGACATTTACTGCTACTAGTGGAAGGATCATAATTATCCTGGTGCCTGCTTTTCAGGTGAGACAGATCCCCTTAAGAATTAACCAAAGCTTGTGCCTCATATTTACAAACTCCCTTAGAATTACATTATAATGAGGCCCCCCCAGGCTCACCAGATTAGTCACTGAAAGGCTTTTGGTATCTTAAAAATGTACCTTAGTTGTCTTGATCAGTGGCATATTATTAAATTGTTGTTCTAAAGTAAGATGTCCCTGACAAATAGCAACCTACAGTACACTGGCACCCATCATGGTATATCTGTACTAGAAAAGACAGGCATCAGTTTGGTAATCCATTTGCATAAGCCTCAGAATCTGAATGCATCTCTTGCAAAGTAAACTGAATGCAAACAGGCTCCAGCTCAGCAAAGCATTTAAGCATGTTCTTGAATTAAACATCTGCGTAAGTGCTATGTTGAGGTAAGATGGATTGCTGACTCATGACCACAGGGAAGAAGAAAGAGTATTAAATAAGGGAGCAGAATTTTTAAGGCTAATATACAAACAATGGACCAGGTTCTGATCTCACTTCCACCAGTGTAAATCTCATGCTGCTGAGGCATATGCTACCTACAGAAATTCCACACATCATTTGGCACATCCAACTGAACATTTAGGGCCCAACATTCAGGGCCTCTGTATGGATATAGGCCATTGATATCTTGTGTTGCTGTACCTATGTCCTCTAAATTCATATCCAGCTGATTCTTAACACTGGTCTGCAAATTTCTTTTCCTCCAACCTCTCCCCCCCAGGATCATTGCACAATCATGCCTTTCTCACTTACTATACTGAGTGGGTTTATGGATTCATCTACATTAAATTACTCATTTACATTATTCTACAAAACTTGGGTGATTTAATAATTTTGTTTCTTGTATTGTTTAAATTGCTGGTCGTCTTCATGTTGCCATCTTCCAGACCACGTACATCTTTTGGGATGAGATGCACTACTAGGCCCCTGTGCATGTAAAATGGCATACCAATTATGTCAACAGCAGTGGTTCTCTAGCTTGAGTTTTCATTACTCTCCTCAGGGCTGGGGAGTCAGGTTTGGTCTTGTCTGAACTGTTTACATTTTCTCCTCCAACTAGAATAGGTGAGATTTATTTGCACTGTGATTCCTAACACTTTTAATTACATTTATCATGCTGTGGCTAACAGAGTGTTTGCCTTGAAGATCTGATAAACTCCTTCAACTCCACTCTTGTGGTACTACAGGATGAAATTATAGATTAAGGCATTGTGGATTATCTAGTCTTCTGAAGTAGTGAACCAGAAACTAGATAGTTCAGACAGAGTTCTCTTTCCATCTTCTCTCACCCTTCTTAAGTCACCACACCTTTAATCGGAGAATAATTGGAGAAATGAAAACTGCCTTCCCATCAGAGGAATAATCCTTACCACTGAACACAATGCACATTACTAATAAAGGGCTACAGCTGCTTAAAAAGACAAGTGAGAAGGGATAGCTAAGAAGAGGATGTTATTAATAATGATCATGCTAGATATAGGTGGATAAAAGAAGTCTTAACTGACAATAAAACATCTGCAGGTAAGGGCACCCTCTTTTATGATATACTTAAAACATCTAGAGAAATGACTGCTTTTGGTATAATTGTTAGACTATTTAAGCTTTTTCTGGAGTGAAAGAGCACATCTTGCCTTCTGGTAACATACAAAAAATTACCCAATAGAAACTATCCCTAAAGTCCCCCTTCCTTATGGTGACTTGGCACATTTATGAAGGATTTGGGGATACTGGGGAGATGCTGCAGTTATATGTTTGATGGACAATAGAACACAAATGGCTTCTCTACAGGTTAATCTATTCTATGATGTGATGCTCAGATCAATAGATGAAGTTAACAAAATCAATTTTTAATGAGAATTTATGATGTGGTCTGGAAGTGAGTTTTGCTCCCTGACTTGTGTGGAGCTGAAATAAGAAGCAATATGTTAAGATGATCACACAATTACAAAAAAAAAATCTATCCTTCTTTAACATCTAAGGCTGAATGCATAATATCTCCCATGCTTTCATCCATAGTCACTGCTCTAATTCAATTCATTCTTTGCAAACTGCTTTGGGGAGAACTTGCATATGAAAGATGACTTATGAAATCAAATTCACCTGCATATTTAGTGCTAAGTGCAGATGTGGCAAAAGCGCTAATTCAGTAAACAAAGATAAGAAATGGAAAAACACCCGAGAGTTATTCATGATACCTTGTCATTGGACAAATAAAATAAGGCAAGCATTCGAGGGTCACAGCCTTTTCTTCAGGCCATACAAAAACAGTGCCAAGGGAAAACATGAACTTCTAAATGCATTCCCAGTTATAACATAATTCAGCTTTATAAATGATGCCAGTAAGAATAATTATAATGAGATTCATTTAAATTATATTTATTATTTCTATTGCTGTAGTGCCCAAAGGCCCCAGTCAGGATCAGGGCTCCATTGTACAAAACACTGTACCACCACATAAGATCCACTCCCTGCCCTGAAGAGTTTACCATCTAATTAAAGACAAGAGACAATAAAGTAAGTGTAACAAAAAGCGGGAGGAGACGGGGTCTGAGAGGTGTGGGAACAGTAACAAGACTATGTGGTTTCTCAGGCTCGCTAAGGCCTGGTCTACACCTAAAACTTAGGCTGACCTAGCTACGTTGCCCAGGGCTGTGAATAATTTTGCACCTTGTGCGACACAGTTAGATCGATCGAACCACCACTGTAGACACAGCTTGGTGAATCGAAGAAATCTTGCCTCAACCCAGCTATCGCCTCTCGGAGAGGTGGATTACCTACGTCAATGGGAAAACGCCTTCCCTCAACGTGGGATGTGTCTACATTACAGTGCTATAGTGGCACAGCTGCAGTGTTGTAGCCATGCCACTGCATCTGCTGTAATGTAGACAGACCCTAAGTTCACAACTAGATGCTTCCAGATCAACTGAACATTTTTTTTTCTCTTATGAATAAACAAATAGTTTGGGGGCTGTGACCAATTTTTGTTCTATCTTGGTACAGCACTTAGCACACGGAGGGCCAGTCCGTGACTGGGGTTCCTAGGTTCTACCACAATACAAATAATAATAAATTAATAACTAAACAATACCAGGTCTTCCCACTGATGCTCAATCTAGCTGCAGTCAGCTGGCTACTTTTTTGCAGCCATTACAAAAGCAGTGGGCTAGGTGGAGACATTTGAAGCAGGAGGGGGCAGTATCTATTACAGATGAGCTCAGAGAAGGCATTCATGCCTAAGGGGCAGCATGAGAGGAAGCCCTGGAACATTTGTGGGGGAAGCAGACAAATGTGTCCTCAAGAGCACAGCTCATTGGGCCCGATTCTTTGGTGTGTTCCATCCCCTTTGGCCTGCTGGATCTGGCCTGGTGAAAATCCCACCCACCATGGAGGAGCACTCAGATGGCATGTAGCCAGCATACACAGCACCTGCTGCACTCCTCTCCCAGCCCTGCTACAGAGAGCGGGGAGGGATCATGGTTAAAGAGTGTTGTGCTCCAGCTATCTCCAACTGGCACACAGGTTCTTAGGGGCCGTTGCTAGGTGTTGGATTTACAAGAACTGCTAGGGTGCTCTTACCTATGCCATGGCACGGATCCACACCAGCTCCTTGCCAGCACTCCCTCTCTGCCATGCCAAGCAGAAATTTGATACTGCAGAGAGTCTGGGACTGTGAGCAAAATGTGGACCTTTATTTAAACACAGAGTCGAAAAGGAAGAAGGGAGTCAGAAACTAAGGCAGAGTGAGCTTCTCTCCTTAATAGTTTAGTTGCTATTTCTGTTTTACAAACAATGGGTGGGGACAAATCAAAAGTAAAGCATACAATGGAGGGGAAATGCCTTTGTTATTTATTTATCAGGGGATTTTTGTCCAGATTCCTAAGGTGTGTTAGAAAATCAATGTCTCTTGAGAACTGCTTCTTCCTGAGTCAAAAGATCTCTCTCAATGCTTCAACTCTCCTTAGCAGCAGCTGTAACCGCCCAGATTTTCAGGCATTACTTTAGTACCTACCTGTATGGTTTAAATAGAGACACTTGTTGTGTTCAATTTGGAAGGGGCTAGGGGTGTTGAGCTGAGTTGGTGCAGTTCCCATTGAGAGGCTAATTCTGATACTGATCCAAATTTCCTCCAAACAAGCACACATTGACTCTGGAAAAGTGGCCCACATGCTAGAAACCTGCTGTCACCTATATCTTCCCCAAGCTGATTATTCCAGCCAGGGCTGAGAGTCATTTGTGCAGGAAGGATACACAGGACCCATTGTTGGATCAAGGGGTGTAAACACTGAAAGATATGGCCAGGGACAGTCCTAGACTTAGTGGAGCCCTATAAGAATAACTCCTGTAGGGACCCATCTAGCCACTGAATGATGGGTGAAAAACAGCCAAGTTACTGAATATTACCAATGTTTGGATGAAATTGTAGGCCACAAGCAAAGATAGCAGTGCCAGAGTGTAAAGAGAAAAGAGTAGGAGACAGAAAATGGAACAGGAGTGGATGACCACCTGTGACATTTTATACCTTGGAGGAGCGTACTGTAATCCCCATAGTCCTCATTTTCATATAATTGTGATCTTACATATAAAGGATGCCTTGTAAGGTTATGATGTGCTGAAAGTCATTTCTCTATCCATATATGTGTATCATTAATACATATGACATTATGAGACTTGTGTTGTATGGTGGTCACTAAAGCATGCTGTAAGGTTGGGGAAATCAGCCAGACATTAGCGCCCAAGAGGCAACAGCAAGAAAAGTAACCAATGCCCGAGTGTCAAACTCAACAGCCATTGTCCAGCAAGGGAGCTACAAGGCAATGACTCACCTGCAAGAGGCCACACCAGGGGAATTGCTCAACCTTGCCAGGAGACTCAGCAGTGCCCCCCAGACATGCCTGAACTTGTGCTCCCCAAGAGTATAAAACAGACAGAGTGGACACATACTGGGCCCTTCTCCTTCCCCCACCTATGCTGCAAGCAACCAAGACACTGAGTCCTGGTCTACACTAGGACTTTAGGTCGAATTTAGCAGCGTTAAATCGCTTTAAACCTGCACCCATCCACACAATGAAGCCCTTTATTTCGACTTAAAGGGCTCTTAAAATCGTTTTCCTTACTCCACCCCTGACAAGTGGATTAGCGCTTAAATCGACGTTGCCGGCTCGAATTTGGGGTACTGTGGACACAATTCGATGGTATTGGCCTCCGGGAGCTATCCCAGAGTGCTCCATTCTGACCGCTCTGGACAGCACTCTCAACTCAGATGCACTGGCCAGGTAGACAGGAAAAGAACCGCGAACTTTTGAATCTCATTTCCTGTTTGGCCAGCGTGGCAAGCTGCAGGTGACCATGCAGAGCTCATCAGCACAGGTGACCATGATGGAGTCCCAGAATCGCAAAAGAGCTCCAGCATGGACCGAACGGGAGGTACGGGATCTGATCGCTGTATGGGGAGAGGAATTCGTGCTATCAGAACTCTGTTCCAGTTTTCGAAATGCCAAAACCTTTGTGAAAATCTCCCAGGGCATGAAGGACAGAGGCCATAACAGGGACCCGAAGCAGTGCCGCGTGAAACTGAAGGAGCTGAGGCAAGCCTACCAGAAAACCAGAGAGGCGAACAGCCGCTCTGGGTCAGAGCCCCAAACATGCCGCTTCTATGATGAGCTGCATGCCATTTTAGGGGGTTCAGCCACCAGTACCCCAGCCGTGTTGTTTGACTCTTTCAATGGAGATGGAGGCAATATGGAAGTAGGTTTTGGGGACGAAGAAGATGATGATGAGGAGGAGGTTGTAGATAGCTCACAGCAAGCAAGTGGAGAAACCGGTTTTCCCGACAGCCAGGAACTGTTTCTCACCCTAGACCTGGAGCCAGTACCCCCCGAACCCACCCAAGGCTGCCTCCTGGACCCAGCAGGCGGAGAAGGGACCTCTGGTGAGTGTACCTTTTAAAATGCTATACATGGTTTAAAAGCAAGCATGTGAAAGGATTACTTTGCCCTGGCATTTGCGGTTCTCCTAGATGTAGTCCTAAAGCCTTTGCAAAAGGTTTCTGGGGAGGGCAGCCTTATTTCGTCCTTCATGGTAGGACACTTTACCACTCCAGGCCAGTAACATGTACTCGGGAATCACTGTAGAACAAAGCATTGCAGTGTATGTTTGCTGGCATTCAACCAAAATCCGTTCTTTATCTCTCTGTGTTATCCTCAGGAGAGTGAGATATAATTCATGGTCACCTGGTTGAAATAGAGTGCTTTTCTTCAGGGGACACTCAGAGGAGCCCATTCCTGCTGGGCTGTTTGCCTGTGGCTAAACAGAAATGTTCCCCACTGTTAGCCACAGGGAGGGGGAAGGTTGAGGGGGTAGTCACGCGGTGGGAGGAGGCAAAATGCGACCTTGTAACGAAAGCACATGTGCTATGTATGTAATGTTAACAGCAAGGTTTACCCTGAAAGAGTGTAGCGACTGTTTTATAAAATGTGTCTTTTTAAATACCGCTGTCCCTTTTTTTTTCTCCACCAGCTGCATGTGTTTCAATGATCACAGGATCTTCTCCTTCCCAGAGGCTAGTGAAGCTTAGAAAGAAAAAAAAACGCACTCGCGATGAAATGTTCTCCGAGCTCATGCTGTCCTCCCACACTGACAGAGCACAGATGAATGCGTGGAGGCAAATAATGTCAGAGTGCAGGAAAGCACAAAATGACCGGGAGGAGAGGTGGAGAGCTGAAGAGAGTAAGTGGCGGGCTGAAGAGAGCAAGTGGCGGGCTGAAGACAGGGCTGAAGCTCAAATGTGGCGGCAGCGTGATGAGAGGAGGCAGGATTCAATGCTGAGGCTGCTGCAGGACCAAACCAGTATGCTCCAGTGTATGGTTGAGCTGCAGCAAAGGCAGCTGGAGCACAGACTGCCACTGCTTCCCCTCTGTAACCAACCGCCTGCCTCCCCAAGTTCCATAGCCTCCACACCCAGATGCCAAAGAACGCGGTGGGGGGGCCTCCGGCCAACCAGCCACTCCACCACAGAGGATTGCCCAAAAAAAAGAAGGCTGTCATTCAATAAATTTTAAAGTTGTAAACCTTTAAAGTGCTGTGCTTAAAGTGCTGTGTGGCATTTTCCTTCCCTCCTCCACCACCCCTCCTGGGCTACCTTGGTAGTCATCCCCCTATTTGTGTGATGAATGAATAACGAATGCATGACTGTGAAGCAGCAATGACTTTATTGCCTCTGCAAGCAATGATTAAAGGGAGGAGGGGAGGGTGGTTAGCTTACAGGGAAGTAAAGTGAACCAAGGGGCGGGGGGTTTTATCAAGGAGAAACAAACAGAACTTTCACACCGTAGCCTGGCCAGTCATGAAACTGGTTTTCAAAGCTTCTCTGATGCGTACCGCGCCCTCCTGTACTCTTCTAACCGCCCTGGTGTCTGGCTGCGCGTAACCAGCAGCTAGGCGATTTGCCTCAACCTCCCACCCCGCCATAAACGTCTCCCCCTTACTCTCACAAATATTGTGGAGCACACAGCAAGCAGTAATAACAGTGGGAATATTGGTTTCGCTGCGGTCTAAGCGAGTCAGTAAACTGCGCCAGCGCGCCTTTAAACGTCCAAATGCACATTCTACCACCATTCTGCACTTGCTCAGCCTGTAGTTGAACAGCTCCTGACTACTGTCCAGGCTGCCTGTGTACGGCTTCATGAGCCATGGCATTAAGGGGTAGGCTGGGTCCCCAAGGATACATATAGGCATTTCAACATCCCCAACAGTTATTTTCTGGTCTGGGAAGAAAGTCCCTTCCTGCAGCTTTTGAAACAGACCAGAGTTCCTGAAGATGCGAGCATCATGCACCTTTCCCGGCCATCCCACGTTGATGTTGGTGAAACGTCCCTTGTGATCCACCAGAGCTTGCAGCACTATCGAAAAGTACCCCTTGCGGTTTATGTACTCGCCGGCTTGGTGCTCTGGTGCCAAGATAGGGATATGGGTTCCGTCTATAGCCCCACCACAGTTAGGGAATCCCATTGCAGCAAAGCCATCCACTATGACCTGCACATTTCCCAGGGTCACTACCCTTGATATCAGCAGGTCTTTGATTGCGTGAGCTACTTGCATCACAGCAGCCCCAACAGTAGATTTGCCCACTCCAAATTGATTCCCAACTGACCGGTAGCTGTCTGGCGTTGCAAGCTTCCACAGGGCTATCGCCACTCGCTTCTCAACTGTGAGGGCTGCTCTCATCTTGGTATTCATGCGCGTCAGGGCAGGGGAAAGCAAGTCACAAAGTTCCATGAAAGTGCCCCTACGCATGCGAAAGTTTCGCAGCCACTGGGAATCGTCCCAGACCTGCAACACTATGCGGTCCCACCAGTCTGTGCTTGTTTCCCGAGCCCAGAATCGGCGTTCCACAGCATGAACCTGCCCCATTAGCACCATGATGCATGCATTGTCAGGGCCCATGCTTTCAGAGAAATATGTGTCCATGTCCTGATCACTCACGGGACCGCGCTGACGTCGCCTCCTCGCCCGGTATCGCGTTGCCATGTTCTGGTGCTGCATATACTGCTGCATAATGCGTGTGGTGTTTAATGTGCTCCTAATTGCCAAAGTGAGCTGAGCGGCCTCCATGCTTGCCTTGGTATGGCGTCCGCACAGAAAAAAGGCGCGGAACGATTGTCTGCCGTTGCTCTGACGGAGGGAGGGGTGACTGACGACACGGCTTACAGGGTTGGATTCAGGGAGCTAAAATCAACAAAGGGGGTGGCTTTACATCAAGGAGTATTTCAGGCAGGACTGCACGGAGGGTTCCAATAAGAAATGGTGCACCTAAGTTATCGTTGTTATTGGAACAAGGAGGTTAGCCTGGCCTCTGATTGATACATGGCTAGATTTACCTCGCTGCACCTTCTCTGTGAGTGACTGCAGTGTGATCTAGACAGGGGAGGAGGCAAATGAGTACAAAACAAATCTGGTCTATTTCTTGTTCTGACCCACTCCATCTATCTTTTACATCTTTGGCTGGCAGCAGACGGTGCAGAAGGACTGCATGCCATCCACATCTCATGGCTGCTCGGCAGAAGATGGTACAGTACGACTGCTAGCCATCTTCATCTCTTGCCTGCCTGGCATAACATGGTACAATACAACTGCTAGCAATCCTCATCTCTTGCCTGCCTGGCAGAAGATGGTACAGTACGACTGCTAGCAGTCCGTATCGCCTGCCCGCTCACCATAAGACGGTTCAATAGGACTGCAGGACTAAAGAGAATGACCTGGTCAAGTCACTCCAAATTTAGTCCCTGCGCCCATGTCTGCCCAGGCGCTCCCAGCCGACGGGGCCAGGAGCACCTCGGACACGACGAGGACGACTACCAGTCGTATTGCACCGTCTGCTGCCAGAAGGCAATGGGTTGCTGCTACTGTGCAGCAAAGCCGTACCGCGTCTGCCAGCACCCAGGAGACATAGGGTGACGGTTACCTGAGCGGGCTCCATGCTTGCCGTGGTATGGCGTCTGCACAGGTAACTCATGAAAAAAGGCGCGAAATGATTGTCTGCCCTTGCTTTCACGGAGGGAGGGAGGGAACGGGGGCCTGACGACACGTACCCAGAACCACCCGCGACAATGTTTTAGCCCCATCAGGCATTGGGATCTCAACCCAGAATTCCAATGGGCAGCGGAGACTGCGGAAACTGTGGGATAGCTACCCACAGTGCAACACTCTGGAAGTCGACTCTAGCCTCGGTACTGTGGAAGCGCTCCGCCGAGTTAATGCACTTAGAGCATTTTCTGTGGGGACACACACACTCGAATATATAAAACCGATTTCTAAAAAACCGACTTCTATAAATTCGACCTAATTTCGTAGTGTAGACATAGCCTGAGATGAAGACAAGACTGCAGCACAGGAGACTGGCCCAGTTTTAAGGAGCAAACCTGTATATTAAGGACTGCAATATCCAGTGGGGTGAGAAAAACTGCTTAATCTAGTTGCTGCCCAGTCTAATAGGGTTGAGAGTTTAGACTGCGTGTTTATATTTTATTTTATTTTGGTAACCACTCTGTCTTGTTATGCTTTGACTTATAATCACTTAAATTTTATCTTTGTAGTTAATAAATCTGTTTGCAAACCAAACGCACTGCTTCAGGTAGAATAAACAGTGTGTCAGAGACTCCCCTGGGAATAACAAGGGGTGCGTATCAATTTCTTTGTTAAATTGACAAACTCATATAAGCTTGCAGCATCCAGCGGGCATAACTGGGCACTGCAAGACGGAGGTTCCTAGGGTTGTGTCTGGGACCAGAGATATTGGCTAGTGTCATTCGGTTGCACAATCCAAGGAACAACTTACATGCCAGAGGCTGTGCGTGAACAGGCCAGAAGTGGAGGTTCTCACTGCAGAGCAGAGTAAGGCTGGCTCCCAGAGTCAAGGATTGGAGTGACCTAGAAGATCACCGGTCCAGATAACACCAAAGGGGAATGTCACACCACCAAGCGAGGAAGAAAGATTATGATACAGGCAGGATACCAGATGAGTCAGAGAAATAGGAAGAAATCCACTGGAATCCCTTGTCTCTGTATCAAAGTAATGAGGAAAAGAAGCATGATCTACAGTGTCTGTCAAGAGCCCTTGCAAGACAAGAAAGACAAGAATAAAAGTGAAACCTTTAGATTTAGGCACGAGCAAATCATTAACTCATTCCAATCTCATTAGATGAAAGCAAAACTGGCCTCAAGCCTTAGTGAGATAAGGAAAACTTTGAGAATGTGCAGCTGGTTCTGAGATTTTAGAACATGACAGGACAAGGGAAAGGAACACTAAGGCTAGGTCTACGCTACAGCCGGTGTCAGCAAAACTTATGTCGCTCAGAGGTGTGAATATTCCACCCTCCTGGACGACATACGTTACACCGACATCAGGGTTCGTGTGCACAGTGCAATGTCGGTGGCAGGGTACTGGGACAGCTGTGCCACGCCAGCGGGTGTGGTGAAGACACTCTATGCTGACGGAAGAGAGCTCTCCCACTGGCATAAAAAAACCACCACTGTGAGCAGTATAAGCTATGTCGGAGGGAGCAGCTCTGCTGCAACGCTGTACATATACACATGGCCTAATTAGAAAGATGGTGGTTACAAAAGACAGAGGGGATGTGACAGGAGCTGGGACAGCCTTTTTAAAGGAGAAATTGATGGAGGTGGCATGAATGAGCAGGAGCGGCAGAAGGTTCAAAAGTGGGGGAGTCACTGGCACTAAACTGTGACCCTGCCCCCCCACACCACCCTCTTCCCCCCGAGACCCCGCTCTCACACTGCCCATTCCCCCAAGGCCCCGCTCCCATGCAGCCTCTCCCCCACAAGCCCCTGCCCTACGCTCACTCCTCTCTGCCCCTCCCTCTGTCACTTGCCCTTATGGTGGGTAAAAGTTTGTGTGGGAGGGGGATATGGCCCCCTGTCCCCCAAGTTCTGATGAGAAACTGGGCTTTGAGCAGCCCTAGTTCAGATGAACAAGTAGATTCTATTTTTCAGCTATAACAGGGCCCTGAGGTCAAAGGGCGAGGACCTTTTGGGATATGTTAAATACTGGGCCCTTGGACAGTGGCCCTTTAAAGCATGGCATAAATCACCCAGTGCCTCAGAATTGAATTAGATGCCTGAGTTTGAATTACCAGGTGTCCTTGTTTAATCACCCAGTTTATTGCCTCATGTGCTCTTATTCCTTAATCACATGTCCCTGTTCCCCTTCCGAAGTGAAGTGTCCTCATTGTGGACATTATGGGAGAAAAAAATATAATAAAATGAGGTTTTATGCTGGAGAAAACAGTCACTCCTAGGTTTGAGAACAAGAGTAACATGTGCCTACTGGCTGCAAAAGTAAGGAAGTCCCGAGGGAGTCTCAGTTGGAAGGGAGTACAGCAAGACCAATAACCAGGGCTAATCTTGATGGTCCAGACAATTCTGTGGATTTGATAACAGAAGGAATCAGCGTTCAGTTTACTGAATGATGTCGACATACTATGTTTTTTGAAGAGCTGCACCTGGTGACCACAACTGTGTCAAGACAAAGAGCCAAGACCCAGTGGCTATCTACTTCACCAGCGGAACCATAGGGTCTCCAAAAATGGCTGAACATTCCCACAGTAGTTTCGGTCTGGGGTTTGCTCTATGTGGAAGGTCTGGCATTTAATTCCACTGTGTCGCTAAATGTTAAAGCTCTGAAATGTGAAAGAAACAAAAGAACTTCACATGTGGGATACAATCATGAGTCAAACTGCTGGGTTGTCACTCTATTGTATATGTAATTTCTTTGAAATCCTTAGTTAAACTGTGCCAGAAATCCTACTTGCCAACTAACCCATGACCAATAATATTTTTAATGGATGTGTAAAATATCATTAGTTTGATGTTATCATCAATATCATGAAAGGACAGGGAAGGAGGGTTTGTTTAAGCTGTTAAATTTTCACCTCAGTTTTATAAGGCCTATATTAAGCTAACACTGACATTTCTTAGTTCAATTGTACATTCACTTGTATTTTTCACCTCTGTATTCTACAGGTATTGTCTGGATTTGACGCCCTCAGACATCATATGCAATATGTCAGACACTGGCTGGATAAAGGCAGCCCTGGGGCATGTCTTTGCCCCCTGGCTTCGGGGTACATGTGTTTTTGTACACATCATGCCCCAGTTTGAGCCAACAGAGATCCTAAAGGTAAGAGTACAAAGCTCACAATGAGGATTTATTTACATTTCATCCTGTTTGCCAAGCAGACCACAAACATAGAGATTTATGGGATTAGTGTTTTAGAATGGTATAACCACAAGGGATTTGTCTTTTGAAAAGATGTAACTACTGTAGGTATTTTGCAGCATGACTTTTGAGGTATAGAATTCAGCCAGCTGCTTCCAATCACATGGCATGTAAATGTTTCACTATAATCTCTCCCCTCCTGAGCTTCTCTACTGTAGACACTTGTTTACAGAAACACCTTATAAGAGCAACATTTCCCGAAAACACTTTCCCTACTGTGAATTGTCGATATTCCCCATAACAGCAACAGCTGCTTAGAAGCAACATAGCAAAAGGGCACCACCATGTTGCTACTAATGAGTGTCTGCTGTATGAAATTATAAATTAGCTGGTTTAAATAAATACTTTAATTAAGTTGCTGTGACCATTGGAAAAGCAATACATTGAGGAGGAGAGATCAGCTTACTTCAGCAACTGATGATATCTAAACCTCCCACTCCACACCCAAGATAAATCCTACTATGCCATGCAAGAGGACAAAGCCTACTTTATGAATGGCTGAAAGCAGCTCTGTGATGAGTCACTAAGTTTCTATTACATAATTTTGCCAGATCTCTAATTTCACCTCCCCTTTAGAGTTTTAATTGTTGGGTTGTTTTTAATTGGTACTCCAAGGGCTAAGTCCATAAAGGGATTTAGGCATAGCAATGCTTAGCTCTTAGTCACCCTGATGCCTATTGGAATTCACAGTCCAAACGTTCCTATACAATGGGGAGAGTTAGATCCCTAAGAATGAGATTCTCAAAAAACAACAAGCTGAGCAGAGAGTTGCCTACACTGGCCAGTAGGAAAGGGAGAGGGACAGGGCCTTAACCAGATCAGCCCTCTGTCATGAAAAACCAGAGAGAGAAAGCCCACTAACTCCATTATAGCCAATAACTCAGCGGTTAGGAAACTTATCACCTGGGATGTGGGATGCCAGTTTTCAAATCCCTGCTCTGCCTGCTTTGGAGCTGAGACTTAAAGCCAGGTCTCCTAACTCCCAGGTGAGTGCCATAACTACTGGACTATTGGGGGACATCGCCCCCCAAAAGCTCACCCCCTGCTGTCTTTTCTGATGACTTCTGTGTGCATGCCTACTGGAACAGGCATGAGGGAGGTGGGGAATGCCCAGTTGATCAATCCTGCCAGGGCTTAGGTGTGATCTAGGCCAGGGCACTGCGCAGCTCAGCATCATCAAGACTAGGGCAGTTTTGTGCATGTCCACTGGCAGAAACGTAGGCGCCTCAGGAATTTAGCACCTACAACGTTAGATTCAGCTGAGCAGAGTAGGGGAGTGGGGTGAGCTTCTCAGTGGCATGTTGGACTCATGTGCCTAAATTGGCAGCTAGGCACCTAAGGCCCTGTGTGGAACTAGCCCTAAGTGCTTGACCTTGCAAGCATGTAGATGGAACACAGCAGGGCGCACTAGGGTTTTGTACCCGAGCACCAGAGTGAGTGGATATCACCCATCGATATAAGCAGGGTGAAGAGAGAGCCATAGTTCTTCTCCACGCTACCTGGAAGGTAATCCCTCCCTTCCTAATTTGCTAGTGGACTGGGTAAAAGATGCATGAGGAAGGGCTGGAGAATGGGCACACATGAGAAAACACAGGCTCGGCTGAGATCCTTATTTTGCTTATGAGGAACTGAGCTGTGCACTCCCTTCTGTAGCTTTACTAGGCAGCTACAGAGCAGCACTCTCAGTAATACAGGTTCAGGTTCCTTACACTCACTGTTCTGCTCATCACCCCGTGCTCACATACACCCAACACTCTGCTCTCCTGGTGCAGTAGCAAGCCCTTAATAGATATAACTGAGAGAATTCCAGGTATTTCTGTGGAGGCATTCAGAATATATGTAATAACAGTCCAAATAGGACCAAAGAAAATATTGACTTAAGCAAGGTGTTAGCCAGTCAATGACAATAAAGCTCCACTTTCAATTCACATGAAGTTATTACAGCATAAATTTTCAAAAGCAGCCTCTAATTTTGGGTACCTCCATTTTTGGGTACCCAGTTTTAGTTTCCTATGGTGAAATTCTGGCCCCACAAAAGTTAATAACAAAACTCCAATTGACTTAAATAGGGCCAGGATTTCATCTCTGGAGACTGCCTTCATGTTTCAGTGAATGTCACGACACATTGACTCTTGTCTGACTGACATTTCACGAGCCAATATATTACTTCTTGGGCTTAATGTGCCCAGCAATTCAATGATCTCTGGTACGCCATTGAAAATTTAACATAACTAGAATTACTTCACTACAGTTACTCCAGCTCTGCACTGGCGTAACTGAGATCAGAGAGTGGCTGATAGCTGTGCATTATTACACTGCTGAAAAGGATACTTAGAGATGCTCAAAATATCCCAGGCCAATTTTTCTAACTTGATTTACAAACTTTCCATTTTTCTTTTCCCTTCAATTTGTTAGCCCCTGACCAGGTATCCAAAAATCACTATCTGCAGTGCCCCCACAGCCTACCGCATGCATGTGCGGCATGATCTTACCAGGTACCTCAACCCTATTGACGGCATTAACATCATTCTATTTCCATAAAAGTGCCCAGCCAGATATTTTGCTCATTAGTAATGAGCTCTACCAGTGACACCATATTGCAAGTTAAAACCACTGCAGTGGGAAACAATGCGCTGGAAGAAGTGAACCATGAAGAAGCACAGCACATTCAGTTAATAGTCAGCAGGGTGTAACAAAGCAAGTGCCAATTCCCCCCCGGTTACTGCCTGCAGCTGAGAGTGAATTTTGACCTGAAACATTAAAAAGGACAGTAAACAAAGAGGGAAAAATTCTCTTAGCTTTGCAGGGCTCCCACTGATGTAAGTGGCCAGTTGGTTCTGATAAAATAGGAACTGATCAAAATCCCTGCTGAAAAATTCAATCAGGACCTGAAACATACCCTTGGTAAAGTATCAAACTGTTTGGTTAACGTTTTAAGGTCATTTTCACTTTAGCAATTGGCTGCACATCCTGGCTGTAGCCTTGGATGTGCTGAGACATAGCAGAGAAGGCAGTTCTTGTAGTCTTACCGGCCAAACACAAGCAGGAAGCACTGAGGATGTGGGTTCATTATACTAATGTCCCTTTACAGCATGCTGGCAATGTAAAGGGCTCTAATTGTAACTGCAAATGAGGCTCTAGGGAAAAAGCCAGATCTCAAAAGATTTCAACTGTTTCGCAGAACTAGGAAATTTGCACAGATCAAAAAACTCCTCCAGACTCAGGGCTGTCCCTAGTGGTGGTGCAGGGCCCGGGACAAATCAGCCTGTATGGGGCCCTCAACATTCTTTATACAAGTGAAATCTGGTGTTGGGAGGGATGATGGAGAGTCACACCAGTGCTGGGGGGGTGAGGGATGATGGAGAGTCACAGGGTGGCACCTGTGCTAGGGGCAAGGGGGCTCCCCGTGCTGGGGGGGTCCCAGAAAAGGGAAGGGTTTGGGGAGGAAGGGCAATGGATAGGGTCAGCCTGGCACTGGCGTTTTCCAGCGGTGCTAGGACACTTGCAGACGGTGTGGTGGTGGGCGAGCAAGAAAAATAAATACAACATGCGCTTCCTGCTGCTGAGAGCGGGCCTGACCTCTGCTGCCAGCGCCTGGCCCTCCAAACTGCTAATTCCATCCCGGTCTGGGCTGGCCCCCCAGGCACCCCTAACCCCACCTCCCAACCCCCCAGGCCGGTCTGGTGCCCCCCGCATGACACATGCATACTGAAGCCCGGGGCCCCCCCAAAGCACGGGGCCTAAAGCAGTCACCCCAATTCGCCATACCCATGGGATGACTCTGTCCACACTGTTAGGTGCATATCTGAACTGAGCTGTTTGGGTCCATCCCTCTTTAGTAAATGTGAGAAGAAAAAAAGCTCTGCACTCACCTCCCCTACTTTTGTTGGCTCCTCGGAGATGTCTTCCAAAAAGCAGCTCCACTCTTCTTCCTTGGTGTGGATGTAATATGAGACTGCAGGGGCCAAATTCTGCACATCCCCCCCTCCCCCCGTGAAGTCAATGGGTTTGCTATACAAGTGCAACTCTCATTGACTTTACTGAGAATTGCATGTGTATAAGTGAGGGACAGAATTGTGCCCAATGTGCACTGAAGTCAATGGGGTTGCAAGGGAGCAAGTGAAAGCAGGGTTTGTGCCCCAGAGAACCTGGGATGATCCTCACTGATTTTCTTTGTGTCTGTGAAGGTACAATTTGAAGATCCTGTAGTACTGTGAGACTGGAGGGGAGTCACAGAACCCTGAAGTGATGGCTTAGTGGAAAAGCCAGACAGGACTGGATATTTATGAAGGCAACGGACAGACAGAAGTCCTACATTCACATTAGCTCATGGATGTTGCATTTAAAATTAACAAGAGACTTTGTTACAGGGTTGGCTGCTTCCCAAGTACCCTCTTATGGTCAGAGGTCACTCTAAGGCACCCTGCGTCTGTTTCCCCTCTTGGTGCCTCCATAAACTCAAAACAACAACCCAGTGGTAGTTAAAATACTACCCTTCTGGGAGTCCAGGTTATTCAGTTCTCTAGGTACACACTGGTGCTCCAGGCCCAAGTCCAGTTCAGTCTCTCTGTCTCTCTCCAGCCCTTCTTCCCAATACAAAGTTTCTCTCAGGCTCCAAGCCGGAGTTTGTCCTTCCAGGTGCCATTGAGGCTGTTAACCTGGCACAGGTGGACTGGAGCAGTTCCTTCCATAATCAGGGTTGGCTGGCCCCAGTCCACCAGCCCTTAAGGGGCAAGCCACGCTAGCCTCTTGTTAAATACTTACCCCTAATTTAAATTCATCATTCAGAAACCCACCATAATCGCTACAGAGCAAATAGTAATTGACTGAAAGGCTTCATTATTTTGCTTTAAATTACAATGGAGACATTAAATGCAGCTTTTCATTGGCTGTAATGTAACCTCATAACATAAGATTTCACTGTGACTGGTCTTGCATTCTTTGTTGAGCCAAAACTCCCAATGAAGTCAATGGGAGTTTCGGGTAGCACAAAATGTGATATTTGGACCTTTTGATGTCATGGTGAGGAACTTGGTATAATAGAGACTGCCAATTAAAACATCTGGGTTGTTTGTTTATTTTTGTAACAGGGAATGATATGTACAAATATGAAAAGGATGAAAATTAAACCGGGGTCCATGGGAAAAGCCCCCCGCCCCCGCTTATGATGTGCAGGTATGGTGGGCACCTTTCTGATTGGTTTTAGAGCGAATGAAAATATGGGGACGGTGTGGGAAAGTGTGGGATGGTGCAAGTTTTGCTACAAAAGAATGGTATTTAGAGCTGTGGGTTGGGTTGTTTTGTTTTGTTTTTTAATCACAGCTCTTTGTTTAGAAAAGAAAATATACTAAACAACAGGCTGTTCTTGTAGATTATAGATAAAAACTGCAAAGTTCTGCCTCCTGGGAAAGAGGGTGACATTGCCATCAGAATGAATACCACGCAGCCGTTTTGTTTTTTCTCTCAATACGTGGTAAGCAAAGTGTTGTAAATTTACAAAAGACTGGATGAAGCCTGTAGGCTTACCCTGCCCACAGGACAGCATGTAGCTGCACCATCCCAGGAGAAGCATCAGCAAGGAAATGTGACTACTCTGCTGTCTTTTTGCTCTGGGGTGGGTGTGACAGGTTGTACCCCAGGCATGCAACCTGGAACTGGGGTACCACCGAGCCGTTTGACTCACCAGCCTGGGTTCCTTCTCACACTGTGCTGCTGTGACAAGCTGCAGACCGCTCCCGGTCCTACATTCCCACTAGCATTCACACAGGCAGGGACGCACCCCAGTTGCAGTTGCATGCAAGCTCTGGCCAGCCACTACATGAAACAACACTAGAGAGGCTACAGCCAAAATACCCCCAGGTCCCCAGCCTAGGACCCCAGAGCTGTACCGTCCTGCCCTGGTCAAAAACCTGACCAGTTTCAATTTATTACCCAGTTCGCCCTTCCCTCAATGTGGAGAGGACAATGCACACCAGCCCTTATTAACTGAGCTGAGATTTTCCCAGACACTTCACTCGAAAATCCACTGGTTAAGAGAAAACATAAAACAAGTTTATTAACTATGGAAATATAGATTTCAGTGATTATAAGTGATAGCAAACAGATCAAAGCAGATTACCTAGGAAATTAAACAAAAACGCAAACAAAGCCTAATATACTAGACAGAATTTGAATCGGCAATATCTCACCCTGACTGATGATACAAGCAGTCCACCAAGTTTCCATATGTAGGCTAGGAATCCCTTTAGGCTGGGATCAGCACTTCCCCCAGTTAAGTCTTTGTTCCTCAGGTGTTCTCTTGTGTGGGAAATGAGGCCAAGAGATTATGTCACTCCACATCTTTTATAGTCTCTCTATATGGCGGGAACCCCTTTGTTTCATAGAATCATAGAACCATATAATAGAATCATAGAATATCAGGGTTGGAAGGGACCTCAGGAGGTCATCTAGTCCAACCCCCTGCTCAAAGCAGGACCAACCCCAACTAATTCTTTGTCAAGCCAGGCCTTAAAAACCTCTAAGGATGGAGATTCCACCACCTCCCTAGGCAACCCATTCCACTGCTTTACCACCCTCCTAGTGAAACAGTTTTTCCTAATATCCAACCTAGACCCACTCCCCCACTGCAACTTCAGACCATTGCTCCTTGTTCTGTCATCTGCCACCACTGAGAACAGCTGAGCTCCATCCTCTTTGGAACCCCCCACTTCAGGTAGTTGCAGGCTGCTATCAAATCCCCCCTCACTCTTCTCTTCTGCAGACTAAATAAGCCCACATCCCTAGCCAGGTTCCCAGCCCAGTTTGTGGGAAAATACAGGCACCAAAATGGAATTTAGTATCATGTGATCTGGTCACATGCCCTTGCATGCTCCCAATGAGTCATAGCAGGTGTAGCCACGTTTGAAATACAGATAGTCAATATTCATAACTTCAGATACAAAAATGATACATGCATAGAAATAGGATACTCATATTCAGCAAATCATAACTTTTCCATAGACACCTCACATGACATATCTTGTGCAAGATGCATCATGATTACGTCAGAATCGTACCACTATGATGAATATGGGGTGTGGTGTCACAGTGGGATTATGAACAACACCCCTTTGCAAGTAAGTTGCAAAACCTCTTTTCAGAGTGCAGCTCACTGGCTGGTGCACAGAACCATGACTCCAGACATTCCTTGCCCTTGCTCATTCACTTGCTTGTGGGTGGGAGTATTGGGTAAACAGTTCTTACTTTCCCACTATGCCCCAGCCATGATTCAGGTAACCCTAATACAGCCATGACAGGAGGTGGCAGGAGCTGCATCAGGGCTAGTCAAAATCTAGCCCAAAAACTTTGATACATATTGAACGTAATGAGAAATACAAAACATATCTCCTGCAGCACAGCCTTATGTGTCCATATTCTACCAGCAAAGAGTAAATGACATATTAAATAATGGCTGATGAACTAAACTAAATGACAAAGTTCATATCTAAATTTCCCCCAAGTTTGTGGATCATTCAGATCTGGGTTCTTGTCTATGCCCATCACTAACAATGAAAATCCCAGTCTTGAAATATTGAATTAAAAGTGTTTAGCATGCAAAGAAGGGAAAAATGGGTAGGAGACAGCTATAACCTAATTCATATTTCTATAACTTGAACTATTCCTCAGACACTGAAAGAGGGTGTATTCACAAATACCACAATATGCAAGACAAGAGGAGTGGCTGACTCAGGTGCCTGGTAACCGAATAATGACTCTTCCAACTCTAAATTGCCCATTCAAATCCAACCCTTACATTGGGGGCAGTATAGCTGTAGAAATGGGAGAACCAGGAGTTGGGAAACTTGGGTTCTCTCCCTGTCTCTGTCACTGACCGGCTGTGTGACTTTGGATTCTATTCCTGGCTCTATTATTCATTTTCCCTCCCTGAAAAAATAGCCATCAGCTCAAATCTGAAGACCTGAAAGTGCTTATTTCTAAGTGCAAGTGGTGTTGTTTGATGAGCTGCGGATGCACCCTAAGAACCCAGGGGCTGGTAGCCACAGAGGTGAATTTCAACTAGAGCAGGAGCTTAATTCATCAACAATTGCAACATTTTCATTATTTCATGGTTGTTAGGATGATCCAGGAAAAACTGCTGCAATACTACGTGGGATTTTTTATATCGCTGGGGACAGAGGGACTGTGGATGAAGATGGATACTTGTGGTTTGTAGGAAGAGTGGATGATATCATCTCCGCTGGGTTTGTACCTTTCAGTTAAAACTACAGGAAAATACAAACTAGGGGAGAGTTTGTTAATGAAAGAGCTGCACATATTTAATCTACTAAACACCTAATTTTTCCTCTCCTAGGTATCGTATTGGACTGTTTGAAGTAGAAAGTGCCTTGATCAAGCACCTGGCAGTAGCAGAAGCAGCTGTTGTCAGCAGCCCAGACCCACTCAGAGGAGAGGTAATATTATAGTCAATAATAATTATATCTTGCATTTATAAACCACCTTTCAGCTTAAAGGATACCAAACTTAGGATCTGATTCTCTAGTTCATATGCAAAATTCTAACTGACTTCAATAGTTTTGCCTGCACTGAGGCTGCAGGGCCAGGCCATTAGATGGATTCGCCTTTAGGTTCAGCTTTGAATATGGGCTGGTCCTTAGGTTCACTAACTAAGGATTTCCTCCTTGTCTCCTTTGACCCTAGGGTAGGTTGAGTAATTTACTATACTCCTTTTTCTCCTACCACTAAAATGCAGCGACCTCTAGAATAATAAACAGCAGTTGTTGGAACAGGGCACAGCAATACCATGCAAAACATTTTAGGGCAGGAATATGGATGTACAGCCTGCTTCTGACTGCGTGAATCCAGAATAACTTCATGGAATTCACAGAATTACTCAGATGTAACTGGGAGCAGAATCTGGCTACGAAAATATGCTATATATCGTACACCTGTGGAAAGGTCTGGAAAGGTTAAACATCAAGGGTGGAATTCACAAAGGAATTTAAGCACCTAACTCACTGATTTCAATGGGAATTAGGCATATAAATGTCTTTGTGACTCCCACCCCAAGTATGTTCACTTTAACAAGTGGAATAATACAGGCTAAGTAAGAAAGCACATCCCATTAAGTAAAAGGATATCTTGGACCATTATGAAGCTACACTTTGATACACTTGCTGCAGCTCTTCCCCTTGAATTTAATAATAAGACATCCTGGAATCTACCACTTTAAAAAAAACCCCACACTACAGCATTTCTACAAACTCAGGACCAGATTTTGAAACCCTTGCTCAGGTTGCTTGTAACCTGACTACTCCTGCAGTAACGGTCTAAGTATATAAAGAATGTGGTCCTAGTTTTAAATATGTTTACACTCAAGGTTTTTGTTATCCCATATTTCTTGTTGTGCGATTAAATTAACTTGTTCCCAATTAACTGTGTTGTTTGCTGGTTTATATTTTAATTAATGTTGCAATTTTAATTGATTTTACTTCGTAGGTGGTGAAAGCTTCTGTGGTCTTGTCTCCTGCCTTTACGTCACATTAACTCCTGAGCTGCAAGTTCATGTCAAGAATGTTACTGCTCCATACAAGTACTCCAGAAAGGCAAGTAATGAAAGGTGGATTGAGAAACCCTGTTCTAACCAAGGAAGGGCTGAAGCTACAAAAATTAGCTCTAGATCAGTACCACAGAAATATTTTATGACCAAAAGAAAGCCTAGTAGTATATATGACATAGTAAATATAACAAATATACTGAATATTTCCCATTATATATTTTAAATTATAACATTTAATGTTTGGGAAATATTGCATATGAATAAAATGATCACCACATTTTAAATAATTTAAAATAAACAGTGTCACAGTAACTGCTGCTTCATGTCAAAAATATGCTAATATATTACATCTGGTCATTTTACTTGGTCTTGTGTTTTGTTTTTATCGGATGGAATTTGTCCAACAACTGCCAAAGACAATCACTGGGAAAATCAGAAGGAATGAACTAAAAAACAAAGAGTGGGGACAAATGTAATGTTGTTTGGGAGTATGGAAACATAATTTCTTTTTTTTCTTTCCTCCCATATTCCCATAGGTAACATCTTGCTGTTATGTCTTGATAAATACTATCATGATGCTTATGATATCAATATGCTTGCTAATTAGATAGTGAATATTTGTTATACTGCACAAAGTTCAGTGTGTGCTAGCAACTTACAAAACTCATCTTATTTTCAAATTCTAATACACGTTTATAACTAGTTAAGAAAAATAAGCATTTTAGGGAAGAGATGGGAATTGTGAGAAGGCAAGAGTGCTTTAGAAAAATTGAAAAAATGCATTTATCTTAAGAAAACAGTGCAGACAATAGCTTGGGTAAGAGACTGGTTGACTCAACATATGGATAACTTATTATGCAAGTTTCTTTTTGAAAAGCTTACATTTTGTTTCCCCTAAGATACATCTAACCAAGCTATAGGGGGTTTAGATGTAAGCATTCTGAAAACGTTTGTGGGAAATGAGTAGGTGGGCTCACTTCAGGCAGCCATACCAATCTCCATACCACCAACAGACACCAGCCAATTGGTACTTTAGTCTCCAGCCACACTCATGGCTCTTTCCCTTACACAGGGATGAGACTTGGATCATGCTGACACTACTGGTTCTGGTCCAAATGCACAAAACTATGGATGTGCTCATATGCTGGAAGGTTCATCCTGCCAGTACTAAAACATCCTTAGAATTTCTAAATATTGTAGTTGACAATTTCCTAACTCACAAAGCATTGCAACCAACACAGGGGAATTCTATATTAGACCTACTCCTGACAGATTAACAGGAACTGATCACAGAACTAATGTTAGGTACAAGTGATCATGACTTGAACACATTTACAATGTACAAACAGAATCAAGTCCAGACCAGTAGTGTATACACAGCGTGCTTGACAAGGGCCAGTTTCACAAAGCTGAAAACAATTATGAGCTAAATCAGTTGGGAGGACAACTTTAATCAGACACATGTAAATGCAATTGGGAATTGTTTAAGAACACTTTACTAGATGTTCAAAAAGCCACAATCCCCAAGGAAGGCTGGATTGGTTAAAAAAAAACCTACAACAACCTGGGTTTAGAGGGGAAGTAGAGGCAGCTATAATATAAACACAAAAGGGGAACTTGGTAATATAAATCAAAAGCTAGGAATTATAGAAAATTGATAAGGAAAGCAAAGGAACTCAAGGAGAAATCTAGGGCTAGCAACGTTAACAACAATAAGGAGGTGGTTTTTTTTAAGTAAACAAAAAGAATCCTGAAAATGGATTCTTTATGAGATGGCAATGGTAGAATTATCAACAATAATACAGAACAGGTAGAAGAAGCTTATTTCTACCAGCTTAGGTTAAAAACTTCCCCAAGGCACAAATTCTTCCTTGTCCTTGGAACGGTATCGCTGCCACCACCAAATGAGTTAGACAAAGATTTAGGAAAAGGACCACTTGGAGTTCCTGTTTCCCCAAAATATCCCCCCAAGCTCCTTCACCCCCTTTCCTCGCAAGGCTTGAGAGTAAACAAGGTGAGCACAGACCAGACCCTTGGGTTTTTAGGACACTAAAAACCCCAATCAGAGTCTTAAAAACATAACTTCTATTATAAATAAAAAAAAGTAAAAGAAACACCTCTGTAAAATCAGGATGGAAGATAATTTTACAGGGTAATAAGATTTAAAAACAGAGGATTCCCCTCTAAGCAAAACTTTAAAGTTACAAAGAAACAGGTATAAACCTTCCTCTTAGCATAGGGCGAATTCACAAGCTAAATCAAAACATACTCTAATACATTTCCTTGCTATTACTTACTATTTCTGTAATTTTAGATGTATCATTCAGTAGAAGCTGGATTACTTGCTTGCTCTCTCTGTCTCCGGAGAGAACAACAAAAGCCCAAACAAAAACCTTCCCCCCCACCACAGATTTGAAAATATCTTCTTTCCCCATTGGTCTGTCTGGTCAGGTGCCAACTAGGTTAATGGAACTGATTAACGCTTTACAGGTAAAGGAGGGATTTTATGCTTCCCTTAGCTGTATGTTTATAACACCTTCCAAGGGGAGCAGCGGGGGGCAAAAAAAAAAAAACAAACCAACAAAAACCTAATTGGCTTCAAGACTGAGCTTGGTAAATGTACAGAGGGAATGGTACAATGAGACAATGGCATGTGTCCCATCTACAGCTACTAATAGTGAATATCACCAATGGCTGGTGGTGAGACGCTAGATCAGGAAGGGTCTGAGTTACTACAGAGAATTCTTTCCCAGGTGTTTGGTTGGTGGGTCTTGCCCACATGCTCCGGGTATAACTGATCCCCATATTTGGGGTCAAGAAGGAATTTTTCCATGAGTCAGATTGGCAGAGCCTATGTGGGGATTTTCACCTTCCTCTGTGACAGCTTGGCATCCCCATATTCACCACTGTAATATTATATGTCTGGTACAAAGTATGCCTTGTGAGGTATCATTCTAAAAGTCCTGAGCTGCTAAACATTAATAGCTTGTTGGATTGTGTGTGCTGTCATTGTATGTGAAGTCATGAAGTTTTGCTATGTATATGTCACTGAAAGATGCTGTGAAGTTGGAAACACCCACAACTAGCCTTTCAGGTACAACAATGAAGAAGCTAGACAGTGCTAATGGCCCATCAATAAGGACAGGTTTCAGAGTAACAGCCGTGTTAGTCTGTATTCGCAAAAAGAAAAGGAGTACTTGTGGCACCTTAGAGACTAACCAATTTATTTGAGCATGAGCTTTCGTGAACTACAGCTCACTTCATCGGATGTCCGATGAAGTGAGCTGTAGCTCACGAAAGCTCATGCTCAAATAAATTGGTTAGTCTCTAAGGTGCCACAAGTACTCCTTTTCAATAAGGACAATGGACCATGGAAAAGGTTTGGCCTCACCTGGGAATATTTCAGCCAGCCTATGAATAATGGCTGCTGTGACTCAGCGATACCGAACTCCATTTTGGTACCTGTACTTTTCCATGAACTGGGCTGGATGCCTGGCTTGGAACAAAGGGGTTCTTGCCATATGGAAAAACTATGTAAGGGGGAAGTGACTTCATGACTGGAAACAACACCAGAGGAACAAAGACTGAACTGGGGAGAGGGTCCCAGGTGGGAAAGAAGCCCTGCCTGTGTAAGGAAGCTAAAACTTGCTTATCTCATCAGTCAGGATGAGCTACTGCTGATTCAAATCCTATCTGGGATTGCAATTTTGTTTAATTTCCTAGATAACCTGCTTTGATCTGTTTGCTATCACTTATCGATTAAAATATATGTCTGGGTATGTCTTCACTACCCACCAGATTGGCAGGCAGCTATTGATCCAGCGGGGATTGATTTATTGCATCTAGTCTAGACGCGATAAATCGACCCCCAAGCACTCTCCCATCAACTCCTGTACTCCAGTGCCACGAGAGGCACAGGCGGAGTCGATGGGGGAGCAGCAGCAGTCGACTCACCATGGTGGAGACACCACAGTAAGTCAATCCAAGTACGTCAACTTCAGCTACGTTATTCACGTAGCTGAAGTTGCATAACTTAGATCGATTCCCCCCCCCCAGTGTAGACCAGTGCTAAGTAGTTAATAAACTTGTTTTATCTTAACTAGCATGTTATTGAATGAAGCGTTAGAGAATCTTAGCTCTGGTAACAAAGGCTGTTGTATATCTTCCCCACATCGAGGGGGAAGCAGACTATTGAATGAGCTTGCAGCATACAGACCCCTATGCAGTGCACGATGGTATAATTCTGGGTTTATACTTCAGTAGGGGTGCAAGGCTGAGGAGCTGGGAAATTGGCTGGTGCCTCTATTGTTGGTCCATGAGTGACTTAGGTGGCAGCACCTGCTGTTGTGTTGGGTGATAACAGGGCCCGGAGAAGGCTGGCTCTGAGTCACCAGCAGAGCCGTGTGTGAGAGGACAGCCTAGCTGAATGGTGTGGGGGTACAGCAGTTCCAATAGCTTCCATGCTTCACTCCGGGGGTGACAACCCGTCACAGTCCGCATGGATCATTTGCTGGCTTAAACTAGAGTAAAGGGTGGTTTCTCTGTAATCTGAAGTCTTCAAATCATGATTTGAGGACTTCAGTAACTCTGTGAGAGGTTATGGATCTATTACAGAAGTGGGTGGGGAGGTTCTGTGGCCTGGAATGCCCAGGTGGGCAGATTAGTCAAAAGGACTAATGTGATCCATAGATGCACAAATTGGGGAATCTTAAGTAGGAGTGGAGAGGTTATTTTACCTCTATATTTAGCACTACTGTAACTGCTCCTGGAGTACTGTATCCCGTTCCAGTGTCCCCAATTCAAGAAGGATTTTGATAAACTGGAGAAAATTGTGCCACAAAAATGATTAAAGATTTAGAAAACATGCCTTGTAGTGACAGACTCAAGGAGCTCACTCTATGTAACAAACAAAAGATTAAGGGGTGACTTGACTGAAGTCTCTAAGTATCTAAATTGGGAACAAATATTTAATAATGGGCCTCCCACCGTGAAACAATCCCCATTCAATTTATCAGATAAAGGTATAACACAATCCAATAGCTAGAAGTTGAAGCTAGACAGGTTCAGACTGGAAATAAGGCATACAGTTTGTAAAGTGAGAGCAACTAACCACTGGAACAATTTACCAAGGGTTATGGTAGGTTCTCCATTAAATTTTTAAATCAAGATTGGATGTTTTTCTAAAAGATCTGCTCTAGGAATTATTTTGGAGAAGTTCTATGACCTGTTATACAGGAGATCAGACTGGATGATCACAACGGTTCCTTCAGGCCTCGGAATCTATATTCACATATCAAAAGAACAGCACTGGCTGTGAGAAAGCAGAACTTAAGTCAGTCGGGGGGGGGGGGAAACACAGGAGTTTTTTTTTTAATTTTCACACTTAAAACAGTTTTACAAACACTAGAGATCATAAAACAAAACCCTTAAGAGGCTCAACCCTGTCCTTTTCATTAAATCACAGTCAAGCCAGCTGGTGTTATTTGGAGCAAGTGCTTTTCCATTAGTGACACCTATAGGTTTAAGTTGTAAGTGTATCATGAAACACCTAAGCCATACACTTGTACAAAAACTGTAAGGCAACAATACTATTGGAAAAACAAGCTATAGCCGCACTATATTAAAATAGGGTTTTTTTAAAAAATCTGGGTTTCTAGTCTTTGTAAACATGATAGTGTAACTTATCAATGAGACCTACTCTTTAAACGTTCTATGAAGAGGAAAAACTCAGATGCTATTTTCAAACTGGGACAAAACACTCATTTTGTAAAACTGAAACCATACAAAAAGTTAAACGTTTTCTACTAGATGTTGTGTAATACAGAGAGAGCTGCTTTCACATCAAGAAGTTTAAAAAGGAGGTTTAACTCAAATATGAGCACAGCTAATAAAAAAAATAAAACCAATGAGACTTTAATAAAAACATCAAACATAAATGAAAGAGTGCCCTTGGAATAAGCATCCTTAGACATGGGTTCTTCACAGATTGTTAATGGATAACCATATATGCTCCTATCCATTATGTACATTGCTGTTCTTGGCAGACATGCCACAGGGTGCTTTTGCCATGAATATACATGACTTCCACACTGGCATCTGTCTGTTCTCGAAAATTACAGGAATTTGAGGGAGAAGGGTGAGGGAGAGGTTTGCTCATAATACTGAGCTATTTTGATGGTGGCAATTCCTCTTTTCCACCCAAAATATTTCAAAGACATGTTAATATGTTGTACACTAGTCTTTGCAGACATCTGAACATCATACAGAAAGTCAGGTGCTTATGGCTCATTCTGTATTTAATAAGACAACAAGGTTTATATAGTATGCAAAGTCATGTCACCAAAACAAAATGGCACTGTATTTTCAAATAAATCCCCTTGCAAGATCCTGTCCTTTTCCAGACCTCTCAATCCTGCCTCTGCCAATGTCTGGAGGCAAAGGGGTTGAGTCAGCCAGGCACCCTATGGTAGTTATTTACATGTGGTAAGTGGGAGTAAAATGCTACCAGATCAGACTGGTAACAATTTACACACACTCTGCAGATATCTGACCACACAAGATGGAAAGCACTGGAGAATCAGGCTGAAGAGTTTGGTCACTTATTCTCTCGGACACTGCGTGCTGCAACATTGACTCCAATAGCAAAGACAGGATGGAACATTACATTTTTTTTTTTTAAATAGGATATTTAAAAAGCAAATTTAAAATAAAAAAATTAAGCTCCTCTTTAAACGACCATTTCAAAACTTTAAGCCAGTCTATTTTACAGTGATCTTTAGTGTGTGTCTTCCCCTTCCATCACATTCTCTATGCCTGCTGATTATTGCTCTCATTGGGCTTAGCTTCCTCTTCACCCTGATTTTTGTCTTCTGGTTTCACTTCTTTAGTGTCCTCTTCTGCCAGTTTTATTTCTTCCAACTTCTCCCCTTGGGAAGCACTCAACAGGTTTTGCTGCCCCAGCTCCTCCTTGTTGCTCTTCACCACCTCTTGTAGATTATATTTTCTGAACAAAACATAGTCTTTCACCACGCTCAAGCAACAGACATTTTTTATTATTTCTACCACAATGGTATACTGGGGATTATTAAGATCCACTTTGTTTTCTGGATTTAGGCTGCCCACTATTCCTACAAAATAAAAGGAAACGGTCTTAGAATCGGTAGGGAAACTGGAGGAATGTTTTTCATAGAGAAGAGTGTAAATGTGGTGTTACGTTCATCAGTTGAGCCCTCACTTAAAGTGCAAGGACTTTTAATCAGACAAGTTCTAAAAAAATACCACAAATCAGAGAGAGGGGATAAACTTACTGCCAAACAATGAGAGAAACCAGCTATTGTAGCAACAAGCCAAAATAAGCACCAATTTCACAAAAACACGGTTTCAAAAAATATTCCGAATACTTGGTTCAGGAACTAAAATCTCAGAGCACAAGCTGCACCACAAGGCAGGGGGAAACAAGGCACCTTCCTTTAGCTATGGCAGCTGCAATCAAGAATTTTCAGTCACTGAATTGGTCAAATAGGCAGGACAGACTGGGACTCTTAGAAACACTCTCTCGAACCAAAGGACTATTCCACAGTAACTCTCAAGGAGAAAACTGCCAAGTGAACTTAGAGTTATTTCATTAAGGCCACATCTACACTACAAAATTAAGACGTTGACCTGGTTTATGCCAGCATACAGCTGCCACTGTAATTACATTGCTTGTGCATGTCTGCACTTCGCTCCTTGTTTTGGTGGCACATGTCCTTACCAGGAGTGGTCGTATCGATTGTTCTGTCAGTGTGAGGCATTGTGGGACAGCTCCTGAAAGCCAGTAACAGTCGACATAAGCAAAGCAGTGTCTACACTGACACTGCATCTACCTAACTACATCAATCTTGACTCTGCACTGCTTATGGAGGTGCAGTTATTAAGTCAGCATAGTGGTGCAGTTATGTTAATGGGAGTGAAATTCAAGTGTAGGCATTTCTATAGTTAGGTAGATGTAAGCAGTCTTGCGTTGACCTAACTCTGTCGTGCAGACCAGATCTAAGTCACAGTCTATTGGGAAATGGCTCGATGGTGTTTCCCTATAATGTTCAGTATTCAAAGAATTTTTAGTACAATCCTGGAAGTTTGCAAGAATGGTATTGTCACAGTGAGTTATAGCCAACAAAGTTGGACCGCACACTCTTCTGGTTTATGATTTGTTAAAATGAAAACCTATGATATCAGAAAAGAGTGTTGTTAATGCCAGGTTATTTTCACAGAGCTTAAGGAAAAAAAAAAAACTTGAAAGACTTTCATAATTCAATATGCTTGAGTTTGCTATAACGCAACATTTATGTCTACTAAAAATATTTTGCTTGAATAATTTGACCTATGTTACACATGCAGTCTTAGGTAGTTTATACACTTGTCTACAATCATGCTATGTCAGATAAGTACATACCTGCCAATTCTTTGATTACTTCTTCCCTACTCATGTGACTGTTATTGCGAGCTTTGTAAACAATCTGAAAAGTACCCTTATTAGGGGCTTTAAACCAAGGCTCAAAGAAGGTCTCTGAATACTTTTTCATATCTTCCATAAAAGCCTTGCAGGTTCCAGAAATGGGCAACATGCGCAGAATAACTCTTGTTTTCTTCTTTTTAGTAGTGTGCAAGTCCATTAATATATGATGCACGAGCTTCTCAGGTTCTACGAGACAAGACAACAGAGTAAGAGCATCAAATGGAAATAATTTCCTTTTTAAAAAGCAATACAGAATCCAATTTTATTTGCTTACAAGTACAAAGAAATTGAATCATCAAATTCTGCAGCACCCTACTAAATGCTATGGAGTTCTTACAAAAGGGTATGGAGTTTGAAAGTATAGAGAGCAGATTAGTTCCACAATTCTGGCTTGTAAAGCACACGAGAGAGTACCCACAAGGTGCAACACTGGAGGTGTACTTCTGCAGTTTTTTACTCAGGCAAGAGGAGTTTTGCCTGAGCAAGGATTAAAAGATCAGACCCTACTCACGTCTACTGGATTGTCAATACACTGGATGTTCTTCCAGCTCACATTTGTTATTTCACAAACAAGGCTGGGGATCTAGGAACATCAGCCTTTTTGCATGCTTTCCAAGGTCAGCAAAATACCAAGCCCTTTTACGTTTAGAAGGGTCAGATAGATTCTGCTTGGACAAAATAACTATCTGGCTGTAGTCACTAGAGTGTTCAGTGGGAAAGCAAATGCGAAAGAGGAAGGCTGCATGAACATTCAGCATGCTTCATTTCTTTGGCAGTCAAACCATGACACAGTCTAACAAACTGCAAAGCAGCTGTTTGTGTTGCGTTATGCAGCAATTATTTCATTACACACCTACACCCAGCGTTCTAATAAAAACCACATTGTTAGCTCCACTCTCCACTGACTGGAATCTTCTCAGCTTCTGTTCATTCGAAGTGCGAATCTGATCAACTTCTTTCTTTAAGGCAGCTTCAACATCATCTTCCTCCTCTTCACTTCCTGACAACCTGTCATCTTGATTTGTAAACTGTTGAAACAAGAGGCTGCATCTTAAATGAGATGTTAGTGAAGGGTTAAGAAATCACATCTAATGCTTAATAAATGGAAGCCACAACAACCACTATACCCATGGCATAAAAAAGCCAGAATTCAAGCAGTGACACTGTAGACAATTAATAAGCAGTGAGACATTTTAGGTCAGGCACACTGGGTTAAGACAAGCACCAGAAGTTATTGCAGGGGGAATCAGCATTTCATTTTCTCAATCTCTGTAGTGATTTAATTTTAAAGCATGTTGTATAAAATTTGTCTCTTGCACCATTAGGTAACAGATATTCATCTGCTGGATGATCAATCATCTTTAAAACAAAAACAAAACAAAAAAGCCTCATCACCAGTTTAGAAAGCAAACTTTTCAACATTATTACCCACAGCAATTTATAAATGGGAGCAGCAAGTAATAGGCAAATCTTAGACCTGGTCTATACTAGGAAATTAGGTTGGTATAACTACATCGCTCAGGGGTGAAACTGACCTAGCCCCCAGTGTAGACAGCACTAGGTCAATGGGAGAATTCTCCCATCAACCCCGCTACCACTTCACAGGGAGGTGAAGTACCTACGCCAACAGGAGAAGCTCTCCTGTTGGCACAGGTAGCATTTTCAGCGAAGCATTAAGTGTGGACAAGCCCTTAAGTCTGTAAGCAAAAACTTAGAAAGACAGACAGGCCAGTTAACTCCAATTAACCAGAAGGAGTTATTAAACCAAGTGTGTATCCATCCACTGCAAGGAGCACTTATACTGAATTTTAAAGTGCTTTTAAAGAGAGTGTTCTCCTGTGGCACTTGAACAACAACAAAACATTTAGATGGCCTATTTAACATTAGTTCACTTCTTGCGCTAAAATATCCACAAACCAGAACATTAACATGCTGCCTTTTTTGAGGCTTAATATTATTATTATTTCGGACAGGAGAGATGCCCAAATTATCCAGAACTGCCATTCTAGGGCATCCTCTAAGGACCCCAGATCTTGGCAGTGGCCGAGATGACAGCAGAGCGCAGGAACCACAGCCAATCCCAGGCCTCTGCTGGTATGGGGTTCGCTTTGGTGCCTGCCACAAATAAGCTGCTTACAGATGACTCCGTCGCCACAGGAGCCTGTGAGCTCCTCGGGGCATGGACTACCTTTTTTTGGTGTTTGCCCGCTTGGTGCCCAAGTATCTAGTGGGGGGTCCCTAAGTGCCACGCTCCTAATCTGGCTCCCTGACAGGTACCTCTAGCCCCCTGGTGCAGCAGCACAAAACCGCGACCCCCCCCTAGACGGGACCAAGCGAGGCCCCCTGCAGAACGCCCAGGGCACAGAGCCCGGCCGGCGGGGCCGCTGCAGGCCGCACGCACCTTCTCGGGCCCGTAGAGCAGGTCCCCATACTCGTTGAGCAGGCTGTAGGCCTCCCCCACGCACTTGCGCTCGTTCATGTTGCAGGTGATGAGGATGCCCTGCATGCCGAGCTCCAGCTGCCGCGGCCCCCCGGCGCCGCCACCGCCGCCCCGGGGCCGCTTGGCCTGCTGCCCCGACACGTACTGCGCCTTGTGCCGCCGCTTCATCGCCGCAGCCGGCTGCTCCGAGGCGGCCATGGGGGCAGCTGAGCCGCGAGCCCGGCCTCCACGCGGGCGCCAAAACGACGCGTTACCTCGCCGACGTGCGTCGCGGGGCGATGACGTCACCGCCGCGCGACGGAAAGGCGGCTCTTCCCAGTCGGTCCCAAGGGCTTTCCGGGTCCTAAAGCCCGCCGGGTACAGGGGCTCTGCCGGGTCCTAAAGTCACCGTGCTGCTCCGAGCCCGTGCAGGGAAGCGAGGCCTGGAAAGGAGCCTGCCCGCTTGGGGAGAGGCGCGCCCCAGGAGCTGGCTGTGCCACCGCCTTGGCTCTCGCGGGCCGGGCCCTGCGTGCGTGGGACTGGGGCGAGACCCCGCTTTGTAGCCGACGCTGCAGTGTGCTGTGACGTTTGGCAGAGAGCGGCCATGGGGGAAAAGGGGGAGCGGTGTGGGTAGCCACAGCCGCACAAAGGTGAGCCGGCGCTGGCTGTGCTCACCCCGTTTCTGACTCTAGTGCCTTTACCGGCCCTTATTTATCTGTTGTCCTAAAGCATTCCCCCCACCCAAGCAAAGCACGTGGACGAGACTGTCGGTTTGGTTTATCCTACAACTTTAGGTGACTTTGGGTCAGGGACCGCGTGTTTCATTATTCTATAGAGGAGAAATTGCCAACTCCCGCACTCAGAAATTGCGTCAGGTCTCAAAAATCCTGAGTTTCCCCCTCAAAACAGTATTTTTGGGGGAAAGGATGCAATACTCCCCAGAGGTACACAAGCTTGTGAAGAACCTCATCACCATCTGCCTGCAGCATGAAGCAGTTTTGCCGCATATTTGCTGTACCTCAGCTCCCTGAAACCAACAGCCTCTGGCCGCAGATAAACACTGACTTAACTTCCTGGTTTCTGTAGACCTCATCTTTGCGATACAGGCTAGTGATAAACACACATCAACCTCCAGCCCCTTTGCCAGAGTCTCCCTCAGTCGTATCCCACCCGTGTCACTGGACACGTAGAAATAACCAGGTAAGCTGTCTCCGAAGGGACAGAGTTCACACAGCTTGACTGGCACAGCTCAGGATCCAATCCTTTATAAGGACACAACCCTGTAATCTATTTATAGTGAAAACAAGTATGTTTCTTAACAAAGGTTAAGATTTTAGGAGCAAGTAAGGATAGTAAGAACAACAGGTTATTTATTAAACAAAAAGTATAACACGCTGAGAGTCTAAACTTACTTTAACAGACTAAAATCCTTGTCTAAAACAGCTTCTCAACTAAAGTCACGTCCCAGCGACTTTCATGTGTGCAGAAAGCACTGTCCTTGTAACAGTCTTTATAGATAAATACTATGACAGCAAAGTGTTAGGTGTAGTGAGTTTGTCAGGCCTAACAGGAGTTGCTCTTACTGAACAGTGAACCCTTTGGCAGTTGGCACTGAGGAGTTCTTAAAGTCACAGAGAGAATTTGCCTTCTGATTTCTTAGCCTTTAGGGTGCATGCATGTCACATTTTCAAGCTTTTCTCTGCCACCATGGAGACTAGAAACTCACGTTAAAAAAAACAACAAAGCTGAGATTCTGAAGTAATCACTAGACTCCAGGAGCTAGGGATTTCAGAAAAATATTAAATATCAAGATGCTCAAAACAGAATTGTGGCAGTTGGCAATACTGCCTAACTGTAGCGTGTCGAGCACAACGAAGCCATGCTCCCTGACTGGAGCCTGTATACACTGTAGCAGCACAAGTAGTAAATATCATCATCATCATAATAATAGACCTGGATTCTCTAGGCTTTAGGCTAAACTTATATACACAAGCAAGAGTCTGTTGTAAAAAAACCCCAAGAACCCTTCTCTTATTGATATGGAAAGTATTAGGAGAGAAACTGGTCTTTAAAATACTGATTGATCTGAACTGTTAATAGCTCGGTCTGAATGTAAAATACTTTATCCCACTACAGTGATCTGAAGACAAAGTGAATTGGAGTTTTGATAGATTGGAATCTTGTTGATTTATGCTTTTGTAGAACTTTGGCTCTCAGAATTAAAGGTCCAGAATTGGAGTTAATAAATTGCAGAATATAAAGAGATGCTAACTTGGGGCCTGATCCAAAGCCCATTGAAGTAAATGGAAAGATTCCCAATTGTGCCCCATTGTACAATCCATATTTTAAAGGCACTTACAAGTAGCCCCATACTACTCCGTGTAAAAATTGCAGAATCAGGCTCTTGGTTTGGAATGTATCCATATTTTCCTAATTAATCATTTAAAACATTACTAATTTACATTTACAGAGCGGAAAAATAGGCTTTCTCTATGGTACAGGTACTTTTGGGTATAAAATAAAGGCCATCCCTTGTCAGAAGAACCAGATGAACTGTATGATATTTGTGATTGGTTAGGATTGCAGGAACAAGGCCTTAACATGATTCAGCTGTCAAAATACTGCTATTGCAAAGATTTCAAATGTGCTTAATTTTAAGCATGTGAGTAATCCCCGTGAAGGCAACCAGACTACTCATAGTGCATAAAGTAAAGCAGGCATATATAAGTGTTTGCAGGAGGGGTTTTTAATAAAGGAACCACTTCAGTCTGTATTGAAATGCAGCAGCCAGCTACCTGTGAAGTGAATGGTGATAGATGTCTTCTTAGAGCACATAGTAACATTACAAAACAGGTGAAAAACATGAAGCAAAGAATAATTTCTCCAGATGCTGCTGCTTGGTGAGTTTTAGGTAGCAGACTTTAATAAGGACACTGGGATTCAGGGCTCTACTCTTGTGAAAAGTGCCATGAGATTTCTAAATGACAACATGTACCCCGAAAACCAGCTTTATGCCTCATCTAAAAGAATGATGCACAAAAACAATTTAAAAGAGATTAGGTTGTCATGTTGTCAAAAAACCAAAAAGTTTCTCCATCATTTTCTATTAACTTTCATGCATCCTTTGTGGCAATTTAATCTTTCATCCGAGGATTCCTTAGGAGAAAGCTTTTCTGCCTCCTCTGTTGAAGGATTTTTCTGTGTATATTTCAGGGACATTTAAAATCTCACTCATGCAGACCTGCTGCATGTCTCACTAACTGTTAGGGAGAGAGCAACTACCTTTTTTGGGGGAATCCTTCTAGAGCCCTTTCTTAATTATAGACTATCAGGGTTAGAAGGGACCTCAGGAGATCATCTAGTCCAACCCCCTGCTCAAAGCAGGACCAATCCCCAATTTTTTCTTTTTGATTCTGTGGAGGTTTCCATGTGACAGTTAACATCAATTCTCCCCAGTGCAGGTTGCCCAAGTCTGGCATGGTCAAAAAGCTCACAGCAGGGCAGCTGATAGTTCTTGTGGAGAAAGCACACGACATAAATGCTAAAATGCATAAAAGCGACATCGGTTTTCTTTCCGTGCATCCCGCAACCACAGAATCAGTTGATCCAAATATTTCTGATGAGCGTTTCTGCAAATTTCCTGCTGGTCCCAGGCCCCAGAGCCACCGCTTGGGGGCTGTGGGTTGATCATCCAGCAGCAGGAGGAGTTTACGAAACCTGTGCACTCCCTGGGGCTGGAGTGAGAGGCTGTGAGTGCACCAAGCAGATCAGAGAGGGTGTGCCTTGGCTCTTAGCTGTGCTTTATCAGTGCACAGCCTCGGGAGTTGGGGGGGAGGGAACAGGATATCCTGCACTTTCCACCTTGCTTCCGAGTTGTGCAGAAAAACATCAGCTTCTTTCCTGTGAGTGCAGGATTTGGCAGCCCTTTGTGTGAGTCTGGAGCATTCTTGCCACGCTCAGTGTTAGCAGCGCGCTGTTACCCGCGTGTCTCTGAGGGACATGGTGCATAGCAGGGACCCTAGTACTGGGTGCCCTAGGCACAGTAACGCAGTGCAGACAGTAGGACACTGTGAGTGATGTTGTGGGAGTCATTACTTTAGCACAGTCAGTGTGGTCTATTACATTAAATCTAGTTAAGGGCTGATGTGGTCTAGTTAAGGTTTCTGATGGAGATCAGCTAGGACAGCTCTGAGAGGCCCTCCCCAACTGTGCGAGGCAGTGGGGCATTTGGGTCTGAAATGACAGGTGTCTTTTATAAGGAGGATGATTGAAAGAGGTGCAGATCAGGTTTGGTGCTGGGGATGGCAAAGGGGGACTGAACCCCCTGGGCAGCTGCCAGGGACATTTTTGGTATAGTGCCAATATTAGTTTTCCTCTCATCTGTGTTTCTCTGCCTCGCTCATGTCAGTCGTCCTTTTCCGGCTTTCCCTCTTTTATGTAGGTGAGTCTCTCCTGGGTCTCTTTATAGCTCACATGGAGATTGAATGCCACAGATCAGTTTTGTCCCCAAACCACCTCCTTTTCCTTAGTTGGTGCCTGTTTACTCAGTACAAATATCATTGAACAAACTCGGCTTTGCATAGTGTGTTTAACTGTTGGGTAAATATTTATCCAATTAGAAGCTTCCAACCTTTACAGATTTATTGCTAGGTTTTGCTCTTTGGATGTGGGCGAGTCCTTCACGTTGGATCGATTATCAGGAAGTTTTTAAATCTTCTCCCTCTTGTGAGGATTAATTTTGCTGCATGTGTTTCAAGGAGACATTTAAAATCTCGTTGCTTGACATCTCTGCTGGCCTCATTGAGGAGTTGTGTCCATCAGAAGTATGGCCAAAGGTTATTAGGCTGCACCTGGCAATGCTGCTCCTTGCAGAATATAGTCGAGTTACTAAACATATTGCTGTACCAGGTAACATTCTGGCTAGGCGGTAACTCACACAAGACTGTTGGTGCACTCTGCAGAACAATGTGTTCCCTGCTATTTTTTAATCGCTTACATTCTGGCTTTGCATTGTCTATTGTTTATTAAGATTGCACTCAGCCAAAAGCCATGGTTAATGTGACTGGACTGTAAAGTATGTTCATGCATTTGCAAGAGTATAGCAATACTAGTGCCTCTCGATTATACATTGCAACTTAGCAGCTGGAGTATTTTTTTTAAATGTGAATATTAATGCACATGAACAGTGCCACATTGACAGCTCTGGAGATTAAAGTTTCAGTGCACAAGGGATGCTGAATCAGGTCCCAATTGCGTATTCACTAATGAATATAAATGACTCCTAGACTGTTTTGTATCCAAGGTTTAAACACGTGGTTGTTTCAGATTTTTCATGCTGATATTTTCCTTCTGTCTCTGGGTACTGGTCTTTATTGGCCTCCCTGTGATGGTGTCCCATGGTTCCAGGATTTACACGGCACTGCTGTAGCAATGCCAAGGGTGGAGCATGACTGTCTCCAGGCTGTCCTGCAGATATAAATGCATTAAAAAGTGCATCCTCTGTGGCTAGCCCCCTCTCCCTATTCTAATTCCTTCCTTCTACCTGCAAGTAGAATCGTTTTCATGTGCACATTGCATCCCCTAATCTATTGCTAGGCATTTTTATTGTGATTTTCAATTCTAAAGCGGAACCAGATTCTTATCTTATCACCACTTTTCATTCCAAGTGCAGGGCTTCAAATATATAGACACATAGCACAGTTTAGAAAGAAAGAAAGAAAGAAAGAAAGAAAGAAAGAAAGAAAGAAAGAAAGAAAGAAAGAAAGAAAGAAAGAAAGAAAGAAAGAAACTTGCCCAAACAAAACACTATATCTCAAACAGAATGTACTCCCTGGGGCAGAGAGAAAGAATGCCCACAGGTGACAGATGTTAGTAATGTTGCTTACTGCACTATTGGGAGGTTCACTGTGCTACTACAGTGATGAGGGCAGTATATGAACCTGTTTAGGACAGAAGATTTGTTACTTAGTTCTGCTTTCTGTGAATAGCTAGTTCAGCTTGTGAACAATCATTATACAATACAATACAATCATTATAGCAAGTATGCACTGATCTCTTTGAGTCATTCCACCTCTAGACACAGGCTGAGTGATGCTGCCTATACAGCTGGGGTTTTGCCATGATCTTATATTCTTCTTGACTGTGAAATACCTATAAATACATAGTTCATTGAGGGGACTACATGGGGTTGTTTTATTTAGGTGGCGATGGTTTAATCCCTGCTTTGGTGATTAATGCAGAATGCTATTTTATGAGTCTTCTCCCCCTAAACATTGACATACTTTTTAAGCAAAACCAGTGAGGTAGGGGGTGGCAGTTATCAGGGACAGCTGGAGCCTGTAATAGGGGCTCTTCAGCCCTACTTGTTTTCTGGTTGGTGTGAAGCAGGACAATTGCAGTAAAAGACCCTCATAGCACATCCAGATTATACATTTGTAACAATATTTTAACAGTTCAAAGTGAGGGGCACATGATAATCTGGGGGAGGGTATTAAGAAAGTGCATTATAATGTTCAATTATTTCATAGTTGACCTATAAGGACATTTTAATTCTATTTTGAAACCACATGGCAATTCTTTACTTTGTGTGTGTATTTTGATGTATAGTTTTTCAGATAGATGGTCCTCAAAGACTATCCTGAATGCAGAATAACCTGAAAGGACCCATTATGGCTTGTGCTGTCGTGCAGCTTTTACTGAAAACCCAAAGCTTTAGGTTCCTGTGGACTCCCTTGACTGCATCCTTCCGATTCTCTAAAAAAGGCTACAGGGTATTGGCCCCTCAGAATTTTTTAAACTATGAATCCTTAAAACAACAGTACAAACCAGAGGTGCCAGAATACTTCAATTTTGCAACTGATGTGCTGGACAAATGGACTGAAATGGAAAAGGTAACAGTCCTTTAACTTCCTTATCCTAAGATTTTTCATGTTGGGTATCAGAGGAAAAACATAGTTGGCAGAAGCAAGTGTTATTCCTTTCGGGCTACAGATTGGTAACCCGCTCAGTTCAGAGAGGCAATGCAGCTGGAGTATAGGACTAACAGCCAGGAATTCCCAAGTTCTAGATGCTCCACTGCTTTTGGGCCCAGTCTGATAGCTCTTGCTTACTTAAATAGCCTTCCTGAGTGCAACGAGACTGTGAGCATGAGTAACAGAGGAAAGAGGGTCTTGTGACTGAGACAATGCCCTGAGACTCAGAAGATCTGAGCTCCACCACTGTCTTCCTGTGTGAGTTTGGGTAAATCACAGAGGGCTTGTCAACATTTACAGAGCCGCGCCGGGGCAGCTGCACCGCTATAGCACTTAGTGAAGATGCTACCTACCGATGGGATTGCTTCTCCTGTTGGCGTAGGCACACCACCTCCCTGAGAGGAGGTAGCTATGTCAACAGGAGAAGACCTCCTGTCAACATAGTGCTGTCCACACCATGGGATAGGTCAGTATAACTGCATCACTCAGGAATCCACACCCCTGAGCGACATAGTTATACTCACATAAGTTGGTAGTGTAGACCAAACCTTAACCTCTCTGTGCCTCAATTCCCATCTGCAAATTTCACTTGCTACCCTTCATCTGTCTTGTCTACTTAGAATGTAAACTCTTCAAGTCAGGAATTATCTCTATGTGTATGTACAACACTTAGCACAGAAGGACCTCAGTCTGGATTGGGGACATGACTATAATAGAAATACTAGTAATAGGTAGAAGAGATGCTGGATTAGACCTGGAGACAAATCACAAATTCTCTGTGTCTCAGTCTTTCTGTCGGAAAAATGGGGTGCTAAAATGTATGGGGATGAATCATCACTATCACATAATATGAGGTTATCATTCCTAGGCAATAAAGACAACTTTTCGCAGGATGCAAGCAACATTTTTCAAGAATCAACATCTGAAGAAGAGGTCTGTGGCCAAAGAAGGAGGCGCAGGATTTCTCCTTAAAATGCACAAATAAAAATCTCACCTTGTTACCAATGCCTGACAATTACACATTATATTACTTTGAAATGGAACTTGTTCTTCGTATGTACAGATCTCTGACGCACCGTTGAAGATCTCAGCTAGCACATTACCTACACCCTATTCATAAATAACAGTTGGTCCCTCAATAGCAAGTTTTAGCCAAGGATTTCAATGCACTTTACAAGCATCAGTTACTTTAGCCACACGACACCCCGACACACACAGTAACCTCTGCTGACAAATGGTGAATCAGACTCAGAGAGGTTTAGATCTGTATTTTCAAAAGGAGTTTCTGATTTTGGGTGTTTAGATATTTGGACCTTTGGGCTAATTTTAAGAAGTGCTGAGCACCTCCCCTCCCCCCACTGCAGTTGAAGTCAGTCTGAGCTGTGGGTATTCCACCCATCTGAAACCCAGGCTGTAGGTATCTATCTGGGTACAATCCCCCAAACATTGAGGCATCTAAAATTACAGGCCACTTTGGAAAACGTAGGCATGGCCAGAGCCAAAGTGACCGTCGGTTTTCTGCGCTAGCCATTGTGCAGCATTTGCTCATTATCTAATGTGTTAGCTTCAGGAAAGGAATTTGACATCTATAGACTATTCTAAATCTGGGGTGAAATCCTAGCTCCATTGAAGTTAATGGCAAAACTCTACAGATTTCAGTGGGGCCAGGACTTCCGCCTTTGTGTATAAGTCATGAACATTCCTCTGTCTTGGAAAGTTGACTTGAGGGACAGTTACATCCATATCAAGCTAAGTACTTACAACATGACGTGTTGTTCATTAGGAAGGAAAGAGGTCTACAAGGCTAGCCCTGTGGTGGGTAAACGATAAAGGCGATGAGGTGAGGTGGAACTTTGAGGAGCTTGGATTCCGCTCCAGAAAAGTGGCCAATGTACTCTCTGAGGTATGTGGTCTGCAGAAAGGAGACAGAGTTATGCTGATTCTACCCCGGATACCAGAATGGTGGCTAATAAATGTGGCTTGTATGCGAACAGGTCAGTAAAAATAATAGGAATTATGAATGAAATAATCAATAATCAGTAATTAATGAGGTCAAAACTACAAACACATCCAGGATGAGAAACACTAATGCTGTACAGCTAAAAAAATGCTTGTAACATCAAGATCTGTCTTCATTTGTACTATTGGATTTTCAGGCATACTTTACTTCTCCCATTAACAAAACCTACTATCCCATGTGTCTACTATCACTGTCCTCCTCCACTGCTCATGACAAACTGCAAATGTGCCCATTACCTGCTTGCAAGAGCAATAGCACACATTTATATTTGTGTGGCCAAGTTTTTGCCAACGGGATTTGTTAAATATTTAGGTTTCAGAGTAACAGCCGTGTTAGTCTGTATTCGCAAAAAGAAAAGGAGTACTTGTGGCACCTTAGAGACTAACCAATTTATTTGAGCATGAGCTTTCGTGAGCTACAGCTCACTTCATCGGATGCATACCGTGGAAACTGCAGCAGACTTTATATACACACAGAGAATATGAAACAATACCTCCTCCCACCCCACTGTCCTGCTGGTAATAGCTTAACTAAGATAAGTTACGTGAATAGCGTAACTCAAATCGATGTAGCTTAGATCTACTATGCGATGTTGACAAGATCTTCTCAATCCAGTGGCGTCCAGGAGCCATTCGTCGATCCCCAGTAAGTGTAGACAAGCCCTTAGACTCGGATCTCCTGAGTCCAAGTCCAGACCGTTATCCACAAGTCCATCCTCCCTCTCTAGTACAACCAATCATATAGCTAATAATCTGTATCTCTATATATGTGCATATAGACACAGGCTGCTTGTAGAATAGTGTCTTTTACATAGGGCTTGAAGTTTTATCTATGTTGCTAATTGGCTCCCATAGTAAAACACATGAGATACATGATGAAGGGTGGGAATGGAAGGAAGAGACCATTTGAAGGAAGAAGGTGAAGCTATCAAACTCCTAAGAGACATTAACCCATTGACTCTTATTAATAAATATTCAACCCATCATTCTTACAAGTATATCACTTCCACATGAGGGAAATCTTTCTATTACTGGCTTCTCTTATCCCACCATGCTAAAGACATTTTGTGTGATAGTACTTGCTAATTTATATTGATCCTAATTTATAATTCAGTCGGTGTAAAAGCAATATATGTACAAACACAGGGCCAAATCCTATTCACTTACTCACAGACATAACTTCTGAAGCTCGTGGATCTATTATTAAGCGTGAGGTGGGAAGAATTTAGTTCATAGATTTGTACAATCCTATTATTAAATTTTAAACTTGGCTCTTCCTTTAGGAACTGTCCTTATTCCTGGGACAACACAGTTGACAGCAAAAGATATTCTTCATAGAGTACAAACATCAAAGGCAAAGTGTATTATCACTGATCATGTTTTGGCACCAGCTATAGATTGCATTGTGTCCAAATGCCAGTCTTTGAAATTCAAGCTAATTGTGTCAGAGGACCACCTGGAAGGATGGCTGAACTTTAAAGACCTATTTACGTGAGTAGCTGCCACTGTGAAAGTGCTGCAGTAACGTGAAAGAAAAGCCTGGCGGCTAGTTTGTTAATAATAAGTGTTAACACTGAATATGGTGAAACATATTCATCTCTTTAGAAGGGGGAGAAATGAACATTGGAAAAAAATACCAATGAGCATGTAATTCTATTGACTGGCTGGAACAAGAAACAGGCCAGTGCCCGTTTTGTTTGTATTTAGTGTGTACGAACTAGTATTTAACCATAAAATACATGTTCAGGCAGCATTTTCCCAGGGGTGGAACACCCTCCATGGAAGATGCAAGGGACTAGCTGGGGATTGTTGGCACAGAACATTGGTAATCCTAGTTTCCCCCATGCTGACCTGCTAATATAGTGGGGCTAAAATGGGGACGTGATTGGTTTTATTTTCTTAAGAGGGTGGGGCTCAGCTATTAAAAGCTTAGGAAATGCTGTGTTCAAATAACAACATTGATTCCATGGTCCCAGTTCACAATGGTGTGGACAAACTGATCAAAGGCTCACACTCAGTTCTTCATAATTAGGCTAACGCTTTCCCTGGTATATCTCACTGCCCCAGCTCAGCTGTGCTTACTGGTATTGTGGGTGGGTGGAGCCAAGTACTCTCCCACTTATTTCCTTGGCATATGGCAGGGGTGCACTGCTGAGCTCTGAGGGTAGGGGTGTGATCCCCAGTTTGAGGACACATAATCGCGTTAGCTTTCATCAAGCTAGCGTGCTAAAAATAGAACATAGCCACTGAGGCACGAGTGGTAAAATGGACTGGCTATCCCAAATAAGTGCCTATCAGAAACCTTAGGCACATACTCAGGGCAGCTAGCCTAAAATTCTATTTTTAGTGCATAGAGCTGGGAATCGCACCCCTAATTCCAAATGTAGACATCCCTTTCAGTTGATTATTATCACAAGATTTTCTTTTAATGTGAAATTTTTAAATGCAGATGGTGAGAGAAAGAAAAAAAGGGGAAAACTGAAATGTAAAGTTTGCAGTTTTTTTTTTTATGCCAGATCTCATGCCATCTGACCTGTTAATATGCAGCCAAGTTCTGTGCATTCTCCTTGATATATAGTCCCACTTCTCTAAAGATAAATCTGGGGAAAAGCTACTTCCTTCAGTGCAGATAAGCACCATCTCTTGTAACTCTGCAGTTTTTGTTTTATTTGAACATCATCTGGGATCCATACGTTATCTTTTTTTGCTTACTTTATTCACCATCTTGTATTTTTTAAAGAAACGCTAATGCTGATCACAACTGTGTGACCACGAGGAATCAAGATCCAATGACCATCTTTTTTACCAGTGGAACAACAGGGTCCCCAAAAATGACTGAACATTCCCACAGTAGTTATGGCATTGGACAGACTGTAAATGGAAGGTATGGATCATAACTGCTTTAAACCACGTGGGTATTTCTTCAAAAGCGTCACACGGCAGAAGTGAAGGAAGCATAGCACTTCACTAATATCTTTCTGTTTCAATAGCTTAGAAAATATCAAAGTTTCATTTAATTCATGACAAGATTATTGTTCCAGGAGACAAGAATTAATTTGAGTAATTCCACTAGCCAGTTATGGTAGATTGAATCAGAGCACTGGTATGTAGTCGCTTTACTTATCTTAAAAAAAAAAATCCAACACTATCTATTAAGAAGGGAACCAACCTCTCCTAATGGATCTTCAAAGAAGATCAGGTGATTTATAAAGCATCTGTAAGGACCTTTATAAAAAGAGAAAGTTTGTGGTTTCGTAAGGTTTATAAAGGCATGGGTTTATCAGCGTGTATGAGAAATGCACTGAATATCTCCCACAAAAACAAAATAACTTTATGAAAGCTCAGAACTTTGCAAAGCCTGTACTGATTCGTGGAATATTTTACCTTGGGAAAATAACATTGATACTGTAGTACATTCCACTATGACTGGCAAGTAATCATAGATAAGAGAACACCAAATAAATGTGAAATAAAATGAGAAACTCTTACCCCCTGAAAAACAAACTAAACAAAATCCCCTACAAATTCACAAATATGAATTCAAGATGCTCTGTTTTGAGACATCATAAGCCTTTGTACTGGTACAATATTTTAATGAAAAAAATGCAAAGCTAATCTATAATAATGACACAGTGGGCATGTTTGGTGGCTAACTCTTGTTGGGGGTTTCAGCTGTTCACAAATCTCAATTAAGACAAGACAGTCACTGTTTGTCCCAGTAATATTTTTGCTGATATTTTTATATTTATTCTGTTTAAAAGAATTGTTCACAGATTTTTCTTTACCAGGTACTGGCTGGATTTAACCTCCTCCGACGTACTCTGGAATACATCAGACACAGGCTGGGCAAAGTCAGCTTGGAGTAGCATTTTTGCACCATGGATTCAGGGGGCATGTGTGTTTATACACAGCATGCCACGTTTTGACCCAACCACTGTCCTAGATGTAAGTTACGAGAACAATGGCATTTTCGTAATAGCATGGTTTTCCTCCCTTGCTGCTCTTGCCCAGATGTTCACCTCTCCCACTGTACAGCAGACAGCATGCTTCTTGGCTACAGCCCTTCACCGAAGAGGTCACCAACCACATTTTAGTAGTGATATATATTTATATAGGTCCTGATTCAACAAATTGCTTAAGCACCTGTTTACCTTCAATTAGGAGCTTGAATCACATTGGCATCAAATGTCAGCATGTGCGTAAGTGCTTTGCTGAGCAGACATTATAGTGAGAGCTTCTGATTTGAGGTTTTCACCAATAAACACAGATAAAACACCCCCGATTTAAAAAACAAAAAAATAAGAAGATATCGGTGTTTATCCAGTAAACACCAGAAAAACCCTGGAAATGCTTACTTGTATCTAAGGGCTTGTCTATATGGAACAGTCATGTGGACTATGGGGATGTGATTTCTAAAGCACGCTTATGTATTGTGCAAACACCTGTTAGGGATTGTCTAGATAATACTTAGTCGTGCCTTGAGTGCAGGGGACCGGACTAGATGACCTCTCGTGGTCCCTTCCAGTTCTATGATTCTATGATGAATTGGTCTGTATAGACCCTGCCGGTGCACACTAAAGGTTTCTTAGTGCATGTTAAAGTAGTGCCGTTTGAAACAGTACTATGTTAAAGTGCATTAGGGAACATTACAAACAGATTACTCATTGTGGTCTATACCGCTATACTGAGCAGAGCCCATGACATTCTTTTTAATTTTTATAATTTTTCATTTTATTTTTTGGGAGGGAATTTTCTTTTCTTTTGTTTTATTGTGGGAGTCCTGGGAGGGGTGGGGGGCTGGATCCTCCCTCTGGGATGGGAGGTCCTGGGGGTCTCAGATATTTCCCTGAGGGGGTGGGAGGCCGTGAGCGGTGTTGCAGAGAGAACTCACCCTGCACTCACCCTGCAGTAGGAGCCTTTCTCCCACAGGCCTGGGCCCAGCTCCCTGCTCTGTGCATTGCAAGCTCGTGCACAGAGGGTTACAGCGCCACTCAGGTTTGGCTCAGACACCCCTCCGTCATGACAGGGAGACTGCCAGCCAAATTTGAGAGAGGAGTGCTGCAATCCCACATGCCAGGTCAGAATACCACTCACTCAAATTTGGCCTGTCTCCCCACTGTCATATTGGAAGGGCAAATGGGCAGCACCTGAGTGGTGCTGTGACCCCGTGCTCCAGGTTGCAATGCCCAAAGCAGGGAGCTAGGCCCAGCCCCATGGACAGAAGTCACAGGAGTAAGTACAATATGCTGTTTTTTAAAATTTTGTTATTTTGCATTTGAAAAAATATGGGGCTCTAACACTGAGTAATGTATATAATATACATTACTCATTACAATATATACAAAGAGAAAGCCGCCAAAACCCTGATTTTTGAATATCTACAGAAAACTCAAAAATTGCTAAAAATAAACCCTGAAAAATGAAATAAATACTCCCCCAAAACAAAAGCCCTAGTTACAGTGCAAGATTCTGCAAACATTTACTGTTCGTCATAAAGTGAAGCTTACACACACAAGCATTTGCAGGACTGAAACCATAGTTTGTAAAGCACTTTTGGATCCTCTGCAGTTTTACTATTACACAGTGAACAACAGTAGTGGATACATGAGCATCTTGTATGGCATTTCAATCATGAACTGTAAATATTTCAACACTGAAGAGTGGAGATGATACAAAACTGAGTTTTTTAACCTTATAAATTGGCATTGGTATTATATTTTATAATATCCTGCACACACAACTTTGGATGCTATGAGAAACAGCCAAGCATCATTCACTTCACGTGGGATATTCCACATCCCTACTACTACGGTCTCCTTATTGAAGCTATACTTCTAATGTAGCGTCCTTAACATTGCATATCCTTTTGTTACTCTGATGGCTGGAAAACACTAGCTAGTATCCATATTTGGGAAATGTTTTACAGATGATACTTCTGGTTCCAATTGTTTTCTGAGTAATAAGAGCTGTAACGGTAAGGAAATGCTTTGAGAATGCAAACCCTTCTGTGACAGGACGCTTGGAATGTGACGCTAACTATAAAATAATTTTCAATTTTTACGAAAAAGCTATTTAAAGATGAAAAAGTATTTATGACTTCAACACTAGCTGTGTTTTCAAGGTTTGTCAACATTATGTTCATGTGTTTCATAAATTGGTTGCAGCTATTACATTAGTAAATACATAAATATCTTACAGTTAGGTTTCCTTGGGAGTCAAATAACTGTGGGAAGCACTGTTATTTTTGGTTGCAACATTTAGACAGTTTTTATTTTACATTCTTTAGACTCTATCCAAATTTCCCATCACAACCTTCTGTTCTGCTCCAACTGCTTATCGAATGCTTGTGCAGCATAATCTGACCAGGTAAACAACGATCAGAATATTTTATCATATTAGATCATCATATTTTACCAAAACAGTAGCCAAATTCTGCTTTTAGTTTGGTTAAGTTACTCAAGTTTACAATGGTACAACAGAAAATAAATTTTGCTGTGTATTTCTCGATGTCTTGTATTTTACGTATTAGAAATAAAGTCAGAGTACCATGGTATGAGCCATGGGGATAATATAACTCCTACAAATTTAGCAAGTTACAGTGAAATGGAATAAGACTTTGAAAAGCAGTTTAGGAGCACTGACAGTACTTTTGAGTTTTCGTATTGGAAATATACTTTTATAATCAGATCTTAAGCTTATAGTCTGAGTTTACAGGAAGACCACTTTGGTAGGGCAATCAAAACATTTTCCCCCATTACTGGTGTTCCTGGAATACAATAACTACAAGGGTATGTTTGTATCAAATCGGTTTGACTGAAATATATAAGAATTGGTGATTATGATAATGCTACTATGGCATGAATAAGCCTTTGATAATATCATTAGGGCTGAATGGCAAGACTCTTCTGTATTTTAAAATCCTATTGAAAGCTTAGACTAAGAAAGACTATTTTACCTTTAACATCTTGTAAAATACAGAACATGCAGTTTTACATACATGCTTTCACAATGTGCCAAATTTATCTTCAGTTTGAACTGGGCTCAGTAAATATTTTATGTATAGTCTGTAGAAAGGAGACATGATAAAAGTATACAATAGTGAATGGACAAAAGGTAAATTAGCCAATTCTAAAAAAGAAAAGGAGTACTTGTGGCACCTTAGAGACTAACCAATTTATTTGAGCATAAGCTTTCATGAGCTACAGCTCACTTCATCGGATGCATCGGCAGCAAACTGAGATTCTGATCATGTAAGTGATTCCACCCAGATCCTGCACCTACATGGAGCCCTACTGACTTGAGAAGAGCTGTGTATGGATACAGGGGTCTGCGTACACAGAGCTCCAGTGAAGTCAGTGTGGCTCTGCATAGATACAGGAGTCTGCTCATGTGGTGTCACTTGCAGGACTGGACCATTAAAACTAACAACAGGAACTACTTTTCATGCAGTGAACAATTAGCCTGTGGAACTCATTGCCACAAGATATCATTGAGGCCATGAGATGAAAAAAAGACTTTATATTGCTATGGATATGAGAGGCTCCACAGCTACAGTAGTGAGGATTTAAAACACACACACACAGAAAAAAAAAGAAGAGTTCTGGAAGGATATAAACCTTCACGCTTCACGGCATAAGCCAACTCAGCAACTCATGTCATTTAAGATCTGATTATTTTCACCCCACTCTCAATTCCTCTGCAGAATCAACTCCTTTTGACACATTTCTACTAAAATAAGAGAGAGAGAATCTAATCTGCCTTTTATATGTATTTCCTTACTGTGGCAGTTTTAACCCCTTTTAAAATCTGATCAGCCTTTTACTCTTTCATACAAAGCTATAAATTCAAGAGCCTGCAGCACTGTGTGAGTGCAGGGGAGCCAATCAACCCAGAAGTGATGGAGCAGTGGAAAAAGCAAACCGGCCTGGATATCTATGAAGGTTATGGCCAGACAGAAACGGTATAGTCAGATGCTTTAAAAAACAGATGTAAATTCCATTCAGACTGCTAAGAAAATAAGTTTGAAAAAATAATATAGTCATGTCATCTTTCATAGGGAAAAATCAATTGTAATAATAAATGATGATGGAAAAATCTAATTTTAATAAGTCACCCAGAACACTAAGGCCTTTATCAGCCCATTTAAGTCAAAAAGAAAAGGAGTACTTGTGGCACTTAGAGACTAACAAATCTATTTGAGCATAAGCTTTCGTGAGCTACAGCTCACTTAATCGGATACATTCAGTGGAAAATACAGTGGGGAGATTTAGATACAGAGAACATGAAACAATGGGTGTTACCATACACACTGAACCTTAAGTGATCACTCTTGTTACAGTATGTATGGTAACACCCATTGTTTCATGTTCTCTATGTATATAAATCTCCCCACTGTATTTTCCACTGAATGCATCCGATGAAGTGAGCTGTAGTTCACAAAAGCTTATGCTCAAATAACTTTGTTAGTCTCTAAGGTGCCACAAGTACTCCTTTTCTTTTTGAGAATACAGACTAACACGGCTGCTACTCTGAAACCCATTTAAGTCAGTAGAAGAACTCCCACTTCAGTGGGCTTCGGATGGGAAAAGATTTACATTTACAACTCACATTCCCTTCAATTGGAGCTATAAGCACAATTCTGAGGGCAGAATTTGGTTTCTAGAAGTTTACTAGGTGAATGTATGATTATAATGAAGCATTCACTGTTGTTTCTCAGAGAGGTTGCTATATATTGTAACTTTGTTTGCCAGACTAGTTGAGTATCTTAAATATAAATTAAAAACTGAATACATGAGATTGTACAGTTTACTTTTAACAACCTTTTGGTGTAGGTGCTGGTTTGTGGAACTTTCAAGGGAATGAAAATTAAACCAGGTTCAATGGGAATGCCGTCTCCAGCGTATGACGTCAAGGTATTGTGCATCATATCTGTAAGCCTCGGGACCTTTTTCTCTAAGTAAGAAGGTTTGGTTTCTCCTCAGAGAGGCTCAAAGCAAGTTTAGGGTAGTCAAAGAGAGGATTCCCCCCCCCCCCCCCCGGCTGAATTGTTTTCAGTTTAGCTCTCCAGAAAGTCAGATTCCTCTTACATTATACAAATTTTCATTAGATAGTTTGTGAAATTTCTTGCTGCGTACCAGGTGGAGATAAGCCAATCAGTAGGGGAAACAAAAAACAAAAACAAACCCAGGCTGCATTCAATAGTTACACCATAGAGAAGGATGATATGACAATGAATGAGAAACTCTCTCTAGAAAAATGCATATGATGATACATTGAACTATATATATGTTATCTGAGTGATTGCACTACATTCCCTACACCAGTGGTTCTCAACTAGGGGTATGCACCCCTGGAGGTACGCAAAGGTCTTCTGGTGGATACATCAACTCATCTAGATATTTGCCTAGTTTTACAACAGGCTACATAAAAGCACTAGCAAGGTCAGTACAAACTAAAATTTCATATGACTTGTTTATACTGCTCTATATACTACACACTGAAATGTAAGTACAACATTTATATTCCGGTTGATTTATTTTATAGTTATATGGTAGCAATGAGAAAGTAAGGAATTTTTCAGTAAACAAAAGACAAATCAGATTCCTGAAAGGGGTACAGTAGTCTGGAAAGTTTGAAAGCCACTGCCTTACACCAGTCTGAGTGGAAGAGTTAGAGGATGTTGGAAAGGAATATTCCTGACTTGCTAATGCAGGCAAATTGTTGGGCAACTTTCTGCACTTCAGTTTTCCCACCTGATCAATTGCTATATTCCTTTTTGCTCAGTTGGGTGTTACTAAGCTTAATTAATGTTTGCATAGTGCTTTGGAATCTTCAGATGAAAATTTATTCTTCTGTTTCATTTCAGAGGGGAAGCTTCTCTTGCTGGCTATAGTCACTTCTATTATTGACTTTTTAAATTCAGTATGTCAAAATAAACATGCAGATTTTATTAGTTTAATGAAAATTATGCCTTAAATTAAACACCAAGATAACACCATTGTGTATTTTGTTGGGGTTTAGATTATAGATGAACACGGCAATGTTCTGCCTCCTGGAGAAGAAGGAGATATCGCCATCAAAGCAAGACCTACAAGACCTTTTTGTCTTTTCACTCGATATATAGTAAGGAACTACACAAACTTAAATTGCACACGTGTTAAATTCCTTATATATACATATATATAAACCAAAAATTATAAAATTCAATTACTATTCAGCAACTGAAACTAGACATTAATATTTGTATTGTGGTAACACCTAGAGATTCCATCCCCATTATGCACAGGTGCCGTACTAACACATAATGTTGATGTGTGACATCACAGAATGTTGATCCCCGCCTCAAGGAGTTTACAATCTAAGTGTCTGCAAAGTCTCTTTAGTACAGACTATACCCCACAAGTTTATAAAGCTAAATACTACAACTACAGGGATAAGTAGCAGCAAAAGAGTGTAGCCCAGTGGGCCAGCCTACCTGCATTATATTTATTGCTTTGTTATTCTGCTTTATTATATTTAGTAGTAATGCAAGGAACCTACAGGCTTTTATTTTGTAAGATTTGGCTTTAGTAGATAGTGTGAGGCTTGAGGCCTATAACCGTTGGTATAAATAAACTTAAGTAACTTATAAGTTATAGGGAACTGAAAGTAGTATGCCAGAGGGGGAATTTTGTTCAAAATACTGACATTAGCCACCCACAGAACATAGCTGACACCAGCATCCGAAAGGTTCCAGACAGAACCTCCGACCACAAAGGTGCCATGACAGCAAATAGATGTGCATGCTAACAGGGGAACATTATACATATACCAACCTATAAAAAACGGACACCTTAAGGGGAGAAAATACAAATAAAAACCTTTATTAACTATGCATTGGTCATGGCAGCGTCAGCATAACCTACTATAAAAGTAACATCCCAGGGGCAGCAAATAGGCTGAAAAAATGTAAACCTCGGGGGGCGGGAGGGGCAAAATAATGACCACCGGGGAAAATAAAAACAATAACGGTAATAAAAAAATAATGGTTAACATTCCAGGGTATAAGTGTGGCCATCCAAATATACTTTCTGTATTATCTCTATTTGCCTTGTTAAGTTTGTGTGAATATAACTTTGCTAAATTATTAATAAACTATATATTTGTAAATATATATAAAAAGTTCCTTTGGTGTAAGTGTTGCACCTGGGTACATCGGGGTTCCCAAATTATATAATAATTACTGGTCCTGATCTTGGGACAAAAACCTGTTAATCCTCAAGTTACAATTACATATACCCAACTTTGGGTCAGGCTACAAGAGGGAAACTAAGATGAATTGGCAAGGGAGATTTGTTTTCAGACCAGATTTTCACTGAAGTGAAAAGCTATGGAAAGGCTGTTACAGATGGCAGGTGCTGCAAAGGTGAAGGCTGTCACACTAACAGGGCCCGCTCTCTGGAAAAAATGAATATGATACATTATATGGTTGAAAGGAAAGTAATACTAGATAAGAAGCAATGTACATGTACTTCCTCTTTACTACTGTTGCAGACTAAATTAAAGCTAACAAGTCTTTTCATTTATTAAAACCAGCTGTGACCAGGCCATCCCAACAGTGCAATGAGGGAGGGGGAGGAAATATCAATGTTTAATTATCCCCTCCAGCCAATCCAGGAGTCAGTTTAGTTAGCTGTAGAGGGAACTACATACATCCCCTTTATTAGTCAGGATTGGTCAACCCAAAACACATCTTTTTTTGACAACTGTGGGGGTGAGGAGGCAGGGAGGAGCAGAGACAAAAAGGAAAACAAGAGCTAGGAAATCTTCCCCCAAATAAACTTAATACTACATAACATAGACATCTCAGCCCATAATCTTCAAAGGTTCCTAATATGGTGGGCCAAGATGCATATTTTGAGTAGTTCATTATGATTAAAAACACAAGTCTAAAACCTAGTTAAAGACATAACCCCAACAATTATATATTCTCCACATCTGTTGAGTTTTGCTGTGTTTATTTCATGCATTATGGGCTTTGTAGTCAATCCACAATTATGAATATGAACAATGTTTGAAAAAAATGTTTTCCAGTCACGTTGTTCATACCTGCTGGTATTTTAATACATATCACTATGATATGGACTACTCAGCAAGGCTGAATTTTTGCATGCTAAATTATGTTGTAATATAAATTAAATGCTGGAATGAAATGAGATCAGTTTCTTGCATACATTAGAGTATAATTTTTTATTTGCAGGAAGGTTAATGTCTGTCAAATACAATTTAATGTTTACTAGGATGATCCAGAGAGAACTGACTCAACGTTACAAGGGAATTTCTATGTCACTGGGGACAGGGGGATTGTAGATGAAGATGGATACTTCTGGTTTGTTGGAAGAGCTGATGATGTCATCAATTCTGCTGGGTAACAATTTACATGTGCATTCATTACGTTAGGACTCAAATAATGCAGATGATGCCAACACACAGTTGGCACTTCACTAACTAATAAATGTATAACAATAAAAGACTGTTCTTCATTTTAAAGATATCGTATTGGACCATTTGAAGTCGAAAGTGCACTGATAGAGCACCCAGCAGTAGTAGAATCAGCTGTTGTCAGCAGCCCAGATCCCATCAGAGGAGAGGTAAAGGACTTAAGATATCTTATGTGCTTGGATTTTTTATAGAAATATGTATTTTAAAAAAGCCTTAAACAGAATCCCAAGGCAGCTGGCTACTCCAAACAATTGTTGAAACATTCCATTCACAGCAAAGCCCTCAGCAAATTCTTAATGTTCATCTAAACATAGGGGTGGCTGAAGTGGGGCCACCGCTGCATTGCAAAGTGACTGCGATGTTCGCTACAATGAATATGGAAGTGCAGCCCACAGAGGCCCCACATTTCAACATGCCATATCTTCATTTGAGCAGCCATACTGCTGAAGTAGTTTTTCATACTGGGACTTGTAGCTCCTATAGGTTGAAATTGCAAATTAAAGAGAAGGATAGCTGCAATTTACCCCACTTCCTGCATATTACACATATAAGCAGCTGCTGGACTTAACTTGGTGAAGTTTTTTGAACCTGCACTGTAAATTAGTTACTTTGTAATTTGTCAGCAAGTGAATTTTGTTAAACATTAAGACCTTGTACTGTATTATGTGCATTTTGTTTCATCAACATTTAATCTTTTAAGGTAGTGAAAGCCTTTGTTGTTTTGGCATCTGACTATGTTTCACATGATCCAGAAAAACTGATTAAAGAGCTACAGGACCATGTTAAGAAGGTCACTGCCCCTTACAAGTATCCTAGAAAGGTAAGTGCTTAACCATAAGTATTTTAGATAAATTACATTTAGTCAACAATTGGCATAAGAGAACTTCCATGTATAAAAGCTTTATTATACCCCCACACACACACACCATACAAATCATAAGCAGGCTTGAGAGGTTTAGATTTCTATCGGTAAATGTCAGTAAACATTGATTTCACCATACACATAAACCAAACAAAAAACATTTCCATTGAAAACAATCTAAATTTAAAGACAAGCAAAGAAAGAAAAATGCTGCTTGAGAATGAGTTTGATTTAAGGATATTTACTTTGTATATTTCGACATGTGATATTGACAGTTTGTTTTTAACAGTTATAAAGCTTTAACTTTTTGAATCTCAACATCTACTGTCATTGAATAATTATTGTCCAATCCCCCCATAATTTCCCACAGCTGTGAAAAATGTAAAAATAAAAATAAAAAGCTTAAAACCAATACTTTTGTGCCCTGTGAAAACTGAAATTGATAAACATTGAAAAAAATGCTTAAAACTAAGCATTGATCCATCAAAATTATAAAAAATACAAATCAAATTCTGCCATGATTAATCATAAGACTCTAACAGAGGACACGTGGGTAAATAGAATTATTTTAACAGCTCACATTTTCAGCGTGTATTTTTAGCAAACATATGATATGCCCCTTGTAGATGTTCATATACCAGAGTGACGAGGGTAGTATAGAAACCAAGAAAAATGCACAGGAGACAAGGGGAAGGGAGAGCAGTAGGACACAGAACCCTGAAAAAATACACACTCACTTGGGAGCTGTAGTTCCAGTGTTGCCTCAAAATGACAGCATTCCTATCTTAAAGAGGTTCTCTTAAAATTAACCTTTTGTCTTCTCCAGACTCACAGGGTTTCATTTTTGCTCTACTGTAAGGGCCAATGGATATTTTAAATAGAAATCCTCACTCTTTGTCCTCTCCGCTACATTTAATAGTAGGTCAATAGCAAATATGTTTGTTGAATTTCATAGCTCTACCTGTCTCCACTTTATATTAAAGAATTTATAGCAATGTTAAGTTTGATTCTATGGTATAGAAATAGTGCAGAGAAACCCTGTGCTGCAGACTCTAGAGTGTCTATAATAGGCTCTGGGGGAATATTTGCCATTCATATTAATCCTCTAATCCATTTAGCCCACATGCATGTATTTTGATGTTTGCACTGAACGAATCTTACTTTTCCTGCAGGGTGCAGAAGGCTTATCCTTTAGCATTTCTGCTGCAATGGAAAGGGCAGAACACTAAAAGCCCACACAGATTTGCAAAGACTCCTGGGTGGTGGCATTGAGTGATTTGTCGTAATATGGACTCCCCAAACACAGATCACCCTCAGGATAAGGAGGGCAGAAAAGCTGCTGAGGTTACTGAGGCAGAAAAGCAAGCTACAGAATGCCACACTGACACTCAGTGACTTGCAGTGGCTAGAAGAAGCTCCTGTCCTAAAGCGCTTCCCAACACAAAGTTTAGTTATTCTGGCTGGGTACAGGGAACAAGAGTTGCCCCTCAAAGAGCAAATTACTAAATGAGGAACATTTATAGTAAGAGTTTCAGAAAAATGGATAAACTAATTATTTCATTATTTCAAGATGCATTGAAATATAACTGGTTGATGTTTTATAACTATAAAGTCTACCAACTGTTAATCCAGTTTTGGAATTTCTTCAAAATAATAATTTTATGCAAACTATACATTTTCCTATGGTGGAGAACCATCCAGAAACATATTTCCAGCGTAAAGAATATGACATTGAGAAACTGAGGAACAGAATCTTTAAGTTTGACACGAAAGTTTCAGTACATCATGAACATCAATTTATTTCTCATAGTGATGGGCCTACAATAGATTTTTAAAAGATAAAGTCAAAGATTTTTTATAATCCAAAAAGAATCGCTTATCCAAAAAGAATCTATTTTTCCTTTGCTAAACTTTCCGTTGCTGGTACTTTTATCCATTTAAATGCCTTACAATAGATCCCATGGAAAAATCTTCCTTTTCCATAACTGGATCAATTTAATGTCTTCCATGTCTGTACAAGACAGCAAATATTGTACACACATAGAGCAGATTATCTACTATATACTGTATTATATTAGTTGTAATTTCTTCTCTTTTCCAATAGGTGGAGTTTGTTCAACAGCTGCCAAAGACAGTCAGTGGGAAGATAAGAAGAAATGAATTGCACAAGCAGGAGTGGGGAAAAGCTTAGAATTATCTAGCATTTATTTTTCATAATTTGTTCTTCCAAAAATATTATATATTGCTGATATATGGTGCAATTTTTTGTTCTCTTGACCTATTATATATGTTACAAATTGAGAGCATCATCGTGCATTGTATGCACAACTAAAACTTTACTGATTTTATTGAAAATTTTGGCTATGCAAGCAATGCAGGGTTAGAGCCTAGGTGAGCTTTCCTTTCCCGTTTGTTCTAGGCATAAAAAGTCTAAAAGCACTTTGTCATAGAACAGGGGTCGGCAACCTTTCAGAAGTGGTGTGCCGAGTCTTCATTTATTCACTCTAATTTAAGGTTTCACGTACCAGTAATAAGAATCCATGAGATCCATGCTGAGCTGCGTCCCTTCTTGGCCCTGTCTGCACCCCTCACTGACCCAGGCTAGGGACATAGGGCCACAGCTGGGGGCGGCTGCAGAGCCCCAGACCAGCGGCCAGAACCCCAGGCCAGCAGCAGAGCCCCCTAGACCAGTGGCCGGCACTGGCAGAGGGCTGAGTGGGGCTGGCGGATGGAACCCCAGGCCGGCAGCGGAGCCCCCTGGACCAATGGCTGGGACATGGGCAGTGTGAGTGCCACTGAAAATCAGCACGTGTGCCATAGGTTGCCTACCCTGTCATAGAATAACAAAACAAGTTTTTTTAACTAACTCCAATTGTCTAGTTATAAAAACACACAGGAAAGAACAGTTTACATAGTAGTAAGCCCCAAACCCATCTGTTTCCAAAAGTCAAACCTTAGCATTACTATGAACTAGCTATTAACTAGAAAAGCACGCTGAGGAATAAACATGCAAAAACAAAAACACCACTTTTTATTTCTATGGCATCGTCCAACTCAAAGTGTTTATTAAACACTGAAACTTGCTATTCAAGATAGTCCACATTTCAAGACCAGGTCACTAAACATGTTGTTAAGTTCTGACAGGATGAACCAGGATCCATGACTGCATGCCTGGCCCAAATAAACCCTACTCCTGTTTAAAAATTACTACTGTAGTAGTGGTTGGATATAAGAATTTAATAGCAAAGTTCACGTGTTCTTGTGCATTTCAATATCCAAGATGCTCTTCCAGCTTAGTTATTCAACAGCGTTCACGTCCAAGCTCCTGGAGCAAACAAATTGGAGTGTACTTGCTTGCTTTCAGTTCCTCCTGTGTTGTGGGCAATCAAGTGTGGTGCAAGGCTTTCCTCAGTTTAAGTGTTAATATATTTATAAATGAAAAATGTTGTAAAGAAAATTAACCTGCATAAGCAGTTTTCTGTATCTGTTAGTTTTAAATAATACACATTCAATGAGCATCTCTACTCACTGCTTGCATACTCCTGGTTCACAGCTCTAGGATGATTTTTGGTTAATCCTTTCTACTACAACCATTTCTCTTTCTATCATAGATTTTTAATGTACCCCTAACCCTGGTAAATTGGTAATCTAGGGCTTACGTATACATTTTCAAGTCAATGACTTATGCTTTTGCTTCTCAGCATTCATATTTATGTTCACAGCAAGCAGTGGTTGGAACGGATATGTAAAAATATTTTCCCTAAAATTCCCTTTTAGGGTAGGAAAATTTTCCCAAAATTGAGTTTTCACTTATGATTATCCTGGAATATAAGTATTCATTTAGTGAAAGTGGGTGGATTTACAAGGTAGTCTCTGTTATTAAATGAAGTACAGGTATATAAATATCTGCCTTGACACAACATTTGACTGTCCCATATACTGTGGTAATGAGCATAGTGTGAGAATAGAGATAGACTGATAGAAAAATAAATGTTACATCAATTGAAGGGTTAACATTTTTGCTATGGTACTTTTAAGTTTATATACTCAAAATGTCACAGGAATTTACATTTATCTTTATTTCATTTCAGTAATAAAGACTGTATAAAATCATTTTAAAAGCATAATTACTGCTTCAAGTATCATTTCTTAGACAGAAAGTGTTAAAGACATACGCATACATTGTAAAGAGTTAGTTATATAGAGGTGTATTTTTAGAAAAAGGTAGTCACAAACAAAATTTGTATCACTAACACTGATATTTAAGGATTGGGCTGGTAAAAAAAATCTAAAATACCTGATAAGAGAATAAAAATATTAAAACTTGGGATACCAGCTGCTTATACTTCCATGTTAGTCACGCTCACCTCCTCAAATTTTCTCAAGTTATTAATGTCTGACTGTCTCCACTTATGCTTCACTAGTTCTATTTTGATCTGAAGTAAGCCCAGCAATGTCACTTATGCCCAATCCTCATAAAATTGAAATCTGTGGCATCATTTATTTATCTTTTTTCGTAGTATCAGTGACCACTTAGCATATGTTAAGAGTTGGACAAAAAATTAATTAACATTCAAGTTCTCATAGTAGGTCTGAGACCCGGATATTTCCTGTGAGAATTTCCTGAAAAATCTGAGTTTATTCTAGGAGATGTTAAACCAGCTGCAGTAGTGGAAAGAGTAGAAATAGTGTTTGTGGATTTTTCCTTTAGAAGTACATGCTCCCACTTGAAATATCCACAGCCTCTCTTCTTCCTTTCATGTTTTCCAGCAGGACAGCTATAGAATACTTTGCCATGATTTGGACCAGCACTGGACACATTTAGTCTTTTAGCCCTTCGACCACAGTTACATAAGGGTGGAGTCAGTTTGTCACTTTTCACAGCTTTTAAAGATTGGTTCAGGCTGACTGTGGAGTTTAAGAGAACAGTAGGAACTTTGTATGAACTTGAATTTCTCAAAGATAGGGGCTGATCAGAAGATGCAGCTTCATCTTCATGTACAGTGAATGAATGTTTTTTTGATGGAGGTAAAGTTTTTGGACTAGATGGTTTCCTTTTAGGAGTCTGAGGGAAAGGGGTGGAATGATTTCCAGTTAACACTGTACTTGATAAAGTAGCATTTACCTTCACAGATGGTAACTTAAAAGCAGAACAATTTAAAGCTTGCCTTTGGGCTATTCCTACATCATAGATAGTAGTATTAGGACTTTTGTACACAATAGACTTAGAAGCCTCCAATTGCCCCAAACGTTCAAAGTCTGAATTCATCACAGCTGGTTCTTTCAGAACCATCACTTCTCCAAGGACTGATGAAGTCTCTGTATTTGGGTCATCTTTAAGCTTCACAGAGTCTGTATTTTCTTCATGCTGTGATTCTGGTATTAAAGCTACATCTTCCCAATCAGCCAACATAGATAAACAGTCAGAACTAGTACTTACATCTACATTAGAGATATTAACAGAGGAAATAGTAGTGGAGACAAGCACTAGCCCTGAACCAAGTACTGAAGAGCTGTACTTGGAAGTAGAAATAAGATGTCCGTTATTTAATCCATTCTGGATGCCCGTCAGTAAATTACAATGAGAAGCCTGTAGCTGTCCAAAGGGAACAGGAAGTCTGCCAATAGGTGGAGGTAAGCAGCTTTGGGTTTGACCACATTCATCAATCTTTGTACTGCTTCTAGACCCAACATGGACATTTGCAGAGGAACTTGTAGAACTGGACTCTTGCTGGTCTTTTCCCTTTACATTGGACTTTATAACCATTTTATCAATTTTACTGTGTTCAGTCTCAGCTAGACAGCTGCTATTGCAAATTCTATCTTTATCTGAAGTTTCAGCACCATCATTACTTCCCAATGGATTCTCTTCAATGGGGTTCACATTCAAAGATCTGGACACTGAATTCTTCTTCGGATGTACCTAGGGATTCCATAAGCAAATCCAAGATTTTGAAAATTGGGTGTCAACAGGTTTTAGAAATCAATGTATGAGACAAATGAGAGAGTCTGCTAAAGATGCTTTAACTCAAATTCAAGTTTAAAAGTGTTTGTTTTGTTTTTTCAGTGAACTCACTTTTTGTCTGCATTCTGGGACTTGAGGCAAGAAGAAAGGAAGATATGAAGAAGTCACTAACCTTATCCAAAGATTTAGTAATTTTCATCAGACATCCATCACAGATCATTCTCCAAGCAAGACGGGCAGTATTCCGAGAATCATCCAACCCTTCAGAAGACATTATCATAAACTCTTTGTAATTTTAATATACTACTGTCAATAGTAATTATAAGTGGCCTAATGACTTACTTAGGGGAGAGTTAAGAGAATTTAGTGCTTTTTAAAAGGGATACATACAACACTGAAAAATATTAATTCACAGTACAGGTACAGGATAGGCTGTGGCAGTTCAAGCTCCTCTACATCACACTATGAAAATTACAATCTGTGTGGGTGGAAACTTCCATGATTCTTCAAAACTCTGGGGCTCTCTCTACTGAGCCATTTATCATGATCATCAAACAATGCTAATAGTTTTTGTGATGTGAATTAACAGCTACCACATGGCACCAACTTTTGGTCCTTTTTTGCACTAGTAACTTAGAGCCCAATCTTGCAAGTCCTCTACACAAAGCACTGTGATGGACTTCAGTGAGAGTTCTGTGCCTGGAGACTTTGCAGAATCAGATCTTAGAAATCAAAAACCCAGTGTCCTGAATCATCCAGTTCCTCTTATTCAAATTTTTTTGTAATGCCAAACATTACATAGCATGGAAATAATTAGCATTATAATTGCTGTATTTTGATTAGCTTCATGAAGCAATTTTCTAACAAGAACTGTCATGTTGTACTCACCAGAATGTTCCCGTCCAGCAAATTCTATCCCCAGATCCTGTAAAGCACCATTTAGCCCTTTTGGCTTTCTAGTGTAGAAGAGCTAAGAAAAAAAAAATTCTAAAATGTTATACTTTATAAACCAATTCCCTGTTGCTGCCTTACCCTGGCAAATTCTTCAGTTACATATGTACAGTTTGCATCTAAGACAGAAGTAACTGAATAGCCTATTGGGAATACAACTATAAATTGCATCAGTCTGTTCATTTAAATTGTAGTATGTGGTGTAAATTCCTTTTAAATGGAACACAGAGAAAGTATTCCAAAAAACACCTAATATTTCTTGTTTGCTGAGAAACACAGAATATGTATTTTGCTATGGTAAATGAAAAGTGACTCTATTCAAATAATTTTAGACCAGTCAAGAGTATCCTATCGTCATTCATTTTTACAATACCAGTCATGCTGTTTAGAATGCACTAACTGGGAAAACCCCAATTCTTGTGCCAGATTCAGAAGTGCTGTCTAAGCAGAGGAAGCTTACTGCGTTTTAGCCAAGGAGGGAAAGCAGTAATGGAAGCATGACAGACCAGGAAGGGAAGAAAGCAGGAAGAGCAAGAGACGGCAGGAAAGTCAAAACAGCTGGAAAATTTCTCATAGGCCTACTGACAGTATAACAAGCGATACAGATTATTACCAGGTTTTGTCTGGAAAATCAAGCCTTCTAGAATTAAAATGTGTATAGTTCTGAAGGATACATCCTTTGAGGTGTAGGTGAAACATTTTTACCCATATTATCTATTGATTTTCTCACCTTGTATGTTGCTCTGAGATCAATCCAGGAGTTTAAAATATCAGGTTTTCGCAGCTGCTTCCTTTTGCACTCATACTGCAAACAAACTCCCAGATCCCAGTCTGCACAAGAGAACAACAAACTTTTCACTCTTTATTTTCATGATTACTGAGTATGTGTATTGATCAAATCTGAATAAACTAGAATTTGATAAAAACACTTAATAGATCAGCAAGATAAACTAACCACAATTGTTTATAAAATAACCACTGTAGGCAGAATGCTTTGTTTTCCTTATATGGGGAACTGATTGGCCAAGTAATTGAAGGCACTAAATCAGGGGTAAGCAAATTTTTTGGCCCGAGGGCCACATCTGGGAATAGAAATTGTATGGCGGGCCATGAATGCTCAGAAAATTGGGGTTGGGGTGCGAGAGGGGGTGAGAGCTCTGAGGTAGGTCCAGAAATGAGGAGTTTAGGGTGTGGGGTCTGAGGAGTTCAGGGTATCCCGGTCTGGGGAGCAGGGTGTATGTGTTAGGGCTTCAGCTGGGGGGTGCGGGCTCTGGGTTGGGGCTGGGGATGAGGAATTTGGGGTGTAGGAGGGTGCTCTGGGACCGAGGGGTTCGGAGGGTGGGAGCAGGGGGTTGGGGTAGGGGGTTGGGGTGCAGGCTCCCCTACACATAGGAGCCGGAGGGGGGCCATGCCACTGCCTCCGGGAGCTGTGTGGAGCAGCCCCCGACCCTGCTCCCAGGCTGTAGTTTGCCCACCCCTGCACTAAATATATCTGTCAAGAACTGGATTCAAAGTTGGCTTAAATCATATGTAAATAGGACAGAACACTGGCCTGTTAGTAGTGTCCTGCAGTCCCATGAAAGAAATACAAACTAAATGGTTAATCTTGTTTTTAGTCCAAAGTATTAGGATTACTGCAATTTGGCATCAGAGAAAACAAATGATGTATGTCACTTGACAATGACCTGATTAAAGAATCATTTTGGATAGGTTCTGAAGGACCTCCCGGCTAATTGTCTTAACCTAGAAGTATGGTGACATGCCATGGTGAATATAAAGCAAAGGAAATGTAGAATGAACCTCAGAGCCTGGCAACAAAGACACGGGGAGCATCTCAAGGTAAATAATCACAAATAAAATGGATTTTTTGGTCTAGTCCCACCAATATATACTATCATCATAAACACACAACAACGGGGTACAGATCAGAAATATATGCTCCCAGAGACTCTGCATAGAGACAGCAGGGATGATGTAGGACTGAGGCCTGAAGTTAGGACTGTGACACACTGCGGAGCTGTGATACAAAGTTTGCATTTACAGCTGCCTATACTATGCCAGAGTCTGTTTCACTTTTATGAACACTAAATTCGAGCAAAAAAACCCCCAAAAAAACTAAAAGAAAGAAAAACTTTTCTTTACCTGACCAAGTAACAAAGGTACTTGATTTTGCTTCAGAAACAGAATGGCTTGAAACATCTGAATTGAAAATAATTTTCTTCTCCTTTTGTATCTTTTGAATCCACTTAGAAAATTGTGATAAGCAAATGTTTAGAGGAACCCCTTCATCAACTTGATTCTTGATAGAATAGAACAAAAGGCACATATAAACATCGGTTAGTGTGCTCATCTCATGTTTAAACAATATATGCACTTTTAGACTGTCAGAAAAAATATCTTTTAACAGCTGTAAACAGAACTGTTTCCAAAATTAAGATCCTAAAAATTCTTAACTAAATTATAAGTCTCCTGTAATGTACAGTACGTACAAAGACTTTACCTGCTTTATGCCAGTTAGTTCAGTACAAAATTCAGAAAGAATTGGATGTTCCTGAGGCTGGACGTACATGTGGAATTCAGATTCAATCTCTCCAGTTGAAGCGTTTAACAAAACTGCTGGAAATTCAACTAGATTAAAAAAAAGTTATTTGTATAAATGATTCAAGTTGCTTTATATTAGGATTTAAATTAAATGACTGTTAAGCAAACATAAATACCATACATAAGGCAAAATGTGCGCCCAGACAGAGATTTTATATTAAGGGAAAATTTCTCCATTTCCTATGTGTCATAAAATATACAATTCTGAATAATACTTAATTCAATATATCAGAGCATGAATGTTATTTCAGAGCAAACAAAGTGCATTCTAGCAGAGTGTTAAATTAAACTATATCAAAGAACACTTACATATAGAAACACAAGATTAAATTATTTAATTTGCAAACTAATATCAGTGTAGTTGATGGCCCGATCTAATTTTAATGAAACTGTCTATATATATAGTATTACATGATATAGCATGACATTTAATAATCTATATTTCAAGTTGCAAAAGACTGATAGTTTGGATATACAGTTTCTGACAGTTTAATAAGTGAATAATGACACTTCTTTCCTGTTTTCCTTTTAAAAGAAAAATTCTGCACTTAAATTATTCCTATTTTACTTTGAATTAAATAAGCCAAACTTTTTTTTAGTTGCAACTGCTATCAGACATTACTACATTTCCACTTACTTATTTCCTGGCTGTAATGATATTTACCATCTTTCCAACAAGTAGACTCAAAGTCAATAATAATTAAATAGTCAAACAGCTGCCCTGCAACACATAAAAGCACCTTGTAAATCTGTATCACTGTTTATAAGATTAAAATATTTACATTAAGAAGGAAACATACCACTTACTTGACTTGATTCTAGTGTGATTCTTGCCATTTGAGGAAGTTATGGAACTTTTTCTAATTAATCCAAGTTGCCTTAACAAAGAGAATCATGAATAAATTAGCTATTACAATTGAACCCAATAACGTACAAGATGAACTGTTTCAACTGATGAACTATCCATCAGTTGGTGGGGATGGAATCTCTAATCACACTGGAGTACAGAGTTTTTCTTTTAAGGGCTGATCTCCTTGGGGTTTCTCTCCGTCAAGGTACACTAAAACGTATGTGTTTGAGAAACAAAAACGTGCACCCATTTACTTAAGCTTCTGGGTATATTTGCAAACTAAAAACACAAAAACTGACTATAATGGCAGCATCAATTCATCTCTAGGTTGGCTGCATCTCAAGAATCTTTAGGGGCAGTCTCGAGAATGCACTTCCATTGTAATCTTGATTGTATATTGTTCCTACATTTATTTCTTCACACTCAGCCCGTCACAGTGATGAATGTACCTTATTCATTTACAGTCTAATCGGCCTAGGGAACAATTTGACCCATTCAACCCATGGCACGAGTCATAATAAGTTTCTCAAACAGAAGTGTTTAAAAATCAGGCTCAATTAAGTGGACCCCTCTCCTTCCCCTCACCTGTCCCCCACCCTTCCACACACAGTCCCCCTAATTTCCCTTCACACACAGGTGCTTGGAGTGCTTGAAGTGGTTTCTATCACATACAGGGTTTGCAGTTTGGTTCAATGGCTCTCAGCTCCCCCAGCATACACATTGCTCCAGCCCCCATCTCCGCCCCCTCCAACACACGCTCCATTCCTCCCCCAGCCCCCCGCCTTCCTCGCCCCCCCCCCCTTTCTCTGTCCACCTCCCCCCTCCCGCAATGCAGCCTGGGGCATGGTCCGCACCGGGCCAGCTGCTTGGTCGCCATCGCCGCCCTCAGCACCCGACGGGAAGGAGGCGCCCGCCCCGGCCGCTCGGGGGGAGCGGAGCCGCACGAGCGCTTCCGGCCATTTCAAACCTCCCTCCGCCTCCCAAGAAGAGCCGTCAGCGCCCCCATCGATGCTATCGGCGAATCCACTGCTCCGGTCTGGCTCCGAAGTCGCAGTTGCCCGCCCCTGGGGATCCGGGCCGCGCCGCTCGGGGCTCAGGAAGAACGAGTCGATAGCCGAGGAGGCGGTTGAGCGAGCAGCCCACACCGGCTGAACTGGGTGAGACCCTGGGGCAGCTGTAGGAGGCCCTCTTCCTCCCCAGTGGCCATGGAGGGGGGCATCCCGGGGAATCCCCTCCTCCTCGTGCGGGGCACATGGGCGGGCATTGTGGGGGACCCCCCCCCCCCAGCATGGCACCCCCTGGAGAAAGGCCGTGTTTTTACCCATTCTTTTCCTGAGTCTGCAGCCAGACGGTATCAGTGTCTCCGCTGCTGCCCAGGGCTCTGCCACGCTGTGCCTCAGTAAAATTAACACAACCTCAGTCAGTTTCACAGCTGCTCTTCCTGAGCCTGCCTAAAATAATCCCAGTTTCATTCTGCTGCTGCTTGGGAAGCAGCTGTAACTATTACGGGAGAAGGGAATTTAACAAAACAAAGTATGGCGCCGGAGTAGTGGAAATACCCCAGTGCCCCCAGCAGCCAGGAGACTGTGATGGAAACCTTCCTTCCCGCAGAAACCAGGAGGCTTTGCTGTGGAAGCTTCAAAGAAAGAAGCCAGATACAGATGGTGAGAGAGAAGGCTTCATGTTTTTCTGACTCACTGGCTGATATAAAAGATGGAGCCTCTGAGTGGCATCAAAGAACAAAGCTCTAGAAGAAATCCCATAAACTGAAGCAGGCTGGTATGGGTGGCCTGTATCACACGGACCACAGAAGGCTGAGCCTCCCCAAACAGCCCAGCGTAGCCCTGCCCCTACTCCACCCCCAGACTGCCTCCTGCCTGTTTCCAGTGCCTGCTCTTCCCCTGTGGCCTGGGCTGGGGCTGGCGGGCCTGCGGCTGGGACTTGGGGCAGCTGTGGCAGTGCTCACTTCTGCCCAGCATTCTGGCGCTGTGGGTGCTGGGGCCGCCTGCCTGGTACTCCAGCGGAGGAGAGGGGGTGGAAAGGGTGGAGGAGGGGCAGGGCCTCAGGCAGAATAGGGGATGGAAGGCACTAGGCTTCCCCAGCAGGAGGTTAACTTGCCACCCATGGGCTGGCATTTCACGAGGCTGTTGCCCTCTGACCTCATTCATCTTTTGACCTCTGGGCAGTAGGAGTCTGGTAAAATTTCCAAGCCTGGAAATAGTCCTGCACTGGGAGGAGGAGGAGGGTGGACTAAATCAGTGATTCTCAACCAGGGGTATATGTAGCCCAGGGGGTATGCAGAAGTCTTCCGGGGGTACATCAACTCATATAGATATTTGCCTAGTTTTACAACAGGCTTACATAAAAAGCACTAGCGAAATAAGTATAAACTAAAATTTCATGCAGACAATGACTTGCTCATAGTGCTCTATATACTATACATTAAAATGTAAGTACAGTATTTCTATTCAAGTTGATTTATAATTATCTGGTAAAAACGAGAAAGTAAACAATTTTTCAGTAATAGTGTTCTGTGACACTTTTGTATGTTCATGTCTGATTTTGTAAGCAAGTAGTTTTTAAGTGAGGTGAAATGGAGGTACACAAGACAAATCAGACTCCTAAAAGGGGTACAGTAGTCTGGAAAGGTTGAGAGCCACTGGACTAGATGGTGTAGCAGAGTTATTGTTTTTTATGTATTCTAATTTCTGCAATTCACCTCTTCTGTGCAATAGCTGGAGGAAAGTCATTAAACAAGAGCAGCTGGGTTATGTGACTGGAGTCCCAACAGGCAAATTTTAGTACCATCACCAGTTAAAAGGTAAGGAACAAGCTCCTGCACCCTGAGATGCTGTATGAGGTTGTGACGGGATCCCGGGATGCAGCCTGGGACCCTGTTACACTGGGCAACATCTAGATCAGGGGTCTCAAAGTCCCGGGCCACAGGCCATCTGCGGCCCACGGAGGAGAGACGCATGCAGCCATGCTGCCGGCTCTGTCCGCTGCAGGTGCTGCCCCCCCCTCAGCTTCCATTGGTTGGAGGAGAGGGACAGAGATACCATCATTAGTTGCCGGGCAGAGTCAGTCATGGAGGCTATGTTGCTTTTTTCCACAATGAATATAAACAAGTCAAAATAGTGAACACAACTATCTGACGCACACCTTGCTGCAATCCTGAAGGTTTCAACTGCTCAGTCACTGAGGCCAAACATCAACAAACTGATGCATTGCCAGGTGTCTGGTAAACATTAAAAACTGTCTGGCAGGCAAAGAATTGCGTAAAGCTGTATGATAGTTTTATTATTTCTAAGAAATTCGAAATAGAAAATACAATATAAATGTTTTCTTTTCTGCTTACCATCTTCAGTGACATTATTGGCCTGCTGGGAGGATTTGAGGACTGATGCTAAGATAAATTGAGTTTGAGATCCCTGATCTAGATTAAGCAGCTTTTCTCACCCCACTGGATGTTGCAGTCCTTAATATACAGGTTTGTTCCTTAAACCTGGGCCAGTCCCCTCTGTTGGAGTCTTCAGTCTTCTTCTGAGTGTCTTTGTTGCTTGCAGCATGGGTGGGGGCAGGAGGAAGGCCCAGCATGTGGCCAATGCGTTCTGTCTTATACCTTGGGCCTTAGTCCATGTGTTTGGAGAACACAAGTCCAGGTATGTCTGGTGTACATTACTGAGTCTCCAGGCAAGGTTGAGCAATTCCCCTGGTGTGGCCTTATGCAGGTGAGTCATTGAATTGTAGCTCCCTTGCTGGACAATGCCTGTTAATGGTTGTTTGACACCTGTTTGACATTGGTTACTTTCCTTGACATTGTCTCTGGAGAGCTAGTATCTGGGCGCTTCCCAAATCCACAGCATATTTTAGTGACAGCTAGACTACATGATTCTTATAACTTCGTATGCATTAACGATGTACATATTTTGATAGAACAGTGACTTTCAGCAGATCATAACCTTTCTCCTGATAGCTCACATGTCCTGCTTTATATGCAATATCACGGTTATATATAAATGAGGAACATGGGGTTTACAGGGTGCTCCCCCAAGGTATAGAATCATAGAATATCAGGATTGCAAGGGACCTCAGGAGGTCATCTAGTCCAACCCCCTGCTCAAAGCAGGACCAATCCCCAATTTTTGCCCCAGATCCCTAAATGGCCCCCTCAAGGATTGAACTCACAACTCTGGGTTTAGCAGGCCACTGCTCAAACCACTGAGCTATCACTCCCCCAATGTCACAGAGGTCAGTACAGGAGTTTAAATAGAAGTTAGGGTTTTTAGAAACAGGTGGAATAAGAAACCATTTCTGTTTGAGTTCCTCATCATAGCTTGTCCATCTGAAATTGCAGCCAAGTCCTGGTATTGTCACTTACCTCTAATAGTTCCTCAGGAGTACAGGATGTGTTTGCCTAGGCTCTCAACAATCACATTTGGGTTCATTCTTCAGCTTCCACTTGGTCACATTGTTACCAGTCTTTGCCATTCTAGCTTTCTCTCCATTTAGAGCATATCAGTATTGTCATTTGAGGCTAGTGCCTGTGGGAGTTGTTCTAAAGAAACTGGATTCTCCAAGATCATCTGCATTTCCTGCCATTTTGTTACACTGTAGCCTTCCACAGTAGTATTTTGGGGCAAGGGACTTTCAGAGGCAAAGCTCTTTCTGGACTTCAGCCTCTTGCAGGGTGGAATGTGTCCATGCAGTATGTGTCTTGGGGAGACAACCAGGTGCATGTTCCCTTTTATTGAAGGCATCCCACTTCACTGATGGTGGTGCAGTCCCTGCAAGGCAGTATAGCGACAGTCTGGGAGTTGGTTTCAAAGTTCCTGTGGTAATCCTACAGGATTAATTGAGTTGAGTATCAATTTGGTGTGTATGGTTTGAGTGTAACTAGACTGGGGCACAGTACTCTGCATTTGAGTAATAGAGGGTGAAACAGATTGCTCAGAGTTTTGGGATCAGCTCCCCATTTTATGTTGGCCAGTTTCTGGAGAACACAATTTTGAGAGTTCACTTTCTTTTTCAATTTCTTGGTGTGCTCTTTGAATGTCAGCATTTGGCCTAATGCAGTGGTTCTGCTTGCAGCCCAATCAGCTCACAACTGCGGCCCGTGTGACAACCTCAGGGCCATATAGGTAGTATATATATATATTGTGTGAATACTACCCACATAACACATAGAGAGCTCCATATGCTGTCCACAGTGGCAAATAGGTTGAGAACAACTGGTCTGATGTGACCCCAAGATACACCGGATATTCATAGTGCTCAAGGATTGTACCATCCCACAATATCTGGAGTTTTCGTTTGGCTTGATGGTGTTTTGGGTGAAAGGTGCACACTTGTGTCTTGCTAGGGTTGGCATTCAAGAACCATGTGAAAGAGTATTTTTCAATGGGGACAGTTAGAATGCGTTCAGTGTCCTCAAATCTTTCCATTTGGGTGGCGATACAAAGATCATCTGCATAAGTAAATCTTTGCATGTTGGGGAATTCTAGCTGGTCATTTGTGTAGACATTTAACAGCAAGGGTGATAGCACTGAACCGTGGGGCAATCCACTCCGTTGAGTACGCCATTGACTTTTCTGCCATCTATCTTGACAAGAACATCAATTCGAGAACAAGGAGGAGATGACTACTATCATGTTATTTCTCAGAATTCTTGCCAATTCAGTAGAAGTGCATAGCAGTTCCCAGTGTCATAAGAAGCTGATAGCTCAACAAACACAGCCCTTGTAATTTTGCAGATTTTGAAGCCATTTTAGATTTATTGAATTAGGTTTGCAACTTGGCTGCAGCATGAACATCCTGGGTAGAAACTGGCTTAGTCTTCAGTCAGTTTCCCGTCCACTATTGGTGCTATTCTACCCATTATCATCTGCTCCTATAGCTTGTAGGTTGAGCAGAGTTAGGATATTGGGAGGTAACGCTTTGCAGAGTGAGGGTCTTTATGTAGTTTAAGTACTGCAACCACTTTGGCCTGTCTCTACACCCTGGGTATATGCATTATCTCCATCCAAGAGTTAAAGTCAAACATCCATTTCTGTACTCTCGTCCTGAGGTGCATGTAGTAATAATGGTTCATTAGCTATACCATCGAGTCCAACTCTCTTTCTACATTTCAGGGTTTTCATGGCTATTGTCAACTTCTCAGAGTTGAGCTGCTCATTGTGGACTTTGCTGTCTCCTAGCAAGCAAAGTTCCTGCTTGACTTGTTTCATTCCTCACTTTGGTTTGTGGCCTGGTTTCCCATTTAGGATGAGCTGGTGTGCCACTTAGTTGGGAGAGACTGGCGATGTGCTTTGCTTGTTGTCCATCAGGGTTCAGCTAGCAAATGGTGGCGTATGCTTTTTAGCTATTATGGCACAGGTTTGTTGTTTCACTCCATTCCCTCCAGCGGTTGTGTCGCTTCTCTCTAATCTCTCTCGTAAGCATTTTCCCAAGCCCAGTGGTTTCTTCACCATTCTGAATATTTCTTATATTGTTGACTTGTCTTTTCTGAAAGCCCAGGTACATATAATGTCCAACATCCACTGGGGTGTTCTTTTGGGCAGTCTTCTGCATCAGGGGGACAAATTCTCCATGGTGCTTGTGTGCTGGAGTAACATTACAGATGGATTCATCCAATTCAGAGAGAAAACTTTCCCAGTCAGCCTTTCTGAGGTTGAATCTCGGCAGAAACCCTGTTCCAGTTGAAGAAGCAAGAGTCATGATGGACTGGACAAAACCTCTCCATTAGTAACAGCAGTGCAATGAAATTGAGTTTTGAAAATCATGCTGTTGCACAGTTAGCTTCTTGCTGATCCAATCCATTGTTGTGCTTAACCCAAGAAATATCAATGTTTAAATGGGAACCAAGACATCCTTAAAACAGTGCTATACTTTGTGATGGTTTTTGGGGTACCCAGGACTGTGAGTTACCTTGTTTTCCCCCCACCCTCAGTGTGAGGGGAACTTGCTTGTGCTTAGTTGAGTGTCTGCTCCCTGCACCCACCAGCCTGTTAGCCACCCAAGCACTCTCCTCTGGGCCATGCTAGCCCTTATTTTGCTTAGCAGGTTAATAGTAAGTACTCCTCAGTCCTTGAGTCCCTTTGAAGCTTTCCCATGTAGTGCCCAGCCCCTTATCCACTGAACACTGACAGAAATACCAGGTCTGCTGTCCCCAAAGGAACAGTGTATGCACCAGCTTGTATGATTCAGCTCAGGATCAGTGCCTAACTTAATACTACAGCACTGAGATAAAGTGAAACCAAGGATAAGTTTATTACAAAAGATTCAAGGGGTAGTGAATGAGAATTTTGGAAACAAATGGGTACATATCAAACAAAATTATAACATGCTTTCTAGAGGCTAAATTTAGCTAACAGTTTAATGTCCTGTCTGAAGAAGTTTATCTCACCCCAAAGTCCTCGGCAGCACTTCAGGAAATTGGCTGAGATCTCATATTCATGAATGTAAACTCACTGTCTGTTTAATTCCTAGGTGCAGAATAAGGGGGTGTCTTCTTTGCCTTTTACTTATGCTCCCCAAACTTCATTGTCTGAACTCGCAGAAAGGATAACTACCTGTGGCTTATTTTTCCTGCATGCTGCTTCCCTATTGATTACACATCTCTTTTTTGACTTTGTATATACATAGGTTTCCATTGTGTTAGCTTACAATGCTTAATTTACATCCTGACAGAGAGAAAAGTGAATAAATGTCTCTTGTTTGACATAAATCTGTTTTTTAATCCTCTGCTGGTGACTCATACCTTGATACAGACGTGAAGAACATATTATCAGTATATATACATAACTCCCTACCTAGTAGCTGTACGTACATTGCACAATGATTTTAATGACCATTGTGACCCTGGCTTTTATTTAAAAACTCTATTGAACAGCTATATTACAGCTTTTCACACAGTATTCTTTGGTGAACCAGAATGTGCGTACCAGAATCAGGACATTCCGGCTGGCATTAATAAGTTCTTGGGTCACACAGTTAAATTCATATCATATTACAAATGAAATTATGACTGGATTTGTTTTTAAATGTAAAACCCATTACCAAGAGTGTGACTGATTTCTATTTTTTTAAATGTAGGTACAGTCTGTTCTAAGCAATGTTTGCAAATGAAATGGCTGAGGCAGCCTGCGTAATTGGACACAAAAGGCCCCATGAATGTAATGAAGAAGTGGAAGAACCACAGAAAACTAAAAAGAAAAGGAAAGTAGATGAAGACACTTGCCAAAACCAGCACAAACGTAAGGTAATCAATGTAACCAATAATTTGTTATATTACACATGTATGTAGGTGGAGATCTATCATAGTTATATTGATTAGCTCATATTCCATTCATGATCACTTCCTTCTGGAGAGGTATTTTTGCTTTTATTCCTCACGAGTGGTGGGGCAAAAGTCAAACTCCCTGCTATTATATATGACGCTGTACAGACCTTTTTTACAATTACTAGTCCAGCGTGTATAATTCCTCTCTAGTCTCCTACGCCTGGTTTCTCTCAGGATGAGCCTGCAGATGAGACCTCCGCAGGGGGCGGAGGGATAAGATTTAAGAATTTAGGAGAAAAAAGCACCCAGCTCTCCTCATCCCTTAAAAAAACCTATCCTGTTTTCTTTTCAAGAGTCACATCCCTTTTCTCCTAAGATGTTACATGTTCTTTTCCCTTCTCACCTAGCTGCTTTAGATGGCCTGTTCTGCAGGCTCAGTTTGAGAGAACCCAGAAGTAGGCAAGGTGGCTCTAGCCAAGGTCTCAGCCCAGCCTGCCTCCAAAACTTATCTCAGTGTTAGTCACTCACATCTGCATCTCTCAACCTTTTCTCAGCACATGCACAATACATGCTAAACTCGTGGAAAGTTTGAATTCCACATTTTTCAGGGAGATTTGTAATTTTTCACATCTGTGCCAGCTGTGAAATAACACATCTGTTCAATAGCTATGAGTTTTTGAAGAGGGTTGAAAGTTTGTTTTGTAGAATGATGAAACGATAGATGTAGGTGGCTGGCTATTTGAAATGATTATTTTAATGCTGATGAGATTTTACTGTATTACTAATTTCTTGTTAGGGCACCTAGAGCCTTGTATAGGCATTTTATTAGTAGCAGTACTAAGAATTAACTATAATAATAATAATAAAGTATATGTTGTATATTAGTTGTAGCTGTAATAATAAATTTGGTTCCTGCTGCAAAAACCTGAAACCTTGAATCTCCACTTTAAAATCTTCTGCTAGAAAATACTAATGTTTTAAAGAAAGTTTCATAAAAATAAACATGATCCACACTGAACAACTACATGCTTCCTAAAGAAAAGTACGTCTTAGAGCAACGTTGCATCAGATTACATTAGTAAATTTACATCTGCTGGAACATAACACAAGGTCATATGACGCAAGTCAGCCCAAAGCAATAATGGCACAATACATTAGCTACCCGAGTTAAAATTAGTCTGATGTCTACTCTGGGGAAATTATAAGCATATCAAACATGTGAGCTGACTCTTATTTGCACCTGATTAGAGACTGAAGTGTCTAAATACTGCTAGTTGCCAGGTAGACTTTGTTAATGGACACTGCTGCTGGACTATTTTGTAGATCTTTCATTAGGGTTCATTAAAAGTGTCATTACATATTTGTCCAACCTCACATGATAGATGAGAAACTATTATTATGAGTCGTAGTGTTTAAGAATAACCTTAGTAAAAATACTTGGACCTAAAAAAATTGGGACCTTCTTTTAGACTTTTTTTATCTGATTTTAAATGACTTCGATATGTACACTAGCTCAATTTTATATTAGCAGATCATTAAATACAATTTAACAAAGGGCGTGTTAATATAAGGAGAGAAGCCTTAAAGGTACCTACATTTTGCCACATGGCATTTTGTGTTCATGACTCATAAGGTCATGACTGTCAATCAGAATGTGTCAGAATCGCATCCACGATATAGGGTAGGGGAAATATTTTCAGTGTGTGGAATAACGCTATATATGATGAAAAAAGGCCCCATCATGCAAGGTGCTGATCTCTCCCTCAACTCCCACTGAAGTGAGTGTGAGTTGAGGGGACTTAGCTCCTTGCAGGAGTCTCACAGTGCCTCCTATATTTGGATCTATATGCTCTTTCTATTTTCCTTGTCCTGTGAGAGTGTGTGGCAGAGTTCTCCATACTTTCAATAGGCATTCAAGGCATGATCATTGCTCACCACACTAAATTCCATAGCTACTTTTCTCCTCTATATAGTATAATTCCATGGCCCCCTTTTGTTTTAACAATTGCAGCCATGGCACCTTTCCCTTACCAGCATATAATGTAGAATATTTTATAAAATTGCAATGGATCATGCAATCTCCATTGCAACTGGTTGTATTGCCTATGAAGGTTGCCAAAACTTTTTTATTTTGCTCCCTTCTAGCAAAGTAGGAGACATATGCAGGCTCCATAAACTGCTAAACTGAATTGTGTGTGTTGAGTTCTTCATTCTGACTCGAATAAAGTGATCTCTGTGACTTTTCCTGCTGCTGTTTTCCTTTGATTGTGCTGTTTTTTCTGCAAGTAAACAGCAAACCCATCTGCCCAGAACAGATAGGATAGTGTGAACTGAATAGAAAAGTTTAAAGAAGTAAAGCTGCATGAAAGGCCAGATTTAGCCCTGGTTTACATGGGCACATCTCCACTGATGGCAATGGGAGATGTGTAGGGAGGGCAGAATACCATAGCTGAGTTAACTTAGACTGTGAGCTCTGTTGACCAAGGAAAGTTTCTTTATCGTATATTTGTCCAGAGCTAGACAGACGAGTCCCTGACTGGGGCACCTAAGCTTCTGTAACTAGTAATTAATAATAATAATATCATGTGATCCGAAAGAAGAATGTTGCCTAATGATTTAGGGAAACATAGCTATAGGAAATAATGTTTTAAATGTTCTTGGTCCTATCACCCCAATAGCATTAAGATGCCCTTTTGCAATACAATCCCCTTCATTTTGCTACTGAACCCCTACATTATTTACTTAGTAGGGCATGTAAATGGTTCTTTGCTTGCACTTACTTTTTGTAGGAGAAGAAATCCCGCTTGTCAGCTGGGTTGTTTGGTGAGGATTGTGAAATCAGACATGAACAGGTGTATGAGTTCCTAAAGTACGCAGCTTTGGGAAAACGTCACAATGCAACTCAACCCAGGTATAGTATATGTTTATATTCTGGACACAATCACATCCCATGCTACTGTACATATGCTAACCTACTTAAAGGCACATAAGTACTGTTTTTAAATATCCTCTGATTATTTTTGCAACATTGTCACCATATCAGCCACCTGTTATATAGATGAGTCATAGCTAGATTTTGATTGTGTACTCATTTTGATGAATATGTAAATGAGGCAGGTTATGGAGATGAATACTACCATAGAATCATAGAATATCAGGGTTGGAAGGGACCTCAGGAGGTCATCTAGTCCAACCCCCTGCTCAAAGCAGGACCAATCCCCAACTAAATCATCCCAGCCAGGGCTCTGTCAAGCCTGACCTTAAAAACCTCTAAGGAAGGAGATTCTACCACCTCCCTAGGTAACGCATTCCAGTGTTTCACCACCCTCCTAGAGAATAAGTTTTTCCTAATATCCAACCTAAACCTCCCACACTGCAACTTGAGACCATTACTCCTTGTCCTGTCCTCTTCTACCACTGAGAATAGTCTAGAACCATCCTCTTTGGAACCACCTCTCAGGTAGTTGAAAGCAGCTATCAAATCCCCCCTCATTCTTCTCTGCTGCAGACTAAACAATCCCAGTTCCCTCAGCCTCTCCTCATAAGTCATGTGTTCCAGACCCCTAATCATTTTTGTTGCCCTTCGCTGGACTCTCTCCAATTTATCCACATCCTTCTTGAAGTGTGGGGCCCAAAACTGGACACAGTACTCCAGATGAGGCCTCACCAATGTCGAATAGAGGGGAACGATCACGTCCCTCGATCTGCTGGCTATACCCCTACTTATACATCCCAAAATGCCGTTGGCCTTCTTGGCAACAAGGGCACACTGTTGACTCATATCCAGCTTCTCGTCCACTGTCACCCCTAGGTCCTTTTCCACAGAACTGCTGCCTAGCCATTCGTTCCCTAGTCTGTAGCGGTGCATTGGGTTCTTCTGTCCTAAGTGCAGGACCCTGCACTTATCCTTGTTGAACCTCATCAGATTTCTTTTGGCCCAATCCTCCAATTTGTCTAGGTCCCTCTGTATCCTATCCTGCCCTCCAGCGTATCTACCCACTCCTCCTACTTTAGTATCATCCGCAAATTTGCTGAGAGTGCAATCCACACCATCCTCCAGATCATTTATGAAGATATTGAACAAAACCGGCCCCAGGACTGACCCTTGGGGCACTCCACTTGATACCGGCTGCCAACTAGACATGGAGCCATTGATCACTACCCGTTGAGCCCGACAATCTAGCCAACTTTCTACCCACCTTATAGTGCATTCATCCGGCCCATACTTCTTTAACTTGCTGACAAGAATACTGTGGGAGACTGTGTCAAAAGCTTTGCTAAAGTCAAGAAACAATACATCCACTGCTTTCCCTTCATCCACAGAGCCAGTAATCTCATCATAGAAGGCGATTAGATTAGTCAGGCATGACCTTCCCTTGGTGAATCCATGCTGACTGTTCCTGATCACTTTCCTCTCGTGTAAGTGCTTCAGGATTGATTCCTTGAGTACTTGCTCCATGATTTTTCCGGGGACTGAGGTGAGACTGACTGGCCTGTAGTTCCCAGGATCCTCCTTCTTCCCTTTTTTAAAGATTGGCACTACATTAGCCTTTTTCCAGTCATCCAGGACTTCCCCCATTCGCCATGAGTTTTCAGAGATAATGGCCAATGGCTCTGCAATCACAGCCGCCAATTCCTTTAGCACTCTCGGATGCAACGCGTCCGGCCCCATGGACTTGTGCACATCCAGCTTTTCTAAATAGTCCCTAACCACTTCTTTCTCCACAGAGGGCTGGCCACTTACTCCCCATGCTGTGATGCCCAGTGCAGCAGTCTGGGAGCTGACCTTGTTCGTGAAGACGGAGGCAAAAAAAGCATTGAGTACATTAGCTTTTTCCACATCCTCTGTCACTAGGTTGCCTCCCTCATTCAGTAAGGGGCCCACACTTTCCTTGGCTTTCTTCTTGTTGCCAACATACCTGAAGAACCCCTTCTTGTTACTCTTAACATCTCTTGCTAGCTGCAGCTCCAGGTGTGATTTGGCCCTCCTGATTTCATTCCTACATGCCCGAGCAATATTTTTATACTCTTCCCAGGTCATTTGTCCAATCTTTCACTTCTTGTAAGCTTCTTTTTTATATTTAAGATCCGCAAGGATTTCACCGTTAAGCCAAGCTGGTCACCTGCCATATTTACTATTCTTTCGACACATGGGGATGGTTTGTCCTTGTAACCTCAATAGGGATTCCTTGAAATACAGCCAGCTCTCCTGGACTCCTTTCCCCTTTATGTTATTCCCCCAGGGGATCCTACCCATCAGTTCCCTGAGGGAGTCGAAGTCTGCTTTCCTGAAGTCCAGGGTCCATATTCTGCTGCTTACCTTTTTTCCCTGTGTCAGGATCCTGAACTCAACCAACTCATGGTCACTGCCTCCCAGATTCCCATCCACTTTTGCTTCCCCCATTAATTCTTCCCGGTTTGTGAGCAGCAGGTCAAGAAAAGCTGTCCCCCAGTTGGCTCCTCTAGCATTTGCACCAGGAAATTGTCCCCTACATTTTCCAAAAACTTCCTGGATTGTCTATGCACCGCTGTAGTGCTCTCCCAGCAGATATCAGGAAGATTAAAGTCGCCCATGAGAACCAGGGCGTGTGATCTAGTAGCTTCTGCAAGTTGCCGGAAGAAAGCCTCATCCCCCTGGTCCGGTGGTCTATAGCAGACTCCCACCACTACATCACCCTTGTTGCTCACGCTTCTAAATTTAATCCAGAGACACTCAGGTTTTTCTGCAGTTTCATACCGGAGCTCTGAGCAATCATACTGCTCCCTTACATACAGTACTACTCCCCCACCTTTTCTGCCCTGCCTGTCCTTCCTGAACAGTTTATAACCATCCATGACAGTACTCCAGTCATGTGAGTTATCCAACCAAGTCTCTGTTATTCCAATCACGTCATAATTCCTTGACATCACCAGGACCTCCAGTTCTCCCTGCTTGTTTCCCAGGCTTTGTGCATTTGTATATAGGCACTTGAGATAACCTGCTGATCGCCCCTCCATTCTCAGTATGAGGTAGGAGCCCTCCCCTCACAGACGTTCCTGCCTGTGCTTCCTCCCGGTATCCCGCTTTCCCACTTACCTCAGGGATTTGGTCTCCTTCCCCCTGTGAACCTAGTTTAACGCCCTCTTCACTAGGTTAGCCAGCCTGCTCGCAGAGATGCTCTTCCCTCTCTTCGTTAGGTGGAGCCCGTCTCTGCCCAGCACTCCTCCTTCATGGAGCACCATCCCATGGTCAAAGAATCCAAAGCCTTCTCTCCGATACCACCTGCGTAGCCATTCGTTGACTTCCACGATTCGACGATCCCTACCCCGACCTTTTCCTTCCACGGGGAGGATGGATGAGAACACCACTTGCGCCTCAAACTCTTTTATCCTTCTTCCCAGAGCCACGTAGTCCGCAGTGATCCGCTCAAGGTCATTCTTGGCAGTATCATTGGTGCCCATGTGGAGAAGCAGGAAGGGGTAGCGATCCGAGGGCTTGATGAGTCTCGGCAGTCTCTCAGTCACATCGCAAATCTTAGCCCCTGGCAAGCAGCAGACTTCTGTGTTTTCCCGGTCAGGGCGGCAGATAGATGACTCAGTCCCCCTGAGGAGAGAGTTCCCAACCACCACCACCCGCCTCCTTCTCTTGGGAGTGGTGGTCGTGGAACCCCCAACTTCAGGACAGCGCATCTCATGCCTTCCAACCAGCGGAGTCTCCTTCTGCTTTCTCCCCCCAGATGTATCATCTGGTCCACTCTCCGCAATGGTACCTGTGGAGAGAACATGAAAATGGTTACTTACCTGTGTCCGCATTGCTGTACCCGGACATTCCCCTTTCTTCTTCTGGAGGTCACATATTGCCGAGCTTCCTCACTGGCCTCTTGGCTCCGCTGTGCAACCTGCTCTAAATCTTTAGAGCTTTGTGCCTGTAGAAGCATATCCTGAGTTTTATCCAGAAAATCCTCAGATTCTCGTATGCAATGCAGGGTCGATATCTGTAGCTCCAGACCTTTGATCTTCTCTTCCAATATGGATACTAGCTTGCGCTTTGTACAGACAAAGTCACTTCTGTCCTGTGGAAGAAAGACAAACATGGCACATGCAGTGCAGGTCACAATAGCTGAACCCCCCCCTTCCATATCACCTTCCTACTATGAGCTTCCTCAGAGAAGTTGGCAAGATGTAAGCCTCACTGGGCTCACTCCAAGCGAACTCCCAGGCAAACTCCTGCTGTGTGCTGCTCTGCTGTTCCCCGCTGCTCAGCTGGTTCGCGGAGCTCTGGCTATTTTTAAACAGCCAGGCTTCCCTCAAACAAACAAACAGACAGCCCCAAAAGCTCAGAGCTCTATCTTCCCCATTTACATTGTTTACATGATGATGTGCTTATATGGACCAATATGTAAGATAAAGGGCTAGATTCTGTTCTTACTGAAGTCAGTGGGAGCTTTACTTACTTGGGAACAGAACTGGTCCTATGTTTGTTTAATTTTAAAGTATTGATAACTGTATTGCTTTGTTTTCTAATGCAGCTGGTGCCGTATTTATCACCAAAGACACCTGGCTAAGGTTGTGGTTATTGTTCTGCAGGAAGTGAGCCAGCTCTATTTCTACAAGTTCTATTTGCAGTTCAAACATCTCAGAAGGGCATTTCAACATGTAAGTCCACAAACTGTGTTTCTACCAAGTAAGCTTTTTCAGCCAACAATACCCCAGTGGTTTAACTGCTACAGTGAAATTATTCTCCTCCCAATGGGAAGTGGACATCTCTGAATCCCAAGGGGCAATATGAGAGAATCCCTCCCTTCTTACCTGCTGTTAGCCCAGGACAAAGGACCAAGCTCTGATGTTAGAAGCAGAGTGATTAAAGATTTCCAGTTTTTGAAGTAATAAAATGTGAAATAAAATACCTCAACAGTTCCACACTACATGTATAATATTTTTGTATCTTCAAGAGGGTGAGGATGTTATAAATAAATATATCTCAATAGACTTAGGACTTGTTCTCAGCGGGTATCAGTTGGCAGAGGTTCACCAGCTAATGATCTAGTCCTTAGTGTTTGCAGACCATGCTGTGTTTTATGGTAAGAATTCCTCTTGTTCCTTGAAGAGATTATTGCTGGGGCAGAATGTAATAAAGTTCTTTTAATTTGCCCAGCTACATTTAATCCCCTTTATATATCTTATTTATTTTAACAGTGTGCTTTGAATCAGTAAAATCTTAGGAAATTCTCCCTTAGCTGCAGCAAACATATGTTTCTAATTTAGAGCAGTTTCCTAACTTTTCAGGAACAAGGAACTATCAGTTCTGCTTCTGCCAGTGAGATGCTGCACTGAGATGAGCCTGATTGCCTCTGGAAAGCCAAGGCTATAATATGATAATTGAGTAGCTACAAGAGAGTCCTGTATTATTCAGCTAAATCATTGTGAATCATTTCCCTTGAAAATGTATTGTTCTCTATAAATGATGGGAGAAGTAATAAGTGAATAATGAGACAGCAGTATTCCTCGGCAGTAGAGAGAAAGGGGTGGTCCAGCTGGAACGGAGGTGGAAGCTTGTGACAGGAAGATAGGGTGCAATCAGGCAGCTGCAAAGCTAATCATGATAATATTTTTGTAATAAAGGTCACTTTAGTTTTCACAGCTGCTTGTGCCTTAACTCTTACTGCTGTAACAATTAACAGCATTTTACTTAAGAATATGGTCTGCAGATTGTGAATTTATGGAGCATCATGTAATGAACAGTTTCTCAAGAAGTTAGTTGCAAATCATACTCACTTTAACACAAAAAATTGCATTGAATTTTTTCAATGTCCCCTGAGGACACCGCTGTCTCTAACTTAAGTTAGTCTTGTATACTTACCCTCCTTTGACTTCAGTGGAATTACACTAGTGGCAAATTTGGCATGGGGGAAGATAAAGTGTCAGAATTTCCATAGTAATAGGAATACTGTTCCTTATTTGTGAATTTAATTTTGAAATATTTTACTTTTGTTTGTGCAGCAAAGTCCTTTAACATGTTTTCTTTTCTGTTCGTTAACAGAGATTCAGTTTACCACCTACTTCAGCCAATTTTATAGCTAGTGTGTGTGGAGAAGGAATAAGTATGAAACATCAGAACAGCATGCAAGGTACCTCACTTTTTACTGTCATTTTCAACAGTTGTTTACCCATTTCAGAGGATGTTTTGAGTCTGTTTGTATCACATGCAATCAATTTTAAACTAAATATAATTTATGCAGGATTACAAGATGCAACGAATCACTGGTTTAACTCTGAAATAAATGACTAACTAATTTCTATTAGTCTGTTTTGCTTATTACCAAAAGTAAATGTGAAGGAAGTTTACAACAACAAAATTGTAAAAGGGATAATAAAGATGCAAATTTTAGCTCACGAAAGCTTATGCTCTAATAAATTGGTTAGTCTCTAAGGTGCCACAAGTCCTCCTTTTCTTTTTGCGAATACAGACTAACACGGCTGCTACTCTGAAACCAAGCATTTATACTATCATTCTAAAATGTAGTTAATAAGAGAAACAGATCTCTGAAATAGGTTCAGGCTCGTTAAGTATTCATTTCTTGACTTCCGCATTACTCTCAGTAATAATTCTTTGTTATGCTGAACAGTGAACTAGATAAACTACAGTGTGTTGACAGCTGACTTCTCATTATTTACATCCCTTATGATCTTAATTGTAATTTTAGGGATCAGTCTTGCATACTCAAAACTCCACTTAGTCAGTGGAAATTCTCAGTGCAAAGAATACTGAATCAGGCCCTTAGTGGATGAATTAGCAAGTTTTACTTTATAATGTATGAATAGATAAAATTTTCTAAAATTTGGACAATAAGCTGCAGTCAGAGATTGGGGTTTCAGATAAGTTTTTACTGAAGTTATGCTTCTTTATGTGACTTCAAACATAACGGTAGAAAGGCTTGTTTAGTCTGGTGATCTGGGAACTGGACAGGGTGTCAGGAGACCTAGGTTCAGTTCCTAATTTACAGGCTTCCTCTGTGACCTCAGGCAAGTCGTTTACCCTAACCTGTGCCTCCATTCCCTTTAAAAGGGGGCAAATACCGCCTTATTTTCCAGGGGCATTGTGTGGATAAAATCCATTCTGTTTGTGAGCTCAGGTACTATAACGATAGATAAAAAATAACTTGGATAGTTCAACAAACACTGTAACAAACACCTTTGTTAGAACTTGTATTTTCCTAGTGTAACACTTACCCTTAGTATCACCTAGTACAGTGGTCCCCAAACTGTGGGGTGAACCTCCTTACGGGGGTGTAGAGGAACTTGTCGGGGGCCAGCCCCCACCGGGGTTGGGAAGGGACCACCACGCTTCCAGCCTCACTCCTCCCCAAAACTTGTTCACCCCCTCAGTCCTGTTCTGCCTCCAGGCCCTGCTCTGCCCTCACTCCCTCTCCAACCCCAGACCAGCTCCAGCCCCAGTTGCAGCTCCACTCTACCCCTTGCCTGGCCCCGCCCTCATTCCTTCTCTGTCTCTAGCCCCAGCTTCACCTTCAGCACAAGCTCTGCTGCTGAGGAAGCCTTGGCTATGCACTAAGAGGGTGGGAGGGGCACTGAAACAGTTTGAGCCCCACTGACTTAGTGGAGAGATCTCTTTCTGCTTGCTTTGAGGAGTTAATAGCAACAATTTCTCACAGATAAGATGAAATTTTAAATAATTATAATATTTAGCATGTATCAAAGCAGGGCAGAATCATTATCACTATGTTACAGATGATAAACTGATGCAGAGATAGATGAAGCGACTTGCCTAAGGTTACCTAGCAAGTTAGTGTCAGAGCCATGAATAGAACCCAGGTCATCTGAGTCCCAGTCCAGTGCTCTGACTGCTAGTCAACTCTGCCACCCTTCAAAGTGAAACGTGCATGTTAATTACAGTAGTTTATACGTGATAAAGCAATACTGTATGAACTTGTTGGCAGCTTTTAAAAGTGCAATTTCTTATTATAGGTTCAGCTTCTGCCTATAGTGGACACATTCCTAAGAACTCAGACCTGCAAAAAGACCCTATCATTGAGAAATATGGCGAGGAAAAGCATGGTCTGACCAGCTATATTCTAACCTTGGAAGAGATGAGAAAATATGATTATCCTTTAGAAGGTCAGGCCACATACATTTTGGTAAAAATCCCAGCCTAATACACTTAAATAAATCAATAAATCCCATTGGTTTTCACTGGGAGTTTTAGTTGCACAAGGAGTGGAGGCTCTTTACCAAAGTCATCTCAAACTTTCATTCTCCTCATCTGTACCTGATGAGTTACATAAGACAGATTTCTTCTTCTTGTTCTCAAATCTCTTTATTTTTCTTTCTAGGATCCCCTGGGTGTGGGAATTATGTCCACACACAATGTGACAGCCCGAGAACAGACAGCAGTCCCCTCTTTGGGCTGGATTGTGAAATGGTATAAAAATATTTCTTGTCTTAAAGGAGGCTAGGAAATGAGTTGTACAACCTCCACTGGCTCCAAAAATAAAGCCAGCCACCCTCTGCATGTTCGAGAGCGTTTCTATCCAAAAAAACACAGTTGTAAAGACACCAGCTGCCCATCTACATCAGCAGTTCTTCTGTCAGTAGCATGAGGGCGGCTTCCCCAGTGAGAGAGAGCTCAAAAAAAATACAGCATAGCCAAGTCGTATGCGTTAAATGCCCCCAGCACAGCACTCAGCTCCACAGTGGTTCCCCACATACCAGACAGGACAGACGGATCCACTGCTAAGCAGACTGTCCCTTTCCCTGCAGAGTGGACATGAGGAGGATCATGGGGGCTGCTGCAGCCTTTGCACACTAGAGATGGGGAAGGGGGAGGATTCCTTCTCCCTATGCGTCTCCCCAATGCCAACACAGTTGTTCAGGCTCTGTGCCACGCTGAGGATTGTCCCTTCATGCACTTTGGTTCTTGAAGAAGAGCCTCGTTTTGGCATTACCTGCGCCCTTTTTAAATAGGTGGGCCCATCTCTTGCTTTAGCACTTGGCAGAGCAGTTGCGGCAATCTGGGTGTAAAGTACTAAGTTATTCTGTATGATCAGTTCTTCCTCCTAAAGATTAACTGTGTGTTACACTTTCATGTGCACCTGCTACATTTGTAATGAGCGTCAAAAATTAATCAGAACTGTCTGCACTATTAAAAACTAGTAATAGATGGTAAGTCTTCCAGGTTAGTAACTTTTTTAACGGTGATAGCAATTAAAATCTGTATTGCAATAATTAACTGGTATTCTTGAGACAACTGATTGGCAATAAACCCAGTGCTGATTTCTGATCTGACTTTTTATTTTTATGTCTGCTAGTGCCTCACTGAGAAGGGGAATGAAGTAACTCGAGTCTCATTGGTGGATGCAGAGGGTCAGTGTATCATGGATGAGCTTATAAAACCTGAAACCCAGATACTGAACTACTTCACCAGGTATCCAGCATATAAACTTCTTCATGCTTCTCCTGTAAAACTGAGAGCCATTCAGACTGAGTCTGGTCCATGTGGCCTTTCAAGAATGTCTGCTGCACGTAGCTTTCTGCACTGTTCCAAGAAAAGCCTGGATTGCAGATTAATGATCCAGCACAGGTTACCCTTTTACTGTCCGGTACAGGTTACTCTTTTACTGCTAGTTATAGAAGACATGGTGTAGTAAGAGCATGAGATAGCAATCCAGGCCTCTGCTCTATAAAATAAGTATTTCATTTCACTGACTTTCAGGGGTACCAAGAGCCGAGTTGTGTGGAACTTTCATAATGAAACCAGGCAAAATTTAAGCTACATTTCATCCCCAAAATTTTAAGATTGGGCCCAATTTCACGCTTTTGCACATCTGGAAAATCCCTTCTGCTACTTTCAGCAGCCTTCCTTCTCCCAACAGGCCCCAGAATGTTCCCTTACCAGTTTAATAAATCACCTGTACTATGTCCTCTTTACACCAGAATAATATACACAGGAAGCCACAGTTACAATTCTGACATGGTCACATTTGTAATCTATGTATTTTATGTGTCTTGCTTGAAATGATCTCTAGTAAATGAAATTGCTAATATGTTGGTTTATATTTGCCATTTTTCTTTTGAAGATACTCAGGAATCACAAGGAAGATTCTTCTTCCAGTGAAAACAAAACTTCCAGAGATTCAGGACAAACTAAAGAAATTGCTTCCCTGTGATGCGGTATTAGTGGGTCACTCTTTAAATGCTGACCTCCACGCTTTACAAGTGAGCATGCTCTTATGAGGATTTTCCCCAGCCATGTTGGACCTGTTTTGTCTGGTGCTTTTCATACTTGAAGACAAAATAATTCTAGTTTAGAGCTGTAATCACTTATTTACCAGGCTTTTGTTAAGATGGCATAAGGGTGTAAAAATATATGTTTAAAATATGAGGACTTCTAAAAAAACACAAAAGTCAAGAGGTAAGAAAGCTGTAAAAGTCTTCACCAGCAGCCTTAACTCTATATCTTCCTTTCCCTTCAGTCATTGCTGGGTACACCTAATTGTGTTGTGGTAAAGACAGATCTTTCATATGATAAATTTAAACGACCATAACCTATCATCCTACAACTCAAGAGCATAATCTGTGCCCATTTTTCCAGTTTTTGTTAAGTAGAGGGGGATTTTAGACCCGTCTTGTGGTAATGTGTAGGGTATTTTGTTGAGCACCTATGGCCTCTATGTACATGATGAACGTGCAAAAAGTTGACCTCTTTTTATGTCTGGAATCTAGGCCAATAGTCAGAGGGTCCGTGGGGAAACAATTGGGGAACCCAGCCCATAGGAGGATTTATCTCCGCATTTGCGACCCCTTCTCCTTGTATTTCACCACAATTCTTCCTTATCCCCCAGGGAAAATAAGAAGCTATCACAGGGTTGAGAATGGGCTAATAGTGGAAAGCCCATCACAGTGTTAACTGTGGAGTTACTACCACAATTCCATAATACTGATGTTCTTTACTCATATTATTGATGACGTTCTCTCTTCTCCAGATGATACATCCCAGCGTTATTGACACCTCTTTGCTTTTTGCCAGACACAAAGGTCGACGGTTCAAGCTAAAATTCTTAGCAAAAGCTGTTCTAGGGTAAGGTTTTGTTTTTGTTTTGTTTTTTAAACTGTATTGTCATAGTTTACGCCAACGGATAACCAGTACTACTATGTAATATTTTACCAATCATAATTATTACACCAAGAGCATGAGTGTTTTTATCTAAAACTTAATATGTTTAGAAAATCAGATTATATAATGTATACGAAATAACACGTAATGTGAATTCGAATAATAGTAGGTGATGTATGTATTCACAGTAAAGGTATGTCTACATTGCATACTCCTTATGGCGATGTGCTGAGTACAGACATTACAAGCCCCCCCAAGCACAGGTATAGATAGCAGTGTAGATGGTGAGGCACTGCTTAGCTGAGTTGAGTATACCGTACCCTACATGGCTCTCTACACACCCAAGCAGTGCCTGCTGCTATTTTAGCAGTGTAGAGACCCACTGCCTCTCTGCTGCTGGAGCCTCTCTTTGGTGTGGAGAAAGGCTCTGGCAGAGGGGAGGCAGCAGGGAAAGACCCAAGCAGGAGGAGGCAGTGGGGAAAGACTCCATGTTGCTCCCAGTGAGCGTGCAGTGTAGACTTACCTTAAGAGTCCTGCCCTGAAAATTAAACAGTTGAAGTGGACATGACAAAGAAAGGATTACTGTCTCCGTGTTACAGGTAGGAAATGGAGGCAGAGAGGTTAAGTGACTTCCCTAAATCATACAGTGACTATGTAGCACAGCTAGAATCGAACCCAGATCTCCTAACTCCCAGTCCAGTGCCGCAACTACAAGACTATGCTTCCTCTAATTCTGTTAATTGTGAGATGCTGAATCTTACATCTAAGAGGCCAGAATACTCTTTTTCAACACTTCAGCGTGTCTAATTCACACAAATGACTAGGAGACTTATTTCAAATTAGCAAGAAAGTGAACACAGAAAGTCAGGGTAATGTTTCAGAAAGAGTGCTTTGACAAGTTTATTTTGAGTTATTAATGATATTCCATAGCGTGCCAGCAAACATTCTATAGTATGTTTTGTAGACATAATATATTCTTTACTAGTAATGGTTTGGTGAGATGGGAGGAGAGACTGCTGTACTACATGCAAATGATGAGATGGGGAAACTAGCAGAGTTGAAGATAAAGATAGCTAAGGTGTGTCAAAGCACAATATAGCCCAAGGCATCTATGAAATCTTTTAAAAGTTGTAAGCAATATTGAACATTGCAGAAATTCTTTATCTATTTCAATGGCTTTTGGAACATTTCAGAAGAACACGGATTCAAAGATACTTGAAATACAGCAGTCTTTGAGCACAGGGATAAATATACCACCTGAAAAGAACAAACTACGGGGCTTCTGAAAGACTAGGTACTATATCATTTAGGGTGTGAAAACTGATAACCTTTCTGTATGTTTTACTTTGACATTTTAGGAAGGAAATTCAAAGTGAAAATAAAGTTGGTCATGATCCAACAGAAGATGCTGAAGCTGCACTTGAATTGCTTCAGTACTTTATTGACCAGGGACCCAGAAAAGTATGTAACTTTGTAGGATATTAATGTATTTTCATTAGTTTTTATTAAAAAAAACCTTTAAAATCTCAATATATATAGTTTGTAGCCCTCCTAAAGAAAAAAAAATAAGTTAATTGTTTCATGGTTTCTTTTTATTAGAATAATTGTGCACTTGGGCCCTGACCCAGGAAGATAATTATGCTTTAAGCATGCAAGCATCCTATTGACTTTAGTGGGACCATTGATGTGCTTAGAGTCAGGCACACGTTAAAGTGCTTTTCTGAATCAGGACTGCTATCATCATTTCTGGGGGGTGGCATTCCCCACTTGTGGAGTGTACAAGGATTTGGACACTTTATTAGTCTTGGTAGAAATTGGCTGATCTTGAGGAATGCTCCAAAATATATCCTGGTTGTTTTATTTTAATCCCTCCAGTCTCTCCATTATGCTCATGTTACTGGTCTTTTCCCTGTTTTCAATATTACCCATCTTGGTTCCAGTTCTTTTTTCATGCCTTTTGCTGATTTAAGGCACGTGTACACTTTCACAGTTGCAGTGGATTGGCTCTTATGCACAACTCTATCTCCCCAAACCTTGGCTTCCAATTCTAAATCAGAGAGGACTTTATGGAGACACATTGCTGGTTTGATGCCCATGAATGCAGTGTGCTTGAAAAGGAATTAGTGTGTTTTTGTCTTTCTAGGTAGTAGAACTAAATTTGGAGATGGTGCTGTCAGCCCCAAATCTGATGGAGTCGTCACAGCAAAAATCTGCATTACAACTGCAACAGAATGGAGTCCAGAAGCATTCAAGTGAACCTCCAAGCATACCCAAACCATGGTAGGAGGACTTCCCAATGCAGACACAGCCATAATGTTGGTGTCAGTTCTTTGTGAAATCATTAATACATTGTTTTATATCAAAATTATATTTCTCTTCCTCTCAAAATATATTACTTGCTATTGAGTCACACCTAATCTAACAGTTTTTAAAAATTAAAAGGCTTAGATTACTTCACAACAGTGAATTTTGTGTTATTGTCATTTTTGTAATATATTCAGGACACAAGATGATTATTTTCAGGCAGTAGGAAGTTTTAGTTTTTAAAATTATCTTCCAAGGAGAACTGTAGCATTTTTCTTTAACAAATATTTTCTCAAAGGTTTCTAATTCAGTGTAAACTAAGAGTTAGTTTTAAAGAGGAGTTGATATTTACCATGACTCTCTTAGTTTTTTAGACCATTTGAATGCTACTGGCCAAAAAACTCTCCTTTTGAGCAGAAAGGAACTAGCCTCCTCTGGCTTGTGTCAGAACAGTCTGAGCACTTCAAACAAACAGGTAAGTGAACTTAGAACAGATTTCAGAGTAACAGCCGTGTTAGTCTGTATTCGCAAAAAGAAAAGGAGTACTATTGGTTAGTCTCTAAGGTGCCACAAGTACTCCTTTTCTTTTTAGAACAGATTGTAATAAATATGTATCTAAGAAATAGAAGTTCTACACATTCTTGAGTGTTTTTTTGCGTTTAAAATAGTTGAGTAACCTAAAATGCTAAATGTCAGCAACAGTCTTAATGCTTCCTTGGATGAATCAGTTTTGTCATCTTTGGAAATACATTTTGATCCTGTATTGTCCTGAAATATGCCCATTTTATGGGCAAGTAAACAGGAACTACAAATAGGTGAAGTGACTTGCCCAAGGTCACCCACAGAACGAGAGGGAAAGTTGGGAATTAGAAACTAAAAAAGTTCTTATTTGCTGTCCCCTGCTTTAACCACTTGACTGCACACCTTGACCAATTCACTGTGTGAATTTTTTCCCCCGGGTAGATACTTAAAAGAGCTATACAAGAAGTTCCTCTGTCCTCATTCAGTGTCATTCAGTTCACTTTGCGTTCAGCGCATGATGCACCAGACCTTGTTGCTGAAGTTTGTGAAAAGGTAAAGCTATATCTTAGAACATTCTTTAAGGCTGAGCTTGGAGAGGGACCCAGGACTTTTCAGATTCTTTGTTTTGTAAAATCCCTGCACTAACTTGTATTCCTGTAGATGAGAATCCAGCTAGCTGACATGCTGACTGTCTATGCGGGTCCATTTGATAAAGACTTTTGCCTGAAGTCTTTAAGGAGAGAATTTAAGAAGTGTGGTCCTATCCAATCACTTACTGTGCTCACTGAAACACACCAGGTGAATAACAGAATCCTTTTAACTGTGTTAACTTGCTGACATACAAAGTCATTGTTTAGTTTTACTAGGAGATGTGGCTCAGTGGAGGGATGGAGACAGGACAACTTAAACCATGGATTGGTCTGCTTGTTTGGCAGTGCAGTCAGCACCACCAAGAACGCATTGTGGAAATGCTATTGTAAACAGCCAGTATGGTTTAACTCCACCTTTATTGTGCTACTAGCTAAAAGACTGGTCTTTCAAAGAAACTGTAGCATAAGAGTCCAGGATAAGAAGCCTTATGCTGGGGCAATGGAGATTTTCTCTCCTTAGTGGAGGGAAGAGCATTAAGGCCCTTAATGGCAAAACCATGGGTTGGGAGTTAAGTTAAAGCAATGAAACATCCTATTTAATGCTGTGTGTTTAAAGTATTACATATAGAATATAAAAGGCTTCTTAGGATATTTTCCAACAACGTGATAAATACTTATTTGTGAAAGGAGAGGGATGCTATAATTGTAGTAGAAGACTCAGCGTAATATTCTTCCTTTTAAAAGCCCCACATCTGTATCCAGTATGAAGTATTAGAAGCCGCTCAACTTGCTATGGAAAGTCTAAATGGAGCTGATGTTGCAGGGTCCCACATTAAGGTATATAAGCACGTGCTAAAAGCCTGAATTTTGTTCAGCATAGGACATGAAGTACTTTTATAGCCTTTTTCATCAAAGGATCTCAAAGAATGTTATTAGCATTAATGAACAAGACCTCACAACACCTGTAAAGTTTACAGAAGTAATTAAAACCATTTTACAGATGGAGAGTTTTGGTTACAGAAAGGTTGTGACTTCCCCTAGATTGTACAGCACGTCAGTGTAAGAACCCAGTCCTATGTTCTGAATGTAAACCCTCCTTAGGGTTCAGATTGCTAGATGTCCTCAATGACTGTATTAGTTAAGGTTGCCGTGGCACCCTAGTCTCAATCTTACTATGTCTAGACCTGGTTATCTATTAAAATGGTATATAGTCAGTAATTCCTTGTACTAGATTCTTACCATCTAATTATAAGCGATGCATTTAAGATTATCTGCCCATGATGGGGTCCACTCACTGCTAGGGATGCCACCTCCTGGCTGTTCTGGTGGATTAGTGCCTTCCAGGTGCTGCGTGCTGCTTTGGTGGTTGCTCAGCTTGTCTCTGCAGGTGCTCCTTCTTCATGATGTGGCCCACCAGCAAGGTCACCATGCATGTTTCCCCCTTCTGGGGTATCAAAATCTTTAGCACAAACTGTCCCAGGCAGTCTGCTTCCATTGCCTGCTCTGTGCCACTTCCCCAGTGACTGGTAAGGGGAACCTAGGCCCGCCCTCTACGCTGGATTCCAGTCCCAGGGCCCTCTCATCAGCAGCCTAGGTCTGCCCTATCCTATAGCCTTTCCTACTTTTCTGGCTCTCTCCCCTTCTCCAGCCCAAACACCCTCCTCCCAGGGAGTAACTGTGCACTACCCTCTATAGTGCCAAACACTCCCCCCAGGGTTGATGGTATTCTGTTTCTCTGCAGCCCCTAGTTACTCTCAACTCCTGGGCTTTGTACAGGCCCTTTCTGTTCCCATCCAGCTGAGCCTCATCTAATTAATCCCTGCTCCCTGGCTCCTCCTCCAGGTGCAGCCTGGGGAGTTAATTGGCTCAGCTAGTGACCTTAACCCCTCTAGGTAGATGTACATAACCCAAGGAATGTTTAGAGAAGTGCAGCTGCATTCGTTTTCTTTAGACAAACTTGTTTGTCAGATTTCTGGGGAAAAAAATGTAATTTGTAAATAGAAGGTAGAATTCCTGAGACCCATAGTCCCTAAAACAGCTCAGACTGGAATGTTACATATATTTCCATTTGATACTCCCAGGTTCAGAGACCCGTCACTGTGATGATGCTAGACTGTGACATGCTGATAAAAGAGCTAGAAATGGATATTGAAAATGAAGGTGTGATTTATGTGGCGGGGGTGAAGAAAACCCTAACTGATACAGACTTGCAAGAGAAATTCAGTCATTTGAAAGACCTGCAAGCTCTTTTCTGGCCTAGGGATCTCAAAAGTGGGAAGCACAGAAATTACTGTTTCCTGAGTAAGTAAATGTAGCACACGACACCCAATAGGCCTAATTTTGCAGACACTTCTCACCTGGGCCTCCTGTTGAAGTTAGTGGGACTATACTCCCTGTAGCTCAGAGTAAGGTGACACTATGCGTTGCCATTGGATGGTTTCTAGCCAGCTGCCTAATCCCTATCACCCATGTAGCTACATTTTGCTTTAAACTTACAGGAGTTTTTAAAAAATTAATACTACTTTAGATATTAATAGCTCCTGCATCTAGGGGAGTCCCGAAGTGCTTCTCAAACTACATATCCACTCCAGCACTGAAATTCCTCGGGGGTAGAAGATGGCTGCCATGCAGGCTGCAATCTGACAAAGTGCCGTGGCTTGTTTGTCAGGAACTCTGTTTATGGTCTCATCTAAAAAGACATCCAGCCAGTAAGCTGTATTGAATTCAGCTGACCAACCCAGGGATAGCTGAAATGCTGAACAAACTCCACTGGAATTTGAACCTGTGGCTCTGTAGAGTCCGACGCTTAGATTGAAGCAGAAGACAATAATCCCCTTGTGAGACTGTGCTACAACAGTGACTCTAGACCTAGTCTCCCATATGCCATAGCTTTGCCCTATGGGTGCTGAGAAAGCAGAGTAGCACTTGCTTTCTGAACTATGACTACTGACCTAGGGTACTTGGTTTTGTTTTTCTTTTTTCTTTAAAGAGTTTCAAACCTCAGAAAGTGCACAAGAGGCTCTTCAAGATATAAACAGGCAAGGAGCTAAAGGCAGCCAACTGCAAAGTAGGAAAGCTCTCACTTCTAGCCACCTCCACAGATGGATTTGTCACATGGACTATAATGATGGGAAGCCTATTCAGCTGGTACATCACATCCTACACATAAAAAAGGAACAACTATCTACCTCTGTGAGTTAAATATCTTTGTCACAATAAATCATAAGGCAAGGTAGAGTGGAATGAGTACAGCTCTGGGAGCTGGGAAACCAGACTTCCCAATCATAGGTCAGACACTGACCTTCTATGGCTTTGGACAAAATTTTTAACTTCAGATTCCTGTCTATAGAATGGATTTACCTTCTGGGGCAGAGGGGTGGTTAAGAATGAATTAATATTTGTAAAGCGGCTTAAAGATGGAATGTGTTACATGTTTTAGTATAGAATCTGTTAAACAGACATTCAAAAGACCAGTGCAATTCGTTTCAGCAGAATGCATGCTACACAGGAAGCAGAGACCTACATTTTTCAAAAGCAAAAAGACCCAGTGTTAAAATAAAATATATGGGGAGAAACATGAAAAAGAGGGGGTCACATGCAATGGGAATGGCTGTTAATAAAGAGTATAGATTGATGGGGATCTCCATGGTTGAGTACCTCGAAGAAAAGAACAAATAATCTTTACTTGATAAAATTGCAAATCAGTTTGCAACAGTCCTATGATTCCCCGCAGCTTCCCAGTCGCCATGCTTCAACTCCAACCTGGAGAGACCACCTAGGAATGACAAGATAAGGTACCAACTATCTATTCATGGCCATTCAGACACTGGTCACAGAGACTGCCAACAAAAGATTGCTGGTTTGCATGTTGTACATTCACATCCAGTAGGAACTGAGTCCAGCTGCTTTTAAGACAGCAGTCATACTTGAATTGCTGATAAAACCTAGGACAATCGCATCTAATACTAGTACCATTTTGTTCCCATTCTACACAGGAGCAAGACATAAGGAAAAAGCTGAAGAAGTTAGACCGCAGTATCAAAAAGCTTTATAGAAGTCTGGAGAATAATACACTTTGTGTCGTTCTGTTGCCAGGTGTGAACAGGTAATATTTACAAATAGTTTTCAAAGTAGCCAGAGAACAACGTATTGCCAAGCAAGTTAGTATTTCCTGCATTACAATGAAATTTAACACTGGACAAGGGGGGCGGAGGGGATTCTTCATAGAATCATAGCTTGTAAAGACAGAAGGGATTATGAGGATCATCTAGTTTGACTTCTTGCATAATATGCATACTGGATAAAATTTTATTCAGTAAATACTGCATCAGGCCTATAACTTCTAGTTGAGCCAGAGCATTGAAACCAATTGTGATATGTTGGAGGCTCAGATTAGGCCTCTATACCGCAATTTGCTAAACTGCCAAGGAAATTCTTCTCATTTCAGTTGTCATCCTTCACTTGCCTTGCTGTCTTTGTTACGGGTTTCTTCTCCCACCCCGTCCTATTTTAAATGAATGTAGTTTCATGCCCTCCAGTCTTGCTAGTAATGAGTTTCAAGCACTCCCGTAAAGGGCCAGGTTGGCACCTCTGGAAACTGTAGTCCTGCATTTATACATATAACAGCTACAGCCCAGGCAGCAGGTGTGCGCACTTCCTTACACCGTCCTTACTTATATGCTTCATCTTTGACTTGGGACCACATCTAGTGAGTAGAGGAGGGTGATAAATTGTCCTCCTTTACCACTATGGATAGGACATGAAGCAACAGGCTTAAATTGCACCAAGGAAGATTTAGGTTAGAGTAGACATTAGGAAAAACATACGAGTTAAGCACTGGAACAAATTACCGACGGAGGTTGTGGAATCTCCATCATTGGAGATTTTTAAGAACAGGTTAGACAAACTCCTGTCAGGGATGGCTTAGATAAAATGTAGTCCTGCCTCAGAGAAGGGGACTGGACTAGATGACATAATGAGGTCCCTTCCAGTACATTTCTATGATTTTATAACCAGTGTATTCTTCCTAAGCTATTGAATACCTATCGAGTGGTAACAGGACATACTGGACTTGAAAGGCTCCATGTGTTCTCAAAGCCAGTTTTTAGGGTGCTGTTAGATGATGGGTTTTCAGCATTCTAAACAGGCTATGTAATGAATTTCAAACTACTTAGAATGGTAACTTGATATTATGAATTAGAAAAATTCAGGTGCATTCAAACTTCACTTTTGTTAGCCAGAGACCTTGGCTATGTACTTATTTCAGTTAAATCTTCCCTCCACTCCAGAGCTAATTCACCATCCCCCTATTCCATTCAGATAGAGATTGGACCATTTTGTTCAGTTATGTTCTTGGCTTTCATTCATCTTCAATAGAAAAGGCATGATTATTTCGTGGAGATGCAGAGAACATTTAATATTTACTTTTTCTTATATAAGAAAAAAGGGCATACAGTGAAAGTAAATGGGTCAGAGACTTCTCTGAATGACCTCTTGCCTGTCTGACCATGAATGCTCTATACCATCTGTGAAAGAGGTTTTGAAAGTAAAGAGATCGGTGTGCTGTCAATGATGTGTTTGCACCATCTTCCATACCAAACAGCTGTCCCTGAAGGTTATTCTCTGCCAGAGTGATACTGGGACAAATACATACTTGGGTTTAACTTGGACTTCAGAAAAATGAATTTAGATCAGGGCTGCACATAGTTGTGGCCTAAAGTACTTTTATGGCCCCCATCAACATAGTACCTGAGTGTCTGACCCAGTAGCGTAGCTGGGGGGGTGCGGGGCAGCGGCCACTCCCCCACTGAGCACAAGTGGCACCTTGTCAATATTCCTCTGTTGAGGGAACGGGTTAGGGTTAGGGCCACCTGCTGTGGCGCTTTTACTCACCTGGTGGCGCTCCGGGTCTGTGGCGGCGGGACCGTCACTCGCTCCGGGTCTTCGGCGGCGGGACCGTCACTCGCTCCGGGTCTTCGGCGGCGCGACCGTCACTCGCTCCGGGTCTTCGGCGGCGCGACCGTCACTCGCTCCGGGTCTTCGGCGGCGCGACCGTCACTCGCTCCGGGTCTTCGGCGGCGCGACCGTCACTCGCTCCGGGTCTTCGGCGGCGCGACCGTCACTCGCTCCGGGTCTGTGGCGGCGCGACCGTCACTCGCTCCGGGTCTTCGGCGGCGCGACCTTCAGTGCCGCTGAAGACACCCGGTGTGAGTGAGGGAGCGCCGCCGGCTGAGTAAAAGCACCGCAGTGGGTGGCGCCTTTCTTTTGGATCGCCTCCCCTGTTCCCTCCACTTGGCTACACGGCTGACCTGACCATCTTTATCTTCACATCACCACTGGGAGGATTATCTCCATTTTACAGATAGAGAGCAGAGGTCTAGAGAGGCCAAGTGACTTGCCTGACGTCCCACAGGAACTCTGGGGGGAGCAAGGAATTGAACCCCTTGTCTCCCAAGTTCTAGGATAGTGCTCTAACCCCTGAATATCCTCACTTGCCTGAGCATCTTACGCAGCTCATGGATTGCAGTTCTGCTGGTGTTTGCTCGCTCCGTTAACACTTAATGCAGGGTAAAATAGAACATATTACAACAGTACCAAAACAGTACAGTCTTGCTTCTGTTGACTCTGGTTACTTGAGTCAGGATGGATCACATGGGTCCTGTTGACATTGCTGCTCTATCTTGGGTAGTCTGTTGCCTCTAATCGGGTCCTTAACCAGGAGCACAGATGCAATTTACTTCATTCCGTCCAGTTTTGGTATGGCCCTTACCTTAATGCTCACATAGCCCTGACTTGAGCAAAGTGGCTTACCCTGTCACATAAATTGACTAATAATATATTGGTTGTTCATTCAGCTATATGGTAACAGTAAGGAGACTGGCTAGCTCCAATGATATCTTGTTTTAGTTTTGTAGCTCTGTTTATTGCGTGAAGATATCCTGCATCACCTTGCTGTAATATCACAATTTATTATTCAATTGCATATCAGCCCCTTTGTGTACTAAATAGACTGGTTTGGCCGTTCAGAGTGCCAGCAAGGGAGTCACAGTGCGGTCTTTCTTTCAGCCTGCTCCAGCAGTTGGTATATGCAGTCTAGTGCAAGTGTATTTTTTGCTCAGCTCAACATGGAATGCCATATTATCTAATTGGGCCTGGGGGAAGCCTGAACTTTGGGATAAGCCTCTGTAGTCTCTATTTTTGAATTCTCTTCTCTGTCCTTTGATCATAAACCCTGGGTGTAGAATCATGTTTGAAGGCGGGTTTATGGGTATAAGCAGTCATTTTGCTGCAGATAAGCCTGGGGTTGTAGAGAGCATTTGCTTGTGGGCAGCTGTGAATTAATGGCTGTATTTTCTCCTCTATGTGATTTGCTGATGAAGACCACATCCTTTTTCCCTAATTACTCATCAGAGCTCAAGTGGAGGAGTGTAGAAAAGGGCTCTTTGTACATGGCCCCCCTGAGAAACCTACTGCAGGGTCCAGACTCGAGGTTGGATTCACTCTCCCTGTCACGTTTCCCCCCTCAACCCTGCACATGACAGTCTCACTAGTTCCAAACTGTTAGTTCCTGCTGGGTCCCATGCACAGCAAAGGGAGAAGGCAACCAGTGGTCCCGAACAAGGGTGCCTGCTGCAAGGATCAGACCCATTGGCAGAACAGGCTGTGGGAGGTAGCTCCACCAGCAAGGACCGAATGGCAGCCTTAGACCATGACTCTCAGCGTATCCCCTAGCTCCAGAGAATGGAGTCACTGTCCAGTCTTGGGAGAAGTTTCCTCTCATACCAAGGAGCGTTGACCCTCCTTTCCCACCTAAGGGAGAATCTAGCCCCAAATACATTTTATTGTTATAAAGAATACACTACAGCTTTTCTTGGGTAAATCTGCCTAGCTCCCTACAATACCACAGCCTAGTTTTCAGCCTCTTGAAGCTAGCTGGGGTCATCATGATGAATGTTGATTAGCTGCGAGCTTACTGCAACTGACCATTTGCTCTGAAGAACAGAAGTAACAGATTTCTCTCCTTTATGTTGCAGTGTTTATGGATCATTCTCTGGCCTTGGTCTGATGGGAATAAAGGAAGAAAGCAGGAACAGTGCCTGTTAGACTGCCAGGTTCTACAAACGTCTTTTAAGGCTTTTTTAAATTAATTCTGTCCCCCAAGAACAATAGGCTCTGCCCATGTACTTTTTTAACATTTAAAAATAAAAATTCAAAATGGTTAGTGCAGCAAACCTTTCTTCTATTAATGCTTCTATCTTTGGTACTTTTGGCTGGCTGGGAGCCAGCTTAGTGAGCTCTGTGTGCACAGATACTGCCAAGGCAAACGTGGTAAGCCACGGTGGTCCATTTTTCTAGAAGCTGAATGGCCCCTATCTAGAGGTGGCTTAAGTCTGTAAAGGGCTTGTAAGGATACTTGTCAGCTGGGCTGTTTCCACTTAACTTGGCCTCTTCTTGACAGACGCACTGTGCAAAATTAATGTACATCTGTCCCCCAGAAAGCTTCTTTGTGGTTGTAGAAGCTCTACATTGGTGTTGTGGAGCCTTCTGGAAATTGGGCCTCAATTAACATTTCATGTTAAGTCTATTATAGATGGTGTGTTATGCTTTTCAGTGTCAATGAAGTAGCTGTGTACTGCATAGAAAAGTACTTTACTTTGCCCTTGGGAAGATAAAAGTATGATTCACATCTTGGGCTATTTCCACTTTTTTCCTCATAAGAGGAAAAATTACAACTCAGGCTGCAGCAGGAGCAAAGAAAAAGTACTTAACGGGTGAAATTCACATAGGCATAATGATGAGGTTAAACTGGGCAGAAGATAGGAAACCAGGACCCCACACCTACATAAAGTGGTAAAGAGCAGCAGACTTTCCTAGGCAGGAGGAACAGCATTGTAACCTTTTGGGTTAGGCCCAGCTTTGGAGGAAGTTTCATATCTGAGAGCAGAGGATGTTGGTCTGTCTTTAGCAGGATACAAATAATTTCCCCGCCCCATCATGGCTTGCTTTATGTCCTCACAGGTTAACTAGTTGCTGCTAACTGTTAGTAAATCAGGACCCCCAAAAAACTAAACAAGATCTCATTTGACAGTAATGCTCCAGTAGAAAGAGGAACATTTTTTCCAGTAAGAGAAAGCAGTTAAGTGTGCATGGTTTGGAGAAAGTGACTTTAGAAAGAGTTCAGTCTGATTAATTCTCCTCTCTCACAGTCCTGAGAAGAGGCATTCAGTTGTAAAGCCATGATTAAGGACAGGCCAAAATAATCAATGGCGCTAGAAGAACACCCCCCACCACATCCCACTCACCATTTTTCCACAGGGACAACGGAATTCAAGTTACTCATCAGGTGAGTTACACTCTACCTTGATACATCCAAGGAAGTGCCAACAAAAACAATTAATAGAGCCATTGTCTGTGCTAAGAGGAAAGAAAAAGCAAGATTCCCACTGTCCATTAAGCAGTTCTGTCCCCTTCTGTACCTCCTGAATTGGCAGTGCTTTGACTGGTGGAACTCTCCTCTGTGGGTCAGCTGAAAGCATTAATACCATAGAACTATCAGTGAAGATACCTGGGATGCCAGACGTACAGACAGGATTTGTTGAAAGAAGGAAAGAAAGAGCAGTGGCCTAAAGGGGAAGCAATACTGAATGTGACAAAGGTGCCAAATAAACAGCAACAAGTTTAATTACGACAAGGACTCTACTGTTGGCAGTCTCTATGCAAAGCTCTCACTAACATCAGTGGGAGATCTGCTGTGGATTGAAGAAACTATGAACTCCTGAAGTATATCCCTAAGGACATTATTGAACATGGAATGCCCTCCCCTCCAGATGAGTTGGAGCCCCAGGCTGCCAACACTACACATCTAGATGAACACACAGAGCCAAACCAGGGGAGCGGCAGCATGAGAATCAGATGGCTGAAACTGGCTCCCTGCCTGGGATCCCATCCCCCACTCCAAGCAGACCTTGGCCCAACTTCTCTGCTGCATCATATTTTAATATAGGAGGGGAAGAAGATGCCAGGTGACCAATCTATGACAGACTGATCTGGCTCCCACTGAGATCAATAGCAAGATTCTGACTCCAATGGGAGCTGGACTGAACTGTTTGGAAATAGAGGCCCCACTGATAGCTGGCTGTACCCAGCCATGCTTTGGTGTATGTTGACACTGCAGCTAGGATAGCACTTCCTAGCACAGGTAGACCTATACACGTTAGCTCTCCTCCAGCTAATGCACTAAAAATAGTGCGGCCACAGTGACATGAGCAGCAGCTCAGACTAGCTGCCCGAGTACCAATTGGCCCAAACCATTGGGTACATACTCCGGCAGCTAGCCTGAGCCACTGTCTGTCCCACTGTGGCCACAATGCAGTTTTAGCTCTGCTCGAGCTAGCATGCTAACGCACGGTCTTTCTACTTGCGCTGGAAAGTGCCCTCCCAGCTGCAGTGTGGACATAGCCTTTGATTCCTGCACTGCAAAGTAAAAGGCTCGTTTCTCCATCATGCAATTAAATGGAGCAGTCACTTCATTGCAAATAGTGAAGACAGTATTTAGTTGGTAAACATCCAGAATCCTGTCTGAAAAGTTATGGAGATGACAAATAATGCTGGCAACAATTCTATTTGTAATCATTAAAAAAAATTAAAGTTTCCCCTTTTAATTGAAAATTTATGTAAAAAGGACTTCGGCTTTAAATAAGACATTTGTACAAAGCTTGAACACAAAACAGTGAACACCAGCCAAAAGGTGCATTATGTAAACACCAAAATGTTCATTTGTTCAGTAATGCACAGAACAATGCTGCAAATTCCCTTTCCAGTGGATTGAATTTCTGTAGCTATTTCCCCCACACACACAAATCTTACTGGAATACAGGAAATCCAGAAGCTTTGAAACATTTACAGAGCTACAGTAGTCAAAATACATTGTGACTAAAGAATTTTTTTAAAGGGATAATTTAAATACAGAAATATTTTTACAGTCTCACAGGTAAATGAACGGCAGATCAGATTAGAAAAAAGCACCAAAATATTTAATATACATCTGGCACAAGGTCTACAAGAAGTTGGTAATGGACAAACCAATACCTTGCTTTTTAGAGAAAGGAAAAACCAGACTGCATTTAATGCTCTTATTTAATAAGGGACACAGTCAGCTTAAAAGCAAAAACAAATCACACCCAAGACTACTATAACCAAATAGAATCTCTTAGTTTGTTTGCTTTGTGCATTTGACAGCACTTTGTAGAGCACTTTCACTGTTTCCACTCTGTGGGACGTTCGCACAGTAACAACTGGTGAGAAAAAGTGTAACTGTAAAACCACAAATATCGGCAAGGGGACTCAAAGCAGCAGGTATAGTACCTGGAACGAATGTTATAAAAAGTTTCAAATTGGCTCTATCCCTTAAAAAAAAAAAAAAGGAACAGCATGAAACAGGATGCATCCCAACCAATTTCAAGCATGGCACATCTGATACATATATGAGAGAAAGCATGGCCCTGTAGACACGACATATTAGTATTTTCGAACACTCAGAAGACTATTGGATGGGGCATTGGGTATCTTTTAGGTAAATCCAAAGGCAATAACATGAATCCTATGACTATTCCCATCTGTGTAACTATGGTGGAGTGTTCTCCTCTGACAAGTTTTTTATCTCTCCCTGCTGGTTTTAAGCAGGAATGCCTCTTAAAGGGAATCAAGTGCACTGACTTGTTACATAGATACTGGAGAACAAATATTAAGCCAATTGTGTTCACATATGATTGAGTGAAAGCCAAATGAAGTTGTCCAAAGCTGAACAGATCTAGGTTATTTCTCTGGGAGTATATAAACGATATAAACAAGATTCCTCCTGTCACAGGCAAATTTAGCTGGGCTCAGATCCATCCAAATATTAAATGTTAAAAGAACAAACCTTGCTCTCTACAAACTATTTTACTCAGCAGTCCACTTCCAGACAATATTCCTTGACCTTGCCCTCACACACACTGACTCACTGCTGCTACAGTCCCTCACACGAGCCATCATGGATCCCAAATATCCAGCTTTAGGCATCAGTCCTAAAAGCTCAAGCAGCAATTTCTCCAGGAACTGAAGATGCTCAGCAACAAACAGGATTAGGTCCTTAATCTGCTCCTGCCTCCCTTTTTCCCTTTCATTCATCATCTGATAGTTAAAATATCCTTTAAAGAGCAAACACTTTTCAGATCACTGTTTACAGGTACTCTAGAAATTTTAGCCTTAAAATATTAAGCACTATGCTGTAAAGTCCTCTACTGCTAGTACTGTATTCCCATAAGTGTAACAGCAGCCAGCCTTGAGCTCTGCTGGAATTTCATGCAGATCTGTCATTTCTGTCATGCAGGACTTGTTCTGTTTAGTAAACCAGGGAGAGCAAAACAAGTTTCAGTGCTGGTTCTGCATAAATGGCAATATTCAAGTAAATATGTATTCCACAGCAGGTAACTTTCAGCTCCAAAAATATAATTTAAGGAAAAATAAAGTTCTAGCATGAACAAAGACAAAATGCTTTTCTGCCTGTGTATAGAGCTATCTGCAAATATCCAGAGGGAACTTATTTGAAGAGTGCAACTATGCAAAGGTAAGAGCTTAAAAATTGTACAAAAAACAGTTATACTTACATAAAACTGAAGACAGAAAGGTTGATTACTATACTAGAGAGGAATTGCTATGAATTCCATAGATCATTTAAGGCAAGCTGTTTGCAGAACTAGTCTGTTCAAGCCTGTTGCTTCACAAATTCCCAATTTTTTATTTTATTTTGCTTCTTCACAGATAGTGCAAGAGGTCAAATGAATTACATACTCACTAGGGGGAAACCCACAACAGCTCTGAGTTTGGAAGAATGGTCTTATAGCTGCACTAGCTGCTGTGTAACGTTTACATCAGGCTTACCCAGAGAGCAATTCTGCTGTACATTTTGAATGGGAGGGAATAAATTGTGGCTCATGAAGACAACATCCAAACGGATTAAAACAAAGCAAGAGTTAAACTGGCATGCCACCATCTCTAACAATTTAAGAACTTCTTAGCTTTTCTTTGAACATAAAATTACATGTTGATCTTGAGAGGCAGGAGAATGGACACAGCTATTGAAGCTGAATTGGTCCAAACAAATGGAAGGTGCAAAACTGATTAAAATGCTAGTTACAGCAGGGATGGGCAAACTTCTTGGCCTGACAGCCACATTTGCGTATGGAAATTATATAGCGGGCCATGAATGCTCACAAAATTGGGAGTTGGGGTGCGGGCTCTGGGATGGGGCCAGAAATGAATTCAGGGTGCAGAAGGGGGCTCCGGACTGGGGGTACGGGCTCAGGGGTGGGGTCAAGGGGTTCAGAGGCCAGGAGGGATCAGGGCTGGGGCAAGGGGTCGGGGCACAGGCTCCAGGTGGCACTTACCTCAAGCAGTTCCTGAAAGCAGCAGCATGTTCCCCACACTGGCTCCTACGCAGAGGCGCAGCCAGGCACCTCAGCATGCTGCCCTGTCCTCAGGTGCTGCCCCGTCCTCAGATGCTACCCCTGCAGCTCCTGTTGGCCATGGTTCCAGGCCAAAGGGAGCTGTGGGGGCAGCGCTTGGGGCAGGGGCAGCATGCAAAGCCCCCTGGCTGCCTCTACCCGTAGGAGCCGGGGGGGGGGGGGGAGACATGCTGCTGCTTCCAAGAGCCATAGCATGCGCAGAGCAGGGCAAGCCCCGGATCCTGCTCCCCGGCGGGAGCTTGAGGGCCGGATTAAAATGTCTGAAGGGCTGGATGTGGCCCCCAGGCCATAGTTTGCCCACCCGAGTTACAGCCTAACATGGAAGGAGGGCAATGAAATATACAAACATTTCTCATGGTACTGCATTGGGTGGGTTGTTAACACATTCTAAGAAACAAATTGAATAGGCCACCCTGTTCGCTCTTAAGGAACGGCTTTTTGATCTCCCAGGGAAGGCCTGTTTGTTACTGATATACTCTAGCCCAAATGGGAGCGGAGGGGAACCCCAACTCCACAAGCATGACTTTGATCACTGCATTGCAGTGCACTGTATTTCTCCAACATTGTAGAATAGCTAACATCCTGAATGACCTAAACTCATTCAGCAGTTTGACATGGTTCTGGGTTTTTTAGATACATGGGAATGGTCCCTTATAAGATTCAATGAAGCTGCATGCACATTACTAGCAGTATTTTGAAGACTGCAGTGAACTTAAGGAGACAGATAATACCTAACGTCAATATAATGAAGTAGATTAGTTATCCGGATATAAAATCTTGGAAGGAAAGAATGGTGACACTTAACCACTCAGTAAATCTAAGAACAGATCAACAACCAGGTATTACATGGTGAATGAATTAAAGCCTTCTGTCTTACAGTCTGATGTATTTTATTGCGGTTATAGAGTGAAATTTGAATCTCTGGATTCATATTGTCAATAGTTTGGAGAGAGAAAGATTATTACATACATGCATGTGTGCGCGCCTGACTACAACAAAATTAAGCAGACACCTAACTTTAAACATATACAGCAATTTAGAGTACATATTCTTCAGTGTGTGTGTGTTTGGTCTTTTAATGAAATACTAAACTGAAGAATTTTTTTTAAAGACACTTTAGGTAGTGTCTGAGGTTCATTTTTAAACATGAAGGGCTAAATTCTGCCCTCAGACATGCACACCTTTCCATAAAATTCAGCCCAGGAGTAGAGTCTGGTACCCAATTAATTAAGGCTGTCTGTGACATCATACTGTAGAACACAAAGCTGCAAGACCTGGAAACTTACAAGGCTATGCCATGAATGAGAAGGATATAATTTCAGCTGCCATAATATCAGAGCTGAAGTGACTTTAATCACCAGAGACTAGAGATGGAGTTTCCTTGTTCAACACAGTTTCATAAAATGTTTATAAACTAAGAGGTTAGTTTTATTTACATTATATAAATATAATGAAAGGGATATTCATATTGAGACCGTCTCATGTCAATACCAAGAACTATTCTCTTGGGTTATAACCATTTCCTAGAACATGTGATAAGCTGAGTTATTGTTTCTAGTTTTATTTTCCTGTGGTTTGTATAGTAGAATTGCACTAATATTAATCCATTTAGAATAGCACCTGCAGCAAATGGATTCACATATTCACCATCTAGTCTCATTTAATGTATTCTCAGTCACGCTCATGACCATCACCAAATGTGCATGATCCTGCAAAGGATCCTTTACTTGCGAAACTAGTCCTATTTGACCTCAATGGCATTACTCACATGAATAAGGAGTTTGCAGGATGGAGTGTCAATTAATTTGGGATACTAAATTTTAAATGTGTTCTGAGCCACAATACTATGTAGCTGTCTGAAACTCAGTGTTTTTACATAAGTCACATTCTTTAGGTGTAGAAAGGAAGGCAATAAAATGACACGAAGCTTGGCTATCAGACCATTTTCCCAGTTGATGACAAAGTTGCAATGCATATCTCTGCAGCTACTTACCTCAAGATATAGCAGTTTCACAACATCATCAAGTTGTAGCTATACTTTTTTAAAGATCAGCAACACAAAGAAATCCTAATGGTTTCAAGAATCTCATCAGCATCATGCCCATTTATAACCCTTAATCTACACTTTAAAGATTTTATATATATTTATGAAAAATATGAATATATTTGGTCTATTCCGTGGAAGTTCACAGTTCAACCATTAAATAAGGACACTCTCAGAGGCTCCAGGATTAATAAAGGTTTCCCAGAAACATGTACAAAACTCCAATCCAATATAGTGAGCATTAAAAAGCAAGCTATATTTGATGTTTAGGATCATCAAAATGTCAGGCAATCCAGAACAAGTACTGTCACTCACATTGTCGTGTAAAGTTGCACAACTCAAGCAAAGAACAGATTGTTAGTCTTTGTAGTCCTGGGTTTGTATCAGTTTTAAAATCCCAACCTTGACTTTTTGTATTGTTTCTCTTTTGTAATCCAAAAGTGAAATTTAGTATAGAACAAAAATAAATGGCTTTTTTTCAAGATAGATTTGGCTAGCATTATAAGTGTTTGGTATCCAATAGGCTGGAATGATTCCTGGTAGAGTAAATAACTATAGAACAGGGCTTTCCTTTTGTTACAACAGCATGGCACCAAGCCACCCAGGTTTGCATTTTTTTTCAACCGGAATTTCCCCTCTTTCACACAACTACCGTCACCATCCTGCCTTGGCAAACCACCCTGAATTACACCTAATGGCTAACCCTTGGTGTGCTGTAGAATTTTCCTCTGTACCCCAATCCATATTTAGATCAGACCTTAAAAACCACTCTTCAGTTTCTAGGCCATAATCCTTTGAAGCCATTACAGTCTATTAAGTAATGACTGTCACAATTCAGTACTTACGTGCATGCAATAAGTATACAATGAGCAACCAATTTTCAAACTTTGGACATTTTAAGTTCTTTTTAAGAGGAAGTAAAGTGATTTAACCAAAAAAAACCAACAAAAAAAACCAAGATACTAGATCATTAACATAATACATGTGTAGCCTTAAAGTTATAAATAAAGGGTTTCTCCATTTATGCTCAGACCAGTCTACACTTAAAGGTTTTGCTGGCATAGAAATGTTGGTTTGAGGTGCGATTTCTCACATCACCACCCTCAACCATAGCTGTGTCACCAAAGGGCCTAATATAGATACAGCTTTACTGTCAAAAAAGTACTCTTGCTTAATTTGCTTACCAAACCAGAATGCTTATACCAGCAAAAGCACCTGTTTACTGGTATAAATGTCTACACTAAGACGATTTTGCCAGTATACAGACAAAATGTACACAAAGCTTCAGCATATATTTAATTACCAGGAACCAAGTCCTAAATTTTGTGTTTCTCCTGCAAGTTGACAACCTCTGTTATACTTGAAATGGGAGCAACATTAGTTTTCCATAATTTTTACACATCCCTAATGCACTCAGCACTTGCTAAAGAAATAGAACATTGACCTCTCATCATGGTGAGAAGATGTAATTTGAGCATATCTTCTTAAACAGATATGTACTTTAGTTTAATTACACAAGCACTGTTAATGATGCAGGATCTCAAAACAGATCTTGCCACTGGATTTGCTAGCATGCAGTGACCATTGTGAGAGTCCGCAGGGGCTCTTCCTGGGCACTGGGATGCATGGTAGCAATTTACAATTTGTTTTAAAGAGCCCTACAGCACAAAAACCATTGGACAATATGAACTAATTGCTCAGCAGTTCCTTTTTTTTTTTTTTAATTTAAGCCATTTTATGATCCTGAATTACAACTCTGAAAATAAAGTTGTATAATAGAAATGTATCAAATATATGGAGCCAATGCTTCGCTTAATAGAAAGCCTCAGCAGTTATCCCTTTTACCAAGAAGTATAAAAAAGCTGATATATTAAAATTAAAAAAGGTAGCATCAATAACCAAAAAAATGTCAACCAGTGTTAATAAAACTCCCTTTTTAGGTCTTAACAGGCAAATAATCCCAGTACAGGTAATTTAAAACAATAAATTGAGTCCTATTTAAACATTATTAAATCAGACTAAAAATGAATTGTCTACAGTGTTGTCATTAAGAACACATTAAAGAACTCACTTTTTCATTGAGTGCCAATGTTGTTGTTGCCCCAGAAAATTTGGAGGGGTGTAACTATGCTTTAACAATTAAGTATAGGTTAAAAAATTGGTTTGTCAACATGAATACAAGAGATCATCCCTACACAGATATACTGCACTTGCCAGACAAGTAAGTTGATCATACTTAAGATACAGATCAAGTGTAAATTAAAGCAGATTTAACATACCACAGTTTTCCTTGAAAGCAGCTTTTGCGCTTCTGTTAATGTTTAACAGCCATAAGAAGCAGAACCTTTGGCTCCAAAGTATTTTCACATAACCATAAAAATATGAATGACTCTTCAGCAGAAAGGAAGTCTCCTTCCAGTAAAACTGAGGTAGCACTGCTCTTTTGCATGTGATGCTTAACTAATTTAGATACAAAGTGTTAACTACAATTCAGTTGACTGACAGGTACAGTATGTTTTCATAAATAAAATCCAACATTTAGTTCAATACTCCAAAAATAGAATGACCTGAACTCATGTTTTCTGAGAGTTAGCTTAAAATGGGTTTTAGCCATATTACAAAAAGCAGTCACTTACGTTGTTTTTAGAGCCTTATCTGGGAATTAATGCATTTGTAGCTAGCAGTTAACACTGCTATTCATGTTGGTATAAAACCTTAAAATTAATATAACCTAAAATTTAAACAGTGTAAACAGCACTACACACAGTACAGACCTGCCCTGATAGATGTAGTATACAAAACTTGAATCTGGCACTGTATAATTTAGCAATGTTAATTTAAACCTAACAAAAAGATCTACATTGTGCAAGAAATGTCAGATTTATACTAATCTGAAATCTTTTTTAAAAAAAGACAACTGTTTTTAACTTGTAGCCAGGGTCAAATATTTCAGGGCAAGGTATAACCAAAATTAAGAAAGTGCCTAAACCATGATACAGCATTTTAGAGCCCTTTCAAATACAAGGCAGAGAAAGGTGTAAAGTAGAAAAATCTGGAGCCTCAGTAATTTCCAGAAAGGTCCAGAGTTTACATTTAATGAAGGGCAACAGGTTCTTTCTGTCACTGCTGCTTAAATGCTGTTAAGTCTGTTCTTCTATACACGGACCCTCTGTGTCTGAACATGTAATACATTTGGTTTCCTCTTCTTTTTTCCTTCGTTCCATTTCCCATTCCACAAAGGTATCAAAGAGACTAGGCCAGGCCTCATCTTCACTGTAGTTGCTAAGGTCTGGTCCAATCACCTGAGTAAAATTTAGAAACATGTTCCATGTGTCCCGGGAGATTCCCTTGATTCCTGAGGGGTTCTCAATTAGGAAGTTTAACCACTGGTCCAATATAGGGGGGTTATTTTGGGTGAAGACTAACTTCCAAAGGGCAATGGCTATTTCCCGATGTAAAGACCTCTGTCCTTCTTCAGAGTCCAGGCCAAATTGAAAGGTGAAACGATACAGATCCTTGAATTTATCTTCTTGTTTGGCTTCATTTAAGAGGCTGGGGAACCTAGAACAAATGCCATCAATGCTGTCCGCATTTATTGCTTTGCAGCCCTCAAAGAACTCCTTCCTATTAGCAAAAGAAAAACCATCTGTTAGTACCTTCACACACAGACTATAAAACCCTATCTGAGTATAGCTAGTTAAAGTCAAAAATTTACCTCCTTTGATAAGACTAGTAAGGCTAGGTACTGCCAAATTCAGCACACACCCACCTTTCATCTGAAGTATTTACATGTCAGCAGTGAGAGCTGCGAAGCAGCCTGTTCAGGATGAAATTTGCATTTTAAAAGTTTGTAATTACTTTTGAATCCAAGTTTGCAGCACTGGTAAATTACACCACTGCGGTGCCATGAACATTTGAAAGGGATTATTCTGTGTGGCCTTCACTACTCCCTGAACGAGCAATGCTTCACCTTCCTCTGATCTTTACCTCTACGGGAATTTAACACTGGAGAAATGCCAGATTGGCAGGTGTGAAGGTTCAGTCTGTTTTTTCCACCAAAGCATCGTACAGGCAACATCAATGCAAGCCACCCTGGGTGCCTGTCCTAAATAATGCTTTGCAGACATCACTGTCAAGGAGCAACTTCAACTGTAGTGATCCTTCAGTCTCCGGTCCCTCTGCCAAGACTGTGAAACGAGAGTTCTGGTTGTGAGAGTCAATGATCAGGCACCTGCTCACCAGGCACTGAACAGAGATCACCAGCTCAATTTACATAGGCTACTGAACAGTTATATACAAATGGTTTTTAGTTCCTACAATCTAGGGCCATTTTTAACCTGACAATCTACAGTTCGAAGGATCTGTTCTTCTACTAGCGCCATGACCCATCCAGTTCGTATGGTTAGCTTTCATACGATAATGAGCGGATCGCGGACTTTTCTTTGTGGGCAGGGGGAAGACAGCAATGAGATCTTGAATTTCTCTGTTTAGAGAAAAAACTAGAAGCTGTACTTTGAGAAACAATCCACCCAATGCAAGCCAGGCTGCCTGAAACCTACTGCTACATATGGTAGCTATTCTACTGGTGAAAGGATATCACTCAGGGAGTCTGCAGCAGGAAGAGCATTATATTGGTGCTGAATGGAGCCAGCCTAATAGTCAGTTGCGCAGTGCCATGCATAAGACTTGATATACCAACTCCTTTACTTCCCAGCGGCCATGGCTAGTAGTCATGAGGGAATTGCACAGACACAGCAAAGTTACTGGGCACTGGAACTTCCTAGGACAAAGTGCAATAATCCTGGGATTATTTGTTGGTAGTGTAGGACTGGAAAGCCCAACCTCCAGCATCTAATGGGAGGCTACCCATTAGTGTGCTATGCAAACAGTTTAAATCTTTTGAAATTATGACCACTAACTATTTCATTAAAGCGACTACATATCTAAATATTCGGAAGAGAGGATCTGTCTTCTCTGACTGGGCATTGAAAAGCCTCAGGATTTTGGTTGGTTGGGTTTTTAAGTATACTTGTGGGGAAATTCTGCACCACTGCGTGGGCACAGAATTCATGTCATCTGCAGATTTCTTTGCTTCCCCACAAAAAAATGACTTTTTTTGATGGGGAAGCAAATGGAAGCCGCAAGAACGGTCTTGTGGCCCTCCCCAGCAGCACCAGTCTGTGGTTTTGGGCACCCAGAGCAGCGGGCACAGAGGTAAATCACAGGGCAGAGGGAGCTGGGGATGCCTTAGCCTGCGCCGGTCAGACCCACCCCACATCTGCCCAACCCCTATGCATCCAGACCCCTCATACCCAGACCCCCACACTGAGCCTCACCCCCCTCACTCCCAGAATCCCCCCACCCCCTGCACCCAAACTGCCCCTGACAAGCTTCCAGCTTGTGGCTCCTACCCTGCACCAGGCTCACCTGTTGCTCCCAGCTGGGCTGAGGGTTGGGGGGAGGAGTGAACTTCCCCTGCACAGAGTGGCCAAGGCCCTGGGGCTGGGTCAGACCCACCCCCAGAAACCTTCCCCGGCTCCACACCCTGCCCCACTTCCTGCCCCCATCGCTCCTTGGCCGTGGGGGGAGAGGTCGCCCCTCAGCCCAACCCCATGCATCCGGACTCCTCCTCACCCAGACCTCCCTGCTGAACTCCCCCAATCCTGCATCCAGAACCCCTGCAAACTCCCATCCCACCAAGCCCCTACCTATGGACCCCTGCTGAGCCCCTCCCTCCTACATCTGTACCCCCACTCCTGCACTAAAACCACCACCCACAGAGCCACCCCGCACTCGAACCCTCCCCATGCATCTTGACCACCCCACTGAGCCCCCCACACCTGGATCCCCACCCCACTAAGCCCCAACCAGCTGCACCGGGACCCCCACCCCACCAAACCCCATTCTCCCAGCGCCCAGACTCCCCATCTGACACCCAACCACTTTCACCTGGACCCTCCTGCAAAGTCTCTCCCACCCCATGAGCTCCTGTGCATCCAGATCCCCCCCCCCCCACAGAACCCTCTCACACCACACCTGCCCCCCCCACACTAAGCCCCTCCACACTTGGATCCTGCTGAGCTGAGCCTGCCTGCCCACACCTGGTGCAGAGGGGCAGGGCCCCAGGGTGTTTCTGGGACAAGCCCAGCCCTTGCACTGTGTCAGGTTCGCGTGCAACCTCACTGCCAAGTCTGCGTCTGGAGGTGGGGGAGGAGACTGCAGGGTGATCTCCCACCTCTGTGCAACCAGCCTCCACACTTTATTGACAAATAACATTTGCAGAATTTTAAAATATTGTGCACAGAATTTTTTTTTGGGTGCAGAATTCCCTCAGGAGTATAAATATAAGTTTCCCTTCTCCCCAATACTGTGAAATGTGCTAAAAGGCAACTGGTTGCCACCCTCCACCTCAGAGAAAGCTACATTTCAGTGGTGCTGTAAATATATAGTGTTTAAAAGCATTGCTGCTGACCAGCATGAAAGACACTATATAAAAATGTAAAAACAAGGAAAAACGGTTTGGTCTCTAGCTCCTAGAATGCACAAATGCCACGTACAACACTGGCAGTCTGGGAACCTTGTACAGGAGATTAATTTACTTAGCATGCTGTTTTATCGGAACGGTAATAGCAAGTAAGTGCAGTGGATTACACAGATGTTAGTAGCTAACTTTACATTACATTTCTCTTATCTGCATTAAAGTAAAGATCAGTTTCAGCAGTATCTAACATTACTATCAAGTTGGTACTCAAGAGGATAAGACTGATTGTGATATGTCAGCGTTATACTGAAGTTCGGAGATTTCTAATGCACTTTTCACCATAGGCAGCAAAATTTCTGAAGTGTGCCTTCAAGCACAGAAGACTGACGTGTTGCAGAAAATGAATGGCATTTCCTTTCATAACTACTTTTTTGTTTGCTTAAGTTCAATCAAATTACATATTTAAAAGGAATGAGCATTCAAAGTTAACAGGGTTTCTCACCAGTATATAGAAGATATTTTATATGTTCAAATATATTCTATTTACAAGTGCTGTAGGAACTAACCTTGTAAATTTGCACATGGTAGCTGCCTGGAATTTCCAAGCCAAGACTAGCACTTTAAATTCAGTGGGGTCAACACAGAGGTCATTGCAAAAACGTTCCATGCCTTCTTCCAGTATGGCATCTTCCCGTTCGTCCTTGTATCTCCTAAACAATTCCCCAATCCTTTGGGCTGAAGATTCTTCTGTGCCGGAAACAGGCTCTTTCTTTGCATCCCCAGAGAAAGTTGAAGGTTGACTAGAGTCTAAAGCAGTATCCGTTTTCTTTGTCCCATTGACAAGTATGTCGCCAGAGGATTTCACACATACTGAGGTATGTTCTTCTTTGTGAACTGCACTTCTTTTGCCATGAGACTTGCTGCTAGATTCTCTATCTCCATTTTTGCTGCCAAGGGTGGAAGAAGGATTCTTGCACTTAGTGACACACTGGCCCATGTTGTTGCAAGCCCAGCTTTTAGAGCAGTCCCCTTCTGATCAGACGCCCTCTCAGCTGCTGTTCAATGAACTTCAACATGCCATCAGTGGGAGTCGACTAACCTGGAAATAAGGTTTAAAATCAAATCACTGTTTTCCCACAGAGACCATATTAAGTAGTTAAGTAACATTCACAGAAGAACAAACAAGAGACTAACTTCAGGAGTTTAAGCTTTGCTTACTGAAGAGGAATAATGTACAGAAAGCTAGTGTATGCCATAAATACAGGCAATTTCAACTAAGGTCTGTTGCTTTACCTAGAAATCAATGCAGCTCACTCAGCAGCTGCAGTACACTAACGCGTCCTAATAAAGGAAATTCCTAAAATTCTTACTGTAACATAGGTTACAAAGAGGTTGATTCATGTGCAGAATTCATCAAGACAGACTACTCCAACCGAGAAATATTTTAGAGGAAATCATTTAAAAAACCATGATACACTTAACATACAGAATACAAGACTGTGAAACAAAGCAACATCAGCCAAGGACACTATGTTCTGTTGGAAGCCCCAGCATTAACTTTGGCTTTTTGTTGGCTTTGGTCAGTTTCTGACCAACATTCAAAATCTAGTTTTTTGTTTCCATGTATGTTTGCATGTATGCATGTTTACAGAGGGGGAAGGTGGTTAAAACTGGAGATGCATCTTTCCTGGAAGATAATAATATGTATTTAATAGAGGAGCTATTATTCATGGTTTCAAGTACCTATCCCAGTCCCTTGGGAGAGAAGGAGTGTGAGGGACTGCGGGGGGATTTTCCAAGAAAGTTTCACACACATACTAAGGAGTTAATACTCCCAATTTCAGTTTATAAATTTAAACCAAACACCATAATTTCTTTTGTAGCCACTTCATTCTAATCAAATTATGAAAGTTACAACTTTTTTACAGAGCATATTTTACCAATGCAAAAAGATTCAGATTAAAACTAAAAGAAATCCCTTGACAACTATCATGCCAAAGGGCAGCAGTTTTAGGGCTTAAACATTTTAGAAAATCAGAGTAACTCAAAGTACAGAATTGTATATCTTATTTCTGCTCCTCCAGTCACAACTATTGGCTTGTATCTTGCCTCTGCCAATTAAGCAACAGCCTCCAATGAGAAACTGGACTTTTAGTGCCTTTTCATTACAGCTTCCCTGTTACTTTACTTCCACAACCTGGAACCAGTGAGAGATGAAAAAAGGAAGAGTAAGTAACCAATGTAAAATACAAAAAAGGCAAATAGAGAAGTATGTGTTATTCCTTCCTGCTCCTTGTCTGTTCAGGTTGTAAGTGCTTCAGGACTTGGACCTGTAATTGTAAGGCAATTGCCAGTTACCACTACCAGAAGTGGTACCAACGGCAAATGATTGCTTCAGAAACGAAGGGGATGTTTACACTGCAATCAGAGGTGTGGCTGCAGCACGTTAGTTATACTGGAGCTAGCTTTAGTCTAGCTATCACAGGTACCAATAGCAGTGACGCACAAACTGCAGTGTTTGCTGGCCGTCCAAATACGTACCCAGCGTAGCAGGCAGGCTTGCACAGCCAGTACCGAAGCCTGTGCTGCTGGGGCTAAGCCACAACAATTTAATCAATATATTTTCTCTCATCCCACATGCAATAAACTCATATATGTTTATCTTGCTTTGATCATTTGTTCTGACGGTGGTAGGGAAGGCGGTTAGTTTCACAGTTCACATGATATACTGCAACTCAGCCATTATGGCTCTGGTTTTCCCCCTCGGAAAAAAACAAAATTTTCCCCTCATTATCCCATTCAGTTTGCTAGAATCTAGAGATGGAAGAGACTTCTTAGATACTGGACATGAGAAGGAGCAGGCATCCTGTGGTTTCCAACATTCCAAATCCTTAACATCTTTTAGGTAATCTGCATCGTTTGACATACCATTTGTATATGGGGGCAAGTATCCATTTAACGTTTGTCAAGACCAGCTCTGATTTAACAGTGCTATCTTCACAAGTTCATTTTTTTAAGGGTTCGCTTAATTGTGTTTATTTTTCCCCCAAATACTATAAAGGGCTGCTTGTTTAAAAAGCCAAATGCTACTTGACATTACTGTTATAGCTCTTTGATAATTAAATATACAATCTGTCTGGTGCCATTGCTCCCATTTGCCTGCAGGTCCACTTTGCCACTTTCCCCTGCAGTCTGCATCACAGTAATTTCACTCTACTGAAAGTCAATCAATTGTGAATAGAACACTGCTGTACTGAATGCAGATTCCACGATACTAACTCTCTCCCGGATTTGCTTAAATTGATCTGAGTCTGAATCCCAGTTTACTTGTGAATGGATGGCTAATAGCTCCTTCCAGAAGTAATACGCCATACTTAGGTAACTGAATAATGTAGCTCCACAGATTAAGTTTTTGTTTCTAAGCATGCAAGAGAAACTGAGTAAAATGAAAATCCAGTGTTATAGCAAAATATTTTTTTTAGAAAGGTAGGCTTCTGGCAGGGTATAAACCAGGGGTGGGCAAACTTTTTGGCCTGAAAGCCACATCGGGGTTGCAAAACTGTATGGAGGGCCGGGTAGGGAAGACTGTGCCTCCCCAAACACCCTGGCCCCTGCCCCCATCCACCCCCTCCCACTTCCCACCCCCTGACAGCCCCCCTCAGAACCCAAGTCATCCAACCCACCCTGCTCCCTGACTGCCCCGACCCCTATCCACACCCCTGCACCCTGACAGGCCCCCCAGGACTCCCACACCTATCCAACCGCCCCCTGCGTCCTGTCCCGACTGCCCCCCAGAACCCGCCCTCCCCCCTTACCATGCCGCTCAGAGCACCAGGACCAGCAGCCACGTAGCCCGGCTGGAGCCAGCCATGCCGCCGCACAGTCTAGAGCACCAGGGCAGGACAGCGACTCTCACAGTCACACTGCCCAGCAAGAGCTCGCAGCCCTGAGTGCTGGTGGCACAGCAAGCTGAGGCTGCGGGGGAGGGGGCATAACAGGGGAGAGGCCGGGGATTAGGCTCCCCAGCCGGGAGCTCAAGGGCTGGGCAGGATAGGCCCACGGGCTGCAGTTTGCCCACCTCTGGTATAAACCATCATGCATATGGATGTAAGACAACCTATAGCTGTTGGGGGTTAGGAAAAATTTCCCTCTGGGCAGGATATCCGTAACTGCCTACTAGTGCAGGATTTAGTGCAGGTACTGGCCCAAGCCAGACGCAGGATACTGGATGGATCACTACATGGGTCACCGATCTGATCCAATATGGCAATTTTTATGTTCATGTATATCTAGAAACAAGAGAAGAAAGTTCACATTGCATGATTGTGATTTACATAATCAAGCTGTACATGTTCTCTACCTATGTGATTTTTGTTCTCACGCTTCCTAAGTAATGATTGGTTTCACCACAGAAAAAGATTGCTGATATTTTTAAGTCTGGTTTAAGTCATTTTTAAGTCACTTTTTACAATATGACAATGTTGATCTCATTACTACTTTTCCTAATGACAGTGAATATATTACATAGCATGAAGGTCTCCGTCCATCAGTGTTATCAACAGACGCTGTAGGTGAGAAGATCTTATCTTCATGGTAGTTTCAGAAATTAGTTTTAGGTTAGCCTATATTGTGCAAATTAGCCAAGTTTCAAATAAGCGTCTGCCCACGCACCTCTCCCCTTCAGAAAGGATTTTCCTATATTCCAAACCATCTGTCTGATTATGAGACTTGCTGTCTGTTAGCAGTGCTTTACTAACAACAGCACAACACCCACACCAGCAGAGCCCAGACAGTGTCAGCTATTTGTCCAGAAGTGGAACATCTCCCTTCTCTCTACTGAGTAGCTGTTCCAAAACGTAATCCTACCTACTACAAGCAGACATCAGAAGAGATTTAAAGTACCACTGTTGTAATTCCTCACTTCTCTTGTAGTACAGGAAACTTGAGGCAACATTCCAATTCTTTTGAAGTACTCTTGCTCCAAAAATAGCAAAACCAGCTTTAAATAACTTGTCCAGCTACCTCCACACTCAATTTCTCCACATATCTTGTTCTGCAACTTTCTGGTTGTTTTCCAGTGTTGCTTCAGTGTGGGAATGCTGTTCTCACACTGCTGGATCCACTCCACTTGCTTGCTAGTCTTTTTTGCTTCCCATTCCACTCGTGTTTCAAAAGTGGAAGATGCAACAGAATGGGATGAAGAAAAGAAACAATTGTGCATATGGGGAATTATATTTCTTATTGGGAGAGACGGGGGAGAAGAGATCCAATTGCAGCATCAGGAGCTCTGGTGAGAGTTCAGAATTTAGTGGGGGATCAGAAGAAAATTGCTTCTGATTATAAAGTAAGTATAGGAAATAAGTAACATGATCTCAAAGTGATTTAGATCATCTAGTATGACCAAGCAAGCATAACTGAAACTCAAGGAGAGTATTCTCACTTAGAACGTTAATATGAATGGTTAAGTTCAGATGTATCCAAATATTAAGATCTTTGCATTAGAAGGCCGTGTAATTGCCATAAGCCATATGGACAGAGTAAAAAAATATACACTAAACGTATTTATAAATGTGAGTTGCAATTTGATCAAAACATCAGGACAAGTGAATAATGATAAAAACTAGGAGGAAAAAGCTGCAGATACCATTCGTTATAGACTACTACTAGAGAATAAAATCTGGACCAAAATCTAAGGAAATCAAAGCCACAGGATACTGTACTCCTGAAGGATTTTGACTACTCAGACAGCTGTTGAGCAATAATTGACAGTTAAGCATGAATCATCTAGAGATGTCTATGTTATAAGAAAGACAGGCTCATGAACCAGAAAATGGAGAATCCAGAGCACCATTGTGAAACTATTTTTTCCAACCAGAAGGAAGCAACTGAGAACCCAGCAGCTAGTAGTCACTACCAATAAGTAAAAGCCCACCACTAAGAATAAGATTTGCAGACTTCCATATTATACATGAAATAAAATTAAAGAGGTAGAAACCATTAGGAAGATCTTATTAATACAGCCATTAATTTTAAAAAGTAGGTAAGAAAGTAATTGAAGGGAATAATACTGATGAACTGACTCCACCATAGCAATTATTTTTGAAGTCAAAGAAATAGGAATATTCCATAAGAATGGAAAAAAGCAAGCGGGTTTGAGGGTTTTGTTGGGGGTTGGAGGGTTAAGTTAGACAATGCCTTACTGCTCAGTAAGTTTAACTGCAACCACTAATATAATGGAACCAAGAGTGAGACAAGAATCCATTAACACCTGAAGAATAATGAAGTCAGGAGCAATAAACAGCACCAGAATGTTTTTAATTTAATTTAAACTAGAACTTACAAAATTCAAAGGAGAGTAATAGGACAAAATGGCAGTAGGTGTCAGAGGAAACCCAAAACAGATCTCCCTTCATTGCATGAAAGAAATGAAAAGTTTAGGGATTCCCACTGCAAATGGAAGTTCAGCCATGCTAATTGGTATATCCCCTTCCATCGTAACACAGGGAGCATACTCCATGGCGACAGCATGGCTGAAGTTCTGCAGGATATCCTCACTGTCTCAGCATCTCCCAGCAAATCCCTAGAAAGTTTCCAACAGAAATTAATCCAGACTCCTACAGAATCCTGGCTGTATGGCATGACAACATAGTATCCAGAGGACCAGAGGCTGGAGGCTGAGGAGAGGCTGTTGGGAGTACCATGGATGTTCCAGCTCTGTGCAGATGCTCTGGAATGCGTAGAATGTCTTAGGATACATCTAAGACAGGTATTACCCTGCGACCTCTTCAGGCTCTTTCACTTTTCTTCCTACCCATCCAAGGTTTCCACCTTGGAAACTTTACAGAGGTCGACTCTAGTTATTTTACTCAGAAGGGAATGGTCAGGCTGCTCTAATAGCAGTTTTACCTTCTCAAATGTCTATTAAGCATCACAAAAAGTTTAATACTTACATAATCTCAAATCCACGGGGGATCATTTCTTTTTTTTTAAGTTTTCTGCAGACTTCCAGGTCTCCACATGGAATGCTGTAAAACAAGAGGACTACTCAGAAATCTTTACATTTTAAAAGCAGACTGCAATAAGTGTAAAATGCACCTTTAAAAATACAACCAACTACCACTATACATGAGAACACCTAAGGAATTTGCAATATATATATTATATATACACATATACATACACACACACACACAACTGAAATCTATGTGTTGTAATAGTAACATTTCTACAAACTATGCAGCCTTTCCATTAGTAAGCGATTAGAGCGATATTAGCCAGCACTAGCTCAGTTTCAGAGACAATTCGCATCAGGCTGCTACATTGTTATTTGTACCTAGAATATAAATAAGGTATCGGAAACAGCAACACTATTTTATCTCAATGGAAGTTTCAGCTTACAGCCATTTCGCTAGCCTGCGCGTTTATGACTTCTAGCGAGGTGCTTCATTTCTTGCACTCAAGACAAGTTAGAGTGAATACTCTAGTATATGCACTAACCAGCAATTAGCAGTGAGTAAGGGGACATCCAGTCCCTAGGACAGGGGTGGGCAAACTACAGCCGGCGGGCTGTATCTGGCCCTTTGGACACTTTAATCTGGCCCTCGAGCTCCCACTGGGAAGCGGGGTCCGGGGCTTGCCCTGCTCCACATGTGCTGTGGCTCAGCGTGGCTCCCGGAAGCAGCGGCATGTCCCCCCTCCAGCTCCTGTGCATAGGGGCAGCCGGTAGGCTGCACACACTGCCCCTACCCCCAAGCGCCGCCCCTGCAGCTCCCATTGGCCAGGAACCATGGGTGGCACCTGCGGACAGGGCAGCAAGCCGAGCTACCTGGCTGTGGAGGGGGAACATGCTGCTGCTTCTGGGAGCTGCTTGAGGTAATTTTTTTAGACTGTATTTATTGCAGTTTGGAAACGTTTGACATTTTATACTGTTGCTCTTTCCCTGGAGCCTGCACCCCTGCCCCACTCCTGCACCCCAACCCCTTGCCCCAGCCCTGATCCACCTCCTGCCCTCCAAACCCCTTGGTCCCAGCCTGGAGCACCCTCCTGCACTCCCAACCCGTTATCCCCAGCCCCACCCCAGAGCCCGCACCCCCTCCCATACCCCAACCCCCAAGTTCGTGAGCATTCATGGCCCACCATACAATTGCCATACCCAGATGTGACCCCCGGGCCAAAAAGTTTGCCCACCCTTACCCTAGGAGAACCAAATAAATACCATTTTGAGTGTAGCTCTACTCTGAAAAGGGACCGCCCCCAAAAAGAGCATTGTAAGGTTCCACGTTTATTGTGTCTCATGGACTTCCAGATAAAACCCAGGTAGGGTATGTCTAGACTAGAGCTGGAAAGTGTGAAATGCTGCTGAAGGCCAGATGCCAGCAATTTTAACATCTGTTAAAACAGTTAGCTCCAACCTTTCCCTAGTTATTTTTAATTCAGTTGTGTTGCACATTGCTCTGTTCAGACTCTATAGTAAGTACCCTGATGCTTGTATCAATCTCTAAATAGCTCCAAACAGCAAGGGATAGTTGGTTTCAGAACTACTCAAAGCTGGTATTTTAACAGAAGTTCTTACCATTGGTTTGCTAAACTTGTAAGGTTAGACTTACCACACCTCACAACGCTAACGTGTGGGATTCAAAATAAAGAAGTAGCTTGAGCTAGCAGTTAGGGAAGTCGTATCTACTCAAGTATATATTTTAAAAGGTCCTCCAGAAGATCAGAGTTTTTGTGGTGAGGGCCAAAGTACACTTTAATTAGGTCCCTGGGTCATGGCTACAAAGTTATGGTGGCCATGTGCTATTGTCAGTTCATGGCATCTTCCTCACTGGTGTCAACAGAAATTTTACACCAAAGCAATTTAGAAGGTGGCCCTTAACTTTTTAGTGGTTTAATACTCTGTGGGAAAAAAAGATTATGCAAAAAGCCATCAAGAGCACCATATCTTCCCTCACTTTTCCTCCCCTTCTGCTGGATATCATGCAGTGGTTTTAAGACTTTTTGGCATCTCCTTCTGGCTTCCTATACTTCCCCATTTTGGTGCTTTGGAACTCTTGATCTCTGCAAGAAAGGCATCATTTTAATATGGAAAGGCTGCAGAAGCAGAATAACTAGTGTTCTAGTCACTTTCCTTCCAGGTGCAAGAGCTTCTGCAGTTGAGGAGGAAACAGTTATCTTTGTGAGGAAAACAACAGTAGTATGATCATACTCTTTTTGCCCTCTTCAGCAGGCTTTATATACGAACAGATAGAGGTGGACAGAAATGGACTTGGGCCACGTTTCCACTTGGAAGGCTTTGCCAGTACAGATATACCAGCAAAGCACTCCTACTGTGGACAAAGCTTATACATGCAAAAGTGCACTTTTGTCAGCATAGCTTATCCAGCCCCAGTCCTCCTCTCTCCTTCCACCAAGTGAAATAAGCTAAACTGGCAGTATAATGCATCTACACTAGGGGCTTTTGCTAGCCAAGCTATAATGGTTGGGGATCACACATCTTCACATCCCTGCCGGACATAGCTAGGCCTAAAAAAATGTGTTGTGTACAACTGGCCTTAGTCCCATCCACGGCAGAAGTAGATATGTGTGAAATATTTCACAAGGAAGCCTAGAAAAAGGAAAGGTTTTCCAGGTTTTGTGGTAATTGAGGAGCTCTAATCAGGAATGTTGAGGTTCAAGAATCTTTCAGTGAACCAGAGAAATGTTATGAACATGAGTGAAACCACTGAAGTTCTGGTTTTGCACAAATTCAAGACAAACAAAATGAAGTAAAATTCTAGTGTCAGATGAATTTTGCTTTGAGTTTTGGGTCCAAACCCAGGGGATGTGAACCCAGATGAATCAAAACTGGAAAAAGTTTGCACAAAATTCTGCAAACAGAAATATTTTATTTTGGGGTGTGGGATTAACACACACATACACACACCCTGTGCATGAGGCCTATTAAAATAGAAAAGTGATTAGGATCACACAAACCTCCCTAGTTTGTCTTTGCAGCCAGCTCTGTATGGAAGTGACTGAGTACACTTTTGGCTGCTGCTGCTCGTGGGCGAAATTATAGCGTAATCAAGTGATGGAAGAGCTGATGAACACATTGCTCAATCAGCAGGCGAGTTAGAATTCTGAAGCCTACAAACTGTTCGGCTCCCCCGAGGTGAAGCTCTCTCTCAAGGGAATCCTCAATTTAAGTAAGAAAAGTCAGTTTAAAGTTGAGCTAGACAGGGAAATGAAGTGTAGAATCAGAGGACAAAACCCCCACCTTTGAAATGTCACCCTATATTTCTAGAAGCCAGTTTACAGCAAGTCCAGAAACTCACTATGACTGCAGCTCATGGTTTGGGGCCAATTAGCTGTGCCAAGAATCAGAATTTCAGACGCTTCGTCGTAGCATGACCTGCGACCGTCTTCCAACATCCAAAGCTACCCTGCAGCAAGTCCCATAATAGCTGGGAAGTAGTTAAGAATTTGTTAAATGATCATGTCTAGACATTGTGTTAGCAAAAGACGTAGTCTAGGAATGTACCATTAAAGAAAGTTCTTTCCTTCCATGCACTCCGCACAGAAGACACCTGTTCTGCTATGTTCTTTATCCAAATGCATACTATGAAAGGGAAAGAGCAACAGTATAAAATGTCAAACGTTTCCAAACTGCAATAAATACAGTCTAAAAAAATTACAAGTAGGTGTTTCAGCCCATCATGCTGTGTTAATTTTAGAACAAGGCTAACTGAAGAAAACAGACTGAAGAACAAAGTGAAAGATGATAGGGGAAGACATATCTAAAAGATTGGAGTAAAAACACGGAGACATTCTATACCCTGGGGGAACACCCTGTACCCCCACCCCCATATTTCTCATCTGTATATAATTATGATATTACATATAAAGCATGCCTTATAAGGTAACAGGGGAAAGATTAGGATCTGCTGAAAGTCATTTCTCTATCCATATATGTATATAATTAATGCATAGGAAGTTATGAGAATTGTGTTGTATGGTTGTCACTAAAACATGCTGTAAGTTGGGGAATCAGCCAGCTATTATCTCCCCAGAGGCAACAGCAAGGAAAGTAACCAACGCCCGCCCGGGCAGGGTGTCAAACAACCCCTCAACAACCATTGTCCAGCACGAGAGCTACAATTCAATGACTCATCTGCATGAGACCACACCAGGGGAATTGCTCGACCTTGCCTGGAGACTCAGCAATGCCCGCCAGACATGCCTGGACTTGTGCTCCCCAAGCATATGGGGCTGAGGATATAAAACAGAACACAGTGGCCACATGCTGGGCCTTTCTCCTTCACCCACCTACGCTGCAAGTAACAAGGACACTCTGAAGACACCAACTGAGGGGACTGGCCCAGATTTCAAGGATGAAATCTGTGTACTATGAACTGCAATATCCAGTGGTCAGAAAAACTACTTAGTCTAGTTGTTGCCCAGTCTAATAGGGTAGAGAGTTTTTTGCCTATCACTTAGGGCTCGGCTACACTTGCGAGTTACAGCACAATAAAGGAGCCCTGGGCACACTAGCTCACTACCCATCCACACTGGCAAGGCACGTAGAGCGCTCCGAGTCCGCAGCTACAGCGCTGCTGGTACTCCACCTCGGCGAGTGGAATAACGTTTGCTGTGCCCTCGCTGGAGCGCCGCGGCGCCAGTGTGAACGAGGTGTTACATTACTGCGCTCTGACCAGCCTCCGGAAAGGTCCCATAATCCCCTTAAGTCAAGTGGCCACTCTTGTCATTATTTGGAATCAGCTGTAGGAATGCGGAAATGCCCTTTGAAAGCTCCGTTTCTGACAACTGGCTGCTTATCTGCTCCGAGACAAAGCAAGCCATTAGTGTGGAATGCTGTGTGTGGGAGAGAGGCGAAGGGGGGTGACGGGGGTCTGCTGCTGTCTGAACTTACAAGACAGCATGCTGACATGCTCTCAGTCCCCCAAAAACCCACTCTCTCCCCCCCCACATACACACAACACTGGAGAGAAAGAGAGTCACACTCCACCCCACCTCCCCATTTGGAAAGCACGTTGCAGCCACTTGCATGCTAGGATAGCTGCCCATAATGCACCGCTCCCAATGCTGCTGCAAGTGCCGCAAATGTGGCCACGCCAGCGCGCTTGAAGCTGTCAGTGTGGACAGACTGCAGCGCTTTCCCTACTGCGCTCTCCAAAGGCTGGTTTAACTTAAAGTGCTCTACATCTGCAAGTGTAGCCATGCCCTTGATATCACTTCAAATCTACTGACTACAAAAGGTAGATTTTTTTTACTGTTTATCTTTACCAGTGAGTTTGCCTAAAATGTGTGGTAAATCTGCTCAGGTTTTGTAAAGGCTGGTATATGCCCACTTTCCACTGATGAAGTGGTGAACCAATTAATAAATCTGCATTGCTCGTCTTGAGAGTGCAAGCTGGTAATGCTGGAAGCTGGGGGAATTTGGGCTCTGGGGCCTTTCTCTGTGAGATTCATGAGCGGCTCTGGGAGCATTCATGCAATGTAGCTGGGTGCGGAGTCTCCACATGCAGTCGTGCTGAGCGATAACAGCACCTGGAGGGGTTTGCTGCTGGCCACTAGCAAGGCATTGTGAGAGACAGCCCAGGGGGCACAGCGGTCCCACAGTCCCAGGCTCCATCCCGGGGATCCCGTCACAGGTACTCACAACTAGTTTTGTTCTTTAAAAGACCCATTGCTTGAAGTTGCTTTTGGATCCCTTTGCTTTTTCAGCAAAGGCAGCCCGTCACACTACTCTTGCATTGGTTCTTGGATGTTTTCCCTCTTCCAAACCTCTATCTTTTATGACCTGAACCACAAAGTAACCGCAGAGTTTGTTCCTTTTCATTTTCTATTGAACATCATTTTTAAAAAGTTTATAAATCCTTTAGGACACAGGTACAATATCATGGGGTATATCCTGTACTTGTAGGTGGTGAGCTGATGATTTCTTTGGTCTTCTCCATACAAGCTACAATCCTAAGAAGCCCATCATGCAAACCTAGAAGCCTGCTTAGCACACTAGCTTTTCTTATTATGTATACTACAGTTTCCCCATCTAAGCCTGAGCTAGGCTCAGTACAATCACATAGTGTGAAACAGACTTTGCTTTGAAGAGTTTATACAACCAAAATAGGTGGACAGTGGGTGGAGCGGAACCAAGCCACAGCCAGATGAAGTGACCACTCAAATATATGGAGTCAGTTAGTGGCAGAGCGTGAACCACAACCCAACTCTCCTGCTTCCCAGTCCAGTTCCTATCCTCTAGCTACTTTAAAATGACAACATTTTAACACATAAATGAATATTTCTTTCACTGCATGATACTCAGATTTGTTCCTCTTTGCTTAGAAGCAAAGATGTTTTTACTGATAACACTAGCTATTTAAAGATTAAACGTCTAATTTTCATAATTCCTTATTGACTTCACTGGCAACTCTGGATACTTAGCCACTCTGAAAAGTCAAGCCGTAAGCCTACTGATTTTTTAAATGCTAAAATACTAATAACCAAGCATGTTGTTTCCAGAGTTCATTATTGGCTTTAGCATAACTTCATTGTTACTTGAGGTTTCTAATACAGAAGTTGAATAACCAAAATAGCACACCAGCATAGCCACTAGTAAAATTAACAAGTAGTTTAAATATGCTAAGCTGTGATGCCATCGTATTGCACAAGCTAAAGGCAATAAGGCTGCAGGGTAAATGACAAATGTAAGGTAAGATACTGATATGCAGAGTCCTAGATTCTAAGGCCAGAAGGTACCCCTCTGATCATCTAGTCTGACCTCCTGTATAACAAAGGCCAGGGAACTTCCCCCAAAAAATTCCTACAGGAGATTTCAGAAAAACGTAATTGTAATTTAAAAATCTCCAGTGATGGAAGATCCACACGTTTTGGTAAATTGTTCAAACAGTTAATTACCCTCACTTTAAAAAAAATTTACGCCTATTTCCAGTCTGAATTCGTCCTGCTTCAACTTCCAGCCGACTGGTTTGGAAGTAGCTGGCCTGCAAGCATTTAATCTCTTTGAGCATTATCAATTTGCCCAGGACAAAATAGAATCTGTAGAAAACTCTGCCCAGACTATCGTCAAATCAGCTTGAGTAGGAGACAACAACTCCCTCCTTCCCAGCAATAAGCAAATTTACTTGTAAGACAAATTTTTTAGACTGCAATGTGAATTAAACATGTTTGTGGGACTTAACCTGTCTTACTTTCCTTAAGAATTCTTGGAAGCTGTGAGACTGCTTCCATTTTTTTAAGAAAATTAAATCTAGTTTTGGTAGATCTGTCAATGTAAATATACTTAATTTATTCTGTATGTAGAAAATAAGAATATGAAAGCAAACAACTGCCGAATAATGTATAAAATTGGACTTTTCTCCCCAAAAGCAGATTCCCTGCTTCAGCTGATTAATGGTGTTATGACACAGGTTCAGTGCATGGTGGGACATCTTGGCATGAGTGGGAAAGCCCCAACCTGTAGGATAGTAACTTTGGCAACTTGTTGGACAAGTTGTAAAATTCTAAAAAGAGGAAGAGGCCAAAATACCTAATGAAGTCAGGTTTTAGAATTCAGATGCTCATAGAAATTTTACAAAAACTTTGCTGTCCACCTTAATATTTTCATTATTATATTTAAATTTACATGTTAGCACCACACAGGAATTATTTGTTCTGAGCACAGTCAACTCCCAAGGAAATTCCTTCATTGGCATGGGGGCAGTATTTAAATTATGTATACGGGATTGTTTTAAATAAAATCTTAAGGTAAATGGAAGTGATTAAGAATAAAAATTTAACAGAGTATATTTTGACTTCTATACAGTTTATTTATTTTTAAAACAGAACCTAAGAATGGCCATACTGGGTCAGACCAAAGGTCCATCTAGCCCAGTATCCTGTCTTCCTTCAGTGGCCAATACCAGGTGCCCCAGAGGGGATGAACAGAACAGGCAATCATCAAGTGATCCATCCCCCTTCACCCATTCCCAGCTTCTGGCAATCAGAGGCTAGGGATACCCTCCCTGCCCATCCTGGCTAATAGCCATTGATGGACCTATCCTCCATGAATTATCTAGTTCTTTTTTGGTAAGTAAAGGAGAAACTAATATTAAATTACCTGCAAAGGCCTGATTTCCCAAGTTTTGCTTTCTTTATTACTGTTAGCAGCATAAGGAATGCAACTTATGACTCTGTTTAGAAGTTAGCAATATCACCATCAATAGCTACACTAGAAATATAGAACCTTTGAGTGCCTGAACTCAGGTTATAACCAATAACAAAGCCTTTTGGTTCTCCTTTAGAAGGTTTAGTTTGGTTGGTTGGTTTTTGTGCGTTTTTTAATAGCTTGAGCCGACACGCATTTTGATAATAGCTTGGCACTTAAAAAAAATAAATAAATAAAGGCAGCTTTCACTTCACCTTTGAATTCATTAGATGATTGCTCACTTTTGAAAAATTAAAATGTACCAACCATAATAGCTACACTCACTGCGCAGAAGGCATAACATACAATTTCAGATACATGAAGCTTGGATACTTTATGCACTTTATCTTCAGCATTTCTAAAGCATCTATTACATTAGTGTCTATATACTGAACAAGAGTACTGAGAGGCCCTGCTATATTGAAAATTCTGTAATGCAAACATTTAATATTTAGCTTGGGAACAGTACCACTGCCCCATATACAAATACCCACAAACTATAGGAGATTTGGATTCAAACTTGTTTGCTTGAACCCATCTCTAGAAGACAAACACACACTTGATTTTTTTTTAGTAATCTCTAATGTTTGTCTGAAGAGATTGGCCTTTTCCCATCCCCACAAGGCTAACAAAGGGTCAGACTGAGGCTTAGATACATGAAAGTAACAAGAAATTAGATTGTAAAAGCTAGGAAATCCAGAGTAAAAATTGCTGCTCATCCACTTTTGTGCACAAATAAAAAAAACAGAATCTGTGCATCACACACTCCTGTTGAGATCTGTTTAATATTTATACCCAATGACATATTAGCAGCAGCATGACAGCCTTAGATATCAATTTGCTCACTTTTTCAGCTTAACTTTTTGGTTATAATGGAAAAAACTGACAGAAGTTCAATAGTAGCACTACTGGTTATTAAAGGTTTGCCTGCTCTAAAGCACATATACATACAGAAGCGATGGTGGCATTTAGAACTATTCTGTGAAATGTTGGTAAAGTATCATAGCTAGGGCCCTACCAAATTTAGGGTCCACTTGGGTCAATTTCACGGTCATAGGATTTTAAAAATTGTAAAATTTCATGATTTCACCTAGTTAAATCTGAAATTTCATAGTGTTGTAATTGTAGGGGTGCTGACCCAAAAAGGGGTTGTGAGGGGGGGGTCACAAGGTTATTGTAGGGAGGTTGCGGTACTGCTACCCTTACTTCTGCGCTGCTGCTGGCAGCGGCGCTGCCTTCAGAGCTGGGCAGCTGGCAAGCAGCAGCTGCTGGCTGGGAGCCCAGCTCTGAAGACAGAGCTGCCCCTAGCAGCAGCACAGAAGTAAGGATGGCATGCTATGATATTGCCACCCTTACTTCTGCGCTGCTGCCTGCAGAGCTCTCAGTCAGCAGCCGTCACTCTAGGACCCCCCAGCTCTGAAGGCAGCAGTGCAGAAGTAAGGGTGGCATGGTATGGTGCTGCTACAGGTGAAGCGCTGCCTTCAGAGCTGGGCACTCGGCCAACAGCCGCCACTTTCCGACCACCCAGCTCTGAAGGCAGCACAGAAGTAAGGGTGGCAATACTGTGACCCCCTTTTGGGTCAGGACCCCCAATTTGAGAAACGCTGGTTCCCCCGTGAAATCTGTATAGTAGAGGGTAAAAGCACACAGATTTCATGGGGGGGGGAAGACCAGATTTCACGGTCCGTGATGTGTTTTTCATGGCTGTGAATTTGGTAGGGCCCTAATCATAGCTCATGCTTAAATCTAGTCTGACCTCCTACATTTTGCTCAGTATTCCTAAAATGACCAACAAACAGTTCTTGACTATATCTGAGCAATAGTGCCTCAAACATCATTCTTCCACTGCCCAAATGCTCCCATTAAAGAACACTTTTCTAATACCTACCCTATTATTTTCCTTCAAGATATCAGTTCTTCTCCCATCGCTTACACAAATAATTAAAAGAGTCTCTAAATAATTCCCATTCATATATCTAGCTTGAAGGCATTTATAGACAACATGAGTATGTTGGGTTCTCCATTCTACAGAAGCATAGCTCCCTCAGACTCTTCAGGTCTTAGCCTCCAATTCCTGGATCACCTGTATTGCCCTGCTTTGTAATTTTTCTATCGTGTTTGAACTGTGAAGTTCAGAACCTCACACAGAATGTCAAGCGAGAGGTACATAAGGCTATACAACTACCTCACCTGTTCTACAGGTGATCCCTTTACGTAGGCATAAACACCACATACTGGGTATATTTGCCATGGTATCAGAGCTGCAAATTCATATTTGGTTTTCCAACTATCATCATCCCTCGGGCTCTCAGACTCTCTGAATAACAAGAGTTGCCACTGCTAAGCAGTTCCCAAGATGCTATGTCATGGCAGCATAAAGTTACAGTAGATGTCAGCTATAAAGGATTATAGTTAGGACTCTTGGGTTTTCTGACCTTAATTTGTAACTACTTAACATTCCAGCACTTTAAGTATTTGACTCTTATGAGACTTCTAGACAAGATAAGAAGTCTGTTGTCTGCCAAGATAACTCAGTTGTATAGAAGGCTGCCTAGCATTTGTACACTCTTCAAGAGAGCTTCAGTTTACTAGGATCTGTTTAAAGAGGGTAAATTGCAGTTGGCTCTTTACCAGAAGACAACACATGCTAACGTAAGTTACTATGCAATTACCATTGTTTCAAGTTGAGTTACTATGTCATTACTGCAGAATAACCTACAGTCAAGTATACAATTAATCCATGTCACCAGTGCAGATAATCCACAAAACATTAAAACCATTTAAGATATTGTTTGAAAAAATTTCTAGACACCCAAAAGCCAGAGGACAAAGCCTGCCAATAAGGGGCAAATAAAGATGAAGGCGACCGAAAGATAAGAGGCAACCCCTTAATGTGAACCCCACCTGCATGGAAGAAAGCAGGATTTGGGATTCCTAGCAGGGTTGCTACAGGTCTCCTTTGTATCAACTGGCTAGTAAGCCTCTAATATGTCTCAAGTTTATTCCTTCATCCCCTCAGGATCCAGGATAGGAAAGATCTTTCTTCAGCCTTAGTGTTGGGAGTGGAAAGAATCTCTGTTACTCTAACAATTCCCAGCCTCCACTTTTGGTGTCCTTCCATCCCAGCCAACAAAAATGTACTTAAAATATTTCTAGAATACTCATTACTACAGTACCTAAATGCCTAATGGAACACCTCAATTGTTTGTGCTGTTTGTACCTTTTACAAACACAGCAGAATGAAAGTGTGTCAGTTTCACCACTACCCACAGGGATATCAATAATAGTAGTGACACTAACCAATACCTCCTACACCAAGAGCAGCAAAAACCACCAAGACTGCCGGAGCATGGGGCAACAGAGGCAGTGACATTGTTTGCAGAGTCCAGAAGACAGCACTGGGCCAGTTTACAGTGGATTCACTTTCAGAGTGTTATAGTCACAGCTATAGAGGCTAAGATTCTTTTTAAAATGATAGCTCAGAATATTACTTTCCCCATCTATCCTCCCTCTTCCCACTCCATACACATACTCATGGAGCACAAGGTACAGGATTCTATCTATCTCCTACATAGGGCTACAAAGAAGAAGGCGGCAGAGTTCTCTTCATTACCCTCATTGACATATACAGAAGAGAGGTCAGAACGTGGTCCTTGAATTTGAAGCCAGTCAGATAGCCTGGCAGCCTCTATCCTTTGGACAGTGCTCCACCTCTAAGTAATCTTTTTTTCCAGACTTGCAGAAGTAACTGCCCTAGATTTTGTTGCCCAAATCACCCTCTTGTCCTGTTATTGTTATTGTTGCCCTCCTTCATGTTAAGTGCTTAAGATCATAGCACCAAAGTGTATTACAAAAATTTATAAAACCCAATGAGTTATAAAAAACTACTGCTACAATCAGAGACTGAACAAATCAGCCAAGTTTATCAGGAACAAGACAACACTTAAGTAAGAGCTAAAGCAAAACACTGCATTCTGAAGGCCACCAACCCCATTTCTGGGATCTAGTGGCAAATTAGAGATCATACAGGTTATCAGCCTCAAGACTGAAGGAATCACAAGAACATCAAGTTGAGCTGTCAAAGAGTATTACTGCTACAAGTACACCCTTAGTATCTCAGCAATCTTTAAACAAATTTATGAATGTTGAGCTCAACATTAGCTATTATGAAATAATCAGAATAAAAAAATTACTGTATAACCTGAACTTTCCAACAAGTTTCTAACACCAGTTGCACTGGACTTAGATCTAGTTTGTCAACACAAATCAAGAACTCTACTGCTGCAGCTCCTTTCCACCCCTGATAATACTGATACTTAGTTGCATACTGCATGTTGCCTTTCATCTGAGGGAGCTATAAAAGCTCTTCACAGACTATTAATTAAGCCTTACAGTACACTTGTGAGGTAATTTTTTAAAAAAATAAGAAAACAGAGCCAAGAACAGATATCATGACTACGAGCCCTATGTTTTAGCCAAGAGACCATCCTTCTGCTCCTGATAAGTACCTGGAAAGTGAGTGACCAGAGACCCAGCAAAGCTTTTATTAGAGGCACACTCAAGAGGCACAAATGTTCAACATTACTTCTTTCCACTGTTAGCCCAAGTCAAATATTAACAACTACTAACCATGTATTAAATGTTTAACATGGAGATTCCAAACTAGATACTAGAAATCTGTATTTAGAAAAAGATATCTTCTAACCATTCTAGTCAACTACTTCCCCAAATTTAAAGGCAGAATAATTAGTTTACAATGGAACAATCCTGAAGTTGAAAGGCTGATCACAAGAGTATTAGGAGTCTTCAGAAAATATAGTACTGGCTTAACCTGAAGCTCTTCCTTAAGAGCCAAATGTCTAGTATTGGAATGTGGTACTCAATGGCAATTGTGAGGTTAAAAAAAACAAAAAACAAAAACAAAAAATGTTGTTACAATCCATACCACAGCCTAAAGATGGAATAATTAATTTAGAAGAATGTTCTCAAAAACAGGCATCTTGCCACAGAAATCAAAGGTATCCATGCATTTTTATAAAACATAGCATCAATCGTTTTAGCTACGCTGCATAAAGAAATCCAAATATTCCTTTTGATAATCGTAGTACGAAATAAAGTCTTTCCAATTCATGTTTGTTTCAACATTGTTTACATAAGTTATTCCCATCTTACCTATAACAGTGTCTACATAACCTAAGCACTAGGCGTGATTAGGGAACATTTGCAGCTTTCATGCTCAATACACACATGATGTATACTAAAAACCTGGCTGGGTGAGGTCAGCATTTTCAAATAATGGAAACAATTCTGGAAACAAGAATAACTTCACCCACACATACTTTCTGAAACATACTATGAACGTGTATATATACACACACACACACATAATTTAGCATTAGATTATTGCTAAATATTTGTAAAAGAATACCTTTGTGGAGTGTGTTTATGAGCCAGCTGGTGGCCACCCTTCACCCTAAAGGTGGTTGTATTTCAGTAACGATGTTGATAATTTATAGAAAGACATTTTAGCATCATTGTACATAGCACCACAAACAAAATATGATCATCACTTCAACAGATACTATGAGTTAATCACTAATCCCCTTGGGGCCAGGGAACTATACTTCTCTTAAGCTGCTTAAATAGCCTTCAAGTAGGAAGATCATATAAAGAAAAGAGGTGAAAAAAGCACACTGGACTGGAACGCTAGATTACAGCACCACATTTTCTAAGCATGCAACAAAACTAAATCCTCCCACCCTTTACTTCACATACATTAATACCGTGGGGTTCTCTCTATCACCCCGGTCCTGATAACCTCCAATAGCTCCAGAGGAAGAGTCTGTTTCTGTTTAAGGTCTAACCCTGAAACCGCTGTACCCTATACCTCTAAGAGGGGTACGTGGTGGGGAGAAGGAGATAGGCAGAGGAACTATTTGTTATCAGAGCGCTGGCGTTAGTTATTGTTGCAGGAGCTTTAGGATACTCGACCCTAGAAACCGCCCCCATGCAGATGGCAAAGGGATGTACACAACCCCCCCGCGGTCCATCGTTAAGAGTTGCGGATACACCCCCCCACACACACAACCCTGTAAGAGGAACAGAGATCCCACAACTTCCCCCCGCTCTCCCACTCGGGGGGTGGGGGGGAGAGACCGCACAGCCTCCCCCCGTTGGGGAGCAGGGCAATGGGCAAAGACCCTCCCACACGCAGGGGGCTGGAGAGCCTAGTTCCTGCGCTGGGGCACTTAAGGATGATTCCAGGGGATGATACTTCCTTCCAGCCCTATTATCTCCTTCCCCCGACCCCATACAGCCCACCTACCCCTCCCGGCCCCCACAGCCCAGCACAGGCAAAGCCTCCCTAAGACGGACGGGAAGAGATAGGGTCCAATTCACTCACCCTCGGCAGCTCCCAGCCAGACTCGGCTTCGACCCCCTCCCGCCCCTGCATCACTTCCGGGGGTGAAGCGTCAGCTGGTTGCGTGTGGCGGCAGCACGCAGCAGAGCGTCCCGACGCTGCACGTACAGTGAGGGAAAGAGAGGGCAAGAAACCTACCCCACCCCGGCCGTGGTGAGTGGGGATTCTAGGCTGGAGTGAACCACTGCGTGAGGAAGGGGGGAATTGTGTGGAGGAGGGCGAGAGGGTGCTTAGTCCTGAAGATAAAGAATGAAGGGAAGTTGGAGGGGAAAGAGATCGATGCGGAGATGAAGAGAAGGCCTAAACTGGTATTCTGTGGACTGGTGTTGCCAACTCTCCTCCCCCCAGCCTGTTACATTGGTACAGTCCAGCCTTGAAGGCGCCCGGGAGAGTAACGCGTAGGGTGCTGTCCTCTCCGCCTGGGGGCGCTGAGGGGGCCCCTGGGACGGCTCCCTGCGGACTGGCCCAGAGCAGGAGAAGGGGGCTGGGGGCGCTGCCTCTGCTAGTATCACAGCAAGGCCCCGCGGGTCTCAGCCAGGGCTCCGGGCCCCCCCGAGGGGCCGCCAAGCAGGGCCTGTGTTCGCGGCGCTGGGGCTCAGGGCAGAAAGCTGAAGCCCGGGTCCCTGAGCCCTCCCTCCGGGGCTGAAGGTAAAGCCTGGGTCTGGGGCCCCAGGCAGCTGCCCTGCTCGCTACCCCCTAATGCAGAAAACCAGTTGTTGGGGCACAGCTGGGCCATGGAGTTTTTATAGCATGTTGGGGGTGAGTGGGACTCAGAAACAAAAAGGTTGAGAACCCCTGGTGTAAAGGCGCCCCTGCTCTCCTGCACCCAGGGGCCTCTCTAGCTCCAGGCAAGCTGGGCAGCTGCCCAGGGCAGCCACTTTGGCCCGACTGCCCCTCAGTCCTGGCAGAACTGGAGCCAGGCCAGCTCTGAGCACTGCTGTGCCCAGGTGCACCAGGTCCAATGCCACTCACTCAAATGTAGGGTTGCCAACCCCCCAGGATTGTCCGGGAGGCTCCAGGAATTAAACATTAATTTTAAATGAAAGATTATGTCATGTGATGAAATCTCCAGGAATTTGTCCAACCAAAGTTGGCAACCCTACTCAGATTACCTCCTGTCATAGCAAAGTAGGCCTTCACCTGCCTACTGGTCTCTGTGCAGCCAGGGTAATGGGTACCCCTGGTGCCTACAGAGACTCCAATCATAGAGAAGCAGGGGCTCTTGCATCCAAGAGCCGGCTTCCTGCAAACATCACAATGGGGATTCCTCATCTCATCCCCAGCCCAAGGACTCATGGTTCTGCACTTTGGACCTCACTGCTTGCACCAGTGGAGCGTCCCTGTGCAGGGCCTCCTTTTCCTGTTTTCTCCAGGTTGGGGCCCATAAGGCTAGCAGATTCCCTGCAAACAAAGGTTCTTGCAGCCTCCACGTGTGGATAAAACTACACCCACTTGAAGTCCTACTTCCACTGAGGGTCCCAAGAACTAGTTATTGGGCCAGCTCTGATGAGTTCAGTATAAATGAAAGTGAGGACATTTTTTTTTTAAACATTAAAACTAAATGCATATATTTAAGCTTTTAAAACATTCTCTAGTGCTGTGGTTCTCTTATCGTGGCCCAGGAGCCAACAGTAGTCTGCAGAGCACATCTTGGAAACATTTTGAGAACCAAGCAGTGGAGGATGGAAGGGATGGTAGTGCATGTAAGAAGCTCACTTGTAAAGGAGCCACAGAATTAAAAAAAAAAGTCAGAATCATTATGGCATTATTATTTATACCTATTCTTGTGTTTGGGAACTGTTCCAGTTTTAGGAAATCTACTTATTTCTCTTCATGCATTCAGTTGCCTTCAGCTTAGAGCCAAGAAGCAAATAAGGTGCATAAATCTATACTTTACTTCATGTTCACAGTCTTATATGCCTCTATTATAGAAGTAAGGTCGTACAAGGATACCTGAGATTTTATTCCATGGGCTAAATTTGCCACACAGCATTAAAACTCTCTTCTCGGATTGTGATAACGATTAAGAACCAAACAAGGTAGGAGGGGGGAAAAAGACATTAAAAGCCAGGAAAACAAGCCCATGCCATTTTTGAATTGGTAGCAAAGTTAAAATCAGTATTGCCCTTGACTGCTTATGACCACTGTATGTTTTCAGTGTCAGGAGAGGTTTAAAAATATTTGAAGCAATAAAATTCCTTCCCCTATAATAACCTGAATGATTTCTCTCTTCAGTGTTTCACTTTTATTAGAAAATACAGGGTAGGTAGGACGCAAGATCCACATATGCTAGTTAGACTGGACAAACCATTAACAATCCTGAACTGGCAAACTCAAAACTATTTGACTTTATAGGATTAGTCCTGGACTAGATCTTTTCCATTTAGTCACATGTAGTGCTGCATAGAATCATAGAATATCAGGGTTGGAAGGGACCTCAGGAGGTCATCTAGTCCAACCCCCTGCTCAAAGCAGGACCAATCCCCAACTAAATCATCCCAGCCAGAGCTTTGTCAAGCCTGACCTTAAAAACTTCTAAGGAAGGAGATTCCACCACCTCCCTACGTAACACATTCCAGTGTTTCACCACCCTCCTAGTGAAAAAGTTTTTCCTAATATCCAATCTAAACCTCCCCCACTGCAACTTGAGACCATTACTCCTCGTTCTGTCCTCTGCTACCACTGAGAACAGTCTAGAGCCATCCTCTTTGGAACCCCCTTTCAGGTAGTTGAAAGCAGCTATCAAATCCCCCCCTCATTCTTCTCTTCCACAGACTAAACAATCCCAGTTCCCTCAGCCTCTCCTCATAAGGCATGTGTTCCAGACCCCTAATCATTTTTGTTGCCCTCCGCTGGACGTTTTCCAATTTTTCCACATCCTTTCTTATAGTGTGGGGCCCAAAACTGGACACAGTACTCCAGATGAGGCCTCACCAATGTCGAATAGAGGGGAATGATCACGTCCCTCAATCTGCTGGCAATGCCCCTACTTATGCATCCCAAAATGCCATTGGCCTTCTTGGCAACAAGGGCACACTGTTGACTCATATCCAGCTTTTTGTCCACTGTCACCCCTAGGTCCTTTTCTGCAGAACTGCTGCCGCGCCATTCGGTCCCTAGGCTGTACTGGTGCATGGGATTCTTCTGTCCTAAGTGCAGGACTCTGCACTTGTCCTTGTTGAACCTCATCAGATTTCTTTTGGCCCAATCCTCTAATTTGTCTAGGGCCCTCTGTATCCTATCCCTGCCCTCCAGTGTATCTACTTCTCCTCCCAGTTTAGTGTCATCTGCAAGCTTGCTGAGGGTGCAATCCACACCATCCTCCAGATCATTTATGAAGATATTGAACAAAACCAGCCTGAGAACTGACCCTTGGGGCACTCCACTTGATACCAGCTGCCAACTAGACATGGAGCCATTGATCACTACCCGTTGAGCCCGACAATCTAGCCAACTTTCTAGCCACCTTATAGTCCGTTCATCCAGCCCATACTTCTTTAACTTACTGGCAAGAATACTGTGGGAGACAGTGTCAAAAGCTTTGCTAAAGTCAAGGAACAACACGTCCACTGCTTTCCCCTCATCCACAGAGCCAGTTATCTCGTCATAGAAGGCAATTAGATTAGTCAGGCATGACTTGCCCTTGGTGAATCCTTGTTTACTGTTCCTGATCACTTTCCTCTCCTCTCAGTGCTTCAGGATTGATTCCTTGAGGACTTGCTCCATGATTTTTCCAGGGACTGAGGTGAGGCTGACTGGTCTGTAGTTCCCTGGATCCTCCTTCTTCCCTTTTTAAAGATGGGCACTACATTAGCCTTTTCCAGTCATCTGGGACTTCCCCCGATCGCCATGAGTTTTCAAAGATAACGGCCAATGGCTCTGCAATCACATCCGCCAACTCCTTTAGCTCTCTCGGATGCAGCGCATCCGGCCCCATGGACTTGTGCTCGTCCAGCTTTTCTAAATAGTCCTGAACCACTTCTTTCTCCACAGAGGGCTGGTCACCTCTTCCCCATGCTGTGCTGCCCAGCACAGCAGTCTGGGAGCTGACCTTGTTTGTGAAGACAGAGGCAAAAAAAGCATTGAGTACGTTAGCTTTTTCCACATCTTCTGTCACTAGGTTGCCTCCCTCATTCAGTAAGGGGCCCACACTTTCCTTGACTTTCTTCTTGTTGCTGACATACCTGAAGAAACCCTTCTTGTTACTCTTAATATCTCTTGCTAGCTGCAACTCCAGGTGTGATTTGGCCTTCCTGATTTCACTCCTGCATGCCCGAGCAATATTTTCATACTTTTCCCTGGTTATTTGTCCAGTATTCCACTTCTTGAAAGCTTCTTTTTTGTGTTTAAGATCAGCAAGGATTTCACTGTTAAGCCAAGCTGGTTGCTTGCCATATTTACTATTCTTTCTACACATTAGGATGGTTTGTCCCTGTAACCTCAATAAGGATTCTTTAAAATACATCCAGCTCTCCTGGACTCCTTTCCCCCTCATGTTATTCTCCCAGGGGATCCTGCCCATCAGTTCCCTGAGGGAGTCAAAGTCTGCTTTTCTGAAGTCCAGGGTCTGTATTCTGCTGGTCTCCTTTCTTCCCTGTGTCAGGATCCTGAACTCGACCATCTCATGGTCACTGCCTCCCAGGTTCCCATCCACATTTGCTTCCCCCACTAATTCTTCACGGTTTGTGAGCAGCAGGTCAAGAAGAGCTCTGCCCCTTTTTGGTTTCTCCACTACTTGCACCAGGAAATTGTCCCCTACACTTTCCAAAAACTTCCTGGATTGTCTGTGCACTGCTCTATTGCTCTCCCAGCAGATATCAGGGTGATTGAAGTCTCCCATGAGAACCAGGGCCTGCGATCTAGTAACTTCCGTGAGTTGCAGGAAGAAAGCCTCGTCCACCTCATCCCCCTGGGTCGGTGGTCTATAGTAGACTCCCACCATGACATCACCCTTGTTGCTCACGCTTCTAATCTTAATCCAGAGACTCTCAGGTTTTTCTGCAGTTTCATACCGGAGCTCTGAGCAGTCATACTGCTCCCTTACATACAGTGCAACTCCCCCACCTTTTCTGCCCTGCCTCTCCTTCCTGAACAGTTTGTATCCATCCATGACAGTACTCCAGTCATGTGAGTTATCCCACCAAGTCTCTGTTATTCCAATCACGTCATAATTCCTAGGAAGACATCAGTGCTCTATTGTAGTGTGGCTACTGCTACATGTTTTGGAGAATCAATTCTTGGTTCTTTCCATTTGGATGAATTTATGTAGAAAGCCAGTGATAAAATCTAGGCCATTGATTTACTATTTGAGTTGCATTCTTCTTGCTTTCCGTGTTCCTTATGCTTTCTGGTCAAGGGATTATTCAATACTTAGTGAAAGTTTAAAGCAACCAGAGTTTGATCTTGAAGGGCTCAATAGTACATGTGGCCCCCGCCCCCTTCACTTCCTCCTTTAGAATTACCACTAAAGTCAATGGGAGTTCCAAGTGCAGAGAGTCTGACTGACTCAGAAGTGTTGAGTAATACTTGGGTCACATCTGTTTTAAAGCTGAAACTTCTATAACAGAATTCAAAACCAGGCAAAACTGCCCATGTTCCAGTTTTCATTACAAACTGGTTACTTAAGCTATTTTCACACCAAAAAAATACACAAATGTATTATTGTAGATGGAAACCATGACAAACTTTTGGGTCAAATTCAAGAGTAACCCCACTGAAGTCAACAGGGTTATACCATTGATAAAGTAAATGGGGTTACAATAGGGGTGGATTTAGGCCTCTGGTTTTGTTTGGCTTTCACCCAGCACTAGGCAGAACTTGGTGGCTTTGAATTTTGCTGTAAATTTGGAGATTGGATGAAAATAAAAAAAATTGAAGGAGTGAGACATTTCAAAAGTGAAAACCCATCTGAGTTGCCAGCTGAATGCATTGTTTTTACCCAGCTGATGCAGCCACTTACAGTGTGGCTATCCTACAATGTTTGTAATGCAAAAGATTAGATGGGAGAATCTTAAATCAGTTTGATTTTTTTGGAGAAGAAAGATAGGACGTGAATGCTGGATTCTGAGATTAACATTATTGGGGAATGCCATCTTCTCAGTCATCCCAAGAATCCTTGATTTCTCCTCTTCTCACAGACTTACAGGAGCTAACTGTTACAGCTGTTGTCCCTTATGGAAATTATGAGCCAATTCAACACTTTTGTAAATCCAGGGGCTTTACTTCAATACACTTAGACCAGGGATGAATTTGTTTTAGTGACTTTGTTACCATGGATAGCTGTGAAATGGAGTGAATGATTGCATGTCACATCTACCAGCTGGAGAGAAATTGTGGGTTACCACTTAGCTAAGTGTTATCACTGAGCTCTAAAATAAAAAGCTTGATACACAGTTCTTGCATTTTTTAAATGAACAGTAGCCCAAGAGTGGTATTAAAAATACAGTGGTACAAGAAGCCATCACATTCAACCTGGATAGAAACAATGTTGTATAGGATGTTGAAATAAATGATTTATTTCCATTATAGACATCTGATCAGTTTTGATCCAATAGACTGTCAAATAATTTATTTGACTTGAATAATTTATTTAAATAATTTCAGAACTCCTTGCCAGTAGCAAACAGTCAAATAGCTGATGATGTGAAAGAGAAGCTATGCTGCTCTTCAATGTAAACATTATATTTGACAATATCAAAGCTGCTGTTTTAAACTGTTCCCTATAGAGTTATACTTTTTCCCCAAACAAATATAGTGTCAGCACCAAATCAAGCGTTTGTGCAATATTAATGAGCATCCAGGTTAAAAAGGATGTAGAAGAAGAGATCCATTGTTAAAGTTTCTATTTCCTCTTATTAAAATACTACTTAACACCCTTCCTTTCTTAAAATCCTAGGTACATGCTGGATTTGATACAGATTTGATACTTAAAGTCAGTAGATGATCTTTGACTTAATAAGGATGGACAGAAGTAAACAGATGTACAGCTAAATTATGGCTGTCTTAACACAGGTGCATTGTGGGGAGTAGGAAGATGCAGAGTATCTTCTCCCTCCAAGCATGTTACCCAGGAGGTAGTTGTAATTTGGCTGCTTGCATTTGAGAGGCCTCAGTCATCCCTGCACCTCTTCCCTAGCCCCTAGTGTGGCTCAGGCTCTATGCAATAGGGGCAATTCAAGGACAGGGTTTTTACATGTATTTATATACAATACTTCATCTAAATTCCATGGCATTCTACTCATGGCAAAACTTTGAAGATTTCACTGTATTATTTAATTTTGGAACTTAGGGTCAACTGTACTAAACCCTCAAAGGAATCTGTATTTGTTTTTGAAAGATGTATTCTTAGGTTTTAAGATCTACAAGATTCTTTGTTTTAATTGCCAACAAAAAAGTTTACATTTTCAGCATGCAGTAATTCATTAACTACTCAAGGTTTCTTTGCAGTTTTGGATACAATGGACCATCTCATGTGCCTGATCTGCCCGCTGATAACAATGGGAGTTTGCATACTGATCACAGGCATGATATGGCCCAATATCTCTGTCTTACAAGGTTGTTTTCAAAACTGCTAGTCACAGCACCCAACAAACTCTTTCTTGAAACTGCATGCTGACATATTTGGTGCATCTCCAAAGACACAGAATCAGATCAGGTCTGGCCTGCAACTCAACATTTTATTAGTGCTTTTTACACACACACACTCACTTTTCCTGGTTTTTTTTTGTGAACATCACCTGAGATTTGTATTGCTATTATAAAGTTCAGCCAAAACAACAAGGGGCCATAAACTTTGAAAACACATGCCTGTAGTTATCCTTTATGGGCCACATTCTGCAAAGAAGTAAATGGTGTGTAAGTTAAAAAGTGGTTGTAACTATCACAAAAGGTGTGTTAGTGGTACAGTGGTGTTACCTCCTCCCACTTGGCATACAGTGGGTGTGCAAAACACTTCTGACTTACACACCAAGGAGACAAGTAGAAGTTAAGTAGCAACTAACAGGAAGTGTAAAATAAGGTAGGGTCCCCTTACTGCACCCACCTAGTCAGAGTAAGAGGTTACATGACCTTTTATTGGACCAACTTCTGTTGGTAAAAGAGACAGGCTTATCCTCAGCTATGTGTAGCTGGAAAGCTTGTCTCTTTTACCAATAGAAGTTGGTCCAATAAAAGATATTACCTCACCCCCCTTGCCTCTCTAATATCCTGGGACCAACATGGTTATAACACTACAAACAATTATCTTACACTCTCCTGTTAGTGGTTTTCCTGCTGTTTCTCTCTATCCACTCAGTGTATAACAAATGCACTTTGCACATCCACTGAATCCTAGATCAGTGCAAGTTACATTACTTGACCACTCGGTCTTAGTTTTTGACCAAATTACACCCATCATTATGAGACTTTCATAAGGGTTGGACCCTCTTACACCTGAGGCTAGATTCTGGGATGATTTACAGTGGTGTACATTCAGATTAACCCTTGCCATCATTGAGTTACTTCAGATTTACACTGGTGTTACTCAAATCAGAATCCAGCCATAGTTTGGATTTTGGTGTATTTGTTCTTATAACTGCTCTGGGAAGTGGGAGGGGCTTCCTTGTACAGTATCAACTTCCTATTTTGTATATCTCTGCAGGGAGCTGGGTACAATCTGGCTGTTAACTGTTAGAAACTGTTGCTTAAGATTAACAGTGGGAGCTGCTGGTTAATGACCATTTTTGCAAATCTGGCCAGTGACTTTTACAGGACACTTTTATATTACTACCTTCCTCTGCCTTCTTCATTGCATATGTTAACACGACAGCCTACTTCTACTCCGACAATGCATAAACAAGGAAATAAGTAGAACAGTGTTAACTCCAACTCCATGTGAAACAGAAAAGAGAAAAAATTCATTGTTTGTTAAATGAAAAAAGTTAGAATCAGTGGAAAGAGAAATTAGTTTGTAAACAGCTAAGAGATTTCCAAACTTGGGAGTACACTAAAACCAAAACTACAGTGTGCAAAATAATAGCTGGTAGGGCCAGCTTATAGCATATGTATTAAAGGTATATGCCTAGGGTCCCAGCTTCTGGAGTCACATGATGAAATTAGACAACTTCTCCCTCCTTCCTGCCCTCCCTTTGCCCCCAAGTATGTTTCTAGCCCTCATGCTAACAAAGATAACCTCTGACAAGCTGATCAGAGTGTATCCAATACAATGATAGGCCTCCACAGCCTGCCAATAGCTCTTGCATGGGTGACCCTTCAGCTACCTACAAGCAGAGATGAGGCCATGGGGCCACAGCAGAGGGGCTCCCAGCTGGGATAAGCCTATGGCTCTGCGTTGCCTTAATGCACTACGGTAACTAGTCTTTTCATGTCCTATGTAAACTAATACAAACTACAGTATAAGAATGGCCATACTGGGTCAGACCCAAAGGTCCATCTACCCCAGTGTCCAGTCTTCCAACAGTGGCCAATGCCAGGTGCCCCAGAGGGAACAAACAGAACAGGTAATCATCCAGAGCTCCATTCCCTGTTGCCCATTCCCAGTTTCTGGCAAACGGAGGCTAGGGACACCATCAGTGCTTCCATTAACTGAATGGGAACTATTTATGTGCATAAAGCTAAGCATGTATGCAAGTGTTTGCAGAACTGAGGCCTATATTATCTGTGTTCTTGTTTTCTAGCATTAGCATAAACACATATTTAGCGAGACGTTCTATGAAAAACTTTTAGTTGTGCAAAAAGAATCATTTTTCTCTCTAATCAAAGAGAAAATGACTAGTTAAACATTTTACATCCATTCCTTCAAAAAAAAAATAGTCTCTAGTAAGAGGAGGAACATTAGAAAGACACCATTATGTCTGTATTCCTGAGAATCCCTGACAAGTCATGAAACAAAAAAGTTAGTCTTTAGTTCACAGAAATTGTTAGCATAAAAAGACAAAGCATGGGCAACAGTATCCGAGGGTGAAATTCTGCTTTCAGATTAATGTGTGTAGCACCCATTGATTTCAGTGAGAGAGAGCTCAGTAAGTGCATGTTTGAGGGCACAGTTTGGTTGCACTGGAAAATTGTTGATAAAAGCTAGTTGACAGTGTAGCTAATATTCATGTGGAGAGCTCAACCACTTCAGATCTCATGGGCAAGTTAAAGTAATTCAGAATATCCTCCTGCTCTCCAAAATACCAGTCATTGTCACACATGGTGGGAACATACTCACCAGAGTGTAGGTCTCTGACTTCAGGGTAGAGTCAGTCACAGAGCTACCTGGTCATCAAATGTATCCCGAGATGCTGACAGTTAATGTCTCCCCACTGATAGTGGTTTTTCCATGTATTCATCATAAGCCTTTGCTTTCACATACTCATTTCATCATGTTGCAGCATTTTACATTTTTGGACACTAAAGTATCTTTGACAGTTTTGCAACTCAGAGTTTTGGAATTCCTGAAGCTGAAGTCTTATTCCTGAAGATCTGATCAGCAGTGGATTTGGAGGTTATTGGCGTGGGTGAAATGTTGGCTCTGTTCAAGTCAGTGGCAAAACTCCCATTGACCTCAGCGGGGCTAGGAATTCAGCCCTGATTTCTAAAAGTCCTGAGTAGCTGCATATTCTGTTCAGTTCAATGGGCAGCATGGCTGCTTAGCCATTTGACAATCAGGTCATAATTGACTTGTCAGAGTCCACAGAGGCAGACGTGGCAGAGCCAGGATTAGAACTCAGAAATTTCTAGCTTCTAGTCCAGTGCTCACGCCATGCTACCTCTGTTATCTTTAATCTAATTATTGCCACATTGGAATACATCATCAGAAATGGTGTTATGAACACGTGAGAAACATCTTGCCTTCCACAACATCAGTGCTTTTTCATTTGTAGTCTCAAAATGCTTTGCAAAGGTGGGTAAGCATTATTATACCCATTTTACAGAGAGGACTTAGATGAGACTTGTTTAAGTGACTTGTCCAAAGTAAGACCCAAGAATAGAACCCAGGTGTCCTGGATCCAAGACCCTGATTTAGCAAAGCACATAGGCAAGTGCTTAACTTTAAGCACATGTATAAATCCTGTTGATGTCAGTGGGAGTTAAGCATGTGCTTAAGCTCTTTGCTGAATAGGGACAGGCTTAAGTACGTTTCAATGCTCTGCTGGATTGGGACATTAGAGAGTAGGCATTTTTCCTTTCTTATATAGAGTGTGAATGTTCCCAAGGGTTGGCAGGTAACCATTGTTTACAGCTATTCCACTTCCTTTCACATTACTCAGCAGATCTCAGAGAGAGGAAATATTTGTAAAACTAATTAAAGATTGTGTGAAAGATATACATATGTTTGGTGGCCTTTTATAAACCCAAATGTTTATGCATATGTTTCTTTTCTGTTTTTTTCTTAAGATGACATCAGTTGCACGACAAGAAGTTCTTGGCCTTTACCGCAGGATATTCAGAATAGCCAAAAAATGGCAGTCTGCATCAGGACAGATGGAAGACACTATTAAAGAGAAACAGTACATTATAAATGAAGCCAAAACCTTATTCCAAAAAAACAAAGATGTAAGTGCATCTCTGTCTGGCTTTCAGAGTTAGTCTGTGATTCATTCTTTGCACCCTGTTTTGTTTCAATGGTTGGAAAAACGTTTACAAGAGAGTTGAGTTCCCAAAATGGTCTCCAGTTTGGAAATTTATAGAAATGTAGGGCTGGAAGGACTGTTGCAGATTCAGGGTTAACTGCACCTTTTGACCCCTGACCTGGTCCTCCTTAAGGACACCCACCTAAGCTCCCAGCAGTCACCTGTCAGGCAAAGAGAACATATAAAAACCTAGTTCCTATACACATGCTAAAAGCTTACCAGAGCTCAGCCATCAGTCTTATGGGGTCCTGGTAAGTCAGTCAATCCTTCCAACCCTTCTGTAAGGGCTGGGAACCCCCCTTGACACAGGGTCCTGTCCACTTACTGAATCAAAAGGTCCAGTGTCCGTTTATACTCAGGCTTTTTATACAAAAAGGCCTTTGTCTGCTGGTCTCTGAAAACCCCGTCTGAACCAGTAAGTGCAAGCCTCCCCAAGGGTGGTACCTCTGGAGATATTTACAGCCTGAGTGATGCACCTTAATCCCCCCACCCCCATTTTTATTTCTTGGAGGAGGTGTGGTGACCTTCCCCCCAACAACTTAATACAATATGTTCCCTTCGATATTGCATGCAGTGGCAATATCCATCACAAGGGCCTTGAGAGGTCATCGAGTCGAGCCCCCAGCAGGAGTTGATGCACACCTAGACCATCCCTGTCAGGTGTTTGTCTAACCTGTTCTTCTATCAAGACGAAACATACCCAGGTTTTTTTTAAACCTTTCCTTGTAGATGAGGTTTTTCTAAACCTTTTAACTTTTTTGTAGCTCTCCTCTGCACTCTCCAGTTTGTCCACATCTTTCCTAAACTGTGGTACCCTAAACTCAACACAGTTCTCCATCGGAGGCCACACGAGTGCCAAGCAGAACAATTACCTCCTATGTCTTACATATGGCACTCCAGTTAATACAACCAGAATGATATTAGCCTTTTTTGCACTGTTGGCTTATATACAATTTGTGATCTTCTATAACCCCCAGATCCTCTTTTGCAGTACTGCTGCTTAGCCAGTATTCTCCATTTTGTAGCTGTGCATTTGATTTTGCCTTCCTAAGTGGAGTACTTTGCACTCGTCTTTGTTGAATTTCATCATGCAAGATCTAATTCAAACCTCCCCAAAGAAGAAATCTTGAATCCTTCTAGTTTTCTTCATTAGTTACTTTAGGAGGTTAGAAAGGTCTAGAGACCTTACAAGAAATTGCCAAGGAGGAGGAAAAAAGTTATCTGCAAGTATACTGCCTGTGGAATTGTTGTCTGAAGCAGCTTTGGATCTTTCCTGATGCTTTTGTCTAGCTTTCTGAACTGCTGGCAGGCAGAATTCCGTAGCGCCTTCACCTGCTGATTTTGCTGATCATACAGTAATTATTGGCACTTTCTTTAAAAGGTTTTTTTTCTATAGAAAGTGTGCACAAAGTTTTTAAGTAATACAGTATTTGGAATTTAAAACCTCTCCTTCCTTGTACAGAGAGCACAAACATGTGGACTTCAATGGTTAGAACTGATGCTTTTTCGCCTTCATCATATTAGAGTCCCATTGTTATATGGGAATTGATACCACTTGCATTCACTTTCTAGATCTTGTTTAGGACTATATTTTACCACTGAACTTTTTACACAACACCTTTATTGGCTTCAGAAGGAGTTATATGCATGGAATGATGGCAGGCCATGGCCCTAAATGTTTTATATTTTTCTCCAGCTCCTATATAGATATATGTAAATGGCTCAATTTATTTTTGACCACTAGTGTTCTTTCCATAAGTGTATTGATGTACACGTGCATCTTCTTTTTACAGATGATACTTATTAACATGTTAGAGTAAAAATCTCCTCAGACCCTTACAGTAAATCTAAGCTCTGATATCCTGCTCCTCCTCGAGGCCCCTAGCTGTCAGCCATATGAGTCAAGAACTGCTGGATGGATCTGAGGGGAATTTTACCTTTAATGACTTCTCTGGACATAAAGATAAGTAAATGCATGCACAGGCTTTCCCAAAGTGTTGGGATTGTCCCATGATCTCTGGGACTAGTATGACATGGCAATGAACTGGAGAATCATTCTAGCTATATTTCTAGGGACAAGGAAATCAATGTCCTACTTTTAAAAATAAAAACAAAACAAACCAAAAAAGTAAATCATGTAGATGTGCATGATTCTAATTCACAAGTACTAATTTCTACACTTTCCCTTTTTACATTTATTTGTTTGATTAGCTAACAGATCCAGAGCTGATTAAACAGTGTATAGAAGAATGCAAGGCAAGAGTAGAAATCGGACTTCACTATCACATTCCCTACCCAAGACCTGTGAGTGTGAATCCAGACAACGTCTACAACAGTGTGTATTTAGTCCCTTATTCAGCAAGCAGTGGATATTTTAGTTAAGGCAGTTTTGACTTCTGGATGAGTGTTCATAAACTGGTAATGACAACAAATCTAGTGTATGCAGTGTAGTTGTAGCCATGTCGGTCCCAGGACATTAGAGAGAAGGTGGGTGAGGTAATATCTTTTATTGGAACCATGGAGGGCTCATCTACATATCTGGGAAAGGTACTTTGAGTGTCACCACTAAATACAAGGAAAAGACAAGCCTGGGAGGTTACATTCATAACTCTGCTAGACACTAAAAATCATGGACTGAAGAGAGACACTGCATTTATGGCTTATTACAACAATCAGTAACCCACTAACTTCCTTTTGTCTTATGAATGCAGAGGTGTTAACAGGCCATTCTGCCTTGAATGGTCCCTTAGAATGTGCGCTAAATAATCTGTGCCACCTTGTGACCCTCATTGTTTCCCAGACCAGTGGAAGAGCTGTGTGTGGTTCCAAAGCTTGTCTCTCTCACCAACGGAAGTTGGTCCAGTCAAAGATATTACCTCACCCATCTTGTCTGTCTAACAAATCTAGTGGTTAAAAATCTTTCCAGATGAAAGATTAGAAATAGTTGGCCTGTCAACTTTTGAGCAAATGCGTAAATATCATAGGGTTGTTTTTGGGGTTTTTTTTGGTAGCCTACACTGAATCCTGGTTATATTAGATCAAGTCTGGTTGTTGGGAGGCAGGGCTGGTGTATCTGTGGGTCCTTTTCCACCCCTCCTCCTGCTGTTCTGGAAATCATACATTAATGGAAGTGACTTGTTTAAACGTTGAGGTTGCTTGTTGACTTGTTTAAACAAGGAGTTGTAGCAGGGTCCTGTGTTTTGTTTCACTGTGCAATGGTGTTTTCTGTGTATCATTCATTTATTTCATCCTTTCCTTTGTCATCCAGAGAGACTTCCCCTCCATTCCAATTCATTACATTTCACCTTCATAGGTCTCTTTCCTTTCAAGAAAATCATAATCCAATTTAATAATCCCCTAATATATCCCTTTTTAGCTGAACCTGGGGAGGGCTTTGAAATTTATATTCTCTAGGGGATCAAACACCTTGCAGGATCAAGCCCTAGAAAAGCTCTGATACATATAGATTAGAGGATCTTTAGAGAGTGTATAAATTTTAAGAATATTGCTGCTTCACTAAGTGATTTTACTAATATTTTCATTTTAATAGCTATCTTTAAGTCTTTCATCCTCAGACAGGAACGTTTGGCTATTTACACCTACCTCTTTCAATCATTGTGGGGGCAGGGGATTAGCTATATGGTTCCCACTAACAATTTTATATTTACCTCTGAGGTACAAAGACTTTCAAAACTAAAAGACTGTCACCCATTTCTCTGTTTGTAGACTCAGTGACTAATTGGGCTTTTCATATGGTGTATATTATCACTATAAACCCGAATCAGCAATAAGGTAGTAGATGGAGTACGTACAGCTTGGGGTTGCTTTGTTGTTTGCTACGTGGTTAGTAACAAAACACAACCACTTAACCACCTTTATAATTTATGGTATATATCGTACTTCCTTCTCTATTGGTTTGTGATCCTATACTTTGGTTCCAACTCTTCTGATAAAACTGTAAATCTGGATCCTATAAAACCATTTTACTGGAATATCCTATTCAGTACTATTTCAGCAAATGATGTATCATCATTTGATGTGAAACTATAAAACACAATGCGACAAAAGGTTATAATTTAAAGGACTAGACTGGGTACCTAGCTATTGTATACATAGGGCCCTACCAAATTCTCAGCCATGAAAAATGCATCACGGACCATGAAATCTAGTCTCCCCCTGTGAAATCTGGTCTTGTTTGGGTTTTTACCCTATACTATGTAGATTTCATGGGGGAGACCAGTGCTTCTCCAATTGGGGATCCTGACCCAAAAGGGAGTTGCAGGGGGATCACAAGGTTATATTGGGGAGTCATGGTATTGCCACCCTTACTTCTGCGCTGCCTTCAGAGCTGGGTAGCCAGCAAACGGCAGCTGTTGGCTGGGCACTGAGCACCCTGCCCGCAGCAATGCATAATTAAGGGTGGCAATACCATCCCATCCCATCCTTACTTCTACGCTGCTACTGGCAGCAGCTCTGTCTTCAGAGCCGGGCAGCCAGAGAGTGGCGGCTACTGACTGAGGGTCCAACTCTGCAGGCAGCAACGCAGAAGTAAGGGTGGCAATATCATACCAGGCCATCCTTACTTCTGCACTGCTGCTGGCGGTGGCTCTGCCTTCAGAGCTGGGCTCCCGGCCAGCAGCTGCCGCTCTCCAGCTGCCCAGCTCTGAAGGCAGCGCAGCTGCCAGTAGCAGCGCAGAAGGGTAGCAGTACCACATACCCCCCTACAATAACCTTGCAACCCCCTCAACTCCTTTTTGGGTCAGGACCCCTACAATTACAACACTGAAATTTCAGATTTAAATAGCTGAAATCATGAAATTTATTATTTTAAAAAAATCCTATGATCATGAAATTGACCAAAATGGACCATGAATTTGGTAAGGCTCTATGCCTACAACAAACACATAGGGCTTGAAAGTTAAATGTAATAGTAATCAACTGGGAAATAGGCTCTGATAGAAATATAAGTAAATAACCTGGTGGTTAGGTATCTGTTCTCTCCAACATGGGAGGAAATGGTTTCCAAGTGTGAGTGAAAACACTGCAAGAGTCCCGCTATCAGAATGTCTCCTGATCTCTGAGTGGGGTTTCAGTTTATCAGCCTGCACAAGAACGTTTAGCTTTATTTTTGTGTGTGTAGATTCATCTGCCTCCTCTGGGTCTCGCCCCACAACGTGGTCGTACATTTCGAAACCAAGAAAAGCTGAGGAAGCTTTCCAAGCCAGCCTACTTGAGATCCTATGATGAAGTTTCATAACCCACTGTCAAAGTGTGGTGCATATTATCACGAACTGCAAGGCAGACATGGCTTGTGTGTGCAACTGTGAATGAAAGTGTGTGCTTGATAGTCACTCTTCCTGACTCCACAAGCCTAGCTGATTCAGTGTATGGAAACTCTTGTATTTAAGATTCAACCACTGACATCAATAAAAGTAACAGCTTTTAAGGAGTGAGATGCAACATGAAGATTAATTTGTGAAGTCAGGACAAAGCATGGCAATTCTTATATTGTATGCGGATTCATAACAGGATACAATGGAGATTCGCAGGTGGATAAATGCTCAGTTGGACCTTTAAAGCACTACCCTGCACCAGGGTCATCCCAGGAGAATCAGGCAGGCACAATGTCTCTTGAATACGGAGGGAGCTTGGCCACCACGCCATCCTGTGTTAGGATGCAGCATGCTCTATTTCCAGCCCCTGGCTAGGACTGGTGGATGGTGTGGAAGTAAGGCAGGGCCTGGACCTGCTCTCCCCACCCCCTCTGGAGAGACTAGTGACACAGTAGGTGCAAGCCTCATGCCATCCTTATGCTCAAGCAGCCCAGGGCTTGTGATTGCACTGGGTTGCTGCATCCGGGGTGGACAGGTGTGGAGGGGAAGAGACCTTTTGTCTTCTCCCCACCTTCCTTTTCAGAATGCGCAGTAGCTGAACACAATGTGGCCCATCACCTGGTTAAATATATCCTTTTTCTGCAGTGAGTGCAGGGATGTACAATGGCTGGCGTTTACTCTTCATTATGGAAAACATTCTAGTGTCTCTGCTTCCTGCTGAAATTAAATGGTTGCTTAGAGGGGGAAAAAACAAAATCAGTTTTCCCCAGAGCCTCACTACAGGGGCAGAGGGAAGGTTGTTTGGGTTTTAATTTAATTGGGTATTTTCATGCTTTCAAACGTTTGAGTCTCTTCCATTTACTTTAATTCTACATTTCCTGGGCTGCTAATGCATGTTTTCCCAATCATTACTACATTCCTGCAGTTTAGTTAACTCTTAACATACAGCTGACGGTGCAGATCAGTAACTATCTTGAGAGCTTTTCATCTGGGAATTTAATTTTGGCTTGTTTTTTGACTCTTGGGAATAGTTATACCCCATGCAGGAGGGAAGGAGTTTTTCATTCCCTGGGATGCTTTCTCCTCCCCCTACCCCCTGTGTGCCTTCTTGGCTCTTCAAACTTCCATCTTGCCAGGCTATTCAGAGGACTGAAGAGTCAGAGGTATGGAGGCAGATAAGTGGAATCCGAGGCCAGGGAACAGGGGAAAGGCAGGATTAACAGAAGGTTCAGCCCTCAAGACCTCACTTCATCCTCCCTTTGCCCAACCAAGTTCTCCTCATCAGTCTTGCATTCTCCCTGTTCTGGCTCCCCACATTATCCTTCCTCCCTCCCCCGTTCCTGAAGGGCTGCTATAGGAGCAACAGACAGGGCACCTCTCAGGATAACGAACTGGTTTGGATAGCCAGATTCCTTCCTCCTCTCTGGCTCTAGTCCATAAGGACAGTTATTCCTCAGTAATTATTAGCTGGGAAATGCCCCACAGCTGGTGCCAAGTATGTAAAAAGCCATCTGCTGCTGGGAACATGTGGGGTGAAAACCCATGACACACAGGGATGGGGGCAGAACATTACAGAAATGAATCAGAGACCAGACTGTGAAATAACATTGTGGGATGGGTTTCTGAATTTCATCCAACAAAGTCAAATTCACATCTATGAGTAGCAAAATACACTGCCCTGAAGTGCCCCTTCATGATGCAGTGGGGTGTGGCAGCAGGTCTGCCTCAAGTTCCCCTTGGTCTTCTACAACTCCACCTAGCCACCAATGCCTAACAAGCTGCTGCAGTGACTTGGTCCTATACCTAAGTCCACCCCTTTTGGAGGCAGTATTGCTCCTGTCTTCCCTCCTGAATAAAGTGCTCTTCTGCTCTCCCTGTGGGCTCAGCTTTTGCCCATCCCAGGCTCCTTTTCATATCTCCCCTCAACAGTGACCGATCAGCCAGTGGGCCGAGGGGGCCCATGCCCAGGGGCCAAGGCCAATTGGGGGGCCCTGGAAAAATGGGCACTCCTATGCCCCAACCCCCAGCAGGAGCACTGGGTCAGACGGACCGCGGTATGAGTCAAGAACCCCAGTCCTGGCAGAAGCACATGGTGGTGGGGGAAGTCCCAGCACCTGGACCCCAGCTACCGCCCTGGGCCTGGAGGAGCTCTAGCTCCCTGCCATGGTCTCAGGGCTGAGGGAGCTCTCACTCCCTGTCCTGGCGGCAGGGTGGAGGGGAGACAGCTTCTCCAGACTTGGGGTTGCAGTGGGTGGGGGCAGAAAGAAGCAAATGAGTTGTAGGGTGGCAGTGGGGGGAGGGGGGGCGGGGCGAAACAGAACAGAGCCGCAGGGGAATGGGCAGAATGGAGTTGGGCCACAGGCAGAAGGGGTGGGGAAGGGACCCCTCACTTGCTATGGCCCAAGGCCCCATGAAACCTTGTGCTCTCATCTCCAGTCAGCCCTTCCCTGCTGGACTTCCCTCCTCTTAGATCAACCCTGCACAGGCATAGTGAGGGCAGACTAATTAAGTGCCAGATTTTGGCACTTAAAGGGGTAGAACACTCTGTTACAAGGGAGAAAACAAATATGTAAAACAGTCGTTATGTGGAACAAAGTAATACTGATGAAAATCCAATTCATTTGACTGAAAATCCCGTAACTCAAACTGAATTATGATCATGAAGTCATTCAGATGTGTTTTAAGATGATAAATGGTTATGAATTTGGGTGTTTCCTTTCCAAATACCTGTGACATCTAGTGAAAGCTAAATCCCCTCTCACAGTCAGCACTGTTGCTGGTGTCAGCCTGACCCACATGGCATCACGCTGGTTGGGCAGTGAAACTAGCAAACTTCAGTCTGATTGGGAAATTCTAGAATTTCCTTACTGTGGTTTTCTCCCTTGTGTAGAGGCAGGCTCCCTGTAGCCTCAGGTTTTTAGCTCTTCCCACTTCACTCTGGTCTCAACAGTATCTACCAAGGTCTGATCCAATTCCCATTACAATAGCTGGATTATACTCTTGAACAGCAACAGCTAGATCCATACCTGACACAACTCCTTCAAAGGCAGCATAAGTAGATTTACACCAGGGATAAATTGGTCTCAAGTCTCCAGGTTTGTAGTTTTTCCCTGTGTCATAATGATGCCACAGTATTTCTAGCACCGTGATCCCTAACCCAGTTCTCTCATTTAGCATATTGAGACAGCATGAATATGATCTCATTAAAAGAGCTCCAGCCACCCACATTACATTAATACTGCCAGTTACTGAGAACTTATGTTTTCAATAAAGTGCTTTTCAAAACTTTGGGGGGTTTTCTTTGTGTCATTTTTCAGGTGCATTTCCCGCTCTGTGGAAGTTTATTAGCCCCCTTTTCCCAGGATCAGATTTTGTTACTAGAACAGTCTTGCAAGGTGTTGCATGACCTCAGCTCCCATCAGGCCCTTTGTCCTCTATAAAATGTGTCCAATTTGGAGTTCTAAAGCCCTCAGTTTTCTTTCCAAAGTGCAACATAGAGTTCTTTGACAAGACATGTACAGACTGGTACAATATATTATTCCTATATAGGGGTGGTTTTCAACCTGTGGTCTGCAGACCTCTTGGGGGGGCCACAAACTATGTCTAAGGGGGGGGGGGTCTGTGAAAGGTGGTTGTTACCACAGAACAGCAGTTTTCAACTTTTGGTCCATGGACCCTTGGGGGGCTGCAGAGTATATCTAACATTTCCCAATGGGTCTGCATCTCCATTAGAAAATTTTTAAGGGTCCACAAATGAATAAAAGGTTGAAAAATCACTGCTATACAGTCTCCCTTGGACAGCTTCTTCATACATTTAATTAAAGCATCTTGACTTTTCAGTAGTGTTTGCCCTGCACGAGACACAGCCAGTCAGCACACATCGTTTCCTTAATTTTCTGTGACTTCCTTCAAGTAAAGCCGGATGCTTTTCAGTTGATCACAACCTTCAGGAGATGAATTGGAATAGAAAAGCCCCTGCCAGCGTAATTTGACATTCCTTCAAATAAGGACCTGAGTCAGCTGTGGGAATACTCTGATGAGCTAACTTGTGGGCACTACAGTGGCAATTTGTTTGCATGACATTTGCCCTTGAATGTCGAGTAACATCCTCTACATTGGTCATTCCTTTAACTCCATCACTCCTAAGGCTATAACTAATGACATATCAAACCAAATTAATTCCTTTTGTAAATGGGTGCTACATCATATAAGCAAATGGTCTTGCACCCACTTACAGTATATGGCCAGTTACATTTTTATGAATGAAGAACTCCTATTAAGCTTCAGCAACAGCTTAATCTGTTCCAGGGAGAGGGTCATAGGCCTTGTCTACGCTAACGAGGTAAGAAGATCTAAGTTATGCTAGTAAAGTTATGTAAGATACGTAACTTAGACGACATAGCTTAGACAGACTTACAGCGGTGTCCACACCACACCATGGGAGATGCTCTCCCATCATGATGCCTGTCGCGTCTTCACCAGACCCACTAAATCTATGCCTGCTGCATCGATCGCAGCAGCACCAATATAGCCCACAGTGAAGACAAGCCCATAGAAATAAGAGATGGAAATGACTATTAGTTCATCTGATCTAATGCAAGATTGTTCCCCAAACTACCTTTGTAGAATCAGGGGAAATAAAGGTGATTTCAACACTCTCTCTGGGACGTATTTTTAAACTTGAACTCAACCTAAACTCTAAGTTTGTACTCTCAGATTTTGGGGCACACAATTTTGTACACATTTTTGTAAAACTTGGATCTGCATACAGAGACTGGGTCATTTCAAACCACATCTCAGCTTTGTCACATGCATAAAACTAATGAAGACTTGAACTAAATGCCTGTGGGTCAATCTGCTGCTCTGCACAAATGGAAAGTTTACTTTATTTCCCTATACCTATGATTTCACCTGCAAGAATGTTAATGACAGGATTCATTAGCCAAAGACTCCAGCATATTATCCATAGACAGAAGAGCACCATGGAAAGCCAGCGCCATGCAATTTAACATTAGGCACTTTACTTCAGAAAGAACCTCCATTACATTTTCACTATTGTGCATGGGAATTTTGTCCTTTAGCAGCCCAATAAATAGTTTGGCGAGCAACAACGATGGCACTTCATTTCGGAAATGGCCTTTTGTACTGATTAGAAACTGGTAGGTTCAGTTTTCAGCTGCTGGCCGTGCCTGGCTTTCAGGAACACTAGCTTGGAAATCATCTGTGCCATTTCTGGTGAAGGCATAGCTACTCCTTGAGTTTTCGATTGCGTACATCTCATTTAATTTTCATTTGCTTTGAAATGCATCCAAGAACGATCACTGGGGCTGGGCATCTGTGTTCTGCAGTAATTACAGGCATTTCTTTGTGGTTTGTTTAATGTGAGTCTGACTGAGAAATGGAAAATCTGGATATGGTTTGAGGAGTAGTCCCAACACCAAACACATTAGTATTAATCATTAATATTACTAGGAACTTGATATATCTGCAGATCTGTCTTGTCCTGGCTTAACCACAGAAGTAAATCCTGCCCGGCTAACTGTGGTGTTCTCTTTTTTATTTACATTTGCCAAGAAGTGTTTTTAGGACTAATGCCATGCCAAATTGTCATTCTCCATTCAGCTCTAGATAGTGCTGACTTATCTATGTCACAACTCGCAAAAGAAGGATGCAAAGCAGAATTTCAGAATACGATAGAAAATGCCTCACAGGCAGATATACCCACAAGGAGAATTTCATCACCTTCTCCCGAGCAGGAAGAGAAACCCAGTGTAAAGTCATCACATGCTTTTTTAGTAACCTAGTAATCCCCAACAAAATTAACTCAGCCATTCCCAATCTCTGGTGAAGAGAATGTTGCAAGGGACACAGTCACACACACACACACACACCCCTTTAGGGAATTACTACATAGCCAAACATTTTGGTCACACTTGTATAAAAGCTTACAGAAAACTTTAAAATACATCTTGTTCAAAACCAAGTTTAATCTTTTCTAGGAGATGCCTCCTCTCACAGATCAACTAAGATCGCTATCTATTTAGAATATTAACAACAGCAAGGAAGTTGTTCACAAGGAATATCAGCAAAGAAATGTTATAGCTCGCAAGAGATCTCTCTATAATTACACTATAGTTAAATGAGATGTATATTAAAAAATTGGATACATAAACACTAAACAAGAAAGGAGGAAAGCTACCTGCAGTGCGCATAATGATTTGAAGATTTGTGGTATCAGCCTTAAATCACATTTAATTTTAACCCTTAAGAACAGATTCACAACTCAACTTGAGCATTGAAAAACAGGCAGAGCCTACTGACCAGTTAAGCTGGGTTTAGTTACTTTGCATCTCCAAAGAAGGAGAAAGTATCTGAAGCATACTGGTGAATCTGGCTCTTAGTCTGCAATGGACTTACTGATTTGGGTTGTGTTAATGAGACTGGCCCTATCTAAAGGGGGCTGGGGAAGCCCAGTCATTGGGACCCAATGTCTGTGTTTTAAGGGTTCTTCCTGTGCTCCATCCAGCCTCATTTCCCCTGGCAGTGCTGCCTTGCTATGCACTGGAGTCACTGCAGCTGTGCCACAGGTAGCATTTCAAGCCCAACGCAGCCTGCAACTACAGAATCCAAAGAGCAGAGACAGCTGAGCAAACTAATAATCCATAAATAAGAATTCTCAACACATGGGTCCAACTTCCCTCATGCTACTGACTTATTACAACCCATAGAATTGTTGCTTGCAAATTACTGTAGAGGAAGGGTGGAGACTGGTTATGTTACCTCTGATATCACAATGTCTCACTAAGTGTTTCCTGAGCGGTTGACTTAATAGTGTTTGTGGCATATAATCGTAACTATTAGGTTATTCATCATAATTCTTTTGTCTAACTGCAACCTAATTTATTCAAATATTGTACATGCACAAAATTTCAGTTAATTTTAACTATATGAACAGTTCCAAGAGTCTGTTATTCCATTATTAAGGTCATCTTGGACAAAGAAGACTGATATACATAGTAAATTTCAGGACCCAAGTTTTAGTTAAAGTCATATCAATTCATTGATTTACTTGTAATCCTCAGAAATTTAGTTCTGTACACAAAGCGTGTGTGTGTAAGTTTCAAAAATACTGCCTCTTCCCCACCCTGCTTCAAGTGCAAAATTGAACTTCAGTCTTAACTATGAAGTCGTGACCAGTGCCTCCGTAATACTGAATAAAAAGCACTTGCATCAAATACCCATGTTTAGGGCCCTACCAAATTCACGACCATGAAAAAATGTCATGGACCATGAAATCCAGTCTCCCCCCATGAAATCCAGTCTTGTGTGTTTTAACCCTCTACTACACAGATTTCACGTGGGAGACCAGAGTTTCTCAAATTGGGGGTCCTGACCCAAAAGGGAGTTGCAGGGGTGTCACAAGGTTATTTTAGGGGGGGTCATAGTATTGCCACCCTCACTTCTGCGCTGCCTTCAGAGCTGGGTGGCCAGTGACCAACAGCTGTTGGCCCGGTGCCCAACTCTGAAGGCATCATCCCACCCCTAGCAGCAGCATAGACGTAATGTGGCAATACCATACCATGCCACCCTTACTTCTGCACTCCTGCCTTCAGAGCTGGGTGGCCGGAAAGTGGCAGCTGCTGACTGAGGGCCCAGCTCTGCAGGCAGGAGTGCAGAATTAAGGGCGGCAATACCATACTGTCATAAATATAAAGGGAAGGGTAAACACCTTTAAAATCCCTCCTGGCCAGAGGAAAAACCCTTTCACCTGTAAAGGGGTAAGAAGCTAGGATAACCTCGCTGGCACCTGACCAAAATGACCAATGAGGAGACAAGATACTTTCAAAGCTGGAGGGGGGAGAAACAAGGTGTCTGTGTGATGCTTTTGCCGGGGACAGAACAGGAATGGAGTCTTAGAACTTAGTAAGTAATCTAGCTAGATATGCGTTAGATTATGATTTCTTTAAATGGCTGAGAAAATAAGCTGTGCTGAATAGAATGGATATTCCTGTCTTTGTGTCTCTTTGTAACTTAAGGTTTTGCCTAGAGGGATTCTCTATGTTTTGAATCTAATTACTCTGTAAGGTATTTACCATCCTGATTTTACAGAGGTGATTCTTTTTTACTTTTTCTTCTATTAAAATTCTTATGGTAAGAAACTGAATGCTTCTTTTCATTGTTCTTAAGATCCAAGGGTTTGGGTCTGTGCTCACCTATGCAAATTGGTGAGGATTTTTATCAAACCTTCCCCAGGAAGTGGGGTGCAAGTGTTGGGAGGATTTTGGGGGGAAAGACATTTCCAAACGGGCTCTTTCCTAATAAAATAAACCTGGTTTCAGAGTAACAGCTGTGTTAGTCTGTATTCGCAAAAAGAAAAGGAGTACTTGTGGCACCTTAGAGACTAACCAATGTATTTCAGCATAAGCTTTCGTGAGCTACAGCTCACTTCATCGGATGCATACTGTGGAAAGTACAAAAGATCTTTTTATACACACAAACCATGAAAAAATGGGTGTTTACCACTACAAAAGGTTCTCTCCCCCCACCCCACTCTCCTGCTGGTAATAGCTTATCTAAAGTGATCACTCTCCTTACAATGTGTATGATAATCAAGTTGGGCCATTTCCAGCACAAATCCAGGGTTTAACAAGAACGTCTGAGGTGGGGGGGTAGGAAAAAACAAGGGGAAATAGGTTACCTTGCATAATGACTTAGCCACTTCCAGTCTCTATTCAAGCCTAAGTTAATAGTATCCAATTTGCAAATGAATGTCCTATCTCAGAGCCTCTCCTTCTGCCCCTCCACCCCCAAGAACATGATACAGTTCTGTGGTGACCTAGAATCCTATTTTCGACGTCTCTGACTCAAGGAATATTTCCAACACACCTCTGAACAACATACTAATCCACAGAGACCTCCCTACCAACACTACAAAAAGAAGGATTCTAGGTGGACTCCTCCTGAAGGTCGAGACAGCAGACTGGACTTCTACATAGAGTGCTTCCACCGACGTGCACGGGCTGAAATTGTGGAAAAGCAGCATCACTTGCCCCACAACCTCAGCCGTGCAGAACACAATGCCATCCACAGCCTCAGAAACAACTCTGACGTCATAATCAAAAAGGCTGACAAAGGAGGTGCTGTCGTCATCATGAATAGGTCGGAATATGAACAAGAGGCTGCTCGGCAGCTCTCCAACACCACTTTCTACAAGCCATTACCCTCTGATCCCACTGAGAGTTACCAAAAGAAACTACAGCATTTGCTCAAGAAACTCCCTGAAAAAGCATACAACTCCCCAACCGGCACACCCTCCGGGGACTGGGCATGGCATATCTGGAGCGCCTACCTTAGCATTCCCTGCTGAACAGCTGTTCTGGCCCAGTGGTGTTTCTTGTTATGATTCAGCTGTCCAGCCAGGTCAGAGTCCCACACGTACTGGGGTACCAGTAGTCCTACACAACTGTCAACTTCACATGGGACCTTCAGTCCAAGTCTGTACTCATTAGTTCTTCCCCTCCCCACCACCACTACAATACGGGGGGGGGGGGGGGGTTACAGTAGTCCTTATTCCTTGTCAGCAGGAGTTTCTGCTCCTCCTTCCTCAGCAGTCTGGTAGAGGAACTCAGGCCATCCCTCTCTATTGGGTTTCAGTCCAGAGACCCTTGAATAGGCAGACAAGGCCCAACTGCCCAAGGGCTGCCCCCTTAGACCACTTCCTTGCTCTACCTTAGGCTTTGCCTCAGTCTCTTCATGGGCTCCCAGCATGTCAGTTCTGAAACATACCTTCCTGTAGAGAGGCTCCGTCGCTCAGCTAGCCCGCCCAGCTCTCTGACTCCCCCAGGCTTCTCTCACTAAGCAAGAACCAGCAATCTGCTCTCCTTCCGCAGTAGGGCCTAACTGAGCTAGGCTCAGGCCTTTTCACTCCTTCCTCCAGGCTTAACACCTACTGCAGGCTGATTGCGCCCACATGCCCTCATTAACCCCTTCTGACCCAGTGTGGGGTCGGTACACACCCATCACAGATCCCAGGTCTATCTCAGCAGGGTGTTGTGGGGAGTAATTAGTTAATGACTGTGTAGCTCTATGAAGATGCACAGCACTATTTTATTTTTAATTAGTTTGCAAAGTACTTTGAGCTCCTTTGATGAGAGGCTCTAAACAAACACCATATATAATCAGGTTATGAATTAATCATATGAGAGGGTTGGCTGAGGAGGTAAGGTACAGGGAGACACTCTACTGCCTTTCTCTTAGGCACACAGAACATGTATGGTCAGGTAAGACAAAGAGAAAATAGAACAGCACTCTGAATGATACTTCTAAATTATATTGAAACTGAAAATTTAAACATGCTGTAGCAAGCATATGCCTTGGGCATGCTGAAAACCATGACACAGAGGCTTGTGCTGAAATTCTAGGACCTATCATCATCTGGTGTAAATTATCATAGTTCCACAATGCAACTATGACAATTTATACCACTGTAAGGCCTGTTCTGTTTGTTTGGGGGAAGACTCTAGCCCCGTCTCTTCTCTTCCCCAACCTCCACGTTCCTAGGGCGTACAAGGCCATGCATGCAAAGGGAAGACCAGCTATAGGGAGCCCACACAGCAGTAGGCAGATCCAGTAAGGCCTATTTTTATGAGTAATGGTTGCAGGAGGACAGCATCTATATCTCTTTTAGATTAAGCAGCCATCTACGCCCCATCCTGCTCTCCTTTCAAATCAATGGCAAAACCCCATTTGGCAGGTCTGGGCCTGTAGTTCATAAGTGGGGAATAGGGTTGCCAATATTGGTTGGATGTATTCCTGGAGGTTTTGTCACATGACAATCTTTAATTAAAGATTATTTTTAAATTCCTGGAGACTCCAGAACAATCCTGGAGGGTTGGCAACCCTAATGGGGGGCAAGCTAACCAAACTGCATGAAGGTTTCTGTTTATCAGGATTACACAAGGTCAGAATGATGTGGACTGTACAGTGCGTATTCTCTCTGGGAATTCTGCCCACTTTGATCTACAGCACAGCAAGGCCCAAGTCTTTGTAACAGGGTTTTGTTTGGAGTGTTTTGTTTTAATCAGTCCTCCCCCTACCAATGCAAATTGGCTGAAAAGCAAAAGAAATAGGAAGTAGAAGTGTTTAAAAATCAGCAATAAATGCTGATGTAAAAAAGAAGTGCAGCTATAGGAGCGTGAAGTGTGTCTTTTAATTATAAAATTCAGGTATCTTGAAGTAGGTAAATTTAATCATCTAACTGGCATAGTGCTGCCACACCACGATTTATCCAGTGTTGCTGAGGCTGGTCTGAAGGGAGCTCTATTGAGAGAACAAAGTTAGTTGAATGCCCTGTAGTGGACAAGGTACCTCTTCTTGCACTTGTCTTGTAAACAGGGCATGAGTAAATGTTCTCATGCAGAAATGCTGAACTTTCTCCAGGTTTCAGCCAAATTACAGGCATAGAATCATAAAGGATTTTTGGAAGCGATTCCCCAATCTGCATGGTTTCTCTGTCCCAACGGGCACCTTCTAAAAAAAGTCCTTTCACATATGCCCCATCTTCTGGCATTTCCTCCAAGCTGTGTTCCTGTCTTGTCACCTGGAATGATTAAATAATTGGCTTTGGTCTCCTTTTATATCCAGAATATATTTACTCAGTGAAATCATAATATCTGCGGTGCTCAGATAGCTGATTAAGGGCCTGATCCAAAGCCCAATGAAGTCAATGGGACATTTTCTTTGGCTTCAATGGATTTTGGATCAAGCCCTACCTGCTTCTCTGGTGTCCCCGTCCTGCAGTTCTTAAGGAGACCCAATCTATCTTTTGTTCATATTACTGGCAAATATGCTTAAATAAAATCGTATGTATTACCGAGTTTTCCATCATTTTAGTGGCATTTGTATAGTTGTATGCACAGGGGGTGAACTTCACCTTTGTATAGAGGACCAGCATGAGGCCTGTGCACTAATTAAATGCCACTTAAGCCCTCGAAATAGGACTTAAGTGGTGCATAGGTCTTGTGCTGGCTCTCTGCAGAGGCATGAATTTTACTCAGAGAACTTATGATAAGAATGAATGAATTAAACAAAAAGATGCCTTGGTGATCACACAATTAAGATACCAAAGGAAAACTGCCAAAATATAAAAGAAGAAACTAATGGCACTTAACCCGAACAGGGCCCAGGCTAAATACTCCTGCAACAAAAGCAGGGAGGCAAACAGCAAAAAAACCCAAACAGTACGCTCAATCATGTGCATCCTCTGCTACTAACAGGAGTTCCTTCAAACACTGATGGCTACTTTCCTCAGAGGGAAGTGATTGTAATAAATCCCCATTTTTGCACACAAGATATGTGACCGAGACATCTTCTCATTTGTGTTTCCCTTGGTTTGTTTTCAGAGCACTCACCAAGATAGTTTTTTAAGGCCATTTTTCTAGCATGTGGCAAGTCTCAAACACAGGCTTTGATCGTGCACCATTGCAGTCAAGGGGAGCTCTGGCAACTGACTTCAGTATGAATAGTAGGATCAAAATCATGGAGAATCCACAACAATACTTCTAAAGATAATGTATTTTTCCAGGCCTTAGTATTTCACAGTCTGCTCATTATCGTAGATAAGTATATAATGTTCTTTGGACTCATTATTTTCACCTCTTTCTCTGCAATCCCAATAGCCCTGAATCCCTGACTTAAACTATTACCGGTTTATCGCTCCAAGATCCTGTTTTTTCCATTCAGCATTCATTCTTCTCACTAGTTCTCTAATATTTTTCAAACTAGTGTCTCCTAGCTAAGGGATCAATTAAGTAGAAAAATAGCCTCTGGTGCTTCTGGCCTCTGAAAGCTCTATAGGCACTCTGGTCTCTGCAGCCTCAGAATCTATTTCTGATTGTTCATGAAAAGCGTTCCCTCTTTGACAAGGACCCAGTTCCACTGTAGCATTCCACATCAGTTCCCGACTCCCCAGACAACAGTCTCCCACTCCAGCCAGTATGGTCACAGAGTAGATGCTGACGGCAGTAAGAATGGGACCCTCAGGCTGTAAGCTCACCAGGGCTGAGATGTTGGGCCAGGAGCAGCGGCACAGGAGCTAGCAAACAGAACTGGAAATGGGAGTTTGAATAGGTGTTTGTAAGAGGAGTTTGGGGAAGGGAGGGGTGTTGTGTTCTGTTTTTTGTTTTTTTTTGTGGTTTTTTTTTCTTTTTCTTGAAAGGAGCTTAGGCAGGAAGGCTATGACAGCTACTGAGGCAGCAGTAGTAGTGACCCAAGGAATGGAAGGGACAGTGAAGGTGACTGGATGTGGAAGCTGCAGGATGTACATTATCCTGGAGTGGGTACCTGAAAAGTGTTTTGTTTGAATGAAGTGCCAAAGCTGATGGAAGAGACAATCCAAGGTTTGGAGATGCAGGTAAACACTATGGTTGAGTTTAAAAGGGGGATTTGAGCAGATGATGGAGGGAAGGCGAGAAGAGGCTCAAGGGAAAACTCAAGACTCGCAGACAAGTTATTTAAGCGTCAATGTTGATACAAGAAAAAAATGGATATAAACTGGCCATCAACTAGTTTAGGCTTGAAATTAGACGAAGGTTTCTAACCATCAGAGGAATGAAGTTCTGGAACAGTCTTTCAAGGGGAGCAAAAAACCTAACTGGCTTCAAGACTGAGCTTGATAAATTTATGGAGGGGATGGTATGATGAGATTGCCACAATGATATGTGGCCCATCTGCAACTGCTAGTAGCAAAAATCCCCAACGGCTGGGGATGGAGCACTAGATGGGGAGGGTTCTCTGAATTATAACAGAGAATTCTTTCCTAGGTGGTCTTGCCGACGTTCTCAGGGTTCAACCGATCGCCATACTTGGGGTTGGAATTTTCCCCCAGGTCAGATTGGCTGAGACTCTAGGGTTTTTTTGCCATCCTCTAAAGCATGAGTTACATGTGACTTGCTGGTTTAAACTAGAATAAATGGTGGATTCTCTGTAACTTGAAGACTTTATATCATGATTTGAGGACTTCAGTAACTCAGACAGAGGTTATCGGTCTAATGCAGGATGGGGAGGGTGAGGTTGTGACCTGCAATGTGCAGGCAGTCAGACTAGATGATCACAATGGGCCCTTCTGGCCTTAAAGTCTATGAGTCTATGGGATTCCAATTTCTGTTACACTGGTGTAAATCTAAAGTGACTTAGGTTCACACTGACACCCTAACATGTCCCCATTGTCTTGTCTGTAAAGTGTTAGCTTGTTTTTGTTCGTTTCGCATAACACATGTAAATGGTTTGTATAAATGAAATTCCTCCACATATTTTTACCTCAAATTCAAATCCAATATGATCAATTGGGATGGTATATTTTCTAGCATAGTTCTGTGAAACACCTGTTAAGAAGGACTGAGTAAAGTAGAATCCCGATATCCAAAATACGTTGGGAGGCCCTTCGCTGATCCACTCCTAAATATGAAAATATATATATATATGTAGATATATTTATTAGCAAAACCCAAAACATTTATTTCTTTAGATTGTAAAAACTTTTCAACCCTATCTTGGTGCTGAACACAATGTAAAACATTTCTCCCTACTGAAAAGTTTAAAGTAAAAAGCTGAAAATTGTACATTGTCACTACAGAGTAACGGCCAGATTGTGAAGTCCTTATTCACACTTTTGAGCAGTTACTCGCATGGATAATTTCAAGAGGATTGCTCATGAGTAACTGCTTGTGAATGTGTGTAAGAAGTTCACAAACTGGCTCTATCTGGGAATTATTAAGTAACCCAAACTGAAGTAAATCCTCTCATTCAGCTTTCACACATTGGTCCCTGAGATGGATCCACACCAGTTTTAGTATACCTGGAAGAAGGCCAAACGTGTAAGAAGATCAGACACGTAGCTGCCCAGGGGTTTCAGCGATGGATAGGATTTGGCTGCCCACATTGGTGGTACTTTGCCTCCGAGCATGCTGTTGAAAACATCCTCGAGTTCAGACGACATCAACACTTGACCTTTGATAGCTTTGCCTAAATTGACAAGACTGCTCCGAACAACTTCTGTAAGCCTGCAGATAAAGGGGAGATTGCCATTTCATTACTCACTAAACCTCTGGTCCAAAGCCAACTGAATTCTATGCACTGACTGCCATTGACTGAAAGCGCTGGAGAGTATTGAGAAATTTCTCACTGTATATGTAAATACCAAAACTATACTTTGGCTATTAACTTCTAGGAAAAACTTACAATAGACCAGGGAAATTAATTAACCATAGCTTTAAACTTTAGATATGAGTTGAAATATTGTCATATGCTGGGAATATAGGGGACTGAATGACTCAGAGGATTCGTAATAAGATATGTAGTCTTTCACTTCATCATCACTCGTTCACATCTGGTCCACGTTAGCAGTGACTAAAAGGTAACTGTTACTATCAGATAACTGACCATCAGGAAGTCGTTTGCTGCAGCTTTCAAATATTTTGAATCTGCTCTCAAACAGCTTTTGTAAAAGAAGTTTATTATAAAATGCTTGCAATTGTCTAAAGCTTGTGACCTGGTGCTGATCATGAACACAAACATTTTAGCACCTTTCAGTTTTTGTAAAGTCAAAGAAAACAGGCGGCCCCACCTGTTGAATCTGATAAGTTCTTGCCTAAGAACTGTATTCATGGACTCCTCATAAAGCACTGGGTATTTCTTCATTACTGCTTCCAGGTTAAAGTCATTTGGTAATTTGGACAGGATGTCCCGTGCCAAATCTTCAACAGTTTCCTGAAATCAAGAATGTGCAGAGAATGAGGAAGTTTTTCAAATGGCTTTTTTTTTGTTATTGTTGCTTTTTACAAAACAGATTTCCTCAAATATTGCTGTTTCATATGCTTTTGCTTCACTGAATATTTGTATAGCTATTTATAGATAATATACAAAGGCCCTGTTCCCCACATTATTGGGGAGCTCTGAGCAGGCCTTTCAATTTGGTCTCTTTGAGAGGGAGACCACTTTCTTTTCTTAGTGAGCCCTTTACCCATAAAGGTGATTGAATCCACAAGGAGTCACTCAAACCCACTCCTGGCCCAGTAGTCAGAGGTGGAAGTGGCTGACTCCTCTAAGCCATAAGGAATGATGCACTAAGAATGCCTCCCTAAGATGCTTCCTTGACAGGGGATTGTTTGGATCCCCAATCCCCATTACCTGTGGGGACTTGCCACCTCCACCCACTTGTCTAGGCAGAGTCAAAAGCACTCCACTGAAAAGCTGGTTGGTCTCCTGATTATCTTTAGTGATGTCTGCATTCTCATGAAGCCCAAACACTTCTGGATGTGTTGTAATTGGTAAGCTTCTTAAGTAGTCAATGTAAGACTGCAAGGAAAACATGTAGTTACCAAAAATGTGTATTTAATAACATTTTTTATCAATCGGTAAGTACAGCCCAGCTTTAATGGAACATAATGAGAATGTAATACACAGTCGGTCATGTTCAAACACATGAATTCCCAACTAAAAAAATCATTGCTTTGCATAATCCAAGCAGACAAATACAAAAGCTTTGAATATTTCAGAAACTAATTTAGGACCTGATCTTGCAGTCCTCATGTAAGTATTGAGTTTATCTAATTTTCTATACTAGCTAATGAACTCCCCAGCCTTACTCAGATTACGCTGTTGAGATCAGGAGCCAAGTGCAATATTTTAAAATGTCGAAAGAGCTAGACCTGGGCAAACCATGCTGTCGTGATAAAAAGGGCCTGCGGGAGGTGTAGAGTCCCCCTGCATAGTGTCTCTGCAGCCTGACCCTTCCCAGCTTTGCAGCACCACAATGGCCCTGAAATAGAAAACCTGCACAGATGTGGCATCATTTTCATTTATAGGAAACAGAACACTGTAAGATCATCACATCTCTCATCAAGTTGCATCAGAACATTAAGTGCCAGTTCAAAACTGGTGAGTCTGTATTCTGTGCATATAAAGATACATTCTGACACTCTTTATGATCTAACATTTTTTTGTTTCCTGTACACAATAATACACAGCAGTGTACTCTGAGATTTTTATTCTTAAAAGTTCACATATAAACTCAATGACTTATTAGAAGGAATTTCTGTCCTTTATTTCCCTACCTGGTATGGTCCATGTGGTGGTATATAGTAGTCATCCTCAGGTGAAAGTTTATACTTCTCCTGTTCTATATCTTTATTATAGACTATGGAAAGAAGTGACAGGAGAAGACGCCTGTCTTTGTCATCTGTTACTCTCCCACCATAGTTACATTCCCCTGGGAAATTAAACAGAAAACAGGGCTGAAAGAATGCATGGTTATTTATAAAGATGTAATAAAAATGGCTTACATTAAAGAATTTCTCTGGTAAGCTGAAAACCATGACAGGAACTATCTAACCCAGTGTTGCTCATGCTGTGATCTCTTGACCATAAATGGTGTGGGGGACACTTCCAGCTGGTCTGGGAAACTCCTTCTCTCACAATGATGAATCATGTCATGCTTCAAGCAGTGATACTTCCTGCTAACTGAACCCCGTCTTTGGGGCTCGTTTGGCCTTTCCATTTTCCAGAGGCTTTATCTGTCCAGCTAAACTCCAAAACTAAGCACTTCTCTACCTGTATAATTGCTTCCTGTCTTTGGTATAAACTCAACCCTGACTATATGTCTGCGCGATGACAAAACTGTAGAGACATAAACAAGCAAGAAGAAGAACCACTCTGCAGAAGGACCTGGAGAGATTAGAACAGTGGGAGCTGCAGGCAATGAAGAGAGATTTGGTCCTAAGAGAACAGAAACTTTTATACCAGGGAAGAGGAAATAACAGCTTAGGTACAAAGTGGGGGGACATAGCCCAGCAGTCACACCTGTTACATTAAATAAGTTTATTTTCATATCTTCTTTCCATAATACTATCCCAATATTACTTTTCATGTAACTAAATTCTCTATTCACTACAAAGAAGCATGAAATCATGTTTTGGAGGTTGGGAGGGGAGGTGTCCATGAGCAGGCCTTTAGCTGAAGAATGAGCAATGTCTAGGTGACTGTGACTACCAGGAAATATATCAACTATTTACAAGGCACAGGGCAATCCACAATACCTTACAAGTGAGGCGGATTATCACACTCCCTGGCAAATCTCCAGCACTGAATATGTCATGCTCTGATGTATTGCTCAGCCAAGGTGATAGAGATGCCATTGATGCTTTTGTTTGACAAGTATTAAACAAAGCCCAGGAGTTTTTCTGGACCACGAGTAACCTTTCTAGCTATGCAAAGTACAACAATGATCTAGTTATTCAAATCTTATGCCTGGGGGTATATACCTCTTGCCTGGGGATGGAGGGGGGCAAGAAAGAATAACTACGTGGAATCTATCCCATGTATCATGGACCGTCATTGTATTTATGATGTTATCATTCATCACCTGAAGTTATTTTTATCAAATACCCACCAGTACATTACAGAGTGCCACTTCTATACCTGTTAGATAGGTCAGAGCTTCAAATGGGATTTCTTCATACTCATTCAGAAACATCTGGATCTGTCGCATACTGATTCTAAGATCAGATTCATTGAATTCATATGGAATATTCCAACCTGTTCAATTAAAAAAAGACACCTGATTCAGCGGTATATTGTCCTGATAACTGTGCTTAGAAAGTAATGACATTGGTATGAAGTTGTTATTACAGAGTAACAGCCTCCTGCCACTAGATCACCACTCAGTGAAGTTTAGGCATTTGCCTGAGTGTTTACTACCCAACTTGGAGATAGCTATCCTTAACAATATTCTATCCCAGTGCAACATTATATACTTACTTACTGCATTCCAAATAATTAAAGATGTGCCTATAGGTCCTGACATTTTGACACTGCTCACAACTGAAAAGCTGTATTCTAATAGATGTAGGAAACAACTGTACAGTGCTTTAGCTGATCTGAAATCAGTTAGATAGCAAGACCATAGGAATTCTGACTGATTTCAGTGTTTTAACCTTTGTGACTGACTGAACTTAGACTGTTTATCAATAAACAAATAGCCTCCTTCTACCAATCTAACTGCTGTGCATTTAAATAGGTACAGTGGTTGCTACTAAAAAGATAATGTTTAACAAGAATTACTACTTATCACATAGTGGTATCAAAGATATGGAAGTTATTTTATATCCTAAGTACAGGGAAATGGTAACATGTAAGGTTAACTCTTGGCAGATGTTGTCTTTTTAATGGTGATCATTGTGTCATGTATTTTGAATAATTCTGATCTGAATAAAACATAGTCCATATGTTACTATATATCAAACCAAACATGCAAAACTGTACCCGCTTAGTCATCTAGGATAGGTATCTTTCTCTGACAGAAAAGTCAAATATTTGTCTTTTATCATCAGCTGCATGATAAGGTAGGTGAGTAGATTGTATGTATAGAATGATTAATTTTTATGACAAGTTAGCAATGCTGTGTTAAGCATACAATGTGCATGCCAAGTTCAGACTTGGTGTAAATGGGCAGAACTCCATGTAAGTCAATGGAGTATATGACATCTGAGTTTGTCCCTAAATATTTTTAAAACAACTTTTAATTCCACACAGTATTTGCTGGTCATGTAGGACTTATTCACAAAAAAATGAAAAACAAATCAAATTCTTATGTATGTTATGTGCTTGGGAATTTTCTTTGTATGGCCAATTAGCTGCAGCTAAATAAATTCAAATGCTACACTAAATGAACATGTGCACTAGTTTTGCTCGATAAAAAAAAATATGAGTAAAATTCAATTTCTATTAATAAAAAAGGTAAATAATTTAAAATGAAAACTTGAATAGGAGTTGTTTTTGACAAACAGATAAACAACTGTTTTATGCAGAAATGTAATAAAATAATAATTAATAACAACACAGCAATTTATGACAACATAAATACATTCTAGGTTTACTTTGCAAGCTCCCAGTGACTTCAATAGCAGTTTTGTCTCAATAAGAACCTCAGGAGTCAAACCTGTGTGTATTTATAAAGCCCAAAACCTCAAAATAGCTTTTCAATGTTGCTTCACTATATTCTGTGCAATGCTGACACACACAAAAATTCACAGCCATCATCAGATAACATGAGCACCCTCTTCTCACAATGCTGGAGGTAATGCTTCTGGCTGGCGTTCTGGAGGCAAGAGTGAAGTAACATATTGCAAAACTGCTAATGCTTTTTAGGAGATCTGCAAAATGATCCAAATCTTACCCAATGGGCCAAAATTTTTCCTTTCTTGAACCAGGGCATGGAAAAAGCAAAGTCCAAAAAGCAATTTTTGCCACATTTCTTGTTTTTGGCAACTGGTAAAGAATGCAGGATCAGACACTGGGTCATTGAGGTACGATCGTAGGAGATTTGCTCTAACCCCTTTAGGAGGTTCATTGGTCATTTTGATGCCATTCTGGAGAATACTGACAGGAAACTTTTCTGATGGATAACTGGTTAACCATAATCTGAACAGGGTAAAGACAGAAACATATTTGATTAAATATCCTCAGTCTTGAACTGCATCAGTTTTAAACTTTATTAATATGAGTCAGTTGCAATCTAAATATATTTTTAGAAACAGATGTGGATTAGATAAATTGAATATCTACATAGAAAAGATGGTGTCTCGATTTACATATTGCTATTTTCTCAATGATACTTAATTATTCCAATGTGATAATTATTCATGTAACCTTTTTATTCCGTTTTACTAGCAGTCCTAATTTATATTGGAAGTAATCCCACAGAAAATGGAAGAATATTAAAGCTTCTACCTGAATTTTTCATGGGTATTCTCAGGCACTATCATTTCTTCACAGATTTTCTCCAAAGCAGGCATCCAGCTGGTTGCAAGATGGCAGTTTTGTAACACTACCCAAGTTCCATCAATGATAGCCTGACATATCATTTTTGCTGCTATTGGACCCTGGCCCTGGCCAAGTGAAATAGTCTGAATGCTTGTACCTCCCATGCCAAGATCATCAGCAAACTTTAACAAACCTATTATAGAAAATACAATGCACACAAAATCTTTTAGCAAATAGATCCATGTTGCATATGTCATTTTTATAATGAGAAACACCATTAAAGGTACAAATGTTAATCTGCATTCTAATCAGGGCTGGCTCCAGCCTTTTTGCCGCCCCAAGCAGCAGAAGAAAAACCCCAACTTGCCGCCGAACACGGAGGCGGAGTGGTGGTGCGGCCGCCGAATTGCCACCGGCGACTGAAGAGTCACGTCCTCGCCGCCAAATTGCCGCCGAGCGTGAAACGCATTGTAACGGAGCGGATGCCGAATTCCCGCCGCCACCGCCGAGGGCAGATTGCTGCCCCAGAGCCTGATGTCCTGCCACCCCTTTATATTTGCAGCCCCAGGCACCTGCTTGGTTCGCTGATGCCTTGAGCCGGCCTTGATTCTAATAAATTAAAAAAAAAAGAAAGCTAAAAGTAGTTTCAGGTGGTATATGAGACTGAGTCTCCAGGCAGTTGCTGTTTTTTAGATGTAAATTACTCCCAATTTAAAGAGTGGTGTAAAAGGGCCTTAGCATAAATGAGACTCTGGCCTGAAATCTAAATCTTGTTAAACCCCTGAAGATCCAACAGAAATTTATTCATTTCATCACCATTATAATTTTCCCCCACAGTTTCTCCCCCTATTTTGGTATGTTTTTACAAGATAAAGGACGTGTGGAAGGGTAAGAATGTTTGAAATATGAAGCTACTACTACTACAATTAATTTATTGTACTATAAAAGGACTGTTTAAATGAAGGAGCCCACATTTTATCATGCAAAGATTTCAGTTTAAAATCTTTTTTTTAACCTCACCTGCCATAGGATCAGCACCTGGTGATAATACAAAAATCAAAGGTGCACAGCAATTGGAATCATTGTAACTTCCCACAAGGTCAAAAGTGGGTGGTTCTATATAGGTTCTTCCCATATTTTCTGTGATGAAATCCTGCATTGCTGGAATGATTTTATCAGGTCTTAAACACCTTAGAATGATCATACGATCTAGCCCTACTAAAGTCTTCCATACATCGGGAAATACCTCTTCCTGGGGCTTTGCAGAGTCATAAATCATTTTCCACTTTGAAACATTCTCCCTTACATGATCCATCAGTCCATGAAGGTTTTTTAGACTAGATGCACGTACTATCTCAGCCCATGATTTGTCAGTCAACCACTCTGGGGCTGGGTTGAGGTAAGGGTTATCAAGAGCAACACCCCCTGTCAATAGGAACCGCCAAACCTCATCATCTATTTTATCTTCTCCTTTCATTATTCCTATAGTCAGGAGGAGGGAGAATAGTAGTTTATCCTTCTCAAACAGTGAACGGCAGACATTATTGTAGATGCTTACTGTGAAATGTTCAATTATATTCTCAATTCTCTCCTTTAGATCATCACTCTTTTTGCTATTCGCAATGGATTGAATGTACAAGTTAATGAACCAAATTAATGAATACTGGTACATAGGTTCAATGTTTGCCAGATCAGAAATGCAGAAGAAGAGAGTTGCTGAATGAACAGCTACTGGTTTGTAACCCATTCGAGTAGCATCTATCTGCATTTCAGTTACAGAGGCAATTTCCTGCTTTTCTGAGATTTCTTCAGATAGCTCTTTGGATGAAGACAAAACCTTAATTGCTGTTTCATCTTCTAAGATGTTTCCTTCTGATTTGGAAAGAACCTCAAGGATTTTATCTTCTATCTCCTTCAGCTGTTTCTTATTGGCTGCACTTTCTATGATCAGTTTATTTTTCTTTTCTTCCAGCTCAGGCTTTTCCTTTGCAGCTACAATTCCAAGAAGTTGGTCCTGAAGACCTAGTGGTGTAATCATGAAGTTGAGTAGACAAACTTTCACAGCCACTTCAGGAAAATAATGAGGATTCCTTAAGCGAGTTGTCATATAAAACTTGAAGTCTCTTGAGTATTCAATTATATTTTCACCTAACCTCATGTATTCCACACCCTGTTGCTTGAATGTTAGCTTTAGCAATATAGGCTCTATGAAAGCATCTAGTTCTTCACCAATATTTTCAAGCAAGACTGGTGTTCCAAACTGGATAGCATTTTCCAGTGTCCTCACATAGTTCGTATCAGAGAGTTTCATAACTGAAAGCTTGTTAGCTTTCTCCATATTTTTTATCCACTTGTTGGCTTGCCTTTGAGGATCAATCATTAAAGCCCATCTTCTTGAGTTAGAAACAATTACACCATTATCAATCGAAAATGAATCAACTGGCAATCCAGCAATCTGCCAGGCACGGATTTTGACAGGATCCCCTAAAGTATTACTGAGACTAAAATCATTGGAGCATGGTATGTGCTTCTCCCTGCATAGAACCTGCCATTGCTTTTGGCATTCAAGGCGATAGTCTACGGTAAAGGCTCCCAAATAAGCCACTGTTCCTGAAGATAACAAAACATCACCAGTAAGATCTGTGTATCGGATTCCCAACAATCGTGCAGCTTCTGTCCACCTATCTTTCTCACCTCCAAGTCCACTAATCAGCTTTTCAGCCCTTACCAACTTTTGTGAACAGATTTCAATGTTGTTTTCTAATTCTTTCTTCCGGTTATTCATGGTTTCAAACTCATCATTCAAAGCTTGGAGACGGTCCATTACATCCTTAAGTTCTGCACGCTTTGTATTTAGCTTTTTCATTTGAATTTCAAGTAAACCTTCCGCCTCCTTAAGACGCTCACGTTTTGGAGCAACCACTTTAGCTACACGGTCATACACCTCCATGGCTCTAACCCATTTGCATAAGCCTTCACAGGCTGATGACACATTTTTTATGACAGCTGGCTGAAAATCTGGATGCTGAGTAAACCTCTCTCTGATCCTCTTCATTACAGCAGGAGGAATATTATCCTTGTCGTATGTCTTTAAGCTTTCAAGGAATTTCAGATCTCCTAGAAGCTTTCTAGAGATTCCCCAATAGTCTTCTATCATTTTACCTGTATTGCACATAAATCAAATCAGGCTTAAATCATAGGTATTCAAAATTAAAATACTTTAAACAAAGATATGAAAAAACTAATACTAATTATCTTTAGGTTTGTGCCATACAGCTGCAGTTAACAAATTTTAGAAAAATGCTTACATATAAAAATTCAAACAAGGACACAGCATCATTAATCTGTGTCGAACTGAAATTTAGTATGCATGTACATTAACAATACAATAATTTTAATTTTAATCTGCCAAAAGCAAAGGGGAGAGAGAAACAAATGGTTATAAACATTTTTTGTGGTTGACTTTTATTAAATACATCCTATTCTGAGGATTTCCTTCCTAATTTACATAATAAAAGCAACATTTATAACTATTAATTCCTAATTATTAAGGGATAAATTGTGGGTGCACTAGGTAGGCGAGAAGGTGGTAAAAGGCATCTCTTCCCCTCTTCCATCCAGTATATTTATGTGTGACCCAATACTAATCCTATTAATCCCCATGTGCAAAAGGCTGACTAGCATGGCTAGTGATGCTCCACAGGTCCACGGGGAGTGGTTATCTAGGAGTATGGCACAGTCTGGATTCTGACCTCCCCTACATGCTTGGTAGTGTTTGGCAGGTGGTGCTGGAGGGGAGCATGCAGGTGTAAGGTACAATAGTGCAGCATGCTGCACCAGAGCTCTCTGAGGCATCCCTCCTGCATCTGCAAATCTTAGCTCGGTGTGAATGTAAAGCAGAATAGGTGACCGTGTCTTAGCTTGGACACAGATGACACAAACAGTCCCTAAGCTTTCACAATGATATTATTACCGCTGCCACTTGGATCAGGTTTTCTCTCTGGTTTCATTCCTTTCATTACACAGATACTCTCCATAACGAGCTTGACAGGGCCTGGTGGATTCTGCATGGCTTTGACAAGCGAGATGTCTGAGGGGTTCAGGGTATCAAGAGCAGAGAGTGCAGCCTCTAGAGCTGGCATGGCCTCTGCAAGATCCCCTTCACACTCTTCCTGCAAATACATTGAAAGAATTCTTTAATCCTTTGAGTTGCACAGTCTGCTGTAAACTGACTGACATGAGCTGAGAGATGCGAATGTGGCATTAGTGAACCATTTGCAGTTATAATTAACTAGGAACAATGTACATAGCAGTACATTTCAAGCAGAGATAACTATTTTAATAATCTATCCTGACAGTTTAGTGTATTACTCTCTACACAGTCATTTTAACTGCATCTCACCACCATGTTCCTTTTTACAGTTGAAGGCCCAAGGGATATCTCCATTTCACCATTTAAACATCTTCAAAATACTTCTGCTGACTTGTTGCAGGTGCTGAGAAATGGGGGCGGGGCGGGGGGTAAGAGTAACAGATCCATGGGACTTCAGAAGAGTGCTGAGCAGTTCATTGCTTTTACCATGTGCATGTTACTATTGCAGCAGAATGCAGCATATAGCAATAACTTCAGAGATAATCCCAGGTACCAGCAGTTGTATATGTTTTGCGTTTCTGCAACAGTTGAGACAGTGCTGGAGATTCTCACAATCTCTCATGGAGGTCTTTGTGCCACCGACATCTGGTCATGGAGATATTCCCTTTGAGGATGTTTGCTCGTGGCCCATGACTGAGCCTCCTGGGTTACTATCACAATATAAATAATAATAATATTTTCATTCCCCATTAGTATGTATACAGGGTTCTGGATTAATGACTTGCAACTCCTGGCCTATATACAAGAACGTCACACACAAACCGCTGCAGGACAAACAGTTTCCAACAGCATGGTGGGATACTATGTTGGGACACCTCATCGACTAGTATCCAAGACTTAATCTTATCCTTGTAAAGCACACATCTCACTTTTCTCCTACATTCATTAGAGTGAATAGAACATTAGGCTTGCTGGGCAACACTGTAACAAGACCACATTTTTTGTGGGCCTGTCTGCTACACCAAGGGTATGTCTATACCGCAATTAAAAAGCCACGTCTGGCCCAAGCTGACTCGGGATTGTTGCGCTTGGGCTAAGAGACTGTTTAATTGCAGTGTAGATGTTCGTGCTCAGGCTGGAGCCTGGGCTCTATGATCCTGTGAGGTCAGAAAGTCCCAGAGTTCAGGTTGCAGCCCAATCCCAAATATCTACACCACAATTAAACTGCCTCATATTGCAAGCCATGTGAGCCTGAGTCAGTGGGCATGGGCCAGCTGCAGGTGTCTAATTGCAGTGTAGACATAGTGAAGAGACTAAGGGTGAAATTCTAGGGTCTGCAGAAGGCCCCAATGCTTTGGAGCTACTGCAGTCCCAGTGCATGGGAAATGGAGGTCTGAGAAGCTACTCCTGCATGCTGTAGAACTCAGGAACACTAGCACAGAGTGGGGAGTGGGGCTATGGATTGGCTGACAGAGTGACATGGCATAGTAATGTGTCCACAAACTACAAACATCATAAGACCATAAACCCCACATAAAGTGGTGGGCCTGGCATACCATAACCTGCTGCTCCAGCTTAGAGGCTATGGCTCCTGTCTGCAGATAGCAGCCTCAGAGTAACTGCACTATAAGCTCTGGGGAGGAGATTTCTTCCTCCCCCACAAACCTCTATATAAAACCTGTTTACTGGGGCTTATTCCACATAAATAACAATCCCAGAAAGATACCCCCTCCCCGCCCATGTAATTAGGTCCATCTCTTTCTTTACTCAGCTGCATAAGGGGACTAACTTTCTCTTTCAGGAAGATCTGAGATGCACCTTGCATTACGTGTGCAAGATGCACGTTGAAGTCAGGACTGGAAAAAGGAATTCTGGGAGCACTGTAGAATTATTATCTGGCCATCGCTAAATACAGCCAGAATAACATTTGTTAACATTATTAACATCTCAATCATTATCTCTTGTGTTTTTGTTTTTTTAATTGCATTGTTAGGAACTTGGGCCTCACCTGTAAAGTACTGTGCATCTATCTCCTCAACCCCCATTTACTTTGACTGGAGACAGATGCAGTATCTCACAGGGACAGGCCCTTGTAAATTACCTTAATAGCTTGGGAAACAGCTGCAGCATCATTCGCCTCCTTTTCATCTGCAGATACTAGCTCCTTCTTTGCATCTACTTCGATCGTTTCTTTTTCTATCTGGATCATCATTTTCTCTGTTTCTGCAGAGGTTTGAATTAGTTCAGGCTGAAGGGCAGTCAGCTCCTTCTGCATTTCTGCAACCTAGTGATGATATTCCGTGAGAGAAATCCTGGTAATTTGCATGTGTATTTCCTGTCTCAGTGTGATAGGTAGAAAATGGTAAAGATGTTACGACACATAGTGCAATTTAAAAAAGGACTCTCAGCATACAAATCACATTTTAAAAAGTAGCCTTCTTGCCTATTTTACTGAGATCTCCTCCTGTTAAAACTGAAGCAGATTTTTAAAATCTAATGTGTTTTTCATATTTGTAATATCTTTACTTTTTGCAATTCACTCAGCCTGGACACTGAAAATAAACTGATCAGTTTTGCTTTCCTTATAGTCAGCTAGTGGACCCCAATGCTCCCCTCCATTTACATGCATGGATGAGAATGAAATCCAGCATAAACCAGGCAAGGGATACAGAAGTTGGAATAGCAGCAGATTCTTGGGGTGCTCTCCTCCACTAGGGAAGTGCACAGAAGTAGGAAGCCCCTTTGTTTTGCCAGGGTCTGTTCCAGGAGCAGCAGGGAGAAGAGCTGGGAAGCTGTCGAGTTGGGGGCTTGGTGGATTTCCTAGTGCAAATCTCCTCAAAAGGTAATGCTCATTCATGCAACAGTAACTCCCTTCCTGCATCTTCTTCCCCTTTTGAAAGGAGGAATAGGCACAGGCATGCACAGCCAATGTCACGAAAGCTCTTGAAGAAACTATGCTGCCAAAGATTCTTCAACTGGGGCTCTGAGAAAACTATAATGTTTAGGGTTACCATATTTGAACATTCAAAAAAGAGGGCGCTCCATGGGGGGGAGGGTATTTGCTCGCGCCCCTCCTGCCCCGGCCCAACTCTACCCCTTCCCCAAAGTCCCCACTCCAATTCCGCCCCCTCCCTGCCCCGTTGGACCCCTTCCCCAAATCCCTGCCCTGGCCCCGCCTCCTCCCCTGGGTGCACCGTGTTCCCCCCCTCTCCTCTCCCTCCCAGCCACGCGAAACAGCTGTTTTGCAGCGCAAGCATTGGGAGCTAGGGGGAAAAAGCGGGCACTCTCTTGAGTGATCAACATTCACTTTCTTTCTCGAATGATCAACATTCACTCTCTTTCTTGAATGATCAACTCTTCTTTGGGGAAAAATAATAATGGCAAAATCCTGGATGTTTTTAGATGTTTAAAAATTCCTCCTGGACAGCGATTTAAGAACCAAAAAGCCGGACATGTCTGGGAAAATACGGACGTATGGTAACCCTAATAATGTTACTTGAACTTAACCAAACATGTTAGAAAAACTTTGCTAAGTAGCATTGACTCCATTCAATCTTACATTAGGAGATCTACTCTGAAGTTACATGCCACAGTTTCTTAAAATAGCTAAGCAAGAATCTCAGATTTGCTGGTGGCTTTTAAGAAGAAAATTATAAACACAACAGTGAACAGAGAATTAAGCTTGCAACTCTTATTAGCGTTAGCAGAAGCTATGTGCTAAATTAACCATATGTCATGTTAAAAAGTATTCTTCAAGTTTTCAGTCTAAACTTACTTGTGAAGATGCAAATTCAAGTTTTTGCAGACCCACAAGATAACGATTTCTCATCATGTCAACTTCTTGCCTCTTGCTATTTAGTAGAGCCTTAAAGGTGAGAATCAGTTCCAGATAAGATGTTGGTGTTACATAGTTGTGTCTTCGCAGTGTGCTGTAATAGCTGACAGAGAGATCTCTCACACTTTCTTGGAAATATTTGCACATTGACACAACCCTATGGAAAATCTTACATGTTAATATGAATGAAAATGTCTCTTTATATTAATCCTGGCAATTTTGTGTCCTACCAACTGTTTGTTTATTTCTATTAGCATCTAAAACAATGGAGTCAAAGTCTGCTCTTGGTTACTCCAATGTAAATCCAAAATAACTACACAGAAGTCAATGAAATTATATTGGTGTTACTGAGAGCAAAATTTAGCACATTATTTAAAATATACGGAGCTAAATTCTCTTCTCAGAGAGGATTTTCAGAGGTACTGAATATACGTAGTTCACACTAAAGTCAAAGGGAGCTTCAGGTATTGAGCACCAATAAAAATTGGGCCATAAACCCACACAGACCCAAACTGACTATTGTCCTAGGGTGGCTCCCAACTGGGGTACCCACCAGCATCAGGCAGTGGCATCATTGATGTGCTTGCCTCAGTTTCCCCTTCAGTAGTTCCCAGAAATAGTCTAAACAGTCTTTCTGAATATAAATAGCACTTGCAGGGTTAATTTGTTACCAAATAAACCCCTGTGTGTATAAACCATAACAAACCGAGTCCCCAACAGTCTATCAGCGTCCCACCTCATCTCAGTGTCTCCCATCATGCTTACTGCTCAGGTATTGCTCTGGCATCTCTAAGCACATATCACCCCAGCCCTCAGCCCTGTCTGGCCCCAGCTCTCTGGCTCAACAATGTCTGCTGGCTTCCAGGCAATTCCTCCCTCTGCAGATTTTCTAATTTTCCCAGGGGTGCTCGACCCCTGCTTGCCCCAGGCCCCACGCCCACTCCACCCTTTCCCCCAAGCCCCACCACTGTCTCTTCCCACCCTCGTCCCAACCCCGCCCTGCCTCTTCCCACCCTGTTCTTCCCCCTCCCGCAAGCACAGCCTGCCCTCGCTCCGCCCCTCCCCCCAGCTCCTCCTGCATGCCACTGAACAGCTGATCTGCAGTGGGCAGGAGGCACTGGGAGGGAGCGGGGCCCGCTGGCGGGCAGGAGGTACTGGGAGAGGAGTGGGAGGAGCTGATCGGCAGGGCTACGGGTGGGTGCTGAGCACCCACTATTTTTTTCCCATGGGTGCTCCAGCCCTGGGACCCCTCAGGCAGCTCTCACCTGCCCTTTTCCTGACTGAATCCATCTGCACTCTAAGGCAGTTCTGACTCACTAGGTCTATCTCTCCTTGGCTCTTGAGCCCAGGTGTCCCCTTTTAAGCCCCATCTAGGGGTGAACTGACCAGTCTTACAGGGCCAATGTCACCCTGTGAAAACATCAATGGAGTTGCACTCTTGTAACTAAGGGTATGTTGACACTTTGAGCTGAAGCTGATAACCACATCTTCAGCTGAAGTATCACACAGCTGTGATGTTATCCTAATACGATGCTTCAGCTGGAGATGTGGTTATCAGCTTCAGAACTCTCTTGACAAATAAACACATACGCTTTTCGAATTTCATCTTCGAGTTCTACATCCTCCAAAAACTTGTTTGCAACCATTTCCAAAGCATCAGTGGGCCAGGTCTGGAACCAGTCAATGGTGCAGCAGTTTATCAATGAAGGGAACATTCGTAGTCGATTCCGGAATGCATCTCCAATTGGACTCATTGCTGGAAAGAATTCATATTGTTCTTAAATCCACCAACAGTTAAGAGGCAGAAAGATTTACAATAAGACATTGTGTGTTATATACAGACCTAAGACAATGTGTAAATTTTTCTTCACTCTTTCAATAAAGAAGTTGTACATAGCAAGTGGAGTAGCCTCAATTTTCCTGCCTTCCGTCCTCGCTGCAGCCTGCATTTTCTCAACAATGTCAGCCTTCTCATCCGCTGCGAAGATATTAGGCACATCACCTGTATTTAAAAGCATGTTAACATCCTCCACAAATGATTCGTCCTTTATTTGATTGTCACAGAACAAAAAAGACACATTTTTGTTACTGACGCCAGTCTGCATCATGATTCGTTTCACATCCTCCTTCCATTCGTTGTTGCCATAGGACTTTGTGATTTCAATCTGAGAAAGCTCAAAAGCATTCATGAAGGTGGCCAGCTTGGTAGCACTTTGCCGCCCACTCCCACCAATTCCCACCAAAAGCAAATGACCATTGTCCTGTTTCAGTACTCTGCATATCCTTGAGATATGCTCAATGGCAAACTTAAACATGACCAAGGACATTGGTGCCTTGCTGATAGTGTTGTACTCGTCAAGGTAATATTCCATCACGGTTGTCAGTTGCTTTAAGTCTGTGATTTCATCATAGGTTTTTACATCACTGTCTGGTTTAAAGTAGTCTCCAAAGAAGAGGCTGCGGATATTATTATCGGTGATCTTGCCAGTAGGCGACAGATGACTCAGTACCTATGCAAAAGACAAGATTCAGCTGATAATTCAGATTCTGTTTTTTCTCTAAAGAAATACTCATCCATATCCACATAGTAGTAGGTCCTACTGCTGTGGAAATGCTATCTTCCAGCTGTTCCAATGTATTATTTTAGACCAAAAAAACCAAAACAATGTATGCTGAAATGGTGTTTTTCAGATATGCATACCTCAAAATATGGGTATTCTGATTTCACTGTCTAGTATATGGCCAAGTTTCCAAAAAGCCTAATAATACACCCACAGCATGTATGGAACCTTCCAAATACGCATAAATCAAATAAAAGCATGGCTAACTACCTCAGCCCCAATCCTGCCAGTTACTCATTCCAAGTGACCTCCTGCCCCTGGAGAGAGCCCCACTGAAGTCAGGAGTCCACCTGCAAAGAGTAATTTGCAGGATGAGACCCCTAACTTGCATTTGCAAATGCACAATATACAAATAGATGCACCCGCAAATATTGTGGGTGCACCAATGGAGATGGTTCAAATTTTTTTCTAATATTGCTACAGTATATCTGAAATGTTGAATTGGTTTTGTAAATCTGTCAGTCCCATCTACCTGTCCAAACCATTCTCAGTGTATAAGCCAGCGTACCTTATCAACGCTCTGCTTGAAGTTATTTGATGTTGTTTCTTTTACCATATTAAAGAACATCTCCCTGTCGTCACTGTCAATTAAGCGGTCATAGAAAACTCGATAAACTTCATGGATCCAAAGTCTGATCAGCTTATCCCCATCCTGTAAAAGCAGATATAAATGAACAGATCAATATTTAAAGGGCAGGACTTGTTTCATAACAAAGGAGTCAGATCTCCATTTGAGGCCTGATCCACCTCTCACTGAAGTCAATGGGAATCTTTGAGTTGTGAGAGTGCAAGCAAATGGGTCAGCTGGCTTCCTCAATACATAATGACTGTGTCATATCTTTCCTGCCAATACAGTCTTGACCTCTGCTCATAAAGCACTTAACTATTGTTACATCAAGGGTGTTTATCTTTGGGGCACTTTATGATGATTTTTCATATTCTAGAATAATATCAGTGGCAATGAACAAAGGACATGTGACTCATGACATGGGTGCTTAGGAGCAATCCTTCCATATAGCGATAAACAATGGGGGTGAAATCCAGGTCCCACTGAAGGCAGCTTCATCCTGAGTACACTCTCATCTCAAGGAATAAGGATTAACATGCATAACTCCCACCCCTGTAATAACATTAACAAAGGTCCCCATCCCTTAAACACCCCTCCTGCCCCAATAGGCTTGCCCCTTGCATGCCCACTATATCAAAGCTGGCACAGAGATCCTCAGAGGACAGCCTGCAGCTGCCTTCCTCATTTTCTGCACCAGAAGAATTCTCCCCTGGATAAATCAAGGGTTTTTATGGCCACTTTATGCCACTCCAGCCCTTTTATCCAGTGTAAAAGGATGACAATGTTCCCCAACTTGCTTAATAGCTTTGTTTGGCTTTTTTATATTACATAGAAACTTCCATCATCAGTTAATAGCAAGATACATTTTTGGGGGCCAAGCCATTCAACCCCTTTGTGGCATCGGTTCCCTCATCTGTAAAATGGGAATAATAATCCTTTTCTCCCTTCTCCTTTTGTCTTGTCTATTTAGGTAGCAAGTTCAGGGGCAGGAACTGTCTCCTACTATGAATATTACAGGGCCTAACACCTCAGGGCCCTGATCTAGCAGTTACTGTAATACAAGCAAATAAATAAATAATAATAATAATAACAATATCTGAATATGTTTTTCTTCATCAAGAGGGAGGAGGAAAATGCATAGCAAAATATTCAGGCCCAATCCTGCTCTCAGTTAAATGCATGCAAACCCATTAAAATTACAGTGCATGTTAGTGAAGAGAATTTAGCTTTAATACTTTATTTTTTTAACTATCGTTTTTATGAACACAGTTAAACAGCAGCCTACTTGTAAATGGGTGTGTGGACACAGCAGCACTCCTCTAACAACACGGGAGAAATCACGAAGATTAAAGACGTAATGGGATTTTGAAGGCGTTGGAAGAAAATTCTCGACAGCCATTTTATAAATAGTCATTGTAGCTTGGATCATCATCTTGCCAAGCCTTAAAAAATAAATAAATAAAAAGAAGAGAAAGGTGAATTTAATTGTGAGGCACGCAAATGAAAGATTTGAGACAATATGTTCTCTGTAAAATAGTCTCGGGAAACATATCACCATTACCTTGTAAATACAGCTTCAAATCCTTTGCTGAAATGCCAGTCAACAATTGAAGAGAAAATCTTGGTTAAAATGTCATCATCAAAAGCGTTGATGGAAATAATATTCAAGTGTCGTGTGAAACGCCCTGTAATACACAGTGAATGACACAGTCATGTCCAGCACTGCACAACACTCTTTCCACCTTAAACCTATCATTTGTCTAGCAGTGACCATCTTATTAGCAATACAATCAAGCTGTACAATTTGGATCTGGATCTGGTTCCAGGGTTTTCTTTCAGGCACATTTCTACACCTTAATAAAATGACACTATCACTAGATGAGACTGATATGAGATTATAAACTGGGTTATATTTTGCTTCAGTACTGTGCATAGCTCTTAAAAGAATGTCAGTGTTTAACATGAAGGGCCTGCTTCTCATTTAAACTAAGGCTGCTTTTATACTGCTGTCAATCTGGGCTCAGATCGGACTGCATGTAGCAGCACAGCGTACTGATACATCTCTCAAGCAGCGATATTGATCTCCTGAATCAAAGCTTTCATAAAAACAAAACAATACGAAAAAGTAATGCCTTACCTACACTTAAAAGTTTTGCTGCTTTTAAGTATACCAGTACAATGAATGCAGGCCCATCCACCCCAGTGTAGACGCAGTTATATCTGTATAGAAGTGCTTATATTAGTACAACTTATTCCGGTTCTGCAAAGTGAAATAAACTGTAGCAGCATAGAGTACCTTATACCAGTATAACTGCGTTTTCACTAGGGCTTTCAGCAGCGTACTAAAGTCAACAAAAAATTACACTCCTACTGGTGAAACTTTTCACGTGTAGACCAGTCCTCAAACTCTCAGGCCTTGTCTTCTCTAAGAAAAAGGCTGTGACAATCAGGATCCAGACACCACAAGGGGAGACCAAAAGGCTTAAACCCACCAAATGAGATACGTATACAGACCATGGTTATCATAGGTGCTGACTCCGTGGGTGCTCCAGCCCTGGAGCACCCACGGAGAAAAATTAGTGGGTGCTCAGCACACACCAGCAGCAAAGCTCCACCCTCTCTCCCTTGCCCCCCAGTATCTCTCCCCCACTGGTGGCCCCGCTGATCACTCCTCCCCTTCCCTCCCAGTGCCTCCTGCCTGACACAAACAGCTGTTTCGCGGTGTGCAGGTCGGCTCCGGGAGGGAGTGGGAGGAACAGGGATGGGGCACACTCGGGGGAGGGGACAGAAAGAGGCGGGGAAGAGGCAGGGCAGGGACTTGGGGAAGGGGTAGAGTGGGGGCGGGGCCTGGGGCGGATGGGGGCGGCGGGAATCGAGCACCCACCAGGTAGAGGGGAAGTTAGCACCTATGATGGTTATGAATTTATGAATTTATGTAACTGTGCTCATAAACTGTGGTGCAATTTCAGCTCTATCTCCCAGTAGGGCAGGGAGCAGTCAGGCAGGTAGAGACACCTCCCGAACCGGTTGTTTACACAAAACTGGCTTCAAGTAACTCCATTGTCCAGTCCAGGAAAAGAAAATGGTGGACTGTTGGGGTTAATGGAAGGATATGGATGCAACTCTACATAAAAAAGAACATTCCGGCTCCAAACATCAAGTCAGGAAGGCGTATCCCCATTCCGAATTACCATGACTCACCATGGACTGAGGGGGGGGGAGGAAAAAGCCCTTTTCAAAGCAGGCTTGGAACTGAGGGATTTCCTCCCACCTATGGCTAGGGGGTACATTGTTTTAAGGCATTGTTGGGGGAGGGATAGCTCAGTGGCTTGAGCATTGGCTTGCTAAACCCAGGGTTGTGAGTTCAATCCTTGAGGGGGGCCATTTAGGGATCTGGGGCAAAAATTGGGGATTGGTCCTGCTTTGAGCAAGGGGTTGGACTAGATGACCTCCTGAGGTCCCTTCCAATCCTGATATTCTATGATTCTATACCTTGGGGGAGCACCCTGTAAACGCCATGTTCCTCTATGAATAGGTGACTCTTATTAAAAAAGGAATTTTATCTAACAGGAAAGTGCAAAGCCAGAGGCTGTGTCTCTGTTTGGTTTCTGTGTCACTCGTATATGTTTCCTTTCCCCTTACTATTCCATCTTGGAATCTGCAGTTTTTCTATTAAATACACTTTTTGTATATTTTAATCCCAAACAGCTCTCTGGTGTACAAACTCTGTGGAGTGTGTATGCCAAAGTGAGTTGATAACTTGAGGTGGGGGGGAGGGCTAATTTCATGCCTTGAAGTTCAGAGTTGAGGAACCAGAGGGGAACGGTCAGAGTGTCTGCTAATTAAGAACTCAGGGAGGACGTATCTGGGGAGACTCAGGACTTGGAAGGGAAGATGTCACCCGTAAAGAGTAACTGGGTTGGTCAGAGCCGGGATGAGACCTTGTGCTTGTGGGATCTGAACCATAGCCGCACAGAACCAAGACCAGGCAAGGTTACAGGGAAGATGGTGACAGAACCCCTTGCTGGTCTGGGTGGACCCCAAAACATCACAAAGGCATGTTCTTACCTCATGGTAACTAAGGGTATATGTAGCCAAACAGCCAGCCCCCTCCCCCTCAGACCAGCATTGCTGGAAACACAGGAGGAAGCAGGAACAGGGCACTTAACATATATTCCAGCACAGCCTTTGAAGCTGTGAAAGCACAGGTGTGCTGCTACAATGTGCCTCTGGGAGCAGATACAAGGATTAAGCTCACAGCAGGCAGAGGCCCTGTGACAGACATGGCTCTTAGCCCCAACTAAATAGCGTGATGCACACACACCAACATCCTAGGTGGGAAAATATTTACCCTGATAAAAGAAATGCCCAGTAGTCGAAACTTATTGTTTCTCTCCTTTGCAAGTGTAAACTACTCTTGCGAAAGCTGGCGTCACCCAGACAGACCAGCCTCAATTTGGCATAAGAAAGGAGAAAGAGAATAAAGGAGTACAGAGGTATAAGTAGGGGACCTACAGCACCATGATTTTTGAGTGCTTTTCACTATCTATCTGCTGGTCAGATAAGTGACAGCCTCCCAAGGCTTCTGCAGCTAAGAGGGTCCCTACGCCTTGTCCCTTATTCGTCTTTCCGCGGAATTGAGTGACCGATCCTGGCTTGGCACCGCTGGAATCGAGAGATGCAAGGAGGGTAAGAAGCACCCACACCTGATCTCCTATCTTTAGTGTACACATATTTTGAAATAGAGCTCTATATTTTGTTTTCTTTCTTTGGGATTGTGGCTTCAGTTTTGTAACTTGTTTGTGTGTGTAACATCTCTACATTTAAATAAGTAGGCACTAGCAATTTTGTAACCACATGATTAGAATCTAGCTTAATAAATTTTGGTAACCATTTATGCATAAGCCTGACTTGTTTTCTCTGGTTTACTGTAAAGCAGCCAACACAATTAAAGAACCTCAGCTGTTTTGGCTCTAAAGCCTGGCCATTAGGTGAGAGTACTAAGAGCCTAGCGTTGAGTTGTGCCGCCTCCACGGGGCAAACTCTTGGGGCACCTGTCAGTCAATCCTGGCTGCCCGCTGCGAAGGAGCTCTGAGCTCTAGCAGTTAAAGTCACGGGTGTGGAGAGGCTCTTAGTGCTGCCATTGGGGCACCTGTCAGTCAGTATTGACTGCCCGCTGCGAAGGAGCTCTGAGCTCTAGCAGTTAAAGTCACGGGTGGTTAGGACCTTGGGGCATCCGTCAGCCTAGCCCGGGCTGCCCGCCGCGAAGGGACAGTGCGTCCTAGCGGTTAAAGTCATGGATGGTATAAACGGGCATAGCTGGCACCTCACCAAACATCCTTGGCCGTCGGCTAACAGAAATTGGCGTCACGAACAGGATTGTGATATAGGCTGCACTACAGTAACACAATGAAACCAGTCATGATAAACACCACAGAATTCCCTGAGCTAGAGAAAAGTTTGACCCAAGAAGGATGGGGAAATCCCCTGTGGAGCAAAGAACTGCTGGAGAAATATTGGGGAAAACCAGCAGAGATCTGGCAGCATTTCTGTAACTGGAGAACTGCCTGCAAGATGAAGAAAGGGAAAGGAAAAGGTGCTTGTATATGGCTGCTTACTAACATTTGGCAAGCTGCCTGTAAGGATTATCATAGTCTGTCAATAGAATTTAATAGGCTGCAACAGGAAAGGGACACACTGCGCCAGGAATGCCAGAATTTAGATACCAGAGTAAGAACACTGAATAGGGATATGGAACATCTTCAGAAAAGATTACTTCCCTTAATTGAGAAAGAAGGGATAGAACGAAGGGAAAAGCTGGAGACTAAAACACGCAGTATCAACCGGGCTAAAGTTGAGACTGCTCTCTGGCTAGACCCTGAGGAATGGGATGGAGACATTTGGGATTCAGCAGATGAGTCCCCCTCCTCTGAGGAGGAAGGTCCCTCTGTAAAATTAAGACCAGCTATCACACATCACAAATCAGAAGAACATGAGGAAAATTTGAGTGGGGCAGAGCTGGATGAAGAAGGGGATGACAATTATCCATCCACCTCTTCAAAAACAAAGAAGGGAGGTAAAAAGGGAAAAGGGAGTAAAGCTCCAACACACTTTACCAAAATTACCACCCGCCAATATACTCCCATGGAGTTAAAAACAATCCAGGGAGATTTTGCTAAAAAGCCTGAGGAAGGTATAATAGAGTGGCTGGTCCGCCTCTGGGACACTGGGGGTGGATATATACGCCTGACAGCCCAAGAAACTGAGCGCCTTAACTTAGGTGCAGGAATATTCCTGGAACACTCAGAGGGGAACACCCCTAAAACACTTTGGTCTCTGGCTTGTCAATGGGCAAGAGGAATTTACCCAGCAGACCGAGATGAACCCACAGTAATGCACTGGACCAACATAGATGAGGTAAAAACAGCTCTATTATCTGTGGCTGTCATTAGCATGCTTGGCCAAAACCCTCAAGAGTTAGCCTATGAAAGCCCATGGGAGGATCAGGTAGATGTAGATGATCTCAGACCCCTGCTTAAGGGAGTTCCGAGTAACCACAGGGCTATGGCACTGTCCCTTAGATCAGAAGCTGCAGCACATAACAGTATCTTTCGGGCACTGCTAAACCTTCTGGTGTCATACTTTAGAGAATTCGGAGACATCAGAGCACTGACAGGCAAAGCTAAGATGCGTTCCCTTCAGGGAAACAAGGGGGCACCATCTAAAGGACATAAAAACAAGCGAGAGCCAACCCAGGAGGAAAAGGAGCTTAGAGCCAAGTTGTGGAGACAATGTCTGGCTTTAGGTTATCCCAGAGATGTGATAAATGGACTGCCCACAGAGCGGCTAAAATTATTCACCACCTTTAAAAGAGCTGACTGGGAGACAACTAATGCTACTCCCAGTGCACCTCTGCAGCTCTCTCCTCTTTCCCCACCTGCAGACACCCGGTATACTCCATTGCTGCAGCAACTACAAGAGTTACCAGAGCAGGGAAACTAGCTTGCGGGGGTCAATCTCCTCTCCTAATAAACCAGCTTAAATCCAAAGAGGAGAAAACAACAGCAAAAGACCCCCGGATACATGTAACTGTAAATGACAAACACATTATTCCTTTCTTAATGGACACAGGGGCTCAAAGGTCCATGATTAAGCGAGAAAGTTTTCAGGGCTCGCCACCTACTGGCGGAAAACAGGTACTTGTTACAGGGGTAAATGGCAGTACCATAACTTACCCATTAGTTAAGATAAAACTGGATATCCCCTTGCAACCCCACCATCAGCCCCGAAAATATGAGGTGATTTTGGGCAATGCCAACATACTGGGCATGGACGTTTTAAGAGGAAAGAAGGGAAGGATTAATGGGGAAAGATGGGCTTTTGGAGTCAGTTCTGTTCCTCATGCCACCCACCTGGAAGAGGAAAGCCCTCCCCACTATTCTGTAAACTTACTTAGCAGCGCGCCTGCTCTCCCGCCCTCAACAGTAACAAACACAAAGCAGTATAATGCCCCAGCTGAGGCCATAAGCCCTGTTACTGACCTGATCAAAGATTTGGAACAGCGAGGAATTTTAATTCGTACCCACTCTCGCTTTAATTCTCCTGTGTGGCCCATCAAGAAACCAAATGGCAAATGGAGACTCACTATAGACTATAGGAAGTTAAACAGTAACACTGGACCATTAACTGCAGCAGTCCCTAGCATAACAGATATTGTAAACACCATACAAACCTGGGATAAACCCTGGCTAGCAGTATTAGATGTAAAGGACATGTTCTTCATGGTCCCTTTGCAACCAGCTGACCAGGAAAGATTTGCTTTTACTTGGAAAGGTGTACAATACACTTTTACCCGAATGCCACAAGGGTTTAAACACTCACCCACTATTTGCCATGGGGCACTGGCAAAGGTCCTAGATGACCTTATCCTGCCACCCAATGTACAAACTGTGCAATACATTGATGACATCTTAATAGGTGGGAAAACCTCAGAAGAGGTACAGGAGGCTATGAATCAAATCAAAGGAGCACTAGAAGCCCTTAATTTAGAGTTACCAGCTGAGAAATGCCAAGGTCCCTCCCAAGAGATAAAATTCTTAGGTACTGTATGGATGGGGAGGTAGGAGGTCTGTGCCTAATGACACTGTGCAAGAGCTAAATCAGGCACCCTCCCCTGAAAGTAAAGATCAATTGAGACAGATTTTGGGAACCCTCGGGTTTTGGAGAAAACATGTACCTGGCTTTGCCATTATAGCCAGACCATTGTACAATTTGTTAAAGAAAAGTGCTGCCTGGGAATGGGCTCCTGCCCATGAGGAAGCTCTCAGGCAACTGGTAGGGGAGATACACACCTATCAGGCTCTGGGTCCCATACATCCTGAAGCCCCATTCCATTTGTACCTAACTGTGGGAGCCACTGGAATGTCTTATGCTCTCTGGCAAGAAAGTGACACTGCTCCCAGACGACCAATTCAGTTTGGTTCCAAGTCATGGCAAGGGTCACAGGCTAACTACACGCCTTATGAGAAGGTGCTTCTGGCAGCTTACACAGCCTTGAGAGAAACTGAGGAATTAACTCAGGATAAGGACATCACAATTCACACTCCTCTTCCAATCATTAAACCTATATTGGAAGGGAAAGAGTTACCACCTGGTGTAGCACAAAAGATGACTATCCAAAGATGGGCACTTTACATACACCACAGGGTAGGGAGTGCAGACACTGCACAAAACCCCACTATGATTCAGGAATCCCTATGGAAAGTAGGAATGCCTGATGAATACCGCCTGCCTCCACAGCAGTCTCCCATTAAGGATGCTGCCCCATTTGATCCTTCTAAGCCTGAGGGAGTATGGTTCACTGATGGCAGTGCCAGGCTGGTCAAAGGAAAATGGAAGGGAAAAGCTGCAGCAGTGCCTGCAGACACCTCTGCAGCACCCCTAACTGCTGAAATTGATGGGTCAGCACAACTTGCAGAATTGGCTGCAATTAAACTGGCCTGTGAAGCAGGAGCCACCGCAGTATATACGGACTCCTATGCGGTATGGGCAGGTGCCACTCAGTGGATCACTAACTGGAAAAATAACCACTGGGAAATAGGAGGTAAACCAGTCTGGGGACTGGAATACTGGAAGTGGTTATATCAGCATGCCCTGCAACAACCCCTGTCTATAGGACATGTCTCAGCTCATCAGAGGAATAATACCCCAGCTGCACAGTTAAACAATTTAGCTGATGCAGCTGCCCAGCTCTTTACCACACAAGTAGAATGGGAACGCTTATATTCATGGTTACATGATAATTTAGGACACACAGGAAGTGATGAGTTAGTGCGGCAAGCACATATCAGGGGGTGGCCTATCACCCACAGACAGGCTAGAGACCTGGTACAAGCCTGCGCTATTTGTGCTGAGACTAGAAAACATATAGCAGAAGGACAAAGGTTTGCCAGGCTAAGAGATGGAAAAACACTATGGGCAACCTGGCAGGTCGACTATGTCGGACCACTGCCCACTACAAGGCAGAGGTGGAAATACATCTTGACTGGGGTAGAAATTGTTTCAGGGATTGGTTTTGCATATCCAACCCGATTGGCAACAGGGTTGTCCACAGTTATGGGACTAAACCGCTTAACAGCAATTGTCCCAATGCCTCAAGAAATCCAATCAGATAATGGTTCGCATTTTAAGAATAAACTTGTAAGGGAATGGATCCTTAACCATGGAGTCCAATGGACCTTCCACCTTCCATATCGACCTCAATCTAATGGCATGGTCGAGCGCTGGAATGGGTTTCTAAAGAATCACTTGAAGCCTACTGATGGCACATGGGGAGACAGACTGGACGAAGTGGTGCAGAGATTAAACAACAGACAGACTCCTACAGGAAGTCCAATCAGCAGGGGATTCTTCCCTACAGGGAAAGCTATCTCCCCTGCCAGAACACCACTGCACAGTTCCAAGTATGCTCCCGGAGATACTGTTGTGATTAAACACCCAGCCCTGGGAACCTTTACCTGCATTTTGCACGCCTATAAAGAGAAAGGTGTATGGAGTGCCTTAAATGCTGATAAAAGGCTAATAACCATTACAGAGGCTTGGATCGCATCCAAGACCGGCTGACCATGTGATTTATTGCAGGAATGGTCCCATGGTTCCGAGCAACCTGCCAGCTAAACTGTCAGCAAAATGGATCATGCAGCAGACCTGTTTGATCACTAGAGACTACTATGGACTGTTGATATATTTGCCATTACTTATAATAGCAGGTGTAATTTTTGCTTTTGGTTTTAAAATAAGTTTTTTTAGCTACAACACGACCCACCAGAGATATGTTCCTGCAAGCCCTCATGATCCTTCTGTTGGCTCCAGTCACCTTGGCAATACCAGAACATCCTCTTCGGGGAGCAATCCAAACCATCGCCTCAGCTGCTGGTGCTACAAATTGCTGGATGTGCACCTTGCTAGATTCAACCAATGGACTGGGAATTGAATTTGTACCACTACATGCAGTGGCTGAGAATGGACAAACCTCATGGATGCAATGGTTAGCTCAACACTTGGGATTCTCCCTCTCCCCGTTTTTACATTCGGTTGTGAATACTGTTTTAACCATTTTAATTATTGTAATTGTTTTTTGTGTAACTTTATGTATTATGAAGCGTTTGATTCACACTGCTCTTTCCTCCACGCAAATCAGATACCTAGAGCTAAAAAGGGATCCTAACCAATTCCGCGAACCCTCATCCTCTAATTTGGTTGTTGGGTATTTCTAGATTTCCTCAAGGAGGGCAAGAGGTGCTGGCATCACCGCCACCTTGCAATCTGGGATGTAGTGTGGTGCATCAGGGGGTGGAATGTAGCCAGACAGCCAGCCCCCCCCCCCCCCCCCTCAGACCAGCATTGCTGGAAACACAGGAGGAAGCAGGAACAGGGCACTTAACATATATTCCAGCACAGCCTTTGAAGCTGTGAAAGCACAGGTGTGCTGCTACAATGTGCCTCTGGGAGCAGATACAAGGATTAAGCTCACAGCAGGCAGAGGCCCTGTGACAGACATGGCTCTTAGCCCCAACTAAATAGCGTGATGCACACACACCAACATCCTAGGTGGGAAAATATTTACCCTGATAAAAGAAATGCCCAGTAGTCGAAACTTATTGTTTCTCTCCTTTGCAAGTGTAAACTACTCTTGCGAAAGCTGGCGTCACCCAGACAGACCAGCCTCAATTTGGCATAAGAAAGGAGAAAGAGAATAAAGGAGTACAGAGGTATAAGTAGGGGACCTACAGCACCATGATTTTTGAGTGCTTTTCACTATCTATCTGCTGGTCAGATAAGTGACAGCCTCCCAAGGCTTCTGCAGCTAAGAGGGTCCCTACGCCTTGTCCCTTATTCGTCTTTCCGCGGAATTGAGTGACCGATCCTGGCTTGGCACCGCTGGAATCGAGAGATGCAAGGAGGGTAAGAAGCACCCACACCTGATCTCCTATCTTTAGTGTACAAATATTTTGAAATAGAGCTCTATATTTTGTTTTCTTTCTTTGGGATTGTGGCTTCAGTTTTGTAACTTGTTTGTGTGTGTAACATCTCTACATTTAAATAAGTAGGCACTAGCAATTTTGTAACCACATGATTAGAATCTAGCTTAATAAATTTTTGGTAACCATTTATGCATAAGCCTGACTTGTTTTCTCTGGTTTACTGTAAAGCAGCCAACACAATTAAAGAACCTCAGCCGTTTTGGCTCTAAAGCCTGGCCATTAGGTGAGAGTACTAAGAGCCTAGCGTTGAGTTGTGCCGCCTCCACGGGGCAAACTCTTGGGGCACCTGTCAGTCAATCCTGGCTGCCCGCTGCGAAGGAGCTCTGAGCTCTAGCAGTTAAAGTCACGGGTGTGGAGAGGCTCTTAGTGTTGCCATTGGGGCACCTGTCAGTCAGTATTGACTGCCCGCTGCGAAGGAGCTCTGAGCTCTAGCAGTTAAAGTCACGGGTGGTTAGGACCTTGGGGCATCCGTCAGCCTAGCCCGGGCTGCCTGCCGCGAAGGGACAGTGCGTCCTAGCGGTTAAAGTCACGGATGGTATAAACGGGCATAGCTGGCACCTCACCAAACATCCTTGGCCGTCGGCTAACAGTATACCTACACTTTGATCTGGGGACGTGATTCCCACCTCGAGTAAACATACTTGCGCTAGCTCTGATAGAGTTAGTGTGCTAAAAATAGAAGTATAGCAGTAGGAGTGGCGGTAGGGACTAGCTTCCCTCAGTGCACACCCAACATCTCTAATGGGCACACACTCAAAGCGGTTAGCCCTGTCACTGCTTGCACTGTCATGGCTACATTCTATTTCTAGTGGACTAGCTCAGTGAGGGGCTAGCACAAGTATGTCTACCCGAGCTGGGAATCATACCCCCAACTTGAACTGTGGACATACTCTGAGATGAGCTAAAATTCTGGAGAATGCAAGACAATCTGTAGTTTTCACACAAGTTAGCAAGTTAAGATAAACCTTAGATTCACCCTAGTTTTTACCTTGACTTGCTAACGTGCAAAAACTACATACTGCCTTGTCTACACTAGGATTTTACTGTGTTAGTCAGCATGTGTTATCTAACGTGATAAGAACATACCTGTTCCTAAGTGTTTGGTATTATTTTCAGCCTTTGCATCTTCTGTTGATTATTAAACCCACCCTGAGGAAACGGACGTGGACTTAAACTTGAGTCATCATCAATCATCACCACCATCATCATCATCACTCTTCCCATACCATCAGGTGAGGCAGAAGTCAATCAACGCCAGTCATCCTTATCCTGGGCACATTTTTACAGATACTTTATATTCAGATGTAATAATAAATGTGAGTATGTGGGCTTTATTTGGAATGACCCAGCTGGTGAATCTGCCCACTGGCTTACAATCTGTATACAAACCCAGCACTTGCCTACACAAAGATTTAGTCTGTGAAAAGCTAAAATGTGAATCTACCCCATGCTAGCCTGCCAAAGACTAACCATGTAGACAGTTCATTAATATGCTTTGATCTAATCCCATTTCAAAGAGGACTAGATCAAAGCACATTGACAAACTGTTAATGTACATCATCAGTGCAGGGTAGATTCACACCCCAGCTTGCCACAAACTAATTATTCATATAGACAGGCTCATAGTCTTCTATTTGAATAACATTAGGCAAGCCAGGCTTCCCTCTATAACCTCAGTCAACTAGACAATGCATTGTCACAGTGATGTATTTCTGTCTTTTATTTATTTATATATTATATTATATTATATTTCCTACCTGTAATATCATTCCTTCCTCCACCAGGAGGGCCCATTGCTGAAACAAGTAAGACATCTACGATATCAAGCCTGGATGTATCCTTCTTGTCATACCAGTGACCATGATCAATCCACTGTCTAAGAAGCTCAATAGGTGGCTGGGCTCCGTACACCTCCTTCGCAGGCATGTTTAGGTCATCTAGAAAGAATGTTCATGTCTTAAGAAACAAATCAAAGCACAGATACCTATTGTTTCTCTAAACAAGGAAAAGGTTACCTTTCGTTGTTATTATTTCTCTTTGATGCAACAACTGCATCTAATGTAATTATACCTGCAGGGATAATTTTTTTTAAGTTAAAGATATTGTTTTAATTTAGTTTGGCTGATGGGCTGTTTTTTTTGTTTTTTGTTTTGTGTTTATTTAAGATCACAAATTGCAACATAAGGTACCAAACTACACAGACCTAAAGTAAGTGAGTGAACCATCTTAAAGACAAGCACCACTTCAATGCAGTGGCGCTGGACTACTTTTTACACTGGGGGGTGCTGAAAGCCAGAGGTCCCCAAACTTTTCACCTCACACCCTCCCTGTCTGTGCTCCCTCTCCCCAGAGCTGGGGCCAGGAACGGGGTATGGCTCCAGGAGGTGTGTGGGGGGAGGGGGCTGAGGCTGGAACCACAGCTGTGGGAGGGAGCAGAGTCCAGGGTGTGGGGCCAGCAGCCAGGTCCCTGCATGCAAGACCAGGAGCAGAGCCCTGGACGCGGAACCTGCATCTGGGACCCCGGGTGCGGGACCAGGAGCGGATTCCTGGGCACGGGTCCAGCAGCATCGGGACCCTGGGTGCAGGGCCAGCAGCTGGGACCTCATGCAAAATGTGGGGGTGCTGCAGCACCCCCCACACCCTTAGTTCCCATGCCTGTGCTTCAATGTATATAAATTTTCCAGCAGGGGACAGTCCTAATCCTTTCACAGATGCCTTAAACAAAAAACAAAAAAACCCAGCAAGTAGTGCGGAATTGTGTAAGTATCAGAACAATGAAGCACTTAGTTCTCCTGAAGTCTGAATTTACATGAAGAAATAAGAACACACAAGTTATCTTACCTACAAATATTACATTTTTTTTCCCCACGGGAGGTCCAAATAGTCCTTTTCTTCTTCTGTCCAGCTTTGACATAATAATATCCTGGGTTTGGTTAGCTGAAGTTCTTGCAGAGAAGTTGATGCAGTTAGGGATGTATTTAAGCTTTGGAAGTTGCAGCAGAAAGCTGTTGGTAATAGCGGATTTTCCTGTGCCAGTGGGGCCCACAAACAGCAAGGGGATGTTATGTTCCACATATGTTTTTAGAAAAAAATTTTGCCTGGCTGTTTCCATTGTTGGAATTATAAGCTCGGACACCTATTATATGGAAAAGTAAAATACCGTGTGGAAAACAAATATCTAACACTGTAATCAATACTGAGGTTTGAAATCAACTTACTGCAGTGAGTTTATTGCCCAAAAAAGGAGTTTTTAAAAATTACTTCTACATGTAAATAAAGGTTATTACAAGTTTCTTGTAGAGAGTGTAAATGGTAAGTAAGGAGCTGCTTTTGTTCTGTGTTTGTACAGCACCTAGCACAATGGATCCTGCTCCATGACTAGGACTCCTAAGCACTGTGACAATTCAAAGCAAAAATGGGAACATTGGATAATTCCTAATTTGGGGCTCAATTCTGCCCTTTACTGTGCAAAGGGAAGGGGTAAAATGTCACAGGGAGTCTCTTCTCCTCCCACGTCAGAGGGGCAGCTATGCACTGTGTACTTAAAATGTTATTTTTAAATGATGAAATAAAGATTTGTTCTTCTTCTTTCCACTTATGTCACGTAGATGCTAGCTGTACTGATATCTAGCATGTCAATGAGGAATAGTGGTAATGAGGCAATGGGTAACAACATTTTGAACTTCTTAAAGTGCTCTACAACTATTAATGAATTTAACCCCACATCACACCTGCAAGGCAGGTGTAACAGTGTGGCTCACCCCGTAAGGGCTGGAGGGCTGGGGTTAGCCAACCCTGATTATACGAGTCACTCTATAAAGAGCAGCAGGAGGCTGCAGTGAAAGAGGAAATGCCCAGGAATTAGAGACTGCTAGGAGAGTGAGCAGGTTCTAGCAGAGAGGACTGAGACTCTAACCAGGCAGGGCCTGGGAGTGGCCTGCCAAAGCAGAAAAGATGCCAGGCAGGAAGGCCTAGGAGGAGGAAGAGAACCTTTGCCTTGTGTGGGCTTTTGGATGGAAAGAGGGGAAAGTGAGGCAGACTGCCTGTAGTATGACCTTAGGCCATGAGGGGGATGTGGGAGGCAGCCAGCCCTGTTATAATTGGGAAGTATCATTAGCCCCACTTTGCAGAAGGGGAAACCAAGGCACAGAGAGATTAAGTTCAAAGCTTGCCATCAAAATGGGGATGCCTCTGTTCTGGCTAAGTGACTTGCCCAAGGTCATACGAGTATTCTGTAGCAAAGCCAGGAATTGAGTCCAGATCTTTCACCACAAGATCATCCTTATGCTCCATATGTACCTTTTGTACTGAGATTTAAATATAGGTCTGACATCAGAACCACGGTTTAAGCGGGGGAGAGCCCATACAGCATAAGACATTGCACAGTAAACAGAAAGAAGTCACATATAAATTAATCAGAGCTACCAAATGTAACTGACTTGTAGCTCTGTCATTTCACAACACTGTTTTCATCACTGAGTTCTTTTCTATAATGAAAAAAAATTAATGTTGACCTTTGCACCAGCAGGGATATTTTGCTCCTCCCTAGTGATGTAATCAGTCCATATGTTCCATTGCCCACTGGCTTGCTTGTGAAAATAGAAGTCATACACACTCCCTGTTAAACAAAACACAGAATATAGGAAAACTGACTGAATAGACAATCAAAATAATGTCATGTCACTTTAGCATCTAAAGTATTTCCCCCTAGTCTTTTCTAGTACAAGGGTAGAAATGATCAAATGAAAGAATTTTCCTGATTTGTCAGTTCTTCACATGGCCTGTGTGGCGATGAATGCCTCCTAAATAACACTGAATATCCTCCTCTCCCATTGAACCTCACTGTCAGGAAGTTACTACCTGCAACAGATTTCACTGTTTAGGTCAATCTGGGCACATGCTCCTCTTGTTTAGAGCAACAAAAAAGAGCTCCCCACTGTGCATCCCTCAGGCCTGGCTGCAGGATCTCTGCAGCAAAGGACAAGTGCCAGACACCCCAGTCTGCCCGGTAGTGCCAGACAGGATTTGGCAGGGTTTGTAAAGCAAGACTAAGGGATACAAATACAGTTGCATAGAAACACCTTTTTCTGGAAAGATATTGTTTTTGGTGAGCTTCACGCTTTTGGGGCGCGGGTTCTCATCATCCATTCCCATTAGCAAGTTGCGGAAAAACAGATCAAATTTCTTTCTGCTGTCTGCACTGATGGTCCCACCAATTGTCCAAACCAATGCGAAAAGGAAAAGCCCTTGTAGCCATAAGATGATCTGCTGACTAGACATGGTTTCACCTTCTTCTTCACCCGATTTCCTTATTTCATCTAAAAATACATTCAAATCTTGGTTAAATTATCAAAAATTGCAATTCAAAATCTGCTTTCATAAAAAAAAAAAAAAATCATTCTAAGCCAGATCCTCAGCACTGGCTTCAATGGAGCTACGTCAATTTTCACCAGGTGAGACTCTGGCCCTGTTTTGATGGTGCAATATATTGTTTTCAATTAAAAATGAATGAGTGGGAAATATTTAAAGGAGTTCTAAATATTTCATTAGGATGCTAGTAAACAGCAGGCTAAACATCTGGGGCCATGCCCACAGGGCCTTACTCAGGCCTGTAAAGTACTTTGAGATCCTGAGATGAGAGGTGCTATACAAGGCGCAAAGGACTGTTGTTATTACTAGGTCAGTGAAAAAGATCTATGGCCTATGATCCAAACCCCAGAGCACTTGCTTCATTCTAAATGAAGTCTTCTAGCATTCATTTGTCTCTAGTGGCCTGGATTTTCTATTGTTATGACATATCAGGAGAAAAATAAGAGGCTGAAGCATTAAAAAATACTGACCGAGCAGACAGGTATAGAGTTTCATCATGCTATAGGCCAGATGGATAGCAGATGTCTGTACTATGATTTTGCAATGAAGGCGAACAAATTCCAAGCAAGGCTGGACTAGCCACATAAACATGTCATCAATCTGCAAGCGGAACAGGAAACAGTTTTAAAACAGTGTAAGAGTTGCATTATTTTCCTTACTTACAAAGTCCTGTATCAAAGGTTTATTTGACTTAGCTGTTCAATAAAAGTGGATCCTTAAGGCACCAATAATTCTGCCTGGTGGAGGGGGAGATTGGGGAGTGGCCTTGACAAGGTACTATGGGAGTTGCCACAGAGCCATGGAACCTGCCTGACAGTGGAAAGAAGCTGCTTCTGCCACAGGAAAATAAATGGTTTGGAATAGGAAGTTTGTTCTCCTCTTATTAATCCAGACAGCAGAAGGACCTTTACATCTTGGGGAGCTGTTACTCCACCCAGGCACAGGGACTAAATATGGGAAGACTGCATTTCACTGAGGTTTACAGGATAATCTGAGAGAGTAAATCCAAGGTCTAGTAAACAGACAGCAGAAAGAAGAAAGACCAGGGTTCCATCAGACCATTAAGGGCACTGAGGTTAGTGCATAGCCACCTCATTCCATTGTGAAATGCCTTCAAGAGCTCCCCAGTATGTAGGGAGAGTGTGATCACTGCCGTAAATGAAGCATCATCGCTTTCCCTCTACGGCAAGCCAGTTCTGCTGACTTATGCAGCGCAGGGTGCAGGAAGTCATGGCCCAACCTCTCCTCTGCTTCTATCCTGGCCTTTATTTCAGATAGTTTATAAAGGGAGAGAGATTGCTTCTTAACCAACAGCAGGCAGCATTCCCCCATCCCTAAGCATTTTTCTGAATTTGGTCCCAACTCCTGTTTGTTCTTCCTATGAACAGTGAAGAAGGGGGCTGGCAGATCACAGAAATCTATGGCTTCATCCAGCTCTAGGCCTAACACAGAAAAGTTTGTTTTGGCCTTTTAATGCCTGATCCTCCTCCCACTGAACTCTATGTTTAATGCTTAGATAATCTTCAGACTTAATGCATAGATAACCTTCAGAACCTATTCCTGCAAACCCTCAGTCTAATTTGTAAGTGCACGACATGAACATGAGCACCACTGATTCATCTGAGTTGTCTTACTCAGTAAGAACTACTCTAGTGAGTAAAGGGTTTGCAAAAGCAGACCCTAAAAGTGATAAGAATGTTATTAATATATGCGTTTCTCATGCTAGGATCTGATTGCCCCAAACAGGTGAAGGTGCATTTTTAATGCATATTTCCCGCCCCTCTTCCCCTGGACCTGGCTCACATAATCTCCACCTATCATGCACTAGGACTCTGTTAGTGAAGTCTCACACATCACTAAACCCCATGTAATACTGGATATAATTTTCAAATGTGCCTGAAAGACTTAGGAGCCCCTTTAGATTCAGGGTATGTCTTCATTGCGATCAGAGGTGTGACTGCAGCACATGTAGACATACCCAAACTAGCTTTGTTCTATGGCAGCGAAGCCATGGCAGTACAGGTGGCAGCATAGAATGTACACGCCCATCTGGGATGCTAGGCATGTACTTGGCCAGCTAGGCTGTGCTGCCTCCCATGCTAACTATACCATGGTATAGTTATTCAAGCTAGCTAGAGCAAAGCTAGTGTGGTTATGTCTACATGTGCTGCAGTCTGATTGCAATGTAGACATACCCTTTGTGTCCTGATTCATTGAGGCGCTTTTGAAAAGATTACCCAATGTGCCTACCTGGAAGCCCATAGGACATACTAGGATGCAGTGGGCAGATTACCTTTAAAGTAAAAGTTATAAGGGTGATACATAAAAAAAAGGCTCGCACCAGTTCTCTGTGCTCCTGTTGCAGATTTGGGGGCAGTGTGTCCATGTAGGAATCCTTCAGAGGCTTCCAACCTAGTTGATTAGGATCCATATAGATCATGCCACACCTGGAAAAATAAGTAGTTATAGTGCAGTAAGGTATCTGAAATGCACCAGGTACATTGCCTGAGGTAGTTCAGACTTTGGGTGGGTTACTGTTACCTGCTGACAGTTGCTGGAGATGCCTCCTCCAAGTCAGCTGGCTCGAAGATTAAACTCATTTTGGAACTCATCTGAATTATTTCCCCGCTCATTAAACACAGCTGGAAAGCAAACATGGCATAAACGTGGTTTAATCGTATCATAGCTGAACATTCACTTATAGCAGTGCTTGTCATAAAATCACTGAACAGCCATCCCATTTAGTGTCAGTTCTTATTCATTCATTCATTCATGTTCCCATAGTGTGTGATATTTATAGAATTCTGTCTTAGAGAGTTCTCCATTTGTTATTTCCAAGTCTTGCAGACTTGGGAGAAAAAAAGAGAAAACGAAGCATTAGCCAGCTCTTTATATATTCCACAATAAAAAGCAATCCTTTTCTTTTGGCAGTTTAAGATAATTATTATTTTGTGAATAAACAAATCTCCAGTTAAAATTTCCAGTTAGAAAGATGAATTCATGTATTTCAATTTACTTAAAAGGGTCAGATCACTAACTGCAATAACCAACCAACCGCAATTAATTATGTGCATTCACACGCTAAAGTAACAGGCAAAAATGATGGCTACCTTTTTATTATCATCTAGCACAGTGTTCATGTTCTCTATCCAAACTGCATCCACTGGTCCATCAAATATAATCCACTTCCTGTCATCTGTGGTTGAAGATGCTTGTTGTCTGAAGGTGTTTGCAAGGACTCCATCTGTCCACTCATGGCTCACAGGGTCAAAACACCCATACAGCTGTCCCATTGTAATAGCTTTGGGATTAATAATTCTGTACTCAACAGCAAACTCATCCATGGAATTTGCTAGGTAGGAATTAAAAATAAATTATATTGATTAGCTAGATCAGTGGTTCCCAAACTTGTTTCGCTGCTTGTTCAGGGAAAGCCCCCGGCGGGCCAGACCAGTTTGTTTACCTGCCGCGTCTGCAGGTCTGGCCAATCGTGGCTCCCAGTGGCCGCGGTTTGCTGCTCCAGGCCAATGGGAGCTGCTGGAAGCAACGCGGGCCGAGGGATGTACTGACCGCCACTTCCAGCAGCACCCATTGGCCTGGCGCAGCGAACCGCGGCCACTGAGAGCCGCGATCGGCCGAACCTGTGGACGGGGCAGGTAAACAAACTGGCCCAGCCCGCCAGGGGCTTTCCCTGCACAAGCAGCGGAACAAGTTTGGGAACCACTGAGCTAGATAGAAGGCAAAAGTTCTTTAAAAATATTTTTCACTAATGAAGTTTAGAGGTGAAACATTCCTGATAGAATCCCAGTGTAGCCACCCAATAGACCTTACATGTGGAAGCTACCTAGCAGTAAGTAATGACCTCCTTTACTTACACATAGAGTTTATTGCTGCACAAGGCAGGTCCAGAGAGTTGTGTGCAAAAGCACAAGGTAAAAAATGAGGAACAGGACAGAAGCACAATGGAAACTGATTGTGCATTCATGAGAGAGCTTCACAGAATCTCTCCCAGGGAATAGATTTGTTGGTGCCATTTTTGCTCAGTCACTTTCCAGAGAAGTACCATACATGAAGAGATTTGTTTGATGTGACTATTGATGCTACTTTTGCATGACTACTGTGCACAAATATACTTGCTTAACAAAATGTGTAATTTACTTTTTTGCGTATTCATGTGATCCGTTTAAAAGAAGAATATTTCTGACAACAGAGGTTTTCCAATCTTAGTCCTGCATATCCAAATTCTCTTCTATTCTGCAACCCATTAACAGCAGAATTAGCAACCTGAATTTATCTTTGTACAGAAAGTTCATTGGTCATAGAATTAATTTTTTATGAGAAGTCTTTGGCAGGCTTTTTATTTTTACCTGTGTACAAATCACCAAGGGCTGCGGCTAGCACTTTGTAAGCACAGGTCTTTCCACCCAAAGCATCTCCAACAATCATATATCCATGGCGCACCATCATCATTTCATAAATCTGTATTGGTGACATGAGTTTAATACTTAAATATATTAAAGAACTGAATGTAACATGTGTGAAACTACATGTCTCTCTTGCACTCCTACATTGTGTGAAAGAGCAGATCAGCCAATCTAGACACAAACACTGACATTACTGCCCTTAAGAATCCCAAGGCCAAATTCAGAGGTGAGTCTAAGACAGCATAATTTACACTTTCTGCCTCCTCAGAGTGTAAATTACACCAACTCAGGCCTTGTTTTCATTAGAAATTTGCACTGGTTTAATTAAATTTGTTTTTAAACAGATTTAAATTAGTGCAAATCCCTTGTAGACATTCTTATTTCAGTTTAAGAGTACCTTTTTTCAGTTCAGCTTAATCCAATTCTGAACTGACCCAACCTACACCAAAATAAGTCTGGTTTAAACCAGAACAAGAGCATCCTCTTAACTGTTTGTACCTGTTTAACTAACTTGGTTTCAAAGCAGGAAAAGCAACTAATAAAAGGGTGCAAGTTAAAGCAGTGGGAAAAATAAAGGCACAACACATGTGAGTGCTGGTAATAACAATACCGAGATCTCAAAACACTTTACAAAGACAGCCAGTATCATTATTACCATTTTACAGATGGGGAAACTGAGGCATAGAGCGATAAACTGACTTGCTCATGGTCACCCAACAGGCCAGTAGTACAGCCAGGAACAGAACATAGGTCTTATGAGTCTTAGTCCCCTGCTCTCAGTGCTAAGGCACATTGCCTCCCTTAGTAAGACTGAACTTCATTTGCTGACTCCAGTCCTATGACCTGAGACATGGGTACAAATATGAGTACTCTTGCCACATGGAAGGGGACAATATCTACTGACCAACTTGTACTTACTCTTATAGAGGGTGGAATTTTTTTCTGGCATATGAATGTCTGTACCTTTTGTGGTTTTCACTTTGTATAGATAAGCTTTCTGTAATGCTCTGCTAGCTACTAATTTAGGCCCTGATTCAGCCAGATACTTCAATAGTTTATACATAAATTATCTTTTTTCAGATGTGATGAATATTTTTTTTAAATACCTGAATAATTTTTCCAATAAACCAAGGAACTGGTTGAAGATTCATTTTTTTAATATTGTCACTCAGTGCCTGCACAAACAGCTCATAGTCTGGTTTAGGAAGAACCACTCCAGGAAACAGGTCAGATATGATACCCTGTTAATGAAAAAAACAGGATACTATTAAAAGCAGACTAACAAAAGCAGAACTTCTAAGTGTTAAGAAATACATAGAAAATGGTAGGAAATAGGACTTTAAGGGGGAATGTATTCAGCTGGACTGAGTCCTAATTTACAGGCACTAATTCGGCCCCCATTTTTGGACCTGCAAAATTTACTGCAGGTGCAAAGCTCAGTAGTTGTGCCTTTAATTGACTCACTTGTACTCACAATCAGATAGAGGTGAAAGCACTCTGTTTTGCACTCACAAATGAATGAATGTCACAAATGATACAGGCATGAATTGCTCTTGCAAAATGAAGGTGAAACTGCTGAAAATCTGCCTTTAAATACGGGGGGGATAGCTCAGTGGTTTGAGCATTGGCCTGCTAAACCCAGGGTTGTGAGTTCAATCCTTGAGGGGGCCGTTTAGGGATCTGGAGCAAAAATTGGGGATTGGTCCTGCTTCAAGCAGGGGGTTGGACTAGATGACCTCCTGAGGTCCCTTCCAACCCTAACCTATGAATCTTGGGGGAGGGGAGAGATTAAATGACTAATGGGGAGATATGTGTTCTCTTATTTCACAGCAGTGACTTTTTTCAAAAGTCCAGATCTTAGGTCTTTATAATTAATACGGATGGCTTTGAAGCCTGATACATTGATTTTCCTCCTTCTATGGAAGCATAACATTAGCAATAACATCATGGTTTTCATGGTTTTCACTCTGACTTCCAAACAAAGTATTTTCTATTGCTTGCAGTTTAACTTTCCCCACCTCCTTCACATTACAAAGCTAAGTCCTGGCCTACACTTAAAAGTTAGGTCGATGTAGCTACATTGGTCAGTGGTGTGAAAAAGCCATACCCCTGAGTGCCACAGCCATGCTGACTTAACCCCCAGCGTAGATGCAACTATATCTACGGAAGAATGCTTCCGTCGACATAGCTACTGTACCTAAGGAAGGTGGTGTTCCTACAGCGATGAAAAAAACCGTTCCATTGGTGTAGACTGTGTCTACACTATAGGGTTATGCTGACATAGCTACAGAAACGTAGCAATGCCAATATAGTCTCCGTAGTGTAGACACATCCTTATATACAAAATTAGCAAAGAATGGTTTTCATTGGCATGAGTAAATGGAGTTACAAGAGATCATGTCAATGGCATGTAACATATCACAAGGTAACTCAAAAGGTAACTCCTATCATTGCTATAAGTTCATTTTTCAAAACAATACTAAGAGTCAAATTGTGCCCACAATTCAATTGGTGTAACCCCGCTGACTTCAGTAGTAATGATGAAAGAATTTGGGCAAAACTGTTTTAAATTAAAGCAATGATCTGTTTTCTTAGTTTATCATGGCAGTCCCATCTATATGTCTGTCCATCTGTCTAGATTCTTATAACCTAGTATTTGAATGCATCTACCTGTTATCTTACCTGAAAGAGAGGAACATCCTGTGCCAAGAATTTGGCTAAGTTAACATCCAGCAAAGCTCGAAGTAACAACACACTTTCATTTTCTTCTGGGTACTTTAGTTTTAAGTTCCCTGCTGCTGTCAGGACAGATTTAACAGCACGCATTCCATAGTCATAGTGATGCTGAGATGATAACTGCTCAGAGCAAAGACGGTACGTGGCAACAATTTTCTGGGCAAGACTGTGGATGTTAAAATATGGTGTGTGAAATGCAAATATAATGCCAAGTATTTGCCCAGATCTTTGAAGTAAATGGAGTGATGTCAGTTTACACCTGAGGACATGCCCCAAAATGTATAGAAATCTAAATGATAGATTTCTCCATTGTTTTGGGTTTTGTAAAACAGTAACAGCTACAATGCTGTTTCCCTGTTCATGTGCCTCAAACATACATAAAACTTCATTCACACAGAGTGACAATTCACCTCTGTGCCAAGTTCCAGAAGAAGGTCTATGCCAGAGGTGGTCAAACCTTTTGGCCCTGGGGCCACATTGGATACAGAAATTGTACCCCACCCCAGAGCTCCCCCTGCTCCTTGCCCCCTGACCATGCCGCCCTGGAGCACCAGGTCTGGCGGTGCTATGGAGCTGTAGCCACGCTGCCTAGGCACCGGGGGAACTGTGACCATGAGGGAAGTAGGGAGGGAGGGCAACAGAAGGGGAGAGGCCAGGGCAGAGGCTAGCCTCCACCCCTCTTACTTGCTGCTGGGGAGTTGGGCGGGCTCCTCCAGAAGCCTGTCCTGCCCCTACTCCCTGGCAGGAGCTCAGGGGCCAGAGGGAATGGCCAAGGGCCGTAGTTTGCCCCCGCTGGTCTATGCACTACTTATGGAGGCTTAAGTAAGCCTTAAGTATAGTGTCACCTTGTGCTGGCCCTCCACCTAGGGGTACATTTCACCTATGGTAGCCAAGGTACATATCAAAGATTTGCAACATGTAATAGTTAACTTCTTGTGTGGTTCTGTTGTTTTACAAACTTGAATCGACGTTGCATGGTTAATATCCTGCAGGTCCTTTGAGATGGATTATCAGGAAATACCCATTAAGGAGTTCGTTTTCAAAGCAATGCATACGGATTTAATCATGTGATTTTAATTGAGCAGAACAGTTGCCTGGATAAATATTTACACAACACTTGGAAAATTTAGTCCAAATTATGAGTAGAAACAACATCACACACACATACTCCCCATCCTCCGTCCCACACCCAGAGTGGTTAGCCTCCTGAGGAATTTCAGAGCCAGCTGTAAGTAGAAAATTGAGTATGACTCACCTTCTAGAGTCAAGAAATCCCATTGAATAAAGTGAAATTTCACCAATCAAAGCATAATCTGGAACCATCATGGCAACTGTTCGGAATAATGCCTATGGAAGAAAAAATTAACAGCTAAAAAAACACAGACCCAAGAATAGAGAATAAAGCAATAACTTGAATTAGTTTTACAGGTGTAGTGTTCCTCTGTAAATTCACAGACTTTTGTCTTCCATGCATATGGCTTTAGGAATCAAATTGAGGTCGGGGGAGTCCATTATTATCGTTATTCTTGATTATTTGTATTATGGTATTGCCAAGAGGCTTCAACCAAGATCAGGTCTCCATTTTGCTAGGCACCATACAGACACAACAAGTGACATTCACTACTCTGAAAATTTCACGATCTAAATAGATAAGACAAAGGAAGTATTATTACCCCATTTTACATATGGGCAAACTGACACATGGAGAGATTGTATGCTGTGTAGTTGTATTGTGAGATTATATTACTTGACCAAGGTCACGCAGGGCATCTATGGCAAAGCTGGGAATTGAACTCAGATCCTCTGAGTCCCAGTCCAGTGCCACAACTATTTTCCTTACTGATACAGGAACATTTGTTATACTTTGAGGCTGAGATTTGCAAAGCTGTTTAGGAGATTTTAATTACAATTAATTTTAATGGGAATTGGGCATCCAAATCCCGCAGGTAGTCTGAAGACTGCAACCTGAATTGTCATTGTACTCCACAATAAAAGGTTTTAAGCAGGCAGTTTATCTGTGACAGGTGGAATATGACCCGCAGTGGATTCTCCAGTTTTAACTAAATATTTCAAATATTAAAATGAACTTCACAACTTTTTTATTCCCAAAACCCAAATCAAAAGCTCCTGTAACCTCTGCCATCATTTGCACCTATAACAGACCTTTGCTGTTCATGTATTAGAGATGCCTGTGACAATAGGCTGTGGGTATAATAGCCCAGGGAAGGCTTAGCCTTCCCTGCCACTGCCCCGCTGCTCGACACCTGGGCTGCGGTGGCTGCGAGGCCCCCACTGCCTGCTGCTGCTGCCTTCCTGCCTATCTCCTCTACCCCACCCTGCCTCCAAAGGTCCCTGCTGCTTGCCGTGTCCCTCCTCCTCGGGGATGGGGGAGTGAGGAGGGATGCGCAGAGCTAGCGGCAGGTGAGGGAGCAAGGAGGCTCGGCTGGGCACTGGGGCCGATGGCTGGACCTTCAGGGGCGGGAGGGTCCGGCACTTGGGGGCCAGTGGCTCAGCCAGAGGAGGGCCTTCACGGGTTGGGGGGCTGGCGGCTTGACTGGGGGGGTAGTTCGGGGGGCGGTGGCTCGGCCTGGCGCTGGGGCTGGCCCGGAGCCTGGGGGGGCCAGTGGCTTGAACCAGCACTGGCCGGGGTGGGGGGCGGTGACTCGGCTGGGGGACCCATCAGGGGAAGCGGGGGCTGGAGTTTCAGCCTGGCGCTGCGGCCGGCCCAGCCCTCGGGGGGGGCTAGCAGCTCAGCCTGGCACTTGCGGGGGAGGGGGCATTTGGTTTGGGGGGGCCGGCAGCTCGGCCCGGTGTGGCTGGGGTGGGTGGGCTGGGCCTCCTCTGGTCGAGGGGGGCCCCACAAGGCTTCTCCTGTTACGGGGGGAGGGGTTTGGGGCTCTGGCGTGTGGAAGGGGTGGGGCCGGTGGGCTAGCCTCCCCAAAGCTGGGGTTCACCCATCACCCATGCCTGCGACACATATTGGGAACAATATGCAGTATCTTTGGGGACTATATTGTATTAAGTTTATTAATGCTTTATGTATCGTTGTAGGCCAGGGACTGTGTGCAACTCCAAGGAGGGAGAATTACTAGGGGGTGTTTACTATAGTCCCTAGTTTAGGCAGTCCCAGAGGAGAGGCAAGGAACTGAGAAAGAACTTGGGATATAAAAGGCTGAGTTTAAAGACTCAGGGTCTTTCTTTTGATTCAGCAAACAGACAGGACCATGGATCCTAGGGAGCCCCCAACACTTGCTGAAGTGTTGGAAGGCTTTTGGCTTAGCAGCGCTCCATAGGACTGGTGGGCGATGTTTGGTGTGTTTAGCAAGCATGGAAGACCTTTTATTGTTTTTTATATGTTTCCTCTGTATGCACTTTATCCTGAATAATGCACTCTGCTGAGAAAAAACTGTGTGGTGACGTGTTACTGCTGGCATACATTGTTCATAGCTCTTGGAGAGAAAGCAAAGCACGGGTGCTGGCCTTTAGACAGACTAGCTTGCTGGGGATATCACAGTGAATTCTAGGGAGCTACAACCTAAAAGGAGACGGGAGTAGCACACAGGTCCCTACCCAGAGAGAGGTGAAGACCAGAGGCGTTAAACCTCAGAGGCATTCCTGAAGTGGACCATGGACGGGGGTTAAAGGTGTGGTTACCCCGAAACTGTGACAATGCCATCACATATTACAAGAGAAGCACAGACCCCTAAACTCTGGTCTTGGCTGATAAAAGCAAAAGGAAATTACCTTCAATTTAAACACAAATGCAATGATTTGTAATGTGTAAGTGTATAGATGTGGGACCAAATTCTGCACTGACCTACACCCTGTGCAATACTATTGATTTCAACAGGATTACTGGAATAGTAAATCAGCACAGAATAAGGCCCATATTATTTTAATGATTAAGGATCTTAAACAGTGTTATTTATTGAAGTCAATTAGATTCCATGTGGGAGTACCTATACAGTGGATGAACTTAATATATTTTTTCCATTTTGATATATTCTAGCAGTTTCACAGAGATTCTCTTTACACACAATGGGGATTGTCACTGGAGCCGACAGAAATTATCAGAACAGCAACAATGCCCCTGGTTTGCCCAAGAATAGCTGTTTATACTAAGTGTGAGTCTCTAAAGCCTGATCTTGCAAACGCTGATTAATATGAGCATTCCTTACTCATATCAGTACTCCCATTGACTACCACAAGACTACTCACAAGAGTAGGGATTTAAAGGACAGGACCTGATTCCAGGCTCACTTATGCCAGTGTAATTCAGGAGTAACTTAATGGACGTCAATAGCATTGACTAGTGTAAAACTGCTGTAAATGTTTTTTACACAATCAAATTCAGGCCTATTGTCTATTCATTTTGTGCTAAACACTAAACACATGATTAAAGCTTAATCACTAATGAACCAGAACGAGAACACCTAAATGGAATTATGCCCTTATATTACATGGCTGCTTTTGTACTATTCATACTACATTAGAATCAAAACTGTAAATTGTGTTTCATTCCTACTAGAAATCAGAACTCCAGAGTTACCTTTAGATTATCAGGAAGTTCTGCCCGTCCAGCATACCCAGGATTCATAGTGATGAAGACAGCGCAGGTTGGATTAAGAGAGATCTCTGTGCCTTCAAAGAGGAATGTTTTCAGATTTCGCACAACAGCCTGCTGTATACTGAGTATCTGTTGTGCAACTACAGACAACACTTCAACCTAATAATAAAGAAACAGATTAGAAAACATCCCATACATGGAGCCAATATAAAAGAAGCATTTCTGGCTGAAAGAAGGTTTTTTTAAAAATATAGCTTAATGGCTTTATGTTGAAGTCCTAGAGATGGAAATTGTCTTGAAGAACCAGGATAAAAGAATTTTAGAAAATTAAAATGCTGGCTTTCAACTTCGCTGGGGTACAGGCTAACAAAACCTAATGTAATGGAACAATGAATGTGATAGAATACACTATAAAGAATATACAGAATACTATAATATACAGAACAGACAGATTATGGATGGAATTTTCAAAAGTATTTAGCATTAGCCTAATTTTGCTTCCAGTGAAGTCAGTGGTGAAAGTCACAGGAGAGTTAGGCCAATGGCAAGTGCATTTAAAAATCCCATGTATTGGAAGAAGAGAAGCTACAGAGAGACTATGTGTCAATAGCTCTTAAAACTAAAAATGTAGGACCCAGATTTTCACAGCTAATAATACCTCGTTTTATCCAGTATCAGTAGATGTAAAAGTGCTTTACAAGGAGGTGAGTATCATTATCCCCATTTTACAGATGCGAAAACTGAGGCACAGAGCGATGAAGTGACTTGCCCAAGGTCACCCAACAGGCTAGTGGCAGAGCCAGGGTTTGAACCCATTCCAGAGCTCCAATGCTCTATCTACCCAGACCACACTGCCCCTGTCAAAATTTGTGCATGCATTATGGCAGCTGTGTATTTGGCAGCTGTGCATGTAATTATGAAAACCTGGGCCTAGGTTACAAGGTGTGCTAAAAGTAAGAAATTAATGGTAATACATATTCATATCTACTTTTAAAGCTATTCTTTGCATTTTAACAACATTTTTGTTGTTTTAAATACTTTGATTAAAAAGTTACCTCAATTCTGTTGAACTCATCAAAGCAGGCCCAAGCTCCAGATTGTGCCAGTCCCTTAAAGAATTTACCCATGGCTTTGTAATCAAGACCATCGGAGCAATTAAAGACAACACACTATATTAAAAAAAACAACAACAACAACCCACAACAGCATTCAGTGTTAAAATTTGTTACAAAAATGTTGGCATCTATAAACAGAAGGGGATTATTATTGCCATGGTAACTGGTAATTTAAAAGACTATATATACCTAAATATCTAGTTAATGGATCTAGTCATGATTTTAACATGTTGGTAGTGAAGTACCTGTTGAGTATTTACTCACTACAAGGATTCAGATTAGTTTTATGTGACATAACACACTACTGTATATTGGATGTGTGGAGACATCTCAAAGATTTTGCAAGCCTAGGAAATACAAAACAATACTTGTTTATCACTTGGCTTAGGTGAAAAAGTATATTAACTTAAATTAAACATCACAATTCAGTATTTTTCTAAGCAGCTTGTCAAAAAAGAAAATCTCTGGGAAAGGAATAGTTCCTAAAAAGCAAATCCTGTTTCCTTCTTCTGGATGTGTAAGTTTCCAAACACAACTAAAATATCATGTTTCTACTATACAGTTGAGATCCATACAAAGAGAACCTGCCCCCACACTGAGTCATTGACCAAGCTCTGTGAAAGCTTCCTACACAGGAACATGGAAAGGGGATTTTAGGTGGGCCAGAATGCAGCATGGCAGTCAGCAGTGGGGCAGGCCTATTAATTACTCCGGTACCCTGAAGGAGCAGCTGCAGTTTAGGTACATACTGGCTACTGCAGACTGGAGCTGGGGATTCCATTACTCATCCCCATACCTACTGGAAACATTTCATGGAATGCGCACAGCGTGTTCACTCAGGCTGTGTGCTTTTTGCCAGGATTTTGTCCTAATTATGAGCTTTTCATTAGCAATCTCCATGAATGGATAATAGGTTAAGGGCACCAACACTTTTGTGAGAAAGAACTCCAGAGAAGACCTGCATCTCCAAACACAAAACAATGTGATGTAACAATGCACTGCAACATTTCATTAATTTTGGTACCTGCTTAGCCAGTGCTTTTGCTAAATCTTTTGTTGTTTCGGTTTTGCCAGTCCCCGCAGGTCCTTCTGGAGCACCACCAAGATTTAGTTTCAAAGCCCCCATTAATGTTCTACATAACAAAAAAGAAATAACATATGAATCATAGGCCAGCTCCTCAGCAGCTGTAAGTTAGCACAGACCCATAGGCAGAGCAATGATTTACACTTGCTAAGAGATCTGGCCCTGCGTTGTTATCAGGAATTCATTTTTTAATTGGTTGGCCATCTCCAGCCATCAAACTGGCATCTCCTCAGCATGGACTCCTAGAGTTGGAAGCCATTTCAAATATCCAGAATAAAGGCCCAAATTCAGACATGGTGTAAGTAGGTGCAATATCATTTACTTCATTGTCTGACCTTGGTTTACTATATGTGCTTGTTGTACCTGAGCACATGCATTCAGCACCTATGTCCTCATGTGCGGGGTTCAAGTGTCATGAACAAGTCAGGTCAGTTATAAGCATAAGCCCAAGGCAGAACAGTTAGTAGATGCTACACCTTTTGATAGATAGGCTGGAACCGTATCTATTCAGAGCCATGATGTCAAGTGCAGCAGCTAGAAAACTGGAGTTGGCTTGATGGGAACCTTGATAAAGAAAATTAATCTTGGAAGTGCTTAAAGAGGATGGAGATTGTTCCTAAAAACCTGAGAATCACCTATCTTCCTTCTATGGGGAATAGCTTGGCAGTCTTCATACGAACATGTTGCTGCCCCTTAAAGAGTAGGTCCATCAAGCACCTTATCTTAAAAGTTATGAATCCATGAAGGCCCCCTGAAGTCTTCTCTACACTAGGAAAACAACATGTTGTGAACTGTGTTTTTTTAAATGTTGCTAAGCATGGTTTGTCCTGTTCCATACTTGCAACTAAATAGTGTTCGGCACCAGTCCAGACATACCCAGTCAGCCATGGGTAATTTCCCTCATGTCAGCCGGGCCTATGAGTGACACATGCAGCCATGTTTATAGCTACTACATCAGCCACATGGGTCTATTCTGCTCTGCCACAAGACCCATAGACTTTAAGGTCAGAAGGGACCATCATGATCATCTAGTCTGACCTCCTGCACTTACAGGACACACAACCTCACCCACCCACTCTTGAAATAGACTCCTAACCTCTGGCTGAGTTACTGAAGTCCTCAAGTCATGGTTTAAAGACTTCAAGTTACAGAGAATTCACCATTTTCACTAGTTTAAACCTGCAAGGGACCCATGACCTATACTACAGAGGAAGGCAAAAAACCCCCAGGGTCTCAGCCAATCTGACCCGGGGAAAATTCCTTCCCGACCCCAAATATGGTGATCAGTTAGACCCAGAGCATGTGGGCAAGACCCACTGGGCAGATACCTGGGAAAGAATTCTCTGTGGTAACTCAAAGCCTTCCCCATCTAGTGTCCCATCTCCAACAGTTGGGGATATTTGCTATTGTCAGTCACAGATGGGCCACATGCCATCGTAGGCATTCCCATCATGTCATCAACTTATCAAGCTCAGTCTTGAAGCTAGTTAGGTTTTTTGCCCCCACTGCTCCCTTTGGAAGGCTGTTCCAGAACTTTCTGATGGTTAGAAACATTCACCTAATTTCGTGCCTAAACTAGTTGATGGCCAGTTTATAACCATTTGTTCTTGTGTCCCCATTGGCACTTAACTTAAATAACTCCTCTCTCTCCCTGGTGTTCACCCTTCTGATGTATTTATAGAGAGCAATCATATCTCCCCTTAACCTTTGTTTGGTTAGGCTAAACAAGCCAAGCTCTTTGAGTCTCTTCTCATAAGGTAAGTTTTCCATTCCTCGGATCATCCTATTAGCCCTTCTCTGCACCTGTTCCAGTTTGAATTCAACTTTCTTAAACATGGGAGATGAGAATTGCACACAGTATGCCTGATGAGGTTTCACCCGTGCCTTGTATAATGGTACTAATACTTCCCTGTCCCTACTGGAAATACCTCACCTGATGCATCCTAGGTCTGCATTAGCCTTTTTCATAGCCACACGACACTGATGGCTCATAGTCTTGTGATCAACCAATATATGCAGGTCTTTCTCCTCCTCTATCTCTTCCAACTGATAAATCCACATTTTATAGCAAAAATTCTTGTTGTTAGTCCCTAAATGCATGACCTTGCACTTTGCACTACTAAATTGCATCCTATTTCTATTACTCCAGTTTTCAAGGTCCTCCAGATCTTCCTTGTACAATATTCCTGTCCTCCTTCATATTGACAATACCTCACAACTTTATATCATTTGCAAATTTCATTAGCACATTCCAACTTTTTGTGCCAAGGTCATGAATAAAAATGTTAAATCCCTGAGGAACTCCATTAATAACTCCCCTCCAGCCTGACAGTTCACCTTTCAGTATGAACCATTGTAGTCTCCCCTTTAACCAAATCCTTATCCACCTTTCAAATCTCATCTTAATCCCCGTTTTCTCCAATTTAAATAATAATTTCCCATGTGGAACTGTATCAAATGCTTTACTGAAATCCAGGTAGATTAGATCTACTGCATTTCCTTTGTCTAATACAGTGGTTCCCAAACTTGTTCAGCCACTTGTGCAGGGAAAGCCCCTGGCAGGCTGGGCCGGTTTGTTTGCCTGCCGCGTCCGCAAGTTTGGCCGATCGCGGCTCCCACTGGCCCCGGTTTGCTGCTCCAGGCCAATGGGAGCTGCTGGAAGCGGCGCGGGCCGAAGGACATACTGGCCACCGCTTCCAGCAGCTCCCATTGGCCTGGAGCAGCGAACCACGGACAGTGAGAGCCGCTATCGGCCAAACCTGAAGATGCGGCAGGTAAACAATCTGGTCCGGCCCGCCAGGGGCTTTCCCTGCACATGCGGCGGAACAAGTTTGGGAACCACTGGTCTAAAAAATCAGTTAGCTTCTCAAAGAAGGGGATCAGGTTGGTCTGGCACGATCTACCTTTTGTAAAACCATGTGGTATTTTATCCCAATTACCATTCACCTCTATGTCCTTAACTACTTTCTCTTTCAAAATTTGTTCCAAGACCTTGCAAACAATTGAGGTGAAACTAACAGGCCTGTACTTCCCTGGATCACTTTCCCCCCTTTTTTTAAAAAATAGGAACTATATTAGCAATAGGTTTCAGAGTAACAGCCGTGTTAGTCTGTATTCGCAAAAAGAAAAGGAGTACTTGTGGCACCTTAGAGACTAACCAATTTATTTGAGCATAAGCTTTCGTGAGCTACAGCTCACTTCATCGGATGCATACTGTGGAAAGTGTAGAAGATCTTTTTATATACACACAAAGCATGAAAAAATACCTCCTCCCACCCCACTCTCCTGCTGGTAATAGCTTATCTAAAGTGATCACTCTCCTTACAATGTGTATGATAATCAAGTTGGGCCATTTCCAGCACAAATCCAGGTTTTCTCATTAGCAATAGGAACTAAATTAAACAGGAACTAAATACGCAACCCCTGAGTTTACAGATTCATTAAAAATCCTTGCTATTGTGCTTGCATTTTCATGTGCCAGTTCCATTAATACTCTTGGATGGAGATTATCTGGGCCCCCGGATTTAGTCTCATTAAGATGTTTGAGTTTGACTTCCACTTCAGATGAGGTAAATTCAAACTTCATATCCTCTACCCCTAAGCTGATCTACACTTAAAAATTAGAGGGATCTAGCTATATCACTCAGGGCTGTGGAAGATTACATGCCCTGAGCTCTGTAGTAAGGTCGACCTAACTCCTGGTGTAGACTCTGGCCTCTCAGAGCGGTGGATTAACTACATGAATGGGAAAACCCCTTCCAACACTACAGAAAATGTCCACACTGTGGCACTACACCCAAACATAAAAAACAGGGAAGGGGAAAAGAAAACTAATGACTAAGGCTCTTTTCATTAGCCACTGTTACAATATGTATTAAATACAAGCCAGCTGGAAAGTGAATGCTACAGTCATAGAGAATATGAATTTTACCTATAGCATCGATCAGTCAGTGGAGTTATAACCAGACGTAGAGAATTGCCAAGGTACTCATAGCCATATTTGGCTTCTGTCGTAATCATTCGCACCATTACATCTCCTTCTTCCCAGTAGTATCTCAACTGAGAAATCCACTGGAAATCATTCTGATCTGTGATTTTGTCCTCAACCAATTTTGCAACCACATCACGAGCTGCAGGAACAGAAATAGCTCATAAAATACCTAATAAACAGTAAGCTAACATTTACAGCTATACCTCAGCTTTCATTTTTTGAAAGAAAACTGCATCCATTTTGCTTAATGAACCATCTTAATTCAATTGGGCAAAATTCTAGACCCCAGTGCCCAGCATGAGTAGCCAGGCCAGGTGCTGGGGAGCTGTGCAGGGGTGGAGGAGTACAATCACTCTATAAAGGCCATTTAAGACCAGTGTCTGAAGAAACCTATATAGGACACTTACATCTTCCATACCCAGAAAATATGCAAGGATCTGTGCAGTGACAGGTCTCTTTCACCCCTCCCCCAGTTCACCCATGCCTTTCTGCCCCCTGTAAATCAGAATGCTTGCTCACAGCACAGGGCTCTGTACCTGCTGATGTACACCTGTACCTGTACCTGATGTACACCTGCTCCACAGCTCCCCATTCTCCAGCCCCCATTCTTTGCTCAACAGAATGCCACTGTGGCCCTCTATGGGCCACAAAGGAGGAGGCTAGATTTGCCCCTGGATAGAAAGCTCTTCACTTGTTGGCATGTTATCCACAAATTCAGAGTCAACTATATTTGAAAATAAAGGATCTTGTAAACGCCACTCAATCTGCACTTGGAACTCCTACTGGCATCACATATTATTGCATATATACTATCATTAGGTTTCCTTACATTTCTGGGTCTCTGCTAGCAACTATACTGCTGAAAAGCAAAATTGTGTGTCACACAGGCTACTTGCAGAGCAATGTCAGGAACTGTAAACTGGTTTTTATCTAGGTTTGCCTAGGGTTAACAATCAGAAGCACTATTTTTTAATGACAGAATCTTAGAAATGTACAACTGGAAGGGACATTGAGAGGTCAGTTAGTCCAGCCCCTTGCATTAAGGCTGGACTAAATAAACCTAGACTATCCCTGACAGGTGTTTGTCTAATCTGTTTTTAGAAACCTCCAGTGATGGGGATTCCACAACCTCCTTTGGAAGCCTATTCCACTGCTTAATTATCCATATAGTTAGAAATTTTTTCCTAACCTAAATTTCCCTTGCTGCATATTACTCTGACTACTTCCTGTCCTACCTTCAGTGGAATGGAGAAAAATTGATCACCATCCTCTTTATAACAGCCCTTAACATATTAGAAGACTGTTATGAGTTCCCTCCTCAGTCTTCTTTTCCCAAGACTAAAGATACCCAGTTTTTTTTAACCTTCCCTTATAAGTCAGGTTTTCTAAACCTTTATTCATTTTTGTTGATCTCCTCTAGACTCTCTCCAATTTGTCCATAACTTTCTAAAAGTGGGGCACCCAAAACTGGACATAATACTCCAGCTGAGGCCTTACCAGTGCCAAGCAAAGCAGGACAATTACCTCCTGTGACTTACATTTTACACTCCTGTTAATACACCCCAGAATGACACTCACCGTTTTTACAACTGCATCACATTGTTGACTCAGCTTTAATTTGTGATCCACTATAACCCTGATCCTTTACTGCAGTATTACTGCCTAGCCAGTTATCCCCTATTTTGTAATTGTTCATTTAATTTTTGCTTCCTAGGTGTTTTTTCTGAATTTCATCTTGTTAATTTTGGATCGATTCTCCAATTTGCCAAGGTCATTTTGAAGTCTAATCCTGTCTTCCAAAGGGATTGCAGCTCCTCCTAGATTGGTGTCATCCACAAATTTTATAAGCATACTCTCCTCTCCATTATCCAAGTCATTAATAAAAATATTAAATAGTACCAGACCCAGGACTGACCCCTGCGGAACTCCATTAGATACATCTCTCCATACATCCCCCCAGGTTGACAGAAAACCATTGATAACTACCCTTTGAATATGCTCTTTCAACCAGTTGTATACTCACTTTATAGTAATTTCATCTAGACCACGTTTCCCTAGTTTGCTTCTGAAAATGTCATGTGGACCTGTGTCAAAGGCCTTACTAAAATCAAGATATTTTATATCTACAGCTTTCCTTGCTATCCAGTAGGCTAGTAACCCTGTCAAAGAAGGAAATTAGGTTGCTTTGGGATGATTTGTTCTTGATAAATCCATGCTGGCTATTCCTTCTAAACCTATAATCCTCTCAGTGCTTGCAAATTGATTGTTTAATAATTTGTTCCAGTATCTGTCCAGATATTGACAGATAGACGGGTCTATAATTCCCTGGGTCCTCTTTATTCCCCTTTTTAAAGACAGGTACTATGTGTGCCCTTCACTAGTCCTCTGGGACCTCACTCATTCTCTGAGTTCTCAAAAATAATTGCTCACAGTTCCAAGATTGCCTCAGTTAGTTTCTTATGTGACCAAGTGTGAATTTCATCAGGCCGTGTCAACTTGAATACATCTAAATTATCTAAATACTCTTTAATCTGGACTTTCCCTATTTTGGCTTGTGTTCCTTCCCCCTTGTTGTTATATTAATTGTTATGCATCTAGCCATAATTAACCATTTTAGTGAGACTGAAGCAAAATAGGCATTAAACGCCTCCCCCTTCTTGATGTTGTCTGTTATTAGTTCTCCTTCCTCCACTAAGTAGAGAACCTATGCTTTCTCTCATCTTTCTCTTGATCCTAATGTATTTATAGAACCTCTTCTTATTCTCTTTTATGTCCCTTGCTAGATGTAATTCATTTGGTGCCTCAGCTTTCTGATTTTGTCCCTACATGCTTGTGTTATTCTGTGATGAAATCAGGTGGGCATGAGTGTTGTAAAGCCTCACCAAAAGCAGTGGCCGAGGTTACATTCAAGATGGTAGGGTCAAAATCCTGACTAAAGGCTGATTCCTGCTGTGACCTATAAGCCAGGCAAGTCCGGAATTTTGTCCTAAAAGTATGGAGATGTTATAAACTGGCAGAGTTCCATTAACTTTGGTGTTTAAATAGTAATTTAAAGAATCTGATTCTTGTTGCTCTCCATTTCCTTGTATGTTGTAATAACACAATAAACAAGTTTAGTAGGTCAAAGTTACATAGAGCTGAGTAATTGAAGAGAACTTCAGCAGAAGTTGCAAGCATCCAAGAATAAAGGTGCTTAGTTTTTTCCAACACAATGTAGTCTTAACATTATTTGTTAATTTAAAAAGGGAAGTGATTGCTCTTTTCCTGAAGGAGATGGTCTAGCAACATAAATAGAAATTTAATGGGGTTAAAAGAATATTTTTATGGAAGGACATGTAGCACAGAATTAGGCTTTTTCAGTTACAGTTGTAATATCACATTTAGCAATACTATATTTCTCAACAGCTGTGCTGCATTTCTTTCTTGGAATCCAGTTCAAATTTATCCTTGGTTAAACAGAAAAAAGAAGGATTAGTACCAGTGTTTAGGCCAGAATCTCAAAATGGAAAAAAAAAAACCCATAAAAAACTGGACAGGCACCATACTGTAGAGTTGACTGAACAGTGAAATAGCAACTGATGATTAACAGCTAACCCAAACCACACCTTACTGTTGAACCATGCATGTCATCACCAGGGATCCTAGTCTTCTGTGATTAAAAAACCCAAAATTCTCCAACAAAAAAACATAAAAATCCAAGTTTTTCCATAAATAAAATGAAACGCTGAACTTTAGTTTCCCTAGCAGCCACAATATAAAACTAAAGATTCTCTGTAAAAATGCAAAATCCACATTTTTCCATGGCAAATGGATTTCTAGGATCCCTGGTTATCACTATAATACTTGTTTATACATCTCTATCAATGTATTTGTAACTGTAACATTTCACTGGGACCAGCCTTACCCTTTCAGGGTCCCCTGGGCCAGAGCTCTACTTAGTACAGAAGTGAGGCTAGGAGCCATCAGGGAGCCAGTTGCAGCTCCCTTATTCTGCTCTACCTAAGGAGATGCTCTGACGTATGCTGGTGAAGGATGGGTGTAGCAGAGTTCTACTCCAGCATACCCTCTCCCAGTCCCCACAGTGCCACCTCCTTTTCCCTACACCAGAGGTAGGAGGGCAACTAGTACAGAAGGCAGCTATGCTGCTCCTGCCAGTTTGACACCCGTGGAGAATTCCCACATGCAAAGGGAATTCTCAACGGGCCACCTCCGGACAGAATACAACCACTCTGCCCCACTTGAGTAGTGCACGGTAGCACACTGGACTGGAAAATCCAGCCCACTGTTCCCCCTGAAGCTGAGTTGCCTCCCCCATCAGTTCTGCTGTTGGAAGGGGAAGGGAGATTGGTATAAGAGACAGGGACACCATTTAGCGGGGGCAGGGAAGGGCTCTAGCCCCCCGCCCCAAGTTTCGTAGGGGAGGCCTACTCACCCTAGCCCCAGACAGAGCTCTTAACTGCAACAGCTTGAGTGTGATATGTGATGAGTTCGGAAGCTGGGAGCAGCATAGCCTTTGGGGCAGGGAGTTTGTTTATAAACAGAGGCAAGGTCAGGGGTTCTCAAACTGGTGGTTGAGACCCCACAGGGGGTCGCGAGGTTATTACATGGGGGGTCGTGAGGTGTCAGCCTTCACCCTAAAGCCCGCTTTGCATCCAGCATTTATAATGGTGTTAAATATATAAAAATGTGTTTTTAATTTATATGGGGGGGGTCACACTCAGAAATTTGCTACGTGAAAGGGGTCACCAGTACAAAAGTTTGAGAACTATTGGGCAAGGTGACTAAGATAACAAAAGGCTTATCATTAAAGTAAATTAAGGATCATTAGATGATCCTGAAAGCACTGCCAGGCACTTCAGTTAAAAGACAGGACACAAAGGGTAGAAATAAAAGGTGAGAATGGAGAGAGGTAAATAGTGGTTTCCCTCAGGGGTCTGTACTGGGACCAGTCCTATTCAACATATTCATATATGATCTGGAAAAAGGGGTACTCAGTGATGTGGTAAAATTTGCAGATAATACAAAATTACTCAAGTTAGTTAAGTCCAAAGCAGACTGTGAAGAATTACAAAGAGATCTCACAAAACTGGGTGAGTGGGCAACAAAATGGCAGAAGAAATTTAATGTTGATAAATGCAAAGTAATGCACTTGGCAAAATATAATCCAACTACACATATAAATGATGGGGTCTAAATTAGCTGAACCCATCAGTAAAGAGATCTTGGAGTCATTGTGGATAGTTCTCTGAAAACATCTGCTCAATGTGCAATTGCAATTTAAAAAATCTAACAAAATATTGGAAATCATTAGGAAAGGGACAGATAGTAAGAAAAAAATATCATGTTAGCTCTATATAAATCCACGGTACACCAACATATTGAATAGAGTGTGAAGATTTGGTCACCCCATCTCAAAAAAGATATATTGGATTTGGAAACTGTACAGAGAAGGGCAACATAAATGATTAGGGGTATAGAAACACCTTCTGTATGAGGAGAGACTAAAAAGACTGGGACTTTTCAGCTTGGAAAAGAGATGACTAAACGGCAGGGCCGGCTCCAGCGTTTTTGCTGCCCCAAGCGGCAAAAAAAACCCACAAAACTTGCCGCGGAACAGGGAGATGGAATCCTGCCCGCCGAACATGGAGGCGGAGTGATGGTGCAGCTGCCGAATTGTTGCCGGCGACCGAAGAAGAGTCGCGTTCCCACCGCTGAATTGCCGCCAAGCGCGAGGCCCTATTGCCGCCCCAGAGCCCCGAATCGCCGCAATGTGACAGAGCGGCCGCCAAATTCCCACCACCGCCGAGGGCCTATTGCCGCCCCAGAGCCCGACATCCTGCCGCCCTTCACATTTGTCGCCTTAGGCACCTCCTTGGTTCGCTGGTGCCTGGAGCCAGCCCTACTAAGGGGTGATAGAGGGCTATAAAATCATGAATGGTGTGGAAAAATTGAATAGGGAAATGTTATTTACTCCTTCACATAACGCAAGAACCAGGGGTCACCAAAGAAAATTAATAGGCAGCAGATTTAAAACAAGCAAAAAAAAGTATTTCTTCACAGTCAACATGTGGAACTCTTTGCCAGGGGATGTTGTGAAGGCCAAAACTATAACAGGGTTCCAATAAGATCTAGATAAGTTCATGGAGGATAGGTCCAGCAATGACTATTAGCCAGGGTGGGTAGGGATCCAACACCATGTTCTGCATGTCCCTCGCCTCTGTTTTCCAGAAGCTGGGAGCGGGCAACAGGGCAACTAGATAATTACCTGTTCTGTTCATTCCCCCCGGGGCACCTGGCATTGACCACTGTTGGAAGACAGGATACTGGGCTAGATGGACCATTGGTCTTACCCAGTATGACCATTTTGATGTTCTTATATAGAACCCAGATGTATCTGCTCACTGCTGTTTCCCACTAGACCTCACTCTCCTCCCAGAACTGGGATAGAACCCAGCCGTCCTGATGGGGTCTCTCTCTCTACAGAGTTAGTAATAAAGTAAGAATATACATTAACATTCTAAACCTAACCAGTGTCCCTTAGGTGACTTGCCACAAGATGTCAGCACATGTTATTAGAGCTGAGTGGGTCTAATATTTATTTAATTTTCTTTCTCTTATAAAGGAATTAGATACAGGGCTCCTCTCAGCTAATTGCTAAATTATCTGCCAAAAAAACTAGAGTTTTCAAGTGTCTAAGTAGCCCCAGGAATCATGGTTAAAGTTGCGCCCTCCCCCCTAAACCTGAAATGGCGCCCCAGCTAAGAGGCATTGAAATTAGGCATCCCACAAAGTTTGCTCTGAATTGCTCAGGCTACATGCTCAAATCATTAGTTATCTTGCTCATGCCTAAAGCCGGCATTTACAACTAGCTTTTGTCTCATGTGAATTAGCAACTGAAAATAATTAATATAATCCTTTAACTAATTCTCCAGGGCGTAACTTTAGCTTGGGGAAGCACCCCAGCTACCTGTTGCAGATAATTTGCTTCAGTTAATGGTAGCAGTTCTGCCTGGAATGTAAGGAGAGAAGTAATAATCACGCATTTACCATGCACATCAATGACAGTGAGAGCCCCAAGAGTCAGACGGGCACCAGTGGACAGCTTTCCTCTCACTAACTGAACAATTTCTCCAATTTGTTGGTTGCTCTTCTCCAAGAATTCCTGTTACGGAACGAAATGTGAGTATTAATGGTAAGCTGTAGCAAATAGCTCCTAAACTCCCAGAACAGTCATTAGAACAAACTCTTTCAACCAAATGAGGCAGTTCAGTAATGGCACTATGCAAACATTTAAGAGTCTCCTTCATATACTGCCATTTTATTTCATCATAACTACTCAGAAGGGTTTTGTAGTCTGAAATGGAAGCCATTTATTTCTCCCTAAATCAAATGCCAAGTCTCTGTACCAGGAGATATGCATGCTCTCTCTATTGTCTAAAGCTGGATGAAATTTCTTGTAATAAAAAGGTTTCAGAGGGTTAGCCATGTTAGTCTGTATCAGTAAAAACAACAAGGAGTCCTAACAAATTTATTTGGGCATAAGCTTTCGTGGGCTATAACCCACTTCAAGGACTCCTCGTTGTTTTTACTTGTAATAAATAGTTATTCAGCAAATGTAATATTTTCCTGAATTTACTCTTTATTTCAAATTATTTTGCCCAACAGTTTCTACTAATAATTTTGGTCCATGGATCACTGATGATATTTTTTTTGCAAGCATTTTAAATTCAGCCTGTTTTGACTGGGCATATGGGTTCAGATCCTCAGCTGCAGTAAATCAGCATAGCTTAATTGAAGCCAAGGTAGTTTCTGTGTCTTGAGTGGATGAGTACAAGCATCAGAATCTGGTCTCTGCTGCAGTAACTATTTAAAAATTTTCTGTTTTCATGAAAATCCCTACCAGTAGACTCATTTGCTAGAGTAGCTCCAGAACGTGATCAAAGAAGGGGCATACAGTTGAAGCAAATTTCTTTAAAATTTCATGTAAATAATCACAGGAAAAAAAGGTTGCAGTATTCATCCAACTCTACTAGGGTCCAATCAAAAGTCCATTGAAGTCAACAGGAGGTCTTTCCGTTATTTAGTGTACTTTGGGTCAGTCCCGAATGGGGTAATACATAAGACCATGGTGATGATGGATGAATTGAAAATACTTATGGGAAGAATAACATTCAACTACCAAACCTAGCTGATGCACCTTTATCCTACCGAGAAGCTAGCAGCCACAAAAGCTGTGTAATCACCTGATCCTGCAAACAGCTACTCATGTGTGTAGTTCTCACATGACTAGGCACGTAAACATACTAGGGGATAAGCATACATAGAGGAGTAACTATTTATAAGTTCTGGTCATAGTTTGCAACTTTTGTTTGATTCTTCTGTTCACACTTGCAAAGCTCTATGAATAAGAGTCTGCAACTTGCTTCAATGGAGTTACTTCTGATTTGCACCAGTATAAATGAAATCAAAATCAGTGTCCATAATGATAGAGAAATAGCTGCTGCTGAGACATAAGACAAATATACAGCATGACTGAATGCAAAGTAAAAAGAGAAAACAAAGCAGACAAACAACAAAAGTGAATAAGAAAAGTGGAAATTGCCAAGCGCTCTGAGTTAAAGGATATTCTGCCACGATTTAACTTAAGTAGAAAAGTCAGAATTTATGCTTTCAAAAATGCAGTCACTTTGTTAGAGTTCTTCTTAATATCATAATTTAATCTTTGATTAATTGAAAGAATTTACAAGAAAACCTTACAAGTAAAGTTCCTGATCGCATAGCTTCGGACACTTCCTTTGTCCAGTAGATGGATGAAACACAAATAACCACCTGTCCAGGCCACTGAAGTACCCACTTATTTCGGGGAACCTTTTAAAAAAAAATAATCACACTTGAGATAGAGAAAATGATGTGTATGCACTAGGCTTTGTCAATAACAAAATCTATTTTCCCTAATGCTTTTAAATCTGATTTATAAAATAAATGGCACTCAACACTGAGAACTTCATTAATTTTCCTTCAAGGAAATTAGATATGGGACTTTTAATGGATGCTGCTGAATTGGCACAACAGGATTCTACTTAGTTTAAAACCTAACATGGTGGTAAAGGAGAGTTTGAGCCCTGTACATGTGCAGGTTACTTTATGTTAATTACTTTATGCTGTAACTTATTGATACAGAAGCAAGAGATGAATAATTACTTGAACATATCCTCCAATGCCATCTTGAATAACTTGTCTTATGCTGGCCAGCATCATTTCCTCTACTTGCAAAAGCCATTTCTCTACCATGCCCTTAAAACAAGAACAAGAGAGGAGAGTGAAAATACACCAAATAAAATTTGTGATTAAATGGCATTTAAAGAGCAAATTTCACACTGGAGTAAACCTTCGAATATATTAGGCTTAAAGCATAAAGGCTGACTCATGCCTTTTTCTGCTCTGGTGGTAAGGAAGAAAACGGGTGGACAGCCTCCAAATAGAGGCACAAGCACTGGTGTACACAATGAAGGCATGCCTGCAGCAAAACAGTGCATACAGAAAAATAAGCCATGTGAACTGCCTGAGCCGTGCATCTGAAGGGGCAGCGTGGTGTCCATACATCCAGGTAGTGTAAATGCAGCTCTGGGAGGTAAATGCAACATGGCCATAACACCAGTGAACACATTGCTCCTGAAAGATGTGGTTAAAAGGTTGCTAAATAGAATATCCCCTATCTTTCACCCTGTACTTTTTACCCCTGTTCATGACTGCTACGTAGCAATTCAGCTCCATACAATTTAGTGGGGCATGGCCAAGGAGAGGCAGAGGAATCAGCCACTCATTATGGCAAGTTTCTACAAAACATACAGGTTCACAAATGGTAAGGCCAGAAGAGACCTTTAGATCATCTAGTCCTACCTCCTGGATAACACAGGTCAGGGAATTTCATCCATCTAATTCATTTTATAACAGCGTGCCTTATTACATAGTTTATAGTGCAAGTTACTGTTGGTCTTAGCAACAACAGTAACTCCTCTCAGTCTGTCACCTCCCTGCATCCCCAAAGGGGCTGTGGCCACACTGGGATTGAGGATAGTCGCTAATGACAAGGCAGCTGTTTGAGCCATGCTGCTATTGTTGTGGGGCAGGAACAGCGATGATGAGGGATAGTCTGAGATTCACAAGGCCTTCCCTGTGTTTTCATGCCATTCTCCACGCTGGCCACGCCTCCCTCCTGTGTCACACAGCCTTTGGCCACCCCTAGCCCCCCAGGGACAATGCAGCACAGCAGCAGTGTTCTCTGTACTCTGGCCTCATGTGTGCCTTCTTGCCAGGAGGAAGGCAGAGTGTTTCTTCAACTTGTTACATGCTGCTACCTCCACTGTGCCACCTTTTGACCATAAGGCTAGGCTGCAATCCTATACTGGTACCTTTAATATTTTCATTCATTCCTTGTTTCCATTGTGATGTGGTATCTTAGTTATGTTCTAAGTGCCAATTTTTAAAGGTATTTAGATGCCTGAAGTTGCAGATAGGCACCTACAGAATTTTCAACTCCGCCCAAGTGCCTAACTCCTTTTTAAAACTCCCAGCAGGCACCTATCTGCATTTTTAGACAACTAAATGCCTTTAAAAATCGGGTCTTGGTATTTTAAAGCTCATTTCCCCAAAAGCACAACCTTTACCGCCAACTATTCATGTAATGTCATAACAGGAAAAAAATTACTTTTGCTTTCACTGGGTAGATTTTCTGTATGAAAGGAACCATTTCTTTCTCTGAACTGATCATTCCTGTGATTTCGAGATCTTCTGTAAACTCTAATGTAGAGATTCCCTCAAAACATTTCTTTAAATGTGGCTGTACTCGAAGGGGATCTTTGGTTTCTGATAAAATCTCAAGCAGCTCATCATTAGACAGGAAAAAGAACCTATTGAAAAGAAAATGCACATGCACTTTTCAGACATGAAACCATCATCTGAGAAGCTGGATTTGATCTAACTCTTAAAGTAAGAAAGACTTATCACAAAAGGGAAGTTACCTGCTCTGATTTGGGGAATGCACTATTCTCAAGAACTTCTGGGTTCATGTGAGTCTTTGATATTTGGACTTATGGAGCAGATTTAAAAGTTATAAAACTATTACACCTTTTTACATGCCAGTTGTCACATTCATCCCCTTATGCAAAACAGAGGGGAGAAAGAAATCTAATCAGGTTTGGGGGACAGCCATGCACACTGTAAAGTTAGCCACACAGCCTGTTCTCCACCATCACCTAGTCATCTTTAGACCCTCTGGGACAATTACATGGGACTTCACCTCTGTGCAGCTGAGTAGGGCATGCCCGATAGAATGATGGCGGGGGGGTTGCAATCAACTGCTGAAGATGGCATGTTCTCCTGAAAATACACTGTAATTGATGTATTTTCCACTGCAGGTTCCTGCTGTACTAAGACACCTTGGCCTCCCCACCCACTCAAATCTTGGGCCAAGCATAGCTCAGCTGGAACAGGGAATCTGGGCTACATGTCTAGAAAGGGAAATAGGTTGTCATTTTTTGCTGCACAGAACTGTGTTCTGTGACAACTACAAGTCACGCAACTCAATAAAAATTATTTCAAAGAGAGCATTAGAATCTCTTTATGGTTCTTGCTGCTCTAAGTTGAACCTGTTAATCGATTTACCGTGAGAAAAATAATCTTTTCTTCTCCAAATAAGTATTCAGCCCCTTCTGGATATCATCTAAGAGAACATTTGCTTCTTGAAGCCTCTCCAACATCCTGGATTGCTCAGTTGCTACAAGTACCCTGGTGTCTTTCACCTTTATAAAAAGAAACACAGTGTAGAAACAGCTAAAAAGTTCACATTTGGTTTGTCAGTTTGTTTCATTTTATTTTTATTTGGTGATAACGAAGGCTACAGAATATGTTACAGAGCATGGAAACTGCTTTGGTTGTTGAATGTCTTCAAATGAGGAAAATATATATGCAGTATTTGACAGTTATTGCTGTTTAAGACCACTGCTTTGTCGAGATTAAACAATACCAACAATATTGTAACCTGTGAAAAATTTATAGGATCACATCCACAGGTATTACTATCTTTTCAAACATATACTGATTTGGAGAGCAAATCACTATTTGTATGGACATTCAGCTATGTCTTGGGCTTTCAGCAGTCACAGATTCATAGACATTAAGTTCAGAAGAGACCATCATGACCATCTAGTCTGACCTCCTGCACATTGCAAGCCACAGAACCCCACCCACTCCTGAAATAGACCCCTAACCTCCAGCTGAGTTACTGAAGTCCTCAAATCATGGATTAAAGACTTAAAGTTACAGAAAATTTACCATTTACAGTATAAGTGACACGTGCCCCACGCTGCAGAGGAAGGCGAAAAATTCCCAGCTGATGGGCCACATGCTATCATAGGCAGTCCCATCATACCATCCCCTCCATAAACTTATCAAGATCAGTCTTGAAGCCAGTTAGGTTTTTTTGCCTGCACTGTTTACCTTGTTTCAGAACTTCACTCCTCTGATGGTTAGAAACCTTTGTCTAATTTCAAGCCTAATGATGGCCAGTTTATAGTAATTTGTTCATTCACAAATAGGAGTGCAAGTCCTATGAAATGCACCTTTAGCACCCTACGTTTATCCTCTTCTGTGCTTGTCCTCAGAGTTGTGTTTGCTCTCTGCTATTACTCCTTTTAATGTGAAAGGATCAGCGGTAATTTATTATGTGGTGTCTAGATTCTACAGAAATCTCAAAAGGGTAGGTAATCTTACCTACCATTTTTGCTAAAAGACTAGGCATTAACAGTGTTTTGGGCTCTGTGTTCCATGTTCCAGTGACTGAAATCTGAATCTCTGACTCTGGATAAGCAGACAAATTATCTTACTTAAAACTAATTTGATGAAATATAAACAAACATAAATTGCACTTTATTAAATGCAAATACTTACTGTTTGTGTCATGATGTCTTTCCAGCAAGCGTCTACTATTCCAAACTTTCTGCCCTCTTCTGGCATTTGAGCTATAATGTCTTCTGAACTAAAAATTGGTTCCAGGTAAAGCCATGTTGCCTGGCATTTTAACCAGCTATCTAAAATATCTTGCATTGAAACAAGCTTCTCTTCCCATGCCTGTAAACAGAACATTTAACATGTATGGTCTGCAAACAATTGTTTTAAATTGTACATTGAGTAGCAGAATAAACAGAGGGTAAAATATCGGATTATTTTAATGCAATATTTTCTCTGTTACAGTTCTTCATTATCAGTATATATGAGATTGAACACAAACCAACTTAAGAACTTTTCCTGTAATATTATACTCTTGCATGAAAGAACTACTTACAAAAAAAAAATCATGGGCTGGCTGATCATGCATCTTTCACTCATGTGTTTATTCCTTACTCACATGAGCAGTCCCATTGGCACTACTTGTGTGAAGAAGGACTACTCATGTAAGTAAGGTCACAAGATTGGACTTTTTGTCTGTTTGACTGTAAGTTAGTTCATTTCAGGAGATAAACACCACCGTTTCAAACCTCTGGATGAAAGTATTGTTCTTCGTCATGAGTGACTGCCTCTAGACGTGCTCAGAGATACTCTCTATAAATGGATTCTTTTTCGTTTGTACAACATACCTCTATTTTTACCCTTACTAGGCAGCCAAGTTAAAGTTCAGTTAACTCCTTTAAGTAACAAATACGTACATTTACAAAAAGAACTCAACAGCCACATCAAAGGAGGCATATGAGTTTTCCAGGGCAATCTTTAGAATACTGTATTTCCAATAAAAGATGGTCCAGTAATAGATACTACTTCACCCATACTTGTCTCTCTCATACCCTGGGACCAGCATGGCTATGATAACATCGCAAACTATAATGAAATTGTAATTTAAGGACTAATATCCCTTTGATTGCTGCAAAAATAATCAGTCTCTTGTATCAGATAAAACCCCCTGAAATAATTTTGACAATGAAATGACACAAGCCATGTGGGCAGAGTAGCACATTATTTTACACACTCAAAATGAGTCTTTATGAAAACCAATGACGTAGTTTAAAAAGAATGGAGAAACACAGAGATCTTCTGAATTTTGCTCCACACCCACAATAAATATCTGAATATTCATTAACTTTGACCCAGTATTACACTGCTGACAGCCAAATTGTTCACTGAAGTCAATGGGTGCATTGCCTGTGGCTACGTCCACACTAGAAACTTCAAAGCGCTGCCGCGGGAGAGCTCCTGCAGCAGTGCTTTGAAGTGTGAGTGTGGTCACACGTGAGTGCTGGGAGAGAGGTCTCCCAGCGCTCAGAGTCTGTCCACACTAGCGCTTTAAAGCGCTCACATTTCCTTTAAAGTGCTCAAATTCACCCCCCGAGCCAGCAAGTTAAAGCTTTATAAAATGTAAAAAGAAAAGGAGTACTTGTGGCACCTTAGCGCCGCAACCTGAAGCAAATACTCACCAACAACCACATACCACACAACAGAACCACTAACCCAGGAACTTATCCTTGCAACAAAGCCCGTTGCCAATTGTGCCCACATATCTATTCAGGGGACACCATCACAGGGCCTAATAACATCAGCCACACTATCAGAGGCTCGTTCACCTGCACATCCACCAATGTGATATATGCCATCATGTGCCAGCAATGCCCCTCTGCCATATACATTGGTCAAACTGGACAGTCTCTACGTAAAAGAATAAATGGACACATATCAGATGTCAAGAATTATAACATTCATAAACCAGTCGGAGAACACTTCAATCTCTCTGGTCACGCAATCACAGACATGAAGGTCGCTATCTTAAAACAAAAAAACTTCAAATCCAGACTCCAGCGAGAAACTGCTGAATTGGAATTCATTTGCAAATTGGATACTATTAATTTAGGCTTAAATAGAGACTGGGAGTGGCTAAGTCATTATGCAAGGTAGCCTGTTTCCTCTTGTTTTTTCCTACCCCCCCCCCCCAGATGTTCTGGTTTAACTTGGATTTAAACTTGAAGAGTGGTCAGTTTGGATGAGCTATTACCAGCAGGAGAGTGAGTTTGTGTGTGTATGGGGGTGGGGGGGATGTGAGAAAACCTGGATTTGTGCAGGAAATAGCCCAACTTGATTGTCATGCACATTGTGTAAAGAGTTGTCACTTTGGATGGGCTATCACCAGCAGGAGAGTGAATTTGTGTGTGGGGGGGTGGAGGGTGAGAAAACCTGGATTTGTGCTGGAAATGGCCCACCTGATGATCACTTTAGATAAGCTATTACCAGCAGGACAGTGGGGTGGGAGTAGGTATTGTTTCATATTCTCTGTGTATATATAAAGCCTGCTGCAGTTTCCACGATATGCATCTGAGGAAGTGAGCTGTAGCTCATGAAAGCTTATGCTCTAATAAATTGGTTAGTCTCTAAGGTGCCACAAGTACTCCTTTTCTTTTTGCGAATACAGACTAACACGGCTGTTACTCTGAAACCTATAAAATGTAAGTGTAGACAAGCCCTCAGTAAGAAGAGGAGGACTGGGCCCTCTTTCCTTGCCAAACCCTCTCACAGATCCCTTTGTAAAGGGTATGCCAGGAATGTATTAATGGAAGAGGTGTGGCCAGATTGTATTGTGTTTCAGCAATCTCCAGCTGCCATACAGCCCCTTGGGGACTGTTACAGGTAGCTATAAATTAAAGTAGCATTTGCTCCCTCTGCCCTCAGCTCTTGCTAGGATCACGGCCAATGTCCTAAGGAATGGATGGAATTAAAGGTTTAGAAGTGTTGACAAGTCATGAGAATTAGGTTAGAACAGCCTTCAAATTACCATCAAATATTGATGGGAAAAGTCTGTTTTCTGTGGAAGCTTCCTTTAGGGAAATCATTATATTTAACTCCTCTTTTCATCAATGAATTACTTGTAGGAGGGATTTGTTTCATCAGCTTACCATAAAATCATATCTGTATGGAGTGGTGGACCAACAGGTAGAATAACTTTGAAAATCTTATGGTAATGCCAAAAGATTACAAATATATTATTTCTCACAAATGACAGAGCTGCATCTCATTACACAATTTAGCAGAATTTGTTTAAAGCAACTGACCTATTCCTAAAATATAAAACAACTCAAAAAACATGCATATAGTGACTGGCTTGTTATTACTGTTTCCTTCAGCATATTGGCAAGCTTTGCATATGCTTCTTTGGAAACCAGTAGCTCATCGTTCTTTGAAAATACAGTATGAATATTTGAGTTCTTTAGAAACAGCTCAAGCTTATATTTTAACATCTTCTCATGCCAAAATACCACAAACCACTTGAGAAAAGCATATTATGAGAGACGTATTAACTCAGTCAAACCAGCTTCTCCTTACCCGGCATTCAGTTTCTATCGGTTTGATGAATGGAGAGCCACACATAGTCTGCGTTTTAACTATGTGATCATCAAGCAAAAGTTGGACATCATCAACTGCTGACAGGATACTCGTATTCTGTAAATATATCAGACTTTGTTAAGGCAAATGACAGTTGTTCTGATTCATTGATCTTAAAACTATTTTACTCCCAAAAATTTAGCCTGTAATTCCCCGTCTTTGTAAGGTGTGGATGGAAGCAAATGAGCACCTGTAACATACCAGAAGAGATGGACTGTATCTCTGCTGTATGCCCCTATTTCCAAAATGTCCACAGAGACGCTACCTTAGTTGGGAAAGAAGGATGGTCCAGTGGTTGGGGTGCTAGCCTGGGACTCAAAGAGAGTCGGATTCAGTTCCCTGCTCTACCACAGACTTCCTTTGCATCCTTGAGCAAGTCACTTAATCTCTCTTTGCCTAAGTTCCCCATCTGTAAAATAGGGATAACACCACTTCCCTACCTCCTAAGGATGCTGTGAGGATAAATATGTCAAAGATTATGAAATGCTCAGATACTATGACATTGGAAGCCATATAAGTACCTAAAATAGATAGTTTGGTAACTTCACATGGTCTGTTGGGCCTGATTCTCCTCCTCTCAGTTAGTTATACCACTGTAAATCAGGAATAATTCCACTATTTTGCTGAATCAGTGTGAGGCAGACTCAGACCCATTCTACTTAACAACACATTTGTTAGTTTGATGTATACTCACAGTGTCCCTGTACTTCACAAAACTGAAGCTTATGTTGGTCCATTCCGATTTCATTTTGTCCATGGATTTCTCTAATGAATATTCTTTACTGGCTGCTGCTCCAATAGGCTCCAGTCTAGATTAAAATGAAATTTGGTTTAGCTACATTGCAAAAAACCCTCAACACTCTAAAGAGAAAAAGGAAAAGATTGTGAATAAATAAATATCATTTAGAGCACTGATACTCAGACTGAAACTCATGAGCCACAAGTGGCTCATTAATGTGTCTCCTGTGGCTCTTTGCAGCACATGATATTAAAACACTTTGTCATTTAATTATTAACTAATCTGAGTTATTAACCAATCAGGATGCTTTTACTATGTTATTAAACAATTGTAGTTGATAAAATAATACTTGGTCAATCATTTTGCTGTGAATGAAACAATGAATTCACACTACTGTGGCTCTTTGGGGTAATACTGATCGCTAACTTGACTCCTGAACCACTGAGGTCTGAGTTTCAGAGTAAGATGAAGATCTGTAAAGCAGCAGTGGCTTCTGTTTTTTTGTATGGCTCTGAAACCTGGGCCACCACAGAGATGCAAATGCACCGGATGGATGCTTTCGAGATGAAAGAGCAATGACGTATTGAAGGCATATGATGGTTTCATCGCATTACGAATGAGGATGTCAGGCACCGGACCAACCAGCCTCTAGTGTCTTCCCAAGTGACTCAATATTGGCTCAGATAGCTTGGCTATCTGCTCCATATGCCATATGTGTTTGATCCAACACAAGCTGGAGGGGAAGACATTGTGGACGGCTTTGCCAAAATGCTGGAGGGATGTCATGGCTTCTGATGTCACCTGCCTCAGCCTTAACATAGAGCAGGAAACTGGGCTCTCTGGAAACTGGGGCTACAAAGTGTGTACTCTACACTCCACAAGCAGGAGAATGAATGAATGAATGAGAGTAATCTTCCAATGCAGGAAGGAAAAAGGCAATTAGGTGAGAAAACATGTGAGAAAAATTACAGACTTGCACATACCATTGAAGTGTCCATGTATTACAGCCCAGTATTTGCATACAAAAGTGGTCAGTTAAATGCATGTTTCACATATATTTCTTAATTCATAATAAAAAAAAATATTTATTATGGTAGTGCCTAAAGACCAGGATCCCATTGTGCTAGGTGCTATACAAACACAGAAGAAAAACACAGCCCATGCCCAAAAGAGCCTACAATCTAAGTTAAGTTAAGCATATACCCAATTTTGGTAACTAGAAAACAGGCCAATAATTCCTGAAAGATGGACACTGGGTATCGAGGTACCTGACTTCAGAGATACAGAATGTAATAAAAATAGTACCAAAAATATGTTTTAAAACTGTCTAAAATAGTTTTACTGTAACATATGTGGCAAAGACAAATACATGACAGTGTGGTGAATGTTTTATTGTCTCTTCTTAGGAATTACCTGCATAATTCACTGATAACCTAGACATTTTCTGGCCATTCCAGAATCACCGCTCCATCTGCTATTCCCCCACAGTGCATATGCATATATTTCAAGGATTTTTTTTTATATTTTCAAACTAATCAAGTTATTGCTGATAATCACTATGATATAATGCTGCTGCTTGGTTGTAAATTAAAGCTTTGTAGAGATTTGAGGGGGGGAGGATTGTGAATTGAATTTAAGTAATTTAGAAACACAAGTCCCATTGTTTTTCAGTGGGGCTTGTGCTCTTTAGGCTCTTTTGAAAATGCCATCCTTAGTAGATAAAGTTCAGCAGTGAAAATTTGAAAGGCCTTAAAAACTCTAAAAATAATAAAATAAAATAATAATAATAATAATAATAATAATAACAATCCAATAAGCCTCAATACACTAGAATTTGATATCTGATTATGAAAGCATATAAAATATACTAATTGATTTTAAGGAATTAGATTTAGTATATATTTCTTACTTTTCAATATACTTTGATAATCCATATTCCAACATGTTTAGAAGGCAAGTACTTTCATCAGGTCTTATTTCATATCCTACTATTTCACTGATCTGAAAATAAGTGAAAAAATAAGCACAATCATCACATAAATTTGTAAGCAGCGTTTATCAAGTAGCTAGTAAGATATAAAAGTTAAAGAAAAACCAACATAATTTCCCCCAGTTCTGTAGTTTTACCCGCAGGCCAAACTCCCACTTTGTCATAGGGAGTTTTGCCTGCACCTTTAAGGATTTCAATATTGGACCATCATGTGGTAAATTTTGAGTGGATTTCCTTATCGTGGTAGAATGTTTTCATTGTTTAAAATGTATTTCTGTGGCACCTGCTCCCAATGTCTGTCCTTCATTCCGCGATTGCAGGCAATAGACAGGATGGGAAGATGCTGCTTAAACTTGTCAAGTTTAAATTTCACATTTTCTGCTAAGCGTCTAGGTCCAGGCAGGTCTGCAAAAGTCTTAGTTAGTTTATACATTGTCCTCCACATATTTCCAATTTCCTCAGTAATTTCTTCAGAATTCAAGTCCTGGAGAGATCCTGCATGTATAATTAGAAAAGGCCAGCAAGAAGATCTCAGCAAGTTATCACTAAAAAGATTCATTTATAGGTATTTGTTACCATTCTCCTTTAAGGAAAATGTGCGAACAAGATAAATTCCCAAATCTACCTTAAAATAACCCCAGGTCCAAGCCCACAATTATACTTAGCACTTATATACAGTGCTTTACCTCTTCAAAATGTTTTACACACAGCCACTAATTAATCTTTGCAACAGCTGCACCAACTCAGTAAGTAAGTAATAGCATTCTCATTTTATAGATAGGGACACGGAGATGCAGAGCAATTAAATGACTTGCCCTAGACCAGTGGTTCTCAAACTTTTTTTTCCCACGGACCACTTGAAAATTGCTGAGGGTCTGTCTTGGTGGACCACTTAATGACCTTTCCAGATGTTTCTACTGTTAGCTAACTATTGTAAAGCACCTTGGATAAAAGCGCTATATAAAAAAAGACTTAAACATTTTTTGTTCTACAAATAAAAGCACACAACTCATATTTTAATATCAGTAGCCTTACCTTTCTAATGCGATGGATGTGCCCTCTCTCCCCCACAGCGGCAGCTCCAGAGCTGGGGTTGGGAAGGAGCAGGGGTCTCTCCCTCTCCCCACAGCCGCAGCAGAAGCCACAGAGCTGAGGCTGGGAAGGAGGGCCATCTTTCCCCGGCAGCCACAGCCCTGGAGCTGGGGAAAATCGCCTCTTTCTCTGGCCACCGCAGCCCTGCACATCCCAAATTCTCCCCACCCCCTCTTTTCACCCCACTGCTCCCTCCCACCTACTCCCTATTCCCCCCCCAAGACCACAACCTCACATGACATGTGCATCTTTTCCAGGGTCAAGGCACCTAATCAGTGGAGCCCACTAATTAGGTGGGTGGCCCTTCATTCTCTTGTGTGCAGCTACCCAGGCGTGCATCTTAAAGGGAACTATCCGTGGACTACCTGAATGGAGCTTCCGGACCACTGGTGGTCCGTGGACCACAGTTTGAGAACCTCTGCCCTAGACCACACAGCAAATCAGTATGACAAACAGATTCAATATCAGGAACTTAGGGCTTTGGTCCCAGTTGCTTCTCAAAAGATCGCTGGCTATAATTCTACAGAATTCTACAGAAGTTCAGCCAACTCAAACTTGGTAAATTTCATCATATAAACTTTTTGTGAGAAATATTTCATCCAGCTCTTGTCCTCACCATTCATCCATTCCTCAGACTTAGTATGGAAATTGTAAGCTGTTACCCAAAGTTGCTCAAAGGGTTGTTTATTTACAATTATAGTTTGTAGTAGAGGAAACTGGCTCTTCTCCCGCTCAAGTAACTCCTCTTCTTTATTAATAGCCTTTAAGAAAAAAAATATTTCCATTAAGAAGTCCAATTATTATGTAAGAATCCTATTATGAAACATTGGGTAACATTTTTAATTGGGCTTAAGAGTCAGATATTTAAAGGTATTTAGACACCTAAAGGGAGTTAGGCACCAAGGGACTTTTGAAAATCCCATTAGGCACCTATCAGCCTCTTTAGGTGCCTAAATACCTTTGAAAAATCTGACCCTAATGACTTTAAATCTCATTTTAAAAAATGTCATAGACTTTTAGGAGCCCAAATATCATTGACATTCAATGAGACACAGGAGCCTAACTCCCATTTTCAGAAGTGACATGCATACTTAGGATCCTATGTCACTTAAGTATATTGGTAAATTTTATCCATTATGATTATTATTTTCATTAATTTGCATTACAATAGCACTCAAAGTCTCCAAGCAAGACCAGGTGGTAGGTGCTGTACATGTACACAGTAAGAGACCATAAACTTGCCCCAAAGAGCTTACAATCAACATAAAAAAGAGAGAGAAAGGCTGGCAGAAAATAAGTACTGTTATCCCCATTTCATAGATGGGGAGCTGAAGCACAAGGAGATTAAATGACTTACCCAAGGTCACATAGAAAGTCTGTGGCAGAGCAGGAAACTGAACCTAGAACTTTTGAGTCCCAGCCCTGTGCTTTAGAGGCCATGTTCAGAGATAAGAGCCATCTCTGTACATGTTTCTCCCTCTATTCTTAGACATTGAGGAAGCCCTGCCTCCACATGGACCCAGATTTGTCAGCAGAGAGGATGATGCAGGTATAGAAAAATTTTAAAATTCAAATTTTTGAGAAAAAAACCCACAAGAAATGAATTTCTAATTAAATTTTTTGTCAAGAGTATCCAGTTTTTCAAACCAACTCTAATAAACAGCAATAGTAATGGAAATGGCAGGATATTGCCAATAGATGTCTGAGAACTTGGGGAAATTATTCAAAGCCAACTCCAAGATATGTGCCTATGACCATGAAAAAACAGGATATGAACCTAAGCATCTATCTTACCTAACACACATTACAAACAAACTTTTCACTTAAGCTAGGTGATAATTACTTGCCTCAAATTCCACTAGTGCATTATCCAGATTCTTATCCAGCTCATTAAATTTCTCAACATTATTCTTCATTTCTTCGATGGTCATGACATCCCGTTTCTTGTAACTTTCTACTTCTTTGAAATAACTTTCAAGTAATGCCTCAAACTGGGCACACCTAATTAGAGTCAAAGATAGCTCAGTAATATTACATTTTTCAGGCTTTTGGTTATTTTTTAAATTACAAAGGGCATCATCAAGTGAAATCTAACCTCAAAATTTAGGATTTGTAAGTAAAGATGCCCCTGCAAACATATACTAATTAATTAATCCTTACAACAGCCCTATGAGGTTCCCATTTCACAGATGAGGAAACTGAGACACAAAGGTTAATTAATTTGCCTATATCCATGCAGTAAATTAGTGCTAGAGACAGGATTAGAACTCAGGACTCATTTTAAAATTTAGTCCCATGCTCAGTCGACTAGTCCTTGCTGCCTTTTACTAACCACATATAGATGTATGAAAGGTACAAACAACAAGGAGAGAACATAACATTTTTATCATAGTATATGGGGGTGTAATTAGGAATAATGGGATGAAATTATGAAAATCATAGCATCATCCTTCCTTCCATCCATTAGACTTATTCCGGGACAGGGAAAAAATCTAGCCCATCCTGCTTAGTGATATTTTTCTGAAACATGGTTTAAAACCCCACAGTACTAGAAGACAGATTTTCCACCCACGAGCAGTTCCATTGACTTGACAGTACCTCCCTTTTTGTTGGTCCCAAGCCTTTTCATTTCTCTTGCTTAATTAAGTTTAAACTCCTAGTTCAAGGGAATGTCCTATTTTAATAGCATACCTTTTAACCAGAGAAACCTCTGCATGATCTCTCCTGCTAAACAACTGGGCTCTGCTATTTTCAAAGATTATCTCAATCTGTTCCGGCCAGTGAAAAACAGTACTATTCAGCTTTATGTCCTCAGCTACAATTAAAAAAAACATTTTGGAAATTATCCTTCGAGCAGTGTACCAAGTAGTCATTATGAAGAGTAAGCAGAACTGTTCAGACTACATTTAGGAAAAAGTGACACATCTTTAAAAAAGTGGCATCCATTTTTTTGTGAGTGGAATGTTGCAAGCACAAATAATCTGGGGTGTCATTTAGCATTTCAAATTGTTTTCACTTGTAATTTTGTGGGAGTAAAACTGCAGACCAAGTTGGTCTCAAAATCAGACCTAGCATGATCCTCATGTAAAATTATTATAGTTGGTTGGCAAACTGTGAGTCTGTTTCTACCTTCATTTATGCCAGTGCTACCCCAATTTGCTCTTCTACATTTCAAAAGAGACGGATGATTTGAAAAGGATAAAATTCAAATACGGCAAAACAAAAACAAAGCCAGTATCATGAAAACGTGAGCTGGTGCTACTCAGTTTTTATTCAACCCTCCACTGGAAAATTTTCCTGAGTAAGGATTATGTTAAAGATAAGTAAGGACCTCAGATATGGCCTATTAAAAGATGTGGCCTGGGAAGTTCAAGGGTACTTAAATAGATACCTTCAAACAGCCCAGATGTGGATTTGGCTGTTTAACTTTGTTTCCTTAAATAGTTTAGTGGTAGGACAAAATACTGACATCAGCTCAGAAATATTGCATTATCTGCATGAAACCTTGACTACGTGGGAGAAACTGACCAGCATAGCTATTCCAAATAACAGTTCTGCTATAGCTATTTGGTATAATTTAGCTAAGTGGAATAAACTAAATCAGAGAAAGATATTCTTATCCCAGAATAAGAGTGTCCTAAATGTCCAGGCATAGACAAGCCCTTAGATGAGCACTGATTTTCATTTCTAAACTATTTTTAGTTACCCTCAAAACCCTTGCAGCAATTTATTAAACTGACAGAAATATCTTTAATAAATAACCAGGCTACTTGATTTTGCCAATACAGTGGTGAAGAATGTTAGTTGAATCATTGCACATATTATAAAAATTCTCTGAAAGAGTTCTCAGTTCATAGATCTCTCAGCGAGAGATCATAGAGAAGGAAGAATGTGTGGGCAGAGGAGGGGAGAGGGGAATCTTCCTGCATTTACACATCTTTTCCCTCTAGAGAATCCTTTTGTCTTGCCATTTGCCTTTTTTGGAACCTTTCAGTAGCAATATACATATATACATATATATTTGTGTGTGTATACAGACACATACATATACACATTTTTGCCAGGGACACTTTTATATACCATATTTTTAAACATACAAGGCAGATCAGCATAGTCCATCAAGAATTCCAGCCTGTAGGCTGCTTCAGAGATCTCACGTCTCAGCTTAAAAACAGTAACTTCACTGGCTTTTTTTAAGTATGCTGTAAGCTCTACCAGCTCTTCAGTGTTCAAAGGCACCTCACTGACTTTGTCTGCAATTATGTTGTATTGATTGCAAATACTACAACAAAAAAGAAAGCAGACACATAATTATGATTATTATTAATGAAGAGTGGTGCAGGATCTCATTAATGCAGATTGCATGTCAAAGGATACTAATGCCCCTTTACAAACAAGATATTCTCATTAATACACATAACAGACATGCATTAATTAAGGGCATTCCAACATCCTACCACTCTTTCAAGGACTGATAAATCCGTACAGTAGAATGCTTGTTAAATTGGCATTAATTGGCATTAACACACTATGTTAACTGCTCCCTCCCACACAATTAGAATGTTCTGTTTCAAGAGCTGAACTCTTACATACAGAGGCATCCTTAAGTGCAGAAATCAGAAGCTCACTTATTCTCCTGACATCTACAGAACTAAGCATCCTGCATGAAATTTAGGCAAAAAGATAAGATTTACCCAGAGATCCTCAAACTACCACCCAAAAAATGAACATGGACAAAAATGGGAAACATACAGAAGCAAAAAAGACACCCATTACATATCATTTCCCAACAATGTGTTTTCTTGTTTCAGGTTTGGACTAAGCACTTTTGTTATCCATACATGCACAGTACTCAAGACACTTCAAGTTCAACCCAATTCCAAGAGTAACCATCCATATTTACTCACAAGAAAAGGGATTTCTTTCAAGTGAAGCACAATTATACCAAAAAAAGAAAAGGAGGACTTGTGGCACCTTAGATACTAAAAAATTTATTTGAGAACTACAGCTCACTTCATTGGATGCATGCAGTAGATTAAAGCTAAATTCATAGTAAAGTAAACTTTTTACTGGCTAAAACTAGAGTTCAGGGCCCAGGTCTTTCTTGCAAAAGACATCTCGATATGCAGAACAGGGAACTGTGGTCCTTACCCTGCTTTATTTGGGCATTAGTTCTTGCAGGGGAAATATAGAACCCTTAACTTAACTTCTAGCAAGTCAGTAAAAAAGGAAATAATTGTCAAATATTTTCATTGTGACTTTCAGATCTATCCAGGTAGAACCTAACTCAGGAACTTTTTTTTAAAAAAATATTTATTTAAAGAACATTTCAGGTCAACTTTACATGCACAACATGGAGTCCTTGCAAACCAGTGAAATGCTGTGTTAATTTACAGAAGCCTGTAGATATACCTGTAAAAATCCAGCAGATGAATAAAATTTATCTCAGGAATCTACACAGGCACTGATATACCGCATCAATGCACAAATCTAGTGATAGCCATGCATTCTCACATATATGTACCTCTTATTTAACTCCCTGTTTTCATCCACTTCAAATTGAATCAGCTTATTTTTAAGATTTTGGGCCCGATTGCAAAGCTCCTCATTCAGATTTAAAGCATCCAGACAGAACATGGCGAGAGGGACGGTGACATGCATGGAGGCTATTTCTTTTTTCAGTTTTGTTAAATTGTCAATCTTCTACAACAGGGAAAAGAATAATCCTATTAGTTTCCTTAGACTCTACAGATAGGAAATGCTACATGAGGGCAAAGAATTATCTGTCAGCCACCAGGTGGATAATATATTTTAAACAGAAATAACAATCCATGTTTACCCATTTAGGGCTCAAATCACTCCCAACCCCAGAACCCAGCGGGAGGTCCCCAATAATGAAAAGTCCACATGGGTGTCATGGCACAAGTTACCTGCAAAAACTGCACTCAGCCAGGGCTCCAGCCCAGCAGGAGCAGCATAGAAAGCGTGTGGGCTTGGCTAAGGAGAGGGGAGCAGAGGGACAAAGAGAGGATGTGCTGATCCAGTACACATTCTGGACAGCCTCCGCTAGTAGGACTCTGCATGGAACATAGCTTTGCCCTCCCCAGCATAACCTGGCACAGCTGCCCTAGAGGCAAGGGTGGATGTAAATTGTCCCCACTCCTCTGTACCTACAAGGGTGTATCAAGCCCTTAGACTAGAAAGCATGGGGTGGAAAACTTGTTGTGATCTGTGTCTGTGAACTGCCATGTAAATGTTGACTGTTGTATGAGTGATTAGTAATAATAATACTATTAGATGTTACCTTAGTGAAATCATCTAGAGAATGGCTTTCCTTCAAAAAATCAGTAATGTCTTGTTCTGCATTGTTGTTCAAAAGATCACTGTATTTCTTGTACACATTTAAGTACCTTAAACACAGAAGATTGTAAATCAAACACAAGATCCCCAAATTAGGCTTCATGGCAATGGGAAGTAAACATGCAAAAATGACACTGATGCTGCCTTAACATGCTGGTGGATCTAGATAAGCATCAAAGTTAAAAGCAAAAACTTACTTCTGTGGACCAACCATGTTGCTATCAAATATCCTGGCAGTTTTGTTCACATATTCTGAAACCAAAGATTCATCCACTTTCACTGTACGAAGAGTGGCGTCATCTTTTTTTAATTCTGGAAAGAGTTGCATTTCTACCTAGAAGGAACCCCACAACACAAATACAGCATACTACAGGAAAAGCAAGGGCATTTCACACCATGGCTAGAAGTGCAGAATTCTACCTATCTAGTGATCTGGCAGAAACAGCATCCTGCACTACACTGGCCCTGCTTCAGCAAAGCAATTAAACACGCACTTTAGGAATATGCTTTGATGCTTTGCTGAAACAGGACCATAGTCAGGAGTAAGCTCAGAATAAGTGGGCCACTGGACTTCAAATATCACAAATTTAGGCACTTGAGCAGGCATTCAGTGGCATCCAGTATGTTTTTAGGCATTGGCATTTACATTCCTAAATACTGATTTGAGCACTCAAATGCAAGATTCTGATGCTCTGTTAGAGCCTGTGTTTAAAAATTGGGCCGACTTTATGAACATTTTACTTAGGAACATTAAAGAATCCCAGAGGACACTTTTATATAATAGAATGGAATAAATGGGAAAACATAATCAGAACATTTGCACTTTTCCAATTGTCATGAAAAACAAAGTGTTCCCACTTAGAATAGTTGTAGAAAAATCTGTTATTGTAAGAAAATTAGCAGAGAGCAGAGGTAATAATTATTTGTACTGTTGGAATAGCTTTCACTTGACAACACATATTCCTTGTTTCTGAACAGTATGTGAGATCACACCAAAGCAATAAAGCAGCTTGGATGTGAGCAGGAATCCTTTCTATGTTCTCTACTATAATCACTAAAGCTTAGCCAGCTACCCATACGTAACTCTGTTTGTCTTCTGTATCGGAGTTTTTATACCACACTCATCACTTTATTAGCTGAAGGTTGACTTATAGGTTTCATTCTGCATGCAGCATTCTCTGCACAATACAGCCCATCTCCCTTCTTTTACCCTATACCTTCAGAAGTCCCTCCGAACTCCGCAGGATCTCCATGAAACAGTAGTAGATTAAATTCCAACAATCTTTCCAAAGTGGCTGAAACACAATTTTGGGTTCCTCCACATTGAGTTTCATTATTAGTATTTGAGGGACAAAGAACTGCATTTCTTGATATGGTTCTCCAAAGTCATTCCCATCCTCAAGGGAAAAAAGCACAAAAACAATAAATGCTGAACTAATTAAGTATAACATGCACAACTCAAAAGTCATTCAAAAATGACTTAAAATCCCATACATAAACTGAGATCTTTTTAATACACTGCACCACCAGTATCTTCATCCTGATCTAGAGCCTGATCTCTCAAGGTACTGACCCGCACAGTCCTCACTGATTCAATGGAAGTAGAGCCCTGATCACCTCACAGAATCAAACCCCTAATGAGTGATGATCATTTTTAATTATTTAGCTTTTAATTATTTTGTTTGCATCCCAATTGTTTGCACAGCACCTGGCACAATGTCTGGGGGCCTCATCTAGGAGCTACTGCAGTACAAATCATAAATCATCGTCATCCAAATGCAAACCTTAGTACAAGGCGGGTGCAGCTCCACACTTTGTCAATATGCTTCTGTGGCTGTTTGCCATAATCCAGCCAAATCTGTGCTATTTACAAATATTTTACGTAGCTGATTATAGCAGATCCTGGGTGATACTTAACTACTGACACAACCATGTTACTGAAGGGAAGAAATGATAGGCACTCATATGCTGGAGTCATAGCACCACATATATTAATAAGTAGTTATTGCCTGTACACACATATGATTTTATGGGACAGAATCAGCAAAGCACTGAAGCACTTTTGACTTCAATTGGACTACTTACATGTTTAAAGTCAAACATGTGCTAAAGTACTTTGCTAGATCAGAGCCTATCTAAACAGCAAAACTACAGCAATGCACATCAATAGCTGAAAACTTTTAGAACTTGCTAATTATGGTCCTGATCCTGCAAACTCTTACACAAGTGAATTGTTCTTGATCACACAAGAAGTCCTACTGAATACCAGCATGGCTTTACAGAATCAGGCCATAAGTTTGGAAGGCAGGAGGAATCCTGGGCATTTACCCCTGAAAAGGTATTTGATTTGAGGAATGTATAGATTCCTATTTCTACATCACAATGAAAAGAAACAACAGCAACCCATTTCATTCCATATACCTTGTATATCATAAAAAATGCCAGGAGGTCTTCCAAAGAGTTAATAACCATCTCGCGTAGCTGTAATGACATGAGATTTGCAACAGAAGCAAAATACTCTTCAATTTGCTTAGGGGAATCATAGTCACTCTGGGGTGCCAAATGAAGCCACATCTCCTTCTGATCAATAAAGAGGGATGCACAAGTTGGGATCCACCTACAATAAAACAAAAAGCACAGAACATTTAAAAACCCTATAGACTTAATGTGCTGTATGTAATGAAACCTGCACTAAGCAGTCACCCAAGGAACCAGCAAAACTCAGCTGTCTAGAAGAGACTGGTCTTTAATTGAAGGTCAAACAAAGCTGGACCAAAAACCTTGAAGATATTGATTGCTTGAGTTGGGGATGCCTACTTTGGTGGCGGTGTGTGTGTGTGGGGGGGGGGGTGTTCCACAGTGCTAGTCTATCAACACAAAACCAGATAAGTAGAGTTTGGTCTAGCATGACAATTTTCAGTGTGATACAGTTTTCAATCCCCTCAGCTGGATTTTTATAAATATGATATTATTTTTAGAGTTAAATTTTAGAATTTAAACTCATAAAAACCACAATGGCAAATTCATGGCAGCCCTGTGTGAAATGGCTTTTGACACCAATTCCACTGGCCTATGCTTGGAGCCTCAGTGGAGGTGGGGGAGCTGATACAGGTGTCTGTGACATGACACATCCCAAGGGATGGGAGGACTTTTTGGGGCGACTGCAGTGGAATAGGAACAGAGGAGTCAGTCTGAAAGGGAGATGAATAGGGAGCTAAGGAATGAAAGAGACAGAACCAAGGGGAAGGAAGACAGATAGAAAGGGAAGAGAATGTGAGAAAGAAGAGGCAGGATAAGGCTCTGTCTTCAGCTGAATTTGCTCCAGTGTTTGACAAGAGGTATCAAGACTCAGGTCCCTCTACCTCTTCCCTTGGGTCTTGATTCAAATTTCAGGGGCTTGCACATGAAGTTAAAGTTAGGCACCCGCTCAAGTGCTGTGCTGGATCTGGAGCTTTACCAGTGCTGAACATGGTGGTCCTGTGGGCGTGGTCCGGGTCATCCAAGTTTAACACTTGTTTTTAATAAGCTGCCCAGACCCTCTATGATTTTTAATAATTTAAAATGAATTTAAAAACCTCAAACACTGGAGGCTCTGGGACCTGTGGAGTACCACGTCGATGAGCCTGAGCTGCTCAATATCTTTCCTGTGAACTTTTTGAAAAGTACAGGACTCAAGCAGGATTTGTAGAGAACTGAAGATAGAAATAAGCAGTTTTCAAATAAAGACATTTCTATCCTATTCACATCTAGCTCTGCGTTCAAACTCCTCTTTAAGCAGAATTAAACCAAACATCCATTCTTGCTTTCAGTCCAAGCCCTGCTGATTTCAAATGCTTCACATAGGGGAGGCCAAATGGCTTAGGCTAATGCTACCAGTTTCAGAAAAAAGTTCTGAAGCTCAGAGGAGACATCTGAAGATCCCAAGGCCTCCAAGATTTATTTCTTTAATTCATTCTGAATGGATTGAAGTAAATAAGATTATTAGCCTGCTTTTAAAAAAAACAGCACATTCCTAGATGAAAAGCTCTAGAAAAGACTGATGTAGCCAACAAATCCTGTGAGGATGGATGCCCCACATTCCTAAAGCTTGGAAACTTTCATCAGTCAGATGGTGTCCTTTCTCTAGGTTAGTTTGTGAAAGCTTACAGTACTACAGGTTTAAAACATAACAGGCTTAGGAAGAGAACCTTGCCACACAATCAATGTCACTTGCCTGAAAGATAAATGCCTTGGCTCTGTCTCAACATTTTCCATATAGCAAATGCCACAGGACGTAGGGCCTGATCCAAAACCCGCTGAAGCCCATGGGAGGAATTCCACTGATGACACAGGCTTTGGATCAGACCTTTAGGGACTAACTGTGAACCACTGAAGTCAATGGGAATTAAGCCATTCATTGATGCATTTCACTGAGATCAGGATTGGGCCATTATGTAGCAACTGGGGATCATTATTCTGCAACTAAATTCTGTATCATGGACTTTGCATCTGAAATCTGGTCCCTCTGAAGCCAATGGGGGCAGGATTTCAACTGTCTTAAAAATTAAATATTTTATATATTATACTCTGATAACAGCACATGAGTTTTACAAGAAAAAATTCTGCAGTGCTCCCTCCTTGACTACACAGTTTGGCCTATCAAGTTTAGCTTAGGATGATCAACCAGAACAGCAACAGTTTGTAAACACTGCTAATATCAAAACTAATACAAATATGATAATGTACAAGGCTTCATTCTGGATTTTAGGGTCAATTTTTCAAATGTGGGCACAGTTGCAAGTATGCACGCACAGAATCATAGAATATCAGGGTTGGAAGGGACCTCAGGAGGTCACCTAGTCCAACCCCCCCGCTCAAAGCAGGATCAATCCTCAAATAAATCATCTCAGCCAGGGCTTTTTCAAGCCTGACCTTAAAAACCTCTAATGAAGGAGATTCCACCACCTCCCTAGGTAACCCATTCCAGTGCTTCACCACCCTCCTAGTGAAAAAGTTGTTCCTAATATCCAATCTAAACCTCCCCCACTGAAACTTGAGAACTCCTTGTTCTGTCATCTGCTACCACTGAGAACAGTCAAGATCCATCCTCTTTGGAACCCCCTTTCAGGTAGTTGAAAGCAGCTATCAAATCCCCCCTCATTCTTCTCTTCTGCAGACTAAATAATCCCAGTTCCTTCAGCCTCTCCTCAAAAGTTATGTGCTCCAGCCCCCTAATCATTTTTGTTGCCCTCTGCTGGACTCCTTCCAATTTTTCCACATCCTTCTTGTACTGTGGGGCCCAAAACTGGACACAGTACTCCAGATGAGGCATCACCAATGCCGAATAGAGGGGAATGATCACATCCCTCGATCTGCTGGCAATGCTCCTACTTATACAGCCCAAAATGCTGTTAGCCTTCTTGGCAACAAGGGCACACTGTTGACTCATATCCAGCTTCTCATTCACGGTAACCCCTAGGTCCTTTTCTGCAGAACTGCTGCCGAGCCATTCGGTCCCTAGTCTGTAGCGGTGCATGGGATTCTTCCGTCCTAAGTGCAGGACTCTGCACTTGTCCTTGTTGAACCTCATCAGACTTCTTTTGGCCCAATCCTTTAAATTGTCTAGGTCCCTCTGTATCCTACCCCTACCCTCCAGTGTATTTACCACTCCTCCCTGTTTAGTGTCATCTGCAAACCTGATGAGGGTACAATCCACGCCATCCTCCAGATCATTAATAAAGATATTGAACAAAACCGGCCCCAGGACCAACCCTCAGGGCACTCCACTTGATACCGGCTGCCAACTAGACATGGAGCCATTGATCATTGAGCATACCTTTTGGATAAGTAAAAACCCAGTAAATTGTGCATCGAACTATTCTTTTGTGCATGCAGCTAGTGATAATAATATAATAATATTATTATTGATAATATAATAATATAATCTGCCACATAATGCAGTCCTTACTCTAGCAAAATTACCATAGTTTTCCTGGGGTGTTTCATTAAAAAAAAAATCACAATTTTGTTTTCATGAAGACAGAAGGATATGGGTCAGCGGTAATACTTAGCACTTATATAATTGCACATGCAAACATTGAGTTTTGTAGGAACAAATGAAGATGCACATTTTTGTGCGTTCCCCCACTGCAGTTACCTGTACATATCCACTCTAAGACTATTCTATTCATCTAGTGTTCTTATATACAGTACTGACTTGTTCTGAAGAATGTCATGTGCTTCCATACAATGTCTTCGAACTAAATCTTCAAATTCACTGGGCAGCAGTGGCAGGTCACCTGACAGCATTTCTTTTGTACGAACAAACCTTAGGTCACTAAACCTTTGGAAAATAAAACATAACTCAGATAGCTGTGATTAATTTAATTGAAAGTAAAATTAATGGGATATAATCAGGAGGCTCTTATGAGGAGTTAAAAACGTGAATACTCTTTTTCACTGATACAACTTGTTTCTTTCATAAGTTGCCCTACATGTTTCTGATTCATTTTTACTATCAGCAAACTTTCAGGGCTGAGTGAATTTCATTTTGTATTTGCCTTTTTCATATCACAATAGCTTTTTCCTAAAACGATTTGGTTCATTTCTTTGTCAGATTCATTATTCCACTCAGCCAAAGATGAACATGCAGAGTGACAGAGTTTCTTCTCTTACTATGCTCACTAACAGAAGTAGATATAAGTGTTCATATTGGCTAAACTGCAGGAAGAAAAATTCAAAATCTGGTCAGCTTTTACACACTGAGGTTCAGTGCCTAATATGATACATGTCCCAGCTTGCAATGTTCAGTAAGTCACAAATTAACAGGTTAGATTCCTGACCACAGAATGCAATGTTACTTAAATACAAATAACAAAGCTGAAATAGCGTACAAATCTGACATAACCCCACACGGGCGCCCATGATTTTCAAAAGTGGCTAGTGATTTTGCATCACCAACCTGAGACATCTTAAAGGGGTCTGATTTTCAGAAGAGCAGAGTGCCCACTCTCTGCAAATCAGGCCCTGTTCAGGTGTCAAGTTGAGAACCCAAAATGGAAGCACCAAAAATCAGTAGACACTTGAAAATCTTGACTAGGAGTTCTAAGTTGAGGGTGGAGTGTTTTACCATAGGGACTGATCGAGCTAGCATGCTAAAAAGAGAAGTGTAGTTGCAGCAACCCCAGCAGCACGAAGGATTAACCATCCAAGCATGTACCTTGGGTCTCAAATGGTGTCCTACTATGAGAAGAAACAATAAGTTTCTTGCTGATTCAGTGTTTCTTGCTTTTAATGTAATGTCTTGTGTCCAGATGACACAGCAATGCAAGAACTAAAAAATCATTAAAATAAATCATGATACAAATAATTACTCTAACCAATAGACAGTAAGCAAGACATCTTACTCGGTAAACCAGAGGTGTTGTAATATAAGCATCATTGGATTCACTATGAACAGATGGTTTTCGTTCCAGCTTTTTATTTCTTGGTAAATGCTATGCCATGGGACTGGTGCACGAATCACTCTCTGAGGAAAAGCACGTGGGATATTTCCAATAAAGAGTCTTTCTCTCTCAGCTGGATCCATCAAGATGTAATCAACTACAACAAATCATATAAATGATTATAAGACTGAATGCATTGCTAAAAACCACACATATACATTACTGCACACTGGTGCCAGACCAAACATCTGTCATTACACAATATAATTTTGTTACTCTTACGTGTATTTAAAATTAAATTAACATAACACGGTAATAAAATTTTATCTGAGACCATTATTAACTAACTATGTCAGCAAACTAAGAGAAGAGCGATGGTCCTCTGGTGGGTAAGGCCCTAGGCCTGGGACTCAGATGATCTGGATTCTGTTCTTAGCTCTTCCACAGACTACCTCTTGACAGTTTGTGAATCCATCTCCACAGGCATCCTTCTGGGATGTGCTTTGTAAGGGGGCACCGTGGTCTGTGTACATTGTGCATTCCGTACCTACTAAAGAGGGGTGATAGGCCTTGAGGGCCTACACAATAGCCAGACACTCCAGTTCCACAGCTGAATACTTGGTTTCCCGCTCATTTATCTTGCGACCTCTACAGGCCACCAGTCTACACCTACCAAACTTGTCAATTTGTTCACAAGCAAGTCCAACAGCAACCTTTGAGGCATCACAGGATACTGTGAATGGATGAGATGGATCTGGGAATTTAAGCACAGCATGGATTAGAAGTCCTTCCTTCAGTGACTCAAAGACTTATTGGCATTCCTCCATCCAGAAAAAGTTGTTGTCACATAGCTGATGTAATGCTGCTGCCTGAGCTGTGAATTTTTTTACAAATCTCCCGTAGAATCTGCAGAGGCCTACAAACTGCTGTATCTCCTCCAGGTTTGCAGGAACTTTCCAGTCCTTTATAAGGTTCAGTTTCTGAGGTTGGGGCTCCAACCCATTCTCACTGACTACATGTCCTAGGAAGGTGATGTGATTCCTTGCAAACTGATATTTATTTCCCACACGTTTAAATCCTGACTCCTTAAAAAGCTTGAGAATCCTTTCCACTCCTCCCAGATGTTCATCCCATGTTTTATGGAAACAAATGAAGTCATCTAAATATTGAGGATGTGTTCAGTTCTCAGAATGTGGGTTAGTTGATTTAATACCCTTTGACACATCCCTGGTGCATTCAGGATCCTGAAAAGCACTTTGAGGAATTGAAACAGCATCTTTTTCACAGCAACCTCATATACCAAGAGAATCTGACATGGGGGCTGCCTCACAGAAGATCTCCTTGGCTTAAACACAATCTGATATTGCCCGCAATAGTATCTCCCAAGTTCTTCATTATTCCTAGAGAACCACTAGCATATCATCAGATCAGCTGTTCTAATCAGTTTCTTTCATTCCCTTCCACAGCTGCTTCTGTCAAGACAACGCCTAGCTCTTTGCCTGACTGGGCTACTTCACAGGTCTTGATCTCTGTCCCTGTGAGAGGCTTTGAGACACCAGCTACGTCACTGTCTTCATCAACTTCTTTTTCACTAGCTGCACTTCCTGGTCAGTCAGATTAATTGCTCTTGGTGCTCTTGCATTTGGTGCAGCTGGAAACCAAAGTCTGCTAAACAACAATCATGACTGGCAATGGGTAGCTTCAAACGCTCCTACACTGAAGCAGTGGGTATTATTGCATGATGACCTGACTTCACCACAACTCTGTTTGGCGTCTCTGTCCTGTGACTATAGGCATGGTAGAGACATCTCTAAGGCCTCAAGAGTTGCTCCACATTCAGCAGGGACATCTGAATATTGTCCAGGGACAAGTGTGTTCTATTAACACCCCAAAAGTTCCCATGATGCCCTCAGGTTAAATCTACTCCCAATATAACAGTCCTAGAAATACTGGTGACCACAACAAAAGTCTACTTAGTATGCAGACCCAAGTTCAGCGTGAGCTGGGTTTCTCCTGTTTGCAGTGGCTGGTGATTAACAGACACCAATTCAACTCCTGAAATATAAATTTTCTTCCATTTCAGCACCGGCTGTTCACCACGGATCAGATTTATTACAGACCCTGAGTCCAACAGCATTGTGATTTTCCAGCCGGTGATGTCTCCAGATATATAGTAACAGGTATCTGGGCAACTCTTCAGATGGACCATTCTAATAGTTGCTGGTCCTACTGCATCCTTAACTTTTTGTTTCCCTTCTTGTGGCTTCCCTCTGCTTAGGCAATTCCATCTCCTGTGGCCTTTGCTTTCACAATGCCTGCAAATGTCACCTGGCCTGAAACCAGTTGGGAAACAGTCTGTCTCTTCTGACCCATGGGACACCTGTGAATAGCTTGCATTTGGATGTCCTCCAATTTTTTAGCCATTTAGCTATCAATCATTTCTTGAAGTGCTGCATCTAGTATAAAGATGTCCCCACTAGGCTGGAAATTAACATCTGATACCTTCAAGGAAACACCAATTGCAAGGAAACACCAATTTCTTCTTCCAGATTTTGAACTCTGTATATAATCTGGTCCATAGGTTTATCCAGTATGTTATCCTCCTTCACTGACAGGTTATGAAATTTCCCTGTTCAACCATTTATAAACTGACTTTTCACATATGATCCTCCCATAGCTTGCCACTGGGCATATGCCCTTCTGCAATGCCAGTTCCAGATGAGGTGCAGTAGGTTCCACTTCACTCGAGCCATCTCCCAGATGCAGAAAAAGCCCTATCAAACAGTCTTCTTAGTGCACACATATAACTATGTAGGGGTTCCCCTTCCAGCGTCCTCCTGGTTTGCCATTCCTTGCTATATTTCAAAAAAGGGCCAATCCCCCTTCGCAGTGGTTGTATAACTGATTGTATGAATGTCTATAAGATCTGCACTGGAAAGCTGCCAAAGTATTTTACCAGCACCACCATCCAAAAACACTGCTAGGTACTATGCTGCTCCCTCCTCAGTCCACTCATTCACAGAGAGCGACATCTCAAAGTCTGTCAAGTACTCACAGATTCCAGTCTGCTCTGCATGATCAGTAAATTTCTTCTTTTGCCATCTTGAAGCCACCATTTGTAATACTTGCTTAGAGAATCAGAGATTTATTGAGACAATGCAAGTACCAACTCCAGTCACACAGACAGGACTGAACTTCGTGCTAACCCCCTCACCTCCGGCCAGATCAACAACATCATAATATACACAACGACACTAAGATACAGTGCCCATCGGCTGTTGAAATGGAGTCTACACTAATCGTTACAGATCACTGAATCCTCCTGCAATCCAGCATCGAAGTCTGATTATCACATCAATTTTAGACTTCAGTGGAGTTACTTCTGAGGTTATGTCAACAGTTAAACAGTTACAATGGCGCAGCTGCAATGCTGAAGCTGTGCTGCTGTAGCACTTCGGTGCAGACACTCACCACAGCCATGGGAGGGGTTCCCCTGTCACTGTAGTGAATCCACCTCCCTAAGAGGCAGTCGCTAGATCGACAGGAGAACTGGGTTAGGTCAGCTGAACTACGTTGCTCAATGGTGTGGATTCTTCACACCCCTGAGTGCCATAGCAGAGTCAACTTCACTTTTTAGTATAGACCTGGCTTGATTTACAACCATATAAATTTACAACTCGGTTCAAAAGCTTTCAAATTAGATCTTCATTCTCCCAGTTCCCCTGAACAGGGAGCAGTTTGGCTGCACTCTGTAACTCAAGCTGCATCTATACTACCACTTATGTCGGTATAACTTATGTTGCTCAGAGGTGTGAATAAGCCACTCCGCTGAGTGACATAAGTTACACTGACCTAAGCATCGATGTGGACAGCGCTATGATGGCGGGAGAGCTTCTCCCATAGACATCGCTGGTGCCACTCATTGGGAGTGAATTACTGAAGTTGATGGGAGAGCTCTCTCCCATCATCTTAGAGTGGCTACAATAGAGAACTTACAGAGCTGCACCAATGCAGCCGTGCCACTGTAAGCTCTCTAATGTAGCCATAGCCTCAAATACTTTCTTTCAGTTCCCCTACTGCAGCCCTTGGCATCCATGTCCTGAGGCTCAGATAAATCAAAGTGATTAAGTTGCCCCATTTCCCCTTTTAAAATGGATTTTCTCCCTAGAAAGACATCTTTCAATTACTAGGTGCTCCATACTGGGGAACACCCATCATGCCAATATTCCAAACTGCGGAGTCATTTCTGCTGCACCATATGCAGACCAGCTATGCCGCTCGCACTGCTTGATCTATTAGTTAGTAAAGCAGGTTCTCACAGCTCTTCCGTGAGGGAGCAAAGAAAGGGATAAGTACTTATTTCGATTTATCTAAGTTCTGAGTGCACATGACAATCTGGTTTCGATTCCTACACAGATATAAGGGGCAACCTCCTTCCCAACCAGCCTCTTAGTAGCTCATAAGAAGGTGTGTGCATGCCTATCTCATAAAAGGTATTTCAGCCCTGGCACAACACCAGCATTTCTGTGCCAGAACTAGATCTGTGACAGGGGAGCAAATGCTCTACTGTCAGTTCGGCTCCCAGACCTGTTTGAAGGGAGTAAGCGACTGGGTCAGTACCTTTAGGAGTACAGAAAACGTGTGAAGTCTTGTCCACATGGGAGATTTTTCCAGTTATACTGGTTTAATTGTACCAGTATCCTCTTATTCTGGAATAAGACTGACTTTTTTTTTTTTTGGTTTAGCTTTAACCACCACCAAAGTCATATAAACTAAACCAGAGAAAGGCATTGTTATTCCTGAATAAATTTGTCCACTCCAGGAGTTATACTGGTAAAACTATAGTGGTTTAAAGTTGTATTGCTATAATATTCTCATCTGACAAGCCCTTAAATTGGGATATGCTGGCCATCATAGAGATCGGAAAAGAAACATAAGTAAACATGGTACTTTAGTGACATATATATCTGAAAGATGGGAAGGTCTCTGTCCTGGAGAACTTACAATGTAACTTATTCAAATAACATAGCAATTAACATTAGCAAAATATAGAATGTAAGGAAAGCCCAAGTGGAAATTCCAGTTGAATATTTTGAACTGATCCCCACTCATCAGCTACATTTGGAAAAGAGCAAGAAGGCTGTTGGTTCCTGGGGCTACCAACCAAAGTCCAGCTAGAGAATTATAATGAATCTACTGGGAAAAAAAGAAGAGAAGGGAAGAGAAAGCTACTCTTGAGAGGTCATTGTTTTATCAGAATCATTTCCCTCATACTCAATCTCCTGTAACTGAACATTAGTGAATTTCAATACTTCTGATCTTCTGTATTAGCTCTTTCATTTTCTTATCCTATTTGTTGAACATGCCCAAACATAAAAGCACCTTAACCCTATAATTATTTCCTATTTCAGTTCCATATGTTCCATTCTCATTAATCCTGTAATGATTTAAATGAAAACCTTTAACTCATGACATTTATGGATCCTGGTGTAACAGCACTGGAATTCAGTGGAGCCATGTAAGAGATGAATTTGTCTCAATGAATGATATTGTCAGGTTATGCAGAACTATGCTTTCCTAATATGATTTGAGCCTGCATTAGGAATGGGAAACTACATGTGAAGGGTATGCCCAGAGACTACTTGGCTACCGAATTTGACTCTATACTAATTGAAGTCTTATGATGCTTAGTAAATAAGGATACTTGATGAAACTAGAGTTAAATTTTCATGGATTGTATCTTCACGGAAATCTAGAGTGATTCCACAGACCTCACAGGAGTAAGCCATGTGGAGCTGAGAGAAAAATGAGGCCCTTTTTTTTTGGACTGCAAAATCACTGCATCTGCCAAAACTACTGAGAGGTTTGCCCCCTTACCAATGTTTTTCATGAGACTGATGTGGTAGTCATCCTGAATCTCTTCTGTTAAACTATGAAGCACTTTCTCCAGATTTGGGTTGGTAAGAAAATGATTTGGAATATGCTTTAAAATCATGTCTTTCATTTCTTTACTCTGGGGTACCAGCATGTCTTTCCGTATTCCATTATGTATGTAATAACAATATCTCTGTAAAAATAAAAATATCCTTATTATATTGACTTTTAAGACAGACTACTGACTATGATGAAATACTTTCCAGGTTTGTTTGTTTTTTAATCTCCTCAACCTTTTTTGCAAGGGTAGGGCACTTGGACTATCATGTGCCTTAGTTATTTCAAACTTGAGTTCCTTTTAAACCAGTACAAATTTCTGATGTAATTTTTTAAAGTAGTTCCATCTGCTTAGATATATTGCCCTGGGCTGGACCAACTAAAATTTAGTAAAATGCTGCTATCTGAAGTGCGAGCCAACAATATGAGAGGTTATGGATTTGGTTAGATGCACTTAGATGCAACCCACTGGCTTGGAGAACACAGATTGAGGTGTGAAAAACTATTCAAAGAAAAAGGAAACAATTGGGAAGGACATGGAGGCAGATTTAGGGTTAAAGAAACATTTAAACACGGTTTGTGGTATATAGTTTTTATACATGCTTTGTCTGGTACATAGAAATTTTCTTCTTTTCCCAATTTAAGCCCAATTTAAGTGGGCATAACTGTACATATTCATACTCCTGATTATGATTATCATCACTTTTCTCAATTTAAAAAAGTTAATACCTCTGTATCGCTTTCCGAAGGTGACTGTTCTTGCTTATGTATCTCCTCCTCATGTTGAAGCATGACAACAAACTGTTCTTCTGGAGTCAATGGTTGGGTGTCTGAATAATGTATGATGCCTAATTCTGGACTATGTCTATCTGAATATAATGAATGTGAATCTAAACTGTACAGTTGGGTTGGTGTGGTTCTGAAACAAAAGGGCACCAGTTTAGTATACTTACAACCAGAGATGCATTCTCACAACATTCTGGCCAAATTCATGCCCTGTTTTAAAGTGGCATTATGCTGAGGATGAACATGGCCTTTTCTACAGTACTTCAACTATTCATGAAGATGTAGTACAGCCATACACCAAATTGCTTCATTGTAAACAATATACATGCTGCCTTATTCCCTAACATTGTAATATGAAAACTAGCCAATATATTACAGATATGGGCAATATATCTTACAGTATATATACACAAACCCCCAGTCTGAACTAGTCCAAATTTGGTAACCTTCTGGGGATGCTGCAAAAGACAACTGTTTGATAGGGCATTCAGAGAGGGATGGCTGATTATTTTAATGCTGCAGACTTTTAAATTGCATTGTTAATATGTGGTGGGGCACCTAGTGTCTTGGCTAGGCATCTTTTTAGTTATTTTTATATCAAAATAAACAAAACATAAAAATATGTACGGATAATTGTAATGACAAAAGTGGGTAATGTTATTATAGGCAAACTGGTAGCACCTATTATTAAGTTTGACTGACATTTTACATCAGATCCATTTTCAGCTGCGTATAATTTTGCCAAACTTTAACCATTTAGGCTGAAATTTTCCATGCCAGGTGTCTACCTGAGGTTGAATACCTATGGATAATTACAGTCAAAGTGGTTCAGCCATTTCCAAGAATGAGACTAGAGAAAAATATGTTCTGTGGGTTTTTTAACTCATGTTACAATCTGGCAATCTTTTCTTTGAGCAGCTCTAGTGTCCCATGCGTGGGGCAGGGGTTTGAAATGTGGTACAGGGTGGCCTTTGTGTCAGAAATGTCCCCTTTTTGCTGTCCCCATTAAAATCTGCCTAAATTTAGCCAAGTTATAAGCCACTCAAAAATTGCAGTTCACACATCCGCAGTAGACTTCTTAGATTTTAGAAGATAACTTCCCCAAAGACTCCATCCGCCTTGGGCATGTTCCAGCTGGGGGCTGAGTAGAACTTTCCTTGCAATTGCAGCTCTGGGCTCCTGATGGCCATGATGGTCCAGGCACCTGAACTGAGAACAGGGAGTCTATCTCTCTTTTCTCTCAATGACCTCCCCAACCTCCACACACACTTGCAGGAGCCTGTACTGAATGCAGAGGGAAGATCTGTGGGGGGAGGGGAGAGAGACGATGGATAGAGTAGACTGGGTATAGGGGTCCCAGATGAGGAAGACTGAGACTTGGCCTGGAGGCTAGCAGCAGGGGAGTGGAGAGGAAAACTGGAACTGAATGGGCAAGAAGACTGGGACAAGGAGCCAGGGAAGGAGATTGTGATTGGGAGTCTGTAGGGACAGGGAACATAGGCAAAGGGTGGGGAGAAACGGGAACCAACTGGAGCCCAGGACATGGGAGACAGATCAGATGGGGAGTCAGGGGAAGGTGGGAACAGGTAATGTCTGGGCATAGAGATGAATTGGGAGAAAAGAAACCAGTATTTTCCCACTATCCAAAAGTACTGTATCTCTAAAAAAACTGATAGTGTAATTAAAGCATATTTCTAGTTGTCTTGTGACCTCTGCCTGTGAATATATCATCTATCTATGCACACCCCAGGGAAATGATTAATTATCACAATTCATTAAATGTGCCATCTTATATGCTAGAAGTGAAATTCATCCCTCTGCAGAGGACCAGCAAAAAGTGCCACTTAAGCTTTCTGCTGGCCCTCTCTGCTCAGGCAGGAATTTCACAAACAGATTTTATAAAAAACATAAAAGTTTATTATAACTACATTCAAACTAAGAGAAAAATTAAAGCACCAGGATACCGTAAGTATGTCAAACTGCAGAGCTCTAATTCTGAGACTGATTTCACCACTCCATGTCTTTATGATCAACTATGGTACATTACCTATCAGATTCACATTTACTTATTTGTGTAAGTTTGAGCCTCTTCTCAGAAGGTGCAAATTCTTTTGAAGCTATAAGTATCAGTCAAGAAAATAATTTGTAATAAGGTTATTTCAAGTTATTGCAAAGCAGAGATACATATATTAACTACAACAGACAATGAAATAACAGAAAAATATAATCTGCACATAGAGGGCTAGGGTCCTGATTCAGCAACTTCCTTAAACACATGCTGAAGTACCTTGCTGAACTGAGGTTTAGGAAAGCATTCAGCGTGTGCTTAACCTTAGGCATGTGCTTAAGTTCCATTGACGTGAATGTTTAAGTGTTTTCCTCAATAGGAATGCTTTCGTGAAATAGGACCTATATTTCTAACTTTTACATATAGGTAGTGCAATGTAATACCTAAAGGTAGTGCGATAAAATATGAAGTTCTACCAAATTCACTATATATGACTAATTTATGGACAAGAGGCTGTTATGAGAGGCTATTCAGACATATAAATAATCAATCACCATATAATGCCTTTTCTTCAAGGAAACATACCCTGATTATGACAGCCTTCCATTTCACATACTTTTATTCATTTGAGATGCATGTGAATTCAAGAAAACAGGTGAAGAAACAATGGTAAGAGGCTTAGTGAACCAAAACAGAGCCTACTTAAGTAGTGTGCAAGAGAAAAAGTGGATACTGAAACTCTTTTGTCAAATTCCCAAACATTTGCCAAGATGAAAAGAAAGGAAGCAACGGGCCTGGATTAACAGACAACAGCTTTAGACAAATAAAGTACCGTAAGTAATGGGAAGTTAGCATACTACATTATAGCAATCTCTCACCAATAGCAGTGGTTTATGATGAGATGCCAGAATCCTCAGAAGAAAGTTCACAAATTAAAAAGTGGATTTTAAATTGTTGTGACCTTGTGTTTGCATACCATAGAAGGCTCTTCACTCGGAAGGAGATCTTAGGTGAATAAAAGGATTCTGTTGCCCCTGCACATTATGAAAGAATCAGTCTGCTGTTGTTACTGACTACTGTTGATGACTTGCTGGAAAATAAGAATTCTGGTCTGTGAAAAATTTTGAAGTTTTGAAATTTGGTTTCAGTCCACACTGAAATGAAAACAAGACATTCAGAATTTTTTGTGATAAAACATTATACCACCCTGCCTCAGAATAACCAATAGCCTGGTGATTAGGATACAGGACATAGAGGTTCAAGGCCCAGTCTCTGAACGTGAGATCTCTGGCATCCGAGATAAGTGCCCTAACCATGGAGCCATTAGCTAATCTGGCATGGGTCTCTTTCTTGCTCAAGTTCTATGAGCTAAACCTCTGGTCATTTTATATCCAACTTCACCCAAGAAAGATTAATAGAAGAGAAGGTCAGGATTACAGTGACTGCAGATTTGTACTGCTAATTAAATATGCAGAGATCAAATGAACCATTAGACAACGTGCTAATATATGCAAGTATGGATACGTGGTGAGACTGCCCTCTGCTTCACTGAACCCAACGTTGCTCTCGCCATTGCAGGGGGAACCATTTTATGCAGATCTTTCAGTTTTAGATCACGTGCAGTAAGTGTGTAGTTATTAGCTATGGAATCACTCGGGCTTCGGTAATAACGCTGTTCTTTAAATGGAACGGCCAAAGTCCATGACACTCTTTGCATCAAAGGAGGATAATAGCTGTTCTTAAGGACAAGCTGAAATTGAAAAATAGTAATATCATTAAGTCATTGGGCTATCTAAGTAGTGTCTTCCTGTAGCTAGCACAAGAATAAGTGCTATTTCTTAGCCTGAAGTCAGCCTAAAACTCTTGGCTCTACCACATCACCGACACCAGTTCACATTTGCACTGACTGCTATTTTAAAAAATCGGTATGTTTATATAACGCTCATGAAAAGTTCCAGATTGACAAGCCTGAAGAATGAAGGTATAGACAAGCAACAGTGCAGGCAGCAGCACTACAAGCTTCTCCACACTGCCCTGCCAGTGAGCCTCATCCTTGAGCAGCAAAAAACAAGGGCACATCACTCTCCACAACCACATGATCCTCGGTCAGTCTGCTGAACCAGCCACCCAGGGAGTTGGTCAGTGTCAGTTCCAGTGGTGTTTCCTGTGATGTGGAAGTTTTGTCGCTGAGAAACACTAAACAAATTTCATGCAGGCCACTGAACTGCCGTCAACTTTTGGTAGTTACCATCCTAAGCTGTAGTAACCACCGCCGTAGAGGTGAAAGTGGGTGAGCAAACCACTGAACCATTTGGTCCCTCCTTTTAAAACAGTCGGATTCAATTGTATCCTGGTGCAACTTCAGTGGACTTAGTGAAATGAACCTATTTTGATTTTGATTTTTTACAACATGCTGAAGATCATATGCAATACACAAATGAGCAGTAAACTAAAAACAAATCGTTTATTTTTAAAGTCAACATTCATATCAGACGATTGGTCAATTTTTTTTGATGGAATAATTTTCCATTTGAAAATGTAGTTGTCAAAATCAAAGCGTTTTCCATGAATATACAAAATATCAATGAAAATATCAATGCAAACATGTTGAAACTATTCAAAAGGGAGAATTTTGTTTCTACTTTATCATTTTGTTTCATTCCGACTTTGTTTCATTTCAACCTTTAATTTTTTGAATTTTAACTTTTATTTTAATATCTATAATCTTTAATATTATATACTAATGTTTTGCATTATCAAAAATGTTTCAAGAAGGCTCTTTTGATATATCTGAATCAAAATATTTCAGAATTTCCCTTCTACAAAATATTTTGAGATTCCAACTTGTCCTGATTCACGATGAAAACAAATTTTGGAATATTGCAATTTCCTGTGAGGGAGAAATTCCATTTTCAGACCAGCACTAGTTATGATGTTTATACTCTGGAATCATTTTACTGGTAAAAGTCACACAAACCTGAGATGAAAATACCATAACCAATATTTTTCTTTAGTTTCTCCAGTTTAAAGAATAACCCATGTAAAAAATACATTTAGTTGATTTTCATCATCAAGTATATATTTTATTTACTCATTGGTTTGATTTATAGCCAGCATAGTGATGCTTTTACATGTATTCCAACTTTGTCTTGATGTATAATATATTCTAACAATGGCAATTTAGAATGAACAACTGATTTGTTATATGACTGTATATGGTAATATTCTTGAAATACGAATGGTGTTCTTAACTTATTTCAGTCATTATTGGAACTTCATTGAATAATTGGAAAATGTGTCTGAAATGTAGACTGTTGTGGAAAAAAATAAATAATGTTGGGCTTTCGGCAGCAGAAAAAAGCTTCTACAGCTTGTGTCCCCTGAAGAATTGACTACTGGCCTTCTAAGCTACTGTATCAGACACGGAAGCTGTGCTTTACTTACAGGAAGAAACAGTCCCCTTGCTGGCAGCCAGGAAATGCCACATTAGACATCAAAAAGAAAAGGAGGATTTGTGGCACCTTAGAGACTAAACAATTTATTTGAGCATAAGCTTTCGTGAGCTACAGCTCACTTCATCGGAGTGATGAAGTGAGCTGTAGCTCACAAAAGCTTATGCTCAAATAAATCTCTAAGGTGCCACAAGTACTCCTTTTCTTTTTGCGGATACAGTCTAAGACGGCTGCTACTCTGAAACCTGTCATTAGACATCATGTAGTTGTATCTATCTGCCCCCTTCTGAGGACACAATCTGTCACTTCACACAGCCTGACTAGCATATATGGCAAACAAGCCAATCTGGTTCACGGGAATGACAGTTGGGGACAGAGGTGATTTTTATTTTTCCCGGTGAGTGCTCCACCCCCGCTCTGCCCTGAGGCCCTACCCTCGCTCTGCGTCTCCCCAGCCCCTCCCTTGACATTCCATCCTCTCCACCTCTTCCCGCTCCTGCTCCAGCACGTCTCCCAAGGCCCAGCCCTCAGCCCACCTCTTCCCGCCCCCACTCTGGCCCCTCCCCAAAGCCCCCCAGCAACTCGCTGCTTTGCGCCCTCTCCTGAGCACCTCCGCCAGCTGCCAAACAGCTGATTGGCGGTCTCCACTGAACAGCTGTGGCTGGTGAGAGCTGAGCACCCCCTATTTTTTTTCCCATGGGTGCTTGAACCCTAGAGCACCCAAGGAGTTGGCGCTTATGGTTGGGGAGACACTGTCTCTTCCTCTCATAACATCCTCCTGATCCTGTATCACTCTTAGAGCCTGATCCTGCATACACTTACACACATGTCTTTAATGGGGCCTTATCAATCAATACATGTATCAACAAATTATTTAATAGGCTTTATCTTAGGCCATCTCCGTTTCATTTCTTCTCTTTTTTTCCTACATTTTTGTAACTTTGAATTTTTCCTCATCCTCCCCAATTCTCTATCCCTTCAAGCCCTCTTCAAGCAGTGCTATAAAGGGATCTACTCTGTTAATCAGCTGAGAGAAGAGGAAATGTTTGCAACACTTATGCCTAAATGCTTGTGTAACACCAACAGGCCGGGTTGGCGGGTGGGATCAAACTTGGGATCTCTAGAGCTTAGTGCATAAGCCTCTACTGCATGAGCTAAAAGCCATATGACCCTTAGCTAAGGCTGTAGAGCAGATCATTAATCTCTCTCTCTAAGTGGTCTCAGTGCCACCAGATGGGACAGAGCACCACACCTAGATTGTTCCCTCTGTTAAACTTATGTCCTGTAGTCCCAATTTTAATGGGAAGGCTCATATATATAAAGGCTGTGGGATGGGATCAGGTAGTAGATTCCTTACAAAATATTTTCACACCTAGAGAGAGGAAATGCTCATGCCTATACAGTATGAATGTTCTTCAGATCACGGTTTCTATAGCTCCCATTTTACATGCATATTCCACTTCTCACATTTCATCCCGCTTAACCTTTCCTCACCTAATAAAATAATGCAATGAAAACATAGCTATTTGCTTTTTCACCTCCCTTTGCATGACATCATTACTAGCATCAAGTTTTTAATAATTTAAAATAGCTTTTTTTAATAGGTTCTTGACATCCTGCCTTCTATTCCCTCTCTTTTCTTTCCATTCCCTTGGGAGCTGCAATTAAACATGACTGCTCAGCTGGCCATCACCATATGACCTCTGGAAAGGCAGATTATTAAGACATGAAGTAACTTCCTTCCATTTGTGTTACTGATGCAACATTTTTTCTTCCCCAGTCTATCATGAGCTTCAGTAAAAAATGATAATGATACAGTTGGCCAATTTACAATAGATGATAAAACCACATTACAACTCCTGTTGTGGGTTTTTCTTATGATCGATGTGGTTAATCTTATCAGTAAGGAAACAGGCATTCCTACTGCTGTTAAAGTGCACTCATACTCCCTAAAATCTCTTTTGAAAGTTCACAGGCTGTATTCTATTCAGTTTCTTATACCTCGCCCATCACCATGGTAGCTGAGAGCTTTTCAAAAGAGTTTTCAGTAATGTAACTAGCATAGGTAACTAGGCTCTTGTATAATTATATAATATTTGGAAAGGGGGAGAGTTAGATGAATCTAAAACCTGATTAGCAGCCTAGCCTGCCCTTTTACCTCATCATCAGCTTAAAACCTGAAAATATCCAATGCCTGCAGGCATTCCAGTACTCTACTTAAAAGTTTTATTTGGGAGAAAAGATGACACATACCTGATACAGTTCTGAGGGTTCTGTTTTGGTTGAAGCCGGCAGAGGTGGCAACTCTGGTATCCCTTTGGAATAACTCATATTATACACAGAATTATTTTGGGACTAGAGAGAATAAAAATATGTTTTACAAAAAGATTTTGAACTGCACCATTTGACAAAGGACTTTATTCATGGAGGATGGAGTCACCTGAAGAATAGTATGTTGCAACTGTTCTAACGTAAGAGAAAACGGATATTCTTACTCAGAGCAAATCAGGTTTTCTGGCAGCACTGTCATCTTTGACCTCTTCACAGCCTTAGCAGAAATATGTCTATTTCAAAGAAAAACCTGACTTTGGAAGCATCTTTCACTGGTGGATAAAAACTCTGGAGCAAAAGCTGATATTCCAAAATTTAGGTTTAATTAAAAACAACAACAACAAAGTGCTCATGTTAGAAAAAATATTAAAGTGTTTATCAAAGTCTGCCTCAAGACACAGATGGCTCACACAGTTAGGTGTAGCCAACAGGACCACAAGGAAATGACATGGCCAGCATGACTTCCAACCTCTATTGACTTCCCTGTGCATTAGATACCCATTTTGTAGCTAGGTGAACTGCAAGCAGCATTTCACTGTAAGATCAAACAAGACTCAGACCCACACCCTTCAGGATCCTGGTCAAGCACCTGAACCAGTCAGCCACCACACCTGTTTTGCTTTGAATGTTTGCTCTAGCAGGTTTGGAACCAACTAAATATTGCAGCATTGTAACAGTGAATGTATACCAGAAAGTGAAACTGACTAATGCTTGTCTAAGTTGAGTGAAATGCAAAAGGTAAATACAGGGCTTTTACTGGGCGAAGGAAATTAGAGTTCAAAAATTATTTCAATTTCAATTCAGGGAATCAAGAACTTTACAACTCCATAGGACACTGTGCTGCCAGGATACAGAAGAACAGAAAACAGAGTAGAGGGATGGGCTCTTCACATGTGCACTAAAACCCATAGGATTTCAGTGTTGGTTGAATGCATCCGATGAAGTGAGCTGTAGCTCACAAAAGCTTATGCTCAAATAAATTTGTTAGTCTCTAAGGTGCCACAAGTACTCCTTTTCTTTTTGCGAACACAGACTAACACGGCTGCTACTCTGAAATGTGGATTTCAGAACATTTAGCAAGTCACAGAAACATTTCCTCAGCAGCCCCCTTGAGGGGCTGATGTGCTGAGACAGCTTTCTGGCATTCCATGTGGAATTTTCTCAATACATTTCCCCCTCTTATAATTTCTTCTCTGTGTGCAGGGTTCAGGAGGTGCCCAAGGAAATTATATAAAACGAAACTAGCAGCAAAGAATGGTGTACTCGCAGGCTCTAAAATTTTACATTGTTTTATTTTTGAATGCAAGTTTTTTTGTACATAATTCTACATTTGTAAGTTCAACTTTCATGATAAAGAGATTGCACTATAGTACTTGTATTTGGCAAATTGAAAAATACTTTTTTGTTTTGTTTTTTTACTGTGCAAATACTTGTAATCAAAAATAAATATAAAGTGAGCACTTTACACTTTGTATTCTGTGTTGTAATTGAAATCAATATATTTGAAAATGTAGAAAACATCCAAAAATATTGAAATAAATGTTATTCTATTATTGTTTAACAATGCGATTAATAGTGATTAATTTTTTTAACCACTTGACAGCCCAAATATATATATATATATATATATATATAAACCCAGGTAACATTCCATATGGAGCTAGGAAGAACATTAAAGGATTACAGAAAGCTATAGTACCATACTGCAACAACTATTGTTTGGATTCTTCCAACTCTATATCCCTTAAAAGAGCCATAAAACCCAACTACAGCAGATGGGTAAGTGATACCAGAAACATGTAACATTCAAGTGCACTGTATTTGAAGGCCAGTGCATTAAATCACCATCAAAAGGGCACGTATTATCAGTTATAATTACACTTCCAGAATGTATTATTATTTCTATAGGATGTTTCTTTGATACATTTTGTAGCAAGAGGCTATTGACTCTTGATCCATGTGGCTATAGCAGAGAGACAGTCCCAACTGTATACAGCCAATCAAATTCCTTCTTTTTTGACACCCAGTGAAGAGCTCATTTATAAATCGGATTTATAAAAGAAGGAAGCTGATTGACCTCCATAAACTATTCTCCAGCACACAAATATACAAGATAAATCATAGTTTTGGGCCATACTCCATGGTCCTTAATCAAGCAAAACTCCACTGAAGTCATCAGGAATTTCACTTGATTAAAGACTGCAGAATTTATTGGCGTTTTTTGTTTGTTTGTTTGTTTGTTTTTAAAGTGAACAAACAATAGAGTTTATTAGGAGTTTGTTCTTCCTTAAAGTTCCAGGAGTTGGTAGGAAAGTGAATATTCCTGCTAAGGCAGCTCTTGACATGCTATAAAAGCCATTCCAAAAATTAATATCCTTTTAACAGCGTGCTTGAGCTATATTACCTTTTCAGAGGGAATACTTTACAGAGGCTAACGTGTGATTAATATTTAACCACATGGAGCTTCTTTTAACACTCTGATCTGTAACCAGCAGTAAGGATCGTGAAGAATCCTTAATGATAAAGTGCCAATTGTGTTCAAGGTTTTCAAATTTCATTGTGAATACTTCACAGAGCCCCAACAATAAATCACTCACTTACCCTCAGGAGCCTTGGAGTCTGTGTTGGCTTCATTGTAAACTTTGGTCAAATTGTTTCTTGTTTGTTAAAATGTACAGATTAGGTCAATATTTTTCTTAAAATAAATGAGCTCGTATTAGCTACCTGCATACAGAAAATTAGGGAAATAGTTTCAGGACAGAGTTTCCATTCAGGAGACTAGAGAAAGTGTTAAAATAGATGCCTGCCTTCCAGACAACCCAACAGCTGGAAGGAAACAGCTCTCTTCAAACTCCTTCCACCTGTCTCTTCCTCAAGTTGTCTTCTCCCTCTCCCATGCTGCCCACACTAAGATCTCTTCTCCCTGCTACACAAGCTCTCTTCCTTTTCTACCCCACTTCAAGCTCACTTTTTCCCTGCACCTCATCTCAAACTCTCTTCTATCCCCCTCCAGCTGTCCCAAGCTTTCTTCCACTCACCTCCTTCCTTAAGCTCTCTAGCTTCCACTGCTCCCACCCCCAGGTCTCTTCTCTGCTTCCTTCCATGCCAAGCTCCTTTCTCCCCCCCCCCCCACCTACCCCATATTCTTTCCCCTTCCCTTCCACGCTGCCTCCCACCTACTCCTTTTCGAATGCCACAAATGTGTGGGTTTAAGTAAACAATTTCACACACATTTATTGCTGTGAAAAGTGAACAAACATCAAAGTGTGAAGGAGACAGAGAGACAGACAATGCCCACTAAGCCTCTTCCTAATTTAGTTTTTTTCGGGGGGGGCAGCGGGAGGGGGAAGGGAGAGGAACGGGGCAGAGGAGATTTGGTACCTGGTTTGCTTCTTATCCACCTTCCTGCCTGGCTGCAGCTCCTAATGCAAGTGAACTTCTCTGACACTCTGCCTTTCACTTCTCAGCCTGGTAGCCAAGGTGACAGCATTTTTGTTGCTAGGAGACATAAGAATGACTCCTTTTCCCCCTCCCTGCTTTCCCCCTCCTCCACAATGGCTGAAGAAAAACTCCTCCCAGTGTAATCTTATGTACTGCTGTAGCCAGGAAGGAATGGTTCAGGAATCAGTGTCACTGCTATCAGCTTGTTTGCTATTATATTGTTGAAAATTACAGGGATGTTTTGGGACAGATTACGGTTACCTGGGGTAGGGCTGGGGGAGCCACCTATCCAGCAGATTTCAGAGTAACAGCCGTGTTAGTCTGTATTCGTAAAAAGAAAAGGAGTACTTGTGGCACCTTAGAGACTAACCAATTTATTAGAGCATAAGCTTTCGTGAGCTACAGCTCACTTCCTCAGATCCAGCAGAGGAGAGGCAAATCAAAAACCTCAGATCTGAAAGGGAAAAAACATAGGGATTCAAATCCCTGAATCCAAACTTCTCCAGGCACTTTTTATTCTGGTTCCAAACCAAAATCCATGGGATCCCAGAAATTTGGGTTCAGATGTGGGTGCTTGAACCCCTGTGCTGCCCCAGCAAATTCATCCTGCTCCCCTCAGACCCACCTCCCATCCACTTATCTTTCACCATCTTCAGAGAGAGAATCCTGGTATTCTGACTCTCCTCACCATCCAAGTTATTCAGAAGCTCCAGGGTGGTCACTACCCTACACTGAGCCTGGTACCTCTCCTCTCCCAACCCCTCAAGAGGGCTCTGGCAGCCACATGCCTCCCAATGGGTCTTCTGAAAATGATAAAAGACAAAAATACAACATCACCTCTGGATGAAACTTTTTCACAAAGCATTCCCTCTATATGCGACCTCTTAGTCCTCATCCTGAAAGGAAACCTGCACACCTTCAAAAGATGAGCCTGGAAGTTTAAATTCATAACTTTGCTAGTAAATATCATGGACTGAATAGAGTCACTGGATTTATTACAAGCATCTACAACCCCTCCCTCCCCCGTGACTGGAGAGATGTTAACAGGCCACTTCACCTTGAATGATCCCTTGAAATATGTGTTAACTACTATGTTAAACAAACTGTTCCACTTTATATTTGGCTGTGACACTGACATTTCCCAGACCTGAAAAAGAGCTCTGTGTAAGCTCAAAAGCTTGTCTCGCTCACCTACAGAAGTTGGTCCAATAAATGATATTAGCTGCTGACCCACCTTGTCTCTCTAATATTCTGGAGAACCAACATGGCTCCAACAGCACTGCATACCCTTTAATAATGTCAGATATGAATATTTTTAGTAGTCTTAGCAAAACACTCTTACCTTTCTCTCTCTCACTCCTGTCTTTGAGTATTTCTTTTTTGCTGTGCATCTTTGAGTCCAGAGCCTAATATAGGCAGTGGAGCAAATTATGAGCTGATTTAGGCCCCCATCCTTCAATTTAATAAATGGACAGATCCTTACACCTGTACAGTCTGTCTGAAGTCAATAGGTCTCTTCAAGGGCACAGGGTTCCATTGAGTCTGTTAAAGCGGCTCATTCATAAAGCTTCATTTTATTTTAACAAGACTGTTGCAGAATCTATACAGAATATGCAAGGGAACTTGAAAGGATTTTCCGCCCCCCAATATAGTGTGCATATTAAAAGGGCAGTATACGGTCATGTATTTTTTTTAAAAAAGTTTTCATCTATGTTACTAACCACCTTTGATTGCTAAAGCCCCAATCCTCTGTGAAACTCCTTGAAGTATCAGGGTGCAAAATGAATTTTAAAAATCTAATTTACTTTTCACGAGCTGGGATAGTTAAACTAGATAGGTCAGTTTCACTCTCGTGATCAATCAGTTTCACTGTCAGGTTCCCATGCCCTAACACAACTCTGCGATGTTTCGGTTACAAACACTATGGAAGAATTTTTAAATCTAATAAAAAAAATTCTATTTTCATTGACAATTTTTTTAAAAAATAGTGAAACCAATTATTTTCAGTTTTGCAACAGTCTCAATGATGACTAAAAAGTGCTAATCAGAAACTTGAATATTTTGCACATTTCTGAACATACTTAGCACTAAAACGTCCATAGAGCGTAAGGAACTAACAAAGGAAAATTCGGGCATTCAGATCCTGCATCTGCCACCAGCGTAATGAACCCATAAACACCCAGCAACTTCCATTTCACTATACTTCATACTAAACCACTCAGAAATTCACAGCAGCATTGGGAAAACCCTCAGCTACTCCTACTCTGAAGGCAGAAAATTTTGTAGCTCTAGAAGTTGCAGGATTAACAATATGTAGTTCAGCAGTTCCAAGAGCATCCAGTAGTAGGCAGGTTTCAGAGTAACAGCCGTGTTAGTCTGTCTTCGCAAAAAGAAAAGGAGTACTTGTGGCACCTTAGAGACTAACCAATTTATTTGAGCATGAGCTTTCGTGAGCTACAGCTCACTTCATCGGATACATACCGTGGAAACTGCAGAAGACATTATATACACACAGAGACCATGAAACAATACCTCCTCCCACCCCACTGTCCTGCTGGTAATAGCTTATCTAAAGTGATCATCAAGTTGGGCCATTTCCAGCACAAATCCAGGTTTTCTCACCCTCCACCCCCCCCCCCCACACACACACACAAACTCACTCTCCTGCTGGTAATAGCCCATCCAAAGTGACCACTCTTTTCACAATGTGTATGACAATCAAGGTGGGCCATTTCCTGCACAAATCCAGGTTCTCTCACTCCCTCACCCCCCTCCAAAAACCACACACACAAACTCACTCTCCTGCTGGTAATAGCTTATCCAAAGTGACCACTCTCCCTACAATGTGCATGATAATCAAGTTGGGCCATTTCCAGCACAAATCCAGGTTTTCTCACCCCCCACCCCCATACACACACAAACTCACTCTCCTGCTGGTAATAGCTCATCCAAAGTGACCACTCTCCCTACAATGTGCATGGTAATCAAGGTGGGCCATTTCCAGCACAAATCCAGGCTTTCTCACCCCCCTCCCTCCCCCGGAAACACACACACACACCCAAACTCACTCTCCTGCCGGCAATAGCTCATCCAAACTGACCACTCTCCAAGTTTAAATCCAAGTTTAACCAGAACATCTGGGGCGGGGGGGTAGGAAAAAACAAGGGGAAATAGGCTACCTTGCATAATGACTTAGCCACTCCCAGTCTCTATTTAAGCCTAAATTAATAGTATCCAATTTGCAAATGAATTCCAATTCAGCAGTTTCTCGCTGGAGTCTGGATTTGAAGTTTTTTTGTTGTAAGATAGCGACCTTCATGTCTGTGATTGCGTGACCAGAGAGATTGAAGTGTTCTCCGACTGGTTTATGAATGTTATAATTCTTGACATCTGATTTGTGTCCATTTATTCTTTTACGTAGAGACTGTCCAGTTTGACCAATGTACATGGCAGAGGGGCATTGCTGGCACATGATGGCATAGATCACATTGGTGGATGTGCAGGTGAACGAGCCTCTGATAGTGTGGCTGATGTTATTAGGCCCTGTGATGGTGTCCCCTGAATAGATATGTGGGCACAGTTGGCAACGGGCTTTGTTGCAAGGATAGGTTCCTGGGTTAGTGGTTCTGTTGTGTGGTATTGGTTGTTGGTGAGTATTTGCTTCAGGTTGCGGGGCTGTCTGTAGGCAAGGACTGGCCTGTCTCCCAAGATTTGTGAGAGTGTTGGGTCATCCTTCAGGATAGGTTGTAGATCCTTAATAATGCGTTGGAGGGGTTTTAGTTGGGGGCTGAAGGTGACGGCTAGTGGCATTCTGTTATTTTCTTTGTTAGGCCTGTCCTGTAGTAGGTGACTTCTGGGATCTCTTCTGGCTCTATCAATCTGTTTCTTCACTTCCACAGGTGGGTATTGTAGTTGTAAGAAAGCTTGACAGAGATCTTGTAGGTGTTTGTCTCTGTCTGAGGGGTTGGAGCAAATGCGGTTGTATCGCAGAGCTTGGCTGTAGACGATGGATCGTGTGGTGTGGTCAGGGTGAAAGCTGGAGGCATGTAGGTAGGAATAGCGGTCAGTAGGTTTCCGGTATAGGGTGGTGTTTATGTGACCATTGTTTATTAGCACTGTAGTGTCCAGGAAGTGGATCTCTTGTGTGGACTGGACCAGGCTGAGGTTGATGGTGGGATGGAAATTGTTGAAATCATGGTGGAATTCCTCAAGGGCAGTGATCCATCCTTATTCTAGCCCATTCATTACAATATCATACCAAGTTCCTTACCAAAATTCTTCCCACTCTATATCTTGTTTTGCCAACTTGCACAACTTTATTAGGAGTCTCATGATGTTTGGTGTTCTACTTAAAGGCCAAGTTCCGGGAGTAAAGAGGGATTACATGAGCAGCTTAGCCTTTATTTATGATTTTTAAATAACTTTATATCTCTAATTTTTGAAAAAAAATTGAAAATATTACCAGAGTGTACTGAAAGGCTCACAAATCAAATAGCAAATAAAATAAACCCCAGTTTTAAAAAAAAACCTCATGATGTTCAAGACAATTGTATGATTTTTTTTAAAGGATCTGACATGGTTTTTGAATGTCTGGACTTGGCAATACTGTACACTTCTGTTATGGAGTGTGCTGTCTGTCATTGTCTAGCAGGCTGCTACCATCCACCCCAGAGTTTTCTTTATTTCAGGAGTGAAGCTGTATCCCACATTAGGGATCTTTCCCCACTGTTGGGGACACTTGGCACTACACTAGGTAACTCGGGAGGGTGGAAGACCACGAGTGTTGATGAAGCCCTCCTGCTCTAGGCCAGGATAAACCAAGGCCCCTTTGCTTCTTGAACCCTCTGTGATCCTGCATAACACTGAGGAAGCTAGCACACAAACAGACAGGTTTGCACACGGCTCGTCAGCCAAGGCCAGCTTCGGCCTGGGAAACAGATAGATAAGGCAGAAATGTTTAGCAAAAACTGGTAACAAACAGGACCAAATAAGGCAAGGCTCAGGCAATGCTACTGAGGAAAAACACAACTGGCTGCTTTAGCTGATTGGCTACAGTATTGTATGGGGCAACAGGTAATTGGTTGCATAAGCTTGTGTAGTGAAGTAGGAAAAGGTATAAAATGTATACTGGAATCTGCTGCATTGGGGCAGGATTTGAGACAGCTCAGTCTCCCTGCGCCCTATTTGGAGCTCCAAATAAATCTCTCTGCTTCTCCACCCCGTTGTGGTCATTGGCGCGATGCATACCGGGCAACAAACCCAGCTGTTGCTTGCCTCGGGCACTCTGTGCCGGCAACAATTCTTGGCGTCCCTGGGTGGGCCTCAAGGCTGCTATTTAGCCTTGCCCAGACCCCTCCCGGCGGTCGAGGATTGCGGCGACAACCGACACCCAGCACACACCGGTGAGTTCATTGGGAGGCCTCAGGGCAGACGCGATTTGCTCGACCCCGGAGGGCACAACGGTGCAACGCGCCCCTATAGTGGAGAAGCAACTGCAGGCGTCGGTGAGGAACCGGTCCTGTGGAAAAAGTAGGAACAGTCCAGTGGGCTGGACTTTCTCTGTTAAGATCTGGGGACACCCAGAGTCGTTTGGGACAGGGACAGGGACAGAGTACTACAGGCAGGGCACGGTGTACGCCCCTAGAATGCATTCTAGCAAACAGGAAAGCGTTTGGATCAGATCCAATGACTAAAAGCAAATTGAAAAGGTTTTGTACAGTAGACTGGCCTCAATATCGGCTAGAGGACCAGGAACAGTGGCCACCGGGAGGATCAATCAATTATAATACGATCCTCCAATTAGTTTTGTTTTGTGAGCGAACGGGTAAATGGAATGAACATCTGTATGCACAAGCGTTTATGGCTTTAAGAAATAGAACAGACATTCTACAGAGCTGTAATTTGACTCCGACAGGACCGGTAGTAGCTAATGATAGCCCCCAGACCCCGCCCCCCATTGTTGTAATGGCAGATTCGGTGTCCCCTTCGGCCCCCACACCCCCACCTTATAAGGGTAGGATGCCTCAGGTTACAGAGATTGCCCCCTCGGTGGGACTCTATCCTTTGCTTACCAAGACTGTTGTGGCTCACCCAGGGGCAGACAGACATCAGGCTACCACCATGCAAGTTTACACCCATGTGCCATTCAATCCAATAGACCTAGCAGCTTTTAAAACACAAGCTGGGGAATTCTCCACGAACCCAAGCCAGTTTATTTCAGTCTTTGAGGGGTACTTCAGTAGTCACAAGCCGGATTGGGATGACTGTAATATCCTCCTGAGAACCCTGTTGTCTGAGGTGGAGCGGAATCAGGTTACAGCTAAGGCAAGGGGAGCGTCAGCTTTCAAGCGAAAGAAAGGAAGCTATCTGTCAAGTCCCTACCCCAAGCACTCGTAAACGGCTCAGAGCTTTTCTGGGTATGGCAGGCTTTTGCAAGATCTGGATCCCAGAGTTTGGACTATGGGCTAAACCGTTATATGACTGTGTCAAGGGAATGGATCACGACCCCTTTCACTGGTCCCCAGAAGCCGACAGGGCATTTAAAATCCTAAAAAGGAAGCTGATGGAAGCTCCAGCCCTGGGTCTGCCGGATCTCTAACGAAAAGGGGTGGCCCTGGGAGTGCTAGCCCAATTGTTAGGGACCTGGAAACATCCCGTGGCTTATTTTTCTAAGCAACTGGATCAGGTTGCAAAGGGTTGGCCGGCATGTTTACGGGCGGTCGCAGCTACTGCCCTAGTGCTTGAGGAAGCTAACGCTGGGAGGGGTTATGCAAATCTAAACTCCCCATATGGTCCGAGCCCTGCTAGACACCAAGGGTGGGCTCTGGCTCACCCAGGCTCAGATTGCTCGGTATCAGGCTAAGCTGTTATAGAACCCCTAGGTCACCCTGCAGTCTTGCCCCTCCCTTAACCCAGCCACCCTCTTGCCAGAAACAGAGGAACAGGAACACAACTGTTTAGAGATCATAGATGCCCAATACTCCAGCTGCCAGGACTTAAAGGATCAGCCGCTCCCAAATGCAGATTATGAATAGTACACTGATGGTAGCAGCATTGTCATGGAGGGGCAAAGGAGGGCGGGTTATGCTGTCGTGCTGAGGATGCCCACATGCATACCCTCATCCCATCAGTGGGGGAGCTTTTAACCCCTCAGTACTCTGGGGAAGAGAGGAAACTAGCTGACAAACTCGGTCTTCAGGAAAAAGAGGGATGGCTTCATTCTCCGGAAGGGAAGATCCTCCTACCAAAGGGCCTGATCCGGCCAGTACTGCAGCAGCTACACCAAAGTGTGCCAAGAAGCCTCCTGCGATGGCCCAATGCTCTACCCCTTGTCCTACTCCATGTCCACGCTCTCCCAAAGGGTAGATTAGGGCTCAGTCCCTTTGAAATTATGTTTGGAAGGGCATGGCCTATGAATGGGACACCGGTTCTGGCAGGGGAGTGGGAAATGGGGTGTGTTTTTTTTGTCTCAGTACATGTGCTCTCTGTCTGCTGTTCTCTCTTCTCTCCGCAGGTATACCAAAGACTTCCAGCCTCTTCCATTGGATACCCCTGTCCACTCCTTGCAGCCAGGTGACTCCGTGCTTGTTCATACCTGGAAGGACGAGCCTCTCCAAGAGAAGTGGAAGGGACCCCACACCGTCCTGCTGGTTTCCCACACGGCGGCAAAGGTCAAGGGACACAAAAACTGGATCCATTACTCTCGCCTGAAGGTGGTGTCTACTCCTTCCCTGGCATCAGTGGTCCCTGTATGCCACCCCCGAACCCATTAGTGAGGAAGATAGATTCAGTTTGATCCTTCTCCCAGCATACGGGGTGGGTAGATTGGCCAAGCTCTATCGCCAGCTCTCTGTATTCCTCACCAAGTTCGCCAGTGATACCTTGGCCATAGAGAGGAGCCTCAACACGGAACTTTATCAACTCCGGTTGTTGTCCCTGCAAAACCACCAAGCCCTAGATTACCTTTTGGCTGCACAGGGCAGGGTGTGTGCCCTGATTGGGGATGAATGCTGTACGTATGTCCCAGAAAATTCATAGGATATTAACAAGCACATCCTGTCAGCCGAACAGGCCCTTAACCAGTGGAAAGCCCAGGAAAGAAAGCCCACTATCTTTGCCTCACTCTGGGGATGTCTGCCCGACCTGGGGGGAGGCATTGTTCGTCTCCTGGTCACAGGTGCCGTGTTGTGTATTATCATTCTCCTCTTGCTTGCCTGTTGTAAAGCACTCATATACAAGATATGTGCCTCCCGCTCCACAGAAACCCCATTATATCCTCTTGTTGAGGATTCTAACTCCTCAACGCTGAATCACTTATTGTCCAGGAAATATGAGAAGACTCAGTTGCAAGCTTGTTGAGTATTCTCAAAGGAGGGAGTTGTTGGGGACACTGGGCACTACTAGGTAACTCAGGAGGGTGGAAGACCACGAGTGTTGATGAAGCCCTCCTGCTCTAGGCCAGGATAAACCAAGGCCCCTTTGCTTCTTGAACCCTCTGTGATCCTGCATAACACTGAGGAAGCTAGCACACAAACAGACAGGTTTGCACACGGCTCACCAGCCAAGGCCAGCTTCGGCCTGGGAAACAGATAGATAAGGCAGAAATGTTTAGCAAAAACTGGTAACAAACAGGACCAAATAAGGCAAGGCTCAGGCAATGCTACTGAGGAAAAACACAACTGGCTGCTTTAGCTGATTGGCTACGGTATTGTATGGGGCAACAGGTAATTGGTTGCATAAGCTTGTGTAGTGAAGTAGGAAAAGGTATAAAACGTATACTGGAATCTGCTGCACTGGGGCAGGATTTGAGACAGCTCAGTCTCCCTGCGCCCTATTTGGAGCTCCAAATAAATCTCTCTGCTTCTCCACCCCGTTGTGGTCATTGGCGCGACGCACACCAGGCAACGAACCCAGCTGTTGCTTGCCTCGGGCACTCTGTGCCGGCAACACCACTTCTCTGCAAACCAAATCTCATCTCCTGCAAGCTTACTAACTACAGCTTGCCCTCCTCCCCACTTGCTGCCTCGGCTAAGTTGCGCCAGCCTATTATGCCATCTGCACAGATTTCCAAATGAAACTTACATTTTGCAGTGTGCCAAGAGCCAAAACATAATTTGGCTGGATAGGATGAGGTGGGCATTTTACAAATGCAGTAGTTTAGACAAAGTAAAATAACAAGGACACTTTTGATTGACTGGGGAGATCAGAGCTGCTGTCATGAGTTAAAAATCTTCATAAAGGCACATGCCTCCTGTCAACATGTGAAAGCTAAAAATAGTGACATTTGGAGGGACAGGACACAGTCAGTACTGATCTAACATGCGCACACACACACACAAGGCATTTGCATGAGCCTTGCATGTTCACATATGTGGCACTGGTGTGCCAACACGTGTGGCACTGGGGCGTCTCTATAGGTAACACTGGAAAGGACTTGTCATGCATGGCACTTGTGTGCTCCATACATGACATTGTCATGGGCTTGCTATGTTTCCACACAAGGCACTGGCATGGGCTGAGCAAGACGTTTGCATTTTGTGTATCCGATTGGCCTTCCCCCGCTCCACTCCCTCTGATCCTGCCAGCAGTGTGCACCCCCCACCCCCATACTATGGCAGGGGCAGGCAATGTTCTCTGGAGACACACCACTGCCACATGTGCGGGTGCAACCGTGCCATGTTGTATGTGAACATGCCGGGCCCATGGAAGTGCCTTGTATGTGATGGGCCTGCTAGACCAGCACCGACAGTGTCTCCTCAGCTCCTGTGCCGCCCCGCCCCCCACGTCCTTATTTTAGCTTTCACACGTAGGCAGGAGGCATCTGCTTTGGGAGCGGCCTGCTGCACATCACAGCAGCGGCGCCTCCCAACCCAGCCGGGGGAAGTGGCAGTTGTAAGCAGCAGCAGCCGCAGCCCCGCCTCGCCTCGCCCGTCAGCTGCCTGCAGGCCCGGCTGTCCCAGACGCAGCATCCGCCTGCCAGGCCGAGCCGGGCGGAGGCCGGAGGGGGCGCGGAGGCGGCTGCCGCGGCTGGAATGGGGAGCCGGCCTCTGAGGTAGGGGGATCGGCGCCGCCTGGGCCGCGCGCCGCCCGCCGGGGACTTCGCGAGAAGCCTCCTCGCCCGGAGGCGGGAAGCCGCCCGGCCCCTGGCATCGGGCGGCGGCGGCAGGGGTGGGGATTCCCGCCCCCCCAGTGCCCGCCGAGCCGCCGGGAGAGGCCAGCCCGCCTGGTCCCCAGGAAGAGGCTTGTCCCACCGTGAGTCCTCTCCCCGCCCTTCTCGGGGCCCAGCCCAGCTGCTGCTCCGGGGAACTCCCGCTCCCTGGCGCCCCTCCTCGGCGTGCCAGAGCGCGGGGAGGGGGTGTCTAGGACGGTTTTGCCCCCAGAGCCTTTCTCCTCACGCCCGCCGCTCTGCAAGAGAGCTCCGTCCCCAACGGGGCCTCCTGCCTCTGTCTGTTCCAGTCTCTTCTCCTGGACCCCCAGCCCCAGCAGTGTGTGTGATCCCCCGAGGAACCAGCCCACGCTGCCCATTAAGCTTGAGCTACACTTAAAATTTAGGTCAGTACAGCCAAAGCATTTAGGGGGGTGAAAAATCCACAGCCCAGTGCCACAGCAATGCCAATCAAAGCCTCGGTGCGGACTTGCCGACCAAACCCTCACTGTGTATATACACAGCTAGGTCAATCAAAGGATGCTTTCCCTAGACCTAGCTCTGTTACTCAAGGAGGTGGAGTTCAGGGGTGCTGAGAGCTGTTGAACCACACTGTAATCCCTGTATATGATGGAAACCACTTCAAGTCAGAATCCTTAGTTCCAGCACCTATGGTGGTGTTTTCTGTTTTCTGGTGATGTTTTCTGCAGCGACAGAAAAACCCATGTCTGTGCTACGGTGTTAGGCTTTGTCTACACTGGCAACTGAACCACGAAACGTTTGTCTTTCAGAGGTGTAAAAAAACCACACACCCTGAAAGACAAAAGTTTTGCCGACGACAAGCACCAGTGTGAACTGCGCTTGCTCCTGCCAGCAAAGCAAACGCTGTGCATTGGGGTTGGAAGTTTTTTGTTGGCAGAAGAGCTCTCTCTCCTGCCGACAAACCCTTTTAGCGGCGCAGCTGAAATGACACAGCCATGTCGCTAAAAGCTGTGTAGTGTAGACATAGCCTTAGTCAGGGCACCATAGCTATGCAGCTATAGTCACTGTAGTGTAGACATGGCTTAATTTGAATGCTGACATAGGCAGAGAGAAATCTCCTCCTACAGATCATATCAGTACATGCATCTTGGAGCCTCTCATCACTACTATATATTTTTCAAACTACAGAGCATTAGTTTCATTCTAGATAGAATAAGTCTCTGGAGACTCTCAGACAATACTTAATAAGAATTTTTGTCAGGGCTCGTAGGCAGTTTTTGTAATAGTACCTGGTAGGTTTCCCCTCTTAACATTAACAACTAGGATAATAGAATTTAGATCCACACTTCTTCAAATTATTGAATACTTAATTTTATAACTTCCCATTGTGATTGCATCAGCCCTGATTTTTTTTTGAACTCATGGTTTGTCAGTAAAAATAATATTCGCAAAAAGATACTATGCATCCGATGAAGTGAGCTATAGCTCACAAAAGCTTATGCTCAAATAAATTGGTTAGTCTCTAAGGTGCCACAAGTATTCCTTTTCTTTTTGCGAATACAGACTAACACGGCTGTTACTCTAAAAAATAATATCGTACTTTGCTTTTAAATTTCAAAGGAAACGTGATTTTGGAAGACACTGACTATATTTTAAATTTAATCTACTGGTAAAACACATTTGAAACCTCACGTGGAACAGCGCTAATTGTGTAATTTTAAAAAAAGTGAACATGCAAGGAGATATAGTCAATTTGAAATCTAGTCAGTTCAAAGATTAAAAGTAGTTTCATGTACTATCCCTCTGCCAAGATTTACATCTTCCACTTCAATTTTTTTCCCCCGTCTTGCTGTGTGAAAGGCTTATACAAACAAGAGGAAACTGAGTACTGTGTGGTGAAATTGATTATAGACAAAGTGATGTAAAATTTCAAGGTAAACTTTCAGAAAACTAAAGGTAAAATGTTTTCTAATCTTTCAATTATAGTGTTCCTTTCAGGAATAATAGGATAAACTTTCAGATATGCAATTTTAAGTTGATGCTGTCCCTTTAAATTTCAGGAGCTTATAATGTATGTTCAAACTGTTTGAAAGCAGCTTCCCTCTGCTCTATACATTAATTTGTAATGTTGAATGGTGTTTGATTTTAGCTGTAGATATGAGGCCATATACAGGTGCATATATCCTCATTAATGTAACCTTCAGAAATTATTAGTTGTTCAGGCAGAAATGAATGTGGTATAATGCTTAAATAGATAGAACTGAGTTCCTACTGGTATTTGGGTACATTATTACTGTTAAGTACAGGATTTATGATATAAATTAAGGTCAGAGACATTTTATATTCGTGATACTTGAACAATGAGAAATAATCTTTCTGGACTTGGGGATGTCTCAGGAGAGTTGTCAGGAATTTAGATTACTATATTACATTTTATATGTTTTACATGTAACATTAAAATCTATAATAAACTAAATATTTCTGTTTCAAACAAGAAAAATTTCCACATAACCATGCCCAAGCCTGTTCGTAATTTTATCTTAACTTTTAAGTAGGGTGGATGGCTAAAAAAGCATTAATTCTCCAGAAGAGGATTCAAGATCAACACTGAAGGCACCAAAATGTCAAAAGAAATGCAAGAACTACAGAAACAGTGGCACTTCATGATGCAAACCATCCACACCAACTCCAATGTGGGTTTCGGATTATTTTATAATTTTACAGAGCATGTTCATAGAATACTTCTCCTTTCATCATTGTTGGATCATGCCCAATTTTATTTTATGGTTGTATGATAATGACAATTAATTATAAAACTAATATTGAATTCCAGAGAGAAAATGAGTTCCTTCTTTTAATAAGAGGACTCAAAAGGAACAAGACACTTACAAAAAATTAGAGGCATTTCTGTGGTACTCATTACTGTAGCATCTGAATGCCTCACAAATAGTAAAATTCACAACCGCTCAGTAAAGTAGGTGGCAAGTATTATCCACATTTTACAGACAAGGAAACTGGAGCATAGATTAAGTGATCTGGAACCCAGATTTTCTTATTCTTAGTACTATGTCATTACCTATCTGGTGCGTTCACACCAAAACACAGCATAAAGAAATTGATGTTCTACCTAAAGAAATTGATCTTCTCCCAGCTGCTGTGTGTGTGGTAGGAAACACATGGACCATTTTTGTGTAAGCATTAATTTTAGATTTAATTTTTGCGTAGACTCCTCACAGCTATTGTATATGCATTGCCCCATGACTTAACAGAGAGAGGGACTAATTCTGGGCCTTTGGAAATCAGTGGCAAAACTTTTATTGGCTTCCAGGAAAGCAGGATTGGGCCCTGGTCAATTTTGGGCAGCAGCTCTATTTTACTGTGATCCACCAACATAGTATTTTTTTTCCCGTTGATTTTTCAGTGTTGGAGGAGTAAAACAGAAATCTGCTAAAAAAAAATCAGTATATCTTTATAAGGTTTAATTATTTGAAGGGGGTAATTATGCGAGCTTCAAATGACAGTAACCTTTCTGGGCACAGTCAGGGCTTTAAAAACACTTAGTGCATATCTTTTCCAGATACAGCAGGGCTGTTGTCTTCCTTTCGTGCCGTCTGGCTACAGGGAGTTCTCTGCTCCCACATCTTCAGCCATGAAAGAGGTAGCTTTACTGGTATAACTGTTTTCACTAGGGTTTTTTTTTTTTTAATCAGTATAGTTATACTAGTAAAAAAAACTAGAGTGGACACAGTTACACCAATATAAAAGTGACTTATGTGATATAGTTATTCCATCTCCTATATGGGAAAAGCCATACTAGTATAAAGCACCTTTATACCGATATAACTGCATCCACACTAAGAGGATTATATTTTTTTAACTAGACTGATATAATTAAAGCTGTACAACTTTCCAATGTAGATGAGCTTGTAGTGTCCTCACATATAGAGGAGGGGAAGATTGCCAGTTTATAGGTGAGGAAGGATTTGAAGATTTTCAGATTTTTAAACAAACATAAATCATTGGATCAAAATTGTAGCTGGTAAAACTCCACTGAAATCGGTTGTGTTATACCATGGACCTGCATGTTTCGTTTACCATTTTGGCTTTTGATACTTATTTTAGTATGCATGTGTTTGAAGTTTATCAGTATCACAATTAACAGGATATTCCTTGTAAATTATTTTAAGCTATCGCTGAGGAATCTTCACCTCCTACTGATCTTTCTTAGTTGTTTTCACTTCACTGTCAAGTTTTTAGATACTAAAATACATGATCTGCCTTGCTAAATCCATTGTGATCTCTACCTTTGTTTCAACATGTGTTGAAGAAACTTTCCTTTGATGTGTTCACTGTAGAATTTTTGAAGCATTCAGACACTATGTTGATGAGTGCCCTAGAAGTACCTAAACAGACAGATGCTCATACTTTTGAAACAGGATGGCCACTGCCTCTGAAATTAATTCATCGACTTACATACTTATGAAATGTTTGTACCCATAATGTCACTAAAATGGTTTTGACCCCTTTCTCGGGTAATACAGACTTTAAAAAAATTAAAATTTGATCTAATTCTGCCTTTTTTCTTTCAATCATTTACAGGTTGTTTCTTTTATGAACTCTCGAGTTGGCCAGTACTTAGATGATCATCCTTTTGTTGCCCTGTCACTGTTGGTGTTTATTGCAGTATCTGCTATTCCTGTTGCAGTCTTTCTGATATTTGTGATTTCAACAACCATAGTCGCCTGTATGGGGGTTGTCGTCCTTGAAGGTATTTTCTTTATCTATTTATTTCCTTACTACAAAGATCAGTAACTTTTAGGACAAAGTTATTTACTTCAAGGATTTTCATTTCTCTTATCTCTCATCTGCAGAAGTTCTTGGTGCGAGCAAATCGTAATGATCTTTTTGTGCATGTCTCTACTTTCAGAAACAGCAACAGTCTTTTAATACCAGAATAGTATTCTAATTAAAAAGGGAGAAAGGATTTTCCTGTCTTGGGTGCAGATAATCCCAACACTGTACACTGTTTAATCCATTTATCCTTGCCATGGATAACTTTAATCTCTGGCCTTCAAAGAGATTTAGCAAGAGCACATTTAGAAGAGCAAATAGTTTTGTTTTTCCTTCTGGACTGTAACAAATGTCATGTATTAAAACTACTTTTCTCAAGGATACTTCCAGTTCTACTGTCCACCACCAAATAAACTTTGGGCCTGATTATTCCTCTCCAAGGATTCCCCATGGAAAGCTCTCTGTGAGCCAGGGGATCCACTTGGAAGAGAAGGGACAGACCAGGGTCTGACTTGGGGCAGGATGTATATTGTTTGCTAATCAGCCCTATGGAGCTCAGAGCAGAAAGATGATGTATTATCTTTCCATGGTGGGGGAACCCCCTGTAAAAAGACAGCAATTAAGGGAGATCATGACAGTGCTGCCCCAGTGGAGTTATTTTCCACAGCTAAATTGTGGCCAGAGCTGCTGGGGTGGCACAGAGCTTCTGTGCAGAAGATCCTAGCCCCCTCCTTCCCCCCAATCCTTTGGGATCTGCATGGAGCCTAGAAGATGAATGAAATTTGGGGGCTGGCCCCACAGGCTACTCCACAGGGAAGTAAGCACCACCCCATGAGAATTATCAGGGGAAAACTCTGCAAGGAGAACCTCATAGAGATTTCCTCCCCTGTAGCCCTCAGGATTTCCTGTGGATGGGGACTATCGGGCCTTCAACTACTACACTGTGAACAAATCAGCTAGTTGTTGTGCTACATCATTTTCACTGATAGTTTGAATTTGGGGTGGCAGTAGATCTCCTGGATCTAGTGTGTATACTTGTATATGTATTTGTGTAAATAAACTAATTCTCTCTTACTAGGTGTTGTAATATCAGTAGGTGGCATAGCCCTTCTTTGTGTGCTGTGTGGCCTGGGCGTCCTTTCATTGGCAGTTTCTGGAGTACTGAGTATTTGCTACATAGCTCTTTCAACGCTAATCAACTACTGGCATACTCCAAAGTAAGTATTAACATATTGATCTGTTCTGTAATGTCAAGCTGTGGCTCATCATTGGTTACCTTGTGATTAACTTAGGATAATAAACTCATTGTTCTTGGTCAGTATAGCATGTTACTCTGACCATTAATATGCAGCAGATATCTGTCTAGCCAATAATATACATTTATATTTTAGTAGAATTAATATAGGGACCTCTGGCTCTATTTTCTACTTACGGAAGAGGAGGAAGAAATAGTTATCAAAATTGCTTTGTATAATTGCATGTATTAATGTAACCTCATATCAAACAGATAAAATTATTCAGCTTTTAAAACACAGCAACAAATAAACAGGGTTATGTAGCTGCTTTAAATATTAAAGGCTTGAACGTACCAAATAGAAAGGATTAAGCCCCTGTAAAGAAACACCTGATCTGGGAAAGCTTTTAAAAATCCTGACTGTTCAGTTCATGCTTTTCATCTTTTCCCTATTACTAAACGAGGCTCTTGTAGAACTTTAGCCATGGTTTGGGTTTCAGTCATTTGATTCCTGTGGTATTCTTGATCATTATGTAACAGTTAGTAATTCTTTAGTTTACTAAATTGAAAGAACTTTAACAATTTAATTTCCTCTTACCTATGCACAGTGTGTGTTCACTTCTCGACTTGGAAGAAGAAAATAGAATACTTTTACTTTTATAGCCATTTTCTAGTCAATTTTGCTTTCTGGTTCTTCTGCATTACCACAATTATGCAGTGCTTTTGAGGCAACCGTTTCAAATAAATATCTATTTTAAAAGCAAAACAAGAAAGCCTTTTAAAAAATTGTGGAAATATTTCTGTTAGTGTTAGGTTTTGTAAAAGCCTGTTTTATGAAACCTGTAACTTAGCTTTGGTCAGATTTGACATGACAGTGTTCTTTTTAATTACACAATCACCTTTCTGTAAGGGCAGGTCAAAATTTCAAAACGCTGTATCAGCACAGCTGTATCACTGTAGCACTTTAATGAAGACGCTCTAAGACAACGGGAGAGAGCTTTTCCCATCATCTTAGTTAATTGGGAGAAACTCTCCCGCTGACATAGCGCTGTTTACACCAGCTCTTAGATTGATATAACTATGTCGCTCGGGTGTGGATTATTCACATCCCTGAGCGACGTAGTTATACCAAAGTAATTCTGTAGTGTAGACCAGGGCTAAGATGCAAAAAGTCTTGGCAAAAAGAAAAGGAGTACTTATGGCACCTTAGAGACTAACAGATTTATTTGAGCATAAGCTTTCGTGAGCTACAGCTTACTTCATCGGATGCATGCAGTGGAAAATATAGTGGGGAGATTTTATATACACAGAGAACATGAAACAATGGGTGTTACCATACACACTGTAATGAGAGGGATCAGGTAAGGTGAGCTATTACCAGCAGGAGAGGAAAAAAACCCTTTTGTAGTGATAATCAAGGTGGGCCATTTCCAGCAGTTGACAAGAACATGTGAGGAACAGTAGGGGGGAAATAAACATGGGGAAGTAGTTTTACTTTGTGTAATGACACATGCACTCCCAGTCTTTATTCAAGTCTAAGTTAATGGTGTCCAGTTTGCAAATTAATTCCAATTCAGCAGTCTCTCGGAGTCTGTTTTTGAAGTTTTTTTGATGAAGAATTGCCACTTTTAGGTCTGTAATCGAGTGACCAGAGAGATTGAAGTGTTCTCTGACTGGTTTTTGAATGTTATAATTCTTGACATCTGATTTGTGTCCATTTATTCTTTTACGTAGAGACTGTCCAGATTGGCCAATGTACATGGCAGAGGGGCATTGCTGGCACATGGTGGCATATATCACATTGGTAGATGTGCAGGTGAATGAGCCTCTGATAGTGTGGCTGGTGTGATTACGCCCTATGATGGTGTCCCCTGAATTGATATGTGGGCATAGTTGGCAACAGGCTTTGTTGCAAGGATAGGTTCCTGGGTTAGTGTTTTTGTTGTGTGGTGTGTGGTTGCTGGTGAGTATTTGCTTCAGGTTGGGGAGCTTTCTGTAAGCAAGGACTGGCCTGTCTCCCAAGATCTGTGAGAGTGATGGGTCGTCCTTCAGGATAGGTTGTAGATCCTTGATGATGTGTTGGAGAGGTTTTAGTTGGGGGCTGAAGGTGATGGCTAGTGCCGTTCTGTTATTTTCTTTGTTGGGCCTGTCCTGTAGTAGGTAACTTCTGGGTACTCTTCTGGCTCTGTCAATCTGTTTCTTCACTTCAGCAGGTGGGTATTGTAGTTGTAAGAACGCTTGATAGAGATCTTGTAGGTGTTTGTCTCTGTCTGAGGAGTTGGAGCAAATGCGATTGTATTGTAGAGCTTGGCTGTAGACAATGGATCGTGTGGTGTGGTCTGAATGAAAGCTGGAGGCATGTAGGTAAGTATAGCGGTCAGTAGGTTTCCGGTATAGGGTGGTGTTTATGTGACCATCGCTTATTAGCACCGTAGTGTCCAGGAAGTGGATCTCTTGTGTGGACTGGTCCAGGCTGAGGTTGATGGTGGGATGGAAATTGTTGAAATCATGGTGGAATTCCTCAAGGGCTTCTTTTCCATGGGTCCAGATGATGAAGATGTCATCAATGTAGCGCAAGTAGAGTAGGGGCATTAGGGGACGAGAGCTGAGGAAGCGTTGTTCTAAGTCAGCCATAAAAATGTTGGCATTCTGTGGGGCCATGCGGGTACCCATAGCAGTGCCACTGATTTGAAGGTATACATTGTCCCCAAATGTGAAATAGTTATGGGTGAGGACAAAGTCACAAAGTTCAGCCACCAGGTTTGCCGTGACATTATCGGGTATACTGTTCCTGACGGCTTGTAGTCCATCTTTGTGTGGAATGTTAGTATAGAGGGCTTCTACATCCATAGTGGCTGGGATGGTGTTTTCTTGGGGCTCCTCTACAAATGCAACTAAGTCAGGATACCTGGTTACAATACTGTTCCATTTTGTAGTGCAGACAGGACCTTGACTGTGTTCCATAACTGAGCTAAAGCCTTGTCCGCTCTGCAAAACACAGTTAAGGTCCTGTCTATATTACAGATTGGAAGCATGTTTTAACTGGGTCAGGGACAACTGTATTATAAATGGTCCAGCAGACTAGAATGTATTTGTATTGTAAATGAGGGCCTAAGTCACAGTGTTACATGTGCATTCTGTCTTGTAAGAGGAGCTAAAGAGGATTAAGCCGGAGTGCCACCTATAGCCTGCTTCTATTACTATTGGGGACTAGCTCTATCCATGTAGTACTACTTTCTAGGGTCCAAATCCCCCATCCAGCAGAAGGCAGACCTGTAGGGAATAAAACTGAGGGTTCCATCAGAGGATTTTCCTCAGATTTGGCATCTGGAGGGCAGTGTCCCTTCGATATCGGAGGACAAACAGAACCACCTGTGACTCCTAAGGGAATGCCAAAACATAGGATTATCAGGCAGAAGTCCTGTCTTTGCGCTGGCTCCAAAGCTTGTTGCCACTCCTGTTCTCCGGCAGCATGGCTTCAGTGGAATCGTTCTGCTAGGTCTTTTATATCACCTGATGCTCCAAAAAATTTCCCCTCCTTTGTCCACATGAGGGTTGTTCCACATTATACAGCCAAAGCTAAAAAAATTTCATCATATTCATTGCAGATCTTTGAGGGTAAGTGAACGACATGCATCAAGCCGATACCCATACATGGATCCCTGGATCCTATGAGATAATTGCTGGGAGAGCACCCAGATAATTCAATAATAGTTGCTCTAGAAATGCTAGGTAATAGGTTTGTCAACCCCCATATTGCTCAACTTTCTTTGTGTTGGGTAAGATCTCAACAATCTCCTGTGGAAGCAAAACCCAGTAAATTTGACCATTCTTCTCATTATACAGCAGCCTGGTAAAGAAGCAAGAAGCTAATGGAAACAGTTTGCTACAAAGTAGTCCTCCTGTCTTGGACCCTTCTAACAAGAACACAAAGAGCGAATGAACAGGACTTTCCCAGCTTCCTGTCTTCCTTGATATGCACTTACTTGTACTGTTCTGAATTATAATTTTTTGTTTTCCTGTCAAATACTCAAGCTTTGTGCGTTGTTTATGGAAATTGAGACTCAATATGCCTCTTTGGTTGTTGCTGTAAAATGCATAGTAACAGTATCTTAACCTGTAGTCAATTCACTGTCATGCTAAGTGTACAGGGCATGGTGAGAAATCTTCCAAACACACTACAGCGTCCAGTCCTGTTGCTATAAAAGCAATAATTCGGAATAAAATTGGGGCAGTTTTGTGCAAGGAGGAAGTGTGTTTTGAGATTATAACTGTTGGTGTTAGAATTTAATCAAAGGGGAACAACCTGACTGCAGCAGTTGGATGTTTTTGCACTTGGGAAATGGGAAAGCACAGCAACACAAGGTAACACATGTTTGAATACTGGAAAAATATTTTTAAACCTTAACAGTGGTTATCAAAATATCTGTGTGGTAAAGAACTACGCCTGCACCATGTTAAATATATCTGTTGTTGGAAAAGCAAGGTAAAGGAAGTTTTACTATGTATAATATTTAATAGCCTAAACCAGTGGTTCCCAAACTATGGGTCGGACCCCCTAAGAGTATGGGGAGGAACGTTCTGGGGAGCACAACAGGGCCAGGGCCAGCCCCCATGGGGGGCAGAGAGGGAGTGCCACCAAGTTCTGCTCTTGGCCCTGACCACGTCCCCAGCTGCAGCACTGGCTTCACTCGTGACCATGGTGCCCAGCCCCAGCTCCAGCTCCTGACCGCAGCTCCCAGGATGGGTGAGTGTGGTTTGCGGATCAGATGGGGGGAGGGAAAAGAGGGAGCAAAAAAGCTTGGGGACCACTGGTCTAAACTCTTACATGTTTTGATAAGTTATTCAGAAGGGATACCTTCCTCATTCTCCTTCCATCCGACAAGAGGTGCGGATTAGGGGCTTAGTGTTCGAGTGTTTTTGCAAGTCTGTTTTGCTTACCAATTTTCACTCTTTGACTATGTAAATTCTGTGAACTTTTTCTGGGGGAGGGCAAATACTAAACATCTTTACTTAAATAGTAACCTTGTGTATCTCAAAGATACTTAGTTTAATAAAGTGCTGTTTGTTTATCTGGGTTGTCTTTTTGCTGTTACCCTGTTTATCCTTGCTAAAGTAACAAAAACAAGTTTTCAAAACTTAAACCGTAATGAACATTACTTAGAATTAGATTTCAGTTTTTACAAGCTCTTGCTTCATTTTGTATTAACCCAAACACGTCACCTTGTGAGTTATTCCTCAATAAATTTGACAGCCACAAACTGTGGCCAGTTTGGCATTATTTGGGGATATTCAGCCCTCCTTGTCTTTAAATGGGCAGCAGCATTCTTGGTCCTCAGCTGGTATAATGTTGCAACGTTGCATGAACTGGTACACTGTCTCTAAACTGAAGGTATATTTCAAATTATCTCTCAAAACAAATATGCCCCTTAGTGTAGACCCAAATTTACTCCTGTCTCAAATTTTACATCAGCTAAGGATTTGTATGGAACAACATTGTAACTTTGCTGCAGAATGCTGCACTTTTATTCACGTTCAGGGCTGACCAAGAAGAATTCACATCACAGCTGCAGTCAGTACAGCCCATCAGCAAGTTTTTATTACGTACGCTTCTGCCATCTCTGCGAGTAGTCTTACCTGCCAGCTTCCAAAAGGAAAGTGCATTCTTTAGTGAAGCTTTCAGCAGCAGCTGCTATATCTACAAGTGTGCTGGCTTTCAATTGCTGCAATAAAACAATAAAGACAAACACTTCCCTTTGCACCTGGAGGAATTGCAGACCCAAGGTAAGACAAGAGCATTGTAATGAAAATATTGATAAGCAGTAATTGCTTTGCACTGGTATGTGAAGAAACTAATGTAATTGCAATTACAGTGACTCCAATTTTTAAGTGAAGTCTGTTTCTTCATACATTTTCCTTGCTGCCATTGATGCTAATAGCACAAACTTGTGCATAACAATTTCCCCCTTATCTCCAAAGCAAGAGAGGACATGGTTAAGTCCTATTTTCTGAAACGAGTATAAAAGTATGCCCCAAGAAAGGAAGCAAGTTAAAATTTGGAATGATTGGGAGTCAACACTTATACTTTTCCTTTCAACCAACCTTATTTCCCTGTGCAGGTACCAGAATGGACCAGAACTGCAATGAACCAGTTGAGAATGCAGTTTGCAAATTAAAGAGACTTCTAAGGGGCAGTGTGACCCAAAGGGTTGTGATGCTGAAAGCATCCTGCCCTATCTGGTAAATGAAGTGAATTTTTCACTGTGCTGTTAGACCTTAAAATGGTCACTTGTCGATGAACCACCAGGATAGAAATTATTGCTAAGTACTAGGAATCCTTGTGGTTAGCAAGAAATGGGACTTGAAATCACATCAATCTGATTATCATCCTACCTTTCCTTGCATTACTGCCTACTATCCACTCTCACTAGAACTATTATTCCTAGTATAAAGAAAAGGAGTACTTGTGGCACCTTAGAGACTAACCAATTTATTTGAGCATGAGTTTTCGTGAGCTACAGCTCACTTCATCAGATGCGTCTGATGAAGTGAGCTGTAGCTCACAAAAGCTCATGCTCAAATAAATTGGTTAGTCTCTAAGGTGCCACAAGTACTCCTTTTCTTTTTGCGAATACAGACTAACACGGCTGTTACTCTGAAACCTATTCCTAGTATGTAATCTCATCTTCCAAAGTGACTAATATCAATGAGTCTACAGTTCATGAGTGCATTGGCTGCTAAGACTATGTTGTAATTTAAGTTGTGGGAGAAGCAAGACAGTAATTTAAATGAAAGCCTAGGTCCCACCTCATTTAGTTTTTCCAATATTGTATTTATTACATGTAAATGCTATAAAACTTCAACAGTTTCACACAAACCTTGAAAAGAAATCTCCTGATTAGTTCCCCTCCTCTCCAAGCAGCGCCTGCCTGTGTTGACCATAAGCAGTCCTTGCTTCCACATTCCACAGATGCTTCAATGGTCCACTGGAGTAAAATGGGAAAAATATTGGGGAAGGGGGAGAGAGAAAGAAGAGGTCCTTCATTGCACTGCAACTCAGCAGGTTTGTCAGAAAATATTATAGCTCCCAATATATTTACTCATCCAGCCCTTATATTTTCAGCCACTAATAGCTCATATTGTTTGAGTTAAAAGCAAATGGAAATTAGCCCAAACCCTAGCATATACAACTGAAATTTAAATGTTGGCTCTTCAGATTAACTCTTTTCAGGCAGATAGTATTATTGACTTGCTTATATGAGTCATGAAAGCCACAGCTGCCCTATATGTTGAATGCATGTGTTTGTGCATGTGTGTAATGTATTTCGATTTACTTAGCGCAAGTCCCAGTGTCTTTTTATAGAACATAGGTTTATTTCTCAGTCCACCAATGGATCCCAGTCGCTGCCTTCTGCACTACATAAATGAGCTCTGCTTCTCTGTTCTCCCTCCCAGTGTGTTAATAGGCACTCAGCTGACAGCCTGCTGATAGGCACTTTCCTCTTACATTTTGGTGTCAGTTTCACCTGGCATTGGTGTAGAAGCAAGAGAGTCAGAGCTTTACAACAGCAGCTTTTTAACAGAGACAGCAGCCTCTGCTGGTTCTCAGAGTAGCAGGTTTGAGCATCATCACAGGATCTCCCAGGAACTGGCCACATTAAACGTCAGCACCGCAACATCTTCAAACTATTGATCAGATCCAATTACTGCTGAGGGATGGATATTAAAACAAATCCTACAGAGAGCTTGAATGGCTGCACTGCTAACATCACCAAGGCTGTGCAAAACTTTTCCTTGCCTGGTAAGTAAATGAGTAGGTGAAAATATATATTTGTGCATGCTGTCAGGAGGCCTTATATACAGGGATAATTGCTGATCACTTTTCTCAAAGCTAAAAGTGATGGGACTGGGGCTATTATGAGTCTACTATATAACTAAGGAGTATGTGTATTATATACACACACATTTATATATGCATGCATCTGGTGTGTGTGCATATACACAGACTCCTACATAAAGAGATACACACATGTGCATATATTGTACACAAGGTGATAGATGTGTGCATATACACAAACGTATGCTGTATCCAAAGAAACCTAGATGTGCATATTCATGTGTAGCTATATGTATGAGTGTGTGTTTACACATAAGTGCAGATATATGTATAACTAAGTTTGCTGTATATAGTATATATCACTGTACACATACATGCAGATACACATACACCTCTGTCTGTCTATGTGTGAGTGTAAATAGATTTGTACATATGTGTAGAGGCATGTGTATTATATTAACACACTCGCCACCTTATGTATGTGTGGAAAATACATTATTGTTATATTGCTATAAGCATATTATCATTGTTTTATTAGAAACCAGGATGTCCAGTCTGTAAAGCCCCTAACTTCCCCTGCACCCTCTGCTCACGGTACACATGCCCTGATGTTTCTCTGCCTATGCTCTGTCTCTGCAGGTGAGCCCAGCACTGTAAGCTATGCTGACTTCATCATGCCTACCCTGTTTAGCATCATCTTCTTCCTAGGCATCATTGGTAACAGCCTGGTGATCTGCACAGTCTTTAAGAAATCCAGCCCCAGGAGCAGTGTCCCAGATATCTTCATCATCAGCCTCTCCATGGTGGATCTGCTCTTCCTCCTGGGCATGCCCTTCCTCATTCACCAGCTGCTGGGCAACGGAGCCTGGTACTTTGGGGAAACCATGTGCACCATTATCACTGCTCTGGATGCCAACAGCCAATTCACTAGCACCTATATCCTCACTGCCATGTCCATTGACCGCTACCTGGCCTGAGTGTACCCTTTCACCTCCACTCGCTTCAGGAAGCCACTTGTGGCCATCCTGGTGATCTGCATGCTCTGGGCCCTCTCTTTCCTCACCATCACCCCCGTGTGGATGTATGCCCGGCTCATCCCTCTGGATGGGGGGCTGCTGGGCTGTGGGATTCGGCTGCCAGACCCGCAGAATGACATCTACTGGTATACGCTCTATCAGTTCTTCCTCGTCTTCGCCATCCCCTTTACCCTCATCACTGTGGCCTACAGGAGGATCTTGCTCAGGATGGCCAGGTCCTCAGAGGCACTCACTGGCCAGAGGTGCACCAGCACCTGCACCAAGAAAGTGACACGTGTGGCCATTGCCATCTGCCTGGCCTTCTTCATCTGCTGGGCGCCTTACCATGTGCTACAGCTCGTGCAGCTAGCCATGCGCCACCCCACCCTGCCCTTCTACTATGCCTACAACGTGGCCAACGTGGCCATCAGCATGGGCTATGCCAGTAGCTGCCTCAACCCCTTCATCTACATCCTGCTAGGGCAGACCTTTCGCAGGAGGCTGGTGGTTTCCGTCAGGCCGGCTGCTGCAGGGGAAGAGGCTTCCCAGAATGGGGGCAACAGCGCACAGGGGGACCCAAATGAGTCAGGACAGCCACTGCTGCACCTGGTGTCTGTCTCTGGCAGGTAAAGAGATCGGCAGCAGGTGGGAGATTCCCACACAGCCCAGAAAAGCCCCTGGTGGTCTCATGTATTAACTATAGACATTCCTCCACAAATGCACACACAGTTGTTTGGCTGAGTACCAATGGCTGTCTTGTGGTGGGAGTGGTTCCTCTGCCCAGCTGATCTCTTGTGGCTGGAAACAAGATTTCTGCAGCGTCAACATTTGGGCTGGGTTCTGTCTGACGCTGAGCCAGTTCATGTGTGTCCTCTAAATTCTTCCTGGCTAGACGTGAATTACTTTCCCCCCTGGCAAGTGAAAGACTTTTGCACTCTTCATATATTCTCACTGGAAGGGCCCAGGCACCAAACATTTTAGTGTTGGTGTTAAATTCCATACAAGCAATGAGTCATGGCTTGGCTGAGAGGCACTGCCATTGGATCACACCTGGCGTGCGTTTCAACTTGTTTTCTTGCTTTAAGTGTGTGAAGAATGATGACTTAAGACCAGCTCTGATCCTTCTCTCCCTGGGGACAGATCAGGAATCTAATACATTTTAAAGCAATTCAACAATAGCATTTTCACTTCTCTATTTACATCGTTCCATCTGCATGTGATCATTAACGCATAGCCAATATTGTACTCATTTCCTAGTGATCAAAGCCAGCTTTCTGCCAGCAACATCAGCTGTTCCAGAGCCAGAAGAATAATTTCAAATGCATTTAAAATTAAATCATGGATTGAAAATAGCCAAAGAATAACTGTTCTGAACTGTATTATTATAGTACACCCACCAACATGACTTGAATGATTAGCTGCCACCAGGTCATCAAACCATTGCACAGCGGAAAATAACGACTGGACTCTATGCACTTCATTAGACAGAAGTGTTTGCTGACACTGGCAGCACATCATGTCCACATTCCTATCACCATAAAATTTCTCCAGCAGTGGAGAGCAATCCTTTGATGGACATAGGTTTCCAAAGCATTAGGCCAAGGACTTTTAAGCATTATTTTGAGTGACTGTTTTTGGGGTGCCCAATGTGAGACACCTTTTTAAGAGGTTTCTGAAAATTGGGTTCCTTTCAGATCAGGCCTCTTAGGCACCTCAAGTTGGGCACCCAAAATCAGTAGTTTTGTTTTAATATTGGCCATTTTTATTATTAAAGTGGTAATGAGTGTCTATATCCATAGAAAGATGAGTGAATGGGAAAGACAGTAGTAACAGCAAAGTTTCCATAACGCTCATTATTCCTGTCATTTATCATCAGAAGACAGCTTTTCATAGTTTAAAAGGTCTTTGCTTTTTTAAAAAAATATAGTGGTGGGTCCATAAACGCAGTACAAGGCAAAATAATTTATTTCACAGAAACAGACACTAAATCAGAATTTATCATCATGTTTTATGAAGAACTGTAAAGTTCTGTCGTGTTCCATAGCTCTTTATTTTAAAACGAACAACTACCATTTCCTATTTGTCTATATTGTGTTCTATCCAGGTTCCTAAACAGTGCCCTAGACCATGGTATTCAAGTAACTATGTGCTAATTGAAAAAAAGTGCATTGCCTGTTATTTTATATGTTCTGTGTAACTCTGAGTTCCCCAACCTCTTACTCTAATCTGTCTGTCCTTAAGCTTCTGTGAGCTGTTCATTTAGCCACCTGTATGTTGAATGAATGCGCCATGTAACTGCTCAACGGAGGTACGCCACCAGGAACTCTCCAAGGCTGTGGCTGTTTCTGGAAGCCCCAAGAGGGAGCTCCACAGATGAGACACTAAAACCCTCAGGCAGTATTCTCTTCTTAGAGTGAGCCTCCAAGAGGCTGGAGAGGATATTTGTCTCCACCCTGCATGAACATGAGACCCATAGAGAGTCCCCAAAAGAAGTGAGCCACAGCACCTGGTATGCATACACGCACACACGCACGCATACAGTTCTGCGTGGAAAGGGGGGGGATCTGGACGCATACCCTCTGGAGTATCTGGAGAATACCCTCCGAGTCCATTTTAAAACCCACTGATGTCAGTGGAAAGATTCCCATTGGTTTCACTAGGCTTTGATCAGGGCTCTTGAGCAGATTTGAAGGGGTGATCTGGCCCCAGAAGTCTATTCTTTTCCTCTATACTTGGGTTTACATGCCTCCATTTGTCTGCACAGTTGAATGTTCAGCATTTACTCTCTCATTTACTTTCACCTTCTCTTCCTCCACATACATAGATCATGTCATTTAAGACTTTGTCACTCAACTTTGACAGCTGCTAGAACAGTGGTCAGACTGCTTTCTCCAGAAACAATGTGTGGGTATATTCCACAGAACCTAGCACATCATGATCCCACACATCACCTGGCAGAGGGCACTATTAGAAATAAAAAAAGGTTTACTCTTTCCTCTTAACTTTCCCTTCAAGGTCCTGAAGCTCAGCTGGTGTAGCTCCACTGAAGCCAATTTCCACTGAAGCCAATGAAGCTCTGCTGATTTATACCAGCTGGGGATTTGGCCCTAACTGATCTATTTACTTGTGCCTTTTAAACTGATTTTTCATGCTGAATACTTGATGTGAGTCAAAATAATGAGTTTTAACTTTAACTGTAGGTGCTAACCAGACATGGATTAGTGTCACTCTAACATTCTTATGATTCTGACCTCTGACAATTCATTAGAGCCACTTTTTTGTTGTTGTTGTTAAATGTCACTATTTTCAGTCCTGCAGCATCACTAAGATTAACATAGTCTCTGGCCTGGGAAAGTTAGCATGCTGATGGCTGGTACAGATCAGGCCAGGTGTGCCTTGATTATTACTAGAAAGTATAATTCTTCAGATTGCTCTCCGATACAGTTCAATAAGTAAGGGTAGAACAGATGTCCTTTTGTTACAGAAAAGAACACTGCTATTGGACTGTTGCACTATTTGTGAGACTAGATGATCACAATGGTCCCCTCTGCCACGAAATCTCTGAAAACCAGCTCATGGCTATATCAGACACTTTTTTCAAAGGTGGGACTGTTTTAAAGCACTTGGACTATTTACAGTATCCACTCTACCTCAGTGGCATTAGAGTGGTTCAATTAATTGACTAGGTGTACAGTCACATAGCCATTACTTGTAACAAGCGAAAGTAGGTGGCTATATTGGGGGCGGAGGGAAGAGGCACATTCTTGCAAGTAGACATCAGTGATTGTCCAGTTGCATGTTTATCTATTCTTTACTCTCCCCTCCATGACAGCTCTTTTGTGGTACAGCACACAGTTAAACAGCAAGATGATGGCTATATCCTTCATCACGTAATACAAGGAGCAGTATTATGAACATCAGCTTCTCTGCACTGCTTTCCCAAAGTCTGTTCGGTGAGAGAATTCCTTGGTGGAGGAAGTGTCCCACCATGCTCACGAAAGGCAGGATCAGAGCACAATAGGCGTATCCCAATACTGCAGAGTGTACTCACGTCCAGGCTTGCATGCATGTAAACCCGTGTAGGTATCCACAGTACAGACCCACACACAACCTATACCTGTGCAACCATATCCTTGCAGTTAAATGGGGGCTAGGATTTCTGGGGGCATATCTGGTTAGCTTCACTAACTGGAGCCATTCTAGGAATTGGTTTGCAATGTATTGTAGGAGAAATTGTCTGTCCTTCCCAGGTCTCTGTGCAGAAGTGTTCTTAGCTCTGCCCATTCTTCATTTCTGTCCATTCCAGCTGGAACCACACTGTGGATCTAGCACCAGTGGATGAAATGTTATTGCAGAGTACAGACAGAGGCATGGAACAATGGGAAGACATTTCAATAGCAGTTTCTGACTCTTGGAAGGTGGTGGCTGGTCCTAGGAGAGTTCATTTATGATACATTGGAGACACCTGTTATATGCTGCAGTAGCTCAGGATTGCCCATGTATAGCTCAGAATTTCTGGTGTAGGGCAGCTAGCATGGCATGGTGGGGTCACTTGGTCATGAAGACCTGGGATGACTAGCAATAGCTCCAGACCTTCATGGAGCTGTGTGAAGAGCTTGCACCTATTTCTCAGTGTCAGGACATGCACAGGAGGGAGGCTGTACCAGTACAGAAGCAGGTTGCTATTGCCATCTGGAAACTGGCTGTGATGGGATCCCCAGGGTGCAGCCTGGGACTCTGGTACCACTGTGCCCCCCTAATTCTCCAGCATGGACTGTTTCTTACAATGCCTTGCTAGTGACCAACAGCAACTCCCTCCAGGCGTTGTCGTCACTCAGCACAACCGCATGTGGAGCCCCATATCCGGCTATATTGCATGAAAACTCCCAGAGCCACTCATGAATCACACTGAGAAAGGCACTAGCCAAATCCCCCCAGCTCCCAGCCTTGTACCTCAGGAATATACCATCTTCCACTGCACAAGACGAGCAATGCAGATTTATTGATTGGTTCACCGCTTCATCGATGGAAAGCGGATATACACTAGCCTTTGCAAACCTGAGAAAACACTCTTACCAAATACTTCAGGCAAATTCACTGGTAAAGATAAACAGTTAAACAAATGTATTGACTACAAAAGATAGATTTTAAGTGATTATAAGTGATAGGCAAAAAGTCAGAGTTAGTTACCAAAATAAAATATAAGCACGCAGTCTAAACCTATTAGAGAGAGCAACAACGAGATTAAGCAGTTTTTCCTCACCCCACTGGATATTGCAGTCCTGAATATACGGGTTTGTCCCTTAAACCTGGGCCAGTCCCCTTTGTTGGAGACTTCAGTCTTCTCAGGGTCCCTGTTGCTTGCAGCGTAGGTGGGGGAAGGAGAAAGGCCCAGCATGTGGCCACTGTGTTCTGTTTTATGCCCTTAGTCCATGAGCTTGCAGAACACAAGTCCAGGCATGCCTGGTGGGCATTGCTGAGTCACAATGTAAAGTAATACCCCCAGTGTGTCTCCTGAGAGAAAGTCATTGAATTGTAACTCCTTTGCTGGACGATGGCTGGTGATGTCTATTGAGCACCCATCCAGGCACTGGTTACCTCACTTGTCATTGTTTCTGGAGAGCTAGTATCTGGGCGCTTCCCCAACCCACAGCATATTTTAGTGACAGCCATACAACACAATTCTCACAACTTCATATGCCATAATGATATAAATATTTAGATAAAACCATGGCTTTCAGCAGATCATAACCTTTCCCGTGATTTCTCACACGGCATGCTTTATATGAAATATCACAATTATATATAAACGATGAATATGGAGGTTACAGGGCACTCCCCAAGGTATAGAATGTCACATTAGCAAACTGGGGTAGCCAGAGGTCCATGACTAACCAGTCTGGTGCTGTTGGCAAATCCACAGTCAATGTTGTAGTGGTGAATGTTTGTGAGACAGTCAATACTGTGATTTAGCCATGGACAGTGGACATAACTAATATGCTTGAAATAATTGTTGTCTTAGACAGAATGGGCTTCCCAGCCTGGGCTGGGATAGCCAATGACACTCATGAGCCCATGGTTTGCCTAACACAAGAAGTGGATGAATACATCAACTTCAATTGATGCTACTTGATCATTCTACTGCCCTTGATTGACTACAAAGGCAGGTTCGTGAACATCAACATGAGGTACTAGGAAGGGGCGCATGATGCTACAGTGCTCAGGAGATCTGGTGTTTACCTGTTTGGACAAGCAGGAACCTTATTCCCTCCAAATAACACAGTTATCAATGTGGGGTGTGTGCCCACTATCATTTTAGGGAACCCTGCTTACCCCCTACTGGTCTGACTCATGAAACTGTATCCTGATCACAGAGCATGTAGCAGAAGAAGGTATAATTACACAGTTAGATGCTTCTCCAAAGGATCTTCCTAAGCTCCAGCATCATGTATCAACTGGGAGGCACTTTTTACACCACTACTTTATCTTCAGCTTTGGAATGCTGTCTTCAAAGACCTAAATGAATATAGCATTTGATTCCTCAACTGTGCAACTGCAGCACAGAGAGACAGCAGACACTTTTAACAGCAGCCACTGGGGAAGCTGCCCGCATAGGAGGTACTGATGTAATTTTTTTAAAATGTAATTGACTGGACACATATTTGCAAATAAAGGTATTCGACATTAATTTAGAGTAAGAAACCCCACACAAACTCTGACAGGTTGAGAAATTAAACCCAGAAAGTCAAGAAAGTCAATTCTGGTTCCAACAGCAACCATTCCTCCCCAGCCTTAGTCACATGTATGCAGACAGCAGATTAGTAGCCTATCGTGATGTGATAAACATGACTAGAAGCCTGGACAGACTTCCCTATGAGGAGGTGAAGGAGAGTGAACATGATAAAGTTAAATAATGAATGGTACAGAAACGCTATCCTGAGCCTTCCTATTTGCCCTCTCATAGTGGAAGAACAATACAACAGGCAACAAAATTGAAAGGCTACAAGTACAACATGAATTCAGTTAAATACTATTTTTTACACAATGCAGTTAGCCCATGGAACTCATTGCTGCAAAGGCCAAGAGATTAGTAGGACTGAAAACAGATTAGACACTTCTATGGAAAAACAAAAGCATCCACAAGTACATTAGATGGGATATATCATTTTTAAAGAAGGGTTAAACCCAAGCCCTCATGTTTCCGGGCATCCAGTGGTCAAACATTAACTGGGAAGCAGTGTGGCCTAGTGAATAGAACTCTAACCTGGGACTCAGGAAAGATTTGGGTTTATTCCCAGTTCTACTCCTGCTTTGGTGGGTGACCATGGCAAGCACCATAACCTCTATGTGCCTCAGTTTCCCCAGCTGTTAGATGCAAACTTCTTTCACAGCACACCTGGAGATTTACAGATGATGAGGGCATATAAGAACTAGATGGGATTAGCAGTAATACTAACTGAGAAGTCTGGGAAGAAACTTCCCCTATAGGCATATTATTACATGTGTGTCCATTATCTGGAGTCAGTGCACAAAGGCAATATTATTCACAGGCTGTGTAACTGGGAGCAGAGTCTGCTCCATTGGGTTCGGTTTGAAGAGTGACATGCTTGGTTTCATGATCAATTACTGTAATAATCTCAAGTAAGGGACTGCTGTTGGTCTATGAGAAAACAGCAAAAACTAAGTGTAAGCAGTGTCAGGATGAGCTCCACCCTGACATCTGGTGGTGAGGTGTGGCAAGTTGTGGAAAAGAACTTCAGGGGCCGATCTCATTTGCATAGGCACACCCACCACGCCTAGAATGAGACCATAGCTGCCCAAATGGTCACTTTGGCTGCTGTGGGATCCCCAGTGTCTCTGTTATTGGGGCAGGAAGAATAAATTGTTATTACCCTGATTATGGGAACTGTGCTTGGAACTGTACTTGGCCTTTTGTTACGATGGAGGGATTCACCATCATCTAAGTAGCACTCGCTAGGCAAGGGTCATGGGTTCCAAAACTGTGTGAATAGAGAGAGGCTGGGGACAAGTATTAATACTTGGTGGCATGGGCCCCTTGGTGAGGGCCTTACATGCTAATTGCACTTCCTCCTCTCTCCACTGTGGAATATCAGAGCTAATTTTGATTTCATTAGAAGTCTAGTTATAGGCTGCTGAGCTCACTTTGGGCTGACAGTGCACTAGCACTGGGGCTCCCCTACTACAAGCTGAATTCACCTAAGAGCTGAAATCACTGAGTGTTGTGTTAAGCAGTGGGGGAGCCTGAAGATATATTGTGGAGCAGTTTGCGGGACGGCTGGTGAAGCAGTTCGACACAGAGCAGTGTGTGGATGGCAGGAGCTGCTTGTGGGCCGTGGAGCTGAGTGAAGGAGTTCGTGGGGCGGCTGGCGGAGCGGAGCGCAGCTGAGCGAAGGAGTTCGTGGGGCGGCTGGCGGAGCGGAGTGCAGCTGCGCGAAGGAGTTTTGTGGGGCGGCTGGCGGAGCGGAGCGGAGCGCCGCTATGGAGCTATGGGGCGGTCAGCTTCAGATCACGTAAGGTGCCTCTTACCCCCGTCCCACTTCCACCCAGGTTGGGAGGTAAAGCTCCGCCGATAAACTTTCGAACTCTGGGGCTGCCCTGACCAGGGACAGAGACTTTTGGGGCATTGGACTTTTGGGGTTGCTGGACTCAAGAACCAAAGGGAAAAGGGCATGCCCCAATTTGCCTGGGGTGGGGTTGCTTTTGCTCATGGGTTGTGTTATGAATCCGGTTGGTGGTGTTTCCCCAACATAATGCCACATTGTTTCTCTCTGTTATTAAAAGACTTTTGCTACACTCAGACTATGTGCTTGCGAGAGGGGAAGTATTGCCTCTTGGAGGCGCCCAGCGGGGGTGGTATATATTTGTCCCAGGTCACTGGGTGGGGGCTCGAGCCGGTTTGCATTGTGTTATTGGAATGGATCCCCTAGATATTGAACCCGGCCCTTGTTGCTGCCAACTCTGACGGGCAGAAGGGTTACATAAGCACATACAACAGCGATCCTCTAATATGCTACCAGTGACAGTACATCTGTGAACCTCAGGGCCAGAACTCAAGAGACAGATGATGACCAAACAACAGACACAGCTAATAACTGGAGCAGAAAAGAAGATAGTGATGGATCATATGGCACATTTCCAGAATGAAATACTTAGTTCAACATGGGCAGTAGCTGACGAATAGTAACTGATGATTAACCAATTAAAGACAAAGTGGGACTTTTGATATTCAATATTAGATCAGAGCATTGCAAGCTACAGGATGCGTAAAAAAACCTATTCAAATATACTGAACAAGATGCACATGAAACAAACAGTATATACTACTTACTCTCTGCTCTCCATGGGAAAACCACTACTCAGGAGCAGAGTTCACCTCCCACATGCTCTTTCCCACACCCATGTCCCTCACACTTCTTGTTATTCTGCTCTGATCCTGCCTTAATTAGATAATAAACTACTCAGGGCAAGGACTTTGTGGTGGTTTAAAGCTTACAAGGCATCTTACAAATCTACTGCAAGTGAGGAAGGAGTAATTATAATAACATAATCGTTCCCTGCATTTAACTCTTCTTCTAGTCATTCACCTTTACCTACCAGGTACTTATTTTAACCTTATACCTTTCTCAAGTATACCAAAAAAGAGGTTTTTCAGCACATATTCACTAACATTGAGTCACACATTTCTGATGAGCTATTTTAAAGGCATTTTAAAAGTGCTTAATTGTAATGGGACTTGGGCATTCAAATCCCATAGGCAGCTTTGAAAAGCTTTTTGTCTAGAGGAAGCACAGGGCTGGAATTCAGGAACTCCTCAGCTGTAGCTGAACAGGCAAAGCACAACTTCTCTGCCTCAGTTTCCTCATCTGTAAAATGGGGACAATCATAGTATATCCTTACATACCTAGGAGGCGTGTTAGAAGGATTAGCTCCTGTTTGCACAGCACTCTGAAAATGGAAAGTGTTAGAAGAGCTAAATATTATTAAAGCCCATTATTACTTCTGAGGGCTGCAGGGGGATACGGATACAGATTTGACATGGATTTCTCAATTCTCAGGATCTCAGAAAGCTAAGGGTTCAGCTAAGCAGCCAGGGGAGGCACTCTCCTCCCCAAACAACCTCCACTTACCTGCAGCTGCCATCTTAGGAAAGGTACACTAGCCTGTTGTGCCTGCCCCAGCGTCTAGCAGGCCCATTCCTCTCTCTGTGTCTTGAGGATGATTCTTCCACCCTCTGTCCATGAAGATTGACCAGCATGGGGGATCATCCCCACTCTTCATCCAGTTTTCTCTCCCATTTGTCCCTCTCCTGAAAGCTGGGAGACATTTAGGTTTTTTTCCCATCTCTTTAGGGTCCCTGCGGTGCATCCCCCAACCCAGAGAAATTCCTTCCCCACATTTGTTCTCCTCCTTGCCTTCAGTCAAATCCTCCATCAAAGTTCAGGCCAGGCACACTAACTCCACTTCCCCCTGCACATGACCAGCAACCTCCAGCTTCCCCAGAGGAAAAGGGACTGCCTGTTCTTTGTCCTGTTCCCAGGCTGACTAGCATTATCTTGGGGGGGGGGGGAGTATCTTGGGACACTTCCCGCTCTAGCAGGCTTGAGTGTGCAATGGAGACCAGGGTGGCCCACGCCCTGCTGCGCACATCGCTGCAATGCTGGGAGGTGGCCCTATACAGACCCTGGCATGCTGGCCAAGTCTATGGCTGCCCAGGAGAGGTTTGCAAAGCTTGGAACAGCTCTGGTTTGATTGTGACTGTTGGCAGCTGTGTATGCAGTCGAGTCATGTAGGTACATAAATAACCTTAATGTGAACAGTCTCCAGATAGCAAAGCAAACTGCAATTCCAGATTAGTAATAGGGACTGGGAATAGGAGTTCCACCAACCTTAATAATGTCAGGAGAAGAACAGTGTGTGGTTTAATGAGGAATTGGATGCCCTAATAGCTCAGGTCCAGTCAATGTGAACAATAGCACTGTGGGTAAAAGAGAAAACATTTTTTAAGGGTGCTCTTCTATCACTGAGTGAAAGTGTTTTCAAGAACCACTTCTGTTCATGCAGGGACATAGATAAAACAAAAAAGAAATTTTTGCGAATACAGACTAACACGGCTGTTACTCTGAAACCATAAATAAAACAGGACATATCCCACCACAGATATTTCAGCACAATACCACATCATTTCCACTAGGGACTGCTGCTTAAAAATTAATGGCCTGATATAGCCCAGTATTTGGTGCTCTCTGCTCTTATACAGCCAGCAGAGGGAGCACAAGGTTCCTAGCAAACAACTCCCAGAGCAGAGGCGGGGTGCCACCAAGGAAGTCCACGAAGAAAAAGCCTCATTAATTTTAAGATCCACTAAAAACATTGGGAAGCTGGGGGAAGGGAGGATTACATATATGCAAAATGGAAAAGGGCATAGCTATTAAGGAAGGCAATTTCTTGTTTGCTTAGAGTAGTTTAGAAATAATGGAGAATAAATTAAAGCTGCTGAAAACATTTGACTTTTAAAAAAATTCTATTTTTGTTGTTGTTACCATGCAGTCCTGAGATCATTCTGCTGACTGGAATATTAAGTGCGTCTCTACTTGGAAAAGCAACTCTGTAAAAATGGCACACGTTTAACTCTCAATAATCCCTACAGTAAATGTGCTTGGTTTACAAGTATAAAGATTTTTTTTGCTAACTTCCAGGCCTGTAAACTCAACTTGTAAATGAAATTTAGCCTGGGTTCGTTCCTTTCCATGCAGCTTCACTCATACTAAAGGTTCTGCAGGTCAAATCCTGCCCTCGGTAACATCTGAGCAAGCCCACCCACTTCAGATTCTGCTGTCAATGCACAATGCCTTCCTGGGTTGGAAACAATGTAACTGACTGGCCCTGTAATCGGAACTTAATGATGAGGCACAAGGAAGAACAGAGTCCAGCTCACTCTCCCATAGTGTGTTGGCCCTGCATGGCTGACAGGAACTAAAAATAGTAAAAACATTGACACTGAAATGAGCAGATATCTATCTGGCAACACAGAAGGAGCAGATCCACAGACTACGAAGGGACTGTTTTTACAGAGTCACTTTTCAGAATAGTCCTGAATCTTAAAGGCAGTTTTAGGGGTGCTGTATGAGTTGGAATTACTGGTTAACATTAAGAAATGGATTGCAGTAACTATTCTAGTGGCCAAAAAGAGTTATTTTGAGAAAATAGAAATCTGCAATTCCTCTCTCCTACACAGACTGACTGAGTGAGTTCTTACTACTGCATTAATAGACGTGCTTAGAAAAAATACCAGGAAGTCTGGTCACACATGAAACTATCGTTTACCTTTGCAATTTATTATATATTAGTCCCCGATACTCATAGACTATGTTCTCACTTATTTATCTATTTAGTCACTTCAATAATTAATGCCCTGCATGACCTTTACAGGTTCAGGGCGGTTTGAGGGGAGGGAGGTTCAGGTTTTGCAAATAATGAACAACGTTATTATTTATATGCTATTTCCTCCTCATGTATGTATTTTTATGTTTTGTTTTATACTTACATTTTATATCAAAACAAAGTTAAAAGGGCAGTTTTAGATGCCTATTCTAATCACCATTTTTGACTTTTAGATGTATAATGCTCACATGTGTTAAGGAAATACCCCTTAGAAGATGTCACCTTGTAAGACTGCAAGCAAGAGCTTTCTACCTGGTGAGGATTAATGTATCAAAGGCCCAAAATGAGGAACACAAAACTGATAGAAGAGGGAGCTGGAAGTTATAGGGGACTAATTTCTTTGATATGCATAAAGTTTATGTCACCTCAGTGTCATGATTCAGTATTTCCAAATCCAGTAATTTATTTTAATAATATAGGAGTATATGAGAGTCAAATGTGATCCCTCAAAACATATGTCACTTTCTTGTGTAATCATGGGCAGGACAAAGTTGGTCAGCTGCAGTGTTTACTGCTGGTAAACAATCAATTCACCTATCTGTCAACATACATTTTGGAGCAAACATCATAGCTTGGTGTAGTCATTCTTGTTTTTAAACATTTATGTAGGCAAGTGAGAAGTGGGCTTGAAGTTCCTGGCAATTTCCCCCTTGTCACAAAAGCTAGGCACCCTGTAATAACTCAGGGGAGAATGCTATGAATGTGTATGCATATAGAACAGAGGGAAGTGTGGATTTTGAATGAACAGTGTACCATATAATGCTGTGCAGACAATAGGAATGAAACATCCAGTGCTTCTGGATGGCCATATTACAGCAGTAACCATGTTTGTCTTTCAGCATTGCCAGCTGGTGGGAGCTTACTGACTCTTCTAAATGTGAACTTTGCCATCTTGAGGCTGAACTAATGTAATGCACTCTAGCTGGGGCCATAGGTGCTGGAATTAGGGGTGCTGCAGTACCCCCTGGCTTAAGGTGGTTTCCATTATATACAGGGTTTACAGTTTGGTTCAATGGCTCTCAGCACCCCCAATATACAGATTGTTCCAGCACCCCTGGTTGGGGTTCAGAAACCACACCAACCACAGAATGCAGTGACCTGTTTGTTTAAGGGTATTTCCTTCAGACCTGCATGGGGATCCAGTCTGTTACCAGCTGTTAAGGTGTGGTTTTGATCTACAATGCCTTAAACAGTTATGTCCTGAATACCTCAGGGACCACCTCTCTGCCCACATTTTACAAGATTAGTTAAACCTAGAAATTGTGATACCAGATCAGATGAGTGATTCACATAGTCTAGTAGCCTGTCCCTGACAGTGGGAAGAATCCATGTGATGGACTGTTATGGCAGAATTTGCCCATAGGTGAAGTTTCTTCCTAACCCTGGGCAGTCAGCCACTGGCATTCCTTCCAAAAATGTGATCTATCCTCTCTAATGTAACAGAAGATGCTTTCATTGCCCACAGAACTGCTCAGTTCTTCTCTGAATGCTACTAATCTTTTGGACTCACTGATAGCTTGTAGCAATGAGTTTCACAGATTAATTATGAACTGTGTAAAAAAGGCATTTCCTTTTTTTCAGTTTTAAATGTGTTGCTTTTCAGTTTCACTGAATAGCCCCATCTCCCTGTATTATGAGAAAGAGAAGGTAAATCAGGCCCTGCTATTCACCCTCTCTATACCATTAGTTATTTTGTAGTTTATCGAGCATGTCTTTTCTCTGAACAATCCCAACTTTTTCAGTCTCCCCTCCTTGCCCTCTAAAATTGTGAGATAGCTCCTCAACAGCTGAGATAGTCAAAGGCAACCAAATTACCATCCATCTGGTTTCATCACAAGGGCCAGGGACTGAAGTCAGGACATTTCTGGTGAGCAGCTATTCAATGGTGGTATCTACTTTATTTCACCAGAGGCCTGAAGAACATTTTCAGATATTCTTAATTACAGGTGCTTGCATTGAGCTATCATGCCTCATCTCAAATTTTATCCTAAAGCTCCCCTTTTAAGAGAGGCACAGGCTGTGAAAATGAGCTTGAGCCAGTTGCTAGTGGTAATGGACTGCTTTTTCCCCTCTAGTTGTCTTTAAAAGGGTAGGCTCTAGTACACTGGAAATCAATCACAGTAACTATGCCCCATGCTTTGTAAGTGCCCTGAATCAAACATATCAGTTTGAAATAATCACCTTGAAAGGGTGCAAGTTCTTGATCTGCCATTTGTGTAATGCTAATATTTTTCTTTGATGTAGTATAAATGGAGGTTTTAGGCTTGTGTTGTTTTAAATTCTAGGCACTTTATCAGTTGTAGATAATATTTTGCTTCAAAATGAAGCCTCAGACCTCAGCTGCTTATAGCCCATACTCTGTTCCCTGTCTTGCCTCCCTAATTATACATCAAGAATCCCTTGACCTGGACATGAAAGTTATGAGCTAGAAGTCAGTAGTCTGGAGGAGATTAACATCTTAGTTCCATAGAAAGAATAAATCAACTAAAGTAAAATGCTGAATATGAAAGACTTCCCGGTTTGAGTTTTTTAAGAAATTCCTTATTCAAAAATAAGCTATTTGAGCCTAATAAATCTCATAAGGAGCCTAATTTTACTGTCATGTTCTTTTTAATTGGACAGGCTGTTTTATACTTTAGCAGTGGTGGTGCACAGCATGCCAGAGTTAGTCATGCAGTATTGATTTACTACTAGACTGTTCATGGTGACAAATTTCATCTTCCTCTAGCTTTATTATTGCTATTGTACTTTATTTCCATAGTAACAGTGTTCCTGCCTGCCCCAATTCTTGCAAGTAAATAAATTGTCTAATGGTAGGAGGAAAGGAACAAGGGTTTTAAGCTCAAAACACAGGAATGTCAATGCTAGTGCAACATACAAGACCTCAGCTAATAAACATGGTGTTATTTTTTTAATAAAGGTGAAAACATTGGAAATACAAAAATAGTATATTAGGTAGACTTATACTATGGCATGTCTATATGACAAAAGAAATCAAGTTGATAGAAGTCAAAACTAGCTGTTATTACAACCTTGTGTGAAAGTATTAATTTTTCCTGGAAAAAATTGAACAAAAAATTCATTCAATCTTTCCTAAGGAGTTTCAAGCAGCTCAGATCAGCCTCCTTGTACTATTGCCATTTTGAAAATTACATGGGCTCGCTGTGTTCCTAGTTTTACCCATCTTGACTTGAACTTTTCCAGTTCCACTATCTCATTTTAAGATTAATGTACCAGTTTAAAGAGGTCATCTTCAATATTACTAGCATAAGTCAAGCAGAAATAAGACTACTCAAAGAAAAAGCAAGCTTATCTTCTAGACAAAGACACTGGTAGCCTTTGTCAGATCATTAGCACAGCTAGTCAGTGACCAAGGACCAGCTTGGACTTTACTCATAGCACCTTGAGGAGCAGGCTGCCATAAGTGTTCTCAGTCAAATGGGTTTCAGTAGGTATGCGCACTGCCTTACAAGATTTGGCTTCTGTGCCAGTATAACACCTATTGACAGCAACGGGAGTTACAGCCCCTGGGAGTAGAGAGCCCAAAGATGCTCAAGATTTCCATGAGTCTTATTGCAACAGAAGGCAATTCTTAAAAGATCGCTCACAGCTTCATCTTCCTAGCTTCTGACTAGAGTTGCTCTTTTGTACATTATATGGTGTTACTTAAAACTAGAACAGGTCAGTATATGTGTATAACCCCTACCCACCCTGATCTGTATTGCTGAATGCACATGTAAACATACTGCCTGCAGTTGTAGGTGGAGCTGTGGGCTTGCTGCAATCCACTTCCATCTATAATCACGTCCATTACGGTGGATTGGATCAAACACTACAGCAGTAGACCACCATCCTTGTCTAGAGGCAAACTCATGTGCCAAGATCAATGGCAGGGCCACTTCTGGACACGCTTCCCCACCATGAAGAGTAAGTACCTATGACAGTCGAGTGTCAGGGGAAGAGTTACCATGCTCATGCAGCATGATCTTGAGATATGTCACAGCCCAGGCAGTAAAAGCTTCCCCCCTCACCCCCCAATCCAGGCTTTAGAAATGCTCATGACTGAAATCAGTCAAAGGATCATGATAGAAATTTTCAGAATAAGATTCCACTATGAACTAATGCATCATGCATATAGCAGTTTATTTCGTCACAAGTCATTTAGTGACAGTTTACCATTACAGCTTTTGTCCTCTTCAGATTAAGGAGAGCCACTAACACCAATGAAGTTGCCATCAGGCAGAGGATCACAGTAGCTGCTGTTGCAACAGTGGTCCATGCTTCTTCTCTCAGTTGAGTCTCTTCTATAGGGAAATAGGGTAGAACCACAAATTTGTGACCAGAGTATTTTGTAATAAGCCTGAATTAGCACCAACATGCTGTTAGGTAAAGGAGGAGAGCATTTTTTCCTATACCTTGGGTTGAAGGCCATTCATCTGCTACAAAGCTAACAGGACCAGGTAAGCTTGCTACTCCAAAGTTCTGTGCTTGCATCACAACATCTGCAAAAGATCAGTCACCACAGATTAGTTGAGGAATGGATTTCTATGTACTAAGCTAACTGGCTATAGTCCATTTCTGTTCTCCTCTGGACAGAATTAAAGGTCTAAAATTTGTGACTAAATAAAATACTTGGTTTAGTCTGGGAAAAACTGAGAGGGTACCATAACTGGACAAGATCACTAACAGCCTTATAAATACTTGAAGACTTTGTACACAAAGAGACAAATAAGTCATGGGCTTCAATTGAAAAGCCTCCCGAATAAGGGCAGTTAAGCACTGAAGCAAGTTACCTAGAGGATGTGCAGAATCGGTCCCTGGTGGTTTAAGGACAATGGTCATGAGACTACTTTATCCTGCCTCAGTACAGGGGAATGGACTAGATGTAGCATTGGAGGAGACCTCAATAGGCCTTTTTGAAATTGTGATTCTGGTATGGTACACTGTGTTCAGGGGGACATTTCAGTTGTCAGTGATTAGATCCTACCTCGTTTGTTTCTGGCTGAGGGAGGACATCGTGTTGAACACAGAGGGGAGTCTGAATGAAGTCTGTCACAGAGAAGAGCACTGCAGTGGAAGTACACCTACAGCAAAGATAAGGGAGAGACATTTGGAGCACAGGAAGCCCAAGCCTTTAGCTAGTGGAAGAGGGACTGCACTTACTAGGCTAGTGAGAGCCTTGTCACCCGCTACAAAGGCAAAGGTCTTCACTTCAAATCTCTGGCGATAGTTGGGATAGCTGACTGCTAGGCCCACTGGATGAAATGCAGTTCTGTAGTTATCTAGTTCATAGTCACACCTAGAGGTCAGAGTTGAAATCAGGCAAGAAGAGAGTCTTGGAAGGTTTGCGTCATTAACATTCAAGTTTAATATTTAGTCCATTACCCAAGAGACCCTCAATACTGTTTCCTAGAGATCTGCCAGAGCTTGGAAGCCTGCATTAGGACAGCAATTCATTGAGGTTTTGAGTCACTCAGTTGTGAGCCATTAGAGTGACAGTTGGCATTTACACATTTTAGTCTTTGAACATGTGCACTCTCAAATGTCTAGCTTGACCTAAGGCTAGAGCAACCTCCACTTTGTGGTCAGATCATAGCCAGACCGCAACCCTTTGCTCCTACATCTGTGTGAGGAACATGCGCTCACAGCTCCAACAAGCCTTTGCATAGCACTTCAGGGAAACACTTGAGCAGACCAGCCTCACCTATGTTCCTACAGGAGTTAGAATATACCTACCCATCCACAACAATGTTCCACCGGGGCAGAGAGCTTGGATCTTGCAAGGTTGTTGCCCAGCAGTCATCCAGTACCAGTCGGATGTTGGGGTCATTGCGGTTCAGAACTTGCACTTCCAAGAAGATTGGTTGCCGCAGATATTTCACAATAGGGTACTGGTCGTCACTGTAGGGCTGCATGTAGGAGTCATCTGAAAAAACCAAGGACGGCAGAGTTGACAGCCCAGTTCGCAATAGGTAAGAATCTCAATCTAGAGAGATGAAGCAGCCAGCTAAGTAAGAAGTCTGGTACTGTAAGTGCATAGAAGGACACAGCTAGTGAGTGCTTTAGTTGAACTCCTTGCACAGGGAGAGAAAGCCTCCTAAACTCAACATCCCTACTGGATTCCCGCATAGCAAGAGGCTCTATTAAAACCTAGCCTACCAGGTCTACGTCACAGACCAGCAGTGATGGAATCATGCCACCCCTGGATATCAAAAGGTCTCTGGGTCTACTGCTCTGGACAGTAGGGACTGAAGAGCTCCTTTGACTATGGAGGGAATCACTTCATTTCTGCCCTGGACACAAATTGTGTCCAGATGCAAGCTTTACCTGGATAGATCAGCAGGATCAAGGAGAGAGGACCCTGGTTTATTGAAGAAACTGGAGGAGGGAGACTGCTTATCCTTACGCTCAGGGACGCGTCACCACTTTTGTAGGTGCACACTACGGTCAGCCTGAAAGACAGAATGCGCAGCATCAGCTTAGCTGGCAATTTGCAGTCTGTCACTTTGCTTAGTGTTGCGATGGGCTGTCACCAGCAGAGTTGTGGACTGACCTGAATTCACTGTCCCTAGAAATCCTGCGTGGCGGTTGATCTGCCCACAAGGCACGCACTTCGTTCTCATAAGTTGTCCTCTCGCCTTCAAACTACAGGGGATACAGGAGTCTTAGTGACTGCCCTGCCACATGAGCGCCTTTTGCAGTCACTGTCCTGACACTTACCCTCTGCCTTGTCCCACACCTGTTCAGTGGGACGTGAAACCGAACCATGTCATTTGAGGGAGACTTGAAGACTGGTTTGCATGTAGGATCTCTTAGCCTGATGGTATCCAAGTCTAGGGCTGGTTTTGTCCGCTCACTCTGTACTTCAAAGTCCATGTAGCCATCCTGAGTGCACACAGCAGCTGAAACATTCAAGGAATTGGGATGGGTTGCTGTAGGGGACTCCAGTACATGGGGCTATGGCAGCTCCTGCCTCAGTTCAGTGAGGGACTCGAGTATTCTGAGCTGTGTGTACAGGGGCTCTAACTACCCTAGGAGGAGAAGTTGTCCTGAGCCGACTGGATTGTAGTATCTCCAGTTTGTATTGCATGACCTGGAGGGCAAGGATCCTGCAACAGCTCATACCAGGAGGCTCAAGGACCCAGAGCTGCTGGCAAGCAGTGCTCTATGGCTTGGATGAGGGGGAACCAAAACCTGAGACTAGGCTGGAAACATTCCATTAGGAGTTGTTTAGGGCAGGCCAGGCAGGAGAAGTGGTATGGCTCCAGGTCAAGATTAGTGGCACTGTAGGTTGGGGGACAGCTGGTGAATTCTTTTCTGCAGCAGAGAGCTAGCAGCTGCTGGGGAGCCAGGAACTATAGGAAAAGCTTATGAGATGTTCAGTTGTATGTGGGGCTGCCTACCTGCCACCTTGCGGGCGGGGGCATGCAAGAGGGGAGGGAGAAGGAGGAGGAAAGCAGTTCATTTTACAATGAACACAAATGCACTTTGATGATCAGACACCGAAGACTCCCTTCCACTTCCAAGGAGTGGATGTCCAGAATATCCAAGTATGTAATCAGATACATAGGCCTGAGACACCCCACCAGCTAGGAAGGGGCATCCATTTTAGATTGAATTAGTGTGACTTGGCATCTTTATAGTGGAGCCCATTAGTTGCTGAGAACCACCCTACATTGTAAGTTTTGCTTGCCAGCTATTAAGAGTTTACATCAAATATATCAACACTTTAGCCATATGTTCACCCAATGAATCTTGGGCTGTGCGCTGCAGTTTGAGGTCCACTCATGTTCTCCTGTACGGAGGTGGATGACAGCCAGCTTCAGTATTTCATGCTGAGCATGATGAAGTCTCATTCGTAGGCCAGTACTTCTGGGATAGCTGAACCAGCACAGAATGAGTTGACAGAAGTACATGTGGTCTTACCTATTGGTGCATGTTGATCACAGGGACACTCTGGGTAAGTGACCATTGACACCATTTCTCCATGGAAGTTGAAAGTTAGCCTTAGAGATGCTATGTATGACTGAAGTCCTAAGCAGCTCTCCTTGTACAGCTGGAAGAGAGGGAGGCAGGCCACAACATTTGTTGTTATTTAAGACAGCTGGAAGTCTGTAATGGTAATTTTAGTTATTTATGTTTGCTGGTAAGAGGACAATGCCAAAGGTAGCCTTTTCCCAAGATCAGACACTCATTTAGACTGGACCAATCTAGCCAGAAATATTTTGCTTTGATTAGCTATTTCTTACTCCAGGAGATTGAGTAGGCTGGTTTAGAAGTAGAAATTTGTAAATTTTACATCCATAACTGATTTAGAGTGTCATCTTTAGGAAAGATATTTAGACCTTGTCCAAAGCTCAATCAATCCTTTAAGTATATATATTTGGCTCTGCAGAGCCAGAGTAAGTAGTCCAGCAGCCTGGGTTCTCACAACTTTAACTCATTTGTAAGTGTTAGAATACAGCAGGCTAGGTTTTATTCTCAGTCATCCCCGACCCAGAGATCTCACATAAGCAGCATAATCTACAGGAAATGGAATACCATCTCTATCTAGGTATATTAGACCAAACTCCTCATTCTATCCATGGGGGTATTCTAATTTCTTGTGAAGAGCAATAGCCTTACAGATCATTCCAGGGATAACTGCCAGCCTGGAGTATTGTGGGAGTAGTAGACAAGTTGCCTGTCCAAGCTGCAGAATGGCAGAGCTAGTGTCATGTTACCAAGACAAGAGAAGGTCCAGAACAAGTAGCTCAAGTCCAGTGCAGTAGCAAGGGGTAGTTTGTTGTCAGGAAACATAGCTTGAATGTTAAGCAAGGAAGTATTTAAAAACCCACACATTTGGAAAGGGCTATAGAGAGGGGGCTTGTATTGCAGTAATGGAGATCAGATTAGTGCCTGAAAAAAGTTAGTGGTTTATATGACCATTACTCTGAAGATTTGGACATTGCTGGTTGTGAGAGTTGAGGGAAAAGAAATCAGATGGCAGCCAAACAACGGCTGCCGAAGGTACAGATACCTACAGTCTAGTCCAGTCCTATGGCTTGGAACAGACTCTGCTGGTAGGACAGCAAATCTGATTTTGTAGATCAGCCCTTTCTATTGCATCTTTGGTTTGCATTTCACTTACAATTATGACCATTCCTAAATGGAGTCAGATACTAGTTTGTAGGGAGCTTACTCTGGACTTCAGGATTCTTTTGTTGATGTGCAGCTTCACGCCCCTTCTTGTGTCCAGAGCAATTCCATTTGCTTGGAGTTGGGTCATGGGAATGTTTCTGTTGTCTATACTCACAGCAGAGAGGATCCCTGGGAAAGCTGGGATGGCAACAGTCATGTGTGTGGAGTTACAGGTTGCTGGGCCTGCAAGAATAGCTTTGTTAGTTTCCAGAGACATTTTAAGGTTCAAGTCCCTCTCGGGTCAGAGGAGGGACCAGCTTCCTCTGTGAAGAGGGGAAGTTTTACCTGGTGCACAGATCATTCTTGATTCTACAGTTAGCCGCTGGTCAGGAGGCCCATATGAAAGCTTGAGTGCCACAGTATATAGCATCTGGTAGTCTTGCTGCAGAGGATAGATATGGTTGAGAACAGCAGGTTATTCAGAGTGCAGTTCCCAGTGCCAGGTATAAAAGAAGCCTATTAGGATTCAGTAAGCCAGGCTGTAGTTCTGAAGAGACTTCAGAAGTTATGAGAAGTCTTGCAGGGCATGTTAGCCATTTAAATTGTTGGGAAGGCAGAAAGCCACTGGAATTACACCCTAGCCATTTCACATAACTCCTACACACAGGAGTTTTGGGAAGGGTGTACAAGCTCCATTCTAGGCCCTCATGCACCACCTGGATTCATAGCCAGAAGTCAAGCTGAAGCTCTCACACACTCCCATTTCCAGATGCCCTCATGGACTGCATGTAGAGTCAGACTAATCAGACTGCCCCAATAGCTCAGACTAGTGAGCCTCAGAAGTCTGAGACTTCTCACGGTGTCTATTTATAGACACCATCATTTGCCGATGGCAAGTTTTGCCTTTTGGCCTCGAGACAGTCTTGTGCACCTACCTTGTAAGAGGCGACTCCAGTTGCACCAAAAGAAACCTGGAAGATTAGGTTGTTGCTGTCAGCTAGGAATGTATACCCTTGCTGCATGGCTTGCCTAAGGCTTAGCCTGTGTGTTCGTGTTCCATCATCTATGGACAGTATCCAGGCCATCTGAGATTCTGTAGTCTGCAATTTGAGACTTCTGGTCAGTCAAGCATAAGGTTTTTCCATTACCAAGCAAGGGGGTTATTGTTCTTATCTTTAAGAAGTGTTAAGACTGCTGTGAGTGGCAGCTTGGCTAACCAACACAAGAGAGATACTGAAGGGTCCAGTTTGCTACTTTAGCAAGCATCACCAAACTGGCAGTTTCTACATGCAGCAGTTCTACTTTAGAGGCATGTTACTTTGCACACCCAGCCCCCATTTTGACCGACGTTTCATACCATGTGTTCATCAGCAAAACTGGGAAGGAGTCTTGGAAATACAACCTGAAAGAGAACGGGACAGCAGCTGACTTCAAAGCACACTGTTCAAAGAGAAGAGGATACCAAGCAAGCTTTCCATGGTGAATGGAACAAGGAGCCTCTAACCCATTAGAGGAATGGAAGCTTTCGGGGAGCCTTCTGAGGAAGTGTGCTGCAGTGGCTAGAGGCCTGGCTTGTTTTCAGAGGAACAAGGTGGGGAAGCAGCAAATGCTGTTCTCCCCCTGTAGTTTAGGGCACCTGTGCCCAGGTTGACAGCTACTGACCATTAGCCAATAGAGGGGTCTACATAATTCAGTAAGCTGTGCCAAGCCTAGCCAGGGAAGCCCTTAGAAGTACACAAAGGAGGAGGTAAAGGTAACTAGCTAGAGTTTTTACAAATAAGAAGGCTAGTCTTTAATCTGAGTCTTCCCAGAGATCAGGAAGGGGACAATCCACTATCCTCCTGCTAGTCAGTCTTATTTCCTTACTCCCACCACCCAAAGAGAGTCGACAGACACATCTTCAAGATTTGACTGAGAGGCCATTGAGGTGTCAGACTCCTCTCTACAGCTGAGAGCAGTTCCCTTTCCAAGGGATTGTCAAACTGCCCCACTTACTGCCATGAAGTCTTTAGTACAGTTTGTAGCTCCTGTAAAAATAGTAGGGACGACTTCATCTGCTTGAAGAGAATCACAGCCAATACTGTAGGTTACATTCTTGTCCCTTGCAATGGTTTTGTTGAGCACCAGCAGCTCTAGTCTCAGCTGGTGTTGGCCATGCTATAGCAAGAGAACACATTGGTCAGAATAAGACAGTGGCACAGTTTTACATTACTAGATGTTGCCTCAGATCAGGAATTAGAGCCAACCCTCAGAGGCCACATGTTCATGTTGAGAATTTGCTGTCTATAGAAGAGGCAGGGTTACTCAAAGGAAGGAATTTGATTTCTTGGGAGCCATTTGATTAGTCATTATTACATGGAAGCACCACCTCAGTGGGTGCTCTCAGGAGAAGGAGTCTCCCAGGAAAGAGATGGTACGTTACATGACCCAACACTGCAGTTGGGTCACTTAGGAGGAGTCACTTTGGAGCCTCTGTCAAGTGAGCATGTTCCCAAAGCAGAGGGACAGTTTTACCTCTAGTCTGGTGCAGTTCACATACAGAGCAGTTACAGTCAGCCTCTCATGATCCACCATGTAGTCACAGTCTACAATCTCTTCACCACTTCCATCTAGAAAGAGTAAGCTGGTCAGCTATGCTGCTAGAAGTTGCCTTGAGAACCTAGCTAAACATGCAGCAATACATACCAACTACATGGACCTGCCAGAAGTTGCTTCCAAGCTCTCTGGGAAACCCAATCAACATTTTGTCAGTGTGACAAGACACCGTCCCTACAAGAGGAAGTGAGCAGTCTGATATCAACTCCTTGCAACACAGAATAGGAGACAGCATACAGGCTGTTAGTATGCTAAAACCCACTCACTCCAGCAAATGGAGAAGAGAGTCACCCCAGGGTCAGTAAAACTATCCTACCAGCCTCAAGACAAGTCCACGCCTGCCCCCCACCTCCCACCATGATCAGGGGGAATGCCCTGGTTACCTGGGAAGTCTAGAGCCATGGAACTAGTAACACCAGCTGTCAAGGGCACTATAAGGCAACCAAGTAAAAGAAGCAGCCTGCAAACAAGAGAGAAGATGCTCAGAAGCCAGCACAGCAAACAGAACCCTCCCTATACACAACCCTACGCAACCCACCCACTTACCACATGCTGTAAAAGGACCAGCCTAGCTGTAATACAAGCAACCTCATGGCTCAGAGTCAAGCCACCCACATGAAGACACCAGAACAGCTCACCTCCTACTCAGCTACAGGGGTTATATAGGAGGGGCTGCAGCCCCAGCAGCTCTTGGAAAACACCTGGGATGCTTCCTCAACACCTGCTAGCAGCTGACTCTGAGGCTGATGGTTTGCACCTGGCCCTGTTCTGTGCTGCAATCAGTGAGGAGGGGGCAGCTTAGGGACAAAGCTCCTCTTTCAAGGGGATTTTATGCCCCTTTGCACAATTTTCTGTTTCCCTTCACTTTTAAGATTACTTTCGGTATCCATTTTTCCTTTCACCCTGCTCTTCCACCGCCTTTCTCCCTCCGCTAGAAGATGGAGCAAAATAGCTGAGGAGCTAGAAACAGACAAATGCTTTGTGTGGCAGCCTTAAGCTCCCCTAGCCCTTTGCCCCTTACCAAGGAGAACACTTGGCATTGCTGGGCTCTTCTGCCCACTAAAACAGCTTTGTGCTCAGCCATGGGCTTTGTAGGTCACCCCATGCTTGGGAACTATCCTCAGTAGCCCCCGCCCGGGAAATCTTCATTGCCAGGATAGTTCTGTTGAGGAGGGACAGTTTGCCCAATATCTAGTTTGCCATAACTGTTACCAATGTGAATGAATCCTCCCAACCCTCGGGGAAGTAGAGGAATGGTTGTCGTCAGTATTAATCTGTATGTAAGGGGACTGTTGCCCCCTTATTAACATTCAGTGGGGGTGTTTTAGTTGCTAACTCTCAGTACTAAAAAGAGGGAAGGGTCGATGGGTATGGTGAGCAGCTGGGGAGAGCGAGGGGGACCCTGGGCAGCGGGCAGTGGGCCCAGCATAGGGAGACGCCTGAGCCAAGAGGCTCTGCAGGCCAGGTTTGGATCATAACCCCGACAGGGCAGGGGCGACACTGGGAAGAAGGGTCCTACCACTTAGAGCCTGAGAGCGTGCAGCCACCACAAGAGCAAGCGTCCAACCCACAGCATCCCCGCTAGCAGGGCTAGGTCTGGTCATTATCTGTTTAATAGTCCTCTTTGCAAGTGTAATGCATACACTGCAATTGAAATTTGGCTATATGAGGCTAGCATTAGTCTCCTTTCCAACATGCTATTTCAAGTCATACGCTAAGTGAGATAGCAGAGCTTTGAAAACTGTGTTTGTTCCCTGGCATCTCTTCGCACCCCTAGCCAGGGGCAGCAGCTCTGCATAATTTTGGGTGGCCCCCAGAAAGGGTCCAAGTCCCACCCCCACGCATCTGCCTAAGGCTCTGGGAGGGAGTTTAGGTGCAGGAGGGGTGCAGACTATGAGAGAGACTTTGGGTGCTGCGTGCAGGCTTTGGCCTGGGACAGAGGGTTAGGGTGCAGGGCTGGGCCAAGGATGAGGGGTTTGGGATGCAGAAAGCAGGCTGCCCTGGGGCTGCGGGCCAGAGAGGAGAATTCCCCCCAGCCCTCTACCCCCCTGGCAGCAGCAAGTACTGGGGAGGGAGGAGGGCCTCTCCCCAGCACAATACTCATCCAAGCTCTCCACAGCTGCTGCTCAGGAGGTCCAGCCAGGATAAGCCCCCCGCAGTGAGGCACAGCAGCCACCTCAGATTGCCCCCAGTGCCGCTCCCTTGTAGCTGGCAGTGGCCAGCGAGGGAGCGGACCATGGAGCTGCAGGGGGCAGCTGCCCATAGCAGGCAGGGATGCTCCAGGTGAGGCACACAGGGGTGGCAGGTGGGCCCTGGGGAAAGACCTGCCCTCAACATTGGTGAAGCTGGGCCCTCCCAGGCCCTGAATTTTCTGGAGCCTGGGCACCATGGGCCCAAACAACTCACTGCCCCTGCCCCTTGCACAGTGTAGGCAATATAGAGAACTATATACAGGACTAGGCCTCCTACTGTAGTTCTTAGAGCAAGGAAGGTGATTTACCTAGAGAGGTACTGTGGGGAGTGGAAGGGGGAGAAATCCGCACTGGAAGCCCCCTCAGATTCTGCCAGCAGCCCTCTAACAGTGCTTTCTCACTGCTATTACTTGAGCTTCCCTTGATATACAAACATGAGAAATGGAGTAGGGTTAGGTGACAGGAATACTCAGTCATTCCAAGAAAAGATCCTCGAACAGCAAGAGGAACAGGCACTGCTCTCATCCTAATATAGCTATAGTTATCCTAAAGGATTATGTGGGGGAAGGAAAGTAGGAAGCAGGGAGATATTTAGTTATTCATGCAGAGAAAAAAAAAAATCACAGTTCAGACAATTTATCCCATTAAATTCTAACTTGAGAGAAAGCACAGAATTTGGAGGGGTGGGGGAAATGTGTAGTCAGTGTTCAGTTCCATGGCACTAGAGATCCTAGCAATTTCACACATCTAGGAAAGCAGCAGCTGTGGAGAATACAGTCACCTGAGGTGCTAGTATAGTGATATCTGACACTAGGGTTAAGCTACTGTCCAGCCCCAGAGGAGAGGGCCCTCAAGTTAATTACGCAATTGTGAGGAAGTTTGCTTTTTTGTTGTTTTTTAAACCAGCTAAGTCTTTTGTCAGCCAGGCAAGTTACTCAGTCTTGAAGGGGGTGTAAATAGCCTGATGAAGAGTTCATTTTAAATCTAAGGATAGTAGTTAGTAAAAAGATGGCTCTATTCTCTGTCTACCCTGCCTTTCTGGAAGTAGCCTCACTGATTTTATGCTATGGCCAGAGTAGGTCATAGAGTAAGTAGGGACATTTAAATTTTCCAGTTAAAGGTAGCAACTGTGCCACAGTTGCTCTGTTATGCAGTAAGTAAGCACCCTGATTTTCAAAGGGTTAAAAAAAAAACCCTCAAGTTGATCCCATTTCAAAACAAGAACCCCAACACTATGTGATTAGATCCACTGGGTGTGTAGTCTGGAACTGTGGCAGGCATGCTGTGTAGCCCTGACTCTTCTTCCCCCTGCCCTAGAGGCAATTAAAAAACCCTACACCCACCCTCAAACTAGCCAATTAAACCAAAAAAACCAAGCCCAAATCCAGCATTCCCACCCCCCACATTTGGCATATAACTGCCTATTCCTGATCAGGTGTCACTTTCTGCATGTAGCGTAGGTACCTCAGCCCACATGGAGTTGTCAGAGACTATGGCAGAGAAGAGATGTTGCCAAAATAAACCTGGCAAAGGTCTTGGTTTGGACAAGTCTACTTTTCTAGGTCCAGTTACTGGTCACCAACTGCTGCGTGGCTCTATGTTTTGTGTAGGGCAAGTATTGCCAATTTGGAAATCAGGACTACAGTTTGTTCTTGCCTGCTGCATCTCTGGGAGCTGGTGTTCACAGAAAACCACAGCTATGGAGGACAGCTTTATGAAAGCCCTATTGCTGGCCTAAGTTTAAGCCTAGTGTAGTGGCTAGTATCTGCCAGAGTCACCACCACTATGCCAGGACACTTGAGCTACACAGAGCGTGGCTGGAGCCCCTAGCCCTGCAACTGCGTGGGTAAGCTAGAAGACTAGCAGAAGGTTGACAGACAGCACAACGTTTTCTAGAATACAGTTGTCTCTTCAAAAATGCCCCATAGTGTCAAGTGTACTGAGTCCAACTGCTTTTGTAATAGGCACTATGAGTGGTTAGTTTCATTAGTGCTAGACATGGCGCTGTTGGTATAAGAACACAAGATCTCCTAAAATGTAGGGCTAGTACGCAGACTCTTGTGGATCTACCTTGCTACTACTGCTGATGTACTGACGGGCATTAACTTCCACTGGTTGAGTCGTGGATAGGATCAGAGGAAACATGGAGCTCTTTAGCGCAAAGACTGAGGCCCAGGGTTGTAGGTTAGGTTGAGATTAGGCTCACTCTCTCCTTGGTGTATCTACAGAATAAGGGTTCTAAAATACTGCCAACAATACAAGTGCCTTCACCCTACTACATTAACTGAACAGTAAGGAGCAGCTGTGTAGTAGAATAGGTACTTACGACAATTAAACAATGGAATAGGACAGTTGTGAGGCTAGTACAGTTACTATTGAGTTAACATTTTGTACCATGGGACTGGCTGGTTGGTTTGTCCGGGCTTTAGAGAGGAGCCAAGTCTCTCTGGCTTCTATTGGAAACTAGAAGGGGCCACTTCCGAAATAAAGGAGAGAGAGTCTACCATGAACTAGTGCATCCAGCAGTTTATTTTGTCACAGGTCATTTAGCGTATCACTTTCCCATTACAGCTTTTGTCCTCTTCAGATTTTTAAAGAGAGCCACTGACACCAGTGCAGCGACCATCAGGCCAAGGACCACAGTAGCTGCTGCTACTACAGTGGTCCATGCTCCTTCTCTCAGGGGAGTTTCTTCTGTAGGGAGGAAAAAAGGGTGAACCACAAGTCAGTGGCCAGATTATGCCATAACTTGGATTGGCAACAACATGCCTCAGTTAGGTCAAGGAGAGGGTATTTGTTCCATACCTTGGGTTGAAGGCCATTCATCTGCTACAAAGCTAACAGGACCAGGTAAGCTTGCTACACCGGAGTTCTCTGCTTGCATCACAACAACATCTGCAAGAGATTAGTCAACACATAATTCTGACTAACTGGAGTCTGGAAATCCACAAACATAGCAAGCTAACTGGAATATCAACAGGAATGCTTCGAGGTCTAGAAAACATGGCCTACAAGAAGGTGGAAAGTGGGTTTAGTCCAGAAAAGACAACTGAGCGGTACCTTACTTTGACATGCTTGAAGACTTCCCACTGATTACAGTGCTGGATCAATCAGGGGCTTCAATCACAGCAAGGGCTGTTTAGGTTAGGAAAGGTTTCTCTCCTAATGTCTAACTGCAAGGGTAGGTAGGCACTGGAGCAAAGTTACCTAGATGGTTTGCAGAATTGGTCACTGGTGGTTGTTAACAAAAAGTAGAGCGGGCTAGATAGTACTTAGTCCTGGTTGAGTGCAGGAGACTGACTAGAAGACCTAGCAAGTTCCCTTTCACACCTACATTATTCTGCTGTGGTAGGACGGCATGTTTACGTGACATTCTAGTTGCCAGCAGTGATTAAATCCTACCTCGTTTGTTTCTGGCTGAGGGAGGACATCGTGTTGAACACAGAGGGGAGTCTGGATGAAGTCTGTCACAGAGAAGAGCACTGCAGTGGAAGTACACCTAGAGCAAAGATAAGGGAGAGACATTTGGAGCACAGGAAGCCCGAGCCTTTAGCTAGAGCTAGAGGGACTGCACTTACTAGGCTAGTGAGAGCCTTGTCACCCGCTACAAAGGCAAAGGTCTTCACTTCAAATCTCTGGCGATAGTTGGGATAGCTGACTGCTAGGCCCACTGGATGAAATGCAGTTCTGTAGTTATCTAGTTCATAGTCACACCTAGAGGTCAGAGTTGAAATCAGGCAAGAAGAGAGTCTTGGAAGGTTTGCATCATTAACATTCAAGTTTAATATTTAGTCCATTACCCAAGAGACCCTCAATACTGTTTCCTAGAGATCTGCCAGAGCTTGGAAGCCTGCATTAGGACAGCAATTCATTGAGGTTTTGAGTCACTCAGTTGTGAGCCATTAGAGTGACAGTTGGCATTTACACATTTTAGTCCTTGAGCATGTGCACTCTCAAATGTCTAGCTTGACCTAAGGCTAGAGCGACCTCCACTTTGTGGTCAGATCATAGCCAGACCGCAACCCTTTGCACCTACATCTGTGTGAGGAACATGCGCTCACAGCTCCAACAAGCCTTTGCATAGCACTTCAGGGAAACACTTGAACAGACCAGCCTCACCTATGTTCCTACAGGAGTTGGAATATACCTACCCATCCACAACAATGTTCCACCGGGGCAGAGAGCTTGGATCTTGCGAGGTTGTTGCCCAACAGTCATCCAGTACCAGTCGGATGTTGGGGTCATTGCGGTTCAGAACTTGCACTTCCAAGAAGATTGGTTGCCGCAGATATTTCACAATAGGGTACTGGTCGTCACTGTAGGGCTGCATGTAGGAGTCATCTGAAAAAACCAAGGACGGCAGAGTTGACAGCCCAGTTCGCAATAGGTAGGAATCTCAATCTAGAGAGATGAAGCAGCCAGCTAAGTAAGAAGTCTGGTACTGTAGATGCATAGAAGGACACAGCTTGTGAGTGCTTTAGTTGAACTCCTTGCACAGGGAGAGAAAAAGCCTCCTAAACCCAACATCCCTACTGGATTCCCCCATAGCAAGAGGCTCTATTAAAACCTAGCCTACCAGGTCTACGTCACAGACCACCAGTGATGGAATCATGCCACCCCTGGATATCAAAAGGTCTCTGGGTCTACTGCTCTGGATAGTAGGGACTGAAGAGCTCCTTTGACTATGGAGGGAATCACTCATTTCTGCCCTGCACACAATTTGCAGCTAGATGCAAGCTTTACCTGGATAGATCAGCAGGATCAAGGAGAGAGGACCCTGGTTTATTGAAGAAACTGGAGGAGGGAGACTGCTTATCCTTACGCTCAGGGACGCGTCACCACTTTTGTAGGTGCACACTACGGTCAGCCTGAAAGACAGAATGTGCAGCATCAGCTTAGCTGGCAATTTGCAGTCAGTCACTTTGCTTAGTGTTGCGATGGGCTGTCACCAGCAGAGTTGTGGACTGACCTGAATTCACTGTCCCTAGAAATCCTGCGTGGCGGTTGATCTGCCCACAAGGCACGCACTTCGTTCTCATAAGTTGTCCTCTCGCCTTCAAACTACAGGGGATACAGGAGTCTTAGTGACTGCCCTGCCACATGAGCGCCTTTTGCAGTCACTGTCCTGACACTTACCCTCTGCCTTGTCCCACACCTGTTCAGTGGGACGTGAAACCGAACCATGTCATTTGAGGGAGACTTGAAGACTGGTTTGCATGTAGGATCTCTTAGCCTGATGGTATCCAAGTCTAGGGCTGGTTTTGTCCTGTCACTCTGTACTTCAAAGTCCATGTAGCCATCCCGAGTGCACACAGCAGCTGAAACATTCAAGGAATTGGGATGGGTTGCTCTAGGGGACTCCTGGACATGGGGCTATGGCAGCTCCTGCCTCAGTTCAGTGAGGGACTAGAGTATTCTGGGCTGTGTGTACAGGGGCCCTAACTACCCTAGGAGGAGAAGTTGTCCTGAGCCTACTGGATTGTAGTTTCTCCAGTTTGTATTGCATGACCTGGAGGGCAAGGATCCTGGAACAGCTCATGCCAGGAGGCTCAAGGACCCAGAGCTGCTGGCAAGCAGTGCTCTATGGCTTAGATGAGGGGGAACCAAAACCTGAGACTAGGCTGGAAACATTCCATTAGGAGTTGTTTAGGGCAGGCCAGGCAGGAGAAGTGGTATGGCTCCAGGTCAAGATTAGTGGCACTGTAGGTTGGGGGACAGCTGGTGAATTCTTTTCTGCAGAAGAGAGCTAGCAGCTGCTGGGGAGCCAGGAACTATGGGAAAAAGCTTATGAGATGTTCAGTTGTATGTGGGGCTGCCTACCTGCCACCTTGCGGGCAGGGGCGTGCAAGAGCGGAGGGAGAAGGAGGAGGAAAGCAGTTCATTTTACAGTGAACACAAATGCACTTTGATGATCAGACACCGACGACTCCCTTCCACTTCCAAGGAGTGGATGTCCAGAATATCCAAGTATGTAATCAGATACATAGGCCTGAGACACCCCACCAGCTAGGAAGGGGCATCCATTTTAGATTTAATTAGTGTGACTTGGCATCTTTATAGTGGAGCCCATTAGTTGCTGAGAACCACCCTACATTGCAAGTTTTGCTTGCCAGCTATTAAGAGTTTACATCAAATATATCAACACTTTAGCCATATGTTCACCCAATGAATCTTGGGCTGTGCGCTGCAGTTTGAGGTCCACTCATGTTCTCCTGTACGGAGGTGGATGACAGCCAGCTTCAGTATTTCATGCTGAGCATGATGAAGTCTCATTTGTAGGCCAGTACTTCTGGGATAGCTGAACCAGCACAGAATGAGTTGACAGAAGTACATGTGGTCTTACCTATTGGTGCATGTTGATCACAGGGACACTCTGGGTAAGTGACCATTGACACCATTTCTCCATGGAAGTTGAAAGTTAGCCTGAGAGATGCTATGTATGACTGAAGTCCTAAGCAGCTCTCCTTGTACAGCTGGAAGAGAGGGAGGCAGGCCACAACATTTGTTGTTATTTAAGGCAGCTGGAAGTCTGTAATGGTAATTTTAGTTATTTATGTTTGCTGGTAAGAGGACAATGCCAAAGGTAGCCTTTTCCCAAGATCAGACACTCATTTAGACTGGACCAATCTAGCCAGAAATATTTTGCTTTGATTAGCTATTTCTTACTCCAGGAGATTGAGTAGGCTGGTTTAGAAGTAGAAATTTGTAAATTTTACATCCATAACTGATTTAGAGTGTCATCTTTAGGAAAGATATTTAGACCTTGTCCAAAGCTCAGTCAATCCTTTAAGTATATATATTTGGCTCTGCAGAACCAGACTAAGTAGTCCAGCAGCCTGGGTTCTCACAACTTTAACTCATTTGTAAGCGTTAGAATACAGCAGGCTAGGTTTTATTCTCAGTCATCCCCGACCCAGAGATCTCACATAAGCAGCACAATCTACAGGAAACGGAATACCATCTCTATCTAGGTATATTGACCAAACTCCTCACTATCCATGGGGGTATTCTAATTTCTTGAGAAGAGCAATAGCCTTACAGATCATTCCAGGGATAACTGCCAGCCGGGAGTATTGTGGGAGTAGTAGACAAGTTGCCTGTCCAGGCTGCGAATGGCAGAGCTAGTGTCATGTTACCAAGACAAGAGAAGGTCCAGAACAAGTAGCTCAAGTCCAGTGCAGTAGCAAGGGGTAGTTTGTTGTCAGGAAACATAGCTTGAATGTTAAGCAAGGAAGTATTTAAAAAACCGCACATTTGGAAAGGGCTATAGAGAGGGGGCTTGTATTGCAGTAATGGAGATCAGATTAGTGCCTGAAAAAAGTTAGTGGTTTATATGACCATTACTCTGAAGATTTGGACATTGCTGGTTGTGAGAGTTGAGGGAAAAGAAATCAGATGGCAGCCAAACAACGGCTGCCGAAGGTACAGATACCTACAGTCTAGTCCAGTCCTATGGCTTGGAACAGACTCTGCTGGTAGGATAGCAAATCTGATTTTGTAGATCAGCCCTTTCTATTGCATCTTTGGTTTGCATTTCACTTACAATTATGACCATTCCTAAATGGAGTCAGATACTAGTTTGTAGGGAGCTTACTCTGGACTTCAGGATTCTTTTGTTGATGTGCAGCTTCACGCCCCTTCTTGTGTCCAGAGCAATTCCATTTGCTTGGAGTTGGGTCATGGGAATGTTTCTGTTGTCTATACTCACAGCAGAGAGGATCCCTGGGAAAGCTGGGATGGCAACAGTCATGTGTGTGGAGTTACAGGTTGCTGGGCCTGCAAGAATAGCTTTGTTAGTTTCCAGAGACATTTTAAGGTTCAAGTCCCTCTCGGGTCAGAGGAGGGACCAGCTTCCTCTGTGAAGAGGGGAAGTTTTACCTGGTGCACAGATCATTCTTGATTCTACAGTTAGCCGCTGGTCAGGAGGCCCATATGAAAGCTTGAGTGCCACAGTATATAGCATCTGGTAGTCTTGCTGCAGAGGATAGATACGGTTGAGAACAGCAGGTTATTCAGAGTGCAGTTCCCAGTGCCAGGTATAAAAGAAGCCTATTAGGATTCAGTAAGCCAGGCTGTAGTTCTGAAGAGACTTCAGAAGTTATGAGAAGTCTTGCAGGGCATGTTAGCCATTTAAATTGTTGGGAAGGCAGAAAGCCACTGGAATTACACCCTAGCCATTTCACATAACTCCTACACACAGGAGTTTTGGGAAGGGTGTACAAGCTCCATTCTAGGCCCTCATGCACCACCTGGATTCATAGCCAGAAGTCAAGCTGAAGCTCTCACACACTCCCATTTCCAGATGCCCTCATGGACTGCATGTAGAGTCAGACTAATCAGACTGCCCCAATAGCTCAGACTAGTGAGCCTCAGAAGTCTGAGACTTCTCACGGTGTCTATTTATAGACACCATCATTTGCCGATGGCAAGTTTTGCCTTTTGGCCTCGAGACAGTCTTGTGCACCTACCTTGTAAGAGGCGACTCCAGTTGCACCAAAAGAAACCTGGAAGATTAGGTTGTTGCTGTCAGCTAGGAATGTATACCCTTGCTGCATGGCTTGCCTAAGGCTTAGCCTGTGTGTTCGTGTTCCATCATCTATGGACAGTATCCAGGCCATCTGAGATTCTGTAGTCTGCAATTTGAGACTTCTGGTCAGTCAAGCATAAGGTTTTTCCATTACCAAGCAAGGGGGTTATTGTTCTTATCTTTAAGAAGTGTTAAGACTGCTGTGAGTGGCAGCTTGGCTAACCAACACAAGAGAGATACTGAAGGGTCCAGTTTGCTACTTTAGCAAGCATCACCAAACTGGCAGTTTCTACATGCAGCAGTTCTACTTTAGAGGCATGTTACTTTGCACACCCAGCCCCCATTTTGACCGACGTTTCATACCATGTGTTCATCAGCAAAACTGGGAAGGAGTCTTGGAAATACAACCTGAAAGAGAACGGGACAGCAGCTGACTTCAAAGCACACTGTTCAAAGAGAAGAGGATACCAAGCAAGCTTTCCATGGTGAGTGGAACAAGGAGCCTCTAACCCATTAGAGGAATGGAAGCTTTCGGGGAGCCTTCTGAGGAAGTGTGCTGCAGTGGCTAGAGGCCTGGCTTGTTTTCAGAGGAACAAGGTGGGGAAGCAGCAAATGCTGTTCTCCCCCTGTAGTTTAGGGCACCTGTGCCCAGGTTGACAGCTACTGACCATTAGCCAATAGAGGGGTCTACATAATTCAGTAAGCTGTGCCAAGCCTAGCCAGGGAAGCCCTTAGAAGTACACAAAGGAGGAGGTAAAGGTAACTAGCTAGAGTTTTTACAAATAAGAAGGCTAGTCTTTAATCTGAGTCTTCCCAGAGATCAGGAAGGGGACAATCCACTATCCTCCTGCTAGTCAGTCTTATTTCCTTACTCCCACCACCCAAAGAGAGTCGACAGACACATCTTCAAGATTTGACTGAGAGGCCATTGAGGTGTCAGACTCCTCTCTACAGCTGAGAGCAGTTCCCTTTCCAAGGGATTGTCAAACTGCCCCACTTACTGCCATGAAGTCTTTAGTACAGTTTGTAGCTCCTGTAAAAATAGTAGGGACGACTTCATCTGCTTGAAGAGAATCACAGCCAATACTGTAGGTTACATTCTTGTCCCTTGCAATGGTTTTGTTGAGCACCAGCAGCTCTAGTCTCAGCTGGTGTTGGCCATGCTATAGCAAGAGAACACATTGGTCAGAATAAGACAGTGGCACAGTTTTACATTACTAGATGTTGCCTCAGATCAGGAATTAGAGCCAACCCTCAGAGGCCACATGTTCATGTTGAGAATTTGCTGTCTATAGAAGAGGCAGGGTTACTCAAAGGAAGGAATTTGATTTCTTGGGAGCCATTTGATTAGTCATTATTACATGGAAGCACCACCTCAGTGGGTGCTCTCAGGAGAAGGAGTCTCCCAGGAAAGAGATGGTACGTTACATGACCCAACACTGCAGTTGGGTCACTTAGGAGGAGTCACTTTGGAGCCTCTGTCAAGTGAGCATGTTCCCAAAGCAGAGGGACAGTTTTACCTCTAGTCTGGTGCAGTTCACATACAGAGCAGTTACAGTCAGCCTCTCATGATCCACCATGTAGTCACAGTCTACAATCTCTTCACCACTTCCATCTAGAAAGAGTAAGCTGGTCAGCTATGCTGCTAGAAGTTGCCTTGAGAACCTAGCTAAACATGCAGCAATACATACCAACTACATGGACCTGCCAGAAGTTGCTTCCAAGCACTCTGGGAAACCCAATCAACATTTTGTCAGTGTGACAAGACACCGTCCCTACAAGAGGAAGTGAGCAGTCTGATATCAACTCCTTGCAACACAGGATAGAAGACAGCATACAGGCTGTTAGTATGCTAAAACCCACTCACTCCAGCAAATGGAGAAGAGAGTCACCCCAGGGTCAGTAAAACTATCCTACCAGCCTCAAGACAAGTCCACGCCTGCCCCCCACCTCCCACCATGATCAGGGGGAATGCCCTGGTTACCTGGGAAGTCTAGAGCCATGGAACTAGTAACACCAGCTGTCAAGGGCACTATAAGGCAACCAAGTAAAAGAAGCAGCCTGCAAACAAGAGAGAAGATGCTCAGAAGCCAGCACAGCAAACAGAACCCTCCCTATACACAACCCTACGCAACCCACCCACTTACCACATGCTGTAAAAGGACCAGCCTAGCTGTAATACAAGCAACCTCATGGCTCAGAGTCAAGCCACCCACATGAAGACACCAGAACAGCTCACCTCCTACTCAGCTACAGGGGTTATATAGGAGGGGCTGCAGCCCCAGCAGCTCTTGGAAAACACCTGGGATGCTTCCTCAACACCTGCTAGCAGCTGACTCTGAGGCTGATGGTTTGCACCTGGCCCTGTTCTGTGCTGCAATCAGTGAGGAGGGGGCAGCTTAGGGACAAAGCTCCTCTTTCAAGGGGATTTTATGCCCCTTTGCACAATTTTCTGTTTCCCTTCACTTTTAAGATTACTTTCGGTATCCATTTTTCCTTTCACCCTGCTCTTCCACCGCCTTTCTCCCTCCGCTAGAAGATGGAGCAAAATAGCTGAGGAGCTAGAAACAGACAAATGCTTTGTGTGGCAGCCTTAAGCTCCCCTAGCCCTTTGCCCCTTACCAAGGAGAACACTTGGCATTGCTGGGCTCTTCTGCCCACTAAAACAGCTTTGTGCTCAGCCATGGGCTTTGTAGGTCACCCCATGCTTGGGAACTATCCTCAGTAGCCCCCGCCCGGGAAATCTTCATTGCCAGGATAGTTCTGTTGAGGAGGGACAGTTTGCCCAATATCTAGTTTGCCATAACTGTTACCAATGTGAATGAATCCTCCCAACCCTCGGGGAAGTAGAGGAATGGTTGTCGTCAGTATTAATCTGTATGTAAGGGGACTGTTGCCCCCTTATTAACATTCAGTGGGGGTGTTTTAGTTGCTAACTCTCAGTACTAAAAAGAGGGAAGGGTCGATGGGTATGGTGAGCAGCTGGGGAGAGCGAGGGGGACCCTGGGCAGCGGGCAGTGGGCCCAGCATAGGGAGACGCCTGAGCCAAGAGGCTCTGCAGGCCAGGTTTGGATCATAACCCCGACAGGGCAGGGGCGACACTGGGAAGAAGGGTCCTACCACTTAGAGCCTGAGAGCGTGCAGCCACCACAAGAGCAAGCGTCCAACCCACAGCATCCCCGCTAGCAGGGCTAGGTCTGGTCATTATCTGTTTAATAGTCCTCTTTGCAAGTGTAATGCATACACTGCAATTGAAATTTGGCTATATGAGGCTAGCATTAGTCTCCTTTCCAACATGCTATTTCAAGTCATACGCTAAGTGAGATAGCAGAGCTTTGAAAACTGTGTTTGTTCCCTGGCATCTCTTCGCACCCCTAGCCAGGGGCAGCAGCTCTGCATAATTTTGGGTGGCCCCCAGAAAGGGTCCAAGTCCCACCCCCACGCATCTGCCTAAGGCTCTGGGAGGGAGTTTAGGTGCAGGAGGGGTGCAGACTATGAGAGAGACTTTGGGTGCTGCGTGCAGGCTTTGGCCTGGGACAGAGGGTTAGGGTGCAGGGCTGGGCCAAGGATGAGGGGTTTGGGATGCAGAAAGCAGGCTGCCCTGGGGCTGCGGGCCAGAGAGGAGAATTCCCCCCAGCCCTCTACCCCCCTGGCAGCAGCAAGTACTGGGGAGGGAGGAGGGCCTCTCCCCAGCACAATACTCATCCAAGCTCTCCACAGCTGCTGCTCAGGAGGTCCAGCCAGGATAAGCCCCCCGCAGTGAGGCACAGCAGCCACCTCAGATTGCCCCCAGTGCCGCTCCCTTGTAGCTGGCAGTGGCCAGCGAGGGAGCGGACCATGGAGCTGCAGGGGGCAGCTGCCCATAGCAGGCAGGGATGCTCCAGGTGAGGCACACAGGGGTGGCAGGTGGGCCCTGGGGAAAGACCTGCCCTCAACATTGGTGAAGCTGGGCCCTCCCAGGCCCTGAATTTTCTGGAGCCTGGGCACCATGGGCCCAAACAACTCACTGCCCCTGCCCCTTGCACAGTGTAGGCAATATAGAGAACTATATACAGGACTAGGCCTCCTACTGTAGTTCTTAGAGCAAGGAAGGTGATTTACCTAGAGAGGTACTGTGGGGAGTGGAAGGGGGAAGAAATCCGCACTGGAAGCCCCCTCAGATTCTGCCAGCAGCCCTCTAACAGTGCTTTCTCACTGCTATTACTTGAGCTTCCCTTGATATACAAACATGAGAAATGGAGTAGGGTTAGGTGACAGGAATACTCAGTCATTCCAAGAAAAGATCCTCGAACAGCAAGAGGAACAGGCACTGCTCTCATCCTAATATAGCTATAGTTATCCTAAAGGATTATGTGGGGGAAGGAAAGTAGGAAGCAGGGAGATATTTAGTTATTCATGCAGAGAAAAAAAAAAATCACAGTTCAGACAATTTATCCCATTAAATTCTAACTTGAGAGAAAGCACAGAATTTGGAGGGGAGGAGGGGAAATGTGTAGTCAGTGTTCAGTTCCATGGCACTAGAGATCCTAGCAATTTCACACATCTAGGAAAGCAGCAGCTGTGGAGAATACAGTCACCTGAGGTGCTAGTATAGTGATATCTGACACTAGGGTTAAGCTACTGTCCAGCCCCAGAGGAGAGGGCCCTCAAGTTAATTACGCAATTGTGAGGAAGTTTGCTTTTTTGTTGTTTTTTTAAACCAGCTAAGTCTTTTGTCAGCCAGGCAAGTTACTCAGTCTTGAAGGGGGTGTAAATAGCCTGATGAAGAGTTCATTTTAAATCTAAGGATAGTAGTTAGTAAAAAGATGGCTCTATTCTCTGTCTACCCTGCCTTTCTGGAAGTAGCCTCACTGATTTTATGCTATGGCCAGAGTAGGTCATAGAGTAAGTAGGGACATTTAAATTTTCCAGTTAAAGGTAGCAACTGTGCCACAGTTGCTCTGTTATGCAGTAAGTAAGCACCCTGATTTTCAAAGGGTTAAAAAAAAAAACCCTCAAGTTGATCCCATTTCAAAACAAGAACCCCAACACTATGTGATTAGATCCACTGGGTGTGTAGTCTGGAACTGTGGCAGGCATGCTGTGTAGCCCTGACTCTTCTTCCCCCTGCCCTAGAGGCAATTAAAAAACCCTACACCCACCCTCAAACTAGCCAATTAAACCAAAAAAACCAAGCCCAAATCCAGCATTCCCACCCCCCACATTTGGCATATAACTGCCTATTCCTGATCAGGTGTCACTTTCTGCATGTAGCGTAGGTACCTCAGCCCACATGGAGTTGTCAGAGACTATGGCAGAGAAGAGATGTTGCCAAAATAAACCTGGCAAAGGTCTTGGTTTGGACAAGTCTACTTTTCTAGGTCCAGTTACTGGTCACCAACTGCTGCGTGGCTCTATGTTTTGTGTAGGGCAAGTATTGCCAATTTGGAAATCAGGACTACAGTTTGTTCTTGCCTGCTGCATCTCTGGGAGCTGGTGTTCACAGAAAACCACAGCTATGGAGGACAGCTTTATGAAAGCCCTATTGCTGGCCTAAGTTTAAGCCTAGTGTAGTGGCTAGTATCTGCCAGAGTCACCACCACTATGCCAGGACACTTGAGCTACACAGAGCGTGGCTGGAGCCCCTAGCCCTGCAACTGCGTGGGTAAGCTAGAAGACTAGCAGAAGGTTGACAGACAGCACAACGTTTTCTAGAATACAGTTGTCTCTTCAAAAATGCCCCATAGTGTCAAGTGTACTGAGTCCAACTGCTTTTGTAATAGGCACTATGAGTGGTTAGTTTCATTAGTGCTAGACATGGCGCTGTTGGTATAAGAACACAAGATCTCCTAAAATGTAGGGCTAGTACGCAGACTCTTGTGGATCTACCTTGCTACTACTGCTGATGTACTGACGGGCATTAACTTCCACTGGTTGAGTCGTGGATAGGATCAGAGGAAACATGGAGCTCTTTAGCGCAAAGACTGAGGCCCAGGGTTGTAGGTTAGGTTGAGATTAGGCTCACTCTCTCCTTGGTGTATCTACAGAATAAGGGTTCTAAAATACTGCCAACAATACAAGTGCCTTCACCCTACTACATTAACTGAACAGTAAGGAGCAGCTGTGTAGTAGAATAGGTACTTACGACAATTAAACAATGGAATAGGACAGTTGTGAGGCTAGTACAGTTACTATTGAGTTAACATTTTGTACCATGGGACTGGCTGGTTGGTTTGTCCGGGCTTTAGAGAGGAGCCAAGTCTCTCTGGCTTCTATTGGAAACTAGAAGGGGCCACTTCCGAAATAAAGGAGAGAGAGTCTACCATGAACTAGTGCATCCAGCAGTTTATTTTGTCACAGGTCATTTAGCGTATCACTTTCCCATTACAGCTTTTGTCCTCTTCAGATTTTTAAAGAGAGCCACTGACACCAGTGCAGCGACCATCAGGCCAAGGACCACAGTAGCTGCTGCTACTACAGTGGTCCATGCTCCTTCTCTCAGGGGAGTTTCTTCTGTAGGGAGGAAAAAAGGGTGAACCACAAGTCAGTGGCCAGATTATGCCATAACTTGGATTGGCAACAACATGCCTCAGTTAGGTCAAGGAGAGGGTATTTGTTCCATACCTTGGGTTGAAGGCCATTCATCTGCTACAAAGCTAACAGGACCAGGTAAGCTTGCTACACCGGAGTTCTCTGCTTGCATCACAACAACATCTGCAAGAGATTAGTCAACACATAATTCTGACTAACTGGAGTCTGGAAATCCACAAACATAGCAAGCTAACTGGAATATCAACAGGAATGCTTCGAGGTCTAGAAAACATGGCCTACAAGAAGGTGGAAAGTGGGTTTAGTCCAGAAAAGACAACTGAGCGGTACCTTACTTTGACATGCTTGAAGACTTCCCACTGATTACAGTGCTGGATCAATCAGGGGCTTCAATCACAGCAAGGGCTGTTTAGGTTAGGAAAGGTTTCTCTCCTAATGTCTAACTGCAAGGGTAGGTAGGCACTGGAGCAAAGTTACCTAGATGGTTTGCAGAATTGGTCACTGGTGGTTGTTAACAAAAAGTAGAGCGGGCTAGATAGTACTTAGTCCTGGTTGAGTGCAGGAGACTGACTAGAAGACCTAGCAAGTTCCCTTTCACACCTACATTATTCTGCTGTGGTAGGACGGCATGTTTACGTGACATTCTAGTTGCCAGCAGTGATTAAATCCTACCTCGTTTGTTTCTGGCTGAGGGAGGACATCGTGTTGAACACAGAGGGGAGTCTGGATGAAGTCTGTCACAGAGAAGAGCACTGCAGTGGAAGTACACCTAGAGCAAAGATAAGGGAGAGACATTTGGAGCACAGGAAGCCCGAGCCTTTAGCTAGAGCTAGAGGGACTGCACTTACTAGGCTAGTGAGAGCCTTGTCACCCGCTACAAAGGCAAAGGTCTTCACTTCAAATCTCTGGCGATAGTTGGGATAGCTGACTGCTAGGCCCACTGGATGAAATGCAGTTCTGTAGTTATCTAGTTCATAGTCACACCTAGAGGTCAGAGTTGAAATCAGGCAAGAAGAGAGTCTTGGAAGGTTTGCATCATTAACATTCAAGTTTAATATTTAGTCCATTACCCAAGAGACCCTCAATACTGTTTCCTAGAGATCTGCCAGAGCTTGGAAGCCTGCATTAGGACAGCAATTCATTGAGGTTTTGAGTCACTCAGTTGTGAGCCATTAGAGTGACAGTTGGCATTTACACATTTTAGTCCTTGAGCATGTGCACTCTCAAATGTCTAGCTTGACCTAAGGCTAGAGCGACCTCCACTTTGTGGTCAGATCATAGCCAGACCGCAACCCTTTGCACCTACATCTGTGTGAGGAACATGCGCTCACAGCTCCAACAAGCCTTTGCATAGCACTTCAGGGAAACACTTGAACAGACCAGCCTCACCTATGTTCCTACAGGAGTTGGAATATACCTACCCATCCACAACAATGTTCCACCGGGGCAGAGAGCTTGGATCTTGCGAGGTTGTTGCCCAACAGTCATCCAGTACCAGTCGGATGTTGGGGTCATTGCGGTTCAGAACTTGCACTTCCAAGAAGATTGGTTGCCGCAGATATTTCACAATAGGGTACTGGTCGTCACTGTAGGGCTGCATGTAGGAGTCATCTGAAAAAACCAAGGACGGCAGAGTTGACAGCCCAGTTCGCAATAGGTAGGAATCTCAATCTAGAGAGATGAAGCAGCCAGCTAAGTAAGAAGTCTGGTACTGTAGATGCATAGAAGGACACAGCTTGTGAGTGCTTTAGTTGAACTCCTTGCACAGGGAGAGAAAAAGCCTCCTAAACCCAACATCCCTACTGGATTCCCCCATAGCAAGAGGCTCTATTAAAACCTAGCCTACCAGGTCTACGTCACAGACCACCAGTGATGGAATCATGCCACCCCTGGATATCAAAAGGTCTCTGGGTCTACTGCTCTGGATAGTAGGGACTGAAGAGCTCCTTTGACTATGGAGGGAATCACTCATTTCTGCCCTGCACACAATTTGCAGCTAGATGCAAGCTTTACCTGGATAGATCAGCAGGATCAAGGAGAGAGGACCCTGGTTTATTGAAGAAACTGGAGGAGGGAGACTGCTTATCCTTACGCTCAGGGACGCGTCACCACTTTTGTAGGTGCACACTACGGTCAGCCTGAAAGACAGAATGTGCAGCATCAGCTTAGCTGGCAATTTGCAGTCAGTCACTTTGCTTAGTGTTGCGATGGGCTGTCACCAGCAGAGTTGTGGACTGACCTGAATTCACTGTCCCTAGAAATCCTGCGTGGCGGTTGATCTGCCCACAAGGCACGCACTTCGTTCTCATAAGTTGTCCTCTCGCCTTCAAACTACAGGGGATACAGGAGTCTTAGTGACTGCCCTGCCACATGAGCGCCTTTTGCAGTCACTGTCCTGACACTTACCCTCTGCCTTGTCCCACACCTGTTCAGTGGGACGTGAAACCGAACCATGTCATTTGAGGGAGACTTGAAGACTGGTTTGCATGTAGGATCTCTTAGCCTGATGGTATCCAAGTCTAGGGCTGGTTTTGTCCTGTCACTCTGTACTTCAAAGTCCATGTAGCCATCCCGAGTGCACACAGCAGCTGAAACATTCAAGGAATTGGGATGGGTTGCTCTAGGGGACTCCTGGACATGGGGCTATGGCAGCTCCTGCCTCAGTTCAGTGAGGGACTAGAGTATTCTGGGCTGTGTGTACAGGGGCCCTAACTACCCTAGGAGGAGAAGTTGTCCTGAGCCTACTGGATTGTAGTTTCTCCAGTTTGTATTGCATGACCTGGAGGGCAAGGATCCTGGAACAGCTCATGCCAGGAGGCTCAAGGACCCAGAGCTGCTGGCAAGCAGTGCTCTATGGCTTAGATGAGGGGGAACCAAAACCTGAGACTAGGCTGGAAACATTCCATTAGGAGTTGTTTAGGGCAGGCCAGGCAGGAGAAGTGGTATGGCTCCAGGTCAAGATTAGTGGCACTGTAGGTTGGGGGACAGCTGGTGAATTCTTTTCTGCAGAAGAGAGCTAGCAGCTGCTGGGGAGCCAGGAACTATGGGAAAAAGCTTATGAGATGTTCAGTTGTATGTGGGGCTGCCTACCTGCCACCTTGCGGGCAGGGGCGTGCAAGAGCGGAGGGAGAAGGAGGAGGAAAGCAGTTCATTTTACAGTGAACACAAATGCACTTTGATGATCAGACACCGACGACTCCCTTCCACTTCCAAGGAGTGGATGTCCAGAATATCCAAGTATGTAATCAGATACATAGGCCTGAGACACCCCACCAGCTAGGAAGGGGCATCCATTTTAGATTTAATTAGTGTGACTTGGCATCTTTATAGTGGAGCCCATTAGTTGCTGAGAACCACCCTACATTGCAAGTTTTGCTTGCCAGCTATTAAGAGTTTACATCAAATATATCAACACTTTAGCCATATGTTCACCCAATGAATCTTGGGCTGTGCGCTGCAGTTTGAGGTCCACTCATGTTCTCCTGTACGGAGGTGGATGACAGCCAGCTTCAGTATTTCATGCTGAGCATGATGAAGTCTCATTTGTAGGCCAGTACTTCTGGGATAGCTGAACCAGCACAGAATGAGTTGACAGAAGTACATGTGGTCTTACCTATTGGTGCATGTTGATCACAGGGACACTCTGGGTAAGTGACCATTGACACCATTTCTCCATGGAAGTTGAAAGTTAGCCTGAGAGATGCTATGTATGACTGAAGTCCTAAGCAGCTCTCCTTGTACAGCTGGAAGAGAGGGAGGCAGGCCACAACATTTGTTGTTATTTAAGGCAGCTGGAAGTCTGTAATGGTAATTTTAGTTATTTATGTTTGCTGGTAAGAGGACAATGCCAAAGGTAGCCTTTTCCCAAGATCAGACACTCATTTAGACTGGACCAATCTAGCCAGAAATATTTTGCTTTGATTAGCTATTTCTTACTCCAGGAGATTGAGTAGGCTGGTTTAGAAGTAGAAATTTGTAAATTTTACATCCATAACTGATTTAGAGTGTCATCTTTAGGAAAGATATTTAGACCTTGTCCAAAGCTCAGTCAATCCTTTAAGTATATATATTTGGCTCTGCAGAACCAGACTAAGTAGTCCAGCAGCCTGGGTTCTCACAACTTTAACTCATTTGTAAGCGTTAGAATACAGCAGGCTAGGTTTTATTCTCAGTCATCCCCGACCCAGAGATCTCACATAAGCAGCACAATCTACAGGAAACGGAATACCATCTCTATCTAGGTATATTGACCAAACTCCTCACTATCCATGGGGGTATTCTAATTTCTTGAGAAGAGCAATAGCCTTACAGATCATTCCAGGGATAACTGCCAGCCGGGAGTATTGTGGGAGTAGTAGACAAGTTGCCTGTCCAGGCTGCGAATGGCAGAGCTAGTGTCATGTTACCAAGACAAGAGAAGGTCCAGAACAAGTAGCTCAAGTCCAGTGCAGTAGCAAGGGGTAGTTTGTTGTCAGGAAACATAGCTTGAATGTTAAGCAAGGAAGTATTTAAAAAACCGCACATTTGGAAAGGGCTATAGAGAGGGGGCTTGTATTGCAGTAATGGAGATCAGATTAGTGCCTGAAAAAAGTTAGTGGTTTATATGACCATTACTCTGAAGATTTGGACATTGCTGGTTGTGAGAGTTGAGGGAAAAGAAATCAGATGGCAGCCAAACAACGGCTGCCGAAGGTACAGATACCTACAGTCTAGTCCAGTCCTATGGCTTGGAACAGACTCTGCTGGTAGGACAGCAAATCTGATTTTGTAGATCAGCCCTTTCTATTGCATCTTTGGTTTGCATTTCACTTACAATTATGACCATTCCTAAATGGAGTCAGATACTAGTTTGTAGGGAGCTTACTCTGGACTTCAGGATTCTTTTGTTGATGTGCAGCTTCACGCCCCTTCTTGTGTCCAGAGCAATTCCATTTGCTTGGAGTTGGGTCATGGGAATGTTTCTGTTGTCTATACTCACAGCAGAGAGGATCCCTGGGAAAGCTGGGATGGCAACAGTCATGTGTGTGGAGTTACAGGTTGCTGGGCCTGCAAGAATAGCTCTGTTAGTGTCCAGAGACATTTTAAGGTCCAAGTCCCTCTCGGGTCAGAGGAGGGACCAGCTTCCTCTGTGAAGAGGGGAAGTTTTACCTGGTGCACAGATCATTCTTGATTCTACAGTTAGCCGCTGGTCAGGAGGCCCATATGAAAGCTTGAGTGCCACAGTATATAGCATCTGGTTGTCTTGCTGCAGAGGATAGATACGGTTGAGAACAGCAGGTTATTCAGAGTGCAGTTCCCAGTGCCAGGTATAAAAGAAGCCTATTAGGATTCAGTAAGCCAGGCTGTAGTTCTGAAGAGACTTCAGAAGTTATGAGAAGTCTTGCAGGGCACGTTAGCCATTTAAATTGTTGGGAAGGCAGAAAGCCACTGGAATTACACCCTAGCCATTTCACATAACTCCTACACACAGGAGTTTTGGGAAGGGTGTACAAGCTCCATTCTAGGCCCTCATGCACCACCTGGATTCATAGCCAGAAGTCAAGCTGAAGCTCTCACACACTCCCATTTCCAGATGCCCTCATGGACTGCATGTAGAGTCAGACTAATCAGACTGCCCCAATAGCTCAGACTAGTGAGCCTCAGAAGTCTGAGGCTTCTCACGGTTCTATTTATAGACACCATCGTTTGCCGATGGCAAGTTTTGCCTTTCAGCCTCGAGACAGTCTTGTGCACCTACCTTGTAAGAGGCGACTCCAGTTGCACCAAAAGAAACCTGGAAGATTAGGTTGTTGCTGTCAGCTAGGAATGTATACCCTTGCTGCATGGCTTGCCTAAGGCTTAGCCTGTGTGTTCGTGTTCCATCATCTATGGACAGTATCCAGGCCATCTGAGATTCTGTAGTCTGCAATTTGAGACTTCTGGTCAGTCAAGCATAAGGTTTTTCCATTACCAAGCAAGGGGGTTATTGTTCTTATCTTTAAGAAGTGTTAAGACTGCTGTGAGTGGCAGCTTGGCTAACCAACACAAGAGAGATACTGAAGGGTCCAGTTTGCTACTTTAGCAAGCATCACCAAACTGGCAGTTTCTACATGCAGCAGTTCTACTTTAGAGGCATGTTACTTTGCCCACCCAGCCCCCATTTTGACCCATTTTTCATACCATATGTTCATCAGCAAAACTGGGAAGGAGTCTTGGAAATACAACCTGAAAGAGAACAGGACAGCAGCTGACTTCAAAGCACACTGTTCAAAGAGAAGAGGATACCAAGCAAGCTTTCCTTGGTGAATGGAACAAGGAGCCTCTAACCCATTAGAGGAATGGAAGCTTTCGGGGAGTCTTCTGAGGAAGCGTGCTGCAGTGGCTAGAGGCCTGGCTTGTTTCTAGAGGAACAAGGTGGGGAAGCAGCAAATGCTGTTCTCCCCCTGTAGTTTAGAGCACCTGTTGACAGCTACTGACCATTAGCCAATAGAGGGGTCTACATAATTCAGTAAGCTGTGCCAAGCCTAGCCAGGGAAGCCCTTAGAAGTACACAAAGGAGGAGGTAAAGGTAACTAGCTAGAGTTTTTACAAATAAGAATGGCTAGTCTTTAATCTGAGTCTTCCCAGAGATCAGGAAGGGGAAAATCCACTATCCTCCTGCTAATCAGTCTTATTTCCTTACTCCCACCACCCAAAGAGAGTCGACAGACACATCTTCAAGATTTGACCGAGAGGCCATTGAGGTGTCAGACTCCTCTCTACAGCTGAGAGCAGTTCCCTTTCCAAGGGATTGTCAAACTGCCCCACTTACTGCCATGAAGTCTTTAGTACAGTTTGTAGCTCCTGTAAAAATAGTAGGGACGACTTCATCTGCTTGAAGAGAATCACAGCCAATACTGTAGGTTACATTCTTGTCCCTTGCAATGGTTTTGTTGAGCACCAGCAGCTCTAGTCTCAGCTGGTGTTGGCCATGCTATAGCAAGAGAACACATTGGTCAGAATAAGACAGTGGCACAGTTTTACATTACTAGATGTTGCCTCAGATCAGCAATTAGAGCCAACCCTCAGAGGCCACATGTTCAAGTTGAGAATTTGCTGTCTATAGAAGAGGCAGGGTTACTCAAAGGAAGGAATTTGATTTTTGGGAGCCATTTGATTAGTCATTATTACATGGAAGCACCACCTCAGTGGGTGCTCTGGGGAGAAGGAGTCTTCCAGGAAAGAGAAATGGTACATTACATGACCCAACACTGCAGTTGGGTCACTTAGGAGGAGTCACTTTGGAGCCTCTGTCAAGTGAGCATGTTCCCAAAGCAGAGGGACGGTTTTACCTCTAGTCTGGTGCAGTTCACATACAGAGCAGTTACAGTCAGCCTCTCATGATCCACCATGTAGTCACAGTCTACAATCTCTTCACCACTTCCATCTAGAAAGAGTAAGCTGGTCAGCTATGCTGCTAGAAGTTGCCTTGAGAACCTAGCTAAACATGCAGCAATACATACCAACTACATGGACCTGCCAGAAGTTGCTTCCAAGCTCTCTGGGAAACCCAATCAACATTTTGTCAGTGTGACAAGACACCGTCCCTACAAGAGGAAATGAGCAGTCTGATATCAACTCCTTGCAACACAGGATAGGAGACAGCATACAGACCGTTAGTATGCAAAACCCACTCACTCCAGCAAATGGAGAGCAGAGAGTCATTAGTTTGGAACACACCCCAGGGTCAGTAAAACTATCCTATCAGCCTCAAGACAAGTCCACCCCTGCCCCACCTCCAACCATGATCAGGGGAATGCCCTGATTACCTGGGAAGTCTAGAGCCATGGAACTAGTAACACCAGCTGTCAAGGGCACTATAAGGCAACCAAGTAAAAGAAGCAGCCTGCAAACAAGAGAGAAGATGCTCAGAAGCCAGCACAGCAAACAGAATCCTCCCTATACACAACCCTACGCAACCCACCCACTTACCACATGCTGTAAAAGGACCAGCCTAGCTGTAATACAGGCAACCTCATAGCTGAGAGTCAAGCCACCCACATGAAGACACCAGAACAACTCACCTCCTACTCAGCTACAGGGGTTATATAGGAGGGGCTGCAGCCCCAGCACACCAGCAGCTCTTGGAAAACACCTGGGATGCTTCCTCAACACCTGCTAGCAGCTGACTCTGAGGCTGATGGTTTGCACCTGGCCCTGTTCTGTGCTGCAATCAGTGAGGAGGGGCAGCTTAGGGACAAAGCTCCTCTTTCAAGGGGATTTTATGCCCCTTTGCACAATTTTCTGTTTCCCTTCACTTTTAAGATTACTTTCGGTATCCATTTTTCCTTTCACCCTGCTCTTCCACCGCCTTTCTCCCTCCGCTAGAAGATGGAGCAAAATAGCTGAGGAGCTAGAAACAGACAAATGCTTTGTGTGGCAGCCTTAAGCTCCCCTAGCCCTTTGCCCCTTACCAAGGAGAACACTTGGCATTGCTGGGCTCTTCTGCCCACTAAAACAGCCTTGTGCTCAGCCATGGGGTTTGTAGGTCACCCCACGCTTGGGAACTATCCTCAGTAGCCCCCGCCCGGGAAATCTTCATTGCCAGGGTAGTTCTGTTGAGGAGGGACAGTTTGCCCAATATCTAGTTTGCCATAACTGTTACCAATGTGAATGAATCCTCCCAACCCTCGGGGAAGTAGAGGAATGGTTGTCGTCAGTATTAATCTGTATGTAAGGGGACTGTTGCCCCCTTATTAACATTCAGTGGGGGTGTTTTAGTTGCTAACTCTCAGTACTAAAAAGAGGGAAGGGTCGATGGGTATGGTGAGCAGCTGGGGAGAGCGAGGGGGACCCTGGGCAGCGGGCCCAGCATAGGGAGACGCCTGAGCCAAGAGGCTCTGCAGGCCAGGTTTGGATCATAACCCCGACAGGGCAGGGGCGACACTGGGAAGAAGGGTCCTACCACTTAGAGCCTGAGAGCGTGCAGCCACCACAAGAGCAAGCGTCCAACCCACAGCATCCCCGCTAGCAGGGCTAGGTCTGGTCATTATCTGTTTAATAGTCCTCTTTGCAAGTGTAATGCATACACTGCAATTGAAATTTGGCTATATGAGGCTAGCATTAGTCTCCTTTCCAACATGCTATTTCAAGTCATACGCTAAGTGAGATAGCAGAGCTTTGAAAACTGTGTTTGTTCCCTGGCATCTCTTCACACCCCTAGCCAGGGGCAGCAGCTCTGCATAATTTTGGGTGGCGCCCAGAAAGGGTCCAAGTCCCACCCCCACGCATCTGCCTAAGGCTCTGGGAGGGAGTTTAGGTGCAGGAGGGGTGCAGACTCTGAGAGAGACTTTGGGTGCTGCTTGCAGGCTTTGGCCTGGGACAGAGGGTTAGGGTGCAGGGCTAGGCCAAGTATGAGGGGTTTGGGATGCAGAAAGCAGGCTGCCCTGGGGCTGGGGGCCAGAAAGGAGAATTCCCCCCAGCCCTCTACCCCCCTGGCAGCAGCAAGTACTGGGGAGGGAGGAGGGCCTCTCCCAGCACAATACTCATCGAAGCTCTCCGCGGCTGCTGCTCAGGAGGTCCAGCCAGGATAAGCCCCCTGCAGTCAGGCACAGCAGCCACATCAGATTGCCCCCAGTGCCGCTCCCTTGTAGCTGGCAGTGGCCAGCGAGGGAGCACACCACGGAGCTGCAGGGGGCAGCTGCCCATAGCAGGCAGGGATGCTCCAGGTGAGGCACACAGGGGTGGCAGGTGGGCCCTGGGGAAAGACCTGCCCTCAACATTGGTGAAGCTGGGCCCTCCCAGGCCCTGAATTTTCTGGAGCCTGGGCACCATGGGCCCAAACAACTCACTGCCCTTGCCCCTTGCACAGTGTAGGCAATATAGAGAACTATATACAGGACTAGGCCTCCTAATGTAGTTCTTAGAGCAAGGAAGGTGATTTACCTAGAGAGGTATTGTGGGGAGTGGAAGGGGGAGAAATCCACACTGGAAGCCCCCTCAGATTCTGCCAGCAGCCCTCTAACAGTGCTTTCTCAGTGCTATTACTTGAGCTTCCCTTGATATACAAACATGAGAAATGGAGTAGGGTTAGGTGACAGGAATACTCAGTCATTCCAAGAAAAGATCCTCGAACAGCAAGAGGAACAGGCACTGCTCTCATCCTAATATAGCTATAGTTATCCTAAAGGATTATGTGGGGGAGGAAAGTAGGAAGCAGGGAGATATTTAGTTATTCGTGCAGAGAAAAAAAAATCACAGTTCAGACAATTTATCCCATTAAATTCTAACTTGAGAGAAAGCACAGAATTTGGAGGGGTGGGGGAAATGTGTAGTCAGTGTTCAGTTCCATGGCACTAGAGATCCTAGCAATTTCACACATCTAGGAAAGCAGCAGCTGTGGAGAATACAGTCACCTGAGGTGCTAGTATAGTGATATCTGACACTAGGGTTAAGCTACTGTCCAGCCCCAGAGGAGAGGGCCCTCAAGTTAATTACGCAATTGTGAGGAAGTTTGCTTTTCAGTTGTTTCTTAAACCAGCTAAGTCTTTTGTTAGCCAGGCAAGTTACTCAGTCTTGAAGGGGGTGTAAATAGCCTGATGAAGAGTTCATTTTAAATCTAAGGATAGTAGTTAGTAAAAAGATGGCTCTATTCTCTGTCTACCCTGCCTTTCTGGAAGTAGCCTCACTGATTTTATGCTATGGCCAGAGTAGGTCATAGAGTAAGTAGGGACATTTAAATTTTCCAGTTAAAGGTAGCAACTGTGCCACAGTTGCTCTGTTATGCAGTAAGTAAGCACCCTGATTTTCAAAGGGTTAAAAAAAAAACCCTCAAGTTGATCCCATTTCAAAACAAGAACCCCAACACTATGTGATTAGATCCACTGGGTGTGTAGTCTGGAACTGTGGCAGGCATGCTGTGTAGCCCTGACTCTTCTTCCCCCTGCCCTAGAGGCAATTAAAAAACCCTACACCCACCCTCAAACTAGCCAATTAAACCAAAAAAACCAAGCCCAAATCCAGCATTCCCACCCCCCACATTTGGCATATAACTGCCTATTCCTGATCAGGTGTCACTTTCTGCATGTAGCGTAGGTACCTCAGCCCACATGGAGTTGTCAGAGACTATGGCAGAGAAGAGATGTTGCCAAAATAACCCTGGCAAAGGTCTTGGTTTGGACAAGTCTACTTTTCTAGGTCCAGTTACTAGTCACCAACTGCTGCGTGGCTCTAGGTTTTGTGTAGGGCAAGTATTGCCAATTTGGAAATCAGGACTACAGTTTGTTCTTGCCTGCTGCATCTCTGGGAGCTGGTGTTCACAGAAAACCACAGCTATGGAGGACAGCTTTATGAAAGCCCTATTGCTGGCCTAAGTTTAAGCCTAGTGTAGTGGCTAGTATCTGCCAGAGTCACCACCACTATGCCAGGACACTTGAGCTACACAGAGCGTGGCTGGAGACCCTAGCCCTGCAACTGCATGGGTAAGCTAGAAGAGTAGCAGAAGGTTGACAAACAGCACAACATTTTCTAGAATATAGTTGTCTCTTCAAAAATGCCCCATAGTGTCGAGTGTAGTGAGTCCAAGTGCTTTTGCAATAGGCACTATGAGTGGTTAGTTTCATTAGTGCTAGACATGGCGCCGTTGTTATAAGAACACAAGATCTCCTAAAATGTAGGGCTAGTACGCAGACTCTTGCGGATCTACCTTGCTGCTACTGCTTATGTACTGACGGGCATTGACTTCTACTGGTTGAGTTGTGGATAGGATCAGAGGAAACATGGAGCTCTTTAGTGCAAAGACTGAGGCCCAGGGTTGTAGGTTAGGTTGAGATTAGGCTCACTCTCTCCTTGGTGTATCTACAGAATAAGGGTTCTAAAATACTGCCAACAATACACGTGCCTTCACCCTACTACATTAACTGAACAGTAAGGAGCAGCTGTGTAGTAGAATAGGTACTTACGACAATTAAACAATGGAATAGGACAGTTGTCAGGCTAGTACAGTTACTATTGAGTTAACATTTTGTACCATGGGACTGGCTGGTTGGTTTGTCCGGGCTTTAGAGAGGAGCCAAGTCTCTCTGGCTTCTATTGGAAACTAGAAGGGGCCACTTCCGAAATAAAGGAGAGAGAGTCTACCATGAACTAGTGCATCCAGCAGTTTATTTTGTCACAGGTCATTTAGCGTATCACTTTCCCATTACAGCTTTTGTCCTCTTCAGATTTTTAAAGAGAGCCACTGACACCAGTGCAGTGACCATCAGGCCAAGGACCACAGTAGCTGCTGCTACTACAGTGGTCCATGCTCCTTCTCTCAGGGGAGTTTCTTCTGTAGGGAGGAAAAAAGGGTGAACCACAAGTCAGTGACCAGATTATGCCATAACTTGGATTGGCAACAACGTGCCTCAGTTAGGTCAAGGAGAGGGTATTTGTTCCATACCTTGGGTTGAAGGCCATTCATCTGCTACAAAGCTAACAGGACCAGGTAAGCTTGCTACACCGGAGTTCTCTGCTTGCATCACAACAACATCTGCAAGAGATTAGTCAACACATAATTCTGACTAACTGGAGTCTGGAAATCCACAAACATAGCAAGCTAACTGGAATATCAACAGGAATGCTTCGAGGTCTAGAAAACATGGCCTACAAGAAGGTGGAAAGTGGGTTTAGTCCAGAAAAGACAACTGAGCGGTACCTTACTTTGACATGCTTGAAGACTTCCCACTGATTACAGTGCTGGATCAATCAGGGGCTTCAATCACAGCAAGGGCTGTTTAGGTTAGGAAAGGTTTCTCTCCTAATGTCTAACTGCAAGGGTAGGTAGGCACTGGAGCAAAAGTTACCTAGATGGTTTGCAGAATTGGTCACTGGTGGTTGTTAACGAAAAGTAGAGCGGGCTAGATAGTACTTAGTCCTGGTTGAGTGCAGGAGACTGACTAGAAGACCTAGCAAGTTCCCTTTCACACCTACATTATTCTGCTGTGGTAGGACGGCATGTTTACGTGACATTCTAGTTGCCAGCAGTGATTAAATCCTACCTCGTTTGTTTCTGGCTGAGGGAGGACATCGTGTTGAACACAGAGGGGAGTCTGGATGAAGTCTGTCACAGAGAAGAGCACTGCAGTGGAAGTACACCTAGAGCAAAGATAAGGGAGAGACATTTGGAGCACAGGAAGCCCGAGCCTTTAGCTAGAGCTAGAGGGACTGCACTTACTAGGCTAGTGAGAGCCTTGTCACCCGCTACAAAGGCAAAGGTCTTCACTTCAAATCTCTGGCGATAGTTGGGATAGCTGACTGCTAGGCCCACTGGATGAAATGCAGTTCTGTAGTTATCTAGTTCATAGTCACACCTACAGGAGATCACATAGAAAGGCAGCTTCTCAGAGAGGTCAGAGTTAAAATCAGGCAAGAAGAGAGTCTTGGAAGGTTTGCGTCATTAACATTCAAGTTTAATATTTAGTCCATTACCCAAGAGACCCTCAATACTGTTTCCTAGAGATCTGCCATAGCTTGGAAGCCTGCATTTGGACAGCAATTCATTGGGGTTGAGTCACTCAGTTGTGAGCCATTAGAGTGACAGTTGGCATTTACACATTTTAGTCCTTGAGCATGTGCACTCTCAAATGTCTAACTTGACCTAAGGCTAGAGCGACCTCCACTTTGTGGTCAGATCATAGCCAGACCGCAACCCTTTGCGCCTACATCTGTGTGAGGAACATGCGCTCACAGCTCCAACAAGCCTTTGCATAGCACTTCAGGGAAACCAGACCAGCCTCACCTATGTTCCTACAGGAGTTGGAATATACCTACCCATCCACAACAATGTTCCACCGGGGCAGAGAGCTTGGATCTTGCGAGGTTGTTGCCCAGCAGTCATCCAGTACCAGTCGGATGTTGGGGTCATTGCGGTTCAGAACTTGCACTTCCAAGAAGATTGGTTGCCGCAGATATTTCACAATAGGGTACTGGTCGTCACTGTAGGGCTGCATGTAGGAGTCATCTGAAAAAACCAAGGACGGCAGAGTTGACAGCCCAGTTCGCAATAGGTAGGAATCTCAATCTAGAGAGATGAAGCAGCCAGCTAAGTAAGAAGTCTGGTACTGTAGATGCATAGAAGGACACAGCTTGTGAGTGCTTTAGTTGAACTCCTTGCACAGGGAGAGAAAAAGCCTCCTAAACTCAACATCCCTACTGGATTCCCCCATAGCAAGAGGCTCTATTAAAACCTAGCCTGCCAGGTCTACGTCACAGACCACCAGTGATGGAATCATGCCACCCCCAGATATCAAAAGGTCTCTGGGTCTACTGCTCTGGACAGTAGGGACTGAAGAGCTCCTTTGACTATGGAGGGAATCACTCATTTCTGCCCTGCACACAATTTGCAGCTAGATGCAAGCTTTACCTGGATAGATCAGCAGGATCAAGGAGAGAGGACCCTGGTTTATTGAAGAAACTGGAGGAGGGAGACTGCTTATCCTTACGCTCAGGGACGCGTCACCACTTTTGTAGGTGCACACTACGGTCAGCCTGAAAGACAGAATGTGCAGCATCAGCTTAGCTGGCAATTTGCAGTCAGTCACTTTGCTTAGTGTTGCGATGGGCTGTCACCAGCAGAGTTGTGGACTGACCTGAATTCACTGTCCCTAGAAATCCTGCGTGGCGGTCGATCTGCCCACAAGGCACGCACTTCGTTCTCATAAGTTGTCCTCTCGCCTTCAAACTACAGGGGATACAGGAGTCTTAGTGACTGCCCTGCCACATGAGCGCCTTTTGCAGTCACTGTCCTGACACTTACCCTCTGCCTTGTCCCACACCTGTTCAGTGGGACGTGAAACCGAACCATGTCATTTGAGGGAGACTTGAAGACTGGTTTGCATGTAGGATCTCTTAGCCTGATGGTATCCAAGTCTAGGGCTGGTTTTGTCCGCTCACTCTGTACTTCAAAGTCCATGTAGCCATCCTGAGTGCACACAGCAGCTGAAACATTCAAGGAATTGGGATGGGTTGCTGTAGGGGACTCCAGTACATGGGGCTATGGCAGCTCCTGCCTCAGTTCAGTGAGGGACTCGAGTATTCTGAGCTGTGTGCACAGGGGCCCTAACTACCCAAGGAGGAGCTGTCCTGAGCCTACTGGATTGTAGTTTCTCCAGTTTGTATTGCATGACCTGGAGGGCAAGGATCCTGGAACAGCTCATACCAGGAGGCTCAAGGACCCAGAGCTGCTGGCAAGCAGTGCTCTATGGCTTGGATGAGGGGGAACCAAAACCTGAGACTAGGCTGGAAACATTGCATTAGGAGTTGTTTAGGGCAGGCCAGGCAGGAGAAGTGGTATGGCTCCAGGTCAAGATTAGTGGCACTGTAGGTTGGGGGACAGCTGGTGAATTCTTTTCTGCAGAAGAGAGCTAGCAGCTGCTGGGGAGCCAGGAACTATGGGAAAAGCTTATGAGATGTTCAGTTGTATGTGGGGCTGCCTACCTGCCACCTTGGGGACGGGGGCATGCAAGAGGGGAGGGAGAAGGAGGAGGAAAGCAGTTCATTTTACAGTGAACACAAATGCACTTTGATGATCAGACACCAAAGACTCCCTTCCACTTCCAAGGAGTGGATGTCCAGAATATCTAAGTATGTAATCAGATACATAGGCCTGAGACGCCCCACCACCTAGGAAGGGGCATCCATTTTAGATTGAATTAGTGTGACTTGGCATCTTTATAGTGGAGCCCATTAGTTGCTGAGAACCACCCTACATTGTAAGTTTTGCTTGCCAGCTATTAAGAGTTTACATCAAATATATCAACACTTTAGCCATATGTTCACCCAATGAATCTTGGGCTGTGCGCTGCAGTTTGAGGTCCACTCATGTTCTCCTGTACGGAGGTGGATGACAGCCAGCTTCAGTATTTCATGCTGAGCATGATGAAGTCTCATTCGTAGGCCAGTACTTCTGGGATAGCTGAACCAGCACAGAATGAGTTGACAGAAGTACATGTGGTCTTACCTATTGGTGCATGTTGATCACAGGGACACTCTGGGTAAGTGACCATTGACACCATTTCTCCATGGAAGTTGAAAGTTAGCCTGAGAGATGCTATGTATGACTGAAGTCCTAAGCAGCTCTCCTTGTACAGCTGGAAGAGAGGGAGGCAGGCCACAACATTTGTTGTTATTTAAGGCAGCTGGAAGTCTGTAATGGTAATTTTAGTTATTTATGTTTGCTGGTAAGAGGACAATGCCAAAGGTAGCCTTTTCCCAAGATCAGACACTCATTTAGACTGGACCAATCTAGCCAGAAATATTTTGCTTTGATTAGCTATTTCTTACTCCAGGAGATTGAGTAGGCTGGTTTAGAAGTAGAAATTTGTAAATTTTACATCCATAACTGATTTAGAGTGTCATCTTTAGGAAAGATATTTAGACCTTGTCCAAAGCTCAATCAATCCTTTAAGTATATATATTTGGCTCTGCAGAGCCAGAGTAAGTAGTCCAGCAGCCTGGGTTCTCACAACTTTAACTCATTTGTAAGTGTTAGAATACAGCAGGCTAGGTTTTATTCTCAGTCATCCCCGACCCAGAGATCTCACATAAGCAGCATAATCTACAGGAAATGGAATACCATCTCTATCTAGGTATATTAGACCAAACTCCTCATTCTATCCATGGGGGTATTCTAATTTCTTGTGAAGAGCAATAGCCTTACAGATCATTCCAGGGATAACTGCCAGCCTGGAGTATTGTGGGAGTAGTAGACAAGTTGCCTGTCCAAGCTGCAGAATGGCAGAGCTAGTGTCATGTTACCAAGACAAGAGAAGGTCCAGAACAAGTAGCTCAAGTCCAGTGCAGTAGCAAGGGGTAGTTTGTTGTCAGGAAACATAGCTTGAATGTTAAGCAAGGAAGTATTTAAAAACCCACACATTTGGAAAGGGCTGATAGAGAGGGGGCTTGTATTGCAGTAATGGAGATCAGATTAGTGCCTGAAAAAAGTTAGTGGTTTATATGACCATTACTCTGAAGATTTGGACATTGCTGGTTGTGAGAGTTGAGGGAAAAGAAATCAGATGGCAGCCAAACAACGGCTGCCGAAGGTACAGATACCTACAGTCTAGTCCAGTCCTATGGCTTGGAACAGACTCTGCTGGTAGGACAGCAAATCTGATTTTGTAGATCAGCCCTTTCTATTGCATCTTTGGTTTGCATTTCACTTACAATTATGACCATTCCTAAATGGAGTCAGATACTAGTTTGTAGGGAGCTTACTCTGGACTTCAGGATTCTTTTGTTGATGTGCAGCTTCACGCCCCTTCTTGTGTCCAGAAGAATTCCATTTGCTTGGAGTTGGGTCATGGGAATGTTTCTGTTGTCTATACTCACAGCAGAGAGGATCCCTGGGAAAGCTGGGATGGCAACAGTCATGTGTGTGGAGTTACAGGTTGCTGGGCCTGCAAGAATAGCTCTGTTAGTGTCCAGAGACATTTTAAGGTCCAAGTCCCTCTCGGGTCAGAGGAGGGACCAGCTTCCTCTGTGAAGAGGGGAAGTTTTACCTGGTGCACAGATCATTCTTGATTCTACAGTTAGCCGCTGGTCAGGAGGCCCATATGAAAGCTTGAGTGCCACAGTATATAGCATCTGGTTGTCTTGCTGCAGAGGATAGATACGGTTGAGAACAGCAGGTTATTCACAGTGCAGTTCCCAGTGCCAGGTATAAAAGAAGCCTATTAGGATTCAGTAAGCCAGGCTGTAGTTCTGAAGAGACTTCAGAAGTTATGAGAAGTCTTGCAGGGCACGTTAGCCATTTAAATTGTTGGGAAGGCAGAAAGCCACTGGAATTACACCCTAGCCATTTCACATTACTCCTACACACAGGAGTTCTTGGGAAGGGTGTACAAGCTCCATTCTAGGCCCTCATGCACCACCTGGATTCATAGCCAGAAGTCAAGCTGCAGGTCTCACACACTCCCGTTTCCAGATGCCCTCATGGACTGCATGTAGAGTCAGACTAATCAGACTGCCCCAATAGCTCAGACTAGTGAGCCTCAGAAGTCTGAGACTTCTCACGGTGTCTATTTATAGACACCATCATTTGCCGATGGCAAGTTTTGCCTTTTGGCCTCGAGACAGTCTTGTGCACCTACCTTGTAAGAGGCGACTCCAGTTGCACCAAAAGAAACCTGGAAGATTAGGTTGTTGCTGTCAGCTAGGAATGTATACCCTTGCTGCATGGCTTGCCTAAGGCTTAGCCTGTGTGTTCGTGTTCCATCATCTATGGACAGTATCCAGGCCATCTGAGATTCTGTAGTCTGCAATTTGAGACTTCTGGTCAGTCAAGCATAAGGTTTTTCCATTACCAAGCAAGGGGGTTATTGTTCTTATCTTTAAGAAGTGTTAAGACTGCTGTGAGTGGCAGCTTGGCTAACCAACACAAGAGAGATACTGAAGGGTCCAGTTTGCTACTTTAGCAAGCATCACCAAACTGGCAGTTTCTACATGCAGCAGTTCTACTTTAGAGGCATATTACTTTGCACACCCAGCCCCCATTTTGACCGACGTTTCATACCATGTGTTCATCAGCAAAACTGGGAAGGAGTCTTGGAAATACAACCTGAAAGAGAACGGGACAGCAGCTGACTTCAAAGCACACTGTTCAAAGAGAAGAGGATACCAAGGAAGCTTTCCATGGTGAATGGAACAAGGAGCCTCTAACCCATTAGAGGAATGGAAGCTTTCGGGGAGTCTTCTGAGGAAGTGTGCTGCAGTGGCTAGAGGCCTGGCTTGTTTCTGGAGGAACAAGGTGGGGAAGCAGCAAATGCTGTTCTCCCCCTGTAGTTTAGGGCACCTGTGCCCAGGTTGACAGCTACTGACCATTAGCCAATAGAGGGGTCTACATAATTCAGTAAGCTGTGCCAAGCCCAGCCAGGGAAGCCCTTAGAAGTACACAAAGGAGGAGGTAAAGGTAACTAGCTAGAGTTTTTACAAATAAGAAGGCTAGTCTTTAATCTGAGTCTTCCCAGATATCAGGAAGGGGACAATCCACTATCCTCCTGCTAGTCAGTCTTATTTCCTTACTCCCACCACCCAAAGAGAGTCGACAGACACATCTTCAAGATTTGACTGAGAGGCCATTGAGGTGTCAGACTCCTCTCTACAGCTGAGAGCAGTTCCCTTTCCAAGGGATTGTCAAACTGCCCCACTTACTGCCATGAAGTCTTTAGTACAGTTTGTAGCTCCTGTAAAAATAGTAGGGACGACTTCATCTGCTTGAAGAGAATCACAGCCAATACTGTAGATTACATTCTTGTCCCTTGCAATGGTTTTGTTGAGCACCAGCAGCTCTAGTCTCAGCTGGTGTTGGCCATGCTATAGCAAGAGAACACATTGGTCAGAATAAGACAGTGGCACAGTTTTACATTACTAGATGTTGCCTCAGATCAGGAATTAGAGCCAACCCTCAGAGGCCACATGTTCATGTTGAGAATTTGCTGTCTATAGAAGAGGCAGGGTTACTCAAAGGAAGGAATTTGATTTCTTGGGAGCCATTTGATTAGTCATTATTACATGGAAGCACCACCTCAGTGGGTGCTCTGGGGAGAAGGAGTCTCCCAGGAAAGAGATGGTACGTTACATGACCCAACACTGCAGTTGGGTCACTTAGGAGGAGTCACTTTGGAGCCTCTGTCAAGTGAGCATGTTCCCAAAGCAGAGGGATGGTTTTACCTCTAGTCTGGTGCAGTTCACATACAGAGCAGTTACAGTCAGCCTCTCATGATCCACCATGTAGTCACAGTCTACAATCTCTTCACCACTTCCATCTAGAAAGAGTAAGCTGGTCAGCTATGCTGCTAGAAGTTGCCTTGAGAACCTAGCTAAACATGCAGCAATACATACCAACTACATGGACCTGCCAGAAGTTGCTTCCAAGCTCTCTGGGAAACCCAATCAACATTTTGTCAGTGTGACAAGACACCGTCCCTACAAGAGGAAGTGAGCAGTCTGATATCAACTCCTTGCAACACAGAATAGGAGACAGCATACAGGCTGTTAGTATGCTAAAACCCACTCACTCCAGCAAATGGAGAGGAGAGTCACCCCAGGAACACACCCCAGGGTCAGTAAAACTATCCTATCAGCCTCAAGACAAGTCCACCCCTGCCCCCCCTCCAACCATGATCAGGTGAATGCCCTGGTTACCTGGGAAGTCTAGAGCCATGGAACTAGTAACACCAGCTGTCAAGGGCACTATAAGGCAACCAAGTAAAAGAAGCAGCCTGCAAACAAGAGAGAAGATGCTCAGAAGCCAGCACAGCAAACAGAACCCTCCCTATACACAACCCACCCACTTACCACATGCTGTAAAAGGACCAGCCTAGCTGTAATACAGGCAACCTCATGGCTCAGAGTCAAGCCACCCACATGAAGACACCAGAACAACTCACCTCCTACTCAGCTACAGGGGTTATATAGGAGGGGCTGCAGCCCCAGCACACCAGCAGCTCTTGGAAAACACCTGGGATGCTTCCTCAACACCTGCTAGCAGCTGACTCTGAGGCTGATGGTTTGCACCTGGCCCTGTTCTGTGCTGCAATCAGTGAGGAGGGGGCAGCTTAGGGACAAAGCTCCTCTTTCAAGGGGATTTTATGCCCCTTTGCACAATTTTCTGTTTCCCTTCACTTTTAAGATTACTTTCGGTATCCATTTTTCCTTTCACCCTGCTCTTCCACCGCCTTTCTCCCTCCGCTAGAAGATGGAGCAAAATAGCTGAGGAGCTAGAAACAGACAAATGCTTTGTGTGGCAGCCTTAAGCTCCCCTAGCCCTTTGCCCCTTACCAAGGAGAACACTTGGCATTGCTGGGCTCTTCTGCCCACTAAAACAGCTTTGTGCTCAGCCATGGGCTTTGTAGGTCACCCCATGCTTGGGAACTATCCTCAGTAGCCCCCGCCCGGGAAATCTTCATTGCCAGGATAGTTCTGTTGGGGAGGGACAGTTTGCCCAATATCTAGTTTGCCATAACTGTTACCAATGTGAATGAATCCTCCCAACCCTCGGGGAAGTAGAGGAATGGTTGTCGTCAGTATTAATCTGTATGTAAGGGGACTGTTGCCCCCTTATTAACATTCAGTGGGGGTGTTTTAGTTGCTAACTCTCAGTACTAAAAAGAGGGAAGGGTCGATGGGTATGGTGAGCAGCTGGGGAGAGCGAGGGGGACCCTGGGCAGCGGGCAGTGGGCCCAGCATAGGGAGACGCCTGAGCCAAGAGGCTCTGCAGGCCAGGTTTGGATCATAACCCCGACAGGGCAGGGGCGACACTGGGAAGAAGGGTCCTACCACTTAGAGCCTGAGAGCGTGCAGCCACCACAAGAGCAAGCGTCCAACCCACAGCATCCCCGCTAGCAGGGCTAGGTCTGGTCATTATCTGTTTAATAGTCCTCTTTGCAAGTGTAATGCATACACTGCAATTGAAATTTGGCTATATGAGGCTAGCATTAGTCTCCTTTCCAACATGCTATTTCAAGTCATACGCTAAGTGAGATAGCAGAGCTTTGAAAACTGTGTTTGTTCCCTGGCATCTCTTCGCACCCCTAGCCAGGGGCAGCAGCTCTGCATAATTTTGGGTGGCCCCCAGAAAGGGTCCAAGTCCCACCCCCACGCATCTGCCTAAGGCTCTGGGAGGGAGTTTAGGTGCAGGAGGGGTGCAGACTATGAGAGAGACTTTGGGTGCTGCGTGCAGGCTTTGGCCTGGGACAGAGGGTTAGGGTGCAGGGCTGGGCCAAGGATGAGGGGTTTGGGATGCAGAAAGCAGGCTGCCCTGGGGCTGCGGGCCAGAGAGGAGAATTCCCCCCAGCCCTCTACCCCCCTGGCAGCAGCAAGTACTGGGGAGGGAGGAGGGCCTCTCCCCAGCACAATACTCATCCAAGCTCTCCACAGCTGCTGCTCAGGAGGTCCAGCCAGGATAAGCCCCCCGCAGTGAGGCACAGCAGCCACCTCAGATTGCCCCCAGTGCCGCTCCCTTGTAGCTGGCAGTGGCCAGCGAGGGAGCGGACCATGGAGCTGCAGGGGGCAGCTGCCCATAGCAGGCAGGGATGCTCCAGGTGAGGCACACAGGGGTGGCAGGTGGGCCCTGGGGAAAGACCTGCCCTCAACATTGGTGAAGCTGGGCCCTCCCAGGCCCTGAATTTTCTGGAGCCTGGGCACCATGGGCCCAAACAACTCACTGCCCCTGCCCCTTGCACAGTGTAGGCAATATAGAGAACTATATACAGGACTAGGCCTCCTACTGTAGTTCTTAGAGCAAGGAAGGTGATTTACCTAGAGAGGTACTGTGGGGAGTGGAAGGGGGAGAAATCCGCACTGGAAGCCCCCTCAGATTCTGCCAGCAGCCCTCTAACAGTGCTTTCTCACTGCTATTACTTGAGCTTCCCTTGATATACAAACATGAGAAATGGAGTAGGGTTAGGTGACAGGAATACTCAGTCATTCCAAGAAAAGATCCTCGAACAGCAAGAGGAACAGGCACTGCTCTCATCCTAATATAGCTATAGTTATCCTAAAGGATTATGTGGGGGAAGGAAAGTAGGAAGCAGGGAGATATTTAGTTATTCATGCAGAGAAAAAAAAAAATCACAGTTCAGACAATTTATCCCATTAAATTCTAACTTGAGAGAAAGCACAGAATTTGGAGGGGTGGGGGAAATGTGTAGTCAGTGTTCAGTTCCATGGCACTAGAGATCCTAGCAATTTCACACATCTAGGAAAGCAGCAGCTGTGGAGAATACAGTCACCTGAGGTGCTAGTATAGTGATATCTGACACTAGGGTTAAGCTACTGTCCAGCCCCAGAGGAGAGGGCCCTCAAGTTAATTACGCAATTGTGAGGAAGTTTGCTTTTTTGTTGTTTTTTAAACCAGCTAAGTCTTTTGTCAGCCAGGCAAGTTACTCAGTCTTGAAGGGGGTGTAAATAGCCTGATGAAGAGTTCATTTTAAATCTAAGGATAGTAGTTAGTAAAAAGATGGCTCTATTCTCTGTCTACCCTGCCTTTCTGGAAGTAGCCTCACTGATTTTATGCTATGGCCAGAGTAGGTCATAGAGTAAGTAGGGACATTTAAATTTTCCAGTTAAAGGTAGCAACTGTGCCACAGTTGCTCTGTTATGCAGTAAGTAAGCACCCTGATTTTCAAAGGGTTAAAAAAAAAAACCCTCAAGTTGATCCCATTTCAAAACAAGAACCCCAACACTATGTGATTAGATCCACTGGGTGTGTAGTCTGGAACTGTGGCAGGCATGCTGTGTAGCCCTGACTCTTCTTCCCCCTGCCCTAGAGGCAATTAAAAAACCCTACACCCACCCTCAAACTAGCCAATTAAACCAAAAAAACCAAGCCCAAATCCAGCATTCCCACCCCCCACATTTGGCATATAACTGCCTATTCCTGATCAGGTGTCACTTTCTGCATGTAGCGTAGGTACCTCAGCCCACATGGAGTTGTCAGAGACTATGGCAGAGAAGAGATGTTGCCAAAATAAACCTGGCAAAGGTCTTGGTTTGGACAAGTCTACTTTTCTAGGTCCAGTTACTGGTCACCAACTGCTGCGTGGCTCTATGTTTTGTGTAGGGCAAGTATTGCCAATTTGGAAATCAGGACTACAGTTTGTTCTTGCCTGCTGCATCTCTGGGAGCTGGTGTTCACAGAAAACCACAGCTATGGAGGACAGCTTTATGAAAGCCCTATTGCTGGCCTAAGTTTAAGCCTAGTGTAGTGGCTAGTATCTGCCAGAGTCACCACCACTATGCCAGGACACTTGAGCTACACAGAGCGTGGCTGGAGCCCCTAGCCCTGCAACTGCGTGGGTAAGCTAGAAGACTAGCAGAAGGTTGACAGACAGCACAACGTTTTCTAGAATACAGTTGTCTCTTCAAAAATGCCCCATAGTGTCAAGTGTACTGAGTCCAACTGCTTTTGTAATAGGCACTATGAGTGGTTAGTTTCATTAGTGCTAGACATGGCGCTGTTGGTATAAGAACACAAGATCTCCTAAAATGTAGGGCTAGTACGCAGACTCTTGTGGATCTACCTTGCTACTACTGCTGATGTACTGACGGGCATTAACTTCCACTGGTTGAGTCGTGGATAGGATCAGAGGAAACATGGAGCTCTTTAGCGCAAAGACTGAGGCCCAGGGTTGTAGGTTAGGTTGAGATTAGGCTCACTCTCTCCTTGGTGTATCTACAGAATAAGGGTTCTAAAATACTGCCAACAATACAAGTGCCTTCACCCTACTACATTAACTGAACAGTAAGGAGCAGCTGTGTAGTAGAATAGGTACTTACGACAATTAAACAATGGAATAGGACAGTTGTGAGGCTAGTACAGTTACTATTGAGTTAACATTTTGTACCATGGGACTGGCTGGTTGGTTTGTCCGGGCTTTAGAGAGGAGCCAAGTCTCTCTGGCTTCTATTGGAAACTAGAAGGGGCCACTTCCGAAATAAAGGAGAGAGAGTCTACCATGAACTAGTGCATCCAGCAGTTTATTTTGTCACAGGTCATTTAGCGTATCACTTTCCCATTACAGCTTTTGTCCTCTTCAGATTTTTAAAGAGAGCCACTGACACCAGTGCAGCGACCATCAGGCCAAGGACCACAGTAGCTGCTGCTACTACAGTGGTCCATGCTCCTTCTCTCAGGGGAGTTTCTTCTGTAGGGAGGAAAAAAGGGTGAACCACAAGTCAGTGGCCAGATTATGCCATAACTTGGATTGGCAACAACATGCCTCAGTTAGGTCAAGGAGAGGGTATTTGTTCCATACCTTGGGTTGAAGGCCATTCATCTGCTACAAAGCTAACAGGACCAGGTAAGCTTGCTACACCGGAGTTCTCTGCTTGCATCACAACAACATCTGCAAGAGATTAGTCAACACATAATTCTGACTAACTGGAGTCTGGAAATCCACAAACATAGCAAGCTAACTGGAATATCAACAGGAATGCTTCAAGGTCTAGAAAACATGGCCTACAAGAAGGTGGAAAGTGGGTTTAGTCCAGAAAAGACAACTGAGCGGTACCTTACTTTGACATGCTTGAAGACTTCCCACTGATTACAGTGCTGGATCAATCAGGGGCTTCAATCACAGCAAGGGCTGTTTAGGTTAGGAAAGGTTTCTCTCCTAATGTCTAACTGCAAGGGTAGGTAGGCACTGGAGCAAAGTTACCTAGATGGTTTGCAGAATTGGTCACTGGTGGTTGTTAACAAAAAGTAGAGCGGGCTAGATAGTACTTAGTCCTGGTTGAGTGCAGGAGACTGACTAGAAGACCTAGCAAGTTCCCTTTCACACCTACATTATTCTGCTGTGGTAGGACGGCATGTTTACGTGACATTCTAGTTGCCAGCAGTGATTAAATCCTACCTCGTTTGTTTCTGGCTGAGGGAGGACATCGTGTTGAACACAGAGGGGAGTCTGGATGAAGTCTGTCACAGAGAAGAGCACTGCAGTGGAAGTACACCTAGAGCAAAGATAAGGGAGAGACATTTGGAGCACAGGAAGCCCGAGCCTTTAGCTAGAGCTAGAGGGACTGCACTTACTAGGCTAGTGAGAGCCTTGTCACCCGCTACAAAGGCAAAGGTCTTCACTTCAAATCTCTGGCGATAGTTGGGATAGCTGACTGCTAGGCCCACTGGATGAAATGCAGTTCTGTAGTTATCTAGTTCATAGTCACACCTAGAGGTCAGAGTTGAAATCAGGCAAGAAGAGAGTCTTGGAAGGTTTGCATCATTAACATTCAAGTTTAATATTTAGTCCATTACCCAAGAGACCCTCAATACTGTTTCCTAGAGATCTGCCATAGCTTGGAAGCCTGCATTAGGACAGCAATTCATTGAGGTTTTGAGTCACTCAGTTGTGAGCCATTAGAGTGACAGTTGGCATTTACACATTTTAGTCCTTGAGCATGTGCACTCTCAAATGTCTAGCTTGACCTAAGGCTAGAGCGACCTCCACTTTGTGGTCAGATCATAGCCAGACCGCAACCCTTTGCACCTACATCTGTGTGAGGAACATGCGCTCACAGCTCCAACAAGCCTTTGCATAGCACTTCAGGGAAACACTTGAACAGACCAGCCTCACCTATGTTCCTACAGGAGTTGGAATATACCTACCCATCCACAACAATGTTCCACCGGGGCAGAGAGCTTGGATCTTGCGAGGTTGTTGCCCAACAGTCATCCAGTACCAGTCGGATGTTGGGGTCATTGCGGTTCAGAACTTGCACTTCCAAGAAGATTGGTTGCCGCAGATATTTCACAATAGGGTACTGGTCGTCACTGTAGGGCTGCATGTAGGAGTCATCTGAAAAAACCAAGGACGGCAGAGTTGACAGCCCAGTTCGCAATAGGTAGGAATCTCAATCTAGAGAGATGAAGCAGCCAGCTAAGTAAGAAGTCTGGTACTGTAGATGCATAGAAGGACACAGCTTGTGAGTGCTTTAGTTGAACTCCTTGCACAGGGAGAGAAAAAGCCTCCTAAACCCAACATCCCTACTGGATTCCCCCATAGCAAGAGGCTCTATTAAAACCTAGCCTACCAGGTCTACGTCACAGACCACCAGTGATGGAATCATGCCACCCCTGGATATCAAAAGGTCTCTGGGTCTACTGCTCTGGATAGTAGGGACTGAAGAGCTCCTTTGACTATGGAGGGAATCACTCATTTCTGCCCTGCACACAATTTGCAGCTAGATGCAAGCTTTACCTGGATAGATCAGCAGGATCAAGGAGAGAGGACCCTGGTTTATTGAAGAAACTGGAGGAGGGAGACTGCTTATCCTTACGCTCAGGGACGCGTCACCACTTTTGTAGGTGCACACTACGGTCAGCCTGAAAGACAGAATGTGCAGCATCAGCTTAGCTGGCAATTTGCAGTCAGTCACTTTGCTTAGTGTTGCGATGGGCTGTCACCAGCAGAGTTGTGGACTGACCTGAATTCACTGTCCCTAGAAATCCTGCGTGGCGGTTGATCTGCCCACAAGGCACGCACTTCGTTCTCATAAGTTGTCCTCTCGCCTTCAAACTACAGGGGATACAGGAGTCTTAGTGACTGCCCTGCCACATGAGCGCCTTTTGCAGTCACTGTCCTGACACTTACCCTCTGCCTTGTCCCACACCTGTTCAGTGGGACGTGAAACCGAACCATGTCATTTGAGGGAGACTTGAAGACTGGTTTGCATGTAGGATCTCTTAGCCTGATGGTATCCAAGTCTAGGGCTGGTTTTGTCCTGTCACTCTGTACTTCAAAGTCCATGTAGCCATCCCGAGTGCACACAGCAGCTGAAACATTCAAGGAATTGGGATGGGTTGCTCTAGGGGACTCCTGGACATGGGGCTATGGCAGCTCCTGCCTCAGTTCAGTGAGGGACTAGAGTATTCTGGGCTGTGTGTACAGGGGCCCTAACTACCCTAGGAGGAGAAGTTGTCCTGAGCCTACTGGATTGTAGTTTCTCCAGTTTGTATTGCATGACCTGGAGGGCAAGGATCCTGGAACAGCTCATGCCAGGAGGCTCAAGGACCCAGAGCTGCTGGCAAGCAGTGCTCTATGGCTTAGATGAGGGGGAACCAAAACCTGAGACTAGGCTGGAAACATTCCATTAGGAGTTGTTTAGGGCAGGCCAGGCAGGAGAAGTGGTATGGCTCCAGGTCAAGATTAGTGGCACTGTAGGTTGGGGGACAGCTGGTGAATTCTTTTCTGCAGAAGAGAGCTAGCAGCTGCTGGGGAGCCAGGAACTATGGGAAAAAGCTTATGAGATGTTCAGTTGTATGTGGGGCTGCCTACCTGCCACCTTGCGGGCAGGGGCGTGCAAGAGCGGAGGGAGAAGGAGGAGGAAAGCAGTTCATTTTACAGTGAACACAAATGCACTTTGATGATCAGACACCGACGACTCCCTTCCACTTCCAAGGAGTGGATGTCCAGAATATCCAAGTATGTAATCAGATACATAGGCCTGAGACACCCCACCAGCTAGGAAGGGGCATCCATTTTAGATTTAATTAGTGTGACTTGGCATCTTTATAGTGGAGCCCATTAGTTGCTGAGAACCACCCTACATTGCAAGTTTTGCTTGCCAGCTATTAAGAGTTTACATCAAATATATCAACACTTTAGCCATATGTTCACCCAATGAATCTTGGGCTGTGCGCTGCAGTTTGAGGTCCACTCATGTTCTCCTGTACGGAGGTGGATGACAGCCAGCTTCAGTATTTCATGCTGAGCATGATGAAGTCTCATTTGTAGGCCAGTACTTCTGGGATAGCTGAACCAGCACAGAATGAGTTGACAGAAGTACATGTGGTCTTACCTATTGGTGCATGTTGATCACAGGGACACTCTGGGTAAGTGACCATTGACACCATTTCTCCATGGAAGTTGAAAGTTAGCCTGAGAGATGCTATGTATGACTGAAGTCCTAAGCAGCTCTCCTTGTACAGCTGGAAGAGAGGGAGGCAGGCCACAACATTTGTTGTTATTTAAGGCAGCTGGAAGTCTGTAATGGTAATTTTAGTTATTTATGTTTGCTGGTAAGAGGACAATGCCAAAGGTAGCCTTTTCCCAAGATCAGACACTCATTTAGACTGGACCAATCTAGCCAGAAATATTTTGCTTTGATTAGCTATTTCTTACTCCAGGAGATTGAGTAGGCTGGTTTAGAAGTAGAAATTTGTAAATTTTACATCCATAACTGATTTAGAGTGTCATCTTTAGGAAAGATATTTAGACCTTGTCCAAAGCTCAGTCAATCCTTTAAGTATATATATTTGGCTCTGCAGAACCAGACTAAGTAGTACAGCAGCCTGGGTTCTCACAACTTTAACTCATTTGTAAGCGTTAGAATACAGCAGGCTAGGTTTTATTCTCAGTCATCCCCGACCCAGAGATCTCACATAAGCAGCACAATCTACAGGAAACGGAATACCATCTCTATCTAGGTATATTGACCAAACTCCTCACTATCCATGGGGGTATTCTAATTTCTTGAGAAGAGCAATAGCCTTACAGATCATTCCAGGGATAACTGCCAGCCGGGAGTATTGTGGGAGTAGTAGACAAGTTGCCTGTCCAGGCTGCGAATGGCAGAGCTAGTGTCATGTTACCAAGACAAGAGAAGGTCCAGAACAAGTAGCTCAAGTCCAGTGCAGTAGCAAGGGGTAGTTTGTTGTCAGGAAACATAGCTTGAATGTTAAGCAAGGAAGTATTTAAAAAACCGCACATTTGGAAAGGGCTATAGAGAGGGGGCTTGTATTGCAGTAATGGAGATCAGATTAGTGCCTGAAAAAAGTTAGTGGTTTATATGACCATTACTCTGAAGATTTGGACATTGCTGGTTGTGAGAGTTGAGGGAAAAGAAATCAGATGGCAGCCAAACAACGGCTGCCGAAGGTACAGATACCTACAGTCTAGTCCAGTCCTATGGCTTGGAACAGACTCTGCTGGTAGGACAGCAAATCTGATTTTGTAGATCAGCCCTTTCTATTGCATCTTTGGTTTGCATTTCACTTACAATTATGACCATTCCTAAATGGAGTCAGATACTAGTTTGTAGGGAGCTTACTCTGGACTTCAGGATTCTTTTGTTGATGTGCAGCTTCACGCCCCTTCTTGTGTCCAGAGCAATTCCATTTGCTTGGAGTTGGGTCATGGGAATGTTTCTGTTGTCTATACTCACAGCAGAGAGGATCCCTGGGAAAGCTGGGATGGCAACAGTCATGTGTGTGGAGTTACAGGTTGCTGGGCCTGCAAGAATAGCTCTGTTAGTGTCCAGAGACATTTTAAGGTCCAAGTCCCTCTCGGGTCAGAGGAGGGACCAGCTTCCTCTGTGAAGAGGGGAAGTTTTACCTGGTGCACAGATCATTCTTGATTCTACAGTTAGCCGCTGGTCAGGAGGCCCATATGAAAGCTTGAGTGCCACAGTATATAGCATCTGGTTGTCTTGCTGCAGAGGATAGATACGGTTGAGAACAGCAGGTTATTCAGAGTGCAGTTCCCAGTGCCAGGTATAAAAGAAGCCTATTAGGATTCAGTAAGCCAGGCTGTAGTTCTGAAGAGACTTCAGAAGTTATGAGAAGTCTTGCAGGGCACGTTAGCCATTTAAATTGTTGGGAAGGCAGAAAACCACTGGAATTACACCCTAGCCATTTCACATAACTCCTACACACAGGAGTTTTGGGAAGGGTGTACAAGCTCCATTCTAGGCCCTCATGCACCACCTGGATTCATAGCCAGAAGTCAAGCTGAAGCTCTCACACACTCCCATTTCCAGATGCCCTCATGGACTGCATGTAGAGTCAGACTAATCAGACTGCCCCAATAGCTCAGACTAGTGAGCCTCAGAAGTCTGAGGCTTCTCACGGTTCTATTTATAGACACCATCGTTTGCCGATGGCAAGTTTTGCCTTTCAGCCTCGAGACAGTCTTGTGCACCTACCTTGTAAGAGGCGACTCCAGTTGCACCAAAAGAAACCTGGAAGATTAGGTTGTTGCTGTCAGCTAGGAATGTATACCCTTGCTGCATGGCTTGCCTAAGGCTTAGCCTGTGTGTTCGTGTTCCATCATCTATGGACAGTATCCAGGCCATCTGAGATTCTGTAGTCTGCAATTTGAGACTTCTGGTCAGTCAAGCATAAGGTTTTTCCATTACCAAGCAAGGGGGTTATTGTTCTTATCTTTAAGAAGTGTTAAGACTGCTGTGAGTGGCAGCTTGGCTAACCAACACAAGAGAGATACTGAAGGGTCCAGTTTGCTACTTTAGCAAGCATCACCAAACTGGCAGTTTCTACATGCAGCAGTTCTACTTTAGAGGCATGTTACTTTGCCCACCCAGCCCCCATTTTGACCCATTTTTCATACCATATGTTCATCAGCAAAACTGGGAAGGAGTCTTGGAAATACAACCTGAAAGAGAACAGGACAGCAGCTGACTTCAAAGCACACTGTTCAAAGAGAAGAGGATACCAAGCAAGCTTTCCTTGGTGAATGGAACAAGGAGCCTCTAACCCATTAGAGGAATGGAAGCTTTCGGGGAGTCTTCTGAGGAAGCGTGCTGCAGTGGCTAGAGGCCTGGCTTGTTTCTAGAGGAACAAGGTGGGGAAGCAGCAAATGCTGTTCTCCCCCTGTAGTTTAGAGCACCTGTTGACAGCTACTGACCATTAGCCAATAGAGGGGTCTACATAATTCAGTAAGCTGTGCCAAGCCTAGCCAGGGAAGCCCTTAGAAGTACACAAAGGAGGAGGTAAAGGTAACTAGCTAGAGTTTTTACAAATAAGAATGGCTAGTCTTTAATCTGAGTCTTCCCAGAGATCAGGAAGGGGAAAATCCACTATCCTCCTGCTAATCAGTCTTATTTCCTTACTCCCACCACCCAAAGAGAGTCGACAGACACATCTTCAAGATTTGACCGAGAGGCCATTGAGGTGTCAGACTCCTCTCTACAGCTGAGAGCAGTTCCCTTTCCAAGGGATTGTCAAACTGCCCCACTTACTGCCATGAAGTCTTTAGTACAGTTTGTAGCTCCTGTAAAAATAGTAGGGACGACTTCATCTGCTTGAAGAGAATCACAGCCAATACTGTAGGTTACATTCTTGTCCCTTGCAATGGTTTTGTTGAGCACCAGCAGCTCTAGTCTCAGCTGGTGTTGGCCATGCTATAGCAAGAGAACACATTGGTCAGAATAAGACAGTGGCACAGTTTTACATTACTAGATGTTGCCTCAGATCAGCAATTAGAGCCAACCCTCAGAGGCCACATGTTCAAGTTGAGAATTTGCTGTCTATAGAAGAGGCAGGGTTACTCAAAGGAAGGAATTTGATTTTTGGGAGCCATTTGATTAGTCATTATTACATGGAAGCACCACCTCAGTGGGTGCTCTGGGGAGAAGGAGTCTTCCAGGAAAGAGAAATGGTACATTACATGACCCAACACTGCAGTTGGGTCACTTAGGAGGAGTCACTTTGGAGCCTCTGTCAAGTGAGCATGTTCCCAAAGCAGAGGGACGGTTTTACCTCTAGTCTGGTGCAGTTCACATACAGAGCAGTTACAGTCAGCCTCTCATGATCCACCATGTAGTCACAGTCTACAATCTCTTCACCACTTCCATCTAGAAAGAGTAAGCTGGTCAGCTATGCTGCTAGAAGTTGCCTTGAGAACCTAGCTAAACATGCAGCAATACATACCAACTACATGGACCTGCCAGAAGTTGCTTCCAAGCTCTCTGGGAAACCCAATCAACATTTTGTCAGTGTGACAAGACACCGTCCCTACAAGAGGAAGTGAGCAGTCTGATATCAACTCCTTGCAACACAGAATAGGAGACAGCATACAGGCTGTTAGTATGCTAAAACCCACTCACTCCAGCAAATGGAGAGGAGAGTCACCCCAGGAACACACCCCAGGGTCAGTAAAACTATCCTATCAGCCTCAAGACAAGTCCACCCCTGCCCCCCCTCCAACCATGATCAGGTGAATGCCCTGGTTACCTGGGAAGTCTAGAGCCATGGAACTAGTAACACCAGCTGTCAAGGGCACTATAAGGCAACCAAGTAAAAGAAGCAGCCTGCAAACAAGAGAGAAGATGCTCAGAAGCCAGCACAGCAAACAGAACCCTCCCTATACACAACCCACCCACTTACCACATGCTGTAAAAGGACCAGCCTAGCTGTAATACAGGCAACCTCATGGCTCAGAGTCAAGCCACCCACATGAAAACACCAAAAACTCACCTCCTACTCAGCTACAGGGATTATATAGGAGGGGCTGCAGCCCCAGCACACCAGCAGCTCTTAGAAAACACCTGGGATGCTTCCTCAACACCTGCTAGCAGCTGACTCTAAGGCTGATGGTTTGCACCTGGCCCTGTTCTGTGCTGCAATCAGTGAGGAGGGGGCGGCTTAGGGACAAAGCTCCTCCTTTAAGGGGATTTTATGCCCCTTTGCACAATTTTCTGTTTCCCTTCACTTTTAAGATGATTTTTGGTATCCATTTTTCCTTTCACCCTGCTCTTCCACTGCCTTTCCTCCTCCGCTGGAAGATGGGGCAATATAGCTGACGAGCTAGAAACAGACAAACACTTTGTGTGGCAGCCTTAAGTTCCCCTAGCCCTTTGTCCCTTACCAAGGAGAATACTTGGCATTGCTGGGCTCTTCTGCCCACTAAAACAGCCTTGTGCTCAGCCGTGGGGTTTGTAGGTTACCCAACGCTTGGGAACTATCCTCAGTAGCCCCCGCTCAGGAAATCTTCATTGCCAGGGTAGTTCTGTTGAGGAGGGACAGTTTGCCCAATATCTAGTTTGCCATAACTGTTACCAATGTGAATGAATCCTCCCAACCCTCAGGGAAATAGAGGAATGGTTGTCGTCAGTATTAATCTGTATGATGGAAAGGCCTAGAAATACTTTGTTAAATGCCATTCTATTGATGGAGAAAAGTGGGACACAAAGAGATTTGCCCAAAGCCACTTATTAATGAGTGCTTGCTTTATGATAGCATCTCGACACCCCACCCGACCCCCATTGTGCTAGGTGCTGTATGAATGGAGTGAGAGCCAGTCCCTGGCATGAAGAGTTTGCAATCTAAATAGAGAGCACAGAAGAAGGGTGGGAGAAAGTTCAGATTATTACCCGCATCTATAAGACAGGGATCTATATTACAGAGTGATTAGGGCTAAGGTTACACAGGAGGCACGAGATCTTGAATCTGGCGGTTGTGATTCCTGGACTAGGGCCTTAACCACACACCTATTCTTCTTCTTAAATGGACTGTGTGGAGGCTAATCCTGTTCTCATTGAAGTTAGTGGCTTTTTGTTTTTTTGCCATTGACTTTACTGGAGGGATTGAGGCACAAGTAAGTGGCAGAGCTCCAGAGAGGATCCAGAGGAGTCCTGCTATCTAGTTACCTGCACTGATCACTAGACCAATATTGATTGCCATCTTATTTCTATAAACCTCTCTGAGTTATTTATTTTATCTTTCAGCTTTACTGATGTTCTTGAATTCACCGAACTTGTAGAAAAATGCAGAGAATCCTATTTTTAAAAGTGATTGACTTCTCAGAGATCAGAAAATGGAAAGATTCCTTGTAGGAACTGTAGAAAATTTTAAGATTAGAGATGGTAATTAGTGAGTGGGATGTTAAATTGGTGCATGGGGGAATTGTGCAGTAGTTTTGTTCAAGGTCTAAGTAACTTTAGACATCTACGTATCTTTCTTTCTGCAGTTTATATATTCATACTCAGAGTTGCTCTTAGGGACTTGTAATCTGCAGCCACATTTGGCACGCCCTCACCCGCTGATAACGGCATTATGGGTAGGAACAACAGCTTGAAAAGGAAGAAAAGAACTGGAGTCCCAGATGCTGATGGGGACCAAAGCGTTGGGCGCTAGGATAATAAATGGTGGCAGGCAGCTGGCAGTGTGTTTGCTTGTCACCAGTGTTCTGCATAGCCAAGCTGCTATAGCACCAGCAGACGGTGATACTGTAGCTAGTTTGGGAACCTATGTTATTTGACAGGGAGTGGATGGGTCATTACACAAAGTAAAACTATTTCCCCATGTTTATTCCCCACCCCCACCCCCCACTGTTCCTCAGACTTTCTTGTCAACAGCTGGAAATGGCCCACCTTGATTATCGCTACAAAAGGTTTCTCCACCCCGCTCTCCTGCTGGTAATAGCTCACCTTAAGTGATCACTATCGTTACAGTTTTCAGAGTAGTAGCCCTGTTAGTCTGTATTCGCAAAAAGAAAAGGTCTCTAAGGTGCCACAAGTACTCCTTTTCTTTTCTCGTTACAGTGTGTATGGTAACACCCATTGTTTCATGTTCTCTATGTATATAGATCTCCCCACTGTATTTTCCACTGAATGCATCCGATGAAGTGAGCTGTAGCTCACAAAAGCTTCTACTCAAATAAATTTGTTAGTCTCTAAGGTGCCACAAGTACTCCTTTTCTTTTTGCGAATACGGACTAACATGGCTGCTACTCTGAAACCTGTTCCTTTAAGGTAATCATTGTCTATATGAAATAATGGGAAATTCAGAGTTAACACTGTCACACACCACTATGTCAAGTGGGCATGGAAAGGCAACGCAGAATATATGGTGCCTAGATTACTCACTACCTATTATGGCAATAGGTACTATCCAAAATCCTAAAATAGATTAGATCAGATACTGGCTAATCTTAGTAGCAATAAAGTAAATGGGAACATGCTATTGACATCAGTGGGACTAGCATTTGGCCCATTTTTGGTAAGAAGTACACTTTTTTGAAATCCCTGAAACAGTAAGTCACAAAAGTTGAGAGAGATTTGCCACCTTGTCTCTGAATTATATACCTGATATTTCCAGTTTAGGGCCAAATTGTACACTGTTGCACTCACTTGATTCCCCAGGGCCTGACTCAAAGTCCCTGGAAGTCAGTGGAGAGACGGGGCTAGGAGGAAAGCTAGCTGGTTGAAGCTCAATCTGGGTAAGACAAAGGCAGTGCAGGTAGTTTGGGGAAAAACAACAGGAAGAGGTGGTGGAGATGATCCTCATCCTTTAACGGAGGGACATGCCTTCCTTTTGCTTCTACATTTCACAACCTAGGGATCTTATCAGATCTGAGTGGCTTCTGGATATGTAGCAGCAGGTTATAAACAGAATAGAAAGCTCATGTTAGCTTAGGGCAGGGATGGACCAGTCAATGTATAAGAAGGATAGAAGGAAAGAAACATAACATAGAGGGACCTGCAGCACCAGAAGCTTATTGTCTCAGTCTTTTAGCTTATGAGTTTTTAGAAGGTGATTAACCAACAATATGCTAAGATAATAAATAGTTGCTTTATTATATTTCTGAATTTAAAATGTGCTACTTAAACTACAGAAAACAACCACTGTTCCTCATCTCAGGAAATTAAATTCAACCCACTAGGATTGTAGAAACATGAAAGAATAATTAGGTTCTTAGTGCAGTAGAAAAAATAATTAATTCAGGAATTAAACTATAGAAATATTTGCCATCTATTTTAGGGTCTTCTATAGCGTTGATCCCTGCAGTATCTAAGCACTGTTATTATCTGATGAATAATATCACTTCCATTGCGGAAGACTGGCACATCTCCCATGCTTCAGCTTTTGTCTTTTTCTCTTTGATTTTCTGACTTTGGAAGAAAATGTTATTGTCCAAGGCTAGCCCTGAACACCTGAACTCACTGAGGCAGTGAATTAGCAATTCAGGAAAACTCAGCTCCTCTGAGCATGGGCACAGTTTTCTGTGAGCGTTGAGTGTCAGTTTATGTCAGACATTAATAGGAGGCAAGAATTTCAGATGGCAAGAAAGGCAACATTCTCTTTCTATTCAGTGCTGTTTGCGCTACTGAAGTTATCAGGGAGAAAAATGAATCTGCTGAGTGGGGTTGACATTCAGGAGTGCAAAAAGCAAAAGAACAGATCATGTCCATCTGCTCCTAAGCACTAACAGCAGGAAAGAACATTGTTGGTTAGAAGGAAGATAAGCCTAAGTGAGATCACACTCCTCCATTCCCTCTGGCCCTACAAATGCCCCTACATATGCTCTTGTGAGTATCAGGAGGATGGATGGGTAGAAAATAGGTGGGGCTTTGTGAGAGCTGGCATCAGCTCCCACAATCCTGCAATAAGCTGTGCACAAGCAGACCCCTGTGCCTGCACAGAGCCCCACTGACTTCACTTAAGTGGAGATCATTGCAGGAGGGGGCGTTGGTCCACATGTCCACATTCTCCTGCTCTATGCTCTCAAACCCCTCACTGGGAGCCCAAAGGGGAGATATGGGGGAGACGACTGACCCAGGTACTGTTAAAGAGTTCATTTAGGACTGCAGTGGGAGTTTTGCTTGTACAAGGACTGGACAACTGAGCCTTGCTGTTGTTAGCAGTTGCTGTTGTCGTCGTCAAATCATGTAGCCGCAATTACCCAGTGTGACTGGATTCATTCATCTCCGAGCCTATTAGCAGCAGTGTATTTCATTAGACAAGCAGAGGGGACACACTTGCTTCCCCCTCCTATTAGCTTTACCATACTGCAGTTACCATTCACAAAAGGTACAGTCAGGAAATGGTGTGCTGGATAATAGCTCATGCAAAACAGATGGCACAACAGCTCTATCTTTCTCTTGGGCATAAAGAAAAACAGGGCTCTGAATTGTCTGGAACCGTTGTGAATAAAATTACTAACAATTGGTTTTTAAAATCCGAACAGTGTGTCTATCAGCCTATATTTTATTTATATCCTGACCTTGGAAGAAAATAGGAGAACAATAATCATGGATCTTGAGAAATCCAATCACAGATAAAAACTGCTAGTTAAATAATCCATTAGTTTACAATGGCACGTACAACAGCAGCAGAGTTTCTCCTGAGCCTGGTAAGACATTTCAATTTGAAGTGGAATGGTTTGGAACTTCCTTTCAGCACAAAAAGAAAAGCTTCATTCTAACCCTTCAGGGGCCTTAAAAAGTTCACAGTTTTGAACTCTCCTCTAAGAAGAAAAATCTCCATGCAGGCTGAAAGAAATCAGCTCATTTGACCCTGAATCATTTATTACATTTTAAGCTGAAGTTTTTAGAAAGACGACAAAAATAAAGACTACCAAACACCGAGGTTTTAGAACTAAATGAAGTTTTTGTTTGATTTTTTTGTGCTGCCTGTTTCTGTGACATAAGTAAATATAAGGCTTGTGAAGTCCTGTAGTTTCTTTCTTTTTGAAGTAGGTTTTGCTTTGCCTCCAATTAAAATTTTCAACAAAAAACCTGTTTCATCGGAAGGATTAACATTCTAAACAAAAGTGGGTTTTTTCATTTTGAGAAATTAAGAGTACTCAGAAATCAGTGTGTTGTGCTACAGGAGCCAATAAATTTGTCTTTATAATAGAAACCAATAATTTTGGAGAGCCATATAGAAAATATTATTTTGTAACTCCCTAGTTTTAAGGCAACTAAGGGATACAGCTAACAATTTAAAATTCAAGCCCACTAGACAGTGTCTCATCTCTCATACCATGCACTTACTGTATACCTGGATCAGGGCACTGCAAGGTTCATCCAGCCCTAGCTCAGAACACAATTCCACTTGCATGGGCAGCCCCTGTCTCAATCTCCATGGGCAAATAACATCATCACCAGCAATAGTTTTCTCACCAGATACTTTATATAAATTTATTTCATTTGCCAGTGGTTGTGTTTACTGCTTCCCCTGCTTCTGAGCTAAATATGGAAAAGGCAAACCATAGCTGTATGAAGCCATAGGTCATGTATGACACGGTATGTAATTTTAATGTTTGGCATCAACATTTCTTGAGATGGGTCAATTTTTTTTCTTCACTGGATACTGCTGGCTCTTTTTATCTATTAATGATCCAGTAAGCCTAGGATCATACAATCAAAGAACTGGAAGGGACCTCAAGAGGTCATCTAGTCCAGTCCCCTGCACTCATGGCAGGACTAAGTATTATCTAGACCATCCCTGACAGGTGTTTGTCTAACCTGCTCTTACAAATCTCCAGTGATGGAGATTCCACAACCTCCCAAGGCAATTTATTCCAGTGCTTAACTACACTGACAATGGCTGAGATACCCCGGGAGATCTAGGGAAAGGTCAGATGGAAAAGGGGTTGGTGGTGTGGATAGGTGTCTTCATCCAGTACTGTTAGGGATGGACTGGACTCCCTTCCCCTTTAGTAAGAAAGTAGGCATCCAGGGCCCATGAAAGAAGGGAAATGAGCTGCCATAGAACATAGAGAAAGGGCGCGAAGTAGGGGAGCCAGAGACCCCTAGATGACGGGATACAAAACCGGGGATGAAAGAGAGGAATGAACATTCCTGAGGAGAAAGTGGAGAAAAGAAAGAACTGGCCAAGCAGGCATCAGAGGAAAGGAAACCTGAAAGTATTGGAGGACGATGGGCTGTCTAGAGAATGTTCACTACCAGGGTCTTGATAGGAGGAACCCCAAGATACATTGGTAGGACAAGGAGAATGAGGGGAAATGAGATGATGAAGGGCTAGGACATGCCCTGCCCCAAATGAATAAGGGTAAGGGGGTCCTGGTGTGAAGACCAGTGATCTGAAACAGAATTATGGGCAAATCTCCCACCCACAAAGTGTGAGCTCAGTGGGTGGAGGAAGGATAACCACCCTGGGGGCAAGCACAGGAAAAAGGTACCTGGTGGCACCTCTAAAGAAGAGCAGGTGCCAGGGAAAAGGAACCTCAGCATTCAACGAGCGAGGGAGGGAGGTGTGTGGCAGAGTGCTAGGAGCTAACAGTGACCCAGCATGCTGATCTTTTAGGCACCAATAAGTTCTCCCAGAGAAGGCGGATTGGGGATATACAGTTCATTAGCTGATCAGGCTGGGAGGGCTGATGAATCAGTTAGCCATCAGCCTAGAGGTATAAAAGAAGATGCAGGAAGGGAGTGAGGACCTGAGCTACCTGAATATAGTAAGTGCTAATATATTGAGAAAGGGAGACTGCAGTTCCTCTCTGGCCCTGTGGAACAGAGCAAGAAGCACGGTAAATACTTTGCTGCATGACTGTATAGGTGGTAGTGATGTAAAACATTCACACAAAGTTGCCACTTACTGAAGAGTCTGAAAGGTTTCTGGGGCACCAGAGGATGGGATGGACCATGCCCTTCCAGGATCAGTCTGGTCCAACTCTCTTTCTCCATATGGGAAAACATATGAAAAACTCAGCTCTTGAAGATCTCCTAACCAGCATCTGAAAAAAAACTCATGTGTAGAGACCTCACTGGATTATGTGGTATGCATTGTGAGAAATAAATGAGGGTTTACTGCAGTCAGTAATTAGACTCCTCACTTACCGAAAATGCCAGGTTGTAATTGCTACCACTACTCTTCCTAGGAACGTAATACATAGTAAAAGGCTCAAATACTGTTGTTCCTAATTATTGCATTGGGTTCTGTCAAATGCAAATTAAATATAGAAAACAGTAAGGGGAGAAAATACGTCAAATGGCAAGTTGATCATGACCAGGATAGATGATAAGGGGGCATTTTATTACTCAATCTTCCTTAATTTCTCCTCAGCTTCTGCTTCAAAATGGAAGTTTACTCTTTCTATTTTGAATCTCCAAATTGGAATTAGTGTGCAATCCTGAAAGTCTTTACTCACACAGGTAGCCCTTACTCATACAAGCAGTCCTGTTAAAATCAATGGGGCCACTCATAGGAGTAAGGGTTTGCAGGGTCAGGCCCATATATTACATTGCAGGGAATGCTGTGTAGTGATTAGAAAAGAGGCCTACGATACAGGACTACTGGGTACTATTTCCAGCTCTGGCATTAACTCACTACGTTACCTTAAGCAAGTAATTTAAACGCTCTTGGCCAGATTCCAAAAGTATTTAGGCTCTAACTTCCCTTGAAATCAATGGGAGTTAGGTGCCTCAATACATTTGAGCATCTGGGCCTCTATACTTCCATTTATCCATCTGTAAGATAGGGATAACAATGCCTATTACATTAATCAATATTTGTGAAGCACCTTAAGATCCTTGGATGAAATGGGCTACATAGGTGCAAAGTGCCATATTCTTGGGTTTATTTCCATCTTATGTGACAGACGATGGGACTTCAATGTAAACAGCTTCACTGGTAATGGTAAATGCTGCCCAGTCTAAGGTATGCTTCTTCCTCCAGTATTTCACGTCTCAAAATCAGGATTCATCTTAACACCAATGGTGAAAGGCTGGCCCCATGTAAGTCAATGGCAAAGTTTCCTATAACTTCAGCGTAGTCAGAATTTCACCCCATATGTATTAAAAAAAGGGAGTAGGGACACATGGTAAATGAACAAAACCCACATGCCTTTCAGATATAGAATACTGGAGTTAATGGCAAATGGCACAGTCATTCTTCTGGAAAACCAAGACACCTATTTGTACAGCTGCTGCATTAACTATGCAGAGATCTGGACAAGTTCTATGGGGATGAACTTTGCCTTCTCATTTCTAGCCTGCTGAAGCTGACTTCTCGGCTTGTAATTATTAACTAACTATCCTGGTAGTGAAAGTGCGGCTGTGCATCTCAGCTGCAATTCAGAGCAAGAGACACAGCCTTGGGGACCCGGGAGCTATTGGAAATGTCAACCAGGTATCACAAAGCAGCTGCGGATGGCAACCTAGACCTGTTGAAAGAAGCCACCAGAAAAGATCTCAATACCTCAGATGAAGACGGAATGACACCCACCCTCCTGGCAGCTTACCATGGGTACCTGGAGGCAGTGGAAGTCATATGTAGGAGAGGGTAAGTATAGCAGAGCTTGGTCTCCCAAAGCCTGCTGGACAAAATTATAGCTAGTATTTGGCCTCCATTAATGCAAATTGTGGAGCAAACAGATCATTCCTTCTTCTCTAATTGACTTAGATGTGACGCTGGGGTTATGGTGGTGGTGGTGGGAATGGGACTTAACATTTAAACCAATATTTGTAGTTTGTTTTATAGCTGGTATCAGTAGCTTCTTCATTTCAGTTACGCTGACTTAGGCCCTAATCCTGTAAACTGCCCTAGGTGAACAGACCCCTGTATTCCAGTTGAGCCCCATTGACGTCAATGGGGCTACAGGGAGCTGCCTTCATGGAGCAGTTTCCACAATTAACACTTCAGGACAACAGGAGATTGGCCATTGACTTCAGTGGTGGGGATCACACCCTTTGTTTTAATATTCCTTAGAAACTGGCTCAGCAGAGAAATGCCTCCTTGATAAGTCCACAGCAGCAAACAATACATTTTATCAAAATGTTAATGCCACTTGTTTCCAAAATACAGATATTTTGTAAATGTAAATACCTACAACCTCACGGTGATTTTCAGAAGGAAGCCAGAACTGGGTGTTAGAGAGGATTGAACACAAAATTATGATTTCTCTGCTGTTTGTAGTATTAGAAACAGCCATAATGCCTGGATAGCATTCAGAGCTGTTACTGGAGTTTTAGTTAGGCTTCTTGCAGACTGAAAAGGAATTAAATATAGAGTATACCTCCAGGAGCTTTCTCTACTTCGGTACTTGGTAGCAGTAATATTTCTAATGCTAATTCCTAAATGTACAAATAGTGAAAAATAACATAAAAAGTCACTCCCTCCTCTAGATTACCCACTGTATTCTGTTTCCTCTGAATCTGTCTTTTAGGCTTTGATCCTGCAATAAGATTCACTAGAGGATACCTTTTTTTCCTGTGCTGGGTCCCATTGAAACAAATGTTCTTTCTAGTATGGGAGGGAAATTAAATCAATAGGTACTTTCATATGAGGTACAATAAACCAGAGGGAAGATCAGAAAACCAATGAAAAATTAATAGTTGTTTAGATGTGTTTTGTCTTTTTCTTAAAGACAGAACGTAAGCTATAGAATGCAAATGAGTTCTGTGCATGGTAAAGCGTAACAGCTCGAGGTTCCTCTTTGCTCACTGATCTTAGGTGTGGCAGTAGTAATATTTTATTACCCATAAAGGAGACCTATAAACTGTGTGGTCATTGCAATAACCTTAAGAGAAGCAAAAATAGATCCTGAGCTGCGGTATATCAACATAGCTCTACTGAAGTTACTGAAGTCAGCAGAGCTACATCAGTTTACAGCAGCTGAATTTTTGACCCACAATGTTTAGAAGATAGAAGAGAAGGAGCAACTAACAGAGAAAAAGAAGATAAGATTATATTTTCCTAGGTTCCAATGTCTCGTGTTATGACGTACAAGTCAGGGCATGTGTCACAGAGCATCCAAACTTCCACAAGAATGTTTTCTCTCTTCATTTTTAATCTGATATCTTTTAATTCAAATCATCTTGAGACATGACAACTTTGGGATGCTGTTGCCATTTAGAGCCTCAAATAGTAGTTACAGTTTTCAGGAACTCGTCACCCATTTTAACCTGAGATTCTCTGACTTTGTAGGTAGTCCACGGTGACTCACAGAGACACTGTTCTAGTCTGAAAAATGTCCGTTTGGGTCTCTGGGAGATGCTGAATTTTGGAAGGTTTTAAAAAGAGGTTCCAGTCAGATGGCATTTTCTTGGTAGCTATTATTTTTAATAAAATCCTCTTATCCTCAAAGCAGAGCAGTTTTCTACAGTTTCTGGACAAAGACACTCACATACAGTGGAAGTTTTTCCTCAGAATGGCTGCAGATTTCCAGGCTCTGAAGCTTGGAACGTATTCATACTAATGTAAAACAAAACCGCAGTAATAATGAGCCATTGTCATCTACATTGCACTTGCCCTCAGTCATGAAGGGCCAGATTGTGCCTGGCCTCTGTGTACTGCACAAGTGGAGGAGAAAGCAAGAAAGCTTTCCTCCTATTTGCAGCCCCAGTGACTGGAAGAATCAGCTTCCTTTGAGTTATCAGGCCCGCTGCTTCCTAGTGCCCAAGAGTACAAGAGAGCCCAAAGAGGGCAAATTCATGAACACGTGACTAATTTTTTCCATTGTCCCATTGACTTGAGTTAGAATCAGCACCTAGTTTGCAAAGTGTTTTGAGATGCTAGGATGGAAGACATCAGAAGAGAAAAAAATTACAAATGATCGATGGCTAAAATTATGGACATAGGCAACCACCTTTTTAATACACATCACAATGCGAGAAAGAATGGTCTAGTAAGATGCTCGCCTTATTGGGTTTAATTCCGTACTTCACTAGATACTTCCCTTGGGACAATGGGCAAGTCATTTAGTCTCTGTGTGCTCCAGTTCCCTAGCTGTAAAATGGGAGTGGTAGCACTGTCCTATGTCACAGGGTTGTGAGGATACAGGAGAAGTTGTGAGGTGCTCAGATACCAGGGTAATGGGGGCTGAATAAATAACTTAGAATTAAAGGTGAATCATTTAAAGCGTCTCTTCCAGTGACATTTGATGCCAGAGACTGATGCCTGCTGGAGATTTTGTTATGATACAATCTCTTTCATTCACATTAGGTGAATCATGCTCTGAACTTTAAAAGCTGTGGGAAAATGTGACCACACTGGTAAAAAGATGCACAACATTGTTATCTTTTGAGCTGCTGATAATATCATTTAAGTCTGCCTAATATGAGAGAAAAGATTCCAAGTTATTCTAATCTATAGACATCAGGTTTGTGTGAAATTAATGCAAGAGGAAGAGAGAAATTATACTTCTCACTGGCTTTAAATTAAAATGAATGGACATGACAATTTTATTTTCAAATGAGTTTCTGCTTTTAAAAACCCAGGGGCAAAAACAGCTTAAGAAGAACAAAGGAGCTGAAGAAAAATGATAGCTTCTCTCTGAACTATATTTAATTGCAGTGAAGACAAATGTGTAGCGTCAGGGCTTTGTTCCTAATAATTTACCGATTAACTATCATAAAAGTTACTTCCATGGACACTGTAAGTATTTTTTGAGGTAGTCAAATACAGTAGTCTCCGCCCATTGTGCCTGCATTTTACATTCAAAAGGAAATGCTCAGCAATAATTCTTAAAAACATTTTGAGTGAAAATCCTGGTCCCATTGAATTCAATGAGAATTTTGCCATTGACTTCAATGGGGCTAGGATTTCACTGAATCTAGGGTCTGATCCCACTCCCATTGAAGTCAATGGTAAAACTCTCTGAGTGCCCATTTGAGACACCATTCCTGACCAGCTTCTCCTAGGCTGGGGAGGGGGATGGTAGTTTGTTGCTGGTTAACACGAGGCATGACACCCACGGGTTAGCTCAGTCATACTAGCTGGCTTGTTGGCAGGTGCAGCATGCCCTCACCCACGCCCCACCCCTCTGCTCAAGGGGTTAGTGAACAAGCATGGAAGGCTTGGAGTCAAGATCTGGGAAGCCCAAGCCAGGGTACAAAGGAGAGCTCTTATGCCTGTGTGGGCCTGTAGTCCACATCATGTTCTAGCCCTAAGAGTTTGCCCAGCACCATAGAGGGCGTTGGTGTTAGGGCTGGGATTAGAGCTCAGGCCACACATCCAGCCATGTTCAGCCCTGGACTAACCAGGTGCAACACCATTAAAGACAGTGGATTTGCACCCACTTGTCTGCAGTAGAGCTGCATCCACTTACAGCAGTGCTGAATTTGGCCCTGGATCACAGTTCATTCCCACTGCGTTGAGTGCTATGTTTGAGCTGTGTTTTGACATGCACACCTTACTCCTATTTTGCTTTTCAGCGGTGACCCTGACAAGTGCGACATCTGGGGGAACACACCTCTCCATCATGCGGCTTCTAATGGTCACATTCACTGTGTCTCATTCTTGATTAACTTCGGTGCCAATATATTTGCCCTGGATAATGATCTGCGCACTCCTCTGGATGCAGCTGCCAACAGGGACCAGCATGAATGTGTCAGAATCCTAGACAAAGCTGCTACCGAACAGAAAGTAATGAATCCCAAAAGAGTGGCCAAACTCAAAGCCCAGGCCCCGAGGAATGCAGAGAAACAAATAAAAGAATGTGAAAAGCGCCAAGAGAAACACCAACATGAAATGACCAGGAATTATAACAAAGAAAAGTATGGATCAGTGAGTTCTGCCAGTGGGACAGCCTCCAGAACAAAGGTGTCCAATTTCTTTATTTCTAATACATTGGGCTCTTTCCCCAGAAATCTGAAGGACACTTTCAGGATGAAGACAAAAAAGAAAGATGAAAACACAGGTGATCAGGAAGCACAAAGCAATGGCCAAGAAGATGACAGGGCTGGGCGAACTACCGTGATGGATGTATTCAGTGAAAAAGATGAGGATGAATTATGTAATTACTTTAAAGGGAAAAATATTTCCGAAGATGATAGCGAGCAGGAGCATGTGTCCATTTTCAAACGGCCAGGTCTTGGCAATATTGTGTTTAGACGGAATTTGGCTGCAGGGATAAATGCTGAAGAGATGTTCTCAGAGAAAGAAGAAATAAGTTTTAAAATGCCAACTGAGCTTTTTCGGCATGAAAGGGCTGAGAGCGCAAGTGAGCTAGACACTGAAAATGATTTTGATGTCCCTTGGAATGAGGATGAAATTGGATGGGATGACGATGAAGCAGAGAGCACCCCTCTTGAGGTATTTCTGGCATCACAGAATCTGAATGAGTTTGTTCCTGTCTTCATGAGAGAAAAGATTGATTTAGATGCCCTCATGCTATGTTCCAATGAAGACCTACTGAGCATACAAATACAGCTGGGCCCAAGGAAGAAAGTCCTCAGTGCAGCAGATAGAAGAAAGCAGGCACTGGAGAAACCTGGAAAGCTTGTAGATACTCGCTTATAAATAAATGTGCCTGTTGCAATAACTATGCATTAATTCATCATGCTTTTGCTATTTTAAAGCCATGTATGGTTCTTTTCAGGCATCTTCCACAGGAAAAGACAAAGAGGTTTCCAGCTGATTAACCATGCACAATGGGACCAATAGAGAACATCAGTTTGAATGGATGACCTTTAGCTCCTGACAAAAAGAAAGAGAATGCAGATAGGTAACAAAGAAAGGGCCAGAGGATGTTGTGAAGGCCAAGACTATAACAGGGTTCAAAAAAGCACTAGATAAGTTCATGGAGGATAGGTCCATCAATGACTATTAGCCAGGATGAGCAGGTATGGTGTCCATAGCCTCTGTTTGCCAGAAACTGGGAATGGGTGACAGGGCGTGGATCATTTGATGATTACCTGTTCTGTTCATTCCCTCTGAAGCACCTGGCATTGGCCACTGTCGGAAGACAGGATTCTAGGCTAGATGGACCTTTGGTCTGACCCAGTATGGCCACTCTTATGTTCTTACATTTTTAGGTAAAAGAAATAGTTCCAGAGCTGAATCCTTCCCACCTAAAGATCATGCTAGGCATATCTTCTTTTTACAGTCTTAATGGTTTAAAATATTACTGACAGACAGTTACTGCACTCCATAAGCAATGAACCACAATGCATTTCCAACAGCCAGAGATCTTTGATTTTCTGTCCCACAAAATAAGACAATTTTCAGACTCTGAATAGATTGCTGCAAGGTGTCTTCACTGACACTATTTGAGAACTGGGTGATTGATCTTGATTTTGACTGTATCCCATTGACTCTATAATAGGTTCTGAATGAATGAACTCTTTGTGCCAATAAATTTCATATTCCTGTCATTCATGTTTTCTCACTGTTCAAGAGATGTTCCTTAGTTTTTTTAAAAAGTGAAACTTCTGACAGAGCCACCTTTAGTTTGAGTTGTTTGTTCCTCTTTCTTGTCACATTAGTTGCAAAAGTTATTGTTCTATAATGGATACAAGGCCTTTAATTACAGGAAGATGTAGGTTGGTTTGTTTTTTAGTTGGCTAGCATTTGTATCTGTTTCATTTGACATGCCCTTTGCTTGGTCTCTAAAGAAACACATTTTCCCCACAGAGTTCTGGAAATTAGGGCCCTAGCATTTCTAATGGAATTTGTAGTCCTAATGCCCAGTATTTTCCACTGGTCACTCATGGTCTCAGCTTGGAAGCTGTATGTGCTAGGGTGTATATACCCATAGGGAGGAAGGAAAAATAACTCTCTGTCCTAGACGGAGTCATGCACAGCTGGGTTCCCCTCATTAGGGAAGTAGGCCTTCAAAAGGAAGTGATGGCACTATGCGGGAGGGCCTTGGTTCCAAGGAGGACCAGCCCTCTTCCCGGTTGCTGGATTGAGAAGACCTCTACCTACAAGATGGGATTGCTCAGAGGATTAGATCCTCTGTAGAACTGCTCATGCAGTGTCCCCTAGAGAGCTAGGGCTGTGTGATGGGAGTTAATCCCTCCTCTTAACCCATGTTGCGCTTGTTGGGCCTCGCTCTGCGAGCCCTGAAATCAACTGGACGCTAAGCTGGGGGGAGAGGCAGATACGTTGGAGGGTAAGGATAGGGTCCAGAGTGACTTAGACAAATTGGAGGATTGGACCAAAAGAAATCCGATGAGGTTCAACAAGGACAAGTGCAGAGTCCTGCACTTAGGACGGAAGAATCCCATGCACCACTACAGGCTGGGGACCGATTGGCTAAGCAGCAGTTCTGCAGAAAAGGACCTGTGGATTACAGTGGATGAGAAGCTGGGTATGAGTCAGCAGTGTGCCCTTGTTGCCAAAAAGGCTAACGACATATTGGGCTACATTAGTAGGAGCATTGCCAGCAGATCGAGGGAAGTGATTATTCCCCTCTATTCAGCACTGGTGAGGCCACATCTGCAGTATTGCGTTCAGTTTTGGGGCCCCCACTACTGAAAGAATGTGGACAAATTGGAGAGAGTCCAGCGGAGAGCAACAAAAATGATCAGGGGGCTGGGGCACATGACTTAGGAGGAGACGCTGTGGGAACTGGGCTTGTTTAGTCTTCAGAAGAGAAGAGTGAGGGGGGATTTGATAGCAGCCTTCAACTACCTGAAGGGGGGTTCCAAAGAAGATGGAGCTCGGCTGTTCTCAGTGGTGACAGAACAAGGAGCAAGGGTCTCAAGTTGCACTGAGGGAGGTATAGGTTGGATATTAGAAAACACTATTTCACGAGAAGGGTGGTGAAGCACTGGAATGGGTTACCTAGGGAGGTGGTAGAATCTCCATCCTTAGAGATTTTTAAGGCCCGGCTTGACAAAGCCCTGGCTGGGATGATTTAATGGTGTCAAGGTTCCTTCCCCATTCTGAACTCTAGGGTACAGATGTGGGGACCTGCATGAAAACCTCCTAAGCATACTTTTACCAGCTTAGGTTAAAACTTCCCCAAGGTACAAATTAATTTTACCCTTTGCCCTTGGAATTTCCACTGCCCCCACCAAACTTTAACTGGGTTTACTGGGAAACGTAGTTTGGATACGTCTTTCCCCAAAAAATCCTCCCAACCTTTGCACCCCACTTCCTGGGGAAGGTTTGGTAAAATTCCTCACCAATCTGCATAGGTGACCACAGACCCAAAACCTTGGATCTTAGAACAATGAAAAAGCATTCAGTTTTCTTACAAGAAGACTTTTAATAGAAGTAAAGGAATCACCTCTGTAAAATCAGGATGGTAGATACCTTACAGGGTAATTAGATTCAAAACACAGATAATCCCTCTAGGCAAAACCTTAAGTTACAAAAAAGACACACAGACAGGGATAGTTATTCTATTCAGCACAATTCTTTTCTCAGCCATTTAAAGAAATCATAATCTAACACATACCTAGCTAGATTACTTACTAAAGTTTTAAGATTCCATTCCTGGTCTATCCCCAGCAAAAGCAGCATATAGACAGACACACAGACCCTTTGTTTCTCTCCCTCCTCCCAGCTTTTGAAAGTATCTTGTCTCCCCATTGGTCATTTTGGTCAGGTGCCAGCGAGGTTACCTTTAGCTTCTTACCCCTTTACAGGTGAGAGGATTTTTCCTCTGGCCAGGAGGGATTTTAAAGGGGTTTACCCTTCCCTTTATATTTATGACAAATGGTGTTGGTCCTGCTTTGAGCAGGGGGTTGGACGAGATGACCTCCTGAGGTCTCTTCCAACCCTGATCGTCTATGATTCTATGACCCAATGACTTTGCTGGAGCTGCTACCGTCTGATAGATTTTTCAAAGCCACACAGAGTACTTAGAGACTGCATTACTCATTAATGGAAGCTGGGCCTCTAAATCCCCTAGGTGGCTTTGAAAATCTCAGCCTGTACATACAGGATTTGTGCTGTTGCTCAGCTGTGATCCTAGAAAGTACATCAAGAACAGCCATTCTGGTGCAGACCAATGGTTCATCTAGTTCAGTATCCTGACAGTGGCCAATGCCAGATGCTTCTTAGAGAATGAACAGAACAGGGCAATGACCAGGTGATCCATCCCATCATCCAGTCACAGTTTCGTAGTCAAGAGGATTAGGGACATCCAGAGCATGGAGTTGCATCCCTGATCATCTTGGCTAATAGCCACTGATGGACCTATATAGCTCCATGAACTCATCTAATTCTTTTTTGAATCCAGTTATACTTTTACATTGCCTTTGCGGACACTGGCACCAGTTTTTAATCTATTTAACACTTTTCATGATCCACTCTTTTTGCTCCTTCCTCCTGTTCCTTAGTTTATTGAAACTACATATCTTCTTGCCTCAACCATACTTTAGATTGTTTATTTTCCTCCACGGAAGGCAATGTATTGATGCGTCAACACTTCTTTTTATTAGGCAGTTGTTCTGGAGTTCCATGCTGTGCAACTTACAATAGCTGCAGTGCTCAGAACATTAATTAAACCAGACAGCATTTTTTCCATATAAAAAACCCCAGTTGATAATTAACTAAATGTTTAACACAGAAAGAAAAAGGATCTTAAAAATATTTATGTGCTTGAAGGCGTCCTAGCTGAGCCATTTGACAAGAGGCTCGCAAAGGGCCAAATCCTGTCATCCTTAGTCAGGCAAATTGATTTAAAAACTCAGTGGGTTTTGCCTGAGTATAGACTGTTGGACTGGGCCCATGATTACCCTCCCCTTCCTTATTTACCTGCTAAACTCCACTTGAGCATCAACTTTTCCAGATGTCTGAAATCCGGTTACAATTTGCAGTCTCCCCTCACCTCTGGTTCCCCCCACACGTTACCGGTGTTTATTTAGGACTCTCTCACCACATCATCAACCCATCTGGGAATGAAGCCACTAAAGATGGAACAGCTACATGGCCACCCTTACCACAGAACAGTCATCAATAATTCTATGCTGATGATGTTGCCTGTTTGACTGGAGTCTCAGCAGAAATACATAACCAGTCTCTGTACTGTGTTGTACAGTTAAAATATAGCCAACAAGAAATTGGACCAGAGTACAAAGTCATAGGCATAACATGGCTCTTTGTGCCAAAGTTTTAAAGGTATGCAGACACCTAAAGATGCAGATAGTCAGTTAATGGCATTTTCAGAAGCATTTATCTGCATTTTTAGGCACATAAATACCTTTAAAAATCTGACCCTTTGTGTTTCCACTTGTAAATCTACTTTATTGATACCAGCTTTGAGAATCAGCACACCTCCTAATGGTGCAGACAGCAATATCCTATGTGGGGGCTGACTGCCTGGATGCACATGATAAAGTTCCTTCATTTTAAATGATAAACAAAAAACAAAAAAACTTTTCTTGAAGCAATTCCCTTGAAGAACAACATCTTTGATAAGTGGCTCCTACTGTAGAACAGCACTCTGGCCACCTGTTAATATGCTTCAATTTGGAGGGATGCGTTTTAGTTCTTCATTTATGAAATCTGCAGTGTCATTTCCTGAAGCTCTCTCAAAAGCAGCTCTCCTTGTTTAAACAAACCCTCTGCCCATTCAGAAGTCTTTATAATTGGCCCAAAATTCGACCCATTAGTAATAATGGCCTACATTTATACGGTGCCTTTCAACTAGAAGGACTTTAAACACTGTGGGTAAAAGTATCCAGCCAAATCTATGCCCGCATAATTATTTGTTAAGCCCCACCAGTGTGCTGAGCCCTATGTAGCATACAGAAGCAGTGGGCCCTTCTCCACTGAGCTTACAGTCTAAACTGGACAGGCAGCACAGTGAATACAAATTGTGCTGCATTACCAGAGCCTGGAAAGTCCAGGCTCAGGAGTGAGGCAGAGTTGGCTTGTTTTCTTTTCCCTCTGCAAGTAATTTACTATAATGGACAGCCAGGTTGATATTTGCAGTGCTAAAAATCACAGGAAGATGCAGCACAAATTAGATAGAAAAAGTTGTTTTGATTTTCTAAAAAAGAGTTTTAACAAATAATGGACAATAAAATGAAAGATTACTACAAATAAAAAAGTTTCCCCTTCATTTTACCTTACATATCTCTTGCACATGACACTCATCCTGAGGCTGTACCACTGGGATTTGTGAAAGAAGAAAAATATATAAATCTAGGCTGGAATTTTCAAAGGAAGCTAAGGCATACACCTTCCACTGAAGTACAGTTAATGTTCCTAGGCTTCTTTGGAAATTCCATCTGAACGTGCTGCAATTTTGCTACAATTAAATGGCCCTCTCAGTATGGTATTGGAAATGCTAATGGAAAATACAGAAAGAAATGTCAAGTCAGAAAGTGAATCAGCTGATACAGCACTTTGATAACAGTCACATTTTGGCAACTATTTAACATGATACCCAAATGGAAAATGACCAAGAATCATTTTCGTTAGAGATGGGATCAAGCTGTAATGTTCAGTTTCAGCTCTGAATGTTTACAAAGTTGGGGGGCACTTGGATCTGGGTATTTAGTTAAGTTTATGAAAACTGGATCCAGAGTTGAATCCAAACTTCCCCAAAGTTTAGAAATGTCCAGTTGTGGAGCTTTGGAGCCTGGCTCTGAGCACCTGCTTTTCCCACTGAAGCCAATGGAAATTCCAGGTGGTCAGGATCAAGTCCTTTGATTGGATCCATCTCATTTTTTATTTTCAGACATCAGAATAAAACACTGGGCAGCGAGTTAGTGCATAAACTGTTCCACCTTCAGAGAACCAAACACAAAGGCTGGCTTATTTCACATGTGGAAATGAACCATTTGGGGTTCTCATTTCAGTCCCCATTAGTTCCCCATCTCAAAACATTACTCAGTCTGGCCAGAACTGTAATCCTTGTTCAAGAGAGGCATAGCACTGGGATAGCAGTGTTGCTAGATGATATTACTGTTTTGCCAGAGTTATGTGTGGAAACTCACTCTGGTAGCCCATGTTACACTTGGATCATCCCAGTGTTGTTAGTCCACCACTGCTAAATGAATGCACAGATTTCAAAATATTCAGTACATTAAATGTTAATTTTTTCATAACAGAATTTTTAAGGTCACATAATTACAATTTAAAAATGCAAAGGTTAAGAGGACAAATTCTGCATTCACTTATGCCAGTAAAAAGTCAGTGGAATTACTCTGGATTTTGCACCCCTGTAAAAGAGAGCATCATTTGACCCAAAAGATTTATGGGTTTGTTACCCCCTCAATGCTAAATATGCAATTTACTCCGATTTTCTGACGAGTTTACAAAAGGCTTGGTAACTTGCACACAAATTATGTCACCTGTGACTTTTGCCCATAATTCTCTTTATAAATTTACTCATGCACCACCCAGAGATTTAACAATACATTCTACTGTACCTCCTGTCTATTGCTTCTCTATACTGTACTAGCAACATTACAAATGACTGTGCTATATACATCCCCATGGAATGAAGAAATATTTAATGACCTGCATGGTATAAAACGTAGATACAAACAATTTTATATGGCACAAATACAGCCCAAGCTCAGAACTCTTTCCCAAGGCAAGAGACATCTATTAACAGATGTGCAGTCTATGCAAAACAGTTAGGTTGTTTGCATAGAACAGGAACTTTTCTTTACCTAGCATGTCACCCTTGGTTCCCCTGTCAAGAAAGGATCACAGTGGCTCCTTTAAAGCAATGCTCAGATGGCTAAAAGCATGATTACCAGTCCACTCATCTACTCAAGACACAAACAAACCTCAGCACTGAAAAGGTTTGTCTTCACACTGGAAAGAAGTTTATCCCACTGAAATAAGTCAGCATGACTCTAACCTAAGAGAGCCTTAGTAGAGAATTTATGAACATATTAAATCAGGAAATCTCCCAAAAGAATATGTGAAATATTATTTATTTATTTTTAAAGAAAAAACTGTTTAACGCTTAAGTTTTGGGTGAATCTCATGACCATCATAAACTGATAATACTAAGTCCCAGCATAGAAAGGCACTGAACTATTTAGTCTTTTTGATTAACACACTCTAACTGTAACCTACAGCATTTCAGATTCAGGCCTTTCCAGAGACCGGATGGATAGATGTCTGAATGATGGTGGTTTCATCATGCTGAGAACTGTCCCACTGGGATTTAAAGTGAGACAGCTATCACTAGTGACATGATACCAGATTTAAACTACAGTTCCACACTAGTGCATTTTACCACAGCACCAATTAGCACTCCACAGACATGAAATCTGCACACAGTTTTTCTGCTAGCTATTGTACATTAGGAAGCAAAAGTGGTTTATTCCAAAGGATATCAAAATGCACAGAAATACATTTGTTAGTAACTTCACAAACATTAGATATTTGATATTAAAGAATAAAAGCAAATGCTATATATGTTGTAATTTTAATATTGACTATTGAAAGTTATAAAGTATTATATTCCCTATGGAATTATTTCCTTTTCTTATAAAGAAATGGTACAAGAAAACTAGGTATGAACCATTTTCTTTATATTATTTTGTCCTTCTTAGTATTGCAGGCTCTTCGTTTTAGTTACCAGCTGACCAGGAATCATAAACTAATTTTGCTGCCACAGTGTCTTCAATTGCGATCCCTGAAATATATAACAAAATTAAAATCACCTACAACCAATACTTTGGTTGAATTAAATAATTTAACTTCACAGGGAAGCAGAATGACTAGACAATGGACTAGAGAATCTTTCACACTGCAATCTAGGACACCAGACTGATAATGACAAGAAGTTATCACCATCAGATAGCTGCTAGGTGCCTTGTGTGAAAGAAGTTTATTAGTTTCAATCCAATTCCCATTGGACATGTATCCATGCTGTAAAAGCTACCACAACTGGAACCAATGGATCCTTGCTATTAGGTCATTCTACTTTGACCATGGTAATCCAGTGTTCTGATCGCTTTCAATAATGCACTTCTTTGTCACATCACCTTCACATCAAACAGACTTCAGCGGCATCAGGGTAGGACGTTCTGGTTGAAGTTATGTTAGTAAACAATGTAGTCATGAGTTGAGTAAATGGAACTTAAACAAAATGGACAATGTAATTTTCTGTCATGTTTGCTTTCCTTTCAATTTTGATTTTATCAGCCTTGTTACATTGAGAAAGGAGGGAAAATACTCATCTTATACTGTAGCTACTGTCCTCTGTAGTGTGTGGTGGGACAGCAGCTTTGAAGATCATCAACTTTCCCATGCAAGAGGGAGCTGTAGCTCACGAAAGCTTATGCTCTAATAAATTTGTTAGTCTAAGGTGCCACAAGTACTCCTTTTCTTTTTACGGATACAGACTAACACGGCTGCTAGTCTGAAACCAATAAATAAAAAGGCATTTTTCCTCATCAGATTTACACATAGGAGGGGCTTGTTCTTACCCAGAGATTTGAACACTGTTGTTTTCTCAGGCAAGGCTGGTTTTGTCCCCTTCACTACCTCTCCCAGCTCGGCAAAAATCTCTGCCTGTGAAACAAATGCACGTTTAGGCTTGATATGGCCATCAAGAGAAATAAACTTGGTTTTGAGTGATTTTAAAAGAAAGAGAAGACAAAAAATTTGAAAGGTTCTGTAACTAGTAAAACAGATCATTGTTAGGTCAAGTAATGTAGAAACTGGACAGAAATTCCAGAAGAATAACATGGCTTTCAGAGAAAAATATCTGCCTGAATTTTATTACCCAAAATGATTGACCTGTTACCTTGCTGACAAAGATAAATTGACTTCTATGTAGTTTACAGTGTGCTGGTTTTGCAGATGAAATCTTAAAAATGAAAGCCCTGTCTGCTATGTGTGGACATTAAAAAAAATCCAATGGCACTTTGTGTAAGGGCATGACAAAAGGTCCCCTCTCCTCAATTTTGTGCAGTGTGACAGACATCTGTTTGACTGCTGGCCTCCACACATTAGAGACAGTTCCAATTTAATTATGCTGAAACATATATCATGGGGATACATAGGTGCAACAGAGCAGAATTTGTCCCATCATATATAAATTGCTTTGGGATCTTCTGGGATGAAAGTGAAAGATTTAGAATCATTTTTTAAACATTAAACATTTTTAAGTGTAGATCTAATACAGGACGGATCTGAAAGCAATGAGAAATGGCACAGTGCAAAAGTAGCACTCGAGGGGAGAAGCTCTAGCATTTAAGAAAGACTTACCCTTGATAATATAACATCTCCTGATTCATTCAGAGCAGCCTCTCGAGAATCCACATATAGGACAGAATTCTTCATCACTTCATCATTCAGCTCTCTCCAGTCTGGTCTGCTTGCCCCAACAGCTAAAAGATAAAAGTGATTAACTTCAGAGAGAAATATTTAAAATGGATTCAACAGAACACATTTCTTGTTCAACAGAGGTGAATAATGCCTTTCCACAGCAGTGTTGTCACTTACGCAGAAGCAGCCTGAAATTAACCGAGGACAAGTTCACTGATACAGAACAAGAACAGCCTGATTGACTAGGGAAAGTCCTGGGCTTCTCTCCATTCATCATGCATCTAGGGCTTGATCCTGCTTAGCACCTTCTACTCCCATTGATGTCAAAGCCCTTAGGGTCCAATCCTCCAAAGTGCTGAGTTCCTGTTATGTCTGCTGAGCACCCTCAGCCCTCATTGGGTCTAATCCTACTCACACTGAAATCCTTGTATTCCGTGAAAACACGACCAGGACCACTGAAATCAATGAGTCCCCTTGTAGCAGGGGCGGCTAACCTGTGGCTCCGAAGCTGCATGCGGCTCTCCAGAAGTTAATATGCAGCTCCTTGCATAGGTGCTGACTCCGGGGCTGGAGCTACAGGTGCCAACTTTCCCCTGCCCTTTCCTGCCCCCTCCTCTGAGCCTGCTGCAACCTTGCTCCTCCCCACTCCATCCCAGAGCCTCCTGTACATTGCAAAACAGCTGATCACGGCGGGCAGGAGAGAGGGGGAGGTGCTGATCGGCAGGGCTGTACATTGGCAAATTCTGGATCCTTCTCAGGCTCAGACTGGCCACCCCTGCCTTGTAGGATCAGGCTGCTAACAGAAAAATAAAACTCATGTGGGAGCAAATCCACAATGGCAGGGTGAACTCACAAGGGGGAGCAGAATTCTTTGTTTGCATTTGTCGTTAGACAGCCTTTTCCTCTTATGCTTGGCCCTCCTGCTTACATCTCTACTCCTCTGGAAGGCTTAGCCAAAGAGGAGAGGTCATAGTGGAGGCAGAGAAAGGGAGGTAGAGCTCTGCATAGCATTTACAAAGTAATCACAGTGAAATATCTGCCAATAAACCTGCAACTCCTTGAGCAAAATATGTTATTTGTTACACAGGTGCATTCCCCAGTTTGGCCTAAGAGCTTTATCCGTGTCCAGCTTGTTCCCATTCTCACAGTGTCCGCCCGCCCATCTCACACCAGGCAAAGACATTAACAAACTAATACAAAACCAGATAAGCCAAGTGCTTGGTTAGCACCAAGGACAGATGTACAACAGTGACTCAGCTACCCTTTCGCCCTTTAGGGCGAGTCTGACAAGGCGCGGCGACATAGGGAAGCTCACCCTGTCACTGCCTACACTGTATCTCTGCTACAGATAATAAAAGTACTTAGTGCTCATATAGTGCTTTTCATCATAAATCATAGATCTTCAGTCTCTAAGGCTGCCAAGCCCAACCCTTTCTCGAATAACACGCGTATTTATAAAGTTGTTTAACTAACAAACAACCACACTGTACTATAGTTTGGTAGCTGTCCAAGAACAGGCTTGGCTGGTGCTATGCTGCTGTATCATATCCTCTCTTATCCTATCAGCCCTTCTTCTGTTCTTCACCCTCTTCCTGCTGCTCCTGACAAAGCCCTGCTGGATGTTGTGATTGTAACATCCTCCTCAGCAGGATGTGGATATCTAAGGTAAATGACACAATTCCTCCCTCCCCCCCTTTCCTATTATCTCTTGCCCCTCTCCACTTCCCTCTCCTCAATTCATTTGCAAAAGCCTTGGATTTCATAATTCTTTTTTATTAAGTGTTTTTGATCCAGACTGTCTTGATGTTACGTGCCTGTAGAGAGAAATGCAATTAAAAGATCCCTCACTTATCCTTATTATATCAGAACCAAAGAAGCACTTTGCTGCAGAGAATTGTGCGTGCAGACCGACGACTGAACATTATCATCTGCGATTTCTAAATCGGCAGTTTCCATTCTTTTCTTGTGACTTTGGAAGCAGTACAATTGGAGCCCATTTACAGATCTTTACTTACCGAAACAGTTTTGCGAACAAAGGCTTATCATTAAAAAAAAAAAAAGTAAAACTCCTAGCAACTTCTTTTGTACAGATAAACACAAATAATAATAGTATGAAGGGTAAAACAATTCTCCTATACAACTTTACAGACAGTAGGGATGTGAGAACTCCAGTGTTGTCTCAATGCCTCATGCAGTAGGAATGCCTCTGGGAACAAACAAGGAGAGGTGGTCTTTGTGTATGCCTTGCCTCAGCTGTGAGACAGCATAGATAACAACATCACTGACAAAGAATTAAACTAAGTTTGAAAAACTGGTGGGGTGCTTTTCAAATGTGGGAACTTCCTTTATATTGTCCTCTCTTACAAGTTGCCTTTGTCTCATTACCAGACCACTTGGAAAGTGCACAAGGTCATCTGAACCAGGTCCAAATTAATTAATGTAAATAAATGCCAAGGAGCCCAGGGGCTCTGTATGCTAGGGCAGCAACATCATCACCAGAAAACACAATTAAAAAAAAGAACACAGCGAAGGGACCAAATCCTGGGGTTCTCTCAGTTTTTACACAGTTCTTAACTCAGGCAAAACTCTCACTGAGATCAAAGGGATTCAGCCCCAAAAAAGAAATTAAGGAGTTTGTAAAACAGGGCAATAGAAAGGTTGATAAATACCAGGGAAAAAGTAGTGCTACTAAAAAATCACTTTGGGAACATGTTTCTAAGGTGTTGTTTAAATCTAAGATTAAAAGGATATCAAGGCCACACCTTGGTGGCCACAAAAGCAAAGATGAGATTACCTGCTGCTCAAACATACAATAGCAGAGTCCCTATATAGAACTGAATCCAGACACCCAGCAGGACCGTGCTCAAAGAGGAGAAGTGATTATTCTGAGAAATCTAGACCAGTCTGGGCACAGACCATCTTTGTGAGTATTATACAGCACCACACTGAGCACATCAGAGCTAAATAAAATAATAATGATAAATAATAGCAGAGAAACCCCACAATCAATGAGAGTCTGGCATACCGTTGATATGGGCACCTGGTTTTATCCACTCTCCAAATAAAATTGGCATTGTTGCCATGGTGACTGTTATAATCACATCAGCTCCGGTGACAGCCTCCTGAGCAGAGGAGCAAACCTGCACTGGACCCCTAACTGAGCGAGCAAACTTCACAGCATTCTCCTTAGTGCGATTCCATATCCTGACCTGCAAAGCAACATGGAAAGCATGTAGAGATTATATAATATGAGTAACCCATCCTTGCAAAATTCCCAAACAAGCACTTATTTTAAAATGCTCAATGAGTTTTCTTCATTATCATTACTCATCCTGGCAAAGAACAGGAGAGTAGATTTTGTGTCTGGGCTCGTACACCTTCATGATTATCTTGCAATGCTAGTATAACAGTTCATGGCATCTTTATATTTATAAAATACACTTTAAATAGAAAATCTGAACTGATCAAGGCTGCAGGAAGCTTGTCCAAGAAATTTATATATGGTAGGATTGTCTCAATTAGAGAAGAGTAAGTCTGAAACTTGACTTTGTTTCAAGCATGTGTTATTAAAATGCTTTGAGATGGGAGGAGGAAAGGCTATAGAAGTGTTATGTTCTCTAGAGACATTTTATTGAAATATGCTCAAGCCATTAGATACAACTTTATTGGTTATTATATACATTATTTGTTATTGGTGTTACTGAAAAATAATTGAGAAAAATAAATCTTCTCCTTTGAGATGCATTCCTTGGCTTACCTCTTTAAATGAGAACTGCTCCGTGAAGATCTCATAATGGCTATAGGCTTGAACACCAGCTCCTAGAATGCACAGCACTTCTGCATCAGCTGGCATTAAGAACTAAAATATATCAAGTCAGAAAAGAAATCAATGACAGTAGTCATGGAAGAAACACAGTTGTGATGGTGATCCGCTTTTTAAATTAAAACACCTCAATCTTAGGCATATTTACACTGGAGAGACACATTTACACTGGAGAGTTTATTTTTAAACTTTTTACAGGGGGGTCATTGATCCCTAAAAGAAACTTTTGTGGGCTTGATTCAATTTGCACTTTTGCATTTGTACTGATGTAGCTACATCTATCTATTTACTGTTTGGCATCCCTGATTTAGAGCACTTCAGATAGATGAACTTCCCTAAGAACAGGGTATGTGTTCACCAGTCAATATTTACGAACAAGGGTGGCTTGAGGCTCAAGACTTAAAATTCACTCCTCTGGTAGCTCTGAATTTCCCTGTTTAATCATCTTCTGTGGTTCACCAGGAACTGGGGAGGGAATAAAAGGGATGTTTGAATCTAGCCCCAGCCACCTGCATTTATTGTTTGTGCATTTGTTATAGCCACTTGTGTATTCGGAGCCTTTGAACTATATGTGCTTTCAATGCCTGTTGAACTGACTGCTGCAAAGAAATAAAAAATTCTCATCCAGCAGATTTTTCAAAGCTAAGAGCCCACTTCGATGTTTATTACACCGACTCTGTAGCACTGATTTCAAAAGTTCCCTACATAAAAGCATTGTCTTATTGAAGAGGAACTGCCATAAAGAGGACAAGATGACAACTGAAAGCTGGGCTCAAACAGTCCTGAAAATCTCACAGAGCAGCAGATGACACATAAGGGTCTGATCTGGAAGTTCTAATACAGGCAGAGCACCTTTGAAGTCACTGGAGCTTTGCCTGTATAAAATCTTCAGGATCTGGTTATAAGCGGGGAAGGTCGGAGCTGAGAGTAGCCCTACAGTCCAACATCTCAGGAATTCATTGTTCGCTTCTTCTCCCTTCCAAATAGAGTGGCTCTTGGGGATAGATACTCACTTCTGTGTTGGCTGTAACTCCACTGATTTGGGCTGAATTACATCAGTATAAAACTGATGTACTTGAGAATAGAATCTAGTCTTCAGTCTAAAGCAGGAGAGTTAGTGGGCCAGGAAATTTAGCACTTATCAAATCTGCCATCTTCTTCATTCTAGGGCTTGGAAGACTAAATCTTTCCTTCAAACTGATGGCCTCAGAAGGGTCATCTACTTTATTCCCAGCATTAACAGACCACACAAACATTTTTAAATTAGTATTTAAAGATTTATTTGAATTAATATTCCTACTTTGAATTTGAAGTTATGTGGAGTGGCATAGTGGCCAGACTGGGGAAGAGGCTGTGTAGTCTAATCAGTTTTAATTTATCATTGCACTTACCCAAAGCCCTATAGGTGCATACATAAGGCAACAAAAAAATCGCTAAGCAAAAACACTCCAATATATTCTCAGAACAATGCACAGAATGAATCGCTCCCATATCACATACAATACAAGCATAAATACCTTTCTTTGATAAAATAACTGATTTTTTAAATAAGAAAATGAAGTAGATCTAATCTGGCCTTCAGTAAGGCATTTCATACACACTGAAAATTAGTAATTTAGCTGAAGAAGATGGGGATTAGGGTAACTTTAAGGAGGTTAAGAAACTGGCAAAAGGGGAGAAGACAAATGGTTGTGTTGAAAGAACAATTGGGCTGAAGGGAGGTTCCTAGCAGAGTTCCTAAAGGATCAGACTTGGGACTTATGACTTTGACACAAAAAGTAGGAAGGTGCTAGTAAAATTTACTGAAAACACGAAGTTAGGAGGCATTGTCAATACACAGGAGGACTGGAATTTTATACAGGAAGAATTGGATGACACTGATGACCTGGAGTAATAGAAATGAGATGAAATTTAAAAGTGCAAGGTCATGAACATAAGAACCAATAATAAGAATTTCTGCTATAAGCTGAAAGAAAAGGAGGACTTGTGGCACCTTAGAGACTAACCAATTTATTTGAGCATAAGCTTTCATGAGCTACAGCTCACTTCATCGGATGCATCCGATGAAGTGAGCTGTAGCTCACGAAAGCTTATGCTCAAATAAATTGGTTAGTCTCTAAGGTGCCACAAGTCCTCCTTTTCTTTTTGCAAATACAGACTAACACGGCTGTTACTCTGAAATCTGTGATACTGTGGATATCATTTGGGGCATTGCGTTATGATGTGTTCATTGGTTTGGATGTTCTCACTGTAGTCACGTGAAACATCGTCTTTGATTTTCCACTTGTGCATCAAGTAACTACATCTTCCTCTGTTTGTTTGGATGTGGGTCAATGAGGTCCCAAATCTGTCTGGCAGGTCGAAACCGGGGAGGCAGTTTGTTGGGTCAGTAATAATGTGCTTGTTTGGAACAGCAGATGAGGTCCAGACACTTTGCCATTCCCTAGCCAAATCTAGAGACTAGAAGTGGTCAAGTGTGGTCCATAGTAACTTTCACAATTTCAGGCATGATGGGGTTATGTAATCCATAACCTGCCAGATGGGAGGTTCCGCATAGTCTTTGGCACATTTAAATTCTTGTGCTGTGGCTACATCTCAATGGACAGCTGGAGGTTCGATGTTTGTTAACACAGAAAGCCACAGTAGAGGTGTTGATTTTAAAGTTTCCATGATGATTCGCATGGTCTGATTCAGCTGCCTCTCCACAAGCTGGGTATGGCAGCTTCTTGTTGACACCAGGACACAATACTCTGCAACTGAGTACACAAGGGCCAAGGCCAATGTTCCTAGAACCAGGGCAGTTGATCCCCAGTGTGTTCCCACTAACTTTTAAATAATATTTACATGAGTTTTCACTTTCGAGGCTACTTTCTTGAGGTGGTCATGAAAGGTCAGTGTGCAGTCAAAAATGCCACCAAAATATGTTGGCATTGGGTCATAATGCACAGTTTCACCATGAAACTTGACAGTTAAGAGTGTTTTGTGCAATTCTATTGTCAAAGTGGAAAGTAGAGACTACCAATTTGCTTGGATTTGGTCTCAGCTGCCACTTTTGAAAGTATTTCTCCATCCGCTTAAGGTCAGATCTAAGGGTCACTTCAAGTTTTTTAAAGCTATGGGCCTAAGTGGCGAGTGCCAAACCATCAGCGTACGCAAATTTCTGCACATATCATTCATGTATACACTGAAGAGTATTTCCAGTAAAGATAGGGAAGTATTAATGTAATAGTACAAGGCATTAGTAAGACCTAATTTGGAATACTGTGTACAAATCTGTTTACTCATGTTCAAGAAAGATGACCATAAACTGGAACAGGTGCAGAGAAGAGCTACTACGTGATCAGGGGAATGGAGGACGTATCTTATGAGAGGACACTGGAAGAGCTTGGCTTGTTTAGTCTGGCAAAATGAAGGATGAGAGAGGATAGGATTACTCTCTATGAAGACATCGGAAGATAAACAACAGGTAGGGAGAAGAGCTATTTAGGTTAAAGGAAAATGTTGGCACAAGAAGAAATGGGTACAAACTGGTCATGACTAAATTTAGGATGGAAGTTAGAAGAAAGTTTGTAATCTTCTGAAGAATGAGGTTTTGAAACAGCCTCCCAATAGAAGTTGTTTTGGTAAACAACCTAATTAGTCTGAAAATAGAGCTTAAAAATTTTTGAGTGGGACTATATGATGGCATTGCGTGCAGTGATGGGGGTTGGGCTCGATGGCAAAGGGGGTCCCTTCCAGTCCTATGTTCCTAAATCTCATGATGCAGGGCTTCAGTTGGTCACCTGTAGGGGTTAGGAAGGATTTTTTCCCTGTTGTATTCTGCGGGGTGGTTCTCCTTCCTTTAAAGCATTGGAGATGGCACAGCTGGCATCACCAGACAGGGTGGGACAGAAAAATTCTCCCTCAGATGCTTGGCTGGTGGGTCTTGCTCACATTTTCACGGTCATACCAATTGCCATTTTAGGTTGGAAAGGAATTTTCCCCAGGTCATATTGGCAGGGACCTTGGTGGTTATTTGCTTTCCTCTGCGACATGTGACTTACTAGGATCATCTCGGATAGCTCACCTAATCAATTCCCTGCTATTGCAGAGGGCTAGGTCATTGGTTCACATTGGTCCCTCCTATTTGCTGTCTATGGTACACAATAGTTTAGTCTAATTCAGGTTATTGGGCTCAATACTGGGTTAACTGGGTGGAGCTAGTGGCCTGTGATGTGCAAGAGGTCTGACTAGATGATCTGGTGGTCCCTTCTGGCCTTAAACTATTTGACTCTACACAACTCCCTCCAAATTAAAACAGGAACAACCAAGTTTTAGGCTTTTCTTTGAGGATTGAACATTGTCATAAATCTAGTACTGACCTATGATTAAAGAGAACAGTCATGGATTGAAAGGCTCTTATATCGCATTTGCATCTGACCTCTAAGCTATTTTATATGACACCATGTCACAGGACAACTGGCCCAGCTCTCCTGTTCCAGTCCAGGTGTGCCCTAGTTTGGTGTAATGAGGAGGGCGAGACTGCTCCTGGGAGTTATGAGAGACAGCCCAAAGGCAAGAGAGAGTCCAGAGGCTGAGGGCAGAGCTGGGCTGCCCCTGAAGGAAGGAGCTGTGAGTTCCGTGTTGAGCAGTGAGCCAGATGAGGCCAGTGAAAGTGAAAGGCAGTTGAGGAATCGCATACAAGTTTCCCCAGGCCAGAGAGCCATGGATAGAGAGGGCTGAAGGCTGAGAGTGGCAGAAGGAGACACCTGCTGGCTGAAAGACCAGAGAGGGCTAAAGGCTGGCGGAGGATGTAGGGGTGAGCTTGCTGATGTCTCCAGGTGAGAGTCAGAGCCAGACCTGAGAATGAAACAGGGCAGAGAAGCAACCCAGGTTGAGGGGCTAGGATGAGGCATGGTGAGAGATGCTGGAGCTGTACCTGAGAGCCTGAGCATAGTGAGAGACATAAGGGCTGCACTTGGTGTGTTCATGAACTGTTGTGACTTGAAAGATTGGCTGAACTGTGGAACAGGGGAATTTGGACTGTGTTGAGGAATTCTGGATTACAGTTTTGGGACTCTTGTAATAAATAAATGCTGGAAAGGGTATTGGTACCTGGAAAGATTGCCTGGAGTTACTGGGGACTCTGGAAGAAAGGGATAACTGTGGCAGGTTCATGGGTCGTGCAGCAGCATGCTGCAGGAGGGCACCCGAGGAAGGATTGCCTCGTCACACACCAATAATCTACTTCAACCCACTTTATAAAAAGAAAAGGAGTACTTGTGGCACCTTAGAGACTAACCAATTTATTTGAGCATGAGCTTTCGTGAGCTACAGCTCACTTCATCGGATGCATACCGTGGAAACTGCAGCAGACTTTATATACACACAGAGAATATGAAACAATACCTCCTCCCACCCCACTGTCCTGCTGGTAATAGCTTATCTAAAGTGATCATCAGGTTGGGCCATTTCCAGCACAAATCCAGGTTTTCTCACCCTCCACCCCCCCACACAAATTCACTCTCCTGCTGGTGATAGCCCATCCAAAGTGAAAACTCTTTACACAGTGTGCATAATAATCAAGTTGGGCCATTTCCTGCACAAATCCAGGTTGAAACCACTTTATAAAGCATCAGACCTACCTTGGTAGCTATTGCGGAAACTGCAGCAGTTCGTTTTGCTGTAATGACACTGCCATCCATGACCTTTTAAAGAAGAAAATCAAATAGACTGAAATGAACACTGAAAACATAATGCCAGCTGCTTTCTCCATGTGTGAATTAGTGCTTCACTATCATGTGAAGGGACAAGGAAAACCTGAGAGAAGATGATTATTAATGCAACACTTGCAAATATATTCTGTGTAAAATTGGCAGATTCTCTTCCCTGCTACACTCCTTTCATGATACTCAGTCAGCACAAAGTGAGTGGAAACTGGCCATCATCCCAGTGGCATCGATCCAACATAACCATTTCTACACTACACTTCCTGGAAATCCCAGTACTGGGGGTGTTTCAGAGCAATGAAGGCATGGCCAGAGCACACTGCACTCTGGCTAGCATTGGGGACTATTGCAAGCATGTATATGAAGCAGGGCACAGGCAGAGAATCATAGAGCCATAATCAAGTGCCCCCCTACCTTGTACTGCACCCAGGGTGAGCACAACGGAGACTCTGGCTCTATATATTCAATTATCATGTGAAACTGGATTCTGGAGTCTCGCTGAGAAACAGACACTTTCACTGTTCTGGCCCTTCTCAAACCATTATCCTCATTTTTAATTAAGAAAGATAATATCCCAAAATTCCGATTACAGCCCCCAATCCCATTCTCACTGAGGCCAACAGTAAAACTTGCATTGCCTTTAACAGTTCAGAATATTTGGCAATTTATTCTTTCCCCCTAAAATATCAACTAAACATGGTGTTGGGGGATTTCTTCAAATAAACAGCTTAACTTCAAATCACCAGTTTCAGAGAGCAAAGAAAGGAGTACAGATTAAAGAGAATGAAACAGACAAGACTGAGGGCCAGATTCTCAGCTGGCACAAATCACCATAACTCCACTGAAGTGAATGGAGTGATGGCGATTTACACCAGCTATGTCATCTAAAATCGAAGTATGATTTTGAGAGACTGTTAACAAAACAGAACGCATCAATGCACACTGAACTTACAGCTTTTAAAGAGCCATTTCTTGGGTCAAAGAGTAATATAGTTGCTTGGTGAGAGGGAACAGAAGAATCCTTTTTGTGTTCATAGAAGGTTACCAGTTTAGTTGTTAGAGCATCGTCCTTTGCACTGTAAGCAGGCATGACCCCTAAAAATCTTTGAAAGAGAAAAAAAATATACATTTAACATCAAATTTTATAATTTGTTAGCTAACTAGCAAGAAGTTAATAAGCAACTGCTTTTGATCTCTAATGTAATAAATAACCCTCTCTATAGCCCTACTTTTTCTTTTCTCCACTTCTAAATTGGGAGACATTTTCTAGGCTATTTAAATGTGTGTTTTCTAAAGAAGGATGCAATCTGCCCCCAATGGGAGTTTTGCCATTGACTTCAATGGGCCAAGATTTCACCCCAGCTTTCTAGTACAGTTTAACTTTAATGGTTTGCTCATTGACTTTCCTCCTAACCAGGCGCTGTTAATGACTATTTACAGCTTTAGTTCAGAACTAACAGGGTGAAATCTTTGCCCTAGTGAAGTCAATGGCAAAACTCCCTTTGACCTCAGAGGAGGCCAGGATTCCACCCACAGTCTTCTCCTTTTCCTACTAATTATTATCCCCCTATTATCCTTGAAACACTAGCAGTCCCGCTTTGTCTCTCTCTGCGCAGAGACATAGCAGTGATTTATCCTGTTACTGCAGAGTGCCGGCCAATGGGCACACCTTATAACAGTCTGGATCTCTGATCTTCAGCATAGATTTTAAAGGCACAAAGCAATTTGGAGCCAGCTCCAGAACTCGTTTGAAGGAAGCATCAGCCAGGGCCCTCCTTACCCATACGCAAACTACGCAGCTGCGTAGGACACCAGAAAATTTGGGACACCAAACTGCCTGGTGCCCAACGCAGCTGCCTGCTGCTCCAGCGCACAGCCCCGCTCCAACAGCCTGGGTCGGGCACTTCAGAGACTGTAGCGGTTTGCACGAGTGCTCACTAATAGACGGGTGTAGGGGACATGACAGGAGAGGGGCGCCTGCCTGGTTACTCTCATTGCAGTATCCCAGCTGCAAATCTCTCTAAGCAAACACAACTGGGGACTCTCACGGCAGGGGCAGTCAAGGAAGCCCTCACCGTGGAGAGGGACTGAGAAAGGGATTTCCCCCCCCCCCTCCCCACGCTGGCTCAGGACGAGAGGGGGGGCCCCCGTGGAGTGCCCGTGATGGGGATCCCTGGAGCGTGCACCCCTACTTACCCGCTGTACTTCTGCACCGCCACGACGGTGCGCATGGGCTGCACGACGCCTCCCTCCGCGCCGCTGGAGAAATTGGCCAGGGCAGCTTCCAGCGAAGGGACCAGGAGGCTGGCGCGCTGCAGGTGCTTCTCCACCACCTCGGAGCCCAGGAAAACCGGCGGCGCGGCGCTCATGGTGACCAGCACACGGGCCGCACGGGCAGCACAGACCCTCGTGCGCCTCCGGCTGCAGCCTCTTGTGCCCGCTTGGCTGTAAGTTTTGTCCGGGACCCACGCTGCCACCCCCCTCGCCAGGCTGCTGCAAATGTGCCGCGTGGGGCTCCACCTAGTGGGTACACGGGACACTCTGGAGTATCCATCCTCGCGTATTGGGGCCGGACGGCGGCATGTGACCCGGCTGCCACGTCCCAATCATTATGGACATGGGACCCTTATCTTGGAAAGGGGGGAATCACCGCCAGGGAATCTCATAGGTACAGGTCACGGGTGTGTGTGTGTGTCATTTTCCCCGTTATTCTAAGGAACAGACTCTTATGGGGAACTCCCCGCATTGTGCGGCTCATTATTATCCCTTACTGTGGGGTGTCTCGCTCACTGCGGAGGGAGGTCACCCGCCACGGGGAGAGGGTAAACCCACGGTGCGTGTGGGCAGGGGGTAACGTAATGCCCCATGGAGGGAGCCTCCGTTGTGGGAACTGTCCCCGCCTGAGCCCAGCCCTGCAACCTGTTTGTTCCACTTGGGTGACACGCCCTGGGCACGGGCAATGCGTTTCCCATAAAGGAGCACATTGTTTCCCACGGGATCACAGTTTTTTGCAACGTCTCTTCACTAATCCCACGCCCTGTGCTGTGGGGTCACTACTCCTACCCCAGCTACTGAGGGATCCTACGGAATCTCCGGGTACGAGCCCAGCTAGGAAAGGGGAGAATCCGGGATTTGTGATGGCTCTCTATTGAACCGCAGGGCATAAGCCCTCGATCCGCCCCCCGCTCACCCGTGCGCCGCACGACCCACCCAGACAAGAACGGATCGCGGGCCACAGCGCACAACCCTGGCCTGCACCCCGCAGGGGGCGCTCCACAAGAGAAGGCGGGGCCCCATGAAGAGCCGTGGGAATTACTGGAGGGAGTGGGCGGGGCTTTGCGCCCCCACGCAGGCGCACGCCGCACATCATTCGGACGCAGTGGCCGAGCCGTGAAAGAGGGCTGTCTAGGTTGTCCAATCCCGAACAGGGAGCAGTAGAGGCTGGTCGCCTACAGCTAGAAGGTCAAGGCGACGCGGTGTATGCTGGGAAGGCAGAGTCTTCCTCCGGTGTCGCCATCTTGTTTCTCTGAGGGGGCACCGGAGGCAGCGGCACGGAGAGGATGAAGGGGATCCCGACTATCGCTCGTTCCCTCTCGGTGAGTGCGGCGGGATGCGGTTCGGGGGGCAGAGCGAGGAGTCCTTGCACCTGGAAGGGGGCTGGGTCCGGGCCAGGCGGGGTTGACCCTGGCCTTGCTGTCGGGTAAGGGGGCTGAGGGCAGCCCCCTTCTCAGGTGCGGCGTGGAGCTGAGACCGAGGGAGGGGCGTGTGGGAGGCTGGGGAGGATGGAGCGGAGCCCGCGGCGGTGTCCGGGGCAGGGAGCGGGGCTGAGTGTCTGAAGGTCACCTCGGCCCTCGCTCGGCGGGTGGGAGTCCTCGCCTGTCCCCGGCCAGAGCAGCTTCCCTGGGGCTCCCGTAGGGACCTGCTACCTGCCCTTCTCCCTCCCAGAAACGAGCTGCCTGTTCCCTGCTGGGGGAGGCCGGGCTGGATAGCCTGGGCCGCCGCTCCGAGTTCCCATGGGAGCCGCGCAGTGAGCAGCTGCGGGAGGAGGAATCCCTCGGGAGGCAGCTGGACGGGATCTCCTTCCTTCCCCCGCAAGGGTTATTCCCTGTAGGGCCCTTAAACCTGCAGCCTCAGCTTGTTAGTTAGTGCCTTAGCCTGCCCGTTGGTTGTCGGACTTGACTTGTGTCGGCACGTAGTGGAAAAATTCTAACCGTTATTGAGGGCCTACTGGGAAAGGTGCCTTGTCTGTTGCAGATAGTGGCACAGGTAGGCTAATAAATATCTTGGGAGCCCTAGTATTTTTCTGTATAAATTGTAGACATGTCTGTACTACTGAGTCGAACTAGGAAAGAGTCTGGAGATGAAGTAATTATCACCTTTGTGGTGATAAAACCTATATTGAGATACAAGTAGCTTCAAAATATATTAACCAGCCCTGTTGCTAAGTGAAAAGCATGTAATAGTGTAACTAGAAAGACATGGTAACTTAAGTTAATGGCCTAAAAATTCTATCAGATCCTCAACATGTCTGGTTGGTTTGGGGGGTTTTTTGGTCACTTAATTTTTACTCGTTACTCTCAGGTTTTGGGGAGAAAGTGAGTCTTTATATGAAAAATAAACTTAACATTTGAGGAAGAAGGTAATAATGTTTCACACTTGAAGTTCAATTATACTTCTTGGTTTTGGGGTTTATAGGCTGTGTGGGATGCTCTTATGCCATTGTCCATCTCTTCAGTTTGGAGGCCTTCCATTTCTGACTTTTGACTACTGCTGTGGTTTCGTTGTAGTCCTGAGTCTAAACTAGAGGTTCTCAAGCAGTGGGACGCGCTCCCTGGGGTGGGGGTGGGAGTGGGAGAGCACCACAAGACTATCAAGGGTGCAAGGGCCTACGAAGTGTGCTGAAGGACCAGGGTTCAGGAGGGGGCTCTGTCCATAGCTTCTTGCTCTTCTCCCTGTACAACAACAGATATCTTTCTCTGCTGGACAGACCACCAGGCCCCCCCCCAGGACAACTGACTGCCTGCTGGACAGAGCCCTGTCTGCTTTCGCTATCAGACAGAGCCTGTGCTATGGAAGTCGTGGGGGCTGACAGGGCCACTGCAGGGAGCAGAAGACTTCCTTGACTGCCATGTGGTGATTAGCCCCTTGGATATACAGGGGGTGGGGTGAGGGTGTTATATATAGGAAATGAATTTCCGAAGGGGAGCTTAGCTAAAAAAAGTTTGAGAACCTTTCTTTCAAAGAAAGTCCATGTCATCTATGCAGTTATTAGTGAAGTTGGGTCAATTTGCTGGTAGGTGGCGCTCTAAGGGTAGGGCCACTTGTACCAAGGAGTTAAGAGTATCACTTCCACATGTTATGTTATATTTTAGTTAAATTCCATGTGATTAATTGCTTGGTGAGTTGCAGTAGTGACCACAGAGTATGCTATATAATTTTCATGTAACTAAATATTTAATACAACAGTGTAATATGGCATTTGTGATAATAATCAAGGTCCCAAGTAGTCTGCGACTGCAGAATTAATTTTATCATTCTTAAATTTGTAGTTCTTCACCTGTGTGATTTTTTGAATGGGCTCCAACAGGAATGTGAAACTGCTCAGATTAAACCCTCGGGGTAAAAGATATGGTAACCATTCTGCCATACACTGGTTAATATATTTCAAAACTGTATGTTCTGAATTATTGCTTAATGTGTTCCATTAGATACTGCAGTGATATATAATTTGAGAGTAGAAATACGTTCCTATTTAATCTTGCTTGATGTTATTTTCTGTTTTAGAAGAGGTTTTATTCTCTCAGCGTTGCTCCCAAAGTTGAAGCCTCAGCAGCTGCAGAGCGAGGAAAGTTACATCTACAGCCACAGGATCTCGAGGTCAGTGCAAATGAATATTTTTAAACTTTTTTTTGTGTTGGACTGAATCAGATCACAAAGGAACAGTGTGGTGACCGTACCTTTAATGAACTGCTAAACTGTAATAGGTCTTTATTTTCTTTATTATACAGATCACAAAATTACCAAATGGCTTAGTGATTGCCTCTCTGGAAAACTATTCCCCTGCTTCAAGGATTGGTGTGTTCATTAAAGCAGGTAGCAGATATGAAACTACCAACAATTTGGGAACTTCCCATTTGCTCCGTCTTGCGTCAAACTTGGTAGGTATCTTTCCTCTATTTAATTCTTTGAAGATAGGTAAAATGGTGAAATGCTTGAGATCTTTTAGAGAAACCCACGTAATTAAAATTAATCTAGAGGTACTGGATTGCTTAACTGAATGATGATGATGTATCATTCTACCTCTGGTTTCTTGGTTCATATAGAACACAGGTGGCTAGTGAAAAAACTGTTACCATACGATGACTTTAGTTGTCTGGGAGAAATGAGTTGATGACACGTTACTTTCTAGTAGTCAGAAATGTGTCTCAAACATCAACAACCGTTGATGCATTAATTCAGTGTTGCTCTGTAAGAAATTGAGCGATTGCACCAATCTTTTAATGAGGCTATACACAGAATGCAGTAAAAGATAAATTGAATGTTTAATATGTATTTACTATTTAATTGATGTCCAAATAAAGTTTTTCTTACTGATAAGAACATCTGAAGCTCCAGTGTGCCTTATGAGGTCTTATTGAGTTCAGTTTCACTCCCTGGTGATCTGATTTAATATATGGGCATATCTGTGGTTGTAGATGAAATCATCTTTTTCGAGTACTGACCTCCTTATTAATTATGGTTGTAGACCTAATACTGCCCATGCTGTTTTAGCTATCTTCCACTGCTTAAGTGTGTTCGATAAAATTAATGTTGTTGTTTTTTTTAACAGCATGTTAATTTTAGTTGTTTGGCTAAAAATTCAAGATTATGAAAATGTGTTAGTACACACAAGAAAACGAAAAAAATATTTCTTGGTAAACAGACTGGAAATATCTTTTAATGTTGTGCCTAGAATTATATTTAATAACCTGATGCAAATAAAATTGTTCTTGGAATACCTAAAAGTGTAAAAACTGCTTCTGTGTTTTTATAGACTACTAAGGGAGCCTCTTCCTTCAAGATTACTCGTGGCATTGAAGCTGTTGGAGGTAACCTAAGGTTTGTAACTATTATTTAAAGATAATCTGAATTGCTGAGAAAATAATGGAAACTGTAGGTAGTATGGCTAAAATTTCCATGTGCAAAATGACCCAAAGTGCCAAAAAAAAAAAAAAAAAAAGAATAAATACATAAACATGCCCAATGAACATTAACTACATGGACCGATCTGCCTTATGTGATTATATGTAAACTTTGAAGTATGAATCTTCTTTTAATGCTTCAAAAAAGCATGCTTTTTTCATGCTTCAAAAATGATCGGTAATAGACAAAAAATAACTTGTTCTCTATTCCTTTATCCTAATCAATTATTCATAGTTTTATAAATGAAAAATTTGCAAAAGAATACAAGTGTACATGATTTTTAGCAGTTTTTGTAATTAGATGGTGGGGAGTTCAAAGTACAAAAACTAACACTTAGAAATGCAAAAGACATTGCTGATTTTTTTTAATGCATTCTTGTATATATTCTATTACAATGTATCTTAAAGTTGCCCAGTGGATATTAAGTTGAAGGTACAACCTTTGACCCCAAAGGGATATGGTTATACTTTATTTAAGAACTTTAATAAAGTATGTATTTAAGGAGGCTTGGTTTTTATTGAATATGAACAGAAAGACAAAAGTGAAATACACTTCTCTCTTGGCAGGTTTTCTGGGCAATTCTACCTAAATTCTATTGAGTTTGCAATTTAAAAATGTAATGGTAAAATGTCAAATTGTACCTGAATTACAGATGCCTCATAGCTGTTGGCATTTTTCAGAATTTGTGTAGAGATGGGAGATGGTTTTTACATTAGCACTTTTTATCCATTTGAATGTTTAAAAGACTAGTACAATCTTTTTTAAAAATAATGGAGTTTTTGCATTCTGGTCCGGAATTTGGGCAAGGGAATTTACATCAACAAGGAACATATGTTCAACATAACTTTCTGAAATTTCTTCTCGTTTAGTGTAACCTCCACTAGAGAGAACATGATTTATTCTGTTGAATGCCTACGTGACTATGTGTAAGTATCCAGATGTAACAATTGAGTTTAAAGCATATTCTGCAAGAAACCATAGTAGTTAAGCTACAGAATACCATTATTTTAAGGGGAGGAAACAACATCACTTCTAACACATGCCCTTATTGTTTACTTTATCAAAGTATTAATGTACTGTACTTAATTACATACAGTTTTGCAGTGTTCAGATGTGTGCTTTGTAGCATGAAATTGGACTCTTACTATTGTACAGAATGGTCTATCAATACAGTATATCTTGGATATGTTTGGATATGTGCTACTTTATATTCACTTCTATTTAAAGAACTCTTTAACTAGATTCCTTCATAACTTTTTGTCTTTTTGTTTCAGTGATACAGTAATGGAGTACCTAATTAATGTCACTACAGCTCCAGAATTCAGACCTTGGGAAGTAACAGAGCTTCAGGCACAATTAAAAGTTGATAAAGCAGTTGTCTTTCAAAATCCACAAGTTAGTAAGTATGCTTTAAATGACCAGCTATGACAGTTTCACAAAAATATTTACCCAACACCCCCCACCCCACAAATGTAAAGAAGATTCTTCACTTAACTTTGAGCAATTTGACCCCTCCAGTTAATTTTTCACTTGCCCTTCTGGAGAAAGTCATAGTTGTCTGTCTGTTTCTCCATGAAATCAGAAATGAATAGGGAGGGAGAGCATGGTAAGCCCATCTTATAAAAAAAGCCGTTTGCATTATAAAAACTTTCTTAATAGAAAGCTATTTAGGATTGAATGGATAAATGGCTTCTTGAAGTTCTATGGAATTTTACTACCTATGCTATCTAAAACAAACATTTTTATTAAATTAATCTAAATTACAATCTAGTCTTACATCAGTATATTAGTAATAACCCAACAAAGAGGTGAGATTGTTTCAGGATATCTGCATAACTTAGGGCTCAAGTCTCAAGATCTCTATCATCTAAGTAATACTAGTATTCCTGTATGACACTCATTGTTTTGAATCATTTAATCATATTGAAGTCTCCAAACTGTCATGCCCTGTTGAATCCTATTTCTTTCTCTGGGAAACTGGTAGCTTATTTTGAAGCGCAGGCACTTTTCCTAAAACTCTGACACATTGAACAGGTGATGTTCAAATAAGTATTTTTAATGATAAAATTGAATCATGTTGGTTTCTTTAAGCTTATCCGAAAATAGGTGGTTTGTCTGCAAGCCATACTTAGGATATTTTGATGAAACTCTTTTGTGACCAAGATATCGAACTATTAAAAGCTGCATATTTTTATACAATAGTATTCATAAGGGGTACTTAAGATAATTTATAAAAACATAGATATGTTGTATATTTGCACAATAAACAATTATTACTTTTGATGAAACATTACAGCTTCTTCTGTAAAAGTACTAAACTGCCTAAACACTCCCATTTTTAAAAGGGTTTGTAAGCATGATCTACCATGTCAGGTCTTAAAGAAAAAAGAAGTAATATGGATGTAACACCAAACCCACAAAAGCAAGAAAATATAACGTTAAGTATGCGCTGTTCTTAAACCCATCCTGTTTGTATGTAGCTATTGGAGGAAGGGTTTCAGATCTATATGTTGCTTACTATTATATGTTGTATTATTGTGTATGTAATACTTAGGCAAAAGACCATTGAGTGTTGAACGTCAGCTTTATCATTAAGTCAACATTCAGAACAATAAAGCTCTGAAAGGGTTCAGAGGGGTGTGATAAAGAAAAAACTGGGATTGTTCGCTTTAGAAAGGAGATGTATGAGGGGGAACATAAAGTACACAAATTATTAGTATTATAAAAGGTAAACAGGAAGTGTCTGTTCTCCCTGACTCAGGACATGAGAACAAGGGCCACTCAATGAAATCAAGTGACAGGATATCCAAAAGTGGTAGAGGGAAATACTTTTTTACACAATGCGTAATGACTTCAGTTTAATTGCCACACAGTGCTGTTCTGGTGAAGAACTGAGATTCAAAGAGGGATTGGACTTCGCTATGGATAATAAGAATATCCAGATTTGTTAAAATTTAATGCTAATTTTTTTTTAAAGCAATGCTTTAGGGTTTAAGACAATTTCTAATTTTTAGGGATAAAGATGAGACCTCCTGGATTATTCGACCTCTGCCTAATACAGGATTTCTTGTGATTTCCCCTGAAGCATCTGATGCTGAATGGATACTGGATGAGACAGACCACAATGCTGATCCATTTTCGCAGTTCCTATGTTCATCCCATCTCTACTCTTCAGTGAAAGTAGCTATTAAACTACATTTTTGTAAGAGTGTTTCTTCTGTTCATTTTTTTTTAGGTGTTCTTGAAAACTTGCATGCTGCAGCTTATCGGAATGCTCTTGCTAACTCCTTGTACTGTCCAGATTATGCGATTGGGAAAATTACACCAGAGCAGGTAAGAATATATATCTTACATATTGTAGCCACAGTATAAAGAGACAGATGTGAATCTGCAACTCTAGTTTCTTTTATAAAACTATTCTCTCGTGACACTTAAAGCTGCATTTTTGGCTTATTCAATTCTCCCAAAATAATACTCCTTATATAGATGCGTCCTCATCTCAAATGTTAGTCTGATGCTGAAGTAAAGTCAGCCTTTTTCTGACTGTAAATTGTTATTGGGTATAAAATTTTCATGTGGCTCTTATCAACTGTGATTCCAAAGCCTTTGAAAAGGCTACATTGTATTGTGTCTGGCTTTCTATTATTTATCAATAGGACCTGCACTGAAGTGCAGATATCCATGTACAAAGAGCTAGTGACTTCCACATAGGACAGTAGTACGCTTCTGCCACTACGGGGAGAGTGCATAAAACAGTCTCTCCTGTACACAACTGCTGTTGGAAGCCTCAAGACTTGCTGCAGTCAGAATTACAATATTTGAACAATGGATACACCTACTTACAGAACTGCAGTGAAAATTAACAGTAGTTTAAGAGCTAAAACTGCAGTTCTCTCGAGGCCACTCAGAATAAATAAACTCAATAAAAAATCAGGTGGGTCTGGCTCTTTCCAGCTTACAATTTGTGTGCGTAACAGTTTGGAGTTTTAAGTTTATGCATTTAGGGAAGTATGTTTGTAATTTCTCCTTGCAGAGATTGATGGACAGAATTTCCCATTAAGATTAGAGCATGCTTTTTTAAAAAGGAAATTATCTGCATCCCTAAACTCTGTGCAACTGGCAACTGTTGTCACTTTTGCAGTGACAACAAGTGCTACTGCAAGATCAAACTTCATTCACGGCTTGAGGTTTTTCTTCCATGGTTTTTATAAAAATTGAACCAGTTCTGTAGATGACCTGATTCCTGGTAAACTTTGGAAATATTTAAAGAGCACTCCTTTGAGTCAAAGCAATTGTAGATACCATCGTTTTTTAAACTTCCTTATTAACCTAAGACATTGGGCGTCCAATTCTATTTGTAACAGCTTTTTCATGCTAGTGACACCACCACCTTTGCTCTGTGAAAGAGTCTTTAAAGCAGTGGTCACCAACCGATAGACTGCGATCGACCGAGTCTCTGCCAGTCAGTCACAGTCTCCAGCCGCTAAAAGTTGAGTGGCTCAGTGGGGCTAAGGCAGGCTCCCTGCCTGCCCTGGCCCCACTCCACTCCCGGAAGCAGCCACCATGTCCCTGCATGGGGGAAGGGGTCTCCACACACTGCTCCTGCCTGTAGGCACCACCCCCACAGCTCCCATGAGCCGAGAATGGGGAATTGCGGCCAATGGGAGCTGCAGGGAGGGGCCGCAGGGACATGCTGGCAGCTTCTGGGAGCAGCGTGGTGCTGTGGCAGGCAGGGAGCATGCCTTAGCCCTGCTGCTCTAGGAAAGTGCCACCCAGCTGGAGCCTGCACCCCGAACCCCCAGCCCTGAGCCCCCTTCTGCACCCAAACTTCCAGAGCCTGCACCCCCCCCCCCGCCCAATCCCAGAGCTCCTTCCTGCACCCAAACTCCCTCCCAGAGCTTGCACCCCAACCCTCTGCCCCAGGCTCAGACTGGAGCCCCCTCCCACACTCCAAAACCCTTGGCCCTAGCACAGAGCCTGCAACCCCTGCCCCAGCTTGGTGAAAGTGAATGCAGGTGGGGGAGAACGAGCAATGGAGGGAGGGGGGATGGAGTGAGCAGGTCTGGGCCTCAGGGAAGGGGTGGGGTAGATCCTGGGTTGCACTTAAATTCAAAAAGTGATCTTCTGCTTAAAGTTGGAGACCACTGCTGTAAAGGGTTCTTCAGTATTACCAAAATAGACACCTAGAAGGATCTTTGCCACTAGAAAAACTTCAAATGAGTAACCTGACACATGGTTGTTGCCTTTTTTTTATTATTATTTGTGGAAATATCCTAACACGCACAACATTATTGTTGCAGCTGCACCAGTTTGTACAGAACAACTTCACAAGTGCAAGAATGGCTCTGGTGGGACTAGGTATGTCTTGTGTGTCATACTGTGCACTAAAAGAAAACTATACAAGTAATCAAACTTCATCTCTACAAGTAGCACTCTTAAAGTACATCTAAATTACTTATTGTTAGCCATCTCTAGTTAATTTTCTAATACTGTTAATTTACATGTGATTCTTTTTAATACAAATATATTGCAGGTGTAAGCCATTCTGAACTAAAACAAGTTGGACAGCAATTTCTAAATATCAGGAGCGGGGCTGGTTCTTCTGGTGTTAAGGCCCAATATCGTGGAGGTAAACACAGTCTGTGTATGTTTTGGGGTGGGGTTTTTTTTGGTAACTACAAGGTTTGTGCTGGTCTTCTCTATTAAGACTTAAGTATGACCTCAAGAGCCCAGTTGAGATTGATTCCCCCATTGTACTGTGTACTTTACAAACACAGGAATAGAGACAGTTTTCAATGTAAATAGACAAAGGGCAAGACAAAGATGGCGAACAGTCTGTGGCAAAACTGGGAACTGAATCCAAATCTTCTAACCTCCAGTCCAGTGCCTTAACCACAGGGCCATCCTTCCACTATATTCCATAAAGTGAAAACACACAACCTAGTGGCACCATACCAGAATTTGTGTACTTGAAACAGTAAAGTGTCCCAGGGGTGTGGAAGGTAACAAAGGGATACCTGGGAGTATTGAAAAGCTCACTTTCCAGGAAGGCCACTAAATATTTCATAACAAACTTTGAGTACCAGTTCTTTTGAGTACTTTTGATGCAGTATCTTGGACTAATATTCAAACAGTTTCATTCTGCATAACAATCTGGTTATTTCTGCAACCAGCTGAAAACAGTCTTAGTCAGAAAATTAGGTGATAACTGGACTACGTTTGGGTTGGCTAAAATGTGGAATAAGTAATCTTTCAGACAGTCAAAATCTAGCTATTGAGTGAGAACTCGTTCCCTTCAGGCAGATATTCAATGGATTTTGTAGCTTTTGCAATAGGGGGTCTAAGGTCTTGTCTATACAGTGATTTAGTGCACAGCAAGCTAGCGCATAAATCTACTGCACACCAGCCTGCTGTACGCTTAAATAACTGTGTGAACTCTGCAGACATGCACTAATTCCATATGTGCGCTTTGACATACTACAAACTTGTAGTGTGCAGCAGCATGGTCCCCATGGCCAGTTAGTGCCTGGCAGGCTGGTGCACTGTAGATTCATACCCTGGCTTCCCATGCACTAAATCACCATACAGACAAGCCCTTAGACCATATTCAGACCTGGAATACGCAAGTATATCTCCACTGAATTTGGCCCTTTGATTATGGGAAAGTTGTGAAAAAGTAAGGCTTACACCTTTTCTGTTTTTATAAAACAAGGGGATTATTTTTCTTGAACTGTCAATGCTGATGTCCACTGTCAATATTTGGAACAAGATCCTGTGGACTTAATATTACAACTAAACTTCATTAATGGCTTTTCTTCTTTACTGACTAGAAACCACTGTTGGAGGTATATGATAAGAACTAATTCACATATTAAGTTTAATACATTATATTTTTAACTATAATTTCTTCTTATTTTCAGGTGAAATCAGGGAACAGAATGGTGAAAGCCTTGTCCATGCTGCCATAGTAGCAGAAGGAGTTGCTACTGGAAGTGCAGAAGCAAATGCGTTCAGTGTCCTTCAGCATATTCTAGGTGCAGGGCCTCTTATTAAAAGGGGAAGCAATATTTCCAGCAAACTGTTCCAAGCTATCGCTAAGACAACTAATCAACCATTTGATGTAAGCTTAAAGGTTTATTGCAACTTTCCTTCCCAACAAAAAACAAATGCAATAGAAAAATATATACCAAACCGTTCTTGTCCTTTGAGAGATTAAAGCCCCATATGCTAGAACCCTTCTTTTAATCATTAGCACACACATTAAAAATATTTCATGGAATGTCTTCTACCCTAATTGGTTTCATTTCAACAGAAGGAACCCATCTTTCTAAATTCTAGCATATTGGATACCACTGGTAGCTATTTTGTTGAAGGAGAAATTGAGTATCCAATCTTCATTATTGGAACAGTAACTGAAAATTTTGTTTCACAGGCTGCAGCATTTAATGTCAATTACTCTGATTCTGGACTCTTTGGGATTTATACTATATCCCAGGCTTCTGCTGCTGGGGAGGTAAGTTGCTGATTAGAATTTGTTGGTTTGATCAGATCTATTGGCTTATTAAATTCTAGTTATTAGTGTAACTATCTAGTAGTTTGAACAAGAGGTTGAAATGTTTCTTTTGACTTGGATTTAAACTAACATTGCATTATTGATACAAGACTTAACTGCTCAAAGCAGGGAATAGGGCTTGTTTTTGGGGAAGTACAAGTACAAAAATAAAGTAGCAGTAGTGAAGGCATTCTTGAGATTGCTGAATATAAGTAGTTAAATGTATCCATTTTGAAGTGGATGCTAATGAACTAGGCTGCTGGCAGAAACCTGGCTGAATTGATCATCTGTGAGAGCTGGGTTTGAATCTAATGGGGGAAGAGAGTGTGATCGCATTTTATTTGGTGTAAGGACTTGGGATCATTTTGGAGGCAGTATGAGATTCAAAGCACAGACTAAACTTTTTTGTTAGCCCCCCTGACTGAATACAGTGTAGAATAGTTATTGGAGGAGGCTGTTAATATATGAGGAGGTTGAGAAGAATGATGATCCAATAAAATGGAATGTGAAACAGGTGAAGCAGCCTTTCAAACTTAGTGTCTTTTGTTTCTGCTCAGTAAAGAGAAGACTCCTTGTGGGTTGGGAATGATCAAGCCATTAGTGCCAAATTTAAAAAACTGCTTAACTTTTGTCCTAGGTCATTAAGGCTGCTTTGAACCAGGTAAAGGCAATTGCTCAGGGCAGTATCACTGATGAAGATGTCACAAGGGCTAAGTAAGTTGATACAAAAAAGTCTAATAAACACTTTAATTCAGTGGTACTCAGACTGGGGCTTTCAAGCTGCAAGTGGCTCTTTATAGCAATTGATATTAAAACACTGATTTAATTATTAACCGATCAGGATGCTTTTTCTGTTATTAACCAATTGTAGTTGATAAAATAATATTTGGTCAATCATTTTTTCTGTGAGAATTCATATATATTGACATACTGTTTAAATATGAATATATAGTACTATAGTAAATGAAACAATGAATTTACACTACTGTAACTTTTAGGTAATGTTGATCACTAGTTTGGCTCTGAGGTCTGAGTGTCACTGCTTTAATTTGTTATAGAAGTGGAGTTTTAACATCAGATGCTCAGCTTCCTGTCAGTAAGCATTTATAAAGAGGCTTCTGTAGGGCAACAGTTTCAACTGCGTAGGTGTACGGTATAACTACCTAGGTTGAGACTCATTCCTCTGTAATTATACCTAGCAAAAGCATGCAGGGATGGGAATGGTATACACTACCTACCCAATTAAAGTATTGCTGTTGCTGTTAAGAAAATGACAGCAAATTCTATGCTAGCAGCAATTCCTATAGAAACTTTTTAAATCAGCAAAAAGTGTTCTTAAAGAATAGCTTATTGTTAACTACTTCATTAGATGTAAATGACAGCTGTCAGCAGAAGCTGTGATTTAATTATAGCACACAAGAGTATACAATTCCAGTTTAAATACTTCTCTAAACTGCTTTATTTAGGAAATTCCCTACAAGATAACACTGAGATGATTCCCCAACCAGCAATATTTAGCATGCACTTACATCTTCAAAACACTAATATTGAGGACCTGCAAATGGTATTTTTAAAATGTTTTGAAAATGTAAAGCATTAAATTGATGGTGGTGCGTTATCCAAGGACATTAAGTATCTAATCTTGAAAGCCCTATGAAGTAAGAAAGTAATATTGCCACGTCTCTGATGGCAAAACTAACAGTTTTGGAAGTTCCTGATTTGCAGGCCTGCAAACACAATAGCTAACTAATAATACAGAGGGGTACAACTGTAATAATTAAGGTGCAGTTAATTTCTGGGATTGTATTGTGATTTTTCTGTTCTAAATTAAAGCAGTAAAATTCAACTACTATCCCAAGTCATAGGGTTTAGCTATATTGCCATTAAAAACCTGCAGCTGAACCTGTGCCAGCTGACTTGGGCTAAGGGTCTGTTTAATTGCTGTGTAGATGTTCGGGCTTGGGCTGCAGCCCAAGTTCTGGGACTTTCCCAACTCACAGGATCATAGTGCCCATGCCTGAATGTCTACAATTAAATAGCCCTTTTGCCTGAGCCCGTGTCAGCTGGCACGAGCCAGCCCCGGGTGTCTAATTGCAGCGTAGGCATACCCATAGAGTTTAAGGCCAGAAGAAACTACCAGATCATCTAATCTGATCTTCTGTATATAATGGCCACTGCTACACATTAAACCTAACAGCCAAAATTAGGCCAAAGTATTACAGCCCACAGGAGATTCAGCTGCAGACAGTGAATAGAAGTGACTGAGTCCTTGCGTATATAAAATCTATTTATTATAAGATTGTATGTAGAACTTAAAGAAAATTGGTGTTACACTTTGCATGATTGCATACAAAACATGATAAACAAATTATCATATCCTCTCTCATCAGCCAGATGTTAAATCTTCTACCTGTTGGTTTATTTATAGCACTGAATAGAAATCTTCTTAATATATATAGATAGATTTCGCTACTTCTTTTCTTCTGCAATGTTTTTCTCCGTATTATCTTCCTTGGAGTATGTTGCTAATTTTTCCTGTAGTTGGGGTGTAGTTTAAAAAAAAATAATTATTATTACTGTTTGATGCAGGTATTAGTGGCCCTAGTTGAATTCAGTCATAACATTAACGCTACTTCTCAATTATAGTGTGTGCCATAGATCATCATTTTGGATTAAACTGTTACTATTTTACTTTTAAAAATAAAAAATAAACACTAACTTTCATAAACTAGATTGTGACTAGCAATGGGAACCTGCTTGAGGCAAATAAATAATAAGGGAACAAAAAGTATTATGCTACAGTTCTTTAAACGAAGCACTAACCTATTATACAGAAAAGTGTTAATTGTTTTTGTTAATTGTTTACACCTTGCAGTAAAACTGTCTATACTTTTCTAGGTGAGACCTGATAATTAGTTTTAAACCTAAAACCAGAAATCTCTAATTTTCAAAAAACTGCCAATGCTAAAACTTGAACATCTATGGCTAGAAAATACTGAAATGATCACATTCTTTAAATTTGTTTGAAAGTTGCCCAACAAGGCTTGAAATATTCACATTCCAGCTAGAAGCTTTAAAAAAAAAAAAATTCCCTCGCTACTGGAGAAAGGGTAGTGTGCTGAGATACCTACCTTAGGCCCTGCTTGAGGGTTCCATCTTTTATTTCTGCCTCTAGTTGGTATCTGACCCTTGAAAATCTTTCCAGAGCTTTCTTACCATTGCAGGGGGTGGGAGGTCCTCTGCCACCTTACCTCTCAGCTTTCTGGAATTTGTCCTTTTGAATAGTTCTGTTACCTCTTCAGCTGATCATATGTTTTAGACTCCCATACTCATAAGAGAAAGCTTCTGTTTCAACACAGCAGAAGACTTTAAATCATTGAGTTGAAGAGCCATAAAAATATCCCAGTATCGCAGGGTGCTTATCCCCAGAATGCTAATGCTTCAGAGGTGGGCATTAAAGCAGAAGTGAAGTTAAGAGCCCGAAGTTGCATAAAACTACACACAACTGGGAGTTCTAATTTAGTCTATAACTACTGAGTAACATTGCAAGATTTACTTACTCAGATATTCTCAACACTTTGTTTGGCAGAAATCATCTGAAAGCCACATACTTGATGTTAGTTGAGACCTCAGACGGGTTACTTGATGAAATCGGTTCCGAGGCATTGGCATCTGGTATATATACATCCCCAACAGCTGTAATTCAAAACATTGACTCCATAGCCACTGCTGATATTGTGAATGTAAGTAAATGTGTCCATATACATTGTTTACAGAATGATTCCATATAAGCTTTGCTATGCACAATTATGACTAGCATACTCTTCTGGGTGTATAGAATATGTATACAGGGACCCTGTAAAAAGTGGTTCTATGATGCTTACAAATCTCTGCTAGCTATGCCTTTTCAGTTGTCTGCTTAGTTTACTGATGGGAATAATCTTTAATATTGTATATGGCAAAGTCAATATAGCTGTGAGAATTTAGCTGAATTCTACCATTACAAGTAAACATAGGAAAAATTCCAGCTATTTACCTAATCATACAAAACTACAGTCAGGAGATGTCCCACTGATGTCAGTAGGGAATCCTCCACCTGAGTAAGGTTATGGAGGATTCAACCCTAGGGTGTGATTGTAAGAAGCAAAATGAATACCTCACAGGATTTTATTGAGACGCTGTGCTAGTGGTAATAACAATTATTATAATCTCGGTTTCTGAACTGAACAAATTCCATCTGGAAATCTAGTGGGGAAAACAAATCTAGAACATCAAAATCTCTTCACAAAGCTGCTATTACTCATTTGAATGACAGTAGTACCTAGAGGCTCCATTGCGCTCAGCACTGTATAAACCTATCGTAAGAGATGGTCTCTACCCCAAAGAGCTTATAATATAAATAGACAAGACAGACAAAAGGTGGGAGGGACATAGAGTTCATAGAGCAGCGAAGTGACTTGCTCAGGTTACACAGGAGGTCACTGGTCAAACTGGGAATAGAACCTAGGTTTCCTGACTCTACCTTCAGTGATTGATACACTCGACCTTTCTGCTGCTTTTCTGACCCAAATAGAAAATATTTTCTACGTTAGGCATATGTATGACCACTTCAGAGAGCTGGGAAAAGTTGCTACTTTTCTACATTCTTCAGGCTGATATCATTAATCTGTCAAACTGAGACAGTTTAGACAGCTTATTAAAAATCATTGCCATAAGAAATATTACATTGCTGATTCCATAAATCAGTTGAAGCTGGGACTCTGAAGCAAGGAGATAAGCTTGTTCAGTGTGCCTAATGGATGTTTCCTTAATGTCCAATTTTTATTTATTTCTTTTCAGGCTGCAAAGAAGTTTGTTGATGGGAAGAAATCAATGGCAGCTAGTGGGAACTTGGGAAATACCCCTTTTGTTGATGAGTTGTAGTAGGAAAAAAAACTGAGGCAGATTCAAACTGGACTCTTCACTGTATGCCAATTACATTATACATAAGTTACAATCAGCCTGTTTAGATTAATATTCTGACATTTGAATTAATAGATAATTGTGGGCTTGCATATATTGAATAAATTGCTAAGTTCATATGCTTCGTTTTTGTTAATATTTATCTACTGAAAGTAAGGTATGTATAAGCATGGAAACATTGAACATTATCAATTAAAAATACTTAAATATAGTGAAACAATTAGTTGGCATTTTGGTGTGTGCCTTGCAAAAACTACCAGAGAATAATAGTAGTCTAACTACATTCTTGATGCAGGTAAAATTTGTAATTGCCACAGTTAATATCCCAGTTATATATCCTTAACACATTCAAGAATACTTGTTGGTAAAATTGCCATTTGCACCATATCTACCTGAAGTAAATTATCAGACTTACCTGTAAAAGCTGAAAGCAATATACTGCAGTTCTAGCACTTGCCTGCTGTACCTTGATCACTGGACTCAACGAAGCAGAATGTTTAATGTTCCCTTCATGGGTAGGATTGATGGAGACTTTAGCAGGTTTTTGCTTAAGATCTGGAAGAGTGGCTTTGGATAGCAGCTCTCATCTGAGAATCCAGATTTTTCAAATATCCTAGGCAGTCAAGGCATGCTATGCTAAATCTTCAGTTTAGCTAATTTCAAAATCAATATTTTGAAAGTGAACCTTTTGCTGATAAAGTGCTTCAGAAAAATCCAGTTTCTGAAGGCTTGAAATTGGATGTGACTGACCATTTAGTTATTCCAAAATACTGGCAAACTCTTCAAGCCAAAATGCATCTGATATAGAGGAAGAGGACGATGTTGACTCGCTGTCATGTGTTTCCATAGTCCAGTATGAAGGAGATCTAATACCATCAGTAGCAAAGTCAGAACTATACCATGCATCAAAATCTTTATGAATTATAATGTCACATCCAATGTCAGCACCTACAGTAAATGTGTGTTTTTTTCTTTTAAATGCATGCCAAGTTTTCGATATTGATGGCAATTCTTTGGTAGAACAACAAAATGATTGTGTAGTTTCATATCTAAGACTTCCGTCAGAGTCTGCATCTTCATAATCATCACTACTTGTCCACGTGTCGTCTTTTGTCTCACTGTCTTTACTTGAAATGCTAAAAATGTACAACAGTTACATAGCTTTAATTACAAGTTCTTTACTTGTGATTAGGGTGTCAAAATTGAAATCAGATTTGTGCAATTTTTTTTGTGTATTCTTCTGCTTGGACTTAAGGTAATGCTACAACATCTGGGTTTTAAACAACAAAAGGGAGTGTCAATTTAAATATCTTTTTTCAGTAAAATAAAAACAAAGCTATCCTTACTCTGTTCATTTAGAATATTAAAGAATTTGACTCGACAACCCTAATTGCAACTAAGTCAGTAAGGGATTAATCTGTTTAATTGTGTGATTAAACAATAATAGAATACCATTTATTTAAATTTTTTGATGCTTTCTACATTTTCAAATATTGATTTCAATTACAACACAGAATACAAAATGTACAGTGCTCACTTTATATTTTTATTACAAATATTTGCAGTTCACCTAATACAAGTACTATAGTGCAATCACTTTATCATGAAAGTTGAACTTACAAATGTAGAATTATGTACAAAATAACTGCATTCAAAAATAAAACAATGTAAAATATTAGAGCCTACAAGTCCACTCAGTCCTACTTCTTGTTCAGCCAGTTACTCAGACAAACAAGTTTGGTTACAATTTTCAGGAGATAATACTACCCACGACTTGTTTACAAGGGAAGTGAGAAAAGATGTTCGAATGGAATGTTTGTAGCCGGCGTCACAAGATATTTATTTACATGCCAGAGGTGATAAAGATATGTCCCTTCAGGCTTCAATCACCATTCCAGAGGACATGCATCCATGCTGATAAGTTCTGCTCGATAACTATCCATAGCAGAGCAGACCGACACATGTTCATTTTCATCATCTGAGTCTGATGCCACCAGCAGAAGGTTGATTTTCTTTTTTGGTGGTTCGAGTTCTGTAGTTTCCGCATTGAAGTGTTGGTCTTTTAAGACTTCTGAAAGCATGCTCCACACCACGTCCCTCTCAGACTTTGGACAACACTTCAGATTCTTAAATGTTGAGTCGAGTGCTGTAGCTATTTTTAGAAATTTCACCTTGGTATATTCTTTGCATTTTGTCAAATCGGCTGTGAAAGTGTTCTTAAAAAGAACATGTGCTGGGTCATCATCAGAGACTACTATAACACTAAATATACAGTAGAATGCGGGTAAAATAGAGCAGGAGACATACAATTCTCCCCTAAGGAGACTTAAGTTACAAATTTAATTCACGCTGCCTTTTTTAAACGAGCATCAGCATGGAAGCATGTCCTCTGGAATGGTGGCTGAAGCATGAAGGGCCATACAAATGTTTAGCATATCTGACACGTAAATACCTTGCAATGCCAGCTACAAAAGTACCATGCGAATACCTGTTCTTGCTTTCTGGTGACATTATAAACAAGAAGCGGGCAGCATTATTTCCCATAAATGTAAACAAACTTGTTTGTCTTAGCGATCGGCTGAACAAGAAGTAGGACTGAATGGACTTGTAGGCTCTAAAGTTTTATGTTGTTTTTAAGTGCAGTTATGTAACAAAGGACAGGGTGGGCCCGTTAGTCAATGAGAAGGGAAAGATAATAACAGAAAATGTGGAAATGGCAGAGGTGTTTAATGACTTCTTTGTTTTTGTTTTCTCTAAGAACGTTGGTGGTGAGTGGACATCTAACCTAGTGAATGCCAGTGAAAATGAGGTAGGATCAGAGTCTAAAATAGGGAAAGAACAAGTCAAAAATTACTTAGACAAGTTAGATGTCTTCAGATCACAAGGGCCTGATGAAATGCATCCTAGAATACTCAAGGAGTTGACTGAGGGGATATCTGAGCTGTCAGGGTTCCTTCCCCACTCTGAACTCTAGGGTACAGATGTGGGGACCTGCATGAAGGACCCCCCCCAAGCTTATTCGTACCAGCTTAGGTTAAGAACTTCCCCCAGGTACAAACTTTGCCTTGTCCTTGAACAGTATGCTGCCACCACCAAGCGTTTCAAATAAAGAACCGGGAAAGAGACCACCTGGAGATGTCTTCCTCCAAAATATCCCCCCAAACCCTGCACACCCCCTTTCCTGGGGAGGCTTGAGAATAATATCCTAACCAATTAGTTAGAAAATCATCAAAGACCCAAACGCCTGGATCTTGGAACAATGGAAAAATCAATCAGGTTCTTAAAAGGATTTTATTAAAAAAAAAAAAAAGGCAAAAATCATCTCCGTAAAATCAGGATGGAAAATACTGTACAGGGTATTCAGATTCAAAACACAGAGGATCCCCCTCTGGGCAAAACCTTAAAGTTACAGAAAAGAGGAATAAACCTCCCTCCTAACACAGGGAAAATTCACACAAAACAAAAGATAAACTAATCCGCCTTGCCTGGCTTACCCCTACTGGTTGCAATACTGGAGACTTCAATTAGGATGGGTTGGAGAAGATGGATTTCTGTCTGGCCTCTCTCAGTCCCAAGAGAGAACAACCATGTAAACAAAGAGCACAAACAAAAGCTTTCCCCCCCCAAGATTTGAAAGTATCTTGTCCCCTTATTAGTCCTTTGGGTCAGGTGCCAGCCAGGTTAGCTGAGCTTCTTAACCCTTTACCGGTAACAGGATGTTGCCTCTGGCCAGGAGGGATTTTATAGTGCTGTATACAGAATGTGGTTACCGTTCCCTTTATATTTTGGACATGAGCCATAAGCAATTATCTTTGGAAAGTCATGGCTTCTGGAATGTCTTCAGTCTTCCTGGAAAAGGGCAAATCTAGTTCCCATCTATAGAAAGGGAATAGGACAACCTGGGGAATTACAGACCAGTCAGCTTAACTTCTGTATCCAGAAAGATAATGGAGCAAATAATTAAGCAATCAATTTGCAAACACCTAGAAGATAATAAGGTGATAAATAACAGCAGGAATTTGTCAAAAACAGCCCTAGTTGCAACGCAAGTTTAAAGAACTAACCTTCCAGACAGTCCCCTTTCTAATTGCCTGAACTTCCTCCTTCATTCTTATCACTCTTGTGCCCTAATCAGGTGCTTTTGATGTTCCCATTCCCAGCTACCTTCTTCACTTAAACTCCCTCATCTTCTTTCCTGTTCCTGAGCTTTAGTCTTCCCTCCCTACTAGAACATCTGTCCCCATGCCTTAGAAAAACTTTTACTGCCTAGTGCCCCGTCTAGCATCGATTACTACTTGTCATAGTGAGGCTTATTTTTAGGAGATGAGAACTTATGACCTTTTTTTTAAAAAAGGCCTCATAATACTTATCTTTGTAGAAACTGAGCATAACACTACACAGCTATGTAAACATTTCTGGAAAGGTCAATTAAGAGGTCATGAGGACTAAACATAGTAAGCCATGGCCTTATTGTTAATATGATTGAATGACTAGTGACCCATTAAACTGTTTATCTGGTTACAGGTCTCTGGTTACCTGTATCTTGGTAAAATCAGGTACATATAATAATCTATGTCCTTAACTATGTAAATAGGCATAGCTGCATTTAAGTCAAGGAAGCTAAACCAGCTTATACAAGATGAGGTGCTCTCCCAATGACAGTTGCCCTTTGAGGATGGGAAAAAGTCTGAAATTGAAATTTGGTGTTTTATCTTAGTACTTTTGAACAATGTCTAGGCAACAAACACTGGAAAACCTGTTGACTTTTCTAGGTAAGTAAGTTTCTGGGTAGCTGTACTACCTTCAAGATATTTCTAAGAGTAGGAGACAATTACATTGGAAAGAGGTACACTTTTAAAAGAACTCTACCTTTTATACTTGATTAGTAATGAAACTAAAACCAGAATGCTACCACGTCATTTCCCTGTCTTGCTCAGTAGACTAATATAACTAAACTATATATTGTGAAGAAACCCATTGAAAATAGCATTTGTTTCTTACTCTGTCTTCACAGGAGGCTTTACTTCAGGAACTAATTCAAGTGCATTTTGCCAGTGCTGAGGTACTTCAACAAAATCTCTGTAAACCCTGATCTGTAGAACTGATCCTATGGGAATATTGTGCAAAAGTTGCCAAAGCTCTCGCAGTGTCCATCCTAAAACGTTAGCGTGTCCAATTTTAATCAAAATATCACCTGCCAGGGGAAAAATTCAAGAGTGTTCAGTATAAAAATCCCAACTCTAGACAGTAACTCCTCACTTAAAGTCGTCCTAGTTAACCTTGTTTCATGGTTACGTTGCCGAGCAATTAAAAAACATGCTCGTTTAAAGTTGCGCAATGCTCCCTTATAACGTTGTTTGGCAGCCACCTGCTTTGTTCACTGCTTGCAGAAAGAGCAGCCCGTTGGAGCTAGCTGGTGGAGGCTTGGAACCAGGGTGGACCAGCAGCCCCCTCATCAGCTCCCTACTCCCCTAAGTTCCCTGTAAGGCAGCTGCCCAGCAGGCTATCAATTGTCGGCCAGTTCAGGTGTCCCTCCCCCTACTGCTGTGTGCTGCTCCTGCTTGCTCCTGCCCCTGCCCTCTGCCTTGGATCTGCTCCCTGGAGCCTCCTGCTTGCTGTGCAGACAGAGGTTGGGGGGGGGGGAAGGGGTGCTAATGTCAGCATGTCCCCTTAACCCCTGCTCCTTTACCCCATCTCCACAGAGCAGGGGGGGGCATATGGCAGGGCTCAGGCCGGAGGGAGCTTTCTGGCAGCGGCTGCTGTCTCAACTTGCTGATCTAATTAAAAAGGCAATGTACTTAGGGTCAGCGTACTTAAAGGGGCAATGTGCATCTCTCTCTGTCACATATACATGGTGTGTGTCTCTGTCTCTCTCTGCCATGCTGTTTCCCCTCCCTCCATTCATGCTGCCTTGTAGAGTGTGAGGCTATGTTAACAACAATGTGTTAACCCTTGAGGGATCAGCCAAGTGCTAATTCATCATTTAGCAGTAAGGCATTCCCTGGGAAATATCCCACCCTTTGATTTCACCACCTCAACCAAGCTTCACAGTCATCATTGCTATGTACAGTATTAAATTGTTTAAAACTTATACGTGTGTACGTATATATATAGTCTTTTGTCTGGCGAAAAAAATTTCCCTGGAACCTAACCCCCCCCATTTACATTAATTCTGATCAGGAAATTGGATTCACTTAACATTGTTTCACTTACTGAGGAGTTACTGTATATCTTTTATTCACAGACCATAATTTAAAATGGTTGCACGAATTTGATACCCCTGATTAAATAGTACCCTTATTCTCCTTTTGTCAAACTGTCCTAAGATATTTTCACTTTAGTTAAAAATGTTAACTATAATCAGGCTAGTAGTCAGATGACTAAAGAACTATTACATTTGTTTCAAGAGGCAGCATATGATGACAATCCTAATTTTATGGAGACATGAATTTATTGTTTTGAAAGTCTTATATCAAGACTTCTAACATGAAGAACAATTATTTGTTAAAAGCTGTCAGCTGTGAAAGCGCATCCAGTGTCCAGAAAGGAGAAATTTTAAGTACAGTAGAACCCTTTTATAGCAAAGTGTCATTTTCCCATTCCTGTGCACAAGCAAATGTTCATTATAATAGGAGAGGGGCTACCTTTATAAAAAAAATAAATAAAAATGCCCATTTCAACAGAGGACCTCTCTTCATGAACTTCAGTTATTGGGGTCCAAGAACCAGGAATAATAATGAAGTAAAATATCAAAAGAAGTTCACAAGGCATAAGGACCAGCAGAACTGGAGGCTGCCAAGTTCAGCCGCAGTAGTGGGATTTCTGACATTTGCTCATCTGCTGCACCCTGGTTCTCTTACTATCCTCAGACATTAGGGTAGTAAGAGGGTGGGGAAGTGACTATGCCGAAACAACCCATTTTTTTCACTAAACCACTAGGCAATCCACCCTCTGCTGCCAAAAGAAGTATGGATAACCTAGTCTAGGGAAAACAGATGACCTAATACATGTCTTTTCCATTGTTAATTTTTATGACAACCTAAGCTGGGCTTTGAGTGAGTCTTTTTTGTTCTTTAATCCTTTCCGATTGCTTTATATTAATTATTTTTATCATGTTTATAGATGCCTGTGTAAGAAAACTGCACATTACAATGCAGCTATGAAATATTAATATGAAACACGAGTAAGCAATTTGTTTTGGTCTTGAATACTTAAAGTAAGATGCATAACACATTGTTCCAATCCCGTTTATATTATATATATAAAAGTGTGTGCAATTTAGATATGCTTTTTTCTTGATCTAATTCAAAAATAGTCACCTCTGTCAGCCAATTTTAATCAAATTAAGACAAGAGGAATTTTAATATAAAACTGGACTGGCTTCATTTATCAGTTGGATATTTCTGTGACATTGAGCCTGACTCTCATATTGCTTGAGCCAGTTCTATGCCTCTGTAATTCCACTGATTTAAGCAATATTACTCCTGATTTACATCAGCATAAATGAGGTCAAAAGCAGGGCAACAAAGTATAAACTCTGGAATGGAACACACCTATGGAATTCTGAAGATTAGGGTTATTTTTTTTTTTTTACCTGGTTTGAGTCTTCCATTCTTAGCTGCAGAGCCTTTCTGAACAAGACTTGTTATCTGGAGATATGGTCCATTCTGAATTACTATAAGACCTAATCCTTGTTCTCCCATCTTAATATTGGTCTTTAATGTAGCACTTAAAGTATGTTCAGAGATTTTTTCCAGTGCCGGAAACTGCCCTTTGGAAAGTGAGAGGGACATTTTACTACTTGAAATTATGATATTGTGATTTTCTTACTCCACCAAAACAAGCCCTAACTCAGCAAAGCAAGTAAGCAGGTACTTAAATTCATTTCATCAGCAAAGCACTTAAGTCCCACATGCTTAAAGTTCAACATACGCTTAAGTGCTTTTCTGAATAGGGATGGGCTGCTGAAGAGGTGCCAGAAAACACGCCTATGTAAAAGTTAGGTTGTGTATTCCATAAATAATCTAAAAAGAAATATTTCTAAAATAGCTTTTTCTCAACACACTCAGAAGCCTGTTTCTAAAAGTTCACACACTGTATTGAGCAAAACAAACAAATATTGCTTACATTGTATATGACTTTAGAATAATTTTTAAATGGCTGTATGCATTCATGGAAGGAAGAGAACGAGGTAGAGAAATGACAGCATAGCGAGGCCACCAACTGTTAGAGCTTTCAAGAAAGCTGTAAATTCATATGAGAAAATTAATTTCCTGTGTCAATATTTTTGGATAAGATTCATATCCAAATTTCCAGCAGATGGGTTTTACACACTGCTGCTTGCATGAAGGAAGGGACTGGTGCTTGGCAAATGTATTTAATTTCTTTATGTGCTATACTCTGAGCATTCACTGTTCATTAAAATGCATAATATAGATAGTACACAATAAAGGACCGCTCGTTCTAACTCGACTCCACCAGCAAATATAATGCAGATCACAAAATGAACCCTCCAACCCTCAGCTTGCCTCTGGACCAAAAGCCTGGAAAATGATGAGATTGCCGCAAAAGCATTTTAAAACAAGCTTTCTTGTGTTAAAACTGATTTATCTGCCGTACCCTGTTTTAAGAAAATGTAAACTTTGGGCTGCTATGGCAGTGTAGCCGAAATACTACTCCTAATTTAAACTTACACAGCACTTTCCCTCCAATGATTTGAAAGCACTTTATAAAGATTACCACCATATTACAGATGGAGGAGGGTAAAGCACAGAAAGATAAAAGGCATAACTTAAAATCCACTGAAGTCAATATTCTTATGTGGTTTGTGATCAGGCCCAAAAGGTATGTCTACGCCTCAGCGGGGAGAGTGCTTCCCAGCCTGGGCAGACAGACTTGCACTAGCTCCGCTCCAGCTAGGACTCTAAAATTAATGTGGATGTTGAAGCACAGACTAGCTGTTCAAATATGAGTCCACCCAGCTCCGAGCTCAGGTGACTAACCTGTGCCGCCACCCATGCCACGATGTCCACACTGCCATTTTAGTGCGCTATTTCAAGCGGAACTAGCTTATGTCTGTCTGCTCATGCAGGGAGACGTACTCCCAGCTAGTGTGAACATACCCTAAGTGATTTGCCCCAAATCACGTAGAAAGTCTGTACTATAATGAGGATTAGAATCCAAGTTCCTGATTTCTGGCCCTGTATTCACTACACTAGATCACCCTGCAGTACATGACAGGAAGAATAAAAGCATAAAATAAGAGAGGGCCTGACCAAAGCCCATTGAAATGAATGGAAAGACCTCCCCATTGACTCCAATGGGCTTTGGATCATGCTCTTGATTCTATCCTCACCTGATATTGGTCCATTTCCATAATCTCCAGCGAAAGTGTCTGGATGACTTTTTTGTTCTGTAAGGAGAGAGAATCGGAAACTTTACAAACCTTATCCTGAAGCACCCCTACATTTCTCATAAAGCTCTTCAGGGCCAATCCTAAATTCTGCAGGTCTTCTGAATGAAGTAATATCCAGCTCTCTTCCCCTGAAATGACATTCTCTCCTCTGGCCATCTGCCCTGTATCCCACTCCAGATCTTATGAGAATGCAGCATGTATCGAACTACCCAACCCTCCAAAAGAAGAGGTGTCTCTGGATGCTGAGAAGTGGGGTGACAAAGGTCTAGAAAGGAGACAAGTAATCTGGTCTTAGGTATAGTGGTAACAAGAGGATGCCCAAAGCTTGGAGCCCCTTCAAATGCAAAGTTTGGGGCTTTTCCTGAAGTACTGGGGTGATAATGGGAAGATGGAAGAACAGGAAAGGAGGCAACAGGTTGGGAGGGAATTAAAACTCATTCTGGTTTCATTCTCACCTGCTTGTGTACCAGAAGCTTCTGCCCCTTCCATGGATCCCAGACTATAAGAGAAAATCAAATGGACAAATGTCTCAGGCGAGTCTCTTTGAAAGCAGCTGTCTCCCCATGGTGGCCTGTGGGGGAAGAACAGAGCAGCAGGTGAGGAGGAGTTTTCAAACACCCAGTAACTGTTTAGAATCCTAGGGCAGCCAGGTTCCGAGTCTCACACGGTACCCAGCTATGGGAAAACATAAAAGCCTCACAGTCAATAGACACACACATACGCACTGGCCGGGACTCAAGCTTTCAATATTTCCTTGCTTGGTGACAGATGCGGGGGAAGTATTACATTTGGCTAGGTATGTGTTGCTGATTGCTATATTGGCTGGATTATTTCAGTCTAGCACAGCAGCTTTGCCAATGGCTGCAGTTCAGACTCTCTTTCTAAATCTCCAATCCTGCCTAAACTCTTATGCACATATGACCCACACAGAGTGTCACTTCTGTACCACATTGTTGAATCCTCACATATTCTTGGGCATGTATTCTTCTTTCAATAATCATCAATTCAAAAATAATTGTCCTCTATGATAATTTGTGACCTAAAACAAGAGAGTATTGGGAAACAATTTATCTTAAAGATTGCCGAATCACATTGTTAATACATCATTTTAAATCCTTAGCTCTCCCATCTCTGCCACATACCAACTATCACTACTCAGGTTTTTTTCAACAAATATATTACTATTTTCAATCCCTCTAAAATATCTGTCCAGAGCAGGATGTTTCAACAGAAGCTGAAGATAGGTCCTATCCTCCTACCCTGGTCTGAAAAAAAAACAAAACAGAAAACAAAACAAACAACCCCCTGCCCCCAATGTATTGCTTTTGAATGCCGTTTAGATGTTTTTAGTAGTATCTTCTTTGTTATTGCTTGGGACCGCTCATCTGGCAAGTGACCTGACCACAGGTGATTGCTATTATTTTTTAGTTACACAGGAGATTCACATAATAGGCAACTGGATAACCACCTGCTTGGAGTTCATATGCCAGCTATACTTTGTATAGGCCAGGATTATGGCTTGTCTGTAAAGCTGGGTGGGTGTTTTAAGATAGGCATTGGCAGGAAGGGGTACTGCTGGTATTTTCAGCATTTTTAAAGCTACCTGTGGATTTGGGGGCTGCTAGACTTTAGAATTTACAATAGCAATAGTTGTACAACATTCTCACATAACTGGGAGCAAAACTAAGGCGCAGAGTTATAATTTTGATAACTACTAGGAGAGCAGTATGACCAAGGGTGGGTTGAATGCTCAGTTGCTTCAAGCATTCTTTGTTACTTACTGGAAAAAGCATGTAATCAATAGACACTGTATTTGGATTAGTTTTCCAGATAAGGTTAATTAGATTTGCTTCCAGACACTTACTAATACAGATAATAATAATTAGCACTTTGATAGCACTTTACATTTTCAAAGTGCTACAGAAACATGAATTAATCAATCCGGACAATGCCCCAATTTTTCTCCTTATTTTGCACATGTTGAAACTGTAACACTTTGAAATTAAGCAACTTTCCCAAGGTCACGAAGTGAGATAGTGGTTGAAACTTGAATTAGAACCCAAGAGAAAGGGTGGTGCTGTGATTAAGGCACTGGTCTGTGATTCAGCAGATCAGAGTTTGATATCTGACTCTTTTATAGCCTTCCTATATGACTTGAGCAAGTCACTTACTCTAGTCTCTCTGCACTTTGATTCCCCATGCATAAAATAGAGACAATATTTCTCTTATCTCATAAGGGTGTTGTGAGGATGTCTATTGATGTTGTGAAGTGCTCACATACTACAGTAATGGAGGTCATATAGGTAGACAGACATATAGATTTCCTATCTCATGAGTCAGTAGTTGTGGTAGATTAGAGCTCAATCCGCCCTAGACCACACTTACTTCAGTTAAGAAGTACTTAACACTTTCAGGACACTGCACAGTGGAGCAAGCCAGGCAATGGTGCCTTGGTATTTACATATTTAGGATGCCTCCAATTCTTTGATCATTGGGTACCAATCTCCACAGCCAGCCTTAAAGGATTATGAGAGGCTCCCTGATGGGGGGGAGGAAAGGGGGCAATTGCCTAGGGGCCCGGGTGATTTAAAAGGACCCGGGGGCCTCGGCCACCGGCAGCACAATGGGGCTAAGGCAGGCTGCCTGCCTGCCCGCCCTCACTCTGTGCCGCTCCTGGAAGTGGTCAGAATGGAGCAGGGGATAGGGGGTCTCTGCGCGCTGCCCCCACCCTGAGAGCTGACTGGGGGCCAGGAACTGCAGCCAATGGGAGGGGCAGGGGCGCTGCCCACAGGCAGCGGCACAGGGCCGCTGTCAAAGGCATGTGCTGGTTGCTTTCAGGAGCCGCCCAAAGTAAGCGCCGACCCCCTGCCCCCCAACCCCCTGCCCCAGCCTAGAGACTGCACGCTGCAACCAAACTTCCTCCCAGAGCTCACACCCCAGACTCCCTCCCGCAACCAAACTCCCTCCCAAAGCCCATACCCCCCCTACACCCAAATTCCCTCCCAGAGTCTGCCCCCTACCCCTTCTCCCGCACCTCAGCCCCCTGCCCCAGCCTGGTGAGAGTGAGGGTGGGGGAGAGCAAGAAACATAGAATCATAGAATATCAGGGTTGGAAGGGACCTCAGGAGGTCATCTAGTCCAAACCCCTGCTCAAAGCAGGACCAATCCCCAATTTTTGCCCCAGATCCCTAAATGGCCCCCTCAAGGATTGAACTCACAACCCTGGGTTTAGCAGGCCAATGCTCAAACCACTGAGCTATCCCTCCCCCCAAACAGAGGGAGGGGAGATGGAATGAGCTGGAGGGGGGCCTCAGAGAAGGGACAGAACAGGGAGGTGGCCTCAGGGCAGGGCAAGGGTCTTTGGGTTTGTGCAATTAGACAGTTGGCAACCCTACCGGGCAGGCATCTGCAAACCCTGGCCATGCCAGAAGAGCGTGCCCAGCACCAGCCAGCGCAGGCTCAGCACTGCCCAAGTGTCAGGTGGACTGTGGGGGCGGTTTGTGCGTGCGTGGAGGCCCATTGACTGTTCTGCCCTGGGGCCCAGAATTGCTGTCGGCGGGCCTGGATTATGGGGTGCATTGCCTTCATTGCTGCAGCAAATGCCCCAGGCCCCCACCCCAAAGGGAGAAACTTGGCCCCTTCAGCAGGAGAGGCCTCCACTCCCAAAACAGGAGGGAGTCTCCCCACCCCAAAATGAGAGACCTTCCCCCCAAAACAGAGAGTCTCCCCGCACAAATAAGAGCCCCGCAAAAACCCTGAGGGATTTTCCCTCCCCAAATATGAGCCCCTTTCTAAGAAAGCCTCCTTCCACATGAGAACCCTCCCCGCACCAAAAATTCCTCCATTCCCCAGCCTGAATGGACTCTCCCAGCTCCTAGAGGGGGGTGGGGGAGGGGCAGGCTCCTAGGGATGACAGCACCTCCCTGCCCCAATACCATTAGAAACGCCTCCTCCCCCTTCTCCACTTCTGGCCTCCCCTTGGAGAAGCTCTGCCCCGCCCTGGATACCCGCCCCGCCCATTTTCAAAAGCCACGCCCACTACAATATCCGCCCCGCCCCTCCTCCCTAGAGAAGGCTTGTCTCGTCTCGTCTCACGGGATCCCCGCCCCGTCTCCGGGGAGGCTCCGCCCCCTCATGGAAGCCCTGCCCAGTCTGGGGAAAATGTGAAGGAGAGTGGGTTTCACTTCCGGAGCGCCCTGTTGCCCCCCCCTTCCCGCGGGCTCACTTCCTGTGTTGTCGGGAAAGGTGGGCGTCCCTGTTTTTGGTGCTGCTGCTGGTGCTGCCGCCTCCGCCGGAGAGAGGGTGGGAGTTGAGGTCTCATGGAGCCGCAGCTGTGAGGAGCCCCCGGCCCGGACCCGCTGTGGGAGCCGGGCGGAGGCTGGACACGGGAGCCGCCGGAGCCGGAGGAGATGGACAAATTGACCATCATCTCAGGATGCCTCTTTCTGGCCGCCGACATCTTCGCCATCGCGAGCCTGGCGAACCCGGACTGGATCAACACCGGGGAGTCCGCGGGTGAGGGGCTGTGCGGGCCTGGAGCGGATCGACGGCGAGGGGTCTGGGTGCAGCCGGGTGGGGGGGCCGGAGTGGATCAAACCCAGGGCTCCGGGGGGGGTGAGGGGGCCCGGACTGGGTAAGCAGCAGGTGAAGGGGACTGGGGGAGCTGGATCGCTTCTTACTGGGAAGTCTGTGGATGAGGGGGCTGGGGGACTTGGGCTGGAACTGGGAACCTGCGGCGGGCGGGGACGCAGGGCCACTTGGGGTGGGTCAGCACCACAGAGCCTGTGGCTGAGGGGCTGGGAGGCGGCGGGCACAACCTGAATTGACACTAGGAACCTTTGGATGAGGAAGCTGGGGGACGGGGACTAAGTCACAGGGAGCAGTCAAGGTGGAGTTGAGGGGACCCTGCCTAAATGAACATGAGTGGGGAGTTCCCAGATGAAGGAGGCCGGTAGTTCTGAGTATTGGTGGAACCTGGACTAGATCATCTTTGGGGAGTCTGAGATGAGAGGGGGTTGGACTGAGGTACTGCAGAGTCCAAGCGGAGATGGTGATACTCTAGCTGGTCGGGGCAGGATATATTCTGGTGGAAATCTGTAGGAGAAGAGCTCGAGGGACATGGGGCAGGTGAGTCTGGCCAACACTGGTCTGGATTAATGGGAGTAGTCTATGGATTGGGTGAGAGATTCTGTGAGAGGAGAATCTGCAGGTGAGAGATTCTAGGGCACTGTCTGGCCAATTTGAAATGGATCAGTATTGGGGGAAATCTGTGTGCGTAGCTAGGCAACCATACTGGATTAAAAATGCTGAGAGATGTAGACAAGAAGCCAGTTTGGTTTGGATCAGCGCTGGAATATTTCTTGATGAGATCTCAAGTGGGATCAATCCTGGGTAGTCCACAATAAAAGAGTACAGATGGTTCAGCCTGACCAGCCCAGACTGGATCAAGACTCTCCGAGAATACTGGCCTGGTTGAATTGGACTGGGATAATAACAGTAAATTCACATTGAGAAAACCTTGGGATAAGGGGCAAGATGGACCCTGATCTGTCAACCCAGTCTGACTGAATCTTGTGGAATATTCTGGGTATCTGTCTTCTCCTATATAGCTGTGCACAAATACAGAAACTCTCTGAAAAGTCACTTTAATACTATCTATGTAGCAAAAGCAAAACAAACGAAGTTGAAACACTTATAAGCTAAATGGACAGATAGTACCACTACTTGTTTCTACACTGAATTTTAGTCACCATAGACAGTGAATATAGAACAGTCTGTTTTTTTATTTATAATTAGTTTCACTTTTGGGGTCTCTGCTGTTGTGTTTGTATTTTTAATGTTGGAATTGATCTTTAGATCTCATTTTGCCTCCTCCCTATTTCAAAATGTTCTCGGCATGATGTTTTTAAATCTACTTTTAGGCTTAAACCTATGTTTTGTTTTGTAATATTTGACATTGTTCCTTTAAAGGAGGATTTTTCAAGTGTCTTTATAGGCAAAAGCAATTGCAATATTTGCAAAAATACATAGTTTTATTACAGTTCATCTTGGCTATTGGATGGGGCTGGGCTTGTCCTGGTGAAATGGACAGGAAGACAATAGAAGGGTTTTTCTTCGATCTTGCACCCAAATGAGTCTAGAAGCTCCTTGTCAGGGAAAGAAGCTGTGATGCCATTCTTGCTAGATCCCACCACCTGAATATGGGCAAAGCAACCTAAACTGATCTCTCATTGATATTCCAATCTCCTGGCTGTCCCCACAGGAAATACATAGAATTCTTAAGAACATAAGAATGGCCATACTGGTTCTGACCAGTGGTCCATCAAGTCCAGTATTCTGTCTTCCAAATGTGGCCAGTGCCAGATGATTCCGAGGGAGTGAACAGAACAGGTCAATATATTGAGTGATCCATCCCCTGTCCTCCAGTACCAACTTCTAGCAATCACAGATTTAGGGACACCCAGAGCATGGGGTTGCATCTCTGATCATCTTGGCTAATAGCTATTGATGGACCCGTCCTCCATGAACTTATCTAATTCACTTTGAGCCCAGTTATACTTTTGGCCTTCACAAGATCCCCTGGCAAGAGGTTCCACAAGTTGACTGTGCATTATGTGAAGAATTCAGAGTAACAGCCATGTTAGTCTGTATTCGCAAAAAGAAAAGGAGTACTTGTGGCACCCTAGAGACTAACCAATTTATTTGAGCATAAGCTTTCGTGAGCTACAGCTCACTTCATCCGATGAAGTGAGCTGTAGCTCACAAAAGCTTATGTTCAAATAAATTGGTTAGTCTCTAAGGTGCCACAAGTACTCGTTTCTTTGTGTGAAGAAGTACTTCCTTATGTTTGGTTTAATCCTGCTGCCTATTAATTTCATTGGGTGACCCCTGGTTCGTGTGTTATGTGAAGGAGTTAATAACACTTCCTTATTCACTTTCTCCACACCATTCATGACTTTCTAGACCTCTATCATATCCCCCCTCATTTGTCTTTTTTCCAAACTGAACAGTCCCAGTCTTTTTAATCTCTCTTTATATGGAAGCTGTTCCCAACCTTTAATCACTTTTGTTTCACTTCTCTGTACTTTTTCCCATTCTAATATATACCAATCATGCTACTTTAGATAGCACAAAAGATATACAGACGTAGGCAAAACAATAAAATATCTATATGCATTTCCTTGCCTCAGTTTTCTCACTGCTTTTAGGTCTTCTTTGGGCTCAGGTCAGATTTGTCTAAGGCAGTGGTTCTCAACCAGGGATATGCATACCACTGGGGGTACATCAAGTCATCTAGATATTTGCCTAGTTTTACCACAATCTACATAAAAAGCACTAGCGAAATCAGTACAAACTAAAATTTCATACAATGACTTTTTTATACTGCCCTATATACTATACACTGAAGTGTAAATACAGTATTTATATTCCAATTGCTTTATTTTATAATATGGTAAAATTATAATTTGTCAGTAATAGTGTGCTGTGACACTTGAATTTTTAGGTCTGATTTTGTAAGCAAGTAGTTTTTAAGTGAGGTGAAACTTGGGAGTACGTAGGACAAATCAGCCTCCTGAAAGGCGTACGGTAGTCTGGAAAAGTTGAGAACCACTGCTCTAAGGAGTCTAAGAACAGCCCCCTACTACACATGGCTTCTCCTCCTAATCACCCGGTTGCCTTCTTCCTCTGCTGCTTTCACGGTTAAACAGGATCCCCTGCTCTGAAAGCCTGCCCCTCTCTCCTGCTTCCTCTTCCTTGCTCTGTGAGTTCCTTGAGTTTATAAGGGCTTGTCTGCATGGTGAGTTGCTGCACAGCAAGCCAGAGTGTGATGCTACAGCACACCCGCTTGCTGTGCAGTAACTCACTGTATAGACATGACTACTGTGCAGTGGGAGTCCTGGCATGTGGCTTAGTGTACTACTACTTCAGAGCACACTGTGCTAAGCCATGCTCTGGGACTTTCACTGCGCTGTAGTAATTTCATGGCAAATTACGGTGTGGCAACCTGGTGTGCTGAAGATTCACACCTTAGCTTGTGCAGTAACTTGCCGTGTAAATGAGCCCTTAGTCCTGCTACTAACATCTGCTTCCTTTGTTCTGCTGCTGGAGAAATTTCACTGCTACAAACCCCAGCTCACTAATGGAACCTGGAGAAAACTGGCTTCCACTAGACTTTAGCCATCTCATTCTCTCTGGGCAGGTCTGTTCACTCGTAGGAGGCTCTTAGTGACTGTCACTTTCAAGGACAGACTTAGGACAGGGAACATGAGTTAAGAATATGGTAAATGGCTTAAGTATACAGAGTTCATAATATCAAACAAATTCCTTAATTGCACATACACAAGATTCCCTCAAATTGTCACCTCACCACTTTCTGTAGGACCTAAAATTGTTTTTACTTTCTCGCTTGTGTGGAAACAGGAACAGGATAACAGACACTGCTTCCAAACTATTCTGAAAACACAAATGAGCAAAGGTCATGTGGACATAAAGGTGCTGCATACAGTACACTAAAATTCTTGTTAAAGAAACAAGCTTTATCACATCTCTATATAATGTAAAAATTAGTACTTGAACTGTTCTGCTGGGCAGTCATTAAGTATTAGTTATATCACTGTTTATTACTTAGGGATCAGATGCCATTTCCATTCTAAATCTCCTTTAGAGGTGCAGGTAAAACAGTCTTCATTAAGCTAAAGCTTGGCAAACCTTAGGAGTGCATGGATTTTTCTAACGCACTAGACCATTCAAATAATATTTTGACAGACTGAGATTTCTTTTGTCTGGTGGTGCCAAAGAAGCTGCTGAGTTGATACAATCTTAAAAGAAAGCTGTTAAGGTCTTTTCCTAATAAGAAAGTTTCATAGATTTGTATCAGCATGAAAAACGATGTATTGTTACAATGTAAAACCTTATTTTTAAAATTTTTTTGTACTAAAAGAATAAAAAACATTCCAAAATAAGCATTTTATCTAAACTGATAGAGTAAGGAAAAAAAGAACTAAGGTGCCCATTATATCAAGGACTTCTTGGGCTTAGTACTGCACTTAGTATTTTTTAAGCACTGTAATTGCTCCTGGGGGAATTCTGTGCCACTGCACATGCGCAGAATTTATGTCCCCCGCAAATGTGTTTGCTTCACCGCAGAAAAATGACTTTCTGACAGGAAAGCAAAGGGAAGCCACAAGAGCAGTCATCCTCACAGTATGTTTCGGGTCCCCAGGGCAGCCAGCAGAGAGGTAAATTACTGTGGGGCGGGGGGCAGGACTGGGGAAGACCCAGCTGGTGGCTCCTACCCTGTGCCGGGCTTAGTTGCTAGTCCCAGCTGGGCTGGGGAGGACAGGACTTCATCTTCCCCTGCACAGCATCTAGGGCTGTGTCAGACCCACCCCCAGATTTCTCCACCAGCTGTAGGAAATTCTGTAAACTCCCCTCTCCTGCCCCCCATGCTCCTTGCACCCATCGCTCCTCAGCTGCAGGGGGAGGGATCACTGAACAGGGAGCTGCTCCTCCATCTGCCCAACCACCATGCATCCAGACTCCCCTCATACCCAGAACCCCCCCGACGAGCCTCACTCCCCCTGCATCTGGGCCACCCTGATGAGCCACCTGCACCCAGATCCCCATCATACCAAGCCCCACTCCCCCAGCATCTGGACCCCACCGCTGAGCCCCCCCATACCCAGACACACACCCCCTGCTGAGCTCCAGCCACCTTCACCTAGACCCCCCCGCAGTCCCATCACCATTGCACTGAGAGCCCCCCCAACAAGCCCCTGTGCATCCAGATCCCCCCCACCCTGCGCCTGGATCCCCAATGAGCCATCCGCACCCAGATTGCCCCATGCAGAACCTTCTCAATTCACACCTGGATCCCCTCCACACTTGGATCCTGCCTTCCTGAGCCTGCCTGCCCACACCTGGTGCACTTGGCATGGAGGGGCATGGCTCTGGGGTGTTTCTGGGGCAGGCCCAGACCTTGCAGTATGTCAGAGTTGGGTGCAGCCTCACCACTGAGTCTATGTCCCAGGGGGAAAGCTGCCCAATGATCTCCCATCTCTGTGCAGTCAGTGGCCTGTGCTCCCCAATGCCATGCTGGAGCCTCCACATTTATTTGACAAATAAAATTTGCAGAATTTTTTTTTGGCGCAGAATTTTTAAATTTTTGGCACAGAATACCCTCAGGAATAACTGTAATATAAGATGAGTGCTTTTAAAAATGACACTTCATTCCCAGAGAATGATACAGAAAAGAATGGGGCCCCATCATTGAGGACCAAAGAAATGCCTTGCTGATAAGCCCAGTTCCAGCTGCTAGGGGGATTCTGGGATTCGTACTAGTTTGCTGTCCCTACACCATGTTCAGGGACTTTCTTTCCTATCTGCCTTTGAACAGTAGTTGTCTGAAGCACCCTCCTCTCATTGGTCAAGGGAACTTTCTTTTTCTGTGCCCAACCTTTTTGTTTTGGGGGTTTCTTTCTCATGGGAATAGCTCTAGTGCCTACCTATGCAGATAACTGTGATACCAAGTAGCAGCAGAACGACATTATTTCTCAGTTTGGCTGCTCTCCTCAGGGTCTGGAAAAGCAGAATGCAACTGCTCGTCTTGTCAGCACTCCTGCTGCCTACAGTGTAGGAGAGGTCTCGGCAGATTCAAGATGATACTGCACTGGATTACTCAAAGTTGTTTGTTACCATAAAGGCTGAAAACCTGGGCCCAGATTTTCAGGAAAGTCTGTGTCTTATTTGAATGCACAACAATGTGTAATTAAGATTGTCTGTGCAGTTGGTCACACTACAAACCAAATTGGTCATTTATATGATTTTCTGAAAATCTGGGCCTTTATTTTATTTAAATGAAAGCTTAATTCTGTAGAGTTTGATGGCTGGGTAGCACTTCTCTTTAACCCTACTCTCCTCATAAAGAAGTAGATATTTTAGCTCTGTGTGAATGCTGTGTTTTCCCATTCCCTTCTGTAGTTATGCACAATTGACTAAGTTCAGGAGCTGGATCCTTAAGTGAGTTTGTCTTTGCTTTCATAGGTTTGTCAGAATCACAGTGCTGCTTTAGCTAGTCTTGTTTAAGGAAGTTCATAGGTTTTAAAATACATTTGTTTCATAAAATAAAAGGTTAAAAAATGGATTTGTCTCTCAAAGAGCTCCCAGTGTGAAGTGAATCTTTTTTTATGTGCATGTAAAACACTGCTGGATCAAATCTGGAAATCAGCAATTTATCAATAATTTTACAGAGGCAGCTTTATTTTAACAGAGCAGTATCTTAAGCAAGAAACAGAGGCTTAAACCTGCTCCAGATTAAGTCACTGACTACACTCCCATTGATCTTCGTGATAGGGTTTGATCCTATATCAGTACACTTTCTGTAATCAATTTAAAAGTTTTTCATAAGCAGATGGAATAAAAACTATGTGTTCATTTTTGTGTGAGAGGATCTATAGTGACTCTTACTGAAGCTGATACTTTGTCTTTTTCTCAGAGGGATGGTTGGGCTTAATTTACCTTAGTTTCAGCATTTCAAGACATTGCCATAGCGAAAGGAATTTGAATGGGATGTACTATTGACCTGAAGAATGATTTTTAAAGCCATTTGTATATGTTCTTGACAATTTGGAATACTTTCAGGGCAGTCCACAAAACTGTGGAGGAACATTTAATAAAAAAAAAAAAAAATCCTGTTTTGTACACTGAACTGTTAGTGTCAACTTCATGATGGATGGCCAAATACTTTAGGATTATTTGGTTCCAATTTACAGTACAGAATATAACTGAGTTATACTGATCACTTACTTAATGTGAATGTCAAAACTTAAGACTGCTAAATTTTGAAAGATCACTTCTAAAATAAACATATTAATGTAAGTGGATGTGATGCATGGTTTAATGTAGGACTACATTGTATGACATTATGGTTGCTATTTATACATGTAACAGTGCTGTCTTGTATAGGATTATTGTTGAATAGTATATTCAGTTTTACCGTGCATCTGTGGTATGTAATTCTTCACATAAGTGACCATGATGTTTGTTTTTCATTTAAATAGCCCTGTATATCAAGCAGTGTAGTGACAGTAATGACAATAAGTTGTGAATCTACATCATGAGACTTATTTAACTGTCAACAGCTTATTCACAAAGGCTGCTACGGTACAAATTTTGCGACATACTTTCTGTGGAGTCTAGTATCATGCATGGCAGTTGGTAATGTAGAATGCTGCCATTCAGAGGAAATGGGTTTGAAAGCAATTGCTGTACTGTGCGCTTAGCGCAGTTATTATATTTTCTTCCTCCTTGGATTTGCGGATCTTGCACTATCTAAGAACTGGCTGCAAAGTGGTGGTAGTGTTTAAGTGTTTCAGCAATGTGGTTGGCACTGTACAAAACATAAACTGACTCTATTTCAAAGAATTTATATTCTAATAGAGAATATGGGTCATGATGGGAAGCCATGAAGAGAGAATAACTTAAAGATCATTTTAAGTAAATATTTGTTTTAGGTCATATCTTGTGGGGATTGTAATGAGGGAAGTTGTCCTCTCAGTGACACGTGTGCATGGAGCAGGTGCGGTAAATATACAAGGAGAAATGCAGTAATAATGGGGAGAACAGGAGCTGAAGCAGAGCCAAGTATACCTAGACCATCCCTGACAAATGTTTGTCTAACCTATTCTTAAAAATTTTCAATTATGGGGATTCCACAACCTCCCTTGGAAGCCTATTCCAGTACTTAACTTTCTAATTATAAGGATAGTTTCCCCCAATAACTAACCTAAATTTCCCTTGCTGCAAATTAAGCCAATTACTTCTTGTGCTACCTTCAGTGGATATAGAACAAGTGATCACTGTCATCCTTATAACATATTTTAAGATTATCAGGGACCCCCGCCCCCTCAGTCTTTTTTTCTGAAGACTAAACATATTCCATATATGGTGTTATGAAAACTGATGAAAAGCCAAGCTGTGATTATACACTTGTTACAGTAGATAAAAATGCTTGGTTTTGATGGGTATAAAAAATAGAATGGATTTGAGGTGGTAGAGGGGGAAAAAAGGGAGCACAGTTCTGTATTCTGTACTAAGTATGCAGTGTGTGTTTGCTCCACACTTGCGACGTATTAGCCTGTAAAAGGTAACATTGAAGCTCCCAGTCTAAGCACATCTAGTATAGTTCAATTCTATTAAATATCATATTTTTTAAAAATGTCTTTCAAGTGACTATAAAAATCTCAGACAAGGCTTGAGTTGTACTTGAGTGACTTCTTATTCTGTAATCTGCAATGTTTTAGAGCACTGTAGTAGTAATCATCATCATCATAAGGCATAGATGTGATGAAAAGCATTAATTATTTGCTTGTTTGAATTTCTGGTGTTTGGGCATATAGGAAGGATTGATTTCTACATAGGCAGACTCTCTTAAAGGTAGATACCTGTTTCAGCCTAGTTATTTGACATAGCTAGAGGATGTATGAGAGCTCTGATCATCCTTTTCTCTTTGCTCTTTAGTGGAGACGCTATTCATTCATGTTTTTGAAGTAGCAATATATTTATTTCTGTCACACAAGGGTGCAAAATGTTATTCCTGTATTTCCAGCATCTTTGTTAAATTATTTAAATTTTAGTTGGTTTTACAGAATCTGACATCAGATCATCATTTTTCATTGAGCACAGATCTGGAAGCCAATAACTTGAGTTGTTACTCCACCATTATTTTTAAAAGTGCCATAAAGTACTAGCTTGCTTTATTTTTCTTCTCTTTTGGGAGTAAATTTGTAATAAAAATTCCAGGAAGGCTGGATGTCCTTCTCCCAACTAAGTGTTTAATTGCTTTTTTTTTCCTTTGTATCTAGTCCTTGCTTCTTCCGTCAGTATTCAGCTTACTCACAAACAGTAACATTTCCAAAAGCATTAAGCCCTAGTGAATTAGGTACTTTTGGTCACAACTCAGCTAAAATTGAGTTACATTCAGTATCTGGGGAAGCTGCTTGTCTTTTCTTTCAATTCCCACTCCCCTCAAAATATGTTGAATTCTGAATCTGCTTTATGTGTACGCTACACATAGTGGAAAACGTATCTTGCTAGCATTTTAACTTTGTGGTTTTACTGGTCTTTCGCTGTTCATCAGTCAAATAAGTGGATTTTTCACTTTAGAAGACTCTAGCTACTATTGATACAATATGGTACGGATTAGAGCCTTTTTAATTCTAACGTGATTCATTTAGGTGTATAGTTATTAAAAATAAAGCTTTTGCTTAATATGTGCCATACAGCTAGGATTCTCTACCATCAGTAATGTGCAAAATGGAATCCTGTTAATGACTTGTATGGCTTATTAAAAATACTTGTACTGTTTCATATTTCAGTCAGTGCTCACATATGAACAGCATTATGTAAACTCAATTTGTATTTTTGCCAAAGTAAAGAAGATCAGTAGGTCAAACTTCTAAGCATGACCTACTTTTTCATAGGTACTAGACAACTATTCTTGTTTTCTCTACAACTTTTTCTTTTCTGATCTTGGAGCACAGGTGATGGGACTCACTTTTATCTTGTCTGAGGCAGAATGTAGGATTTGCTGTAACACATGGGACCACTTGTTCATTGAGTCCTGATATTCTTTTCTGGCAGCAGGTGATCTCTTGATACTTCAGAGAAGGTGACGTGGGTGATTTTGTGGAATACAAAATGCTAAATGGAATAGAGGTTAGATGCTCCTATCTGAATTAGTGTCAAATACAAACAGAGTTTGAGTTGCTAGAGACCAAACATAACACTGAAGGGATTTCTATATTTTTTAATAAAAAGAAATATGCTATGTGGTATAAGTTACATATGACATCAGTATTATTGTATTTCCATAGTGTTGATGTGCCGTAGTCATGGACCAGATCCCATCATGCATGATGCTGTACAAACAGAACAAAGAGACAGTGAAACTTCTGTTCATTCCCCTTCTCGTGTGTGCCCCCTTCCCAGGTGTGTGAGACCAGCAAAATGGGGATATGGCCAAGCAGAGGAGCCATGTGTGACGGGTTGGACCCGCCTTCCAGGGTGCCACCTGATGTACTGGGGTTTCACTGAGCCTGCCTGCTCCACTAGCCTGGCCTCTCTCCTGTTTTGCTGAATCAAGCCCTCCGGCCTCTGGCAGCACACACACACAGGTAGGGATGTACCAGCTGTAGAATCACACAGGGTCTACAAATAGCTCTCTATGGAAATTGCCCAGCACTCAAGTGCAGCTGTCCTCTGGAAAGTACACCAAAAATAATATTGGCTTGTGCTGTAGAGAAATCTGTACAACATAAGCTCATAAATTTGCCCCCTCCCTCAATATGGAGGAAGATATGCATAACTTCTCCCCCCCCGTTATAAATTGCACAAACTATGTTTTATAATAAACAAAAACAAGTTTATTAACCACATAAGGCAGATTTTAAGTGGCTATAAGGGATAGCAAACTGAACAAAGCAGAATACTAAGCAAATAAAACAAAACACGCATACTAAGCTTAAGATCTTGAGACTGGTTTCAAGAAGTAATTTCTCACCCTAAATGTTGCTTTTGGGCAAGTTGCAGAAATTCTTGAAAGCTAGCTACCCTGCTTGCAGCTTAAATCTTCAGAAACCATATTCACAGACCAGATCCCTTTTCCAGCCTGGGCTCAACTCTCTTCCCACCCGCCCCCATCTTTGTTTCTCAGATCTTTCCAGGTGTCATCCTGGGTGAGGATTCAGTGAAGAGTGAACCAAGATCAGCTTACTCCCCAGCCTTAGACAGAATTTACATAAGGCGGGAACCTTTTGTTTCCCAGTCTTGACTTCCCCCTCCTTTTAGTGGAAAATCACTAGAAGTCCAAGATGATGTTTAGTACCAGGTGACATGACCACATGAACTTGTAGTATCAAAGCAACATCCCAGGACGCTTCTCAGGAAGGAGAGAGATTAGTATCTTCAAAGTCTTATTGTTTCTTCCTGATGGCCCATCAAGGCTGATGGTCTGCTCTCTGGTGGGTGTTTCCCAAGTACACACACAGTTGTAATTTTTTCATAGTCAGTATTCCTAACTTTAGGTAAAGAAATTATACATTTAGTATAAATATATATACCTTTCCAATGATATCTTACATGACCCATCTTGCATAAAACATATCTGTTATGCCATATTGATATCGTAACAATATTTCTATGAAGAATATGTGGTGTAACATCACACCATGAATACATGTTGCTTTTGGGAGAAGGAATATAAAAGCAGAGGTTGAACAGGCAAAACTTTGTGTATAATAAGGAGGTAGGCAAGTATTTAGAGAAAAATAAACGTAGTGTACAATTTCTGTGAGAAAGAAAAGAGGTTTAGATAAACTTCCTCACTTCTCTTTACACCGAATCTTTTCTTGATGACAGCCTCTTAATGTAAATGATTATAAATCATTTATGTTATTAGTCCAGTTGAATAGTGCGCACTGTAGGGCTTGAACCTCAGCACCAACATCTTTTCCTGCAGATGCATGAATGCTGCATTGGGCTGTCCTAGTGCTCAGCATTTCAAATAGTTGTAGTTAATAATAGTAACATTAGTCACTGACAGCCAAAAGGTATGAACGACCATGTTTGTGGACAACAAATACAAGCAGTCTAGCTTTGTGACACACATCATGAAAGTGACTCACTACTTCTCTTCCCATTTTGTTTCATAGTCTTCTTCTTCCAGTGTTTCCCTTTCCTTCTCAATCACTCTGTTCTCCCTCCCCAAGCTTTCTTTCCTTGTTTACCCTCCATACAGTGCCGCACCACTTGCTGTTGCTGAACAATCCCTGCCCACACTGGTGGCACACAGCTAGTTTTGGCCAGGACAGTCCCTTTGTTAAGCCCTGTCCTGGCCCTCTCGACTTTTTTCCGAACGGAGGCATTTGTCCGGTGTGCTCTTGCTAATATGATCAGTTGGCAAGAGCAACAGGACAAATGCCCACTTTTGTGTTTATATTAAAAAAAAAAAAGGGGTGGGGGTGCGGCTCAGAGGGGGCAAGTGGAGATGCCGTCTCCCTGCAGGGGGGGAAGCAGGGCTGGGTGGGAGTGAGCAGCTTTCCAGCATGAGGTACCCCCACAGGGTTCCAGCGGCTGGGCAGCAGCATGCAGGAAGAACCCACTGGCAAGCATCTGGGGGGTGTCCAGTTTTCTCTTTGGGAAATACGGTAAATATCCTATGCACAGCACTTTCTCTTGTAGTAGATGTGGTGAAGAGTATTGTGTAGTTCCATTTAGGGAAGAGGCGGGAGGGAAATGCAGAAGAAAAGGAAGAGAGCCATCAAACAGCCAGCAATGACCCTGAAGCTCTGAGACAGAAAGAGGCAGGCATCCTCTTTCCCGAGTGCTCCACTACCAAGAAGCTGGGAATCCTGGATTTTGAATGTCAGTAATGGCACTGGGAGTTCACTGATTTGCACTCATTCAAACTATCAATGGATTACCATCTGACAGCTGCATAGTGGTATCTGTGAAATGAATTGGTGGTATCTGTCTAGTTCTTAGTGGAAAATGTCCACATCGTAAACAGCCTTCTTCCAGTTGACACTTATTGGTAGTATCTAGAGCAGTAGTTCTTAACCAGGGACCTGGGGCCCACTGGGGGGCTGTGAGCAGGTTTTAGGGGAGCCGCCAAGCAGGGCTGGCATTAGACTTGCTGGGACCCAGGGCAGAAAACTGAAGCCCCACTGCCTGGGGCTGAAGCCAAAGCCTGAGCAGCTTAGCTTCACAGGGCCCACTGTGGCATGGGACCCTGGGCAATTGCCCAGCTTGCTATCCCTTGCGCTGGCCCTGGCTTGTATATGCAGAAAAACAGTTGCTGTACCACAGACAGGCCGGGGAGTTTTTATAGCATGTTGGGGAGCCTCAGCAAGAAAAAGGTTGAGATGTAGAGAGTGTAACCTGAGCCTGTCTTCTCAGGCCATGGTGAGATGCATGGGCAGAACAGCATGAAAAGCAGTTATCTGTGCTGTTAGTATTGTGATGGTAAACGGAGGACTTCCATATGCCAACTTGCATACAGAGGAGACTTTCAAAAGCACCAAGGGATTGAGAAGTACAATTTCCATTGACTTGCAGTGCAGAGTTTTGGTTTTCCCCCTGGAAATAACCATTCCTTACTAGGTGCCATCTGTAAGTGCTTGCTATTCAGTTCTTCAAACAAGTCATAATGGCTTCCCATGGCATAGGGTTATACAGTAGTTAAACTATTAAAAAGTTATAGTGCAGACAGAACCAAGGAACATGCCGGTCCAAGAAAAATATTAATACCATATGTCTTTAAAGTATTATGAAAGTCATCTTTTTGACTAAAATTTAAAAGAAAAAAAAAGCTGCCAAAGGAAATGGTTCTGTTTTTAAAAAGCAGCATTTCTAAGTCCATTGAATTGCACTAGTTACCTTACTTTGAAATATGGTTGGGTGAAATTCCTGTTTTGTTTTGTTTTTTAACCCCTCCTCTTATTCAGTTTTGATAATAAAAGTACTCTTTACTCAAAAAGGCCCCATTTTCACTCTGAAATACGCCTGAGTTTCTGAAACAGGTTAATAGTTATGCTCAATGTAAACCAACAGGTTTTAAGCATGATCCTTCCTGTGCAGATAGGACCAAACTGTTATAGGCAGGTTGAAATTGTGCTTTAAACTTGGTAAAGTCCATGTTTAACTGTTCTTGAGACGTCATTTTCAGAGTATGCATAAGCCTTTTTTTAAAAGCCTCCAGATTCTTCCTTCCACTTTTTGTATGTGACCATTTTGGGAAGGGGAAGGAGGACAGAGAGTGAGTTTCCCTTGAAGGCAGCATCTGTTGGTAGGCTTCTGAAAACAAGGACTTACCATGGAGAAAAGGATAACAAAATAAGCTCTGAAAGTGAAACCACCCTTAAATTTGCTCCCTCACTTGCACCCCCCCTTTGTTCTTTAGGCTTACCTTTGTTTGCGGGGGAGCAGTGATTAAATGCCTAGATGTGAAGATTACTGCTGCAGTACAGCGAATCAGTTGCAAAACATGTGACGTTTTAAACTTGCATGGGAAACTGTCAACAACCTTTTATATACTATAGCCAGTTCCCTTTTAAAAATCTAGTGGGAAATTATATTAATATATTGTCTGCCCTTAGGGTGAGACACAGCCAATAACATTAATGGGAATTAGATACATGTCCAAGGAAGAATATGCTCCCTAGTGTTGTTGTTTCACATTTTGTAAAATAGATGACAGCCAGCATCAAACTACTTCAGCATGTATCATTAATTGCTATAAACAGGTTGTACGTAATCTTGGAAGCTGTTCATTGACTCTTGGATTTTTTTTGCTGTTGGCTGTTGTATTCAGCTTGAACTCTTACCTTGATTGCTCTGAAATAGGGGAAGCCGTATGACCTGAGACACTTTCTTTAATTGGCAGAGGCTTGATGCCTTAAAGGATCAGGAATGTTCTCCTATTGAATGTCATCTGATGTATGCTTTATCTCTTTTGAACTTTGTGTAGTATTTACTTATAACCAAGGTCCACTGTACTCCATGCCAATCCGGACCTAAATTCTGGGGAGGGGTCCTTAGACTGTGCAACAAACTGATTAGAAATTTGGTGGCAGCTCCAGTTATATTACAAAAATTGATTTGAAATATAAAAATGAGTAATACAATCACAACGGTAGCAACTCGTATGTTTATTTTTATATTAAATCTACTTTATTTTATGCTGTCCCCACATTTTGAGTCTTCAATATGACACTGATTGTCTTTAGGTTTCAGTGAGTCCCGTTCCATTAAGATGAAAGGGGGAGCTAGTTACCTGTCAGAGCAGTTGTTTTGGGCTGTCAGCAAACTTGAGCAAACATTACTGCATCAATTAGATTTGGGTCATGTTTTCAGGCTTTCCTCTTAATGAGGGCTAGAAGCATAGTTTCTGTAGCATAGTTCTACCACAAGAGGCGTGTTCTGTTGTTAATTCTACATGGATTATATGGGGCCCAGTTTAATGCAATAACATTATTAGAAGAGAAAACTGTACAGAATTATCAGACACGGTCATGGTAAGTCTGTAAGCTTTATCTACCATGACAGTGGATTCTGTGTGGAAGGTCTTGCTTTTAGTCCCGGGTATGGTGAGTTGATTAACTTTTGTTCTGATTACTAATCCTGTCCAAATCTTAGTAGTAGAAACATAACTTCGATTCTCACTCTAAAACTGGTGCATATTGTACAATATAGTGCACAGCATATTTTGTTGTGATTATCAGCAACCAACGTAATGCCTCTTCATATTTCTAGAGTATATTTGTTCTTTTAAAAAAAAAAAAGCCAACAGAAAGGACAATTTATAGCAGGATCACAGTAGTTGATGTTACTTTATCAAGTCCATGTCCCTGAGTGAGTGGGATTTAGTTGTCTTTCTCCCCAAAAGAAAGCATATCTGATATTAAACTGATATTTCTTTAGATTTTTGACTAAGCTGTAGATGGTGCCCATACAGTAGGGTACTTCATTTGTTTAACTTTTTATGCAAGTTCCTTGAACAGTTACCAAGTAAAAACAAAGAGGAGAAATTGAGTAGTTTGTGCAAGTGATATTTTCAGACGATATGGAAAATCAGCTAGAATCAGCACTCTCTGAAACCTAGTCATCAATCCAGAAGTAGGCCAGAGTAAGACAGTGTTCCTTGTGTGAGAGGTCACCCCATCCTCAGTCTGGGCCTCAATAGTGCTCTGCCTCTTTTTGGCTGATCTGAACTTTGTTCATACTATGTATTGGAGTGTTATGCTACCATGTGACTAGACTATGACATAGGTCACATCATGTCATTGTGTGACATTAAAATTGTCCAGATTTGAACAGTAACTTAGCAGTAGTGAGACTGAAATAATTAACAGGAATTCTTGATCATTCTTTCTGAGAAGCCCTCAGTGGTACTTTAATATGTGATCTGTTGAGGAGTATCATTTTACGTTCCTGTCTGAAGCCAAATATAACTCATCAGAAGTTAAATGGCAGAACAGCTGTAAGTATCATAGCTTCTGGCTTCCCTTCCAAAAGTGAGGAACAAAAGTGCAGCAGTTGATTAGAAAGATCACTCTAAATATTGGATACTGGTGTAGTAAATATATTGATGTAGTTGCATTTAGGCACTTTGCAATCAAGCTGTCAGTTTTCAAGGTGCATGGGTTTGGCTGTTTTACCAAATTTTATATTAAATGTGCAAGAAGAAAGTTTTTGTCTTTTCAGCCCAGTCACACTTTAAAATTTCTAAAGGTTCTAGTTCTCATTGACAACATCATCTTATTGTGGCAATGTTTATAATGTCAAAATAAACCACCAGAAGGATGCACGTTTTAAATAACGCTGTGCTATAAACTAGGAAAGATTACTGTTAGCATGGGCTGATTTCTTGTCTCTGGTATGTAAGAGCACAGAAGAGTCTTTGTTTTGTTCTTGGGAGAGCTATTTCTGTGTTGTTGCCTGAGGATAACTTTCTCAACGTGTGGTGGTCCATCTTGTCTAAAAATACATAAATTAAATAAACTCCAATACCTGTGTGGTACTGGAAACCCAGAATGTTGGAATCAGAAAACAGACTAGCCTTAACTGGATCATATCCTCTTATTTTTAAGCTGAGTTCAATTAAAAATATTTTATGTGGGGCTCATGCATTTAAATGTCTGTTACTTGCAGAGGAGAAGTTTAAAGCTGGTCCTAGTGTCTCAGCTGCAGTGATCATTTATCTTTCTCACTTTTTAGTGTGGTTTGGTTTTTTTGGTCTGAACTTAGCACTGATGCAAGGCCCTGCATCAAGAGCTCTTAAGACCTAAGTTGTCATCATAGCCACAAAAAAGACACAGCATGGAGAGCAGCAGCAGCAGGGCAAGCTTTCCCACGTTGTTCTGCTACCATGCATCAACCCTAACTTGGAGGCTGACTTAGAATAGTTCAGTTTCAGGATTCATCAGTCCTTGACACCTCTCCTCAGAGTTCCAAGAAGGATCCAGTCAATGCCACTGTGATTGTTTTTGTGATGTGGACTCTGAGATGGTGGTCCATCCAGACAACTTGCTTCATTATTGACTACTGAATAGTAATCTGAGTAACAACTCTGGGTCACTACCTTTGTGGACTGGGTTTGAACTAGTGACCTAGTGTCCTATTCTAAGTGTCCTAAGGTGTCTTATTCTAATACCACAAACACAGGGTCTTAAGAGTTTTTAAGCATCTCTGTGGGAGGAAGGGGGCATTCTGTCATTAAGGGAAAGGAGTAGCCTTTATATAAAAGGGAGATAAGATGGTCTCTGTGAATTGGCTTCAGTGGGAGAGTGGATTTTGACTTTGGAGGTGAGGGAATAACCAGAGTGGAGGGGAAACGGTGCCTTTCGTAGCACAATCAATCTCTGTGTGTAGCTTAATATTGATTTAACATAAATTATTCTTAAAAAGATGCACTCTTTGCTTGCAAAGTCCTCTTTAAGAATACCTAAAGCAAACCTTGTCTGAATCTCTCTTGAAAATCGCTGAGTATTTTTAAAACTATTTTTTTCTCTTATTCTGTGACTTCGGTGAAGATTTTGTTATCTCGCCTTTCTAAAGTCTTAGCACTTTCTTTGCTGGTTTACATTCTATTTATCCTAATTTTCTGGGCACCTATAGTTTCTCTTAAGACACAGTAGAAATAAAATCAAGTACTAAGAGCTCCCGATGTTGTCAGTGGGAGTCTTGTGTGTAACAGTTATAGTCTTGGGCTACACTGCAATTCAACATCTGTGGCTAGCCTGTGTCAACTGACTCAGGTTCATGGGGCTGTTTAATTGAGATGTGGACCCTCTCCCCTCCAGGTTCTCAGAGCCTGGGCTCTGGCCCAAGCCCGAACACTTACATTTCAATTAAATAGCCCCATGAGCCCAAGTCGGCTGACGTAGGTCAGCTGCATGTGTTGAATTGCAGTGTAGACGTACTCTTGGTCACCCACATTTTAATTCTAGTTCATTATTTTTTACATAAAATTGAAAGATAAATAGTATAACTACATTAATCACTAAAAACAATGAGGAGTCCTTGTGGCACCTGAGAGACTAACAAATGCACCTCATTGTTTTTGCTGATACAAACTAACATGGCTACCACTCTGAAATCTATATTAATCACTGGAATTGATGCAATGCATAATGTAGAGTGTTGGCCTAGTTTATTTGAAACTACTTTGGCAAAGATTCCTTCAAAAACTGTGTCTTAGCAGTAGAATGAGATGTGATATCTCAGTGCTTCTCATAATGAGCTCCATCAACTGGAACTTGAAGGGACACTCTACTTTCTAAGGAGTTCTTTCAGAAAGGAAAATATATGGGCAAACCCTCTGTAAACATGACATGTTAACAGAAGAATGTAGTAAATTAGAAATCTCTGCTTTTATGACCATAGCATATTCTTACAGGAACATATGGGTTCTCAGGCCTTGGGCTTTGTCCTATTGGAAATAAAGTAAGGGTGGGGAGTGGATCAATATTGCAGCTGGACAGTCCATAGAATACTAGCCAACTTCAAAGGCTTTTGGTTCATAGTTACAGTAATCAGCAGATAATTAAAGAGGAAAGACCAGAATGCTAAAAAGAAATTAGAGTTTTCATCCCAAAGATAAGAAAGGTAATTATTCTAAACTCACATAAACATCATTTTGAGCTCTTGTACTTCCTCAGCATTTGCAGTAAATGGCTAGTCCTCTGTTTTGCAACACATTTATCACAATCTGAATTCAGCCTCCTGTATTCATAAATCTTCTTTCAACAAGTCTGGACTTGTTCACCTTTCAGTCTGCAGACTGAACAACAGGCTTAGTATCTGTGCAGTAGAAAACTAATCTATCATGCTTCTTTCTGAATATTTGGGTAAGAAAATTGAAGTCCTTTAGAGGCTTAAACACTAAATTACTCCCATCGGACCTAACCTGTGAAGAAAATCCTTGTTTAAGAATAGTAGCAAATAAACTACCGTGTGCTTTACTGGAAAAGTTGTTTGCATCCAGATGACTCTAGCCAGTTTATTAAATCAGTGTGCTACCTCCCTCTACCTTACCACAGTGCTAACTATTCAGAGATAAATTATTGTAGGGCTAAATTGTCACATGGCTTCATAGGTTAATTTATTCTTGGTTGAAATCCATAGTCTCCTCATCAGACAGCATTTTAATAATTAAAGAGAAGTTCCCACACTTCTTGCATGCGGATGTGGGGTTATGTCGAGAGATAAAGTGACAGTGAATTTACATATGGAAAGAGGAGGAATTGTTATATTGAGGAGACTTATTTTAAACTACTTTGAAACAGTTTAGGAGTGGAGGCCTAGAACAGGTTATGTATGTCTTTTATCAGTAGACAGACCCAGGGAAAAATCACTTGCTTTGGGAGAGGTGGGGCAGGAATCTTTACCTTTGGGACCTCTCTGTATTAATTACAAATATTTACTCTAACTTGCCTTTTAGGCAAAAATTAGATCCTTAACTCTCCACAACTGTAGATTCATCAATGATAGAAGCTGGACTTACACTGTGGTGGTGTATACATCTCAAATTTTCAATTGTAGGCACTGAAAGCCTCTAAACCTTTCTTGTTGCAAAGTTGGCCTTTCCCAAAAAGAGCATTTGCCCTGTTACATCATCCATACAGAGAACAATCTTCAAGCAGTAATAGCAGAAGTGTGGACTGCTGTATACTCTGCCTGCAGACTCCTCAATGGTTATATTTATACTAGGATATTTGGACCCATAACTGCCACCAAGTGCAACTTCATTGGCATAGTTTGGAAGTGGTAGCACTGTCGTACGCTTTAGTGTAGTCAGGTCTTGTGCATTTTTACTGCTGGGTCGTAGGGTAGGGATAGTATGGTGTAGCAAATCTGATCCCTAAACTACCAGTAGAGCTGTAGCAGTTGGGAATTACGGGTCTGAAAATCCTGTTGTAGACAAGGCCAATAAGGTTGAACTTTAAAGCTTTCCTTTGATTAGTTAATGTTAACACACTTCGTGAACTGGCAGGTTATAAAATTATGCTTTAATTGTGCCGGATAACCTATACCGATCTATCGCACTGATTTTGTAGGTATAATCCAGGTTTGTTTTTGTTGTCATGCTGTATGTAGTGAAGCAATGAAGTGAGAAAATAGAGAGTTGTCTGGTTTCCTTATGAATTATTAATTCTGTATATATGAATCTTTCTGGAAAATGTCTTGAGATGGCACTGCATATGGCTCTGTAAATGTTTTTAAGGTAGGTCTATAACTCAATGGTCTAAGCATCAGATTTGGAATAACTAGATTCCCTTTAACCATAGATTGAAATCCTGATCTTTCTGAGATACAGAAGAATACCCTGCAGTTTATTTACTTTACAGGCATCTTTCAGTAAGACCTTAAATACAGATATTCTGAAACTGTGAAGATATTTAAAAAGTCAGGGGTATATTTTGTTAGCAGAAGAGTCTGTCCCAGTACTTTTAACCAAAATTCTTTTTCCTCCCTTTCCAGTTTTGTGTAGTTCTCAACCATTCGCTCATCATGTTGCTTTCTCTTTGCTACACCCGCCCATGTATGGCTTCCAAAATGGGTACAAATGCAGCAAAAAATAGGAATACTGCAAAAGAAGGGTTTTACTCTCTATTCTGGACTTCTCAAAAGTGCTTGCATAATGTCCTGCATGGCTTAGCCAGGAGCATGAAGAATCCTTTCATGGCAGAGTTAAAAGGGTTTGAAGCTTGGGTGGGTTATACACTAAAATGCATGGAGCTTGATAATTCCGTGTCCAGAAACTCCCTTTCTGACTATGGCAGCAATGGATCTGTGATGTAAATTCCATGGATTTTTGGGAAAGGCAGGAGTGACACACAAATTGCAGCTTCCTGGCTATGGAGTTTTGTTCTTCTGCTTATGTGAAGCTCATGCCTTGAATATGGCTCCATGTGTGTACATTTATTAAAAGGCAAAGTACACCAAGATATACTTAGAGAACTAAATGCCTCATTTTACCCTTTTATAGCTGCAGCTGCACCACTTGAAACAGCATATCACGTGAAAATAAATCCTTATAAATAGCATTGGAAGTATCCCACTAAATAGCTGCCAAAGTCCTTGGACAACTTTGAAATATACTCTTTCAAAACAGCTTCTGCTTATTCTGTACTAAGGGGGTTACATTATAACTACTGTAGTCTAGTCTAAAATCTGAATTAGTCCTATTTATCCCCCACCACAAGTCCTCATCTGTGCCTCGACTGGCTGATGGAAGCCTCCATCAGAGGCTTGACTGCAGGTGGGAAGCAAGCAGACATGCTTAAGGCTAGTGTGGCTAAAGTAAGCCCTATGGTCATCCTTAATGTTTAATAGAGAGTATTAGTCCACACCATGCTCCATCTTGATCCTTGGGGTCTTCACATGCGTCAAGCAACATAGAGTGTTGGAACCTGTCATCTCTGCAGGCCACCACTATTAAAAAGAGAGTGAGCTGAAATCTGTAGCTGCTATAAAGTGGGTATGGGCCTTGCTCCTTTCCAGTTACCAGCTGTGTAGAGTTTAGACACACTTGACTTTCAACATTTGCAAGTCAAAGATTTTATTGTGAAATCTGGATATCAGGTGACTATCTAGACCTTTAACACATTTGAGGAGTTGACCCCGGAGCAAGCTGGAACAAAAGGTTTAATTTCTAAGATATATACAATTTTGATTGAAAAAGATCTTGATAAGAAAACAACCCAGATGAAAAGATGGGAAAGAGATTTGGACCAAAAAAATGGATCTGGATGAATGGGTCTCTAAATATAGGAAAGGGGCTGTGCATCTTAAGTTTGTGTGGGTGATAAAGTTTTATAAATAACTATATAGATTACATTGAACTCCAGTTGAGATCATCATCATTTTTGCTACTAGGAAGGTGCTCTTTTGGTGGGGTTGTAGGGAAAGGGGAACATTATTGCATATGTGGTGGCTGTGTTCAGGAATTAAACAGTTTTGAGAGGAAACTCTTACAGATTCATTTTATGATAAAATGCCCGCTTCCTAGAGATCTCCGATCTACCTACTTAATGCTCCGGTAAAGGAGCTGCATTTTAAACAGAAAGATAAATTAATTTTTCTTTTTGTTAGCAGCTAGACCCTGTATTGCACATTATTGTATAAATAAGATCCCCTCCTATTGAATTTGGGTATAGTAAAATATGGACTGTTCTTGTAATGGAGGGCTTTCACTCTAAGCTCATATACAAAAAGAAGAGGAATCTAGAAATTTGGTTACCCTTTCCAGTGTATGAAGAGGAGGAAAGCTCTCCAGTCAGCAAGACAGAATTTTTAGCCAGGTTTTTAAATATTAACTTGATCCCGAACAAGTAATGTACAATGTAATATGCTAACATTTTATTGTAACTTTGCCTTCATAAAAAGTGCCTTCCCACCCTCCCGCTCCAATGAACAACCCTCCCCAGCTCTTTTCTTTTCCTCTGCTCAAAAAAAAAGTGTGTGTGGAAGAGGGGGGGGGAAATCTTAGCTGATCTGTTCCACTATTTATATACAAAAAGCTATCCTGCGTGTGTGGCGTGTGAATGTTAGAAAACCACAATTCTTCCTTTTTATTTAAAGTGCCCAATTAGCCTGGCCTCATCTACTTAAATCATTCTTAAAACACACAAAACCTAAGTGTTTTATATTGATGGCATCTAAGTTCTGTGCCACAATCTACAGTAAGGCAAAAATTTACCTACCATCACCCTATTAAACAAAATCCATAGTAAACAGAATGGCTCTACACTGAGTCCTGTTGGTGAAGATGTGGGTTCTGTCAGACTGTGGAACCTGCTTCCCCTGTTCGTTTATGGAAAATGCTTTCCCCTCCCCGCCCCCCGCTCCCTTGGTGATCAAATCCAGGGACTAGGAAGCTAAGTATATGTAGAATGTAAATAGGTGACAGTTGGCTATTTTAACCTCCTCTGTAAGGGTAACAGTACTGTGTCTGATGTTAGCAGTGAGCATTTGTGCCAAGGAAGTGGTTGACTTTTGGGAGGTAGGAGTGTAACGGGACTGGAATAAAGGCTGTGGCTAGGGAAGATTGTGGTGGATAGAATCTGATGTCTTTAAATAGAGTAGTTTGTTGTTGTTGTTTTTTTTTCAATAGAAACAGGAAAATGTAACAGGTTCAATAGCAATGGGTGATAGGTGAGGACTGATGATGGGGAGGTAGCGAGGTGAAGAGGTAAGAAAGATTTAAGAACAAAGGAAATATCTCATAAATAGACTTTTTTTAGCTTGCATTAATGTACTGCAGGACTTGCACATCACTTATGGGCCATGTGACCTTTTATTATACTTCTGACTTGGTATCCCCTCTCCACCTTCACCCTCTCTTGTGTCTGTTTCTTATTGGGTTGTAATCTCTTCAGGACAGGAACAGTCTTTCTGTGGCCATACATTACATAGGTAATTTTGGATGCTGCTACAAGCAAATAATGAAGAACAGTAATAATCTGATGTTATGTGCATTCCTTATGCCACTGTGTCTTTCAGTCCTGGTATCATTGTGACACTTTTAATAATTCATAGATGTTAGGGAGGGAAATAGCTGCAACAATCTTCATTTCTTTCCATCACTGTACGGATTTCCTTCTTGGTAGCTCTGTTGGTTACCTAGGAAACAGGAGTAAGATGGCATTTGATTGGCTTTGTTGGAAGAGTTGAAGTTGGGTGTAGTTTTAAGCAGCAGACAGATATATCTACACAAATATGAAATGCTTGGTTTTTTTTTTTTATGAGACTGGTAAAACTGCATTGAATTATTAGTCAAGCTGTGCTCTCAAACGTTTGCAAAGGAGTATTTTTGTAAGTGATTCAGGTGGATGTTTTGGCATAAATATGCTGTGTTTAAAAATGACAATATTTCTGTTGGGCTGGATGACTTGGGGGCAATGCAGGGGTAGGGAAAGGGTTATGAAACCTCTCATTTCTAGGTTACTGGTTTAAATTGAGCCCAAATCAGTAGAGACTGACTTGTTAACGCTAAAGGTTGTTTGACCTATGTGAAAGGAATTGGCAGTTTGAATCCAGTTCCTAATGGACCAGATATCTGTATCCTATACTACTTCCAGGACTGGCACTAGTTTACGCCCTTGCTGGCAGTCTCAGCAGAAAGCCTGGGGTTAGACATGGTGTGAAAACAGAGATTCTTTCCCATACCTTCAAGTGGTCCCTCTAGTTCAGGGTCTGTTAGTTACTCCTGGGGAAACTCTACCACTGCATGTGCATAATTAATGATCCAGGCATATTTTTATTTTTTTGCACAGAAAAAAGCTTTTGCTGAAAAGTTGCTCCAGTTCCACTTTTTGCCCACCAGAGGGTGCTGTGGCGATAGAACAGAGCAGCAGCTCCCTGCAGAAAATAACCTTCTGTAGTTCCACCTTTTGACTACCAGAGGGCGCTGTGGCAATAGAACACAGCAGCCACTCCCAGCCAGCTAGAGAAGAGAGAGAGCCTGCCTTCGCAGCACCTACCAGGCCAGGTCAGGAGATGGGCTTTAGGGAGACAGAGAGCCTGGGGTGCTCGGGGGGAGGTGGTCAGACAGAGGATTATAAGGACTAGTAGGAGGACAGACTGGGGCAGAGGCTGAATGGAGTGAGGGCACAGAGCCACGGAGGGAGGGAGGGGCCAGGGCCACATTGTGATACGGGAGGGGGTGAAGAGCTACATAGGGGTAGGCTGGGTAGGGTAGGCTGGGTAGGCTACATAGGGTAGCTGGGTGGGGGCACAGAGACACATGCGGATAGGAACACGTGCCTGACTGAATGGGAGAGGCTAGGGGTCTGCCAGGGTCTAGTGGGGGAAGCTCCCTCACGGTCTCCCCCAACCTCCCCAAAAATCCTGTTCCATTGTTTTCCTACCCATACCGAACAACCCTCCAAGTTCATACCCAGGCTCCTTCCCAGCAATTTACTTCGCTCTCTGTTACCCCTGACTCCCCCAAGATTTTGCATTGCTTCGGGGGGGAAGGGGGTGCATGAAATATGATTCTATATTGTAGTTTAAATGAATTATTACTCAGTTCTGTATTAATATGCCTAGTAAGGAATCTATTTGTCAAAAAACTTTTTCTGAATCTTTTTTGTTATATGTATTGTTACCAACATACTTGCTGACATATATTTTGAAATAAATGACCAAAAATAATTGAAACTGGCGTGATTATATTGTGTTATTTTGACAAATAAAATATGCAGAATTTTGCAGAATTTGAAAATATTGTGTGCAGAATTTTTAATTTTTTGATGCAGAATTCCCCCAGGAGTAGTTAGTGGGCACTGTGAGGATGGAGGGCCCTGTTCCTGTGCTCTATCCGTTCTGTGCCTAAAAAGAGTTAGTTTCCACAGCTGTTTAATCCAGCACCTTTGAACATTTACTGAATTTCCAGCTATTGTGCTATAATTCTTACTCTGAGTGACAAATTCCTTTTCATTCTATACATTAGATAGAACTTGATGACTCCCAAATAGTGAAGCAGTGGCCCTTTTCTAGCTACACGTGAAGTGTCCTGCAGATATTGGCATAAAACTACATCTGGTCCAATATTTTTGCCTTGTCTTTCCCCACATCTTGTCAGTGGGCTATGAAAAGCTAATTGAGATTTCATTTGCTGAGTTAGTGTGTCAGGCAGCTGCCAGGTATCAGTTTGCCTGTTTGTGTTAGGTAAACGGCTGAAATGATTGAACACAACATGTAGAAATATTTTTGTGTTGAATTCTTTGACAAATATTCACTGTTGTCCTTTGGCATGTGCGTATATATGTAAATCAGTTGCAATAGTGATTGCACGTGAGACAGAATTTACAAGACTCTAAGGCAGGGGTTCTCAAACTGGGGGTTGGGACCCCTCAGGGGCTCGTGAGGTTATTACATAGGGGGTCGTGAGCTGTCAGCCTCCACCCCAAACCCCACTTTGCCTCCAGCATTTATAATAGTGTTAAATATATAAAAATGTGTTTTTAATTTACCAGGGGGTCGCACTCAGAGGTTTGCTGTATGAAAGGGGTCACCAGTACAAAAGTTTGAGAACCACTGCTCTAAGGCTTTGGACAATTCACTATGGGCCCAGTCCTGCTCCTGTTGAGGTCTGCAATCAACAGGAGTGTTGCCACAATGGGAACAGGATCAGAAGTTTAACACCTCTTTGTTTTGGTTTATGTGTCTATTTCACAGTGGTGTCAAGGGTTAATGTTTGTAAAGAACTTTGAGGAAAGAGCCACTATAGAAATGCTCTGTATTTATTATCAAACCCTTAAGTATGAAGCTAGGAAGTCCAATACTCTTCCTCTAAGCAGTTCGTCGAGTGGCTCTGCATATTCCCACTTATGGAATATTGCGCTACTTGCAGTGCTTTGGGGTAGAATCTCCTTCTAGCAGCGTCAACTAGCGCACTCTTGTGCTCCCAGCCCCTCCCTTCAACATCACCGACATTCTGAAGACAAGCCTATATAAAGGGCAGAATGCCCTTGCCACCTCTGTTCCTTTCAGCCATATGCCTGGACAGACGTGAACCTCTCCGGTCTCTTTGGAGCCAGAGTTGCTTTTTTCTCAGTTAGCCAGGATGGATTTGATTTAAATAATGATTTAAATCACTAGTCAGGAAGACTCAATTTAATCATGGATTTCTACATAAGTGCATTCTTGTTCGTAGTTAGAACCTTACTTATCCTGTACTACTTCCAGGACTCAGAGATAAATATATGGTTCATTTTTAGAAGGTATACGCTATACATTTTTAAACAGTGATTTATTTCAAAAACATTTCAGATTAGTTTTATAGCTATATCAGAAAATGAATGATTGTTTGGTTATTTCATTTACCAGAGGTAATTGAAACATATTTATGAAGTCATTGGGAGGTGAACTATCTCCAGTTCAACAGGTTAATGATTAATATTTGGAGGATTTTCTTGCCATGCTGTATTGGGAGGAGAACATCGCCAGACAGACATTTAAATTGTTTTATTTAACTAAAACAACAATGTTATGTATTCTGGATTTTTTTGTTCAACAGCAAACATAATATTTTAACAAAACAAGCATATACGTTTTTGAATTTAGTTAAACGTTCAAGTTTTTTTAAATCAGGTTTGTTAAAATTGTTTTTAGAATTGTTTTTAACTAAAATAGTTAAATGAAATACTTTAAAAAAAAATTGACTGTCAGCCAGGTCAATATGAGCTAACTCTTCTGCAGCTAACTCAGTCATCTTCACCTTCATTTTCCTGTTTGTTCATAATCTGGAAAAGAAAAACAAGCTTTCCTGCTTTTTCAGGTCCCAAACAATTTCTCAGTTTGGAATGAATTAGTCCAAAGGAAGAAAATATTCTTTCTACACTGGCAGAAGAAGCTACTGCTGTAAAAAGTGAGATTATCACTTCAACAGTCTCTGAATCCAAGTGCTTAAGTGACTTCCTCCAGTTCACTGGTGTGACTTTCTTTAAATCATCAGCAAACATATTTCTTGAATGGTTCACCCTTAGCTCACAAACTTATCTGTGGTTGTTTCTGGATGATGGAGATTTTTTTTTCCTTTTGCTACAGGTGATATACTGTGGCTATGTGACATACATGATGTGACTGAAACATACCATTGGCAGATAACTCTGAAAGTATAGAAAATGATGGTAATCTAGAAGGTGGATAGTCTTCAGAATCCTGTATGTTGAGGATGGATTCTCCTAAGCAAAATAAATCAATGCAGTTATTTAATTTATTATTACCACACTGCTCATTTAGTATTACTCATTGCATTCACTGATACTCAGTTCTACTTTAAAGGTGAAATTGTGAAAAAAAACGGCCTATCACAACTGCATCTAAAATAGTTCCACAGAGTAACAACTATATTTTTTGCTCAAATGTGAGAATTCAAGAATAGTCCAGAAGGAAGACAGCTGGTCCTTAAGAAAGTAGTATGAAATAAAAAAAAAGTTTACCAACCTGAAGATCCTGCATGTTCAGACATGTTCCTTTCATCATCTTCAATGCAGCTTCCTCCTGAGAAGGAACACTTCTCATGATGTTGCTTCATTCGGGCAACCAGGTCTTGCATTTCTTTGTTGCACTGTTTGCATTTTGCATGCATGCCTGTCTTACCCACAGGTGGAGGAACTTCATTAAAATATTCCTAAACTGGGTCTCTCTTACAGATTGCTGCCATTTATAGGTTTTCCCTTCTAGTGAGAGAATAGTATGGTAGATCTCAAATCAGTGAAGGCTACACTCAGAAAGACCTCTAGACTTCTGGAATATGTTGCTCAAACAGTTCCACTTTTGTTTCTACTGCCTGTCCCTCCCTTCTCACATTTATCTCCAGGCTTCTTCTCCTTGTCCAGATCTATTCCGCCTCCAACAATCTTCTATTCATTGAACTTTTTGAAACGTTGCACTTTCAGAGAGAGGTGAGGGATTGACTCTGTGAACACAAATTTGCAGAGGGACAATAGGGTTGAAGCCTGTTATTTCTTACCTCTCTATACTTATTTTAAAACATTTTTGCTGTTAAGAAGCATGTTATCTCTGGAGACACAAATCCACACAGTCTGAGAACTGCAAAATTAAGCATCTCTGATGGTATCTTCTAGACTGAGCACTGAGTCCCATTGGGTAGATAAAGATTAATCCAAATAATCTATACAGAAACCCCTGGAACACCATAAGATTGGGTCCCTAATCCATGAACTATTGGAACTCATTCACAAAACTTTTCTTAAACATTACATGAATATATATTGTCTCCTACTATAGAATTAGAATTTATAATCCCTATTCCATGATGAGAGATCTTTGAGCTATAATGTATCTTTAGCCAGGTTTTTTCCTCAAAAAAGCATTTTATCAAAAAAATCAGATTTTTTTTTTTTAAATAATTGATTTTTATCCATCCTGGCGTTAGCAGTTAATTTAGTCAGTCAGTGATTCTCTTTCAGTTCTGTGTTATGGCAGAACTGAAAAAGCAGAAGCGCCTGGGGTTAAAATATGCACTTCCTGACCAGATGTCTTCCTGGCATACTACAGCCACATACAGTGCCTCAAGTGCCTGGAGAAGGACATTCACCTTCTGGGTGTTTGATCTTCTGCATTCACTCCCAGAACCCACATGGATAAAGAGACTTTCCTGCCACAGCCAGCGTTAGACTCCCTGGGGCCCAGGGCAAAAACTAAGGAGTGGGCCCTACCCTGCTGAAGCCAAAGCCCGAGCCCCACTACCCAGGGCTGAAGCCTGAGCTGCCTGGCATTGCCATGCCCCTCCCCAACATTCCATGTTTGCACCCTCTGTGGGGGGCACCCCACAGTTTGAAAACCTCTGCTTTAGTGTGGTTTGTTTCCACTTTTAGAGATTAAATTACTGTAATACTCATATTGAGTAGCATAATGTCATCGGTGCATCCGATGAAGTGAGCTGTAGCTCACGAAAGCTTATGCTCAAATAAATTGGTTAGTCTCTAAGGTGCCACAAGTACTCCTTTTCTTTTTGCGAATACAGACTAACACGGCTGCTACTCTGAAACCAATGTTAAATGAAATACTTAAAAAATTGACTGTCAGCCAGGTCAATATGAGCTAACTCAGTCATCTTCACCTTCATTTTCCTGTTTGTTCATAATCTGGAAAAGAAAAACAAGCTTTCCTGCTTTTTCAGGCCCCAAACGACCTGAACAGATTCCAGAATTGGTTTAACAGAGTTGATTCAGAACTTGTTTATTCCTAATTCTGCTTGTTTTAAAAATGTTGACTCTGCTGGGCATGAGTGCTGGGAGCATGAGCAGGCTCTCTGTGTGCACTCACAAAAGGAGCTTGTGCCTATTTCTGGCCCTGGCATCCTGGAGGGTAGGTGTAAACACCAGCCATTGTTCCGGTCAGTGAGTTGTGTTTTTCGGTTTGCATATTTTCTTTTTTGGAAAAGCATTGAGAATAGACTACAGAAATCTTTTCAAGTCCTGAGTGGCTCACAGAACTCCAGTTTCCCAGTTCCATTGTATGTACTTGTCCAACCTCCTTCCCTCTCCATTTTTAAAGTGTCCTTTTAAGTATAGCAACACTAGTTTACAGTGTCTAATATTTGTGCGTGTGTGTTGGGAGGGGAATGTTGATTTTTTTAACTAATGTAAGATAATACCATGCACTACTGAGTTTACCTTTGATTTGGCTGTAGGAAATCTTCACGTGTGAAAAGGATTTGGGAGTAGGGGTGGAACTGATTGTTCCACAAAATGCAGGATTCAAGATTTTAGAGACACTGGCAGACAGTCTCTTTGAATCTCATTTTATGTCTGGGCTCAAATTTTCTAATAAATTAAGTTTTGCGGTTAGTATTGGACTGTAACACGTTGTGGGTCATGAAAGGAGTGGCACTGCAACAATTTTTATAGTGGGGGTGCTGAAAGCCACTGGACAAAACTGTAAATGCTGAAAAAGATGGAAACCTGGCCGCACCCCCAAAACCTCCAATTCCAGCAACCGTGCTTGAAAGCAGTACATTTAAACTTAAAATCAAAATTCTCTAATCTTGTGCCACTTGCAATGCAGAGTTTTGTATTATTGTCTTTCCTATATTCTGTGTGTTAAATGACTCTTCCATTACCAAACTGAAGGTAAACTATAATTTTAATGACCTCGGTTTCTTTTTCTGCACTTTGTGGCAGATTAGAATATTTGTAATAATTAGACCAGGGGTCGGCAACCTATGGCACACGTATTAAAGACGGCACGTGAGCCGATTTTTTTAATGGCACGCTGCTGCCCGCCGGGTCCCAGCTGCCGGCCCCGCTCAGCCCGCTGCCGAACCCAGGCTGGCAGTGGGCTGAGCGGGGCCGACGGCCGGGACCCTGGCAGGCAACAGCTTGCCACTTAAAAATCCTGCCTGCCCCGGCCTGCTCTTCTCTGCGCCCCCTTCCCCCACCTCTTCCCCCAGCGTGCTGGGTTCCTGCCCCTCCTCCTCTCCCTTGCTGCCGATCAGCTGATGGCCCTTGCGAGGGAGGGGGAGAAGCAGAGCCACACAGCGCTCACCGCTCCAGGGAAGAGGCGGAGAAGAGGTTGGGACAGGGACTTGGGGAAAGGGGGTGGAATCAGGGCATATCCCCTCCAGCCCCCTGCCGTGAGCCGCTTTGGGCAGGGGGCTGGGAGCACCCCCATGACCCTAGCTCACACTCCCAGCCCTCTGCCCTGACCCCTGCACTGCCCCACAACCCCAGCCCTGACTCCAGCCCCCCCACGCCCTAACACTTGCACCCCCCACATTCCCACCCCCATCCTGAGCACCAAACGGGAGCTCGCGCACACACACGTGCGCGCACACACGTGCACCAAAGGGGAGCTGCCCAGATAAGCACTCCACACCCAAATCTCCTGCCCCAACCCTGAGCCCCCTCCCTCATTCAAGCTCCTGGCCAGACCCTACACCCCAACCCCCAGCCTGCTCCTTCACCCCTGTGCTCAGTGCACTCCCACTCAGGGAGAGGGGGGAAAAAAAAGCTAGAACCAGGGAGAAGGTAGGTACCCACTCTGTGGGCAGGGCTAGTCTGGGGTCCCAGCCACCGGTCCCACTCAATTCACTGCCGGTCTGGGTGAACGGAACCCCAGACTGGCAGCGGGCTGCCAGCGTAAAAATTAGTATTTTAATTTAATTTTAAATAAAGCTTCTTAAACATTTTGAAAGCCTTGTTTACTTTACATACGACAATAGTTTAGTTATATAATATACAGACTTAGCGCGAGACCTCCTAAAAAACATTAATGTATTACTGGCATGCGAAACCTTAAATTGAAGTGAATAAATAAAGACTGGGCACACCACTTTTGAAAGGTTGCCGACCCCTGAATTAGACCCATTCTCTTGCATCCTGTGTACTGAATGGATTGACGTGACCTTTAAAACTGGTAATATAGAAACCCTAGCATGTATTTAATAACTTGCCTGTTTAACTATCAAAAGAACCGACCTACCCCTCTTGGATGAAAGAATTCTGAAAGGGATGTTCTCAAGTGCATCCTTCAAAAGGCACATTCCAGCTATGATCTAGACACACACATGCGTAGTGCCTTACAGCAGTAAATTTGTATTTACAGGTGTGAAGAAACACTTTACTTGTGTTACCTTTCTGAATGCGGTACTGAGCAAAATGCGTGCAGCGCTAGACCAGCTGACTCATAGGGGGTTCCTGAGGGAGGAGTCTCATTTTCCCCCACTCCATGCTTGGCAGGAGGAAATTAGAGGAATGCCAGAGGAATCTCCCCTGATGCTAGAAATCTGGGAAGGGATAGAGCAATGACCTAAATGACCCTCCTTCTCCCCAGTCACCACTCTAGCTGACGTTAAATGACATTGACAGACTCCATAGGAGAGCCGCATCCACCCTCTTCGGCCAGACTGAGTCTTGGTATGACACTGAGCCCTTCCATGGGGAAGATGAGGACATCTCAGAATATTACTTTGGAAAAGTAAATCCTGCTAAGACTTATCTCTCTGTATTTTCAGGTGCACTCACAGTTGGCCTTGTGCGACAGTGTCAAACCATCCATGGACGTGACAGGACCTGTATTCCTCCACGGCTGCCTCCTGAGTGGGTCACCACATTATTTTTCATCATTATGGGAATCATTTCACTGACTGTCACTTGTGGTTTGCTAGTGGCTTCCCATTGGCGAAGAGAAGCTACTAAATATGCCCGCTGGATAGCATTCACTGGAAGTAAGTGACTTCAGCTACGAAGTAAGCCTATCTGAAGGATTAAACTGGTAGAATTTTTTTTTTTAAAACAAATCTGGGTGGGGTTTGTTGCCTGAGACCAGTGATAAAACTCTGCCCTGATCAGACAGAATGCTTTTCCTTTTAAATTCCTGCTTTATGGAAATAATCCTCTTCTTTAAAATCAAGGGTTTGGTATCCAGAAGTGGCTGAGAACCAAGGGAAGATCTTTGGGATCCTGGCTTTATAGTCACAGTGCTGATCACCTGCTGCAGCCCCAGGGTAGAGGAAGAAAGAAGTACACCTCTGGACCATGGTAGCCTCCAGCCCCTCTCCCCTCTGGGAACGTCACAAAGTGGCCCAAGGAAATGGGAGTGCAGGAGTGGGGATGGTTAGGCTGTTCCTGAGTCATGTGAACTCTTAATTTGGCCGGTGTGGCTGGTACTCACTGATGGCTGGAATAATGAAATGGTTGAAGCCTTTTTTACCCCCACATGGAGGAGGATGTTGGTGGACCTTGGTCTCATTATTGCCCTGAAATCAGTCCTGTTGAAGTATCCTCCTGTGAACATTTGATGCAGGGTTGATGCTAGCTCTATTTTGTTACAATTCTCATGAAAGTTTTCTTATTTGTAATGAGGTCCACAGATCCATGACATTGGTTACATGTACCCTTGAGGGTACGCAAAGGTCTTCCAGGGGGCATGTCAACTCATCTAAATATTTTCCTAGTTTTACAACAGGCTACGTGAAAAGCACTAACAAAGTCAGTACAAACTAAAATTTCATACAGACAGTGACTTGTTTATACTGCTCTAAATACTATACTAGAGTTTCTCGACCTGGGGGTGGCAAGTGCAAGGCCAGCATTAGACGTGGCAAGCAGGGCCCCCACAAAGCTAAGATACATGCTGGAGCCAAAACCCCACCACCCAGGGCTGAAGTCAGACTCCTGAATGGGGTACAGTAGTCTGGGAAGGTTGAGAACCACTGCTCTAAGCAGCCTTGGAGGCAGACCAAACCTGTTAATCAGAGGCAGTGGAGGTGTGGCTTTGCCTCTGAGAAACTGCCAGTTTCCATTTGCGTCTCCAGCGGCAGGCAGGCAGGCCAGCTCGTCCCTGCTGCAGAGGAAATTCAGGGGAGGGAAAAAGGTTGGGGGGGAAATGGCTTAAACTCTCCAAGCTGTCAGGATCCGCTTTTATTGACAGAGAGGATTCCCTTTCTTCTCAGTCACTGGAGGACTCTGTATTCCCTGCGTACCCACATGTAGTGCAGCACGGTGGAGAAGGCCAAGAGGGAAAACCTGACATTGTGTCTCCTTGCACCTGCCCTCTGATTAGGTGCCTCCATGGAGATAATTGCCTGTTCTGTGAAGATCCAAGCTTCTTAAGTGCTCAGGAAGGGGCAGAGTTTCCTTCAGTCTCCCTCCCTGAGCAGAAGAGCTTCCTGGAAGCAATGGTAGTAGCTCATCTGCAAAAATCCCTTAACCTGGTACGTGACAGGGGACAGCATTTGCCCTGGCATCAGCAAATGGCAACTCCTCCTCTACCCCCCAACTTGGGGTGAGTGTAGTGTGAAGCACAGTATCTGAGGGCCAGGGAAGCTTCCCACCCAACCATTGGAGCCCATATTCACAGCTATGTCTGACCATGGAGCAGCTTTGGAACCCCATCCAACACAAAATTACTCTCTTGGGGCTACTCAAAAGAGGTAACCACAAGGTTCACTCCCATGCAAACCATCAGTCTAAAATGTCTCTCTCCTTCTGATGAGGATTAAGGTAGGCATAAGAAAGATGTTCAGACCCCTTTAGTCACCCCAACATAAAACACACAACCTCCACCCCTTCATTTTCTAAGAGTCTGATTTAGGGGATTCCTCTAGGAGGCACTCCTAAGAGGCATAAAGTGAAATCAGTTTCCCTCAAACTGCATAAATCTGCAGAATGCATCAGGACAGATAATCCTCAGTGTCTGGTTCCTCTGCTCACTTTCATAGAGTGCAGCAAGGCAGAAATCCTAGGCACTTAGTTCCCTGGATCACCCAGCACAGGGGATAGTCAGTGTTGGGTTCCCCTCTTCATCCTCACAGAGTGCAGCATGGCAAGTCAGTGCACACTGTGGACATGAGCGGTTTCCTGTAGCCATGCATACACACAACCCCACAAAGGGAATTCTCCCTGCTTATAGGAGGAAGGCCAGTACTCCAAATCATAGCTAAAGACTCAAATAATAATTATTAAAATAAAAAACACCAGAGAATAGACTGATCAAAAAGTGTACAGAGGATGGTGATCTACAATTATGATGTTTGCTGATGCCTCAGACAAGCTATAGCTATATATCCCTCCTTATGCATCCTTTGAGTGTGAGACAGTGCGGTAAGGATTTTCCTAACACACCTAAAGACTGGGAAAGTATTTGGCTGTCCTCCTCAGCTCCCGTTGTGAGTTTCCATATCTTTCAGAAAGTTCCTTGGTGTACACCAGTCAAAAGTCCTCCTGTTATCACTATCAAAGTGAATTGTGCCTTTTTTTCTGATGGTCAAGGACTAGATGTTTCTAACTGGGGAAAAATTTTTACCTGAAAGAGTGGCCTCCTCACTATACAGACCCTTCATAGGCAGCCAAATCCACACAGGCATAATCTCAGCCCCATCCTTTGGACATAAAAACTATCTGGGGGTCTCAGGCCAACAATAAATAAAGAAAAGAACTGTCATCCGGGTGGACAGTGTTGCAAGTGTGCTGTCTCGGTCTTTAAAAATAAAAAAAAATTAAAAAACCCCACCCACCACATGTCCTAAGGGTTCTGCCTAAGAAAGCGGAGGAGTCAGGGTGTGCAGAGAGCCATATAAATCTGCTACATCCCATCTGCTACAATGGGAATAATTTAATCTGTTCATCCTCTTCAGAGGAATCAAGACCTTACTCCATATTGTACCTTTATTTAAAAAGAAAAAAAAAAAAGCTATAGAGCATTTCTCATCAAGTATCTCAACAGATCCATTAAAAAAAAAAAATCCGAGATAGAGACCGTAACATCCACGTTAGCCGCCATCAATGGGGGTCTCCGTGACATCTGTAGATATGAAGAATGCCTATATCCAGTTTGACAGTCTCACAGATTCTTCCTTAGCTTTATCCTCAGAGCACCACATTACCAATACTTGCAATGCTGTTGCTAAACCATTGCTGTATTTACAAAAAAGTGCTGGTGGTGTTAATATCTGCTCTCTGACAGGAAAGGATCTAAGTCTACCCATTCCTGGGTGACTCCTTTATTGATTATACCACCAAAGCAATAAGGATACTTCAGAACCAAGGTTTTGTGAAAGAATCAATTAGGTCTCAGTGTATTTCCAGTCTCTGAGTGGGAACAGTCACTGCCCTCTACAAAGTTGTTTATTGCAGCAAAGACACAAGAAGCAGAGAACTCTTATCAAAATAGTCAACCTCTCAAGGGAAGTACCAGTTCATACTCTTTTGGGATCAGTGATCTCCTCTGTGGTTATTCTTAGATGTCCAGTGCTCACATGAGGTTGCTACAGAGCTTTCTCTTATCCCTCAGCTGTCTCTTATCTGCACCTCAGTGAAGGTGTCTCATCCAAGGAGGATTCTCATCGGTTCAAGAAATGCCCAAGGGGTCTAGTCCAAACACAAGAGAAAGCACAGCATAAAGTGGTGAGAGCTCAGGGCAATCCGGTATGGTTTCAAAGCTCTTCTCCCACATCCAAATTTACCTAATGCACTGACCATGACAGACAACACCTCAGCCATATCATACATCAGACAAAAGGAAAAAGGACTATAGTCCTTCAAAGAGAAGCTCACCTCCTGATGAGGTGGGCAAAGGAGAATCTGCAATCAACTTATCTTCACATCCAAGGCAAAACTGAATTTTATGGTTGACTGGCTCAGCTGGCAAAACTTCAGTCCTCCAGAATGGGACCTACACTCAGTTGTTTCATCTCCTGGTAAAGATATTTAGTATCTCAGCTGTAGGTCTGTTTGCTTCCCACCTGAATCACAAGGTTTCAGTGTTGTGCTCTTGCCAGTGGCATCACAGACCCAAGGCAAGAGATGCCTTGTTGCAAAGAATAGCCAAAAGGGATTCTTTTATGCCTTACCTGCCTTTTTTCTCTTCACACCAGAATGCTACAGAAGATTAGGAGAGAAGCAGCACTGATAATTCTGGTATCCCCATTCCGATCAAAGAGGCTTTGGTTCTACAATCTCCTTGATATGGTACAAAGACCTGTCACCTGATTTCCATTCAGAAGGGATATGCTATTACAAGGGCCAATCAGAATTCAGACAGTCTGAGACCAGCTGCCTGGTTCTTGAACCAGAGCCTCTTAAGCCAAAGAGGTCATTCAGAGATCTAATACTCACAATTTTCATTTCCAGAAATAAATCTACTAACTCAGCCTATCCAAGGGCCTGGTTGAGTTTTAATTATTGGAGCTAGCACCAGGGTTTCACCCCCACATCTGCATTGGGACTACAGATCCTCTAATTTTTTCAAATGGATTCGGGTTAGGCCTGACAGTTCAGACTCTCAAAAGGTCAAGTTGCTGTCTGTCTAGCATCTTTAGTGAAATGGACAGGTAGTGAATTTAATCTTACATAGATACCCTGCATTTTTCTGAGGAGAGCAGCATCTCTTCTACATCTTTCTTGTGTGTATAAAGGTTTATTATTTTTGGCTCTTAGCTGGTTCTCAGTGCCATTAGAAGCCCTACATTTGAACAATTCATGAAGGGATCTCATTGCTTTCTAACCATTAAAATGGCCTTTTTGGATGACAGTCATTTTTCTGGTTTCAGAGGGGTAACCATGTTAGTCTGTATCAGCCCACCCCCCCCAAAAAAAGCAGCTTTTGTGGGCTAAAACCCACTTCATCAGATGATGAAGTGGATTATAGCCCATGAAAGCTTATGCCTAAATAAAGTCATGTTTATGTGCAGGGTGTCCGAGTAAGCTCTTTTTCTGGAACTTCAGTACTGCGTGTCATAAGGCAAAAGGGGTATGCAAACAGATTTTGACTTCAGACTAAAGATTAACTCCAGATTCCATAGAACACAGGGAATTGTTTTTCCATCCTTCTGTCCACATCCATCACGCTCCAGAGAGAAATTGTGGCATACTTTGGATGACTGCAGAGCTCTCAAAGTATATATTTACCACACAAATCAGGTCAGAAAGACAAATGCTTTGTTTGTGCTTTATTATCCACTGTCAACGGGAAAGAGCCTCAAAAATCATCCATTTTCAGGTGGCTGAGATATTGTATCTCAGAAGCATGCAAGTCAAAAAGCCTAACTTCATCTTCAAATATCAGAGCTCACTCCCTCAATGCTGTAGCAGCTTCATGGGCAGATAGATCATATGCCTCAGACAAGAAAATCTGTAAAGCAGTCACCTGGGTCATCTGGTCACAACACCTTTGGATGCTATACACTGGACATCCAGTTGTCATCTGATGCTGCCTTCCGTAAGTGGGTGCTCCGGGCTGTAGTAGTCCAGTTTTTATTAGGAAAATGTTACCTGTACTTAACTGTATATAGTGCCCCCGTGCCACCAAGTGGACAACTGCTATAAAAATCCTAATGTCAGATCTGTGGACCTCATTATGAATAAGAATAGAAAAATATATCTGCCTTCCCAAGAAAGGAAATTTTCAGGTGTCATGAGGTTCACAGATCCAACCCACCCTGAATGGACTGTTAATTGGGAAAAGACATTGAGTTATTAATGTGGTGTTCAGTTGATTATTCATTGAATTGCTTGCTCTGGATGAGGATTGTTCTGTTTTGTCTTACTGCTTAAGTTCCCTTAGAGTGCTTAGTTTTTCCTAGGCTTTGGAAGTGTAGACTGGTGGTTTCTCAGGGGTGGAGCTACACCTCGGATATATTTGGTCTGCCTCCAAGGCTGTATAGAGTCCCAGTGTTATGGATCTATGGCCCTCATTACTCCAAGAAAGGAAATTTCCAGATAAGACATGGATAAAAACATTTTAAATAGATTTTATTAAGAAACAGCACAACTACATCTTAGCAGAAGGCATGCCCACTGCAGAGCACCTACTCTGGCTCATAGTGCAAAGGCTTTTTCTTTCCTGATGACCCATAGCAGCTCCCTTAGCAGGAGAGTCAGCAAAGAAGTGCTAAGGTTTTCCTTCCTTCTCTCTCCTGTAGCGTTGACCTGCTCTTTAGCACCCACACATGGCCAGCTCTGCTCATAGTAGCCCATACTGAACCTCCCTCTTGAAACCTCTTGTTTTTGTGCAGAGAAGCACATCGCAGGGAGACATTTGTGCCTATAAGGAGGGGCACTTGTCTCTCCACTTCTGACAGGGCGGGGACCCATGCCTTGTCACTGTTTCTCAAGTGAGGCGCAGCTCCCAGCTGGTGAGTCCACCTGGTGATTAATCCAAGTAGCAGTTAGTCCCTCTGCCCAATCCCTCAATCAGGACAGTGAGCAGTTAGCAGGCCTGGCCAACAATCAGCCCAGGCCTTAGTCTTTCCACCCCAGTCCCTCAAGCAGGGCAATTCATAGTTTATGGCTGAGTCTGTGCGATACAGCCCAGTTCAGGGTGGGGAATTAGCTCTCAACTAGGAGCGACAGTAAATGCGCCTGGCGCCTTAGCTCTAGTGGGCACCAGACCAATTCAGGCCTCCTGGCCTGTGAGTGGGGAAGTAGCCACCCTTCACAGGTGGGGTGCTCCGGGTAGGGAGACACAGGCCCTCCCACTCCACTGCATCCCAGCCCAGGGCCCCATTAGTGGCAAGGTAGTTTGCCACTAGGTCAGCGGGGATCCGCCCACAACACGCTGGCCAGTTCACAATAATTCCACAGCCAAACCCTATTCGGCATCCTTAGGCTCCTTCCTACCCTCCCCAGTTTGGGGCACCTGGGTTCCGGGGGTGTCCTCGGTCTCTCTGGGGTAAACAGCCAATGGCAGCCCCAGCAGTTCATTGGCGTTGCTGGTCTCCAGCAATTCAGGTAATTCTTCTGGTCAGGTAGCCGTCTCCTTCAGCTCCAAGACCCGGAAGCAAGGAAGAGGTGTCCTGCTCCTCTGGCAGCCCTTTCCCTACTGAGCTAGGAGGCTGGCCTTTATAGTCCAGCTTCCTGTCCCGCCTTCTGCTTCCGGTGGGGCGGCTGCAGGTGGCCTGGTTCTGCCCACCAGGGGCAAGCTCAGGTCTTTCCCCTTCTGACAGGGCGGGAGGCCGCGTCTCCTCACTACAGTGCCAAGGGAGCAGACAGATAAAGGAAACCAGTTATAACCAGTAAACGGAATACAATTTTTCAAACCCCACAAAAATGTTCAAACTACCTTTTTTTGGTTTTTGTTACAGGATTAACTTGGCTATGAAATTAAGTCCTGGTGTTTTGATGGCAGCTCTACTAGGCCTGAAAAAAAACCTAGAATTTGAGGTGGGTGGGGGTGCGGAAATAAGACTGAGAGATTTTAAATAAGCCTGAATTCTGAAAAGCGACTGAAGGGAGTATGAAAATTACTTAGAAAATTCAAGTGTGTGCTCCTCACTGAAGTAGACAGATTTGGCAGGTACTTAATGTTAATAGATGTAAACCTGCTGTGTGTAAAAACTCAACTTTAACGGGTGGTACTCCACAAAGGAACCTCCATAATTAAAGCCATCACCCCGACTTCTTCAGTATATCACATATTAAATTTGAAGTGGCTCTTGCATACTATGGGACTAATTATTTTAAAGTCAACTCCATTGTGATTGACTCTTCCATTTCCAACAATGAACAGTGTTAAATATCAGAAATCATTACTTTTGTAGTATTGCTATTTACTCTAGCCGACTTTTCACTAGCTTCTTCCTTTGTCTAGCTGATTGGTCTCTTTTGTCTAATATAGATTGTAAACTCTTCAGGGTAGGGATCATGTCTCTCTAATCTCAAAACACCACCTCAAACATTACAAAAGTGTTTATGATGAGCTGGGTTCCGAACTCTAAGGCAAAGGGTTATCTTTTGGCAAATCAGTTTCATTTATTTGAAGTTCTTTTTTAACTTCTGTGGCTTGTATTATTGATTCTAAATATTTTAATTTTTAAAATATCTCTACCTTCTAAGTAGTCATTGTTTCAGCTGAAATGTGTGTTGTCCTGAAAGCTGTTTTATCTTTAGATTCCTCTTACCATAAAGCTTGCAATTTGCCAGTGTTTTTTAAAAAGAGTGACATAAGAAGAGAAATTTCAAAGATATATTCTCCATTCACTCTGACTTTCTGCTGTGAGCTGTTTTTTAAAGTGGAAAGAATATTGATTAAAGATTTATTTTATTTCTAACCAAACTTATTTGTCATCCTATTAAGATACCATTGGAATTCTTGCGTTGTAGTAACACAACTTCTTGAGATTAAGACCAGGAGTTGGGGGATGAAGGGAAGAGACGGGATTGGGACAGGAACAGGTTTGAGAGGACAGGGCAAAAGGGGTCAAGTTTGGGGGTGGAGGTATGCAGAAGAGTGTGTGCCCACTACAGCGCACTTGAACACCTTCTAATTTCCTCAACAAATGAGGTAGGGTTCTACAGACAAGTCTCCTTCACTTCACAAAGCTGATTGATTCCCAAAGTGGCTCCATCCAGTGCGCTGAATGAGACAGGGGTCCTGTGAAAAAAATAGCATATGATACAGTTTTTAATTACCTGATCATAATGCATATGCACAAGGGTCCTGAATTAAGGTGATTCTCTGAGTAGCATCCCTATGGGTGCTCCTCTTCAGGATGTCCGCATGCCCGTGTACTTGAGTGGAGATTTTCGTCAGCAGTGTCCATGTGCTCTAGATATGTTCTGATATGAGGGTATATGTGGGGAGGGAAAAGCAGAGCTGCCACCAGTTCCTACTCAATTGCCTGTGGCTTGAGATGGAATACCAGAGTGTCCTGTATTCCCTGTAAGCTGTGCGCTTGCATGGCCACCCAGGAGAAATTCAAATGCTGCCCAGCTGATTAGCAGAGCGCACACAGCCAGCAGCATGTGTTCAGGTGCCCCTCCCCGCATGTCATGCGGGACCCTCCAACTGGCTGTGGGGAGAGGGGCGTGCTGATGTCAGGGTGTCCCCCTTCCCCCACCCCTGTACCCCATCTCCACAGAGCGGGGGGACAGCCTGGCTCAGGACTTGGAGCTGCTGCGGTGAACAGTGAGTGAATGAGTGCCTACAGTGCACTGTTTCTGAGATTTCCCCAGCAGCCAGCGCGCACGTGCGTGTGTACACACACACACACACACACACACACACACAGTCTCTTTCACACACATCTTCCAACACATAATAGTATTATTGTTGTTGTTATTTCTTGGTACTTCCTGCAATGCGCACATGTTCTCTGTAATTTTATTCTTTCAAAGTGTGTTACTTTAGCGTTTTGACTGGTCTATGCATTTCATAATTTTTATTTCTCTTACACTTAAATGTAATTCTTTGAGTAGCAAGTTCTAAAATGCCTAACCTGTACTGGCTGGAGTAATTATCCCTATGGTAACTTTAAAAATATATATATTATATGCAGGTTTTTTGTTTCTACTGGTGGCACACATCCGCACATACCTTGGTGCATATAACAAAATGTATTCCGCACATGGCGGAAAAAATTTGAAGGAACATTGATAGTGTCCATTAGCTAGTCATGGAGCTTACTACCTATCTTATATTTTCTTTTAGAAATTACTATTATTTATTTTTCTATTATTTAGGTCAGCTTGTGCTCCAGGGAGAGGGTGTTCCCCCTTCCTTCCTTTCGTTTGCGTGATCTAGGCCTTTGTTTTTTCTCAAGCTTCGACCACAGCATCAAGTAACAGGTTATATCCTGGGTCCTTGGCGCCAGACCCTGCCATAGGTCTTTTTCCTGCAGCAATGGACACTCAAATTGTCTCTGCTTCTTAGGAGAGACTCATATCCCCTCCAAATGTAAGATCAGCTCAGGATTTAAAAGTAGGTATAAGAAATTGAGGGAGAACAGGCTAAAACTCCTGTTGATGGAGAATCCCCTGAGACCCACAGAATCCAAATCATAATCAGGTTAATTTGCTCAGAAAGCCCCACTGGCTGTCACTACTGCTGCAGTTAGCCAAGACTGTGGGAGACCTCTCAGAACTGCCTATACCATAAAAAAAGAAGAGCTTCTGTTCCCCAGAAAATAAGAGGAGAAAGTCACCCATAACTTCTCATTTCTGGCTCCACCCCAGAGCCTGCACCCCCAACCAGAGCCCACACCCCCTCCAATATACCAACCCCGAATTTTGTGAGCATTCATGGCCCACCATACAATTTCCATACCCAGATGTGGCCCCCGGGACAAAAAGTTTGCCCACCCCTGCTCTATTGACTTTTGAATATTAATTACTAAGTTAAATATTGTCCTCTTTTAGTTTGAGAGACAGATTCTAGTGCAGGCAAGTGCTTTGTAAGCTGCTTCACATGTCTAGTGCAGTGGTTCTCAACCTTTTTTCATTTGCGGACCCCTAAAAATTTTTGAATGGAGGTGCGTACCTCTTTGGAAATTTTCGTATGGAAGGGCAGACCCCTTTGGAAATCTATTGTCTGTATATATAATGGAATTCTGTTGAGTCAGTTTTCAGTCCAAGTCTTTCACAGATCACTTAGACATAATCCGCAGACCCCCGGGGTCCACAGACTACAGGGTGAGAACCATTGTGATAGTGCATGTCAGTCCTGACATGAAATGCAGCTGCTCTTGTAGTCTTGGTCTAAGTATGCTAAATTAGCCTATTGTGTTATACACAAATACTTGAGCAACAGTTTGAAGTCATTGCACATATGACCTAAACTAGAATTTAAAGGCTATTCTATAAAAACACACCAACAAATCTTTTCTCCAGCGATGAGCCATGAACTTTAGCATTCATAGTTTTATGAAGAGACATTTGAGGTCTAAAGAGATGCAATAAAATGTCTGCCTGGAATACACATAAGGCTCATAGAGAGTGGGGGATTTTTTCAACATTCATATGTGAAGAAACAGACAGGAAGCAATAAATTTGGACAAACTGAAGCTTTCTAAGTGTATTAAAGCAGGTATAGATAATGTAAATGTAACTTTCCTCAGTGCTGTACAAACCCATCACTGGCTCATCTAGAGGGACTAGAGCTCTTGTCCAGTTGTGAGCTGAGTGGGAATGGGGAACTGCTGGTTTTGTCTCTGGAGGCTGAGGAAGCATAGCAGCTGGAGCCCACACGTTTTCCACAGGATGGGAAGGTGAGGTAAGGAGTAGAGCTTCTCTGGAGCCACTGCTCTTTCCACCAGCTGGGAGTGGAGTGTAGTGTAGAGAACTTTGGTACAGGACTTTCTGTACTCTACACAGGAGTAAGGCCCAGCATTAACTGATTGATTGGCAGGAGGGAGGAGCTTACATTAATTACTCTTATTCAGGTGGAGGCAGAATTGATTGGGGGTTAAATTGATTTTTGAGGTGGCTAGGTTTTAGAATTGATTTACGAAGGCGGGAAGATGATTTGGTGTAAGTTAGGCTTAGTTTTTGTGGGAGCAATGCAGGTTTGTTTGGGGTTTTTGTTTTTCTTCACCCAAAGTAGTAGGCTTAGTTGTTGGGTCAGTGGGTATTGGAAATTCTTAAAGTTAAATCACAACGAATAATTGTATTTCAAGATAAAGCATAAAAGTTAATTTGCAGATGCAAAGAAAGCCTAATAGTTGCCTTGTATGACTCTACCACTTAAAATTCTGTATCTGCCCAATACTATTTTTCACCTATTTATATAGTCTTAAATACAGCGTCAAAACAATCGTGAAGAAAATCTTTTTATCATGAAGAAAATCATGTTGCTTCATAGAAAAGCCATGTCAGGACATGATTTTATGCCTTGGTCAAGATCTTGGTATCTTGCAGACTCCATGATCAATACTAAATAGATTATTTATGCCGTAAGCACTTACAGAAAAACAGAGGATGTCAGCAGAGCTAGACAATATTGGATGCTGTGTCGTGCATTTGGGTAAAAATGTATTGCAAGGAATGTCAGCCCATATTAGTATCTGAAGGAGTGAAACCACTTATGTAATTTTAATAAGTAGCTTTTATAGTGACTGGTATTTTTTTGTGTCCACACAAAGTGATATGTGTTCTAAGCAACACCATCCATGCATATTTATATAACTGTGCAAGTGAAATTAAAAAAAAATCAATTGTTTGGTGCTCTGTATTTGTGTAGTCTGAACTTGGAGCCCTTTACAGAGGAGGTTAGATTTCAACAGAATGTTTTATTTATGCTCTAGGCTGTGTGTCTCAGCATTTAGAAAACAATGGTTTATTTTAATTAATCTAAAGGAAACTAGTGGCGCACAACTGTGTTTTCTATTGTTATCAAAATATGTACAGAAAATGTGTAAAGGATTTGTGTGGCAGAATAGGAGAGGGCAACTACATTTGGGGAAAAGGGAACTCTTCAATAACGGAAAGTGAGTTTCTTCAATGTTGAACGTTAGTCTACATTGACTTTTAGGGGGAATGACTACCTGTAAAATGCTCTGAGGCATGATGATCGGATTAGATTAATGAATGGTGGAAGAATGTGTCCTCCAAAATTCATCTTTCTTTAACAGTGATTCTTGCTCTTGTGAACATAGTTCAAATGATTAATAAACTGGGGGCGAGGAATGAACTTTGTGCCATTGCATACTGACAGGAACTTCAGTCTTTGTTTCACCTTCCTCTGGAACAGAGAGCAGGGATCCGTTAAGATCAGGGTATGTCCCACATGATCAGTTTCCTGTGAGTTAGGCATTGGTGGACCTCAGACCATGTTTTGTTCTGTATTAACAACAGAAGGATATTTGTTCACTCTTTTCAGTATTTGCCGTACAAACTGGCAAACATTTTGACTTTCAACAAGATGCTAACTTGATTTTGTTTGTTTGTTTTGCAGTGATCCTATTCTGCATGGCAGCCCTAATATTTCCAATAGGATTTTACATCAATGAAGTTGGAGGTCAACCATATAAATTGCCCAACAATACAGTGGTTGGGTCCTCATACGTACTGTTTGTCTTATCAATTTTCTTTACAATAGTGGGACTTCTATTTGCCGGCAAAGTTTGTTTACCTGGCTGATGAATATCTGAACTGCATGAGTTTGTGTCAGAGGAGAGCAAGATATCGGAGTTGCATTCTCAGGAGAAAGCCTAGATCAGACTATCAAATGCTTACTGAAAAGAGGAATGCTTTGACTTGTTCTTACTATGCACTTTGGATTTTAAAAAAAAGAGAGAGAGCCTTTCCCATAACCAAATACAGACATCATTGACTAATCTCCTGAGCATATTAATGCAGTCAGGTCTGCACTGTGATAGGGACTAGTGAAGAAGAATGCTTTACATTGAGAAGCATATTGCCCCATGTTACTGTATCTGTTTTTAATGTCTAACAATTTGAAAATCGAAGTATTTATGAACCTTGTGGTAGACCAGAGGGTTGCAAAGGAGTTCAAGTGAGGCTGGCCTCACAATTTAGGAGATTAGCATTTTACATCTTCTTTCTGATGGGCAGAGCCTTTGGCACCAAAATGAATCCATCTTGCATTACTGCACCAAGAAGCCAATAGATCAAAATATGTTCTTTATAATGTATGTAACAAAAAAAAATGACACACATCCCCCTTCAGCTGTAGAACAACACTAAGAAACTTTTTTTTGGGGGGGGGGGAGGTTCTTTATATTTATATACATATATATATATTTTGCTGATGCAGTATACTCTGTGTGTGTACATATATATATATATATATGTATATGTATATATACACACAAACAGTTCCTGGAAGATAACTCAGAATGCTTTGCTAGCAGAACACTGTGGTGTGCAAAACTAGAACTCAATAGAAAAAAGCCATTTCTCTGAAGGCCACATACCTGAGAGTCTTCAGTTTACCTCATTCTTTGTAGCAGCCCTTGATTTTAACAGGTTTTTGTAACAGGTACAAACAATCCCATGCCTTTCTAGGTGCAATTTTAAGTTAAGCTAAAATTCTTTGTATGGTAATTTATTTGTATATGAGGGTAGAAGGTGAGATCACGTCATACCTTAAAGTTAAAATCCTAATTTTGGGAAATGGACACTATTTAAATTATTAGCAACTGTTGTACAGGGAGTCTCTTTTCTACTGCTTTGTTTGTTACATTAACAATGAATTTATTTATACATGTTCAAGCACAGCAATTTACCATAGGTAAATTTTTCTAATGCATATAACATTCAGTGTTTAGGTCAACCTGTAAAAACACTGTTCTGTAGTAAAGCTGGATGAATTTATTTTCACTTGTGAGTATTAGGTTAATTCATCTTCTTTACCAAAAAATGAGCAATATAACTGTTTTTTAATGTCCATATGCCTTGTTTACTAAAGTTGAAGATAAAAATGTGGGCATAAGGACCACCTGGATTCAGAGTGTAAGTTTTCCCCTGAAATCAACTTTCTTTAAATACAAGAATTGTATAAACCTTGGATCCATGAATAGTGCTATATACTTCAATATTCACTTAAAATCTGACCTTTATTAGCACAAAACTTAGATTGATGTGTCAGGAAGCTTGCTTGCAGGATCAAGCCCTTATTCCCCAGTTAATATTTAATCTTTTTGTGGGCAAGTATTGACAAACGTATCTCTTGACAACAAAGTGTCTGTCCAAATGTACTTATGAAAAGCGCTGCATTACTTAAACTTATGCTTTTATAAGGCATAAGTGAAACTGAGTGCATTTTTCTGTAAGAATGATAATATTGTTTCTGAAATGTATTTATATTTTGGAAAAAGAACAGCTATCATGGCAGAAACAAGTGTTAGAAATGAGATACTTTATACAATTATATTGAACTGTGTGCCATTAGAAGTATTTTAGTGAGGAAAAATTACCTGATTGATGTTTTGGATCACTTTCTCTCGGTTGTAGAAAATCTCTCTTATCAGTTCACTCACAAGCCGAAGGAAGCTTTCACATCAAAGTCTCTCTAAATTTTTCTGAAGTATAAGAATATACAGCGAGATTCTCATCTAGAACTGCTAGTTCAGATTTGATTGGTTTCTAATTTAGATTCTGATCTGGCAGTCATAGCTGCACAGGCAATCCAAAGCTTCACTGATATCAATGGAGCTGTGTATATGGATGCAGTCTGGGTGGATCCAATTGCAGGACAGGGGTCTAAATGTTTTCAACAGTATTATAAGATTGGTGGTATAGCCTGATATAATGTGTTAACAATGAATCATAGCTCACTAATTAATTTGATAAGCTAATAGCTTTTTTCCCCCTCAGAAATGTCAGTCTTATTGTAAATAGTTCCATAAAATATTTTAACTGGATCACAGACATGGGGGCGGGGGAAGAGTTTCTCAGCTGCTAAGAATTTTCCCCCATGTTTACTTATTTCAGTTAGTGACATCCTGTATAATAATATTATTCATTTAAGCTTATATTTAAAATGTATTACCATTTAATTAAAAAAAAAAAAACTTATCGTGAAGCATATCCAGTCCATGAATGGCTGGCTGGAACCTTAGTGGGTAGCCAATCCTATGAATCATTGAAAGACAGCATAGCTTCAGCTAGCAGACTGTTTTAGTTAATATTTGGGCATTTCAGTCTACAACTAGATGGATCCATTTGCATTAAAAATGTCCCTGTGAGTGAAAAGAGACAGCTGTCAATAGTTGCTTTTTTAATAAGGTCACTAAGTACTATATAGTACAGTATTAATTTATAGCAGAAAATCATATCTTGTAAACTGTATATAAAACACTGTTCTGTGGTGCAATCGTTTGTCAAATTTGTCATTTTGTTTTAAAGTTGTATGCATTCTTTTCATACCTAAGAGCATCACTGTAAAATCTGCTGAATACTATTTATAGGTTTTATTTGCACAAGGATTAGTTTTTAAACTACAGGAAGTTCCTGTTGAACATGCCTAAACATCTGTAGACTTTCAACTCATTAAAGCAAATGCTTCAGTATGAATCTTCTCCAAAGGTGGTAACCCATGTTACATGTTGTTGTTTACATAAACTTTTCAGACTCTGCCAGCTGTTTTATATATTTTGAAGGACAGCTTATTCTATTATAAATCACCGCACACTCTTGTTTAATCTTCATTTCATTATCACCTGAAAGGTTTAATGTCACAGCATAATGCAATTTGTGTATACATTTTGTAGTTTTATTTGGTTAACCTCAAGTCCTAATCAGAAACTTAAAATACTTTAAAAAGGAAAATTGTAAATGTGTCTGTATAACGCTTCTTGGAGACAGAAGGAATAACTCACTAGAAGCTTTTTTAGTTTCTCTGTGGAGCAGTGTGTTTCTCTGAAAGCATTTACAAACCCATTCACCCTTTGACTTTCATTGCTGAGCGTCTAGGCATTTAACAACTGGTCCAAAGTGCTGGTAGTGTGTAACAACGCTAGACTTAATCCTGCTCCTGCCTTTACTCAAGCAGAACTCTTTGGGTTAGTTTCAATGGGCGTTTCTCTTGAGTGACACGCTCAGCGGCAGGATTAGGCCCCTCGACTCCATGGACCGGGCCTGCTGTTTCAGAGCCTCTGTGTAAGCATTGCAGCCTATCCCTGGACATGCCCATTCACCAGGAAGCCTGGCTCCGCTCTAGGCTGGCCTCTGCAACCGGTGCGACGGATGGAAGAGAGGAAGGCAAGAAGTGTCTGCCACTCGCTCGTCCGGCCTCGGCGTTAGCGGTCACCTTGCTCCTGGGCGGCAGGAAAGTCTGTGCTGCAGCGGCCTCCTCCCGCAGCCTCGGACACTCTTCAGGCGCTGGTGGCCAGGCACCTGCTACTACGGACTGCGCAAACGAACAGACTTTTCTTCATTGTATTTTTGTTATCGAGCAAGTTTATCAAAATAAATTGTCTACGACAGGCCTGGCCCCGTCTGCACTAATTGCGAGCGGCGCCTGCTGCAGCCTCCGCTGGAGGCGGCCCTGGAGAGCCGCCCCCAGCCCCCCGGCGAGGCTCCTCCACGCCCACCCTGGCCGGCTTGCAGCGCCGCAGCCCTGCCCAGGGGACCGTACCACTACCTGGCATGGGGGGACCCGGCCCCCTGCCGGGCGGGGAATAGTTTCTCCCGTTTCTCTTAGCAACGCGGTAACACACAGCTGGGCCGCAGGCGGCTGCGGCTGCTCCCCTGGCGAGCGGCGGCTGCCCTGTTCTCCCCTGTCCGGCGCGGCTGCCGGCCGGCCCGCCCCAGCCGCGGAAGGAGAGGAGCGGGTGAGGCCGAAAAGCTGCCAGCGGCGGGGGGTTCTTGCAGAAGCCGGGGCGAGCTGAACTCGAACGGGCTCGCGCCTGCCCGCCCAGGTTCAAATGCTTCAGCCCCCTCTGGCTGCGCAGCTCGCGAGTCCCCTCAGGGGCGCCTGGGCTTCCCGCTCCCGCTGACGGCGCTGGGGGTGTCCGGCCCCTGGGGGTCGGGTCCTTGCTCAGCGGGAGGAAATGTCAGATGAGATCTAATGCAGATAGTCAGTGGTGTGGATGGCTGTACGCTAACTGAGGTTACGTTGTATGCAGGGTGGTTGTAGCTGTGTGGGTGCCAGGGGAGGAGACAGAGAAGGTGAGTAAGGGAATATCTGGTGTTGGACCAGCATCTGCTGGTGAGAGAGACAGGCTTTCCAGCTCCTCTTCGGGTCTGGGAAATTTACTCACAGCTAAATACAAGGTGGAACAGAGAGTTTAGCATAAGTCATTAACACGTTTCAAGGGGCCAATCAAGGTGAAGTGGCCTGATAACACCTCTCCCCAGTCATAGGGAGGAAAGGAAGGGGGGAATTAGCTGGTGGGGGCTTATTAGTAGGTTATAGATTGTTATCATAAGCTACAAATCCAGTAGCTACTTACGCTTATCAATCTGTTCCATCTTGGATTAAGCGATGCCATTCCGAGTAAGTTTCTCAGACCTGAAGAAGAGCTCTGTGTAGCTCGAAAGCTTGTCTCTCTCACCAACAGAAGTTGGTCAAATAAAATATATTTCCTCACCCAACTTGTCTCTCAAATAGTTAAACTGCCATTGTTATTGAATTACACGGGACAGTCCAACCAAAAGATAAACCCAAAGTACCCATGGCTAGTGTGCTGGCCTGGGTGTCTGATGACGTCTAAGATCCTTAAAAAATTGCATTTGTGCTTCATACTGGCAGCATACCCTCAGTCTTATTTTTTTAGCCTGAGTCTGATCTATATGGGGTCGGCAGGGGACCATCATTATATAACAGAAAAGAGACTTGAAGATGTGTAAACTGAGTTTGAATAAAGAGCCTGTAAGAAGATTGAAATGTTAGTTTTAAATTATTTATGCTCTGTAAATGATAAAACTAGATTGAAAAGGGGAAAGGAGAATTTTTGGTTCCAAATCAGGAGTGACCTGAAAATTGTAAACCACTGAAAGAACTGTTTGTCTGTACAGTATTCAGTGTATAACAGAAACAGACTAAACAAGCAAGTTAGACATATAGACCTAAACTTTTTTGTGTCATCTTGCTATGCCAAAGCAGAATACATTTAAATGGTTGGTTTTCTCTTAAATATCCTGGCAAAAATATTAATTTAAAAAATAAATACCTTTATCTGCATTAAGAAACATAAAACCAGAGTAGCAGATTGCCTCTGTGACAGTAGCAACAGGCATGCCCCTGTTGGTGATGCAACTGGCACATAACTAACCCTAAAGCTATAGGTTTCAGAGTGGTAGCCATGTTAGTCAGTACGAGCAAAAAGAACGAGGAGTACTTGTGGCATCTTAGAGACTAACATTTATTTGAGCATAAGCTTTCGTGGGCTAAAACCCACTTCATCGGATGCATACAGTGGAAAATACATAGGAAGATATGCACACACAGAGAACATGAAAAAATGGGTGTTGCCATACACACTATAAGGAGAGTGATCAATTAAGGTGAGCTGTTATCAGGAGGAGAAAAAAAATCTTTTGTAGTGATAATCAGGATGGCCCATTTCCAACAGTTGACAAGAAGGTGTGAGTAACAGTACCGTGGGAGGGGGGGAATAAGTATGGGGAAATAATTTAATTCCAGGACACCATTAAATTAGGCTTGAATAAAGACTGGGAGTGGATGGGTCATTACACAAAGTAAAACTATTCTCCCCCCCCCCACCCCTGCCCCGACTGTTACTCACACCTTCTTGTCAACTGTTGGAAATGGGCCATCCTGATTATCGCTACAAACAGTTTTTTTCTCCTGCTGATAATAGCTCACCTTAATTGATCACTCTTGTTATAGTGTGTTTGGCAACACCCATTTTTTCATGTTCTGTGTGTATAATCTTCCTACTACTGTATTTTCCACTGCATGCATCTGATGAAGTGGGTTTTAGCCCACGAAAGCTTATGTTCAAATAAATTTGTTAGTCTCTAAGGTGCCACAAGTACTCCTCGTTCATTTTCCTAAGGCTATAGTAATTCTCTTGGTTGCTTCTAGTGATGAGAAGTCAGATGGATTCAGTGAGTTGTGTTTTCATAAGCTCTCTAACTCCTTCCTATGTCTAATTCTCAGTTGCAGAGCTCTTATTTTTGGTGGATTTACCATTCTCCTTAAAGAGTTGTATGACCAACATACAAAATTTTCCACAATTTTGAATACATATTTTACTGGATAGAACCCTTGGTGAATGACTTCTTGCAAAATGGTTTCCAAGTATATTATATAATAATAATAATAATTAATAATCAAATAACTTCCACTTCTTTTTTTAATTTTCTTGGTCACAGGCACTGCATGCAATATAATTAAGTACGTGGTTTCTGTTGATTTGTATCTGTGGGACTATAGTCTTAGGAAAGTGATATTTTATATAAATGCTTGATACATAGCTTTTATTCTTGATATTCTAAACTTCCACTCTTTAATGCTATGTCTCTTTTTTTTTTTTTTAAAGAAGGTTAAATCTTTGGTCATAAATACAATGGATGCACAAACAAGAAAAATGGCTCAGTTACTGGACAATGATCAGTTTTTGGAAAAAGTAGGGTAAGGATGTTGTTGCAAAATCCTTAGGGGAAATGCTTAAATGGAAATGAAATATACATTTCTGGTGATGCAAACTACATTTTTTCATGCATATGTATATTGGGATGCTTAAAATGGAGCATAAGAGTTCTTAGTTGTTCAACAGAAACCAGAATGTTTAATTCTTATGGGTAAATGATGAACTATTTTATAAATGGACTATTTGACAGTGCGACAGCACTCTCAGTGATGCATACAACTGCCGCTGATACAGACTAACACAGCTACCACTCTGAAACTTATTTTGTAGGGTAAGCGTGGGATCTGGCACAGTTCCAGTGAGAGGCCGACCATCCTGGCATGATATTACAATAACAGATTTGGAGCCCGATAATGGATTACTGGTTACTCACATCAACCAGACACAAGACCTTCTGGTAAGCAAATATCACTATCACGGATATCCTTCACTTCTTGTCCCCTCCTACACCGTCCAAAAACTTCTTGGATTGTCTGTGCACTGCTGTATTGCTCACCCAGCAGATATCAGGGTGATTGAAGTCTCCCATGAGAACCATGGCCTGTGATCTAGTAACTTCTCTTAGTTGCCAGAAGAAATCCTCGTCCACCTCATCCACCTGGTCTGGTTATCTATAGCAGACTCCCACCATGATATCACCCTTGTTGCTCACACTTCTAAACTTAATCCAGAGACTCTCAGGTTAATGGCAGTCTCTGGACTAGCTAGGTCAACCATTATAATAATTCTTTTAATTTACATGTTGCTGTGTTTATCAGCTATTCCTGTGTTGTTTAAATTCACAAAATAAGATTTTTCTGACTGCAGTTTTCACCTGCCTTCTGCTCCATGGTTTGCTTTTTCACATATTGTGGGGTTTATATTGAGAAGGAAATGAGAGCAAATACTATTGAGTATCTAATTTTCTGTACTTTAGGTATCAACTTCCATGAATATCAGTGCTTTACGTCAGCAAATGTATATATTATACACAATAAAATCATCTCCAGTGTCATTAATGGTTATTCTCTTCTCCATGTAACAACAGAACTCTTGTATCTTCCTACCTTTTTGTTGGTTATTTCTTAAAAAATAATAAAGAAAAGAAAGAGAGAGGAATAGCTTATAGTTCTTTTTGATTCTATGAATAATTAAGCTATTATGAAACAGGAAAATGAAGGGGGACAGTGACCTCTAGTGGCATCACAGTGATTTATTTGTTTGAATACTTCATGTTGAATTACATGCACAGTAGATGCTTGTTTGCAGCAACACCTTGTAAGTGCAACCACTGCTTATGAGCAACATTTCCCCTGAGAACACTTTCCATACTGTGAATTGTTGACACTCCCCATAACAGCAATAGTCACGTAGGAGCAAAAGGGCACTAGTATGTTGCTACTAATAAGCGTCTAATTTATTATGTTCCAAGAGGAAATAAGAGACTATAATGCCTGTTGGAACTATGTAGCAGACACCTTCTTTGGTGTCTGCCATAATACACCCTAGGCAGCATTCCTTCTGTTCTAGATCCCAAGGCCTCCTGCTTGCTGCAAGTGGATTTGTATCAATGATTTAATTACTAAATAATACCTCTTTCCTGCCATCCCTCAGAACTGGCAACATTTGAACAACACTTGCTGTTTCTAATCCCTACCTTTAACTTTTCTCCTCCTTCTGATCTACAGAGAGTGCAAAAGAGGAAAATGCAATCCAGTGAGGTGCAAACCACAGAAGAATGGCTAAGAGACCACAGTTTAGAATCCATGCAATTAACGTTAGAAGATCTCCTAAAGAAAGGCAATATTGTCTTGTGAGTACAGTGCCATCCCTTCTTAATCTATCAGTTTGCTTATGACAGGTTTCAGAGTAACAGCCGTGTTAGTCTGTATTCGCAAAAGAAAAGGAGTACTTGTGGCACCTTAGAGACTAACCAATTTCTTTGAGCATAAGCTTTCATGAGCTACAGCTCACTTCATCGGGTGCATCCGATGAAGTGAGCTGTAGCTCACGAAAGCTTATGCTCAAAGAAATTGGTTAGTCTCTAAGGTGCAACAAGTACTCCTTTTCAGTTTGCTTATATTATTCATGTTAAATATATACTTCATTCTAGGAATTCAAGAAATGCCACAGAACAGATAGAGTTTGCTGCCAAGACAGTTGTTAATTTTGAAGCCAAGCTGTCTGAGTAAGTATATAATATGTGCTACAGTTTCAAAGTATAAGAGTGATTTCCTTCCTCCAAACTTAGATAGTTGTAAAATGAGATTTTTTTCATGTCTGATGTTGGGCTGGATCAACCCTGGAGATGCAACAAATGAAACATAAACAGCCGCTTTGAAAGCTTCCCCCATGCTGCCCCTCTAGTGTACCTCAGTGTTGAAAGGCAATCGCTGGGGAATATGGGTTCGCTCGGTGTCCATTAGAACCCATGGTGGTTTTTGTGATGATACCTGTCAAGTGGGATCTTAACAATCAACTCACCTCAGATAGGCCTCTGAACATCCATCAGATGGGTAATGACTTTTGTTTGCTATAGACCTGGGTTTGTTTCAAATTGATGACCTAACAGTGAAAGGCTATATAGCCTGTTATGAGACCTGAGCCACATGGCCTGGTGTGCTAAAAAAGTGTGTGTGTTTTGGGGAGGGAGGAAGAAACTCTTTTCTTTGAGGTTTGAAGGATGAGCTCTTTCTACATAAACTTCTGCTCATTTACAGTTTATAATCAACCACAACAGCAATAAAGTCACTAAAATTGTGAGACAAACCCCAAAAATCAAGGACATTTACATTTAAAGAACAGATCTGATAAATATGCTCAGTATACTGCAGAATAATATTATAGTAATCCTTTCAATCTTCCATAAATACATATGTCTGATAGTTCCTAGGTCTACTGCCATATATCAGGTACAGAGACCCAGATTCCTCAGGATGCTCCTTTTCAGGACTTGCTATTTGTGCATTGTGAATGAGCTGCTTGCAAAATTTTGGTCAAAACAATTAAAAATAGGCTTGCATTCCAGGGAAGTAAAGAGCTTTTTCATAAAAATCCTTTCTTTTAACTTTTTCTCAGTTCTAAAACCATGAGCATGGTGTTAAAAAGCAAGTTATTTAAAAATAATTCTTAAACAGTTTGTTCTAGGGCTGGGACAGCAAATGCTAAGTTTCACCCCAATTATAAATCCTTTAAAATTGGTTAAATAATTGACAAAGAGGTTTTGTAATCAAATCACCAAAACATTTTTCAATACTGATAAATTTGCTCCTTTTGTCCCACAATCAAGAGACTTTACCATTTAAAAAAAAATCAGTTTGTATGGTTTGAATTAAATAAATCTCCAGCCAATAAACTAAATAGATAGGATGAATTGACTTGACTTTTGGCTGAACTTTCCTTCATCCATACACACACACATCACACACTTTATCCAAACACAACTAATTAAAGAGCATTCTGTTGATCTCATTTTTTTCAAGGCAATTAGATATTTAAACAATAAACAAGTTTAGAGAAAGAAGTATTTAAATAATTAACACTGCAGCCACTAGTGCTGTATCACAGTTGAGAATGTTGTAAATAGAATATTTATAGACGACGGTTGTGCACCTGATGGAAAACTTGGCCGATGATAAAAACAGATCTGAACTTAAATTGACATACCGTTTAAGAGAATGCATTATTTAAATGTGTGCACTGTATTTTGTCAGAGCAATTGAACTTTATCACCAGCGAATTCAGTGGCTGTTGGAGGACAGCAGAAAGGTAATGTTAACTTTTTAATATGCTTTTAAAAGGGGAACCTGCATATGGTGTTAAAGGATATATTAACTGTTTAATAGTTGTCTAGAATCCCACCCAGAAAGCTTTTTTGTATTTTTCCCATATTGTGAGTAACTAGAGCACAATGGAGCTATGTTTTGTCTTCTCAGTTGATAGATGTTTCATTTGAGATATGTTTTGAGCCTTTATTCAGACGGCTATTTTATAAGCAGGGATTGCGTATCGGCAGCATCCAGAAAGCTAGCACCCTTGACTGGCATGATGGGGATACTATGGAACTGAGTAATCCTTCATTTTCTCAAGTAACAAACATGTCATCTAGGGGTAGAGGGAGTATTGCCCACTCAGAACAGAAGGTAGAATTCAAAACTCATATCTCTTTCTCTTTGCTCTGCCACTGTCTCATTTTTTTTAATGCTTAAAAAGTAACAGTGACAATAAATATGTAATATTTTAAATGAAAATGGCAGCATAAAGAGGTACATACTGAAATTTAATGTTAGATCAGCACAAAATATTTAAATGAACATTTTATATGTTTAGGTGTTCGGCCTTATAACAGGGAACAAAGTTGGACTTCTGGTTGATGTATCTGATATAAGTTGTGAACCTCGACTATTTGAGTTCCAGAAAGACCTTTTGGTAAATAATTCTGAAAGAGACTCTGACTCTTAAAGTAAGTTAAATAAGATTCTCTGAGTGCAGGGAAGAAAGTAAGTGTAATAATCACTTATTTACATATTACTCTAAGTATCAACAGTTAATTTGTTGGAGATGTATAGATTTACCTTAATCACTTTTAAAGTAGAAATTATTTGTTTAATATCAAGATTCAAACATTTTAAGCATCTGCCACAATAACAAAAATTGAAGATCTGACTTCAAATATTAACCAACCCCAGACAGATGTGCTTCAAAAGCATCTGCTAGAGCAGCAGTTTTTAACTAGGGGTCCGGGGGCGCCTAGGGGGCCGCCAAGCAGGGCCAGTGTTAGATTTGCTGGGGCCAAGGTCAGAAAGCTGAAGCCTCGCAGTGTGGGGCTGAAGCCCAGGGCTCCCAGCCCTGCCATCTGGAGCTGAAGCCGAAGCCTGAGCAACTTAGCTTTTGTAGGGACCCCTGTGGCATGGGGCCCTGGGCAATTGCCCTGCTTGTTATCTCCTAATGCTGGCCCTGGCTTTTATATGCAGAAAAACAGTTGTTGTGACACAGTGGGCTGTGGAGTTTTTATACATGTTGGGGGGAGGCCTCCAAAAGAAAAAGATTGAGAACCCCTGTGCTAGAGTAATGTACATAATAGAAATAAATAGTTCATAGTACCTGAGAGCCAAGTTGTACATACAGTACTATGCCTATAAAGAATAGGATGCAGTTGTGCTTATGCACTTGGATGCAGCAAAGTGTGCTTTTTGTTGGGTCAGGACCTTGCTGTCTTACAGTCTCTTCCCCAACTTCCAAAAGAAACAAAACTGTGTTTATTTTTACAAAGTGTTTCTAATGAGGATTATTACAGGTAGACACTATAATGTCACAATAACAATTATATTTTCTGGTTTTGAAGCTTTCTCTGTACAATCTTTCTTCATATACCAGTGAAGGTTACTTAAAATTGACTGCACCTACTTCTTTGATAATTTGTGCAGCATAAGTAAAGATACTTCAAGAAAATTGTTACTCTCTGGTTGACAAGGGCCTAGAATAACCTACCTAAGGTATAGCCCTAGAAGTGAAAGCTACTTTTATCTGACATCCTATCATAGCTGCTTCATTCTTTTTCAGTTGCTCCTATGATCACAGCTCAATAGGTGAACATGTGCTTTCTGAATCAATATCATTTCTCTCTCATTTGCTTGTTTATTAAAGGGTGCTGATGAAATTGACACAGTATGTGTTTCCCCATTTAACCAACTGAATAGGAATACTATGTCAGCATGGTGCACAAGGACTAGGTTAAGTTGCTGTCTCTCAGTGTGCCAAACTAAAACTAAATCTGTGTCACTTCAGTTCTGAGCCAAGTTCTCCTATATAGTAGTTCAGAATACTACAGTCTGAACTGACTTTAGCAAATCACAATTTTTTTTCTTGTACATAACTCCAGTAATAGGAGGGATATTAACTCACTAACATTTTTTATTAAGTGTCTAATAGATGAACAGCTGTGTTATAAGAAACAGTTATATTTCCTCTCCTTTGGTACTGAAATTTCATCTCTATGGGAGAATCCAACAAACGTCAATGTGCGCGTGTAAGTATGTTTCCTAGCTTGTAACAATGGGTTTTCAAACAGGGCCGCCTTTTAATTAGGAGCAGTTTTGTGCTCATAGTGAATTGTAGCTGTAGTTTTGTGCCAGAAAAAATACAGAAATGAATTGTGAATGCATTGCAAATGAGTCTGCTCATTCATACAGGTAAATCACACAGGAGATCTTAGCCATCAACCAGGGGGGTATGTGATCTTAATGCTGAATAAAAAAGGCCATATACTAGTTAAGTGTAGAATAAGTTTTTAATGTTCTGTCTTCCTAGCCTAGATGAAGCAAGGCAGTGGGTGCAGGAGCTACAACCCAGTGGAGGCTGTAATTTGCTGAAAGCTTTAAAGAAGGCCCTTACAATGAGGGAACTGAATTCATTGGTCCTTATTGTAGGAAGCTGGTAGGTCCACTGTCTAAACTGGCAATAAATGTTAACTTGCATAAAGAATTAAATGCTTCAGACTTATACTTTCCGCCTAGTTGTAAATTAGGCTAGATTTTTATCTTTTAAAGAGACATTATTGACATCCCCCTTTCTTACAAGATTCAAACAGCTCAGTTTCTTCAAGATTCATGCTTCAGTTCTTTCCTCATTTACATGTGTGCTACTTTTTCTATTTTAACCCTTATTACTTGCTAATCCTCTCTGTAACAATATGAAAATAGTTTTCCCTTCCAAATTTGTCCTCTTGTTGATAAATAGAATGTCTAACACTAGTATTGTGTCAATAAAAATTCATCAGCATCACTGAGGATTTCAGAGGGAATGTGAATGGCTCTGGAATTACTTCTGTAAAGTAGCATTGTGTGTTCATACTAATCTGCTGTCTGATCATAAGCATTGGCGCAAAATAGAATCCACAATGCTTTGGCCAGCAGCCAGTGTTGATCTGACACAGATCTTGGACTTAAATTCTGCAGTCTGTGGTGTCCATTTTAGAGTTTGCATAATTGAAATGAACGAGTGCAAGAAAAGAATAATATATAAAGGACTCTGGTGAGGGCACAGGTAACCAATATGGACTAATTCCATTATATTTACTTATTAAATTTATTTTAAAGGTGCATTGAGGAGACTGTTGGCTTTGCTAAAGTGATATTTTGGGGTAGTCTGGATCCAGATTCCATTTTAACTGAATCACCAACACAGGAGATTCAAAGAAAGGTTTGCAGATTTGGCTCAGGTCTGATTTATTACGGTTTTACAGTAGTCTCAAAACAGCAGTGAAGGGGTTAAGGAGAACTTGTGGGCCCAGTTAGCCCCACCCTGCTATGCCTGCGGTCAGTGCCAAACCTGGAGGGGAGTTAAAAGGAGGGAGCCTGGCTCACTTCAGGCCTGCTTGGCCAGGAAGGAAGATGGAGCTCTTTGCCTGAAGGGAGCTTTGCCTGCACAGTTGCATAGAGTGGAGCCTACTAGTCGGAGCAGCAGCTGGGAGGGAGAAGTTAGACTCTAGGGAGCAAACCACACACAGTAAGAGACTGTTGGGCAACCAATCCCAAAGGAAAGGGCCTGGACACCCCATGGGAAGAATGGTGGATGGCCCAATGTTGAGTTGGATTTGCTTTTTGTTTAAGAACATTTTTGAGCTAAACCTCTCCAACCCCCCCAGAAGGGGATAGGACTGAAGGCACAATTAGCCAATGGGTCAAAGCCTGCCTGAGTGGGGTGCCTGGAAGTTCCAGCAAGGATTAGCACTGTTAGGTGCTTCCCCAACCACACCAGTACACAAAACTAGAGTTATGGTTGCACCCTAATTTTCTGTTTTACAGGGTGTGCATCTCAGTGTCTCACCATTTTTTAAACTTTTTTTTTCTAAACATGCCATGAAGAATTTGAACCAACATTCAGCCACTAATTCATATGTGTGTGGAATGATGATGATTTTTAGGAAATTTGAGGAAAGAGAAGCCTGATTCCTTCCCCCCGCCCCAACACACACAGAGTACACCTAAGTTTCTCCCTGCTGGTGCTTGAGCAGGAACATTATGACATCAGCCATATGTCACTCTCACTCCAGTTTATTTGAGTTGTCATGACAATGGTTGCCTTGGCTAGCTGGCTTACCTCACACTCCCATAATATTCTTACAAAGAAGAGTCCCAGGAGGAGTTGTAAGGAAAGCAGACTGAGTTTGGATAAGTTTGTGGTGTTTCCCCTTTGGGTGCGTACTGGGGAAAGTTGCACTGTTTCTTCTCTTATTGCTTGTTCCTTTCCTCAGAAAGGGTTATATGAAAATAAGATGCAAAATTCCAGCTCCTTTTCATGTAGATTGTTTATCTGCTTCTTATAAATTGGGGGGTATGGCTTTCTGAATGTTTACCTTTAAAAAAAGTGAGAAATTGTAGCTGAGAGTTCCTAATCAGTTTTCTGGTACAATTTAGAAGTTTTAGTAAAATTGAAGTTGCATTTTAAAAAGTTATCTTTGAATACAGTTTAATTAAACTACTTTCAATGTCAACATGGTATTGAGTGGTGAAATGGCCATAAAAATGATAGTCTGAGGTAAATTCACTGAAGGCAACCTATGTGTAAGCGCTTTATTAATTAAATAGCACAGGTATAAAAGATTTTATTTCTATTAAAGAATTAAGGAAATTCAAAGACAAAAAAAATCATTTAAAGTTGCTCTAATAAATAAACTAAACTACAAAAAATTAGGAAATACAAAATTAAGGTTTAAGAAGATTAAAAGTTTTCAAAGTCAAGCACTCTCAAATTAGGAAATGCCAGAGTGAATGTTGCCCAGGCAGACCCAATTTGGCCCCTTTGTATATATGCATTATGAAACAGCCTTTAATTACATGCAGAAGTAAATACCCATGGAAAGTTTGTTGTATGTGGCTTGCCTAGCATCACACAGGAACTTGTAAACCAAGCAAATTTGATCCAGAAGTCATTACAGACAAATATGGAATCATATGAAACTATTTTAGAACTTGCTTTTCAGAGTAGAGGGAGGAACTGTTGAAAAGGGAGCAGATACACAAATGTATAAAAAGTTACAAAATGGCAGGTACCCCTTTTTGCTTAATGCTTAAATTATGTTCCTGTGATTTGATATTTCTTCTCCACCCCTGCCACAAGCACGTCAGTTTGACCAGCATGACCTTTTCTACTCTTTGGTTGATGGAATTGTGGATGTCATTTTTCATCAGCCCCGATCAGTCTTCGGAAATATTGTCTGACTATATTCAGCAATGTACCTTGGGGAGAAAGCTGCTGATACACACCATTACGTATGAATGTAGCAATCATGTTCCTCCTGTAAGTAATCATTCTTTGTATCTGTCTTAAAAACGACCTGTCGTTTGTTTCCTTTTGAGCTGTAGTTAAGATATTTTGTACATTCATAGATTTACAGAAGTGTTAAATTATGTTTTCAAATATTTATTGTGGGATCTCAATCTCAAGTAGTGAGTGCTGTGAAATATTTCCCCTTTAGAAGGAAGAGGTTTAACTATGGCATTTTAATCCAGAGGTGAAGCTTATCTGTGACCAATCTTGTCACCTGTTATCAGTCTCTTCAGGCTATCTTAGTTGTTTTCCTATTCCTAAGTATAACAGCATAGAAAAGATTACAGCATCTTAAATTTGTTTGCAGCCCTTGCTACACACAGCTAAGGGTGCTACTCTGTTTGTTTTAGAGAGCCGATTAGCAACAAGAAATCCTATAAATTGGGATGCCCAAATCTTAAGTAACTTTTCTTCTCTTCATATATGTAGGCTGTTCTAAAGAACCTTGCAGAAGTTGTTGGAGGCCGTTATCACTGCTATTCTTCAAAGAGTGAGGTAGGTTTAGGCTAGAAGTAGACAGAACAACCTTTTCATTTGTTTGTTTGTTTATTTTCATGCTGTCACTCTTGGTGAAATAGGTTCTCGTCTTTGTAGCAATTTATAGTAAAAAGAATTGGTAAGTAAAGTCTTTGTTCAGGAAAGCACTTAAGAGCTTGCTTAAAATTAAATATATGCTTAAATGTTTTCAAGAATCAGGAATGCTCTCCTAAGGGTGCAGGAGACTTCTTCAGATATTCTGCAGATATAGTGGGACCAGGAACAGGGCCCTAGCTGTGGGGGGGACGACACAGACGGGGTAAGGGGGCCAAGGCTGGGCCTGCAGCTGGGGGTGGGTCTGGGGCCGGAGCTGGGAGTGGGTCCCAGCCAGACCGCAATGGGGGCTGGCAGCGGGGTCTGAGGCTGGGGACAGAGCAGAGCTAGGGGCAGAGTGGGGCTGGGGCACTCCCTCCCTGCCCCATGGGGACTGTTCTGGCCCTGATGTGCCCCATGAACATTCTTCTATGCTACCCTAGGAGGGCACGCTCCACTGATTGGGGACCACTGGTCTAATTTCTAAGTAGCATGAAAGCTATGGGCTTTATCAGTGAAGACTAATTCAAATATTTCATGTTCACTAAATAATGGGAGACATTTCTGTACACAATCTTAATGCCTACAACTACATTTACTCTGTTCTGCGAGGCAGCATCATTGGTAGTGCCCATAAAATAACTGGTGTCAGTGTCAGATGAGCTGGCATTTTGCTTGATGTTTTACTATGAAGCATAGAGAGACAAGGTGGATGAGGTAATATCTTTTATTGGACTAATTTCTGTTGGTGAGAGAGACAAGCTTTCAAGCCACACAGAGCTGAAGAAGAGCTCTGTGCATCTCCAAAGCTTGTCTCTCTCACCAACAAAAGTTGGTCCAATAAAAGATATTACCTCACCTATATTGTCTCTCTAAAAACCTGGGACCAACACAGCTACAACTACACTGAATACAACATAGGAATTGTATAATCCTTTCAACCTTTTTTCCTCTTCTTGTTGCATAACAGAATTACGATAGTAGCGATGTTTATCTACTGCTTTGTGAATCCCAAAAAGCTAAGAACATTCTCAGCAGCATCAAAGAAACTTTCCAGGGAAGGATTGGTGATTCAGTTATTGGTAGAGTACAAGATGTAAGTACAGTATTTGTTTTGTTTTCAGATAATCTGTGTATAGCACAGACATGCAGATCTCTGTATTAATGATCAGAATAGGGAAAACATATTATACTAACAGATCACAATGATAAATTTAAATGCTATTTACTGGCTGTACTTTGTAAGATCAGATAAATACTAACAAATGGTAAGGGAAAGCTTTGAATGGATCCTGAATGGAGTCATTCTGGGTACAATTATTTTGGTAAACTGAAATACTTACCAAAAAAGAGAGCAGCAGGGAAAATATTTTTAAAACATAGGATGTGGCCATAATGGACACCAAAACAAATGCTGGCCTACCTAAAAGCTAGCCTCATTCATTAACATTTATTTCCATTTCCAACCTCCCTATGCCCTTGGTGAGGTTGGGAAAAAGAAAAAGGATATTTTCCTGTGCCTGTCTCTCCTTCTGTAAAGCACCTGAAGAATTTGCTGCACGGATTTATTGAGATGGAAATGCTTCTTGATCACATCTTTCTGTTGGCTTTGACTTGCGTAGAAGGAGCTATGTTGTCTTGTATGCCACATCTTTTTCTTTGCCACATACACGAGCCATCATGTACTTGCTGGGGGCCTGACAACCTAGAAACAGCTTAATAAATCATCTGTACTTACCACCCTTAATGTAAATGAGCTTAACAGCTCTATTTTTTAAAATTTAGATGCATATAAGATTTTTTTAAAAACAAAGTAAGCTTTTCTGTCTCGTAGGTAAAAGGGGCAATGCTGTGCAGGTGAATGGGCCCTCTCCTCCGGGGGATTTGGAGGCAGTTAAAGAGGACTACCATCAGGTGTCACTAGGACTTTCTCATGGACTCTAGAAATGCCTGTCTCTAAGACAAGGGAAAACACCAGCTGATAGGAGCTTCTGCTTGTGTTTCTTTCTCTGGATATGTTTCACATCTCGCAGAATAGGATTTTTGACTAAATTTAACTCCATTCTTTTTAAGGAGATAACTCTTGAGCAGTTTATAGACATAATAAATGCTATGACAGCACTAGGGCAGAGCAACTCCAGTATGTATTTCTGCCAGCTCTGTAATTACCAGATGGAATCAAACCCACACTATAGTGTCTTTGAAGGCCATGCTTCTCCAAACTAGTTCCAGTGTCAGTCCAGAAACTTGTTGGCCACACAAGCTACAACAGTGAACCATCTGCATGATGTGTTCTCCATAAGCTCTAGTGTGCTCTGTAAAATTAGGATATATCCCTTTTTGAAAATTTATTTATATGTAACCCTTCTGCCAGGCGAAGCCATCAGCAACCGGGGCCAGGTTCAATATCTAGGGGTTTCTTTCCATCAATACAACACAGAACCAGCTCGAGCCCCCACCCAGTAACCTGGGAAAATTACACACCACCCCTGGGCGCCTCTGAGAGGCAGTACTTCCCCACTTGCAAGCACAGAGTCTGAGTGTAGAAAAGAAACTTTTAATAAAAGGAGGGAAGTAACTTGGCGTTAATTTGGGAAAACACTGCAAACAGGGTTCATAAACATGTGCAAAAGTCCCTTTAATGTGCCTGTCCCTTCTCTGCACCCCTCTCACAGTTGCTGTGCTTGGTAAGTGCAGACCCAGAGTTCAGAGGTGCATCTGCACAGTTCACTTCCCACCCCGGGTAAAGGTAAGGAGGCACCTTAGGCTTCATTAGGAGCCACTCACCACTCACCCGCTTTCCCCTCCGCCAGTCACCCTGCTGGCCACTTGCTCTGCTCACCACCTCACCAACCACTTGTTCGCCAGCTGACTGTCAGTCACCTCCTGCTATCACCTGCCTCTCTGCTGTGACCTCTGCAAATCAGTTTCTTAGTGATTTTGAGCTCTTGGCAGCCTGGATAGAAACACAGTCACACCACAACTGATTTCAGCTCTGATTGAGCATTTAAAATAACAAAAGAGGCTCCTAATGAAGCCTATTTAGCTCTTTCTTTGAACTGTGGGGAGGAACAAGTCAAAACATTCTGGGGACTCCTAGGGAGAGTCTACACACCAGCTGGCTGGGATCCCTGTCCCCACCCCTCTTACTTTCACAGGGCTCTGGCATTCGAGCCCCTGGCTTAATGTGGTCCTTTCAGCTGAGGGTGACCCCCCCCTCATTTGCGACTGGTTAAGCACAGTCCTGCTTCCCTGTATTCCTACAATAATTACATCATTGGTAACAGCATTTCATTACCCCTTCATTCAGTCCTAAAGTGATTTGTAACCCACACCAGCCAAAGTTGATTCCTTTGAGCAAAACACCACTCTATTTGCTGGATATCTCAGCAGAGCAGGAGCAAACTGTATTTACATAAATACACACAAAGTCTCTCCCCCTCCCAGCTAGCTGTCAGGGAAGCATTCATTCAGACCCTACTTTACATCTAGCTATCTCTATCTGTTTTGCAAATATAACACCTAGGAGCCCCTGTCCTGGATCAGGGCCCCATTGAAGCTGTTGAGCTTAAACTGACAGCTAAATATCCAGAAGGAGATGTTAGAAAGACAGGCAGAGATTTTAATTTGGATAAAAGGAGACAGTAGAAAGGTAGATCTGTGTGTGGTCAGCATTGAGATGATAGTTGCAGAGGTGTTTTATTAATGTGATTACCCAGAGATAAATTGGAGAGGGAGATGAGAGAGGGGACCAAGGGCGGAGCCCTTTAGGACCCCACAGAAAGTTGGAGGGGAAGGATGAGGAGGATTATGCAGATAAGACACTGAAAAAGCAATTAGAGAGGTAGGAGGAGAACCAGGAGAGGATGGAGTTAAAAAAGCTGAAGGAGGATAAAACTTCAAGAGAAAAAAGCATGGGTTGAAGGCAGCTGACAGGTTGAGGAGGATGAGTATGAAGTATTGGTCCTGAGCTTTGGCCCAGAAGAGGTCACTAGAGACTTTGTTGAGAGACTGATCAGAGGAGTGCAAGGGGCAGCAGCCAGACTAGAGAGGGTCCAGGATGGAGTTAGAGGAGAGGAACTCTAGAAAGAAGTTGTAGACAATGCATTCAGTGAGCTTAGAGATGGAAAAGAGAAGGAGGGCTAGTTGGAGCAGCAAGTGGGGTCAAGGGAGACTGATGAGAGTAAATACATATTTCTGATGCAAAGGGAATAAACTTAACCTAAATTAAACCTAAGCCTACTTCTTTTCTGTAGTGTAAATAAATGCATGGAGACTGTTTAAGTGAAATGATGTACTTTGTTTGCAAGAAAGTATTAGCTGGGTGTGTTTTTAAACCATAACCATTTCTGTTTGACCAAAGAGTGTCAGATGTAGCAGTAGTGGAAACACATCTCAACGTAGTTGAGAGGAAACCCCTGTTCAGCAGCCAGAGGAGAAGATAATGTTGAGAAATTTAACTGTAATTTTGTTTCAATTTTTATAGAACAGTAAGATTTTAATAAGCATACTGGGGCAAAACTCTGCCCCATGGAGAACAAATCCAAATGGCTCCCTATTGTTGTAGAATTGGCCAGCAGGCACACTGGTCTTTGGACTGACATCTGGACTATTTTGAAGAAGCATGACTTTCTACACTACTGCACAATGAGAGGCACCACTTCTGCTCCTTTTATATATTCTGTACAGCCCTTGATAGTTATGGAGGTGCTAAGAACATATATAACAGTTTTTGAGCCCTAGTGCTGCAGTAATAATATGCAATCCCATTGAAATCCACAGGTTTGCAGTGTGCCTAACACAATGTATGCAGTGGAATGCTCTACTCCAAAAGCTATTTTAAAAGGGATCATTGGAAATGTTATCTATGTTCAAAATATTTTTACAGCATTCTGCCAGTTTTTAGCTGTGCTACTAACTGGTACCTCACATTTTAGCATATGTAAAACTGCTGTGGGAAAATAATCTTGATACATTGGAGAATTGGTCTCAGATCAACAAGATTAAATTCAATAAAGACAAGTGCTACATTTAGGAAGGAAAAGTTGATACACAACTACAAACTGGGGAAAAACTGGCTTGGCAGTAGTATTGCTGAAAAGGATCTGGGGGTTATAATGGATCACAAATTGAACATGAGCCATCAATGTGATACAGTTGTGGAAAAGGCTATTATAATTTTGGAGTCTATTAACAGGAGCATTGTATGTAAGACACAAGAGGTAAATACACCACTTGTACTCCGCACTGGTGAGGCCTTAGCTGGAGTATTGTGTCCAGTTTTGGGCACCACACTTTAAGAAGGATGTGGACAAATTGAAGAGAGTCCAGAGAAGGGCAACAAAATTAATAAAAGGTTTAGAAAACCTTACCTATGAGGAAAGGTTTAAAAAACTGGGCATATGTTAAGTCTCGAGGAAAGAAGACTAAAAAGACCTGAGAAGTCTTAAAGAGGACAGTGATCAATTGTTCTTCATGTCCACTGGAAACAGGACAAGAAGTAGTTAGTTTAAACTGCAGCAAGGGAGATTTAGGTTAGATATTAGGAAAAAATTGCTTATTATAAGCATAATTAAGTACTGGAACTGGTTACCAACAGAGGTTATAGAATCTCCATCACTGGAGGCTTTTAAGAAAAGGTTGGACAAACATCTGTCAGGGACGGTTTAAGTATACTTGGTCCTGCCTCAGTGCAGGGGACTGGACAAGATGACCTCACAAGGTCCCTTTCACCCCTACATTTGTATGCTTCTATGTTTTAAAATTGAGAAAACAATTATTGATATTTACATAAAGCATTTTAAAATCTATCTAGATTTCCACAGAATTTACCAAGTTGACACCTGCTAGTTTCCTACCCAAGCCTCCAAAGCATGAAGGACCTCTTGTTATACAAATGCCAAGCTTCCTGGCCAAAACCTCAGCAGGCTGGTTAAAGACAAATGGATTGAAAGGTATTGCATATAAAAGAGCTTAATGTGGTATGAAGCATGGATTACAAAATAAGTGTATATTTCATTTAGCATTTTCCTTGTTTGTTATAGCCAAGAAATTAAGCCTTTATCAAGTTTTGGCTCCTAACGCTTTTTCATCTGTGGAAGAATTTGTGCCTATTCTTCAGAAAACAGTGTCATCAACTCTGCATGAGGTAAATATTTGGGACCTGTTCCTCCTCCTTCATATTCCTTTATCTGTTACACAAGATTGTGATTAATTTTAATGTATGTTCACTTTCACAAAGCTGCAGCTCTTTCCTCTCCAGAACTCACTTTATTAACCAAGTGCTCTTTGCTTTTTAAACGTCCTTAGGTAAAACCACTGACATGCCAAAGTCAGCCTGATGTCTGAGCTATGTTTGTAATTCTTCAAGGAAATATTTAAAATGATTCTACAGTATTGCTGTGCCAATGCACCAAACTGTTTCTCGGGCAATTTAGATAAGTAACCACAGAAAACTGATTTAAAATGTTCAAACCAGTACAGATGAGTTAGCCAGATATTACTCACCCATGTGTGGTAATTTTCCAAACCTCGGGCATTGTATTGTGGTATGAGTTAAGCCAGCTGGCTGAACTAGTGCAATTGCAAGGTTTGCAGCTTCCAGTGCAGAGTAGAGTAAATAATTATAGACTGCACTGGTTCACCTGGATCTGAGCCAAAGACATCATCCAGGGTGTTGTAAATGACACTTTTTTATAGCCTGTTTCAGAGTAGCAGCCGTGTTAGTCTGTATCCGCAAAAAGAACAGGAGTACTTGTGGCACCTTAGAGACTAACACATTTATTTCAGCATAAGCTTTCGTGGGCTACAGCCCACTTCATCGGATGCATAGAATGGAACATATAGTAAGATAGATATAGATAGATATATACACACACACACAGATATGCAACTTAGCTTATCCGCCTCCGCTTTGCTCAGCAGCCCCTTCTTATATGGGCCAGCCTGGCCCTGATTGGCTCATCCAATAAACCTTCCCCTAATTGGCTGGCCCTACAAGCCTTTTCCTTATTTGCTGCTTCCTGCGCAGCCTCCCCTTACATAACAGTGAGGGGCAGCCAGAACGGAGAGTCACAAAATATAGCAAAAGTCCCTAACGCCGTTCAGTAAATTGGGAGACACCAAGACGAAGGGGAAAATTCAGAAGGTGTAAGATGTAGCCCCACTTTTTTTTTCTTCAGGTCTGAGCATTTAAACAATAATGGGAATTTGGCTACTGAATATGTAATAGGAGCAGAAGAATTATGAGTATGGGCTCAAATATAAGATATGAGACCAGGCATTTTGAAAATGCTTGGGAATGTTAGTCAGCAAGTTGTCTTAACTCCTGGGCTAAAACCATAATATCAGCTGTGTGCTGTAGTATTTTTCCAGCAAGAGAAAGATAAGGAATGGTTGAGACTTGTGTTGAGACCCAGGGTTTTGTGGGAATTTTAGCTACCCAACTTTTTGTGAATCTGAAGCAGGAATGGATTCCTGTTCATTTACTGAATGTTTCTGACTAAAACCGAAAAAGAGAAAATCACAGTTGCTAAATGTGAACTAGTAAAAGCTGGTACAGAGGAAAACTTTAAGGGAGAAAGAGGTGAAAGCGAGCTCCCAGAGTTTCTGTTGGAGTTGTTCCAGTGCAGCAATATACATTTAAATAAAAAGCAGCAGAAAAGTCTAATTTGGGGGCGGAGGTTAGGAATCAAGGGTTGTTCTCATGCTGTCAAAGATATAGGTTATACTACACTGGTTCAGCACAAGATTGACACTGGGGGAAATCAACCCATTAAACAGACCCCATACCATGTACCAGTTGTGAAGAGAGAAGAGGTTCTTTAGGGCATTGTGGAAATGTTTCAGGAAGGAATAAATGAACTTTCAAACAGTCCTTACCCATATTTTTGATTAAGAAAAAAGATGGCGGAACAAGATTGTATGGGACTGTAGGAAACTAAATGAAGTTACTCTAAAGGATTGTTATCTGTCACCACAAAAAATGATACCCTGGATGCTGTAGCAGGTTTAATCTGGTTTTCCACATTGGATCTTAACAGTGGGTATTAGCAAGTGAAAGTGGATCTAAGAGATAGGGAAAAGACTGCTTCTTGAGTATTTGTCCACATGGATCCCACTCTAACTGCACATGAGCCCCATGCACACACAATGTGTTGGCAAGCAGTGTCCATTGTGGCATGGCATTCATACAGTCTTGCACCCGCCTACACACACACGTATTTCCCCCCTTCCCCAAAGTGCATAAAGGACAGAAGGGACCCAACCACCTCTCAGTTTCTTCTTACTACCTGTGGCAGTGAGACAGAATTTAGCAGTGGGGTCTGCCTACTGCCCCATAGTTCTCAACTGTCAGTGTAGGATTAGTGTTAGATTAACACAGAACTAGTTTAGAGTGAGTTATTTCTTGTCACTCCTTTTTCCTAGCCTGTTGGCACAAAAGGTTTTGTGGTGGTGGTGTGTGAATGGGTGTACAAACCCCAGACTATGCAACTAGCTGTTCAGGAATTACTTTGGGCCCAGCCAGCCACACCCAACCACATCTGCAGCAGATGTTCTATTTGGTAGAGGAATTAAAAGACAGAAACAGCTAATTTGGGGGCAGACCTGGAAGAGAGCAGACCTGCAACCCATGGCTCCTGCAGTGGAGAACAGAGGGAAGGCCAATATCTCTAATCTAACTGCCACAAAGGGCCCTTCTGAGGGAAGGGAGGACCAACTCCAGAAACACAGAGGGAAGAATTCCCCTATCCCCCACAGATGAACCTTGGACATTGGTAATCCCTTTTTATCTTTCTTGATTTGGACTATCTCAGGAGGGGAAAGCCTTGGACTGAGCTGGCCCCCAGGTTGGGGTAGGGGCAGAGATAGGAAGTGGCCCAGGGATGGCAGCCTTAAGCCGCCTCAGTAGCCAGACTGCTGGTAGCCCCAAAGGACCCTGGGTCAGAGCCTGGTGGAGTGGGAGGGCCCAGGCTCCCCTACCAAACCCCTGCCAGTCATGGGTCACAGCCCTGACCACTAGGCCACGCTTCCCAACCAACCCCTGAGTGAGGACCGTTACATGGTGTTTTGACTTTGGGGAGGGGCGGCCGGGGCGGGTGTTTTGTTTTTGTTTAAAGATAGCATTACTACTGAGGCATTAGCCTCACGTGTGAGACGGTGTCCAGGGTTTAAGTCCTGCCCTTCATGTAAAGCAGCAATGCCCTGAAATAATGGGCATTCTAAATGCTTTTTTTGCCTTGGAGAAGGACACATTCTGGACAAGTGCCCCATCTGCAGATCAAAACATGCTCAAAAGCTAAGGTGCTCGACAAACATTTTACTCGGAGCATTCAGTGAAGAGTGTGTCTGATTTGGAGAACTTTCAACTGTGGGTTGAAAGATGTGGCTGGTGTTTGCAGCAGCATTTGGCTAGTGCTCTGTTTAATCGGGGATGTTAACCTTAGTACTCTAGGTCTCTTCAGTTACCAAAAGACCTTACATTTTCTAAAGGTAGTGATGTTGCAGCACAAGCCTGTGTGGGTCAGTCAGTTGCTCTAGCTATATGTGGGAGAGAAGAGCAGACATCTAAGACCATAACTGAGCACCTACCACCATCCCCAGTATAGTCTAAGAGGAAGTCAAAGAATTATCATACATCTGACCTGCACCTCAGTTGTACTCAATAACAAGAGATGCATTTTTCAGCCCTGGCACTGTACCATTTGAGGTCTGTTGCCAAACCTCCTACATCAGTACTAACTACAGTTCCAGAAATTTTGGTACCACATAGAGAAATGAGATCTACATTAATCCCCTTAGTATTAGTGCCTCCAATATCGCCTCCTTCAGTGCAATCGACCTCTGCTCTGGCTACATTTGCAACATCTGGATTTAACTATTGCACTGGAACCTAACCTTCTAAACATGACACCATTACCAACATCTACAAAGCCTCTGTCAGTACCTAGGGTACTGATAAGGAAGATTTAACTTCGTCCAGCCTCATCAGCACCCAATATCTATATCTCAGGGAGAATTGTCTAGAACCTCCCAAAGTTCTTCAGAGATTAGGTTTACATTTTGGAATCTTTTTCATTAGCTTATAGCAGAAGTCCTTCTTTCATGGCAGATACTGCCTGAGTAAATCCATGAGCAGGAATCAGAGAAGGTCACATCAGGATGTTGTTCTTGCTGTGAGAGACATGGATCAGGCAAAATGCAGACTCCCTGGATTCCTCCACCATGATTTCATATGCCATATCCTTATGGTCACAGAATCATAGAATATCAGGGTTGGAAGGGACCTCAGGAGGCCATCCAGTCCAACCCCCTGCTCAAAGCAGGACCGATCCCCACCTAAATCATCCCAACCAGGGCTTTGTCAAGCCTGACCTTAAAAACTTCTAATGAAGGAGATTCCACCACCTCCCTAGGTAACACATTCCAGTGTTTCACCACCCTCCTAGTGAAAAAGTTTTTCCTAATATGGTATGCTGTCTTGGTCTTATTGGGCATCTTGAAATCCTCAACCTCATTATCTGGGACCATATTTTTTGAGCCCGCCCTCCACACCTCATCCAGGAATAGATGGCCTCCCCTACAGTTGAGCCTCCCAAGTCAATGCAACAACCTCAACAGCATGGTATTTGTGATCCCAAACAGGATGTACAGAGTACTGATCATCATCATCATCTGGAGGAACATGTGACCCCTTCTGCATCTTTGGCGATTCCTTTGTCCTCCCCAGATGAAGCAGTTAATCATAGAATCATAGAATTTCAGAGTTGGAAGGGACCTGTGGAGGTCATCTAGTCCAACCCCCTGCCCAGAGCAGGACCAATCCCAACTAAATCATCCCAGCCAGGGCTTTGTCAAGCCTGACCTTAAAAACATCTAAGGAAGGGGATTCCACCACCTCCCTAGGTAACGCATTCCAGTGTTTCACCACCCTACTAGTGAAAAAGTTTTTCCTAATATCCAACCTAAATCTCCTCCACTGCAACTTGAGACCATTACTCCTTGTCCTGTCATCTGCTATCACTGAGAATAGTCTAGATCCATCCTCTTTGGATCCACCTTTCAGGTAGTTAAAAGCAGCTATCAAATCCCCCCTCATTCTTCTCTTCCGTAGACTAAACAATCCGAGTTCCCTCATCCTCTCCTCATAAGTCATGTGTTCCAGACCCCTAATCATTTTTGTTGCCCTTCGCTGGCCTCTCTCCAATTTCTCCACATCCTTCTTGTAGTGTGGGGCCCAAAACTGGACACAGTACTCCAGATGAGGCCTCACCAATGTTGAATAGAGGGGAATGATCACGTCCCTCGATCTGCTGGCAATGCCCCTACTTATACACCCCAAAATGCCATTGGCCCTCTTGGCAACAAGGGCACACTGTTGACTCATATCCAGCTTCTCGTCCACTGTCACCCCTAGGTCCTTCTCTGCAGAACTGCTGCCTAGCCATTCGGTCCCTAGTCTGTAGCGGTGCATTGGATTCTTCCGTCCTAAGTGCAGGACTCTGCATTACCATCCTAAGCATCCTTCATTACCAGCTAAAACTGACGATTTTATGACACTCCTGTTAATACATCCCAGTATGATATTATCCTCTTTCTCAGTTGCATCACATTGTTGACTCTCGTTCAGCTTGTGATCCACTGTAACCCCCAGAACCTTTTCAGCAGTATTATCATCGAGCCAGTTACTCTCCATCTTATAGTTGTGCATTTGATTTTTTCTTCCTATGTGAAGTATTTTTTTCACTTGTCTTTATTGAATTTCATCTTGTTGAATTCAGACCAATTCTCCAATTTGTCAAGGTCATTTTGGATTTGAATCCTATCCTCCTAAATGCTTGCAACCCCTCCCAGCTTGCAGTGTTTCTACTAGGCCATCTGAGTGCCAAGGGTGGTTTACCAGCATGTGAGAAGGGCACACTAATTTTGTTTAGTTCTCCCGTATTTTATAAGCTTCCTTGTCATTGTCTGTTAGCCTCCTGGTTACAGCACAGGGCTGAAGATAGAGGTAGGGCATTTTCAGTGAGGGGACATCAGCTCTGGAACTTCTGTTGGGCTGCCAGAAACTAATTTTTTAAATTGTGTTTTACACTCTGATGACACTGTAAAGCTTATTCTCCAAAGTGGGGGTTTTTTTGGGGGGGGGGGTTGTTTGAGGGGGAAAGGTTGGTTGATTGGTTTGATATGGGGTTTTTGGGGGGTGAAGGAAGGCGTTGTCTCCTTGGGTGAATATGTATCCAAATCTCTCTGTTATTTTCATGTTACCTGAAGTCATTGTATGCTGATGGAAAAATAAGGTAAAATATTTGTTTTCAATTGTGTAGCATTGCTGCCACAGAGAGCAGTATTCCTAGTTGTATGATTCTAAATAACTTCTCTGGACTGACCTTGTGAGATTCTAAATACTCTGAGCATCCTTGAACTTCATTGGAGTTGCAAATACTCTTGCAGGAGTACCTTGCAGCACGGGCCCCAAATAAATAACTTTTTTTAAAAAGTATAATGCCTCATTGTGTGGCCTGCTCAGAAAGCTTTCATCCTGTATAGAACATCCAGTCCAAAGAGGTTGTCTGGTAGATTTTTATCTGAAAAAGTAGTATTTATTTGAAATTGTGATGCCTAATCTGTGCAGGTTTAAATATCCTTCTGTGTTCTGCCTCTTAGGCTTACAGAACCAAATTCAGCCCTGATGTAAGCAGGTGAAACTCCATGGACTTTTAGTTTTCTTACATTTATGGATTTAAGTCAGACATATAATGTCATTAACTACAGTCTGTGTATTTCTTCACTAATAAACTCAATGGAAAGAATGTCCTGTTTATGTAACTTACAACATACATGTTGCTTTAAACAGCGGAGTGTTTTCTCATCCTTTCAGAAAGCAATGATGCAGTTTGAATGGCATGATGGGACGGTGAAAAATGTTCACGTGGACCCACCAATATTATATAACTATCAGGTGAGTTATTAATATTTGTCTAGTTGGTCCTACAATTCAGTACTACATGCACACCTAGTTATTCCGTCTCAGTCATTATCCTGCGCTGAGACGAGGCCAGCAACAGAGAGGATTCACGGGCACAGTTGGTTACAAGACGAGATGCTTACAGCTGTCATTGAGTGTATCTGCAGCATATAGGACCCAGTAACCTGGGTGGATATATGAACAGATTCATCTAACAATGAAGAACTCTAAACAAGAGGAACAGGTCTGTCAGGAGCACTGCTGGACTAGTGCCAAACATGCTTTGTTGTCCAGCAGCAAGTTATTGTGAACACATAGTAATTATTCCATCCTATTCTGGTGTTCTGTGTATCCTATAAATACACATACTGTACAGTATTAAAACCAGCAACACCCAAACCCACCCTAATACAATCCTCGCCTATAATTTCATACCTTAATTACAAGTATATCCCCATTCTATTCAGTCTGAGTAGTAAACAAGACCAATAAAGCAGAATGCCTAGCAGTCATTGGTCAGACAAAAAAATAAACTAGGGCATACATTGGACATTTTAGCAAGCAAAGCACTCACAAGCTCAGATAACTGCTGTGTGATATGGCAGCAGTCTATGGCAATAAGAGAGAGCACCCTGCTACCATAGCAGTCCCAGACAGCTCACGTGCAGAAAGAAGAGGCAGGCAAAGAATTCTGAGGTCAAGAATTTGATTCCAGGGCTTCATAAAGCATAGATTAAACAGGAAATTTTGCCCTGCAAAACAGTGCATTGTATAAAGAGCTTCCTCAGTGAAGTGGATCTACCACTTCATCACCAATGAAGTGGATCTACCGGGGTTTTCCAACTGAGCAACAGATGATGCACAACACCTGGGGAAGAGGAGACTGAGGACAGTGGTGAAAAACTAATAATACCAGATCAGTGTAGGACACTGAGGGCAATCTGTGGCAGCTTGGAAGCAGAAAGTGACAGAAACAGGACGGTCTATATCAAGGGGAAATTTGCAGGAATAAAAAGCAGATGATGTGAGTCATGATGCCACATGGGTCTAGATTTAGAACACCATATCACTGCTTATTTCTACAACATGGGCTCTGTTCTGAATATGTTTCCACAGCATCCAGCACTGCTGGAATATTTTTGTTTCAGGTGTACTGCTGTTACACCTAAAGAGAAGCAGTATTGTCAGGTGATAGGATAGTAGACAGTCAGGAGACATAGGCAAAATTCAAAATATAGTCTGATTTGCCATGTGACCTGAAAATTACTTACCCTTTCTGTGCCTCAGTTTCTCCATCAATGAATCAGGGTAATTCTTACCTACCATTGTAAAGCAATATGAGATCAATGGATGAAAAGTTCTGTATAAGTGCTAAGTGTTAATAATCATCAAAGGGCCATCATAGAAATGTTCACTTTATAGTCCTCAGGAGCTCTGTATATCATATTTGTGAGTCGCATTTTAGCCTCAACAGGTTTGGGTGATCATTCCCACAATAGCCTTTCCATTTGTTTGGATGAAATGTAATTTAGCGAGCATAAATGCTAGGGCTCACTCTGAGCAATGTAGCCAGCCCTGTTAGAGTAGAAAACAGGGAACTCTTGCCTCTTGACTTTACCCATGATTTTTGCCCTTCCATAGATGCACTGGTTTGCCTTATATGTGCAATTCAGGGTACTGTGTAATTCAGGTTTTAGAATGCCTTAAGGTCTTATCTACACTAGAAACTTTGAACAGGAAAAGTTTTGCCAGCATAATGCAATTATTTCAGCAGAGTGCATTTACATTTCATTGTTTGTGCTGATCCCTCATGTCCATACAGTATCAAGTTAGACCAGCAAAAGGTACGTTGTACTGTGGATAAGCATTCCAGTGTCCTCCGTGCTGCCTTCAGAAACACTACCTTGTTGGAAATTGTCACTGTGCATTATGAGGCAGCTGCTGTATATGTGGGATACCTCATTCCTCTCAGGAAATTTTGGGAATTTGGGTTAAATGCACACAATTCGTATTGTTCCGCCACATAATCTACTGCTCTCATGCACCATTTTCAAACTCATAACAGCATGGATGTGGCACAGAGAGGAAACTTTGTTGTATTTGCAAGGCTGCACTACTCAGACTCAGCTGAAGATGAGTGGACAGTGAATGTAGTGGCTATACTATTACAGCCGTTCATACAACTGCAAAGGGTGCTCCCGTTCAATGAGTACCAAGTGGCACAATTGGAATGTCATGTGAACCTAGGTCAATCAGCACTGGGGTCCAGAACTTTGAGATGCAGAACTCCACATCCCTTCAGTTATGTGCTAAGCTCACCCGAGTCCTACAGCACAGAAACACCAAGACGAGAGTTGCTCTTGCAAGGCAGAAATGAATGGCAATCACCATATGGAAACTTGCAACCCTGGATGCTGTCAGTCAGTGAGGAAGCAGTTTGGCATTGGAAAATCAACAGGCAGTTTTCACTGAGGTATGCAAGGCAATAAAGCATGTCCTCCTATACAGTAAGGCAGGGCAACATGCAGGAAATAATAGATGGATTCAACAATACGGGCTTCCTTAACTGCTGAGACAGTAGACTACGCATGTCCCCATTCTGTGCCCTCCCAACCACCAGCCTCCAAGTAAATAAAATGGGTGTTTCTTGATCGTTATGTAGTTTGGTGGATCACCAAGGATTGATGTACAGACAACACAAAGTTGGCTGGTCTGGAAAAGTCCGTACCACCTGGGATTTTTAGAAATACATGACTTTTTGACAAGCTGAAAGCTGGGACACTTTTTCCAGACATCCAGTTGACATTAACAGAGTTTCTATGCCAATTGTGATTCTTAGTAACTCTACCTTCCCTTTGCTTCCCTGGCTTATGAAGCCAAACACCAGCAATTTGGACAGAAATAAGGGAAGGTTTTATTATCCCCTGTGCAGCTACAGAATGAATGTGAGTGTGTCTTTGGAAGGCTGAAGGGAAGGTATTTCATTGCAAGGCTAAAATTCAGCAAGGAAAATTTTCCTACAGTTATTGCTGTGTGCTACGGATTGCATAACATCTGTGAGACCAAGGGTGAGACCCTAATGCTAGGGTGGATGAAGTGAGGTGGACAGACAGGCCGTCGGCTACATTCAAACAGCTTGAAAGTAAGCCAGTTAAAGTGCCACCATTAACACTGTGTGGATGAAGAAAGCTTAGGAGTATCCTCTGACAGTGGGTAGTAGCCTGACATTGTCTCATGGAATATGTACACTGACTGAGCCTGCCTTTAGATAATATGCATGAATATGACTTGTATTAAAAATTTTAATGAGGATTGCATAAGGGCAATTCTTTTAGTAGTGCACATTAAGTACTAGCTTTAATATCTTATTGAATTTTTTTATTGTGGTATAGAAGCCTTTCTGGTTATATGAAGTACTTTCTACCACCTCAGACAGCTCTGTAGTGCCAAAAAAAAACACAATAAATGTGTGCAGTAACTATGAACAACCTTGAACTCTATGTAAAACACAGTAAGACATGCCTCACAAAAGGAGAAAAGAGCTTACTTACAACTTTGAATTTACTAACCACATAATATAAACTATTTACAGTGAAATTTAACATGCAGACTGGATGTCATGCATCACAGATTGCAGTATGTCTAGTCAAAACATTTCTTTTTGTTCCCTATGCTGTTTGTCTATTGGAATTGAGTGTAATGGAAACTACTGCAAGAAATGTGGGTGATTCAGGGGTGGAGAGGTGTATGATCCTTAGCAGCAGCCAGTATTATTCATGCTTTAGAGTGGATGGAACTGCTGCAATGTTATCCTTGATATATTCACTGATCAACAGTGGTGTCTGCTGCTTCAGTAGCAGCAGCGTATTTCTGTGCCTCTGTCCTTTCATGTCTCCTCCAGCAGATTTCATACCACTCCCTAGCATTCCTCACATTTGTCTTGATCTCCTGAATAATTTCTGTAAATGTGTCCTCCTTTTTGTGTGAGGGGGTGTCTGGTTCTGATAGTTACCAGATGTTCTGCAGGTGTTGGTGAGGTTCCCCTCATAAAGGTCACTGACAAACAGATTAAACAAACAGCAGTTGTTAGGTTTGAGGATTTAGCATTCTATGGTAGATAACTACACCAGCTACTCAGATTTTCCTGTCTTGGGCAGTATACATTTGTGGTTAGCCTCAGAACTATATGTGGATTGTAAGCATTTTAGACCATACAGGATGGTGGGGGGTACTTAACCAGGTCACTTAAATAGGGAGGGGGCAGGACATGAAATACGTACACAAATATTATAGTAAAGACTACTGAATGAATTTCAGCAGTTGTGAATCTTTGAGGATTTATCCATCTGATGGATAACAAAGTGGCAGAGAAAGGAGGTGTGTAAGAGGCCCAGAGGCTGCCTGGGAATGTATGCAGCCACGTTGTTTTTCCCAGTGATCCACTCACAGAACTAGTGCCGGAGCGGCAAGGGAATATGCCATACCATGGTGGTCCAACCAAGGCAACTTGGCCTGACAGTAACAGGGAAAAGATTAAATACCTCTTGCTAATACGATTTTCTGTAAAATTGTGGCAGCATCCCAAATCTGTGTGGGTAAAGGTTAACCAGCTATTCTGCCAGCAGCCCAAGGAACTGTAACTGCCAGTTGGGGGCATGCAAGTTCTGGCATGTCAAGTGCAAAAGCATAATAAGGCAAACCAAAAGAGAATTTGAAGAGCATCTAGCAAAAGACTCAAAAGCTAATAGCAAAAAAAAAATTTAAGTACATCAGAAGGAGAAAGTACCAAAAAATCAGTGGGGGCACCAGATGATCAAGGTGGTAAAGGTGCACTTGAAGAAGACAAGGCTTCTTGTGGAGAAGCTAAATGAATTCTTTGGATCAGTCTTCACTACAGAGGACGTAACTGAGATTCACACACTTGAGACATTCTTTTTAGAAGACAAATCTGAGGAACTGTTCAAGATTGAGCTGTCAGTAGAGGAGGATTTGAAACAAATGGATAAACTAAACATCCATAAGTCACCTGGTAATAAGTCACCAGGACCAGTTGGTGATCACCCAAGAGTTGTGAATGAGCTCAGATATGAAATTGCATAACTACCGTATGTGGTACGTAACCTATCACTTAAATCAGTCTCTGTACCAGATGACTGGCAGATAGCTAAAGTGACGCCAATTTTTTAAAAAAGCTCCAGAGGCAATCCTGGCAATTATAGGCTCATAAGCCTGACTTCAGTACCAGGCAAACTAGTAGAAACTGTAGTAAATAGCAGAATCATCAGACACACAGATGAACAGGATATGTTGGAGAAGATTCAACAGGGCTTTTGAAAAGGGAAATCATGCATTAGCAATCTATTAGAATTCTTTGAGAGGGTCAACAAATGTGTGGATCCAGTGGATATAGTGTACTTGGACTTTCAGAAAGCCCTCACTAAATGTTCTTAAGCAATTTATTCCAGTGCTTAACCACTCTGACAGTTAGGAATTTTTTCCTAATGTCCAACCTAAACTGCCCTTGCTGCAATTTAAGTCCATTGCTTCTTGTCCTGTCCTCAGAGGTTAAGAAGAACAATTTTTCTCCCTCCTTGTAATAACCTTTTATGTACTTGAAAACTGTTATAATGTTCCCTCTCAGTCTTCTTTTCTCCAGACTAAACAAACCCAAATTTTTATAGGTCTCATAGGTCATGTTTTCCAGACCTTTAATCATTGTTGTTGCTCTTCTCTGGACTTTCTTCAATTTGTCCACATCTTTCCTGAAATGTGGCACCCAGAACTGGACACAATACTCCAGTTGAGGCCTAATCAGTGCGGAGTAGAGCAGAAGAATTACTTCTTATGTCCTACTTACAATACTTCTGCTAATTCTCCCTCTTACTGGGATGGCACATGTGTTGGGCACTTGCACAGTTTTCTGGGATTCTGGTTGTATATAAAACGGCTCCTGGCTATTGCTCAGCTCACTGTCGTCATCATCACATTCCTGGCAATGCCAAGCACCTTTTCCTCATCCCCACTGTGCGGGGAGGGATTCCTGGGCACTGTGGGATGCTGAAGTGTCTGCAGTCCATTTTAGAGGTGAAGGTAGGCAACCCTGCTTGATATAGCATCAAGCTGTGCATAAAGGAGCAGGGCTTGCGGGAAGCTCCAGACCTCCTCTTGTGCTCCTTGACCTTTTGGTAGACCTGCCTCCCTTCCTCTTCTTTTGACTTGCATTGGGTCTCATCTCTGGTTTTCTCCTTGGATTTGAATCACTTTTGAAAGGTTGGCATATATATCTTTCTTACTATAATAATGCCATAGTTGTGCCAGAACATGCTCCTTTCCCCACAGCCCTAGAAATTCAAAGACCTTTACCCTGCTCCCACCCCACCAACCTCTAGACTACACAGCAGCTTTAGAATGGATTGGAACCATGCTTGTAGTGCTGTGAGAAAAGTAACAGGAAAAGATGTGACCACAAACAATGTGCTGGTGATTGAACTGAGAGGCATGCTTCTGGCCACTGGGACCCCATAGTAGCAGAGTTCAAAATCTTTTACTAGACAGCTCGCTTCTGAAGGGAATGGTGAATTGTGGGAATGTTGCTGGAAGACTTCTTATACCCATACAGATACATGTTTGTCCAGATTGTTACTGTACCAATTGAGACATACCAACAGTAGGCTTATATCACTCTGGAAGAGGGAATAAAAATGCTGGCAAAAGTGGAGAGTGGTGTTAGTAGACAAAAAATATTAAATGTTGGTGCTTGCCAGGTTGTGGCAGTTGAAAGTGAGCTTTACCAGTAAAACCTTCTTGTATAGACAAGGCGAAAGAGTGCATGACCCTTCTGTAGTAAAAGAAACCACACACACCTGACATTAAAGGACACAGATGATATGCCATCAGTGTCAAACCACATCACTAAGAACAGTGAGCATTCTCTATCACCACCACCACAACAGAATCCTCACTTTTGAGTCTCAAATTCCCAATGCGAAAAAGCACAAATCTCCCCTAAGATTTTGGACCATCTGAGTGGGTGAACAACTCTGAGCCTTTGAGGAATAACTTTGTCCCCTGAATGACCTGTTATAGGTTCATCTCTCTGCGTTGCTAGCTGCAGTAATATGCAGTAATGAGCTTAGCTATATGATGCCTCCGACTGTCTGCGATGTCAACAGTACATGACTCCTCTGTCTTGACTCCCCATTGCCCCCATAGGATTGCAAATGGAGTTGTCATAGGAAAGGATGGATGTGTCCTGCATCTAGCCAAGTACATCAGCTCCTGGTGTTGTGAACCTAACTTTGTGAGAGTAGGGTGAAACTAACTTTGCCGAGACCTGTGAGGGTATGCCCAAACAGCTATGGCTCACCATCAGTGACACTCTCCTTTTGCCTTGTATGTTGTGCCTGATAGTATTCTTCAGATGGTTGTGTGCACAACATCTGCAATGGCATGGGATAAGTGGTTCATACGAGATATAGTAAAGAATATATATAATATGCTGAATCACCTTCCAGGTGTTTGTTTCCCAGGACACCCCAGGTGTGGAGGGTCTGAGCCTGAGTCAAACCAGGATCCAGGGTTCAAGCTCTATTGCTTTGCAGCATAGATGCAGCCCCACTGGACTCGTGCTCTGGGAGTCTCCAAAAAGCATTCCACAATCCTGTGGGCTGTCTTTCTTGGTCATCTGGACAGCCAAGTTTGGTGAACAGTCAAGTTTTCCCACACTGCACCATACACAAAAGGCTAGAGCAGCCACATTTTGGGAGGGCACTAGGAAATCTGGGATTTGGGTGGTTGGAGTCAGACCCCCATAATGCAGTGTAGACACTGAAGCTCCAGGCTGGGATCCAGGGTTGAATACCTAACCTGGGGTTGCAAATGAGTGTAGACACTCAAGCTCTATTTTAACAAACTTACGGTCTGGAAACTCAAGTTCTACTAACCCTGGGCTTATATTGCAGTGTAGATGATTGACAGAATTCTTGGTGGTGATTCTTCACTGAGAGTAGTTTCTGTTATTGTTCTCCAGAGAAAAGCGTGGCCTCCAATTCTTGTCTAATGGTTTTAATATACTTCCGTGCCCTTGCACGGCCTTGGACTGCATTTTAATAAATAAAAATATGGTGCTTGTTGAACATATGGCCTGGCCTCTGCCATTGCTCCTGTCATTGACTGACCAAATGGAATATCTGACTGGTGCTACAAAGCACTTAGGATATGTCTACCCTGCAGTCATGAGTGTGAATGGAAGGTCATGTTGATGAACCTGTACTCTCACTAGAGCTCTAGGAGTAGAAGTGGGGATACCACGGTGTGGGCTTCAGCACCAGCTTTACACGCCCATCTGACTCACTGCATGTGCACTTGCTTGTGCAGCAGGTGCTGAATCCCGCACCACAGCATCCTCACGTCTGGGTTTAGTGAGCTAGCTAGAGTACAGCTAGCACAGGTATGTCTACACGAGCTGCTATTTGTGCTTATAGCTGCAGTGTAGACATATCCTTAGAGAAATATGCTCTTGATGTCATACCCTAGAAGTAGATTAAGTCTTGTTCGTGTTTTAATAGTCCACTGAATACCAGAATTTACTCTCCTAGTTCTTGCTCCCTGGCTTAGGGATGATGTGGAGGTTTAGCATGGAAACAGGCAGAACCCTGCAAATCTGTGGATATCCGCTTTATATCTGCAGCTGCAGATATCTGTGGACGATGTCTGCAGATCGGATGTGGATACAAATTTTGAAACAGGTGAGATGGCTGGGTGGACCCCTTCCTGTAGGACAAGTGCTTGTGCTGATTCTACACTGTTTTTTGTTGGTTTTGGAACACTGTGTGAATACTGAAACCTCCTGATGAGCTATGAACTGTGTACCCTAGGTGTCTGTCATTGACTTCATAGGGTCCTGGCCCCTTCAGTGCCCACCCCTTAGTAATGGTTGCCCAACAATACACATTTAAGGAAAGTGGCAAGGGAGGCTGAGTTGAGGGTGAGGAATACCTAGTGGTCTCTGTGATGCTGAAAGACATGACTGTAGGTCTACTTGCTGTAGATCACTGTGCAAACATGCTACATGTGCACTTGTAACAGCCATATTTCTGCCAGCTTCCTGGAGATATGCTTTCTACCTGCACTGTGGCTGCCATTGCTAAGCGTGGTGTGAACTCTGTTTCTGTCGATGGCCCCACTCCCCTCTGGCTCCTGTAATGCCACCACTGAGAGATACCTACGGTCTTGTTTCCCCATCTTCATGTATGGAGCTTTGCCACTATAATTAATTATTTAATTATAAATAATTAAATAGTTATTCGAGCAGGAACTTGAACATGGGTTTCCTGCTTCCCAAGTGAGTGCCCTAAATGCCAAGCTTATAGTATCAGTGTCCCTCCCTATGATTAATCAAGTATTTTATATACTGTGGAACAACTTCGCTTCTAATGAGGAAGTTTTAAAGACTATGGAGTTATAGCCAAAATGATTGAAATGTGATTGCATCAAGTGACATTAACAGATGAGCAACTAAAATGCACAGAGGGCAATTATGAGCAAGCTAAACTATCATCTGACATTCCTGTGGTCAATGGAGATTGAGAGTCAGAGAACCATGGAGCCCTTTTAGTTTCTTCATCATTTTCTGTGTGTCTTATTTGCAGATGTTTTAACAGAATACATGAACTGGAAGGGTAAGGGTACTTTACCATAACTGATCATTTCCATCAGTTTAAATATGTGGATTTTATTCACTAAAATCTGTATAGTTTGTCATAGTCAATTATCCTATTTTTAGGTCAACAAATATTTGGAAATACAAATTTAGTCTGAAATAGAAACATGTTAATTTAGATTATTTTAAAAACCACCATTCGTCAGTTGTCTATATTTTGTTCACAGAAACAGCTTGATAGAACGGTGAGAACATATGAGAGGCGAATAGACTGGCTTTCTATCGCTAGCAGAAGAATATGGGGAACTGTTTGTGAACGGAGGTATTAATATTGGGCATTCTGGGTCCCTGTTGCAGAAGTGGCATCCTAATTTGGCAGTGTTAACTTTGTGCCTGTAAATGAGCATAGAAACACAGTACAAAAAATGTACACACCTAAATGCATCATTTGCAGATAATGTGACTTGTGCATGCAATTTAAGTATCCATTTTTGAAAACTGATATGATGATATAATGCATCCGATGAAGTGAGCTGTAGCTCATGAAAGCTTATGCTCAAATAAATTTGTTAGTCTCTAAGGTGCCACAAGTACTCCTTTTCTTTTTGCGAATACAGACTAACACGGCTGTTACTCTGAAACCTGATATTGTACTGTTCAGCATGTAGCTATATCTTTTTATTATTGATGATGGGATGTTCAGTGGACCATAAAGACACTAAAGTTCAAATATACTAGAAAAGAAGCCATAGCTTCAATGAGACCGGTTAATATACACATTTAAATTTGAGGTATCTAAGAAATGACCCTTTGGGAAATGTTCTGTCTTAAATCCCATGTAAACAGAGCCTGATGTGTATGGTCACAAAGGCTAAAACATTAAGACTCTTCCTGCAAAGCACATTGAGCCATCTGTACTTAGTGTTAAAGCTTCCTACTGTGAAGGCTCAGACACCAAATCTTCCACCCAGCCCCACTCATACACTTAATACTTTTTTCCCCAAAAACTATATATGGAATTATGAACCACAGTAAAAATGGTGGGAGACCACTCTTCTCACCTTTTGAGGTGTATTGCCTGGGTCCGGGTCCAGCATTAGGGTAAAACAAAACACATTCTGTGTGGAATAAGTAAGGGCCCAATCCTGGAAACACTTACAGGGACTATTCATGTGATTAAAATTAGGCATGTGCATTATTGTTTGCTGGATTAGGACCATAATACAGCTTGATCTCATTATGTTAGATTGTGATTATTTAAAATCAAACAGTCACTGACAAACACAATGCTAAATCAGTGATACTCAGACTGAGGTTCCTAAGCCGCAAATGACTCTTTAATATGTCTTCTGTGGCTCTTTGCAGCACATGATATTAAAATACTATGATTTAATTATTAACCAATCAGGATGTTTTTACTATGTTATTAACCAATTGTAGTTGATAAAATAATAATACTTGGTCAGTCATTTTGCTGTGAGAATTATATTCTCTCTCTCTATGTATGTATATATATATAAAATATTGTGATAGACAGTTGGGTACAGCAGAGTAGCAGAAGGCAGATATACTGGCAACTGGATTAACAGTTTTCTGTTCCCTGACTGACCAGAGCAGGGACTACTCCAGGCTAATGAGAACACCTGACTCCAATTAACCTGCAAAGAGTCAGGTGAGGCCATTAAGCTAATATGACCACCTGACTCTAATTAAGGCCCCTCTGATACTATAAAAGGGCTCACTCTAGGAAGCCAGAGGAGAGGAAATACGGCTGAAGGGCTGGTTAATGAAGACACCCTCAAGTCATTGGTAAGGGAGCCCTAAGGTAAGAGAGAAGAAGAGAGAAGCAGGAGAGCTGAGGGGAAGTGGCCCAGGGAAATGTAGCAACTTTGGCAGTGAAAGGTTGGCTGCCAACAGCTGCTACCATTAGGGTCCCTGGGCCGGAACCCAGAGTAGAGGGCGGGCCTGGGTTCCCCCCAACCCACCACTACAGAAACACCTCCTGCGAGGGGAAAACAGGCCCCTGTCAGGACACGAGGCTAAACTGTTTTAGTATGAGGCAGTAGGAGCAACAGAGACTGTGGGAGTTCTCTCACCAACCTCCTTGCTGGCTTAGGATGAAAAGGGCTCAGTAGACTGTGTCCCTGGCCCTAGAGAGAGAAGGCCTACGTGGAGGGTTGCAGTGAGCCTCTGAAGCTAGCATAAACCGCCTGGAAGCACGGGACCCACGGGGACAAGGTCGGAGCTCTGCCACAGAGTGTGTGTGTGTGTGTATATATATATATATATATATAAAAAAAATATTAGGGCTGTCGATTAATCACGGTTACACGTGATTAACTCAAAAAGTTAACTGTGCTTTAAAAAATGAACTGTGATTAATCTCAATTAATCACACTGTTAAACAATAGAATACCAATTCAATAAATTAATTACCTATTAAATATTGTGGATGTTTTTCTATATTTTCAAATATATTTATTTCTATTACAACACAGAATACAAAGTGTACAGTGCTCACTTTATATTATTTTTATTACAAATATTTGCACTGTAAAAATGATAAACAAAAGAAATAGTATTTTTCATTTCACCTCATACAAGTACTGTAGTGCAATCTCTTTAACATGAAAGTGCAACTTACAAATGTAGATTTTTTTTTTTTGTTACATAACTGCACTCAAAAACAAAACAATGTAAAACTTTAGGGCTTACAAGTCCATTTACTCTTGCTTCTTGTTCAGCCAATCGCTAAGACAAACATGTTTGGTTCCATTTACAGGAGATAATGATGCCCGGTTGCTTACAATGTCACCTGAAAGTGTGAACCGGCGTTCACATGGATCTTTTGTAGCCAGCATTGCAAGGTCTTTACGTGCCAGATATGCTAAAGATTCGTATACTCCTTCATGCTTCAGCCACCATTCCAGAGAACATGCTTCCATGCTGATGATGCTCGTTAAAAAAATAATTAATTAATGAATTTTGTGACTAAACTCCTTGGGGGAGAATCGTATGTCGCCTTCTCTGTTTTACCTGCATTCTGCCATCTATTTCATGTTATAGCAGTCTCGGATGATGACCCAGCACATGTTCTTCATTTTAAGAACACTTTCACTACAGATTTGACAAAATGCAAAGAAGGTACCAATGTGAGATTTCTAAAGATAGCTATATCACTCGACCAAAGGTTTAAGAATCTGAAGTGCCTTCCAAACTCTGAGAGGGACGAGGTGTGGCGCATGCTTTCAAATGTCTTAAAAGAGCAACACTCCAATGTGAAAACTACAGAACCCAAACCCCAAAAAAGAAAATCAACCTTCTGCTGGTGGCATCTGACTCAGATGGTGAAAATGAACATGCGTCGATCCGCACTGCTTTGGATAGGTTTTGAGCAGAGCCTGTTTTCAGCCTGGACGCATGTCCTCTGGAATGGTGGTTGAAGCATGAAGGGACATATGTATCTTTAGTGCATCTGGCACATAAATATCTTGCAATGCTGGCTACAACAAAACAATATAAAACTTTAGCGCCTACAAGTTGACTCTGTCCTACTTCTTGTTCACCAAGTCGCTAAGAGAAACAGGTTTGTTTACGGGAGATAATGCTGCCCACTTCTTATTTACAATGTCACTTGAAAGTGAGAACAGGCATTTGCATGTTTTGTTTTTGAGTTATGTAACAAACAAAAAAATCTACATTTGTAGATTGCACTGTCATGATAAAGAGATCTCACTACAGTACTTGGATGAGGTGAATTGAAAAATGCTTTTCTTTTATTTATCTTTTTTACAGTGTAAATATTTGTAATAAAAATAACAGTGAGCACTGTACCCTTTGTATTCTGTGTTGTAACTGAAATCAATATATTTGAAAATTTAGAAAAACATCAAAATATATTTATAGTGCAATTTAAACTGCGATTAATTTTTTTAATCATTTGACAGCCCTATTAATCACATGAATTGTCCCTGTGTTTCCAGGATGCAGACTAGCTTATTCCATACTAAGTGTGTTTTCTTTTACCCTAGTTCTGCAGTGGTGCGAGGGAAGAAATCTATTACTTCATAGATTTTTAAGGCCAAAACTTGAACAATAATTAATTCAGTAGTGATTAAAATATCTAAACAAAGTGATAGAAATATTGTCTGTGATTTGGGTCCCTTTTAATTAAGGTATGTGTTCCTTGTGTAGGGTTGTTATACTGGTTGATATCTCAGTAACAAATTTCTTGTACATCATTCATATCCAACATTCCTTGCGACTTTTACTTGAAGAACAAATGTCAAACAAGGATTTCTTCAATATTATAGCGTAAGTAGCTGATCAAAAATATTTTTCTTTAAACAATTACCTATAACACATTGTGAGCAAGCAGTACACAGGTGGCTAAATAGAAAAATGACATGCAAGGTGGCTAACTAGCTACTAAAGATTGCCAATGTCTTATCTGATTTAGATGATATTTTACCGTATTTAACTTTTTGTGATAGAATAATTACAAGAATAGCCTATGAAAAACACCCTAATTTGCCCTTATCACTATTTTAAATAGTTGAAATATACGGTGGCCAGTCTGGTAATTAAGGATCATCATCTACTTTATGATGTTTATGCTTCATGATTTTGCACATTTCAGTGAACCCAGATAATGTTCAAAAACATTAAAACAGTGTAAAAAAAACACTGGAATGCTAGGGAGGTGGTGGAACTAGGGACTAGGAGGTGGAATCTAGGGAGGTGGTGGAATCTCTTTCCTTAGATATTTTTAAGGTCAGGCTTGACAAAGCCCTGGCTGGGATGATTTAGTTGGGGATTGGCCCTGCTTTGAGCAGGGGGTTGGACTAGATGACCTCCTGAGGTCCCTTCCAACCCTGATATTCTATGATTCTGTGATAACAAATACTGTGCATATTATAGTACTGAGAACAGTTGCAAAATTAAAGTGTCAAAAAACATCACATTTAAAAAAATAGTTGGGTTTATCAGGTCCCTCCACTGCAAAATCCCTCTTGCAATTTACAAGAGACATAAATACAATAGTGTATGAACTTTGATATTATTTTTCCTAGTATACAACAATACTAAATTCCTTAATACACAGGTAGGTGTGGAATGTTCCACGGTTTGAAACACAAACTGATATCAGATGACAAACATCTGTAATGCTAGATTTTATCTAGGGAATTTACATTGTACCCTTGAGAGCTATAATTTGAAAATGTAACTGCTGTTTTGTTTTCTCCAAAGATTTGGAAGTGACATCAAGTCTTGGAAACCAGAAATGGTTCCTTCAAATTCAGAAAATTTACAAAGTGCCTGGAGGTACAATCAAATTATAATTTGCTTATATTTATGAATTTAATGAAAGTGCTTATCCTAGAACAAATGTAGCATAGAACCAGGTTTAACGAAAGCAGTGAGTAATTTTGCAGATGTAAAAAGTTTAGTATGGTGTGCTGTCCTATAGTTTGTGTAGTTCTAATCTGAAAAATTACTTGTGACAACAGCGTGATAGCATTTAATATTTAGTGTGTTGAAATTATTTCCATATCATATGTGCTCCATTCAGAAGTGTAAAGGTAGTTTATAAAATAACTGCCAAACCTTCAGATACAACCTGAGAGCTGAAAGTCAGTCTGGATTCTTTCTTTCCTAATACCAGCACCACTCTGCATGCCAAATTATACCCTTATTGAACCTATGCAGTCCCATTGTCTTCAGAAGATCTGCACAGATGTAACTGAATGGAATTTAGTAAACAGTTCTGTTGATGCATGAGTGTGTAGAATTATGAGTTAACATGGAGTCTCATATTACAGCTTTCCTATATAATGTGCATTAATAATCCTTCTGCCTTAAAACTGTGCCTTGACCCTTTTCAGAGTTGCTAATTTGCCAGGGCTGCAGTAAAATTAGGCCAGTCCACTTGGACCATTGTATCATCGGGCTGTGCTGTGTGTCATAATTCAAAAGCTATTTCTATATTTCAGTGCATCACCATGAGATTTTAGTTGAGACGGTGGGTTTTATTGCTTCCTGCAGAAAAGTCTTTCTATTGCATATTCTTTGCATTCTGATTATTAGTATAAAACTCTTTCTAGATGGGTGTTGAGCCTGCAGTGCAAAGGCAGTAGAAATTTCATGAGTGCTCTAAGAAGAGCAGTGGAAGTAGACCTCAAAGATAAAGACAAACATGTATCTCAAGGACTTTATCTACTTACCACTGGAGTTCCTGACCAGGAGATGGTGGGTATCAATACAAAATTTTGCATGTTCTTTGTAAATATTTATTGCTTATTCAGAATTAACCTCAAACTTTTTTCACCTGCCTTCTGTAGTTTGGTGATAGAACACTTGTCTTTCATATAAGTAAGCCCATCAATGGTACCAGGATCTGTGACTTCGCCTCCTGAAATTATTCATTCCTGTATAACTCAAGGCAGGAAATATTGCTGGGTGAATCTCAAAAGGTTCTGGATGTTTTTGTGTGACCCACCCCCCAGCACTCACAGGCACTGTAGATCCCTTTTTCTAGTGACAGCAGGATCTTCCTTGCCCACTCCTTCCTCTATCTGGCAACTCTTCATCAGCCCTCCCATGCCCCATCTGCAGGAGAAGACAACAGTCCACTTCTGCCAGGCCACACATCATTCTCCAGACAGAAGAGGATTTAAATTATAAGGAGAAATCTCTCATCAATTCTGTGACTAACTCTAGAGTAAATTTACTTAAAGTTAAGCTCTGAGGGTCAGATCCTCAGTTGGTATGAAGCGATATAGTGACTTCAGTGGAATGACATTGATTTACACCAGCTGAGAATTTCGCCCTGCAAGTCAATAAAATAGTCACTCTTCTGAAGTTCATGGTGGTAGCCTTTCTTTTTGTCTTGTAGCATACGGTTAATACTTATATGGCCGATGTCTGTGGAGGTTGTGATTTGCAGCTTCACGTTTGTCTGTTCAGTGTAAATGGCTTTGACCCCAATGGCATTATTCCATCCCGCTATGCCAGTCCAAATGAAACTGCCAGCGCGTTTAGAGAAATAGCACATGCGGCCAATGGAAGGTTTCATTGGTTTGGAGAAACAGGTATGTTTTTTAACTTCCATCTTCATACATTCCTCCTCTATTGGGCAAGTTAGTAATGCACTATTACAGGGGCGAGCAAACTTTTTGGCCTGAGGGCTGCATCGGGTTTCTGAAATTGTATGGAGGGCCAGTTGGGGGGACTGTGCCTCCCCAAACAGCCAGGCATGACCCAGCCCCCACCCCCTATCCGACCCCACCCCCCCCTGCTCTCTGTCCCCTGACCACCCCCAGCCCCTAACTGCCGCCCCATCCAACCCCTCCTCTCCTTTCTGACTTCCCCCCTGCCTTCTGACCGCCCCAACCCTTATCCACCCCCCCCGCTTCTTGCCCCCTTACCGCACTGCCTGGAGCACCGGTGGCCGGGCTCTGAAGCTGCGCTGCCCTAGGAGCTTGCAGCCCCGTCTCCCAGAGCATCGTGCCGGCGGCGCAGTAAACTGAGGCTGCAGGAGAGGGGCCGGAGGCTAGCCTCCCTGGCCAGGAGCTCAGAGCCTGGGCAGGATGATCCCACAGGCCATAGTTTGCCCATCTCTGCACTATTACATGCAACTGTTTCCCGAAACAAATAGCTTCTCCTTTACATTGTGTTAAGACATTATACTGGCACTGAAATAGACAGAGGGCTTATCCCAGTTAAGGCCTCTAGGTGCTACTGCAATATAAAAGTTTAATAATGATGCAGGATTTCTGTACTTTAGTATTTTAAAACCTAATTAGAAATGAATGTAATCATAAGTCAACTCCCAGATAGGCATTTCTAAAGACAAACATTTTAAAGTTTTTAATTACTTATGAAGTGTGGGCTAAATTATATCTAGCCCTTATGAAGTACACACTTTACTTTTTTGTTCTCTTTTTCTGTTGATTTTTTTGTGTGCTCTGCAAGTTGCGATATACTTTCTTTAAATAATTACCTATTGATAAGCATATGTTTAATTACCAGGCATTTATGAAAGTGATGATATCAGTATTATTGTGTCTGAAATGGAAAAAGCAGTCAACTACTCCCAAAAGGTATGCTTTAAAAAATACCATTTTCAATTTTCTTTAGAAAATAGCTCTAAAATATTTGTTCAGTTGATGGTGTTCAGGCATTAGCTACAAAATCAAAGTAATTTATAAGATGGTGCATGATTTAGGATAATATAAAATAATGTTTAAAGTAAAAATAGAGTTCTGCTCTGGAAAGCAACTAGAAAACTGGCCTTGTGGTGTTCCATATTTGTGTTTCAATGATTCCATATCAAATATGATTTTATAAGTAAAAGGATGCTCTTTTTATCTGCCAATCCTGTGAACTCAGCCTGGGCTTTGAGACTCAAGCTGGGTGGTTCTTACACATCACCAGTAATAAAGATTCTGCAGGCCAAATTATTCCCTTAATTATTTCTGAACAACCTAAATGGCAATAGTAAATATAACTGTGGGCATAATTTGGCCTGTAGAATCCTTTTATTACTGGTGAAGATACACAGAATGGTCAGAACTCTGCTGTGTAGTCTAATCAAGTTGTAGTTCAGTCTACTGCGGGGGTCTCAAACATGCAGTCCACAGGGTTATTTTCTGCTGCCCGCCAGCTCCCCGCAGCACCCCCGCACTCCCCAGCATTTCAGGGAAGGGGTTGGAATGGGGGCAGGGAAGGGGTGGGAAGGGGCAGGGCAGGGGTGGGGCCTCATGGAAGGGGTGGAGTGGGGGTGTGGCCGGGGCAGCGGGGGGGTGGTCAGTGGTGTGGCCCTCAGGCCAATGTACTAGTCCTCATGTGGCCCTCGTGGTCATTTGAGTTTGAGACCCCTGGTCTAGTGGATAAGGCACTGGGATTGGGAATCCGAAGGCCTGGGTTTCATTCCCCTCTCTGCCTTTGTCCTACTGTGTGATCCATGGGCAAGTCACTCCATCTCTCTATGCCTCCATTTCCACTCCCACCTTTGGCTGTCTTGTACATGTAGATTGTAAACTCTTTGTGGCAGGAACTGGCTCTTACTTTGTACAGCACCTTGCGGAACGGAGCATCTAGGCACCGCTGTAATACATGTAACAGAAAATTGACTGTTCGTACCCAGGTTGATTTTGCATTGCCATCAGTTTTACTTGTAAACTAAGCTAATATAATATGGAATCATTTATATACAACAAAAATGGCCATTTGATTTTTTTCTCAAATTACATTCAATGTAATGTCATGCATTTGACGTGCCTGTTTCTCTTGGAAATAGTTCTTCTGACTAATGCTAAAATTAGACACCTTGAGGTAAATGTTCAAAAATATACCCCCTCATCATCTGCCCCCCTTATTGAAAATCTACCTCCTCAACTAAGGAAAGATGGTAACCTCTGTATGTAGGTTATTTTATTATTTTTAATATGGTTTTTTTTTTCTGTAATGCTCTCTCCGTAAGAATAAATGTGCTTGTTTGGAAAGGTCTGTGTGGCAACTTATAAATGTTCACAGCTTCTGAGGAGAAAACAAAACACAGATGCAGGCATGGTTAGGCAGTCTGGCTTGCCAGGGAACTCACACTGTAGGCAAGGAACTGTGCAGCCTGGAAAAAAACCCAGTTAGGAGGGACAAAGACCTGGGTCTCCCCACCAAGAGATGTGATGGCTGAGGAAGCCAAGAAGCCTAGAGTAGGTTGGACCATGGAGGCGGTTGCAGATTCAGTTGCCCCAAACTGTCACAGATGTAATATAGTTACAGTTTAGAAGTTAAATTTTTAATATATGGAAGACCCTGAGGAAGGTATATTGTATTCTGATATCTTTGTTGCTCAGGAAAATGCAGAGGGAAGGAGATTCCATTGACAAAAACAAGGTAGATATTCAGGAGAGTCTTATGTCTTATTTTTTGCTTGTATCATTTTAAATTAACCACCTAGTATTCTCATAGCTAATCTGTGTAAAACATTTAGTTGTTGGCTTTATCCTCTCTCTCCCACTCAATCCTGTTTGTGACTTGTTTTAAATCAGATTGTATACTCTTCAAGCCAGGGATTTTCTTTGTGTGTTTGTGCAGTGCAAAGCACAGTGGGGCTCCAATCCTGACTGGGACAGGTAGGTGTTGCTGTATTACAAATAAGAAATAGTAAGGGGCCTGTTTAAAGTGTGTACTTAGATTGCCTGCAAAGGAGCTGTTAAGCATAGCAACAATCTGAATTTTCATTTCAGTGTGCCTTGCTGGTGGAATCCTTAAAGCAACGTTCAGGAACACAGTTGGTTAATCAGTTTATCCCAGAAGAAGACTTAAAGATGCTTTTGAAAAAGGAGAGAACTAGAGCACAGAAATTGCTGCCTCCTAAACCTACAGCTCTCACTCTGGCTAGAATGGTTTGATTTCATTTATTACCCATATTTTAAAGATGAAATCTGTTTTAGTCAGTGACAATACACAAGAGGTAAGATGCTGCCCTTTAGAAGAGAAAAGTGCTTAAGATGGAAATTTCAGGAAATATCTTTTTGGTAAAATACCATAATAATATTCAGCAATCTGGTAGTTAGGGTATGTAAGCTAGAGGTGATCAGGTTTGTTATGCTGTTTGCTCCAGAATGCTCCCTGTACATTCAGTGGTATAGCAAAGGTCTGACCCTGCTGTTGAAGCCAATAGGAGTTCAATGAGAAAATACAGCATAGTGAATTAGTTGGGCTGGGGTGCTCCTGAAAGTTACCCTGTGCTAAAACTCATCTGCAAATTTGTCATTGGTACCAAAGTAAAGGGGAGATAGAAAATAGGCTCTAGTGTATGGAGTGTGAGAATTCTGTAACAAGATACAGTCAAAAGGAAATGTTTAGAAGATTCACTCGTTATCTGTGCTTTTAGAATATCAAAGACAATCATGAGGGGGAGAAAAATGCTGCCTTAAAAGCTCTGACATGGCGTCCAACTAGTGCCAAAGCAGAAATCCCACCACGTATGTATAGATAAAATTCATTATTTTATATCGAAAGCCACTGGAATAGTTAGATTAGAACAAGTGTGTTTATCTTCGCAAATACTTTCTAGAACTTGATTGTACACTTCTTAACCAGACAGCTATGACTATTAGGAAACATGACAATTGTTTTCAAAGTAAAGCTATTTCAGTTTAGAAAATCAGAACTGATTTGGTTCTAAATTCATATTCCATCATCTCTTGAAGTTTCAGCCAGTGGGGAGTAATGTGTATTGTTACTTGCCTTCCCCAATGATTATGGTATTAATCTCTCGGCCTCAGATTCATAAATCTGTTCATTTTACCTCTTTGTAAGTGTCTAAGCTTGTTGATCCCCACTTATATATGGAGAGCATGACTGAGTTAATAATATTTGACCATTTTTATCTACATGTAAAATCTTTTAGGTATTTCAATCTGTGACAATGTAAAATTATGAAAAGAGTAGTACAGTGGAGTAACATTGCAAAAGCAAACATGATTGTCCTATATGAAACAATACAGTATTTACTTTTATATTATAGCTCAGCCAATAAAAGAATTGGCTCAGACTTCTGGGAAGAAGAAACATAAATCAAGAAAACAGCCACAGATCTCCCTCTCAGTATTTTATATTGACAAAGGAAAAAATGTGGGTAAGTACTCTCAGCATCTGACACCGAAAAATGTGTCTCTTCATTTACAAAACTATTTAGATATTGGCTAAACCCCAGCAAGCTTTTTACACTGATTTTTACACATGAGAGAAATGTATGGAAAATGGTTTGTCAAACGGTGAACCATACAACCAGTGATTTATTTTATACTTTCATTGATTTCCTGCATGATCTTAGCCGAATCACTTCTCTCTACATCATTTCAGTATATGTACACTGAATGGAATGACATTTACCCACCTTTGTAAAGTTCTTTGAAATCATCTGGTCAAAGATATTATAAGTCAATAGTATTGTCATTGTAGTATGAGCCCATGTGGAAAAGTTTGGATCACAATGCTCCACAGCAAATACAAGTTTAAAAGGGAAGTGACATTTTTTTATATACAAAGTGTTTTAAAGAATCTTAGGCACATATATTATGCCAACTACAGAAAAGATTCCATTGACTTAAGCATGGCCATGATTTCACCCAGAGTGTTTAACTTCACTTTTTTCTGCTCTGGCTAGGTGCAGTTTACAGAAAGTATCCAAAGAAAAAAAGCGTGAAGAGGTCTATTCCTTTTGCTACACTGCCAAAGGAAGAGGAAATATGTTCAAGCAAAGAGGTATTCAGTTATTTATTAATGTTATCACCATCTTTATTAGACCACTTAAAAGAAATTAACATTGAAAATGAATATTTGTGACTTAGACAAATATAGTTTTGTACGTGGTTTTAATATTTGCTGTCCTATATCTAGTTAACTTAAGAGTGCTCTGTTTTCTCTCTTAAAAGTGGTTGAACAAGTACAGTATAAAAAAGTTGAAGTTAGAGTTGCCCAGAATGATGTTTGGTCCCAACTGTGTTCACCAGAAGAAAATGGTGGAGTCTTTGCACAAGAAAGTGTCAGCAAAATACTGTACCATCTTCCCCAGTGTAGAAATCAATGTAAGTTGATGCAGATATCATGAACCCTTGTATCTGAGGTGCATATCATAACATGATTCATTTAACACAGTTCCAGTCAATCTCTAATTGTGCCAAACCAGTGTTAAACTTACCCTATGGGTTAAGTTGTTGTTTTCCCGCAATATACAAAAACAACACGGGTCTATCTGTTAATAAGAAGGTGTATATTATTTAAAATTACTGTGGGTAATATACAGCACACCTGTACAAATATATGTATGCACTTAACATCCCTAGACTGTTTCTAGATTAAGATGTCTTCTGTCCCTGCAATTTGAAAGGAAAAAAAATAAAGGGCTAAATCTATCAGTTCTTACTCAAATAGATTTCCCACTGAAATCAGTAAGAGTTGTGTGTGAGTAGTAGCTGATGGATTTGATTCTGGCTATAAACATTTCCACGTAATTAGTCAAAGTACAATCTGAGGGAAACAGCAATTTACCCTAAGGTATTAATCAATGGTCTGTCACCTAACAAAAGTGACACCATAAAAATGCAAGAAATAAATGTATCCAGTCAAATTCTATCATATGCACCCTCGCTTGACCAGAGCCAGGTTTTCCTAATGTGGTTAAACCTACAACAACAGCCAAAGGTGTAGTATGGGAGCCACTGTGTCATGGGTGTTCTAGATGGTAACATTCATGTCCCTGAGCAGCCATACAGACTGACATAGCAGCATAGTACATGTCTGCTGAAATAAGACATTATTCTTCCAATGGTGTAAATTGTTCTAGGGTATTGTGAAACACCTACAATTTCAGCCTAAGGAACTAGAAGACTATGTTGAACAAATGGAGAGGGTGTTATGTTGCTATATAAGAAGAATACAGTGGCTTCTCTCAGGTAGGCTTTACATCTGGGATAGGGATGAGGTTATAATCCATGGTTGTGCGAGTGTAATCCAAGCATGATTAAAATATTTCCTCTTGCTTACTCCTTCTACTGGCTTAAATTTGGACAGCATAGTAAACATTAGGTCTGAGTAAGGAGCTAGTGTATCTATTATTCCATGATTATTTAGCTGCACAGTTTGCTGAAGGTTCCACTCCCTTGTCCTCTCCTTGTTGCAGAATTGTGCTCCAGAATCTAAACTTTCAATTTTTTAAATTAATGTTTATGGTAAAGTCCTCATGGTTGTAAAGAAAACCTTGAAAGATGAACTCGGGTTGTATGTACACTGCAATGAAAAACCCACAGCTGGTCCATGCCCTCTGACTCAAGCTCACGGGGCTCACGTTGCAGGGCTGTTCCACTGCAGTGTAGGCTTTCTGGGCTCAGGATGGAACCTGAGCTCTGGGACCCTCCCACCTTGCAAGGTCCTCCAGCCCAAACCCAGAAGTCTACACTGCAATGAAACAGCCCCACAGCCTGAGCCAGCTGGCCAGCTGCAGGTTTTTATTTGCAGTGTATACATACCTTAAGTGCAAACTTGGCATGCAATATTCTGTTCCAGAGTCCACGGAGAGCTTGAAACACTAGCTTTGAGTCGTGGGAACTGCCCCTGTTAATCTCAATAGGGTATTAACCCTAAAACCCAAAGATTTCAAGGCAATCCAAGTAACTATGTGGAATTTAGAAGAGTCCATCTTTAAACAGAAAGTTGTTCTAAACCTTATTTGCAGCATAGTTGGTACTCTGTTATAATAGGTTAAATATCAACACTAAATATTTCACTGCTGATCATTTTAATAAAAACATCTATTTAATATGCTTATCCCACAAATCCAAATGGCTTGTCATGCCTCCTCAGTGCCAGAAGTCTTTATTGCTCTTATCTAGCGGCCAAAAGCTCCTGCTTTCCCACCTGACTTCTAGAATGCAATGATCAGCTGTGGGAAAAAAAAAGTCAATGCTGAAAATTGAAGATGTGGAGATAGTGTCAAATACATTAAATTTTCTGTCAAAAAATCACACGGGGGCTACTGTACTGCTTGTGGTATTGATGTTTATTTTTAAAAACTCAAAAAAATGTAAAGAAGTTGCAGTGGAATTTCCAATCTGCCACCCCAGAGGACAGCAGAATCCAGGGACCTTGCAGCTGAATTTAGACCCTGCTTGCTATGCAGGACATGGAGCCTTGCTCGTACATTTTTTTAGTGTTTGTGAAGAGTACCAGGTTGATATTCCTGGAAACAGAACATGGCCTCAGCAATGCAAGCTTCCCCACATCCACCACTGCTAATGTGCCTCAATCTTGACATGGAAGGCCCATTCCAAGGATGAAAGAATGGTTCAGTATCCAAACTGATTAAGTCTTGGGCTTCATGTACAGCTATATAGCAGCACAGCTACACCACTGTAGCACTTTAGTGAAGACGTTCCTACGCCTACAGGAGAGCTTCTCCTATCAGTGTTGTTAATCTACTTCCCCGAGAGGCGGTAGCTATATCAGTTCTCCCGCTGACATGGTGCTGTTTACATGGGGATTATGTCAGTATAATTTAGGGTTGTCAAGTGATTTAAAAAAATTAATCGTGATTATTTGTGCTGTTAAACAATAATAGAATACTATTTATTTAAATATTTTTGGATTTTTTTTTACATTTTCAAATATAGTGATTTCAATTACAACATAGATTACAAAGTGTACAGTGCTCACTTTATATTTTTTATTACAAATTTGCTCTGTAAAAAACAAAAGAAATAGTATTTTTCAGTTCACCTAGTACAAGTACTGTAGTGCAATCTCTTTATAATGAAAGTTGAACTTACAAATGTAGAATTATGTACAAAAAAACCCTGCATTCAAAAACAAAACAATGTAAAACTTTAGAGCCTACAAGTCCACTCAGTCCTACTTCAGCCAATCGCTCCGACAAACAAGTTTGTTTACATTTGCAGGAGGTAATGCTGCCCGCTTCTTGTTTTCAATGTCACCTGAAAGTGAGAACAGGCGTTTGCATCGCAGTGTTGTAGACGGCGTCACAAGATATTTATGTGCCAGATGCGCTAAAGATTCATATGTCCCTTCATGTTTCAGCCACCATTCTAGAGGACATGCATCCATGCTGATAATGTGTTCTGCTTGATAACGAGCCAAAGCAGTGCGGACTGACACGTTCAGTTTCATCATCTGAGTCAGATGCCACCAGCACAAGGTTGATTTTCTTTTTTGGTGTTTCGGGTTCTGTAGTTTCTTTTAAGACTTCTGAAAGCATGCTCCATGCCTCATCCCTCTCAGATTTTGGATGGCACTTCAGATACACCTCTACCCCAATATAACGCTGTCCTCGGGAGCCAAAAAATCTTACAGCCTCATAGGTGAAACCCTGTTATATCAGACTTGCTTTGATCCACTGGAGCGCGCAGCCCCCTCTCCCCCCTCCCCCCCGGAGCGCTGCTTTACTGTGTTATATTCGAATTCATGTTATATCGGGTCGCATTATGTCGGGGTAGAGGTGTACTTAAACCTGGGGTCGAGTACTGTAGCTATTTTTAGAAATCTCACATTGGTACCTTCTTTGTGTTTTATTAAATCTGCTGTGAAAGTGTTATTAAAATGAATATGTGCTGGGTCATCGTCCGAGACTGCTAGAACATGAAATATATGGCAGAATGCTGGCAAAACAGAGCAGGGGACATACAATTCTCCCCCAAGGAGTTCTGTCGCAAATTTAATTAACACATTTTTTTAGCAAGCATCATCAGCATGGAAGCATGTGCTCTGGAATGGTGGCCAAAGCATGAAGGGGCATACGAATGTTTAGCATATCTGTCATGTAAAGACCTTGCAGTGCTGACTACAAAAGTGCCACGTGAATGCCTGTTCTCACTTTCAGGTGACATTGTAAATAAGAAGCAGGCTGTAGTATCTGTAGTAAATGTAAACAAACTTGTTTGTCTTAGCGATTGGCTGAACAAGAAGAAGGACTGAGTGGACTTGTAGGTTCTAAAGTTTTACATTGTTTTGTTTTTGAGTGCAGTTACGTAACACAAATGTAGACTTTTTTTTAAGTTACACTTTCATGATAAAGAGATTGCACTACAGTACTTGTATGAGGTGAATTGAAAAATACTATTTCTTTTGTTTATCATTTTTATAGTGCAAATATTTGCACTGTACACTTTGTATTCTGTGTTGTAATAGAAATCAATATTTGAAAATGTAGAAAAACATCCAAAATATTTCATAAACTTCAATTGGTATTCTATTGTTTAATAGTGCAATTAATCACGATTATTTTTTTTGAGTTAATCACATGAGATAACTGCAATTAATTGACAGCCCTAGTATAACTACATTGCTTAGGCATGTGGACAAAGTGTAGACCTGGCCTTTGACCTGTACATCTTCAAAAGACAAGCCTGGGTGCTTAAATTCACAACTTTGCTAGACACTAAAAAACATGGTCTTAAAGACACTGGATGTATGGGCTTATTACAACAATCTCTCCACTAACTCCCCTTTTTTGTCCAATGACAGAAGGGGTGTCAATGGGCCACTTCATCTTGAATGGTCCCTTAGAAGCTGTGTTAACTATGTATGTTAAATAATTTTTTCCATCTTGTATGTAGTTGTGAAACTCTGAGGGATGTCTACACTGCAATTAGAAACCCGCGGCTGGCCCATGCCAGCTGATGTGGGCTTGCGGGCTCAGGCTAAGGGCTGTTTAACTGAGGTATAAATGTTCTGACTCAGGCTGCAGCCCAAGCTCTGGGACCCTCCCATTTTGCTTTGTCCCAGAGCCCAGGCTTCAGCCTGACGGTCTACACTGCAGTGAAACAGCCCCTTAGCCTGAGCCCCACAAGCCAGAGTCAGCTGGCATGGGTCAGCTGCAGGTTTTTAATTCAGTGTAGACATACCATAAATGCCTTTCACAGACCTGAATAAGAGCTCTGTGTAGCTCAAAAGTTTGTCTTTCACCAACAGAAGTTGATCCTATAAAAGATATACCTCATCCACCTTGTCTTTCTAATATCCTGGCCCAATACAACTACAGTACAACAATGCTGCAAACAATGGAAAATTGAACTGATAATCTCAGCTGAAATAGACTCATTTTATAAATATACTATGAACTGCTATCATGCTCTAAATCTCATGTTCTGGACTAGGAAGCCGGCGATTATTTGGCACCATTTTGGAGACAAAAGTATGCATCTTGATTGATACATCTGGTTCCATGGACCCTTATTTGCAACAGGTCACAAAAGAGCTTACCTCCCTCATCTGGGAACAGCTAAGAAAGAATAATGCTAGGTATGTGTGAAAAGCTGATGACTGAAAGTGGTATAATGCTAAATAGCTAATTAAATGGTATTGAAACACAATAGGAGCAGTTATTAGTAACTAGTACAGAATATATGATTTTTTAAACCAGTATCTATTAAATCTTACATCTTTTCAAAGGATGTAAAGCAGTACATCCTTGATTATTTGAATCTCATTTATCTGAAATGACCTCTTATCCAAAATAGTTTTGTCCCCCAGCATCTGTTGTTTACAAAGATAATTTGATCAAAAACCTTGATTAGCTAAACTTTTTTAAAAATCACCCATTCAGATAATAGAGGTTGAATAGGTCTCAGTATACAGAACATACACTGGCATTGCTTTTTAAAGCAGTGCTAGCATGAGAGGGAGACCATGCCTCAGAATAGACTTGGACAGTCCAGTTAGTTTGCAATCTTTCAGAGAGCACCATTTGAATAAGTGTTGTGAGCTGTTCTCTGATGGAAGGAAAAACACAACTCAGGACTCAGAAGAGAGAGAGAGAGAAGGGAGTACCCACCAGGAAACTCAGTGGAAAGCATGCGCAAGCCCAACCCAATAAAGTACAGTCCAGATGCTAGCTATCATCAGCTGGGAAACCGTGAAAATCTGTAGGCCAGCAAGATGGCAGCCACTGGGGACTGAAAGTAACAGTAACGTATAAGACCACTTGGATGAAATGAACTTCCAATTTATTATTTGTATTACAGTAGCAGCTAGAGGCCCCATGTGAGTTCAGAGCCCCACTGTGTTAAGCACTTTGCAAACACACTATTAAGAGATGATACCTGCACTAATATGCTGACAATCTAACTAGAAAAGACAGTAAAAGGGTCTGAGAAAGGAAATATTGTAACATATAGTTTGCATAGATACATTTTGTAGGTGGGGAGAACTAAGGGATGAAGAGATTAAGTAATTTACCCATGGTCACACAGTGAGTCTATGGCAGAGCTAGGAACTGAACTCAGGTCTCCTCAGTCCCAATCCTGTGCCTTACCCACAAGAGTATTATTCCTCCCAAACTTAACCTAAATATAAAAAATAGAACACATAGGTGCTGACATTTGACACTAAAATATAATTGTGTATTAGGATGCTGATATTGGCATTGTCAATAACAGAATTACATCTTTCTTGCCAGGTTTAACCTGCTGAGATTTGCAGAAGATATAGACACTTGGCAGGAGTTTCTTGTAGAGGCTACAGATGAAACATGTCATGATGCTGTACAATGGGTGTCAAAATTCCAAGCTCATGGCACTACATGCGTCCTTAAGGCTTTGCAGGTTAGTTAACTGTACATCATACTGTGGCAAAATGTGTATTATGATAATAAAAACATTGCTTTACATAACCAAATTATTTTCCAGCAGTAGTGTCAGTTAAGTGCTAATTTAGCACAAAACTCTTGAAAAATGTGTAATATATTGAACAGATCTGGGATCCAAGCCACATTTGGATCCAGTCCTTATCCCAAAGTTCAGAGGTGTTTGGAAACGTCATTTAGTATTGGAGTCAGCAGAAACCTAAAATGTTTCATTCTTTTAGATTAATCCACTAACCCTCTGCACATTCAACCAAAGTTTAGAAAAAAGAGATAACATGCCCATAACTAGTTCTTCAAGAGAAGAGCCCTTGTAATGCCACTTGTTTGGGATATTACATGTGGTTGGGGACAAGTCGGAGCCCCCTAGAAAAGCAGGGTCACTGGGCCATGTACATGCTGCTTTGTGGATCCAAACTGTCACACTTGACAATATATAAAGTGCCATATCCACTCTGCTTCCTTTTTCCACGTAATCAAACATTCACCTAAAGGCTTCAAAGAAGTGGAAAAAGTAGATGAGAAGTGTGAATCTATATGGGCAATCACTTGAAGTACAGTAACTAATAAAAAGAAAAGGAGTACTTGTGGCACCTTAGAGACTAACAAATTTATTTGAGCATAAGCTTTAGCTACAGCTCACGAAAGCTTATACTCAAATAAATTTGTTAGTCTCTAAGGTGCCACAAGTACTCCTTTTCTTTCCTTTTTGCGGATACAGACCAACACGGCTTCTACCCTGAAACAAGTAACTAATAAGTATCCCTTCTTTCTCTTGTGAGAATTGCCAGAATACTATGAAAGAGTAACTCTTAAGAGGTGAATATGTAGAGGGCTAATTAGGGATCCTACGATCCCTAAATTGGAATCAGTTCTGGAAAACAAGTCAAGAGAGTATTACTGGCGAAATGTAAATCTAACTCCAGATTGCCTCCAATTGGGAGTTTTGTAAGACTATCTTAGGTAAGGCTGCACTGGATCTAGTAGAATATAATCTCAGTCCCATCGTCCCAGTACAAGTTTTCTTAGTGAAATACCTGCCAAGTCATAATATTCTGATTTTCAAAGGTTGAGTCCCTACAAGTTCAACTGAAGTCAATAGGGGACTTACTAGCTTAGCTGAAGTCACAAGCTTTCAAAATCAGGACCAACTAGTCTTCCTACCTAGTCTAATTCACTGAGACAGTCTCGGAAGATTATTTTTCCCTGGGTTTATTGTCTTATGTTACGAACATTCTATCAATTTAGAAAAAAAGTTATATCCTTTCTAAACAGTAACTAAGATCCTTTTCATATTCAATATAGTCATTTTCTGTTCCATGAATGTTGATATGATTTGTGTACAGTTACCTAAGTAAACAGGATTTAGAAAACATTACAATAAAGAAGTGAAAATGCTGTTTAAGTGATACCCCAATGTTTAAATTCATTTTCTGCTTTTTCAGAAAGCTTTCTGTTTTCAAGATATAGAGGCACTGTATGTTCTGACCGATGGAAAGCCAGACACCAGCTGCAGTCTCATTCTAAAAGAAGTTGAAAAGATTAGAATGAAACAAACTACTAAAATCCACACCATTTCTTTTAACTGTTCAGACAGGTATATATTACTTTACAGAATAATATGAAATTCATTAAAATTACTAGTTTAGGTATTGTCATTGTAATGCTCCCAATGGTAACACAAGAGCATGAGTACCAACATCAGGGTAGACTGTTAAAAACCAGGGCACGAACTCCTGATTGGTTATGAGTTCTAAACTTAGATTTCATCAGCCAACTGCAAACTCCTCAAGCACTTTAACAGTCTTAAATGGAGTCACAGACAGAGACTCCTTGCATACTCGGGTCTGTCTTGCCACACAGGTGAGCACAGCTCTGTGATAGCTGGCCCTTTATACTAAGCACAGTAATATTCAGGTTACTCCTGATCCCAAAGGAATAGTCACCACAGGTCAATTGCGCTTTAGGTCTGACACCTACAGTGATTGTAACTAATCCTATAGTAAACAATATGAAGACTTATTAGATAGGAAAAGGAAATTGCTTGCTTTAACCTTATAAATAACTCTCCAAACAGACACACAAATGACTTAGTCTTAGGTTTCAAAAAGTAATAAAGGCTTCTATAACCAGTCATCTCTATTTGTCCTTTAGGGCTAACCTAGGCTAAACCTCTAAGGATCTCTTGCTTATGCCTAGAAACACCTTGCATCCCCAGAGTCCAAGCAGCATAGAGATACCTTGTTCCTTTTGTCTGGGATTTTTATCCCCCTCCTGCCATGTGCTCTGAGCTTCCAACTCAGCTAATAGGACTAGAGCAGAACAGTAATAAGTCTGTAGATGCTACCTACGCTGATGGGAGGGATTCTCCCATCGGTGTAGGTAATACACCTTCCCAAGAGGCGGTAACTAGGTCAATGGAAGAATTTTTCCATTGACCTAGTTCTGTCTACTCTGGCAGTTAGGTTGATTTAACTACACACTTAGGTGTGTGGATTTTTCACATTCGCGAGCAACATAGTTAAGCCAACTTAATTTTCTGGTGTAGACCAGACTATAATTAGTGTCTGTCTCCTGTGTAATGATTCACAGCTACAGAGGCTCACAATGGAGTCTCATATATTACATTACAATATGGAACACAGATATTAACAAGCAAGATTAATGGATGCAGCAACTCAAGCAATCAGTAGAGTCCAAACACTAAACTCTCTTATAATTGTAATACCTACCTATTTTATCAATATTAACCAACAAGTGAGGCAGACAGATTCCAGTTCTGTATCTGTTAGTGTCCAGTTGAGACATGGATGCCATAGCATTAGCTGGCACCTGGCCTGCCAGCATCACAGTCATGTTTTGCGTTTCTTGTTTTCCTGAAACTCTGGATGTGGAGTGTTGTGGTGACTTAACACATACCTTGATTTACAGATTCAGATAATAGGTTGAGCCAGCAATTATGGCTGTTTAAAAACAAACCTTATGTTGTAAACTGAGCAAGTCTCTTAATGTGTAACATATGACATTTGTGTCCTTTATTAATAGTATATCATCCCAACTATACATATAAAATGATGGGGTCTAAATTAGCTGTTACCACTCAAGAAAGGGATCTTGGAGTCCTTGTGGATAGTTCTCTGAAAACATCCACTCAATGTGCAGTAACAGTCAAAAAAGTGACAGAATGCTGGGAATCATTAAGAAAGGGATAGATAATAGGACAGAAAATATCATGTTGCCTCTATATAAATCCATGGTACGCCCACATCAATACTGTGTGCAGATGTTGTTGCCCTATCTCAAAAAAGATATATTGGAATTGGAAAAGGTTCAGAAAAGGGCAACAAAAATTATTAGGGATATGGAATGGCTTCCGTATGAGGAGAGAGTAATAAGACTGGGACTTTTCAGCTTGGAAAAGAGATGGCTAAGGGGAGATATGATTGAGATCTATAAAATCATGACTGGTGTAGAGAAAATAGATAAGGAAGTGTTGTTTACTACTTCTCAAAACACAAAAACTAGGAGTCACCAAATGAAATTAATAGGCAGCAGGTTTAAAACAAATAAAAGGAAGTATTTCTTCACACAAAGCACAATCAGCCTGCGGAACTCTTTGCCAGAGGATGTTGTGAAGGCCAAGACCGTAACAGGTTAAAAAAAGAAATAGATAAGTTCATGGAGGATAGGTCCATCAATGGCTATTAGCCAGGATGGGCAGGGAGGGTATCCCTAGCCTCTGTTTGCCAGAAGCTAGGAATGCGTGACAGGTAATGGATCACTTGATGATTACTTGTTCTGTTCATTCCTTCTGGGGCACCTGGCACTGGCCACTGTTGGAAGACAGGATACTGGGCTAGATGGACTTTTGGTCTGACCCAGTAGGGCCCTTCGTATGTTCTTATATTTAATATAACTTTTCTGATCCTAACTTAGACTGAAATTAAATCTCAGTGTCTTTATTTTTGGTGTAGACTTTAGGGGCCAGCTCCTCAATTTGTGTAAATTGTCATAGCTCCGTTGACTTCAATGGGAGTTACGACAGTTTACACTTGTGGAGGACCTGGCCCTAGAGATAGAGATCTATTAAATGACTTACTATGGCAATAAAATAAGTTACTTATTGTACCTGTGATATTTTTCTCCAGTATGTAAATCCACACATTTCTGCCTAGAAGTCTGGGTTCCAGTGCTTATTGCTATGCTGTCCCTATAACTGTTGGTCAAAAGTAACCAGCCTTTGTAGTTTATGATTACTAAGTATTATTATATAATTTATATATCCCCGATAGCTGGAAAAGACTCTACAAATATCTAAATCATTTCTAAGCTTACTCCCCAAACTGCATGCTTAGAAATACAAGAGTCCCTGACAGTAAGACTCTATTAATGCTCAAGAGCAGTCATTACTGGTAATTTACTGCTTCATTGTCAACAGAAGAGCTAATGAATTTCTGAAGAAGCTGGCCTCTCAAACAGGAGGACGCTACCATCGCTGTATTGGAGACATGGATGGACAGTTAGCAGCACACAGAATGTTGACAGAAGGGTTTGATGATGATGATGTATGTTCAATAGTTATTTGGATTGTGTTTCTTTATGGACTGTATATTTTCTTCCAGATCTAAACTACATTTTAAAAAAATAAAATATAAGACTCCCAAGGTATCTTGCACTGAGATGTTTGGGATCCGAACAACAAAATTTAATGTCTGGCTATACCTATTGCCCAGCCACAGTGAGGAGGTGAATGAAGCCATCGAAGGAGTGTAAGATGCAAAAGAATTTGGAAATGAGAGCAAACCAAAACCCTGGATCTGAATACCCCCGAGTTTTATCAAAGTTCTGCTGTCCTCACTACCACCTATTTATGTTTTATCCATCTATTATGTCTTGGGTTTAGATTATAAAATATTTAGGACAGGGACTGTCATTTACTGTGTTTTTACTGTGCTTAACATACTGGGTCTCCAACCTGATTGAGGCCTCCAGGCACTATTGCAATAGAAATGTGTCATAAAAATAAAGACCAGATCCACCTCAAGTAGAATTTGGAGTTAAACACTCTGTTCTATCTCTTCATAAATAGAAGATCTTGTCTGGATCTGGTGAGTGTGAAGTTCAGAAGTTTGGGTTCAGTTATTTATATTTGCTGCCCTAAGATTTGTAAGCGATTGCTGTAGATTCTAGCAACAACATTTTAATTTTATATTTTAGGATCCAGTTTTTCCTTTCTTCGAAGGAGATGATTTAAAGAAACTTGCTCAAGAAGTAGCAAAAGCCAGAAGCTTTTTAATGCAAGCAAAATCCTTTAGGTGTGTATCTATCCAGGATCTTTTAATGAATACTACTTTTCTTTCATAGAGGGAGCCAAGGAGGAAGTTAGATGGTTAAAGAATATCTGGCTACCAATTTCTGCTTACAAAAGAATCATTTTATCTCACCTATATTTGTCTCTTGCACTCATGGCATTATTTTTAAGTGTGAGGAAGGGACATTCATGCAGACTGCCTCCTCTATAGTTTCTGTTCATGTTCTTATACCGCAGCCAATCACCAGTATCTGAGCATCTTCTAGAAGTGCACTGAGCTATGTGACTAATATCTCTGTCTCTTGTGGGTGTGTCTCTCCCTTTTCCTAGGTGAAAAATTCTGTGAGGTTGATCATCTTGTTCAGCTCTCCCCTCTTGCCTACCAAACCAAGGTAGTGTTTGGTGCCTATCTTCTTCAGAGAGAAAAGTGGCTCTATCTGATGTGAGCTTCCTCCTCCCTTGCACTCTCCGTCAGCCTGATGACAGAATCTGAAGCATCAGTCCTACTCTTATCTGCCAACACCAGTACCTGCTCCCTCTGTCTTATCCTCTTGTGACTTCTATGACCCTCCACCATCTTCTGCATAGAATCTCTTTCTACTTGCAACTTTTCTTTCAGCATCTCTGCTTCCTCGCTTCCACATTCTGTCAGGGTCCCACAGGGTTCAGTGCTGTCCCCTCATCACTTCTCTCTGTGTGCTTCAGTTCTAGGCAGCCTAATCTATCCTCATGGTTTATGTTACCATCACTATGCCAGTGACTCCCAGACAATTTCTCTCTCCTCCCCATCCCCTTCCCCTTCTGGATTTCCTGCCACCATTACAAGTTCTTATCACAGAAAGATATGGCACTTATGAAGAACGGCATTACTCATCGGTTAAATTTTGTAAATCATTTATGTAACAAACTTGCATAATTTTACAAACAACCTCATAGTGCTCTGAAAAATATCATCTTAAAAACTATCATCTGTTCTGGTACCCATCAAGTCCACAAAAAATTAATTTCAACAAGTACAACTGAACGACAATTGATCCTAATGTCCTTACAATGTCATCCTGATGTCACCCGGGGCCAGGGTCAGTGCTTAAATTGTGCCAGGGCTTATCAGGGCTGAGCCCTGGCACCTCTCAGGTTGGCAATTCATAGCCCCGGCACCTCTGGGCTTGTTGCATAAAGTTATGTAAAAAAAAAAATTGATTGAAGCCCAGCACATCTTTCATTACAAATTAAGCAATGGCCGGAGCTAATTGGAGAGACATAGTAATAACTATATAACTACATACCTTCCTTTAGGAAAAAATGCTGTAATAATTTTACATTCCTTATTTTTCCTTTTAAATAGGTTGCTATTAGAAAAATGGAATTTGGACCAAAAGGACAGTTCTTTTTTAAAAAAAAAAAATCCTCAGGTAACCAGTCAGTACAAAACAAGTCATTGATTGTATATATTTTTATAAGAATGTTGTTTCAAATTAGAATCCCATATTTTCCAACTTTGGAGAGAGTCATTGCTTAATGTAAATAGCTATTCATTCCAGCTGTTTTAGTGTTTAGCTCAATTAGCTTAACAGCAGCACCTAACAAATACATGCACAAGAAAGTTCACAGGTTGTAATGTGTTTTGAGAGGATGAAAAGTGCTATACAGGTGTATGTTTTTATTAAGGGCTCCATGCTTCAGAAAGAATAAATAGCAAAGCTCTTTTGGAGGCGTAGTACCCAATATTATGTGTTTTTGCTGGAATCAAAATTTACAAGAGATTCTAGTACATGTCTCTTGGTAACATGTGACTATCAGGTTATAAAAACTTTAAATAGTAAAGCACAGTGTATATGGGTATCATCAGCATCCAGGTATAGCAGGGTTCAGACAAATGGATTCCAAGATAAAAATGAGAGCACTGTTTACCAAAGTTTTAAATGAACCAAAGATGCAGTGTTCAAGCATGCTCAAGCAGTGTTCAAGCATGCTTCAATGCAGCTCTTCCCTACTTCATTTAATATATTATTTTAATAGGCATGCATTGAGTAAGGAAGCCCTTCTTCACTTGATGTGACTTCAGTGGGACTACTCATATGTTAGTACATAACTTTTATCTCTGTACTTAATCTGTGCATATGTTTAGGTGCTTTGCCAGGTCAAGGCTGTGACAGAGGTGAAGACTTCCTGCCAGTTGGAGCCTGCAGCTTGGACAGTAAATCAGGCCCAGAATGCACATACAGTTCAACCTTAGGGTTAGGGTTTTGAAAAATGAAGCAAATTTGCAATGTAATTAATAGATAAAATGGGGATACAACTGTTTCTCCTAACTGAGGTTCCAAACATTTTTTACACTGTATTATTATAATAAGAATTGCTTCAATTAATTGGCATTGTATATTGAGCCTCTTATTTGGTTGTTTGTTGTTTTGTTTTGTTTTTTACAGTTATTTTAAGAGACTCCAGATATTATCCTTGATGGGTAAAAGAGATGGACTATCATCCTAAAAAGAAAATTATTCCCAACGTCTTTATATAGTGATGTCAAGAAACAACTGTTTGCACAGAAAAAAAATAAAGCCTAAAGTTGAAGAGAATGCATTTGCCAAAAAGATTTTGCAAATAACTGTTTTCACTTCTTGATCTAAATTTTCTCTTTGCTGCCATTACAAGTAGGAAGGAAAGATGATTCTAGAAATCAGCAGACCCACAAGCAAGCAATACCCTTTCATGCTGATAAAGTCCAGCTGAATTCAATATGGGTCCAATTCAACTGTCAACTAAAATCAAGGGAGAGACTATCATTGACATTAGTGGTAGTTTGCTCAGATTTCTTTGGTAGCAGTTCCAGAGAGCACTGTTCCCTCTAAGCTGTACACGTGTGCGCGCGCACACAGATCCTAAACCCTGCGCATACAGCAAAACACCGCATACACAAAAATTTGCACAGAAGCACAACAATTTGCACAGAAGACATTTTTTGCGCACACGGCCTGTCAAAAATTAGAGGGAACATTGCCAGAGAGACTGGACATATGTTCACAGGAGTCTTGTGAGAAAATGCAATTCAAACTAATTGCACGGTTCTGAGAGATGCAGAATTTTCCAGCAATTGCATAAAATATGCACTTCTAGCTAGCAAACGTGGGCACCAAGGATGAAACCCTGGCCTCACTGAAGTCAATGGAAGTTTTGCCATTGCCTTTGGGGCCAAGATTTCACCCCAAAAGTTTAAAAGATGTAATATTAAGTAGAAATGGGCCAGAGATGTAAAGTCCAGATAGTGATCTGAGATTTCCCAAAGTCCAGGTGTATATAGATCCCAAATGGTCCCATTGAAATCAGTTGGGCTACTCTCAAGGTAAGATATTACACAGTATGAATAACGGTGTTTGAATCTGGATATATATGACATTGCAAATCCAGACTGCAGTATGTTCTGCGTTAGATGGTGACTGACTCCTATTTAAAGATTTAGAAGCATTTTCTCTCCCTTTTAAATGTTTCCTGTGTCATTTTTCAGTAAGACATTTCTTGCATGTTGTTTTTTGTAAGTTTGACTGATTCAAAATGTCCTTTGAGTGACAGCTCTGTCTGTACAGAGTAATCTTTACAATTTGTCTGTAAAATTATGATTATTAATGGTTTATATAATACTACATTAATGCTACTTATAACTTGACTCAGTGCCCCTTTGTATGGACACCAGTACTAAAGATTGCTACTTGGAATATCAGACTATGATAGACAAAGATGATACCACTTGATTTGAAAGAAGAACAGCTCTCCTTTCAAAAGAGCTAGCCCAGCATGACATTGACATTGCAGCACTCAATGAAACTAGATTGGCAGACAAGGGCATTATTTCAGAACCGGCTGGTAGTTATACCTTCTTTTGGAAGGGAAAAGAACCACACGAAGATAGAATCCATGGAGTGGGAATTGCCATCAAGACCAAACTCTCTTGCAATGTCTTGAAGACTTCCCAATCGGCATCAACAAAAGACTCATGAAATTCCAATTTAAGTTCCAATTAAATTCCAATTAAATCTAAATAAGTTGTGATTTGCTACCATCATCAGTGCATATGTGTCTCCCTTCACTAGCCCTGACGATGCTAAGGCATGGTTCTGTTCTGGTCTCAACTCTCTCATCAAGTCAACACCTCAAAATGACAAACGAATCGTCCTCGGAGACTTCAGTGCAAGAGTAGATAAAGATGATAACAGCTGGCAAGGTGTCATTGAAATAAAAAAAAAAATGAGGCTTTCCAAAACTGGCAAAGTTATATTCAGTCCACCTCAAAGAGAGACAGATTCAAACTCCTGCAAAGCACGACAGAAAGACAACTACACGTAATACAAGATAAATGGTGGGAGAAGGTAGCAGAGGACACTCATATGTATGTGGAAACAAATAAGTTCTTTGATTCCTTGAAGCAAGTCTATGGACCTTCAAAGGTGGGCACAGGTTCACTTATGATGGTTGATGATAGGACAGTCACCAAAGATAAACATGGCATGGAACAGAGATGGGTTGAATACTTCAGCCAACTACTGAACGGACCATCCTCAATTGAAACAAGTGCTATTAACCAGATACCTCAAAAGCCTATTCAGCACCACCTTGACTCACCACCCTCACTTGAAGAAATAGAAAAGACAATCAGTATGATGAGCTCAAGGAATTCCTTGGTCAGAGATGGAATACTGGCAGAAATATATAAATCTGCGGGTCCAAAGATGATGATAACACTCCGGAAGATCCTTACTGACATCTGGGACAACAAAGAAATGCCACAAGACTTCAAAGATGCCACAATTATTCCTTTATTAAAAAAAAAACAGTAAAATAGTCTGTGATAACTACCGTGGGATCTCTCTCCTATCTGTCACTGGAAAAAATCTTTCCTCGTGTCCTCCTGAACTGACTGATTTCATCTGTCTCAGAAGCCAATCTACCTGAGACTCAGTGCTGATTCAGACCTGGTCATAGTACCATAGACATGATTTTCAGAATCAGGCAAATATAAGAAAAATGTATCTAACAAAACATGGATCTGTTCAGCGTCTTCATTGATTTGACAAAAGCATTTGATACAGTCAACAGAGAATGATTATGGATGATTGTCAGCAAACTTGGTTGCCCACCAAAACTGGTAAATATCATTCGTTTATTTCATGAAGGGATGCAAGGTCAGGTACTTTTTAATGGAGATCTCACTGACTCCTTTCCAGTTTCAAATGGAGTCAAACAAGGCTGTGTCCTTGCCCCTGTACTGTTCAACCTCTTCTTCACCCAAGTTCTCAACCATGCTACAGATGGGCTCAACAGAGGCATATACATCAGATACAGACATGACAGCTCAGTCTTCAGTCTTATAAGGCATAAAGCAAAAACAAAAGTAACAGAACTACTGATAAGAGATCGGGGATAGCCATGTTAGTCTGTATCCACAAAAACAACAAGGAGTCCGGTGGCACCTTAAAGACTAAATCTGTTAGTCTTTAAGGTGCCACCGGACTCCTTGTTGTTTTTACTAATAAGAGAAGCACTCTTTGCGGATGACTGTGCCCTCCTAGCACACACACAGGGAAATCTCCAGTGCATTGTAGATCACTTCACTGAAGCATCAAAATTATTTGGCCTCACAATCAGCCTGGAGAAAACTGTGGTGTTGCATCAGTCATCTTCACCCCTCCAGGCCATATCCCCCTGGCATCTCCACCAGTGGAACCCAACTAAAGCAAGTTGACAATTTTACCTCTCGCGGCAGCAACATTTCCAGTGCTGGATCTCTTGACAAAGAGATCATGAACAGGATACAGAAAGCTTCTCAGTCATTAGGAAAGCTATGTAACAAAGTCCTGAAAATCCCACAACATAACCCTCTCAACCAAAATAAAACTTTATAATGCTTTTGTGCTCACATCTCTTCTCTATGGCTGTGAGACCTGGACACCATACAAATGGCATATCAAACAGCTAGAGGCCTGCCATATGCAGTCTCTGCATGCCATTATGGGGATCCTCTGTCAGGACAAAATTACCAACCTGGAGGATATCCAAAAGTCAAATGTCACAAGCATTAAGACCATGCTGATAAAAGCCCAACTATGCTCAGTTGGACACATCATTAGGATGCCTGAACATCGATTCCCCAGAAAAATTTTCTATGGAGAATTAGCACAAGGACATTGGAATCAAGACCACCCCAGAAAGCGCTACAAGGACAGTGTCAAGAACAGCATACACTTTGGTGCAATAAAACCAGATGATCAGCGTGGCGACATACAACACTCAGAGTTTTCCAAGCCTTTGAAAAGGACAGAAATGATTGTTAGCCGCAAGAGAAAAGTGTCATACCACTGCTGTAGCTACCAAGATGCTCACCAATGACTTTGTCTGCCTGATCTGCTCATGAGCATGTGCATCACGCTTTGGACTTCAGAGTCACTCAAGAATCCACAAAAAGAGAGAGCATGAAAATGTCATAGTTGAATCTATGGACTACTTGAGAATCTGTTATGAGTAGACCCAATTGCTGGGTCCCGTTGCTTCCAAGCCAGCTGGGTCTAGGAAGACAATACCTGAAGGTTTCAGTCAAACTACTCTTAAAAATCTTCAGTGATGGAGATTCCACATCTCTAGGCAATTTATTCCAGTGCTTAACTACCGTGACAGTTAGGAAGTTTTCCTAATGTCCAACCTAAACTGCCCTTTTGCAATTTAAGTCTATTGCCTCTTATACTATCATCAGAGGTTAACGAGAACAATTTTTCTCCCTCATCTTTGTAACAACCTTTTATGTACTTGGCAACTGTTGTGTTCTCCCTCAGTCTTCTCTTCTCCAGACTAAACAAACCCAGTTTTTTCCATACATCATATTTTCTAGACCTTTTAATCATTTTTGTGCTCTCCTCTGGACTTTCTCCCATTTGTCTAAATCTTTCCTGAGATGTAGCACCCAGAACTGGACACAATACTCCAAGTGGGCCTAATCAGCGCAGAGTAGAGTGGAAGAATTACTTCTTGTGTCTTGCTAACAACACTCCTGCTAATACATACCAGAATGTTATTTGGGGGGTTTTTTTGTTTTGGTTTGGTTTTTTTGCAACAGTGGTACACAGTTGACTTATTTAGCTTGTGATCCATTTTGACTCCCAGATCTCTTTCCCCGGACTCCTTCCTAGGCAGTCATTTCCATTTTGTATCTGTGCAACTGATTGTTCCTCCCTAAGTGGAGTACTTTGCATTTGTCCTTAGTCTGAAGTAAATAGGATGAAATTCAATATTTCTCTAGTCTTAAAATTAAATTTTGAATTTTAATCCTATCCTCCAAAGCACTTGCAACCCCTCCCAGCTTGGTATCAACCCCAAACTTTATAAGTGTACTCTCTATATGCCAGGGTGGATAACCTGAGCCTGAGAAGGAGCCAGAATTTACCAATATACATTGCCAAAGAGCCACAGTAATACGTCAGCTCCCACCCTGCTCCCAGTGCCTCCCACCCACCAGCAGCCCCACCAATCGGCGCTTCCCATTTCCTCCTCATCAGCTGCTTCGTGGTGTGCAGGAGGCTCTGGGGGGGAAAGGGGAGGAGCGAGGACATGGAAGGCTCAGGGGAGGGGGCGGGAAAGGGTGGAGTGGGGGCAGGATCTGTGGCAGAGCCAGGGGTTGAGCAGTGAGCACCCTGCGGCACATTGGAAAGTTGGCGCCTGTAGCTCCAGCCGTGGAGTTGGTGCCTATACAAGGAGCTGCGTATTAACTTCTGAAGAGCCACAGGTTGTCCACCCCTGCTGTATGCCATTATCTAAATCATTGAAGATATTGAATAGAACTGGATCCAGAACTGAAGCCTCTTTCCCTTTGGCGCTGGCTGATCTACACATGCAGCATGGTACAGGATCATTGGGGCCAAACAGATGTGCTGCCTCCTGGAGCTCAGACCAATTCAGTCCCTTCATCCATTGCAATGCCATCCTCCAATCAGAGGGCAGCTGGCAGCAAGAACTAAGGGAGGGGGGATTTCCTGCCAGTTCTCTAGCCAGCTGGACCTCTGTAAGGGTAGAGAGGCCAGCTTCTCCTGTTTGCTAATCCCCCTCACCAATCAGGACAGAAGCAGCCCTAGGCATTTTGCCCACCAGGCAAAGCCCAAAAAAAAGAAGGGCTGAGCAGTACAATGCCCCTTGGAAGTTGGCACCCAGGGTACTGCACTCCTTGCCTTCCACCAGAGCCATCCATAAATCAATGGTCCTGTTCAACAGATAGGTTTCTCACGTTGATATAATACAGGGAATGCTCAATCCCATGCCTCTGATGCCCCAGAAACCTCTCTGACTGTCCAGTAAGTGGCACCTTTGTGTGATTTATTTACATTCCTGCTCCTTGTGCAGCAAATTATTTACAGTGCATCTCAGCCTTTAGCCTTTCCTCCATAGACTCATACACTTTAAGGTCAGAAGAGATTGTTGTAATCATCAAGTCTGACCTAGTGCAGGCCACGGAACCTGACCCACCCACTTCTCTAATAGACCCTTAACCTCTGACTGAGTTACTGAAGTCCTCAAATTTTGTTTTAAAGAAAGGAACAGATCGCCCTTCCTTGAGATTGTGGCACACACTGAGCCTAGCTAGCCCATGTCCTCTCACTTGCTTCCTTCCCGTGTCTTTCTTATATCCTTTGACTCATGGACTAATTGGTTCATCAGCCCTCCCAGCCTGATCAGCTAATTAGCTTGCATATCCCCCATCAGCCTTGTCCAGGGGAACTAACCGGTGCCTGTGTGATCAGTGTTACCTGTTAGCTTCCAGCACTGTCACAGTTGCATTAAAGGCAGTGCAAGACCTTGAATATGCTGGTTTTTATTTTTATTCCAGAACTTCATGTCATAGTTATGCAGAGTTCCAGCTCTGAAAACCTCAATGTTTTCAAGTCAGTTCTGTCGTCCTCATAATTTAGGAACTAAGAACACCATTGTACTACATGCTGTATAAACACAGAACAAAAAGACTGTCCCCGTCCCAAGGATCTTCGTCTAAATAACAGAAGTTCTGGTAAGGTGGCTCTGAGAGAAAGCTAAAGGAGAGCTATTTGGGCACAGAGTTCTGGCTGGAAAGGCAGGGTTGTCTGCAACAACAGACAAAGTACATTTCTCCTACTGTGTTCAGGGAAACCAAATTTTGTATATCATCTTTGTAAATAAGATTGCATAAAAAAAATACCTTACTATTGTTAATTTTTCCTTCTAACTGGAAGAACTCAGAAAACCCCAAATTTGGCTAGCCACTTCAGTCAAAAGAGGTAACAGTATAGACAGACCTGGTCATGTGTTATATTAATTTCATGGTTTAAGTCTTGATTGTGTTCATCTAATTATTTGGTCAGTTGTTGATTTCATTCCATATCACTGGCAATTTGTTGATTTATTAATTCAATTCCGGATATGATTCTGATTTGATAATTGTGTTGGTTAATCCTCACTTGGTTTAGTAAAAGTTTAATAGTTTTAATTAGAAGTTTAATTTTAAATTTGCCTTTTATTAATTTGTAATAAAACACACAAAAATAAGAGAGCTGGTTTTTCTATCAAAACTTCAACAGGGTCAAGATATCAGGGTAAACCTTTAACCCCAGGGTTAAAGGTTGTTTGGTAAAGTATCTAGAAGCTTCTTAGCTCGGTCCCTAAATTTATACCTTTATTCTTTACAACTTTTTACATTACACAATTAGCCTATAGAATTCATTGTCGCAAAATATGATTGTAGTGGGGTGGTCACCTGGTCCTGCCTTAAAGGGCTTAAACAGCCCTGGGAGAGGGCTGTGGCACGGGAAAAGCTGGGCTGATTGGGGCAAGTAGCCTCAGCTGGCTCTATAAAGGGGCTGCTAGGCTGGAGCTAGGTCAGTCTCTCTCTGGTGATAGAGAAAGAAGGACCTGGCTGTCTGGGAACAGAGTAAGGTACCGGAATAGAACAGTGCTGGGGAATAGGGCAAGGGAGCTACAGAGCTCCTGCCTGGAAAAGCCCCAGGCTGCAGGTCTGGCCAAAGGCCTAACAGGTACAGGGGTTGCAGGAGTAGGCAGCAGGTTCAAACCTCCTTTGCCTATGATGAGTGGCACTTACACTGCAGTCGCCCCCAGGGAACAGGGCCTAGGTGATGACTGGCAGTGGCCATAGACTGAGGCGAGGTGGGGGTAGAGGGTTGGGGGTTCCCTGGGGAGGGGAGACCCAGATCTGTGTGGGGTACTGCAGGTGGCAGCACCCCCGTGTGAAAGGGGGCACTGGGGTCCAGGAGGGACTCGGGGCCTAGCGGGAAGCGGGACACTGGCTGGCAGAGGGCGCTCTGGAGGCTGGAATGCTAATTCCCTGGATGACCAGCAGGAGGTGCCTTGGGGGTGAGTCACACAACACTACAATGATCAACACCAAAAGGTTAGCAGGATTTTAAAGGGATTTATATATTTGTATGGACAATGAGATCACAATTACATTAGACAAAATTTTTAAAAAGGGGATTCAAATCCTAATGTTTCAAGGCATAAACCAGTCTCTATTTAGTGGGCTAGGAGAGAGCTTCCTCTAGGAATAGGTTAATCCCTAATGCTTTATATTTACTTGCATAAACTCAGGTATAAGCTGTCTATTTATTTATATATTTCCTTGAACTATCCCTTTAAATCTCAAGTAGTAGGGAAAAAATGTCCTATACATCATATGATCAGCCCATATTCAATGTTGCATCATTTAAATTCATGGAAAACAGATCTCTGCTTTGATCCCCAGCTGTTAGAGTTGTGTGTATTCCCTGTCTGATGCTACCAGTTGACACAGATTTCATCTATTGCATCAACAGCGTTTTTCATCTTTCACAAATCTGACACACCCTAACTTTTCACCTAAAACATATCAGTGGATTTATAGACCAGCAGTGTTAAATCCACCCTTAGACATTGTAATTGCCTCTCTGAATTTCCCACAGAGTGGGTGTTAATATAGTTCTGGGAAAGATTTTAGCATGCGAGTTGCATATATCAAAATCTCTGAAACTGAACTTGCTCAGCTGCTGTTTTGCAATGTTTAAACAAGCTGACAAATTTTTGACATCCTGGTGTTACATTTTATGGACTGATAAAATCTTAGGACTTTCTTGCTGGCTTTTCTCCTGGTATTTTTGTGTGAACTGGGGAATGGTCATACATAGGGCTTCCTTGGATCTTGACTTGCAGGGAGGGGACCAAGTCCAAACCCAAGAGCAGGGCTGGGACTCAATGCAGCAGCATTTCTCATTTTTCCTTTTGGTCTTACTGCTGTCAAAAACTAGCAGGGACTGTGGATGGGGGATGTGCCCGTCACTTCCCAAATACAGCATGAGGAACCCTTCAGTCACCTGGGACCCAAAACGGGGCAGATGAAGGATCTTAAAAAAGGTGGCCAAAAAACAGAGGGATAGGAGAAATGGGGTCAAAAATGGAAGGAGTCATGAGAGAGTGGGAGGGGAGAACAATAAGGCCAAGCAGATTGGGTATAGGGAAAGGGGTAGGTAAAAAGAGAGGGAAGAGAAGGAGAACGAAAAACCTGAGGAGATGTGGTAAAAAGTTGAGGAGAGCACAAACATGGGGGAGAGGGTGATAAAACAGGGAGAATGTGAAAGAAAAGAGATTGGAAATAAACATAGCTGGAGAGAGTGACAGAAATGGGGTTAGAAGAAAATTGCCAGATAATGGGCAGACATAAATTGAAGGTTTAAGCCGCATAAGAGGGAAGCCGGGGGGGGAACAGAGCTGCAGGGCCCAGTGGGAATGAGAGTATGTGGCTGTCATAAGGATTCCCACATCACCAAATCCAAGCATTCAAAAATCATATCAGTGTCTCATCATAAATTTGGCTTAAAAAATAAGTAGACTTTTAAAAGAGAATAATTTACCCTTCTGTTTTTGTGAACATTTGGGGTTCACTCATGTCACACTTTCAAGCTTTCTCTGCATCTATGAGGGCTAGAAATGCTATTTTAAATGAAAGCTGGAATTCTTTAAGAAACACACCAAATATCACGAGGCTTGTGATGAAATTGCAAGAGCTCCCAATACTGGGGACCTGCTTCTTCTCTTGACTCAAGCCAAACACTAGCTCTGGCCCTATGCTTACAGGTAGGAAATCAATTAAAAGTATTTTCCAAATTACAAAAGGGCTGTCTTTTTATGTAAAAGCTCTTCGTGCTGTTTGTTAATTACACTAAATACTTCATCTTTGAAGCATAGACCCCAAGGACATTCGAGTAACATGAATTCTAGAAACCAAGTGTAAGATGCCCTAGCATACGCTTAGCTATCATATAATATGTTTTCACTTGACTTCAGTACAATCCTTTGATGTCTGAGGTTATTTGTAGAGCTGGTCAGCAACTAGCATTCCCAGTTCATGGAATTTGTTTTTGTTCCAAACTGGAATAAAACCTCCAATTTTGAAATTTCCTATGAAACAAAAAATTTTAGAAAAAACATTCAAGTCAATCAAAACATTTGTTTCAATTTTTAACCTTTTTTATTTTCTTTTAACATTTTCATTTTTAAAAGTATTTTAATGTAAAAAGTGTGAGTCATTTTGAAACAAAAAACTAAATTGATTTATATGGTGAAAACATTCCATTCTGACCCACTGAAATGCTTTTAATTTTTTTTCTAAAAAATTGTCAAAATTTGCTGCAGAATGTTTCAATTTCAAGGAATCAGCATTTTCCAGGGGAAAAGCATTCCGTCAGACAATTTTCAACCAGGTCTAGTTGTCTGAGTTCTTATCCACCCACACATACAAACCCCTGCCTCCAAAAAATTAAAATAATTATTTGGTGGTTGCACCTATTAGACATTTTTCACAATAATTGAATTTTAATAAACTGGGTGTGTTGAAAGCGACTGTCATAAAAATTGTTGACTAGATCATGGAACACACACGAACAACAATCTCAAATATGATCCAAGTCCATTGTTTTTAAGTAATTAGTTTAAATTATTCTATAAAGTTTCAGTGCAATAAAATCACATATTTAATCCAATTTCTCTCACTTGTGGCTTTCATAATAAAGTAAATATGAACGAAGAATACCTTTTTAAACCTTTCTTCAATCAAAAAGAGAAAAAATGCTGTCTCTAGCTATTGGATTGCTATTGGAAGCTATGTCTACACTTAAAATGCTACAACAGCTAGCTGCCCCGCTATAGCGTTTCAGCGTAGACGCTTACTACAGCGATGGGAGGGGTACTCCTAGAGGTAAGATTCAGCCCACTTCCTCCTTTATCCCTCTTTGCCCTACCCTCTCAATGCTCTTTTCACTCACCTGCTGAAGGAGTATTGTGTCCACAGCCCCTGCTCTCTCACTGAGCCTGAGACATGGTGTGGGAATCCCGAAAATGCTTTGGACACTAAATGTGGCCTAATTGCCAAAGCGCGTGGCTCTTTCAGTTGCCATTAACATCACAGGGAGCTGAAGATGCTCGGCAGTTTTGGAAATCAGGTCCAATTTGTTTAGGAGCTTTGGGTATGTATTTTTGCAAACCCTGACCATAGGTAAAATGGAACTGAGCTAGGTGAAGATACTTTGTGAGGAACAGAAAAATGTGGAAAATAATGCCTACACACAACTGCTTGAACAGAAAAACCAAGAAAAATAGGTCATCCTTATGGAACTAATGATTATATTCTGAAGTTAATTCCAGCATATACACTGAGACACTTCAGCCTTATTGCAGGCTAACTCACTCCCAAAAGTGAGGAGGCTTATTCACAGGCCTGAATTGCCAGGCACCTACAGCCAGTTCAGGCTGATGTGGGTGGTGAATTAACCCTGATCCACTCTCATAAAAAAACACCACCATTGTATAGATACACACTCCCCAGCCCCTGTCCCAGATCTGTAATAGCTAAGCCACCTTACCTGGCAGATGCTACATCTGTATCATCCAAATGACTTTTACCTAGTTTATCTGCACACCATCCTCACAGGAAAGAACAATAAATCAGAGCATGCAGTCATCCTCTCACTTGAGGCACCCCAGCTGCATGAACTCCACAAACTTCTCTGGAAACTTTCTCACTGGGGTGAATATTTAAAAAAATTCGGAGCAAATTTTGTAAGCTGAAAAAAATTCATTACCTGCTACATGGAATGACCCATCTCTCACTTTATAAATATACCTGAGTTTACAAACTCCATAAATGGGTTTTCATTTCTTTTTAATCAACATACAAGCCTAGTTTTGTGCTAAGATGTACCTAACTGGGTGTCATTTTAAGATCTCCTTGTCCACTGTTGGCTATTATTGGACTTAAATTGAAAAGACCAAATGTTCTTGGATACAGGACTCCTGAGTTAGATACCCTGCTTTACCACAGACTCCATGATCTTGGGCAGGTCACTTAAGCCGAAATTTGGCTTTAATTTCTCTATCTCAGTTTCCATTTTTGGAAAATGGGCATCAACTGATGCTTTGATACTTAATCAATTAGTACCTGAAAAAGCTCTTTAAAATCCTCTGAAAAAAGCTCTCATACAATCACTTAATCAAGTCCTAATGTAAAAGCATGTGGTCTTAGTTTAAGAATATCGCCTTTTCCCTGTGTGCCATGCACCAGTCTGCTGCTGCACTTCATTGATTCTATGTGCACAAAGGCCCCAATCCTGCAAATACTTAAGCACATGCATTAATTTAATCAATAAGACAACCTGTGTGCTTAAATTTAAGCACCTTTGTAAATGTTTGCAGTATTAGGGTTTGAGACTGTGTAAGTCGAGATGAAAGTGTTAAGGCATTTACAGCAACAAATTCTGATCTATAAAGATCTGAAGACTTTTTTTTTTTTTTAACTAGCTACTGCCAGCTCCAGGAATTTTTCATTCATTCTTCACTGTGTATTAACTACATGCAAAACAGTGCTGCAAATCTAAGTACCCTGGGGAACAGTTAGTCTGTGTGTGTTAGATTAGATGAAACCAAAAAAGTCTCATTCAGTTGAGAGGAAGATATATTCTGTGAAGGGTTCATTTTAAAATACTTTTTCTCACTTTTTTTAAACGAGACTTTATGTGTTTTTCAAAGGGGAATTTAAAATTCCCTATATTTTATTGTTCATAATTCTGCTGCATTCAAAATACACCCATATGAGACATAGCTTTGCTTGTACCATTTATATGTAGAGTTGCAATATAAATAATAACTTATACACTGTTGAGATCCACAGGCAGCATGAATATAACATTTAAAACCTTGATTCAGTGAGACCTGTCCCTGTTTAAAAGAGGCTGACAGGCTGCTTCTGGGGAGGGGAGGGAAGTGAAATGAGCCCTGCCCTGGCCTGCAGCCAGATTCCAACTACAGGTTAAAGCATTTCTCTCTTCTGAAATTATGGGGCAATATAAAGAACCTGAGCATACTTGGGAACATCAACATGCTGTTCTACGGATTCCTGCTATCTTGGTGCTAATAAACATCCTCAGAAGAGAGTTTTCACCCTCACATTTACAAGGAAGAACTGGGACAACTGCTAACTGTAAGTAGTAAGGTACTTTATAGCTTTTCTGCATCTTTTGTGATCAGGATTGCAGTGGGGAAGCTAAAGATGAACCCACTATATTTAGACCTAGTTAGACATAATCCTGAGCATATTTACATTGATCATATACAAGTCTTGAGTGAATCTCTCAAAATAGCCTCTACAAATTGAGAAAAACAGAAAGAGGGATGTAATCAATAATGAAAACAAATTTCTGACTGGGATCTCCATATAGCACTTAAAATGCAGTGAGCATTTTCTAACACTGTCTGATGGTGATGAATGCACTGATGCCAAAAGTGGTTTTAAAAAGAGATTTTATGTAATATCCTGCTTGTGAAAGGAAGTTCCTTGAGGAACTGTTGCCCCTTTTGATCCAAGCAGCTAGTCAGAGTTTGGGGCTCTGAGGATGTTCCAACTGGGAGTAGAAATTGAGCAGCTGGGCAGTTCCTTAGCTGTAGCCTCCCCATGCAGAGCTGATCACACCATCTGTATGTACTGCAGCTGGGTGTGTCTCTACCTGTATGTGTGCTGAAGCCTGAGAGAGGGCTTGGCAGGCTGGTCACAGCAGTGCAGTATAAAGGGAACCCAAGCTGGTGACTCAGGGGAGCTCAGTGGTACCCCAGTTCCAGGTGGCACCCCAGGGGTAACCAATCTCACACACAACCTGCTCACAATACCCAGTTGAATTCCCACCCACCTGGTGCTAGCTTCTGGGCTCACTCTATTAAGCTTTGTTTGACGTGTGGCCACTTACAACTGACTTAAGGAGGACTCATTCACTCATCAGCTTAAAGAGGTTTTAACTTGTAACACCACCTCAAACCTCAGCTTTGTCGATCATCCCAATGAGGCCTAAAGTGGTGAAACATGATAACCCATCCCAAATAGAAAGAAAATAAATAATTTAACAAATTACAGCTGATACAAACTTAACTATTTACATATGTACAGTGTCTTTCTCTCAGGGTAGTTTCACACTATCAACATAAAAAAAATTATTCTTTGGGGCTTTTCTCTCCCTGGCTTTCCTTTCAGTGTTCTCCTGAGGCATGTCTATTGTTTCTGTGGAACTTGTTGGCTGTGACAGTTCCTGTCCATTCTGGTCAAGTGAGGGACTGGTTACCGTCACAACTTTCCCAGCATCAGTATCCACAGTCACATGCTCAGATTTGGAGGGCAGCCATGCTGAAATCCCTCCTCTGCTGATATCGCCTTACTTAGTCCTTATGGATAACTTTTTGTCCTGTGACAAAACAGCTGTATCCTGTGCACCTCTTTGTTTTTACTATTGTATAAGGTTCCTCCCCAGGTTTATTCAGCCTAGTGATTCTACTCTTCCTCCACCTAGTATTGTGTCTGTTTCCCCCATATTTGGAAGGGAGGATTAAGTTTGCTTTCAGGCCAGACTTGGGGATGGTCTACAGTAGAGAATTAGATCAACCCAGTTATGTCACTTAATGGTTTGAAACCCACCTGAGCAAAATAGTTAAGCCAGCCTAAGTCCCTGTGTAGACAGCACTAGGTCTGACTTAGCTACTGTTTCTTCAGAAGGTGAATTACTATGCCAAAGGGAAAAGTTTCAAGTGTAGACAAGCCCTAAGAGAAATAGGCTTGTGTGTCACCTCTCTGTCTGGGCAGAATGAATAGAATTGTTAAGAAACTGGTTGAAACGGACCCAGATCAATAAGGGGTCCTGAGAGACCATGTAAGCTCCAATGACTCATGAATCATCTCTCAACAGTGGGAGGTGCTGGCCAGGGTGCTTGGGAACTCAGTATGGCCCTGCCTGGAAACAACCAATAGACATGTCTAACAGGAAATAAAGTATGGGTTCTGGAAGAAGCTGTAGCTTTGACCAGGGCAGACTGGGAGGCTCCCAATAGGACTAAGTAATAACTAGACTATACCTGACAGGTGTATGTCTACCTGTTCTTAAATACCTCCAGTGATGAGATTCCACAATCTTTCTAGGCAATTTATTCCAGAGCTTAATTACCCTGACAGTTAGGAAGTTTTCTTGTCTGTTCTCAGGCTCTTCTGGATGGTCTCTCCCCCTACACCTGATCACCATACCCAGTCAAACCCCGCACCCAGTTAGGGCTAGTTTCCCAGCCGACTCTATTAGGCTTTGTTTTAGGGGTGGCCCCTTATCTGTCTCTTTCAGTTGACTTAAATGGAAGAGACAAAGAAGATGAGGTAATATCTTTTATTGGCTCAACTTCTGTTGATGAGAGAGACGAGCTTTCGAGCTACACAGAGCTCTTCCTCTCTTAAATGGGAGAGTTATTCACACATCAGTTTAAAGAGGTTTTAATTCAACCCATAACAAGATTTCACTGAAGTTATAAAGAACCAACTTGCTGCCCTGAAATGAGATTGTTTGGAATATGTGGTAGGTTTGAAACTAAGGGCAGGTCTACACTTAAAATGCTGCACCAATGCAGCTGTAATGCTGTAGTGCTTAAGTGAAGACACTCCTATGCCGACAGGAAAGCTTCTCCCATCAGTGCAGTTAATCCACCTCCCTGAGAGGCGGTAGCTATGTCAGCGGGAGAAGTTTTCCCATAGCGCTGTCTACAGGTGGAGCCTGGTAGGCATAACTATAGTACTCAGGGATATGGATTTTTCACACCCCTGAGAGAGGTAGTTATACCTATAATAGCGTAGTGTAGACCTGGCCTAACAGATCACCTGGCATGATATAACAACCCAGCTTTCGGTCTGTCCTTGTGGTAGGCAAAGGGAAAAGAAGAGTTTTACCCTGTTTAAAGTTATAAGCAGTGGTGAGCTGGAGCCGGTTTGCACTGGTTCGCGTGAACCGGTTGTTAAATTTTGAAGCCGGTTTAGAACCAGTTGTTAAAGGGGTGGGGAAGCTCAAGCAGGACGGACAGGATGTGGCCCACGGGACCGTCCTGTCCGTCCCGCCTGAGCTCTCAGCTGGGGAGGCTCCCATGTGAATTTTTACTGACCCGGCGACACTCCGAGACTTCGGCGGCGGGTCCTTCGCTCGCTCCGGGTCTTCAGCAGCATTTCGGCGGCGGGTCCTTCAGTGCCGCTGAAGACCCAGAGGGACTGAACAACATGCTGCTGAAGACCCAGAGCAAATGAAGGAACTGGTTCTTGAGCGTCTGGCAGCTCATCACTGGTTATAAGGTAGCTTATTTTCACAATGTACAAATCATGATAGTTCCCCTTTGGGGGGCAAGGGGACTATTTTCTTTTTCCTAATACTACTTTAGGAGTTTGGGTGGTTTTCAGTTTTGTCTCTATAATATCAGCACACTTTCTCATGATATCCTGGGTGTAAAATCACCATCCAGAGCTTAGAATTTGTACTCTGTTACACCAATGTTACACTGTTGTAACTCCATGGATTCCAGTGACGTGACACTGGTGTTCAGTTGGTGTAACAGAGTGGAAAATCTGCCACATGATTTCCTGGATTTTAAATTTAAAAAAAGATCTTGCCAACCAAAGGCATGACAAGTAAATGAGTCAAAGATAGCAGTAGTTTGTAACTTAACCTACTACAGACCAGATTCTCAAATGCATTCTGGTCTCTTTGCGCCATTCTATAAGCGCTGACTATACTGCAATTGGAGGCGTGACTCCAGTTCACAGAAAGTATGTATTCACGTTCCTAGCCCACGCTGAAGCCAGAGCCACTGCATTTTCACTGCTATTTTTAGTGAACTAGCTAGATTAAATCTAGCACTGGTATGCTTATGCAAGCTCCATAACACACCACTGCATGCAATATAGACCTACCCAGAGACAGCATATCCATTTTCTACATCGTGATTGGGAGGTGGCATGGCTGCAGCAATAACAGGGCAAGACCAACCCTGAATATCAGCAAGCCAGAGCAGATTCTGCAACATTCCCACCAAACCCCTCCAAGGTGACACTCGGCACAGCCTTTATTCATATCTCCGAGAATCATAAAGTGATGTAGAACACAGTTCTCCTCTCTCACTATTTTTACGCTGATGTAATTCAGCTGACTTTGATGGAGTTAGTCTGGATTTATATTTGGGTGAATGAGAGGAGAACCTTGCCTGTGACTTCTGGTGAGGTGAATAATCAAAACTAATGAAGTAGGTATTGATGCATGTAATGCAGAAGTCAATATTTACCTCAAGGGACAAGAAATCTTAATAATGCAGCCTTCCTTAAAATGTTTATTTTTTGTAATTGATATTACTACAGTATTTGCATACTAAAATATAGAGAATACCATGCTCATGTTTCCAATTTTGTCCTTGAAAACTAGATAACTTTTAAAAACTTTCACTGTATATTCCCTGAAACAAGAACTCAAGATATGTTATTAGGCTACTTGTCTGTCCATGTCCTCACCACCATGTTCCCTTCGCCTTTCATTCCTAGGAAAATACACATTGTTATTGTGCAAGGGCAAGGAATTTTCCACTTTATAAACTCTAGCACGTTAAATGAGAATGCATTGCACCATATTGTATTGGCTTTAATAATTTCAATTACAAATTTACAAGTGTCTCAGTAAGTTTGTTAGACACATTAGGGTTCACTCTCAGGCTTGGTCTACACTAGCAACTTCTGTCGATATAACTACATTGCTCAGAGGTGTAGAAAATCCGGACCCCGAGCGACAGAATTATACTGACCTAACACCCAATGTAATAGCATTATATCAAGGGGAGGGCTTCTTAAGTGAATTACTTACACCCCCCAGGAGAAGCTCTCCCATCAGCGTAGGTAGCATCTTCACTAAAGCACTACAGCATTGCAGCTACATTGATGCAGCTACATTTGATGCAGCTGCATGGCTGCAGCCTTTTAAGTAGACAAGCCCTCAGACTGAAGGATGAATACAAGCAACTCCAATAATAAAAAGAGTTAATACTTAGCACCTACAGCTGTCTAGCATGGCACATTTCCAAGCCCTTAAACATCTAATACATCTTAACTCCTTATTTCTAATGAGATTTATCTGTTTATTGATGTGAGAATAGACTCTGTTTCAACATATTGGCATACAGGGTGGATAAAAATCGATAATTTTTTTGTTTAAATTGGATTTTTTTTATAAAATATTTTTTGAGGAAAAAACCTAGCTAAAGATAGTTTTAATTAAGATACATTATAGCTCAAAGGTATCTCATCATGGAATAGGGATTATAAATTCTAATTCTATAGTATGAGAAAATATATTCGTGTAATGTTTAAGAAACATTTTGTAAATGAGTTCCAATAGTTCATGGATTAGGGACCCAATCATATGGGGTTCAATAGGCTTCTGTATAGATTATTTAGGTTAATCTTTCTATCTACCCAATGGGACTCAGAGCTCAGTCTAGAAGATACCATCAGAGATGCTTAGTTTTGCAGTTCTCAGACTGTGGATTTGTGTCTCCAGAGGTAACATGCTTGTTAACAGCAAAAATGTTTTTAAATAAATAATATGTAGAGGTGAGAAATAACAGACCTCAACTCTATTGTCCCTCTGCAAATTTGTGTACACTGAGTCAATCCCTGACACCTCTCTAAAAGTACAAAGTTTCAGAAAGTTCAAAGAATAGAAGATTGTTAGGGGCAGAATAGATCTGGATAAGGAGAAGAAGTCTGGAGATAAATGTGAGAAGCGAGGGACATATGCTTGTCTTCTTAAAATATTATATGTTTGCTGTTGAAGAAAAAAATCCAGAATACTTAACATCGTTTTAGTAAAATAAAACAATTTAAATGTCTGTCTGGTGGTGGTCTCCTCCTAATACAGCATGGCAAGAAAATCCACCAAATATTAATGATTAACTTGTTGAACAGGAGATAGTTCACCTCCGAATGACTTCATAAATATCTGCTTCAATTACCTTTGGTAAATGAAATAACCAAACAATCATTCATTTTCTGATAAAGCTGTAAACTAATCTGAAAAGTTTTCAGAATAAATCACTGTTTAAAAATGTATAGTGTGTACCTTCTAAAAATGAAACCTACATCTAAGTTGTGAAAAATATGTATTAAGGTTATAACTACCAACAAGAATGCACTTTTATGTAGAAATTCATGATTAAATCGAGTCTTCCTGACTAATTATTTAAATCATGATTTAAATCAAATCCACCCTGTTGGCATGACTTTATTCTTAATTTTTACACTGTGTGTGTGTGGTAGGGAAGAAGCATAATGAAAGTGCTTGTCAAAGAAGCTGGGTGGGTAACTGGAGATAAATAAGGTGCCCGAGGCTGACTTAATGTGCTCTAACTTGCAAGTGTAGACAAGGCCTCTGTTAGTGTCGCCTCAGAACAGGCACAGCACAAGCAACAATGCAAACCTCCTGTGCCTGCACCATAACCTGGAGAGACCACCCTAGAAGTAACGGAATTCGTGTAATCTCCTTGCCCATTCAGTTGTGTTGTATCAACCAGGCAAGGTACTAACAATCTTCAACAGGACTTTATTTTCAAAGTGGAAACCTCTTTACCAAGCTGCTGCTGCACCCTCTGTAGCTTTCTCCCAGCCTCTCAACTCCTCCCCTGTCCTTCCTGTTTCCGGTCCTTTCAGACTCCCAACAGCCAGTGCTCCCAATTCTAATAATTACAAGCAACATCTAAACACCACAAGTTGTCATTCTGCTGAGGCTGCAAAGGTGTCAAGTGCAGTGGTGAATTTTATAATGAGAACAGATGCTAACAGAAACTGGACAGAGATTCCCTAAACTCATTTGCACAGGCAGTCATTAGATTATAACAACTTTTAATTATTATTATTATTATTATTAACAGTAAATTTTCCACATAATGGAAAAAAGTGATATATACAAGCAGTTTGGGACATTCTGTTATAGTCTTTTTGTCTTGATCACATATAAACTCATCCATTTTTTTTCTTGTATGCTATACTAATATTTATATAGGACATCAATATATGCAAATATTGTGAACCTTTTCAGGGTACAAAAGTTCCAATAAACTAATTTTTAAAATATTTTATAACTGATAAGCTGTTGGGCAACATTTGCAGAATGCCAGCATTTCTTTTCATTTCACATGAAATTTGTGATGAAAAAGAAAATGACTAACACTGAACATATCAATGAGCATTTATAATGGTTATTCTTTATACTGGGAAATTCTGCAACTAGTATTATGATTTATCTTTATGCCTTCTAAACAGGTTAGATAAAGAAAATCTTTGCAGTCATGAATGGAGTTTTGTAACCTGAAACTTAGTGGAATTATCTGCATGCCAGATCTCTCTGAAGGAATTTTCAAAATGGTCTCTCAATCTGTAGACATGATACAAACCAGTGCTGATGGGGTACTGCCCCACTGGAACCAATCATCAGACGGCAGACTGAATGAACAAGCTGGACCTCATCTTAAAAGCACAAAGGCATTGGTGACCGGAGGTGGAGGCTACTTTGGATACAACCTGGGGTGTGCTCTCACCAAATTAGGAATCACTGTTGTTCTTTTTGATATACAAAAGCCTAAATGGGAAGTTCCTAATGGAGCCATATATTTCCAGGTATGGTAAAATTACATTTTAACAACAATCAAATTTAAATAAATTGTTCTACTCTTGTGTACAACAGCAAGTTGTCATCTCAGCAGTTTTCATGGAACACAGAACTGTCATAAGTCATGTCAAAGACCTCATTAGAAAATATGTGCAAGATTTTCAGCTGGTGTAAATCAGTGTAGTTCCATCAAAATTAATGGAACACGGCCAGTTTACACCATCTGAGGATCAGGCTGTCAGAATCCACTAAACAATTTTTTCCCACATTTTAATTTAAAAAAAATTGCTGCGGGGTGTGTGTGTGTATATAAGATATAGCTATATCTTAAAATATATATAATCTATGAACTAATCACGGAAGGGTGACACTCTCATCTAGTGGTTAGAGTAGCAGGTTAGAAGTTGGAATGCCTGGATGGTCTATTCCTGGCATTGGAACTGCCGTGTGATCTTGCGCAATTCACTTCACCACTCTGTGTGCCTACACTTTAAACTGCAAACTGGTCAGATCCAATATTATTTATCTGACTCATGGAGTATTGTGAAATGTTTTGACAACTTGAGGTGCAAGATATATTACTTTATTTGCTCTGATAGTAATCTGAGTCACATCTCACCACCCAGCCATAGAACTTTCATATTTTTTTGTTATCCATCTAGAGGGATATAATCTACCCTAAAACTTTGCAAGGAACTAGCATTGATGTCAATTAAATAGCAAACGTCTAACAGAAACATGTTTAAAATAACCTGTTGGAGACCAGATTTTGTATGTTTTTAATAAACTGCAAATCTGAGATTTGATGTCTGATCCATTATGAATATGGTAAAATTTAACACTCTTATCTCAGGGTGGCAACATTGCAAATCACTGAACCCTCCCTCTCAGACTTATTAGAATTGGTCCCTGATCCTGCAGCTCTTAGCCCTAGTCTACACTAGGAATTTAGGTCGAATTTAGCAGCATTAAATCGATGTAAAGCTTCACCCACCCACATGATGAAGCCTTTTTTTTTTTTTTTTTTTACTTAAAGGGATCTTAAAATCGATTTCCTTACTCCACCTCTGACAAGTGGATTAGCGCTTAAATCGGCCTTGCCAGGTCGAATTTGGGGTACAGTAGACACAATTAGACTGTATTGGCCTCCGGGAGCTATCCCACAGTGCTCCATTGTGACCGCTCTGGACAGCACTCTCAACTCAGATGCACTGGCCAGGTAGACAGGAAAAGGCCCGCGAACTTTTGAATTTCAATTTCCTCTTTGGCCAGCGTGGCAAGCTGCAGGTGACCATGCAGAGCTCATCAGCAGAGGTGAGCATGATGGAGTCCCAGAATCGCAAAAGAGCTCCAGCATGGACTGAACAGGAGGTACGGGATCTGATCTCTGTATGGGGAGAGGAATCCATGCTATCAGAACTCCGTTCCAGTTTTTGAAATGCCAAAACATTTGTCAAAATCTCCCAGGGTATGAAGGACAGAGGCCATAACAGGGACCCGAAGCAGTGCCACATGAAACTTAAGGCGCTGAGGCAAGCCTACCAGAGAGGCAAACGGCTGCTCCGGGTCAGAGCCCCAAACATGGCACTTCTATGATGAGCTGCATGCCATTTTAGAGGGTTCAGCCACCACTACCCCAGCCGTGTTGTTTGACTGCTTCAGTGGAGATGGAGGCAACACGGAAGCAGGTTTTGGGGTTGAGGAAGATAGCTCAAGCAAGCAGAGAAACTGGTTTTCCCGACAGCCAGGCACTGTTTCTCACCCTGGACCTGGAGCCAGTATCCCCGAACCCACCCAAGGCTGCCTCCTGGACCCAGCAGGCAGAGAAGGGACCTCCGGTGAGTGTTCCTTTTTAAAATACTATACATGGTTTAAAAGCAAGCAGGTGTAATGATTACTTTGCCCTGGCATTCGTGGCTCTCCTGGATGTACTCCCAGAGCCTTTGCAAAAGGTTTCTGGGGAGGGCAGCCTTATTGCATCCTCCATGGTAGGACACTTTACCACTCCAGGCCAGTAGCACGTACTCGGGAATCATTGTACAACAAAGCACTGCAGTGTATGTTTGCTGGCGTTCAAACAACATCCGTTCTTTATCTCCCTGTTATCCTCAGGAGAGTGAGATATAATTCATGGTCACCTGGTTGAAATAGAGTGCTTTTCTTCAGGGGACTCTCAGAGGTGCCCGTTGCTGCTGGGCTGTTTGCCTGTGGCTGAACATAAAAGTTCCCCGCTGTTAGCCCTGGGGAGGGGGAAGGGGTGAGGGGGGGTTAGCCATGTGGTGGGGGGAGGCAAAATGCAACCTTGTAATGAAAGCACATGTGCTATGTATGTAATGTTAACAGCCAGGTTTACTGTGAAAGAGTGTACCCATTCTTCTATAAAAGGTGTCTTTTTTTTTTTTTTTAAATACCACTGTCCCTTTTTTTTTCTCCACCAGCTGCATGTGTTTCAGTGATCACAGGATCTTCTCCTTCCCAGAGGCTAGTGAAGATTAGAAAGAGAAAAAAATGCACTCGTGATGAAATGTTCTCTGAGCTCATGCTGTCCGTCCACACTGACAGAGCACAAACGAATGCGTGGAGGCAGATAATGTCAGATTTCAGGAAAGCACAAAATGACCAGGAGGAGAGGTGGCAGGCTGAAGAGAGTAAGTGGCGGGCTGAAGACAGGGCTGAAGCTCAAATGTGGTGGCAGCGTGATGAGAGGAGGCAGGATTCAATGCTGAGGCTGCTGGAGGATCAAACCAATATGCTCCAGTGTATGGTGCAGCTGGAGCACAGACTGCCGCTACAGCCCCTGTGTAACCAACCACCCTCCTCCCCAGGTTCCATAGCCTCCTCACCCAGATGCCCAAGAATGTGGGGGGGCCCCTCCGGCCACTCCGCCACAGAGGATTGCCCAAAAAACAGAAGGCTGGCATTCAATAAGTTTTAAAGTTGTAAACTTTTAAAGGCCTTGTCCTTCTCTCAACCACCCCTTCTGGGCTACCTTGGTAGTCATCCCCCTATTTGAGTGATGAATGAATAAAGAATGCATGAATGTGAAGCAACAATGACTTTATTGCCTCTGCAAGTGGTGATCGAAGGGTGGTGGGGTAGGTGGTTAGCTTACAGGGAAGTAGAGTGAACCAAGGGGTGGGGGGTTTCATCAAGGAGAAACAGAACTTTCACACCATAGCTTGTCTAGTCATTAAACTGGTTTTCAAAGCTTCTCTGATGCGCACCTCACTCTCCTGTGCTCTTCTAACCGCCCTGGTGTCTGGCTGTGTGAAACCAGCAGCCAGATGATTTGCCTAAACGTCTCCCCCTTACTCTCACAGATATTGTGGAGCGCACAGCAAGCAGTAATAACAGTGGGAATATTGGTTTCGCTGAGGTCTAACCAAGTCAGTAAACTGCGCCAGCGCGCTTTTAAACGTCCAAATGCACATTCTACCACTATTCTGCACTTACTCAGCCTGTAGTTGAACAGCTCCTGACTGCTGTCCAGGCTGCCTGTGTACGGCTTCATGAGCCATGGCATTAAGGGGTAGGCTGGGTCCCCAAGGATAACTATAGGCATTTCAACATCCCCAATGGTTATTTTCTGGTCTGGGAAGAAAGTACCTTCCTATAGCTTTTGAAACAGACCAGAGTTCCTGAAAACGCAAGCGTTATGTACCTTTCCCAGCCATCCCACGTTGATGTTGGTGAAATGTCCCTTGTGATCCACCAGTGCTTGCAGCACTATTGAAAAGTACCCCTTGCGGTTTATGTACTCGCCGGCTTGGTGCTCCGGTGCCAAGATAGGGATATGGGTTCTGTCTGTGGTCCCACCATAGTTAGGGAATCCCATTGCAGCAAAGCCATCCACTATGACCTGCACATTTCCCAGGGTCACTACCCTTGATATCAGCAGATCTTTGATTACTTTGGCTACTTGCATCACAGCAGCCCCACAGTAGATTTGCCCAATCCAAATTGATTCCTGACTGACTGGTAGCTGTCTGGCATTGCAATCTTCCACAGGGCTATTGCCACTCACTTCTCAACTGTGAGGGCTGCTCTCTTCTTGGTATTCATGCGTTTCAGGGGAAAGCAAGTCATAAAGTTCCATGAAAGTGCCCTTATGCATGTGAAAGTTTCGCAGCCACTGGGAATCATCCCAGACCCACAACACTATGTGGTCCCACCAGTCTGTGCTTGTTTCCCGGGCCCAGAATCGGCGTTCCACCACATGAACCTGCCCCATTAGCACCATGATGCCCACATTGGCAGGGCCCATGCTTTGAGAGAAGTCTATGTCCATGTCCTCAATCCTCATGTCACCGCGCTGACGTCACCTACTCGCCTGGTATCGCTCTGCCAGGTTCTGGTGCTGCATATACCGCTGGATAATGCGTGTGGTGTTTAATGTGCTCCTAATTGCCAAAGTGAGCTGAGCGGGCTCCATGCTTGCCGTGGTATGGCGTCTGCCCAGAAAAAAAGCACGGAACGATTGTCTGCTGTTGCTTTCACAGAGGGAGGGTGGGAAGGAGGGCCTGATGACATGTACCCAGAACCATCCGCGACAATGCTTTTTGCCCCATCAGGCATTGGGATCTCAACCCAGAATTCCAATGGGCAGCGGAGACTGTGGGATAGCTACCCACAGTGCAACACTCTGGAAGTCGACGCTCACCTCGGTACTGTGGAAGCACTCCGCCGAGTTAATGCACTTAGATCATTTTGTGTGGGGACACACACAAATCGACTATCTAAAAACAATTTCTAAAAAACCAACTTCTATAAATTCAACCTAATTTCGTAGTGTAGACATACCCTTAGACACATGTTACTCCAATTCAAGTCAAGCTAGTTTTGCCATTATAAGGGCTACAGGACCAGGTGTGAAAAACATAGTACCATTCAACCAATCCATTGTATACAGATTTTTATTGTCCCTAATGAAATACTCTATCAGGGACTTTTCTGCACAGTTTTGTAAAAGCCTATTGCATATTAGTTAGCAAAGCAATTGTGTGAATGGCAGCAGAATTACTTTTAGATATTTCTTAACAATTATTATTTATATAAAAAATTATAAATGATACCTTTCTGGCCAAATCTATCATTTTCTGATTTATCACAGGGTGATGTGAGGGATTGTAAAGCAGTATTCCAGGCTTGTGGAGGGGTTGACTGTGTTTTTCATGCAGCTTCTTATGGAATGTCAGGTCTGGACCAAGTGAGTACAATTTTCCTATTATTTTTCTCTCTGGAACCTTTAAAAGTAGAAGCATATTGTTCACATAAAGGTGGGTAAATAATAGGAAAAAAATATTCACAAACTTGTTTTATATTTATTAAAACATTTTATACATGTGAAATTTTATTCATTTAAATGTTTGTGGAAAACAAATGTTGAGCCCATAGCTACAAGTAATTTAAGCTTCTGATGAATGTGATTCAATTAAATTAGTTTAAAGTGTTAACCTTTATAAATAACTTTGGCTAAATAATCTAATTAGGGAATGAGGGGGCATTTATTAAATACTAAGCACCAAATCATTAACCTAGTGCAGAGCCCAAAATAATCAGAATGTTGTACTAAAGATTAATTAAAGCAACCCTGAGGCTTCTAGTTTATTGGGCAGAGTGGACAGGACAGGACAGAGCCATGGCCAGGCCCCAGAATAGGGGATAGCACACAGGTGTATAAATCTACCTTCCAGCTCTCATTTCTATGCCAGTCATACCTTGGGCAGAACAGATAATTGAGGCCTTGGGATCTGTTTCCCACCCCATCCCCTTTTTTTAATTTAAACTTTACTTGCATGAAACTGACACAAAAAAATAGAAGTGAGGTTTTCAAGAAAATAAAACAATAAAATAAGTAGCAAAGTAGATATAACTGCATTTGGTTTTGGTAATTACAAAGCTGTGTGGTGAATTTAAAGTGTTTAATTGGATACTGTACAACTTCTCTATTTCTAGCTACAAAAGAAAGAACAGATTGAATCCATAAATGTCAATGGAACAAAAGTAGTCATTGATGGTATGTACCTAGATTTTCCTTCTTGGGGCCTGATCCAAAGCCCATTGAAGTCAGTAGAAAGACTCCCATTCACTTCAGGTTTTTAGTGATTGATTTGACAAAGACCAACTCTTCCATCCTTATTCACAGAGTAAGGCACAACTCAGAGAGAGTAAGGGTGGCAGAATTAAACCCTAAAGTAACGTAATTATGATATATTTAAAGTATTTCTTACTGCGAGTAGGATATCTGGGATGAAATCCTGGCTTTTTCCATTATATTTTGTCCTTTTAGCAACAATTTCAGGAGAATGACAACAGTTCAGTTTCTGATGATATGGCTTTTCATACTCTATTGTACATATCAAAATTATTTTTGCTTTTGCCCTCACAGCAAAGGCAAAAGCAAGATTAATTTGTACCCACTTTTGTGTTGCCTATATGCCCATGCACAGTCCCCTTCTCTCATGGCAGATTATGTCTACCTGGAGCAAAAATAGCTTAAGTGAAGTGGTAAGCAAAGCCAAGAATGAATCAAGGAACATATCCATTGAAATATTTCCCTCTTTAGTCCCAACCAGAAACTATCTCTAGAGCCACAGAATTTGCAGAGTTACGTCTCCACAGGTTTATAATGGAGCAAAAATTGTGGGGGATACATACAAGCTGAGATTTCCCATGTGCCTGTCATTTTTCAAGAGTACACATTGCCAAAAGGCAGAATTTGACCCCATGTATTTGCAACCACAAGTATTTTCTCAGTCACTATTATGACAGCTGCTCTCCCTGCTGTTGTCACCACAACCTGTGGGGAGCCACGCAGTGGTGCTATTCCTAACACAGTTGGACCATGCTTCTGGCTGTTCCTTCCCACACACTACGTAGTGTACCCATGCATGTGTCTGCGTAAGATTTCCTACATACAAAAGTGGAGTATGGAAACCTCAAACCCAACCAGAACTCTGGCACAAGGGACTAGAGTCAGCTGTAATATTAGGGATGGTGGATTTGAATCCCATTTGACCAAAGATTTTTGTTTTTGTTTTTTGTTTTGTTTTGTTTTCTGTCTCCTATCTTGGAGGAATTTTCCTCCATTGCACTTTGGAAAAGGAAGGTTGAGGAGCACTCTGTTCTCCTTCATAACACTTGGAAGGCTGCCTCCACCTTTTTTCCTCCAATCCCTGGGATGACGGTGTGGGAAACTTTTCTCCACTGAGACATTTGGGAAGACATCTCTGTTTCCTATCACGCTTAAGTTCTCACAAGATGAAAATGGGGATAACCTCATGGAGGTGTGTACATGTGCGCAAGGAGGTGGCAGGGGTACAGGCCAGATGTGCTCGAAGTATCAGCACTATGAGCACAGCTGCCTACTGCTCAAGCATGGGCTAACGTGACTTCAGCAGGGAGAGCTACAGTCCATAAGAAAAGATGATGCAATCATTTATAATTCCATATGATCACATGCATGTGCCTATTGCTCTTCTTTTCTAACTCAATCATACACAGTAAAAATATTTAATGTGATGTTACTGAAATGCAGCAGGGCTTTTTATTTCCATCCAAGTGTACTCACACAAGTAACGACCCCTCACCCACTAGTGACTGCAATTCGGTGGTGATGGGATTGTTGCGTGTATGTAGTTTGTAAAGCACTTGGTAATAACAATAGCATTCATATAGCACTTTCCATTTTCAACCTGTGGCATAGACACTAACTAATAGATCTTTTGAATGAAAAATTTCCATATGAATGAAAGGTATTATGTTAATTTAAAAATAATGCTAAAACTGAAAGACAGCCCTTCTTATGTTTGCAGTAGTTGCCTTTAACAAGAAAATGTTTGCTGCCAGTTCATGTGGATTTTCATATTCTTCCCCTTTTCTTAAAATAATGCATTTTGTATATTACTGTAGTTTGCAAACAAAGAAATATCCCAAGGCTGATCTATACTAGTACGGTGAATGTGGTGTTTGGAGGGAATCCCATTGAAGAAGGAGATGAGGAAACTGTACCATATTTTCCACTAGAAAAGGTATTTTACTTTGCAACAGACCTCGTCAGCTTGATCAGTAGCAAAGCACTGCTGTCCAACTTTATGAAACTGTATTTGTGTTCCAAAGTAGGCTTCTATAGAGGGCATTTATTTAAATTAGTAGTATCAGTCTGTCTTTGGGTAGAGGTAGCTATTGCTGCCATAGCTCTGACTTAAAAGCTGTGAGATTATTCTAAGAGTGGCCTGTGATCAGTTATTCAGTCCTTATCCATAAGTAAGCACATTTGGGATCTTGCAAAAATAAACAAACTAAAAAATTGGAATTTGAAAATAATGGGAAGATTCTTTATTGCAGGGGGCTGTCAAGGAGTCTTTTGGCTCCCTGGTTCTCTACCCAGCCCAAGTATAAATTAGAGTAGTCTGGGGGCTGTTCTAATTTCATCCAACTTGCTATTGTCTCTGAGGGAATGTGTACCATCTGGAGCCCCTTGTGCCTTAGCCACTCCCACTGCTTGCTGCTCTTCCCTGTCCTCAGAACACCTCATGTGTTTAGGAGTCACCGCTTCTTCTTTGACTGTTTGTTTACGCAGATACCACTCTTAATGGTGATCATGCACCCCATGGCTGCAAGGTCAGATTCTTCTTGAATAGAAGTGTCCACTGGGGCTGTGCCTGAGCCCTGGGAGCATTGCAACCAAGGGGTATAAGAGGTGGGGCAGCCTCAACTTCCTCTCAGTTTCTTCTTAGCACCCATGGCTATGAGACAGAACCCCACAGAGCCTGCGTCTCTTCACCTACAGAAAGATTAGTTATTGTTAGATACCTAGATTCACTTTGATAAATTTTAGTTAACCCATTGGTTTAAAAAAATTGTATATATATCACCAATTTAGCTGCTTGGGGCATTGATAGGTTTCCTTGCCGCCTCCCCTCTCTTCCAAGGCCTACATCCCTCTGTATATAGGCCCTAAATGGCCAAAGTCTCCAGGATTCAAGATTTGTTCATCTTGTGACACAGCAAAGCCCATAAATGATGGGCATGTGATGCCTTTTCAGGCCCTTATGCCAGGTTCTCCTTAGAAACAAACTCACTCCCAGGCTTCACCCGAATTTCCAGCCTCGAACTTTCAATCAGCCAAAGCAAAACTTCAGACACATTGGATTTCAGTAAGAACATTGTCCTTTGATATAGCCAATACTAGATCAATTTGAGCCACACCTAAACTATGTGGTGCATTTGTGGAACCAGTGAGAGGACAACCAATACCCTCAGAGACTAAATGGGTGTCAGACTATATATGAACTTGCTATGTACTAACTAAGACAGACATTTCTGGACACATTGTTTCAATCTACTTGAGCCTAAGCAGCCTTTACTACCTCTTTGAACAGTATCCCAATGTCTGAGATATATCTGGTGGCACCATGGATCAGTCCATAATTTTACCTCTAGATTAGATGCAAGTTTAGGCAGAGCCATCCATCAATCGATCTTTAAGTAGGACTCCTTTTACCCACCTCTGAGGATGAGATACTGCTTGCTAGTCACCAAGGGTATGTCTACACTTCAAATAAAAAGCCACAGCTGGCCTGTGCCAGCTGACTAGAGCTCCCAGGGCTCAAGCTGCAGGCCTGTTTCATTGTAGTGTAGACTTCTGGGCTCAGGCTATAGCCTGAACTCTGGGACCCTCCCACCTCGCAGGGTTTTACAGCCCAAGCTCTCCAGCCTGGGCCCAAATGTCAATACTGCAATTAAACAGCCCCTTAGTCCGAGCCTAATGAGTAAGGCTACGATTTAGTCATGAAGGTCACGGAATCTGTGACTTCTAAAGACCTCTAAGACTTCAGCCAGCTCCAGTTGGGCACTGCAGGGTCCCCTGTCACCTGCAGAGGCAGAGAGCTGCAGGGTACCCCCGCTGCCCAAGGCAGCAGGAGCCCCCCGCAGCTTCCGGCCACTGCAGGTGGCAGGCAGACCCCCTGCTGCTCCCAGCTACCATGGGCCCCGGGGGAACCCTCAGAGCTCTCTACCTCCACAGGCACCAGGGGGAACCCCTGCAGCTTGGAGTCGCCAGCAGAGAGGGTCCCTGGAGCTCCCAGCCCACCCGCAGCTGCCCAAACTCCCCATTTTTTCACGGCTATTTTTAGTAAAAGTCAGGAACCGATCAGGGGCTTCTGTGAATTTTTCATTATTGCCCGTGACTTTTACTAAAAGTATCTGTGATTAAATTCTTAGCCTTACTCATGAGCCTGAGTCAGCTGGCACAGGCCAGCTGCAGGTGTCTAATTGCGGTGTAGACCTGCCCCAAGAGTGGAATCTGTGTAGACCATCACTTGCAGAAGGAAAAAAGGTAACTGTGGTTCTTTGAGATGTATTGTCCACACAGATTCCACTACCAGTCCTCCATATCCACGAATTCAGAATCCTGCGCTATGGAATTCTTTACTGGCAAAGGAACTGAGAAGCAGTTCGGGCCTCCCTACTCCTTATACCCTTAACTACAGGGGTCACAAGGTCTCTCAGGGAGCACGTGTGGCCCCAATGGACACTGCTATTCAAAAAAGAATCCAACCATGTGCACATGGGGCTCATGCACACCACCAAAAGTGGAATCTATGCAGACAATGTATCTCAAAGAACCGTAAAGTAAGTGACCACTCTTTCTGGTTCTATGCATGTTGCAGACTCCTTCATACCAAAGGAACGCTAAGCAGGGGGCTTATCAGTGGTTTTTCCTCCCTTTGTGCCACCTGATATATTTCAGTGGGAACCTCAGGTCATGTAGAGACTCTGTAGCAGCTCCTACATCAGCCTCTTCCTACCCCTAAGAGGCCATTTCAAAAGCCTGTGATCAGTTGCATGTAAAGGAGCCCCAGTCACACCCCTTTTTCCCTAGCTATGCCCCTATAATGTCAGCTGTGAGTTGGGACATATAGGAACCACTGTGGCAACACTCTGCCACCTTATGATTTCTCTACATTGGGGCAGTCCTCCAGGAAGCTGATTTTAGGGACACTGCAGCCAGAATGCCCCAGAGCTGCCCTAGCACATGGGAGAATTGAGCCCTTCAAGTCTATACTCTAGTTAAGCAACTTAAGTTTTAAGATTAATGAGAAATCTGGCATGAGTAAATGTATAAATTAAAAAATCACTTAATTGATATGTATTTACCCTATTGTTTTCACAATACTGTTATTTATATCAAAAATATCTACCTTACCAAAGAATAATTTGAATCAAAGCATATATTTGAAGCATATCATAAGTAAAAATAGAAATTTAAAAGAGGGCTATGCTCAGTTTACTGGGAATCTAAACTTGTGTAGCCAAAAATACTAACCTGTCTCTTTTATCATAAACAGATAATTTAGGGTTGGAGGCCTAAATAATTTCTCCACATCTTATGTTTTGAGAAGATTTTATTGAGGTTATGGCTGCAAGCTGGATAGATGTGCAAGTTTACTGAAAAGTTATCAGAGGTGTCATTTGCCAATGTAGGGATACAGTTAGGCAATTCATTATATTTGCACTCTTTTCAGCAGGTTAATCATTATTCTAGAACCAAAGCAATGGCAGACCAAATGATCCTTGCAGCTGATGGAACCCCACTAAAAGGTACATATAAAAATCTACTTTTCTGATATCACTACTGTATGTCAAACTATGAACATAAAGGGGTCTTTTCTTCCCTCAGTTAATGTGTCTAATCTCAGTGTCCATGTATATTTAGGTGGACAAGAGACTATACACAAAGGGGAAAAGGGATAATCCAAGATTCAGAAAATTAAAACCTTATTTCTTCAAGTCAATTAAAAATGTTTATAAATTCTACTGCAAATATAGGCTCTGAGCCTGCATTTCTTTTTCATATACACGCATACTCATGCCAACAGTCCCACTAAACTTCACTATAGACACAGTGGCCCCTAAACACTCTCTCCACCAGCTTAATCCTCACAGGTCATTAGGGCTTACAGATGACTTGCAACAGATGAGGAAGAAGGCAGACAGATGCTTGTTACTTAGATTTTCAGTTTCTGAGTTATGTTAGTTTCTCAAATTCTGAGTACACAGATAGCAGCTGTGCCAAGGCGGCTTTATTCAATCTACACTAGGCAAGCAGGGTATGATCTTGTCTACCAGAGGCAGACCTTGCTACCATTATCCACGGCTGTGAGCTCAGACACACACCACTGTGATGTACTCTACGTGGGGATACAACTTGAAACTATTTGTGCAGAATATGTCTATTACTTATAAGTAGTTTCAAACAGAAAGCACATCATATCTGTTCTCAGTAGAGAGCACAGGCTGCCTGTTGATTTCTATGAGATATTTAAAGGTTTAGGACTTTTTAAGGTCAAAACTAACTGATTTGGATGCTGACTGCTTGAGAAACTGTTTCTATCTCTCTGTGATACTGCTACAACTGTGATCAGAGGAGGTGTCTGAATATAGCTAGTTGTATTAGACACTGTGATTTTCAATCTTCTGTGTGCCTGAAGATGGGCATTTCTTTTATAAATAGACTGTAAGAGGTGGCCTTTGCGAGTTAGGCATGAGGGTATATTGGTAGGGAAATATGTAAGATGCTGTTCATATTGCAGCTATTTTATGGTCAGAGGATTTCAATTTTCAGGACTCACGAGTCAGCAGATTTCATGAGTATTAAATTCACATTGTAAAAGAAGATGAAGAGAATTTACTACAAAGGGACTAGTGTGTTTGGCCCTCTTATCGTTTTCAAAATAAAATATAAACCGTATATGAAGTGTACCTGTCGTGTACTGATATGGAAACTATTTGGAAAATCACATTTCATTATATCTCCTAGGAGGCGATAAGCTCCATACATGTGTTCTTCGCCCACCAGGCATCTACGGACCAGAAGAGCAAAAGCACCTGCCACGAGTATTAGTATGTATTGTATTATCAACTCTGGAGTGCATTACAAATATTATAGTACCTGTACTGTTTAAGGCTAAAAAATTCAAAAGCTAATATCCTGGTGTTAGCCGACGGCCAAGGATGTTTGGTGAGGTGCCAGCTATGCCCGTTTATACCATCCGTGACTTTAACCGCTAGGACGCACTGTCCCTTCGCGGCGGGCAGCCCGGGCTAGGCTGACGGATGCCCCAAGGTCCTAACCACCCGTGACTTTAACTGCTAGAGCTCAGAGCTCCTTCGCAGCGGGCAGCCAGGATTGACTGACAGGTGCCCCAAGAGTTTGCCCCGTGGAGGCGGCACAACTCAACGCTAGGCTCTTAGTACTCTCACCTAATGGCCAGGCTTTAGAGCCAAAACGGCTGAGGTTCTTTAATTGTGTTGGCTGCTTTACAGTAAACCAGAGAAAACAAGTCAGGCTTATGCACAAATGGTTACCAAAATTTATTAAGCTAGATTCTAATCATGTGGTTACAAAATTGCTAGTGCCTACTTATTTAAATGTAGAGATGTTACACACACAAACAAGTTACAAAACTGAAGCCACAATCCCAAAGAAAGAAAACAAAGTATAGAGCTCTATTTCAAAATATGTGTACACTAAAGATAGGAGATCAGGTGTGGGTGCTTCTTACCCTCCTTGCATCTCTCGATTCCAGCGGTGCCAAGCCAGGATCGGTCACTCAATTCCGCGGAAAGACGAATAAGGGACAAGGCTTAGGGACCCTCTTAGCTGCAGAAGCCTTGGGAGGCTGTCACTTATCTGACCAGCAGATAGATAGTGAAAAGCACTCAAAAATCATGGTGCTGTAGGTCCCCTACTTATACCTCTGTACTCCTTTATTCTCTTTCTCCTTTCTTATGCCAAATTCGGCTGGTCTGTCAGGGTGACGCCAGCTTTCGCAAGAGTAGTTTACACTTGCAAGGGAGAGAAACAATAAGTTTCGACTACTGGACATTTCTTTTATCAGGGTAAATATTTTCCCACCTAGGATGTTGGTGTGTGTGCATCACGCTATTTAGTAGGGGCTAAGAGCCATGTCTGTCACAGGCCTCTGCCTGCTGTGAGCTTAATCGTTGTATCTGTTCCCAGAGGCACATTGTAGCAGCACACCTGTGCTTTTCACAGCTTCAAAGGCTGTGCTGGAATATATGTTAAGTGCCCTGTTCCGGCTTCCTCCTGTGTTTCCAGCAATTCTGGTCTGAGAGGGGTGGGGGCTGGCTGTCTGGCTACACCTGGTTACTGATCTAACCAGTCCCTCAAACAACCTTTTGTTGACTGACCACATAATGCAAGCTGACAAATAGCATAACTGGAGGATGATGCGAATGAAAATTATAAACATGTTTTTTTTGATAGACAAAAACTGGGCTAGTGTTGTAGAGAAAGGGCTACACCTGCATCACTGGTTATTATGCATTATTTGTTTTGTTGAGTAAGCACTTTAAACAATAGTAAAATATGATTTCAGGATTTTTCTGAGAATATTTTATGCTGAAGTTAATCAGACCATAGCCATGACATGCAGCCGTAGTTAAATCTTCCTGATGTCAAGTTTTAGATGTTGGGTTTTTTTGTGGTGTTGTTTTTGTTTTTAAAGAGGCAAACATTTGGTTTTTAGGCAATGACTAATTAAATGAATCACACTGCTTGGCAAATCACACCCTTCCTGCAGTTATTTCATGCATAAGAACAGCCATACTGGGTCAGACCAATAGTCCATCGAGCCCAGTATCCTGTCTTATGACTGTGGCCAATGCCAGGTGCTTCAAAGGGAATTAACAGGACAGGGCAATTATCAAGTCATCCTGTCACATTCTGGGGTGCAGCCCAGAAAGTGAGGGGTTGTATCATCACCTGCCCTGCAATCTTGGGTGCCTCACAGTGCTTTGCTGCTGTGGCTCCCACCTGGGCCACTCACAGCCTTCCAGCATGAAGATAACACCCTGAGCATGTACAGCTGAAGCCTGCCAGCACACTCTAGTCACACTCTGGCTTCCACGAGCCTTGCTTAGTATTTACAGGATGACCCCAATACACTCCTGGACGCAGATATTCCCCCAAAAAACATGTGTTCTTCACTAACCAGCTCTCTCCTGGATAGTCCAGATATTGGAGGTCCATTGTCCCTCTCAATGTACAACAGTTGACTACTTTAAATGGAGTTACCCCTACAGTTCAGTTTAAAGACAACACTGGATTAGTTTTGATTAAAGAATAAAACAAGTTTATTACCTTTTGTAGGTTTTAAGAGAGTACAAGGCATTAAAGTCAGAAATGGCTACAAGAGAAATAAAGATAAAATGCTTTCTAGTGCTAAAATTTAACAAACTAGACTTGATCTCAGCAACAGGGCTGATGAAATTTCATGTCAGGATCTCTCCCAAAGTCAAACGGCTGCTTCCTTTGTCATCTTAGGTGAAAGAGAAAGGGAGATAGATAGGGAGAGATCCCTGGGGTGTTTTTGCCCCTCATTTGTATAGCCCGGTCACCCTTTGAAATGTATTTTCCTGAGAGTTAACCCTTAGATAAAATTCATTCCCGGTGTGAAGTTTGAGTCATGGAATCTTGCGGTGAAAAAGATTCCATGCTGTTTGCTAAAATGTAGATTGATCTGTTCAGGCCCCCTTCTTTGCTGAAGAATGGCCACTTGACAGGTGATTGCCCATCAACTTTGATGACAAAGCTGGCCTTTGTTTTTGAGAAACAGGTTTAGCCACATGCCAGATTACCTGATAACCACTGTGATGCATAGGACCTCAAAGTAGCAGCCTGTTACCCCCATATTCATCATTTGTATATGGTTGTGATATTTCATACGAAGTATGCCATGTCTGAATTTCAGTCCATGTTCATAACTTTACATATAATGTTGCTACATACTTTCACCATATTATTGACCAGTGAGTTATTAGTTTTCGTATGATACCTCACAAGGCATATTTTTTACAAAGATTATTACAGTAGTGTGTAGGGTGTGAATACAGGGGTGCATTCAGTCACAGATATATGCCCTGTCATCCAGTCCCAGCATCTGGCAGTCGGCGGCATAGGGTTACACAGAGCATGAGGTTGCATCCCTGACTATCTTGGCTAATAGTATTGATGGACCTATATCATCTTTTTGAAATATAATTTTTTATAGTTTTCACCTTCACAGCATCCTCTGGCAATGAGTTCCACAGGTTGACTGCATTATATGAAGGAACTTCCTTTTGTTTGTTTTAAATCTGCTGCCTTTTAACTTCATTGGATGACCCCTAGTTCCTGTGTTATGTGAAGGAGTAAATAAAATTTCCTTATTCACTTTCTCCATACCTCTATCATATACCTTCTTGTTCAGATTAGAAAAGAGATGACCAGTCCCAGACTTTTTAATTTCTCCTCTTATGGAAGCTATTCCATACCCCTAATAATTTTTGTTGCCCTTCTTTGTACCTCTTCCATTTCTAATCTTTTTGAGATCAAGTGACCAGAACTGCACACAGTATTCAAGATATGGGTGTATCATGGATTTATATAGTGGCATTATGATATATTCTGTTTTATTATCTATCCCTTTTCTAATGGTTCCTAACTTTATCTTTTTGACTGCTGCCATACACTGAGCGGATATTTTCAGAGAACTATCTGCAATGATTTTAAGATCTTTCTTGAGTGGTAACAGCTAATTGGGATTATGTTTTCCAGTGTGCATTACTGTGCATTTTCCAAGATTTGAATTTCATCTGTCATTTTGTTGCCCAATCACCCAGTTTTGTGAGATCCCTTTGTAACTCTTTGCAGTCAGCTTTGGACCTAGGTGTCCACAGTAATTTTGTATCAGCTGTAAACTTTGCCACCTCACTGTTTTTAGCCCTTTTTCCAAGTCATTTATAAATAGGTTGAAGGGCACTGATCCCAGTACAGAGCCCTGGGGGACACCACTGTTTACCTCTCTCCATTCTGAAAACTGACCATTTATTCCTACCCTTTATTTCCGGTCTTGTAACCAGTTACTGATCCATGAGAGGACCTTCCCTCTTATCCCATGACTGCTTCGTTTGCTTAAGAGCCTTTGGTGCGGGACCTTGTCAAAGGTTTTCTGAAAGTCTAAGTACACTATGTCCACTGGATTACCCTTGTCCACATGTTTGTTTGACCCCCTCAGAGAATTCTAATAGATTAGGTAGGCATGATTTCCATACAAAAGCCATGTTGAATCTTCCCCAACAAATCATGTTTATTTATATGTCTGATAATTCTGTGCTTTAACATAGTTTCAACCAATTTTGCCTGATGCTGAAAGTTAGGCTGACTGGTCTGTAGTTGCCAGGATTGCCTCTGGTCCTTTTTAAAAAATTACCGTCACATTAGCTATCTGCCTGTCATCTGGAATGGAAGCTGATTTAAGTGATAGTTCTGCAGTATCATAACTGTGGTATATAACCTATTTGAGTTCCTTTAGAACTCTTGGATGAATTACCATCTGGTCCTGATGACTTATTACTGTTTAATTTATCAATTTGTTCCAAAACCTCCTCTATTGACACTCAAATCTGGGACAATTCCTCAGATTTATTACCTAAAAAGAATGGCTCAGGTGTGGGAATCTCCCTCACATCCTCTGCAGTGAAGACCGATACAAAGAATTTGTTTAGCTTCTTCACAATGGCCTTGTGTTCCTCAAGTGCTCCTTAAATGCCTTGATCATCCAGTGGCCCAACAGTTTGTTTGGCAGGTTTCCAGCACCTAAGGTACTTTGAAAAATGAAAAGCAATTTTTTAGTCTTTTGCATATGCTGTCTGTTTCTACAGATGAATATCCAAAGAGGGCTATTTAACTTCAAATTTGGAAATCCCAAAGCTCAGATGAACTGGGTTCATGTAGGAAATCTTGTGCAAGCTCATCTCTTAGCTGCTGAAGCTCTCACCCCTGAGAAGGGTTATATAGCGGTAAGTAAACAATTTTAAATATCCTATCCAGTTGGATACACTTTTAAAATATGGGTCACTTTCTGTGGCTTTTAGATAAAATTCTGTGTCTAAAAGTCAATCTGCTAAATTCTCAAAAGTACTGAATATGCAAACTGTACAGTTCCACATGCGAAATGTCTTCTTTGTAAATGCAGCTCACATTCATCTTGTTAATATTTTTGTGTCACATCTTTTTCTTCTTGTAAGCTAGCTTTGCAAAGGTAAGGTTTCCTGCCTGCTCAGGTTGAGTAGGAATCTTCCCCAAGTGAATATGGCAATCATCAAATTCTCTAGAATCAAAGTTTTTAATTAATATTTTTTTTTCCCAAAAGCTGGCTTTGATTCTAGATGTGTACATTTTTAATTGACCAATCTGAAACCTTTGGGGCCTAATTTGTACATGCTCAGCATTCCCAAAAATGTGGGTATTCAAAATTAGTGAACACTTATGAATATTTTTACTTAAATTTCCAACCCTTATAGTTGTGACAAAAATCTTAAGAGCATGAACCATTACACACCTGACAGCGTTGCAGCTGCGCTCACACTGCCTGGCAGCTCCAGCATCCATCAGGCTCATAGATTGCACCTCTCCTTCTGACTCTGTTCAGCAGCTGAGCTACTGTAGAAATATATGAATTCTCTGGGCTCTTTGGAGTATTCCCTGCCCTGGGCCTATGGTGAAGGGAAGATCAGCAGCTCCTCTAGGCTCCGCCTCTTCTGGGCCAGGTTGTTTTATTCTCACCCCGAGTTAGCTAAGACCCAGTCCCAGAAAACCCCTGTTCTATTGCCCTCTACCCTCTCCTCCAGGGAGGGGCAGAAATCCCAACAGTGACAGTGGCCACCCTCTTCAGTGTTGGAGGCTATAGACATCAACCCTTCAAACCTCCCCAAGTTTTTTGGAAATGATGATGCAAGTAGAGCAACCAGGGGAGAGAGAGTTTCCTGCCACCAAGGGAAGGCTTGGGTCCCCAGTTTTGGGGAAGTTATTCAGGCAGCTACTGTAGCAAGGACGAGGCCCAACTTGGAGGGGCTGAAGTACCTTGTGCAGCTTGGAAGAGACTGCTACACAGTGAGTCAAGGAAGAGAACTGATCAATTTGGAGAGAAAGGAGGGAGGAGAGAAGAGAATTGTTAGACTGTGGAATGTGAGCTGATGAATTTGTGGGGTAAAGAAAAGAAAATTGATCAGTTTGGTGAGGGTAGAGAACTGAGTTGGTAGTAAAAGAATGGGGGCGTTACTGAGGTGCAGCTGGTGGGTGACTGAATGAAGATTGAGTGTTGAGGAGGAAGGGGATGAGATGAGGTGTACATTTGGCACATGGAGTGTGGGGCTTAAATAATGGGAAGGTGGTGTTATCTGGTATATGTGTGGGCTCTATGGGCAAGGAAGTGGGAGCTCTGTATATGTCAGGGCCGGGGCATGTGCAGCATGGCCGAGGGTTTAGCAGCGGGTGCAGGCAGAGGGTCCAGTGACCAGGAGCCAGTTACCAGGAATCAGGTTGGATTGGAAAGCCAGGAGATTAGAATCTAGAGATGAACGGGAGGTCAGAGATCAAGAAACCGTTTCTAAGAGTCAGGCCAAGACAGGATACCAGGAGGTCAAGATTAGAAGGCAGAAACAGATAAACACCATACTAGTGGCCCATGGCAGGGTGAAGCTCACTTGTACAAACAACTTCCTGTTTCCTCCTCTGGCTTAAATAGGGGCTGCAGCCCAACAAGGAGCCTTGGACCTCTCTCAGTCAGAGAGTAGGGGAAGGGCTTGTGCCCCAGTTGGGCTTCATGGACTCTGGCCCCAACTGCTGTCTGTGTGAGCTGCCACTGGAGAATTGGAGTGCAATGACTTCCTGGACCCGCACAGAACTGGGTTCAGGACCCACAGGACCTGTCAGTGTGTTGGTGTTTGTTTAAGTATGGATTAGTAGATGTTTTTCCTGGGCTGGCTAGTATAATTCTGCAAAGCTGGCATAATAGGGTTTGAGAGATTTGACCTATCCATATGGATAAAAAGAATATTCCTCCCTGAAATTTTTCAAACCTGCATAACTTAGTCAACTCCGATCTAGTAATCATGCTAACCCTCAAAAAAACTTCTCACTGTGGGCCATTTCCCTGACAAATTTCAACTTCTTTACTCCATATCACGCAGTGCTGAATTTGTTGGGGGAAAAAAGTTGTAACCTTTTTATATGGTGTAGCTGACCAGTCCGATAGGCAAGTGGCCTAGTAGTCAGATAGTGGCACCACAGTTCTTTTGCAGTCTTCTCGTTCTGGACAGGGCCCTTGTGGGCCATATACGGTGGGCCTCAGTCCCTCCTGTGTGCCCCCTCTTCTTTCCTCGGCGTCCATCACAACAGTGGCGTGGAAGCAGGGGACAGGAACCCAGGTCTTCCCACTCCACAGTGTCCTGACCTGGGGCACTTCCTGCCAGGCTGTGGCACCTCCCTTTTGGGTGTAGTCACAATCTTAGTAGTAACAGCTTAGTCTGCCGGGGTGGACAATATCCAGTTCTTTGGGGCCTCTTGTGAGTTTCCAACTCCAAACAGGAGAGGCATATGGATCACCGCTTCCCAGTGGCCATACCAATTCTGTAGTCACTCATCCCACAGCTCCAGGCATCAGCGTCACTTCCTAGTACAGCCTGTAACTCCTTCTCCTGGCCTACCAGTGCCCATTTAAACTGGAGCATGCCCGGTAGCTGTTGAGGGGTGGGGCCTCACTAGCCCAGGCCTTGCTCTGGTATAGAATAGGATCTGCAAACCACATCACATATGGGGAAAATGTATTTTTCACTCTCTTGTTAATTGAGAACCGCAGAAGTGTATTCGTTCAAACTTTCAAAAAAATTGTCTTTTTATTCTGAGATAACATCTGGCAAACTTCATCTCACTAAATGAAATATTCAGAATGTTATGAACTGAATATAGGGAGTTCTAATATAAATCCATAGGAAATCTTAATAGTGTCACTAATGCTCCTAGTATAAAAAATTATACATAGGTAAAATCATTAAAGAACACGCCATTGTTTTTAAAGCAGGAAGAAGTGCCAAATAGAACATGAAATCGGGAAGTTGCATTAACTAACATGTCAGTATTGTCAACTCTGGTTAATTCATCATGTCTAATGTAATTTTGGCTCCTGCAAAAATATAAAGTAAAACCTCAGTGCTATGACAACTAGGTTGATTGTTTTAATCATAGCAGAAGTCCTAAACATAATGAACCTGACTCTGCTCTTTTTTTTATATATCAGTGTAATAAATCATAAGTAACTCCAGTAACTTAAATGAATTTACAGATGTGTGAAACTTACATGAGGATCAGAATTAGTTCCATTGGAGATTGCTTGTTGATTTGTATATATTTGTAAATGTTTGCTTTTAATTAGGTTGCTGTTATTTACAAAATGATTAAAGATAGTCTTAAAAGATAAAAAGAAAATGTCACTCCACCCACAGTATTATGTTTCTAATCTGTCTTTTCTCTGCCTCTTTAACAGAGTGGTCAGGCATATTACATACATGACGGCGAGAATGTCATCTTTTCTGAATGGATAACTCCGTTAGTATGTACTATATACATGTTTAGTTCTAATACAGTGTATGGGACTTGAGCATATAACTAATCTAGAAAGAACGTATCGGCTAAATGAAGCCAATACCACAGTAATTACCTGAAGAAGCAGAACTTAAAACTGGTCTATTTAAGAAATATATAAATATATTTGCTACATTTCAACTTTAGTAAGGCTTTTGATACTGTTTCACATGACAATCTAATCAACAAACTGGATAAATATGTCCTTGACCAGTGATTCTCAGACCTCAGTGGCTCAGGAGCCAAATTAGCAATCATTACCTCAAAGAGCCACAACAGTGTGAATTCATTGGGCGGGGGCAGGGGGAGGTGTATAATATACTTGCAGCAAAATTGACTGACCAAGTATTATTATTTTATCAACTACAATTGGTTAATAACATAGTAAAAGCATCCTGACTGGATAATAACTTAGATTGGTTAATAAATCTCACAGCGTTTTAATATCATGAGCTGCAGGAGATACATTAAAGAACCACTTGCGGCTCGCAAGCCTCAGTCTGAGTATCACTGGCCCAGCCAAACCTTCTATAAGGTGGATGCGCAACTGGCTGGAAAAGCATATTCAGAGTAATTATCAATGGTTCACAATCTCTCTGGAAGGGCATATTGTGAGGATCCCACATGGATCTGTCCTGGGTTGGTTCTATTCAATATCTTCATAAATAAGTTGGATAATGGCATAGAAAGTATACTTATACATTTTGCATATGGTACCTAGCTGGAAGGGTCTGCAAGTGTTTTGGAGAACAGGATTTGAGTTCAAAATGAACTTGATAAACTGGAGAAATAGTCTGATTTAAACAGAGTGAAATTCAGTAAGGACAAACGCAAAGTACTCCACTTAGGAAGGAATAGTCAGTTTCACAAATAGAAAATGGGAAATGACTGCCAAGGGAGGAGAACTGCAGAAAAGGATCTGTGGAAAAGGATTACAGTGGATCACAAACTAAATGAGTTCATAATGTAATACTGTTGCAACTAAGCGTACATTATTCTGGGATGTATTAGCAGGAGTCTTGTAAACAAGACACAAGAAGTAATTTTTCCACTCTATTCAGCACTGATAAAGGCCTCAATTGAAGTAGTGTGTCCAGTTCTGGGCACCACACTTCGGGAAAGATGCGGACTAATGGAAGAAAGTCCAGAGGAGAGCAACAAAATAATCAAGATCTAGAAAGCATGACCTATGGGGAAAGATTTTAAAAACTATTTGTTGTCTGGAAAAGAGAAGACTGAGGGGAAACATAAGAATCTTCAAGTACATAAAAGAAAAGGGTGATAAATTGTTCTCATTAACCACTGAGGGACAGCACAAGAAGTAATGGGACTAAATTGCAGCAAGGAAGGTTTATATTAGACATTAGGAAAAACTTCCTGTCAGGGTAGTTAAGGACTAGAACAAATTATCTAGGAAGGTTGTGGAAGCTCCATGATTGGAGGTTTTTAAGAACAGGATAGACAAACACCTCTCAGAGATGGTCTAGACAACACCTTCCTGCCTCAGTGCCGGGGACTGGACTATATGACCTATTGAGGTCCCTTCCAGTTCTACATTTCTGTTTCATCAGATCAGAACCCAATCCTGTATTCTCACAGACTTTAGCAAAGTGATAGCTCATAAAGACAAACTCCCATCGGCTTCAACAGGAGTTTTAGATGTGCAGGAATGCAGGGTAAGGCCCTTTATTGTTATGACCTAATTTAATTAAAAAGCTATAAATCCTGATTCTTCACCATCTTGTGTAGTCATTTACCACTGTGCAGAGTTGTCCAAAGTGCATGTAAAATGCTACCATTTTTATCTGGTAGCACTATGGTACAGAGACTGCTTTGTTATAAATGGCTCCTCAAGATGCAAGGCCATGGAAAATCATGCCCTTAAATTTCATTGTAAACATAAAACAGAAGCATTGGGATATGTTCATAATTAGCAGGCTAGGATTTTGAACCTCCACAAAGGCCACATCCTGTAGTGCAAGCACAGACAAAACTCCCATGAACATCAATGCAATAAACTTCAGGACTGTACTCAAGATTTTAAAAATGCACTCCTCTCATGTCCTCTATTGTTTTAGAATAGATATCTCTGCCTATATCATCTCATTGTGTTGGCAGTCATAGGGATATTCAACTGAAAAACGTTTTTAAAATAGTAATAGCTGAATTGGGGAAAAAGTTCAGATTTATAATTTGACAGTAATTATTTCTGCATATTCTTGCTGCACTGACCCAATTTAGTATTAATATTTTGATCTTATTCTCTCTTCTTTTTTTTTTTAATCCCTCCCAGTTTGAAAAATTAGGTTACAGTAGGCCATGGATACGTATTCCTGCTTTCCTCGTTTATATAGCAGGTAAAAAGAGTAAAATGTATTAGATTATTATGCTATTTTATTTTGCATTTCACCTTTTATTTTCACTGTCACTGGTAATCTGCATGGCAGTTCTGTAAAAGAAATATACAGATTTAAACTTGTGTAATTCCTACAATAATTGTGCAATTGTACTAGCTGGAATTATGTAATACCTGTAAAAGTGTAATAAGTACTTCTCTACAAAAGGAGACAAGATATCTTTGGGTTCATCAAATATCCTGTAAATTATATGTTGTTTTCAAAACATTGGATCCTGCTTCTGTAGCAAACCCAGCACACCCACTGACTGCAGAGGGCTGACTGTGGATCTAGCCCACAACACCTGTCATCACCATGGGCTTGTCTTCACTGCTAAAAAAGCTAGGGTTTTTTCTTTACTTCAGGGTAACTAATATATGTGGGCTATGCTGGGGTGAAAATACAGTGAAGACAAGATGCTTTAGTTAGACTCACTAAGGTCATTCTATACCCCACATTGGGTTGACCTCAACAAGTTTACTTCATGGTAAAACTAAAGTACCTTGTCTTCACTTGTGTTTTTAATCTCTTGAGAACTCACGCACATTAGTTACCCCCAGATAAAAAAACATGGCTTTTTTTTTGGCAGCAAAGGCAAGCCCTATGTTATGCTCACTTTACTATTGTTATCTCATTTTATCAACTTTCTGTCCACAGCCACAGTGACAGAATGCCTACACCTGGCGTTGAAACCAGTTTTTAGCTTTACACCTTTCTTGACCAGAAATGAGGTAAAAGTATAAATGCATGCATAATCATCTATATAAAGTCTCTGGCTAAAGTTCTCAAGAAACACTTAATATCAATGGTGGGGAACATCTCCTCTGGATGCATGTGTGGAGTGGATTCCCTGCATATAGAGCTCCACTTTTCCATGCAGGGGCAGAGCGAGTCTGTCACCTCTTTAACACCATTTTTCTACCCCATCTCAGCCCCCTCCCAAGAAGGCCCTCCATACTGTTTCCCTACTTTGCAAGTGGATGGGCCAGAGGGGGTATGTCAGGGGGTACAGGAGAACCAAGTGCATCATCCCTCATGCAACCAGCCGGGAATCAGCATAAGAGGTAAAACGGACCATAGGCTGTATTATCATTTCCAATGAGCCACTCCATATTACGGAACTGCATATTAAAGGGAGGTTCCAGAGGCAACTGCAGACCTGGAGTCTATAGAAGTAGGAAAAGGACAGGCAAGGTATGGAGACTGTGTATCCCCAGCAGATACCATAACTTAGAGGTGGTCAAAACTCACAAATTCCATTCCAAGAGAAATTCTGACACTTTGATTATTTTTTTCCTCCAAATCGGAACAAAAAGTTGAAAATTTAAAATTTCCCATTAAATGAAATTTCTGAGATTTTTTTTGTTTGTTTTAACCTCATCTAAATGTTTTCTTTTGACATTATTATTTTCACTGTTGTCCTATTATAATTTATATTCTAAAAGTCTAAATATTTTACTATTCTATTATGGCATGGAATGACATGTCCTAATATAATAGGATATGAAATATCACATCATGATAGGAAAAATCAATGTTTTCTAACAAAAAAAACATTCCATCAGAAAAATTTTTACCATCTCCACTGTATCCAGGGAGCTTCCAAAAGAAACCCTCTTTTTCTTCCAGGAGAGGCTTTGCATACAATTTTTCCTGCCTCCTAGAGGAAACTCCACAGGAGGGGTAGTATCACCAGGGCCGAATTAACTCTCCTGTGGGCCCAGGGCTATTAGATTTTGTGAGGCTCCTGGGGGCTTGGAATGAGGTCAGGGCTGGGGCAGGGGATTAGAGTGCAGGAGAGGGCTCAGGGCTGGGGCAGGGGTTTGGGGTGCAGGTCAGGGTGTGGGATCTGGGAGGGGGTTCTGGGCTGGGGTAGGGGGTTGGGGTGCAGGCTCCGGATGGGAGGCGCTTATCTCGGGCTGCTCCTGGTCAGCGGCACAGTACGTCTAAGGCAGGATCCCTGTCTGCCCTGGCTCCGTGCTGCTCTGCTCCCCGAGGTGACCAGCATGTCCAGCCCCTAGATGGAGGGGCCAGGCCACTCTGCACAGTGGGGCTGGGGTGTAGCTTCCCACCAGGCAGCACTTACCTTTGGGCAGCTCCTGGTTGGCGGTGCAGCATGGCTATCACTAAGGCAGGCTCCCTGCCTGCCCCAGCCCCATACCGCTCCCAGAAGGGGCCAATGCAACCCGGTGGCAGCAGCCGGCAAGTGGCTCTGCACGCTGCCCCTCTCTGCAAGCACCACCCCACAGCTCCCACTGGCCACAGCTCTCAGTTCCTGGCCAATGGGAGCTGCGGGAGTGGTGCATGCAGGCAGGAGCACTGTTTGGAGGGAGACCCCTGCCCCACTGTCCCTGGGGCCATGCTGGCCACTTCCGGGAGCTGCGTGGGGCTGGGGCAAGCAGGGAGCCTGTCTTAGCCGCAGCCCCACTGGAGATTGTGATCAACTGGGAGATCCTCTAGGATCAACCAGTTGATCACGATTGACTGGTTGGTGACCACTCATTTAGCGGGTCTAGTGAACACTCATTAAATCGACTGCAGATCACTCTCCTGTCAACTCCGGTACTGCACTGGAATGAGAAGAGTAAGAGGCAGTCGACGAGAGAGTGTTTTCCCATCAACATAGTGTAGTGTGGACCCTGCAGTAAGTAGATCTAAGCTACGTTGACTTGAGTTACCCTACGTAGCTTAGATCCACTTTCCCCCGTAGCGTAGACCTGCCCTTGGAAGCAAGAGGAGGTTTTCATTTACACAACAGAAGCCAAGGGCAGAATTTGGCTGCCATTTTGTAATGTGGAGTTTTGCAGCATGTAACATGAAGCACTACCCTGAGATCTTTTCAGTACTTGGGCAATGTGAGTGGCTTCAATCAAGTATCAGCTTTTTAAAAAAAGAAAATCTTGGTTATTTAAACTTATATATATCATTTAAATATGCTTTTTGCCTTTAATCACCTTTTTTGGGTAATGTCAGTCTTTTAAAAAATGATGAGGTGAAGCACCCTTCATCAAGATTCATTCTAGGTAGGTCAGTGTCAAAATGCACTGGAATGTGACCTGCTTTACTGCCTTATCTCAGCACATCCAGTGAGCATAGCATGAATCCATATATACCCCAAAACATTAATGATACTAAGAATGAATGACACATGATAAATGTCTATCTTTTACATTACCATATATTATGCAATATATAGGGGCAAAGATACACCCATACCCACCCACTCATAGGACTCGGGGTTTATGATTGATTTTTTCTAACGTTAGTATGGTAGCTATTTTAAATTTTATAAAATATCACAATGAAGCCATTCTAATTAAACACTTACCAGTATTTTCCTATACATATGTCCACATAGTATCATCTGAAGTTATGCACAGATTGTTGAGGGAGATTGGGCCTGATTCACCACTGTATTATTTCCAGTTTTTTAGCCCGTGTAAATGTTGCCAGAGAGCAGGGGATTATGAGAGCAGTGTGGAGGTTCCAATCATTGGAACAACCTACCAACAGCTGGAGGTGGATTCTCTATCACTGACAATTTTTAAATCAATATTGGATGCCTTTTCTAAAAGATATGTCCAAATCCTGCTTAATTAGCTCTCATGACTTCAGTGGGACTATGAGCAAATTAAGCAGGATTTGGCCTTTTGATGTTAAATCTGTTTAAATGTATGTATGTTTGTTTGTTTGTTTTTTAAAAAAGAGAGACATTTCACTCAACAGAATTAATTACTGATTTATAAACCCTTAGAAAGAGATTTGAGAATAGAAACAACAATTAAACACGAATATTATTCACAGGCTGAAGAGGGCTGATGCTTATTAAAATGAGAGAAGGACTCTGTTAGGTGGGGGGGTGAATAGTGTCATCTAGTGGATCAATGTGGTATTGCTATGTGGAAAGAAACAAGTAGCCTGCTTTTCCACTGCCTTGCACCCTGAGTAGTCTTACACTCACTTTACATAGTGTAAGGGGGCAAGGCCAGATGGCTATAGAAAAGTAGTGGGAGATAGATATATTAGCTCCAGGCTAAACAAATCCCTGGTACCAGGATAAATGAAATGGCAGCTGCTCCAGGTCAATTAAGACACGTGAGGCCAATTAAGAACTTTCCAGAAGGCAGGGAGAAAGCTAGGTTGCCTGGGACACCTGAAGCCAATCGGGGGCTGGCTGAAACTAGTTAAATGCCTCCCACGTAGTCAGGTGGGGGTGCATGTCAGGAGCTGTGGGAGGAAGTTGTGCTGTTGCAGAGGCTGAGTAGTATACAACATATCAGGCACAAGGAAGGAGGCCCTGAGGTAAGGGTGAAGTGGAGCTTGAGGAAGTGAGGGCTGCTGTGGGGGAAGTAGCCCAGGGAATTGTACATGTCATGTTTCTACAAGGTCAGCTACCATAGCTGATACTATTAGAGTCCCTGAGCTGGAGCCCGGAGTAGAGGGTGGGCCCGGGCTCCCCCACCCCACCTTTGCCCCCTGATTAATCACTGAGACTGGGAGACAACAGAGACTGTGCAAGGAAGGATAACTTCTCCTCACCTCCCTCGCTGGCTTATGATGAAAATGGCTCAGTAGACTGTGACCCTTGTCTCTAGAGAAAGAAGGGTTACGTGGAGGGTCACAGTGAGCCTCTGAGGCTAGCGAAATCCACCAGGAAATGTGGGACCCACGGAGGCAAGGACAGAGCTTTGTCACAATAGGTTTAAACTGCTACAGTTCTGATTTGCTGGCATTTTACATTCACTTTGCACCAACTTCTAGCTCCAGTGACAGACAGGGGATAGCAAGCTGGCTGAAGTAGCTTTGCATAGGGGGATCCCCAGGTGGTGTAGAGATGGCATAACAGTTCTGTGCCATGCACTCCTGGTTCCCCCAGCGAAGGGCATATGGCAGAACTGGAGGAAGGCATAGCCAGACTGTGCTGGGTTATGGCAATCCTGTTTGGTTTGTATTTATAAAGATTCTGTCTGGTTGAATGCACTGTATTCTCTGTTGCTGTGTTTTGTGTCTGCTCAGTCACCCCACCCATTTATTTATATATCTGTTCTAATAGTGGCACCTAAAATAATTCTATATTTGAATCACTATTAATTGTTCTTTTGCTTTTTAGGTGTGGAACATCGCTGTAACTCACACATTCCGAATAGACAAGGCATGTAATCAGCTAGGTTACTGCCCAAAAAAATTTGCACTTGCTGATTCTGTGGATCATTATCTTCAAACTAGACCCAAGTGCCAGGACCATCATAAGTTCCTTAAAATCTGGCTTGTCCTTGGCACCTGTTTATGTTTGATCTTCTTTGTATTACTTTCTTAAGCATGTACCTTTACATAGTTATTTCAAGGAAAGCCACTATTAATTTGTTTGAGTATTAATAAACTAATTTTAATCAGTCACAGTGTATTCCTCAGGCCACATGAACTTCATTATTGTTTGAATAAGTTATTTGCTCTGATGTATTTTAAGCTGTTTTTGCTATTAAATAAAAAAAATTTGCATATCAGCAATTGTTCTTAAAGGTTGAAGCTACTACATTTTTAAAGGATAATAAAGTCGCAAGGCCACAGGAGACCACCATTGACAAATGCAGGAACCAGAGCTGCTGTTTCTATTCGCTTGATCTCAAAAGAACTCCTTCTGAAAATGGTTGCTCAAGTGTAGAAGAAACTGGAGGAGGAGCAGCTATTGTATGTCTGCAGTGTTTTATAAACAAAAGCAAGTAGCTATAATAAGGGACATATTGACCAGACAACCCTTCTGACAGAACAACGGCCACAGCCACTGCATGTTACTATGAGGCATACAGAGGAACCAGGAAATAGAACAAAGAAGAAAAAATAATTCATATACATAATGGGCAGTGATTGCACAGAAAAAGTTACACATACTGTAATTCTGTGAATTAACTGTATTCTGAAACTGCCCAAGAGGTGAAATAAAAGTACACTTGAACTTCTGCATTTATTAAGTCTTTTTTTCAGGACATGCACTCACACACAATCTCTTACTTTTATTAACACTGATACATTAAAATTGGAATGTTCTGAATCTTCTGTTAAATGTCATTAAATAACACTAAAGTTAGGGAAATGTTTTCTTCCTGTATTGCATTTATGTCAGACATTTTTAATCCTAAAGTTTATATCTCCCTGTTTTGATTCTCTTTATCTTGGAGGTGGTCCAATTGTTATGCTATATGCTAGATAATTAATCTATGTGAAAAAGGAAGGTGTGACAGAATATAGCCCTGTATTCACAGTCTACACACTATTCTAATTATCTTTTTGTATGGTATCATTTGAAAACCCATAATCTGCTGGTTAGTACTGCCTGATAAAATGTGTGTGGCAACATTATATATGAATTTATAGGATTCCTCTGTATGATGTTAGTAACACATGTTCCAAACCCCACAGCCATCCCAGGCAGAAGTAGGCAAACAGGTCTGTCCTAAACAAAGGAATGTGTGCTTACCTTAATTTGCATTTAAACACTAAACAGAGTCATTGAGCTTCCTTTGTTTTCCCTTCCTGCTTAAACAGGTGAAAAAACAGCAGGGAACATCCTTCCACATGGACTCTTTGTCTCCTGGTTCTCAGCTGGAAGTGTTTTTCACAAGGGGGACTGAAACTATAAAAAGGAGGGGCAAATACCCCAAGGCACCCCTATCTCTCTCACCCTTTCCTTTGTCTTCTCAGGTGCAGAGAATGCAAACAACTATTGCATTCTGGAGGGAGGGGTCCTGACCTGAAGAGTTTAGTGAGTAATGCTGGAAGCATGTGGTCATGTGCTCGAATCTAGTATAGTTTGTTAAATTAGGTGCTAGAAAGCATTTTATCTTTATTTTTCTTGTAACCATTTCAGATATTCATGCATCATTACTTGTCCTCACGTAAAACCTATCTCTTTGTAGTTAATAAACTTGTTTTATTTAATCCAGTGTGGTTAAGTTGAAGTGTCTGGGTAACTCCATTTAAGGTAATAAGCTGGTATATTATTTCCATAAAGGAATGATGGACTAAATATATTTAGACTGTCCAGGAAAGGGTTGGGCAGTACAAGGCATGCCTTTCTGAGGGAAAGTCCAGGACTGGGAGTATGTTGGGATCACTCTTCAGTATAACCAAGACTGGTGCAAGCCAATGTGGGACTGGCACACTGCAGTTACACAAGCACATCTAGGAGTGACCTGCATGCTAGTGGCTGTTTGTGAGCTGTACCTTTTGGAGTCTACAGCAACAAGGTACTGCAAAATGCCCCAGATTATAGGGCAGGGGTGACACAGCCTCCCACTGATCTGGATTGTACCCCAGTATGTCACAGAAGGTAACTTTAACAAAATGCACCTAAGGCTAAAACATATTTTTCTGCCTTTTTAGATGGTAAGATCCCTTTTTATGCTTCTAAAATTCTTTTCATTCAACAATTGATAACAATTCATCCCACTGTAGTTTTTCCAAAGGGTCCTCCATAAAACCAAGGAAGTGGAGACTTAATATTATTGATATTTCTAAGAGGAAAAAGGTGAAAATATAACTTGGAAGGGGAGAGGCCTTTGGCTCAATCTGAGTAAATCTGAGACCCCCTGTTGAACAGGAGCAAGAACAGGATTGCCTGCATTGCCCTCAAAGTACCTGTAACACTTGCAGCTCTGTATTAAGATAATGACTATAATCAAATCTCATACTTCAAGGCTTCAGCCAGTCACCTGCAAGGGTTGGGAAGGATTTTTCCCCTCTGCATAATTGCCTAGATATATTCTGGGGTTTTGGTTTTGCCTTCCTCTGAAGGATGATTGGCCACAGCTAGAGGTGGGACACTGGACCAGTGCACCAAGGTGGTACAGAGAATCCTCTTTTTAGATGCCGGTCTTGTATTTCTACTCATATGCTCGAGGTCAGACTGCCAGACTGGGTATTGAGAAGGAATTTTCCCCCCATGTCAGACTGCCTGGGATCTTGGAAGTTTTCACGTTCCTTTGCAGCATGGAGCTTGGGTCACTTAGCTAGTCACCTGCTAGGATCATTTGGGCAAATCAATTCTCTGCCATTGCAGAATATTGGTCTCTCCCTTTCCCTACCTGTGGCACACAGTCTAGTCTCCTGAGGACTGAAATGCTTTGGTCTAACTAAACCCTTTGAGTTTAATATAGGGGTATCTGGGTGAAAATTAATCAGGCGTGATAAAAAAGAGGTCAGACTATAGTATCGATAGTCCCTCTGTCCTAGCCTTGAACTCTCTGAAACTATGAAATTGTGCCTTGAAGAATCTCCCATTCCTACTGCCCTTTGTTTGTAAAGGAAATCAAGCTATGAACCTAGACGGACACACAAAACAGCACTTGGCCCCAGCACCATCTGTCCATTTCAGGGAATGGCCCAGTATGAACAGAATGAGTCCCTACCTCATTCTAAGCAGACCACACAACTTTGAGTTAGTGTCCAAACTCTCACCCTCTTTCTGGGATTTGGATTTATTGATAACATAAAAAACAAACAAACAAATCTCAGATTAATTTTCCTGCATAAGGTCTACTGTCTCTCGGATTTCTCTCCAGTTGCTCTGTCCAGAGAACAACTCCCTCCTCTCTTAACTCCCAGGTAAAGCCAATGAGCTGGACCTGCCACAATGAGTCACAGCTTTCTGAGGGGTTCTCGCACCTGCTAATAGGGTGGGTCAATAAAAGAACACTGCCACCCGGTTGCATCCACCCAGGAAATATTTTCCCCTCTTGTCACATGATGTACTTGGGTTTTTTTAGGGCCAAGAAAAATGGATGGAGGCCATTCCATCATGCCTTGTTAATTTACCTCCCACACAGGACAACTGCCAGCTTCACTGCAACAATAAAACAAAAATACACCCAAGATCATATACGTGACTAATAAAAATAGTCCCATGGCCATGTGTACAAAAGCCACTTTAAATAAATATTACCACCCCAGGTTATTCAGGCAAGAGACTGCCTCAGCCACCTATTTCCTTTTTAAATATTTATATAAACAAGAGGAAATAGCATAAAATGAATCCATCCCACCAACTATGCACAGGCATACTTAACTTGCTTTCTAAAAGAGAGATGATTTGTGCACTAGTGACTAATTATTATTAATATATAAATGTATTGCTGCTCTATGATACATTGTAATTGTATTTTTATATGATTCAGACTTTTTTTTAAATGAAAAGATAGATATGGCAGTGCTAGGGTCTGGAAGTCAAAGGTGGCAAGGCACGTACAAAAATATGTGATGTATGATGAACTGTGAAGATCAAAAAGAAAAGGAGTACTTGTGGCACCTTAGAGACTAACCAATTTATTTGAGCATGAGCTTTCGTGAGCTACAGCCTGAAACCTGTGAAGATCAAATATGTGATGAGCTGTGAAGATCAAACCGGAAACTTTTAGGTTTTTTCTTTAACCTGAAGAAGTCCTCCATTAACTGTTCATTGTATTTAAAAATACTGGACATTCAGATACCTACTTAACACAGTTCTACATGAATTTTATATTAAACTGACAGCCAACAGAATTTCACTCATTTTGGACGGAGATTTTTTCCCAATGAGCATTTGTTTCAAATTATTTTCATTCTTCTTGGTATAACGGATTTTGTTGTGCTTGATTCAGAGATGTTTAACATCTCTCGCACATTTCTGAGACTGTTACACTGCCAACCAAACTGTTGGTGATTAACAATCTCCCCTGCCCCAAATATCCCTTTTACAAAGTGTCCCAGTGTGAGACTTGTATATTACAGATAATATGGTAGAACTTCATCGTAACATTAATAGCCATAAAATCCTATAGTCATATGTGTGTAAAATATTATATTAATTCACACGTGTGTAAAATACCATATTAATGCCCCTCCGTGCCTCGTCCTTGCTGCTACATACACTTCATAGCGTTAGATCAATGAGAGCTGCTCCTTCTTTAGGAAACGCTGCGACCAGAAACCAACTGCCCTGCGACGGCGGTAAATACGGCCACAGTGTTACCTTGAGTAGGTAATCGAAGTGGCCACACGGTACGCTCTGGCCCCCAGCAAACGGCTCTCGCTGGACCCTAGGATGATGGGCAGTATTAAGAACCCGAAGATCTGAGCTCGTTTGGGGAATACGCTTTACTGGGGAGCCCTGCTATGCCGATGCTAATCAACATCCAGAGAAAAGAGCGCTGACCATCTCCCCAGCTTGCAAATGAGGACTCAGAATAGTTAAATTTTAGTCCAACAACGAGGAGCCTGCCAAAGGTCATTCCTGTTACCTGGCTGTTTAAAATGGCAAGCCGTTTGATTGTAACTGTGTGTACTGATGTATTTTATAGCTGTTATACAGCCCCTGTCCTCTAGATGGCAGCAGGGAAGTTAAAGATGCAGCCACAGTATTTGGACCTAGTCACACATAACCCTGAGTTTATTTACACTTATTAAATAGCCAATCCAAATTCTACAAAGTGACAGAAAGAGGGGGGAAAGACATACTAAATGCTAGAAGCAACTTTGTTCTGACAGGGAACCTTTGCATAGGACTGAAAATTCAGCAAGCATTTTCTAAAAGTCTCTGAAGCTGATTGATATAGTGATATTGACTGTTGTTTTGAAATGGATTTTGTGTAACATCTTCCTTGTAGTGACTGGAAGATCCTTGAGGAGCTCTCTAGTTTCTTGGAGATGAGACTAGAAAGGATTATTTGTGCTAGGTGTTAGCACCCAAAGTTGCACCCCTGAAACCATCTGTCCTATATGTGTTAGGTTTGAAACTTTCACAGTTCACCTAACAACATTTCAGATCCCTGCTTTCAGGCTGTCCTTATGCTAGAGGAAAAAATGATCAAAGGACAGTGAAAGGTTTGCTTAAAGATAAACTGTTTAATATGCACTTGTACAACTTAGATGTGTATGAGGATTTTTTTTCTATTTCCAGTCATTCCCAATAATTTCAGCAATTTTCTCAATTTAGCACTTTCTGTGTGCAAAATCAACAAATAGAAAATGTAAAAGTTTTCTGTATAATTTCAAAAATATAAAAAATAGTGAAAATAGAATGCACAAAAACAAACTAATCAAGAGTAATCATGATTTGCAGCTTTATATTATCACGATATTTCACAAAATTATAAGCAGTTATTTATTGCTGTAGAACTGAATATTAAGATTTATTGATCTGAGGGAGATATTGACAAAAATCCTGATGAAAGAAGAATTAAAGATTTCTGAAACAAAAGCCATTATAATTTAATTGGTGGTATATTCATTCATGTTTTCAGGCCTACAAACAGCTAGCCTAGAATTCCAGCTAACTGCATTAACTGCCAGCAGACTTTTGAGTTTTGAACTGTAACGTTCTAAAAGATAGATGAAGTTCGAACTCAACTGCACCCAATCAGTATGTCATAATTTGCATATGTGATGTTATTGGTTAACTTTGCTCCAAACTCCACTTGATAGAAATTACACTTGAAAAATTAATTCACATCTAGTCGATTCACTCAAGCAATGCATGAGTATTCCCTGAAATATAATCTTAAGGGTTTCCAACACAGTCCATTTTTAAATGATTTAGCAATGAGGTTCTCACTACCTTTCTAGGAAATTTATTCTACCATCAAATAGACCTAGATAAGCAACTTTTCTTGATTTTCAGTTTAAAATATATTTTGCTCAATTTAACTGTACTATATCTAGTTGCTTACCATTTAATCAGTCTGAACCACGCTTCTCCTGCAACGTGCCGCACTATTAAACAAACTAAAATTCTAAGAGGATGGCACCATATGTGGAAGGAAATGTTGACTAGTAGTTAGAGCAGAAGATTGCTTGTCAGAAGTTCTGAATCTATTACCTTCTCTTCCACTGACTAGCTGTGTGACCTTGTCAGATCCTATCTTTCTGGCTTGTTGTGGGAATTAATTAATAGTTGTAAAGTACTTTGAAATCCCAAGTATAAAATATTATGATTAATGTTATTAAATTGTCAAAACAACTCTTCAGGAAACACACTGATGTTTTGGTGGCTGTAGAGTTCTTTATGGTTCTGACTTGAATTAAACTGATGTTTTGCTACTTGATTTGTTTGTCCAAGTAATTGGCATCATCCCTGCACTTTTGCTGTTAAGGAAACTACACATTTTTATATGATGGTAATTAGTATTTACAGAAATTATCCCTTTTAAAGTTTCTAACATTTTAAATGAAGGTACACTTCCTTGGCCTTCTGTAGTATTCCCATTGCAAATTTGCAAGGATCTCAAATAATTTATATCTTGAATATTTTTTGAGAGATGGTGGGTTTATATGTGTAAATCCAATAATAATTATTCACAATAATTAAAAATGCTTAGACTCCATATAGTGCTTTGCATTTTAAAATGCTGTACAAACATCACCTAATAGAGCCTCTTTATTTATGGATGGGAAAATAGTATCCTTGTTTCATAAACGTGATTACTTATTTTACTTTCTAAATAAAAATATGGACACATTTATCTCTCTTTCTCTCTCTCTCTCTGAATTTATTAGTTTCCCTGGAAGGTGATGGATTGGCAGCCTTGTCCTATGTTGTCCACAGTACAGCTATACAACAGGCAACAGCATTGCACTCTTCCTCACAGCGACCCAATAACATGTTTCAACACCAACCACCTCAAGGGTTAAAACTATAAGTGCATTTGATATGCACATTTAGCTGTTGATTTTGAGGCCTGGGCACCACTTTTCTCAGATTTTTCTGAGTGGAGCAGTGTGTGCGTATTACTACTTAGTTTACTGTATGGGGGAAGTTTTGTCCTTTTTAAAAAAAAATGTAGAAACAAAAGTGTTTTCTGTTCTTTCATATTGGACCCTGATAGTTTAAGATTCCAAATCAAGGTAGGGGCCCTGGGTCATAGGCTATGTGATCCCCAAAGGGCAGCTTGAGCCTTTGTAATGTAGACATTTGACTATCAGGAACTGAACTGAGACCAACAGACACAATTTGCATAGACAACTAATCAGCCATTTATCTCAAGATGATGAAAATGTTGGTATCTACCATTATTCCTAATTTTGACCCAGAATGTGGAACACATCAATCCATATAAGAAATTTTGGACACTTTCTCATGCTCCTTGACTTCATAAAATACTAATATGTTTTCCTCTCATTCAGTATGTTGCCATCTCTGTAAATGACTGGCCAAATATATGCAAACTCTGTGTGGCCTTTTCATGATACTTTTTTAATTTAGAAAGCATGGAAAAGTTTTAATTATCAAGCAGTAGGTGACAGTATGCAAGGTTTCCCAAATATCACCATTTTTACATCTGTATAATGTGACAAATATGGTAAAAGCAAAGTAAACAGAAGAAAGCTATAAAAATTGAATATAAATAAGCTTTTATATTGATTACCCTTTGACTTGGAAAGACTGGATAATGCTATTATTTATCTTTATATCTTCTAAACAGATTAAGATAAAGAAAAACAGTACAGCCTTGAATGGAGCTTTTTAACATGAAACTTAGTGGAATTATCTGCACCCCAGAGCATCATGGAGCAATTTTCAACATGGGAAAAAAAATGTTTTGTGTGTCTGGTGATAGAAAATCGTATCTCATGTTGTAGATGTGACCCAAAACATATATCTAATGGGGTAGTGCTCCCCTGGAGCCAAACATCTGACTGTAATCTGAACAGACATGCTGGAGCACTGAGTAAAAGAAGCATGAACACAGTGGTGACAGGAGGTGGAGGCTATTTTGGATATAATCTGGGGTGTGCTCTTGCCAAATTAGGAGCCTCGGTTGTTTTGTTAGATACACAAGAGCCCATCTGGGAAATTCCTAATGGAGTAGTGTTTATCCAGGTAGGATAAAAATACATGTTCACAACAATCAAATTAAGTTAATCTATTTGATTTTTATGTAGTGTCTCAGCAGCACAGGTTTCACAGAACCCAGAACAATCATAAATAATGTCAAATACCTTTTTAAAAGTCAGACTCCTCCCCAACTTCCATAGCACTTTAAACAATAGACTGTAAAATATATGTGAACTATATTTCTTATAGTGAGAAAGCAATGAAGTCTGGTGCCTAGAACAAGGAATTTCTGAGTTCTATTCCTGACTCTGCAAATAATTCTCCTTGTGACTTTGAGCAAGTACTTTACCTATCTGTGCCTTGATTTAAAAGTCTGTAAAATCTGTATGATAATATTTCCCTATTTCACAGGGGTGTTCTAAAGCTAAAGGAATTAATTTTTGTGAAGTGTATTGCTCTCCTGGGAAGAAAGTTGTTATAATATCATTACAAAGTATTAAAATGGGCCTGATTTTCAGCCCCTGGCTTCCACAAGTGTGATAAATAAAGGGGGGTGGGTAGGTAGCTCCCTTTGAAGGACACCCAGCCATCCAGTTAGCTGTAAAATACCTCTTGATAGCTGTTCTTTACTTGCTTTACCTGTAAAGGGTTAAAAAGTCCCCCAGGTAAAGAAAAAAAAGTGGGCACTTGACAAAAAGAGACAATGGGAAGGTTAGAACTTTTTAAAATGGGAAAAGAAACGTTCCCTTTGTCTGTTGTTCTCTGGGATGCAGGGACACAGAGCAGCAATGCTATAAGCAGGAATGCTGTGTAAGGTTTGAACCAGGTATGAAAAAGTATCTTCCATACCTAGAAGAAATAATTTCAATAGGGAATGTTTAGTTAGACGCTATCAGGTTTATTTTTTATTTTGGATTGTGGATCTCCTCTGTGCTAACCCCTGATGCTTTTGTCAGCTACCAAGAGGGATTTTACAGCTAACTGGCTGGCTGGGTGTCCAACAAAGGGAGTTATCCCCTCCCCCTTTATTTATCACAACAAGTGTATGCACAATTTCATGCATGCATTTTATGGGTGCTAACAGCTTCATGGTAAACTCTAAACTGTAGTTTTGTGATCAAATTCAAAATATCTTTCCATATATATTGCAGGCTGATGTGAGGGATTATGATGTCCTATTTGCAGTTTGTGAAGGGGCTGACTGTGTGTTTCATGCAGCTGCATATGGAATGTCAGGACTAGAGCAAGTGAGTACAATTATCTCGTGTGTCTTTCTGTCTGAATCCTTTTAGAATCAACGTTAAGTTAGCGTGTGAGACTGGTGGTTATCTTAGCACTATATTTCAGATTTCTGAGCACTCCAATGAAAAGAGCAAATTCCTATCCCAGCACTCAGGTCACTCAATAACCAGTCTTTTTACTTAAGTCCATCTTCTTCTCAGATACACCAATTCACCACCCCCAAAACACACCTCTTGTCTTATCCTGTGTGCAAGGTGCTTACATTAACGTCTGCTCAGTGCAGAGGATTGTTTCATGCTTAAACATACTCATGTCCATCTGTAGCTTTCATACAAACTTGAGCTGAAGCACAACCACCTCTCTCACTGCCTGCTGAGCACAGGCTCAAGAACACAATGAATAGAACATCATAGTTTTAAAGAGCTATTTAAAGAGTATTTCTTTAAATGTTTGTCTTTTTGTAAATTGCCAGTTATTTATTAATAGATTATCATATCAGTGACCTTATCCAGCCTCTGTCAATCACTTAAAGTTTTATTTACCATGATAGTTAACACATATAACTTTTCTAACTTCGAGTGATGAAAATTTGAGCTGTGGGTGATAAAAAGAGATTTAATCCATTGTATAAAATGGCATTAATCCTGTGTTGCTCAAAAGCGTAAGACTTCAAAACTTCTTTGCATGCTTCATCTAGATTGATAACTTTCAATGAAAAACTGAGTAAACATTTGAGTGTAATTTCCTACTGTTGCCTTCTCTTATAATAATCAATTCCACACCTTTCCCCACCCTGTACTAATAACCAGTGGTCTGTAAACTACTCTGATGCCTTGATCCTGCAAATCCTTATATGGTACACAGCCCAGAGTACACACTTAATTGTGCCCTACCACAAGAGAGAACTGTCGCTGTGCATGGGTACAAGTAAGTTAAGCACTAGGATTAGCTGTCCACAATAAGTGATAGAGTCAAGGCTTCTGCATATCTTCTTCCTTACTATCAAGAGCACAGGTTAAAAAACATGGAGGGTGGGGAGAGAACAAGCATTTCTGAAGAGATATGGCTTATATGTGATCCTCAGCATGGAAATTAAGTGCTTAGCATCACACTCCCCAGTTTGGTTCTACTGCAAATATTGGCAGAGTAACTTGACATTTATTTGGGATTGGATGGCTCTGTACTCCCTGTTCTGTGCATTACATTTAACCTTGCATTTACCTATGCAACAATCTGCACCTCTGCTGTACAAGATCAAGAAACAAATTATATTTTAGTTTACCCAAATACAAGTAAGAATCAAATATCAATGCAAATAATTATATATATTCAATACCATCTGCATCAGAAAAATAGTTCCACCAATATACATTTAAAGAGTAAATTTACTGATTATTGGAATTATTTTTTAAACTTATAAAATGCTCCCTTCTGTAGATCTCAGGACACAAACCTGATATTACTAAAACTTATATCGATACAAATAAATCATCTTCTATCATGCTAGAAAAATAATAATCTCCACAGATAAACAATCTACCTCCCACTCCTTCTTACTCCTTTTTTATTCCACACTATTCATACCTTGTCTACCTACCACATCAGGCAGATGCCTGAGTGAAGAGAAGGTCCTTGTATTGTCCCCAAAACACCAAAAGACTCAGATTCTCTCAGGCTTGCTGAGGCTACAAATTCCAGATTCAAGCACCTCCCCCAAGAATAACCTCCCACAAGCTCCATCCTATTTAAAGCATGTCTCAGCTGATCCTAACTGTCATGGTAGATAACACAAAGAGAGATAGCCTAAGCCCAAAAATATGGAACTGTATTGATCTAAACCAAAGCTTTGAATTGTTTACGGTGTAGTGATTAGGAAGCTCAGGAATCTGTTAAATAACAGATGTAATAAGTCCCATTTGCTAATACCAACTCACAGGTGGGCATTCACATTCTGCCTTAGCTGTAACTTCTGAATAGTCTTCAAGGACAGGCTCATTGTAGAGTGCACTGTAGTAATTCAATCTGATGACTGTAAATCACTGTATCAAGGTCCTAAAAAAGGTCACAAACACCCAGTTGAGTGCAGATGGGAGTAGGTGCTCCTGGTCTCCGGAGTTCCAAAGAGCAAACAGGAATCTGAGGGCACCTCTGCTTTGCAAATCTTGAACAAAAATTGAAGAAATCTCCTCAATAAAGGGGGCAGGAATCAGCCCTGTGATAACCTCAAAATCCTTCAACCAAATCACTATTATCAGTTCCATCTTATCAAGATTGAATTTATCCAGCTTATTCTCGTCCATATCCCAGCCTCCGGCAGCTACTGGGAAATCATAATTACCACCCCAAGTCCAATACTGATGAAAACAAGACACAGAGCAGTGTTATCTGCAAACTGTTAACACTGCAACTCAAACTGCATTGTGATTTCCGCCCCCCCGATCACACACACACACACACACACACACACACTCTTTCTTATATACACTGAAAACAAAGACTAATAAAATTGAGCTTTGAAGAACCCCACATAATTAGCATAAATTGTACAATACTTCCCTTTGCAACCTTCCAGACAGGTTGGAATTAATCCAGTTAGGAACACTACTGTCCTTCCCAGTTAATGTCTTAAAATGAGTTAACAAAACTTCATGTTTAACAGTATAAAAGGCTATTGTCAAAGCTAAAAGAATGGACCTCTGATTGTTTTCCATTCCCTAAGAGATAATCAACCTACATGACCAGTGCCACCCAGAGGCATTCAAGCTAAATGATTGAAGGGAATCAAAGAAATCTAGGTTTCAGAGTGGTAGCCGTGTTAGTCTGTGTCAGCAAAAAGAACGAGGAGTACTTGTGGCACCTTAGAGAATAACAAATTTATTTGAGCATAAGCTTTCATGGGCTAAAGCCCACTTCATCAGATGCATGCAGTGGAAACTACAGTAGGAAGATATACATATAGAGAGAACATGAAAAAATGGGGATTGCCATACCAATTCTAACAAGACTAATCGATTGAGGTGGGCTATTATCAGCAGAAGAAAAAAAATTTTGTAGTGATAATCAGGATGGCCCGTTTCAAACAGTTGATAAAAAGGTGTGAGTAACAGTAGGGGAAAAATTAGCATGGGGAAATAGTTTTTAGTTTGTGAAATGACTCATCCACTCCCAGTCTTTATTCAAGCCTAAGTTAATGGTGTCCAGTTTGCAAATTAATTCCAGTTCTGCAGTTTCTCATTGGAGTCTGTGTTTGAAGTTTTTTTGTTGAATAATTGTGACTTTTAGGTCTGTAATTGAGTGTCCAGGGAGGTAGAAGTGTTCTCCGACTGGTTTTTGAATGTTATAATTCTTGACGTCTGATTTGTGTCCATTTATTCTTTTACGTAGAGACTGTCTGGTTTGGCCAATGTATATGGCAGAGGGGCATTGCTGGCACATAATGGCATATATCACATTGGTAGATGTGCAGGTGAACAAGCCTCTGATAGTGTTGCTGATGTGATTAGGTCCTATGATGATGTCCCTTGAATAGATATGTGGACAGAGCTGGCAACAGGCTTTGTTGCAAGGATAGGTTCCTGGGTTAGTGTTTTTGTTGTGTGGTGTGTGGTTGCTGGTAAGTATTTGCTTCAGGTTGGGGGGCTGTCTGTAAGCGAGGACTGGCCTGTCTCCCAAGAGCTGTCAGAGTGAGGGATTGTCCTTCAGGATAGGTTGTAGATCCTTGATGATGCGCTGGAGAGGTTTTAGTTGGGGGCTAAAGGTGTCGGCTAGTGGCATTCTGTTACTTTCTTTGTTGAGCCTTTCCTGTAGTAGGTGACTTCTGGGTACTCTTCTGGCTCTGTCAATCTGTTTCTTCACTTCAGCAGGTGGGTATTGTAGTTGTAAGAATGCTTGATAGAGATCTTGTAGGTGTTTGTCTCTGTCTGAGGGTTTGGAGCAAATGCGGTTGTATCGCAGAGCTTGGCTGTAGACAATGGATCTTGTGGTGTGGTCGGAGTGAAAGCTGGAGGCATGTAGGTAGGAATAGCGGTCAGTAGGTTTCCGGTATAGGGTGGTGTTTATGTGACCATCGCTTATTAGCATGGTAGTGTCCAGGAAGTGGATCTCTTGTGTGGACTGATCCAGGCTGAGGTTGATGGTGGGATGGAAATTGTTGAAATCATGGTGGAATTCCTCAAGGGCTTCTTTTCCATGGGTCCAGATGATGAAGATGTCATCAATGTAGCGCAAGTAGAGTAGGGGCGTGCTGTGGGGCCCTGTGGGTGCCTATAGCAGTCTAATGACTCTAGATGGCACCAGAGTTGTAATGCCACAGCCTTCTGGTGTTCACAGTCTTTCCCAGAAAGGGAAGACTAGAGAACACAAACTCAGGTATACTGAAATCCTGCTTATACGAAAGTGTTGTAGAATGAAAGTCTCAAGTTGATTCAGTGTATTGCTGTGTACAAACTGCAGCTCTAGTTATAGTGAAAACTGTTCTTTTAGCGTTCTTTCTACTGGAGATGGGGAAGTGACTTCACTATCTGAGGCTCCAAAAACAACCTGGGAGCAACCAAGGACTTTCAGCTAGGAAGTGACAGTGAAGTGCTATTTAGGGGTTAGCACTGCATTGGGAGACAGGAGAGTAGGGTTCACAGCATTGCCACTGGCTCAAGGTGTGACTTTGGGCAAGTCACTTCAAGAGGGATAATGATACTTACCTACCTCACTATTTTGTTGTGAGGCTTAACTATTTATGGCCAAATCTCATTGAGTGCATATCATAACCATAGTTAAGTCTTCCCCACAATCTCTGAACTTACATTTATAAATACAAATATACCTATTAAAAACCAGAAATAATATACTGCTAAGTTGACTGGGAAGACTGAAACCTGAATTAGCTGCTGTATTGAAATGCTCAATTGTCCACAATTAGTAGGTAGAATGTTGTCAAAGCTAAGAAAACTTGTCCCTGATGTATGATCCTTAGAAAGAAATTGAGGGCTAAAATAATAATGTTAAAAACCCAAAATAAAATACTCCCCACACTTTAGTTAAAACAGCAACATAATCATCTTTGCTAGACATTATAGTTTAATTATTATGTCACTGTACAGCACAAATTCACTGAATAGATACCTCTGAATACAGAGGACTGACCATTGAATTGCTATTGTAACATGTATATTTAAAATCCTCCTTTCTGTATGCTTGTTTTAGGATACATTGTTACATTTTTAAATTAAAAGTCATTTTGAACAGAAAAAGCAAAGTGTTTTCTTTCAAAAACATCAAAACAGGATGCAAACCAATTCCCAGAAACAATTTTTGTTTTAAAAATTGACATTTTTTGCAAAAAAAGAAAAAATGTTGCCCTGAAAATCCCTGACCTGCTCTAGGACTGAATGTAAAGTGTGAGATTATTCAGATACTGTACAATCTCTCTTTTTCTAGCTACAAAAAGAAAAGATTGAATCTATAAATGTTGGTGGGACAAAACTCATAATTGAAGGTATGTATCTAGATGTCTCTTTGTGTATTGGTATGGCAAGCTAATATACCATTTAGTAAAAGCTATTTGGCATAGTTAAACTATTTCTTAGTATATATTTTATATGGAAAATGTTGTTTGTTTTAAACAGTACTAAGACAGCACATCTGGGTTCTGTATCTGACTCTGCTCAAGACTTTCTGTGTAAACTTGGCCAAGACACTAAAGCCAAACAGCCACACAGGGTGCTGGAGAACTGTGCCGGGGCAAGCAGGAGGAATCTATATTCTTCCCACCCAAGCTTCAGAGTAGGCTGCTCCATAGGGGCCACTGGACCCTATGTTTCCCTTGCCATGTTGTCATGCAAACCTCTTTCACAGAATTAAATTAACAGAGGATCCATGTACTGTTGGACTGAGATTCATTTACTCAGCAGATGGATCTAACAAATTTTTATTAAGGAAAAACCCACAGCAAGTAATGGTCAATTACTCACAAGTAGGTAGCTCATTAGGGTGATGTCATCACAGTTGCCTCCAGCACCAGAGAACACAGCTTCAACCTCCCTTTTTACGTAAACTTATTTATAACTTTTTGTTATCTTTTTTTATACATATGTATTAGTCTCTCATTTCCACGTTAACTTTCCTCTCCCATCAGAACAGGTTTAGTGTCAGTTCAAACTGCTCTTTCCCAGCTTTCTAGTTACTTTATCTTTTCTTTTTCTCACAAACATAATTACTCTGCAATTTCTTACATATGCACAACACTAAACATGATCACTAGCCCCAACCCTAGATCATCCCAAACCCCCTCACTTGGGCAAAGCTGGGACCATTTCAGAGATGCCCATTCCCCACCTCTTGCACCCTCTGCACAAAGCCACCAGCATCCCCTCACATCAGGATGACACTATTAATCTCTCTACTTCTTATCAGTAAAATGGGTATAATAATACCTCTCTCCTTCATATGGGTGTTGTGAGATTTAAAACAATTATTTAATGTATGAAAAAGCCATTTATATTATCACATAGAAGGTGCTCTGTGTGTGCCAGGATTACTTTTATTATCACTTTACCTGATTATGACTACAGACATCCACATAAGGGAAATCTTCCCTTTTATTTTACTTTGTACCTGCAAACGCCTTACCCAAACTCATGTTTGTTTTTCTTAAATTTTAGTCTTTTACCAACAATCTCAGGAAAATTATGATAAACAATTTTCGGATTCTCTCATTTCCAGATATGGCTTTTCAAATTGTATTGCATACATTGTGGCTCAGCTTCTGTATCTCTCTTCTTTATTCCCAAAATATAATGACATTTATGCTGCAAAAACATGACCAGTTTGCACCCATATTCTGCCTGCCTGTGAACCCTTGTACAGCTTGTTCCTCTCCCCTCAGATTATTCTTCTCAAGAGCTGAGTGGAGGTTAGTATTTGGGGCCACGGTCAAGGGCATATCTGCTCAAATATGGAAATCATGCCCCTGGATCCCTAAACTCTGCTCCTCAACACCCTCTCCAGCCATGGAGGACTTACGGAACATTGTGTCTCCACAGGTTTGTAGGAAAGCCAGAAACAAAGAGGAACAGTTCTACCCCTTGATTGCAACCTGGCTGTAGTATTTCATTAGCATGTTTAGCCTGACACAAGAATTAGAATTCATTTACTTGGAAGGAATTAACTATTTTCATAATTTTAAGAGCAGTTCTTCCTGCTATCATCCTACTAGCTTGTGAATATACAGTGGGCTGCCATTAGAGTAGTTCTGAGGCGTCTACCATTGTTGACTGGGGCCCAATCCCCTCTCCTAACTGAAGAGTTCTAGCCCTCTACAAAACCATAATGTTCAACTACAGGATACTCAGTCAGAATGTGATGCCAAATTATAAAGAACTTGGGATCATTTGAGATGCATAGAGTTATATAAATGTAAGATATTATTATAAATTCCCAAACAATCCTAAAATGGAAAGATTACTCTTATAATATATGTAACTGTTGTTTTAGAACAGGCTCATTTCCTGTTTGTGTAGGTTACCGGTTCTGTTCATTCCCTCTGAAGCACCTGGCATTGGCCAATATCTGAAGACAGGATACTGGGCTACATGCACCTTTGGCCTGACCCAATATGGCCATTCTTATGTTCTAGGTTATTTTCTTATTCCAATCTCTATTGAAATAATTTATTTTGCATATCACTGCAGTCTGCAAACAACAGAACATCCCCAGACTGATATATACTAGTACAGTGAATGTGGTGTTTGGAGGGAATCCCATTGAAGATGGCGATGAGGAAACTGTGCCATATTTTCCACTAGAAAAGGTATTTTGCCTATACTATTTGTTCCATGTTTTCCCTATTTTATTGCTCTGCTCTGTTATTTCTGAACAACAATGGACGCAAAAGTATAAGAAAAAAGAAAAATCTTCAGTTTTTTAAAATTGTATATAGACACCATTTTAGACACAATACATAATTATTTTAAGTAACTGTTAGTATATACTTTTCCGGCCATCAAGGTCCTGACTGTGGAAAGGAATCCATTAGGGTCCTTATGCTCATGAAGAGTCCCATTGTAGTTAATACAGCTCAACAAGGAAATAAAGATCCCCTGGTATGGATTAGGGTCTATCTGAGTCTTTATATTCATTATTTTTATTTATATACCTGTTATCTGTTTTCTCTCTGGTCAAATATTATTATCTGTTTTCAAACTCAATGCTGAAATGGAAAAAATGCACTTTTTATTATGGGATCACTGTCTTTAATAAGAAAGCGAACATTCTCAGTTCATGTAAATTTTTATTTTTTCTATCTTCTCTTTCCATTAAAATACTTCTGTTGCTATAATGCAGTGCCTAGCTACAACTATGATTCATACATTATAGATAGGCAGACAAAATAGTTTTAAATAATGTTATTCTGAATAACTGGGTGGGGGAAGTAAAAAGTTCACACTACAAGAAAAGCAAACACAAGAATTCTCACCTAATCATTAACTCATACAATAAAAAGCATAAATATTTGAGTGTTTTTTCTACTACTACAGAAACACATTCAAATTTAAAAATATTAAGCAATTAAAATCTGAGTAACACTGTTATAAAAATATTTTACATTGTTATAAGATTTAAAATATTTCTTCAAATGGACTACAGTCAACTGGAAATCCAGATTCGTTTTGGCAAACCTGTCTGCCTCACTTACAAAACAATAATGTAGGCATTTTACCCAAAATTAGTACCCCCACAACTTCTTAATTTTGAGAGGCTGTTACAGAGCTGATGACAAGAAACCAGTTTGACAGAAGTTTATTTTTGTCATTTACAGAGTATATTGATGTAATTAAACAAAACCATAATATTTGTTCTTTCTTTTTAGCATATTGACTATTATTCCAAGACCAAATCAATTGCTGATCAAATGGTACTAGCAGCTAATGGAACTCCAGTAGCAGGTACTTTTCAATTAACAGTAATTCACTTCAGCCATTAACAACATAATGGGATTTATTATTTCTCCTGATGTCATATCTAACTGACATGTATATATATGTGTTTTCCTCAAGCTGACAAGATCATTGTGGATAGTTCCCTGAAAATATCCACTCAATGTGCAGCAGCAGTCAAAAAAGCTAACAAAATGTTGGGAATCATTAAGAAAGGAATAGATCATAAGACAGAAAATACCATATTACGCTATATAAATCTATGGTACGCATACATCTTGAATACTGAGTGCAGATGTGTCACCTCATCTGAAAAAAGATATGTTGGAATTGGAAAAGGTTTGGAAAAGGGCAACAAAAATGATGAGGGGTATGGAACAGCTTCCGTATAAGGAGACATTAATAAGATTGGGACTTTTCAGTTTGGAAAAGAGACCACTAAGGGGGGATATGATAGAGGTCTATAAAATCATGACTGGTGTGAAGAAAGTTAATAAGGAAGTGTTATTTACTCCTTCTCATAACACAAGAACTAGGAGTCACCAAATGAAATTAATAGGCAGCAGATTTAAAACAAACAAAAGGAAGTATTTCTTCACACAATGTACAGTCAACCTGTGGAACTCTTTGCCAGAGGATGTTGTGAAGACCAGGATAGTAGACAGGGTTCGAAAAAGAACTAGATAAATTCATGGAGGATAGGTCCATCAATGGCTATTAGTCAGGATGGGCAGGGATGATGTCCCTAGCCTCTGTTTGGCAGAGGCTAGGAATGGATAACAGGTGGTGGATGACTTGATGATTTCCTGTTCTGTTTGTTCCCTCTGGGACATGTGGCATTGGCTGCTATCAGAAGACAGGATACTGTACTTTTGGTCTGACCCTGTATGGCCGTTCTTATGTTTTATGTTCTTAGATACTAGAAAGCACAATACCAGAAAATTAAAACATTTTCCCTAAAAATAATTTTACATTTACAACTTCTACAACATATATAATACAAAACTTACTTTTGAATGCCAGCATTGAAGTTTATGTATTTCTTTAAAGGGATAGAAGAGTTAAAAAATAAACCTTGTTTAAATTAATCATATTGAAAGTGCTGTATAACATAAGTAAATATGAATGCTGATTAAAACATTAGTTTCCTACAGTTCTAAATTAAACTTTTCAGAAGGCATTTCATACTTTAGCCTGGAATTATTTATTAGGGCTTCCCAGAGTTTTCCATGTTGAGGGAGTCAGTTATACACTTGAACACTTGAGCTCACCTGTGAGATACTATAACTGCCAGTTCAATACAAATCAACGTAAACTGCAACATGATACCATGTGACCAGGTGACACTGAGTTAAACTGGGCTGTGGACAATTTCCAGAAAGGACTTCTTTCACCTGATACTTGCAAAGTACTGCAAGTGGCTAATATAATGCTATGAATGTTAATTTCATCCCAGGAGGACGATTTCACATATAAAAGAAGTTATTTTATGTGTTATGTCTTGTTTCTTTCATCTTTCATTGGTAGCTCTTTACAATAATAATTCATATTCTTAAGATTAGCCTATAATTTCACACCTGTATGAGAAATAAATCACAAAACTTACTCTATGCAGTGTTATTGTAGCCATGTTTGTCCCAGGCTATTAGAGAGACAAGGTGGGTGAGGTAATATCTTTTACTGGACCAATTTCTGTTTTATATGGGATCATTGTCTTTAATAAGAAAGCAACCTTCTGTTGGTCCAGTAAAAGATACTACCTCACCCACCTTGTCTCTCTAAAACTTATTCTGTGTTGTATGTATTGTATAGCTATTTAGGAGATATGGGCAATACCTACACTGTGCACCTTACAACGATGCAGCTTTGCCACTTCAGCCGTGCCATCGTAAGGTAAGCAGTATAGCCTCGCTCTTGCTGGGAGAAAGCTCTCCCAGTGACAAAATAAAACCACCCCCAACAAGAGACAGTAGCTTCACTGACGGGAGAGCCTCTCCCACTGATGAAGCACTGTCCACACCGGCACTTTTCATCGTTAAAACTTTTGTCTTTCAGGGGTGTGTTTTTTTCACACCTCTGAGCGACAAAAGTTTTAACGACAAAAGTGCAGTTGTAGACATAACCTAAGATGGTTCAGTCACTTTTAAATACAGTAAAACATTTCAAACATGAAACTTGGATTTAATGCTATATCAAGATTAGGTACTGCACTTCATCAAAGTCTTGTGATTGTGTATTAAGAATTTAATTATTCTGATATGATGAACTAGATCACCAATGTACCGTGGGAAAATAGGGAGATGGGCCCAATCTCGCTCCTATTAAAGTCAATGATAGTTTTTCCATCAACTTCAATGGAAGCAGGATTGGGCCAAGTATTCAAAGCCTTTCATCTATAAATTAATGGTTCAAATCCAGCTCATATCTCCAGTGCCTGAAAGCCAATGTTTCCTGACCACGGTTCATAGTCTATGTAAAATTAGTTTGGTGAATTTATTCCAATTTTTATTTGATACTAGTTCACATCACAAAAAATATTGTCACAATTGGCATTCTTTTTGGCTATCTTAATGCAGAGATCAAAGACTGTATGGACAAGGGATTGAAATATCCAATAACTGCTAGAGGGGATCCCTCCAAATCAGAGTTTGAAGCACATTGGCAAGGCAGTTTGGTGAATTTTTATATTGCTACTGTCTGTGTTGTGCATGTTTTGTGGATAAAGAAATAAACTTGGGGGGGGCTATCAAGCCAGCACCTTTCATAAGTACTAATTTAATTTCCTTTTTTAAAGGAAGATGAAAATCATTTACTTCAAAGCAAGTTCTGCACATGGAGTGGCTAAAGCTTTCGGCCCTCATTTTATATACATATGGGTATTCATAGCCTAAGAAAAGTACCTGTAATGTAGTGATATGCAAGTCATTTGAGAATCACATTTTATCATATATCCTAGGAGGTGATAAGCTCCGTACATGTGTTCTTCGTTCACCAGGCATCTATGGACCAGGAGAGCAAAGACATCTGCCACGAGTAGCAGTATTTATTTTATTTTATCAGTATAAATTTTCATTAATATACAATAGCATTTGTTATAATTAATGTCATAGATTAATTGGCTAGTTGTTTGGTAACAGCTACAATTTGCTCTTAGTTTTTCAAGACATTACAATTAATAAAATAGCACATGCTTTAAAGAGAAAATATATCTTTAAAGAATATACAGTAGATACAAAAATAGACAATAAAGTCATTCTTCATCACAAGCAAATGTAAACTCAGCACTAATTTGAAATAGTTTAGCGCTTGTACTGTATGGATTCAGATCCATATATGATATTTCAGACTTCACTGTGCAACTTATACTCAAAAGTTTTTAAAATATTAATAAAAGATAATACAGCAAAATATCTTATTTCCAGCATCAACCATTAATGACTTTCATTATCCAATGAGGCAGGCAAAGGATTTTGAAATACTTTCTAATTCAGTAGGTTGCGAAAGGACAAGGAGAGGTGCCCAGGTTTCCTTTTTTTTTTTTCTTGCTTTATTTTAGGTGGTTGGCTTAGTGTAGTGTTAAGAAGACAGAGTGTGCATGATTACAAGTCACTTGTTTTGAGGACAGATTACTCTTTAAAGTTATGTAGGGCTCTGAATAAATAACATCTGTATTTTTCATAGGAGCAGGGGAGGGTTTTGCTAAAATGCAGGGTTCAGGCATGATGCATGATCGATAGATTTAGAAAAGGAAGTCAAGTGTTTGGCCACAGGACTAGTAAACATGGGCAATGCAATCTTCCCCATGCTGCCTTTCCAGGCTGCCTCAACCGTGACATGGGGAGACAAGCGACTGGGGTGAAAAAGTTATTCCTGTACAGCTGGTCTCATGCTAACTAAGGAACTTGACTTCAGAGAAGGAGAGATAAAACAAATCATTCCAATAAAATGTACAAGATATCCATAAAGTAATTTTTCTGTAAAATACGTGGCATATAAAATACACATGCTGGTGTGTTGTAGTAAAATAGTTTTATCGATACTCATGTGAGGTGATCTACATAAATCACTTGTGGATTGATTACTCATGAGTAATATAACCATCCCAAAATTATGGTAATAAAACATTTTTGTGACACCATCCTATTATATACTATTTGTATATGCCACATATTTGACATAAATGATGGAATGGGGTAATGTATATAATTTATTTAATTACAACATTTTCTAATTAAATTTTATATATAATATTATATAATTATATATATATATAAACTTACTATGGCTTCTTCATTTTGTTCTTCCTTTTTTCCCATTTTCTCTGTAGTGTGTCTTGGTGTATATGTATTTTTTTCTTTTATGTCTTTTTCAACCTCTGTTTTCCTTCATTCATAAATTTTCAGTTTATTTTATCTACAGCTTTTCCTGCAGCTCTCCTTTGTCTTCAAGACTTTTCTGATTCTTTCATATGTTTCTTATTTTTCACCATTTTTCCTTTCAGCTGACTCCTCTGTTTCCCTCCTTCCTCCAAGTTCACTTATCCCTTCCCTTTCCCACCTTTCCCTTTCCTCATTTTTCTTTTCTGTATTCTTCTCCAATCCTTCCCTCCAATTCTTCCTTCTGCCTAAAACGCCTTCACTCTCTCCTCAGTGATCCCAAACTTCCACACTTTCCCCCTAACTACCTCCAAAACCCCTCATTCTCTCTCTGCTTGTCCCCCAACTTTGTCCTTCCTCACGTTCTCCAACCAGCCCACCCTGTCTGTAGGTCTTAAAAGTACCCCAAATTTCTCTCTCTCTCTTTCAATCTTCTCCCATCTTTCATTTCTGGAAATTCTCTCCTCACAATCCTCAATCCTCTTCACTGATCTGCAAACCTCCTCACTGCTTCCCACATCTCCTCACACTCTCCCCTCATTTGTCCTTAACGTGCCTTACACTCCTTTCCCTGTCACTGCCCCAAAACACTTTCCCAACTCCGACTCATTTCTGCAAAACCTCCTCTTCAGTTCCCCCAAGACCCCCTCCGCTGCTCCGAAGACCTCCTCACTCTTTCCCCTCAATCTGCTGTCTATTTACTACATATATTAGTACTTATTTGGCCCCAGAGTATCTTAGTGCCTCCCAAATACTTCTGGATTTATTGCCACAAAATCCTATGAGGTAAAGAAGTATTTGTTCACATTTTGCATATGGGAAATTAAGGCACAGAGAGATATAAGTTACTTGCCCTAGGACACAAAGGGAATAAACCCCAGATCTCCTTAGTCCCACTCCAGTGTATTAGCCACAAGCGCATCCTTCCTGCCTTTCACTATTTCCCAAATCACCTCACTTCCCTTCCATCTGCACCCAAAAATATTTACTCCTCCTTTCCTTCACTGCTACAAAATCCCCTCATTCCCAAACATTATTCCCAAACTTCCTCAGATACTCCTTCCCTTCACTCTGTTGCATATCCTGTTCCCCTCATTATTCCCTAAATCCCCTTTCTGTCTTCTCTCACAATCCCCACCTACTTCCACTTCTCATTGTTATCAAACTTCTTACTCCCCCAGACATCCTCACTCTTCCTTCCTAAAACTCTTCACTGCCGTCTAAACCCTCTCACTCTCCTCTCCATGTCCCACTGCTCCCAAGCTCCTCTTTAGTCTCCCTTCACTGACTCTCAAACCTCCTTTCCCCATCCTCTTGCTGAATCCTAAATCTCCTTACTTTCATTGACCCACAAGCTCCCTCACTCCCCCACTCCTTCTCCCTGCTAAAGCTCTCACGTTTGAAGTGCCCTCCCCCTGTGACATCTGTAACTGCCTTTCCCAACTCAAAATTGCTACCTCTAACAGGGCCTGTGATATCTCCATGACATCCAGAAGCCAGAGGGAGCCACTTTGTGTATAGCAGAGCAGCAGGGGGCCAAGGATCATAGGGTGCAATGGAAGGCTGCTAGCAGTTCCAGGACTTAAAAGGAACCTGGGGACTGACATAAAGGAACTGTCAAGGGCATGTGGGCATGGGGAGTGTCACTGAATGCCTCCTCAAATATCAGGCCTGTCACCAGCTGTTTTCCATTTGTAGTTTAAGGGATTTCAGTTGTACTGTCCAGGGGAATACTTATAGATATGCATGAAGCCAATTTAAAAAAAACAGAACTTTAGCAGAAGAAACTTATTTTCTAGTATTTCACTTAGGAGAGTAAAGCAGGTGGCAAATCTGATGTTCCTTTTGGATGTACATGGAACAAAACCATATGTAATTTATATAAGAATGCTAGAGAAAATACCATATGTTTAAATAATGCGCTGATGTGAGACCATTTATGGATTCATGTAACAGCTACTATGCAAGTGGCCCCTTTCCTACATATAGCACGCACACACCTGAAACCTACAGAAAATAATAGAAGACATACTGTCAAATGTGCAGCATGAAATACATATGACCTTTCCTCACTTTAATGTGGCACAAGGCCACAAGAGAGCAGAGAACACTTTAAATAATGTGGGGTTAAAATTTCTTTAGCCTATATAATTCTCAGTAGAGTCAATTGAATGATTTAGCATTTACAATATAAATAATTCACAATAATTAAAGTGAGATAGCAGTAGGTTTGTATAAAAGAAGATCCATTTGGGTCTTAAAAAAGCGACATCCTTCAGAACAAGATACAATACTTGCATCAAAATGAGTTCTTGCAACACAATGAGATAGGATTATGTACCTATAACACTGTGCTAAAATACATTCACAAATGTCCCAATACCAATAACTTCAACTGGAGAATCAGAGAGCAGTAATTGGCCCTAAACTGGTGATGTTCCTTAACAAAAGACAAATAATAGAAACACAGTAGTATCTTCTAGACATGAGTTTCATTAGCATAAATATAAGAAATAATTCTTCTGCTCTAGTCCGCTCTGATAAACCCTCGGCTGGAGTGCTGTGTCCGGTTCTAGGTGCCACATTTCAGGAAAGATGTGGACAAATTGGAGAAAGTCCAGAGGACAGCAACAAAAATTATTAAAGGTCTAGAAAACCTGACCTATGAGAAAAGATTGAAAAAACTGTGTTTGTTTAGTCTGGAGAAGAGAAGGCTGAAGGGGACATGATAACAGTTTTCAAGTACATGATAGGTTGTTACAAGGATGAGGGAGAAAAATTGTTCTCATTAACCTGAGAATAGGACAAGAAGTAGTGGGCTTAAATTGCAGCAATAGAGGTTTAGGTTGGACTTTAGGGAAAATTTCCTGTCAGGGTGGTTAAGCACTGGAATAAATTACCTCAGGAGGTTGTGGAATCTCTGTCATTGGAAATTTTTAAGAGCAGGTTAGACAAACACCTATCAGGGATTGCCTAGATAATACTTAGTCCTGCCTTGAATACAGGGGACTGGACTCGATGCCCTTTCGAGGTTCCTTTCAGTCTTACACTTCTATGATTCTATAATTTCCCATTTTCATTCAGACTACTAATCCTAGTCCAATAACTTTCCTAGAGGCTATTAATGCTTCTGAAGAAATTTACCCCTCTTTCTCACAATAATATACCTAGCAAATTGTTTAACATTGTAGGTGGGGATGAGGATGTTCCCTCCTGACTGTTTTAAGTGATTGGCTTACTTTCTGGAGCATGATATTTGATTACTTTTAGTTTTGTTTATTAACATGTTATTAAATTATCCAGATCTATTTTTAAAATCTTTAAAATCAAACAGTATTTGATTCGATTTCTGTTCTAATAAATGACAAAAAGACAATCTAGACTAGAAGTCTCAAGCACAGTAATTGAGTCATACATCCCCTCAGTAAATAGCAACATTTTTCATTTTTGATTAAGGGTCTAATCCTGGAGGCATGGAAGTCGGTGGTAAAATTCCCATTGACTTCAGTGGGAGAAGGACTGGGCTCTGTTTGATGTAATCCTTTTATGTGCAAAATTAAGCCACATCCTGCAGGTATTTCCTGTTTGTATGTTTTTTCAGGTTAATATTCAGAAGGGGCTGTTTCGTTTCAAGTTTGGGGACCCTTCTGCCAAAATGAACTGGGTTCATGTACAGAATCTTGTAAAAGCTCATATCCTGGCTGCCGTGGCTCTTACCTCTGAGAGGAACTATATAGCTGTAAGTAAAAAGAAAAAAAACTGCAACACCCTATCGCAGAAGTGGGCAAACTACAGCCCCTCCTGCCCAGCCCCTGAGTCTCGCCCCCATCCCCTCCCCTGCTGTCCCCTGTCCCCTGCAGTTACGCCACCGTGCGGGCAGCGCAGCTTTCGCCCACCCACCTCCCAGGCTTTCCAATAGGCCTGTCCTGCCACTCTGAGCAGCATGGTAAGGGCGCGGGGGGAGGGAGGGTTGGATAAGGGGCAGGAGGGCCTGGGGAGCAGTCAGGGGACAGGGGGCTGTTGGATGGGGCGGAGGTTTGGAGAGCGGAGTGGCAAGACAGGGAGCAGGGGGGGTTGGATAGGGGGTGGGGTCCAGGGAGGGGGGTGACAGGGAACGGGGGGGGGGGTCGGATAGGGGGTGGGGTCCTGGGGGGCAGTTAGGGATGGGGGTCCCAGGAGGGGGCAGTCAGGGGACAAGGAGTGTGGGGGGTGGATGGGTCAGGGGTTCTGAGGGGGGCAGTCAGGGGGCAGGAAGTGGGAGGGGGTGGATGGGGCAGGGGCCAGGCTGTTTGTTGAGGCACAGCCTTTCCTACCCGGCCCTCCATACCGTTTTGCCACCCTGATGTGGCCCTCGGGACAAAAAGTTTGCCCACCCCTACCCTATCTAGTTTGATACAAGTTTAAAATGAAAATAGTTATAATCAGAACAGAACCATGGCACTAGCTCCTAACGCTCACATCATGGTCATCCTGTGCATGGCCGTTGCCCAGCTCTATTGCCATGAAGTACCAGCTACTTTGGTGGCACTAGAGAACATTGAGTACACTACATCGTGAAAGACTCAGTCCACCAGTAGGAAAATACTCTCCCCAAATTATCTTCATTGTTATTTCTCCAACAGGAGCAAAGGAGTAATACACAATTAGAGAATGGAGTTGGGGCTGTTTTACCCCGCTCCTCACTATACACAGAGGCCATTATAGGAGTGGGATTGAGGGTGGGGAAGGTGGTTTGAGACAGTCCCTTCCTCCCCAGGTAGCTGCCAATGGTTGTTGTGAAACTAGCACTCTCAGCTAATATCACAATCCGTGCAGATCAGTTTGCAGAGGCAGGACCTATGTGTTTAATTATGGAAAGAAAGTCTTAGAAAACCTTAACTATATGTGCTGCTGCCGGCTCTTGCCTATATATTTGCACATGCAAACTACCAGCTCTGCACACTCAATACAAGTGCATATATTTAAAAAAAATATTGTTGCATGTCTTTTCTTCCTTGTTAGCACAAATGTTTACCCTGTTTAAAATAATTAAAAAATAAAAGTACATTGGTAAGACTATCAACGCATATATTAATGTTATGGATTTTATATGTGAAGTTGTTAACAGGAAAAAGGTAATAGGCCAAACTTTACTTCCACAAGTACGGGTCACTTGGCCTTCAATGGGATCTCACCAGTGTAATTAAGAGCAGAATATAACCCTAATATTTCCTGTGTGTTCCAAGAAGGCACACGTTATTAAAGTGTCAATTTAGAATCAATTTCATTGTGTTTGGGAATCACAGTAAAATAGCATTTTAACAGCAATAAACTTGTAATAAGCAAGTTTACAGTGAAGCTGGTGTTATTAACCAAAATAAAACAATCATTGTTATGGCAATCAGTTTGTACTGTATACAGAATAGTTAATTGAAACAGAATTTGGGTAACCTGTTGATCTGTATATACTTTTATTTATGTTTTTATATTAGTTATAAAATCAGTACAGATATTTAAAGAGAGAATGAAAAAATGTCACTCCACGCACAGTATCATGTTACTAACCTGTCTTTTCTCTATCTCTTTAACAGAGTGGTCAGGCATACTACATAAATGATGGCAAGAATGTCAACCTTTTTGAATGGATAACTCCACTAGTATGTACAATACATATATTTATTTCAAATACAATACAATGGGGAGGGATAGCTCAGTGGTTTGAGCATTGGCCTGCTAAACCCAGGGTTGTGAGTTCAATCCTTGAGGGGGCCTTTTAGGGATCTGGGGCAAAAATTGGGGATTGGTCCTGCTTTGAGCAGGGGGTTGGACTAGATGACCTCCTGAGGTCCCTTCCAACCCTGATATTCTGTGATTCTGTGAATGTAGAAAAACTGTAGGCCCACATTTTGAAAACTGTACATGCAAATACGGATGCATAAATCAGGGAATTGCATGCATATATTCCTTTGTATGTACACAGGTTCAACTTTTGTGTACATGTTGGGGATTTTGCATGCTCATCTCAGATTCAAGAGCACCTTTCCAAATGTTAGCCTTAATAACTAATTGAAGCCAGGACAATGTGTACTGGCATAAGCGAAAGCTACCTTGTTGGTATATTTTATCAGATTAGTGCCTGCTCCTTCCTTCCTAAGGACACCAGTGGAAGTTTGGGGTTCACAAAGAATGTAGGCTCAGGCTGTTATTCTGTAATACAAATAATTTTTCCATTAATCACTTTACTGTTAATGATTTGCTAAAAACCATAACATTTTAACACTGTAAAATGAGAGATCAGTGCATCATGACTGTGGGATTAGGATCAAAGAACACAAAATGCATTTTTCTCACATACGCTGCTATTTCAGATAAATGTAATTTCCCACATTTCTTATGTAATTATGTTTGGAGTCTTTTTGAGAAGAAAAATGGTAAAATAATTAACAACAGTGAACTGATTGAAAAAGAACATCCAGGTTTATACTTTATCTATAAATATTTCCATATTCACTTTCTGCACTGATATCCGTACGTGTATTAGTTTCTTTTTTGTTATTCACTATTTTTAATCCCTTTCAGTTTGAAAAATTAGGTTGCAGTCCACCATGGATACGTATTCCTACTTGCTTCGTTTACATAGCAGGTAAAATATTTTTATTTATCTGTCTGTCGATCCTGCCCCCATATCCAAAGTATCTGAATGCCATGCACTGGTTTATTATGCTTTTTTACTTTGTCTCTGAGTTTTTATTTCCATGACACTTTTGTAAAAAGCAAGATTAAACAGTTTTAAATTGTGCAATTCCAAAAGTTCACTAGCTTTGTGACAATTTGGTTTATCTGACACATACTGGTGAAATTCACCCGTATGAAAAGAGCCAACACAAGATTTATCCATCATTTAACTCTCACCTAAAATCTCAATATGGCTTAAGTGGGAATTAAGGGTTCTATGAGCCCTGTGCAGGCTCCCTGAATAGAGGTGAAGTTCACAATATGAATGTAAAAAATTACAGGTAAAAAACTTTGGACTCGCATATTCTGAAACTGATGTTTTTAGGGCTGTTGATTAATCAGAGTCAACTCACGCAATTAACTCAAAAAAATTAATCGTGATTAAAAAAATTCATCACGATTAATCACAGTTTTAGTCGCACTGTTAAACAATAGAATACTGATTGAAATTTATTAAATATTTTGGATGTTATTCGACATTTTCAAACATATTGCTTTAAATTACAACACAGAATACAAAGTGTACAGTGCTCACTTTATATTATTTTTATTTCAAATATTTGCACTGTAAAAATAATAAAAGAAATAGTATTTTTCAATTCACCTCATACAAATATCATAGTGCAATCTCTTTATCATGAAAGCAGAACTTACAAATGCAGATTTTTTTGTTACATAACTGCACTCAAAAACAAAACAAAGTAAAACTTTAGAGCCTAAAAGTCCACTCAGTCCTACTTCTTGTACAGCCAATCGCTAAGAGAAACAAGTTTGTTTACATTTATAGGAGATAATGGTACCCATTTCTTATTTACAATGTCACCTGAAAGTGAGAACAGACGTTCGCATGGCACTTTTGTAGCTGGCCTTGCAAAGTATTTATGTGCCAGATATGCTAACTATTCGTATGCCCCTTCATACTTTGGCCACCATTCCAGAGGACATGCTTCCATGCTGATGATGCTCATTTACAAAAATAATGCGTTAATTAAATTTGTGACTGAATTCCTTTGGAGAGAATTGTATGTCTCCTGCTCTGTGTTTTACCCGCATTCTGCCATATATTTCATATGGTAGCAATCTTGGATGATGACGCAGCATGCTGTTTGTTTTAAGAACACTTTAGCTGCAGATTTGACAAAACGCAAAGCAGGTACCAATGTGAGATTTCTAAAGATACCTACAGTACTCGACCCAAGATTTAAGAATCTGAACTGCCTTCCAAAATCTGAGAAGGACGAGGTGTGGAGAATGCTTTCAAAAGTCTTAAAAGAGCAACACTGATGCAGAAACTGCAGAAGCCAAACCACCAAAAAAGAAAATCAACCTTCTGCTGGTGACATCTGACTCAGATGATGAAAATGAACATGTGTTGGTCTGCACTGCTTTGGATCATTATCAGCATGGACGCTTGTCCCCTGGAATGGTGGTTGAAGCATGAAGGGACATACAAATGTTTAGCATAGTTGGCACGTAAATACCTTGCAATGCAGGCTACAACAGTGCTATGTGAACACCTGTTCTCACTTTCAGGTGACTATGTAAATAAGAAGCAGGCAGCATTATCTCCTGCAAATGTAAACAAACTTGTTTGAGCGATTGGCTGAACAAGAAGTAGGACTGAGTAGACTTGTAGGCTCTAAACTTTTACATTGTTTTATTTTTGAATGCAGTTATTTTTTGTACATAATTCTACATTTGTAAGTTCAACTTTCATGATAAAGAGATTGCTCTACAGTACTTGTATTAACTGAATTGAAAAATACTATTTCTTTTATTTTTACAGTGCAAATATTTATAATAAAAAATAAATATAAAGTGAGCACTGTACACTTTGTATTCTGTGTTGTCACTGAAATCAATATATTTGAAAATGTAAAAAACATCCAAAATTAGGTATATAAATTGTATTATATTATTGTTTAACAGCATGATTAATTGCAATTAATTTTTAATTGTGTGATTAATCACAATTAATTTTTTAATTGCTTGACAGCCCTAGATGTTTTCCTTCCAATGCTGAATTCTGCATCTTGTGCATCCCAAACTCCCTCTGACATCTATGAGAATCTTGGGTGTGAAACAAATGCAGAATCCAACCTACAATGGCTTGTTATCACTATGTTTCCCAAAATCTTGTAGTTATTTAATTAGTCTACCAGACCTACATCCAATCATGCAAACCCTTTATTCATACAAGTAGCCCAAGTAGGCCCCTACTTTATGGTACAAATCCAACCAATCTTACTGAAGCAATTATTTTGTCCACAATTCTTTAGCAATTTACATTTTCTTTAACATGAACAGTTATACTAGAATTACAATAGCTTAGTGGTTTACTATTCTTATCTCTCAAGTATTAACTTTCTGTTTCACAGCCACAGCAATGGAATATCTGCACTTGGCATTGAAACCAGTTATTGAATTTACACCTTTGCTGACCAGAAATGAGGTAAAATATGTACCTTTATAAAATATCTAATTAAAATGTTCAGAAAGCATGTTATATTAATACTGGAGGCACAATGTTGCCGTGAGCTCACAAAGAATTCACACAAGTCAAAGAATAAAACTCCCCATCCGTGCTCCATCTTTAACTTGCAGTTTTCATAGCAAAAATAAATGCCAGCCACAATTTGGGCCATAGGGTATATTTGTTATATAATTTCTGTCCATTTAAACATACTTGTATTATTTATGTTGTTATTTAATAATTCCCAAGAAAATTTAATGATTAAATTTATTTTTAGAAAACACAAGCAGATAAGAAGCAATGGTTTTAGTCTGCACCAGTACTTAAACATTGCTAAATAATTTGCAACAAAAAAGAAACAAATCTCAATAATCTCTTGGTAAATGACAAGTAATTATTTCACTTTGTGTCAGTAGCTAAAAATTGCTATAGGGAAGATCATCTTCACTATTTCTGCAAGAGGAAGGTCTTCTGATCTGACTTAGGGAGATGTGTGGTGCCAAGAAGCACCACCCCCATGCCATCATTGTCTTCCAATCCATCTTCTCAATGGATTAAGTACAAGGTTGGGACTGCATGGTTTGGACCTGGAGTGCGGACCAAGAGTGGGAGGACCCACTTCCCTTCAGAGGCAAGAGATCTCCATTAGGGCATCCCAAGCCTACCATAATGCTGCTTACATTTTCAGTTTCTCAGCAACTGCCCCCTTACACCTCTTCAAAAGATGGGAGTGACACAGTCACAAGGAAGGATGGCTCAGTGGACAGAGCACTTGCCCGGGACTTGGGAGATACATGTTCATTTCCATGCTCTTCCACAGACTTCCTGTGTGACTTTGAGCAAGCCAGTTTAGGGTCAGATTTTGAAGCTATTTAGGCACCTAAAGATTCAGATAGGCATCTACTGGAATTTTCAAAAGCATCCAGGTGCCAAGGCACTTCTGAAAATCCCAGTAGGTGACTATCTGCATCTTTAGGTGCCTAAACACCTTTAAAAATCTGGTCATTAGTCTTTCCTCAGTTCTCTGTACTCCCCTCAGGTAAATATTCTAAAAATTGTGAGCACTCAGATATTATGGTAATGTAGGGCCATTGAAGTACAATAGATGGATGGATGTAGGGTGCCTGCCCAACAGCATAGCAGCTCCAGCAAGAGATGCTGCTGGAGCGGGTCTGAGAACCCTGTATAGATGTCCAAAAGGCTGGAAGATAGCAGCCTCTGCCTTCTCTGTAGACTCCCAAGACCCTCCATTTGCGAGGACAATTTGAAGGCAAATGTAAGGTATGTCCATGGGAGCGTACAGTTTGGCCCAAAGTTATTTTTAATTTAAGAATTTGCTTTTCTTTCATATTCTGTTGTGCTACCATTCAAATAACAGAGTTTTGTTCAAGATTTGGAATGTATGCAGCTCTTTGACTGTTGGTTCTTTTGCCTCATAGGTGCAGAACATTGCCGTGACTCACACATTCCGAATAGACAAGGCACATAACCAGCTAGGTTATTATCCAAAGAAGTTCTCATTTGCTGATTCTGTGGACCATTTTATTAAAACAAGACCAGAAAACCAGAATCACCACATCTTCCTTAAAGTCATACTTTCCTTAATTGGCAGCTTTCTAAGTTTGATATTTCTGTCTTTTACATTGCAAGATCTTTCAATTATGCATTTTTTCAGAGAAAACCAACATTAACTTATGTTTCCTGAGCATTAATAAACTGGCTTGTAATCACTCACAGTATAGTCCTCAGCTCACATGTGCTGCATTACTCTGCACCAGATATTAGCTCCAATATAATAGGCAGTTATTTGTAGGCTTAAACTAAAAAAAATGGCACATCAGTAAACCTTCTTAAAAGGTTAAAATAAAGTATAGTAAGGTCAGAAGGCTAAAGATGATCACCAATGACAAATGCAGGAATCAAAGCTCTTTGATCTATTTGTTTCACACCAAAAGGGCTTCTTTCCAAACTGCTTGTTGAAGTGGATGACAAACTGGAAGAGAAGGAACTACAGTAAATCTGCAATACTGTATCAACAAAGACAAGCACAGCTAGGATAAGGAGAAAGACTGACAAGACCTGTTGCCAATGCATGTTATTGCAAGGAATACAGAGAAGCTGGAAAATAGAACAACAAAAGTGAAAAATAGATTCATGTAAACAATACACAATGCACACAAGGTGCACAGAAAAATGCATCCAATGTAATTTTTTTTGTGAATTAGCTGTATTGTGACACTGCATAAGAGGTGAAATAAAAGTGTACTTGAAATTCAGCATGTATTAAGGCTCTCTCACATATGAATGAGTGCTAATAAAGGTCACTCACTGTAATTTCTCACAATATCAGCTACGAAGATTAGTAGCAATGCATAATGGTCATTGGCCTCTAATTGGCCTCCATCAAACTTCTGAGGACTTCCAGAAGTAATGTACAATTGTTGATGCACTTTGTTCTGGTCCATAGTTAAAGTATCTAATTTCATGAGCCAACAGACACCAGTACAACACCTGTGTACCTTAATTATATTGAGTATCATTAATGAAATAACATTGTTAAGTTAAGGAAATGTCATCATCCTGTACTGCATTTATGCCAGATATTTTTTTAAGCTGAAAGGTTGATGTCCTGTTTGTGTGTGTCCTTTGTCTTTTGAACGTGATGCAAATGTTATGTTATTGGACAAATAAGCATATTATAAAAACTATTTAAACAAGAAGGAAACTTTGAGAAAAGCCCACATACATACACTGACCAGGAGAAGTCCTCTCGCTTTGTTCTGCTTTCTGCAAGTTACTAAGGCTTGTGTCTTCCCATGTGACCACAAAAAGAAAAGGAGTACTTGTGGCACCTTAGAGACTAACCAAGGTATTTGAGCATAAGCTTTCGTGAGCTACAGCTCACTTCATTGGATGCATACTGTGGAAAGTGTAGAAGATCTTTTTATACACACAAAGCATGAAAAAAATACCTCCCCTCACCCCACTCTCCTGCTGGTAATAGCTTATCTAAAGTGATCACTCTCCTTACAATATGTATGATAAACCTGGATTTGTGCTGGAAATGGCCCACCTTGATTATCATACACATTGTAAGGAGAGTGATCACTTCAGATAAGCTATTACCAGCAGGAGAGTGGGGTGGGGGGAGGTATTTTTTTCATGCTTTGTGTGTATAAAAAGATCTTCTACACATTCCACAGTATGCATCCAATGAAGTGCGCTGTAGCTCACGAAAGCTTATGCTCAAATACCTTGGTTAGTCTCTAAGGTGCCACAAGTACTCCTTTTCTTTTTGTGAATACACACTCACATGGCTGTTACTCTGAAACCTATGTGACCACACAGGACCTAGCAGAATGGAGACATAATCCTGACTTAATAATAACAATGGTATTACATTTCCTTTTCTTTTTCAAATGATACTTAATAGTTCATCTATTTTTATTAATTAGTCCTTGTTTGGTGTGTATGAATTTTGAGATCACCTTGTATTTATACATTTAGCCAGCCCATGAAATAGGACTTTTTTCTGCAGAACCTCTTTTAAATTTACTTTTCACTTAATTATTAAGAGAGGTGATGTGTCAGTTGTTTGGTTATATAGGTCCTTTCAGCTGCTAAAATTAACAACATGCTTATTGAAAGATTATTAGAATGAAATAGGCATCTAAAACTCATATTTTCAGTAATATATTCTTATCTGAATACAACCAGTTGAAAATATACCACTAGATGAAAATGAAAAAACTTACATATAGTTTAACATCATTTTCCAAAGTTCTTCCAAGAGATAAGGGAAACTGAGCCATTGTCACAAACATCAATTTGCACAGGCAGGTAGATTGAGAGCACCCAGAAGATTGTTTGGGCCGCTTTCCCAAAACCAGGGGGTTGTTTGGTTGACCACAGACCTGCTGGATATCCCAGAATCCACTGATGACCTCTGACATCTAAGTGGAAGCCCCCTCCGTCTGCCCCCATCCTTACTCAATGGCTTCCTGGCAATGTGACTTAATTGGGGACTCACTAACAGGGACTCCCCTCTGACCACAGCAATCTCTGAAGCCCTCTGGAGGGCTATGGCTTAAAAGTAGCACAGTCAGTGGCTATATTACCTTTTCCAGGTAAGGTGTGTGGGGATGAAGGGGAAGTGTGATGTGCATTCTTGCACTGGTACACCCAGTCTCCTCCACCTTCCCCAGTATGGATCCGAGACATGTCGAGAATGCTGCTCTCAGGTCTGAGGGGTAGCATGATATTACCAAAACGTCTGAAACCCCCATTCTGTTGTATAATCTAACAACATACTAGCTGCAATCATGTGTGAAAAAGTTTAGTAAGCACTACTCTCCTTTGAGTGACACGGTAAAGGCGCTATATGTTATCCAGTTCATTTTCCTCCACTTTCCCAACCCACCCTCCCTGTCCATTTTCAGGGACCCCTCTCACAAGACCATGTCATTTCAGGAACTATGGTCTCTTCTGGAGTTGGGAGCAATAGAGGAAGTTCCTTACCAACACAAAGGGGAAAGGCTTTGTTCCTGGTACTTCCTGGTCCCAAAGAAATCTGGTGGCCTTCACTATGTTTTAGATCTAAGAAATCAAAAGAATTATGTTCAGCATAAGAACATAAGAATGGCCATACTGGGTCAGACTAAAGGTCCATCCAGCCCAGTGTCCTGTCTACTGGCAGTGGCCAATGCCATGTGCCCCAGAGGGGTGAACCTAACAGGTAATGATCAAGTGATCTCTCTCCTGACATCCATCTCCACCCTCTGACAAACAGAGGCTAAGGACACCTGGCTAATAGACATTAATGGACTTAACCTCCATGAATTTATCCAGTTCTCTTTTAAACCCTGTTTTAGTCCTAGCCTTCACAACCTCCTCAGGCAAGGAGTTCCACAGGTTGACTATGAGCTGCGTGAAGAAAAACTTCCTTTTGTTTTAAACCTGCTTTCCATTAATTTCATTTGGTGGCCCCTAGTTCTAATATTATAGGATGGTCTATGATCCCTTCTTTGGAGACTAGAGATTGATATGGTGCCCCCAAGAACATGTACTTCCATGTGGCAATACATACCTCCCACAGGAAGTACCTTTGATTTCTGGTGAGCATCAATCACGATCCATACACATTGCTCCCCTTCAGTCTATCTTCAGTCCTGAGGGTTTTCTCCAAGTGCACGGCAATGGTGGCAGCCCACCTATGACATTTGGACATTCAAATTTTTCCCTACTTTTACAATTGGCTAGGCCAAGCAGCATCCAGCAACCAGATCCAGAACAGTGTCCTAGTCATCAGAAAGAAAAAGCGTACTTGTGGCACCTTAGAGACTAACAAATTTATTTGAGCATAAGACTAAGGTGCCACAAGTACTCCTTTTCTTTTTGCAGATACAGACTAACACGGCTGCTACTCTGAAACTAGTCATCAGGCAAGTCTTGTCCCGACTAGGCCTGCGGTTAAATTTGCAAAAGTCCCATTTACCCCCTTCTCAATGCATGATGTTTGTAGAGGGAGACCTTTGATGCAACAATAACCATATCTTACCTCCCAGCTGAAAAATTCCATTCTATAGTTACCCTTTCCAACATCCTCAAATTCAGTCCTGTAACAACAGAGAGAGCCTTCAGCTCCTAGGCCTTATGTCATCATACATGTCTGTAACCCCACATGGCAGATGTCTGGTGGTTGTTGCTTCTATTGAAGACTGGGGGTCCCATCTCAGTCAACTTCAGACTGAAGCCCAGGACAAAGCATCCATGATCTTCATTGCTGTAGCTTGGCTATCATGGTTGGTTCACAGACCTTCACCCTCTGTCTGTCCCTGCACCAATAACTCTTTCACTAGTTTCAGCTCATCTGTCCCAGAAGCAGGGCAAATCTCTGCATAAGAACCAGAATCTGTCCACCTGACTGCTTGCATGATCACTGGCTGAACACTCATGAGAAATCATGCTCCCATAAGGTCCAGACCATTTTGGTGAGCTGCAGAAAATTCTCCCCCAGAACCATATATGCATTGAAGGGGAAGAGGTTTCTATGGGGAAAGAGACAAATTCACAAACATTAAGACATACAAAGCAGACAGAAAATAGCAGAGAAAGTTTATACCCCCTTCATTCTAAATTGCCCTCGGGCACACCACTATGCACGATGCCGCGTCAGGCATAAAACTGGCCCTCTTTCATTAGAAACAAATTAAAAATATTGCTAGGAAACTAAACTCGGCCAAACCTGCAAATAAAAACTTCGCTGGCAGCGGTGGGATTCGAACCCACGCCATCGAAATGACTGGAGCCTAAATCCAGCGCCTTAGACCACTCGGCCACGCTACCACCTGATTATTATGGTGACCTTGAGGACTATATAGACAGGACAGGCACGGATTCGGCGCTCTCCCCGATTCACCTCCTTTATTTTTGCCGCCCGCTGCTTCGCCCGGCGGTGTTTGTCCGCTGCCCCACAGAGGAGCCGCAGGGACCAAGTGCAGCGGGTATGCATTGCGAAGGGGAGCTCCCGGGGAGGAGGCCGGCCGATTAGGAAGGCGTGGGGGGCTCACACCCCGTGGGAGCGTGCACAGCACGGAATAGCCCCTGGGGCCCCTCTGGGGCACGCGCAGCGGCTGGCCGAGCCCACGGCGTCTTGCAGGCCGCCGACTCCGGCGGCGCAGCATTAACCCGCAGGGGCAGCAGGTGGCGCTGCTGCTGCGGCGCCGCTCCCCTGCCGGCCGCAGCCGGGTGAAGCCACCGTCGGCCCGCCGCGTGGCCCTTGGAGCGCGCGCGCCCCGGCCCCTGCTCCGGCCCCGGCGGGTGCGTTCCCCGGGCTTCGCTCTGCCACGTGTCCGCCTCAGTCTTGCCTCGCGCCCGCCCGCCCCGCGCCTCTCCCGTCCCTGCGGGACTCACGGCGCCTCCCCGTATCCCACAGGTGCGCTGGCGCCTTTACCCGCCCGGCCCTGCTGCTGCGGGTTGAATTAAAGGGTCCAGCCTGGCGGGAGCCCCCGGGGGCCTTTTTGAAGATGTCAAAGCAAATTAGCAGCCCGTCCACGCCGACCTGGGCAAAGGACGTTTAATTCGTTTTCGATGCTACCCCCGAAATAAGGATGACGATGACTGCAGCCTACGACCCCTTTTCTTCTTTACTGATCATTCTGACGGCTGCAGCCACCCCCGAGCTAGCTTTCTGCTCCCTGTGTTTTGAGTTGCTTTTTCTATTTCTCTATAGCCCACCTCATGAGCTAAGCAGATGCTGCATTTTGTTCCAAATTAACAAAAACTTCGCTTCTTTGCAGCACCCAAAAAGCATCTGACATGTTCTAACTTCTACCATTCGCCTCTTTTAATTCAAACATAATTGAAGGATTTGGTTTAATATCATACAGTAAAAAGGTGTTTCCCCTTAGATAATTCGCAGCCAACAGTGATTAATCAGGCTATAAACCAACAAAAACTGTTTGTTTGTTTGTTTGTTTATAAGGGAAATAATTGCTCATCCTTAAATATAGCCTTGTTAGTGGGTGCCCCAATACATGCTTGTTCCTCCTTTACTGCTGCTTCAGGGAGGGCTTTCTCTCTCCCCCCACTTCTTTGCTGAACTGAATGCTCCTGGGAGAATTCTGCGCAGCTGCACAATGCAGAATTTTGCATTATGGGGGTTGGGGCGCTCACAGAATTTGCTTTCCCCCACGGAAGTGGGCTGCAGTGCTGCTAGCCGCCACTGGACTCGACAGAGCCCAGCTTGCACATAGAAGACACTGCTGGGGAAGGGAGAGGGAGCAGGAGCAGTTTTTCAAACCCTGGGTCGCAACCCAGTACTGGCATGTCAGGCACTGGGTCACCTTGCTCTGGTCAGCACTGCGGACCGGGACATTAAAAGTCCCATAGGCAGTGCTGCCTAGCTAAGGAAGACTAGTGCCTGCTTGTTAGACACCGCCCTGCGCCCTGGAAGCAGCCAGCAGTGGGTCCGGCTTCTAGGCAGCAGGGTCATGGGGCTCTGGGTGCTGCCCCTGCCCCAAGAGTGGCTCCACACTCCCATTGGCCAGGAAGCGGGCAGTGGGAATCGGGGAGGCAGTGCCTGTGGGCGAGAGTCGGGTGAAGCTCCTTGCGTACCTCTGCCTAGGAGCCGGACCTGCTGCTGGCCGCTTCTGGGGCACAGCGTGGTCCGCAGTGCCAGGACAGGCAGGAAGCCTGCTTCTGTACCCCAAAATGTTATACCAATAAAATAAAAACCAGCAGGATCTTATTAAAGGGACAAGGCAAAATGCCACATTTATTGTAAATATAATAAAAAGAAATATAAAACTCACACTGTCTTATTGTTACTTATTCCTTACTTAACTATATATATATATATTCATTCATTCATTCATAGCAGTTCTGCATAGGGGTTCTAGTTACCAGCCTAGAAGTTGCTGATGACAGAGTACTGGCCAGGTAATCTGTACAGGAGAGTGGAGCCGAGTCCATGTCAGATGTGCATCCCATGCTCCTGAAGGGTAGTGGCAGAACTGGAGACTCAAAGTTCTCAGTCCTTAGTGTCCATTTTTATAGGAATTTCTTCCTATGCCAGTCCCTGGAATTTGCTTTTTCATATTGTTAGTCATGACTGCTCCAGGACGGCTGTCAGGTGCTCATCAGCTTTCTTCATCCTTTGAATTGGTCGGGTGGATCCCAGTTTGCCCTTTGGTGGGGTTCTCTGGTTGTCTCCACCTGGCGTCTTCTTTGGCCACTTGATGTTAAATTCCTAGGCTGGCACTTCCCTGATTATTCCAAAACCCACCATTCATTCACATACATTCCTTACTTGAATAAAAACACATTTCTCATTTCACCGAGTATTGTTATTTTATTTGAGACTCCCTGTCTCTTAACATTCCTTCGGTAATGACTTTCTTTTATCATACAAAGGTGTTTTTTATTTGAGACTCCCCGTTTTTTAACATTCCTGATCTAAACTATAGAGGGTGGGAGTCGCTATGTGACATTTCTATGAGCGCAGCTTCAATTCGTGGCTCTTAGGGGTGTTACAAAAAAGCATATCAATCTCCATCACAAAGTATCCCTTTGCAAAGTCGAGCCAATTGAACATAAAGTGAAGTTTTTAGTTAAAAAGCATGTCAATCTCTATCACAAAGTATCTGTTTGCAAAGTAAAGCCAATTGAACATAACCATTTGAGAAAGTAACATTAATTGATTGGTTTACATTTATAAGCGTCAATCTCAATTACAATCAGTGGAAAGCATCAATACAGAGAAAGCAGAATCAATTAAGCCGTTTAGTTTTACAAGCATCAATCTTAATAACAAGTGAGAGAAAGTATCAATTCAGAGCCAATTTGGGCAGTTTAGTTTTACAACTGTCAATCTTAATAACAAGTGAGAGAAAGTATCAATTTAGAGTCCATATGAGCGGTTTGCAAGGTACGGTTTGCAAGCTTTAATACAGAATTGTAAATCAATATTGCAGATTTATAATTATGTCAAATAGAAGAATTATAAATGCAGATTTACAAATATTATAAATCAATATTGGAGGTTTACAATTTATTATGAACAGAATCACAAATATTAAGAATATACCTACAAGCTGCCCCACTGATCGGGGCCACCGGAGGTAAATTCGCACCCCAACCCCATGCCCCAGTCCCCTACCCTGAGCCCCCCCAAACCTGGAACCCCTTCCTGCACCCCAAACCTCAGAACCTGCACCCCCAGCCCAAAGCCCTGACCCTCTCCCACACTCCAACCCCCTGCCCCAGCCCCCTCCCACACCCCAAACCCCTCATCCCCAGCTCCGTTGGGTCATGAGCATCAACAATTTGCTTCAACTTGGTCCCCAGAAAAAAAGTTTGAAAACCACTGAGCTAGAGGGTTTCTGGCAGTTGCAGTTCCCAGCATGCTCTTATGGAAGGAGAGGGTAGTAAGCAAGAAATTCAAACTCTGTATAAACCTGGGATTGAGCAGGCTGTTTCTCCCTCTGGATTTCTGGACTCTGGGGGTGGAGAGGGGGTGCAGGTAACTGGGCTGGAGGGCCCAGCAGCTAGGCAGTGGATGGGATGTGGGTATCTGGGCTGGGGGCCCTTGCAGTTGGGCTCTGGAGAGGAGGGGGTTCAGGTATATTGGCTGGGGGGGGCCCTGTATGTGGGCTCTGTGGGGGAAGGGTTGTGGGTATCTGACTCCCCAGCTGGGCTTGGGGAGACAGAGAAACAGAAACTGGGTTGCAATAGGTATTTCTTTAACTCTCTACTCCCTACTCCATATTTGCTGACAGGTATTTTGAAATAAATTACCAAAATAATTGAAACTGGCATGATTATGTAGTGTTATTTTGACAAATAAAATTTGCAGAATTTTTAATTTTTTGGCACATAATGCCCGTAGGAGTAACTGAAGCAAAATATCAGGCTATTGTATGCTGGAATATCAGAAATGCTTCTCTTTTTCTCTCCCCCTCGTAGCTTTAAAATCCATCTTGGTCCCTCTCAACGAAACAGAAGCCTTTTAAAAATATGTATGTATGTATGTATTTAAAAACTTGTATTTTCAGTCTCTCGGATGCATATTTTCATGACCACTCATTACTTTGAGCCACACTTTTTTTACACATGCTTTATATATAATGTGCAGTTACAACACTTGTTACCCTTTGCTCCTCCTCAGATGTAAATTTCTACCATTTTTTTAATTTCCGTGTAGTGTTTATCCTTTTGGCTTTTCTCTGGAGAATTATGCCACATCTGAAGTTTTATAAGATGCACTATAGAATACTATATATCCTCGCTACAGCTAGGCAAATTCACAACTGAACTCATAACCAGTTAAAATCATCAGCTTCCATACCTCTTTACACACTTGCAACTCATACCAGGCTCATCAAAAGATTTGCTAAAGTTCACTATCTTTTGGTGGTCTAGAGCTGATGGCTTTGCATCAAAATCATGGCAAATTCACAGTTTCACAGGGTTACCCCTGAATCTGGGTGAAAACTGGTGGTTTTGACTGGGTTTTTGTTTGCTTGTTAGATGTGGAATCAAGAAGATCCAACTAAAGCCTTGGAGCAACCATGCAGATTGGAACCTATTAAAATGGTAGCGTTAACTGCTGTGTTTTATACAGAACAAGATCTGACATTTTGTGGCACCTCACCAGTTATTATCTTCACCTGGGGAGCCAATTTAGCCACTATGTAAGCAGATACATCTCCCATTGACTTCAGTAAGAGTTTTGCCAAATATAACCAGAGCTGAATGTGGTTTGTGGATGGAAGTTTCAGTTTCCATAACATGGGCAGTTGTACCTTTGTGATTGCTGTGATGCCAGTAGGAATTGATACAACTATTCTTTTGTGGTTAGGGGGGTAAACAATTAACTCTGTAACTAAATGCCATAGTTTTAGAACATTAAATGGATATAGATTATACCAGCTCTCTGTATCCCTATACCATCTGTCTGTATTCTCAGTGTCTGAATTCCACTACGTTAAATGCATAAATGAATGTGGTGTGAAAGAGAGTGAGAGAGAGAAAAATGAATACCAAGTGAAGTTATATGCTTTGCTTTTCCTATTAATCAAGTGAGATTTATGGACCAGCATGTTTTGCTTAGAAAAATTGATGGACACATCCTTAAGGACAGGATGGTAATTTCATGCCTGGAATTTTTTAAAGAATGTAGTTTGAAATTGCTCTACAAGTTTGATACTGTCTGCAAGGTGTTTTCCTTTTTAATGAGTAAAAAATGCTGCCCTCTTAGAAACCAGTTTCTCAACAAAACCTAATTTCACTCTTAACACACTGGATTTCTACAGCTTTCACAGTCACTGGAAAATAGCAAGTTGTGTTTGCATTGCTAAACATATTAGATCAAGGAGTTAATATGTTAGACTTTCATGACATTAATTTGCTAGGCTGCCACTAGAAATTAATTTCAAATGTTCTCAAGAAAGAATCAAATAAATTAAAGGCAAAGCTAAGTAGAAAAAATTGTTTTCTAATAACATATTAAGACATTGAAACTGAAAACCAAGAATAAAAAATACTGCATATGTGTGCAACATGGGTAAGTTAAAGCTACTTAATTTTTGCGTTTTTGACTTTTGAGTATTTTAATTGTTCAGACTTTCACTAAACAAATTTGAGTGATATCCTTTAAATTCTAATTTTACTAAGCATTGATATTTTATTTTTAAAGTGTCCTCATTAGTATTCAAAATTCACACCTCATTAAGGAGAATGGGGTGAGAGGAAGGGTGAATTTTGTATTTTGCTGCTACAGTTAGGTTGGATTGTCCCCCAAGATCCATGCATCCATCCATGAAGAGATGTTCTCCTCTTCATGCAAAAGGAAGGCTAAGCTGTTGCTCTATTCTGGAGAGCGTTGGAGAGAAATTGGTCATATCAGGACAGTGTTTATCAACTGAGAGTTGCAACTTCCCCACCCCTTCCAGGAGGCACGAAAGACTATAAAGGGGGTTGTTTGGCCCTGGCAATTTTATTACCATTCTAAAGCAAAAAATATAAAATGTCCGACGTTACTTTGGGGAGGCCAAAACATTCAGTGTTTGTGAGGTTAAATATAGTAGTTGTAGCATACATTTTTACTATTACTTTTATAATAACTGTAAAGAGATCACAACAGTTTACTTTGAATAAGCAGTTACCAAGCTGAAAAGATTGAGGAAACGGTGGCCTAGTTCACTCTTCTCATGGACCTATTATTTCAGATTGTCTGCAGTCTCAGGAATATATCCTGCATTGGGTCAGATTCAGGCTATAGCCACACTATATATTTAAAGAAATTTGTAACCAGTTACTAGCATGGGTGTCTCTAAACATGGCTGTGTCCAACATTCAGTTATTAATTGTTTCATCCTTGCCAATGGTCTAGGCTGGCATAATGTAACCATAGCACGTTATTTTTATTGCAATGAGGACAGCATATTTTTCCTACAACTGTGCCTCTATAATCAATTTGACAAATCCTCCTTCATCTGAGCCCTCTACAGTAGAACATCCCAGAGTGCATTGCTGAACAAGCTGCTGGTGCTGTTCTCAGTATATGTCCTCTAGTCACTCATTCCCCAGCATTATGGGATTGTTCTTCAAGTTTTTCCAGAAGGCATATATACAGCTATGCTTCTGTAGCAGAGTAGAAGCTGTGCTGTGGCTATCCAAACAATGGCTATAATGGCAGAAGGCCTAACTAGTAAGTGATTAAGGTGTCTGGGTCTCTACATTGTTACAAAGTCACAGACGCAGCATAGTGTGAGGTGGGCTTCAGAAGATTTTCTTCACAAACAAGAAGTGCTGGAAATTTTTCTGCTTTAATGAAAGGTTGTGCTCTGCATGAAATGAGATTGCCAGAGGCTGTAAGGGGGTTGCATCAATTAATGGCACAATCTAGCTGCTGCTGCTTTTGGCTTTTTATATGAAAAGGCATACTCTGCAGCCAAAATTGCAGGGATCCTGAAATCAGAAAATCCATTTCCCCCAAGACATACACACACACATTCCACCCCCGTCCCCCAGTTAAGGTAGGGTTTTTTTAATTTGTGTTTGCGGGGAGGATACTGCGCTGCATACTGCAATGAAATATTAGTCTCAGCAGTACCATTAGAACAGCAAGTGCTGTCTCTGTCAACTCAGCTGCTGGGACTGTCAGAGAACAGATATTGTGCAGTTCTCCCCATCTGCACATGACATCACAAAAGTCAGTAAGGACTGATTCTGTAACTTACTCAGGATATGTAATGCCTATTAAGATTACTCATATGAGTAAATGCTCAGCATGAGTAAGGGTTGCAGAATCTGACCCTTAGCAGATGCCAACTGAATATAATGAAGCCAGAATTTGTTTACAGGGAGAAAATAGCATTTTTTTCATTGGCCCACAACTCATAAATGGGATTTTGCTCAAACATTCCACAAAATTCAGCTTTGGACAGTGACCAAACATGGAAAATTTCAGCCCAGCAAGCGAATGTTTTAGAAGGTTATGAGTGAGCATGTACTGGGGGTTATAATAGAGACTGTTTTGCAACTTTATTTAGAGTGCATAACCTTGTATCATTTCTCTTGGATGGATTAAATTAAAAAGCACACACACACATAACATTTTAGAAATTGAACTAAAGATAGGGAGAGCAAAGTCATTTTTACAGACAAAAAGTAGTGCAATTAGTAACTTTGTATTCTGGTGCTGAGAAACCGTGGTAAAGGGCATGTTAGAAATGGTTAGAAAAAAAAGAGAGATTATGATGGTTGCTGCATTCAGAAATCATGTTGATTACAGAGAAGGCACAGTAATTTTATTAATCACATAAGCATACAGTTGGGACTGGAATCATCTCAGAATTCTGGGAACACTGATTTTTCCCTGGAGGCACGTTCAGAGGCTTAACATAGGCACTGGCATAAATCATTCCCAGCTCTAGTCTTTGCGAAGGGGGATTACAACTCCACACACAGGCAGCAAAATGATGACTTTTTGTGAACAAATGATTAGTTATCAATCTGGTCCTTTTTCACACATCCTTTTCATACAAATGTGTGGAATGTACATGGTTAAAGTAGCATATAATATTTTTAACTTCTGAAAATAAGCAATAATATTTTGCCCTGTGTTTATAAGAATTGTGTTTTTTAAATTTGAAACTGTTTCATAGCATGTAAACTCTCTTAATTGACTAATATAGGTAACTAATGGACAGAAACAAGCACAACAGTGATGAAATCTTAATTGAATCAAGTGAAATTGGCTCACACAGAAATTCACATGCATAGGATCAGGGCAGTAGATCTGCCATCTGCTGTAATTAATTAGTTATTTACTGCATTACACGATTATACCTGCTGGATGCTATTTAGAATAGGAAGCTACAGGAACATTCCACTAGTGGAAATTATCTTCTGTGTCCAGCAAATTGGATTGCAATATTTTGAAGAGTGCTATGTTAAAATATACCAATATTATTATTCATGTCTGTCATTACTTAGGACTTTCTTCCACAAAACCAATCTGTACAAGAATTGGCCACAGGGAATAAATCTGCCTACTTTGTTTAAACAGCTGTTGAATTTGAGATATAAAGGAAAATATTTTCTGGACACTGATCTCTGTAGACTGTATTGCATTTCACTGACTTTTGTGTCTATTTGTTTTTTCTCCGATGTGTTCTTGCAAGTAAAGTGGGTAAAGAGAATTAATACATAATTTCACTGACTCCAATTCAGGTAAGAATTCATCTGCAATATTCCAGGAATATAAATGTTTGTATATATTTATATATGAAATAATATTGTTATTTTAATATTGCATACAAGGATTTACTTTGCGTCTCTCAGTTCATTGTCAAGAGTAACTTATACTTTTCTGTTGGGTTTAGTCAAAGCAAAAAGTGAAGCTTTTTGAAACTGCCACATTAGAAACATCCTTATGTAAGCACATGACCTTCCTTTTCATTACTGTTACAATTACAGTGTATTCCTACCTGATTTTTGAGTGGCTATTGTGACTGGTGACTAACATTAAAGTAGATGTTTTGGATTTTTTTCCTTCCCCCCTTCTATACTGTTTACAATGCTCTTCAGGAACATTTATGGCAAAATGTTGCTTTTAAACAGCATGTACTGTTGTGCATTGTTTTTTGCATCTGGGCAGTAATATCCTGCAGACTCACCAAGTGAACCATTATGCAAAGTCAAACTATAGGCTAGAAAATATGTAACCTATATTACTTGTTTGTGAAGAGGCCGCCAGATCAAACAGAACTCTCATTTATCTCAGTGGCAGTAACATACACCTAAGGACATATGTGAATATTCTATAGTGTAAAATATCTGTGTGTAGCTCCCATTATGGTTAATAATGTAACCAGTGGTTTCAGAGGAGCAGCCGTGTTAGTCTGCATTCGCAAAAAGAAAAGGAATACTTGTGGCACCTTAGAGACTAACCAATTTATTTGAGCATAAGCTTTCGTGAGCTACAGCTGTAGCTCAGGAAAGCTTATGCTCAAATAAATTTGTTAATGTAAAAAGAGTGTAAACCCTTGTGCAGCTAGATAAGATAAACAGTGGGCATGTAACTGATCATTCTAACCCCTTTATCTTGGGTGTTCCCTTCAGAACAGGGGTGGGACACAATGTGTCCTTTGAACTCTGGGCCTTGTGAGTAGGTCTCCAATAACTGTCTGGTACCTTTCAGTAGCACTATCCCCAGGAAAGAAAATTAAAAAATGAGAAGGAAAAGACTCTTGGGGGTCCTGCAGTCGCTTCAACGGCTGATGACCCGCCCCGCCCCCCACTATTCTGCTGGCTGGAATGGAGGAGGCATGCTGTGAGTTTGGGGGTCCCAAAGCCCTGTCTTTCATGTGTCCCCAAGTAGTCCCTCCAAACACGAGACCAGGTGGGAGGGATCATGTTTCCTGGGTGCCACACTCTAGTTTCAACACTCAGGAGACCCCCCCCCCAATCGTAAGCAGTGGGTGCTGAGGCTGGGCCGATGCCAGCGGCAACAAGCGGAGGGCATGGGGGAGGGGGGGCGGGAGAGTTGTTGCAAGGCTCTGGGGAGCTCACACTCCCTGCAGGCTGTAGCTTCTCGCCGCCGTGCAGAGAGCCGCTGTGCGTGAGGCAGACACGCACCATGCCTGCCTGCCTGCTGCAGTACCGCCCTCCGCCAGCCCGTGGAGGGAGGGTTCAGCCAGCCAGCCTCCGCGGGGACTGGGGAGGGAGAGCGAGAGGGGGCTGATTCCGAGGCGAGAGGCGAGCTGTCCGCGTGCGCTCCCCCGGGGAAGCAGCTGGCGCGCGACCCTCGGAGGGAAGCGCTCGTCGGAGTTTGTGTGCAGCTGCGGCGGGGAGAGAGCCCTGCTTCCTGGCCTGCTGCTCCGGGAGCCGCGCGTGTCTGCACAAGGTAGGCCAGGCATTCCACCGTGTGTCCGTCTGCACAAGGTAGGCCAGGCTCTGCAATGGAGCCCGCTTCTGCACCTTGGTTTTGCCGGGCTCCCCGGTTAGCGGCATATCTTCTCCGTGCACGGTGGGAAGGGGTCAGGAGGCTGCTTCGCTGGGCAGGGCTGGCAAACGGCTCGGCCTGAAATCCTGCTCAGTCTGCGTGCCCGCTCTAGCGCTCAGTGTGGCACATTACACATGGACACATTTGTATTGTCAACACCCATTTTTGGTAGTAATTGATTGCTCTTATTCGGCATACTAGAGTATTATTTTTTTCCCCACTCGATCCTTGCAAAAATTTCCCATGATGGCACTAAAAGGTTTTTCTCTGTAAATGCCCCCAGTTTACAGCTTTTGAATGTTGGCAGATATGTTGTAGTATTTAGACCAGGACCATTACTGTAGAATACTATATCTTTCCTTTTTACAGAGGCCAATACTATACTGTAATGTTTTTACAAGGGCTGCCTGTTACTGTAGAAGGCAGGGGGTGGGGGGGTTATATAGACAGATGTAAAGTTCATAAACGTCTGATGGCTAATGAAATTAAAGGCCTGTTGTGGGTTGGGGTGGGGTTAAATTTGTCAGTGATCAGGGAGTGGTAATTTGCTCTTTGTAAAAGTGTATTTCCGATGACAGTTTTTTCACAAGGAGCTTTTTGCCTGTTTCAGAGTAGAGGATGAGATGTTACCAGACTGTTTTGACTGTAGATTGTTGATGTAATGACCCTAAAATGTACTAATCAGCAGATTTCCTTCTCAACAGCGTGCATGCTGCTTTATTCAAATAGCCAAAGGAATACAGTATGGAGGGGGGGAAATCAAACAGATGGAGGGGAAAAAATTCCCATTGACACATAGATTTATTGCCAACGTAGAGATGTGACACTTTGTCTTGCACAAGGGGGAAGAGTGCTGTATGCACAGTGAAATTATTAAACTCTTGCTGTATTACTGTACCAAAATGTCACAAAAAGAAAATGCCACTAAACAGTTCAGATTTTGGTGTACATAGAATGATAAGATTTTTTTTAAATGAAAAAGGATGGGTAGAATTACAGACAATAATGAACAGATATAATTCAGTTTAAACCTAATAATACAATATCTGGAATCTAATTGAAAAGCACACTTAAAAGTTGTGATCTACTTTTTAGAAGGAAACATAACAATGCAGGGAGGGGGTAGTTCAGGATGCAGGGAGAGAAGTAGCTAGGCGCTGTGTGCGGACAGGGCAGTAGCTCAGGGGGCAGGGAGAGGGCTAGATAGGGGCTGTGTGCGGGCAGGGGGATAGCTCAGGGAGAGGGGTAGCTAGGGGCTGTGTGCGGGCAGGGGGATAGCTCGGGATGAAGGGAGAGGGGTGGCTAGGGGCTGTGTGTGGGCAGTGGAGTAGCTCAGGGGGCAGGGAGAGGGGATAGTTAGGGGCCGTGTGTGGGCAGGGAGGTAGCTCAGGGAGAGGGGTAGCTAGTGGCTGTGTGTGGGCGGGGGGGTAGCTCAGGGTGAAGGAAGAGGGGTAGCTAGGGGCTGTGTGTGGGTAGGGGGGCAGCTCAGAGTGAAGGGAGGGGGTACCTAGGGGCTATGTGCAGGCAGGGGGGTAGCTCAGGGGGAAGGGAGAGGGGTAGTTAGGGGCTGTGTGCGGGCAGTGCGATAGCTCAGCGGGCAGGGACGGGGTAGTTAGGGACTGTGTGTGGGAGGGGGGTAGCTCAGGGAGAGGAGTAGCTAGGGGCTGTGTGTGGGCAGTGGGGTAGCTCAGCAGGCAGAGAGAGGGGTAGGTCAAGGCTGTGTGCAGGGAGAGAGCTAGCTTGGGGCTGTGTGCCAGGAGGGCTCCCCGAGGGCTCTGCCAGCCATGGAGCCTTGTGGCTCTTACTGGCTGTGTGAGCAAAGGGGACTTGGAGCTGAAGAGCAGCTTCAACCCAAAATCAGTATCAGGTTTTGAAAATGTTGGCTGTAACTCCCCTAGGAGAGTTTTCAAAACTGCCTAAAGGATTTGGACTTGCAGTTCCCATGAAAATAAATGGGAAATTTGGCATCTAAATCCCTCAGGTGTCTGATAATCTCTGTTCCCTGTGTCTTGCTTACCAGGTCTGTAAAATGGAATACGTAACTCAGGTGTGTTTTAAGGATTTTTTACCTAATGTTTATGAAGCATTTTGAATGAATAAAGCACCACATGGTGTAAGTGCAAACCACTGTCACTTTCATTACTCTAGTACCCAAGGGGCTTCCAGCTATGGAAGAAGATGAGGGAAGTTACTTTGTGTATTTCACCTCTGCCTTCTAAATGTGCATAGAACAAGCTGCTCATTTGCCTGCCCAGTGTCCTTTCAGCCTATGCTGGAAGAGTCTGCCAAAATTCACACTGACAAATTTACCAACAAATATTTGTTTAAACTCAGCTAATCCCCTTGTGAACATTTGGAAGCTTGTTTTGCACTGTTCCAGATCTTTGCATCTTGGGCATCAACTTTGTCAGTTTCGCTTGGGAGGACAGTTTGAGACCGGATGAGAGCTAGGGTAGAGCAGGAACTAGGGGTGAAATCCTGGCCCCATTAAAGTCAGTGGAAAAAACTCCTGTTAATTTCACTGAGGCCAGGAAGTCTCTTAGCTCATGGGAAGGGGGAATCTGTTTTAAGTTTAGAAGCAGTATTGGAAAAAAAAGGCAGGAAGTTGAGAGGGGGAGACAAACTGGCATATCAGGAGGAAATCTGATCGTGTATAATGAGGGGCATGTTCCTAATCTGGGGTTGCTGGGCAACAAATATATCTGATGGGCCAAATTCAGCCTTAGCAGAAACAGGTGCAATGGAGCTGCCCCTGTGACACCAGGCCTGAAATGTCAATTTCTCTGTTTTAGAAGCTATATTTGGTTGGCCCTTATAGACTCTTGGAACTGGCACGCTACTGCAGCTAGTGAGTAGACACAATATCACCCCGAGAGGTGTCCCTGCGCTCCCATGAGGGATCCCAGGTCTCATTCTGTCATTCTAGAGACACAAGCAGCCTGGGCTGAGTACCTCACATTGCTCAGAAGCGTGAATGACCCTTTCAGGCTTATTGAGGACTGGAGTCAGTGGGCTTTGAAAAGAGTCTTCTAATATGGGACTTCAAGAGTGCGTATGTGGAGGGTGAGGGGGGCGTAAAGCCAGGAAAACATGGAAAATCATCAGGGTATCATCAAGGGCAGTAAAACCTGCCTGGTGCATTGCTTCTACACCTAAGAGTGTGAAATCCACAGCTATCCCAACATGGAGCTGAATTAATAACAATGTATCTGTTTGAGTTCTGCTGAATCATCATTAATAGTCTCTCAAGGAAGATAAGCATGAAAATCTCCACCCCTTGCTGTGGGTGGAACCTGAGCCTCAGGAAACATGCTTCCCATTGTTCCACTATTGCTCTAGTGGGTAACGCAGCTCTGAGGGCTCCAGTGTTCAGCCGTCCACATACAGTTTCTCTAGAATTGATGTAATTGGATATGTGAAGTTATAGTAAGACAAGAGTCCACACATAGCTTCTCTTTTTGATGTGCACATGATGTCCATTATTATTTGCTCTGGAAGCAGTTATATGTATAGAAAGCCTCTGAGAGACACTTGCTCTGACTCGTTCTGGAATTATAAGAAAAGGATTAACTAATTTTAATATAAACATGTGATGTTATTGCATCGTGTTGCTGAATTTTTGATTTCTGCACTGTTCTGTTAGTAGTGAGTACAGTAAGATCCAGCTCCTACTTGTTCTGTCCCTTTTAAAATGTTAACAATCACTTACCAAAGTTTTTTAAAAACTGAGGAAGTGTCATATTTTTATTTCATTTTACTAGTCCCATTAAATGAGCTGTAATAAACTAGTTGCGGAATATTTTTAACTGAGATACATGCAGTATAGCTTGCAATAGAAGTAGACCAATTGTAATTTTAGTCAGTGACTGACCTATGTGAAATCAGATGGTGAAGTGCTTTAGTATGTCAGAACAGGAAGATTTGTAGCAGGTTGATTCCTAGTCCCAAGAGTGATGGATCAGATTGTACCTGCTTTTTTATAACTTTGGAACTCAGTGCTACCTTGTGTCATCCTCTATCCCCACTGTTTGCAAGGGCCTGGATTGCTGAACTAATGCAGTTAATAACGGAGAGAATGATTCAGTGCTGATTGTGGCCAATTTTTCAGGAAACGTCTCCACGTTATAGCAGGGAATTGTAAGGAAGTCGAGAACATAGGAGTTAAATGGGGAGAGTGACCATGTCACAGTGATGAATTAAATTAACAAAGGATACTTTGTTAAAGAGTGCTCTGATTTTTGACCTATTCCAATTGCTGTTGACTAAATTATTGTCTACATTTGTCTGCACTTTTAAAATGAATGAAAATATGGCAGGATTCTCTGCACTTTCCAAAAATCAGTCTCTCTCTCTTATTTTCATTTGGAAAGACACTTCATTTCAGGCTGGATTGTGACATGCCTAATACATACTAGATTAAATGTTGTCTATTCAGGAAAGTTATACCAGTGTAAGCTAAGGTGTGAATTTAAGCCACTACAGTTATTGATATCACTCCTTGTTTGGACACTCTTATTGCAGTAGGAGATGGTCTTTTTTTGGTTTAGCATATGTCACTTTGGAAGGAGTCTGCGCTAACTGAAAAATGCCATCAGAGTATCCATCCAGGGAATAATACTAAGTTAAAATGATATACCAGTATAACTATATCAGTGTAATTATTCTGGTATAACTAGTAAAACTTTCCCATGTAGACAAGCCCCAAAGGATGGTGCATCAGGAGCAATTGTGCCTGGCTGAGCTCCCCAAGGGTAGTGTGGCTTCACACTGCTCCTTACACAGGCCAACTGCTATATGCCACATTTTGGACCTTTTTATATTAATTTTAAGGGCATTTTAAATCTTTCCTCCTGAAGGTTATGCTGTGTGTATCAGTGAGAGAGTTACAATTTCAGTCTTTTGCAGCCTGAGAGCTCATGTGGAAAGTATTATGGGACGGACAGTTATTTTCCTCTAGAATAATTACCTTCTCTGAAATTTCTGATGGACATAATTAAAGAGCCTTACTATTGTTTCAGAATATCAACAATTTGTGTAAGCTTATTAGGAAGAGGAGCAGGTGCTGCGATGGGTAGTGTTCTTAAAACATGCAGCAAAGTTTTAAAAAGGGGGAGGTAGGCTTGAAATAAGTTTGTTCTTCATGCAAAACACCCCTGGTTTTGCAGAAAACAGGCTAAATTAAGAGCAAAGATGGGAGATGATCTGCCCTTACCCCAAATCCATAATCAGACTGTGGGCAGAAGTAGATCACTGTGCATTCCAGCTCTGCATGTGCTGTTGTGATGTCAGTTACTCTATTACACAGTTCTGCAGAAGTAACTGAAACTTTGAAACCAGAGTTTTCCTACTTAGAAGGTAATAAAAATTAACAGTAGATTAGATTCATGTTGTATTCTTCACCTTAGAAAAGACAGAGCTCCTGTTATGGAGACAATGCAGAGGAAATTAAATAACTGGAATATTAAAAAAATTAAGTCAGGTGTGGCCAAAATGCATCTCCCAGGCTCAGTGTGACAGACAGAGTTCTATGATCTATCCTGCCATCACCCCATCTTTCACATGGGAGTGGAGTCTAAGCCAGTGTGTGATGCTCCATCTTAATCTGAGTGGAGGCTGTTCAGATAAAGATGGCCTATTACATGCTGATACCTGTAGTGGGGTTACATCTGTGCCCAGGAGACTAAGGGTGGTCTGCAGACTATGCCATTTTATGTAAGCTAGCTATACCCCTTGGGATCCTGATAAGTATTCAGGAAGGTTCCTTGGTTTTGCAAAGATTTTGGACCATTGAGTTTAGTTATGAAGAAAGATCATGGAACTAGGGAGAAAACAAAAATGACTTCATAGTGATCTTCCAGCAGGGTGTCATTTTGTTTCATTTTCTCTTTAGCTATAAAAGAGCTTGATAATTGTCTCCCAGGCCTGTTTATTAGAAAAGAATACAAAACCAGGGGCAGGAATTAGGGAATATGAGCTAGATGCTAATGGTTTCGTCACATAATGAACAAATGGAGTAGGTTCCTGAAGCAGGGAGCACCAGGGAGTTGATAGAACTAGCTCAATTTATTATTTATGGTTGAAGTGCCTATTGATGCATTGTGTCTAAACACTGTGATAGATAGGTCTGGAGGCTCTGGAACAGCCATCCAATAGGAGTGGGGTAGGGAAAAGAGACTTACTTAAATTTATCAAGCTCCAGATTAAAATTATGAAGGTGATTATATGACAGGGTTGCCTGCAATAGCAAGGTCCTGGACTCAGTGAGGCAGGAAGTCTCTTCCCATCCTATGTCTCTATGATAAAATGCACAAACTACCTACAAAAAGAAAAGGAGTACTTGTGGCACCTTAGAGACTAACCAATTTATTTGAGCATGAGCTTTCGTGAGCTACAGCTCACTTCATCGGATGCATACCGTGGAAACAGCCACGGTATGCATCCGATGAAGTGAGCTGTAGCTCACGAAAGCTCATGCTCAAATAAATTGGTTAGTCTCTAAGGTGTCACAAGTACTCCTTTTCTTTTTGCGAATACAGACTAACACGGCTGTTACTCTGAAAACTACCTACAGTGGCTAACAAAGAGGGATTGCTAAAATATACCATTTTGTCTACCAGCCTCTGAGCTCTGGGGAGAAAATAGAAATTGGCCTTTAAAAGTAATTGGATTAGGACAACTTTTTGGGTGGATAGAGTGGAAAAAGTTTGACTGTTTTGCTTCAACACAGGGCCAGTCTTTGCCAGATAGAGACATTTGGTATGTGTGAATTAGTGTCATCCCAGACTCTGAACCTGTTCCGTAGACCACTGAAATCTGCAAGAACCTTTCTGTTGCCTTCAATAAGTTTTGGATAAGGCTCTTTGTCACCAGCTGGGAATGAACAAAATCAAGAGAGGAAAGAAAAAATAATGTAAATAAATATTCTTACTTGAAGGCTGCCAATTCCAGGCTCTGGTGGATCATCCAAAGGGAAGGGCCTAGCACTGAGCAAGCCAGCCAGCTCTCTGGAGAGTTTCAGTTACAGGAACTGACAGCAAGAGCATCCCTATTGGGAAGGGAATCAGAATGAGATTGAAGCCAGAGAAGAGCACTGAAGTGTGACTCTCCTGTGCATTCCCTCCACACTTAGACTCCTTTAATTCACTTTAATGGCTAGAGCAGCAGCAACTGTCTGACAGCCTCATTTGTCCTCACTTCAGAGGACACTTGTGGCATCCTGGCTGCACACACACAGTGATTTACTTTGGACTGACTAGCCCATGTGAGCTGGGGGCCGAGTAATACAAAACCTTCCTGGCACAGAAAGTGTTTTCTGGTTTCACCTTCCCCATCCACTCCCAGTAATATTCTGTAGCCCCTTTCTCTGGAATCTGTTAATCCTATTCTGTGCTAATCTTATTCTGTGCTTTCCATTTGTACGCAATCCCCTGATGGAAAAGCTGCCTTTGGAAAACAGAGGGCCTGATCCTGAAGTCCTTGGATTGGGCAAAATATACAGAGTTATGGGGAAGTTAGTGTGAGTTTTGCCTGAGTAAAAACTGTAGTATCGGGCCCAAAGTTTTTGAACAAGTAAGAGTAGATATGTTCAAAGAAGGAAGCTGATAAATGGAGCCTAGAATGCTACTAAAGGTAAACTAGAGTAATCCAAATTTATTTGCAGTCCCTAAGATTTTATATTAAATTTCTATTCTTATTCTGAGCCAATTTTTCTATATCCTATGACAATTTTAAACTTGGGTACCTAAATTGGGAGCTCAGATCCTGCATTTGGGTGTTGAGAGGCATATTTAGGTGTCCAGATACCCATTTTACACACCCATGTACAGATTATTGACTAATTTTTGCTAATACTGGCCAGCATAAGTTTTGGCTTCATGCTTTTTTTTTTTTTTTTTTTTTTTTAAAAGAACAGGACCTTTGATTTTCTTTAATTTCATTCTTTTTCTCTCCCAGGTTCTTCCCTCATTTCAAATGCGTATTGTAATACTGGCTACTTTAATCATTGCACGAATTAAACCAACCTCCCACAAACATGGCGGACGAGGACCTTATCTTTCGTATAGAAGGTATTGATGATGCCAGGTCAAATAAAGCGGTCTCTGGAAATTATCCTGATACTGATAGTGAGGATGAGGATAGTTATTACATCTGCCCGATAACAGATGATCCAGTATCTAACAAGGCTGCAAACAACAAAGTCGCCAATTATTACAGCAACTTAGCAAAAGATGAACATTACAGTTCTACCTCTTCTCCTAGAAACTCATTCAATTTTAAGGTAAGCATTGGACTCAAGCCTAAATAGGCTTCTAATCTCATTTCTCTCTCTAGCTGCTTCATTTCTTGTAACTAACAGTTTTCCATGAAAATTACAGCTTTTATTTTTTCAGACTTGTAGTTAAGTCAGTTAAGCCAGTAACTTGATCCTGTCATTGATTCACTTACAAAACTCCACTTGAATTCAGTGGGAACTCCATACCTGGAACACGAGCAGGTTTGAGTCTAAGACTGCACAGCTGATGTAGTTCAGCTGCTTTAAAAAACCCAAACAGATGGATTTGCTGTTTTTGTTGTAACTCTAATGCAATATTATTAATGTAAAAACTTGGGCTGTAAGACTAGATGTTCTGTCATGAATGATATCAAGCAAAGCAATGTGCCTGAGTTGAGTATCTTTATTTGAACCAAACCAATCATAATTTTTGAGACATCATAAATGAACATCATTTAGACAGTTGGGTTTAGATGTGTTTCTTCTGGTGGGCACTCTACATTTTGATAATAGAGCTCTGATGTTAAATTTTGCGATAAATTCCACCACCAGCCCCAGACAGTGTGCTCTAGTAGTATCCAACCATTTCCGCATGAGGGCCAAACATATTACATTGCCCCCAACCTCAAAGTCAGTGCGTATTGTGGGGCAGATCCTCTGCCCCATTCTGCTCCCTTCGCACCAATCAGACAATGCAAAGGGAACACAATCCACCTGTAAGTCTCCTACTGGAGACCCCTCTAATCTGGAGGCTCCCTAGCAGGTGTAGAGTCTCCATAGCTGCCCTCCTGATTGCCCTTGGGATGGGGCAGGGAGGATAGTGTCACAGTTCAGAGCCTTGAGAACCACAACTGTCGTCTGTCCTCAGGTTATAGACCCTCCTAATGTACTCCATTTAACTGAGGACTCTGCTAAATTGGGACACTTCTTAGACTTTGTCTAGACCAGCATTTAAATGTGTATTGTTCACAAGTGTTAGCGAACACCTTCTAAGACCTTGTGTTCACTAGGAAAAAGGGTGTATTTTTAACACACATTAGCTAACAGGTGTGTAACAGGGTGGCTTGTCCCTAAGCGGTAGAGGCCTGGAGCCAGTCTACCCTAATTACCAAGGAGGCAATTGGTAATTGCCTGAGCTGGGATTAGTTGATTTCCCTATAAAGAGCAGCAGGAATGTGGGAAGAGGGGAAAATGTTCAGGGAGACCACACTGGAATACAGAGGCTACTGGGAGCAAGTATGCTACAAGAGCGAGCCTGGGACTGGAGAATGAGACTACGGACAAGTGAGATTACAGGCAGGAAAGGCCTGAGAGTAACCAATAAGAGGGTAGACAAATGGACTTGAGGAGACTTCTTATTTCAAACTGTTTTGTTAATAATACCAGACCCCAAGGAGGGGCGGTACTGGACAGAAAGCCTGCATGTGGAGTCTACTCAAGAAGCCCCTTGAAAGGGGAACAGAAGCAAGCTGCCTGCAAATTGACCTCGGGCTATGAAGGCACGCTTGAGAGGCGGGCACCCAATGACAACATGTTAAAATCCTAGTGTCGATGTTTTTAACATGTTTGCAATTTGACGTAATCCCTCGGCTCACAAACACGGTTAACCTCAACCAGCTACAACTGCCTTGTCTGTACTAGTATTTTAACATGTGTTAATGTTAAAAATTTACTTTTTTTTTTTCTAGTGAAGACAAGACCTAAAATTCTAGTGTGGACAATGCAGCTTAGAATTTTAATGTGTGTTTAAACTGGTGGAGTTGAAGCGTAGGAGGGAGCACAGGTTAAACACTGCCTTATCTACAGTAGACTTTCAGAACATACAATCATAGAAATCAAGGGCTGAAAAGGACCTCGAGAGTCCATTACATCCACCTCCCTGTACTGAGACAGGAGTCAGGACCAACTAAACCTAGACCATCCCTGACAGGTATTTGTCCAGCCTGTTATTAAAAACTTCCAATGATGGGGATTCCCACAACCTCCTTTGGAAGCCTATTCCAGAGCTTAATTACACTTATAGTTAGAAAATTTTTCCTATATCTAGCCTAAATTTCCCTTGCTGCAGGTTAAGCCCGTAACTTCTTTTCCTTCCTTCAGTGGACGTGGAGTACAATTGAGAACTGTCCTGTGTATAACAGCCCTTAACATATTTAAAGATTTATCAGATATCCCCCTCAGTTTTCTTTTCTCAAGACTGAACTTGCCTGTTTTTTTAAAAATTTCCTCCTAGGTCAGGTTTTCTAAACATTTTATCATTTTTGTTGTTTTCCTTTGGATTATCACTAGTTTATCCACAACTTTCCTAAAGTGGGGTGCCTGGAACAGGAGAGAGTACTCCAGCTGAGGCCTCACCAGTGCCAAATAGAGAGAGACAATTACCTCCTGTCATACATACAGAATGTTGTTAGCCTTTTTTGCAACTGCATCACATTGTTAATTCCTGTACAAATTTGTGATCCACCATGACCCCCCAGTTCCTTTTCAGCCATACAACCACCTAGCCAGTTATCCCAACCATTTCATTTTTCTTTCCATGGGGTGGTACTTTGCACTTGTCTTTAATGATTTTCATCTTATCTTGTTGTTTTCAGACCAGTTTTCGAATTTGTCACGATCATTTTGAATTCTGATTCTGTCCTCCAAAGTGCTTGCAACCCCTCCCATCTTGGTGTCATTCAGAAATTTTAGAAGCGTATTATCCTCTACATTATCCAAATTGTTAATGAAAATATTGAAAAGCACCTGACCCAGGACCTTATTAGACATGCCCTTCCAGTTTGACTGCAAACCATTGATAACTGCTCTTTGAATATGGTCTTTCAACCACTTATGCGCTCACCTTATAGTAATTTAATAAAGACCACATTTCCCTCATTTTCTCATGTAAATATCACGTGTAACTGTGTCAAACACCTTAATAAAATCAAGATAGATCATGTCTGCTGCTTCCCCCCTTCCACGTTTTAGTTAGCACATGTCAGCTAACGTATCCTAACCCCACACCTTTAAATCCTAGTTTAGACAAAGCCTTCGGTACCCAGTGGTAGCAAATTTCAATGACTGGTGCTTCAATGAGACAGAATTAGCATAAAATCCATGTAGTGGGGGACCCATTTGTTCAGTGCCAAGTGGTTAAGTCAGAGGTGGGCAAACTATGGCCTACGGGCCACATCCAGCCTGAGGTACTGTCCTGCCCGGCCCTTGAGCTCCCAGCTGGGGAGGCTAGTCCCCGGCTGCAAGCTCCTGCTGGGCATCACAGCTGCGAGAGCCGCCAGTGTAGTGTATTAAATTGCTCTCCATATAAATGTGCTACTTACGGTATACTACTTACGGCTGCCAGTCCTGGTTCTCAGTCCTGGTAAGGGGGCCGAGAGTGTGGGGGTTGGATAAGAGACAGGAGGTCCGGGGGGGGGGCGCGGGGCGGTTGGATAGGCGTGGGAGTTGAGGGGCCTGTCAGGGGCGTGGGTGTGGATAGGGGTTGGGGCAGTCAGGGGACAGAGAGCAGGGGGGGTTGGATAGGGGGTGGGGTCCCAGGGGGGCAGGTGGGCGCTGGGGGAGCTCGGGAGGGGGCAGTCAGGGGACAAGGAGCAGCAGGGGTTCTGAGGGGGGCAGTCAGGGGGTGGGAAGTGGGAGGGGACAATTAGGGGGCAGGGGCCAGGCTGTTTGGGGAGCCACAGCCTTCCCTACCTGGCCCTCCATACAGTTTCAGAATCGCGATGTGGCCCTCAGGCCAAAAAGTTTGCCCACCCCTGGGTTAAGTGGTGTTTAACCAGAAATTTAGTTGGTGAAAGACTTTTCGTTCATGTCTGTCAATGAAGAAGTTGCCAAGTGAAGATGAAATGAAATGTGTATAAACTTTATTCAGCACATTTTATAAGTCTCTTCACGCTATTTTTAATGGCCTCTTCATCCGGACATTAGGCTGGTGTCAGTTTAAAAGATTCTACTTATATTACAGATGAGCTCAGGAATCAGTGTTCAGGTCCACATCCAGAGTAAAATTTGTATGGGATTAGGGCTTGGGTTTTGGGTTTGACATTGCTGAAGTCTCGCAGGCTGTTTATGAACGGTTTCAATCCAAAATGGCAGAAATAGTGCCAGATCAGCTGTTATTTTATGCTTCTCACCCCCTGCTGCTGAAATCTTATGGAATGGCAATTCTTGGAAGAGTTTGGCCTCACCTGAAAAAGAAACTGGATCTGACCTGAAACTAAAACCAGAAGAACAGGTTCAGATTCAGGGATTCAGATTGAATGCCCTGATCTCCAAAAACTGAAGGTTTGAATTTGAGTTTCTACTTTTACCCATCTTCACTGTATGCATTAAGCATTAAGCATTAAACACTGTATGCAGTAATACAAAATACTGTCTACAGGTAAGGAAGTCAGCTGAAGTTGCTGTAGGAACCATAACTTTGAATTTCCTGATTTTTATGCATTTAAAATGTTAGCTGTAATTTTGCATTAATATAATTTTATATGTGATAAATCACTGGGTGGTGAAAACAGGATGGTTCAACAAAGCATGATTTTTTTTTTTTTTTGGCAATAATACTGTCCTTGGGATTTGAAGATAGTTTAATAAGCTTATGGTCAAATAGATATTTACTGAACTATAAATGATCCTGAGCATGACATTTAGTTGATAGGCTAGCTAGGTATGAAGAGTTGTCCTTCCCAACCTGCTCTAAAACAAAGTCCACACGCTTTCTGGGTGCTTAGCTTTATTAGCAAAGTAATTAACAATAACGATGATAATATCAAATTCAGCTCCCCAGGCTTGGTTGCCACTAGATTCCTACCCCAAAACTGCTCGCCTTACACCCTCATGCTCTTTCAATTGAGCCACTCCCACATCCTGTATAGTTACATGGGCTAACAAATTATCTGTCTCCATGAATAAGCAGAAACCACTAGCAGATTCAACATCCCAGAAGATTCAACATTTGCGAATAGTGCAAGGTGTTTCAGGCAAAAGATTATATGTAAAATTCCATTCTGAGGATTTAATCTTGCAAGGAGCTGAATGCCTCCATTGAAGTTCTTACAAGGTGAGGTCACTTGGCACCTCACAAGAGGTACCTGTCATCTTCCAGGATCTTTAAATCTAGCCTATAATATAATTGGTTTAGTAACAGAAAATAGTAATATTAGTGGGCTACATGGTTCAAGTATTGAAGGTCAAACTGAGTAGGCATTGTAGAATGCTTGGTGCAAATTGTTCTTCAATAGACATTGTTTTGTGACGTTTTAAATTTGCAGGTTTCAGAGTAACAGCCGTGTTACTCTGCATCTGCATCTGCATCTGAAGAAGTGAGCTGTAGCTCACGAAAGCTTATGCTCTAATAAATTGGTTAGTCTCTAAGGTGCCACAAGTCCTCCTTTAAATTTGCAGTCAGCAACGTACAAAAAAAGTATGCTCTGGCCGTGTGTAACTAGTAGAGCCTTGCAAATCAGTGGATATCCACAGATATCTGCAGACCATGTTTGCAGATCACGGATCCGATCCGGATACAAATTTTGTATCTGTGCAGGGCTCTAATAATTAGCTAACAGGATCTGTATGTACAAATATGCTATGGCTCTGAACATGGTAGACATGTTGACTTACCCACCACAGCTGATTAAGTGTAATGTATTTGACGTTCTAATACTGTGGACATTTTTGCAAGCTAGATAGATATCAGTTATTACAAAAATGGTAATAGAATCATTTGCCATTTGGTGATTGCGGAGGGTGAGGGAATTTTAACGCTGCTGTTGTTTCCATGTATATACAATATATTGAGCCCAAATCTGTTATGATTTTGAGTTTGATCCTGCAAAGTAACATCAACTCCCATTGAGCCTGATTCTGTTCCCACCAAAGTCAATGGCAGATTCTCATTGACTTCAAATTAATGCAGTTCTTCTCAGGATCAGACCCCTCAATCTTTCTACCAAATAATGTCTCCAGTGCTTTAACCTGTACTTACATATGCTGTTCCATTGACTTGAACAGATTTGTGCACAGATACTCTAAGTTGTATTTTACTCCGGAATGCACATTTTGAAAAACAGCTTCTTCTAGGTATGTCTATATTGCAGTTAAAACCCTGTGACTGGCTCATACCAGCTGACTCGGATTCTGGAGCTTGGGCGAAGGAGCTGTTTAATTGTGGTGTAGACTTTTGGGCTCAGGCTGGAGCCTGGGCTCTAGGACCCTGCAAGGTGGGAGGGTCACGGAGATCAGGCTCCAGCCTGATGTCCACATCGCAATTAAACAGCCTGGCAGCCTGAGCCCCACATCAGCTGGCACAAGCCAGCTGCATGTCTAATTGCACTGTAGATATATCCTAAGTGGGAAAGGCATATTTTTCATTTATCAGAAAAGGAAGCGCTTAACTGATCATTTTTCTTAGGTACATTTTCCTATTTTAATGTTTCTCATGAACTCTTTAGACTAACACACAGCAACAATCTAAGCAGGGCTCTGTGGTTGACTGTAGTCGAGTAGGTTAAAATGGAACCTTTCATAGTAGATGCTGTAAGACTTTTTTAAAAACATGGTATTTTGATTCATTATTTTATACTTTAGAAGAACTGATGCATCTCCACTCATAGAAATCACTGAAGCAGAACATCACCTTTAAGAATTTTTTGTTCTTTGTAATTTATCTTTTGTTCACCATCATAAATAGTCATTTACTTTTAAAAGTGTGTACGTCGTTGTTTTTTCACATTATTTCCTATTGTTAACAAGAACAAAGAGGATGTTAAAGTATTTTTATTTCATTTATATTTTCTAACTTGTCACCCTTGTGTAATCTAAAACCCAAGAAATGTCATGCTTGCATAATTGGTGTTCTTAATGCTGATTCTCTGTTTTGAAAACCAGAATACAAGTGTAGGACTCAAACCTATGAGGTGCTGAGCACCTTCAGCTCCCATTAATTTCATTCAGTACCTCTCAGGGGCTCTCAGCACCTTCCAGGGTGAAGTCCATAGACAAGGGGATAAAGCCATTCTCCAAACAGCACAAAAAGGCCAGTTTTCTACATACACCCCATGACCACATGATTCCTTGGAAATTATCAGGTATATTTCAGTGAAGCATAAGGGTGTGTCCCTGTTTTTATTCAACTTGTTCCTATACATAGCTTACAAATGGAAACTCCCATGTAGCTCATCAGATCATGTGACATCAAGCAGCCCCACGTTCTCAGGTGTCTGATTTCATTTAATGTGTTTTGTGTATGACTGGGTTTTATGGGTGGAGATGGTGGGGCTTTTTATTTGCTTTTAGAATATGCTGCTTTGTAATAGAATGGACCTGCTTGTTGAAAATGTAAATTATTTTATAAAGGTCCCTTCTATTATACAATATAAAGCATTTGTAAAGGAATTTCAGTGTTGATAGATATTTGTATTGTAATTGTTTAGCTTTTATTGATACTTAGTTTTAATTTTTTTTAGAAATTATTTTTAAATATTGCAAATTCAGTCGCAGAAGTGATAAACCGTGGTCCAGAAATCAGTATTCCCTACCACAAATTCAGATAGGAGCTGGCACAAAGGACCCCGGCTGTTAAGGTGCTGAGTGACTCTGGCAAGGTGCTGAGCACCCTTTACTCATTCACATAAGTAGTGATTGAAGGTACTTGGCATCTTGCAGAATGCATTCAGCACTTTGGAGGATTGGGCCTCAGGGGCTCTGGGCATAGTGTAATGTGAAAATGGGGGACAGGATAAGTGTTAAGAGAAAAGCATTTAGAGTGGTTTGTGGAACAACTATCAAATTTTCAACATATGCATTTTCAGAGTTACTGTGACTTGACAGAGACTGAAATAGCTACTTATCTGGAACTATAATAATCATCCATTTTCCTTGCATAACTACTTTCTTCTGCTTTTGCATCTTGTGGTGAGCTCAGTTTTGAGGCCTTGGTTTTTGCAAAGCTTTTTTTTCCTTGATATTACTATGCAAAGCAGGCTTGTTCTTTATTTGCACTGATAGGACATGTTAGTTCCAATTAAAATATAATTCTCTTTATATAAATTTCTCTAACATTAACATTGGCTACTAAATGTGATTGTAGATAGCTGCTATAAACACTGAAAATTATAAAATTACTGCATTTTGTGCAAGCTATGCTCAGTTCATATCTGTGTGTATTAGACCAAATTCTCACTTGGATTTACAGTGGTGTAAAGCACCAGATTCTGATTTGATTTACATTTCTGTGCTTTTTATCATTGCACTTGAAACTGTAAAATGTCGAATGGTGTTTTGTACCCAATCAATACCAATTTGAGCAGTGGTCTCCAAGCAGTGGGGAGCGCCCTCCTAGAGGAACATTCAGGGGGCGAGGCCTAGGCCAGCCCCCATGGCAGGTGGGGAGGGGGCATCACCCAGCCCCACTCCTGGCCCCCACTGTGGCCCCAACTCCAGCCTCAGCTCCGAGCCACAGTTCCCAAGGGGAGGGCATGTACAGGATCCGTTATGGGTAAGGGGGAGCATGGCGGAAAAAGTTTGGGGACCACTGAATTAGAGAAAGGGAAGGGGAATGAAACTAGAAAATATGGCTCTCATCCTTTAAAGAGAGAGATGCAGACTGGTCCGTGCACCCCCACCCCAGCTCATTGATTCAACGAGAGCACAGCAATCTGCCTGTATCTTTTCCTTTAGAACACTGAGGTCCAAAGGTACAGTAGATAATGTGATTATAAAGTTTGTAATCATTGGGTGGTTGTTCAATATAAATAACCTCTAGTTTTTAACTTCTCTAGGAAGCCTGGAAACATGCCATTCAGAAAGCTAAACACATGCCTGATCCCTGGGCAGAATTTCATCTTGAGGACATTGAAACAGAATATGCCACACGTTATAGGTCTGTAGATGTTTCTACTTCTAATAGTGATATTAAGCAGATTCCATTGGGTTACATGTGTATATTTCAAAGGATTATGTTCATTTTTTCATACAGTCTGCATAATTATCTAGGTAAATAAGTGCAATCAATATCCATGGCAAGAAAATTTCATTTTAGACACAAACTAGCATTTATAAAGACTATACTCACTCAAGAAATAGTGTAAAATTTTAGAATCTCTCCCACTTTAGCCATGTCTAAAAGTTCCAGCATTGCAAGAAACGGACAGGAAGTAAATGAGAAGGCTGTTGCTGATTGATTTATAAATATTCCGTAGAATTAATCCAATAAGGAAAGAAACAAAATCATTATGGCATTTGAAGCTATAAACAGTTCTGCCTGTTTGTAACACTTTGTGCCTTTCCTGAAATAGCAGTTTCTTTATGTGGACGTGCGGCAGTGCTCCATGAGGCTGGAATGTAAACCCTTAAAAGGAACAGAATAGCACAGCATAGTATATCTGCTGAAACCAGTCCTGGCCCCTGACCTGCATTCGGTGCTTTGGGCACATGCTTTCCTAAAGCATTTACACTGCACAGCCATGAAGTGTTTTGTGTGTTTTGTATGTTTGAAATTTGAGGAACTGACATTTATTTACTACTCGTGCATTTTTAATAATGAAAGTGCTGCTTTAGGGTTACTGAAATAGCCCAATAAAAAGAGCAGGGTCTGGTTTTGCTTCCCCTAAAACCTGTGCTGTACAGGCTATCGAGGGAAGCAATTTGTAGATAGAATAGCTGGGCTGGCATGATTTTTGAGGGCGGAGGAGGGAATCTATCCATGCTTGTCAGGAAAGGCAAGCTAGAAACAATCGTGTGTTATGGATACAACAGTTTTGATTCTTAGTTAGTCCATTCCTGTGCTTGGGAAAGGGATGAGGACAGGAGGTGCAAAACCACCTTTGTTCTCCCTATATTTTAGGGTTGTGCAGAGGCATGCCCAGCTCCTGGTGTAAGATTTAGTAGCCTCAGGGCTACTCTAATTTATGCTTTGCTTCTTAAGGCCCCCTATGGTCCTTGGGAGGCAGAGAATATCCATAATGTAGTACACTCAGGTCGTGCCACCATCATACCTCCAATCCACCCCTATGCCAAGACCTGGGAGCAGGGCTGGTGTAGAGATCTTATGCCAGCTCTGCACCAGCCAGGGAGGCCCCCTGTGCAGCAGATATTCTCGGAGGACCATTTCCACCCTCTTTACACAGCAAGAGCAGCCTGGAGGAGCTTTAGCATAATAGCAAATCAGGCACATTTTGTAGTGTGGACAGGGTCTTAGTTTCTGCTGCAGAGTTGACATGGGCTCTGGAGTAGAGGGCTTTTTGCTGGCCAAGCCACAGGGTGGCCTCAGGGCTGCCCTCTTAGGAGGCCATTTGCTAGTGTTCTTTCCTAAGTCGTATGTTGGCAGCCATGTAGATTTGGAGAGTCTCAGAGTTCTGTAGGATAGAGCAGAGAGAAGAACCTTACATCAACTCCCCAGTCAGCTAGGATCAGGTGTGACACGGGGGAAAGTCTTTGGTTCCTTCTGCATTTTACTAAGAGGTGTGAATTCTAATTTTGCAGGTACAATGCAGTTACTGGGGAGTGGGTCGAAGATGAAGTTCTCATCAAAATGGCTTCACAAGTAAAAGCACATTTGTCTCTGTTTTTTCTGTTAATATTATTAGTAGTGGGGGTATTTATTAGTTCCTTCTTAATATAGACTAAGCTAGGGGAAGGTGTCTAACAGAGGTTTTTTAACAGAGGCTTCCAAGCCTCAGGATCTTTCTCTTTTTTCATTTTATTCCTCTGCTTTTCCGTTAAGGGTCTGTGCACAGTACCCTTCCCTTCACTGGAGTAAAGCAGCATGTAGGGGCAGCTTTTCCCCAGACCAGCAGCAGCCATGCAAATGCCAACCAGAGACAAGTGACATGAGGCATACACTCCTCTCCAGGAGTTCAGCATGCTGCCTCCTCAGCACTCCCCGCTCCTGCTGGCATGGGTGCTTAGGACTTTAACCCACAGGCTTCTGCCTGGCAGTCTGGCCAGCCTTGTTTTTTTGAGGCTTCCAGATAATTCCTGCTCTTAAGGAAAAAACTGCCTGGGTTTTCTGCTGATGAGGGCAGGACCACCATCACCTGCAGCTTAAAACAAGGAGTCACTTGAGAAGTTTTAGGAGCTGCTTGGTACATGTTACTGCAGAAGTGCACGTATTTAGAGTGGTGTCAGTCTGCAGGTCACATTGGACGTTCAGAGCTAAATTTGGGCTTGAGAATTTTGAAGTCAGAAGTTTTGGGCAATCACAAAAAAGTGAACTCAAGCCTGGACAGATATTTTGAATCAGACCTTAAAGTGTAAAAACCTATATGCCCCAGGTGCCTTTCCCCAAATTCCCCTTCCCCTCTACTTTGAGCCAATTGGTTACCACCTTCCATTTCAGAGAAGGATGCATTTCAAGCTGTATTGTATGTGGGTAATTTGTGAGGTGCTTGGGTATCTTGCAGGAGGAGAGGGGCTGTGGAAATATCAAATACTGTTAAAGATTAACTTTATGGCAGTGACTGTCTTTGGATTTTTTTCAGCCCTTTGGCCGTGGAGCAATGCGGGAGTGCTTCAGAACGTAAGCGTCCACTGGCTTTTTCTTTTTGGCCTTCTTGTAGTATTTCCTGTCATTGTGAGTGCAGCAGTTTGAATGTAATTGTTCTCTCTGACATGGGGGAAGGAACGCAGGGAAAGAGTAAAATTCCCTGCTGGGTGAGAGCATGGCTGGGTGGAGAACCACATTAAAGTCCCAGTGTGTGGGCCAAATTGTGCCTGGCCTTTGCATGGATGTGCAAGGAAAGGAGGATGCAAGGAACTCCCAGCTATGCTCTTTCACAGAGGCCAGGCACAACTGCAGTTGTTTCTTTCTCCCTGTATCCCGCCGGGGTACTAGCCACAGCATAGGGAACTCCACAGAAGGGACAGCATGCTGCATTCTCCTCAGGAATAGTAGCATGAGCGTGCTTGGGGAATGCTGGGAGATGAGACATGATCTCTCCTGGAGCACTCTTGGAACAGTAGCTGTGAATAGTCCCAAAAAGACATAATCAGTTGCTTGATACTTAGATCCATAAAAGTTAGGGCTGGAACTTGCCTCTTCCACCATCTGCTGTAGCTCAGCTGCTCACACAAATGTTCCTAGAACAGTGGGTTACCAGTTTGCTGGAACAGTCCTGAATGTGATGGGACTACAGTGGTCTGCCACTCTTGGAGGGCCAAATGCAGGCCCAGGGGTATGCAGATATAAGGGGGAGGAATAGCTGCAATCAGGTGAAAGAGATACCAGAAATGCCCAGTTCTACCAGAAGCCTATGCTGCTGAGAGTTAAACATGAATCAGACGCTAGAGAATAATCACCATGACTGTGTTCTAAGCAAGGTGGAACTGGAAGAAGAAGAATCATTCTTCCCAGTAAGTGAAATTGCTGGATGGGGAGGGTTTCTCTTTGCTCAGCGAATGGTTGAGGATACAGCTGTATGTACCAGCACCTTGCAGTAGATCAGTTTGCACTAGAAAAGAATCTCCTCCCTTTCCAGTCTCCCGATGCCAAAGTCTCCTAGAAAGTACACATGTGCATGCTTCAAGCAGCTCCCCCTTCTCTCTGACTCCTGGATCCAGATGAGTGGGATTTAACATCTGGTTTCACTTATGGGAAGGGAGAGAAGCTTCTGAATTGTAGCAGCCCAATGTACTGAATATCCCGGTAAATAGGACAAAGTAACCATTAAGCCCACTACTTGGGCCTGAGTGGATTTAGAAGCAAAACAGTTTCTGTTCATGCAAAACCAGATGCAGTGTTAAAGCAACAACCCTTAGTTTGTCCTGTTTGCTTTCAGCTCTTGTTTGTAAATGACCAAATTCCTCTTTGTGTCCCTGGCCCAAGATACTGTAATGACACCATTATGTCATTACCTCAAACTTTTGTACTTAAACAAGTTTCACGTGTGTTTCTTTAGCTTCCTTTCTCCTGGATTGTACAGAGTTCATTTACAGTGGTTCGTTGATATTTCTCATCCATGAGCCGCCTCCTCCTCTATTATGTCCTTGTGACTCAGCGGTGTCTCTTCTGATTGCTGTGCACTTGCATGGAGATCTCTTCTCTTTCCCCTCCACAAATTTTCACTCAGCAGAATGGCTGCAAGGTGCTTAGCAAACAGTGGAGAGCGCTGGCTGCAGGAGAGCACGGGAGCTGGCTTCTCTTTGGAGGAAGAGATTGATTCTCTGGAGAGCCAAGCTGCTCTAAAATCCTTGTTGGAACTCTTAGAATCTTTCATTTTTGCCTGTTTACCCCTTCCTTTGAGGGCCTGTGTCATAGCCACTGTCTGTTTGCCCCAGCAGGGGTGTGCTGGGCTCCCTTCCTGGGCAGCAGTCGCTCTCCAGTATTTTCGCTCTGCACTACTTGGCAAGTAGGCGATCTTCTCGTGGGCTCCCCTCCACTCCCAATGTCTTGGGAAGGAGAGGAGTTTAACTGGCACTGCTTGGTTCCCAAAAGTGTCATTCTGCAGGTCACCAAAAAAGGTTCTTTGTACCATTGCTGACCACTGGTCATAGTTTGAGAACCACCGGGAGCTAGATGGACACGACTTCAGACACTACTTTACCTTTCCCACCTCCTCCTCCAGACTGCTGCTGCTCAGCCCCAATTTTGCCAGGGGCTTCTGCTTCTGGTCTGTCTTCAGAGCTTTTGTCGTCATCTCTGCTAAATTAAATCACCCAACAGAAAGACCATGTGCACTTTCTTTCTCCCTAAGCCCCATATGAATAGGCAGAGCATGCCCTATTGTTGGCCTGCTGGCAGAGGTGAAAGGAAGCCGGTACGCCCGGGTACGGTGTACCGGCAAGAGCCTGTGCGTTGTACCGGGGCAGTTCGGCTTCCCCAGGTGGCAGTTTAAAGGGCCTGGGGCTCCCAGCAGCACTGGAGCCTCGGGCCCTTTAAGTTGCCGCCAGAGCCCTGCTGCCAGAGCCCTGGGGAAGTGGCGGCGGGGCTCGGGCGGCGATTTAAAGGGCCCGGGGCTCCTGTCGCAGCTACTGACCCAGGCCCTTTAAATAGTCGCTGGAGCCCCATTGCCGCCTCCCCAGGGCTCCCGCAACTGGGCTCCGGGGATGATTTAGCGGGCCAGGGGCTCTGGCCATTGTTACCGCCCCGGGCCCTTTCAACAGCCACCAGAGCCCCGCTGCCGCTACCCCATGGCTCCAGCAGGCTCCGGGGATGGTTTAAAGGACCTGGGGCGGTAGCGGCTACCAGAGCGCCGGACTCTTTAAATCGTCCCCGGAGCCCTGCTGCTGGAGCCCCAGGGGTTGCGGCAGCTATTTAAAGGGCCTGGGGCTCCCACTGCCGCTACCCTCCGGGTCCATTTAAATCACCACCTGAGCCCCGCTGCTGGAGCCCTGGTGATGTAAAGGGCCAGGGGCTCCCGGCTGCCACTACTGCAGCAGCGCCCTGGGCCCTTTAAAGCTCCGCCAGAGCCCGGGGTAGCAGTGGCAGCCAGGAGCCCCCGGGCTCCGATGGTTACTTAAAGGGTCTGGGGCTCCGCTGTGGTAGCAGCAGCTGGAGCCCCAGACCCTTTAAATCACCCCTGAGCCCTGGGGCTCTGCAGCTGGTAGCTCTGGGGTGATTTAAAGGGCCTGGGAATGTAAAGGTCCTGCCTCTTTTGGTTGAGGCCCCGCCCCCTCCTAAGGACTCCAGAGTACCGGTAAGTCCTTTAAGGTACTTTCACTCCGGCCTGCTGGGAAAGGTGAAAGGAGAGAGTGAGTGGAATAGAGGTCCCCAAACTCAAAAGTATTGCCTTTGAGGTATAGAAACCTATTGTTTTCTAGTTGACCTGTATTTTGGCACCCTTGCAGCCTCCCAACTTGCATTAGTTGGCATCCAGCAGTCCCTCTGCAGTCAAAGTCTTTCTTTCTTCACTCTTAAGTGTTTATGTCTTAAGGACTTCTTATATATATTGACAGAGCTTCAGAGGTGAAGCAAAAGGACTCTGATCTGCAACACCTGTTCCTTGCCATAGGGTGATTGAGTAGCTACTCTTGTGTTATATAAGTAGCAGTCTACCCTTATCAGAGGAGAAAAGGGCTGTTTCCTCTCTATTAAAGTTTTTAAATCACCTTTAATTTTCTGCAAGCCAAAGCGATTTGGCTTAGAACAAGTGCTTGAGACAAACAGCACTGACTCATGCATTGGTGTGAGATCAGAAGGGAAGTGAGAGGGTAGGGACAAGTATTACATTACAGCAGCCGAGCTCTGTTTGTTCTGCTGTGTCACAGGCTGTCTTTTAGCAAGTTGCAAAGCATTCATGCAAGATGCTTCTTTCTCCCTCCTCCCTGATATGTGCTCAGACGTCTTTTTCAGCTCGAATATCTGTTCAGTCTCATCAGTCAGATCCTGTTGTAGGTTGCTGTTGAGGGAAGAATTTGACACATTGAATTTTGGTGTTTTGGGAGGTGAGGGAATGGGGAATATTGAATCAAAGTTCTGAGTTTCCCTTTTATCTGCAATTGGTTTGCCTTGCAGGAAAAAGCTGTCCAATTTTTTACACACTCAAAACTGGAGAGGTGCATTTAACTATGTTGCCAAGCAATACATCGAGACTGTAGACAGGGATGTATACTTTGAGGATGTCCGACTTCAAATGGAAGCAAAACTTTGGGGAGAGGAGTATAACCGGCACAAGCCACCAAAACAGGTACCACAAAGCACCAAGTGAACCAATGAGCAAGAAATTCAGTTTTTCTGTTTTAAGGGGTGAGTTTTCAAATCCAGTTCACAGGGATTGATCTGTGCAAATCCCATTAAGGTCAATGCCAATTAATTGCTCAGATGAAGCCGTGTGGCCCACGCTGAGCATTTTTCATTAATTGTTTTATGGTAGTTGAATTTCAACAAAAAGTGCTATGTGTGTGCAATATTGTTGGTTGCATTCATGCTTTCTAAGGGCATTGTATGCAAATACCTAACCTACCAACAGAGAACAGCTGAAAGCAAAGTTAAGGCATTTTAGTTAAGATTTCTAGACACGTATTCCAGGGATATCCCTGCTTTAGCGAGAACCAGGATGCTGCAAAATGTACTGCCAGCTGCAATACATTTGTGTTTGCCTAGCAAATACTTAATAGATGGTATTTCAGAGGAGGCAAGAACTTCCCAAACATAGATGTCTGAGAAATGGAAAAAGGATCTACCAGCAATGAAAATTAAGAGTCATTTTCTGGCTTTGGAATCACATGTATGGCTCTGAATTTACTTTTTGAGGAGTAGATCATGCATATCTGAGGGTGCAATAGCCCTTTATTGCTAAAGAAATCTTTCCCCCATACTTCCAAGTGATCTTCATTTTGAGCTGCAAATACACTGGCCATCAGGAGGTTCTTCAGCCTCTGCAAATGAATCCGCTAGATCCAGTCACTTAAAGAGACCTGTAATGGTTTCTCTGTTGGAGGCAGGGATTTCTAAAATCACCCTGAATTTGTGAATGCTAAAAGACAAAGGGCAGGACGTCACTCCATTCCTGTAGTGCATGCAGTAGTTACTGCAAATTGTATGCCACGTCCATACGTGTGGGTGTGCGGGTATACAGATTGTTCATACTGCACTTCAGAAGTCCCCAGTAAAAATCAAAAATCAATGTCTGCTAAAAGCTTTATTCGAAGGATTTGTCTTTTGTTCTTTCAAGCAAAAACAGAAGTGAGTTGTTTTTCAGGGACTGCTGCTGCTTTTTGTAATTTTGCCAGCAACCCCGAAAGCACATGACTCTCCACTCTCATTGTTAAATAAACAAGTCTTTGCAACTGTTCATTGCCAAAGTTTGCTTAGCTGCAGAATTCCCATACTTTTTTCTTGATTTGAACGAAGGGCTCCTTTGTCAAAGTTTCTTGCTTCCTTTCCCAGGTTGACATAGTGCAGACCAGCATTATCGAAATGAAAAACAGACCTGGAAAGCCCCTCTTCCATCTGGAACATTACATAGAGGGCAAATACATCAAATACAACTCAAACTCTGGATTCGTACGAGATGACAACATTCGCCTTACCCCACAAGTGAGACTTTAGCGCTGCTCGGGATTTGCTTGGCTTTACTGAGCGATCCACTTGTTTTTGCCAAGAAAAGACATTGCAGATTTTCAAGGATGGTGCAGAATTAATGTATCCAGTTACAGCACAGGCTTTGTCATTTAGGGACTGATCCTGCAAGATTCTGAGTGCTTCATGAGGATTGCCTAGAATACTCATCTTACCCAGGCTTCAGTGGGAGTTAAGAGTGCTCAGCACCTTGGTGAAAGCATTCAGCACCTTGTAATATTGAGCCTTATTTTAGTTAGTATCCAACCTTAGCAGGGGCAGATTTTGCAAACTCAGATTTTTAAAGAAATAAAGGGATCAAGCTGTAGATTCTGAAAGGTATTCTACTAAATCAGTACAATAGATAAGAACAAGGGGCCAGATACTTGGCTGGTGTAAATCAGCTTAACTCTATTGTCTTTCTCCAATTTACACCTGCTGAGGATTTGGTCCATTAATTTCAGCCTCTGAATAAGTGAACCAGGAGTTGTGTTTCTGTAGCAATAAAGCAGCTTACTCAAATAGACAAACAATCCATGTGATATATGTAAATCTCATGGTTCTAATAAAAGGATTAAAACAAATGGTAGAAAGCACCACACAAGCAACATTTTAAATGTTTCTTATATTCACCTCCTTGCTTGAATGTGGATGGAGGGTTTTATGTCCTCATTGGCTTTTTGCACGTTGTGGAATCAGCACTATCCTTTCAGAGGTTGGGAACAAAATATTTCATAAGATTTGCTGCACTAAAAGTGTCTATCTAACTGCATTATCCTCAATGAAAAATATTAACTAAAAACAATGGTGTAAGCCTAAAATTAAATACAGAGCCCTTCTGGAGGCCTTCCCAGGAGGTGCCAAATGTCCCAGCTGTATGCAAAAGAGCAGGATTATTTTTGTGCTTGGCACACTTTAAATGCAGTATTTAAAGAGCCCAGTCATACGTTTTGCAGTCTTAATTATGTTCCTAGAGCCAGATCACTGCAGCTTATAGGACAGTTCACACAAGGAGGCCCTAGAGAAAGGAAAGCTATGTGAATATGCTTACATTTCCCTTTGGCAGTTGGGGACTGGGGTCTGCCTATCCACAGAAGACACAGGGGTCTGGCCCCCAAACTCCATAGTCCTGAGATTGGGAGGTGGAGGGCTGTTTGTGTTGAGCCTCTGTGACTCCACATCCTGCTGCTGCTCTCCTTAGTTCTGTCCTTCATAATAGCGGTCTCTTAATTCCACTTTTAAAGGAGTGGAGCTCCATTGGAAAATAGAATTCCCAGTATGGGGGGAGGGAATGATGCATATCCCCTTCAGCTCACCCACTTGGCCTTCCTATTCTTGCCCCACAGCCCATCCACTCCCTACTGTGTGGGGTCCAGGCTGAAGACACCCCCTCCTCCCCTTTTCCATGTTAGAGATCTGCTTACAAAGGGTCCCCTCCCCATGTGGCTCCTGGGGAACAACACCCCCCCCCCCAGTATTTAATTTTAGGCTTACACCATTGTTTTTAGTTAATATTTTTCATTGAAGGTAATGCAGCTTCACATACAATCTGCAGAGTAATGTTCAGCCAGATAGTTTGCCAACAATAGACTGTGCTTCTTTCTGGCCTTTGAGTTAAAATTAAAGGCCACATGCCAAATCCTTCTGGCTTTTCAACACAAGCTGTCCTGTTGACTTCCCATGAGTAAGGCAACGAGGATTTGCCACCAAGTGTGGTCTTGGATTGATTCCCTCTCGGAGGGCTGTACCCTGCACTTGCAAGGGATGGACTCCGATGTAATAGGACTTTTCCATCTCTAGCTGTTATTATCCGTCTATTTACACTGGGCCTAATTCAACAGTGGCTTACTCCAACTTTACACTGGTTTATCAGGTTTATCAGCGGTGCATCAGGCCCAGGATATCCTAATGAATTGCCCTTAAAGTGTCAATGAAAAAAATTAAAATAGAAAAATAAAGTGAGGTATCTTGTTGTTCTCAATAAAATGAGGATTAAGTTTCCTCCTTCACCTCCTGTTGGCCCATTTATATTGTCTTGATTTCCTTCTCCATCGCTTAATTATTTTACAATTTCCCTACAGGCCTTTAGTCACTTCACATTTGAGCGTTCAGGACACCAGCTCATTATTGTTGATATCCAGGGAGTTGGCGATCTTTATACAGACCCTCAGATCCACACAGAAAGTGGCACAGACTTTGGAGACGGCAACCTAGGTGAAATCAATAATGCTAGTTAATATTTTTATGAACGCTTTTTCTCCTTCTAAGCAGCACGAACTTGGGAATGAGGAGAGCAGGCAAACTCCTGATGATCAGAATGCGAACAACTGAGAAATTTCCACCTCCAGTGCCTGTTAATTTGTGTCATTGTGTATCGGAAGGTACCCCAACCGTATGTGAAGCTCTGCAAAATGGTGGATTTAAAATAGAAAAGTTGGTCTTGACTCAGGATGCCTATTTTAAAAAGAAAAACATTTTCCACATCCTGCCAGCTCCAGTCTTATAGATTCATGTTATGTAAAAGCTTCCTGCAGTTTGAGAGCAGTAAATTCCCCACCAAATCACTAGAATGCATCCAGCAGAGTGGATGGAGGAATAACCTTGTTTACAATTTAAGCTCTCTCATTCAGATCTGCCTAGGGTTTGTGTGAGTCTTTTGTATGGGACTGAATTTTGCCCTGGTTTTTTAATTGTTTATTGCAATATATCTTACATGCATTACAGCCAGAGCTTCTAAGATTTTAACATTTTTGAAGACATTGATTTAAAGGGATGATAGAGAAAAGCTAGCAGAGATTTTAAAATAGAAAGTGCGTGTGTGTGTGTGTGTTTGTTTTGGGGTAGTTCCATTTTAGGCCTGTAGTATTTTAAAATTGAAAGGTGATCCAGAATATTGTGGCATAGCTGAATGAATAATTTGAAGGAAGGCGTTTAGGGCTTCTAAAATCTAAATTCTTGTTAATAAAATCTTTCTTCACTAAATTCTTTTATTATCCCCAGGTGTACGGGGTATGGCTTTGTTCTTTCATTCTCATGCCTGTAACAAGATTTGCAGAAGTATGGGACTTACACCTTTTGATCTTTCACCTAAAGAGAAGCATGTCTTGGATCATAGTAACAAACTGCTTGTAAGTTTCTTTGTGCTAAGTTTAAAATATAGTAGTCTGAAGCTGAGTTATCCACTACTGGTTCCTAAATTGATGCTGTAGATATGAGCATGAAACCCTATAGCATGTTCATAAAATAGATTTTAAAGCACCCAAACCATTAATAGTTTCAGAAGATCATGGTGACAACAGATAATTATGGGAACAAAGATTCAAATTGCTCATTCTTTAATTGAACAAAACTCCAATTGTTTTCTACAGGGGTTTTACTTGGTTAAGGACTGCAGAATATGGACTGTAGTTTTGGGGTGAAATTCTGGCCCCACTGAAATCAATAGCAGAACTCCCATTGACTTCAGTGGGGCTAGGATTTCATCCGTTGTGTGTTTGTTTTTCATTTGTACATACATATATGCATGCACATATATACATATATTTATATGTATAAGCCCATTACTAAATATTTGTGTATGTTCTTATATACACCATACTCAGAATATAGTGAAGGAAGGCATGAGTGATAGGATTTTCATGTTCCTTTACCAAGGAATCTGCTCAGACAATTGTACGTGGCACAGAGGAAAAATGTGGCAGTAGCCGGGTGAGAACAATCTCTGGTAGTCGGCCTCCTCTGCTTTTCCGCCTGTCTGAAAATTCTGGAGATGAGAGCATGAGTGATGTGGCATTTGACTCCTTACCCTCTTCTCCCTCCTCAGCAACACCACATAAGATGGACATGCTTTGTGAGTGAGCCATCTGCCTTCTCTGTATACAACTTTATGAAAGTTAGTCTGGGGCTCCTGGGTGTTTTAACAAAAACTGATTTTAATTTTATTGAGTGTCACGTTTTATTTATGCTAAAATCTCCTCTTCCACCATTGCCATGTCTAAAATATTTCTGCTCAGTAACATAATTCTGCTCAGACCCAAAATATGTCTGTATTTCATCTTAATGAGGAGTTTTCGTGAAAACCCTTTAATAGAAGTAAGATTACATTACCCAGAGCTCCTTCCTGCCACATCATCATCTGTTTCCAGAATAACAAACAAAAATTTATTCTTCTTAGACTGGCCTGTGTTCAATGAAGTGGATAACTTGGTTCACAAAGACCATGACCGTCTTGATAACCAAAGGGTAAGTGGTTTTCTGAAAAAGGATAAGTTTGCATTTGCTTCAGTAAATGATTCTTTAAAGGACTGCCTGTGGGCATCATTCAGTAAAAACAATAAAAGCTATGTGCCTGTCCTCAGTGCTGTAGAAAGCCACATAAGCTGTATGCACCAGCTGTCCATAATCAAGGGAGGACATTTCATATTCTAATCAAAAATATGAACATTTATTCCCTCTGTTCCTCTAGAAGTTCATTTATGTCCAACACATTTTAATGCAAAGTAAAGGTGTTTGTCCATTTCCTTGAACCAATGTCATCTTTCAGGGGCTTGTGCAGGCTTCTGTGGTGTGAAAGGCAGATAAAATCCTCATGGATTTTGTCTCTGTGAATGCCAGTTAGAAAAACTCACTTGAAGGAACAACTATAGGCTTTTTAGGATATTTCCATAGTCTAGGCAGGGCCTTCACAACTGAGACTGCTATTCCTCCTTAACTGGACACAAAGTATCCAAGAGAGGACACACAAAAACAAAACAAAACATACAAAAACAAAGTCAACCTCCCTCTTGGCCTTCGTTGAAGTTAGTGGAAGTTTTGCTTGAGTGAGGGTCTACAGGATGAGACCCTTACAAGAGAATGTACTGATACTCCGATGCAGTGCCTTTATTTTGGTGGTCTGTAGGACTCTGAAAATGGTGGAGACAGTGGGTGCCCCAGTGAAAAGAGAAGTGACCTGGAAGATATGGATCATCGAGAAAGGGTAAGGATCTTTACTTTGGATTTAACAAGGCCCCATGGGGTCCCCACCCCAACTGAACGCAGTTTAGTAAAAGAGTTTGCATTTCCTTTTCATCCTGTTGATCTGACCTGTGCAGTGAGTGAATGGACAACAATTGGAAAGACGTTCCCATATGTTTTAAAATAGATTGTTCAACTCGAATGTGTTATTGCAGTTGCTTGCCGGGAAAGAGTATTTCCAGTATCGCCTTAAAAATAGTCTGTGTGATTGCATGTTGTTTCTTGAGGTGCTCTGTATTGTGCTTTACAATCATGCACTGGGACAGGTTACCTGTTAGAATGAAGATCTATGAGTATGGCTCACTTTCAAAGACCACCTGCTTTCCAGGTCTGCTGCATGTTATATAACCTGAGGCATTACACAGGTTAATGTTGCAGTCAACTGTTAACATACTTGTACAGAATTTCTGTGGGGCTGTTGGTTACTCTGATGAATCATAAACTTTTAAAGAAATGTTTCCTGTCTTAAATTTTTTAAATACCTTTTTGATTGGTGCAGAGCAGAGCAAATATGACTGTGCTTAAAACGTTGTCAGATCTTTTGCAACAAAAATGTCATCTTTGAGGAGACAAAGATAACATTTTTGTCTGTCTAATGGAATAATTCAGTTTATAGGATTAAAGTTTTGGAACTGTAAGTTTTATCAATTCAACAGGTTTCTTTCGTAGATTGCAACGTAATTGGGGGGGGAAAACAAAATTAAGTTCTTTTCATCATAGTCACTGTTGATTTTGCTGGTAAAAAGAAATTGTTCCTTAGCAATGGATGGAACACACCAGGCATAAATTAAATGATACAAATCTTTACATTAACATAGGGCCATTCAAACTGCAACCGAAGACGTGAATCTGATGAAGACAGTTTGGGAAGTTCTGCAAGGGTAAATAGAGCAGAAATCTCTGCAGACAATAGTTTACCATTCTGGCCTAATTTTTATCTGTCACCGAACTTCACATGACTACATCAAAAGTTAATTTTCTTTCCTTTTAATTGATTAATAAAATTTTATATTAATAATTTTCACCTATGTTGTTTCCCTTTTCTAAATTTTTCAATGAGAGAAAAACATGGTTGTAAATAAACCCTCTGTGACCACTAAAAACAATCCCTTGAGTAAACTAATGATTCTGCTTGAATTTCTCACTTACACAATTATTATGTTTTTGTTTCCTTTACATAACAAGATTTGATTTCCTTTTTGTGCTATATTTGTTGCAATGTGCCCTAAACATGGTTGGATGATCTTTTTTGTAAAGCCTACAATTCCTGAAGAATGTTGAAATAGCTGTCGGTGCTATGCATTTTCTCTGAGATTAAAAAAACGTATCTGTTTTCACACTTTCTAAAAATGTAACTTTTAGAATAATCCATTTATTAAAGGTATTCTGTGGTTATGGAAATAAAACCAAGGTCCTATACCGAGCAGAAAAAGGAAAAGAGATTTTTGACAGCAATCAAAAATTACTTTAAAGGTTCTAATTAGAATTTCAGAGTTTTTGCAGTGTGTTTTTTTGGAGGAAATTCAAGCAACTTTAATGGACTGAAATTCTATATAAAACATATATTATGAGATTTTCTTTAATAGGGATAATTTTGCATGGTGTTGTATTGTGCTAGTGATTCCCATCCACCCATAGTTGTGAAAAATGCAGTTTATTAAGAAGCATTACAGCTATTGAGTTACAGTTTGAATTGGACCAATCCAGCAAACACCAACACACGTTTGTTTGCCCAGGCTCCATAGCATTTTGATTGAGATGTTTTCAATTTTCCCCAATACTGCTAAGCATGAGCCATATCTAAAATGCTATTATTTAAATCCCCAGTCCAGCAAAGCACTTAAGCACATGCTTACCTTTAAGCATGAGTAGCCCCATTGACTGCAACAGGACTATTCACATGCTTGAAATTAAGCATAGGCTTTGCTGGCTTGGGCCTAGCTGTGGTGCCTTGTTTTAGCTGCTGTGATTTTAAGGCTGCAAAATGTGAAGGTAATTTTGTTTACTGCCTTAGTGTGCTTAGAAAGAGAGAGCTGCTTTGAGATTTTTGTGAGAGAAGTGATTATATTTTTGGGTAACTATTAACATGCCTTTTTAAATCAGTACCCTAAATTAAAAGATTTGCTAGCAAAACAATAGTTTTAACAGACACTTCAGTTTCTGAGGGGTAACATAGTTAAATGACTTGACACCATTTTATTTAAAATACAAGTTATAATACAAGTTTGTGGGTTTTATTAGGTCAGTGTGGAGAAGTGGAATCTCTACAATTCTTCCAGAGTCCACGTCCATAGACCATCCTGTGTTGCAGTGGAAGTTCAGAGACTCAATGCATTGGAACTTGAAAAGAAAATTGGGAAATCCATCCTTGGGAAGGTGTTAATGGTTCTTTTAATTCTGTTCTTTTCAACTTGAGAAGTATATTTTATTATTGTTTATATAGTAACAAACGCCCCCTCAATGAGCTGGCAACTGTGCAGACAGGCAAAGAGCAATGTTGATATATTCAGGAGAGTCAGTCCATAAGCCATTGAGCAGATGGGGTGGGGGCAGTCTACAAAAATCCCCAATGCTTGAGATCAGTTCCATGTCCCTTTCCGCAAATGGAGTTTATTACTGAAGAGAAGATTTTAAACAGCTCAAAATAATAGAAAATACTTGGAGTGGAATCCTTTCCCCATATAAGTCAATGGGAGTTTTGCCCTTGATTTTGGTGGAGCCAGGGTTTCAATCTTGGTAAGAGACCTTTCCCACTTTCTGCAGATGGGGAGGGGGATGACACATCTCCCTCTCCTCTGCACTCCCCTCCCCAGACAGACCTTTGTTAGCTACTATAGTGTTCCAGACTAGAGATTCTGTGTGCTAGGGCCTCTCCTGTTTGCTGCCCCTACATACATGGCAAAAAGCCCTATATTTGATTTCCTGTAGGACAGTGCTTTCTCCTAGTCATGTGCCCTGCAAGCAAAGCTCCCTGTTTTAAAGGGCCCAAGGGCCGTAATAAGTGCACTGGGACATGTACATGTACCCCAAGGCCCAGTGCTCTGTTATAGTCCCACCAGGTCACAGTTAAAGGCACATTGGTGAGGCAAAGTGGTGGAAGCTTCTGTGACAACTGCCGCCTTGCAGACCTGGATCTTTGAGCTCAGGCAGTAGAGACTCATAAACTACTATGTGGTCTAGCCACTAGAGGAAGACACTGTGTAAGTGGGGTTTACAGTTGCTGCTGGTCAGCCTATGTCTGTTTTATAGACAAAACAGAGCTATTTGTCCTCGGGATTATCGAACTGGCTCCCTTCACAAGCACTAAATTCACTCTCATGTACAATCACTTGCTTTCTTCACCTCCTTCCCCCTCCTCCCCCAGATACTTGTCTGCAAAGCAGTTAAGCACATGGTTAATTTTAAGCCCCAGCCCTGAGCCCCCCCAGAGCCCCTTCCTGCACCCCAAACACCTCATCCCCAGCCGAGAGACTGCACCTCCAGCCCAGAGCCATGACCCACTCTTGCACCCCAGCCCTGAGCCTCCCCCCAAACCTGGAACCCCCTCCTGCACCCCAAACCCCTCATATCTGGCCCCAGCCCAGAGTCCTGACCCCCTCCTGCATCCCAACCCCTGCCCCAGCCCAGACCCTCCTCCCACAGCCTGAACCCCTCATTCCTGTCTCAGCCCTCACCCCCGCACCCCACCCCTCTGTCTCAGCTCTGAGCGCCTCCCAAACCCCTCATCCCTAGCTCCGTTGCATCGAGACATCAACAATTTTCTTCAACTGGGTCACCAGAAAAAAAAGTTTGAAAACCACTGCATTAGAGCCACAGTTGGTATGACTGTTTAAATTTTCTAAATAAAATGTCACTCATGCTATGTTGTAGGTCCATCTGGCCATGGTTCGCTACCACGAAGCTGGACGTTTCTGTGCGAAGGATCAGGAGTGGGATCAGGAATCCGCTCTTTTTCATCTGGTGCATGCTGCTGATTGTGGAGAACTGGAAGCCATCGTTGGGTTAGGACTCATATATTCCCAGCTGCCACATCACATTCTTTCAGAGGTCACTTCAGAGGTATAGAAATACTGAAAATACCAAAATACAAAGTAAAGCATCCTAGGATTGTTTGTGTCCTGTCTAGAATAGGAGCAGCAAATCATCCTGCCCAGTGATAATACTAATAGTATAGTCATTGAGATATCCAACAATCCCAGGCATGCATTTGGAGGGAAGAAGGGTGGTCTTGTGATTAAGACCTAGAACTAGGAACAATATAACCAGCTTCTATTCCTGTCTTTGCCACAGATTAATTTCATGGCTCTAGATAAGTTATTGAGGCCTATGTTTTCAAAACTGGCCTCTGATTTTGGGTCCTTCACTTTTTGGTGCCCAACTTGGAGGCCTTGGACCTGATTTTTCAAAAAGTGCTGAAGACCTGCAACTCCTGTTGACTTCATTTGGGGTTGTGTGGGTTGTACCTACAACTAAGGGAAGGAATGATGGCATTTTAGATGTATCCATTTTAGTATTTGTTTCTGCTTTTGCTTTCAAAGAACACAGAGGAAAGCCGAGTAAAAGGATTTGATTATTTACTGAGAGCAGCAGAAGCTGGAGACCGGCCTTCCATGATTCTGGTAGCAAGAGCATATGACACAGGTGTAAATCTTGGTTCAAACAGGTACTGTGTGTGTGTGTGTGTGAGAGAGAATGAATAACTTGTAGGTTAGAATGTTTGATTGCCCATGCAAAAGATTTTTTTTAATTGCAGGGCTCTCACTTACATGCATGCTTTTTATTATTTATTATTATTTACTGAATTTTATGGAGATACTTCAAATTTACACTGGTGTACGTGAGAGCAGAATTTGGACTATAATATTATATCACCACAGAAGGGAAGAGTTACACAGATTGAGAGACAGATCCTGCTCTTGGATACTTGGGTTGCATGTCTCATTGATGTGAATGGGAGCTGTGTGTGCATATTTGAATTTGGCCCTGATATTCAAGACACACTGATGTATATGTGAATAAGGCTAAGAGATTGCTGCCCCCAGACTTCAGTGTAGCTGCAGTAACCCTGGGATGCATACCCTCACTCTCCAGGGGCAATGGCTCATGAATCCACATAGCAGTCTGTCATAAATATAAAGGGAAGGGTAAACCCCTTTAAAATCCCTCCTGGCCAGAGGAAAAATCCTCTCACCTGTAAAGGGTTAAGAAGCTAAAGGTAACCTCGCTGGCACCTGACCAAAATGACGAATGAGGAGACAAGATACTTTCAAAAGCTGGGAGGAGGGAGAGAAACAAAGGGTCTGTGTGTCTGTCTATATGCTGCTTTTGCCAGGGATAGACCAGGAATGGAGTCTTAAAACTTTAGTAAGTAATCTAGCTAGGTATGTGTTAGATTATGATTTCTTTAAATGGCTGAGAAAAGAATTGTGCTGAATAGAATGACTATTTCTGTCTGTGTGTCTTTTTTGTAACTTAAGGTTTTGCCTAGAGGGATTCTCTATGTTTTGAACCTAATTACCCTGTAAGGTATCTACCATCCTGATTTTACAGGGGTGATTCCTTTACTTCTATTTACTTCTATTTCTATTAAAAGTCTTCTTGTAAGAAAACTGAATGCTTTTTCATTGTTCTCAGATCCAAGGGTTTGGGTCTGTGGTCACCTATGCAAATTGGTGAGGATTTTTACCAAACCTTCCCCAGGAAGTGGGTTGCAAGGGTTGGGAGGATTTTGGGGGGAAAGACATGTCCAAACTACGTTTCCCAGTAAACCCAGTTAGTTTGGTGGTGGCAGTGGCTATTCCAAGGACAAAGGATAAAATTAATTTGTACCTTGGGGAAATTTTAACCTAAGCTGGTAAAAGTAAGCTTAGGAGGTTTTCATGCAGGTCCCCACATCTGTACCCTAGAGTTCAGAGTGGGGGAGGAACCTTGACACAGTCTAATTGTCCCTGCACATTGGAACCACACCACTTCTGCTGCTTTATGGGGCACTCCTCGCCACAAAGGAGCAGGCAGGATTTTCCACTAAGGCTTATGTGGGGCTTGCACAAGCTCGCTGCACTATAGCGACTTTAGTCTGTTTAGTCTGCGGAAGAGAAGAATGAGGGGGGATTTGATAGCTGCTTTCAACTACCTGAGAGGTAGTTCCAGAGAGGATGGTTCTAGACTATTCTCAGTGGTGGAAGAGGACAGGACAAGGAGTAATGGTCTCAAGTTGCAGTGGGGGAGGTTTAGGTTGGATATTAGGAAAAACTTTTTCACTAGGAGGGTGGTGAAACACTGGAATGCGTTGCCTAGGGAGGTGGTGGAATCTCCTTAGAAGTTTTTAAGGTCAGGCTTGACAAAGCCCTGGCTGGGATGATTTAATTGGGGATGGGTCCTGCTTTTGAGCAGGGGGTTGGACTAGATGACCTCCTGAGGTCCCTTCCAACCCTGATATTCTATGATTCTATGATGACTTTCCGCCTTACTTATGGTAAGGCCTGAGGCTTTCCTCTCTGAGGTCAATGGTAAAATTGCCATTGGTTTTAATGGGAGTAGGGCCAGGTCCTCAAAAAGTAAGGGTCAGTGAAAAAATGAGTATAAGAAACTGTCAGTGTGAAATGTAGTCACTTAAAAATTAAGTTAAAAGTCACTTCAGGTGAGGTTTTACCATTACATTTTCCTATTTTAAAAAACATTATTGTTCTTTCCCTGTTGCATTGTGAAAGACCCAAACAATAGGGGAAACAGACAGACTGACACAGGGGAAGTACTGAAACTTCCTGTAAACAATGTGCTCTAAAATGTACAAAGTAAATACATTGAAAAAGATAGAAGAATAATCATTTTTCTAATCACTTTCAGTCAGTCATTCTAGTTACTTTTAATAATGATAGCAAAAAATGTCAGAGAAGAGTGTGATTTTTAAGTTGTTGGTGTTATTTTAAATCAAGGATGATTTGAAGTTTTAAGATGTATGAAAAATGTCTTAAACTGGCAAATCTCTTTTCATGTGGCAAGCACTCTACTTCAGTGGTTATCAACCTTTCCAGATTACTGTACCCCTTTCAGGAGTCTGATTTGTTTTGCGTACCACAAATTTCACCTCACTTAAAAACTGCTTCTTTACAAAATCAGACATAAAAATACAAAAGTGTCACAGCACACCGTTACTGAAAAATTGCTGACTTTCTCTTTTTTACCATATAATTATAACATAAATCAATTGGAATATAAATATTGTACTTACATTTCAGTGAGCTGTATAGAGCAGTATAAATTAGTCATTATCTGTATGAAATTTTAGTTTGTACTGACTTTGCTAGTGCTTTTTACATAGCCTGTTGTAAAACTAGGAAACTGTCTAGATGAGTTGATGTACGCCCTGGAAGACCTCTGCGTACCCCAAGCAGTACACGTACCCCTGGTTGAGAACCACTGCTCTAATTATAACTTTAAAATGGCTGGTCTCATTTTGGAGCAGTTTAATTACAACTTTTATAGCTAAGCTATTAAGCAAGCCTCTGAAATTCAGAGTTTATAATGGAAAAGGCTGATACAGCCAAAATTACAACAGGATGGCTGTGACTCAAAAATACAAGGTGTGGTTTGCCAAGAACTACATAACATCTTGTTCACTAATTTTGTATATTTTAAAATGACATAATTTTTAAAAAATTACAACATTAGATTAATTTTCCTAAGTACCAAACATACCAGGTGATGGATAAAGGATTACACCCTTCTTCCTTTTGTCTTATTGGTAATGCCAACTTTGAATGGGACATATTAATATAGCCATTCAGCTCAGAATCCAGGGAGATCATGTGTGTGTATTTGTGATACTCTCCCAAGATCCAACCTCAAACCAAACTCTGCCCACTTGAGATGCCAAAACAAGATGCCACTCAGTCGATTGCACAGTTCTTCATAATATGACCATCCCTTTTAATAATAATAATAATCATCCCTTTTATTTCTTATATGTTTTGATCAGCAATGAAACACTTAACAAAACTGATATTAAATTATCATTAGGCTTAAGAATTAACATCATATTGAAATGAATGGGGCAATTCACACCACAGCTATTTCTTAAGGCTCAGACAGACATCAGTTTTTACTTGATTTGCAGTTTTAATGTTATCTTTACAAGCATACAGGCTAGAGACTTGCTTATTTTTTTAAAAGAAAACTGAGATTCTAGAGTACAAGAATGCAGCCTCCAAAAACAATATGAACTTGTTGAGCCATTGCAATCCATCATTTCATCCCTGTGAATCCCAAATGGATGTAAAGTGAATTTAGCCCCATTCATCATTAGGGGGCTGGATCCTGTAATGCATATTCAGTGGGACTAATCACCTGCTTAAATGTAAGCTCAAGGTTAAGTGCTTTGCTGGATTGGGTCAGTGTGCTCTGCACTTTGCAGGATTGAGCTCTATAGCTCCAAAGTAAAACTTCTTCATTTCTTAGGGTAACCTGTTTTAAAAATTATTTTAAAAATCAGAATCCAAGACTGGAAGGAAGCCCTGCACTGGTACAATGCTGCACTGAACATGACCGATTATGACGAAGGGGGTGAATACGATGGAACTCAGGATGAGCCTCGGTATCTGCTCCTGGCAAGGGAAGCTGAGATGCTAATGACAGGAGGGTTCCACCTGGCCAAGGATCCACAAAGATCAGGTAGGATGTTGACTTGGTCCATTCCTGTTGGTGTGCTGTGGCAGTGCCGTGTATGTCCGTTTTCCTTAATATTTGAATGAGTCTAGGTACACGTTGGGTGATGTTTAACATGCCATTGCAAAGGTCTTTGAAGGGTGGGTTTAGGGGACATGGATTTGCTGTGCTAGGCCTTAGAATGCAATACTCATCCTGAGGGCTCTAAGCTCTTTATCCATCTTAGGTTTTTATGTGTCCCCTCCCCACCTACAAAAGTATCTGAGGCACTCACTGTATTGAATGTATTTATCCTCCCCAGACCGCTGTGAGGTAGGGCAATGCTATTATCCCCATTGTATAGATGGGGAGCTGAGGCACACACAGGAAGTCTGTGGTGGAGCAGGAATTGAACCCTGCTCTCTCAAGTTTCAGGGTCTTCTGAGTCCTGAGTTGGGCATCAAGTCCCTCTCCTCATCTGCATCCTCACCCAGAAGGAATCCCACTTCCCCTCTCACCTGAATGATCCCTAACCTTGCCCTGTTGAACGCGGGTGGATCCCTGTGGAGTGGGCCAACTGTCCGCTCCAGGCCTCACCCAAGCAGGCCAGCAGCTTCACACCACCAGCCCGACAGCCTTTCTCCCTGCATGTAGTTATTCTGTGCTCTAAACTGGTCCCTCTCTATCTCATTTGTGTCCCCTTCTCTGTAGTAGTGGGAGATTGGGCACAGAAGAAGTGGAAGCCATTGGCAGAGAGAGTGTGCCAGGAACGGGTAGGCAGATTCAGTCAGGACTCACTGCTGGCAAGAATCCTGATTTGGTTTCTGGAGCCAGCAACTTTTTCCTCCTACCAGCTCCCCAAAACCACTTAGGAGCTGGCTTACTTTCAACTTATAAAACAGCTGTGTGTTAGCCAGCACGCCCCGGGAGGATACGGGACGGGGAGCAGAGGTCTCCACACGCTGCTCCTGCCTGCAAGCACTGCCCCCGCAGCTCCCATTGGCTGGAAACTGTGGCCAATGGGAGTTGCGTGGGCAGTGCCTGCAGAGAGGGGCAGCGCACAGAGCCACATGCCCCCAGGGGCCGCAGGGGCGCGTTAGTCCCTTCCAGAAGCAGCGGGAGGCTGGGGCCGCCCAAAGTAAGTGCCGTCCCTTCAATGGGCAAGTTCTGAATAGCTCTTCCACCACCCAACCTGCAGCCTCCTGGAGCCAGCCCCCCACACCCTCTCCTGCACCCCAAGCTCCTCCCCTAGCCCTGAGCCCCCTCCCACAGCCAGCCCCCAATACCCCCTCATGCACACTAAGCCCCAGCCCTGAGCCCCCTCCCAGAGCCCACACCCCCTGCCTTAGCTGCAGGCCCTCTGCCACCGGAAAGCGCGATCGACAGGGAGCCGGATTTAGGATCCATGGGAGTCACCACTGGCTCGTGGGCCTTGCAGTGAAGAACACTGCTGTAGGATTATAGGTGAAACTGTAATGGCTCCAGCTAATGTGAGGCAAAACTGTCAAGTGATATTTTGCTGATACTTTAGACAGTGGAAGATCAGAGCTGGTTCGGTCCAGTGTGGCAAATCCCTTTTGGCATTACTGAGCACCCTCCGCTTCCTTGACTTCAGTGGGAGTTTAGGGTGCTCAGCACCTCACAGGAGCAGACATTTGACTCTCAGTGCATGACCTGCTAATTGGTTCTGTGTAATCTTGATGTTTGCAAATAAAATTCATAAGACTTTTTTTAGCTGGTTACTGGCCTGTTGCATTTTTAGCTGGTTACTGGCCTGATCCTTGTAAGGACATCGGAAAATGTCACTCTGTTGCCATATCAGTAGTTAGCCCTGTCTCTGAATTTTAACACTGTGTGCCGGATTCTTAACTGGTGTAAATCAGTATAACTCTGTTGATGTCAATGAAGCTACCTGGATTTATACCAGCTGAGGTCTGGCCCTGTAACTTGACCTCCATTTCTTTTCTTTTTTTCCTTCTTTAACTTCCGGCACCTGTACTGTTTGTAGAGAGGAAGAAACTTTTTTTCTTTGGCCTACTGACATGACTCTCAAACTGCTTTTCCTAGGAGAGTTGTATACAGAAGCAGCAGAAGCAGCAATACAAGCCATGAAGGGCAGATTGGCAAATCAGTACTACCAGAAAGCTGAAGAAGCTTGGGCAATGATGGAGGAATGAAACTTCAAATGAGGCAGCTCTTGTATATAAAAATAATTTTTTATAGACTGTTACTTTGCCAAAAAAAAAAAAAAAAAAGTATTTTTAAGTGTTGCTACTGATTTATGTTTTTCATATTTTAATTTTCTAACTTTATTCTGAGGGGAAAAGTATACAAATGTAGGTTGTATTTTGGGGGTGCTATAATGTACTTTTATCTATATTTCAAAGCTGCAGTATCTACGAACTTGATCTTTTATAACCTTTAACTGTTAGATGTGAGGACCCTGATTAATTTCAGAAAAATGAAGCTGATGTCAGCTTGCATTGCACACTTTTTTGTTTTAGCAGAGTATCAGTGTGTTTATTTCTTACTACTTCTACTCCTCTTCCACTCCCCACAAAAAACACACATTTCTAAGTTCAAAGCACTTTTACATCAGTATTTGGTTTATTTCAGGCACTTCTTCATTTTCCATGTAAACATACATGCAGAAATTCCCTTTTTTAATTCCCCTTGTGAAATAAACCCAAGAACCGGAGCAATCGGGAATGGAATTATGCTAATAATACTCTTTACAATGCAGTTCTCTGTAAAAATGGTATCATTGGGGGCACCATGTTTATTTTCTTCCTTTATTGATTCCAGATGCCGTCTTCTCAGTTTGCAAATGAAAAAATGCTTTTTCTAAGTACTCACCCTGAAAATCAAGCTGGGTCTTGAAAGTCAAAATGGTTTCTCTTCAGGTCGCTCATCACCAACAATGCAAATTCCGCAATCAGAACTTAGCTAACAATTCTCTTGATGAGGCATTCCAGCTCCCTCTCCCATATCTGTGTGGCCTCTGAAAAGAGGTAAAAACTTATTTCAGTCATAACTCTGAATACACACAGGGAGAGCAGATCCATTGAATATAGGAGTGCCATTTTTATGTAGTAGGCCTGTACTTTAAAAGTGTTGGGGTAAAATTCTGGGTCTGTTGAAATCTGTGGCAAAATGCCATTGACTTTTATGGGGCCAAGATTTCACCAAGGGTTAGTCTACACTTGAAATGCTACAGTGGCACAGCTGCTGCTGTAATGCTTCATTGTAGACACTACCTATGCCGATGGGTTAGGTCATAACTACATCAGTCAGGGGTGTGGATTTTTCACACTCCTGACTGATGTAGCTGGGTCAAGCTGATTTCGTTGTGTAGACCAGGCACAATAGTAAATGGAGATTTTTTTTGCAACATTTTGTATTGTATCTTATTGTCCTAATACAATAGTCTAAGTTGCATATCACCCTACTGGACCTATGATGTGCTTCCCAAAAGGTACCATAAAAAAGTCTGTAGTCTACTGATTTCTTGGTATCATTTAGTTCTTACAGTGAAATCTCCATTCGCAGTGCACTTAACATTAAGAAATACCCTTCCCAACCATTTCTAAATAGGGACATTTAAAGAGGTTAGAGAAACTGACCAAAAATGCATGTACATTTACTACCCCTCTATTCTAAATAATCTTGTGCGTAAGTTATGTAAAAAGCACTCAGACTATAATTACTGTACAAAAGATTTAAGCTGTTTGCTTAATAATCTATTCAGCAGCTCAATAAAATTTGAGCGTACTGATTTTCTAAATAATAGCCATAAAGGTACAAAGTTCATCTTCTGTTGTACTAGTGATTCACAGTCTGTAGTTGCACACCTGAGTTTTGGCCCCCTCTGATGTTCACGCTAAGATATCCTAAAGGATCTCTGTTTTTTACGAGTCAATGAGAACATATTAAAAAGACCTTATATACCTATTTGTTAAAAATGTATTTGTGCTGGTTGCAAAAAAAAACACACAAAACCCCCCCACCTCATTAGATACCATTTAAGAGAGAATCTTAGACTAAGCTCATAGTTTTATGTCAAGAGTCCGGTGCCATCTGTACAGCAACTGGATCTATTTATTGGTCTTATTTATTTAGTTCTGATTTTGAGGTGATTGACTGATTACTGTCATCATGGGACATGCAGCTGTAAGGTGGATCTTTTTACCGTCTTCTGAGAGTGCATATTGACACACACAAGGGTTAGGATGACAGTGTCATTATTAAGGGAAGAGAGTGTTGAATATTTACTATTGCTCCAGCAAAGCATTTTAAGCACATGTTTAACTTTAAGCACATGATTCATTGAAGCCCATTGATTTCAATGGGACTTCTGTCATGCTTACAGTAAAGCACATGGTTAAATGATTTGATGGATTGGGTCAGTAAAGTGTTGCGCCTTTCTCTTCTGTGTGTACAGTGGGTCTTCCCTGGGGCCATCTTGGAAGTATACACTCAGAATTACCAATTGTTACTTAAAGTCAGATAGTTGGGATGTTCATAATGGGAAACTGCAGTTTAGGTATAAGATTTTGGCATCTTTTCATCATCTAATTGCAGAGATTGTTAAGGGGCAAATCCTACCTCTTTCTCTGTAGCATGCACAGAGCTCCATTTGAAATGGAACAGGTGCAGTTCTGTGCGAGTGCACAGAATGGGTAATACCCATAGATAGGGGTGAGCATGCTCACGAGCAACGCTTCCTTAGTGACTTCATTCCCTCCTGTTGGGAAACACAGTTGCAAGAAAATGTCAGCTCTGAGAGACAACTGCATCATTCAATCTTGCAAACAGTGGAATAGTGACAGGCATTTACGTATATCTACGGGAAAAAATTGGAAAAAATGTGCATACAGTCTACAAGTGGCTCGCCCACTGTAGGCACTATATAAATAAATAATATATGTTTTTATTGTAAAGATATAAAAGCTAATCATTGTGGTTTTCCTTTGCAAAGAAGAGTTGATGTAGCTTACAAACACTTGCCCTCTATAGAAAGGGGAGGAGATTTGAGTGTTAAAATTCAAAATATAAACACAGGGCTCAAAGAGGGTAATTATTAACACCTTTTGGCATGCAGATTAATTCACTGAATTGTGTTATTGGTATAATTACAGAAACTTCTTCATAGATTTGAGGCATATCAAGTTATACAACTCAACAGGCAAAATATTGTCATTGTTAATACTTTGTCTTCAAAATCTTACATTTTGTTAGTGATTTAGTTTACTTCTTGGCACAAATATGGTATCTTACAGATATTTCGGTGTACAACAGACATGACAGTCAATTTTTTTAGTTAAACTTATGTTTACAGAAATATGCACAACTTATTTTATGCAATTCCTTTAAAGAGAAAAGTATGTTTTTTGACAAACTTTCTGGAATGATCTTGCTGCATACTGTATTTTTAATCTATTCACAATGAACAAATAAAATATATTTTTTAAAAATGTAAAAAAAAATAAATATGGGGCCCAGACCTGCAGAACTGAATTAGGCAATAAATTCCATTGACTTCAGTGGGAATTTTGCCTGAGCCAGGACAGCAGAATTGGGCCCCCCCCCCCCCCTTTTTTTTTTTTTGCATGTAGGAAATGCAGAAATTGCTTGTTTGCATCACTTATTCATGTCATTCAGTTTTATTGGTTTTGCTTTGCTTTACCAAATAAAGTTTTCTTTTTGTCACATTCTGTGTCACATCATTGCATTTTTTTTGTTTTTGATTTGCCTCAATTATGATTTACTATTGCAAGCTCTGAAATATTCTCTACATTATTTTTATTATTTATCCCTGATCCCAACTACTTTTGACAGTCAGTAATAAATGAGTAGGGAAAAAACCACACTGTGTATATCAAGAAAATGAATGTTTTCGCAAAAGGGATAAATGTATCGTGTGCAGTCACATTTACATGCAATTATATCTGCATGTGATGTAGAAAAACTAGTAAGAGACTTAAGACCCAATACTGAAGGCCCAACTTGGGCAAAATGCCCACTAAGGTATCCTTATGCAGTAATCCAACCTTTGTGCAGTTCTGAAGGCAATGGGGGTTTTGTCTGAATGAAGAATGGAGGATCTTAGGCCTGGTCTACACACACATTTTGTACCAGTATAACTATTTTGGATAGAGAAGTAATTTTTTTACTGATATAGTTACACTGATACAACCCCTAGTGTGGATGCAGTTATCCAGGTATAAAGGTGCCTTCTACCAATATAACTTATCCCCCTTCTCCTTCAGTAATAAGCTATACCTATATAAGCACTTTTATACCATTATAACTGCATCCACGCTAGGGGAACAATATCAGTAGAAAAAGGAGTACTTGTGGCACCTTAGAGACTAACAAATTTATTTGAGCATAAGCTTTCGTGGGCTAAAACCTACTTCATTGGATGCATGCAGTGGAAAATACAGTAGGAAGATAAATATACACACTGCTGATAATAGCTCACCTTAACTGATCACTCTCGTTATAGTGGGTATGGCAACACCCATTTTTTCATGTTCTGTGTGTGTGTGTGTGTGTGTGTATATATATATATATATATATATATATATATATATATATATATATATATATATATAATCTCTTCCTACTGTATTCTCCACTGCATGCAGCCGATGAAGTGGGTTTTATCCCACGAAAGCTTATGCTCAAATAAATTTGCTAGTCTCTAAGGCGCCACAAGTGCTCCTCGTTCTTTTTGCTGATACAGACTAACACGGCTACCACTCTGAAATATATCAGTAGAGTTCAAGCAGTACAACTCTGTCCCATGGTGGAAGTAGTTAAAATAATGGGACTTTGTAGCATAGGAGCCTATATCTGTGTTCCTTAATCAAGCAAATTCACTGTCAGCAGGACTTTTGCTGGATTAAGAATGGTAGAATTCAGCATTAGATATCTATTCTTTAGTTGAAGCTGGTATCAGATCTTTTTAATGAGCAGTAGGCAAGTGCAACAAGAAAAATATAGATGTTTTCATTCAGAGACGTTTATTCATATCACAGTGATGGCACACAAAAGTCCAGTTAAGCAATATAAATGGAAATACTGCCAATCTCTTAATTACATGGACTGAACAACTCCCTTGGGTCTGATTCTGATGTGTTTACTCTGATGTAACTCCACTGCTCTCCATAGAGTTACTCCTGATTGACACCAGTGTTTGGAGATGGGCCAAAATCAGAATCTCACGTTTGAATCCCTCTGGATTTCAGGAAGATGGGTCAGGTTAGAATCCCTGGATGAGAGTCGGAACCTGGGCTTTTGGCTGTGAGGTAGATCTACCCTGTTTTCTAGTTTCAGTTCATATGTGGGCAAGAAGGTCGGCTCTTCAGTCCAGGTTGGTGGGTATCTCTCAGAAAAAGGTGACCTCATGAGATATCCACCGTTTGGGGCCCAAATCTCATGAGATTAGCTCATAAGAGTTCTACCTGGTCAAATCCTGACCTGGACTTTAGCCTCAATGTAATCTCAATATGAGTTTGCTCAGACCATCTCTGCTTTAACTAATCATGGAAGAGTAAACCAGTCTAACAAAGAAGACAGCTTGATTATAACATTTGAATTTTCCAAGCAAGCTTCTGTATTTAGCTAAAAAATATCTAATACCACATATCTTCCCCCCATCATACCCTCTTTCAAGGGGGGAACAATCACTCCTGAACATGTTTAACCCCAGAGGTGGAGTCTCTGCTCTGCTGAGCCTATTTGCCATGAATGGTTCATGTGAATACAGTTGGAAGCACTGACTATCCTCCAATACAGTGGTTCTCAACCTATTTATCGCTGTGGGCCGCATATGTGGCCCCACAATGTGTTATGTGGGCCACTTCCAATACTACCTCTATGGCCCTGAGGATGTCACATGGGCCGCAGGTTGAGAGCCACTGCTCTAATGTGTCAAAGAAGAATTTAAAAGTGGCCACGCTGCAACAGACTAGGGCCACGTCTACGCTACAAACTTTTGCTGACGCAAGTTAGGTCAGCACAAAGCCGCTGCAGTTAGTACATTGCTTGTGCACATGGGTACTTGGCTTCTTGCGTCAGTGCTGCGCGTACTCACCTGGAGTGTCTGCATCAATGCACACTGCAGTGTGCAATGGGTAGGTATCCCAGTGTGCAACCTACCACCCTCCAGTACACTGTCTTTTGGGACGATTTGGCAATGTGTGGTGGGGCAGAAATGGGTTGTGCAAGGGTAACTGGGACATAGTGGATAGTACGGGACATAGTGGCTGGATCTGCAGCAATGGGGTTCCCGAACTGGTGGAGCAGTAGACGGCATGCTTATCCCTTCTTTGGCACCAGACCACCCTGCCAGAGAGTACGTTAACAGAAAGGCCTACTTTTCTATGGTTATGCAAGCATTGGTGGATCCCCAGGGACAGTTCACTGATATCAGTGTTGGCTGGTCAGGGCAGATGACTGAAGGTTGCATCTTTAAGAATACGAACGGTTCAGAAAGCTACAAGCAGTGATTTCCCAAACAGCAGATTACAATTGGCGTGTTGAAATGCCAGTCATGATCCTGGAGTCTACAGCATCAGTGTTTGCTGCCAAAGAAGCCCCATTATGTCCTGGTACCCCTTCCTGTGCCTTTCTTCTGTCTGCTCTGTCCTTCTTCATAAAGTCTGCAATATTCACCTTCCAAGCCCTCTGCTCATGCACCAATGCAGCACTGGGTTGCATGATTTCATGAAAATGTCATTCCAAGTCCTCTTCTTTCTCTGCCTTCTCTGAGTCGTGTTCCATAGGTGTGGAGGGGGAACCCCTGAAGGACGCAACAGCAGCAGCTACAGATAAAACACACAGAGGTACCGTTGTCGGTATAGTCACAACGGAAAGTAAAACTTAAGCTTCAGAACGCCCTTCCCTTGCTCCCCTAAAGTTTTATCAAACAAGACATGCTTATTGATACTTCTGCTTCGGAGTGCTTGTGCATGGTGCCACTCACAAAACCAGCCATGATAAGTATGACACACTGGGGTGAGGGCAATGCGGAGAGAATTGCTCAGGTGCATGAAACAATGAATACCAGGTAAAGACACTGATTACTGGCACCGTTTTCCACAGGCAGTGGTGATTTTAGCTGATATCTCACTCCTGAGGGTGACAAAGGCCCAGACAGCCCAGCTGCTGCTGGTGTCCTGAAGCCGCCCGGGCCCATGTGCTGCTAGCCTGTTTACTGCAATGGTGCCTGCCAAAGTTATCACCGACTGGTATGGGAAGGGTCCTACCAGGAAGGAAGAAATAAGGCTGTCATCCCTAGAAACCTTCAGGAGAAGACTGCAGTATACTTCCATGAAAGTTCCATCAAGATCTCACAGAAGGATTCAAGGGACATCCCTGTGCACATAAACAAACTGCTCCACATAGCTCACCCAGCAAATAGCAACTCTACCTCTTTGTTGTACCACTACCTCTTCTAGTATGAGTAAATTAATGAAAAGTCAATAGCTATGTCCTGTTCAGATGGGATGCCATCAGTACTTCATAGTAATGTGAAATACATTTATACACTTACCAGAGAGATTCCTTCCCCTGTGTCGGGCTCACCCGTGCTCAACTGCCAGGATTGACTGGAGTGTGGTGGAGTCTCAAACAGGTCCTGGCTCGTGGCATAGCTGGACCCTCATGCATGGCCCCCCTCTTCCTTCTCTTCCTCATCCTCGCTGTTCATGCCAGGGCCTGCGACTCAGGCTCCTCAGAGGTATTCATGGTGGCGTCCAGGGTGGTGGTGGAGTCTGACAAGTATGCCATGCAGATCTTTGTAAAAGCAGTGGGTCTGCAGCTTGATACCAGAGTGACTGTTGGCCTCTCTGGCCTTTTGGTATGGCTGCTGCAGTTCCTCACTTTCACGTGTCACTGCTGCTGTTCCCTGCAATATCTCCTGTCTACTCCAAGCTGGAGCACATCTGAAGCATGCAGCCAGCCTGGTAAGCGGTCAGTAGCACACAACAATAGAGAGCTTCTAGGTGAGTTCGCCAAGCTGGACAATCAGGAAAAGGCATTTCAAACATTTGCTGGGCTTTAAAAGTGTGGGGGGAGCGAGGGTGGTGCTTTCCGGTTTATGTGAGCCATGGGCAGCGGAGTTCACAACTGTGACCAGAGCAGTCGGCAGTGGGCATTGTGGGACAGTTGCTGGAGGACTGCTAGAGTTGATATAGGCAACATGGTACATTGATCATGTCTCAGGGCCACTCGCTGAGGTGGTGTTACTGTGTCGCTGCAACAGGGCACTTACATCGGGGTGGGAGACAAATCTAAGCATAAACAGATGCACATCTAGGTCTATGCAAGGCAGCTTATGTCGACGTAACTTTGTAGTGTAGGCCAGGTCTAAGTTTCCCAGCCTAAGCTCTCTTGCATCCTTTAGTCAAGGAGACGACAGATTCCCCTTTTCCCTCTCTCAGATGGTGGAGTGAGGGAGGGCTTCCCCATCGTACAGCCCACATTCACCTACTGATATCCAACCTGCTTTCACCTTCTTCACAGTTTGAAATATCTCTGTGTAAATTCAGCCCAGAATGATAATAAGATTTAGGGCCTGATCTTGCCATCCTTACTTAAGTCAGTAGGAGCAGAATCAGGAAAAGCTTTACTATCAATGAACATGTCTTTGATCAGGCCTGACTTGCCTTCTTTGACTTTGCATAATAAAACAAGTAACTGCATGCCATATATTTTATTTTAATTAACTCAGCATCACATGAAGCAGGCAGTATTACCTTGTAATTCAAGCACCCTCTCCAGGAGGTCCCTGCTAACATGTACTGTGAAATGTTACAGGGCTCTCATGTTGTTTCATGGGAAATAAAATGTTTTATAGTGAAAAGATGGTTTCTTTTACATGGTCTGAATTCTAATAATCTAAGGATTGTCTCCCTGTAAAGAAATTCAGAGGCTCGGACCAAGAAGGGAATTGCAACCCCTCCTGGGCTTTTAAACTTTGCCCCCTGGGATCCAGAGTTTTTGTCATTGCTATTTCAGCTGGAACTTCAACAAAAAATGATCCAGTACAAGCCAACTGGTGATGGCTCTTTGTGTTTTGATGGGTCTCACATTGTGACAGCAGCTGGGCGGAGAAACCTGTGTCAGATCTCAGCATCTGTATTTGTTTGTGACAGGTTTCCTGCAGGCACTGAAGTGTGTATCAAGAGGATGAAATTTCCTTGGCTTTTAAAAATTCAGATTTGGTGAAGATTGCATCTTCTATGGAAGTCTTTGTTCTAAATTCAATGGTGGCATACCATAAAGGGTGGACTAAGTTGGCCAATGGGTGTGAGTGGTAAAGTAATGTAACTTTCACTGATTTACCATTCAGGGGCTAATTTGTACACTGGTGGTGGCAGATGGGAGCATAGTATGGAAAAAGATAAACTAGGGGCATGATCTTTACAAGTGAATTTGGTGGTGAACAACCCAAGGAACTAATAGACATGGCTTGACCCAGACATAGATTTACTATGCAAGTTTCTTCAGCATAACTCTACCAGTGTAACCCACACTTCACATCCAGTACTCTATTTTTGCAGTCACATTTGAAGAAGATTCATGGTAGGTAAAGAGCTCTGCTGTGTCTGTGCAAGGAAGGAGAAACTTTGATCACATAACCCTTGTCTGAGAGAATGTGGGGCTTTATATCCCTCTTTGAGCAATAGGTTTGTCTCAGGTACCTATTGTAAAGTACCACTACACTCAAAACCTGAGGAAATTTCATCCTGAGCTTGTTGTAATCCTAAAAGCAATTCAGGATTACAGATCAGCTACTGTGTAGTATCTCTTCCTGCACTGATTTTCGGACAGCAAAAAGACAGCATAGCCTCCATTCCACCGGACTGAATAATCCATGCAGGGCTATGTGTTCTATTAAAACTATTCTTGATCTGTAACACTTTAAGAGATTGCTTAAGGAAAGAAGAGGCAAACAAACTGTAATGTTATTACGCACCACAGGCCTGCCTGCTCCTTCCCCTAGTCCAAACACCTAGGAATACGGTCTCCCACAGTATTCTTGTCAGCAAGTTAAGGAAGTATGGGCTGGATGAATGCACTATAAGGTGGGTAGAAAGCTGGCTAGATTGTCGGGCTCAACGGGTAGTGATCAATGGCTCCATGTCTAGTTGGCAGCCGGTATCAAGTGGAGTACCCCAAGGGTCGGTCCTGGGGCCGGTTTTGTTCAATATCTTCATAAATGATCTGGAGGATGGTGTGGATTGCACTCTCAGCAAATTTGCGGATGATACTAAACTGGGAGGAGTGGTAGATACGCTGGAGGGGAGGGATAGGATACAGAAGGACCTAGACAAATTGGAGGATTGGGCCAAAAGAAATCTGATGAGGTTCAATAAGGATAAGTGCAGGGTCCTGCACTTAGGACGGAAGAACCCAATGCACAGCTACAGACTAGGGACCGAATGGCTAGGCAGCAGTTCTGCAGAAAAGGACCTAGGGGTGACAGTGGACGAGAAGCTGGATATGAGTCAGCAGTGTGCCCTTGTTGCCAAGAAGGCCAATGGCATTTTGGGATGTATAAGTAGGGGCATAGCGAGCAGATCGAGGGACGTGATCGTTCCCCTCTATTCGACATTGGTGAGGCCTCATCTGGAGTACTGTGTCCAGTTTTGGGCCCCACACTTCAAGAAGGATGTGGATAAATTGGAGAGAGTCCAGCGAAGGGCAACAAAAATGATTAGGGGACTGGAACACATGAGTTATGAGGAGAGGCTGAGGGAGCGGGGATTGTTTAGCCTGCAGAAGAGAAGAATGAGGGGGGATTTGATAGCTGCTTTCAACTACCTGAAAGGGGGTTCCAAAGAGGATGGCTCTAGACTGTTCTCAATGGTAGCAGATGACAGAACAAGGAGTAATGGTCTCAAGTTGCAGTGGGGGAGGTTTAGATTGGATATTAGGAAAAACTTTTTCACTAAGAGGGTGGTGAAACACTGGAATGCGTTACCTAGGGAGGTGGTAGAATCTCCTTCCTTAGAGGTTTTTAAGGTCAGGCTTGACAAAGCCCAGGCTGGGATGATTTAACTGGGAATTGGTCCTGCTTCGAACAGGGGGTTGGACTAGATGACCTTCTGGGGTCCCTTCCAACCCTGATATTCTATGATTCTATGATTCTATGAATGCAGGGAGGCAGAATGTAATTACTCATTTGGCAGGGGAGTAGGGCTAACAACTCTACTTGTACAAGAAATCCATCGATCTTTAATAACAACTCAGTCAGGGTCTCAGTTATACATCTCTTCTGAAGGACAGTATGCTCCCAATACCATGCTGGAACACTGGGTCAGTGCTGATTCACCGTGAAGAGTGCCATTTACTGAATCCTCAGTGCCACTTCCTGACAATGGTACAGCCCAATCCTTTTTAGTTTGGGAAAGATGATGAGAGCACAGCTTAAGTCAATATGCCAGTGGTCCCATTTTGCTCTTAGAGTCCTTGAGCAAAAACTGCCCCTAGTGCTAAAAGCCCAGCCTTCATTGTGTTGTGAAATGAAGCTGAGTTGCTGATGAATGGCACAATAGGTATAAAATAATAGATAAGTAACTTTTTCATATAATGATCCTGAACAAATTGTACATGTTGATGGTCCTTCCTACCGGGAGAACAAATCTGATCTGCACTTTTGTCTGTTGGTCTGGACTCTTCCAGACATCTTTGAGAAATATAAATGCATGCTTCATACAGGTCCTTTATCACAGAAAGGTTAGTAGTCCAGTCTGTCTCCATATGTATGCTTCTGCCAGTTTGTTAAGCAGATGAGGGACCTGGTGAATTGCTCTGTCTTACCAGTTAAAGCCTGCAGTCCTGATTCTCCTCTCACACGGATATGAAGAGTAACCCCACTGAAGTCAGTGTAAGTGAAAGAGGCATCAGCACCTGGGATAAAGGATTTTAAAGAGTATTCAGGAATTAAACAGAGTGTATTGAGACTGTTGCAGTTTTGAAAACAAGTATAACACAATATACCTGTGTTCATCTTGGTTAACCCTTCTTTGTCAGAGGATGTTGTGAGGCCAAGACTATAACAGGGTTCAAAAAAGAACTAGATAAATTCATGGAGAATAGGTCCATCAGTGGCTATTAGCCAGGATGGGCAGGGATGGTGTCCCTAGCCTCTGTTTGCCAGAAGCTGGGAATGGGCGATAGGGGATGGATCACTTAATGATTACCTGTACTGTTCATTCTCTCTGAAGCACCTGGCAGTGGCCACTGTTGGAAGACAAAATGTTGGGCTAGATGGACCTTTGGTCTGACCCAGTATGGCCGTTATTATGTTATTCCTGAATATTTTCAGTCAGGTCAGGTGTCTAGCTAGTCTGGCAAAAGCCTCAGCAGCCCAGAGCAGGGTCATTTCCAACTGAGTGCACCTCCTGAAGAAGAAAGAAGGCCCCCCAAGCCGGGAGGTAGGCCAGTGTGTAGGGCAGGGAGAAAGAGATCTGTGGCAGCGGAGAGACTGGGCATACTGGACATTGTGGGACGGCACTGCGCAAGGCTCCCAGGTCTACAAGATAAAAAAAAGCTGCACTGTCTTTTCACAGCAAGCCCAAAACAAGCCAATCCCATTTTGGAGGCATCGCCTACTGCCAATCACCAAGCCAAAAACAAGCCACATACTTCAATGACAAACCTACTTAAAGAAAAGCAACAGGCTATTTAATTTAAACGAATGAACAATTACGTACACAAACAAGCCAATATAGGCTTGAAAAAGCAGAAGCCCCCTCCCTCCGCCCCGGAAAGCCCAAAACAAGCAACAGGCTACTTAAAGAAATGAATAGGCGGGCACTGAGGCAGTTGCACAGGAGATCAAGTGGAGAGAGAAGCAGGTGGGCTCTAGGTAGGGTGACTTGGTGCCCGGTTTTCGACCAGAACGCCCGGTCAAAAAGGGACCCTGGTGGCTCCAGTCAGCACCGCTGACTGGGCAGTTAAAAGCCTGGTTGGCAGTGCTGTGGGGCTAAGGCAGGTTAGTCCCTACCTGTCCTGAAGCACCACACTGCGCTCCAGAAGCGGCCAGCAGGTCCGGCTCCTATGTGGCGGGGTGCAGCATGGAGCCAGGACAGGCAGGCAGCCTGCCTTACCCCTGCTGCGCTGTTGACTGGGAGCCGCCTGAGTAGGGTGACCAGACGTCCTGATAAAATCGGGACTGTCCCAATTTTTAGTTCTTTGTCTCGCGTCCTGACTGATATTGTGGCTTTGGCCACTCCGGCGGTTTTTTTTTTTTGCATCCCCCATGTGTCCTGATATTTTGTCCATTTCATCTGGTCACCCTACGCCTGAGATAAGCCTGTGCCCCAACCCCGAGTCCTCCCAAACCTGAAGCCCCCTCCTGCACTCCAAACCCCTCATCCCTAGCCCCACCCCAGAGCCTGCACCCCCAGCCAGAGCCCTCACACCTACGACACCCCAACCCCCCGCCTCAACCTGCAGCCCCCTCTCACATTCTGAATCCCTCGGCCCCTCCACCCAGCCTGGAGCCCCCTCCTGAATCAAAACCCCTCAACCCCAGCCCCACCCCAGAGCCTGTACCCCCATCCGGAGCCTTCACCCCTTCCACACCCCAACTCCTTGCCCCAGCCTGGAGCTCCCTCCCACACTCTGAACCCCTAATTTCTGGCCCCATCGCAGACCCCGCACCCCCATTTAGAGCCCTCACCACCTCCCACACCCCAACCTCCTGTCTCAGCCCAGTGAAAGTGAGTGAGGGTGGGGGAGACCAAGCCGCCCAGTGAGGGGGAATGTATTGAGTGGGGGCAGGGCCTCAAGGAAGGGGCGAGGCAGGGGGAGGGGCCTTGAGGAAGGGGCAGGGCTAGGGTGTTGGGTTTTGTGCAGTTAGAAAGTTGGCAACCCTGGTTCTAGGAAGTGGCATATTTCAGGACATTAAAAGGAACTTAAGACTCTGTCAGGTGGGCCATGCAATGGGAGAGCTCTGGCAGTTGCATTGTCAAAATTTCACTTAAATGAACTGTCCAAATTAAAGACTTAAATCATGGTGGATTACAATTTAGTGGTCTTGGTCCAACAGATTTTCCCTCCCACCCCATTGCCACCGAAACGACATCAAATATCTCCAGATCCTCTGCGCACTAATGGGGACACAGAGAAACCTCAGCAGACACCAACTCAAAGTACCAGTCCCCACCTCGCCCCTCTTCTTTCTGTTTCCCTGCATTAGGGTCACATTGCTGTAATACTATGAACGTAGGTGAACTTACTGCTGTGTTGCTGCACAGCAGTGAGAAGAAAAATCAAACTCTAAATGCCTAGAGGGTCAGCTGTTCAGATGAACCAGGCTTCGATTTGTTTAGCAAGAGATGGTCAGGAAAGGAAAAAAAACACCAAACTATTTTTTATTTGTATAGATTTAACATCCTGGGCAAGAGAGGCCTGCAATTTAGGCTTCTTCAGCCATATTGCAGGCCTTCTTTAGTGGGGCAATGAACCTCTTCACATTGTGAGGTTGCAAAGGTTTGATGTTTGCATTGCAATGTTGCAAAGCAGTGGGTTGGTGCATTGTGGCACAGAAGCTTATAGCTGCATTGTTCCACTGTATTGCAATTATCTGATATGTATGGTGACATCATATTACAATGCTGTACTGGGATATTGTTTTGGGAAGGCTTAACACTGCATTGTGATGTTCCATTGCCTCACCTAGGTGCCACATTGGAACAGTGGAATGTCCACATTATTAGTGAGCATTGGGACATCCCTTCAGAACTTCCATCTGCTTGAGGCTGTGGAATAATTCCACTAATTAATGCAATGTAAATGCAAAAATACTGATTAGCTATATTTACCTGTTAGTACCTATTGCTAATTAATATTATTTTTTACTACCATGGTCATTGCTTTGATCTTAACCATGTATCTGAGTTGCAAAGTAGCTTACCCTCTGAAAAAGACTCTTTTGAAAAAGGATCTATAATGGAAGCAAGAGCTCAGCCCTTCATCTCTGTGTAAAAGACCTCTCCATGACTGAGCATACACCAGTTAACGACAAAAAGCAAGAGGAAAAAAGAAGAGCTGAGAAGAATAAAGGATACAAGCCGCTATTGCTTATGTAGGTAGCGTGGCCGAGCGGTCTAAGGCGCTGGATTAAGGCTCCAGTCTCTTCGGGGGCGTGGGTTCGAATCCCACCGCTGCCACAACGCTTTTGCCCCCCTCAGTGTTTTACAGGGATCGCACAGCGCCGCCTGGTGCTAAGATGAGAACCTGGACCCCGCTTGGGAAGCATTGTGGGTAAGAGGAGGAACTAGTCTCCCCACGTGTCCGCTGCTGGGTTACATCAACATGGCTGCTGCATGAGAGCCCCCGGGACCTGCACACACATTGCAACACGCCGAAGGGGGGTGTCGGTGGCCCCCACTGCCCCTGGAGTCCGCGCCACGAGGTAGGGGGAGCATGTGTGGTGGCCCATTATCCCTGCCCCACGCCCGAGGGCAGCACAGGGCGATGCAGCTGTTGTGGGGCGCGTTCCTCAGCAGGGCCTGGGCTGGGGTGCGCTCTGCCTGCTGCAGTTCCTGTGAGCGAGCTAAAAACTCTCCGAGGAGTCCGAACTCATTGCATGTAAAAAGCGCCTGGGGAGTGGACTCTGGGAATAGCTGGTCAGGGCTAGGGCCAGGGGCTGGGTGTGTGCTGCGAAGCCCCCCCGCGGGAGGAGTTGGCCTGATTCGAGGGTGACTGAACAAATCCACATTGTTCACTTATAATCTTTATTTCTCCCCCCCCCCCCCCCCCCGCCTCTCTCCTGTGTGTGGTTTGCAGTCTGCTGTCCTCGAGATTGCTGCATGGTTACATCAGCCATCTCAGTCACAGCCTGACACCAAAGGCTAGTTATGTTCTAAGGCGAGGATTAAATAAAGAGTTGGCACCCTCTTTGCCCTCAAAGTATCCAAGAAATATGAGAGACTTGGGTTTAATGTGAGGTTTTGGGTGGGTGTGGAATCTCTACTCCCTGAGGTTACGTGGTTACATCAGCCGTCTCTTTGGGGAGACTTGTTCCCCACCCCAATCCCCAAAAAGTAAGCAGAGTTTGATAATCTCCGGTCCTTCCAGCTACTCCCAGTATCCTCGAAGAGTGACTGGTGAATTGCCCAAGTACATGCATCTCTTTCTGGCCATCTGTTTTGTGGTTTATTTAGGAAGAACACTTCATCCTGTCTCATAACAAGTTACCAAGTCATTCTTGCTCAGAGCAGGATTTTTGCAGTCAGTAATTTGAACCTGTATTTTAAATCCTGGCTGAAGATTTTGAGCTTGCCTTTCCTTGCCTGTTTACTGGTATCATTGTGCAGGGAGGAAGTAGGTTTACAAGTTGACAAAAATAATAACGGAAAAAAAAAAACCCTCTATGCCAGCAGAGTGGCAGTCTGTACGAGGGCCCAGCCTGGCTCGGCAGCTGCTGGGCACTGTGTACTTGTGATGTGGAGCTTTCACTGACTCATTGACCAGGTGACCTGCTCTGTGTACTGATTTCAGAGTAGCAGCCATGTTAGTCTGTATTCGCAAAAAGGAAAGGAGTACTTGTGGCATCTTAGAGACTAACAAATTTATTTGCGCATAAGCTTTTGTGAGCTACAGCTCACTTCATCGGATACATTTCAGAGTGGTAGCTGTGTTAGTCTGTATCAGCAAAAACAATGAGGAGTCCTTGTGGCACCATAGAGACTAACCCATTTATTTGGGCATAAGCTTTCGTGGGCTAAAACCCACTTCATCAGATGCATGGAGTGAAAAATACAGTAAGCAGAATTTATATACTAGCACATGAAAAGATGGGAGTTGCTTTACCAAGTGGGGGGGGGGCAGTGCTAACGAGCCAATTCAGTTAAGGTGGAAGTGGCCTATTCTCAAGAGTTGACAAGAAGGGGTGAATACCAAGGGAGGGAAAATTACTTTTGTAGTGCTAACAAGTCCAATACAATCAAGGTGGCTCATTTCCAACAGTTGACAAGAAGGTGTGAGTATCAGCAGAGGGAAAATTACTTTTTGTAGTGACCCATCCACTCCCAGTCTTTATTCAGGCCTAATTTGATGGTGTCCAGTTTGCAAATTAATTCCCGTTCTGCAGTGTCTCTTTGGAGTCTCTTTTTGAAGTTTTTTTTGTTGAAAAATTGCCATTTTTAAGTCTGTTGGTGAGTCTCCAGGGAGATAGAAGTGTTCTCCTTTATTACAGATGTTACAATTCTTGATGTCTCATTTGTGTCTATTTATTCTTTTGCGTAGAGACTGTCCGATTTGGTCAATGTACATGGCAGGGGGCATTGCTGGCACATGATGGCATATATCACATTGGTAGATGTGCAGGTGAACGAGCCCCTGATGGTGTGGCTGATGTGGTTAGGTCCTATGATGGTGTCCTTTGAATAGATATGTGGACAGAGTTGGCAGTGGGGTTTGTTGCAGGGATTGGTTCCTGGGTTAATGTCTTCGTTGTGTGGTGTGTAGTTGCTGGTGAGTAGTTGCTTCAGGTTGGGGGACTGTCTGTAAGCGAGGACTGGCCTGTCTCCCAAGGTCTGAGTGAGGGATCGTCCTTTAGGATAGGTTGTAGATCCTTAATGATGCATTGGAGAGATTTTAGTTGGGGTCTGTAGGTGACCACTTGTGGCATTCTGTTACTTTGTTGGGCCTGTCCTGTGGTAGGTGACTTCTGAGTACCCTTCTGGCTCTGTCAATCTGTTTCTTCCCTTCAGCAGGTGGGTATTGTAGTTTTAAGAACGTTTGATAGAAATCCTGTAGGTGTTTGTCTCTGTCTGAGGGATTGGAGCAAATGTGATTGTATCTTAGTGCTTGGCTATAGACAATGGATCACGTGATGTGGTCTGGATGAAAGCTGGAGGCATGTAGGTAAGTATAGCGGTCCGTAGATGGTGTTTGTGACTGTCGCTTATTTGCACTGTAGTGTCCAGGAAGTGGATCTCTTTTGTGAGGACTGGTCCATCAACCTCAGCCTGGACCAGTCCACACAAGAGATCCACTTCCGCCTTAATTGAATTGGCTCGTTAGCACTGATCCCCCACTTGATAGGGCAACTCCCATCTTTTCATGTGCTAGAATATATATTTTGCTTAATGTATTTTTCACTCCATGCATCTGAAGAAGTGGGTTTTAGCCCACGAAAGCTTATGCCCAAATAAATTTGTTCGTCTCTAAGGTGCCACAAGGACTCCTCATTTTTTCTGATAGAGACTAACACAGCTACTGCTCTGAAATCAGTACATAGAGTTGTGTTTTTCTATGTACTGAGTTTGTTTTAATCAATTATGCTGTCGTTAGGGGGAAGTTATTTGCTGATTGTATTCATTCATCTAACCTGATGCTGAAAGAACAGGTTTAACACTTTGTACACAAATGATATTTATGGAAATGTTAAGGTTTTAAAAGGTGATGCATGCTTAACGTAGCTTACAGCGCAGCCTCTTTAAATCCTGACTACATCAGCCTGACTGGCTGTAGTACCCGAACTGGAAATAGAAGCCTTGGAACACAGGAAGTCCCAATGTTTTGGTTAATTAACAGAATGTGGTTTTGCAAAACTATTTATGGATGGGCAAAAGGAGGAAGAGGTGAAGTAAAGAACCTTGTAAACATTCAGTTCAGTTGTCTTTCTGCAGTTTTCAAACCAGCACAGACTCTTCACTTGTTCTAAATTGGGAAGTTGTTAACCAGCTGCTTCATTCCATCCCAGTTAGCAGTGTTTCAGTGGTAGCCAAGTGAGAGCTTTGTATGTATTACCTACAGGTATTCAGGGTTTTTTGAAGCTTAATTAACTAATAACAATGAGCTCTTTAAATGGAAGTCCCTTCAGCAATCCAAAACCTACATAAAATTATTTGAGCCATCTACTAAATTGTAAGTTGTATGCTTTATTTCTCCTAGTGTTTATCTTAATTTCATTCCATTACTCTTTCCACGGTTCATGAGCTCTTCTGGTTACTGTATTTCTGCTGAAAAGGTCTCTCTCAGATATCTCTGTATGTCTTCCCATACTAAATGCCTGAATCTAATTCCATTTAATTTCCTTCATTGTAGAAAGTTGTATGAATATTATAAGCTATATCAGGTAACAATGCCTCCTGTTTATATGCTTGCCATTCTAATATTCTATTAAAAGCAACCCTCTAGACAGACGTCTTTTATCCTTAAAGGAATTGGAAAATTGGTGTCTTGATTATCTGATATTTTCACTAGTAACTGAGTCACTCCATGAGCTAGGGTAAGCGGAAAGGAAATATTCATTTCTAATTCTGTAAAATATACACTCATGCTTACATTTTTTAAAAGGAACCCAGTTTCTAATAATCTGATCTAATAGACACCATTTTAAATTTACATCACATGCTGACAGTTGTGCCAAGAAGACTCCAATTAATTAAGAATACAGTAACCGAGAATGCAGAATGATCATGAACATTTTGTATTTCTGTAATATTTGAAAATATGCCAAATATTAAGTAGTTAAGTCTCAAATAGTGCTGAGGTAAGTAAGAGATATAGTGGGCTTAAGTATCCTATCACTGAAACGCAGCCACTTCTGGAATGGAAAGTGGCAGCTGTTTAACATTGTACAACTACGCTACATGGCAGTCTCCTACTCTCTGGGTCTCCTACCTCCCAAGTGGGTGCCCAGAGCCCTGGACTACAGCGTCATAGTCTCTCGCTCTCTCTCTCTCTGGGCCAATGACTGATCCACTGCAGATAAATACTTATGTAGTCCTTGAGCGAGAGAGACTGTGAATCTAGTCCAGTGTTTCGGACATCTAAATCCATTTGTAGATCTGGGCCCTGGCTCCTTCAACAGCCCTGCTTGACTATACCAGCCTGGAGATCTCTACTGAGCTCAAGATCTTAACTCTGATTCCCCTCAGGTGGCCACCCATAAACATTCATGTTCACTAAGGGCCAGATGCTACCAGGTGCTGAACGCTTTTTTAACTTTCGGTGACTTAAACGGGAGCAGAGGGAGCTCAGTATCTTGCAGAATAAGAACTTGAATGACACCTTTGGAAGTGTCATTTTATCGTTGCCTCTCTTTTTGGGGGAAGCTTGCTGTGAGTTCTCATTTTCCATCCCTGGTCTTGCTTTGCTCCTTTCGACACACAGAATTAATTCTCCTTGCACAATTGCATGGGGTACGTCTGGGTTGATAAGATCAGAGATGTGAGGTGGTAAGACCTTGGGCAACAGATCTTTTCAAAGGCACAAAAGAGAGGCTGAGAAATGTTTCAGACTGAGAATTCTCATTCAAACATGTTAAGTTTTTAATTTCCTACCATCTGAAGTGCGGTAAATACATATAGTCGCTGGACATTTATGCAGTGCATTGTCCATGTGGCAGTCAGTTACAATGCATTCATAACCTAAAAATTAGGCTTGGCAGGATTCGATATAAATCGATAGATGTCAGTAAATGTCAATTTCAGCTGAAATATGTGGGAGGGTAACAGTCACTGGGAGTGCAGCCTACCCCCCACCCCTTGCACCTGCAGGGATCTAGTGTCACAGATCCAGTGGCAGTGCAGGGGGCCCTCTGCAGCTCTGCTGTCACAGTCCCCCTCCCTCAATCCCGTGACAGAGGGCTTCCTTAGGCTCCCTGCATGTCCACAGGGCTCGTGACACCTGGTCCTTGGAGGCATAAGTTGTAGGGAAGGCTGCAATCCTGGCCTGGTGAAGCAGAGACCATCCCAGGTCAGCACTGTGATGAGGAGGAGTTTGAGCCCTTGGCTGTGGGGGAAGCCGCCATGCTGCTGAATGGCTCTGTCCCCAGGCAGGAGCCGTTCCATGGCGGGGTATCCTCCTCTGCAGCCAGGACTTTCCCTCCTCCTCACAGCCCTGGCCAGGGGGGTCTCTGCTTTGACCCACCAAGACCGCAGTTTCTCCCACACCTTGCACCATCAAAGATCACCAGCCTTGCAGCCATGCTGGGAACCTGTGCAGCTCTGCTGTCAAGTCCCTGTTCACTCACTCCCCAGCCAGGAGTTTAGGAGCTGTCCCTGGACAGGAACTGTTCAGCAGCAACTCGCAGCCAGGGTTTTGTTGTCATCTTTGTAGTCCTGGCTGTGGGTCTCTGCTGTATAAGGCCAGGACCACAGCCTCCCCCTCACATTACATGCTGGTGTCTTGAGCCTCTTGGCCATGCAGGGAGCCCCTGTAGCCTGCTGTCAGTGCTGCCCTAATCCTGGTTTTACCCCTCTCTTCATTTCCTGCAGCTATAAAATAAAAATAATTAAAAATTAAAAAAAATCTTAAATAACAATCAATATTAATTGTCAACATTAGGGAAAAAATTCTACCAAGCCTAATTAAAATACATACTGTACAAAAGTGTCATAGCCAGCAAAAGAGGAGGAAGGAAGAAATAAGACCACACAAATGTATTCCCCATAATCTGCTTTCCAAAAAATAAAATTCCCTTCTATTAAAAGGAACTAAAACAATGTGAGCAAGGAAGGATCCTAGGCTGCACATGGTACACAAGATGGAAATTACGAATGGGGGAACTATAGCTCTTACAAAACAATCCTTGATACAGTGCTTTTCCTCTCTTTCAGGTTGTGCTAAGGAAGGACCTGAAACATTGCTTTTCCCATTTTAGCATGGCAAATGAAGAAGATGACCCAATTATACAAGAGGTAAATTGACATTGGTTGATTAGTGAGTGTTTGGTTTTCTTGAAATTTGTTTTTCTTAGCCTTTTGCACTTGGAAAGAATGTTTCCCTGGGTTTAACTGGCATCTGATGCTCAAAAACCTACAGTACCTGAAGGAAATAGGTGGTCAAGTGTACAGGTGTCCTCATTGCCAAAACAAGTTGGCACTCTTGTGGGCAGAGTTGGCATGGAGAACTGTTCTAGCCTTTGACCCCTGAGCTTGTGTTCCAGGTCAGGGATGAAGAACCTTGGTGGGTCAGCATTGAGAAGCTAGCACCACTGCTTTATCTGTTCAGTGGATAAATAGAGGATCAGTCTCCAGATTTATCATCTGGCATCTTTTATGTGCACTAAATTTCACTTTGGAAAGTTAGAACAATTTTAAATAGAATTATTTTGCTGGATTAGAAGGTTATAAAAATGAAATGACTGGTAAATGTGTTCACTGCTTCTGCTAAAACAAAGAGTTGAGATCTGGTTCTAGTCTGAAAGGAGTTTCGGACCATTCGGCTTTTAAAAGGATCATCATAGTGGCTGTGGTGTCATATTGATATTTGATGTGAATTCACACACACAGGCCACTATGAAGGTGCCAGGAAAGGGCAGGTATTGGGGGAGGGGATGTGGCCAGCAGGAATGGGAGCTGACAGGATCACATAAGTACCCAAAATGGCTGCCATTCTGTGGCAGTGCCCACTTGTGATATTCCTGAAACCTCCATGAATTCTAGGTGTTTGTGGCAAAGAGCTGGTAATGGGACAGATATGGGATTCTGAGCTTGTTCATCCCATCTCTCATTTTTAATTTTGTATTCTTAACATTGCCTTTGTGACATGGTATTAGTTAGATACTCACCTTACATTCGCTGTTACCAAAGAGAGACATGAGTTTCTTCTAGAGCTGGGTGATATTGTGGTATTAGATTCACAGAAAGCCCAATGAGAGCCATTTTCCCTTGTCCCAAGAGAGGTGTGTTGGCCGTGCCCTGAGTTTGCTTTGAGAGAACCCAACACTCGGCCAAAGTCACTGACCTCTGCCTTGTGTCATGGCAAAAATATACAAAATTGCTGAGTTTCGTGTGGAAAACTAGCAGAGGCTGGGTTTGTCAAAAGATTCATGGTCCTTACCTAGGTTCAGCATTCATAGTGAAACTCGAAACTAGGCAAATTTCTCCCATCTCTAGTAACTTGAGAACAGATGGCTGCATTCTCAGTAATGTCTGAGAGCACCAGCAATCGTAGCTTTCGGTCTGGTTAAACTTGTTTCTTTTGCTTTGTTAGATTGACGTGTACCTGGCCAAAAGCCTGTCGGAGAAGCTGTATATGTTCCAGGTATTCCAGATGACTTCTTGGATATAATTTTTAAAGAATAATTATTTCATAAAGCAGTAACTTCTCTTACTGTTAACATAGACCCTAACAGCTCCTAGCATGCCCTAGTACGACTTCTACTGGATGATGCTGGGCAGTTTCACTTACTATGCTGTTTCCTGTGTGTTAGCACCTATTGGCAGTGCAAGGGTTTGTCACTAGCGTGGCAGCATTTGGTGGATTTCCCAATGCAGTTTCTTGCATGGAGCTGCAGACCTGTCTCGGCCTTGGATTTATGTGGGGGTTGGGTTTAGGTGGGTCCGTTTAGGCCTTGGGCCGTTCAAACACATAGTATAGTGCCAAAAGAGGGGATGGCTGGTGGTAGTACAGGGCAGCTGTTACCCCTTCACACACACCCTTTCAACCACTGCCAGGACAGTGTTGACCTTAGGTATTATCTCCGTGTAAACTGCTGCATGTCCTCATTGGTTTAAATCCCATGGAGTGAAAGGCAGCCCTGATAACACCACTAAAGAGAAACTGCAGTGGGTAGTATAGAGAGTTGCTTACCTCCTTGTATTGAAAAGAATTTTGGCTTCTCTGCTTTTGAAATTATTTATTTTTACATCTGTGAAGCAGTTTAACTCTGTATGGATGCTCCAAAGATTTATGCTCATAATTCCAGTTAATGAGAGCACTCTTTCACCAACAGAAATTGGTCCAATAAAAGATATTACCTCACCTAGTTTGTCTCTCTAATATCCTGGGGCTGATTCAGCTACAATAACACTGCAAACAGCTCCTATGTGTTATGGAGGAAGCAGAATCACATAGTGATTAGAGCTGGGAAATGGGAGTCAAGAGAGCTGGGTTCTAATTCTTCACTCTGTTACTGAATTCCTAGAAGACTTTGGCCAAGTCACTTAATCTTTCAATGCTTTATTTTTCCATCTGTGAAATGTGGATATTGGTACTCACCCACCTTTCTGTAAAGCAGTTTGAGATTCTTGTATAAAAAATTCTGTATATCATGGTATATTGGTAGGTAGTGTTGTGTAGTGGCTTGAGCAAAGGACTGGGAGTTTGATTTCTGGGCCCTATTCCCAGCTCTGCCAGTGACTCACCAGACCAGTCAAGTCATTTATTCTTCTGTGACTTGTAATCATCTGGGAAGTGGGTATACAATAGGTGGGGTGGGGAAGGGAAAGGTTAGTTAGTTTTTTTTTTTTTTTTTTGAAGCATGTTGAGACTTTAGATGAAAGACACCCTGTGAAACATTTTTGTTTTCTAGTATCCTATTCGTCCAGCTTCCATGACATATGATGATGTGACGCATCTGTCGGCAAAGATAAAGCCAAAGCAGCAAAAGGTCAGGTATCATGTCATGCTAGTCTGAAAAGATTGTTTCATGCTGTACGTTGTGTGCTTAGGAAATATGAATTGTGCTCTGCTGCTAGGTGCTAACGCTATACATATAATTATTAATAATTAGCTGTTGTGGTGATGCAGCCACTTGTGGTACTGCATCTCTTAGGTTAGTTCTTTCAGAAAATTTGAGAAATTTTAAACAGGGCTTTCTCCAGCATGGTGTTTGCTTTGTAGAGAAGCAGGTGAAGCTGTGATGGAGAGGATACTCCTTTAGTATAAAAATATTGAAATCCCACCCCTGAGAGACATTGTAGCTGAGCATGTGATAATTCTAGTTCAGGTTGGGGATGCTTGTGCTAATAATCCATATTTTTAAAGAGCATTTTTCATGTCTTTATTTCTAGAGCACATTTGGGTTCTGGTGACGTGCTCTGTATTTTAGTATTAGTGATAGGGCTTGGTGCTGCTCTCCCTTAGGAAGTGTAAATTAGGAGTAACTCTAAATCAGTGAGGTCACAGATCTGTGGGAGATCCCCATGCCTCTGGAAGCTTGCAGGGTCAGGCTCACACTTTGCAAGGAGCCATTTGTAACCCTGATTCTCCTCTCACGTAGCTGTAAATCAGGAGTAACTCCACTGAAATTACACTGGCATAAAACCACTGTAAGATCAGAACAGGGCTCTTTGCCTCTAGATGGAATATAGTGTGGTGTTTCATTGCCCAAGTCTTGCGGAAATGCATTGGGCTTCAGACTTTCTGAATAGACCTGGTGGCAGGAGAGAGGAAAGGGGGCCATGGTATTCTTAAACAAAACTATCTGACAGCATAGTCAGAACACACACACACTTTTTTTCAAGGCTGCCTAAGAGCACTTAGACTCTCCACTCCCATTAATTCGAATGGGAAATTGTGCATCTAAATCCCATTTAAAATCTCAGCCATAATGCCCAAATTCTGCCCTCCAGTGGCTATGTGCATTTCCATTGATGTCGATGAGAATTACGAGCTGCTTATGAGAGGCAGAGTTTGGCTGTTAAACATCCGCCTAAACTTGGGTTTGATGCACTGGAAAGGAGTGTGAGGTAAACACCTGAAAGAATGTGTTTTATAATAGATTTGCTGACACATGTTGAGAGCAGCAGGGCAGCTGTAAATAGCACATCTTTCGTGTGCTATTTTCTTTTCTTTAAATCTTTGGTGATGTAAAGGGAAAGTCTTGAATTTTGGTGCTCCACCTGCAGTGTAAATGATACATCTTCAAAATCCATTTAAAAAGGGTTCCTGAAGTACAGATCAAATTTGGTAGTTTTCGTTGGGCGTCTGCAAATGGCATTGATATACAGCATGACAGTGTATATCAGTCCTGCAGAGACTCAAGCACCTGCTTGATCTTATGCATGTGATTTGTCCCATTGACTTTAACGGGGTTGCTTGTAGGCATAATGGTAAACATACGTTAATCTTTGTGAGACTGGAGCCTTAGTTTGGTTGAATATTTGGTGATTATGCTATGTTAACTATTGGTGTTTTCTTAATTATTGGTGATTAGGTTGAACTTGAAATGGCCATTGATACTTTGAATCCCAACTACTGTCGCAGCAAAGGAGAACAGATCGCTCTCAATGTGGATGGCACCTGCACAGATGAAACTAGTACCTATTCCTCGTAGGTATCCTCTTTGCTCTGATTTTCTTTTCTAGTAAATGGTCAGATTTCCCACCAAACTTTTAGGGAAGGGGCAGAGCAAACAAATATGCAATCTCAAGGCCTGGAGTATAGTGATTTCAAGGACCAAAAAAGTTAAAGGTGTTTGTAAACTCCTTCTCTGTCCAGCATTAAAACAGTGACACTTAGGTTCGGGGTTTTCTCTACAGAGGCCTTGGTTTACTCAGTTTCTGGCAAACACACAAAACCTTGCCTTGTAAAGTTGAAAGTTTATTGATCAAACACAAGGAAGAACAAGAAATTAAAATAGGCATTTATACTGAAATTGAATGACTATGCAAAACAAACTTAAATAAAGCATATTAAAGTCTCTCTCCTTTTGCAGACAAAATATCAGTCTCTTATTTTCATTAACAACCATTCTTTGATTAAAAGGGAGGTTTAATTTTACTGTCAGTCCTGATGTGCAAAGGATATTCACTTCTTCTGTGTTTAACAAACAGAAGGTGAAGAAGAGAAAATATAGAAAAGGTGGGGGAAATACAGCTTTTGTTGATGTCTTTGGAACACTGGATGGCTGGTCAGTGGATACTTTGGCTGGCAGGTGACCGTGACATCTGGTGCCTGGACCCTAATTCACATTCAGGTCAGGGATGTCCTCTGATTGGGTTATTTCTCCTTAGACAAGACAAGGCTATGGACATCTCATCTCTTTTGTGCTGATGTAGTGTGGTTGATTTTTAGGATTCAGTGGAAAACCATGAGAGATAGGAATTGCAGGGGCAGGCAGAAAGTAACACAAAGGGAAGGGAAACAGAATATTGGGTACCTCTATGGTGCTGGCAATTATGTATCCCCACTGATGGGCTGAGGACTGGATGTCATGATGATATGATGGCTTTCAGGACTCCCAGGTGAAAAACAAAATTCCTTAAAGAGGAGTAAGGCCTGCTGGCCTTCCTCTCAGGAAGAATGTCCTTTGGTTTGGTCTGCTTCTTCTGTTGGGGTTGGGGAAGGTGAGGTGGGACGAGACTAGCTGAGCTGGGGGGTGCTGAGCAGACATGCACTGGGGAAAGAGATTTTTTTCCCCCCAACATTTCTTTTTTAAGAACCCAAAGATGAGAAAAATGGGCGGCATAGTTCATCTCAATATTTTGCCATCAATTAGGCTTTATATCCTTCACACCAATTTTGATCCATTAATTCCTGATCCCATATCTTGTTTATTAGGTCCAGTCTCAGCACAGTCCTTGCATCATGTCAGTAGATTTTTGTTTGTTTGTTTGGACTAATCTCTCTCTGGTTTTCTTGCATTTGTTCATAACATCATTACTGAAAATAATTTGACCTATTTTCCATGGTAAATTCCCATGCAGGCTAAAAAATGTTATAGGTTATTCTGACATCTTATTAACTTTTACATCCTTTTTACATTTCAGCTTACAATTAGGGTTAACTTTTTGGCCCAGTAATCACAATCTTCCAAATATGGAGAAATTTAGACATTTTAAAATATATTGCCAAGACTTTTAAAAGTAACTAGTGATTGGGGGGGGGAGGGTCAATTTTTGGGTGCCCAACTTAAGACCGTTTTAAGGAGCTTGATTTTCAGGAAATGCTGAACACACACCCTAAAAAAATATAGCCACTGTATGGTGTCTAAACTTGGGCACCCAGAAATCACTCGTCATTTATGAAAATCTTGGTCTATACATTTTGCATTTTAAGAGATGCTGTCAACTTGAAATTTGTCAGTTTTTTTAAAAAAAACGAATTAAAAGTAGGTTCAGGTATCTCACCTGTCCTGGAGTCTCGCTACTGATTTTTGTGAATTTTTTTACAATCCCACTTTTCAAAATGTTTTTTGCTCCCCTGTTGCATCATGAAGGATGCACGCAAATAATAGGGGAAACTGGCTGGCTGGCTATTCGGGGAAACAGTGAATGTGACTATTCACAAGCTACTGTTGGATGTGCAAAAATTAGAGGCATATTTTTTTCTGTCTTACTCTTTTAGTTGCATAGTCTAAGGGTAGCTTATAATGACAGCAGGTAAAAATAAAACTCGGCCAGGTGTGCAATTAAAGTTGGTGGCATTTTCTGTCATTGGAGAGTGTTATGCCTGAGTCCCTTGGAAAAATGGCAAAACAACATCTAAACCAAATAAATGTCCCTCAGTGCTAATTCTAGCCAGGAGCCATCAAAGCATGAGAGACATATGTAAATCTTCAGCACAAGCGTAAACACTTTGCTGAATTAAGGCCTCTCAGGGCCATCAGTACCTGTTAATGTAACCCAGTAGCTCTCCCAGAGGAAGGATCAAGGAAGCAGAGTAGCTGCTCCAGTGCCCTATGCTGTAGAGTGTCTTCTGCTGTTTAATTCCATCAGGGCATCTCTGGATAGCTGGGAAGCCACCACTCAGCACTTTCTAAAGAGCCCCTAATTGAATGAGCACATGGGACAGATAATATTGTAGATGGGGTGCTGTGACTTCCACAGTACCCATAGTAAATAATGCTGCAGCGTGGGAGATCAGCAAATACATGTATAAATATATATTTTTAAAAGACCTGCAAGTTTAATTACAGTACTCAATTTTAGAGAGCAACAACTCTTTGTTTCTGCCCTTTAAGGCTTGCATGTTTTGTGGTATCTGTGGACTGTAGTCATAAAAATTTAATTTATTTACAGGAAGCTGATGGACAGACAAACTTTCTGCTCTTCACAGGCTGCGAGTAACGTTTCCCGTTATGCTGCTGCTATCTATAGAAAAGGTTATTTTTTTTCTCCTCCCGCAACCTTATGAAATAAATCGGTTTTTAAATATGCAGGGTTTGAAATGAAAAAACTGTGGTGTTTGTCTCCAGCAGCCTCTGTTCCTATTTAGTGGCTGTCAATTCCTTATAAGTAAGTTACTGTAAGGGAGAACTTAACTACTTGGAGTGTTCTAAAGTCCTTGAGATTCCATCAGGGTATTCTAATGACATTGTAAACAAGGTAACAGTTAGTAGGGCTTGTAGATGCAACCAGAACTCTACCATTGAATTATAGACTGAAACCATATACATTGAAGGGGATATTCTTTAATATTCACTTCAGTCTCTCTGTTGCTGTTCTCCCTTACTCCACACGTTCTGCTCCTTCATTTGTTTCCCAAACCCTCTCTTGCTTGGTATTCTAAAAACCTCTGGGAATACTGATGTCCCAAGAATTTCAAGATTGGTATTCTATACGTTTTTTTATGTCACCTTATTCAGAGTTTGCTGTTGTCATAATGATATAAATACTCATTATTGGTGTGGAAGGCCAGGGGCTGCTGTAAACTTTGGATGCTGTGGAACCAGGATTGGGTATTGTTCTCCTGTTTGTGGCAGAGATACTTATTTAGAGAAGGGACAAAGAGGCGTTACTGATGTCGAAATTCGGTTTAGGCTGTGAGCTTGGGGGTGGTCTTCAAGGCTGAATCACAGGTTGGGATTGGATTAGTACTGATCTTTCATGAGCTGCTGTTCTGAGATTTTTGGCCACAAATGGCAGAAATCTTGTCAGATCATCTGACCTTGTGAAATGTGAGTTTGAGCCATATGTTATCCAGAAAATGGGCCTCTTCCAGGCTTGGATCCTACCAAAAAACAAATTGTAGCGGCAGGTTTGGACCAAGGGGTTCAAATCTGATACCTCTTTGAAATACTAAGGACTGGATTAATCTTCCATTTAAGATTCTCATCTTACATTTAAATTTAATAAATCTTTATCTTAAATTTAAACTGTGACATTACAAAGGTGATAGGAAAATGAAATTGCCAACTGTAGGCCTTGGAAAATAACTTGTAATTTTTCAGGTGAACTTCACCTAACTCCATTATATGGCATTCTACAACTGAGGCCAAGTTTCTCCTACTTGGACAAAGCTGATGCCAAACACCGAGAAAGAGAAGCTGCTAATGAAGGTGAACACATTACAAGCTGTGATTTCTTTGTTACGGAACAATTTGAGTTCTCTTTAGATTTTGTTATACTGACTTTATGGTGTTCTTGGAAAGAGCTATTCATAGCTGAAGAAACACTGAGCGTGTTTTAAAATAAAATAATGTATAATGATTGGCTCAGAGGAAATAATTGTTCCTTTTAACCGTCAGATGAATTAAAGGTCTAGAACATGAGACTGTGAACACCGGGATGGTAGAATATAATAATAAAACTTACAGTACTTTTTTCATTGTGCTGCACAATTAGCTCGTCCTCTCAAGACCCCTGTCAGTTAAGTGTTGTAACAAATCTGTAGCCACCTAGGTCTTCACGGTTGTCACTGTGCTGCATTCCATGGGCATTTGGAACATAATAGCATCAACAGGAATTGAACCTAGATCTACGTGTTCCAAAAGCACTGGCCCCTACCTCGAGAGTCAAAGGAGAGTCTCCATTATGTCTGCCTTGTAGATCCTATGCCAGTGATGCATTTCTGATTATATCCAGTAGAGGGCAGTGGAACATATATGCAAACTAACCAGTATATTACCATATTGATATCTCTATTTAACAAATGGGGGAGCCAAGATACATAGGTTAAATAACTTACCCAAAGACATATAGACTCAATATCAGAGCAAGTTCAATTCCCAGCTCTGCCACAAGCTTCCTGTGTGATGTTGGGTCAGCCCCTTCAGGTCTCTGTGCCTCAATTCCCTCTGGTGGTGGTAATTTTTCCATATCTAGCAGGAGCGTTTGTTTGTGAGGTGCTCATATAGCATGGTGACGAGAGATACAGCTACCCAGGTATTTATATAAATAGAACTGAGGTGGCTGGCCGCTGGTCCTGTGTTTTGGACCATACCTCTCTCCTGGACTAAGCCTCAGAACAGTCATAAACTCTCTTGTGGCTGCTTCATCTTTGATTATATTTTTAATTTCATTTTCCTGGCTTGTTTTTTTGTCAGCGGGAGATTCGTCCCAGGATGAAGCTGAAGACGACATCAAGCAAATTACTGTATGTCTGAGATTCCTTATTACTGGTAGTTCAAGAAACTGTGCACAATCAGTGTATAACAATCCATACTGAGCTGACAGGGTTTACACCGCAGTTGGTGCTCAGCAATTACACCCCCACTTGGGAAAGTTGACTATTTAGTTAAGTCAACAAGTGAAATAAGAAGGGTGGGGCTGTTGCAAAAGAGCATTTCTAGTTCAGCTAGTTCCTAGCTGTCTACCCCTGGCTTTGCCATTCAATGTGTTTTCTTTATATAGCGCACACATTTTTGCATATAATTCCCTGTGCCATTTTAATCTGTGTCATTTTGAGAGATTTGAGGACTATAGTTAACGGTAATCAAATCTTGTAGGTAAGATTCTCCCGACCAGAGACTGAACAAGCTCGTCAGCGACGTGTTCAGTCCTATGAATTCCTGCAGAAGAGACAAGCTGAAGAGCATTGGGTCCATCTGCATTATTATGGTTTAAGGGTAGGTATGTTCTGGGTGCTTTGGAGGCCTGAATACTCATGTATCTCAGCAGACTCTAGTGTCAGCAACATGCGGGGGGGCCTGAGTCTGAGGATCAAACCCAGACCTTTGCTTGCGGGCTGGGCACTTTAAGGCATTAGATAGGGTGTTGATCAGGGGAATCAAATCAGTTTGATGCCAGGAGTGATAATCAACTAACAAAAAGTGTAAATGTGTCCGTGTTTTAAAATAATACACACTCAAGCTTTCCCATGTTGCATCAATGTCAACGCAACTGTGTGAAAGTAATGCATCAGTTACTGAGATGTGATGTTTACATAGTGCACTAGCTACATGTTAGAATAATGAGTGTGGGATTTTAATGGTGCTGGAGAGCCTGAGAATGAAGAATTAAACTGTTTGAGATATGGCATGTTTACTGTACATTGCAGTGAGTCTTGCTCTTCCATCCCCACATTTCTCAGGACAGCCGTTCCGAACATGAGCGCCAGTATTTACTCAGTCAGGGACATGGCATGGCAGAGAATACCGAGTTAATTAAATCTCCCAGGTAAAAACTTTGGTCTAGTATCCTACACAAGTCGCAGTAATGTTTGAATATTTGTCAGGTTGTCATATATATTATTAACAACAGTAGGTTGTTATGACGGAAATAATTTTTAAAAAATTGATCATTTTGTTTTCTCATAATTTTTGATGGGGGTTTTGGGTTTTTTTGTATTTCACTCAGGCCAGAGAGTGAAACTAGTCATTGCCACTTTTTTTTTTTGTTAAGCCAGATTAACTCTAGTTCTTATGCGCTAACACAGTTCTATAATGCAAGGATTACAAACGCAGCTGGGGAAGTTTTAAATCAAAACCAGAAACTATTAAATTTAAAAAAAAACAAACAAGAACTTTATTAATAATGAGTTTTACAAAACCTGTTTTATGATTTTTAATAGAGACTTAAAAGTACTTGACAGTGACTATTTTTCAGCTTCAGATTTGCTTTTTGGTAGCTGTATGGGGGAAAGGTTTATATGGTGGTTACAGGAATCTGTTCAGGAAGCAATAATTAATGTGGTTTTCTTGTAATCTGGGGTAAGCAAGGCCCAATAGTGGGAAAGCAGCAGGACATGGTGTTTTGCACTCATGGTGTTGGTGGGTTATTTTTAAAATTTGGCATCTCATTGAACTGTCCTGTCTATGAAAAATTCCTAGGGCCAGATTCTGTCCTCAGTCACAGTGAAGTGGATGAGTACTGCACAGGTGGAATAGAGGAAAGAACCTGGCCTATTACTGTGGTATCTAAGGTACTTACTGTAGTACCTGAGTGCCTTGGAGTCTTTAATGTACTACCCTCACAACACTGCTGTGAGGTAGGGAAGTGCTATTATCCCCATTTTATAAATGGGGAACTGAGACACAAAGGGCGTGTCTACACTGCAATTAAAAACCCACGGCTTGTCCATGCCAGCTGACTTGGGCGAAGGGGCTGTGTAATTGTGGTGTAGATACTAGGGCTTGGGCAGCAGCATTAGCTCTGGGACCCTTTGCCTTGCAGGGTCCCAGAGACCGAGCTGTAGTTTGAGTCCAAACATCTACACTGCAATTAAACAGCCCTTAGCCTGAGACCTGCAAGCCCGAGTCAGCTGGTGCAGGCCAGTTGTAGGTGTCTAATTGCAGTGTAGACATGCTCTGAGAGGGTAAGTGACTTGCCCAAGGTCAGTAAATGTGTGGCAGAGCAGGGAATGGAATCCTGGTCTCCATAGTCCCAGTCTAGTGCACCGATGACTGCACCATCCTTCCTCACCTTAACTAAATTTAAGGAACGTGAACTAAAAATCTTTATCAGTTGTTACTGGTAACAGCATGAATTCAGTGATTTTGATTTCTTCCAACATGCTAAAAATCGTAGAAAGCAGTTGTAAGCAAATGTTCTCAGTGGATAGAACTACAGTCTTCATACATTTCTCCAGCACTGAATTTCTTTGGAAAGGAAAAATGACCTTGGAAGCTAATATTTACTTTGTAGATTTCACATAAATAAGATTGCACTAAGCAGGAAATCATTGTACTTCAGCCTAGAAAATCCTAATGCAAGTATTTTAAGGCTGATACATTTTCTTTTCCATTAGTGAATACTTAATGATGCTGATGCCTCCGAATGTAGAAGAAGAGAAGTAAGTGTTTGCATGGAATGTCCTAACCTCACGTTGGCTGGATGTTGTAGTTCATTGGCTACAGTTCTGCTTGTTTATTTACAGAGACAAACCTGTGGCTCCAAGCAATGTGCTTTCTATGGCACAGCTGAGAACTTTACCCCTTGCTGATCAGATTAAGATCCTGATGAAGAATGGTATGTGATATTTTTAAAACATTTCACTTCCTCATGTCCTTTCATGACCTCAGACCTCCTTTTCCCTAAAATAAGTAGCCTTTCCTGGCAGTGTCTATGCTGTCGTCCTACAGGGCTGAGAGTCTCTATGGCCCTTTGTTTCTAGGGCTAAGTCTCAGGCTCTGAATAGCATCTCTTCCACTGCTGATTGAGTATGCCATTGATCTAGAAGGGAAGATAGACACATGACTGCTTGGAGAGCTGACACCTGCGATCTGGGCATGTGCAGCCAAAGGAGTACTCCTTGGAATAACTTCCACTCTAAGACCACTGCTGTTCCTTCCAGGACACACCTGTCTCTGTTGATCCACTGCTGGGTAGTGGAGACTAAGCATGAATTTTAGCTCAGAGTTTAATGCAGCAACCTGCCATTTTGGCTTTGTCCTTTCTCGGGAAGGTTTTCAGTAATATGTGCCTTCTGCATGTAGCCTGAGACAGCTTTAGCCCATCTTTCTGGAATTGCTAATGATGTGACAATAGCAAGTGCTAAAGTTTTTGTCTCTGGGTCTTACTGTCTTGTCAGATGACTCAATCTATTGCAAAAAATAGAATGGTATAGATGGTTTCTTTTATCAGTGTATTAATTTGGGATCAGTTAAGCCAATTAACTTACATACAACATTCCCTGGCATGTTTTCAGTGAATATACAGACTGACTGAAATGGAGTGCTTCTTCAAAGTGCTTTTTATTTTTCGAGAGCTGTGAAATATTTTTGATTGCTGATTTCAGTGTAAACAGATGGGAGTCTTTTATATTAAAAAATAAAATCTGTGTATCCATTTTTTTAAAAACAGAAGTCCTTCTATGAATCTAAATAAAACATTGAAAGCATCTTTAAAACAACTGTGTTTTATCTTTTCCTTTAGTGAAAGTAATGCCTTTTGCAAACCTCATGAGTTTATTGGGTTCTGGGATCGATTCTACTGCAGTTTTACGCTGTATACAGCAGGTGGCGATGCTGGTCCAGGGAAACTGGGTGGTAAAAAGGTACGCCTTCTGTTCTTTGTTGTCGTCAAATGTTAACGTTCCTGTTAGGAGTAGATCAGAACAATGACTTTGTATCCTTTACTAACATTTTGCTGCTGTAATGTAGCTGAAAGCACCAGTGTCTGAGCTCAAAAACCCAAGTTACTTAAATACTTGATTAAATACAATTCTTGTTACAGTAGTCTGTTATGCAGAAGACAAAGGGCTGATGTTAAATGATCACAGGGCAGAGGCTGAGCTATCTAAAATTGTATTGAACTGTGTGATAAGATCTGTTTTGTTTGTGTATTGAGCCACGTCAGTTTTTGGGAAGAAAAATCTTTATTCCCTCAGTATAGGAGTCATTACTGGTTTATTGCTGTTGTCACTGAGAGCTGGTCTCTGGAAGGGTTTATCCATTTGATAAGTTGAGAGTAGGTTGCTCGGTGCACCTCATGTTCATAAAATGGATCCTATTGTAGTCACCTTAATCTTTAATACAGTAGGGCATCCCAGCAACACTGCAGGTCTCAAATGCCATATCCTTTTCATCGACATGGGATATTACGTGCTGGGAATTGCACCCTCATCTTTAGGCCACATCTGTAATAAAGATGAGGGTGAACACTAGTCACGTTCATTGGCACCCATTAGCCTGTGGACCATGCTTTGGCCACCCACGACCTGGGGCTGCAGCTGCTGCAGAATAGCCTGTAAAGTGACACAGATGCACTCTATCTTAAATCACTCCAGAAAGGAATGCTGTGAGCCGGATAATGCTGTATACAAGCTCCCAGAATGATGGCACGAGGGTGTTTATGTTGTGGCAGTTGCTAGTACTGTGTTATGTGTGTCCATGGTTGTTACAATACCTTCATCTTCCAACAGAAAAAAAGTGTTGGAAGTGTAAGATTAGCCTAATAGAGCCTTTTATTGTGAGGGTGGAAAAACAGCTTTTGCCCTGATCAGCTGTGTGGCATGAAACCCATGATCAGGAGTGACGTTGGGGCTATGGAGAGCACTTATGATGGTGGATGTAATTTAATTAGTCCCCCAGTCTGAATGGGATGGCGTGTTAAGTGCCCCAGCTGATGGAATTTATAGCATCTCTTACTTAAAATACTTGAGTATTAAATTAGAATAAAAATAAACTAAGTCCGGTATATAAATGTTTTGGCTCATGTTACCTTTGGGGTTGTGTGGGGAAGCCATGTAGCCCAAAGCATGTGATGACACACTTTTGTACATGTGTGCATTAAGGAAATTCACACTGATGTAGCTAAGCTGGGGCAGACCCCTAACGTAGATGTGCTGTACCAGCATAGTGTTTACATCTGTGCATCTTATTTCTGTTTGTTACCAGAAAAAACTTCACTGGTCTAAGCCCCTCTTTGCACTAGTGTGAACTGCGCTGATGTAGCCACTCCAGTGTGAATTCTCTTGATGCAGACAGGGCTTTAACTTCATTGGAATTTGTGTAAAGCCTGAAAACTTGGCTGGATGAAAGGTGTCTTTTGACCAATGAATGGACGCGTATACAGGGCATATACACTCTGTTAAAAATCCTCACTGATAATATTTAGTTGCAATGCATCATAATTAATTAATTATTTCCTCTTTTAATTAACAGCGATGTCCTCTATCCAAAAGATACCTCTAGCCCACACAGTGGAGTCCCTGCAGAAGTGCTTTGCAGGGGAAGAGACTTTGTTGTAAGTATAGATACGCTCTATTTGTTTTCCAGTGCCAAAACCCAAATAAGATGAAGTTGGCATAACTGACCACATCATTGCTAATCTGTACTGTTCTTCTGTGATCTGAGGTTTGTTCCAAAGAAATAATCTCTAAATTACTCCTGAAGATTTTGTTGAGGGAGTTAAGAGAATCAACATGGAAATATATTGATTGTCACTTGCTAGTCATGTGATTGATTGACGGGTGTCAGTCAGATCTAGGTGTCAGATCATCTACCTAATAACAGTTATCACATTTTAAAATATGACACAAAGCCGCCATCATGCTAACCCACTTAATGGCAGGCTCTGCAGAGAGGCTGATGGAGGCTGAACAGCCTATCACCCTCAGAGGTGGTCCCGCTAGGGAAGAACTGAAGGACCTTTGCAGGGAGATGCTAGGGACGCACTGTACTTGCTATGCGTGCCCTGTTGTTCAGTAAAAGGGCTTTGCTCCCAGAGCTGCTGATCTAGCACCTTTCATGAACAATAAGTGCAAATATAAATTATGAGTACAGGACACACACACACACTCTATCTATCTATAAACCCCAGCAGGGAACAGACACTAGAGACCGCGTTTGTCTTTACAAACAATCTAAGGAGAACTAATCCCAAAATAACTTCAACATTTGCCATGCTCTGTGGCTTCCATCTCTAATGGACAGATACAAGCATGTGTGTGACCCTGTCATTTTCCTATTAGAGCTGATCACTCTGATGTTTGCACTCTGCTTAGTTTCTCTCCTGGGCAGTCAGCTGCTGTAAGATTAGTCTCTGTGTGAGCCCAAACTGACGGTAATTAAAATTGACTTTCTGACACATCTTGAAAGCTGCTCAATGTGCTGCCATATAGGAGACCCAGATTCAGGGGTAACTCTTATTCCCGGAGGCATGGGAAAGAGGCAGTGCCCGAGAGTATTGCATTTGAAGTTTTGGGGATTCTGGGGACCAAAACCACTACTGCACTTAGCTGAGTAGTGGAGCAGCAGTAATGCTAGGCCCAGAGGAGGTGGCATGTTCAGCAGTCTGGTTGAATAGAGAGTGGCCTGTGGGAAAGCTGGCAGTTTTGGTGTATGAATAGTTGCAAGAAGGGTATGTTCTCAATTGTCTCCTTTACTGGAGTCAGTGATAGCTTGTGGTTTTAAAGACGTGTGTGCTAGTGCATTGGGGCAGCTGTGTCGATTAGTATGTAGGGGGAGAGAAGCTGAAGAAGGTGAAAGGACATACAGAAACAGCCCAGTTGCTCGTGATTTTTTACGCCCTAGGCTGTGACAGGGCAGAGAGTGGGGAGGGAGGAATTGGTAGCAACGAGGGTTTAAATTCCTGCCCCCAACCCTCCAAAATGTATTAAAACCTCCATAAACTGAACTGGCCCAAGCTTGTGTGTGTGTGTGTGTGTGGAGAGGGGGCAGTGGGTAGGAATCTAAGTGATTGTAATGTACTGGTGCAGGCATGCTCACCACACTTCCTTTTACGGTGATGGGTGCTGTAGAAAGGACTAAGAGAGAGGATGGGAGTCCTGCACTGGTTGACATATAAAAAGGATATAAACTTCACTGTTAGTGACAGCTCATGGAGATTTCCTCTTGGGCAAGTGGCAAAACACATGGTTTTGGAGCAGAACATTCCGAGTGCTACCCCTGATGATGCCTGTAAAGTCACAGAATAACAATGAGCTTCCTCAATATTCGTTAGGTTTTTGTCATGTTTGTTTGTTTTTTTTTTAAACCATGTTTAATGTAAATTTCAGAGGATCTAAGTGCAATTTCCGCCACAGCTTCACCAAGGCAAATCTTGGATTTCGCTAGAACTTTTGTTTTTGTGTCCTTTCTTATCATTCAAGGAAAATGTCTACAGGAATAGACCATGCCAGGTCTGTATTTGGCCCAGTTGACCCACTTGCCTGGCTGAGAATTGCCCACCCCTGCATTCTTGAAAGGTTCCTGGTTTCTGGTTATGCCGTTGTCACAACAGTGCATCTGTTCTTTAGTAATGCAGCTTCCTAAAATATGTCTCCCCCTCCCCCTCTTTATTTCCCCCAGATGTGGAAGTTTACACAGGATCGCTGGGTCGTGCGAAAGGAAGTGGCCACAGTCACAAAAGTGAGTAACAATTTTTTCTAAACCAGGGGCATATGATAAGCAGTGGGAATTGTCAATAGCTGCATTTGTGGCTAATTCACAGTGATGCTTGCCTTTCCTCCTAGCACCGCACACAGTGGTGACCCATTTTACTGCTGACTTTAGGACATTACCTGACACATTTCACTGCTAATTCCCATTATTGCTAACCTAGGACAGTGTTGCTTCAGATGTGTACTGCATAGTGGAGACCACAAATGCATGACGAATCAAAACATTCATCCTCCTCAAGGGAGGGTAGCTCTTAATTGCTTAAGAGCAACTCAGGCACCTGATCGCTGAATCATCTGCTCAAGCACGTTAGTATCTGTAAAGTAAATGGGATTAAAAGTGAAAAAGCACTGTAAGGATTAAAAAAAAAAATCACACAAAATAAAATGACAGAATGAGTTAATTTTATGTAGGGATTTAATAATCTTACATTCTGAAATTTTCTAATGCACTTTGCCAGCGGTGGAGATGGATGTGTACCTAGAGGGTTGCTTCACCTATAGCTGAAATGCAGCCGCCTCTGGGCTTTTAACAGCAACCGAGAAGTCTAAACTTCAGAGAACGCTTAGATATGTGGAATATAATTATCCACAGTGCAGTTTGTTCAGGATATTGGGGATAACTCCCCTAGTTTTGCAAAAAGTGCTGCAGACTATTTAACTACTTCTTAGCTTTAGGTCCCTTCTGAAATATGGTCCCTCCTGGTACTGACTCAGAGGGAAGACCATCTCCTGTTGAATTGCCGGGAGACTGCTTTTCTTGGCAGTCTCCTACCCAAACCTTAATCCAGCCCAACTCTTCTTATTTGGTGATATCACAGCCCAGGTTTGTATGGCTGCAGGTGTGGTTTCCCTGACCTGTTACACTTCTTTCTTTCTTTCAGCTTTGCCCGGAAGATGTGAAGGACTTCTTAGAGCACATGTCTATTGCAAGAATAAACAAAGGCTGGGAATTCTTGCTCCCTTATGATGAAGACTTTGTTAAAAAGCATCCAGATGTGGTTCAGAGGCAGAATATGCTGTGGATGGGCATTCAGGCCAAGTAAATGATTTGCTTTCTTCTGGGGGATAAATTAAAGATGTACAAGTACCAACTGTCCCATGACTATAGATTGTAGCATGGTAGTATTTTGATCTGCACTTTCTCTACATGTCCCTTTTAAAGGGCAGTTGTATGATGGGACTGTTCCATGGTTCCCAATTTCACTGGGCCGTTGACCATCTCCAAATGCTTTAGCCTTTCAAAAATGCCAAAGGAGCTAAAGCCAAAATGTCTGTGTTCGGGTGTAGGAATGCCAAACTAAAAAAAAATACTCTTGTGTATTTTCTCTTGAATTTCAGATTAGAAAAGGTCTATAATCTATTAAAGGAACATTTGACACCAAAGAAACAAGATGGACAATCAGGTATACTAATGGTTAAGATCATTATGAAATATACTCTCCTGTTTGTGTTTCTAGTGTAATTTCTGTGTGTCACTTCTTTTTTGGGGGGGAGGGGGGATGAGTCTGCAGTTTCCCTTTTGATTGTTTGGGGCAGATTCTGGGCTACATTAAGGTGAGCTTAAACCACCAGGGTGGGACAAGGCAACCTTAAAACTGCCATATAGGCACAACTGAGGATTCCCCAGCGCAGAGAATCCATGCGTGTAATAGACTCTACTTCCTCATTAAGGGCAGCACAGTTGTCAGAGTTATTCTCACCATTGTGATAGCCCCATAGTTTATAAACCCGTGGAAATTAGCAGCTCCCCTACTCTGTTCTGCCATGGGTGATGGTTAAGCTATTAGTGAAGAATTAGTTTAACAGGGGGTCTAAGGAGGTACAAGGCCTTCTCTTTTCAAGGTGATTCTCCACCATTTGCAGCCAGTGAAAGTTTAAAGCAGCTGTTCTGTAATCATAAGAGGTTATGAAAACTTGAGATTCCAGGGAGTTTGAGCTAAGTACTTGGTTATTTACCAGACATTGGAGTCCATGGAGACTGCAAGCAGAACTGACAAATGGACACATGAATACATGTCAATACCCTCTATCTTATCTGCTGAGAAGGATTAGGTGTTGGGTTATTTGGAAAAGAATTAGTAGGCCTAATGGCATAGAAGATAAGTATGTGCTGAGTACGTGCATGCAGTTTACTATAAAACATAGTGTACTTTATCTTACTCCCTTGGTACTGAAGCTTGCAATTCCTCTGTCACACCCCCATTTGCTGAGAATGGATGTACAAAGGTGGCCGGGATTAGGGAGGGAGAGGACTCCCCATTTCCAGACTCTGTAGTTACTACAGAAAAGGGGTTCTCGATCTCTTTCGTGCTATGGACCATATCCTAATAGAGAAGGTCTGCTGGATTCACCACCTTCCCTCTGATCAGCGGTCACTCAAATCACTTTCCCATCCATTCTCCCATTTGCAAGCATGCAACATCCTGTGTAGTAGCTATAGCAATGGCTGCAGCTGGTTTTCTCCTTGCAGCAATTCTATGGGCATCCAGCCTCTCTTGAAAAATCTTCTCTTACAAAGATGTCGGGAGTCTAGGGGTGCAAGCAGAAATGTGTGTGCAGTTGTATGTGCAATTCCTGATTCACACAGGGCTCTAAGACTCACACAAGCATGTTTTCCCGTGGCCGTGGGCTTGATACTTCTGAAAAGTCAAGCCCTAAGTATCTTGCTAGCAGTTATTGAAATTTTTCTCTGCTTGTTCAATTATTTTAAAAACAAAATCTAGTCTGAAATCACTTTGGGGTCTTGGATCTCTGGAGTAAACTTTGTTCAGTGCCGTTAATTCACTAAGGTCTGTTTAATAAATATACTGTAGAATTAATGTCCAAGATTCTCTAACAGTGTTTTACTCTTATATCTTACTAGCTCACCCACTTCTGGTTTCTGGGGAACAAAGGGTCAATATGGCTAAAGCAAAAGTCAAACAGAACTATGGGCTGCTGGAGAAAGAGTTACAAAAGAAAAAGGCAGAGAGCAAAGCCAATGACTCTCCATCCAAGATGGATATTTCCAATGTCTGCATTAAAGAGGAGCCTTTGAGCGACGAGGAGCCTATGGACGCGTCCACCTATGAGAGTATGAACAATGGCCTGGTCAATGGGATCCATTCAGAGGAAAACTCCATGGACTCGTTAAACGGCCACTTGCCAGGCGGGTGCATGGATCGAGTTGCACAGGAACTGAAAGCATTTGTGATGAAGACGTTTAAGAAACAATTTGTTCTCACTCTGAGTGAGCTTAAACGGTTATTTAATCTTCACTTAGCCAGTCTGCCCCCGGGACACACGTTGTTTAGTGGCATTTCAGACAAAATGTTACAAGACATGGTATTGGACACTGGCTGCAAACAGATTTTGGTGCCTGTAAGTATCCTCTTTATATTGTACACGTCGGGAAGGGCACACGTGCTGAGTGGCTGGGGTGCTTTTAAACATACTGTGACCTACACAGTGCATCCACACTGTGTGGCTGGGACAGATATCCCTCTGAGCAGCTGCCTCTCGGCCCATTGAAGATGGGGCTTTGGCTGGCTGACTTCCTGCTTCCCACAATCCTTGCTTGAGTGCTGGCCCCCTACAGTGCTCTCCTGGTCCACATAAAGAAACTCACAGGTACAGCTTCCTATGGACTGGACCCCAGTGCTTCACTAGTTGTTATCCTCACGATTCCACGAAGCAGTCTGAAGTGATCCAAATCCCAGGTCCATTTGCTGTAGCCAGGGCTGTACAAGCTCCCTGTTCTCAGGGCTGCTGTGGAAGGAACAATGGTATCTGTTATCTCAGGGGCGCAGGACACACCTGGCAATACAACAGTGGCTGGGAAAAATATAGCAGGAGTCACATGCTGTGCCTGTGCCACGTTCCTTTGGTCAATGGCTGTTAAATTTCCTTTTCTTGTAGGCGTTTCTGTGGCTGCTATAAAGACAGGGAAATGTTTGTATGTTTGAGAGTTAGGACTTCCTGCAGCACTGTGTGAAAATAGCTCAATTAGTGGAGGGAAGAGAGCTACCATTGTAGTGAGTGCAGAGAGAGTCTAAGGGTGAAACCAGTTTACAAGCCAGGTAGCAGTCCTGGTCAGTTTGCAGCTAGGGAGAGAACTTGCAGTCCACTGCCTTTTGGGGGAGAGAAAAAGAGAAGGGACAGCTGCTTGAAGGAGGAGGCAGGACAAAGGTCAGGAGGAGGACTGAGTGAGGGGAGCAGGAAATAATTCAGAAGTAGTATTAGAGCATGGGAATTAAGACTCAGCTAAGGAACAAGGCCTGTTGCGGGGAGGTAGGAATACTATAGTATGGTGGCCATGCATGCATGGTAGGTATACAGTGTGGGAGCTGGGAGGTAAGTAATGGACTTGAAATGCTTCTAGAGAAAGTCCCCAATTAAATGATTTCTTCTCCCTTCTGCCCGGTGACTTCTAAATCCCTGCTCATCCTGGCTGGTTTTCCACCTGGAGCCTCGTCCTGTGGCTGTTTCAGGGTCTCGCTTTCTTTCATGTGATGTGGCTGCACATACTGCGAACGTCAATTAGCTGAGGCCATTGCTGGTGCGGTCATTTCTTCAGGTTGGGTTGGTTTTGAAACTTTGTAAATTACTTCATTATATTATTACTTAAACTTCATGGGGAAGGAGGTGAACATACTGTTTTTTAAAAAACAACTCCCGAGGAAGCTGGACAGCGAGAGGGAATTGCCTCTCTCCTGTGGAACATGTAACAGAAGCTTTAAATATAGAACCTGACTTAAATCCGGACATTCCCTACTGAAGGGACAGTGTGGAGGCTTTTAGGCCCATCCAGCCCACCAGAGCTTGGCATCTGTTGTCTAATGTTGGCTGCAAGCGCATTGGTCATTCCTAGAAGCACACGGCTTATCATGAGCCTTGTTACAAATCCCACTGTTTAGATAAAGGGACCCTGCACTGCTGCAATCACCAGCATAAATCCTTTCCACCAGGAGCCCCTTCCCCTGCCTCTCGCAGAGGGGGTTGAGATTAGTTGTGGTGTGTTTACACTCACCAAACACTCCATGTGGACATAGGGCTTTCTTGGGCATGGGCTGCGTCCCTTGGTGGATCCGTTGGAACCCAAGACCTTCTTAGCAGTGCAAGGACCTTTCATTTTATCACTTGATGCAATAATTACATGTTAATTTTCTGTAATGAAGTTGCTCCAGTGATTAAAAACTAATGAACTGAGGTCATTGAAAACAAGGCCCTCCAGGAGGGGTGCAGTCAAGCTGCCACATCACAGAAAATGCATTGCTGAAAACTTGGTTAAAGCCTTTACCAGTTCTCTCCCATAGAAATGAAGGATTTACTGACTCTGACCCAATGCGCTTAGAGTGCAAGTTAGTCTAATGGTTGCTGTGTCTTTGTACTAGAATCCACTGAGACGCTGCTTGCTGCAATCGAAGCCGTTAGGCACCTATTGCGGAGGTACTTTGCTTGCTCATACTTGGTAGCATTGTAATATCTTCAAGCCAAAAGAAATGCTCCGTCATTAGCACTGTGGTGGGATCCAGAGAGCGAGTCTTGGGTAGACCTACATTTGAATGCAATTGGCTGTTGTTTCCTTTAACCTAAGATTCCAGGCAATCTGGCAGTCCAGGACAGGCTAGGCCAAGGGAAAGGAAGCCTTGAACAAATAGTTTTGCTGCATAGTCACATTCAGCACTCACACTTGGAGTGAGCCTCTGTTTGAAGTTCCACAGTGCCATGGGGAGGATGTTTGCACACAAGGAAAATCCATTAACCTCTTTGAGTAGTGGCACCCTTCCCCCTCTTAGGGTTGCTGCCTTCCCTCACTAGGATCCCTTTCCTAGGTCTTTGAAGGGCACTGGAGGGCCACTCCACCTTCCTTGTGTCTTGATGGAAGCCCTGTAGGAAGGACTGCTGGCCTCTGCCCAAATCCTGAGGCGGGTCGATGTACTGGGATTAGCAGGAGAGTGAGATGATCTTGGTAATAGTGTCTTGCAGACGCTTCATGAAGGGGGAAGATGAGAAGTTTATATTTATTTATTTATTTTTAGCTCCCAGTCATCTGTTTCCTTGGAGGCATTCCGGCTGCTGAGGCTTGGTAAAACCACATTGGCTTAGAACCAGAGTTCCTGAATGGCCAAGATAAATGCAGGCGTGGTAGTATGTGATTGGGTCAGGGAAAGAGCATCTTGCAGTACAGGTCTGTTTCAGAGCTCTGTCAGACAAAGGAGAGCAAGTGATAAGTAACACAGTGTTGGAGTAAACACTTCTTGCTCCACGCATTGTCCCTCTCTCAGGCCTTGATCATAATTCATTTTCCTGTGAGAATCTGATGTCTGCTTTTATCTGTGGGATATGCATACCATAGGAGGCCAGCCTTTATTAGCCAGCGTTCCTTTGAGGAGAGAAAAGTCTGAAGTGTCAAGAGATTCTAAAGTTTGTTAAAATGTACATGATGTGTCTCACGATATTGGAGCAATGCAGGATTCTGAGCTGTTAATCTCACCAGGTAGCTCCTTCCAAACAACAACTTTCCTCTTTACAGTAAGAGTATAAATTAAGTGTGAATGTAAAGACTAGGATTTCTGGCACAGTCATCCAGGGCTTTCATCTAAGCCTGTGAGGGATGGGAGGAAAGGTATGTTTTGTACCGGCTAACCATTAAGTGTGACAAGAAATGGAATGGAACAAATGATCATCCCTGTGCCATAGGGTAGGGAATCTGAATGGGCTTGTTCGCCTCTGATGGTTGATTTTGAAAATTAGGTTGTCATTGGCAAGGAATGAATTATTAGTGACCTGAAGGAGGAACTGTGTCAAGAGTCAGAGCATGCTCTGAGGGAAGATGTTGGGGCTAAGAGAGAGGTTTTTTATTTTTCCATGTAAGCATTTGTATGGTGTGTGAGTGGTGAGGTGGGGGCTGCTGCGTCGCTTGTGAGGTGGAGAGCGGCATGAGGGCATGGCAGCTGAGAAAAACCAAAGGCTTGTTTCCCTGCATGGGTGCTTGAAATTAAACGTGTTTCATTTTCTGAGTCTGCTGGCTTCACAAGCAGTTTACTGTTCATTCTTGTGGGATTGTGTAGCCTGCCCACAAGACAGAAATGATGGGTGTTTCAGCAATGCCATATTTTTCCCTCACCCTGTGTTGGGTAAAGTTTTCCCATGCTTTTGGTGGCTCCAGGAGTGACAATTGAATATCTGTCTAATCTAAACTTTCTACTGTATCTCTCTATCTATTTATTTATATATGTGTATAACTGTAGCACCTAGGCACCCTAAAAACTGCCATAGTCCATGTAAAAACTTCTAGAAAGAGTGAAATCCTACTTCGTGCAATAGCAGAGAACAGCTCAGAGCAACTTTTAGCACAGAAGCAAATGTGTGTGTCAGTCGCTGCTTACAGAGAGAACTAAATGTTTTGTTGCCGTGAAATATCCTTTAACGTTCAAGCACAGGCATTGCTCTCTCAGTGTTTAGCAGTTGCATCCAAAGGGTGAAATCCCCCCACTGCCCATGCCTCAGTGGCAGAGAGCCTGCACAAGCCCTGTGTGCTAGTTAATTCCCACTTACACCCTCAAAACAAAGTTTAAGCAGTTCATAGGCACTGTGGGTGGACCCTTAGTGCATGAGTGAATTTCACTAATAGTGAATAAAGGTGCTGATCAAACATGGCTTTGGTTTAATTGGGGCAATATAAGGCTGCTGAAGTGTTCCTGGAGCTTCCAACATTCACTCATTGAAGATGATGTGTTTTAACAGCCTGTAACTAAAATTAAAGCAACCACCCTGACTGGTGCAAACTGTTCTTAGTTTCCCCCACAGATTCATGCTGTTTCACCGGATGAATTAAAGGTTTATGCACTTTGGGAAGCTGGTGACATTTACGACCAGGTAAAGGCAAACATGGCTGTAAATCTAGCCAAGTCATTCCCAGATTACTGGTTGCTGGGAGCTTGGTATTATTTGCATTCTTGCTTTTAAAAGTGATACAACGGGCTGTCTCCCCCTCTCCCATGACCCCCCTCTTCCCCCCCCTTGGAGTCTGTGGTTTCCAGTGCCAAGCTACTCCAAGCTGGGAGGCAGTGCTCAGTCCACAGTAGTGATGATTGCTTCACTGGGGTATGGGAGAGCGGACAGAAGCAATAACATACGCTGCTCATTAAACACTAGTGTAAATAGCTTTGTAGACGTGAGTAGCACCAGTTTGCTGCTCCATTCAAACCAGGCCTTAGAGCATATTAAACTGTTCCTTGCTGTTTAAAAAGTCAGCATTATCCAATAGTTATCCTATGGCGGTACATGAGAGGTCTGAATTTCCTTATAGCTAGAATGGGAAGTAACTGTGGCACTTGTGGGCATCCACTGACTTTTTAATTACTACTGTAAATTGAGAGTAATGGGACATAAGGAAGCAGAAAGTCCATGCTCACAATATAAAACAATTTTCACAGGAAAGACCCACAGCAGCATGCTCTAGATGTTCGTTATAGAGAATCTAGTCCAGTGGAGTGAGCAGAAAGCCAGGAACTCCTGAGTTCTAAGCTTAGCTCAAATTCTAGCTCCATTAATTAAACTGTCTCTGCCTCAGTTTCTCTCTGTATAAGGGGGATAATACCTTCCTCAGAAGGGTGTTGCAGGACTTAATTAACTAACGTTTATACAATGATTTGAATACAGAAATACACTGTACATGCTAAGTATCATTCTTATACTTGCTATAGTTCTAGCATGCTAGTATGGGACTGTTTGGAGAGGGATTTACTAAGGAAGATTTCTTTAACACAGTTCAGCGAACGTATTGTGCCAAATGATATACCTCAAAGCTTGTTTGGAGCCGACCGTGGTTTTCTCGTTTCATGTTTGGAAATATAATGCAGATAATTTTTCTCTTGTGTGTTAAAATAAACTTTTGTTTTAAAGCATCGGCAGGTTTTGCTTAAAATCTTTACCAAAAATTATCGAGTGCGCAGGAACATCATCCAGCATCAGTTGAGCCAAGAATGTGGAGAGGATCTAAATAAACAGGATGTGGATAGAGTGATAAAGGTAATTCATCAGGTTTAAAAATCATGTACAAAGCTCCTGTTTAATGGTGGTTTTGATACAGTCAGTACCAGAGCTTTTAATATATTGGCTTCACAGAAAGGACCATATTCTGTCTGGAGTTACACAAAATGATGGTATTGCTAGCGTGGTTTCTGTTTTCAAGTGGATAGGGCCTTATTTTCAATCTGTTTGATATAAAATATACTTGTTACAGTCTTCCTTTTTACCAAAGGGCACTGACTTTTGAATCCATCATCATATGATGTTATCCCAACAAATCTTTTTCTGATGTGGGCTAACAATGAATACAAAGTGTAATAAATGTACTTTCATGATTATTATTAAATGGTATTGTGTTAAACGTTAAGGGGAAAATTTTCAGCATGACCTGTTGTGAGCTTAGACATGGGATTTCCATTAACATTAACGGAAGTTGGTAAGAACAGTCCTCACACATCAAATTAAAAATACATCCTCTTACTCTCAAGGAGAGCTTACAGTTACCTAAGCAGCAATCAGCAACAACAACAAAACCCTTTATCAGTTAAAATATTTTATGAAAGAATGTTTACCAGTTTAACCCTCATGTATGCTCTGCCTTTGGAAGAGCCACCCTTTGTTTGTAAGGTGTTGCGAGACATACAGGGAATGTCTGGAGGGCAATACAGGCATTGATTAACATGTATTAAAGTGGTATGGTGTTGCTAAATAGAAATCCACCAACTCCTATAACTTTTAAATAATTATTGCTAGAAATTGGGTCACTCTGGCCCTAATTTCAGTAAATTATGTGTTTAAATGCTTTGCAGAATCCAGACCTGTATTGTAGATTTAATTGTGCATTGGAAAGATTAGGGTTCTGTTGCTTTGATAATATGCAGTTTGGCTTTATTCAGTGTCTCTGGTCTTGATTAGAAGAATCTGGTCTTAATATTCAAGATAAACCTAAAGCATGTTGAGCCTGTTCAGTTTAACACACACTGCTGGTGCAGGCAGATTTTTAAGAAGATAGGTGTGCCCAAACAACATATGTGCACATTTTCATGATGCAGCTCTTTAAGGAGTGTATCTGCGTAGGAAGTAAATGCACTTTAAGCCACGCAGCTTGTACATCTGTATCACATGCCCAGAACTGGTGCGGGGTGGTGTCTGTCTTCATTTTCCCCTGAATACAAGTGAGTCAGAGCAGTGCATGAAAGAATCAGGAATAAGTCTGGAACATATGATTAAAATCTTGGTCTGCAGATATGTCAACCCCTCTTTTCAGCTTGCTAGTTTCCTTTCTTTAACATTGAGTAATTGCAGTGTACTAGGCTTCTGTGGTCTGAAAGGTCTAGTACAGGGGTGGGCAAAATTTTTGGTCTGAGGGCCACATCTGGGTGGGGAAATTGCATGCGGGGAAGGGGGTTGGGGTGTGGTGTGCAGGAAGAGGCTCAGGGCAAGGGGTTGGGGCAGAGGAGGGGTGCGGGTTGTATGAGGGGGCTCAGGGAAAGGGGTTGGTGTGCAAGGTGCAGCAGGGGCTCAGGGCAGGGGGTTGGGATGCAGGCTGCGGCAGGGGATTGGGGTGCAGGGAGGGGTGAGGGCTATGGCAGGGGGCTCACGGCAGGGAGTTGGGGTCAGGGTGCAGCAGGGAGTTGGGGTGTGGGGTGCGGGAGGGGTTCAGGCTCTGGCCCGGTGCCGCTTACCCGGAGTGGCTCCGGGGTGGCAGCTGCATGCACTGGGGCTAGGGCAGGTTCCCGGCCCCGCGCCGCTCCCAGAAACGGCTGGCACCGTGTTCCTTCGGCTCCTGGTGGGGGCGGGCAGAGAGCTCTGTGCATTGCTCTTGCCTGTGGCTACTTCCCCCAAAGCTCCCATTGGCCGTGGTTCCCAGTTCCCAGCCAATGGGAGCTTCGGGGAAGGTACTCACAGGCAAGACTAAGGCATGGAGCCCTCTGCCCCCTTCTGCAGGGATGTGGTGCCGGTGAGAGGCCCGGGGCCCGTGGCAATCCTGCGGGCTGCATCCAGCCCACAAGCCATAGTTTGCCCATCCCGGTCTAGTAACTTACAACAAAACAAAAACTCCTTTCCCTTAAAGCTGTGTGTTTTCAGTCATAAGGGGTACATCAGCTCTTGTTGAACTTACCTACCGTAGAGTGTGTGTAAAATGAAAATTCAACACCGTTGATGCTCACTAAAAACAAAACACACTTAGTTCATGTAGATGCCTCAGGTATCCTGAAAATATTTGTCAGGTGTGTAGTTAATAATTTGGTCAAAATATAATCCAGTGGTTTAACAGTTTAACTCTGAAAGGGTTTGATTCTGCACTGTTGCCTTTAGTGATTGGCTGTTCTTTCCTTTCTGTTTGGCTGACCACCCCCAACAAACACACACACACAAATTGTGTAACTAACATGTTCCCATCACGTTGTTCACTCTGCTTGTGTGGTTCTGTCCCTTACCACCCACTGTGTGTCTGTCTGGTCTGTTTAGATTGTATGCTCTTTGGGCACAGTCAATCCTGTGGAACTTGTTGCTGGGGGATGTTGTGAAGGTCAAAACTATAACTGGGTTCAAAAAAGAATTACATAAGAACAACCATACTGGATCAGACCAAAGTCCATCTAGCCCAGTATCTTGTCCTCCGACAGTGGCCAATGTCAGGTGCCCCAGAGGGAATGAACAGAACAGTTAATCATCAAGTAATCCATCCCCCGTTGCCCATTCCTGACTTCTGGCAAACAGAGGCTTGGGACACCATCCCTGTCCATCCTGGCTAATAGCCACTGATGGATCTATCCTCCGTGAACTTTGGTTCTTTTTTGAACCCTGTTTATAGTCTTGGCCTTCACAACATCATCTGGGAAGGAGTTCCACGGGTTGACTGGGCGTTGTGTGAAAAGTTCATGGAGGATAGGTTCATCAATGGCTATCAGCCAGGATGGTCAGGGTTGCAACCCCATGCTCTGGGTGTCCCTAAGACTCTGATTAGCAGACGTTGGGATTGTATGGGAAGGGATAGATCCCTTGTTCATTCCCTCTGAAGCATCTGGCATCGGCCACTGTCGTAAGACCGGATACTGAGCTAGATGGACAATTGGTCTGAGCCAGTATGGCCATTCTTATGTAGGGACTGTCTGCTACTCTGTGTTTGTATAGCACCTACTACAATGGGACCCTGTTCTTGGTTGGTCTTTAGGGACAATCATAACAAATTACAGATTTAAAAGGCCCCGTTCAACCAATGGGTTGCAATCTTGCAACCCTGACTTGTGGAATTAGTCCTATTAGGATTGCTGGATCCCATCCCATGGTTTAACTAGTCTGTTCTGAGCCATGGGAAAAGTTTTAATTGGTCTAGTATTCCTAGTACCATCATAGCTAAGGTAGGGTTCATGGGCCAGATTCTGCCCTGCTGTAAATGGGTACACTATGTGCACCAATGTTGCTACTATACACTTTTGATTTTTACATTTTGTGTCTGCTTCTTGGAATCTGTTGTGATTTGGGAGCTTTCTGCCTCTAAGGCTTATCAGTAATACTCTAACACTAGACTTTTCAGCATTAGTAACTGCTTTTCCCATTCTCCCCAGGACTGCTGTGTAAGCCACGCTGGAATGTGGTACCTTAAAGGGACAGTGCAGTCTTGACAACAGTGGTGAGCTTTTCATTCCGTTATCTCCAGGACAGAAGAGGAAAACTGCAGTGGGCATAGACAGAATAATGCCTTTGCTTCAGGGAGCAAGGGGAGAATCTGACCTACTTGTGGCCACATGGGCACTGCAGAAAGACGGTTAGTGATGTCAACATTCACGCACTTGTTTGCATGGCCGCCTAAACACAAAGAGCATCGAGGAAGAAAATGTGGGACCCTATCTGCAATTTGATGAATTTGGGATTCCTAATGTATTTTGCTTCTCATTATTTCATTCTAATAAAATAAAAACATATACTGACACAGACATGATGGAATATCATGGTCTAATATTTTATTTTGTAATTAATGCCAATAAATGGTAAGTCTCTTGTTTACAAACATCCAACTTTTCTTATATGCCTAGCAGGTCATGATGTAGTCTGTGTGTTAAAGCACTCCCTCTTCCCACTTAAACAAACCTATGAATGCTCATGAAAATTTTGTATGCACCTGGGTTTCAGGGGAAAAATCCCTGTCTAACATTTTACTAATTATACATAGCAAAAACAGTCTCACCAATTGTTTACATGACACAAGTTGTTTTCAAAAGTAATTACATATAAAGCAGATGTAGTGTATTCTACTTGATTTTTTTTTTGCATAACTAGATGCTGGTATAACAAGGTAAGTAATCTTATGCACCATCTGAAAGGTGTCCAACTGTAGTTATCACATTTGGTGATGTAAAATCTATATTTTATGTAACTTTTTCAAATAAAATTTTATCTTGAAGATGGACTATGGCATCAGCCTCTGACCCCCATGTGTTTGTCTATGAACAGATAGAAGCAATGTAATCTTTTATAGACTAGAAAACGTTAACAGAGACTGACCTTTAGCTTATCCCTACCTACCCCTTTCCCCTTCCTCAGCTAAGTACTACATATTGTTACAAATCACTTAGTATTAATTATGGTAGCATCTAGAGCAAGGGTGGGCAAACTTTTTGGCCCGAGGGCCAATTTGGGGTTGCAAAACTGTATGGAGGGCCAGGTAGGGAAGGCTATCCCCCTCCCGCCCCCCTCAGAACCTACCCTGCTCCTCATCCCCTAACCGCTCCCTGGGATCCTATCCATCCCCTGACCACAGAACCTCCACCCCATCCAATCCTCTGGCCCCTACCAAGCTGCTCAGAGCCACATGTCTGGCAGCTGTGCTGCCCAGAGCTAAACACGCTACTGCTCTGCTCAGCAGGAGCGCGCAACCCTGCTGCCCAGAGTGCTGCCAGCCTGGCTGTGGGACAGTAGGGGAGGGGCCGGGAGCTCAAGGGCTGGGCAAGACAGTTCCATAGGTTGGATGTGGCCCATGGACCATAGTTTGCCCAGCTCTGATCTAGAGCCCCCCTCCCCTCCAAGTAAGAGTAGGGGGCCCTGTTAAAACAAAATAAATAGTACTCTGCCACAAGGATTTTATTATCTAAGATTTACGTTTAAGAGCAGGTGTGAGAATTGGAAAGGGGACATGAGAACTAACTAATCTTTTAATCAATGAGTATGGCATATTTTTACCATTTCTTGTGTTTACTCTTCACTCTGCTTGTGCTGAAGTTAAGATTTGAGCATGCAGCTGTAGTTTCAGCTTATCTGGTGAAAACAACTGACTACCTCAGAACCTCACTTATGGTTAAGTGGGTTGTTTGGTTGAAATAAGTAAGTTTGTTCTAGCAATTAGGATTAATTTGGTTAGTTGACTAACTTACTGTATTTACACAGCATCTCCATCTTCCTTTGGACAACATCCTACTGCCCAAGTTTTTGAATAACTAAAACATACTTTCTAGTTTACTCACATGAAGTTTATCTTTCATTATTAGCACAGGAAGATGCTGTTTTATGTCCATCGAGAGCAAACTAGCTTCAAACTGATTATTGCCTCTGAAGTCTCAGGTATTTTTCTGAATGCTTGTAAGGTTTGAGCACAATCAATATAGCTACAATGACAATTCTATCTATTCCTGTAACTGTATCCATAAAGTTTCTAAAATGTAGCAGCATTCATGAAGATTAGTATTTATATATGTTTCACCTTTTCCAACATATTCCCACTTCAGAATTAAGCTGTAACAAAACATATTCAAGCATCAGTTATCCAAAAAACAGTCATCTTTGCCTTCCCCCTCTGTCTTTAACTGAATTTGTACTGTTAGCACCCTGTGTTTTATGACGCTGTATATAATAGGCAAGTATTTGAAAGTTAGATTGTTTTTTAAAAAGGGGAAGTCACTCAAACAAAAAAACTTATCCAGTGACAGCAGATGCTTTGGTGCTGTAGTTCTGTACTGCCGATTAATTTTGTTGTGTATGTCAAGAGGTTGTTATAGCCATGTCTGATAACTGGCTTAGAAAAAGGAGGCAAATATCTGCTGTATACCAAACTCTTCGTTAAACCCTGAGCCATTTAACAATCAATAGCTGGGCAACTATTAGGAGCAATTAGACATGATTGACAAATCAGATTATGTAGTTACTAAGCAGGTACAGTAGAAAATGAGGCTGAAGTGGCAGAAACACTGGTCTGGGCCTTTTCCTTCTCAACCCTTCTCATTCAGTATTAAAATTACTCCTATTACTAGCTCAGCCTGTGCTTCCATCACCCAGTTGTTAAATTTTCAAACAAGCTCCTTTGTGTTTTGCCAATGTTGCCCCTCAGGTGGGAGGAGCTTCCCTGTATATGTCTGCAAAACTTATCCTCCTTCAAAACCCTTCCTTCTGTGATGCCTACAGACAGCATAATGGCTGGCTGCTGATGCCACAACCTATCATACTGACCACTAGTGCCCCATTGTTTCCTTATACTCTGTCTCAAGCTAGTTGTTGTCTGCCTTCGGCTATGTCTACACTACAGCTGGGATCAATGCTGAGATCGATCCACCAGCAGTTGATTTAGCAGGGCTAGTGAAGACCAACCAAATCAACAGCAGATAACTCTCCAGTTGACCCCTGTACTATACCTGATGAGAAGAGTAAGGTAAGTTGACAGGAGTTTCTCCTGTCAACTCTTGCAGTGTAGACTCCGCACTAACTCAACCTAAGGTACGTAGCTGGAGTTGCATAGCATAGGCTATGTCTACACTACTGTGGTAAGTCGACCTAGGTTTTAGGCTATGAACTCTTTGGGCTGGGGCTTTTCTTTGTTCCATTTATACACACCTAGCCCAGTAGAGGCCTGCTCAGAGTAGGGTTCCCATTCTCAGGCACTACAGTAACACAAATGAGTGGTGAACCACTTGTGGCAGCAGGTTCCCTATGCTTCTGGAGTCCCCCAGCCTGAAAGCGGGGAACAAGTTGCCAACATTGCTGCCTGCAGTAGTTGCCCTTGCTACATAATGAGTCACGAAACAGGAACTGCAACAGACAGCCATCCCCAAGGGTACAGGGAAGCAACTTTCTCACCTAGAGGGGATTGTGGAATGGGAGGGAGGAGGAGAAGAAAGGTGAGATTAGTCTACTCCCCTCCCACACACAGACACATCCCTCAAGTCTTTATTTCCCTAATTAGTTTTTTCATCTAAGCAAGGGTGGTATAGGCCAGAAAGTCTGTGAAATCCCTGCTGAGAGGGGGAAGTGAATCTATATAAATGAAGATGCCATCCACAGTGACTTTAAGAACCCCTTCTTTGCATTGGTGGTAGTTTCACACATTTGGACAAAATTAGCAGCACAGACCCACTAACTTCAGCTGCAGGGATTTATTTGCCTTTCAGAAAAGTATGCATAATTTAGAATTTTTTTTTTAAATAGGTGTTTATTTCAGTACACAACTGCTTACAGTGTAAGTGTCCAACCTATAAAACGGAATACTGTCTTACTGAAGGACAAGTATAAAATAACTGGAGCCTAACTTACATTGTAGGAGGCAGACAAGAATTTATAATAGCAGCAGCAACTTAACTACAGCTGTAAAGTTTCTTTTATCATATGCCAACAGTTTATCTAGACAACTCAAGTAGACAGTCAGTGTTTGCTATAGATAAACAACAGTCAACACTTTAAAGAGTTAAGTTGCATTCCTACTCTTGTAAAATTATCAGATCACCTTTTAGTGCTGGTTATCTGGCTTCCATTTCTTCTTGGTTTCTCAGCCTTTACCATGTCCTGCCTTTCCTCCTCCCATTTGAGGCAGTGTTCATTCATATTCTGCATTTTCATTAGTTGAAGTTGGTCTTGCAATCTATTTTATTGGGAAGGAGGGATGGAAAGAGAAGGAAGGAGCAAAGAGGATTTAACGATATCTTGATGCCATCTCTTACACGTTGTATTCTGGTTCTTAAAGAGGTTTGGGGGTGGTTTTTGTTTTGTTTTTACTGCTGATATTAAATAGGTCTACACAAGCTTGAACTAAAATGGTGTAAAGCGATGAACATCTGATAAGCTTCCTTGTCCAGTCTCCTTAAACACTTGGAGTAGGAGGCTTTATAGATTAAAGGAAGCCATTCCTTCATGGCAAAACTACCACAACTTGTAATGTTCCATCTTATCACATGACAAAAATGCACTTTTAGGCATACTAATAAGGAACAGTACATCAGAGACAATATACATAGTTCACAGTATCCTGCCTTAAAACATTGAACTATCTCAAATATTCATACCTTTACACCTAATCCATTTTTAATATAAAGACATTTATGCTAAGGGGAAAGAGTTTACTGCATATGAAAACCTAGTACTGGCTTAAATTAAACCTAATACAGGCTGCTGTGCCAGTTCCCCAATATCTCTGCCAGGGCACATCCGTTTAGACTGATTACTAATTTGAGTCTGAAGCAGAGGTTTCCCACAGGTGGTATTTTAGTAAACAAATAGCCATAAGGCTAAGACTGAACATAACCTTTTTCCTTTGTGAAATAAGGAAAAAATTTACTCCAAATTTCTCAGTGGAAAAAGTATAATACAATCATTTCTCCTTAGGTCTACAGCTTCTGTAGCACACTGGGCATAGTGAGCTAGATTGTCAGTTGCTGCTGTGGAGAGGACAAACTCAGTATGCAAAAATTAAGCCAATTTTTCTACTTTTAAGACTGCCAACAACTACCACTGAACAATAACTTCTGCTGTGTGGTAGGGGTCATTGCGTGCACAGAGAATACAACAGAGAATGATATGGGTTGACCATATCATACATATTTACAGGTAAAGTGAACATACATTCAAGTTGAAGGGAGAGTACACATGACTGCAAGATATGTACAAACACCAGAGGGACCCTTAATGTTTCCCTTCTGGACTAATAGAGAACTTTTCAGTGGGAAAACAGGTCATCAGCATAGTTAATACAAACAAGTGTTAGGGCTGAGAAGAGACACGCTTATATTTTGTTCTATGTTCATCTATTTCTTGCTTTGTTTTTCTGATACAACTAAAAATTTCCTTAAAGAGAGCTTTATATTCAGGTATAGTATTTGTGGGTGAGCCAGTGAGTTCAACATTTCCATACTCTTGATCAGTAGCTGAACGGTCAGACTGGATGTTCCCCACACTAGAGTCTTTGGAACACAGTTTTGATGTTTGTACAGCCTTATGTTTCAAAGAATCTTCATCCATTTGACACTTCTTCAGAAGTTCCTCGTACTTAACCTTCAGAGCATTATACTGAGCATCCACTTCATTAAGCAAGGAGATGCCTCGCTGCTTCACAGCTTCAGCTCTTCTAATACAGGTTTCTTCATGGCCCTTTAGAAGGTCTCCACTTGCAGCACTGCTTAGGAAGGTCTCACTGCTACTTCTTTTTAGGGCCCTTTTATCAAGCTGGGGGACAGTCAAGGATGCATCCTCTGAAGGGCTTTGACTAATTTCCCTTTCTAAAGACTCTTTAAATGAAATAAAGAATGATTCTGGAACCAGATTCTCCATGCTGTTGACAAATGTGTTTTCAGACTGAAACATCTGCCGCATTTCAGCCACTTCCAATTCAAGCTCTTCTGCCCGAGCCTGGTATAAGTCTTTATCAACCAGCCTCTGTTCAAGGTCACAGTTCTCCTTTACCATAAGTTGATATTCCTCTTCCATTGTCACTCTCTTCTCCTTTTCCAGATTAAGTTGGGCTTCTAATACAGTCAATGCCTTTTTTAAGTTCTCATTTTCTTCTTCTATGGGACTCAGCTGACTATCCATTGAAGTAATTTTTTCTGCAAAAATATGATCGTAAACAAAATACCTGCAGAAACAAAAAGTGTCAGAGCTTAGATTTCCTATGACTTTTAGGCTGCCTCTTCTGAATAATACAGAGATTTAATTTAAAACTCCCTGTTGAAGAAAACTGGTTTCCAAACGGAACCAGCTTGGTAATTTAAAGTATCTATTTGTACAAAGTTACAATGCGTCAATAATCAAACAGACTGCTTTTCTACAGGGCTGTAGTAAATTCACTACCCAGTGATACATGGTTCCCAATTCAGGTGGTATGGCAGGTCCTTAATTGCAATACCAAATTGTAGATATAAAACCTACTGTACAAGCAGATGTGTAACCAGCATTCTTGAGACTTTCTAGAGTATTTCTTTGAGGCCACAAAATACAGTTTTCTACAGAACATTCCTAGTATTGGGAGAAGATAGACTTCATGATGATCCAATACGTTTTTCCCCTTTAACTAGTACAAATTCTCGTAATGAAATGGATCTGCAAACTATAAGATATCCATATTCTGTAGTTTAAAAGTCTCAGCATTTCCACTATAAAACCTTAATGCCCAGAATGGTCATAAAACCCACTGTCAGAAATCTGATAAAGTTTCATATAAGCATGTTTTGTAATTCTAATTAAAAAAAACCTCTTTAGTACACACTATAGAAGTGTCAATATTAAAGCTTAAAAATGTAATAGCTTGACATACTTGTTTTAACTTGAACATAATGTAGATTAGCAATTACAATATTTAGCTCCGGATAGCAGATTTTATGAGTGCACATAACTGAAAAGACAGTTTTACTGTGCACCATGGTACATAGAGTATGCTTCTTTATATCAGCTCTTGACTCATGTTATTCTGTTCTTAAGTTACCCATATTAGTAGCCTAGGTTAACTCACTAGAGTTTAGAAGTTAAGAGGTCAAGGCTAAATTTCAGTTTTTATCCCATATCATGCTTAAGTATTGCACTATCTTCAACAGAGAATATATTGCAGTAACTACGTCTAGCAGATCAAGTTTTAAGATTCAATTGCTCCTCGTAATCCTGAACTCTGACTTCTGCTGGTCTAAAATCAGCCCCTTTGAATGTTAAGTTTCTGTGCAATGTTTGCTTTATTGATGTTGCATGATTTGTTCCAAATTAGTCTTATTACATGTCTGACAACTATTCTGCCTGGGGAATAAGGAAGAGAACAGAAGGAAATCCCAAAGGTAGCATTCTAGGGAACTGTCAGAAAAAGTAGCAGAGAATAGGGAAGGCTACAAAGTGTTTACACTAACATTCTCTGTATGATTAAGTGATGAGACAAGCTGGAAAAAGTAGGCTTGTGATGACTGCTTTGGTCTTAAACTCATTTGTCTGGAGTGACACTGACAGATTTTCTAGAAATGCACGTCTGATTTCTCTGCTCTGCTGCAAACAAATGGATGAAAGTTTTTAAATCTGCTTGCACAAGTAAAATGACATAACTGAGTTAGTGTCTTACTTGCGAAGGTCATACAGCTCCTTCAAACACGAGAAGCTGTGCACTGATCGTGGCTGCTCAGATCTCTCATGGTTCATATGGCCTCGTCCAGATTTCTTCAATTCCTCCACTTGTCTCTGAAGGTCATCTATATGGGTTTGCAGACTTTCAATAGTCTCTGTCAGGCTGAAGTTCATGAACATATAAAGCTGTTAAAGCCAGTCATGTTAAGTCAAGGGCATAACCAATAGCATAAACTCAGTCACTATCCACTCAGTTTTGGTGTTTCTTCCTCTGGAAACTGCTCCACAGTTACCAGTGAGAAACAAAACCACATACTCAATCCAAAAGCCCACTGATTAGACAATGGATAACTAATACATTCAGAATAGTATTCCTTTCCACTTCTTCAATATAAAAAGAGTTGTTCCACAAAACTTTAGTTACCTTAATATCTTTTGTTGTGACACTCTACTATCCGCAACTAATTTTTGATTAGCATCTTCCAGTTCTCTTGCTGTAACATCCAGCTGTTCATAGACCTTTGCATGCTGGTCATTCATCTGACGTAAGAGCTCCACTTGCTTTGTAAGGTACTATAAAATAATTTGCAGTTACCATCTTCACACTGCTAAAAATGTTTAATTCTACTTAGTGTAAGTTTTAACTTTAAATTCTTAAATCAGGATTTTCAGTTTGTTTCCCATAAATGTCAAGAATAATACAATGTACATTAGTTTTGATTGCAGACTGTGGAAAGACATTGTACCCTTAAATAGCTCTGGAGTGTTATCCACAAATGAGAGCCCATTAGCACTTGTAAATCTCAGAGTAAAGAACAAGGCACCATGCTACATGTGGTTTCCTTAAAATAGAATAAGGATGATTTAAATTACAACTTCCAGTTTGTAATTATGCAATGTACCAGCTGCAACACTGGGTTTTTACTTTGCATGGGCAAACCCTATCAAATCAGAATAAATTTCTAGTGTATGAAGCTGCCCTAAATTTAAGGAGACTGATTTCAGTTTAGTCTTAAAAATGGAAACTGATATTTGGGTTACTATTTATCAGGAAGTACAAATTAGTACAAACTTAAATTACCCACAAGGGGTATTCTAGTTTATATAATCCCAATCAAAGGTCTGCTTTTTTAATTCTGTATGAAATGTTCTCACTGTAATCCTCTTTATTCAAGAAACTTAGCAGGTTGTTTATTTTGTAGTGATGAAACTGCTTTTAGAAAGCCTAGGATAAAGATTTCCCATGTAAGAGTACTAAACCATCTTAAGTCCCTTGCTATTAGAAACACCTTAGGCTTTCCCTCATCTGAGCATGTCTATATGGATTTTACTACACACAAATACTTCAAAGTTCCAGGTACCCTGCTTACAAATATGCACTAAGTCATTCCTGGACCAGAAATACCACAGACTTGTAGGACTAGAAGGGACCTCAGGAGGTCATTTAGTCTACTCCTCTGCACTCACAGTAGGACCAAGTACTATCTAGACCATCCCTGACAGGTGTTTTCCTAACCTGCTTTTAAAAATCTCCAGTGATAGAGATTCCACAGCCTCCCTAGGCAATTTATTCCAGTGCTAATTACCCAACAGGAAGTTTTTCCTAATGTCCAACCTAAATTGCCCTTACATAAGAATGACCCTACTGGGTCAGACGAAAGGTCCATCTAGCCCAGTATCTTGTCTTCCAACAGTGTTCAGTGCCAGGTGCCCTAGAGGGAATGAGCAGATCAGGTAATCAGCAAGTGATCCATCCCCTGTCACTCATTCCCAGCTTCTGGCAAACAGAGGCTAGGGCCACCATTCCTGGCTAATAGCCATTAATGGACCTATCCTCCATGAATTTAGGTATTTCTTTTTTAAACCCTGCTAGGGTCTTGGACATCACAACATCCTCTGGCAAGGAGCTCCACAGGTTGCGTGTGCATGTTGTGAAGAAATTCTTCCTTTTATTTGTTTTAAACCTGCTGCCTATAAGTTTCATTTGGTGTCCCCCTAGTCCTTGTGTTATGAGTAGTAGTAAACAACACTTCCTTATCTACTTTCCTCTACACCAGTCATGATTTTATAGACTTCAATCATATCTCCCCTTAGCTGTCTCTTTTCCTTGCTGCAATTTAAGCCCATTGCTTCTTGTCCTATCCTCAGAGATTAACAAAAACAATTTTTTCTCCCTCCTCCTTGTAACAACCTTTTATGTACTTGAAAAGCGTGATGCCTCATCTCAGTTGTCTTCTCCAGATTAAAGAAGTCCAATTTTTTTCAGTCTTCCCTCATAGGTCATGTTTTCTAGACCTTTAATCATTTTTGTTGCTCTTCTCCAGACTTCCTCCAATTTGTCCACATCTTTCCTGAAATGTGGCACCCAGAACCGGACCCAATACTCCAGTTAAGGCCTAATCAGAGCAGAGCGGAAGAATTACTTCTTGGGCCTTGCTTACATCACTCTGGCTAATACATGCCAGAATGATGTTTGCTTTTTTTTGGGCAACAGTGCTACATGGACTCATTCAGCTTGTGATCCGCTATGACCCCCAGATCCCTTTCAGCAATACTCCATCCTAGGCAGTCATTTCCCATTTTTTATGTGTGCAACTGATTGTTCCTTCCTAAGTGGAGTATTTTGCATTTGTCCTTAGTGAATTTCATCTTATTTACTCCAGACCATTTCTCCAGATCATTTTGAATTTTATTCCTGTTCTCCAAAGCACTTACCATGGAGGTAGGGTTGTATCATCCACAAACATTGTAAGTGTACTCTCTCTGTCATACTGAATAGAACCAGACCCAGAACTAATGTCTGTGAGACCCCACTTGATAGGTCATTTCAGTTTGACTGTGAACCACTGATAACTACTCTCTGGGACCAGTTTTCCAACCAGTGGGGTGCTCCCACCTTAAAGTAGCTCCATCGAGGTTGTATTTGCCTAATTTGCTTGAGACGGTCATGTGGCACAGTATCAAAAGCCTTACTAAAATCAAGTTATACCCCATCTACTGCTTCCCCTATCTACTAGGCTTGTTACAGTGTCAAAGAAAGCCATTAGGTTGGTTTGACATGGTTTGTTCTCGCCAAATCCATGTTGAATGTTACCTAGAAAATAAGGTGATAAGTGTGTGCAAATTGATTGCTTAGTTATTTGCTTCATTATCTTTAGAAGAAGTTTAAAATCAAGTTCACGTTATTGTGAACTAGTTTGTTGTAAAGAAGTTGAACATAGAATATTTCTTGAAGTATTAGGTTCTAAATTTAACCACATTTTACACAGTTGGATGCTAAATGTTCAAAATCATCCACATCGAAGTTGTCTGAAAGATTTCTAGATTAGGAGCAATTACTCTTGTAAGTGGCCTACTAATTATGTAATCAAAGCTTCTAATATTCTACTTAATCTTTTACAGCATTAGAAGGTTGATGGCTTTACATTTTAGGTAATTTAAGAAGCGATTACAAGTTCATCTAGGGCTATGCACTGCTACAAACAAACTACTAAAAGATCAATCTGATAGCTGTTGGTTAGATCCTTTTGCAACCCACGGGCACGTGACACAGGATTCATACAAGAATAGCATGTGGATTAACCAACAGAATCTCAGTGTGACCCATTTCAGATTAACTTTCCCTGTCTGCTAGTCTCAAAGACATTGGAAACGTTCATGGTTTCTTCAACAGTGAAAGGTGACTGAGCATAAAACATGAAGATTAGAGTTCTGAATTTAGGTGCTTTAATGCATAATAAAGAACCCACTGAACAGCAGCCTATGCTGACAGACTATACTTTAGGTGTAATGGAACAAGAGCAACATGTGGGAGAAAGTAGATTCCTCCCTTTCTCAAGAAACTACACTTCATCTCACCTTGCATGCCTGATGTCATGGTAACTTGAAAATATGCAGGAAATGAGAGCAGAAACCCCAAATGCAAACAAAGTTTGTAGTGCCTTTCCCGATATTTCAGAAATTCACACTAGCATCTACATCGATTGCAAGGGAAATAGGAAAACTTAATATGTAGCTGCAAGTGATAAACTGCCAAGCAGGTTTACACTCCACTAGATCTTTATGAAAAGGAGAGCTGTAATGCCCCACATTTGGATTTACAAGAGATGCCAAGATTAGTCTCTGTTAGTTTTTCTGGCAGTGGTTTTAATCTGCCATTGCAGCGTTTATTACATCCATCATGATTAGTTACTAGCACGTATGTCAGTGCAAAGGTCAGATATAATGATCAGAGACTAAATACCTAATGATGCCAAGTGTTTAAAACTTTAGTTTTAACCTTCAAAGTAAGGATTATGAACTGTTCTACATGTTTCAATTCCCTTAGCCCTTCCTATGCAGCGAAGACAAGAACATAAGAATGGCCATAGTGGGTCAGACCAAAGGTCCATCCAGCCCAGTATCTTGTCTACCGACACTGGCCAATGCCAGGTGCCCCAGAGGGAGTGAACCTAACAGGTAATGATCAAGTGATCTCTCTCCTGCCATCCATCTCCACTCTCTGGCAAACAGAGGCTAGGGACACCATTCCTTTCCCATCCTGGCTAATAGCCATTAATGGACTTAACCTCCGTGAATTTATCCAGTTCTCTTTTAAACCCTGTTATAGTCCTAGCCTTCACAACCTCTTCAGGCAAGGAGTTCCACAAGTTGACTGTGCGCTGAGTGAAGAAGGCAGTTGTCTTTTGAAATGAAACATACACAAATTGTATTATGCGCAACACTAACTGACTGTAATAAAGATCAGGTTAAATTAGTATTTTTTTTAAAATAAACTCTCAGGAAATCTACACGAATAAAGCAGACGCAACAAGTCTCTTTAGATAGCTACTCTCAAGTAACGTGGGTAGGACAGATTCTTTCAGTTTTATTCATTTGGCAACCTTATAGCATTTCCTTGCCATCTCTTCATAAAATGAGTACATTACAAGGTGATGGACATAAGAACGGCCATATACAGGGTCAGACCAATGGTCTACCAGTATCCAGTCTCTGGTAGTGTCCAGTGCCATATGCTTCAGAGGAAATGAACGCAACGGGGCAATTTCAAGTGATCCATCCCCCATCATCTAGTCCCAGCTTCTGGCAGTTGGAGGTTTAGGGACACCTGGAGCATGGGATTGCATCCCTGACCATCTGGGCTAGTAGCCATTGACCGATAATCTCATGGAGGATAGGTCTAATTCTTTTTTGAACCCAGTTATGCTTGTTGCCACAAGTCAATTGTGTGTTCTGTGAAGAAGTACTCCATTTTTTTTTTGTTTTTAAACCTGCTGCCTATTAATTTCATTGGGTGATCCCCTAGTTCAGAGGTTCTCAAATTGCAGGGGCATGGAATGTATTCAGGAGGGAGTTGAGAATCTTTTGGCAGGGAAAAAAAACCTTACTTCACACATTTTACCCACAGCAATGAGTAACTGGTAAAGCTGATTCCTCCAGACATATCAGATAGCACTGTGCATTTGACTCTAGATGGCACTGTGCATTTTGACAGATCTGTTAAGCTTGCTTAGCATTATACAAAGTCATTGCCATCTGCATGTTAATCTGTTTGCTATGATGCAATGTGCATGTTTATAAGCGTGGACCACAATCACTGTTTTGCTTTTGCTCTTATTACAATGGATCGTTGGCTCATTCATGCAGCAGAAAAAAAAAAACCATGAAAAACAAAGAAGCAAACAATGATTCAAGTGAAGCACCGCTGCTGCGTATATGGCTATATGTACTTGTGTGGCTGAGAGGTAGAGGGGGAGAAGAGGGTATAAACTACTACAGACAAAAAGAAGGGGGGCATGATCAAATAAGTTTGAGAATCACTGCCCTAGTTCTTGTGTTATGTGAAGGGGTAAACACCACAACACTTTCTCTGCATCATTCATGATTGTATCGACTTCTATCATATCCCTCCTTAGTCATCTCTTTTCTAAAATGACTAGTTCCAGTCTTTTTAATCTCTCCTCATATGGAAGCTGTTCCACGCTGATGTACATTAAGATGCAGGGAAGGGCAATGAAAATGGTGGGGGGATGGGAGACCTACAGTTTCTGTAGTTGCTCTAAGAGTTTACATACTTCAGACCCTAAGGATCAATCTTATTTGTGAACTATTTAGACTCATGGGACTCGGGAGACATTTCAAGGTCTCTGAATAAACAAATGCAGATAGGTTGGGTTTGTTGGGTTGGTGGCTTTAACTCCAGCATTGTTTTGCTTTATTGTTGTCCTTTATATTACAGAATGAGCTGGATATAGAGACTAGATCTACCATGATTTAATAGGGGGGAAAAAAGTCAAGTAAGCTGTGGGAGGTATATCAGTGATCAGCAATACAAAGGTATCCTTAGAAGAGGGCACTTTTTGTCTATACTGTGCACCAGTTAGCTGTTTTTTTAAAAAAAGAAAATTCATACAAGGGAAACCTGCAAGCATCCTAGAATTTAAAATGCCATGGCATTATTTGCTTGCATATGCAACCTAATACAAATGTTGGATTAAAGCTGTAGTGACTGCCATTATTGTACTGAAAGATCATTTCAACATTCTCTAAATTGCAAGCAGATATATACACTTTACTTTAAATTGATTACTGCTTTAATACTACTTGCATCATATGGGCTATTCAGTTATGTAAATTCTTCTTAAGTACCAGTCACAGTTCATTTCATTAATTGAAAAGTTTAAAGTGTCTATCAATGGATGATTGAAATGTTGAAAACTCTGTAAATAGAATAAGTTCTTTGCAATTGACTTTAACACTTGTTGATCAGACTAAAATATCAAATATAGAGCATGCAAAAATATCACTGCTCTCTATAGTGTAATTACAGGACGCCTTGTGTGTACGGCAGGGGTCTCCAAACTCTTTGAATCGCACACCCCCAGGGCCAGCAAAAAAAAAGGGGAAGCAAACAAACAAACAAACAAACAAACAAACAAACAAACAAACAAACAAACAAACAAACAAACAAACAAACAAACAAACAAACAAACTGCTGCCAGCGTGCCGCCAAAGAATCAAAGGTCCAGGAGCACTCCTTCGGCAGCATTCCTCCTGTTGCGCACCCCCACAGATGGTCTTGCACATCCCCACGCATGGTCTTGCGCACCCCACTTTGGGGACCACTGATGTACGGCTTGATGCCATTTGTTAAACTTACAATTTTTGTGTGTGTGAAGATATTTGTGGAAACAGCTAGTCATACTATTTCAAATGCAGGCTTTTCAAAAACCTACAGAGATTTCTTCTACATGTATTTTCTGGATTTGTTAAGAAAAGTAATCCACCCACATCATGTATTTAGATAGAGAAACCCTTGTTTTAAACAGTATCTATTTCTGAAACAGCTAGTTTATACAAACACTTGTCATTATAGTTATAGAAGTTAAATTTAGTGAAGATCCAAAGATTCTACTGAGAGGAAACTATGAGTCTATGCATGTTATCAAGCTTTAGAAATTCTAGAATCAAACTAAAATTAACTGCAAGAGGCATTCAGAGTGTCTTCTTGGAAGATGAAGTTTTGAAGGAGTCAAAATCAAATTTCATGGTATCCAAATGATTTCAATGTCCACACTACAAGGTTATCAAACTCTGCAATAGAACTCACCCATACTCCTTAAAATTTACCTCTATTTCTTGTAGTTGCTCTTGATTGGTTGCATACATTTGCTGCAAAGATTCCTCCAGTTCTGTGTTACGATCCAATAATGTCTTCCCAAGTTCAGCAGCAAGATGTAGATCTAAATAAATAAAATTTACAGGCAGGTTATTTATTTAAGACCCAATTTGTGCAATCTGACCATTACTATGTTATTTCAATTAAATTCTCAGGGTTATAACTGTGTCCAAGTACAAGCTTTTATGCTCCAATACACATTCTTTGGGACTGAGGCTAATTCTCCATTTTCCATTCACTCCATCATCATTTTTAGTCTCCTTTCCACCGCATTAGTTTTACTTTCCTCACCTGATTGCTCTTTGCCTTCTGTAGTTCCTCATCTACATCTAACTATTCACTTTGTCCCTACGCAGAGGAGGATGAATGGGAATGATACTCCCTAACATGGTAGGCAGAGAGCAGCATAAACACGAGGCCCAGTAGTGCACCACCAAGTGGCTCTTACCCTAGATCCGTCAATTAGCTATAACTGCTAACCCCACACTAATAAGTTAGTTGGGGTTTTGAGAGGGGAGCAAAAAGTAAAAAGGTCTGTTAAGTACTGGTTAGGCCAGGCTGGAACAATATTTGATGTCCTCTTACTCCTCCAACTACCCCAAAAGGCAACTCAGCCCTTGCAGCACCATTAGACAATCAGCTGAAGATTTTCAAACACTTTTTCTGATGAAATAGGAAGTTAGATAATGTGCTTAGATATGTATTGTGTGTCTCTTGACTTATAAACAGCACCAGACAATGGTTAATTTCCTTTTCTCAAAAAGATTCTAAACGCTATTTGTTCTCTTAAAGATATTTGAAACTCAACCTAATCCTCCTCAGCAACCTCCAGAGTTCCTATGAATATAGCTGGTTGTTTCTTGTTGTTTTTTAAAAAGAATAAGGAATCCACACATATACAGGGACTACAGGTAAATTTGGATGCTCTCCTTTAACTATAGCATGGATTAGTAAATTCCAAGCTTATGAAAGAATGATATGCAATACGTAGCACATTATTAGTCCTTATGTTGCATGCATCTCACACTTTGTGTGACAACGGAGATCAATAATCTAGGTTACTGCTAGAGTATTAACTCCCCTAAACATGGTACTATATTTCATATAAAGAGAAATGCAGAATCCAATAGTTATGTTGCAATTCCTTATACAAAGTTTGTAATTTTCCACCTCTTCCACATCACTTGGACCATGACCAGATTGCCATATACATGCAAGCTGGCAATACAATCTAGTTAATTTTTAGATATACGGAACTATCATCATAAATGGTACAGTGCCAGAATACAAGGAAAGACAAGCGAAGGAGAATTTAGAATTCTTTCTGCCAGGATTTAAAAGGATGTATAATATATATGAGCAGTACAGATAATCGGCTGGAATATGAACTCCAATATTTCTTTAGGTTGGAAGTTCAAATGCCCTTGTTTTTATCTTGTTTCATTTTAGTTTGATAGCTTATCTCTATCTAGTTGATGTAATAGAGTAGAACCCTGTTAAAAATTGATTTGGGCAGCCTTCGCTTAGACAGTGTATTCAAATTATCACTACATCCTGATGCATAAGCCAAAGAACTTCCCAAACAGATATGCACAGAAACTTGAAATCTTTCAACAGGGTGTTCTGAGAGGTATTGAAGTGCTTTAGCAGATCAAATAATCCATGAATTATATATTCTTTACTTGTACAAGTTGTTCTCAAAGGTTTCCTACTTTGAGGATAGCAAAGAAAAAAAATTCCTTGCAATCTGATTCTTAAAACAAAGGCCACTGATCAATGAGAAAGAAGGGCAAGATCTGCACCAGTAAAAGTAAGTAAATGTAAACCCCACACCCAATGACTACTAACAGCAGTAAATCATAGGCCACATCCACAGTAGGAGGGAAAAAAAATGTATTAAATACACACTAACATGCCCATGTTTAGAAGTTTAATACATGCTAATCATCCAAGTTAAACTTTTTTTCTACTGTAGACAAGGGCTCAAGACTCCACTGTACTATAGTAGTTGTTAGTCCCATATCTTGCAAGTTAACTGCTAGTTGTAGAAAAACAGTGCCAGAGGACATGACATCAAAACATTGTACTGGGATTCTGATACTCCAGCAAGTTTATGTAAATTGTATACATCAAAATACACGGTATAACTTAATTGAATAGTGGGGAAATAAACACTGCATTAATTGATGTACATAAGAAAACAGAAATAAAGTTGTTCTCTGGTGATATACTGCTAAATAGTTCAGCGATTAAAGGTTAGTATGTCATTCTATAGTGACATCAATGCAATCTTCTTGCATCACACTCCTTATGTCATTTTAGAATACAGCTAATCTCCTCAAACTAAAAGGCTCATTACCCAGCAAACAGAAGTCTCTCTTACCGCATCCAAAGGTTATATAAGCCAATATTACGTTAATTTTGTTTATGAATACAAAGTGCTAGAATGCACAAAATACATGTGTCATGTAGTGGGTATATCCCTGCACTTTTTATAAAATGGTCATAATAAAGGGAGAACTTTTGTCTCTTCTAACCTTGTAGGGGTTGAAAGAATAATTCTGATCATGGGTCCATTTGTTAAGAAGTGCAAACCCAGCTACAGCTTCATTTTCTGGGCTCTCTACAAATTTCCCAATCCTTACCAACTTTATTTAAGACATTTTGGTTGATGTTTCCTTGCAACCTACAGAGGCAGAAAGTGTAAACTTTCATTTTGATTAACCAGAGGCAAAGATAAAGTTTAAACTGGCAGTCAGAAGTAGCCCCTTTTATTTTTCCACATGTCTCTCTTCAGGGTAATTCCTGCAGTCTAACTTCAGTGAGTCTATAATCCTCCATATAATAGTATAGAAATATAATCCTATTTTACAAATTCTAAACCAGAGGTGGACAAACAACGGCCTGTGGGACCATCCTGCCCGGCCTCTGAGCTCCCGGCTGGGGAGGCTAGCCCCCAGCCCCTCCCCTGCTGTCCCCCCTCGCCTGCAGCCTCAGCGCAACACCAGCGCTCTGGCCCGCCGCTCCTGCCAGGCAGTGCAGCAGTGTGGCTGCGAGCACCTGCCACTCTGAGCAGTGTGGTAGGGGGGTGGGGGATTGGATAAGGGGCAGGGGGTTCCAGGGGGCGGTTAGACAGGGTGGAGGTTCGGGGGGGCAGTCAGGGGCCGGGGAGCAGGGGGCTTGGATAGGGGGTGGGGTCCCAGGGGCCGGGGGTGCGGATAGGGGGTGGGGCAGTCAGGGGACAGTGAGCAGGGGGGTTGGATAGGGAGTGGGATCCTGGGGGGCGGTTAGGGGCAAGGGACAAAGAGCAGGGGGGTTGGATGGGTCAGTGGTTCTGAGGGGGGTGGGAAGTGGGAGGGGGGGCAGAATCCAGGCTGTTTGGGAAGGCACAGCCTTCCCTACTTGGCCCTCCATAAAGTTTCACAACCCACTTGTGGCCCTCGGGCCAAAAAGTTTGCCCACCCCTATTCTAAACCAAAACACACTAGCCTTGGGTATCCAGCAGCCATGTAATCATTAAAGCCATTCAACAATTTGTAGCAACTTTTTCTGTTACCTCAAATAATGCAGTGTTCCAGCTTTTACTTTGTCATTACATAAGGCTCTATACTTTAAATAAGACACAGAATAAGATTCTGTTAAACAAAGAATGTGTATAACCCTTAGAATTACTCAGAACACCCAAAGGTAAACATTTTGTCCCAGATCCTCAAAGGTATTTAGCGCCTAACTTTCATTAATTTCAGTGGCAGTTAGGAGCCTAAATATCTTTGTGGATCTGGATCTATCTCCTGGATTTGTTTCAGAGTAGCAGCCGTGTTACTCTGTATTCGCAAAAAGAAAAGGAGTACTTGTGGCACCTTAGAGCTCTAAGTACTTGTGGCTCTAAGCATACTTTACAAAAAAAAGTATCTAGAAGTGCAGTTAGAAGAAATTAAACTATGCATATAAACATGAAGTTACATATGCATGTATGTCAGTACATATTTTTAGTATTTACTGAGCACTTCAAACATATAAAGTGATATCCAAGTATTCCTGTCTATATGGAACACCTAAGTACATGCCGCAGATTTAACCGTACATGCTGCAGATTTAAACATACAGTACTCTGTTAGCTTGACACAAGATTCGCAGAAGCATTGATATTTTCTTGTAGGAAATATTCACCATTCTTCGCAGAGAATCTGTTGGCTTTCTTATGATAGGCAGGAAAACAGGTGGAAAAGCCCAAGAAAACGTGTTAAAAAAACAAACCCATTGTTTAAATACAGACAAAGAAGTGAGAGATTTTGGTTTGTTCTAAAACTCCAGTGTATTTTTAAGCACTGCAGAAAGGATCTACTTTCTAATGAAACAATTTTCAGCAATGTTGAGCACCCATAAACCCCAGTGAAATAAATGGGAGCTACCAGTGTATAACATCTTTGGGGGAAAAAAAATAATCAGTGCCATTAGCACAAGGGATAAAGAGCATTAGCTTTTTTAATTTACTCAACTGATCCTGCAAACTAAGTATGCTGACGTCCAGGGGAGTTTGGCCAGTAAAAGGACTACTCAGCCAAGTAACAGGTTTCAGAGTAGCAGTCGTGTTAGTCTGTATCTGCAAAAAGAACAGGAGTACTTGTGGCACCTTGGAAGCTGACAAATTTATTACAGTTCATTAAGCGTGTGCAAGGTGTGTCTGACATAATCAAGAAAAATAAATTATCAGCTATAGGACTTAGATGTCCAGGTGAATAAGGAAACAAAGAAATGTAAATTCTGTCTTTAAAGGGTTCAGTACAATATAGCTGCTGTTCCTCTGCACTCAATTTCTTAGCTGTGATCTCAGGTACTGTAAATTTATGCCAATGTGTTAATGAAATCCCAACAGATGTGTGGGGAAGGTCACTTTTCACTATGAGGCTAAAGTTATTGTGAGCCACAGTCATCCGTTCTTACTTAAATAATGCAAATTAAAGTCAGTCACTTTATGGGTTACTCGTCTCTAGGTAAAATAATGCGAGTAAGATTTTGGCAGTGCTATCTCTGCTGCTCATCGTGTTTAATTATATCTGGAATTTTCACACTAAAGTGAGACTTAGAAGCTGTTCTTACTATTGCATTAAACATTTCTCACTTAATTACACTTGAGTACAAACCATGCTGACACTGTTACTATAATTGGGGCAAAGTCAAGATTTCCCCCTCCCCTCAATGTTTTAATACTCTACATAAGAGGATTCGAGAACTTTGTACAGCAAAATGATACTTTCAACAACAGAAGAGACTACTAAGCAGTCCAGGTTTAGCACCAGATCCTTGCTTTTAAGCAAGCTTTACAATGGTCACTATGGAATGTATATTGTACCCTTCATTCCAGATTGTAATCTACTCAATCCTTTGCTAGTTTTCGAAAAACAGCATTATGATCACTTTCCTTATATGAGACAAGCCTTTTCAGAAGGTCAATACACTGCAACAAAATGCAGTCCTACGAAAGTAGGGAATTGCTCCTCCCCATTCTTGAATATTTCAAACATGAAAATTCTCTTCAAGCAACATTATGCTTTAACAAGAAGTCTGACTGGATATTAAATTCTCAATTTTTAAAGGTGGAAGTTTCTGGAGTGTATTGTTCATAACACAATCAAAGTTTTGGTCTGAACTTTGACCTACTTTGAATTTTCAAATCCTAAGAGTTAAAAAGTAACTACTCAACTGCTAAGGGAGTTAGGGGTTTTAGTTAATTTTAAGGGATCCTCAAAAACATCCTGATCTCTCTTGGCAGCGCCATCCAATATTATAGAGTGGTGCTTATTTTACCATTATCTTTTTTTGGCACAGCTAACAATCACTTATACTTAGGGCATTTTATAATGAGAGAATCTGTATATAAGTCTATTTGATATATGAGAATCCCTTAACCATCACTTAAATGCGCTAACTTGTGAGGTGGAACTTAGAAGCACAGCACAAAACAAGAGTTTGATACAAGGAATAATAATAATAATAAAAAAAAGAGATTCAACTAGATTCAGATCAGACCAAAGGAACACCATTATAAGGCAGAAGCGAATCACAGTACACTTCATGAGGCAGCTTAGGTGATTCACACAGCCATGTTTACCTTTGAATAGTGACAGCTTTACAATGGATTGGAAAAAAGGTCTAAATCATTAGAGAATAATTTTAGATGGTTCACCAGTTTTTCTAGGCAACAGCAAACTATTTATGGTTATGTGATCATGTAAAGTAACAATCCAAGAAAACTATTGTTTTTGAGTATGAAGCACTCAAAAATAGCTATTCAACAGTTAGCAAAGTCAGTAAAAACATACAAAATTCCAGACTTATTCTGACCTTAGAGAGATGGAATTTTTATAGTTAGCTGCATGACTTTAGTATGAAAACAGTGATTTTTCCCCCCTACTTTTATTCTTTATAGTGCAATAGAATCTATCAGCCCCAGGCATGGATCAGGACCCCACCGTGCTCGGCACTGTACAAACAGAACAAAAGGACTGCCTCTACCCCAAAGAGTTTATATGAGGAAGAGCTTAGAGAAATCAAGTTTTAATTAAATCTAGTTTTGAGTATGCCACTTTTCTCAATCTTCCAGTTCTGAGCTGGTCGTTTAAGAATGTACATAGGGTTTTAAAAAATAAGTCTAAATACCAATTTTAAACATTGTTAAATCCAAAGAAAATTATTCTACATTCATTCCAATTAATGCCTACAAGAAGTTAAGAAAACTGATAATGCTATACATTCAGTCCACTACTGTACCTCAGTGCCTATTTACCAGCTTTATAAAATACGGAGAGAACTACTGATGAAAAAGCACTATAAGAGCCACATATATATTATTAAGATAAGCAAATTTCTATTGGAATTATTCAATGAACGTTCACAGTAAGTTGTAAACAGGACATGTGTAAAGAGGAGCTGAGAGCAGTAACTGACCACCTACACATAATAAAGATGTTCCAGTATTTACAATGTGACAGGTTTCAGAGGTGTAGCCCTGTTAGTCTGTATCAGCAAAAACAAGGAGTCCTTGTGGCACTTTAGAGACTAACAAATTTATTTGGGCATAAGCTTTCTGATGGAGTGGGTTATACCTCAGGAAAGCTTATGCCCAAATAAATGTTGTTAGTCTCCAAGGTACCGCAAGGACTTCTCCTAGTATTTACAATGTAATCAATTGCAAGGCCTTTAATTACAGGTAGGCAGGAGGCGGAGACAGGGTGTGGAAACCCCTAAGTATTATTTACAACTACTCTATTTTAAGCAAGCACTACAGCTAAAGCAAAAACACTCTCTTGACCGAGCTGCTTTATGTATTAGGTACAGCTTTTCAGAGAGTGGCACACAGTCTAACCCCTAAAAAGCGAACGAAGTTAAGGGAAGAACCAGTCCTTAAGCCAGGCGCACAAGCCACCCTTTAAATGCAGGGTTTGTTTTGCAGAAATCCGTATTCCTACCCAGTCACACACGGCCCAGAAGCCATGACTGCGAAGGTGGCACGATACCATTGCGCCCTATGGTACTTTGCTATTCCTGGTTAGCCTCCTGTTAACCCCCCCGGACCCCTAAGGCGCTGCCCGATGGCAAACGCCCTGCAGCTTCAATTGTTAGAGAAGAGCCCTCTCCCTCCTCCTGTGCGCCCCCAGCCTGGAGCGGTCTCCCATTTCCTCCCTCTCGAAGAGAGCCCCCTCCCCTTCTCCCAGCCCCAGCCTCTCGGGGCGAACTGTACCCTTCCGTCCTCTGCCCCCCGCCCGCCCTTTTCCTCCCCTCCCGCGGCGCGGTCCCCTCAGCCGCCCGCGCGCTCACACCCCTCCTCCGCGCTTTCTGTCCCATCCCTCCCCCGGTCCCCGTTCCCTTCTGCCCTCCTCTCCCCCCACATCATTCCCCGTCTCCGACTCGCCTGCCCCACCTCCTAGAGAGCCCCCCGCGGGACCTACCTGCCCCCACCCCCGCTCTCATAGGGACCCCCCCCCGAGACTTATCTGTCTCCCCCGCGCCAACCCCTGAAGCATCCGCCGCCGGAGAAGGCTCCTTCAGCGCCTTGGTCAGCGGGAGCCGGTGCCCTGCGCCCGGAGGGGCGAGCCCCGTCCGACGGGTATCCTCCACGCGGAGCCCGGCCGGGCTGCTCACCTTGCTGCAGGTCCTGCTGATCGTACCAGGGCTCATCGTCGCGGATCTCGAACTCCTCCACCAAGCTGTCGGCCAGCATCGCGGCCCCGGCTGCGGCTGCACGGGCGGGCGGGCGAGGCAGTGGCGCCGGCGTAGCGGCAGCCCGAAGGCTCCTCGCGCTCACAGCTAACCGAACCGCGGCGCAGGGCGAGGCGGGGATCGCTCAGCTCCTTTAAAGCCGCGGCCGGACTTTGCCGAGCGCTTCCGGATTTTGCCGAGTCCCCCCTCTCCAAGCCGGGCCCGACACCGCAGCCGCCAGCAACGTGGCATCGGCAACCGCCTTCTTACTAACCAGGGGAACGATTATTCAAAACGGGCACTCTGACCTGCCCGGCAGATAACCAATCGCGTGCCGCCACTCAGCGATCGACCGGAACGCCGACCAATCACGTGCAGAAAGCCTCCACTCAGCCAATGGAGAGGGGGCGGGGGGGAAGGTGGGTTTGAGGAAATTAAGTTCTGCCCCGCGAGTGAGCTGCGTAGCCTCCGGCCGGAGGGCGGAGACAACGAGTCGGTTAGTGATGGCTGTGTGGGGGCAGAGTGGATAAGGCTGTGAGGGGTTAATTCCCGGGGAGAAGGAAAGGGGTTTGGGGGAGGTTGGGGAGCTATCATAGGTGCTGAAACTAGGGGCGTGGGGGTGCTGTAGCACTTCCTGACTTGCACTGGTTTCCATCCTATGCAGGGTTTACAGTTTGGTTGAGTGGCTCTTAGCTCCCTCGCTATACAAATTGTTCCAGCACCCATGGGAGCTATGGGGGTGGGAATGGTGGTGAAGTGCAGGGGGATGGGGAGCTGTGGGTGGGGTGGGAATGGTGGTGAAATACAGAGGAATGGGGAGCTATGGGAGGTTGGATAGGATGGGTGAGCTATGGGGGGGTGGGAATGGTGGTGAAGTACAGAGCAATGGGGAGCTGTGGGTGTGGGATTGGATGGGGGGCTATGAGGGTGGGAATAGTTGAGTCTAGGGGCCTCATAGGTGAATGCTGTTAAAATAGTCCCTGAAGTGAACTCTGTGCATATGTATGGTCTATAAAGCATCCGGGGGTCCTTAGGGATGAATGCTTCATTCTGTTAAAATGCTTTCAAACAGGATTGTATACTGCAGCTCGCAGATGTCAGCCATGTCTTTTTATTGTAAACTTCCCATGGTGCTGTTGTTTGGTGAGGAATCGCTGGCCACAGTGAAGCATGATAGCAGCTGCTACCATGTTTGAAAATAATTATCCATGATAATACCTAGAAATTATATAGTACTTTTCATCCATAGACCCTTAATATTTATAAAGAAGGGTGACACTTTACAGATGGGGAAGGGTAGGACTGTTGGAGGAAGGACTAGTGACTTGCCCAACTCTACAGAGAACAAAGGTCTCCAAGTTGCTAGTCCAGTGAACTGTCCATAGACCCTTCTGTCTGGTTGTCAAGCACAGTTCTGTAGTATTAAAAAGGAGCAATGCTTGGTAACCATTAGAATTTGGGTTCTCTGACTTTTTTATGTAAAGTTGGATCGTGTTTCATGTATTCACCTTCCCTCCTATTCAAAATCATGCAGACCTCTTTCCCTTCCATTTGCAGTTATATCTCTGTCAATTACAGAAATTGCTTACACTCAACATTAGAAAGTATAATGTATTTGTAGCTACATTTTAATGTGGTTTAAAAGATGTAAAAAAGATGTGACCAGCCAGTTCTGAGGACTGCTAACAAGTGCCCAAAAGATTACAGTTTGGGAACCCCAGCCAATCTGACCTGGGGAAAAATTCCTTTCTGACTCCATATGGCGATCTGAGCATGGTGTCTGTCAGCTAGCACAGTTTGGACAGGGCTTAGTATTACCATTTGGAATCCATTTTCATCTCACTACCTTGGGTACTAGTTTTCTTTTACTCCTGGTCATTGCTTCTTGGAGAGAAGCAAGTAATATGCAGTATGATTGCTCTCTATAAATACATCAGAGGGATAAAAACTCCTCTCCCTCTCTGGTAATTCAAACTAAGTGTCAAAGTGAACATAAGAACAAATGGCTATAAACTGGCCACCAACAAGGTTAGGCTTGAAATTAGACAAAAAACCATCAGAGGAGTGAAGTTCTGGAACAGCCTTCCTAGTGGGGGAAAAAACTTAACTGGTTTCAAGACTGAGCTTGATAAGTTTATGGAGGGGATGGTATGATGGGACTGACTAAGATGGCAAGTGGCCCAATGGCGACTGCCAATAGCAAAAATCTGCAACTGCTGGAGATGAGACACTAGATGGGGAGGACTTGGAGTTGGTACAGAGAATTCTTTTCCAGGTATCTGCCTGGTGGATCTTGCCCGCATGCTCAGGGTCTAACTGATTGCCATATTTGGGGTCAGAAAGGAATTTTTCCCCGGGTCAGATTGGCTAGGTTTTTTCCACCTTCCTCTGCACTAAGGGGCATGGATCACTTGCAGGTTTAAACTAATGTAAATGGTGAATTCTCTGTAACTTGAAGTCTTTAAACCATGATTTGAGGACTTCAGTAACTCAGCTGGAAGTTAGGGGTCTATTTCAGGAGTGGGTGAGGTTCTGAGGCCTGCAATGTGCAAGAGGTCAGACTAGATGATCACGATGGTCCCTTCTGACCTTGAAGTCTATTTGAGTGGGAAGGTGGTCAGCTGAATCCAGTGGGACCCATCTATTACCTGCTTAAATAACGCAGTCTGTTTTGCTCTGTGGGATCCTCTAGCTCACGTGTACATTAGTTGCCATTAGGAAATTTGGAACTTTAAACATACCTGGTTACCCCTTCCTGATTCATACAAAGTTAAATCTCATGATTAGGATAGATATAGGTAGACCAGCGAAAGGGGAGGTAGAAAGGAATCATCACACATATTTACAGCATTGCACAGTTGGAGAGGTGCACTTCTTGCGAGAGGGAATATGGTACCAACCTTGATATGGAGCACTAGATCAGTAGTTCTCAAACTTTTGTACTGGTGACCCCTTTCACATAGCAAGCCTCTGAGTGCAACCCTACTTATAAATTAAAAACACTTTTAAATATATTTAACACCATTATAAATGCTGGAGGAAAAGCAGGGTTTGGAGTGGAGGCCAGAAGCTCACAACCCCCTCTGTAATAACCTTGTGACCCCCTGAGGGGTCCCAACCCCCAGTTTGAGAACCCCTGCACTAGATATATTGGCCAGTTCATTAGGCAATGCACTGGACTAAGTTCAGCCAGTGGTTTGAATAGCTATTTCAGATCCTATATTCCAGATTGTCATTAGGTATGCCTCTAGAGTTTTGTTTGGTTTCTGCAAAAAGGATTTATGAGGGAAATAATAAGGTTCACAAACTTTCTGAAACTGAGGACCCCGTTGTCTAATATTTTGGGGTAAGCAGTTGCAGACCTTGTGTCAAATCTAATTGTATAGATAAATATAAAATGTACATGTAAATTTTGGGGGGGAAACCAGAAAAAAAAGATTTTAAAAAAAGTCTTGATTTACTAGCACGGTACCAGAGTATGGGTTTGCACTAGTGATTACAGTGCAAGACTGGGGTCTAGGGATACAATTTTTGACAAATGATAAAATTGTTCTTCGATACACATGTACCATAGGTATTTTAAGTACTCATACAAAATTAAGAAACTTCATTGATCTCTTAATACTGTAGCTTATTGACTCAATTTTATAGACATTTTGTTGTACATTTTGAAAGTTGGAAAGAGACTGAATGATAAAGCTGACCAACATGGACTCTAGGGATCCCTTCTTGCAGTCCTAACATAGGCAAATCTCCAATGGCTTTTCATTTTCCGAAGTAGTAAAACTAAAATGTGGCACGCTGTAACATGGAATTCAGTAGTCCTCTATTAGCAAGGATTATAAATATCAATTGTACTTAATCAATAAGTAATTATAAGTATTTTTCTTTTTTTATAATTAGAAGAAGAGGAGACATTCACAATTTGGAAAATGAAATTTGTTTTAGGAATTCATCCTAATGCCCTGGCATATTCCATGACCACACTAGGCGCTGGAATGATGAACAGTATCTTTAATTTCTACTATGTTAAGCTTTTCTTAAACCAATACAAGATTTCAGAAACAGCATTTCATCAAGCACAGGTATAGTACATTGGAACATGGATTTTCATATTGTTGTGCACAGTGTTTGTATAATAATAATGAAATAATTCTGCTTCATTGATGAATCAATTATTGACATACTGCAAATATAATTAAATATGTGATCCTTAATAAATTGTAGGTACATTCAAAGTTTATTAATAGTTTTAGATTTAAAAAAAAATCCATTGTTGGAAGTATGTTTGTTACTCTGACAAACTTCAAAATAAAGTTTTTCTTTACCAATTTTATGTCCCTGTTCAGCAAAGATTTATACATATGTTAAATTGTTGTTTAAAGTTAAATATGGCCATGATCCTGAAAATCCTTACTTATGTGAGCAACCTTATGCATGTATGTAGTCCCAATGAATTAAAAGGGTCTACTCATGTTCTCAAAGTTACTTATATGCACAAGGGTTTGCAAGATGAAGGGCCATGTGTGTAAGTCTTTGCAGGACTGGGGTTTAAGGCCAGATTTTTAAAGGTATATAGGCAGCTAACAATGCAGGTAGGCACTCAGTAGGATTTTCAAATGCACCTAAATGCCTAACACCCACTTTTGAAAATCCTGCTACGTGCCGGTAGGTATCTTAAAGCACCTAAGTACTTTTAAAAATATGGCCTTAGTCCATTTCCATTTGGCAAGCTTTCCTCTTTTGTTTTCCAAGTAGAATTGTACATTAAACAAATATGACATAGTGTACTTCATTGTTTGTGCATCAATATCCTCTGTTAGTAGAGATTTAGAAATAGTTTAATTTAGATGACTCTACATACAAATATACTTAATGTTTGTTTGTGAGTGTACAACATACAAAATACGTTTAACCTTTCCATCATATAGGTCAGCACTTTTGTTATTCCAGATGTTATGTATGTCTTGATGAATCCTACAGAAAAATATCACTAATGAGAAATTCTGTATTTTTCTTCTCAGGTAGTTTTTATGATCTGGAATGCCATTAATGACCCTCTCTTTGGGTATATTCAAGACAACTCCAAAGTCCCATGTTGCTCAAGACGTCAGTTTTCAATTTTATATGGAGCACCATTGTATGGCTTAGCTTTTCTGCTTCCCTGGTTTCCTTGGAAACATTATCAGGAAGGTGACTGGCTTAATGGTCTTCACCTTATTGTTGCTTTATGTGCTTTTGATGGCTTGCTTACATTTGTGTTGCTAGCACAATGTGCGCTCTTTGCAGAAATTTCAACTAGACATGAAAGTAGACTTCAGCTTATTAACTATAACCAAGTGGCAACATTAGTTGGATCAACCAGCATTCTTTTTTGTGGTCTAATATCAGATAATATGGAAAATTTTGCCTATTTTCAAACCTTTACTGTTTTGGTTGCAGCACTAGCAACTGCTTGTATGTGTTACACTGGGATATATAGCACTAGTCAGTATGAACAGAGAGAAACTCCTGTGGAGAACACTAGCTTAGAAAATAATAATAAAGCTCTCTCCTGGTCCTCTGTAATTTCATTGACCAAACAGATAATGACACAGAAAAACTTTATACTTTTTGTGACCATGAACTTCTTTCAAGTCTTCCACCTAGCCTTCTGCAACAATTTCATGATGATCTTTGCGGATAATCTCATCCCTAAGGATGTCCTTTCCTCTTTTATAAGAAGCATCATGTATGGAGCTGGCTTTATTTGTCCTCAGGTATGCAACAATCCTTTTAATCTTTTATTTAAAAGGAAAATGCAGCTTACTTTTGTGCTAGTTCTCAGTAATTAAAGTATCTGTTTACACTGCTTGGACAAAATACTGTATCTGGCAGAAACCTTTTATTAGTCTGAGGAACAAATCTTGTGCACCAACATTATAAAAAGAACTTTAGTCTCGTCTAGTCTAGCCAAAAAGGCAGCATAGGGTAGCAGAGAGAAGGAGGGTAGGCAGATAAAATAACAGTCAACAAGAAGAGAAAGTAAATGTTTTTGTGTTTCAGGGGCTTAACAATTTAGAATAAGAGAAGGAATATAGGCTCAGTATCAGGAAAAAATATCCTAAAAGTGAAATGTATTGAAGAACTTGGTGTTAATTTTGCTTAGTTTAATGTGTCTGGATGGTGAGGGAATCCCCATTGCTTTCAGACATTTAAAACTAGATGGGACAGAACTCTGGAAAATAAATGTTAGGTATAACCGACCTCCCCCAAATGAACATTCTCTGCATCATCATGGGAATTGATGAAGGGGCTAGATGATCTAACAAAGCAAGGTCTGTCAACTCACCTGCATTTGAGGGAGTGAAGCCTTCTAATTCATTTTGTCATTCATTCATCATCTGCATGTAGAACAGTGGTTCTCAACTCTGGTCCACCGCTTTTTCAGGGAAAGACCCTGGCGCGCCGGGCCGGTTTGTTTACCTGCCGCGTCCGCAGGTTCGGCCGATCATGGCTCCAGGCCAATGGGGGCTGCAGGAGGCTTCAGAAAGCGGTGTAGGGCAAGGGACGTGCTGGCTGCCCCCGCAGCCCCCATTGGCCTGGAGTGGGGAACCGTGGCTAGTGGGAGCCGCGATTGGCTGAACCTGCAGACGCGGCAGGTAAACAAACTGGCCTGGCATGCCAGGGGCTTTCCCTGAACAAGCGGTGGACCAGAGTTGAGAACCACTGATGTAGAAGGTGAGCAAGATCTCATCCCAAGAGAACCAAATATGGTTTGCACTGGAAGGGAAAGAGGACCAAAAGGATTAGATGTGGACAGCAGTGGGAGAGGAGTGAGAGAAAAAATAATGCAAAAAGATGCCCCACAGAGAAGACAAGTGTTCTTGTTTTTAGATAAATAAATAAAGTCTTCCTGCTCATGCCCCCCTAAAAACTTGTATAAAGCTGATCTTCAAAAACTTTCCATAGATTTACTTCAAATGTTTATGGTTTGATTTTCTCAAATAGTGAGCATCTGCAGACTATATACAGATGTTTTGAGTGCCTAGCACTTCTGAAAATCAGGCCATTCATTTTTAATGTGAACAACTTGTGTTCTTTTTAATAAATAAATTAATAACATATAAAAGGAGACATGGAAAAGTAGTAATTTAATGCACAGCTAGGAATTTGTTATAGTTTAAGCTTCTGCTGACATACAGCAATTAAATACAACTAATATATATTCTTTGCTGCAGAACTTATAAATATCTACCATTAAAACTCCCTGCCCCTCCAGAGATTTTACAGGTCTCTTCTATAACTCAAAAAAACACCTAGGTAATAAACTTCTTTATTCTAAGTAAGTAAGATAGGAATATATCTGACAGAAACTACAGAAATTAGGACAGCCTCAGTAACTTTACACTCAATATATACCAATCACTGCTGATCAAATCAACATGACAGTCTAAAATGAACAATCGTTCAGAAAACACATTTCTCTCTGCTTCCCAAAGATTCATTATTTAGAAGGCCACTGAACTGTATAAAGTTTGCTGTGACCTTATTTTTCTTGGGTTTTGTCCCTTCAAATTCAAGATATAACAAGAGAATTCTCCGACAGCAGTGTCCTGAAGTTCACTTATTGTAAAGCATCCAGCCTACATAAAAGAAAGCTGCTTTGTGGATTATGCTTGTCTGGCCTTTACAAAGCTAGATCACGGCTTCTATTAAGGGATGGCAGTTGGTGTGTGGGATAGGACGCATATCCTGAATATGCCCTGGTGTTGCAATCAAAGGACTTAAAAATTAAAGCCTAAAGCATCAACTGATTCAATATTTTTCTTGGAAATACAGGGCTTTTATTGAAAGACTCCAACAAAGTTTCTGAAGCACTAGAGCTTGACGCTCCCACGGCATGTTGATTTTTCTTAATTATGATGAAAGGAGGTCCAGTTCATTAAAATAACATGCATTACACATCGGTTACTATATCTAAATATGAATACATTTTCACAAAGTGTCAGATAATAGATAATTTTTTTTAACATATAGTTCCAGTCAGATTTGTACTTCTTTGTATTACAGCCACTTATGTCAATTCCCTGCTTAACCTGCTCATTACTCTGCATGGTACTCAGTTTTTTAAGAAGAAAGCTTGAATTACCTCATAATATTTGCCACAATCTTTTTTAAGATTCATTCTATTCATGTGTGGAGCATTCAAAAATGTGTTTGCCTTTTGTTTCCTTGTGCTGAATCTTCAATCCATTCTGTGTCTAACAATGAGGATTGATGCTGTTTAAAGTAATTAAGTATGGGAAGAAAAGTGCAAGGGGAGTGCCTTCCTTTTGTGAAATGCTTATTGAGTTTGAAATCATTAATCTTGGTGGCTAATTAATATTGAAGGAAAGAGAGCATTGTTATCTTGTAACTCATGGAAGGAGCTCAAATCTGACAGTGATGCGAACCATATACCTGGGTATATAGTGTGTCATTATATTAGAAAAATAGAAGGCACTATGTACATTCAAAATGTCCTCCCATTTGAAAATGGAAAGTGAGGGATGGAAGAGAAAAGAAGAGTTTAATTTTTGTGCATTAAAGCTTGTTATCACTGCAACTTTTTAGTGCATTTTCAGTATTAAATCTTAATCTTAAAACACTATTACTTTGATTATATGTTAGAGCATTATAGAGATCATGAAATCATGTTTTAAGACTGAAACTCCAATTGTCTTTAAGGTATGCCTCAATCTGTTGTTTTTATTTGCTAACTTCCTATTGTAACAAAAATATATATATATATATATAGTTTAAGATATTTAATTCTTTATTTGGAGTGTCCAGAAAATAAACAACTATTTCTCAAAAGCAAGGAGAACAAGATAAGAAGCCAAATGTAATTTCACAATAGGCAAATGTGGGTGAAACAACATCTTAAATATTTTAACCAAAAATAAGTTCAATAAAATGTTTGTTACCATAAAGTGAGGATGATAATCCTGAGGAGTTGTGAATCAGGAAACATCATGGGGAAAAATTCTAGTGTATGATTCTACCTGATCTTAAAAATTCTATATACAAATTATGGAGTGTTTTAACCGTTCTTTTTGCTGTGGGCCTAACTCTAAACTATCCTTTATCATAACTTTTTGCAAAAACAGCATTCTGTGTTTTATTAAAATGCAATTACCATATCATCAGAAAAGTGACTCTGTAAAATGACATTGTGGAATTTTGTATTTATTCCCTCACAGTACAGGTGAGAGTTGCCAAGTTTTTCAGTCCCACTTCTGTACTGTGAGCTATGTTCTTTCTACCTCTTATGTCACTAGTAATAAAGATTTTGCTTCTAGAATTTAGTTGACAGTTTTGCTAATGTATGAAAGAATGGAATCCAGCTGTACTGGGTTTGCTTTTTAATAGTGATAGACTTTTCCTTAAAGGTGGGTGGTATCTGTGCTTGATTTTCACCCCTGAGTCTCAGTTTCTTACCTCAGGACATAGGGAACTCCCCAAGCTTTTAAAGGGTTTGGAATGTAGCAGTAGTATCTTTCTTTGCTGGTACTATTCAGGTTACTTAGGGGCTCAACATCTAAAGGTCAGTTTTGGTCTAAATTGTTTCTGTGGGCTTCATGACTAAACATTTTTCGGATGTTTTTATTTCAAAGTGTTTTAATTAATTCAGACTTTTGTGACATAATGCATGTGTGGATTTCTAATGCCCGAATATGAAAATATTGAAGGATAATTTTCAATACTGAATTTATGGATTTGATTCTCTTCTTTAGATTCACATAGACCTTTTGCTCAACATTTTCAAACTATAACTTGCTTTAGATTTAAAAGTTAGCACAATCTGTGACTAAAACATCAGTGTTCTGTAGAAAAACAACATTTTTATAAATTAACATTTCCAGGTTGTGAATTGGTTTTCTTCATTCTTTTTATTAGCGTATGCAGTCAAAAGTGAATTACTGGATGTGACACATCCAAAAAGCTGATATTTTATTGTTGCTAGCACTTTGTGTAGATTGTTGCATGTTGAAATCTGGAAACTTGAAATGGAACTATGAGTACTGCGCATTCAGTATCTACCTTTCCCAATACCTTTTTCTACAATAGAAGCAAAACTAGTAATCTGTTACGATAGGATTTCCCAGTGAAACTGTTTTATCAATTACAAAAGTGGCACTGAGTAATAGTGGTAGTAGAAGTTTACCATATATGTCCATTGATATCAGAGCCATTGTGATGTTAATGAAAAATTACAGCTTTGAAAGATTTCAGAGTGGTAGCCATGTTAGTCTGTATCAGCAAAAAGAACAAGGAGTACTTGTGGCACCTTAGAGCCTAACAAATTTATTTGGGCATAAGCTTTCGTGGGCTAAAGCCCACTTCATCAGATGCATGCAGTGGAAAATACAGTAGGAAGATACACAGACTAACAAATTTATCTATCTTCCTACTGTATTTTCCACTGCATGTATCTGATGAAGTGGGCTTTAGCCCACGAAAGCTTATGCCCAAATAAATTTGTTAGGCTCTAAGGTGCCACAAGCTTTAAAAGAAAACCACACATTTTGTTCAGTCCAGTAGTCTAAGTTCAAATGGTAAGAAACACTTTTCACTATGAACACACTGCAAAATAAACTGCATAAGGGATATCGGACATTATGCTCTATGGTATGAGCTAATTGCTATCTGAAGTGGGAAGCAATATTTACCCCAATGTAGAGTAGTGCACAGACTGATTCTGGGTGAAGGGAGAGCATTTGTCTCTGAAGCATCTGTTTTAAAACAGAGATAGGACCATCCCACTGGTCCTATCATTCTTTTCTGTTTGTGCAGTTCCTATGTTCTTAATTTGTGAGCGCATTTGAAAATGTTACTGATTCAGATTTCCCCTTTCAGAAAATATGCATGTTTGCTAATTAGAAGAAGTACTGTGTAGCAGTAAACCATTTATAGCATCCAAAACTCTGTTTTCTTAAAAGAAGTACTGAAGTACTGTATTAAGTATATACTTAATATGTATCTATTATCTTTTCAGTGCCTTGTGCTTCTCAGTCATACTTTGCTGAAGAAGTTTGGATATTACAGGATCATCTTGTTTTCCTTTTACTTAGAAGGAATAGCTGCCGCTGTCATGTTTGTTCTAGGACCAGAACACTACTACCTGCTGGCTGTTTATCTCACAACAAACATGTAAGTAAATATATACCTTCAAGGATACTATTTTTTTTTTTTTAAATTAACAGCTTCCTACGCCTTGTGAACGGAGTCTGTGAGGTCACTTTGTTTTTACACTCTTTTTGTCATACCCTTGTGGTAGCTTGAAGAATTTCCTACGATAAGTTTTGCTCTTTTTCCTTTTGTTCTGTTTCATGGGTCTGAAAAGGAGCTGCAATTAAAATGGCAACTCTTGTTTAAGAGTATTTCAACTTTTAGTTACTGCTTCTATTTTCTTTTTAAAATTAACAATCTAATATATACAATAATTAGAGTTTGCAGCATTGTCTCCAGCCACATCAGTTTTAACGTTGGTCAAATGCAGATTCCATTGACACAGACTTTCCCGTTTACCCAAACAGCAGTTTCCCACCACTTCTTCAAGTAGTGTCCCTATTGGTGTTCCCACTGTAGGTGTATCTGAGTCCCTGTGCCTCAGATTGGAGATTTTAGGTAGCAGTGTCTGTTTGGCTCACACGTGCTCTCCCTGTCTCGAGGCTATCTAGCACTGCGCGGAAGAACTGCGCTCAGTTCCTTCTCAGCTGCCTTTGGCCTGAAACTGAGTACTAGCAGAGTGCAAGAGAAATTCAGTTCTAAACTTTATTTTAGTTTACAGAATAGCTAGTAGAGTTTCTGTTGTTTAGATTCATACTATTCCTTTTCCCTTTTCTTTTAATATTGAAAAATTAAAGATTTTAGATCCCTCCACCCCACAAAAATGCTGGCAATTCAAGTCACTGTTGGCTAAACAACATTAAATTTGTTTTCTTTGGTACTGCTATAGCATGAAACCTCAAGGTTATTTCACAGAACAGGTAGATCAGCGAGGTGTGGAAAACCCTCAAAAGGAAATACTTCATTAAACATTTTTAAAAACAGCCTTCTCAATTAGAATAGGATGGTGTTAATTTCATGGTCTTCCCTTCCTACCTTGCCTGTCCTCTTTGCATATATTTTCTTTCTCTCTCTTCTCCCCTTCCCCCCCCCACCCACAGCCCCAATCCTTCCAGGATTTCAGTCATGGGCTATTGTAACTAAGAACTATGTGACAACTGAATTACATTATCCAGTAATATATTTTCCTCATTTCAAGTATTCAAGTTTCCTTAGGAAAAAAATCTCTCAAGATATGTGAAGGTTATTTAGCCCAAAAAGGACTTTTGTAATTTGAATCTAATTTTACCAAAACTTAGCAATACATGCAAATCTATCATCCTGTTTATTGTTTCATTTGGTTCTATTGATCATGTGTTAAATGTATTTGTTTACCTTTATCATTCTAATTCTGTCACTTGTTTTAAGCTTGTTTCCTATCTTTCCCTTCCAGTCCTCTGCATGTCCTTTTTCAGATTTCTGGAGGAGAATTTTAGTTTTTTCTTCTGAGATGTTCCTTTTCTCCATTCAAGTCAGTTTAAGTTGGTATTAACCTCAGTAAGTGTCCTCTTTCACTTCAATGCCAAACTGCTATCTTGAAATTCCAAAAAGAGTTGAGAAAGTTTTAGGTTTGTATACAGGTTTCTAATTCTTGATTAAAGTAACAGCTCTAATATTTATTTGGAGAACTGATCTTTAAATAGATCTAATAGCCATTTTTAATTTGAAGCAATAATACTGTGTTAATTTACTTGATGAGAGAGTAAAGTGTGTGTGTGAGAGAGAGAGAGAAACACACACACACACACACAACCATCCAATACAGTTTTCTTATTGAAAAAAGTATGTTTAGTATCTATCAACATTTTGAAATATTTTGTCTTTCTATAGGGTAATTGTTCAAGCGTCATTCAGTTTGTTTAACCTGCCCTTGGCAGATATTGTTGATGCAGACTTAATAAAACACAAACGGAGGTATGTTGATCTTACTACTGCTCACAAAATGAACTGTAGCTAGTGTCATCAAATTCTCTATACCAAAGTTAAGTTTCATACACTGAACACTCTGAACATATTAATCTAAAAAGGATTCTTAATTTGGTAAAAAAAAAAAGTTTTCTATTTTTTTTAAATTACAACTATTTTTAAGAAGTTTCACTTTATATTTACTTTTAATATGATAAGTGAATGGGAATTCATTATTACTGTACATTGCTTTAAGTCTTTTGAAATTTTATGTTATTAAATAACTTTTTCCCAGATTATGTCCAAATAAATGCAGAAATTATTGTGACATTCTTTGGCTCCAATCCTGCAAACACTTGCTTTAAGGGCTTAATTTACACACACAAGTAAAGGTAAGCACATGCATAAATGTCTGCAGGATTAGGCCCTGAGTAAATTTAACAAAGGAATGAATTTAAACACTTCCATTGTAAACTCTATTATATTTATAAGAGCCCAGTCCCACAAACATTCACATGGTTAGTCCTCTTGATTTCAGTAGAAATACTCCCATGTCTAATATTACTCAGAGGCTTAAGAGTTGGCAGGATACAGCCTTTCTAATATAGAGAAGGTATCTGAATGTTTGAACTATACCATTTAACAAGCAAAATTCAAAGTCTGTGTAGCTGCCGTTCAATTTTTTAAATAAAAATTGATAAAACTTGCTGTGATATGCTGTACTGTGATTCATGTATCTTTTTGATTTATATCAAAGTGCAATTGACTTCCTGTTGCTCTCACAAATATACTGATTTCTATACCAGTGGGGTTTCTGGTTTCAGTGCTGTTTGAGGGGGAGAAGGAGAATCAGGCTCCCTCTAAGGGCAAATCCTGCGAAGACTAGAGCACGTATATTACTTTATACCTGTGAATAGTTCCATTAGCTTCAGTGGGACTATTCCAATGCATAAAATTGAACCTGGGTATAAGTCCTTGCAGGATTGCGGTCAGTGTCTATGTAGACCAAATCTCATAAGTGGTACATTGAATTTTCTTCAGTAACTTGAAGGTGAAGTGGTATAATTTACAATTTAAAAATATTTTTGATACGACGTTCCCCCAGTCCATATACAAGACTTGAAATTATTCTGAATAACAATCAGATTGCTTTGTTTGAAGAACACTTAATACATGAAGAGCACTTGAATAAATCAGTTTCTAGTACCAAATCACGTCTTTTACAAATATAAGTCTATCCTATTTTTCTCTTTTCCTTGTTAATTGTATGCAGTCGCAACTCTTGAATCACCAGACTATGGGCCTGATCCAAAGCCCATTGAAGTCCATGTGAATCCTTCAGTTAGCTTCAGCGGGTTTTGGATTAGGCCCTTTGACACTGTTCTATTAGATCCCTGATTCTTTTATTTATGGTCAAGTAAGGTAGTTGTGGGGACCTAAGATAGTATAAAAGGTATGTTTATAGATTTTTTTTTTAAAAAAAACTACTTATCTAACTGGAATGTAGTCATTTCATTATGATATCTGGATCATTCACTGACTAGAATGTTGATGGTAATTATGCAGTTATGTATCCTGATGGTTAATATTTGAGTCTGAACAGTACTTAAATAATGAATATAATAAGTGCTGTAAGTGATGTATATTTATATACTATGTAATATGGATTAATACGTGTCTTGAATATTTCAGATCACCACTTTCCTCCATGGTTTTTGGTACCAATGCTTTATTTACTAAGCCAGCCCAGTCTTTGGCTCCTATGCTTGTGGTTACAATACTAAATCAATTTGGATATGAGAACCTGAATAATAAATTTTCTCAGCCTGATCCAAGGTGAGTTCAAAAGTGAAGTTTTAAGTCACAACAAGTTAAATAATGTTATACAATTATTACAAATTAATATGCAGTTAGCTTGCATCAGATGTGTTGCGACTTTGCTTCAATAAATTTTCAATTGGTCCTCATCTCACTGACATAAAAAGGCTGTCCCAGTAGATATTTAGTCTGAAAAATGTACTTTTTAAAGAGAAGACATGGGAAAACTTGCCACATGGTGGGTGTGCGTGCATTTGTGGGTGTGTGAAAAATTCATTTCAGTGTATGATTGTTTTTGTCATTCTGTTGTGCAAAATTAAAAAACAGTCAAACCTGTGATGTTCCAACTTTGACTATAACTATTACCAAAACCACAAAAGTGTATTTATTTCATAAATATAGTTACTAGACATATTTAGTACAGTAGGACTGTGACTAATGTATTTTGTTTTTGAGAGAAATGATACAATTATAGGAGGAAGAGGGGTTTGGCTCAACTAGGTAAATCACTTCGGTTAGAGTACAGTTTCCCATTCTTATCTTAATGGCCTTATTTTAGTTACTTCCTAAAATTTTGCTTTAATTAAAGAAAATTCTTAAAAAATACAGAGAGGACAATCATTTATAAAACCTCCTTGGGGAAGGACCTTTAAGGAAAAGAGAGTGGAGATGTGGCAGATGTGTCTGGAATCCTATTCCTGACCCTAATGAACTGTAGAAGAAAGGCATAGAGGTAGGTTTGGAAGGAGGACAAGCTGGGGCCATTCAGAAAAGCAGCGTCAGTAAAGTGAAAAGTACTTAGGGCAGGGGTAGGCAAACTACAGTCCGCGGGCCACATCCAGCCAGCCAGCCAATTTAATCCAGCCCGGGATCTCCTGCTGGGGAGTGGGGTCTGGGGCTTGCCCCACTCCCGTGCTCCAGCTGGGGAGAAGGTTCATGGACCGCTCCACGCGTGTGCCACAGCTCCCAGAAGCAGTGGCATGTCCCCCCTCCGGCTCCTCCTATGTGTAGGAGCAGCCAGGGGGCTCCACATGCTGCCCCCACCCCAAGCGCTGCCCCTGGAGCTCCCATTGGCTGGGAACTGTGGCCAATGGGAGCTGTAGGGGCAGCGCAGCATGCAGAGCCACCTAGCCGCACCTCCACTTAAGAGCCAGAGGGAGGACATGCCGCTGCTTCTGGGAGCTGCTTGAGGTAAGCACTGCCCAGAGTCTGCACTCCTGAGTCCCTCCCGGGCCCCAACCCCCTGTCCCAGCCCTGATCCCCCTCCCATCTTCCAAACCCCTCAATCCTAGCCCAGAGCACCCTCCTGCACCCCAAGTCTCTCATCCCCAGCCCCACCCCAAAGGCTATAACCCCAGCCGGAGCCCTCACCACTGACTTAGACAATTTCTGTATCTTTTTGATATATTCTAAGGTGGTCTGGAATGAATGAAGGAAATTATTAGCGAACCAACCCATTCTACTGTGTCTTTACCCTCTCTTGCTTTATGTTTCTCATTAAAACACATGTCTTCCTATAAATCCTAGCTCATCCCTCAGGGAAGTAAACAAAAGTTGTGAACAAAAATAAACAAATTGTGGAACTAAACATCAAAAAAAAAATTTTTTTTGACTCAGGCAGACCCCTGGCATGTAAAATTTCAGCTTGAACAGTTAGTTTGGTAAAGTAATAGGCAACCAAAAATGGAGTCTTATAATTGGAAGTGTCAAGCAATCTTAATAGTAGGCAGTGCTACCAGTCCAATCTCTAATAATAGAAAATACCTCAGTTTAACACTTGTTGTTCACAGTTCAGAATCTGAATGTATACTATGCAGCAGAATAGGAACATTTTTATCAGGGAATAATCATAACTGATATCCTGTCGTTTTTAAAACACTGATAGGCCTACAATCAAGCTAAAAAACTCACTACTTTCCGTTATATTTTACTTACTATTGTTACAAATAACATCTACGATGACTATTACTGAAAGGTTAGCAAAAAAATATTTTTCTTGATTTTCCCCCCTTTCACAGTTTCCACTGTACACTGTTTATTTGTATAAATCTTTCAGACAGCAACAGGGGAAAGGAAAATTTTAAAAAGAAAATGTGAATTTAAAACCATAAGCCATTAGCAGGTGTAATACCTGAAACCACTTTTCACTTTTTTCTAAATAACTCTATTTCAAATCACCTGTCCCTTTAAAGAAATAAAATATCCCATATGTAACTTTGTTTTTCATAATTTATGCCTGAGGGCGTAATCCTATGAACTTTAACTTTTAAGATGAGTTTTAAAGTAATATCTGCCATATTGTGATACAGTAAACGTATTGACTTAGTGCTAAGGGAGGTTTCCATATAGGAAATCAGTATTAAGGTCTGATCTTTCAAACCTTTAGTCATACAAAGAATCATATTGAACCCACTGAATTACATGCATGAACAAGGATTGCTCACTTCAGCAAGGATTTGTACAATTGGGCCCAAATGATTATTTATTGAACATTGTTAAAGCATACAGGAAAACACAGTCCCTGCCCCAAAGAGCTTCCAGTTGAATACACATAGAGAACATTCCAAGCACACACTATACTTGAGGATCAATGACTGTGAATATTTTTTTTATGTGGATTCATACTACTGACTACAATGAATTGTTCTCATTGACAGGCTTGGTGGATGTGTGTTTTAGGGAGGGATTTGAATTACGACTATAGTCATTTGGTACATGAGGATAGGAAGGGAGTTGCAAGAGGGAGTGGCATAGAAGAGGCATAGAAATGAATGGGAAGGTAAGGTACATATGGGCTATTTAAGGTGGGTGGCTTGGGAGAAGCATAGGAGTTTGAGAAAATGAAGGCTGAAATGTAGGCAGTGAAGGTGTTGTACAGAGTTTCGAAAGTGCAAGGGAGAAATTTTAATTTTATTTAAAAGATGATGATGAGAAATCAGCACATAGATTTGAGGAGGGTAGCTACATGATGACAACAATGGGAGGGGAAGATGATTTTGGCAGTAACATTTTGTCTGCTATCAAATGGTGTTTAGTGTTAATGTATCTAATTAAAATCAATTTAAGAACTAGTCATTCAGACAGGAGACAAATGACTTTTACACATGGCACACTGGAGGAATTCTCTTCTGTTTATTAAGCCTTTATTGTTAAGGACGCTTCACTTGTCTCATTCAGTGTTAATCATTGTTATCGCTGAAGAAAAATGCTACTCTGTATATTGTACATGGGTCCCAAGGGATTTCATTGTCAGGCATCAGTAAAGCTTTTATCAAGGGAAACCAATTTACATGTTGGGTTTTTTTTTATATATATAGTACTGTACTAATGAAAATGTGGCTGGTAATTTACAGGATTGGAGGGTCAATTTTTGTTCCTTTTGGTTTATCCTAAATAGTTTTCCCTAGAACATTAGATCCCTTTTTCTGCTCTATAAGAAATATATAGTTTTAAACCTCCCTCTCCTGGAGATCCACTGAAATTACAGTCAATCATACTGATAAAACACACTGGCAGTAGTTTGTTGCCCTCTTTATTATTATTATTTCCTTGTATTTAGAAACAAATTACCAGATTATAAATAGATGCACAATATATAGATGGTGCACAATAAATAAGCTGTCAGTGCATCTGACAGTTGGAAATATCACATGATCTAGTAGCAGGGTAAACAATGTGCTGGATATAGTGAGGAACTATATTTTAGCAAGAGCGTGTCTTTGAATATATGCATCTTTGTACTGCATGCACAAAATAATTAAAGATTTTTAAGGCATCTTCTCCACCACTGTGATGTAATTTGAGCATTGTTCTTGATATATCCCAATGCCTCAATAGAATTATATTTAATATTTGTTCATTTTTCTGTAGAATACACCTATTTTACTTTTCATAATTCCTGTAAATGTCAAGTTTTAGAATAAAATATTAATCCATATTCTTTTGTTAAATCAGTGCAATTGTATTTAAACCAAAGCAAGATATCATCAGTACAAAGGCAAGGTAGGACTTGGCACAATCTTTTTCTTTCCTTTAGAAAAAGGTAAAATACTTGTTAAAGGTTGACATTCTTAATACTGAAAATTGCAGTCCTCTTTAATATACAGAAAGGTAAAATGCAGGCAAAAGCTGTGTAGCTTCACTATAGCACCCTGCCAAATTTGCCTTAGCCCCTTCCTGAAGGAACTTTATATAGGTAAATAGTTTACCCATTCACTTCTTGGATTCTCTGCTGGAACTGCCAACAAGAGGGCTAATTAATGCCAACCATGGTGGTAGTTTTTGTGATGCATATACTTGTTTACTTGGAAATGGAAAGCACCATTGAACCCAGGCCAGTAAATAACTATCAGATGCTAAATTGTGATCACTAACAGTAAATACTGAATATGAACCACTGACCTACCTGTGAAAAGTCCCATCTCCTGTAACCAATTGTCTAAGCAGTTAAGTAATTCCCTTAGTACTACTTTAATTTTTAAGCTTGTGCCTTGTCTTTGTCACTTGGTATTAACATGTGCACAATTTATTTAAAACAATTGTTTAACTTGGAATAAACTGTGATTGCATTGTGTTATACATTTAGGACCAAATCCTGGTTCCATTGAAGTCAATGAGGCCTGGATTCGGCCTTTTTTGATTGACTCATAGGGTTTGATCCAAAGCCCAGTGAAGTTAATGGGAGTTTTTCCACTGACTTCAATCAGCTATGGATGAGGCCCATAGTAGTCAACTTTCACAACCATTCTGTTAATCTCCCATCACATCTCACAGTGCTAAGGAAAAAGAGAAAATAACGTACTCTTCTTCTTGGAGACTGAAGAATTTTTTCAGAGACTGTCTCACCTTGAGTTCAGTTTCTTGATATTTCTTAATTAGAATCCAATAATTAACAGATTGCCAGTGGATAATTATCACAGCTGCTAGACAAATGCCTAGATGTGTTTCAAGCTGTCAGAAACCAGCCTGTTCATAAAGCAGTTATTTTAATTATATATTATAATTTGTAATACATAGTTGTTGATCTGCTTCTTTATGTATTACTCCTTAATAGAGCTTTAGATTAGGAAGTATCTTTGCACGTTTAAGGATGCAGAAGCCAGAATCTCAATGTACCTTTAACATGTAATATATATGGATGGTTTAATTCTTTATTTTCCCCTAAAAAATAATAAAACTGAATTAATCTTAATATTTTGGTAAATGCATTGAGTTCCATACATTAATCGTGACCTGTTCATAACATTTACCAGCCATAAGTACATTATACATAGTTAATGTCTCAGATTTTTAACTTTTAAAAATACCAGTATGTCCATATTGTTGTATTTTCTACTTTCTCCCATTCTTTTATTCATTCCCTTTAAAAAAATCTTTAATCATACAAAACTTTATAGGAGTTCCTGCTCTGTAAGGTGATATTGTTTTATACTAATTTTTATATTACCTACCACCGTTGTGTAATAGATTACTTAACGGGTCTGTTAGCTTGTCTATAGCATATTAATATGCACCCTACTTACCTAACTCAGCTCATTTATTAATAGCTTATTTTCTACAAACTACCTCGTGTTGGAGGAGCAGGGGGCATAAATAAGTTTAAGGGAATGATAGAGCAGTACATACATTCAACTCTAATTTTCTGATTCTATTTGGGAATAGCTTTTATGTTTGTGAATAGTGAGAAACCATATTCCCACTGTGACACTGGGGATACAAAAACATTGGGTTATTTTCATCCACAATTTGTATTTATATGCTACTTTTAATAAAGCTTGTTTAATCAGAATCAAACAAGCTGAATATCTATACATTGAGCTTTTGGTAAAATACAGAAAAACATGGGGATTTTTATTCCTTACTCACAAGAATCCATATGGTTATTTTCATGTTTTTTCTTCCAAAGTAAACCTGCTATATACTTCCTTTTAAAATTGACTGTGCTGAATAATCAGAACTATTTTTTTAATCTATTAAGAATTGATTAAACGGGGTGAAAACTGCATCTTGGGAAAACTGACATTTTTACCTTCTTCTCCAGTTTGTTTTTAGGTCTTCATGATGCTATGTTCTATTTGATCTGTCTGGTTCCACTTTGCATTGCAGTTATACAGATTCTGATGTGGACTCCCTTCTCCATACAGAACAGTCATATGACAGGCATACATTGAATCTTCAACACTTAGTCTATACAGGAAGGATTTAGATTTTGGTTGAATTGTGCACAGTAGAATTAATACATTTAAAATGTGAAAAAGCAGAATTGTACTTAATGGACTATTAGACCAAATGCAGTCTGAGCCATTAAATCAGTCATCTATGGTGGCTGTAAAACCTATCGTAAAGCATTCCCAGCCTTAACACACAGCCTATACGTAGCCTTTTCTAGTTCAGTTACCATACATATGGCAATTGTAGGAATGCTGGCAATCTCCAGGGGACTCTACTGAGCATACTGAGGAAGTGTCTTTACTCACTCCATTGCTAAAGAGATAAAGGCATGCCTGTTGTGTATAGATATTACTGGATTTTGAGGGGAGTTAGCATGGAGCAATGGATATGGCACCAGACTGGAAACCTAGTTCCCAGCACTACCACTGATGGGCTGTGTGACCTTGAAGGAAGTCACAGCAATGCTCTGTGCCTCAGTTTCCCCACTTGTAAAATGGGAACAAAGATACTTATCCATCTTTGTAAAGTAATTTGAGATCTACAGATGAAAAACACAGTATAAGAGCTAAATATTATTTAGTGAATGCATGTGTAGTTGAGGAAACTGAGGACTTAAGTTAAAGTTCAAGAAATCAGAGATATAATGAAGTCTTAAGTTATGGCTACATTTTTTGAGTCATGCCAGAGAAACAGTTCTATTTACTTGTGTTTTACATGCTAATATCAATGTTTCCAAAGTCTTCTATATTTATATATCAAAAGAATCCTAACAAACAATGTTATCCATGGATCTGTATTCTTAAATTGTCTTTTATAATACACCATTGTTTATATACATGGATTTTCTGTCTGTTGATAAAAGTCTATATTAAAAAACAAATTGTATAACTTGCCTTCCAATTGAGAAGGATTAGGAGTCCTGCTGTTTTGTGGACATAGTTTTTGAGGCGAAAACCTGAAGAAATCTAAATGACTTTTACCTGTGATTCACTGTATACATCTAAGTTTTCTTCTTGGTTACTCCTTCCAGTTTGGTAATAAAGAAGTTATATTACAAATATTCTTTTCTTATACTCTCTCTGGTAGTATTTTGTCTTTTTTTCTCATGTGTATTTTCTTTTCTTTTCTTTTTTTTTTTCTTAAAGAGGATGCTCTTCCTTTCTGTTACGGGACAATTCCCACTTCAGCTCCTAAATACCTACAGTATGCCAGAGATAATTAGCTTTCATTAATTTTTCCTTACATAGTATAGAATTGTTAGAACACATTTAGACCATAGGGTTCAAGTGTGGTATGCCATGTGGTACAACAGAAAGGACATCAAGATGTTAAGACCTAAAAAGGGTAGCAAGAATTCATTTAAATAGGCAAACAGAGAGGGACAGTCTTTTATGGAAGGTGTTTGGCAAATATAGCATTTACTTCCCCAGGTGCCTGCTGTAATTTATGAATACTGTATGTTGAGCTGATTAGTGGGATATTTATTGTCTGAATATGTTGGTGTATTTTAATAGAGGGGCTGTTGGGAAAGACAAGCAGGAAGGAAAAGACTTGAGGGTTGTAAAACTACATGTAACTAACCTGGAGCAATTTATTTGGCAGTGTATACATTGCAAGCAGATGTCTGTTCAAAAGCAGCAAAGTTAACTTTATTGTCATTCGGAGTTTTGATTGTGAAGCTGTTTTATTCCTTGAGGGCAGAATAGGCTGAAGTCTTTGTAAATAGCAAAGGGAGAAAAAAATATCTGGTTTAAACAAAAAAAACCCTGCCACTGGCAAATGTCTAAACCTCTCACATCAAAAACTTTCCTTAAAGAGGCTAAACATAAACGATAGTCAAGTTAACAAAAAGAAAAGGAGTACTTGTGGCACCTTAGAGACTAACCAATTTATTTGAGCATGAGCTTTCATGAGCTACAGCTAACTTCATCGGATGCATACCGTGGAAACTGCAGAAGACATTATATACACACAGAGACCATGAAACAATACCTCCTCCCACCCCACTGTCCTGCTGGTAATAGCTTATCTAAAGTGATCATCAAGTTGGGCCATTTCCAGCACAAATCCAGGTTTTCTCACCCTCCGTCCCCCCCGTCCCCCCCCAAACTCACTCTCCTGCTGGTAATAGCTGTAGCTCACGAAAGCTCATGCTCAAATAAATTGGTTAGTCTCTAAGGTGCCACAAGTACTCCTTTTCTTTTTGCGAATACAGACTAACACGGCTGTTACTCTGAAACAAAAAGATTGTTTAGCAATGCTTTTGTTATGGTCTTGTTAGAATTTTATAATGCTAAGCAGCATTGGATTTGATTGGTACTTGGCTAGAAAGCCTCCAGGAAGATCCTAGGATGCAGTGTGAAGTGCTAGTGTTGATTTTAGTGAGTGCTCTTCTTAACAATGAGTCAGGCTTGAACCCAAACATGATGTTAGGGAGTGCTGGAGAGCTCTTAAAATGAGATCTAAAGTCAAGGTGCAAACTACTGGGGTCATTAAAGTTAGGGCACGTTCTGCAAGATTAAAGGTATTAGCCCTGGTGCCACAGTCAGAGTTTAGTTTAAGCAGTTAGGTGGGCTCTGTCTAAATTCTCTTGCTGTTTCAATTAGATAGGTATTCTTCACTTTCATTCCTAAAATGCTGTCATCAGTAACATTGTATATAGCACCATAGCTGTGTATGATGGTACTAGACACGTAAAACAATCCCCGTCCCAAAGAGTTTACAGTCTAAGGCTCTGGACCTGCAAAGATTTATGCTCATACATGTAAGCCAAGAAGATTGTTGCCCCACCACTCCACACAGAGCAGCTTGTGGCCCCATTCCCACAATGTTGCCCCACCATTACTTGGAGAAGCAGTGATTGGGGCCCAGCCACCAATATATGAGGCATCTAGTTGGCTGGCAGGAGATCTGCTACCACTTCTCCTTGGGTAGGTTGGGGCTTTCCCGATCATCAGATCATTATTCCCTGACTTCAGACAGGCTGGGACCCCTACCAGAAGAGGGAGGAATCAGCCTCCACGCACTTAAGCAGAGGACTATGGGTGGGTGGAGGCTGATTCCTCCCTCTTCTGGTAGGGGTCCCAGCCTGTCTGAAGTCAGGGAATAATGATCTGATGATCGGGAAAGCCCCAACCTACCCAAGGAGAAGTGGTAGCAGATCTCCTGCCAGCCAACATCACCCCAGAGAGTTATGAGGGGGTGGCAGCAGCAAGGTCCCATGCTACTGGGGTAATAACAACTTGCTGACCTTAGTAAGATGAAAGGGGCAGCTCTTGCCTTGTAGAGCTCTTATTTCAGGCTATCTGCAAACCTAGTCATACATCACTGCATTGGTTAGGCACAGGCCTCATTTCCATGGGTTTTGTCACAGTTATGAAGGCTAGAAACTATTTTTGCATTGAAGCTTAGATTCTGTCACCATATGACTCCAGGAGCCAGGGCCCCAGGTACACATCTATAATGCTTATGCCTTAATTCAGTCCCTGATGAGTATCGTTAGTTCTATTTTACAGATGAGGAAACAAGGACCAATGAGAAAAGGACTTGCCAAAGGTGACACAGCAAGACAGAGTATAAGCTGGGAACAGAAACTAGGAATTCCAGCTCCCAGTCCTCCGTGCTCTATCCTAATAGGGTCCCACTGTATTCCCAGACCCAGGAATAGAACTCGGGAGTCCTGACTCCCAGATTCCTGTGCTTTTAACACACAAGATGCATCCCATAGTTGCAAGTAGAACGCAGGAGCCCTCCCTCCACAGCCTCCCCACTCTAATCACAAGATCATACTCCCATCCCAAGAGTCCTTATTAAAACAAAATCCTACAGTAACAACCCACTATAAAAGTATATTTTGAGCCATTACCAAAGGGAGGAGATGATAACAATGCAAATTTGAGGGCCTTAAGCCTGATCTCATATTTAGCAGAGGTGGAATCTTTAATCTGAAGGCCCTTTTTGAAGAGGCCTGTGATGACCAATCCATTTTAAATGTGCCTTTTTCATGGGACTGTTCGCTGCACTTGTTTACTTTAGATTTCTGTATGCAGGAAGAACTTGCATTCCAATAGGGAATGGAAGCAAAATATAACTCCAAATCTCCTCCAAAAATATAAAAAAGTACCACTTCCTCCTTTAATTTTTACCATTGCAATAGCAGCTAGGAATTGCTGCAGATGAGGATCAAGCCCCAAAATTCTGGACCTTAACTGGAGCCACAAGAGGCAGTAAGTACAAGGAGTCTCTCTGGATTGATGTTAATCTTTTCTGAACCAGTGATTCACTGCGCGGTCTTGGGTAAGTCTTGAGTGACGTCTCTGTGCCATAGTCAACACCGAGCAGATGCCTCCTCAAAAAGCAAACACAACGTGTCAGTTGAGTTGCCCTGTGGGAACTAGTCAGAAGAACCTTGGTCATAACTGCACAACTGAGGCTAACATTCTCTGTTCCATAAGCAATTTGCTAAATCCTGAGAGGTCAGGACTCCTAGATGAGGTTCCTAATGAATTAAAATATGTGAATGTGTTTTGTGGGTGGGGAAGGGAGGCTGGGTTTTAGTGTAACCTCACACAAATCACGGTGATTGTGTTACTGGTATCATATTTGTATGTTCTTCTATGAGATGCCTTGTACTTAAAGTAAAATGGAGCCTCAGTAGCTTCAAGAGAAACATAGCGAGTTGGCTTCCCTTGCCCTAAACTGGTGGTGAGGCTGCAAGTAAAGCTGTTTAGTAGCTACAGGCCTAGAAGCTGAGGTGGAACTCAGTGTATTTTGGTGTGGATGAGCTGCAGTGGTGGATGGTTGTTATGAGGGCATGTTGGCCATTAAATGGTAGGGTAAAGCATAGAGGAATTTCTTCTCTTTTAGAAATTTTCCCTATGTTTCCACAAGCCATACACAGCTTGTTTGGTGCAGGAATGTCATCTTTTCAGGACACAGAGGCCTGGACCCCCTTGCCCAAAGCTCTCAAGAGCCTCTGTGATAGGCCCTTGTGGACCCTATTGTGTGAAGTAACAACAAAGGGTTTTTCCCTGTCTGAGCCCTTCTGGGATGTGATTCACCCAGTGTAGGTGAGGGAGATTTGTAGATGGGGAGATAAAGAAGGTGGGGATGCTTTTAAGGTAAAGTGATGGGAAGGGCTATTGGGGTGGGGTCTTCCTCAGAATCTGGGCTCAAACTGTGTTAATCTATGTGGTGCCCTAAATAACGTAGCTGCTTCTCCCCAAGGACACAATTTTCTTTGTTCAGCATTAGTCCTATAGACTATATATTACTCAGGACACTTAAAAACCTTTTCTTGTGCTCCTGGCTTTGTACTGGCCTAAATCAAAATACTTTCCACATGTACAACCACCTCCTGCAATCCTTCCATCTTTGCATTGGAAGATTTCAGGAGAACTGCTAATGCCGAAAGATAAATGCTGGAAACAGTAACATCTGAATTAAGTAATTAATATAGCAGACTAGATTCTGAATTTACTTACACAGGTTTTACATAAGTTTCACTACACTGATTTCAGTGGAGTTACTTCAGATTTAAACTGGTGCAACTGAGAGCAAAATCAGGTTCTGTGAGTTTAGCACTATCTGGATGCAGCAGGATCTGCCAAAATCCACTTGCAGAATTAAGCAGTGAGGAAAATATGTGCATATGCTAATTTGGGGATTATATCCCCTAGTGTGGGAAGAACATATCTTTTTCTTTTAGCTGATTAAATACAAATCAAATCAACACACATTCTCACACTCTGCTCTTTTTTATGACAGGAACTGTAGGTGTGCTTCATTCTCTAGGTTCTGTTATGGCTGCAATTATTTGCAGGTTTATCATTCTGCCTAGTTCCTCTTTCACTATAGGAAATAATGTGACTGGAATTCTGTGAGCTGTGTTAATGCTTAAAGGTATTGCCCCTTCCTTCAGTTTTAGCTGCAGTGGCTCACACTTCAGAAGGCCCATGCCCCCACATCTAGACAAAATAAGGGTTACTTGCATGATTGAAAGCTGTCTAATTACATTACTTATATATTTGCAAAAAGAAAAGGAGTACTTGTGGCACCTTAGAGACTAACCAATTTATTTGAGCATAAGCTTTTGTGAGCTACAGCTCACTTCATCGGATGCATACTGTGGAAAGTGTAGAAGATCTTTTATACACACAAAGCATGAAAAAATACCTCCCCCCACCCCACTCTCCTGCTGGCAATAGCTTATCTAAAGTGATCACTCTCCTTACAATGTGTATGATAATCAAGTTGGGCCATTTCCAACCCAAATCCAGGTTTTCTCACCCCCCCCCCCCCACACAAACCCACTCTCCTGCTGGTAATAGCTTATCTAAAGTGATCACTCTCCTTACAATGTGTATGATAATCAAGGTGGGCCATTTCCAGCACAAATCCAGGGTTTAACGAGAACGTCTGAGGAGGGGGGGCGTTAGGAAAAAACAAGGGGAAATAGGTTACCTTGCATAATGACTTAGCCGCTCCCAGTCTCTATTCAAGCCTAAGTTAATTGTATCCAATTTGCAAATGAATTCCAATTCAACAGTTTCTCGCTGGAGTCTGGATTTGAAGTTTTTTTGTTGAAGAATTGCAACTTTCATGTCTGTAACCGCGTGACCAGAGAGATTGAAGTGTTCTCCGACTGGTTTATGAATGTTATAATTCTTGACATCTGATTTGTGTCCATTTATTCTTTTAGGTAGAGACTGTCCAGTTTGACCAATGTACATGGCAGAGGGGCATTGCTGGCACATGATGGCATATATCACATTAGTGAATGTGCAGGTGAACGAGCCTCTGATAGTGTGGCTGATGTTATTAGGCCCTGTGATGGTGTCCCCTGAATAGATACGTGGGCACAGTTGGCAATGGGCTTTGTTGCAAGGATAGGTTCCCGGGTTAGTGGTTCTGTTGTGTGGTATGTGGTTGCTGGTGAGCATTTGCTTCAGGTTGGGGGGCTGTCTGTAGGCAAGGACTGGCCTGTCTCCCAGGATTTGTGAGAGTGTTGGGTCATCCTTCAGGATAGGTTGTAGATCCTTGATGATGCATTGGAGAGGTTTTAGTTGGGGGCTGAAGGTGACGGGTAGTGGCGTTCTGTTATTTTCTTTGTTAGGCCTGTCCTGTAGTAGGTGACTTCGGGGAACTCTTCTGGCTCTATCAGTCTGTTTCTTCACTTCCGCAGGTGGGTATTGTAGTTGTAAGAATGCTTGATAGAGATCTTGAGGTGTTTGTCTCTGTCTGAGGGGTTGGAGCAAATGGCGGTTGTATCGCAGAGCTTGGCTGTAGACAATAGATAGTGTGGTGTGGACGGAGTGAAAGCTGGAGGCATGTAGGTAGGAATAGCGGTCAGTAGGTTTCCGGTATAGGGTGGTGTTTATGTGACCATCGTTTATTAGCACTGTAGTGTCCAGGAAGTGGATCTCTTGTGTGGACTGGACCAGGCTGAGGTTGATGGTGGGATGGAAATTGTTGAAATCATGGTGGAATTCCTCAAGGGCTTCTTTTCCATGGATCCAGATGATGAAGATGTCATCAATATAGCGCAAGTAGAGTAGGGGCATTAGAGAACGAGAGCTGAGGAAGCGTTGTTCTAAGTCAGCTCTAAAAATGTTGGCATACTGTGGGGCCATGCGGGTACCATAGCAGTGCCGCTGATCTGAAGGTATACATTGTCCCCAAATGTAAAATAGTTATGGGTAAGGACAAAGTCACAAAGTTCAGCCACCAGGTTAGCCGTGACATTATCGGGGATAGTGTTCTTGATGGCTTGTAGTCCATCTTTGTGTGGAATGTTGGTGTAGAGGGCTTCTACATCCATAGTGGCCAGGATGGTGTTATCAGGAAGATCACCGATGGATTGTAGTTTCCTCAGGAAGTCAGTGGTGTCTCGAAGGTAGCTGGGAGTGCTGGTAACGTAGGGCCTGAGGAGGGAGTCTACATAGCCAGACAATCCTGCTGTCAGGGTGCCAATGCCTGAGATGATAGGGCGCCCAGGATTTCCAGGTTTATAGATCTTGGGTAGTAGATAGAATATCCCAGGTTGGGGTTCCAGGGGTGTGTCTGTGCGGATTTGATCTTGTGCTTTTTCAGAGAGTTTCTTGAGCAAATGCTGTAGTTTCTTTTGGTAACTCTCAGTGGGATCAGAGGGTAATGGCTTGTAGAAAGCGGTGTTGGGGATACAATTAACTTAGGCTTGAATAGAGACTGGAAGTGGCTAAGTCATTATTGCAAGGTAACCTATTTCCCCTTGTTTTTTCCTAACGCCCCCCCCTCCTCAGACATTCTTGTTAAACCCTGGATTTGTGCTGGAAATGGCCCACCTTGATTATCATACACATTGTAAGGAGAGTGGTCACTTTAGATAAGCTATTGCCAGCAGGAGAGTGGGGTGGGGGGAGGTATTTTTTCATGCTTTGTGCGTATATAAGATCTTCTACACTTTCCACAGTATGCATCCGATGAAGTGAGCTGTAGCTCACGAAAGCTTATGCTCAAATAAATTGGTTAGTCTCTAAGATGCCACAAGTACTCCTTTTCTTTTTGCGAATACAGACTAACACAGCTGTTACTCTGAAACCTGTCATTACTTATATATTGTCACTCTTGGTATAGTCCTGAGCTATCCCCTGATGCTCTGATTGCCTGGGTAGAATATTGAAGCACACGGTGGATGAGGTAATATATTTTATTGGACAAACTTCTATGGGGAATACAAAAAAAGTATTATTTTCTAATAGCCTGAAGTAACATCCCAAGTGATGGCTTTCTACCAAATCAGAAATGGACAACAATTCAAGGTCTACTAAATAAGACATCATCATTAATGTGAACCTCTTTATAGACAGGTTTCAGAGTAGCAGCCGTGTTAGTCTGTATCTGCAAAAAGAAAAGGATTACTTGTGACACCTTAGAGACTAACAAATTTATTTGAGCATAAGCTTTCATGAGCTACAGCTCATTTCATCGGATGCATGCAGTATTTTCCACTGCATGTATCCGATGAAGTGAGCTGGAGCTCACGAAAGCTTATGCTCAGATAAATTTGTTAGTCTCTAAGGTGCCACAAGTACTCCTTATCTCTTTATAGACAGACACCTGTTTGCAACACTTGTAGCGAGTACCTTGTCAAGCCAATAAATGTATTGAAATTGTTATAACCTGAAGAACTTCCTGAGGAACCTACTATGACTTCATGATGGCCTTTCCATCCCTCAATAGGTGGGTTTAGTTTAAGAGAGGCAGGAGAATGGAAACTGAACAAAGCATTCTTTTGGCAGGATGGACCTGATGGTTGCAGGCTCTAGGTGAGGCAGGCACTGCTGTGTAAGGACTCTGGCGAAGTTAAAATGCGTAGGTTTTTGGCAATGTGGTCTGGTGCCATTCCCTTGGATACCCCTGAAACAACACTAGTGTTAGCTGTGGGATGGTGATTAAATAAACCCATGCTATCAAGTAGAAGCAGGGTATACTGAACAGCAGCCACAACTATGACCAGAAAGAGCCAAGAAGGAACAAGCTAGGTTACAGGCATGGGAGAAAGGAACAAAGGGGGCTTGAAGGGAGATAAAACTGACAGAGCTGGCATGGATAAATAGGAGAGGGGTGATGTGGAAGGGAATGCAGAACCAGTGAAGGGAGCCATGTGATCAGTGTGATTAGTGAGGAAAATGAGTTTGATAGCAAAATCGGAATAGATTGGAGCAAGGTGGTGTCAAGAAAGCCAAAGACCAACTGGTTACAACTGTCCCTTATCAGTTATGCAGCATTGCTGCATGCTGTTAAATATCTGCTGCATTCCCCCCTAGTGGTCCTACTAGGTAAAGTGATTCTGTGTGTAGTTCGTTTATAAAGCTCTTTGGGATCTGTCGGTAAGACATTATATACAGTACAACTTTCCACCAAGTGTAGCACATTTCATATACACATTGCCCCATAAGTATTTTCAGAAATAAAATTCACAACTCCACAGATTGTATATGTTAAACTATAGAAAAATTGTTGTAAAGGTATGATATGGTTAAATTAGTGTTCAGTTACAAAACTAATAACTGAGAGAAATAAGAAGCATAGGCAAAAGATTAAAGATACCTTAAGATCAGATTGTAAAATAGCTGATGAGGCAGAGCAGAACAGGAAGGCTGTTCTAGATGGTGGGAGATGCAGAGAAAGCGCTGTCACCAACAGTGGACAAGTTAGGGAAACCAAGATTGCTGTTGTACAGTTGTAAACATATTTTGTTAAAAATAAGTTTAGAACCATAAAGCTGGAAGGTCTACGGATTAAGTCTTGAACTCACTGGCATCATAGGTTCAAAAACTTGGCAGGGCTGACTTAACAGTTTTGTAATTCTGAGATAAAGTTCAGGTCCATATTATTATCTGTGACAGGTTTCAGAGTGGTAGCTACATTAGTCTGTCTCAGCAAAAAGAAGGAGGAGTACTTGTGGCACCTTAGAGACTAAGGTGCCACAAGTACTCCTCGTTCTTTTTATTATCTGCTTTTCGATGCTACTTTAAGAATTGAGTCTGCTCTGTGTAGGCATTAAAGATGTTGATGGCAACAGGGATATGTATGAAAAGATGGAAGGGGATGATGTCTTGCTTTCCTGCTCAAAGGAGGGGGCAGGGCCGTAACTGTGTATGTGGAAAGCTCTATACAACACACTCATGGGTTACCTAGGGAGGTAGTGGAATCTCCGTCCTTAGACGTTTAATTGGGGTTGGTCCAGCTTTGAGCAGGAGGTTGTACTAGGTACCTCCTGAGGTCCCTTGCAACCCTAATCTTCTATGATTCTCATCTCATTTGGGCGAAGTGGGCAATGTGTTGCTTGGGTTCGGGAAGCACCCCTGTGCCTGTGGGGTAGGAGGGACGGATGGGTCTCTGTGAAGGAAGTAGAGGGAGTAGGTTTAAGTGTACAAAAACACATACACACAGCAGCTGCCACCACGCTCCATAACAAGTAATCATGGGGGATATGCCCCCATCTGTCTGTGTGGGGGAGAGAGATGTCACTTTATTTACTTGTTCCCATAATTTAAGACCTAGGGGCCACCAAATGAAATGAATGGGTAGCAGGTTTAAAACAAATAAAAGGAAGTTCTTCTTCACTCAGTGCACAGTCAACCTGTGGAACTCCTTGCCTGAGGAGGTTGTGAATGCTAGGACTATAAAAGGGCTTAAAAGAGAACTGGATAAATTCATGGAGGTTAAGTCCATTAATGGCTATTAGCCAGAATGGGTAAAGAATGGTGGCCCTAGCCTCTTTTTGTCAGAGGGTGGAGATGGATGTCAAGAGAGAGATCACTTGATCATTACCTGTTAGGTGCATTCCCTCTGGGGCACCTGGCATTGGCCACTGTCGGCAGACAGGATACTGGGCTGGATGGACCTTTGGTCTGACCCAGTGTGGCCGTTATTATGTTTCGGGGGGGGGAGGAGGAGAAAGGAAGGGTAGTTGATCTGTCTGAGCCTGTGGGTGAGTGACTTATGCCCTTTAGCAGTGGGTCTGCCTGGATGTGAGTGGCACATGCTCCCACCTGTTCGGGGGAGATGGCCTTTGAGTGGGGAAAGGGAGGGGACAGTGAAGCGGATCTGTCTGCGGGCGAGTGACCCATGCCCCCTTTCCGAGTGGGGTGGAGACACATGCCCTCTGTCTGCTGGGAGGGGCAGTCGGTCTGTCTGCCTGGCGTGGCACATGCCCCGAGGGAGGGGCGGTAGGGGAGTGCCATGTGCCCTCTGGGGGAGGGGTGGGTCTCTGAACGGGGGAGTTCGCAGCCCTTCCCACCGGAAAGAAGGGGGGGGAGTCACCGCCCCATTGTGCTCCGCTCTGGTTTGAAAGCCGCGCCCCGCCGTGCGCCCACGCCGCGCTGTGATTGGTCCAGAGGCAGGGAGGGGGCTGGTTCGTGCCAGGCCCCGGCGTGTCCCGGTAATGCGGTCCGGCCGGTTCCGCTGCCCCCGCTTTCTGAGTTCCACTCTCAGTGTGTGCGGGCCCTGAACGGGAGCTGGCTGGGCTGGGCGAGATCTGTGCTGCCGCCGCTACCGCCGCCACTATGGAGAGAGGAGGCGGTGGCTGCGGGAGGGGGTGACTCCGCGCACCTTCCCCCGATGAGACTGTGCCTGGCCTGGCTGGGCTGCTACACCCTGTCCCTGTGGGTGCTGAGGAGGAGGATGTGGTCTGGCCCTGCCAGGTACCTGAGGAGCCCTTTATCCAGGTCCCTCTACATGAATATGATGGGCAGCCACAGCCAGCCAGCCCCGGGCACCAAGGAGAACCACCAGGTACAGCCCCGAGAGGCAGCAGCTTCCCCCCCCGCCACCCATCGGGGCAGGGGACTCCCCGCCCCCATCCGACCCCCGAGAGGCAGAACCTCTCCCCCTCAGGGGCGGGGGTTCCCCGCCCCCATCCGGCCCCCGAGAGGCAGCACCCCTCCCCCAAGGAACGGGGTCGGGGGGGACTCTGCTGAGAGCACCATGCACGGGGACTCTTGCCCCCATCCAGCCCCTTAGAAGCTGCCCACCCCCAGGGAACAGGGCTAGATGGGTGTGGGTGCATATGGGGGGGCACAGAGTATAACGGGGATGGGGGCACTGAGCACAGGGAAGTGCACGAGGGTAGGATCTGTGGGGCACAGAGTACAAGGAGTAAGACGCTTGTGGAGTGTAGTGAGAAGGACCCAGAGCAGAGAGTCCAGGCAAATGTCTGCTTGCGTGAAACAAAGGGAGTGGATAGCTGATTCTTATTGATTAGAAAGTTTGTGTTTGTTCTCTGTGTAAAAGATATTTAGGAAATTTTAGTACTGTATATAAGTTGAGAAAAGCAGCATAGAGAGGAAAAATGTTAGTGCAATATATGTGGATTTTACTAAATTGTACAGCGCACTTCAGTACAGTTGTAAATGTTAATTAAAATAATCTAGGATAGCAACATATGGATTGAAGATTAGCTCAAAGGTTGAAAATAAATAGTAACAATAAATAAAGTCTCAAGTTGCAGAAAGGTGTCTAAAAAGGATTCCTGAGGTCCTACCTCCATGCTAGAGGCTGGACTTGATAACTTCTCGAGGTCCCTTCCAGTCCTGCACTTTTGTGATTCATGTTAGGATCTTTATTTCAATTCTTGATGATCTAGATAAGGGAGTAAACAGAACCTTAATGACAGTTGCAGATGGTGTTAAATTTGGTGGGGTTACAAATAGGAAGACCAAGAAATGAAAACTAATATAACTGGGGGGAAATAATCTGAAATATAATGAGTGAGAAACTGGGCAGCAACAAAGTTTAGAGACACTTGGATTGATGGTGGACAACAAGCTAGATATGAGTTTGCAATATGATATGACTACAATGAAAACTTAATTCAGTTTTTGGGCTGCATAGGCATGTGTATTGGTCATTTCATGGAGGAAGAAGGGACTACACCTTTTCAGTCCAGCTCTTATGTGATATGACTGCACCTGGAATATACTGAAAACCTGGAGGGAGTTCAAGAAAGAGAAATACAAATTATCATGATACTGAAGGAATTGACTTACAGAGGAAAAACTGAGTATAATATACATATCTTGTTTTATTGGGGGAAATATAGTCTATAAATACTTGAAGGGTACAAACACAGAGGAGGGAGATTAATTACTTTGGACTTGCAGGATCAATGCCTTTGCACTGAGGTGGACACAAAGGTTTTGCAGGATCAGGGTCTTCGTGTGACTCATGAGTGTATAACTAGTCTGAGTGATTGGATGAGACTGAGGGATAAAATATAGGCTAAGTGTCAAAGGAAACTTCCTCACGGTGGAACAAAGGAGACTTTGGAAGCTCCGTAATTTGAGATGTTTAAAACTAATCTGGAAACAACAATAGATCAAGAACATGTGCGATAGGGAACAATTTGTCATTTGCAGATAGATGGATTGAATGAACTAATGGGTCTTTTCCATCTCTAACTTTTGGTCTGGGTTTTAGGATTTAGCATGGATTTATTGAATGTTTAGTAAGCCTCACCTTTTCAGGCAGGGCAGAAAAGGTGGGGGAGTAGCCCTGTATGTAAGGGAGCAGTATGACTGCTCAGAGCTCCGGTACGAAACTGCAGAAAAACCTGAGTGTCTCTGGATTAAGTTTAGAAGTGTGTGCAACAAGAGTGATGTAGTGGTGGGAGTCTGCTATAGACCACCGGACCAGGGGGATGAGGTGGATGAGGCTTTCTTCCGGCAGCTCGCGGAAGCTACTAGATCGCATGCCCTGATTCTCATGGGTGACTTTAATTTTCCTGATATCTGCTGGGAGAGCAATACAGCGGCGCATAGACAATCCAGGAAGTTTTTGGAAAGCGTAGGGGACAATTTCCTGATGCAAGTGCTAGAGGAGCCAACTAGGGGGGGCGCTTTTCTTGACCTGCTGCTTACAAACCGGGTAGAATTAGTGGGGGAAGCAAAAGTGGATGGGAATCTGGGAGGCAGTGACCATGAGTTGGTTGAGTTCAGGATCCTGACGCAGGGAAGAAAGGTAAGCAGCAGGATACGGACCCTGGACTTCAGGAAAGCAGACTTCGACTCCCTCAGGGAACGGATGGCCAGGATCCCCTGGGGGACTAACTTGAAGGGGAAAGGAGTCCAGGAGAGCTGGCTGTATTTCAAGGAATCCCTGTTGAGGTTACAGGGACAAACCATCCCAATGAGTCGAAAGAATAGTAAATATGGCAGGCGACCAGCTTGGCTTAATGGTGAAATCCTAGCGGATCTTAAACATAAAAAAGAAGCTTACAAGAAGTGGAAGGTTGGACATATGACCAGGGAAGAGTATAAAAATATTGCTCGGGCATGTAGGAATGTTATCAGGAGGGCCAAATCGCACCTGGAGCTGCAGCTAGCCAGAGATGTCAAGAGTAACAAGAAGGGTTTCTTCAGGTATGTTGGCAACAAGAAGAAAGCCAAGGAATGTGTGGGCCCCTTACTGAATGAGGGAGGCAACCTACTGACAGAGGATGTGGAAGAAGCTAATGTACTCAATGCTTTTTTTGCCTCTGTTTTCACTAACAAGGTCAGCTCCCAGACTGCTGCGCTGGGCATCACAAAATGGGGAAGAGATGGCCAGCCCTCTGTGGAGATAGAGGTGGTTAGGGACTATTTAGAAAAGCTGGACGTGCACAAGTCCATGGGGCCGGACGAGTTGCATCCGAGAGTGCTGAAGGAATTGGCGGCTGTGATTGCAGAGCCATTGGCCATTATCTTTGAAAACTCGTGGCGAACCGGGGAAGTCCCGGATGACTGGAAAAAGGCTAATGTAGTGCCAATCTTTAAAAAAGGGAAGAAGGAAGATCCTGGGAACTACAGGCCAGTCAGCCTCACTTCAGTCCCTGGAAAAATCATGGAGAAGGTCCTCAAAGAATCAATCCTGAAGCACTTGCATGAGAGGAAAGTGATCAGGAACAGCCAGCATGGATTCACCAAGGGAAGGTCATGCCTGACTAATCTAATTGCCTTTTATGATGAGATTACTGGTTCTGTGGATGAAGGGAAAGCAGTGGATGTATTGTTTCTTGACTTTAGCAAAGCTTTTGACACGGTCTCCCACAGTATTCTTGTCAGCAAGTTACGGAAGTATGGGCTGGATGAATGCACTACAAGGTGGGTAGAAAGCTGGCTAGATTGTCGGGCTCAACGGGTAGTGATCAATGGCTCCATATCTAGTTGGCAGCCGGTATCAAGTGGAGTACCCCAGGGGTCGGTCCTGGGGCCGGTTTTGTTCAATATCTTCATAAATGATTTGGAGGATGGTGTGGATTGCACTCTCAGCAAATTTGCGGATGATACTAAACTGGGAGGAGTGGTAGATACGCTGGAGGGGAGGGATAGGATACAGAAAGACCTAGACAAATTGGAGGATTGGGCCAAAAGAAATCTGATGAGGTTCAATAAGGATAAGTGCAGGGTCCTGCACTTAGGACGGAAGAACCCAATGCACAGCTACAGACTAGGGACCGAATGGCTAGGCAGCAGTTCTGCGGAAAAGGACCTAGGGGTGACAGTGGACGAGAAGCTGGATATGAGTCAGCAGTGTGCCCTTGTTGCCAAGAAGGCCAATGACATTTTGGGATGTATAAGTAGGGGCATAGCGAGCAGATCAAGGGACGTGATCGTCCCCCTCTATTCGACATTGGTGAGGCCTCATCTGGAGTACTGTGTCCAGTTTTGGGCCCCACACTTCAAGAAGGATGTGGATAAATTGGAGAGAGTCCAGCGAAGGGCAACAAAAATGATTAGGGGACTGGAACACATGAGTTATGAGGAGAGGCTGAGGGAGCGGGGATTGTTTAGCCTGCAGAAGAGAAGAATGAGGGGGGATTTGATAGCTGCTTTCAACTACATGAAAGGGGGTTCAAAAGAGGATGGCTCCAGACTGTTCTCAATGGTAGCAGATGACAGAACGAGGAGTAATGGTCTCAAGTTGCAGTGGGGGAGGTTTAGATTGGATATTAGGAAAAACTTTTTCACTAAGAGGGTGGTGAAACACTGGAATGCGTTGCCTAGGGAGGTGGTAGAATCTCCTTCCTTAGAGGTTTTTAAGGTCAGGCTTGACAAAGCCCTGGCTGGGATGATTTAACTGGGAATTGGTCCTGCTTTGAGCAGGGGGTTGGACTAGATGACCTTCTGGGGTCCCTTCCAACCCTGATATTCTATGATTCTATGATCCTAAAGAAATTATGATGAATAAAAGCTGACTGATTTCCATGGGGCTTCTTGCGTGAATCAGTATGATGGGGTCCTAAGTACTATCTAAGGCCATGTCTACACTTACAAGCTTACAGCTGTACTGATACAGCTGTGCTGCTGTACAAGCAGTAGTGTAGCTGTGTGATGCTGACAAGAGAGCGCTCTCCCATTGACATAATAAAACCATCTCAACGAGCAGCGATCGCTATGTCAGTGGGAGAGTGTCTCCTGCCGACATAGCGCTGTGCGCACGAGTGCTTATGTTGGCAAAACTTACATTGCTCAGCAGTGTACCTCTGAATGACAAAAGTTTAGCTGATATAAGTGCTAGTGTAGACATGGCCTTACTTTTAAATTATACTGTTTGGCTTTTCATTCTTATGTAAAGTAGTTAACTCACCAGTCAGGTTTTGTTTTTGTTGTTAACAAGTTTTGGCAATAATAGTAATAGAGAGTTTTGAAAGTTTCTTTTGGTAATTATAGTTACTGGTTTTTTTATTGTTCCATTACAAACCCTTATTTTTCAGTTGTTTATAAATCATTTGCAAAAACTTGATCCAGGCTGGAACTCAGCTAACATTTCTGCTCATGTGCAAGCAGTTAAAAACAACAACTTTCAGTTGTTTTTTTCAGAGCTTTGTTAGAAACTTGCATAATGGTGTACAGTGTTGTCTTCTAGTATTGAAATATCTTCTTAGTTGGATGGAATAAGGAACTTGGACTTTTTTTTCCATACAAAATAGCCAAATTGTTGGTTTCTGATGTTTTATTGCTCCCCTACAGATCAAAGGTAATTTGAACTGCAGTGGTTCTGTATTGTAAGCTGATGATAATATGCTTTGGTCTTACCTCTGAATTTTTGGGTTCAAATGTTAGATAATTTTTCAAGGTAGCAGCTCTGCTAAGACCTTTACATTAATAGATATTAAAGTTTACTGTCAGCTGCATTCATATCCTGTGAAGCTGTCCATGATTGATCCCTTTAAGGAGCTGATTGAAATGGAGAGTTATGGATTTTATTGCACCATACTTCGCATGGTCTCTTCTTCTATCCTTTTTCTTTAGAATAATGCTACAAGGCTTTAAGCTTACAAGAAGGACCTACCATGTTGTATTCTATGATGTGCAGTAATATGTCTGTGATATACTAGATCTCTCCATCGTCTAACTTGATGGCCCAAACTAACATTTCTATAGATAGGAGAAAGGCGAAAATAGTACAAGCAGATAATTTTGCAAAAAAAACCTGTAGAATGAGGCTTTCTTTCTTTACAGTTGGTTACAATTTTCCATGTTGTTACCACCAAAGTGCTAGAGTAGATCAGCCGCTGATTGTTTTAATCACTGTCCTCTAATTTGTTCAGGGTAGGAGTTAAAAAGCTCTTGGCTTCCAACAATTTCTCCACAATCGAGCTCTCACTGTTTCTACCACTGCTGGAGCTACAATGGTGGTATCAACAGCAGAAAACTTTAAGAAAAAAAGCTTAGTGTAGATAAGAATTGAAGCTTCAAACCATGCTACCTGCAAACATATTTGAAAGAGCTATTTGAAACATGATTTTACTAGAACTGTACCTAGCTTATGAAACATTCTGAAGCTAGTGTAGAATTCGCTTCTGTGTGGAAAGACCCTAAAACACCTCTTTGCTCTGGGTCTTTGTTTTGATGGAGTCACTACTTGAGAAGCTGGACTATTTGCCTTGTTGCAGCTGTCTGCTTGCTGGCACTGTTATTGTGAGCCAGCAGGATATTGAAACATAAATCCTGTATCATTATTTGTATTACAGTAGTACCTAGAAGTCTCATTGTGTTAAACACTGTGCAAATATACATTAAGAGACAGTTCCTCTCTCAGCAAGTTAATGTAACGAACAAATGGTGAGGTGGGACAGGATATGTATGTGTTTTTGCATAGCATTGCTACCTGCACAATTTTAGGTGTTAGGACAGTTTGTGTTTGTTTTTTGTTTTGTTTTAAAATAAACGTATCAGTGTCGGCTCTCCCAGCTGGCCACTTGCCTAATCATCATCAATTGGTGCTGCTGTGTAGGTTTTTTGTAAGACCCTATTTACACTACACATTTCAGCTTTTAAATGAGAGCCTTGCAAGACCCCATCTACACTACAAATAGAATCACATTATGGAATTCTGTTGCAACATGGCAGCCCTGACACAGTTCAGTTGCAATTTGGATAATTCAAGGCTTTAGCAGACTTTGGGGCATGGTTTGTAAGATCTTTGTGGCAGGAACTGTCTCTTTGTTCTGTTTGTACAGCGCCTAATACAGTGGGGTCCTGGTCCATGACTAGAGCTCTTAGGCACCATGATAACGTAAAAAGTCCCTTCTACACTGTAATTTGCAATCCCCCTTTAATTGTGTTGTTATATCTCCCAACATGGTTATATTTTTAGTATAGACAGTGCACATCAGTATCCTATAATTTCACCACAGCAGAGCTAATAAGCAAAACATAAATATGTGCAGTGATATTACAGTGTGTTTTTGCTTATAAAAATGGTATAGTGTTTGTTTCTCAGTGGTTTCCATATCAAATTTGCTCAGTTAACAAATAAAAAGATGCCTTTTCTAATTGCTGGTTCCTGCAGATTCAGTCTGAACTCTGAAAATCAAGCTAGCTTCTTTCCTTCTGATGCATTAGCAACAGTAGTAAAGATTCTGCATGCCAAATTACCTTTCTACATCTCTGCAACTACACTATCTTCAAATGAGGCCTTCAGTGACACCAGAGCAATGCCCTTTTTTTTCAGTGGTGCGGCACTGATGTAAATGATTGGAACTTAGGCCCTGTCTACACTGGCAAGTTTGTGCACAGTAATGCAGCTTTGAGCGCTGTAACTCCCGAAGTGTACACACTGCCAAGCCACTTAGTGCGCAGAAACTGCACAGATGCAGTGCTCTAAAAAAAACCACCCCGATGAGAGGCGTAGAACTTTCTGCACTGGGGATACAGTGCTGCGGTGTCAATGTAGACACTGTGGTGATTACAGCACTGCGATTGGCCTCTGGGAGGTGTCCCACAATGCCTGTTCTCACCTCTCTGGCCATCGGTTTGAACTCTACTGCCCTGTCCTCAGGTGACCAACCATCAGCTCCCCATTCCTTTGCAAATTTGAAAGTCCCCTTCCTGTTTGCTCGGTGATGCGTGCAGTGGTCTCAGCACATCTTTCCAGGTGACCACGTCTGCTTCATGCACCAGGCGATCTCCTGCTTGGAGCAATGCCAAGCTGCTGGGCCTCATTGGTATTTGGAGAGAGGAGGCAGTGCGGTCCCAGCTGTGCTCCAGCCATTGGAATTATGATACCTATGGACAGATTTCTAGATGCATTATAGAAAGGGGCCATGACAGATTTCTAGATGCATTATAGAAAGGGGCCATGACCAGGACACACTGCAGTGCAGGGTCAAAGCGAAGGAGCTGCGGAACGCCTACCACAAGGCGTGGGAGGCAAACAGCCATTCCAATGCTGTGCCCACGAGCTGCTGGTTCTACAAAAGCTGGACGCAATACTCGGTGGTGACTCCACCTCCACTGCAAAGGACCCTGTGGATACTTCGTTGGCTTGCGTGCCAGTCAAGAGTGGACCGAGCCAGGAGGAGGCAATTTTGGACGAAGAGGGGGAGGGGGATCCAGAAGCAGAGGATGACTCGGAGGCCAGAGATGCATGCAGTCAGGAGCTCTTTTCTACCCCGGAGGAGCCTAGCCAGTCACAGCAGTCGGATCTTGGTGAAGTGCAAACAGGAGAGGATGCCTCTGGTAAGTGGATCTGATTTTGGGAACTGTTGAAGCAGGTTGTTCGGAGCAGGAGAGTTGCAGGAAGCAGGCTTGTCTCCCACCTCATGTCTAGTCTGAGTGGTGGAACAAGCTGTTGATACACTCTCTCACATCACAGGAATCTCCCTCAGAGATCTCCAGAAAATTCTTGTGGAAATACTAGGCAATCCGTTGCCGCAGGTTCCTCAGCAGAGCTGCTTTGTTTCTTGCTCCATTAACGGTAACTTTCCTGCGCTACTTTGCCATGATGGGTGGGGGAACCATTGCTGCACACAGCTAGCCACATAGGTGCCAGGGCAGAAGCCACAGGCTTGGAGAAGACCCTCCCTTGATTCCCTGCTCTACCTCAGCAGCGAGATATCTTCCATAATGATCACCTCCTGTGGAAAGTGTGGGGACAGGAATGATTATCAAGTCCCCCCTATGGTGCTGGCTCTCCCCAAGTGCTCAAGAGCCATGTCCCCAGTGTACAGCAGGGTCTGGGAACAGTGATTTACCCTGCCCCTGCAGCTACTCACCATTTGGGGGTCTTGTGGCTCATGTATGCTTGCCTGGGGTCAGCCAGTTAGTGACAGGTGTGTGAGTACTGGCTGTGTTTTAAAGCACTGAAACCATCTTTGTCTGTGTTGCAAACAATACTGTTTCTGTAAAATATTGCATTTAAACTTAACAGAGATGACATTGGGAGCACAGCCTCCCTCTTTGTTATCGGTGGCAGAACAGCTGCACAGAATTAGAAAGTGTCCAAGAAGAACTAAGGAGGACTTTATGCGTGAGGTTATGATGCACTCTGCCACCAAGAAAAAGGAATTGACGGAGTGGCAGGACAGCGAGAAGAGAGACCGAAAGGAGAACGTGGCACACCAGAAAGAAGCCACGCAGCGGCTCTTAACAGTTATGAAGCGCCAAACAGACATGCTCTAGGCCATACTAGCTCTTCAAACCAAGCAGCTCTTCACCCGCCCTCCCCTGCAGCCACTGTCGCAAAACTCCTCTCCCCCCCCCCCCCCCCCATGGCCAACACACTCTTATCAACCTCCTGGCTCTACTCTCTCCCCGCAGCATTCCACTCCTCCCTCCTCATAATCCAGCAGTGTGGACTCCCACGGCACTCAACACCCATCCCTCTGCAGTTTGCCCATGCTGAAGTACAGCACCTGCTGCATCGTACTCCAAAGGAGAAGGTTGGGTATGATCCCTGGACATACACAAATCTGTAGCCGTCCCGGGACCCCTCCTCCTCTTGAGACCTTCCCTTCCCCCATCCTCCTCCCTGCTGATGATTTTTTTTTCATTTGACTCTCTCCTCTGGTTATTGTTGTTCAATGAAGGAATTGTGTTTGTTTGAAAGCAATCTGTATTCTATTAAGTGAAAGCAAAAAGCACTGCAAAGCAACATACAATTATGTTAAGGCCCCTTCTTGCATCATGTGCACCAATCGCCTCCTAGCATTACAAGCACTGCAATCCAGAGCACAGCAACAAACATTAGTGGCTTTCAGCTTCAAATTGCAGCCTCAAAGCATCCCTCATCCTTATGGCCCCGCGCTGTGCCCCTCTAATAGGGCTGGTCTCTGGCTGTTCAAACTCAGCCTCCAGGCACTGAGCATCTGCAGTCCAGCCCTGAGTGAAGCTTTCACCCTTCTCTTCACAAATATTATGGAGCATAAGCATAGGAATATTGTCATCTGCCATGTCCAGCTTCTCATACAGGCATCACCAGCGGGCTTTTAAACGGCCAAATGCACACTCCACAGTCATTCTGCACTTGCTCAGCCTGTTGTTGAGCTGCTCCTTGCTGCTGTCAAGTCGCCCTGTGTATGGCTTCATGAGCCATGGCATTAAGGGGTAGGCGGGATCTGCTAGGATCGCAGTGGGCATTTCGACTTCCCTTACCATGATCTTCTGGTCAGGGAAGAAAGTTCCTGCTTGCAGCTTCTTGAACAGGCCAGTGTTCTGAAAGATGCTTGCATCATGCACCTTTCCGGACCAGCCTGTGTTAATGTCTGTGAAACACCCACGGTGATCCACAAGCTCCTGGAGAACCATTGAGAAATACCCCTTGTGATTAATATACTCGGTGGCTAGGTGGTCTGGTGCCAGAATTGGAATGTGCATGCCATCAATCACCCATCCGCAGTTAGGGAAGCCCATTTGTGCAAAACCATCCACAATGTCATGTACGTTGCCCAGAGTCACGGTCTTTCAGAGATTAATGGCCCTGCACGCTGCCGTCAACACGACTCCAACAGTCGACTTTCCCACTCCGAACTGGTTAGCGACTGATTGGTAGCAGTCTGGAGTAGCCAGCTTCCACAGTGCAATTGTCACACGCTTCTCCAGCGACAGGGCACCTATCATTCTCATGTCCTTGCGCCACAGGGCTGAGGCGAGCTCATCACACTGTCCCATGAATGTGGCTTTCCTCATGCGAAAGTTCTGCAGCCACTGCTTGTCATCCCAGACATGCATCACAATGTGATCCCACCACTCAGTGCTTGTTTCCCGAGCCCAAGAGCAGCATTCCACTGTGGTCAGCACCTCCGTGAATGCCACAAGCACACTCATGTTGTAGCTAGTATGCATGGTGAGATCAATGTCACACTCCTCTTGTCTTTGTAGTTTAAGGAATAACTCCACTGCCACTTGTGATGTGTTGGTCAGTGCGAGCAGCATATTGGTCAACAGCTCGGGATCCATTCCTGCAGCCCGAAAGAGGCAGGGCAGAGCGCACAGTACACAAATGGTTGAAAGATGGCGCCAAATGTGGAAGGAAGCACATGTGGAAAGAAGCTGGGATGCGAAGCAATGCATCACGGGGCATTGGGACAGTACCCAGGATGCCCTGTGGCCTCTTCCGCCTTCCCACAAGTCTTAGCGGCAAAAGAGAAGGAGGTGCTCTGTGGGATAGCTGCCCAGAGTGCACCACTCAGAATAGTGCCACAAGTGTGAACATGCTATTGCGCAGGCAGCTGTCAGTGTGAACACACAACAGCGGTTTTCCTTCGGCGCTGTAACTGCTGGCAATGTAACTTTGCAAGTGTAGATGTGCCCTTAGTAAACAATCTTGATGATGCACAAGATGGGAAAAGTATCCTCAACTTTGATGATTAAATTAAATCAGCAGAAATTATTCCACACGCACACAAAATATCTGAGTCACTGTCACTGTCCCTTTTGAAAGACGTAGACCCGTACTTTGAATAAAAACTGGTAGGACTAATTACAGGCCATCTGCTGCTAGTAAGTTTCCTTCATTTTACCTTCATGACCCATGTTATTGAGAGACATCGTCTCTGTCATGTCATATTTCCATCAATCTCCCCCACTAAGGAATTTAATAAAGAAGCCAATCAACAATATAACATCAGAGCAAATTCAGAGCGATAACAGGGAATCCCTCAGTTTGCATAATTTACTCCCATGTCTTTTATGCTAACATAAAATTCTGGCTTGCTTGCTTAGGCCTCACTCCTGTAGCCAGATCTGCACAGAGCCATGTTGACTTCTGCAGGGGACCACATTGGCACAAGTCTGCACTCTTGTCGATTGTTATTTCAGGATTGGGACCTTATCGTTGTATCACCTTACCATGAAACTTGCATTCCCCCTTCACATTACTTTTGGACTTGGGCAGTTGAATCTAAAAGCTTATCTACATTTGGAGGTTTTCAGGATTTGCTGTTTCTGATTAGGTACTCCTGATTAACAAGATGTGTGGATTCTCTTATTCCAGAATTAGTGCCCTATTCCAGAATTAGTTTAATCCACTTTGGATGTGAGTTGAACTAATTTGGAAAAAGACTCTTACTCTGGTATAAGAGCATCCACACATTAGTTAATGAGGAATGAATAATTAATCCACTTTTAATTCACACCCTTTCTTATTCCAGATTAATTTTCATGTGTAAAAAGGCTGCAGCGTCCGTGCTGAAAGGCCAAAAGAAAACAGTGAAGTAAGAAAATCACTAGTAAGAGGGTGTGAATTACACTTTATTCCAGCTCCTCAGTTTGCAAATTACATCAGTTTAGACATGTTGGTAAATTAGTAGATGTAGGTGCAAGAAAGACTTGCATCGTTCTCAAATTTAGCTCATAATGGATAAGAACAGCAGAACTAATTCTGGACATTCTTGGGGTTATACTGTGCTCTTTTTTTTTTTTTGTCCCCCATCCCAAATAGAGTATTAAAGCAAACCCTGATCATGAAAAGGCTGAACGATTAAATTTGCTAACTTTGTGATGGAAACTCTTTGATATCTTCTTTGGATCTGGCAAATATGTGCCTACAAATTCTGATTGGTTGATGCCTCAGGAGGTTCTTAAAATTTCCCTCATCACAGTTTGGTGTATCAGCAGTTCTGAGGGTCTTAACAAAGATTTTCATACCAGTAATTGGCTTTGCTGAGGGTTTGCAGTAATTTTTAACAGGAAAATGACTCTTTACCCCCAGAGACTTTAACTTCTTTAAAAGAGAGACCAAAGCAAAATTCCATCTGAAAACTGCTCATTCTTGGATCTATTTGTAGGCACATCCTGAATGGAAAGTTTAGCAGAAGAGCGGTTTGGTCACAGGGAATAATACTTAAAGTCACCGATTCCACAGGTTTTAGAATTCCTAGATTAAGGGCTATCACCAGGCCTTGATTTTAATACAGTAGGAAGGTAAAGGTGGTCACCCTGATCAAAGTAAACAAGACCAAAATATGCAGAGCAATCTGTCCTAGTGGCCGTGTATTGTAAAGGTTCTGAGTTTGGCAAAATTGTTGCAACATCTGCATATTAAGGGGTGTGGGATTTAAGTGTGGTGCTGCAAGCTATGGAGGAGCAACCTTGTCTTTCCCAGTGGTATAACTACCCTTCCAGCCCACTGAGTCCTCTTTCTTTTAGAATGGAGTTCTTCTGTGCAGTCAGGGTTGAGCCATGAAATTGGGGCCCAAGAAAGAGCTGGGATAAAGCTGAGCAGGGGAGACTGAAAAGCACGCCTCCTTTGTTTAATCTCTCCCTGATGCTGCTCCCTTCCTCTGTCACTCCCATCTCCCCATTTTCCCTAGGCTTGTGCAACTGGAATCATGATCAGGCTGAACTGTGCTCTCTAGACATAATGCTGATCCTAATTGGCTGGAAGGTGGTGGTGGTGGTGATCATTAAATGAGGTTCACTTTCACATCTGAGAGCACTGTCTTGTAGCGCTGCCTGTTCCTGCTGGCACAAGAAGCTGGATTTAGTTCAGCATTCAAACCCAGGGTTCCCTGGGTTTGGTGGTGCACTACCTCTAAACAACTGCTGTCTTGAGGTCTTTTATTAATGGTTCTACTTTGCTCATAGTAGGTCCTGGCTAGACTGTGCAAATGACCTATTTAGCAGGCCTTTATTTATTTATTTTATTTTTTTGGCTACATTCATCTTAATTATTAACAGGGAAGTATGAGAAATAAGGTTTAGACAAAGACAGCATTGGAGGACTCAAGTAGGAATGGAGGACAAGAAGAATAATACAAAATAGCTAGTGATTAGCAAGGATGGAATTGCATGGTGAGGTGTAAAGAGCCAGTGGATGTGTAGGTGATAAATATTTAATGGCATGGAAGAATGAGCAAAAGTAGTGGGGAAATAAATCGGTGATTGTTAATTTAATAGTGGAAGGCAAAAATCGAGAATACAGTCAGAGATGTCACTGAAGCAGAGAAGCAATGCCCTGGTTGCAACTAGAAATGTCTTATACAGTTTGTGTGGAAATGATTGTTGTTAAATAGCACATGATGAGAGGAGCTCTCCTATCCAGATTTCATTTGTCCACCAGGCTGAAAGGATAGTGCTGCCATTTACCTGATGCTAATGTTTGCTTTGCATGGCAAAACTTACCTATCTATTTAGTGTTTTTAATAGTGATGTCAGGAAGAAGCTGTATAGCATAGCAATAGTCATTTAGCAAGATTTGTGGACCAACTTGTTGGTACCAGAATAGCAGGAAACTGTCAGTTTTGCAAGGAGTGTTCAAAGGTAACATATAGAGTCAGTGGAGAGAGGAAGGGTATTGGCTTGCAATATAGATTAGATACTTTATTTTCTTTCCAGGGAAGGCATTGCAGGTGTATTCCTGAATTCCGTTTGGTAGGAGGCCCCATGAAGGGCTGAATGATTGAGTTAGAAAATGGAAGTTACCCAGTGGAGTCTAATCATTCAGCTGTTTTTATAGAAGATACTTTGTGAAATAACTGTCCAGAATACTATGTAAAATGCAGTTTTAAAGTATTATTTCTTCAAGATTAGTCTGCCTGCGTTTGATTACAATCCAAACCTAAATTCATCTTGAATTTATTAGTCTATAGAGTTCCTGTTATTTATAGAACAGCTTGATTTTGGTCATATGTGATTTTCATTATTTTTTGAACTACTGTTTTTTATTGCTTAAGTTTTAAAATGTTGTTCCTTTCTTTCTCTGTAGTGGTACATGTGCAACACAGAGCAGTTGTGTGAATCTCTTCAACCTATCTTTGTCCAGAGTTACCTTGACCAGGGAACACAGATCTTCTTAAACAACAGCATTGAGAAATCAGGCTGGCTCTTTATCCAGCTCTATCACTCTTTCGTGTCCTCAGTTTTTAGCCTGTTTATGTCTAGGACATCTATCAATGGGTAAGTGAAAAGGTGGTACTAGTTCAGTTTTTTGTAAACGAAGATAGGATAAGAAAACTCTGGATTTGGATTACCAGGTGCTCCGTCCTGCCACTTGATGCCCCGCCATGCAGAGAGTAATCAGGTCTTTTCCAAGATACACTTAGCTTCATTTTCTTCATTCTGTCAAATGCATCTAAACTACCTTTATGTAAATTATTTGATCTATGTATTCAATGACATTTTACTAATTTCAGTTAGGCTGTGATAAAAGAAAAATGTAAATATCTAGCAGGTCAGAAAAGCCTGTACCTTTTTAAATGATAAAGAATCCTACCTCCTATTTTAAAAAAAAAATTGGCAAAAGAAGATCATGGGACTCTAAATTAGAACATAAGGGCTACTTTTTCTCCGTTTGCTCCCAAATTTACCATAGAGTAGGGGTGCCCTCCTCGTGCTTCAACAGTTATTTCCCCCCACTATTTTTACTTACCTTCCCGTCTCTAGAGAGCATATGTGGTGGTGACTATTCTAATTGAAGATGGTTGTATGAAACCATCTCTGCAGCACAACCCAGGAGGATAGCTCCTGCATTTATTGGTGAGATTGCTGCAGAGCATTTGAAAATTCTTCTTCCACTTTCCTTTCAAGGCTGCGTGCATTGCCTCTGTAGTTCTACTGGGAATGGAGCAAGAGACAAGATACAGAAACCTAGCCTAGATTTCGTGCATAATACAATATGGAACAGTTACCACAGGGCCATGGGCTTAGACTCAAACCCCACTCTGGAAATCAGTCTTTTTGGGTGTCCACTAGGGCTCAGTGGGGGAAAAAAATTTTGTCCCATGAGAATTTTTGAGATTTAAAATAATTTTCCGCTCCTGAATCGGGACAAAAGTCAAAATCTCAAACTTTTATGAATTGATAGTGTAAAAAAACACCACCATGCAAAAACCTTCAGATCTAGTCAATTGAAACATTTTGTTTAAATTCATTTTGATTTCAACTTTATTATTTAACATTTATTAACTAACTTGATGATGAAACAAATTCAAACCGAAAAAGTGATGTTTTGATAATTTAATTTTATACACCACATGGGATGCTTGGAGGCCTAAAGCTATATTAAAGCTTTTGTGGTACACTTAAGCTTGTAAAATTGGTCAGCACAATATTCAGTGCTATCTTCTAACCCTTAAAACAGTGGTTTTCAAACTTTTGTACTTGTGACCCCTTTCACATAGCAACCCTCTGAATGCGACCCCCCCCGCTTTATAAATTAAACACTTTTTAATATATTTAACACTATTATAAATTCTGTCGGCAAAGCAGGGTTTGGGGCGGGGGCTGGCAGCTCGCAACCTCCCATGTAATAACCTCATGACCCCCCTCAGGGATCCCAACCCCCAGTTTGGGAACACGTGCTTTAAAATATAAAATCTATTTGTGTATCATTTTGTTTCTGGGCAGTCAAGGAACCCATCCCAAACAAGATGTCAAGCTTGACTGGTGGGTATCTTGGCTAGGGCTGGGGGGAGAGAGAGTGAGTGAAGAGAAGCTTATTAAACAGGCAAGCTTGGCCAATATTATTCTGTTGGTCTCTTCCTTGATTGGCTTCAGATGGACATAAAATTACACAGTGAACCCAAATTCCAGATTCTGAAGGCTGTTCATTTGGTATCCTCATTTCTGCAGACTATACAAAAATTCCCTTACTATTACAATCTCTTCCCTTCCCCACCCCACTCCACCACAATCAGGCATATGTCCAAGTTCACCTCAGGTCTGATACTTTGTGGAGAATGCATTTTATTATAGCTACATGCTTGACCTTTTTTTTTAAACTTCCCTTGTTTGGCTACACAGTATGATCTGAGAATAGTGTCTCGTTACTATGGCTAGAAAAATTATCTTTCACCTTATTTTCCAACCAGATGTTCAAGTGAGCTTTCCTGTGGAGTTCTTAGTTACTTGTAGCTTTATATATAGGTCCCTTTGGTCTCCCCTTTTTCCTTTCTCCTCCATCTTTCTTTTTCTCGAACACTTTCTAGTGCTTTGAATGACACCTCACAGTGACTTTAGGAACAATAGCCATGAGCCAATTATACAGTGTAGACTGATATAAATGTACTGCAAGAGGGCTCTGCTTATATGGGCTGTACTCTACATTTAACACTCCCCCCCCCCTTAGCCTCTGTGCTAGAAATTTAACTGATGGTTTCTTCTATTTCACTTAATTCAGTGTGTATCCATTACTAATAAATTCTACCTTTCCTGGGTGACTTCTTTCTCACCCATCATCCTGTTACATCATCTTTGCTGCTTATTCTCTTTAGTTTCCTTGCCCTTGCTCTTGATCATAAATCTGTATACTGCTATGGCCTATTTGTACTAGTCATTGTCTTTCCTAAGTTTGACTTCATACCTCAAGGTAGACAGAAATAATATTCTTTATTCCCCCTTGCATCAGTTACTGACCAATTCTTTCTTCCCCATCTGCTGTCCAAACTCTTTCATCCTCTGAACTTCTGTCACAACAGCTGTAATCTTACAATATATACTCTTCAAACAGTCACAGGTGGAGATGTCATTGACATGATCTGTAGAGAATCCAATTGTCACCTGCAGCCAATTCCTTAATGAATTGCTCATTTTCTATTCCACATCCTTTTCTGTCACATATAGGAGCTTCATCTAGCAGCCTCGACCACTGAAGTTGAGTCACTACATCATACAGTTCTAAAAATAATCCTTTTTCTCTCCCACTATTCCAAACATGTTACCCTGTCTGCTCTTCACATTTCTTCACGGGCTTCCTTTCCATTTCCACATAAAATTCTTCATGCTTTGTGCCTACCTACATCTCTGCTTTCACCTCCTATTTCCTCTTATCGGGTCCTTTAGGGCCAAATCCCACTTGCTGTGCTCACATGAGGTCAGTTGCCTGTTGAAGCCAGAGAGTCATCTCATGCAAGTACAAAGAGCAGGATTTGGGCTTTGTCTCTTCTTCCCGCTCTTGGCTTTGTCCCTTTTTTGTATGACTCCCTTCTCTTAGAACTGCGTCCCTCTTTCCAGGAACCAAATGACTTCCCTCTGCCCATCAGATTTCTTCGTAAAGCCCACACCAATGCTATCTGCATGCATTTGTTGTTTGATCTTTCAACCTGCGTATTGCATTTGTCTAAATTAGATTGCAAATTCCTCTGAGCAGGGACCTTATCTGTTACTTGTTTGAAATAATTTACAGAGTGCAATAGGAGCATCAAGAATTTAAAGTCTTCCCTGTTTAAGTTTGCACAAAATCAGACACTGCCATCTTTACATTTCAGGTTGCTGGGAAGAGGCTCAATGTTTGTATTTTCACCAGAACAATTTCAGAGACTACTCAAAATAAACCCAGAGTGGAAATCCCACAGACTTCTCGATTTAGGGGCTGGAGATGGAGAGGTCACTAAAGTCATGAGTCCTCACTTTGAAGAAATCTATGCCACTGAGTTGTCTGAAACTATGATATGGCAGCTTCAGAAAAAGAAATACAGGTATTGTACTACATAGGTTGACTTGATGTAATACTTGATGTGAAGGACGTAGCAACTGCCTTTAATATTTTATGACTATTATGTGTTCCATCTATTTTATTATTGTCTTGCTTGCTATATGATTTCAGGGGATGATAGTTGAGGCATGAGCTGACCTGCACATAGATAGGAAGGCAGACAAACACCATTTATCAATGCAGTGCAGAGAACAACGGCTTTAAAGTCTATCCTGACCCCCACGATGGGGTGCATAAGAGATGCAGGGTGACAAACAGGTTCAAGAGATATAGACTGGCAAAGAGCTTTGGAACCGATAAATGGACAGCTCTGAGACATGAGAGAGACAGGGATTTCGGGGAAACAGACTGAACCCCAATTCTGAGAAGTGGAAATGTCTGGATAAGTGAGGCACATCTAAGCTTTAGGTGAGACAGTTATGCGTGTAGACTTTTTGTTGTTTTAAAGACTGTTGTGCTGTGTTTGCTTTTGTTGTTGTGCTTTGTTTGTAGTGTTGAGATTAAACACTGTTTTGTTTTGAAAGTGTTGGTTTGTGGCACTGTAATCACAGCTCTTGAAAGGAAGTCTTGCAGGTAGCTGAATCCAGTCAGGCCTGCTGAGTAATCAGTTAGTGCACAAGGTACTATATCTCAGGAGCCAGTCTAAAGAATGGGGGATGTGTGAGGTTCCACCCCAGAACAGGTGAATGCAAGAGGCCTAACACCTGAAGGGTCGCACTCTCAGAGACTGAGAGGAGACCAAGACGTAGCTACTGTGACACTTGAGCTTTGCTATTTCTCCAAATTGTATCAAATTTAATACCAGGGTAGCACATTTCTGTAAATATTTTTATGTAGTAATTCCAAAGAAGGTCCAAACTCAGATGTTTCTGTGGTGGGGTATATAAAGCTGTCCAGTGGTTGGCTGGGAGAATGTTAATTCCCTCTTGCCTAGAGGAGTGGAAAGACCATATCTATAGGCATGGCTACACTTGGGTTTTAGTTCGTACGAACTCGAGTTAGTATGGATTGAAAAAGCTTGCATACACATGATGCAAATGCTTAAAGCGCACTAACCCCCTGTATGGTGTGAATTTTGCAGTCCTCTTGCAAAGTGTACAAAGTTTGTTGCAAATTGAGTTAGTGTGGACTGTTTGTGTGGACGCCATGCTGCTGTGGAGTACTTTGGCAATCCTCCACCTGCTATCCCACTGCTTTGTGGGCATCTGTGATCCACCTGCCTGTTTACCTGTGTACCCTTTGCTGCTCTGGGGTCAAATTGACCAGATGTCCCCTCTCCTGTTTAAAAAACTTGACCAGGGCCAGAATTTGCTCATTTGCTGCTGGATTCAAATGTATCAGTATTAATGTGATATTATCCAGAAGCTGTACAACATTCCTCAAGCAGCTGCTTGTAACCATGATCTAGTCCTTGATCTCCTCACCATTTGAGGACAATCAGCAGTGCAAGTAGCTCTTGTGACAAGCCACAGCAATAAGAAACTCTTCAAGGAGATCTCCAAACAGATGGCCAAAAAGGGTCACAGCTGGAACGCCTTTCAGTGCCATATAAAAACCAAACAGCTAAAGCAAATGTTACAAAGATAGAACAGAAAATCCAGTGCTGTCTCTTCAATCTTCCTATTTCTTGAGGAGCCGGACAAGATTTTTAGTTGTCATGCCACTACGGAGCCCAACGCCTGCCCCCGGTATAGCAGCCTCTAAGCGACCACAGTGCTCTGTCAGCCTCTGGCAGACCTGCAAGTGATGCAGGAAAGACTTCTATCTAGAGGAGTACTAAATCTCCTCAGAAAAAACACAGCTCTAAGAGATCTGCAGTATTGGAGATCCCAAGCCAAGAGCACTAAATTGAAGTCCTCGAGCTCATCTAAATCACAAGGTACCCATTGGTCAGTACCAAAGAAGCATGACCGAGGTTCTATGGGCTCTGCACCAAAGAAGTCAGTACTGCCTGCAGCATGTTTAATATCTTGACCAACAGAGCAGCAAATATTAGCACCATATGCGCTGCCCTCGGTGCTGCAGGCCTCTACATTCACAGTTCACCAGGTTCCTGTGCAACCTCACCTGATGCTGCAGGAGTTCAGATTTTCCAGGGATTTGTTAATCTCCTGTAAATCTGAATGTCCTTTTATTGAACTCAGTTAGACTTCTGCTATCTTTGGTACCTTGCCTATCACCAGTACTGCCTAATACCGTTTTACTCATGTGTACAGAGAGACAAACCATCACTCCTCCTTCATCTCCTCCTCCATTAGACTTTGTAGATGAGAGTTCTTCAGACTCTCAAATATCTGTTCAGGGATCTTATGATTATCTGTCTAGACTAGACTCTCCTGAGCTTACTCCATCAAGGGATACTTCAAGGCTCACGAGGCCCCAACTTCCTCAGCATCCTCCTTGGTATGATGAATCCTGGATCCCTCCCCTGTTCCCATATGGCCTCTCAAATGACCACATTGGGATCCTGGGCTGCATGCTATAGTAAAGAACAAAATTGCCAGACACCTAGATGAACATAATTTGTTGGGGAAGAGTCAACATGGTTTTTGTAAAGGGAAATTATGCCTCACCAATCTACTAGATTTCTTTGAGGGGGTCAGCAAGCATGTGCACAAGGGAGATATAGTGTACGTAGATTTTCAGAGAGCCTTTGACAAGATCCCTCACCAAAGGCTCTTAAGCAAAGTAAGCTGTCATGGGATAAGAGGGGAAAGTCCTCTCATGGATTGGTAACTGGTTAAAAGATAGTTAACAAAGGGTAGGAATAAATGATCAGTTTTCAGACTGGAGAGAGGTAAATAGTGGTGTCCCCAAGGGGTCTGTACTGGAATCAGTCCTATTTAACATATTCATAAATGATCTGGAAAAAGGGAGTAAACAGTGATGTGGCAAAATTTGCAGATGATACAAAACTACTCAAGATAGTTAAGTCCCAAGCAGACTGCGAAGAGCTACAAAAGGATCTCTCAAAACTGGGTGACTGGGCAACAAAATGGCAGATGAAATTCAATGTTGATAAATGCTAAGTAATGCACATTGGAAAACATGATCCCAACTATACATATAAAACAATGGGGTCTAAATTAGCTGTTATCACTCAAGAAAGAGATCTTGGAGTCATTGTGGATAGTTCTGTGAAAACATCCACTCAATGTGCAGCAGCAGGCAAAAAAGCAAACAATGTTGAGAATCATTAAGAAAGGGATATATAATAAGACCAAAAATATCATATTGCCTCTATATAAATCCATGGTACAGCCACATCTTGTATACTGAGTGCAGATGTGGTCGCCCCATCTGAAAAGAGATATATTGGAATTGGAAAAGGGCAACAAAAATTATTAGGGGTATGGAATGGCTTCCATATGAGGAGCGATTAATAAGACTGACTTTTCAGCTTTGAAAAGAGATAACTAAGGGGGATGTGATAGAGGTCTATAAAATCATGACTGGTTGTGGAGAAAGTAAGGAAGGCATGCCAATCTATAAAAAGGGAAATAAGAACAACCTGAGGAATTACATACTAGTCAGATTAATTTCTCTACCTGGAAAAATAACGGAGCAAATAATTAAGCAATTTGCAAACATCTAGAAGATAGTAGCGTGATAAATAATAGTCAGCATGGATTTGTCAAGAACAAATCGTGTCAAACCAGCCTCATAGCTTTCTTTGACAGGGTAACAAGCCTTGTGGCTGGGGGGGAAGTGGTAGACGTGGTACATCTAGACTTTCGTAAAGTTTTGATACTGTCTTCCGTGACCTCATCCACAAACTAGGGAAATGCAACGTTGATGGGGCTACTATAAGGTGGGTGCATAATTGGTTGGAAAACCATTCCCAGAGAGTAGTTATCAGTGGTTCACAGTTATGCTGGAAGGGCATAACGAGTGGGGTCCTGCAGGGATCGGTTCTGGGTCCAGTTCTGTTCAATATCTTCTTCAGTGATTTGGATAATGGCATAGAGAGTACACTTGTAAAGTTTGTGGACGATACCAAGCTGGGAGGGATTGCGAGTGCTTTGGAGGATAGGATTAAAATTCAAAATGATGGACAAACTGGAGAAATGGTCTGAAGCAAATAGGATGAAATTCAATAAGGACAAATGCAAAGTACTCCATTTGGGAAGGAACAATCAGTTGCACAGATACAAAATGGGAAATGATTGCCTAGGAAGGAGTACTGCAGAAAGGGATCTGGGGGTCATAGTAGATCACAAGCTAAATATGAGTTAACAGTGTAATACTGTTGCAAAAAAAAAAAAAAAAAAAAGCAAACATCATTCTGGGATGTATTAGCAGGAGTATTGTAAGCAAGACATGAGAAGTAATTCTTCCACTCTACTCCACGCTGATTAGGCCTCAACTGGAATATTGTGTCCAGTTCTGGGCTCCACATTTCAGGAAAGATGTGAACAAATTGGAGAAAGTCCAGAGAAGAGCAACAAAAATGATTAAAGGTCTAGAAAACATGACCTATGAGGGAAGATTGAAAAAATTGGATTTGTTTAATCTGGAGAAGAAGACTGAGAGGGGACATAACAGTTTTCAAGCACATAAAAGGTTGTTACAAGGAGGAGGGAGAAGAATTGTTCTTCTTAACCTCTGAGGATTGGACAAGAAGCAATGGGCTTAAATTGCAGCAAGGGCAGTTTAGGTTGGACATTAGGAAAAGCTTTGTAACTGTCAGAGTGATTAAGCACTGGGATAAATTGCCTTTTGGAGGTTGTGGAATCTCCATCATTGGGGATTTTTAAGAGCAGGTTGGACAAATCTGTCAAGGATGGTATAGATAATACTTAGTCCTGCCTTGAATGCAGGGGACTGGACTAGATGACCTCTTGAGGTCCCTTCCAGTTCTAGGATTCTATGAAAATGAAGTATTTTTTCACACAATGCACAGTCAGTCTGTGGAATTCCTTGCCAGAGGATGCTGTGAAGGCCAAGACTATAAAAGGGTTCAAAAAAAGAACTAGATAAGTTCATGGAGGATAGGTCCATCAATGGCTATTAGCCAGGATGGGCAGATATGATGTCTCTAGTTTCTGTTAACCACAAGCTGGGAATGGGCATCGTTGGATGGATCACTTGGTGTTTACCTGTTCTGTTCGTTCCCTCTGGGGCACCTGGCATTGGCCACTGTTGGAAGACAGCATACTGGGCTGGATGGACTTTGGTCTACTCCAGTATGGCTGTTCTTATGTTCTTATACTGCCAGTAATTCTCCGAGATACCCAGTGCTTATGGGGAATGGCAGGGTCAATACTCCCCAATATCCTCTCCCCACTTCAGGAGAAGTTTGAAGAGCAAGAGACGAGGGCTGGTGAGGTTGCTACTGCTCAGACAAATGTTTCCTCATCCTCCCTGGATGAAGCTGTTATGCCCCCTCTATCTGCTGTGGACAACTTCAAACAGTCTCAAGACTTGATGAAGAAAGTGGCAGACACTCTTCAAATATTGCTGGAAGAATTCAAAGAGACACAGCTTAAGTTGTTGGACATTCTTTCTATACCATCTTTGGCCATGTGGTTCTCCACATAAATGAGGCATTGTTTGAATCTGCCAAGACAATTTAGCAGACTGTACTCTACCCCACTTCCTCCCGCCCCAACAAGAGGGCAGACAGAAAGTAGTATGTTCAGACGAGGGGTTCAGAATTGTTATTTTCCTACCCTACCTCTAACTCCTTGGTTGTGGAGGCAGCACCATTCAGAGGCTTCACATAAGGATCACAAGTGCTTAGATCATTAGAGCTATTCCTCTGCTGTCCTGCAGTGCAGAATTGGTAATTATCAGGTGATCTTGGAAAAATACAACTATCTTAGTTATATGAAATTTATTTCCTGTATTGAACACCTTTCACAAGAGCAATTTCAGGCCATTATTGTGGAATGACAGCTCCTAGCCAGAACAGCTTTATGGGTCTCTGTCGACACTGACACTACTGCATCTCCACAGCTGTAGTTACGTGTCAAGCCTCATGGCTGCAGTCATCAGGATTTCTGCGTGAAGTCCAAAACACTGTAGAGGATCTCCCCTTTGATGGTCTTCAATTATTTAATGAATCCACAGGTGAGTCTGTGCATTCTCTGAAGGATTCCAGGGTGACCCTTCGTTCACTGGGCATATTGCATCAGGCAAACAAGAGGAGATTGTTAGTCTCAGACAGTTGAGATCCCACCCAGCTCAGTTTTCCATCTACTATAAGGCCTAGTAGCTGCCTAAAAAGAAACCCAGAAGGCAGAGGGAACAATTCTCAACAGCTGAATTTGAATCGATGCAACAGCCACCATCTACATAGTGCTTGTTTTGATGTCTCAGTCAAGAGCCTCAAACACCTCCATGATCTGGATTTGATGCTGAATTATCTTGCCCTTTCCTTCCTCCCACCTTTTGGGGATCATCTCTCCCTTTTTCACACCTCATGGGAGCAGATTACCTCCAACAGATGAGTTTTGGAGGTTATAACATCGGGCTACTCCATCCACTTCCACTCCATAGCCCCCTTGAACCCCACTTCTCCATCTCTTTTTTTTTCAGGGACACATCTCACAAACCTCTCCTGAGACAAGAGGTTCTCTCCTTCCTGCATAGGGGCCATGGGACCAGTACCCACTCAGTACACAGGAAGGGGATTCTATTCAAAGTACTTTCTGATTCCCAAAAAGAAGGGAGGGCATTTCTAGATCTCACAATACTGAATCCTTTGTCAAGATACAGAGGTTAAAGATGGTAACACTTGCAGCTATCACTCCGTCCATGAATCTGGGGGACTGTTTTGCAACCCTTTACCTTCAGGACACATACTTTCGTGTCACAATACATCTCTCTCAGAAGAGATGCCTACCACTAGTGTCAGGACCACTATCAGTACTGAGTCTTGTCTTTCAGACTCCCTACTACTACCAAAATATTTACAAAAATTATGGTATTAATCACCACACAGCTTAACCAATGGGAAGTAATTATCTTCCTCATTTCAACAAACATCTCAAGTGGCATTCCTACATCAAAGTTCGAACTACTGCAAAGAAAGCTATGTCTCTCTTCTGCATGCTCATCCTTCAACTCAACACTGCACAGTCTTCCCTCTTCACTCTAAAGTTGATAGAGTTCATAGGGGCCACTCTCTATGCCAGGACTTCCGGAGCCTACCACCAAGAGGACAGGTTTCTCACTCTGACACACTAAATAGCATGAGTCCAAATGAGCCCACAGGTCACTGACAGATTGTGCCTGCAGCCCCTCTGGCACATGGCAGCATGTACCTTTGTCACATTGCACACAGACTGATATCTATGCTGCTTCCAAGCCTGGCTCAGGACAGCTCATATTCCCAACAGAGACAGTCTAAACAAGTTGTTCTCTATTCCTAGCTGTGTGCTAGTCTCTCTCAACTAATTGAAGAATCTGGACTACATGTGCTCAGGGGTTCACTTCGGTCTTCCTCCTCCCATTTTCACAATGGTTTTGGACGCATCCCTCCTGGGATGGGGAGCTCTTCTATGGGGCCACACTATCCAGGGAAGATGGTCTGCCCAGGAGTCTACTCTACATATCAACATTCTGAAGCTCAGAACAATATGATATACTTGCTAGCACTTCTTCTCCATGATAGGTCAATCGCTCCATATAATGACAGACAACAAGTTGAGTATGCACCACATAAATTGACAAAGGGGTGCTAGATTCCGCCCCCCCCCCACACACACACACACTGCTCAAAGACAATCAAGTTATGGAACTAATGCATAGCTCAATGTATCCTTATCTTGGCCTGGACTCCAAAACACTATTGCCAACTACGTCAGTAGACACTTCACCCAAGATCATGAGTGGGAACTCAATAGAGCCCAAGTAAGAAAAATCTGTCAGAGTATGGGTCTTCTGAACATAAATCTTTCAGCCACTGCTGCCAAAAGGAAATGTGTGAATTCTGCCAAGGGGAGATCTTGGTTGCCATTAAATGGGGGATGCCTTTCTCCTCTCTTGGTCAAAGAGTCTCCTTATATGCCTTCCCTCCAACTCTGATCCTCAGAGTTCTAAACAAAACAGAACAGGACAAAGCCACAGTAATTTTGATTGCACCAACCTGGCCAAAACTAGTATGGTTTCCTTACCTCATTCACTTCTCATCCCAGCTAGCCATCAATCTCCTGCTGACATTCAGCCTTCTCCCTCAGGATTCGGGAAACGTTCATTATACCAACTTGGATGCTCTCCAGCTCAAGCCTTGGTACCTAGATAGGTCTCGGGATTAGAACTCCCTTGCTTCAGAGAGATTCAAGAAGTCTTTTCGAACAGCAGAAAGGAACTCACCAGGAAAATTTACCTTCAGAAATGGAAGAGATTTTACCACTGTTACGCCTACCTTTGCCCTGTCTCTTGTCGACTCACTCCTCTTGGAGGTCCTGGAATTCCTGTTCACTCTGAAGAAAGGAGGTCTTTTGTTAAAGCTCCATTAAGGTCCACCTAGAGGCCATCACAACTTTTCATTCTCCTGTGGAAGGTTTTTTGGTATTTGCTCATTCTGCAACTTCGAGATTCATCGAAGAATTATCAAACCTCTTCCTAAATGTCAGAGAGCCCATCCCAGCCTGAGATTTGAACTTAGTTCTTAATTCTCTGATGAAAACTCCCTTTTAGCTGCTAGCTACGTGTACCTTTCTAAACCTTTCCATGAAAACAGCCCTTCTAGTGGCAATTACCTCCACTCAAAGAGTTGGTGAATTAGGGGCTTTGATGGCTGATCTGCCTTATATGGTCTTCAAGGATAACGTATGCCTCCAACCACCCATGGTTCCTACCCAAAATAGTCTCCAATTTACATATCAGACTTTTCATCCACTGTTTTCCACTCTAAATCCCATCAGACTAGGGAGGATGCTGCCCTTCATACTTTAGACATTAGAGGGTGCTAGTTTACTATTTGGAGAGGACCTAGCCTATTAAAATTTCTCCAAGACTATTATTCTCTATCACAGAGAGCTAAAGTAACACCAGTGTCCACCTAGACTTTCTAAATTGGGTTTCTGGCTGCATCCTCTTCTGCTGTGCAGCTGCTAATGTGCCATGCCGACCTATATCCTCAGTATGGACATGAGGATGGCTAGGGCACATGTGTGGACCAAACAAGCATTGCTGCTGAAAAAAACTGATCAAAGGCACATGAGTACCTCAAGTGGAGCATCCATAGTGGGACACATCTCGAAGAACTCATTTACTGTACCAGGTAAGTAACCTCTTCTTCCTCAGTGTCGTCGTCATCGTCATCATCCTTCTCCACCTGCTGGTGTTACTGCAGGTGCTGCTGTTGGCTTCCAAAACTGAAGCTACCTTGCTCTGAGAGTTCAGATAGAGCACAAACAGTTTCTGTGTGTTTTGCAAATTCCAGGTACTAGCAAAGTAATGCACTGCATTCTTGAATCCATGCTAGCTGACAGTGATTCAAAAATGGTGCTAGCCCACCCAGAAAGAGGGGAAGTATGGAATGGAAGAAGTAAAAGCATGGGATTTTTGGAGTTTGACCCCCCCCCCAAGTCCCAGAATTCCCCTGGTTTCTGCTATGCATCTCACAATGCTCAGCAAGAAAAATCCCAGAATGCACACAGTATACTGCATGCTTAATGCACATCCAGCTCCTGCTGTGTACACACAATGATGCAAATTAAAAGAGGGCAAAGCAACCCCATCTGCATGCTCTTAGTGTGGCTTACGTATTGCACACCAACCAGTGTATCCCCTCAGTGCGAACTAAGTCCCCCATGCAGACAAGCCCTATGTGCTCTCAGTATACTCCTTTTTCTTTTTGCGGATACAGACTAACACAGCTGCTACTCTGAAACCTGTCAGTATAAAGAGAGTGTCTGATAAAGGTAAGGTCAGCCTCAGTGGTAGGGAATTATCTCCTTCTCCTAATTGCTATAGGCAGGCTGTGTACTGAGAACTCTGCACTCAGCCTGCAGTTGTTTAACTGTAACACTTTCCATCTCTCTCTCTCTCTCTTTAGAGTGCTCGGTATAAATGAATGGCAGAACACAGGATTCCAGTATGACGTTATCAGCTGCTTGAATTTGCTTGATCGCTGTGATCAGCCACTGACTGTATTAAAAGATATTAGAAGTGTATTGGAGCCAACTAGAGGCAGAGTCATTCTTGCACTAGTTTTGCCTTTTCATCCATATGTGGAAAATGGTAAGTAGATACAGATTAAAAGATACTTGGGATCATAGGGGAAAGGTGTTTTAGGTTATAGTGTTGTGAATTAATACTGTCTAAAATAACTTTATATTTATCAGACTTAAAATGTTCTGATCAATATCTCTTAATTGCATGTTCAAAATTCCTAGAATTGTACATAAAACATATACTGTAAGTAGATGGACGCACTTGGACTGAAACTGTTCACTGCCCCTCCCCCCTCCTTTCACTACCATCAGTGAAAGACTGAGCAAATGTATGGGTCCTATACCATATCCTGAAGGCTCTCATACTTGGGCTCTGTTGGAGCAATGCGGGAAGCAAATTTCAGACAAGGGACCTCCACTGAATTCATGGTACAAGCAATCCCAGATATCTAGATCTAGATACTGTGAACAAGAGTACCTTAACTGATCTTTGCTGTGCAGTAGTGCATAGGGTGAGATGTCTCTTGGGTAGCTAGGATCAAACTATTTACAGCGCTATACTTCAGTGTCAGTGACTTCAGTTGCATCAAGAAATTCATCAGAGTGAGTAGTAATTAAAACAGTATTACTGATATATATATAAATACCTGATCATGTTTGTTTTACTCTGTATTAAATGATCCAGCATATCTCTTTTGAGGTTCACGTTTGATCATTAACTTTTATCCCTTTGTCTAAGTTTTGGAGAAGAATCTGAGAGCACTTTTCAAATATATCTGTTTTTTCCCTCAATGAGTATCATGAGCATCATGGCCTAAATCTTTAAAAGTTACTAGTGGTTTTATGTGCCTTAGTTCTGGGGCTGATTTTTCAGAGGATAGGTGTTCAGCACTTCTAAAAATCCAGCCCCTGTTAGGAGTCCCAATCTGGATTTTTTTTAATGAACCTATACAATGTTTCAAACATATCTGGATACAATTTCTTATTCTGTTTAATATGGAAAAGATTTTCTTCCTGTCCTAAATTTTCTATAAGATTCAAGTTAATAGTAAAATACAGTTCTGCCTGTGTAACAGTGTCTTTTATATTCTACATTGAAAAAATATAAGCAAAGTCTGTGATATGCAGTGATTGTATATTATCTTGTTTCTTGTGTACCTTATAATTATACACTTAAGTTTAATTTCTCTGTTTTGCAATCACTGATCCATCCAGGACCTGCTTTCCTGTCTTTTTCTTTCCGAGTCCTGCATCATGTTAGGTAACAACAATATTGAAAAAAAATTAATGCAACTTTCTAGCAAAACAGATGGTGGAGAAACAGAGAGAGAAATCTGAGGAATCCACTTTTACTTTCTCATGGTTCAATCCCCTAGTATCTAGTGGAAGGAGAATTGGCTATTGGACTAATAAGCCACTAGGACTTGAAAACATGTTCTCTGCATATGGAACTTCAAGACATTTCTTGTTAGAATCTTCTGTATGGCATCTTGTAAACCAGAAAGAAGCTTTGCTTGTGCTGGTGATCAGTGGCAAACGAGACATTTTGTTTCAGACAGCTTCATTTCCCTTGCTTTGTTGTTGCTGCTTTTCTCTAATCTCAGATCAGATCACAATGCTTTCCCTGATGGTCTTGTGTGACCTGCAGGGTGGTGTGTCATGATAGCTTTGGTAAGCCCTTATCAGTGAAGGCTGCTCCAGTTATGCAGTGTCTATCTCAAGTTCCCAAACTTGATTCACAGCTTGTTCAGGGTAAGCCCCTGGCAGGCCGCGAGACACTTTGTTTACCTGAGCATCTGCAGGTACGGCCGCTCGCAGCTCCCAGTGGCCGTGGTTCGCCGTTCCCAGCCAATGGGAGCTGCAGGAAGCGGTGGGCCGGCCCGCACCACTTCCTGTAGCTCCCATTGGCCGGGAACAGCAAACCACGGCCACTGGGAGCTGCAAGCGGCTGTACCTGCAGATGCTCAGGTAAACAAAGTGTCTTGTGGCCCGCCAGGGGTTTACCCTGGACAAGCCGCAATCCAAGTTTGGGAACCCTTTGTTTATCTTGAAACACATCCAGCATGTTTGTTACCCACTGCTATAGACTGGCTATCAGCAGCACTTCGATATTCCAGTTTTGTCTATCTGAAAGTGGATATCTCCATTGGTGTATATGTACATCTGGATATTTTTAAAGAAGTAATTATCTGTCTCTAAGTTTTGAACATGCCTGGTTCTCAATATATTTTAATTGTATTAAAAGCAATTTCTGATGAGACATTGACCAATAGCAAATAAGTAAAGAGCACTTTTTTTGCTTGGGGGAATGGAGATGGTAATAGTGAAGCAGCCATTGCATTTGATTAATTTTGACCTTTATGTTCTAAAAGTTGAATTTGGTACCTTCAGATTATGCAAACTGCTAGGACAAAACCTGTTCCAAGTTGTTACAAACTTCTAACAAGAAATGCCTTCCTTCTTTTCAGCAATTAAATAACCACAAACCTCTTACTAAATCCAGATGAAAGAAGAATCTCTTATATATGTGGTTTCAGATAATCAAATCAGGCAAGCACCAGACAGGACCACTAGATTCTTAGGACTTTTGCAGAGTAGACAAAGAACAATGGCTTTAATGTAAAGCTGGTCCTTAAAATAGAATTAGACTTAAATTTCAATTTTAACTGTCTATTTTAAGAGGCAAACTAACCATAAACTATATAATCACTTAAATGTCAATCCAATCCCCTGTCCCATCCTGGCCAGGTCAATATTTTGAATCATGTCATTGTACATGTTTAGTTGAGTTAAAATGTCAAACACAAAATAAGAATCTGACTTCCTTAATTGATGTGATTAACTTCATTTCATAAAACATTATTGTACCATTTGATTCACTCAGATGTCTATGATTCTGTTTAAAGAGAGATGCCATTATGATAGACTGGGGTCACCACTATATGTAGTGGTGGTTCCCCACATTCCAAAGGTTTTTTCATTCCATTTTGTAAATCCGGCTGTCCAGAACTCTGGACCCATACACAACTTTTTATAGAAAATTTTAAATCAATATCAGCAGAAGATACTCCACTAAAACTCTCCCCATTGAACCGTCTAACCTACTCTCCAGTGCAAGACTGGGATGACATTGTATGTCATGCAAAAAGCTCTGTGTCAGACCAAGTAGTGTTCTAAACGTTGTAGTTAAGATATCAAAGCTTTTTATTATTTTACAAGATATGTTAAAAGAAGCAAAGAATGAATTCACTATATGTACATTGTAAACAAGAACAAACACTCGGAACATGTGGAAGATCCTAGAAAGCATGTATTTCAATTACTGTACTAAAGAGTTTTAAACCCCTTTTAGAAAAGTCTTTTATTATTTTACAGATATGAGCTCTGATTCAGACCTCATATGTGTAAGCAAATGGGTCAGCCTATGTGTGGATCCAATGGCACGATTGGAGCCTGAAAATGGAATAATTTAACTATACTGTTAATGAGAATTATACTCTGCTATGCTTGACACAGCCTCTGTTTCCTTGTTCTTAATTTTTTTAAATGACCGAAACAAATGTTCTTATAAAACTATAAGAAACAAAAGAAATATTACTTTGTTCTTTCAAATGTTTCTGGAATTACAATGACATCTAGAGTCCAAAGTAGCTTATTCACAAGTTATTACCAAAGAGTTTGAGAGAAATACACCTTTGTTTTTATTTTCCAAAGTACATAAAACCTCACTAATTCACCCTAACACAAAGTTATTGTGGAGTTCAAAATTTTATGAATTGACAAGCAGAAATCTTACTAATAAGTTAATCATAGTGCATTACAAAACGTACTCTGTTCATTTGTACTTTAATATTTATACTTCACTAGTAGGTATTTTGTAATGAGTGTTATAAAGAAATGCTTTCTTATCTAATTAATCTGTGAAACTCACTCCTATGTGTATCATTGAGGCAAAAAGCTTAGGGTTTAAAAAAGGATTTGATATTTATACAAATAAGAATAACTTTAGTTACTAGAATAAAAATGTATAAGATACCATGCTTGAAGAGAGAAGCAGCTAGCCATTAATTGCTTGGGATTAGGAAGAAAGTTTATTAGACATGTTGCTCCTATATTTGTCCATTATGTAATGTGGATTTTTGTGCATTTTAAAACCTTCCTGTGAAATATTTGGTACTTGCCTATGTAGGCGACACTGGACTAGACGGATCTCTGCTTTGCTCCAGTCTGGCAGTTCCAGTGTTCTTAAGTTGCAAAATGTTAGATGAGGCCTCACTACGGGACACAATTAACTCTTTGCTGAAAGGATGGGTGAGACCAGCAGGTATCTTGTAAGATTCTTGAGGTGTGCAGATTAGCTAAGTGAGAACTGGTGAAGCGTGACTGTAGTCCAACAGTCTAAGTTATATCCAGTTCTGTGCAGATGCACAAAGGGAAGAAGGAGAGGGTTCATAGAATGCCCTTCATGTCCTTGTAGAGACTGGGTGTCATTCTAATGGGGAATGAGGCACTGCTTCTGGCTAGCACTTGGGGATACTGTCTGCATAACACATATACATATAAACATTGAAAGAAGAGCAGTCCTTGGATTGACATGTAGACTAAGCTACCTTCCTAACCTGCCATACGGTCCCTCTGGATCAGTTTTGACATTACATTAGTGTGTATGCTTTTATATTGCCTATTTTTTGTACCTGTTCTGCGTACAGCCAGCCAGATTCTCCTCTTACTCTGGTCTAAATCCTGAGTTACTATTGACATCAGTGGTAGTTATAGCTGATTTACACCAATGTGAGAGCAGAATTTGACCTCAAGGCATCATTTTCTTTTTGTGCCTATCACAAACCTTTCAGAAGCATTAAATTCACAAAAGAAATTAAAAAAAAAATTGTGTAGAACTAACCCTAAATATGAAAATTTCCATGAAGTATTAGTAGTTCATCAATGGAAAATAAAGTCCTTTTACAATATTTTTATTTTTCAGAGGGAGAGGGCTTGGTAATGTTAAACATAGGACTGTAATAATTAATATTCACACTTTAGCTGGAATACTGTCATTTGTATTTGATGATCTATTTGCAAAACACTTTAAAAAAAAAAAAAAGCACTGCTCAGTGAGGATTCATATTTTTTTTAGCAAGGTACGACTCTTTCAGAAAATTAATTTTTGAAGTCTCAGACATGTTCAGTTGTATTTCACATAAAGGATCTTGAGTATGTGTGTACTTTGAATTTTATCATCTGTTTTGATAGATGGTGTCATCTGGTTCCAAACACTCCTGCAAAAAAAAAAAAAAAAAGTATATATTGTAAAAGGTTACAATGTTTGTGTAATAGTTGGCTTTCTAAAAAGATTTCCTTAGTGGGGCAAACTTCCTTTCCTTTGCTACTGCTGAAGAATACTTCCCCCTTCCTTCTGTCCGTTATCCAGATGCCTTCATACTTGTGGCATCTGCAGGATTCTTAACCTTTTTCGTTCACTGTTGACTACCCTGAATACAGCTCCCAGGGGAGCACAAAGAGTCAGCAGGACAGTCATGTTTACATTATGTGTATGCCCACATCTGCCAGGTCCTGGATTACATCAGTAGGGGTTTGATGGCTTTATGGAGGGCAGTTATAGAGGAAAACTGTCAGGGGTAAGAATATTAAAATACAGGCTTTATGGGAGGGCAAGTGTTTGACCTGTCAGTGCTGAATGCCTGTTTCATTTTTGTACTTAATCTGGGAAGTGTATGTTCTGCTCCCTGATTAGAATAAGAAAGGAGCTGTTTTGCTTGTGCAGTGTAGATTCAAGAGTAGTTTTCTTAACTTGAAAGTGGTGAGTTTTTCTACAATAGTTCTCCTGTAACTTACATGGCAAAATACACTATGATTTGGTTAAAAAATGTTGTTATAAATTTGGGAGGATGAAATAACTTTCATTCTGTGATACAATACCATGAAGTATTCTGTATATGTTGCATATATTACAATAAGTGTTTTAGGAATGTTTGAGGTTTTTAAAAAACTTTTTATTGTAACTTTTTGTAACTCTCCACTTGTAAAGCCATGTGCCTTCATTACCATGGGTCCAACTATTCAGTGTTCAGAGGGGGAGAGAAATTAAAATTAAATTAAAATGCCTCCAAAAGTGAACTGCAATGTTTTTCTATACCTAAAATATGTCATGGCTTTAAAGACTGGCATCTCAGGCCTTCTCAGACATAAAATGAGTTCAAAATCCCTTTGGAAAGAGGGGTATCTCCACTCCGCAACAGTATGTAGATCCCAATTTAACCCTGCTGGGATGCACAGTATTGGACTTCTGAAACTTTTAGCATTGTAAGTATAGAAAAGCTATTGCTGGTTCAGGACTAAATCTTGCCAATCCTGACACTCAGACAGCGAAGAAGTCTAGTTCTGTAGAAAATGTAATATAGTTCTGAAATTTGCTTCTCCATTTTTTCCACATACAATGAACTACAGTAAATAGCCACAAGATTTTGGAAACCCCCTTTTCATGTTACTCATTACTCACAGGCTGATGATGGTCTTCAGCATATCTCTTCTTGTACAGTTCTTGTACAATTGCTCGACAAACTGTTCGCCCACTCGTATTTTTCTGCAGTGGTTAAAATGTGGTTAACAACAATTTTACATTAGAGACAGATTTGGAAAAATGCACTTGCCTCTATGATATATCTTTGCTAATTTCTTCTTTTTTTTTTTTAACTTTTTAAAATTTAATCAAGATGTCACCACAACTTCAAAACAGTAAGTTTCGTGGCCAAAGGGAGCCCTGGCTGTAGAACAGTAATGATTTCTCACTGTCGAGTTAAATTCCTTCTTTAACTTGTGGATTTTTTTTTTCCAAGAGGGTGTTGCAGTATATATTCTAAACAGGATTTAAGTATGGTGGAACCCATCTAAAGCCAAAGCCACCATCCAAGGGACCAGGAAAAATCAGTTGCATGGCAGAGGTTGGCTTTTTAACTATAGTTCAAACATGGTTTACTTGTAATCTTGATGTTACTGAAAAGCCATCACTTAAGACAAGAAGTTGCCTGTTGGAGGTGGCCCTTAGCTTAGTTCTCACTGTCCAATTAGCCAAAAAGGACCGATGAACAGAAACTTTAAAGCTTGGGGCAGAGGTCACTTGCTAGATCATCTGGGCATATCTTACTTAATCAGTTCCCTGCCATTATAGGGGACCTGGGCATTGGTGCACCTTGGTCTCTCCTGTTTTCTGCCTGTGGCACATAACAGCCTAGTCTCCTGAAGGATACTTTGATATAATTCTAGTTGTTGGGGTTGGTGTGGGAGTGGCTAGGTGGTGTTGGTGACCGTCTCATCTTTAAACTCCGACTCTAAATTCAGCAAATAGTTTTCTATAAATCTTCAGCACAGGAGCCCTTAATCACTTACATCTACAGTTTGAGCTCTATATACTTCCAGCCCAGGTAACCCCTTTGTCTGAGCCTTCAGTTAGCCAATTTAATGTCCCTGGAAGTGTTCAAGGTTATATTTAAAAAACAAAAAATCTATGAATCAAAGACACCCAAGACAAGTTAAGTGAATATTAACATACATGGTGCTCTCCTTTCACATCTCCTTTCCTGGTTTTCTTTACCAGTTTGGATTTTGACTGCAAAACAAAAATCAACTTTATTTACATAGCCCTCCATGCCAAATAATAACTGAAGAGGTACTGTAGCAAAATGTATTGCCTGCTCATAACATTTAGGGATATCTCATTATTTATCAAGTTCATTTAAGGGTTCCAAATATTGATGATTGTTCTAAAAACAAAAACACACAAAAAACCACCACACTTTCTTAATAAAGACCAATGTCAGTGTCTTCAATAACTGGGTGCATTTTAAACATGCAAACATCCTCTCTCTGGTTCTGGGGGAGCTTTTCCAAGTTTAGGATGCCCTGTAACCCTCCTCCAACTCCCTTTTCCATGCATCCTACAATCATTTGAATAGGACTTCATTATGTAAGTAAGAGTATTGCCTGAAATAATTTCATTGCACTTGGCATTTAGTGTTATATAAATTTCATTATTTGTTTATCAATAGACATTAATCCATGGAGCTTGCAACCTGTGTATTTGGTAGTAATGCTCTTTATTTGATAACTATTTTTCTTTCAAAATATTTGAATCTTATCATATTTTTGTATTTTTGATAGTCTGTCTCATTTACAAAGTGACTTCTGGCAATATATACCAAACTTGCTGTAAATTGTTCCAAGGATAGTTTGGTTTCTGCTGCTTTTCTCTTGAAACTCTCTCTAAAAAAAAAAAAAATCGGTAAGTGATGTGTGTGAGATGTAATGAGTATCTAATCTGAATCTATGTGTGAGAGTCTGCAGATGCATATGAGATGTAATCATCAACCACAACCTTTGTAAAACTCGTTTGCTGTCTGTGATGCAAAAGTAATTAAAATCCATGATGACCCTTGGATCCTGAGGAAAACATTAAAGCTATTGAGAAGTCAGAATGAAAACAACCAAATAAGAAAAGTCAAAATTAAACCCACCTTATAGAATATAAAGATTGCAAGTATGGCAGTGCTGTATAGAAACAGCAAAGATGAGAGGACTATCATGGGGATGTATTCTTCAGTGCTGTACTTCTCAGACCCTTTAGTCATAATAAAAAATTGTTAGAATAATGGGAACCTGTTCTATTTTGATCATATTCTTAGTAAGAATAATATTTGTATTATAACCACTTTCATCTGAGGAACTCACTTGATAAGGGTCACTAGACTCAAACAGCTGGGGACTGGAGAGCCCTTGATTTGGGATTTTGTTTTCTTCCCACCATAGCCCTCTTCTGGTCTAAAATCTAACTTTTAAGTAACAAGTATGAAGAAGGCTCATGTATTTGTTCAGACGTTAGCAGTGTGAGTGGTGGGGTGAATGCAGGGAGAGTATGGAACTCGGTTAGGGGGAGAGAGAGTCCATTAGTTAGGGTTTTGGTTTTTTTAACTTTTGTACATATTTCTAGAGCTTGTTATTGAAGCACATGTAACCAGAAATTTAGTTAATTAAGCCTCCTCATCCCTGTGAATATCTTTATCCCTGTTACATAGGTGGAGATACTAAAGACACCAAAGTAAAATGATTTGCTCAAGTTCACACAATGAATCAGTGGCAGAGAATCAGCCCAGAGTCCCAGAATCCTGCTCTGTCTGCTAGACACAGTCCCTCCTGAATATGGCAGTTTCTCAACAGAAGCCATTTACTTGTTTGTGACTATTACTGTTGGTGTATGATTTATTGTGTGCCAGTCCCAAAACCCTCCATGAAGCTTGACATGGAGTATTTGTATGTTCAGTTTTGACAGTTAACAAAAAGGAAAATACAGCATCCAATCTCCTGGATTACTATAGAACATCTCTGAAGGGTCACTTGCATTACATGATAGTACAGCATCTGGTTAGTAAACCATACAAAGTTGCTGATTTTTAGCTTTGTTAACAAAGTATCTCCCTAGTTGATCTTAATTCTGCACCTGGAACTCCAGTTCATGTCAGTTTGACTTTAACACACATACCCAGAGTATGACATTGGGTCTTATTTGCTGTTCAAATTGATAGTAAAATCAACAAGGTTTCCAGTAAACTATTAACGTACCATATTTTGCAAGTGTAAATAATTAGAAATATTTAGAAAACAAAATAATGTATTTTTTTACGATTGTTCATGGGAAGTAGTGACTGACCTCTTTTCACCAATATCGTTCCTCCCCCGGTTTGCTTGGATGTGTGTGTATCTGAATCTGAAAATGCTATTCCACAGATATAAATGGCACTGTCATTTACAGTCAGTTTGTTGATCTGAAGTAAAACATTATGATCGGACAGTGATTCAATCACTTGGAACTTCTCTATGCATTGAGGTGTACACAAAGCCTCATGTGTAAAATCATTATAGCGAAACCATAGCATTTGAGGGGAGCCATGACATCCGGAAGCAGAGAAACTGCATGTTACATTCACAGTGCTGACACTGTCGTCTACTTCCTTAAATTGGTGTTGTTTTACGGTAACTTTGCAGGTATCTACAACATGACCTGTTGAGAATAAACACATACTTGATTGAGAGAGAATTTAAGAGTAAGGGATGTTGCAAATTAAATATGTGACCTTGAATTTAGAAAGGGGGGGAAGAGAGAGAAAGCGGTGATATTTCCACTGTGGGACCTCTTTCGGTTGTTTTCATTAAGTTTCTTCTTAGAAGATTGCCTCATGGGCTAAATACTATTTTGAACTTTATTCATTATTTTTCATATACATAGGAAAATATGAATGTGATTGCTAACTGATCATGGGTTTCACATGTCAGCAGTGCCACTTGCTGATACTGACATTTTAAAATTAAGCAATATACAGAAAAAAGAAGGCAAGGGAAGGTTAAACACGAAAGAGAACTTCAATTAAGGAACTGAATCACCAGCAAATTACAAGTTTTGTTTACTATAACTGTTATGACAAATGCATTTTTTTACCAAGACCTTATAGAAATAAATAACTTTAATAAACTTAAATATGACAAAATTATTATATCAAAGTAATGGTTAAATACCTAAAATTTAGATAATTGGAATGGACACTCTAGAAATGAGAGATTGCTAAACCAACATTTTTTATTTTGTTTTACTTTCAAGAAAGTATTTAGCAAACAAATTACAAAACAAAAAATAAGTTGAAGTGGACTCATCTTTGATCAGATTTGGATTATTACAAATTATGTATTGTATGTAATCAATACAATAAAAATGTAAAGTTAGGGTAGCATAGAATGTTACTACTTAATATTGTCTGGATTAGGGTAACCAGATGTCCTGATTTATAGGGACAGTCCCAATATTTGGGGCTTTTTCTTATATAGGGGCCTATTACTCCCCACCCCCGGTCCTGATTTTCACACTTGCTATCTGGTCACCTTAGTCTGGATACTTATGTGACTCTTCATCTTTGTACTGTCCGAGCTCCTGGTGGACCAAATGCAGGCAGGTTGAGTTCATAGGGGTTCCACAGGAACAGAGAGAGGGCATTCTCTTTCTTTTTTTTCTGTGCCACAAAGCAGCAGCAGAGCCACCCCATGGTCACAACTGTTTCCTTGAGGCTGCAGTAGCCCTAGCAGCTGCTGCACTCCCACTCTGTGAAAGGTACTGATTGGCTGGTACAGTATATCCACCAAGTAGCTAATCTCTCTGTCCCTGCCCTAAGCCCACTGTTCACTGGGTTGGAGGATGCCCCTATGGAGCAGAACTCTGTGACTTGCAGCTGATGCAGACACCATGTGCTGGATTCCCAGAAACTTCCTCTTACCAACTCCATAGAGCATACCTGCAGCCATTTTGCTGCATCTGGGGTCTGCTATACAAGAGGCAGAGGATTTGGACTGATGGTCATAGGTTATGAGGGCATTTTGTATAATCCTTTGGAAGAACAATCTTTCATTAATATTCATTTGATTAGGAAACTTTATGAAGACAGCAGAAATTAGCTAACTCCAAAGCAGAATTTTTTCCTGCCCCTCTTATCTTACAGACTTGTTCCAAATGAGAGCACTGCATTTTCAATCTTATTTGTAAGAAATACATATGAATCTTTTAAAACAGGTGAAGAAGACAGTAAATTGGGGGGGGGGGGAAAAAAGTCTTACCGACATAGTATAGAATCCAGTTGAATTCCAACAGTAGCACGACTTTGCATTTATTGAAAGTTGCCATTTCTTTGTGTGTTTGTCCAGAAATGTTTCTGCTCAAAAAAAGAGGAAGTTAATTAGGAAACTTTAGGAGTTACATAATGCTCTAAATTTCATGCTCAGATACTTCCTACTTGCATATATTTACAGGAATTAAACATTGTGTTCAGTAAATTTCTTAAAGATACAGTATGTATTTAAAACATAATCAATTACACTTTTCAGTTAGATGGGATTGGTAAAAATCTATTTTTTTGACAGCGAGTTGTTTTTTTTTAAATTTTAAAACGACTACATTGCTCGATTGCTTCTGATGATTTCATTGGCTATAACAAATGACAACTTTATTTTTTATTATATAAAATTATCCAGAACTCCATTTCCTCTTTGAGAGGACCCTAAACAAATAATCCTTCTCTTCTCACTTATCAAAATGGCCCTTGAATGAACAGAAGTTCTGTAGATGCTGTTCCACAGGACCGACTTAGGATTTCTTTCCTAGTTTGGTGTGGAGTCTTTTGAGGTGGATTTTTTGGGGGAGGGGCTAAGGGATTGATTTTGGTTTTTAGCTAGTAGTATGACCACAGTATTCCTGAAGAATTCATAACAAATTATGGTGGTTAGCGTCTGGCTTTATTTATTATAACTAATTGAAGCCAGTTCCAGCACGGAAGTATGACAGATAAGTATGAGAAGGCATTTTAATGTTAGCCAAGATTTTAGAGTTTCTCAGACTACATCTGCCAGATTTGAGTTTCACTAGGTGATCTTACTATTGTTAGTCAAATAGTTATTTGGTCAAGTGGGCCTGCACATAGAACTATTAGTAGAGGATTTAAAAAAAATCTGAGCTTTGTGGGTGGCAACCCTCTCTATACTCAAACAAGACCCCTGAATATTGTGGTCTTCAGGTAGACCTGGAAAATGCTCTACCCACCATGTGTTGGGTAATATGGATCATAAAGTCCGAAATGGAATGTAAGCAGCATAGCATGCTTTCTTTAAGAGACTGCCATACATTGAAAAGGATCCTTTTAAAATTTAAATACAATTGTTTTGTTTTCTCAGTAGGTGGCAAGTGGGAAAAACCCTCAGAAGTTTTGGAAATCAAGGGGCAGACTTGGGAAGAACAGGTGAATAGCCTGCCAGAAGTTTTCAGAAAAGCTGGTTTTGCCATAGAGGCTTTCACCAGACTGCCATACTTATGTGAAGGTGATATGTATAATGACTACTATGTATTAGATGATGCTGTCTTCGTCCTCAAGCCCATGTAAGCGTATACGAAGTAGAAGTCTCCAGAGTCAAACCCAAGAAGCAGCCTCTGATAGAGGTGTCTGATTTATGATTACTTAATGGGAGGGAATTTTGGGATTGCCATTCTAAATAAATATCATGTAAGAATTTTAAAGGCCAAAATACTAATGTATTTCTTTGTAGTATCTTTAAAAAGGACAGTTTTTTTAAAACAGACTTCAGTTGAGAATTTTTACCAACTCTTAGCCCAACAATGCAGTCTGCATTCCAACATTAATGGAAGATATTTTTTATACTTAACTGCAGTAGGGATCATAACCAGACAAAAGCAGTAGTTATGATGATACATGAACCGATACACAGTATGGATTGTTCTTTAAGATATCAAGTGAAAATTGGCAATACAGCTGTCCATTCAGTTCAGAACATTGTTGAATATAGAGTTGGAATGGATATTCTTCCATGTTAAGAAGTTATTTTATCTCTGACTGTCATTCTTCAACACATCTTTTTAATCATGCTAATAAACTTTTTTTGAGATGACCTTTGCATTAATTTTTGTGTTCATTTATGTAAACATAGCCATGCTTGTTTGCACAAACTGTTACGTATATAGAGAAAAGAACCTTGTAGCAGTACAACTGAATTCATTTAAAAGCATTTAACTATTGTGTAGAAGACTAATATAATCAAATATTAAAAAATCATTTTTGGAGGGGTTCTTCCATGTTCCTCTCTCATAAATCCTCCTTGCTTTTGCACACACCAATTTCCAGCGAAGGAGGGTTAGTCAGGACTTATGAAAGCTGTTCCTTAAACTGATGGATATGACAGACTTCCACAGGTTGAGCAAATTTTCTCCAAAGAATTCCAACTCAAGAACTAAGGTAGGAATTTTCACCTGAGATCCTCCATCACCACTTCCATATACACACACTTATGCTAGGATAATTACCTTCCCTGCAACATTGTTATGGTGTCTGTTTGGAGTCTTCCACATGCTTGATTGAACATTTAGTTTAAATTAAACAGTTTAATCTTCCCCTTCCAGGGAGTTTCACTAAAATTTTAATTTAATCTGCCCAAGAAGGGATCAGCTCCAGCTTTTTTTTTTTTTTGTCAAAGAAAGCTTCTCCAGAAGCTGTCTTTGACATGCTGGCTGTATGAATTGGAAGAGTCTCTGAACTAGATCGTGGCATGTAGACATAGCTTCTTGATAAGGGAAGTGTAGATATCCAGCCACCCTGGCAAGAGCTCTGGAAAGCACTGTACCTGCAGTAGCAATAATGCTTCCCTGAGTCTAAGGAGCACTGGAGGGGCATAGCTGGTGTGGCACCCCTGAAGAAGGTGTAGTACCCACTGTCCCTGGCCGCTTGTGCAGACCAGGGTGGGACCATGGCTCTTCTCCCTATCCCCGCTGGAGAAGATAGTGACACCAGCTCTATAAAGTCTTTCCACTTCAAAGCTGAGATGTTCAACACTACCTAGGGATTTTCATTAACAGAAATTGGGTGTCTAAATTTTTCAGGTAGCTCACAAAATCTCAGTCTAAGGGTACAAGGACTGACACCGACATCACTGACACTGCAGACGATAGAAGTGGCTCCTTGCAGCCAGGCAGGGTCTGGGTACAGTCTTGTCCTATGTCACTATTGGATCTAATGCAGGCCACAGTTTGAAGATGCCTATTCTGCCAGCTTCCTCTTTGTTCTCAAGCATTGTGTGTTTTGGATTTCTACAGTTCAGGTTGATTTTACATTAAACTTATTTATAAATGAAGTTAGTTACTTTAGCAATAAAAGGATTTTGAAGTTTCAAGCCATTAAAACTGACTCACCCAACATCTGCCATCTCAGGTTTCACACCCTACCTGGGGAAAGCTGAAATAAAAACTAAGCTGTTTTAATTGATTTAGGACCAAATTTTTTAAGGAAGTTAGGTGCCTAACGATGCAGAATTTTGACATGTAACTCCTACAGGTACCTATCTGCACCTTGAGGTGCCTAAACACCTTTTAAAATCTGGCCCTAGAAACTGGTTCCTGGTGGCCACAGATCATCTTAACTGCACAAGGCAAAATCTCACTTACAGTAGAACCTCATTTATCCAAACATCTGATTTGAAAGCCCTGATTTGCTGAAACTGGATTATGTTGTCCTGATATCATTTATGTGGGAAAGAATAGTTTGGATAATGAACTATATAGATTGTACTGATTAATATTCCTAATCATCTGGAATCTGATTGACATATAGGAAGACTATATATAGAGTTGTAAAAACAACAAGGCATCCTTGTGGCACATTAGAGACTAACAAATTTATTTGGGCATAAGCTTTTGTGGGCTAGAACCCACTTCATCAGATGCATGAAGTGGAAAATATAGGAGCAGGCATAAATTACATGAAAGGATGGGGGTTGCCTTACCAAGTTTGAGGTCCATCTAATGAGATAAATCAATTAACAGCAGGATACCAAGGGAGGAAAAATAACTTTTGAAGTGGTAATGAGTGGCCCATTACAGACAGTTGACAAGAAGGTGTGAGAAATAGTAGGGAGAAATTAGTATTGGGGAAATTAGGTTTAGGCTTTGTAATGACCCAACCACTCCCAGTCTTTATTCAGGCCTAATCTGATGGTATCCAGTTTGAGTTGTATAATACTAATTTTAATAAACCTGATACAATACCCCCAAAAATATGTAATTGTATCAAAAGGAAACTTTTGTTTCTAAGGTACATGGGACTTCTGGCTCTGACTGGTAGCTGCACTGTAATATAGTATATATAGTATAATATAGTAAAAACAGATTTGTCTGTTTTTCAGAGCCATGTTTTCATTGCTGGTTGAGACCAGAACTGCCACATCAGAATGCCTCAGAGGAGGATTATCTGAGCTTTGTTTGAAATGCTAGTTAAGTAGAGTTGGTTTTTTTTTCAAATATGAAAAATTGCAGTTTAAAGTATATTGTGTGCTAGGAAAAAAGCTAGTGGAGGATTGCACAGTTCAGAGGCTGGATAATGAGAGGCAGCAGCCTTTCACCTCCTAGGTCATTATTTAATGGTTCTAGAACTATATTAATCTTACTTCTTGAACATCTAATTTTGAGAGCAGCATTGGTGAAAAATATGACCTCTCAAATAAGGCAATTAAAAGTTCTCACTAACTTGGCACAATTCTTGACTATAATAAAAGGTGAACAAAAAGGCTAGCCATCTACTAAGCCAAGTTCAGGCATTTAGGATTTTGTATTTCATTGCAGCAATTAGCTGCTTCCCCAACACCAAATACAGATACAGCAGCTGCATACCTTCTGCTGCAAACGGTGTGTCTAACTCTTTTGAGAGAACACAGAGCTCAGAACTCTAATATTAGCAAGTAAGTAAAAGAATTAGTAGAACCTCAGTTAGGAACACCTGGAGAATGGAGGTTGTTCGTAACTCTGAATTAAACGTTATGGTTGTTCTTTCAAAAGAGGACAAATGAACATTGACCTCATACAGCTTTGAAACTTGATTATGCAGAAGAAAAATGCTGCTGTTAACCATCTTAATTTAAATGAAAAAGGCACAGAAATCGTTTCCTTACCTTGTCAAATCTTTTTTTAAACTTTCCCTTTTTTGTTAGTTTACCTTTAACACAGTACTACACAGTATTTGCCTTTTTTCCCCTCTTTTCTCTGCTGCTGTCTGATTTGTACTTCCGTTCCAAATGAGATGGGTGGTTAGATCAGTTCCGAACTCTGGTGCTCATTACGCTGAGGTTCTACTGTACTGACTTATCTAGTGTCTTTTGTTGTTGGTTTTTAAGTCTAAACAAACTCAATTAGCGATTGGGAATCTTAAGCAGTTTCTAGACATTTCAGGCCACCTTTGTAATCTTTATGTAATTGTTCATTACCTTCACTTTTGTACCTTCCGTGTTGGCAAGGTTTCATTATACAACCTTAATGGCAATTAATTTTTTCCATGGAGTAGCAAATGTTTTGTAACAGTAATGAAGTCTTTTGTAAGGCTATAGCTACACCACACAGCATTTAGCTTTTAGCAAAGCGTCTGCTGTTTAAATTTTGGCAGAGTAAAGGGGGTTGTGTACATTTTGGGGTGCGAATATTGGTAAAGTTAAAACTAGCAAGCTGCTTTTATATATATTAACGATGTGAAAGTGTCGCCCTTAACGTGTAATAAACAAACAGGGAGGCGCTCGGCTTCTAAATTGCTTTGGGATCCTTCGGGACAAAAGGCACTGTATAATAGATTATCATTCTGTCTACCTCTTCATTTTTGGTTCGTGTTCAAATAAGGGTTTTTATTGAATGGTTTGGGGAGCAAATTAAAACGGGTTAGAACAAGAGAAAAAGCTGTGAACGGGAAAAAGCAGCCCAGCCGCCGCTGAGTAGCCCGAGGTCCCCCGCTCCGAGGAACAGCGGAGGGCCCCGGTGCAGGTCACGGACACGGCGAGCCGGGCAGGGCTCCCTGCGAGGGAGCCGGCGCCAGCCCCCGGCCCGCCAGGCTGCAGCAGAGCGCCCTGGCTCCCGCCATCTCCGGGAGGCCGCCGCCTCCCTGCCCTCCTGGGCGAGCCCCGCGTCCGTGCCCTCCCCGGGGGGCGCCCAGTGCAGCGGAGCCGCCCGCCGCAGCAGCAGGTCAAGGGGCCGGCGGAGGCTGCCAGGGGATCCCCTGGGAGAGACCCATTGGCGCCAACTCCCTCCCTCCTCCGCCAGCCCCTCGCCCCTCCGTTCCCCTCCCCACTCAGCCTCCCGTCTCCACCCTCCTCCGCCGTCCAGCCCACGTCCCGCCCTCGCCCCACGCTCCTTTCCGAGGCGCCCCCGCCAGAGGGGCCGGTCAGCCGGGGCTGGCACTGGGGCCCTCAGCGCGGGAGGGAAGCCAGGGCGTTGGAAGTTCCTCGGCTGGCGACGGCGACCCGGTGCTACTGGGCTCCTCTGGTGGGGGAGGTGGGGAAAGTTCGTAGCGACGCGTTGAGGGGTGAGGGAGCGTCTTCACATGCGGGAACATGCCCAGGTTTGGGGCACCTGTCTCCGGTTGTGTTCAGGCTGGGATTCTGGCTAAAGTCCAGTTGGGTAACCGTATTCGGCCGTCCTTAATGATAATTAATAATCATCCCCTCTCAGATCAGTCAGATAAGCAAGGTGTTTCTTCAGCTTCATCCCCACCCTGCTGGGTGGTGCGGCCATGCACTGTTTAGATGCCGCTGTGTTCCCGGCTGGGTCCTGTAGTGATCCCTCTATATAGTAGCTGCCGCTGGTAATAGTTTGCAAAGATTGCTGAACCGTTTGGATGAGTGATTCTCAAGTAGGGGTAGGTGTACCACTGCGGGCTTGCAGCGGAGGTCTTCTGGGGGTCCATCAGCACATCTAGATGTTTGCCTAGTTTTACAAGCTACATAAAAAGCACTAGCAAAGTCAGTACAAACTAAAATTTCATACTGACAGTGACTTGTTTACACTGCTCTATATACTGTACACTGAAATGTAAGTGCAATATTTGTATTCCAGTTGATTTAGTTTATAATTATATGGTAAAAATGAGAAAGTAAGCAATTTTTCAGTAATGTGCTGTGACACTTGTATTTTTATGTTTGACTTCGGAAGCAAGTAGTTTTTAAGTGTTAAAGGACTAGTCTGGAAAGATTCAGAGCCGCTGGTTTGGAGAATTTGGATGAAAGGTGTTATCATTGTGTTTCTGTATCAGTAATCATGCCTGTGAGTATTGAGAATAGCTATCTGAGGTAACACTGACCTAACACAAAGCAATTAGGCTTCAGTAGGGCACTGAGTCAAATAATACTGTGATAAAAAGTCAGGAATTTCTCTACACTGCCATTTGGAATAAAAAGGGCAAATAAAGACAATGGCAGGTCCCTGTAACAAAATCATGAAAAGGAAGCATTCTAGATCTGAAGACAAAACACATTCTGCAGCTTTCTTGCATGTCATCCCTTGGAAGGCGGGAATGGCATAGCCATAAAATAAAAAAACTGCTTACAATTTAAGATGAACTCTTTTTGACTGATTTTTGTTTGATAGTTTCAGTGTTTAGCAGAACACTACAAAACTGTCATTAAATAAGGCCATTTAATGGCAGTGTTTTCTCATGCAACTGTTAGTTGTCCAGTTCAGTTCAGCCTCCTTATAGGTTTACTGCACATGCTTTAATTAAAACAAAATCATACACATCAGATCAAGTTAGTTTGAACGACTAAATCAGGATTGAGAAAGGTGGTGGAATGATTTGTTAAACTGTGCAGTGTAATTCTAAACCTTACTGCCAAATTAATAGGGCAAATGCAGAAACTAACACAAGAAAGTTCATTGTCTGGGAAATTGGATACGTTTGAATGAGACAGGTGCCCTGTAGAACTCCGAATGGAATAGCTGAAAGGGAAGTGCACAGAGCTTTTTAGTCTGTGCAGAATGAACAGGACTCATGAGACTGCAACTTCTCAAAACCAAATGTTTAAAATCTTTCATCATCCAAAAGTTTGGTTCATTGTTAATTTTATAATCCGTGTTACAGAGTTAATAGAGGCATTTGTAGAAGGCAACTGGAAACTTGTTATGGTAACAGAATATTATAAATCTTTGCACATACACACTATGTAAAGAAATGAAAATGTAGAAGCATGCAATTTAGTAAAGAGATAAACATCTAATTTCAGAATCCGAATACCATTTGCAACAGTGAATTTAACGCAGAAGAAAAGACAATGTGTCCAAATTCTGTTATAATAAAAATGGACAGGGTGTTTGAATGTGCATGCAGCTAAAATGTCACCCTATAGCACTAACCAGAAACAAGGCAGGCAAACCCACACAATGATCTCTCGCAAAGTTAGGTGCCGGATGGTCCAGTGTGCATGATCATCTGTATTATTACTTTTAAAATAATGAACGGATCTTTATTTTAAGATTCAATCTATAGGAGAGGGCACCATTTAATATCTCAAACAGAGTTATGTTTTTCATTCATTCTTTTCTTTTAGCTATTGGGAAGCTCAAGTTAGTGCTTGGGCTAGGTGCCAGATTGAGAGTCCTGGAGAAGAAAATCCTCTGATTCTCCAGAGAACAGGCTTCCCCACATTGCTCAATGAATATGTTCCTACTTTGATCTGGAGGTACTATGTGTGTAGGCGAGAGGATAGTTCAGTCACTGTTCCCTTTCACTCCTTGGTCTTGGTGTTGAGATTGCTGATGAGGGTGCTAATTGTTGTGATGTGGATAAATGTCCCTTGGGAACTGGACTAAGATCAGCAAACCAATTTCACATAGGATGATTTTTGGGTCACTATCAGTCTTGGCTGCATTAGGAACCAGTGCTATAGCAGGGAAAGTCTATTTTCCATTACCTGGCCCCTGAGCCACTTGGTCTTTCAAATAATCTTTGTGGCATGGAGCCCTGTGCCTTAGGGATAGTGTACGCATAGCAAAGTATGTACATTTTGCTCAGTGTATCCCAACTGGTGGTGAATAAATGGGTTCCCACCCTTCCCCCACAAGGGGTCCTGGCCCGTGCCTAGGGCTCCTAGGCACTAGCATAATACAAATCATCATCATTATCCAGAGACTCAGAATCAGTGTGTGACAGTGAAGTTGCATGTTTCCATTTGCATAGACACCATTTCCAGAAGCTTGTTACCTAACTTACCTGTCAAGCAGAGCCCTGTGGTAGCTAAGATGTTCCTCTAGTTATGATGCAAGCTAACCCTCCTGCTAGAAGACTGATGACATTGGATGTCTGAGGAAAGGAAAGCACCTGCCTCCTCATACTTGCAGCAACGGTCTCCCTGTGATCCGTGAACCGTGCCCTGCCCTGCCTGGAGCATCTCTTACTGGAATGGGATCAGCAAGTGCTGTGAAGGGCTTCCATACTGGGGGATTGTGTGAATACAAAGATCCTGTGGGGATATTGGAGTAACCATCAGGACAGTCCAACTTTCTAATGCTAGCAACAGGCTTAGGCTCTTTTTATACAATTTTATTGCTCATTTTGTTCTAGGGAAGTGTTATAGGACTGATACATTCTCATTTTTATTTGGGAGCCTAATTACATCAATATGCCTCTCTTTACTTTTCCATAGCTTTAAAAAGAATAAATAAAATAAAAATATTACATAATTTCAAAGAAAGATGCATATTTCCTTTTTACTAAACTGGGTTAATCCTTTAGCTGGAATATTGTTTATAATGTATACCACAGAGAGTAAAATTAAAAGAACTGCCGAATACAAGGGAAGTAAGACGGACTGTGCACACATCAAGTTTGGGGGATATTATTATTATTTTTATTTTATTTATTATTATGCTGTAGAGAAGTCTAAACTAAAATCCGTGGTCCAAACAGTCCTGAATCTCAGAGAAGTTATGATCTCAATCTGAATTTTGCATCGCAGAGCCATCTTTAATTTATAGCTGAATCTTTAGGATAAATATTGTCTTTTGACATTGTCTTTTTATTTTCTTTTGCAATCCAAATATCTTCTGACTCTAATAAACAGTAGAAGAAATGTCCAAAAATCTGAAGATATGTTTCTTATTGATATTAATGAATCATGCAGGGACTACAAGTGGTCAGAAGTCTGATAAAGGTAAGATCAGAAATCTTGTGTAGAGGAAAGAGTGTTTTGTGTATTGAAAATGCTATATGTAGTAAAATAGATTAAGTACAATTGAGAAATATGGGGTCTGTTTCTCGGCTGGCATAACTCATGAGTTATACTAGCTGAGAATTTGGCCAAATAAATAAATAAATAAATAAAAGTTTTGTTTAAAAGCAAAGACCTTTCATTAAGCAACTTTTATTAGCACTATACATCCACTGTAGGTACATTTGATCAAAGCAGCTTTTCTTTAAATTAGCTTACTTATGATGCATTTATTTTATGTTTATACTTTCTTATTTTAAAAGGCTGTTGAATCAAATTTTAGTAATTGGATAATCTCTTACAGATTTGCCTCCATTATTACAAAAAGCTGCGGTGAGTATTTTTATTTTATCCATCTTCCAAAATTCTGTAATATAATCTAAAAATGTTTGTGTTATTACATGTATTTGTTGTTTATGCCCTTTAGGAGGAAGTAATAGCAGGAAAATATCTGCATGGTAATGTATAGAACTGTCCCTACCTATGTGTTGAAAACATTTTCAAATATCATGCAACATATTAATTCTTTTTGCTTTATTTTCTTGTTTAGCTTTCCTTGATATACTCCATTTTCAGGGGTAATGTATGACATCCTGTACTGTAGATAGTATATGTGTATGCACTAGAATAGAACATTATGGAAAAAAAGTGTAATCAAAGGATATATATTTAGTGTTCACGAACATTAACGTATTATGTACAGAAAATACACTATTAGCTCTGTGACCTGCATTATTACAGGCTCTGCATACAGAATTCTAAACCACCAAATCATTGAATAGGTGCATCTAGTTGTTATGATTCAGAACTACAATTAAAATTGTTAATTCCTCTTAACAAGTATAAAACAATTTCTCATGCCAAAACAGAAATATACATGGAATGAGGCTGGGAATAAATACATGCTACATTACTGTATTTCAAAACCTTTTTGGTAGTTATCTTTGTTCTTTTTTTTCCACTGTAATCATGGGTTTAAGTGTAAATCTGTTTTGGCAAAAAGATTAACTAAATCCTTGCATCACTGTCTTATTGGTAATAGTACTTGTTTGTCGTATTTATTTTCTCTTGTAAGCAAAAGTAGTTTATTATTTTACCTGTATTTTACTTTTTTTTTTCTGCTGTAGCACTAATGTATGGACAACAGATATGCCTAAAAAAATCATGGCATATTTCCATGCTCAGAATGTTATATTTACTATTAGCAGCCTACAGGTTAGTACCCTTTTAAGAGCCCAAACTTTCTTACTAAAGAGAGAGGGAGAAAATATTAAGAAAACTAGCGTCTGTTGTCTAAGTTGAAACCTTAAATTATAGAGTTGACCAATAAGTCTGCATAATACTGCAGGTCAGTATTAAATTGAGGATAGAGTACTTTGCTTTATAGCCTTCAGAAGTTTGCAAAGAACTAAGACACAAATAATAAAGAAAAGGGTCCTTTTGCTCCTCTTTTGGAGGCAAGGCAGGGCCTGAATGTTTGCACTGTGGGCTTGCATGCGCTGTTTGGTATGGTAACTGCTAGCCAAGTAACTTAGCCACACCATGTTTCTCCATAAAACAGATGATTTCCCTACCCATACTTCAGGCCTGGCTGTGCTTTGCATTACTTCTACGGAATGTGGGATGCTAGATTTCCTACAAAACTCTCTCTCCTTTCAAGACTTCACCGAACTCTGTTTTGTTTAGAAAAAAAAACAAAACTTCTTGTGGCAGCATAAGTAGTGCAGGAAGTTCACACCATTCGTTATCCACAGTCATTACAAATGATGGTGGCCAAGTTCAGACTTGGAGCAATGTCATCAGCATCAGTGGAGCTGCACCATTTACACCAGATCTGCATTTGGCCCCCCTGTATAATAAAAAACATCTAATGTCCAATTTGCATTCTTAACCTTCTCAAAAAGCCCATGGCCATTCAGAAGCACATGAATCAGTGTCCCATGACTCCATTTCATCATCATAGCTCTTCCAAAACTATAGAGAGTTACATTAAGGTTTTGCTTTTAATTTTATTTTTTTAGGCTTTCATGGAGAGCTATGATATGAGTTTGAAGTAGTCTTAGATGACTGTGAAAAGTCACAGGCATAAGGGTTATTGATTTTAAGTAGATATAAAAGGATATGAATTAAAGTAGAAATAAAAGTTACAAAAAAGATTTAATGCGTAAGGTAATCATCAGTGTAGGGAGCATTTAGAGATCCTGAGCTGATGTCAATAGAGCTATGTAGATCTACATCAGATGAAGTTCTGGTTAAAGTTGTATCTGGAGTTAGGCCTTCAGCTGATTATATTGATATCAAATATTTAGGAATCTATTCTAGGAATTATTAGTAAATCAATTGGCTAACTGTGAAGCAGTTTGTACATATTGGGTATGAAGGATACAGTATTTTAAGGATTTATATTGCACACAGAGCCAGCTGTATTCCAGTAACAGGTACAGGAAAAATGGCTTTAGTAATATTCAGTCATAATATATCATTAGCAACTGAAAAGATAATCATGTCACTCATATTGCTCTGTTTATAAGGAAGGCTTCTCCCATCTGTTTCTAATTATTTTAAAATCAGTTTATACTGATTAGCTTCATTAACACTTCCAAGCAGTGTAGTCAGCCTTAGAGATTGCAAATACCTTCTGCTCCAGGAAGTCTAAGCATGGTAAAATGTATTTTGTTTGAAATGCGGATCGTTTTCCACCCTAAGCAAAGAAAACAACAAAAAAATTACAACTTCAAACTAGTTTTGAAATAGTCTTGTTGGAATTCAGTGTAGTATTAATTCTTACTCCAGTCCAGGGAAGAGTAAAGGTGAGATGCCAGTGCTAATCACACTTATAATGGTTTCTCTTAATGTTATCTGTTCCCTCTGAGTTCCAAAACACATAGGACTTTGTACACTAATGGTGGGGTGTGATGTGCCTCATTGACTGAGGACCTGGCATGTACTTTCCCTCCCATCCAGTTGCATGTTTCTTTTGGTTTTGCATTATTATTATTAATAGTGCTCAGTATTCTTAATCTTCAAAATGATTTAAGGGATTAATCATCTCAGCCCACTGTAAAGTAGATAAGTATTATTATTGCCTTTTTTTTACAAATGGAGAAACTGAGGCGTAGATGTAAAATGACTTACACACTGGCACAGAGGGAGTCATCGTCGGACCCAGGGTTAGAATTTGTGAGTTCCTATCCTTTCAGCCTGGAGCGTTTAAATAGAGAGTTTCCGGGAGTAAAAGATTAAGGGAGGGGGTGTGGGGGTGTGTATATGTATATTATTATTCCCCTCCTGTCTGCAGATGTCTATAAAAAACTACCTGGAGAACCTTTTATACCAGCCCAAACAGCTGCTGTCAGATTTTCAACAGATTAATCATCAGCAGTTTCAAACTGCAGTGAAATATCTCTTCAGGAGCAAAAAGAACCATTTTGTAAGTCACTTTGCACTCACTGTGTGAAAAGTAAGAGCTGCCTTTTGATGTTTAAATAGAAATGGAAAGAAGGCCAGACTGTGGGGGTTTTTGTGAATGTTTCACGCTGTAACACAGCAGACATGGATTAGATTCCCAGGTGTGGTGTTTGACATCCCTTGTTGATTGGGTGTGGGAATATGAGAACAGTGCACTAAACAATTGTGTAGGGGACAGAGCACTCTCTTCTACCAATATAGGACCTGATACTGTAATTTGATCCATGCAAGAGACCCTTACGCCCACACAGAGTCTTGTTGAAATCAGTGGGGTTTCACATGGGCATTTGGGGTCCACCCACATGTATCATTTTGCAGGACTAGGGCCATTACATGGTGTTTATGGATAGGGAAGAGAGGGTCTTCCGTGATGGGAGGAAAGGCCTGCAACATAGGAGGACATGGACATGGGGGAGAGCAAACCAGGAGAAATGGAGGATACTCCCCTGGAGACATGTGATGAGTGCCCGAATAATACAAGAGTAATAGTAATAGAATGAAATTTAATAGTGAGAAGTGTAAGGTCATGCATTTAGGGATTAATAACAAGAATTTTAGTTATAAGCTAGGGACACATCAATTAGAAGTAACGGAGGAGGAAAAGGACCTTGGAGTATTGGTTGATCATAGGATGACTATGAGCTGCCAATGTGATATGGCCGTGAAAAAAGCTAATGCGGTCTTGGGATGCATCAGGAGAGGTATTTCCAGTAGGGATAAGGAGGTTTTAGTACCGTTCTACAAGGCACTGGTGAGACCTCACCTGGAATACTGTGTGCAGTTCTGGTCTCCCATGTTCAAGAAGAATGAATTCAAACTGGAACAAGTACAGAAAAGGGCTACTAGGATGATCCGAGGAATGGAAAACTTGTCTTATGAAAGGAGACTCAAGGAGCTTGGCTTGTTTAGCCTAACTAAAAGAAGGGTGAGGGGAGATATGATTGCTCTCTATAAATATATCAGAGGGATAAATACAGGAGAGGGAGAGGAATTATTTAAGCTCAGTACCAATGTGGACACAAGAACAAATGGATATAAACTGGCCACCAGGAAATTTAGACTAGAAATTAGATGAAGGTTTTTAAGCATCAGAGGAGTGAAGTTTTGGAATAGCCTTCCAAGGGAAGCAGTGGGGGCAAAAGATCTATCTGGCTTTAAGATTAAACTCGATAAGTTTATGGAGGAGATGGTATGATGGGATAACATGATTTTGGTAATTAAATATTCATGGTAAATAGGCCCAATGGCCTGTGATGGGATATTAGATGGGGTGGGATCCCAGTTATCCAGGAAAGAATTTTCTGTAGTATTTGGCTGATGAACCTTGCCCATATGCTCAGGGTTTAGCTGATCACCATATTTGGGGTCCGGAAGGAATTTTCCTCCAGGGCAGATTGGAAGAGGCCCTCAAGGTTTTTCGCCTTCCTCTGTAGCATGTGGCACGGGTCACTTGCTGGAGGATTCTCTGCTCCTTGAAGTCTTTAAACTATGATTTGAGGACTTCAATAGCACAGACATAGGTGTGAGTTTTTTTGCAGGAGTGGGTGGGTGAGATTCTGTGGCCTGCGTTGTGCAGGAGGTCAGACTAGATGATCATAATGGTCCCTTCTGACCTAAATATCTATGAATCTATAAGACATCAGTGTATTGTAGAGTCTGTTTTATTCAGACAGAGACAGTTGCGATTCAGATTGCATTGTCAGAGCGCACAGGTAAGTGCCTAGAACACTTTGGGAGCTATGTAAATAATACTAATCAGAGCTGCAAATGGCATTTTCTCACATGGTGTTCCCAGGCACCTCCAGGACTGATCGTGGTGCCAAATCACCATCCCTCGAACTGGTACTGAAACATCAGGCCTGAAAGTGCTGCCTCTGAACCACAGACATTTAATCTGGAAAATGGCCCTATTAGTTCTAGTCCATCCCTCTATCAATATATTTTTAAGTGTTTGTCCAGTCTTCTGAAGGACGTATGTTTGGATAGACATTGCAAGAAATGTGGCATGTGGAAAAGATCCATTCTGGGGGGCAGGAAGGGTAAGGTGATTATCTATCTGCATACATACATACTTTATGCACCGGTTGCCACAAATCTTCACATTTTCCCTCATATCCGGGCAAATACTCCGTAATCTCCAGCCATTAGTAGCCTTTTTCTGCTTTTCACTTTGCTTGAGATATTCAAGCTGATTTTTGGCCCATAGGAGAAAAGAATAATCTCCAGTTATGCAATCAGCCACAGTATTTTATTGCTGCTCTATTTCGAAATAGTGGAATATTGTATCAATGCTTCTTTTTCTCAGGCCTCAAATTAAAATATATATTAAATTAATGATGAAAGTAAATATATTCTCTTAACTCTTGGATACCTGCAGGAATTGGGAAATATTGTTATTGATCTGGACAGGATTAGGGAGAGAATTTTCCAAAGCCCAGGAGGAAATAGGACTTTGTTCCTTGTTACATTGGAGAAATGCTTTCCAGCTTTGAGCTCTATGGAATGTGTGGATATACTAAGCCAAGTTCTGCGGGTGTCGTCAGTGAGCTATCTCCAACCTGATGTCATTAGAAGCCTCCCTAAAGATCTTCCACAAGACACTTTCAGAAACTTGTAAGCCATTTATTTCCCAATGAAAACAATCATTTCTATTGTCTTCTGATTAAATATACTTTTTTTAAAAAAGAGTTTGATATAGGGACTCTATACTGGCATCAAGATACAATTTTCTATTTAGTTTTCATTCATTCTGATGCTATAAATGCATGTATGCTAATCTATACCATTAAAAGAAATTCCACTTATCAGTTAATTTGCATGTGCCATTTTATCATTTAGATCAGCAGTATTCAAGGACCTCTATGACAAGACAACGGCAAATGCACAAAGTACTGTGTATGACTGGATGAAGCAGATTCTGCAAAAATCCTGTATCACCAATGGTATGTTGAACATTAAAAGGAGGACTTGCTTATCTCTCTAAAAACATGGCCAGGAAAGGGTTAATCTTTCCTAGTGAACTTTTTTCCTCATTATGAATAGTGCTGTGTTAAGGGTAGCCCTCTTAAATACTGTACATCTCTCCAGCATACAGTAAACATATGTCCTTTGCTAGAACTGCACTGCAGATAAAATTATAAAATATGCTTATTCTTAAAGGTGAACTCCACCCTTGTGCAGAGGGCCATACACAAGGACTGTGTGCCCCTTTGGTCCTGTTTCTAAGGCTTATATGGGATTTAAGTGGTGTATTATCCTAGTACAGGCTCTCTGCACAGAGGTGAAGTTCACTGTGGTACCCTGTTTACACTAGGAAAATAGGTGATCTTTGAAAATGTTAGCTACCATGTTTTTAAACACAACAGGAGGCTATGAGGGTTCTACCACTGGGGCACTGGCTCATTCAGAGAAATTACAAAATTAAAAGCAAAGTAAAATAAATGTACCTCCTTCCCAATTTTATATGCCTTTCGCAGCTGTTTATCTCCTGTGGATGAGGTGCTTATTCCAGGGCCCAACAGTACAGCACACGTTCCACTAGGGGGCACCAAAGCAACAGCAACAAGACATCAGGAAGGCGCTTACACTTCATTAACCACATTAGCAGCCCTTTAGTAGTAATAGTTCGGGTGACCAGATGTCCCGATTTTAAAGGGACAGTCCTGATTTTTGGGTCTTTTTCTTATATAGGCTCCTATTTCCCCCCAGCCCTGTCCCAATTTTTCACATTTGCTGTCTGGTCACCCGAGTAATAGTAGCAATTTGCTCTTCCAGGGTTTGATCCTCTTCCCATTGAAATCAATGGCAAAATGCCCAGTGACTTCAGTGGAGTAGGATCAAGCTCCTGTGCAATCTTCCATCTAAAGATATCAGAGTAATCTGTAAATATTGACAATGAATGAGCCTCAGACACCCCTGAGAAATAGGTAGGTATTAACACCAGGGGTGAAAGTACCTTAAAGGACTTACTGGTATGCAAGGCGGCTGGGCTCCTGGGGAAGGTGGGGTGGTGGCTCTGGGCCCTCGGAAGGGGCAGAGCCTTGGGCGGAAGGGGCGGGGCTGGGGCCAGACTCACCCAGCCAGCCCTTCAGCGCTGCCCAGCCTGCGCTGCTCAGGGCTCTCTCGGCTGCCATGGTAGCGGCAGTGGTGGCTGGGAGAAATTTAAAGGGCCCAAGGCTCCGGCCGCTGCCAGGAGCCCTGGGCCCTTTTAAACCGCCAGGCCCTGGGGTAACTGCCCCCCCCCGCCCATCAGTTGGTGGCCCTGCCAGTACAGTGCTAATAGCACTGCCATGGCAGCGCTTTAACGTCAGCTGTGTACCAGCCTGTACCGGCGGCCTCTTTCTTACCGGCATACCGTACTGGCTTACTTTCACCTCTGATTAGCACCATTTTACAGATTGAGAAACAGAGGTATATTACTTGCCCACAGCAAGTCTGAGCCAGAGTTGTAAAGAGTCTAGATCTTCTGACTTCCAGATTTGTGCGTTAAATACAAACACATCCTCCCTTAATTAACAAGTGACTATACAGCCAAGAAGTAACTGAAAGTTACAGTGCCCCACCTAAGAGTTCTAGCATTGGCAAATGGTCTTGGTTGTCATGGTCTCTTGCTTGCTCCCATGACCATTATGGATTAGGAACAGTATGAAGACAACAGGAAGCAGGGAGCTTTCACACCCATCTGCAGTATCCCCTCCTTCCACTGCAACTCAGCAATGCAAGGATCTTGAAACATACCACATATCTATGTTATGTAGTAGGCTGCCTTCCCGACATTTTTGCTAGTTTTTGTTACAGATATTTCCTCATTTGTATATTTGTTGTGCCTGTGGAAAAGCAGAGAGCTATTTCATAACAGCATGTCTTCCTGCCCAATTGTGCCAAGGTCATAGGATCAACATGAGATGACGCGTTGTTTTAATGTTTCAAAAACGTCTCTCTAGACTAGAGATTTGTTTCTAAGTAACTCAGCTAATTCTCATTTCTTTCCTATTAAAAATACCAACCTCTCAAAAGATGAAAAACTCTGGTGGCTTTTACAAAAACAGGTGCTGATGTGTTTTATATTTTCTGCCTGCTTTTTAAAGAACAAAAAAAGGTTCCAGGGACCCTAAACTCCAGTGTTGCCAAAAGCAAGTTTCCTCTTCTATTAAACGGTGCAGTCAGGATCTTAACATTGTGAAAATTCCTTCCCCCTCTCTTTCCTCTTCTCTCTCTCCCTTTCTGTCTCTTAATGTGCTTGGTCGTGGGAGATAGTATAGTTTAATGATGAAAGCAAGTGACTGGACACAAGGACTTTTGGAGTCTATTCTGAACTCTTTCACCATGTCAGCCATCATAAGGCAGTCACTTAAGAGCTGTGTTTTCAAAAATGCCCACTAATTTTGGATGCCTCAGTTTGAGAAACCTGTGGCCTGATTTTTCAGAGATTTTGAAAACTTCCTCAAGTGTATTCATTACTATTAATAGAAATCAACTAGGGTTGTGGGTGATCAGTATCTCTGCAGATCAGGCCCCAGAAGTGTCAAGCTGAGCATGCAAATATTGAGACACCCAAAATTCATAGCCACTTTTAGAAAATTTAAGCCTTAGCTACTCTGTGCCTCAGTTTTTCCAGTTGTTAAATGGGGATAATTATTTCCCAGGGCTGTGGTGATTGTTTATTTGTAAAACATTTTGAGGTCCTTGGATTATGCTATATAAATGCAAATGATTGTTCTTCTTATAATACAGTATTGTATTTCTTCAGCCTTTATCCTAATTTATGGCTGTACTAAATATTTTTTACTTTCTCTGAGGTTAATATCAGTTCAGTTAACAATGAGAGTGTTCTGTATAGTCATAGTGTATAATCAGTCGTTTAAAGGAACCTTGTCAGGTTAATAATATACAGCTATAAAGTGCTTTACCTATGTTACCAAATAACACATCTGATTATGAAACTGAATTTCAGAAAAACTGCTACTTCAGACTACTTTTTACTTTTCCATTTTGTTCAGTTTAGACAGTACAGACAGATGAGTCATTTTCACTTTCTGATTCTCATTATTAGCACGAAGTTGCAATAGATGGGTGCACAAACCTTAGTGGAAAGTTTTAAAAGCAAACAAAGCTGATTTATTGACATTTAAAATATTAATGAATATACTTCTATTATAGTGTTTGTAAAATGTTGGTTATAACTCATCTCCTCTCCACCATTTATGGATTTAAACTATCTGACATTGTCCATTTTTAAAAGCAGGACCTAGTAGTGTTATGATTTTAGAGATCCTTTGATTATCCAGCAATGAAGATGTATAGAGTATAATGTTTGTGTAATCACAATGACATTCTTTACATTTGAATGAGTATTTTTGTATAAAACAGAGTTAAATGATTCATCCTCCTGGGTCAGTGCAGAAAATCTATGGATTTTGGGAAGATATATGGTCCATCTTCCATTAGAAGAAATTATGAAAATTAGTCTGAATGAGGTAAGTAGAAAAATGTGTTTGGATGTATCAGTTATCCAATGATGTGATGCACAGCTAGAATGATCACAAGCACAAACTTAAAAATGAAAGATTAATGTGTATTAAAATTACTTAGTTGCAAACTAAATCCGAATGTTCAGTTGATCATTTGTTAATGAACCACTCCACTGCCTCTTTTAAAATTGAAAAATGTACAACATTCATAAGTACTTAATAAGATGCGTATTCTTGTCGTTGTCTCTTTCCCACAATCTATCTGCATCAAAACTTCCATGAGCTGCACCGGGAGCTCTTCAGATGAGGCAGGATCAGGCCCATGTTAGATTTCAAATTATTTAGGTGTGATACAGAACTACTGGTCTTTGCCTTCTTAAACTTTGTATTATCCAAATTGCTCTTTGTGCCATCTGTGTAATCTGAATGGAGGCAGATGATTGTTTATAGTATCCAACATGTATATTAATGTCTTTAGTTTGTATAGATTCCTGATAATATGCTTTTGTTTGTACTAATTAGATGAGACTATTCATAAGCTATGATAATGCAACAAAGCAGCTGGATACAGTGTATGACATCACACCAGAACTTGCGCAAGCTTTTCTAGAAAGAATAAACTCATCGGGATTTGATCTGAGAAACACTTCAACTATCTACAGGCAAGCAAGACTTACTTTCATTTTTAGCTGTCTTTGAAAATGCTTTTCTGGAGCAAAGTGGAGCGAAGGGAAGGGAGAGACTGGATGCCGCATGGGATTGTTAGAACATCATAGTCTTTTGCTTCTAGGTTGCTGGTTGAAAACTGCCACTGGTTAGTAATAACCAAGAGTTGTTGCCCTCTGATGAATTTTTGAAGGTGCTTCTAAAATAACCTGATGGTCTTACTCCAGCTTCCTTGTGGACAGGTGTCCATGTTATTAGTAGCACCCAAGAATCAGGGTTCCATTGTGCTAGGCATCATATAGACAAATAACATAAGATATTCCCTGCCTGAGAGAGTCTGCAACCTATATGTCAGGAATAATTTCACAGGTGGATAAAAAAGTGTGTGTGTGTGGTGGTGGGGGGGGGTAGGTTATGAGGATGAAGTTACAATAAAACAAATTAGTTTTTACCAGAAAAGACGACTCAGCTAGCCACCTGCCTAACCATTGCCTGATGATATCAATCTGTAGGCATTATGGCAGAATAGACTTTGAGGAGGGAATCACACGACACTAGCCACCACCACCACAAGTGTCATTAATTGATACCTACATTACCAGTTGCAGCAGAGAGGCCAAGGAGGAAATAGGTTAAAAGAATGCTCTAGCCTCCCCACTTTAGTGAGCCCTCAGAGGCATAGGTGCTGACTCTGTGGGTGCTCCAAAAAAATAGTGGGTGCTCAGCACCCACCGGCAGCCCTGCAGACCAGCTTCTCCCCCACGCCCCCTAGCACCTCCTGCCTGCCTTGGATTAGCGGCATACAGGAGGTGCAGGGGAGGAGTGAGGGTGGGGCGCACTTGGGGGAGGGGGTAGTGGAGAGGTGGAGCAGGGGTTGAGCACACCACAGCAACTCATAAAGACAGCCTGTGCCCTCAGTATAGCAGTGAGTCACATTTGCATGCCTTGTTGACCATCTTGTGGCTGTTTTGTTGATAAACAGAGGACCTCCATCTTCAGGGCTGTCAAACCAGCACTAAACTCACTTTAACAATAATAGCAATACGAAAGAAAACGAACCTTTCCCTTGAATACTCAGTGTGAACCACCTGCAAGAACATTTTGTTCCTTTACATTTATATTACATTTTGTCACATAAATGATCCTAGTTAGTCCCAAAACACCACTATCTGGCATTGTTTGCAGCACCCTGAGGCATTTCCTTGGACTTTTCAAACTTATAAAGAATAGGCTTTATGGCTCCAATTCTTTTCTCCTTACACCAGTGGGGCTCTATTCACTTCAGTGGAGTTATCCTGAATTACACTGGTGGTAAGTGAGAGGAGAACCAGGCCCACCATGTATATTTCTGTGTCAAGAATGAGGAAAAGAAACCTCACAAATAGTTTTACTACCCATACAAGGTGCCAACTTCTTACAAACTGGAGGAATGTCACGCTCCAAAGTCCTTAATATATTCCATTTTTACAACACCCTTATTTTATTTTACACATTTTAACTCTATTAATAATTTAAAATGCTCTTTTAAGAAGTAGCATTATTTATTGCTGCTAATCCCAAGGGAGATTAGGAGCCTTTGGTGGCTATGCAGTAATGCATCAGATGGTAACTGTTATACAAATGCAGTTATAGATACTTTGTCGATTTTCCTGTTAATCTGATGATGATGTCCCATGACTTCTGTTGGGCCACTAAAACAGTGGGTTGTTACATTGCTAAACAATTTGCTGTTGAGGGACTATTTTCCTAACCAGTGTGGACAGCTTTTTTTCCTTCTATATTATGAAACTCTGCTATAAACTTAATCAGAAGGGTGCTGAGTGAAATAGTCTGTAGGGAAGCTTTGTAAAACAGTTAAGAAAAATATCCCTCTTTATCACAGTTACAGAAAACATACCACATCCCTGCTTGTAGTAACTGTGTTTGAACTTTATTGTGTTCTTAACATAGTTTCAGTTGCCAGGTCGACTAAGACAGAAGGATATTAGGCATGTAATCCTCAGCCATACACACAATTGTGTGCTCTGCCCATGCTAGGAAACAAAGGCACGTTTGACATAGCATGTCAAATATCCTCCGCCTTCCCCGCCTCTGAAAATGGTTGTCTTGTGAGGGTAAATAGTACAACAGAGCATTGTAAATGGCTACAGTCATTCTGTTGGGTATCAACTGGATTTTCTTACAACTGCTGTTGAACAAATCTACGTCCAGTGGGGCAGCCACATAACTCTGGCTGTGTGGTGGATAGGGAGCTATGCTAGATGTGAAACATGGTAGATTTTTATTTATTTAGATTTAAAATTATAAAATAAAACCTATCCAAGACTCTAGATGCCCAGCACATTAATTAATTATACAATACAGTGAAATCCCAGCAGCATTAAATTAATAATTCCAACAGGAACTCAGCCTATCAGACACCTACAGAGACTCCTATTCACCCCTTCATCCTTTCTAAAGTGGGGATTATACCCAAAATCCTTCCAAAGGGAGCAGATTCCAAAACTGGAGTCCTTCAACTGAGAGAATCCTGCTACAACGTATTGAGTCATTAACCTAAGTTCTGACAGCAAGTGTTTCCCAACTGATTTTAACAGAGTACAAGAGAGTGTAGGTCTCAGACCATTCAGAGCTATAAAGATTGTAATTCAAGGTGTTGGTGACAACTAGAAGTGATCAGGAAGCTAGTTAAAGACTTTGAGCACAGGAGCTGGATTCATGTATTTGCAGTTAGCTAACTCATTTCTGGTCTCCCATACAGGTTAGGCTTGTTGGTTTGTTTTTATGATAATATGGAACAAATGGATGCCATTGTGGCACAGGTTTTACTTCATCAAATGATGAAATGCAATCAACTGAGAGGCTTCCAGGCTGATGTTTATAAGGTGCGTATTTGTTCACTCTTGCATGAACTATCCCAGCTAATATGTTTCCCACCCTCCCCTAGCTAGGATAAATTTCATCTTTAGAATCCAACAAGAAAAGAGTGACAAATCACTGACCTCCAAGAAATACATAGAAAAGTACTTGAATAAGTAATGCAAAAGATAAAAGCCCACTGACGCTTTTAACAGCATTTAGTCCTCTTAGCCTGTTTCCTCACTCTTCATATTTATTTGCCATTTGTGGGTCTACTTCAGGATTTTTGTGAAGTGGCTTCTTGCTAAATGCTTGCTTCTGGTGCTGATGGTTAGTCAAACAACCCCTGATAATGTTTAGGTAACAATGGAAATTAACTGTTGGCAAGCTTCCCTGCTCTTAAATACAATTCATGCTCTGCATCTGCCTTTTCTTGGTGTAGCTCAAAGCTCAACTCCTAGACATTGCCATGCAAAACCAGACCTTGAATGATACCCTTGGGTCTCTGTCAGACGCGGTGATTGGATTGACTTCAAGTCAGCTGGACTCTTTGTCACCTGAAGCCGTGCATAATGCTATTTCAACATTAAACCAAGTCTCTGGATGGGCAAAAAGCCAAATTATGATTTTATCCAGCAAATACCTCACTTACGAAAAGGTACATTTGGGTTTTTCTGATACAACTTTATCACATTTGATAAAAACGAAGTGCAGCAACCTTTTTTTCAACTGCAACTGTTGATTTTGAAAAGTTTGGAATCCAGAGTTTTACTCTGTAATTTATTTTCAGTGCAAGATTTCTGTAATTCTGTCATTGACAGAGCTGATCAGAAAATTCTGTTTAAACAGTGTTTTAACACACAATAGGAAAATATAGTGCCTAAGATACCACTTGATATAGGAAGAATGTGCATTTTTAGTACACAATTTTACTTTCAGTTCTGAGTTGCTGCCACAATTAGCTGAACTTTAAGAAATGTTAAAACTATTACTGGAGGCTCTCCATTCCAAAGAGTAGGATGTTGAAAGATGAATTTTAGCCAAGAAACGTATATTGCACATCTAATATGAATGGTTCTGAAATTTTACTTTAAAGATTTCTGCTATATGTGGATTTGTAAACTCCCCCTTTTGTTTCCTCTGCTCTCTGGATAGGTTTTATCATTTTATAATATTAGTCAAATGGGTTCTTTGGTGACTGGAATTAGTACTCCATCATTCTACAACATGAATCCAAAGGAGCTCTCTCAAGTTATTAGAGGCACCTTATCCCAGTATGCTTCTGATTTATCACCTGCACAACAACAAGGTATCCTCACTAAGGTAATAATAAATTCTTAATCCCCCTCTCCATGTACACCAAAGCACAATGACCTTGTATGCAGAACATGATTTTTTCTAAATACTGTCAATTACATGTGGATTTTGGCTTAATTGTTGGCTGAAATAATTACCTCCTATTTGTATTCTGTTTTCCTCTCAAACACCAAACACACTTAAAAAGTTATGTACTTTACTCTCTGTCATTCAGTACATGTTAATTTTGAGTAATGAAGTAACTCTTTACCTGCAGTCTCTTAAGGCATATTACATTGAATTGAAAGAATTTAGTCAAATCCTATGAATCTGGAAATAAGCTCTAAGTCCCATGTCTTTTTTCCTCTTTATTAGATGCTTGCATCTAGAGAGCTTTCTTCAGCAGTCACAGATATACAAGGAGCATTTTTTAAAGAAGTATGTCTTTCTGATTTATGGAAGGAAACCGGTTTTAACTCTTCAATAGTAAAAGAAAAGGAATTACGAAAGAGCCAGGTATTGAGTAGTTATCGTATTTCCATTTCAGCTGTGATTGATGCCTTTATAAATACAAAAAACAGATTTCCTCTAAAACACAGTGAAACACTTCAAAGGCAATTTTTTTAATTTTTAAAGGGGCTCCTCTCTTGATTAGGATCCCAGGCCACGTTTCCCCAATACCAAAAAAGTTGTCATTACTGTTGTTTTCCCTTCCTACTCCATTTTCAGAGGTGTGTTCTGATGCTTACTGGAGAATGGGAAGAGAGTAGAGATGGAAAAGCATATATTCAGAATGAGATTGGAGAATATGGGTAGAAGGAAAGAATCAATCCAAATATGCTTTGAGGACACTCACAACCAAAGGTCTCACTGACCTGGTCAGCATTATAAGGAATTTTTATATAAGGATAAACTGTTCTTTAATATAATAGGCACACAGCTTGTCAAGATTCTGCCACATATTTCTTCTTTCTGCACGTTGTGTAATTGCCACTTGCATTTGAAATCAATCCTGTGGTCTATACATAGAGGTATCATGATCACTGTCGTTTAACCTACATGCCATCACTTAAGTCAGTGATAATGACTATTCCTGTGAATAGGGGTTGCAGGGCTGGGGCCTCACAATCATGTTTAATGCCTTTAAAATTCATAAGAAAGATACTACAGTATTTCATTGAGCTATCATACAAATTACCCAGGATGCACTGTCATGTATTTTTAATTTCAGGCCTTGTTTCTGTATGAATTATTGTCTAAGAAAACAACAGCTCCTGCTGACCTCTTAAGGTATGGATACTAGTCTCACTGTTTCACACCCAGGTTAAATGCATTTGAAGCCTCATTTTATCATCAGGTGGCAATGAAGCAAACAGTCTTCTATAACTCTCAAAATATTTTACTTTATATAACACCTTTCATCTCATGGGACCCCAAGCCCCTTCATCTTTCTCATAAAGAGGAGCCCTTAAGCTCAAAACATATATGAAAAGACCCCCAAAGATCTTGATCAACACTTTTTAGTTTAGGCTCCGCTCTGCTTTCCGATGGCTTTAATGATTCGTTATCAGAGAAGGCCATGAAGAGGCAGGAGGTGGGGAGGGGAGATGAAATGAAGAGGACACAAAGAGGCGGGGGGGAGCGGGAGGTAAAATTAAGAGGAGAGCACAAGGAGGTGGGGAGGAATGAAGAGGGGTCCAGAAGAGGTTCTTTCTTGGGATTTGGTCTGTAGAGTGAAAGAGATGAAGATCCTCTGCCCTGAAGCATGCTAACAAATTCATGAGATCATGCAATGTTCTCTCTATCAGTATAGGGCAGTTGGTGAAAGGAGTAACGTGCCAGCAGATTGAGCGTATGAACACCGACTCTTTTCTAAATAATTTCAGATTCTTTGAAAAGAATCTCCAGTTGCTTTCTCCATATCAGGTAAAATTGGAATCATAATAGTGTGTGTATATTTTTCTATATACATAATCTAATACACAAACTGTAGGGTGATCAGGGCAGGGTGAATTCATAATTTTTTTTCAGGGAATTTCAAATCTTCTGTGTGAACTGTCCATTAACAGATTCAAATTTCACTATTTCATTTGCTGTTCAAGAATTAATTGCAGAATAATTTCTGCAGTTCATTCTTGATTTGGAGCTAATTCATGAATAATCTATTTAAAACTCATACAAACCCTGATATGCACCCAAGCATGGGCCTTTTCATCTCTGGCACACAGGAAGAGGAAGCTACAAACAACTTTGCAGAAATTGTGTACATGAAAAAACTCTCTGAGGATAAGCATAATCCTACATATGCTCATTTTTAAAATGTAATAAACACCATATCTGCATTCTTCCTCAGAATTCATAAGTGCCTAAGATTCTAAATATTTTGTTTTCAGGTTAACTGTTTGGCTTGGAAATTTTGGAAAACCTCCAACACATCTATCCCTCCCTTCCTCTTATCAGTGCTTCCGTAAGTTCTTCTTGTAGTATGCATGGCAGTATGTTCCATTTAATCCTCAACAGCTTTTTTTACTTAACCATTTAGTGCCAGAAAAGTGTATGACTCAAGCAAATGATAGTTTTATACGTAAGTCCTGATTCCAGCCAAATCAGTATCAACCAAAAGTTGTTACCATTTGATGTGTGTTAAGGGATTTGTGTGAAACAAGTCAATTTTAATCCCTGGTTCCATTCACTTCATGAGAACCATAACACTTGGAATTTATTGGTACATGGAGGACTGTTATAAAGACTAAATTGCCTTCTCACCCTTTTGAAGCGGTCTCTCTCCAGGCAGGACTGAGGCACATTGACAGGGTATTGTGTGGACAGCTTGCACTCTACCTGCTCTATGGATGAACAGAGGACTTAATTCTCTAGGCCTTTCAGTTCATCACCTTTCATAGTTGCTAAATTCACTTACATTTGTTTGTTTATTTTTTGTTTAAAGATACAGACATTTTGTGATGCCTAACTTACCAAGTAGAGCTGTTGGGGGGTGGCGGAGTTTAGTATGCCTCATGGAAAAATTTGAAAAACGAATTTTTTAATTTCATTTGAAATTTTCAGTGAAATGGAATTTTGTGACAAATTTAAAAAAAAAAGATTTTTTAATTTTTCAAAACATTTCTGTTTGTCCTGCTGGGAAAACTCTCTCTCTCTCTCTGGGGGGCGGGGGAAGAGCAGGGTGAAAAAATCAGTGGTCCATTTCTCCCTTCCTTCCTCCCACCCATGAAATGTGTAATGAAGAACTAAAATTTCTGACTTAAATGTAAGTCATTCCTTTTGATTGAAAGAGGGCTTTCTATCAGGGGAAAAAAACTTTTGATGGAAATGTTTGAATAAACTCTGGTACCAGGAATGTCTGACAGAGACCCCCTTATGCTGCATCTTCTTCTATTCCATCAGAAACAGCTGGTATACTCTGATGCTCTTGGCTTCAAAGGACTGCTCATTCAGAGAACAGAAACATTTGGAGAGCATGGCTGGTATAGCTTTGGGATTGGATTCAATTCTAAAAGGCTGTCTGCCACTCAGATGGAAAACCACATAACTTTGGTTTCATTTGGCAGCCCTTCTTAGACCATTGTAAAAGAGTGACATGTTCCAAAAATTCTTATCAGTAATCCACCCACTGCATCTTGACTCATTAGAGAGATGAGAAATGCTCGCCTCTATTGTACGTTTTTGAAGCTATATTTACTTTATAGTCCTCTAAAAGGTGCCAGCTGGAGGATTTATTGTTTTTGTGTTAACAGTTTACAGGAGTATTTCCGCCCCCCCATAAAATATTCTGTTCACTTAGCTGTGTTGGCCATGCCTGCATTGGTAGTGCTGTCAAGCTCTGCTACATACTTGCATTTTATTTTATAAAATAAATTAAAAACTACCTTTGAGGAGTTCACTTGCAAAGGGTGACTTTGGAATGTATTCTGACTTTATCACAATGGTCGTTATGTAGTAAAGCTTCTTAGTGAGCCCAGTTGTCTAGATAGCACAGCACATTGCCATATGGGAAATCAAAACTGGATGATGTTTGGTCCTTTGCTCCAGCATAGGGAGAGACTGGGAGCACAGCAGATTAGTGGTTCTCAAACTTGTCTCTGTGGCCTGTCAGTGGTCAGCAATTTGAGTCTCTAGCGGTGTCACGCACTACTCCTGACAGGGTGATTGTGGTAGGCTTGCATTGCTCTCCAGCAATCCCTCTGCCAACCCAGGAGTCTTTTCAGAGCCTGCACCCATTCTTTTACACTATATAATGAGTAACCAGTAAAGAGAGCTGCCAGTGTGGAAACCTTCTATAACCTTTATGTTCATGCATTTGTCTTACCCATTTCTAAATAAAATAAAAATGAGGAGGAGACAAGTCCTTTGACAACAGCAGCGCTCGTTCCTCTTGCAATACAGTATGTCTACACTGCAACACCTGCAGCTGGCCCATGCCAGCTGACTCAGGCTTGCATGGCTCTGGCCTCAAGGCTGTTTCATTGGCAGTGTAAACGTTCCAGGGCTCAGTTTGCAACCGAAGCTCTGGGACCCTCCCACCTTGCAGGTTTCTAAAGCCTGCGCTCCAACCTGAGCCTGCACATCTACACCAGGGTTACGAATGGATGCTTTGGCTGGCAAGTCAACCACAACACCTGGTGCTTGGATCCTGGCTCACACTCCAGTCAGAGATGTCATTTGGTTGGGCCTTTTTTCCTTAGACAGGGCAGGGTTGTGGTCATTTCATCTCACTGTGCTGATTTGTTGCAGTTGATTTCAAGAGCTAATGAAAAGCCAAGAAAGTGAGAGATATTATAGGAGAAAATAAGGGAGCAGAAAGTAACACAAAGGGAAGGGAAACCGAACAGGATATTTTATGCACCCCTGCAGTGCAGGTAATTAGGTATCTCCACTGATGGGCTGAGGACTGGGTTCCGGAATCTCAGATGAGAAACAAAGTTCCTAAAACAAGAACAAGGCCTGCTGGCCTTCCTTTCATGAAGAAAGTCTTCTGATCTGGTGTGCTCTTTCTGTCCTGGGATTGGGGAAGATGTGAAGTACTGAGATGGGTAGAGATGAGAGTGTGGACATAATCCCTGTCCCAGAAAGCACACAATCTAGATTTGACATGACAATAAGTGAGGGTCAAGCAGAACTGATGAAAAGAGAGGGAGAGGGAAGGACAAGGCTGACCAGGAAAAGCTCACATGGTGACTTTGATGTACACCTTGAGTTAACAGTATATTATTCCCCCCACACACACACACACACACACACTTCATTTCTTGTAGGTAAGAAGGCATATTTGAGTTTTGGGGAGGTATTTTTGTTAAAGAAAGTTAATGTTCACAGACAGTAACTGCTTAACCTGTGTCTGACTTTGAGGAGAGGCTTCCAAAATACCTACAGGGATTAATTTACATTTTGGAATAATGACCTGCAAAAGTTCAGCTCAGGATAAGATACTGGCATATAGGAACATGCACACACCTACTTTTCGGTTGTGATCTTCCCTGTGTTACTGATGTAACCCCTCAAATGTAAGTTTTATAATGAGAGAGTGGTCCAAGCTACAATGTTCAAATTGGGATCCAAACTTCCCCAGAGTTCAAGAGCGCTCAAATCCAGGAGTTTGGTTTGGCCCATTCTAGAGAACTGGACCAACCACCAAGTACAGATGCGGTCTGAACTTCTCCAATGTTCTGGAGAGCTCCTATCCAGGGGTCTAGTTCAAATTCCTCTCTAGATATAATCAAAATATCTCAAAGAACCTACAACACCACTTCATAGAACCCCTTTACAGAGAAGGATATGAACAGTGCTGCTTGAATGTGGTAATAAGTTTATAATTGTGGGCCAAATTCAGAAGCCACATGTAAGTTAGACCAGTGGTTCTCAACCAGGGATCCGGGGCCCCCCGGGAGAGCAGGTTTTAGGGAGTCTGCAAAGCAGGGCTGGCATTAGACTTGCTGGGGCCCAGGGCTGAAAGCCGAAGCCCAGGGCTCTGAGCCCTGCCACTTGGGGATGAAGCCTGAGCAACTTAGCTTCGCGGGGACCCCCTATGGCATGAGGTCCCAGACAGTTGCCCTGCTTACTACCCTCTAGCACAAGTCCTAGCTTTTATATGCAGAAAAACAGTTGTGGCACAGGTGGGACATAGAGTTTTTATAGCATGTCGTGGGGGTGCTTCAGAAAGAAGAAGGTTGAGAACCCCTGAGTTCAACTCCCTTAAACTCAGATTGCCTCAGAGCTGCTTATGCCCACTCTGGCATTGTTTAAGGGAAGATAAGTTGACTTACATGCTGAAGAGCTGGAAGAAGGCGTAAGCATAGGTACTGGAAGTAGGGGTGCTGGGGTTGCTGCCGCACCCTCTGGCTTGAAGTGGTTTCCATTATATACAGGGTTTACAGTTTGGTTCAATGGCTCTGAGCACCCCCACTATAAAAATTGTTCCAGCTCCCTCTGTGTAAGTGGAGACTACTTTAACTTACACCTTTTTCTAGCTCCTCAGTATGTAAGTTATGCCAATTTACCCGTCTCTGAATGTGGCCCTCTCACTTCACATGCAGTACTAGGTTGAGCTGAAATCCAGCTTTACAAACTAAGTGTTGTTGTTTTTTTGTAACTCCTTCTCCAGTGCTCAGTATCTGGAATCCATTTCAGGCACTTCGTGTGTCCCTTTCCTGATAAGTCTGGGGAAGACTGAACTGGATCTTATGATTCTAGACTCGCACAAAAAGAATACAGTCCTACAGAAAGTACAGGAGTGTCTGGTAAGCGTGGTACTTTTCTTTTGGGTGGGGAAAAAGTGCAACAAAACAAAAGCCACTTCTGCAATTACCATAAATTGGGATGGTTTCTGCCTCACAAAGTAAAATAAGTGCTACTTTAACATTGCATAGGAAGTTCTGCTTTGTGGCTTTGTCAGATTTGTGTTTTCACTGTAACACAGTACTTGCAATTTCATATTGTGCTTGATCTTATAATCCATGGACTCTACAGAAATAACCATATTGAGACATGGCTGGGACACATGGTATGGCCAAACCATGTTACAGTATGGCTTGTTCCTGTCTATGGCCTTGTCTGTACTGGCATCTTTCAGGAAATCGCTCAGAGGTGCAGCTTTACCCGCGGTAGCAGTGGTGGTAGAGCTAGAGTAGACATGGCTTAGGGATGGTCCTCTAGACCTCAGAGTTAGACAATACAGTGGTATAGACACTAGCAGCTCGTCTAGGCTAGTGCTCCCATCGTTGCTAGCACTTAGGGAGCTGCATTGGTGTTAGCCATATGGTGGGAGACTTCTTGGAAATTCTCTGCATTAGATGCTAAGTGGATAGAAAATACGTGTTATAACCATGTTAGAGAACCATATCTCATAGGCTTTCTACCAGGGTTTAAACATTGTTATCTATAACAAGGTCTCATTATTTCCTTGTGCTCTTCCATTGGTTTGTATCCACCTGTTTTCTCTTGTCTTATACTTAGATTGCAAGCTGTTTGGTGCAGGGACTGTCTTTTTTTCTGTGTTTGTACAGTGCCTAGCACAATGGGGTCCTGGGCCATGCCTAGGGCTTTCTAGACCCTACCATAATACAAATAATTTTGAATAGTAATAATAACATAACGTTATTTTTTTTTTCATCCACATGGGTAGGAACAGGATATATGTTATAATAAGGCTAGGCCACAACTGTTCCATAACCACATTTACACATGCTTAGCTTTGTAGTGTAGTCAGGATCTTTCTGATTCACACATGAGTAAGGACTGCAGAATTGGGTCCGTGTCTACACATGCTGAAAAAAAGAGGCATTTATATTTAAGGAGTAAGCGAAATTGCCATTTAGAAATTCCAGTCGAGCCAAGCATTAGAGCTCCACTTTAGTCTTAGGACCAAGCTAGTGCAAAATATGTGTGATGATCTGGACCATCAAGCCCCATAGCAGACTGTAGATACTGGCTTAGCAGGCTGCCAGTTCGTTCAGAACAAAGGTCAGATGGCTGCGAAGGGCCAAAAATTCCTGCAACTCCCTGATTTTGCAGAGTTGTTTTCGGTACAGCTCAGGGGGATTATTGCTCATGCTTTTTTATGGGTTAAAGCTGTTTAGCTCAGCAAATAAAATTTAAAGCAAAATAAAGCCTATATTTCCTGCTTGTTCCTCTCTGTTGTAGCTAGTACTGTATTTCTTATAAGCATATCAGTATCTATTCAGCTGTGTTCTCTTCTAGACTGTATGAATTCTTATGTTCTCTGCTTCCCAATGATGTTTATTCTTCTCCGTCCAAGATGTAAACATTTCTTAAAAGCTATATTCAATCCCCCGCATGACCAAAGTGATTTCATGAGAAGCCATTGCCGCATGCATTGAGTTGGTGAGGACAGCATAGACCTGGAAAGTTTTTACACCAAGAAACACATCCTGTTTCTCTAACTTTTGCTGATCCTGAGCAGCTGTACCAGGCACAGGGCATTCCCGAGGAGAGGGAAATGGATGGTCTTTTCTCCCAGGCTGCAAAGTTGCATCAGTACTGTTCTGTGACTGCTGCTGTAAACCTTGAGGCTGTAACAGTCCTGCTGCTATTGCATCTGAGCTGGATGGGGGAAATTGGCTGGTTGATCCATATAGCAGCAGATGCTCATCCCATCACACAGTACTGCTCTGCACCATAAACCTCAATGCAATGGCATGCAGGGAAAGACCCTGCAGAGGAAGGCTCTTTGGCACCCAGGGTTTGTGCCCACCCATTCCTGCACAGACTCCAGGAAACCCTGCTACCTGGTCTCCACATGGCAGAGCTTCACCAGTTTTGCTGCATCGAAGGTGCTCAGTGGATATGGAGGAGGGGGCAGGATTTTGCTCTAATTGAGATCTGTGTGTGTTGTTTTGCTTGGTTCAGTATTTAAAGGACAACATTATACATAAAGATACAACAAAACATCTTAAACTTTGCCAGATGTCTGTTGTCATTTGTTAGTAATGGAAAAGAGTGCAAAGCAACCCTGAGAGAAGCCATAGATTAACCCAGTGGTTCTCAACCAGGGGCACGTGTATCCCTGGTGGTACACAGAGGTCTTCCAGGAGCTACATCGACTCATCTAGATCAGTGGTCACCAACTGGTCGATCGCAATCGACTGGTCGATCCTGGAGACTCTCCCACTCCATCGTGATCTCTGGCTGTTAGAAGTCCAGTGGTGCAGTCGGGCTGCCCCTAAGGCAGGCTCCCTGCCCGCCCTGGCCCCATGCCACTCCCAGAAGCAGCCAGCATGCCACCGCGGCCCCAGGGGAGGGGAGCCAGGGGTCTCCATATGCTGCTCCTGCCTGCAAGCATCACCCCTGCAGCTCCCATTGGCCGGGAACGGGGAACTGTGGCCAATGGGAGCTGTGGGGGTGGTGCCTGCAGAGAGGAGCAGCGCACAGAGCCACATGCTCCCCCAGGGGGCCGCAGGCCCCTTCTGGGAGTGGCGTGTGGCTGGGCCAGGCCAGGAAGGGAAACCTGCCTTTGCATCACTTCACTGCCAACCAGGAGCCGCCCAAGGTAAGTGCCACCCAGCGGGACCCTGCACCCCAACCCTGAGCCCTCTCCCGGAGCCAGCACCCCGTACCCCCTCCTGCCTCAGGCTCAGCCCAGAGCCCCCTCCTGCACCCAAACTCCCTCCCAGAGCTTGCACCCTGCACCCCTTCCTGCACCCCAACCCACTGCCCCTGGCTCAGCCTGGAGCCCCCTCCCACACTCCCAACCCCCTGCCCCAGCCCGGTGAAAGTGAGTGAGGGTGGGGGAGAGTGAGCGACAGAGACAGGGGGATGGAGTGAGCGGGGCAGGGCTTTGGGGAAGGGGCAGGGTAGATCCTGGGTTGCACTTAAATTCATAAAGTGATCTTGTGTGTAGACCACTGATCTAGATATTTGCCTATTTTTACAACAAGCTACATAAAAAGCACTAGCAAAGTCAGTACAAACTAAAATTTCACACAATGACTTGGTTATACTGTTCTATATACTATACACTGAAATGTAAGAACAATATTATATTCAATTTGATTATTTTTTTTAATTATATGATAAAAATGAGAGAGTAAGCAAATTTTCAGTAATAGTATGCTGTGAAACTTTTGTGTTTTTATGTCTGATTTTGTAAGCAAGTATTTTTTAAGTGAGGTGAAACTTGGGCGGAACACAAGACAAATCAGACTCCTGAAAGGCATACAGTAGTCTGGAAAAGTTGAGAGCCACTGGATTAACCCACCTGCGCATCTGCCATTGTTTTGTGAGCAAGCAGTTACTGAAACTCCCAGGCTGAACATACTGTGGTACTGTTGGGCTGTGCAGTACAATACCTGATATTAACTCTACCAGCGAGGTAAACACATCAACTGTGGCCTCTTTGTTTCAGAACGGTTCCATCAGTGATGAATACGATGTGGACATACTTGGAAATCTAATCTGCCATTTACCTCCGGCAATTATACGTGATGGAATATCCCTGCGGGCCATGGCAATAGCCCTTCACCAATTCAGATTCTGCCAACGGCTCAGCCATGAACAGAAGACTGAAATTAAATACAGATTTACTGAGTTATATGGGTAAGATATTAGACATGCAGTTTTGCTTTTGCTGGGGTTAATCCATATAAAAACTCGCTATTTGCTTTGTCCAAACCAACCTGCATTTAAAAAATCCTAACCCTATGTACTTGTCTGACCTTGCAAGGCCCTACACTCAATTGATGGCATTTCTCTGTTTGGCTGTAACATGATAACTTTTGAATGATGCATCAGTTCCAACATTTCAGAGATTGTTCTAGAAACCAATGGGCAGAACCCTACTCATTTTTGGGGGAAGTGGAAAATTGGAAGGGGGAAAATGGAAGAGAGGCCCTGCCTTCTGTTCATCAGAGCCCCAGCTTCAAGCACCTCTGGAATTGTGAGGATCACAATTGGTTGATGGCACCAGTTAATGTCTTCTTGCACAATATCCCTGCTCATCTCTGCTTATCCTCCCAATAGCGTTGAACATGTTGACACTGAATGACTTGCCTCCTGGACATAAAGAAGAGAAATAAGAAGGGTGGGAAAAGGAGGGGGGCACACAGAGCCCCAGGAATGGGAGGGGAGCACAGGGCTCCTGGCATGGATGGAATGGGGTTTCACACAGAGCCCCTGACATGGAGCGGGAGTGGGGGACAGACAGATTCCTTGGCAGGGAGAGAATGGAAGACCCTAGTATGGGAGGAAGGAGGGAATCAGAGTGCACAGAGTCAGCCTCTGGCATTGGGGGAGAAGGGGGAACCTTGGAATAGGAGGAGGAGAGAATGGGGGGGCATGCAGAGCTCCTGGTATGAGTGAGGGGTGGGGAGGCTGCAGCAAGTCCCTTATGCCAAATAGAAGGAAAAAGGGGATCAGGAGGGTAGCACACAGGAAGCTTGGGGCAGGGGAGTAGTGGGATGCAAGGGGAGCCCCAAGTGTGTGCAATCAGCACAGTTTAAAGAAGCAACAAAGTGTGAGCCCCACTAATGTTAATTCATAGCTGTCATACTAGAAGACTAATTTGAACCTAACTCATATATCAGTTATACAAAGAAAACTATCCCAAATCCCCACTTTACAGGAATACACAATTTCTCTCTTGTTGTCTCTCGTTCCCTTTAGAAGAATCTCATGTTTGAAGGCAGAGCCTGAAAACAAAGTCATTGCTCCTTAGTCATCACTTAGCTAAGCTGTGCTTGCAGTCTTTTCCCCTTACATTCAGTCACTTGAGTTGATTATTTTTTGTTGCTCCTCTTTGAATTTCCTCCAAGATGTCAGTATTTTTCTAGTAATGAAGTGCTTGGAACTTGAATATATTAAAGAAAGTATTAAAAATTACTTTATTTTTCAAATGTAAGTTGAATGTCAGTTTTACTGAACACTAGGGTTTTTTTTAGCTTTTGTAATGTATATGGGCCTGATGCTCAGAGGAGATGAGTACCCACAACTGCCACTGAAGTCAAAGGAAGTGGCAGGTGCTCATCATCTCTTAAAATCAGGCCTGTGTACCTTTAGGGGCCAATCCTGCAAATATTTAAGCATGTGAGTAAAGTTACTCAAGTAGTTAATTATTTGGAGGATTGGGTCCTTAGTGTAATTTCTGTGGGACAGGGAATGTGTCTATTTTTGTTTTATAAAGTTCTTAACTCAATTTTGGTGCTGTGTAATATGATAGACTGTTATAATGAAAAAGAACAGAGGTTTTAAAAGGAGAGAGACTCATCCTTCATCAGATATTATGGTAATAGGCATGCAATAAATACTAAGAGAGATGTATGAAGAGGGGGGAAAGCACTCTCTGATTAAGGAGGGAGAGACAGCTTTGTAGATTCACCATAAATCAAGGAATTCCAGGAAAATGTGATCGGATGTTAAAACCCAAAAAGTCACTTTGGTAAATAGGCATCTATCTTTGCGACTGTACACAGTATAAGATACACATGCAGATTTAGTACTATTATGAGTCAGGATGGTATTGCAGTCATTTGGTATTTTGTGTATAATTTTCCAAAAAAATTTCTCAGCACCCCAAAGAACTGGACGGCTCAAACAACACAGGATATTGGACCATTCGTAGCTCTTTTGTCAAAAGATGAATTAACTGTCCTTGCTGAAAAGGTATCTTCTTATTTTAATTTCTAGAAGATCATTTTAAAGCTTTGCTATAGTAAATGTTGTAATTCAATTTAAAATATGTGCATTCTAGTACTTAGTGGGTGTTTAATTCTACTTGCAAGGAACCTTGTAAATATTTTTGCCCAGTCCTGCATTCCTTACTCAGTCAAAACTCCTGGGATTTAGCACGTAATGTAAAGAGTTATCTGTATTTGTACATAGATAAGTGCACACTGTTATATAGGAAGAGATTATATGTTTATGGATCTGTACACAGCCTGTACACATTCATGCTTTCAAAGCTTCAGACAGTGCAGTGTTCCCTGCTCCCCCATCATGCTATCCAAATGTGAAGAGTCACCTTGCTTGGATTAAAACTCTTCCTAACTCATTATTAACAGTGGGCACATACTGTGAACTATATATAGTGTAGTATTAACCATGTCGGTCCCAGGATAGAAGAGAGACATGGTGGGTGAGGTAATATCTTTTATTGAACCAACTTCTGTTGGTGAGAGAAATTTTTCCTATAAAAGATATTACCTCACCCACCTTGTGAGTTATATAGGTAGATGACAAGTTTGAAATCAGCAAGAAGTGTTACTGAAAACTGCTAGCTTGTGGTTCATGCCGGTCATGGGACCATGTAACAGGAGCCTCCCGCAAATCATGCTCCCTCTATCTGCGAGGAGCCAATTTACAGTCCTTTCCCCTGAACACCTGTAACAAAAGACGAGGGTGCTGAGTTGTGGTTAACCCCTTGTTCGCTGGAGCCTAGGCAGTGCTCCTGCCCCTTGTCACATCCTAACTGCTTTGTTTCAAATGGGAGGGAGTTCTGAAAATGTCTTACTGCTTTTATCTCCCCTCTTTAAGTTCCCAAATACAATTTTACAAATAGCAAAGATGGCTTGGCCAGCGTCTCCACCTGAAGAGTTTCTATCTGCTATATTTGAACCTATTCGCAACTCCATTAATAGCATTAGAGCATCTGACCCCACAACTGGTGAGTATGTCACAGGTACCTGTCCAATGTCAATGTGTTGGATTGACAGTCATGACATTTTTGACTATGCTGCTGCAACCTGAATGGTCTCTTTGTTTTGCTTTGTTGTCAAATGCGTTTTGAGAGGCAGTGTGACAAAAAGCAAAATGCCAAGTATTTTAAAGAGGTTCAGTCTTTTAGAAACATTAGAGCAAAGACTTTCACCATTAACATGCTTATCTTTTTTAATGATCAACTAATGAAATGCTTTACTTCATTAAAAATACACTACTAAACAAGGGCTGAAACATATCTGGTTGCATACAGATTTTGCATTTTAGAATTATTTTGCTTGACTTGTAGTATAAGTGAAAGTTTAATGAATAGAAAGACAGCAGAGAGCCAAAATGTTGAGCCAAAAGATACTGTCCAGTTAACATACACTGATGTCTGATAAAGGATTAACTCAGCTGTTCTAAATGTGACATCAGTGTACTGTGGTCTGTCTAAACAGACTATATTGGTTGCTACAGGTTAAAATAAATTTTAGGAAAAACACAATTGTTTGCTTATCAGAAACTCTTGTGCCAAATGAAGTCTATCCCATGTATTTATTTCACATACTTTGATTATGTGTGAGTCTATAACTACATTGTAACCTCTGGCAATTTAAAAGATCACGTGCAATGACCTAGGGAGAATATTTAAACTATGTAGTCTAATGGACTGAAAGACATACCTGCTCCTGCTATGGGTAGATTTTCAAAGGCATACATGTGGATTAGGCACCCAATGTTTTCATTGTGAGTTGGATGCCTACCTGCCTTTTGCATCTTCGAAAGCTTCACCCTGGGTTCTTTGTTTAATATAGTATAGGCCCCTATCTTTCATGGAGCTCTGTGCTCGATACCTTTAGATCTGCATGGACCCCCACTCAAATCCAGTGGAGTGATTCCAGATTTATGATGGTGTATCTGAGATCAGAATTTGGCCCTTATCATACTATATTTATATACAAAGGAGGAACAATAAATGTAGTTTTGGAGTGATGTATTCTTGCCTCAGTACAGCAAAACAATAATAATACCTAGCTCTTATTTAGCACTTTTCATCTGTAGAGCTCAAAAAAAGTTTACAAGAGGTCAGTATCATTATCTCCATTTTACAGATGGGGAAACTGAGGCACAAAGCGGTTGAGTGGCTCGCCTGAGGTTACCCAGCAGGCCAGTAGCAGAGTCAGAAACAGAACCTAATGCAGAACCGAGTCCAGTGCTCTAGGGTACACTGCCTCCCCCCATCCACTCCACTGACTTCAGTGGAGTCACTCCAGATTTACACTGGCGTAACAAAGCAAAATCTGTTTTAGTTTAGGTAGTCTAAACACTACAGGTACCAAAACACTACTGTTTTGTGGTGTAGTGTGGATGAAATTGTGTAGTGTGGATGAAATTCACCCCTCCCTGCACAGGTAGTGATTTATGGCATAAAACGAGCTTAAAGTAACCCAGCGAGTGGCCACAAGTCTGCAGTGCAGCCTGCCTTTATGTCATTTAGAACATAGTTTTCAGGCTACTGGGTCACAGCACCTGTACTGAAGTATCTGTAGTGTTTTGGGATTACCTAAACTAGAAGATTGAGGGAAGATATGATTGCTGTCTATAAATACATCAGAGGGATAAATACCAGGGAGGGAGAGGAGTTAAGCGCCAGTGTGGACATAAGAACAAATGGCTATAAACTGGCCATCAACAAGTTTAGGCTCAAAATTAGTTGAAGGTTTTTAACCATCAGAGGAGTGAAGTTCTGGAACAGTCTTCCAAAGGGAGCAATGGAGGACAAAAAACCTAGCTGGCTTAAAGACTGAGCTTGATAAGTTTATGGAGTGGATGGTCTGATGGGACTGCTACGACTGCCAGTAGCAAATATCCCCAGCTGCTGGTGATAGGACACTAGATGGGGGAAAGCTCTGAGTTACTACAGAGAATTCTTTCCCAGGTGTCTGGCTGTTGGGTCTTGCCCACATGCTCAGGGTCTAACTGATCACTGTATTTGGGGCTGGGAAGGAATTTTCCCCGGGGTCAGATTGGCTGAGACCCTGGGGGGTTTTCGCCTTTCTCTGCAGCATGAGGCACAGGTCATTTGCAGGTTTAAACTAGTATAAATGGTGAATTCTCTGTAACTTGAAGTCTTTTAAACTATGATTTGAGGACTTCCATAACTCAGCCAGAGGTTAGGCGTCTATTACAGAAGTGGATGGGTGAGGTTCTGTGGCCTGCGAGGTTCAGGAGTTCAGACTAGATGATCACGATGGTCCCCCCTTCTGACCTTAAAGTCTATGAGTAACATGGATCTAGAAGCCACTCTGGCTCACCCCAGTGGCCCCCTCTGCATTCAGGGGCAACGAGCAGCCAATGCAGAACCCCCCAGTGCTGCCACGCTCCCCACCGAAGACCATCATGGTGCTCCAGTGCCGTGGAGGCCTTTCATTCTTCAACAAATATGAATAATTTGGCTGGGGGAGAGCCTTGAAGTGTAGAGTTTGTGCTGTCATCAGACACACACAAGAAAGAAAGACTGAATTAATTTTAATGAAGTTCTGCAACATAATCACACACAGTTTATAGAGAGCTCACGTAGCAAGTTTCAGCCAGAAGTGAAGTTTTATGGCTGTCATCAGGTCAGCTGCCTCACTAATGTACCCTTGTGGTCTGAGATTGTTCTGCAGGCACCTTGCGTCTGTTTCCCCCTTCAAGAGGATTCTTAAACACACACAAACTCCTATTAAATTCAGCACACTCCTTCCTGCGGCTGCATTTATTAACATAACATTTCAAAATAAAAGTTCTCCAATCCCCATCAAGCTTCTGCTCCAATCTTCCTGCTGGGTGCCTTGCTGGAGCCAGGGCCGGCTCTAGGGTTTTTGCCATCCCAAACTCCGAAAGCACAACTGCCCAAGCAAAAAAAAAAAGGGGGGACGGGGGCGTGGACAGAATGCTGCCCAAGCAACAAAAAAACCGGATGGCCGGAATGCCGCCCCTAGAATGGTGTCACCCCAAGCACGTGTTTGCTTTGCTGGTGCCTAGAGCCGGTCCTGGCTGGAGCCTTCTTGCTCCCAGCTACAACTGACTCTGCTTGTTTTTCTCTGAGCATCCCTCCTCTTGCAGATTCCTACTGCTCTTTAGAGGACTCAGGTGTGTCTACTTTGTAACTAGGGTTGGTTGGCCCCAGGCCTCTAGCCATTAACGGGGGAAGCCACCCTGTTACAGTGACTGACTTCTAAATCCCTGAAAAACAGGATTATTATGAAAACACCTTCAGGATTGCAGTGGTCTAATGTTGCTCCTCAAACTTCATGCTAATTGGCCCAGTGTTTGCCTTTCAAAATATCCAGTTGCGGATTTGTCATAACAACAGTCATGCTTAGGACTGTAGTTTTTTTTCAATCTCTATTTCTCAGTAATATTATTTAAAATAAAAGTGAGTGTCCTATGACATTTTTTACAGAGGGGAGAGCCGAGGCAAAGAGATTAAGTGATTTACCCCAGGTTTCACAGTGAAGCAACGGCAGTGCTGGGAATAAAAGCTAGGTCTCCTGGCTCAGCGTCATGAAATACTATTGTGTATGTTCAGATCTAAGCATTTTCACATATCTGCCCCATTCATGCTTGATCAGTGTGAAATCTGATTACAGCAACAACAAGAATGAATCAGCATCAAACACAGGAAATGCTGCCAGGATTGTAATGAATACTGCCATCTGCAAACTTGCCAGCAGAGCTGGTGTGTTACAAGAAATGAACTCCTTAAGGCTTTTTTTCCCAAGAACCAAAAACATTAGGTTTTCATGACAAGGGCATGGAACTGTATTGTCTCTGCGTGGGCAACATTTACATAAGAAAAACTGACCTTTTGCAGTGGAGGAAAGTGAAACAATCTAGCTTTACAAGAGGCCAGTTTCTATTATGGACAAAGGGAAAGCAGTAATGTCTCCTGGTACAGAAGTCAAACAGCTTTTCCGTTTGCCTACAGATTCATCCTTCTCAGGGTTCTACCCACTGCCGCAGTTTTATTTGATTCAAATAAATCTGTCCTCTGCTTCCTTTTAAAGTACAAAGTTATTTTGTACGTCCTTGCTTTAATTTGTTTAGCTCTGGAAGCTCAGCTCAGAGGCAGCATCTGTGGAGTTCTGCTTTTTACTGGTGATGGCCAAATCTGAAGACATTCAGAGATTGTTTGGTTTAGATAATGACTGAACAATCGTTTGCTAAATTAGGGACAGGAGAGTGGCTAATAAGAGACCATGTTAGGATGCTAGGCTCTCCCTTGCATCAGTATCAGGGATATTAAGCCTATAGAGCAGGGGTGGCCAACCTGAGCCTGAGAAGGGCCCAGAATTTACCAATGTACATTGTCAAAGAGCCACAGTAATACTTCAGCAGCCCCCCCATCAGCTCCGCCCTGCCCCTCCCGCTCCCAGTGCCTCCCACCCTCTGGCAGCCCTGCTGATCAGCGCCTCCCGCTTCCTCCCCGCACCTCCCGATCAGCTGTTTCGTGGCATGCAGGAGGTTCTGGGGCGGGGGGCCCCAGGAGAGGAGCAAGGGCGCATAGCAGGCTCGGGGAGGGGGCGGGGCGTGTGGCAGAGCCAGGGGTTGAGTAATGAGCCCCCCCCCCCCGGGCACATTGGAAAGTTGGCGCCTGTACAAGGAGCCGCATATTAACTTCTGAAAAGCCACATGTGGCTCCGGAGCCACAGGTTGGCCACCCCTGCTATAGAGACCTGAGTTTGTCAAAATGCACAATAAAAAAAGAAGCAGAATCTGCCCTTATATCAGATATTTAACCAATACAATTTGGCAGACCAAACATTTCTATTGTAAATAAGCATCCCTTTCTGCATTTTCCTAATTCTTGGCACTTTAACAACATGCTTGACATGAGTATTGCATTTCTCTCACATTTAAGTTCTGGAAACCAATCTACTTGCCTTGTTTAAATGTCAGGCAACGCTTACAGTCATACATCTCTGACCGTGCCTTTCAAACTGAAGAGGCCTGCTACTGTATGTAATAGCTAATGAGCTGGACTTCACCAAGTCTTGTTTGAACAAAGATAGGCAGGTTTATTCAGCTGAAATTTGTGTGTGAACAAAAGTACAATACAGCTATTGTACATAGTACAAAAGTGTGAACAAAAGTACATAGCTACAGCTATGTGGAAACTTAAACTGAGGCCAAACTAAGGAACTTAATTGAGTTCTGACTCAAGCAAGACTCCCACTGAGGTCAATGGAAGACTTTATCTCAGTATTTGACTCTTAATAATGTAGGGTGCCATTTTTTTGAGCAGTGCGTAGGACAGTTAGATGCTTTCTAGCTGCTGCATGCAAATTACATTTTATTAAGATACCTTTATATGGTAACAGTTTTAAAAAGTGTGTTTGCTCCTCCTTTCCTTTCCAGCATGTGCTGCCTTACAGGGTCAGAGCAAATGTTTACCTAAATTTAGGTAAACACTAATTTTGTAGCAAGAACATTAATTGCACTTGTACTTTTAAAAAATGCATTTTTATTTCATTGCAAAAATATTTTATGCTTAAGTTAACGTCAAGATTGTTCTGGCTCCAGTTAATACATAATACATCAACATCGTAACGAGAGAGCAAAAGTCTTTGCTGCTTTGCATTTTTGTTAGTTTTCTTCAAGGAAAGAAGTCGTCCTTTCAGTCTGTGTTTTGATTTCTTCCCAGACTGCACAGGAATCACAGCTCCCTCTTCAGATGAGATAATTAAATTAGCAGAAGCAAATGCCTTTTGGTCAGTTCAGGAACTGCAGTGCCTGGATACAGATACTTTTATCAAAAATGTGGAATTCCTTGGGACTGTGATGAGTTTCAACAGATCCCAGCTTATTGTCTTGAAGGAGAAAGCTAAGCAGGTAGCTATTATGTCTGTGAAAGAAACATAAATACATAATTTAATTTACTATTATTAAAATGTGCATTTCTAAAGCCACCATTGCTGTAATAATCTCTATTGCTGCAGTAATATCCATTGCTTATTGGGGAAATAATCTAAGATTAGTCATAAAATAATATGCTCCATTGTTTTAGAGCAGAGGTGGGCAAACTACGGCCTGTGGGCCACATCCGGCCCACGGGACCGTCCTGCCTGGCCTCTGAGATCCTGGCCCAGGAGGCTGTCCCCCCGCCACCGCACGGCGCAATGCTCTGGGTGGAAGGGCTGCAGACCCTGGCATGACCCGGTGCTCTATGCTGCGTGGCTGCCTGCCCTGGTGCAGCCGTGCTGCCCGCCACTGGTGTTCCAGGCCACACGGTAAGGGGGCAGGGAATGGGGGGGTGTTTGGATAGAGGGCTGGGGAGTTTGGGGGGTGGTCGGGGCAGGATAGGGACACTCTTTCAACAGATGTGTGACACTACCACCAAGGGTGGACACAGCCAGGGAATGCATGCTCCGGGGTTCCCTTTCAACAAGACCCCCCCCATCAGTGACTATTGCAACAGATGCCTCCCTGATAGGTTGGGGCGCCCACTTGTGTCACCACAATGTTCAAGGCAAGTGGTCTGCTACGGAAACCCGGCTACATATCCGTCTCCTGGAACTCCACATGGTACACAATGCTTGCCGACATTTCCTCCCACTCAGACGAGAAACCTCAATCTCTGTTCTCACCGACGATGTGGTGTGCATGTTTTACATCAATTGCCAAGGAGGAGCCAGGTCTCATTCGCTATGCGTAGTAGCCATGAATTTATGGAACTTCTGCGTCCATAACAATATAAACATCACAGCATCATACCTACCAGGGTGCTAAAACACTACAGCCGACAACCTCAGCAGGCACTTCTCACAGGAACACGAGTGGGAAATCCATGACCGTGTTCTCTACACAATATTCCAAAAATGGGGTCATCCAGTAATCGACCTTTTCACCTCAGCAACAAATCACTAATGTCCACTATTTTGCTACAGGGCAGGCCTGGCACTGGGATCGTTAGGGGATGCTTTCCTCATCCCGTGGAACGTGTCACTCATGTATGCCTTCCCGCCGATACCACTGATCGCACGGGTCATCCACAAGATACGACTCGACAGAGCATACATCATTCTCATTGTCTCCACATGGCCCAGACAGACTTGGTTTCCGTACCTCTTACGTCTGTGCTCCACAACCGCTGCCTTTCTGGACGGACCTTCTGTCCAGAACGAGGGCCTGACGCTCCATCCAGACCCAGCGAAACTCCATCTCAAAGCGTGGTTCCTCTCTGGCTCCAACTTGGGGAAAGTAAAACAGGTATTACTAAATAACCGTCCCCTCACCACTAGAAATACTTACTGCCACAAGTGGAGAAGATTCTCCCTTTGGTGTCACCAAAAACAGCTGGACGCGACCAAGGCGCCTCTCTCTATGATCCTAGACTACCTACTAGAACGGAAGGAAATGGGGTTAGCCATAAGCTCTATTAAAGTACCCCTGGCTGCCATCACAGCCCTCCACGAACAGATAGAAGGGGCTTCAATATTCACTCACCTGATTACACGGCACTTTCTAGCAGGTATACAGAACATGTACCCAGAAGTACACCAACCTGCATCACCATGGGATCTCAATCTTGTGCTCAAATGTCTCACAAGACCTCCCTTCGAACCTCTAGCAACCTGCTCGCTCCTTCATATGTCAATGAAGGTTGCGTTCCTAGTGGCAATCACGTCTGCCAGACGTTTCAGTGAAATAGGAGCATTGATAGCTGAATCACCATACACTGTATTTACCAAAGACAAAATCACGTTACGTCCTCACCCAAAATTCTTGCCCAAAGTGGCTACAAATTTTCGTATTAATCAAACCATACACTTACCTGCCTTCTATCCCAAGCCACATAACGACTCTCGAGAAGCAACGTTGCACATGCTAGATGTCAGACTGGCTGTAGCCTTTTACTTGGACAGAACTAAACCATTTCGCAAGTCACCAAGACTATTTGTCTCTACATCAGAGCACTCCAAGGGCTCTACAATATCGACCCAGAGACTCTCCAAATGGGTCTCTACCTGTATTCAGACTTGCTACCACCTGCATCACAAAGAACCCCCTGTGAGCATCAGATCCCACTCGAAGCGATCCATGGCGACATCGATTGCATTTTTGAACAATGTCCCCTTAATAGATATTTGTAGAGCTGCAACCTGGACATCAGAGCACACTTTTGCAAAGCATTATGCTATCACCCAAGGCCTTGTCTCAGACTCTGTCGTTGGCCTGACAGTGCTCTCATCACACACTTATACATAACTCCGAACCCCTACCACCTTTGGTGGGGTACTGTTCTACAAGCACCTAGAGTGGAGCACCCACAGGGACACCACTTGAAGAAGAAGAAGTTACTCACCTTGTGAAGTAATGATGGTTCTTCGAGATGTGTGTTCCTGTGGGTGCTGCACTACCCACCCTCCTCCCCTCTACTTCGGAGTTCACACAGCCAAGCTCTGCGGTAGAGAAGGAACAGAGGGGACGGTCGGGGAGCGCGTGCTACATGAGGTGCCAACGGCTGCACCAGACGACTCCGGTGCGTGCCCTTTCCCCGACCGAGTACTGCTGTGAGAAATCTCCAATCTCCGGCGCAGGGACGCACCGACACCTAGAGTGGAGCACCCACAGGGACACACATCTTGAAGAACCATCATTACAGCACAAGGCGAGTAACTTCTTCAGTTTTCCAAATAAATATTGGCATTAATACTGAGGGATGGGAGGACAGAAAAAAAAAGCAACAAAGAGAGACAAAAATGTTTACAAAACTATTATTATCTCTAATCCTAAAGAAATAAAACTTTTCTTTTTAGTTTACTATTGGTGACTTATGCTTGATATTAGGGGCTTCACTGTAAATTCCAAAACTCCTAGTTAGCATGGGGGGATGGGAATGCTTGGTACTCATGGGGGGCAGTGATGGGCAGGCGGTGTGGGGTGCTCTGTGTGGGAGGGAGTGCCCAGTATCTGTGGCGGGGGAAGTGGGTTAGGGGTGCCTGCTACTCACCACAATGTAGCAGTGACCAAGTCTTCCCTCCTTGCGAGCCTGTTGCTGCAGCAGTCAAGCAGTCTCAGCTGCCAGGACCCAGCTCGCTGTCCCTCTCCCTCCCTCCCTGTCCCTCTTACTGTGAAGCAGCAGCCACAAACTGTCCTCAAGCAGGTCAGAAGACTCTGTGAGAGGGAGACCAGGTCACCATCTCTCCTTCTAGAGCAGGGAGCCACATCTGGAGAGTTCCAGCACTTCCAAAATTCGGATGAAAATCAGTAAAATCAGAATAATGGCTTTTTTAAAACCCAGGAATTTGAGGAAAAAAGATTTAAAAACAAACAAACAAACAAAAAACCAAAGGGAAAATCATACCCGCTTATTCAACCAATTTATACTTATTAACCAGAAGTCATCTTGTGTGACAATGTAAGTATTTTTAGATCAACTGAGCGTCACCACCCTAGAAATATGAAGGGCTCAATTCTCTGCACTGTCCAACCTCTGCTTACACAGTGAAGAATGGGATTAGCAGACCACACAATCCAGCCCATAGAGTTTTATTTTGTTAATTATTACTTTAAAATCAGAAGTAGAGACAATGGAGCATGTAAGTGAGTGTTCGTTATGAACTAATAGATGCTGTATGTTAATTTATTTTAAAGGTTTGGGGTGCATTGCCGGGCTGGAAGAGTTACCATATCGTTTCCCTTGGACGTATTGCCCTAGCTCTGAGTGAGCGTGAAATAGAAGCACTGGATTTAAGTTCTGTTGACACCGTTGCGGCACTTAGTCAACAAACAGAATGGACTCTTGTCCAGGTAAATATTTTATTAAATTTACTGCTGGTGAAAAGGCATGGGATGAATGACCCTCCAAGACCTGAAATCACCTACAGAACAAATACAGCTCCCCATGCTGCCCTTCCAGTTTTTCTCAGCCAGGATCTCCAGTGCCACCTCTAAGGGTGAGAAGGTAGTTAAATGTTCATGCCTACTTGGTCCTAAGCCTCTCTGGTGAGAGGACCAAGGAGGGTGGCAATATGTACCAATTATGATAATGTTCACTATGCTTTGACCACTTGCCCATTAGGGATTAGAATGAGACCATCAACTCATTTCACCCAGGTCTCTGAATAGACACAAACTGGTAAAAACAATTAGTCCTTATTGACCAAGGCTGGATTCTGTATTGCTACTACCACCACCCTAAATTATTCCTGGGGGAATTTGGTGCCAATGCGCAATGCAGAATTTTGCAGAAATTGATGCGCGTGCAGAATTTCCTTTCCCCCACAGAAATGGGCTGCAGTGCTGCTAGCCACCACTAGGGGTTGATGGACCCGGCAGAACCCAGCTTGTACACAGAAGATGCTGCTGGGGAGAGGGGGAGGGAGCTAGAAGGTTCATGGCAGCTGCAATTCCCAGCATGCCCTGGCCCCTAAGGGAAGGAGAGGACAACACACAGGAAACTCCATACAAGCCTGGGACCAAGCATCAGGCTGTTTCCCCCTCTGGATCCCTGGGCTCGGGGGAGGGGATGGGGATGGCTGGGCTGGGGGCAGCCAAGGCTGTGCTCTGAGGGGGGGGAGGGGGTTTGGGTATCTGGGCAAGGAGGGGCCCTGCAGCTGGGCTCAGGGTGGAGGGGAGGAGGAAATGCGGCAGAGAAACAGGAACTGAGTTGTCATATGGGTTTCTTTAACTCTCTACTCCTGGGGGAATTTGTGTATCCGTATTGCTACGGACATACTTGCTGACAGGTATTTTGAAATAAATGAAACAGGTGTGATTATGTAGTGTTATTTTGACAAATAAAATGTGCAGAATTTTAAAATATTATGTGCAGAATTTTTAATTTTTTGGCACAGAATGCCCCCAGGAGTATTAAATACATCCAGACACTTGTACAGATGAGCTGTTATTTACAAATTATTCCATTCAGATGCTCGAGTACTCACTCTGTTCTCTCAGTATGCCTGAATAACTCCCATTAATGCCAGTAGGATTTACATAGTGAATAAAAGAAGATTAAAATCCTTTATTTGCATATGCAACTAGCAGCAAATTTCTGTCCATGTGGTCTTGCCATCACTTCTCTTCAGCGTATGACATTAGGTTGATGGTAGCTAGCACTGGCTCAGTGTCAGAAATCTATGTAACAGATGTTTATGCTGAAGAGGCACTATAAGGAAACAGAAGGAACTGGCGTGTTTTAACACAGTACTTCACTTTTGATATTTCCTGTTGTATTTTAATAAATGATACTGATTAAGCATAGGTTAGCATCTACATAAGACACTTAAACAGTACAGGAAGGCTCTAATTTTGCAATGCTTCATACTGACCATTTATGGAAGAGAAAAACTTATCTATGATTTAGCTCTTTTCAGTTAAGTTGAAATTGGGAAGTTTTGTTAGATCAGAGGTGGGCAAACTACAGCCTGCGGGCCACATCCAGCCCAAGGTACCGTCCTGCCTGGCCCTTGAGTTCCTGGCTGTGGAGACTAGCCCCCCGCAGCCTCAGCTCGCCGTGCCCCCAGCGCTCTGGGCAGCGGGGCTGCAAGCTCCTGCCCAGGCAGCGCGGCTACGGGAGCCACCGGTGTAGTATATTAAATTGCTCCCCTTAGGAATGTGCTGCTTACTTATGGCTGCCAGTCCTGGTGCTCTGAGCCGCATGGTAAGGGGGCGGGGAGCAGGGAGGTTGGATAAGGGGCAGGGGGTCCTGGGGGGCAGTCAGTGGACAAGGAGCAGGGGGTGGTTGGATAGGCATGGGAGTCCCAGGGGGCCTGTCAGGGGCAGGGGTGTGGATAGGCATCGGGGCAGTCAGGGGACAGGGAGCAGGAGAGTTGGATAGGGGGTAGGGTTCCAGGAGGCAGTTGTGGTGGGGGGGTCCTGGGAGGAGGCGGTCAGGGGACAAGGAGTGGGGGGGGGTTGGATGGGTTGGGGGTTCTGAGGGAGGCAGTCAGGGGGTGGGGGCCAGGCTGTTTGGGGAGGCACAGCCATCCCTACCCAGCCCTCCACAGTTTCGGAACCCTGATGTGACCCTCAGGCCAAAAAGTTTGCCCACCCCTGTGTTAGATGCTTCAATAGCTGATTATTCTGGTAAAGTGTTCATTTGTGGTCCAGTCATGGGAGGTGCCAAGTCTTTCGTAAGAGGTGCTATATGCCTTCAAGTCACATTGATTGTACTGGTAGGCAGTGGCGCTCAGCACTTCTCAGGAGGCACTGTGCCCATAAGTGGCACTGACGTTGCTCCCACTGAAGACCATGGCAAAATTCCCATTGACTTCAGCGGGAGTAGGCTCAGGCTCAGTTTAGTAAAATTACAGATCAGTTCGTAACAGCTGATATCAGTAGCAGCTTCCAGTTGTAGACCCCTATTTTACAGTTATAACTGTTCTTCATCTCATTGCCTCTGCAGGCTAAATCCATTTTACAAGGGTTTCTTGAACACTCTGGTCAGACAGTCTATGGGCTGAAAAGCTTTGATTTAGCAGGATTAGGAGCTAATCTGTGTGCTCTGAACACCACAGACATCAAGACCATAAAGGCTACAGAATTCAGGTAGAAATACTTTATTACCAAAATTAAATACAGTTTTATTTTTAAGTCTCTGCTAATGATATTAGTGGTGAAATTTGTCTCCCCTCAAGGATTTCCAGAAGCACTATGTCTAAAGAGCTCTTTTCCAACACTTCAAAAGCTTTTGGGCATTCTGTAATCTTTGGGAAGCTGTCAAACCATAGCCACTGAACTGTGCTCTGTTAACGTTTTCTCTGAGGCCACCTCCATTAACGAAAGCCATGTACCCAGAAAAATCTGCTTGAAGGGCCATTTGGAATAGGCAACTTTGCCACCTTCAGTGACCCTTTAAAATACTCCCAGATATTTAATTATAAATTTGTTCAGCCCTTAGGCTAGAAAACACCTGGATCAAGCAACTGATTTTCAGTGGAGCCTTGAGTGGCTGTTTAAGACAGATTCCACTGTGATCCACTGTAGCTATTGAAGTGAGAAACTCAAATTTGTTGCTTAAAGCATTGTAGATTTTTTTTTTTTTAAGGCTGACCGTTCTAACTTCTTTGCAATGTGTTCATCTATATTTGGGCCTGAAACTGTGTTTACAACTCTGTTGGCATAGATTAAGCATATTTCAAACATTTTAAATGTAGGGTGTAATGACAGTATGTCATGCTAACCCCATTGCCCTTTTGCAGTGCTGTGATTGCAAGAGTTGGCTTGTTGCCATGTAGCACTCCTGTTCTGGAAGAGTTTAAGAAGGTGGCAGAATCTGTATTTGGAATTGCTGCAGGGTGGAACAGTTCTATTATACATGAGATTGGTACCATAGCAGGTAATGAGACCAAGTTCTATCAGTGACATTTCTGAAACACCATCTTTAAAAGCATTACAGGACAGGTTCACCCCATATTGTGCTTCTCTGCACTGGCAGGGACAGGACAGGAGTCACCCCTCCGGGGAAAGACAGGCAGCATTTCCATTAACATCCTTCCCCCACCAAAGAAAAACACTGTTAGTCTCCACAGGGTGCTCTGACTTTCCACTGCTGGGGGACCTCTGCCAGAATCTGCACCAGCTTCTGCTGGGGCAGACTGGAGTGAATTTGGCATTGTACATACTTCAGAGAGCTAACCTGGCTAAGCAGGGCTGAGTCAAATTGAAATTTCAGGGCCACCCCTCTGGAGGGACTATTCTTCCTTTCACCGTTAAGTTCTTGATCTTCCTTCTAAGTGAGGTGCCTACCAGCTTTCCAGCATACAGTTATCCAGCAGAGCATTGCACTGCCCACAGCTGCTCTGTCTCTCCATTTACAGGGTCCCAGAATCCTACCTTAGGGTTCAGTCCTGCAAGGGACTGAATGTCTCATCTGAAGTCAGCAGGAGTTGAGGGTGTTCAGCATCTGGAGGACTGGGCCCTTGATCTGCTCCCTGCATGTTCATGGAACCCATTTTTAGAGAGCAGGCATGCCAAGTCAATATTAAAGTTCTTCTGCTTACTCCAAGAATGTGGTCAGTTTAATAGTGACATGTTGTATGGCACTAATATGATGTATGTGTGTTCCAGGGATAGCCTTCTGCAAAAGCAGAAGCTTCCCTTTATTGGTGAACAGAGTCCACATTGTGTTTTGTATTTAGGATTTCAGGGAGAGGGAGGTTACTGTCTAATTTTGTATTGCAAAGAATACTACTAATGGACTTCAGTCATAGTATATTTGTTTCTTATGTGCTACAGTTGTCTGTAAGCTGGTTGGTGGTGGTGGTTACTATGAAAGAAAGCAGGAAAAGGAATTGTGTATTTGTCTTTACTTATAACTTAATTACCTCTTATGTCTGTTAAACTTGAGCATTCATTCAAGTGCACAAAAGGGTCTCTTTTTCTGTTTAATTTCAGAGTGTTGATTTCCTCATGTTTTACTGGAACAGAGTTCAGAGACAAATATTGGCCAAATAATGTATTAATGTAAATTAGTCAAAACGTAACATAATGAAAAGGATGTGTGAACTAAGCTCTATTCCTATTTTGTCTTAAAAGCTGGTTTAAATGAGAGAGAGTTGACAGCTCTTGACAAAGATGTGATGCCATATTTCCAACCAGCAGCCATAAGACATATACCTGATGAAGTTTTCAAAGTAAGTGCTCGGTTACTGAAGAAGTCATATTCCATCACTTTTACTCTATTATAAACAAACTGCAATACTAATTTATGCTTCAATTTGGGTTTCTGCAAGACCCTTTCTGGCTTGATTATTAAGTGAGAGGCAGTTAAGTGTATGAAGCATTAACTCACAGCTATCTCATCTATATTTGTGATGCACATAAAATGTCAAACCGTTTATTTTATTTATGCTCAGTGCAAAATGTGTCCCAAGGGAAAAAGCATTAAGAAAGTGTTCTAAAATTGCAGCCTGAGTACATAGGGGCAGATGGCTTAAAGTAAGGTCTGTGTCTCTAGTGATATTCTGTTGAGGTCTTCCTTTTCTTCTCTTTTATTAAGGACAGTGAACGCATTCATCCATACTATCACAGCTACAAGCAACCCCCTTGGTCGTATTTGGGCTTTTTTGTTAACCCTAAATTCTGATAGCATTCTCCTATGCAGCATTTCTGAAAGACACAGACAGACAGACGGGGAAAGGCTGAATTCAGAATTGGTACAAGCAGCTACACTCTGATTTCATTGGAATTCATCCTGCTTATGTCAGCTCTGAATATGGCCCAGAGACTAGCACATGGATTTTGAAGTCTCTGACCCAGACGTTGTTTGACGTGGAGAGAAGATTAAAATTCTGCCCAACCACCTCTGGTTCAGACACTCATGAGGTCAGTCACTCAATGTAGTGATGGATAGATGAGCCAGACAACTTAACTGTCAGCTTCCATAAAAGGAGAAACTCCTTGACCACAAGCTGCAAAAAAGTGTTCTATGCTGCACCTTTGACAGCTCCAATAAGTCTGCAGCCTCACTGTGTCACACTTTTCAGTGCTCGGGAAAATCCACAAAGCAGAGGGTTGAAGGTATCCTTTAGAGATTCTCAACAGAAATTCAGCAGATGTACACAAGAAGAGAGAGAGGGACATGTGATGAAATTTCTAGATCGACATAGTTCTTTACACAAAAAATACAGAATCCTTACCCAGAAGAGCTTAATGCTCTTCTTTAGCAATTCGAAGTGGCATTTATTTTTACTGTGGCTTTGTGTAGCTACAGTTTTATCTTAAGGCATTCTACATGAAAAAGTAATACCAGTTTAACTAAAGGTATTGATTATAAGCAGATTTATCACTTTGTGGAAACTTAGTTTCGTTTGAGGGGTTTATTTTAAAATTTACTGGCACTTCTATGCAGAGGTTTGCACCAATTTAATTAAGTAGGTTCAAACCTACTTAACCTTTATTTAACAAATGCAACTGGCTTATGTAGACAAAGTCTCAGACAGACAATTATAATTAATATGGAATGGAATTTTGATCTGTCACCGGGCCTACTTTTAAACTAAAATGTGGCCCTTTATTAAAATTAAACCTGGATGCATAGCTGCTGCAGCAAAAAGAGCTTGCTCCATGGTGGAGCTAAACATTGAATGTTACTATAATCAAGGCAATACAGGATGCATTGTAGATGCCTGTTTTACAAATTGGTTTAATCACCACGTACTGAAAGATAATCATAACCATACAGTAATTATCTTGTTCCATTTTTAAAACAAGACAATGTGACCACAGTTGGAAGATTTTCAATCTAGAAGGAAAAATCCAGGGGTGGAACGACGGCATCTTTTCATCTTGCTGCTGTATAGATAGTGGAATCCTGTGTCTATATCACAGGCAGGCAAGAATGGGGCAGGTTTGGAAGATGATGCAAGAGGAAAGAAAAAAATAGTTTGGCAGTCGTAGGGTATAACCCCCCCCCCCAAAAGCAACTAAAGCTGAGACTCCAATATCAGAGGGTTGACAAATGCACTGGTAGCACAGAAAGTGTCTCCAGAACCTAGGTACTGTTGCAACCAAAGGAGAAGGCTGAAAGCTAGATGAATGGCCAGTCAGGTAAACAGATATGCAGATATTTAAAAAGAATAAAACAATACTGAGCATTTTTCCAGCAATACAGAGTGTGGCTATTTTCCTCACTCTAAGTACAAGGCAGTCTGGACCTCTGATTCATTACTTGTGTAATGCAGCGGACATCCTAAAGCAGGGGTTTTTGTTTTTTTGAACTTATTCCTCAAGGTGCTGTCCCCAGAACAAATAGCAAACCTTGGCCCTGAAAATGCAGCCATGGTTACTGAATCGCAGAGAAACCTTCTGAATGCATTACAGCTACAGAGTCTTCAGCTGGCACTAGATGGCGCAAGGACAGGTGTCCAAGATACACAAACTAATGCAAGCACCATTCAGTCAACACATACACCAGCCTCAAATTGTGAGTAGAACACTTTGGAGCTGATCCTGAGAGATAATGAGCATCAACATATCCCACTGAGGTCAGTAGGGATTGCAGAGGCTCAACACCCGTCAGGCACAGGCCCTTGTTTTGGAGTTGTACTATAATGAAAATTCTGGGCAACATGTTTGAACATGGGTGCCTAAAATCAAACACCTAAATAAGTAGCCTGATTTCCCGCCCCTCCCTCTCCCCCACCCCGAGATGCCAAGTACACACTACTCCAGCCAACTAAAATGGGAGCTTTGGGTAATCAGCTGTTGGGGGAGGGGGAGCTTTGGGTAATCAGCTGTTGGGGGAGGGGGCGGAAGGGGAAATGGACCATTTCTTCAGTTTTATAAGTTTACATATAGATGCTTAACTTTATGCACTTATATTCGGAAATATTGGCCTCCACTTTTACAGTTATAAAAGACAGAGTAGCATTTAGTTACCAGGTTTCAGAGTAACAGCCGTATTCGCAAAAAGAAAAGGAGTACTTGTGGCACCTTAGAGACTAACCAATTTATTTGAGCATGAGCTTTCGTGAGCTACAGCTCACTTCATCGGATGCATACCGTGGAAACTGCAGCAGACTTTATATACACACAGAGATCATAAAACAATACCTCCTCCCACCCCACTGTCCTGCTGGTAATAGCTTATCTAAAGTGATCATCAGGTGGGCCATTTCCAGCACAAATCCAGGTTTTCTCACCCTCCACCCCCCCACACACACAAACTCACTCTCCTGCTGGTAATAGCCCATCCAAAGTGACCTCAGCAGGAGAGTGAGTTTGTGTGTGGGGGGGGGGTAGAGGGTGAGAAAACCGGGATTTGTGCTGGAAATGGCCCAACTTGATGATCACTTTAGATAAGCTATTACCAGCAGGACAGTGGGGTGGGAGGAGGTATTGTTTTATGATCTCTGTGTGTATATAAAGTCTGCTGCAGTTTCCACGGTATGCATCCGATGAAGTGAGCTGTAGCTCACGAAAGCTCATGCTCAAATAAATTGGTTAGTCTCTAAGGTGCCACAAGTACTCCTTTTCTATTTAGTTACCAGAACCAAGCCAAGCAGACATGACAGTTATTGTCAGTATTGAAGTGGTCGCCAATCTTTTTAAGCACAAGATCACTTTCTGAATTTAACTGCAACCCAGGATCTACCCTGCCCCTTCCCTGAGGCCCCGCCCCGCTCACTCCAGCCCCCATTGTTTGCTCTCCCCCATCTTCACTTACTTTCACTGGGCTGGGGCAGGGGGTTGGGGTGCATGATGAGATGTGGCCTCTGGGCTGGGGCTGGGGGGTTCAGCGTGTGGGAGAGGGCTCTGGGTTGAGCCTGGGGCAGGGGGTTGGGGTGCAGGCTCCAGGAAGGGGCTCAGGGCTGAGGGTTGGGGTGCCAGGAGTGGGTGAGGGGTGCAGGCTTCTGCCGGGCAGCACTTACCACGATTGGCGGTGCAGTGGGGCTAAAGCAGGCTGCCTGCCCTGGCCCCACACCGCTCCCAGAAGTAGCCAGTAGTAAGTCCCTGTGACCCCAGGAGGGAGTGGGGCAGCATGTGGCTCTGTGTGCTGCCCCTCCCTGCAGGCACCACCCCCGTAGTTCCTATTGGCTGTAGTTCCCTGTTCCCGGCCAATGGGAGCTGCAGGGGCAGTACCTGCAGGCAGGAGCAGCGTGCGGAGACCCCGTCTCCCCTCCCCTCGGGCTGTGGGGGCATGCTGGCCATTTCTGGGAGCGGCATGGGGCCTGGGCAGGCAGGGAGCCTGCCTTAGCCCTGCTGCGCCGCCAGACTTTTAGTAGCCAGAGACCGCGATCGACCAGTTGATCGCGATCTACTGGTTGGTGACCACTGGCTTAAACTCTGGGAAACTGGTCCATGTGCATTACCAGGTTTTTTATTTCACCCCCTTACAGTCCCCAGTTGCTCTCACACAAACAAGAGTGGAAAGCAGTATTTCCATCTTCTCTCATATTGCAAGAGTAAATCTTACCCTGTCTCCATCACTGAAGAGCAGTAGTGTGGGCTAGGATTCTGTAGACACAATCAGGGTGATGCAACACATGAATTTCACCAGCAACAGGAGCCAATAGAGGGACAGCATGGGGTGGTGTTAGCAGTCAAACTCAGCTGGCCGTGTCACACCATGCTAACAAATGGGAACCACTAGCTGGTGTAAAATACAGTCCACAGACAGCGTCATTTCCCTCTCTGATTCCTTCTCATACCCCCTCCCTGAAAGATTTAAACTCAAAGCATGCCTTCCATGCACTGTAGACAGTTGCTCTCTCTTAGCCTCCCCTAAAAAGACACTGAGTCCCAGTGTGCAGAGATCACATGGGTAAGGTTGTCCTGCAGAGCTGGAAGTGAGGAAGGGATCATGCCTGTTGCTTTAGTGTTCCTCCTTCAAGGAGAGTTTGGGCCATTGCAGTAGCATTTCCCGTTTCTGTCTCCTGCATAGGGAAAAAGCCATCCAGGATATGAGCTTCAGTGACTGGATTATTAATCCTCAGTATTGAAAGTTAATTGATCAAAGTTTTAGCAATGCTCACAAACATCTTTCAGTTTGTCGTAGGTTGCATTTACACAAGCTGGTGCAGTGGGGTGTAAATTACATCTCCAGCCCAGATCTCTGCACTCCTGAGGGAAGTCATCCCAAGAGAGGGCAGGTACTGCTCTTATTGCCACTACTCACCCTCCCCAGTGAGGAACAGTAGCTGTTATCAGGGCGTGGGGGTTCACATGAGCGCTGCAGGGAGGTAAGAGCTGCTAGGTTGCTTTTGTTGTCTCAGGAATTGAACTTCTTAGACCCAATAAAATTATTCTCAGCACCACTGCCTCACCTGTGCAATCTGCTCCCTCTGTGGTTCTACCAGAGGCAGGAGTTTCCTGATGATCTCAACATGGCATAAAGCTCACCTACTTACTCAGGCTTTTCATTCATTTATTGCTATAACAGAAATGTGGCAGGAGCTACCCATTTGAGACTCTTCTCTGTTGGATGTGTGGATATTAAATTGAATCTTCTAGCTGCCATAGCAAGGGGAGCCTTCTGAGCAACTGAATATTCAGATTCTTGCAGTTTGCTTCACTGTGGGTTGGGGTTTTTCTGCTTGTTTAAGTGTTTGTAATTCTGTTTTAGTGGGTGAAGTTGGGAAAGTAAGACAGCACTGTACACATTCCAGATGACACTAAGACATAATGCTTTGTACTTTCCAGGTGCTCACTTTTCCAGTGGCTTCAGCATTTCGCTGTGTGCTCTGTACATCCTTTGTCCCACTTCCTGAAGTGTGATTGTTAAACTTACTGTAAGCATGATCCTTTCACTTAAACATTATTGGATAGTACATTTGTGACTGGTATTAAATGAGGATTGATATAATAAGCATCACAGAAAGTTGGTGGAATGACGATAATCAATGGGACACCGTAATACAGGATACAACATATAGAGGAATGACAGAGTAGGTCATGCTGGTGGGGTAATGGTATTACATGTGAAAGAAAGCAGAGAGTCAAAATTAGTGAACATCTTAAATGAATCAAACTGTACCATAGAATCTCTATGGATAGAAATTACATGTTTGAATAATCAAAGTGTAGCAGTGGATATATATTGCCAACCACCTGACCAGGGCGGCAACACTGATTATGAAATGGTCAGGGAGAGTAGAGAGCCTACAAAACTCTGAGAATCATTATTCTGAGAAAACTCAATAATAAATGGGAGATTTCAACTATCCCCATATTTACTGGGTACGTCCCCTCAGGACGTGATGCAAAGAGAAAATTTCTAGATACCCTTAATGACTGTTTCTTGGAGAAGCTAATTCTGGAATCCACAAGGGGAGAGACAATTCTTGATTTAGTTTTAAGTAGTGCATAATGTCTGGTCCAAGAGGTGAATATAGCTGAAGTGCTCAGTGAGAGCGACTGTAATGTAATTAACTGTAACAGCCTGGTAGGAGGGAAATAGCAAAGAATCCACCACAGTAGCATTTAACTTAAAAAATGGAAACTACACAAAAATAAGGAAGGTAATTAAATGGAAATTAAAAGGTACAGTCACAAAAGTGAAATACCTGCAACCTGCATGGAAACTTTTTAAAAACCACCATCAGAGAGGCTCAAACTAAATGTATACCCCAAATTAAAAAAAAACACAGTAAGAGGATCAAAAAAATGCCACCATGGCTAAACAAGTGAAAGAGGCAGTTGGAGACAAAAAGGCATCCTTAAAAATTGAAAGTCAAATCATACTGAGGAATTTAGAAAGGAACATAATCTCTCGCAAGTCAAGTGTAAAAGTATAATTAGGCAGGCCAAAAAAAGAATTTGAAGAGCAACCAGCAAAAGACACAAAAACTAACAGAAAAAAAAAAAGTACATAGGAAGCCTGCCAAACAGCCTCTGATCAGTGGGTCAACTGGACGATAAAGGTGCTAAAAGGGCATTCAAGGAAGACAAGGGCTCTTGCAGAGAAGCTAAATCAGAGATGGGCAAACTACGCCCTGCAGGCCACATCCAGCCCGCAGGACCCTCCTGCCCAGCCAGCTAGCCCCCAGCCCCTTCCCTGCTGTTCTCCCTCCCCCGCAGCCTCAGCTCACTGCACCACTGGCGCAATGCTCTGGGCGGTGGGGCTGTGAGCTCCTGCCGGGCAGCGCAGCTGCAAAGCCGCAGCCTGACCCGGTGCTCTGTGTTGCACAGTGGCATGGCTGGCTCCAGCCGGGTGGCACAGCTGCCTCTCCTGGTGCTCTGGGCGGTGCGGTAAGGGGACGGGGGGTTGGATAGAATGCAGGGGAGTTTAGGGTGGTGATCAGGGGGCGGGGTGGTCAGAGGGCAGGGAACAGGGGGGTTGAATGGGAGCAGGGGTCCCGGGGGCGGTCAGGGGCGGGGGGTCCGGGAGCGGTCAGGGGATGGAGGGGTTGGATGGGGCAAGAGTCGGGGAACAGAGGGGTTGGATGGGACAGGAGACCCGGAGGAGCCATCAGGGGGCGAGAAGCAGGGGGGGTCAGATGGGGGTGCGGGCTGGGCCACGCCTGGCTGTTTGGGGAGGCACAGCCTCCATATAATTTTGGAAATCCGATGTGGCCCTCAGGCCAAAAAGCTTGCCCGCCCCTGAGCTAAATTAATACTTTGCATTGGTCTTCACTGAAGAGGATGTGAGGGAAATTCCCATTCCTGAGCCATTCTTTTTAAGAGACAAATCTGAATAACAGTCCCAGATTGAGGTGTCAGTAGAAGGCGTCTTTGGAACAAATTGATAAATTAAACCGTTGTAAGTCACTACGACCAGATGGTAATTTATCCAAGAGTGCAGAAGGAACTCAAATATGAAATTGCATAAGTACCAACTGTGGTATGCAACCTATCATTTAAATCTGCCTCTGTACCAGAGAACTGCAGGATAGCTAATGTGATGCTGATTTTTTAAAAAGGCTCCATAGGTGATTGTGGCAGCTGCATGCTGGTAAGCCTGACTTCAGTATCAGGCAAATTGGTTGAAACTATAGCAAAGAACTAAATGATCAGACACAGATAAACACAATATGTTGGGAAAGATTCAACATGGCTTTTGTAAAAGGAAATCATGCCTCACTAATATATTAGAATACTTTGAGAGCATCAACAAATGTGAACAAGGTTGATCCAGTGATATAGTGTACTTGGACTTTCAGAAAGCCTTTGACAAGGTCCCTCACCAAAAGCTCTGAAGCAAAGTAAGCAGTCATGGGATGGTGGTGGGGGGGAAAGGGTCCTCTCATGGATCAATAACTGGTTAAAAAATAGGAAACAAAGGGTAGGAATAAATAGTCAGTTTTCACAGTGGAGAAACGTAAATAACGGAGTCCCACAAAGATCTGTATTGGGACCAGTGCTGTTCAACATATTCGTACATGATTTGGAAAAAGGGGTCAACAAGGAGGTAGTAAACTTTGCAGACAAATACAATACAACACAAAATTACTCAAGATAGTTAAGTCCAAAGATGACTGCAAAGAGTTACAAAGGGATGTCACAAAATTGGGTCACTAGGCAAGAAAATGGCTTAAGAAATTCAGTGTTGATAAATGCAAAGTAATGCACATTGGAAAACATAATCCCAACGGTGAATACAAAATGATGGGGTCTAAATTAGCTGTCACCACTCAAGAAAGATCTTGGAGTTACTGTGGATAGCTCTCTAAAAATATCCACCCACTGTGCAGTGACTGTCAAAAAAGCTAGTAGAATGTTATAAACCATAAGGAAAGGCATTGATAATAAGACACAAAATATAATGCCACTATATAAATCCATGGAACAACCACACCTTGAACAAATGCACATGGTTTTGGTTACCCCATGTCAAAAAAGATTCTTAGAATTGGAAGTAGTACAGAAAAGGTGCAACAAAAACTATTAGGGTTTGGAATGACTTCCATATGAAGAGAGATTGAAGAGACTGGGACTGTTCAGCTAGGAAAGAGACAAATGAGGGGGGATACGATAGAGGTCTGTAAAATCATGAATGGCGTGGAGAAAGTGAATAAGGAAGTGTCATTTACCAGGAACCATCCCATGAAATTAATAGGCAGCAGGTTTAAAACAAACATAAGAAAGTACTTCTTTACACAATGCACAGTCACCTATGAAACTCATTGCCAGGGGATGTTGTGAAGGCTATAACTGGGTTCAAAGAAAGAATTAGACAAGTTCATGGAAGACAGCCATTGATGGACTTATTAGCCAAGATGGTCAGGAACGCAACCCCAGGCTGTGACTGCCAGAAGCTGGAACTGGACAACAGGATGGATCACTCAATAATTGCCCTGTTCTGTTCAGTCCCTCTGAAGCATCTGGCACAAGCCATTGTTGGAAGAGAGGATATTGGGCTAAGTGGACCATTAGTCTGAGCCAACATGGCCATTCTGATGTTCTTAATTTAGTCATTTGAAGAGTGGGAGAATGACAAAAAATTCTTTGTAGAAGGATGAGCATATCAATAGGGAGGTTTGGGGCTTTGTGGGGGGAGGGCAGTTGGTTTTTTTGACACTGCACAGCCTTGTGCATTCAATATATGGCTCTTTGAAGCAGAGACAGAAGTTAAACATGGCAGTAATCGTTTATCTGGGAAGTGGGAGGGGGGTAAAGAATAAAGTTCCTGAATACTATTACTAATTATTGTGATTACTTGTGTCTTAGAGGTAGATTAGTTTAGTATCAAAAAGCATTTTCTTACTCCCATTACTGTAAATATGACCTTTGATAGGATGAATACTTAAGATCTCTCTCACATATACACACACACACTCAAGTAATTTGTAAATTAGCAGCAGGCACTATTATCCTAAAGTTAATTTGCTTATATTATATATATATAGAGAGAGAAATATATCTATATCTATATATATATATTTCAATTTCTGCTGCTTTCATATCCTGCCACACAAACTCCTGTTTTAAGCATTAGTGATAACATTCATTGGTTTTTCCATATTGTTATTGAACCAAAACAGTGACAGACTAAAATTCAGAGTTGTAGTTTAGCAAATATCTGCCCGATTGTCCCATTGTTTAAAAATGCTAACATTCTGTAGCACTAATTTGCTTTTTTGTTTGTTTTCCAGAAGCCTAGAACTCACATGGGAGTTGATAGAACAGATCGTTTAGAAAGCCAATCAAGCTATGAAAATTCAGTGGATAAAGAGCTGCAGCTCAGCAAGAATTATGGAGGCTGAGTCTCTCTGGGATGCTTGAGCATAATAGTGTCTTAAAAAGCAACAAACTGATCCAGCACACAATTTCATGATACAAGTATAGAAAGCAGCTGCTATTTTGCTGCCATAGATTAAAGAGTTTTAGGATTCCTCCAATCCTTTCATGACAAGTTGGTGTCTCATGAAAAGACCAGTGAAGGCTTCAGATTTATACACCTTACAGAGGAGCCTCACTGACTCAGGAGACGGATACAGCGATATAGATTGTTAGGCAGCCAGTGTGCTGTGGCCATGGCTTTACATATTGACCAGTTCAGTCTCATTGCTTCCTTGTACTTCCCTGTCTGCCTTAGCCATTTATTGTTTCTTCTTCTATTTTGATTGTAAGCTCTTCAGGGTAGGGATTGTCCTTGTACAGTGCCATGGGACCCTAGTTGTTACCACAATATAGAGTCTTTCGTCTTTAGGCTGCTGTTTGAATCCTCTCCACATAAGTAGTGACAGGCTGTTACCATTCAATGGCTGAGAATTGAATGGGCCATGGAGACTCCGCTATCCTCATCCCTAGAAGTGCCACTCCTGCCTAGGGTTGAAGCATATGGCTGGGGCAGCATAGAGTAAACTTGCTCTGCTGCTTCTCATGCTGTAGTTCTTGTGGGAAAAAGAACTTCAGTTCTCAGAAGAGGCACGCTAGTGCTTCCCAGTACACTAAGTTCACACTTCTTAAAAAAAATTAATCCAGAAAACATTGTGTTTTATCAACATATAGATTGTGTCCAGTATTTAAAATAGGAAGATTTTCATGGCAAGTCCTAATATTTTAAACAGTGACAGATAAATAAACAATCCTTTACCTCTTGCTTTGCATAATTGTTATGGATTCTTGTCAGCAACACAAGCAAAAGACAAACATTCATTTTGCAATTGCAAAAGTTTGTGGAAAAAGAAGACAGTGTTCTGTTTAAGTACATTGAAATAGAGATAGGACAATACAGTCTAGAAAATACTGTTATTCCTGTTAGATTGTAGTATAATAAATCATATTTCAAATATTTGTTCATGTCCGTTTTGTTTTTTTTCAAATGTGACAGTGTTATGGGCAGTCTTATGTCCTTTGGTATTGCTTTATGAACATATCTACCATTGTGAAAGGTTCTCTCACATCTATTTCTCTGCTGCAGTAGTTAAGATGCCAGTTATCCCATTGCATTCATTTTCTGTATGAAAGAAGATTGTTGCATTTATTTAAATATAAAGGATCTTATTTTTTAATCAACCCCAGAAGTGCACTTAAATTGTGTCAGTGGATCAACTACTATATTTAAAGATTCAGCTGTTTAGTCTTATTAAAAACTCCTGTCTCAATTAGATGTGAAAGCACTAAAAGTTTGAGCTCCACAGTTTACCCGAGTGGAATTCCACTTGCATGTCAATTAAATTGCAGAAGAAAATGTTTTTATATTCAAGATGACAGTCGGCACTTCCATTTAGAGGTAATAAGTCACAGAAAGAGTAGCCACACTACGAACCTCAAATACCTATAGTACTAGTGAAGGACACGGTTCCTCTGCCCAGGTGCCTGGGCATGATTCTGCTTCCAATTACATCAGAAGTTGTTCAGCCTTTAACTTTAATCAGAGTGGAACTGAGCTCTTTGTTTTGTACAGTCTGTGGAGTAAACTTAAATGCAAATGGTTTTAAAACCTTAAGATCCTTGATTCATTTTTGTGAAGTTAGTCAGTAGTTGATACCTTTGGTATTACAGTAAACACTTGGGCATATACATTTTAATAGTAACAAAATTAGGTAGAGTAGTAGTACCAACTGTGTAGATACAGCAATATCTATCTCAAGGGAAGGTCATGAGGCATAATTTTTGTTTGTAAAGTAATATGAGCACTTTGGATGAAAGGCTCTGGAGAAATGCAAGTTTTTCTTCCCCAGTGTACCCCTTTTAGAGAACACTACTGTAGAACAGGTCTTCAACAATGGAATTCATAGGAGTTTCCATTCAACACGCTAGTAACTTAATTACTGAGTGTGGTGTCCTTTTGGCTTGTGACTAACGTGTGATGATTCCAAGTGTGCTTGTTGACTTGGTGTCTGAGAATATCCTCTGCTGTGAACATCAAACGAAGTGTCACCATCACACTTGTATATGTACAGCCAATCTACCACACACTAGAAGCTACACTATAAAGCAGTGAGAGTGAGGTTTTATGTATTAAGCTGAGAAAGAAGGAATTTTCTCTATAGCAATCCCTTCCTTTAAGTTGTCACTGTCATTTACACAGCACCCAATACACTTAAAGACATAAAAAACAAGAAACATAAGAACGCCCATACTGGGCCAGACCAAAGGTCCATCTAGCCCAGTATCCATTCTTCTGACAGTGGCCAATGCCAGGTGCTTCAGAGGGAATGAACAGAACAGGTAATCATCCAGTGCTCCATCCCTTGTTGCCCATTCCCAGCTTCTGGCAAACAGAGGCTAGGGACACCATGCCTGCCCATCCTGGCTAACAGCTCAAACTACATAGCTCATGAAGTCATTGTACAATAATACATACTTTGAGGAAGCATGAGGACTGCATTGTCAAGATGGGTGCTTCTCCCTTCTCATTACTATACCTAAAATCAACCAGTGCTCAAATAAATTCTAATGAGAATCATGTATTTCACACAGCCAGTGTACTCATGCTTCTAGGCAGTCCTTAAGCTTTACAGTTCATTTTGCAAGATAAAAATGGCCTGTGGCAACAAAACCATGGGCCACATTCTGATGTTTTACACTGACGTAAAGTCAGCGTACCTCCAGCCATAAGATCAGCATCTGACGCTGAATGCTGCTGCTTCTTTGAGTAGTGCCCCCATGTGCATGCTCCATTCTAGGTGTCGGTGCATCCCTGCGCCAGAGATTTTAGGTAGCAGTGCTGGGTCAGGGCTCACGCGCGCAGCAGCTGTCTCACGGTGTTGGTGGCGGCTCATGTAGCGCGCGTATGACCCGACCCCTCAGTTCCTTCTCTGCCCTCCTCTGCTGCCGACAGAGCTTAGTGGCAGTGCTGCCTCTTCGAACATCTCTAGAAAAGAAAATCGTTTACATCGTAATTTTAGCTTCTTAGCTCTTAGGTAGTTTGATTAGACTTTACTTAGCCAGTTATTTAAAAAAAAAATCTCTTTCCCTTCAGTTTTAGTTTAGCAGTAGAAATAGAGTTTTCTTTTAACCAATTTCTATATTTTTCTTCACATTTCCTTTCCCAGTTGCGGGAAACGTCATCAGACACAATGCCAGGCTCACCCAGTTTTAAGAGATGCTGTGGCCATTGTTCATATGGCTGTGTCTGCCACATCCATTGAGGCCTGTAGAGCTGTGCAGGCTATTATTTGTCCCCTGGTCATGACAGCCTTGAGCTGGGGATGTTTGTCTTCAGGAAGATCCCCTAAGAGTTCCTGCAGTTTGCCATAATTAGCGAAGTCATCATTTGACTGCAGCCGAGGACAGTAGAGAAGGAACTGAGGAGTTGGGTCGTGCACGCACTACAAGAGGCGCCAACAACACCGTGAGACAGCTGCTGCGCACACATGCTTTGACCAAGCGCTGCTACTTAAAATCTCCCATCTCCGGCGCAGGGACGCACCGACACCTAAAGTGGAGCACCCACAGGGACACACATCTCAAAGAACCATTGTTACTGCACAAGGTGAGTAACTTCTTCTTTCCACTATTGAGTATTCTTGTAAAAGAGGACACGCCCATATAAGTAAAATAGTTAAATCCAGGATGTTAACAGGTAGAAAATCCCTTTTCGCTTAACCACCATTTTAATATTTTGCATGAAAGAAGTTAAACCCCATTGCTGATTGTGAGGTCTGTGATTTATTAAACCAGGCTTAATGTCATGGCTTCTTAAACTCTGGTTTCATGGTAAAAAAAAGTTTGAAGTGGGGAGAGAGAAGGAATGGTTCAGTGGTTGGGATGCTAGCCTGGAACATGAGACCCAAATTCAATTCCCTTGCTCCTCCATAGATAGGGCCCTACCAAATTCACAGCCATGAAAAACATGTCACAGACCGTGAAATCTGGTCTCCCCACCATGAAATCTGGTCTTTTGTGGGCTTTTACCTTATACTATACAGGTTTCATGGGGGAGACCAGTGTTTCTCAAATTGGGGGTCCTGACCCAAAAAGGAGTTGCAGGGGGATCACAAGGTTATTTTAGGGGAGTAACAGTATTGCCACCCTCACTTCTGCGCTGACTTCAGAGCTGGGCAGCCGGAGAGCAATGGCTGTTGTCCAAACACCCAGCTCTAAAGGCAGCGCCCCACCAGCAGCAGCGCAGAAATATCATCCCAGGCCACCCTTACTTCTGCGCTACTGCTGGCGGCGGCTCTGCCTTCAGAGCTGGGCTCCCGACCAGCAGCTGCCGCTCTCCAGCTGCTCAGCTCTGAAGGCAGCCCCGCTGCCAGCAACAACACAGAAGTAAGGGAGCAGTACCACAACCTCCCTGACAATAACCTTATGAACCCCACCCCCAACTCCTTTTTGGGTCAGGATCCCTACAATTACAACACCATGACATTTCAGATTTAAATAGATGAAATCATGAAATTTATGATTTTTAAAATCCTATGACCATGAAATTCACCAAAATGCACTGTGAATTTGGTAGGGCCCTAATCATGAACTTCTTCTGAGACCTTGGACAAGTCACTTGCTGCTCTGCCTCAGTCCTCCTTCTGTAAAATGAGGAGAATATCACTGTCTACCTCACAAGGATGTTGTGCTGGTAAATGCACTCTCTCAGATATTATGGAGCACACAGCAAGCAGCAATAAAAATGGGAATGTTGGTTGTGCTGAGGTCTGACCTAGTCAGCAAACAGCGCCAGCGAGCTTTTAAATGCCCAAAGGCATGTTCTACCACCATTCTGCACTTGCTCAGCCTATAGTTGAACTGCTCCTTACTACTGTCCAGGCTGCCTGTGTACGGCTTCATGAGCCAAGGGAGCAAGGGGTAGGCTGGGTCCCCAAGGATAACTATTGGCATTTCAACATCCTCAATGGTAATTTTCTGGTCTGGGAAGTAAGTCCCTTCTTGCAGCAGCTCGAACAGCCTGGAGTTCCTAAAGATGCGAGCGTCATGCACCTTTCCATGTTGATGTCGGTGAAATGTCCCTTGTGATCCATCAGCGCTTGCAGCACCATTGAGAAGTACCCCTTCCGGTTTACATACTGGTTGGCAAGGTGGTCCAGTGCTAAGATAGGGATATGAGTTCTGTCTATTGCCTCACCACAGTTAGGGAAACTCATTACAGCAAAGCCATCCACTATGACCTGCACATTTCCCAGAGTCACTACCCTTGATAACAGAATGTCAATGATTGCATTGGCTACTTGGATCACAGCAACCCCCACAGTAGATTTGCCCACTCCAAATTGATTCCCAACTGACCGGTAGTAGTCAGGCGTAGCAAGCTTCCACAGGGCTATCACCACTCACTTCTCAGCTATCAGGGCAGCTCTCATCTTGGTATTCCTGTGCTTCAGGGTGGGGGAAAGCAACTCACAGAGTTCCAGGAAAGTGGCCTTATGCATGCGAAAGTTTCACAGCCACTGTGAATCATCCCATACCTGCAACACTATGCGGTCCCACCAGTCTGGGCTTGTTTGCCGGGCCCCAGCCCCACCGCCACCATGATGTCCCAATAGCCACAGCCTGTGCTTTCAGGAATGTCTGTGTCAATGTCCTCATCAAAATTGTCCTCATGCTGGCGTCTCTTAGCCCGGTTCTACATATACTCCAGGATGATGCACGAGATGTTTAAAATGCTCACAACAGCAGTGGTGAGCTAAGCAGGCTCCATACTTGCCGTGGTATGGCATCTGCAGGAGAGCAGAGTTGCAGCAGAAGCGGTGGATGATGACAGATGGCACGAGAATAGATATTTATACAGAACGACAAGAGGACCTGTGAGGTGGATTCATGGCACCAGGAAAGCAGAGTTGCAGCGGAAGCGGTGGATGATGACAGTTAGCAGTCATACTGCACCATCTGCTGACAGCAGCACCCAGGACACAACAGCGGCGGTGATGGTGAGCTGAGCGGGCTGCATGCTTGCCGTGGTATGGCATCTGCACAGAAAAAAGGTGCGAAACGATTGTCTGCCGTTGCTTTCACGGAGGGAGGGGCAACTGACGACATGTATCCAAAACCACCCGCGACAATGTTTTTGCCCCATCAAGCATTGGGAACTTACCCCAGAATTCCAATGGGTGGCAGAGACTGCGGGAACTGTGGGATAGCTACCCACAGTGCACTGCTCCATAAGTCGATGCTAGCCAGGGTAGTGAGGACGCACTCAGCCGACTTTATGCGCTTAGTGTGGACATACACAATTGACTGTTTAAAATCGATTTCTAAAAAATCGACTTCTATAAAATCGACCTAATTTCGTAATGTGGACATACCCAAGCAGAGCTTCTAACCAAACCCACTCAGGCCCAACAATGTCTTTAAGCTTTCTTCAGAAAGAGAGGCTCTCTTGTGGATCAGCATATACAGCCTCCATTGAAATACAGTATAGAGATGGCCAGCAAACTTTCCCAAGAACAAGGTAAGTATTTTGTACCCTCCAAGTGCTCATAGCTCTATTTTATTATGTCAAGTGTCCTGTCTGTCATGAATGACTTTAGTATCTCTACTCAGCCCCTACACAGTTAAATCAAGGGTCTTATCTCAAGTATTCCAGTTGACCCCAACTGCCTTACTGGAAATCAGGGACAACAGCTGGCTTGCACCATGTAAGGCTTTATCAAAGTTAACACCTGATCCTTTACTTGTACCAGGAAGCCGATAAATCATTGCAGTTGTCAGAACAAATCTGTTTCCTTACTTTAGCAAACAGGCAATATACAACTGTCTATGTGCTTGCCCCCCTCTTTTTGACCATCAGCTGTACTTCAGTTTCAGTCTGTTTTTGTAATCCCGGTTAATGACGATTTTCTTCTTCTCGTGATTCAGTCCTGTTGTGCAGGGCTCACAATCAGAATGATTGTGCAGTTATGTACTAAATGCAGGAGCATTTCTTGGTTGGCTAGCAATGGCAGCATGCCACATTTACCTTCAAGATTTTAGCGGGTATTTATTAACCTTAAAACCTTTGTTTTAACAGCATCTCACTTATATTCTGAAGTCTCTTTGGGGTTTTTAATTTTATTTTTTTACTGCCAGAGGAAAAGGTGGAGAACAGAAGAACTAAATAGGGCTTCTCATTTTCGGTTTTAACTGATAAACCCTAATACCCCTGAAACAAAACACACACACACCAAAAAAAACAGAAAACCTCTCCTGTGTTTATCCTGTAAACACCAGAAAAACCACCAGAAATGGTTACGTGTATCTAAGTCCTTGTCTACACAGAGCAGTAATGTGGACTTCAGGATATGATTTCTAAAGTGCGTTAACTGGTCTGTGTAGAGTAGACCCTGCTGGTGCACACTAAAGGTTCCCTAGTGCACTTTAACACACTGCTGTTTCAAACAGCACTATGATGTTAAAGTGCACTAGGGAAAGTTACAAAGAGATTACTCATTACAGCAGTTTAAGTTGTAAATGAGTAATTATATACATTACTCTTTACGGCGTATACAAAGAAAGCCCTGGGAAAAACAATTTCTGGACATCTACACGCAACTCAAAAATTGCAGAAAATAAATCCTGAAAAATTAAATTAATAAACCCTGAAAAAACAGAAGCACTAAACATAAGCTTTCACAAATAGCCATGGGACACTTTTTTTGGTGGTACAATCCTCCACAGAATTTTCTGTTAGATAAATACAATTTTTATTTGTAATGTGGTTAAGATTAAATGTTGCTTCAGTTATGGGTTGGTGCACAAGTTCAAGCTGCCCCTGGTCATCTTTAATTTGGGTTTTGGTGTATTTGAATATTTATCAGATGTCAAAAAAAGTGGGTTAGACACAAGCTCTCCATACATACTGCATGAACTGAGAATATTTGACAGTTAGAGGAAGGATGTAAGTTCTGTGTCCTTGATACATTTATTATCTGTTCCAGCTGTGCCTCCAGTTCCAGTTGTACATTTAAGTACTTTTATTTTACTCATAGCTTTAGAGGCATTTGAACAGAGAATTATCAATGCCTAGAATGCCAGATACCATACAATTAATCCTGGATCAAGCAGCTTCTCCAGGGATCAACAAGATCTGGTTGCTCAACTAAGTATCATTCTAAGAAAGAAAGAAAATTGTACTTACTAGACCTGATTCTCTTAACATCAGTGTAAAACAGGTGTAGGGTGCCACTCCAGACACCGATGGTCTAACTTACATTGTTTTTCTATGGAATGGTTGCTATCACTTAGCATGATTGCTGTAGTCCCATTTGCATGGGAATTTCAATATGTTTCTTCAAATATTAGATTTGAGTAACCAACACCAGACTTGTGCCCTCAAATGTGGTCCTACTTGCTGCCATCTACACAAACATATTTGATGGTGCCTAAAAGTTACTTGACCACCTATTTAGGATGGCTGCCCAAATCCAATAGCTTTCCAAACACTTCTAAGCCCATCTTTCCTGAGGCACTTTACAGGAAGGGAGGGGCTAAAGATATCAAGGAATTTGTCAAGGGCTGTAATGCTGGACTTGAGAGTTTTGGTATTTAGAGCATGACAACAGTCTTATTTGTCTTGATAATGCATCTTTGAAAATATGTAATAATGTTCCTGTCACAACATGGGTGCTTCTTATAATGAAGGATAATAAACTCAATTATAATTTGACATGAAATCATCATTCTACTTACACTCAGGTGTTAAGTAAACCCTTTAAAGAGTTTAACTACAATTTATTCAGGATAAACATGGAAAAGGCAAAAAGTTGCAGTTAGAATCGTTTCACTATTTTTCAAGTGACAAAATACAAATATGACAGGTTTCAGAGTAACAGCCGTGTTAGTCTGTATTCGCAAAAAGAAAAGGAGTACTTGTGGCACCTTAGAAACTAACCAATTTATTTGAGCATAAGCTTTCGTGAGCATCCAATGAAGAGAGCTGTAGCTCACGAAAGCTCATGCTCAAATAAATTGGTTAGTCTCTAAGGTGCCACAAGTACTCCTTTTCTTTTTTTGAAAATACAAATATTTTGCTTGAAGAATTTTCTGACTTTTCTCAAGCATGGCAACCCTTTTGTAACAGATATCAGCTTTCTACAATAATAAAGAAGTTATGTTATTTTCTCAGGGTGAGTGTACTGGAGTGCAAAATATGTTTCTTGAAAAGCTTCCATGAGTTTAGGACTTAAAAAAAAAAAAATTAGCTGGGAGAACCTACTTCCTATTTCTCAGTAGTCTTTTGACAACTTACTCATATGAAAGCGTCCCTAGATTACTTTGCCTAAAGGAACAGTTGTCCCCTGCCTGACTGCCTTTTCACAGCAAGAGCTGGAAAGAGTGAAAGTACTACTTTGGAGTAGATGTATCTTTGATCTGGATATTGGGCACGTACATGGTGATGAATGTCATAAGAGCCTAGGTAGGACCTTTCTTCAGGTTTAGGATTTCATTTCTTCCAAAACACTAGGTGAAAGTTTGCAATGTTAAATGTTGCAGGTGACAATATCACTAGTCTACTTGAAAGGCACATAAAAGGTTTCTGAGTTTTCTCTTCCTTGCACCATTAAACTAGAATCAAACCCCAACTTTATCTTTAAGAAGAAAACAAACATCACTATGCAAATACTTATCAAGTACACCATACATCATATTAGAAGTCAGAATATGGACATTTGAACAGGTTTTCTAGAAAGTGAGGAAAGCTGCCCCCATCCCATTTGTACAAATAGAGCTTTTTAAAAAGAGATTCCTATCTACATATGTTGTCCAACTGTCTGGTAATTACATCACCCCAGCATGACTGGCTTGGTCTTTGCCAAGAATGTGCGAGACTAGACACAATAAGGACAAAGCACTAGGAAGCCTACTTCAATCTAAGCATATGTATAAAGCACCCATGACTGTGGTATCCAATATTGTAAAGCACTTTGAAGACGAAAGAGTTATTAGTGCAGGGAACAATCCTGCATTGGCAGGGGATGATGTTAGATGCCCTAAAAGGTCTTTTCCACTTCCAGTTATGATTTCATGAAACCCTATATCAGGGGTTCTCACCCTTTTATTTTCTGACCCTCCCCCTCCCCCGCTATAAAAACTCCAGGGACCAGCTGTGTCACAACTGGTTTTCTGCATACAAAAGCCAGGGCCGGCATTAGGGGGTAGCAAGCAGGGCACCTGTCCAGGGCTCCACACTACAGGGGGCGCTGTGAAGTTAAGTTGCTCAAGTTTCAGCTTCAACCCTGGGTGGCAGGGCTCAGGGCCCTGAGCTGCAGTCCTATGTGGTGGGGCTTTGGCTTTCTGCCCTGGGTCCTAGCAAGTCTAACGCCGGTCATGCTTGGCGGACCCTCTGAAACCTGCTTGTAGCCCCCCCCAGTCCCCAGGGGTGCCCCAGACCCCTGGTTGACAACCACTGCCCTAGATGATTATTCACCAGTTTCTACAAGGGCAAGATTATCCCCATGTGTTTTCCTCTCAAACCAGGCAAATCATTTTGAGGAGCCTTTTATTCCTTGACTTCTGATCCTACTGCTCTGCCCCCCTTCCGTTTAAGCTTAGTCTTCACCATTCTGAGGAAGTAAGATTTAGGTTTGGAATAGCAAATATTCACATCAAAAACACAATTCTGGGGCTATAGTCATCCAAATGCAGATGGGCAACATAACATGTTGCCAGCCACAGCTTAAATTTTGAGTACTCACAAGCTGTTAATGAATGAACTACAGCCCCAGAAATATTCACAAAAATTATGCAAAATAATTGTGATTAATAAGTGCAAGAGTCAGTCTGCTCCTGGACAGTTTGTAAACAAAAGCAAAAATCATTGTTATCTGCTGTGAATTATTTGTCCACCTCTATTGTCATGCTGAGTCTAGCCTATAGGAGAGAGGCCTAATATTGCTTCAAGTAAGTGTAATACCTAAATCTTAAAAACACTTTTCATCAGTAGATCTCAAAGTACTTCACAAACTTTAATGTTTTTATTGTCACAACAATAAAAGGTGACGTAGGGAAGTGCTATTATCTTCATTTTACAGCTTGGGAACACTTATAGGGAATGTCTACACTGCAAAAGAAGGTGTGTTCCTCACTCTGGATAGTTAGCTAACTCAGGTAAAAATAGCAGTGATGACACAGCAACTTGGCTTTTACCTCAGGTTAGCAGCTTGAGTTCAACCTTTGGGGAGCCTGAGGTTGCTATTTTAACCCAAGTTAGCTGATGTGGGTTAGCTAACTGAGTTAAGAACATGTTTTTTTTCTGGGGCAAGGACAATGCAGACATGCCCAAAGAGGAACAAATGACTGGCCCAAGGTCACACACAAGTCTGTGGTGGGGCAGAGAACTGAACAGTCTCCCACATCCTCGGCTAGTGCCCTAACCACTGGACCAAGATTAATTATGACCTCTCTACTTTGGAACGTCTTCCCTGCCACAGAGTTCCCAATGTAAGTGGCTAACAGATCAAGCCTTACACAAGGGTAATACCCTTACCCCGCTGCAGGGAGTGCTAGTGACTATGACAAATGCTGCACTTGCAATTAAACTGACTTGCACGACTCCGGACCCTAAAAATCAGCATGAAGCTAGTCAGCCCCAAGTCAACGGAAACCTACTCCAAGCAAGTCAGCTAGTCCAGTGATGTGCCCCATACAGGGAGCGAGACAGATGAGTGCCGGAGTGCCCCAATGGGGGCAGGCACTTTCTGAAACACAGGGAAAGAAAGGCACAGTCCCTGGCCCAAGACCAGCATGTCTTGTCCAGCACCCCTGGGGATGGGGACAGTCTTCTGCAAAAGCTCTTTCCCCTCCCCCCTTACCTGCACCCCGGGGCGCTCAAGCACAGCCCCGAGCTAGTGTTTGGCAGCGCTAGTCATGCCCGGAGTGCAGATTAAGCTGCTGGCTGAGGGGGTGGGGGGCGGCAGGCAGAGGACACAGGTGTGTGAGGGCTGTATTGGGGGAGCGGGTTACCTCGTGCACCCGGCTCCTCACTGCTCGGCCAGAGCTACTGCTGGGCGTGAGTGACGCGTCTGGAGGGGCCCCACGAACAGCGCGCCGAGGGGGCCTGCGGCCCGCTGCTCACGGGGCGCGCGCGCCGCGCCGGGGCCTGGGGACCCAGGGGCGTGCGAGCGCGCTCAGCCCCCGAGGCGGGGGCGGGGAGGGGGTGTGTCCCTCGCGGTGGGTGGGGCGGGGCCTCCCGCTCCGGTTTCCCAGGGTGCACTGGGCGCGCTGGCTGTCTGGCCACGTCTCTGGGCCACGTCGTTCGGTGTCCGCTGAGCTCTCGCCATCTTCGGTCCCCGGCTCCGGGCTCCCCCTGCCTCCGCCATGAACATCTTCCGCCTCACCGGGGACCTGTCCCACCTGGCGGCCATCATCATCCTGCTGCTCAAGATCTGGAAGACCCGCTCCTGCGCCGGTGCGTGCCCGCGGGGCCTGATACGTCCTGGGCGGACCGGACCGGACTGACCAGAGCCGACCCCAGGGAGCGGGGACTGATCCTCCCTGGGCGGAACAGACCGACCCGAGAGGGAGCGGGGCCTGATGTTCCCTGGGAGGACCCGACCGACCCTGCGCGGGGGAGCGGGGCCTGATCCTCCGCTGCGGGGAGGGGGACGGAGGGAACTAGACCGACCGGGGGTGGGGGGGCGTGGATCGATCTCGCGGTCTCCTCTCAGCCCCTTCTGTGGGGAAACCCGCTTTTCCACGGGGGCCTCTGCCCTCCCCTCCTGGTGTGGGGCAACACCCCGCTCCCCCCAGGAGTTGCCTCAGTTGCCGGGGATGGGGAGGCGAGGGCGTTTTGGCCCTCACGCCCCTGGGGCACTGAGGGGAGGAGCGGTGCCTTTGCTGGGGATGGGAGGAGGGGGGATTTCTTCGCGGGGGGCGTATTTGTCTGCTGGAGAGAGAGCCCTGACTTCATGGGGTACTCACAAAATCCCCAGCAGCAGGGTGAAGGGGGAGTTTTCTCTGAAGAGCTGTCCCGCGTGTAGACAACATGCAGACTTCCCCTTCCCAAATGTGGGAGGCTTGGGTTGATGTGAATCAGGGAGACACTCGTCCTTGCCTTTCCTCCCCCGAAAAACACCCTAGGACTGGGCTAGCTCCAAATAAGGGCGATGCGCTTCCGTTGCCGCCTCGTGTGACAGCTCTGATCATGTTAAAGATTTAGTGGCTTTAAGCAGTTGCAGTTATTCATGCTTCAGCCCCTGACGCGCTGCAGAAAGCACCAGTACTTTCCTCCATCCTACAGTTGTGCAGCTCATTCCTTATGTAACTGCCCAGTGGAAAGCGAATGAATGGGGGGCTGGTTTGGAGGAGGAAGGAATGAGTCTCCTGGAAGGCAGGCAAGTGTCACTTTGCACAACTAAATCAGACTTGCAGAGATAAGATTAGTTTCTTAATTTTAAGCGAGCTGTACTCATTCTCTAGCAGTGTCCAGCGTAAATTTTTCTCTGTCTGTGTATGCTTTCTTTCTTGCAACACAGATCTAATTTTCGAAGGGCAGGCTTTGGTGTTGATGTTTGGAGTAGCTGACATTGCAGTTTGCAAATCCTGAATTTTCTCTTGCAGTCTTTGTATTTTAGATATAATCACACTAATCTGCACTCTTTATTCCTTTTTCAAATGGCGTTACGTTGCCATCCTATTAGATTCGAGGGTTTGGAGCGGTCTCTCACTTATATTGCCAACTGCAATAGAAAATTGGAAGCGAATGACTGAATCCGGGCTTGAGAATAGGCTCTCAATTGGGATTCCTGGCCTAGTCTGACGTGGCAGCTAACTGAAGGTGTGGTGGATTGAGCTGCTAGGAAGAGGGATGATGTTGAATTCTGGCTGTATGGTGTCAGCTTTTCAGAACCACTGTTCTCATGCGTCTGTAATTTAGCTGTGTCGATTCACTATCACTGCATTGTGGAAAGGCGTGATTCCTATTGTACATGTATTAGTGCTTTGTCTAGTCAAGTCTTAACTCTCTGCTGCTACAGAGTGGGGCTTCCCTGGACTGGTGTGTGTTTAAGTAGGGGGAACCCCAGTGTGTGGAGGGATCCCATGGATGATGATTTAAAAAAAAATTGCTAAGGGTCATGATGGATTGTTCATCACTTGAAGTTTTTAAATCAAGATTGGATGTTTTTCTAAAAAGATATGCTCTAGGAATCATTTTGGGGACAGTTGTACAGGAGGTCAGACTAAATTATCACCATGGAATATGTATCCATAGAGAAAAGTGATGAGGCTTCTACTATTTCACTCAGTGAACAGTAGAGCTATCTGGAAATAGCTTTGGAAGCAGTTTTCTACCATTGAACATTGTTCCAGAAAGCTAGAACTACTGCTGCTCCAGTAATTCAATCTAGGTGGTTCATATACATGTATTAAATAATCTGCCCAGTCAGCAGCTATATGTAATACCAATTCTCCAAGAAGCCTGGCCTTCAACTGGAGCTTCTTTTGGCCCTCTGTGAGAGCAGGTATTCCTGTAACTAGTCCTTGCTGTCACTTGTTGGCAGGAAGCATTGCCTAGGTACTAATTTTATAGCGAAGCAGGAATGGCTAAGATGTTGGACTAACAAAGTACAATTGGAGAGTTATTGTAAATTAAGAGCCCCAGAGGGCCTGAGGATGGGGAAATAAAATGACTTAAGGTACAGGTAGTATGTTGTGAAGCATCTATAAGCCACGCTCACCAAATTAAAAAATGTTTAATACCCTGTGCAGGTAGGTTATAGAGCTTTTCTTTAGCAGTCTATAAACAAGCAAGCTAGATGTGGAAAGGTGAAGAATATGGAAATACTGATACTTTGTGTCAGCTACAGTCACTATTCATTTGGTAGTTTGGGGAAACTGTTTTTTAAAGTTACCAATTTTGAGGTACAGTATTTGTCACAATACAAAAGTAACTTGTTTTCTAACAATCTTTATTAGGATATCTAGCAGTGAACTTAGGATGTAGATAGAACAGCAGTTCAGAACTATTTATAAAGGGCCCTACAGGTTAATGTTACTTAAAATATAATCCTTACCAGTAGAGTTTACAGTCAAAGAGCCCAATTCTACAAATCCTTCTTGATGAGAGTCATACAAATAAGAGTTTTGGAGTACTGGGCCCAATGTCAAGAAACAAATGCAGAGAAAAGCTTATGGTTTGGGAGTTTAAAAAGACTTCCAACCCAGGCATATGAGATGCTGAAGAAGGGCTATATTGAAACCAGTGACTAAGATGAAAGGTTGTATTTTCTACTGCTTGAGTGGTTAAGGTGCTGACCTGATATCCAGAAGATCCCAATTCAATTCTCTGATCCACCGGACTACTTATGTGATCTTTTTGGAATACTGGGGTACTTATTATATCAGCAAACAGATAATATAAAATAGAATGTAGTCCCATCTCCCTAGGTGCTTAATGATCAAAATGCTATCAATTCCCCAAAGTCACTTTTTCGAGAGTTAGTAGGTTTTTGGAAACAAATAAACTTTGTCTCCAGTAAGTTATAGAGTTGTAACATCTCTCCTGGGGGCTGCTTTTTCTAGCACTAAGCAGTGAAATAGCCTGTGTTTTATAGGGCCCAAGACTCCTTCCACTCCCAGAATGCCCTTCTAAAAGGAAATTAATTGCCTACTTTTCCTTAGCTCTTTTAGTAGGAAAAATCTGCTTTATGCTCTTATCTATTCCTCTTTGTGAGATGGGGATATATTTACCAGGGTTTATATTCTTAAAGAAAAGTCAGGTGGACTCGGAGAAGGAATTCAGATCCTTCTTTTCTCTTCTCTCAGGGCTCTAGCCTCTGAGCCCTAACAACAGTGAGTAAGAATAAATTCACCGTGGTCTTCAGAGGCTCATCTCTTCTGAGGTTCATTTGGGTGCAAGTGATCATGTAATGATAGATTTGATGATCCTAAGGGAAGGAAGGAAGGAATGAGAGCACTAGAATAAGGACAATGGACTTCAAAAAAGGAGACTTTAGCAAACTCTGAGAACTGGTAAGGTCATGTGGGGAGAATATCTGAGGGAAAAAGGAGTTCAAGAGAGCTGGCAGTTTTGCAAGGAGACAGTATTGAAGGCTCAATTGCAAACTATCCCAATGTGAAGGAAAGATAGGAAGAGGCCAATATGGCTCCATCAGGAGCTCTTTAATGACCTGAAAATCAAAAAGGAATCCTACAAAAAGTTGAAACATGGACAAGTTGCAAGGATGCGTACAAAAGAAAAACAAAAGAATGTACAGACAAAATGAGAAAAGCTAAGATACAAAATGAGTTACACCTAGAATGAGTTACACCTAGTAAGGGATATAAAAGGTGATAAGTTCTTTAAATACATTATGAGCAAGAGAAAGATGAAGGAAAGTGTAGGTCCTCCGTTTAGTGGGGAAGGAGAGCTAATAACTGGTGACATCATGTGTTTAATGCCTATTTTGCTTCAGTTTTCACTAAAAAGGTTAATGGTGGCCAGATACTCAATGCAGTTAATATTAAACAAGAAAGGGGAAGGAATGCAAGCCAAAATAGGGAAAGACCAAGGTCAAGAATGTTTAAATATGTTAAAAATATTCAACTCGGCAGGGCTCCATGAAATTCATCCTAGGGCACATAAGGAATGAACTGAAGCAATCTTGAAATTGTTATCAGTTATCTTTAAAAACTCTTGGAGGACTGGTAAGGTCCCAGAGGCCTGGAGAAAGGCAAAGATAGTATCTATCTTTAAAAAGGGAAAACAGAGCACACAGGGAATTATAGACCAATCAGCCTGACTTTGATACTTGGAAAGATACTGGAACAAATTATTAAACAATCCATTTTTAAGTACCTAGAGATTAATAGGGTATAAGGCATAGCCAGCATGGATTTGTCAAGTCATGTCAAACCATGGCAAAATTTCCTTCTTTGGCAGGGTTACTGGCCTAGTGGATGTGGGAAGCAGTAGATGTGCTATATCTCGATTTTAGTAAGGCTTTTGACACAGTCCCACATGACATGCTTATAAGCAAACCAGGGAAATGCTGTCTAGATGAAATTCCTATGAGGGTGCACAACTGGTAGAAAGACTACTGAAAAAGTAGTTTTAAGTGGCTTGCTGTCAAATGGGGAGCGTGTATCTAGTGGGGTCCTGCAGGAATCAGTCTTGGATCTGGTGCTAATCAATATTTTCATTAATGACTCGGATATTGGAGTGGTCGGTGCACTTATAAAATTTGCAGATGACACCAAAATGGGAGGGATTGCAAGCTTTTTGAAGGACAGGATTAGAATTCAAAATGACCCTGACAAATTGTTGAATTGGTCTGAATTCAAAAAGATGAAATTGAGTAAAGACAAGCGCAAAGTACTTCACCTAGAAAGGAAAAATCAATAGATAACTACAAAATGGGGAACAACTAGCTACGTGGTAGTACTGTTGACAAGGATCTGGAGGTCATAATAGATCATAAACTTAATATGAATCAGTAATGTGATACAGTTGCAAAAAAAGTGTAGTATCATTCTCGGGTGTATTAACAGGACTGTCCTATGTAGGAAATGGGAGGTGATTTTCCCGCTCTACTCAGCAGTGTTGATGCTTCAGCCGGAGTACTGGGTCCAGTTCTGGGCACCACACTTTAGGAAAGATGTGGACAAATTGGAGAGAGTCCAGAGGAGAGCACCAAGAATGGTAAATCGTTCAGGAAAATGTGACCTACAAGGAAAGGTTTAAAAAAAACCTAGGCATGTTTAGTCTTGAGGAAAAAAAGACTGAGGGCTGTTATAAAGAAGATGGTGATCAGTTGTTCTCCATGTCCACTGAAGGTAGGACAAGAAATAATGAGCTTAATCTGTAGCAAAGGAGATGTAGGTTAGATATTAGGAAAAACTTTCTAACTATAAGGGTAGTTAAGACCAAGAAAAGGCTTCCAGGGGAAGTTGTGGAATCTCCATCATTAGAGATTTTTAAGAACAGGGTAGATAAACACCTGTGAGGCATGGTTTAAGTTTTATTTAATCCTGCCTCAGCACAGGGGGTTGGACATGATGACTTCTCAAGGTCCTTTCCAGCCCTACATTTCAATGATTCTATGATTTTTCCCTTTGGGAGTTTGTCATATCAGTATGTGTTATATTCTAAGAATTCTGTAAATATCAGTTTACACAAATTTGTCTGTAAGGCCATTCCAGAAGCACATCACCCATTATAATGGTACCAGATAACACTTCAGCAGTCACTGATGAATACCCAACTGTCATCTTGAGGGCTTTATGCTATCACTTACAAAGCTTGTTTATTAGAGCTGTTTGTAACGTAATACCAAACATGCATGCACCCTATGATTTTCTCAGATTTTAAGGAAGGGTGTGAGCAAACTGACAGATGGTTTAACTGTGTGCCCCCAAAGTAAGGAGAAAATTAGAAATAATTAAACAAAAGCCCCAAAATGAGTGATTCCCAAACTGTAGTTTATGGTCCATGGAGAGCTGGCAAGTCATAGTGTTGATTACTCTTTTCTGTCTGTGTGTGTCCAAGGTCTGTGTTCCAAGAAGAGCTTGAAGTCCTGAAAAAGCAGCTGGAAATGAGGGGGAGACAGCTTATGTACCTCTACTCTGAGCCAGTGATTCCTAAGAGAACACTGGAGGGATTGAGGCCACAAAGAAGAGGTAGTTTGTGATAGGAAAGGGGAGACCACAAGACAATCTCTTTATATGAGAAGTGGATCACACTGTCCGTGTTTGAGAACCCCTGCCTTAAATTGTTCTGGTAATGTGTTAGATTAAGTTAGAGGAAGGAGTCCAAGGGGATAGCAAATTAATTCAGGTAGTGCTGCTCATTAGAGCTTTGGCAGAAAAACAATCCAGATTTTGGATCGCCAAACTGGTTATTTCAGCTTTTGAATTAAGGCTTCAGAAAAATATTTACCACACCAAACAGCAACACAGAAATAATTACTAGGAATCTTTGTGTTGAATTCCATACAGGAAGTTGCTGCTGACCTTATTTAATATCATTATAAATTTCCTTTTTATTACATGAAAGTCAATATAACATGCTAAATAACGTGCTTCCATGAACTATACTCCTGGAGGAATTCTATGCCACTGCGCAGGCACAGAATTCATGTCCTCTGTAGATTTTTTTTTTCCTCTGCAGAATATAGATTCTGCTGGAGAGGCACTGCAGTTACACTTCTGCCTACAAGGGGCTGCTGTGGCACCAGAAGAGAGGGCAGCCAGCAGAGAGGGAGGGGAAAGAGGCTGCAGTCCTCACTGTGGGGACAGGTGAGGAGGCGGGGACAGACAGTGTGGCATGTGGGGTTTCTGGGGTTCAGAAGGGTTAGTGGTGTGGGATAGATGGGCGCAGGCTAAGGAGCTAGTGAGGTGACTGTATTGAGCTAAATGGGAGGAGGGCTGCAGGGCCACATGGGGACGGAGAAGGGAAGCTCCCAGGGTGCAGGGGGTAGAGGGCTGCAGGGACAGAAGGGGGTGGGGCGCAGGGACACATGGGGACAGGGCAGATGTGCATGACTGAATGGGAGGGGCTAGAGGTCAGTCCGAGTCTGCATAGGGGATGCTCCCTAACAGTCGCCCCCCCACACACACTCAAAAATGTGCCATACTTCTCCCACCCACATCCAGCAGCCTTCCAGCTTCCCTCCCAGGCTCCTTCCGTCTCCCTCAATTCCTCCACTACCCCTCACTCCTCCAAGCCTTTGCACTGCTTCTGAGGGATGTGGGAAATACATTTCTGGATTGTAGTTTAAATGTATTACTTAGAGTTCTGTATTAATATGCCTAGTAAGAAATCTGTTTGTCAAAACAAAAAAACCCCACATTTCCTGTATTTTTTTTTTCTGTCTATATTGTTACAGACATACTTGCTGACAGATATTTTGAAATAAATTGCCAAAATAATTGAAACTGGCGTGATTATATTGTGTTATTTTGACAAATAATTTTGCAGAATTTTTAATTTTTTGGCACAGAATTTCCCAGGAGTAAAACTGTCATGTACAGATTGTTTTCTGTAATCCATTTCAAATTAGATTGTTTGTTCTGCAAATTAACTTATGAAATTGATTTGGTCTTCTGCAATATCCCTTGCCAAGTGTTAAAGATAGCCCGTGCAATTACAGGTTATCAAACTACATGATGTATATACCCTAAATGAGCAGGGTAAGTGGGGCATTATGCACATTTTTAATATAAAATGGACCTTTTTTCATCTGGTAGGTCCTGGAATCAATACCTTCCATGGGACCAGCTGCTACACTGTGCTGATGACTTCACACTCATCACTGAACCTTACTAGAGGCTATAGCCAACTTATATGGGAAAGACAAGTCCAAATTTTCTCCAAAAAATGCCATTTTAGAAAGATTTTTAAAAAACAAAACAAAACCCTACAGCGGTTTGGAGGTGGTTATTTTGGGTTTGTTTGTTTGTTGCAAATCTTGACTTTTCACAGTAGGCTGATTCAAGTCTACAGTAGGTTCTGTACCTGGTCTGATGCCAGGTATTCTTGGCTGGTCTGGACTTCAGGGGCCAAATAAATGGATTTACTTTTATATTCAAAATATTCTAAATGCCCATTTTTGCGGGAAACTTTACTCAAAGCATTTCCTCCCTGCATGGAGAGCATCATGGTTGACCTTTCTCTGTATTTTTTAAGGGCCTGATCCTAAAAGCCATTACTAGGAAATTAATTTCATGGACCTTAATAAAGAGGAGTAAAGATTTGCAGTGCCAAGTTTTAACTTTTATAGCAAGTCATAAAACAGGACAGATCTATAAATGCTAGATATTTCTTACCCTCTGTCTCTGAGCCTTTAACAGATTAATCTGTTTAGCTAAAATATTGGGTAAACTACTTTCACCCAAAACAATCAGAAATGAGGCTAGTCATATGGTCAGAGAAATGTAGAGCAGGTAGTGTCACTGCTCACATCAGAGTATCAGATCAGAATGGTAATATCAGGCAAGGACACTAAAGTACCTGAGTATTTTCAAAAGAACCTGAGACTTACTGTCTTCAGTGGAACTACTCACAGTGCCTGAAGTGAAGCACATGCAAGGTCTTTGCAGGATTGGCTTTACAAGCCTAAATCCCATTTTTAAAATAAGATTTAGGCAATTAGGTCACTTAAGTCCTTTCATAAATGTTACTGTATGTACTGTTAAGCACACTTTCTGACTATTCCATATAAAATTTATTTGCCTAATCATGTGGAGCAATTCAACTGTAAGATTAGATTGCCATATTCACTGTTAAAATAGCTTTAATTCCTTTCAAGTCACTAAGCAACTGGTGTTTGTGTGCTTCTCTGATCCCTGAAATATGCAGTATCTCTTGTTTACATGCTCTATCCTTGCATCTTTGGAGCTATCCAGTATGTAGCTAATGTATAGGGGGGCATGTGACAACACTGGTTACAATACAAAGCTAATTCTTACTAGTATAACTGAGCTCTGCTATATATAAGCTACTAGTGGTGATACTGAACAGATGGCATAACCTCCAAAAGTATGATCTGCAAACTGTATGGCTTCTAATAACTTTAACTAACTCTTGTATCATGCTGGCACCTTTTCCACTGCATAGTTTAGTGATGCCAGTGCACGTTAGTTTGATATCACTAACATGCACAAGCTCCTGACACTGTTGGTGCTTCTCTTAGTTCTGAGAAGTCAGTCTCTGTCCTCATTGTGTAGGGAAATCCAGTTGTGCAGGGAAATCCACTCCTGCACTTTCACCATTTACTTCTACACCTTTATCAGCAAACATTGTCCTTTGATATATATAATAATTATTTCATTTATTGCTTTAGGTATTTCTGGGAAAAGCCAGCTTCTCTTTGCTCTGGTCTTCACTACCCGTTATCTGGATCTCTTCACTTCATTCATTTCATTGTATAACACATCTATGAAGGTACAGTATACTGCATAAGTGAGAAAGGCTAGTCATTGTTTTGCCCAGACAATTCCCTTAACATAAGCCTCTTGTGGTAGGTGATGGTCTACTGCATTGGTAACTTAAAGGACAAAGGAGCTTCAGACAAAGTATATGGAAACTTGCACTCCGTACAAATACTCTTTCCCACCAAAGAAACCTTCTATAAGCTGTTAATATGAGGAAATACGACATCTAGATCAGATGAAGCTGCAACTATAGAAAAGGAGTAATTTGTTAAAAGCTATGTAATAAACTGGACTTTTCATCATGGTATTTGGAGCTTTATGAACATCAGTTAACACAACATTGTAAGATAAACCATATATTGTTTTTACAAACATGTAAATTGACTTACCCAAGGTTGCTCAAGAAGTTAACAGCAGAGTCAGGAACACACTCCCGGAATCTCAAGTCCCAGTCCAACACTTTAACCAGCAGTAGCTTATATTTCTTCAAATTTCATGTTCACTTTGATGTGTGGACTCTGGACATTGATGGAGTCATGTTTTGTTACTCTGGGCATATTTGAATATATTTATCATGTAAATTTTGCCTTTTTTTACATGTTATTTTCTGCATAGAGTCTGACAAAGCAGTGGAACAAAGCATACTATGTATGGTATTATGGCTAGTCTGTGATGAAAAAGGAAAAAGAAATAGAAATCAACAGTTCAGGGCCCCTAGCCATGTGCTCTTTCTCCAGGCTATGTGTCTTTTAAAGTGTTAGATCGGTTCTGTTGAGTAAGCATGATGCTATAGCTACATGACAGAGCATACATGAGGATCAGACCTGTGTTTCAGATCGCTTTCTAATATCCATGTGCATGCTGCACTGTAATTTTCAACCATTCATAACTTCATATTTTTCAGAAGTCCCAAAGCACATAGTAGTAATGGATTATGCATATGTGCAATTTTAAGTTTAAATGTTTGGCAGTTTTTAGTATCCCCTTCACAATTTTTCTACAAGAGGGAAAATGTATTTTTCCTTCCAATCCTCTCCACCCAAACATCTGAAAGAGTTTTGCTGAAACTTCCTTTAGTCCCCATTAGCCAGAAGTAAGGTGTGGAAAAATGTAGAACTAAAGGAGAAATATGAAAATAGAGGGTTATAGTGGAAACTGCCTTACATCCTGTCTGACAGAAGTCAGCAGGTTATAACTTGCATAATTATTTAGGTTAAAAATGTAGAACCAAAAGTTATTGGCTTTTGAATTAGTACTCTACCAAGAGGAGCAAAACACCATTCACTCCTTGTATTCTTTTGCAGTGTCATATAGACAAACAGTAAGCTTGGGTTTTTTATAAACAGTAATGTATTTTTCTTTGTTAGGGACTGCACAATCATAATTATGTTCTGGTTTTTTTTTCTTATTAGCTTATCTACGTCGCTTGCTCATATGCCACTGTATACCTGATCTACATGAAATTTAAGGCTACCTACGATGGAAACCATGATACATTCCGAGTGGAGTTTCTGGTGGTTCCTGTTGGTGGACTCTCGTTTCTTGTCAATCATGACTTCTCCCCTCTAGAGGTTGGTTGAGGTTATTTCTGGTATTTTAAGTTTGTTGGTTTTCTGTAATAATGTAAAGATGATGTAATTTTATTTAAAATATGCTTTCAACAGTTAGAAATGTTTCAATATGAAAAAATATTTTGAGGGTGTATTGGACATAAGAGACGCTTCTAAAAAGCCCATTCGTAAAATACATCCTGTGACAGATATGGTGGTCTTGCACCCTTAACACACCTTTAAACTCTCTGAACTTCAGTCAGAATGTGGTGTGTATAAAGAATACAGGTTATGGCACTTTAAAGACTGAATGTAGTGCTCAAATTGATGGTCACTTCATTATTTTATAAAACAGAAGCATATATTGTTTCCCTCATGCTCATGGCTGTGATATTAATCCAGCAGTATCATTTGTCTTATGTTTTGGGGCATTTTTCAAGCTTACCAGACTGGCAGCAGGTGAGAATTTGGTGCCATCTGGTGAAACCAAAAAGAATTGCAAAAATTCTGAAATTTTGCATCATTATACTGTATTGCAAACTTTCTAGAGTATTTGCAGGAATTGTAGCCACACTAGAAATACAGTAAATTTGTTTATCATTTCTGAAGCATTTATTTTCTGTGCCCATTATAGTATAAAATATACCTTCCTGTGTATATTTTAATTGGAGTGAAGTTGAATTTTTCTAGACCATAGAGTTGGCAGATTTCATTAAGGAAAGTGTCTTAATATTATCTTGATGGCCTTCATTGCAACGTTTTGTTTTTAAATCTTTCTTTTTTTCTGTTGACTAGTGAGCTTTCAGCCAGTGTTAAAATACTCTATTATTTTGATTTACATTGATGTTGCAAAACTTTAGGCTGGATGCTCTTTCCATTTAGGCATAAAATGGAATTTTACCTTTTTGTCTGCTTTTTATCTGGTGAGCACACAACAATTGTAGATTGATAATTGCTTTCCTCAGTTTATAAGGTAAATGGATAAGAATTATCTTCTAGTCAACTGACATTTTTTCTCTCCTTTTTTTTTTTTTTTTAAACTTCTTTCACAATTAGGGCCTTGCCCTGCAACAAGTGAAGTCTGTGGAAGTTTTGCCACTGTCTTCAGTTTGTGCAGGATTAGGCCCTAATTGTGTGGTGGTGGTGATGAAAGAAAATAGGAGGAACTTACTCTCAATTTACTAGCCTAAGAGTCTTTGTTTAAAAGCTGATCCAGAGAGATGAAAAATGGCCTCAACAATTTGGAGACCCTCAGGGTATGTGTACACTGCAAAGTTGTCGACAAAACTTCTGTCTTTCACGGGTACTTAAAAAAGCATCCCACCCCTACCCCCCACACGCATGCGCAAAACAAAAGTTTTGCTGACACAAGTGGCAGTGTGAACGCAGGAGTGCTCTTCTGCCGACAAAGCTAACGCCGCTCGCGGGGCTGGAAGTATTTTGTCAGCAAAAGTGCTGACAAAGTTCAAACAAGGAGTGTTTACACACACTGACTTTTAGGGACAAGGCTATGTCGACACAGCCTTGTCGCTAAAAGCTGCATGGTGTAGAAAGCCCTCAGCATCTCACAGAATCAAGTCTCTTAAATGGATTTCAGGGTGCTGCAAATCTTTAAGTGAAAGGCACATACTAGGAAACGTTGACTTCATCTGCAAACTACTGCTGCAAGCTCATTAGGTAATTGATTCAGAGATTCTCTTGTCTACAGTCACTTTGGCTGTGACTCATCTCGGGAACAAGTGTATGCAGTTTTCCTACTTGGCCTGATTGGAGAAGGTTTTGTCTGGATTTGTGACAAGGAGGACTCGTCAAATTACTGTATTCATAAAATTGTTAGAGGGTAAAAGCTGAGGTCAAACCAAACATTTTCCTTACCCATAGGAATGGAGCAAAATTAGTGGTATTGAATGTACCTGCCTTTTTTCTTTCAGATCTTGTGGACCTTCTCCATCTATCTTGAATCAGTTGCTATCCTCCCCCAGCTTTTTATGATTAGTAAAACTGGAGAAGCAGAGACCATCACCACTCACTATCTTTTCTTCTTGGGCCTGTACCGTGCCTTGTACCTAATCAATTGGATTTGGCGCTACTATTTTGAAGGATTCTTTGACCTCATAGCTGTTGTTGCTGGTGTGGTCCAGACCATTCTTTACTGCGACTTCTTCTATTTGTATGTTACAAAAGGTAAGTAGTACAGGAACTGGCAGCATCAGGTTGTATTATAATACCCTGTAGTGTCAGGCATGGTTAAATTGACTTTTTTCTACTGATTCTCTGTACTGAGGTCACGAACTTGTTAATATTATGTGTAAATTATTACAGTACATTCTTTGGTAGTTCTGGGCCTTTTGATGGCCTGTCTGCACTACAGGTGGGACCATGGTTCTGATTAGCCCCTCGGACATAGCTCAAACTAATGTAATTCAGTGTATCCACATTACACTTTGTTCCAAAAAAAAAAAAAGTCATCCCTGCTTCCTGAACCCTGTAGAATCGGCACAGCTCTTCCACACTTTTTAAACTGGTAGTACAAGTCCCAAGGAGTGTCTTTCAAGATGGAGAACACCTCCTGAACAAATAAGATTTGAGTGTATTTTATGTTGATCCAAGAAACCATCAGCCCTGTAGAATCTGTTCTGCCCCTCCTCGTATTTCCCCCCATTGTGTCACCCCAAAGTTGCATAATCGTGAATCTTATTACTTTGGTCAGGCCCACTCTGTTAGATCACCACTACTGGTTCATTGATGTTAGCATACCATAGCCTGGCAAAATTCATGATGCTAGAATTTAAGAATTCCCATGTGTACACAAGGGGGAAGATTGGAACAGTCTATTCCTTCCATATACTCTCCCCGGGAATTTAATGGCAGGGCGATGAGAGTTAGGAGGACCTGATTATAGAGCATTCCTTACAAAGAAGTGATTCTGTCGAATAAATTGTGTTCCTTCACATACTTCAACAATGTGTCCATGGATACATCTATGTGTTTAGTAACTTTTCTCTTTTTTCCCTAGTACTAAAAGGAAAGAAGCTCAGTTTGCCAGCGTAAGTGCCAAAAATCATCACCAGCATCTGTCCTTCTGGATGCTTGGACAGAACAATCCTTACCACAAGCAAAGGCGAAGATGCTTGAGACAGATAGTCAGAAATACAACTCTCTTTTTAGCACAGATAGTCATCAGTGGCTCTGTAAGAACAGAGGAAAAACAACCAGCGGATTTCTGTTTGATGCATCTTGCCTCTATCTTTTTTATTACTATGTATAAAGATTTTTTACATAAAGAAACTTATACTGTATTAATAAATTCAGTGTGTAGTTTCAATTTGAATAGTTCCAAAAGTGAGGTTTTGTGAGGTTGTTTGACCAGAAATAAGTACAAATGATTTTTTTTTAAATTTTCAAGGATTCTTTCAAATTACTGATTTATTTCAGTGCACACACACGTGTGCTGTCTGATGGATGGTAATCATTATTCTTCCCCTTCATTTCAATTTTCATTCCACTATATTTATTTTTTTTCCAAAAGGTGAATTATATCTGTCAACTTAAATCTGAACCCACTGATATTTGATGTGAATTTCTTGTGACCAGTATGCTATGCCATGTGCTGATAGGGAGTTTCCTATGAAAACATGTCAATGCCATTAAGGCTGACAGTCATGTTTTGTTAGTTTTCTCTCTTTTTGGTTCCTTCCCTTTTAAAAACAGGCTGTTAAAGGATGTTAGGGAGTCCATTCTTGTGGCCACCAGGGTGCGTGCCCTCTGTGTCTTTGATCTGTTGTCTTGGAAGGCAATCCTAGTGATAAAGTATTTGGTGGCAATGAAGGTTAGACAGGGTAAGGTGCTTGGCTGTGTGGTTTAGTGATAAACATTTCTATTGTGTTCTTTATTCAGGAAAAGGTGGTTAAACTGTTTTGGATGTAGAGCCCTACTTTCATTAGTAGTAATATTGTTGCAGCTATAAGGATGAATAACCCATGGTAGTTGTCAATTGCAGTAATCTGTAGGTGACCATTTTAAATGTCTTCAGTTTTTTAATGAATACTTTACAAGTAATGGCCATGTTCAGCTTCAAGTGGTTTTTGATGTGTCACTTTTGGACAATTAGTATGATTTTTATAAACTTGTTTGAAAATCAGCAGCACCAATTACCATTCTTTATATTCTTTACATGATTCCCCTTTTTACTGAGCTGTTGCATGATTTATCCTGTGTTACCATCCTCAATAAACATTTTATGAAATGGTGTAAATTGTATCTTTGTTCTTAAATTACGGCTTTGTATCATCCTGTGTCTGGATGAACAGTTGTAGTAACAGATGGTTGTTTAAATTAATTTCATTGTTGCTGTACTGGTGTTTGTGGGGAAATAGATATATTCTCTTTAAATACAGAAACATCTGTTAAGATTATTTTGTAAAACATTCATATTAAAAGTGGAAATAAATCTGTTGCTGCACTAGATTGAATTTAGAAATGTGACAGAGAAGATGAGTGGATCAAACACAGGGGGTGTGGATTGTCTACTGTTTGAATACTGTATTGGGACTCAGGAGAGCTAGGTTCAGTTCTTGCCTCATATTTTGTGTATGAACTTGGATAAGTGACTTAATGTACTCTGTGCCTTAGCTCTGCATCTGTAAAATGGTGATAATACTTTCTCCCTCACAAGGGCGGTATTAGGATAAAATCCAGTAATGATTGTGAGGCGTTCAGATACTACAGTAATGAGTGCCAAATAAGTACCTGGATAGATTTCATATTATTAATTACTATTGACCTTGCATTTGGTTAAATTGTATTTGTCTGTTATGGGTCCCTTTATTTCCCTCACCCATATTCCACCTAACTTCAAATGTAAATGAGATTGTTTTTCAGTTACCAGTCCAACTACTGGAGGCACTTCTGTATTCTCACACCCATCCAACAATTTTGTGACTTGCTTTTCCCATATCCTTTTTTTTATTTCTGCCCGTATTTTGTATGTTTCTCTCCACCTTTAATATCGTCCCCAATTCCCCATTTGTTCCCTAATGTTTCCATCTCACCTGTCTTCCATACCTTTTGCAAACCTGCTGTCTCTGACCCATACCTTTGGGGAAAGGTTTGTTTGTTCCTCATGGAAGTTAAGACTGGTTTTGATCCTAGTTGTAGCCCATAAACCGAACATAAATTTTACATGTGGGTATCTCCCTTTCTGAGGTGGCCACTTCTGTAAGCAGAAAGACTCTCTGCTGAGGTCTGTACAGGAATTCTGTTTTTTCAATACATATCTAGCTTTGGGTGAGGTGAACATGGAATGTTATTGAACACACAAAAATTACATTAAAAGGACATTATTAAGGTCTCCTTTCTCTTGCAACCCCTGCCTCATTAATTACACACTTCCAACTTTGCAACAAATGAAGTAGGGGTCCTACAGACAGGTTTCTTCACTATATGACCCTAATTCATCTCCAGAGTAGCTCCATTCTGTGAACTGAATGAGGCAGGGATCTTGTGGAAAAATAATCATAATTACATAATCATACTATCATAAATGTATATCCACAAGGGGGCTTAATTAAGGTTGCACAGGCACCCTTAATTCTGGCATTTCCTAACTTTTGAGTCCTTGAATTTTATGTGCAGTCTTAATGTTCTTTTAACATCATTTGTGTGTGTGTGTGTGTGTGTGTAATTTCGTATCTTATTAAAAAACAAACTTATCATGTGTCATCCTAATGTATGTCTACATTGTACTGTAAACCTGAGTCTGTAGGACTCAGGCTTGTGGACTCGGTGTCTCTGAGCCCATGCTGCATTGTAAACCTGGGTTTGCAATTGCTGGACCAGCAGAGCCATGCTAACATGTCCAGACTACACTACGCAGATGTTCTGACTCAGGTCTATGGCTTGAGTTGCATCCGGACTGGAAAATGACAGGGCTTGGACCCAAGCCACAGTGGAACTCAGTCTGACACAGCTATGTCACTTTCCAAGGGTACCCAAGAACCAAGATTGTGAAGTACCTTGCCACTACTTGCCCCTAGTGTGACAGAGTCTTGGCTCTGCTTGCTTTGGATTGAGTCCCTGAAACCAACAGCCTGGAGCAGCATCAGCACTGCTTTCCAAGCCTCCGCAGACCTCAATCTCTCTGTACAGGTACTGACAGGCACACACCATCCCCAGATACTTGGAGCATTCCCTGCAGAGTCCAGCCCATTATCCATGGGATACTCACAGAATTACCAGGCCCACTTGTTCCAAAGGAACAGGATACCCCTTGCTTGTAAGATTCAACTCATGACCAGCACTTTGCTTAATACCACAGCACTGAGATATATTCGTAGTGAAAACAAGAATAAATGTATCAAAGATGAGAGATAGGGGAGATAATGGGTAAGGATATTGGAAACAAATGGTTACACAGAAAACAAAATTGTAACATGCTTTCCAAAGACTAAATCTAACAACCAGGTTAACCACCTGTCTAAAGCTATTTGTCATTCAAAGTCCTCTTCAGCATTTTCAGCCAAGCTTGGCTGAGACCCTGCTTTCATGAATGGAGGTGGAGGATGCCAGGATGTCAGCTTGCCTGTTAGAAATAGCCCCAAAGTTCGTTGTCTTTACTCAGAGACAGGATAACATCCATGGCTTTTCCCCCCCCTTCAGTTTCTGTGTTCCTTTCCTGTTGAGTTGACATCAATTCATTACCATTTGACTTTATATGTAAATAGGCATCCATTGTGTTAGCTTACAATGCTTAATTTACAGCCTGACAGAAATACACCTTTCTTACCTCCTAGCTCAAGGAACCAGCCTATGGCATGTCACCTTTTGCTGACCTGCTTTTAATTTACATGCTTAAAACCATAATCCTCTAGTACAGATTAATAACTCCTTACATAGTACACATACATACATTTTCACAATTATATTGATGACTAGTGTCACTGGCTTTCAGTTGAGAGCTCACACAACTTTTTCTGGTGAACCAGAACATACACACCAGAATCAGGAGATTCTTCGAACCCCTTTGTATCTTGTCAGGTGGCAGTGAGAAGTTACCGGGTCCCACCTGGCTAGGTCCTGGGTACTGGCCAACCCAAGTCAGCCCGATTTGTGTGTGGACTGAAGGGGGCTTAGGCTCACACCTGAGTCAGTGCATTGTAGACATAGGCCTGACACCCAGCCCTACGTTTCTATGAGTCGATGACTAGATGGCCAGTAAAGGGTTTAAACTGAGCCCGCTCTGCACACGGACGAGGGTGACCGTTTACACGGGGCAATATCACCTGCTCACGCCAGTGTGGGAGGGACACACAGGACCCCACGCTGTAGTGGCGCGTAGGGTGATGGCACGGTGCTGTGAGGTGATGTGATATGTGGTTGTCACAGTGCCATAGGGGGCAGAACACGGCCAGCTGGTACATCTGCCAGGGTGGCAGCATCGTGGGGAACAGCCAAGTGCCCGGTGCCCAGCCTGCTGCCTCCACCGCCGGGGGACCGCCTGTCAGCACGGGAGAGCTCTGCGCATGCGCCTCGGCGCTAGGAAGGGGTGGGAGAGTGGGAGCTTTGAGACACACAAACCGATGCGGGAGGAGAGGGGACTCCGAGCCGTGAGTCTTTTGCACATGCGCTTAGCCGCTCGAAGACTGGGGATCGCCGAAGCCCTGCGCATGCGTCCCATCCTGAAACGGAAGGGGGAAGCGTCTAGCCGGGCGAGTCCTCCTCCTGCTCTGGTGGGAAAGGGTGAATGTGTGCACTGCGCGAAGGGCTTACGCTGCGTGGTTGCGTCATGACGTTGTGTTGTTTTTACGTAATCCTCTTGGGACTGGTGTAACGTTCTGTCCGCGGAGAGCAGGGAGCGGCTTCTCGGTGCGGGGTTGGGGGCGTGGTAGGGAAGTGTGGGGACGGAAGGCGGGCAGCCCGGCTGGGGCTGGGTATTGAAGGGTTAAGGGGTGGGGGCTGGCCTGAGGGAAGGGGGGGCAGCCCTTTTGGGGCAGGGAAAGGGGGCAGATGGGTAGTGTGTGGGCAGAGAGAAGTAATCTGAGGTATGGTGGCTCGTTTGGGGAGGAGGCGGGCTCCCTGCTTTAGTGAGGGTAAGGTGTGTCTGTGTGTGTCATCAGTACCTTTGCTTACTGGTAGGGTCCCCAGGATGCCTGGAATGGTGATATTTGGGAGACGCTGGGCTATCGCTAGTGATGACTTTGTTTTTCCAGGAGCCTTTGAACTTTTCATCAGAATGATCTGGTAAGAGCCACCCCATCCTCACTTTCCCACCACCCTCCAACGTGGGGAGGACCATGCAGCTGGGAGATGTTAGAGGGATCTGGCCTGCCGTGGAAGGTGCACGGTACATTTGTGGTGCCCTATTATTATTGTTGTAGAACCCAGTATGCCATTGTGCTAGGTGTTGTATAAACAGAACAAAAAGACGTTCCCTGCCCCGAAAAGCTTACAGTGTATAAGATAAGAGACAACAGATAGATAGATACAGACTCACTCAAGTATTCCGCCTGCAGCCATTCCCTCCTGGTGACTGCAAGCTGAAGGCAAAACTGATCAGCTGCTGATTAACTATTGACAAGTGATTTCTAGTCCTCTATAAAGGATAATGCAAATGTTAGGATTATTTTAATTGTTTATTTTAAATGTGTGTTAACTTTCATTCTAATTGGAGTAGTCCTTGGGCTCCTTAGGAAATTGCTGTTATGTATCTGTAGATTACCTTGTTGCTTTTTATAACATGCTTAGGAAGCTGCTGATTTGGTTTGTTGTTAGGAATATTTGATTAGATGCGATGTGAGACTATCTGGTTCATTTGGCATTTTATTGCATGGAAGTGAGAGGGGAAATTGAGGGGGTTTTCCTATCATGTATGGACAACTTGGGTTTTCATTTCGAGAACGAGACATGTAATGTAATTTTTGTATGCTGTGCTAAATTAATACCATACTACACAGTAATCACTTGCTACCACTTCAAGGTGTGGCTGCATCACTTAAACTGATAAACTTCATCCATCATTGAAGTACTCTGGGATCCATCTGAATGAAAGGTGCTATAAAAAAAGGAGGATATTTTTGAACTTGTAGTCTCTATTGTGGTTACTGCACTATACTTAACAGGGGTCTTTACATTCTGTGAGTTTCTTTGTGGGAATATGCCCCTTTTGTGAATTATTTTTAAGTGAAGATGGGGAATTTTTTTATGACTGAATCAGCTTTGTGGTGAAGTATGTTTCTTCCTAGCCGTGACAACTTATGGTACTGTTTTTCTGCAGGTGGATTGGAATTCTTGTTTTGTACTCCATTCACAAAGGGAGATTTAATTGTACTGGAGGGGGATTATTGCACAGCTATCTGCTTGTCCTCCTCATTCTCCTGGCTGCCATAATCTGCGCTGTATCTGCTATTGTGTATATCAGTATGCAAGGTAAATACTTAGTCTGCAATATCTGATGCTTATTGTAGTAGGATCTATATATTTTATTTAGATTTGACATTAAAATAGAACAGCTTTACAAACATTCTGTGTGCTCTGACAGTAATAAAGTTTATAATAACCATTTTTCAGCATTACTACTACTAATACAAATAAATTAAACTCTTCCAGCCTTCAGTAATCAAATAGAGGTAACAGTTTACCACAGCCCGGAGATAATTTAAAATAGAGGGACTCCAGAATATCCTCTCACAACCCAAATCAGATTCAGCAATTTACTAGTTCACTAATAAATAATCTGGAAAGATGCACTATTTTTAACACCTCTGATAGACTTCCAGGAGAAGCTATGCAGAATCCATCTGCTCCATAATGGTACTTGTAAACATAGCCTTATATAGTCACATTTGGTGCCACATATCAAAAGTGTATCAGATACAGTAGGCTGTTAAGGAAAAGTATATAGAAAAGTGGTCCACACAAATTATATAGTGACTTCTTAATACAATAATTATGTAAACAGGAAGAGTTTCAGTTTGAGGAAGAGAGGCAAACTAATATGATATGGGAGCATATGCACAGATACCTTATCATGGGACAGAGAGGTACCCGTAATGGTGGTCCCTTTGTATATCATGTTCTGTTCTGGGAGCCTCATTACCAGAAAGACTGACCCTCCTAATATCTGTCTTACGTACTTGTATGCCCCCATTAGGGTAGTATTTGAGCACTTCACAATCTCTAGTGTATTTATCCTCACAACACCCCAGTATTATCCCCATTTTACAGAGAGGTTGTGACGTAGAAAGTCTATTGTGGAGCAGGAACTTGGGCATGTGTCTCCCAAGTCCTAGGCTAGTGCCCCAACCATTGGACCATCCAAAAGTGATCATAGAAAAACAGCTAAAATATTTAGGCATCTGGAGGGATTGATCCGATGAGAGATTAAAAATCAATGTAGGTACCTTGCCCAAACTACAAGTTTTGGAAAGATTGGGGGTATAACTATATATAAATATATGTATGTTAACATCAAGGAGGGAGAAGGATTGTTCAGCATAATTAAAGGGCATATAACTAGGGCAGATAAATTAAGGAAAAACTGAGACTGGATCTCTGGGAGATCTAACAGTGAGTTGTTTTTCATTGGGAGAATTATCTCTGAAGGGAAATGGTGGAAGCCCTGTTACTTGGTGTCTCTAAAACTAAAGTGAAGAAAACTCTAGTAAATGTGCAATAAGGAAACTAGAAGATGGACTAGATAATCTAGTAAATCTCTTGTATATCTGGAGTCAATTGATACTCTTACATTATTCCCCTCCCCCCCCAAATAAAAACAATTCAAGCACTTTCAAACAGTAACAATGAAATAATCCGTTGTTAGTTAAGTTACGTGCCTGGATCAAGTGGGTGGACAGAAGTTTGTTAGGCTGAGTTACATGCATCACCATCTGAGGCACTGAAATGTTCAATTAATTATGCTATCATCTGCTTGACAATATCTGCAGCATTAGAGTGTACATTGTAATTCACAACGCCATTTTTATTTTGTTGGGTGACAAGTTTGTTAGTAACATCTCTGTAGTTGATAATCTCACTGTATAAAAAGTATTTATAAATTGAGCTGAATGGCATCACCGCCCTTCTGTGAACTACTTGTGACTCTCAGAAAATACAGTAAGGTTTCTAGTATTTCAGATCTGGGTAGCTTTGGTTCTCTTCATCGGACAAATGCCGCTTTTCTATTTTGATGAGATCCTTCTTCTAGAACACAACTTCATTTAAAAAAAAAAACCACCCAGACTCGGTTAATCTTATTCTTAAAATAGTGAGACAAGGCTGAATGGTGGATTGGTGGTAGTACCCCAAACTGTGACACGAATGTGTGCATTTTGGGTCCCATGCTTATGCAGGGTGAATGTATCACAGACAAATGATTAGAGGAGGAAGGGGACTGGGTTAGAACATAAGCTAACTCTAAAGAGATTTTTGGGTTGGTCTTGTAGAATACTGTTTGACTGCTCTTTTGCCCAAAAAGATGGAGTATTGCAGTCAGAGCCATCTGAGCAGAGCGTGGGGGATGCTCATGAGCCTGCTTGTATCATCTTTCAGAGTACCAGCTGTGTTAGTCTGTATTCGCAAAAAGAAAAGGAGGACTTGTGGCACCTTAAAGACTAACAAATTTATTTGAGCATAAGCTTTCGTGAGCTACAGCTCACTTCATCAGATGCATCTTGTGTTCTTGTATATAACTGCCTTATTAATAAGCCCAAACTTATTGAGCAAAGTAAGCTGTATGGTGGTCGTGGTTTTGTTGTAGCTAAAGTGCCTTTGAGAAAAGACTGTGAATAAAGATCAGTGATTGAAACTCTGAGATTGATCTCTATTCAGTTGACTGGACAAACCTGTAAATCTTTAAAGGTGCAACTGCAAATAGAAATCCCTGTTCTATTCCAGTATAATATGTAGAAAAAAAAATGCTTGCCAGAAATGTAAGGAATTCTGAACTAAAACAGCAAAGCTCACAACCAGAGTAGCAAAGAACTGTAGTCAGGCCTTACTTTTTGTGGAGTTTTGGGTTTGTTATGGGCTCACTACCACTTAACTGAAGTCAATAGCAGAAATCTTATTGCCTAAAGCAGTGGTCACCAACCAGTCGATCATGATCGACTGGTCGATCCTAGAGACTCTCCCAGTTGATTGTGATCTCCAGTGGTGTAGCAGGGCTGCGTTAAGGCAGACTTGCTCCCTGCCTGCCCTGGCCCGAGACTGCTACTGGAAGTGGTCAGCGTGCCCCCGCAGCCCCGAGGATGGGGGTGGGCAGGGATCTCCCTCCACGCAGTGCTCCTGCCTGCAAGCACCACCCCTGCAGCTCCGATTGTCCGGGAATGGGGATCTCTGGCCAATGAGAGCTGCGGGGAGGAGCCTGCAAAGAGGGGCAGAGCCATGTGCCCCCACCCCAGGGGCCGCAGGGATGTGCTGGCCCCTTTCGGGCACGGAGTGGGGCCAGGGTAGGCAGGGAGCCTGTCTTAGCCTTGCTGCACCGCCGACCAGGAGATGCTCAAGGTAAGCACCACCCAGCAGGAGGCTGCACCCCAGTCCTGAGTCCCCTCCCGGAGCCGACACCCCAAACCCTCTTTGCACTCCAAACCCACTCCTGCACCCCAAACCCCTGCCCCAGCCCTGACCCCTCTCTCAGAGCCAGCACCCCCATCCTGCACCCCAACACTCTGCCTATATGAATAGGCTAAGGCTGAAATGTATCTTCTGGGAAATGAGATATGTGTAACAACAGATACAAAAATTCCTCTGGGAAAGCAGAAATGATTTTAATATTTCCAGTTTTAAACAATTAAAAATGCTAAAGATGTTCACCATTCAGTTCTAAGACACTTTATGGTCTACAGCTTCACTTCTTTGAAACTTCTCTGTAAAAAATCTTTGTTTGTTGGGATTTTTATATACTTGATTAAATTTCACACTGGGCACCATAGCATAAAAATACTGATGTGATTTTTTTTTATGATACTTTATGTACATAAGATATATTTGTAAGTGACTTTTTACTTATATTCCATCTGTAATTTCAGGAACAATTTCTAACCCTGGGCCAAGGAAATCTCTTCCTAAATTGCTTTATACTCGGCTAGGTCTTTATATCCCAGAATTGGTCTGGGCAGTTGTGGGAGCTATCTGGGTCTCTGACACCGATGTACGTTGTGAAAGGACTGTGGTAAATGCCGTATTTGGGACAGTTGTTGCAAGGTAAAGATGCCAACAGAAAACTAAGCTAAGCTTATATTATGAATTTATATTTTAAGTATCCAGTGAAGATTTTTTCTGACCACTCACAACTTGGATATTTGTTTTAAATTACTGGAAGTTCTTGAAGGATTTTTGTAGTGTGTGAATATATTAAGACTAGAATAAACTGATTTTTTCATTGTGCTTTTCTAATTACCTGAGAGATGTTGTGGCATTTTCCCTTACAAAGCAGGGGATGGAGTGAAGGCTATGAGGAGTAAAGATGAGAAGGGGTCAAAAAGACAGACAAAGATGGATGATAGGACAGATGTGAAGGGGGTGGGGGAAGAGAGACAGAGGAGTAGGGATAGATGCCTGAAGAGACTGATAATGGCATATGGGGCCTTCCCCAACTTAGCTATTTCAAAACAGTTTTCAGTCCATGGTGATTGCAGTAGAGGTTTAGTGTGTTATGTGAAATGAGATGGCAGTCTCAATCCTGTTCCTAGTGGATTGGTGACCCTATTACAAAGCCATCATCAGTACCAGTAAGTGAGTGTGCTGGTGGTATGCCATAATAAACTGTTTTCTTTTTTACCTGACAAGAACTATAGCTGCATGCTCTTGTATACAGTACTGTACAAGTACATGGTTCAACAAGCCTTTCCTCCCACACCCTTCTGTTTTGCAGCTGGGTTATCATCATCTTTACCGTCATTGCAGTTGTAATTGTCTTTGATCCACTTGGGGGGAAAAAGACACTGTACCTGGCTGATGATATAAATCGCAACTTGGAAAGCAGTCAATCAGGCCAATTGTTTTATAATGTCAAGAAGACCGCAACCAGAGTCTGGGAGACGAGAATCAGGTTACTGTGTTGTTGTATTATGCAAGATGATGATCACCGAGTGGCTTTTACAAGTATTGCAGAGCTTTTCCGCATCTACTTCTCAGTAAGATGAAAGATTTGTTTGTTTGTTCTTTTCATTCCATTTGACTAAACACTGAACCCCCAATACTGCAGCATTTTCAGATGTGGCTCTTGCCTTTAGGTCAGTGAGAGTTCAGCTGTGCCATTTACTTGAGAATCAGGCTTTTGATACCTATCAGCTCTATTCTGAAACTTATACCATGCTGTCCTTCTCTTAACATGGGTTCCTTTGCCCTCTGGGGGGAAGGGATTGGGAAAATTGCACAGACTAACAAATTCTGAACTTAAAACTTGGAAAAGCTGTATGCTCAAGTAACCACTGTTTTCAAACTGCTTTAGTTTAACACACTTGGCACTTCACAGACATAGAAGCCAGATGGGCAATAGCTTTGCAACAGTGAATTTGCCTCCACTTTTTCACCAATATTTTGGTCACAAACTTGCTTTCCAGTAATATCATGCTTGCTTGCATTTAAAAAATAATTGGTCCCATCACTGTTTTCCTTGTACAAACATATTCACTGTCTTAACTAAAAGAAAAGCCCCACTCCACTGGAGTTTTCTCATGCTCCTCTAAGAATGCCTAGTGGTATTAACTGAGTTTAGGATCTTGTCTATATTGGGAGTTTAGATTTCCCAGTAAGGCTATTGGGGTGTAGTTCAGCCAGTGAAGTTCTTTTTCTCTTCTACTTGGGCAATTCCCTAATCAGGGGAATGAGGTTGATTTTTCTTAACCTTGGTATGTGATGATCCAGAGTTTACCATTTTTTCCCTTGCTCATAGTAGGGAATGGTACAAACAGCAAACAATTTAGCTACATTAATTTATTGAGTTTATGAAGAGGTAATGTTAGCATTAACAGTGTGTTAAGGCAGTTCTCCCATCCTGAACTATACCAAACTGTCCCATACAAAAAGCTACTCTTGGATGCTATAGAAAGCTCATTACAAGTTAAGGTCTGCATAGTATTGGTTGAGCTGGGACTTAACTGCCAGCACAGTGTGCGACTATGTGGGAGAGCAGAGTTCATCAGTGACCGTACGATCTCTTTTCATACTCAAGGTTGGTGGGAGACATTCTTATCCATTAAAGTGGTGTCTGTGCATACTGCTCTTTGATTGCCTCTTAGTCAGTGGGTTGTAGGATGATAGAGGGAGCCTTGATGAGCAGAATTGTCATCCTGGGCAACTGAATTAAAACCTCCCCACCTATGTACCTGGACCTTTCCTCTGTAAACCCTCCTTCACTTATGCGTGGTAGAAAAAGGAAGTGCCCGCATCCTGATTTTGCTGAGTCTTCCCATTGCCGTCAAACTTAAAAATCCCAGTTCTCATGGCTAATAGAAGGGGAATCCTTCTGCCAATATTTCTAATTATTTCTCCGGATCTAGCTTGTTTATTTTGCCAGTCTCATTTCCCATAAGTTGCTAAGAGCCTTCCAATGATCACTGTTGACCTAGGGTCAATTTGAACCAATAATCTTGTGATGAAAAGATCAATTACCATACTCCCTGGCCTTCTAATCTGTTTTCTTTACAGATGGAATAATCTTCATGGCACTCTAAAAACCCAATCCTGTGAGGGGCTGAGTGTTCTCATTTCACACCAGCTTCATTTGTGACTGCAGTGCTCATCGCTTTGCAGGATCGAGCTCTAAATGTATTTACAGAATTGTTAAAGAGCTGTAAGCAAATGCTATGTGGCTTACCGTAGGTTCAGAGCAGGAGTATTTGCTAGTGACATATCACCAATAACAGCATGGGCACTCCTTCAGACTTGCATAATAGCTGTTGAGGGAGGTACAAGTTTTTTTTTTTTCTAAGTTGCTTGTGACAATTATGAGTCATGTTCAGATCATGTTTTGCTTTAGGGCTCCACAGGCCTTTTAAAGAAGATCCTTTTAACTTTCTTTGTGACATTGGAATTTATGTATGTAGCTTTTATTTGCAGAAAGTTTTTAAAGATGCAACATTGAGTGCATTGGAGGGGATGTGAATGTTTCACAAGCACACCCTTGCCTTCTGATGTACATCTATTTACTATAGAACTGCAAAAGAAAATCACTTTTTTAAATTTTTCAGTGGATTGCGTGTGATGTTGTGGGTTTATTTTTAAATAATTTTTTCCATTTCCTTTGGCAGGACACTGATATGGTGCCAACTGACATAGCAGCAGGCTTGACTCTGCTCCATCAAGAGCAAGATAAAGTGGAAAACTGCCCAAAAGACCCTGAAGAAGTCCTGTGTCATTCCTCACTATCCCATGTGGTAAGATATGCTACAAAAAACAGCTTTGTGATACAGCCTGTTAAAGGGACAGTGTCTTGTCAAACTGAACTAAAATGCAAGTTTTATAAAAATTAGCTTTGACAAAATCTAAGGCTCATAGTTTCCAGTATTTTAAGTTCAAATAAGAAATTTTGTAATCCAATAAAAATTCTCTTATGAAGTTTGCAATCAAAACATTGCAGTATTATACTAATACATGGAGAACCTGAAAGTAACAATGACTGGAAAGTGATTATAAACTAAAAACCTCCCAAAATGTTACCAAGTGTATTACAAAACTGAGCTATAAGGGTGGGATTTTCAAAAGCATCCAAGTAATTTAGGAGAACAAGTCGCATTGAAAAACAATGGGAGTTGTGTTCCTTAGGCACTTTCAAAAATTCCACCCCACAATCATGTTTTCATTTATATTAATAAATATGAAATTTTGAAATGGGAAGTAGGTAAATGTGTGAAAATTATAGGCTTTTTTATATCACCATGAAGAATATGCACAAAAACAAATAAGATGACATTCCAGTGCTATGAACAGGATAAGAAGCAGAAACAGTAATTGTTTAATGCTTGCTGATCAGGAGTGACACTTCATTTCAGGATCTTCCACCAGTCTCTTAAATGGCTTAAAATGAGAAAAATCTCTTGTAAATTATTTTGTACCTTTTGTAATCTTTAATTTCTCACCTAATGCACCGTTTTAACCAAAGTAGATGATTCCACTTCAGTTAAAACAGTTTAAGTGCACTCCACATACTAGATAATTCCTTTTGAATTCAACTGATGGTGAGTCCTGTGCAAAGAAAAAAAGCTCTTGTGAGAATGGTCTGTTACATAATCTGTAGCCTTCCCTCCACCTATACCCCTTAGGATGAACATTTAATTTTCAGTACCATGTTTATCAGTGCATAGTAAAGTATAGAAACATGGTACTGTTAATGAACAATTACTTTAAATAATAATTAGAATTTTTCAAGATTCCAGCTTTATTATTAACAAATACACCCTAAACTTTTTCTAAATAAGAAAATTGAATATGCGTAAGTGTGAACTCCTTCCTCTCAGTTTTCTGTTTCACTTACCTGGGGCTTACAGTGAAAAGGTAAAAGAATAAACTTCATTGCGTGACTTCTTGGGCCTATGGGGAGATCTAGGCCCTTAATGTTACAGTAGCATGTATGCATCTGCATTCTTTATCCTGGGCTTGCCTTACATGTACAACTGGTGATTTTTTTTTCCCCCTCCAGACTGATGATTTGGATATTGAATTAGAAAATGCTGCTCACTACATGCAGTTTGCTGCAGCTGCTTATGGATGGCCTTACTACATATACACTAACCCATTTACTGCACTCTGTAAGCTTAATGGTGACTGGTAGGTTGGTATAAGATCTTAAAAGTGCATAGTTTTGTTTTTTAATTATTTGGTTTTTCATATCAGTACAAATCACTTAAATAGCAGTTCTCTTATTTCATCAATTTCTATGTATTAATAGGTATACTTGAGCTTGACTGCTAGAATTGTCTTTCACAAATTGAGTAAAAGGAAACCAACCTTCAAAATACTACTTCCAATTTTGGAAGGGTAGACAAGCTGTTTTCTTTGGCCAAACTTACACCACCATACGCTGAACTTGATGGCATTTCTGTGTTTGGCTATAACACAAGAAGTTTTTGAACACTGCACGTGATCAATTACAAATGTTCAAAGAATGTTCATGGGCATCAGTGACCAGAACCCTATTGATTTTGGATAGAATTGGACAACTGAAAGGGGGAATGGGAGACATATAAAGCAACAGTTTTAAGCACCTCTGTAATTGTCTATACAATCAAACAGTTGGTTAATGGCACCCATTAATGCCTTCTAGCATAAAACTACCTCTGTCTCATCTCTGCCTGTCCTACCAGAGTTTAACATGTTTGCACCTTGAATGACTGGTCTGGGGGAATTGGGGCATGAGAGAATGGGAGTGTGCACACAGCCCCTGGCATGGGAGACAGAATGGTGGGAAGACACATAGGGCCCCTGGTGTGGAATGAAAATTGAGGGACCTTGGTATGAGTGGAGTGGGGAGCACCCAAGACCACTAGCATGGAGAATACGGGGGGGGGGGAGACAGAACCTAGTGAGGCAGAGATTGGGGTATCCTGGTGTGGGTAGAGTGGGACACACAGAGCTCCAGCACTGGGAAGATGGGGTGTATGGAGGGAAAAGGATGCACACACAACTCCTAGTCTGGCGGGAATGGGGGTGCACACAGAGCTGCTAGCATAGGGGGAATATGGGGAAATTTCAGGGAGTACCTGAAATAAAGAGGGACAGGAGGGTAGCACACAGGGCCGGGCCTTGTGGGGTGGAGTGGAGGGGATGCAAGGAACCCCTGGTGCTTGCAGTGAGCTCAGCCTATGCAAGCTACAAGAGTGTGACCCAATAGTCACAAGAAAACAAAGAAGCAAAAGATTGCAAACAGTGTAAAGAGTTACTGGTCTTCATTCTGCCAAGTCAGTGTTAGTATCTGAAAAGGCATTTGATTGAGTTGAATGGACATTCCTCAAAACAGGGTCATGGGGTGTTGGAATCAAACTAAACCGAAAAAGATGGATTGAGGCCTTATATGCTTCTGCTTAGACAAGCATGTGTATAAATGGAAGAACATTGTTTTCTCTATTTAGGGGAATCAGACAATATTACCCTCCTAGACCTCTTTGTCTTACAGTGGAACCAGTTGCTTCTATATAAGGAATGAGTCAGTTGTTAAAGACCCTGATCCCGAAATTCTCTCTGTATAGGCAGTCCTCCCCTAAGTTAACAGGCCTCTGCACAGGCGGCCATCTGCACTGAGACAGGGGCAGGATCAAAATCTAACATAAGTCAATCTCACCATAAACTAGCTTTGTATGTTAATGTTCTATTTAACCTAATGTAACACAAGTGTGTCAAAATTAAGAAAAAGAAATAAACAAATTTGGAAATTATACTAAATGAAAACCTTTCCTCTGTCAAACTTTGGCAGCTTTGAAGTTGACCCAGTAAAAGTTATTATCTAACCCACCATGTCTCCAATATTCTGTGATCATCACAGCTACAATAATACTGCAAACTTTGGCAGCTAATATTAAGAAGGCAAGCATGATCTTATATACTATTGCTCTGTTTAAATAGTCGCCTCCATTATTTGTGACATTAGGAGTGAATATTCCATCCAGCTTTGATTGCCATGACGTTAATTATCTTCCTGAGATGTCACAATTTACAGTAATAAAGACTTGGGAGAAATTGAATGAATTTATAATTTTATAGCTGAAATTGTGGCTGGAGTCAAATTAACTCTCTCCTTAGAATTGTTTTTGGACTTGAAATTTTTCCTCAATTGTATAATTTCTATCTGGATGTTTTTTAAAAAAAAAAAAAACCTTCAGAATTGCCTTGTTTACTCTGCTAAAAGATTTATAGCAATGGTGTATTAGCCAGTCTTTATAGTATAAACACCCAGTGTGCTCCCAATAGAAACCCTGCTGTGAATGTAATTGAGCTCTTTTTCTGAGAGGAAATGTAACTAGCTGGAACTGGCAAGTTCACTTTTCTTTCCCATGTTTCCTTAGTTGCAGAAACAGCCCAACGGATTCTGATATGGTTGGCAGTGATCGTCTTAACTTTCACTTTGGATCCATCCTAAAAATAACAGGGCTACAGTACAGAGATTTCATTCACATCAGCTTTCATAACAAGGTAAACAATCTGGACAAACATTCAACAAGAGAATTCTCAGTAATTTCTTGAGTTCAATTAGAAACCAGGAAGAGGATGCTTTCCTCTCCTCACCCTCCACTGTTATATAATGGAAGCCCCAACCAACCCAAAATGTTTTAAAAAGTATTTAAAAAAAAAAAAAAACCAACCCTAATACACAAGTGCTTGTTTAGATAACAGTAACACAAACATTGACTTTTTTTAAATACTGATAGTCTTCACAACACATAGCAACAGCTCTCGTGTAACCTTGTACAAGAATAAGAGAAATCCTAATGATAACATACAATAGATTTTAAAAAATCCTGAGTTCCGTAAGGAAAGTTTATATGCCTAAATAGAATTTCATGATGTCATGTTCATTCCTTTCCAGGAAACTACAGTAAATCTTTACTGTTCTTAAAAATTTGGTATCTTCACTACACACGCCTAATTTTTTTTACCCTTTAGATTTTCGAGATCCCATTTTTTGTTGCTTTGGATCACAAAAAGGAGGCTATTGTGGTTGCAGTGAGAGGAACCTTGTCTTTTGAGGTATCATCTCTGTTGTGTAACACTGGCTCTGGAGATGGGTATGTCCTAATGGTTTGGAGGAGACAGTACACTTTTCTGTAGTGGCTAGACGAAATAGTGCTACAGTGACACAATGAATTTTAAAATAACCCAACAGTTGAGTCAGCAATGAGATAGGGGAAGTAGATAATCTTCTTAAGTCATAAGCCTGTCTGGTTTTGGATGCCTGGATGCCATTTTAAGAGGCAAGTGGGAGAAGGGCACAGGTAATTTTGTGTCAATATGGTGTGAGGTGTATGTACAGTGTACATTCCAGCTTTTGCATAGTAGCTTTGATCAGAGTATTGTTTATATATACAGTAGCTGTAAATGGCACTTTGTAATGGGTTTCTAGGTGTGTGTAAGTAAGAAAGATTCATACTTCCCTTTTTTTTATGTGCAATTACTTGCAGACTCGAAGTTTGCTTGAGGATATTACTGTAGTAAAGACAGTGTAAAGGCTGTGAAAATTCCCATAATAGATGTCTGTAGCATAAGGGGTCTGTCTCGTTATTTACTTGCAGGATCTCCTCACTGATCTGTCAGCAGAGTGTGAAGACCTGGTGCTCGAAGATGTTCTGGAAAATGGTTTTGTACATAAGGCATGTGTCGTCTTTAACCATTTGAAGTGATTTATTCAATGAAAAAAATCAAATTAACAATCCTATATTTCTTCAGTTAAATGGAATTAGCGGGTTTTTTTGGTGAGACGGAGTAGATCAGCTATCTGGGTGGCTTGTTGGCAGTGTTCTTCTCTGCAATGCAAGAGAAGTTTTTAATTTGTAGTCATGGTGTTTTGCTTGCCTCTTGTATCCCTTTAAATTTAAAAAAAAAAGAAAAGAAAAAATGTAAATGTGCAGTATACTCAGGTGCCACTATTGGGCAATACATATGTCAATAGAGCATTGAAACAGTTAACTAGGTTATCACACATTTTTGCAGTCAGTACTCTGAACACTGCATTTAAAGGGATATGGGTATTGCATTTCCCACTGGACACTACTTTTGTCTCTTAACTTAGAATACTGTCTTCTAGGGGATAACTCAAGCAGCAAATTACATCTACAGAAGGCTAATAAATGATGGCATTTTAAACCAGGCTTTCACCATTGCTCCTGTAAGTCATGACTTCCAAATTATTCAATTTTGCTAGCAGTGTTTCTGACAAAACACTTTAGTTACATTGGAAATCAAAGTGGAGCAAGCTGTCTCTCTTTTAACCTCACCATATAACTCTCTTTTTGTTTTTGTCTTTAGGAATATAAACTAGTTATAGTTGGTCACAGTTTAGGTGGTGGAACAGCTTCCATATTGGCCATCATGCTCAGAAACTCCTTCCCAACATTAAGATGTTATGCCTTTTCTCCTCCAGGAGGATTGTTAAGGTAAATACAATACTTGGTTTTAGGTGAAAGATACAGAAATTATTAAGATACTTACCCAAATTCATCCCTGGTATGACTGAGCAGAGTTGCTTCAGAGATGGATTTGGCTCATATTTTGACAGAAGAAGCTGTAGTGGTTTTAAGTTTAATATATTAAATAGGGCTGTCAAGCGATTAATCGTGATTAATCGCACGATTTTTAAAAAATTGATCACGCGATTAAACAATAATAGAATACCATTTATTTAAATATTTTTGGGTATTTTCTACATTTTCAAATATATTGATTTCAATTAAAGAACAGAATACAATGTACAGTGCTCACTTTATAATTATTTTTGATTACAAGTACTTGCACTGTAAAAAAGCAAAAGAAATAGTATTTTTTAATTCACCTAATACAAGTACTATAGTGCAATCTCTTTATCATGAAAGTTTAACTTACAAATGTAGAATTATGTACAAAAATAATTGCATTCAAAAATAAAACCATGTAAAGCTTTAGAGCCTGCAGATCCACTCAGTCCTACTTCTTGTTCAGCCAATCGCTCAGACAAACAAGTTTGTTTACATTTACAGGAGATATTGCTGCCTGCTTCTTGTTTACAATATCACCTGAAAATGAAGACAGGCATTCTCATGGCATTGTTGTAGCTGGCATCGCAAGATATTTACATGCCAGATGTGCTAAAGATTCATATGTCCCTTCATGCTTCAACTACCATTCCAGAGGACATGCGTCCATCCTGATGACAGGTTCTGCTCGATAACAATCCAAAGTAGTGGGGACCAATGCATATTCATTTTTATTATCTGAGTCAGATGCCACCAGCAGAAGGTTGATTTTCTTTTTTGGTGGTTCAGGTTCTATAGTTTCCTTCTTGGGAGTGTTGCTCTTTTAAGACTTTTGAAAGCATTATCTCCTGTAAATGTAAACAAACTTGTTTGTCTTAGCGATTGGCTGAACAAGAAGTAAGACTAAGTGGACTTGTAGGCTCTGAAGTTTTATATTGTTTTGTTTTTGAGTGCAGTTATGTAACATGCACTTTCACGACACAGAGATTGCACTACAGTACTTGTATAAGGTGAATTAAACAAAAGAAATAGTATTTTTCATCTTTTACAGTGCAAATATTTCTAATCAAGAATAATATACACTTAGAATTCTGGGTTGTAATTGAAATCAATCTAATTAATTCTAGGTTGTAATTGAAATGTATAAAAAATATGAAAATGTAGAAAAACATCCGAAATATTTAATGAATTTCAATTGGTATTCTATTGTTTAACAGTGCAATTAAAACTGCAATTAATCGTGATTTTTTTGAGTTAATCAGGTAAGTTAACTTCAATTAATTGACAACCCTAATATTAAAGAAATTTGAACAGGCTTATCTTGTTCTGACTGTGGGGTTTTGCATTTGTAGATGATGACTGAGACTTGTTCACAGCTTATTTATAAAATAAAGTTTTCCAGCAAAGTTGTAATTGTCTGACATTGTTCCTGAGTAGCCTTTAAAGAATGAAATACTGTTAATTCTGTTAACAAATACACTGTTAATACTGAAAGTAAGTGCTTCAAACCAAAATCCTTAACTAATTTTGGCCTGTTCAACATAGAATCATAGAAATTTAGGATTGTAAGGGACCACAAGAAGTCATCTAGTCCATCTATTTATTAGCATGTGTAAGGGGGTTCGGTATAACCTGCTCTTGAATTTAGTCTTAAAAGCCTAGTTCCAGAAAAAAGTCCAGTAAAATAACTGAACATTTTTATTGCAACACATTATTATATTATACAAATAACATAGGTCATAGCAAAAACTAAAATATGTATATATATATATTTTTTATTTTTAAGCAAATCACTTGCAGACTACTCTAAATGCTTCATTGTGTCAGTCATTGTTGGAAAGGACCTTGTTGCAAGGTGAGGATGTGACTTGAGATGGTCAATTACATTTTATTCAGAGATGGTTATTCTCCAGCAGTTGGCCTAAGAAGCATTTTTCACTTTGTTTTGTATGTTAAACAGGTTAAGTATGCCCAGCATGGAAGACCTGAAGAGAAGGATAGTGAGAATAGTTGCTAATTGTAACAGACCGAAGGTAACAAAACACACCATGAACAATAAAAGCAAAGGGAATTGTCAAGTAGTTTTGATACAACATTTAGTGTGATGATGGCTTGTTTTGTGTTAAGAAACTGGTTCCAAAGCACAAATTGAACAGAAATGTTTGTTAATTTTTAATTTAGTGACAACATAGGTAAATGGTGTTGTCTTATTTAAACCTTTCCCTGCTGTGTTGGAAACCCTTGTGGTTGAGCGTAAGACCTGAGAGCTGAAATAGGGTATGTAATTCAGGCTAGTTTGCTGCTCAAGGGAAATGCAAAAAATAAACCAAATAGCATAAATGGTGACAAATAATACAATTTTTAAATAGTTTTAGTAAATTGTTATTACTTACAAAAATAGGGGATTTGTTTAAAATATCTTTATTTTCAGTCTCATTTTTAAGGCAAAAATCTCAAATTTTTATTGCCTACTTTTTGGTTTTAGTATTAGTGAGAAAAAACACTATAGGCTACAGTCAAGTTCACATATGTTTCAGGAGGCCTAGTGGTGGATCTCCAGTAGGGCAGCATTGTTTATTTGCCATCCCAATTTGTTGCTGTGTTAGGAACTAGAAGTATGCAGAGGCTGTGCAAAGTGTCAGTAGTGGGACAGTGTGCCCCTGGTGTTGCTCAGCAATGATCCCTGCAGCTGATTAAGGACTGATTGATAGATCAACGACTGAGCACTCCAGTTTGGCTCAGTAGGCTAAGTTTGGCCCTGTCTTTTGGGACCAAAAGGGAGTGGGAATTTTGTAGAAGGGACTTCTCCCCATCACCAGGGAAGGCTTTGGCTGTACAATCAGTCCTTACTATTCATTGAAGAAACACAGGCAAAGTTCCAAAAGAAGGTATGCTTGCATCCTTATAGCAGTAGTCATTAGAGAAGGATCGCACGCTGGATGGGGCTTTAGGGTGGCCCTCTTGGAGGACTGGAACAATAAATTGTCAGGAAGATGACTTCCTTGTGGTGTGAGAAGGAGTGGGTTAAAAACTGCCATCCATCGATGCCTAGAGTTAAACCCTAGATCCTTCATGGGTTTTTCCAAGATTTGTGTGTACTTCCAGGATTAGCGACCCTGTGGAGGCCCTCTGTGGAGAGTTAAACTTAAAGAAGCTGATAGGCAGCTAGAGAGGGTGGATGTGGGGATTCAAGCTGGATAGGAGAAGTAGACCAAAAAAAATGTAATTGTCAGAGTTGTAGACATTTGCCTCTGAATTGGCCCTTCTTAACTAATTAATATCCACTCAGTCCACAAAAAAGTCTCTCTAATGTGGAGAAACTTGGGTATAGAGATCTTGAAGTGTGTGTGTGTGTGTGTGTGTGTGTGTGTGTGTGTGTAAAATTAAATTACACTACTTTGAAAATAAACATCAACATTTCATGTTCTGCTTCTTTCTCTCTGAACTCAGTACCAGATCCTGCTGTATGGGTGTTGGTATGAAGTGTTTGGAGGAGATCCAGATAACTTCCCAACTGAGTTAGATGGTAGAAATCAAGATGCCCTAACCCAGCCTCTTCTAGCTGAACAGAGTTTAATGATGCATCGGTCACCTTCCTACAATGCCCTTGAGGATGAATCTCCTTTAAATTCTCCACCTCAGTATCCTCATCTTTATCTCCCAGGAAAAATCATCCATATTGTAGAAGAAGCCAGCTCAAGAAGGTAAATGATCAGCATTATGCTTCACTGAATTATTAAATTGAAGCTTCTCTTCCTCACCTTGGGAGCAGAGGCAAGAGCTCTGGTCTCTCTGCTCTCATCTTCTCCTACACGTATTCATGCCCTTTATATATTGTATCCAATCTTCTCTGGCGTTCCCGGTTTCTTTTACCTACTTCTGAGTCAGTGCTTCGTTTCACCCTCACCCCCAACACTGGGAACAACCTCCTCTCTTTGTCCCCTCCACTGAATACAGCTGCAATGTCATAAGACAGTAATGACCAAAACCCATTCTGTGTTGAATGTGTTCTACTCATTTACACCTTTAAACAGTAAACTAGCCAGGAGAGGTACTTGTTACGTGTTTGGTGCAGGCCACATACTGTACAGCACTATATAAGGCATCACAAAGTATTTAGGTGCTGCACAAATGTTACAATAGAACAGAATCTAACTCAGGATAAGAAGAATGTGGGGAATAGGATTAGCTCTCAGATTAGCTTACTTCTGATCTCACTGAAGTTGTTTTACCATTGATATAAACAGGAGCACACTAGGCCAATACAGAGTGTTTTTTGAAAAGCCCACTTTCTTCTAATTATGTAAAATATTTAGTAGTAGCTGAGTAAAGGTTTGTTTATATCCTTTAATAATCTGCAAAGGTTTTAAATATATGACCAATATGCTTTCTAAGGCCAATGTGGATTTCCAAGATTTGCACTGTATCGTGGACACAGATCAATATTCATATGATAGTCTAAATGTTTGAGGCTTTATTGAAATATTTGTCTTTTTAGGTGGTGTTCTTCTGATGTTAAATATACTGCAAGATGGTCAAAAGAAACAGCCTTTAGCAATATTTTAATAAGTCCCAAGATGATAACGGATCACATGCCAGATGTTGTGCTCAAAGCCTTGAACAGCTTGACTGAGGAAAAAGCATCTTGTATTACCTGTCAAATAGAAAGAGACTTTCACACCAACATCGTATAACTATAGCTCTAAGAGAATAGCTCTGGGTTTTTTTCTGTAAGCTTCAAGTATTCTAGGAGCCTTTAACCTCAGACTTAAGTGGTGGTGTGGGTTTGTTTTTTTGTTTTTAACATGCCTAAAAAGAAACTGGGGAGGCATTGTCTTGGTCACTGTCATAATGCAAAATGCATTTTACTCTGCAGAGGTAAACATTACTGGCTAAGTGTAAGAAAATTGTTAAAATGAATGTATTCAGAATTTTGACAGAAGCAGATATGACCTTTCTGGAAATGGAACAGTAAGATGAGTCTTAGCCAGTTACATGTAAACTACTGTACCTTTCATTTTACAGCTGGAAGGATTCAGATAAACTGAGAACACTTCATAGGAAGATAATTGAGCTAGAGCAGAGGAACCATGACACAAATTCTAATTCCAGCTCTGTCATAGACTTGCTATATTACCTTGCATATGTCACTTAACTTCCATTGTGCCTCAGTTTCACAACTGTAAAATGAGGGTATTACCCATCTTAGCAAAGTACTGAGATTCTTGGGTGAAAGGTGCTATGTAAAAGCACAGAATTAATATTTATTAGAAATGGACACTCCCCGTAGGAAGTTTCATTAAAGGAAATTGGGTAATAAATGATGGTGCAGTTGCAAATCTAGTGCAGAGAGAGGGTTAAAAAAATAAATGAACTTTTGTATTTAAAGAGCCAGTATTGATTGCATTAGTTACCTTCTGAAAATATCTCCACGGTATCATTTATTTCATGACAGTTTTCTTATAGTGGCTCTTGGTTTTAAAAATGCTGCTTCGATACATGTGCAATATTTTTTTATCTGTTTACATTTTCAATCCTAAAGGACTTACTTTATGCATTTTTAATTCTAGAATATAGAAATAATCCTTTTAGAATTTGACATGAGAACCGTTGTACCCTTTCTACACTAGATCCAGCCTGAGACGAATGACCCTCTGACTCTTACCTTCCACGCATTTGGTTCAGTTGGATTCTCTAGTTAAACCTTTGCAAGTACCAATTTTGCAACTCCACCCTTTAAATTGATTGTATGGTGAATGTCTGAGTAAGCTTGGTTGCTTTGTACTGAGCAAGTGACCTTTTTGTAAAAAGCATAGTTGCTTGTCAGAGAGAGTCCCGTAGTGCACCTTATTTGTGTTGGGATAGTGTAATTTTGTTTTGGTAGTCCGACTGTGCCCCTTCAAGCAGGGACAAAATAAAACTTCAGAATTTGGCTCTGAGTGTGCTTGTGTATGTGTAACAAATAGGACAGAAAATTTATGATTTGTATATAAAAAGCAATCCTGTTTGTGAATCTTGTGCTACAGCAACACTAAGGACCTGGCAGTGTAAATGACTACACTCTAAGATGAGCCCTGTCTAGTGCATCTTGACTTACCGCTGTTTGAAGTAGAAATGCACTAGGGAACTTCCAGTGGAAGGCACACTAACTTGTCATTTAGACCTGTCTTAAGTGTCACCATCAGCTTGAATCAGGTTCTTAGATGCATTTTAGTACAGTAGTACCAAAACAAAGGCAAGATGCTTCCTTTGATTTCCCCACCCCCCCACTGTAAAGTTTAATCCCTGCTTGTAACAATTCATATCATCACAGTAACTGTACCTGCTTTGTCACCAGTAGCAGTCTCTGAGCAGCAAGGTTTTCCTGTTATGCATTGGGACAAATCCACAACTGTTTGAAGTTTTATGAAGATCAGGGTGATGATGCTTTCTGGCCTAGCCAATGGTTTAGAGCAGTCCCTTAAATGTGGGAGAAGCAGGGGCTTGAATTCATGTCTTCCACGGGTTCTCAAATAGGATCAGGACCCCTCAGGGGGTCATGAGCGGTCAGGCTCCACCCCAAACCCTGCTTTGCTTCCAGCATTTATAGTGGTGTTAAATATATAAAAAGTGTTTTCAATTTATAGAAGGGTCACCTGCCCAGCCACCCAGAGCATGGCACAGTATACTGAGCCTGAGGGGGAAAAGCAGGGGAGGGGCCAGGTAGGAGGGTCCCACAGGCTGTAGTTTGCCCACCTCTGTTTTAAATGCAAGATAAGTATGATACAGTGTTGGCTGACTCTTAAAAGCCCCTCCCCCTCAGTCTCACTGGTGTGTTGTCTATAATGTCATATCAGCTGTAATTAAGAAAATTAAGTATATAAAGTAGGAGTGATTAGCAGACAGGAATAGAGGAAGAACTGAAAGTTGTTGCAACAAGGTAAATGAAGAGCAAAGAAAGGAAATGGGAGATACTGGGAGGACTGTTTGTGACCACTGCTAAGTGATGCTGAATGTGACTAAACAAAGAATGATAAAAGCTATTCTTGATTTTTGTGCAGGCTCCCCATTAATGGTGAGATGCACTGTTTCAAGAAAGGGGGGAGGTAGTCCTAGAGTTATACTCCAGCCTACAATTAAACTGAAATTCAAGCATCTCCACAAAGGAGTCTGAAAGCATGGTTCAGGGGAAAAGATGGTTGTCCTATTTAAGTCCCAGTTTTCAAATCACTGAAGCATTAAATTGCCACCACTGGGAGCTAGAGACAGTAGTAGCTAGTTAGTTTTTTTATCACATCTGAAACAGGGATCAAAGCAAGGTAAGAAGAATACAATTTTATTTGAAGGACCAAATTATGGCATCCTACAACATGCAAGGAAAACTGTCAAGGCCAGCAAACTTCTCTCAGCACCATTATTGGGCTAGTGACCAGAGAAGTAGTGTTTTTTTTAAAAATCCCTAACCCCATGACATCTAGCAACCTGTAATTCATTTGTTTTGAAGAGCATGTACTTACATATTACTGAAAGACAGCCAGTTCCAAACCACTACCCCTCTGCTATAAATAGCAAGCACACACGCTTTGCAATAAAGATTTAAGAACATTTAGACAAAAATTCAAGCATTACCAATGACATGATTCAAGAATTTATTAAGTCATACATGCAAAACATACTGCTAACTGCATTAGCAAAAGATCAATGGAAAAACTTCACAATTTTGCAACTTGATTTTTAAATTTTGCTCTAGTGGTTGAAAGGGTATAGTTCAACATTGTATTCTTGCCAGTTTAGGATGTACAGAACATTGTTAGCACTAAGTTACAGAACTTCACAGACCCAAGTTATCATTACCAGATAAATCATTGTGATGCACATGTAGGTGAGCTAAAGGACAATTGTCAGCATTAGTCATGTTAGTGTTGGGGTACCTGGCAAAGTAATGTTTGAGAAGGTTCAGAGCTTAAGGAGGTCAAAAGTATAAAAATTACTAAAACTTGTAAAGCTGTTTCACATGATTTTTACACCTAATGACTAGAAGACTAAAGAAAGCTCCTCAGAAAGCACGTAACTTACTGGATCAGAAGTAACAGGAAAATAAGGATATGCGTAAACTTTCTAATCTACAAAAAGCACAAAATGCTAATATATCAGAAAGGTTTTAAAATACAAGTTATATTGCTCAAGAAGAAGAAATTCTACAAGAAAAGAATTTACTAAATATAACATCTGTGGGAATGGACCAGTTCAAAGTTGTTTAAAAGTTGTGCCCTACTTGAAAATTAATTCAAAAAAAACCTACCTATAAACACCAACCACTTTTTCACCTACTGCATATTTGTGACAAGTTAATTTTACTGTTACAGATTTTACCTGTGACAAAAATCTATTCAGCTTAACCACTCAGTTGACAATGTAGTGTAAATTGGTCTGTACAGTGTCAAAATACTGTCTGGCAATATCACTTGATCAAACCAGATGTGTTTCACCTACCCATCACAATACAATGCTGTCAAGAGGAGTACATATACTTCAGTAAGAATATTTATTTTTAATCACAGCAGCAAGAACTACATTGTAACCGAGCCCTTACCAGGGATAAAGCATTTTTTACTGTGACTAAGGTTGTCAGTCATATAGTCAATTACCTTAATCATTTAGGTTGGATATACAATGCTATGCAACAACCACAGGTTGAGAAAATGTTTACATTAGACTGCAACATTTTCCTAAGGATACTGTACTGTTACATAGTTGTGAAAAACTAGAGTGTTTTGCATTTCCTACAGACATTAGAGTTTTCTTAAAGACAAGAGTCTTAAAAATAGTTTAGGGCTTAGTGCTCATAGCACAACAACACAACTTAATTCAGCAGATAGTTTGGCAACACTTGATTAATCTGAGCAAGAATAGGACTTTAAAAATAAGGCTTTACATAGGTTTATCATTTTTTAGGATTTCACTTGTAGTAGAATTTGAAAAGCAGTTCTCATACTTTAAACAAATGAAACCATGAAATTGTTGATTGGTTCAAAAATTTTATGGAAGAGAACTAATTTATAACAGAAAAACTTGGCATTGAATGTGAATGCTCCCTTGTTCTGAGCAAAGCACACTAGGTTCGGAGTGGGGGTGGGGCAGGGTAACATTTACAGCAGACGACATTTTCTCTTCCTCTTCTTTACAGGAGGGGGGCAGAGAACTGCTCGAATAGCTTCATCGAATACTGTCTTGAGGCCTCGCTGTGTAAGTGCTGAGCATTCTAGGTATTTCACTGCACCTGCAGAAAGCCAGAAGGTTTGAAGTTACAAAACAATTCTCTACATTGTGCCAAAGACACCCTTGTTTCTGTTTTTGGCAGTCGGTCAGTTAAAAGTATCTCCTCTTAAAATTAAAGTCTCCTCCTATACAATGAATTTCAGGTAGAGTCAATGTAATTCAGTAAAAATCATACCAATCTCTTTTGCCATGGCAAGGCCTTGCGGATAGGTGATTGGAGTCAATTTCTTTTCCTTCAGCTTTTCAATAGTGTCTTTATCATCTCTAAGATCAAGTTTGGTACCCACTAGAATGATGGGAGTGTTAGGGCAATGGTGTCGCACCTCAGGATACCACTGCAAAAAAAGGATGCAAGTTTGTACTTGTCTAGCAACTGTCATAAGACCCACAGAGTACTTTACAAATCATTAAAGACTCACAACATTCCAGTAAGGTAGGTAGAAATGTGGGGCAAAGAAATTAAAGATGAGATTCCCCCAAAATATGCCTTCTCTAACCACAAGACAAGTGACAGTCACTCTGTCCAGACCAATGGTTCTCAACTTATTACCTGGGACCCCGGGCTCACCCATGGCCTTTAGCACACAGCTGAGCTGGGCCGCAGCTGTGTGCTAATTGGGCCTCATGCAGCCAGCTGGTCCAGACAGTAGTCAATACTCAGTGGAAATGCCCTTTGTTCACTGGTTTGACAGGAGTATGGAAACTTTTCGGGCAATTTAACAGTTAGCAGAAAAATTTCAGTTAAAGTTCAGCTGGGCTCAGAAGTGTAATCACAAGCAGAGATACCCCAGAATAGGTGGGTGGGTGGAAGAAATACCCTCCCATGTCTTTCAATAAACTGTAAATTGTAAAATCAATACGTGCCCAAATTGAAATATATCCCCTTGTTCAAGATTCATTGAATATTAAGCATAACAAAGATAAAGGGGATCACCCCAAGGCAGCTACATTTTGGCTTTGTGAACCTGAGCCAACAAGCATGGCATCCAGCATTTAACATCAGAGAGAGACTTAACTCCTTTCTTATCCAGGACAGTTGACTTCTGCAGGCTGAAAAATCCTGTTGTGGCTTTGCAAAACAAGGAGAAGAGAATACATTCACGATAATAGACCATCTGCGACAGCTCTCCATCATGCAGAATGGATCATTTCTCCTTGCCAATGGAAATGTGACAGGACTAAAATAAGGTTCTGAATGCCAGCTGATTTTCTGGTTAGTCAGCAGGCAAAGTGCAGAGCCTAGATCAAGTCTTCAATGGCCACCAAAATTTGCCCCTTTTGCCTATGCACTTTTCCAAATTCTTTGCTATCAGATGTGCCTTTAAGAGCTCCCTATACCACCTGATATCTTAAAACAGGTTTATAAGATTCGTGTATTCCATTTAACCGACTTACATTTTATCATTTTCCTAACTATCTGTTTTGTCAATTACTTTTTTCCTTACCATCTCACATCAAAGAAAAAGATTCTAGTTTGAACTGTAGCAGGTGCACTGCACTGCTAAAAGGAACTTTTAAGATTAAGCAACTGACATGGCCGAAAGCAGCAAAATTCTGGATTTCTCCTTTACAGGTAAAGTAGCATTGTTTAATCAGAGAGACAAGGTGGGCAAGGTAATATCTTTTATTGGACCAGCTTCTGTTGGTGAAGGAGACAAGCTTTTGAGCTGCATAGAGCTCTTCTTCAGGTCATAAACTTGCAGAGACCTGAAGAGGAAGGAGCTCTGTGCAGCTCAAAAGCTTGTCTCCTTCACCAACAGAAGCTGGTCCAATAAAAGATATTACCTCGCCCACCTTGTGTCTCTAATATACTGGGACCTACACGGCTACAACACTGCAAACATTGTCAGTCATGTAATTTAAATGACACCTGCTAAACTCCAACATTACTGATGTCTTCACACAAGAATTTCATAGAACATGTGAACCCAGTTTTTCCTTTAATTCCTACTGTAAAGCAAAGGATACAGGCTGTGCCCTAAGAAACAGTACAGTGATTAGTCTCTCCAAGGAAAGAAGGGGACACTAGCCTACACTTACCTTAGCACGAACATTTTCAAAGGATGCGGGACTCACAAGGGAAAAGCAAATTAAGAAGACATCCTACAAAACAAATGTTGAGTTAGCCCAGTACAGTAACCACTGGAGAACAAACGGTATCTTCTTTAATATAAAATAGGTTTCTATTCAGCTACTGCAGGCATCTAGTCAGTAACTGCTAGAATAGTTGTGCTAGCAGTATGTTAGCATTTCAAAATTTTACTCCCAGCACCTCAACTCTAGCTAAGCTATTCAGATACTGAAAAAATAGTAGAACCCTGGAGGAGCCCATCACATTTTGATGAAAGGAGAAATAGAATTTTGTGGATAACAGTAAGAGAAGAGTCACTAGAATTGCAGTCTCCTGTCTCCCTTTCAGCTTAGACACAATGAAAGGCCAAGTGATTTAAGATTTAAATAACATCCTGCACTAATGTGCTAGGTGGGTCCTAAGTGTTACTGCTCCATTACTTCTGAAAGCAAAATCATACCAGTTCAGAAGAGATTTTCTGGTCTGAGGGAATGGGTGCAACGTGGAGTATGGCTCTGACAAATCACGTCAGCTGGCCAGCTTTAAATGACTACTTTATGTAAAATATCCTTAAACCATTTAAGACGACATTTTCTTGCATCCAGTACACAATTTGCAGATTATTACTGTTGTGCACAGATTAAATGAATCCTGTGTGAGTTCTGAATCTATTATATAGAATGTTAATATGAAACACTGTAGGGTTTCCCTCCTCCCTCCCAGCTAGGATCAGGCATGTAAAAAAATTCAGAGTGCAAACCAATCTTACTAGCCTACTCCATTCCTTAGTGATTGGACCAGAGAAGAAAGACCTTTTAAAAAGTCATCCCCTTGCCTTTCAGTTGAGGGAGGGATGAATTTTATTGCAAGGAAGAGACTGAGTGGAAAAAAAAAATCATTGAGGGAAAGATAGAAGAGATGGGAAATAATAAGATTAATGTGCAAATGCAACAAAATACAAATGTCAAAGGCTTCATATCCTGATTGCTTCTAACCTATTTTGAGAAAGTGTTTAAATTTGGTTAACTAGAAGATTCATTTCTAAATCTGGTCATCTGAAGATTACTGCAATCTTCCTACATAAATCTTACACCTGAACAAAGTATTACTCAAAGCTCCAGCTTTCCTTGACCCACTTTTCATATTGGAGTAAATACAAATAAACACACAAGTTTATTAAGGAATCAAAGGCATTTCAGAATGTTAGTTGATTGTACGGCATTTCAAGGCTTTCTGTTAGGTTTGTTTCTGACATCTGCACTGCTAAGCACTTGCAACCCAGTCCTTCATGCATCACCCCAGCAAGTTTCCCCAGCCATGACACCAGAAGAAGAAAGATGGGCAATATCACATAATATGATACTATGGCCACTACTTAATTTTTCCAGTTCTGCAAGTTTATGGCAAATCTCTAGTTCTGCATGTTGTGCAGCTTCACTTCACCCCTTTACTAATTCCAGGTAATCAAAATGTTTGCGTGTACAGGAAGTTCTATGGGTTAAAAAGTTCTATGGGTTATTTGCAACTTTCAGGTTACCCTTCTGTATTAAAAATCTAATCCAAAACACAGGAGGAAAACACATTTTAACTTTAAGAAAAACTTTACTCTTTAGAAAAGCATTGATTTAAAGAGGTATGATAGTAGTGAGTGCTCAGACCTCTAAAGTAATAATAGTGTCCCAAGAGTTAAACTTTAAGTACAAGGGAACAACTATTGTTTAATAAAATAGGGGCCAATTTATCACTGTATTATTGTGAGAAAAACAAGGCAACAGAACTTGGAACTTAAGTTTATTGAAAGTTTTACATACGGCAATAGGTTGATCTTTCAGACTGGAAGTTAAATTGTTATCATTGGTTCCTCCAACCTAACAACAGTATAAGACAAATTAAGTTTAGGAGTAACTTTAATGTAAAAAGTTTGCTATTACCTGACCATTTCTTCTCAGCATTACTATTCTCACCAATCCTCACAACACAGCTTTCCCTCTCAAAAGGCTATCTTCCTTGGAAGTCACCAGACATCTAGAAAAACCCACTAGAACTATTTCTTCTAAAGCTGTAGATTTAGCTGCCTATATTGATAAAGATGACTAGGAACAGCAAACACTGCTAAGCATGCTCATCTCTTTTAAAAAAAAAAGTTAAACCACACTCGAGTGGACAAGAGTCACACAGTAAAAAATTAGATAAGAAGTTTTCCTCTCATTCATGTGTCACGTTTACCAATCCTCAAAGATTTTCCATACAGTGAGAACAGAATACACTAAAGAAGTGAAGTTTAAAGTGTGAATTGCAAAGCCATGTGAGAAGGAAGTTATTACTACATCAACTTGGGTGCAGAACAAATATCAACTTCTAACACCAGGTCTTTATCAACTCACATTTCTTTATTTACTATAACTGATCTGTTGATTGAGTGCCCAGCAGGTTGAACAAACATTTTGTCCCCCTGTACATAGGTTTGGCACATGACAGTTCAATACACTTTAAAGTTCTACCTTTTCTCACAATTTGGTGGGTTCCCAATGAGCCATTCTTCACCCTGTGATGCCTTTTAGAATAGTGGTTCTCAACCTTTCCAGACTACAGTATCCCTTTCAGGAGTCTGATTTGTCTTGTGTACCCCAAGTTTCACCTCACTTAAAAACTACTTGTTTACAAAATCAGACAAAAGCGTTACAGCACGCTATTACTGAAAAATTGCTGACTTTCTCATTTTTACCATACAATTATAAAATAAATCAATTGGAATATAAATATTGTACTTACATTTCAGTGAGCAGTATAAATTAATCATTGTCCGTATGAAATTTTAGTTTGTACTGACCTCGCTAGTGTTTTTTATGTAGCCTGTTGTAAAACTAGGTGAGTAAATCTAGATGAGTTGATGTACATCCTGGAAGATCTCTGTGTACCACTAGTGGTACATGTACCCCTGGTTGAGAACCACCATGTTAGAAGAAAAGAGATGTTGTTAAGGTGCTGAGAGTCTCCTAAACAAGCCTGGGAGTTTCCTTTGTTTTAAATATCCCACTACTGCTCCTGCATACGAGAGAGTGCAGAGATAACTGCTGGATTTTCTTCCTCGCAGAAGCAGAGATCTCTGGAAGTTTTGTAGGGACCACCTATAGTTGACAGGTTTTTATCAGTCTCTGGTCTCATGGTTGAGAAGAAAGCCTTATTGTGAGGACTAGTGACCATAGCGTATGAATGAAAACTGAATTAAGACGAATGAACTACAAAAATTTAAGTTAGAGTTCACTGAGTGAAATCCATCTTATTCCACAGAGAAATGAAATTATATAAGAAATGAAGTAGTTTTGCATTTTAATATTTGAGAACATGAAATATAGTTTCAGACCATTTATAATGGCTAGTAATTACTATGAGAAAGCTGCAATAACTCTAAGTTTACCACTTTCTTCTAGCTGAAGGACAGTTCTATCAGATAAAGTCTAGCTCAAAAGAAGACCACTGAGTTTGACAGAAAATAGCTTTAGGAAACTAGTATCTAAAGAGATTAGCTGAGCTGTGGTGGCAGCTGCACTTGAGAGACTAGAGCAGACTACGTCATAAATATCTATGAATCTATGAATCTTCCATATACAGAAGGAACAAGGCACGGTCTATGCAGGTTCAGGATTTAACTAGTTACAAGCAACAAAACACAAATACATTTCTCCTGATGTTATCATCGAAATTACAAGTGTATCATAAATACTCTTGGCCTGAAATAATTTAAGAGCTCTAACATACCCCATGTCAACCCCAAGAAAAGAGAGTGTGGCTCTTTCACATTTAATACCAAATCAAATGAAGCTGAATGACATCAAGTGCTTAGCAATGAGTGTCAGACTGGAGCCAAACAGCATGCCCAAAAACCAGATCTTGCTTTTGGCAGGGACTCTAACCTTAATCAACAGACTTTCTATTAAGACTACTCAATTCATCAAAATTTATTTTTCAATTAAATATTCTAGTCAATTGTGGGTCTCCAATTGCACATAAAGCCAGCATGCCTCAGTGTATGAAAAATAAGTGCGTGTGTGTGTGAAGGTTTCGACATCTCTTCAATTGCAGACAGATACAAGACCCAAGTATTATGGCTGCAGCATTCAGATGGAACTCGCCAGAGTTCAATTTTACCATTAAATTTGATATCTTAATATGATGAAGTGTTAAAAATCTTAGCATGATTCAAGAAAGAAGCAATCAGACATTTATAGGGCTATTTAGGCTATATACATGCTTTCAAATATCTCATAGTATAAGTCTTACTGTTTGTGGATAGGATAATGGACGTAATCGGTCATAGTCTTCTTGTCCAGCTGTATCCCACAAACCTAGGTTGACTGGTTTTCCATCAACCATTACATTAGCAGAGTAGTTGTCAAAGCTACAGAATTAAAAAAAAGATTAGTTCAAGTCTTTTCTGTGAATAATAGCAAGCCAATAAATTTATCTTTTACAGTAATCTACAAAGGCTAAGATCTTCTGTAAAATCCTAGTCACAAAGATTACAGATGGAAAAAGTCAAACTCTAATCCATCTATCTCCACCATCAAATGTAGTCCCAGTATAAATTGATTAGTGGGCATAGTGGAAGTGAGCTGATAAAAATGTACAATAAATAAATACTACATGGATACCACCACATATCACAGACACCAAATATAAAAGTAAACCCAAGAAGCCAAAAATACTCTTAAATAAATCTAGATGCTGAGTTAAGCTTTTATTAAGAGAAAACTAAATGGTGATGTTTTCAACTGATGTACACAATTAAAAACCACCACCACTAACAGTGGCTAGTATACAGACTGACATAAATTAGTTCATAAGGTTTTATTGATATACTTACACAGTGGGTATGTATTCTCCAGGAAATGCATTGGTTGTGTAACTGATGAGTAGACATGTTTTACCTACAGCACTGTAAAAGAGAAAGTATATTCATGGTTAAGTGCTCTCTCTTATATGCAAGGGAGAATAAACAGCCCTTCAACAGAAACCATTTCATTTTGCCATTTGAAGTGAGATTAAGCTGAAACTTGAATTGTCAGTGCTCAAAGTTCTGTGACTGTAGCTTTCCAATAGTAAACACATCAGTCAGAAGATAAACTTAAGCTTCAGTGGCAGACAGAGCCAAATAATGTAAGATCTCCTAAAATATGAAGGGTCAATAAAAAGTTACCAGACTTTGTTTGGATTTTAGCTACAAAAAAAGTCATATGTCTTAACCAGAAAACCAATTTCTGCTGTCAAATGACCAATTTAACTCCCTGAACAGTACTGATATACCTATCATTAGCACAAGTTCTTGAAATTTATAAAACTGAAAGGAATATCTCCCCCCACCCTTAATTCAACTTAAAGTTGTTATTCCTTTTACAAGACTCAACTTTATTTTCCTTACACCAGTTAACTTTTAAGAAACTATTGCCAATTTCTTCTCAAAATGCCACATTATAGGGGTTGAGGAAACAGGAGTAGCAGTCCTCACCAACATCTGCTAAAATGGCAGAATGAGATCCTGTATGCATTATCACTTCCTTAGAAACCCACAGACATATCATGGAAAACTCATGTAGAGCTAATTCTATCCTAACATTAAATCCAACTTATGCAAAGATTCTCCCACAAAAAAACCCAAACTCCTCCAGATAATTGGGGAGAAAGCCTATGTTCTGGATTTCTTTGAAGACCTGATAGCCAGCTCCCTTCTCCCCAGCGTTACCTAAACTCAAATATTAAGGCAGGTAGCTTTGTTACCTTTGGTAACAGGTTCAATTAACAAGGGTTGGGATAATTAAGGTTTGACTACATAACTTTTTTTTGAGAGAGAGAAACAGACTAAAATTTCATAAAAATTAGGTTTCTAATGCTTAAGAGTTCATCTGGTCCTGATACTTGTTCCTCATTTGAAGAGTATCCTCCTTTGATATTATAACATTTTCCAGAGGATCACTTCTGCAATTATTAGCTGCTGCAAAGAAGATAATGTCATCAAGGGATTATGTTCTTCCTGATGCTTACTCCTCACTTGAACAGATGAACTTCTATTCAAAAGGCAAAGTATTTTCAGGCAGATGTTTTATCACCAAATACTGATTGTCCAAAATATATGCATCAGCAGCATTTTAATCCTTGCTGTACTTACAAGTATAACCTTCCATTACGCTATGACTCATGCAACTCTTATACTCTCTCTCTCTCTCACATGGTTAAGAAACTCATTGAAGTCAGGTTATCTGCTGTGAAGTCTTACCTTAGTACTTAGTTGTTACACAAAGAAATCCTAGCAACTAATCAAATGTCCTTTAGCTTTTGCATGAGGAAAAATATTACTGCAAGGCTTACAAAAGGATTTTTGTCAAGGGCTTTAATATACATAGGCTTTCTGGCGTTAAAACATTATGAGTTAACACCTGTGGCAGTTTTATCGTATTTACTATCACCACAATGACTACATATTTTGTCTGGTTTGTGAAAGCATCTAGTTACTTTAATGTGGATTTCCTCTTTCCTTTCCAAAGGTAAAAAGACCTTGTTTGATATTTTTATAATCTTTGCAACAGCCAATACCTACTAATCATCTCTAGTGATTCAACAATGAAAGCAGGTTAGGTGGACCCTGTGCTCTGTCAGAGCTACAAGTTACTCTGTACATTGAAACTCTGCCTGCAACAGGTTCCTCCAATACACTTTCTTAATCAATTCAACAATACTTTGTTTGCTTGACAAGCTATTCAATTGTTCTTAATGACCGATAAAACTAGACTCTTAAGCAAGGCCGTTGTGATCTGCCCATGCTAGTGCCTATCTGGGAATCTATCCCACATGTCCATATGTAATTCTTAACTGTTTCTGACTCAGGGCTTGTCTACACTGGCAATTTACAGCACTGCAACTTTCTTGTTCAGGGGTGTGAAAAGACTGCCCCCCAAGCACAGCAAGTTTCAGCACTGGCAGCTGCGCCCCTCGTAACCACACAAACCATGTTAAAGTGCTGCCACAGCAGCGCTTTACCATTGCCAGTGTAGACGAGCCCTCAGTGGCGGGCTGGCACACAGCATAATGCTCAATATGCTGTAGCTTTTTGTCCCACCTAATGAAGTTTTTTCTCATCACTCAAGATATAAACTCTTATAATTTGATTATATAAATTGTTCACACTAATTTTGAAGCAGTAAGGAAAGTCTAAATTTCAACTCTCTTCTGTTATATTAGCTGCAATTTCCTCCTGAAATTTGCACCGTATTTTGTGCTCAGATACACCTCTAATTTATGGCATTAAATTCTGTACTTAGTAAGCCTCAGTTTTGCATATTTTACTGTAGTAGATGTCTTTCTGGTGGCTTTAAGATGTATGCAAAAAAGTGGCCTAGCAAATTCTCAATCAGGAACACATGGGAAACTGGGATTTGCTTCAGGATCTGTAAGTTAATGAGATTGGACCAGGGATGGATGATCCCTGGGCAGCCAGTAAATGCTTACTTCAAGGATTCACTCCAGTGGCATATTGAAATGAAGCAGAAACAGCTGCAGTTTATCATTATGAAAAAAGAGGCAGTAAAGTTGCACCTTCATGGCAGTCCTAAAAGTTTAGCATTCCCAGCATATAACAGAGAAATGACGAGGTGTATTTAAATAAAAGGAAAGAGGAGTAAAGTCTAGTCAGTCGAGCTCAGGACTAGGAGCCAGAGTCTCCCAAATTCTAATCCCAGCTGTAAAACAGTGCCCTTGAGCAAATCACAGACCCTTTTGCAGTTTTCCCAACCTGTGAAATAGGGATAATTACTTACCTCACAGGGTTGTTATGAGGAATAATGTTTGCAAAGTGATTTTAAGGTGAACATCACTCTAAATATTATAAATCTTTCTACACAAATTGGGAGTTTCCAGGAGTCTTGAAGTAAACCAGCATTCTCTGAAAACAGGAGCCTGTTGTATTGTTTTAATATCATTAAACCAATTGAGTATTCTTAGACTTCATACCTGTAAGAGTCTGAGTCCAGGATATTAACACTTCCAAAAGGGAAATTGTAAAGAGTATGTATGGACCTAGGCCTTCCAGAGTGCCACAGAATAGGAATAGAATAGGTCCAGATTATAAATAAGTCATCAAAGCTTTAAACCTTAGAAGTTCTGGAGCACCAAAGTCCCATATTCTATGGGAGGCTTCTTTAGGACCTGGAGGCAATACTGTTAAGATTCCGGAGCATGTTTCACCTGATGCCCCATTCTCAATAGGTCCCATAAGACATCAATAAGTATAAACAATTTGAATATAAAATTTAAGACCACTGGTTTGATAGGTATTGAAAAGTAAGAATATTCCACTCATTATTTGCAACAGTGAATGAAGAGCAATTTTCGGCCCTCACGTCTTCCTTTCCAGCTCACTGTGCAGTGGGAATAGTGAGTCTGCTGTGGGTTATTCAGAGCATCCCAGGAAGGTGGTGGTGAAAGATTTCATTCCAGGCTTAAAAGAATTAAAAGAACTGCCTGGTGCTACAAAGCCACACAACAATCAGGCTAAGTCATTAAATCAACAAGAAAAAACAAGTTCAAAAGCCCTGTGTTTCAGACTTGTTCTATTCTAGGTTTCCTGCATCTCTAGCCTCTTGGCTCTCTGCCCTATGAATCAGATGTGTATGGTTACCAACTCAGAAATAAAACTTTAATGCCTACCTTTGCTATGGTAACCTACATTACATTTATTCCTCATCTCCTGTTTCAATATTATGTTAATACACTTCATTTGAAAAGTGCTTAGAGTCTGAATGAAGGCAACTCTTCTAGGGAAGAGCTGTAATCATATAGTGAGTGGAAATCCCTTACACACAGAAACTTTAGATTAAGATGCATTAATAGAATGACTAATCGGGGGGAAATGACTAATCTGAAAATGGTCAACAAAATTTCTAGCAACTATTTAACCATGGCTTTCCAATCCTATCAACGGTAGTTAGTAGCATCAGGCTGTAATAGGAAATATAGTCTGTAAATCATGGAAAGTTTTAAAATTAATTTGAGAGAATACAGGCAGACAGGAGACTGCATAATTCTGGTTTCACTGTGTTCCACAGAGCATATTACCCCAAGTTTCCCAAGACTGCACTGAACCCCTATTTGCTTCCAGGTGCAATTCAAGGTGTTGACTGATCTATAAAACTTTACATGGTTTGGATCCTGGAAACCCAAGAATATCTACACTAGCAATTTTTGGGAAGTCTTGCACAACACTAGATTTGGTTTGAGCAGGGTTAGATGGCACTGTGGTGAAAATGCTGGCAGACAGTCTACATTAATATTCCCTCCAATTTTAACACCACTGGATCTGCGTAGGCAGTAGTATGACAACTGGAGATTTTCCAAAATTTTACAGTTGAGAACACGGCGCTTGTTTGCAACAATGGCAATGGAGGCCAATTGAGGCACTTGGGTTAACAGTTTCCTTAACTTAGATGTCCAAGAATTGGTAGAATCCTCCTGGAAAGGCTTTTTCCCTGTGGAATGTATTTCTCCCACTAGTCCACCTGAACCAGAGTATGGACCTTCAGTACACAGTGTAAGGCCCATCTCTTCTCTCCTCTCAGAATTCATATAATTTAAATAGTAGATGAAACTCTTCTAGCATTGACACTGGTCAAAAAGCTGTGTACTTGTTTTGTGAGTTTAACACTACTCAGAGCCGAGAGGCTCTGTGATGGGAGCTTTTATTTGAAATAATCAAATATCTTATTCTACCAGTTCTGAGAACTAAATCCTAAATTTCGTTCCCAAAAGGCACTATTCTAGATGAACCAGAATTCTACCCAGTTTTAATTTTTAAATTCAGAAGCGTGTTGTAACAGCAGCTCCCCAAATTCCAACCCCCAATAGCCTCTCTAGCGGCCCCAAAGTTGACAGACAGACTGCTATGGGAAAGGTTGAAGTGTTCAGCAAAATGAAAATTAAAGAACCACCATACTACAGGAATGCTTCACTACTGGAAACAATTTGGAATATTTGCACTGAACTAGAACAAGCCAATTGTCTTTGTTTTAAAGGGATATTGCCAAGTTAATATTTTTTTAAATTTCCTTTGTTCTATTGATACCTTAGATCAACTGAAAGGTTTACTTCTCACTATTTATTTTGTTTACTTTCTGCACTTCATTGAGCTTGGACAATGAAGCTACAATTGGCTTTTATGCACTAGAACAATGCTGCCATACTGATATAAATCCAAGCAAAAAACTGAACCTTTTTGCAGTTAAGTTTGTACTACTTGTTTTTTAAAATCTTGTGTCTGAGAGGAATACTGTATTGTTTATTCTTACGTATAGCGCCCTAAACACTTCAGTAGGAAAAACATTTTTAAGTATATAACAAGAACTATAAGTTTGTGGTCTAATCTACCTGATATTTTACTAAATTCAAGGGTTAGTAATTTGCAAGATGAAACTCAAAGTCAACTTTCCACCCGGGAGAATTTTTTTTACAGCTAAATCTCAGAAGACAGTTTACAATAGAAAAGCTAACCATTAACTATTGAATCAAATATGTCACAGCTTTGATTTATGCTAAATATCGACTTCGAGTCAATGAAAATCTTTGTGTTAAGGAAAGCAATTTCAACTGTATTCACTAAAGGGAAGCCACTGCTTCAGTTGTAAGTATATATTAAGGATAACAAAAACCTTTACAGTACAATGAGAGGTCTGGCTATTTCTGTGGTGCCTAGTAATCAGTTTGTTTCCACTGCAGAACTGTCCCCTCTCATTAGATGAAACCGCTCAGGATTCCATAACAATAAGCAGTTGTTTAGATGCTTCAGTTAGGGAAGTATCTAAACAAGCCTGAATGAAAGCAAAATACTCTGCTAAAAATAACTGGTATCAATGCTTTTGTACCAAATTCTCATCTTCAATAAGAATTCCTTATAAAGAATATCGAAGTAAGTAGCAGAAAAGTGTTGCACATTATACAATCTTATTTCTCTGCATAATAAAATAATTCACAAAGCAACAGTTGCCATCTATCACTCCGAAACCATCTTCATTGTAAAGATGGATACAAGGCCAAAAATATGAGCGCAAAAACGTCATGTACGTAGATACTGCTGTGCTTTTCTAACCAACTGTGTGACCAATAAATATCAGTTCAAGCATAATGCTAAAGACAAACAGTTCATAAATGTTGAAATTTAGTAGTAGCAATGACACATGTACATTTATATATCCTTGTTTATTCTTTGCCAAATTCTGCTAGAAAAAACACACAAATTAATATGTATATGTAAGCAAATCAGGATCTCAGGCTTCCATATATATTTTTAAATCATTTTTAGATATTTCTTCTAGATCGGGGTGCCCAACCTGTGGCTCCATAGCCACATGCAGCTCTTCAGATATTAACGTGAGGCTCCTTGTATAGGCACCGACTCTGGGGCTGGAGCTACAGGCGCCCACTTTCCAATGTGCCAGGGGGTGCTCACTGCTCAACCCCTGGCTCTGCCCGCACTCCACCCCTTCTCACCCCCTCCCTTGAGCCGGCAGTACCCTTGTTTCTCCCCGCTGTCCCCCAGAACCTCTTGCACATCACAAAACAGCTGATCGGGAGGTGCGGGGAGGCGCTGATTGGCAGGCTGCCAATGGGTGGGAGGCACTGGGAGCCAGGGCGGGGTGGGGGGAGGAGCTGAAAGGATGCTGCTGATGTATTACTGTGGCTCTTTGGCAATGTACATTGGTAAATTCTGGCTCCTTCTCAGGCTCAGGTTGGCCACCCCTGTTCTAGATCACCTGATAAGCTGGTACTTTAAAAAAAAAGCAGCTAGTTAAATGTGAAAACACAGAATTAGGTAATGAAATATGGAAAAAATGCAACCATGGATTTAAAGAGTTATCAAAATGGGAACACACAGATCAAGACCCCATTCAGACAGCGAAGTTTCTGAAGCACCTGCATTAAGAAAGGCAAACAAATTGAATGTCAGCCCTTCGCTCAATAGCATATATAAAATTTAAGCTAATTACACCATTTTAGTTTTCAAGAAAATGAAGAGAAGAAAAATAATTCTGAAAATGGTTGCAGTGGGATTATACTTATACAGGACCACTTTTTTTCTTTTTTAGTAAGTTGTATACTTTTTGTTGAATGAGCCACCACATACAACATGGTTTCCTTCTATTCAACATTCTAAAGTGTTTTTCAAAACATGGAAAACAGCATTTAAATTTATTAGCAGCAACACTAGGTCTGGCAAAATTTGTTTAAATGCAATTTGCTATGTTAAGCTAGTGAGATTTTTATAAAAGGAAAACTTTTTCCACTGAATGCACCCGATGAAGTGAGCTGTAGCTCATGAAAGCTTATGTTCAAATAAATTGGTTAGTCTCTAAGGTGCCAAAAGTACTCCCTTTCTTTTTGCGAATACAGACTAATACGGCTGCTACTCTGAAACCTGTTTGTAAAATGTGTAATATGAACTGACTTATTTATTAACCATTCATATTCTACACAATCACAATTTAAGTATTGGTACGATTAGCTTGTAAATTAACAACACATTGTGAAGAGTTTGTATATAAATGTGTTATACTTGTTTGCTCTTTATTCATCAAATTTTAAAAGTGAATAGGAAAAAAATTGCTAAGAACATAAGAGCTGCCATCCTTGGTCAGACCAATAGTCCATCTAGTCCAGTATCCTGTCTCCAACAGTGGCAAGGACCACAGCTTCAGAGAGAATGTACAGAATAGAGCAATTCTGGAGTGATACACTCCTGTTTTCTTGCAGTCAGAGGTTAAGGGTAACTCCAAGCATGGGTTGCACCCCTGAACCATCTTGGCTCACAGCCACTGATGGACCAATCCTTCATGAATGTATCTTACTCTTTTTTGAACCCAGGTAGATTTAATTCGTTCAGAATATTTAATGGAAAAATATTCATTTTAATAAAATATTTTAGACAAAGAATTAAGATGTTGATTTAAAAATCAAAGTTACAGTACAGACCCGTTTACGCGCAGATGTCGAGAGTCACGGCGTCACGACCGTGTGTTAACGGACCGCGGGTTAAGAGGTCCATGCTGAAAAAAGCATCTGATTCGCTTAGAAAAACACACTTATTTTCTGCTCTTTCTGGCTCACTTTTTTTCTTCTCTTATGAAGTCTGTCATTCGCCGCAAATGAAATGCATTCGCGGCCGATTCATCGGCTTTCTCCAGAAATCGATACCTGCGCTATGCCATGACGCTTTTTAAAACGACTTATAAACCCCTTGCAGGCTTGGAATGATTCCATCCCAAGTTAAATTTCCAAATTTTGTCACTTGGGCTTGAAGAATTGGCCCACTTAGCGGCATTCATTTCAGCCTTTCCTGAGCAAAACACATGCACATGGCTTTGTCTATTGTGGGTTTTGCTGAATGGCGCACACGTTCTCGCTTAAGCCCCGCGGCAGAATTGACATTTTGTACAAAGCCATTCAGTTTAGATTCATTTTTTAGCCATTCTCAGAGAGTAGATTCGGCAATCCCAATATCTTCTGAAATTTTGGCCTGGGTTTCTCCGCTATTTACTCGATCTATTGCAGCTAGCTTTTCTTCTACAGTGTAGGAATGCTGACGCTTGCCCTCTGCCAAGATATTAGGCCTACGGTTAAAGTTTTCTAATGTAGTACATTTATTACTATATAATATATAGTAGTTATCTCTCTCTCTCTCAAGACTAAGCGTGCTTGATACGTCTTTACCAATATCGGTAAAGACGTACAACACATTTCTGCTCCGCGCTTCCTGTTGATTTCTAGGACAGTGAGTTAGTGAGCAAATCTGTAGTGCTACATAGAAAGTTCCTGTACCGCGTGTTAATGAGTCTTGCGTGTTAAATAGGTAGCACTGGGAGGCATGGCGCTACCGGGCATTAAGCGGATTTGTGCGTAAACGGGTCTGTACTGTAATTTACTCTTTCATTATAAAGAAAATGAGTACTTGTGGCACCTTAGAGACTAACAAATTTATTTGAGCATAAGCTTTCGTGAGCTACAGCTCACTTCAGCATCCGATGTCTCTAAGGTGCCACAAGTACTCATTTTCTTTTTGCAAATACAGACTAACATGGGTGCCACTCTGAAATCTTTCATTATATTAATTTAAGCTAAGTGAAAGAATGATCTGTTGTTACTCCTACCAGTGCCAATGAATTACAGCACTATAAGACAGGTTTCAGAGTAACAGCTCATGCTCAAATAAATTGGTTAGTCTCTAAGGTGCCACAAGCACTATAAGAGTCTGTTAAACGTGTCAATACATCATTCTTGTGTAGCACAAGCAATAAGAGCAAGGCAGGTATCTCACATGAATTTTGAAATTCAACATTTGTTAAAAGTTATTTTAAATGTTAACGAAAACTGATCATTCCCAACATGATGAAAACCACATTAAATGACACAGGGCTGAGGGTGACTTCTTCTAGCTGTACTTACGCTCCTCAGTCTATCTACACTGGGTTGCTGTGATGTCCAATTATGCTTAGACTACACTGGGATTTTTGTTTCAATGAAAAAAATCAAACTGCATAAAACAAGTCTTGTTTTCCAGCTGGCCTGTGATGCTCCATGAGCTCTGACATCTAGTAAGAAAAAAATGCTTCCAAGATGCTGGGAAGAGCTTCTCTTTATGAAGCCTATTCAACATCATTCAGCACTAAAACACACAATACACACCTTCAAACATGTTCTTTACAAAGGGAGACAGCAGCTATGCATAAACTCGGGCTCAATCCCGTTACAAATAATAACCAAAAGTTATTTCTATTATAATAGCAGGGCATGCAAAGTACCACAGGTGTAACACAGTTCTTTACAGACAATGAATATATGACATGTTGATAATTTTTTGCATTACAATAGCACCTACAGGCTTCAGTTAGGACCAGGACCCTACCTTACTAGCTACAAACATAGTAAAGTACAGTCCTTGCCCTGCAGAGATCGCAATCTACTTTCAGTTTATAATCTAAATCAGCAGTTCTCAAACTTCATCAACCTGAGGATTCCCCACTTTGATTTAAAATATTTCAGGGACCCCCAAGCCTCCCCATTCAGCCCTAGGCCCCGCCCCCCACACCATCCCTTCCCCAAGGCCTCACCCCTTCTCACCCCCTGTTCACTCCATCCCCCCTCCCTCTGTTGCTCACTCTCCCCCGCCCTCACTCACTTTCACCAGGCTGGGGCAGAGGTCTGGGGTGCAGGAGGAGGTACGGTGCGGGTGGGGGAAAGGGCTCTGGGAAGGAGTTTGAATACGGGGTCTGGGCTGGGGCAGGAGGTTGGGGTGCAGGAGGGGGTGAGGGCTCCATCTGGGAGGCGTTTATCTTGGGCAGCTCCCAAAAGCGACCAGCACATCTCTCTGACAGCAGCTCCTACTCAGAGGGGTGAGAGGGTCTCCACACACTGCCCTTGTCCACAGGCACCGCCCCTGCAGCTCCCATTGGCTGCAGTTCCCAGCCAATGAGAGCTGTGGAGTTGGTGCTCAGGGAGCACACAGAGACCCATGCTCCACCCCCCCCACCCCGGGGTCACAGGGATGTGCCAGCTGCTTCCAGCAGCGGCACAGGGCCAGGGCAGGTAGGGAGCCTGGCTTAGCTCTGTTGCACCCCTGGACTTTTAGCACCTAAAATCTCCCCATTTGGCTTCAATAGCCTCTGTGAGAACAGTACCTTTACTATATAACTTTAAAGTAGGAAAGAACTGTTCATACATGTAATAACTAATTAGGGAGTAGAGAAAACAGTTGTGTCCACTGCTAAACTAATTGTGGTTTAGAAGCAGTCAGAAATAAGGGAATAGCCCTACAATAACTTGGGGAAGTGGCCACCTCTTTGACAGCATCAAACTGGAGTGCACACCCTCGCACACTAACATATAGGGAAGGCCACTATTTTTGTAAGCATGAATACTGTGTATCAAGTCACCACCCAATCATCCACCTTTGGGATACCTGTCCGTTCACCACATAAACCCAGAGTTCTAGAGCACCCACCATTCACCAACATCCACATGGGAGCCTTGAATACCCTAATTTCCTAGCAATACCAAAGCCGTCCCCTTATCCCATATCTCCCACCCCCCATTTGTCAATAGGAATGGGAGGACCACTACCCCTTCACACATACCATCCCCTGGTGGGTCTCCTTCTACACCAATACAGATCTCCCAACATGCACCCACAACCCTGAAATAACCTGCCGCGGCCAACACTCATACAGAGTACCCCACTCACACAATTTGGGGGGGGGGGGGCTTTGTATCAATGTCATCCAGCACTAGCGTGGGGATCCATCAATTTCTTGCATATTTATTTACAACACCACCTACCTCACAATACCCTGTACACGATGCCCTTCCCACCAGGGAGCCCTGAGGAATTGGGCTGGGTGTGGAAAGTTTGGGGGGGGGAAGAGTAGTGGGCCCCCATGGAGCGGGTGGAACGAGGCCCGCCCCGGCCACCCCTCAGGGGGAACAGGGCCCCAGGAGTGTGGGGGAGGAAAAGAGGGCCCCGCCCCGGCCACCCCACGGGGAAGACGGACCCCCAAGGACCGGGTGGGAGGAAAGAGGGCCCCGCCCCGGCCACCCCACGGGTGGGGACCCCTGGGCACGGGGGAGAGGAGAGAGGCCCGCCCCGGCCACCCCACGCGGAAAGACCCCCGGGGAGCGGAGGGTGTGGTCAGGTCCCAGCCGGGGAAGGAGTAGCAGCGCTCTGGGCTTACCCGTCTCCCACCACCACACACTTGATGGCCTGCATCGGGGCTGCTACGGGGCCGAGTCTCTGCGGCTCCTGCTGCTACCTTGGCGGGAAGGTCCGTGAGGCTAAGGGCCCGCGGGTCCGCACCGGCGTCCGGCCGCCTCCGCCCTCAGTGCCTGGAAGCGGGGACGAGGCAGCGGCCACCACCCAAGGCGGGGAGAGCAGAGCGCTGCAAGGAAACAGGAAGCTCCCGCTCTGCTCACATCCGCCTTGCCGCGCTCGGCACCAGCTGCCCCGCCTTCGGAACCGCTCGACTACCCCCGCCCTGTCCGCGACGCGGCTTCGGAACCATTCGGAAAAGCTCGGGGTCTCTCTCCCGAGCGCTGCCGCAACTTCGTTAGTGTTCGGCAACACGTGATTCACAGCGGGCTCGGCTTCGGCCATCTTCGGCACGGCTCGGTGTCCCTTCCCTTACCTCAGACTCGGAGCGGCCGCCATGTTTGTGCTACTAACCTAGTCAGGGAATGGGGGGGAGGGGAAGAACTCGTCTCTTGCTCTTGCCTCAGCCTCCTCATGAGCACAGAAGGCCTTAGTGTGACCACTGGTATTTGTCCGGTCGTAGTGCAACATGGGGACCCTCTCTGCTATGGGACCCTCTCTGGGTGAGACAGTCACCGTGTCAGGGCATCATAGCTCCGCTAGGGTTGCCAGTTTTTGTTGGATGTATTCCTGGAGATTTCGACACATGACATAATCTTTCATTAAAGATTAATCTTTAATTCCTGGAGATTCCAGGCCAATCCTGGAGGCTTTGGCAACCCTAATCTCACCATAAGGCCTACACACTTGCACACACACCTCTATTACAAGGGAGTCTTTTCCATCATGCTTCTTGTAATGTGATGTGGTGTCATATCCTGACATAGTGCAACAAGTCACCACCCTCCCTGTCATGAAAGCCCTAGGGCAGGGGTCCCCAACGCGGTGCCCGCAGGTGCAATGGCACCCGCCGGGGCAGTTGTATGCACCCCCAGGACACCACACGGCCACCTGAGAACCGCCCGCCCAAATGCCTCTGAGAAGCGTTGCCGTTTCCTGGCGGCAAGGCTTCTTTCCGCTGCCGCTTCTCAACGGCTTTTTGGCGGCAGGGTGTTTGGCGCCCGCCACAGTCTGTTGGGAATAGGAATGTGCTATTCCCACAGAAAGGTTGGGGACCACTGCCCTAAGGGAATCCCTTTATCAGGTGGGTTATTGCTAGGGTTGCCAACCCTCCAGGATTGGTCTGGAGTCTCCCATAATTGGCGTTGATCTCCCAGTGACTATTGAAAGCAATCCGGAAGATTTTAATAGGATATTTTAAGAAAATGACATTACATCATGTTGGGGAAAAATGTCTCCCAGAATCGCTTCAGTCAGAGTTGGCAACCCTAGTCATTGCGCCTCAATGTGAGGTGACTGTCATGTCAAAACTGCACCTCATGAACAAAAAGCAACCTCATGACATTACATCATGATGCTGTGACATTGATTTATGTCACAACATAACATCACACCACAAAGTCACATGAGACATTATCACGTTACATTTTTCTCCTTTTATACATCTGTTAAGAGTTGAGTTAAAAGGCTGTTAACAAAAAATATACAGACGAAAATCCCAAGCATTTTAAACAGTCTGACTACAAAGCCTTTCCCCTCTCAATTGCTTTGGTTTCAGTCTCTTGCAATAACATCATCCTTTTAGCTCTCCAGTGCTCCAGAGGGACCTTCAGCAATAACAGGGAAGTCAAATCCTGATGGACCTGATTCTCCATTGCCCTACAGCCCCTTCCAGCCATTTCAGCAGATGGAGAAGTCACAAAAGGACAGAAGTGTGGCCAGAGTGCTACCGTTCTCCAGCTATTCTTAGCTGCTGCAACAGCCTCTAGAGGCTATAGGGGCAGCTGAGCATAAATTAGCACAGATCTCAGGCTACTAGTGTTAAGCAGGCCTGTGGATAGTCCCAGAACATGGGACTAGCAGAAGTGCAAAGATCATGTACAGCCACCTTTGCTCTCCTCCCACACTTCCTGTGCTGAGTGTAGCTCATCCAGAATGAATAATTAGATCCAATGTCTAATGTGAAAAACAGAAACAACAAATGTAAAGAATCTAAACACAACAACTTTTAAAGTCTTCTTTATATATTTAATAATAATAAAAATACAAACTCTACTTTTCCTTTGCACGTTTACCTTTATTCTTTTTGTTTACTCCTGTGATTAGATTGTAATTTTATTTTCTTCACAGTTATGTTTATGGCACCTGACTGCCATGACAAAACATGAAATGACTTCAATAGGATAAAAAGACAAGGAAAGAGGTTGCCATGGAGAAAGCATTTGCTTTAGCGCAAATTATTATTATGGTCCTGTCAGAAGGCAACCCAAATCTTTATCCACATCTTCTTTTCAAAGTCTCTCCACCGGATTATTTGAGGATCAATTTTTTTTTAATGACATCTACAAATAAATAAGTTAAAACTAATTTAAGGCATTTTTAAATTTTGTTATTAATTTATTTTAAATGTGTAGTCTGATATTTATACCACAAAAATTTTAGATATATATTTAACTTAAGCCATTAAAACAATCATTCAGTATTGGATGGATTCCATATAATTTAATCAAGAACAATTGATCCATTCCATCTTTTTAGCATGTATTTGTAAAATTTTATTGTATCAATGTGATAAGATGGAATCATCTGGAATGAATGGAAACTCTGCATTTGGAATCATAGCTGAATATCTCCATTAACCTAATTATCCTATGAATACTGTATAAGGCAGATCCTTTCTGGGGTTTTTTTTCTGTTCCTTTGGGTACATTAGGGATTGTTTGTTACTGAATTGTAATATCTCTTTACCCATGTTATTTATTTTATTTTTATTCTTTATTCTTCTATTTTTATTTTTCTAAAATGCAAAAAGCTTTTTAAATATAGAAATAAATAATTTATAGAGTGCTGTACATTTACACAGTTCTTTGTAGACAAGTTTTTTGTCCTGAGGATGAGAAGAGTGAGGGACGGGCCAAGGGGACAGATTGAAGGGTTAGAACCTGACAATACGCTCAAAATCTCAGAATCAGATGACAGGATGAAGGAGGTGAAGACAGTGTGGAGGAGAGAGAAGTTTTAAATGAATGAATTAACAAACATAAAAGTACCTGATAATCTGCGAACGTGGACATTTACAGTAATATGTATAGAATGTGTAGTTACAAACATAGTATTGTACATATAGTAGTTATGTGAAAAAGTAATGGTGGTACTGTGAATCCTTAAAATCCCTCCACATTCTGATAATATCATGAACCATATGCCTGAGGCTTGTCTCAGAGCCTTAATATTGATTTATAATCCGGTAACCATCTCTCCTCATCCGTTACATTTTTCAAAAATATTAAAAAGAAATTCTTAGACATGAAGAGGAAGTTGTTCAAAATGTTTCAGGTACTGTGTGAATTTCTATTGTGCCGGCACTACACAGCATGATTATGTGGGCAGGGAGCGGCAGGATAATCATACTGATGCAATACTGGAAAGTTTTACACATTATGACAGAGTATCAGGATTATGGAGATAATTTGCATTTTGATTGCATCTTTAATCCAAGAATCTCCCCATGCTTTCATGCAAATTAGTTAATTAATAAAGCCATCCCAGGTCAAGTCCTAAGTATATACATTTTTAACTCAATTGTATTTATTTATTTTACAAAAATAGTTTAAAGAATTTTCTCTCACTGGAGTAGCAAAAAAATTGAATTTGTAGGTACTTTTCAGTCACATGATAGTTAAAACAAATGGCTTGCTTAAATACAGTGCAATTAGGACTTAATTCTGTGTTCGTTTAAGTCAATATCAAAACCCGCATTGACTTTAACGGGGCAAGGTCAGGGCCTTGTTCCTCAGAGAAAGAAATATGTGATCACAAGACTAGGTGTTCAGGAATCTATTCCTGGGTTCTAGTTCAGGCTATGATATTGGCTTCCTCAGTGGCCTAGGACAAGTCACCAGCCTCTCTGCCTCAGTTTTCCCAAGCTCTGGCAGCGGGGCTCAAGCGGTGCTTTAAAGGACCTGGGGCTCCCCGCAGTGGCCGGAGCCCCTGGTCCTTTAAATCACCGCCAGAGCCCTGCCGGAGCCCTGCCACCTGAGCCCTGCTGCCGGAGCCCCAGGGTAGTGGCAGCAGGGCTCCGGCGGTGATTTAAAGTGCCAGGGGCTCCAGCTGCTGCGGGGAGCCCCGGGTCCTTTAAAGCACCGCCCGAGCCCCGCTGCCGGAGCTTGGGAAAACTGAGGCAGAGAGGCTGGTGACTTGTCCTAGGCCACTGAGGAAGCCAATATCATAGCATAGGTTCCTGAACACCTAGTCATTTTAGTTCCCCTTTTCTAATGCCAGTATATCTGTTTTTGAGATGAGGGGACCACATCTGTACGCAGTATTCAAGATGTGGGTGCGCCATGGATTATATAAGGGCAACAAGATATTCTCTGTCTTATTCTCTAACCCTTTTTTAATGATTCCTAACATCCAGTTTGCTTTTTTGACTGTCGCTGCACACTGCGTGGACGTTTTCACGATGACTCCAAAATCTTTCTCCTGATTAGTTATAGCTAAATTAACCCCCATCATATTGTATGTATAGTTGGGGTTATTTTTTCCAATGTGCATTGCTTTACATTTATCCACATTAAATTTCATTTGCCATTTTGTTGCCCAATCACTTAGTTTTGTGAGATCTTTTTGAAGTTCTTCACAGTCTATTTTGGTCTTAACTATCTTGAGCGGTTTAGTATAATCTGCAAACTGCCACCTCACTGTTTACCCCTTTCTCCAGATCATTTATGAATAAGTTGAATAGGATTGGTCCTAGGACTGACCCTTGGGGAACACCACTAGTTACCCCTCTCCATTCTGAAAATTTACCATTTATTCCTACCCTTTGTTCCCTGTCTTTTAACCAGTTCTCAATCCATGAAAGGATCTTCCCTCTTATCCCATGACAATTTAACTCTGAGGAAGGAAGTCACAACATCAACAAACAGGCTACACGATCCATTAACCAGTCTCCCTGCACCTTGCTGCTGGTAAGAAGCCACGTATCAGCAACACCACCATCTGGCTCCTTGGCTGTGGTTCCAACTTGTATTTCATAAGAGCCCAGATGACTATGAGAGCTGAAGCATTTGTTAACTTCCTATTACTTTAAAGATCTTACTTTCTCCTTTTTCTGTTTTGGAGTTGTGTTTTTATTATCTGGAAGACATCCCAGCCTTTTATCCTTTAAGTTTAGGATGTGAAAGTGTGGCTCTGTATGTGTGTGTGTGTATGAGCACAGGAAATGTCCCCATGAGGAAAGAACCAGAAAGCAAGTTGCCCAGGTTTTAACAAGCCTAACCTCTGCTGTATACCATACTTGCTCCATATTTTGTGTAAGTTATTCTAATTTATTTTTGTTACCATAGAGCCTTGGAGCCCTAGTCAGGGACCAGGTCCCCACTGTGGTAGGCATGGTACAAACACAGAACAAAAGGACAGTTACTGCCCCAAAGATCTTACAATCTAAATATAACACAAGAGACAACAGATGGTGTGATGGGATATAAAGTCCTTACTATTACTGAGAGGGTTATTAGCCCCTCTGCTGGCACCTGGAGATTGTGTAAAGTAGGTCAATTAGCAGGTTCACTTGGAAAGAAGTCAGATTTCCTTAGAAGGAGTGAGAATGATCAGGGTTAAAGAGAAGACCTAGGAGCAAGTGTTGTTTTCTTGCTGAAACTGAGCTGATAGAAGTCAGGAGAGAAGAGAATTAGAAAAAGTAATAGGAAGTGAGTTAACTTAGCTCCTGGAGTGGGTCTCAAAATTGGGATAGGATTTCAGGGATGTAGACTTGGGGTGTTGGTAGTGGGGATGCTGAGAGCCATTGAACTAAACTGTAAATCTTGTATATGATGGAAATGACTTCAAGCCAGGGGGTGTGGCAGCACTCTCAGCACCCCTAGTTCCTGCACCTATAGTTGGTATTCAGCTAAGGAGTAGTGTACTGGAGAGACTTGTGAAGGAATAAAGCTCAAGTCTGGGGAAGGTGATAGGGGTGTAAGCTTATATTTTTGGCTTAGAAGTTCTTGGAGAACTCTAAGGAGGAATCCAGTAAGCTATGTCCCTGAAGGAAGGGAAGCCTGAGATCTTGGAGAGTCTGAAAAGAATGCAGGCACACATGAACCGTGGAAGGGGCTATTGGAGAAGCCTCTAGTTGACCAAGTTAAGAAGCAGCGCAGGTAAGAAGTAGCAGGACTGAACAGACAGACTTTGCCTACTTGTTATAGGGTCCTTGGGCTAGAACCCAGAGAAAAGGGAAGGCCTAGTTTCTTCTACTGGCCACTGGAAGAGATGATGTAAAGACCCTGCAGTTTGGGGATGGAAAGACTACTGAGTTGGGACTTACCTCAAAGATTCAGCTTGAGGCTGCAAGACTACTGGTTTTTGGACTTTCTGTCCCCTCTGAAAAGAGGAAACAAATAGTGAACTGACTGGAGGACTGCTGCAGGGTTGGAGTACCTGTCTGTGGGATGCTAGTTTGAGAGAGCTACATTATGCCTAGCTTTGAGAGGATATACCAGCAATGAGTACATTTTCCTACAGATAGATAAATACAAGAAAACAATACAACAACCTTGGTCAGCAAGATAGGCTGCTAGTGTGTTGACACCACAGCCTAACTTTTGTCAATTTTTTTTTTTAGAAATCATAGAAGAGGTGATTTTATTTTGTTTTAAGGAGTGGTTTGAAGGAAAATAATGAAGTAGCTTTGAGGATGTTTATGGGGTGCTCCTTCTGAGAATGACGGGCAGCAAGGGAAAAAGCACATTTAACAAGTGAGTGATGGAGGTTTTGGCATCATTGAATCAGAAGTGGGGGTCAGCATTTTGATACTGAATGAGAGAAGATGGATAAGGTAAGGATAAACTGTGGAGGGTCTGGAAAGTGGAGACAAGCAGCTTATGTTTGATGTGAAAAGAGGGGAAATGACATGCTCAAACAGATGGACTAGGAAAACTAACTTTCCTAAGAAATATAAAGCTGTCATTGGTAAACTGTCAAACAAGAGTTGCCAGACTTCTGCTTCTCAGTGTTCTGTTAAGATCTACATCAGTGCTTCTCAAGCTATCTGATGTGGGTGACCAGCCATTTTTTTTCCCAATGTGCGTACAGACTGGCAGCCGATGGCGCGCAGACCGGCACTGGTTTGTGGACCACCACTTTGAGTAGCACTGGTCTACATTATATCTGCAGGATAGTGTGTGGTCAGCAGGGAGATAAAGAGCTAGCTAACATGCAAAAATTTAAACTAGAGGAAGCTTTGATTGGCTTTGAGGTTGTAGTTTAGACACTTACCCAATAATTTGTTTTCAGCCTCCAAATATTTAACCTGCTCCAAGTCCTGGTTTGACAGTCTGATAAAGTTATTTAGTTGGGGTTTAGAAACAAATGGACAGCCACCTCCTTAGATTCCTTTTTTGGATTTATAAGGATTAATCTGATTTGATAGATTCCAATATTGATAACCTGTTAGTTTGAACTTGACAAATGTATTGTTGGATTCATAGTTTAGTAGTGATGCTGTCTTGATCTTTTGGTTTAATAGTCTTAATAAAATGTATAAATGATGGTCATAATGCTTTCAGTAAGCAATATGGGCTATTGAGAATCTGGGCAGATATCAACCTAAAAGTTTAACTGGCTTCCCTAAATTAACCTTTAGTTTGCACACTGCAGTACAATTAAATAACTGAAAACTTAAGTATCTTGGGGCAGCAGGAAACAATGAACTTGATAGACTTGGGAGACTCGAAGTATTGCGTCAATCAATGGTTCTCAACCAGGGATCTGGGGCCGCCCTGGGGAGCCACGAGCAGGTTTCCGGGGGGCTACCAAGCAGGGCCAGCATTAGACTCCCTGCGGTCCAGGGTAGAAAGCCAAAGCCCCACTGCATGGAGTTGAAGCCCAGGGCCCTGAGCCCCACCACCCACGGCTGAAGCCGAAGCCTGAGCAATATAGCTTAATGGGGGGGGGCCCTGCGGCACGGGGTCCCAGGCAATTGTGCTGCTTGCTACCCCAACCATGGCGCTGGCTTTTATATGCAGAAAACCAGTTATGGTGCCACAGCCTGACTGTGGAGTTTTTACAGCATTTGGGGGGAGGGGCTCAGAGAAAAAGGTTGAGAACCCCAGTGCTAAATCACATTTTTAATTAGTTGATGTCGAGGTTGTGTCTAGGACTACACAGGAGGTGGGTGGCTAAGAGAGAAGGAGTTTCCCCTCACTTTAGCCCCAGCACAAAAGCTAGGCACTATTTCAGCCTTGTCTTCTAGTACACAAGAACAGGAACTCTAGTGCCAATGGGGCACTTAAAATACATATGTGGAGAGGACAATGACATGATCTCACTCCTTGCAGGCAAAGGCTATGCATACTGGATCCTACAAAAATATGTAGCAGAAATAATGAATATACCTTCAGTCTAGGGTTGCCAGGTGTCTGTTTTTTCACCAGAATGCCTGGTTGAAAAGGGACCTTGGTGGCTCCGGTCAGCACCACTGACCAGGCTGTTAAAAGTCTAGTTGGCGGGGCCGGTAGGCTCCCTACCTGGCTCCGGGCAGGTCCCCAGAAGTGATGACATGTTCCTTGGCTCCTAGGTGGAGGTGTGGCCAGGGGGGCTGTGTGTGCTGCCCTTGCCCCGAGCACTGGCTTTGCAGCTCCCATTGGCTAGGAATCATGTTCAATGGGAGCTGTGGGGGTGACACCTGGCCTGGCTGTCCCTGTGCCTAGGAACTGAGGGACATGTCGCTGCTTCCAGGGAGCCTTCTGAGGTAAGTACCACCTGGAGTCCGCACCCCTTACCCTCTCCTGCACTGAAACTCCCTTCTGAGCTCCCTCCCGCATCCAAACTCTGTCCCAGATCCTGCATCCCAACCCTCTTCCCAGCCCTGAGCCCCATCCTGCACTCTGAACCCCTCATTTCTGGCCCTGCCCTGGAGCCTGCATCCCCAACCCAGAGCCCATACCCTTGCCCACACTCCAACCCCCTGTCTCAGCCCAGAGCTGCCTCCCACACTGCAAACCCCACTGCTCCAGCCTGGAGCCCCCTCCTACACCTCAAACTCTTCATCCCTGCTCCACTCCAGAGCTGGCACCCGAGCATGGAGCCCCCTCCTTTCTGGCCCCACCTTGGAGCCCTCACCCTCACCCCCACCCATACCCCAACCCCTAGCCCAGTGAAAATGAGCAAGGGACTGGGGGAGGGGGATGGAGTAGCAGGGGCAGGGCCGCAGAGAAGGGGCAGAGTGCGGACAGGGCCTAGGGGAAGAGGCGGGGCAAGGGTGTTCGGTTTTGTGCAATTAGAAAGTTGGTAAGTAACCCTAGCTTTCACTGCTTACAGAAGTGCCCATCCTTGGGCCTAGTCCAGTGACTGATCCAGTTGCTAGCTTAGACCAGTCCAGGTTATGTTCCATGCTGCCCCATCTAGTTCTGTGCCAATGCCAGTCACAGGTCAGACCAGAGGATTCTGCTCACCACCTGAAGAAGCTGCTTCTAATAGAATCACAGAATCATAGAATATCAGGGTTGGAAGGGACCTCAGGAGATCATCTAGTCCAACCCCCTGCTCAAAGCAGGACCAATCCCCAATTTTTGCCCCAGATCCCTAAATGGCCCCCTCAAGGATTGAACTCACAACCCTGGGTTTAGCAGGCTAATGCTCAAACCACTGAGCTATCCCACCCCCCAATACTTTACCTGTAACAACATGGAACTGCTCAAAAAGTCTAAGGGCTGCCTGCCTGCAGTCATGTAATTCAGAAAGGGTCTAGACTTTTTCCACTGGGGAAGAGAAGTGCAAAGGGAAAGGTCTGTGGGTCCCTGCCTGTCTGTGCCTGCCTGAAAGGACTTGAGGCTGACACTGAGTTTTTCTTGGGCTTAGGATCCCCTTTTTCTTTGTTTCGTAGACAGTAACTTTGCCACAACTTAGCCTAAATATTTCCCCCTCTGGCAATAAAGGCTAGTACTTTGTTTCCTGCATTGGGCTCATACTGATTGCCGTTACAGATGCATGCAGAGATGTTACCTAGGTGCTCTCCCCTACACTGAAAACATTGACTGGCCAAAACAGTGTTATGAACAAAAGCGTAGATCAACCTGGGAATATATTCAGTCCTCTTGGGATTGCTATATATCTGTGCATTAAAACAACTGAGTGGCAATAAAATATTTTTACAATGCTACTGGAAGATTTTAATGTTGGTCATATAAACAATTACAATTTCAGACTAATACTGTTTTTAACGTGGGGAGCCTTAAATGCAACTTTTATTATGATTTAAATGGTCCGAAAATAAATATGTGAAAGGAGTGTACGCAGAAGACAATTAGAAAAAGATTTCAGAGGCCTGATTTTTCATCTAATACCAGCGTTTATAACAATGAAACTTAATAGAGTTGCACCTGTTTCCCAGAGGGGTTGTGAGAAACTTTTTTGCAAAGTATCTTGAAAATCCACAGATGAACGGTACTTCAACACTGTACTATTAAAACTGAAATAAAGCTTTGACTAAAGCACAACGCACAACTTTTCTCTGGGTTTGGGGATAGCTGTCTGGCTGCCTAATGGGTGCAAAGAACATGGTTTATTTAAAAAGACTATTTGCATGGAAAATTGTTTGGTTGCTGCGCCTGCTGGAGCAGCTCTTTAGCACTTACAGGGTGCTCATGCTAGAATAAAATGAATGCAAAATATACGTCCTATGAAAACACAGAGCAGTGGGATTCAGCCTGGAGCTGGACAGGAAGAACTCGGGCAACATTTTCTTACCCCTGCAGGGCACCTCTGGGTCGTACTCTCAAGGTTTTATCCAGCAGAGTCAAGGGAAGACCCTCACATAATTCCCTCTGCTTCACGAAAAACAGCCACGATCAAGGTTGGGGCAGAGCCTGAGCTAGTCAACCCTTGGCAAAGGAAAGGTAGCTAGAGCCTGCGCGAGCCTCGCCCTGCGGGGCTGCCTGTTCTCCTCCGCAGGGGCGAGGGCCCTCTAGGCTCTCCCTGCTTCCCGTCGTCTGAGTCACCCCCTCCTCCGCTCCCGCCCGTCCTGCTGGTAAGGTCAGTACTGCACGTGCCCGCCCTCCCAGCCTTAATACGCGTAGTCCTGAGGTGGGAGGGGCTGTGGAAGGAGCCCCGCGGCCCCGCGAGCACTGCGCCTGCGCGGGGGAGGGCAGCTCTTTGCCCAGGTTTTTTTTGTGGCCCCTAGCCTGCGTCGTTGCGCCGTGCCGTCATAACTAAAAACCGCTGTGACGTAGCAAGCGGCGGATCTACGTATGTAAATTTCATCCTTCCCCTCTCCCCCACGGCGCTCGGCATCCGGGCTCTTTGGGCTGGAGCGGCCCTGGAGCGGGTCCCCAGCGGGTCAGCACGGAGCGGGGGCGGTGCAGCCTGAGGGCCCGGTGGGGGCGGGGTGTATATGGCGGCGGCTCTGTCCGCCCTGGCTGCGAGGCTCTCGCAGTCGGCCGCCGCCAGGTCCTACGGGGTCTTCTGCAAGGGGCTGACCAGGACCCTCCTCATCTTCTTCGACTTGGCCTGGAAGCTGCGGATCAACTTCCCCTATCTCTACATCGTGGCCTCCATGATGCTCAACGTCAGGCTGCAGGTGAAGGGGGCGGGGGGGATTCGCCGTCCCCGTCCCCGCCGGGGGGCTTCGCGGCAGGCGGGGCGGACGTGGCTGCGCTTGAGTCGGGCCATTGCAGGCGCCACTAACGCTTCCCTCTCAGGTTGGCTCAGGTGCCCGCGGAGCTCCCCGTGCTGCCAGGGACGCAGGGCACCGTTGTCGTCTTAATCTGCCTCAAGGGAAACTTTTGCGCTCGCTCCCAAGTGGCGTGAGCTTCAGGTTGTGGCTGCGATGCGTTTTGTGCACGTCCTGACTCGGGAGGGCGTTGTGCCACGAACACGTTAAAAATTCTGCACACGATATTTTAAAACTCGGCGGGTTTTATTTGTCAAGAAATAAATGCAGGGGCTCCAGCGTGGCAGTGGGGAGCACAGGCCACTGGCTGCGTGGAGGTGGGAGATCACCTCAGCTCCCCCCCTACCCCCAGGACGTGGACTCAGGGCCGGGTGCAACATCACCACTGACACAGCATAAGGACTGGGCCAGCCCCAGAAACACCCTGGGGTCCTGCTCCTCTATGGCAGGTGTGGGGCAGGCAGGATCCAAGTGTGGGGGGGATCCAGGTGTGGGACAATCTGGATGCAGGCAGCTCAATGAAGAGGTTTAGGTGTGGGGGACATCTGGATGCGCACAGGTTCATTGGGGGGGTTCCAGGTGGAGGGGCAATGGGACTCTGCAGGGGCTTCCAGGTGAAGGTGGTTGGGGCTCAGCGGGGAGGGCTGTGGGAGTGGGGCTTGGTGGGGTGGTGGTCTGGGTGCAGCTAGTTGGGGGTCAGTGGTGGGGTCTGGATGTGGGCGCTCGGGGGTGGGGCATCAGGGTGGGGGTTTGAGTGCAGGGAGCTTAGTGGGCAGTGGTCTGGGTGCAGAGGTATGGGTCTGGGTGCAGGGGGGCTCCTGATGCAGGGGTTGAGGTTTAGTGGGGTGGGGTTTGGGTATGGAGGGCTCGGGGAGTTCTGGATGTACCATGTGAGACTTGGTAGGGGTAACTGGGTATGGGAGGTCCAGATGCATGGGGTTTGGGTGGATGCGGGAGCAGCTTCCCTTACAGTGACCCCTCTCCCCATAGCTGAGGAGCAATGGGGGCATGAAGCAGGGGAGGATGCTGAGCTTCCTGCAGCTGGGGAAGGTTTCTGGGGGTGGGTCTGACACAGCCCCAGTCACTCCTTTCAGGGGAAGAGGAAGTCCTGTCCTCTCTTGTCTCCAGCCCAGATGGGACTAGCAGCTGATCCCGTCTCAAGGGAGGAGCCACTGGCTGGAGTGTCCCCAGCCCTGTGGTGATTTATCTCTCTGCCAGCTGCTCCAGGTGCCTGAAATGATGTACCTGCACTGCTAGGGATTGGTGTGTGACTGCTCTTGCAGCTTCCCTTTGCTTCCCTGTTTGAAAGTCATTTTTCTGCGGGGAAGCAAAGAAATCTGCGGGTGACATGAATTCTGCGCATGTGCAATGGTGCAGAATTCCCCCAAGAGTAACATCCTGTTGTGTAAATTTAAAAACAAAGACAAGTACGATTGTGGCTATGGTGTTATCGGATCCTACACAGCACAGTCACTATAATAAGCAATAAGTGACTATTATACTGCTCCTTCAGCTTGCATGTCATTTTGTTTTTCTTTGTAGGATACATGTCATATTTAGTGTTCCAGTTTGTCTGTCTGTCTAAATAATTGTATTAGCATATATAGGTTGAGACAAAATCAGCATAACTACCCAAAGGAGCAGTAAAAATTAGTTTTCTGGTAGAGATTGACTTTCAAATTCAATAAAAATTGTCCTACTAGGAAACCCAGGATAACTTGATGCTTACAGTAAAATATACATTTTTACGCTTTTGATCTGAATGCAAAACAAACTATTTGGAGCCTGCTTTTGCAAGATACAGAGCTCCCGCTATTTCATCTAGGGGGCCAATGGGAATTGGAAACTCCTCATCTGGAGGGTTGGGCCTTTACAATCTGCCTAAGGATGTGAGCCTACTCTCACAGAAGGTGGTGAATGTTTTGCTGTTGACTTCACTGGCAATAGAAGAGGGGCCCTGATGAGGCAAGCACTTGAACAGCCTTTCTGGCAGATCAAGCAGCTACTCAGTGGGAAGGAAGAAGGGGGAGTGGGAGTGACTATAGAAAAGTGGGGAGGGATAGCTCAGTGGTTTGAGCATTGGCCTGGTAAACACACGCTTGTGAGGTCAATCCTTGAGGGGGCCATTTAGGGATCTGGGGCAAAAATTGGGGATTGTTCCTGCCTTGAGCAGGGGGTTGGACTAGATGACCTCCTGAGGTCCCTTCCAACCCTGATATTCTATGAAGGTCTCTGAAGGCTTGGTTGTGGTATGTTAGAGGACAGATGTTATGACCACTTGAGGCCCGTAAAGGATGAAACTTCTAAATCTAGCAAATAGAATGATAAACTGATAGGGAGACCGAATGGACCAGAGGATTGACGCATTGGATATGGAGATTTTCTCTTCTTACACCTGTCTTTCTGTGCTACAACTCTTAAAATTTGTAAATAGTTAGTGACGTGTCTGGATATAAGCCATGTTTAGCTTCACACACAGTATTCAGTTAGTAACAATGGCAGCTATTTCATCCTTGTCTACTGCCTGTGTTGGCAGATCTTGTAATAGGATCAGCATCCTGGTTTGTTGCAATATACATTGTAACCCCTAAACATGCTTGTGCAATCAGTTTGCCTGGTGGTCTTTCCTCTGCGCTGTGTATGTTGTTCCATGTGCTGTCTGTGCCAATCTATGTGAACATTCTCCACACAATTAACCCACTGCTGTGGGCTTATGGTTGCCCAGTTTTTCCATTGAGTGCCTTGATACAAAGTTAGCAAGCACAGAAGGTAGCACACACAAACATGTCTTGGTGAAAATGAAACATTATTAAAACAGCTTTGATGGACATAGTAGTTGAGACTTTGCCTCTGACTGACTTTAATGTCCATGTTTAAAAATTAAAGGAAGAGAGACATTTAAAACTGATCTCTGATGTTAAGCCTCTGATCACTTACATACTGAAATCTTATTGGTTAAAGTAGAGAGTATTGTTATGCAATAAGTTTTCAGATTTGTCATTCGCTGAGTCACCTGTGATGCTTTCCACTACCCAACAAAGGTAAGCTCTAACTCATTGAATTTAAACTGCAAAAGAGGAGAAACCAGCATTAAATGTGCAACAGGGTAGAGGGACACTTGCTATTAGAGGCCATTATCTTAAATTTTGTGTATAGAAATAACCTTTTATAGTATTAATATCCACTTTCAGCTGTATATGATAAATCTGCTTGAACATATTCAAGGAAAAGAGATAGTATAGTTTGTAATGAGGTCCCCCTTTTAGGGTCCTCCACTACGTTCTGCTATTGAGCTATTCTTTTTTTCCTTCATGATATGGAGATCCCTAAATAATACCTGGTAATACTGATATGTAGTTTGGACATGATGAAAAGGTGTATATTTTACTTTAAGAGAAGCAACTGAAGATGGAGACTGACCATGAGTTAATTTCCTGTATTCATTTTTTTTCTTTCAGGTTCATATTGAGATCCATTGACTTGTGACTTGCTGTGCTTATTGTCTGTGTTGCAGCTAGGGTTACTAATATTCTGTATTGCTGTTTAACCAAATGCAAAGTCTGAAGGACAGAAGAGCTATGATTGTCTCCCATGTGAATATGGAGGAGGAAGAAGACTTAAACCATGAACATTTATGTGAAAGTGGCCCAAATAGCCAAAATGAGATCCTTCACCTTCCAGACGTGTGTTCCTTGTTGAATAATTCTCACATTGATGTTAATAGTAGCTTACAAAAAGAATTCTTTTCTCTTAAGATCAGGAATTGCTCTTTATTTAAGGCTGTACCTTTGCCTCATATTGGCAAGAAAATGCCTCCTCATTTGAGTGAACCAACAAGGTTAAATTTAAGTGCAGCTGTCTCGTCAAAGGATTCATCTCATCTGCTCTTTTCAGCTGAGAGAGGACGACTTGATAAGGTTTTTAACCACTTTGATAGTACTTCTGTGACAGAATGGCTGGAGAAAGCATATAGTTCCATTAGTGACTTGGGTGTCTGGTGTTGCACTGGAGATAACTTTGTACATTTTGCACATTTCTGGCTGTCAGAGCTACACTACAATCAAAAAAGGCAATTGTTGGAATTAGAAATGGGTATTATTGAGGATGAATTGCAACTTGCATTTCTTGAGGAGTTGGATTCTGAACTGCAACCTTCTGATCTGCATTCCATCCTTGCTGCCACATTGAGTGAATATCCTATGGGACTACTGAGCAACCAGAAACTGTATATTTTCCTTGACTATTTAAACATCATGTCTTCAGAGCAAACAACTGGATATAAAAAAATGCTTTCAAGTGTAAAATACACAACAAATAATCCTCAAGTAACACAGTGGCTACTAGCTGTACGAGCTTTTGTGCTAGCAAATCTCTGGCATGCAGTAGTGAAGGTAAATGCAAAATAATGCTGAAATTTTGATAATGGCTGTTTTTAATATTAATAGAAAAATATATATGATTAAATTAAACGGCGCTGAGACAAAGTTAGAGTTCAGGTTTTAGTGAGAGCTATGCAATTAAAATTAAGTGGCACTCGGAGTTGCTAATAAAACACTCTTGTCTAATAAGTAATGGGAAATATTCTATGGAATACCATAACTTCTGGATTCAGGAGATTTTAATTTGGCTTATTTAGGATTCATACAGCTCTCAAATGAGTTTCTCACATTAAAGCTGTCTGAAACAGTTTTGGCTTTAATTTTATAGCACTGATCTATTTTTTTTTTTTAAAGGGTCTGACCTAAATCTGTGCTTTTGGCTGGTGTTTATAGTCCCCTATTGGAAAGTTCCTACCTTTAGAATTCAGTCCATCTATCTCAGCACAGTTATTGTTTTTTAAACCTTTGACTCCAAAAGCATTGTGTATATCAATTAACTGAGAGATTCTGAAGGTGAGAACTCCACTATAGGACATCTCTCAAAACAGTTTTTTTTTTTTTTTTTTTTTTTTAGAGAAGCGGTGTTAGTTTCATTTAAAGAATGTCTTCAGTGAAACTTGCTTGTGTGCTGTAGACAAAGGCCTATCAGTGTCTCCCTTATAAGTAACTATAGTTGCAGGGGGTTGTCTCCTTTCTTTAAAAAACAAACCTTAATTATGACTGAATCTTACTGGAAATATGAAGCCCACTCGGGGATGGGGGAGTGGGGCTGATGTGCCCAGAGCATTGAGGCAGAGGTGTGAAAAGATAAAAACTCTAATTTTTTGCACTCCCCTGATCCTGTTGCAGTTCTGGTGACTTGGTCCCACTGCATCCTGAGGGCAGCTCTGTGGTGGCTGCAAACAGTCCTGTTGGGGACCAGAAATGTGGCTAGTAATGTGCAAAACATAGGGCCATGTCCCCTTTTCCCTGCTATGCTGGCAGGCTGGTAAACAAACGTTTACACTGCCTCTGTAACACTGAAATATCATCCTTACCCTGAGATGATCCTTCCTAAGCCTATTAAACTCTCTTTTGGACAAGCTTATGCCAACAATTCTTTGCAAATTAGCCACATTGCATTGAAGAATTTGGCCCTTAAGAACTGATTCCACAAACCCGTATTCATATGAGTAGTCCTATTGATTTCAATGCCCCAGGTTGTTGTTGTTTTCAAAATTTTGAAAATAATTCAATACACCTTTAGGCTTCTAGGAGTTCAGAAAAGAAGAAAAGTTTCTCTTTTGTTGCTTTCAGAAGTGGCCTTTTATTTGCTTTAAGTCCCAAATATGGATTGACTTATGTGTTGCAGTAGAAGGAAGAGATTAAAAAATATTTTTAAATTTAGAAAAAAAAATTATTTCATGTGCACTTTAAAATTTATATATGTAGTTTTAGAGCTTAGATCACATGTGTACCAGCTACATAATCAGCAGAGATGTCAAAGTAGTCATACATTATAGATAGTAAACAGCTGTGAGGGAGCTGTTACTGTCTTGGGCAAAAATTAGACTGTAATGGAACCATTATGTGTTCTATAACTCATGTCAACTTTGTTTTTAGTAAAAGCTCACAGTTCTGCGTGGTGAGAATACATAGTCAATAGCATTAGAAATTTGACAATTCTCTAAAAAGTCAATACTGAGTTGTAGATTAAATTATCAAAAGCTACTGATCTATTATGGAAAAGGATGAAAATTGTTAATTTAGAAATTTTTCTCCCTGCTACTTTTTGGGGGCAAGTGACGTAAAGTTTTTTCTTATTTTTAAAGCTATAGTTATGGGCAAAGAATTAGGATCACTTTTCCTATACATTAAGTGTTTCAAAAGTTCGTCTCCATTTTTTGCACTTGGTTGCAGTTTTGTATCTGCATTTATTGTTGCATGGACATCTAAGAACAATGTACTCCAATTATTTATGCTTGTAAAGCCAGGCTGAACACTTTGTCCCTTGGTTTATCTTCTCCTGGTGCATGTTTCTTTCTTAATCATTCCTCTTCTTTTTGGTGACATCAGTTACTTTTAGAGATGATTTTGATGTACACAATGTCTGGGAATAAGGAGGAGCAAATGAAGGTGTAAGAAATAGATTGCCCCCCTCACCCCCACTTTTTTTTTTTTAAACCTCATAAAGACAAACATAGCAAAAACAGCCTGACTAGAATGTTTTTACATAAGCCTGTTGTAGGGTGGCTTTAACATTCCTTTTGAATGTTGCGAACAAGTTGTTGTTCTATGAAGGGACTTCTGGTATGATGATTATTGTATACTACAGACATGATCACATAGTCTTGTCATGGCGAAATATCTATTAACTTCCCTGAGTGTGTGGCTTTCAGCCATGATCATGGGATTAGGTTAAACAGTCTGCAATAACTAGACACAGAAAGGTGATTGAATTGTCATTTGTCTCCTCTATGTAATCTTTTAACAACATTTAAAGAGTGTTAATTCTGAGGGAATTAAATCCATTCTAATAATAATAATTTAAGATGCCTTGAATTTGATTTGTTGTAAACCTAAAAGGTAACTTAAACATTCCATCTGAGACTGAAATAAAAGGATGATTTAGTGTGGTAGCATTTCACATGCCATACACTGCACTTCAAGGCTGGAAAGCATAAATCGAAAGCAGTATTCTTGCACTACTAGAATTATCTGGCAGAGACAGCAACACAGAAATGTCAGTGTCTTCCCCTGGGAGGGAGAATTGTAAACCAAAGGGGAGGTAGCCTTTCATAGATGGGTAATATTTATACACCTGGCTACTGTGTACAGTTATGTGTACACCATTAATAATTTTTCACAATACCTGATGTGATGGTCTCATCTCAAAAGAGGGAAAATGTCTGGACTAAAAGCATTGAATCGGTTTTCAGGGAGTTTCATGGCCTCAGTAAATCCGATGTAGGACTCAGTTTTCACAGTAAATGCTTCTCTAGGGTTGAGATTGTCCTAAGGAATCTGTTGTAGTAGGAAAGAATATATTTTAGTGGGTTGGGTAATTTCAAAAGACTAGAAGATGGCTTTTTTTTTTTTATACTTCCAATCTTTTGCTTGCTAAGTTATGGATGTCAGAAGTATTTAAAACATCGAAGTAAAATATAAGACTAGTCACTAAACAACTTAATGCTTTTAAAATTCAGTTTTATAAGGCATTGGTCAGTACCAAGCTCCTTCCTGAACTACATATCAAGAGTTCTGTTTCTGCTACTACAAAGCAAACAAACGAAGTGGTTACAGAAAGGTAAGAAAATTAAAAATCTAGTATTGAGAATTATCTAGTAACTAACTTTATAAACACATTTCTTGACTGTTGTGGAACTTAAGCAAATACTGCACTGCTCTTTTTAAAGATCACTTTAAGTATGTTTAAAACAAATATTGAATAATGCCTTGAGCCTTTTTTATGTGCCTGTGCAGAACTGTATGTGTATAGGCAAAACCACAGCCGTGTGTTTGAATGTGTAAACTGTCTTGGCCCTTTAGTGTTAAACTTCAAAAAGCAGTAGAAACTGTACTTAATATCAAGGCTAGTAGGTACTGCCATTCATGTAAATTACATGTATACCTCACAGGGAAACTTCATGGGCCCAGGCAAGGCATACCTGCAACATATTATGGGAACTGCTTGTTGTGGCTTATTTTCTGAGTTTTGAGGAACATACGTGCTTTGACTGAACTTTTTATGTTGTGTGCTGGAAAAAACATGGACTTTCTTCATAGGAGCAGGTCTTTAGCCTCTTTCTCATACTTTTACCAGTTTAGCAGAGAAAATGGTTTGGTCCTGTATACTTACTTCCCTCCTGCCCACATCACTACCCTCTCCTATTTTGGACAGGCTCCTCTGTATTTGGTTATCATAACAAATTTTGACAGTGAATGAACACTGACATCTGTCATGAGAGCTTATCGGTTTACCTATTAGTCTTATCAGATATACCACCTCAGTGGTAAGTTTATTTTGTTTGCTTTTTTTCTCTAAACCAGCTGCTTTGAAAAACATTTACCTGACAGTTCAAATTCCCACTCTTTTTTTACTGTTATGATTGTGAATTGTAATCTTATTTATGTTGTCAGATGCTTGTGGCATCAAATCTATCAAGGCCTGCAGCTAGTAACCAAAATAAGCACGTTAACTTATGCTCTGTGGATTTCTTGGTAAGATACTCTGTCATGAGTTTTTAAGAGAGGTTGAACTGTCTGAATAAACTTGGTTGCAATCTTTTTTCATAACTATTGTGTTAAATGAGGCATGTTTTATGACATTGGCTTGATCTTTTTTCTATAATACTTGAAAGATGTTGAAGCCTTTAGACAAAGTAACTTTAAAAATAAGTTCTACTTACGAATCTTCAATGTGATGAACCTCTCTTGAAATTAGACTAAAATCTATCATGTCCCATGTAAAATACACGATACACCTCCTCAAATAATGATTTATAGATCCACTTATGAAAATTCAGATAATGTTTTTCTCAGCCCATTCATATTTACAGATAAAAAATTTTCATGTTAAATACATTAAGGACATGTGGCTACTCGTTTTGACACCCAAATGTCAGAATAATAGCCTGAAAGTGATTGATTGAACATCATGCTCTAAATTTCAGTCATTGATTCTTTTTTTTTTGGTTGATTTTTGGATTGGTATGTGTTTTGAGGCTGGTCCTGCAGTGCTTGTGCAACCAAAACTCCCATTGACATCAAGGGGAATTTTGGGTGTCCACAGGATGCAGTATTAAGACTCGGGTTCAGATGGTCATTAAAGTGACACTGTTAATCTGAAACCTAATCCATTTCAAAAAGTAATCTAAGGGACTTTCAGGAATGGTCTCGGAGACTGTATAACCCTGCCCATTTTTGTTACTACTTTTTAATTAAAAAAAAAAAAAAAAGTCATGTTTTTCTGGTGTGTGGAAGACCTATACAGACTGGGAAACTGACTTAAAGTTAACAAACTGAAACAAATAACTTTGTTCTCTAATCTTTTGGTTATAGTCATCTTGAGTATTTACCACCTACTGTTAGGACAAGCAATTTTTGAAGTTGACAGTCTCTTTAAAATTAACTCACTCTAGATTAGCTAGTGCCTGATCTTCATCACTGAAGTCAGTGGGAGCCTTGCCATTGGCTTCAACTGACACAGAATCCATCCCCAAACAGTGGGTAACAATTTAGTTTTCAATGCTTATATTCATGGTAGTGGGAATTGTCTTGGATGTAAATGCTAAAACTCTTATAGGCTTTTGTACACAAAACAACTAAGTACTCTTTTTGGTCATTCTTTAAAACTCTTACTGCAACATAAAAATTGAGACGGTCTCCTAGGGTGTGTCAATCAAAAAGGTTACAAATGTATCTAAATGTGGCATACCAATTTCATGTAAGGAAAGATGTTTACAACAACTTTGTCTGTTTGAAACTCTACTATACTTTACTCTAACTCATGAGCGAGGATTTTCTGTTGTTAACTTAAAAACTTGTTCTGAGTGAAAGCAGGCTTTTTAATCATAGCACTAGCACTATATAAACTTATAGAAGCTGATGAATTATGATGCTGCTTACTTACACCACAGGAGGGAGTTAAACATCAAGCTTTTGAATAATTTTACTTACGTGACTGCACAGATTTTTCCAGTACAGTGTTTCAGTAGCCAAATCCATTCTCAAATATGCTGAATTTAACTTACTCCTACGGATTGTTACTGCAATTTTGTGTAAAAATGTATAAAGTTCAATATACAATAGTAACTTATTGTGATTGTTTACAGTTGAACTCTAAATGCCAATGAATGGTTTTATCAAACTGTTTAAAAAAGAAATAAAAGTGTTTTTAAAAACAAATTGCTTGTTTATTTTCTGATTTTTATAAACTGCAGTGTAATAGTTAAGTACTATGATAACAATCTACCTTACAAAACACAGATCATAGAGGCACTGTGGCTGGTATACAAATAACATCAAAATGCTGCAGTTCTCTCTACTTTTTAAAGTGGGGAGAAAATCTCAAGTGTCCCTTCCACAACAAGAATTGTAAGGGGGGAAGGGAGACTCCTCAGTACACAAGTATGAAGATATTGTCCTGAAGAATATGTAAACCAGTTCACAAGACACTGCTTCTCTTACAATACAAGTTTAGTTTCTTTAAGAGATGGAATCCAAGCCAGAACTTACACAACAGATTTTGCTGAATTCATAATATAGCAAGTATTCTCATACTTTGTATTTCTTTTTTATATCCATTCCTTACTCATAGGTGATAAGCAGTAGTAATACACCAATAATGATTTATCCAAATCCAGGATATTTCTAAACTGACTAGCTCTAAATTTGCATAATCTTTACATAATATCCAAGTTCAACTATGGATTTAAAAAAAAGGTAGTATATATGAAATTGCATGTTAGGGCTAGAATGGTGCATCATTGCATGGATCATGTCTCTTAATCTCTCACTCCTCTTAACAAGAGCACAGATTGTACCATGGGAGTAGCTTGTCAAAGTTACAAAGGCTGAAACATAAAAGACAGCCCTTTTTATTTGGCGTGATACTTAGAGGCCAAAACTATAGTTTCCCTCGGTCCACATACATGACTTCCATTAAAAGGAGTAGGAATTCTGTATGTGGAACAAGGAGAGAATATGCGTTCTTATTTCTGGATTTAATGGGTGCAGTCACTTGGGATAAATTGTAGAAGCAGAGCTACCTCAGTGACCCTATCTGCTAAGGATAGTAGCCTCACATAATATGCTGGGGTCCTACCACTTTTTTTCTGTCCTTGGTCTCTTAAAAATGAGGAGGTGTTTGTTTTTTTGTTTTTGTTTTTTCCAAAAGACCCAGATCAATCTCTCATAATTCCCAAAGGACCAGAAGTGCTGCAAAACCCCATTAAGGGAAACTTTCCTTGAGAGGTGGAGATTGGGGGGCTACAGAAGAGGCCTTATTGGACTGTCAGGTGCTGGGTCTAGAGATAGCACCTCTCCCTTCTAAACATAAGGAGGAAATCTTCACATGAAGGATCTCCTCTGCATGCATATAAGGAAGGGATGCTCTGAGCCTCTTCCTGCCTTTAATGTGGCTCTATTTTATTCCCCGAACCACGCACCACTTAGCATCTTGACTTTAATTTTTGTTCATCTTGCTGAATGACTTCTTCAGAATCAAGGTAATTTTGACTACCTAGTCACTTTACCAGATATTCCAAAATTATATTTCCATGATTGCTGATTAAGATACTTAAACTAACAAGTTTACTCCCTCCTCTCCATCTTTTCCTCAATCTTACACAATTTCTGTTGTAAAATTTATATTAATTCAAGATCATGATTTCTACATCAAGTGGAAATGGAAAGCTACCACCACAATTACTACCCAAAGTCATCACTACAATTATTACTAAATTACACCAGGATTGACCAGACATGGAGAACGAACTACCTTCCTGGCTTTGGTGAGGAATATCATAACTGCTGCAGGTTGGAGGACACTCTGAGGCAAATATGCTGCTGCTGTTCCATATGCTATATTTATTCTGTAGAAAAATGGGACTTTGGTCTCCAGGGCAATTGGGCGGGTACCCTTCTCGAACACAAAATTCACATTTACAACTAAAATTTTTTTTTAAATGGATAGTGAGTGAGGGTAAAGGCTCTTGAAAGCAGCAGCAAAGGGAAGGAAAAAATGAATACTGGAATTTCCTAACAAAGCATATATTAAAGTCACAACTGTGCCATTTTTATATATGCAGATAGTCATCTTCATAGATCTGTAATGTTAGTGAAAATCCAGCTTTTGTCTACTGTAACTTTTAAAAGTTTGAATTGTTCTTTCCTTCATGATTCTTTGAGTTGCAAAGGTTAAGCTTTCTGTCCTTTGCTCCTTTTTGTGCCATTTAGCATCATTTCAGCTATGGCTGCAGGAACGTACACTGCTTTGGAGGCAAAGTCGTGTGCGAGTCAAACATGATGCATTACATTCACTGTTTCTCTTTGTGGAAAAAGCCATGGTTAGCAAAATGCTGCCTTTAAAGCAGCAGAAGGAGCTCATATCTGACATATGATCTAAAGTCTCCAAAAACACACTGGCTATTCCCAGGTTGTTTCCAATGCAATTATAGCAGGATTGTTCTTTAAAAATCACCTGCAAAAGAAGTTGAAGGGATTTTTTTCTTCTTCTTCACTGAGCCATAAAGAGAGCCTGAAAGCTGGTTGATTTTTTTGTTTTTTAAATCAGTTCAGATTGTCTGATGTGGAACTCTGGCCTCCTGATGTCAAAATTCTATCAGACAGAGCTAAGCAACTGAGAAAAGGGAAAATTAATGTAAGTATATAAAACTTCAACGCCAAAGTCCAATAAGCACTTGTGAGAGAGACCACCTTTACTAAAATTCAATCCTCCAACTTCTTCAGTTAGGCAGTGACAGAGCTTGCCTAATCAACATTTGAGATCACTAAGAAGTCCTACAGCAAAAGTAGGGAAAGCTAGATGTGACTTTCTGGATACTTCTAAGCTGAATAAACAAGCAAAGAGGAAAAAAATCTCTTCAGTTCTTTTTGCATTATAAAGACCAAAAGGGCACAAAACCAATTTCAAAAGAATAATTTGCATGTTGCCTTTGAGGGAGGAAACTTCGAGGTCTTATCGTCAACCTGTTTAGTGCTTATAAAATGTTTTGAAATCTTCTGAGTTGTAAGAAGAGCAAAGTTTTTACAAATATTGTATCTTCTTGAAAGATTCTGTTATGTATTCCTTAATCTCTTAACTTAGACTTAAAAAATCCACAGGATGTAACTCTTCTAAAGCTGAGTTTCCTATTGAAAGGATTCACAAGAGCAAAGGGTAAAAGGAAAAAAAAAATCCTGAAAGACAAATGCTTATCTGTTGCTCACTGAGCAAAAAGCCCAAGTGACACAGGCGACCATCTGAAACTTTGCTCTCATTTACTTGCTCTGATGAGCAATTACTCTCACTTTTATTCTCTTACTCTCATCTGTTCTGAAGTCTATGAAACAGCTCGTGTGAGTAGCTGCTCACCAGAGTAAGTAAAAAATTTTTGCAGTCTGGCCTTCTTACAAATTAAATCTCTGGATCAGCAGCCCATCAGTAGGGGAGTCAACCTTATCCCGTTTGCCTTTTCTTGTCTACCTTTCAAATCCAATATGCACACTGGTGGCACGGAACGATAAATTTCTGCCTAGTGGCTTCCTCAAGGATTGGAGCAGCACTAACATTTCTTGTTTCTGATCTTTGCTCATAAGCAGGATTCCCTAGAGTGAAAGAAACAAGATATGAAAATTGCTTGGTTTTGTGCCATTCAAAAAATGCTACCATTTCTGGTCTAGGTTATGGACTAATCGGTCTGAAGCAGTTCATTGCAAAATCTTTCTTGAAACCTCACCTCATCAGTCTGGTGATTTTTTTTTTTATTTTAAATTATCAGATACATATATATTCAATATTTTTATAAACAGACATTTTAATAGTACTCTCTAGCATCTTCCTAAAGGCTTGCCTGCTATGCACCTTCAGCCACTTATTTTGAACCAGGTTTCTGGATGATGAACTTTCTATTAGACTGAAAATATGAGGGTATTGTGTAAGCTTAGCTTACACATCTGTCTGTCTGTCTTACATTCCTCTCTTGCTCTTCAGAGGAAAACTAATCAAGGCAGACCAATATAAGTTAAATGTTCAGCCTCCTTTCATCTTATGCCACCCTCCAGCTGCTTTTGAGTGATAGCGTTTGTACAGACTGTAGCACTTTCCAAGTCCTTCCAGTCTAGTGCTCGTGTCCTCTCTACAATTTGATGGTCAATTCAAAAGCTCTGTGACCTATATTGTTACCACTGCTGAATGTGACTTTCAGAACTCTTCTTACTTCATGTTTTCCTTTTATGCTCAGTCATTCATTTGTCGTTGGTAATTGTATCTTCAGATCACACTCTCCTTTGGCTAAATTACTTGTGGTTGTCAGCAACCTCCTAGCTTGTGCGAGTTGTCATTTCAGGATGGTTTTTATGGGCACTTTGTCAAGCTGTTTTTGACACTTGTTCAATTTTAAATTCATTCTAATGTGTCTTCTTCTAGTATCTAGAACACAGCCATGTAGTCTGAAAGAGTCTCTTTATCTCTTTTATAGCAAGTGCTTTAGGCTCCTTTTTAAAATTTGCACTGTTGAGACAATAATATCCAAAGCCTACAGTTCCATTTTGCTGTTTGAAAATGGCTACTATTACTATCATTATTATGAAAAATGTTTTTATCACTGAAAATACCTGATAAGCCTTTGTTAGCTATGTACACTTGACATTCTTCAATTGGTGGTCTGCCTGAGAAGGAGTTGCACTTCAATTCCTAGCAGGAATTCCAGGCTTGACAAATATTGACTTAAAGGACAATTTTATCTCTTTTGCTCAGCCCAACAGTCTGAAAATCTGATAGGAAAGGAACACTTCTTCCTATGAATGAGCTGCTACCTGTACTGTATTTGGAAATTAATTTTTAATTGCTATTGGCATCAACCTTGCTTAAAAAGGGATACAACTTTGGATACTGGCAAAATGGAAGCCTAAAGTAAGAAACTGTAAACCAGTTTGGATCATGCTTTAGAACTAGTTTAATTTTAATAATCTTAATGTGGAGTTTAATTTTTTCTGGACAATTACAAAGCTGTGTTTTTGTTGCTTTAATACTGGTTTAAAAATCCCTTGAATATGGTGTCCATTATGGCAGCACTAGAAGGACTCACAATTCTTCCATACTACTATATTTGCTAATTCAAATATATACATTCGCTTGTCCATAAATATATTCCTACAATGGAAGATAAAGGAGAGGTAGTGAAATTTAGTAGCTAGAGCACAGGACTGGTAGTCCAGATTACCAATTGCATTCCAGACTCTGCTAGTGCCTGACTGTGTGATACTGGGCAAGTTACTTAATATCTGTCTACCAAAGCTTTCCCTTCTGTCAGGTGGGGATAGTACCAGGTTCCTGAATGCCTTTGAAATTCACTATATAAATACAAAATATCATGATAATGGCAAAAAATAAGAGAATTCACTGTCACATTTAAGTTTAAGCACATTGTCAGAATTTAACAATTGACATACATAACAATTAAATGGCCAAAGTTATAGCATACTCCATAGACTTCCACAGTTATAGAAAACCACTAGAAATCCTCATAAGTTTATAAAATGGCCTCACTTGCTATTTTTTTGAATGACTTATTTTATAATGGACTTTGGATGACTTGTTTTTTTATGGCTTTAATGACTGTGCCTTTCTTAATTCTTAGAAAATTATATAGGACTGTAAACAACCATTGGTAATCAGCCTATTACAAACTTCCATGCATTATTTTTATCATTTTATCTTCCTTATGAAGAAATGTTACATACATTTTTTTTTTCTTCCTCAGAGCTCTACAGAGTGTCCAGCTGGGATATGCTGATGTCTTGCATTATCTTCTTATAAACCAGCAGCTTGACCTTGATGCAGTAGATGAAAAAAATCGAAATCTCATATTTTTAGCCACTATATATGACCAACCAAAGATACTGGACTATTTTCTTGACATGGTCAGTTGACTGAAAAAGTTACATTAAATACAATACATTAAAATGTATTAATTAGGAACTCTATAGGGTTTATAACAAATTAGAATGGCTAAAAGGTGTGGGTATAAAAAATTAATTCAGAGCTCCTTAATTTGATTTTTTGAGTGCAAAAGACTCGGATTCTGCCCTGCTCTTCAGTCACTCCACCAGTGATTGTTATTTTGCAATCATATTTCCTATTTTAAAAAATGTTCTCTCTCCCCTCTTGTATGGAAGAACCACATAACTAGAGGAAACTAATTATACTCAAAGGCTGTCAAATGCATAAATAAACAAGATAAAACAGAAAAATAAATGTTTGCCCTCTATTCTTTCAGTTACACTTAGCTGTTATCTGGAAAAATAATAGTTAAAAAAAATATAGAAAGAAGTGTTACTTAATTTGCCTTGTTCCCAAGTGTCAGTGAGGGGTGCAGTTAAATTAAAAAAAAGAAAAGAAAATTAAACACAGGTGTTGATTATTAGCGGATGGGTGGGGGGAGGAAGGGGGAGAGAAATTTCTTTATCCCCACAGACAGACTCCAAACTCCAGAGCTGAAGAGTGGTGGTTGTGAAGTCCTACATTAAGTTATGGTAGACATCTTAATGAGCAGAAGCTGACAGGTCTTGGAAGCGCTCTATGTGGTTCTTGGACTTTTCCAGTTTGGGGATAAATTTGGCACCAGCTCTGGCTATCCAACTTTGTGGCATCATATAGAAACTGTTGTTTTCTTTGGCAGAAGCAGTTTCTGAAAGATATCAGCAAGCCCAAAATATTATTGTTAATTTTAATTTTAAAAAAATACACAGTAAGTGAATTTGCTCATGAAGTGAAAGACTGGTTGCATAGAAAATTGTTGCCTGTTTGTTTAGATTGTAAACTATTCAGGTCAGGGACTGTCTCTTACTTTATCTTTGAATAACTTCTAGCACAATGAAGTCCTGATTTGGGCCAGACCCCTAAGTGCTATTGTACACACAATTTTTCCACAGAAGAGCTATAGAAGTAGTGCAAGTTTTCCCACATTATTATGCTAATGATGCCTTCAATCTGTTTGGAAGCCCACCTTGGACGTCAAGAGGGTACTTCAGTCTTCATGTCCATTCAGTTCTGAGCCTACTTTCTGAGGCTGGATGTTTCTCAAACACCTTAGTGACAGACACTGTAAAAGAACCTAGAGAGAACAAGAGTTCCACTTAGAGCTGACTATTGAATTAGGCTTGATATGTCTACTAAGAAGAGGACTAAAAATCACTGAGTAATTCCACACAGCCACTAGATGGGTGTAATGACTTTTGATCATTACAGGTTTGGGACACACCTGAGCCTGTTACCCAGAGATAAAAGGCTTTATATTGTATTAATATAAAATATGGAGGCGTTGTTCTATGGTCTGAAATATAGATACTTTTCTCATTGTAAATCTGTTTTGGTTGTTCAGCTCAAAAATGTTTTCCTGCTTATTTTTCATTCTAGGGACTTCCCATACCTGATGTAAACCAAGCAGCAGAAAATGGAAACACACCACTCCATGCTGCAGTGAGTACTGGAAAAATGCACCTTGTATCTTTGCTGCTGCATTATCCTGGAATTAATGTGAATTTCCCAAATTCCCAGTGTGATGGAGCTACTGCACTACATCTTGCTATTGTCTATGGTAAACTTTCTCACACATCATATTTTCTATGGTTGCTGTCAGAAGTTTAGACTTCTAAGAGGACTCTATTTTTAAACCCCAATATATGTGGCTTTATAATGTAAAAAAGGCAAAGAATGTTATTGGATTTTTTTAACCTTTTCAGTTGACCTTTCAGTACTTGTAGTTAAGGAATCAAATGATTGTCTAAGTGCTTAAGAGCTCTTTGTCTATTTACAAATATATGTATCTCAGCTCTGCTAAATCTGAGTGAAATACAACCATGTTTTGAAAAGGGATGGGGGAGCAGTTCGTACAAAATATGGCATAATATTCCATGGGAATATTAGTGGCTAGGAAAAAAGCCATATCAGGAAACTGTTCTCTGCAAATCTTGGCTTGCAAAAGTTTGCAGGATAGACCAAGACATTGTGAATATAAGGATACACAAAGTAATGCCTAAAGAATATTGTATGGAAGGATTAGTCTGTGAGGAAGAAAAAAAGTTATGTATCAGGCAGGTTTCAAAAGGTTTTTCCTGTGTGAGGAGGAGACTGCGTTTGATTATCTCTTTAGTGAAGAATTGTTACTGCAGATTTTTATAACTGGACTTACTACATTTTTGTTTTTATGATGTAGAAATTCAGAAAATACTTGTCATTCCCTTTTTCATCACCGCACGTTTTAAAGGTCTTTCCATTTTGATTGTGCTGCTAGCATATGGTGTTACACCTGTTAATCTTTATTATATGTTTTTAACAAAAGCAGGCTGACCAATTCTGTTAAAATGTTCTAAGCTTTTATTATATAAAGGAAAAAAACTTCCCCAGAATCTCCTAAAATTCTGTTTTTTGTTTTGTTTGTTTGTTTTTTTTCATTTATACTCCAGTAAATGGAGATACGGTATTCTGTGCAAATTTATTATTAAAACAATATTCTTGGACATCACGTATGTTGCCTTAGATTGTTTTGGGAATTAAAATAGTGTTTTTAAATTTAAACAGATATTTAAAATAGGTGAACTAATTTTGTTTTTCCACAAAATATAAGAAATATAGATGTAATATTAACAGAAGTTTTTGGACTCCAAAATCCTCTTCACCATCTTTGTTTCATCTAGGGCACTTGGGAATTTGCTATTTATTGCTGAATGCTGAAGCTGATGTGAAAAGCCTCCTGGGAGATCTAACGCCTGTACAACTTGCTGAGAATTTTGGTAATGAAACTATAACCAAGTTCATAAAGATGCATGTTAAAAAACTGAAACTTGAAAATAAAATGTTTGCCTGACTATGTAAAGCATAATAGCATTTTCCAATGTATCTATTTAATATTGTACATTACACCTATTTTAAACTTCTGACATTACAGTGCTGCTTTTATCTGAGGCTTGGCAGCTTGCCAACATTAATTTTTAGTGATAAATTCTGCTATACAGACCTGAAAGTTTTTATATCTTAGGCCACTTCATTCCGTTATTTTATTGTCTTTCTGGTTTTGTCTGTTCTCAACTAAATATATATAAACATATAAATGAAAGGATACATATAATCTCCTGCATATTAAAACCAACACTGGTTAGTTTTTAGGTATAAAAATACAGATAATATTGATTTCAGTTGTACTAACAGTGAACCAGATTTTTACACTGTTATAAATTAAGATGTTAATCAATTTGACTCCTAAGTATTTTCTGGATTATTTATGTGTGACATTTTTTAAGACAAGATTTTCAAAAGTGACTAATGATTTTTGGTGTCCCCAAGTATTTGAGTGCCCAACTGAGACCCCTTAAAGGAGCTACATAATCAAAGCATTAACCCTCTGAAAATGAGGCCCCTTTAAGGGGGCTTCAAATTTGGGCATCCCAAAACTAAGGTACAAGAATAACTAGTTAGTTTTTGGGAGCAAGATTTTCAAAAGTAACTAGTAATTTTTTAGTTGATTGTCAAATATTTGTCTATTCTGATTTGACACTGATTCTTTTTTTGTGTGATTATTTTAATTTAAGTACACAAACATATTTCAGATGCAAGTTTTTTGCAGCAATTTTTTCCCCCTTTACTAAGAATCTTGCTTTAGGTTGTGAATATATTTTCAAATTATTCCAAATAATAAACGAGCGTCAAAGCAAACATCTCATATAAAACTATATATTTTAACTGGATGGCAAGGGCAAAAGGAAATAAAACCAAGATTAAGAAATTCTGACAAATTAAAAGTTACTATAGAACACTATACAATTTTGATTACTAGAACACGTGGATTTCATTACGGAATAATTCATATTTAGTGTCGAGGCTTTAAAAGGTTTTACAGCTACTTACCAGAGTAAAATATTGTTAACATACTTGAAATGAATTGAGGTTTACACTTTTTAAATTTTTTTATTAAAATATTAATTAAAACAAATTACAGTTAAATAATGTTACAAAATTTATATGATCTTAAAGTAATAGCTGACATTATTTTATAGCCACCTTTTAGGACATTAATAATGGTAGTGATTTTTCCTTTATTTAGCACTTTTTATGACTAAGTGCTTCATAAAGGATGTTTGTACTTAAAAGGCTTCACCCTTGAGATGTATCCACCTGTGGGCGATAGCCAGTCTATGCCCTGAACACTGAATAGAAGTGGAGGTGAGGAGAAATTCTGGCCAAAGATACCAAGGCAAAGCCTTATTCTTTCAGAAAGTGCTATGTGATCTTTAATATCTCCACAGAGCGCAGAAATTCCATTTAAGCATTCTCCTTCAAGGTCTACGTGCCAGATTTACTTTAACCCTTGGTTTATGGCTAGAGGCGCTAGCTTTCATCCTGGCCACCAGGACTTTTATGCTCTCTGCCCAATATTTTTTTAAATCCTCACCATCTGCTCACTATTGGAGGTTGCTTTCTTACCCTGTTGTTCAGCAGGCAGACGTCCACCTGTTGGAGGCCTTTTCTCTCCCTTTCCTCACCAGTCACTGAGCAAGGGGGCTATGTTTGACTGAAGGGCGGAACCAAGAGGAGTGAACTCAGCGAAGGGATCAGCCAGAGAAAGGATGAGGAGTCTCAGCTCACCCAAGAGAAGCTAAGCAGAGGTGGTAACAGCAGCAATCTGTAGTAGGAGGGCCAATCCGAAGCTGCCTTCTGCTATTCCATATAAAATCAAGACATCAGGAAGAAGTAGCAAAGCCTAGAGTGTGGAAAGCATGGTGGAAGAGAGTGAGCAAGTTGAGGGGACAGTGGCCAGAGGGAAAAAGACAGAGCCTCTGCTGAACCAGTGGCACAGGATCAGCTTCACCAGGATCAGCTCCACCACTTAGACAAGGACTAAGAGTGAGAAAAGCCTGGAAGAAAGAAAAAAAAGCCCTTTTCGTGTTTCCCTGTGTGAGGCTTTGCAGCCTCAGAAGAGTAACAGATTGGGGAGGAAAAAGATAGATGGGAGGAAGAATACTTAGGGCAGGGTGACATGAGGTGGAGACAGACTTGTAGTACTCATGAGAAAGAAAAGCTGTTGCTGAAATTTTTACAGGTTCTAGCAGTCAGCCATGAATTCCTTCCCCCAAGAAACAATCACTAAGTATGCAGTGTTTGTTAGTCCCAGGATATTAGAGAGACAAGGTGGGTGAGGTAATATCTTTAATTGGAAAAACCTCTGTTGGTGAGAGAGACAAGTGCTTGAGCTTACACAGCGGTCTTCCTCAGATCACCTTGTCTCTCTAATCATTGAGGATGTAATTAACAAAGTTTGCTGCATGATGATCTGTATGAAACCATGATTGTGTTGCTTTCCTAGGCATATGGTTTTCTCACTGTTACATTATAATAGAATAGAGACAGCACTTTCTCTCATGTTTAAATTGAAATAATCTATTTCTTGTATATCATATGCTTGAGATCATAGAACTCCCATTCTAACTCCCATTCTTAGTTACAATGTCACCATAAAGTGAAAACAGGCATTCGCATGGGACTTTTGTAGCCAGCATTGCAAGGTATTTATGTGCCAGATATGCTAAACATTCATATGCCCATTCATGCTTCGGCCACCATTCCAGAGGACATGCTTCCATGCCGATGACGCTCATTAAAAAAATGTGTTAATTACATTTGTGACTGAACTCCTTGGGAGAGAATTGTATGTCTCCTGCTCTATTTTACATGCATTCTGCCATATATTTCCTGTTATAGTAGTCTCAGATGATGACTTAGCACATGTTCATTTTAAGAACACTTTCGCTGCAGATTTGACAAAACGCAAAGAAGGTACCAATGTGAGATTTCTAAAGATAGCTACAGCACTCACCCAAGGTTTAAGAATCTGAACTGCCTTCTAAAATCTGAGAGGGATGAGGTGTGGAGTTTGCTTTCAGAAGTCTTTAAATAGCAACATTCCGATGCGGAAACTACAGAACCCTAACCACCAAAAAAGAAAATCAACCTTCTGCTGGCGGCATCTGATTCAAATGATGAAAATGAACATGCATCGGGCCGTATTGCTTTGGATTGTTATCAAGCAGAACCCGTCATCAGCATGGTCACATGTCTCCTGGAATGGTGGTTGAAGCATGAAGGGACATATGAATCTTTAGCACATCTGGAATGTAAATATCTTGCAATGCTATCTACAATAGTGCAATGTGAACACCTGTTCTCACTTGCAGGTGACATTGTATACAAGAAGTGGGCAGCATTATCTTCTGCAAATATAAACAAACTTGTTTGAGCAATTAGCTGAACAGAAAATAGGACTGAGTGGACTTGTAGGCTCTAAAGTTTTACATTGTTTTAGTTTTGAATGCAGTTTTTTTAATATAATTCTACATTTGTAAGTTAAACTTTCATGATAAAGAAATAGCATTTTTCAATTCACCTAATACAAGTACTGTAGTGCAATTTCTTTTGTTTTTTACAGTGCAAATATTTATAATCAATAAATATAAAATGAGCACTGTGCACTTTGTGGTAATTGAAATCAGTATATTTCAAAATGTAGAAAACATCCAAAAATATTTACATAAATTGTGTTCTATTTAATTTTTTTAATTGTGCAATTTTTAAAAATAAAAATTGCACATTTTTTAATTGCTTGACAGCCCTAATTTTTATGTTCTCAAAGGTCAAGAGATATGTTTTACTATTTTAAATGAAACCGCTTCTTATCCATACATTACATGACAAGCAAACACAGCACTTAAAAGATGTTTGATTTCTTAACCCTGAGCTATTGTGTTTCTCAGATTTTCCATACAGTTCGTTTGTCTCTATACTGACAAATGAAAGATGCAAGAACACCTGAAATTACCAAGACAACCAGAAAACATGATTTTCTGTAAATATGTTTTTACAATTTAGATTAAATATGATGCATATTTACAGCATAAGAATGCCTGTAAATAAGCCAGTATTAAAACCTATCTGCCAGACAGAGGAAGTGACCCAATTTGCTGTAGGGTTGATAGTTCAAGTACTGATGAAGAAATAAGAAAATGACAGATAATGATGGGCTAAGACTTTCCTGTTTGGAATCTAGCATGCAATACTACTTATATATAGCTCCTTATTTATATAGACCTGAGGCAGAAGGGTCCTTTAAAACAACTTGTGAGTTGAAATAAAACTATTTTTCTTATTTTTAACAATAACAAGAGTAACATATGAGACCTTGAAGTGTTTGCATGACTGTTATTAAATCATGTGAGTAACTGAAATACAAAAATAATTTAAAATCAAATAATTCCAGTTTATGAATACATGGAACATATATATTCAGTGGAATGTATTGGTCCCCTTCAAGTTAATGATAACTCACATTGGGTTCAATGGAGTTAGTACTTAGGACCTGATCCTGCAAATGAGTGATGACATGTTATGTGAGTAGAGATGCAATGGGGTTACTTGTGTAAGAGAGGACTACCACTTTGAATAAGGTTTTGCTCCCACAGTGATTAAAGATAAGAAATAGTAGTCCAAGTCCCTTCTTCTGATGCTGAAGTCTGTCTGTCTGGTATAATGAGAAGTATTCTGTTCATTTCTGTCTAGAAAAATACAATTCTGAAAATATTCTCACTGTGTTTAGTATAAAGATCATATAATTTCCCATTACTGTCCATTTCAGTGCACATTCCCATAGCTAACACTTGACTCAAATTGTACAGTTTACAAAAATCTAACAGCATAAAATGGGAATTTAGAAGCAGCTGAAAGAGGAAATTTATCAAAGTAAGATTAATCTTGCTTGATTTTGTTATGCTTGTGGAAAGAATTATCAAGATGCTAGACAGAACTTATTAAACAGCAAGAAAGGAAGCAACACTTGATTTTTTTAAAAAAGTTCTTTTCACTCAATCTCTATTACTGTTTTCTTGATGTTCTGGGTTGTCCTCTCTTATTTTCTCTGGTAGGTAGGTAATCCTTTTAATGTTCCACAATAAAGAAGGGATGAAGGGTAAACTTCCAAAATAGCAGAGGGGTTTTTGTGGGGTTAAAATGCAACCTAAACAGAGGGCTAACTGAAGGCTTAAGCCATAAGCCCCATTTTGACAGTGGGACTTAAGTGGTGCATATGTCCTGTGACTGTCCTGACCCTCTGAACAGGGGTAAACATCAAACCAAATGAGCTCCTGGCCCATTACGCTGGAAAATCTGAGGTAAATTACTGCTTAATGGAAATTCTTAACCAAAGGAGAGGGAAGAATGAAACAAAACAAAAATGCCTAAAAATTACAATAAATGAGAAACTGGATTGCCTCAAAACTCAGCAAATACCATCACTGTCACAATTTAATGGGACAATCTCTGCTAATCTCAAAGTTCTTAGAGGATGTCCTATTCTCTCCCAAAGATAAAGAACACAATAGAAGATCTATTAGAAAATTATTTATGTGGAATGACAGGTTCTGAAGAGGATCAAATATGAAACTTCTGAATCTAAAATTGACAAAACATAGCTGTGTGATAGAAACTGAAACATAAATTGATGGGAGAAGGATCAGAAAGAAGAGAAGTTTTAAAAGGCAGCCTCTAGAAAGGTGTTGATTGAAAACTGCATCACTATGTAAAGGAAAATAGAGTGCCTTGAAAATTACGGACCCAAACCCGCCATGGCAGCTCTTGGAAGTTATGGAGCTCCAGGTTGAAGAAGTTGAGGGATCTGCTCTTCTGTCTGTAGAAGATGCAGATTATTAAACAATTGATGATGACGATAAATTAACAAGAATAAAATACTTTGAACTTAATCCTTTACTTTTTAAAGCTGTGTACATAATTAACTAATTCTCACTCCTGAACTAGGCAGCACCACAGCAAGGCAGTATTATTAACCCCATTTTACAGATAAGGAAACTGAAGGACAGAGGTAAAGGGTTTGATCTTAAAAACTACTGCCATAATTGTTAGTGTATAAAGATTAAAGGGTCCAATGCTGTGAGCGCTCAGCATGCAGAACTTTAATTGAAGTGAAAGGGAGTTCTGTGCATAGGGTATCTGCAGAACTAGGCCCTTAGATAAACATATTTACAGTAAAATAGATATATATGAAAAGTTTAAAAATTTCTAGAAACAGCTGCCATTGTTTCAATACCATACTCAGTGAAACAACAGCCTGAAAGTGGAGATTATAATTTGTAATGGTCCTTCTTACCAGGAGCCCTTATTGATGGTGCAATGTATGATAGGTCTAAAAGGAACAGCTTTCCCATGAGAAAGTATTGGAAGGCGGACAGTTTCCAAGTTGCTGTTGGGTAAGTTCTATATTGCTGTGGTTAATTTAACAGTTGGTGTAAATTAATAACATTACAATAAAATCTGATTTTTAAAAAATGATTTAATTTACCATACAACTCTGAAACTGTCTGATTTTTCAGCACCATCTATAGAAGTTTTTATAAAATAGCCTATTAATATGGTATCGGAACACTTCCTAATCGGAATACCAATTCTTTCAATTGTACTTCATATAATAAAATTGTTATTTTTGTTATTAATGTGAGACCATTTGGGGTTTTTTTGGGCACAATCCTGCTCCCTTTGAAGCTGATGGGAGTTTTGCCATTGAATTAACGGGAGGAGGACTGTACTGTGGCTTACTCTTCTTTGTAATTAGAGGCAGTGATTAGAATATCTTTTATTGTGCACTGGAGTTTCCCTTGCAGCAAAAAAAGTATACAGTATTAACTTTAAGGTCAACTGAAACAGCATGAAGGGAGAAAATAGTTTGCTAGACACAAGCAGTAAGGAAAGAAATGTTATCTAAAGGAGTACTACATTAGAGGTAAAAATAAAAGCCTAAAATCAGTGTACTTGAATACAAGTTGAACAATCTTGGCATTAGACTTCAAGGGCAAGTTCCTCATTGTGTCTTTCTGTACATTGTGGGAACACCCTTCACCCCATGTTTTTCCTTATAAAAATATTGTGTGGTATCCAATGCAAAGTTTGTCATGTTGGGTATCTTCGGAAGGCTCATGATGCTCATGAGCATTGTTGTTATAGTAATGTTATGTTATAGGTTGTAATTTCATGTATATAGTGATGAGCCTGAAAATGTGTCCTCATGGCTAAACAAGCCCAGACAAAAACTCTCCAAGAGCAGAGGAGCAGTTCACACCTCATCAGGGCATGTAGGGGACAAACCCAGCCCAGTCTCACAGGAACAAAGGACACTGGCCTAGGCAACAACAAAGGATCTGTTGGACTCCCAAGTGAGTCACCCCCCTTCCTTTGGTCAGTTTGGGACTGCGATGAGGTCCCAAACTGCTCACCACTCTCGGGGGGGAGAGGGGGGAAGGGTGGGCAAAGCCAAGAGGGAAGAAAGGACATAATAAAAGGGAGAGATGTTTGCCATGCTCTTCCTCTCTCTTCCACCTCCATCTACAGATATCACCACCAAGCGATTGAAGCACTGATCAAAGGGGAGAGCCTGGCTGGAGGACAACCAGCCAGCCTGTGGTGAGAAGCATCTCAGTTTGTAAGGGTACTGGAAATGTTAAGATCAGCTTAGAATGCATTTTGCTTTTGTTTCATTTGATGAAATCTGACTTGTTGTGCTTTGACTTATAATCACTTAAAATCTATCTTTGTAGTTAATAAATCTGTTTGTTGTACCTGAAGCAGTGCATTTGGTTTGAAGTGTGTTAGAGACTCCTTTGGGATAACAAGCCTGGTACATATCAATTTCTTTGTTAAATTGACAAACGCATATAAGCTTGCAGCATCCACTGGGCCTAACTGGACACTGCAAGGTGGAGGTTCCTAGGGTTGTGTCTGGGACCGGAGATATTGGCTAGTGTCATTAGGTTGCACAATCCAAGGAGCAGCTTACATGCCACATACATACATAGGCACTGACTTCTGCTGGCACCGGTGGGTACTCGACCCCTTCTGCCCCTGGCCCTGCCCCACCCCTGCCCCCATTCCAACCCCTTCCCGAAAGTCCCCACCCCTACTCCGCCCCCTCCCTGCTCCTATTCCAACCCCTTCCCCAAATTCCCGCCTCATCTCCACCTCCTCCCCTGAGTACACTACATTCCTGCTCCTCCCCACTCCCTCCTGGAGCTTATGCGGCAAAACAGCAGTTTTGCGATGGCAAGTGCTGGGAGGTAGGCAGAGAAGCGGGGACGTGGCATGCTCAGGGGAGGGGGAGGAGGGGGAGGTGAGGTGGGGCCAGGAGGGGAGCTTGGCTGCCAGTGGGTGCAGAGCACCCACTAACTTTTCCCTGTGGGTGCTCCAGCCCCAGAGTACCCACAGTCGGTGCCTAGGGGTAAGGCTGGCTCCCAGAGTCAAGGATTGGAGTGACCTAGCAGATCACCGGTCCAGATAACACCAGGGGAACGTAACACTCATCTGGTGTAAATGGTCATAGCTTGCCCACCTTGTAAAATGTCCAAAGCTCCAGTCACTTTTTCTTCATTCAAACTTTTTTGCTCTCTAGTTTTAAAGATCTTCTTAAAATTCCACTATGTAATGCAAACCCTTTAAAGATGTCTCCTTCCAATTAAATGCTATAATGTTGTACTGTGTAATCATCCCACTATTTTTATGTGCCAAGTTTTAAAAAATGTAATGTGTAATTTAAATAGAATAGGAGGACTATTTTAATGGATTAGTAAGACTTTTATGATTTCTAAGTGAGTAAAACTGTTCCTGTGAAGGGAAGTTGTCTGAACCAAACCTCCGCTCCAAGCAAAATTGACTGTAATGACCACCTATGAATAAGGGTATTATGAGGTGAGTACTACTGACACAGTTTAATAGGCTGGAAGCTGGCCAATACCAGCGTACAATGGGAAACTAAAGAGCCTTTCCTCTTGGCTGACTACTTTCCCTACAGTTTCTTCCTTGTATAAAAAAATTTACATACATGATTTTTTTTAAAAAAAGAGGAATATACTCTGTCCTCTACTGCCAGAACTGTTCTATTCACATTTGTGGGGGTGGAGGCTGCAGTCCTACCACCTGTAGCATCTATGAAAGGCCCAAGATTCTGGAGACCGTGCTAAGGGCCTGAAAAATCCCACAAAAGCTTGAGGCTCTGGTCAAAAGCCTGTAGGCAGGTTATCTGGTGGTCCTGTGACCCAGGTAAATGTAGAAAGGTGAGCCTCTGGCACATATCAAAATGTGTGATTCACTCTCATAGAGCAGTGGTTCTCAAACTGTAGGTTAGGACCCCAAAGTGGGTCATGACCCCACTTTAATGTGGTTGCCAAGGCCAGCATTAGACTTGCTGGGACACAGAGCTGAAGCCGAAGCCTGAACTCCACCCCCACCTGAGGTGGTAGGGCTCAGGCTGCAGCCCTCTCTCCCCCACCTGAGGCAGTGGGACTCGGTCTCTGCCTACCTCCAGGGGTCATATAGTAACTTTTTTGTCAGAAGGGGGTCACGGTACAATGAAGTCTGAGAACCCCTGCCATAGAGGGTCTTCCTCTCTATCAAAACAGAGGCCCCCTGCCACTCATAAGGGATTCTGCTGTAGACACCAAAACCCATATGGCCCCTCCTTCAATGTTGAAACTGTGGACCTCCCTGACTTGTACAGGGCGTCCTGCAAATGTTAAAATGGGGTGATCCTCATGCAGTCCTGCTGCCCAGATTGGATGTCATGCATTCAACTGGGCTGCAGGAATGGCATCCACCTGTTCTTCACAGCTACCATAATGCTTGCTGGGGAAGCAGCCTACTTTCACCACTTCCCCCTGCTGGATCTGAACAAGGAGAGAGCCACCACCTGCAAAAACATGCCAGTATTTGCCCTAGGCTCCCCACCAGACTCTTCTATCCACCTAGCTCCACCTCCAACAAATCCTGGCTTCTCTCAGCTGCCATTTTCACAAGCTATCCACATCCACCCCCAACTCTTTCCCCCACCTTCTTTAAGCTACCCAGCTGCACACTTTCACAAACCTAGCTACTCCCAGCTTTTCAAACACCCCCAACAGCTGCCAGTCACCTCAACCTGCTTCCCCCCCCCAGCCCTCCCAACAAACCTAGCCAACCTCCACCTTCCCTCCCCCAGTTATCACCTAGCTATCCCCAGCCACACGTACAACAGTCCCCTTAGACTAGGCTCCAGTTTACCTCACCTCTACAAACCCAACTGCTGTTAAGGTTGCCAATTTTGGTTGGACATATTCCTGGAGACTCCAGGACAATAGTGGAGGGTTGGCAACTCTAGCTGTTGTTAGCTGCCCCCCCCCCCCGCCCCGAAACCCCTCAATTGCCTCAAGTCATCCCCTCAGACGGTCCCTACCTACTCCCCAGATGCTCTTCAGCACCCACCAAATTTTGTGCAGCCGGGTAGCTTCCTCCTCCCCCCATCCACTGCTGGGGGGCAAGTTGTGTTGATCTTAAACTGACGTTTAGGCTACAAATCTACATCCTCCAATTCTATGCAAAACATTTAACGACATAATTTGCATACAAGGTCTCACACGGAGCTGTACAACATGTGGCAGCTGTGGGAGGAGCAGGACCTTTACCCCTTCCACGGGTGTGTGTGTGTGAGAGAGACACCGAGAGGAGAAACCACCGGGCAAGAGCCCTGTTGTCACTAGACGGGACCCCTTGCCAGCGGGGTGCCCCTTTCCCGGCCCCCCGTGCCCCAGAGAGGGGTGGGCGGCCGCTGTGCCACTCCAGCGGGAAGGTTGGGGATGAGGCAGCTTAGGGCTGGGCCCGGCCCGCCTCGCCTCCCGCCCCCCCACTCTTCGTGGGTCACATGAGAGGGGGCGGGCGGCTTGGGGAGAGGCAGCAGCTGCTGCTGCCAGGGCTGCGCTCGGGGCGGCTGCTGTGGGTGAGCGTCTGAGGGGGGCGACGGGACAGGGGCTGGGGACACCCCCGGGCCCCGCTCAGCCTCTACTGCTCCCGAGAGTCCTGCTCACGGCGCCCGACATGGACGAAGAGGGCGGCGGCGGCGGTGAGTGGTGGAGTTGGTGTGGCAAGCCGCCGGGGCTGGGGGGAGGCGGTAGAGGGGGCTGGGCCGCCGGGGTGGGTGGTGGCTGGGACACGGTCTCCTGAACCTGGTCTCTTTTGCGTGAGGCTTTGAGCTGGGGGACATGCCCCGCCCCCCGTCCCCGGCTTTCCCCGGTTGGGCGCTGTGTGTTTGCTAGTGGGGAGCCGGCAGCGGCTGTCTCCCTCCCTGTCTGGAGCGTCCTGCTCTCGGGGAGACTCTGATCCTGTCTCCCAGGCGCGAACACCCCACCTCCGCTGCGCCCTCCTTGCCATCGCCTCCCACCCGTGCTGCACCTTCTCGTAGCGCCCGCCACACCCCTGGCGCGTTTCCTTCTTGCCTGCCCCCCACCCCATCTCTTTGCTCCCCTGCAACCACCTACCACTCCTGCTGAGCGCCCTGGGATACCCCATGACTCCCACCCTGCGCCCCCATATCCACATCCCCGACTGTGCCTCCCCCACATTTAATCACATTTAATGCAGAGCACTTACCCGGTACTTTCACTCTGTCCCCTCGACCCTGCCGTATTGTACTTCTCACCCTTCGCCCACTTGTGTTCCCCACCATACATCCACTTTGCCCTTCCTTCCCTCCCCCACATAACAATCCCATTCATACACATGTCTCTCAGCCCCCGCACTATCCTCCACAGACCTTCTTTTTGCATATTTATTAATGTCTCTTGGGGGGAAACCAAGGGAAGTGACTATAATAACAAGTAGTGAATAGTTTTCAGGCTTCTACATCCTGAATAAAGAGGCATGTTGTTGGAGGAGAAGTGGGCCTTATCCTTCTGGCAGGGATGTGCAAGTACGGCCAGTCTTTGCTGATCCTAGTGTAGGGAGGGACTCCTATTAGGATTGACTTGCTCAAGTTCCATGTGCTAATGACAACAATAGAGGGCTCTGTGCACCCTAATTTATGAATCTCCCCTACCGCCAAAAAGGTCAAACATTGCTGAGGGAGGAAAAATGAATGCACACTTGCTTAGGGTTTGTGTGAGAGTGCTGGAAAAGAGAAGTAGATTTAAACACCCTGAAGTAGAACTCACTGTGTGAATCTACATTTGGCCAGCTCTCAGGTTGACTTGCCCCCATGTTGTTATATTGACAGCCAGTTGTTTGTTCTTGTGTCTCAATGCAGTGAAATCATTGCACACTGTATGCAGCTGCTGCTCCTATCAAAAATTATGTGTGTGTTTTGCAGTAAATAATGTACAGTGAAAAGGCTAATTATATTCTGCAACAGCCCTGCATTTGTGTGTAATTTTAATGTAGGTGCAATGATAATCACTGAGTGGTTCATCCAGTTTACACATGGTAAACAATTTCCATAGGCAGTTATGTAAATGTTTCCAAATATACATCTTAGAAAATTAGGACATGCCTCTTTCACCATCTTTTAGTACAATTGTGACCTTTTAGGGGTTAGTTTGTACAACTACAGTACATGAGCTAATAGACCCCAAACAGATTTGCACCAGAGCTTTCTCTGTTTAATCTAAAATGCATTGTCTGTGTTAAGATTCTTGTCTGACCAACCAGTTCTCAATGCCATCAGTAATAAGGATGCTGACTAACTGTTGTCCATATCAGAGGTAGTTTTTCAGGATGAGGTTGTTAATCAAGATGTCTTCCAAATAAAATATTCATCCATACACAATTACTGTTTATATTTGTTTAATTATAAATATGTCAAGTAATGAGTGGTTTGATTAGTAGTTGTAACGTGATTGCTCGTCTTAAAGTAGTAAGAGAAGAACTCTGAAATGAAGTGGGTGTGGTATTTGTTTTGACAAGTGGAAAAAATGCCGTGATGAACCAGTAACATCACAGAAAAACATCCTACAGACAGTCTGTCTGAAAACATCAATATTTCTCAGCAATTATTTCCCTCAGCTGTTTTGTCAATAATAGATATGACTTTTCTTTAAAAAGAAGAAAAGGGGAAAAAAAGTGGTTTTACTACTACTAATACTAATGGGAAAACACTGTAGTAAACAGCAGAAAAATAGTAAATTAAAGATTTAACGTTTTAAAACAACTTGGTATTACATCAAGGGTATATCAACAGTATATCACTGAATGTTCACATATATGAAGGATACATTAATATGCTTGTTTATTGACATTGAATACATCTAATGTAGATATTTTTCACTTGTATGAGCTTGAATCAGCCAAAAATTCTCACTTTCACACTGCAGAATATGTGAAAAATTGGCTTCTTCAGCCTTAAGGTCCAGTTCTGCAAGGTACAGAGACCCTACTTTGAGGTTCTGAGCACCTTCAGTTCCCATTGAGGTCCATTGGATTTGAAGTACTTGGCACCTTGCAAAGATTGGGCCCTCAAAATGGATCTACTTATTACTGAATAAGTCACTTCTATTATTCTTCTCGGATTATTTGTCACATCTCATTTAATAAAAAATGTACTATTCAAGGTGGTCAAATTATTGTATAGTTTACAAGTGCCCTTATTCACCGTTATAATATTACGGATCCAAATAACTGAAACTGCCCCGTCTCTACATTAAGTGTATTTGAACTGTTACATTAGCCTTTTGTGATTCATAAGAAAAGGCCTAATCCTGCTTTCCTTTCTTGTTCAAAACTTCCATTGGTAGAGTAGGATTAGTTTAACATTATTTTAAACTAACTAGATTTTGGAATGACAAGTGGTAAGAAAATTGACCATATCATGACGAGAGATTATATATACAGAGTGAAGTGTCAACTTGAAATCTAGTCAATTTTAAAATGAGTTAGCAGCAGTTTTAGCTACACCTGCCCTGAGTCTCCGTGCTGATTTCTGAGCTTTTAAAATTCCATTTTTACTGTGCTAAAAATAGTTTTCTCGTGCCTGTTGCTGAAAGATCCACGTAAAGAGGTGTTAAATTCATAAAAATAAATGAACTTGACAGTGTGAATCAGTGGCTAGGGCACTGGACTGGGATTAAGGAGTCCTGAGTTCGGTTATCAGCTCTGTCATTACCGTGCTGTGTGAGCTTGAGTTCACCTTCTTGTGCCTCCATTTCCTCATCTGTAAAATGGGAAAAATTATATGCACCTCTTTTAGTAAAATACTTTGAGATATGTGGATGAAAACAGCTAGGCATAATCATTAAAAAACAAAACTAAAATTTGATAGAGAAGCTGTCAAATGTAGGACATGCTCCCTACTAGTTTAAACTCTCTCTTTTCCCCCCTCCCCTCACCACTTCCCGGTAGTCTAAATGTGGGCATAAAGGCCCACATCATACCATCTGTTGTCACACAAAACTTCCGTTGATTTCAAGGGGGCTCTGTGCATGGAATAGGAGTAAGATATGATCCAAATTAATTAGTGTTTATTTCAGCCGTCTGTTGTGTCCTAATCACAAGGATCTTTGTACTTAATTTAGGAGATGATGTTGATTCCACTTCCTTCCCCAGCTTGAAATGATGTCTCTTATGACTTTAGTAGACTGAAGTGCCTCTTATATTAATTGCTGCAGTTAGCATGGTACTAGTATTGCATTTGGGTATCTGAGGTCCTTGCATTTGGTAGCAGGTGTTATGGTTGTGTAGTGATAAATAGTGAAAGTTTGTTTTGAGATAATTTCCAGATCTTGAAATTCTTAGTCAAATCAGATCATTCTGCCTAAAAAATTTATGGCAGAATATGGCTCCAGGTATTTTGTATTATGTTCGTTTTCTTGAATTTGAGTCCAGTGCCACTTAAGCAGTTGTTGCATATTCTCTCCCATTCAGGTCATCAGGAGTTCTGCTTACGAAAGAACTGCAAGATCAGTCGCTTACTCATTTTTAAATTAGTAGCTTTCTTTGGTCATTGGTTTTTAAACAAAATAAAAGTTAACTTTATATAAAGGTGCTGAATTCACGGAGGTACAAATCCCTCCACCCTCCCCAAACAGCTACAGCACAAGTAGTGCAATGTAAATTTCTCCATACTGTTCCCTAAACTGTTTACTTCAGTCATGAACTCTGAGGCATTTCTTTGGGTGAAAGAGTAATTCAGTCTTTAGGTTCTTTCAATCCTTGACCTCTCTGTTGGAACTGCTAATGAGAACGCCAAGCGTGGTGGTGTTGGTTTCTGTGGTGTAGGCACCTGCACAGGAGGAACTAGACTGAAACCACCAGCACGTTTCACACAGGCCACAGAAGAACAGCTTACTGACGAAGCAAATGTAGTAAGTCTGCTTTCACTCTGTCTAAGTGGAAAAGCAGAGTTATCCATTTGTAGGTTTAAGGATGATAAATTTAATAGTAAAGGCAAAAGTGCCCTGAAAAAGACAGGTAAAAGAATTAAAACTGGTTTTTCAAAAAAAGTAATTTAAATTATGGTAGGAGTTAAAAATAAATATTCTTAGGCTCAAGTCAACCTTTCTGTGTCCCATATTTTCCATTTCTCTGTAAAAGCCTGTAGAAGGGAGAATATGCACTGAAAAATCCCCTGGAAATTCACTACATCATATATTATACACAAATATTTCTTTTCTGTGTTTGGAACCATAACTATATCCTGTATTCATATAATATGATATGCTTAAATTCCAGCAGTAACCAAAAAGTGTGTTAACCAGTATCTATTACATATGTCTAATTTCAGAGCACCAGGTCTGGATAACTTGCACCTGTCGTTGGTCAAGAAGCCATCTAAGGATTGATGTTAATTAAAAAACAACACAAAAAAACAAAAACCTGGGGAAATTCCAAATAGAGAGAGCCTGGGTTCTGCCAATAATTAAAAAGGGTAAATGGGATGACCTTGGTTTAGTCTGGTTAGCTGGACGTCGATCGCAGGCAAAGTAATGGAGCAGCTGATATGAAACTGAATCAGTAAAGTACTAATGGACAGAAATATAATTAATATCAGTCAGCATGGTTTCATGGTAAATAGGCCTTGTTCTTTGATGTAATTACAAGTTTGGTTGCAAAAGATAACTGGTAATGTCAGATACCTTATAGAATTGTAATATATTACATGAGATTTGGATTAAAAAATAGTTCTGTGGGAAATCATCTTGACACATTAAATGGATTAAAAACTAGCTAACTGACAGATTAAAAAATATAATAATTAATGGGGAAATCTTAAGGATTTGTTCTTGGCCCAGTACTATTGAATGTTTCCTTTCAATCACTAGAAGAAAACATGAAATAATTGCTGATAAAGTTTGCAGAGACTGCAAAACTTCATGAGGTGGTAAATAATGAATAGTCCCTTACACAGAATTCTCTAGCTGTCATGATGCAATGAACAATATTTATTAATATAGACAAGTGCAAGGTTATACATAGAGAACAGGGGATTATATACTGCAAAGCAGTGACAGGGGATAATGGTAGATAACCAACTGAATGTGGGCTCCCATTGCAATACTATTGCTAATGTGGCTAATGTGATCCTTGGATGTACAAACTGAAGAACATCATATTGGAATAGGAAGATATTGCCTCTGCATGTGGCATTGGTAAGATCACTACTTGAATACTGTGTCCAGGCCAGGTGTCAACACTTTTTAAAAGGATGTTGACATTTTTGTAAAGGGTTCAGAAAAGACCAGTAAGAATGATTTGATGTCTGGCAAGCAGATCTTACAATGAGAGACTTAAGGAGTACGATTATTTACTTTGTCAAAGAGAAAGTTAAGAGACAATTTGAACATGGTTTGTAGGTACCTATACAGGGAGAAGATAATACTAAAAAGGTCTTTGATTTCTCAGACAAATATATAACAAGATCCAGTGGCTAGAAGAATTCAAACTAGAAGGGGAAATTTTTAAGAGGTTAGGGCAATTAACCACTGGAACAACTTACCAAGGAGTGTGGTAGATTCTCCATCACTTAGTCATGGTCTACACTGGGGGGCTGGGGACTGATCTAAGTTAAGCAACTTCAGCTATGTGAATAATGTAGCTGAAGTTGACGTACTTAAATCGACTTACTGTGGTGTCTTCACCGTGGGGAGTCGACTGCTGCCACTCCCTTGTCGACTCTGCCTGCCCCTCTCGCGGTGTTGGAGTACAGAAGTCAATGGGAGAGTGCTCGGGGGTTGATTTATCGCGTCTAGACTAGATGCGATAAATCGATCCCCGCTAGAGCAATTGCTCCCCGCCGATCTGGCGGGTAGTGAAGACTTACCCCTAGTCAGTGGAGCTATGACTACACTAAGTGAGGATCTACCCTTTTTAAAGCAAGATTGAATTTCTTTGTAGAATATATGCTCCAGTTCAACCACAAGATGAATTAGTAAACTCTCCTTTCTTGTGCCTCTGCTTCAATCTCTGCATGGAATCTTGCCGTTTTTTACCCTGGACAATATTGACAAAATGTGACTTTCCCCTTCCCTTAGCTTGCCTTCCCTTCCTGCCCCTACAACTCTTTCTTTCTTCCCTCTCACATGCAGAAGTTTGCTATCCTCTAAACCAGTGTTTTTCAAAGTTTGGGTCACGACCCAGTACTGCATTGCGGCATATAAGGCACTGGTTCGCTCTGGTCAGCACCGCCGACCGCGTCGTTAAAAGCCTACCTGCTCTGACACCGCACTGCGCCCTGGAAGTGGCCAGCAGCGGGTCCGGCTTCTAGGCAGGGGGCTCATGGGACTCTGCGTGCTGCCCCGGCCCCGAGCACCGGCTCCACACTCGGCCAATGGGAGCTGGGGAGGGCGGTGCCAGCGGGCAAGAGCTACACAGAGCCGCTTGTGAACCTCCGCCTAGGAGCTGGACCTGCTGCTGGCTGCTTCAGGTGCAGCGCGGTCCATGGTGCCAGGACAGGTGGGAAGCCTGCCTCTGCACATCGGCTGCGCCACTGACTGGGAGCTGCTGGAGGTAAGTCTGTGCCCCAACCCTGCACCCCAGTTTTCTGCCCCAGCCCTGAACCCCCCCAAACCGGGAACCCCTTCCTGCACCCCAAACCCCTCATACCCAGCCCAGAGCCCTGACCCCCTCCCGCAGCCCAGCCCTCTGCACCAGCCCAGAGCCACCTCCCACACCCTGAAACCCTCATTCCTGGCCATACCCCACAGCCCTCACCTCCGCACCCGAACCCTCTGCCTCAGCTCTGAGCCTCTCCCACACCCCAACCCCCCATCCCGAGCTCCACTGGGTTGCGGGCATCAATAATTTTCTTCAACTGGGTCCCCAGAAAAAAAGTTTGAAAACCACTGCTGTAAACCTTCCACTTGCCTCAATAACCCCATCCCATCTCCTGATCTTTCTCATGTCCAGTCTCATCCCTTCCCTTTCTCTTAACCTGTCACTCTTCTCTTGCTCTTTCCCCATACAACATAAGCATTCTTTAGCCTGTCCCATCTTAAAAAATCCCATCCTTGACCTTCAAATTACCTCTTCAACTGCTGCCCCATCTCCCTTTCATTGCCAACCCTCCCCCACCTTCCTGCAATCCTTCCTCACTAGCTCCTTTCTCATTAATTGTGGACAATGCCACCATCCTGCCTGTTGCTGAGGCCTGTATCTTGGGTGTCATCTTTGACTCAGATCTCTCTGTAGCCTGGATGCGAAGACCTATGTGTAAATCTTGCTGGTGCTTTCTGCATATCATCTCTAGGATACTTTTTCTGTCTATCTGCACAGCTAAAACTCATGTTAAGGCTCTCATCTTCTTGTCTCAGTAACTGCAACTTCTCTCTGGCCTTGACAAATGCAAACTTGCCTCAATCACATCCATTCAGAAATCATTCTCCTAACCTGTTGCGTTGACCATGTCATCTGTCTCTTTGAATCCCTCCAGCTCCCTCTTTTCTATTGCATCAAACATAAGCCCCTTGTCTTCACTTCCAGGGCACTTCATGGCCTACCTATCATCTCTCATCCTTTGTTGAGATTTCAGCTCCTGCTTCTGATTTGCTCTTTGTGCCACCTTCCATTGTCCACTTGGTTAAATTTTCATGCACACTTGGGAGGAGCTCCCCATGAACATCCTCAGCAGTAACACTTTTTATTCTCTTTTAAAATTCTCCTTAAATCTCTCCTTTTCTCTGGTGCCGACCAAAAAAACAAAAAAAACCCCAAAAAACAGCTAGGCTGTTAGCGTCTGCTGCCTGTCATGCTGACTCCTGTTGTCTAGTTTCGTTGTACTCGCCTGTCTGTCTCTTTTAGGATTGCCAACCCTCCAGGATTGTCCTGGAGTCTCCAGGAATTAAAGATTAATCTTTAATTAAAGATTATTTCATGTGAGGAAACCTTCACAAATACGTCTGACCAAAACTGGTAACCCTAATCTCTTTATCTTCTGTTTTATACTTGCTCTGAAGAGTTTATATTCTACCTTTTTGTGCAGCACCTCCTTGAATGCATTCTTTCAAGGTATAGTCATTGATTATGTGTTCACATAGTATTTCTTCTGGTACAACATGTGCATCAGGATAGATAATGAATGAGACAGTGGACTGTGGTGATTGAATGAGGCAGGGTTTCCTCAAGTTAATTAATTTCAAAAATTAGATGGTGTACAGCAAATGAAACATCCCCTGTATGATCCCTTTCTCCTTTAGTTCTAGATTCAGCAAGATATTTAAGTATACATCTTGGTGAAACATTGGCCTTAGTAAAGGGTGTGAGTGCATGTGTAGTTAATAAGCTACATGGGCACATGCTGAACCTTCAGGATAAAAATAAATATTTAAGAACTGACTCATTCCCTGAGCACTTCTGTACTGTGATGAATATATTGTATGTGATCATGTAATTAAAGGTGCCTGGGAGCAGAGAAAAGGTATGTGGACAGCCTTAACTTGTTTCAGAGTGGTAGCCGTGTTAGTCTGTATCAGCAAAAACAACGAGGAGTCCTTGTGGCACCTTAGAGACTAACACATTTATTTGGGCATAAGTTTTCATGGGCTAGATGCACTTCATCAGATGCATAGAGTGGAAAATACAAGAGCAGGTATAAATAAATGAAAAGATGTGAATTGCCTTACCAAGTGTGAGGTTAGTCTAACGAGACAATTCAATTGACAGCAGGATACCGATGGAGGAAAAATAACTTCTGAAGTGGTAATGAGAGTGGCCCATTTCAGACAGTTGACAAGAAGGTCTGAGTAACAGTAGGGGGAAAATAGTATTGGGGAAATTACGTTTAGGTTTTATAATGACCCGACCATTCCCAGTCTTTTTTCAGGCCTAATCTGATGGTGTCCAGTTTGCAAATTAATTCCAGTTCTGCAGTTTCACCTTGTCGTCTGTTTTTGAAGTTTTTTTGTTGAATTGCCACTTTTAGGTCTGTTATTGAGCGACCAGGGAGATTGAAGTGTTTGCCTAATGGTTTTTGAATGTTATGATTCTTGATGTCAGATTTATGTCCATTTATTCTTTTGCATAGAGACTGTCTGGTTTGGCCAATGTACATGGCAGAGGGGCATTGCTGGCACATGATGGCATATATCACGCTGGTAACTTGGGCATTCCTGGGTTTGAGTGCTTCACTTTGTAGTCTGTTCATACGGAATAGTTATTTGACTTGTGTGCATCCTCATTAAAAATCACACAATATCAAAGTAACTTTGTTTTTAACATGTATGTATAGTTTTCAAGAAAATATCTGGCAAAGTTATTTTAATTTTAAAAAGAATCCAACAATTTCATGGGAAAACTTAGTACAGCAAATTTTTTGGACAGCACTATTTCCTCTTAGCAGGGATAGACACACAAAATCCACTAGAAAACCATTTGTTTTGTGGTCCTTTGAGATTTGTCTGAAAAAGGAAGTGGTTTGACCTATTTGGTTGCTATGAAGTAAAAACATTCTTGTTTTTGGTGAACATCTGTGTAATGTTTATTGCATTACATTTTGGAGATCTTTTAAACCCATAATTTGATGATGATATAAGGTTTAATTAAAAGAAAATTAAGTGCTACATAGTTATTTTCCCAGTTGCATTAAGAACTGGTATCTACTTGTAGGTAGGTTTTTTTTTTTTTTAAACAATTTTAAGCAGACAACTTTTCTCATTAAAATTGGCATTTAAAAAGATGATCCTTTAGTACATAGACACAGTAATATTTCATCATTTTTCAGAAAAAAGCATCTGTTAGATTCCCTACTCTGTGATGCCAGATTATGTTGATCAGTTTCTTGTTTGGTCATTCAGTTTCTCTTTATATAAAAAGCTCAATAGGAACTCACTGAATGAGAATTTGGTATGTGGAAAAATTGCAGGACTGGGTCTGTAATCTCCTCTAGGATGGAAAGGGAGTCCTGGAGAAGACTCCCAGCTTAGTCTTTCTTGACCAGACAAGAGCGTCGGAGCCTTCCCAAAAGTGGGGGGGAGGGGCCCCACCCCCGCCCCTCCTCCTCTTCCCCTCCCAAGACTCTGCTCCCAGCCCTGCCCCAGCCCGAAGCCTTCTCCTGCACCCCAAACCCCTCATCCCCAGCCCCACCCTAGAGCCCACACCCCGAGACAGAGCCCTCACCCCTCTCCTGCACCCTAACCCCTGTCCTAGTCTGGTGAAAGTGAGTTAGGGTGGGTAAGAACAAGCAATGGAGGAAGGGGGGATGGAATGAGCGGGGATGGGGCTTCAGGTAGGGGATGGGGCAGGGGTGTTCGGTTTTGTGCGATTAGAAAGTTGGCAGCACTATCCCCCATAGGTATTTGTCTAAGCTATTAAAAGTCTTCAATGACAAGGATTCCCCAACTGCCTTGGGAACTTATTCCAGTACTTAACTACCCTTATAGTTAGAAAGTTTTTACTGATGTCTAACCTACATCTCCCTTGCTGCAGATTAAGCCGATTACTTCTCGTCCTTCCTACAGTGGACATGGAGAACTGCTGATCGTTGCCCTCTTTTAGTAGTCCTTAACATATTTGAAGACTGCTATAAGGTCCCCCATCACTGTTCTTTTCTCAAGACTAAACATGCCTGGTTTCTTTAACCTTTCCTCGTAGGTCATATCTTTTAAACCTTTTATTGTTTTTGTTGCTCTCCTCTGGACTCCAGTTTGTCCACCTCTTTCCTAAAGTGTGGGACCCAAATCTGGACAAAATACTCCTGCTGTGGCCTTGCCAGCGCTGAGTAGAGTGGAACAATTACTTCCTATGTCTAAGGGTACGTCTTCACTACCCAATCGGCGGGTAGTGATCACTCTATCGGGGATCGATAAATCAATCCCCAAATTGATGCCTGTACTCCACCTCGGCAGGAGGAGTAAGCAGAATCGACAGGGGTGCCGCTGTGGTCGACTCGCTGCCAGAAGGACGGCCAGATAAGTCGAACTAAGACGTAGCTGAAATTGCGTATCTTAGTTTGAACCCCCAGTGTAGCCCAGGGCTTAGACACAACACTCATGTTAATACACCCCAGAATGATATGAGCCTTTTTTTGCAGCTGCATCATGCTGTTGGTTCATCTTCAGTTTTGATCCGCTATAACCCTCAATCCTTTTCTGCAATGCTATCACCTAACCCGTTATTCCCTATTTTGTAGTTGCACATTTGATTTTCATATATATTTTGTACTTGTCTTTATTGAATTTCGTCTTGTTGATTTCAGACCAATTCTTTAATTATTAAGATTCTTTTGAGTTCTAATTTGGTCCTCCAAAGTGTTGGCAACCCCTCCCAGCTTGGTGTTATGTGCAGATTTTATAAGTATACTCTCCACTCCATTATCTAAATCAGGGGTTCTCAAACTTCATTGCACCCCCTTCTGACAATAAAAATTTCTACATAACCCCAGGAGGGCCTGCCCCAGTCTCACCACCCCAGGTGGAGGGGCCAAAGCCCCAGCCTCGCCTCCCTTTGGTTGGGAGCCTGTAACCTGAGTGCCTCCACCCATGGTAGAAGCTGAAGCCCTCAGACTTTGGCTTCAGCACGGGCAGTAGGGCTCGAGCTTCGGCTTCAGCCCTGGGCCCCAGCAAGTCTAAACCAGCCCTGGTGACCCCCATTAAAACAGGGCCGTGACTAAGGTAACCAGATGTCTAGTTTTTAAAGGGACAGTCCCGTATTTAAGCCCTCCAGTAGGTGTCCCAACTTTTTCTTAAAAACGGGCAATTTGTCCTGTATTTTCTGTGTCTTCCCCCCGCCCACCCCAATCAGTACTGGCGGGTCCTGCTGCTGACCGGATTCCTGCTCTCCAGCTGCCCGTGATCAGTGGCGGGGTCCAGGCCGACGATGTGGGTGGGTGTGCAAGGCTGGTGGCGGGGCAAAGCTGCAGCGCAAAGGGCCAGCCACTCTCCCTGCTGGTCCATCAGCGCAGCCCCCACTGGGTGCTGGCTCTTGGCCAGCAGGGCCCGTCCCGTTTCCAGCTGACCCTGGCTGTGCGCTGCAAGCTGTGGTGGCTGGAGAGTGTGGGCAGGTGCCAGGCGGCGGCTGGTTACGTGTCACCTCTGCTGTCCACCCTTCAGCCGTTTACGTGCTTCCCCTCTCGCTGTCCTCTCCCCGCTTTGCCCCTTCATCTCCCCCACTCCCTCTGCGCTTTCATATTCCCCTCTCCCCTTGGCAGGGTGTGTTCTGGTCCCACCACTGTGCAGAGAACCAGCTCCTCGTTGGAGTGCTCAGCTCACCAACAGTCTGGTCAGCAGACTTCTTCCTTCCACCACTGCCTGACTGGGCCAGCAACACAGAAAAGCCCAAGACCCTCCGGCTCCGGGTGCCAGCCAGGAGGAGTCAAATTCTGCATGTGCCAAAGCCCTGCACAGTGCCGGCACAGGGAAGCCTCTCTGCCCCTCAGCTAAGCTCTGGAGTGGCAGGCGGCGGGGGGGGGGGGAAGCGATTTCCAGCTTGTTCACGCCCCGACCCTGCAGGCTCCATAGGAGCTCCCTGGGCTGGGACTTAGCATCCTCTTCACCCACCCCTGCAGTCAGATTCCCTGGGCCCTGGTGCACAGTGCATCCTTAGCGCTTAACCCGTTCCTGCCCATGCTATAGTCGGGGGACAGGTGGTGGCTGGGTTATGTCGGTGGCCAGCAGCAGCTTGGAGGTGTCACGTGCCTCTTTACACTGTGCAGGCAGAAAGGGACAGGCTGGTTCCAGTCACAGGGAGTTGGGGGTGGTGGGAAGAGATGAGTTCTTCAAAGACACGGGCCAGGTCATCCCTTCCTCCCCCAGCACCCTGCACCTGGAAGCAGCTCCCATCCCTTCCCTGCTGCATAGTGCTGAAAGGCTGCTGCTGGCCACATTCTGGTATGACCTGGGTCAGAAATCTGGGGAGGGAGGCATGTGACCCTGCATGTCCCCGCCTCATGTGTTGCCGGAAGACGCAGCGCCAGGTACCAGGAGAGGCGGGTCCATCCCAGGGGCTCAGCCAGGCATGGAGGGCAGAGAGCACCAGGCAGGGAGGGTCGGGTCAGTCAGTCACCCCCGCCCATGTGAGAGAGGTATGGAAGTGTGTGTGTGTGATTGACCTCTCCCCGTGTGAACCTTAAAGCCTTAAAGATAGGAAGATAAATAAAAAGAATCCAACTATGCAGTATTCCTTTTTAACGGGCTCAGTCAGCTTGATTTTAATATGAACATTTGTACTGCATAGTTCTGATTGATTGCTGTTGAAGTCGTCTGAGTATGAGTAATTTTACCAGGTGTCCCATATTCAGCATAGGGAAATATGGTCACCCTAGTCGTGACCTACTTTGGGGTCCTGAGCGACTCTTTGAGAACTGCTGCTCTAAATCATTAATGAAAATATTGAATAGTACTGGACTCAAGACTGACCCCCGTGGGACCTGTTAGAAAATGGAGCCTACAAATTTACCCAAATTGTGAGCTCAGCTGTAAAATGTATGTAGAGGTTAATAAAATGTTACAATATTCCGTAATAACAAGTGTTGATGGGGAGGGGGGAATATAACTGAATTAGTCTAAATAAAAAAGCCAAGTTAGTCTGATTCAAAACCTGTTAAAATTATGCTGGTTAAAAAGAAGAGAGAGAGAGCCAGAAGTCAATAAGCCAAAATTAGTATGTCAGATATTAAGCTTAATTACTAGACAAAATAAGAAGGGGAATGGGCTATTTCAACTATCACTCCCTTTTTGGGTCCTTAAAAGAAACAAAAAAAAAAAGTGGGGGAAGTAAGAAAAAACAGAAGCTTCTGGAGCAAGCTTCACTACCATAACTGTCACCCCAGCTGTTTCCTGGGACCCTGGGCCTTCATCATCCTGATCCTGAGAGATGTCCTGGCCAGAGACTGTTGGGGGGGACCCAGGTGGTTTTACTACCCCTACCAAGTCCAGCTAAATCCCAAACACCACCTGGGATGACCGTTATCACCATCTTCAATATCCTCTGAGAATCTGTCAAACTAAACTATCTAGAGCTAGATAGAAAAGAAACGAGGGATATTGTTGAAATGAAGGCCTTAATACTTAACATTTCAAATGCGTTAGCTGTTTTTCATTTTCTGTATCTTTGATAAAAAGTTAAAAAGATTTTTAAGCAGGCTGAGTGAGGTCTCTGTATACCAAGTCGCAGACATAGTTTAACACCGTTTAGTGTTGGACAGTGATTGAATTATGTTAACACCTTAACCCATTTATTTCATCTACGTTAAAACAACAGACCCCACTACATATGCCTCTCGGTTTCACAGTGAACCACTGATAACTAGTCTTTGAGTATGGCCGTTCAACCAGTTATGCACTCACCTTATAGTAATTTCTGTAATGTGCTTGTGAGAATGTCATATTGGACTGTCAAAAGCTTTAGTAAAATCAAGTATAGGGCTTCCTCCTCATCTACTAGCCCAGTGACCCTATCAAAGAAGGAAGTTCATTGAGCATGATTTGTTCTTGACAAATCCATGTTGCCCATTACTTATTATCCTCTAGGTGCTTACAAATTGATTGTTTAATAACTTGTTCCAATATCTTTTTTGGTATCAACGTTAGGCTGACAGGTCTGGAATTCCCTGGGTCCTTTCATTCCCTTTTTAAAAGATAGGTACTATGATTGCCTTTCTCCAGTCTTCTGGGACCTCACCCAGCCTCCATGAGTTCTCAGAGATAATTGCTGGTGGTCCTGAGACTTATTGAGCTAATCCCTTCAGTACTGTAGGCTGAATTTCATCAGGCTCTGCTGTCTTGAGAACATACATCTAACTTATCCAATAATCTTCAACCTGTTCTTTCCCTATTGTGGTTTGTATTCTTTTCCCTCTTGTTGTTAAGCATCTGGTCACAATTTTTTTTTTTTTAAAAAGGGAAGACTGAAACAAAATAGCCCTCTTGACCATTTCTGTTATTAGTTCTCCTTCCCTGTCAAGTAGTAGGCCTACACTTCCTTCCTCTCTCTCTTGCTCCTAAAATATTTATAGATGCTCATCTTATTAACTTTTATGGCCCTTGCTTGATGATGAAATATTTAAAGTAAAAATTGGATATAAGATTCAGCTGTGAAGTTTGAATCTGGTTCAAAATCTAACCTTTTCCCCAAAGTTGGATTGTTTATAATGTTATTAGTACTCATGGGCCTTGAATAGAAAAAGACAAATTAGTCCTTGTTGATATTTTTAGAGTAAAACCTTCAAGTTTCCATCAGAAACATTGGGCATGTGTAAATAAGGAGGCTAATATTTCCTGAATGTTTTGTATGGGAGCAGCTCTGACTTGATTCATTATGTGACCACATAATTAACAGCCAACATAATTTACAGCATGAAAAGTGCATATTTCCTACTTGTTCAGGTTACAGTGTACCTTGCCAGGTACCTTTCTTTCTTATGATGATCTTCATTTCCACTTCTTTCCTCCCCTCCCTGGCAGAAAAACTGGAATAGCCCCTTTTGTTTTTGTAAACACTTAATATTACACCTTTATAAAGGACTTCACATCATTAGCAAGAAGTCCAGCATAATGTGCCCAACTGTGACCCACACAACTCCTGTAAATGGTAATTCTACACATGGAATAATAACATCCCTAAGTGGTACTTTTAAGATTTAATTTACAGTTGCACCACATATCTGGAAATTGCAAAATAAGGAATTGTATTGTCTCTTGTTCGTAATGAAGGTTTGAATACTATTCTTTCTTGCTCATCTGAGACACCAGTCTGGATAAATGAACTTCCTGCCTAATCATCATAATAGACCAAAGAGAAATGTTCCCACCGGAATGTGTGCCGTTTCCAAGAAGTATACGATTATGCGGCTATTTGCACATGTAATTCTTCCATTTGTAAAGTTGCAGCACATTCCCCTTTTAATGATTCATAAATGACCAGTCAGAGACTTGGGTGAGAAGGCAGCTGAGAAAATTGAAGATAAAGCAAGAGGCTTTTGGAAGAGGCCCGGTGGAGCAGAGATGCTATTCCAGCAGAGGAGTCCTACAGGATGGGTGCCTCCAGCTGTGAACCTCCTAATGTGTTCAGGAAAGGGCCTTCGTTTTGCGTGTTTTAAGAGTTCTGGTAGAGAGGATTCAGAGCAGTTTGGCCCATTTCTTGCATATGTTAAGTGCTGTGCAACTTAGATGTGCCTGTCCTGAAAAGCTGCTTGCAAACTATGCAGGATGATAACCCATTGTAAGGGATCTGAGAACTTGATTACTTGGAAAAAAAATGAAAATTTTATTTTTGTTCAATTGGGGTCCCACTCTTTTTGGGACCCAGCCAAATTAGAGAGTTTGCCTTTGGAGAGTGTACCTCCTTCAGAAGCTATTAAGCCAACCTAAACCTAAATTTAGGCTGTCTGCATATTTTAAACACAAGTGTACATACCAGAGGGAAAAATCTGTAACCCAATTAGTCCAGAGTGGGCCTGTCTGTCACATTTATGATTGGAAAGCCCAGAAGCTGAAATAGGTAGATCTGCAATATGGAAGTAAAGCCCTGGAATCACTTTTTTTTATATGAAAAGTCTTATCATTTAACTAATCGACTCTTATTAAATTGACTTTAAAATTGGTTGTAATCTATTATACTGCTCTCTTCAGTTATTGTTAGACACTTAAAAATGCCATGTTGTGTGGTTGTAGCATTAAAAAAAGTATAATTCACCCCCTGTCCAGGGGTAAGGAGGACATTTTGCTGTAATTTCCTCCCATTCTTCTGTCCTCCACAACTGGAAGCCCTAGATCAGAACTTGTATAGAAACTGACTCTTAAGTGAAATAAAGGAGAGGATTTTCATCTATAATTATAGATCACTTTCTTTCTCATAAATACAGCAGTCTTTCTCCTCTTTTTTCGCTTCTTATTTCTAGCGAATGGTGGTAAATAAGAAGTGCTGTTAGGGCATGCTATTAGTTTGCTCATTCACAACACTCATCAGTTCTGTGAACCAGTTACTCTGCTGGCCTGAAGAGTCCCCCAAGTTGGTTCTCAAACCTGCCTCCTGTTTACTCAACAAGGTCAGCCTTTCTAGGCACTTTTGTGACATTTCAGCTTGTAGATACATTAGTAAGGACAGATAAAAGGAACATAAGGAACTGATTATTTTTCTGGCTGTATGAAGTGGATTTTTGTGCCTTAACCATAATATTTTTTGAATACTTGAGATGAAACTTTTTTTTCAAGCAATTTTAAAATCAAAATACTTCTAACTCTAGTGTCACTTTGTGCAGTGTAAACTGGAGGCGCTATAAGCTTTAGTGTTGGTTTTATACCAGTATATGACATAAGCGCAAATGAATGTTCTAAAAAATTAGCTGAGCATTTTTTTTAAAATGCACACATAGGAAGAATAGTCCAAAGGCCCAGTCCTGCAGTCCTTGCTTTCGATTTCACTGGTATCCTAAGTGTACCTTTATGTAACTACATTTATATAGTTTTTAGAGTTTTAAAACTTATTTTCTCTTTGCATCATCTACTTTTGTTGGAGAGCTGACAAATTTAAACTCACTTTTATTATTAAATGGGAAGCCTGGGTGAAATTGGTAATCAAAATGAAATATATATAATTCTCAAAAGTCTGTGGAGCCTGTGGGTGGATGGACTTGGCACAAACATTCATACTGGTATGTTAGTTTTAAAAGTCCATATGGAGCTGATTATTTTTCTGGCTTTCTGTAGTAAAAGTTTTTTTTTTAATACTTTTCTCTCTTTATTTATTTATTTTTTATTTGGCAAAAGCTTTTTTTAAATGTTTGAATTGAAAAGGAAAATTGAGTTTAGAAGGAACTAAAGAAATGTTTGTTGGGTTATGATATGATACAAATTTACAGAAAAGAATTCCTCCACTGTGCCTGTTTGGCTCTCTTTTATTTTGTAAATGCAGCTCAAGATCCCTTGTAGCTGGGACTAATATAGGCTCCAGCTGTAACTTTTGCTGCTGCTGCTGCTCATATGTCCGGTGATGGTCAAATCTAAGTCATTGTGTGGAAATTCAGTAAAGGAAAAGGGTAGGGTGGGAAAAAAGTGACTCTACAAAAATATTCAACTAAAAGCCACAGGAACTAGGAGTCTCCATTTCAGGACTGTGCCATAAACCCCATCCTGAAATATTTAAATCCCTTCAAATTTTGTTTGAGACTTTAAATAGTTTAAATGTGGCATTTCATTTTATTGTTTAAACAAAAACATAGCCAGTTAACACAAATAGAAAAGTACATAGCTATTAGAAGACAGATGGGAGGTATAATACAATAATTTATAGGAGCAGTGTTTTAGTACATGTGAAATTCTACACTTTCTAAAGTACTACTGCTGAGAGGTCCTACAAAATGACTATTCAAGGTGGGATTTATCTAGGGAACAGTCAGGAGACAAAGTTTTATTTTTGTATTGTATTTGTTTCAACAGTGTTTCTGTTTTGTACAGAGTAAGTGGGTAAGGGAGAAACTGGATAATTTTTTTTTTATAAAGGATTCAAATTAGCATGCAGTAAGCATTATCTTCTCAACTCTGTAGAGGCCAGATATATTGATAGAGCAAGATGCAGTTCCATACTGTAGCTATATTGAAAATGAATAGAATTATTTTAATGATCATCGTTAAAACATGATATCATGCATTTTTGTCTTTCAAAACTGTTTTTAAAAGGTCAGATTCTTCAAGGTTTCCTTATAATTGAAGACAGACATCCTGTTTCTTTGGGTACTTGAGACCAGTACTGTGCATGTTAGAAATACACAGTTTTTTAGGAATCCGCCTCTTTTATTTCTTTCTCAGACATACTTTTGCAGATAGATTCCTTGAAATGACCATGCTAAATTTCAGGATGCTCTCTTCCTTTGTGATTTCAGTTGTTAATGCATTAATTAAGCAGTTTATGACAGCGCCAGTCAAACTATATGAGACCTGTAGTAACATAGGGCTTGTCTACACTGGCAATTTACAGCACTGCAACTTTCTCGCTCAGGGGTGTGAAAAAACACTCCCCTGAGCACAGAAAGTTTCAGTGCTGCAAAGCGCCAGTGTAAACAGTGCACCAGCGCTGGTAGCCATGCCCCTCTTGGAGGTGGGTTTTTTAGAGCGCTGGGAGACCTCTCTCCCAGAGCTCTGCCATGACTACACAAGCCACGCTGAAGTGCTGCTGTTGTTGCCAGCGTAGACTAGCCCATACTATCTGAGGCCAAATTTACCAGAAGAACTAGCTATTAGTATGTAATCAGAAGTGTTTTGTGTTTCTAAGCTAAACTAAAGGGAGGTTTTTAAACAATACTGTTGACTTTTCAAAGGATGGTGTTGAAAAGTATTATGTTCACATGTGCCTTGGCTCTTATTTTGGGGGGAAACAATCTAAAAGAATCTGTGGACAGTCTGTTGGCTAAAGCCAGAAGACAGTCTGCCATCCTGTCCTATAGAACCAGAATTTGGGGGGGGAGTATAGAATTATTTCCCCTTCCTACATCAGTAGAGTGCTACAGGGACAGTGATCTGTGACTTCAAGGAGGGAGTTGAAGGGTGAAGAAAGCAGCACAGTTTGCAAAATACCTTTAACAGTTGACCAGTGAAATTATAGTAATATCAGTTTTGTTAGTACAACAGTATTGAAAGTAACGGGTTGAAATAAAGGGATATCAAAATACTTAAGAATGATAACTTGTTGGATCTGTCCTATTATCCTGAGTTGCTGCTTAGGCTAGCTGAGAGCTCTTGAATTCAATCACCATTTAGAACTATAGGAACAAGGGAGTTCTGTTTTTCTAGTAAGACCCCTATAGCATTTTTCTTTAGGCTGAACTTTTGTGCAGGGTGACTATATCTTCCTGGAGACTTAAATTAATTTTACGGAGTTGCTGTCAGTATGAGGTTTGTAAATGTGCCTCCAAATCTGGCTCTTTTAATAGTCATTTTCCCTTAGAACTGACACTTCTTTTGTTTTTAGACTTAAATTTTATGGCACAAATGATGACACTTGTTTCACTATACTTGCATTGAATAGTGCATATTACATTATATGGTTGCAGCTTTAAACATTTATCTAGGAGACATTTGTTCCTTGTGTGTCCATTTTTTTAACTGATATAAATTGTGTTGTGTAAAATGTTATGAGGCAAACTGGTTTACTTTCTCTTTTTGACATTGTGGCAGTAAAGTAAGCAATGTTGCATCATTCCTCTTCTAAAACAAGGAAGGGATGATATTCAAGAAACGCTCAAGTCTCTTCTTCCAATATTTAAGGACCATATGCTTCTCTTGAGCTGCTCAGAAGCCTAAAAACAATTTTCAAGTTAACTGTTTCCTTGAAACAGTCAACAGTCCTGATGCCGTATGCAAGTACCTATTGTCATAATTAAAGTATTAATTGTACATTTATCCATGTTGAAGATCATTAAGATGTAGCAACGACAATAAGAAATTTAGTTTTAAAATCTACTGTGTATAAATATTTAATCCATGTAGTTAAAATTTTTAATAAAAATCTAAAATTGCTCTCCAGGAAAAGTCTACAAATTGAATAAGTGTAAACTTACTTAATATGGAGGAAACTTCTTGAGAATGTGTAGTAGTTTCACTGAGGTGAGAGATGCACGGCTATCAAAATGCAGTTAAAGCATTATAAGCTCTGGGAAAATACTCTGAACTTGATATGGTACATCAGATTTTTCACCAATATAGATAAAATTAGAATAGTTGCATACAAAAACAGATTGCGAACATACCCAATACATGTTTTTATTTTAGAGATTAAAAACTTCTGCTCTAATAAATAATTTTCCACAAATGAATTTTCTGGTGCTCTAAATGAGAAGCATTTAGTACTTGGTTAAAACCCACAGATTTTATCTAGGAAGTGAATGCACCTATTTGTTGGGATAAAATCCTGGCCCTGTTGAAGTCATCCTGGCTGGAAAAGTCCCTTTGATTTCCATTAAGGCCAGAATGTAACTTTAGAAGGGTAATTGTGGGATAATTCTAGCAGAATGTTTGTTTCCTCACCCCCTTTAAAATATTTGAGGGAAAGGGTTAATTTTAAACAAATACTTATATTAACATAACATTTTCATGTATGAGTTATGAGTCAAATGATTCAGCAAAAATTAATTGATTTATGTTTTAGCAAATATGCAGTTATAACACCACAGAATATACATGTAGGATGAATGTATTCTGTTAGCCAACCCCGTTCTTTCCTCACAACTGGCAGTTCGTCAGCTTCTGCTGCTATATCTAGCTGCCTCTTGAGACTTTCTGGAATAGAGTAAACACAACGGTGACCTGCATTAATGAGCAATGAAGCGATAGTGTTCTGTGGTGTATGTAAGTTGTCACTTTCAATTGTCATTAATTCCTGTGGAAACAATGTCCTCTGTTTTTATGTGAGCTAGCTCAATGTGGCATGCAAAATTACGTGCTTTGTCACAGCATCTAGTAAGAATGTTTACATCAAAATTACATAATTGGAAAATGTCTCCCCATTATTAAAAAAGTATTTGGAATTTAAAATTGAAAACTTAAAATTAGAGTAACTTTCTTTTTACTAAGATATTTACTGTTTACATTTCTTTTAGTTAGGACACTACAAATAGACTAGGGTTTTTGTTTTTTTTAAATTTATGGTCTGTTTGCAATCAGTGAGAGTCTCTTGTGCTAGCACAATGGGACAGTAGTGGAAATACAAACCCTACAGATGGTTTCTCCTTGCACTAGAACTTTAAAAAAAGATGAAAATAGGAAAATTTCTTGAGTTTTGTAAAATAAGCATTTATAAATCTAAAGATGGGGCCAAATAAAACCTGACAGTGTCTTGGTAAATTGCATCTTTCTTTACTAGTAAACATAGCAATTGGCCTAGAACAACTAAATCTAGTATACTGGTACAAATTTATCTAGAATATCCTTTTTTGTTTGTGTTTCTTTTTTTTTTTTTTTGTTTTAGTCTGTCTCCAGAAATAAACATAATTTCACGGAAAACTAATTTGTGCAAATTTGGGTTGCAGGAGTATTGTTCTAAACACCAACAGCTTAAACTGGACATTTGGCTCATTGGTAAGTGTTCAAATCCTTTGACAAAATTAAGGACCTAGTCCTTTAAATCAGTGAGAGTTCCAAGAATGGAGGACTGACAGGTTGGACTCTGTAAGTGAAAAATCTCATAGAACTATTTTCTATAGGATTTTGAAACAGGCCTTAGCCAGCACTTTGTGGTTTTTTTTTGTTTTGTTTTTTTGTTTGTTAGCGTTTTTCGTTGCATTTCCCACTGGTCTAGTTACAGTGGTGATAACAATAGTGGGGGAGTGCTATTGTAGACTAACCCTGGCATTTTAATAACTGTTCTCTAATGTTCGCTACCAGGTTTAGACAACATGGCAGTTAAAATTCCAGCACATGATCAGCACCATTGTTGTTAATGGTGAAGCTGCTCTAGGGCTAGTGAAATAGTGGAAAGTATTAAGAAAAATTCCACAAGATGAACTCTAATACTGTCTGCCGTTATGGAAACTTCATCACTAACCTGAATTGGCAGTAAATATTCCCGTTTGCTGCATTAATTGTTGTAGCAAAGCTGTTTACAAATAAATGGTTGGTAAAGAAATAGTGTTTTACAGAGATTAAAATCTGATCCATATCTGTGTTGCCTTAAGGCATTCATTGTTCATTTGTAACATTTAAAGATGTTGCAAATGGGTAAATATGAATCTTTGTATAATGCTGGCAAATTAACAACTTTGTCTTCCTGATTATGCTGCGAGAAAGCTCATACCAGGTACAGAATTAGTTCTAAACATGCAGATAAACTATTTGGAACATTGCTTAGCAGAAGATAAATATAACCACATTATCAGTGAAGCTGATACTTATAGTATAAATTATTTATTGTCACTTCCTCTCCTTTAGAAAAAGCAAAATGGTATCAATATTTCAGGAGTGTTCAGGTTTAATAGATTTGGAACATTTGGTCTCTTTCTGACGGCTTCCAGATCAGTAACAGTGTTTGCTATTTGGGCATGAATGGATAAAGTAGAAACCTTAGTAGGAATGTTTATAAATGGACTTGGAAGGATTACAGTTTTATCAGTAAATGTCAATTTCACAATACACACTAACCAGTGAAAAAATATTTCCATGGGTGACTGAAATTTACATATAGGTAAAATAAGAGAAATGCTATTTGAGAATTTTTTTAGCTTTTGATTTAAGGGTATTTACTTTGTATATTTTGATATGTGATGTTGACAGTTCATGTTTTTATGGCTATAAAGCTTTAACTTTTTGAATTGCAATGTCAACTGTCATTAATTATCTGACCCCTATATTTACCTGCAACTGTGAAAATTTCAATTGATAACTCCAAAAAGCTTAAAAATAAACATTGATATTATCTGTCAAAAGCGTAAGAAACTACAAATCAAATCTGCCCAATGCGTCTATAAATAGAGTTTGCAGAAGCTGGTGGTTATTAGAGAGAATTTGCTAGGTGAGGGTTCGAGGTTGGTTATCTGCATAACGAAAGATTTTAAATATCTGTTCCTCAGGTCCCTCTGTTGCAGGAGGGAGTATGTTACATATCCTAACTCAGAGTTATTGAGATGAGTTAGAGCTCTTTAGATGAAAGGTGCAATAGAAATGCACATTCTTGCTTGTTCAGCGCCTAACCATCTGTTTGAGAGAGAGTGATTGAGACCGGGGTCCTAGCGGGGAGCCAGCTGTGGTCACTCAATTAGGGTGAACTGCAAAGAATGGGGCAGACAATCCCCATAAAGCTGGTGGATATTCCAATACTTAGGTTCACCAAACCAGCATAAAACAGCTTCTTTGTTACCTTACTGGTTACTCGGAAGTCCCAGCCTCAGGCCTCCATCCAGGTACGCACGTCAAATATGATGAAAATTTCTGAAAATCTTATTTCATCATATAAAAGAAAAGGTTCTACCAATCCCAAAGGATTGGACACATTACCTCTCAGATTATTGAATATTCCAGATTTTACCCAGATACACGCTACAGCCAATTCTTATTAACTAGACTAAAATTTATTTAAAAAATGAGAGAGAGTGTGGTTAAAAGATCAGTATACATACTGACATGAGTTCAATTCACTGAGGTTCAGATTCATAGCAGAGATGGTGAGCTTCGGAGTTGCAAAGAGTTCCTTTAGAATCCGTTCACAGGTCATAGTCTGATGTCCAAATCTCATATTCAGGGTGTACCAGCATAACTGGGACCTCAGTCTTACGACTCAAGCTTCCCCTGATGAAGTCTAAGCAGATCTGAGATGACAGAATCAGGACCCAAGGATCTTTTATACAATTTCATGTCATCTTTGACAAGTTGGGATTTCCTTGGGGAACAAGGTAATTAGGATGATTTTGAAGGAGGTACTTAGCTATATGAATTAACATAGGGCTATTTGCTTGTTCCTCCACCATTCACAGTACATTTCAAAGAGAGATGAATACTGAGATATCTCATGTTTACAATTCATTTAAATGCTAGGATCTTCTTTTGACCTCTGAATTATCAGAATACAGCATAGCCAGGAACTGTTGATTACATTGTCAACCGTACTCATACATATGTAAATACACAAAAACACAAAAGTTATCTCTCCACATGTCTTTTGAGGGTTATTTATTTAGCAGGATGTTTAACCCTTTCTAGCCATGTGTCACAGTGATATATATAGAGATATTGTTTAATCTTATATCGCACTTTACATCCCAAAAGATACAAAATACTTAGACAGATTTCAGAGTAACAGCCGTGTTAGTCTGTATTCGCAAAAAGAAAAGGAGTACTTGTGGCACCTTAGAGACTAACCAATTTATTTGAGCATGAGCTTTCGTGAGCTACAGCTCACTTCATCGGATGCATACCGTGGAAACTGCAGCAAACTTTATATACACACAGAGAATATGAAACAATACCTCCTCCCACCCCACTGTCCTGCTGGTAATAGCTTATCTAAAGTGATCATCAGGTTGGGCCATTTCCAGCACAAATCCAGGTTTTCTCACCCTCCACCCCCCACACACAAATTCACTCTCCTGCTGGTGATAGCCCATCCAAAGTGACAACTCTTTACACAATGTGCATGATAATCAAGTTGGGCCATTTCCTGCGCAAATCCAGGTTCTCTCACCCCCTCACCCCCCTCCCAAAAACCACACACACAAACTCACTATCCTGCTGGTAATAGCTCATCCAAAGTGACCATTCTCCCTACAATGTGCATGATAATCAAGGTGGGCCATTTCCAGCACAAATCCAGGTTTTCTCACACACCCCCCACCACCATACACACACAAACTCACTTTCCTGCTGGTAATAGCTCATCCAAACTGACCACTCTCCAAGTTTAAATCCAAGTTAAACCAGAACATCTGGGGGGGGGGGGGTAGGAAAAAACAAGAGGAAATAGGCTACCTTGCATAATGACTTAGCCACTCCCAGTCTCTATTTAAGCCTAAATTAATAGTATCCAATTTGCAAATGAATTCCAATTCAGCAGTTTCTCGCTGAATTCAGGGGACACCATCACAGGGCCTAATAACATCAGCCACACTATCAGAGGCTCGTTCACCTGCACATCCACCAATGTGATATATGCCAACATGTGCCAGCAATGCCCCTCTGCCATTTACATTGGTCAAACTGGACAGTCTCTACGTAAAAGAATAAATGGACACAAATCAGATGTCAAGAATTATAACATTCATAAACCAGTCGGAGAACACTTCAATCTCTCTGGTCACGCAATCACAGACATGAAGGTCGCTATCTTAAAACAAAAAAACTTCAAATCCAGACTCCAGCGAGAAACTGCTGAATTGGAATTCATTTGCAAATTGGATACTATTAATTTAGGCTTAAATAGAGACTGGGAGTGGCTAAGTCATTATGCAAGGTAGCCTATTTCCCCTTGTTTTTTCCTACCCCCCCCCTCCGATGTTCTGGTTTAACTTGGATTTAAACTTGGAGAGTGGTCAGTTTGGATGAGCTATTACCAGCAGGAAAGTGAGTTTGTGTGTGTATGGGGGTGTGGGGTGTGTGAGAAAACCTGGATTTATGCTGGAAATGGCCCACCTTGATTATCATGCACATTGTAGGGAGAATGGTCACTTTGGATGAGCTATTACCAGCAGGATAGTGAGTTTGTGTGTGTGGTTTTTGGGAGGGGGGTGAGGGGGTGAGAGAACCTGGATTTGCGCAGGAAATGGCCCAACTTGATTATCATGCACATTGTGTAAAGAGTTGTCACTTTGGATGGGCTATCACCAGCAGGAGAGTGAATTTGTGTGTGGGGGGTGGAGGGTGAGAAAACCTGGATTTGTGCTGGAAATGGCCCAACCTGATGATCACTTTAGATAAGCTATTACCAGCAGGACAGTGGGGTGGGAGGAGGTATTGTTTCATATTCTCTGTGTGTATATAAAGTTTGCTGCAGTTTCCACGGTATGCATCCGATGAAGTGAGCTGTAGCTCACGAAAGCTCATGCTCAAATAAATTGGTTAGTCTCTAAGGTGCCACAAGTACTCCTTTTCTTTTTGAAAATACTTAAACTTTTCAAACTTTATTTTCATTCAGAAATAATTTAATCAGTCTCTGGCCTGGAATAAAGTGCTATTTTAAATGAGCACTACAACAATGTAGAGCACCTTAGAAAAGGAAGTGAAGAGATTGCCACGACAGATAGTAGAAGTAGTGAAGGAAAGCTTACTTTGGACAGAATCTGGTTATTCAAATTAGAAAATAATCAGGACACCAAAGAAGTCAACACTTTTCTTGTGAAAAATCCTTCTTTATTTATCATAAAGATACTTCAGAATAAAACCCTAAATTAGTTGTTTTCTTGTTTGATAAGTGTGTCTTTCTTTAAACATATGAACCTGATCCAGCAGAAATTATCACCTTTGGTCACAAATGAACCATGGAAGGCCAGGGATGCTGTCCTTGGAATATAATATGATCTATCCAGGGGAACTATCCACTTCCATCATCCCACGACAATGAAAGTCTTCCAAGTTGGGATTAGGGAATTGCCAGATTGGCTGGGGGATGGAAAGATGATGACACATTTTACACACAGTATGGAATCTTTTACTTAGGGATCTCAAAACGCTTTACAAACAATTAATTAAGCCTCATGACTCCTCTGAGAGGTATGTAAATTAACTTCTGGCCCCTTTCAACTACCAGTGCTTGGCCCTTCCCTTCATCACCTTGTGGGGAAATCCAGCCTTTAGGCATTACTTTAGTTTTATGACAGAAGGAACCCACTCTGTACACCCACCTATCACATGAGGAAATAGGCCAGTTCCGTGTCCAGTCTCTCCTCAAGCTAAAACTAACCTGGAGGAGGAAAATAAATCCTATTCCCCTCAATTGGTGATCTGCTGGATGAGTGATCCCACCATGGCTGGCCTTCTATGTGCCCCCTTTATTCCCCTACAACCCAATTGCCATCTTTTGGTGCTTGGTTGGGTGGTGGTGGTGGAAGTAAACTTCAGTATTTAGAGTCTATTGTTTCTTTGCGGCTGAGTTCTGGAACTAAGCAGATAGCCAGAAAGCATATGCTTGTACTAGTACCTCTGAAATTCTGCCCCACGGACAGATGTCAATGGGAGCAAAACTTACCCCCATGTTTTGATGAGATCCAAATCCTGCTCTTAGGAAAGGGGCAACTATAAGTAACTGCATAATATTTCATTACATGGCCACCAGTGAGGGGGGACCCTTGAAAGTAACCTCCATAGCTGTGTTGCCAGAAAAACTCATGTAGCTTCTGTGTAGGCTACTTTTCAGCTAGATAGGGCTCTATGGTGCAGGATCAGAGCCTACATATGCAGTCATGGTATACAGAACAAGAAGAAGCCTATTAAGCAATGAAGGCCAAATCCTGGTCCTATTGAAGTTAATAGGGCATTTTGCTATGGACTTTGGATCTAAGACTTGGCTTTGAAAAACCAGTCAGTAGCAAAGCTGAAATCCAATTAATGATGCATGTGTTCAGGACTAGAACTTGCCCACTGGTTTTGACAGTCAGAAGACAATATGAAGAAATACAAACAGATGTTTTAAAATGATGAATCTGTGCTGACCCTTACAGGGTGGCAGAAAAACCAAGTGGCTTATGGGGAAATCTGTGTCCTCTAAAGCCACATCAGATGGTAGATTATAAAGTTCCATGGGATAGGTCCAGGCTTTCCTAAGGGCAAGGTACACAACAGAAATGGGTGGAGATGTGTGTGGGAAGGGAAATTAATGAGAGAGGCAGGGAGTTAGTGACAGATTTTGGGGTGAAAAATATGGGAGGAGAACTTGAAGGAAACCTTTGTAGTTGAAGCTTTGTCTTGCAGCAGCAGCGTAGGAGGGAGCTTGCGACAAAATAAAAAAAATCCTTTAACTCTGTGGCATAATGTTTTAAAAACAAATATGTGAAACTGAGCAATAGTTCACTTGCAAACCAAAGCCACTTTTGTTTTGTCTTCGCTTAAACTTGTTATACCTTTAATGCCTTTTTTTTTTTTAAAAATCATTTGGGTACAAGCTGTTTTTTGTTTTTTTTATTTCCATTCATGGCTTGTCTTCACTTTTATGCTGCTAAAGGTTGAACCTTTGGTCAGAAATTTTTTTTGGTATTCTGTTTCTCCCTAAATGCTTTGGCTTTGGGTTCATGCAGTTTTGAGCAAACAGAAGCTAGAGAGTCCACCAGCCTTACTTACCTTGTCTGTGGGAGAGTGAAAAAAACAAGATACGGGCAGTGTTACTGTAAATGTACAGTAGAGGAAAACTGCAGAAGAGGAATATCCATTGACAACAGTGATGGGAGTGATCGTGTTTCCTCCTTTGCAAAAATGAGATGTTCATGTTTCCATTTAATTTATCATGTAAGTTTGAACAGCAAAATAATTCTGGAAGTACACAGAAAAAGAAATAGTGTCAGGAGGACACCCTCAAAAGATGGAGTCCTGTGGGGTCAAATTATGTCAATAGCAGTCCGCAGTTGTTCAATTATTCTTCAGTAGCTACACGATTCTACACTTCTGCTTTGTGAGAAGTTCTGTAAACTTCTCTCTGTCTTACAAAATGCAAATATGTGTAGCTGAGGTCAGTAGTGCTGTGTAGCAGTCAGGACTTTGTTTTTTGTTCTGTTCTAATAGATCTTTACTAGAATTTTTAATCTATTATGGGATGGCAGGCTTCTTATTTTGTGGTAGTAATATCTATCATTGGCTTTATGAGCATACACTCTTTTCCTTTTTCATATTTGAAATGTCTTATCTAAAACAATTTCCCCCCCATACACATTTGCTTGTATCTCAGTTTTTGAATACCTCCTTTGAAGCACCTCTTGTACAATCCCAAATGTGCGATATGTTGGAGTTGGAGGGAAGAGGGGGGAGAGACCGAAGATACGTTGCCTATCCTTCAACATCCTCTTCTGAAAGTAGAAACAGGTTCCATGTTGAACAGGATCTGTACAGTTATTTTCATTTTTATTTTTCTTCTGATTATTTCCATTTTCTGATGATTCCTACTGGGATCTTTGCATGACAGATATCATAGGAACACACTTGGTATTGGGTTTTGGGGGCTGCAAGGTGCTTTGTAATTTGCTTCCAGTCAAAGAGATATGTCAGCAATTGTATTACTTTGTACTAATATTCCTTAGAGTTGGGCAGTTTGATATTTTGGTGTTAGCAAAGGATACAGCTTCCAGTGAACTGTGCAGAAATATTTGTCACAACTGATGACATTCATGTCATTTATCTTGAATGTATTCTATCCAGAGAAATTGCTCCAGTCATTTCTGTTTAAATGTACAGTTTGAGGAGAGCTGTATCGTGCCTAAAATGCACTCGTAGTCTGAGTGATCATCTTTTGAATGATCTTTTTTATAAATTTAAATAGGGTAAGGCATTCAACATTCTCAGGCAATGAGGGACAGAAGATGATAATCTTTGTCTGATTAAAATACTGATATGTTTTGCAGTATTATATGTGAGAGAGTGCAGTTATTTGTGGAGATGGGTGTGAAGGATTAAAATCTAGTTTTGAATGTTATGTCTAGAACCCATCTCCAGTTGAAAGTTGTACAATTAGGTATTCAGGTAACAGAATTCACATTAAGTGGAAAACTGTAAATGTTCTCAAAACAAGGTACACTTTCCTAGTTTACGAATCTGGATTTAAACTAGAAAATTTTTACCATGATAAAAGAATAAATCTTTGACAGACTTGCAAAAATATGTTCAAAACTTATCTAACTGAAATTCTGTCTTCTTGCAAGCTTTTAAAACTAAGCAGTTTTTATTTGTTTTTAGCTACTGCCAGCATTGTCTATGTGCTTGGCCTCAGGTAAAAGTGAATTGCAGAGTCATAGAAATTAGAGATGGAAAAAGGCCTAGTAAGGTTGTCTAATCCAAACCCTGCCAATGTGGGTTTTTTTGTACAGTAATACACTTTCTAAAGCTTTAGCAGCCAAAGTCTTAAATGACCGAAGTGTAGGATGTTCACCATTTCTCTTTGAAGACTGTCCCACAGGTTACAAGATCTCACTGTTGCATATCTACTTTGTTTTTGTCTGCTATCATCCATGGTCTCTTGGCATTACTACTAGAACATTCTTTCACTTTGGGCTGCTAAAATGTGATTGAAGTGATAAGGTAAATCATGTCCTTGACCTTGATGTGGAGTTCATTAAAGAAAATTCAGAATTGTCCTATCGTTGTACTCTTGAACAAATAAATGTTGTGGTAACATCATTCATTGTTATATAATGTACTATGAACAAAAAAGGCTTTAAAATGTCTGACTTTCAATGCAAAATTCGGTAACCTTATTATTCTCCCCTTCTTATTATTCTCCCCTTCCCTTCCACATATGCATCCCCCTCCCCTGAATTGAGTTCTCCTGAAAGTCTGTGATTTGTGCAAGCTTCTGCCATATAGCTTACGTTGTGCGGAGAGAAAAAAAAAAAAAAAAAGAAGGGCGGGTGCCAGTATTGGATTCAGTTTGACAATGTTTTGCTGGTCTGATGCCATCTAAATGGAAGGCTTAAGGACTGATTTATTTTTGGAATGAGAATTTCTCTGACACTTGCATTGATACTGTAATCTCCCTGAGCCAGTCGTAATGCCAGTAGTAGGTTTTTCCATTTCTCTTTAAAGTGGAAAACCAAAATAAATGGCGCAGTAACCAGTTTCCATATTTAAATGAATGAAAGTCAAAGGGGAAAAAAAACTGAGGTAACGTGAATGCACCCATTGTATTTAATATAGCAGAAGTATGTATTACCTTGCCATGCAAATATTATATGCAAAAAGTTATGCTTATTTATATTAACCTGAAGTTACTGTTTTCTCCTCTCCAACAACAGTATGTTGCGGTAATCATAGAAGTATGTCTGTGCTGTAGGCACCACTGTATGTCTATGCAGTAGGCGCAGTGGAGTGGTGATTCAGAAATGGGCTGAAGTTTTATAGACTTATCCTCATATAATCCAGATAGACATGGTGGATTTTATTTAAATCAAATTGATTTAAATCATGATTTAAATCACTAGTCAGGAAGACTCAATTTAATCATGGATTTCTACATAAAAGTGCATTCTTGTTGTTTGTTATAACATATTCTTCACAACTTAGAGATGGATGAGATAGATGAGACCCAAATTGGGTCTCTTTTATGGCCTGCTTCCATTATAGGTTTTCCCTTTTTATTTAAAAACATTTTTACTGTTAACAAGCATGTTATCTCTGGGGACACAAATCCACAGTCTGAGAACTGCAAAACTAAGCAGCTCTGATGGTATCTTCTAGACTTAGCACTGAGTCCCATTAGGTAGATAGAAAGATTAACCTAAATAATCTATACAGAAGCCCGTGGAAGTGCATAAAATTGGGTCCCTAATCCATGAACTATTGGAACTCATTTACAAAACTTTTCTTAAACATTACACGAATATATTGTCTCATACTATAGAATTAGAATTTATAATCCCTTTTCCATTATGAGATATCTGAGTTTTAATTAAGATGCATCACAGGGGAGGGATAGCTCAGTGGTTTGAGCACTGGCCTGCTAAACCCAGGATTGTGAATTCAGTCCTTAAGGGGGCCATTTAGAGATCTGGGGCAAAAATTGGGAATTGGTCCTGCTTTGAGCAAGGGGTTGGACTAGATGACCTCCTGAGGTCCCTTTCAACCCTGATATTCTATGATTCTGTCTTTAGCTCGTTTTTTTCCCCAAAAAGCATTTTATCAAAAAAATCCAATTTAAATTAAAAAAAAAATCCATTTTTTTTAAATTGATTTTTATCCACCCTGCCAGTAGATGAAATCACGCTTTAATTTCTGCAGTACTTTTTGGATCTGCTCAGATGTTTTAAAATCTAAATTTGACCATTGTTTTTTCTGGCCATCTCTCACCTGCTTCTCTTTTCAGTGTAAAAAGTCTGCTGCTCTCGGTGAACGTGCTCATGGATGACCCTTTTTTTTGAATTCACAATGGCATTAATTCTGGTATTAATTTACTGCTAGAAAATTGGGTATGATTAAACAGCTTCTTTATTATATTCATTGATATTAGCCATTTTGAAAAGCAAAGTCAGTCTTGCAGTGTTTTGTGTTTTTGGAATATAAGAGTAGCAAGACTTAAAAAGAAAAAGGAAAAAAAAAGTTCCAGAAAGGAAATCAGCATATCTGTGGTAATCAAGTTGAACTAAAGACTACAAAGGTGATTAGTATTTTTCAAAATAACATGATGGCCTCAGCAATGAATTGTCTTCCTTTTCTTGCCTGAAGATGGACCCTTTGCTTCATTTTCACAAATTTTTTTTTCTAATGGAAATGTGATTAAACAAAAAGATAAATTGCTGAAATATAAAACACAAAACAAGGAAAAATGCAACTTAATCATAGTCATCAATACTGTCTGCTTGTGGTAATTGCTAGAGGCATGGTCAGGAATAGAAAATAAATGTTTTTTTCAGTATTTAATATTTTTTGAATTAATAGTGTAATTAGAAGTGGCAAAAAGAAAGGATAGATGTTTCCTTGGCTGTCTCTAAGAAATTCAAGAACTGAACCAGTGATGGCCAGGTAACATTAAAAATCCACAGCTATCTCATGTCTTAATAAGAACTTACCAAGGATAAAATACTTTGGGCCTCACCCAAACCATCTCTGTGCAGACAAGGTGTACATCCATTGAATGCCAAAAAAATGGTGTTAAAATGTGGGCTGCAAGGAGTAAGGAACTTCTCATTAGTTTTGTGACTGATTTATTTTTTCTCCTGTGCCAGATAAGCAGGAAGAGGCGTGTTTATGGGCTTGTCTACACTACCCACTGGATTGGCGGGCAGCAATCGATCCGGTGGGGGTTGATTTATTGCATCTAGTATAGACGCGATAAATCGACCACTGAGCGCTCTCCCGTCAATTCCGGTACGCCACCAGAACAAGAAGCGCAAGCGGAATCAATGGGAGAGCGTTAGCTCTCGACTTACTGCAGTGAAGACACCACAGTAAATAGATCTAAGTATGTTGACTTCAGTTACGCTATTCAGGTAGCTGAAGTTGCGTATCTTAGATCCACCCCGCGCGGTAGTGTAAACAAGCCCTGTGGGTAGTTTACTACTTTTTGTTTAAGTGTTTTTGTGTCCCTGGGCTCAAAAGCTTCATTTTGGGGCTGCCCCACCATTTATCTAAAGTCTCTGATTTTAAAATGCCCACTGATATTGTAACTGCTAGGTTCTTACTACCTCATCTGCCATTTCTGTGCAGTGCAAAATACCAATCCTCTTTCTTCGGTAGTAACATTGTCTCATGCCTAGTAAATTCTCAAGAAAGATCACAGCTGCGGTTTTTCTTTTAAAATACATCCTGCCTTCAAGTTATACTAAACCTATAGTACATCTCTTACTGTGTTGATTCTTGGCTTAAAAAAACCTCCTCAAAACCCATAGTATTACCAAAACAAAAACAACAACAAAAAAAGAGAGAGAAGCCATTATTATTATAATAAGCTAAAACCGTCTTAAAAATTGGTTTGAACTGTGTGGGCATTGTGGGACGCTGCTCTACATTAGCGTCTCAGTTTCATTTTGTGAACTTGTGTGGGTTGTGGGTTCTTTTCTGAGTGGAGAAAGCTGCAGTGAGGTTTTTTGGGTTGTTGGTTTTTTTTCTTCTCCAAAGGAACCTTACTAGACCCTGACCTTCCAACCTCTTCTGAGCTACCAACTCTCTCCCTGCTGCTTGACTAGTAATGTTAATTTGATCACTATCTGACCATATGAAAAACTTAACCAACCCTAATAAAATGACCTAAAAAAGGTAAAGAAATAACCAGTTAATTGGTTTACAAGAGTTTATTTCCTTCCTAAAGTGCAGTTACCCTACACATTCCTTTTATGATAAAGGACATACAAGAGTAACCTAGATTATTTTACCCTGTTTTTAATATACTAAATCTGATGAGTCCTCCTTACAGAGTAAATCACTTTCCCAAATGAATACATCTAAAAAGTTTACTAGGTCATGGTAGAGGGGAACAATGTTTCCTCTGACTTCCTGAATATAGACTTGAATGTGCCAATAGAAGCAATATCAACTTGTGAAGTTTTTTTCATATTACTGGAAGAAATCCAGATAGGCCAAATAATGGTTGATTGTGACGCTTATAACAAGAATTAAAATATCTTCTTCCCCCAGAATGAAATAGGTGATCAACAACTTCTTGTAATGGAGCATTGTCTAGTAGTTACAGAATATGTATGGGTGGTTGTGAGTTTGAGGTTCTGTTCTATGTTCTGCAGTGCTCTTTGTACTTTCGCAAAGTATAATAGACACGTTCCTGAATTCCTTTTTCCCATTGACTGAATGTTAATTTGGCATGTGAAAGGCATACAGCATTGTTTCCTGTGTATATAGGAATATCTTCATCCACAATTGCAATGTGGCCACTGTTAGGATAAGGGTGGAAGACAGCAGCTGTTAAACAGCACACAGTATTGCAACACAACAGTCAAGGACAAAAACTGAAGACTACTATGAAATCAAGCTAAATTTACAGGAGGAATTTTGGGAAATCATGTTCTGTCTGTATAATAGAATCTGTCCAGGATGGTATCCTCCTACAAAAATTTCTGTTGAGTCTTTAATGACCACAAGTATGGTCACAGCTTTTGCTTATACATATTGTCTAAAAGCTTCAAAATACTCTCTTGATTTAATAGAAAAGAAGGGGGATTGAGAGAGGTGGGAGTGGGAGAGACCACCCTGAGAATATCTGTTCAGTGGAATGGACTGGAAGGGTCAGGTTTTTGTTCCAAGAGCTGTATACATGTTAATTTTCCACAGGGCATACAGTTAACAGGCCAATAGATACTGTACAGATCTAGTGTTTGGACAAGGAAGGGCTTATTGATCTTACATATTGTAAATATCAATTATACCTATACTAAAATATCAGCTGCTATAGCTAGCTCAGAATCTGTTCGATCCCTTTTTTTAGTAGGGATGCGAATACAACTTCTAATATAGTACTGCAGCAGTTTGGGTTTACTTTTCTCTTATGAGGGAGATGGGTTTTAGGATGAGTATTAAGGAAAACCTTTACCCTTCAGAAACAATGATGCCAGTTAACTACATGATTCCTATAATTTATTTTGCCTCATAAATTGGATTGGGCAATAATTTCATGTTCTATCTGTGACTGGTTCATATGTTGTTGTAGGATCTCTGTTTTGCTGGCTGGGAGCTGCTTTACTCTCCCTTTCACAGACTTAACTCTGGAATCAGTTAAATGGGGAGTGGGGCTCAATTGTCCTAGATAGGGAGAAAGAAAGACCAAATGTAAGGGACATAGTTTAATTAGTCTGCAGCTTCATTACTTAACTCATCTGGGAACTAACCAGCAAAAGTTAATGCTGTACAGGTCATGATTTCTTCCTCCATTGTTTCCACATGGTGGAGGGCTGCTATCATCCCCACCCTTCTGCACAGCTGGTCCCAGCCCACTGCTGAGACCCCACCTTATCTCCCCTGTGACAAAGGTTAAGGGGCAAGGGAAAGGGGGTTGTCGCCTCATTATACCATACGTTAGGAACCCTAGCTTCTTTAGGAGCTGCCTTCCCACAAACTCCACTTCTAATTCTGGTTTATCAGAAAACTGGACCCTAAGTGGAACAAGTACCAGCACTGGCCACCTGCTAAGTTGTGACGTCTTTAACTTTACCTCCTGACCTATCCCACAGGGTCCCTGAGCTGTTATGGTGAAGGCAACCCCCGCCCCCCCAAACAAAACAAAACTAACAAACAAAAAAAAACCATCCTGCCCTGGCCTGGAAAAAGGCTAATGTAGTGCCAATCTTTAAAAAAGGGAAGAAGGAGGATCCTGGGAATCTTAGGCCAGTCAACCTCACCTCAGTCCCTGGAAAAATCATGGAGCAGGTCCTCAAGGAATCTATCCTGAAGCTCTTACACGAGAGGAAAGTGATCAGGAACAGTCAGCATGGATTCACCAAGGGAAGGTCATGCCTGACTAATCTAATCACCGTCTATGATGAGATTACTGGTTCTGTGGATGAAGGGAAAGCAGTGGATGTATTGTTTCTTGACTTTAGCAAAGCTTTCGACACGGTCTCCCACAGTATTCTTGTTGGCAAGTTAAAGAAGTATGGGCTGGATGAATGCACTATAAGGTGGGTAGAAAGTTGGCTAGATTGTCGGGCTCAACGGGTAGTGATCAATGGCTCCATGTCTAGTTGGCAGCCGGTATCAATGGAGTGCCCCAAGGGTCGGTCCTGGGGCCAGTTTTGTTCAATATCTTCATAAATGATCTGGAGGATGGTGTGGATTGCACTCTCAGCAAATTTGCGGATGATACGAAACTAGGAGGAGTGGTAGATACGGTGGCAGGTAGGGACAGGATACAAAGGGACCTAGACAAATTGGAGGATTGGGTCAAAAGAAATCTGATGAGGTTCAACAAGGATAAGTGCAGAGTCCTGCACTTAGGACGGAAGAATCCAATGCACCGCTACAGACTAGGGACCGAATGGCTAGGCAGCAGTTCTGCGGAAAAGGACCTAGGGGTGACAGTGGATGAGAAGCTGGATATGAGTCAACAGTGTGCCCTTGTTGCCAAGAAGGCCAATGGCATTTTGGGATGTATAAGTAGGGGCATAGCCAGCAGATCGAGGGACGTGATCGTTCCCCTCTATTCGACATTGGTGAGGCCTCATCTGGAGTACTGTGTCCAGTTTTGGGCCCCACACTACAAGAAGCAAGGGGAATAAATTGGAGAGAGTCCGGCGAAGGGCAACAAAAATGATTAGGAGTCTGGAACACATGACTTGTGAGGAGAGGCTGAGGGAACTGGGATTGTTTAGTCTGCAGAAGAGAAGAATGAGGGGGGATTTGATAGCTGCTTTCAGCTACCTGAGAGGTGGTTCCAAAGAGGATGGTTCTAGACTATTCTCAGTGGTAGAAGATGACAGAACAAGGAGTAATGGTCTCAAGTTGCAGTGGGGGAGGTTTAGGTTGGATATTAGGAAAAACTTTTTCACTAGGAGGGTGGTGAAACACTGGAATGCGTTACCTAGGGAGGTGGTAGAATCTCGTTCCTTAGAAGTTTTTAAGGTCAGGCTTGACAAAGCTCTGGCTGGGATGATTTAATTGGGGATTGGTCCTGCTTTGAGCAGGGGGTTGGACTAGATGACCTCCTGAGGTCCCTTCCAACCCTGATATTCTATGATTGTATGATTCTATGGCCATTCTGTCAATAAGGGGAAAATTCCTTTCCAGTCTCCAAAAAAGCAACTAGTACAATTGCCCACAAAATCCAGTCCTATGCTAATCCTAGGGGTAGGTGGGTGGAAGCTACTAATTGGGCATAAGAGGGGGCTCAGGCCAAAGGGGCGGGGATAATATACCCTCCCCATGGTGCACATGGGATAGTGACTTACCTGACCCCCACCGACCAGCTCACCAGCTGAGGTAATGCTTCCCCTCCCAGTTCCCAAAGGAGGGGGGGATCCTTAAAGAAGGCTCTATACCCCCCCTTTTTTTTTCTACCAGTCCAGATAAAGCCTTCCTGCCTTGAGGTTGCATTCTCACATCTCAGCCAGTGAGTGAAGACTGAAAGACAGGCCAACAAGTAGGATTTGCTAAACTAAAGAATCCACCGCAGACTATTTGCATGTCCTCATCAATGTACCAGAAGTGATTTAATCTTTGCTGCTGAAGAGTATGGTGAGATCAAAGATCTGGGCATGGAAAAGAAAGATTAAATTTCTTTTTCTATACTGGGATGTGTTCCTAGTCATCTCTCGCCCCTGGGGCTTTCTTGCTCCTATTAGTAGTGTGTGTCACATTCTTCTGTAGTCACAGCTGTATTGAATATATTGCATTTTCAAGGGTACTGAAATACAGATTGTTGTTCTCAAATTATTTCTGAAGTGGTTTTCTTGCAGTTCTTTCCTTTACGTGCAAATAGGGGTATGTAGGATTTTTTTGAAGCTTTTTTTCTTCAAAATGGATCAGTTGAACAGCTACTATTTAAGTAACTTCAGCAGTTTTTCAGGTGCTTACCAAATAAGTATGAAGACAAGATCCCACCACCTTTCCAAGAAGTTACGCTTTAGATAGACCAAGTACAAAGGATGGTTGAAGGCAATCATTGGCAAACGAAATATAAAATGTTATGGCTTGCACATGACTTACGGATTCCATTTATTTTGATGCTATTACATTTGAAGTAGTCACCGTTCAAAAAATATTGTTGGTTTGGTTTTCACACCTTTTAGGAGGGCTTGTGGAGAGAAATGTATATTTGATGTGAGTCTCTAAAGACTAGCAACTTCTGGTTATGTTTTCTCTCATATGTGGTAATGATGGTATCACTCTTAAACTTTTAATTTGGTATTTGTAATACAAGTTGCAGTGTAAAACACCACTGTCTCCAGTGGAGTTACTGTAGTGAACTACAGAGGTGTGGATTGATTCCATGATTGCTCTTTTAAAAAAAAAATCTGTATTAAAACTGTACTGTCATTTGAAGTAACTTATAAAGTGTCCTGTTTGGTGTTTTTTTTTCTGCCTATGATGTTGAAGGTTTACTTATGGAAAATTCACTTCAGGTGTTTAAAATCAGTTAAACTGATTTGAGGGAAGATGGGCCAAGGGGCATGATCTGATTTAAAAAAATTTCACTATGCTATTTTTTAAAAGAGCAATATATATTTTACTGTAACCTATAGGGTCTCAGCTCCTCTATATTTTCCTGTATATCTGCCTCCTTCTCTTTAGTAACTGGCTAAGCATATAACTTGGACTGTGAACATCCCTTTTAATCTTCAATAAAAATTTAGTTAATATATTGACTTCACATTTACTAGTCTGCAAGATTGAGTCTTCATGATAACAAATTATTCCATTTGAGCTAACGATATCTTTCACATGACTAGGTCACATTAACAATGGAAAATTGCCCGTGTGTAAAGATTTGAAGATAACATCAAAATGTGATACAGTTGCAGTCAACTCATTATACTGAATTTTTTTCATCAACAAGTCCAGAAAGGTTTTTGTTCCTCTTTATTATTTAAATGGACACCCTCACTCCTCCCACCCTGTATACGTTGTGTTCAGAAGTGTTGAACCTCAGACATTTTGGAAATGACTCATAGATGATATCTAGAAAATGAGCAGTAATGAGTAATACAGAAGAAAGATGTAATTTTGTATTCTGAGATACGCCTATGTATAGTTCCATATCTGTATCTAAGTTTAAAAAGAAAAAAACACTTGTTAAACAGAATTTCGACTACAGAATGTTCCTAAAATGCTGCTTGTTTGAGTCAGTCTTGTCTGAGTGCATCTTCATTTTACACTGTTTGCAGTGTTGTTGTAGCTGTGTTGGTCCCAGGATAATAGAGAGACAAGATGGATGAAGAAGAGCTCTGTGTAAGCTTGAAAGTTTGTCAGTTTCATTTATAGAAGTTGGTTCAATAAATGATATTACTTCACCCACCTTCTGTCTCTTCATTTACAGGTCAAGAAAATCTGTGGATTATTTAGACATGCTGAAATGATTTGACAGTAGAATGTTTACTGGGAGTCATTGAGGTCTATTGACTGTAACATTGATTTGGAGCCTACTTATAGGCTCATTTTAGTCAGCTTGCTGTGAAGGCACAAGAAGTCTGCATGCCAAAAACATCAATGACATTTTCAAACCTTTTAAGCACAACAGCAATTTTATTTATTTTTAAATGGGAATTTACTAAAGGTGCTGATTCCACTTGCAGCTGATACCACAGTGGCCCCTGCTACCTTTCCAGAATAAATGACTTTCTGCCTTGCACAGCCTGTGGTGCTGATATAATGGTGGCAGGCATCTTCAAAAAAATTAAACTAGATTGCCTGCTATTTTGTTCTGAGAAGACTCTAACATCACTATGGTGACTTTTGATCTAGCTAGCACTGTTGCAGATATTTTTTGTGTGTGTGACATTAATTATTTTGAATTGAATGACATCAGAGGGAAATATTTTGGTGTTTCTCACATTGAAAAATGACATGATTTATCTATGATAAGTCTTTTAATGAATTTAATCTAATTTTACGTATTTATATTGGCCTCCCATTTCAGTAGTATCTGAGTGCCTCACAGTCTCTAGTGAGTTTATCACAACCCTTCCCTGAGGTACAGAAATACTATTATTCCCATTTTACAGATGAGGAACTGAGACACAGAGGGACTCTGGGCTTGTCTAGATAGAGAATGACATTTGGAAATGACTCATAGATGATATCTAGAAAATGAGTAGTAATGAGTGGCAAGCTGGGGTGTAAATCTAACATGTGCTAGCCTGCCATGCACTGTCTGTGTGAAGCCTGCTACCATGCACTAAAAGTTCTGTAGTGCTCATTGATCTACTCTGATGGGATACTCCTAGTGTGCTGTAGCAGGATCCACACAGACTGTTAGTGTGTGTCATACTAATATGCCGTAGATTTATACCCCAGCTTGCCACACACGCTCCGTCTAGACAAGTTCTAACTGAGTTGCCCAAAGTCCTACAGGAAGTCTGTGGTGGAGTAAGAACCATTTTAGAGCAAACTTGAAACCTTTACATTTGTGCCTGCAGTGCCCACACAGTGGAGTTACAGTGCAGCACTTTTCTGTGCACTGCTATTCGTACCCCCCTTAATCTGAAATGCAGGGCAGTGTAGACATGCCTTAAAGCAGCGGTTCTCAACCAGTGGCACACTGCTGTGGCCCAGCTCAACTGTGTGCTATAGGCCGGCCCGCACGGCAGGGTCCAAGTTCCCAGCTGCCGGGCATGGTGGGGTCTGGGCTTCTGGCCTGCCCCACATGGCGAGGGTCTGGGATCGAGGCTGCTGGACGGCCCTGCAGGATCCAAGCTCCGGGGCAGCCGCCCGGCCCTGCAAGCTCTGGGGCAATCACCAGGTATCCAGGGTGGGAAGCCGACCAGCCCCATGCGGCAGGGAGTCTGGGGTCCAGGGTCGGAGCTGCCGGCCCAATTGTGGCAGTGGGCCACAATGCTAAATAAGTTGAGAACCACTGCCTTAAGTTACCCTGTTTAGAATCTTCTTTCCCTGCTGATTTTTCTCCTTTTCCATCCGGCAAATGGATAATTTGTGATTTCCCAGTGCAGCAGAAAACAATATGAATCCATTTGGTTTACTTTTCTTCTTGTGCGACAATATCATTAATCATACAAGCATGGATGAATCTGTGTCTGGGAACAGTGGGTCTCTGTATTGCTGCTATAGAGCTATAAGAAGAAATGAAATAGAACAAAACACTATATTTGAAGGTTCTACAAAAATAAAGGAGTAATTTTTTCCCCTGCACTGGACAGCCTGAACCTACAGTACTTAATTCAGGTATAACTCCTGTCAATTCAGAATAGAAGTTTAATTAGTTTTCAGTGGAGATTTGACTCTTTAACTTTCTCAATCGGATATTAAACAACATGAAACTACAAAGAGAAACTGTAACAAGACTAATGCACCATTCTGCTGTGTAAAGAACTCATAAAAGCAGCTAATGCAATGATTTTGTAATTTACTGTGAAATAAAAAGCAGCAGCTATGTAGGATATCTAAATATTTCATTCCCTTTGAATTAAAATTATAGACATTAGATTTCATTAATTTAAAATCTAATTAATGCTTTGAATTGTTACTGGAACTGTGACTTCCTAACTATACGTTTTGGCAAACTATGTAAAAATGAGGAACCATGTGACACAGCAAAAACACTTTTAAGGAGACTTGAGTGAACTTCCCAGCTAAAAAAACTATTTGTCCTTTCTGATAGTTGAGATTATATAACATTCATTTCATTTTTATTCATCTAAATCAGTTAAATAACTAAATCTGAAGAGTGTGTGTGTGTTAGACTGCTTATTAAACAAACTCAAGATTTTTGGCTGTTCTAAATCTGAAGGCTTGTATGTAAAAGACAATACATCTCTTTGTAAAGCTTGATGTAAAATGAATGATCGTGTGTTTCAGATGCGTCAATATCTGTTCTGAGAAGAAATTTTAAGAGGGGATGGGTTTCCAGTGAGAAATATATGGAGGAAAAAAACAGGCAATAAATTGTGGTCTGTTTTTCTTTTAACAGAATACTTGACCATTTCCTAAATTGAAAGTAATATATTGTACTTGGAATAGTTAAATGAGATCACTTGTTAGTACTGTCATAGGCTATGTTGCCATTTTAATTTTGTAGTCTATTGAGAATATATATTAAAAAAGATGGTCAACTTTTACAACTGGTGCTTGACCATTGACTATCAGAAGAAGATACACTTCAAATTTCAAATATATTTAAAAATAAACCCAAATCTTTGTTTCTGGTCTGTCTCTATGGCCTGCTAAATGCATGTGCATTAGAAAAGGAGAAGGCTTTTGCCATTTAAAATTACTACGTTTGTCACACATCTCACTTGGTGCAGAACCCTTGCTAATTATTGTAATAGTTGCATTTTACTGAGCTTGTGAGGCAAGCTGCTCTGTCATCTTAATAAAAACAAAAACATTTCCATGAGAACAGCTAGCTTTCAAACTGTTAACCACAGTACATGATAATCAGAAAGAAATGTGAATACTGTTGCTTACTGTGCACTGACAATGTCTTCAGTGTAGTACAAACAAATGAGATTCAGCCCCTGCCCTAGGATGCTTACTAATGGGCAAGGAAATATCTAATTGCCCAGAAAACAGCCGAGGTATTATTGGAGCAATACCTCAGGTGTCTTGCCTGCCAGACAAGGGCAACAGGGGAGACTAGTGGTGGGCTGAGGTTCAGCTGCAGATATGTACAGCACTGTGTTTGCATCTTCAGTAGCAATTACTTTTATCAGCAGGGTAGCACTCTTATTTCAGTATAGCTAAGTAAACAGTTGAGAGAAGTTATTTTAAATATGGCAAACTATTTATTTTTTAAATGTTATTGTAAAACACTGAATATATGAGATGCTGTGTTAATGTTTTCCATCTGTGTCCTTATCTGTAATGAATAAAAATGTTATCTGCTGATAAAAGTAATTGATAGTAAAGTTGCCATCAGTACTGTATGTACAGTACCTGCACCTGCCATACAAAGCAACCAAATAAAATGTAATCCTGAATAGTGTCCTGTACCCTGGGGCTGATTTCAGACCACATCTCCATAAGGAGCTTATATATAAATATTGTAATTATTTCCTGAAAGATGTGATGAATGTATGTACTTTACAAGTCATAGTACATTTTGTAAACCTACATAGGGTAATTTCAAGCATGTCCTTTTTAAAAATATGAACAACTTTGGCCCATTACTGGTATAATTCCAATTATTTCTTTTATGATTTTGGCCACTTAAGTGTAGACCCAAGTCATAAGACCGATTTTATGATAAGGAGTCCCCAACAGCTGTATTGCTTTCTTTGAATGCTAGAATCTTTTGGGGGTGATGTTAATTCAGTTAATTGCCTTAGTTATGATTTATAAAGTGGAAGTTCAGTAACCATGGGTATATGCCAATTTTTTCCTCATATTTTTAGCTAAAGCAGTTTCTTGTAAAAATTGCTTTTCTTAGCCAAATTAATAGATACTGCTGATCTTTAATTTGTCTGCAATTGATAATAGTATATACATTTGCTTTATTTTCAGTACCGGATGATCTCTCCATAGAAGAGAGAGAAGAACTTTTAAACATTCGTCGCAGGAAAAAAGAACTAATTGATGATATTGAGGTAATTTATTTTTCTGTCAGGTAAAGATGCAAAGAAGGCTGCCTCAGTACATTTAATGTTGTAGCAATATGTTATGGTGTATTTATAACTATACATTGTTTGGTAAAATTTTCAAAAGCACTTAAGTGACTTGAAAGTTAATTAAGTTTAGATTCTTAAGTTATTTAAGCGCTTTTGAAAATTTTACATAGTGATTTAAGAACCTAAATCTCGCTGACTTTTAGTGAGACTTAGGGCTTGTCTACATGAATGATTCCCCAGCAAATTGGGGTGTGAATCTACTCTGCACTACCCTGCTGCAGACTAACTGTGCTGATGCGCATTAACAGTTTGTTGCTGCTCTTTGATATAACTAGTCCTATTTCAAAGAGGAATAGATTAAAACACATTAAGGAATTATTAAAGTGTGTTGGAGGGTACAAGCAGACAGTTAGTCCGTGGCAGGCTAGTACGGGCTAGATTCAGACCCCAGCTTCCTGTAAACTAATTATGTAGGCAAGCCCTTAAACTCCTAAGTCATTCACGTGCTTTTGAAAATTTTACCCTGAATCTGTATAATACATTGTGTGTATTTACATACACTTCATTTGTGTAGTTAATACTTCATATACAGAAATACTGGAGATGACTGTGGGAAATAGTGAATAAACTTATAATGCTTGTATTGGCAATGAGACTATGAAAAAGGATAAGAGAAATACACTATGAAAGATTAAGAACTTGGCATCAGTGGCCAGGAGAGATGGCTCTAAGCAGTGAATTTTGGATTCAGAGTCAGAAAAGAATCTCAGCATAAGTTGCTTTTGGGAGGAGGTTTTTGGATCTAATGGTCTGAGTAGAGCCCAGTTTCTAGTGACAAGATACAAATGTCTATCTGTGAATTAATGCTGGTGTAAACTTCAAACCATATATCCCAAATGGGCAACAGCTTTTATAGATTCCTGTTTGGATAGCGCAAAAAATGCCACTGCTGTTTATTGCAGAAAACTCTCACTGCCATTCTGCATTATGATTCATTTTTGCAAAGGTCGGTAATAAAAGGGAAGAGTAGGGACCACATCTAGAAAAGTCTGATATCTTTAGCTCACCGTCTTCGCACATGATCTGTGGCCTTCTCTTCCTTCCTTTCCTTGCTAATCTAGTCAGATTACTATTAGCATGTCCCAAGTAAGATTTTTCAGTAGAGCCTCTCTTTTCCACATTGAGTTTTCAAGCTAGAATAGAGGGCTCTGCCCTCTTTTAGTACTAATTCATGCCAGATTCTAACAAGCCCTGGTTGTGCAATTCTCACTCAGCTCTACTGACTCGTAAATAAAATGAAATCTACATTGATCACATTAATTTTGTTTATGGCAGAGTGAATATCTTTAAAAAAATGCTTTAATACTGGTTGGTTAACTTACTTTCCTTTCCTTCTTTTGACAGAGGTTAAAATTTGAAATAGCAGAGGTTATGACAGAAATTGATAATTTGACTAGTGTAGAAGAAAGGTAAGTAACTCTGACAAGCATTCCACTCAGTAATAAGATACTGGCAAAGGTGTTTCAGGAACAGGAAACAAAAATTGCTTTTGTTACCAAAAACTGGATATTTATAAATCTTTGCTTGGGCTTGTTTTGAGATCTGCAGAATCCATTTAGAGATCATACAGCTTCTATTTTGCTCAGAAAGGACTTAGTGATCTGATAGAATTTTCCATAGCTAATACCGGTGATTCTGTGAAGCTGTGATAACTAGTGGGTCCTCTTTGTAACATGATTTTAAATAATAGACTATTTTTGGTTGTCACTTTTTGGAAGTAAATGCCTTATGATACTATGATTTTTTTTTTACCATAAAATAAAATATCAAAAATAAAGTTGAAAATATAAATAAAGTGAGAGAATTTAAAATTATTGTGTTCGGCCAGAGTAGCTGATTTTTTTTTTTTTTGTCTTCCAAATGAATAGCAAAACTACACAGAGAAATAAGCAAATAGCTATGGGAAGGAAGAAATTCAACATGGACCCTAAGAAGGTAGAGCAATTTGTATTTGTCAGGATTTAAGTTATTGTTAATGATATTCTTTTTGGCAAATGCAGACCAAACTGGTGGTAATCAATTAAAGTTAAACTAAATGGTGCATTTTAAAACTCCCCAAACATTCATCAGGACACTGTTATGGCCTTGCAAAATCATCATGAAAATGGGCCCACAATCTAATCGTGTCCACCATTTACTACAATGATAATAAAAAGAATAATAGTAAATTATATATCCATTTGAACAAACATCTTTCTTGTAGTCAGAATTTTAAATACAGGAGGTAAATCTGTCAGTGTACTCATTGTGGCATGCTTGCATCGAGACCTGATAACACATGATGGAGATATTCTGTGTTGATGTGCCAAATTCAGTCCCAAAAATATTTTACAGTTTGGTCAGAAGTTTGGAGCCCTTGGTTATATAGTGATCTACCTATATAACATTATTTACCTGTGGGAAATGGGTTTACATCAGCACTCAGAAGCTGTGGTCCGTGGAACAGTGGTGGTCTGCAAGAGCTGGGTGGTCATATGGTGCTGGCTTATCTTTGCAAGTGCTATGTTGAATTCAAGGGAGCTAAAAATACATTAAATACTTTCCTAATGTTGCTCTTCATAGAAGTAATTTGCTATAGTTGCAACGGGAATATTGTTTTTTTCACAAATAGGAGTGATGGCGGACTGCATGATCAGGAATGTGAAATGAGTGGGATAGTTGTGTTAGCACAAATGGAAGGGGAAGTGACTTCTCCAAATGATCTTTTTATTGGATGGGGTCCACTCTATTCAAAGCGTCTGCGAACTCCTAGTTTAAATTACTGCTATGCAATTTTCAAATCTGGCTAATCTGTGTTACCCATCCTAACTGAACCTTTTGTGGGTAAGAGTTTATTATATTTGACACTGTTTGCTGATTTGTTCCATGGATACACTGAACTGGATTTGAAAACTGTTTCATTTGATGCAGTTATATGGTGTTATTGTATATATGTTTTCAAAACCAGTTTAGCTTTGATCTCATGTGAACAGGGCTCTATATCTGTAAAGTTTGTAAAACACTTGGGTTTTATGTGTGAAAAACACCATAGTATGTGAATATGAAGTATGAAATCATAGCTGGGGCTTGATACACATTGTCTTTGGTGGATCTGGAAAGACAGTTTTTGGGAGGTATAAAACTTTGATTAACTCTAAAATATAAACTGAAATTCAAAGCTGATTTAATTGAAGTCATTAATAGTTGACTAAGAAAAATATGTGTTTTAATATTTGTAGTGAATGTATAAATACATTTTTGTAATTATGTTTTATGTGGAGAAGGTAAACTAATACAGCTGTCTCCTGTCTTAAATTAGTCAACAGAGGCTAAAGCAGTAGAGAGACAGACAAAGTCTAGAGTGGGAGTCAGAGGTATTTAAGTGGTCTCTTTGACTGACTTCTTCCAGACACTGTTGTTGACCCAGACAAATTTCCTTTTCCTGTCTGTTTGCCTCTTAATTCTTTATCACCTCTTTTCTGCTACAAAGGACAATGAAATTGAGTCCTGGTTTTCAGGGTATTTAAGATGACTGTTTCTGTGGATGGTAATTTCTTTTCTTTGGAGGATTTGGATTTGCAGAAAAGAGGTATTATTAGATCTAAGAAACCTGATAAACTTCATGAAGACAAGGGTAGGGTTGATGAGATGTCCTTCTATGTCAGTTAAAATAGATACATTAAGACCTGTTTTGAAGATTATAACTAACCTCCTCCCCAGCCATTGTCAGTATGTGTTCAAAATTGTCTGATGATGAATCAGCTGTACTTGTTACTTACTTGTAACGAAAAAACAAGACAGCACACAACTGCATTCAGCCTTCTGTAAGGTACTATACATACATTGAAATAATGTTATTTATAACAGACTACTTTATCAGATCTAGAAGGCCTACATGCTGAATTGATGGCCTTTCTGCATAATTTTTCTGCTAAAAGGAAATTTTCACCTATTCTAGCTTCTGTAAGCAAGTGAACTTTTTAATCTAGCATACATAAGTGTCCTTAACTTTGCAGGTAGTTTTGCCAGTGCATTTTTAAATAATGCAATCATTAAAAACCAAGAAAATAATATGTTAAACTGATATTCACAGTAATCTCAGCGCTTATACTATACCACCTTTCCAATACCCGGCCATCCTTACGTTCTCCTGTGCTGCACAAGAAAATGCCATTCCATTCCATCCACAATGCAGACTCCACATTCTCCACCTCACTCCACATTCTACAGGCCATTATCCTCTGATCCCACTGAGGATTACTGTCAAGGTTCCTCCCCCACTCTGAACTCTAGGGTACAGATGTGGCGACCTGCATGAAAACCTCCTAAGCTTACTTCTACCAGCTTAGGTTAAAACTTCCCCAAGGTACACATTAATTTTATCCTTTGTCTTGGAATATCCACTGCCACCACCAAACTCTAACTGGGTTTATTGGGAAACGTAGTTTGGACACGTCTTTCCCCCCAAAATCCTCCCAACCCGTGCACCCCACTTCCTGGGAAAGGTTTGGTAAAAATCCTCAGCAATTTGCATAGATGACCACAGACCCAATCCCTTGGATCTGAGAACAATGAAAAAGCATTCAGTTTTCTTACAAGAAGACTTCTAATAGAAATAGAAGTAAATAGAAGTAAAGGAATCATCTCTGTAAAATCAGGATGGTAGATACCTTACAGGGTAATTAGATTCAAAACATAGAGAATCCCTCTAGGCAAAACCTTAAGTTATAAAAAAGACACACAGACAGAAATAGTCATTCTATTCAGCACAGTTCTTTTCTCAGCCATTTAAAGAAATCATAATCTAACACATACCTAGCTAGATTACTTACTAACAGTTCTAAGACTCCATTCCTGTTCTATCCCCGGCAAAAGCAGCATATAGACAGACACACAGACCCTTTGTTTCTCTCCCTCCTCCCAGCTTTTGAAAGTATCTTGTCTCCTCATTGGTCATTTTGGTCAGGTGCCCGCGAGGTTACCTTTAGCTTCTTAACCCTTTACAGGTGAGAGGATTTTTCCTCTCGCCAGGAGGGATTTTAAAGGGGTTTACCCTTCCCTTTATATTTATGATAATTACCAAAAGAAACTACACCATCTGCTCAAGAAACTCCCTGAAAAAGCACAGGAACAGATCTGTACAGACACATGGCTAGAACTCCGACCAGGGGTATTCTATTTGCTACCCAAGATCCATAAATCTGGAAATCCTGGATGCCCCCATCATCATGTTGGCACCCTAACAGCCGGATTGTCTGGCTATGTGGACTCTCTCCTCAGGCCCTACGCTACCAGCACTCCCAGCTATCTTCGAGATACCACTGGCTTCCTGAGGAAACTGCAGTCCATCGGTGATCTTCCAGAAAACACCATCCTGGCCACTATGGATGTAGAAGCCTTCTACACCAACATTCCACACAAAGATGGACTACAAGCTATCAGGAACAGTATCCCCGATAATGTCATGGCAAACCGGTGGCTGAACTTTATGACTTTGTCCTCACCCACAACTATTTCACATTTGGGGACAATGTATACCTTCAAGTCAGCGGCACTGCTGTGGGTACCCGCATGGCCCCACAGTATGCCAACATTTTTATGGCTGACTTAGAACAACGCTTCCTCAGCTCTCGTCCCCTAACGCCCCTACTCTACTTGCGCTACATTGATGACATCTTCATCATCTGGACCCATGGAAAAGAAGCCCTTGAGGAATTCCACCATGATTTCAACAATTTCCATCGCACCATCAACCTCAGGCTGGACCAATCCACACAAGCGGTCCATTTCCTGGACACTACTGTGTTAATAAGTTGATGGTCACATAAACGCCACCCTATACCGGAAACCTACTGACCGCTAGATTTACCTACATGCCTCCAGCTTTCATCCAGGACACACCACCCAATCCATTGTCTACAGCCAACCTCTAAGATACAACCGCATTTGCTCAAATCCCTCAGACAGAGACAAACACCTACAAGATCTCTATCACGCATTCATAAAACTAAAATACCCACCTGCTGAAGTGAAAAAACAGATTGACAGAGCCAGAAGAGTACCCAGAAGTCACCTACTAGAGGACAGGCCCAACAAAGAAAATAACAGAATGCCACTAGCAGTCCCCTTCAGCCCCCAACCAAAACCTCTCCAGTGCATCATCAAAGATCTACAACCTATCCTGAAAGACGATCCCTCACTCTGACAGATCTTGGGAGACAGACCACTCCTCGCTTACAGACAGCCCCCCAACCTGAAGAAAATACTCACCAGCAACCACACAACAAAAACACTAACCCAGGAACCTATCCTTGCAACAAAGCCCAATGCCAACTCTGTCCACATATTTATTCAAGTGACACCATCATAGGACCTAATCACATTAGCCACGCCATCAGAGGCTCGTTCACCTGCACATCTACCAAAGTGATATATGCCATCATGTGTCAGCAATGCCCCTCTGTCATGTACATTGGCCAAACTGGACAGTCTCTACGCAAAAGAATAAATGGACACAAATCTGACATCAGGAATCATAACATTCAAAAACTGGTATGAGAACACTTCATCCTCTCTGGTCACTCAGTAAAAGATTTAAGAGTGGCAGTTTTGCAACAGAAAAGCTTCAAGAACAGACTCCAACGAGAAACTGCTGAACTAGAATTAATTCGCAAACTAGATACCATTAACTTGGGCTTGAATAAAGACTGGGAGTGGCTGGGTCATTACACAAATGGAATCTATTTCCCCATGTTAAGTATCCTCACACCTTCTTGTCAACTATCTGAAATGGGCCATCTTGATTATCTCTACAAAAGTGTTTTTTCTCCTGCTGATAATAGCTTATCTTAATTAATTAGCCTCTTAGAGATGGTATAGCAACTTCCACCTTTTCATGTTCTCTGTATGTGTATATATATATATCTTCTTACTATATGTTCCATTCTATGCATCTGATGAAGTGGGCTGTAGCCCACAAAAGCTTATGCTCAAATAAATTTGGTTTCAGTCTCTAAGGTGCCACAAGTACTCCTGTTCATTTTGCAGATACAGACTAAGACGGCTGCTACTCTTAAATGCAGACATCAAATTCCTCACAATCCCACCTGAATGCAAAACCTTAATTCCAACCTCCTATGGTAATATATGTCTCCCATGGGAATACATATTCTGTAGTCTATAATGGGAACATAGCAAGTGCCGGAGCAGATTAAACTGGTGGTTCATCTAGTCCACTATTGTATTTCCAACAATGGCTAGTACTAGATGCTTTAGAGAGAGGTATAAGAAGCCCTGTAGTAGACAGTAAAGGATTAAGCTACTCATAGAGAAAGCTACTTCCTAACTCCTGCAGGTAGAGGTTGTCTTATAAACCAGGGTTTAGCTAAACTTGTTTTTGAAAAACCTTACTAATGGAATTCTGGATGTCCTTACTGACCATAGAGATGTCCAGTCGTCTGTTGAATTTTGCTGTTCTCTGTGATATTGTGTGGCAATAAGTTTAACAAGCTAGTTACATTTGTATCCTTCCAATTCAACTGAACTTCTTGATCTACCTTCTCTGTTCTGTTCTTTAATTTTATACCTTTATCATGTCCTTTTTAAAGAAAACATTTCACAATCTTTTTCAACTTCTCTTCACACAAAAGCTTTCTCATGGCCTCTAATAATTTCCATAGTTTTTCATAGAATTGTCTTTCTGCTATATTCTGTATACATAAGGCGACCAGAATTGAACCCAGTCATAGATGCATAAAGGAGAATGAGACGCTAAAGATGCCGAAGAAAGGGAATTTGCAGCTTCATTACTGACATAGCTGTTGCTTCTGACACTTGTGTGAAAGGATGTCCTATGCCGTCATATCGAAGGAAGCTCATTCTTTGAAATCAGCATAATCCTACTAGGTTTAACAAATTAGAGTGTGACGCATGGAAAGATGGGGGACCAGAGGTACATAGAGTAAAGTACGTAGGTGAGAACCGGGCACAAGGACTAGAGAAATAGGAAAATAATGTTTGAGAACAGAAATAGGGAATCTGGGCAGTTCTTTCTCTTCCTTTTGTAGTACTGAATTAGTGACAAATATGGGGAAAAACTCTATTTCATGTGTTTCTGTTCAAACTTGGAAAATGATCTTATGCTGGAGGGGTGTGTGTGTGTGTGTGAGAGAGAGAGAAACAGTGGGGTTTGTGGGGACTTTGGTTCTTTAGCTATAAGAGATTAAAAAACTTTTTTTTCCCCAAAAAGGGCTCATTTTAAAATCTTTCCTTTGCCAAACTAAGTCTTAACCAAAGAAGAATAGAAAATTCAATCATCCTCTGAAGAGTTATGGTGTCACTTAAATAGTGTAGTTTTGTCTTTCAAATGTATGGTAGTGATTTTAATCATGATTTAAGTGGAAAAAAATCAACACAGTTTTAACAGCTCCACAGTTATGACACCTCTGGAGTGCATTCTTTAGAACTCCTGCAGGATTTTCTGTGCTTGACAGATTTATATCTTTCAGTGGTGGTTTGTATTTTTTAAAGCTGAAAATGTATGTATTCTGATTAACCTTATTAGTTCCTTAATTTGGAATAATCTCTTAATTGTCATAGTTCAGACATGTACTAATTTATTCTTGGAAGCAAAAAGTTTATTTTATTTGCCTACCCTTACTCCTCTTTGGAGCATCTTTTTGTCTAGCTAAGTAGTCAACACATCCAACTATAAAGCAAAGTTCAGGGGGATCATTATGTCTGAGGAAGGCACAGCTACTGCTACAAGAAGATAAAACTGAAATATTTTCTTTGCAATGAAATCATGTATCTTTCTCTGTGATTTGAAAAGAGAGTCATTAATATCAATTTTTATCCTGACACTGAAAGTAGTTTTTCCAATGGCGAAACTTCAAGAGAGAGAACAGTCTTCCTGGATTTAAAAAAAAGCTTCAAGACTGAATGGCAAAAGGTTTACCCTCCTAAAGTAGATTGCAGTCAGCAAACTAATCCTCCTTACCAGGTAGGGTAGGGTACTGTTGCAAAAACAAACTAAATCAACCAACCATAAGAATATGTTTATGTTTCCACAATGGCTTGGAAGGTAAAATTAGAAGTAGTACAGTGTTGTTGTTTTTTTTCCTACCTCCCCCTCCCCACCTTTTTAAGGATGATGCATGTCCTCCAAGTCTGGATGAGATCAACAATAAATAATATCCATTTACAGAAATGGAAAAGTTTTTTGCTTTTATTTCTAAAAATAAATGGAATCTCAGGACGTGTTTCAAGTGGCAAAGATTTTAATAATTTAGTGAACTCTTCCACATACGGATAGAATTCAGGACCTCAAAGTTGCATGGAGCTGCCATTGCTACTTTCACCCGACGTTTGTTATCAATTTTGTGAAAGCAATGAAAAAATTAAGACCTTTGTTAGAGAAATATTGTCTTTTAGAAATATCTGTCTGGGACATGAGTATTCTTTTAAGAGCTAATACAGCACCTCTTTTATTCCTTAAGACTTCTATAATGTTAATACAGTTTTTGAAAATGTCCTTTCCTCTTTCTTTGCAGAAAGCCTTCTGGATTTCCCTAGAAACTGTATATTAAGGCGTCTGTATCTCATGAGACTATTTAGGAAGTACAAAGGCTAAAAAGGCCTCTGAGGATGGACAAGCCAAAACCTTCCTGTCTCTTGGCTCTCTGTAGGGTTACTCTCTCTTGTTTCCTCAGATCATCTCTGAATGAGTTTGATTGAAAGCTCATTGAATAAAATGGAAAGACTCTCATTGACTTCATTGGGCTTTGGATCAAGCACCATGATGGGATCCTTTCTTTGAATAGTTTAGTTCAAGCAGTGACAGAAATTAATTACCATCCTAATGCCAAGATTTTTCAAAAATTCTCAGAATGGGATTAATTATCTCAAATCATAATTTCTACTGCAAGTAATGACTTGATGCATTCAGTCATGGTATTGCAAATTATAACAGATGGTTTATCTTGTAGTATGATGGTAAGTAAATTGTGTTGTCCCTGTGTCTCTTTATGTGATCTCACAGATTATGCTCTCTGCCTGATATTAATGCAGTAACACGGACTGACTTGAATTTTGTTAAATGCTAACTCCCCTTTCAGTTTGCTTCCCAAGGCCAATATGGAATAGTTACTCAATTAAATATCTTTCTATATTTGAGGAATTTAAATTGCCCCCTGCTGTTTCCAACCTTAGGAATTCCTTTTTCTGATCTGTAAATTAATTCTAGAAATTGCCTACCTGACTGAACAGATGTCTAGTTTCGTTACCTGAAAGATAAATGATTTCTCTAATTTAGTCTATAGATTTTTTTTTTTATTGTGGAAAATGGTATGGTTATGTATATATCTCTGTGTATTCATCCCAAAATATCCTGGACAGTATTCAAATAAATGTTTGTGAAAGGAAAGAATTCTTCTTACTCTTAAATTTCTTTTCCTAGGGGATCCAGTTTCTTATAGAAAATGACCTGCTGCAGAACACTCCAGAAGACATTGCACAGTTCCTCTATAAAGGGGAAGGACTAAATAAAACTGTAATTGGAGATTACCTTGGTGAGAGGTAAACTGAAACAAATTGATCTCTTCTTTCGTTATATAGTATGTTTAAATGTGTGGAGAGTAGGGTTGTTGATTATTCGGAATTAACGCACACGAACTAAAAAAATTAATCACGATTAATCGCACTGTTAAACAATAGAATACCAATTGAAATTTATTAAATATTTTGGGGTGTTTTTCTACATTTTCAGATATATTCATTTCTGTTGCAACACTGAATACAAAGTGTACAGTGCTCACTTTATATTGTTTTTTATTATAAATATTTTCACTGTAAAAATGATGAAAGAAATAATGTTTTTCAATTCACCTCATACAAGTACTGTAGTGGAATCTCTTTATCGTGAAAGTGTAACTTACAAATGTAGATTTTTGTTTTGTTTTTGAATGCAGTTACATTAAAAAGGTAAAACTTTAAAGCTTACCGGTCCACTCAGTCCTGCTTCTTGTTCAGCTAATTGCTAAGATAAACAAGTTTGTTTACATTTACGGGAGATATTGCTGCCTGCTTCTTATTTACAACATCACCTGAAAGTGAGAACAGGCGTTCACATAGCACTGTTGTAGCCTGCATTGCAAGGTATTTACATGCCAACTATGTTAAACATTCGTATGTCCCTTCATGCTTTGACCACCATTCCAAAGGACATAAATCTATGCTGATAACCGGTTCTGCTCGATAACTATCCAAAGCACAGTAGACCGATGCATATTCATTTTAATCATCTGAGTCAGAAGGTTAATATTCTTTTTTGGTGATTTGGGTTCTGTAGTTTTCACATCAGAGTGTTGCTCTTTTAAGACTTCTGAAAACATGCTCCACCCCTCATCCCGCTCAGATTTTGGATGGCCCTTCAGATTCTTAAACCTTGGGTCGAGTGCTGTAGCTTTTTTTAGAAATCTCACATTGGTACCTTCTTTGCATTTTGTCAAACCTTTTGTGAAAGTGTTGTTAAAACAAATGTGCTGGGTCATCATCCGAGATCGCTATAACATGAAATATATATGGCAGATTGCAGGTAAAACCGAGCAGGAGACATGCTATTATCCCCCAAGGAGATCAGTCACAAATGTAATTAATGAATTATTTTTTTAACGAGCATCATCAGCATGGAAGATTGTCCTCTAGAATAGTGGCCAAAGCATGAAGCGGCATACAAATGTTTAGCCTAGTTGGCACGTAAATACCTTGCAACACAGGCTACAAAAGTGTCATGCAAATGCCTGTTCTCGCTTTCAGGTGACATTGTAAATAAGAAGCAGGCAGCAGTATCTCCTGTAAATGTAAGCAAACTTGTTAGTCTTAGTGAGTGGCTGAACAAGAAGTAGGACTGCATGGACTTGTAGGCTTTAAAGTTTTACATTATTTTATGTTTGAATGCGTTTTTTTTTAACATAATTCTACATTTGTAAGTTTAACTTTCATGCTAAAGAGATTGCACTACAGTACTTGTATTAGGTGAGTTGAAAAATACTATTCTTTTGTTCTCTGCGATTCAAATATTTGTAATAAAAAATAAATATAAAGTGAGCCCTGTATTTTGTATTCTGTGTTGTAATTGCAATCAATATATTTTAAAATGAAGAAAACATCCAAAAATATTTAAATGATATTCTATTATTGTTTAACAGGGCAATTAATCATGCCATTAATCATGATTATTTTTTTAATCACTTGACTGCTCTAGTGGAGAGGAGTTACACTTTTTATCAGTGTGTGTCTCACGTTCACTGGCTGCATGAGCTACATTCTACCCTGAGGAATATAAACGTTATTTTGGAAAGTAAAAGCACTGTGCTATAAGAAGCTTTTTTAAAAATGGATGAATTATGAAAATATCACACATTGCTTAACTGATCACAATTCATTACTCTGAAAAATAAACTACAGTTTTTCTAGATTTAGTTATTGTGCAAGATTTAATGTCATAAACTTCTGAAAGGTTTCAGAATCATATTTCAGCAATCTTGTAGTAGTTCTTAATGGTCTGCCCAGCAAAGAATGCTTCATGAAGTTAATAACTAGACAATGAGAAAATTGCTCATCATTCAAAAGGTTGGTGCCTAGCCTAATGATAGTCAGCTGTTTTTATTTAGTGTTGTCTTCTTCCTTGCACATACACATCCTGTTAACGTTAATGGGTATTAAGTAGGCACCTAAAGGGGAGAATGCATCTTAGCTTTTATCATGTACAGCACAATAAATATGCAGATTACTCCAGTTGTAACGCAGTGCAGAAATTATTTGTTTAAAAAAAATATTCAGCTGCAAAATTGTATCACTGGTAAAACCTGTAAACTAATCTCTTTCTTCATTGAAAAGACTACAGACATAACTCTTGCCTATATTTTTTTTATCAAAATCAGGTGCCAGTTATTTAGAGATTTAATAGCCTAGTCACTTGGGCCGTACTCTTGTAAACTGATCTTCTCTACCATAACTCCCTTAAACCGACATGGAATTTATTTACAGGATTGAGGTCTTAGCTTGCAGTTAGCTATAGGCCCTTAGAGTTTAAGTAGGTATAATGAAAGTTTATACTATAACATGGTGCACAGTATGTAGGAATTTCAACTTTTTGCATAAACATGAGAACTTGACCTCTGAGAAACATTCCAAACATCATTTTGAATATTTCAACTACAAGTAATGAAAATGAAGATTTTAGAGATAGCTATACCTCCACTGTGCATTATTAACTTAATCTCCATTATTATAATAGAGTTTGTGTAAAGTAGTCCATATTTTTTCTCTTTTAAGAGAAATGTATGACACTCTGGCATCTGATCTTGAAATAATCTTTTTTCCTCTCAGGGCCTGATCCTCAAACCCTTAGTCATGCAACTAGTCCTTGTTCACATCAATAGTGCCACTGAAGTCACTGTGATTATTTGCATGAATTATTTGCAGGATCATAGCAAACAAGCTCAATTTACAATTCAAAAGATTTTTTCCCACCTCTTCCCATCCCAAACCTGCCAACATTGCAGTCTTCATCTAGGATCTGAAAAAATCAAGCTGCGGTGTTTGTCTCTCCCTAGCTAATGCCTAAAATTTCATTGGTTTCAGTTTTTTGAGTATACTGTGTCTACACAACTCAGTTTCCATCTTCTTGAATTCTGAACAGTTAACTGCAGACTAATATTGTTACCAACATTAAATGTCAAATTACAACTCAGAAATTTGTGTCAATCTATAGAGTGGCAATTAAAACATTAGAAGAACTGAAAATATGACTGCAATGATATGTAGCTAATATTTGGCCAGAAAACCATGGAAAATATCCAGGGTGAAGTCAGAAATGTGGATATTAAAAAAAAGCTAATTTTTATGCAACATTTCTGCTTGCAGTGTACATCTAACTTTACTAAAGTAATCAAGTTTTTACTTCTCTTAGCTATGTTGTCAGTTCAGCTGTGCGAAAGTGAAGTGAATTCTATTCTATTCTGTCCCTTGAACTATGCTAAAACTGTTGTCAGTTATTATTACTGGTGAGGTAGGAGGTAAACAACACCACAGCTTGATTTTTCCTTCTCCCTCCACCCCCAAAGTCCTAGATTATAGACTGCACTACTGTCAGGTTTGGCGTTGAAATTAAATTGCATGTGGACCCAGGTTGTTCTTGTTATATTAAATTTCTGTTTGCATTTCAAAAATTGCATACCATATTGCCTACTTAAACTTTGGTTTTGTTTAGAAGTTTAAGGGACATACAAAGGGAAATGAAAATCAATACCTATTACGTTTTTAGAATGACCTTGGAACATAAGCATTCAGTGTAGTGATGTCTCAGAATAGACTAAGGATACTATACGCGTTAAGTGGTATTTTATTATTCCTTTTTAGGTCTGTATTTAGGGAGCAGGCCTTATTGATAGCTGTTGATTTAACAGTTTGATAGTGATGGTTCTGTCCTGGAGGAGAAGGGGATCGGGGGGAACACGACTCTTTCCCCCTCTAGCGTGGTATTGCTAAAGAAAGCAGAGTCATTTGTTGTTGTTTGTTCTTCGAGTGCTTGCTCCTGTCCATTCCACGGTAGGTGTGGGTGCACCGCTTGCAGTGTTGCCAGAGATTTTTCCCTCAGTGATATCCGTTGGAACGGCGCTGGTGCCCTCAGGAGCCCTGTGCTTATGCGCAGGCATAAGGGGCGCTACTGGCCCCGCACTCACTCAGTTCCTTCTTACTGCCCATGACGGTTGCTAGAACGACCCTTCTTGCTTTGGCGAGGCTTCTTCTTAGTGGTTTTTGAAATTTTTCTATGTTCATAATTATCATAGTGTAGTGTCTCTATTTTAAGTAGTTTTAGTATGTGCGTATATATAGTTAGTTAGTCCCTATCATGAGGGACTTCTTTACCCCAGTGGCCAGGCATGCCCCAGTCCCCAGGCTTCAAGCCTTGCACCTCCTGTGGCAAGCCTATACTCCAGGTGCTTAAAGTGCCTGAGCAAAACTCATGGGAAGGACAAGAGCCAGGTTTGTTGGGACTTCAGACCCCGCACCAAAAAAGACAGGCACATCAGACTGAAGGCTATCCACATGGAAGCCGCTCTCAGACCTATCTCAGAGCTCAGCTGTTCCGATTCGGTGCTGAGTCCCTCGACGTTGGTGCGAAGTACTCCCCTGGCAATGAGCTCTTCCAGGTGCTGTTCTTCATCTCCAGTGCCAAGGAAGAAGCATAAGAAGCAGTGAACCGAGAGAGGGTACTCACTGGTGCACAAGAGAGAGAAGCAAGGAGAAGGCAGTTGAGTGAGACCCAGGCCTGGCCACTCTTCTGCCCCTGGATCCATGTTGGCGTCGTCAACTCCCTGGGCACCATTGAGGGGAAAGCTCCACCTGATCCTAGGGTCCCAATCTCCAGGACACCACCAGACCCTGGAACCCTGTCACCGTATGGAGGCGGAAGTGGGTACTGCTCCACTGTGGTCACCGAGAGAAGAATCCTCTTTGGAGTCCGAAGGGCAACCTTATGTACTGCCAAAAGCCCACCATCAATATCCTGCCTGTGCTCCATGAAGCTTCAGTACCAGTCCTCCAGCAGGCATCTGGTCAGTGAGTTACTGGCCGAAGCAGTGGCCTTAATGGACCCCTGGGGGTTCTTCCCCTTCTCCTAACCCCCCTCTCTCCCCCCCCCCGGTACCGGATCTTTCCTACCACTGCTCCAACTCAGTGGTCTCTGAAGGATGGGCTACCGCTCCTTCCTGCTCGACTCCCATACTGACAGGTTTCAGAGTAACAGCCGTGTTAGTCTGTATTCGCAAAAAGAGAAGGAGTACTTGTGGCACCTTAGAGACTAACCAATTTATTTGAGCATGAGCTTTCGTGAGCTACAGCTCACTTCATCGGATGCAGTGAGCTGTAGTTCACGAAAGCTCATGCTCAAATAAATTGGTTAGTCTCTAAGGTGCCACAAGGACTCCCATACTGACCCTGTTGCCTCCGGTGGACATAGTCCAGGCAGACGAAGAGGAAGGAGCCCTTCCATCAGTGCAAGCCCCCTCCTCCTCTTGCCCAGACCAGGCTGGCATGGGTCCCAATAGCCTGCTTCCACAGGATGATTTCAGGGCCCACCAGTACATTCTAAATCAGGTTGCTATGAACGTTGGCCTGGAAATTGAGGAGCTCAAAGAGACATTGCACAGCCTTATTGATATCCTGGCTGCAGCAGCTCCATCCAAGGTGGCCCTGCCCACCAATGAGGCAGAGATGGGACCAGTCAAGGCCTGGTGGTAAACTCCTTCTTTTCTGTCTCCCCACTTCAAAAAGGGCACAGAAGAAGTACTAAGTGCCAGCAAGTGGGTTCGAATACCTTCAAATACCAGGGTCCCTGGTGATGTCTGCAGTGAGTGAAAGGGACAGGCAGGGCCAGTCAAGTACTACCTCAAAACAGAAAGATGCCAGGAGACTGGACTTTTTCGGAAGAAAGGTTTATTCCACTGGTAGCCTCGAGTTGCATATCTCCAACCAGCAAGCGTTGCTGGGGAGATAGGATTTTATCTATGGGACTCCCTGAATAAATGCAAAGATTCCCTGCCCCAAGAGTCCCTCCCTGCACTGGTGGAAAGACTCAAGGTCAACAATGATAGGGGTGCCCTTTGTTACCCCACAACCTTCAGTATCCTTAGTCTCAAATGCAGACCTAGGGTGGGGAGCCCACCTCAACAACCTCCGGGGTTTTGGTCCCAGGAAGAACTCTCCCTGCATATAAACATCAGGGAGCTCAGGGTGGTTTGTTTAGCATGCCAACTGTTCCTTCCCCAGATCTCAGGCACAGTGGTACAAGTCCTGGCAGACAATACAGTGGCCCTGTTCTATAGCAGTAAGCAAGGAGGGGCTCCATCCTCAGCCCTGTGTCAGGAGGCTGTCCATCTATGGGACTTCAGTACAAGACACTCCATCTCGAGGCATCACATCTCCTGGGAGGCCAGAATGTATTGGTGGATCACTTTAGCTGATCCTTCTCCTCTCACCACGAGTGGTCCCTTCACCCAGATTCATCTCCCAAAAGTAGGGGGCCTCCCCAGGTGGACCTCCTCTCCACCAGGCAGAACTGAAAATGTAAGCAGTCTTGCTTGCTGCGCGGGCACAGCTTAGGCTCCCTCTCCGACACCTCCCTGCTCTTGTGAGCAGGTCACCTACTGTACGCCTTTTTCCTGATTTCCTTGGTTCATAAGGTTCTTCTAAAAATCAAACTGGACAAGGCAAGAGTTACCCAGAAAGCGCAAGCATGGCTGTGCCAGCATTGGTTCGGCATGCACTTGGACCTCTTGTGGCAGCTCCACTCTGTATCCCACTCCTTCCGCATCTGATTTCACAAGACCACAGCTGGTTACTTCATCTGAACCTCGCCTCCCTGCACCTAACTGCTGGATGGCTGAACTCTGAAGAACAGCCCTGCTTGGAACAGGTTTGGCAGGTCTTGCTAGGTTGTAGAAAGCCTTCTGCCAAGGTTACCTACTTGGCCAACTGGAAATGTTTTGCTTTTTGGGCTTCCGAATGTGATCTCTCTCCATCTCGATCTTCCCTTCAGTCTGTCTTGGACTATTTACTCCACTTAAAAGAGCAGGGCCCGGCCCTCTCGTCTGTTAAGGTACATGAATTAACGGTTTGGTTTCTAAAGGGGTTGGAAAGGCTGTATCCTCAAGTTTGCAAACCAACCCTCCCCATGGCACTTAAACCTGGTCCTGTCAAAGCTCATTAGAGAGAGGGATAGCTCAGTGGTTTGAGCCTGCTAAACCTAGGGTTGTGAGTTCAATCCTTGAGGGGGCCGTTTAGGGATCTGGGGCAAAAATTGGGGACTGGTCCTGCTTTGAGCAGGGGGTTGGACTAGATGATCTCCTGAGGTCCCTTCCAACCCTGATATTCTATGGGGCCTCCCCCATCTAGCCATTAGTAGCCCTATTACTTTTCTCCTGGAAGGTTCCCTTCCTGGTGCTGATCACCTCTCTGAGATCAAAGCCTTTATTTCAGAGCCGTCTTACATGGTGTTCTTCAAGGACAAGCTCCAACTGTGCCCCATCCAGCCTTCCTGCCAAAGATGGCCTCACAATTCCATAACAACCAGATCATATTCCTGTCTTCTTCTCGAAACCTCACAAGAACTCTGAGGAATCACTGCTTCATTTGTTGGACATTAGGCAGGCCCTTGCCTTTTTTATTGACTGAACTAAACTCTTCCGCAACTTCATGCAACTCTTTGTAGTAACTGCAGAAAGGATAAGAGGGCTATCTGTGTCAATCCAAAGGATCTCATCCTAGATAACAGCCTGTATTCAGGCTTGCTGCAAGCAGGTGAATGTCCCGCCTCCGGCCATCGTAACCATTCATTCCACAAGAGCCCAAGTTTCGTCAGCAGCATTCCTCGCGCAGGTCTCAATCCAGGACATCTGCAGAGCCACGACCTGGTCTTCAGTGCATACCTTTGCGTTCTACTACGCCATCATCCAGCAGGCCCAAGACAACGCCAGTTTCAGAAGAGCAGTGTAAAAATCAGCATGTCCATAAACTCCAAGCCCACCTCCTGGGGTACTGATTGTGAGTCACCTAGCATGGAATGGACATGAGTAAGCACTCGAAGAAGAAAAAACTGTTACTAACCTTCTGTAACTGAGATGTGTTGCTCGTGTTTATTCCATGACCCACCCTCCTACCCCTCTGTCAGAGTTAATGACAAGTAGGAACTGTGACGGTGCGGGGCCAGTGGAGCACCTTATATCGGCGCATAAGGATGTGGCTCCAGAGGGTCTTGGAGCCGGCCCAATGGATACCACAAAGGGGAAAATCTCTGGCAATGGTGCATGCGGCACGCCCACACCTAGCATAGAATGGACATGAGCAACGCATCTCTAAGAACGAGAGTGATGGAAGGTGAGTAACCATAGGAGCCGAATCCGTGGGTGCTCGGTGCTTAGCACCCACTGGCAGCCAGCTCCCCCCCTCCCTCCCAGTGCCTCCCACTCGCCGCAATCACCTGTTCTACAGTATGCAGGAGGCACTGTGGGGGCAGGAGGGAGAAGGAGTAGGGACTGGGCATGCTTGGGAGAGGGGGCAGAACTGGGTGGGAAGAGGTGGGGTGGGGCTTGGGGGAAGGGGTGGAGTGGAGGCCTGGCCTGGGGTGGAACAGGGATGGGGCATGGAGCTGAGCAGGGGTTGAGCACTCCCAGGGAAAGGAGGAAGCCTGTGTTGCTTGTGTTAGTAACCGTTTTTTCTCTGGGAATATTGCTGTAAGAAGTTACAAAATAGCATTTCGGCAAAGGATTTTAGCTGAACGTGTAAAAGCTACCGTGAAACTCTCTAGTCTTTCCATTCATTTATCCAGACTGCTTGAGGTTCCCATTTCAAGACGGGTGCAACAATAACTGTTGAGCAAAGAGAATGAGTCATTTTGAAGATCATTTAGATAGAGTTAAAATCAATGTAGAGTGACAGGCTCTTGCCAGCTCCTGTTTTCAATGGCAGCAGTAGCACTTTCTAGTCCTACTAGGTTAAATTTCATCTTAGCAAAATTGGGAGAAGAATCTTGCACTTAAAATATCCCAAACCTAAATATGTGTTAGAAAGATTAATGATGGCTTCATTTGATTGATAGTATCTATTTGCCTGATCAGTTTCTTACTTCCTTTCTATCTTTTGCATTAATAGGAAGCAGTTCTTTAAGTTTATGGTTCAATGTAGTAATTCTCTATTGTCATTTTGTTTTTTTTCTTAGAGATGAATTTAATATTAAAGTTCTTCAGGCTTTTGTTGAACTCCATGAGTTTGCTGATCTCAATCTTGTACAAGCCTTAAGGTGAGTGCATTATAATTGCCTTTATCAAACTTCATATTTAATTAAGTCTAAGTATATAGATGATGATGATTCACTCAAGCAGCTGATATTTTACTTGAATGTATGATTTACTCTGTATCTTGTTAGTAAACAAATCTTAATGTTTCACTCTTTTGTTTGCATATACATTGCCTTTGAACTCTTAATACGTGAAATTAATGATTTCACACAAATGCAAAGGGCCCAAGACTAGTCTCAGATGAACATAAGAATGGCCATGCTGGGTCAGACCAAAGGTCCATCTAGCCCAGTATCCTGTCTTCTGACAATGGCCAATGCCAGGTGCTCCAGAGGGAATGAACAGAACAGGTAATCATCAAGTGATCCATCCTGTGTTTGCCATTCCCAGCTTCTGGCAAACAAAGGTTAGGGACACCATCCCTGCCCATGCTGGCTAACAGCCATTGATGGACCTATCCTCCATGAAATGATGCTTGATGTGCCTGCCAAATAGCTCAAAAGTGCAAATTTTCTGTGATAAGCAAAAAAGTCCCTGACTGTGAATTGGCGGTTAGATTCCATTGTAAAGAAGATATTATCAAAGCAAAGTATTTCTTCTGCTATTCCCCATCGATTCCTTCCCATCATCTCAGAATTAAATTCTTAACGTGTTTATTCTTGTTAAATAAATAGTAGACTTCTAATTTTTCGCAGGTTGGCAGCAGATAGGTTAAAATATGTAGTGCTTGAATCTGGTTGTTAACCTGATGTAAATCCAAATTAATTCCAATGAATTGCTGGGGTTTAGAGAGTGCTGTCAATTTTGTAGCCAGAAGGGGCTCCCACCCCAAAACAGACAGGTTAAAATGTTGATGTGGTCTTTCCTACACATGCTATATTCTCATGTGGTGTGTCATAAGAGCAGCTTTATGCTGACTAAGGCTTATAGTGGTGATAACTTGAGCTGCCTGAGGAATCAGGATGTTTCCTCTGGCTCCATGGTTCTGTCTGGAATACATGATACTTCCATCTCCTTCTGCCTCTTAATAGCAAACCTCAATCCACTCCTCTGCAGGCTGCTGCTATTAATTATTTTATTCTAGTATCTCCCAAAATCCTCAATCAGGATTGGACCCCATTGTGTTGGGAGCCGCACAAACATAGTTTAAAAAAAACAACACACCTACTGAATTTATAATCTAAAGACAAGATGGAAACAGCTGGGTGTAGCGCACACGATAAAACGTGGCAGAGGGGAAGGTACTGTAGAGAGGAACACCTGGTTAATAAATGGCCTAGCAATGTGAATGTGGGCATGGCTTTTTTAAAAGATGCAAATGAATAAGAGATTTTAACTGTCTCCAGAAGTGCACCATTTGCAGTTATTTCATACTGCTTTCCACTGCCATATCCAGCTGTTCGGGCAGAGCAGTTTGGGGCTTGTGGGAAGGAGACAGACTTTGTACTTAGGACCGGTCAAATAGTTTTTCAGGGGACCCACCTTTGCTTGATCTAATTTCCAGTGGAGAGACAGCAATGTAAATCCCGAGTATTTGAGAGCAGAAGTTGCCCAATGAGAATGAAAATTCAGTTTACGTGCCATATAGGGCATGCAAAATATTTGTTTTATGATATAGGACAGTGGGGAGTATAGTGACTTATCTATATATACAGTAGTATTTTTGCTTGAGTTTTCACAAATCTTGAATTTTATAAGTGAAACTGAAAGACTGTGGAAGATACTAAAATTGACCAACATTGATTTATTGCAGCAAAATTTCAGTTACGTTGTACCAAATCCATAAGTTGTCAAACCGAACACAAACAAACCAACAATAACAAAACAATTATAGTACAACAATTAGGAAACTGCTTGATTTCATGTATCCTTTACCTAAAATGTTCTCTCTTATTTTATATTAACCTGTCTGGCAAGCTTTTGCTTGGTTTTGGCACCTAAAATATGCTGTAGGTGAATTTAGTACTAGAGCTATGTGAGGGATTTAAAGATTTTGAAATTTAGCCTCATTCCAAATTGCAATGAAAACCAAAAATTTTAAAATTCTCCAAAGGAAAATTCCTTTTAAAGAATTTTTTCAGACTGTTCAAAATGTTTCATTTAGACAAATGGAAATGTTTGTTTCTGATTTTGACTCTTTGACATTGTCAGGACTTTTTCCTGTTTTCGTTTTTTTAAACAAAATTTGTGCAAAATTGGTTTGATTTCTTGAAGCATTTTGACAAAACTGCATATTTCAACAAAATATGGCTCCATCCAAATTTCTCAGACCAGTTCTATTTAGAACATATGGCAAGTGTTGGATTGCTGGTTGTGAGGCGAAATTTTTCATTTCGTGCACTGAAGAGGTGCAGCATAGGTAGTGTCAGTTCACTCTCCATGCCCAGTCAACTGTGCATTCTCTCTGAGGCTGCCAGCAAGGGGCCCATTTGTGCTGAGACACACATGTCCACCAGCAATGAGCTTTAGACCATTAAAATTAACTTCATTTATGCTACCAAACAGTAATCTGATGCAACTTCTTTCAGTCACTGCTAATCTGGCGTGGTTTAGAACTGGCAGTTTGGATATTAAAGGTTCTGTGACCCATTACAAATGTCCTAAGATACTCTGTTTTGCTTGCAAATAATCTTGGTCTTCACTTTCATGAATTGGGAAGCTTAATGTTAAAATGTCAACAAGGCACCCCTACTGAAAGCAGATTCAGTCTCTCTACAGAAGTGTTGTAAAAATATCAGCCACTGGAAGTTTTTTTTAGACTGCACTTTTTTGTACCTAATCGTCAGTTTCTTTTTTTGACGTTATTATCTTTGGGATGTGGATATTTACTTCCTATTTTATGAACACAAAATCATTTCAACTGGCCAACTTCAAAGAAGTAGAGCCACAAACAAGAGGCTGTGCTGTCTGCCCTAACTTTGCCTTACAGTTGTAGCTTTGATGGCTGGACTTAAGAACACGACTAACAATTCCTAAACTGCTATGCCAACAGGAAGTGTGAAAATTTTTTTATGTGGTACAGCACTTGAGAACATCACTTTCCTGTCTTAACTCTGTCTTAACGCCAATATTGCTGTTCTGTTCATAATTTTATTATTTTGGATCTTATTTTAATCACCATTTGTAATCTATAGTACTTTTAATTTTAGATCAGTTCTTGCAGTCATTTTGCTTAACGTTTTATTGCAGCTTTTGTATCCCTGTCAACTCGATTTATTTTTTTAAAGAGCAATCCAAGAAGAAGGCAAAACCTACTCTTTTTTATTTCATACTTGTAATAGGAACACTTATTTCCTGTATCTGAATTTAAATCCCATCGCAGTGATATTGAGGGGTCACGTTTCCTTTTTTAAGATCTGGCCATGATAGCATAATCTGTCCCTTTATCCATCTTGCATTGACTCATCATGTCTGGTTGATTCAAATGGAGATATTGGGTTTTAGTCCACCTTTTTTGTTCTGGGCTATTATGTATAATACAGCCCTCTTTTTTTCCTTTCAACAAAGTCCTGAGAAGAATATACTCTTTTTAGCAGTGAAGAAACACTGTGGTACAGCTTGTTAGAGAGCATGGACTCCTACATATTTCCCGCTTCTGCCAACATGGAAAAGGAGAGAATTGCAAAATTTGTACCAGACTATGTGGTCTTGCCTGAATACGTTGTCTTGCCTGTGAACGTGCAGTGCTGTTGGCTGAGTGCTGAGTTAAATATTTTCTAATTCCTTATTAGTTGATTTTTGAGATTTGTTTTAAAATAACTTCTCATTTTATTTACAAATGACTAATTTCTGCTTAAAAGCTGATTATTGCCAGTATATGTCTAATGTATAAATATTGGAATGGATCTTATTTTACTGAAGGGTTTATGCTTCCCTTTTCTAGGCAATTCCTATGGAGTTTCAGACTTCCAGGAGAGGCTCAGAAAATTGATCGTATGATGGAAGCTTTTGCTTCACGCTATTGCCTTTGTAACCCTGGAGTCTTTCAGTCTACAGGTTAGTCATGATACATTTTCTATCAGAATCACCGTTATTATATCATTTGTCAGATCACGTGTTGAACTGTCTTGAATTCAAAGAGAAGGCGGCTGTGATAAATGAAGTGGGTGTGGGGGGGAGAGAGCAGTAGCTCCCTTTGATGGACACCCAGCCAGCCAGTTAGCTGTAAAATCCCTCTTGGTAGCTGTTCTGTACTTTCTTTACCTGGGGGACTTTTTAACCCTTTACAAGTAAAGCAAGTAGAGAACAGCTACCAAGAGGACTGGCTGGGTGTCCATCAAAGGGAGCTACTCCTCCACACACACTTCATTTATCACAGTGGCAAACTTGGAAGTCCAGGCTAAGACAGTATGTGAAATGAAAAACAAGAATGTTCTGAGGTGTGGGCAAAACAAAGGGCCTAATCCTGCACTACTTCTTATTTTTAAGGAAAAGGTGCAAGATTGGATCAAAAACATCTTTCTTCCTAGCTGTGTTAAAACAATGGTTTAAATAAACTATTAATAAAGTGCAACATATCATACAAATGCCTCCAAAGGTCTGTAGTAAAATGGGACAAACTAGAAGGTAGAAGATGCTACAGCAGAACGCTGCTGTATCAAAATAAGCAATATTTCTGAGATTTCTTGATTTTTTGGGGTGGGGACCAATTTCTGCAAATGCCAGAATGTTATGCCTCATCATCTGTGTGTGAAGCAAAAATGCAAAAGCAAAACACGTTAAAAATAAAACTCAAGGGACTAACGTTAGGAGAACCACTTGGCAAAAAAGAGGGGAAAATAACCTAACATTTAAACCTGGACTCTTTAAAACAGATTTACAAACACAGCGCAGTGTTGAAGGAACAAGGGGGGTAACTTGGAGCAAAAACGTTGAAGATAAAATGTGCACAAATAACCTACGTGGTTTGTGTCACAAAAAGCAAATACAAACTGTCAGCTGATAGATGGCATATTTGAAAGTTAACAGGTCCTGTGTTCTGAGGGAGCATTCAAAAGTTTTTCCTCTGATCTGGATCCTTAGGTCATTTTCTATTTTTAGACCGCCCAAAAATGTCCATGGTTAACACCAAAGAACTCAAGACTTACTCTTGTATTTGTATGTAGGGTTTTGTTGTTTTTTGGTGGGGAGGAGGAGACGTGCATAATTCCCTTTCTTTGCTATTCAGAACTGCCTGGGGTTTCTTTTACAGGCTACTGTATACTACAGTACACAGAGCAAAAACTCCTTTTCAATGTTATTTCAGATACATGCTATGTGCTATCATTTGCAATCATTATGTTAAATACTAGTCTACACAACCATAATGTAAGAGATAAACCAACAGTGGAGCGGTTTATATCTATGAATCGTGGCATTAATGAAGGTGGGGACCTTCCAGAAGAACTGCTACGGGTAAGTTGCATTAAGATGACCAGGTGGCACCTCATGGTTTTTGAAGTGGGGCTTAGAAGCAAGTGCAAGGATTCTCAGACTAATCTGTCAATTAGTGTCTCAAGATCATTTTGTGTGATGCATCTTTGACAACCAAGTACCATTAGCTTGCAATATACCTCAGCCCCTTGAGGGATTGAGAGGAAGAAACACCTTGCTTCACTCAACAAGCAACCTCTTTGGCTTTTAGAGCAATGTTGATTGGATATATCGCTACAGCCAGTCTGTCTTGACTGGAATCTGCTCTGTTCAACATCAGGTTGAGTGTGGGAAGAATAAAGGGGGGAAAATAGTAGAGATCACTGAGGCTCCAAAGACAGCCATCATGACCTACAGTGGAAGAAAAGTAATGATACAAAGATGTCAGACATTTGATTGTGATTTTCAAGTCAGTGATGTCTAATATTTTTCAAAAACAATTTTTTTTAGTGAAGCTTGTATTGAGCAAAACTGTTGAAAATATGAAAGCTCTGGAAAAAATGAGTGCCAAACTTCTTAAGAAAAGCTATTTCTTTACTGAGAAATACACAGGAAATCTTCAAAAGGGGACGCTTATTTACAAAGACACTATATCTCCTTTTAACTTTATTTATAGACTGTGGTGAATGCTGCTTAGAGGAGGAATGGTTCCAGTTTCTGTGGGAGATGTTCCTAGTTCATTTTTATATAAGTAGTCTGAGAAGAGAGAACGGAATCTCTTGGTTATCGGTTATGTACGTGTTGCTGAATTTTTTTTTGTTTGTTTTCTTCCAGAATTTGTATGAAAGTATTAAAAATGAGCCATTTAAAATTCCAGAAGATGACGGGAATGATCTAACACATACATTTTTTAATCCAGACAGAGAAGGTTGGCTACTGAAATTAGGTTAGTAGAAGAGGAATTTCTCTGATACTTTGCTTTGTGTGTGAGTGATGTGTATGCCGCTTTCCTTGCTAACTGCTTTGTTGTAAATCTAATAGGATTAAATTAGCAATAATTCCTGCTTAAAAATATATGATCTAAAAATCAGTAACTCCTTTACACTGTTTTATGTAATTGCTAATTCTGACCGGTATAAAAAGGAGACATAATCTTGTCACTTGAATTTTGAAGTGGAGTTTGATTTCTGGTACTTGAGAACTGAAACCTCAGCAGCAGAAAGGAAGCTCCATTTACTATTTACAAATCCCAGTGACTGAAAAATAACAAATCTATGTGAAACCATTCCAGAAAACTGTACAATCACTTCAGCTCAGTTTTCTGCACAAAAAGCAATGCATTTATTTTCAAATAGTTGTTTTTGTATGTCTCCATTTTTCCATATTATTTGTGAGTTTCTGTTGGTTTGGTTTTGGCTGTGATTTTTAATGAGTGGTTTAAATGTGCCTTCTTGTTTTCCTTATGGCCTATGACCTATCACCTTTCTGTTCTGTGACTGGCTGTCTCTGCTTATTCTGCATTAGGAGGTACGTACCTGATGGCTTTCCAGCTCCCTCCCCCCCCTTGTTCAGTTGCTCATTCTTTTTTTATTTTTCTTCTTCTATGTTTGTTTCTTAAATCAAATTTATTGTAGCACTGCGCTTCTCATGTAATGTCACTAACTTTAGCCCCAGTGGGACTCTACTTGTACATAACGTATGCTTGTACATTACGGTGTTAGTAATTTACTATCTCCCCCCATGAGATTCTTCTACAAAATAAGAATATATACTTTGTAAAGCAACACAATGATAGTTAGTGTTTCAGATTGCTTCACAACATCCTTCAGGCTCATTGAGGTATACAAATGAGAGGAGTACTTTTCGCAGCAGAGAAGTGCAGTTATCTTATTCTTGTAACACACGTTCTAAAATGTGTTTTGTTACTTGTATGAAAATTTTCTGTCAGAATGTTGAAAGGCTTATTTTAAACAAAATAGCCTGTAGCAGAAATGTGCATGTGCTAAAAGGACTGGTTATTCCAAAGTAACTTTCTTGTGTGGGTTTTTTTTTATGTTCAGTTTATTTTAATTACATATAAAAACACCTCAGAGTTCAGGATTCTGAAGCCTCTGGCAGTTGGTAGCATGCTAGCTCTGCAACTGTAAGCTGCTCTGATTTGTTTGCAGACACTTCTGAAGTTGATGTGGCTTGCTTATCCATTGGAGTGTAATAAGGCAGCCGGCTGCAAAGGGTAGTTATTTTTCTGATTAGAACAGACTCTAAAACTTGGTTTTAGGTTTTTTTTTTTAAATGTTGTTCCTTTTGTTTTAAAATACTGATTTAAAGACCAAAATCTACTCAATTTCAGAGCCAGATTCTGGCTGCTCTTGTATAAGAGGAACCTTGCTCCAGCTCAGAGGCAGCCAGGAATCCTGATGATCCCTGAGTGCAAGGTCAGCAGGAATTAAAGAGCAGCCAGCAGGACTTGACAGAGGGGAGGCACACTGAAGGCAGAGCAAGGGCTCACCTGTGTCCATGCCAGCTAGATGTTGGGGCTGAGGCTGAGGCTGGGGCTGGCAGGAAATACGAGGGTTGAGACACTCGCAGGGGCTCTTCAAGAGCACTGGACTTGTGAATCTGTGACAGCTGGTTGTGGCATCCTTGAAAAAGATGTAACAATGATAGCTACTGCATGTGCTTCCCCAGCCTCTCTGTCCCCTGTAGGCAGAATGCCTCCAACCACAACAGCTGGTATGGTCTCATATCACGCTGGTTTATATTAATTTTTAAATCTTAGGAACTGATGTGAAAATGACTGTGGATTGTAGATAGATGTATTAATATTGATAGGAACTATAATGTAGCGATATCCATAGTCCATAAATTCACTCAGTTGTTCAACTCTTTACTTCTGCTTCTGTGCTAGTAACAACCAAATGAACGGAAGAGTGTATGGGCACAAGTGCTTTGGCAGTATCAGTTTATTAAGAATACATTCTAATAAGCTCAGCAGTAGGGGCCACCTCAAAAATATTGTAGCCTTGGGGGGAGAGCTATTGGAGACATTGCCAGTTTGCTACTTCAGGACCCCATAGTTTCAGGTGTTAAACACCTTCAATGTCCATTGGCATCAGTTGGGGGTGCTTGGCACCTCTTGCAATGGAGCCCTGAGAACACAATGCCGGGAGCAAGGGCTGCAGAGGGCCACTTACAGTGGAGGCCCCCATAAATTTGCCCTCCGTACCTGACCCCTCTCTTTCCCTCTCAAGTGCCTCCCCCACCAGCAGCCTGGCCCTCCTTCCCATGAGCCCTTATACGCACTCCCTCCAATTTTGAGTAAGTGGAGTTGCAAGCTGGTGTGTGGGGTTACAGCACCTGTCAGGTTTGGCCTGGCCAAAAAGTGGTTGGGCCATGGCCTATGTGCTCCCCCCGGCCCACCACCCCCTGCTATGTGGCCTATGGCCAGAAGACTTGCTGTTTGGTTGTCTCCATTACTTCATCTGCAGATGTTACGAACACTGCAAAATCCTCAAATACCCTCTTTGTGTTCCTAAGTAAAAAAGCAGAGCGTCTTCCTGTTGATGTTTGAAGACATAAATGGCTTAAGAGGCACAGTATTCATAGTTGAGACAATTTGAAAGATGACTTGAAGAGCTGATAAATTTATCCATTCAACAGTATGTGGCAGTGCTCACCTCAACTGAAAGGATTTCTTAAGACAAGACTTCAAGAACGAGAAATATTTTAGTACAAAAACCATTCAGATAAGTCTCTTACTACTCAAATTATTTTCAATATTAATATTATCTACAGTTTTTTAAAATCTAAAACTTTTGATGTTTTTTAAATATATACAAAAATCTACTTGCAAATACTACTATGCGATAACTTTACCTTCACCAGTAGTGACTTTAATTTATAGTAACTCCCTTTTTAAATACTCCAAGGAGTAAAACTGTTATAACTGAATTGTATAATATAGAAGATATTTAGTTAATCAGACTCCTCTACATGAAAAAGTGTTATATATGCCAACCTTTGAGAAATAGCTCATAACGGAAATAAATCTCTTAAAGGTGAAACTTAAATGTCAAAATAAATACGGGTGTTTTTCTTGAAATTAAAATAAAAATCTGGAATCAGCAACTATATTTATTTTACTTTTAAAAATATCACCTTGCAAGAAAAGCAATTGGATGTGAGCATGTCAGTAATGCCATGAATATTTCTTATTCACTGTCAATCAGTGGGAAAGGACAAATTGAAGGATAGTGGTAAAGCATCAGCTGCAAAACAAATAGTCAATGAAAAAAGAATGAGAGCTTTAAGAAATTAGAGATGCAAACGAACTTAAGAAAAATGCAATAAATCAATAAAATCGCCATTTATTTCTGGGTGCTCTACCTGTGGCTCCAGTGACACATGAACCAAGTAAAACCAAGCTTTCATCTTTATGTGCCCACTAAACAATTCTACCGAAGTCCCAGTGATAAGAGCATGCATTAAACTGAAAGGTGCTGCTGTTGAAATGCCCACAGCACAAGGGTTAATTGGATAGGGAGGTGAAACATGTCAGTAATTTTCCTGTGAATTAGACTGTAAATATGTAAAGCCAACTGTTTCTTGAGGGACTTGTGTTTCATCAATAGACACAGACTGGTGCAGACAAATATTTTTGCTAAGTTAGTAAGCTGTAGAGCCATGAATGCAGTGAACAGAAATAAACCTGGTGATTTTTTTTTTCTTTTATCCCTTCAATTTTCTTGTTGCCGGGAAGCTTGAGCAATATATTAGTATGATGTCGGGGGCTATTCCAACTCCCAGTGTTAAGTCACATTCTCTCTTAGCACATTGTATTATTCCTAAATTAGTGAAGCTCTGCCTAAAGAAGGATTTGAATACTCAAACATTCATTATCAAAATACTAAGGAGTCTTGATTCGTATAATGAGTAGGAAAAAATGAAGACTATCAATTGTGCTGTTATCTGCTTTACTCTTGAAAATAGAAAATATGTTTTCTGAAAAAATAAGAGATCAGAACAGGAAGAAGCCACTGGTATATCAAGCTAGTGCTTTCTGTTTTGCCTTTTTATAGTGTCTGCTTCCTTGTTTTCTTTCACTTGGAACTACTGCTCACTTCACTGCTCTCTCCAAGAGCATGACTTTTCTTACGTTAGTATTTTTTGTAAAGTTCATCTGCCCAAAAACTCCAAGGTCTCCAGAGGCTAGTCTGGCTCTGAAACCATCCTAATAATGTCATTAAAGTCCCTGGCCTGCAAAACACTTTGTTTTTCTGAGGGCTTGCCTGTGGAAAGCTGTTCAGAGGTGACTTTGTGTAAATAAAATCCTGCCAAATCTAAGTGCCAGAACTAGATTTCAAGAAGTAATGTTTTGATTTAGAACATCGGTGTGGATTCAACCAATGCATTTGTATGGAAGTACTCAACTTGCTCTCTTAATTCAAAAGATTGTATGCCGTCTAACGTGGTACAGTGAACATCTAGGTGGCAAGTAAAGTGGCTGAAGACTGGTGAATGCTAATCAAATATCCTTTGTAACAGCTTGAGACATTAGTATTTTGGGGACTGTTCTCAAGATTTGCATAAAGATTAATTATGGGCCAAATAAAGGAATTGTTGGTGCAAGGAGAACCCCTTCCCTCTCCAATTAAGAATTTAAAGCTGGACATGAGCATTGATGGAGGGAATGCCTGGGACATAATTCTTTTGTGCCAGCATGTGTGTGTGTTTTCTAAGAACAGCTTCTGTTGGCAAATAGCTGACCCAAAATGTCTCGTACTAAAAAAAGCTACAATTAATGTGGCTTGAATCATTTCCTTTTTCTGGTTAGAGGGAGAAAAATAGATACTAGGAAACAAATATATATCCTGCTGACAGAAGAGGGAAGTGACTTAAGCTGGACACGTGACCATGAGCAGCAGAAGCAGCTGCTCCTATACTAGAATATCAGGCAACTCGCTGTGCATGTGAAAGGATTCTCAAAGAGCCCAGACTTCCTAGCCCACTCTGTACATGGTACTTGCCCCCAGCACAGCATTCTAAAGAGGGTGCTACTTCTCTTCCCCTCTCTTGAAAAAGGGACTGGTGGCTAGGAAACTGGCTTGTGGGGCTCCTTTCAGTTGAATCATTCCCTTTATAGCTGATGTGATTTTAGTCTTGTACAGTATTACTGGACAAATTTCTTGTGTGTGTGGAAACACATATTCATTGTGTACTCTTCCAGGCACTAAATTAGCTTCTGAACCTTTGCATTTAACTGCACTGACATTAATTAATCCAAAATCATTCTTAAGTCTTTTTTTATGACAATTTTAGCCACTCTCTAGTTCTCTAAATCACCTTGACTGAGCTGGATGTGCTGACATTACTGGGGTTTAAAAAAAAAATGTTTTTTTTACACCTGAAATACATAATTGTCTTATTCTGATGCTTAGGCAATTTTAAGACCCTTTAATATTTTTAATGAACTGTGATGGGTAAATTATTACTTACTTTTCCATCTTTTTTTCCCTTAAAAATTTTCTTTTTGTTTTCTGGTTTCTAGTTCCCTTTGAGATGAGAGAATTTTCTATAATCTGATTATATACGTGAAAAGAGCGGGTCTGTTGCATTTTTTTCCTCTTCTCTATATTCACTTGATGTAGAATTTCCGGATGATTCCCTTGGATTATCCATCTACTGGATCCTTTAAGCCTTTCTGCTCTGTGCTGCTTATTATTGGTGCTGTTCCTTTCATTTTACTTTATTAGCTTGGTCTTTGTGACACAAATCTAATCTTTGTGTAGATTATATCTTGATCTGTTCTTTAAATACTTATGGTTTCATACTTTGTTTCCAGTCTCTCTCTTGACAATTTAATATCCTTTAAAATGTATCTTTTTAAACTGACAGCAGGAGTGGGATATAAAAGAAAGTTAATTCAAAGTGCTATATCATCATTTTGGCAGCCTAAGGCATCTGAAACCAAGAAGAAAAAGATCTGCTATGTGATAGTTACTACTACCCAATAATCTTAAATGTGACATTATGAGCAATAAGTCATATTGAGCATCTTATTTTCTAGTCCTGTGATATTACGGTGGGTACTCTTGACTCACCTGATAAACTGGTGAGTGCAGAATGCCCGCTGTCCTTTATCAGCTGTCAAATGGCATATAATCTACCCCCAAACTACTGTTACTTTAATTCTGGACACTACTAGTGTTGTTGAAGTCTGCCCTGTCTGGTTTTGGAGTCTCTGTGCAGGCCTTCTTACAATGTGTATAGTTTCCTATCTGTCTTTTATTCTAATCTGACCTTGTATAAGAGTTCATAATTCTCCTTTTGTTATCTTCAGTCTAAGATGTCTTTGCAGTGGTTACCAGTTTCCCTGCTTATTTGTTTTTCTGAGACTTAATATTTTCCTATCCATTTTGCTCTACAACTTCCTGCCCCACTGAATCTCTTCATATAATAGATCTGGGCAAGCTGTAAAGTTTTTGATGGTAGTCAAACTCAAACAAAGCCAAGGACTTGGCCAACTTACAAGGCAGAACATGAGCTAAAATAATTGGAATTTACACTATATAATATGAAAAATATGTAATGTGACAATGACAACAAGGTAGAACTGCCCTAATAGTTATTTTAGCTGCTTCTCATTCATGGATCCAGAACTGAGTCAGGCTAAGGTTTATTTTGGCTTTTCCACTTCTAGCTTAAACCCTTTCAATTGACTTTGATGGAAGCTGGAACAGACCTATGATGCATTAAAATATTGTCATCAAGATGCAGAAATTAAGATCTTTCCTGTCTCTGATGTCCCTCACCACTTGACACCTGCTCTTCTTCCCTCATGCTTTGCATTTGTAGCTCACTCTACCACCATTGATTCTGTCTTGGCTTCTGCATCTTGCATTTGCCTGTCTCTTAGTTCTTGACCTCTTCCACTTTCAAATTGTTTCCTTAAAATAGGTGTATGTGTGTGGTGGAAGTGTACAATTTGCTGAGTAAATGCGAATGTTACATAGTGTTAGCAGTGGATTACCTACTGCGGGTCCTATAACCAGCCAAAAGGAGGATATGATGTATAATAGTACCCAATCTGCAAGACAAGAACCCAGCAGGCGAATAGATAAAGTTCCAGGATATTCAGGCCATTTCTACAATTGTTCTCTAGCCTCAGATGTTTTTAATGGTTTAAACAAAAATTTAACCTTCTTGAGTAAGGAAGAGCTACTGATAAAAATTATGTTTATGTGCTGGATTTAGTTACATGATTGATGTTAAAATGATAAATCCTTGGTTGAGGGTGTCTTTGGCGGTAAAAGATTTTTGTGCTCAGGGTATTGAATAACAAGGTCAACGATATTGAGAGGGTGGGGTAATAAGATTAAATCACTGATGAACGGATGATGCACATGTGGTGATATAACTTTGAAATCATTTAAGTATGCTGTAACTCAACCTGGATATTAATAACTTGCCAATGCCTGATCTGCAGTTCTTTTCTGGAAACTGATTTTAAAAAATAGTGGAATTGTAAAGAATTACAGAAATTTTTACTTGCGGGCTGAGCAAACATTTTTAACTGTCAGCCACAGGGCACTCAACCGGGGATCTGAAAGTCAGTCTGGGTTCTTAACTGACTTGTGCATCATCATGAGTAAAAGCTATGGCAGGTCAAATTCTGCCCTTAGTTTCACCTTTGGAACCCCATTGTTGCACGGATCTGAGAATCTGGTCCTGCAGTTGGAACCTAGAAAACAATTCAATAGATGATCCAGCTCCCTCTCCCCAAGTGTTGTTGATGCTGTACTGGTAATGGATAAATATTATTAATACTATACTTGTCGCTATAGTAAGCAGATATGACTGAACACAGACAGGGAGCAGATCTGTTCAGTAAGTACTGTTTTCACGTGGACTCATTTAAGAATAGAATAACACTAAGTTCAGAAGCTGGTAAGGTGGTGTGTCAGCATCACCATAGTTAATGTTTCTTCCGGATTTTGTCCTTTAGTATTGGTATATTTACCAGGAAACTTATATTCCTTTTAACCTTAACTCATCTGTGTCTTATCCATTTGCAACTAAGCATTTAAGCCATATTTTAAAAACCATTACACATTAAGTAACGACTAAATTACTGTCTTATCCGTAGCCTAGAATCTTGATGATAAAACAGTTTTAAGTTAGTGGTGTCTTCTATTTATAGGGGGAAGAGTAAAAACATGGAAGCGGAGATGGTTTATTCTGACTGATAATTGCCTGTATTATTTTGAATACACAACAGTAAGTATATATTGCTGTGAACCTGTCTGGAATCCAAAAGTTACTCCTGGGGGAATTCTGTGCTACTGCTCATGCACATAAGTAACGAGCCACGCATACTTTTAATTTTTTGTGCAAAAAAAGCTGCTGCCATAATGTTACTGCAGTTCTGCCTTTTGCCCACCGGAGGGCGCTGTGGTGATAGACCAAAGCCTGTAGCGCCTTCTTTGCAGTGCCTGTCAGGCCAGGCAACATGGACTATGGGGATACAGACAGCTTGGGGTGCTGCGGATTGGGGTCAGACTAGGGGATGAATAGGAGTTAGAGGCACAGGGCTACAGTGGGGAGGGAGGTGCAGGGCCACATGGTAATGGGGGAGGGGTGCAGAGCTACATACGGAAAGGGGAATGGCTGGGTGGGGGCACAGACACACGCGGAGATGGGGTGGGGGGACAGAGTCAAATGGGAACAGGGGGAAGGTGCTGGGCCACATGGGGATGGGGCAGTGGGTGTCTGAGTGGGGGTGGAGGGACATGTGGGGGTGCAGGAACACATGGGGATGGGCAGATGTGCCTGACTGAATGGGAGAGGCTAGGGGTCAGCCAGGGTCTACATGGGGGAAAGCTCCCTAACAATCCCTCCCTGCCCCCCAGATAAACCTGTTTCATGCCTTTCCCACCTATACTCAACAACCCTTCAAGTTCACACCCAGACTCCTTCCCAGCAATTTATTTCCCTCTCCCTCATTCCTCCATTCCCGAACTGCCCCAGGCCTTTGCACTGCTTCTGAGGGGTGCAGGAAATACAGTTCTGTATTGTAGTTTAAATGAATTATTACTCAGAGTTCTGTATTAATATGCCTAGTAAGGAATCTATTTGTCAAAAAACATTTCCTGAATCTTTTTTGTTGTCTGTATTGTTAGACATACTTGCTGATGGGTGTTTTGAAACAAATGGCCAAAAATAATTGAAACAGGTGTGATTATATTGTTATTTTGACAAATAAAATATGCAGAATTTTTAATTTTTTGGCACAGAATTCCCTGAGGAGTAAAAAGTATAACTAAATAGTAATGTGTACTCTTCCTGTCTTTTAGGACAAAGAACCTAGAGGAATTATTCCTTTAGAAAATCTTAGTATAAGAGAAGTTGAAGATCCAAGAAAACCAGTAAGAATTTTTTCCTTTTAATGAGCCTAGTAAATGGGTTATTTTAAGTAACAGCCAGGGTACCCAGGTTTATTGTACATGCAGATCTTCAGTTCTTCCTTGTATCAAGCTTTGGTTATTTCTTTATCTTTAGAACTGCTTTGAGCTCTATAACCCCAGCCATAAAGGTCAAGTAATTAAAGCCTGTAAAACTGAAGCTGATGGTAGAGTGGTAGAAGGCAACCATGTTGTGTACAGGATATCTGCCCCCACCCCCGAAGAGAAGGAAGAGTGGATCAAATCTATTAAGTGAGTTCAAAGTTTTAAATGTCTTTGAAAAGTGCTGAAGTGTAAATTGTATATAAATTCCTTTCCAAATAAAGAATCCGGGAATGTGTGCTGTGCTAAGGAACATGCCTTAAAGAACTATTTAAGCAGTAGCCATAGGCAAGGGCCTTTCCTGAGGATTCATGACTAGCTGGAAGGGGTTGCTGGGGCAAGATGCGTCAAGCCAAAGGAAGCACTTTGAGACATTATTGTTCTGGCTACTGTGAACTGAAAATCAAGAAAATATGAGAGAACTTAAGTTGACTAAAGAGAAAAGAATGTAGCAGTATGTTCCTCTGGTAACTACCTGAAAATCTTGTTGCTGATTTTTGTAAGGATGCGTTTGCCTACCAACATATTACAGTTCTGGGTCTCTAGACAAGGAAAGGTAAACAAATATGTTTGGGTAATGCATGTTTTATAAACTAAATTGATATCTCCTCTTCCTTCCACTAGAGCAAGTATCAGCAGGGATCCCTTTTATGATATGCTGGCAACAAGAAAGAGAAGAATTGCTAATAAAAAATAGCACTTAACATGGGCCACTTATGGACCTGCACTAGTTAATATATAAATGGATCAGTCAAGTGATAAGGTAAAGTAAAAATGAAGCAAGCTGAATGAAAACCATTATTAGAAATATATACATTTTCTTACATTATATCCCTTTGTAAGATTATCCAAGATTATTATTATTTTGCATACAGTACTGGAGCAAAATTCTCAAGGGACAATTGCAAGGAATGATTGTAATGGAATTTCATTTACACTAACTGAAAACATAGAAGCCTTATGTGCATTTTTATTTGTTGCAATTTCACCCTTCTGGGGAGAAAATATTTCAGGATAATATGATATTCTTCTGCCTGTTCCTTGAGCATATTGCTCATGACAGGAGATGTTGATGTAAGTACTTTGACAAACTAACACCTCACTGTAATACAGCACTCAGAACTGGTGTACAGGGCTACTCAGCACTTTTTTTTCTTTATACAAAAAAACCTTGATACTAGTTTTGAAAACATATCCTTAGCAATGCAGCGGCATTCTAACCTTCCTTTGTAGAAAATGAATGGTTAATGTGATGAGCTTTTAGAATTTCTCCCTAAATGGTGAATAATAGTAGCTTTAAAATATACCTTTTAATATTAGACTGTTATCTATACAGTTAACTCCTTGGCCCAAGCAGTAGGATGTGCACTGAAAATATTGCAGCTACAAAGGCAAGGGTTCATGGGCTGAAGATGTGACTTTGAGGACAGATAGTTTTTCTTAAGCAGGCTAAACTTGTTGCTAAAGGATTTGCATTATTACTGAGAATCTCTGATTTGTGTATGGGTAAAATGCTCCACGGTTAAACTGTGTTTTCTTTAAAGAAGGGGCAGTGTTAAGTTCTTATTTGTGAATGTAGCCCCGTGAAAGTCAATAGGATTACTTGTGTGAGTAAAGAGAGCAGAATTTGGTTCTTTACTTGGTTAACAAAAACCTGGAATAAAGCAAACTGAATGTCTCTGTTTTATTTTTAAACATGGCTTCTCACAGTTGTGCTTCAGTGGCTTAAAACTGGGGAGAAGAGAGAATAGAAAACCCTAATTATCGAAATGTTTGATGTCATGCCATCTACTTTACTAAAATACTTACCAAGATATTTGAAAGTAAATGGTTATCGGAGATAACTGGTTGAATGTCTCTTGTAGGATTCTATTAGATATTGCTTCATAACATCCATTTTCTAAGTCACACAAACTTATCGTCTAGCCTGCTTTATTGAAACATTTTATTTTTTAAATTATACAAAAATATTTGATTGGGGTAAAATCCTTAATTATATGACGGAAAATATTTTTTTGACCCTGCTCCTGTGTTCATGCTCTTGTAGCTTTCCATATATTATTTCAACGTGCGCCATGGCATCTGTGCCTTTAGTGCTTTAGAGCTTCCATATTTGGACAAACAAAACACAACTGTTGACTTAAACCTACAAAAGCAACTTTGACTACAGTGTAGGGAATTATTCTGCACTGGGAGAAACATGGACAAGATTACCTACAAGTCTTTCATCTCTAACTTCAATTAAAGCCAACGCTTCCATCTTACTAACTTGCCTTGTGCTGTGTGGAACCTAAGAGCAGCATATGAATACTGTGGGCACTGTCTGCCTTCAGATGGGCTGATAGAAAAGAATGGAGGAGAAGCCCCCACAAAAAAAAAAATCAAAAAAGGAAGTTCTTTTATCTCTTTAAAGGAGTATTAAGATTAATGCTCAGTTATGACAGCTTTGAAACCATGCAGGAGGGATGGCATCTCTCATCCATGGAGCCAGGACTTCAAGGTCAGTTGTGGACTCTGTGCATAATTGGAACTTTAAAAATTAGAGTATTCAACTGCACAACTCTCATATCACAGCCTGTTTCTCCTTTCGCTCCCCTTCATTTTAAAAAAGTCTAACTTAAGATAGGGCTGTCAAGCGATTAAAAAAATTAATCGCACTGTTAAACAGTAATAGAATACCATTTATTTAAATAGTTTTGGATGTTTTCTACATTTTCAAATATATTGATACAACACCCTACAAAGTGTATAGTGCTCACTTTGTATTTTGATTACAAGTATTTGCACTGTAAAAAAAAAAATAGTATTTTTCAATTCACCTAATACAAGTACCAAAGTGCCATCTCTTTAGCATGAAAGTTGAACTTACAAATGTAGAATTATGTGCAGAAAATAACTCCGTTCAAAAATAGAACAATGTAAAACTTTAGAGCCTGCAAGTCCACTCAGTCTTACTTCTTGTTCAGCCAATCACTCAGACAAACAAGTTTGTTTACATTTGCAGGAGATAATACTGCCCACTTCTTGTTTACAATGTCACCTAAAAGTGAGAACAGGTGTTCTCATGGCCGTTGTAGCCAGTGTTGCAAGATATTTACGTGCCAGATGCACTAAAGAGTCAAATGTCCCTTCATGCTTTAACCATCATTCCAGTGAACATATGTCCATGCTGATGATGGGTTCTGATCGATAACAGTCCAAAGCAGTGTAGACAGTCGCATGTTTACGTTCATCTTCTGAGTCAGATGTCACCAGCAGAAGGTTGATTTTCTGTTTTGGTGGTTCAGGTTCTGTAGTTTCCTCATCGGAGTGTTTCTCTTTTAAGACTTTTGAAAGCATGCGCCACACCTCATCCCTCTCAGATTTTGGACGGCACTTCAGATTCTTAAATCTTGGGTCGAGTGCTGTAGCTATCTTTTGAAATCTCACATTGATATCTTCTTTCCCTTTTGTCAGATTTGCAGTGAAAGTGTTCTTAAAATGAACAACATGTGCTGGGTCCTCATCCGAAACTGCTATAACATGAAATATATGGCAGAATGCAGGTAAAACAAAGCAGGGGACATAACATTCTCTCCCAAGGAGTTCAGTCACACACATTTAATTAACGCATTATTCTTTTAAGAAGCGTCATCAGCATGGAAGCATGTCCTCTGGAACGGAGGCCAAAGCATGAAGGGACATACGAATGTTTAGCATATCTGACACATTTGTAGCGGGTCTTGCAAATGCCTGTTCTCACTTTCTGTTGACATTGTAAATAAGAAGAGGGCAGCATTATCTCTCGTAAATGTGAACAAACTTGTTTGTCTTAGTGACTGGCTGAACAAGGACGACGATTGCGTGGACTTGTAGGCTCTGAAGTTTTACATTGTTTTAGCATGCAGTTACGTAACAGTCTTCATTTGTTAGTTGCACTTTTACGACACAGTGTGCACTACTGTGCTTGTATGAGGTGAATTGAAAAATACTACTTTCTTTCACAGTGCAAATATTTGTAATCAAGAATAATGTACTTTGATTTCAATTACAACACAGAATACAATCTATATAAAAATGTAGAAAGACATCTGAAGTATTTAATACATTTCAATTGGTATTCTATTGTTTAACAGTGTGATTAATCGCAATTAACTCAAAAAAATTTAATCGTGAGTGAGTCAACTGCAATTAATTGACAGCCCTAAAAAGTATGTTTTGTTAAGGACTGGGTGTTAGGGAGGGCTTGGCTGGAAACATTTTGGATTTGTCACCATTCCTATTACAAATCCAAACCACGGTGGTTAAGGTGTAAAACTGTAAACAAATCATTTTAATCATTAAAATAGTCTAGAAGGTTACAAAAGCATCGATAGGCTATGAAGACTTTCTGTACCAGTCCTTACATCCCTGAAAAACACAATCCTTTGAAAACAGTCTTCTTATTGTCAAGGATATTTGTCTATAAGCATGAAGGAAATGCCTTAAGAGATGTGATCTGCTGTATTTAGTCTGAAACTTTTCATACCCTGTAATTTTAACACTTGGAATGGTGTGTAACTATGGTATGTTATAGCAAGAAATATATATACTATTCTTTAGCATTTAAAAAAGAGTCATTTTAAGAAGTCAATTTTTTTATTCTGAATGAAAGATTAAATATGGTGCTCAATATAATTAATTTACCACCAAACGTGCCAGTAGCATTTTTGTGTAAGAATATTTTATTTCAATTGTTCTCTGTAGCATTATTCACAGGGATTGAAATTGAGCCAACATTTCCACTGGCCTTAAGGCTAGTAAAGAATTAATTTGCAAGGAAAAATAGTTTATGAAAACTTTGGCTAGATTAATTACTGTCCATGAGGGGATGAAAAGCCCTCTCTTGTGAGGATTTAAGGTTAGGATGAGTTTAAGGCAAGCCACCATCATGGCCTAAAGCACCACTTGTTTTTGCTGGCCTGGCCTCAGAAAAAGCAATCTAATTCCAGTTGACTTCCCTATTCCTGTTCTGTATTGAAAAATCTCCCTATTTTTCAGTTCTTAAGAGGTTCTCATATAGCAGGGTTGTTTTTTTTAATACTACCCATTAAGCAACGTGGGGACAGGAGGCAGAGATCCTGGCAACAGACTGCTACTTTTCTGGCCCCTGCCAGCATCCATAACTTTCATGGCCCTAGGTCACTACTAATTTCAACTTCAGTTAGTGTCATCTAGGGAAGAAAGTGTATAATACTGAAGATCAGCTGGACTGATTTAAAGGCTACATAACCTGACAAAAAGCTCTTTTTAGTCAGTCACTTAACATTTTGAAGCATATGGTACAAAACCACCTTTTTAAACTCAGCATTTATAATGCTTCATAGCAATGCATATTTTTAAATTTTAATACATGTCTATCTAGATATGCTTGCTGGATAAGTTAGGTCTCTTGTAGATGAGAAGCTATAAATTGTGGTTTACCAGTTTATTTCTATATTTTCTTGGAAAGCATTTCTATTCACTATAAAGTTATTGTAAATACTGTACAGCTATGTATTGATTTGTTACGCATTGTACACAATTTGCATGAAAATTATGTATCAAGTAAGTCTGAGGTAATATTATGGCTGTGTAAATCCATTGCAAATATTAATGGGCTCGTTTACCAGTAAGATGATTAAACTGTGGTGAGATTTCATTTTGAAAAATAAAATAAAGTATGAAACTATGCAGCCATCTAGCTCCTTTCATTTACTAAGGATAAAAATACAGAATAAGGGATCCACCTGCTCAAGATTTTGATACAGATTAAGATTTATCTTACTCCAAAAGCAGTTACTATGCAAGTGGCTATCAAATCCAGAATTCCCCCTGTCCCAGCTCTGGTCATAATCACTCTTTAAATTACTTAACTTTTGCTCATTCTGCCTTGCAAACCAGACATTTTCTTTAATATCTGACCTAGGCATTATTCCGTAAATCACTTAAGCGTGTAAGTGCTAACCTGAAGACACTTTCCTCATTTGGGGCTTTAAATAGGGCAAAGTAATAACTGATGTTTGCTCAGTTCTCTTGATAGACAGGCTGCAAAGATGAATGACCTCTTTTTTTTTTAAATCAGATAAGAGACATTGAAAAGGAAAATGCAGATGTATCCAAAGCCAGAGAATTGATATTTCAAAGCAGCTGAAATTTTAGGCATGGCAAGGCATGACCTGGATTGCAGCCTCCTTGATCTTATATGCAGACTGAGAGGTGTCAGCCCTAAACTGAAAAGGTTGAGTACATGTTAAAGATGTAATAGACATCTCTTTTGCCTATGTGTTTATATTAAACTCAAATTCCTGCCAAGCAAAGTAACTACTCTGAATAAAAATCACTTTCATCATCAGGTGCCTGTTTAAACCTACTAATTCTCTACTCATCCAGAATCTTTCAGGAAAAATAGGTTTATTTTCTACATGAAAAGAATAAAACTGCTCAAATTGAGTTTTCCTTTGCAAGCTACCTTTGGCAGGCTATTTTACAAAGCTGGTCAAAGGCAAATGCATAGTTTCCTATGAAACCTGACCACAAACTTACTCTGTATTTAATTTTTCTCCCAAAAATGCAAAACTTTATCCTAGGCTAATGGTATTTAGCTGCAGCTCTTAAGGACCAGTTTTAGTGATGTTGAAAGATAGAAAAGCCTGGAGTTTTAGCTGTTTTCTGACTAAACAAGAAACTGAATTCAGAGCAAACAGTAAGGTAAAACAGAAACTGGAGAGATGAGCAGTAGCAGTCATTCCTAATAAGGGGAGAGTCTGTACTAAGACAAAGTTCTTTACTGCAAAAGAGCGTAGGTACAAAATATGGGGCTTGGGGAACAATAGTAAGCAGCTACAGGTTTACTTTCTCACAACTGACCTATTACTTTTCATGTTACTTTTGTTGCCACAGGGAAGGTGTGGAGAGTCAGAAGTGTATTTATGACAAGCTCTGTCTTAAGGCCTTCCACAGGGGACAGCAGGAGCACATTAGGCTGTCATAACTTGGTGGAAAATAGAATGGTACTAAGAACAGGTGGAAGAATGGTCATTCCCCTCTGCTAACATTAATCAATGCAATAATTTAAAAGACAATATAATTGAGCATTGACCACACCCCCTTTGTCATCTGACATTAAGGCAGAGCTACAGTTAAGCTTTTCAGCCCTTCAGTGCACTCTTCTAATGGGTAGAAGTTGAATAAATAACAAGAAGTAAACAGTGTAAAAAGCTCTTTTGACTTTCCTGTATTTATATACTATATAAATTTTACATGCTATATATTTACAGTGGGGCAAGTGCTTTATCTTTAAAAAAAACAAGATCAAACTTTAGACATCTCTGAACAACACAGCTTGTATAAACCAGACAGATTATACAGATGAACTGTATTTAATACAGCTTCCCCACTCCATCTCCTGATGCAGGACCAGTGAATAAGAAGTATCACAGTTTGATAGCATTTCATAATAAAAATAAAATCACAGTATGAATTTGTCTGTAACTTTAAAGGGACAAAACAGACAACACAAGTGACACTATATAAAAAAGTAACAAAAACATATGGGAGGGTATACAAATAGTCTGAGATACATTCAGAACTGTGTATGATGAGTGGTATGTTTCACAAAGTTCCAAACCAGAACTTTTCTGTACGTTTTTCCTTCAAAGCTTGAATACAGCTAAAGTGTGAAGTAAATTAGTTTCTAGTGTCAGATATCAGAGATATTCTAGTTATCTGAAAGCTTGTGAAATTTTAAATAAGTATTTAAATTAAATATACAGACTGTCAGTTGTGGTTTTCTAGTCGCTTGCACCAGAAGTTTAACGTGGAGTAATATTACATGAATAACACATAATCAACCTGAGTCTGTAATTAAGCAGCATTTGAGATGTTCTATTCCAGGGCATTATTTTCAGTGTGATATTTACAATGTTCAGCAGTTGTAGAAAGTTTCCATCCTTTTGGATTATGGGTACATTTTTAAAAAAAGTCTCAAGGTAAAAACTAAAAAAAGTTCTTCCATGGTAAAATCCTGTACAGTATTCTGAAGCACCACTTATGGATTGAAGAGTTAATTGTTCTGTTATAAATAGAGTTTAAACTGTAGGGATGGCTTCCATCAACACACTTTGAATCTGAAAGATAAGAGGAGAAAGTGTCATTTCCTGATATGAAATTTCAACACAAAAGCAGATTCCAAGGCCATTTAATCTGACCTCCTATATAACACAGGCCACAGAACTTCCCTGAAATAATTCCTAGAACAGGAGTGGGCAAACTTTTTGGTCCAAGGGCCACATCAGAGTTGCAAAATGGTATGGAGGGCGAGGTAGGGAAGGCTGTGCCTCCCCGAACAACCTGGCCCTGCCCCATATCCGCCCACTCCCACTTCGTGCCCCGACTGCCCCCCTCAGAACCCCCAACCCCCTCTCCAACCCCCGCTCCGCTCCGCTCCCTGACACCTGACTGCCCTGCCCCCTGACAGCAGAAGGATTTCAAAACTGAAATGCAACCAATTCTGTCCTCAACTTACAAGGTTGCTGAGTTTAATCCTAGGTAAGCAAACTTGGTTAGAATTTGGCCAGGACATTCTTAACATTAAATGCCCTGGTTTCATTAATGATCTCATGGTCAAGCGGTCCCCAAAAAATGACACCTCCAGCAACTTGCTAGGGCCCTGATTTAAGAATGACAGGGGAAAATGCCACTCAAAGTCAAAAGTTCTGTTTTATGCAGCACCTGGAATTTTTTTAAGCCTCCAGTCCAATCACTAGCCAGCTTCAGCCATTTAGTTAATTAAATCTGACAAGATCCCAACCCAAGATAATGTCTCATTAATTCGTCTGTCACAGTTGTCTTGTACTCATATATATTTGTCCCATCAGCTAGTTAGCCCTATAACTTGGTTTGATTTTCATACCCTCTCCAAGCATTGTTCCATTCTTTTGGGATAACTCATTCAGAAACTGCTTAATGCTTTGTATTCTCATCTTTTCTACAGTCTAAATAAAGCCAGCTGACTTCCTTAAGTATATGAAAAGGTTAAGATTCCTTAGACTTAGGAGGTTACTCTGCCTAGCACTGTCACCACAACAGTATCATCCTGCCTGTTATGTAATTTTTTAAAATTTTGTTAACACATTTCTGCCCTACAATAAACCACAATAAATCGCAACACACACAAAAACAATGTGTTTGGTGATTTATTTAACACACACTTTCTTTCTTCCTTACCATAGACTTTACTTGTCTGTACTGAACCAATTTTGCCACCTGCTGGCCAACTCACATTCATTACAGACAAAATCCTTTACATTCTGATTATTTTTCTTCTGTGCTCTGCCTTCTGTTTTCCTTATCTAAAACAGGAATATATGGGCTTTTGAACAGTGAGGACTGCACCTACACTTTTCCCATTAAAAAGTCCACATTTCTCAAACTGCTATTTGGGATACGGAAATGATATCGTTAAAATGTTACCTATCTGTGGTAACTACCAGTGTATATAGAGACTTGGATTTTTCAATCAAATCAATATAAAGAGCTGTATTGATACTGCTTCGCTTCCTGGGCAGAGGGACAGAAATGGCTTGCTGGAATGTAGATAGTAGCAACAGAAATCTGCAGTTGATCAGATTTCTAAATTTTAGGAATCTAAAGGCAGCCCCTAGATACCGAGATCTACAAATACCTTGTTTTAATATCCTCACTCAAAATATTTCTAGAAGTTATGAACCCAGTTATAGCCCTTTCCATCGTTAGTAGTTTCTCCCTCTACAGTTACCCTCCATCTCTTGTCCTGAAGGGACTTTTCAGTGCAGAAAGCTCCTCTTAAGCTACGTCTACACTACAGACCTTAGGAGACCTTACAGCGGCACCCCTCCATGTAGCCCCTCTACGCTGGGGGGAGAGCTCTCCCGCCGGCATAATTAAACCATCTCCAATAAACAGCGGTAGCTATGTCAGCGGGAGAGCGTCTCCCACTAACACAGAACTGTCCACACCAGCGTTTTTGTTGAAACTTACATTGGTTAGAAGTGTGTTTCCTTTCGTACCCCTGACCGACAAACATTTTGCCGACAAAGGTGCTAGTGTAGACAAAGCCTTAGTGCAATTGCAGTTTACATTAGCCAGAGAAACAGCTGCTTTTTTTTTAAATAAATGAAAAGTCATTCCAATAGCAAGACTAGCAGATCACCACAATTTAAGTCAATCTTAAAGGAATTTCTCCCTGTGTTAATAATCCAGCAGTCACACACAATGCAGCTCACAACTTTTGAGATGCTGAAGTTCCCTTGTTATCTATGCTGGAATGACACTGCCATTAGACCATTGACCATTAGAGTGGGCAGTAAGATGCTGATTTTTCACCTCAAAATTATATGCATCTTCAGGCCACTATTTGTCAGCAACAGAGCTCCCCTCACCCAATTGCCAAGGACATAAAAAATACTGAAGTTTGACAAATACAACTTGCCTGTGGCTAGTGAGTTTTTTCTGCAAGGATTACTTTTCACTCACCTACAAGAGAGGAAAACAGGTTGGCAAGATCTCAGTTGTTCTAAAACCAGTGTAATTCAGTTGCTACTTTGCAGAGCACTGCTGTGCTAGCGATGAGAAAAAACCAACTCCTGGGTAAGTCCTACACTCAATGGGTGTAGACAGTGTAGTTGTAGCTTGTTGGTTCCCAGATATTAAGGAGACAAGGTAGGTGAGGTAATATTTTATGGGATCGACTTCTGTCGGAGGGAGACTAGCTTTCGAACCATTCAGAGTCTTTTCTTCAGGTCTGGGAAAGATACTCAGAGCAGGTCTTCCCCAGCAACGTCAAAGCGCTGCCGGGGGCTTGTGTAGCTGCGGCACAGCACCGGGAGAGCGCTCGCCCGGTGCTATTAACCCCCCCACACTTCCACCAGGGGAAGAGCTGCCAGCACTGGTGCACGGTCTATGCTGGCACTTCACAGCACTGAAGCTTGCAGCGCTCAGGGGGTGTTTTTCACGCCCCGAGCGAGAAGGTTGCAGCGCTGTGAAGTGCCAGTGTAGACAAGCCCTCCGGGTCACAGCTAAATGCAGGGTGGAACAGGTGGTTTAGCATGCGTAGTTAGGGCTTATTCCAAGGGACCATTCAAGATAGAGTGGTCTGTTAACACCTCTGCAGTCATAGGACAAAACTAGGGTGTCGGTGGGTTACAAATTGTTGTAATAAGCCAGGGGTGGCCTAACCCTCCCAGCTGCATACAATTCATTTTCAGAAGTACAAGAGCCAGGCGTGCCTGCTGAGGCTAGGAGCTAAGGGCGACTGCCCTGTGGGGAGGTTTGGGGCCTTGCGCAGGGCAGAAGCCCTGAGCCCCAGCAGGCGCCTCCTATGGGACAGAAGCCCCTAGCTCCCCCGAAGTGTGGTAGACAGAGATGGGGGGGCTTAGGGGGGTTCACGAGCAACACTAACTGTAAAAGAGTCGCATATGGCTCATGAGCCACGGTTGGGCCATCCCTATTAAACCATAAATCCATCGTCTCTATTCAGTCCCTGATTTTTAGTGTCTAGCAATTGGTGCTTAGTTTTTGGAAATCACTCTTAATCTATACCAATCTACAGCAATACAAGTAAAAATAAATATTAGACTTGGAAATTAATCTCTCTCTACACATTTGGTATTTGGATACCTGGAACTATATCTATCTAACAATGGTACTAAATAGTTAGTTTATGAACATTTTCATAAGAAAAAGTTATTTTAAAACAAAAAAAATTGTGTCAAGAACTTAATTTTCAGCCACTGATAGCTGTATGGGGTTCATCTAGTCTACAGCTGATGCCGAAGGGTTAAAAAAGACTAATTCAAAAACATATGGTATATTGATTTTAGGTGAGAGCAGTAGGAGAAAGTCCAAAATGAATTACATTTAGAATCCAAATTAGGATTGTATTTTTTGTTCTATACGGGAGATATCAAATTGATCGCTTATGTTAATAAAAATAGGGAAAAGGTTGGACTATGCACTACGGTAAAAAGCCTGCGGCAGCCAATTTGTCTATATTACTAGACCTAAAATGAAATAGAATCACAGGAATTTAACATACTTTCCATCTGGTTTCATCTGTGTATGCAAAGTTGCCATCCAAAGATTTAATGACTGTGTGTCCATGGTCCTTATGACAAGGTAGCTCTATAGCTGAAATAGAAAGTATTTCAATATTAACAAAATCCACTTATCACAAACTAGCATTACTTTGATTAACAAGTCAGCACTCTTAGTATAAACAAATTGTTACTGGGGCAGCCTTTCTAATTAAGTTACTTGTTTTGGCAGCCTTTGTTAATAAGATGTTTTATTGGAATGCTACTAATCTGTATCTGGAAGTCACATAGCATCATCTCCCATCTTGATTACTGAAATTTTCTTCCCTTACTTCACTCCTTCCCAATCTGTCCAAGATGCAGCTTCCAGATTATCTTCCTGATTGATCAGAGTGAATTTACTGCCCTCTCTGAATTCCTTCACTGGTTCTCCAATTAACCACCACATCAAGTTTAAACTACTCATTTGTACCTTTCAAAGCCCTTCACAAAGTCCTTACCTACATTTCAGACCTCATTCCCTAACTCAAACCCTCCACCAACTAACTATACCAGTTTCAGTACCTTGTTAATCTCCTCCATCTATGTGCATTTGACCATGCCACCCCTCTGCATGAAATACTTCCCCCAATCCTAATTTGTCAAACTACCATTCTGTCTTCATGTAATCCCAAGAAAGTATAGTCCAGTGGATAGAAAGTTGGACTGGAAGTCTGATTTGGATTCAAGTCCCAGCTCTGCAAGGACCTTGGGCAAATCATTTAACCTCTATGCTTCAGTTTCCCTATCTGCAGTATGGTCATGATACTGATCCAGATTTATGAAGTAACTTAAAATCTTCAGATAAAAAGAATTATAAGATCAAAGCATTATTAAAAAACTACTACTTCAAGGACCTTAATTGAGTTTATACAGTAATTAATAAAACTACTAATACAGTGAAACCCTGCTATAACGCGATAACTGAGATAAAAAAAACTCGATCGTGATAAATCCGGGGTCGCTTTATAGCGAGGTTACGAAAATTTACCATTTCAAGCCGGTCAGTTTAAGTCTTGTAAAAAAAAAAAAAAAAACCACAACGGTTATCCCAGCGTGTTTTAAACACAAAAGTAGTCAATTAATTACATATACATGAAAGAAACATGAAATCGACTATACTAATAATTGCGCAGAGTGCAAAGTCAATCTGGTTGCATGACTCCATAATTTTAAATTTCATCACTTCTTAAAAAAAAAAAAAGCTATCTAGTGTGGTCTGTTTATTTGCCGCAGACTGTTGGCTTCTAGCAAAGTCAAGAATGCTTCTGAGTTGGAGGATTTTGACGCTGTCCACGACTTGAGTTTCCAGCCACCTCAAACTGGCTTCTAGGTGCTTTACTTCCTCGGACATTTTTGGTGGGGAAGTTGAGGTGCCGTCATCAGTGCCACTGGTTTCCGGCTCTGATGGTGCAGCTTCATTCTTCCCGTTGACATCTGCGACAATTTCGTCATCTGAGATGTGTTCATATATGTGGCAGATGTCATCTGCTGAAAACCAATTGAGGATATCATAATGACTGTGCTCATATTCTCTGAGTACTTCTTCAGCTAAACGTATGTTGTCTTCAGTGAATCTTGTAAATTCAGGCTCGTCGTCATTACCATCATTGTGTGTAGATGACGGAAAAGCTGGACCAAGATCCTTTATCCAGCATTGTTCAACGCAATGTGTAGAGATAGCATCCCAGGCTTTCCTGCCAAGGTGACAGACTTCTTTCAAGTTGAGTGACGCCAGTGATGTGTCGGAGGAGTTGTTATCCGCTACCATCTGCTTGATCATTTTGCGACAATAGTTTTGCTTAAATACCGATATGATGTCTTGGTCCAGTGGCTGGATTTCTGATGTAGTGTTCTTCGGGAGATAAGAGACTTTAATCTTGCCATCACGACTGACAAGATTTTCTGCTGGGGGTGGGCAGGGAAATTATCTAGCAGAAGGAGAACTTTTTGCTCCTGCTTGAGTTTTCACAAATGAGCCCCAACGGCTGGCACGAAAGTTTTATGGAACCAGTCTTCAAATATGGAGCTATTCATCCATGCATTCTTGCTGTTGGTGTATTCAAAGGGAAGGGCCTTCATATTAACATGATAACATCTGGGAGACTTCGCTTTTCCGATCATCGGAGATCTGACTTTGTGGCTGCCAAACTTGTTGACGCAAAACAAGAGAGTGACTTGGTCCTTCCTCTGCAAGCCTTCTCATTTGTGACTATCAGTCCTGGTTGCGAGGGTGCGAACGGGTAACATTTTAAAGAATAAACCAGTCTCATCGCAGTTGTAAACTTGATTGGCTGTATAGCAACCTTCCTCCAGCAACTTTTTAAGCTCAATTGGGTAGGAATCAGCAGCCTCTTTATCAGCTGAGCGGATTTCCCCAAACACAAGAACTGGGCTTATAGTGTGCCTTTTTTTGAATCTGTCCAGCCAGCCGTTACTCGCCTTACATTTGGATTCATTTCCATTGATAAAGCGATCAGATTTCTCTGCTTGACCTTTCAGAATAGGGCCAGAAATGGGAACTCTTTCTGAGCGAGCATGGACAAACCATTGGTACAAGGCTGAATCTAGGCTTTCATCATTAGCAAACTTGACCTTTTTATGCTGTAAACCAGTTTCCTCTTCAAGAATGCAGGGTAGGCTACAGAGCTTTTCTTTTTTCCACCCTCGCAGAGTGGACTCGCTAATTCCTAGATCTCTAGCAAGCTAAGTTTGTTGTTTGCCCTTCTTTAGTTGATCCAGGGTACACAATTTCTCTTGGACAGAAAATGACTTGCGTTTGCGAACTGGCGTATCCATAACAGTAAAATATTTTTAAAAATATAGGAAATTAATAACAAGTTCATAGGCAAACACCATACAGCCCGAGAACTAAGTGCAATGGGCCTGCAATGGCCACGAGTCACTTTATTCTATAAGACAATCTAAGTTAAGGCCTCAAATTGCTATAATCTATTAAAACAACACAAAATATATGGTGCATCTATTCAGTGGGTCTCAAACTTTTTTACTGGTGACCCCTTTCACATCACAAGCCTCGGTGTACAACCCCCCTAATAAATTAAAACACACTGTTAAATATATTTAACACCATTATAAATGCTGGAGGCAAGCGAGGTTTGGGGAGGTTGCGACCCCTCCATGTAATGACCTTGCGACCTCCTGTTTGAGAACCCCTGATCTAAAGGGCGCTGCTTTTTTAATTATATACAGAATCAGGAGGAAAATATTTAACTGTTGGGGCCAACTCAAGCTTTGTAACAATATGTACTGCATTAAGTAGCTACTATTTTCAGTCTTTACGATGGAGTGATTTACATTTTCCCAAATATCAGTACTTTCAGTTTCTGTTGTGCAGAAAAGCTTTTACCTTAATTACTTTCAGTTTAGCTAGCAAATGCAGAGAATATTTTCTTCTGGACTAGTTCATTCAAAGTTGAGAAACTGAATGGGAACTGACAAGCAGAAAAGCTTGTTTTTCTCTTCCGCTCTATAAATAAAAACCAGCTGGGAAAGGGGGAGATCTACTCATTGTAAAAACCTGGACAATAGGCCAGATTTTCAAAGGTATTTAGGCCTAAAGATACAGATAGGGGCTTAATGGGATTTCAAAAGTATCTAAACAGATTGGGCATACAACTCCCATTGATTTCATTGGCTGTTAATTTCAATGGGCATTATGTTCCTACCTAGTCCTTAGGCACTTCTGAAAATCCCACTGGGCCTCTATCTGCATCTTTAGGTGCCTAAATACCTTTGAAAATCTGGCCCACAGTGATAACTTAAACTTCCTGTGTTTAATAAAATCAGTTCTAAATGATTTTACATTTTCACACAGTTTGGTAAACTTTATACATCCAGAACATTTACAGTAGTTTTATTTAACTAAAAACATTTTAATGTTTTTTACGTTAAAATTCCATCCAAATGCACTTTGATACAAAGAATATAGAAATTAGCTTTTCATTTTCTAACAAAAATACAATAATTAAGAAACTGATAGATATATAGGTTAAGCTATATAATTTCTTAAAGATGTATAGATGCAGTTTATCCTCCTGTTTAGCAAAAGTATAAAATTTAGTGTAAAAAGTGATATTTGATTGCAAATTAGCATGTTTAAATGGTTATACTAATCAATGAGACTGAACCTTTCTCTAGGAAAGTAACTTAAGTGCAAATACCTAGGTCTTATACAGCATTTATCAGTAGATCTCAAAGCACTTGACAAAGGATGTAACCATCATTCTCCCCATTTTACAGATATGAGGTACCCAAGGTCACCTAGCAGACCAGTGACTGAGCTGGGAATAGAACCCAGGTCCCATAAATCCAAGTCCAGTCCCAAATGTAAAACAAAATTTTAAAATCTGTAATTTATGTCAAGATTTCCTGCTTGCTGATTTAAATAAAGATTAGAATTGGTGATTTGTTATTTTGATTTAAATCATCCACCCTTATTTCATCTCCTTTAGTCACAAGATTCACTAATTACAACAACATAGTGCTATCCACTCTCTTATGCAAGGGATTATCCCCTTAGACCAATGTTTCCAACATGTCCAGGGGAGTTATTACAGAGCAATGTAAGGCTTTCCTCCCACTTCCCTGCTCAGAAAAGAAGGGTTGAATTACAATCCAATTTCCCACATAATAATGTAGGTAAACACATCCATTGGTAGTTTTTATATGATTAGTGCCCTACCAAATTCACGGCCATGAAAAACGCATCACGGACCTTGAAATCTGGTCTCCCCCCGTTAAATCTGGTCTTTTGTGTGCTTTTACTCTCTAGTATACAGATTTTACGGGGAGACCAGCATTTCTCAAATTGGGGGTCCTGACCCTAAAGGCAGTTGAAGGGGGGTTACAAGGTCATTTTGGGGTCAAGGTCATACTTCTGCACTGACTTCAGAGCTGGGCGGCAGGAGTGCGGCTACTTCTGGCAGCTGCTCTGCCTTCAGAGCTGGGCTCCCGGCCAGCAGCCGCCGCTCTCCAGCTGCCCCGCTCTGAAGGTGGCAGCAGCAGCGCAGAAGTAAGGGTAGCAGTACCACACCCCCCCCCTCCAATAACCTTGCAAACCCCCCACCCTCCCCAACTCTTTTTTGGGTCATGACGCCTACAATTACAACACTGTGAAATTTCAGGATTTAAATAGATGAAATCATGAAATTTATGATTTTTAAAATCCCATGACTGTGAAATTGACCAAAATAGACCACAAATTTGGTAGGGCCCTATTTATAAGGAATGATTTTGTGCAGAAACTTTGTTAGTCAAGGATTACTGGATTCCAAAATTTTTTGGACTTCCCCTCCTCCCCTCACCAAAAACAATTTATATATGACACAAATTAGTATAAAAATATTTACTGTGCTCAGGAAAATAACCAAAAGGCACAAATATTTAAATTAAGCATACTTGACACAGGCAGAATGGACAATAGCAACAATGCTATTTTTCCCCTCCCTACCTGCTGTAAGCTCATACTACAACTCATCAATATGATCTACCCAAGGATTTCTTGTAACAAACATGCTGATGACAGCAACTACGTAATCAATAACCCAGGGTAAGTAAAAATCACTAATTTTATCTACTTTATTTCACAGATATACAAAACTGAAGAAATTATCCAACATAATGGTGTTGCTTGGTGTCTGGAAGATGTGACATACTGTATATGTATTACAAAGCACTTAAAATGGCTTTAAATATTTTTCTCTATTTGAAAAAATAGAAATCCCATTAATTTCTAATGGTCTCTTACCTTTGCTATACTCTTTAGATATGTGATAGCTATTTTCCTGGCCTCCTCCTATGTATTTTGTTTTATGACAGGAATCAGCATCCCCTCCCTCATGAGGTCGTTTACTCCCATGTTTACTATATTCTTCAGATGGAGGGTCATCTGTACAATGAAATTCTTTTTTCTCCCATGTCTTATTAGCCTCAGAGCCAGCAGCCTTCTGGATATTAGGATCTAAATATTCAATAAACCCCTCAGATTTCTTTGTATGTTTCTTCTTTTTCTTCTTCTTTTTCTTATGTTTGTGGATGTCAGAATCAGAGCAGGCCCCAGAGAAGTCTGAATCCTGGTGATGTCTGAAAAAACGTAGAAGTGAATATGAAAACAAATGTGATGCTTATACTATTGTTACAAACATATTACACTTTACTTATACATATGCAATCTGGCTGGCCAAAGCTCAAAATAAAGAGCACATCTTATTTTAACAGCTGTGCTACTGTTCCTCTACTCCAGCATCTGTCCTGCTCTGCTGAAAACAGTGGAATACTCAATACATCAAGTAATGCACTTTGCATAACAGATCAGCTGCGGAGGGGATAACTGGATTGCAGTGCCTGCTCCCTGTATTGTTCCACAGAGTCAGGCAGCAGGGGTAGCAGTGTTAGAGCTAGAGCCCAATTTGCAGCAAGGGAATGGGAGGAATCAAAAGTGTAGATTGATTAACTGGGCTGGCTGGAGAAAAGTGCAGGAGCCAAGCCCCAGAGTTTGGAGAGGAACCACCTGGTGATCAAGGCAAAAACTACCCTCAAATCTAATCACTGTTGAACGTTATCATCCACCAATTTTAAGTCAACAAATAGATTCCAACAATGAACCATAGTAATGTGTGGGGTGGGTGGGAGATGGGAATGAAAAGAATGTCAAGACAACAGAATAAATTAACATTGCTGTGGATTGCAGTGACTGTTGCCATAGAATTTGGTCCCATTGTGCGATATATATATATATATCTCTACACACACACACACACATATATAAAACCATGGCCCTGTGTGCTCTAACACTCAAAATACACTAGTTGCTGGCAACCAAGGTATCCATAGGACACTTTCACACAATATGAAATAAGGAACAGAGTGCAACTCATCAAAGTAGTAGAACATTTTCTTCACTCCCAGCCATAATCATGGAGTTCAGCCCATCAGGTGATTCAACTGGTCCATCTTTGAGTTTTATAATATTTAAAATCAAATGATAAATAATTAGCAATTAAGAATAAATATGGAAGTGGACCTAAAACACGAGGCTGTCAGTAGAAGGGTCAGAACATGATGTAATTCATCTGCTCTGACAGGAAGCATTATCATATAGTTCTGAGCAGCGGGGTGCCCTAGTGGCTCCACAGTTTAGTTAAGTTGCAAACACAAGAAAACCAGTCCTGTACTCCCTTAAATTAGCAATAAGCTTCACACAGATCACTTAGGAAGAAAAACTAATTTTCTACCTTGTTTTCATAACACATACTTCTGTACTGTAGGAATTCTAAGCAATTTTAAATCCCACCTTTTTGAAGTTTCACTTGTGATTCTGACTTTTTGGGGGCCTCTGAACAAACTCTCAGGCTTCTTATTTCACAAAGCCTAAGTAAAGTTACGACTTGCTATAAGTTTGCTTTTCTGCAATAAAAACCAACAGAGGATATTACTGGTTTCAGTGGGAGACAGAACGGGTTTCAGGCCTGCAGATGAGTGTAGTTGGGGCGCCGTAGGATAAAGGTGGCTTTCTGCGCTGACTGGGATTGCTGCCCTGTGCAAGGAAGAATCCCAGTGCAACCATGAGCTCTCTCATGGAGGGGGAAGAGATTCTTCTTGGACAGGGTTTGCTAAGACTAGTGGAGTCCAGGTGGAGGACCTCTGGATCAACACAAGGGTTCAGAAGAAGGAAGAGGGAAAGCATTAGTATTTCCCTGCCTTCTCTACCTTACTGTCATGCTGTACTTCACTGCACCTGCACTCCCCTCTAACAAAAATACAGGTGGTTTTGTTGGATAGGGAAGGCAGAGAAACACTAGTGTCTCTCCAAATCTCCTTTTCCTATACACATAAACTGGTCCTTTGCACTGCACACCCATCTAGACTTGTGACAGGACACATATAGCTTCCATTCAGTTAAAAGAAGAGTTACATGACTCCACCTCTCTATTCCATGACTCCACCTCTCTATTTGGTGCAAACAAATTTAGCCCATCTCTGCTTTGGGGGGAAAAGTTATGTCATGGCCTGCCTACCCAAGTTTGACCATAGCCTGTTTTGAAAAGTATGCAATGAACTTAGTCAGGGTCTGTTTGCAGATGATTATAACATGATTTGTTTCATCTTGTTCCAAAGCTCTCACACAACTCAACAACATGGTTTGATCCCATCTATGCAACACACATCAAACTAACATGATTTCCCCTGACAGATTTTACAGTGCAATGGGCTCAGAAGCAATGGAAAAAAGGGGAAGAACAGGGAAACAGCCAGAGATAAATTAGAAAGAGGAGTTTGTTTAGAACATTGTAAATAAAAGTTTCTCTTGCTTACCTGTCATCTTTCTCTCGGTGTTTATCTTTGGACTTCTTTTTTTTCTTTGACTTCTTGTGTTTTTTCACTTTTTGCTCTTCCGTTGGCTCACTCTGCAAACTCCTTCTCTGTTTCTTTTCCATATCACTGTCACTACCTTCTAGACTAGCACATTTTCTCTTTCTGTCTTTTAGATATTCATATTTGTGGCAAGACGTCTCAAAACTTGAACTGTTTTCTTCAGAGATGGATGCACATTTTTCATGGGAATATTTTTCAGAGTGCTGAGAGAGAGCTGAGCAATTATACAAGTCTATTTTGGAGCTGCCAAAATGATGTTTCTCTCTCTCTTTAGCTACTGGTTCATGATTCCATCTGCTTGTGTAATAATAATCCCTATATGACCTACTGTTGTAAACCTGACTTGATTTGTCATAGTCTCTGTCCCCATGAAAGAATTTTCTGTCTCTACCATCTCTTGCTGCATAAGAAGGATAATCGTTGTAATATCTGCACTTGTCCCATCTCCTTGGCATATCTTGGTAATATCTTTCCCTACTCCAAGATCTTTCCCTTTTAGAATGGTAATATCTACTCCTCTCCTGATCAGTTTTCCCTCTACTTCGGGATCTATAATGGGTATATTTTCCTAAACTTCTGCCATTATCAGGACTGTTTCTTTCACTATGCATAAGTTTGTACTTATTTCCATTGCAGTGCTCCTGCTTATAGCGATCTTGCTTCGTACTCTCCTTGCTGTAGGATTGCCTTTTTTTGGAGTAATCATCATCTGGTTTGCTTTTGGTTTGCTTCTCCTGCTCTTCACTTTCAGAGCGCTCTCTTTTAGTACGGTAATGCCCTTTGTCAATTTTTTTGGGGGTGCAATTTTTTTCCTTAATTGGAGAATGAGACTTAAGTTTTTGCCTATCCTTATTTTCTTCACATATTTCATTACCATCCAGTCCATCGTTTTCTTTAGAATGACTCTCTAAAACTTTATCCAACCTTGTAGCAGAAGAGTCATTAGTAGGTGGTACATCTGTGTAATTATTAGCACTCTCCTTTGTTTCTTGGCATTTATCTATAATGTTTAGAGCTGCAAGTTTTTTAGAACTACATTCATTGTCAGACTTTATGAAGGGGCTTTGCCCCAATTTCTCTGCAGTCTCAGCAGACCCTCTGATGTGCAGAGGGCTCTCCTTCAACGTCATTTTTACCTCTTGTGTTCCTCTTATCTTATCTGCATAATCCTTAGGATCACACTGTTCAGAGAATTCATCATCAATTCCCAGGGATATTTTCATAGTGTTACACTGACCACTGATATCAGAATGTGCATGATCAGTTTTTGATACAATACTTTCGGCAATTTCTTCTTTGGTAGAAATGGTCTCAGGATCTGATGTAGTAAAGGGATTCTGGACATTGCAGCTAAGGTTAGCGGGAACTTTACTAGACTTCTCATAGGAAACAGTATTGCTGCCACTGACTAAAGTTTCTACAGGACCATCATTTTCAGAAGTTTTTTCAAGTCCAGTTGCACTGCACAAAATAGAAATGTATTTGTGACTTTCATCAGAAATAAGAAATAATCTACATGACGATTGTTAAGAGTAAAAATCCTTTTCATCAGTAAATATCTGACTCCTGGAAAACTCTGAAAGACATTCTGTTTAGAAACACATCTACTTATAATATATTCCCTCCTCATGGGGAATCTCTTTTGCTTGCTTTTCTATGTGCAACACTTCAGGAGCACCTACCCTGTCAGTTCTCCTACTTCCCCCTCCATCTATCTGCTGCAATGACTCATGACCATACTCGCTATGGTTGCCCTTCCCCACAATAAAAACGTCGTAATAGTGAGTTTCCCTCTCCCTCCCTCCCGAGGCAAGGGAAGGCAGGTGGCAGGAATTTACACTCACCTGGTCAGTGTCCTAGCAGAGCAGCTGGGATTACTCCTAATGAGCTGCCCATATTTTAGAAGTGTGGTAGACCGAAAAATACTTATACCCACACTAATAAATAGATATCGTGTTCATGCATGCATCCCTAGGAGTGAAAAAAAGGGGAAGAGGAATATAGAAAATATAGACAATACAACAGAATGGTTTCTACATAGAATGTTTTTCCAAAGTTTTCCATGAGGCATCAACAGGTTTTTAATATTAGAAGAATAGGCACAATGCCAAACGTAAGTTCTGTTCTCACTACCATTAGTTTTGGTATGGTATTCCTTCAGTGATCTAAATCTTTCCATTTAAGTATTATAAATAGTTAGTATACCCATAATAAAATTTGTATGGAATCTTTATTTGGACAAAGTGTATTTTACCTTATTTCCTCTGACAAGCTTTTCAACTGGTTATATCGGAAAGACTCTAAAATTCTATCTTCAGGAACTGGTGGCAAAGCTGTAGGTATTATCTACAATTAAAAGGTATGAGTTAAAACAGACAGAATGATAGCAATCATACAAACTTACGTAGCATCTCAGCCTAAAAAGCCCTAGAGCACTTTCCAATCATAATCGGACATACGAACTATACACATGGATCACTGTAGGTATTGCACCCTAACATTCAATATTGCAAGCATTAACAGCACACAACAATACTACATCACCAATTTAGAAAAAGAAAAAGTAAGTACAATACTACACACTTTAAACTGTAGGAGAATTAAGACAGGCAGAATACAACTGTCAGATGAAATCTGGACAACATACCAGAAACAGCACTCCTCTTATAAAGAGTGACATAGGCTCATTGATGGTCAGCACCACAGGTTTTGTCTCATCTGACAGACTGCACACCTATCACCACAATGCCCCCCAACATGCACTGGGACAACACCACTGTGCACCTTACTACCTCAAAGTTTTACATCAACATCAGCCTTCATAAAAAAGCAGTGTGGTTTTGTAGACCCAGATCCTAAGCCTGACTTGCTATACAGACTCAGGTAAATCACTTAACCTCTCCATGTTTCAGTTTCCCCATTTTACCAGATGGAATTATAGCCAGGTATTTATCACACCTACCTCTCTGGTACCTGAGCACAACATAAAGCTTACTGTACCCACCTCAGAAGAATAGTTAGTGTTTGCAAAACCTTACATAAATGCTAAATATTTTTAAGACACCACTGAGAGATGCATCCTCTCTCCATCTTACAGATATAGAAATGAGATTAGCAAGTATTGATTCAGCTCAACCCTGCTTAGCATGCAAGATCTAAGGGACTGCAGCACAAAGTGCTATGACAGCAGCCTGTGTTGTATATTTTCCTCTGAACTTTGCCTGAATGAGGAACATTTTAATATTGAACACATTACAGTCATATTTATAATTTGCCATGAAGAGACATTCTAGAACAAATATAAAACTCACTTTTCCATGCAATCCATTCACTTTAGAAAATGGAATTTCTGTAGATTTAACAGGCTTGACTTGGCAAGTAGCTTCTTCAAATTTCAATCCATTTTCTTCAGGATCACTATCTATACTAATAGCACCATTAACTGTAACATTTTTTGGCAGTTCATGCTGGGATACAGCCTCTTCAGCATCTTGACAGGAAGAACAAGAGTTCTGTAATGTACTAACTACATTTCCAATCAAAATTCCATTAAAAGATTTTGAGTGGCCATTCTCCTTAACTAATCCCTTCGACTCCTCATCAGATTCTTCTGAAGATTCTGCACCGTAAGGGACCAACGTACTAGAGTTTAGTTTAGACTTGCCATTCATTAATGGCTTAGAACAAGAGTCACTAGGAGCTGTTTGTTTAGATACTTTAGTAGCAACTGACATTGTAGGTGCATTTGAGGTAGACTTTACTGCAGAGGAATTCGTAATCGTGGACGAAGGAACAGGTTTGCTGAGATTCTCCAAAGAATTATGAAGGTTGGGCTGAGACAGAGTTTGGCGAGTAGGCAATTTGTTATTGTGAATACTGATAGTGATTTTCTGTTTTTTCGAAGGGTCAGGAATAATGGGTCTGTTAATTGTCCAATTTTGAATGGAAGTTGAAGGTGGAGCTGAAGCTGGTCTGTTTAGGGTAACATTGCTAGCACTTGCCACAGAACTGCTTGGAGTTTCTTTTAGTGATCCAGTTCCATTTAAATGACTGGAACTCTGTAATTACAAAGAAATCACTATGAAAATGTGTGCATGTGGATAAACAGCATTTAATATCCCAAGACATAATGGGCTTACTTGATATTTCTACAAACTGCCCCAGTGACTAAGCAGAAAACACCCCTATGCGAGTTATATATAAAAATCTTGCCGGTAGTTTAGTATTCACATTTTGTTCAGATTTTCAGTGTTCACATTTTGTGTTGTTTTTTAAAAAGCTAACACCAACTGCAATCCTTTGCTGATTGCAAGATACAAAGCAAAAACCCCAAACAAAAAACCCTATTATTTGCAAACCTTAGAACATTTGCACAATACTAATAACTGAGAACAAGCCAGTCTGGTTTCACCAGCTCAACTGAAGTGCAAAAGATGAAACAGCATAAATAAAATAAAATAAAATTGGACTTTTAAAATTATTTCAGTTTTAATAAATTCAAACATTATTTAAAGTAAATATTTTGACAGTGTGCTTTTTTGAGTACTTTTGGCACCTAGTTTGAAGTTCAAAGCAATGGGGAAGTAATATTTGCACAGTTCAGCGTTTGTCTTTAATAAAGTGTTTCTAGCTGCTTAGGCTGCAGAAGGAGCACTGCACACAGAGCAGTATTGTGGGGAAAGGAAATCTGAGATCCTGAACATTTATAAAAAATAAACAAAGGCCGGTTACGAAACTCCTGCTATCAAGTTGATGCCATTATCTACATATGAAGATTACCTTAATCATGTGAGGAGGAAGCTGTGGGCCAATAAAACCTGATGCCCCCTGCCTGCTATTAACCACCCGCTGACTGATAACTGGACGGGGAGAAGACTGTCCTGGTGTATGAATGGAATGGGGGTGTTCTCCTCCATTTTTCATATCATGGGACCTGAAGAAACAACAGATAATAAGTATTTCATTCATTCATATTTGTTCTTTTGCTTAGCTCTGGCTTTAGACATATCCCACAGTTAAACACTTCACAGAACTGGAAGTTGGGTTTTTTGGGTTCTTTTTTAAACAAACTTTAACCAAGGCTACAAATCGTAAGTTAGATAACAGACCTCCTATTATATTTTCCCAACCCCAAGCAGCAACTCAACTTCACAACACCCATCACCTCAATCTCCCACCCTTGAAGTCAACCAATTACACAGTATTGGATCCAGAAGACGCAAAATGCTCCACCTACACAGGCAGCACTTCACTCTGTAGGTGACTCTTTCAGTGGTGGGTGTCAGAAGACAGACATTTAACTTACATGAGCTAAAAGACAGGCAGGGAAGGAAAACTTCTACAGCTTTAAACTATAAGTGGAGTTTTAGGGTAGACAGAGATGAATTAACCAAATTGGATTTTTTCCCCAGGAGAGGAAAAACACAAATGGGAAAAAAAAATTATGAAGGACAAGAAAGTAACTGAATCTTGAACGCATTTTGGTACGTGATATTACCTGATATAAAAGAGCACATAAGCTTGCTGATTAAGCACAGATCTGATGTCACTGTTGGACACAATAGAATCATTCATCTGGTACCACTGCCCATTACTGGCCTGCAAATAAGTCAATGACATATTTTAAATCAGTTACAACATCTGCTAGAAAAACAACACAGAAAACTAATCAACTGCAGAAGAATAAAGAGCACTCCAAAATATAGCCGTTTTCATTAATGTACAACTGATTTTTTTTTTTAATTAAATCCCTTATCTACAGAGATTTGTTACCACTAACATTTGTTAGTGAATGCTCCCCTTCACCAGTGCAGACTTTACTCTAGGAAGGGAACTGTTCTCAGAAACAGTTTTACTGTTTAGAGAGGACCTGTTATGCTAAAACACTGTCCCATCAAGGATCCACACAACAAATCACATATACTACAAGAATAAAGGGGCATTAAATAAAACTGGCAACAAATTTATAAACTAATAAAAGTATAACATAATCTGTGGAATTCATGTTCACAAGATATGGAGGCCAAGAGCTTAGGACAATTTGAAAAAGAAATCAAGATTTCTATGTACGTGAATACCTACAGATACAACAGACGGAATAAACATTTTTATAAGGGATAAAACCCTTCTGCTTCATAGCATAAGCCAACCTCACTGACGGGTTAGGAAGAGACTGGCGTTATGGGCAAGTTGTTTCACAGCTGTCCACTATATGTTCACAAATCCTATCACATGAACTATCACACCATTTTATGGGTAATTAGCCAAAAGAACACTGCAACCTTATTAGTTCTGACAAGGGGCAGAATTAAGATTGCACTATACAAGTGGGATCTTTGTTTAGTGTGTGTCTATAGAAGAGTCTTTTTACAGCCAGCCATGGAGAGCTGAAGCAAGAAATTATATTTTAGATTCAAGTTCAATTGTTCCTCATGAAAAAGGAAAGCAGAACTATAAAAGTCAGTCATGTCTTCGAGGGAAAAGGAACACATGATAAAACAAAACTAAAAGGATAAATATTCTGTGAAACTAGATATAATTTTTTGCTTAGCAAATACTCAAACTCTGCAAGAACATTTATTTAAAAAATCACTGTAATAGGAAGATTTTCAGAGAGAGTCTAACCAGGAGTATAACCATGTATGAAGCAAACAGAAGGGGCTAATTTACATCAGCATTTTACAGTGTTATAGGAAGGCAAGAGAGTTCTCTTCTACTTTAAACTGCTTTTGTTAATCTTATGCAAAACTACAGACACAGCAGTGGTACGATAAAGTAATTGAACCAGCGGAAGGAAGGACAAGAAACTCTCATTTAGAGCCAGGATCCTGAGCCAAAGGTTCAAAAGGAAACAGAGTGAAAGACACTGTTGGACCAGGATAACTGGTCCAGGACTAGTGTGTAGAAGAGTTTTTTAGTCCAGAAAGTCTACTCATCTACTAAAGCATTTCTCTGTGCCACAATCTGAGATACTGGATGTTATAACATGAATGATTCTTAACTTATTAAAAACAATGAGGAGTCCTTGTGGCACCTCAGAGACTAAGAAGTTTATTTGGGCATAAGCTTTCATGGCTACATCCCACTTCATCAGATGCATGCAGAGTCTGACCACTTCTTAAACTTTACAGCTCCTTTTGAATATATAACTGCTTAGTGCAGCAGCAGTTTAGGACCTCATCAGGAGAGGAAGTCACAGTGGTGACATGAACACATACAAGTTTGCAAAAACAATGAAAAAGTTTTAAAATGTTAAGTGACACATGCTTTAAAATCAGATTGCTCCAAGTATCATCTTGCCTTTTTTATAATACTAGTCCAGAATTTGCTATACTAAAGCCCAGACCTCTAGCCATTTTAATTTTCATTCTCTGAATTGAGACCAGACCAGTACAAGAAGGATAATGTAAGCTCTGAGTTGTTTTAGTTTTTTCAGAGGTCTGGGATGAGCAGGCTTGCATAAGGACACTGGGGATCCCAGAGAATAAAAGAAAGTTTATCAGAAAATAACTTGTGCTATAGCAGTGGTTCTCAAACTTTTATATTGGTGACCCCGTTCACACAGCAAGCCTTTGAGTGTGACCCCCTTTGTAAATTAAAAACACTTTTTTTTATATTTAGCACTGTTATAAATACTGGAGGTGAAGTGGGGTTTGGGGTGGAGGCTGCCAGCTCACAACCCCCCTCCCCACATAATAACCTTGTGACCCCCCATTTGAGAACCACCATGCTACAGCATGGCTTTGAGGTGGATCCATAAAGCAAGAGAAAAAAAAATTCATTCAGCTTCCATCCATACAACTCTCATATACAAGAAACAAGGGGAAATTAATTAAAATTGGCAGATTCATAGCGGCCAGAAGAATTTTTTTTTTAAAAAGTACAACAATCTGTACAACTCATCAATTTCCTGGTTCAGAGCTAGCATCCAGATTCCTCTGACAGATGTTGGTAGTGTGCGTTCAAGCAGGTCTCATTTACACTCATATGATGGAATGTGCTATAGGATAAAACACAGCCTTGAACTCTAACTTAATACGACAGAAATAATTTCTTGCCCTATGTCTGTGGCTAAAGCATCCAGAAAGGGTCTACAGACCTTCCCTGTTGGCAGCTAATGCGACCATGATCACGTGGTCAAAGACCCTCAAGATACTGCCCAAAGTCAACATAGACAACTACTCACTATTGATATAGTGAGAAATAAAGATTCAAGTCTCATAGTCCAGAGATCTGTTCTCAGGTGCAAAGGAGGTCACATTTGAAGTAGTCAAGCCTACATTATCATGAAATATTTGGTTTGGCAGAAATGTTGGATTCTCGGGCTGGTTCTTGAAGCAATAGCAGGAAACTATCCAAAGAAAGGGACAAAAAGGCCATTTTCTATTTTAGGGAGGAAACTCAATGGCACCTAGACGAGCTGAATTTACAGAGGAGAATCATCTTCCACAATTCAGAAACCTCCTTAATAGTCCTACCGAGAATGGAGTCAAATAATTTATCAACATGAAAGTGCAGGTTAGTGAGAATAAGATTTAGAGACATCAATTATCCCGTTACATATCTATAAGTGCCTTATATAGTGATATTAAGGACAGACACCCTCACAAATTTTTTTCAGTCAAAAAAAAAAAACAAACATCACAGTCAAACCACAAAGCAAAGACAGCAGAAATGAAAATACACTGAGAAAGTTAGTTGCGCCAGCTGCCTGATGGAACTTGTTAAACAATTTATTCTTTGAGGGCCTCCATGATTCCCATTTGAGGGACAGTGTCCTTATGCCTTAAGCACGCAGAATCCTCTTTAAAGCAGTGTCTTATGGGGCTGCAGGACTGCTTCCTTGTAACGGCACCCATTCAGCACAAAAGACTATTCAACGAAGCATAGCCCCCAACTACCTCAGTGCTTTCTCTGCTGCCTCACAGCACAAGGGATATATGCTGTGTCATCTGCCTTAACAAATCTTAGGCTGTACCCAGTACAGTTTTTGTAAAGTTTCTTAGTTTGATAATTTTAGGAAATTTTTCCTCAGAGAGCAGTCATATTTTCAGCCCCAATGGCTCAGTCTGGTGCCAAGGTGATGCCCATCTCAGAGCCCTGCAGAGAGTTTAAGAGGTGCACTACATACACCTCTATATTTCCCCAAATCAAGCACATCTGTTGCCCAACTTATTTGGGTGAAGCCCACTCTTCTGCTCCATGCTTAATTTATAAGGCCATTAACACTATATGCACACTGAGACAGGTACCTGAGAATTCAGGCTTACCTCCCTGGGGAAGCCATAAGTTTCATACAGAGACCTCAAGGACCATGCGTCCACACACTGCCTAGATTGGCCAGCCTCAGCAATAAAGCCAATTAATGAGCTAAGCTGCTGGCTTCAGCTTTGATATCTACCTGAGTCAGGGCATTAGCCTGGTATCCTCTAAGTCCATAACTCCATCCATTCAGAGTTGAAAAGCCTCAGCTTCTGTGGTGCTGCCTAGTTAGTTTTGCAAGGAAAATTGCTCAGATGGAAGGCTATTATAAACGAGAACTACTAAAGAAGAGTCCATCTTTAGAGCATCAAACATAGCTGTATGCAAGGATGTACTGGGATAAAACTTTTCCTGAAAAGGCAAAGCCCTTATTGCCAATCAACGTTCTCCCAATTGTTCTGTACCTTAATAAGGATCAAGTCATGTATAGAAAAGGAAAAATAAGCCGTCTCTCATCCACGGTCTATCCCCACCCAGTGGTTTGATAGAGGTAGATGGAGCAGTGTTCAGTTTACCCTGCTTTCTCTCTCTTTCATCCTGTTACAATTTCTACTTAGCTTTGTCTGGTTTTAATGAAGGGCACTAAGATGGTCCCTGCTGGATGCTTCTGAAGCCCCATGGTGAAAGGATCACCAGTAATTATTTACTATTTGTGAAGCACACAGACTATGCTCTGTAAGACACAAAGGAAGTTACCATCCCTGTCCCAATGAGTTTACTATCTTATCAAAGGATAGACACAAGCACAGGCAGAGGATCTTGCTAACTTAGAAAATCCTCTTTAAACAAACAGGAAAATCCATCAAGAGAGTGTCCACAGAATTTTGCTGACAAGCATTTGTGGGCATCTGAAAAACTTCCAATAGGAAAATCCCAGGAGTGGGAACTTTGTTGTAAACTTGCTACTATAACTGATAATCCACACTTGCACAATACAGAAGAAGCCTTTTTAATGAAATGAAGGAGGAATTTCATTTCCAGCCAGGATTGAGGAGGACGGTTTCTAACAGAACAGGCCTTCTGCAACAAAGAATGTTTCTAGACAGACAGAACTTCCTGGGATGATCCAACTGATAGGGAGAAGTGTCCTGGTAGCACTAAAGACTACACAGAAAACCACAAAGGGGTCAGTAGGACATTCCAGTAGCAACAGGATGATCCAAAATAGCTTTGAAAAGAACACACAGTGGGGAAGACTCACGGGTTTTGGTTAAAGGCAATATCTAGGTTGGGCGAAGAGTCCCCTGAGAGAATTCCCATCCAAAAGGGATAAAGGACTTTAGGAGGGTGACAAAAAACATATGCAAGATTCTGCATCCTTATATGGATGGGAACCTACCAAGACAGATCATCCAAACAGCCTGCCTTCAAGAACATCTCCCTTCCTCAGAGTAAAGGCTGTACTGGTGAAGAGAGGAATGAAAAATTAATGACCCCAATGCTTATTCTTGAAAGGCTGTGAGTTTTTTTGAAATCTGTTTATTTAAAGAAAAAGATGTTTATCTTTACCTTTATATAGCAGTAGTAGTGTCCTGCATGACAGCTGAAACCAGTATGCACCAGGACTGCATATAGAACATAAATGATTGGTTCTCCATTTGGTTGAGACATATATGGTCGAATATCCAGATACTCAGGATATTTCACTTCCTAAATAGAGATAGAAGAGAAGGTTCAAATTTTGCTGAAATATCTTATGAACTATTATAGAAATTTTGAGAAAGATTTCAGATGCTGAGATAGAAACATTTCTAAAATATACACACACAAATAAAACAAAAGTGAGGATTCAGTTTCATTTGGAAAATGACAGGTTGAAAAACGTCCAGCACTGAATAGCATACTGAATTGCAGAATGGTCTGCTAAAGGGGCAGTTCTCAAAGAACAGAGGAGGATGTTTACTTTGATTTCATGTTTATTGTTAAAATGGAACTCTGCTATTACCAGAAGAGAGGAGGAGAAGTTATTGGGTTTATTTTTCTACTTAACAGCTGGCATCTACAATCTAGAGTGCCATGTGTATGCATTAATTGGCTTTGTATGGTCACTTGGTATTGGAAAATGTAAATGTTAAAAAGATGCAGTTGTAACACCATTTTATGTACCTTGGTAATTTTTCCACCACTAAAATTTGCAAACCGTTTCAGAGACAGTGTAAGAACATTAGAAGACCGATGTATTGTAAACCTCTTTGAAGCAGGAACCATCTTCTTACACCTTAAAAGCAAACAAAGACAATTGGTTAACTTTATGTGGATTTTTAAGCATTTCTACCATGTTTTCCATGGCTCAGACACTTGTCTACATTATTTGAGTAAGTATTTCTTTACATGCAATGTTTTTGCTTTTCAGAAGTTCATACACAACATTTCAGCATAGCTAGTACAAGAGACAGCAGAATACATTAGGGCAGTTCTCCAGGACAAATAGAATACAGGATCTAGAAACTTATCTTTTGACTTTCAAACTAATACTTGAACACATCTGTAGATCTCTGTGATGCCAACAAAAAATAAAGCTGGCCAGTAACTCTCACAATGCAGCAAGCAGCAGCCTTCTCACTGCAGCATTCACGGTCTTTGGAAATAGTTTAGGAAAATGTAAGAAGGTGCAGCACTTTTAATATTACAAAAAGTGAAATCAGACTTCAGGCTACCTCCTTTCAGCTTTCTGCCACAGTGCAGAATACTAGAAGTGTAACTGAAAGAAGGGAACATCAGCTTCAATCTGGGGCTGGGAAGAGCACATATGAACTTCCAAAATGGATCTAATCTATCTTCAATAAAAACAGGCAAACAATTATCCTACACTATGAGGACTTTTGACAATCAGGATTGTGACCACTACCTTCCTGTACTGAGGCTACCTGGAGAGGAAGGAGAGTGAAGCATCTGATGTCCTTTGAAAAATGACTCCCAAACAGCCTGAATGTAAATATGATGGATCATTACTAATCAATGACCGGATCTGCAGGATTAACCAGTGGGATCCAGCTGCTACCACAAAGGAAGGGAGAATAATAATAATATGACTTGGCCACAACGAGTGGGTAATTAGAGAAAAGGCTATCTTTCTAGATTTATGCCCTAAAATACTGGACTGGAGAGGGGAATTCCTACCCAGGAAGAGCATTTACTGACCAGAATGTCAAGAAAGTTTTGTATATAATTCTGTGAAACTTAGGTTAGATAAAACAAACTCACTCTAGTTGGTGGGCTTTAAAATTAGTATAAACCTAGCCAGCATAAACTAAGAAGATATCTGAGTTTCCTCAGAGGAGTTAAGTAGAAAAAAAAAAGTTCCCAGAAATGGAAAAAGCCCTGTAGTTCAGCAGGGTGCTTTTTTTTTTTTTTTTTTTAAACCCCATTGAGAAGAGGGAAGCTTGTGGTCTCAAGTTTGACCAGACTACAGACCCCTGCAGATTATACATATGGAGGACCACACGACGGAGAAATGGGACACTCATTAAGCCCGTGGTTGTTAGATATGCTTCCCATCTATGATCTTTACACCATCAGAGTTCAGAATACATTTTGTGTTTGTAGACTGGAGATCCTAGCAAACAAGGGAAAACTTGGATTTGAACCTTTTTATTTCATCTACTCTATACCTTATTTTAGCATAACAAAAGAGATACCCAACATTTTCTTCCAAATGCACTTAATTAGTAAGGATACAATTTTGTCACAGAGGTCAAGGATTCTGTAACTTTAACGGATCTCCGACTTCAGCCCCACCAGAGCAGCAAAGCCGGGCCAGCTGCCAGGGAGGCGGGGGTGGGGAGGAGGAGGAAGAGGACCAGAGCCCCAACTCTTAGTCATCCTCCCCCTTCCCCAGGTATTTTTAGTAAAAGTCAGAGATAGGTTGTGGGCTTCTATGAATTTTAGTTTATTATCTGTGACCTGTCTGTGTCTTTTACTAAAAACACCTGCGACAAAATCTTAACCTTACTAATTAGCCATTAATATTCTACCTCTAGTGGCAGAACATGGGTTTCATTACATTAATAATTTAGAGACAAGACAAGAACATTAGAAGACAAAGTTTAGTAAATCTCTTTGCTTAGCTACACTGAGTTAAAATTTATGAACAGTAAAAGCTGTTTTATCCAGCATTTCATCAGTCAGAAACTCTATAAACCGGCATTTCTGATCTTTATTGAAATGCCGGTTTATAATCCGGTTGGCGCGGGGCTGACAGGGGGTGTGGAGCACGGGCTCTGGGAGGGAGTTGGAGTGCGGGAGGGGGCTTGGGGAGCGGTGACCTGCTGGGGATCTGGCTGCTCCTAGGCAGAGGCGCGGCAGGCAGCTCTGCTTACTGCTCCCCCGCCCCCCAGTGCCAGCTACACAGCTCCCATTGGCTGGGAACCACGGCCAATGGGAGCTGCGAAGGCGGCACTTGCAGGTGGAGGCGCCTGCCCCGCCTCCACTTAGGAGCGGTCGGGACAGGTCGCTGCTTGCAGGGAGCCGCCCGAGGTGAGTGCCCCCCGGCTCCAACACCCCTCTCCCCCTCCTGCACCCCAATCCGCTGCCAAGCCCCCTCCTGCATCCAAACTCCCCCCAAAGCCTATGCTCCACATCCCCTCTCGTGCCCCAATCCCCAGTGCCGCACCCTCTCCCACACAAAACTTCCTCCCTCTTAGTTAACTGGCATTTTTCAGTTACCAGCACCCCTCATTTCCCCCAACATGCTGGATAAAACAACTTCTACTGTATATTGTCTTTGTACCTTTCTACTGTATATTGTTCTTATCCAAATGTTTTAAACACGCAATCTATTTTAAAGATGCAAAAAGGAAGTTTGATCAATTTATTTATCTTTCTATGTTATCTAGGACCTGCTGTGTGTTCAGCGATAGCAGATTAGGTTTACGATAGTTTATTTAACATAGCAGTAATTTATAGTCTACTTTTTTCACTTTTAAAATGGTGTGATTCAGTAACATGAACAAAGTACTGTGCATAGACAATAATAGTATATAAACACCTCTGAGAGCCAAAATGAGTGCATCTCTTTGCAAATATCTCCCCACACCAAACCCTCCCAGAAGAACAATTAGGGAATTGGCCTTCCCAAAAACAAAAAAAAACCCAAAAAAAGATTTTCCAAGTTTTAGATGTTTTGTATTATACTCGCTTGGGTACAACAAATGATATTTTACCTTACACTGTGTTTCTAAATTAAGCAAAACATCAATAACTGTTTTTAAATGACATGCAATAATAAATCAATAAATAGAACCAAGCATCTAGTATTAAGAAGTCATTAATATTCATCTTACTTGCTACATTTATAGGCATTTTCACCATCCAGTTGTTCAGGCTTCACAAACTGTTCCAGAGCTTTGTTTACACTCTGAGCGGTCTAAAACGGTAAGGTAACAGTGCAATGCATTAGAACATAAGAACATAACATATGAACTGCCATACTAGGTCAGACCAACGGTCCATCTAGCCCAGTATCCTGTTTTCCGACAGTGGCCAATATCGGTGCTTCAGAGAGAATGAACAGAACAGGCAACTATCAAGTGAGCCATTCCCTGCTGTCTACTTCCAGCTTCTGGCAGTCAGAGGCTGGAGACACCAGAGCATGGGGTTACATCCATGATTGTCTTGGCTAAATAGCCACTGATGGACTTATTCTCCATGAGTTATAGGAAACATCATAAGAACACACCACTTGCTCACTTTAGCTTACAGTAGCATGAACTAACATGATTTTAAGGGAGATCCACTGCAGACTACTGAATTTGTGAACAAGAGGGTGAGGGAGGAGACACGGACTGCAGAATATATTACATCACAAAATGTACTCTGTTCACTTTGACAAATATAGATGAGGTTTAATTATTTATAATATTTCATAGTACAGTAGTAATAGGTCTGTGGTACATACTGTAAAAGTAGTACACTACTAATTGATCTGTAGTACATATATTGTAAAAGTAATAATGTTTTAATAATATGGACCCTCAGTATAACATTCTGCAATTAAATCTTTGTTGAACTGGGAAGTATGAGATAGCATTGCCATGCCTGTCGATTCAAGACTTCAGAATGATGTTCTATTTTAATACTTGTCCAGATTAAGTAAACCTTACACAGACCATTTATATTGATAAGAGGTACCATAGAAGGACAAGGTATAGTATAAGTCACATCCATCATGGAACTATATGAGTAGAATCAACTTAAATTCTACATTTTAAATTTTCAAAAGCTATACAGTTAATTAAGGGGTTTTCTTTTTAAAATCTATTCAGCCAGAGTAACAAAATAATGTACCTTTATCTCCAATGTAATATCAAGGTACGGATCGAAGGTATCTGAGACTCCTTTGCAGTTCATACACTTTACTGAAATCAAAATACAAATACTTAACACAGTAAGCATAGTTAGTCTATTACCTAAAGTATTAGCACACATTACCTTAATTAGCATTTAAGTCAGGGTAGTCAACAGGCAGACCTTGGGCCAAATCCGGACCGCTAGACGATTTTGAACAGACCCTGAAATCTTTGTATTTACTTATTATCATAATTTTTTTTTATTATTATTATTTTCTGTGGAGTCTGGACCTTGACTATACCTTGACCAAGAAATTAACAAAACAAAAAATAACTGACTAACCCTGGTTTCAGTCGTATAATACAGTCATAAGGCCAAAACCATTCCTAAAAAAAAATTTTTTTTTTTAAAAAAAAGTACCTCTTGATCTTAAGTACCCTCCAAATATTTGATAGATGAGTGTGGTAGCCTGGGTATGTCTGTCCAATCTGAAAATAAATTATGCAATATCAGAAGATTAAAGTCAATTTATTTTTTTCTATGGATTTTTCCTCTTTTGAAAGCCCAGAACATGTACCGTTCTATTTATAGGGAAACAGGAATAGGAATGACAGCATATTCAAATATTTTGTTGGCACTTACTTGTTGCTTCCATTCAAACATGCTTTCTGCATAGCATCAACAGTGTAGCGTAGAAATTCATGTGCATCTTCCTGATTTCCAAACCGGAAATGTTTTGCTATCCCTAACAAATAAATATAAATGTTACACCATATGTCTCACATGTGAAAATGGATGAAAATAATGTTTTTTTTAAACTTTCCTTCATAAAGTTATATAAAACTCTAAGTTCTATAAACTACAATTAAAATCAGACAAATAAACAAGCCAATAAAATATCTAAACACAAAGATGGCATTTTACAAATAGATTATTTGACATGACTTACGTCTAAGATCATTGATGACAGCCATAGGTTTGATGACATTGCCAGAGTTAGAGAGTGCCTGGGTAATGTGAGCTTGCATTGTACACATCATGCAGAATCCTTGTTCATGGCCTAAGGAGCGAAGCAACATTGCATCTCAAATTAATAAAATATTTATCTACGGAAGATCTCAAAAAATCTGGAGGGTATAGGAACAATCTCCACAAAAATTATTCTTTTTCAAAACAGCTGACAATTAAGAACAGGTGGAAAAACCTATAATGATAGGTTAAAAAATGGAAATTAAAAAGAGTTCAATTCACAGAAATAGGTAAAGTTAGGAATGAGTTAAGCACAAAAGGAAATAATTTAGGATAGAGTAAAAAACTGAAATGCAAAACCAAAAAAAAAAATCAATCTTACGTTGCATCTCTTGCCCTCTCCCGCTTTTGTCTGCATATAGCTTATTTAGAGTATAAGATCTTCATAGCAGGGACCCGTCATCTTATATGTATATCAAGTGTGTTACGTTTTTGGGTGCTATACAAACCACAACAAATATGTACGACTAAAATGAAACAAGTTGCTCAGTGGTATACAGAAGTTATGTTAACCCTATGTGGTCCTTGTTTATTACTGAATATAGATTCTGGACCAGATTCAAATATCAGAGTCTAGTGATAGCAGAAACTGTAATTCTTGAAAAATAAGATCTAATACAAATAGAGAAAAATATTATTTAATTATGCAAAAGATGAGGAGTTATAGCAGGTGCCTGGACACTTTAGCTGCACTGTGACTGATGAAGGTGAAGCCAACTGACTTCGACTACATAAAAAGTGCAAATATCTGGAGAAATTGTAGTTTCTAAAGTATACTGTATTTTTATGAAATTTTGTTACATGTGTGTATCTAAGCCCTGACCTACCTTAGTTGTCTTGACTATGCAGGTACCTAGAACATTCAGCTGCCATTCTAAGCCCTCCTTTCTTATGCTCATTTTCTATCTACATACTTACTAGCAGACCCATGACCATAGCAGCCTATGCCATTTTATTACATAAAGCAGTCTACAAATAAATGGGAATATGCTTAAATCTATATTAAGATTTACTTAGTGGTGAGGAACCCTAGTTTGTGTCTTGAGCTTGGTCCTTTTTTCCCAGGCTCACAGGAACTGGGAACATTACACACTACTGAACTCTGGCGTAAAGAAGCATTTGAATGACCGAGAAAGTACCGTGATGGACACCAGAGGGAGCTACATCCAGCCCACTTTGAAGTCTGGAGAACCGCACGGTACAGGGCTCATGTGAACTCCATCGGGGTCTGCCGGGGTTTCTTCAAAGTTATTTTGGCCCCAAAAAATTATTTAAGGAGCAAATTTAGTATTAATTCATATAAATGTAACTAAGAAACCCAAGCTAGAGCTACATGATAGCATTTCTTAGCATATAGGAAGACAGAATATAACAGGAGGCTACTAGACCAACATACAATTACAAATAATGCAGGTATTGGAATAAAAAAAAATCAGGAGTTTCCTTTCCAGAATTACTGCTGTCCTTTCACTTTTAGAGCTAAGACAAAACTTTTTTTAAAAAAATATACTTTTTAAAAGTACTCACATGTTTTAGAGTGTTCATGAGAAAGCATGTAGTTGGCAAGAGGGGGTGTATAAGTCAAACACTGAAGAGCAGAGTTGAGGAAACATGTATTGCCAAGATTTTGGAGTCCAGCTCCAACTCTATGCGTTTGCTGCCATTTCAGACAAATCTTCTCTGCTGGAAAAAGAACCTTCTGTGGCGGAGCAATGCCATCACCAATAGCTGCCAAAAAATACCAACACATTTTAAACATATTAAAATTGTTTAATTTTAAAATCATGCTAAAGTAACATTACCTTATGCATGAGCATCTAGAAGAACTTTAACCAAACTAATTATAATAATCTACATTCTAGTAGTCACTTGGTGAGTAACGTATTAAAGACTGCCTCAGTACCACAAAGCAAGTTCTCAAGTCAACTCAAGCTCAGTAAAAAGATATGGTTTTGTATGCCAATTGGAAAAAATTAAGACAGTAGAATGCACTAATGTGGGACAATACAACAAAGACTAATTATTGTCCTGATTTCAGTAACCTAACTAAGCAAGTCCTTTTTTATCTAGCTTCCTCAATCTGACTCATAATTCAAATTAATCTTTTTTCCTTATTGTAAATTACAAGGAAAACTTATAATTATTAAACCATAAAAAGTGTAAGTATGACAGGATACCAAAGCAAGCAAGTAACAAGCACAATAAGTAGCCCTTAATGATAGAATCATAGAAGTGTGGGACTGGAAGGGACCTTGAAAGGTCATTAAGTCCAGTGTTTCTCAAAGTTCAGGTTGCCTCGCGGCATGTAAGGCACTGGGTTGTCTTGCTCAGCACCCAGGGACCCTAGCGGGTCTGGTTAGCACTGCCAACCGGGACGTTAAAAGTCCCGTCAGCGGTGCTGCCCAGCTAAGGCAGGCTAGTACCTACCTGTTCCAACACCGCGCTGCGCCTTGGAAGTGGCCAGCAGCTGGTCCAGCTTCTAGACAAGGGGGACACAGCGCTCCACGTGCTGCCCCTACCCTGAGCACCAGCTCTGCACTCCCACTGGCTAGTTCCTGGCCAATGAGAGCTGGGGGGCAGTGCCTGCAGGCGAGAATTCCGCAGAGCTGCTTGCATGCCTCTTCCGGGGCACAGCGTGTCCGCGGTGCCAGGACAGACGGAAAGTCTCCCTCTGCACCCCAGCTGCACCGCTGACTGGGAGGCACAGGAGGTAACCCTGAGCCCCAACCCCGCACCCCTATCCCCTGCCCTGAGCCCCCCCTAAACCCAAAGCCCCTTCCTGCACCCCAAACCCTTCATGCCCAGCCCTACCCCAGAGCCTGCACCCCCAGCCCAGACCCCTGACCCTCTCCTGCACTCCAACCCCCTGCCCCAGCTCAGAGCCCCCTCCCAAACCCCTCATCCCCAGCTCTGTTGGGTCACGGGCATTAACAATTGTCTTCAACTGGGTCGTCAGAAAAAAGGTTTGAAAACCACTGATCTAGTCCAGTTCCCTGCACTCAAGGCAGGACTATGTAATAACTAGACCAGGGGTTGTCAAACTGTGGGTTGGGACCCCAAACTGGGTCACGACCATGTTTTAATGGGGTCACCAAAGCTGGCTTAAGACTTGCTGGGGCCCACGGCCGAAGCTGAAGCCCAAGCCCGACAGCCCGGGGCGGAAGCCAAGCCTGAGGGCATCAACACTGGGTGGCAGGGCTCAGATTACAGGCCCCCTCCAATGACAGAGATTCCACAACCACTCTAGGCAATTTGTTCCGGTGCTTAACTACCCTGACAGGAAGTTTTTCCTAATGTCCAATCTATACCTCCTTTGCTGCAATTTAAGCCCATTGTTTCTTGTCCTATCCTCAGAGGTTAACAAGAATAATTTTTCACTCTCCTCCTGTGATGTGGATATTGACACCAAGTATTTTAGGAGGAATGTTATGTTTCAGAGAACTCTAAATAATACAGGCCACAAAAAGCAACACTGATAAAACAGATCCTTCTCTACAGAAATAAGCACTTGAGTAAATAAGCATACTATAAGTAATGAAGAACCACCACCTCCGCCCCGAAAAGTTTGTTATATTGCTCGTAAACATATTCAAATTAAGTTCACAACATTGGCCACTTGAGCTGTCTCACATGGTTCACAAGATTAGAGTCTGCTGCTGCAGTCCTTAATCATAATAGTCCCATTTTATATCAATAGGATTACCCCAATGAGTAAGAACTGCAAGATGAGGATGGCAGACACTACTAAATGGCAACTGGTTTTATTTTTTCATCATTTGCATGGGGAGGGGTACAGGACATACTTACATTGATCTTTCTGAGCTGAAGGCTTGGATTTATCAGGTACAGATGAACTAGAATAAACCGCAGCACCAGGTACTGGTCCCAAAGTGATCTTGTGCTTTGGAACTTCCAAAGATGATACAGCACCCCAACTTGCAGAGGCTGAGTCCATGTCTCCAGTAGAGGGTACCACGGAGCTACAAGGCTGTTTCTGACAAGCTGCAGGGTTTGAAGACTCAGATACTTTGTCAACTATGGTCATTGTTCATCTCTGAAACACAGAGTTGAAAGTTCTGTTTGATATGAGAACTAATATTATATGAAAAACCACTCAACAAGGAAAAGAATGGTAACAGTTACACTTTCCCCTTAATTAAACCAATTATCTTTGCCAAGGACACACAAATAATTTAGAGTGGTAGCTGTGTTAGTCTGTATCAGCAGAAAGAATGAGGAGTACTTGTGGCACCTTAGAGACTGAGAAATTTATTTGAGCATAAGCTTTTGTGGGCTAAAGCGCACTTTATCAGATGCGTGCAGTGGAAAATATAGTAGGAAGATTATATTACACACACACACACACACACACACACAGAACATGAAAAAATGGGGGTTGTCTCTGTCTGAGGGGTTGAACACCTACAAGATCTACAAACACCTACAAGATCTCTATCAAGCGTTCTTACAACTACAATACCCACCTGCTGAAGTAAAGAAACAGACTGACAGAGCCAGAAGAGTACCCAGAAGTCACCTACTACAGAACAGGCCCAACGAAGAAAATAACAGAACGCCACTCGCTGTCACCTTCAGCCCCCAACTAAAACCTCTCCAGCGCATCAAAGATTTACAACCTATCCTGAAAAATGATCCTTCACTCTCACAGATCTTGGGAGACAGACCAGTCCTCGATTACAGACAGCCCCTCAACCTGAAGCAAATATTCTCCAGCAACCACACAACAAAAACGCTATCCCAGGAACCTATCCTTGCAACAAAGCCCGTTGCCAACTCTTTCCACATATCTATTCAAGGGACACCATCATAGGACCTAATCATATTAGTCACGTCATCAGAGGCTCGTTCACCTGCACCTCTACCAATGTGATATATGCCATCATGTGCCAGCAATGCCCCTCTGCCATGTACATTGGCCAAACTGGACAGTCTCTACGCAAAAGAATATATGGACACAAATCAGACATCAAGAATTAGAACATTCAAAAACCAGTCGGAGAACACTTCAACCTCCCTGGACACTCAATTACAGACCTAAAAGTCACAGTTATTCAACAAAAAAAACTTCAAAACCAGACTCCAACGAGAAACAGCAGAACTGGAATTAATCTGCAAACTGGACACCATTAATTTAGGTTTGAATAAAGACTGGGAGTGGATGAGTCATTAGACTAACTAAAAATTATTTCCCCGTGCTAATTTCCCCCCTACTGTTACTCACACCTTCTTGTCAACTGTTTGAAATGGGCCATCCTGATTATCACTACAAAAGATTTTTTCTCCTGCTGATAATAGCCCACCTTAATCGATTGGTCTCGTTAAGAGTTGGTATGGCAACCCCCAATTTTTCATGTTCTCTGTATACATCTTCCTACTGTATTTTCCACTGCATGCATCTGATGAAGTGGGCTTTAGCCCACGAAAGCTTATGCTCAAATAAACTGCTTAGTCTCTCAGGTGCCACAAGTACTCCTCGTTCTTTCTACAAATAATTTAGAGGACTAAGTCTTTCATGTGAATGTTTCAAAAATGCACTAAGACACACTAAACAAAGTTTTTCAGCTGAATTACACCACTACCACTTTTGACTTTCATGAGATTTTTTTCCAGTAATCAGCATTGTTTAATAGCAAACCCTTGTGAAAATACCTCTTGGGAAAACTTTGCATTCAGCTTTGATTGCAACAGTATTTTCTGCACAAAAGTGTAAATTGGTCAGCCATTTTTGCATTTGATGACATTAAAAGTTTGTAAACCGACTGAAGAGGAAATCTATATATCTAGTGGTATCTTGTGCCATTTTATATTTAGCATAACGAACTTGCATACAAACAAACGGTACTTAAAAACTACACTAAGTTTTATTTAGTGGTGAAGCGTCCAAGTATTTTTATCTTGAGCTTTTATTCAAGATGGCAAAATCTGGAAGCACTACAGAAGTAATATGCTCAAGCCCAGATACTGAGAAAAGAAACGCCTTTATTTGCCTGTCTGCTGCAGAACTGCTGACGGGCTGCAGAAGAAGCTATGTCTTACCCACCTAACATTTATGAGAACCACATATCACAGGGACTTTGAGAATGGGACATACCCAGAGGAACACCCTCTGGGGGTGGGGTGGGGGAAGAAAGATTTATATACCTATTTTTTCCAGGATTTTTTTTGACCTTCATAGAAATATTTGTTTGGACATACTTTTGGAAACAAATACCATTTTAACATACAATTTAGTATACCACAGTTACACCTATTATTGTAAACTGAAAGATTAGACCAAAGGATAGTTCTTTTTCCAGTTTGTTTACTTTGCGCATTTGACACTAGTTTGTGCTAATTTTTCTGTAGAACAGAAGAAACCTATTTAAAAATTAAGGAAATGTGATTAAAACCACAAATTTGTCAGGGAAACTTGCATGCAGGGGTAGTAACTAAAAAAGTAATATTTTAAAAATTTTGCAATGTTGTCCCTTTAAATATGTGCTATTGAGCATGTGCAGTAAATATGTTACCACTTTCTATCAAAACAAGTTTTGTAGCAAGACTGTACATTATCTTTTTCAACACAAACGATCTGATCCTGCAGCTTTTACTCACACAAGCAGCCATATTAGCTTAACATAAGTAAGGATGGCAGCATTTGTATTTGTTCTTGTAACGTGAATGAGATGGCATGTCTTAAACAGCTTTAAGATATATGATGGAAGTGTTTTTTCATAAAAAATTAAGGAGGTTAAATAAAACAAACTATGTTAACAGAGAGTGTCCAGGTTCTCACACAAAACCACAAATTCTGAGTAAAACTCCTAATTAAATTACAGGGCTCATTCTACATGAAGATTACCAAGTATGCTTGGTAATATACCAGAATTATAGTGAGAAACTATTTTAAATAGGGTCAATTTTTAATTATATGAGGGGGTTGGGCTCTGAATGCTAGTGGATTCACCCAACATTTAGACATTTCCATCCACCATTACTAAGAAGAAAATGCATAAAATTGAAATTAAAGAATTCTAAGTAGACTTTATGGACTCATTTTATTGAGAAGTGGAGCCATCCTGATACTAAAAGATGACTTAGATTGAGGTCCCTGGCTCCCTGTGTCTCAGATAAGATTCTCTCGATCACCAAGTTGCAGATGCAAGCCCTGATACACAATGTGCAAGTGCCATACCCTTAAAAGCCAGTTTTTCATGTTCTCAACCAAAACAAAAGATGCTTCAATAATATTCATCAATACACTGGGGTGGGGGGGGGAGAAGAGGACAAGAGTGAAAGGAAATGAAAAAGAAAAGAATACCACCAATACAAACTGAGTATTTTAAACAAAATAAGAACACTATAGTCAAGACTTCTTATTTTTAAGCTTTTTTGAGAATTAGTGATTGACAAATGCTTTGAAATTTCCAGGTGAAAAGTACTACAGATTTGCTAGGCACTATTACTACTACTAATAAATTAAATCCATCACTTGTTCCGAATGTCTAACATCTACTGTCCAAATTAAAACGGTTATCTCAGGATAACTTCTTAAGTCAATAAACTGAACAGCACAGGACTACTGATATTTATATTATCTCCTGCACACATTCTTCCACACACACATCTACAAATTTTTCTATCTCTGAAACCACTTGCTATTGTAAATGTATTTCCTTATACAAGAAATGTCTTATAATATCTGCCCCAGCACAGTATTAAGAAAGTAACAACAGATATCATTACTTTCCACTAGAAGCAGCATGGAGTTTTGCATCACTGTTGTTAAGATCATGTCAGCAGTTCCATTAGAAACCACTATCAGTTTAACAAAAAGAAAAGGAGTACTTGTGGCACCTTAGAGACTAACCAATTTATTTGAGCATGAGCTTTCGTGAGATACAGACTAACACGGCTGTTACTCTGAAACCTATCAGTTTAACCTGACTGTAAACATTGGTCTGGCTGCATACTTGACACAAATCACAGCACCCAGGAACGCTTATATACAGTATATACATATATAAAATATATAAAACCAATATTTACAAAACTCGATTTGGCCCTGTTTAAAATAATGCAACATAAAAAGTGTTTTAACTTCAGATATTTAAATTATATCTATACATCTTACTACGCAAGAACCTTTTTCTAATTTAGAGTGCACTCTTAAAAAATTAAAACATAAAATGGTAATGACGGAAAATTGGTATGTATCACACCTTTTCATGATTTTTAATATACATATATTAACATTGTGGAACCACATATTACTGACATACAAAAAAGAGCTTTACATTATAGCCATCTAACAACTGGGGAAAGAAAGTTGCATTCTAGTCTCAGCCTGATTTTAAAAGTCAGGTTTTTTTTAAAACAGTAAATAAATAAATGTAAGGAAGAAGCAACAAACCATCAAAGCTAAGAAATACAAAATTAAGGCTATTATTCCATCCCTAACTGGAAGCCAATTATGGGTCACAACCTTAGAGTTACTTCAAAGAAACATTTTTCTGTCTTGTAAAGCATGCAGATACTTTACTTGAAAGCATTATGGTCTCACAGCATCACCTATATGAAGGCTGTGCAAGTTACACAATGGGAAAGTCTGAAAAAAGGTACAAATTGAAGTCTTTCTCCACCTCCATTCCAAAGCTACAACTTGCTTCCAAACAGATCCAAAATGACTATCTCGGTATCTCCATTCTGACTTCAGTTCTCAGCTGAACACATTTTTTCCCTTACAATTTCACTCCCTCCACGAATGACCTTATGCTTTCATTACTGGCCTGAATATTTTCATTTATTCACACCATAGACTTTTAACATCAGGGTTTTGGGTCATTTTACATCCATGGTCCTACTATGTAAAAAGAATTTGGGGAGGATAGAATGTGCATGATAGATGCAGCCCAAAGTACTTTCCCAATTACACACAGTACATAAAGCACTAGTGAAATGAAGCCACCTCTAGAGGTAGAGGGTGCCAACCAGCTGGCACACTAGACATTGCATTGAAATATTTCTGAAAGAAAACATAGCTACAATTCTCTCTCCTTTCCCCCCAAAATATATAATCCCAGTATCAGTAATATATTCCTAATATCAAAAACAACAGATACAGCTTCCCTGGGAAGGCCTATACTCTGCAGCAGCTGGGGAGATGGACTGGGTGGTTTAGTGGGCCTTTTCCAACTCTATTGCCCATCATGATTCTATTGTGCTGGTGCCATGAAATCACCCACACCAAACCCTGAACACTGCAGTCCCAATGTCATCTGTGTCTGAGAGTCAAATGGGGGACAAATTTCCCCCCCATTCTCCAAATTCAGTAGCAGCCACCTGGCCTACTTTCGGGGGGGGGGGAAGGAGAGGAGAGGGGCAAAGGGGTGGCACAAGCTCTGGGCCTAGTAACAGCAGATGGACCAATTACCGAGCGCCGGCCTCAGTTTGTTCCTCTCCCCCACACGTTAGGGCCTGAAGCCCAGACAGTGGGCGAGGGAAGGAGGAGAAGCGTCTGTAAAGGAATCACCCATTTGAGAGACAGTGTCCATGGCAACCAAGCGGGGCGGTAACAGTACAAGGGAAGCGCCCCCCCCCTTCACACACCGAGGGGAAGAATGGGATGGGGAGGGGGTCACGAGAGAACCCGCCCATCGCTAAGATGGGGGACCGGGGGTAACGCCAGAAGCGGGGGGAGATGGTACCATGAGACCCCCCCCCTCCACATCCGCGAAGGGGAGCAGCAGGTAACAAGGCCGGACGGGAGGCGGGAGCCCCACGCTGGACTTGGCGGAGGAGGGGGCGGTAACCCGAATCTCCCAGACCCCTGTGGCAGGGACGACGACCCCCGCCCTCGGGCGCATCCCCCATTACGAGGGGAGCGGGGACGGGCAATTGGGCGCGGGAGCGCGGCGAGCAGCGGGACACCCGGCTCCCGACGGGGAAAGGGGAGTAGCCACCCGCCGGGGCAGGTCTCCCCGGGCCTGGCGGCGGCGAAGGAGCTGGATCCCGCCGCGCTCCTAGGGGCGGCGCCCTGCCCTGCCCAGGGGTCCCTCCCCCCTTTAGTGCCCGCAAGGAGGGGGAAGGGGCCGGGTCCCGCTGCTCCGGGGGTGGGATGGGCCGGGCCCCCGCCTGCCAGCCAGCCCGCCCGCCCGCCGCGGCCCCTCCCCCGGCCCATTGATTTGCAGGGAGGGGGCAGCATGCGGCACTGCCGGGCTCCGCAAGGCCGCGGCGCGGCCCGTCTCCCTCCCCGGCCCCGTTACCTAGCTCGGCCCCGCTCGGCTCGGTGCTGCCGGGTCCCCTTCTCCGCAGCGCCCGCCTCAACCCGGCCGCTCCGCTCCGCCTCCTGCTCCAGCCCGTCGGGGAACAATGACGTCCCTCCGCCGGCCTCCTGCATCCGGGGCCCGGCGCCGGCCGAGGGGGGGGCGAACTCCTCCGGGTCACAGAGGGACCAGCACCGCCCCTGCGCCTCCCGCGAGAACCGCCAGGGGGCGCTGCAGCGATCTGGCCCAGGTGCTGTCCTCAAAGCTGCAGGGAGCGCAAAGGGCTGGCGCTTCAGGGACCCGCAAACGCCAGTTAAGGGAGCGTTACCAAAGTATAAAGGCAACATGGGACCGTCGCCAAGCTGTGTGGTCAGCATGGAGCCGTAAATGCCTGTTAACAGGCCATGATTAAACTACGGGAACTGTATGAACTGCAGGGAACCCAAACACGTGCTAAGGAAAGAGGCTATTGCCAACCCCAACCAGACAAAAGTGAATCCAATACCCCTTGAAAATAATGATGAGCTTTAAAATTATGAGATTTTAAAAGAAATCACAACTTTTAAAATATGTGTTCAGTTTTTTAAGCCTTTGAAGTTTGAGGGGAGCCATCTATCCCCAATTTGCACTGTATCATTTCAAGTTTATAATTCAGCCTTAAATACACATACATAAATGCAGGGCTCACTGCTGGCTACTCGGATGAGGATTCCACTTTGCTTTTCCTAAACTCTGAGCTGGGAAGCTACCATTCTATCCTTCTCCTGTATCTCTGTCCTACTTTCCTCCCCGTTAACCTCACATTTTGCCTCCATTCAGGGCTCAGACTAGGTGTACCAGCATCTCTTTCATGCTGCTATCTTGTACTCCAAAATCTAAGCTTTTATTTTCTTTGAAAAGGAAGTCTCAAGTGCTTACCATTACTCAAGTTGCTGCCATACACTCAGTTCACATTTCTGAAGCTAACTGAACCTGAAACAATAGCTCTGAGATGTGTGAACTGCACCATTCATTTCAAAGGGTTCTAACACAGATGCTCAAGTAAAATTGTTTGCATGTCAACACTGTCAAAATATGTTTAAATGTCAACTATTTCACTGCTCATAAAAGCATGTAAGAAAAGAGAGGGAGGATGATATTAGGAATATCTACAATCCATAATTAATTACTTTTTTAACACACAAATGAGTGAGCTCTGGAAAGTACCATCTTCCTTTCCCCAAAAAGTAGCCAACCCCAATAAACTAGTTAGTTTATTTAACTCTGTAGTGTAGGCCAAGCCTTAGCAGAGCCCAGCAAGGTATCTGATGCTTAAGGCTGTGAGTCTTTCACGGAAGTCACGGATTCCATGACATTCTGGGACCTCCATGACTTCTGCAGCGGCTGCTGCGGCTGACCCCAGGGCCGCCAGAGAAGCTGGGGCGGCCCCGTGGCCAGTTGCACCGGCTGCTGCTCAGGCAGCCCCAGGCAGCTGGTCCCGGGCACTGCCCTGGAATAGCAGTCCAGGAGCAGCAGCGGCGCCCCGGGCTGCACCCCCGTCCCCAGCAGCAGTGGTGGAGCCCTGGGCCACCCGCTCAGAGAAGCAGTGGTAGCGGGGCCCTGAGACACCACCACCTGCCCAGGCTACCCCCACACAGAGCAGCAGCGGTGGCAGGGGGACCTCAGGCCGTCCTCCCCACAGTGGCATGGGGCCTTGGGCGGCCTCCCCACCACAGCAGCAGCAGGGCCCAGAGAGCCCCCACCACAGGATCAGCAGCGTCCCCTGAAGCACCCCCCCATCCCCTCCCAGCACCTAAGATTTACTTAGGGGTATTTTTAATAAAAGTCATGGACAGGTTACCAGTCCGTGACTTTTTGGTTATTGCCCGTGACCTGTCCATGACTTTTATTAAAAATACCCATAACTAAATCGTAGCCTTACTGATGCTCCATAAGAGCAGGTCAAGCTCAGAAAGCCCAGTGGAGCCCAGAAGCTTCAGAAGCCAGCCTAAGCAGAGCTTATTGGTGTATTTGGTTGCTACTCAGACTGTGTCTACACTACAGAGACTATGTTGGCATAACCATGTCAGCATAGCCCATTAATGTAGATGCAGTGAACACCAACAGAAGGCGTTTTTTTGTAGAAACATTGCCTCCATAAATGGCATTAGGTACATCAGCAGAAGGCCCTTCTATCAGCATAGCTGTGTCTATGCTGGGGGTTTTGTTGGGTTAGCTATGTCAGCTAGGGGTATGTATTTTTTCACACCCCTGACAAATGTACCTATGCCGATATAACTAAGGATAAAGCCTTAGTTCTTTAGGTTGAGCCCAAGGAACACAGAGACCATGCATCTTGATAGTTTGAATATATATTTATAATCTACTGTGAATGCGGGCAGAGAGCACCAATAGCTTTTTTTTTCCAGATTTGACTGTTTCATGCTCCCACACAATCTCCTATTCCTCACCTGCCCTTTGTGTTCAGTTGCCTCTATATTTTTCCATCCTTTTCATCAGTTTCCTACAATTTACATTCTTCCTTTCTGACCCACCTTATTCTCCTGCATCCCCTCAGTTTCTCTCTTGCCTGCACATTCCCCAGCATCCCTCTTCTGTATTCTTGCTAGTCCACTTGTTCCCTTGGCACCCCTACAGACTCCTTTCTACCCTCTTCATGCAGACTCTCTCCTACTCCCCACATTCTCCTATGCCCCTTGAGTCTCCTCCTCCTCACATTCCCTTGCCCCTTCACAGTTTCCTGTAAAGTTTCCTAACCTTAGAGCACCATGGGACAAGCCATCTTTATTGGTGGCATCCTGGCTTCTGTCCCACTGAAAACAATGAGAGATGTCAGCTACTGAAGAAAATGGGGCTCTGAGTTTAGCATACTTACAGATGCACCGAACAAAATGGGGCATAGTTCTCATTCTCTCTCTCACACATATACACACAGACACATGAAGCAGATAATGGGGTTCTGAGGGGTTCACAAAGAGTGGAGAATGGGGCTCAAACTGGGGTGGATCCTGCTGGGTGCAAAGCTACAATTTTTTTGTTTGTTTGAGAATATAGTATTCTCAGCTTTCATTTTTCAGTCTCTAGTCTTTGTGTAACCAATGCAATGACATATATATGAATTTGCAAAGAGAGCCTGAAAGAATAGCTCAGAGGCAGTGAGGCGAACTGTCCTGTTCCTCTTTATGGGTCCATCTACTCTGTGGATGGGATCTGTAATTCGCAGCTTGGTTAGACATACACATGCTAGCTCTACTTGAACTAGAATGCTAAAAATAGCAGTGTGGCTGCAGTGGCTTGGGGTACTGCTATTTTTAGCTCACTAGCTCAAGAAACAGAGCTAGCATGTGTACGTCTACCTGACCTGAAATTACACCGCCCAGCTACAGTGTAGACATGCCTATAGGGTATTAATTCAGATGAATTACAATAATTAAATATCAGTGTTAACTGTTTGTTAACTAGAACATGTAAGAAAAGAGAGAGATCATTATGAAGATCTGAACAGCCTTTTGTGAGTCTGACTTGTAAAGCCAAAAGGCCAGAAGAGAAGATCAGAGCCAGGGTTGCCAGGTGTCCAGTTTTCGACTAAAACACCCCCACAGCAGCCCAAAGACCCCTCCCACACTCTGAACTCCTCGGCCCCAGCCTGGAGCCCTCTCCTATATCTCAAACCTGTCATCCCTGGCCCCATCCCAGAGCCCACACCCCCAGCCTGAGCCCTCATCCCTCCTGCACCCCTGCCCCAGCCTGGGGCCTCCTCCCGCACTTTGAACCCCTCAGACTCAGCCCAGAGCCCTCTCCTGCATCCCAAATCCCTCATCCCCAGCTGCACCCCAGAGCCTGCACCCCCAGCTGGAGCCCTCACCTCCTCCCACACTCCAACCCCCTGCACTAGCCCAGTGAAAATGAGCGAGTGAGTGAGGGTGGGAGAGAGAGAGAGCGACAGAGGGAGGGGGGATGGAGTGAGTGGGAGCTGGGGCCTCAGAGAAGGGGCGGGGTAGGGAGCGAGGCAAGGGCATTCAGTTTTCTGCATTTAGAAAGTTGGTAACCTTAGTCAGAGCCCAGGAGGGAGCTGAGGCCCATCAAGGGCAAACCAGTCCTAAAGAGTCCAACCTGGCATCCTAATTCCTAACAACTTCACAACAAACCCAGTCCTCCCACTAGTGCAGCAGGGGCCTAGTGGGTGTGAGTCCAGGTGGCTTTCTCCTTGGTTCTAGTGGCTGCTGTTATTCTCTCTGTTGGAAGTTATTTGCAGTCTCAGGCAGACATCACTGCATCACGGGTCACATTTTAAAAAAAAAATGTTCACTATCATAAGGGCTAGAAACTTACAGGTATAAATACGTTTTTTAAATTAAAATTCGGACTCTGATGTCATTGCATGATTCAGGAGCCATGGCCCTACACCATATGCCTGTTATCTTTATGTCTCAATTCAGCCCTGCCCCAGGGTGCATCCAAATCCCCATGAGAGAGAGTTGATCCAAGGAGCCCAGCACACATGATCATATTTTGAACATGTGCACTATCCATTGTAAGTAGCATCTCAAGTTAGTGGAGCTTGGTTTGTGTGCAGAGCACCACTACTCCTCCCCCAAATTCAGGCCCTGAATAGAATTCAAATACACACTAGGAGAATTGGGTGTTGGGGATTAGAGTTCACACACATACACAATCACTGAGGAGAATCTGGGGAGCAGAGTTCATTTACACGGACTGATTCTCCACTGCCCTACATCTTGTGTAGCCAGTTACACCTATGCAAAGTAAGTAAAAAAATATTATCATACCACATAGTCCTGCTTTTTCCCATGCCTCACCATACCCCACTCCTCAAAATGACTACCCGCAACAGCCTCACTCCCCACCACAACTAACTACTGTATTCAGCTTCAAAACCCTGATTCATACCAAATCACCCAAATGCAAAATTTTAACTTTGACCATACTTGTCATGTTAAAAAAAAAACCAAACACTTTACCATTTGCCAGTGTCCATGTGTTTATAGAGATTATAGACCAGATCCTCTGGTCTGGCTGCACCCAGTGTAGCCTATAGTCAGACTCCACTGAGCGGGAGTTGAGCCCAAGAAGCCCAAAGAGCATGCATGATCATATTTTGAACATGTGCACAATCTACCATGAGTGGTGTCTTCATGTGGGCAGAGCTTATTCTGTTGGCAGAGCTTGGAAAAATTCCATCACCATTTTTTTTTCCCAATCTGATCCCTGACTTTCATAAAGATTCTGACTTCACTTATACCAAGTGAAAACTCAGAGTAATTCTATCATCCTGAGTGGAAATTTTGTGGAATTACAAGACAGCAGATTTTGGGTTCCAGGCTGCTAAAAACCGTAGGTGAAATCCAGGCTCCACTGAAGTCAATAACAAAATTCTCATTTACTTCAAGACCAGGATTTTACCCCCTTATCTTATGTTTGCATTTTGTCTGAATAGTCTTTGTCCACAGGTGTGTTGCTATCACTTGTAACCTGGATCTGCTCCCCTTCTGGGTAGTCAAAACTGACAGGGAATACCTTGGCTCACTACTGATAGAAACAGTGAATGCCTTCTTCCTTATACTCACTACTAAAACATTCAGTAAACCAAACTGCTCTTTAAAAAACAACACTTGATTGCCAACAATGTAGCAAATTTACCATCTTCTGTTTAACCTCTCCTTCCTGGGCGATGTCATTGAGAAGATGATAGTGAACAAACTCCAGCAACACTGGCTTCTGCTGGCATCCTATATTGCCCAGCCTGGCTTCCTGTGAGGCGATGGCACAGAACAGCACTGGATGACCTTGTGGCAATTAACAAAGGGGAAATAACAATGCAGATACTTCCAGATCTGTCAGCAGCCTTTGATACTGTTGATCATGAACTTCTGTTGACTCTTCGGTGTGCTAATGCAGGAATCAATATTATTGTGCTCAACTGGCTTCTTTCTTTCCTCTCCAAAGAGTTATGATGGACATTTGTCCCTTTCCCCCAAGAGCTTTGACATGTGGAATTGCAGAGGGTTCAATCTTGTCAGTGATCAACATTTTTGTACATCCTAGGGGATATCATGAGATGCCACAGGCTGTTTTGGCAATAATATACTGATGAGGCACAGCACTGTTTCCTTTATATTCAGGCTGGTCTACACTAGCAGGTTAGGTTGACCCAGCTATGTTGCTCAAGAGTGTGAAAAATTCACACCCCTGAGAAATGCAGTTAAGCTGACCTAAGTCCCAATGTTGATGGTGCTAGTCTATGGAAGAATTTTTCCGTTGACCTAGTTACTGCCTCTTGGAGAGGTGGATTTGGTTGGTTGGCAGTCACTGCTGAGTGACATAGCATACATCTTTGTTCTTTTGAGAGCCAAGTACATGGCCTTCACAGTACTTTCATCCTCTCAATTTTGTGGAAACTGGAATTCAATCAGGACTCACTGAATGGCAGTTAGAAAAGGTTTTTACTTGGCAAGCTGCAACAGGAATCTGTGAACAGCAGTTTGTTGTATGTCCGTACAGCTATGGTAATTTCACAATGGTACAGCTTTACAAAGTAACATGATCCATTTTAAAGGCCTGCTAGTGGTTGATTTGGTCATTTCAATCTGTTACAGCAAAGCATTCATTTTAGAAGTCTGACAGTAATATTATCCTTGATTAAAACTCTGTGGAATATTGCAACATATCAACAATAATTATTACTAAAAAATAGCAGTATTCTCTGAAGATAATTTAAATGGAGGAGCATTCTTCAAAGATATTTGTTCACATTGTGGACGTAGAGCCAGTTTAAGTATCTCTCTATTGTCCAGGTACACAGTCTCCAGTTGTATACAAAACAACAGGCTTTTAATGTACAAGCATTTATTAAAACTAACTTCCAGCAATGACATCTGTCTGTTGCTATCTTTTTACAGCAATATAACAATAGACGACATGAAGGAAGAAGCTGAAAGGCTTTTCATTTGAAGAGAATTCCCGAATTCAGTGAAGTGAGTGGAGGGATGGTACAGAAAAGAATATGTTCTTAGTGAGGATTTTCTTTTTAGCTGTAAATGTTATTTTAGAGTTTTGAAGGGGACTTTATACAATATTTCAGCAGGCAGCTTCCAAAATCTGAGGTAATGCACCAGTTCATTGAGACATACACATCTGATGGCTAGTATGGATAAATGGGATCCTGCTGATGCCACTCTGCAGATGGTCCCAAAACCTATGACCTCTACATGGAAACCTTAGAGTTCAAACAGCTAATGGCTGTTTTGATCTGCGGAATGGCAGCTCTTGGATGACAGAAGAATTCAGATTTTTAAACTGCAGCATTTGCAAAGACTTACAATATTACAGAGCAGGCACATTGAAGGATGAAGGTTTCTGACAGGGCACAGTAAGCTCCCTGTCAGAAAAAAAAATCTGTTGAGTGTGAACATTAAAGTGAACCAGAGTACCCATTTTGAACCTGTATAATGTTCCATGAAAAGACACAAGCCATTAGTTGTAATGTTCAATTACAGGGTCCTGCAAAAGTGTTCTAATTAGTCACTTTCTCAATTTGCTATCTGCTGACTTTTCAAGTTGAATAGTCCCCAGAGAAAGTGGTGGTCCCATTAGCTGCTTGTGTAGCTTGATACAGATGGCTGATGAGGACTACATAAGGTTCCTGCTCCTCTCTGATTTCTAAAAACACAAATCACTAGCCACTTTTTTTTAATTAAAGAAAACATCCTAAGAAATAAATAGTTACACTATCAGGCAGTTTAGGTTAAATTTAAGTTTTATAAAAGTTTTGGGGAAAGTATTATTTATTAATATTTATTATTTGCTTGCTGATTTTAATAGACATAAACCAGTTATTGTGTTAAACATGCCCCATCAGTATTTCCAACCCAAACATTAGAGTATTGTGCTACCATGTCAGAAAGAAAGAAACTAACTACAAATACTGTTCAAACTAAGAGAAATTTAAAAAATAAACTATATAAATTAGGGAAAAATAAATTAGATTTAAAAACATACTTTCTGTTTTAGTCATTCCAAGTGTTGTTTTTAACACAGGTAGTTTTGCTATAGGAATATATGATTTTGTTTCCATTCTTTTAAAAGACAACTACAGGAAAAATGTGAAGACCAAGATTTATTTTCTAGAATTAATTTTGCGTGTGTGTGAAGGGGGTGGGGAATAAGTCGGGTAGTATGGAGGTGTATTATACATAGAATCATAGGACTGGAAGAGACCTCAAGAGGTCATCTAGTCCAGTCCCCTGCACTCATGGCAGGACTAAGTACTATCTAGACCATCCCTGACAGGTATTTGTCTAACCTGCTCTTAAAAATCTCCAGTGATGGAGATTCCACAACCTCCCTAGGCAATTTATTCCAGTGCTTAACCACCCTGACAGTTAGGAATTTTTTCCTAATGTACAACCTAAACCTCCCTTGCTGCAAATTAAGCCCATTGCTTCTTGTCCTATTCTCAAAGGTTAAGAAAAATAATTTTTCTCTCTCCTCCTTTTACAACCTTTTACGTACTTGCAAACTGTTATTATGTACTAAACAAACCCAATTTTTTCAATCTTCCCTCATAGGTCATGTTTTTTAGACCTTTAATCATTTTTGTCGCTCATCTCTGGATTCTCTCCAATTTGCCCACATCCTTCCTGAAATGTGGTGCCCAGAACTGGATACAATACTCCAGTTGAGGCCTAATCAGTGCAGAGTAGAGCGGAAGAATTACTTCTTGTGTCTTGCTTACAACACACCTGCACCTACAGAATGATGTTCACTTTTTTTGCAACAGCGTTTTGTATGTTTGTAATTGATTGTTCCTTCCTAAGTGGAGTACTTTGCATTTGTCCGTATTAAATTTCATCCTATTTTCTTTAGACAATTTCTCCAGTTTGTCCAGATCATTTTGAATTTTAATCCTATCCTCCAAAGCACTTGCAACCCTTCCCAGATTGATATTATCCGCAAACTTTATAAGTGTACTCTCTATGCCATTATCTAAGTCATTGATGAAGATATTGAACAGAACCAGATCCCTGCAGGACCCAACTTGTTATGCCCTTCCAGCATGACTGTGAACCACTGATAACTACTCTCTGGGAACGGTTTTCCAAACCAGTTTTCCACCCACCTTATAGTAGCTCCATCTAGGTTGCATTTCCCTGGTTTGTTTATGAGAAGGTCATGCAAGACAGTATCAAAAACTTTACTAAAGTCAAGATATACTACATCTACTGCTTCCCCATCCACAAGTCTTGTTACCGTGTCAAAGAAAGCTATCAGGTTGGTTTGACATGATTTGTTTTTGACAAATCCATGCTGACTGTCACTTACCACCTTATTATCTTCTATATCTTTACAAATTGATTGTTTAATTATTTGCTCCATTATCTTTCCAGGTACAGAAGTTAAGCTGACTGGTCTGTAATTCCCCAGGTTGTCCGTATTTCCCTTTTTATACACTGGCGTTCTATTTGCCCTTTTCCAGTCTTCTGGAATCTCTCCAGTCTTCCATGACTTTTCAAAGATAATTGCTAATGGCTCAGTAAACTCCTTAAGTATTCTAGGATGCATTTAATCAGGCCGTGGTGACTTAAAGACATCAAATTCGTCTAAGTAATTTTTTTAACTTGTTCTTTCCCTATTTTAGCCTCTTCTGATCCTACCCCATTTTGACTGGTATTCACTATGTTAGACATCCAATCACCACCAACCTGCTTGGTGAAAACTGAAACAAAGAAGCCATTAAACACCTCTGCCATTTCCACATTTTCTGTAATTCCCCCCCCCCCCACTCATTGAAGGTAACGGGCCTACCCTGTCCTTGGTCTTCCTCTTGCTTCTAATGTATTTGTAGAATGTTTTCTTGTTACCCTTTATGTCTCTAGCTAGTTTGGGCTCGTTTTGTGCCTTCACCTTTCTAATTTTGTCCCTACATACTTGTGGTAGTTATTTATATACATCCTTTGTAATTTGACCTAGTTTCCACTTTTTGTAGGACTCTTGAAGATCTCCTGGTTAAGCCAGGGTGGTCTCTTCCCATACTTCCTATCTTTCCAAACAGTGGGATAGTTTGCTTTTGTGCCCTTAATAATGTCTCTTTGAAAAACTGCCAACTGTCTTCAATTGTTTTTTCCCTTAGACTTGCTTCCCATGGGATCTTACCTACCAACTCTCTGAGTTTACTAAAGTCTGCCTTCTTGAGATCCATTGCCTTTATTTTGCTGTTCTCCCTCTTACCATTCCTTAGAATCATGAACTCTATCATTTCATGATCACTTTCACCCAAGCTGCCTTCCACTTTCAAATTCGCAGCCAGTTCCTCCCTAATTGTCAAAATCGAATCTAGAACAGTCTCTCCCCTAGTAGCTTTTTCCCCCTCCTGAAACAAAAAATTGTCTCCAATACATTCCAAGAACTTGTTGGATAATCTGTGCCCTGCTATGTTATTTTCCCAACAGATGTCTGAGTAGTTGAAGTCCCCCATCACCACCAAGTCCTGTGCTTTGGATGATTTTGTTAGTTGTTTAAAAAAAGCCTCATCAAGCTCTTCTTCCTGGTTAGGTGGTCTGTAGTATACCCCTTACCATGACACCATCCTTGTTTTTGCCCTCTGGATGGGCACAACTTAAATATGTTTATATAAATTAAATATATATAAATAAGGGGTGAAAACTGTGTCTTTTAACCTTTTCCCAACTCTTGCCAACCTCTCCACTAAATTGTGCGTTTGTCAAGAATCAGTGCTGACTGATTCTGATGTTCTGTTTTGTCTTTCTTTACTATAGCTCTAATGACCTTTGTCTTCTCTTGAAGGTGACCTATAATGGAAAAAATGCTTATGCCTACTTTGTTTTTTTATACTGAACAGAGATCTGAAAGGGATTTTTTTTTGTTCACCCTCAAAAAAAAAATTTTTTTTTTGCTTAGATTTTTACTTTTGAAATTTCAGGAATGTAAATTCTGGTCTTCCCTCGTTTTGCTAAAAAATGCAGTGCATGTCTCAGAGAGGAAGATTAACACTCTCAGCCTTGAATTGAAGGGGCAGATGTTTTAAAACTTTACCACAAGAACTTTTCTCCCAATTGTCTATTAGATGTTTGAATAAAACAGGTGTTAACAAACAAAAACCAAAAGAATTTTAAACAGTATGGATACAAATAACTTTCCTTATCAGTTAATCAAGTTTCACTTGGATGGTGTCCATAATGTTGTAAATCTAATAGTTTTTCAGTCATGTACAAGGTTTCCAGGAAAAATAGGGTAGACATAATTTACATTTTTAATATGAAAAACAAACAGAAAACCACCTTCCTAACAAACAATAGAAAAATCTTTTGTGCCTTCTTTGTAGATTACAAATTTTTAAAAAAGTGAAAGTCCCACCCCAGCCCACCCCTTTTTTTTTTGAAGGTCACCTTTAGAACCACCTTCTTCTGCATATAGCACCTGATTTTACAAGATGTAAATATGTGCTGTACGTCAGAATCAATGCTGTGGTTTTGTCTTTATTTTATTGGTAAATATTTTCCTTCTGAATACTACTTAGCATTTAGATAATATGTGTCAAAATGCTTTACAAAAGCCCCAATACAATATAAAGTCAAGTTCAAGGTCCTGGTCCTTATCTTCCAGGCTCTCAATAGCCCGGACCCAGCATATCTAAAAGATCACCTAAACTTTTGTGATGAAGACTGTGGTCCACACCTCTGCTCCCCTGGCACAATGGAACTTTCTACCATGAGGATAAAGCTCATCTGTGTAGGGGGCAGCTGCTGTGGTGCCAGAACCAAGGGCAGCCAGCTCATCATCGGCCATAGCCATCAGCAGCCGATAACGGAGGACAAGAAGGGCAAGGTGAGAAGGCACAGAATATAGGCAGATGGACAGCATGGGGCACAGGAGGCTGCTGCGGGTCATATGGACTGGGATTCAGAAGGGCAAATTGGGGGGACAGATTGGGGTGGGGGCTGAATTGGAGTTTTGGTGCAGGGCCACATGGGAGCAGGGGTGGCTGAGTGTGGGTGCAAGGACAATGGGGGAGTGGGGTGCATGGGATCACGGGTGGCTGAATGGGGGTGTGGAGACACATGAGGATGGGGAGGGGTGTGGGGGGGTATGTGATGACTGAGTGGGGGTGCAGGGATACATGGAAATAAGGGAATGCATGGGGATGGGGAGGAGGGTGCAGGGACACATGGGGACAGGGGAGGAAGGGTTGCTGAGTGGGGGTGCAGGGACACATGGGAATGGGGAGAGGGTGTTGGGACAGATCGGGACGGGGCAGATGTGCTTGACTGATTGGGAGAGGCTAAGGGTCTGCATTGGGGAAGCTCCCCAACTCCCTAACAATTCCTACCCCCTGAAAAAAAAACTGTTCCATAGTTCTCGCACCCATACCCAACAACCCTCCAGGTTCACTCGTAGGCTCTTTCCCAGCAATTATTTCCCTCTCCCTCAGCTCCTCTGTTACCCTGACTTCCCGAAGCCTTTGCACTGCTTCTGAGGGGTATGGAAAATAAACCTGTATTGTAGTTTAAATGAATTATTACTCAAAGTTCTGTATTAATATGGCTAGTAAGGAATCTATTTGTCAAAAAATATTTCCTGAATATTTGTTATCTGTATTGTTACAGACATACTTGCTGACAGGTATTATGAAATAAATTACCAAAATAATTGAAACTGGTTTGATTATATTGTGTTATTTTGACAAATAAAATATACAGAATATTGCAGAATTTTAAAATATTGTACACAGAATTTTTATTTTTGTTTTGGCATAGAGTTTTTAATTTTTTGGTACAGAATTCTCCCAAGAGTAACAAGTGGAGCAGTATGGGGAGCTGAGAGCCCGGGCTTGGCACAGAGCTGACAGAGTGGGCTCTCAGCCCTGGGCAGTCAGGCTCTCAGCTCAGAGCTCCATGTAGTGCTGACAGGCAATATAAGTAATGCAGTGTCTACACAGACACTACATTGTCCTAACTATATCAGCCTAAGTGCTACACCTCTCGTGGAGGTGGAGTTATTCGGTCGGTGTAGTGGGGGACTTACATCGGCGGGAGCAATGCTGTAGTGTAGATTCTTGCTGAGTTAGGTCAACGTAAGCTGCCTTACATTGACCTAATTCTGTAGTGTAGACCTGGCCTGAGTAGGTTTGATTTATTATGGGCAACAGAGAGCAGTACTAACAGAGAGAGAGACACAGGAGCTAGTACATTACATATGCTTGTAATTTGTGCATAGTTGAAAATTATCTGTGCTTCATACTGTAATGCTGTTTGCTTGAATCACAATCTTGTTTAGTCAGCACATAAATCAAGGTTTTGTGTCTTCCTTTTAATACTTCTTTTTTTTTGTACAGGTGTGGTAAATTCATTAGGAACTGTTGGTGCTCGCTACCTTTCATTATTATCAGGCCATAATGTTTAATACCTTGGCATATGTTAATATTGCTGGGGATGCTGAATTAAATTAATTGAAGCATGGTTTTGGATAATTAAGGAAACATTCACTGTAATTAATAGTTACTGGAGGCACTGACCCTTTTTTGGGATCAGAGAGAAATTTTTATAATTGACAGGTTTCCGTGTTAGTCTGTACCCGCAAAAAGAAAAGGAGGACTTGTGGGACCTTAGAGACTAACAAATTTATTTGAGCATAAGCTTTTGTGAGCTACAGCTCACTTCATCAGATGCATGTAGTGGAAAATACAGTGGGGAGATTTTATATACACAGAGAACATGAAGCAATGGGTGTTACCATACACACTGTAACAGATTATACTGCATTTGTTTTCAATAAGATTATATATGATCATTTTGGTTAGAATTTGTAAGGGATTAAGCTGTTAGCAATTTAAAATAATTGTGTGCTCAAAACTGGGAAAAGTTCAGTCTGGGAATATGGTTAGACTTGATTCAGACATCACCATGTGTTTGGTAAAAAGGATTCCGTGCCACTTTTTGTGGAGTGACAGATACTAATAATCCTCACAATTTTTTGATGCATTGAACTCTGAAAATATCATAATAGTTATATGTATTATTAATTTCGGCTACTGCCCATTATGTGCTAGGTGCTTTCCAAATAAAAAGGAACACCTCATGCACCAAAGATCTCATAATTTAAAAACTGACCTGTCAATATCTATATTCTCAGGTGTGAGTGGAACTAGTCTGTATCTCAGTACCCCGGATCCAATGAATGCAGCCTGCACTGGAATTATTCTGATGCCCAAGCCCCTTGAAGGTCGCAGTATGGGATGGGATATCCCAATCCCCAGCATTACAGGATGTAATATAGGGTGAGTATAATCTGCATGTCAATCTCTCCACCCCAAGGAGTGCCGGGGGGCGGAGGGGGGGGGAATTAGCCAGCTCCCTGCCTCCCAGATGTGTAGGAATCAAATTAGCCAGAGCCTCTATCCACCAGAGGCCTGTGGGGATGTGTTCGGGCCCTGGCCCCTAGGGGTGTGTGTTTGTGTGGGGGAAATGGCTGGAACAATTTGTATAGCGGGGGTGCTGAGCACTCCTACTTCCAGCACCTCGGGGCAGAGCGGGAACTGGTCAGCGCCCCCCGATCCCTACGGGTGCGGGGAGGTGGCCGTCCGGCAACCCCGCTCCACACGAGGTCGACCGAGGCAGACTCCTGGCCGGTCACGGCGGGACCCGGTAGAGGGCGCAGCTGGGCGAGCTCGGCCTGGAAGGAACCGGTACATTCCAGCCCCCTGCGCCCCGGGTCGCGCTGCCAGGCTGCGGCGGGAAATTGCGTCCCAGAGGTCCCGGCCATGTGGAGAGGTGGCGGGGGCGCTGCGGGGGAACGGCGGCCCAGGCTCTGGCCTAGGGCCATGGGGCCCAACCTGCCGCCGCCCGCTATCGAGTTTCCCGAGGAAGGGCCGGAGCCGCAGTACGACGGTGAGTGAGGGGAGCTGCCGTCCCCGACTCCGGCAGGAACCCGGGGGGGGGGGCAGGGAAGTGCCCCCAGCTGCCGAGGGGGGAAGGGCACCGCAACGGCCCCCTCGCCCCAGAGGGATATTCCCTGCGGGGGCAGGGAACGGGGGCTTAATGCCCCCCCCCAAGCTCCTGGGGCACACTGGGAGAGCAGTGCAACTCCCCACCCCCTCCGCACAGTGGAGGCGCCCCTTCCCCTGAGGCGAGTGGGGTACCCGCCCCCTCTGCCCCCCGTGGGCCCCACTGGGGGATGATACAACCCCCCCCCCGTGTCCCCTGTCATTGTCTGGTGGGGGCGGGGGGTGATGATGAAATTGGCCCCTCGTTCTTGCAAGGCGTCAGGTGCCTGGTGGTAGGGAGGGTGATGCAAGAGCAGCGCAGCTGTCAATCATTAATTCCTACTTCCCACTTTTACTAAGTGTCTGCCCACTTTGTCCTCCTGAAGTATTTCTGAGGGGTTCCTGGAGACTGTGTGTTTTCTGTAGGATCTCCGGGGCCCCTCGCTGTGTCTCCCCTCTGAGTAGGGATGACTCTGGGAATCTGGATGTTTGATGTAAACTTTTAATGTGGAAGATCCTTATTTCTCATTCCCCCTTAGGGTTATTTGGGTCTCTGGTTTTTCCTCCATTTTCCTTTCCTTCCCACTCTCCTCTTGGCTTGTGTAGGGTGCTTTTTGTTTGTTTGATTCTCCTGAGTAGTATTTAAATCTTCTATCAAAATCATTATCCTGATCTTTTTGAAGGATAAGATTATTGTGAATTCTACAAAGCAATGGAGACTGTGTTACTGAGCTACATTGTGAATGTTTCATTTATTAATTAAGCAGATTCCTCCCCCCCCCCGAAAACAGTATTTAATGGGAGGGGGGAAAAGTTTTGTAATATTTGTACATAAGAGTGTCCATACTGGGTCACATTAATGGTCCATCTAGATCTTGCCAAGTATCATGTCTTCCAGCAGTGGCCAGTGCCAGATACTTCGGAGGGAATGAACAGAACAGGGCAATTATCACGTGATCCAGTCTCTATTATCCAGTATGAGCCTTAGGGACACCCAGAATATGGGGTTGCGTCCCTGACCTGAGGTTAGTTAATAGCCATTGACGAACCTATCCTCCATTAACTTATCTAATTCTTTTTTTGGACCCAGTTATACTTTTGGCCTTCAAAACCGCCCCTGGCAATGAATTCCACAGGCGACTGCATTCTGTGAAGAAATATTTCCTTTTGTTTGTTTTAAACCTGATGCCTATTAATTTCATTGGGTGACGCCTGGCTTTTATCTTATGTGAAGAAATAAATAATATTTACGTATTCACTTTCTCCACACCATTAATGATTTTTCAGACCTTTATCGTATTCCCCACTTAGTTGTCTCTTTTCCAAGATGAATAGTCCCAGTCTTTTTAATCTCTTCTTCTATGGAAGCTGTTCCATATCCCTAGTCATGTTTGTTGCCCTTCTCTGTACCTTCTCTGTGTCCAATATATCTTTTTTGAGATGGAGTGACCAGAACTGTGCGCAGTATTCAAGGTGTGGGCATACCATGGATTTATATAGTAGCATTATGATATTTACTGTCTTATTATCTATCCTTTTCCTAATAATAAAATCTCAGGGTTGGAAGGGACCTCAGGAGGTCATCTAGTCCAACCCCCTGCTCAAAGCAGGGCGAATCCCCAATTTTTGCCCCAGATCCTAAATGGCCTCCTCAAGGATTGAACTCACAACCTTGGGTTTAGCAGGCCAATGCTCAAACCACTGAGTTATCCCTACCGCCACAATTCCTAACGGTGGATTTGATTTAAATTAAATTGATTTAAACCACTAGTCAGGAAGACTTGATTTAATCATGGATTTTTACATAAAAGTGCATTCTTGTTGGTTGTTATAACCTTAATACATATTTTTCACAACTCATAGATAGATGAAGGCTTCATTTTTAGAAGGTACACACTATACATATTTAAAGTGATTTATTTTGAAAACTTTTCAGATTAGTTTTACAGCTATATCAGAAAATGAATGACTGTTTGGTTATTTCATTTACCAAAGGAAATTGAAGCAGATCTTTATGAAGTCATTGGGAGGTGAACTATCTCTAATTCAGCAGGTTAATCATTAATATTTGGAGAATTTTCTTACCATGCTGTATTAGGAGGAGAACATCACCAGACAGACATTTAAATTGTTTTATTTAACTAAAATGACAATGTTATGTATTCTGGATTTTTTTCTTCAACAGCAAACATATAATATTTTAACAAAACAAACATATGAATTTTTGAATTTAATTAAACATTCAAGTTTTTTAAAATCTGGTTTGTTTTTGTTAAAATTGTTTTTAACTAAAATAGTTAAAATATTTTTTTTTAAAAAAAGAAAAAAATTAAATCGGCTATGTCAGCCAGGTCAACATGAGAAACTTAAAATATTGGCTTCTGCAGCTTACTCAGTCATCTTTGCCTTCGTTTTCCTGTTTTTTTCATAATCTGGAAAAGAAAAACAAGCTTTCCTGCTTTTTCAGGTCCCAAACAATTTCTCAGTTTGGAATGAATTAGTCCAAAGGAAGAAAATATTCTTTCTACACCGTCAGAAGCTACTGCTGTTAAAAGTGAGATTATCACTTCAACAGTCTCTGAATCCAAGTGCTTAAGTGACTTCCACCAGTTCACTGGTGTGACTTTCTTTAAAACATCATCAGCAAACATATATTTCTTGAATGGTTCACCCTTAGCTCTGAAGTTTATTATAGTTGACATTATGGAGGGATCATTGCTGGATGTCCATGTCATAGCCAACTCCTCTTCTTCAGCAGTTACAGTTTGACCCTGGTACCGAGCATTGAGAATATTTGCAAGAAAATTAGCTGGAGATAGTGCTTGTCCCAGTCGTTTTTTTAATGCTTGTAATTTAACTCTGTCATTGCATATTTCTCTTTTTAAGATCTCACTCAGTTCCTTCCAAATTTCAACAACGTCAGCAATAAAACAGCTGTTTTCCTGCATTTTGTTCAAGGCTACAGAAATAGGCTTTAGGATACTCAGTATGTGTTCAACATTTCTCTTAAGCCCAATATTGAGAACTTTATCTGTGACATTGACATCTATTTTTTCACAATTTTGTTCACAAACCGTCATCAGATTAGGCAAGTTCTTGATATAGTGCTCAAAACAGTCCACTACTGAGTTCCATTGTGCATCCTGGGGGAGCGTTAGTTTGGTTCCTTCCACTTTTTTCAAAGCAGCTGCTGCATAGCAGTTGTTATGGAAGTATTTTGCAATTTCAACAACATTAGCTTTTATTTCTGGAACACTGAAGTCTTTGGCTAGGAGGTGCATCAAATGAGCACTGCAACCATATGTCGTTAGCTTGGGATCTCTTCTAAATAATTTCTTCTAATTTTGAATACGTTTGCAGCATTGTCTGTGACCAAGCTACGTACTAGATATTTGAATTTTTTTTCAGTTTGTTATAGCTTTTACTGCTACTTCCTGTAAGTATTCTGCTGTGCATTTCCTCATATATCAGTTGTTTCTGTAAGGAAGACATTCCTTTCTTCTTTTGTCACACAAGCACATACAATAGGATCATTGTGGACATTGTTCCACCCATCAAGACTCAGGTTAACAATTTCACCCTCTAGATGTTTTGCACACTGCTCGATTTCTCTTTCATACACTTTATCCAGCAATTTGCCTGCGACATCTGCTCTGTTGGGTGGACTTTATCCTGGTCTTAATGACTAAACCGTGGTAATGAAGTGTGGGTTTTCAATCATACGGAAAGGAGAGTTTGTTGCATAAACAAACCAAGCAATTCTTTCATCAATTACCTCTTTCTGTAATCTGCTGGTTCTTATCACAAACTTATCTATGGTGATTTCTGGATGATGGAGATGTTTTTTTTTCTTTTTGCTACAGGTGATATACTGTGGCTATGTGACATACATGATGTGATTGAAATGCTATCTTTGGCAGATAACTCTGAAACTATAGAAAATGATGGTGATCTTGAAGATGGATAGTCTTCAGAATCCTGTATGTTGAGGATGGATTCTCCTAAACAAAATAAGTCAATACAGTTATTTAATTATTATCACCATACTTCATTTAGTATTACTCATTGCATTCATTGACACACAGTACTACTTTAAAGGTGAACTTGTAAAAGGAAGATCTGCCTATTTCAACTATTTATTTTTTATCACAACTGCATCTAAAATGATAATACCATAGAGTAACTACTATATTTTTTGCCCAAACATGAGAATTCAAGAATAGTCCAGAAGGAAGACAGCTGGTCCTTAAGAAAGAAGTATGAAATAAAAAAGTTTACCAACCTGAAGATCCTGCATGTTCAGACATGTTCCTTTCATAATCTTCAGCGCAGCTTCCTCCTGAGAAGGAACACGTCTCATGATGTTGTTTCATTCAGGCCTTGCATTTCTTTGTTGCACTGTTTGTATTTTGCACGCATGCCTGTCTTATCCACAGGTAGAGGAACTTCATTAAAATATTCCCAAACTGGGTCTCTTTTATGGCCTGCTGCCATTATAGGTTTTCCCTTCTAGTGAGAGAATGGTATGGTAGATCTCAAATCAATGAAGGCTACACTCAGAAAGACCTCAAGACTTCTGGAATATGCTGCTCAAACAGTTTCACTTTTGTTTCTACTGCCTGTCCCTCCCTTCTCACATTTATCTCCAGGCTTCTTCTTGTCCAGATCTTTTCTGCCCACGACAATCTTCTATTCATTTAACTTTTTGAAACTTTGCACTTTCAGAGAGAGGTAAGGGATTGACTCTGTGTACACAAATTTGCAGAGGGACAATAGGGTTGAGGTCTGTTATTTCTCACCTCTATATATTTATTTATTACCATTTTTGCTGTTAACAAGCATGTTATCTCTGGAGACACAAATCTACAGTTTGGAACTGCAAAACTAAGCAGCTCTGATGGTATCTTCTAGACTTAGCATTGAGTCCCATTGGGTAAATAGGAAGATTAATCTAAATAATGTATACAGAAGCCCCTGGAACCCCATAAGATTGGGTTACTAATCCATGAACTATTGTAACTCATTTACAAAACTTTTCTTAAACATTACATGAATATATATTATCTCATACTATAGAATTAGAATTTATAATCCCTATTCCATGATGAGAGATCTTTGAGCTATAATGTATCTTAATTAAAACTATCTTTAGCTAGGTTTTTTTCCTCAAAAAGCATTTTATCCAAAAAAATCCGATCTAAATAAAAAAAAAAAATCAGTTTAAAAAAAAAAATTGATTTTTATCCACCCTGGTTCCTAACATTCTGCTTGCTAGCTTTTTTTGACTGCTCCTGCACATCGAGAAGATGTTTTCAGAGAACTACCCACATGACTCTATGATCTCATTCTTGAGTGGTAACAGCTGATTTAAACCCCATCAATTTGTATGTAGAGTTGGGATGTTTTCCAATGTGCATTACTTTGCATTTATCAATATTGAATTTCATCTGCCATTTTGTTGTCCAGTCACCCAGTTTAGTTAACATCCCTTTGTAACTCTTTGCAATCTGCTTTGGACCTAACAACTATCTTGAGTAATTTTATATCATCTGCAAACTTTGCCACCCACTGCTTACTCCTTTTTCCAGGTTTTAGAGTAGCAGCTGTGTTAGTCTGTATCTGCAAAAAGAAAAGGAGTACTTGTGGCACCTTAGAGACTAACAAATTTATTCGAGCATAAGCTTTCGTGAGCTATGCATCTGATGAAGGGGCTGTAGCTCACGAAAGCTTATGCTCAAATAAATTTGTTAGTTTGTAAGGTGCCACAAGTACTCCTTTCCTTTTTCCAGATCATTTATTAATATGTTGAACAGCACTGGTCTCTGTACAGATCCCTAGGGGACACTATTTACCTTTCTTCATTTCCAAAAGTAGTAAATTTTTATCTTAAGAAGGAGGATTTTGTTGTTAATATTTGTAATGAAATTGTTGCATCATGTCTCACTTGAAAACAGGGCTCTTGGCCTAAAAGGCTGTTCTTGAAAACTCAATTTTATATTGTATACTAAACAAATATTAGGAAAGGAAGCTTTGTAATTAAATTAGTATCTCCACTCAGATTGGGAAAGCCTTATGATGATTGTGTTGTCACATATGCTACAGTAAAGTAGATATAGGTTATATTTATTTAAAAAATACATTTGTAACCATGGGGCAGACAACTCTGTGTGTTTAGACTTGCAGTGTGGGTGGGTCCTAAACTGACTTTACTGTGCTGTTATAAATTCCATTTTAAAGGGACTGAGTGTTCCTTTTAATTTAAGAGTAATGAGTAATCTCTGAAGGTTTTTAAAAAATATTTTTTTCCTCAGAGAACATTTGTTTCCTAAATATTATGGTGAAAGGCACATTTAAAATGCCTAGATAGATATATTTTTTTTCCTTTGTCTTTTAATAGCTGCCAGCAGTTCACAGAACTACTGCTCCAATGATAAGGAATGGTCGATGCCGGGGCAGGCAAACTTTTTGGCCTGAGGGCCGCACCTGGTTTCAGAAATTTATATGGAGAGCTGGTTAGGGGAGGCTGTGCCTCTCCAATAGCCAGGTGTGGTGTGGCCCGGCCCCCACCCCCTATCCGCCCCGCTTCACGCTCCCTGATGGCACCCCCCTGGGACTCCTGCCCCATCCAACTCCCCCATTCCCTGAGGCCCCCCCGCCACCCCTGCCCCTGACTGCCCCCCGCCGCTCCATCCAACCCCCCCTCCTTCCTGACTGCCCCCCCCAGCATCACTGCCCCCATTCAACCCCCCCATTAACCGCCCTCTGACTGCTCCGACCCTTATCCACACCCCTTCCCCCTGACTACCCCCTGAACTCCCTTGCCCTCTATCCAACCCCCTCTGCTCCCTGCTCCCTTCCCGCGCTGCCTGGAGCACTGTTGGCTGGCGGTGCTACAGCTGTGCCACCCAGCTGGAGCCAGCCACGCCACTGCACAGCTCAGTGCACCGGGTCAGGCCGGGCTCTGCAGTGTACTCTGCACAGTGCATTCTGAGACATTGTCCTATACAGAAAGCTGTAATGAAGAACTGGCCAAACTGGTTACACAGTTACAGTTAGGGGTCAGTCTACACAACAAAAAAGTTTGCTGCTGGTAACCATTTTTTATCGTGTTTCATAAAGTCTGTATATGATGACCCTTAAATTGTTTTGTTTTATTTTCAGAATCTGATGTACCAGAAGAACTTCGAGTTGTGAATCGTTCAGAAAAATGTTATTTCACTTCTACAATTGCAAACCAGCTACTGCTTGTTTCTCTGCTAGAACATCTTTGCCATGTGTATGCACAAAATCCTGTTCAATCAAGATCTTTGTTCCAAAGTTAGTGAGAGTATCTACAATTTTTACTTTACCTTAAATTGATTTATTGTCATGTGTGCCTGAACATAAAATGCTACGTTTGTTTTCTGAGTTATGAGATCCGTTTGTCAGTTTACATTGGACTATTGGAAAATTGTGGATCTGATACTGGGCGTAGCTGAGTGCCATTTGGACGGTTGGGAGCCTCCTCAATTTGACTAGGAGTTGAGGGCATTCTCTACCTTCCAGAAATATGTAGGATCAAGTTGCAGAGAATTATTACTACTCTACTAACAATTTTGTTTCACCAGCCTCGTATTACAGTGCAAGAGAGGTAACAGGTGATATCACTAAGATGACTCTGAACTCATTCCACAGGCTTTATTAAAATCTGGTATTTGAACTATAAAAAACAGGGAAAACACAACTATAGGAAAGGAATATAATGTAATAGAAATATTCATAAATGTACACAAATTGTATAATTCTCTATGCAAAAGCAACAAATGTACCTGTATTATGCTAATCAAAACAGGATTCAAATCAAAGGAATCTTAAAAAAAAAAAAAAAAAGTCAGTAAGAATATACCCTTCATTTCTATTCTCCAATTTCTATCATCTAGTTTAAGTTCACACTACTCCAAAGTGAATATTCAGATAACTTTTCTACTTTGTCAGCTCTACTTATTGTTGGAAGGTGCTGAACTAAAAAAATGAATTAGATTTCCCATGAACAGTGTTTTTGTGTGTGTCTATATGCACCCCCCTATATGTGATGATTAAATTGTAGAGCCAAGTGATGCACATTGTGGATCCATGTGGTATGCAATCATGAACCTTTTACCATCTCACCTGCCCTCTTCCCATTAATCCAGTTCATGTGGGTCAACTTCTAATATTCCATATCTCCGAGCAGCTTTCAAACAACTGTCATTTAAAAACAAAAACAACTGACAAAGAAGTATTTCTCCTTCCTCTCAAATGTGGAAATTTCTGAGCAAAATGTGCCTCAATCCCAGGATGGCCAATATTCAGATCTGCACTAGTGCCAGATTTAAAGCTTGATATCTGATGACTGTGCGTAGCTTGAAGTGCTGTTGGAAAAGTGGGGTCTCAGCACTTACTCCTAGTCCAGGATCCAAAACACCAGACCTAAAATGACTGACACTTTTATAGATATAGGAAAGCAATTTTAGTAGTTCACTGTAGAATTGACTTGATAATTAAGATGCCTGGCTTTACAAGGGGAGTGATACAAAAATATTCCTGATTATAAAGTGTGAAAACTCTATCCCTAGACAAAATCTTAGTTTTGAGAATACATTACAGTAACCTAAGCATAAAAAAGCTTTTCAGTAACATTTATTTAACTACAAACAACACACAAAGCATTAGAAACATAGGAAACAGGTTATGGTTAAACTCAAATTTGGAGCTGAAATTCCATTTCTTTTGGTGTTTTCCTATTGGAATTTTCATGGTAGTAAAGGTAAGCACATACATAAGTGTTTGCAGGATCACAGCACTAGTATGTAGCAATTCAAGTATTTTATTACTTGATATGGCTTGATGTATCATTGATATTTTTGGTATAGAATTTTATGTTTCTATGCATTTCCTAAGCATATTCTTAAAATAGTAAGAAAATAACAAAAAGACGAATATTTTCCTTTTTAAAATTTCTGACTACATCTAATTATACCCTTCTGTTCTTTGTGTTTTAGCCTTTTAACACAACTGTTTTTAAAAGTGCTCCCCTTATTTTGGTGCAAGACATTTTGATTGAAAACTTCCTTTTTTTGTGCATGTAGCTTTTGTTTTGAATATTTTCTTTGATTAAACATAATACTAGCGCAATTAAGAAATGTCATTTTTTAAAATGTTTTTCATATACAAGACTATAGAAATAAACTGTTGAAATAAGAGTATATATATATTTTTGTATTTACATTTGTGTGTTTGGACAAAGCAGTACACTGTGATTGTTGATAATTTGTAGACTATTGGTTTTTTTCCTCTTAGATTAAAATCTTCAAATCTACACAGTACACTTCCTCTACTATCTATTTCAAGACTAATGTACCTAAACCTACACCACTATCTTTATTCTCTATATCAAGACAAATAAAAGCAAGTGTTCTACCACTACTTCTAATATCTATTTCAGGATCTGTTTATCAGTACTATACCAATGTCTCTACTGTCTATCCCAGGGTAAATAACCACAAGTTCTCTACCTCTCCTTCTCTTTGTCAAGACAAATACACACAACCAGTACTCTGTCACTGTGTCTACTGTGACCCAATCAAGTGTTCTTTGTGTATTGATAATCCAGCACTTGACCCCTAAGAACTCTTGACAGGTGGAAAGTTCCCATTAATTTCATCCAATAGAGGTGAAGTTTACAAATGAACTGGAGAGGAAGGGAAATGATTGGTTGTTACCTCATCAGAGTGCACCATTTAGTGACCCAGAGTCCTGGCTATCACTATAATATTAGGTTCAACAATTGTTCAACTTCCATTAATTACAATGTAATTTCTGTAAATATAGCTTATGTACATATTTTCAAAGAAATATATCTATATGGATAGTTTGCTGGGTTTGGTAACAGGCTGTTTTTGAGCTACAGTGATGCAAAGAAAGAGGCTCAATGTATTTCCAAAATAAGTCCCTTTTAGCTCATTAGGATTCCTAAACAGTTATAACTCCTTGGAATTCCTAAACAATTCTAAGTGTGTGTGTGTGCGCATATATATATTTATATTTTTGTTTGTAACTGTCACCAAAATTCCATCTCTACTCTTCCAGTATGTAGTAATTTTATCAGGCCCAGTTTTTTATTCCTCATAATGGACTGCATAATGAACAACTTTGAGAGAGAAATTGACCTTAGCTTAGCTGTGGAGCTATGACCAATGCATTCTTAGTGTATTTACATGTACATGCATATACATGTGCGTACATAGTGGGGGAATTAGCAAAAACGTTGATACTGCCACTCTGCACTAATAGCATAGCGCTGATAGCCCATGGTAATATGAGTCCTCATAATTGTGAACAGACTGGAATGCTATTAGCATTGAACTCTGAAAATACAACAAGGGTGCTTTATTTGTGGCAGCCAAGTGGGTGGGGTGGTGGTCAGGTAGTTTATTCAGTTAGGAAAGGAAGGAGATGGACACAAGAGACTTTCACCCTGAAGCTAGGAGGTAAAGTAATGTGGATTAATTTGGTGGGTGGGAGGGGATTTCTACAGGGTAGCTGTAGCTGGGGTGTAATTAGTTTTGGTTTGGTTCCTCACCAGGAGTGAGGAAAAAGGTGTTAGGGTACATGTAATGGAATGCATTTTTTTTTCAGATTCAGAATCTCTTTCGATTATTGTTTAAAACGAATTCCTTATGCGACCGTTATACCACGTGCACTCCAAGCTCCATGTTGACTGAATTATAAATTATCTTCAGTTTCAGTAATAAAGCATTTACTTCTGAATAAAAAATACAGGTCAAGATGGTTATGTAAATATCCACATGTGGTGTTAGTGTTGGCATTTGTTCCCTCCCCTGTGCTAAAATACAAGTAATTGTTGCTCGGAACTTCACTCATATTTATTTATATTGGGTGGGATAGAGACTTAAAATGCAATTGGGTACCTTGTTACTGTTCTTGTTCATTGATTCAGTTGATTACTATAAATTGGACCAGGCTAAGAAGTAATGAGGATTAATGTATAGTCTGGGTATACTCATGAAAACTTATGCTCAGATAAATTTGTTAGTCTCTAAGGTGCCACAAGTACTCCTTTTCTTTTTATTTAAAGTTGCAATTGTTTAGTTGGGTTTCCTGTTAAATAGCCTCTATCCTGTTTCTTTTTACAGTAATCTGTCGGACATTCACTAGAATGGGCTTGCTCTCCTCTTTTGCCTTCTGTGATGAATTTAGTACTTTACGATTGCAACATAATAGAGCAATTACTCAATTAATGAAAGCAGCCAATCAACAAATACTTGAGGTATACTTTAAGTTTCTTTAATAACCTTTACATTACTTAACCTACATGTTAGGATTTCTGAAGCAACTTTCTTTATGGAACTGTTTTTATATTTGGATTGTGTATTTTCAGAAGCCATATAAAATGGTGCTTTGGTTACACTTTGGTAGTTTGGGTGGGTGTGAGGGGAAATATCTAGATCTATAGATACAAATAGTAACAAAGTCTACAGTATTCTTGCTTTATCAGATCAAAGCTTTATTTTTGTTCAGATCGAAATTTAGACATATTGATTTAAATTTGTTACATGTTTTCTTATTTAGAACATTTAGGAGAATAATTGGAATTGCTGTGCTGCTGATTTACCTTCTCGTAATGAAGTTCATATTTAAACATTAACTGCACATCAGGTTTCTGTCTGTAAATAGCTTTTTAAAAATTTTTTATATTTTGTTGTTTTATAGGAGCTTGACAGTGGAGATTCTCACACAGTCAGGTATGTGTCCAAAGTGCTGTGACAAGTATTAAGATTAACTTTCTGTCTGAAGTTTTGCACTATAAAAATAATAGAATTCAGCTTTGCATGAAAATATTGCATTTGCGATCTTGGGTGTTTATAAATTTGATAAAGTGTATTCAAAAACATAAGCTTACTCTTTAAAAGGGTAAAGATGGAGAGAGATTTCATATTGCATTTTCTTCGTGTAGGGCATTGGGGTTTACTTGGGCTGCTGTATTAAAGTTAATTTTTTTTAAATAGCTGTGACATGATAGCCCATTGCCAGGAGCAAAAGCGCCCCTTTTGTGTTTGGCCTTTGATGATGCTTGATTCTCCGTATGGGATTCACAGATAAATTTCTGGGTCTGTAAAGGAAATAGAGGCACCAGCTGGAGGTTATACACTCCATGCTGGATCTTCTGACTCTTCTCCTGGCATACCGGAGAAATAGTCCCATTCATTTTTTCCATTAAATAAAATAAGAGTTGTTATAAATGTTTCCTGCTAACTTTAGAATTTCAATGGATTTTGGGTGCAGGCTGAAATTCTGACATGGGCGTGATTATTATTATCTTGCATCTTAGGGAATGCTTTTTCAGGAATCTGGAATGTATTATGACAGTAGTGGCTAGAGTATTGTTTTCAGTGGAGACAAAGACATTCTGTATTTATTTTGAAACGGTTTTTGGATCAGATGAGGGTTCTCCCCTTACTATCATTCTTTGAAGCGGGGTAAGATAAATTTCACAAAAGTTGTTGAAGCTTTTCTTTTTAAAGTCAAAACGTCCTACTTGGCAGCTGAAAAAAGGGGACTGAATTATTAAAGAGAAAATAGCAAGCTTTGCTCCTCCAGCTGTTGCAGAGTTTGCAAGTTGTGGCTGAGAGAGATTCTGTGAAATCATTCTAGGAAAACAGTTATTGCTGATAATGGCCTTTTGATATAAACAGTATAAACCATTTCTAATTCTCACTCTGCTAATCTGTAAAAAATAATTCTCATGTAACGTGCCCACTGCTCACCCCGAACTTAAACCACCATTATTCAGTAAAGGCTTTGCTACTTTGCCTAAAATACACAGTAAAATATTTTCTAGTTTACTATACAATGATGAAAAATATTTTAAACTAAAGTTGTCAAAATAGGACCAAAGTTCACCTTGTGGTGCAGAATCCTTTGAAATTTTCTACCAAATTTTTCAGAATAGCAAGTAACTAATCTGCAAATGGGTTTCCTAGTCATTAATGCTAATGAAATATATTTTTTTCTGTATTGCTTACAGCACTTATGTGTTAACTCAGTATAATGTAATCTCTTCAGCAGGTCATCTTGCACCACTATTTCAATAAGACTGTGTCTGTACTTGCACTTTTTGTCTGTAAAATTTATGTCGCTCCTGGGTGTGAAAAAACACCTCCACCCCTGACTGACATAAGTTATATCTACAGAACAGTGTGGATAGCACTGTGTTGGCAGGAGACTCTCTTCCCACCGACATAGCTACCGCTGCTCATTGTGGGTGGTTTAATCATGCCAGTGGGAGAGCTCTCTTCCATCAGCATAGAGCGGCTACCTGGGACATCTTACAGTGGCGCAGCTGCATCGATACAGCTGTGCCACTGTAAGGTCTCTAGTGTAGACATAGCCGAAATCTCCCCCTTGAACTTCACAAAGTATTGCTGTTTGGAACATTAACCTTCTTGTTCACACACACTGTTAGCTTTCAGTTTGCACTATAGGGATAGTGTCATAGTACTTAGCTATTTTTCACAATGTAAATGAAGTTTCTGTGTCATCTCTATCTGTGACTTATTTAATTTTAGCTTGTGATTTAGTTTCACCAGTCATAAAATACACTTTTTTTTTAATTAGTGAAAAAGAAGTTTTCTTTGAAGCACAAACTTCACGCTACTTAAATGAATTTGATGAGATTGCAAGACTAGGAAAAGGGGGATATGGTACAGTGTACAAGGTATTTTTATCCTCTATTTTAACAGCTTTGTTAATAACTGTTAGAGATGGAAATAGTTCACCTGGTTGTTTTTGTTCTTAATAATAGGCAATAAAACAAATGTGAACTGAAACTGTGTAAGAGGTTTTAGTTCTTCCTTTCAGAAGGGTGCTTTCTGAAGACTCCAATGCATTTTTGTCTAAAACAGAATATATTGTATGTTTCACTTTCATGTACAGTCTTATTCTTATATCTTGAATATGAGAGAACCCTTACTTCTCATATGAAGTACTTGAATTTATCTATATAAAATAAGGGAAGCTTATTTTGTTTTAACTGTGGTTGATTAAAAAAGAAAATTATTTAAATTTTGAACGTGGGTTGTACCAACCACTGGTGCATAGTAACTGTTATTTTTACTAACTATTTATATTGTAGTAGTGCCCAGAGGTGCCATTGTAGTGAGTGTTATATAAATGCCTAGAAAGACAGTTCTTCCCTCCCAGAGAGCTTACAGTCTTAGGGCTTGATTTGCAGTAATGCTGAGCACCCATAGTTCATGCTGGCTTCTCTTGGAGCAGCGGGTGCTGAGTTCTTCTGAAAATTAGGTGTCAAGTAACTAACCTTGTTTCCTCTGTCAGCCATATTATTATGTTGGGTGGATATTTTATAAATCTAAAATAAAATATATTTTAGAAAATGAAGGTATTTAGTTTCAGACTCATAAGTCATGTAACTGTCTAAACTATCTGTTCAACCTTGTATGTAGCTGTGACACTCTGAATACCTTTCCCAGACTTGAGGATGAGCTCTTTGTAGCTCTAAAGCTTGTCTCTCTCACCAACAGAAGTTGGGCCAATAAATGATATTGCCTCACCCACCTTGTCTTTCTGAGTCATGTACTACTTGCCAAAGTTGTTTTAAAAATATTTAGTTGCATTGTAAAAATAAGCAATTATTATAATTATCATTATAATTATTATAATTACAAATATAATTATTATAATTATAATTCATTATTATTATAACTCATTTCCTATCTAATGTTACCTCTCTAATGTTACAGCCCAAAGTCAGTAGTTAAAAATACAAAACGTTTGTCAATATATCATTGGTGAGGCCATGCAGATCAAGAAGGAACGTTGTGGGCTGGGATCTGTAGTCTCAGTGAGCAGCACCCCATATTGATGGGAAGGATGGCTGCAGTGGTGTCTATTTCATTTTATGTAAGTTTTGACTTTTGTGCTGCTGTATATTAGGCAAAACTTGGACACCTCTGTATGAGACATTTAGGGCCAAATCCAGAAGACCTCCTCTAATGTCATTGAAAGGTTATCTGAATAAAGAGTGTAAGATTTTGATTCTTAGGAAACAAACTGTTGTTCAAATGAGTTTTTGATGATCTAAATTTGTGAAATTTGCTTTTTCTGACTTTTCCCTTTTAAAAATTGTTTTCAGGTCAGAAACAAATTAGATGGTCAGTTCTATGCAATTAAAAGAAATCTTATTAAGAAAGCAACCAAAAGAGATTGCATGAAGGTATGAATTTATTTTTCCATGTTCAGATTCTCTGTTTAAGTCACTGCTTACTGTAACTGGTTCCTAATATAATTAGCAGTGGCATTAGTGATGGTTATGGCAAAGTACTAAGTGGGCATATCTCCTACTTTATGAATTTTGTATCTCATCATATCTTTCTAAACAGGTTTTATATTATTTTAGTGTATGTTTATTTAGCCCCAATCTGAATCTAATATAAAACATTAGTCTGCAAGATCTGAATTTTATTATCCTTAATGCTGCAAAATAATAATCTGTCCTCAAATTCTTAAATTCCAGTAAGAGGCAAAATAACTGTATCTAGAAACCTTTGGTTTTTTTCCCCTTTGAGTTCATCTTACAGTCAAATTAAAGGATGATCATAAAGTTGCTTTTTTCTCTTTTTTTCAGGTATTACGAGAAGTTAAAGTGTTGGCTGGCCTGCAACATCCTAATATTGTAGGCTATCACACTGCTTGGATAGAACATGTTCAACCAGCATGTCCAAAAGGGGAGTATTGTTTGTTATCATTGTAACTTCATACTTCCCATAAGCATGTCTGTTCTATTAATTTGCAGAACACTCAACTCTCAGAATTGATGAAGAAACCAGAGATTTTTCCAAACAGTTTTTCTAGGAAGCATGACAATGGCCATCAGGTGCTCTTACCTACTGCATTGTCCTGATCAAGAGATTATCGGGGGTATAATGGTTAATTTAGAAATGCAGGACATCTAAATCTACCTATTAAAATATTTGAGTAGGATTTTGGGCGCTGCATAGGCTCCAGTTGAATCCAGTTTCCAAAAAAAAAAAAAAAAAGCTCAGGCAAAGCATAGCAGTGTGGCTAGTTGTAGAAGGGACCCTGGGGGAAGGACTCACTTGAGACCTTTGGAGGAAAAGCACTGTGTATTAAGGAGGTTGAGAAAGAAGTTCATTTGCTAACAGATTCTGAAATCACAGATCTGTGGTGGAATCTGGCCATCGCTTTCCAGCATTCTCTTTGTAACTGCCTCAGAAAACTTGAGAAAAATTGATGCAGTCTAGAAGTATTTTAATGGCAAATGTAAACTGCCTTTTACTTTGTTTTCCATATTAGGGTTTTAAAAATATTTGGTAAGATAAATTGAGGCTTCTCTGTAGCTTCTGAGCTTTCTGTTGGCAGAATCTGATTTTGAGACATCAACATCTGTCATTGACAGGAAGGCACGGTTTCTCGGTTTCTTTCCCCACACTTTTTCTCTACTATGCATCTCCTCTTGTTTTCCTTTTTCTTTGGTTTTCCCTATCTTTTCACTTCTCACCACATTACTTCTAGAATGCCTAAGTCATAGCCCTACAACCCTCTCATCATTCTGGCAAGGAGGTCTTGATGATCCTGTTTCCTTCGCATAGCACAGAGGTGGGCAAACTATGGCCCATGGGCCACATCCGTCCCGTGGGACTGCCGTGCCTGGCCCTTGAGCTCCCGGCCAGGGAGGCTAGCCCCCGGTCCCTCCCCTGCTGCCCCCCTCCACCGCAGCCTCAGCTCGCCGTGCTGCCAGTGCTCTGGGCGGTGGGGCTGTGAGCTCCTGCCGGGCAGTGCCGCGGCATGGCTGGCTCCAGCCGGGTGGCGCAGCTCTCAGACATGGCGCTCTGAGCGGCATCATAGGGGGTGGGGAGGGGCGGGGGTTGGATAAGGGTTAGGAGATCCCGGGGGGCAGTCAGGGAGCAGGGGGTGGTTGCATGGGGTGGAGGTTTGGGGGGCGGCGGTCAGGGGACGGGGAACGGGGGGATTGGATAGGTGTGGGAGTCCTGGGGGGCCTGTCAGGGGGCGGGGGTGTGGATAGGGGTTGGGGCAGTCAGGGAACGGGGGCTTGGATAGGGGGTGGGGTCTCGGGGGCCGGTTAGGAGTGGGGAGTCCCGGGGAGGGGGGCAATCAGGGGACAAAGAGCAGGGGGTTTGGATGGGTCAGGGGTTCTGAGGGGGCAGTTAAGGGGTGAGAAGTGGGAGGGGGCAGATAGGGGGCGAGAGCCAGGCTGTTTGGGGAGGCACAGCCTTCCCTACCCAGCCCTCCATACAGTTTTGGAACCCCGATGTGGCCCTCAGGCCAAAAAGTTTGCCCACCCCTGGCATACCAGCACTCCTGTGTATGTGTGTGTGTTACAGGCATGGAGAGAAGAATGCCAGTAGAAAAGAATACTCTGGAAGGTGGTGCCACAGGAATGCACACAGGCAACTTACTCATTGAGATGGAGAATACCAATTGTTATTTCTATTTAAAATACTTGTGAGGTACACCTTACAACAGTGATGCGGACCATATAAGTATCTAGATTGATTAATAGATTATATGGTCTCCATCAGCTTAGAAAAATAGATGTTCCACATTTGTCTCAGAAACCTCTATGTATGGTAAGCTACCGAGTTACTGTTTTTCATAAACATGGTGTTTGATTAAAGTTACTTCCAAAATAAAATAAAGGGTTAGCTGGTGTACAAATTTCAGTTGCTTCCCATCTCTTTCACTAATTAAAATCCCCCTATTTCAGCATTAGCTGACATACTAATAATGCTTTCCTAAATATGAAAACTAAATTTAACATATAAACGAGAATTCAATACATCCCTTACAGTGAGAGTTCCTTTTCCCTATAACACTTGTTTTTTCTTTTTTTTTCTTTTTTTTTTTAAAAAAAGAGAAGTGTAAAATATTGCACTTTTGAGGCCTGTTGGTTGGTTGAGAAATGCCCTCTATCATTATGTTTCCAGGGGTAAAAATATAGCAAGGCTGAATGAGGTTATGTATAGGTAAAACCCCTGCTCTTCATCGTAAGTTTTAGTAGTTTAATCAGTAGCTATACCTGTAATGTTAATATGCAATGAAATGTGTGTTTGTCTTGTTTTGTAAAATGTGACTTTTTCTGTTCATCTAATAGATAAGACAGTCCTGAAGTTGCAGTCACTCAAAAAGTCTTCTGACCAAGAAAGTGGCGAGTAAGTATTGCAGTGTTAAATGATAATATTAATCTGGGTTTAACATAGGGTCTTTCTCCATGTAACACTAAATGTTGTAGAGTTAAACTTGTATTACAGCAATATTACTTCCTTGTATCAAGTAGTGAACTATTAGGCATCAGTTATTCTTGTATTTGTTCCCCCTTTCATCAGATGTCTGAGGGTGAGAAAAGGTCTAACATTCCTCCTTGGGAGTTAACAGGGTCTATCACAATAGTATCTAACATTATTACTAGACATACAGACTTCACAAATTGTGTACTATTCACCAACAAGATTCAGTTCAGATTTAGCATCATTAGGGAGGTAGAGGGTTTCTATTCAACAGAAAAATGTGCGTATTTGCCATCTCAAAGATGAGGTGGCTGGGAAGGGGGGAAATGTAAAAGCAACACTTACCAGCTGGAAGGGACACAGATGCAACAGACATCTGTCAAATGATCACGTGGGGCTGTAGCTGCTTGTCTCTGCCAAACTGAAAAGGTCAGCTATCAGAAATAAACACTCAGAAGAGTCTTATAAAGGGTGACCCTACAATGGCAATTGGGCAGTGGTAAGGTTTTTGTAGGGAAGGGGTAGAACTCCTGCTTCTAAGGGTAAAACAAATATTGGATATTATCCCAGTTTTACCAAGGTTTGAAATAGCCATATCTCTTTCTATAACATTTCCAAAATAAAAGCTGAAGTGCAATTCTGATGTCCGCCTCTTGTGGTGTTTAGTAGGTAACATACAATATATACTTATTGATTCCTTCTCTTCAGAGACCAGTGTCATATTCAAAATATGGAAAGCAGCAGTTCCATTATCTTTGCTGACTATACCTCAGAAGAAATTAAATCCTCTGGATATAACTTTCTTGAGAATCAAGATAATAAATCAGTGCAGCATATGGATATAACGAAAGATTTTACCAGTGGAGATGGTGAAGAAAGAATAAAAACGAATAAATGTGAACCACTCACTGACTCACAAGAAAGTTGCACAAATAGTACTGCCAGTGGACCAGTTCATTTTAAAAATCATCTATCACATGGACTTCATTCTAATCTGAATAAAGATATCATTTCAAGTGATTCTTGCACTGAAGACGAATGCTCCCAGAAACATATGTCAGTGCACAGGCAGTGTGAGGTAAATAAACCCCTCTTTAACTACAGTTAACTGATCTCTGACGTAATGATGTGTGCAGAGTAGTCTTAAGTAAGTGTGCCCTTGAATTATAACAGTGAATTCTATAAATGGTATGACTGGGATTGGAGCCAAAGTTGAGTAATTTTATCTCAATTGTTGCTTTTTTGAGTGGATAACATAATTACAGGGATGCTCACCACAAGAGTTGCCAAAATTTAGCATTAAAGAAAAGTCTATAATATTTGTCACTTTGGCTCTCTTCAGTTAAAATCATACATATAATTTTAAAAATCAGAAACGCTATTCTTGCAAAAAACAAAACAGAAAACCCACCAAAACCCAAATAAGCCAAAAAACCTCTGACATTCTGCACTAGTGACCAATCCAAACATTGCTGATGAATGCACCTAAATGTGGAGTGTGTGCAAGTTTTCAGTTATCTTCCAGTCAGGCAATGTCACTTATGGAGACAAAGAGGGAAGCAGAAGCACATGGAAAAGTGGGAACCTCTTGGTGAAGTGTAAATACTGAGGAGAAAGAGACAACTGAGCGTCTGGGGTGGAGCTGCGTAGCCATGTCAGGAAGGTCTCAAGGCCCTGCTGCTGTCAGAGTTCCCACATAATGAAATCGTCATTTTGGCATGGGAGTGTTGTTTCCAAAGATCTGCAGCTTTTATGGAAGTGTCCTCTGGAATTCCTGGAAGGGAGATGCAAGGAAAGAGAAGATAAGGGGCAGTACTTGTGGGTGAGTCAGAATTTACTGGCTAGTGATGATAGGCTGGGTCAGGAGCCAAGAGTTCTAGGAAAGAGGGTGTTATGTGTGTAGAAATTAGCTGGTTAAGATTTAGTGGGGCTGGGTTTAGATTGTGCTGCAAATGGTGAAGAGGGAGCATAAATAGCGGAATTGAGGAGAGGGCAAGGAGAGATTAGGGCTTGTGTTAGTGGGAAGTAATCTTCAGGGGACAGGAAGCATCGAAAGCGAGAGAGTTGGGTGAGGCATGAAGTTGATGTGTATTAAATGACTTGATTAAAGGTGCTGGGAGATACATGGGTGAAATTTGGACTTTCAGGAAGTGGGGTGGAGAGTAGGAAGTTGGAGAGAAGGAATCCAACATGGGCCATGTTTTTGGAGGATTATCAGGGAAGCAGTTGCAGGACAGGAAGCAAAGGTTTTATATATGTAAAATAAACCAAATAGAAGATACTATTAATTAACACGTTAATTGTATATTTAATAGGTTTCAGGGTAACAGCCGTGTTAGTCTGTATTCGCAAAAAGAAAAGGAGTACTTGTGGCACCTTAGAGACTAACCAATTTATTTGAGCATAAGCTTTCGTGAGCTACAGCTTAGTCTCTAAGGTGCCACAAGTACTCCTTTTCTTTTTTGAATATTTCATATTCATACTTCTGAGGACTTAGCATGTGCTCAGTTGTACAAAATGCTGCTCTTTTTCGTTCCACCCTTCAAAAGTGCACATGGGCTTCCCAAGCAGATCCTGCTAGATGAACATATGCCATGTGGGCTGCAAGTGAATCCACAAACATCAGGAAATATAAATTCTATCCCCATTTTCTCAAAAAAACCCACCACTATTAAAAAATGTTGTGAAAGTGGAGAGAGTATTTGAAAGTAGATTTCTGTTTTGAGTTTCCAAAGTGTTGTTAATAACAAAACTTCATTTAAAAAAAAAAATCAAAATCCTATTTAAAGCTGATCATTTTACCTTTAAACCAGTGATATGTCTTGCTTCTCAAAATATCTGTTGTGAAAGTTTTTAAAGATGTTTGCTACAATCATCTAATTATCAAATGAACTAACACACTTTGAGAAACTGAATATGTAATTACATAGTCAATGTGCTAATAAATAATACAAGCTCTTCTCCTGTTTCTGCTCCTATTGAAATCATTGGCAGAGCCCCCATTGATTTCAGTGGTGCAGGATCAAACTGCTAAAAGACGGAGAAACTATGTAATAATACGATACAAAGCTGTATGGAACCAACTACAGTGTCTTTCTTTATCAGTTGGGATATGGACTACAGCTGGGTATCTATCAAATATGACATTAATATCTTAAAGGGACATCGTTGGGTAGTTGAGGTCCAATTTTAGGGTTTTCCTGTGAGGATATGAAATTGATAAATATGTTTATAAATTGAAAACAGTAATTGAAAATAGCATTTCAACTCAACAGTGATCGCACCCAACCACTGCAGGGTTGTACTAGTGCATCATCAGAAGATGAAACTGACTATAAGGGAAAAAAATAAATTGATTAGTCCGGTCTGAATGCATTTTGCTCTAAAGGCAGTGAGATCCAGTGTTATCTTGATTCTGGTATTACATTTATCAAAACAAATATATCTTCCAATATTGATATTCTTATAAATTATTTTCTTTGGTCAGAATGCTTCCCTACATAGTCCATCTGAAAAAGGAAAAAAAAACCCCTAAAATCTTTCCATAGACTTACCCAGATACGCCTGAATATCTTAGGAATATCTGTCATGTTGTGTTAGCTTTTATTATTTTATCATCATCATTCTGGGACCAACATGGCTACAACTACACTGTATACGGCTTGTATTATGCTTTTTAAACGGTTATTACTTAGTACCATTTGAGGAATAAGGAAAGCAAAATAATGGTACATTCTCTTCTCTCACCTAAAACACAATACATTTAATAGCACTTTATCTGCCATCCACTCCGTACTCAATCTTAGTTTAAAACTGCAGATCATTTGTCTTGAAACAAAATTGTATAAGTGATCATCCCTTATATTACAGTGAAAAAATATGTACCAATATTTTCCTGTTAGATGGAGTATTGTCTGATGCTTCATATACAGATGCAACTGTGTGATATCTCCTTGTGGGACTGGATTGTTGACAGAAACAAAAGATGTGGTGTGCGAACAGAGGAATCTTCCAGTAAGATTTATAGTTTGTTTTTACAATATAAATACTTACAGGGCAAAAAAAAAAATGTATTTTGATTTTCTATTTGGAAGTCAATATGTTAGATTTCATACTTTATTGAATAACATGGACTTTGGTTATTAGGTCCTTTTCCCCCTTTCATTCAATCAGAATAACAGTAATTTAATAAAATGTGTGTAGTCTGTACCGGTGAGGTGTTTGTAGAAGAGACTTAAAGTTCACCCAGAAGTGAAGGGTGAAACTATGCATGAGAAATAGGACTAATCTGGAGAAGTAGAGCTGCTGTTGAGCAGGCCTGTCCCTTTTCAATGAGCAGTTTAGATTATGTAGATTTTGTTCCTTTTCCAGAACAATGTCAAAGTTGATCAGAATGAGCTATGTTCCAAAAACAGGTGTAATAATTCTTAATTGTGGTTGCTTTGTCTGTTAAACATTAGTTTTCAATGACAAGGAGATAGCTTAATAGTTGATTTCTCTAATGCAGTGGGGTTACAACGCAATTGAAAGCTTTAAAATTTGTTCTTGGAAAAATGAAAAACATCCTACAGCATTATTTTAATTGACCATAGTGGATTTAACATCTGGTCCCAATCAGAGGAGTTCTTAGATGGTGATGTCAGCAGGCTTCATTGACTGTTGATATCTAGAGGGACAGGTCTTTTAAGGACAGAGCATTAAAGATATGCTCTACCCCTTTCATAGTTAGTGTGAAAAGAAATCTACTTAACACAGGTTGTTCTATAGAACTGTAAATCTTGAAATGAAAAATGTGTCTTTAACTTGATGTCTTATCAGATCACTTTTGAGAACAAATTTTTTGTTATATTCTTTGCATGGAGTGAGATTTCCTACCTGCTTGGTTTTTATTTGTTTCCCCCTCCACCCTTCCCTCCCTACAACTAGTCTTTTTGGTCTCTTAAATTAAGCAAGATTGGGCCTGTTTGAGAATTGGATAGAAGAACTCCAGTATAATTTATTCTTAGTTTGAAAAAACATTGACAAAGACTCACACAAGAGGATGTTAATGAAACCAAGTAGTTATAGGGTGAAAGGTAAACTACAACCATTGGTTAGAAACTAAGAAACAAGAGTAGGAATAAATGATCACTTTTGAGTGTAGCAAAAGGTTAATATTGGGGAGCCTCAGAGTTCTGTACTAGGAGCAGTGTTTAATATATTTATAATCTAGAAAAAGAGTTGAACAAAATGAGGTGGCAAAATTTGTAGGTGACTGTTTAGGTTAGTCAAGGCTAGAGAAATCTGAAAACCTAAAAATGATACAAGAATAGGCAGTATGATAATAGGTGGGTTAGGCTCTATAAAGAATAGAGTATAAAATAATACAGAAAATATGCCATTATATTAAATTGGCATGCCCTTAGCTGGAATATTGTGTTCAGTTCTGGTCACTTGATCTCAAAGAGATATAGCAGAAATAAAAAGGGCTCAGTCAAGGACAGTGAAAATGACTGAAGGCACAGAAAGACCTCTGAATGAAGAGCGACTGAAAAAACAGATTATGTAGTTCAGAGATGAGACAAGTACGAAGGAACATGATAGGGATATACAGAATGATGAATGGTAGAAAGATGTCAGCCATTTTCAGCACCATCTTGTTGGAGCAGAGATCAGTGAGACAGGCACATCAGTGTTGAGAATTTCAAAGCCGTAACAGGGATTTAGCCATACCTCCTCCATGAATAATAGCGGATGTGAGGTTAAATCTCTTGCATTACTTTGAAACTCTTAACTCATGATTCTAGGAGAGAGAATAATCTCTTACCTGAAAGTTTTTCACTTTTATTCTTTCATACAACATTTTTGGATCCTGTTTAGGAACCAGAGGACCAGGAACTTTTATGATTTTAACTCCACAGGACATTTCAATCAAATCTAAAAGCAACCAATTTAACACCAATAAAAGTAAATACTTTTTTTTACAGAAGTCATAACTTTTGACAGTTTCCATAAGCTAATTATCATTGATGCTTAGTCAGATTCAGAAGAGAATTAGACATGCGAATAATGAGCACATTCACAATTAGATGAGAGAGAGAGAGGATATAAGCGGTCTTTCTTTAGAGCTCATACACCAGCCACTATCTTAAAGAAGAAATTTCCTATTTACACCATGGGAAATCACTTTTAACCTATGCTAATTTTATTTAGACTGTCTTCATGTTTGCAGATAAACTGACACACCATTTTACCATAGATTTATAAGGCATTTTAGTTTTAGCAAAATCAGCTGAAATAATTAAAAATTTTAAATTGTTTTAAGGTCCTTACCACCTTGTGGATGTCAGCTGGACATTAAAATTTTTTCAAGAGTTACTTGAAGGAGTATACTATATACACAGCAAGGGAGTCATGCATCGAGACATTAAAGTAAGTTGAAAAATTATCATTCGAGGATGCAGTGTGGCCTAGTGGATGGAGCACTGGACTTGTATTCAAAAGACCTGGGTTCTGTTATCAGCTTTGCCACTAGCATGTTGGGTGACCTTGGGCAACTTATTTCAGCTCTCTTTGCCTCAGTTTCCCCATGTGTAAAATGGAATAATGATACTGACTTCCTTTGAAAAATACCTTATAACTAGGTATTATTATTAAAGACAGGAAAGACCATTTGTGTTATGTAGGTGCTGATAGTGGCTCCATAGCTAAGGCTGAGCTGAGTTTTGCACTTAAAAAGAAGATTCAATCACTTCATGTATGAAGAATATACTGCACCATCCCCAAAATTACAGCACTTTATGTCAGAATGAAGATGCTGAAAATTTACAAGTAAACCTATAATTAATTAGAGTTAAAATTAATTAAAATAGGTTCTTTAAGAAATTTAGCACCGTTTGTCAGAATATTATATGTCCCAAATGATCTCAGGTTAGGCATTTTCTATCTATAAGGCTACGTTTTAGTCATGGGTATTTTTTAGTAAAAGTCATGGACAGGTCATGGGCAGTAAACAAACATTCACGGTCTGTGACCTGTCCATGACTTGTACTATATACCCCTAAATCTGGGGCATGGTGTGTGGGAGGTGTTGGCGGGGCTCGCAGGCTCCCTACCTGTCTCCACACCTCCCCGGAAGCAGCGACATCCCCCTCCCTCAGCTTCTAGGTAGAAGTGCAGCCATGCAACTCTGTGTGCTGCCTCTGTCCCCAGCACCAGCTCTTCAGCACCCATTGGTCAGGAGCCATGGCCAATGGGAGCTTTGGGGTCAGTGCCTGCAGATGGAGGCAGCGCGCAGAGTGCCAAGGCTGTGCCTCTGCCTAGGAGCTGAGGAATGTCATTGCTTCTGCGGAGCCCCCTGAAGTAAGCGCTGCCCCCAGCCCTCACCCCCTCCCGTGCTCCAGCACCCAGCCCTGAGCCCCCTCCTACACCCAAACTCCTGCTGCTGCTGGGGGCGGTGGCCCGAGACTGCCCCAGCAATGGCCGGTGTGGCTGGCCACGGGGCCACCTGAGCAGTTCAGGCAGCCCCTGGGCCAGCTGCACTGGCTTCTGCAGAAGTCCTGGAAAGTCACAGAGTCTGTGACCTCTGTGACAAACTCACAGCTTTATTTATCCAGCAGACGGATGAATCTTGAATAGACCTGATCCAATGGGTATCTTTTGAAACTACATTTTAGTATTAATGGTCATTTTTTTTTCTGTTTATTTTCCTTCAGACTCTGTTAAGGAAGAAAATTATTGTCTTCAGAGAAACTCACCAAAAATTGCTCTCTTTCCAAATGGTTATCTGCTATTGTTCTCAATGGCACTGAAGCCACATGCTGCCTTTAATCAAGATGGCCCCTGGTTCTATTCACCGTCTTCTCACAGTACACCTCCAGACCGCGTAAGGGTTCACCATTTTCCGTGAGGGCAGCTTGACTTTGTTCCCATTAAGAACAATGAGAGCCAAATTTTTAAAAAATCTAACAAATTAGAACTTTTGTCCTTACATCCTCCTGAGTAACCTTGATTGATGACAATAGATATAGTTATAAGATTATTGTTGACTAATTGGCTTTAATTATGAGAATTTGTAGAATATCTTGCTTGGTTTTTTCCTACTTAAACTGAAAACATAAGAAATAGACTGAATGTGTAATTTCCCCATCCCATTCTCTTGGAAGTTCATTGGCTGTCTTTCTAGATATTGTACTTAAAATCGTGATTACACATGAAAAGTATTAGGTGTTTAAAAAAAACCCTTGATTATTAAAATTACATTTGAGAGAAGTTAAGAGCTGATTCAAAACACACATACAGTATTAATATGCATCCCTGATTCATGTTTAATTTTTCATTACACAGTTTCAGGATCAGCAGTTTCTCAATTCACTTTCTCATGTAGGTGTGTGTCACTCCATATGTCACACACATTAATCAAATCTTCCAGAATCATTTATCTTTGTGACTGTTTAAGTCATGAGGTTTATTTACCAAAGTTGTGAGTAGTCCTGGTAGTTGTATACAGTATTCCACACAGTTACGGGAAGTTGTTTTTTCAAGCATTGTTTGTTGTTTTCCCCATATATTCTTCTGACAGTGATTTTGCAGATGTCCTGCAGAGACAACATGTTTTGTGATAATCTTATGAGAAAGTCTCTTTGTATTTGAAATTCTCGGAGCAGAAGTCCAGTGGGTAGATCTCCTTGATAATTGGTTAGCTTCAATGGGTATGAGAGGTTTAACAACTTATTTAACAGTGATATACATCTTAGATTTGACCTGTGTTGAAGAAACAGAAAAAGGGGAGATTGCCCTTGTCTTGTTAAAATGTTAACATCTGCATGGTAATCTACGAGGAGATCAACTATTTCTTTTCTTCCTCCCAAGCAAGCATCATGAATAGCTGCTCGTCCTTCACAATCTTGAGTATTTACTTTCGCTCCATTAATTAACAGTAAACGGATGCAATCTATATCAGCAGCTAAAACTGTGCCTGCTTTAGATGATGCAGTGCATACTGCAAGCTGAAGAGCAGTTTTTCCATAAGTTGGAAGAGTACAATTAATGTTTGCTCCACAGGTGATTAAAGTTTCTGTTACCTCCTTGTTCAAATGCTCTGCAGCAGTGTGAAGCACTGTCTTGCCAAACTCATCTCTGTCATCTATGTTGGCACCATTCTCAATTAGAATAGATATAGCTCGAGAGGCTCCAGAGTGTAAGGCTAAATGCAAGGAGCTGTGTTTGTAGTTACTATCCATTTCAGGGTCTGTTTGAACTCCCTTCTCACACAAGATACGAAGACATTCTTCTGCATTACTCTGTGTAATTGCCAGGTTTCTCTGAAGTCTGGTCAAGATGTCTGTCCCAGTTATATAAATATTTGGCCAGTGTAGTAGTAGCAGGTGAAGTGCTGTGTAACCTCTGTTATCTCTAAAATATAAAAATGTAATAAGTTAATTCTCTTAAGTTCAGTAAACATCAAGTGGCTTACGTAAAGGTATCAAAGTAAAACATTTTAAACAGCGAAAACAGTTTAGACTAGCATTGCTAAACTGGTAGGACATGACCTGGCAGTGGGTTCCATGCCATCAGTTGAGAGAATAGCAAAATCTCTGGGTCACTAAAACCTAGTAGCTGGGGTTGGTGACAGGCAGAACAGCTCCCTACTTACCCCGGCAGCCAGTCACAGAGTTGCTCCTCCGCTTCTCTCTTCCCTGCCTTAATTATGCTCAACTTTGGAGCTTGGGAAGGGAGAAGACTTCACAGCACCTAGGATCTTTGCTACCCCAGAGTTGAGCAAAGCGTGGGCATAAAGAGGAGTATGTTGGGAGGCAGGCAGAAACTCCTACTATACTCACGACCTAAATTCCACAATCCTTTGTGGTCAAAAGATTGTGGGATGGGATGATTCTTTGGCTGTTTTGTGAGTGGCACATCAAAAAAGGTTGGGAACCACTGTTTTACATTATTTATTATTTGGGACTAACCCATTTTTGTCCAGTCCTTTGTCTTTCCCGCTTTGTTTTCAGTTTGAGATATATCTGTTCTTCCTTCATTTATTTGTAGCCACAGTAGCTGGCAGTATAGTGAGCATATTCACATTTTCTACCCTAATTTGTGTACTGTGTCCATGTTATCCTGTGTCCCTTCAGTTATGTATTTCTGCATATGTTAAATGATCTAAAAATAAAAAAACTCCACATTCAAAATTATGACCTCCAGAGAACTTGCCACATAGTGTGGAAAATCCTGCACATCAACACCTGTAAAAAAAAATATAAGATCTTAATCACTAAGGGAGCCCTAAAATTATATTCCACTTTAATATGCAATTGTGCATATTCTTGACGGAGTGCAACGTGAGAGTGACTACAAATGCCCTACCTTATTTTTGGGTCAGCACCAGATTCCAGCAAACAACGCAAGCTCTTTTCTCTTCTGTGTTTGGCAGCTAAGTGAATTGGAAGAATAGACTGATCCTGTTTGGAACCAAAAATATGTATTTGTTAATATATTTCTGAGTTTTGTAATCTACAGTCTGACTTTGCTTGAAGGTGAATTAGTTTATCTAGTACAGTTTGTGACAAGCATGTGTTCGCTGGATAAGGTTAGGTGTAACCAGTCTTCCTTAGTCCCTTGATAAATGAGAGCAGAGGGAGGCATTTGCCTGAATAATGTTGGCATACTTGCTGTCTACATCTCAGATTGCAGAATTTGGTCCACTGAAGCATCAAACCAATAGCAGAATATGTTCTGCAGAATTTAGTTGCAAATAATACTTAAGAACCTTGTATTTTTTTTAAAAAAAAAAGAACTCTGATTTATCTGCCTATTGAACATTTAAATTTTAATATTAATTTACTTGAAAGAGCGTGGTCAAGTGTGTCCATAATTATAGTAGTTAAGGATTGAATATTAGAAATTTGATTATTTTTCTAGAGTTGGGCTTTTAAGATTTCTAATCATTCATTGTTTGAAAAAGATAAAATCAAGAAATTTGGGTCACCTAGTGTGTGTGTGTGTGTGTTAGATATAAAGCTGTGCATGTGCATCTGTCTGAGTCTAGTGAGCAGATGGGGTAAACGTACCATCCTGAAACTGTCAAAGACAGACTGCCTTCCTGGGATTTCAGTCAAGGTTGTTCCGTGAGCTGTATGTGTGTTTGTGCTACCTACAGATTTAGGAGTATGTTGACTTACATCTTACGCTTCTGCTTTTCTTATTATAAAGCAATAACGGTAACAATATTGTAATTAAAGAAGACTAGGAAGAAATATCCCCTGTCTGTCCATTTCTTCCCAAATAAGGATTTTAACTATTCACCTTTCTTGTTCTTAATAGTAGTTGTCTTCACCCCAATTCTTTCTGACAGTCTTGTAGTTTTCTTGGTAGTGTACACTATATCTTACAGATGCAGACTGAAATAACAGCATTTGTGTGTTCTTAGGAAGGCAGAGAAACCATCATCCAACAATGTTCCCTGTGTTTGCTTCTGACTTCTTGCTTTGTTTCAAGCTCCCCAATATGCTTGGGACAATCTTCCAATCAATACTGGCCAAAACATCCTTGGCAACACTTAGAAAGCCACTTAGATTGATACATACCATTTGAAATGCCCCCATCATGTTTTGTATTAATTCTATCTACTGTATTCACTTATATCCTCAGATACTGAGTTTTCTGTGGGCAGAATTTTTTACTTATTTGGCATGATGGTAAATTGCTACATAAATAATACCCTATTTTTAATATGAATGGGAAAGTTCATACATTTCTTATGGGTAGTACAGTAAATGAGTTCCAGGCTGACTATAGTAGTGCATTTGTGCTGTGTTCCTGTACATATCTGGTATGTTCTGACATCCCTTCCTAATTAAGACATTCCATGGAAAATGCCTGCCTTCTGTTTAATTGGAATTTATTGTAAAAATGCATAAAACACTGTCTTGGGGTGTTCCCCTGAGAGTCCCCTGAGGCCTTAACCACTCCAGGTCTCCATCACCACCACTGAATTTTATTGTATTTCATATTGACAGTGAGTCACCAGCTCCATTTGCTTCTAGGAAAGGATGCCGTAGCAGCAGCTAGTCCTGCCTACTTCTGCCTTCCTTAAGGCTCCCAACTCTTCCTCCTGTACTTCCTTCTTGTGTGCTTTTACAGGCCTAACTGCTGGGATTACTTCTACCTTGTTAGTCCCTTGGGAGTACCCCTACGTGGTTAATTAGCCACTGTCAAGTGCCTGTCTTTCAATTAGAGCTCAATTAATATAAATGACAGAGATAACTCCTGAGACAGCACATCCTGTTACAAACACACTGGCTAACTGGGAATCCTTTGTACTAACAGTTCATAATTAGAGGAAAAATAACACAGTTAAGCAATCTCTTTTTCATGATGCCCATATCTTTTTGGGGAGTTGATGCCTTACTCCACAGGGATACACACTACTATCTCATGATAGTATGTACAGGCTTAAATGATTGTTCAGGATAGAGCTGTGGCTAGGTAAACGATGAAAAGGAAGGGGACAGTATTAGTAAGGCTAGAAAAACTGGAGCTCTACTGACGGTTATCATTAATTCTATACTGTATTACACCCATATTTTTAACCCATTCATCTTACTCTTGGAAGCTTAATAGAGGTTTTTTTCACTGTTCAACATATGTATGGTTATCACATATGTGGCTTCTGACAACCTAGTCCAGTCTCTCCCATCTTCATCTGGCTTTTCATGTGGGAACTTTGTACCACAGCTTCCTTGCTGTTGGGAGTGATTTCTCTTAATTTATGCTTTGGGCTGGTCATGGGCATCAGGCAAACTGGGAGGTTTGCTAGTGAAATAAACCACTTGGCAGTGTGGGTGCAGCCAGAAAGTTGAGAGAAAGGCGGAGCTTCCTGACCCTTCCTCCTCGTAGCTGAGATTGAGAGTTTTTTGTGTAGATGTTCTTGTCGATTGTCTGGGTTTAAATTAAAACTCATACTTTACAATAATTTAATCAGTAGGATTGCAGAATACAAATTAATTAAAGAAAAAGGAAAGGAAAGGAGAGTATTGGCTGATTTTCTTCTATCACAGTCTTAGTACTCAATTGGCTTCTTATACTGCAGTAGCAGGGAGGAAAAAAGAGGGCCAGAATACAGCCTATATCTGAGAGCTTGAGCAAACAGGTACTGTGTGTAAGATTTCTGCTGGTCGGTGACTTCTGCAATACTTATGACAGAATTATTAATGATGAAGTGAGTGGCAGCTTTAACTCTGAATTTCACTGCTGTTAGTTTAGATGAACACTATCAAGTAGCCCTTGAGTTTGACAGGCACCAAAACTTAGCATATCTTAGAAATACCATTTTTAATACATTTCTTGATTCTGAAAAATATGACACAAACCAGTTACAGTGATAAAATTCCCATTTGTAAGTGGGGTCTCTACCAGCAAACCTAAGATGTTTTGTTTTTATGATCAGTCATTTTTTTAGAAGGTATAGCATTGAATTTCACAGATGTCTTGTAGCTAGTCTGTTAATTACTTGACCATACAATTGAGTCAAATCGCTGGGTCATAGTAAACTACTTTCTGAGATTGTGGAGCTTGTGGGATTTATTCTGCCTCATATATTTATGAATGGGGTTTTTTTATGGATGGAAAGTGAATGTCAGATGGCTTTGTTTCGGTCAGGAATTTTTAAAAAGAGGAGCCTAATTTCAGGCACTCATAAATCCATATTTTTAGACCCAAAATAAATAGTCTTGGTTATCAAGAGCTGAACACCCAGTAGGATCTAACCAGTCAAATATAGAGTTAGAAGCCCCCATTTTTTAATATTAACCTTGTGATGTTTTTAATTAATTAGTTGAGGAATTTATTTTGTGAATTTTAAATAGCATCTTAACTCTGTGGATTTAAAAATAATGATAATTTAGGTCAAATGGTTACCTGGATTGACAGTGTTCTTCTGCACTTAGAGTTATCCCAAACAATCAGTGGTTCATTGACAGGTTGGTGTGCTAGTAAAGCTTTAATGTTGGTGCTGTCATCTTTCATTATTGCTTCATATAGTTTTGCTTGGAGTGGCTTAAATCCCTTCCGCCTACAGGAAGAAAGGGAGTAAGTGAAAGGATCAGAGTCAGTTGTGGGTGTGCTGGCTCCCTTGGTTATGTTACCCATGGTAAGATAAATTTAGTTTGTAGTGAGAATACATGGCCCAAAGAAAAGGCAGAATTTTGGACTCTGCCATGGGAACTGTATCACTCTTTGTGATGTTGCAAGATGTCTGGTTCTAGAACAGATTTGAAGTCTGGTTTTAAAGTTACAACTACCAGCAGAATACTAATTGATATTTGTCTGCTTCATATGTTTGTCGGACATAATTATTGTGATGTATTTTTAAGTATATAACATTCCCTCAGTGCTTGTGTAACATTTTAGAGTTGCTATAAAATAATCAAGATAATAAATGTGGACAATGCATTAAATCATTCACGGCTCCACCCCCTCACCCCAACCAGGGCAGGATTATTTTGTATAGTTCATTTATCAAGCAATAGGGTTTTTACTTCCCTTTTGGGGAATTGTATTGCATCCTAATACATTTCACTGTGGAGATTATTTTCTGGTATGCAGCCTAAATTTTCTATTAAATTTCATACCATACTCTTCTAACACACTAAATAATTCTCCTTTCTTGGTTTAGTTTGCAGGTATTTTAATTTTTTTTTAGCATTTTCTATCTTAATGGTCATATAGCCAAATTTAAATTTAACATATTAAGATATTTTAATCTTTCTTCATATATCAATACTTTCTGCCTCCTAATCCCTTGTGCTCTTTGCTAGACTCTTTGCAATTTATCAGTGTATTTCTGATAATGAGTTACCCAGAATTGAATGTCCTATTGGAGATGTGGTCACTAGAGCCATTTGGAGAAGAGGAACTGTTATGTTATGCTTCAGTATAGAGAGTCCACTTTTTTTTTTTGTTTGCTGCCCTATCATACATTAAATGGTCTAAATTTGCTGTGCACTATCATGCTAGATCTCTGTTTGTCAGATTTCCCCCTCCTGTTAAAGATCAGTTTAATATTATTTCCCCTCAAGTCTGTAAGCTTGTATTTTTTCCAATGTTAATTCTTGTTTTGTTATTCTTTGCCCATGTTTCTTTTCTCTCTAGAGCCTCTGGTGTTGTATGTCTGCCTCCACTGGTGTTTGCATCATCATCTGATATAACACCACCTGTGAATTTCATTTTTGCTCTCTTTTACTAGGTCGTTAATGCAGATGTTAAATAATTAGTAATTAACTATTATAGGTGTTGTTCGGTTTTATCATCCTGAAGACTAGAAGGAATATTACAATTTGTGGAACTTAAATAGAGAAACGTTACTTCAGAATACTAAAAAAAACATTTTTTTTAAAGTAAGAGATTGATACAGTCTATTTTTGTAGCCCAGAAATGTTTTTCTACATGGATCAGACCACCATGTGAAAATAGGAGATTTCGGACTGGCTTGCAGAGATATTATACAGGAAAACCCAAACCACTGGTTAACAACAGAGAAGATAAATGGTAATTAAAAAAACACATTAGGTTTTCAATTAAAAAATTAGCTATGCATTATTGAAAGGATTGTTTAAATCATTATCAATTTTTATAAATGAAACTGGAGACACTGAAGCAATTTAAATTCAGTTTCTTTTTTGTAGGACTAAAACATACTTCAGGAGTCGGTACTTGTCTGTATGCTTCACCTGAACAGTTGCAAGGATCTCACTATGATTTCAAGGTAGTGACAATTGTTTTTTCCTATAGAGTTTTAAAAATACTTTAGTGTGAAGTACTATCTGCCAAGCGTTTGTTATTTTGATGTACTTTCTTTAGGTTAACAGCGTGATTACCTTTGTCTTTGCTCCTTAAATACATCTTTTTCAAGAAATCATATGGCTTTGAATCTTTTCAGAGCTTAATTTTAAGATTAACATTTCTCTAAAAAGAAAAGATTTAAAAATGAATGACTTAAATGTAATGAAACAAATGTATACTTGTTTTTAAAAGAAATGCTTGTTAGGGAGTAGAAACAAAACTCTAGGCCTCCTGCTGGGCAGTTACACTGTTACTCTGAAAACTGTAGCTAGTAAAGTTTCCTCATTACTGGCTGACACCAAGGTTTCAGTTCTGCCTTTTTGTTGTGCACCTCCTGTGATGAGGTTGTTAATGTGTATGCTAAGACTTTCTTTAGCAAAGTGCCAGTCTGTTAACCTTTAGGATGCTGTGTTCAACACCTGATATTGTTTCCTAGAAACTGTGTACGCTGAAAATTTTATTTTGAATATAAATGTAACTGTAGACCTTTTTCCCCTTTTCCAGTCAGACATGTACAGTGTGGGTGTAATTCTTCTAGAACTTTTTCAGCCATTTGGAACAGAAATGGAAAGAACCAAAATTCTGACAAGTTTAAGAAATGGCCATGTTCCTAGTTCTTTTAGCAGCAAATGGCCAGTACAAACCAAGTATGTTAAGTTGCTAACCAGTGAGATGTCATCACAGAGACCAACTGCTGCTCAGCTTCTTGAAAGTGAACTGTTTCATAATACAGAAAATGTAAGTTATTTTAGTGCAGGATAAAGAAAACATACAGCTGAAAAAATGCATTTATGTAAGAGGAACATAAAAAATTGCATTGTGCTGACAGAGCTTTGTTCTCCCTCTGCCTGTTTGCATGCCCTTGTTGCTATTTTTACAACTTAAGGATGGTTTGAATGATGGAACAAATGTAGTGCTTTTCTGATTACTGTGCTTAAGACCACTGCATGAGAATGGAGTGTTACACCAGTGTTTCTAATCTTGTTGGTTTCGAAATATAAAGTTTTACTAATTAACATGCAACAATGAAAATAAGTTAACATATACAAGGTTTTGTTAGTTTTATCTGTTTTGCCGAAGGCATAATTTTTCAGGATTTTCACTCTTGTGCTTCTACCACAAAGCCTATCAGGAGATCCCTTACCACTTTAAGAAAAGGAGTACTTGTGGCACCTTAGAGACTAACCAATTTATTTGGGCATAAGCTTTCGTGAGCTACAGCTTACTTTATCGGATGCAAAGCTTATGCTCAAATAAATTGGTTAGTTTCTAAGGTGCCACAAGTACTCCTTTTCTTTTTGCGAATACAGACTAACAGGGCTGTTACTCTGAAACTTACGACTTTCGAATTTTGATCTTTTGAGTCACTGCTATGCTGGTTCAAGGGCTGTGCTCTAACCTCAGAACGTTTCAGTCATCTCCCTTTAAAACAGTGGTCCCCAAACTGTGGGATGTTTTCCCCCACTCTCCCCCAGGGGCATGCAAAGGTTGGGGAGGGCATGTGGCAAGGCTCAAGTTAGCCCCCATAGGAGTGGGGAGGGAGCGCCACTCACACCTGCTCTAGCTCCTCCCCCATGCCCAGTTCAGCCCCCAGCTCTGCCAACTGTCAGGGGTGCTGGAACAATTTGGATAGTGAGTGTGCTGAGAGCTATTAAACCAAACTGTAAATCTTGTATATAATGGAAACCACTTTTAGCTGGGGGTGCAGCAGCACCAGCTCCAGCACCTATGCCAGCTGTGCAGTAATGGGAGGGGGAATGTGGACAGATTCCATTACAGGGAGCAGGTGGCACGTGACAGGAAAAGTTCAGACACGACTGCAAGACATAAGCCACTTGGTATTGTAGCAGAAGGAAAAATCCATCCCCTAGTGCTGTAGCTAACAAATGTCTGCTACTGCCATCCCTATCATCAGTGAAACTTGTATTTCTTCTGTCTGTGGAGTAAGTTAAATTTTCAAGGGGGAAAACATTTAGTTGGCTTGGTGTATTAGCTAGTGGCAAGCAAATTTAAGAGGGATTCTTCCAATATGACTTTTCTTAAACTGTCTTTTGCTTTCAGGTTATTTGTAGTCTACAGCAGAAGGTGATGCAGCAAGAGGAAGAAATTGAAAAGCTTAAGGAGAAAATAAAATTGCTTTCAAGAGAAAAAGAGAGAGAAGATAGGCACAAGAGGCTTGGTTCTCCAGTTTAAGTAGAGTATCAGACTGTATATACATGAGTAGCTCAGTAAAACCTATACAATTATGTAAAATTTTTTATATAAATGTCAAAACAGCTGTCCTGTGTCTGTACTTTAATGGTATTTGTCTTTCAGGCATAATTTAGTTATGCCCTGTCAGATGTGGTTTCTCTGTCATTTCACCTGTTACTGTAAGGTCACTTCTGGAGGTGTAGTACAGATTGACAGAGCCAGAAGAGTACTCAGAAGTCACCTATTACAGGACAGGCCCAACAAAGAAAATAACAGAACACCACTAGTCATCACCTTCAGCCCCCAACTAAAACCTCTCCAATGCATCATCAAGGATCTACAACCTATCCTGAAGGACGACCCATCACTCTCACAGATCTTGGGAGGCAGGCCAGTCCTTGCTTACAGACAGCCCCCCAACCTGAAGCAAATAGTCACCAGCAACCATACAACAGAACCACTAACCCAGGAACCTATCCTTGCAACAAAGCCCGTTGCCAACTGTGTCCACATATCTATTCAGGGGACACCATCATAGGGCCTAATAACATCAGCCATACTATCAGAGGCTCGTTCACCTGCACATCTACTGATGTGATATATGCCATCATGTGCCAGCAATGCCCCTCTGCCATGTACATTGGTCAAACTGGACAGTCTCTACGTAAAAGAATAAATGGACACAAATCAGACGTCAAGAATTATAACATTCAAAAACCAGTTGGAGAACACTTCAATCTCTTTGGTCACTCCATTAGACCTAAAAGTTGCAATTCTTCAACAAAAAAAACACTTCAAAACCAGACTCCAACGAGAGACTGCTGAATTGGAATGAATTTAATTTGCAAACTGGATACAATTAACTTAGGCTTGAATAAAGACTGGGAGTGGATGGGTCATTACACAAAGTAAAACTATTTCCCCATGTTTATTACCCCCCTCCCCCACTGTTCCTCAGATGTTCTTGTCAACTGCTGGAAATGGCCCACCTTGATTATCACTACAAAAGGTCTGTTCCCCCCTGCTCTCCTGCTGGTAATAGCTCACCTTAAGTGATCACTCTTGTTATAGTGTATGGTAACACCCATTGTTTCATGTTCTCTATGTATATAAATCTCCCCACTGTATTTTCCACTGAATGCATCCGATGAAGTGAGCTGTAGCTCACGAAAGCTTATGCTCAAATAAATTGGTTAGTCTTTAAGGAGCCACTAGTACTCCTTTTCTTTTTGCGAATACAGATTAACACGGCTGCTACTCTGAAATTTATAAATTACATGTCATGCTTCTTTATAAGATGTAAATGTTAAGTACATTTGTCTATGTAGTTGGTAGAGGGAATTCTGAACACAAAACACTCCAAAATTAGCTTGCTAGAATGCATCACTGGGTTGTGGGGCTGCCTGGGCACTGCAACCTGGTGTAAGGGGTCACAGCCTTGCTCAGGCTTGGCCTAACCGTGCCTCCATCATGATGCGGGGAGCTAACTGGGCCAAAGTTTGAGTGGCACTGTGACCCTCTGTGCCAGGTCAATTGCCACTGACATGGATTTGGCCACACTGCCACAAAGCTGAGCTATGCCCAAGTTTTAGTTAGGAGTATATAGTAAAAGTCATGGAGAGGTCACAAATGTAGCCTTAGTTATTGGTATTCTCCATTAAGTAGTAGCTCCCCACTGTACCCTTTCCCCCTAGTGGGTTACTATCCATTCTAGCCCCCTGCCCCCCCATAGGCACTGTGACTGGAGCTGTTTTTTAGTGGCCTCTGATCACACACCTCTCCCCAGTTGCCAGTGCAGGGGAGTGCCTAATGTTTACATCTTAGCATTTTAGCTCTAAGCCTCCTAGATCTCTGTGCAGGATAGCTTGGGGTCAAAACATGCCCTCAACACTTACAACCACTAGTCTAACATACAGCTCTGGCACCACAGGCTATTGTGTTTATTTTAATCTCATACAAATAAGATTACAAGCAAAAGGCAACTGTGATGTCTTTATTGGTATAAGATTTTACAATTGATCAAAGACTTCAAAAAACAATCTCACTAAAATACATTTTAGACGAGACTTTCACAGCAGGCATGAGGTGGAATAAAACTACAGAATACCTCTTTGAAGAGTGCAAACTCATTTTAATAGTTTAAGGGCACTGTTGAAAGGTACCAAATTCTCACAAGACTTCATCCATTTCTGTACATTGGCTGGGACAGCATTAGAGCTACTTGTCTGCTGAAGTGCACACCACGCCACGATGTCTGCTACAGTGAGTTCATTTCCCCCCAGCCAGGATGTCTTGCCAAGGGTGGTGTTCATGGAGCGTAAGACTGCTGCTTTTTCTTTATTGCTACCTTCCTTCAGCTGGAAGATGGCTGTATCCACCCAACTGTCTATCAGAGTTGAAGTGATTACATTATGCTTCTGGCCAAATAAGGAGAACAAAAATCTAGCAATATTTCCTTCTCCTTCAATGGGACACATGGTTTGAATGCTGAACTTCATCTGGGGCTTGGGAACTGAAATTAAGACAAAAATAAGAACACTTGGCATCACAAATGTTTACATTACATATAGGGAGAAGGTTCATTAGTAGTAGAGGCAGGGTTGCTAGTGCTGCTTATTAAAGTTTTCCCTAGAAGACCCTTTTTTCAGTTATTTATAACTGGCCCTGTTGGGTTGAAGTTTTCCATTCTAGGTGTCTGTCTCAGTCTCAAGGTTTTTTTGTTTTTTTTAAAAAACACATTTGAGCTGTTTCCAAGAATGAGTCTAGGAAAAAATACCTTTTGCTTCTGTTAAGTTCAGCCTACCTTTTCAGGAAGAAGTTCTAGCACCACCTCCTTCCTCCACTGCCCAATACTATGGAGCAGGGCCCTGAAGTTTGGGAAAGAGGAGGGCTTTTGCTGTGATAATACATCCAAATTTGGCCAAGCTCTAAGCCTTTAAAAAAATCAGTTTCCACATGCTCAGTAGGGACTTAGATTTTAACAGCTAAATTCCTTGAAGATTCTGTTCTCAGTGGGCATGCTGCCATTTGAGGCTGAGCAGAACTTTCCCTGTAGTGAATTCTGGACTGTGCTAGGTCCAGGAAACTGCTTAAGAGCAGGTACCTAACTCTCTAATGCTTTCCGTGATTCATTGGGCCTAGGCAATGTGGAGGTGACAGTTGGTTGATTCCAACAAAGAGTGCCAAGGGCTAGGAGAGGAGTCTTTTTGCCCACTAGACTCCACTCCACAGAGCCTGGAATGAAACCCAGCGTGCTTGAGTGTCAACAAATATCTGTGCAGCTTTCAGACAAAGTGTACCCCACTCTCAGGCTGGTACACAGAGGATACCTACTACTTCTATCAGTTACTCCATAAACTCCAGGGGCAGAGGTCTGTGAGGGTTCCCGCTCTACTGATGAATAATGCATGGATTCAAGATGATGCTATCCAACAGAATTTGTTTTCAGGGGTTATTTGTGTATACCTTTCTTGCTTTTTGAATATTGCAACCTTAATTCAGCCAACTTGTGTATATATATTATGGTAGTCTTTAATTATATATGTATAATTTAATTATATGATCACACTTTTCCCCACAGGATCCCTGCTTCATTCAGTACTCTGAGCAGCTCTTCAATATTGCTTTCTTATTGCTCAATGCATGGCCCCATGCCTGCCTTACTGCATGCTATTCAAGAACTGCTTTTAAAAAAAGAATGATTCATTTCCTTTTGAGCTTTCCCATGGTGCTTACCACTATAATATTGGAGTGCCTTCCCAAATCAATTTATTTTAACAACCCTGTGGCACCTTAGAGACTAACAAATTTATTAGAGCATAAGCTTTCGTGGGCTACAGCTTACTTCGTTGGATGCATAGAATGGAACATATAGTAAGAAGATAGATATATGCACACACATACAGAGAAGGTGGAAGTTGCTATACAAACTATAAGAGGCAAATTACAAAATCACTTTAAACAAAAAAAATTCTGCTCACCTGCTCTATTAAAGGATCTTTCATGCATGCTCAAGAGCAGCACTCAACTCAAGCCTACTCCTTCCTCACTTTTCTGTGTACACACCTGCCTCTGCTATTTCATCTTTGTTGCTGCTGTTACTGGTATATAGGGTTGCCAGCTGTCTAATCGCAAAAACCCAAATACCCTTGCCCCACCCCTGCCTTGAGGCCATGCTCCTGTCCCATCCCTTCTCTGAGTCCCTGCCCCCATTCACTCCATCCTCCCCTCCCTCCATCACTCGCTCTCCCCCACTCTCACTCACTTGCACCAGGCTAGGGAAGGGGGCTAAGGTGTGGGAGGGAGCCTGGGCTTTAGGAGGGAGTTTGGATGCAGGAGGAGGTGTGGGGTCAGGCTCTGGGAGGGAGTTTGGTAGGTCTGCTGAAACAGTTTGCATAGTGGGGGTGTTGAGAGTCATTGAACCAAACTAAACCCTGTATATAATGTATATAATGCAGCAGCACCCCCAACACTACTAGTTCCAGCACCTATGGAGTTTGGGTGAGGGAGGGGGTGTGGGGTCAGGCTCTGGGAGGAAGTTTGGGTGCAGGCTCTAGGCTGGGGCAGGGGATTGGGGTGCAGGAAGAGGTCAGGGGGTCAGAGCTTACCTCGGGCGGCTCCCAAAAGTGACCAGCACATCCTTCTAGCAGTGGGTCTCCGCAAGCAGCGTCCCTACAGCTCCCATTGGCTACAGTTCCTGGCCAGTGGGAGCTGCGGAGTCAGCACTTGGGGCGGGGGTAGCACGCAGAGACCCCCTGCCCTCCCCCAAACCCAGGGGTACAGGAATGGTGCCAGCTGCTTCCTGGAGCAGTGCACAGCCACGGCAGGTAGGGAGCCTGCCTTATCCCTGCTGCCGTGCCAGACTGTTAGTGCCCAAAATCTTCCGGTTTGGCTGAAGTAGCCTCCGGAGATCAAGTGTGATACCAGGAGACTCCTGACGAAACCAGGAGGGTTGGCACCCCTACATTTCTTTCCTAGCTGAGGAAGAGCATGCTCGTGGAAGCTCCTTCCAGAGCAGCAGATGAGGGATACACCTGAACAACACACATTTGAGCATACACAAACTGCTGTCAAAAGGAAACACAGAAAAAAGGCTCTGATAGTTCTCTTTTAGTAACCCTAGGAATTACTTGTAGCAATAGTAGGTACAAAATTCACATGGAAGTGTGATTTTTCAAATTGAATGACCTTTTAAATGCTGTGTTCATCTGAAGCAAGTGCTTGAAATTAGAACTATTTAACCATTTGCAAGCCAACACTCCCCTTCTGTAAATTAGATGCTGTTCTTACCATTCTTCCAAATGAGAGTGAAGCCCAACTGGTACTCGTGACGTGATTGTTTCCTAGTCTGCTCACCAAAGCATTTCAAGAGGTTTTCTGGCACACATTTCACTGATGAGTGTGTATGAACAGCTGATAAAATCTTATAACGCTCACACAGCAGACTGTGCAGTACTAACAGTGACAATGGAGGTTGAGAAGGGTTTGCATTGATCACAATATCTCTCAGAGCATCATAATCCTGCACCAAAAGTAAATAATATTTAGCAGATATTAATGTGTAACTCCTCATTGCACTGCAGAGACATTCAATAAGTACATTTTGGTGTGGAACAAGAAATTTATCAGGCCATGTAGTTGTATATCGTAAACCTTATAGCATTCCATTTATTTTTTAACATTTACAATATCTGCTTAAGTAACTTCCTTACCAAAGAGTAATATTTCTAAAATAAAAAACACAGTGCTCATTATGAGTCAAAACCTGGTTCTAGCTGAAGTCCAAGGTAAAGAGTCCATTAACTTCAGCAGAACTAAGATTTAGTGCCATGGCCATAATTTCAAGATCAACTAGTCCAGCTTACAGTTCTGTGATCCGGAGGTTTCAAATAACCCAAACTGAACAGATTTTATTTTAAAGAGCAGTAGTAGGTCTTTGTACATATCAGTTTTGAGTATCTCAAATTTTACTTAGCCTGCAGTTTTTTACCCTTCTTATTCAAACCTGGATGCAAAGCAAATTAACTACTGATCAGAGACCTCTTCATGAAAGGTAATTCATTCACTGGACACAAGTATATTGATAATATACCAATCTGGACTTGCCTTCCCAAGCATTGAATCTAGGTCTGCTGTGTTTGCAGTCAAAGGAGCACATTCATCAGCTTGGATTATATTCGTTACATCAAAGTCGGCATCTGGTGTCTGTATCATTTTTGAGAGCCCATCGACAGCAGTTTTAAGTTCATACAAGCGTTTTAAGATCTCTTCTTGGCGGGATTCAAGTGCTAGAAGTGATGGGTCAACCTCTTCCTAGAGGGAAAGAATTAGATTAAATTAATTTTCACTCAAATCCAATACATCAATACAATTAATGTGTATCATTGAACGAACTGTGCACAAGTCTCATACGAATTTATGTTGACACTAGTCACATCAAACCTTTCATTTCAACACACTATGGAGAAGTTTTAAAAATATCCTAAAGATGTCAGGGAAACAGAAAGGTCAGGCAACTGGAAAGGAAGAGCTGGAACTTTTGGCACCCAGGTAGGCAAGCTGGTTTGAGACTGTGCGTAAAGAACATAAAATTGATGTCTGCTAAAATAATCAGCAAATAGTTGACAATGTTGACATTTATACTGCCATATTTAGGTTTTGAGTAGATAATCCATTAAGATGCATAGGGAATTAACATCTCTCAAAAATATTGTTGCAGACTGGTACCAAACTCAGGACATTTATGCTCAAATAAATTGGTTAGTCTCTAAGGTGCCACAAGTACTCCTTTTCTTTTTTCAGGATAACAATGCTATCACCTTACATTTGATTCACATTCTATGGTTACCTTCACAGCCATAAAGGCAAGACACAACATCTTAATTTCAAAAAATAAAACAGACTCTGAAACACCCTTCCACGAAGAGAGATGGAGTCCAGGCCAAGGAACCCCGAAGGCTTTGCCTATGACTCTCTGTGGCCCCAAGAAAGACGTTTTACCTTCTTGTCTCAGTTTCCCCACTAGTAAAACAGAGACTAGTAAGATCCGCAGAGGGCTTTGAGAGTACAGGTCCCACAACATTCAGCGTTCACACAGTCAGACCCCGTGCGACTACGGGCAGGCAAACTTCACTGCTGACAAAGGAGGCGCGGCGTTATCAAGACGCTGCAGAGCACGCAGCCGGGCAGGCCGGGACAGAGCTCCACCAGACGAAGGTTTCCCGGAAGTGGCCACACAAAGCAACGGTTGGCTTCCCCCAGTGCAGAAACTGAGGAGACCCCCTCCCCACCCCCGGGCTCGAGGGTTCCGCGGGCTGCCTGGATTCTCGCCCCCGCCCCCACAACGGAGACGGGTCCCTCCCTGCGGGGAAGACTCCACAGGGCCCGGCTCCAGGGGCCGCTTAGACCCTTCCCGGGAGGAAGCGGGCCGGCCTCACCGGGGACAGGGGCAGGACGAGGGACCGCTCCCTCTCGGCGCAGGGGCAGGCAGTCGCCATGGCTGCCACCCGCCCCAGCCTAGAAGAAGCCCACCCCCCGCCGCTCCCCGCAAGGAGGCCTCCATTCCGCTCGCGTGCGGCGGCCGCGCTCCTCAGGAGCCCTCCTCCCGCTCGGCTCCTACCTGGTGCAGTGGCGCAGCGGCCGCCGGGCCGCGGTGCAGGTTCTGCATCGGGTACATACAGGTGGGGAGCTGCTCGGCCCGCACCGCCCCGGGCGCCCCGTGAAAGGGCCTCACCTTGTACATGGGCATCGCGACAGCCCCGCACCTGGCCCGCCTGACTGAGTCAATCACTCTACGCCGCCACCGCAGCAGGCACCGGCCCAGAAGCTGCCCGCCCACCTCAACCTGGCCTCCATTGGGCCACGGACAAGTCCCTCACACCAAAGCACAAGCTATTGGTCCAACTAGAACCCCCTCCCCTCCCCGCTCCTTTACCCTCATCCCACTGGTCAGAATGAGTGACTGATGCAACCAGGTGGATCTCAATAGGGCGAAGAGCAGAGATCCCTCTGCCGATTGGGCAGACCGGTCAGCCAATCAGTAGGCGGGAAAATGGAGCTTGCTTCCGATTGGAGAATATGATTTCCTAGTGGCCAATGATCGCGCGGGGGTGGAGCCTACAGGAGTTGTGCTGCTGTGGGCTCTGTCCCAGGCGGCTTAACGTTGGCGCGCTGCTGGCCTGTGTCCCAGGAGTCGTGCCTGGCCGCCTGCGTGCCGGGAGCAGAGACTCTATGGAGGCCCCGGCACCCTGGTGAGGCCCGTTCCCCGCGGTGGGGGGAGGTGCTCGTGACTAGGAGGCGTCTGAGGGCTCCTCTCCCTGCACCCGGAGGTGGCTTCATCTTCCCCTCGGGGGTGGCGCGCGCGGGGCCCTCCTCCGGCGGCGCGCGGCCGTGCCGTGCTCCCACTATGCCCTTCTGGCACCCTAAAGCTGCATCAGCCAGTCAGCCTAACACACTAAGGGGGGAGATGAGAGAGGGCTATAAAATCATGACTGGTGTGGAGACAGTAAATAAGAAAATGTTATTTACTCCTTCTCAGAACACAGGAACTAGAGGGTACCCAATGAAATTAATAGTCAGCAGGTTTAAAACAAACAAAAGGAAGTATTTCTTCACCTCAGGCACAGTCAACCTGTGGAACTCCTTGCCAGAGGATGTTGTGAAGGACAAGACTATAGCAGAGTTCAAAAAAGAAAGGTCCATCAATAGCTATTAGCTAGGATGGGCATGGATGGTGTCTAGTCTCTATTTGCCAGAAGCTGGGCATGAGTGACAGGGGATGGATCCCTTGATGATTACCTGTTCTGTTCATTCCCTCTGGAGCACCTGGCATTGGCCGCTGTCGGAAGATGGGATACTGGGCTAGATAGACCTTTGTTCTGACCCAGTGTGGCCGTTCTTATGTAGATGCTTGGTATGTCTACAGAATTACTTTTTTTGTCAATGTAGTTAATCCATCTCCATTAGTGGCAGTAGATAGATCAGTATAAGATTTTTTCCATTGACACAGGTGTTTCTACTTTGGGGTTAGGTTGACCTAACTATGGTGATCATGTGGTGAAATTTTTCACAGCCCTGAGTCAATCTAATTATTTAGCGCTGGTCTACTGTAGAAACTTATATCAGTATAGCTACATCTCTCAGGGTGTGAAAAATCCACACCCCTAAGAGACCTAGCTATACTGACCTAACCCCCCAGCATAGACAGTGCTAGGTTGACAGAAGAATTCTTCTGTTGATCTAGCTACCAACTCTCAGGGAGGCAGATTACCTCTATGGATGGGAGAAGCCTTCCTGTTGGTGTAGGTAGTGTTGCTGAAGCTGTGCTGCTGTAAATGTTTTAAATATAGACATACCCTTAATCTGTGGTAGGCTAGTGCAGGGTCCGTTCACAGCCTAGCTTGCCGCAAACTAAATGTTTGCGCAGACAAGCCCTAACACTCATGAGACTGCACTGTAGCTGGAAGCCTCTACTTGGTTCTTCACTGTGTGTTTTTAGTTGCCATAATTGCGGTGAGGGAAGTAGTACTGAATGATAGCAACCTTTTTCACATCTAATTCTTAATCGCTTTTTTTCTTTTAGTGCACAGCCTGCTAAAGCCATCAAGCCTATAGATCATAAATCAGTTCACCAGATCTGTTCAGGACAGGTTGTACTGAATCTAGGCACTGCGGTGAAGGAATTGGTGGAAAACAGTGTAGATGCTGGAGCTACTAATATTGGTAAACTTGTTATTTTAATTTCATGTGAGACTAACACTTGGTACTCATATACTGCTTTGTAACTTCTGAGTGCTCTGCACCTGCAAACAGTTCAGGACAAATGCTTTGCATTTGACCAGGTATGTTTATAGCCATTTTACAGATGGGAAAACTAAGGCATAGAGCATTTGGGGTCCCAGTTCTACAGTTGGATGTGCAGAGGCTGTAGTACTTTATTTCCATGGCTGGGTCCAAAGTAGAGTTGCCCAATGTTATATAAAATTAATGGGATTACTATTGTGTAAAGTTAAGCATAGGCATAAAAGTTTGCGGGATTAGACCTGTTTTGGAAGCTTGCTGCAGCATGTCCTACACTGCTAGAAAACCAAATGTAATCAGAATCTGACATGGAATCCAGCCTAGTTACCACCATTTGATGGCTGTTCAGTGGACTATCAGAAATTAGTTTGGTTTAAGTCTAGTTCCCAATGGACAAGTTTCCGCATCACAAAAATTACAGCCGTAATTAACGTTAACTGATACTCTCATCAGAGATACAAGGTGAGGTAATATCTTTTATGGACTAACTTCTGCTGGTGAAAAAGACAAGCTACACAGAGCTCTTCTTCAAGTCTCTGCAAGGAGGCCAGGGATCTGGATGGAGATGGAGACTCAACTATTAGTGTATCATGTGTGAAGTGCTTCCTCCATGTTAGAGTTCAGACATGTTAACAAAGCAGCATGAGGAAGCTTGTGTTGCTGCTTATTCTTAACCTCTTCCAAGAAACAGAGGATTTTAGGGTCCAGGCTGGCAACTTTTATGAGCAGAAGACTCTAATATGTGCATGAAAATTTAAAAAAATTGAGCTAATCTAGCAGAAAGTACAGGGTTGATTTGGAATTGAATAACTTAACTCTTGAAAGCTGTGAATCTTGTTTAATTTGATTCAGAAAACAAATGGCTGTTGAAGAGTTTACAATGCATTATTGACTTTGTGATGCTATACATTCTAAATATTGCTCATGAACACTGAATGAAAACCATCTTTTTTACAATTTTTAGACCTAAAGCTTAAAGATTATGGAACAGATCTTATAGAAGTTTCAGATAATGGTTGTGGAGTAGAGGAAGAAAACTTTGAGGGCTTAAGTAAGTTAAATTCTTCACAATTTATGTTTGTTCTAAATGTTTGAGAATATTTATATTAGGTATAAACTGTGATTTATCTGTCAAACTGATAACTGCAGTGAGAAAACCACTTCTTTCTTATAAAATTCAAGTTTAATCTCTTTAAGATGTTACTTAACCTTTCTAGAATGACACATGTTCCTGCAAGAGTTGTGGTAAAACTAGTTTTATTATCCATCCTGGTGTCATTATGATTATGGTACATACACATGTGAAGACCAGAACCTAATTATGCCTTAGAGTGGGGTGAACAGTGTGTGTGCGTGTAGGGGGGGAATTGTTGCATATGTTTATTCAGAGTCTCAAGGAAATTTTGATTCAGCTGTGTTCATTACTCTTTCATGTTCACTTTCTTTAAAAGTTCAAGCAGTCACATTTTACAAGTATAACTATTAATGAAAAATGAATTTGAAGCTTGAATATTTGCTGAAAGCGAGCTTGAAATTGTATATTTGAAGTAAAATTTTCAATTTGTAGATTTTAAGTCATCCAAACAGGAAGCAGAAACAATACTATGTGACTTATGTAACTAACCAACACTTCAAAAATGGCAAATATTCTCAACAAACCGTTTGCAAAGGATCTGCAGACTAAAATTTATTTACTGAAGGCATAAATAATTTGGAATTACATTGGAGAATTTTGCAGATTATTTGCAAGTAGAAAACGGGGGCAAAAATAGTGAATAGTTGGTTAATTATCTACTTGACTCTACTATAGTTACATAAAAGATAGTATAAGCATCAAAGTTTTCTGTTTCTTTGGGAAGATACAAAATATACCTTCATACATCAATGTCATTTTGGAAAGATATGATACAATTACACATATTTTAAATACATTTTTCTAGCTCTGAAATATTATACTTCCAAGATACAAGATTTCTCTGATCTAATGCATGTTGGAACATTTGGATTTCGAGGTGAAGCTCTGAGTTCACTGTGTGCGTTAAGGTAATAATATTGTCCTTCATTAGTTATTAATGAAACAAGACTTTGGAAACTTGTAATTGGGTTATTTCTCAACTAAACAAGAACCCAATTATTTGTTTTTCTCCTTTATTATCTTATTTTTTAATTGGGTAAATTTGTTGGAATTAAGATCTCTTTGCAATACAAAAATAACAGTTTAATTAATGTATTAATTAAATTATTAATTTATTTGTTAAATTATTACTTACAATATTTAATTTATTAATGATCCAGACCCAGCAAATCTGGACAGGATTAAATTGTATTATAACTTGGTTAAAAACAAGTTTACCTTGATATAGTAATCTGCCTAGTTTAAAGAATATTTTTGTAACGCGGTTACAATGCACGTGGATGAGACCAAACTCTGCTGGGTCTCATGTTATTCAGTTGAGCTGCAACCAAATTAACAATTGTTAAAATGTATTGTTTTGTTTTGTATAGATATTCTATGGAATATATGTTCAGGGACAATCCATTTAAGCGGTGATTTTTCTTCTTACCACAAATAACTATAACTTTAAATGGAAAATCCAATAAGTAGTACAATGTTAGAACAGCAGTAGCTATGGTTAGGTGGAAGGTTGTCAATTTTTAAAGCATCCCTATATAGTAAAGTACTGAAGGCGTATAGAAGTGCATTCCTGAATCCGGGCCTACATTAAGGAAAAAAAAAAGACCATTCATACTCTAATTGCAAAAAACCCCAAGATGTCCTTTGGCTCTTTTAATGTGCAGTATCCTTCATTGTAAATACAGTGATTTATCATGTAAACATAACAAATTAGTGGAGGCTTCTGCAATTATTGAAGACTGAGTATCTTGACTCCTGCAGTTATAACAGTTAGATATTTATTGTGATCTCCCAGCATCCAGAGACACTTTAATTGTGAATAACCTCCTATTAACTTAGAAGCGGTCAACTTTCACAATTTACAGGAATCTATTGAAATATGTAGGACTCAGCAAAGCATTCTGTATAAACCTACATGGCTGAATAAATTGATCCAAATATCAGTGATTGATGAAATAATGTTTTGAAATTGACATAGATTTATCCCAAACTGCAAAGACTGCCTGAATCCATTCAGCATCCACAATCCTTTTTAGCTGTAAGTTCTGTATAAAGGAAACAAATTGTTCAGATAACACATAATTGATGCCCTGATTCTCCAAAGAGATATGCACTTCCTTAACATGAAGCATCTGATTAGTCTTATTAAACTCACAATTTTAAAGTTAAGCACATACATAAGGCTTTGCAAGGGCTATGTTTTGCAATGCATTTTGATCCTCAGGTGCTGTGCAAAGGCAAAGTATTATTCTTCAAACATTTGCTTTTTTGTAGTTTGTAACTCTTTAAAACTTTGTTTTATGATTTCTCTTGAATTAGCTGCGTGTTGGAAATAAGTGCAGTGTTCCCATACAGTCTTGTGCATCACAAATATTACAGTGTTTTGTGATTGCATTAGAAAAGTAGTATCCAAGTAGCATGAAATCAAAATCAAAAGCCCAACATCATGGTCTATCTACAAGATGTATGTAAGGGATAAGAACTTAGATTTTTGCATTGTAACTAGGAAAATTAGGAAGGTCTGCACAGTGTTGTTTGTGTTTTTATGAATACTCTTGGTTAAAAATCTTAAAGGGGAAGTGAAATTTGCTTCTTAGAGAATTTATTTGTGGTACGAAGTTTCAATCCAGAACAAATATTTATCTATTAGAAAATGTTACAAAAGGGAGTTAATAATGTAAACTCTGATTTAACCTTAATTAAAGTTGTGTGAATGGTGCTGGCATAATGTGAATAGAAATACCTGAAGTTTTCGGTACTGTAGACGGGATAAAGAAAAGCGACTGTTTAATTAATAATCCTATTGCCTCTTTTTCCCTCTTCCAGTGATGTTACCATTTTTACTTGTCACAAATCTGCAAAGGTTGGAACTCGTCTGGTATTTGATCGCAATGGAAAAATTACTCAGAAAACTCCTTACCCACGACAACAGGGAACAACTGTTAGCGTGCAGCAATTGTTTTATACCCTGCCAGTGCGGCACAAGGAATTTCAACGAAATATTAAAAAGGTGTAGTGAACTGGAAATTCTGCTTTTAAAAAATGTGATAACCTGCAAATCTAAACCTTGTAAAAATAAATACAGATAATTTAAATACATATAATTCAAATCATTCTTTCCTTTATATCTTGGTATACCTTAGTGCTAGAGAGAGTTGATTAGCTCAGACATTTTATTCTAGAACTTTATCTCTTTCAACATAAGTAATAAGATGTGGTCTAAGATTCTTCTCTTTTCAATCTAACTTCTCATTAGTGGTACTAACATTTACTTTAAGTGTTGGTTTGATGCATCTAAATCTTGCATACTTTTTCATCTATCGACTCTATATTTACATTATAATATTATACAGATCTTTGTGAAATAATAAAACGGACTCTCCCTTTTGCCTTCCTTACGTATTTTACACAGATTTTATGTAGAACTACATTAACAAAACTTTCAAATTTGAGAAAGAAAGCAAGATAGGAATGAGCATTGCATAATTAAAATTTGAAAATGTAGTGTTTTAAATTACCTACTTAATATATATCTTGTAAATATGGTTTAATCTTCCTCTTATTTTTTGCATGTAAAAATCAAACTGTTTGCAGGGTTTCTGGAAGTTGTAGCTGAATCTCAGAATAAAGCTATACAACCCGGTTTGGAAGTGAGGAAAAAAATGTGACGTACGCAAAGATAGACATTTTAAAATGTCTAAATAGGATAGCCTATTAATGTGTTTTCTGTTTCATAAAAATATTCAATTTTTGTTTCTTTAATAGGAATATGCAAAAATGGTCCAAATATTACAAGCATACTGTATCATTTCAACGGGAGTTCGAATTAACTGCACCAATCAGGTTGGCCAAGGGAAAAAACACTCAGTGGTGTGTACCACTGGAAGTTGTAGTCTAAAGGAAAACATTGGAGCAATATTTGGGCAAAAACAGGTAATACTGTAGGAAAGGGAGAAAAAGCAGCTGCAAGAATATGTTAAAATCTAATTAAATACAGTATGAATAAAGATGCTGTATAAACCATTATGCAGGAAGCTGTCTTAAGGTATAGGAGGAAGAGTGTAATAATCATTGTGCTCTAGCACACCCTATAGTTTGAATAAGAGAGTGCAGTTTCCACAGACTGCTTTTTTTGTTTGTTGTCACAGTTTTTTACCTTCTTTGCAGAAAGAGAGATACAGAATGGTGGGATGAGCGTAAATCTTAATACCTCTGTTGAGACTGGTAAAATTAGTATTCTAATAAGTGCTTGAGAGAGATTAAGCCTGGTTATCTGTTAATTTTTGTGATATATGGACCACAGGTATCCTCTCCAATCCTCAAAAGCATAATTATAAAAATGTTAGCATGGTGTGCTGTGGAAGACTCGCTTTGCAGGGTAGAAAGATGTCTGAGTTTTGCAGCCTTTCGCTATGATATTTAGAAGCTTATTCTTTAAAGTTGTGGGCTATCTTCCAAACTGGAATAGCAGTCAGCAGATGTAGACATTTGCAGCTTGATGCTTAATAAATGTTTGCTATAAATAAATCTGTTATAACTATCTCGTGGAAAGAAGTAGAAAAAGGAAGACAAAAGCAGTAAATGCACTCTTGCCCCCAGCCCTATGTCATAGCTATCAAGCATTTTTACTCCATTGGCTGGTGGGGTTACTAATGAGTGATATTGTACTAAGTATCTCCTCCCATTCTGGGGCCCATTTGTGCTATTCCATGCAATGCTCCTAACTCCTGTTCCTCCTGAGAGTGAGTGTCCAGACCAAAATGTAATTGGATGTCCTCCATGGGTCAGCCAACTAAAATGTTAAGTTACATGTATCTATTTATATACTACTGCACCTTTAAGACCAAAGTGCTGAATCAAAAACAGAAAAAAGTATGTGTGTCCTAACTGAGAAACTGCATTAAGATTTGTTTCAGAGTAACAGCCATGTTAGTCTGTGTTCACAAAAAGAAAAGGAGTACTTGTGGCACCTTAGAGACTAACCAATTTATTTGAGCATAAGCTTTCGTGAGCTACAGCTCACTTCATCGGATGCAAAGCTTATGCTCAAATAAATTGGTTAGTCTCTAAGGTGCAACAAGTACTCCTTTTCTTTTTACATTAAGATTTTTTTATTGAAGAAAATTATATCTGTGTTTCAGGTACCTTGTGTTTCAAATGGGATGTCTTATAAATTGTATTATCATTCATTCAGAACATACAAATTTATCTGATGACGTTGTCTTCTGATATGGCATGAATCTTGATTGGCTCATTTATGGCTGGGAAGTCTGAAGCTGAATAAATAATACTATTTTTTCCGTCTTGAATAGGCTTAGTGAGTGAGTGTTGGCATGAAAGGGGGAGCAGAACACTTAACATTGGAATTGTGTGTCAAATACAGGTTAAGAAGAAGAGTTTGTTAGGGATTTATACTTTTGCATGTGCTCTTTAACAGTGTAACTATAACCTGTTGTGTGCTTGAGGGTACTTCCTTTGTTCAGTCTGGCCAGTCATCTTTTAAAAAATATAATTACCATGTGCCAAGTTGGTTGTGATCCTGACAATAAAACAAGGAACTGAAAAGAAGGCCATAGTTATAATTGTTTAATCAATTATCATCTTTCTGACTGAAGTTAAACTTTAACAAAGGCAAAAATGAATGAAAAACCCACTGACTTTAAATCACTAAAATGATCTTTGATGTTCTTGCACCAAGGAATAGCTATGAATTTAAATTTCTTTCAGTTGCAAAGCCTCATTCCCTTTGTTCAACTACCTCCTAGTGAAGCTGTTTGTGAAGAATATGGCCTCAAATCCACTGATACGCCACAGAATCTTTATTCGTAAGTGGGAAGCCACTGCTGTCAGAAATGCATTTTAAGATGGTAATTGATTTAAAGGAAATCCAAGGTTTCAGGTGGTTTGCAGTGACTAGAAAACTTAGAAAAGCACAGTTGATACCTATCACATTACAACTGTGGAAATAAATAATTTAGCTTGTTTTACGTAGTTTGTTTCCATGTTACAACTCAGGATTAAGATTAAACCAGTTAAGTGTATGTGGAGAAGGAGGGATGGGGCTGATATTTCTTGGTTTACCCTAATTTTCTGCTGAATTAGTGACCACATGTAGTGTTCTGAATAATTATATATTATGGGTCAAATTGTGCCTTCATTTATGCCTGTACATCATCACTGAAGTCAGTACAATTGCCTGGGTGTAAGACAAGGTAGAATATGGTCCAACTTGAGTAAAGAAGTTCTTTTAAATTAAAAAGTGCAGTTTTTTAGAATTTATAATGGTTAATATACAAGAGATTTGTGAACAACCATATAAATGCTTGGGTTTACCGTGTCCTCAAAATCAGTGTCACAGTTGACTCTCCTTAAGGCAGAAAAAGCATGAATGCAGCTTTTTCTGAAGTCAGTGAATGCTACTCTTTCAGTTGGCTGGAGAGCTTGCTAGTGGTAAACTATTAGCCTTTGCTAAGCTGGGGTGAGGAGCAAAGCCACATGTAGGTATTTACTGAAAACATGTAATAGTTTTGGCTTTTAGTCTGGTCAGAAATGTTCCTCTATAGAACTAGCATTGACTCTTAAAAGTTTCTAGTCTTCCTTTCTTCTATTGAGCCCTACCCTTACAATATTAATGTTAAACAGTATTACAGGCTTCGTTTCCCATTGTGATCATGGTGTTGGAAGGAGTACAACAGAGAGACAATTTTTCTTTGTCAATCAGCGACCATGTGACCAATCAAAGGTACAGTTCTTAATAATATTGCTTATAGTTAGGCTTGGAAGGATTAGATTTTTTATCAGTAGAAGCTGGTAACGTTGATTTCATCATACACAAACCAATACAAAAAACTCCATAAAAAATAATCAGAATTTACAGACAGGCAAAATAAGAAAAATGTTGCTTGAGAACTTAGTGTCATTTAAAGATATTTACTTCATATATTTTGACAGTTTTGTGTTTTAATGGTTATAAAGCTTTAAGTTTTTAAATCTCAGCCTCCACTCTCCCGTAATTGTCTGATCCCCCCCATAACTTTCTGCAAATGTGAAAATTTAAGTAGCTCAAAATCTAAATAAATGCTTAAAACCCCTAATTTTGTATAACTGTGAAAATTTTAATCGGTAAAAATTAAAAATACTTTAAAATAAACATCAATAATATTGTGTCAAAATTTATTTTAAAAAAGCAATTTCTGCCAACCCTGCTTACAGTTGCTTGATTTCCTTGTTTCTCTTTTCCAGTTTAGACCTAGTAATTGTTGTTACTACTACTTTCTTTTGTATTGATCTAGTAAAGGAAAGATATAAATGTCTGGTGGTTGGTCAAAAGAGTCCCCGGAAATGACCAGATTAGAAACTTGTACATATAGGTCTTATCCTACAAATACTTACTCACTTTAGCTTCTTTGTCCACAGTGGGACTATTTGTGTGAGTAAAGGTCTAATAATGTGAATAAGAATTTGTGAGATCATGCTTGAAGTCTGTTTATTACTGCATTAGATAACATGTATCAGTAAAGAATAGAAGTAAGTAATGGTATCACTTGTTCTCTGTGTTCTGTGCAGATTTCCAAAGTTGTGAATGAAGTTTACCACATGTATAATAAGCACCAATATCCATTTATCGTTCTTAACATTTGTGTAGATTCTGGTGAGTTCTTCTAATCAATCTCCATTAACCTTTGTAAAATGCTAGAAATAATAAATATGTAACATATGCAATTGCATAGCTTTAGAATCATTGGGGTTTTAAGTAGCTTTTGGACTAACTAGATGAGTACTTATTATTGTGTTGTGAAGATGTTTCTGATCTATCGGAACATGTTCTATTATTGTTTGCACACTAACCAGAAGTAGCTTTCTATGCCAGTCTAGACCAGGGTGAAAAAGGCAGTCTGCTGGGTAGAATTAAATATTGTGGAACTTAAAATGTCTTGCTATGCAGAAGCAGTATTTTTCACCACCATTGCTGGATCTACAGGTAGTTTTGTAGTGTTGTATTTGCAGCCATATTATCCATATTACCAGTGGCTTTTGGTTTACTCTGTGAAATAAAGAGGGCAAAAATAAGGGAACTTCAGTCCAAGGATGGAAAGAACAAAAATATAGTATAATTTAATCTGAAATATAATTAATAGCTTTTCTTTATTTTTAGAGTGTGTTGACATCAATGTAACTCCTGACAAGAGGCAAATTTTACTGCAACAGGAGAAGGTTTTGTTAGCAATTTTAAAGACCTCTCTTGTGGGAATGTTTGGTAGCAATGTCAACAAACTTAACATCAGTCAAAAACTGCTGGATATTACAGGTACATTAATGTTAACGCTGGAAGTCACTGTGGGTGTGGCAGATGTTGGAGAGCTCAGAACGATGAAAAAGATGTATTTTTAAAATTAACTTTCTGATAACAAATATGCCTACTAATGAAACTGACAAGCTTATTACCAGATTTCTAGTCCACAGTTTGTAGTCAGACTCCAACAATGCAGAGTATGTTGTCAAGATTGATCTGCCATTAGTTTCAAACAAACAACCCCACCACTATCACCATATACATACACATCACACAAAAGCTTTTCAGGCTTCCTTTATACATAATAAAAAAGCAGCTTTGGCTGCAAGCCTAGTTTCTTTTTTATATTTTCCTTTGGTTGCCTTTAAGTAAATTTGGTGCTGGCCTATTTGCATCTTGGGAGATGAAGTCCCTTAATTATCCACTGATCAGGTGTAGCACAAGCATTTGTGGTGCCAGATTCCTCACTGCCCTCCATTGGATATGAGATTTATTTAAAAAAAAAAAAAAGATACTGAACAGCCATCAAATGGTAACAGCTTTCAGCACTGCTAACCAGGGCTACGTTCAATCTGGTGACCCAGAGATTAAGGGTTTGTCGATAGTGGCTTGTTACCAGTCTCTCCTTTCCACATCCCTTCCCCCAAATGAGTCATTCAGTCCCCCAAATGTTTGATGTTTGTTTTGTTTTTTTAAGTTGCATTTAATGAAAATCTACAATTTACTCCATTCATATTTTATTAGGTAACTTCAAAAAGATAGTAGCAGAAGAAACAGAAAAGCCTCAGACAGGAATGCTGCTTGATTCTGCAGCCCAGAATCCAAAGAGAGAAGAGAAAAGAGCAATGACTATTGTCAAATTAAGAGAGTCATTCTCTCTCCATCAAATGACAGAGAGCAGCTTTCAGAGCCCTAACAATGTTGGAAATCAACACAACTCCCCGGGGAAGAGAAAACTTACGTCATTTCTTAACACTTCAAGTCCTGTAAAGAGTGCAAAGTCCATCTCCAGCAAGGAATCTGAACATTGGAGGCAGATGGACTCAAATACATACTCAGTTACTAGCAGAGATTTGAGGAAGTTAGAAAATGACACAGATTCTGGATGTGGTAGCACATCTGCAGAGTCAAATGTTGGCTTTAGTACTCCAGAAGTTGGTAGCTGCCTCAGCAATGAAAGTGCAGGCAGTTCACCTGAAGAAGAGTTCATTATTTCAAAAGAGGAGCTTCAAAGTGTATGTCTTGAAACTGTCGAACTTAGTGAGGAATCATTGGAATATGATGCCAAATTTTCAGAGGTTGAACATGAATTGACCCAAGTCGGTGAACAGAATGAACTGAGTGAGTTACCTCAGCAAGCCAATAGTTTTCCCCCAAATGTGAAGCGTTTTAAAAGCGAGCAAGCTAATTTAAAGGCAGCCAGCTGTCCAGAACTGAGGAGTGCTGAGAACCATGCATCAGTGCCACACGTTGATGTACCAATTGAAATTAAAAAGAAAACTGTGCCACTTGAGTTCTCTATGAGCTCTTTAGCAGAAAGAGTAAAAAGGCTAATACAGCAGCAACAGAAAAAGGCAGAAACACAGAATTATAGAAGATTTAGAGCAAAGATTAGCCCTGGAGACAATAAAACAGCAGAGGACGAATTAAGAAAAGAAATCAGGTATTTTGCACCTTCTTGTTAAGGTATGTTAACCAAATGATAAACAAAGTTGATGAAAAATATAGGTTAACAGTATTTACAAGAGAGCTTTGATCTGCTTGTTAATTTTGGAGATGTAGGTTTATATATGAATGACAAACCTACATTACTGTGTCAGCACCTTTTTGGCAATTTGTTTCATCAGGTAACTCAAGCTTTTGCAAACATGTAGGTCCATGTAGAATATGGTAATGTGCATAATAAACAGCTAGTGCGTCACATTTTATAAACTCCTCTTTAGTAATAATCTGGAGTATGTTAAGTGGTGTATCCAAAAAAACACCAAACTTACAATTATTGAGGTATTTCTCTGGTGGTATTCTGCTGAGTGGAGCCCATTATTCATGTTGCCTCTTCTAAAATACTGTAAAGTTTGGGGGTGGAGAAGCTTTGGAGATGGACTGAGTCAGATGGGGACTGGACAGTGAGGGTCTGAGACACAGATATTCTTGACAGTAAATATTTTGGTTGTCAGTGGTGTAGAGAGGCCTATCCCTTCCTATTGAAAAGGAGGCAGGTAGCTCTAAAATCTTTACATGTGAGTTATAGTTTATAATCTGTTTGTTTTTCTATATACAGTAAAGAGATGTTTGCAAAAATGGAAATCATAGGTCAGTTCAATTTAGGGTTTATAGTAGCCAAGCTGAACTCTGATCTCTTCATAATTGACCAACATGCTACTGATGAAAAATACAACTTTGAGATGTTACAACAGCACAACATTCTCCAAGGTCAGAAGCTGATAGCGTAAGTGTCTTTAGTGTGTTACTATTAACATTGGTTTGAAACAGCTGGAACCTAGTATAGTAAATGGATGTAGTGAAACTCCACTTCCAGTGAAGTAGATTGTAATGCTCTGGAACTTTCAAGTACAGTTTTAGTCACGTTGAACTTCTGTATGATGGGTTGGACCCCCCCCACCCTTCGGGGATGCCATCTGATGTCCTGGGGTTTCATGAGCTGCACCTGTTCCACCAGCCTGGATTCCCTCTCCCTGTTTTGCTGAATTAGGCTCTCCGGCCTCTTGCGGCACACATACGCAGGTAGGGTCACACCCAGCTGCAGACACAGACTGAAGTCAGCTCTGTGTGAGAGGATTCACCCAGCACTCACGTCCTCACCCCTTTTGGGGAATAAACCCAAAATAATACTGTCTTGCACTGTATAAAAAGAGTGCAAGCTCATAAAAATTCACCTTCTCCCTCAATATGAAGAGAGATATGGACACCTTCTTGCCCCCACCCCCAGTTAGACATTGCACAAACTGGGTTTAATAATAAACAAAACAAATTTATTAACTATAAAAGGCAGATTTTAAGTGATTATAAGGGATAGCAAACAGAACAAAGCAGATTACTGAGCAAATAAAACAAAACACGCATACTAAGCTTAAGATCTCAGAGACGGGTTTCAAGAAGTAATTTCTCACCATAAGTGTTGTTTTAGGTAAGTTGCAGAGTTCCAGTAGCTTAGAGTTCTAGTTATTTCTTCTTACAGACTGGACTCCTGTCTCAGTCTGGACTCACCCCTGCCTTTCCCTTCAGGTTAGTTCCTTTGTCCCTTCAGATTCTTTCAGCAGTCCTTCTTGGGTAGGCAATGGAGGAGAGTCCAAATTAACCTCCTCCCCAGCCTTAAAAGGGATTTTCCTAAGGGGGGAAACCTTTGTTTGATCCCCATCCCCCTACAGATGAAAAGTACCAGCAGTGTCCAAGGTGGTATTTTGTATCAGGTGTTCTTATCACCTGACCTGGTAGTGTCTCAGGAAGGAGAGAGATTAGTATCTTCACAGTCTTATTGTTTCTTCCTAATGGCCCATCAAGGCTGTGACGGCTGGTTGTCTGGTGGGTATCAAAATGTTGTAAATAACTTGAGAAAAGCCTTGAAGCTTAAGGGACAAGTTTAGCTGAAGATTAGTGCAGAATCTTAAGTAAATACGTCAAGAAAGAAACATTTGGTATGAATATTTTATAGAAAAGTCTCGCTGGAATCTGACAGAAGAGAAGTGTGCATGAGGAAAGGAGAGTTTTAGGCTTCAGTACATTAAAGCACTTAAGCACATACTTAAAATATAAGCATGTGTGTAAGTACTTTGCTGAATTGGAATTATAGGACCAGATTCAAAGTCCTCAGAGTCAGAGTCTGTCCATTGAACTCATTTGCCTTTGATCAGGCCTTTAGAGAGGATAAGGCAAGTCAAATGCTGGTACTGTGTTTCTGCAGTTCTCAAAAATTTTAAATTCTCCTGAAGTAGGCTTTATAGCAGTTGTCATGGCTTGACAGTTGCAGAACCAAATTTCTGCTGCATTTCAGACTTGGTCACTCTGTATTAGAATTTTGGAATTTTATAAGCTTAATGCAATGTTTCACAGGAATTTTAATAATCATACTTATGTAGCACCTTACATATTCAAAATGTGTTATCAATATTAATTCCTACAACACCCTTTAAGATAGGCCAGGCTCACTCTTAGAAGTGCTGAACATAAACCTGGGTAAAACCCAGAGAAACTATGGGGATATGGACATAGTGCCTAAGTGTCAGAGCCAGGATTTAATTGTTTTTAATTCTGTTGTCATATTACACAACTTTGTAATTTGGTTTAAAATATATATTTATTTTTTTCCTCTCTCGTAGGCCACAAAATCTTAATTTAACTGCTGTAAATGAAACCATATTGATTGAAAACTTGGAGATATTTAGAAAAAATGGGTTTGATTTTGTCATTGATGAAGATGGTAAGTTTGGATCCAGAATCACTGGAACTAGAAAAGTTTACAGTTTTCTTCTTCTCGCTCAGTAAACAAGATTAAGTTGATAGAACTTGTCAGTAGTATTGCAAAATAAGGTCTTAAATATTGACTTGCTATATTCAATGCATACTGTTTTTCTTCTATGATTCTTGAAAATATTTAATGGAAAATTATAGAATGCATATTTGTTTAAGAAATTGGATTGATAAAGAATTATATAGACTCCTCCAGTAATTCTTCTTAGCATGTGGTAGTGACCTAACAGACCCCATTGCCACTCTAAGAGATATTGAGTTTATTCTTCTTGCATTGCATCAGTAAAACCCTTGTTTTATATGTAACAGGATTACATATAGGCAAACAAATGATCTGATAGAGAAGGGAACAAACAGTTGGGATTACTGGGTTCTCTTTTTGGCCCTAGTACTAATTTGCTTTGTGGTTTTGGGCAAATCACTTAATAGCTAAGTGCTTAATTTTTTATCTGTAAAAATGGGGATAATACTTGTTTATCTCAGAGTCTCAGAACAAAAAGCACTATGTAGTGTAAAGTATTGTGTGCCGTAGAGGAAAATGTCTGTTATCCCTTGTGGCATTTTTCAAGAACATACAGGCCATGCCATTCACCATTATACATTTTTAAATTTCAGAAATCTTCAAGGGTTGTTATTTTGTTTTTGCCAAAAATAGCCATGGTAATTAGATTTTGTTTGTAAAAGTTTGATGATTATTTTTAGTTACACAACTTCAAAAAAAAACTTTAGACAGTCAGCTCTTTCAAGCTGTCCAGTTTTTAAAATGTTAGAATTTTTGTAAAATTAGAAAATCTCTCAAAAGACTGTTTGCTAATTAAATTTTAGTACTCACATAGGGATCATTATGGATTGACTTATGGAAGGAGCATGTTTAATTTTTTACTTATTTGTCAAACAATAAACAAAATGAAATGTTCACTTGCATTGCTAAACTATCTTGCTTTTAAAAAAAAATCTTTCAGCTCCTGTAACTGAAAGGGTTAAGTTGATTTCCTTGCCAACAAGCAAAAATTGGACTTTTGGTCCACAGGACATAGAGGAGTTGATCTTCATGTTAAGTGATTGCCCAGGAGTCATGTGTAGGCCCTCTAGGGTCAGACAGATGTTTGCGTCTCGAGCTTGTAGAAAATCTGTAAGTGTTGCATTTGATGTATATTTACTAGTATACACTGTATATTTAATTGGACTGTATGTTGCTAGTGGATTTTGACACCTAACACCCTTGGTCCTGATCCTGCTCTTTTGTTCCAGTGTAAATCAAGAGTAACTTCACTGAAGTCTCTAATTAGACCAGTTCTAGTACAGCTAAGGGCAGAATTAGGCCCTTTGTATATGGTCTTAAATGAGATTTTGATTGTCCTGTAGGTCTCTTGATTTTAATGTCTTGCACAGTATCTTATCTGCTGCTGTAATTGGAGAAGTACAGCTTTTGAGAGCAATTTGCCATAAGGGAGAAAGAGAAAATATCATTGTTAAACTTTGTTTGCATTTTTGTTCACAGGTGATGATTGGAACTGCACTTACTGTAAATGAGATGAAGAAACTGATCACCCACATGGGTGAGATTGAGCATCCTTGGAACTGTCCCCATGGAAGGCCAACTATGAGGCACATAGCCAATTTAGATATGATTTCTCAATAATAGCAGCCCCTTGTGTGTATTTTATTCGTGTTTTTTACTCTTAATTCATTGGCAATGTTATTAATCCACTTCTTTTTGAATTACAGATTTTATCATAAAACTTTTTTATTTTGTCAAAGAAGTGACAGTTTTAGCCATCATTTTGCATATTTAAATGTTACCTGAACAACACAGGCATCCTGTAATCTTTCTTTATTACTCCTATATAAAGACATACCAGAACTTACTTGTAAATACATTCCTTTTGTCATGGCTGGCCCTGCATATTACTTTTTTTTTTTTTTTTTGATAGCTGAGATTTAAAAAATAAACTCTTTTATATGGAAGTTCAAAACTTTAGGTGAACACTCTTTATAGAGACTGTATTATGGTATGACAAAGAAAAATTATATATCTTAGGCTATAGTGCCTCTTGTGTAACCGTTTCACATAAATCACATTTGATGTACAGGGGAAAGTATTAAATCATATTTTCTCTTTTCACTATTAATTGCAATTCAGTGTTAAGGTTTTTCTGATGTTTAGTAGTGAGAAACATTAAACACTGGTATTAAGAAGAGGATGGTATGAATTGTGGACCTCTGACATCTGCCTCTGCCTCTTAAGCAGCATCTTACTGAGCCTTACTCCATAAACATTCTTTCAAGAAAATATTCCTTTTCTGAGAATGAAAGCAAGCAACCATCTATCTGACCCCCCACCACCAATGGAAAGGAATAAGTAAGGACATTCTAAAATTAGGAGCTTCTTTCACTATAGAAACAAAGCAGTTGTTATATTGGTTACTTTGGAGCCAGGAGGCCAAAGCCTGGGCTTATTGAAAGTCAATGGCAAAACTCTGACCCTCCGATGAAGTGAGCTGTAGCTCATGAAAGTTTATGCTCAAATAAATTTGTTAGTCTCTAAGGTGCCACAAGTCCTCCTGTTCTTTTTGCAGATACAGACTAAAACGGCTGCTACTCTGAAACCAAGAAAATAGTGTTTTTGTTTACAGCGGTGTGCTAGTACACAGATATCTGTTATATTTATAGAGGAGGATGTTTGCAACCTTGCTTTTGTCCTTGCCAATGGATAGCATGTGGGAATGCAAGGTAGAAGAAGTGCATTCTCTTTGTGGCTATATTATTGAATTGTGTGAAGCGGAGCAGAATCTACTTAAATCTACCTCTGTTCCTTAGTTTCCCAGCATGTGATGTGGGCATGATGCAGTACCACGAATAAGTACTATGAGCTTATCAGGGTAAGCAGTGAACAGTTTAAAGGGGGGAGAATATAATCCATCCAACCTTCTTCCAAAAGGCAGGTTGCGGGCTAGAGCCAGGTTCCTTTACTGTAGAACTTCAGGCCTCCTGCCCTGTATTGCAGAAATAATCTAAAACCATCAGGGTAGTGTAAGCAAATCGAAAGGAAATGTGGGACCACTAGAAGAAAAATACCTCCCCTGGCGCCTGCCTGGCACCAGCTGTGCTGCAGTCTCTGGGGTAGAAAAAAACGTGCCTCCGCAGCTGCCCTGGGGCTTGCAGCCAGCTGGCAGACAGAGGCGGCGGGGCACCTAGGGAGGGGCAGTTCCGCAGCGGCAGGCCGGGGCGTGGCCACGCCAGCAGCAGGCCGGGGCCGCTGTCGTAGGCCCGCCCGCTGGAGGGGGTTGTCCCGGTACTTGAAGGAGGGGGAAGTGGGCGGCGGTCCCTTTAAGATGACGAGCGAGTGGCGTTCTGCCCTGCGGGCGGTTACTATGGTTACAGCGCCGGACGTAGGACGCTGTGGCAGGAGCCGGAGGGACGGGCGCCGAAACCCCCTCCGCTTTGCCCAGAGGCGGCCCCGGGCGGTGGCCGGAACGCCGGGGACTGAGCAGGGGGGCCCTGGCTTCCCGCTGGGTGGTGGGCGGCCGAGCCAGCGTGGAGGGGAGGCCGGAGCGTCGTGCTGCCCGGCCAGCCGTGCTGGGGGCTGCTGCATGCTGAGCGCGCCCGCCAGAGAGGCGCGGGCGCAGCTGTTCCTAGGCGTCCCGTCATAATTTTCCTTCCCGCTTTGTTGTGGGTGCGGGAGGACGGAGAATCCAGTGGCGATACAGTCGCCTCAGGTGTCGTGGCTGAATTGCCATCTCCTTTCAGAGAAGTTTTCTAGCTTGGAGAAATTAGTCTCCGGAATCTCCACACCCCGCTAGCTGTAACAGAACCGCAGGAGGTTTGTAACTGTGTTCCGTCCACCACCATCGTTTTAACTAATATAATTTTACACTTGCTTTAACCAAATACCCATGGGGGTTTAATGAGTGGGTTTTTAATCCCCCCCTACCGAATCATTCCTACCTAATAGAGTGTGTAATATTACCACCTTACAGAATCAGGGATACTAAGCCATGAAGATTTAACCACAAAACAATGGAGTCATGATTCTAGACAACCACATTGTTCCGTGGTTTTCACATAATCTTTTGGGGTCACAAATATGTGGTGGCATTACCTTATTTCCATAAACTGTCATGTTGTCTGTTATAGATATCAGGTTAATCTGTAACCCATTATTTTCCCAAAGAGTATTGGAATCTAGTGCGTTCCTGCCACCCTCATTTCCCTAGAACAGTGGCTCTCACCCTTTCCACATACTGTATCCCTTTCAAGTACTCCTTTTCTTTTTGCGAATACAGACTAACACGGCTGTTACTCTGAAACCTGAGATTTGTCTTGTATATCCCAAGTTACGCTTCACTTTAAAACTACCTGGTTACACAATCAGATATAAAAATACAAAAGTGTCACAGCACACTGTTATTAAAAAAATGCTGACTTATTTTTACCATGTAATTATAAAATAAATTAATTGGAATATAAATATTTACTTACATTTCAGTGTATAGTATATAGAGCAGTATAAACAAGTAATTGTATGAAATTTTAGTTTGTGCTGACTTCGCTAGTGCTTCTTATGTAGCCTGTTTGAAAGCTAGGCAAATATCTAGGTGAGTTGATGTACCCATGGAAGACCTATATGTATCCCAGGGCATCCCTGGTTGAGAACCACTGCCCTAGAAGCTCATAAAATATCTAACACTTTTACTTGGAATACTTTTAGGAAATTGTTGCCATTACCATACAGCAATAAAACTTTAAAAATATTATTTGGGGGGCAATGAGGGAGGAGAAATCAGATTTTTATCATGTTTGCTTTTTATGTTTTCTTTTCAGTTAAATGAGTTCAGATTTTGAAAACTAAACCTCTGATGTAAAAAATAGGCAAAAGAAGCTAAAGCCTTTTGTTCAGAAAAACATAGCTTTGAGGCAATTCAGTGGCAATGGCTAAAGATAAGAAGAAAGATGGCAAAAAAACAGAAAAGTTGGCACCTGCCCCTCCTCCCGCACCTGAGACTTCATTTGAAGGTATTTCTTCAGTTCAGCCATCATATGTCCAGACATCATTGAATCAAGCGGAGGAAGCACAAGCAAGCCCTTTAGAATCCAAAGAAGAATCAAAAGAGGTGGAAGAACCTCTGATCCAAGAAGCAGCTCAGTATTATGAGGAGCCTATTCTCACTCAACTTATTGTAGAAAAGTATGTTTAAAAACATGTCAGTTTAGTTAAAAACACATCCACTAGCTGAGGATTTACGATTTAAGTACCTGTGGTGTGCTTGGTATTATACAAAACATACTCATGGACACGGCTCCTGCCTTGTGGAGTTTACAGTCTAAAAGGCAGATAGACATCAGACACAAATGCACTTGCAAGACAAAGGGTAGCGGTAACTTAGGATGTATGTGTATGCACAAAGTCGCCTGCTCCATTTAAGACCCACTGTGTGGTAGAACACCAGCAGACTGGCTGTGCAAGGGGTGTTGGCATAAATTACTGAAAAGGGAGTGCCCATGGGGATTGGTCCACATGATTATAGTTCAAGTGGCCTTAATACCCCATAATAGCAGTGCTCATCATGGATGGAGAGCTGTATTGCAGCTCTGTGCCCTGGCTGTAGAATCTTGCTTCCCCATCTCATTCACACTTCACTTGCATAAAGCCTGATTCCTCTTGCTTTATTTGGGTAAAATGAATTTCACTGTAAGTGTACATGCAGTTTTCTATATAAAGTGAATACACTAGTGTAATTACATAATATTTGGTGCTGCTTAACATTTAGGGTGCGGTGCATAATGTGCATGGGGGTGCCCACTTCCTGCCAGTACTTTGGTCATGAAAGGGGAGCAAGCCTGATGTTCCACCCAGTAGCAAGATACAGTATATGCTTTCACCCCACCTATTCCAGAATGGGAGCTAACAGGTGCTAACAATGTAATTTGGCTTTTGTCGGAAAATACTGGTAATAGTTATCATTTTTTAACTTCTGTTGTTTCTGGCTTACTTGTAGTGATTTGATTATTTCATCGTTAGTTTGTTTTCTTTGTAGCTATGAAGGAGAAAAAGTCCATGGATTATATGATGGAGAAGGTATAGCGCATTTTCAGGGAGGAAATACATACAGAGTGAGTAGATCAGCATTCTGTTTATGGGTACATCTGTGGCAAGGCACTAAGGGTACGACTTTGCAGCCTGTGGTAGCAAGGCTCCAAGCCTGGGTCAACAGACTTGGGCTTGCGGGGTTTGTGCTACAGCACTAAAAGTAGCTGCGTAGACGTTGCAGCTCAGGCCCTGAAGCCTCGGGAGGGGGAGTTTCATGGGCTGCAGTGCCTGAGTTCCAGCCTGAGCTACAAGGTCTACACAGCTATTTTTAGTGTGGAAGCACAAGCCCTGTGAGCTTGAGTCTGTTGACCCAGGATTGGAGGCTTGCTGCTGCTTGCTGTGTAAATGTATCCAAAATGTAATGGGACAAATTCTTCCCCTGGAAGAGGACATACTGCTACTCCCTTTGACTTCATTGGGAACCGCACAGCTAAAATTTATGTGTATTGAATAGTGGATTCCGTAGTTTCTAAGGGCTGCAGACATTCAAAACTTAGTTCTTTTAATGCTGATAGTTAGAGGGGTTTTAATTAAAACATGTTACTTCTCCTCAAACTACTTAATAGCTATAGACGTAAGTTGTGATACCGGAATAAAAACAATAGTATGTGTATTATTTTGAAGGGCATGTTTTCCGAAGGACTCATGCATGGACACGGGACTTATGCATGGGCTGATGGAGTGAAGTATGAGGTAAAGTGCAAAGTAAATAATTTTAAAGTATCATGCAGCTAATTACATCTATACATGCAATTTATAGGAAAGCATGTAGGTTAGATGATTGCAGGTGGCAACAGAGGCTGTGTATTAAATTTAAAGAACACCCAAAATGTAACTAGAGTTAGTTTGTGTTTTTCTTGTTTGTGCACTGTGAACAGGTGCCTTTCCCAGCTTGCTCTACAAACACAGGGCATGCACTGTAAAGTCCAAACTTGCCTCCTTCCTGTGGTTTGGCTTTTTTTTAAAAAAAATCAACAATAAGATAACATACGGTGCAACTCAGAACTTCTCCTTGGGCCTGGCTGCTCTGAGGGCCCCTCCTTTAGGACAGCTCAGCCCACACCCTAGATACCCTAGATACTCTCTCCTGCAAACGTAACGAGTACTGCTGTCTCACTTGAGCGAGTAATCAATTTATAATTTAATCTCTTAGGGGAACTTTGTAAAGAATGTTCAGATGTATAATGGCCATTACAAATGGCCTGATGGCAGCATGTATGAAGGAGAGGTGAAGAATGGAGTCAGGCATGGCTTTGGCATGTACAAGTGTGGCACCCATCCAGTTTCATACATTGGCCAATGGTGTGAAGGCAAAAGACATGGAAAGGTAAATAAGAAAAGCACTGATGAAAGTATCATCTGGACCAGTGGCATCTAAGATGAAAGTCAATACAGAGGGCTAGCACAGGGCTTCTGCATCACTTATGTGGGGAACTTAAGTGGAACTCAATTGGTACATAAGCCTTGAATTATCCTAATGAAATATCTCTGATGGAGCATATGTTAATTAAAATTAGTGGTCCTGGTGGTGCAAGGCCTTCTTTTGTATTAAAAGGGATAATTTGTGGCAACACCCCAACTTTCTGCTTTAATATTAACTAGTAAATATATATGTTACCTGCCCTTTTAGGAATCTCTAATTAGATGGTCACCAAGCTGATCAAGAGGTGAAGAACCAGAGGCTGTTTCCTAAATAGTGGCAATAATGGCACAAAATACTTTGCTGAAAGAGCAGTTAGCTAAATCCTGCTCCTTAAATGTGCTGAAGATAATAGCTTAAGTATGCTAATAATAATTATGACAATAGCTAAGTCTTTAGTCTAAGTACTGTGGGATTAGCATGCAGGCCTAAATTTTCAAAAAAGCTAGTGATTTTGTGTGTCCAACTTCAGATACCTTAAATTGGCCTTATTGTAAGAGGTGAAAATCAGCACTTTCTGAAAATCAGGCCTTTTTAAGATGTTTCAAGTTGGGCACCAATAAGTTGAGGTACCCAAAATCACTAGTCACTTCTGAAAATTTAGGCCCTTGCGCGTCATCTCTAAGGGGCACTTGAATAGCAGAGACTGCTCTAGCTGTTTATGAACAGGCCAATCTGGATGCTCACTTCTGTATGGCTGTGGAGTTTTTGGTCTATCATAATCATACTTCTTGAGGGTGTTACAACAATGTATTAGTGGATGTTTGTACAGAGTTTGAAATATGTAAAGCTCTATAAGGACTACATTTTATTATTTATTTATTATCCAACCTTCCAGAATGTTGTCCCTGTTTCTGCTCAGTCATGAGCAATGAGAATCTTTGAGTATCAGATGTGCCTCAGAATCCTTTATGACATTTGTCATGTTGCCTCATTTGAAGCACGTCTGTAACAGGTACAAAGGATTCTGGGGTACATTTGAGATCTGTTATTAAAAGTACCTATTGCAGATAACTGAGCAGACCAGAAACACCATAATGGAGGAAGAAATGACACTGATAGAACTGTCCAGAGAAAGAAAACAGAACAATTAAGGCAGCATCCCAGTTGTGTCCTTTGCCTTCTGAAGGATGCCATTGCAGAGCTGGCTCTAGAAGTTAATGTGGAACTCTGGATGAGTCAGAGTATAGCTGCTCTCTCTGTCTGCTTACTGTAGTTAATAGATTCTGAGGTCAGAAGGGACCACAGTGATCATTTAGTCTGACCTCCTGCATAACACGGGCCATAGGACTTCATTCAAAACTCAAAACGCTTTAGTGGCACTGATGAATGATCTCCTCCTGTCAGTGGACAGAGGACAGATGTCCATTCTCATCCTCCTGGGCCTGTCTGCAATAGTCAACAGACAATGAGGTACTGCTGTCTCACGTGAGAGAGGTTGCAGGGGCCAAGGATAATGTTCTGATATGGTTTGAGTTCTCCCTGGAGGACTCAAACCGTGTAGTGATGGGGAAACTGCACCTCCAGCCACTAGTCCTCTTGGTTGTGGAGTCCCAGAAGGATATTTTCTCTCTCTACAGTCCTTTTCAACATCTACATGCAATCACTAGGTGAAGTGGTCAGATATCAGGAACTCAGGTGCCAGCAATATCTAGATGACACACAGCTCTACCTATTCTTCACCACATACAACTACACCACTACCACCAAGATGGCCTTCAACTCATGAAGAACAGCCAGCTGAAGCTGAACCCAAGCAAGACAAGTGATGCTGGTGGGTAGAGGAAAGCATTTGGAAGAGCCCGTAGCCATGGTGTAATCTCTTTTGGTTGAAGATACACACCCACAAATAGTCAATTTGGTCTGTAGTCTAGGAATACTCTTGGGTTACTTGCTGATGCTGCACTCTCACATAGTAGCATCTACAAGTAATGCTTTCTGTTATCTCCAGTTGGCTAGGAGACTGGCAGATGATGATCTGACCTCTGTTATTCATGCCTTACTCGCTTCTCGGCTGGACTACAGCAGTGTGACAAACCTGGGCATGAAGTTTTCAGCACATAGGAACTCCAACTAGTGCAGAACCGTACAGAGTGTCTCCTCCACAACATAGGTCACTGCAAGCACATCAGACCTGTCCTTCACTTTCTATGCTGGCTTCCTACAGAATTTTGAATTAAGTTCAAGGTCTTGGTCCTTATCTTGAAGGCGCTCCATGGCCTGGGCCCAAGATATTTAAACAATGCCTAAAGCTCTGGGATGCAGACCATAGTCTCTTCGAGCACAGTGGAACTCTTTGAGTAAGAGTAGAGCTTGTCTGTGTGGGAGACAGAACTTTCTTGGTAGCTGTGGAATGAACTCCCCCAGGAACTAAGGATCATCGTTTTGCTCCAAGCAAAACCTTTGACCTTGCCTTCTCTAACATAAATCATAGTAACACATGTTTAAAAAAAACAAAACCCTACCAAAACAAAACGCTTCACTGCAAATGCTTTTCCAGGTGGGGAGAGGAGGCGAGAACAAACACATAACCAATGTTATTCATATCACTTGATGTGTTACTGAAAGCTGCTCTATGGTGATAAGGGCAGTATAAGAACCTACAGTATATAGAATAGAATAGATTGGTGAAAGCATTTCCAAAGGGTTTGAGGACACTTGCCATTGTTTGGCTAAATGTAATTTTTAACATTTTTGAACATCTGAATGCTTGGTCTCTCTTAGCATGTAGCTAATGTTGGTGAAAATAACAGGATTTAATTTTTTTATATTTTAGACTCTCAGTTGCTTTTAACATAAATTGAGTCTTTTTTTCTTAGCGACTATGGAGAGAATGTTGGAATACAAGTGGTAATTGGTATATTTGGCATATACAGGGGTGAAGACAACTTTTTATGGCAGGGGAGGGGTTAGAATTAAAAAATAATAAAATTATAGCTCTTGAATATCACTTTGGGTAGTTTTGTACCATAACTAAATGTGTCCACTTTTAATAAAGAGAGGGAAAACAAGCTTCTTATTTCAAACTCTGCTTTTTCTTTCTTAATCCAATCCCTAAATTTTGGGGTGAGCTGAAGCCCACCCGAGTTCCCACTTGTCTACGTCCATGGTATATAATGTTATGTGAAAGCATTCATGTGAATATTTAGGTATTGATTAATTAAACCGCTCATACTCTTTGTTTCAGGGTACCATTTATTATAATCAGGAAGGTACTTCCTGGTATGAAGGTGACTGGGTAAACAACATCAGAGCTGGCTGGGGGATAAGATGGTAGGTATAACATGTTTGTTCAGCACATCTTTAGAATTAATTTATTTTTATTTGGCACACAGTCTAATCCTTTGTTCCATGTACTGGGCTGATTCTCTACTGCCTTGCAGTTTGTGTAGTCATTCAGAGATATACAAAAAGGTGAAAATGCTACCAACTCAGAATGGTAGAATTTTATATTTCTCTTGCCCTTCTTTGCACAGGAGTAAATGATTATATAAAGTGCAAGAACAGTGAAGAACCAGGCCTAGTATATGGCTTTAATTTTTACTTGGGTAAACCTTTTTCTTCTTTGTTCCTACAAAGAAAACAATTAAAGATAAAACAATCAAAGACTGGCAGCAGTAAACTGAAACATCTTTTTAAAAGAATTCTTTTTGATTGCCTGGTAACACCCACTGCCCTTCCTCCCAACGCCCCCTCATCACAAACAAATAAATTCTTTTGTGGGATTGTGCATGAGAGAGTGTTTTGGTTGATTGTTTATGGCATGCTCTCCTCAGACAAATTTTAGAATGACTTGAGATTTTCGGTAATATCTTCTGAGGTTTGACAGATTGTGAAATCTTCATGCACTGACGTCAGACTTCACACAAATGCTGATGTGGATAAATTGATAATTGGGGGAGTTAATCAGCAATGTTTACATTTTTTACATCTGTACTCTGTTAGCTGATCCAGAGCACAGACTTCTAAACCTACTGGACACCTTCTCCAGTTATAGACAGCGAGTTAGCTTTCGCAAGACATGCCAACAAAGCAAGATGTCAGTCCCTATTTTTGTGTGTGTTGGAGTCTGACTTCAAAAGATACACACTGAGTCCAGTTTTCAAAGTCTGCTAAGCCAGCTTCCCTGAAGTTTTTCTTGTCCCCTGAGACCTTTAAATTATTGGCGTCCTAATGTATTATCATTGATATTTATTATTAAGTGTAGTCAACTGGGAATGTTTTCCTTTAGGTAGTATATGTTGCAATCATAAACAAAGGAAAAATCAGAATGTAGTAGTGTCAACACTGAAAATCTATCCCAGTATTACTGGTTTCAGAGTAGCAGCCGTGTTAGTCTGTATTCGCAAAAAGAACAGGAGGACTTGTGGCACCTTAGAGACTAACAAATTTATTTGAGCATAAGCTTTCATGAGCTACAGCTCACTTCATCGGATGCATTCAGCAGAAAAATGCATCTGCATGCATCCGATGAAGTGAGCTGTAGCTCACGAAAGCTTATGCTCAAATAAATTTGTTAGTCTCTAAGGTGCCACAAGTCCTCCTGTTCTTTTTCCCAGTATTACTCTTTTTTCCCCAGCAACAACATGTAACTCTCGTTATCAGATGGTGGATTTAGGCACCTCACTGCCATTGTACCTTTGAAAATCTTGTCCATTATTGTTTGTGTATATGATAGCTGAGTAGTTAACTTCCTGATTCATTTGGTTTCTTGTAGTTATAAATCTGGAAATATCTATGAAGGTCAATGGGAAGAAAATGTGCGCCAGGGGGAAGGCAGGATGCGGTGGCTGACGACGAACCAGGAGTATACTGGGCAGTGGGTAAATGGCATACAGGTACTACACCACTTTAATTCAATACCTGACTCTCACACTGGTACGATTTAGCTGCATTGATTCATACAGAAGTAAAGAAGCTCAGTATGATTCTGCTAATTGTAGATACAGGAGTGTTTTACTCATAAATTGCTTTTCATGTTATTAGTTATAACTAGCAAAAGTCCAATATTAAACCAAGCTGCTGACTTGTTTTTATGAAAAGGTAACTTAATTTTACACACCAACCAAAAGAAAATATAAACCCTTCCCATAATAAAAATCAAATCTTTTTGGCTGCAGGATATTTAGAAAGAGGCTTTAAAGTGAAAGCTTAGGGTTGGTGTAAGAGGAGGGCCTTACCCAATCCAGCACTGGACTCTGCCACTACCTCAGTTCCCCCTTCTTGGGCTTCCCTAAAACTGCACCCAGCCATTCAGAAGTCAGATAACACCTCTTCCTGGGGTCTGGTTTATTAAAACAACATCATAAAATATCAACTTAAATCAAAACAAATCATTTCCCTGACTGTACATTTCCTTAGGCTGGACTCAACTGTTCTTTCTCAAAACCCAGCTTCTGCTGCCTGATGTTTCCTCAAATCTCTTCCTTGGGAGACTTCTGCTCCTGCCTCTCCTGCTGGTGTGGAGTGCCCCCTTCAAAGTCCTTTCCCCAGACCCTGGATCCCTTTCAGGAGTCTTCATACTCTCTGCAGGTCTCCCTCCCTTCCTGAACTGAGCTGAACTGAAACTCCCTTTTATCAGTCTTAAAGCCTATTATGATGGGGAGGCAGCTGGCAAGGTGGGTCTGAGCCTAACTCTCTTACAGGGCCAGTCTACCCAGTGATATCCCCCCCCCCCCGTTAATTATATAGAAACAGGTTTTATATTTCATATAAACTTCAGTGAAAATAAAATTGTTTACATATATAGGTCATTTGTATAGCTGATTTTATTTATGCTAATGTAGACCTCAACTAATTCTTAAAATACTGAATTTATATACTAAGCTATAAGACTGTTAAAAGTGAAAATATCACCTAGTCTAAGCAGTGACCTGAAGATCTAACTCTCCAGTGTCCCCTCCTGTGAAAGAACCCATGGAAGTAGGCTGGGGTTGGTGTAAAACTCCATTAGATTCCCCTCACCGAGTGTTCCCCCATCATTCTGTTGGGGTGAGCATGGGGGTGAGCTGCTTCCTTTTCACCCGCACATAAAATGAGCAGGGAGTTTGGCCTCCAGAGCAGCGCAGGTCTCCTAAGAACTGGTTCTGGGACCCTGCCCTGGCTGCTTGGCAGGGCACACAGACTAGGGAATGGTGTCTCTAAACTGTGGCCCATTTTCTGTAGGAGACCAGGATGTGTTGAATTAGTTCATCCTGAGTGCTGCTACCATGCCTCCTGGTGGACTTTGTGCCCTGAGTTGCCTGGTAGGAGCTAAGGTAACCTGGGGCTAAATCAAGCCCATTTAGTTGAATTAGCAACAGTCACCCTAAAACAAAACAAAACAAAAAAAAGTCTAGGTAGTTCCATTCCTTTGTATGAATTTAGATCTGCACCAATAGTAGCTCTTTGGAAAGTTCTTGTAATGGCTTGTCTTTTTTCAGCATGGCTATGGTACTCACACCTGGTTTCTGAAGAGAATACCTGGGTCTCAGTATCCTTTGAGGAATGAATATGTAGGAGATTTTGTAAATGGGGATCGTCATGGACGTGGAAGGTTCTTCTATGCCAGTGGAGCAATGTATGATGGAGAATGGGTTTGCAATAAAAAACATGGCCTTGTGAGTATCAACAAGTGATGGAAGAAAAAGATAAAAATGCAATTAGGTCTCAGTCTGCTCTGTATAGCAAATGTCTAGGTTTCTGTAAGGAAAACCATGTTTTCTGTAAGGAAAACCATGTTTTCCTTAGTGTATTGGAATGCACACATTGATGTCCATGCCCAATGAAGTTGATAGGAGCCCTTCCACTGACCTCACTGGACACTGGATAAGTTCCAAGTGGAGGAGCATGGCTTGTATATGGTGAAATGTATTTTAACATAAAGCTTTTCAGTGTAATAGGTGTCTCTGACATTATCAGCCTTTTGGCTGATAAATGACCATTGCCTTCTGTTGGCCTTCTGGCTAAGGTCACTTTTAATGTCTGATGCACCTTCTCACAGGGGACTCCAAACTGCCTGTGCACAGGGGTGGACTCCAGCTAATAGGAGGAAAGGGAAAAAATCTGGGGACAGACTGTTAAAGTACGTTGAAAAGCTGCAAACAATTTTAAGCATAGTGAAAAGATCCTTATTCCTCAGATGTTTCAGAGTAAAACATTTAGCACTTATATAGCACAGCAGCAGATTTTCATTGGTTGATCTCAAAGTACTTTACACATGCAGATAAGTATCATCCTTCGCTTTGCACTATCTCATATATTGCAGTTTAAACCTGATTTAGATCAGAAGGAAATCCAAGTGCTTGCAAACATATTTCTTTTCTAATGATCTTTTACTAAATGTGCAGATTTATATCAAAATGAAACAAAAGAGCCTCTCTTTTCCCACCCTCCCCCCAGGGGAGATTCGTCTTCAAGAATGGGCGTATTTTTGAAGGAGAGTTTATAAATGATCAAATAGCAGAGTACCCAGCTTTTCAAGTGGATGCAATGAATATGCAGGATCTGAGTGGCATTCGTACACAAAGTCCCTTTGGCACTGGTGAGCAATTTGAAGTGATGGTGAAGAAAGTAGATAATTTCTAGTCGGATAGTTCACATTTTATAAAAGTTACACATTTATTGTGTGAGACTGTTCTGTATTCACGGAAGAGTCATACACATTTCTCTGTGAAGGCTCATTGATAGATACATGAGAAATTTTAATTACTAACACAAGGTTTCACAGGAAATTGCAGTTTTAAATCGTAATGTGTTCATAAAAGAATTAAAATTTAACATCATAAATGACAATTGATTTCCTGTTGGTTTAGTTTCTCTAAGTTCCTTTGTACCAGCCCAGACAGCGGTGACAGGAAAAAGCAAAGTTCTTATGTTATCGTTCCTCCTATAACAGTGCTACTTGGCTGGCTGCTCAGTTAAGAAATAGAAAAGTAAGGGCTTGTCTGTTCTTTATGGTCACTGCAGCAGCACAGCTATGGCTCTGTAGCTATGCCGCTGTAGCTCTGTCACGTACATGCTTCCTACAAGGCTGGTAGGGGTTTTTCTGTTGCTGTAGGGAATCCGTCTCCTCGACTGTCAGTAGCTAGGTTTGTAAAAGCATTCTTCCATTGACTTAGCCGTGTCTACACCAGAGCTTAGCATAGCTGTAGCACTTAGAGGTGTGAATTTTTCATGTACACCAGAATTTTAAGTGTAGACCAGGCCTAAGGCTCCCACTATGTTCTGGACCTTGCAATGCCTAGATAGAGAATGATGCAACACACATGCATAAGACTGGGGGGGGGGGAAATCCTGAGGTGTGGCCAAACTGCATAGGGCAAAGGTCAGTATGTGTGTGCAAAGGTGATTTAAAGATCATCTTTGCACTGTCCTGATTTGGCAGCCGCTGTGTATGTATGGATCCCCTTCAGATAAATTTGTATTTTTTGAGTCTATGCCTATATTCTCTCAGTGATATGGGAGTGTAAACAGTGTTTTGTTTTTCATAGCGTTTTGCAGTTCCCTTTTAATAGTTTTCTAAAATACGATTTCCTAACAAAGATTTTTTTAACAAGGTCAACTTCTTCCACCCAGCTTACACATGATGTTGTTTAATTATGTATTCCTCTTTACTTCCATGCTTCTTTTTTTGCTCCATATCATGGCATTGGGAAGATTCTTTAAAATGAGTGAGTTCTCATCCAAGCCACATCCTTAATGCGTCTAGATGCATTTGGAAACACTGCAACATGGAAATTTAACAAGACATGATGTTAACATGTTCTGTTGCACTTATGGAAGGTGGATGTGGGTCTTCAATATGTATTATGTTAAGATAATGCTAAACAGTTAAATTTTACCAACTGGGGGTACTATTCTTCTTTTCTTTAAGTCAATGGAACTGGGAACAAGATAATTGAGGATATTATTTTATCTTTGTATATATTTTATTTTTATTTTATTAGCCAAAGATAAATTGTTACTTTTGTTACTTGGTAGAAACCATCAGAATAGTTGATGGCCCAGGAAATACCTCTGTATTGGGATCAAACATTGAACTAGACATATCTTCATTGCTGAACTCGTTTCCAGAGAAAGACAGACAGGAAGAAATGAAACAGGTAAAAGCCTGCACACTGCTGATATTTTTCAGTTTTATTGCTGATATGTTTCACATTATTTACTTTATTTTATTTGTGTGTTCTATACAAGTCTTTTTATTAAGCTATGATCTGAAAGTCTGCAGGCAATAAAAAACAAAACAGAAGCAAATGAACAGAGCAATGCCAAAGAGGTGGTGTTCTGTCTTGTTGAATGTCCCATAAAAGACAATTAAACAGGTCACATTAAATTTACTGAAAAGGCATTCAATATTTCCCTTACAGGACATGGGAGAGGTTAGGTTGGGGCCTTTGTGGTAACAGTCCATAATGGTACCAAAGGAGCATAAAACTCCACATGGTCAGCCATGTTATATCAGATTGACAAATTTGAATATTAAATTTTTGGCTAGGGACTGTCTTTTATTCTGTGTTTGTACAGTGGGACCCTGGTCCATAATTGGGGCTTCTGAAATGCATACAAATAACACAAAGTCCTGTAGCTATCCACAAAACTGGTGCAGTTCAGGCAACAGCAGGGCAGGTTTCCCCACAATTCCCTGACAAAGTCTCTTGTCCCTGACCTGTGGCGGCGAGAGGATAGTTCAGGCTCCATGCCTACCTAGTTTGTAGTCTTTATGGTGCAATTGCCAGAAAGGTTGCCAGATAGTGAGATAACAGTGGTAGGTTTTGGGATGTGGATACTTTTCCACTGGGAAATGGACTAAGAGGATCAAACTCCTTTCTCCATAGGACAGCAAAGGGCAATCCTATGTTAACAACTTCTGGCAGTACTGTCCCTGGCTGGATTTAATAAATACATCAGCTGAGCTGAAGTTATTACTTGTCATGAGATTAAAACTAATGCATGCCATTTACTGTTTTGTGTAGGTAGAATATGCCGTATTGAGACATATTACAGAACTGAGAAGAATCTACAGTTTTTACAGCAGTTTGGGCTGTGATCAATCTCTTGACAACACCTTCCTGATGACTAAACTCCAGTTCTGGAGATTTCTAAAGGATTGCAGGTTTCATCATTACAATATAACCCTTGCTGATATGGACAGGATACTGAATGGTTTGTATGCCTGTAGATTGACTATCAGAAGCATATAATGGTTAGAGTTAGGGACTAGGAGTCTGAGAATTGGGTTCTGTACACAACACTGTGACTGACTTGTTCGGTGCCCCTGGGCAATTTACCTGTTATCTGTGAAATAGGCATAAGAAGATTCACTCGTGCTTTGGGATCCTCAGGCAAAAATAAGCACAAAATAATAACACTCATCAAAACTGTTTTAAAGCGTTATCTTAAAAATCATACTTCTGTCTGAATTATATTCCCTGTTATTGTTACAAGTAACACTTAAGGTGACTATAACTGAAAGAGATTAAAGAGGAAAGAAATCTTATTTTTTCTTTTTTTGTTCAGTTTGTTTACTTCATGTGTTCAACACCAATTTGTGTATCGTATGTGTCACTGTTCTCCTGCATAGCCAGTTAATCAGTCAGCTTCACCTGTTGCTGTTGTGGGTCTTTGTGACAAGTTGCAGAGGCACAACCTGATCCTTGCTACACAAGGGGTTAGCTCTAGCTTTGCTTTCCCTGCCCTATGCTCATGTGCCTATGGGAAGAGCTCTAAGAAGGGTTCCTGAAAAGGCAGAAATCAATGTGGCTTTGCCCATCCAAGTCCAATTTCAGGACCAGGTCCTGAGTGATTTGCCCAAGACTACAGGGGCATTTTGAATTCTCCCCTCCCTCATGACTCTGGTAGGTGATGCCCTGTTGGCTTGCTGACTTGGAAGTAGTGCTACCTCTAGTCTGTTTCTTCTGTGAATGTTGGATCAATGTGGGAGATCATAGGAAGATGAGAGAGGCATACTGGCACACGTGGTGATAAGCTTTTTGTTATTTGTAGATCAAACTGATTCAGTTAGTACTGATAATAGAGATTCTTTTCTTCTATCTTGTTGTTTTAGAAGATAAAACATCACCTGAGGAGGTGCATTCTCCATATGAGACTTTGCTGCTAAGAACATTTTTGACTTACATTATTCATCTAGCGGTCCATATCTATGACAAAGACCACAAGTAAGTGCTTTTACTTAGTTTTAGTGAGAGTTGCCCGAGTTTCAGTGTTTGACTATTATATAATTGCTAGATGGTAGCCAGTCTCAGAATAAGCATGATCAGTCTTATTCTTCCTCTGCCCCCTCTCCTTTTTCTGTCCTTTCTCTCTCTCCTTCCTCTGCTAATGCCCTGTCCACAGCTCCTTGGGGTGAGTGCTTGGATTCAGATCTCAGGAGAAAGTTCTCCCCTCCTTCTTCTGACTTTTTTTTTTTTTTTTTACTAGTATTGAATTATTTTTTTTTTTTTTACTAGTATTGAATTATTTAGGGATGGTACATGGCATGCATACATCAGTTTCAATTGAATAGTGGAGTCTGGCCTTGTGATTTGGCTTCAGTCTGTGGCACTGCCATGCAACCCTCCCCTCAAAAAATAAAATAAAAAAAAATTCCCAGCTTACCTTAAAATTCTTACTCCTAAGGGTGGTGGAGCACAGGCTTCATACAGATACAGTATAAGTTCCAGAATACCATTGGCATATGAGTGCCTTTGGCTGGTCAGTAATACTTCATAATGGGTAATCATATAAAATTTAATTTGTATTGCTTTATGTAAAATATAGTAGATAATCTGTTCAGAGGAAGGGAGGAAAAAGAAAATACTGATTTTCAGATGGACTTGTGCTCCTAAGATACTTAGGCATTTTTGAAAATCCCATCGGATATGCGTGTAAATTGTATAAAAGACATCCATTGCTTTGGGCTTCAGGAAAATAAATAAATCTTCTGGAGCTTCACAATGTGACAGCATTGCAAATAGTCCCTAAGGACAGAACATAGTTCACTGAAGAATTTGTCAATGAAAAATCCACAGTATAACTTTTACTGGATAAATATCCAGTGTTGCACCTGGGAATCAAACAATGTTCAAACAATACCTACTGTGCAAAAAAGGAAGTTGTAATATAAAACTTTGTTTTAACTGTAGAGATAAAGGTCCATATCTGTTTAAGTGTTTCTCAGAAATGATGATGAAGAACATTATTCCCAATGCCTGTCATATACAAGGTAAGTAATGCAACATCTTTCTGTGCTAAGCAGAATCAATTGCTGTTAGTAGTAATTAAACAAGTTTTATTTGAACTTCTGTATTTTTCCACTTCACTTCTACAGGCATTTTATTCTGTGAACAACAACAAACTGTCTGTGCAATTAATTACATAGATAAATGCTGGGAGATATACAGGACTTATTGTAGACCAAGCACCATACCTCCTTATGAACCCACAATGAAAATGAGACACTTCCTCTGGATGTTGAAAGTAACAATCTTATATACTTTTATTTGTGTGTCTAGGTACTAATTTATTTGTCTAGTTCAAAATGACATTTTTAAACTCTTGTCACTAATGGCCTGCCATTGAAAACACTAAAGAACTTGAGTAACTGTATTCACATAAGTTATCCTATTGGCCTCAAAGATATGGTTCACAAGAATAAAGTTGCTCACATGCTTAACTGTATAGAGGATCCAATTCCAAATTCTTTGATTCCTCTATGCCTTGAACTTATTTTGAGTATTTAATGTTTTTAATCAATTTAAATATTTTCACTGACGCTTTTTTAAATGTAGATACTAATTGTTACTGATTAAAAATTAATGTCTGCAGAAGTCCAAGGCTGACCGATTCAGAAATAAAATAACATTCAATAAACAATATTTTTAAATGATGTATTTATGTAATTTGAAGTATGGTAAAGCATCATGGACACAGGATTATTTCCCAGAGCTCTGGAATTTAGGGACTGATCCAAATCACATTGAAGTCTCCCACTGATAGCCATAGGTTTTGGATCAGGCCCTTAATGATTAAAAATCAAGCCTGCTTACACCTCTGGAAATCAGCTGCATGCTTGCAAGACTCCTCTGCATTCCTATGGGGAACACTTACTGATTCACCCCTTCTTTTATGCAGAGTGGAATTAAAAAAAAAATAAAACTGGCAGACAGAGAAATGGGTAGCTGTTGGGTGTATCAAAGTCAGCAGGTGCCAAGGGATAGTTAATTGATGAACTTTCCTGAACTTGGGGTTTAACATACTGTATAAGTGAGTACTAGCTCTATTGAAGTCAATGGCAAAACTCCTACTGACTTCAGTGAGGCCCCAATTTTATCCTGTATAGCATGAATTACTTTGTGAGAGACCAATCCTACTTCCATTGAAATCAAGGGGAATTTTGACATTGACTTCAAAGGGAGCCAGATCAGGTCCATATTTGTAAATGTTTCAAATACTAGTAATTTTTGACCTTTTTGACATACAGGATTTAAATATGCTAAGCAAACAATTAACTGCTACAAAAATTGTGGAAATACTGGTGAAGGACAATCCTTTTGTACGCGACGGAGATGACAGCAACTTACAGCATGAGGTATGTAAGGAAAAAAGTACAAACAGTTCATGATGCAAATCGTCAGCAGGTAATTAATTGCTACAGGATCAATTACAATTATTTTTAGAAGCTGTCAGCAAGTAGAATTGTACCATCATACCTTCCAGAATAGAAGAAAAATAGTGTTGTTTATATTCAAGAAATGGAGCTGATCATTAAGCATCCCATCTTGATATTCCTTTGTTCATCATATATCATCTGGGTTATTTTATCTCACATATTTCTCATTGTTCCATGGTTTGCTCATTATCATGCCCTTCCAATTACTGAACAGTTAGCTGCAAGTGTGTTCTCTACGCCCTATGACTGCACACTGGATGTGCATTGCTCGGGCATGTAGGAATGTTATCAGGAGGGCCAAATCGCACCTGGAGCTGCAGCTAGCCAGAGATGTCAAGAGTAACAAGAAGGGTTTCTTCAGGTATGTTGGCAACAAGAAGAAAGCCAAGGAATGTGTGGGCCCCTTACTGAATGAGGGAGGCAACCTAGTGACAGAGGATGTGGAAAAAGCTAATGTACTCAATGCTTTTTTTGCCTCTGTTTTCACTAACAAGGTCAGCTCTCAGACTGCTGCGCTGGGCATCACAAAATGCGGAAGAGATGGCCAGCCCTCTGTGGAGATAGAGGCGGTTAGGGACTATTTAGAAAAGCTGGACATGCACAAGTCCATGGGGCCGGACGAGTTGCATCCGAGAGTGCTGAAGGAATTGGCGGCTGTGATTGCAGAGCCACTGGCCATTATCTTTGAAAACTCGTGGCGAACCGGGGAAGTCCCGGATGACTGGAAAAAGGCTAATGTAGTGCCAATCTTTAAAAAAGGGAAGAAGGAAGATCCTGGGAACTACAGGCCAGTCAGCCTCACCTCAGTTCCTGGAAAAATCATGGAGCAGGTCCTCAAAGAATCAATCCTGAAGCACTTGCATGAGAGGAAAGTGATCAGGAACAGCCAGCATGGATTCACCAAGGGAAGGTCATGCCTGACTAATCTAATCACCTTTTATGATGAGATTACTGGTTCTGTGGATGAAGGGAAAGCAGTGGATGTATTGTTTCTTGACTTTAGCAAAGCTTTTGACACGGTCTCCCATAGTATTCTTGTCACCAAGTTAAGGAAGTATGGGCTGGATGAATGCACTATAAGATGGGTAGAAAGCTGGCTAGATTGTCGGGCTCAACGGGTAGTGATCAATGGCTCCATGTCTAGTTGGCAGCCGGTATCAAGTGGAGTGCCCCAAGGGTCGGTCCTGGGGCCGGTTTTATTCAATATCTTCATAAATGATCTGGAGGATGGTGTGGATTGCACTCTCAGCAAATTTGCAGATGATACTAAACTGGGAGGAGTGGTAGATACGCTGGAGGGGAGGGATAGGATACAGAAGGACCTAGACCAATTGGAAGATTGGGCCAAAAGGAATCTGATGAGGTTCAATAAGGATAAGTGCAGGGTCCTGCACTTAGGACGGAAGAACCCAATGCACAGCTACAGACTAGGGACCGAATGGCTAGGCAGCAGTTCTGCGGAAAAGGACCTAGGGGTGACAGTGGACGAGAAGCTGGATATGAGTCAGCAGTGTGCCCTTGTTGCCAAGAAGGCCAATGGCATTTTGGGATGTATAAGTAGGGGCATAGCGAGCAGATCGAGGGACGTGATCGTTCCCCTCTATTCGACATTGGTGAGGCCTCATCTGGAGTACTGTGTCCAGTTTTGGGCCCCACACTTCAAGAAGGATGTGGATAAATTGGAGAGAGTCCAGCGAAGGGCAACAAAAATGATTAGGGGACTGGAACACATGACTTATGAGGAGAGGCTGAGGGAGCTGGGATTGTTTAGCCTGCAGAAGAGAAGAATGAGGGGGGATTTGATAGCTGCTTTCAACTACCTGAAAGGGGGTTCCAAAGAGGATGGCTCTAGACTGTTCTCAATGGTAGCAGATGACAGAACGAGGAGTAATGGTCTCAAGTTGCAGTGGGGGAGGTTTAGATTGGATATTAGGAAAAACTTTTTCACTAAGAGGGTGGTGAAACACTGGAATGCGTTACCTAGGGAGGTGGTAGAATCTCCTTCCTTAGAGGTTTTTAAGGTCAGGCTTGACAAAGCCCTGGCTGGGATGATTTAACTGGGAATTGGTCCTGCTTTGAGCAGGGGGTTGGACTAGATGACCTTCTGGGGTCCCTTCCAACCCTGATATTCTATGATTCTATGATGTCTGGGATGTTTTCTGAGAGTACAACCGTGCATAGAATGAAATTCAGCTCAGTCTGGTGCAGGACTATTTGCACCACTTATTTTCCACGGGGGAATTGCACAGGAGTGCACAGATGGAATGGCTGCACTGGGAGGTCTCTGGACTTCTTGCTACTTAGGAGCCTTTAGACTGGATCATCACCTGCGTGGTGAGATCCTTAGTCGTGCAGATCTGCTGGCCCAGGAACCCTGAACATGGGGTGTGAAGCAGCAGTGCCTGCACTTCCAGCCTACAAGGCTGGAGTAGTGGCTGTGGAGGCTGTCAGCCAGCCTGCAGGTAAAGACTTCCATCCCCTCAATCCCTGTAGAAATCTTTGCACTCAAGCGTTGTGCAGGGTTGGTGAATTTCTCCTCTAAGGTATTAGTTTTCACCCAACGGCAGTCTGCTGTAATCTACATTATTGAATTTGTTATAAATACGTGTTTGTGGTGGTTTGGATGGCCATAGTTTGTTTTATTATTAAATAATCCATTACATGCCCATTACTGTAGACTCTAGGCACAATGAATACAACAAAACACCGTCCATTCCAGACAAAAATATAACCATTCCCCTGTCCACCAGATAGAAAAATATCCCTGAGCCTTAATGCCATGTGTAGCAAAAACTTAGCCAGGAGGATGATGCAATACTGTATTATCATTCAGTTGTATGCAATGTGAAATACTGTATATTACTTGCTAATGTCATAATGGAATATAGTAATGTAATAGGACTTTGGTTATGATTAGTTTTCCACGGAGAAGAAGGATCATGATCATTATTGATTGATAGGCCCTGATTCAGTAAGCTCTTTAAGCATGGTGCACACGAACAATCCAATTTAAGTCCAGCTTAACGGTGAAATCCTTGCTGATCTTAAATACAAAAAAGAAGCTTACAAGAAGTGGAAGATTGGACAAATGACTAGGGATGAGTATAAAAATATTGCTCGGGCATGCAGGAGTGAAATCAGGAAGGCCAAATCACACCTGGAGTTGCGCTAGCAAGAGATGTTAAGAGTAACAAGAAGGGTTTCTTCAGGTATGTTAGCAACGAGAAGAAAGTCAAGGAAATATCCAGTGTGGGCCCCTTACTGAATGAGGGAGGCAACCTAGTGACAGAGGATGTGGAAAAAGCTAATGTACTCAATGCTTTTTTTGCCTCTGTCTTCACGAACAAGGTCAGCTCCCAGACTGCTGCACTGGGCAGCACAGCATGGGGAGGAGGTGACCAGCCTTCTGTGGAGAAAGAAGTGGTTCGGGACTATTTCGAAAAGCTGGACGTGCACAAGTCCATGGGGCCGGATGCGTTGCATCCAAGAGTGCTAAAGGAGTTGGCGGATGTGATTGCAGAGCCATTGGCCATTATCTTTGAAAACTCATGGCAATCCGGGGAAGTCCTGGACGACTGGAAAAAGGCTAATGTAGTGCCCATCTTTAAAAAAGGGAAGAAGGAGGATCCTGGGAACTACAGGCCAGTCAGCCTCACCTCAGTCCCTGGAAAAATCATGGAGCAGGTCCTCAAGGAATCAATTCTGAAGCACTGAGAGGAAAGGAAAGTGATCAGGAACAGTCAGCATGGATTCACCAAGGGCAAGTCATGCCTGACGAATCTAATTGCCTTCTATGATGAGATAACTGGTTCTGTGGATGAAGAGAAAGCAGTGGACGTGTTGTTCCTTGACTTTAGCAAAGCTTTTGACACAGTCTCCCACAGTATTCTTGCCAGCAATTTAAAGAAGTATGGGCTGGATGAATGCACTACAAGGTGGATAGAAAGCTGGCTAGATTGTCGGGCTCAACGGATAGTGATCAATGGCTCCATGTCTAGTTGGCAGCCGGTATCAAGTGGAGTGCCCCAAGGGTCAGTCCTGGGGCCGGTTTTGTTCAATATCTTCATAAATGATCTGGAGGATGGTGTGCATTGCACCCTCAGCAAGTTTGCAGATGACACTAAACTGAGAGGAGAGGTAGATACGCTGGAGGGTAGGGATAGGATACAGAGGGCCCTAGACAAATTGGAGGATTGGGCCAAAAGAAATCTGATGAGGTTCAACAAGGACAAGTGCAGAGTCCTGCACTTAGGACAGAAGAATCCAGTGCACTGCTACAGACTAGGGACTGAATGGGTAGGCAGCAGTTCTGCAGAAAAGGACTTAGGGGTTACAGTGGACGAGAAGCTGGATATGGTCAACAGTGTGCCCTTGTTGCCAAAAAGGCCAATGGCATTTTGGGATGTATAAGTAGGGGCATTGCCAGCAGATCGAAGGATGTGATCGTTCCCCTCTATTTGACACTGGTGAGGCCTCATCTGGAGTACTGAGTCCAGTTTTGGGCCCCACACTACAAGAAGGATGTGGAAAAATTGGAAAGAGTCCAGCGTAGGGCAACAAAAATGATTAGGGGACTGGAACACATGACTTATGAGGAGAGGCTGAGGGAACTGGGGATGTTTAGTCTACAGAAGAGAAGAATGAGGGGGGATTTGATAGCTGCTTTCAACTACCTGAAAGAGGGTTCCAAAGAGGATGGCTCTAGACTGTTCTCAGTGGTAGCAGATGACAGAACAAGGAGTAATGGTCTCAAGTTGCAGAGGGGGAGATTTAGGTTGGATATTAGGAAAAACTTTTTTCACTAGGAGGGTGGTGAAACACTGGAATGCATTACCTAGGGAGGTGGTGGAATCTCCTTCCTTAGAAGTTTTTAAGGTCAGGCTTGACAAAGCCCTGGTTGGGATGATTTAATTGGGGATCGGTCCTGCTTTGAGCAGGGGGTTGGACTAGATGATCTCCTGAGGTCCCTTCCAACCCTGATATTCTATGATTCTAAGTCAATGGGACTGCTAATATGCTTAAAATTAAGCATCTACTCAAATGCTTTGCTGGATCAGATGCTTAGTCCTCAAAGAGGAGATTCTACAGAAATGAAGTAATTATTATTATTATTATTTTACTCTAGTTGGTTTTTCTTGAATTCTTTGAAGCTCTCCTTGACTGCGCCCTGTTATATGTTACCAATGATATGATTAAGCAGCAATTAGATCTTGTAAATCAAGAAGGAAATGATCATAGAACTGAAGATTATACAGAAGGGGCACGGCATATTCTGCAGCACCCAGAATACTCCTCATTTCAGGTACTAATGATGTAGAACTTCGTATGCTATGTTATAATTTAATATTTATATTACAGTACCCATCTAGAGGTCTCATTAAGGGACCAAATAGTTCTGGGTTCCATGCAAACATGTATGAATTAGATCCCTCTGTTCCATGCAAACATATAGTCCCTGCCCCAAGGAGGTTATAGTTCAAGAAAATAAGTGACCCACAAAGGCTGGGAGGAAAGGGATCCAAGCAAATGTATACAATTTTTATATACACTTACACTTTTTTCCTGATAAATTCTGCATATGTAAAGTATGTGCAGCCCATCTGCCCCTTAAGCCACTATTAATTGGCTGATTTCCTATATTTTGGCAGAGGAAAGTGGCCTTTCAGATCAGTTCAGAGAGGGTGTAATTGGCAGCATGGAAAAAGGCTCAGATATTTGTGTGGGCAGCTGACAAATGGGTGGACATTGTTGGAGAGTGAAGTTTACATGACAAGAGACAAGTGCTTATCTTCCGTAAAGTGCAGCTCTGTTCTAAAAAGTGACCCTGTAAAAATGGCATTAGTCTCACTGTTACACAGACAGCTAGATAGTTTTTTTTAAAAAACAGTTAAAGATTCTACAGATCAAATGATGCTTTCAGTGACACCTGTGCAAAAACATTGACAGCAGTGGAGATGGCCTGGGGTAGCAGTGCATAATTTGGTTTATAGAATTTGGTAGAGGGCATAATTTGGTCTGTAGAATCTTTTATTACTAGCAATGATGCACAATGCAGAAGGAACTCAGCTTGATTCTCAGAGCCTAGGCTGTCAGAAAAACAAACAAACCCTCTTTACTTGCAAGGTGAGCAATTTCTACCTGGAAATTAGTGGGAGACCATGAATATGGAATCCACAATAACATTTTTAGAGAGTGTTGTGAAAAAGGACTTCACCAGAATAGGGTTCCACCATAGGTGCTGGAACTAGGAGTGCTGGGGGGGCTGCTGCACCCCCTGGCTTGAAGTGGATTCCATTATATACAGGGTTTACAGTTTGGTTCAGTGGCTCTCAGCACCATAGGCGCCACTCCAGCCCCGAAGCACTCATGGGGAAAAACTGGTGGGTGCTCTGCACCCACCAGCAACTCCCCGCCCCAGCACACCTCTGCCTCTGCCTCCCCTGAGTGTGCCTTCCCCACTTCTCCCCCTAGCTCCCAGCAGTTCCCGCCGCGAAACAGCTGTTTCGTGGCTGCAAATGCTGGGAGGGAGGGTAGAGGAGGGGGGAACGTGGCACGCTTGGGGAAGAGGTGCGGCCGGAGCGGGGATTTGGGGAAAGGGTCCAATAGGCGCAGGGAGGGGGCAGAGTTGGGGCGGGAACTTTGGGGCAGGGGTGGTGTCGGGGCAGGGCCAAGGGTCTGGGGGGCATCGAGCACCCACCGGCACTGGGAAAAGTTGGCGCCTATGCTCAGCATCCCCACTATACAAATTGTTCCAGCACCCCTGGGTTCTACTGTATGTAATACCCAAACACAATAGCTATGTTAGACACACAGAATGTTTATTGCTTCCATTAGCCATTTGATGCTTTGTTGTCATAGCTGTGTCTAGCTTCAGAAGGTATAAACCATTTGCCCATGTAATTTCATGCTTGAGTTTGATTGCTAACATGATAAAATTACAATACCATTTTCAAAACTGTACTGGATTATGCTGAAAACACCATCTCTTTTGTGTTTGTTTTGTATTAGTCCATTCATAGCAGAAGTATGACCAGTGCTGAGGTAAGCTATGAACCCTCTGAGACAAATCACTGCTACATTTCTACAAGGTCTTCAAGCAAGCTAGCACAGTCACCTGATAATAATAGAATAAAAAAACCTGAGGTCGGTAAAACAGGTGCTCTGAAAAGGAAAGTGAAAGGACCATCATTTTTTGCTTTTTCAGGCAGGGGGCAGACAGGCTTGTCTCTTTTTTTTTAAAAGTTGTATGTAGTTTGAGATCTACAACATATTTGAAGAAAATCTGGCCCCACTGAAGTCAAAGTGAGTTTGCCCTTTACTTTAATGGGGTCAGGATTTCATCTGTTGTTAATAGAATATACGTGTGTGCCTGCATGCATGTGTAGATCTAAAATAGATACATTTATATTTGTTAAACAAAGTATTTGCTTCCATTACTACCTCCAAAGACCTGTGTTTAGAATACTGTCTCCTCTAGAGCAGCTGATGACATAATTAATAACTAAAGCAGGAAGGAAGCATTGAAGAGTTAAATTATAGATAAACCTTCGTGGGGCACAGAAGTTATAGCTGGGACTAGTGTGGCACTGGGGAGCCAACCTTTAGATTTAGTTGCATGCAGGGAGCTGGGAACTGATCAAAGAGACTTGGAGGCATCAAGTAAGATCACCCTAATTTTAATTTGGTGGTCTTTCTGATAGCACATATTACATTTTCAATGTTTAATTTCTGAAAATGGGACCTTGTCACCACATCTGTTTCCTGTGTATATTTTGGGTCTCAGCTGCTTATTTAATGATTAAAAAATAAGCTTTTACTATTCTTTCCTCCTGTTAACACTACAGAGTTAATAAAGGTGCACATGCAGGAGTATGTTCATTCTCTCAAAGAAGGAATTCCAAAACTACATTCCAAAATGGCAGGGTCAAATTCTGGCCCCAGAAAACCTCTGCAACTCTGTTGTTATTGCACAAAGCTATGTCTCCAATGCGGTTGCACTGCTGTAACTGGGCAGAATTTGGCTTGCAGAATTTTTATTACTTTTCATGTAAAGATGTATGAGTATGAGTTTTAGTAATAATAATAACCCCTCCCCCTATATTATGAGGTGGAAAAATTTCCACTTGACTCTCGGATCCTACTATATGTTTGTAGCTCTGGCATTTAGTAAGCAGTCTAAACTTCATAGAGAGTCACTGAGGGACAATAGGCATGGAACTCCTCATTGCCATTTTACAGTTGCTTGTCAGAGGGGAGGACAATAATGTAAGGCTGCAAGACAAAAGCTGCATAATATGAAATTTGGAAGGAGGAAGATCATATTTTCTCACTCACTTTATTTCTTTTCACATCCTCCACTAATCTCTCTCTTTCCTTAGCTGCACTTGTAAAGAGTTTCTGGAGACAGCAGTTTCTCCTACTGAGTAATATAATCAGTAGCAGAGATTCATTACTTTACTTCAACAAGACAGGACGACTAATGGTATCAATCAGTTACCTCAGAAGGACATGTGTAAGGACAGGACCTCTACTTTCAATAGGGCTCCAAGAAACATGGCAGCCATCTTTTGTGAGCCTGTGGTTCAAGAAGATTCAGCTAAAAAGCCTATTAAAAAGCTACTGTAGATGGCTGCTTTGGTAGGGTAGCATGGTCTAGTGCACTGAGGATAGAGCTGGAAATCAGGTACTTCTGTGGTCTCTTCGTAACTCTACGACTGTTTTACTGTGTGGCCTTGGACAAGTCACTTAGGCCCTGATTTGGCAACTGGCTCGGCACAGACACATCCCTGCAATTTAAGCGGGACTCCTATGGGCACTGGGGTGTGCCCACATGGAGCCAGTTGCAGGATTGGGGCCTTAATCCCTCTGTTTCCCCCTCTGTAAAACAGGTATAATCCTATTTCCTTGTAAGATATTACAGGGATATTGTTAGGTTTGATTAGCTAATATTTGTACAAGAATTTGAAAATGTAAAGCACTACATGTGTAGTTCCAAGTATTATTAAATATTGACTACAGCAGGCAGGATTGCAGAATTGGCTGTACTGGGGGCATCTTGTGTCTTAACGTAGTAGCTGCCGCTATTCCAAAATGCTTTGTGGCTGGAAACATGTGCAAGAAAAATGTAGAAATTTATGGATTATATTTGTGATTTCTGTTTTCATTCCAACACAAGCTTAAATCCAAGGACTCTGCAGTAGAATACAGAACTTCCAGACAGACTTTTAAATCCACTGAAAAAGAGAGAGGTGAGTACTTCAGAATAGCTGTTCGCATCTATTGCTGATCGTGGGGGAAAGAGAATATGGCGCTCACAAGAACAGTCCCCCACCCCCGAGTTAATTAAAAATGTATCTTAGACTTCGTACAGTGGGGTATATTTTATTATGGAGTGAAAGGCTGCATTCAGTTTTACATTTAAGGTGGGGTTTAAATCCTTTAATCTAACATTTAATTTCATACATTTGTACTGTTTCAATCAGGAGGACAAGCTTGAATTTCCAAGGTCCTTTTCACACTACATTGAGTTGTGATTTCAGAATCCTATCCCTGCTTATTGAACTTTTCCCTGTGAGTCTAATGTTTCTTTCAGATCCCTAGAGTGAGTCTGAACAACTCCAGGTTGCTCGTTCCCCACACTAGCTAATCCTGCACCAACTCAGTGTGCCTTTGTCTAGACAAAATGACCACACTTACTGTTTTCATTTTCACCTTAGAAGCCATTGTAGAACATGCTTCCGCCATAGGCTTCTGGGCACCAAAGGAAGGAGCTGGAACAGGTGAGAGAAAGGCTCGCTATGGGCAGCAAGGGTGGGCAGGTGGTGGTGGAGGACTGTGGAAGTTTTCCTCAGGTCTGCTGCTGGTCAGTGGTTTGTCTGGAGAGAAGTTTGTCTGGAGATCTAGGGAGAGAGACCACCTAAGGGAAAGGGGCGTGGAACCAGGTACAGCTGGGTGCCAGGGCAAATCCACAGAGTATGCAGGGAAGAGGAGGGGGCAAGTGGAGGTGGGGCTGAGGAACATCTATGTGTCGCAGGGAAACACTAACATTTCCGTGCCTTTTTCACCTGAGGGACTTGGAGTGGAACCTCATGGAGTCCTGATGTTTTGAGCTGGGCACGGTGGGTGGCAGTGGGCACTCCTCCTGCAGAACTAGCAGGGCCCTGGCTCCTTATGCACAAGCCAGTCCATGAACTAGGTAGTGCTTGTGGGCTGCAGCTTGAGCTGTCTGAGGAGCCTGAGAATTCTTAGGTTCTGGAGATTAAAATGCCCCTCCACTGCTTGCTATGGTTCACAGCACAGGGTATTTCCACCCCTGCCCGCATCACGCTCCAGCAACCCATTAGAGATCATCTCTGGTGCCTGGAGGTGCTGCTCTGCCCCCTTAGCCCCGCCAGCACTCTTAAATTCCCCCCCCCATTTTTCTTACCCAGCATACTTTTACCATTTATTTTCTACCAAAACACTAAAAATCCAGGAAATAGGCAGTTAATGGCACCGTTAACGTCTAGACCAGCCTAGACATACCTTAACCAGCCAGCTGAACTGATATGCTTCCCTACCCTCTCACTTGCAGCAAATAGCCACCTGTACGGGCACACGTCCTCTGAATCATACTTGCATGCACACCCTTAACTCAAGACTTCAGAATTTTTAATGTATTGATCAAATATATTAAACTGGTTGGGGTCAGAGTTAAGATTTTCAGTGTGACTGAGGGCTGGATGTGTGCATCATGGGTGGTTATCTGAAGGGCAAGGGAACATATTACAGAAGTGACTAGTCCAAGTGCATGTGTTTGAGTCTGTTTGATGATGGGGTGGTAAGCTCTATGAACAAAGGGCTGGTCTGAATGGTAACATTGGCTTACCTGGTGGTTTCCTTGACTTTTAGGGATTGTGTTGCTAGGAAATTCACTAGAGCAACGTTAACTTTGTATTAATTTGTCTGTGTAGAAATCTTTACAACACTTTTGTTTCCATCAAAAAACACACAGATCCCTAATACAAACAGGACATGCTTTACTCTACAGTTTACATCACCTACTGACCTCCTGGAATGAGTAGTAGTAAAGCCTTTTGCAAGAGCACATCTGGATACTCTGCAAGAGTTTGTTCAAATACTATAGCTAAATGTCCTCCAAGTGTTTCCTGAGTTTGAGACTGCCTTCTGTACCACTCTGTTGTCAGTTCAGCTCTTGGGCATCACACAGCTGAAGCTTGTGCTCATAAATTGTATTGTAAGGTTCATGATTAACGATTAAATAGCACATTGTAAAATAATATACTTTTCAAGCGAAATTTTTTTTTTCCCTTTCTCTGTCCCAGCCACTTCGAGATTAGAACAGAAGTGTAAAACCAGCACAGTTGTTTTCTGAGAGAAATTAGCTTTTCCCCAGTACAAAATTCTATGCAAACCGTAGCATTAGTTGGACTGATAGGTGGCAGTTTATATTTACCTAATACCGAGACATAAAAGTATTTAAAGTATTTAAATGACTACTTAGTATATGTGATGTTTCTTGAGGCATCCAAGGCTGAGAGTCCTCTTGTTACTACCTGCTTCCAATGTGACGGAATCTTGTCTGTACTAGCTGGGTGATAGCTCCCTAAGACAACCAGCCTGTCAGCCACTCAAGTCGTTTCCTGTGGACTACACCAGCCTAGCAGGTTGACAACAGATGCATCCCAGTCTCTGAGTCCCTTCATTGTGTCCCACTTCGGTATCCAACCCCTAATCAATCCCTGGATACCCACAGAAATCCCAGATCCTCTGTTCCCAAAGGAGCAGTGTTCCACAGTTTACCATTAAAGACCTTGCATTGAGAGACCTTGCGTTGTGTATCCCAGTGTCCTCTGCCAGTTGGCAGCAGGGGTTCTTGGGTCACAGTATGTAATTTTATTTTCTTCCCTTGCAGTTCCAAATGTCACATTCTCCTCAAACAGAATGTATCAGCTGTCTGCTGATGACAAAGATGAAATGTTAATTCAGGCTTTGCCAGATTTGGATGCAGAACAAGGCCAAGTGCTCAGCAACCACATGAAAGAATTTGCAGGTAAAGTAGTTTTGAAGATCTGGTACCAATGGAAAAAAAATTTAATTGAATAGCTCCTAATCCTTTAGGTTGTTGTCACAAGAGGGCAGTAAAAGAACACCTAACACAATAGAGAGAGTTTCACTGTTAAAAAAAAAAATGAAGTAAGATGTTTAAGGTTCTCTTTCCATGTTTTAAAGTTTCCACAATTAAAAAATCCTAGTTTTTATTTTAAAGAAGAGTACTCCAAACTTACCTAAAATGTTGCCATTCTCACTGAAGGTACATATTGTTATTTACACGTAAAGGACTGTTCTATCATCATTGGCTAGAGGAAGAAAATCCATATAAGAAACCTGAGGGCATTTGTGGTGGTTCTCAGGGTACCCAGGACTGAGAGTCACCCCCTGCCTCTAGCAAAACGGTGTCTTTCTTGGGGTAGCTGGCTGTCAGCTCCCTGACACCACCAGCCCTTCAAGCACTCTCCTCTGGGCTAACTTCACCTTACAGCTTAACAATAAGTGCACCCTAATCCTTGAGTCCCTTTGAATTGTTACTCTTGTATTATCCAGCCCCTGACACTGGCTACCCACTGAAATTACAGATCCTCTGCACCCAAAGGTGAAGTGTTTCACCCCAGTTCACCAGTTTTGCCTTAAGCCACTCCTCCTGTAAACTACATAGCACTTGTGACCATGTATAATAAAACAGAAGGCGGCTTATTTGAGAGAGCATAAATATTTAACTAGAAACAAGAGGGAGTGGTGAAAACAAGTGTTTACAAAAGAATCATAAAGCGCGAGCCTGGGTCTACACGTATCAATAGTTACTTTTCCTAGCTAATAAAGTAGATTTTCCCCCAAAAGTTCAGTCTTCTGCAGAGCTGGCTGGTTTCACAAGAACCAGGACCCAAACGTTTATGAAAGCAGCCTTGCTCCCCAGGGGTTTCTTCAGCGTTGGATCCAGAGTGCTTCTCCCTCTCTGTGTTGTACTGAAAACAGCCTTTTGTTTCTGTTCAAGGTCTGGGCCAAGCTCTGTCTGTTGTAATGTTCCTTTACCACCTCCAACGGGTTTTGATTGTTTGGTGGTGCTGCTAATGATTTTCCATTGATAGCTGTAGGAGGGAGCAAGGGTAGTGAATTGAGCCTTTCATTACCTCGCCAGCTGATTAAGGAAGAGTGACAACTCCATCTTGCTTGAATGCCCCATCACTGAGGGCAAGTCTACACTTAAAGCACTGCATCAGCTCAGCTGTGCCACTGTAGTGCTTAAGGAAAGACACGCCTACACTGACAGGAGAGCCTCTCCCGTTGGTGTAGTTAATCCACATTAGTGAGAGGTGGTAGCTATACTGACGGGAGAAGTGCTCCCGTTGACATAGCGCTGTCTACATTGGGGGTTAGGTCAGTATAACTATGTTGCTCAGGGATGTGGATTTTTCATATCCCTGAATGACATAGTTATACTATAGTTTAGACCTGGCCTCAGGCACATTACCCCTTTGTTATTTCATTTCTACACCCAAGTCCATAAAGCATACTTTCAGTATAAATATACTATTCCTTAAATGACAGATTTCAGAGTAACAGCCGTGTTAGTCTGTATTCGCAAAAAGAAAAGGAGTACTTGTGGCACCTTAGAGACTAACCAATTTATTAGAGCATAAGCTTTCGTGAGCTACAGCTCACTTCCTCAGATGCATATCGTGGAAACTGCAGCAGACTTTATATATACACAGAGAATATGAACCAATACCTCCTCCCACCCCACTGTCCTGCTGGTAATAGCTTATCTAAAGTGATCATCAGGTGGGCCATTTCCAGCACAAATCCAGGTTTTCTCACCCTCCACCCCCCCACACAAATTCACTCTCCTGCTGGTGATAGCCCATCCAAAGTGACAACTCTTTACACAATGTGCATGACAATCAAGTTGGGCTATTTCCTGCACAAATCCAGGTTTTCTCACATCCCCCCCACCCCCATACACACACAAACTCACTCTCCTGCTGGTAATAGCTCATCCAAACTGACCACTCTTCAAGTTTAACTTGGATTTACGAGCTTTACAAGTTCGATTTACAAGTTACGAGCTTTCTGTAGATATCTCATATATATAGATATCTGTAGATATCTCATATATATATCTATATATATATAGTATATATATATATATCGTATATATTTACGAGCTTTACAAGTTCGATTTACAAGTTACGAGCTTTCTGTAGATATTTCACATGATATCGTATGTAGATGAAAACTCTGCAGGATCTGTGTTGGGTGCAATGAGTTTGTCAGATCTGAAGTGAGAGCTGTTTACAAAGAATGGCGGACTTTTTGCCAGGGGGGTCTCTGTATTACAGTATTTACATAATCTGTCAGACAGAAAAGAATAATTTATATGTGGGGTTACAGTTAGTGCACCACATGGCACTTCTCATGAGCCTCTCTTGATCCTTGCATCTCTCACTTGCCTACATTGACTTCCTCTTGCCTGCTTAGGGAGTCCTATCTCTGTTCTTCCTAACTATAAAAGTCTTATACGGATGGGCGGGGGGGTGGGGCATAAACCCAAAAGTACAAGCAGACAAGGTGGTTCAGCAACCATCTCTGTTGTATTCTTTTTATAACAGCTGTAGCATGTTATTGCATATGAGCAAGTCAAGTTGGACTTGAGATTGGATACCAGAATCCCAAATTAGCATGGTGCATTTTGTGTTGTGTCATAAGAACTCAGCATCCGTGTTAATTTTACTTTTGGTGTTTTTGAATTCTCCGTATGTTTTTATTTATATACCTTTTTTTAAGGGAAGGACACTGCTGTTAGAGGGGCAAGTGCCAGCAGGAGAAAAACTGACCTTACCAAGCCACCAGGATTTTCACCATATCCTGGACCATACTATCTCCTTCTCCCAAAAGAATGTGCAGAAAGGGATGGTACTTGCCTGAAAAGAGCAGTTGCTCTTCTGTGCCACATTGTGTCTTCTGGGACCCAATGCCTGCAGAAGTGAAAAGGGGATTTGCCTCTTAAAGGAACAGAGGCTGGGATCTATAGGATCAGCTGAAGACAGAGTTATGTCCATTGTTTTGCAGCACTTCTGACCTACCACACTTTGTCTTACCTGGCATCCTAACACAATCATTTTCCTACTCACCTCTCGTGCGTATAACAGCTGTAGATATGGAATTGCTGTAGCAGTAATTTAATACTAAACTAACACATTTATGCTGGAGTTCAAGTGGAAACAATAGGGTCTGACTCTATTCATGGCCTTTCAGTACAGAGGTCAGCAAATGGCAACTATGCAGCAAAGGGAATGATGCTACCATATAGCTGCCACAGTCTACCCCATGTGTTTTTGAACATTTCCTCCAACATGGTTCCCTTCCACACCATGCAGAGGAACAAAGCATATGCCTCTTATGAGCCTGGAGACCTAGATAGTAGCCTAGCAGCTATACAGAACACACTTCTATTGTGGTAGCCATATCAGAATTCTGGAACATCCTGGATGGGGAGGAGCTGGGATGTATTGATTAAAATTTAGAGTGAGCCAAATATATTCTTAAGTAGGTTTAAACTACAATTAAAATGTAATTGGTTCTGTTACAGATAAATTAGAAAAAGCAAAAAATGAACAGAAGGAAAAACTCAACCTGTGGCTGAATCAGATGTACATCTTTTTTGTGAACAAGTTCTTTGCTGCCTACAAGCATGCTCAAGTGGTGAAGGAAAATGTAGAAGAAAATAGGAAACGGAATGCTGAATTAGCCATACAGTTGAAAATCAAAGAGGAAGCGAAGTGAGTCATAATTTAAAAGCTTCATTTTACACCTAGAGACATCTAGAGTAAGGCCCTACACGAATACCATGTTCTTGAAGATTTAGGAAATTGTCACTCTGCTCTTTGATAAATCAAAGCCACTAGCTACTTTCAAAATACTCTATTGGATGACTGATTTATATAGTGCAACCAGTAGATTACAGTAATCAATTTCTTTTCATTTGTCATAGAATGTTACCAAGGTTTCCTCAGAAAGAAATTGAGATGAAAAAGAAAATGCTTACGTACAACACATAACTACCCCTGGCACTTAGGGGCAAGGCCCTGCATAAGAACTCTGTGATTACTTTCTTCTTTTCTGAAGCATATTTGGCAGCTATTTCTGCCTATCAGGAGCTAGTCTCAATTATCCGAGCTCATTGCAATCCGAATATATCACAGCAGCCCCTTGTCAGCAGGGGTTCACATGGGGTTCAACATTTTTCAAACCCCTCTTTAGAACACTCAGCTACTTTTGACATCAGTCAGTTCCTCAGGGCTTAGGTTTCTTACATGGATGATTATTTTCCCAATGGCAGTGACTTCAGCTCACAGAAGGAATGAGTTTCAGGACCTAGCAACTGATCCACATTGTATCATATCTTCCAAGGATAAGGGGGCATTGCAGATCCAGCTGACTTTCCTTCCATGGCCATGTGAACATTTCACTTTAATGAACCTTTTGTCCTCCCAGTGTTTGTCCCACATAGATCATGATGAGGCCCCCTGTTCTGTGCTGAAAGGTCACTGGTGTTCTAATTAGAGCAGACTAGGTGCTTGTCTACACACACAAAAGTTGTATCACTTTACACAGGTACAGTTAAGATGATATAACCCCTATGTGTGGGCATATCTATACTTGTATATTCTACCTCTACTGGTATCAAGGACCTGTACACAAATATAACTGTCTACACTAGGGACTACACTAGACTGGTAAAAAGATCAGACCCCTAGCCAAAATAGTTATGCTCACTCAAACTTTGCGTATAACCAGTCTAAACAAACTTTACCAAAGTCAGAGAACTTGGGAGGTAAGGTCCCATGAGAAGAAAACTTAAGACAAAAAGTAGTTCAGGAGAGCTGGCAGTTTCTCAAGGAGACAATATTAAACATACACTATCCTGAGGGGAAGGAAATATAATAAGAGGTCAATATGGCTCCCTCAGGAGCTCTTTAATGACCTGAAAATCAAAAAGGAATCCTACAAAAAGTGAAAACATGGACAGATTGCTAAGGAGTACAAAAGAATAGCACAAGCACATAAGAACAAAATCAGAAAAGCTAAGGCACAAAATGAGTTACCTCTAGCAAGGGACGTAAAAGGCAATAAGAGGTTCTTTAAATATATTAGAAGCAAAAGAGTGACAAAGGAAAGTGTAGGTCCTCTACTTAGTGGGGAAAGAGAGCTAATAACTGATGACATCAAGAAAGCTGAGGTGTTTAAAACCTGTTTTGCTTCAGTCTTCACTGAAAAGGTTAATGCTGACCAGACACACAACGCAATTAATATTAACAACAAGGAGGATGGAATGCAAGCCAAAATAGGGCAAGACCAGTTTAAAGAATAATTAGATAAGTTAGATGTATTCAAGTCAGCAAGGCCTGATGAAATTCATCCTTGTACTTAAGGAACTAGCTGAAGCAATATCAGAATCATTAGCAATTATCTTTGAGAACACTTGGCGGATCAGTGAAGTTCCAGGAGACTGGAGAAAGGCAAACATTGTACTATCTTTAAAGAGGGGAACAATTTGTTCCAGTATTTTTCCAGTTATCAATCAATTTTGTAGCATCTGGAGGAAAACAGGGTTATAAGGAACAGCCAGCATGGATTTGTCAAGTATAAATCATGCCAAACCAACCAAATGTCATTCTTTGATGGGGTTACTGGCCTATGGTAGTAATAGCTATGGTATCTCTTGATTTTAGTAAGGTTTTTGAGTCTTACATGACAGTCTCATAAGCAAAGTAGGGTGGTGTGGGCTAGATTAAATTACTATAAATTGGTACACAGCTGATTGAAAGGGTAGTTATCAATGGTTTGCTGTCAAACTGGGAGGGTGCATCTAGGAGGGTCTCACAGGGGGTCAGTCCTGGGTCCAGCACTAGTCAATATTTTCATTAATGACTTGGATAACGGAGTGGAGAGTATGCTCATAAAATCTGCAGATGACACCAAATTGGGAGTGGTTGCAAGCACTTTGGACAATCAGTCTGAATTCAACAAGCTGAAATTCAATAGAGACAAGTGAAAAGTACTGTACTTTACTCAGCAAGGAAAAATCAAATGGACAACTACAAAATGAGGAATAATTGGATAGGCAATAGTACTGCTGAAAAGGATCACAAATTGAATAGCAGTCAATGTGATACAGCTGCAAAAAACACTGTGTATTCACCAACGTGTCAAATACAAGACGAGGTAATTGTCCCACTCTGCTTGGCACTGGTGAGGCCTCAGCTGGAGTCCTGTGTCCAGTTCTGGGCACCACACTTTAGCAAAGATGTGGACAAATTGGAAAGTGTGCAGAGAACAACAAAAATGATAAAAGCTTTAGAAAACCTGACCTATGAGGCGAGGTTAAAAAAAAACTGGGTATGTTTAGTCTTGAAGAAAAAGAAGACTAAGGGGACCTGATAAATCTTCCAGTCTATTCAGGGCTTTTATAAAGAGGACTATGATCAGTTCTCTGTCTCTGCTGAAGGTAGGACACAAATTAATGTCCAGCAAGGGAACATTTAGGTTAGATATTAGGAAAGCTTTCTAACTGTAAGAGTTATTAAGCTCTGGAATAGGCTTTCAAGGGAGGTTATAGAATCCCCATCATTGGAGGTTTTTAAGAACAAGTTGGACAAATAATGGTCAGGGATGGTCTAGGTTTATTTTGTCCTGTCTCAGCACAGGGGGCTGGACTAGGTAACTTCTCAAGCTCCCTTCCAGCCATACATTTTGATGATTCTATAAAGCACCGAGAAAGCCCACACAACTTTTTTCTTTTTACAGCTGTTAAGTGGGAAATGACTATGGATAAAATTTTCATAAGTGCCTAAAGCTCCTAAGTCACTAAGTCCCATTAATTTTCAATTTGATACCAAAGTCTCTTTTGAAAATGGAATTTAGGGACTTACAAAAATTTTACCCAATGTTTTCAGTGCTTTGCATTGCTATGACGTAACTGCTCTGAAACGGAGTGAGCCTTGGCATGACCTAGAGTCTATGTCCACCATACCTGCCTAATGGGTGTGCCTATCACAGACATAGGCAAAGCAACTACACATTCCTTTCTTCATATGTTTGCAAAGCATTACTGGTTGAATTAAGGCTCCAAAAGGGATTCTCTTTTGAAATTCTGTGTGCTCTAGCCCTTGTTTCCAAGGTAGGAGAGACCAAACTCTCTAACCTTCATAAGAAATTTTTTTAATTTCAGGACATCCTTCATTTTCAGTTGGTCAAGTATTTTTGCATGGCATTTGCTTCTGTGGTGTGGGCTTATTCTACAGCTTTATAGTCTGTGCCTGATGAGAAGTAATAGTCCTCTCCCAAAAAGCCCTCCTGGTCCACTGGCTCTTGGAACATCTCTCAAGGAGTGAGACTCCTGTACAGGTGGTCTCCTTAGAGAAGGGGAAATTACTTACCTGTAATTCTGCTTCCCTGAAAATATCTTGCAGGATTGTCACTCATCTGCCAACTTCCTCTCAGAACTTGGTGGTTACTTATTGACATTTTTTCCCTTGTACCTTTTTCATTTTCTTTACTGAAGCACTTAAAAAAAAAAAAAGTATGCCCAGGCTAACCTCTGAGATAACTAATGTGATTTTTATGGGGATTTAGTTAAACCAGCATAACCAGGTAGACACTTTAGTTTAAAACTGCTTATATTGGTTCAGCTTGCAACTGTACATTTACAGGTGCAAGTTAAACCCACAGAAGACTGTCTACACAGTTACACTAGTTTAATCAAACAATTTAATTAAACAAATGCAACTTTGAGTGGAAATAAGCCCTTATACTGGTCTGGCATTAGTTTTCTTTTATGGGAGCTTTGCCTTCTGCATAATCAAAAGAATTGACTGGACCATTCAGAGAGTAGTATTTATGTTCTACATTGGGTGGCACAGGATGACTATTAGGGAAGCCTACCTCACATGTTCCACAGCTACCACTACCTTCAAGGGTCAAACAGCAACTGGAGAGCTAGGGTTGCAGTCTTGTGCTAACAAGATGGTATGTTCAGAGAACCAGGATCACAGGGAAATAATTTTTTCCTTTTCCTTTTAAGAATGTGCTTGAGTAGAAAAATTTGGATTATGCAATGATACATGAAGCTTAACAATAGTTGATTGTGAAGTAGCAACTACACAGAACACACATTTTAGGAAAGGATTAAAAGGATCACATTTTTCATTAGGTAATTCATTCTGCATGTAATTGCAGTGGCTATATGGCTATAGTTACTTAAGCAAAACAAAATCATTTTAGCCTAGGATAAGTTTGCATGAATTTGCTGCAGTGGTAAACAAGTATAAACTTTTGTTTGTTTGTGTGATCTTAGGCTTATCTCCATAAGGGAAGCAGAAGAGGCCAAAAAACAAGAAGCCGCTGCTGCAGAAAAAGCAGAGACGGATAATGGAGTGGTTAAAGAGCCAGAGGATTCAGCTCTACAGATTCCACTTCCTGCAAAGGAAGAAGTAGTGATTCTGCCCCAGCCAGTCATTAGCAAGGTTTCTGCAGGTGTGAAGAAAAAGAAAAAGTAACTTAGGCTGACTGTTGTAATAGTAAAGTCTGTGCTTGTTAACATTTTTAAGTATTAGATTTCCTTTCTAGGTCTGTAAAATCTAAACATTAAAATATAGGTTCCAGGAAATGAAGGCCAATACAATTATTTGTATTTGTTTACACTGGAGGGAAATTTAACTCTCCATAGTCTTCCCCCAAATCCAAACTTCCCCCAACACCTCCATTTACTGATATCCTGAGCCCCCTAGAAATTGGGGAGTGTGATTATATAATTGATTGTTACATAAAACTTGTGTAAACCTTTTGAACATACAAAGCCATTCCATAAATGTACTATATGCCATATTAGGAGACATTTTTCCATTAAAAGTTAAAAGATCATTAGCGTTTCAGGTTTGTTTGTTGGCTAACTCTTGTAACCATGTGACTGCATAGTCTGAATGGAATTTAAAACTATACAACCTGCATGAGGTTTTTGCTTATCACACCTATTTTATGTACACTGGCATGTAAGGAACCCAGATATTTCACTCGTGTAAAGTAAACCTTTGGGCTTAATCCTGCATCATGTGATTTCAGTGGGACAACTACTAAGATCAGGCCCTTATCCTTTTCACTTCTTTTATTGTTAAAGCAGCAGCCTCTGTCAACTTATACAGGAGAGGAACAGGTTAGTTTACTTGTGTAGTATGGAAGAACTGGTGCAGTGTAGCTTCTACATGCTTGTGATTCCGAGACCACCATTTTAGGTAACTCAATATCCTTTACTGTGGGTGCCACTTCAGACTCAGATGATAGAGTTAACATCAAGTACCTTCCCCTCTCTTTTACATGCTAATGTGTAGAAAAACAATTTAAATCCCCACACTCAAATCTACTCTATTATGCAAGTGAGCATAGAAGGGGAACAAAAGGGCCCTTAAAATTGTAACAATTATTAATTTTATTGTCCAGTAAAATATTAACATAACAATATTAGAGAAATGGAATGGTACAGTTGAATTATCAGACTGGTTTTAATTAGTTTGCCCATAAATATTTTAAAATCTAAAAATCTTATGATCAGAGTTTACAGCTTCAGTAGAAATTTGATTCTTACAAAGCAAGTATTGCTTTACTATTGTCATTATTCCAGTCAATAATATGACTAATAACCCTTCATGTTAAACAAAAATGTGTCTGACATTTGTAGATTTTTTTTCACTAAATCAGCCCTTTGCAGATCAATCCAGGAAGAAGATATTATTGAACTGTGTTGCACAAAGCTTCTTTACTTCTTCTGTTTAAAAAAAAAAAAAAAGGAGAGAGGGATTTCAGAAACTGCACACAGTATCACAACATATTATCTAAACACCCTGATTTTGAAAGAAGACTTAACACTAACTGTATCCAGGGGAAAAAATTACATTTGTTAGGGTTTTCTGCTTTTAAAACATGTTCTCACTCTTTAAAAAAAAAAAAAAAAAAAGTGTCCTGGTGCATCTCAACTCCTTATTTCTATTTTCAGTAAGAGAAGGGTGGGTCAATTTTGTTCAGCAGGCCAGTCTGAAAATTCACATATCAGTCTTTTCATGCCAAATATGGAGTTAGCTTCTATCCTGTTTTCACAGAAAAAAAGAACTTTTCTTGTTAAACAAGTCTTCCTTAATTATTAGAACAGGGATTCTCAAACTGTGGGTCGTGACCCTACAGTGGGTCATGACCCTGTTTTAATGGGGTTGCCAGGGCTGGCATTAGAGTGCTGGGGCCCACGGCTGAAGCCAAAGCCCAAGGACTTCCGCCCTGGGTGGTGAGGCTCAGTTTACAGGCTGCCCGGCCCGGGGCGGGGCTCAGGCTTTGGTCCCCCCTTCTGGGACCATGTAGTAATTTTTGTTGTCAGAAAGGGGTCGCAGTGCAATGAAGTTTGAGAACCACTGGATTAGAAGAAATATTGATTAATCAATATTATTTCAGTAAGGAAATTGATTTAAGTCTTTTGTTTTGTGCTCCCCTACTTCCTTCTCACAGAGAAGATTAATTTCCAGTACAATATTTTTAGCGATTGTTTTGTAATTTAGGTGCAGCACTATAATTACGGTATAAACCAGGGATCAGCAACTTTTGGCATGAGGCCTGCCAGGGTAAGTCCTCTGGCGGGCCAGGCCGGTTTGTTTACCTGCCGCGTCCGCAGGTTCGATCAATCACAGCTTCCACTGGCTGCGGTTCGCTGCTCCAGGCCAATGGGGGCTGCAGGAAGCAGCAGCCAGCACATCCCTCGGCCCGCGCCGCTTCCCGCAGCCCCCAAAGTCAGACCAAAGGTCTGCCGACAGTGCCCTGTGCCAGGTGCCGCAGAGGGAATGAACAGAACAGGTGAACATCAAGTGATCCATCCCCTGTTGCTCATTCCCAGCTCCTGGCAAACAGAGGCTAGGGACACCATTGCTGCCCGTCTTGACTAATAGCCATTGATGGACCTATTCTCCATGAATATATCTAGTTCTTTTTTGAACCCTGTTATGGTCTTGTCCTTCACAACATCCTCTGGCAAGGAGTTCCACAGGTTGACTGTGTTGTGAAGAAATACTTTATTTGTTTTAAACCTGCTGCCTATTAATTTCATTTGTTGAACCCTAGTTTTGTGTTATGAGAAGTAGTAAACAACACTTCCTTATCTACTTCCTCTACACCAGTCATGATTTTATAGACCTCCATCATATCTCCCCTTAGATGTCTCTTTTCCAAGCTGAAAAGTCCCAGTCTTATTAGTCTCTCCTAATACGGAAGCCATTCCATACTCCTAATAATTTTTGTTGCCCTTTTCTGAACTTTTTCCAATTCCAATATATCTTTTTTGGGATGGGGCGACCACATGTGCACACAGTATTCAAGATGTGGACGTACCATGGATTTATATAGAGGCAACATGATATTTTCTGTCCTATTAACTATCCCTTTTCTTAATTATTCCCAGTATTCTCTTCGCTTTTTTGACTGCTGTTGCACGTTGAGTGGATGTTTTCAGAGAACTATCCACAATGACTCCAAGATCTCTGAGTGGCAACAGCTAATTTAGACCCCATCATTTGATATATATAGTTGGGATTATGCTTTCCAATATGCATTACTTTGCATTTATCAACATTAAATTTCATCTGTCATTTTGTTGCCCAGTCACCCAGTTTTGAGAGATCCTTTTGTAGCTCTTTGCAGTCTGCCGGGGTCCTAACTATCTTTAGTAATTTGATATCATCTGCAAATTTTGCCACCTCACTATTTACCCCTTTTCCCAGATCATTTATACACTTTGTGCATTTGACAGCACTTTAGGTATAGCAAGTTTGTCTCCCTCATTTCTGTGCATCTTCCGCACAGAAGCAAGGAGAGAGGAAAAAACAATTATAAATAGAGAAGTAGGGCTGTAAAAGCATAATAATTAGCAGGAAGGTCAGGCAGGGGCAGATGTAGAAACAAACTATTTTTATCTCATAAAAAAACCTGTCTAGTTTTCAAGTTGATATTGCCCCATAATGTTCTCATTTTTTATCCAAATCAATTGGGCTAAAGGTAATATTGATGCATGTTTCTTCATGTACTTGGTATATCTTAAATTACAGTGTAAAACTGAAGCAGAAAAGCACTTTGAGAGAAAAACAGAATTTTAATACTAATAATCTTAATGACGAATTCCCTTTGTGAACATATTTTACCTTGACTTATAAAAGACAAATTCAGAAAAGTAGGCATTTTAGCCTCCTGGAAATATAATAAAGCACTTCATTTATTAAATATTCCAAAATTAAATTTCAACAGAGCACTCCCATTAATGGCAAGGAATAAGATAATGGGCATTGAGTCATCGTTAAGAACATCAACTTAAAGTCTGCTGAATATTTATGATGATTTCGTTGCCATGCAAAACATGGAAGAGAGACTTAAAGCCTTAGGCAAGCTGATCTGGTCTAGCATAGAAAAAATCCCTCATTAAGTGTATCTTATATAAAATAGAAAACTACAAATCCACTGATAAGCATTTTAGTAACACCAACAGTATTTAAAAATAGCAAAAATAAAAAAATCCTTACCATTAACTTCGATCAGGTTTGCATTTTTTTGATTCAAAATAACATACAGTTCCCGTTGATCAGACTTTTTCCCAACCACCCAGTAGTCACTCATTGCCTTCACAATGATTTCCTCATCCTCATCAACTCTGAAAGAAATTGGATAAAACAAACCTTAGGAAAATTTGTAGCGACATCAAAAATAATGGACTCGATAGGCAAAATAAATAACTTACATTACAAGCAACAATACTGAAGTAAAGAACAAGAAAACCAGCAAATAGAGCAGCTTTAGAAATTGTTTAACTGTCCTAAGGGTTATGAATAAACTATAGGTTTCAGAGTAACAGCCGTGTTAGTCTGTATTCGCAAAAAGAAAAGGAGTACTTGTGGCACCTTAGAGACTATCATCCGATGAAGTGAGCTGTAGCTCACGAAAGCTCATGCTCAAATAAATTGGTTAGTCTCTAAGGTGCCACAAGTACTCCTTTTCCTTTTGCGAATAAACTATATGTGAACTGAATAGCTGATCTTGCAGGTTGCTGTGACATTGCATAATTGACAGAAAATCAAAAATGAGCAGGTGTGCTCAACTCAGGAGATATAAATACTGCAAGCCAGTGCCAGCATAGCCTGCACAATCTCCATTTGGGAGGATTTAATCACGAGGAAGTAAGCCAACCACTTATTTAGTCTACTAGTCAACCAAACATCAGTCCTTTGAAGGAAGCTGCTTGGTGTCCACAGTTGCCAACTTTCACGTGGTAGCACCCTGATTTTCACAATAAGGCCAAAACAAGCCGATCCCTAAGAACCCCAACACTCTATGTGACTAGATCCCCCTGGCGTGCAGTCTGGGACTATGGTGGGCCCGCTGTGCATCCCTGACTCTTTCCTCCCTAGCCCCTACTTGCCCCCCATACCTCTGCTTGCCAGGAGCTGATCAAAAAAACGAAGGAATAAGCTACAAGCTCACAAGCCAATTAAGCCAAAAACAAACTCAATTTCTGCGATTTCACGGGTTTGGCGTGTCTGTTGGTGTCTCTACAGCCAAAAGGAAAACAGTGCTTGTTGTATACAATACACAGCATTATATCAGCTTCATATGGATAATGGGAACAGGGAAGAGACAAAAAAACAAATAAGCATTCAAGAATTTTCTATCGCTAAACCAGGATTAAAGCAGGTTGGATGCTGGTTACAGTCTTAATCAACATAGTTTTCTACAGTAATTGTAGACTTAGAAAGGCCAGTTATAATACACCACCTCTCTTCCTCTTCATTATTTTCAAATCCATCTCACATAGGTGACCAGATAGCAAGTGTGAAAAATCGGAGTGGGGAGTAATAGTTGCCTACATAAGATAAAGCGCCTAATATAGAATCACAGAATATCAGGGTTGGAAGGGACCTCAGGAGGTCATCTAGTTCAACCCCCTGCTCAAAGAAGGACCAATCCCCAATTTTTGCCCCAGATCCCTAAAGGGCCCCCTCAAGGATTGAACTCTCAACCCTGGGTTTAGAAGGCCAATGCTCAAACCTCTCCCCATATCGGGGTATCTGGTCATCCTAATTGCACAGTTTATTCATGTGGAGACATTCTTATCTTCCAGCCATCTTTTCTGCTGTATGTGAACATCCCAACTCTGAAAATCATAAGAACATATTCTCTAAAAAACTCTCCTCTTTTCTGCTGCCCACCTGCTAGCTAGTGTTTCCCTATTTTGTCTCTTCTTCACACTCCTCTTTCATGTAAATTTTGCTCCTGTTTGTTCCCTCCTACCTGTGGCCTGCTTTCTTCAAGAGCATTGATGGGAATATAGCATGGAATACAATAGCTCCAAGCAACACATGGAACAGCAGAACACCAAACGCAGACAAGCGTTGATTCCACCATCACAGGAGAAACTAATACATTTTTTTCAAATAAGTACTTGGATTTAGTGTTTTATTATAAGCACTATTTTAAAGAGTTTCGTATGTTAATTAGTAGGCAAATGTGGGATAATATACCTTCAAAATTAGGTTTCATCCTGATCTCTAATAGTCAGAGACTGACTTAAACCCTGAAGCATAAGGTTTAAATCCCTTCCAAAATTGGTTATTAATTATAACTGTGGATGTTCTTGATATCCACAGAAGTATCCAATCCCTTTTTGAAATCTAGCCCAACATCTCAGGGACATGAAAATTCACGAAAGAAACAGACCCGAAGGGTGGGACAGGACAGACATTTCAATGTATCAAACTGGCTACAGTGATACAGATAAAAGAAAAATCTGCTCTATATCACTTATTCCCCAATTTTATATATTCAGTAATTGTATGTATATATACATAAATGAAAAACCAGGATAATTCAGTAGTTGAACACTGCTAAAAGCTGAGGCCTATCTGACAGAAGGAAAAATGTAAATAAGATTACCTAGTAAAATCACTGTTGATATCACCTAGAATCTTCATGAGGTCAGGGTGAATGGACGTGAGGGATACACTGGGTGTTTTCCTCATGTGAATTGTACTTTTCTCTGCCAAGTTCATATGATTGAAATAGATAAACTTAAACTGAGGTTCCTTCTCAGACCTAGGAAAACAAGTTACAGAAAATGGTGACTACGTGGTCTTTGTGAAATGTGTGTACGTAAGTCACAGTTCACTAATCCATGCACAACATGAAATCCATGATCAGGTACCTTATCACCATACTGAGACATTGTGCATACATTACCATTAGGCTTGGCAGAATTTGATTTTCTTTTTTTTCTAATTTTGACCATTTATATCATTTATTTTTAAGATTTTTTTTTAACTGTTGCTGGAAATTGAGGGGGGCATGTGCGAAGGGTTGGAGTTAGGGCAGCTTGGCAGGGGGCTCCCTGCACAACTGAGAGGCCCATGACACCAGGATGCAAGGTGAGGGGGAGGCTGCGGCCCTGGCTCAGGGGAGCAGAGACCTCAGGCCAGGGCTGTGATGAGGATGACAAAACCCTGGCCACAGGGTGCTGCTGAACAGTTCCGAACCAGGGATGGAGCCATTCAGCAGCAGGGTGACCTCCCCCATGGCCAGGGTCTGTTGTTTCTTCCTTACCACAGTCCTGACTGGGGGTCTCTGCTCTGCCCCACCAGAACTGAACCCTTCCCCACACCTTGTGCCTCCAGGGATCGGGTGTCACCAGTTCTGGCAGCTCAGGGAGCTCCCTGCAGCCCTATTGTCACATGACAGCAGGGCTGCAGAGGGCCCCCTGAGCTGCCACAGTGCTGGTGACAGGGAAAAAGGGGGCAAGGCTACAATTCTGCCAACTTTTAGTGATCAATATTTTTTTTTAGTTGATTTACCAACTTCTATCAATTGAAATTGAATCCTGCCATGCCTAACTACTTTTCAACCCAGTGGCAGGGTTGACAGACTGTTTTTGAATAGCCATTGAAATGAAAAAACATTTAGACCTCCAAAACACTGACACCATAAGAGAGACCTACATAAATTCCTAGTACAGGAAAGAGAATAAAATTGCGTCTGCCTAATGGCATTTTCTGCTCTTACCAGGACTCACCCACTGGTGCGGGACATCAGAACATCTCCCTTTCTCTTTCACTAGCTCTTTGAGTTCTCCCACTGGGCCCATGATCTCACACCATTGGTGGGTTTGAACCCCAGCTGGTTGCTGGATTGGTTGGCTACTCTGGGGAGACAGCATATAGGGAGTGGGGATCCTTGCTGCCTCCCTAAAGAGGAGTCAACTGTTGACTTGGTTGGGTGCTGTGTCACTAATTTGTTTCATAAGGGATTTCCCTAGAACTGTACCAGTGTTTCATTGACTCTCATATTTAATATCAGGAAAAGCTTCCCCTCCTTCCCAGAATGGCCAAGCCAACGAGAGTTTTTCACCCTCCTTGGTGGATTCGGGCATGAGATGATCTCCCTTTCCCAGTTTGGTAAGTCAAGACTTAAATTTAAGTCACTGATATTGGTTTTGGTGATGGCTTCAACAATTATAATCAGGGAAGGTTTGCTGCAGCAGTTGGCACTTCAGGTTACATATTCAATTGTTTGGAACTGTCTCATCTAGGCTAGGCGTCATATGGCAGTTTATTCACTATCACCTTAGCAGACCAGCAAATGGCTCAAACATCTGGATATCTTGATCCCTATTATGTCACGCAACTGCATTAGTGTAAAAAGAAACCATATAAGGTTATCAGGGCACTGCTGCATTAAAATGTTAAGGGAGAGTTAATAAGATGATCTTCCTTTGCTTTAATCCCTCAATGACACAAAAAAACAAGTATTTAGTGATTTAATAGGTTGGCACCATTGCAAGCATATTTTAAGGTTGCCTGACACTTCCCATTATAACATTCTGTTTTAAGTTGCTTATAACTTTGCCAAACTTTAACCATTTGGACTGAAATTTTACGTCAGGTGTCTGCCTCAATCTGAATTGCACTGGAAAATTTTGGTTCAGCTGTTTCCAAGAAAGAGGGTATGGAAAAAATGTTTTGCCCACATTAAAATACTTCTGGAAACCTTTTCTTTGAGAAATTATTGAAATTTGGCAGGGAATGGTCTTTGTGTTAGTGATGTGCTTTTTACCATCCGCATGAAGATCTGTCCAAATTTGACAAAGTTATAAGCCTTTGAAAAACTGTGGTTTGCATATGCTCAAAAGAGGCTTAGATTTTTAGCAGCTAAATTCCCTGAAGAGTCAGTTGCACACTGGGCACGCTCCAGTCCAGGGCTGAAGGAGTGAAGCTGGACTTTTCACACCATTGCAGCTCTGGGCCATGCTGGGTCTGGGCACATGAACAGAGAGGAAGGAGACTGTCCCTTCTGTGCTCTCAGTGACCACCCCTGCTGGCCTCAGGGAGCACGGAGGAGGAGGCTGTGACTCGAATGCAGGGTAGACAAGAGCTGGGCCTGCCGTGGGATGGAGGGAAGATGGCTGGGGGGGGGTTGAACAGGAAAGATTGGGATTGGCTGGACAAGACCACAGGAAGCTGGGAGGGGGAGACAAACTGGCTGGGCAAGGTGACTAGGACCTGGAGCCAGGGAGGGGAAAGAGACTGAGAGTCAGTAGGTGAAGGGAAGGAGGTGAGGGGGGGAAGGGAGACATATCTAATGTGGAGCCAGGGTGTGGGGGAAGAAATGAGATTGGCAGAGCAAAGAAATTGGGACAAGGGGCTGGGGCGGAGAATGGGACACAGATTGGATAAGGAGTCTAGGGAGAGAGATTGAGACTTGCAGCCAAGTGTGGATGTGGGAGGTGGCAGCAGCAGCAAGAGGTCAGTGAATGGGAGAGAGAGAGATTGGATGAAGAGCGAGAGCAGGGGAACTGTTATTGGTTTCATAAGGAAATTCAGGACAAGGAGCTAGGGATGGTGGGGGGGAGGATTGGGAATGACTGGGCAAGGAGACAGACTGGGAGTGGGAGGAAACTGGAATGGGAGGCTGGAAGGGTAAGACTAAGACTGGATGGGCAAGGAGACTAGGACTGGGATGAGAAGCCTGAGGAGTGGAGACTGGGACTGGCTAAATGAGAAAAATGGGACTGGGATAAGGAGCCACAGGCAGGGAGAAGACAGGACCGGGACAAGATGGAGGGGATAGAGTGAAGAGTTCAAGCCTGAGGAGTGGGGAGGGACGAACAGGCAGAAGGCAACCTTAATTCTGGCATCTCCTAACTTTTGAGTGCTTGACTTGCCACTCAAATAATGTTATTTTAACATCGATTTTTTGTGTCTACATGACATACAATATACAGGGAAAGGTTATGTAATGCACTGGCTAATGTGCATGTTGCTCTTTTCTACTCCATACAATGTCAGATATCTGCAGCTGCCACCCTTAAGAGACTGACCTACGTAGGGTAATGCCTAATACTACTCAGAGATAATATTCTTCTTGAGCTCCAGTGGCAGCAGTCCTTCTAATATCAGTGTGGTCCACATCATAATATCTGAGCATCTGATACATACAAGGAACTTTCCTCATAACTCCTCTAGGAAGTAGGTAAGTATAATTATCTCATTTTATAGATAAAGAAATGAGGCACAAAATAAATAAATAAATAAGTGATTTGTCTAAGGTGTCAAGACAGCCTGTGGCAGACCTGGGAATTGAACTGAGGTCTCCTGAGTCCCAGCCTGGTGCCTTATTCACAAGGCTATGCCTCCTCTCTGTAGAGAGGAACGACCCAGGTTCTGATCTTGATACTGCATACTACATTGTCTGCATGTGCATATCCATGGATTTGTAATAAATTAAATAGCCAATATATTTTATCTAAACTGAAAGTCCTCACCTTGTCTACTCAAAAATATAAATGTCATGGCCCTTATTTACCTAAATGAAAAATATCATCCCAGTGTATTTTTTTACACTATACACCATCAGTTTGAGAAAAACAAGTCTCAGAAAGTCAAGAGGAAGGTCACCACAAAACTTGCTACATTGTCTATAGTCTGCTATGGCTGACTACCTGCTGCCCAGTTGGGCTTACAGGAAGGTACCTGCTGGGCGAAAGGAAGGGAAGGGTTTACAAAGGGAGAGAGACAGCAGCAGCTGTTCTCCTGTCTACCTCCCTGGGCTGAGAGAAGTCCACAGGTAGCAGCCTTTCCCCTGCGGCTCTCTCCTCCATTATAAGGCTCAGGTGCCTACCCTTCAGGCCAGCTGGGCAGCAGCTAATCAGCCTCAGGTGCATTGGAACCTGCTCCCACTTAAAGGGACCAGTCACACTGGCAGTGTGATGAAGGTAGGTAATCAGAAAGGCTCCTTTCCGGTTTTGGGGTTAGCCTTTGGGAAGATGTTCAAGAACAAGCCATCCTCACACAATGTTTGAGTGGCAAACTAAGTTTTCATTGAAGTCAGCCAAAAATGTTCACAAAGTGGAGGAACAAGACAGTAAATGTACAGCATGTGGCCCATGCAAGAAAATCCTCTCACTCTTTGTCTATAAGTTTCTACAAGTGACCCTGGCGTTATGCAGCGCATTGAGGGAGCAGAGGATTATCGTCTACATTGATCTCTATTTGTATGATCCATTTAGAATTCTAGTCTTGCAAGAAAACAAGCCGCCACATAGTACATCTTGTCTAGCAGTTCCATTTTTTTTTTTTTTTTTTTTGCAGGCGGAGTAGAGGAAAATGAATTGAATAAGTATAGGCAGCACAATGGGCCCTTAAAGCTTCCTTAGCCGGGCAGCTGGGGATTCCCCTGGAAGCACAGAGATGGCATCAGCTGCTCTATGACACACTCTATCCCCTTCAGCTACAGGGATGGCCAGAACGTTGCTGCACTCCGGCTGATGTAATGGTACCATGGTTACTGTAATTTACAGCAGGCGTCAAATGTTACCCAGCAGCCCAAAGGATCAGAGGAATACAGAAGTGGTTTAAAATGCCTCTACCCTGCTCCCAGTTGGGCCCTACACTGAACACAGCTTGGCTGGATAGAAGGATAGGAGTCGGAGGCAATACTCTCTTAGCAAGCCCATGAGTTGGGTGCCTGAAGAAATAAGATTGTCAAGGCATTATCACCTTTACCTTTTAAACAAAACCTCCTCTTGTCTGCCCAAATAATGATGGGGCCCCACAGCTGAAGCAGCCTTTGGGCAAGTATATTTTCTAGTAAAAGGTGCCAATAAACTACTTATTTTGTACATCTAAGACCTTAAAAGATTAGGTAGCACCTAAGCCTCAGCAATTTTATTTTTTTCAAACTTATGAGGAAATCAAAGTTAAAATGCCCCTGCCCCCCACTTTCCTGCATTCCATGGGTCCTATTGCAAAGAATCAGAGACAGAAACTCCTTCAGAGTAATTGGATTTTCTCGGAAGTTACAGAATCTACTTTTATTTAGACTCCTTGTTAAAAATGATCTGAAGAATTTCCAATTACTTTAGCTTCAGAACAACAATAGGTACAACCAGATTCCTGGTTCTGATCCAGTGTGGATAGGACCTTAGAATTAAATACTAGATACTTCCACCAAGGGAAATGGAGAGATGCATACTCAATTTAAAATTTGCAAGACATGGGAAGGGGGAAAAATAAGTCCTCGTTCTCCTGCTCCCACTCGAGAGGATACATCAATGTCTGTTATGCTGCTAATGTTGCACACCCCAACAAAACCCTCACTGCAGACTAAAAATGGACTATTGGGATCAGGTAATTAATTTGCACATGAAAAATTACCACAAAACCTCACAGGAATTGCCTGACCACTGAGTCTGAATGCCCCTCTGCCCTAGCTATTTGGGGTAGGCAGTATATTCTACAGTTGTTGGACTTTTCCTTTTAATTATTTGCAGGTTTCCTTTAAAACAGTTAAAACTTTGATAATTAGTTGGGTAGGAAAAGAGTAGCAATTATAAGATTGTAAGAATAAACATGTGCAAAAGGCCTTACCAAAAGCAAAATGAACCTTAACCACACAAGCACCTAAATAAAATTGTTACTTTTATAAAAACTAGTGCAGTTCCCCCAGGGCACTTAAATATGTGACAATGGATGCTCTATAAATGTCTAAGATACATATGGACAGATATAACTTCTTATAAAATATACATGTTAATTCAAAGAGAACGCTCTTAAAATATATACTCATATTGTTACCCTTATTGAAGCAGTCATTAAAACAGACTTTGAGCTACCTGGTGACGGTTTGCAATAGGAACATAAAGATAGTACAAACCCTGATATCCTTTTGTTGATGTTGTATTGTTCACATATGTCTGATGCTAATACTGTGAGTTGAGGCCCAACAATGCTGTCCAGTTTACGGCAAAAATCCAGTGTAGGTTGCATTGAGGCTATGAAGCAGTTTTAAAAAGATAATGAGTTTTTTCCTAACAGTACATGAGGTCTATACTATTTTGTGCCAAAAAGGCAAACATGTTCTTTTGTAGCTAACTTTAAACATTTATAAGAATCTTGGATCATATTCTGCTGTCAGTTACACCCAAGAAATCTCATCAACATCCAGGGGGCTTCCATGGAGTAACTGAGGGCAAAATAGCATCCCTTTTATACCATCAAGCAAAACACAGTATAAATAATCTAATTGACTAAGAAGTTGGTGAAAGCATCCACACAGAGCAAACTAACATACAAGACTATAACAAATGAATATTTTGCAACAGCAAAATCAGGCTAGATTTATGTTTGATAATGTTTTGGTAAGGAGATAGTACAGAAAAAGTTGTCAAAAGAAAAGAATTTAATCTCCATGGTTTATTTCAAATCATACAAATATATACCTACCATCAATCATAAAACAGACAGCTGCACTCATGGCCTGAAACAAACCAAAACAAAAACAATTACAAAATAAATTTTCTTCCCTCAACTTCACCAATACATTCACTGTAGAAGTCATTTATTGTATACCAGTTAAATTTTGAAAATGCCTTAATTCACAGTAAAGCTAGCATGTTAACAGTAAAACCTTTGCTCCCATGAGCCTATATATGATACCCAATTTTCCATATTACATCAGTCCTACACAAGGTTTTTAAATCAGCTATTCATGGGGGCTTTGAGAAGTACTGTGCTACTCTGCAGGAATTTAAATGTAACCTGGCTAGGGCATTGCCTACACACAAAATTTGCACTTAGCCCTGGTCTACACTAGGACTTTAGGTCGAATTTAGCAGCATTAAATCAATGTAAACCTGCACCTATCCACACGATGAAGCCCTTTATTTCGACTTAAAGGGCTCTTAAAATCAATTTCCTTACTCCACCCCGACAAGTGGATTAGTGCTTAAATCGGCCTTGCCGGCTCGAATTTGGGGTACTGTGGACACAATTCGACGGTATTGGCCTCCGGGAGCTATCCCAGAGTGCTCCATTGTGACCGCTCTGGACAGCATCTCAACTCAGATGCACTGGCCAGGTAGACAGGAAAAGAACCGCGAACTTTTGAATCTCATTTCCTGTTTGGCCAGCGTGGCAAGCTGCAGGTGACCATGCAGAGCTCATCAGCAGAGGTGACCATGATGGAGTCCCAGAATCTCAAAAGAGCTCCAGCATGGACCGAACGGGAGGTACGGGATCTGATCGCTGTATGGGGAGAGGAATCTGTGCTATCAGAACTCTGTTCCAGTTTTCGAAATGCCAAAACCTTTGTGAAAATCTCCCAGGGCACGAAGGACAGAGGCCATAACAGGGACCCGAAGCAGTGCCGCGTGAAACTGAAGGAGCTGAGGCAAGCCTACCAGAAAACCAGAGAGACGAACGGCCGTTCCGGGTCAGAGCCCCAAACATGCCGTTTCTATGATGAGCTGCATGCCATTTTAGGGGGTTCAGCCACCACTACCCCAGCCATGTTGTTTGACTCCTTCAATGGAGATGGAGGCAATACGGAAGCAGGTTTTGGGGACGAAGAAGATGATGATGATGAGGAGGTTGTAGATAGCTTACAGCAAGCAAGCGGAGAAACCGGTTTTCCCGACAGCCAGGAACTGTTTCTCACCCTGGACCTGGAGCCAGTACCCCCTAAAGCCACCCAAAGCTGCCTCCTGGACCCAGCAGGCGGAGTAAGGGACCTCCAGTATTTTATCTTTTAAAATACTATACATGGTTTAAAAGCAAGCATGTGAAAGGATTACTTTGCCCTGGCATTCGCGGCTCTCCTTGATGTACTCCCAAAGCCTTTGCAAAAGGTTTCTGGGGAGGGCAGCCTTATTGCGTCCTTCATGGTAGGACACTTTACCACTCCAGGCCAGTAACACGTACTCGGGAATCATTGTACAACAAAGCATTGCAGTGTATGTTTGCTGGCGTTCAAACAACATCCGTTCTTTATCTCTCTGTGTTATCCTCAGGAGAGTGAGATATAATTCATGGTCACCTGGTTGAAATAGAGTGCTTTTCTTCAGGGGACACTCAGAGGAGCCCATTCCTGCTGGGCTGTTTGCCTGTGGCTAACCAGAAATGTTCCCCGCTGTTAGCCAAAGGGAGGGGGGAGGGTTGAGGGGGTAGCCACGCGGTGGGGGGAGGCAAAATGCGACCTTGTAATGAAAGCACATGTGCTATGTATGTAATGTTAACAGCAAGGTTTACCCTGAAAGAGTGTAGCCACTGTTTTATAAAATGTGTCTTTTTAAATACTGCTGTCCCTTTTTTTTTTCTCCACCAGCTGCATGTGTTTCAATGATCACAGGATCTTCTCCTTCCCAGAGGCTAGTGAAGCTCAGAAAGAAAAAAAAAACGCACTTGAGATGAAATGTTCTCCGAGCTCATGCTGTCCTCCCACACTGACAGAGCACAGACGAATGTGTGGAGGCAAATAATGTCAGAGTGCAGGAAAGCACAAAATGACCGGGAGGAGAGGTGGAGGGCTGAAGAGAGTAAGTGGCGGGCTGAAGACAGGACTGAAGCTCAAATGTGGCGGCAGTGTGTCGAGAGGAGGCAGGATTCAATGCTGAGGCTGCTGGAGGACCAAATCAGTATGCTCCAGTGTATGGCTGAGCTGCAGCAAAGGCAGCTGGAGCACAGACTGCCACTACAGCCCCTGTGTAACCAACCACCCTCCTCCCCAAGTTCCATAGCCTCCACACCCAGACACCCAAGAACGCGGTGGGGGGGGCCACCGGCCAACCAGCCACTCCGCCACAGAGGATTGCCCAAAAAAAAGAAGGCTGTCACTCAATAAATTTTAAAGTTGTAAACTTTTAAAGTGCTGTGTGGCATTTTCCTTCCCTCCTCCACCACCCCTCCTGGACTACCTTGGTAGTCATCCCCCTATTTGTGTGATGAATGAATAAAGAATGCATGAATGTGAAGCAACAATGACTTTATTGCCTCTGCAAGCGGTGATCGAAGGGAGGAGGGGAGGGTGGTTAGCTTACAGGGAAGTAGAGTGAACCAAGGGGCGAGGGGTTTCATCAAGGAGAAACAAACAGAACTTTCACACCGTAGCCTGGCCAGTCATGAAACTGGTTTTCAAAGCTTCTCTGATGCGTACCGCGCCCTCCTGTGCTCTTCTAACCGCCCTGGTGTCTGGCTGTGCGTAACCAGCAGCCAGGCGATTTGCCTCAACCTCCCACCCCGCCATAAATGTCTCCCCCTTACTCTCACAGATATTGTGGAGCACACAGCAAGCAGTAATAACAGTGGGAATATTGGTTTCGCTGAGGTCTAACCAAGTCGGTAAACTGCGCCAGCGTGCCTTTAAACGTCCAAATGCACATTCTACCACCATTCTGCACTTGCTCAGCCTATAGTTGAACAGCTCCTGACTACTGTCCAGGCTGCCTGTGTACGGCTTCATGAGCCATGGCATTAAGGGGTAGGCTGGGTCCCCAAGGATACATATAGGCATGTCAACATCCCCAACAGTTATTTTCTGGTCTGGGAATAAAGTCCCTTCCTGCAGCTTTTGAAACAGACCAGAGTTCCTGAAGATGCGAGCGTCATGTACCTTTCCCGGCCATCCCACATTGATGTTGGTGAAACGTCCCTTGTGATCCACCAGAGCTTGCAGCACTATTGAAAAGTACCCCTTGCGGTTTATGTACTCGGCGGCTTGGTGCTCCGGTGCCAAGATAGGGATATGGGTTCCGTCTATGGCCCCACCACAGTTAGGGAATCCCATTGCAGCAAAGCCATCCACTATGACCTGCACATTTCCCAGGGTCACTACCCTTGATATCAGCAGATCTTTGATTGTGTGGGCTACTTGCATCACAGCAGCCCCAACAGTAGATTTGCCCACTCCAAATTGATTCCCAACTGACCCGTAGCTGTCTGGCGTTGCAAGCTTCCACAGGGCTATTGCCACTCGCTTCTCAATTGTGAGGGCTGCTCTCATCTTGGTATTCATGCGCCTCAGGGCAGGGGTAAGCAAGTCACAAAGTTCCATGAAAGTGCCCTTACGCATGCGAAAGTTTCGCAGCCACTGGGAATCGTCCCAGACCTGCAACACTATGCGGTCCCACCAGTCTGTGCTTGTTTCCCGAGCCCAGAATCGGCGTTCCACAGCATGAACCTGCCCCATTAGCACCATGATGCATGCATTGGCAGGGTCCATGCTTTCAGAGAAATCTGTGTCCATGTCCTGATCACTCACGTGACCGCGCTGACGTTGCCTCCTCGCCTGGTATCGCTTTGCCAGGTTCTGGTGCTGCATATACTGCTGGATAATGCGTGTGGTGTTTAATGTGCTCCTAATTACCTAAGTGAGCTGAGCGGCCTCCATGCTTGCCTTGGTATGGCGTCCGCACAGAAAAAAGGTGCGGAACGATTGTCTGCCGTTGCTCTGACGGAGGGAGGGGCGACTGACGACACAGCTTACAGGGTTGGCTTCAGGGAGCTAAAATCAACAAAGGGGGTGGCTTTACATCAAGGAGTATTTCAGGCAGGACTTCACGGAGGGTTCCAATAAGAAATGGTGAACCTAAGTTATTGTTCTTATTGGAACAAGGAGGTTAGCCTGGCCTCTGATTGATACATGGCTAGATTTACCTCGCTGCACCTTCTCTGTGAGTGACTGCAGTGTGACCTAGAGGAATGAGTCCCCTAGACAGAGGAGGGGGGGAAGCAAATGAGTACAAAACCAATCTGGTCTATTTCTTGTTTTGATCCACTCCATCTATCTTTTACAACTTTGGCTGGCAGCAGACGGTGCAGAAGGACTGCATGCCATCCACATCTCATGGCTGCTCGGCAGAAGATAGTACAGTACAACTGCTAGCCATCCTCATCTCTTGCCTGCCCGGCAGAAGATGTTACAGTACGACTGCTAGTAATCCGTATCGCCTGCCTGCTCACCATAAGACGGTTCAATAGGACTGACTGCAGGACTAAAGAGAATGACCTGGTCAAGTCACTCCAAATTTAGTCCCTGCGCCCATGTCTGCCCAGGCGCTCCCAGCCGACGTGGCCAGGAGCACCTCGGACACGACGAGGACGGCTACCAGTTGTATTGCACCGTCTGCTGCCAGAAGGCAATGGGTTGCTGCTACTGTGTAGCAATGCCGTACCGCGTCTGCCAGCACCCAAGAGACATACGGTGACGGTTACCTGAGCGGGCTCCATGCTTGCCGTGGTATGGCGTCTGCACAGGTAACTCAGGAAAAAAGGAGCGAAACGATTGTCTGCCCTTGCTTTCACGGAGGGAGAGAGGGAAGGGGGGCCTGACGATATGTACCCAGAACCACCCGCGACAATGTTTTAGTCCCATCAGGCATTGGGATCTCAACCCAGAATTCCAATGGGCAGCGGAGCTGCGGGAACTGTGGGATAGCTATCCACAGTGCAACGCTCCGGAAGTTGACTCTAGCCTCGGTACTGTGGAAGCACTCTGCCGAGTTAATGCACTTAGAGCATTTTCTGTGGGGACACACACACTCGAATATATAAAACCGATTTCTAAAAAAACGACTTCTATAAATTCGACCTTATTCCGTAGTGTAGACATACTAAATCTTTAAAGTAAAATCAGTTTTAAAATCCATTTAGTTAAACCAGTTCTAACCCACATGTAAACCTTTTTATAACACAAATATAACCTTTTTAGCTTAGGGTTGGCACTAGCCAGAAACCAGGGTAAGGAGCTCTGAGAAAATATTACACCTGGCTAGCATATTTTGCTTTCTGAGTTCACTGCTGGTAAAGCAACATGGAAGGAATACAGACAGACTTTTGCCAAGTTTGCATCATTTGGATTAAACCAAAGCCTCCAAAAGACACCCAGAGAATTCAGAAAAAATAATATTTGAAGTTTTAAGTTTGAACCTTCAGACAGCTCCCTCTCTCACTGTTCTAAGCTGGTCGTGCCATATGCACCTTCCTGCATGGATTCAGAAATAAAACAGCAGTGTTTTCCTCCTGGCTGGATTCACAATACACTGGAATAGAGAGAGTTTGGTACCTTATAAACAATTAAATGAAGTTCTTCATAAGTGCCATCTGTGTTTACAAATATTTTGGGGAATCTGCATTTTGCTTCTGGATCATTAAGATTTAAAGGTCCAGTAAGAAACCTAAAAACCAGAATTAAACAGGACAGATATAATTCATTTTTATATTCAATAAAAACAATTTATGAGCACATGAACAATTTTTTAAAACAACTTTTTAAATACATGCATACATTTGAACACAAAGAATTTCTGTCTACCCAGTTACTTATATAACTCCCTGTCACCGTAGGATCTGAACATGTGTCCATGTCAAATTAGTAATTTCAAATTAACTGAAAGACTTAGGTCCCAACTTCAAAGAGTCTACTCATGTTTAAAATTAAGCATGTGAGTAAGAATTTGAATGATCAGGGCCTTAGTCTAGAGTAAACTTTGTGAGAATGCACAGAAAGAGGGTTCTTTTAGATCAAGATAAACAGCATGTTGTGGTTCAAGACTGAGCTGCAAGTGATCAGTGGCCTTTCAACAGCCTTTTCTTGATCAAGGGTGACTACTGTTCAGGGAAGCAACAGTATTTACCAACAGGCCCTCAAAAAAAACCTCAAAAGACTTAGTATGTTAGCATCAAAATAATTTGGAGCTAGGGAAATAAAGATAAAAAATACGTAGATGATCAGGGAAACCCAATAAATTCTCCAGGAGCTTTTAAAAGGAATACCCTATCAGTGATGACTACAGAATGTACTCTCTGGTACATCTCACTCTTCTGCTCCCTAACAATATATACAAATGTGAAAAACATCAGAATTTTGCAAGACTGAAGTGAGCTAGAACCCACCCTGATTTTACGCTCACGCTGAAGAAGTGGAAAACACTAAACCGGGGTTTTTATTAAAGAAAGCAACATTTTGTGCTCTGGAAACAGGGGGCCAAGAAGGACCCAACCCTTTATTCAGAATAAGGTCACACACTGGCCAAATGCAAAAAGTCTCTCACTGATGCACTTAATATATAGGCCATTGTGATACGCAAGTCACTGGACAGACCATTGTTTTGCTCCTGTATGACAAATCTTATTGCTTGGGGAAAAGGAATTGGAGAAATACTAAAATTCTTTCTGTACAACATGCTAAGAACAGCAAGAAGGAAATAGGTATGCAGTAGATCTAAAGCAGGTTCTTCACATCATAGGCCAAAAATCTACATGGATTTATCCTCTGTGCAACCCCACTGAAGCCTATGGGATTATCTGGGTGTAGAAATTAGTCCCAGGAATTCATTTACACTCCTACCTAAACAAACCATTCAGTTTTTATTCTGTGCACCAAGAGCCTAGCTTTCCTTCTGAAGGGAAGAAACAGTATAGCGTATGACAGATAAGAACTACCTTCCATAGTGTTGTAGGTTTCCTGGCATTTCTGCACGTATTGGGGAATCTCTTCCTGCTAACTGAAAACAAACAGGAAACAAACAGTTTGGGACATTTCTTTCCATTTCTCTTTGTTCTGCAGTAGCTAAAGAAACTGTCCACAATTGACAGACTGCAGACTATACCTCTCTTGCTAGGAAATACACCATTAATGCATAATGGATGGAATAAGAATAAATGACAACAATATTTAGAAAATTGGGCATTTTGGTTTTACATTTATTAATCTGAAAAAAGTTCCATGAGTTAAGTTTTAACTTTGATATATAGCTCTTTTAATGTAATTTTATGGCTCCTGTCATCATGGTATCTGAGCAAACTCTAATGAACTTATCCTCACACCACCATTGTCAGGTTGATAAGCATTTTCATTGTGCAGGTGGGAAACTGAGGCAGAAGAAGATTAAGTGAGTTGTTCATGGTCACACAAGAAGTCTGTGGAACAGCCAGAAACTGAACCCACACTTCCTAGGTCCTAGTCTAGTGCCATAACTACAAGACCATCCTTGCTTCCTCATTAATATCCTAACATTTCTTATATTAACCGCAGCACAGGCTACATCTCACACTGGTAAAGCTGTGCACGGTTGAACTGCATTTTATCTAGGTAATACATTGGTCACTAGCCAACCATCCTAACTAAAGCTCTTAAAGGAAACCCTCAAATGATATCAAAACTTCAATTTTAATACAGATGTGGTTTTAATATAGCTGTAGTTCAACATCCACATAATGTTTATTCATCTCTAATTTTCAGCTGTTGAATATTCTACATTATTTTCCTATTTGTTGTTTATAGTCAAGTCTACATATTTGCAACATTTTTGTTGCCTGCAGGGGAGTTGGCTCCCTTTTGGGGTACCTGTTGTAACCTGCTGCATAATTTGAATCCTTACTGCTTTCTAACATTCAGGTTTTCTACTGCTAAGGGAATACTGTTCCTTTTCCACTTGTGAACACCAACAGTGACATCCAAGGCCCAGTTAAGCAGCCTTTCTGAAACTCCCTTGGGAAAGTACTGGGGTATCCCAGCTCCCGCTTTCTTAATATGATGCCAGTAGTGCAGACTCACAAGGAACCTAAATAAAGCAGAATCCGTAGTTTTCTGAAACATTCACTTCTGTAATTTCTAAAACCTTACAAGAGCTCCTTTAATTCAGTTATGGGAGGAAAGATGGTCTTGTGGGGAAGGTACAAGAACTGGAGTCTGGAGACCTGTGTGCTAGCATGGCCCTGCCACAGGCTTTGGGCAAGGTTCTACTAAAGTCAATTAATATTTGTGCAGTGTATTGAGCCTAGGTGGCTATATATTTTTCATGTTATACAAAATGTAAAGTATTATTTAAATTATAGTCTCTTCACTATACCCTGTCGATGTACCCATATAATTACATATTACTTTTTTGTATATAACCATTACGCCTATTAAAATCTCAGAGGTGGCTGAAAACAATAGCATCAGATTAATCTGTAGCAGCATTAACTCTAAGTGCATGTTATTTGCTAATAAATCCACATGAAAATTATGCTCAATAACATGCTGTTCTCACATATAATTGCAGTATACAAAAAAAGATCAGTAGAAAAGCAAATTATTTAAGTCCCATTAGCCATTGTTAATAAGGATTTACTTTATTTGTTTATATTAGAGTGAATTTAGTCCTCATAAAAAGGAGAGAGATAATTATGGAGCATGCAGGTCGGTGTTGTGCAATCCTTGCACAGCAGTACCTTGCACAGCTCATGGGCCATCAGCAGGTCGCACATAAGTGTGGTGGTTTTACCATGTGTATGAACAGATGTTCAAGACCATCGAATTCATTTGACAAAACTGGCCACCTTTCCCTGCCCCTTCTCGGGGAGAGAAATGAACAACTCATTCACAGTTAGCTGAAGTCCAAGCAAAATAAGAAATCTTTGCAGATTTGTTTTGTGCATCCCACTGAAACTTAAATATCACGCAAAGTATGAAGACTACACATAGTATATTTAAAGTTACTGCATGAAAATCTGTTTAAGATAAACGACATACTGTACTAACTGATCATTTATAAATGATTTGGGACTGTTCCTCCTTTCACTGGATGCAGTGGGAGTATAACTTGGCCCATAAAGAAAACACATTTTAAGCGCAAAGAGGCAGAGTTAAGGCTGACCTTTCAAATGTATTGGAAAATTTTAATATAATTTTTCATCCTCTAATTAATCAAAATCAAGTGAATGGATTTCACTAAAATGTTAAAACAAATCATCTTAATGGCAAAGATGGAAAACTCTATCCCCAAAGATGAATGTTTTGGAAAATTACAAGTGTGTGGAAACAAGGGGATTACAGAATGGAGATGGTTTTGCAAAACTGGAGACACAGCAATTACTAGCAGCAACTCGTACTGTAACAGTACAAAAGGAGTATTTTCTGCTCTCTATATATAGAAAATTCAAATCTGATTAGTTTAATGGTTTTTTAATTCAGGTGGTAGTTGTAAAAACATGACGACCCAGCAGAATGATTTACAAATGAAAATCAAGAAGATTGATTTCCACTTGGCAGACAATGTGAGCTGCTGTTCAGAAACTGTTCTGCTGTAAGGAATCTACAGACTTGCATTGTCTGTTTGGATATTTTCTCAATGCATATAACACCTAGGCACATATACAATTTTATAAACACAGATAATTTTTGTTGCATAGAAATATTGAACGTCAGCAAACCTGGACAAAGGGGAGAAGCAAGTCCAAGATCAAGGACACTTCACTGAAAACACCAGTACCTTCTTATCAAAAGCAGGGGACTGTTAGAACAAATGCATCTGTTAATCGTAACTGAGATGACATCCTATAAGAAGAAAGGCAGTTCTTCTGCCTTTCTTCTTTCTTTCTTCTTTCTTTTAAGAGGGAGCCAGGTCTCAAACTAATAGTTAGAGTTTCATAGTAGCCAATTGGAAACTATTGTATACTACAGAGCATGAGCAATTCCCTGTAGGATACTACCTATTAAGCAGGGAGCCAAACTCTGCGTTAGCTGAAGTTTCTAAACGGTCTTCAGACACAGCCATGCTGGAGGTGACAAAGGCTTGGATCACTGGCAGCTGTCATGTGCTGCTCTCTATTTTGCTCGTTAACAATGCCTCTGTTCAGACCTATTCTAAAAAAGTAAAAGCTGATTTGTTTACTGTATTTTTGCTATTAACCAATTATCACGACTAGATTTAGAACTGAACTTGATTTAATTTAGTGCCTTTTATACTCCATCTATACTAAAGCACTTTACTAGAAAGCAATTAAATACTTGGGAGTGCATCAATGGGATAGGCAAATATACCATATATTTATATATACACACACACACTCCATCACAGCTCACACTCTTGGCATGAACTTTACTGAGAAAGGGAATGTGAGCAAGGATCACAATCTCATCGCAGCACTTTGAATTTCCATAGCACCATCCATTTTAAGAGCTAGAACACTATGCAAATATTAATGGATTAAGCTTTCCAACAACTATACAGTAAATATCACCTTCTTTATCTGATGGACAGGAACACCAAGACACAGAGGTGGTATGAGTTACTCAATGTCACACAGGAAGCGAACTCAGATTTTCTGAGCCCAAGCTCTGCACTTTAACTTTTTTTTTTTTTTTTTTTTTAAAAAAGGGAGGTTTGTGAGCTCTTTAACATTCACCTGGCCAGTCACCAAAAATGGCAAAATTAAGGCCTCATATAAAAGAAGTTTATATGGATACAGTACTGCATTATATTAGTTCACTGTATGGTTAGCATTTGATATGATCCCAAGCTTTGGTATAGGATTAGAATCCACGATGTTCTGGCTTGGAAGTTAGAGTGTTACCAACTGAACTGTACTGACAGTTCTATGACAATATTTATTCAGATTTAAATAGACATACCTAAAGAACTACCTATCCTGGACTCGAAGTACACTTACCATCTGCTAAATATATATTACAAAACCATTAGAGAACCTGAGCAGCAGCAGACCTCCACTGGCTACATGCAACCACTAGGCAGAGTCATAACAAAACAAATCAATATATCACTACATCTTCAAATTACAAAAAAAAGCACTCCCAAAAAATACCTGCTCAAAAAGTAAGACTTTGTAGTGTGCCCTAAAGGCCAATCAATTTGGGCTTTTTTTGGACTGGAATGTATGCATAAAGAATTAATTCCTAAGTTGGAGAACCCACTTTCAGAAACTTCCCCTCTTCTATATCAAAGGAGCTCCAGCTCAAGTACTTATTGCTATAGTGTATACGGTACAAGAAATCTGTGCAAAGTATATGTGCTGTTAAAAAAAAACACACATCCATACCTCTGGCTCTATGTGCCTTGGAAAGAGCGATGTTGTGAGATATTTGTATAAAATTCTCATGTCATCTTGTTCTAATCCACTCCTGGAATGAGAGAGGGGGAAAAAAAAAAGTTAGAATGTAGATCGCAAAGCAGGAAAAACAATTTCTCTAATGGCCTTCCTTCATGGCCAACACCTTTCTAACCAAGAGCTGGACAGGCCACAATTTAGAGCTTCCTGGGAGAATTAACTCAGTTCTCTTACATGACAATACACCAATTTCTTTTGTACAGACAGTCCCAGTATATGTTTAATTTTTAATAGAATGCTCATTCCCCTACAATACTAATAACATATCCAAGTTAACAAAGAGATAAAATCATGAGCTATAAAAAGGCTTTTCCTAATTTATGAATCCATATTTGATTTCACAAGCAAATTATGTGCAGTAAATACTGGTATCTAGACAAATATAGGAAGACTATGATTTTTTAAAATAATAGTTTATAAATTATTTCTCACCTAAACATTGTGCACATTCTCTCCTCACTTCTTAAGAGCCTTTGAATAGGAAAACCTTGCCTAGCTACTCTTAAGTGATATAGTATGCTAAAAGCAGGTATACCATGTCAATAAACACCCTAAAATCAAAAACAGCTGAAGAGGAGATGTCCGTTTTAAATTACATTGATGTAGCAAACTCCATAAACTTCTTTGTTTCCGTTAAAAATGCAATCCGTTGTAATATTTTCTGCAAATGAAATCAGGATGGATCAAAAATAGTTCTGATTAGCTGAAAATGTACTGCTGTTCAATATTACTTTTTGGTTGTATATAACTTGCTTGTAAAATCAAATATGGATTCGTAAATTGTCTTTAGTTTTAAAAAGTATTTTTAAAAGCTGCTAATTGTGTTAACGATGTGAATAATTACTAAGAACCCTAATGATTAATAAGATTCAATACAAAATAATTCAGACATTATGGTAATTCTGGTAGTATCTTGTTCAGACTAGGTCCTTTTCCCCATTATATGTTTCACTTTTGATATGGAACTTATCAGTTTCAAATCTTCAGCAATTATTAACTTAGTATATTGGTTCACACTATTAGAAAGAAACCATCCATTAGAAATTGATAGTCAGCTCTGTTTTTTGTAACAAACACACACATCACATTAAGAGCATGTGGCCAAATTTTGCTCTGATTTACAACTCCACAGAAGTCAGAAGGGATCTACAAATTGTGAGTCAGCTCAGAATATGGCCCCACGCAGTTTAACATAATGAGTGTATTTATGTCGAATACTAATGTCAGATTATCACATTTATGAGGTTTATGAATTACTTCTCAAAACTTTCCTTCCCTTCATTTAAAACCGGTGTGCTAAAAGTCCAGTTGCTGCACCATCTGGCTCTGCGCAGCTCCCGAAAGCGGCTGGCATGTCCCTCTGGCTCCTAGGCGCAGGGATGGCCAAGGAAACTCCACGTGCTGTCCCTGCCTGCAGTGCAGGCGCCTCCCTGAGCACCAGCTCTGCAGCTCCCATTGGCCAGGAACTGCGGGCAATGGGAGCTGCAGGGACGGCACCTGCGGATGGTGGCAGTGTACAAAGCCCCCTGGTCCTGGCCGCTCCTGCGCCTAGGAGCCAGAGGAATATGCCAGCTGCTTCTGGAAACCGCTTGAGGGAAGTGCCATCCAGAGCCTGCACCCCACACCCTCTCCTGCACCCCAACCCCCTGCCCTGAGCCCCCTCCCACACTTTGAACACCTCGGCTCCAGCCTGGAGCCCCCTCTGGTACCCCAAACCCCAGAGCCTGCAACCCCAGCCGGAGCCCTCACCCCCCCACACACACACTCCAACCCCTGCTCCAGCCCAAGCCCCCTCCCACACCCTGAACTCTTCATTTCTGCCCCACCCCAGAGCCCGCACCCTCAGCCCAGAGAAGGTACCCCCTTCTACACCCCAACCCCCTGCCCCACTCTGAAGCCCTCGGCCCCACCTCCCATCCTGGAGCCCCTTCTGCATCCCTCATCCTCTACCCCAGCCCAGCCCCAGAGCCTGCATCCTCCAGCCCCTCCAGCACGCCAACCCCTTGCCCCAGCCTGGTGAAAATGAGTGAGTGAGAGTGAGGGAGAGCAAGCAACTGAGGGAAAGGAATGGAGTGAGCAGGGACGGGGCCCCAGAGAAAGGGCAAGGCAGGGGTGTTCAGTTTTCTGCAATCAGAAAGTTGGCAACCCTACATGTTGTGTGCTTAAGGTTTCTGCATTAGTGAACTATGCAACATCTGTTTCAACTGCAGTCAACATCCTCACTGCAGACGCTGACTGTAAGGTAACAGACCAAAAATTCTCTGGTGTTGACTACCATCACCTCCCATTGATTCAGCCACTCAGCTGGACCAGGCCCCAGGATTTAAGCCCATCATTACTGATTGAAATCATTATGGCTTAGATGAAATGACTATAAGGTACTGTTAAAAGGGATGACACATTATTTATACATTGTATGTGGATGCAAATTTTAACTGGTCATTCCAATCTATGAGAAAGATCCTCCTTTTTCAGGAAAGATTGCGTGGGCCTTAAATATTTAAGAAAAAAAAGGGAAACCATTTAAAATATTAATTCCATGTCTCTTCACTTATCAACTGTAATCTCCAGCATCCGTAAAGCAACTCAGCTTCTCTTTCCTGTTGACACTCAAATTGTGCACTGTGACTTTCTTGACAAGTGAATAAATGCAAATATTTAACCATCACTGATTATTTTTTTAAGACTTCTGTAACTTTCTTGGAGAAAAAAAAGAAAAAAGAAAGTATGCCTACAAAGTTACACAGTGAGCTTGAACTGTGTTAAAACTGCATCTCTGTCTCAATAATTCTGTAGAAAACATTGCTTGACAAGAAAAACTTGTTTGTCCTCTCCAAATATGTTCACACTGTTTGAGTAATTGCCACAGTTTTTATTCTCCAGATCACATTGTAAGTGAAAGACCTTTCCATGGGTGGCCAGCTCTTCCAATTTCAATGTGTATGTTTCTCAAAATGGAAACTATCCACAACTACTAGGAAAGGTTCTATACTCAACTGTTCTATATTCATAGATTCTAAGACCAGAAGGGATCATTGTGATCATTTAACACAATAGCACAGGCCACATAACTTCCCCAGAATTATTCCTAGAGCTGTTCTTTTAGAAAAACATCCAATCTTGATTTAAAAATTGTCAGTGATAGAGAATCCACCATGAACCTTTGTAAACTGTTCCACCAATTAATTACTCTCACCATTAAAAATGTATGTCTTATTTCCAATCTGAATTTGTTTAGCTTCAATTTCCAGAGACTGGATTGTGTTATACCTTTGTCGGCTAGATGAAGAGCCCATTATTAAATATTTGCTCCATATTTAGATACTAATAAACTAATCAAGTCACCTGTTACCTTCTCTTTGCTAAGCTAAATAGGCTGAGCTCCTTGAGTCTATCACTATAAGGCATGTTTTTTAATTCTTTAATCATTCTCATGGTTCTTCTCTGAATCCTCTCCATCAGTATCCTTCTTGAATTGTGTACCTCAGAACTGGACACAGTATTCCAGCAGCAGACACACTAGTGTCAAATATAGAGGTAAAATAACCTCTCTACACCTACTCAAGATTCCCCTGTTTATGCATCCCAGCTTCCATTAGCTCTTTAGGTTACAACATCACACTGGAAGCTCGTATTCAGCTGATTACCTTGCACAACCCTCAAATCTTTTTCAGAGTCACTGCTTCCTGGGATAGAGTTCTTCATCGTGTAAGTATGATGTGCATTCTTTGTTCCCAGATGTATACATTTACTTTTAGCTATATTAAAATGCATATTGTTTGCTTGCACCCAGTTTAGCAAGCAATCTAGATTGCTCTCAGTCAGTGACCTGTCCTCTTCATTATTTATCACTCCCACGTACGTGGAGAATCTAGTTTCATTTATCACTAGCAATCATAGTTCTATCTTTTCCCACAACATGAAAGGTCTGCCCTACAGAAGCTCCTTGGAGGCAGAGACAGTCTTTTTGGTGTGTATCTGTACAGAATCTAGCACAATGGAGTCCTGAGCCATGATGAGGTGTCCTCGGCACTCTATGAAAATACTACTAATAATAAATACAGCAATGTCATTTATTTTAAGATGCATATTATGTCCCTCCTCCACCCATTAGTCTGATACCTACCAGATGAGCTGATCATTGTAGAGAAAGGCAGTATATTTGACTATGTTTAGGCTTTCCTCCATCCTATTAATAAATGATTGGATTTTCAAATAAGTCATTTTATCCAATGGAAAGAAGCTGATTCCACAAAAAACATCCAGCAGGTCACATGACTGTAAATGCAGTGTTTGCAAGTACTGAAGGAACAAATATAAAGGAAAGGAGGGTAGTTAATGGTTTTCTGAATATTTAAAAGGTATAATAAAGCCTTTAAAATTAACATTTCAACTTAACCTTTTCTGTGTTAATTTTTGGGCACTTTTGCTCTATACCAAAACCTTAAGTGATAGCCTATATATCATACTGCAAGTTGACACAATTATTTACGATGTTAGTTCACAAATCCATTTTGGGGGCATGGACAAAATAGAGCCTAGCTAAATCTCATTTATACACATTCAGCGTGATCAATGATAACTAGAATCATTAGCGAGGAGCAACGATGTGCATAATGTCTTGCAGACAAATAAAAAGACAGGCTCCCTGCCCCAAAAAGCCAACAATCTAAGGCCCCAATCCTGTAAGTTGTTGTATGTAGTTCTCCCCTGTACCAATGTGTGGCTCCCAATTACTTCAATGGGGTTCTGTGCAGGTGCAGCGGACCACCTGCTTGGAACAACTTGTGCAAACTGAAATCTAAGTGCCTGGCCTTGAAAAGCATCAAGCAACATTTTTCCTCTTTTTGCTTAAAAATAATCCTAAAGGAATGGAAACCCTAATTTGCTGTCCTCTGCAACTCCTCTACTGTATAAACATAAGAGAAACCTGCTGGAGTAAGACATATAGAAGGCTCAGAACAAAATTTATTTACTGTATGTGTTTTTGAAAATGTGGAAAAATATTGGAAGAGCTTGGTGTTGAGTGAATCTCCACTTCTTTCTTCTAGTTGTGTTGTGTGCAGGTCATACATTAGAATAATGGATTATGATATAAACCATGCAGAAATACTGGCATGCCAAGACTTGACAAGAAGTGGTTGGTTACTTTTTAAGCACTATATGCATCTTTGTTTCAGCATTTCTATTATCCATATTATTAAAAAGACAAAGTAGGGAGAAATGGTGCTGATCTAAGATCACATGAAGAAGCCAAATTAAGATTGTTCAGGGTACTTCAGAAAAGCCAGAGAACAGTGATACAAAGGTAACATGGAACCAGAGAGCATCCAACAGTACGACCAACTGCACTACAAAACAATCCACCAACATATTCCACATTAGCAGGTGAATGGATCTGATGACCATTATGTTTCTGTGATGAACTATCCCACAATGCACTTAAGCATGTTATACATTGAAGTTGATTTATTTGAAGTTCTGTGGTATAAAAACAAATATGTAAATGCATACAAAATGTCATACTTACAGAAGTGCTTTGGATATGGCACATTACATTTATCACAAGAGAAAACACACAGACTGTTCTAGTCGGCACAAAAAATTGGGTACACAGCTGAAAGTTACACACCAGTGCTCCATTTACTCACAAGGAACAAAAGATTCTATGATCCTAGAAGTTATTTCACTACCCTACCATTTCTTCTAGTTATTGATATTCAGAAGTATTATTTGGGGAAACCCTGCAGCATACACATGATGTTCTACATCACATCTAATGCTGTATTATATGAAATCCAAAAAACTACACTATAAACATTAAAGTTGAAAAATCAAATACACAAAGGTAGGGGATGCAAGAGTTATAGTTGTACATAGCCCCCCCTCTCTTCCATCCATGTGTTAAGATAGCCCTGCCCAGCATCAGGTAAGAAGTCTGTGGCAGAGCCAAACTGAAAACTGCTCTCCTTAGTCCTGGTCCAGTGCCTTAAATTGAAGGGAATATTCTGTCTCTTCTCTCCCACATTTTTTGAAAGTAATCTGAAAACAAAAATCCCATCAGTGAAATTCCATCACTGCATGTATTATCAGCAAGGTTGGAGCTAGAGGACTAACTGGTAACAGTAGTATGGTGTTCTTTTCCACATCGGGATTTGAGAGACACTTTGCCATTGTCCGACAAAACTAAGTGGATGTGATTTGCCAAAGGCTTTGTAATTATGTCATGCAAATAACTCTATTAAAGAAAAAGTTTAATCATACTTGATTATAATTAAGGTTTTAACGGTTTTCTAAACATGGATATTAAGATGATTTTATCTGTAACAGATGATCATCCTATTCTAGCCCTTCAAGCTATCACTCTGTTTATTCAAATCCCTTCTAAAGAGTCTTCCATGATGCGAGACAATAATAATATTAAACAAAACATTTTTCAAACATTCTTAGTCATTCACTCTAGTCTTCCCATTGCTGAGAGAGAGACACACACACACACACACAGAGTAGAAGCTCTTCCGTGCAGGCACTTGTGCATTTTGTTTCCTCTTTGGTATCAAACACATTGTCTGTTCTCTAATAATAAACAGTAAGAACTTACCCGATGGAAGAATTTCTCTAATCTCTCTTTTAGAACCCTTACACCTCCATCTTCTATGGCTTTAAGGAATGTACCATTAAAAAGCTAATAGGTTAAAAAAAAAAAAAAAGCAATCTTAGTTGGGCAATTGTGTAAATACAGTACAACAGTTACTCATAACTTGATTAAAATCAGAAAAATAAGAACTAAACTGCTACCCACATAATTCCTGTTTCCTCAATTCCATACAAACTCACTAACCTAGACAACGTGTAGCCTCAGCAGATTTGGGATAACCTCCTGTCAATCAAGATCTGTAACTATGTGAAGGAATTAATTTAAGTTTTCACAGAAATTGGGAATGGTTTTACTACTCCTATTACAGTGAACTCAAGAACAGCACTGAGGACCGCAAAAGCACTCTGTCATATCCTCCCCACTGCCACTACTACAACTCAGAAAGAAATGGACAGCATGGATCAGACTGGCACCCCATAAGGAGTGAGTAATTTGTTTATGCTCAGATAGTAGGGTGCAGAGGGTGGTCTATCTCCCTCTCTCAAAGGATAATCTTGTTATAAATCTATTACCCTTACCTTGTACATGCTATAGCACTGCCGTAGGACTGAACTGTAAACCTTGTCCTGTGAAACAGCCAATAATAGGTCATCATTACAAGAATAGGCACAGTTCCAAATATTATGACTGACCTACAAATGCCATGCACATTCTATATTCTGGCTTACACATGGTAGTTAAAAGAAAGACTAGAACATCTCTTACACAAATCAAAAACAAAAGCTCCTAGCAGTTACTGGCTATGGCTGAAAAAACTAACTAAAGACAGTACTCCTATTAAGTATTTTCTCAGTATACACATGAATTATTTTCTACTTCTCTTTCCTTGTAAAATGTAAACCTAACAGTATTACTATTATTAAACCATAATATGTACTGAAAAAGTAATATGACTAAAGTAACAACCTATAATTGTGATAAGTGCTGGGCACTAGCTGGTCATTAGTGAAGAGTAGTTAGCTCAAAATCAGCTTTCCCCTCACCCTGCATAGGAGTTCAGGGCAGGTGAGGAGTTAAGAGTAGGGGAGGACTCCACATCTACTCATCACTGGGCTGACATGTTGACCCAGACTAGGTTTTTAATTTGTTTTCTGGCAAGAGGAGTAAGACTGGTTTGTTTTATTGGAATGATTTCTTTAAGAACACAATGAGGAATAAAAACATGATGCACAAACTTTAAAGAACACAGGAAGCCTGAATAAACATTTTTTTAAAATTATGCCATCTGGCTAATTACTCTGCCTGCTTACAGTTAAAGTGAAATGATGATATTACAGTGCTGAAATGAAGCCTCCTGGCAGACATGATATGTTTGATTTTCCAACAAAGATGATCAATAAATAATCTTAGGATCGTAACAGAAGCGGCTATAGTTAAATGTAATAAGGAAGATTTCTTCATAAACTCTTCAAATTAAATCAATGTTGGATCATTAATTGTATTGGCCTGTTCCTTGAAATTTCAATAGATCTCTCAATTTGTTATTTTTAATGACATTTCATTACATAATTTCACTGCTGTTCTTATTGTGTGGTTCTAAATTCCTTTTTGGATATTTTTTCCTATATCTTTGTCTCTTTCTTCCCTTTTAGAGTTTGTTGCAAAATGCTCTGTTCTACTTTATTTCCAGTTTGCAGTCATATTCTTAAATCAGTTTTACAACAGCCAAATGTTATAGATATAAGCTGACCTAAAAGACACTGCTAGCTATATTTTTTTTAAAATTTACAACTAAAATATTTAATTAGAAAAGTAAAGGGAAATTAGAAAGAAAGAATAACTAAACATTACCAGTAACTCTTCTTCTCGATACTCTATGACTGGTTTTCCATCTTTGTGGTATTTTTCTATTATGGGATTCCGTACTACCTAGAAAGTGGAACAAACTGGCATCAGACAATGCAGAATGTATTTAGCAATTTTTAACATTTTAGGAAGGTATATATCATGCATATAAATACCATGACCATCCAGAAATTTTCTTCAGGTTCATTGAAGAACTGTCTATTCTTCTGAGTATGCAAAGATTTTGCAGGTTTTGATGGACTAAAGGTTCTGGAAAAATAATATATTTGGAACAAAATTTTAGGAAACATACAATTTGTTATACTGTAATAAACTATGCAAACAGTAATACTTTACTACCTTGTGAACTGTACTATAGCTTCACATAATCCAACATTTCTAATTTTTTCATTCTTTTCTACTTCATTTGGGTGATAAAAAAGAATCTTCTTTTCCTCCTACAATTTGAAATAAGAATAAAGATGACTAAATTTTAAATAGAATAGCAGAGATCCAAAATAAAGTAATTTTTCAAAATAAACTGTAGCTTCCTTAAGTTTACTTAACAGAGTTTAAAAATTCTCTTATTACCAAACAGGCTTATATAATAATAAATAAAAGTCATACACTGCACATTAACAAGGCCTGCCATCAAAAAAGATCTCAACGTTCTTTACAAATGCAGTATATTATACAAGTTACGCACAAGAATCACTTGGAATTTAGCTGAAGTGAAATGCAACTGTACAGTTGTACACAGGAACACCACATATTTAAGGCAGGAAGTCAAAAATAAGTTTGCTTCTCAATATGTATATTTAATTCACACTCACAATGAGAAGAAAATAGACCCCTTCAAACATTAAAGTTTGCCTTGTTTCTCAGAAGAAAGCTTTTTATTTTTCTCATTAGCTAGCAAAGAATTCAGGTGCACTACAAAAGTTAAGCACACTTATTTTAAATTGTTAGCCTCAGGATTCAGCAGAATTTATAAACAGAAAGCTAATACTGTGATGTTAGCCATGCAATTTGCTGTTACCTACAATTTTCGATTTTAGACATTTCAAATAAATTCTAGTAAACAAGTACATTCTAGATACATTATTTTAGAGGTGGACACTATTAAATTTAATAAAGTTAAATGCTCCACTTTTTTTGTTGTAAATATTTGGAAAAGTACATTATAACAAATCATTGCATTGACAAAAATAACCCACTACTACTAATATAGCAACTTATACCCCACAGCACTTTATAACCAACGCACAAAATATACTAAGATATTACTTCATTTACTGTTGAAGTGGAGACATGTGGCAGTTGTTTAACAGTGCACCACAATAGTTCATCAGATATAGTGATTGGGGCCATACAAGTACCTACATAGATTAAATCAGTATCCTAAATCTAACAAATGAAACTACAGGAAGATAGGTAGATAGACTACAACGTATCAGATGGCTGTTTTAAAGATAGTATGTCATCTGTATTGATCTGTGATAGCTTGGTAGATCAGTCTTCCATTACTATTGCCAGTTAACTTACTAGCTTCATCTAGCTGCTCAAATGCTCAGTATGTATATTTACATCTTGATATCAATTTGACTCACTCAGAAGTAGTACATAAACACTGTTGTTAACAGATACCTTTTGTGAAAGCAGAAAGGATTCATCATGTGCATACCTACTCTCAGGGATGTTAGTTAATGGGTTAATGTTTACAAAGCACTTTGTAAATAAAAGTGCTGTATAAACATTTAGCATTATTGTATGCACCTGGAACATCTAAGCAGATGAAAGACTTCTGAAGGATCTTTTAAAAACCCTAAAATTCTAAACCCTGATCCTGCAAGCTCAGGTGCTCAGAACAACTTCTGTGCCATGGATCCCAACTCACTTATCTGCATATGCATTTATGTGCCTGCATTTATTTTATGTTGGGAAATGTTGAGAGTTTTTTAACCTTGTTGCTGCAGGAATTTAATGGGTCAAGCAGCCTTGTTTCTAAATGCTAAAGTTTTAGCTATAGGGACCCCTCATCTTAAAATCATACTTTTCCCTGAATATTTTAATGTATTGTTAGAGTAAATACCTAAGATAACAGTAGCTGCATTTTCTCTATTTTTCAGTTTACTTTATGCTTTGAAAGGATACTTTGTGTCTAGTCAGGTTCAAGGCTGCACCTGCTTAGTCAGTTTCAGTTTCCCCTGTCTTTTGCGTGGGACTTTTACAGGGCAACAAACCAGAGGAAAAATCATTTTAAAAACAGAAGTATGTCATTGTAAAACCACAAATATTGGTAAGGTGATTCAAGGACAGTTGTAATACTGGAAACTTTTAGCTCATACTTTTAACCTGAAAGCGTCCCTTTACAGCTTGTGAGGCACTTAAGAACAGCCCTTCTCCATGGGTGCTCCATAAGTAAGGATATTAATATTACAGGACATTTTGTTGTCCAGTGTCAAGGGATAAACAGAACGGCTGGGGCGGAAACCTGACAGCTGTATTGCACTAGCCTGTCTGACAGTGCAAGTGTGAGAGTCAGAATGTCTTTTGGTGGTGCAGCAGCGTCGCAAGGCAACATCACTGGTGTTTCACCGGGGTCCTAGAACTGCGGAAAGTGGGGCTGGGAATCACCACGTGAATGTTAGAAAGGTGAGGGAACAATGGGTGAGGGGAACCCCCCCCCCCCGCCGCCCCTCAGACAGACACACAGATGTGGCCCACTCCTCTCCCCTCAGACAGCCCCTCCCTACCCCATCCAGACACACAGACGTTCCCCCCCCCCGCCCGCCAAGGCAGACAACGACCTCCAGTGAAGACACCCCCACACGCTCCCTTGCAGCGATAGACCCCCCCCTTCCGATAGGCATCACCCCTCCCACGCCAGCCAGACCTGCGCGGACGCACACACCGAGCCCAGGCTGCCCCACGTACCTCTCCCTCCCTGGGCCCCAGCTTGGGGTTGTAGATGAAGAAGCTAAGCAGGGCCGGAGCGAGCTGCTTCTCCTGCCCGGCTCCCCCCGCCGCCGCCGCCATACTGGGCCCGAAGCGAGAGAGTCTGGGGCTGGCAGCCGCCACACACCATCGGGGAGCAGCCGGGGGCCTTCAGCCGGCACCAACCCCAGCCCCACACGGCACTTCCGCCTTCCCCCCTGCCCCGGAAGGGAACGGCGCCGACCCGGACCCGCTCTGTCGGCGCCCGCGGGCGGCACGGCCGGGAGCCGCCAGCGCGACCCCCTCACAGCTCCGCCGACCCCACCGCCGCCGAGCGGAGGGCACTTGCCGGAGGCCTCCCCGTTCCCGCTCCCTCCGCAACAGCCGGCGTCCCCTCGCCCCGGGGCTCCTCAGTGGGGACCCCGCCCAGCCCCCGCGGAAACCGAGCATCTTCCCGGGCCCCTGCGAGGGCGGGATCCCCAGCGAGCTGAAAGCGGCTGCGCGGGCAGGCTCCGTTTCCAAGGGCAGCTCAGCAGAAGCCGGCGGGTCCCAGCGGCTCCTGTTGTCTCTTTCCTGGGCTGTGAGGCCCTGACGAAGGAAACGGAGAAAGCCCGAGCTGAGCTACCTCCCTTCTCGGCCGCCCGGGAAGAGGCATATCGCTGTTGTGAAACACCGGCGGGGGGCTCGGGCACGACAGGGCGGGGGGCTGGCTAAGTACCGAGCTGGCGGGGGATGCTCCCCGGGCGGTCTCGTTTGCCTCATGCAGTGATGCTGGTCTTGAAAAGTGGCATTGCCGGGAAGAGCGATTCCCTCTCTCTCTGTGTGTGTGTGTGGCTTTGGTAAGGGTTGTTCAGGTGGGGGACTGGCCTGAGCAGCGCAGCTGGAGAGTGGCGTTTCGTGCTGTCGTGGGATGGTGAGGATCTCTGGGTGAGCATTTCTTCGTGGCGCTTTCAGGGATAGCAGGGATTTTGACATGTGCTTTGCGTGGACTAAGGAAGCTTAAAAACATCCAGAGCCGCACGGTCGGGTGGCTCTAGAGTCAACCCTGGTCAAGCTTTGATAAAGATAGAGGGTGAAGTCTTGGTCCCAGTGAAGTCAATGGGAGTTTTGCCGTTATTTAGCAGGACCAGGATTTCATGAACTTGAACATTTGAAAAAGGTCTTTGTGGTTTTATTCCTTCTCCTCCTCTTTTAATTATTTATTATTTGTATTGTGGGAGTGGCCAAAGGCCCCTATTAAAACCACTGAGCTCCACTCTAGATGTACAGGTAGACACTGTCCCTGTCCCAAACAGCTTCCAGTCAGGAGCTTACAATATTGTCCTCACACATGAATGTGATTAGTAAGTTCCCAAAGTGCTGAGCCAACTCCTGTCCTCAAGTACACTTCTGGAACCCTCTTGTTTCCACACTGGCCTATCTCTGGGGGGAATACCAGGTAGGAGAAGGGAAGTGATACTACCTCTGTATACAATATTGATGACATCAGAAGTGGAATACTGTGTCCTGTTCTGATAGTCATACTTTTTAAAGAATGTTGGAAATTGGAGCGTGCTCAGCCAAGAACCACAGGAATGACTGAGGTCTAGAAAACATGCCTTACAATGTCAGACTAAGGATTTCAATCTGTATATTTTATAGAGAAGATTAAGAGATGATTTGACCACTGTGTGTTAGTATAAGAAGATATCTGAAGCTAGGTTTTTTTTTTAATCTAGCAGAACTAGATCTAGTGGCTGGAAGTTGAAGCTAGACAAACTGAAACTGCAAATAAAGGGACTATTTTGACAGTGAAGATAATTAACTACTCAAACAATTTAGAGAGATGTGGTGGATTCTCCATTATTTAAAGTCTTTAAATTAAGACTGGATGCTATTCTAAGAGATGCTCTCATTCAACTACAGATTATTAGACTTGATGCAGAAATTTCTTTGATAGACTCTGCAGTTGCAGGCGGTTAGAATAGATAATCATATGGTTCTTTCTGTTCTTAACTGTGTAATTAAGAGCAGAATTTTTCCGGTTTCTTTATTACGTGTGATGATGCCTGAGATGGCAAAATCCCAGCTTTAGTTAATCAAGCTGTGTTCAGGAGTCAGGCATTTAAAAAAAACAAAACAACACTTTGTTGCTTGTAGACAGATCTGGAGTAAACAAAAATAAGCATGGTACCCCACAATGCCATTTTTACAGAGTACTGGACTGTAAGTTTGCAAGCAAGTTGTGCAGGATTAAATTTGGAAGATCATATTTTCTGTGTCTGTTTCCCCTCAAGTTCTCAGTTAGTTACTTTCATCATTGTGTAGTGTGCTGTCTTAATCTATTCTACTATTTTGTCCAGATTGTCTAACTTGTCAGAGTGAGTCTGGAAAGTATTAGTCATGCTCAACTGCAGGTGATGATAGAACACTATCCCCGATAATGTCACGGCTAACCTGGTGGCTGAACTTTGTGACTTTGTCCTTACCCATAACTACTTCACATTTGGGGACAATGTATACCTTCAGATCAGCGGCACTGCTATGGGTACCCGCATGGCCCCACAGTATGCCAACATTTTTATGGCTGATTTAGAACAACGCTTCCTCAGCTCTCGTCCCCTAAAGCCCCTACTCTACTTGCGCTATATTGATGACATCTTCATCATCTGGACCCATGGAAAAGAAGCCCTTGTTGAAATCATGGTGGAATTCCTCAATTTCCATCCCACCACCAACCTCAGCCTGGTCCAGTCCACACAAGAGATCCACTTCCTGGACACTACAGTGCTAATAAACAATGGTCACATAAACACCACCCTATACCGGAAACCTACTGACCGCTATTCCTACCTGCATGCCTCCAGCTTTCACCCTGACCACACCACACGATCCATCGTCTACAGCCAAGCTCTGCGATACAACCGCATTTGCTCCAACCCCTCAGACAGAGACAAACACCTACAAGATCTCTGTCAAGCTTTCTTACAACTACAATACCCACCTGCAGAAGTAAAGAAACAGATTGATAGAGCCAGAAGAGTTCCCAGAAGTTACCTACTACAGGACAGGCCTAACAAAGAAAATAACAGAATGCCACTAGCCGTCACCTTCAGCCCCCAACTAAAACCCCTCCAACGCATTATTAAGGATCTATAACCTATCCTAAAGGATGACCCAACACTCTCACAAATCTTGGGAGACAGGCCAGTCCTTGCCTACAGACAGCCCCGCAACCTGAAGCAAATACTCACCAACAACCACATACCACACAACAGAACCACTAACCCAGGAACTTATCCTTGCAACAAAGCCCGTTGCCAATTGTGCCCACATATCTATTCAGGGGACACCATCACAGGGCCTAATAACATCAGCCACACTATCAGAGGCTCGTTCACCTGCACATCCACCAATGTGATATATGCCATCATGTGCCAGCAATGCCCCTCTGCCATGTACATTGGTCAAACTGGACAGTCTCTACGTAAAAGAATAAATGGACACAAATCAGATGTCAAGAATTATAACATTCATAAACCAGTCGGAGAACACTTCAATCTCTCTGGTCACGCAATCACAGACATGAAGGTCGCTATCTTAAAACAAAAAAACTTCAAATCCAGACTCCAGCGAGAAACTGCTGAATTGGAATTCATTTGCAAATTGGATACTATTAATTTAGGCTTAAATAGAGACTTGGAGTGGCTAAGTCATTATGCAGGGTAGCCTGTTTCCTCTTGTTTTTTCCTACCCCCCCCCCCCCAGATGTTCTGGTTTAACTTGGATTTAAACTTGAAGAGTGGTCAATTTGGATGAGCTATTACCAGCAGGAGAGTGAGTTTGTGTGTGTATGGGGGTGGGGGGGATGTGAGAAAACCTGGATTTGTGCAGGAAATAGCCCAACTTGATTGTCATGCACATTGTGTAAAGAGTTGTCACTTTGGATGGGCTATCACCAGCAGGAGAGTGAATTTGTGTGGGGGGGTGGAGGGTGAGAAAACCTGGATTTGTGCTGGAAATGGCCCACCTGATGATCACTTTAGATAAGCTATTACCAGCAGGACAGTGGGGTGGGAGGAGGTATTGGTTCATAATCTCTCTGTATATATAAAGTCTGCTGCAGTTTCCACGATATGCATCTGATGAAGTGAGCTGTAGCTCACGAAAGCTTATGCTCTAATAAATTGGTTAGTCTCTAAGGTGCCACAAGTACTCCTTTTCTTTTTTGCGAATACAGACTAACACGGCTGTTACTCTGAAACCTGCAGGTGATGGTTTCCCTAAAATTCCAGGAGCTGTTTCACCATTTCATTAGTCCAGTGTGGAGTTACGCAGGCATAAAGCTGCAGTAATGTAGTGCTAAATCAAGTCCTCGGTCTTTACCCTAAATAAGGGGCATGGATCAGCATTCACTTTGCGCTCCCCGTTAGTGCCCGGGCTGGGGAAGCTAATGATCTAACCAGCGGACCAAATTCGGTGATGAATCTTGGTCATGTGCCACCTGAAGTATGTTGCATATACGCTAAGAAGAAGACCCTAAGTAAGTGTTGTAAATTTGGTATTGATACACATTACTTTTTATATATGAGAAAGGAATGTAATATCTATTAGAAGTGCAAATCTTAATGCAAACTTAACTATGTTGTCACTACTGACACCTCCACAATAAAATATTTCACCAGAGGTACTAAAGAGTTGTGACCATATTTTCCCTACAGTCGAGGCTGCAATTAGGAGAGGAGAAGTAGTAATGCTCTGGTACACCCAAATCTTAGCAAGGACCCAAGACTTCCAGTGAGCCTCAGCAGATTTTTAAACTGCTGTTTGTGGTGTTACAGAAGCAGAAGCAAGGGGAGACTGACTTCTTCCAATGCCAGGTCCTCCATGCAGATCTCTCTCAGCTCATCTTGAGCATGTTTCAGTACTGACAGGAGAGGAAGCTGGGCATGAGGGCTACAGAAACACTCAGGGATTGAGTGGCACTGAGTAGAGTTGCCAGAGTAAAGATAGAATAAGGATCTGAGAGTTTGGCCAAACATATGAAAAAAATATCCAGTACCAAATGTAAGTAATCAAAAAGGCTGATCATTCCAGTTCCTTATTCTTCCACTTATAAAAAAAATTAACATTAAAAACTTCATTCCAAAATGTTGCAGCTGCCAATTCATTTGAGGGATCTGACACAGCCTAGAAATAGTCAGAATCAAATATTTCCAAAAAAACATCCCAAAGGAGCATAGTAGGTGGTGGTGGAGATTGGAACAGCAAGTCAGATGGGATGAACGTTTCCCTTTATTGCTTGTTTAAAAACAAAAATGGAAATTCCAATGCTGATATGTTTGGTAACTCACATTGAAGTATGATCAAATGCATTTTCCACCAGTGCAATTATTAAAAGTTTAGTAGATTGTGGATAGGTACTGTGTTTTTGTTCTGCATTTGTACAGCATCTAGCACAATGGGGATCAGGTTCATGACTGGGGCTCCTAAGCACTATAGCAATACAAATATTGAATAATAATACTGGAAGGAACTATGTTGTAGAAGCATATAGGATAGGAATGTGGGTATGTATGGTTATGTGTGATTTCTAAGATAGGTAGCATGTGAGTGGTATGGATACTAACGTTTTCTTAACTAGTGATTTTCTAAATGTCTAGTGATTGTATTGACAGGAAATGCACTTCCACAATCTTAACTCTAACTCAAGAAAGTTTTTTGTGAGGGATTTATCAAAATATATGTTGTCTGTGATAATGGTTAAAACATAATGTAAATTACTACAGTCCTAGTGTACACATTAACAAGGCAGATGGAAACTATTATTGTGGTTCCAGTTTCATCCTATCTTCTTAATTGTATGCACAGTAATACCACTCCTTGGCATTTACAGTGTGTTATTAGATAGCTGTGAGTTTGAAATCTGATTCCTAGTCCTTCATTACATAAAATTAAACTATTGTACAAGTGCATTTGCAGTTAAATGTGACAGTGGATTACCCCAGCATCCATGGGGAAACAATTAAAAACTTTATCTGTGTTTTACCATACATAAAAAAACACAACCTTTAGTCTGATATAGGAAATAGGAATATTTTTTATCATGTCATACTTTTAGAGTTGTTGACTGTTTCTTGCTACTATTTTGAGCATCTCTGTCAGCTGCATAATAGCAGACTTAACAAAAAGAATACTATAAATCACTCTGGGTATTGGAGATGACAGCTGTAAATAAATACAGCTGACAGGTCAAATAGTTATTTAATTGACAGTCTGTGGGCTAAAAGTATAACCAAAAGTGGGTGAGTCAACAGTTTGGTATTGCTATAGCAAGTGATTACAAAATAAGGCCCTGATCCTGGAATGAGCTCAAAGCAGGTGGAAATCTGAGCCCACACAGAGCTTCTTATAACAGTGCAGCTTAAGGCATTTTAGCTCTGAATGAGAAGATAATACATTATAGAGGGAATAGTTGGGCTCTATCTCCTTTTTCTGAAATGTCATGTATGTAACATGCCTCCCCAACATTTTGCATAAGTGTGATTTTAATTTTACTAAGATGGAAGTGGTAAGCTGTAAAAATAAAGTAAAAAGAAAAATATTGATAATGAAAAGAAATATTCAGAAACCTTCCTGTTTCCCTTGTAAAGCCCAATATGGGGCTGATCTGTCATTCCAACCCCTTCTGTTGATTTCTGTAACATTTGTTCTGAGGAAATTAGGAGATAAAAGATAATGAGCAACAGAAATCTTCAGGTGTAGAAATATGTGGGCTTTTAAAGTGTTAGTCTTCCAACAAATTTTGCTTCATTCTCCAAAATCCTCCCTTTATATTTTTTTAAATGTAGTTTTTGGCTTATACTACAAAAATATCCGTCACTGTGCAAATCAACGAATTGCTGCTTTGTTAATGTGGGGGGGAAAAGCTTGAATTTGTATTAAATCTATCATGGCTGACTGAGCTTGAATTAGGGGTTGTTGGATTTTAAAACAGCCATTTGACTATATCACATAAGGAAGGGTCTTTTTTAGGTATTGCTCATAATAATGCTCATATTATATAATCTCTTTATAAGTCTGAAGTCGATAGAGGGTAAAACCATTATATGTTTCTCTTTAAGCTTATCAGTGAGTTAACGCCAGAGCTTTGTCATGATTCTATAAATGCTTAGTATTGAGGAAGAAGACCCAAATGTAAAAATCCAGTCTCAGGCAGTGAAATTTAGTTATTAAACAGTGTAATGTGTTTGTGGTATACAAAATTGTTCCTTATAACATCTCCAATAAATGTTTATCATTCTAATTTGATGACTCACTGTTTAATAAACTATATAACTGCTATTCCTGTTCACTAATTATCTCTTCAAAATGTTAAAATCCCTTCTTGGTATCCATCCAGTGCACTGGGTCCCTATGTAGTAGATTAAGAATTACAATATAAATTTCAATATATTCACCTCAGTTCACACCCTCCTCAGCAGCCTTAACGATGAGCTTTGCGGTGTGTTCAGAAGGTTAACAAATTACTTACTGACGTAAATCCATGTATCCTGTTTTCTGTGTCTAAGGAATCCAAATCTATATTTATTTTAATTTTTGTTTCATGTTTATCTGTCACTAGTTGCTTTTAAGACAGATTTACAATTTATTGGTAATAATTATACATGAAATCTAAAACAAATCTACATGAAGTTTTAATCTAGTACACATGCAAGACACAGGAGGTGGGCAAACTTTTTGGCCTGAGGGCCACATCTGGGTATGGAAATTGTATGGCGGGCCATGAATGCTCCCAAAATTGGAGGTTGGGGTGCAGGAGGGTTCTGGCTGGGGGTGTGGGCTCTGGGATGGGGCCAGAAATGAGGAGTTCAGGGTGTGGGAGGGGGCTCCGGGCTGGGGCAGGTGGTTGGGATGCGGGAGGGAAGGGTTCTGGATGGGGATGAGGGGTTGGGTGTGTAGGAGGTTGCTCCGGGCTGGGACCGAGGGGTTCAGAGAGCGGGAGGGGGATCAGGACGGGAGCAGGGGGTTGGGGCATGGGAGGGGATTGGGGTGCAGGCTCTGGGCGGTGCTTTCCTCAAGCAGCTCCCAGAAGCAGCAGCATGTCCCCACTCTGGCTCCTACATGGAGGCACGGCCAGGCGATACTGCGCACTGCCCTGTCCGCAGGCATTGTCCCTGCAGCTCCCATTTGCTGCGGTTCCTGGCCAATGGGAGCTTCAGGGGCGGCACTTGGGGCAGGGGCCGTGTGTGGAGTCCCCTGGCTGACCCTACGCATAGAAGCCAGAGGCGGGATATGCCACTGCTTCTGGGAGCTGCTTGGAGTGGGGCAAGCCCCCGACCCTGTTCCCCGGCTGGAGTGCTGGAGTGGGGCAAGTCCCGGACCCCGTTCTCTGGTGGGAGATCGAGGGCCGGATTAAAACGTCTGGAGGGCTGGTTACGGCCCCCGGTCTGTAGTTTGTCCACCCCTGTAATATCATGTATGACTGCAGCACCAAATTCTAACCGCATACACCTGCATGTATCTTCTGTGGAGTGGACTTCAGTGAGAGTTGGACATGCAGATCTGAAACCCAAACTGGCCCATTCTAAATGACAACTGATCAGTAATACTAACCATCTGATATATTCAGGAGAAGTGAAAATAGTCAACCAGTATATGTCTGAAGACAACTGAAATTCGTGTTTGCATGATAAGAAGAAAATCCAGTAAGCTTATAAATTGTTGCTTATAAATCAATATTTAGATTCTCTCGGATATGGTTGGAGGAAGTCGGATTGTCTACTAATATTAAGCCAAAGGGCTGCTTCTCTCTCCTTTGGTATATTGCATTCATTTTCCCTCATTTAAGTAGAATGCCAACAATATCCAATGAGAGAATGCACAATATGGTCCTGACTGGGGGTGTAGCATGTGCTTAAATACGTTGCTGAATCAAGAGTCTATATAAAGAAAAGAAGTAGTCTTGTAATACAAACAGGTAAACAAAATTCAGACACCTTATGGACATTAATTTATCCTCACAATGCTTCTGTGAGGTAAGGAAGTAGTATTGTTTCTCTTTTACAGTTGGGAGACAGAGGCTCAGAATGATTTTAAGTGACTTGTCTAAGAGTCACACATTGGGTCTGTGGTACTACTGGGCACTGAACCCCTGTTTTAGACACAAGATCATCCTTCCCTATGAAGTTACAGGAATAAATAGCATGATTTGGAGAGGATGTAAAGCTGTGATAGAGAGATCCGACTTTAAAAGTTTCCTCCATTTCAAAAAATTCTACCAGTTTCTCTTTACTTAAAATGCAGGCTCCCACTGGAACCAGTAATGTTTCTCAAAATGGAAGACACAGTGGTTGCACTAAACAGTACTATAGAGATTTTTCAAAGAAATGTTATACAAAGGTTTCTTTGAATGCTTATGCCTTGAACACTGGAATTTGGAGATAGTCTCGGAGTATGTTGAGATATTGTATCGTATCCTCTCTCATTTGATGTCTTAATGTCCTGTGAGCCATATCCAATTAGAACTACTAAGAAGCATATGATCAAATTAAAGAGTATGTTTTCATTTGGTAATCTCGAGCAAGATTATACACTCAGACATTCCACAGTCCTGGTACGTTGGTCAAGGGGAGGGCACACTTCAGTGCTTGCTCTCAATAGCAATAATCAAGGAGTGGTTGCAGAACTTGCAGTGCTTCATGAATTTTTCTACTCCTTGGCCTCTCAATTGGGCACAAGTACATTTGGAAATTTGACTGCATCGATGAGCTTTTGGTGTGGACCATATTAATAGCTTCTTCTTACCTGGAGGCACAGACAGTTCTGATTCCCACCTGAAGAAAGGAGCAGTCTGACCAGGACCCTGGGTAGTTTGTGTGTCTTACATGCATGTACAGCTAAGGATCTAGTCTAGAGAAGGGGTTCCCAAAGTGTGGTACAGGTGTTTGGTGGAAGTGGTACACCCAAAACTCTTGAAAAATAGACAAAAACAAAACCCTGCCTGTTTCAAATGAACAGTTGTCACCAGTGATGAGCTGCCAAAAACTGAAGAACCGGTTCCTTCACTTGCTCCAGGTCTTTGACGGCACTTTGGCGGCAGGTTCTTTAGTTGCTCCGGGTCTTCGGTGGCACTGAAGGACCCGTCGCCGAAATGCCGCCAAAGACCCGGAGCAAGTGAAAGACCTGCCGCCGAAGACCCAGAGCGCTGCCAGGTGAGTAAAAATTAAAAAGGGATTCTCAGGGGAGCCTCCCCAGCCGAGAGCTCAGGCGGATCGGACAGGACGGAGTTTGCCCACCCCTTTAACAACCGGTTCTAAACTGGCTTCAAAATTTAACAGCCAGTTCGCGTGAACCGTTGCGAACTGGCTCCAGCTCACCACTGGTTGTCACGCAGGTTGCAGAGCACCAGAAAATGGCCAAGATGCAAAATATTCTTTAATGGCTGCTTTCAGACATAATGAATAAGTCTCATCAACCATTCCATAGAAGTCGAGTTTAGCGATGTATTGTGCACTGTGGCAGGGCAAATGGGTGCTGTATTCTCATCTGGCACTCAGCTGGCTGGCTTTCGACTAGGTAGGGAGCCCTGACGTCAGAGGGCCCCCCACACAGGAAGCTGCTGCCAAGTGGGAGCTCCATCTGAGCTCTTTGGTCTGCAGAGGCTGCAGTCTGTTCCTTATAGGGCTGGGAGTCGGGGGATGTATGGGAAATTCCCTCTTGTCTCTCCAGGGAAGTTGAAGGGTGGGGGCAGTTGGTCGGGTCTGGTAGGTAAAAGGAATGTTGACAACCTCAAGAGATAAAAAATCATGAGGTGAACACTACAAAATCATTTGGTTGGTTAAAAAAAATGATTTATAAATAAAGATTAGATTGTGTTTTTTCCAGTCTGTCTTTTGATATTTGAATTCCATCTTCCCCTCCCCAGGCTATGTGGCAGTTAGTGTTGCCCACTCTCCCAAGTGTGTTGGGTAAACTGATTTTGGCCCCTGCTGCAGGAGCTATCACCCACATATCTGCCTGCTCCCTGCCCAGCAATTAATCCTGTCCCTCAGTCCCCCCATCAGTTTACCCCTCCCCACCCTGCCATCCCCTCTGTCCCTCAATTCAGCCCCCACCATCAGTTCACCACCCATCAATTCAAGCCTCCATCAGCTCCCCTCTTCAGTTCAGCCCCCATCAGCCTCATCTCTCTTCCTTCTGGTTCCCCCCCCCCCCTCAGGCCTTTGTTGTGGGGCTACAGCAGGGTCCCCTCTCCCACATCCCACGCTGGTAAGCAGCTCCAGCTGCTCTTCTCTCCTACTCAGCCCCTTCCCAGATGAGGTGCTGGATGGGGGAGGAGCTGAGTCGCTGTCTTGTCCAGGTTTCTCAGAGTCGGGAAGGAGGGAACTGAGCTGGGCTTTTTGCTCTCTCCTGTGGGAAAGGCAGAGAGGAGAGACTTTGATGGCTTCTACAAGGGCTGGAATTCGCCAGGGGGCTGATGCCTGTTGCGTCGTCACCAGAGGGGCTCCAGTACCCTCTGAAATCCTGTCAGTCACAAAAAATCACTCGGGTTGGCAGCACCATAAAAGTCTGGCTACAGCCGCAGGGTAGCTGGCTGGATGCCAGTTGAGCTGCCTCCCAGCAGCTTTTCCAGCCCTCCCATGTGCAGCTTGCCCAGCAGTGCAGGCCTCCATGGGCCAAGCTTGGGATAGGGCTGAGCTGGAGCAGCTGAGGAGACAGAGGCCTGGAGCTGAAGCTGCCTGATGCCCAGGTAAAGCTTCACTTGCAGCCAAGACTTCCCCACTTGCACCCCTCCTTTCTGAGCTCCTCTTTCTCCTTCATGTACTCACCCCAGACCCCCGCCGTTTGACCCAGGCACCTACTTCTCCTTAAGGGCGCTATTTTTTTATTTTCTTCAAGGGCTACTCAAAATGTTTTGTATTTTTCTTGATTTCAGTTTTGTACAAAGGGAAGCAAAGGGCACTTTTGCTCATCTGCCACAATAACCCAGAGAATGAATTAGCAGGAATGTTGAAGTTAAATGAGACACGTTTAAAGAGACAAGCCACTGAATGTAGTTCAGTGGCATATCAAAATATAACAAGATGTCATTTGTAACATGTAGTTGTGCCTTGTGATCTGAATAATACCCAAGACGTAAATAATAATAGTGGGTGAACCATTGTGTTTTCTTTTAATGTACTGTCTAAAAACCTGAGGTGTTTTAAAAGGATGTTATTGAACATTTTAGTGTTCCTTAGGCAATTATTTTACTGTAATATCTGGAAATACTTAGGCTAAGCCTATTAAGGCCTAAATAAATGTGCACAAAAAGGAGAAATTTTCAGGTTGTACTACTTGAACCAATAAAGTTTGGAAACAGCTGGTCTAGAATATGGTCAGCTATGTGTGTGAGGATCTGGAAATTGCATGTCAAAAACCTAAATTGGGGGACTCACGTAGGAGATTTTGTGACACAGAGTTAAAGATATTGTCTGTGTGGATGCTGACATCCCCAAAGACCACAAGCCTGGTAAACTTTGTCATCATTCAGACACTGTCTTGATCAGCTCTTCTGTGAAGACTTTGGTGTCTGAATGACTGTAGATTGACGAGCTTGGTCTTGTCCCTGGGCTCAAATATTATATGGACACACTCAAAGCATTTTGTTCTGAGGGATCCTCTCCTGCATTTGAGTTTGGAGGGGAATAATGGATTTGCTACTGTGCCCTCAGGTTCTTCTGGTCTGGGTCTGTAATGCATATCCTACAGGTTGAGATGAACCAGAGCTGGGTCCTGCAATGGCAGCAGGGTGTGTTCTTTATTTTACATCTATTGCTTGGGCCAGGATAATACGATTATTCAACATCAGGGCACTTTACTTTATTGCCAGTAAAATGGAGAATGGGTTTGTTTTTGTTACTTACATGTGAACTAGTCCAGTGTTGTTCTGTCATTAGACTGATTCCACTGCCAAGACACATTTCTTTTTCTTGTGATTGTCATATGGCATTCATCATATGCTATCAAAAACTCCATGGACCAGATCCTCAGCTGGTGTAAATAGGAGTAGCTCAGTTGAAGTCAATGAAGCTGTGGTGGCCAGGTAAGGATCTGGTCCCACATTTCTTAATATTGTAATGCTAGTGCTTTAGTTAAATAAATGTCCATTTCTTGATGAATGTGTTAGTACAGTGTATTAACAATAAAAGGGAAAACATGGCAACCTTATCCTCCCTCCACATGTGTACACAGTGTCCAGCTGCTCAAACAATTAAATGAAGTTGCAATAATAATTCTGCTGTTCAACCAACCATATAAGTAGCACTTTGAATTTGTGTGTCTGTTTAAAAAGGATAAGATGACTTTGGTTGTATGATACTGTGCTCCCAAAGGAAGAAGAGATTAGGTGGGAGAAAAAGGAACACTGGAAAAGTGCATTATATTTGAATTTGAATTAGTACTGCTGGTTTAGGACATTGTGAATGAGATGACTCCAGAAAAAAACCTTCATGTAGTACAAGGAAAAGCTTAATTTGTGTAGAAGTTTGTGTTTCAGTGTGAAATGCATTTGAAACCATTGGGATTTTTTCCAGTATATTACTTTAGATTGGCAACATACTGCTTGGAGGGAAAGATAATGTGTGTGGCCCAAAACAACATCCCAATAATAGTAAGTAAAAGTGCTTGTAAATTGGATTAATTTGATACAGTTTCTGTGACTTTGCTGCTGTAAGATGTACAAAGCTCCCTCTCCTAGGTGCTTTCAAAGATTCTGTATTTCCTTCCTCTGCAACAACTGACTACCTCACAAATGCTCTAGCCAGCATTTTCCCTCAATGTATTTGGTATTGGTAATGTCATCAACCATTGCAGACATTGACGGGAAAAGCATGGACTCCTGAACTCAGGTCTTTGCAGTAAATTGGGGAACAGATTTGCAAATACAGTAGTTGGTTCTAAAATATAAACAAATATGTAATTTTAAGCTTGATTCTTTCATCAGCCCCACTCATACATCCCCTTTGAAGTTGCTGAGGTCAGCCTCCAGTGAGGCTTCAAAGATATGACTGTGGATAGAATTTGGTTCCTAATCTATTACTAATTTTGAACGTTAAGCATTTTGAGTAGACAAGACAAAGGTTTACAGTTCAAGTCTGAAGAAAAAGGTGCCACACTGAACCGGATGAGTTGTGAAAGTCAATGAGTCCATCAGATATACTCCATCTAATGCAGTGATTCTCAAACTTTTTTTACTGGAGACCCCTTTCACACAGCAAGCCTCTGAGTGTGACCCCCTTTATAAATTAATTTAAAAAAATATATATATAAATGCTGAAGGTGAAGCGGGGTTTGGGGTGGAGGCTGACAGCTCGTGACCCCCCGCCCTGTAATAACCTCGACCCCCAGTTTGAGAACCCTGATCTAATGCATCTGTCCTGTTTTCCTAAAGAATGGATGATTTTTGTTCATAAAAGTATTTCTCCAGCAGTGCATAAAATAACAGGCTTGGGGAAGGGCATTTTTCTGACACTGCAGGCACAGACTGAAAGTCTCTTGTGATTGGTATACAGGAGCCCTGAGCCATGTCAGCAGTAATTCCCCATAGATTCCTCCACACATTCAGCCGTCCTCCGTGGAGAAAACTAAAGGCCAGCCACCAGCGGGGAGGTACTGGAGCACTACAGCCTTAGAGTAAAAGGGCCTAGGGAGTACAGTCTGGGCTTCTACAAGTTTGTCAACACTTACAGCGCTGCCTGTCCTGACAGGAGAGCTTCTCCTGTTGGCACAGGTACTCCATCTCCTCAAGAGGTGGTATCTATGTCCACAGGAGAAGACCTCCTGTTGATATAACACTGGACTTTCCACAGCCTTAGGCGACATAGTTATGCCAACATAAGTTTGTAGTGTACAACAGGGCTGTATCTGAGGGATTTTCTCACAAATCCATGGTTAAGAGGGCCATTTGCCTTCTCTGTGATTTTGAAGACTCCATGATATGACAATTTCTCTGCAGCTTCAAGTATGTGTATGCTTTCTTCTGACTTTGTCCCTTCCTCAGGAGAACATGGTCCGGAGCCTAAATTACTAAAACAAACTCAAGCAGAAAACTGTTAATCTCCTATTTGGATAGTTTATTGTCCTTATCAAGGGTCTGCATGGTATTGTGACAGCCCCATCCTGAAGCTCTTTCTTAGGCAAAAGTCCAAGAATGTTTTTTAATTGGAAGTCAGTCTGAGATTTCTTTCCCCCATGTCCTCCTGAATAAAAGCTCCAAGACTAAGTTTTTGACAGTCAACAGTTTGGTTGAAAATGTTGGGCTTGACCCAACAAGAGAATTTCCATTGACTTCAACAGAAGGGCTGCCCATGGAGGGCTGGTGGGGGAGTGGGAATTAGTATCTTTCAGAGATTAACATTTTTAATTTAAGAGTTCACACATGTTCCAGTGTGGTGGTGAGAAAGATCAAACACAGGCAGCAGCATGTGATGAGAAATTTATTTTTATTGGATAATTTTAAGGGCAGTGTCTGCTGAAATGTGTTCCTAGAACATGGTAAGATGGTCCACATTACCAAAAATCATTATTAACTGGTGCTTTGGTACCTCATTAGAGCAGCAAACAAATAACAAACACTGTGAAGATTTAATAAATAAACAAGGGGACTCTCTGATTTACAGAGTGTTAGAGTATCATTTCTTGGAGATTCGTTTCCCCCTCCCCTTTCTTTTTCTTTCTCTGTTGCCTTCAGTCCTTCAGGAGAGCACCATTTCCTGGAATTCTACCAAAGAATAATGGAGAAGTAACAGTAGCATTAATAAAAACAATACATTGAAAAAAACTGAACACTACAGCCTTTTCAAGAGCTTTGCAACTGAAAAGAGCATAAAACAAGTAAAAGGAGCCTAGATGGGAAGTAAAAAAATAGAATAAATATATAAGTTTTTGAACAAGCCTCCTGATCATTATAAAGTAGGTTTCTCCTCCATCTCAGACTAACTGACAAGCATCGTCCTGAGTCATGTAATTTTGGGACCATAGTCACCAGTACAGGGGTTTATTACCTAAATTGTTTCTCTCAGATTAATGCGTCCAAGAAAACAGTTATGAAAATTTTCTCTCTTGAGGTTCACTATTTTATGGACCTTTTGGACTATTTGGGGGGTTCACCAGACTAATTTCACAAGCCCATTTTCCTGTAGTTTAAACCCACACCTTTTCCCCAAGGTTGCTTTCGTTTTTAAAAGAAATACACGTTTTCCTATCTCAAGGAAAATCTGTGTTACGTATTAAAGCCACCATGAGCTAGGCTGGCACAACTGAATGTCCTCTTTGTGGTATTTATATTATATTAATATTGTTCCCAATTCCCTCTGTCCCACTTTTTCATAATCTCTTCTAAATGAAGTAGGAACCCAATAATAAGTTAGTTTGAGTTAACGTCTGAAGCCATGATGTTTGAGTGGGTTTTAAATGAAGCAAAATAAGTTCAACCATCCCCTGTTTTTTTAATTGACTTTTTTTAGTTCATTTAGAGCATGATATTTCAGTCCTTGGGCAAAAATCCTACTAGAATTTTGCCTGGGTTTGATATACAGTATTGGGCCTTCATAGAAACATGGCAGCTTTTAGAACCTTGCAGCCCCTTAGATTCTGTGGGGATCCCTCAGTCCCATCCACATAGGAGTAGATAAATTATTCATGAAATCCCTTGATCTTACCCATGCATATTTTCTGTGGTACTAGCTTTCATTCCCTCTAGGGCAGGAGGTGGGCAAACTTTTTGGCCCGAGGGCCACATCAGGGAATAGAAATTGTATGGCGGGCCATGAATGCTCACAAAATTGGGGTTGGGGTGTTTGAGGGGGCAAGAGCTTTGTTGGGGGGTACGGGCTCTGGGGTGGGGCTGGGGATGAGGAGTTTGGGGTGTAGGAGGGTGCTCTGGGCTGGGATCGAGGGGTTTGGAGGGTGGGAGGGGGATCATGGCTGGGGCAGGGGTGTGGGAAGGGGTGCAGGTTCTGGCTGGGGATGCAGGCCCTGGGGTAGGGCTGGGGATGAGAGGTTTGGGGTGCAGGAGAGTGCTCTGGGCTGGGATTGAGGGGTTTGGAGAGCGGGAGGGTGATCAGGGCTGGGGCAGGGGGTTGGGGTGTGGAGAGAGGCTCAGGAGTGCTGGCTCCCAGCGACGCTTACCTCAAGCAGCTCCCGGAAGTGGTGGCATGCCCCACTCTGGCTCCTACATGGAGGCACGGCCAGGTGGCTCTGTACGCTGACCCATCCTCAGGCACTGCCCCTGCAGCTCCCATTGGAGTGCCAGAAGGGGCCATTGGAGCACGTAGGAGCTGGAGAGGGGCCATGCCGCGGCTTCCGGGAGCCACGTGGTGCGGCCCCCAACCTTGCGCCACAGCTGGAGCACTGGAGCAGGTCCGAGCCATGTGATGCGGCCCCCAACCTTGCATCCCAGCTGGAGTGCCAGAGCAGGGCCTAACTGCGTGGTGCGGCCCGTGACCCAGCGCCCCGGCTGAAGCGCCAGAGTGGGGCAAGCCAGATCCCACTCCCCAGCAGGAGCTTGTGGGCTGGCTTAAAACAGCTTGTGGGCCGTATCCAGCCCGTGGGCCGTAGTTTGCTCACCCCTGCTCCACGGGAAGGAACAGGAGAGTTGTGGCTCTCCCATCATGCAGCAGGCTGGGGAACCTGCACACAAGGATATTCCTTTCATGTTGCTCTCTAGGGCCCCTTCTCCTTGGCAGCCTGTCTTCTTCTTCAGCCAAGCTGTCATTAGATACCTGTCCATCTTTGTGCACCACCTGCCCCAAAAGGGGAACAGAAGACATGGAACTTGGACATGTGGAAGTTACTGCTGCATTGGGCATTAAGTCACACTGGAATCTCCAGGTATTGGGGAAAGATGCTACTGTGTAGGGCAGCGATTCTCAAACTGTGGGTTGGGACACCAAAGTGAGTCACGACTCCATTTAGTGGGGTTGCCAGGGCTGGCATTAGACTTGCTGGGGATGAAGCCAAAGCCTGAGCTGAACCATCTGGGGTCAAAGCCTGAGCCTCACCGCCCAGGGCTGAAGCCAAAGCCAGGTGGTGGGGCTCAGGTTACAGGCCCCCCACCTGGGGCTGGAGCCCTTGGGCTTGGGCTTTGGTCCTCCAGCCTGGGGTGGTGGGGCTTGGGCTTTGGCAGGACTTGGGTGGGCTCAGGTTTCAGTCCCCTCTCCTGGGGCCGTGTAGTAATTTTTGTTGTCAGAAGGGGGTCGCGGTACAATGAAATTTGAGAACGTCTGGCCTAGGGTGATCATTCCCCCAGGTCAGACCCCATCCTCACCCAGACACTCTACCTGAAATCCACAGCATCCAAACCCCACACATAGAGGACCTTTTGTGGGATCTGGGGAAGGGAGATGATGCTACTTGATTGTCTCTGCCCCCAATTACACTCACCCTGCATTGCTTCTGTGCAAAACAGACAATGGTTTGGATACTTCTCTCAGTTAAACTTTTGCAAATCTGGAATAATTTTGCTGACATTGATGGAGTTATTGCTGGTGTATGCTAGTGTAAATGAGCCCACTTGTATGTGATACTGTGGTGATCCTGCCATTGTCTGAGTCTTCCTCTCGGGTTTTACATTAATGTCAGTGTAGTCTCTAAGGTGCCACAAGGACTCCTTGTTGTTTTTGCTGATACAGACTAACACGGCTACCACTCTGAAACCTGTCCACTAATGTTGTCATTCCTGATTCACACCAGTTTAAGTGGGAAGAGAATCATCCCACTGTTCTGAACATAGAATTCCCATTGAAGTAAACAGGAGTTTTGAGTGAGCAGTAATTATTAGGTTCCATAGGATGTATGATCTGATCTTTTCAGCCTGCTTCTGCAGAAGAGATTTCAAAGATGGGTCTCCAACATCATGCCCTCATTCTCCCCTTTATATTATAACACAGGTTATAAATCACACGTGACTCCACAGAAGTCAGTGGAGTGACCCTGATATAAAACCAGTGTAAGTGAGAGAAGAATGAGGCACCATAATCACACATTCTCCTGCACATTATTCAATATGTAAATAACTTCATACCTTCAACCCCAATTTTGCCATCCCCATCATGATCTGCAGCTGCCAAAAAAGTCTTGGTTTCTGAAGTAGTTAATACTCTGGCTCCGCACTCAAACCGCTGGAGGAAATACCTAGAGGAAAATATCCTTTGGGTGTGATTATCATGGAAGACGATTCTTTTTATGCCAAGTGCATTATCAAGCCAATCAGTTTCTATAAACAGATTATCTACACCTTGTTGCCAAGTCATCCAAAAAGAGCTTGTATTGTTTTGGAATTTGAAGCTTCATTTAATACATTCCTGCTTGATAAGTGCAGTCTGGGCATGTTTGATTGTACACTTTGCCAAAGCGCAGCCCTGGGGAATGACATTTTTCTGTACCTTCTCTCTCCATTTTGCTAGTTTTTAGACCTTATTGTTTTCTCTCTAAAGATTCCCATAGGACATCATTCAAAATCAGTACAAGGATTTACCATACTTATATTCAGTATGAACCGCCTTCAACTTCAGCAGAGGATGGTTTAGGACACAAAGTAATGCTCACCTCTGTGAAAGTCTCTTACTAGTCAAAGAAACAAAGAAAACTCTTACTTGAGTTCATCTTCCTCAATAAAGCCGCTTTGATCATTGTCTAAGAGCCGGAAGATATCCTTGATCTGACTGCTGCTCTTTTTGGACATTCCGCTGAGCTGAAAGAATTTTTTGTGGCTGAAGGAATCAGGGGCTGGAGATAAACAATAAAAGCCAGGATAACCCAGGTCACTTCCATTAGCACTCCTTGTATTAGCTTCAGATCCTGAACAGTCTGATCATGTTACTTTGATATTTTAATTTTATTGTTTTAGATGTAAACAGTAGTTAAAAGGGGGGGGGGGGCTGCCAATACAAGAAGCTCTAGGTGCCCTGACAATTTACTTAATCTTACAACATAATAAATGAGCATCAGGAAACGTTAAAAAAATCATGTGTGGATAACATATAAACTCAGCCCACCACCTGAGCAGTAACAAATTAACTCAGCCAGCCACTAAGACAACAACAAAAAAAATCTCTTTTTCATCGTGAACTCTCTGGAAACATGTCTTCAATATTCCTTGAAGACTGAATTAAATTTGTTACATACTTTACTGAATAACAGGTTTATGTTTACCTATATATTTTCTTACCTTGGCAGTCCCTCAGGGCAGCAGCAATAGCAGAAGGGCTGAGGAGGTCAGTGATGCTCATCTTAAACCTGGTCATCAAAAAAAAAAAATGTATTGTAGACGAGTACAAGTGAATTGCAAACACATACACAAGTAAATACGTCCCCCCAGTAAGCTTGTTTGTTTAGAGTTTTATAACAGACCATTTTTAAATTAAATATTGTAACAGGAGTATTTTAAGGGAAGAGACGCTAATTAGTAAACATTGAAGCTACTGTTACTTAACATTTTTTATACCCCTATTTTAATCAGTTTGCTTGCATGAACATCATTTTAAGTTGGCGACACATTTTTATCTGTTACCGACTCAATATTGAGGCAGGTCAGACAGATTGAAACTCTCCATGTAATAGTCAAAGTAACCTAACCACTAGTTTGTTGGAATGTGTGGTATTTAGCAATACACAATAATAGGGCGGCAGAAGAAAAAGGAATCAAAAGAAATTTTTTTCCTCCACCAGCAAGCCTAAAAAATAAAACAAAAACCAGTACTTATCTACATAAGCTCCATCTTTATATAACCTCCAGAGATAAAACTGGACATCTTACACCATGAGCTGCCACTTGCTACTGGCTCACTCTTGCAGAGATCTGCTCTTTAATCTCTAGCTGGCTGCTCACCTTTTTGTTTTTCCCAAGTAGGTGAAGAAAAAATAGCTGAAGAGATATGAGACAAAACAGTAGTGTTGTCTGGCTTGCCAGCCTGTCTTATATAGGATTCAAAAGGTGACAATAACCACTACTTAGGTTACCTTGTCATGGATCAAATGCTCGATTTGAGACCGAGCTCCAATTTCCTGCCTAACTAAATAACCTTTTTTTCTATTTATATTGTAAGAGAATACAAACAAAAGCAGCAAATTTTTAATAAATCCACATATGTGCTTAATTAAATTTTCAACTCTGCTATCAAGACATAGTCTATAAACTCCAGGGACTTGGGGTTTCCAAATAGCATCCCGATTTTAAGGTAACCCGCTGGAAGGTGACTCCAACTGTCAGATCCTTAAAAAAGAAAAGCCAGTTTGGTTTCCCTAAGTCTGTTGACTCTGGGGAGGCTCAGAGGAAGTGAGAGATGAAAGATCTGAAGTGATGTGTCAGTCTGACAAAGAGAACTTTTCACTAGTATAGGGGAAAGGAAGACGTCCTTTGGGATGATCTTTCTACAGCAAGCTGGATTTTCACATGTCCGAGCCATTTCCGAATTACAGTACTATCCTTGGAAAGGGACAGCGGGGAGACCAAAACCATCCCTGACAGCAAAAGCCAGCTAAACTAGGGTAAAAGTAAACCGGTTAGTTTTGTTAGGCCATCCTGTCTTGCAAGGAAGAAATGGATATCTAAATAATCCATATGTAAATCATTTTAAATACATGGAATAGATAACAGATGTATTTTACAAATGACAGATTGGATCTTAGTGTGCCTATAGACCTATACAAAAAACAACACAAGGAATTTCCTTAAAGTGAAATTAGAATTGCAGGCACATAGCAGTGGTTTGAGTCCATTATTAACTTTCAAGAACATTAGAGTTGAAAAGAAATCTCTCAAATGTTAGAAAACCTGGAACTGCAGAGTTCAGGTTACACTTCTCAAGCAAGATTCTGCTCATGTGGTTAAGGATTATTCATGTGAGCAAGGGTTACAGGATGAAGACCACAGTAAAAGCACTTGAAGTGTTAGTTTGTACTTACAGATTTGTCAGGTTTTAGTACAATAATTAATTTATGCATATATTATCCTCTTTAAGTGCATGCATTACTCTTGTTAGTATTGGTAGGAATTGCTTAACATGCTGAGCAGAGAATATATTTCACAGGAGACAGAAGTCATACATTAGAAAGGAAATGACTATTAAAGTATTATTACTTTTTTATATTGGTAACACTTTATATTTCTTGATTCCAAATTCAGGTACACAAAAATTATGGTGCAATTACTCTGGCCTGATACTCCTCTGACTAATACTATGTAGATCACTAGTAAATCCACTGACATTCATGAAGTTACACCAGTATGAGATGAGAATCAAACCTAGACTTATATAATTAATTATAATTTTTGTGTACCTGAATTTGGAATCAAGAAATATAAAGTGTTACCAATATAAAAAAGTAATAATACTTTAATAGTCATTTCCTTTCTTTATTGCCATACATTTTGTAAGAAGTCTTAAAATCACTAATAATTAGACACTTGCTTTAAATGCCTCTTTAATTTTGCACAATTAGTAACAAAATAAGATCTATCAGCTTGAATAGGGGCAGTTGATATGAAATGACCTAAGTCCCATTTCCACCAGTTGAGGATCTGGCCCAAAGTATCTACTCAAATATTGTTGTATAGGGACTAATTGTATTGTTTGCATAAACAGGGTCAATTCTATACACCATGGCTAGAATATGAACAATTGCACTGTAGGCTAAATCCTGAAACCTTTAGTCAATCCATATTCAGTGAAAATTCCCCTTGAGGTCAGTGAGAATATTACCTCAATAAGGACTAAGTAAAACTGAATATAGACTTCAGGATTCATCTCCATAAAAAGGGTCTCATATGAACTATACCAAATACTGAACGCAGTCAGCAGGCTCTTTTCCTGTCTCTGGTCAACCGGAAAGCTATTCGTAGTAATCATGGCTCACACTTTGAAACATGGGCCAGATCCTCAGCTGGTGCAAATCAATGTATATGAAATTATTTTAATGGAGTTATGCTGATTTTCACCATTTGAAGATCTTGTCCCATGGCGTTTTATGGTCTGTCGATCCATCCTTTTAGCTCAGTATTTCATACTCATGTTAGTCTTCCATTTTAAAATTTGTTATAGTCCATCTGTCAAAGGAAGCTGGGACTGATGTACTATGTATTTTCTGCAGGTTTTTCTCATAAATTGTCCCTTTCCCTTTCAGGTGGGTTTTGCATCCTCTTCTGTATCTTCCATTTTAGGTCCTCTTATGTCTTTTCAAGATCATGTGAAGTTTCACATTATAACTTCCTTGCTGAGCTTCCTTCTTTTCATGTACTAGTGGGTTGCTTCTGAAATATTGTTTGGATCTATTTCAGCATCCAAGCATTTTCTTGCTAGAACTTACACTGTATTTTTTAATCTGCTAAGGTGTTGCATTGACTTCAGTGGGGCCATGATTTGACCTTGGGACTTTATTGTGGGCTTCCTTTGTTTCCACTTGGATTCCTTATATGCTGCTTGCTGAACTCTTTTATTCTTAAGCATTTGATTTGCCTGTGGATACTAATTTTCAAGGAAAAGGAAATATAAATTGTATTGAAGACAACATCATGACCAAGGCTATTATGGAAGACCTGACAAGATCTGGAAGACTTCTGGTGTTCTGCTAGCTACCAAATCAAACATTCTCCCCTCCCCACCTTTACATTGAATTATGTCATGTATGTAGTGTAAAAAATCAACCAAATCTATTTTAATGTTGCAGTTAGCAAAAACACTACACTAGTGGATTAAATTTCTTAGGGAGACCACCACACAGACATTTGCTTGTATAACATCCATGTTCAACTCCACATCTAAGGACCAAAAATTCAAAGGACTGTGCCTGACTGTCTCATAAACTCTGTCACTTAGAGAACACAACATTTAAAAACCATTCACCCCAAGCAAAATATTCATAAGCAGTAAAGTAATTGAAATGAGTTGTACAGCACAGTAAAAGATATAAAATAAAAGTAGGGCAATGGCTAACACAGAGTGACTGCAACAGTTAAAGATGGGGTTCTGTAATGTTTGAAATTCAACACCGAGACCAAATGTGATGCTAATCCTGTCTGAAAGATGGGTTACAAAAGCCTAAAAGAGCTGAATTTCAGAATGAAGTTGATGTCACTGTATAGTGATACAGGTGAAAATCTAGAGTTACTGGTATTTATTTATTTATTAATGACACTCTTCATTTGCTTTCCCTCCACTACAGTTAGAATGAAATCATCATGGAGGAGTGTATCATATAAAGAGGTATTTTAAATAAATAAATTACTCTACAATACCCAAATATGTTGTTGTTTTCAGATTATCTGATCTCTCTTTCTCTTAACCCAACTGCTTACATTTTAGTAGTGTAAGGTGTTTATAAAAATGAACTAAACCAAAAGGACAAAGGGAGATATTTTATAAAAATAATGTGAAGTCAGCGTACAAGTATAGAGTGGACATATGACACTTTAAATAATGAAACCATCTCTGAGCAATAGGCGATTTACATTAGCTAAGGAGCTGGCCCTAGAGCAGTGAATTCTGTTTTCAGAAGTGCTTGGCCAGTTTTCTTATTAAGTCCAGAAAACAATTAAAGAAATGTTAGTTGTTTCCTTTTGCTTAATAGGTATATTTCAAACCCCCCATTGGCTTGTCTTTCTGGAGAGTTACCCGGTACATAACTTTCCCTCCACATTTGTTTTACTGTCTGCACCGATTTAAACACAGTGCTTTTGGGAAGAAACTGCTTTTTTGGCTTCAAAATTTCAGAATTAAATTGAAAAGTGCAATTCAGACAAATACAAAGCAATTCATATTGTGAAGTTCTAACCATGAAATGAATCTGCTTGCAGTATAGTCTAAATAAAAGTATTAAAGCATATGTAGATAAAAGATTTACAGAGCTATTTCCTAATCTAATTCCACTAACTTCTTCCATAAGCATAGGGGAAATTGCATTACACTAAAACACTGACACTCTTCAGGCTGTTCCTTTACTCTTTGTCTTCTGTTTGTTATAAGCTACATAGAATTAATTAGCAAGTGACAGCCAACTAGGACATTAACACCAGCAGATACAAGAGAAGCTTCAACAGCAGTCTCAGGTGAGACTAGAGAAGTGTTAATCTGAGACTGACTACAATAGTGTAAATGGATGCTCTAACAGCCGTTCTAAAATCCATACAACTCCATCTTCAAACTCCACTCATGTCAGAGGTGGTGCTGTGGTATCATTATCATCATCCTCAATAAGAGGCTCTCCCTTTTGTCACGAGGCGTTAGAAGCTCAACAGTCCTTAGGGCCTGGTCCTCATTTACACTAAAGCCTTATACACAACTCTGGCAATGTAACTAATAGTGGATGTAACTGTAACTTATAGTGTGAAGGGTCCATAGAGTAAATGAGAATCATGCCCTACAGTGAACCAAGTAATAATATGTCACTTCTAGTGCTCTCCCAGGGCATCCGTTTCCATTATAAGGAAATAAATACTTAGTCCCATTGAGGTAGTTTCCAAAAGCCTTTACATCAGGTGGGATTTGGTACTTGGTATGGACCCTCAAGGAAATAGAACAGAGACGTTTGGGGAATAAACTATTTTATGTTAGATTTTTTTTCTGCTATGACCACTATGACAATGCACTGAAAAATCAAACATGAAATCTTACTCCTACAGGTATCAATAGCAAAACTTCTTTTGACTACGATGTGGTCAGGATATCAGCCAAAGTTTTGGGTGGGAGTTCAGGGTGTCTGACAAATGGAGGATATATTCTGAAGAGTTGAAATGTCTAAAGAATGAAGTTTATTTCTCCCCTACTGTCCTGTGGTAAGAATGAGGGTTATGTACTTTTCCATTCCTAGTAAAGAAGAATTTGTTGAATAAAATATAATAGCAGAATAAATACTTTCATGAACTTCAGCAGAATTATTTCCAAATATTTTAGTCCAGAGTGCTTTTTCATTTAAAAAGCGGAAGCAATTCAAGATGCCGTCTCTGCTAACATTTGATATGCTGTATGATTATCATTAAACAAATTGTCTAGTGTCATCATGACCAAGTATGCTATATTATAACCCTGACACTACACATGATGGTTTAAGATATTTCTGGTTGCTGTCAGCTGCACAATCAGGTAGTGTGCTCTTTGCATTCCTGCATTATTCACATTTTCCTGTATTTCAACAGTAACTTTGCCCTAAAGGTTAGAAGATGTTTAAGAGCCTGGACGCTGCTTTTTAGTATATGTAACAGATATGGAGAGAGCTACGGTATATTGTTTCTAGTTACTTCTGCAGGGGACCCATTTCTCTTCTCCAAATAGTTCCATCTCACAATGACCAACAATATAAAGAACAGTGGTAAATAAAAGAAATGCCACTGCAGTAGTTCCAGCTATTTCCTTATTAACTAACCAATCCTGCTCCCACTGAAATAACTGGCAAAAAATCCTGTTGTCTGCAATGAGACCAGGCTCAGATCCTAAATGATGTATAATGTAAAAAAATACCCTATATTTATATAGTGACCAATGTCATAAGTAATCACCCAGAGAGCTGACAAAAATCACTTGGCTAACAGATGTGGTCTCGTAATAACAGTGGAGCAAAATAGTGCTCAGTTATGGCTCCAATTCAGCAAAGTACTTAAGCACTTGCTTAACTTTAAGCATGTGCTGAAGTGCCAGTGAAATTAAAGTTAAGCACATGCTGAATAGGGATACATTTACACGTTTTAAGTGCTTTTCTGAATCAGGGTCTATGGCCCCAATACCACAAGTTGTTCTGCCCGCATAGACCCCAGCACCCATGCAGAGCCCCTTAACTTTAATGGGGCTCTTTGCGTATGTAGGAGCCTGCTCATGCAGAATTCCTTTCAGGTGTGGGGCCTATGGGGCTTATTTGAGATGCAGCAATTGGCAGCTCTCAGAACAAAGAGAGACAGCAAGATCATCTTTGTAAAAAACAAATCAAACATTTTCTCCACTAACTGCTCAGCAATACGGTTAAAAGAAGAAAAGGAGTACTTGTGGCACCTTAGAGACTAACCAATTTATTTGAGCATAAGCTTTCGTGAGCTACAGCTCACGTCATCGGATGCATAAAAGATGAAGTGAGCTGTAGCTCACGAAAGCTTATGTTCAAATAAATTGGTTAGTCTCTAAAGTGCCACAAGTACTCCTTTTCTTTGTGCGAATACAGACTAACACGGCTGCTACTCTGAAACCTGGTTAAAAGAAGGAAAGGTCTGAAAACTGCTCTATAGCTCTTCTTTGCTCTTCTTAACTTTCTGGAATGATCACTAAAGCTGATATTGGACCTGTCATCATACAATTTTCACAGTTCTTAATGGAATGGTAAGTGGTGAAACTGGCTCAGATTTTTATATTGCTAGCAGGATAATCTGTGTGGAAATAAATGTAAATAGTTAAGCAATGGAACAGGCTGCCTAGAAGTGATAGCACAGGACTGGAAGTCAGAAGTTCTGGTTCTACTCCGAGTTCTGTTACTGTCTCACTGTGTGGTCCTTTTACAAGTTACTTCATGTGTCTGTGCCTTAGTTACCCTGGCTGTAGAATGGGGATGGTAATACAGGAGCATTGTGAGGTGTTCGAATATTGGTAAAGCTCTGTGAGATCTTCAGAGAATAACTGCTGGGTACTGGAAGCATAAATTATAATAATGACTGAGTTATAGGGCATATCCTGGAGATTAATGATTGCATAGAAAGAGCTGTTGGCCCCATGATTTGCCTGTAGCCTTTGATCCTTAGGAGATACCAACACTTCAGTTATATTACTCTCCTGAGGTGCAAAGGAATAATGCACATAAGTTTGTGTGACAAAAGATGCTGTTTCAATGTACAGGAAAATTCTAAAATATTAGAGTCTGATCCAGTGTCCATTGAAGTCTAAACAAATACTTTGCCTCAGTCTTTAATAAGACTAAAGAGGATCTTAGGGATAATGGTAGCATGATAAATGGGAATGAGGATATGGAGGTAGACATCACCATATCTGAGGTAGAAGCGAAACTCAAACAGCTTAATGGGGCTAAATCGGGGGGCCCAGATAATCTTCATCCAAGAATATTAAAAGAATTGGCACAAGAAATTGCAAGCCCATTAGCAAGAATTTTTAATGAATCTGTAAATTCAGGGGTTGTACCATATGATTGGAGAATTGCTAACATAGTTCCTATTTTTAAGAAAGGGAAAAAAAGTGATCCAAGTAATTATAGGCCTGTTAGTTTGACATCTGTAGTATGCAAGGTCTTGGAAAAAATTTTGAAGGAGAAGGTAGTTAAGGACATTGAAGTCAATGGTAAATGGGACAAAATACAACATGGTTTTACAAAAGGTAGATCGTGCCAAACCAACCTGATTTCCTTCTTTGAGAGAGTAACAGATTTTTTAGATAAAGGAAACGCAGTGGATCTAATTTATTTAGATTTTAGTAAGGCGTTTGATACTGTGCCACATGGGGAATTATTAGTTAAATTGGATAAGATGGGCATCAATAGGAAAATTGAAAGGTGGATAGGGAATTGGTTAAAGGGGAGACTACAACGGGTCCTACTGAAAGGTGAACTGTCAAGTTGGAGGGAGGTTACCAGTGGAGTTCCTCAAGGATCAGTTTTGGGACCAATCTTATTTAATCTTTTTATTACTGACCTGGGCACAAAAAGTGGGAGTGTGCTAATAAAGTTTGCAGATGATACAAAGCTGGGAGGTATTGCTAATTTAGAGAAGGACAGGGATACCCTACAGGAGGATCTGGATGACCTTGTAAACTGGAGTAATAGGAATAGGATGAAATTTAATAGTGAGAAGTGTAAGGTCATGCATTTAGGGATTAATAACAAGAATTTTAGTTATAAGCTAGGGACGCATCAACTAGAAGTAACGGAGGAGGAAAAGGACCTTGGAGTATTGGTTGATCATAGGTTGACTATGAGCTGCCAATGTGATATGGCTGTGAAAAAAGCTAATGTCGTCTTGGGATGCATCAGGAGAGGTATTTCCAGTAGGGATAAGGAGGTTTTAGTACCGTTATATAAGGCACTGGTGAGACCTCACCTGGAATACTGTGTGCAGTTCTGGTCTCCCATGTTTAAGAAGGATGAATTCAAACTGGAACAGGTACAGAGAAGGGCTACTAGGATGATCCGAGGAATGGAAAACTTGTCTTATGAAAGGAGACTCAGGGAGCTTGGCTTGTTTAGCCTAACTAAAAGAAGGTTGAGGGGAGATATGATTGCTCTCTATAAATATATCAGAGGGATAAATACCAGAGAGGGAGAGGAATTATTTAAACTCAATACCAATGTGGACACAAGAACAAATGGATATAAACTGGCCACTAGGAAATTTAGATTAGAAATTAGACGAAGGTTTCTAACCATCAGAGGAGTGAAGTTTTGGAATAGCCTTCCGAGGGAAGTAGTGGGGGCAAAAGATCTATCTTGCTTTAAGATTAAACTCGATAAGTTTATGGAGGAGATGGTATGATGGGATAACATGGTTTTGGTAATTAAATATTCATGGTAAATAGGCCCAATGGCCTGTGATGGGTTTTTAGATGGGGTAAGATCCAAGTTACCCGGGAAAGAATTTTCTGTAGTATCTGGCTGATGAATCTTGCCCATATGCTCAGGGTTTAGCTGATCGCCATATTTGGGGTCGGGAAGGAATTTTCCTCCAGGGCAGATTGGAAGGCCCTGGAGGTTTTTCGCCTTCCTCTGTAGCATGGGGCACGGGTCACTTGCTGGAGGATTCTCTGCTCCTTGAGGTCTTCAAACTACAATTTGAGGACTTCAATAGCACAGATATAGGTGTGAGGTCTTTTTTAGGAGTGGTGGGTGAAATTCTGTGGCCTGCATTGTGCAGGAGGTCAGACTAGATGATCATAATGGTCCCTTCTGACCTAAATATCTATGAATCTATGAATCTATGAAGTCAATGGAAGGAATCCCATTGACTTTTATGGGCATTGGATCACCCATTTAATACCTTATACATTAGCCAGTCAGATTGCTTGATTCATTAATGATGATGATCTTCTAACATTCTATTATTTCTAATCATTTCCCTCTTTCTGCAGAATGTATGATGATAATCTCTTGTCCTGCTCCAATGCCCTCTTTAGCAGCAACATATTTTTGATATTAAAGCCCTGATTTCGCAAACACTTCTGCACATGTCTAACTTTGTTGCCAAGGCAAGGTGGGTGAGGTAAAATATTTTATTGGATCAACTTCTGCTGGTGAAAGAGACAAGTTTTTGAGCTACACAAAAGGTCTGGGTCTGGGAAAGGTACTCAGAGTGTCACAGCTCAATACAAGGTGGAACTGATTGTTTAGCATAAGTAGACAACTTTGTTACCATGATGGGACTCCTCACAGTGGTAAAGTAAAGCACGTGCATAAGTGTTTGCAGGATCAAATGACTTTTTGAAGTGAAAAGATGTATATAGGAGTAACCATCATGCTGAAATGTAATGATCCATATGGTCAGTGGGTACAGTAAAAGAAAAAAGTGATTCCAAATAAATACTAAACACAAAGTCAGCAAAAGATTGATTATGTTTGAATTAGCTATCCATCAGGGTTTATGTATGATCCCCATCACCCTAGCATCTGAGTGCCTGTCATAAGGAAAAACAACTACAATGGTATCTCTCTTTCTTTCCAGTCCCTACCATTCCCCCTGCCTGGTTCCCAGTCCCAGTCTTCTTGCCCAGCCAGTTTGTCTGCCCCAATCTGGCTCCCCGTGTCAGTCTCCCCTCCACCTCAACTCTCAGTCCCAGTTTCCTTCTCCTTCCTGCTAGCCTCCAGGTTCAGCCCCCTCGCCCCAAGACACTTTGTCCAAGTCTTCTCTACCTCCAGGTTCACCTCTCTGCATTTGAATGCAGCGGCTGCATGGGCTCAGCAAAAGGAGTTTTGAAAGCACAGGAAGGAAAGTCTCTCTGCTTTCAGTTCTGGTGCTTGGACCTAGCATGGTCCACAGCAGACCAGAGTTCAACTGCAAGGAAAGTCAGTCATCAGCATCAGTCAAAGTTCTGATACTTGTGGAGAAATTCTGCAGGAAGAGCCTGTCAAAGATGAGAGGACAAATCAGTGAGATATATGCCCAAAGCAGAACGGACTTAATATGTGTTATTGTTGTAGACCTCTATTCCTGTGCTCAGTATTATACAAAACAGAGAGGAAAACACCATGCGTAAAAACCTGTTCCTATTGAAGTCAATAGCAAAATTCCTGTTGAATTCAGTTGGAACAGAATTTTACATATTTGCCTGAGAAGTTTACCATGCAATGATAAAAAAAAGAAGTGAAACTTAATTACAAATGTGTTTTAGGGGAGGAAGAGGCTATTTGCATCCAAGTATGAAAAGTCCTTAGCTGAAATCCTGGCTCCATTGAATTCAATGGCAAAATTCCCATTGACTTCAGGGGGTCAGGATATCATCCCTGGAAATTTAGACTGATGATATGACCAGTAACAATTTAGCCATCCTAACTTTTATTTCAAAATGAGATTCATATGATTAGCTTCTTTAAGATTAGGGATTTAAGAAGTCAGTAGCATTAGAATTTAGAGCACAAAAGCCAAACTCCAGCAGAACTGCTGTTTTTCATTCTTTTAAAAGCCTGTTAGTTATCCTCATACAAAATAAATATTTTCAGAACTATGTAACTGACTTGTCCTTGTGCTCCACCCTTTTTGGACTTCCTATTGTTCTCTTCTTGCAGTGGACACTAGACAATAAAATAAACCAGGAACCCAAGTGTTTTTTCTTAAATATTTTTCTTGTGGTTTTCAGCCCAAACACAAATAGAAAAAAGTGAGTAATTGCAGCCTAGGTTTCAAAAATACAGATCAGAATAAGTCTATTTCTAATACCATGCTGCAGTGCATTTTGTGATTGTGAAGGCCAAACTTGTTTGTAGTGTTTTGTTCCACTTACTTCAGCTCATCTTCCTCAATGAAGCCACTCCTATCAAGGGCAAGGATTCCAAAGATTTTGGCCAGCTGTTCTTGGACTTGGAGTTCAGACCCACTTTGATGACAAAGGTTTTGTAACCGAAGGAATCTGCATCTGAGGGAGGTCAGCAAGAAGTGATGGAGAAGAGAAGTTAGAGATTAGGAACCTGAAAAGACACCCTAATTTTTTCCATTTGTTATATTCACCAAACTGCAAAGAGGCTGTTTTGCTCCTCAGCACAATGAAGCTCCTCAATAACTCATTGACTTTTTTAGTCTATTTCAGATGAGCTGAACATTTCAATCATTGATCTCTCTTAAGCTTAGGGAGAAAAGCGAATGACTCTGGACTCATTCCTGCAGAGATTTACATGTTCAAGTAGTGAAGTCACTCATATAAGTAATTTTCACTGAACTGAGTGGGTGAAATCCTGACCCAACAGATGTCAATGGGAGTTTTATCACTAACTTCACTGAGCCCAGGATTTCCTCCCTTGTGACTATTTTTCTGATTAAAGTGACTCACATGCATAAGTGTTGGGGGAATTAGGCCCTAGGCCGAGCACAGGTTAAAACTCACATGTATTCTACCTCCTTGCCTTATTGGGGGGAGAATACAAGTAGAAATGTAGTTTGTAAAACAAATGTGGAGAGAGAACCTTGTCATGGACACTAGAGATGATAAAGCATGTTAGGGTATTTCAGGCTATCCGGTTGCCTTTTCTGTTTCTACTGGAACTGAGTGATTGGATGGCAGGGAAATGGGAATTTGAAAGGCAAAGAGAAAAGGCAGGAGGCTTTTAAAAGGCAGGCATTACTGTGCCAGCTCTGTAGGCCAGCAGCGATTTCAACATCATTCAGGAGACCAGCGAGGGCCATGTCAAAGTTACAGGGAAGAGGAAAACAAAATAAAGTGGTGCTAATACAAACAAACTGTGATGATGGGCAAGTACTATTTTCAAGTACAGGCTGTTGGAGAGCTTAGTGTGAGATAAGACTGCAGCTCCAGCAATGGCCTGCGGAGCCACTGAATGTTGATCTTGGCGTATTGGTCTCTGCCACTACCAGATGGGGACATGTCCTTAGATCTGCAGGAGGCAGCAGCAACACAGGCCACAGTCTTGCCTAGGGGAGGTGTTCCCCTGAAGCACTGAATGTGGTTCTTTCCTTTAGCAAGTCCTTTCATTTGGCCACGTGTTTTTCATCATAGGTTGTAGTGGATTCTCTCCAGTTGATCCTTCAGGTTGATGATGCCAGCACAAAGCCAAGCACCCTGTAAAAACTACAGCTTTTGAGGTTCAGTTTGAGAAACACAGTTATATCCAAGTAGGTTTTTTTGACTGGGTCAGTGTGAGGCCTGGGGAAAAAACCCCACCACCACCAACAAAAACTCAAACCCAAAAACAACAGGCAAAAAACTCAATGCACCCTGCTGATGGATTTTTCCCAAGCTGAGAGGAGAAGGAGGCAGAAAAATAATAGTGCTCTTGGCTTGATTTTTTGCTTGGCAGAGACCTTGACATACAGGCTTTAGTTTAGACCTGTAAGACCTTTCACAGAAGTAGTAGAACCATGTCAGGACTCAGATGTCAGAGGGGATGAGATACTATAGCTGCTAGCTAATCAGATTGATATTTATATCATAGAGGATTGTACATGGTGTTTTAGACAATATTATAAGGTTTAGAGCCATACAAGGTAAACCCACTCTGGTCACTTGTACCTAATTTTAGCAAAGTAAGTGATTTTTTTGAACTATGGATGAAAAAGGTTTCAACAACGTGATATTGCTTAGGCTACAGTTACTGATAGATATGTCTGCACCGCTAGACTTTGAAGTCTTAAGGCCTGATCCTGCTAACTTTATGTATGTAATGGTTCTCCTGTTAGCAGTCCTATTGACTTAAGTGAGACTGCTCACGCGAGTAAAGTTTGTGTGTAAAGTATATATAGCATCTTTCCTTCTAAAGAATCCCAAAATGCTTTTTAACAAGCTAGATACAGAGTTCCGTTAATCTGTTACTGAAACATGTCATTTTGATTGTAAGTTCTTCAGGGGGAAGAGACTTTGCCTTTTCATTTCTGTAAAGGCCAGTGCAAATTCATTGCATCATATACACTTTAAATAATAATAACAATAATAAATGCAGCCACTTCTGGAGGTGGTGTGTGTCAGTTGTTTAATGTCGCACAGGAATATACAGCAGTTTAAGAAAGGGAATGAAAATAATTTGATGTTTGGGAAGAGTCGGTAAAATAAAGACTGACACTTATCTGTTATCCCATGAAGTTGCCCCCTCAACCTCTTTCTAAAATAGCATGAGTCAAAGACGGAGACAGAAACTTCACCTTACATTTATCAGCTTGTGTTAGTTACCTCTGCAGTGCTGTTGACATTTTAAAAAGGAGCTAATTGTATAATTCTAAAACCATGTTATGTGGCAAATTAAGTGTAGGGGCAAGGTTGTGGAAGATTGGCGAGGAGCTAAGTGGTGGACTGAGTACAGGACTGGATGTAAGCGGAGGATGCAGGCAGTTTCAATGAACTTTGTCCGACAGACCCTGCCAAAAGATATTGTAGCATAGCTCAGCATATTTTTGCCTGTAAACAAATTAGTTTATGTAATAAGCATAAATCATACATATAATGTAACCAGCTGTGACCTCAATTAACCCCGAGATAAGTGCGGAGAATATAGTGCCTCAGAGGACTCCCCCCACGGCGGAGTCCTGCCTGGTCAGCTGTCCCGAACGGCTAGAGTCCCTTGCAGCCCCTCGCTCGTCCTAGGGGCTCCTCGCGCAGTTTGGAGCGTAAGTCCTTCCTTCAATAAAGTGTAGTTTACTATTCTTAGGCCTGAGTGTCCTCCTTTCTCTGGTATCTCCCCCCCGCCCTTGCGGGCACACTAAGCATCCTGGAAACAAAGATTTGGGGGCTCTGTAGTATCAGTTTAATACTGAATGTGTCCTTTCTCAGGCATCTTGTCCTGAACTGGCAGGAGGGATGAATTTGAAGAATAATCAGTCTTCCCTGTCTCTAACTTCCATAATCCTAGTCTTGTCCTAGCAGCTCCTGTTAACTGTAATTGGAATTACACATGTGCTCAGGGAAGAGCTGGGGTAATGGCAGGAGTTGGTTATCATTCAAGAAGGAACTTACTGTACCACTCCTGCCTGGAATTCACACTACACAAGAACTGTGAGTGCCCCTAGATCTGGCATCTGAGTTCTAGTCCAGCAATTCTCAACCAGGGGTCCAGGGCCCCCTGGGGCACTGTGAGCAGGTTTCGGGGGGTCCACCAAGCAGGATTGGCATTAGACTTGCTGGAGCTCAGGGTGGAAAGTTGAAGCTCCACCATGTGAGGCAAAAGCCTGGGGCCCCAAGTCTCGCCAACAGGGGCTGAAGCCGAAGCTGGAGCAACTTAGCTTTGGGGGCCCCCCTGTGGTATGGGGCCCCGGGCAATTGCCCTGCTTCCTACCCCCTAAAGCCTACCCTGGCTTTTAATCTACTGGATATGCAGAAGAACAGTTGTTGTGGCACGGATGGGCCATGAAATTTTTATAGCGTATTGAAGGGACCTCAGGAAGAAAAAGGTTGAGAACTGTCAACACTTGAACCTTTGTTGTTATTTAGGGATTGTTATTGAAACAAAAAGTCAAATGTGATGTAAGTCTGCAAAGTTTTGTTGACTCCCACTGGCTTTGTTTCTTTTTTAAAAAAGAAGCATTTACCAATAAAGCTTGTAAAGTCATGTTTTGATGAGACAAGGTTAGTGACTAACTCCAGTTGCCCTGTAGGTGGCACCAGAGGCAGTCAAGTCCAGCTGTCCCACAAACTCTCTGGAGAACATTTAGCCTAAATAAGAGATGGAAGAACTTGGGAACTGCATTTCTAAAATATGCCAAAAGTGTCTAGAAAAAATAAGATGAGAGTAAACAAAATAAAACCAATTTGTATGATTTGGGCAGTACATACAGGGTTTAATTTGTGCCAGGGTTTGCCAGGGCTGGGCCCTGGCACCTCTAGGCTTGGCAGTTCATAGCCTCAGCACCTCTGGGTTTGCCATGTCAGTTATGAAAGTAAAAAAAATTGCTTGAGCCCCGCCACCTCTTTCATTACAAATTAAGCCCTAAGTACATAGGGGATGCATAATTTTCAAATTGTAACAATTCAGCATTGAGAATACAAAGTGGACTAGAGGATTTAGATTGAAAAGAAAAAAGTCCCCTTAAGTTTACAAAATGACCAGCCAGACTCCTTTCTTCAAGATACTGAAGATGCTCTAGGAGGTGTACAGGTCCGTCCAAGGGAGATCACTGGAAGCAGGAGGTTGATTTGTTTTAGAAGCCCATTAGTTAGTTAACCAGCAGTTCTAGTGCCTCCTGGGAGGTCTTCAGAGGGCTTCTATCTGATTAAACAGTGTTCTCCCTTCAGAAGGCAGACATTCCTACTTCCTGAATCTGGTCTGGGTTCCCCCATGGATGCTGCCAGGGTTGTCACAACCAGCCTGAAAGGCCATGTGAACAGCAATACCTTCAGACTGCTAATAGGAGTAACTGTCTAAGGGCATCTACTAGGCTCCCAAGTGGTAATGTAACTGTCATGGTATGTGGATTATCTCCACTGGGCCTTGATACAGTCCCTCTGTACCTACAGCAGCTCCTCCTTTTCCTGCTACCCATGGTGTGGTACACCGGGAGAAGAAAATCCTGAGCTGTGGAGCAGCCATTTCCCATTGACTATCTCAGTCAGTGTACTCAGTGGAAGTGATGTACAAATAGGCTACTAGTCACCCTAAATTGTTGTTATGCAATCTCTGTGTGCTTGCAAGTAAAATAATTTGGAATTAGAAATACAGAGGGTTTTATAAAATTTGAAACATTAAATTAGTCCCAATTCTATAGGTTCTGCTTATTAAAATGTTTAACATATGTAAACAAGCATGAAAACAGTTCTGTAAGGTCTGTCTCCATTCAAAGAATTAATATTCAAACAAGATGTATCTATTTCAGTAGCTCATTTCAGGAAATAAATCCAACCCTCTGATCCTTCTGTCCCCTCTGTTTGTATGTCGAGATCCAGGCTTCTGTGGTGCTGCTACATCAAAACTTTTTTACATGGGCAGGCTGCTGATGCAAAGAAGAAACTACCACTCTGGGTGTGAATGTGGATTGAATTTTCTCAGATACTCTTTCTATTTCTCTTCTCTTCTTCTCCTCAGCTCAACACTTTAGCATTATTTCCCCTCTCTTCTTATTAGAGATGAGTCCCATGCAAAACGCCACCAAATGTTATGGGTATTGGAGATCCAAACCTGGATCTGACTTTTCAAACGCCCCCTGGCTGAGATTTTCCGAGGAGCCTGAGGGAGTTGGACATCCAACTCCTACTGAATTTCAAGGGGGCTTGGACCCCTAACTCCCTTACACTTCTTTGAAAAGCCTGGCCCCCAAATTGTGGATTGAGAGGAAGGATAGTTCAGTGGACATTAGCTGGAGACCAGGGTTCAAATCCCTTCTCCATCACAGACTTCCTGTATGAGCTTGGGCAAGTCACGTAATCTCTCTGCGCTGCAGTTCCCCATCTGTAAACTAGGGATAATAGCACTTCCCTACTTCCCAGAGGTGTTGTGAGGGATTACAGATTAAAGTGCTCAGATAGTATGGTAACAGGGGCCATATAAGTACGTAGGGGTATGTCTATACTCGAACCGGAGGTGTAATTTCCAGCTCAAGGAGACATACCTGTGATAGCTCTGATTGATTCAGTGCAGTAAAAATGGAATGTAGCCCCAGTTGCATGAGCAGTGGGAGGGGCTAGCTGCCTCGAATATGATGCTGGTCCAAGACGCTAGGGACGTACTCAGGGTAGCTAGCCCTCTCACCGCTGGAGCTCCGCTTTATTTTTAGAGTGCTAGCTCAGTCAGAGCTAGTGTAAGTATGTCTCCTCAAACTGGAATTCACATCTCCAGATTGAAGTATAGATGTGCCTTAAGACAGCTAGATCCTGTACTTTGCGGTGTCTGAAATCCAGATCTGTCATCTGTATCTTGCAGCCCACTTTTGCTTCTTATTTGGTAAAATATAAAGACCATGGTTTTACATCCTTTATCATGGGGCCCACAGAAAGGTGTCTTAGGCAGTGGTATGGCCTGATTCCAAAGGCTGAGAACAGGCTATCAGTGTGTTATGGAGTGTGTGGATTGATCCTTTCCGGTTTTGTGACAGATAAACAATTAAAAATACACTGAGAAAAGGCACTGCTAAAAATGTATCTAAGTAGAGGATGGTGCTATGTATTTAATGCATATTCTTTTCAATAACGTTTACTTCTCTGTTCCTCACAAATGAATAAACATAGGACCTGAACCCTCAGTATTTACTCAGGGAAAATTCCCATTGAGTTGGAGACACCAGGTCCTTCTTCTTTTCTCCCCAATTGTCCTTTCGGCAGCAGTCTACAGTCCAATGAGCCCTGACTGAGGAAGGCTTGCAGGACTGGGGTACTGTTTTATATTTCAGAAGGAATAAATTTTATAAGGGAAATATTGGGTATGTTATTTAAGAAGATAAACATTTTTTTGGATGCTGGTGAGTGGGACAGCTGGTCTAGCAGATAAAACAGGTCTTTTCTCAGGCACAGTTCTTTTAAGTCCCTGGACCAGATTAATCTCTACACTGGTGCAGTAATTGGTGCTGAGACAGAGAGGAGGTGGCTTCCACTTCACCTCTGCAGGAGTTGTGGGGCTGGTGCAGTGCCCCAGAACAGGTTAGGGCAGCCCTAACTTGTGCTTTCGATGGAATAGCTACTATCAACCACCTCAATGGAGAAGAAAAGCAAGAACACAGATCTGCTCTGGTTACTCTACCTTAATGTACAATTCTACCCCAACACTGAACTACCCTGGAACTGCATAAGGATAGAATCACATAGAAAGAGTTCTTCTTGTGCTACAGCCCAACTGTCTAACAACTGTGGGGAGCTCTGTCTCCTCTGGATTTCCTCTCCCTCTGCTCATAGTTTTCTGGATTCCCTCTGAGGGCTTAGCCCTACTTAGTTTCCCTACCTCATGCACCTCTGTGAGTTGTGAGCAGGAGTTTAATCTTCACTGGTTGTCAGGCACAGCCTCTGCAACCTGTTACAATTTGAGAAAATCTCATTGTAAGGACTTCTGTGGAAGTCATACTTCCAGCATTGAAAAGGGCTCAGGAAGCAGTTCAGAGGGGAAGGTCCTCTGCTTAGATGCCCTGCCATCAATGTGATTTCCCCAGAGATCTTGGGTCACCGCAATTTGGAGAGCGCTGCCTCCTGCGCCCATTAAGGAAATTAGAGTCTGTCACGGGCTGAACTGAAACTCACTGAAAGAGGCCGTTTAAGACTATTTTACTTTATCTTTTATTCATTTCCGTTGTGATATGGAAGAAGATATGATCCCTCCCTTCAGATCTTGCAGTTAAAAAGCTTTTTAATGTAGCAATAAGCTATTAGTACATACATTGAGTGTACTGCAAGGCATGAAACCTAAGGCTCAGTTATATTTGCCTCTAATTTCTATTCATTTGGTTGCTGCTGGTACTTACCCAGGTCTCTCTAGTGCCCAAATTGATAGGTACTTGGGAATATGAAATCTGAGTGCAGCATTGTCAGTTGTCAATGCATCTGCCAATCAGTAATTGTCTATCCATGTATTTCAGTGAAATGATTCTTTTCTATCAATAGGTAGATAGGTAACAGACATCATGACCTGCATTATTAACATAACTCTGAGAATACCGATCCCAGTGCCAGTCAGTAGAGAATAAAGCACTAATTTTGCGTAGATCCTGCATGCACAGTGTCTATGGCTTCTTGGTGTTTTGTTTTGATTTCTCACTGATAAAGTGGTGGCATGGCCACTTAACATTTTTTAAATGTTTAAAATCTGCCACATTGTCAGAAATGACAGTATAACTGCAGCAGATTTTCTCTTGAAAACAATTACATTGGCAGGAATTTTGACATGGAGTAGAAGCATATAAACGAGTGGCCTGATTCACAGAGGTGCTGCACACCCTATTGCCACTGAATTCAGTGAGAGCTGTTGTTGCTCAGGACCCCTGAAATTGAGGTTAGCTCAAGGCTTAAACCTGCATTTCTTGCGTACCCACTGGGAGATCTGGCAGGCAAGGAATGCATTAGCAGGCCCTTGATCTGTGTATGCTGGTGATATATGTCTATTATGCTTATGAAAAACGGACATTAACTTGTACTGATTAACAGTAATGCCAGTTTTGTGTCTATGGACTACTACAGATATGGATATGCACTTTATCTTTGTCTTCCATAGATAGGTGAATGAATAAAGGTAGAAGGAGTCTATGTAGTCTCTTCAATATTTGCAATATTGCCATCTAACATTAACAATTAACACTAGCAATTAACACTAGCAATAATTTAAACCAAGATTTAACATCAAAGCAACTGGGGATAGAATTAGGATTTATATTCAGGATAACTTTGTGTTATGCTCGACTGCCAATTCATCAGCAAGACAGATTGCAAGGATTCCTCTTCTGCAGTCAGTCTTAACATCTGCCAAAAAGCTCAGTTACATGCCTGGGTGTAAGTGAGCTATGCTATGCATTACATGATTTGCTTGCAATTTATGGAGATGCCTGCACCAAAAATTACATAAAAGTTCCAACATGCTCTGTTTCTGCAGTTTTTCAAAACAGCTGCCAAAAATAGGTGATAGTTATCATCCGATTTCAGCAAGGAATATTAAAACCGCAGTGTACTTTTGGTCTAGAACCAAGTCATGGGAAAATAAGTAACTAAATGTTGGTGGGGAAATTTTTAACCCACCCCTCTGAAAATATAAAAATGCTCCTCTTCCTGTATTTAACTATAACACTTTATCAATGGACTAAGTAAATAATTGAGACTTAGCAACATCCCAGTACATGTGCTGTAAGACATTTATCAAAGGAATGAGTAGCTTCAGTCATTTTCAGACATAAGCTAAACTGCTAATATTAAGGATATACAATTAAAGATACTAATATTAATGTACATCAGTCAGTGTTCATTATGATAAATGAAGGAATTGGGTAATAACCACTCTATATTTGTGTATCACTGGTGATATTTTTACCATTTGGCATTGGATAACAGACTTGAGGAATGATGCTGAGCACTTTTTCATCTGTAGCAAGCACAGCATTTTTACAAGGCAGGAAATGGTTAACATAGCTGTTTTACAGCTGGGTGACAGGCACAGAGAGATTAAGTGACATGCTCATGGTTACACAGCAAAGCCTTGATCCTGTGGCCCACCCACATGTAGCTCGTTGCAGGATCATGGCCTTTGATACTGGCAGAGCTGGGATTAATACCTAGCTTTCCTGCTCCCCAATCCTGCTAGAATGCGGCTGCTGCACAGTAGATGTTAATAAAAAGATAAAGGAAAATAATTCCACTTGAGAGAGTTACATTTTAGGCCATTAGCACTTTTTGACAATATAGGCTATAGCCTACCACTTGCTTTTTAAATTAACCAGGAATTTATTCCCTGCTACGAGCCATGTGTCAACTCCTCTTACATTTTTTCTCTAAAAGTCTCACAGCTGGGACTGAAAATAGATTATTTTTAGATACCTTGTTAGCATCCCTTTTCCTCAAGGATCATAGAATTAAGCAGAAACAAAACTCAACCAAATCAGAGCAATTAAGCGCTAAAAGATGTCATATTGTTTAAGATCATCAAAAGTGTGTCTGTGGTGGGTGGACTGGAAAATGGGGCTGGGGAACTGGGAAAGGAAGATATGAGAAGAGAAAATAAAAGACAAGAAGTTTTTTTGCAGAATTTTTTAATAATTGTTTTCCTTCTTCCAGCCACAACTTCAACATTGTGAGTGGTCGAAAAATCACAAAGTGCCTGCTTTTACACTGAAAACAATGCCACATGACCAAAATACATGTACATTGCAAGATCTCTTCACAGTCCCATATGTGGAGTTAACATACAGGCATTTTACTAATGCCATGAGACAATATAAAAATGTACAAATATGTGCTGAATGTGAGGTGCTTGTTGGAGGAGGGAATTGGAAGAGACTGTCCATTGTTGCTTTTGGTCTAATGCTCTTTATGCCTTCACCAGAGCCTGGAATTCTGTTAGAGAAAGAAAATGAGAAAAGCAGGGAATAAAACAAGATGAAAGTGGTTATTAAAGCCTTTGGAAAGAAAACTGTCCAAAAATCCTAAACAAGGGCCCACCATGTTGTCGAAATAAACTACTTGAAGCTACTGCTAAATTGAAACACAGAGGGTGTAGAAAATCTTCACTCCTTAAAACAGATTGTATGCTGAGATGAGGAATGTCTATAAATTCATATTTCTTAGGAAATCCTGAGTTAAAACTGAATTTTATTTAATCCACTGCACCAGGGTTTCCAGCTGGAGTGTGAGCAATAGCCAAAATGAAAGAGGGTGGATTAGGACAGGATTGTCACTTTCAGTATGAATTTTCTTGCTTTTGTAGCTTCCAAATGAGGCTAACATTCCAAGGGAATGTTAGCAGTGACATAGTTTTAGAGTCCGAAATGTTATCGTTAAGGCGCTGCCTGAGATCTGTGTAAGATGATGTCCTATTTGGGGTTTATAAGTAGAAGCTACAAGAGCTGCTGCTGAAGCACATTCCTGCTTCTCCTCCCGAACTCCGGCTAAGATTAGCACGTGTGTCTGTTCGGGTTGTTGCCACCTGTCTTAGTCTGGCCCAATTTTCAGCAACTTTATCTCCAGTACATGATCCATGATGCCCTATTTGCTTCTTTGCGAGTTCAAAAAGAAATTGCCCAGCCAGCCCATATCTTTCCTCTTGGGTTTTTAAGAGTAATTTGGTCTAGTTTCTCATAGAAGTGCTGCCCAGTGAAACTTGCACTGATCAGATTATTGTCTAGCACAAATATCGTCAGACAAACTCTGAATGAGTGCTGGGTGTTTAAATGCATTACAGCATTTGTAGCATCCTTAAAAAAAATGACAATCAATCTTTTTACTGTATTACTGAGTATAGGTCGAGTGTTCACCTGTGGTCTGATGTGCAGAGCACCCACAACTGTAATTAAAGTCCATAGGAGCTGCTGGTCCCTAGCACCTCTGAAAAATCAGGCCCCTAGAGTCGATGAGCCTGATCTTGCCTCCACTGAAAGCAATGGCAAAGCTATCATTTACTTCAGGGGGTGCAGGATCAGGCTCCATCTAGGGCCTAATTCTGCTGCCATGGATAGTGACAATAGGAGTAAATTGATTGAAGCCAATGAAGCTACGCGTTTGTAAAACCTGTTTCAGGTGGAAATTGGGCCCTATTACTCCACTAATTATTAGTGCTGTAAATTTACTTTCAGCCTGAAAATACATATTTGAAGAAACCAAAACTTACTGAAGATCACATTGAAAAACTTACCATCCACTCCAATTTTGCCATCACCATCAGTGTCACCTGCAGCCATGAAAGTCTTGGTCTCAGTAACAGTTAGAGCTCTGGCACTTGAGGAGAAATTCTGCAGGAACAGCCTGAAATAAAACAGAGACATTACTAAGTGTTATGTGTATTAGGGAAGTGCTTAGAGCCCACAGTCAGCATGTGGCCCCATCTTTCTGGGTGCCGTACACAGAGTTCTGTGACACACTGTTCTCTGAGATGGCTTTGGTAGTTCTTTCTCACCTAATTTAACAGCCTAAACCCCACAAATGAATAAGGTCTAATCAACATATGTGGAAATTCCTAAATTTATTTCACAAGCCAATGTTAAGACCATGTTCAGAGACAGCCGAGATGCTCGAGTTTATTTAAAAGCAGCAGAGAACAGGATGCAGAGAACATCCAGAAGCCTACCTTTTCTAACAAGTAACAGTAGCTATGCTATACTTACTTAAGCTCTTCTTCCTCAATGAAGCCGCTCTTGTCCTGGTCAAGGATTGCAAAAATTGTCTTTACCTGGTCAGTAGACTTGCCTTTTAGACCAACTTTGGAGAAGAAAGACTTGTAGTTGAAAGAGTCAGCATCTGGAAGAAACAAAAACCTGTTGTTTAAAACCTTTTCTCTTGAGGCTATTACTGTTGTATGTATTTCTAAAGCACCCATCCCCATAATATCTGTGTGCCAGGCTCAGTGCTCCAATTCAGCTCCTGTTGCTTTTGTTCCCCAGTGCAGCACACTAGACACAGAGGTGAAAGTAAGCCGGTCTGGTCTGGTACGGTGTACCGGCAAGAGCCAGTATGCCGTGCCGGACTGGACCAGCTGCTCCGGCAGTGGGACTTGGGCAGCGCTTTAAAGGGCCTGGAGCTCCCCGCAGTGGCAGGACCCCTGGGCCCTTTAAAGCACCGCCGGAGCCCGGCTGCCGGAGCCAGGCTCAGGAGGGGATTTAAAGGGCCCAGTGCTCCTGCCACTGCGGGGAGCCCCAGGCCCTTTAAAGCACCGCCAGAGCTCTGGCAGTGGGGCTCGGGTGAGGGCTCCCCGCAGTGGCTGGAGCACCGGGCCCTTTAAATCTCCACCTGAGCCCGGCTGCCGGAGCCCCGGGGCTCTGGCAGCCGGGCTCTAGCAGGGATTTAAAATGCCCAGAGCTCTGCGGCGGCTGGATCCCTGGGCCCTTTAATTCACCCCTGAGCTTCAGGTCTCCCAGCTGCCTCTGCAGTTGGGTGATTTAAAGGCCCCATGGCTCCCAGCCAGAGCCCCGGGGCCTTTAAATTGCCTCTTCCGGTTGAGGCCACACCTCTTCCTGTTGAGGCCACGCCCCCAATCAGGACTCTGGCGTACCAGTAAATCCTTTAAGTTACTTTCACCCCTGACTAGACATGATCTAAAAGGAGCTTCCCCTTCTAACGACTGTAGGCCTATGGTTGGATATCCTGTGGCGAGATTCGTGTTTCCTGTTAGAATGGACATTCTGCAAAGCCCCTGAAACTTATTTCAATCTACCGCACAGGCAATTACAGTAAACATATAGAGTATGTGTCTCTGACATAAAGCCTTCAGGCCAAACCCTGAAGCCTTTACTCCAGCTTTACTCAGTCCTTACACAGGCAAAGGCTTCAAGAGAAAATAAATTTCGTCCAGGGTCTTCAACTGTCTCATGGAATATACATAAATGTGGGCCTAATCCTGCAAGGCAGGACCTCAATGAATGAATACTTAAGGACAAATCCTCAAATGGTTTAAAATTGGCATAGTGCAATAGAAATCAGTGGAGCTACACCAAATTTATACCAGCTGAGGATTTGGCCCTTTAACTCCAGTTTGCTGTTGCACATTTAAGGGAATGGTACCCATAAAATAACCTGTTGTAGGTCTTTTTGACTTCAGGCGGCTACCTTATAATGCAGCTACAAAGAGATCTTACAGGGAAGGGATCTACAGAGAAAATGATAGCCATGTCATATTAAGATGTAAAAATAATGTATGTCTCCTCATTGCAGAGGGACCATTCCTTACCCTGGCAGCTGGTAAGAGCAGCTTGAATATCTTTAGCAGAAAGGATGTCAGTCATAGCCATTGCTGAACTGCAAAATAAATGTGAGCTATTTAGTCATTAAAATAGCTTCTCCATCTCTTTCACGCAAAGGCTCTGTTTGAAGTTGCTGGTGTGACAATGTCTGATAAAGGATGCATTATTCATCTAATTGTAAATGGAGCATACAGTAACAGATGTCTGCAGCAGGTGCTTCCACTTGAAGCTGAGGAATGAGTGAGGAATTCCACATGACAGGGTGTAGGGCCGGAGTGAGATATGATGTCTGAGGAGCATGGGAAGAGAGCAAGTCAAAGCTGTCTAGCACCCCAAAAGTGTGTGACTTCTGCGAGGATTTCCCTGGAAGTGGATTATTACTCATTTAAAAGGTATTATATATACAGTCAAAATGTATCTACAGAGTACATAAAACAGAGGGCCATTTTTATCCTTGGTAAAGTTCTTGGAGCTATTTTGCCTAGAATATTTTAAAATCAGATCATGATTATCAGTAAATGGGTTGATATTTTTAAAAACTGAAAACAAATTATAAAATGAAGATTTATTCTAATTTAATTTTAAAGGAATCTAAATGCACAGGAACAAATTCAACCTGTGCCTAGCTCTACTGACGTAAATTGAATTACACCAGAGATGAATTTGGCTTCTTGCATTTATGTTCCTATAGAAGACTAACTCCCATCATAGCTGTCTAGACAACTGTTCTTCTTAAACAAGTTGGGCTGCTTTATCTAGGCACAGAAGTAGAATGAATTGGATTTTTACCCAAATGCCTTCATTTTGGTAAATTGATGTGCTGAGAGTAAACCTTTGAAGTCTGAAGGAGGGAAGCCAGTTTATTCTAAAACATCAGCTTTTAACAAAGATCCACTTCTCCGCACTGAACCAAAGATGACTCCGGAGGCTCTGTCTGACAAAGCTGTGTGTTGATTACCAAAAAGTTGCTGAGGCCCTAAATCCCAGTCTATTCTGTTTGTGGGAATGTAATTTAATATTAATACAGTTGCATTGCTTAAGTATTCTCCATTGAAGATTTCAAATTATATCACAATTATTAATGAGTTAAGATTCACAACATTTCTGTGAGGTAGGTACATATTGCTTATGGATGGGCAACTGATGCACAAAGGAGTGACTTTCTGAGGGTCACAGAGATGTCTGTGGCAGAGCCAGGAACAGAATCCAGATCTCCCAAGTCCCATCCCAGTGCTTTCCCCAAAAAACTATCTTTCCCATATAAAATACTTATGGAAAAATTAAAGATGTTTCCCCTTTTGTTTTCCTTTCTGGGCACATGGATGTGGGGGAAGATGGGGTGGCTAACCAGTTATGACCTATGTGCCCTCTTAATCAGATCTACATAAGTTGGAAACTTGCTCAGGCAATCAGTTGGCTATGTCAATCCAAACTGATTTCTGAGAGAGGAAATAAACAGTTAATCATGTAGCTCTGGCTTGTCCTTGCTTGCAGGTACTTCAGAGGGTGCAAAGAAACAATCGGGCAAATTCCCCACTGGTCTCAACGGGTGCATCTCCAATTAAGTTTCTCCACTGGTGTTTCTTCCGCATATGCTAGCAGTGAATTTATCTCAGTGACTTCTTGTGAATACTTGCTACCATTGCTCTCAGCACTCATTAATAGGGAGTTATGCCAATCACCCACTTCTCACTGCTGATGGTAGAAAAAATGAAGGGGAAAAGTTAAAGGCGGGGGGGAGGGGAAGTTGGAGCATGCCATCATTTCTGAGAGGAGCACCATACTGCCATTTCCCTCCCACTAGTCTGATCACTGATTTCATTCTACTCTAGATTGTAAAGGTATGTCAGACTGCAAGGATTATAAGATTTTGTTTTGCTTTTAATTGCCTAGGTTCTTTCAGTTTATGAAGCGTTTTCTTATTCTTTTTCCAAAAGCAGAGGTTCTAATGGTCTTACCTTTGTGGTCTTCTTGACTGGACAAGGAGGCAATCTAGTTGGAAGGAAAGCACTTGCTGTGTGTCTCCAGCAGAGCTGAGCTTGCTTATATATACTTTAAGTTGTATACCATATACAGATTTTAGATTTCAGCGTCATGAAGGGGGAATGGTGTCGAATGAACTTGCCTAACTAATCATCTTACACTATTTTTATCTCAAGAGAATACATATGATATTTGCAAATGAAATAAGATAAGTGGCAAGATATGTAGAAAGGACTGCGTTGTATTAAATTTCTTCTGATTTAAGCAGAAAATATCAACTTCTTCATATGATCTAGGCCACAAACGAACAATCTAATACATTTGATCCCAGTACTCAGATGAACTGAAGCTGGACCAAATCTTGATGAGATGCATTAGATAGATGCATTAGATAAACATTTTAATGTGATAACTTGTTATATTATTGTAGACAAGGCTTGGGGTAAAGGAAAAAAAGGAAGTTAAAGTTTACTCATGTAAGGAATATTGCCATACTGAAATTTTGGGTAGCATACAGTTTAAGGAGAATAATAGTCATTCTCACAAGGATTTTGGGACTGTTGTCACTTTAAAAACAGTGACTGTAATGCTGCCATAGGTAAAATAATATTATGCCAGTCCATCTGAACAGCAAAAAGCATCTATTTTTGTAATGGTTGAGGAATTTGGTTTGTTCCTAATCAGAACCTGAGAATTCTTTAAAGTTAAGAAGCAGCACCCATGTTTAGCTGTGTTATGTCTGACTGATAGGAATGGCCTGATCTATTTAGCTGTCTCTGAGATGAAAGCCCCTGAGCTTCAGCTTGAGGGATCTTTGCATTTATAATAAAAAAGAGGGGAAATTTTCTGAAGCATCACTGCAGAGGACACTCTGAAAGGGATGTCTTTACAATTTTTAAGCTGTTTTCAGATCTCTTTTAGGTATCTAATCCTCTTAATTTTTTTCCCCATTGCTGTTTTCCAGAGTTGCTCTGTGCTATGGTACACTTTTCAAAAATTTAAATAACTGAGAAACAATTGAATTGTCTGAATTTTCTTTTATGAGATGTAATGTACAAATATGGCAGTGCCTAGGTTTAGCTGATTTATTTCAGAAACTGTTAATTTCTGCTAGAAAAATTACCCTCCATTTTTTTTTCAAATCAGAAAATGGCCCACATTGTGCCAGCAACTGATATGAAATCAGGGGGGAGTCCTGCATAAAAATGGATGGCATAATATTGGCTAATGAAACTAAGTTAAGGAGAAAGGCAAAATCTGCTAAAACTCTGGGATGGCATGAGTATAAATGAGAATTTGAACCACGGGTGTCTATGTCAGCGGATGCTTTCAATTTTTGAAGCAATAGCATCTCATCTTGCTCAGAGCTAATTCCACATATGTTAACCCCTCACCCCCATTCTTCTATTTAAAAATAGCATTGATTCTATTATTTGTTTTAGTGACTGGGTCCCATAACCATTAGTCTGCGCTTAAGTGTGTGAACCACTTGAGGACAGAAATGTGTTTTTGTTTTCCAATGGGTTGTAGCCAGATGATTCCTTTTGTTTGCTGTAATTTTAAGGACAGATCCTGAATCAAATGATTTACAGCCCCAGACAGTTGAACTGTGGTCAGACTCTGGCAAATTTTGGAGCCTGGTTTTCACTGAAGTTGGAGGCAGCAGAGATCCAAAACATGTGCAGTGGCTGGCAGGATGAAATGCACAGAGATCATGTAACACTATTTACAGCCAGCCTCCAACAGACATTTTAGCAGCAAGTGCTACTTTAGAGACTGCAAAACACATCTGTCTGTCTGGCTGATTTTTATTTTTTTTCATCAAAGCCTGTTAATAGCCTTCCATCAGCCACCCAATTTAGCAGGGGGAGGGAAATCTGTGTAGCATTAGGAAACAGCAGGAAGTAAGGAAAGGATGATCCCCTTCAGACAGACAGATTCCTTCTGAGGGACAGTTTAGACCAAGGGACCTGCACCATTTCAATCCTCTTACATCTGGTTGCCTGCTATAGGATTTCTTGTTTAATGCATGAAGAAGCAATGGTATAAATACTGTTCTCTTTCCATTTTAGGCCTCCAGTCTTGATTATGATTTTAACCCTGCTAGTGCCAAAATTATCTTCTCCCCCCAGGTTAAAAGGCCACGTTTTAGACTAGAGGACATTAAGTTGCTCTCCTTTGGAAATCAGGATCTGTGGGGCCATCAAAATCCTCCTCTCTGCCCCCCTCCCCATTTCCTCCCCATCTGTGTAGTGTGCTGTGCCAGTTGCATAATATATTCCTGTTGTCCCCCTTCGCCCTAGAGGTGGCTGCATTTCACTGGTGCAGTGATTCTTGTATGTTGTAGTTAGGCAAATACTGCAAACATTTTCTTGTGACTATACACTATAATTTTCAATTTATTTGCCTAGGCCTCCCTTGTATTTCTTTTGTGTTTCATTTCCATGCATGTTCATGAAAAGTGAATTTCAGATTTTTTCTAAAGCTGCATTTTATAGTTGCACACACGAAACGTGACAGATCCCGGTTGTCAGTGGGCAGGATCAAACCTGGGACCTCTGGAACAAAATGTATGAATCTCAACTACATGAGCTAAAAGCTACATGCTCTTAGCTAAGGCTGTAGCAGACTCATTAATCTCTAAGTGGTGTAGGTGTCACTAGAGGGGGACAGAGCACCCACCCAGCAGGCAGGTGTTACACATACAGCTTTTAACACTGGATTGAAAATGTCTGTGCACTCATCAAATCAGGGAATAGAAATCATACCAAGTGACTTACTTCACCAATCATATATAACCAATACTATTTGAATAGTGAAAACAAAGTATTCATTCAGCTTGTATAATATTTTGGGATCCTACAAGACAAAAGTGGTCCCAGTGGCCTAATGGATAATGCATTGGCCTTCTAAGCCAGAGGCTGTGGGTTCAATTCCATCCCATTTGTGGTGAAGTGCTTCTTTGTTTAATAGACAGCAGGTTTAAAACAAACAAAAGGAAGTATTTCTTCACACAACACATGGTCAACTTGTGGAACTCTTTGCCAGAGGATGTTGTGAAGGCCAAGACTATAATCGGGTTCAAAAAAGAACTATATACATTCATGGAGGCTAGGTCAATCAATGGCTATTGGGCAGGGATGGTGTTCGTAGCCTCTGTTTGCCAGAAGCTGTGAATGTTCATTCCCTCTCGGGTACCTGGCATTGGCCACTGGCAGAAGACAAAATATTGGGCTAGGTGGACCTTTGGTCTGGCCTTTCTTACATAAATCACATAAATTTATTATTATGCCAGTGGACCACCTGTCTGTTGAACAGATATTCTAGGTTTGAGAGCACTCAGTTGTTCTGTTTTCTATTGTATAACATTGTACGGAGAAGTTTTTACTTTCTGTGAAGGTGATTGTAGAGTCACAACTTTCAGTAATTGCCAGGGATTCTAGCAGACAGACTGTAACTGTATCGTACATGGGAACATTTGTATTAAAGTATTTTCCCTCAAGAAGGTAGTGAAAGAGAAGCATGTAAATAGCTGCTTTGCTGGCAGGAAGCAATGCATGAAAATCAAATAAGATCTGGCTTATTTTGTGCAGACTTTAATTAACTATAACAATTGTTAGATATCAATTTATCACCATACAGTAAGTTGTTACTGTCTGAAGCCACATACTTACAATTTATGTGATTGATTTTAAGAGGTGCTGAGCACTCAGACCTCCCATTGACTTCAACCAAACTAACCATATATATACTAATTACAAACCTTTCTACCTAGAGTTAGACCTTACTCTCCTTATTTATGTGAGTCAATGGGATTACACCTTATTCATACGAGACAATGGGATTATTTGCATAATACAAGCAATATTTGTATTTAGCCCCTCATCTGTGATTTGCTAAAGATGAGTGCCAACCCTAGATCCAAAACTTTAGGGAAACTTGGATCCAGATCTGAATTTCACATCTGGGCTCTATCATGCTAATGGCCTCAGATCTGATCACACCTGCACTTTTAAGGTTTTCATGTCTGAATCCACTCTATAGATCATTCCCATTTCTAATGCTAACTAAACGAGTGTGCATGTGAAGGAAGTAAGAAAAAGGCTTTTTCAGATAAAGACTTCCTAGATGAATGATATATTAATCCATTTCATCCATTGGATTCATTCATGAATCCATTTAATAGAACATTTGAACTTCAGGGTGATTGTTTCTGTGGTTTGAAAACCCTACACAGACCACATCAGAAAAATACAGCAACCTGCCTGCCATAATACTAAAGTCAAAAGCTACTTCATTACCTAGTGGAATGCCACCTGCAAGGATCCTAACAAGATGGCCAATGTAAATGTAGGCGAGGGATAACCTTATCATTAGTTGTGTGGGAAAATAACTTCAGCTACACCAAAGCAATCTTCAACACATGAAGAAAATATTTTATATCTAAGTCATAAGCAAAAGTTAATGATTAAAAGAAAAGAGCTACTTGATGTTTGTCTGGCCAGTTTTTTCCTCCTAAGTGTAAAAACAATAGGATAATCAAAGGAGGCCATTATTCATGCAAAGGCAACCTACAGAGCTGGTTGTAGCTTTGCATTGGGGGGGAGGGATAGCTCAGTGGTTTGAGCTTTGGCCTGCTAAACCCAGGGTTGTGAGTTCAATCCTTGAGGGGGCCATTTAGGGATCTGGGGCAAAAATTGGGGATTGGTCCTGCTTTGAGCAGGGGGTTGGACTAGATGACCTCCTGAGGTCCCTTCCAACCCTGATATTCTGTGATTGTGCCCACACCTTAGAGCAAAGTTTTCTTTAATAGCCTAGAGAGACTCAACATAAGTCACTACAAGTGCACTGAACCTGCAACTTTTACGTATGTAGTAATCAGCTGAAGATATTGGGACTATTTGCATGAGTGTTGCAGAAATCAGCATAATATTGACCACAGCAGGAAGGAAGCTCTTTGGGTCAGGGACCTTTTTTGATTCTGTGTTTGTATAGCACCTAGCATGCTGGTGGCCTGGGCCATGACCAGGGCTCCCAGGAACTACAGTAATAAATAATAATGTAATTGTATGTCAGATTTGGAAAGTTACCAGAAAATTACAAAAATGGATGTGGCATAGTTGTCAGCAAACCCTTCCAGACATAGAGGGCCTGATTCTCAGTTACACAAGGCTGCTTACACTACTCTGGCATGTAAAGAGGCTTTAACGTGGGAATAAATTACATTTACACTCACTTTAATGCCCCTTTATGCTACCAGAGCAATGTAAAGGGGCCTCAGGGCAACTGACAATCTGATCCAATAGGCCTACGGCCAGATTTTGTCCCACATCAACATAATTATTTTAAATAACAATTTCTGGGATCAGTGAAACTGCATTGGAAAATTGTTGTCATTGAAAAGGCCTGCAAATGACTGCCTCAGCAAAAAATTGTTAGTCACAGGAGACTGTCAGACATACTAATATTTGAGATGAATCCAGGTTTATTTTTTGGGCTGTATCAAAATGTAAATCTGGGAAACTCCATCGAAGCCAGTGCGGCTAGAACTGTATGAAATCAGAATCAGGCCCATTATTTCAACAATGCCCTCATCTGAGGCTGATATTATTGCTGAAATGCAATGCATTCGTTTTTCCTATAACTGAGTTACCTGTCAAGCCTATACATTTCTAGCTTACTGAAAGCATGTTTGCTATAATAAAAATGTTTCCTGCCATAAAAATTAACCTTACAGATGCTGTCTCCGGTGCACAAAAACTACCAAAGCACTAACAATAATCAGAAAGAGGAACATAGAAAAATAAGATGAATTAAAATGGAAGCTGATACTACGGATGTAATGATATTGGATATGGAAGCATTAAGTCTTTAGAAACAAGAATTCATCCAGCATTTTAATGCTAAGCCTGGTTTAATCAAATAGTGCATCAATAATAATGATTCAGTTGTTCAAATATTTAAAGGATCAGTGGGATGAAAAAACAGAAAAGGGCATTGTCCTTTCTATACAGTACTGTATTTGTACTGTAGTTCATGAGCATTACCACTTGTATTGGTGTCCAGATCTCCTGCTGATTTCAGGCTTTATTATAGACTGCAGAACAATGTAAACAGAAAATGTGAGTCCCTATTATTTAGAGATGCTGAGTTCCCAGTTGTGGACAAGCTAGGTGACTTTCACAGTGGCTTCTTGTAGCAAATTGCTCTAGTCAGTGGGAATAAAGTAAAATGGCTTACTCTTCTTGAAGGGAACATATTTCTTTTCACATATGTTGCTCTGTTGATTGATTAAATGCATTTATCAGGTGATAAATTAATTCACATAAAGATTCATTTACACAAATTGTGATTGCCATAGATGCAGTTGGATAGTAGCACTGACAGCATTTTGCTAACATTTCCAAGATCTAAAAGAGACGTTTTCTTAAGCTAGGACTTTTGGGGGGGAAAGGTTAACTGAAGCTCTACCATGTGAAGCCTCCCTCATTATTAAGAATTCAACCATGGCTATAAATGACTAGGTATTATAAAGGAAATTTCTATGAAATGTCCAGAAATTGACAATGAGGTTTTGATACCCTTTCTGCAGACACTGGCAAGTAAAATTGGAGTGATGCTTGAGTGGCTCTATTATTTTCTAAGATAACCCAGAGAGCAGCAGGAGGCCATTGCTGTTTTGCCGTGAGAGGTCTCTTCTGTGGGTTGCCATAAAGTTCTGTTCTTTCGCCCCTTCTATTCACTGATTAAGTGAGGCTGCTTGGGCAGATAGTGAGGCAAGTTAGGTAAAAGAGCCATTAGGCTACAGACAAGCATCAGCTCTACTTCTCCTTTTCATCGAATCTGGACATTGAAGTCTTTCTGGTCTCCAGTTGTCTACTGAAGGCTTTAACTAGATGAAGATTGGCTGGCTAAATCTCAGTCCTGCCAAGACAAAGGCATTGCTGGATGACTGGGAGGAAATGTCCAGAGGAAAGTGTTACCTCAGTTTCACTAGAAACCCAACCCAGAGTTACACTTACATTGGTTTTATTAAATGCCGCTATTGGATCAAACAGAAAAGGAATGGAGCTTATTCATGCACGCACACGTTCATTGCATTCATATCCTCATGCACCCACACACTCACGCAGGTGGAGAGTTACTGGAGACAGCAGAGGAAGCTGAGAAGCCAAAGCATAGTAGATCTGGTGTGTCCACCTGTGGTAATGGATCCGGGCCAGCGAGCAGGTCAAGAAGAATAGAGCTTGTGAGCATGCTTTCTTTCTTTTATTGGAACTGGGCAGCTCTGAGTTTTCCTTCTGTGCCCATCACCAAGAAGCATTCCCAGACCTCATTCTTTTCACGCATACCAGGTTCTTTTTTTCTTTAAGGCACCCCGTGATTGCCTTCTCAGGGCAGATTACATCACACACCTGGCTCCTGGCTCTTTTCTCCTTGCAGTTTCTCTCGGCCCAGTCTCACACACACTCCCTTGTTCACGCTCTCTTATCCTTCACATACACACCCTTTTTCATACTCCCTTATTGTGTGATGGAATGTTGCAAAGCTCAGAGGTTATACAGGTAGTAACTGAAAAGGTTACAAAGCTTACAAAAGTTACAAAATTTAAAAGGCTATGCTAATAATGACTAAAAGTAACAGAGTTTACAAAAGGTTACAAAACTAAATGATCATACTAGCAATGACTGAAAAGTTACAAATTTTACAATCGCATTCTACTGGATTGAGCGGAGGCTTTACACAACAGAAAGTATAATGTTGATATAATGGGAATTGGTTCACCTTTTGTTAACAAGGTCCTAGAGGTTTTCCTGTATACTAATCTGCTTTTAAAGGGCCAAGAAGTAGATGAAGCCAAAAGCACTTCCTATAATCTGTGCTTGGCAAGGAAGTTCTGACGTTATCACACAGGCACAGATTTTACCACAGTAATGGGTACCTTTGTCACCATCTGAATGGATTACTGCAATATGTTCTTTATGGGGGCATGTCTGAAGGCCACTTGGAAGCCTGGGCTGATACTGAATGCTCTGCCCACTCATTTTGCCATGTTTCTTGAAGAAAGGATGTGACTTCTGTGCTCCATAGTCTCATCAATCCCTTTCTCAATGAAATTTAAGATGTTGGATTTAGTCTGAGAAGCCCTGCTGGTTTTGGGTCCTGACTCTCCTAGAAAACATCTACTTTGTGTGTTCTTTCCTGAGAGAACAGCCAAGGTGCTTAAGGCAGGCAGTGTTGCCAACTCATCAGTGATTTTGACTCCTGCAAAAGCCAGTCTCATTTAGGTGATTTCCAGTCTTGCCCCAGGGGAACCCCCACTAATTGCCTCTATTCCCTATTTGCCCACCTCCTGGGGAACAGCATCAATCAGGGCTGCTGCAGGGGCCAGGCAGACCTCTCTCCTTGCCCTTCAGGAGCCAGAGACATTTTTGGGTAGAGACAGGGGAGAGGGAGCAGCTGACAACATTTTCACAGGAGTGGAGGGGAAGGAAGGAATAGAAAGAGCCCAGCAGCTCAGTTCCCTTCTTTCCTCTTCCTTACTGTGGGAAAAAAATGGGTTGGCTCCTCCCTGCTCTTCATCCTTCCCCAGATCAACACCAATAGCACCAACTGGATATAGTTCAGCACAACTCCTGATGGGAAGACAACTCAGAACTACTCTTCCAATTTTGGAACAGAACCTATCTCCAGAGTGGCCAGGCATGAAAAAAAGTAGCCCGACCAGATAAAGAGGCAAAAAGACCTTACAAATACTCTTATAAAAGACATCACTCAGCTAGAGAACTGCAGGGTCTAGAACCTGGTGACTGTGCTTGTGTCAAATTGGATAAAGAAATAGGATGAAGAACTCCAGCTGTTGTAAAGAAAAAGAATGGACCACCCAGGTTATATGTGATCAAGACCAAAATAGTTCAGCAGAAACTGTTGACATCTACATTTGTTCCTCAAAAAGAACAATCAACAGTGCAAATTCTGCAGATGGCAGATGCAGAACAAGAAGAAGACAACTCCAAGATTCCAAATGGACCAGAAATGGTCATTGCAATTAATGGACAGCCGGATGACCAAGTTGTTACGTGTTCAGATCTTGTAATTAGAAAACCAGTATGTTTCGGAGACACTTTGCAGACTGAGCTGTACTGAACTTTAAAGATAGTGTGATAGTGTAAATTTTGTAAATGGTAGGAAGGTAAAACTTAAAGGGGGAGAGGTAATGGAATGCTAAAATGTATGATACTGTTCAGCCACTAGAGGGCACCATGTGCAACATACTTTAACAAGTTTCAGAGTAACAGCCCTGTTAGTCTGTATTTGCAAAAAGAACAGGAGGACTTGTGGCACCTTAGAGACTAACCAATTTATTTGAGCATAAGCTTTCATGAGCTACAGCTCACTTCATTGGATGCATACTGTGGAAAGTATAGAAGATCTTTTTATACACACAAAGCATGAAAAAATGGGTGTTTACCACTACAAAAGGTTTTCTCTCCCCCCACCCCACTCTCCTGCTGGTAATAGCTTATCTAAAGTGATCACTCTCCTTACAATGTGTATGATAATCAAGGTGGGCCATTTCCAGCACAAATCCAGGGTTTAACAAGAACGTCTGGGGGGGGGGTAGGAAAAAACAAGGGGAAATAGGTTACCTTGCATAATGACTTAGCCACTCCCAGTCTCTATTCAAGCCTAAGTTAATTGTATCCAATTTGCAAATGAATTCCAATTCAACTGTCTCTCACTGGAGTCTGGTTTTGAAGTTTTTTGGTGACCAGAGAGATTGAAGTGTTCTCCGACTGGTTTTGTGCCAGCAATGCCCCTCTGCCATGTACATTGGTCAAACTGGACAGTCTCTATGTCAAGGAATAAATGGACACAAATCAGATGTCAAGAATTATAACATTCATAAACCAGTCGGAGAACACTTCAATCTCTCTGGTCACGCGATTACAGACATGACAGTTGCAATATTATAACAAAAAAACTTCAAAACCAGACTCCAGCGAGAGACTGTTGAATTGGAATTCATTTGCAAATTGGATACAATTAACTTAGGCTTGAATAGAGACTGGGAGTGGCTAAGTCATTATGCAAGGTAACCTATTTCCCCTTGTTTTTTCCTACCCCCCCTCCTCAGACGTTCTTGTTAAACCCTGGATTTGTGCTGGAAATGAGAGTGATCACTTTAGATAAGCTATTACCAACAGGAGAGTGGGTCTGTGTGTGTGTGGAGGGGGGAGGAGAAAACCTGGATTTGTGCTGGAAATGGCCCAACTTGATTATCATACACATTGTAAGGAGAGTGATCACTTTAGATAAGCTATTACCAGCAGGAGAGTGGGGTGGGGGGAGAGAAAACCTTTTGTAGTGGTAAACACCCATTTTTTCATGCTTTGTGTGTATAAAAAGATCTATACTTTCCACAGTATGCATCCAATGAAGTGAGCTGTAGCTCACGAAAGCTTATGCTCAAATAAATTGGTTAGTCTCTAAGGTGCCACAAATACTTTAACAAGCTCACAACAGCCATTTCTGGTGATACATTAAATGTCTTAAGATAAACACATCTCTGATGTATTCTCAGGGAAGGACACTCTGTAGCCATTCCATATCTGGTACAAAAGCCTGACCTGCTAGTAGCAGCCCTGCAACCTACCATGTACAAGGTGTACATCACACCCTGCCCATTCCTGCAACACCATGCCTGAGAAGAGTGAGGGGGAGTGAAGAATGCCTGAAACTGTGCCCTCCCAGGCCTGGGAATAGGGAAAGGGAGACCATAATGCTGCAGACCCCCAGGCCTGGGAGTGGGTAAGAACCCCTGGAACTGCAGGAGGAGCAGCAGTATGCAGAAGGGCAAGACACAGATGTGGGACGGGGGGGGGGCAAAATTGATGTGGGAGTAGAGGGGGTATGTAATTAGTTGCTGGGATGGGCAGTGTCACAAAGTGACACTGGTCCTTTAAGAAGGAAGAGGCCAGTGCACTTGTGACTCATTACCAGCCTCCCAATTTGGCTTATAAGTGGGAACCTGGGCTTAAGGGAGCAGGGGGAGAGACTGGGCAAGTTGTAGACCTGGAGAGCAGCCTGAGAGTCAGTCAGGAAAGGGGACAGGTGAGAGCTGCCTGTGGAGAAAAGAAGAGTCCCAGCACAGGAGAGCTGGTACAGAGAACCATTGGGAAGAGCAAACATTGATGGTGAGGAGTGATCAGACCTGGGGAAGCCGTGCTGAGTTAAAGGAGAGGTCATGCAGAGGCCCCAAGGAAGAAGGAGAAGGACCAGCCTGGTTAGGGGAAGTTAAGCCTAAAACAAGAGAGTTGATACAGGAGGGTGGCTCTCAGGAACAGGGGAAGGACTCATAGGCAAGGAGGCCTAGGTCAGTGGAATATGCAGAGAAACCCCCTTGTAGCAGGCCTATAGGCACCACTTTGTGATTTGCCAGGGGGGTGCTCTATCCCCTGCTCTGCCCCAGCCCCCACCCCTGCCTGCCCTGCCTCGCCTCTTCCCACCCTGCTCCACCCTCTGCCCCAACTGGGCCCTGCCCTTGCTCAGCCCCCTCCCTCCAGAACTTCCTGCACACCACTGAACAGCTGATCGCTGTGGGTGGGAGGTGCTGGGAGGGAGGGCGAGGTGCTAATGGGTAGGGCCCACCAGCAGGTGGGAGGCACTGGGGGAGGGGAGGAGCTGATCAGCGGGGTTGCTGGTGGGTGTTGAACACACACTCTTATTTTAGTCAGTGCCTATGAGCAGGCCTGAGTGGAGGGCTGCAGTGAGTCAAACCAATGACAAGGGTTTGGTCCTGGAGGGACATTCCCTGGGCAAGGATACCACTCACAGGCAGGGAGACCTGGCTGAGTGGAACATTGCAGGGAGCTATGTCACAGGACTTGGAGCCCTGCCTTGGGGCTACTAGAGAAGGATCATGGGAGATAAATGAATCTTGGAGCTCTCGGGCAGATGGCCTGAGGAGTGGAGCCCTGGAATAATGGCAGAAAAAGTCTGGAAACAGACTGGAAATGGACTTTTGAGAGGGGATGCTGCAAATGATATCCCAGGATGGGGCCTGGAAAACTGATGTGAAGCTGTTATACTTTGGGGAGAGTGGTTTTATCATACGGATTGTGTGGAATATTGAACATGTACAGGAATAAATTATGCCTAGAGAAGGGCTTTTCAATTGGACATTTTGAGAAACTATGTTCTTTTTTGTGGCTGCAAGAAGGGGGGAAACTGAAGCAAGGGCACCTGTTGTTTTGTGGCCTGTCAAAAAACGGTGCTCTGAGGAGGTTCTGTCTTATGACAGGCAGATGTGGGGTTGGTTGGGCACATAATTAAGTAGAATTGTGGGGTTTGAGGAGAAGCTGGAAGCTCGCCACCATCAGGCAGCCAGCAAGAACTCCAGCTGCGGGTTTCAGAATCAACCTACTCTGTAAATTTGCAAGAGCTGGTAACAGTAGCTGCCACATACATGGTGGAAGAGTTCAAAAAACAATATAATCTTATGATTTTTGGACATTTGGAATTGGTAATACTGAGTAGCAGCTCCTATATGTGAACATCATGAAGCTGAGAAGCACTAAGCATGCTTTATGAACTCTTTTATATAAAAATGCCCATGGGATTCATAGAATCTTGACTGAGTTTCACAGGATGTAATTCAGGGTAGGATTTATCCTGACATTTTTACTCAAATGTTAATTATTTCTGTACAATATGAGGTTACAGAAATTAGATCATCATATTAAGCCTGTACTAACCATTTCCCCAGATCTAATATTTCAAAATGCTGTGGAAAAGGTAATTTCAGAATCTCAGCTATTTCCTGAAAGATCTAATACTTAGAGCTTTCATTAATAGTCATGTTGAAAAATGCTTGCTTGTCAGTGCAAAAAATTCTCTAAGGTTGAGGATCACATACCTTTAGAATGGATGGAGTAGTTGACAGTTTAGACAGCAGTTTCAATTATGCAATGAATCTGATTATGAACAATAGAATACTTTGGCATAGGAAATTGTGTATTATTAGAAGTTAAACCTACCAGGATGAGCATCTCGAGTCATGTTTGGGAGAAATGTCAGAGAAGGTCTAAAGTTCATGAATACTTGGGCATCCAAGCAGTCAGATATTTTGGTATTAAGCAAACAACTGGATACAAAGTAGATAAAGAAGCATATGTCAAAAAAATATTGTTCTGTCTGCCAGGAAAGTGAGCCTACTGAGATGAAGTTAGTAAGCCCTCAACAATCAAGGGACTGAGTGCGGTAGAAATGTCATTGGGATATTGATGGCCACAGTAAAAAAGGATACCAGGACCCTCCCCCCCCTTTTTTTTTTTGGTAAACTTCTTCCAAAATCTCAAGCAGTTGTTAATAAATCTGGAAATTGACCATGTGACATATAAATGATCTGTCGTTGTTATCATTCTGTGATGCTCCAAACTGTTCTGGGCACTTTGCAGTAGAAATAAAAGGACATGGGTCCTGTCCTGAAGATCTTAAATTCTAAGTACAGCCATGATGCATCATTATGGGTGTCAAAAGAGAAAGGGGGAAAAGAAAGGTATCAGCAAGAAGATCATCAAGATACTCAGTTAAGGCACGTTCATACCATGCAGGAATAACTGTTGTTTGAGGGAATCCAAATTCAAGATGGAGATATTCAAATCCACTCTGGCTGCAGTCAACAAAGCAGGTTTTCTGTCATCAACAGGATAAGCAGGATGCCTATGGAAGCCTTGACTACACACAAAAGCTGCACTGATTTAACTAAATCGGTTTAGTTAAAATGCTGTAACCTGTTGTGTGGACACTATTAAACTGATGCATTCGCCTTGTCTGAACACTCTTAAATTGGTTTAAGAATGCCTTATAGCAATTTATTTAAACTAATTATTTAAACTGATGCAAATTTTGCATGCAGACAAGGTGCTGGACATACCCATTCACATCTCACGGAAGATTTCTTCAGTTTACCTTTGGACTGCACCATTCCCAATACAGATCATTCTTGATGCCTCTACCAGATCAAGACATGTATTAAAAATTGGATGCAATCTGGAATTCTCACCAACAGAATGATCCATAAGTCTAATTCTGCAGAGGGCAGAATCTGGTAGCTCTTCTTTTGCCTCTTATTAACCTAATTGATACTCCTTTTATAGACAAAACTCCCACTGAGTTCTCTGAGAATTCTGTGGGGTAATGAGTGCTGGAAAGGGCTTCATGTGTGCACAGAAATCCTTTAATATGTCTTCTAGGTGACCTGCAAAAAAAAGAAAAAAAAAAACAATTGGGTGAGTGCCCTCTTTTGCAGATTTATGTTGCATAAAGAAGGCCTGAAAGATGGTGACAATTTTTTTCTGCTCATTTTTACCTTGTAGATATCAGAGATGTTGTCTTTCCTAGTTTTGCTGGAGGTTTCAAATATAGACTGAATTTTCTGCCTTTATTTGAAGGGGCAGGGGTGTTAAGTCTTTAGCAAAGACTTCCTTTCTTCCAAATGTTTCTCAGTTAAGGTCCAGCATTTAATTAAGTGGCATTAACAAAAGTAACCGAAAAGCATAGCGGGTGAAATCCTGGGCCCACTGATAACTATGATAATACTCGCACTGACTGGACTTGGGGGAGGGTTTCACCCACAGTTTTTAACTGTTGGAATAAGAATAACTTCCCTTTTCAATTAAGGTTGACAAGCAGGTTTCACTTGCATGGTATCCTTATGTTATAGGGTATCAGTTCTCCACAGTGCTTAATTTGTAATGAAAGAGGTGCCAGGGCTCAAGCAATTTTTTTACATTCATAACTGATGCAACAAGCCCAGAAGTGTTGGGGCTACGAACTGCCAAGCCTAGAAGTGCCGGTGTAAGCCTTGTCACAAATTAAGCACTGGTTCTCCAGTCTCCATAGAGTCTTCCAGGAAAAACAGGATAGACCAGGGATCAGCAACCTTTGGCACATGGCCCACCAGGGAAAGCCTCTGGCAGGCTGGGATGGTTTGTTTACCTGTAGCTCCCACTAGCCATGGTTTGCCGTCCTAGGCCAATGGGGGCTGTGGGAAGGGTGGCCAGCATATCCCTTGTCCCGCGCTACTTCCTGCAGCCCCCATTGGCCTTGGACGGTGAACCGCAGCCAATGGGAGCTGCAATCAGCCAAACCTGCAGACGCTACAGGTAAATAAACCGTCCCAGCCTGCCAGCTGCTTTCCCTGGTGGGCCACATACCAAAGGTTGCTGATCCCTGGGATAGATGAACCTTTAACAACAAATCTTTCAAGCCCACTTCATACCTAATAAAGTAGCTCACACCCGTACACAGAGACACACACACAGACATGCACGCACACAAATTCAAACCCCAAGGCACATACCCAATTTCTAACCCCTTTAAACACTCTTGCACCAATCCTCCCATTGCTTTGCACCAACCCACTGGTGCAGAGCACCCTTAAACCAGATGGATATGGCCCCTCAAGGATCTCCTGTGCATAGAGGATTCCTCAGGTGACATAGAGCTGCAGATGCTGGCAAAGACGGTGTGGCCCGGGCTCCCCAGGATTTCCTGGGGATCTCCAGCTGCCATAGTGTACCCTCGTGGCCATTGCCAGATGGTGCAGGTTGGTGCCGGCTCAGGATCAGGGAAGCACAAAGGGCATCTTTATGCCTGCTAATTCAGCTTTGCCGAGTGCTCCCTAGTGAATTACCAGGCTGAGGTTCTGGCTCTCTATTTTTTTTCCTCTTCCTTACAGAGATAACATCTCATTAAATAACATTGAGGAAAGTTTGACCTTTTTTTTGTGTTTGTTATGTAAAATAATGAGAGCGCACAAATAGTGAGAGCGCACTGTTTTGTTTCTCCTTCAGTGACCTTATCTTGTGGACCACTAAGGGAGAGCGGTGTATTGTAGGTCAACTGAAACTACTGTTTTTTTAAGACCCCACTAATGGAGATTAGGAATAAAACTAAATACCCTAACCTACTGTGGTACTTGACCAATCCATTAGCCAGCTGAGCGCTCCCACTTAATGCTTGTAATGACATGGGTTTGATGAAAGAAATTCAGAAGTGAGCTAATATATTTGCTGAGCCTGTAATTATCTGTGTCACGAAACCAAACAGCACTGCACCTGCGCTGCAGAGAAGATGTGGAAGGTTTAGAACGTGTACGCATATTGCAGCTGAGAAATGATTGCCAACGTTCGCTATTAAAGCTACAAAAGGGATTTGCGTGTATGTATCTTACGGATTTATTTTCTCTGAGAGGCTATTTCAGGGAGGGGAGTGAGCATGGGTTACGTAAGGACTGCTGACTCCATTTAGAATTAAATGGATTTGAGTCAATGGATGCTTTTCTGACGTGATTCCCCCTCGCCCCTCTCCTCTCCCCTTCCTGCCCCCCCAAATCAGTAGGTTTCATTATTCCATCTCAATTTAGGACCATTTTAAGTTGTCTGATGAATTTGACAATTCAGCTGGTCCTCTTCTGTTTCAGCTACTAAGGAAATTCCAGTGGGGATCTGCTGGATCAAATGTCTTACATCTCAGTTGACCCAAATCCCCCATGCTGGCTTTAGCACCATTAGGGAACTTTGCAGACTTGGTGGCTAACAGGCTTGTTTACCTGCTCACAGCGCAGACTTTCATTAAAAAAAGATAACGGGTATTAGAAACCTCAGAGGATTTCAAAGGGACGGAGACGTTAACATTTTTATTTCTCATTATTGTCCAGTGTGGTTTTTTTAATAGCATTGAAATGAACAGAAATTACAAGGAGATTAATGGGCCCCTTTCTGTTTCTGGGACACTTTCAGAGTTAACTCACAAAAAAAAGGACCACGTTGATGAGAGGAAATCACTGTGGATCTCAGAAATGACTATCGGCTTTTTAGGCTGTGGATTACATGCCTCATTTACACTGTACTTGTTCTGAGCAGAGTTGAATGACACAGTGGTAAAAACTCCAACGCCAGCTTGTGCTGCTGTTAGCATGGAGGGGGAGCTGCCTTGGTGCTATTGCTATGGTGGGAAAACCTGACAAAAAACTGAATGTTGCCACAGCAATGGAGGCTTTCAGAAAGCACAGACTTTCAGGCAAGCTAAGTAAACCAGTTCATGTTAGAACGCCTTCATAGATCCCTGACAGGGGTGTAATGTTACAAACATCTCAGCGTAGTTAAGGCTGACACATGCTTTCAAGCATAGTGAGAGTTTAGGGCTATATTTAACAAAAACTCTGAGTTCTGCGCCTTGGTGATGTGCCTGTGTGTCTAAGAACCTGAGACTGACAAATTCTCTGTAGCTTCGCTTTCTCATGAGTTGCTCTGAGCAGGACTGCTGTTTCATCAGGTTGTACTTGTTTGAGGCAAGGGATGTGGCCTCAAGGTGAACCTGTTGAAGGTATTTTATTTAATCACAGACAATTTTTAAGCCTCCAGGTAGCAGGAGAGAGTGCCTTCATTCTCTCATCTTAGTCCAGACAATGAATGCAGCAGCATTTCCTTTCTCCTCAGAGGAATGAGCATGTGTAGGACAGGGCTTACTCTGCAGGTACAGTGCCACAAATTATGGAAGGGGGGTATGGGGTCATTACAACTTTTTGTCTCTCCTCCAAGGATGACATCAAAATTTGGTCCATATATGGCACTTGGCCTGTAATGAAGTAGCACTAAAATGACCAACTGAGCAAGTGCCAAGAGAAAAAAGATGTTGACACCAGAGGAAAGGCATGGTAAAAGGCAAAATGGCAACCTTTCCACTGTCAGGTTTCAGAGTAGCAGCCGTGTTAGTCTGTATTCGCAAAAAGAAAAGGAGTACTAGTACGAGCTTCTGATAGTGTGGCTGATGTGATTAGGCCCTATGATGGTGTCCCCTGAATAGATATGTGGACACAGTTGGCAACGGGCTTTGTTGCAAGGATAGGTTCCTGGGTTACTGGTTCTGTTGTGTGGTGTGTGGTTGCTGGTGAGTATTTGCTTCAGGTTGAGGGGCTGTCTGTCGGCAAGGACTGGCCTGTCTCCCAAGATTTGAGAGAGTGATTGGTCGTCCTTCAGGATAGGTTGTAGATCCTTGATGATGCACTGGAAAGGTTTTAGTTGGGGGCTGAAGGTGACGGCTAGTGGCGTTCTGTTATTATCTTTGTTGGGCCTGTCCTCTAGTAGGTGATTTCTGGGTACTCTTCTGGCTCTGTCAATTTGTTTCTTCACTTCAGAGGTGGGTATTGTAGTTGTAAGAACGCTTGATAGAGATCTTGTAGGTGTTTGTCTCTGTCTGAGGGGTTGGAGCAAATGTGGTTACTTGTGGCACTGTACCTGCAGAGTAAGCCCTGTCCTACACATGCTCATTCCTCTGAGGAGAAAGGAAATGCTGCTGCATTCATTGTCTGGACTAAGATGAGAATGAAGGCACTCTCTCCTGCTACCTGGAGGCTTACAAATTGGTTAGTCTCTAAGGTGCCACTAGTACTCCTTTTCTTTTTGCGAATATAGACTAACACGGCTGCTACTCTGTAACCTGTCATTATGCAAGGCACTGCGTTTAGCCGTATGGAGTGGAAATCTATCAACTTCATGAAAAAACTCGTACAGATACAGACAGACCTCATCTTCCTTTCCAAATGCAAACAGATGGACATCGTACCAAAAGGACTGAAGGTAAAAAATCCATTACAATCTACCTACCACACAGACTATGCTGACAGCTTGTGCCACATGCTCTCAAAGAAACTGCGGAACCACGTGATCAACATCCTCTACAGCAAACAGGGAAAGATTAAGAATGAGCTCTCAAAACTGGATACTCTCATAAAAAACCAACCTTCCACACAAACTTCCTCGTGGCTGGACTTTACAAAAACTAGACAAGCCATTTACAACACACACTTTGCTTCTCTACAAAAGAAAAAGGATACTAAACTATCTAAACTACTACATGCAATCTATCCAACTATACTCTTAGCTCAGCAGAAGAATCTGTCCTATCTCGGGGCCTCTCCTTCTGCCCCTCCACCCCCATGAACATGATACAGTTCTGTGGTGACCTAGAATCCTATTTGCGATGTCTCCAATTCTAGGAATATTTCCAACACATCTCTGAACAACATACTAATCCACAGAGACCTTCCTAGCAACACTACAAAAAGAAGGATTCTAGGTGGACTCCTCCTGAAGGTCGAAACAACAGACTGGACTTCTACATAGAGTGCTTCCGCTGACGTGCATGGGCTGAAATTGTGGAAAAGCTGCATCACTTGCCCCATAACCTCAGCCATGCAGAACACAATGCCATCCACAGCCTCAGAAACAACTCTGACATCATAATAAAAAAGGCTGACAAAGGAGGTGCTGTCATCATCATGAATAGGTCGGAATATGAGCAAGAGGCTGCTAGGCAGCTCTCCAACACCACTTTCTACAAGCCATTACTGTCTGATCCCACTGAGAGTTACCAAAAGAAACTACAGCATTTGCTCAAGAAACTCCCTGAAAAAGCACAAGAACAAATCCGCACAGACACACCCCTGGAACCCCGACCTGGGGCATTCTATCTGCTATCCAAGATCCATAAACCTGGAAATCCTGGATGCCCCATCATCTCAGGCATTGGCACCCTGGCAGCAGGATTGTCTGGCTATGTAGACTTCCTCCTCAGGCCCTACGCTACCGGCACTCCCAGCTATCTTCAAGACACCACTGACTTCCTGAGGAAACTACAATCCATCGGTGATCTTCCTGAAAACACCATCCTGGCCACTATGGATGTAGAAGCCCTTTACACCAACATTCCACACAAAGATGGACTACAAGCCATCAGGAACAGTATCCCCGATAATGTCACGGCAAACCTGGTGGCTGAACTTTGTGACTTTGTCCTCACCCATAACTATTTCACATTTGGGGACAACGTATACCTTCAAATCAGTACCCGCATGGCCCCACAGTATGCCAACATTTTTATGGCTGACTTAGAACAATGCTTCCTCAGCTCTCGTCCCCTAATGCCCCTACTCTACTTGTGCTACATTGATGACATCTTCATCATCTGGACCCATGGAAAAGAAGCCCTTGAGGAATTCCACCATGATTTCAACAATTTCCATCCCAACATCAACCTCAGCCTGGACCAGTCCACACAAGAGATCCACTTCCTGGACACTATGGTGCTAATAAACGATGGTCACATAAACACCACCCTATACCGGAAACCTACTGACTGCTATTTCTACCTACATGCTTCCAGCTTTCACCCAGACCACACCACATGATCCATGGTCTACAGCCAAGCTCTATGATACAAACGCATTTGCTCCAACCCCTCAGACAGAGACAAACACCTACAAGATCTCTATCAAGCGTTCTTACAACTACAATACCCACCTGCTGAAGTGAAGAAACAAATTGTCAGAGCCAGAAGAGTACCCAGAAGTCTCCTACTATAGGACAGGCCCAACAAAGATAATGCCACTAGCCATCACCATCAGCCCCCAACTAAAACCTTTCCAGTGCATCATCAAGGATCTACAACCTATCCTGAAGGACGACCCATCACTCTCACAAATCTTGGGAGACAGGCCAGTCCTTGCCGACAGACAGCCCCCCAACCTGAAGCAAATACTCACCAGCAACCACACACCACACAACAGAACCAGTAACCCAGGAATCTATCCTTGCAACAAAGCCCGTTGCCAACTGTGTCCACATATCTATTCAGGGGACACCATCATAGGGCCTAATCACATCAGCTACACTATCAGAAGCTCTTTTACCTGCACATCTACCAATGTGATATGCCATCATGTGCCAGCAATGCCCCTCTTCCATGTACGTTGGCCAAACTGGACAGTCTCTACGTAAAAGAATAAATGGACAGAAATCAGACGTCAAGAATTATAACATTCAAAAACCAGTTGGAGAACACTTCAATCTCTCTGATCACTCAATTTCAGACCTAAAGGTCGCAGAACAAAAAGACTTCAAAAACAGACTCCAACGAGAGACTGCTGAATTGGAATTAATTTGCAAACTGGATACAATTAACTTAGGCTTGAATAGAGACTGGGAGTGGATGTGTCATTACACAAAGTAATACTATTTCCCCATGTTTATTTCCCCCACCCCCCACTGCTCCTCGGACATTCCTGTTAACTGCTGGAAATGGCCCACCTTGATTATCACTACAAAAGGTTCCCCCGCTCCTCACCCCCCGGCTCTCCTGCTGGTAATAGCTCATCTTAAGTGATCACTTACAGTGTGTATGATAACACCCATTTTTTCATGTTCTGTGTGTATATAAATCTCCTCACTGTATTTTCCACTGAATGCATCCGATGAAGCGAGCTGTAGCTCACGAAAGCTTATGCTCAAATAAATTGGTTAGTCTCTAAGGAGCCACTAGTACTCCTTTTCTTTTCCCACTGTCAGTTACCCTTAAAGGGAAACACACATTTCTGTCTGAGCTCTGCTACCAGGCAGCGCCAGGTCAGCACAAAAGTGTTATAACCATAGAAACAGACCACACCCATTTCTATGGTCTAACAGCGAGTGATGTATCAGCAGCATTTTTAACCCCATCTACGCAAGATGCAACAAAGGGTGTTTGTTATGCAGATCTGACAGATACCAAGAACCTATTTTTGTCTTTATCTCATGATAAATAGCATTACACAACAGGGTGCAGATTTTCAGAAGAACTCAGTGTATTGAGTGCTGAGCTCTTCTAAAAATCTGTGCGTAGGTGTCACAATGAGTGTGGCTTCATGCTGAGCACTTTGGAAAACTCAGCCTGAATTATAGGTTCGGAGCACTTGAAAAATCTGCTCACTCCCCTATCATAGGACTATGTATTCTCTGCATTTTGCCCACTTCCAAGCATATGCAACTGATGTCTTAGACTCCACCACGTTGACTCCTTTGTGGCTGGGCTTGTCCAATGGGCTTGCATTCACATTGAGCACCTGCGGGCTGTACACTTATGTGACAATGGTTAGACACCCCCACCTAGTTTTCATAGATGTGCAGGCACCAAGTGGACCACACCCTATATTTTTTATTTTTCAGTCTTCTTTTGCTGGTTTCCTACTGGTTGCCTTACTCTACAGAGAGTAGTCCTATTTACTTTCATGGGACTCATGGAGTATGGTATTGTTCAATGCAAATAACAGTCTGGCCCTACATAAGTTAGTTAACCTCTCTGCTCTGGCACCTCATTTGTAAAATCGGGATAACTACTTACAGAGATATTATTGAAAGGATTTGTTAGTTAATATTAAATGAAAGTGCGATGTAATTGCTAAGTATAGGCCAAATTCTTCTGTTTTAACTCAACTGTAATTCCCAATGAAGGCAGAATTTGGCTCTATATTAATACTGGGATGAGCAAGGTGCCATCCTAACAGAAGACCATGAGTATAGCCAGCCCAGTACCCATCTTTGACTTTAGTTCAAGCTGGAGTTGCCTAGTTCTCCTGAAAATCAGGCCCAACATGTCTCAAGTTGCGCACCCAATCAGTAGCCGCTTTTGAAAATGGTGAAATGTGGGGCTTTTGTGTCAGGCTGCAGGCACAGAAAGGCAGCTCTGCAGGTGCACAGTCAGAAAGCTTTCTTGACATTCACAACTGACTAGTAACTTAGGGTGAAACCTTGGCCCCATTGAAGTCAGTAGAAGTTTTGCCATTTACTGCAACAGGGACAGAACTTGTTTTTTGTAAATGGAAGTTTACCTTCTGCAGGCAAGTTCTGCACTAGAGTGAATTCTGTCAGTTCTGCAGCCATAGAATTGCAGAAAACATGATGTCTGCATTAGTAATGGTAAGGTCTGTAGAACCAATCTCTTAATTTCCATTTTTTAACCAGAAATAGCTCAAATTCTTTTAGTGTTTTGGGTTTTTTAGAGATTTAATTTGTCATAGCACTGAAGCATAGTATGTATATGTGAGGCAAAAACATGTCTTATCAAGAATGAATTTAGAATCCTCATACAGCTAATCTGTTCCTTGTTAGAATATTTTTACTTTCTAGTCTTGTAAAGCTTTTTAATTGCTCTGCATTGAGAATGTGGCCTTCTAATTAGATATTAAAATGTAAATCCCCCCAGCTGAACTACATGCAAAATATTATCCTCTAAAGTCAGTGACACTTAGAAAGGATTTTCTCCTTGTACACTGAAAGGCAGATAGGCTCAGTGGGTATCTGATAGCCACGTCAAATCTTTCATTATGGCTTTTGGTTTTTTAGATTGCGGGGGCGGGGCAAGAATGGTTAGAGCATGGGGCTGAGTGTCAGAATTCCTGGATTCTGTTTTTGCCTCATCCATTTACACTGAGACCAAGGGCAGTTCTTCACAGTACCCACTTTGTGCATCACTGCAATCATCTGAAAACGGCCATAGTAATACTTACCTACCTCACAGGGATGTGACAAGGTTTAATTAATGTTTATAAAGTACTCTGAGATCCCCAAACTTAAGCTGCTATAGAAGTGCAATGTATAATAATCAGTAATTTTGTCATTGACATTAATTACTCCATCTCACCAGATGTGGCTTCTCTGTGTAAATGGAGCTTACCTCTGGGCAGCCCCATAGCCCATCTGAGACTCCCTTGTACACCTTTTTCATCCCTCTTTATTCCCTCATCTCCAGGTTCATGTGGCATAGTGACCATCACTTCTGTATTGGCCAAAGAATAGATGAGACTGCAGAGTGAAATGGTGTTGGAATGTCTGGAGTGTTTCCAGGCCTGAGCCAGGGAAATTCCATTGCTTCTTGCAGAGAGCCCTGGCTGCAGCAAGATTTAATCTTCCCAGCAGAGAAAACATTTAGGGTTTATAGCAGGGGTGGCCAAACTTACTGGCCCTCCGAACTACCCGGGAGCTGGGGCTTGGGGCTTCAGCCCCATTCCTGCTGAAGCCCCGAGCCGCAGCAGGTGCGCTCTGCATGGCTGAAGCCCCAAGAGAGCATCACCCCACTGCAAAGCAGGGGTCCTGAGCTCCCCACAAAGTCTGCTAGGCAGAGAAGGGTGTGTGTGTGGGGGCGGGCATGCAAGCCACACTTTAATGGTAAAAAAGCCGCAAGCCACAGTTTGGCCACCCCTGATTTATAGGCACAAACATATGACATTTATAGATGCCTGCTCTACAGAGAGTTTTCCTATTTCCATTGAAGTCAATAGCATAACTCCCATTGACTTCAGTGCAGTCGGATCTGGACCATAGTCCTTGATAGATATATTTCCTATTAATAATATGGTCTAATTAGTGCTGCTTGAGGAGCTGGATCCAAGAGTAACATAAGGTGCTGATCATTAGCATCAATTCTTCCCTGTTCCTCTACTAATTTAATTTACGTGAACACAAGAATGGCCATACTGAGTCAGACCAATGGTCCATCTAGCTCAGTATCCTGTATTCCAACAGTGGCCACTGCCAGATGCTTCAGAGGGAATGAACAGGGCAATTTATCAAGTTATTCATCCCCTGTCATCCTGTCTGTGCTTCTAGTTAAAGGTTAAATGGTATCTGTATTATTTTTAGGCTCTAAAAACTACCCACAATACCTACTACCTGTCTTATTATTGTTATTAGTGAAAGTGTGTATTGTGATTGTGCCAAAAGGCCCCATCAGCCTTTGGGCCCCATTATGCTAGGCTCTGTACAGACAGTTACAGAGACAGTCCTTGCCCACAGAGAGCTTGCAATGTATCTTTATCCAGCAAAGTTAACAAGCATTCAGATTATTTATACTAATGAGAAAGGCAAGTGCTAAACACAGAATAGATTCTGAGTTCTAACCTTGGCTCTGACCCTGACTCTTTCTGTGGCCCTGGGCAATTATTATAATTTATTTGTATTGTGATAGCTGCATGAGGTCCCTGTCAGGAAGTCAGTGCTGCCATTTTGCTAGGTGCTGAAAACACACACAATAAAATGATAGTCTATGGCCAAAGGAGCTTACAACCTAAAGACCAGATTGTGTTATACTCATGCAGGTTGGACAGAACCTTACTCTACAGAGAGTAGTCCTATTTACTTTCATGGGACTCATGGAGTATGGTATTGTTCAATGCAAATAACAGTCTGGCCCTACATAAGTTAGTTAACCTCTCTGCTCTGGCACCTCATTTGTAAAATCGGGATAACTACTTACAGAGATATTATTGAAAGGATTTGTTAGTTAATATTAAATGAAAGTGCGATGTAATTGCTAAGTATAGGCCAAATTCTTCTGTTTTAACTCAACTGTAATTCCCAATGAAGGCAGAATTTGGCCCTATATTAATACTGGGATGAATCCTGAAGGAAGTCCTTATTCTTTATGTAGGCAGAGATCCCACTGGAAGCTAATTGGACTTTTGCCTGATGTGATGGGGTGTTCACTTCACACAAGGTCTAGAAGGTTAAGATGGCTAAGTGGGCCAGTTAGCTGCCCAGGCTGCACCTGGAGAAAGAGACAGGGAGTAGGAATTAAGTAGAACAGGCTCAGCTGGGTAGGAACAGGCCCTAAATAAGCCAGGAAGCTGGTGACAGAAGGGGCTGGAGGGAAGGAGTCTTCAATTTCACTGGGAGGAAGGCTTGTGGCTTGGCAAGCCCAGAGAAGTGGGAGAGCCAGAAAGGTAGGCAAGACTCAGGGGAAAAGCAATGAGGTATGGGGTAGGTCAAACCTTGGCTGCTGATGAAAGGGCCCCTGACCTGGGATCCGGAGTAGAGAGCAGGCCCAGGTCCCCCTACTAGTCATTGACCAAGTGGCACTGATGAGCGGGAAGACGCCCTGAGCCCCTTTGTCAAGAAGGACTTTGATACCCTGGAATGAGGGAGCATGTATGATGACCTGGCTGGATGGCTGAGTCATGAAAGGAGGCTGCAGTGCCTTGAGTGAGAGGGGGTCCACAGGGTGAGAGGACAATGGGAGAGGCACCACCAGGGGAGAGTGCAATGCCTGGCTGGAGCTAATCCCCAGGGTAGCCAGCAGGAGGCACCATCAGCAGTGAGTGAACTCTGTGACACCTAAGTAAGGACTGATTAATGACCTTAGGCCCAGTGTGTATATATCATGGATTTTCCCAGTTATCAGCACAATACATGCTGCATTTTGAACTGCAGCACTCCCTCCTGAGTCAGTAATTGAGTCCGTAAGGATAACAATAACAAAGAGTTTAGGTTTAATTCAGAAAAATAAACATTGTTAGTCTTCATCAGTAACTTAGTGTCCTCAGGTTCATCTTGGGTTGAAGAGTGAAAAGAATATTGTTATGGATGGTGAAGAATTGCATAAATATATTTGTGCACTTTCTAATTTTGTCTTATGGTGTTGGGTTGCATTGGGTTAAGTTGCATAATGGTAAGTAAAGTAACTGGATACAATCCAGCACCAAGCAATGCATGAAAGAGGCACTTTCACCCCCAGTGGGTGGAAATCTGTATCAGCAGGAAACAGATATTCCAGTACTACTTGTGAGTAGTTGGAGATCTGCATGCACTTTGATACCCACATTCTTTTAAAATGAATCATTCTTTAATGCAGACATAAGATACTGAGCTTACTGAAGCTAACAAGTCACATGCTGACATTGAGCTAGATTAACCCAGGATCTTTACTGACTTCTGTCTATGTACTGTGACAAAGCTCTGTCCTTGACTCCATGGGTCCCATGTTTCCTGGCAGATTTTGCTGGCCTCAGAGGCTCACTGTGACCCTCCACATAACCCTTCTCTCTCTAGAGACAAGAGTCACAATCTACTGAGCCATTTTCATCATAAGCCAGCAAGGGAGTTGAGAAGCTATCCTCCCTTGCACAGTCTCTGTTGCCTCCCAGTCTCAGCAATTAATCGGGGGAGGGCAAAGGGAGGCGCCCAGGCCTGCCCTCTACTCCAGGCTCCAGCCCAGGGACCCTAATAGTATCAGCTCTGGTAGCTGACCTTTTAGAAACATGACACAAACAATTCCCTGGGCTACTTCCCCACAGCAGCCCCCACTTCCTCAAGCTCCACTTCACTCTTACCTCAGGGCCTCCTTCCTTATGCCTGATATGGTGGGTACTGCTCAGGTTCTCCAACAGCACAACTTCCTCCCACAGCTCCTGACTAACTGGGAGGCTTTTAACTAGGTTCAGCCAGTCCCTGATTGGCTTCAGGTGTTCCAATCAACTTAGCATTCTCCCTGCCTTCTAGAAAGTTCTTAATTGGCCCCAGGTGTCTTAACTGACCTGGAGCAGCTGCCATTTAATTTATTTTGGTACCAGGGATTTGTTTAGCCTGGAGCTAATATATCTATCTCCCACTACTTTTCTATAGCCATCTGGCCTTGCCCCGTCACAGTACTTATATGGCTCTCATCACTGTAGTATAAGTGCTGGCTGAGCAGGAGCTGTGGTTAAAGTAGGGGTGAAACAACATACTATTCTGGCCAGCACGTTTGTGTCAGAAACAGGATTAGAACTCAGGTCTCTTAACACCTTCTCCCAAACTCCATTTACTAGACTATGGTGCCTGCAAAGCTGCCTTGCTTTTGTTTTACCATTTGAATCCTCAGAAGAACACATGACCAAAACTCAGCAGCCAGTTCAGTCGCTTTTTTTCCAGAGGCTGGGACCTGGGGGCCTGAATTTTAGTCTGTGATCCTACAGAGTTCTGTTCACCATATATGCCCACTAGAAATTCATGTTCACAGCAGTTATGCTGGCAATCAGGAAAGTGAAAGAGTTGGAACAAATCACACCCCAAGAGAAGATATTCAAGAACAAATTATGGCAGTTCTTATGCAGGCAAAATGTCCAATAAAACCAAAAGTAATTTTGCCATGGACTTCAATAGGAGCAGGGCTTTGGCCCATATCAAATTTATCTTCCCACTACATAACCTTACAACAACATGATCTTCAAAGGATTTCTAAATTATTTTAAGTTTAAAAGCATCATCCCTTATATTCCTCTCGCACCTTGCACCCTGAAGGACTCTGAAGAACTCTAAAAATAAACTGAAATACCAAGGATCACTAAAGTGAAGTTGGATCCTTTCCTGTGGAAAGAAATTAGCCCCTTCAGTTTCTAAGAAATTATGTTTTTTAAATAATTTTTTTTAAAACATCATGCATTGGATAGAAAATGATTGTCTATCTTGCTTTACTGGACACTTGCCCACCAATTGCTCTGATGGAGGAAAAACACAGCAGTAATTGAGAGAGAGCTAAGATTCCAGAATGGATTTCCTGTTTGTTTTGGACATGTGATCCTTGATGTAGCAGTGATATTGCAATATGCAGAAGTGCAATAATGTATGTAGGACACCACAATCAGTTTATTCCAGGAGATGAGGTGTGGGCCTGTCGACCTCACTGACTAACCTATTGCAAAAGTTAGCTAAAATCATGCACTGAAAACATCAAAATTCTGTAAACTTTTTTAATGTCTGTGCTCTAACCTAAAAAAAATGCAGCTGATTCATTTAACCTTCTCAAGTGAAGATTCTGATACCTAACTTTGGCTCAGAATAACTTTTTTATGGCTGAGTTACAAAACCTATCAAAAATGGACTTTGTAGTGGAAAAGCTAACAGATCTTTAACTGTTGTGGTATTACTGGTTGCTACTCAGATATGCAGTGGGTAGCTTTGTCCTACAACATGAGACTCTCTTCCAAACCCTTGGGTTTACTTACTTGCTTGCATTAACTTCATTTACAGATGGGGAATGGAACAGACTAAGGGTTTGTCTATGCTACGAAATTAGGTCGAATTTATAAAACTTGATTTTTAGAAAGCGATTTTATACCATTAACTGTGTGTGTCCCCGCTAAGCGCATTAAGTCGAGGGACTGTGTCCACAGTACCGAGGCTAGTGTTGACTTGTGGAGTGTTGCACTGTTGGTAGCTATCCCACAGTTCCCGCAGTCTCTGCCGCCCATTGGAATTCTGGGTTAAGCTCCCAGTGCCTGATGGGCAAAAACATTGTCGTGGGTGGTTTTGGGTACATGTTGTCAGTCACCCCTCCCTCCGTGAAAGCAACGGCAGACAATCGTTTCTCGCCTTTTTTCCATGCGGGCGCCATACTGCTTTCAGCAGACAGTGCAGTAGGACTGCTAACCGTTGTCATCGAACCACCACTTCCGCTGCCACTCTGCTCTTGTCTCGATAATGAATTTCTCCATGTTGTCTCTCATAGGCTCCCGCTTCTGCTGCCATTCTGCTCTCCTGGTGGTCTCGCAGGGCCGCTTCCACTGCAAATCTGCTTGGCTGATCTTGTCTTGCCATCATATGGCAAGCGAGCAGCCCGCTCAGCTGTTGTGTCCTGGCTGCAGATGGTGCAGTAGGTCTGCAAACCATCATCATTGAACGACCGCTTTCGCTGCCACTCTGCTCTCCTGCAGACACCATAACATGGCAAGCGTGGAGCCCACTCAGATCACCGTGGCAGTTATGAGCATTGTAAACACCTCACGCATTATCCTGCAGTATATACAGAACCAGAACCTGCAAAAGCAGGCAAGGAGGCGACTGCAGCGCAGTGACGAGAGTGATGAGGACATGGACACAGACTACTCTCAAAGCATGGTCCCTGGCAATGAGGCCATCCTGGTGGCAATGGAGCAGGCTCATGCCTTGGAACGCTGATTCTGGGCCTGTGAAACAAGCACAGACTGGTGGGACTGCATAGTGTTGCAGGTCTGGGATGATTCCCAGTGGCTGCAAAACTTTTGCATGCATAAGGGCACTTTCATGGAACTTTGACTTGCTTTCCCCTGTCGTGAAGTGCAAGAATACCAAGATGAGTGCAGCCCCCACAGTTCACAAGTGAGTGGTGATAGCCCTCTGGAAGCTTGCAATGCCAGACAGCTAGCGGTCGGTTGGGAATCAATTTGGAGTGGGCAAATCTACTGTGGGGGCTGCTGTGATCCAAGTAGCCAACACAATCACTGAGCTGCTGCTATCAAGGGTAGTGACTCTGGGAAATGTGCAGGTCATAGTAGATGGCTTTACTGCCATGAGATTCCCTAATTATGGGGGGCAATAGACAGAACGCATATCCCTATCTTGGGACCGGACCACCAAGGCAGCTAGTACATAAACTGCAAGGGGTACTTTTCAATGATGCTGCAAACTCCGGTGGATCACAAGGGACGTTTCACCAACATCAATGTGGGATGGCTGGGAAAGGTACATGATGCTCACATCTTCAGGAACTCTGGTCTGTATGAACAGCTGCAGCAAGGGACTTACTTTCCAGACCAGAAAATAACTGTTGGGGATGTTGAAATGCCTATAGTTATCCTTGGGGACCCAGCCTACCCCTTAATGCCATGGCTCATGAAGCCGTACACAGGCAGCCTGGACAGTAGTCAGGAGCTGTTCAACTACAGGCTGAGCAAGTACAGAATGGTGGTAGAATGTGCATTTGGATGTTTAAAAGCACGCTGGTGCAGTTTTCTCACTCAGTTAGACCTCAGCAAAACCAATATTCCCATTGTTATTGCTGCTTGCTCTGTGCTCCACAATATCTGTGAGAGTAAGGGGGAGATGTTTATGGCAGGGTGGGAAGTTGAGGCAAATCGCCTGACTTCTTATTATGCGCAGCAAGACACCAGGGCTATTAGAAGAGCACAGCAGGGCATGCTGCGCATCAGAGAAGCTTTGAAAACCAGTTTCGTGGCTGACCAGGCTACAGTGTGACAGTTCTATTTCTTTCTCCTTGATGAAAACCCGCCCTGTTGGTTCACTCTACTTCCCTGTAAGCCAACTGCCCTCCCCTCCCCCCTTCAATCACTGCTTGCAGAGACAATAAAGTCATTGTTTCAAAATCACAAATTCTTTATTAATTTATCACACAAATAGGGGGATAACTGCCATGGTAGCCCAGGAGGGGTTGGGGAGGAGGCAAGCACCGGGTGGGGTGGTGGATGAGGGGAGGAGGGAAGGACAAGGCCACACTGCACTTCAAAACTTATTGAATGCCAGCCTTCTGTTGCTTGGGCAGTCCTTTGAAGTGGAGTGGTTGGGTGCCTGGAGCCCACCCCCATTTTGAGGCATCTGGGTGTAGAGGCTATGGAACTTGAGGAGGAAGGTAGTTGATTACACAGGGGCTGCAGTGGCAATCTGTACCTTTCCTGCACCTCAACCATATGCCGGAGCATATCAGTTTGATCCTCCAGTAGCCTCAGCATTGCATCCTGCCTCCTTTCATCATGCTGCTGCCACCTCTCCTGTTGCTCCAGCCATCTGTCCTCACTTTCATTTTTTGCTTTCCTGGACTCTGCCATTGTCTGCCTCCACGCATTCTGCTGGGCTCTTTCAGTTTGGGTGGACTGCATGAGCTCAGAGAACATTTCATCACGAGTGCGGTTTTTTTCGCCTTCTTATCTGCGCTAGCCTCTGGGACAGATGCTGGTCACAGCATTGAAACATTTGCAGCTGCGGGAGGAAAAAAGGAGATTAAAATTGAAAAAGACAGATTGGCCATTTAAAAGGAGGGGCTGATGTTTTTGGGTTAACGTGCAGCACAAACCCAACTAACCCCCCCCCAATTCTCTGGGATGATCGCTTCACCCCTCCTCCCACCGCGTGGCTAACAGCGAGGATGATTTCTTTTCAGCCACAGGCAAACAGTCCAGCAGGAAAGGCCACCTCTGAATGTCCCCTGAATAAAATTCCCCTATTTCAACCAGGTGACCGTGAATGATATCACTCTCCTGAGGATAACACAGAGAGATAAAGAACGGATGTTGCTTGAATGCCAGCAAACACCGGGACCACACATTGCCATGCTTTCTTATGCAATGATTCCAGACTACGTGCTACTGGCCTGCCGTGGTAAAGTGTCCTACCATGGAGGACACTTTAAGGCTGCCCTCCCCAGAAACCTCTTGTAAAGGCTTTGGGAGTACCTCCAGGACAGCTTCATTGAGATGTCTCTGGAGGATTTCCACCCCATCCCCAGACACGCTAACAGACTTTTCCAGTAGCTGTACTGGCTGTGAATGCATCCCAAGTCATCAGGGCAAATTAATCATTAAACATGCTTGCTTTTAAACCATGTATTATATTTACAAAGGTACACTCACCAGAGCTGCCTTCTCCGCCTTCAAGGTCCAGGAGCCCGGTTTGGGAGGGTATTGGATCCAGGGTTATGAAAACATCCTGGCTGTTGGAGAGAATGGTTTCTCCGTTTGCCTGGTGTGCACCATCTTCATCATCCCCAAAATCCTCATGCCTGTTGCATGAAACTCACCCCTTGCAGCAATCCACATACACGGGTGGGGCAGAAGTAGGAGCACCCCCTAGAACTGCATGCAGCTCATCATAGAAGCGGCATGTCTGGGGCTCTGACCTCGAGAGAGTGTTTGCCTCTTGGGTTTTTTGGTAGGCTTGCCTAAGCTCCTTAAGCTTCACGTGGCACTGCTGCGGGTACCTGTGATTGCTTCTGTCCTTGGAGATTTTTTCAAATATTTTGGCATTTTGTCTTTTGGAATGGAGTTCTGATAGCACAGATTTGTCTCCCCATACAGCGATCAGATCCAGTACCTCCTGTTCAGTCCATGCTGGAGCTCTTTTGCGATTCTGGGACTGCATGGTCCCTCTGCTGATTAGCTTGCCACACAAACAGGAAATGAAATTCAAAAGTTTGACGGGCTTTTCCTGTCTACCTGCCCAGTGCATCCAAGTTCAGAGTGCTGTCCAGAACGATCACAGTGGAGCACTGTGGGATAGCTCCCGGAGGCCAATACCATCAAATTGTGTCCACCCTAACCCAAATTCGACCTGGTGATGTTGATTTCAGCACTAATCCCCTCATCGGGGAGGAGTACAGAAATTGATCTTAAGAGCCCATTAAGTCGACAAAAATGGCTTCATTGTGTGGACGGGTGCAGGGTTAAATCGATCTAAAGCTGCTAAATTCAACCTAAACTCGTAGTGTAGACCAGGGCTAACTGGCAATTCCTTGTAGGATAGATTTAGAAATGCATCTGTATGGCATTTAATGATTTAGGGCCTGATCCTGAGTAACTCAACTTCCATTCCCCATAGTGGGAGATTAGGGCATTCAGCACCTTACTTAAATTGCACTTCTTCATGGGTGAGTGTAATGGGGCCAGACTCACCCCTGCAGCACCTCCTGCTGGTCTCTCAGGGAATTAGCTCTTCCAGCCTCCAGAGCACCCTCTGCAGGCCAGTGTCCCGCTTGCCCCTGCCCATGTCCCTTCCAGACCCTGGTGCCCCTTTTTTCCCCAGGGTGCTGCCCCCTGGCAGTACCCCCACCATCTCTGGGTCTCCCCCTCTAAGGGGAACCCCTACCCACTATCCCCACCACACCTCAGTCTTTGGCTACTGCCAGTCACTGTTGAGCCCCCGCACACTGAGGCGGTCTGCAGTGTATAAGCCAATCATCACAGGCAAGGGAGGGTTTGACCTGCTGCCTCTGCCTCCCATGGGCTGCCCCCTGCAACCCCAGTACCTATCTTAGGCTGTCTGCCGGGCCTTCAGCCTGGGGCTTTTCCAGTCTGGAGCCTCCCAGCTCCTCTGGCCTTCCCCAGCCCTGCTTCACCTTAGGTACCCAGGTATGCTCCCCAGCAGCCAGGCCCTTCTCCCTCTAAAGGCAGAGAGAGATCCTATCTGCTCCTGGCCCACTGCCCTCTTATAAGAGCCAGCTGAGCCCTGATTGGGGTGTGGCCACAGATGAGCGTGCTTCCCCCAATCAACCTGGGAACTGCCTGCTCCCAGCCACAGCCCTCTTCTGGGCTATTTTAAGTCCTTTAAGGCCGGAGCGGGTGACCACCCTGCTACATGTCTGCTGGCTCCCTCTACAGCTTTGAGGAGCAGTTGGCGCTGTCCGGGGTTCTCTGCTCAATGTCCCCATCCGGTCTCCTCATTTTGAACCTCTGACCCTCACTCCAATTCCTGTTTTTCATTAGTTGTCCCCCGTAATCAGTTGGTCCCTGGGTCCAGTGGTCCCTTCTGCTAGGCTGGAGGAGGGGCCTTCAGCAGTGGGTGGGCTTGCACCCGCCCACTTCTCGGGTTTTTCCAATACAACCCCGCTACACGTCCGCTGGCTCCCTCGACAGCTTTGAGGAGCAGTGGGCGCTGTGCGGGGTTCTCTGCTCGGTGTCCCCATCCGCTCTCCTCATTTTGAACCTTTGACCCTCACTCCGATCCCTGTTTTTCATTAGTTGTCCCCCGTAACCAGTTGGTCCCTGGGCACAGTGGTCCCTCCCGCTAGGCTGGAGGAGGGGCCTTCAGCAGTGGGTGGGCTTGCACCCGCCCACTTCCCGGGTTTTTCCAATAAGACCCCGCTACAGTGGGGTGTGCTACATGTGCTTGGAGATTGTCTGGAATGAAGATCCTCTTAATATCGTTAAAGGGAATGATGCAGATCAGGCAATCTCTGCTAGAACAGTAGAGGAACTCATCTAGGTGATAAACTAGGCTGGCAAGGATGGCTGTGAACTAAAGAGGAATCTGTAAATCCCATTCCCCTGACCAAACACAAGTAGCCAGCCTTGTCACAGAGCTGTTCCACAGAAGCTACAAGGCAAAGAATCCTCCCCCATCTATAGAATTTCAGCAGAGCCACTCCAGAGCCCCTTGAGCACCTCGGAAGTTGCTGTAACACCAGCTGCTCCTGCAGGCGCACTCCACAGGGAGCAATGGCAGTGGATTTGCACAGTGGAGCAAACTTGCTTCACTCTCAAACCCTTCCCACTGCCTGGGTACATGCAGCACACGGACCATGGAAGTGGGCTCTGCAAGGGTGTGCTGACCTCACCATTTGGATTCCTTAAATCCTGCCATACCTGGTAGTGGAATCTCACAGGTTAGACTGTGTCTAGGGCCCTCTGTGGTCATAGAGAAGGCAGGATGTGCCCCTAACAGCAAATGCCATAAAACTAGACTGTAATAGAAGAGAGTGAATTGAGTTGCTAAAGGCATGCCTGTGAAAGATTAAAAAAAATGTAACTAATCAAATTCTGACAAGGCATTAAGGAGGAAAGAAGGGAAAGCATTTCTGAGCTGTCTGAACTAAAGCTAGATGCATGCAAAATAAGGAGAGGTTCTTATGTATAAACACAATCTGATCTTTTAGCTGGCATTACATAAAGATAAGGCACATGACTAAAATGCTACTATATAACAACCATTGACTTCAATGGGAGCGGGACCAGGCTCCAAATGTGCTGTTGATCAGAGTGCTAGCATGAATGCAGGAGGACAGAACTAAATAATAAGATTTGAGACACATGCTGCGAGATAAAATGCAATCTAAGTTGATGCAGAGGGCCTAATCCTGTTAATCTAATACTCATCCAGGTAGTTCTATTGACTTCTATGGGAAGTGACTTGATTATGTAAGTAAAGCAAATTATAACTTGGCCAGCTCTATAGACAAGAGACACCGCACAGAGGGCATGGTTACAACATATTTAAAATCCCATTGAAGTTGATGAGAGCCTTTCTATTGATTTCAATAGGCTTTGTATCAGTTCCCACGTCCTTTGAAGATAACCATACAAATTTACCCTCTCAACAGACAGCTGGACAAAGAGCAATGGGCACAAATTGAGAAAATAAATGTTCAGGGAAAGATCAGTGGTGTTTAATTGGCTGGCTTTCCCTATGGAGGTTGAAATGAAATATCTGTTCATGAAGGGGATGCCAATACTTGACATTACAATAAAAGCAGAAAGAAAAGGAGTACTTGTGGCATCTTCGAGACTAACCAATTTATTTGAGCATAAGCTTTCGTGAGCTACAGCTCACTTCATCGGATGCATACTGTGGAAAGTTTAGAAGATCTTATTATATACACACAAAGCATGAAAAAATACCTCCTCCCACCCCACTCTCCTGCTGGTAATAGCTTATCTAAAGTGATCTATTACCAGCAGGAGAGTGGGGTGGGAGGAGGTATTTTTTCATGCTTTGTGTGTATATAATAAGATCTTCTAAACTTTCCACAGTATGCATCCGATGAAGTGAGCTGTAGCTCACGAAAGCTTATGCTCAAATAAATTGGTTAGTCGCGAAGGTGCCACAAGTACTCCTTTTCTTTTTGCGAATACAGACTAATACGGCTGTTACTCTGAAACCTGTCAATAAAAGCAGACTGTCCCTCCCTGAATTGCCCAGTATAGTGTGGCTCTGCTTCTCCCCCAGTGCATTGCTTCTGAGCCACAACTGAGCCTTTTCAAACAGTCTCAATCCATTTACTCCTGAGAGAGACCTCATGTTCACATTTTAGACAATAGTGAATTAGATCCTTTAGCTAGACTAATGCAGTGCACAGATGCATGTTTTCAAGGAGTAATATTCCTCCTACCTTAGGGCTAGATCCACCTCCCAGTGCAGTGGTAGTAAAATCAGACTTAAACAATAGCTAACTACATTTGCTCACCGAAAGCCAGTGAGGCAGACAGAGTGATGAGGCACAATCACTGCTGACATTCAAAAAAGTTAGATAAGTAGAGCCCTGCAAATCTGCGGATATCTGCTTTCTATCCACGGACCATGTTTGCGGAACACGGATCAGATGCAGACACAAGTTTTGTATCTGCATGGGGATCTATAGATGAGGGGTTAGTGGAAACAATGTAGGAAGGGATCCTGGTAAATGCAAGGTATCAGACTCCATGACCCAACACTGTCCCCTGGCCCTGCTCTCTGTGATTCCTGGGAAACTGTATCATGGAAGGAGTGAATGGGAGAAACTATATAAACTGAAGAGAAACTAGTGAAAAATATGAAGAAAAAAGTATGGGAAGTATGAAATGATTCAGAATATAGATATAAAACGAGAGTGAAAAAAATAAACAAGACCCTGCACATCAGACTGCACTTTTGGGATAGCCCTGTCTTCACAGCCATCATCTCAGCTCTTTCGCCAGTGAGAACAGTCAAAGGGTGGCAGGTCTGTAAATATTAAGGAATCTTGAGCCACAAGCTCTTGTAGACTTGACACCTGTGTGTAATCGTGTCTCCTTGCTGATATTTTTCTGTGCCTCAGCTTCAGTTACAGTGTTTTGCTTAGTAAGACTTGTTAAGATGCAAGCCCTCTAAACTTAGGTGATTTGTCAACTTTGATTTAGAAAATACTTGCCTAAGGACTAAGATGTAATTTTGTGAAACATTCACCCAGCTTGGCTTCCAGCCACCAAACCATCTGTATCCCTGCGCAACCTCTCGCCATTTGTGTGTACAGGCTCTCTGTGTTAGAGATGCTTCAAAGAAGGCTAGTGAGTGCCACCTTGTGGCTTCTTTGGATGCAGACACAGTCTCTGTGGTTGCTTGGGGGTGGTGGGTGTTCTCTGCAGCAGCCCAAGGAAAAAGGTGGATTCCGTTTGTGTGTGAAAACATAATACCCTAACAAGGTGCTGCTGGGGCTCAACCCATGAGTCACTGTGTGCAACTGGCAAGAAGAGAGCTCCAGAACTTTATCTGCCTATAGTAACTTTCCCCTTTATCTAGGGTGACCAGATGTCCCAATATGCGGGGCTTTGTCTGATATAGGAGCCTATTACCCCCTCAATCCCCGTTGCAATATTTCACACTTCCTATCTGCATCAGACTTGCTATCAAATAATTTGGGAAAACTTATGTCTGCTACTGTGCTAAGCTATTTTATGGGAGCAAAGGAGAAGGGCAGACTCATCCGCATGTGCTGATTGGCCACCCAGTCCTGCTTTGCAGTGGGAAAATCAGCATGAGAGGAAAATGTCAGCAGCAAACTCAGTGAAGTCAGTCTGGCAAAGTCCCTGTTCTCCTATCCCCACTGATCTCTCTGTTGTATCTACCTGTTGTCTCCTCTGTCATACTTAAATTATAAGCTCCTTGGGACAGAAGCTGTCTTTCTGTTCTCTGTTCGTACAGCACCTACCACAATGGGGGCCAGGTTCATGATTGGGGCTCGTCGGGTATGCCTACACTGCAATAAAATACCCGCAGCAGGCCCGGGTCAGCAGACTTGGGCTCACAGGGCTCAAGTTGTGGGGCTGTAAGATTGCTCTCAGACCACAGGGTCGGAGACCCCAGGCTCCAGCCCGAGTCCTAATGTCTACACTGCACTTTTATAGCCCTGCAGCATGAACCCAGCGAGCTCAGGTCAGCCGAGGGTATTTTATTGCAATGTAGACATACACTGCTACCAAATTATAATAACAATAGAGGGAGAGGTTTGGGTCCTGCAGAGGAGGCCTTTCAGCTTTCTAGTGGCAAAAAAGCAAAATTATGTACTTTTAGTCTGATCAACTTCTATTGGAGAACAAGGAAAGCAATGATGAAAGAATAAATGACAGAGAGAACACAGTCTGTTATTCTCTAATCCCATCTCAGCCTCACAGCACCACCCCTAGAAGACAAGCAGAGGCTCTCCACAGGTCAGTGTGCAGTACAAAGATAATAGAATTGCAGATTCACTCTTATGTACAAACAAGGGCCCAACAGTCTTAGGGCCAACAGTCAATGGGCAAACCCCCTGGATTCCACAGTCTCTCAACAAAGAACTGTTCCTCTCCACTGTGACTCCTGGACTCCCTTCCCCCTGCCAGCACAACTTCTGCAGGAGCCTTTCTCCTACTGACTTCTTGGCCTGTTCCTGTATGGAACATGCACTGGAGATATTTAACATTACCACAGTGGCAATTAAGTTTCTGCTTTCTCACCTGGCTCTGCTGCCCAATTATCTAACAGAGCTTCTTCCCAGGGACTGGATTTCCCCACTCAGAATATGAGTAATTCCCATTGTTGTCAGCGGACCTATTCATCCCCTCTTGCTGAAATCCCTCAGAGAGCCCCAGTGGGCGGGGTTTGCCCCACTCAGAAAAGACCCCAAAGTTGCTCCGGTACAGAAGATCCTCATGGATCTACTTATATCCTGCCAAACTGCAGGATCCAGTGGAGGAGATGGCACTGCAGACATGACTGAGTCCATTCTGTATAACAGAGTGACTATGGTGAACATATTTTAAGGAGCACAATGAATTATCAAGATGAGCTGGATCTGCAAAGTCTTCATAGACAAAGTTATTGACTATGCTTCTTATATGGAAAGGTTAAAGAGAAAATGAAATTTACCACTGTTCCAAAATCTGGTAAACTTTATTGTTCTGGGGATTATTGTTAATCAATGAGTTGGTTGTTGTTATTTTATTTATTATATACTCATTAGTGCTTGTGGTGTGTTAGATGCTTTCCAGGCATACAAGAAGAGATGTTCCCGGCCCAAGGCACTTACAGTGGGCTGGGAACTTTTTTCAGTTTGACTTGAAGAGAAAAAATAAGGAAAAGATAGGATTTTGCCAACTGACTAAAGTCAAGTGGCTGGGTATTGGAAACATATTATGTAAATATTAATGGCAGGTTTCTTTCTTTGTAAACTAGGTGGGGAAGGAGGTAGGAGTGGAAAAGAACATTAATTTCGTGCATCCATCCATGCTGCAGCAGTTCAGAGAGCCACCTCTGGCAGGCACAAAAGCTGTGTCCATGAATTTCTGTAGTGTGGATGGTAGCTGATTTTTCTTAAGATCCCCATCACGTACCATACTGTGATAAGGGAAATAAGGACAATCCAGGGAATTACAGACCAGTCAGCTTAACTTCTGTACCTGGAAAGATAATGGAGCAAATAATTAAGCAATCAATTTGCAAACATCTAGAAGATAATAAGGTGATAAATAACAGTCAGCATGGATTTGTCAAAAACAAATAGCGTGAAACCAACCTGATAGCTTTCTTTGACAGGGTAACAAGCCTTGTGGATGCAGGGGGAAGCTAGACATGATATAACTTGATTTTAGTAAAGCTTTTGATACTGTTCCTCATGACCTTCTCATAAATAAACTAGGGAAATGTAACCTAGATGGAGTTACTATAAGATGGGTGCAAAACTGGTTGGAAAACCGCCCCTAGAGAGTAGTTATCAGTGGTACACAGTCATGCTGGAAGGGAACAACAAGTGGGTTCCCGCAGGGATCAGTTCTGGATCTGGTTCTGTTCAATTTCTTCATCTGTGATTTAGATAATGGCATAGAGAGTACACTTATAAAGTTTGCAGATAGTACCAAGCTGGGAGGGGTTGCAAGTGCTTTGGAGGATAGGATTAAAATATAAAATGATGGGCAAACTGGAGAAATGGTCTGAAGTAAATAGGATGAAATCCAATATGGACAAATGCAAAGTACTCCACTTAGGAAGGAACAATCAGTTGCACAGATACAAAATGGGAAATAACTGCCTAGGAAGGAGTACTGGGGAAAGGGATCTGGGGTCATAGTGGACCACAAGCTAAATATGGGTCAACCGTGTAATGCTGTCGCAAAAAAAGTGAACATCATTCTGGGATGTATTAGCAGAAGTGTTGTAAGCAAGACATGAGAAGTAATTCTTCCACTCTACTCCGCTCTGATTAGGCTTCATCTGGAGTATTGTGTCCAGTTCTGGGCATCACATTTCAGGAAGGATGTGGACAAATTGGAGAGAATCCAGAGAAGAGTGACAAAAATGATTAAAGGTCTAGAAAATATGACCTATGACGGAAGATTGAGAAAATTGGGTTTGTTTAGTTTGCAAAAGAGAAGACTGGGGGTTGGGTTGGGTGGGGGGGGGACATGATAACAGTTTGCAAGTACGTAAAAGGTTGTTAAGGAGGAGGGAGAAAAATTGTTTTTCTTAACCTCTGAGGATAGGACAAAAAGCAATGGGAGGTTAAGGTTGGACATTAGGAAAAATTTCCTAACTGTCAGGGTGGTTAAGCACTGGAATAAATTGCCTAGGGAGGTTGTGGAATCTAGATCATTGGAGATTTTTTAAGAGCAAGTTAGACAAACACCTGTCAGAAATAGTCTAGGTAATTAGTCCTGCCATGAGTGTAGGGGACTGAACTAAATGACCTCTCGAAGTCCCTTCCATTTCTATGATTCTGTGATTCTAAGGGTATGTCTACACTATGAAATTAGGTCGATATAAAAGAAGTCGATTTTTAGAAATCAATTTTATACAGTCGATTGCATATGTCCACAGGAAGTGCATTAAGTCGGCGGAGTGCGTCCTCACTACTGTGGCTAGCATCGACTTATGGAGCGGTGCACTGTGGGTAGCTATCCCACAGTTCCCGCAGTCTCCACCACCCATTGGAATTCTGGGTTAAGCTCCCAGTGCCTGATGGGGCAAAAACATTGTCGCGGGTGGTTTTGTGTACATGTTGTCAGTTGCCCCTCCCTCTGTGAAAGCAATGGCAGACAATCGTTTTGCACCTTTTTTCCATGCGGACGCCATACTGCTTTCAGCAGACAGTGCAGTAGGACTGCTAACCGTTGTCATCCACTGCTTCCACTGCAACTCTGCTCTGCTGCTATTGTCTCAATAGCAAATTTCTCCATGTTGTCTGTTGTGGGCTCCCAGGTACATGTGTTCTTCCTTGGGAAATATGCGCGGTGCTAACTGTTGTCCTCCACCACTTCCGCTGCAACTCTGCTCTCCTACTCTCATGAATCCACCTTGCAGGTCCTCTTGTCTTTCTCTTTAAATATCTATTCTTGTGACATCCGTCTTCAGCCACTGCTTCCGCTGCAACTCTGCTCTTCTGCAGATGCCATACCAGGGCAAACATGGAGCCCGCTCAGATCACCATGGCAGTTATGAGCATTGTAAACACCTTGTGCATTATCCTGCAGTATGTGCAGAACCAGAACCTGCAAAAGCAGGCGAGGAGGCGATGGCAGCGCGGTGATGAGAGTGATGAAGACATGGACACAGACTTCTCCCAAAGTACGTGCCTCGGCAGTTTGGCCATCCTGGTGGCAGTGGGGCAGGCTCATGCCTTGGAACGCCGATTCTGGGCCTGGAAAACAATCACAGACTGGTGGGACCACATAGTGTTGCGGGTCTGGGATGATTCCCAGTAGCTGCAAAACTTTTGCATGCATAAGGGCACTTTCATGGAACTTTGTGACTTGCTTTCTCCTGCCCTGAAGTGCAAAAATACCAAGATGAGTGCAGACCTCACAGTTCACAAGCGAGTGGTGATAGCCCTCTGGAAGCTTACAAAGCCAGACAGCTACCGGTCGGTCGGGAATCAATTTGGAGTGGGCAAATCTACTGTGGGGGCTGCTGTGATCCAAGTAGCCAACACAATCACTGAGCTGCTGCTATCAAGGGTAGTGACTCTGGGAAATGTGCAGGTCATAGTGGATGGCTTAGCTGCAATGGGATTCCCTAACTGTGGTGTGGCGATAGACAGAACGCATATCCCTATCTTAGAACCGGACCACCTTGGGAGCCAGTACGTAAACCACAAGGGGTACTTTTCAATGGTGCTGCAAGCACTGGTGGATCACAAGGGACATTTCACCAGCATCAATGTGGTATGGCCGGGAAAGGTACATGACACTTGCATCTTCAGGAACTCTGGTCTGTTTGAACAGCTGCAGCAAGAGACTTACTTTCCAGACCAGAAAATAACCGTTGAGGATGTTGAAATGCTTATAGTTATCCTTGGGGACCCAGCCTACCCCTTAATGCCGTGGCTCATGAAGCCATAAACAGGCAGCCTGGAAAGTAGTCAGGAGCTGTTCAACTATAGGCTGAGCAAGTGCAGAATGGTGGTAGAATGTGCACTTGGACATTTAAAAGCACGCTGGCGCAGTTTTCTGACTCGTTTAGACCTCAGCAAATCCAGTATTCCAAATTCCAAAATAACAGAACGCCACTAGCCGTCACCTTCAGCCCCCAACTAAAACCCCTCCAACGCCTTATTAAGGATCTACAACCTATCCTAAAGGATGACCCAACACTCTCACAAATCTTGGGAGACAGGCCAGTCCTTGCCTACAGACAGCCCCGCAACCTGAAGCAAATACTCACCAACAACCACATACCACACAACAGAACCACTAACCCAGGAACTTATCCTTGCAACAAAGCCCGTTGCCAACTGTGCCCACATATCTATTCAGGGGACACCATCACAGGGCCTAATAACATCAGCCACACTATCAGAGGCTCGTTCACCTGCACATCCACCAATGTGATATATGCCATCATGTGCCAGCAATGCCCCTCTGCCATGTACATTGGTCAAACTGGACAGTCTCTACGTAAAAGAATAAATGGACACAAATCAGATGTCAAGAATTATAACATTCATAAACCAGTCGGAGAACACTTCAATCTCTCTGGTCACGCGATCACAGACATGAAGGTCGCTATCTTAAAACAAAAAAACTTCAAATCCAGACTCCAGCGAGAAACTGCTGAATTGGAATTCATTTGCAAATTGGATACTATTAATTTAGGCTTTAATAGAGACTTGGAGTGGCTAAGTCATTATGCAAGGTAGCCTGTTTCCTCTTGTTTTTTCCTACCCCCCCCCCCCAGATGTTCTGGTTTAACTTGGATTTTAACTTGAAGAGTGGTAAGTTTGGATGAGCTATTACCAGCAGGAGAGTGAGTTTGTGTGTGTATGGGGGTGGGGGGGATGTGAGAACCTGGATTTATGCAGGAAATAGCCCAGCTTAATTGTCATGCACATTGTGTAAAGAGTTATCACTTTGGATGGGCTATCACCAGCAGGAGAGTGAATTTGTGTCGGGGGGTGGAGGGTGAGAAAACCTGGATTTGTGCTGGAAATCACTTTAGATAAGCTATTACCAGCAGGACAGTGGGGTGGGAATAGGTATTGTTTCATATTCTCTGTGTATATATAAAGCCTGCTGCAGTTTCCACGATATGCATCTGAAGAAGTGAGCTGTAGCTCACGAAAGCTTATGCTCTAATAAATTGGTTAGTCTCTAAGGTGCCACAAGTCCTCCTTTTCTTTTTGCGAATACAGACTAACACGGCTGTTACTCTGAAACCAGTATTCCCATTGTTATTGCTGCTTGCTCTGTGCTCCACAATGTCTGTGAGAGTAAAGGGGAGACATTTATGGTGGGGTGGGAGGTTGAGGCAAATCGCCTGACTGCTGATTATGTGCAGCAAGACACCAGGGCGATTAGAAGAGCACAGCAGGGCATGCTGCGCATCAGAGAAGCTTTGAAAACCAGTTTCGTGGCTGACCAGGCTACAGTGTGACAGTTCTATTTCTTTTTCCTTGATGAAAACCCGCCCCCTTCGTTCACTCTACTTCTCTGTAAGCCAACCGCCTTCCCCTCTCCCCTTCGATCACCGCTTGCACAGGCAATAAAGTCATTGTTGTTTCAAAACCATGCATTCTTTATTAATTCATCACACAAATAGGGGGATAACTGTCAAAGTAGCCCAGGAGGGGTGGGAGAGGAGGCAAGCACCGGGTGGGGTGGTGGATGAGGGGAGGAGGGAAGGACAAGGCCACACTGCATTTCAAAACTTATTGAATGCCAGCCTTCTGTTGCTTGGGCAGTCCTCTGGGGTGGAGTGGTTGGGTGCCCAGAGGCCCACCCCCCAGCGTTATTGGGTGTCTGGGTATGGAGGCTATGGAACTTGGGGAAGAGGGTGGGTGGTTACATAGGGGCTGCAGTGGCAGTCTGTGCTCCGGCTGCCTTTTCTGAAGCTCCACCAGAAGCCGGACCATATCAGTTTGATCCCCCAGTAGCCTCAACATTGCATCCTGCTTCCTTTCATCACGCTGCCGCCACCTCTTCTCTTGCTCCCGCAACCTCTCATCTTGCTCGTCCCTTCTGTCCTCGCATTCATTTCCTGCTTTCCTGGACTCTGCCATTGTTTGCCTCCACACATTCTGCTGAGCTTTTTCAGTGCAGGAGGACTGCATGAGCTCAGAGAATATTTCATCGTGAGTGCATTTTTTCGCCTTCTTATCTGCGCTAGTCTCTGGGACGGAGATGATAGCGGGAGCGTTGAAACATTTGCAGCTGCAGGAGGGAAAAAAAGGGAGAGTAGTATTTAAAAAGACATTTTAGAGAACAATGGGTTGACCCTTTCACAGTGAACCAAGCTGTTAACATTACATAGCACATGTGCTTTCGGTACAAGGCCGCATTTTGCCTGCTATATTGAGGACCTGCCAGTTTGGTGTGAAAGATCACACACGCAGGGCCGGGCAACAGAATTCGGCTTGCAGACAGCCATGGTAAGCCACAGTCTTTCGGCTTCTTCAACCTTCATAACATGTGGGAATGGTTTCAAACAGCAGCACCCTCCTTTCCCATACCAAGGACCCATTGGGTTGGCCATTTAAAAGGAGGGGCTGTGGTTTTCGGGTTAACGTGCAGCACAAACCCAACGAAGCCCCCCCCCCCTCCAATTCTCTGGGATGATTGCTTCACCCCTCCTCCCACCGTGTGACTAGTATCAGGGAAGATCCCTGCCAGCTAAACGCAAACAGCTCAGCATGAACAGGCCCTCCCCCGACCGCATGGCTAGAAGCGGGGATGATTTCTTTTCAGCCACAGGCAAACAGCCCAGCAGGAACGGCCACCTCTGAATGTCCCCTTAATAATATCCCTGGAGGATTTCAGCTCCATCCCCAGACATGTTAACAGACTTTTCCAGTAGCTGGCCACGAATGCATCCCAAGTCTTCAGGGCAAATTAATCATTAAACGCACTTGCTTTTAAACCATGTATTATATTTACAAAGGTACACTCACCAGAGCTGCCTTCTCTGGCTTCATGGTCTGGGAGCCCACCTTGGGAGGGTTGGGAGGGTATTGGCTCCAGGGTGATAAACAGTTCCTGGCTGTCGGGGAGAATGGTTTCTCCGCTTGCCTGTTGTGCGCTGTCCTCCTCCTCCTCCATCTTCCTCGTCCCCCAAATCCTCATCCCTGTTGCTTGAGACTCACCCCTTGCAGGTGTCCACAGACAGGGGTGGGGTAATGGTAGGGGCACCCCCTAGAATTGCATGCAGCTCATCATAGAAGCAGCATGTCTGGGGCTGAGACCCGGAGTGGCCGTTTGCCTCTTTGTTTTTTTGGTAGGCTTGCCTGAGCTCCTTAATTTTCATGCGGCACTGCTGCGGGTCCCTGTTGTAGCCTCTGTCCATCAAAACCTTGGAGATTTTTTCAAATATATTGGCATTTAGTCTTTTAGAATAAGAAAATGAGTACTAGTGGCACCTTAGAGACTAACCAATTTATTTGAGCATAATGCATCTGATGAAGTGAGCTGTAGCTCACGAAAGCTTATGCTCAAATAAATTGGTTAGTCTCTAAGGTGCCACTAGTACTCCCTTTCTTTTTGCGAATACAGACTAACATGGTTGCTACTCTGAAACCAGTCTTTTGGAATGGAGTTCTGATAGCACAGATTTGTCTCCCCATACAGCGATCAGATCCAGTACCTCCCGTTCAGTCCATGCTGAAGCTCTTTTGTGATTCTGGGACTGCATGGTCACCTCTGCTGATGAACTCGCCACACCAGTCAAAAAGGAAATGAAATTCAAAAGTTCCCGGTGCTTTTCCTGTGTACCTGGCTAGTGCATCTGAGTTGAAAGTGCTGTCCAGAATGATCACAATGGAGCACTGTGGGATAGCTCCCGGAGGCCAATCTGTCAAATTGTGTCCACACTGCCCCAAATTCGACCAAGCAATGTCAATTTCAGTGCTAATCCCCTCATCAGGGAGGAGTACAGAAATTGATTTTAAGAGCCCTTTAAGTCAACAAAAATGGCTTCGTCGTGTGGACGGATGCAGGGTTAAATCAATCTAATGCTGCTAAATTCAACCTAAACTCATAGTGTAGACCAGGGCTAAGACAGTGGAGAGTCAATAAAACAGAGATCATAGATTGTGGACCAAAGACACTTGAAAGGAAAATAATCAACTGAGATCCCCAAATATATAATAATGGGTGTGGTTCCAACCTGACTTCCACAGGGTTCACTGGTGTAACCCCATTGACTACAGTATAGTTACTCCTGATTTACTCCAAGGTAAATGAGATCAGAATCACACCCAATGATCTTAGAAATAGCAAGAAATCAAGGAATGGTTTTATTGAGAGTTTGGTTGTAAGACTGTGTAGGATAAAGTAACAAAGCAAGAGTAGTGCAATGAATGGAAGATGAGAGTCCTAGCCTGGAATAGTTTAAGGGCAGTATGTCAGGCTCTGCTTTCAGTTTACATATGCCACCCCACTGGAGCCAAAGCAGCAGCACACAGGAACTGAGAATTTGGCCCAGGGGAGTTACACCTGGGATTGAACTCCTGAGTTCTAATCTTGGCCATGGCACTGACTCTGTGTAGGATTGGGCATATCCAGGGTGGCTTTCAAAGGGGATGTCTGGGACATGCAGGAGAGAAGTCGTATTGTCTTTGGCCACTCAGGTAACTGAATATTTTTCAGAGGTGAGGATGTGCTGTACTCAACACTTTATAATTCAGATGCCTCTCTAGGCACCTAGGCTGCCTTAGTGCTCATGTTCCCCCACTGCACTCAGGCAGCAGGATTTTCAGAAGGAAGCTGTTACAGGGTACCTAACTACTGTTTTTCTCAGTTGTTGGCAAATGCTGGAGATTTGCTTTAGTATCCTGGGCTCCCAGCAGGAAACCAGGCTGGTTCTATTGTTTTGGGAGAGACCCACATAGAATTAGGAATAATTTAGGACATCACAGAAGGACAAGGGGCTTGTCCTTCATTTTTAATCTACCTGCTCAGGGTATCTGCAGGAGGAATGTGCAGAAAAGAGATGGACTCCACATAAAGAGTTAGTGCAGGATATTTTCACTCACAGGCAATCAGTTTCTTGTAGGAATGTAAGTCCAAATCAGGAAATAACCTTTGCCAGCATCACAACAAACTGCCCAGGGGTCTCTGTCACCCCTCAACATGGTGAATTCCACTCTGTGAGCTACGAGACTGACTGTGAAATGGCCATGAGCTGAGGACACTCAATTTTTTCGGTACACAGGATCAGTACCCAGGATCACCACCTGGGGAGAGCTCTCCTCGGATTACCAGAAATCAACTGTGCCCCATGCTCAACCAGCCGCCTGCCAGCCTTGGACTTGGGTTTTTCCGAAGAATAGGCGCCAAGATCATGGAGGAATTCACTCAGAGTGCCAGTTTCAGTGGGGACAGGGGAAGGGGGCTCCTGGCCGGGGCAGGGGGTTGGGGTGCAGGAGCAGGTGAGGGCTCTGGCTGCGGTTGCAGGCTCTGAGGTGGGGCTGGGGATGAGGGGTTTGGGTGCAGGAGGGGGCTTCAGGCTGGGGGGTGGGTCAGAGGGGTTCAGGGTGTGGGAGGGGGATCTGGGCTGGGGAAGGGGGTTGGTATGCAGGAGGGGGTGAGGGCTGTGTCTGGGGCTGTGGGCTCTGGGGATGAGGGGTTCAGGGTGTGGGAGGGGGCTGTGGGTTGAGGCAGAGGGTTGGGGTGCAGGGGGGTGAGGGTTTCACCTGGGGGTGCAGGCTCTGGGGTGGGGTCAAGGATGAGGAGTTTGGGGTGCAGGAGGAGGCTCTGGGTTTGGGGGTCTCAGGGTTGGGGCATGGGCTTGCCTCCAGTGGCTTCCGATCAACAGCGCAGCAGGGCAGGGCGGGAGGGCTAAGACAGGATTCCTGCCTGTCCTGACTCCGCACTGCACCCCAGAAGCGGCCAGCAGGTCTGGATCCTAGGTGGAGGCATGGCAGATGGCTCTGCGCACTGCTCTCGCTCACAGGCACCACCCCTGCAGATCCACCTGTGGGAGTGCTGAGCTGGTGCTTGGGGCGGGGGCAGCACCTGGAGCCCAGTGGCCCCCCGGCCTAGGGGCTGGCCCTGCTGGCCACTTCCGGGTCACAACATGGTGCCAGGACAGGTAGGGACTAGCCTGCCTTAGCTCTGCAGCACCGCTGATCGGACTTTTAAGAGCCCGGTCAGCGGTGCTGACCGGAGCCACTAGGGTCCCCTTTTGACCAGGTGTTCTGGTCGAAAACTGGACACCTGGTCACCCGTCCCAGTACCAGAAATTTGCTTCTCAACAATTAGTACTGGGCAAATGTCAGATGGAAAATAATTTGCTTGAAAATTACCTAGTTGATTGTTCTACTTTCCCTGGGCAGGCAGGGCCAAACACACCCAGCTGCCCCTGGCAGAGAGCAGCTCTGAAACTGATTTCACAATATGCTTTTCTATGCTAGCGAAGGGGACTATATAGTGTGGCTGGAGCCCAGAGAAAAAGTTCTGCAGTGACAGGAAGGAGTTATGTTTGTCTCTTCCTGATTCAGGGTGAGACTTCTGCCGTGCTGCTCCGGTAACACTCTCTCTCCTTTGTCTTTTACCACTGGCTGCAATGCATTGTGCCCGGTTTCTCAGGGATGTAAAATTACATTAGACAGAAGGGCGAGAGCAGGGAAACGTTCAGTGAATCAGCCCTAGCTTTCAAAGGCAGGGTAATTTGTATCTGATTAATCTTCAGACCCATCCGATCACATCAAAAATAGCTCAACACCTCTCTGAAGATAACATTCCCAGCAACACGTGCCTCAGCCATTTCACGTTGTTTACAACTTAGCAGCTCACTTGCAGTCGCTTCATCCCCCAAGTGTTGTATTTCTTCATATAGCAAGGGCTTAGACTTGTGGTGTGAAAGCGACTACATTATTAGGTGTGACTGAGATGATGATGCTCCTAATGTTTGGCTGATGCACATCATTGACCGTGTTCTACTGCCTCTGTGCTCACATTCTTCATTTTAGTGTGTTGTTTACAAGAGTGATTAGCCCTGATCTATAATTTTACAGCTATAAGGAGCTTTAAGTTAAGCAGTGAATAAAACCTCACAACACCCTGGTGAGGCCTGTAAACATTGCTTTTCCCACTTCTAAGGGTTGCTGGGCCATTAAAAGTCGGGTCAGAGGTGCAGCCGGGCTAAGGCAGGCTCCCTGCCTGCTGGAGCTCTGCGCAGCTTCCAGAAGCAGCGGCATGTCTCCACTCCATCTCCTAGGTGTAGGGGCAGCCAGGGGGCTCTGCCCAGTGCCGCCATCCCAAGTGCCAGCTCTGGAGCTCCTATTGACCAGGAACTGCGGCCAATGGGAGCTGCAGGGGTGGCGCCTGAGGACAGGGCAGTGCACAGCAGAGACATCTGGCTGCGCCTCCGCATAGGAGCCAGAGGGGAGATATGCTGCTGCTTCCAGGAGCCACCTGAGGTAAGCACCGGCTGGAGCCTGCACCCCTGGCCCTCTCCCGCACTCCAACCCCCTGCCCCAGCCTTGATCCTCCTCCCACCTCGACCCCAGCCCAGAGCACCCTCCTGCACCCCTAACCCCTCATCCCCAGCCCCACCCCAGAATCTGCTCCCCCAGCCAGAGCCCTCACCCTGTCTCATATCCCAATCCACTGCCTCAGCCTGGAGCCCCCTCCCACACCCTGAACTCCTCATTTCTGGCCCAACCCCAGAATGCACACCCCCAGTCGGAGCTGTAGGCCTCTCCCTCACCCCAGCCCCCTGAGCCAGCCTGGTGAAAATGTGCAAGTGAGTGAGGGTGCAGAGAGCGAGCGATGGGGGATGGAGTGAACGGGGGCAGGGCCTTGAAGAAGGGGCGGGGCAAGGGTGTTTGGTTTTGTGCGAGTAGAAAGTTGTCAACCCTACCACCTCTCAAAGGGAGGAGCTGGGGCAGTGAGGATAGTACTTTTTAAGTCTGAAATGGCTTTTTGTGCACTCTGTCTGGGTTTCATTGTGTGGATGCCTGCCCAGGAATTTCAGAGCAGGTGTTTAGTCAAAGTCACATCCCCCGAGCACTCACAGGACTGAATGCTGCAAGAAGGTGGTCTGGGGCATGGTTTAGAGGCACAGCACAAATACGACAGTGTCCTTAGATTCACAAGAATGATCTGCGAAGAGGACTTTGACTTTTAGATGTCTGAATTGGACTGGTGGATCATTAGTACACGTCCTCCAAAAAGACTGATAGGATATTGTTGGTGTGCCCATGTGCTAGGTGCTGTACAAAGACAGAACAAAGAGACAGCCCTTGTCCCAAAGAGTTTAAAATCTAAAGTGCTGTCCAGCCAGAATAGTGTCGTTTTACATTCTCTTTGCTGTTGCTTTGCATTCATGTACTTGACTACATTAGGTGCAGGGAAGCAGTGAATTGGGGCCATTGTGTTAAAGAACATAAATCAAGAAAACCTGCCAAAGGGGTAGGCTTTGAAAAAATACTTGAAAGTTGGGCTTGCTGAGCCAGTTTGTTCAAACACTAGCTCTTTGGAGGTGTGGATAAAAAATACTGATTTAAATCACAGATTAAAATTACCCTGAAAAAACTTCTAAATACCCACATCTTGGATATTCGTGCACCTCATCTATTTAATGGGTGAACATTACAATATGGATTTTCTTATTCAAACATTTCCCATTCAGCATTATTTTCTGCTTTCACTGGATATTTATATCACTTTTTCAGGTCAATCATGATCAAGTTCTGTTATGCTCTGATTATTATTGATAGACAAGACCTGAGTTGTGTAAACTGGGGGCCTGGGTTTAGTTTCTAGTGGGAAAAATGTCTCCACCTCAAAACCCCCAGCACAATTGGCACTAACTAGCACTTGCTGGAAGCCTTAAGAGAAAGGCCAAGGACTGAACAGTGAATGATCTACCCTTTCCAGCTCTCACTCCAGGTCTGGTTTGAGGCTTATTGGTACGTGTGAGGAAATGGTGTGGCGAATCCTATAATTTTGATGCCTGTGTTGCAGAGACAGGATTTTAGTCTCTAGCTGTCAATCCAGGTCTTTTCACCAGCGCTACATTCATTCAATATCTATAACAAGGAACTTTGCAATGGGATCCTGCCTTGTGATTTTAACCCTTTCAGATTTCAGCCAATTTTTATATTTGGGCAATAGTAGCAGACCAAAGCCACTGTCCTGGAACTGGATCCTCATGGGTAGACCTTTGTGGACACATGGATCCCTGCAGAGATCTGACTGCAGGATCAATGTCCAAAACCTCCCAAGTTTAACCTACCACAAGGCTGGAAAGGCCTGATCCAGTAATCCATATCTTTGTTCTATAATCTGAAGCCAAATAGTATAATCTTCCAAATTAATTTTTGGGTTCAGGTACTCATGGTTTATGGTTAGGAAAGATCCCACTGTCCTTGCCTGTCATTGTTGGATCTGTTAGAAGTCAGAAAAACAGATTATTTGAGTGATCATGTGCTTGTTTTTCCAAAAACAAATCTTGTGTGGTGTTCCTGGTGCCAATGAAAATACAGAAACATTTCTTTTAGAGAGGAGCCTATCCTATGCTGCAAAGTTCAGTTCTCTTTCCTCCACAGTTTGGATGTATTTTAGAACTGTGGTCCAGCTGTAATGGGTTTTAACATAAATAAAGTTACAACTTTCTGTGATTTACCTCTTTAGGTTTCAAATTGCCGAAGAGGTGTTAGTATGTGTTTGCGCAAAAAGGAGAATGCTAGTGTCTTGTTGAAAATATGGAATAACTTGTCCAACAAGAACCATTGTTTTTATTTTAAAGGTATGCTCCACATACTGTAAACAAACAAACAAAAAGTAATTGCTACATATTGTTAAATGCTTTAGTTTGACTCATCTCAGTTTTATAAACAGCATTGGCTGGGGAACTAATTCCATCAGAGTCAGTGGAGAGAAAATTGAGGGAAAACTCTATTCACAACAAATCAGGATTTAACTGGAAAGTTATCATTACTGTATCAGAGGCTGTTTGAAGGTCATGTTGCTTGGAATAACTGGAAGGCTTGTAACTGACAACAATCATCTTTCTGACAGAAGCTCACTCTTTGAAATTTAATGTGAAGTTTTCCGTAGGCCCCCATTTCTTTTCCAAACAGCTTTGTATTTCCCCTTTACTATGCTTCCTCTTTCTCTCTCCCAATTAGCTTCATATTTCCATCATTTTTTTAAAAAAGCAAACAACTGAGGATGAAGGAATCTAAAGGGATGCAAGTTGTACTTATTCCCACTCTCTTCACGTGTATATCACCCAACCTTGGCCCTCTTGAATTATTTAGACTTACTTTCTTAAGACTATCTTGTGCCTTTAGGCACAACCCTGACAAAGGGTAGATGAACAAGCTGGGCCACCCAAGGGGTAGTCCTGAGAGACATGGGGACTTGGACACATCTGTGAGGCACAGTTCTCTCCCTATGTCCTCACTGCACAAGGGAGAGGAAGGGTGCAGTAATTTGCTCCTGGCCTAACCCTTTTTTCTCCCCACCTATCCACTCCACATTCTCCTGTGCACAGCTGGACTCCAGATCTGAGTGGCCCATGCAGGGGCTAAGGTGGAGTGCTACTTCCCTTTACACCTCTGCAGAGGCACAGCCTAACTCTCTGTAAACACTTCATACCTTCCTCATAGGATCTGACCCTCAAGATGCTCACTATTCTTTCTCCCCTACATTCTGGCTTATCTTGCACTTCCATGTAATGGGAGGAGGATGGGGGAAGGAATGCGGGAAGCTGTGATGAAAAGGAGTAAATGTTCAGAACCATGTTCTTTGGGGACATGCTCCAGTTCTCAGAGGTGGACAAAACCATGAGTCAGAAGGGAGTGGAGTAGTAAACAGAAGAGAAAAAGGACATGGTTACAGGAAATATGGGTTTGTCATGCCCATTGGCCAGAGCTTTGCATGCTGAGCATTCAAAATGGCAGACCTCCTAGATGCTCATCACTTATTCCAGCCACAAGCAGGAGTGTGTAGTTTCTCTGGGCCCTCTGTGCAACCTCCACCCAAGCTAGCCTGTGGAAATGGGAAACATAGAACCAGGCTTTGGCTGAAGCAGCTCAGGGCTCTGTGGCAGCCTTTGGCAGGAGCCAGTAGGGTACAGACAGTACCTCCTGCCATAGGTGCCGACTTTTACTTTTCCCCAGGGGTGCTCTACTCCCGCTCTGCCCCTTCCCCTAAGGCCCCGCCTTTGCTCTGCCTCTTTCTGCCCCTGCTCCGCACCCTCCGCCAAGGCCCCACTCTCGCTTCACCTCTTCCCGCCCCCAAACCACCTATCAGCTGTTTGACGGCATCCCCAATAAGCTGTTTGGTGGCACCCCAGATTAGCTGATGCGGGGGCGCCACCAAACAGCTGTGGCTGGTGGGTACTGAGTACCCACTATTTTTTTCCGTGGGTGTTTCAGCCACGGAGTACCCAGGGAGTCGATGCCCATGCCTCCTGCCCTTGGCATTCGTCTGTGATGTTCTGGAAGGCTCCCTATGTTAGCATGGCCTCTGCCTCAGAATCTTCATCTGCTGTGGTGAGGGATCAAGTAACTGAATGGGGGCTGGGGCCCTTATTGTGGCTGTTTTCTCCTCAGAGGATCTGCCCATCCAAGGAATCTGGATTGGAGTGCAGAATAGATCAGAATGCAGGCTCTTTATTGCTAGATCTGTGTTTACAAGCTGGAGCAAAGCACTTTCAACAGAGAACATATGTATAAACCCATCCCCTGTTATGGGACCAGCTACTGGTTGAGCACTGTTGACAGGGAGGGTAGCTCTAGCAATCATTCTCACAGTTACACCTGCAACATCTATGTCCAAATGCCAGGCAGAGGGAACTCAAAATCAGTTCCACTGCTGGCCTTGCTTGTGCACAGAGGTCAATGGAGGAGATTGGTGAAGGCCGCAAGGCTAACAGCTACATGGGAATTTAACATGAGGTGAAGTGTTAATTTCCTTGGCATAAATAACATTTTCTATTAACGTACGTTCAATGATTCAGCATTTCCGAGACACATCACTAAAATAAAGTGCGTGGAGGTTTGTGAGGGATGGAGACTATATTTGGATCTAAAATAAAAGGCACCCATCAGTGTGTGGAATGGCTGAGACGTACGATTCTACTAAGCAGAGGGGACAGGTGTTAGCCCTGCTTCTAAAATATCAGCTGAGCAGTAAACTGGGCAGCAGAAGCCAGCCATGTTTAATCCATATATTGGTGGCCATTGGGAAATGGGAATGTTAAAGGCCATTCTCTCTCTGTGCCAGAACCGAGTACCTGGATTTCTAATTGAGAGCAATGGCTGAAAAGACTGATCTGGCACAATTGAGCACCTGGGTTGCCTTCAAATGAGAATGTCTTTCTTTACAAGCTGCTTCCTATAACATCACACTATAGATTGCGCTTGTGATATAGCTTTATAAATTGTCAGGATAACCACAGTCCTCTTACACAAGGTCAATGTAGAAGTTGTCATTTTGTTGGGCAGCTTTCGAGCCACCTGCTGAAGGCATGTATACATAGCACAAGCAAAGATCATATCTTATTTTGATATGACTTCATCACAGGGATTTATTAGACTGAAAACAGCTTTTAATTACTAATGACACTCTTAATCCACATCTGCTTTATTTAGCCTAAAGGGAAGTTTCAAGAGGAAGTGCTTTTACCCTTTCTGATACAACTTCTTGGCATATATAGGTCATCTTTCTCCAGTTACACAGAATCCTTAAATGCAAAAAAAGTTTGGATGTATAAAATCATTTGGCTCTGTTGATGTGCACTTGGCAGGAAATGAATATTACTGTTAACAGTGTGTTCATCCAGTATAATCTCTTGTGATAATTTGTAGTCAGTTTAGAATGATTGTCATGTGGAATATATCAGAATAATTTCAAATAATAAATCTCTTTGATATTGTAACACTTATCCTAGTAATAGGAGCGTTCAATAGTAATACATTCGGAAGGGTTCACATTGATCCAAAAGCCATAGTAGGTCTGTGGCACAAGTGTCTATCTATATGTGTCTATCTTGCAAACCTAAACTACAGACTCTTTCCCCAGTGCTGGATCATCTATTAACATACTTCACTTAGATTAAAAGAAACAAAATATAGAGAGCTAGACCCTCGGGTGGTGTAAACTGGCATAGCTCTATTAAAGTCAATGGCTCTATCCTAATTTACATCTTCTTAGGATCAGGTCCATATAATTTGTTATTGGTTCTTACAGAAAAACAAACAAAAACCCCATACCACAGGAGGAATAAATTATGCTTTACACTGTTATTTTATTGTGTGACATGAGCAAAACAATAAAATAAATGTGTAGGTCTAAACATTGTGCAATAAAGAGGAATTTAGTAAATAGTCTTGGATTAAACAAATTGTTTTTAAATATTCTTTATCAAAGACAAATAGTGAGATAGTTTTGGCATCCCCAATGCACTTCCTTACTACTACTTTTACCAGAAACCAAGGAGCGAGCATGTATGAATGAATGAAGTTACATTCTTAAGCAGAGTGTGAAGAGAGTTTTTCCCAAAAATATTCTGAATTTTTAATAGTGTAATATCACTGATAGTCCTTCCGATCTGGTATGAGATCACTGTAGGGCAGGGAAGTGAATGCCTGGTAAGGTTGCCCATGTTAATTGGATGTATTCCTGGCAGTTTCATCACGATATAATCTTTCATTCAAAACTAATCTTTAATTCCTGGAGACTCCACGACAATCCTGGGGAGTTGGCAACCCTATCAGGGTATGTTTGAAGATGATACTCCATCTGTCTTATAAGTAAAAAGGCTTATTTTTAAATTCTGACAGCACCTCTTCCTCCCAATATATACTAAAATCAGGGGCAGGGAAGGAAGCATGTAATAAAATCAGCCAGGTAAGGCAGGCAGTTTCAAAGGACAGGAGTATAGTTAGGTTTGAAAGGTTTGATATTTTTTTTAAAATGGATTTCAGAAGATAACATCAGGGACTTGAGCCATAAGATTCAATGTTGGATCCAATTTCTGAATACCCCAAGAAGTGTGGTGTTTTGGTCAGGGATTTTAGACAGGTATTTCTTTCCCAGGTGTGTGTGATTAAAAACACAACTTGTCAACTAGTAGTTGTTACTAATTCCATATTTATTGTCTGTAGAAATTAAGATTCTTAAGACTCAAATAATATCAGAATAGTTGATAATCATAACATTTTATACTGTTCATACTAATGTTTAGATTCTATGGTGATTGGTATCCTATACATTCCTTTGATACATTTATCAACTGACAGTTCTAATTGACTGCAAAAGAAGGAAGCAATTCTCTATAAGTGCATCAGGTAGTTTTAGTGATAGACAATTTTTTGTGTGTTCTTGAATAGAGGGAATTGACAGTTATCAATATTTACTGGTTTCAGAGTAGCAGCCGTGTTAGTCTGTATTCGCAAAAAGAAAAGGAGTACTTGTAGCACCTTAGAGACTAACAAATTTATTTGAACATAAGCTTTGCATCCGATGAAGTGAGCTGTAGCTCACGAAAGCTTATGCTCAAATAAATTTGTTAGTCTCTAAGGTGCCACAAGTACTCCTTTTCTTTTTGCAATATTTATTGAATAAAATCAGATCTTTCTAATCAGACTTCACCAAGGGGAGCAAGGATAAGAATCTTGAAAAATACCTTCCATTTCTTGTGCTTGAGGAGCAGCTGCTCAAGCAACATGGGCTCATTGCCCAGATTGTCACAGAATGCACTGATGCAGACATGGGACAAATGAGTAACTTAAATCACATGAGCAGTCCCACTCACACGCCTGTTTGCATGACTGTGCAGCATAGGTCCTGGAACTAGGAGTCTTTGGGGTGCTACCGCTCCCCTGGCTTGAAGTGGTTTCCCTCATATACAGGGTTTACAGTTTGGTTCAATGGCTCTCAGCACCCCCACTATACAAATAGTTCCAGCACCCCTGCTGTGCAGCGTGCTCAGAGCTGTACAGTGCAATATTGTAGAAGGGGCACCGTCACTTTCTGTGCACCCGCTTGCCGGTGAGTGAGGCTCTGTTGTGAACTACCTTAGTTTCATAGGTGCTGGTGCTGCTGCACCACCTGGCTTGAAGAGGTTTCCATTATAGACAGGGTTTACAGTTCGGTTCAATGGCTCTCAGCACCGCCACTATACAAATTGTTCCAGCACCCCTGCTTAGTTTCCTCTCCTGAATGAAGTATCAATGAGGTCACTTAAGCAGCCTGCTCAAGGAGATGCAAAACACTCTATTTTACAGCTGTGTATCTCCCTTTAAAAAAGCTTTCTGAAAGGAGCACTCACACAAGGGTTTAAAGCAGTGGTAGGCAACCTGCGGCCCATCAAGGTAATCTGATTGTGGGCCCTGAGACATTTTGCAGATGTTGACTGTCTGCAGGTATGGCCCTCTACAGCTCCCAGGGGCTGCGGTTCGCTGTTCCCTGGAGGACTGGCTCTAGGATTTTTGCCACCCCAAGCAAAACAAAATTTTGGCCGCCCCCGCTTTTTTTTGGTGCCCCCCCGCCCCCAGCTCCGCCTCTACTCTGCCCTTTCCCAACTCCTTCCCCAAATCCCCAGCCCCGCCTCCTCCCCCAGGTGTGCCGCATTCCCCCGCAACTCCCTGCCCTAGCTCATCTCCGCTCTGCCTGTTCCCCTGAACGCACCGCCGCTCCGCTTCTCCCCCCTCCCTCTCAGGCAAGGGAGAGGCAGCACGTTCAGGGGAACAGGCAGAGCAGAGGTGAGCGAGGATAGGGGGGAGTGCAGGAAGTAATGGGGGGGGATAGAGGAATTGTTCCCCGCCCCAGCTCACCTCCACCGCCTCTCTCGAGCACGCTGCCGCTCCGCTTCCTCTCCCTCCCTCCCTCCTTCCCAGGCTTGCTGCGCGAAACAGCTGTTTCACACCTGGCAAGCTTGGGAGGGGAGGAGGGAGAAGCAGAGCAGATGCAGCGCGCCCAGGGGAGCAGGCAGAGCAGAGGTGAGTTGGGGGCGGCGGGGGCACATTTCTAGGGGCGGTATGGCCGGCGCCGAAATGCCGCCCCTAGAAATGTGCCGCCCCAAGCACCTGCTTGTTTTGCTGGTGCCTAGAGCCAGCCCTGGTTCCTGGCCAATGGGAGCCGTGGGGGGTCGTGTATGCAGACTGTCAACATCAGCAGAATGTTTTGCGGCCTGCAGGTTGCCCACCACTGGTTTAAATGCTCTTACCTTTAACTCATAAAGCCCACCTAACAGTCCCCAAACAAGACTTGAGCTTCCAGCTGCTGCTTCTTTTGCTGTAAGGCCTCAGGCTTCTCAGCTGCCTGGAGAGCTCTGTCGTCTCTCCCTTGTTTGCTTAGTGTCTTTCCCAGTCCTCCCTGCCTGGAAAGCTTTATAGTCTTTCTCCTGTTTGTTCAGAGTCTCTCTGGGTGCATCTGTGCAGTGAGCAGTAGCAAGTCTCATAGCCTGGGTTAACAAAGTCAGGCTCGCACTATGGCACTGAAAATAGCTGTGTAAACATTGCTGCTTGGGTTGGAGCTCGGCTCTCTGCTCCAGGCTGAACCACATATACACAGCTATTTTTAGCACCATACCACAAGCCTGAGTCTGCAGACCCAGGCTCTGAGACTCACCACTGCTCGCTGTGTAGAACCACCCTGCCACATCTCCCTACCTGGAGAGTTTTTTGCAATCTTTCTCCTGCTTGTCCAGGGTCTCACCCAGGCTTCCCCACCTGGAAAACTTTTGCCTAGTTCAGCTCACTAAGGCTGTGTCTACACTGGAGACCTGACAGCGGCACAGCTGTACCGGTGCAGTTGCGCTGCTGTAAGATCTCTCACGTAGCCACTCTGTGCTGACAGGAGAGAGCTCTCCCAACGATATAATTAAATCACCTCCTCTGAGCGACGGTAGCTATGGTGGCAGGAGAAGCTCTCCTACCCACATAGCGCTGTGCACATTCCCACTTATGCCAGTGAAACTTATATCACTCAGGGATGCGTTTTTTTAAATCCCTGAGTGACGTAAATTGTAGTATAGACATGGCTTAAAAGCTTCCTTTCTTCTCTAGAGCTGTTCTTTTCTCCTCAGGAGCTTTTTTTTTTATTTTTTTTTTTTCCCCAGCTAAGCTCTCCTAAGCCTTTTATTAGGCCCAGGTGCTCCTTTTTTAATTACCTGTCTTCCAGCTACTTAAGCAGTTCACTGTTTCCTGGTGGACCTGGTTTGGTTTATTCCCTTCAAGTAGGCTGGGCATCTGACTCCTTTAAAGGGCCAGCCCTGTGACGGGTATATGTGGGCATGCAAATACCATTGCAGTTCTGTTGTGGCAGGAAAAAAAAATTGCAGTGTGGTTGTGCTGAACTGTGTTAGGTCTAAATGTCAGGCGTGTGTGTGTCAGCACCCATTTGGACAAACATAATTATGTCTTCAGTGCTCATGATCTCTCTTTCTCATCATCATGGTATCAGAGCACATTAATTCATAAGAGTCTTCAAACATTTTGATTGCTCTGTGAACTGTTTCTGCCCCATTCAGAGAGTTAATTATTATTACTAAGAAGGACATGAAGAGGATATACATGAACAGAGGCCTTTTGATCCTGGATGATCTTTAGACTCTGAAGGCTGCTGTGGTGATGAAAGGGAACCATCGTTTGTTTGGGATTTTTTTTAAGTAACTAGTTAAAATTAATAAATAAACCTTTAAAATAAGACATTTTCTACCATTGTCAAGCTGTCTTTTAAAGGAGTCAGCAACTTGTCTCTAGAGAGTTGTTCATTGAGTAGGGCATTAGACTTTGCTCCTTGTTTTTCACATCTATACTAACAAATCCCTGTGGCTTTTTTTATTCTGTTTTAATTTTCTGCTGTCATTTGAGATATTACAGTGCCCTATTGATACCTTGCATAGATACATCTGTGTTATGCATTGATATTTAAATAATTCAGAGATGAATCCAAACAAAAATCCTGAATCCAAATGCTTCACATCTTTAAGGTTTTAAAAATCTGGGTCCAGATTGAATCTTGTGTCTTAACCCCATGCTATTAAAAAAACAAGCCTCCAGCCCCAAAAGGTATACACTCCCTGTTATACACTCCTTGGACATATCATCTTGTAGTCTGCTGTCCTCTTCATTCTGAGGTCAACTTCCTTCCACTTCCATGTAACCCCAGAGTTGGCAAATTTCCTTCTGGTCCTGCATAGTTTGCTGGCAATGCAGGAACTTGAATGCTATGGACAGCAACATTCAGGGGTGGGGGAGAAGGATAAACAAGATCCAAAGTCACCAGTAATTCAAGGCTTCACCCATCTCCCACAACACTTTTCCTCCCAAGTGCATTCCTTCCAATCTTGAATTCTTGATCTTTCCCCCAAGTGTGGCAGCTAAGCTCAGAGAGTTTGTGGGCAGCAAAATCATCTGTGTTGCTGCAACTCAGCCTGCTGCTCTCAACTTCTGACTCACTGTTCCCTCTGGGTCTCCTCTGAATTTGAGACCATTTTCCATGTGACAGCACAGTATATTCAGTGGGTCTAAGCCTGAATCCTTTATTCATACTAAACTCTCATTGAAATTTGGGGGGGTAGAAGGAGAGTCTTACGGTTAAGGCACTGGACTGGAACTCAGGTGATTTGGGCTCAATTTCTGGCTCAGTCTTGGGCAAGTCCCTTAGTGTTTTTGTGCTTCAGATTCCTCACCTGTAAAATGAAGATAATAATACTGTTACAAACCTTAATGTTTATAAAGTAAGTTGAGATCAGTGGATTGAAGGTGATATATAGAAATGGAAAATAGTCAGTCAGTGGGAGTTTCGATTGAGAAAGTACTGCTGGATAGGGCCCAGGTACAGCAATGTTTTTGTAAGAGACTTCTCATACTGTTGCTCTCTTTCAGACAGCCCAGACATTCGGATTATGATCTGTGTGTTTATTATAGACTTATATCTATAGCATTAGTTTGTTAGAATATCTGCAAATCATATTATACCCTCTTTTCAAAGTTTGCCTTCCTCTGTTGATTGGATTTGTGAGCTCTGTGGTCAAGAAACCCAAGTCCCAGGCACGGCTGCACTCACATGGACCTCCTTGCAGGATCACAGCTTGAGAGACTGTCTTTGCTGGAAGCTCACTTGGATACTTGCTTACACCAACATGAGATTAATGTATATAAAACTGGTTCCACGAACATTTAACATTACAATTCACCCATGTCAATTTGCAGCTAGATCTTTCTTTTTCCTGGAATGGTTAATTCTGCAATCTTTGGAGGATTCTGCTGAATCTAGGGTTGCCGCCCATCCAGTTTTCACCTGGACAGTCTGGTTTTCGGCTTCTGTGTCTAGGTGCCATTTGACAAGCCCTGATGTCCAGTTTTGTTTATTTCGGGGGGAGAAGAGGTGGAGCAGGGGTTGGGCCTTGGGGGGAAGAGGCAGAGAATGGGGCAGGGCCTTGAGGGAAGAAGTGGAGTAAGGCGGGGTCTTGGAGGGAAGAAGCAGAGCAGGGGGTGGGGCTTCGGGGGTCCAGTTACCAGCCCTTAGGAAGGTGGAAACACTACCTGAGTTTGTGTGCTCAAATAAAAATTCATAGGGCCTGATGCGGTCATGGTTATTCAGTTGAGCAGACCCAGTGGTCCAGTTCCTGAAAGGTACTGAGCACATGCTACAACCAGTACCTTCAGTGGGAGTATTGCTTGGGTAAGTACCAGAGGTGAAAGTAAGCCGGTCTGGTCCGGTCTGGCCTACTGGCAAGAGCCAGTATGCCGTGCCGGACCGGACCGGCTTCCCCAGTGGTGATTTAAAGGGCCCAGTGCTCCTGCCACTGCGGGGAGCCCTGGGCCCTTTAAATCACCTCCGGAGCTCTGGCAGTGGTGCTTGGGCGGTGCTTTAAAGGGCCCCGGGCTCCCTGCAGTGGCAGGAGTACCGGACCCTTTAAAGCACCCCTGAGTCCTCCCATCCGCCTCTGCAGCAGGGTGATTTAAAGGCCCCAGGTCTCCCAGCCAGAGCCCAAGGGCCTTTAAATTGCCTGTTCTGGTTGAGGCCACGCCTCTTCCTGTTGAGGCCACGCCCCCACTCAGGACTCCGGCGTACTGGTAAATCCTTTAAGTTACTTTCACCCCTGGTAAGTACTGAATAAAAAATTCATTGTCTGATCTATTGACTTTACTGGTTCTATTAGTGTGAGTTAGGTCTCAGGATCTGGCCTACAACATGGTAACAATTTCTTTGCATTCTTTTTAAAGCATTAGTTGGTCTACATTAGGGCTGTCAAGGGATTAAAAAAATTAATCGTGATTAATCGCATGATTAATTGTGCTGTTAATAATAGAAAACCACTTATTTAAATATTTTTGGATGTTTTCTACATTTTCAAATATATTGATTTCAGTTACAACACAGAATACGCGTACAGTGCTCACTTTATGTTTATTTTTGATTAAAAATATTTGCACTGTAAAAAACAAAAGAATAGTATTTTTCAATTCACCTACTACAAGTACTGTAGTGCAATCTGTTTATCATGAAACTTGAACTTACAAATGTAGAATTATGTACAAAAAAAAGGCATTAAAAATAAAACAATGTAAAACTTTAGAGCCTACAAGTCCACTCAGTCCTACTTCAGCCAATCACTCAGACAAATAAGTTTGATTGCAATTTGCAGGAGATAATGCTGCCTGCTTCTTATTTACAATGTCACCTGAAAGCGAGAGCAGGCGTTCGCATGGCACGGGTGTAGCCGGCATTGCAAGATATTTATATGCCAGATGTGCTAAAGATTCATATGTCCCTTCATGCTTCAAACACCCTGATGACGGATTCTGCTTGATAACGATCCAAAGCAGAGCAGACCGGCGCATGTTCATTTTCATCATCTGAGTCAGATGCCACCAGCAGAAGGTTAATTTTCCTTTTTGATGGTTCGGGTTCTGTAGTTTCCTCATCTGAGTGTTGGCCTTTTAAGACTTCTGAAAGCATGCTCCACACCTTGTCCCTCTCAGATTTTTGGATGGCACTTCAAATTCTTAAACCTTGGGTCGAGAGCTGTAGCTATTTTTAGAAATCTCACATTGGTACCTTTTTTGCGTTTTGTCAAATCTGCTGTGAAAGTGTTCTTAAAATGAACATGTGCTGGGTGATCATCTGAGACTGCAGTTACATGAAATATATGGCAGAATGCAGGTAAAACAGAACAGGAGACATGTAATTCTTTCCCTAGGAGTTCAGTCACAAATTTAATTAACACATTATTTTTTTAATGAGCATCATCAGCATGGAAACATGTCCTCTAGAACAGTGGTTGAAGCATGAAGGGGCATACGAATGTTTAACATATCTGGCACATAAATACCTTGCAATGCTGGCTACAAAAGTGCTATGCGGACGCCTTTTCTCACTTTCAGGTGACATTGTAAATAAGAAGCAGGCAGCAGTATCTCCTGTAAATGAAAACAACCTTGTTTGTCTTAGTGATGGGCTGAACAAAAAGTAGGACTGAGTGGACTTGTAGGCTCTAAAGTTTTACATTGTTTTGTTTTTGAGTGCAGTTGTGTAACAAAACAAATCTACATTTGTAAGTTACACTTTCATGATAAACAGATTGCACTACAGTACTTGTAGGAGGTGAATTGAAAAATACCATTTATTTTGTTTATCATCTTTACAGTGCAAATATTTGTAATAAAAATAATATAAAGTAAGCACTGTACACTTTGTATTCTGTGTTGTAATAGGAATCAATATATTTGAAAATGTAGAAAAACATCCAAAATATTTAATAAATTTCAATTGGTATTCTATTGTTTCATAGTGCGATTAATTGCGATTAATTTTTTTTTTAGTTAATTGTGTGAGTTAAGTGTGATTAATCGACAGCCCTAGTCTATATACATATCTATTTAAACAAACATTGTAGTAGATGCTCATTTGATTAACTAGTTTCTTACTATATGTAGTGCTCCTGCCATACTGTGTCTGGACTAGAATGTTCTAACTTTGCACAGAGTTCAAGTATAATATTTCCTAAAAACAAATGGAAGGGGGAAGCAAAAACCTTATAATACAGTACAGACATGAAAGTTATGCAACAGGGAGCAAAGACCAAGCCTCTGCGATTGTGTTGACTGAACACCTCCTGCAAGGTCATGAGAGCCCTTGGTTAAATCAGTGGGAGTTGATGATACTCAGTACCTTGTCATATTGAGGCGATAGGGATATAATATTTTATCTGGGCCAATAGAGATGTATTATATTAATTTTCACAGGCATTTCTGAAACAGATACAAATCCAAATCAGAAACTGCATTAGTCAAGAAGATAATAAATACTTAAAGAAATATGCCAATGGCTTCAGGACTATTATTTAGCTTATTTTAAAATTACTGGGCACTTCTAGATTCTGCAGACTCAATTTTCAACCAGCATCCAAAAATGTGTGTGCACAATTTTCAGGAGCACCTGTTTGTGTAACCCTTTTGCCTAATAGAGAGATATCTCTTTAAGAGACCCATGCGGGGAAGTAGGAGTTAACTGTGTCTGGGTCATTGGTTTTTTTTTTTTTTTTTTTAAACTTTGAATATGTTTAATATGGAAAACCACAGAAGATGGTTTTGTTACAGCTGCACATTTTTCACGGAACATAGATGCAATGACACGTTGGCACCTGGATCACCGCAGCACAGCCAGGAAGCTGTTCACTTGTACTGTACATTCACAATAACGGGCAGCAAGCAGCGCTTGGAATCCAAAAAGAAACTGCACTGTTCTTCCAGCTGAACGATGGAGACAGATGGTTGCTAGGCAGATTAAGCACTCCACATCCAGAAGCTTCTGGAATTGGGTGTGGTAGTTTTGGGTATGCTCCAATAAGTTCCCTGTTGTTAGGGTCAGACTTCATGAGGGCAAGCAGTCAGGGCAGCTGCTTTGCAGAAGGCCATGTGTTCTGTGTGAGTTGGGAGAAGCTAAGCCCAGGAGCAGAAAGCAGGCTATTATCCCTCACTCTGAAGCATTTTGCAGCAAACCCTCTAACAGAAGCCTGGGCAATGCTAATTACAGCAAGGGGAAATTGGGAGAGAAAAATAACTTCTATTTTAATTGTATGCTTTGAATGTTGTTTTGATTTTAGCCAAACTGTTCCAGTTAAATTGTCTCAACTAGTCTGATTCACCAACTTTTCTTTAAATGTAGTAATGGGGAAAGAGTCATTTATATTTTGGTATTCTCAATTTTATATTTTCTTGTAACAGGGTTTTCTTTAAATCTATACACGTAACTGAGGAAGCACTGGGAGGGAGGCAGAGGAACGGGGACATGGAGGGGAGGGGGATAGGGGAGCTTGGCTGCCGGTGGAGTTGGCGCCTATGGCGGGCCACAGGAAATAACTCCGCCATGTGTTTGAGACCCCTGGTTTTGAAGCTACTCTTCCATAGCCAATTTTTTGGGGATCCATTAAACCACATTTTGTATTCTCATGCTGGCTCTGCAAAGCGGTTAACTATGAAACCCTATCCCCAGAGCTGTAAAAACACCATCAAGCTACTCTGAAGCCAAATAAATGCAAGTTGTTGTTAAACAAAGTCAGCCATGTTAACTTCAGCTGCATTTAAAATCAATGGGGAAACAATTAGTTTGTTACACTGGAAAAGACAAAAATAAGTGGAAAAATATGTTGTTCGCAAACAATAGAGACAAAAAACCCTGCACTGGACAGTCTATTTTTATGGGGGGAAATCCCCATCATCATTCAAGATAATGCAAAATAAATGAAAAGTCTAAAAGTTAAAATAGTGATCTAGGAATAAGGAGATCCAGGGGCCACTTCCAGTTATGCCACTGATTCTCTGTGTTCTGCAGTTACTAATCTTTCTGAGCCTGATTCTCAGTTACTCTATGGACTCTTTATGCCACTCTGGCAACATAAAAGGGCCTTCAAGTGGGGAAAAAACAACATCCTGAGTATGTGTCCTACCTAGCTGGGGCAGAGCTGACACTTCTTCCAGCCCAGCTGCTCCAATTTATACAGGGTCTAAAAAGCCCTTGCCTAGCCTCTCCATCCTGCCTCATGTATAGAAATGGAGCAACTGAGAATCAGGCTCTCTGTTTCCTCAGCTGTAAAGTAGGAATGATAATACTTATGTACATATCAGTGGGGTCATGAGGCTTAATTAGCAAATGTTTGTAAAGCACTCTGAGGTCCTCAGATGGAGGGTATTGCAGAAGTGGAAAATATTTACTCAAGTAAAACAAAATACATTAATCAAATCAATAATAAATAGTGCTTTGCACTTCTATAGCAAGGTGTAATGCAAATATCTCAGATTGCTTCAGAGATATTAATTAATTTAGTCTCACAATAGCCCCATGGTGCAAGGAAGTATTATGCCCAATTTACAGATGGAGAAACAGAGGCACAGAGAGCTTAAGTGACTTGCTTACAATCACATCGTTCATCTCAAGGAGAGCTGGTAAAATAACCCAGCACTCATGACTCCCAGTTCTCTGCTCTAGCTGCTAGACAACACTCCTTCCAAATGAATAAAATTATCAGAAGCATTTAAGAAAATCTGCCAGAAATAAAACACTACACATCCCTCAGTTGATCCAATTATCTCTCTCTAAAAAAAGTTTTTTAACACCTCCCACACATAACAGCAATTTGGCAACGTTAACAGTGCATAATCAAGAAACAGGAGGCTGTGCTATTGGGTAATGTATATCCCATTCTGTGTATGAGATTTTTTACTTCATTTTAATAAATATAAATGTTTGGAAATGTTTAATTTTTAAGTGTCTACTGGACTATTTGTCATAATACTACTCATTGTATTAGCCTAATATAGTTGCTACAAATGTCTCACTGCAGAAACATCTGTAGGTAGATTGTACAATTCCTGGTGATGAGGGTAGATTTTTGCATCTTTGTCGCTCTGATAGTTATTTTTCTGAAGGTGAAGAGCAACATGGGCAAGTAGTTAAAGCATGGGACTGGGAGTTAGATTTTCTGTATTCTACTCCAGGCTTTACTGACTTACTGTGTACTTTATTATCACTCACAGTACCTTATTGTATCACAATTAGAAAATGGCATTGGGAAACTTTGCACTCTGACTAGTACCTCTGGTGATATCCGAGCATAACACCCAGAATATTGTTGTAACTTGGCGTCTTATTGGTTTAAAGGCCTGATGTTCAGTTATGATAAGTGGATTGTGAAATAAATGTATCTGCTGTATCTAAGAAACACTAACTGCTTGTTGTCTCACTGCTGAAATGAGAACACCCTTATATTGTAAACTTATGAAATGGCTACAGATGTATCTATAATCCTATTGTATGTAGACACCTTGATACTACGGTGATTGGCACATTAGACAGGCCTACACAGATATGTAGTAGATGGGGTCTTTTATCACATCTGCAATGATAGTGCTGTAGTCTGGATTAGAATCATAGAATCATAGAATATCAGGGTTGGAAGGCACCTCAGGAGGTCATCTAGTCCAACCCCCTGCTCAAAGCAGGACTAATCCCCAACTAAATCATCCCAGCCAGGGCTTTGTCAAGTCTGACCTTAAAAACTTCTAAGGAAGGAGATTCCACCACTCCCTAGGTAACACATTCCAGTGTTTCACCACCCTCCTAGTGAAAAAGTTTTTCCTAATATCCAACCTAAACCTCCCCCACTGCAACTTGAGACCATTACTCCTTGTTCTGTCATCTGCTACCACCGAGAACAGTCTAGAGCCATCCTCTTTGGAACCCCCTTTCAGGTAGTTCAAAGCAGCTATCCAATCCCCCCTCATTCTTCTCTTCCGCAGACTAAACAATCCCAGTTCCCTCAGCCTCTCCTCATAACTCATGTGTTCCAGTCCCCTAATCATTTTTGTTGCCCTCCGCTGGACTCTTTCCAATTTTTCCACATCCTTCTTGTAGTGTGGGGCCCAAAACTGGACACAGTACTCCAGATGAGACCTCACCAATGTCGAAGAGAGGGGAACGATCACGTCCCCCGATCTGCTGGGCAATGCCCCTACATATACATCCCAAAATGCCATTGGCCTTCTTGGCAACAAGGGCACACTGTTGACTCATATCCAGCTTCTCGTCCACTGTAACCCCTAGGTCCTTTTCTGCAGAACTGCTGCCGAGCCATTCGGTCCCTAGAATGTAGCAGTGCATGGGATTCTTCCGTCCTAAGTGCAGGACTCTGCACTTGTCCTTGTGGAACCTCATCAGATTTCTTTTGGCCCAATCCTCTAATTTGTCTAGGGCCCTCTGTATCCTATCCTATAATGATATCCTATTCTATAATGATAGAAAATGTGGACCCAATGTGAGATAGAGGGAGCCAGAAGGGGCCCAATACAAATATCCTTGTGACACAAGAACCCCTCAATGCTGCTATGTACATTCTGGTAACCAAAGAATGTTATGTGAAGTCATAAATGAAAGGCAGGGTCACTCTGGTCAGTAATATCATTGTCAAATGTATGTACAGATACTGTAAGAAGTTACATATCTATACTGAAAACATTTTAAAGTCTGTGTGAAGGCAGGGTTGACAAACCGGTTTTCAGTCAGACAAAAGATGTTTATTCAAGTGTCTGTTTGGCAGCATGTAAATTAAGCATTGTAAGATAACACAATAGATGGACATTCACATTCAAAGTCAACAGGGAAGAGCACACAGCTAAAACAAGCAATGGTTGGGTTATATTGTCTCTGAGTACATATAATTAACTTTGGAGATATAAGGAGAAGGCAAAAAGGATATCCCCTTATCCTGCACCTAGGAAGTAAACTGGCAGTGTGTTTATATTAATCAAAATGGGATCACAATCAGCTTTGGCTGAAGATGCTGCAGAAGGCTGCGGGTGAGATAAACTTATTTAGACAGGAGGTTAACCTGTTAAGTTTAGTCTCTAGAAAGCATGTTATGATTTTGTTTTTTTATACGTAATCTTTTGTTTACATTATCCTTACACACTATTTCTTGAATCTTTGGTAATAAACTTATCCTTGTTTTCACTATAAATATATCTAAGTGCTGTGATATTAAACAAAGTGCTGATCCTGAGTTGAATCATACAAGCTGGTATGTACACTGTTCCCTTGGGGACAGGAGACCTGCTTTTTCTGTGAGTGTTCAGTGCATCTGAGGTTGGACACTACAGGGGAACACTTATAAGGCACTTGGGGAGTAAGAGAAAAATCAGGGCCAGATATTTTAGGGTGAAAGGAACTGCTTATCCACCTAGTTCCTCTCCTTCCTAAGGTTAAGAATGACTAGTTTTCAAAAGTTATGTCTGTGCTGTACATAGCCTTGTAACTACTATAATTTTGTTTTCTGTGTACAGCACTGTGATAAGTCCCACTTATTGAGTGTGTTACCCACTGTAAACTTTCTCCACAGAGACTACAATGGTAAACTAATAATGAAAAAATCAGGTGTTCTGGCGCATCACACCTCAACCCTCTGAAACATGCCTTCTACATTACTGTCCTTTGGTCATTCTCCTGTTCCTCCCTCAAGTCATGTCTCTGGGCAGAGTTCCTTATGTCCACTGGCTCCCTGATGCCTTTTGAGGAGCAGTGGGCACTCTCTGCTCAGGGTCCCCCTCTGGATCCCTGATTTTTATTTGTTGCTCCCTGAAATTATATGATGCCTGGGTCTGGTGGCTCCTCCCTTTAAGATGAAGGAGGGAGGGGCTCCTGCCTATCCCCAGTGCTTCAGTAGGTGCACTATGATGGGGTGTCTACCGCACACAAGGCCTGACTAGGCAAAAAAAGGCCAATTAACTCTGTGATAGGCTGAACCTGGAGAAGAGTCAGGGCTGATAAGTCCTAATGGCTGATGAAACCCAGGTGGGGGAGGAGCTGGGCTAGGCATAAAGAGAGGAAGTTGGTGGTAAGGGGGAGGAATGGGTCTCTTTAGAGAGGATAGGTGTTGGTAAGAGAAAAGGAGGAGTCCTAGGGGAACAAACCCTGGGATCCTGCCTGGGAATATAGACTTTGGCAAGAACACGAGAGAGTGTGAAGTAGCCATGCGGAGCAGAGGAGGCTCCAGTGGTAACCTGGGGTAGGGTGGACAGGTATTTGGTGTTTGACCATAAAGTCTGGTCAAAAAGGGGACCTGACAGTGTCCAGTTAGATCTACTGACTGGACACCGAAAGTCAGTTACTGTGGGTGGGGGAGGCACTTGGTCATCATCTGCACCATTCCCTACTCAGATGGGGCTGTCTCTTACTTGCATCGGGCGGCTGCAGCTCCTAGCCCTAGCTCTGCAAGTGAGTCCCTCCTGACCTGGGGAGAGGTGGGGTAGGAGGAGTGTCTTTGGGGAAGAGGTGGGGCAGGTGTGAGGCTTTGGGGGGGAAGAAATGGATGTGACACTGTACCTCCAAGCAGCACCCTGGAACCTCCATATTCACCACTGTCATATAATTATGATATGGTTTGTACAAAATATGCCTTGTGAGTAGGATGACCAGATAGCAAATGTGAAAAATCATGACTGGGGTGGGGGGTAATAGGTTCCTATATAAGAAAAAGCCCCGAATATCAGGACTGTCCCTATAAAATCGGGTCGTCTGATCACCTACGTACTCGTGAGGTATCATTTTCAAAGTCTTGAACTGTTGAACATATGTGCTATCATTGTTTGTGAAGTTATGAAGTTTTACTATGTGTGTGTGTTATTGAAATATGTTGTGAGTTTGGGAACACCCACAACCAGCCTTTAAGGCACAACAATGGAGTAGCCAGAGGTGCTGATGGCCCATTAAAGGGAAGCCACACTCCCAACAACTATCCCAGGAACTGTATACAATGGAGACTTCTCAGAGAGAGTATATATACAATGGAGGCTGCTTGATCCACATCATAGCAAAATATCTTTCCAGCAAGCTGGAAGAAACTATAAAAGAAGGGGAGTGACATCATGACTTGGCCTCACTCCCCCCACAACTCAACACCTGGAAATAGGTCTGCGGGACAAAGATTTTGAACTGGGGAGGTGGTCCTGTGATGGAGGAGAGTTCCAGCCTGTATGTGACCTGTTTGTACTATTGATCAGGGTTAGACACCGCTTGACCCAAATCCTGTTTAGTTTATAAAACTAAGACTATGAATCTGTTTTATTTCTTAGGTAATCAACTTTGATCTCTATGCTCACTACTTATGATCACTTAAAAATCTATCTTTCTGTAGTTAATAAATCTGTTTTGTATAAACAGTCTGTTTTGGTTGAAGTGCTTGGGAAATCTCAGCTCTGTGTACAAAGGCTAGTGTATGTCCTTTCCACGTTGAGGGAGGGGTGGATTGGGTAATGAACTTACACTGGTCAGGCTTCTGACCAAATCAAGATGGTATATTCCGAGGGTGCAAGGCTGAGGAGCTAGGGGAATTGGCTGGAACCTCTCTATTGTTGGTTCATGAGTGGCTGGGAGAAGCATTCATGTAACTCAGTTGGGTGTGTTCCTGCCTGTGGATATCTGTGTACGTGCAGTACCTGCCAGAGGTTTGTAGCTTGTCACAGCATCACAGTGTGAGAGGGATACCCCAGGTTGGTGGGACAGAGGTCTCAGCAGTCCCACAGTTCAGGTCACACCCCAGGAAAAGGTGGAGTGGGGGAGGTTCCATATCTCCTGCTGGAGTGTCCGGTTTTTAAATATTACAAAGTTGGCAACCCTAACCTGAGGGGGCAGGAAAGGGTGCAGAAGACAGAGGAGAGAATGTAGGAAAGAGCCCAGGGAAACAGTGACAGGGTCTGAAATTGGGTAGACTGTGGTTGCTGGGGCACAGGATTCCTGGGCTGGGATCTGGAGTAGATGGTGGGCCTGGATTCCCCTACTAGCCACTGGGAAAGTGGTACAGTCTGGGCAGTGAATTGGAAGACTGGCTGAGACAGTTAGGGACTGTGATACCCTGGAAGGGGAATACTATAGTGACCTGGCGGGAAGGCCAAGCCACGAAGAGGGAGCACACTGTCATAAGGAGGGAGTAACCGGACCTCAGAGAGAGAGACCACAGGGTGAGCAACTGAAGGAGGGGGCATCAGACTGGTCAAAAGCTAAGCTCCAATGAGTCACATGGAGGTGTCCCTGAAGTGAGTAATGCACGCTGTCACATCCACCTTAATATTTATAGTCTGTGTGAAGGAGCAGCTGCAATTTTCTGAGGCAGAGTTAATGTAGTATATTACAAATGAGACACATGGTCTAGTCTCTCTCATGGAAAGCTTACTTTTTGTTTTGTTTTCCCTCCGTCTAAAATAAGTTATTCAGATTGAAGCTATATGGTTCTTATTTGTACATGGAAAAAAGGTAATATTATTCCACAAACACATTCATTTTAGGGCTAACTTGTGCCCTCCAATTTCTGAGATGTGCACTGATAGTCAAATAAAGGAAGCTCTGGAATGGTCTAATGCTGGTTTTTAAGAACTCACAACAGACAGTATGGAGCTTTAACAATACAGTAAATGTATTCTAAAATCAAAATTAAGATTTTTTTTTCTGCGTAGTACTGTGCAAGCAAAATATTTCTGAGAAAAAGGAAAAACTAATTAGAACACCTTAAGAATATGGGTCAGTTGGTAATAAAATTGATGCCATCAAGCCAGTGATAGGATATTTAAAGGAGACACAGAGTAGCTGGAGTTGAAGTGGATCCTCTTTTGTGGGGCAAAATGACCTTAGAAAAAAATTGCTTTAAGACATCGGAAGGATTTGGGTTTGTGTGTTGTCCCGGACATAATGTCATAATTTCCATTTAGTTCATATAACTTCGAAGTCTTACCTGTGCAGTTAATGAATATATCTTTAGACAATTTGTGTTCTGAAAGCCATTATCTAATCTTGATGTAATTAGCCTTTTCTGCTGAATTATTGGGAAACTGGAAATCTAATTTGCATATGTCTCAAATTTTCCTCATTATATATTAGCACCTCATTGATTAGGATTAAAACACCCATTTATTCCATTTAATACTGCCACCTTGCTTTTACTTATTGTAATTTTTAAAATTCAGAAGAATTCTGAACCTAAAACATAAGAACCTGTACCTTATTTCTACATCATCTGGTGTTTCTCATTTTCATGTAGAGTGTCCTTTATCGAGATCATGTTCTGCATTGGAAATCTACATGGAGACGATATTAAGGTGTGTGTGCCCATTTGTGACTGTCCTTGTTGTCACGCTGCTTTCCCTGTGAACTAGTCCTTCCAAGGGTACAAATAATCCAAGTTTAGGGGGCACTGATAGGGTGGAGGTATATGTGTATTATTGTCCCATTCTCGAGCTGAGAGGCTGGTCAAAGTTTGGGGCTCTGGGGGTGTTCCAGTTGGGAATAGAAATAGGCATTTCTTTGCAGTTTTGTTTAGCTACGAAGAAGGTACACACAGTGCACGGGGCATTTGACCCGGGGAAGCCAGAAGGGTTTAAACTACGTCCAGGTCTAGGCCAGGCCCAGGTGGCATCTCAGGCGCATGCTGACCTGAGTGGGGACGCAGACACAGGCAAGGTGTGACGAGAGGGACCACACCACTGCTCGTGACAGGAGGAGAACCGTGGCTCCAGCCTTGGCGTCTCAGGGGATGGACCCATGACAACAGGGGTTCCTAGCCACCAGCTGGGACCTGTTGGTGGCACGTGCTAGGGAGCTGCGGCCAGAGGAGACAGTGGGGCCCGGCATCCCCCGCTACAGTGAGGGGTCAGGTCCTGGGGTTCCCCAGCGGGTACTGCTCTCCCCCTCCCTGCAGGGGGCGCTGCTCTCACTTCCCCTTCCTCCTTCCAGGGGGCGCTACTATCCCGCCTCCTCCCACCTATCTTCTTTTCGCACCCGCTTCCTTTTACTCCCACCTCCTGAGTCTGCGGTGCGGTCGTCTCGAGTTAGCTCCGCCCCTTTGTAACTCACTCGCCAAATCCGAAACGCACACTGATTGGTAGACCTGCTTGTCAATCCCGCGTTCGCCCCACCTCACTTCCCTGCTCGGGGCGGGTTGGGCGGCCAAGCAGGGTTTAATCTTCCGGGGCGCGAAGATTGGTGTATAGGAATGTCAATCGTCGATTAGCTCCACCCCTCACAGTCAGGTAGCACGGAAGATGGCGGCGGCTGCGGCTGCGGAGGCCGGTTGGGTTCTGTGAGGGGGAAGGGGGATTGCGGGGTCCGATGCCGGAGGCCGCCGGGCCGTGGCGGAGGGGGGAAGCGGCCGCTGGGGGCGCTCGCCAGAGACCCTGAGAGCCAAGTCCCCGTGTCCGGCGTTGAACGTTGGGGCCTGGAGCGGGCGAGATGCGGTGGCGGCTCTGCGGCGGGAGCGGGCAGCGGCGGGGGGCGCTGCTGCCCCTCGGACCCGGGCTCGGGCTCGGGCTCAGGCTTTTTTTCCTCTTGCTGCTGCTGCTGCTGGAAGACGGCGAGGCGGCTCCGCTTCCGCAAACAGGTGCAGGTGAGAAAGGGGTCGGAAGCACCTCGCGTAAGGGGGTCCGGAGCCAGGGGAGCAGGGCGCGGTGGGATGAGGGGCGAGACAGGTGGGGGGAGAAGGGGGGACCTGCTGTGCGGGGGGGCTGGGGATGAGAGATCTGCTCTGGATGTGTGTGAGGGGGGAGAGATTTGGTGTGCAAGGGGGTCAGAGGGGTTACGGGGATGGGGGGGAGGAGAGACCTGCTGTGCGCGGGGACTGGGGCGGACTGTGGGGGCGGAGAGACCCGTTGTGTGATGAGGTTATGGGAGGAAGGAGGAGGAGGGAGACGTGCTGTGTGAGGGGGCTGTGATGTGTAGTGGTTTGAGGGGGTTGGTCGGGAGCGATGAGGCAGATCTGGAAGGGAGTAAACTGGGAGGAGCGGTAAGGAGGGGAGTAAGACACCCACCGTAATCCTTGCCCAGGTGTTCATTGTGATTTGGGGAGGACAGGAAGGCTGCAGTCTTGGGGGCTAGGTGATCCATGGTGGGGGTGGGAAAGCAGGATCAAGTGTATCCAGTAAATTCTCCCAATATAATTTTGGTAACATTTGTGCTATTTGGAGTCAGGGAGGAGCTGCTCCCCTTCCTTGTTCCACCTACAGGGTGTCACATTTAGCTAGGTGTGTTGTTATGGTATGTGCTAAGGGTTTTACCTTCTCTGAAGCATCAGGTATTGGCTATTGACCGACTCAGAATCCTAGATTAGATGGTCCGGTGTTCTGATCCAGTTGCACAAATCATGTGCTTGTTTCATTATTAAATGTTGTCTTACTATTTATCTAAGTCTCTGGAGCTGTTGAATTTTGTGGTTTCAGAGTAGCAGCCGTGTTAGTGCGTATCCGCAAAAAGAACAGGAGTACTTGTGGCACCTTATCTATTTACACAGTTTTAAGTTCTTTGTATGGCTTCTACCTCTGTTGCCCACAGCTATGAGACCTTTGTGTGATTCTCTCTTTTTTTCTAATTTTGGGAATGAATCACTGAGACTAACAGGCAGAGAGGGTGGAGGCGCCCTAGTACAGATGTTGCTTACCCTGTTTCTGGCCAGATTGCTGTAATTTTTTTACTTGCTGCTTGTAGTTTACCTTTGCCTGTCACACTTGTTTGCTGGCTGTCAGCCTCCATTGGGTTTTCCTCCTATTTTCCTGTACGCCAATTTAAAATATGGTTTGGAGGAAAAAACCACTCTGTGTTGGTAGTATAATTTGGTTTTAAAAATCTTTCTAGTGGTGATGGGAATGATGTAGCTTATTTATTTATTTTATTATATTAGGGGCTAGAAGCCCTAAGTGAGCCCGGGACCCCACTTTGCTAGGCACTGTACAAAAGCATAGTAAAAATGGTCCCTGCCCCAAAGAGCTTTCAGTTGAAATAGACAATATGGTCAAAGTGTGGGAGAAAGAGATTGGCATCTGATGGACAGAGATTATATGCTTTGTCCAAGGTCCCACAAGAATTCTGTAGCAAAACTGGGGACTGAACTCAGTTCCCCTCTATTTTAGGCCAGAGCCATAACCAAAAAACCACCCTTTCTCCTGAATTTTCTTCTGAGTAAGTAATTCTAAATTGTTTATAAAGCACTTTTTTAGTTTATGTAAAGATGAATATTTGAAGAGGAGAAATTGGTAAATGTATATGCTGCTTAAGAACGGAATGGCAGTTTTCTCACCTGTGAATTTTAGGAAGGTTATCCAAATAGGATAAATTTGTCAACAGGCTGTATGACTTCTACATGGCAAATTCAGTTTTGTGATTTTTCCTTCCTTTCCTAACTGGAATGCAGGGTTTGTTTTTCTAGAGTGATCTCAAAAGCAGAGGACTTTTCCTGATTATGTTGGACTCATTCTCAAAGTATCTCTGTTTTGTTTTTTTGTTTAAGTTCCTCTTTACTATCAGTATTATGCAGTATATCTTACAAAGTTAGAAACTCAAAACATTAGTTTTTAGTGCTAATAACAAGCTTCATCCTCAGTCTGGAAGATTGGGGCCAAAACTGAATAGATGCTATATGGGATATACTAATAAAGATGTATTAATAACAACAACCTAAACATGATGTGCCATGTACAGTGCAGTTAAAGAGATACTAATGTATAGAGCCCTTCGCTTGAGAAACAAAGTTATTACTGAATGGAGTATTGTAGCTCTGCATGAATTCAGTGTTAGACCAAAAGACTTTGAATACTTAATAGACCAGTTGAACTCAACCTTTTTCGTACAGAGAATGCCAGGTGTCAGTAGATCACAACTACCACTTCCCATTTGGTGACCCCCAACTTGAGTTTTCATGTTCTGTCTCTGGAAGTAAGCATTCAAAGCAAGCCAGTGCTGATCAGTTTAGTATTCTGCAAGAGTAGAGGAATGTTCAACATGGAAAATTCTGGGGTCTTCTCTGAGCTTAACCAAAAGATTGATTTTTGCCATGAGAAAGTCAGTGAACTTTGGTGTGGAAAGGGGAACTGCTGATGTTGCCTAGCCAAATCCAGGGTTGTGAGTTCAATCCTTGAGGGGGCCACTTAGGGATCTGTGGCAAAAATTGGGGATTGGTCCTGCTTTGAGCAGGGGGTTGGACTAGATGACCTCCTGAGGTCCCTTCCAACCCTGATATTCTATGATTTCTTTGCATAAAATAGTGGAGGTGTGCATTGGTCTTACCCCTTAATAAATGTCAAAACTGTTACAGTATCATAGTACCTTTTTCAGTTCCACTGGCATCCTCTTTACTTCCAAAGCTGCTTAGCGTATTCACTGAACAATGTGTTCAAATGGCTTGGTGAGTAAGAGACTGACTTCTAGTCCCAAGGCTGCTATGAGAGTTTCTGTCATGGCTCAAATAAATTGGTTAGTCTCTAAGGTGCCACAAGTACTCCTTGTCATGGCTCAGGCACTGTCAGTGTAAATATCAGTACAGCAGTACCAATCCAGCAGCAAGAACCAGTTGTTAGAAAGCTTTCCTTTTTTTCTCCTGTAGAATAGCCTGGCAGTGAACAAAAAAATTGGCAGTCCTCACGCATGAGCCCTTCTCACTTGCACCAAACAAATGCTAAAAATTGGGTAGAAGACCCATCTGTAATTTTATCCTGTTGTATTGAGTAGCTCTGTTCCCAAACATCTGCAGCCATGTCACAAATTCATCAGGTGACTGCATCATGAAGAGAAAGTGCTTTGACTGACTGACAGCAGTAGATTCCAACACAACATTTAATGACATTTGAAACAGTCTGCAGTGTTTCCCATGTTTTGAAGCTAGCAGCTTTCATTATTTGCAGTGACAAAGTATGATGCTCAGGGGGAAGTCGTGCTTACAAAATTGCTGCTGTTAAGTCATATAGGTTTGTAAATCTGTAAGCTTTTGCTTGAATGATTCAGTCGGTTTCTTTCATAAAGATGGATGATTGGTCTCCAGCAAGCTCAGTTGTCCCTCTTTTTAATGTCTATATGCATGCCTCAGAATCCTTTGCCAGCTATTGTGACTGGTCCTTTGAAGAATTTCGGTTGCTAACAAGCATTCTTGGGGGGGGGTGGTGTTTGTGTGTGCATGCGTGCCCTGAGGCCATGAGAGGTAAGTGAGGAAGGGGTGGGAAAAACTGCTCTGTTGCCAGACTCTCTTGAATAGTGTAGGGAACAGGTACTGTAATCAAGTTAACTTCCCTTTGAAGCTAAAACTGAAGACAAATTACAGGCAGTTCCTAGCAAGACAGATGGACAAAAAGATTACATTGGACACATGACTAGAAAAAGTTGAATTCCGTATTAAAAATAACGCTGCATTTTGTGGCATCATGGAAACATGCTAAATTCCATGACCACAGAATTGCAGAGTCGCCATGGCCTTGATTGAGATGAATGAGGCAGTTCATACCTCTTGGAGTTACTGTTTTTCAGGCTGTTTGGAGACTCAGACAGCCATTCCTGCATCAATTTATATTTGGCTCAGATTTTTGACGTTATCTTCCCAACCATAAGGGTTAAAAATACACTTTTTTTTTTTTTAAAACAAACCAACCAACTAAAAAGGGTGTCAAGGTTCCTCCCCCACTCTGAACTCTAGGGTACAGATGTGGAGACCTGCATGAAAAACCTCCTAAGCTTATCTTTACCAGCTTAGGTCAAAACTTCCCCAAGGTACAAAATATTCCACCCTTTGTCCTTGGATTGGCCGCTACCACCACCAAACTAATACTGGTTACTGGGGAAGAGCTGTTTGGACGCGTCTTTCCCCCCCCAAAATACTTCCCAAAACCTTGCACCCCACTTCCTGGACAAGGTTTGGTAAAAAGCCTCACCAATTTGCCTAGTTTTAGAGTAACAGCCGTGTTAGTCTGTATTCGCAAAAAGAAAAGGAGTACTTGTGGCACCTTAGAGACTAACCAATTTATTTGAGCATGAGCTTTCGTGAGCTACAGCTCACTTCATCGGATGCATACCTTGGAAACTGTAGCAGACTTTATATACACACAGAGAATATGAAACAATGCCTCCTCCCACCCCACTGTCCTGCTGGTAATAGCTTATCTAAAGTGATCATCAAGTTGGGCCATTTCCAGCACAAATCCAGGTTTTCTCACCCTCCACCCCCCCCCACAAATTCACACTCCTGCTGGAATATTAGGGTGGACGCCTGGAAATAGACTGCATATTTAATGGAGAGTCAATGTTAAGAGCAAAGCATTGAGTGTGGTGTGTTCGTAACCACCTACATGGGGCTGTTGCATTTTGTACTAGTTGAAGCTCTTTCAGAGTATGGCTTCATTTCTAGTTAGAACCTGCAGTAATCTAGTTTGGTGATCACTGTGGCCAGATGTATGCCTCATAGGATGAGGCATAATCTTCTAGACATCTGTAAGTGGAAGTGAAAGACTCTCTCAGTCATGGGCAGTTAGGAAGTTGAGAAGGACCACGGGGACAACTTTACAATCAATTGGCTGGTGCCCCTGACAATAGGCGATGTTATTGAGGAGGCAAGTCCTTAAAAGCATTTCCTTCTTAGAACTAGTGTCTGCTATGTCTTGCCTTGGTTCATCTTAAGTTAGCTGCTTTTGAAGTAGGTGCTGATCTTCAGTAGGTCTTGGAAGAGCTGGGAGACGATGGTGTTGAAATCTGCCATTAGGAGATGTGAACTGTGTATTGGTAGAATTTCAACTTGTGTTGTCTACCCAGCTTTCTTCAAGTTGAGGAATTGTAGTTGAATCTCTTTTCTACCTCTGATGGTTATCACTTACTATTATATCTAATTTAAATTGTGAAGCACTCGGAGTTAATTTCTGCGAGTCCAATGCCATATCTGCCCCATTATACAAGTAACAAAATGGGATATTTAGTAATCTTCAGCTAGGTGCTATAGAATTTGTATATTCTTGGAACTAAGCTGTTTAGGTGGTTAATCAGGCTTTTTGTAGCCTTTGCAGGGAAAAGGGAAGGATTAGAGCCACAACTATCAAAGTAGATAAGATTATACATCCTGCCGTATTATATGCTAGCACATGCTTCTGTTCTTAAATGTCTTAGGGTTCACCCAACTAGGGAGGTGGTAATTTCAAGGGCATGCGTCTGCAAAATGTACTTAATCTGTAATCTGTGTGTGAAGTTTAATTCACAGCTTCATGGATCACTATTCTCTCACAATGTATCAACAGCAGATGCTGTTTCAATCCTTGCTCAACTGCAGCAGGATCCACATGGCCAATGACAGGCTAGGGTGCTTTAGATATACACTCTGGTTTGCTGTGCAGTAAATTGCCATATAGACAAGCCCTTTAACATCTGAGTTTTAAAAAGCCTGTGTGAGAGGTTCAGATATAACCTAATAAAAACTCCTGTATGTGGTTATAACTTTGTTATATTCTGGGCACATTGAAATGAGGGAACATGTTTAGTTTCCACTTGAAATAGTTTCAGTGATCTGAAATATTATTTTTTCAAAATACTAACATTGTGCTGAAGTTACCACATCAGCAGAAGTCAGATAAATTGATAGTGTATTTTCTTACTAAGTACCAGTTGCTAATAGATGTTTGCAGTACAATATAAGACAAATAAGAGCTACCTGAAGCTGTATGAAGAGCGTGTTTTAATTTTCTTTACTTTTTAAAAGAGATTGAACTTCAGGTTACATTCCTTCACCAGTTCCTGTTAACCTGTGCTTGTTGCTTGATTGCAGTGTGTCAGAAGATGATGAATGGTGTTTTCTGAGTAACAGACCTAGTGTAAAACATATAAATGCTGTAATTTTAAGGGCTGTTTGATTTTATTATGCAATGATATAGTCTATTGTGCCACTGCAGAAATAGCTGTTAAGGGCATTATCATGAGAAAAATTGTTATTTTTGACTAAGAGTTGCTCAACAGAGTACAGGAGAAAAAATGCAGGATGACAGGAATGGGGCGCGCAACGGAATGCGCTTCAGAGTCTGTCATTCTGAATCTAGGACAGTCCACTGATGGTATTGTTTTGTTTTAACCTACAAATCAGGCCTTATCAAGAATATGTATTGTGACATAGTTTTAAACAGGCTAACTGGTTTAAGGTCCTAGCCTGTCATCTATATGCATTGAAAACTCAGGGACTTGAGTAAGAAAATACTAGGAATGGCACCATCATGTTTCCATGTCTATGCATGCTATGGTTCTGTAGCTATTTAGATAGATCTTAAAATGTATTTTGGAGACTTTGTAGAACAAATAAAGGTCTGATATGGTCCTTCTCCTGAACTGCTAACAATCTAAGAATCAAAAGTCATGTCAATGAAGAAGTCAGGTAGAATTTCCAGAATATTTCTCCATTTGAAAACAATTGCTAACATGGAAGAAAAGTCGAAGCCCCTGTAGTTTCTCACCAATAGGTCTCCTGTTTGGATTTACACTTTACCCCAGAGCCATTGACATTTGCAAAACCATATAATCAATTTTACAGATACACATGAGATTGCACGCTTCAAACATGTGCTCTCAGTAATACCTTGATAATACAAGCCCTCAAATAATACATTGTCCAGAAACAGAGAGGCCTGATACTTATAAGTATGAAGTAAGTGAACTGAAAAACCAAAGAATGGCCACAGAACTACCTGGAACACCTATCTAAGTATTTCAGAATAATAGACTACTCTGGATCTGACTCAGTGTCAGAAAAAAAAAAAAGAAAGAAAGCTGTTGTCCACTATCACATTAGTATTGTGATGTTAACTCTTAGTAGTAATATTGCTCACTCCCTACATGCTCCCCCCAATTCACCATGCTTACGGATTCTATTTGTGTCCTCCATTGGGCCCCACAAGCTACCATTGCCCTGTTTTAATCCTAAGTGTGTAGATGCATATGTGAAATAAGCGTTCCCTTCAGGTTTTTACCTTGCTCAGTGCATGTTCAGTTGATACTCTTATGACAACTTCAAGATTAGTGCTGTAGTAGCTTACCCGCATTCTGCCATATTTCATGTTGCATCAGTTTTGGATGATGACCCAGCACATGTTCATTTTAAGAACACTTTCACTGCAGATTTGACAAAAGGCAAAGAAGGTACCAATGTGAGATTTCTAAAGATAGCTACAGTACTTGACCCAAGGTTTAAGAATTTGAAGTGCTTTCCAAAAGCTGAGAGGGGCGAGGTGTGGAACATGCTTTCAGAAGTCTTAAAAGAGCAGTATTCCAATGCAGAAACTACAGAACCTGAATCACCAACAAAGAAAATCAAATTTCTGCTGGTGGCATCTGACTCAAATGATGAAAATGAACATGCGTTGGTCTGCACTGCTTTGGATCGTTATTGAGCAGAACCCATTATCAGCATGGATGCATGTCCTCTGGAATGGTAGTTGAAGCATGAAGGGACACATGAATCTTTAGCGCATCTGACATGTAAATATCTTGCGACACTGGCTACAAGAGTGCCAATGCCTGTTCTCACTTTCAGGTGATGTAAACAAGAAGTGGGCAGCATTATCTCCTGCAAATGTAAACAAACTTGTTTGTCTGAGTGATTGGCTGAACAAGAAGTAGGACTGAGTGGACTTTGTTTTGTTTTTGAATGCAGTTTTTTGTACATTATTCTACATTTGTAAGTTCAACTTTCCCGATAAAGATATAGTATTACAGTACTTGTATTAGGCAAATTGAAATACTATTTTTTTTACTGTGTAAATATTTGTAATCGAAAATAAATATAAAGTGAGCACTGTACACTTTGAATTCTTTGTAATTGAAATCAATATATTTGAAAATGTAGAAAACATCCCCAAATATTTAAATAGATGATATTCTATTAACAGCTCGATTAATTGTGATTAATTTTTTAGTCGCTTGACAGCCCTCCTTGAAATGTATACATCTGAATTTTTATTAAAAACATTAACTGAAACAATAGCATAACTTTCCATCGAATGTGTAGGATTGCAATAAAATGAATTTGGCTGAGAGGGAGACAGTCAACCCTGATATATAGGCTGAATGATTAACACAGTGTTCACTTTTATTTGCAAATAACTTTACTGTTAACTACGGATGTTCAACATAGATCTGTACACTGTGGGTTAGAACATTTCTTGTGTGTATGCAGCTTCCAGTATACTGTACCCTACAATATGTTTTTTATTTGCCTCTTTATTTCTAATAGAAGAAAGTGGTGAAAATCTGATCTGTGCTTATAAGCTCATAGCATTGTATTTATATGTAAAGATCATAGCGTCTAACCACCACATAATGCTGTAAGATTTTTTGAAAAAATCATATTTTGTGTATTAATGACTTACAATCGAATATGTTGCACAGATGTCATTTTGGAAAGTAACATATTTGCTTTTGCGGGCATTACCTTCAATTATAAAATTGTCTGACTTATGTTTAAAGTAATGTTAAGTTAATCATGGTAACCGTGTGGTAATAGGAACACACTGGATTTTGTATTTATATTTAGTGATTTTAGTGCAGTAGTAGTGAAGCAATATTCTTCCATGGCATTCATCATGCAGAGATGAAAGCTTTCAGTTCCCCCAAATAAGACCAAATTTTGAAGCTTCTAGTCACATTTTTAAGTAGCATTTATTCATCTGTTATCCTAAATGCCTAAAAGTTGCAGTCCATAGTGGCTTAAAAGAAAATAGTTGAAGTGAAGCATATGTATTTCACCTTTTATTTTGTAATGTTGGGAATTACAGAGCTCTTCCTTCCCCCTCCCTCTAGAATTTCTGTGCTCAGCTCTCTATTCTGAGGTGAAAAGAAAAGGAGTACTTGTGGCACCTTTGGCACCTCTAAGGTGCCACAAGTACTCCTTTTCTTTTTGCGAATACAGACTAACACGGCTGTTACTCTGTATTCTGAGGTGGTCATCTTCTACCGCTTTTTTCTTCCCCCTTCACTAGCTTCCCCAGTTGATTGCTGTAGCTTCACATTCTTCCTGTAGCTTGGGAAGTATAAGTAGTTTCTCTTTTAAGGCTGTTGTTTTGATGCTCCTTCCTAAACCAGTCAACAGAAGCAATATGTTTAAATTCTCTATATTTATCCCAATGCATTTTCAAGGGATTATGTTGGAGTGGGCAAACTTTTTGGCCTGAGGGCCACATCGGGGTTGCAAAACGGTATGGAGGGTTGAGCAGGGAAAACTGTGTATCTGCAAACAGCCTGACGCCCATCACCTATCCACCCCCTTCCACTTCCCGCCCCCTGACTGTCCCCCTCAGGACCCTCCCCTGCTCCTTGTCCTCTGACTGCCCCCTCCCGGGACTCCCTGACTACCCCCTCCTGGGACCCCCATCCCTAACTGCCCCCCTAGGATCCCACCCCCTATCCAACCCCCCCGCTCCCTGTCTCCTGACTGCCACCCCCCCCAACCTCCGCCCTATCCAGCTGCCCCGTCTGCCCCCCCGGGACCTCCTGCCCCTTACCCAACCCTCTCCTCCCCCCGCCCCCTTACCTTGCCGCTCAGAGTGGCAGGACAGGCTTATTTGAAAGCCTGGGAGGTGGGTGGGTGCAAACCGCGCTGCCCACTTGGCGGTGTGACTGTGGTGGAGAGGGGACAGTGGGGGGCGGGGCCGGGGCTGGGGTCTAGCCTTCCCGGCTGAGAGCTCAGGAGCTGGGCAGGATGGTCCTGCTGGCCGTAGTTTTCCCACCTCTGGATTATGTGAAGAGGAGACAGATATTGCCAAAGGGCTTTTGAAAAAATCTGATTTGTATATAAACACTTTTTCAAGCTTTTAGACTCCAATGCTGTTAGATTTTCTTCTGAAAGCTACTTTGCATATTTTAAAACTGGCATTCATAGTCCTTAATGAGCCCCTTTTTAATGTAAATTGCATGGACAATGCATTTAGTATGTTAATTCAGTAGTAAACAAAGCTCATAAACATGACTTCCTTCACTCCCTGTATCCAATTCTAAAATGTGGTAAGCACAACAGTAAAAGAGTAGACAAAGTTTGGATTCTCAGACATGAAGAATTAAGTCATGAGGATTTGGAAACAAGTAGTTCAGAAAACTTTATAAGTGGGTATACAGGTTTTAGCAGTTCTAGCCACCTATAACTTTTACTAATCCCGTTTCCATTGTATACTCGGGATATAGTACCTTTTTAAACATTTTAATTAGCTGCAAAGTGATGGTTCAATAGACATCTATGTGTTCATTATGTACTTTCATCAGACAAATATACAATATTTTGGGATAATCCAAGGAAAATCTATTTTCAAATCCCAATGTCTGATGCAGTCTAAGATTGTTTCATGCTATTATTTTATATTTCAGTGTCCTAGATGGAACTGCTGTGGTTCTTGACTTAGTACATGTCTGTCTTCAGAAGCAAATAGGAAATTCCAGTCTAGGTTTGTGTCTCATTTCTCCTCTCCCACGTTTAGTGACAGAACAGACCGTGTGGTGATAGCCAATTTGTAATGTTGCAAGTAGTTTTTCTATATTGTGAAAGGAGATGGTAACATTTCACAGGGAACACATTTTGGACTGCACAGCCAGCCTACCTATTGAAGAAAAACCTTTCAAAGATTTGCTTGAATTAGTCTAGTGTTGCTTCCTTCACAAGGAGCATTTTAGGTGCAGTCAATCTCCAGTAAAAATCAACCTAGATTATATAGTATTGTCAAATCATATTTTTCTGAAAGTATACTTAACACATGTCTTTTCTAATGGTCCTACATTTTATGATTTGGTTTAAATTAGAAGGTCAAAGTAAATTCTTCAGCTCTCCAGTTAAGGTTATCTCAAATTGATTGCAGCACCTGAGAAACCACAGTAATCTTACTACTTATATCTCAGATTCAACAGAATATGAAGTAAACAATTTTCAGTGCTCTACGTAAGGTTACTGATGACAGAGTGCTGGCTAACTGGTTTTACGAATGAGCTGTTGAGCACCTTTTTTCTAATTATATTAACAGTACTTGTCTAACACAGATTAAAGTCTGCTTTTTACCAGTCCAGTTTGATTGCTTGAGAAATAATTTTTCAAAATTAGCAAGAGCAAAAATTCCAAACTTCATGAAAAGAATGTGTCTGATCTCCAAGAGTGAATGACTTTAATTTGTGTGTTTCGTGAATAACTGAAAAGTAACGTAAGAGTAGTACACTTTTAAATCAGCTATATTTCTTACTCTCTTTCCACATTTAACAACTCTTTTGGAGGACTACTATGTTTCAAATAGGCTGTTTTTCTTGATTAAAGTACTGAGATACTGTTTTTGTACCTCCATTCAATATAGCTAGAATAATGTTTTCAAAATTTAACATGTTAGTTTGAGCTAGGATTCATATTCTTTAAACTGTAATGAGTTATTGTTTTGTTGCCTGTTTAAATACTTCCCTCAGTTAATTTTCCTGTTGACAGATATTTTTTCCCTTTAGAGAGTTAGAATTTCTCAGCCTCATTTTAAGATACAGATGAGGATTTTAGGTTTCTTTTGTCTACAGCAGTTTTTTTTTAAACTACATATTTTTAAAGTAGGCTTTTCATAAATCAGAATGTCATGATTGTAATATTTGATGTCTTTTGACCAGATAGTAGGAATAAATAAAGAAATAAACTTATTACCGCTAGAAAGGGTGGGATTCCTGGCCAGTCACAAGATATAGAAACTTAAAACTCTCACTGGTTTTTGACTGAATATAGAGGATCTGAGAGTGCTGTTCTGGTGATTCAAAGAAGAGTGCCTGTTACGCTACTTTTTGTTGCCAGAGCAGTGAAGAGCACCCTAATTGTAAATATAGCCCACAAAGTGTAATTTTCAGTCAGTGCTTTTACCTGAAACGCAGCTGGGAGGGAAAGAAGGAAAGTTTTATGCAACTTTCTTTTATTTAAAAGGCAGTTACTTCTAAGTTTCAAGTAGCTTTCAATCATCCTAGAGGAAATGGATTTGTGGGCAGAGAGGTCTAAGGTACAAAGTAAACCTACAAACAGGTATACTGATTCATCAGTCATTTTCAAAATTTCTTGTTTTAAACATCTGTAAATTTTACATTTTCAGTGTTACACTTACTGTTGCTTTCAGAATTCAGAAAATCTGGGTGTGTGTATGTGTAACTTCATATACTATACCCAGCCTTATTAATTGAGGAAACTTGAGTCAGAGATGTGGAATAGATTATGCAACAAATTGCTGACATTTCTAAATTATTACAAATGGAAAAATATATAGGCATTATGTAGAAGACTTTATTTGAATGCATATAATTTGTTTTGCTACCAGAGCTGTTTCCGTGCCTGGCTACATAATTCTGACTCAAAGGCAATAGTTGAGTAACCCTGTGGTGTACTAAGATGTCTGTTGTGTTCAAATAAATAGTCAATATTTACAATAGTGGTGTGCGTGTAATCTAATTAGATTAGCATGCTTAGAGCCATTTTGAGGGAATAAATCAAAGCCACCAACTACAGCTGAAATCTCTTAACTTCTGAACTTGTTATAATTTCTGCATTAATAATTCTTACTTCTATTGTCTGAGTAAAAATGTTTAAACGTCGTAAAATACACCAATATGATCTTTGTAAACCATATTTTGATTCATTATGTCAACTGAATTAATTTTAAAACGTGTACAGAATAAGTGAGGGGTTCTTTTTCAGTTTAACTCTCATGCTGAAGACCAAGGCAAAAATCTGTTTTACAATTAATCTGTTAAAGCTTCAACACTTAAACCCTGGAAAGAATATGGAAAAGGTAGAAGCAGATGTTTATACATGTTTTCTCTGTAACAAATAGTTGACCTTCAATAAGTAAAGTAATTGTGTCAGAAAAAAATTCCTTTGATTGTAGACCTACACTGTTTTTGTTCAGATTACTTGAACATTGTCCACAGTAATTGAAGGTTATCTTTAGGGACAATTAGTTGACTACTTTTTCCTTTCACGTTCTGACCCTATATCAAGATGTCATTTTGGGTGGATGTTCTTAGTCATTAAAGTGTTTCAGAGTGCATTTGGTTTCAAGGTGTAGCTTTTGATGTTAGTAAAACTTTATGGAAACAAGGGAGGCTTTGTGCACTTGAATTAGTACAATATTTTTAAAAGACTGTAGTATCTTCAAAAAAAAAAAAGACAAATTAACTCAATTTCTTAGGCTTTCCTAAGCTTGGTTACTAGTCGACTAGGGTGGTTTTATAAATGTCAGTTTTGATCTAAATGGTATTATATAATATTCTTAATCTGCGGTATTCCAGCTGTCCTTCCCTAGCCCATTCCATTATTTTTGTGTATTACAATGGTTACTTAGTATTAAAAGTGAATGGGAAGTTAATTTAGCAGTCACTCAAGACTTCCAAATAGACATTAATATTTTCTAATTGAAAATATGTTCTCCTGACCAAATCAGGTATTCCCTTGCTGCATATGCAAGGTCAGAAAAGTCATAGAATCATTATGTATTGATGTGTTGGACCAGAAAGGGAAAGTTGACAGGGGGGCAACAAAAGGAAATGTTGAATCATTTTGTGCCTTTGGAGTACTGACATTCTGCAGCAAAACACTGGCAGAACTGGTGAGTCTGCAACTGAGAGGATCCACTGGCTTTAACCCCTTTGTTTGGAGGAACGCAGCAGGCATTAACATACTCTCCTGTTGGGTTTGGGTTGGAAAGCAGATTACACCACCTCCAAACCCCTGCCTAAATTTACTGCAGAGAGCTCACTTATTCAGGTTGACTAGGTTTCCTGGGATGGAGAATTCCTTTAAATGTTCACAAAGGAGCCAATAGTTTTAAAAACTATGTAAGGTGAAAAAGACTGGTACAAGATGCATCCCTTCAGTAGCACCACAGGCCACGTTCAGGTTAATGAACTGAACCTCTCTTGGTAGTGATGTTACTCTAACATAATTCCTACTCTGCTCAGCTTGCCTTGCCATCCTTGTCACCCAGCCTACCTTTTCTTCATTTCTCAACAGTGTGCTCCTACTCAAACACACTACTTCTACCCCATCCCACAATCATGCTCCTCCCGATTCCCTAGTTGACAGCCCCTACATACACACATTCACACTGCACTTGTCTGGACACTCAAATAGTACTGTTTATTTGTACTGTGGTAGTACCCCACCATGGTCCAAAACCCTATTGTGCTCGGCTTTGTATTTAATAGTCCCAGAACAAAGAGAGGGTTCCTGTCCTAAAGAGTTTATAGTATAAATAAAATCTTGGGTGCTAACTTTTCACAAATAAAGTAAGGAATGACCAGGTTAAGGTAGAAGAGGTGTGTAGTGCTCCATAACTCTTAATTATACACTAACATAGAGTCCATAATTCTGAGTTAAAACTGCATTCTAATCTTTTACAGCAATATTACTGGTCTTCATATTAGGGCTGTCAAGCGATATTAAAAAAATTAATAGTGATTAATCGTGTGATTAATTGTGCTGTTAATAATATAATACCATTTATTTAAATATTTTTGGATGTTTTCCACATTTTCAAATATATTCGGTTACAACACAAAATACAAAGTATACATTGCTCACTTTATATTTATTTTTGATTACGAATATTTGCACCTAATACAAGTACTGTAGTTCAGTCTCTTTATCATGAAAGATGAATTTACAAATGTAGAATTATGTACAAAAAAATAACTGCAATATACAATTTTAGAGCCTACAAGTGTATTCAGTACTATGTCTTGTTCAGCCAATCACTCAGACAAACAAGTTTGTTTACATTTGCAGGAGATAACGCTGCCCGCTTTTTTACAATGTCATCTGAAAGTGAGAACAGACATTCACATGGCACGGTTGTAGCCAGCGTTGTAAGATATTTATGTGCTAGATGCTCTAAAGATTCATATATCTCCTCGTGCTTCGACCACCATTCCAGAGGAGATTCATGCTGATAATGGGTTCTGCTTGATAATGATCCAAAGCAGTGCAGACTGTTGCATGTTCATTTTCATCATTTGAGTCCAATACCACTGGCAGAAGGTTGATTTTCTGTTTTTGGTGGTTCAAGTTGTGGTTGTTTCTGCACTGGAGTGTTGCTCTTTTAAGACTTCTGAAAGCATGTTCCACACCTCGTTCCTCTCAGATTTTGGAAGGCACTTCAGATTCTTAAACCTTAGGTCAAGTGCTCTAGCTATCTTTAGAAATCTCACATTGGTACCTTCTTTGCCTTTTGTCAGATCTGCAGTGAAAGTGTTCTTGAAATGAACAACATGTGCTGGGTCATCATCCAAAACTGCTGTAATATATGGCAGAATGCTGGTAAAACGCAGAGCAGGAGACATACAATTCTCCCCCAAGGAGTTCGGTCAAAAATTTAATTAACACACTTTTTAATCAGCATCATCAGTATGGAAGCATGTCCTCTGGAATGGTGGCTGAAGCATGAAGGGGCATACGAATGTTTAGCATATCTGGCACGTAAATACCTTGTAACACTGGCTATAAAAGCACTATGTGAATGCAGGCTCTCACTTTCAGGTGACATTGTAAATAAAAAAGCCGGCAGCATTATCTCCCGTAAATGTAAACAAACTTGTTTGACTTAGTGATTGGCTGAACAAGAAATAGGACTGAGTGGACTTGTAGGCTCTAAAGTTTAACATTTTTTGTTTTTGAGTGCTGTTATGTAACCAAAAAAAGTCTATCTTTGTAAGTGGTACTTTGACGATAAAGAGATTGAACTAAGTACTTGTTTGAGGTGAATTAAAAAATACTATATATTTTGTTTCTTTTACAGTACAAGTATTTGTAATAAAAATAATAGAACTGTACACTTTATTTTGTGCTGTAATTGAAATCAATATAATTGAAAATGTATAAGAAAAACATTGCAAATGTTGAATAAATTTCAGTTGGTATTCTATTATTGTTTAACAGTGCGATTAAAACTGCAATTACTCGCGATTAATGTTTTTGAGTTAATCGCATGAGTTAACTGCGATTAATTGACAGCTCTACTTCCTTTCCTCCCCAAAACAACCCTTCCTCACATTTTATAAGGGTTTTCATTACATGTACTTTGGTGCGCATGCAAAGTCCTTGCCTTGCTCTTATAATTGGCCATTCATCTGCAACCTGAAAGACTGTATGTCTTGACATTTTGGATTGTAACAACTCCCAGATTTATCCTTCGGATTTATGGTCAATTATGCCAGCTCTCATGCTCCTGTTTGTATTTCCTTAACCTTTTTACAGTGTTTTGAATAACTTGTATTCATGAATGTGAGACAAATGACAAGGGGTAGCATTCTTGTTTACAGTGTTGTAGCTGTGTTGGTCCATATCGTGAAAGAAAACCTGCACAATGCTTTAAAAAGCTTAAAAGCATAACTTTGCTGGACACTAAAAGTCATGGACTCAGTAAAAAGACATTGGATTTATGGCTCAGTAGAACAATATGTAAATCACTAATGCTCCTTTGTCTTATGACTGTGAGGTATTAACTGCCCACTTCACCTTTAATGGTCTCTTGCAACATGTGTTAACTCAGGGGTATGCAACCTATGGCACGCATGCCAAAGGCAGCACGAGAGCTGATTTTCAGTGGCACTCACACTGGGTCCTGGCCACCAGTCCGGGGGGCTCTGCATTTTAATTTAATTTTAAATGAAGCTTCTTAAACATTTTAAAAACCTTATTTACTTTATATACAACAATAGTTTAGTTATAGATTAAAGACTTTATAGAAAGAGACCTTCTAAAAATGTTAAAATGTATTACTGGCATGCGAAACCTTAAATTAGCGTGAATAAATGAAGACTCAGCACACCACTTCTGAAAGGTTGCCGTCCCCTTTGTTAACTCCTTTGCTTAATGGTTTGTTCCACCTTGTATATAGCTGTGGCTCCGAGTACCTTTCCAAGACTTGAAGCTCCGAGTACCTTTATAGCTCCGAGTACCTTTCCAAGACTTGAAGAGCTTTGTGTAAGCTCAAAAGCTTGTCTGTTTTGCCAACAGAAGTTGGTCCAATAAAAGATTACATCATCCATCTTGTCTCTCATAAGGGCTAGCATTGGGAATAGAAAAGCAGTGTTCTGTACCAGCTTTCCCACATAACTGTCATCTTCCAGCTATAGATATTTCCTGGGCTTGTTAATTCATGATAAATTAGTTCTCAGTTGTCACAAATTATAAGACTTCTATGCAAGTTTGACCTACATTGAAATAACTTTTGCAGACCTGAATTCTGTCTATTGCACTTGTCCACTAGCCTGGTTTTTATATTGCCCTTCTGTCCCCCTTTTGGCTCTGTCCTCTTCACTCTTGCTCTGTTTTGCAGCGGCATTGGCTCCCAGCAGTCTTCCATAGTCATCTCTATCATGTCTGTTGTCCTATGTGCTCTTAAGACTCTTCTGATGTTTACTGGATGCCAGCTCAAGCTGTGTCAAAAACTGAATTAATCGTTCTCCCGAAGTTCTCCCTTATTATATCATTTTCAACATCTTTATTAGTCTCCCTTTCCACATGTCAGCAAGCTTGCTGTTATATTTGGCTCCTTTCTCTTGTTCCATCTCATAAACTTGATCACTGAATTCTGTCAGTTTTGTCCCTGACGTTTAAGATGCTCTCATTCCTTTGTTCGCACTGTAAAAATCTTGTTCAGTCCTAAATCTTCCACTTAATTTCTTTGGCCTTCCTAACACTTGAATCAGCTTCACTACAAAATGATTGAGAGTGTTTGTAACATCATGTAATGTCAGTGGCTGAAGCAGGTTGGGGCAGTCCAGAGCGCACCTTCAGGAAGTGGTGAAGTTGATGTTCAAAGTTTACCGGGTTGATTTGCCTGCGGAACTGGTAGGGTCCTAGGTGCTCATTATCCAGCTTATGTGCGAGCAACTCATTTTGAGTTATTTGGGTGTTAGCCATACTTCAGCCCTACTGCAAATGTAGGGCCCTCCTGCCGGTGATAGTGACCATGGTGTTTGTATAGTGCCTTGGCTGCATCTGTTTTGTTTCAACTCTTCCTGTGTTTGATGAATATGACGACACAGATCTAAGGCAGTAGGAACTATGAATGCTGTGGATAGTGTGGGGTGGGAACAGAAGTGGAAGCCATAAGTGGCAAAATGTGGGTTCATCTTGGTCAAGGCGTGGTCTGCATTGTTGTATGTGAATTGTGCATATGGAAGCTGTAAAGCCCAGTAATTCTGGTGGTAATTTGTGAAGAACTTAGGGTATAGGTCCAATTCCTGGTTCAGTCTTTCTGATTGACTGTTTATTTGTGGATGGTAGGCAGTTGGTGAATAGAGATGCACCTCTAGTAGGTGGCATGCCTCCTGCCAAACCCGAGTTATGAACTAGGATCCCCGGTCTGAAGTGGAAGGCTGTAGATCAAGGGTGGGGAACCTTTTTTCTATCATGGGCCATTGAGCCACAGAAAAAATCAATTGCAGGCCACACACAAATAAAAAGCAACTTAAATTAATATATTTCTCTCTCTAAAAAAATAAAATAAACATTCAACTCTCCTGCTTTTTTTAGTATGATGGCTGAGGTTGCAAATTCAGTCAGATAGCAGTTTTTCACACTACAACCCTTGCAACCCGAACACCACCGTAGGCACGCATAGGTGGCTTGGGGACACTACTGGCTGCTCCCCACTAGAGCACTGGAAGCACGCGAGGGCCGAGGACGAGGTATGCGCTGCTGGGCTCCAGCACTGGCTATTGTAGGGTCATAACGCACTAGAGTGGCTGGAGGTTCACCTTGCCCCAGTGTTGCTGTTAACAGCTGCTGTCTGCAGCTTACCTCCTTCCGGCTACTGTCATAGGTCTATATGTTTAGAAATACTTGCTGCAGGCTGGATGAAATTAAGCAATGGGCTGGATCCAGCCCGTAGGCTGTAGGTTCCCACCCCTGCCGTAGAGGGAGAACATGCATGATGAGGAGACTAGCAGTATCCTCGGCTGTGGGAAGAAGTGCCCCAGTAACGAAAGGCACTGCTTTTGTCAGTTGATCCATTACTGTCAATGTGGTTTGGTGTGTCTCAGGTTCTGTTAGCTTGATGACTAAGTCCGTTGTAATATTGGCCAAAGGCCTTGAGGGGGTCTTGGTGGGTGATTTGCTCCTAGGGACTCAGCATCCCCTTGGGCTCCTTTGATGCCATACGTATTGGGTCCATACCATTTTGGAGTAGGATGAGCTTAGGAGGAGACTGAGCAGTGTGAGCAAACTAATGCCCAGTGCCTGAAATGGGTTAGGGGCAGTCCAGAGCTGTGCTCAAGTGGTGAATGGGTGGTCTGGTGTTCAGGAGGTCAACTGCTATTAGAAGCAGTATAGAGATATGGTCTGAGTTCTTGTAGGGGAGTTTGTAGCTGGGAGATCCAGTGTGAAACAATACCTCCTTCCACCCCACTCTCCTGCTGGGGCGGGAGGAGGTATTGTTTCATGCTCTCTGTGTGTATAATGTCTTCTGCAGTTTCCACAGTATGCATCCGATGAAGTGAGCTGTAGCTCACGAAAGCTTATGCTCAAATAAATTGGTTAGTCTCTAAGGTGCCACAAGTACTCCTTTTTCTTTTTGCGAATACAGACTAACACGGCTGTTTCTCTGAAACCTGTCATTCTGAAGATGTATGTCTTGGCATCCTCCCAATTAACTATATGAACATGTCTGTCTTTGCCCTGGTTCTCACTCCTTGTCCCTCCCTGTGTTGTCCTCTTAATGCAGCTATTCTGGCAAGGACTTAATTTGTTTGTTTGGTAAAATGTCATGCAAATCTGTGACTATGTATGTGATAACCCAGTTTATCTATATGCAGTATTTTTGGACATTTTTCATAACGTCCCTAGTAAAAAGCAGTTGATCCTAATCTATTATACATGTGTAATGCTGCAAAGGAAGGTGCAAAAACTTCTAGGTATTTGCCAATATGTCATATTTCTCCACAAGCCATGCTTAATTCCGTGGATGTGAACAAGAATTATCAGAAGCACTGAGGGTATGTCTACACTGCAATTGAATAACTGTACTGACCCGGGCAATAGGGGTATAAAATTGCAGTATGGGTTTTCGGGCTTGAGACGAACCTCCGAAATCCCACAAGAAGAGAGGGTCCTGGAGCTTGGGCTCCAGCCCGGGCCCAAATGTCTATACTAGTTTTACAGCCCCACAAGCCCGAATCAGCTGATGGGTCAGCCATAGGTGTTTAATTGCAGTATAGACATATACCCTAAAATTCATTTATGTCTTGCAAAGTAAATAGTGGTAGGCAGTGTATGTTTTAAAGAGTTTTAAACTTTAAGACTTAAATAAATTTATTTAAAACTGCATATGTGTTTATTTCTAGGGGAAACAGCTGCAGATGAAGTTTCTTCCTCTCTTGTGGCTTTGGCTGCATGTAGTTTAGTAGTCCTGGTAATACTGCTTGTGAACTGTGTGTCCTGCTGTAAAGATCCAGAGATAGACTTCAAGGTAAGCATTGAAATTAAAAATGATACAAAAGTAATCTGGGATGGATAGTGATATAACTAACGTACAAATGATTCAGAATATCACTCTACAGTGGATGTGATTTAAACATTTTTCCTCTCCTGAAAGGGCCAAATTCTTTACTTGCTTAGATGCTATGCAATACCACTGAACACAAATAAGTGCAGAACTTGGCCCAGAGTGCATACTACAGCAAGTTACTTGTAATTTACTACAGTAAAAAGTTTATCTTAAGTGTATATATTTGCTAATAATTTTACTAGTTGTTTAATGCTTTGCAAGACTACATGATCAAGCTCAGTTTTTCTTATATTGTCCTTGTTTTGTTTGTCTAATTGCCATTTTTACGTATTGAAAGGATTACAGAACTTCTGTTAAGTCATTAGAAGGTACAGCCTAACAATAGCTAAACTCTACCTAGTGGAAAAATTCTGATTAGTATTCAAATATAGCTATCTTTGTGACCTCTGTGAATTTGGAATTACTTCGAATCACTGGAAGTGAAGCTTAGGCTCAGCTGCTTTGAGATAATGTAGATGTTCGATCAAGTTATTTACATCATCTGAGGCAACATCTTTTGAAATCTTTCTGTAATTTTTAGCATATCAGACTAGCAGTGCTTCCACCTCATAACACTGTGATTAAATGAAAAAAGAATAAAGTTATTGCTACAGATAGTTTTTGGAAATGCAGGACTTCTGGGAATCTTGTCTTCAAACAAGTCCTTTTTTAAAATGGAAGTGGTTTGTTGAAAAGAATAAATTTGTTCAACTACTAGAGAACGTGAAAAGACATTAGATCAAAATGATTTTACACCCCCCCCCAAAAAACCACTTAAATATATTATAAAACACATTGCAGTTGTCTCTGGATGGGGCCGTTTGTCACTCTGGAGCTGCTAATTCTGATGTCAAGTTTTCATGTTCAAATCTGATGCACTGTGAAAGAATATATTAGTCTTCCAGTTTGAAGGCAGGAAGATTCCTTGTATCGTGGTTTCCTAACATCTTTGCCCTTGCAGGAATTCGAAGATAATTTTGATGATGAAATAGATTTTACACCACCAGCAGAAGATACCCCATCTGTTCAGTCTCCAGCAGAAGTGTTTACTCTTTCAGTTCCGACCATTGCTTTACCAGCTCCATCCCAGTTTCAGCCAGCTGCAGGTGATGTGACCCTTTTCTTACTATGAAACTGAAGATGACCAAGTGATAGTCATTTAGTATTCTAATATCTGAAATATAATATTCATATGTACATCTTGTTTATACGGTATATATTACACAAATCTATTGTTTATTTACTAAAGAGTTTACTGACTGAGTCTTACAAATAAACATTTGCCTAATCATTTTTATTGCAGCATCAAGAACTTTATGAAATCCAGAAAAAAATTGTTTTTCTGTTAGATACAAAATAAAATGTATTCATATTCCCTCTCTTCAGAAATCAGCTATAAAATAGTTTTCAGACTCTAAATTTTCAAAAATGAGTACACAGTAAATATTTTAATAGATGACTTTTTCCACTCTTAAACTAATATTAAAAAAAGGACTAGATGGAGAGACTTAGTTTGGCCATGTATAATTTTTGCCTCTTAATAGTCGTGGTTCATGGACTGGGGTCTGTTCTCAATGAAGCTAGAAGAATTTTAGCCACTGACTTAAGTGGCAGCAAGATTGAGCTTCATTTTAGCAGATTTTGGGGGGATCTGAAACTTGTACCTGTAACCCTGTTTGTCACACCATTGGCTTATTTGAGAACTTATCTGAGAACATCCTTTGCCTCAGATTTGTGAGGATGATGCTGAAAAATTGAATCAGATTAATTTTTCCCCTGTGATTAAAAAGGTTTCATGTCTACTTCCAAAAAAAAAAAAGGCACAGTCCCCATATAGGAAACTATAGCTACCTTTAATTTAATTGCAGCATCTCAAATATTACACACAAATTACTATTTAATATAAAATATGGAATTACTATTTTCAGATGCACATAACACTTCTCATTTAATACAAAGAAATCTCTCTGGCAATACATCCTTAGCCAACTGCAAGTGTTCAGAGAGGAGACCCAAAGGAGACTTCAGTAACTATCCAGAGTTTTTAAAAGGAAACCATTAACTAAATTTTTGCTTAAGAAATACAGTATCTTATATTTCAGCTGTATGCATGCTGAATTTTCTACATATCTGCTACCTATTAATGTGGTCTTTCCAGGTTACCAATGATTCCATGAGACTGTCTAACTTTGCCACAAGAATTTTCTCTAGGCAAATGTATGAACTGGATTGCACCTTTAAAATGCTTGGAAGCTTTGAAGTTAATAGTGAGAATTATAAATCACAGTGATTTCAGGTGTCTTTTTACTTTCTTATCAGAAGATATCTATTTTTTATACAACTTTTTGAAGGCCATTGATCCAGACTGTAAAGTAGACTAATACCTTTAGAGCATTTTGTATGGGGTAGGAATGGCTTAGAAATGTCTAGGAATTGTCATGTCCACTATGTATGAGCAATAATCAGTGTAATTTAAAGGTATTTGAGCCCATGTGTTAAATCTGTAAGTACTGTAGGTACATTTGCATGATGTGCTATGAAATGATATACTTTTATTGTGGTTCACAAATCGGTGAACTCTAGGCCTTGATACAATGGAATATAACAGCTCCACAGGAACTGTCCTAGTCTGTCATGTCTGGAATTCACATGCTGAAGAAGGCTTAAAGACCCCTCCAAACCAGAGATCAATGGTGTCTGTGCTCAGTTCCTCAGGGTCCAATTATAAGATTTCTGGCAGTCAACCTCCCTCATCTGTGTATGTAAACCCATGCTTGAAAAATGTACTCAGCTACTGCTAGCTTGAGCACTAAGCCTACTGCCATCCCCACAAGTTTATACCACCTTCAACTTAAAAGGAAAAAGCATTTGTATACTATGTATAAAAAAAAAAATCTTCCTGTTTATGTTTTTAAAAATATTACTACCAAGTCTGGCCAAAAAGTAGAAGAAAATTAATCCCTGTTTGGTGCAATTCAGTAAATATCTTTGTCAGATAGTGTTCAGTCAGGCCTACTTACTGTCACTATTGCATTTGCTTTTCCTCTTTTCCACTCCTGACTTCATGCCACTTTTTCTTTTTTTACATTAGATCATGGTGTATTTCTTTGAGTTGTTTTAAACATATTCCGGCCATTCTCACCACCCTTCTCTTTCTCAAAGTCGTGTTGTTTGTCTCTTCCCTTATATTTTCTCTTATTTTATCACAAAATTTGTGTGTATCGTGTTCCTGTTTCTTTATCAGTCATTTACACAGTCTCATGCCCTACAGGCAGATGTCTGGAAGAAATTTCTAAGCCTTAGTAGCTAAAAGACTAAATTTACTAGACACAGGCTAATATGAAAGGTGGGATTTGGGAGGGTCTTATGTCCAGAGACAATAGCAGGTAAAAAGTCAGTCCCACTCCTTAACATACTGTGAAAATTAGAAGGTGCTGGGATTCCTATTAGGGTTCTCTCTTTGGACCCTACTTGTGAGCCCAATCTTTATCTTTCTCCAGGTAGTAGGTTTTTATACACAAAGACGCCCTTCAATTTCCTGTGCCTTCTCCCAGTTTCCTTTTACAAGGGTGAAGGAACACTGTTTGTTTCTCCTGTCCTCAGCCTTCTAGTTACAATGACAGGAGTCTCTGCTACTCAACGCATCTCCCAGGCTCCATTTAAAAAAAAAAAAGTCTATATCTATATACATTTCTGGTGAACAGATCTACTGCTTTCCTTTGCTGTTGCTCTTAGTTTTTCCCAACACCAGCAGAATGAAAATAACTATCAGTTTTACTGTTCTCATGAGATTCTGAAAATCAGCAGTGAAACCTGACAAGGCTAGTTAACTTTCTTTCTTCTGCAGGTTGCAGAAAAATATGCGCAGCAATAGATGCTCTGGATCTGTCTGTAGAAGAAGACCGCATTATATCAGTTAGCCTTCCTAATATGGTCTTTGCAACCTTAAGGGCTTGAAACTTTTTTTGTGGGGGCGGAGAGGAAGCTTAGCTTTAGCAGAAGCTGATGGCACTCAGATTGAAAATGCTTGGGTCTCAGTGAGGAAACTTTTAAACCCTGTGTGGAACAACTTACTGCAGACACTCAATTCTCTTCCCCTCCCCCCCCCCCCCCCCCAAAACCCCAACAAACCAAAAATCTTAGACCTGGGAGGTGGAAGATCTAAAAAGCAGGAGACTTTCTGAAAGAGGCCTGTTCTCCCTTTATTGCCCTCTTTCTTCTGCCTATTTGCTGATATTTGCATTTTCCCCTCTTTTTGTGCTGTTTGTCTCTTTGTACCTGGGTTTTTGGGTTTTTTTCCTACTTGTTTTTAAAAACAAAGTTGAGAGCTGTAAAGGAAAACTGATTAGGATTAGTCAGCTGCTTCTTTAAGCTCTGCAGAACTGACTTTTAAGCAAAACTGACTACGATCACAAAATCTCAGCACTTGATTTAACGCTCCTCCCCCTCCCCCACACCTCTTTCCCAAAAGGAGAGACTGTCTGGTCACCCCAGCAGATTGCTGCCTCTCCCCAAGACTGTTTCCATTGCAAGGCCTACACTACAAACTGTTACTGTTATAGCTGTATTGATTAGGATTGTGATGACTTATGATACCTGACTGACATAGTTGTGCTGAAAAAGCCCATGATTTAGACAGGTATACTGGCAAAACTGTTCATTTTCAGATATAGGGTGTTTTGCTTTGGGGTGGGGAAGGAGGGCATGGAATAAGCTATACTGGTAAAGTACTCCTAGTGTAGACCTGGCCTACAGTGGCAAAAATGGGAGCTACCACTAGAGCAACTCATAGTAGCAGTGACAAAAGCTGTACTGTACAGTAACTCCTTGCTTAACGTTGTAGTTATGTTCCTGAAAAATGCTGCTTTAAGTGAAACGATGTTAAGCGAATCCAATTTCCCCATAAGAATTAATGTAAATGGGGAAGTTAAGTTCCAGGGAAATTTTTTTCATCAGACAAAAGACATTATATACATATACAGTATAAGTTTTAAATAATTGTAAACAAACTATTTAATACTGTACTCACCAATGATGATTGTGGGGCTTGGTTGAGGCAGGGCATAGTGGGGTTGGGGCGCGGGGGCTTGCCCCCACTCCGCCTGTCTGGCACTCCTGCCGGGGAGCAGGGTGGGAGGCTTGCCCGCTCCCTGGCTTGAATGCTGGACAGGGGGAGTGGGATAAGCCTCAGCGCCTTGACCCTGCTCCCCAGCTGGAATGCCAAGTGGGCGGAACGGGGCAAGCTCCCACTCCCTGACCCCACTCCCAAGCTGGAACGCCGCGTGGAATGGGGCAAGCCGCTGCTCCCCGACCCTGCTCTCCGGCAGGAGTGCCGGGCAGGTGGGTGGAGCGGGACGAGTGAAACAATCTTATAACGGAACGTTGCACAACTTTAAATGAGTGTGTTCTGTAATAGATCAGCAACCTAATAATGAAACAGTGTTAACCGGGATTACTTTAAGTGAGGAGTTACTGTATTGGCAACAGGGCTTAGGTCTCTTTACCACTGTGTTCTTTACCATTTAGATGACAGGATGGTTAAACACATCTGAGCCTTGTCTACCCTGCAATTTCTTGTTTCCACCAGTGGAGCTGCACTGGCAGTGAATTATGGGTATATTTTTGCCAGTGTAGATAAGGGCTGAGGGTTTCAGATTTTCCAGCAGTTGGCCAAGGGGGATTTTCATTGAAGTACATTATTTTAAAAAGAGAATTTTCCGTCACATAGGTAGAGGCTGCAATTAGAGCAGCTGGGTCGGTGTGTAAAGAACTGGAGCTCTGCTGGTAAGGTGGCTAATCAGGGCTTGTAAAAGTAGTGAGTATTCCATGATTTGCTGTGGGCTTGTGTTCTGCCATTTATGTAGGATTCCTGTAAACAGTGGTTTAATAGATTCCATGACCGTCTAATGCAGATATATTTACAGAACCAAATGCAAACTCGGCTGTTTTGATTTTCTTTCTTTTGTTGGTTTGCAGTATATCTGGATGTGTTGAAAGCTAAAGTTTACACGCCATTCTTAACTTGCATTACTGTGCAAAGGTATTTTGGTGGTCTTGGATCAGTTTCTAGTTGAATCTGTTCAAAAGCCTAAACAAGTTGAGAAGTGTCAGCCTTGGCTTTCGTTCATCTGTTCTTAGGTTAGCCTTGTTTTAATACTTTGTCATTGTATATGTTTAACTATGTTTTCTGCTGCTTAGCTTAATATGTGCATTGTATTGTAGTGTACTCTAAGTAGTAGTGTAAGAACTAATTTTTTTTAGCATTTTAAGGTCATGCATTATTTCTTCAACAGTAGCATAGGTAATTTTGGCCATTTTGAGTGGCTTGATGTGTCTATTTTTTTGTTTTCTATAACAGAAGGATCAAAGTCTCAAGTTGCACGTCAGAGTCTAAACTATATTCAAGAAATTGGAAATGGCTGGTTTGGAAAGGTAAAAAGTCCTCCTTTTAATATTGTAGTTCTGCAGTTGACAGTTTATTCCTAAGTAGAGACCTATATTACCAATTGAAATTATATTTATTCAAAATAAGAACATGACAAGAAAATTGTCTTTAGAACTTAATTTGTATTGCTATTTGTATGCACTTTGTTTTGTCTTATTGCTGTCTCTAATTCAGATGCAGTGCTGCTTAACAAAACATTACTTAAAATAGTCAGAAATTCCACTTCAGTAGACTATGTAAATCGCTGTTTTAATTTTAGCAGCTTTTTTAGAAGCACTTTAACTCCAGTTTTTATTTTTAAAAAATCTACATAATTTTTTTAAAATGCAGAGGATTAATATCTCTGTGGTGTAATTGAGGTATAACAGGAAACCAGATACTTCCTCTTTAAATGTGACTGAAACTATGTAATGTAGAAATTGTTTGTTTTTCAGGTCCTGCTTGGGGAGATCTACTCAGGTACTAGTGTAGCAAGAGTAATAGTGAAGGAATTAAAGGCAAATGCAGGTCCCAAAGAACAAGAACAGTTTTTGAGAAATGGAGAACCTTACTAGTAAGTAGCCTGTCACATCTTGGGTAACTTGAAGATAGTCCACGCTACTAATGTATACGTAAGCCAGGGAAAGCTGTCTTGTTCAGTGTTATGCTTTTTTATATAATACTCACCTCTGTCCTCCTTTTCATTCTGTTAATATAAAGTAAATGTTGGTAGTTTAAGAAATGAAAAATACACATTCAATATTGTCAACACTAAATTATCAAAAATTGAGTCCCCCCCAAATCATGAGATTTTTAAATGGTGCAGCTTGTGTTTTTATTGCCTTCCAATTTTTGAGCCTTTAAGAGTACATTTGGTTTGCATGCTTATGCTTTTCTCTGTGGGCATGAGGGCTAGAGATTTTTTTTTTTAAATCGATGCTGAGATTTTCATGTAGTCTCTTGCCTCCAGGAACTTGAGCTTTGAGAGAAAAACCAAATATAGTGAAACTTGTGATAAAAATCACAAGAGGGGGCAATGCTTTACGTACTTTATTTTTTTAACAAACTTATTTTTAAGCACCATCTTTCCTGTTTTTAAACATTAAACGAATCTTAAATCCAATCAGAGTTACTAGGTTATACAAATAGCTTTTTATCGTTGTGTTTGGGTCACTTGCAATTTAACTTAGTGGTGGAAAAAAAATTAGTGAAGAAGTTTGAAATCGAGCAAACTTCAGTGCTTACTATCTTGCTGTACAGTTTGTAAACTGTCGTCCTTTCCAAAGGTGCCAGTAATTCTGCTTTCTTCGAATGATGGTCCCTTTTTGTATTCCACATGTGGGATATGCATGTGCACGTGCGCCTGAGTCCAGAATTTTTTGCAAGCGGTGTCTGTTGGCTTGCACATGTGCCGTAGCTGTTCTCTTGCTCCAAACTGAGGGCATAAAAAGTGGTGTGAGCTGATGCCTCTCCAGTTCCTTCTTACTGCTGCATGGTCTGAGATGGAATCTTTGGTGTCAGCTCCTCTCTTACTGTGTCATTCCGTAAGATATTGTATATAGTTTTAACAATTGCAGTAGTTTTTATAATATAGTCTACATAGTATAGTTAGTTGTTTTTCCCCATTTTCTTCCCTGGGACTTCCCCAAACCCTGAGAAGTCTAGGATTATGCCCAGGGTTCTGGGGTTCAAAATGGTGTTTTGTTCCCTCGCTCCTTTTTGGTGAGCTATGAACATCAACGCTGCCTCTACTACCTGGGTGAGGCTCATATTTCTGCCAAACACTGCATCTGCCTCCCCCCTTCCCCTAACACCATGTGTTTCTCGACACTGTTCCCCCTCTCCAGTACCGAGAAAGAAGCATAAGAAATGATGCTCCAAGAGGGGACACCCGATACTGAGAAAGGACAAACAAGGGGAGTGCAGTGGAACGTGACCTCTGTTGGGCCTCTGCTGCAGTCCTGTTTCGATAGCAGTACCGTTGACTCCACCCTGCTCACAGGTGTCATTGAGTCTAGTGCAGGACCACCCACTGATGCCAGGGGGACATTGTGGTGCCAGCAGAATTGTGGTGTCTTCCACCCCAGAGTGGCAGGGCCAGGGACATGTTGACATTCCCGGTTTTGCCAATCCCAATGGGACAATTACTGGCCATGGCAAGTGTGTCGAGCAGAAGGGAGCATGTTGCCCCGAGCTCATACCTGGTGCAGGGCCCTTGGATACTGACCAGAGGAAAAACTGCCCTTCTGTTGTCTGTGAAGACTTCCCCAATGTGGCACCGATCCCCAGACCCTCCGCACCGGTCGATGGGGGAACAGTACCCTTCTTTTCCATGGTCTCAAGAGGACTCTTCCTATGAGTCCAAGGTGGAGCCCTGCATGGTCTATGTTCCACCGGATCTCAGTGCGGGCCCTCTCCCCAGCACCTGGCCCGGAGAACAGTGGTGGCTGCTGCAGGCCCAGCAGTCATTCTGGAATCACTGGAGTTTCCCGGTATTGGGGCCTCTGTCCAGCCATTTCTGTTTGGCAGTATCCGAGAGGAGGGCTCCTCCGCTGTACCATCCAGCACCTGACCCAGACTCTGGCACTGAGGCAGGTACCAACATGCAGGATTTGGGCCTGGATGAGGTGGTCGGGACTGAAGAAGAGGAGGAAAGCCCCCTGATGCTACAGGCCTCTTCCTCCTTGTGATGGGGTTGGGACTCACCACCGCTGCGCCTCCCACTGGCACGTCTGGGAATTAGCTTTTTCCGTTGCAGAGCATCCTCTGCTGGTGGTGTGGTGTCCCGTCCATCGTCTGCTGTGCTGGTATCTGGACTTGCATTGCTCCCCACTCGGCGACGTCCATTCCAGGACACTGCCCTCTGGCAGTGCCCCCTAGTCCATCCTTACCCCCTTCTGGGGGGTGGGAAGATGACAGCAGTCTTCCAACTCACTCCTGCCACAGTGGCCAACCACAACCCCCCAAAGTCTAGCCCCTCTGCTCAAGGGCTGGTTGCAGTCTGTCATGGCCACTCTTCCATAGCCAGGTGCAGTATAAGGGGGAAGGGGGGAACCCAGGCCCGCCCACTGCTTTGGGTCCCAACCCAGGGACCCTCTAGTGGCGGCCTCTTCACCCTCCTTCTCTCCCCTCATCTGTCCATCCTCCTTGGGTCACTTCCCCTCTGACCCCTTGGACCCTCTCGGGCCTTCTGGTTAGGTCCCGCAGCCTGATAGATATCAGGCTGGAGCTCTCCTCTGCTCCCCCAAGCTTGCCCAGCACTGCGCTGTCCAAGGTGCTGGTCTCCTTATCTCAGGAGACAGACCTTCCCCTCTGAAGGTCTGGGAGAGACTGACTGCGTCTCTCCTGGATAGCCTTTATATAGGGCCTAGCCTGGCCCTGATTGGCTGCTCTCTGCTTGGCACTGATTGGCTCCCCTGATAGGCCCTCTCTGGTTAGCTGCCGTTCCGCGCAGCCACTCTGGCCTGTTGTAGCCTAATCTTGCCTGGGGATGGGGCACGGCCCCACCACACTCCTCCACAGCTGAACCGGTCTCAGGGCCGAGTGTCTCGGTGCCACAGGATGACTTTACAGCTTACCAGGAACTTCTAAAAAGGCTGGCTTCTAACCTGGGCCTAGAGATGGAGGTTCTTACAGAGTCCTCACATAGCCTCATTGACTAAGGTGGCCCTACCTCTCAATGAGGCCGTTACAGGTCCGGCCAGGACCATGTGGCAGACCCCATCTTCTCTCCCTCCCACCTCAAAGAGAGCAGAGAAAAAGTATTATGTGCCTGCGAAGGGGCACAAATACTTGTACTCTCACCCTCCTGCCAGGTCCCTGGTGGTCATACAATCATAGAATATCAGGGTTGGAAGGGACCTCAGGAGGTCATCTAGTCCAACCCCCTGCTCAAGGCAGGACCAATCCCCAATTTTTGCCCCTCATCCCTAAATGGCCCCCTCAAGGACTGAAGTCACAACCCTGGGTTTAGAAGGCCAATGCTCAAACCACTGAGCTATCCCTCCCCCAGCGGCCAATGAGAAGGATAGACTAGCCAATGAGAAGGATAGACTAGGGCAGTTAGGTGCGACCCCCCCCCCCCCCAACAAAAGGACTTAAAGAAACTAGACCTGTTTGGTAGGAAGATTTAGTCAACGGTTAGGTTACAGCTTCTCATTTCCAACCAACAAGCCTTGCTTGAGAGGTACAGTTACAACATTTGGGATTCTATGGCAAAGTTTAAAGACTTGCTGTCACAGGTAAGAGATTTTCTGCCCTGTTCTATGAACGGAGGACCATAGCGAGAGCCTCCCTCCAAGCGGCCAGAACAATGGCTTCAGCTGTTGTCATGAGAAGGTACTCCTGGCTCCAATCCTTAGGGCTGCCACCTGAGGACTAGCAATCAATCCAGGATGTTCCATTTGAGGGTACCTCCCTGTTTTTAGAACAGACCGACTCAAAGCTTCATGGTCTGAGAGACTCCAGGGCTACCCTCAGATCCCTGGGCTGCTACTCCCTGGCATCTTTGAGAAGCATTTCAGGCTTCAGCAACTGACCTGCTTCTCCGCTCCACCACCTCGCCGGGACCTGTGTAAGAAACTGAGCAGGGGTTACAAGTGCAGGCAGCCACGCCCCTCCACCTTAGTCTTGCTACCGGGGTCACACGGATATCTGGGAGGCTCCAAACAGAACTTTTGAAGGTGCGCCTGAGGGCGTTACATCACTTCCTGCATTGGATCCTGCCCCGCCCCTTGTTTTCAGACTAACTCTTCTTCAGCCTGCGGTGGTCCCTCATCATCTTGGACCACTGGGTGTGGAGTATGGCAGGGGAAGGTTACACCCTTCAGTCTTCTTCCATCCCTCCTTGTCATCCTCATCCCTCTTCAGGGACCCTTCCCACAAGCAACATCTAGCTTAAGAAATGCAAGCCCTCCTGTGGGTAGGGGCTGTGGAAGAGATGCCTCAGAATTTGAGATGGAATGGGTTGTACTCCTTATATTTCCTAATCCCAAAGGCCAAAGGGGCTCTTTGACCCATCCTGGACCTGTGTTGGCTCATCAGTTATCTCAAGAAACTGAGGTTCCACATGGTCTCCCTGGCCTCCATCATTCCCTCTCTGGATCCAGAGGACTAGTACGCCAACCTTGATTTGAAAGATGTTTAATTCCACCTTTCCATCTTTCGAGGCCTCAGAAGGTTCCTCAGATTTATCATAACCCAGACTCATTGCCAGTTTACTGTCCTCCCCTGTTTACTGCCAGTTTACTGTCAACAGCCTCTTGGGTTTTCACAAAACACATGGCAATTGAACATCTTGCCTTCCGAGAAAAGCCTCTACAAGTCGACCTGTACTTCGATGACTGGCTGATCAAGGGCCGCTAAGAGGCTCAAGTGAAAAACAGCATCAGCCTGGTTCAAGCCACCTTCTGTGCACTGGGCTCGTTGATAAACGAGCAAAAGTAGACTCTCATTCCCATTCAGAGAATAGTTTATTGGGGCAGTGCTAGACTGGACCCAGGCCAGAGCCTTCCTCCCAGAGGCTCAATTCCAGTGTCATCTCTGATATCCAAGGTCAAGGCCCACCCTGTCATGACAGCCCAGTTTTGCCAAACTTTTGGAGCACATGGCTGCATTTGCTTACGTGGTTCAGCATGCAAGGCTGTGCCTCAGACCCCTGCAGGCTTGGCTGGCCTCGATGTACTCACCAAACTGACACCACTTAGACTTGGTGTTTATAGTTCCTGCCCTTCCTTGATTGGTGGAAGGATCCCCAGTTGATGGCTGTGGGCATTCCCTTTGTCATCCCCCCAGTCTTCAGTATCCTTAATTTCTGATGCATCCAATCTAAGTTGGGGGGATGACCATGAGCACCTCAGGAGTCAGGGCTCGTGGTCCCAGAAAGAGCTTTCCCTACACATAAACTTCAGAGAGCTCAGAGCAGTCTACTCAGCTTGCCAAGTTTTCCTTTTCTAGATCATGGACAAAGTTGTGCGAGTGCTTACGGACAACACGGCAGCCATGTTTTACATCAACAGGCAAAGAGAAACACAATCCCCTACCCTGTGCCAGGAGGCCATTCGTCTGTGGGACTTGTTTGTGAAACACTCCATCCACCTGGAAGTTTCCTATCTTCCGGCAGCCTGGAACGCACAGTCAGATTGCCTCAGTAGGTCTTTCACTTCTCATCACAAGCGGTCCCTTCACCCAGAAGTGGTCAGATCCATTTTCTAGAGGTGGGAGTCTCCCCAGGTAGATCTGTTTGCAGCCAGGCAGAACAGGAAATATCAGCAGTTTTGGTTGCTATGCGGTCACAGCTCGGGCTTTCTCTGATGCCTTCCTGCTTCCATGGGCAGAGATCCTCTTCTATGAGTTTCGTCTAGTTCCCCTGATACACAGGTTCCTTCCGAAAGTCAAGTGAGACAAGGCAATAGTCCCTGCATGTTCCCTGCAACAACATTGGTTCAGCATGCTGCTGCTTCTGCCTTGCCTGAACCTGATCTCACAGGCCGTTTACCCTGCCTGGACCTCGTGGCTCTTCACCTGACTGTGTGGAAGTTCCATGGTTGAACCCAGAGGAACAGGCCTTTTCAGAACAAGTTTGCCATGCCTTGCTAGGTAGTAGGAAACAGTCTACTAGAGCGACTTACCTAGCCAAGTGGAAACGTTTCTGGGTGTGGTCTTCAGTGAGATCTCTCACCAACTCGGTCATCCCTCCAGTCTGTACTGGAATACCTGCTCCATCTGAAGTAACAAGGTCTGGCCTCCTTCATCAATCAAGATGCATCTAGCAGCAATCTCAGCCTTCCATCCTCCGGTGGACAGTAAGTCGGTCTTCTCTCATGAAATGTCCATCTGCTTCCTCAAATTCATGAACCAGTTCCACTGTGGGGGGCTAAACCTAGTCCTGTCAAGGCTCACAGGCCCTCTCTTTGAGCTGCTGGCATTGTGCCTCTGCTATCTCTCTCCTAGAAGTGATTACTTCGGCCAAGAGGGTCTGAGAGATCAGGGCTCTTACATCAGAGCCTCTGTATACAGTGTTCTTTAAGGATAAGGTTCAACTGTGCCCACACCCAGTGTTCCTTCCAAAGGTGGTCTCATCGTTTCACAGTAACCAGGCTATTTTCCTGCCAGTTTTCTTCCCGAAACTGCACAGGAATGCAGAAGATCAATATCTCCACTAGTTGGATGTTACACACCCTGGCCTTCTACATTGAGAGGATTAAGCCGTTCCATAAATCCATGCAGCTCTTTGTGGCAATAGCAGACAGGATGAAAGGCCTACCTGTTTCAGCCCAGAAAATCTCATCCTGGATCACCTCCTGTATTCGTATGTGCTACAGACAGGTGGGCATTCTACCTCCTGCCATCTTGATCATTCATTAGATGAGAGCTCAGGCTTCATTATCAGCATTTCTGTCCCAGATCCTCATCCAAGACATCTGAAGAGCAGCAACCTTGTCGTTGATACATACCTTCTCCCACTACACCATCATCCAGCAGGCTAGAGATGCCAAGTTCGGAAGAGCAATGTTGCAGTCCGCAAGTCCATGAACTCGGAGCCCACCTCCTTGGATACCGCTTGTGGATCACCTAACATGGAATGGACATGAACAAGCACTTGAAGAAGAAAAAGACTAACCTTACCACAACTGTTGTTCTTCAAGATGTGTTGCTTATGTCCATTCCATGACCTATCCGCCTGCCCCTCTTCAGAGTTAACTGGCAAGAAGGAATGGAGAGTGTGTGGGGCTGGCTGGGCCCCTTCGACTGACGCATGAACATGCAGCATCAGAGTGTGCTAGAGCCGGCCTGATGGATACCACTGTGGGAAAAATCTCCAGCGATGGTACATGCAACACACGCACACTTAATGTGGAATGGACATGAGCAACACATCTTGAAGAACAACATTTACACAAAGGTGAGTAACCATTTTTTGACATCAGCTCCAATGGTGAAGGCTTGGGATAAACAGCTACTGGTGTTCCCATCCACTTTGAGAGTTGATGCGGTACTGATAGCGACCTGGCCCTGGAGGGAGCTGACCATGGTGACCAGGGAAGTTCTAGTTCTGACGACTTTGCCCTGAGGTACAAGGAGAGTCTATTTGCTATCAGAGATCTACGTCTCCCTGGAGGACATCCTTTGCTCTTCACTATCCATATTCACCCCTCCTATTAGGACCATCTCTACTCTGAAATGTTAATTCACCAGAAGAAGAGACCATCTTGATGAGGCAGTTGTATCCATCCCGTCTGCCAGCCTTGAGGCACAGCCATCGGTATTGTTGGTTCTGCTGGAGATGAGGGATCTGGCTTTCTCTTCATATGAGTCTGAGGCCCTGCAACTGCGGTGGTTCTCTACCAGTTGATCCATCCTACTGCTAATATTGGGGACTGTGGGAGCCTTAGGCTAGATACCCAGGATCAGTTCAGGAGTCCTATTTGCCATCACCTTGTCTCTTGCAACCGGCCCTGTTGGAATACTTGGAAGGGGAAGGTGAGCTGGATTCACTGTTTCTGAAAGCAGTCTCATTGTCTTCACCGGTTGAGGTGGTTACTCCAGCTACTCCCTCTCTGCCAGATGACTTCAAAGAATATCAAAAGCTCATGTACAGGTACAGATTCAGTTTGAGAAAGTCCAGTAGCCTCAGTTTAATTTACCATACACCAAGGTATAGGGCAAGACAGTGTCCTCAGCTGTTTTACCACCAATGTACTCAGGAGGCATCATGCAAAAGACAGAGGGTATTATAGACGCAGGTACCCAGCTTTTACAACATCCAGTGCTACATCATATTTTAACTCTCAATCAAAGAGTTTCTGTTGGTGGGACTGTTAAGACTCATGTCCCTTTATTGATGCTGCTTCGTTTCCCTCCTCTGATACTCGGAGGCCACCTTACCCAATTTGCCGAAAACTGGAGGGCTTTAAATACAGATGAATGAGTATTAGAGATTATTCATGTGGCTATCTAATTGAGTTTTTTGGTACCTCCTACCCACAAACTCCCTTCCCAGTTCCTTTTCAGGGACCACTCTCATGAGGAGATTCTATTACATGAGGTGAACTTCCTTCTTCTCAGGGAAGCCATAGAAAGGGTTCTACCTCCGCGTTAAGGGAAGAGGTTCTATTCCCTTTACTTCTTGATCCCCAAGAAGAATGGGGGATGGAGCCCAATTCTTGATCTGAGACAGCTGAACAGGTGCATTTGAAAACTACAATTCCACATGATATCTTTGGCATCAAAAATTCCTTTGTTAGAGAAGGACACATTGTTTGCAGCTCTTGACATGAAAGATTGCATATTTTCACATAGATATCCATCCAACCCACAGGAGGTTCTTTTGGTTCCTCTTTGATCAAGAGCATTTCCAATTCAGAGGTCTCGCCTTTGGTCTAGCTACTGCATCCACGGTCTTTACAATATTTTTTTCAGTAGTGGCAGCTTGGGTGAGAAGAGAGGGATTTACAGTCTTTCCTTACCTAGTCAACTGGCTTCAGATGGGCAGTTCTTAGAAGGAAGTCCAGCAGGAAGCCAGTGTTCTGCTCAACCTTCTGCCTTCTTTGGGTGTCTGTGTCAATCACAAAAATGCATGTTGACCCTGTGACAAAGTTCCTCCTCTGCCTCAGTGGGTCCCGCACTTATTAGCGGATTTGCTTGCCTCAGAGATTCACGGCAGCCCTCAGTTTGGCCACTCTTGCTAGTGGCTCAAACCTGCCGTCCACTCAGCTAACCTCATCACTGGCCAGTATGGGGGAAACGGAGAACAATCTCCGCAGTCTCTGTGTCCCACCTAGTGGGTTGTGGACAGGGCAGATCCCTTTCCAATTTAGACCTTCCCTTCTGGTGTTTCTCACAGACCAGGTCAACTCCTCCTGTGTCCGATCAGGGGATGGTGGGGGAACCCAGGCCCACCCTCTACACCGGGTTCCAGCCCAGGGTCCTGTGGATAGCAGCTGTCCACAATGTTCCCCGTATCAGCTGCGTGACAGCTACAACTCCCTGGGCTACTTCCCCATTGTCTTCCCCCCAGCACCTTCTTTATCCTCACTGCAGGATTTTCTTCGTGAAGACTGATCACGCTTGAACTCTTCACTCCTCCAGCAGCACGCCTTCTCACTCCCTGCTCCTGGCGCAACCCCCTACTAACTGATGGGAGGTCCTTTTTAAACCAGGTGTCCTGATTAGCCTGCCTGCTGTAATTGAATCTAGAAAGTTCTTAATTGGCTTCAGGTGTCTTGATTAGCTTGCCTGTCTTAATTGGTTCTGGCAGGTTCCGGATTGTTCTAGGGCAGCCCCTGCTCTGGTTACTCAGGGAACAGAAAACTCTTCATCCAGTGGCCAATATATTTGCCTTCTACCAGACTCCTGTATCCCACTGGCCTGGGTCTGTCACATATCCCTCCCCTCTGCTCAACTCCAAGGGGTTGGGCAGCTTGGGACGCCAGACAGTGCACACGTGACAAGCCATCGGCATTGCCGTGACAGCTCCCTGCTCTGTGTTGCACACGGAACTGGAAAGGTTGGAGGGATAAGAATCACCTGGTCACCCTTGCGTTCTTCTCTTTGTTCCACTGCATCCATTGAAGAGGGGCATGGTCAGTCATGAGGACAAATCTGCTCCCAAGCAGGTAGTAACGCAATGTTTCCATGTCCCATTTTACAGTGAGGCACTCTCTCTCCACCACTGCATATTTTTTGTTCCCTCGGAAAGAGTTTCCTACTGAGGTAGAGAGTTGGGTTTTCCTCCTCCTCGACCATCTGTGATAGGACGGCCCCCAACCCTACATCTGATGCATCAATCTGCAGAATAAATTTCTTGGTGAAATCTGGAGCTATCAGTATGGGGTTACTGCAAGGGGCAGTCTGTAGGTCTGTGAAGGTTCGCTCTGCTGCGTCAGACCATCTCACCAGATCAGGTCCACGGGCCTTCACTAGGTCTGTCAGAGGGCTTGCCCTTGTGGCAAAATGGGGGATAAATTGTTGGTAATACCCCACCACACCTCGGAATGCCTGGACTTGTTTCTTGCTACTTGAACAAGGCCAATTTTAGATGGCCTCTAACTTATTCAATTGGGGTTTTACGAGACCTTTCCCCACAATGTAGCCAAGATATTTGGCCTCGGTAAATTCTATGGCGCACTTGGCAGGGTTTGCTGTAAGGCCAGCTCACCTGAAGGTATCGAGGATTGTTTCCACCTTCTCTGAGTGGGTTTTCCAGTCTGGGGCATGAATGACCCCATCGTCTAGGTAGGCAGCGGCATAATGATTATGGGGGTGTAATAGCTTGTCCATGAGACACTGGAAAGTAGCTGGGGCCCCATGTAGTCTAAAAGGGGGGACAGTATATTGCAAAAGACCCTCTGGTGTAGAGAACACAGTCTTTTTTCCTTTGCATCTTCGGCAAGGGGAATCTGCCAGTACCCCTTTGTCAAGTTTAGGGTAGTCAAGTTCGGGCATTGCCCAGATGGTCCACTAGTTCATCTATGCGAGGTATGGGGTACGCATCGAAGTGGGATACCTCATGTAGTCGCTGGAAGTCATTGCAAAACCTTGTGGTGCCATCAGGTTTGGGCACCAACACGATTGGGCTGGACCACTGACTGTGGGATTCTTCAATGATCCCCAACTCCAGCATTTTTTTTACTTCCGCTTTTATTTCATCCCTTTTGGCTGCTGGCACCCGGTAGGGCCTCATTGTTACTCTGGCCCCAGGGTTTGTGACGATGTGGTGGTATGTCTTGGTTGTTCGACCCGGTTTTGTTGAGAACACATCTTGGTTCCGGAAGATGATTTCAGACACCTCATTCTTCTGGTCTGGCGTTAAATCGGGAGACACCCTTACCTGTTTGGAGGGTTTGTTTTCCTGGGGTAGGTCTTTTTTGGACAGCTGCGCATGCCTCTTGTGCATGCCAGGGTTTCAGAAGGTTGACATGATATATTTGCTCTTGTTTCCGATGTCCCGGTTACCACACCTTATAATTTACTTCCCCTACTGGTTCAACTATTTCGTAGGGTTCTTGCCACTGGGCCGAAAGTTTACGCCCTGTTGTGGGTACCAACACTATTACTCGGTCTCCGGGCTGGAACTGCCGAACTTTGGCTTGGCGATTGTACTGAGCTCGTTGGGCCTCTTCCGCCTTCTCTAGGTGTTCCCGCGCAATGGGAGTGACTCGTGCTATCCGGTCCCTCATTTGTAACACACGCTCAGTTACATTCTTCCCCTCATTGGGCTCCTCCTCCCAAGATGCTCCTACATCCAAGATGCTGCGAGGGTGGCGCTCATATAACAGCTCAGGGAGAAAACCCAGTTGAGGCCTGAGGTACCTCCTGGATGGCAAACATAAGGTATGGTGGTAAGGTGTCCCAATCCCTCCCATCTTGACTTACCACCTTCCTTATCATAGCCTTCAGGGTTCAGTTGAACCTTTCTACCAGCCCATCAGTCTGTGAATGATAGACCGAAGTCCTCAAGGTATGTATGTGGAGTAGGTCACATAGGTCCCTCATTAGTTTTGACATAAATGGGGTCTTGGTCCATCAGTATTTCCTTTGGTAGCCCCACTCGGGCAAAGATCCCCACTAGCTCTTTGGCTTTTGCTTTAGAGGCTGTGTTCCGCAAGGGGACAGCTTCTGGATAACGTGTAGCATGGTCCAGAACGACAAGTCTATATTGGTGGCCCTGGGTAGTCTTCTCTAGGGGTCCCACTAGGTCCATGGCTATTCGCTCAAACGGGACATCTGTGATGGGTAGGGGTACCAAAGGTGCCCTCAAGTGGGGACGGGGACTGTGCAGCTGACACTCTGGGCACGAGGCGCAGTATCGCCACACTTCTTCATGTACGCCGGGCCAGAAAAATCTTCCTAGAGCCCTTGCCAGGGTCTTCTCTACCACTAAATGCCCCCTAAAAAGACGGCTATGTGCAAGGCTTAATACGGCCTTCTGGTGTTTGTGAGGCACTAGGAGCCGCACTACCTTCTGTCCTTGTACTGGTGCAACCCGGTACAGGAGATCCTTTTTTATAATGAAGTAGGGGCTGGGTCCCTGGGTTTTCCCTTCCATGGGAACCCCATCTATCTCTGTTACCTCCTTCCTAATGTTGTCGTACTTTGGATCTTCAGCTTGGTCCCGTCCAAAATGTTCCTTCCTGGGGCTGGTCTGCCTGAGTTCTAGGGAATGGGTCTCTATTGCTTCTGCCGGTTCGGAGGCATTAGGGTTGGGGTCTGGCTCAGGTGCTTCTCCCTCCTGGGCGGCCTCCTTTTCAGCTGCTCGGGTCCACCTACCTATGAGAGCGACCCTCTGGCTTTGGGTCAGTATTTGGGTTCCCAAGGGCTTAGCTGCCCTTCTTTCCTTTTTTGTCTTTCTGCGCGACCTGGGAGTGGAGAAAATGTCTCGGGAAATTTCGGAGAAAATTGGGAGTTGACAGTCTACTGTGGATGCCTCACTAGCTTCAGGATCCTCCCCTCTCTCCAATCCCCAGGATTTGATGACTTACTCCCAGTAGGGGAAGTCCCTCCCTATGAGCACTGGGTAAGGGAGTTTAGGCACTACACCTGCTGCTACCTCTGTAGCGTTTCCTTGGATTTCAATTTTTACGGGGATGGTGGAGTAGTAACTAACTGTCCCATGGATGCATGTCACCCCTGTGCGTTTTGCCTGTAGTAACTGACTACGTTTCACGAGCTTTCCTGAGATGAGCGTGATGGCGCTCCCCGAATCTCAGTGCTGTGGTCTCTACTCCCTAGCAGAGTGCCTGAGCAGACATTTTTCCACAAATCAGAGATTCACAATTTGGTTCTTGACAGCGTCTTTGCCCATTTATGGAATGCTGACCTGGAACCTTTTTGCCTCATGGGAGAACAGGAAACTTCCTCAGTACTTCTCCAGAGCAGCCCTGGGCAAGGGCCCCAAGGCAGATGCCCTACTGGTGTTATGACAGGGTCACTTGGGATGTACCTTTCCTCCCATGCCATTGATACAAGTTCTATGGAAGATCCGCCAAAACAGAGCTTGAGTCATCCTGATTGCACCCAACTGGCCGAGACAGTTTTGGTTTACGCATCTGCTTATGCTGTCAGTTCACCCACCCTTGAATACCCACATGCTGCTGGACCTTTTAACACTGTATAAGGGCAGGTTCAAGCCCACAGCCAGGTATTTGGATGGGCATCAGAAATAGAGTGCTCATGTTCTAAAAGGGTGAAGTCCATCCTTAACCAAAGACAGAAAACACGCTATGAGAAGCTGTTATTCAGCAGATGGAAGCGTTTCTCCTCTGTGACTCACTAGTGTACCTTTTGACAGGTTTCAGAGTAGCAGCCATGTTAGTCTGTATTCGATGCATCCGATGAAGTGAGCTGTAGCTCACAAAAGCTTATGCTTAAATAAATGTTATCTCTAGGGTGCCACAAGTACTCCTTTTCTTTTTACTAGTGTACCTTGTTTACGGAATCTGCTGGGATTCTTGCTATCTTAGAGTATCTACTTTCAAGTCTTTTGGTCTTGTGCTCAGTTCTCTGAGTGCGCATTTAGCAGCGATCAGCGCTTTCCATCCTCTGATGGATAACCATACATATTCACTCATCCTGTCACAACTAGATTTCTGAAGGGGATTCTCAGATCCTTTCCACTATTGAAATTTGCGCCTCAGTGGGACCTCTGTTTTGTTTTATATTTGCTCACTAAGCCCCCCGTTGAGCCTTTAGCCATATGCTCTACGACCTGTCTGTCCATGAAGTTGGTCTTTCTAATAGCCATAATGTCAGTCCGGCGACATTGGATAGGTCATTGATGTACCGTAACCACTTGAAAAAGACAGCAGCCAAAGTTAACACTCAGAACATGTTGCTCAGGAAACTGGCCAGCTCAACCTGGGGTGCTTGCACCCAGGTACTTAAAACATCAGCCCTTGCCCTCTGCTACTTGAGCAGAGTATTGTGCTCCTGTTTGGTGTCACTTGTCTCGCATGAGGCTGGTCGATGTAGGTCTTAATTAAGCTATGTGTATTGTTACCGGGACTTTAAGTGCAACTCCATTGCCGTGGTTGCCAATACTTAAAACATAGCACCGCACCATATTCGCCATGAGGGGGCCTCCATCATGCTCCTGGTCAAGATCTGTGAGAACAGCTATTTGCCTCTGTATTCAGACCTCTTCAACCACCCACCAGTTCACCTGTCTTATAGACATCCTTTATGGTCACTTCTGCCTCCACAGGACGTGACAGTGGAATGTGCTTAGTGTAACGAGTGGTTAGCGACGACAGTTGTTAATCACTCTCTCATCGCCGATGCAACCATCTGCCTGTCAGCTTTTGACGTGGTCGTTCCTGAACTGGTTTTAAACCGAGCAGGGCAATGGTGCTGCCAGCATTTTCAAAGGGGGTTTCTCTAATGACCCATGATGCAGATATGGTCAACTTCAGACTCTGTTGCACATCCTTGAAAACTGCCCACTGACTTACTTTGACAGTGGACTATTGGCTCTTCACTGGCTGATGACGATGCAGTCAAATGGTTGGGCATGCTGCGCATGTGCTGAGAGAGTCAGAACGGAGCTGGGAGCACTCATGGCAGACTCACCGTATACTGTCTTCTATAAAGAAAAGATCTCTTTACAACCCCACCCTAGATTCATTCCTAAAGTAGTTTCTGAGTGTCATATGAATCAGGTAATTCACTTAGCAGTATTTTTTCCAAAAACCACCACTACAAAGAGAGATGGCTGCATTCTCTAGATGTCCAAAGGCCTTTGGTCTTTTATCTGCAAAGAACAAAGTATGTTAGACACCTAAACTAGTTGTTTACATAACGGAGGGATCAAAGGGTCAAGCTAAATTAACCCAGGGACTTTCAAACTAAATCTCAGGTTGTATTACCCTTTGTTACAACTAGCTCATAGTCCCCCTCCAGAGGAGGTGAGGGCTCATTCCATTAGAGGGAAAACTACTCTGGCTGCATTGCTGAGAGACATACTCCTCCTAAAGATGTGTAGGAGAGCTACTTGGAGCAGTTTGCATACCTTCATGAGATATTACGCTCTGGTCCAGTCATCCACTGCAAATACAGCTCTGAGGACAGCAGTATTACCGTCAACTATCGAATCTGCATCCTCGCACTCAAACCATTTGACTGTCTTGTTAATTTCCCATGTGTGTATTCCACATAGGGACTATCACTCAAAGAAGAAATTGAGGTTACTTACCTGTAACTGGAGGTTCTTCAAGATGTGTGGTCTCTATCTGCATTCCACTACCGCCACTCCCATCCCTGCAGATTATTTTGAACTGCAGTAAGAATGGGAAACAGGAGAGGCGTTGGCATGCACCACCTTTATACCCTCGATTCTGAGCACAAGGGGATCTACAATGTAGGTGTAGGCCAGCTGACAGTGCTTGCAAAAAAAATTCCTGACTCAGGCACATGGTGTATTCCATAAGAATACACCATGTGTATACATATCCCACTTGTGGAATACAGACAGGAACCACGTAAGTGAATTCCATTTGTTTGGTCTCCTGGTTTGAGTCCAAGGATACTCAAGAGAATTGGCTGGAAACTAAAGGCTGAATCTTCATGTGCTTTTCAGGGAGTGGGCAAAAGTGGCTGTCATGTTTCCACTGCCAGTTCTGGGGGCAAAGGGGTCCCTGAATAAGTGGCTGCTTTAAACTACAATGGTTGTACAGGCCCACTGGGGGTACTGGAGCACAGTATGCCCCAGCCATGCCCTGAATGCTCCTGACACATCCACCATGGGGGAGCGGGGAAACAGGATGTAGCAGCATTGTCTTTACACCACTTGAGGTTCCCCACTCCAGGAGAATTCTCAGCAATCTACTTAAGGCATCTTGAAGATTTTCTTGCACTGCTAGAGCATATCAAAGGGGATTTATTGAGTCTGAAGATCTGCCTCTTATACTGTTTCTGTGTGGATTTACATCTGACTTTCAAAAGCGAAAACTGAGATGCATAGTGGATAGTACTATTCCATCATGTTAGAGCTATTAATGTGTACTGCTTTCTTTCTGACTTAAAATAATCTGTTTGTATTTTATTATAGCATTCTTCAGCATCCAAATATACTGCAGTGTATTGGGCAGTGTGTGGAAGCCATCCCATATCTTCTGGTGTTTGAGTTGTGTGACTTAGTAAGTAAACTTAATAGTGAAAATCGTAAATTTAGTAATAGTTAGAAAATATTGTTTTCTTTAGAGTATGTTTTAAGAGGTTTTTGTGAACCTAATTATTGAAACCACCTGTTCGAGGAATATTTCAGAAATGAAGAGTCAAATGAAGGTATTTTAAAAGGTAAATAACATTTATTTACTTTTTTCAGTTACTGACCACAAAAGCAATATTTGTTTATACTTAGCTCTCTAAGGTCAGGATTTGACTTCTAGTTCGTTGTGGGACTTTCTAAAGAAGAAAATTATTATACAGAAAGTAAGTGTTGTCACTTTGTTCTTCCTGGACAACAGAATTGTTAGTATATCACATTTTGAAAAAAAAAAAACAACCCCCTGCTAATTCTATGCATGAATGAGGCAGAGGTCCTGTGGGGGTGGAGGTAGGGAAGGAAAGGGTGAAGTACAGGATCATCTAACTGAAGACTGGTATCCTAATGCATAAGCCCAAGGGAATCAAATAAAGGTTGCACAGGTAACCTTAATACATACATTTCCTAACTTTTGAGAATTTGAGTTTAGTGTTAACATTCTTTTAATGTCATTTATTAATGTAACTTCTTAAATTAAGAACTTTAAAATTTAAAAAAAATTAATTCAATAAGGTGGAAATCTGTTAACACTTCATATGGATTTTTGTCAGGGTTTGGGATCTTCAGATCCACAACACAGTTCTTAGGCTTCTAACTGATAGAATAGAAGGCTGTTATCTTTCTTGTGGATTTGGCACTAGAAGGACATGGTGATGAGATTCCCCAGTCGGTTTCACAGCAGTTTGTTAGCAAAAGAATGTTGAGACTCGGGAATAGTAGGCTCAATTTCAGGTTCTGTAGGGAAGGGTTCTCTTATGGTTAACAGACTCTTCTGTCCCTGCCCCTCAATCTCTCCCTGTCCATTTCTACTCCTATTTTTTCTGGTTTCTGCCCCTCTTGTTCCTGCACAGTTGGCTTTCCCCTCTGATCCTATCCTTCCTGCCCCCAACATTCTCTCTTCCCCCTTGCCCCTCTACGTTCAAATCAGGCAGCTTCCTCTTTCTCCATGCTGTGAGGGTGGCAGCAGGTGGAGCATTGAGAGCATAGGAAAGACAGTCTTCACTGGTCTCCGTTCCAGTTTTTGCTGCTACAGTAGCCATTGGCAGTGGGAAGAGCAGTTGCAGAGAAGGTTCTGCTTAGTCCTGGTAACCCTGGGTTAGAACATGTTTGGTCTCTGTGGGTATGGTGTGTGCACAGTCTGGTTGGAATGTAGCTGCTGTTAGGAAATGGAGCGTACTCAGTGAAAAACAGAATCTTTGGAGAATCTAGCTGCATAACTCTAGCTAGCCTATGCTGAGCATGTGCAAACGGAGATTTCAGAGGCTTATAAACTGCCCAAAGGTAAGCATATTTTTTATTGGCACGTTCCTAATGCCGGTATGACCTCCTTGCGAAACTTCAGTTCCCTGTTCCAAAATATGGAAAGTTAGAGCTTCTCAGATGCTTTTTTTACTCAATTTTTTTTAATATGGGCAAAGCAACTTATTTTTCCGTAAATTTATTTTTGGAAACGTATGAACCATTTTCCATAAATTTCCCAGAAAAATTCAGCCTGAGGTAGATACGGGTTGAAATTTTCTGTGCCCAAATGACTAATTTGGCAAAGTTGCAAGCAACTGAAAACAACTGTGTAATGGACAAGGAGCTGCTATGTAATAATCTAAGAATACTGAGATGTAACAATTTTATGAACACTCTGTGACCTTGTCAGTGAAGTCAAGTTGTTTGTATACTGGGTTCTAGGACTTCCCTGTGTGAATTCATTGATCTAGCTTAAGTGACTGGGGAAGAACAAACAGGAAGGCAACACAGTAGCTCCCTGTTTAAGCAACCTTGGACAAAACACTTCCAGGGTCAGGGCCAATTACAGAACTATGCTGTATTTCTAGGCCCCTGGCCAAAGTGACACAGCTGTTCTATCAGTATTCTGAATGAAGAGACCAAAAGAACAGTAAACAGTTTAAAAAACCTTTCTGAGGAAATGGGAAGGTGGTGGTGGTAGAGGGGAGGAGTCCGTTGTCAACAGCTGTTAGGGGGACAGGTTGATACAGAGAGACTCTGTAGGAGAGTCTAAGAGAGTTGGATTTTTTCCCCCAGGTTCCAGGGAATGGTAAGCCTTGCAGACAGATGGACAGGGCAAACATAGGGGTTTAAAGGATTGTGGTTTCAAAGAATTCCTAAATTTCATTGCAAAATGTATGAAGGCAGAAATAGACTCAAGTGTGCATATATAATTTACATCAAAAGTAAATCTTCCAGAAGCAATAAAGTAGTGATTAGGCTTTGCTTGTAAAATTTTCATTGTTAATCAGTTTTACCAGTATAAAATTCTTTCCCTAAAAGCTCAGTGCACAAGTATGATTGTATTCACATTAATTGATGCAAGCAATTTCAAACAGAATAGCAGGGTGAACCTATGACTTTTCTCAGAGGAAATGCTAGTTAACCTCCAAAGATGACTACACTGTTTTAATCATTGGCTTTTTTGCTCAGATTGTATTCGCTGGATTTAAATAAATTGAGACACATGAATCCCTGATAGAATATCAGTCATCTTTTCTCTTTATAGAAAAATGATTTGAGTTTAGAAGAAAGTTGCGTTTTACACTGCTTATGTTAACACAAATAAACACATAATCAGCCCTTACTGCCATATTTCTGAGTAGTTAAATTATTTAACTTGACTTTAAAAATTACTCAATCTTAAAATGTACAAGTTGCCCTACTTCACTTAGTACAGAAATATTCTTTTATACTCTCGTTTGGTTTGAGACTTAACAGTTAATGCCAGAATTTATCATGGTCCAGTAGAAGGTAATCCAGAGAAGGATTTTACTTATAGGGGATAAAATAAACTTTCAGCTTAATTGCAGCCAGTAAGCTTGACAGCCAAAAAAGTGGCTTTCATAAACCTGAATGCAGTTAAATTATCTCATTGACATGGAAAAAAAACACGTGCTGGTTTCTGTTCCAAGCAAACTAAAAATTGTATCTAGAAGATAGAGTAATAAATGTATAATTAAAATATATAGTAAATTAAAATTAAACAAGGCTTGCCTGTATAATTTGAGTTTTTCAGACTGAATATCTAGACTACCTGGCGGAGTTCTGACCTCTAGGGTAGGGTTCTATGTATTGTGATTTTCTTTTTTTTTAATTCACTGAGAATACTTATGTGCTAGATGCCAGACAGGCAAATAAGATGTGGTCCCTACACCAGAGATCTTACAGTTAATCAGACATCATAAGGGAAGAGGTAAGGATAATGAAAAACAAGATTTACTACTTCAAGAACATATGTGCGGTACTATTAAACTAATTTCTCAGTCTCATGCCTGTTTAGATGGTGAGGTGGGGGAAGAGGCTAGGGAGTGAGGATTAAAAGGCAGTAAGATTTGGAGTGAGGGTGGTGGAGTGGTGAGAGTGGAGAGGGGAATATGGGATGGGTGAGGAAGGGCCTCAGGGATTGGAGTTCTGTGATTGTAGCAGTCCAAAGAAAACTCAAGTATAGATATCAGTTCTGATATCCAGAGTCTGCTATTCTAGAAGCTGCTTCTACTGCTGTGGCTGCAGTAGAAACTGCTGGTGGAATTTCTGGGCAGTTTAGGCAGATATAGAAAAGGTGGCAGGCCCTGCACTAGCCTTGTCCCCAGATGACTGCTGCTAGGTGTACATGGGTATTTGCAATGACTTGAACCTTGCATACTCTGCCATTCAAGTTTCCTCAGTTCCCATTGTGGTCCTGGCAAGGTTGGTGGCTAGAGTCATTGGTGCCTTGAGTGGCTTCATGTGGGTCTAGTGGGAGGCAATATATTATATATACTATAGCAATATCATCCACAGTAAAATCCTTCACTTTGTTACTAGTATTTGTGAAAATGTGTGAAATTCTAGTCAATAGAAAATAAATTTCCTGTGTTAACATCTGCATGAAGAGGAAACTGATTTCTAGCAATAAGATGCAAATCATGTTTGATGCAGGAACTGTTATGCTTTCAGAAATTACCTGAAGTGACTATCCTTTCTGGGGGTGAGAATTAATCCATTGTTCATGGCACTTCTGGCAGTAACGTGTCTTTGTGATAGAGCTATTAAATTTATTTTACCTTACTCATTTTACAAAACTGAAAAGGAAGCAAATGAACACTCTGAAAACGTGTAAATTTACATGGGTGGCTGGGTAAAGAGATTAAATCCTAATTTTCACTTTGTAACATAAAGAATTAAAGCCAACTTCTTTAAAATAGTTACTGTAGAAGAAGTATGTGCTTAATATATGTTACTTCATCTTAAATGATCCTGTAATAGTTTACATGATACTTTGGGTGCAGTCTTCTGATCTATAATTACTTAATGGTAAAATGGTTACTGTCTTAAGATGGTGCCAAGTTAGTATAGTAGCCAGCTTATTTACCTTAATATATTACCAGCCAGATGCAGCCAACTTTTTGTTAGCACAGCAAATCCTTTAATAGAATGACCTAAATTATGAGCAAAGAAAACTTTAGAATAAGTGGAGTTACAATTTGTATTGTGAGGTTGGCTTACCTGTCAAAATCTACTTCTGCAGAAACTCTCTCTCGGAGCCTACGAGTTTCATGAGCAAATGAGGTCAGCAGCAGTCTACAGTTATTTGAAGTGCTCTGCATGTGCTTAGAACATTGTGTTGCCGGTGAAGTCTCAAATAGTTGGAGTCACAAAAAGAGCAGCCTTCCACTGACAGTCATTTTTAAAACTTCAGAAGCTAGGTTATTTGTTTTTACAGATATCTTAATCTTTCAGTGTATGAGATTCAGGACTCTCAATTGTGATTAAATTCTAATGCTTGTGTTTTTCCACAAGTCTTATTTAATAAACTTAACTTTCCTTAGGACTGTGAAAATCATCTTTCCCCCATGCCTTTTGATGCAGTCAAATGCTGAGCACCTCTTCGTTTTGTCACAAACTGTCAGCTGAGTACACTACCTGTTGAGAAGTAGCAGCAAAATGGCAGCATTCATTGAAATAAATTAACATGATTCACAGTGAGATCTAAGCTGACCAGGGACAACCTGAATTTTCAGAACTTTTTATTAGTAAATGCACAATGCTGTAGTGGCATAAAGGCTTTATAAGTATGTTTGGGATGGCTACATTACTTAGAGTGCTAAAGCCATGATTACGTAATGCGTGTCATCCCAGATGAATCCCAGGAAAGTCATTATACAGCCACATACAAGTTGTTTTTGTGTCCTCCTTTACTGATACTTTTTATATTGCTGCTTGGAAGGTAGATTGCCAGAGTGCTTGTCTAGATGGAGAGTCAGTACATGGCTGTAAATTTACAGTGCACTAGCATGTGGTGCCCGAACTGTCTGTGTGGACCCTGCTACTGCACATTAAAAGTTCACTAGTGCTTATTGATCTGAGATCAAAGCACACTAAGGAACTTCTAGAGCATGGCAGTAGAGTCCACATGGATGGTTAGTATGTGGCACGCTAATGTACTGTAGATTACCCCCTAGCTTGCTGTGCACTGACTCTCCCTTTTGATAAGCCCTTAATTACTGTGTACAGTGACAAACTAAAATGCATTTTAAAATGCATTTTAAACTGACTTAAAATAGCTCATCTATAAAACATTGTTTTATGTAAAACATATATAGCTAAATTATTTACTAAATGAGAGCCCCATAGTCCATTTTTCTCCCTAAATTTTAAAAATGGGTATCAGAAACTCCTATTCAGTGCACTTGAGAGACAATCTAGGACTTTAATCCAACTGGAGCAAACCGTAAATGAACAGTTGCTGTCATTCTGAATGATAGTTTCACAAAGAACATATTGACTGTTATTCTTGCAGCTTGCTGCCATCTAGAGCTAGCTAGGCAGTTCTGTTCAATGCTTTTTTAACATGTAATTTGAAACTGAATTGTATAAGTGAGGATGCTGTTTTCCTAGTGAACTAAATTTTAGTTTGTGTGTATGTTTTCACTGGCAAGGTAAACAGTGTATATATTGACATATGCATCCTATCTTTGAGATATAATCCACATATCAAATTATGGTTTGAGTAGCAGCGGTGTTAGTCTGTATTCACAAAAAGAAAAGGCGTGCTTGTGGCACTTTCGAGACTAACAAATTTATTTGAGCATAAGCTTTCGTGAGCTACAGTTTACTTCATCGGATGCTGTAGCTCACGAAAGCTTATGCTCAAATTTGTTAGTCTCTAAGGTGCCACAAGTACTCCTTTTCTTTATATCAAATTAAAACAATTGTCTAATCATACATTTAACTGTTCTAAAAGACTAATTCTATAGCATGATGAAAATATCAAATATTTCAAACTTTATGAAATTAGCATTGAAAACAGGGCAGAAGAAGAGATTATAATGAAGGACCCAATGTACCCATAATAGAAAAGCTACAGATTGCTTTAATTGTAAATAGTTATACTGATTTAAAACAAAGGATTTATACTAAACTTATTGTAAAAGCAAATGTGGATAGAATAGCAACTTGTACTGTAGACATAATTTTGATGTCCAGATTATTTAAAGTAATGTGTTTTAAACAGGGATGGCAGCTGCTTATTTTTTTACTTATTTAGTAAGTTCTCCATTGCCACATCATTTGTCATGCAGTATTAGATGAAAATAACATGTTAGTAATCTCTTTCATAACCTGTATGTTCATGAGACCATGCATGAATGCCTAGGAAGGAGTACTGTACAAAGAGATCTGGGGGTCATAGTGGATCACAAGCTAAATATGAGTGAACAGTATAACACTGTTGCAAAAAAAGCAAACATTCTGGGATGTATTAGCCAGAGTATTGTAAGCAAGATACGAGAAGTAATTCTTCTGCTGTACTCTGTGCTGGTTAGGCCTGTACTGGAGTATTATGTTCAGTTCTGGGCGCAGTATTTCAGGCAAGATGTGGACAAATTGGAGGAAGTTCAGAGAAGAGCAACAAAAACGATTAAAGGTCTAGAAAACCTGACCTATGAGAGATGATTGAAAAAATTTGAGTTTGTTTAGTCTGGGGAAGAGAAGACTGAGAGGGGACATAACAGTTTTCCAGTACATAAAAGGTTGTTACAAGGAGGGAGAAAAATTGTTCTCGTTAATCTCTGAAGATAGGACAAGAAGCAATGGGCTAAAACTGCAGCAAGGAAGGTGGTTTAGGTTGGACATTAGGAAAACTTTCTAACTCTCAGGGTGGGTTAAGCATGGAATAAATTGCCAAGGGAGGTTGTGGAATCTCCATCTTTGGGAGATTTTTTAAGAGCAGGTTAGTCAAACACGTGTTAGGGATAGTCTAGATAATACTTAGTCCTGCCATGAGTGCTGCGGACTAGACTAGATGACCTCTCGAGGTCCTACGATTTTATGTGCTACTTTCCTTAACTTGTGCATTCATATAACCAGTTAAGATCTTTGAGTAAACTAATTCTAGTGACCTTTCAGCAGAAGTATGAATATAAGTCTATGCTGCATTCCTGGCTGTGTTCCAAATGAGTCATTATGTAGGAGTATCTTACCTTCTGCAGGACTGGAGCAGTGTGCACACCCAGCATTGTTCTAGGATATGCCTATAAAAGACTATCGTAACATAGTTATGTCAGCATATCTATGTTGGCATAGCCCCATATTGTAGATGCAGTCTCCACTGACAGAAGGGGTTTTTTCTGTCAGTGTATGAATACCACTTCCCTGGAAATTAACTGTTGATGGATGCCCAATGAAGCGAGCTGTAGCTCACGAAAGGTTATGCTCAAATAAATTGGTTAGTCTCTAAGGTGCCACAAGTCCTCCTTTTCTTTTTCGAATACAGACTAACACGGCTGCTACTCTGAAACCTTTTAATACTAAGTCATTAGTGTTGTTTGCCCAAACCCGTATGAATCACTAAAATGTTTTGAGTTGATAAGGTATTGTTTGGCTTGGTATTGTTTTTTATGTATCTTTGTATTATCACTTGCCTGTTGACAGTGTTAGCTGATGCTGAGACCTTTGCTTTGCTTTGCATAAATCTCTAATCAAGAGTTTATAGAGATCATTTGCACTGACTTTCATTTTTTGGAAACAAACCAGGTTGATATATATGAAGTTTAGAGGACTGCAAGTACCAGTGTTTTGAAAGATGAAACTTGATCAGGCACAGTCTTTAAAGATCAGCAGCTGAGAAGGGCTTAGTTTTGTTTACTGTCTCTTTTCCTGGAAGATGTGTTTGTGATTAGTCCTAAAATGATAAATACCAGACAAGTATTTGGATTTAATAACAATTGTAGTGCAGCTTAGTGTTGAAGTTGCAACTTCATATCTTTATAAACAAGATAAATGTATTTTTGTGCTAGAAATGAAACTTTAAATGGTCACCTTAAAATGTAGGTGATATTGGCTCAGTGGATTATAGAACTATGGTTGGGTTAGTATTATATACTGCTGTGAAGGACAGTTTCCCTTTTACACCAGCTCTTCATCCAATCTGCATTCCCCCTTCCCAGCAGGCTCCTTGCCCACCCTTCCATGTCCCATCCCATCTCCCTTCCTCTGCAGCTCCTAGTCTGTCTTAGGAGGCTCCTTGTCTCAGTATACTCCCTGGTCTATTTTTTTGTTCCCTCCGTATTGAAATCAGGCTGGTTTGTCCTCCATGCTGACTGGGGTCCAGCAGGGGAGAGTCATTGAGAGCAAAAGAGAAGCAGTGCCCATCCCAGAGTGGCCGTTATAGGGAAAGACCCCTGCTTGGTTCTAGAGTCTTGCAACCCAACCCAAATCGGATTGCAAGTGTTGGGTCCAGGTTGGGTCAGGTGAGAAAACAACTGGACCCAATCTGGTCGGTGTGATGGTGGTGCATGTCCTGCTGGCTGCTGACATCTTGCTATGTTGTGTGCACTGCAGAGTGAGTGTGCCGAGGAGTCTCAGCACCTCTTTCTCTGCAGTACATGCAGCGCAGCAGGGGTGGTAGATGGGAGGAACAGGGCACGCAGCCACCATTGGGACAACCGCATGGGCAGGAGGTGACAATAGCACTGACTTAGGTTCATGGGGAAGAATTGAGTCATGTGGGCTTGGGTCTGGGCTGGGCTTAAAAATTAGTCCCCAGCAGAGCTCTAGTTTGCTCCTGTAGCATGCTCAGTCATTATGCAATAGTGCATGTGCAGTCTGGTCAATGCTAGAAGCTGAGAGAGGCTCCAATATGCTCAGCGTAAATGGAATCTTATAGAAGTATAGGGCTGGAAGGGACCTGGAGAGGTCATCTAGTCCACACACCTCCATGTTAAGGCAAGACTGAGTATACTTAAGACCGTCTGTGGCAGGAGTTTGTCTAATCTCTTTTTAAATTCTTGGTACTTAACTTTGCATATAGTTAAAAAATTTTTCCTAATCTCTTCCCTAAATCTCCCTTGCTGCAATTTAAGCCATTTACTTCTTATCCTACCTTGAGTGAACATAAAGAACAACGGATCACAGTCCTTAACACATCTGATGACTATTATCTGGTTCTCCCTGCAGTCCTCTTTTTTTCCAAGATAAAACCTACTCAGTTTTTTAACCTTTCCTCATAGATCATGTTTTCTATAGTTGGCTGTTGTGCCTTATATATTGTCACTTTGAGAATCTGCCGGCTCTCCTGAACTCCTTTTTCCCTCAGATTTTGTTCCCATGGAACCCTACCTAACAGTCCTCGGAATTTGTTAGTTTGGTTTTTTGAAGTGCTTTGGAGATTTTAGCTGCTAAAATCAAAGAAGTCTCTACTTATCACATGTGAATTGCAATTTTTCAAAGGCTTGTAACTTGACCAAATTTTTAGGCACTTTTTCACATGGGTGGCAAAGTCACATACCTGACACACAAGCTACTGCCAAATTTCAAGTCACTGCTCCGAAGCATATGGTACAGAGCTGTTTTTAAAAAAGGTCCCCAGAATTTAAGATGGACAAACATACTTCTACCTTAGCCTCCTTCTTGGGAACACGTGAACCATTTTGGCTGAAATTATTTGGAAAACTTCAGTGTGAGGCAGACACCTGGGCATCTAAAATTTCAGCTCAAGTGGTTAGTCTGGCAAAGTTATAAATAACTGCAACGGGATCTTGTAATGGGAAGAATTAGGCAGGCTTAGTAGGTGGTGCTGCCAGCCCCACCTGAAATGAATTACTCTGTGCTTTTTACCTGTTTGTTGAATTGAATCTTATTGTGGTATACCAAAGACTCTATAGCACTGCAAAGCCTGGTGCTGATAACTCTCTGAATCCAAACATAAGAGCTATAGTGGCATTTTGGAGAGATTTAGACTTTCACCTTTATTACTGGATACAATTACTGTATTCTTGCTTCTGGACACTTCTGATAAACTGGTTAATTTTGTTTGAATGTTTAGGAACACACATTAATTATTGTAAACTCTTTTCTCAATTGCAAAATGACTCTCTTTCTAGCAGAGTTTATGGCAAGGACTCTACCATTTTTATATGATTTCCTTTGTTACATCTGATCCAAACTCATAAATCAAACCAGATGGAGCCCTCCGATGGGCACATTCACCTGTGTATCATTTATTCACCATATCACTTAAGTTCCATCCACATGCTGCCCTCCTGTGATGCCTGAATTCTCACTAGGAATGTGGCAAATAAGGCATGCAATTGACATTGAAAGAACTGGCCAATTGGGGACCGCTTGTCTTTCCCCACTTCCAAGGTCAGCTCTGCTGGTTTGCAGAATATTGTCTTTAGATGGCTTCACACCAATCTCTTTGTGGTAGCACAAGGCCATCAAGCCATATTTTTCATTTTAAGTATTATTGCTGTTCATTGTATACATATGAAAAAGTGATCTAGAGTGTTAACTACTGAATGACTTGAAATGAAATACCCTTAAAAGAAAAGTACCATATGCCTTAGATGCCTTCTGTAAGAATACCTGTAGAGACTTGAAACTTGATGAGGAGACTCTATATTAAGAACAAACTTATGTTTAAATACTAATAATAACCTTGTTCACTGATGAGGACCAAGTAATATGTCTTGTTGCTTCTTCATTAAGTATCTGGGTGCAAGCAGTGTACTAGATAGTTGATAAGAATTTCCATCTATTTTTGTTTACAGGGTGACCTAAAAACCTATCTCTGCAATGAGCAGGAGCATATTAATGGAGATTCACAAATAATGCTGCTACAGAGAATGGCGTGTGAGATCGCTGCTGGACTTGCCATAATGCATAAACATAATTTTGTGCATAGGTATGCTTTCCAAATAAATAAGAATGTTTGTTTTGTTATGCTGCACTTTAAAACTCATGCAGACTTTTCTTTGTGTCATGATTGAAATAAAAGCAATATGTATCAAAGTAAGAAATTTTAAGATATGATTCTGAATCAGTTAGATGATATTTTTCTTCATTAAGAAGGGTTATTTGTATTCATGGAGTTGGTAACTAAATTATAGTATTTAAATCCTATACCTGGAGCAGGATGATGTGGCTCCTCCCCCCATCCACCTCTGCCACATGTGTCACAAGTGGCGGAGGAGCCGGAGCCGAGCAGAGCCCGGGATCGGGGCAGGACCTGTGGCCAGTAAGGGACCCACTGCCCTGGGCGGCTTAGAGCTGGGTGGGCACCCCTGGTCCACCCCCCTCCCCGCGGCTGACCCGCCCCCCAGCCGCTCTGTCGGTTACTGTCTCCTCTGTGATGGTGGGGCCGGGTCTGAGATCGGGCTGGGGGCCCACGGGCAGGATGTACAGCCCCAAGCATCTCACTCCAAACGTTAAAGCTATAGCATTACGGATTCTTTTAACATTACCAGTATCAGTGGCTTCTGGTGAGCGCAGTTTCTCAAAACTGAAATTACTAAAAAATTATTTGAGGTCCACCATGTCTCAAAATAGTTTCGGGACTTGCATTAATTTCAATTTAAAGTACCATTGCAAAAAATATAGATTTCACTGAATTATTAAAAGACTATGCAAGTATAAAAACCAGAAAAATTCAGTTCATATAATTTTTTTTAATTTATGAGAAACTGGGCGCATTGGAAGACACTAACGTTTTTCATTACAGTGTATAGTTGAACCCAAATTGTTTGTAATTGTGATTTTGTTAAAATGAGTACACTAGTAGGAAATTGTTTTATTTCACTAACTACAAATTCTCTGTTTTCATTTTTTTAAATTTTAAACAGTCAACCCCCCCCCCCCCTCAAAATATTGCAAAGTGCAAACGTGTAAAAGCCCCGCTTCCCCCCCAAAAGTGGGGAGGGCGGCCAAAAAATGTTTTGCTTGGGGCGGCAAAAAACCTAGAGCCGGCCCTGAACGCAAGCAGCCAGCAAAGGGGTGAAGTAGACATCTCTGCTGCCATGTGGAAGAGCTAGTTGTGCTCAAAAGAATTGAGTTTGAGTTTGGTTGAGCTCGGGTGCATTGCTGTGTTGTATGAAGGAAATATGAGCATAATGGTTGTGTTCTCAGATGATCTGTGTGTCCACTTTAAGGGTCAACAACTGCTTAAGTTGACTGTCCTGAGCAAGAATTTCAGAATCATTTTGTCTTAATGAATTCCCCCAAGACTTAGCATCTATATAAATAGTGTTGTCAATGAAGCTTATTAAATCTCATGATTCGAGACACTGCATACTGTCAAATTTTTGTCAAACTTTCTTACTGAAATCTTAACCCTAAAAATGACAGTTTATATAGTACAGTAGAAAATATATATGTCCCAAAACAGCATGGCCCAACTAGAGAATAAATGGAAGTAACTGCAAGGTAACTGCTTTCATATCATTTCAAAAATAGCTATCACTTTTTAAAAATCTCCAATTAAGTGCAAGACTTAGCTATAAAGCTGTATACTTTGTTATGAAAGCTCTTATAACTTGGAGCTTTAACTTGAACGCAACCATTAATCAGTTTCATTACTAAAATGGAGTAAACTGGTTAAGATTGCATTACAAGGAGAAAGGTTTGCATTAGATCCAATTATTTTTGCCATTTTTTGTTTGTAGGGTGAGGAGCTGAGGTTAATTGGTTTTGAGCCAAATTCAGCTTCAGTTTAAGCACGTGCAATTCTGCTTAATTTATAACAGACTTCTATAACATTTTCTTCGAATTACATTTTTACTTAGTTACCAGAGTTGAATAGCTAGAGTTTCAAAAGATTATATGAAGTAATCTGAAAGTAATCTATTCTGATTTTTTTTATATCTTGGAAAAAGGAATAAAGAATTTTTCCTTTCCTTGCTGGCTGAACTGCACCTAGTGCAGGGAATAGTGTTTGAAAGTGGAACAGTGGAGATGTCAAACTGAAAAAACCCTCATCCATGTTTGATGATACTAAATGCAAGGGAACATCTTAAGAAACTAGATTAACTGAGGAGAGACTTGCTCCTGTGTGTGGTGTTCATACATTCTGAAATAGCAAATGTGGCAGTCTTTGAGTCCTGTCTACGATTCTGTAGCTGTAGTTCTAACATAACATGCCATTCCCGACCTTCATTGGCCAGAAGCCTGGGACTTTGTTCCTTAAATTGAAGATTTCCCATGCAACATGTTGCTTAAATGCCACTGGACCAATTCAACCCTGAATTTGAAGTGCTTCCATTGGTGTATTTGCAGTATTATAAATAGCATATGTAGCTCAAACATGCATCTTAAAATAAAGACAAACCGAGAGAATAGAAACCACTTTTTCTCTCGTTGAGTAAAGTAAACCTAAATGTAAAGATGGCCGTGAATGTAAATCTGTTACTCTGTTTATCTGATTTTTTCTACATGCTGAGAAAAGTAGGGGATATTGAATTACACAACTCAAATAAATGGGCGGGTGTCACAACTGTTACAGGAATAGGATGAATATGCATTTTAAGTTAGGGGTCATTTGATATTTGATTTTTCCCCCCTAGTCTGTACCTGTGTGTCAGAATTAGTGAGGCATAGATAATTTGTAAGTTCATTCATACTACCAACGATATTACATAGTTGCATGCCAACTGCTGACTTGGTTTATGGAAGTACACAGTCTGTAAAATGTCAGGTTTGACTTAAGTACTTTCCCATTCCTATCTTATGACCTACAGGAAGTCTGTCAGTTTTATATTATACATTGTACCTGGCATGTGTGTGTCTGTTTTTGCTTACATTGAAATACATTGTCTAATGAAACATTTGAAATAATGGGATTTCTTTTCATTTTAACCCTTTTTGTTTCTATTGCTCTTTGATCTCCTCGGGTTAGAGGTCATCTTTTTTACTTTAAGTGTTAAACACATTGTGAGTGCGCCTGGAAATAATAATAAAATACTTAAAGTAAATAATAGATGACAATTTTTAAAATAATTTAAACTTTGTATTTAATTTACAGGCCCATACTGATTATCTTTATTTAAACTGCTTCGTATACACATGTTCATTAGTTTTACCAATACAGAATGTTACTCTTATCACCCAGGCAGATATATCAATTTATGAACAGACTTTCTTTTTCCCAGCTATCTGTATATCTACCATCTCTTGGCTTCAGAACAGAGCACTAGATACCAAATCTACTTGAAAGTGTTAACTATGGTGTAATCTTTTGCCAATGGAAAGAAAACTGTAAACAAGCTGGTTGTCTGAAAGGCAGCCCTGTGTTAGCTATTGCTTTGATGTGAAGATATGGAATGGGAATTACCTTGCTGTTGACGTTTTTGGATATGAGGAGACTATTAAACTGGTTGAACAGGAATTACTGAGGGCCAACTGGAGTGACTTCAGGAGGGAGACTAAGGAAGGGAATATTAAATATGAAAGGGGGTGTGGTTTAATTTGTGCTCAGTGTCTCCTCCTTTTACTAATTGGAATTTTGAGCATATAAAAATACATCTAATTCATTTTTGTTAACATTTGTAGAGAACCTCTTTATTAATGGCAGTAGGTCTGTGGATAAGACTATGACAAGACGTTTGGTTTAGGTGGAGTGATGTAACATTTGAATTGGTGCTCTTGAAGATAGGCTAATAGTTCGGGCAGAGTTCAGGCATGTGCTGGGCAAGTTCCCCACAAAGCTTAACCAGTACATCTCAGTCCTGACCTGAAATTCCCTTGCTATTCCTGTCCTGTGTTCTTTTTAATTAGACTGCCAATGTGCAAAATATGTGGTGATTCTATATGTGTAAATGTTCACTAAAGACAGAACTGAAATCACCAAATTTATTTTTGTTTGTGATCTAAGAAAGTACTATGCCTTGTTCTCCAGAGGTGGCGTATGTCTTGAGGATGCCTTTTGCACATGCATGAGTATGTTATGTTTCTGGGTGTTTGAGAGAGCAAAAGACCCTAAAAGTACCAAAACAAAATCCTTGCTCCTCTTTCCCAAAAAAGATGTGGCATGCTTCTTGAGCTCTAACCACAGACTGTGATTACTAAGTGTTAAAAACAGAACACAAGGCATCCATTTCTCAGATAAGGTAATCAGGTGCCAAAGGCATGTATATATTCGGATACTTTAACCGAGTTTTTGGTCCAGTCTCTTCAGCATCCCAAGTAGTGCTTAAACTGTGGATTTTCATGACTGGGATGGGGGGAGAGCACACAATGAATTTTTAGTGTTTGCATGTTAATAATACTTCATTTTAGTTTGGTAGTAGCAGTGGTAGATCCACAAAGTATAATGTTCCCAAAACCTTTCCGGGAGGTGTTACTGATCCTCAGCTTGAGCTGACTCACAGTATTCTTTGCTTGCAAGAACTTAAAAAAATTAAGGGCCACGATTGCTTCAGTTTAGAGGATATGGGGAAATAACTTGGCACCAGAATATTTTGAAGATGTGTAATATGCAGCAAAATACCAGATTTTTTTGGTTGGTTCCAAGGCTGGAATACTTCTAATAATAGGAATTTCCATTTATTCTGATGTTTGCTCCCAGGGTTTGCACTGTAGTCCTGGTAGTTGTGAGAAGAATATGCATATGTTCATGGATTTTGTTTGGATAACTTTGGTCAAGGTTATCGCAGTTGCTTCAAGGTCATAAGAACCTTGACCAATTTGATTCTTCACTATTAAGTGAAGAAAAACACTATGTTTAGTGCTCTCCCAATTTCTTACCATCTTCTGGATCCAGTTCAGTAACCAGCTGGGATAGTAATAGAAACATAGGAAAAGATGACTAGGATCAGAGGTAGTGACAATGCACTGCCAGTCATAAGTAGTGTAAGGCTTAGGTCAGGATGTATCCTGTGAAGGCCTAGTAACTTAGGTTAAACCAAACACCTGCCCTGTATTTAATAAATAGCATCCTGTCCTAGTAGGACTAATGTAGAAACTAAGTGGAAGGTGGGCATTGTGCTTAGACTTCTTGTCTGAACAAGCAAAGACAGAAATCAAGAACTTAAATGATGTTAAGCTGGCCATCACCACCATCTCTTATCTATTCAAATCTCCACCTTGCACAATCTCAACAAGACAGCCAGTTGACTGAGACAAATGGTCCTCCCAGATGAATGGTAATTCAGCTGATAGGTCTTTTAACAGATTTGCATCATCTGGAGATCTGTCACTTGACCTGTTCTTAACCTAGGTACAAGATGGTCCAGAGTGTGTTTTGGTGGTGTGTTTTTTTTTTTTTTGTTTGTTTTTTTTTGCATTAGTTACTGCAAGCCATTGATGTTAACAGTAGTTTATCTAGTAAGGTATTCAGTCTGAGATATTTTTCCTTTTCCCAGCTGCACTTATTCTGTTGGTTCCCAAAAAGATCCATAGTATCAGTGGGATTCTCGTTTTCAGACTGTAGCCCTAGTTATGAAGTATTCTTGCAACATAACTGCATGTCTCAGTGCAAAAGAAAGACCTTAGTCCAACTTTCCTAGTTTTCTTACATAATCTTTCTGGTGGGAAAAGTTATGATGACCATTTCAAAGGTATGATGTATGAAGTAGGGCCAGGAATAAAATGGTGGTATTCCAAATTATTTATTGAATGAAATACTCTGTTGCCACTCCAAGACTTCCTACTAGCTCTGGATAAAGGACTAGCTGTTGAAGATTTTTCTATAGTGATCAGTAGCAATGCTAATAGGACTAATTTTCTCTGGGTTGCCTTTTGCCATTGGAGCCGTAGTGGCTGGACTGCTGTGTGGAGATGAAATATGCTCATTGGGATTCTGGAGCTTTTAATATATGATGCATGGCCTCAAGATGCTTGCAAAATACTCAAACCAATTTTATAATAAAGCAAACGCTATAAAACGCAGTGAGAGGAGAATGTCAGAAGCTAATCAGACTGTATTTAACAGAGTTTGGTTCTTCCAGCTAGGTTCCTTCACTTCTAAATACTTCCTCTGTCGCAGCTTCTGTCAGACTGAGGCTGTGTCTAACTATATGCTAGGAGTGTTGTTTCCCCAGCTTGTTTTCACATACTCACTCTAGTGCTCGTCAAGCTAGCACAAGTATAAATAGCCTGGGTGGTGGCAGCAGAGTCACAGCTGAATCATGACACACAAACATATTTGAAAGTGGTAGGTATGTACTTGACATAGCTCAGCCAGGCTTCTGCTGCCGCTTCCTGTGCTACTGGGACAATGCTACTATTTATACTTGAGTTAGCTGGCTGAGAGCTAGCACAAGTTTGTGTACACAAGTACACCCCTAGCTCACGGTATAGAGGTAGCCTGAGAGTCCTCTGGTAACAGTTCCATATCTTGGAAGTGTTTCCCACCATGCACCAGTTTTAAAGGGGTGTACTCTTTCTCAGATAGTGCAAAAACACTAAAAAAGGAGAAAATATAAGAGTAGAATTATGTTGGCAAGTGCCTTGATAGGCAAAGACAATAGAGAATTAGAATTTTGGGTTACTGCAGTTGGAGAAAACCTTACAGGGATATTGCCCAATGCCACAATCCTTATACTGCAACAGTGCAACTAGTTAGCTTGAGACAGATAATATAATGCATTATATTATAAAGACTTGGAAATGTAGGGCTGGAAGGGAGCTCAAGACCTCATATATCCCATCCCCCCTGCACTATGGCTAACCTGTTCTTAAAGATGCCCATGGGCAGGGATTCCACAGTCTCCCTTGGCAACCTATTGCAGTATTTAACTAAGATATTAGGGAAAACTTCCTAATTATAAGCAAACTTAAATCTCCCTTTTTGCAGTTTGAGCAGATCATTTCTTGTCCTACCTTCAATAGCCGTGGAAAACAATTATTCACGATCCTTAACATATTTAAAGACTGTTGTCAGATGCCTCCTCAGTCTTCTTTCCTCAAGACTAAGCATGCCTCGTTTAACTTTTGTGCATAGGTCAGGTTTTCTAAACCTTGTATCGTTTTTGTTGCTCTCTTCTGCACCCTCTAATTTGTGCGTATCTTTCCTGAAGTGTGGTGCCCAGAATTGAACACACTACTCCAGCTGAGTAAAGGGAATAATTATGTCCCATGTCTTACATATGACACTCGGGTTAAAACACCCCAGAATATTAGTTTTTTCACAACTGCATCTTCTTAGCTCATATTCAATTTATGATCCACTATAACCCCCAGATTCTTTTCAGCAATGCTACTGTCTAGTTAGTTATTCCCCATTTTGTATTTTATGCATTTGATCTTTGCCTTCCTAAGTGTAGTACTTTGCACTTGTCTTTACTGAATTTCATATTATTGATTTCAGACTAATTTTCCAATTTGTCATGGTGTTTTGAATTCTAATCCTGCTCTCCAAAGAGCTTGTGACTTTTCCCAGTTTAGTGTCATCCACAAATATTATCCATTATCTAAGTCATTAATGAAAACATTGAATAATGACAGACCCCTGCGGGACCCCACTAGAAATGTCTTCCCAGTTTGACAGTGAACTGTTAACTGTTCAATATGGTCTTTCAACCACTGGTACACTCACCTTGTAGACCATCACCAACCAATTTCATCTAGACCATATTTCACTAGTTTGCTTATAAGAATCTCCTGCAGGACTGACAAAAGTCTTACTAAAATCAAGATATATCACCTCACAGCTTCCACTCTCCATTAACCCAGTAACCCTGTCAAAGAAGGAAATAGGTTGGTTTGGCATGATTTATTCTTTACAAATCCATGCTGGCTATTCCTTATAACCCTATTATACCCTATGTGCATACAAATTGATTGTTTAATGGTATGTTCCAGTATCTTTCCAGGTATCAAAATTAGGCTGACTGGACTCTAATTCCTTCAGTCCTCCTTCTTCCCCTTTTTAAAGATAGGCAAACATAGTACCTTTCTCCAGTATGCTGGGACCTTCACCTATCCTCCATGAGTTCTTGCTAGCAGTTCTGAGATTGCTTCCGCTAGTGCATTCACTATCCTAGGATGACTTTCATCATGCCCTGCTGACTTGAATACATATAACTTATCTATACTTAACCTGTTCTTTCTCAGTTCTAGCTTGTGTTCATTGCTGCTTGTTGTTACCAGTGTGTTGAGTATCTGTTCGGAAGATTGAAGCAAAGGCATGCATCTCATCCCAATTTGATGGTGATGTGTCTTAGATGCTTCAGCAATGGGGGCAACTGACTTGACCCACTGTATGAAGTTGCAGGAGAATTACATATGACTTCTGGGCTCAGTATTTCTGTCCTTGGAACTGGGAGTACCATATCACTGCTACAGTTCCTCCAGCAGGATAGGGATAGTATTGATGAGCTCCAAAATGCATCCCTTCCCTAAGCCAAGGAAAGTAGTGGATAAGAAAGGTTTTGTTTTAGAGCAGGGGATGGAATATAAAAACTTGAGTCCTCAACTGAGGATGAGTAGGTGATGGCTGTTACATCCTCTAAGATTCCCTGACAAGTAGAAAGCTTTTATTTTAATCTGAATCTAACAGTTTTGAATAATGATTTATAATAGTACCACCAGTCTTAACTCACAATATGAGTGATGGTGCTGTAATGCAAGAAACAATGGTTTTGCAATTATTAAATGAACAATATATTTTTTTTTCAAAATGTAGCTAAGTTTGGTAGATAACTGCCTGTGGACCTGGAAGACTGTCATTGCAAATGTTTATTTCTGGCAACACTATCCTGATGCTGTCAGAGTATGTGGTAAAGCTCCAGCATCAGTGATTTTGTTGTTAGTGGTAAATTCAAGCAGCTAGAATTGTATTGTATTCATATTCTCTTCCAGGTTTTTTTTCCAGCTATAGTTGCCTGAAATTAGGTGGGAATTTCTTGTCTTATGGGTGTAAATATAAATGCTTAAAATGCATTGCCAAGTTGTCTGTCAAGTGATGACATTTGCAAAAGATATTGTCAAAGAGGAACAAGTTCCCCCAGCTTAAAGGTGAAAAATGAAGTTCTAATATTTTTATGTGGAGTCTTTTTCTATAACCACTACTGACTTACTATCATTAGCTGGAGCAGCTATAGCTACCTTACTGATCGTGTGTACCTGTGACGAATTTATAATGGAAACTGGATATGAGTAGTGTTGGTGTTTCTCTAAGCTTTTGGGTTTGTTTCTTGTGAGACAACTTCTGTGCACCTCCTACATTTTTCCTCTTTGCTTTGATAAATTGCCTTTTTATGGATATTTAAATTCAGTTTATAGTATATTTATATTAACAGGAATTCAAGTGCAACTTAATCATTATGCAGAACATGGATTAGTTCCTTATTATTTGTATAACAGATTTGTGCTATTGAAAACCATTTCAAATGCTTAAATCTAGTATCTAAAACCTAAATTATTTGTATCTTCCGTTTTGACAGGAACTGTTAACCATGGCAGAAATGAAATGCTAGGTGTGTCAAGTAAGAGGGTTCTTTTAGATAGGGTAGAAGAACTGAGAACTCATATGATGCACAGCTTCTTGTCAGTGGCATAAAATGATTGAACATACATTATCACAACCAGCTTTGTGAGCATTTTTTTAAGAGCATGCATAATTACAGTGGACCACAAGGGGGTAGTAATTTGCTGCATTTTGAACTTTGTTTATAATGCTCAACAAAGTTCATTACTTTTTTATTGTCTGGCTATACTGAAAGGAGGACAGGAGACATTTGATATGGTTTTTAATCGGGCCATAACTTTACTATTAGATTTCTGGGACTATCCGGCGGATAAGTGTGCAGCGTGGATAACACCATGTTCATTCAATAACTTCCCCGAGGGGGAGGGTTCTACCAGACGCCCTCCACCCCACTTCTTTTTCCATCCAGGTGCCCCAGCCAATTCATTGCTGGGACCTTACCATCCACTCCCTTCACAGAAGGGTTAAGGTGGGCTATAAGAAAAGGGAGTTGGCTCCCTGCTGTACCAATCATAGGTGCCCCAACCGCCCCTTCTCCTCAGTTCCAGTCCTTTAATCAACACCACCTCTTAAAGTCCTGTGAAGGTTCCTTCCCCACTCTGAACTTTAGGATACAGATGTGGGGACCTGCATGAAAGACCCCCTAAGCTTATTTTTATAGGCTTAGGTTAAAAACTTCCCCAAGGTACAAACTTTGCCTTGTCCTTGAACCGTATGCTGCCACCACGAAGCGTTTTAAACAAAGAACAGGGAAAGAGTCCACTTGGAGATGTCTTCCCCCAAAATATCCCCCCAAGCCCTACACCCCCTTTCCTGGAGAAGGCTGGATAAAAATCCTCACCAATTTGTACAGGTGAACACAGACCCAAATCCTTGGATCTTAAGAACAATGAAAAATCAATCAGGTTCTTAAAAGAAGAATTTTAATTAAAGAAAAGGTAAAAGAATCAACTCTGTAAAATCAGGATGGTAAATACCTTACAGGGTAATTAGATTCAAAACATAGAGAATCCCTCTAGGCAAAACCTTAAGTTACAAAAAGACACAAAAACAGGAATATACATTCCATTCAGCACAGATTATTTTACCAGCCATTAAACAAAAGGAAATCTAATGCATTTCTAGCTAGATTACTTACTAACTAACCGTTGTAAGGCTGCATTCCTCATCTGTTCCCGGCAAAAGCATCACACAGACAGACCCTTTGTTGCCCTCTCCACCTCCTCCAGCTTTGAAAGTATCTTGTCTCCTCATTGGTCATTTTGGTCAGGTGCCAGCAAGGTAATCTTAGCTCCTTAACCCTTTACAGGTGAAAGGGTTCTGCCTCTGCCCAGGAGGGATTTTATAGCACTGTATATAGAAAGGTGGTTACCCTTCCCTTTATTTTTATGACAAGTCCTTTATCAAGCCATTTCTCCAGTCACTGTACACCTTCCCTATGGAGTACCTGCACTGAACATCTGTCCCACTTATATAATGAGTTGTGACATATCGCCTAACTCCTTTCATGCCACATGTCAACAAAGCCCTTCCCAAACGTGCTGTGGGGAGGGTGAAAAAAACCCAAATCCACCTAGGCCAGTCTAGTGGTAAGGGGAAAATTCTTTCCCAGCCCCTCTAAAAAGAGGCAGCTACTGCAATGCCCACAGCAAGTCTAGACCAAACCTGGTACTTCAGCACCTAAGGGGGATGGAGCATGGGTGCTGCCTTAGCCTGCTCCATGTAAAAGGGGGCTTCACTGCATGGGCTGCCCCTTTTAAACTCTTCTGCCCATCCAGATTCCAGGGGATGTCCGTGTCGCCCCTTTTGCAGCAGTTAGACTCTCTTCCCCTACCCCAGCCTTAAAGCACTGCTCCTTTCATTCCGCCAGCCAAATTCCCTGCCCTCCCCCACCCCTCCACCCCGCTTAAAGGTGCAGTGCGGTCATTTTCAGCACAGCATGATAGAAAGTTATCATACTATTAGATTATGGTAGATTATTTAACCACACTGATTATTCATTATTGGAAATCCTGGCATTTATTTTTAGTTTGGCACAGTGTGCTGTCACTTTCTAATATTCTGAGATTTAAATGGTATTGTGTTTTGTCTCTAGATTTGTCACACTCAAATTGTTCAGATAATTCTGATACCTAAAATATGTTGTGAAGGGCTTTCGTTTAACAGCATGCTCGGAAATGACTATCTTTGTGTGATAATAAACATGACCCACATCTATGATTGAATAGATTTTTTTTTTTCAACCAGTAGCAGTGGGAACCTTCAAAGTAGCCATGTGGTTGGTAGATTTTACTTTTTTTGTAGGGGGAGCAGGGGCTAAAATAGCTTTAAAATTTCTTGATGGCAAACAAACATTGATGGCAAAATATTCATCTTTTTAAATTACAGAAACAAGAAAATAAATTCACCTCAGGATTGCTCAGACTTCTAATACCTTAACTTCATGCACAGGGCATGACGACAAATTCAGGTTGTGGCAGCACAATTCAACCACAACCTCCCCTGTGTATAAGGTACATAGTGGGCTAGTGCCTGGTCAGTGACAGATTATAGAATGCGCTAATTGAGAGTATCCCCTCTGCAGCCTCCTCCACTGGGAGCAGTCCTTAGCAGGCACTAGCATTACTTTCACTGGGGGATATCCTCATCTGCCTTTCCTTTGGGGAATGCTCTGGGAGGTATAGTGAGGTGGGCTGGCATAAGGAGGGGTCATTTTTAGCTCCATGTACCATAGAAGTATATCTGGTCCAATAAATTTATTAATACTTACTCTTTATATAGAGAGATGGATAGCTTCTCAGTACATCAGTTGTTAAACTTACACCTCTAGAAAAATGACTGACAGAAGCATAAATGATCTCCACTGTTCCAGTGCAACATAATGTGATCTTTTGTTGGCTTGTGTGGCTTCTGAAATGCATTGAAAATGTAAACAAGAACAGTCCTGAAAAAGGGCATATAAATATACTTAATTACTTTTTGTGATGGCATTTTCTATAGATTTTTGTGCATTTAACATCATAATTGGTCTTTAAGCTCTGGTGTAGTCTGATGCTAAATTTAATTTCATTACATTCTCCAAATTATTGATTTTTCTCTCGAATGTGTATTGAATATCCTTTTGTCTTGTTTTTTTTCTCATTACTGTACTCTTTGTTTTCCAGTGATTTAGCCTTAAGGAATTGCTTTCTTACATCTGATTTAAATGTAAAAGTAGGAGATTATGGAATAGGATTCAGTAGATACAAGGTAAGTCAATCTATCTGTTTTCTTTGTCTAAATCAATTTTAAAGAGATTCAGAGCAACTTAAAATTAAAATGTATCAAATATATTTGGACGAAACACATTAAGATTACAAACCAGTATTTTATGGGATGACTGCTTTTATGGAGCTATGATTTTGATCAGTTACTTTACAAATTAGATCGTTGGTTTTCATATAAGTAAAGGATGTATAAAACGTAACTGAATGTTAATACAATAACATCGCTTATTGGAGAACTGACGAGTGGATCAAGAGTTCTTAACATGACTAAACTGTGATTGTGAAATGCACAGGGAGATGAGGCTACAAAACCAAAAAACCTAGTAACAATGGGGGATTTCAGCTAACCCCATATTGACGGGGTACGTATCACCACAGGACAGGATGCAGAGATAAAATTTCTAGACACCGTTAATGACTGCTTCTTAGAGCAGTTAGTCTTGGAACCCACAAGGAGAGAGACAATTCTTAATTTAGTCCTAAGTGGAGCACAGGATCTGGTACAAAGGTAAATATAGGTGAACCACTTGATAATAATGAGCATAATGTAATCAAATGTAACATCATAGAAGGGGGGGAAAGATCAAAGAAACATTTAACTTCAAGGGGAACTACACACAAATGAGGACGCTAGTTAAATATAACTAAAAGGAGCAATCATGAGTGAAATGCCTGCAAACTGCATGAAAACTATTTAAAACACCATAATAGAGACTCAGACTAAATGTATAGCCCAATTAAAAAGAAAAAAAAACCAGTAAGAGGACCAAAAAAATGCCACCATGGCTAAAATGCATTGTAAAACAGGTGGTTAGAGGCAAAAACACATCCTTTAAAAATTTGGAGGTCTGGTAAATGTGTAGATAGGCAGGCCAAAAAAGAATGTGAAAAGCAACCAGCAAAAGACACATGAACTAACAGCAAAAAAATTTAAGTACGTAAGAAGCAGGAAGACTGCTAAACAATCAGTGGGGGTTGCTTGGTGACTTAGATACTAAGGAGCACTCAGGAAAGACATGGCAATTGCAGAAAAGCTAAATGAATTCTTTGCATTGGTCTTCACTGCAGAGGAAGTTTCCTATCCCTAAACCATTCTTTTTAGGTGAGAAATCTGAGGAACTGTCCCAGATTGAGGTGTCAGTAGAGGAGGCTTTGGAAAAAAGTGATAAATTAAACAGCAATAAGTCACCAGGGCCAAATGGTTTTCACCCAAGAGTTCCTTCAGAACTCTGATATGAAATTGCAGAACTAACAACTGTGGTATGTAACCTATCGCTTAAATCAGCCTCTGTATCAGATAACTGGAGGAAAGCTAATGTAGCACTAATTTTTAAATAAGGCTCCTGACATGATCTTTGCAATTAGAGGCCTGACTTCAGTACCAAGTAAATTGTTTGAAATTATAGTAAAGAACAGAATTATCAGACACACAGATGAACACGATATATTGGGGAAGAGTCAACATGGCTTTTGTATATAGGGAAATCATGCCTCACCAATCTATTAGAATTCTTTGAGTGGGTCAAGGGTGATCCAGTGGATATAGTTTACTTGGACTTTCAGAAAACTTTTGACTAGGTCCAACACAAAAGGCTCTTAAGCAAAGTAAGCAGTCATGGGATAAGAGGGAAGGTCCTCTCATGAATCAGTAACTGGTTAAATGATAGGAAACAAAGGGTAGGAATAAATGGTCAGTTGTCACACTGGAAAGTGGTAAATAGCAGAGTCCATTGGTCCCTGTACAGATCCATGGCTGTTCAACATATTCAAATGATCTGGACAAAGGGGTAAACAATGAGGTGGCAAAGTTTGCAGGTGATACTAAATTACTCAAGGTAGTTTAAGGCCGGCCTGCCTGCCAGTGAAGAGTCACAAAGGGATCTCACAAAACTGGCTGACTTGGCAACAAAGTGACAGATGAAATTCAGTGTTGATAAGTGGAAAGTAATGCACATTGGAAAAAATAATCCCAACGATACATATAAAATGGTGTGTTCTAACTTGACTGTTAACCACTCAAGAAAGAGATCTTGGAGTCGTCATTGATAGTTCTCTGAAAACATTTGCTTAATGTGAAGTGCTAGTCAAATAAGCTGTAAAATAAACAATGTTAGGACCCATTAGAAAAGGAATAGATAATAAGACAGAAAATGTCATAACACCACTATATAAAACTGTGGTACACCCACACTTTGAATACTACATGTAGTTCTGATCACCCCATCTCAAAAAAAGACTTATTAAAATTAGAAAAGATGCAGAGACTAGCAACAACAATGGTTAGGGGTATGGAATAGCTTCCATATGAGGAGAGATTAAAAAACTGGGATTGTTCAGCATGGAAAAGAGCTGATTGAGGGGGTGAGATGATGGAGGTCTATAAATCATGAGTAAGGCTACGATTTAGTCACGGAGGTCGCAGAAGTCACAGAATCCATGATTGCAGTGGTGGGGAGCTGCAGGGTTGCCTGCCGGGGCCAAGAGCTGTGGGGTACCCCACCGCCTCTGGAGGCCCCCAGAGCTCCCAGCCGCCACTTGCAGTGGAGTTCCCTGCAGCTTGTGGGTGGCGGAGGAATCCCCGGGCAGCCGGAGGTGGCAGGTCCCCAAACTGAGTGGTGGGGGTACCCCATAGCTCCCAGCTGACACGGGAGCCAGGGGCACCCCACAGCTCCCTACCCCCATGAGCAGTGGGGGATCCATGGAGCTGCAGGTGGCAGGGGTACCCCACAGCCCCCAGATGCGGTGCTGGTGGCTTCTAGCCCCTGCACAGCTGCCCCACTTCAGGCAGTGTGGAGATCTGCAGATAACCATTTTGTTCCGGATATTTTTACTAAAAGTCACAGACCAGTCACAGCTTCCATGAATTTTTCTTGTTTTGCTCGTCACCTGTTTCTGACTTTTTTACTAAAAATATCTGTGACAAAATCTTAGCCTTAATCATGAGTGCTGTGGAGAAAGTGAACAGGGGAGGTGTTGTCTACCTTTCTAACTCACAAACCAGGGGTCACCCAATAAAACTAGTAGGCAGCTGGTTTAAAACAAATATAAGTACTTCTTCACACAATGTGCAGTCAACCTGTGGAACTCGTTGCCAAGGGATGTTTTGAAGGCCAAAAGTATAACTGGTTTCTAAAAACAATTAGATAAATTTCATACAGGATAGGTCCATCCATGGCTATTAGCCAAGATAGTGAGGGATACAACCCCATGCTGTGGGTGTCTGTCTCTAAACCTCTGACTGCCAGAAGCTGGGACTGGACGACGGGATGGATCTTTCGATAAATTGTTCAGTTCTGTTCACTTCTCCTGAAGCATCTGGCACTAACTGTTGAAAGACGATACTGGGCTAGGTGGACCATATGTCTTACCCAGCATGGCCATTCTTGTGTTCTTAAACTTCAACTTACCATTCAGGCTTGTATGCCCTGCCCTACAAGAGTCCTAAAATAAAAGAATGCAGGGATGATGTAGAAGTTAAAATTTTATTAAAGAAGATATGCATTAAAGTTTAAAGTCAAGGTAAAACACATTGTTGATCAATTTTTTAAAATATTGTTTGAAATGTAAGTGTTCATAATATTTCATATTAATTCAAACTATAATACTCAACAAATTGGATAGTGGAGGGAGAAGGGAATGTCAATTGAAATCCATTTTCTCACTTAACCGATTTTCCAAGTATTTTAGCTACCAAACCATTTCTAAATGTTTTTAATATGTTGAGAACTGTTCTCTTAATATAAATTGATTGAACTTTGATATACACTTGTGGAAGATATTCTTTTTCAATGGGGACCTCTATGCTGCATAGAAAATTACCTTAATTTTTTATGGTGAGAAGGATGCTTAGATCACTTATTCTATGTGTAATCATTTTATAGAAAGATTTAAGGACCTTCAGAGAATATTTACTTGCCATTCTGCTGAAAGAAAATATTGAGAAGAAAGGAAGTGGCTACAAACCTCTCTTAATGAGAGAAATCAGGGAGATAAATTAAAAAACAAACCTTGAAGCCCCTGGAAAGCATAAACCTTGGATTAGCTTTTATTTTGGTTTTCTTTTTCCCATCACTAGGAGGATTATGTTGAGACAGATAAGAAGAAATTTATTCCTCTTCGATGGATTGCACCTGAGCTAGTAACAAGCTTTCAAGATAGATTGTTAGCAGCAGAGCAAACCAAGTATAGTAACATATGGTATGTAGTAGACTTTTAAATATTTGAAAGAATTGGAGTTCATACATTTTTTCAGTATAAAATACACAATTATTAATCAATGTATTTTCATTGTAAGGAGTGGACTGAATCGACTGACTGTTGGCTTGATGTACTGGATTTAATATTCTGCTATCATTCATTTTGTAGGAATTTTTCAAATTAATCTCTATTGGCTTGAAATTGTATTTAATGCTCTAAATTTGCTGTTAAGTGGTTATAACATCAAAATAAAATTATGGAAATATGTTTAGCAGAATAGGTTTTTACATTTCAGTTGTAAAAGAAATACTTGCTGTATACAAGGCAAACACTTGCCAGCAGTTAAGAAGAGAAACAGCAAATTATTTGACCATTAAGGTAACAGTCGTTGATGATGGAGACCGTTTTGATAGTGGAGGCCAAAATATTATTCCTGGGTCAGATGTGGCCTTGGCACAATTCACTACAGTAGAGCTTTAACATTTGTGCTCCACAATATACCATTCATCTCAGAGAAGTAAGTTAAATACATTCATTTACTCCCATTTGCATTGGTTGTTGCCATCGGTTAATAAGCAAGGTCTGCAAAGAATCTAGGCTATGGGTAAAATTTTCAAAATAACCTAAGTTCTATCTTCAAAGTCTCATTTCTTTCAGTGATATTTAGGCTTCTAAATTACTTTGAAAAAGGGACTTTGGCTCCTGAGTCACTTAAGTGCTCTTCAAGATTTTACCCAAAATCCTAATTTCCTATTGTACCTAGACAGTAGAATAAAATGCATTGAATAGTAGAATAAGTTGATTTCCTGTTTGTTGCACTAGTCAGAAAGCAGGTGGCCTGTGACAGTAGTGGCTCCAAGTCTCAGTTTGTAACATCTGTTCATCTTACATGCCAGATCCGCAGATAAGACATTGTGCTATTATGTGCTCATGCAGTTAAACTTTAAGCATTCCAAGTGAAACTCTGGTGGCTATTCTATGCATCATACACGGTAGATACTCCAGGGTTGTGTTTTTTTTTTTAATAGATAAATATCAGATCTTATATTATTGGTATTTTAATGTTTCTGGGTTGTTGTTTTTTTGTTTTTTGTTTTTCAGAGATTGGGATAAGAGGGCAGGTTGGCCAGGGTGATAGTTCCTTATATTTTAAGGGATAAATTGCTCTGAATAGACATTTTAGATAGGATGAGGGTTAAGGTGTTGCTGTATGTGTTCCTGCCATAACTCATTGTGACTTTGTTTATAACATTTATTTTACATAGCTGAGCAAGAAATGCTACACTTAAAAACAAATTTGTTCAATGCAACGCAGTGGGATAGGCTGACCCTTACCGGGACAGAAACTAAATAAAAAATAATTCTTATAGTAGAATCCCTTAAGGCTCTTATGTTCCATAGGCTAAGGATTTTGATTTTTGTTGAGTTAACAAAAGGCTGAATTGGAGCTGTCATATATACACACCTGTTTTACGCTGTTTGAATAGAGGAGGGTTTGCCAAAAGCTGGCACCTGTAGCATTGTCTTGATGCTCTGATGTGCATCATTTAAAACAAAACAAACCTGCTTTTATTTTAATCTTTTATGGGCATGTGTATATCACATCTAGCACAAGAGGGCCACTATATAGTACGTCAGTACAAATAATAAAAAATTGTTTCATAGAAAACTGTCACTTCTCTTTTTCAGGTCACTGGGTATAACATTATGGGAACTCTTTGATAATGCTGCTCAGCCTTATTCACACTTTTCTGACAGAGAAGTTCTAATCCAGGTCATAAAAGAGAAACTCGTTAAACTCTCTAAGCCACATCTGGAACAGCCATATTCTGATAGATGGTAATTTTCTTTTTAGACTCTTTCTATTTAAAAACAAACAAACTCTGAACTGTTAGAGGTTTCTCAAACATTGTAATTTTTATACTATCAAAAATAAGTCAGAAGAGCTGCATATTCATATATTTCTGGAAAAGTGATCCTAGCTAACAAGCAAAAGGAATTGCAACAGATAAGGAAAGCATTTTAGCGAAGTATACTAATAAAAAAGGAAACCTCTTGAGTTTAATTGCTTGATGTAAAGTAATGAACTGAAACGTGTAGCCTGTCCATGCAGTGAATGAAAAGGGAATGCAGTTATTTTTGTATATTGTAACTGTTGAAAATATCCTTTTCTTCTTCACAGGTATGAAGTTCTACAGTTCTGCTGGCTACCTCCGGATAAGAGACCAACAGCAGAGGAAGTACACAGACTTTTAACATATCTCCGCATGCAAAGCCAAAGGGACTCTGAGATAGATTTTGAACAGCAGTGGAATGCTCTTAAGCCAAACACTTCCAATAGAGAATCAAATAACTCTGCATTTCCAATCCTAGATCATTTCACAGGAGATAGACTTGGCCAGGAAATGGAAGAAGTCCTCACTGTAACTGAAACAAGTCATGGACTCAGCTTTGAATATATCTGGGAGGCAGCTAAACATGATCATTTTGATGAATGTGGTCAGGTGAATTCTGATGAAGCAATGGCATATACAAACATTTTCTTTCCAGTTGAGGTTTTTGAAAGGTCACTTTCAGAGCAACGGTCTGGAGCACAGGATGAAAGTGGTCAGGAAGCTTCACTTAATGTACCTGGGGTGCTTCCTGTTTTTGATGCTCACAAACTTTCTCTTGGAAGTGATTACTATATCCAGTTAGAAGAAAAAGACAGGGGCAATCGCATGAATTTTGATCATCAGTCAGCTGTACTAACAACAGAAGTTGATCATCAAGAAGTTGTACAAGACAAAAATTCTCTCTTCATGGTTCCCAGGGATGTTGATGCTGAAGAATCCAGCACAGATGGGGAGTTTTTCTACTATAACAGAGATCCTAAAGATGAGGCTTTGCATGTTACTAATGGTCCTGAAAGCCCTTTCCAGAATATATTTAGTGATATTGACAGAGCAGAGGAATTGACAAATAACAGAAATATATTTGACTTAACTGAACTAAATGATATTCATGTAGAATTTAAGCCAACAGTTTTAAATTCAAGTGTAGAGGTATCAAAAGCAGTCAGTTATCCTTATAAGGAGAGTTCTAGTCATGTTTCTGCAAATGAGGCTGTTTCCTTATATGAAAATATGAGAGAGTCTGATTTTAGCGTGCTATCTGTAGAAGAACTCTCTGATAACTTTCTGTTTCTTCAAGAGAAGAATTTATTAAAGGGGATATTGACTAACAAAGATAGCAGTGATGATATCAGGCCAAAATCAGCAAAAACAGATTTTAAAAATATATCAGAAACATCAACTAGGAACTCTCTGGACATTGAGCTAAAACTGGCTAAAAATACACCAGACTTTTCTTTATTGCATGATGATTTTAAAACTGGGAACAAAGAAGATCATGTCCATGTGCCTGCAGATGAAGATGTGACTGTTCTGCTTCAGTCGCTTGCAGAAATGCAGGTGCCTTCTGTTTCTTCACTTGTAACAGATGAGAAGTCACAAGATAAATATCAGAACCTCCCCATACTGAAAGGTGGTGATACATTTTCATATGTTGGAGTGGATAAAAACTCATCTCACAGTATTAATGATGGTCTCTGTCAAGGAAAGGAACAAGGCATTGAAGATGCCGCCATTGAAATACTATCCAGTAATGCCAAAAATCAAAGTTCTGGAAACGATTCATGTTATGGCGTCACACTTGAAATTGAAGAGTCTGAGGGACAAATAAAAAATGAAACACTTGTTAATTATGATGAAATTACTTTTGGGAGAAACCTTGGTGTAGAGAAAGGAAATACTAATAAGGAATCTATGAACTATGATTTGCAGAACAAGTCTCCTGTCTTAGAACAGGATGATGGGGGTTTACTGGAAAACAACAATGAAACTTTCAATCATCTTCAAAAATATAGTGACGCTCCTAAAGAAGTGACTTTAATATCTGGCATTTCATCAGACTGTGCAAGTCAAGATAATCTGTTGGAAGATAGTTCATCATCTCCCTCACAGACTACAGAACAATCCATAAAAACACCAGACTCCATGGATTCATTAGATGTGAATGAGGTATTAGAGTCTTTAGGGGCCCAAAGTTCGCAGAAACTTTTGCCACCTGATAAACCTGCTGATAGTGGCTATGAAACTGAAAATCTGGAGTCTCCAGAATGGTCTTCACATCTTACTGTTGATGATACGTCTAACACAGACACTGCATTATGTGGTGTTGGTGATAGGAATGCTAGTGATTTGTCAGCCAATCCAGTAATCATTGTTTCTGCAGAAACAGCTTGCTCAGATTCAATACATAGCAATAGTAACTTTGAAATAACCACACAGAATTTTGCTAATGGAAATCAGAACTCTTACAGGGACTCTGCTTATTTTTCTGATAATGATTCTGAGCCAGACAAAAAAACAGAAGAGATTGTAAACAAATCAGCAGAACCAACAGTAGATATTTGTAGTACCTCTTCCAGCATAGAGAATAAAACTGAAGATTATTATTATTTTGGAGATATACAGTCAAAGCACAGTCAAATAGAGGATTACCAGGACCCCAGTAATTTAGACACACAGTTAGAATTAAATGACAAGTTGGGGACACAGAAAACAGATGTAATGATGCAGGTGTGTCCTGACAAATGGAATAAAGAAACTCCGATATTTGCAGTGAATTCTGAACAGAACTATAGGGGTGAAATTAAACTATGTGAGGAATCTCGCAGAAATGTCTCTTGTGTTGGCACTAATACTTCAGAATTTCTTGCATGCGGAGACTTACAGTCTATTCATAACATACACAGTCCTTCAGGTTCAACTGATATTGAAAAATCCTTGTGCCACACTGAAGGACCTAAACTGAAAGAGCCAGATATTGAAGGAAAATACCTTGGTAAACTTGATGTTTCTGGAAGGCTTGATTCATCAGAGGATGGAGATGATGCAGATGAAGAAGATGAAAACAGTGATGATTCTGAGGATGATATGAGAACTTTCCGTATGTGTAGTCTTAGCTCTGACAGTGAAGATGAAACTGTGCATCAAGTGCCTGTGATACTTTCTGATAAAGATGATGGAAAACATCTGAGAAGCCTGCTGAAACTTCCAAAATCTCTTAAACATGACATGCCCTCTGAGTATTGGAAAAATGAGAAAAAGGCAGTAACATTCTTCGACGATGTCACAGTCTATCTGTTTGATCAGGTATCTTGACCTCTTACTTACTAAGCATTGATTCTAGAATTTAGATCCTTTTTTTAAAAAAGGACATGATCAAAATTTTAAAGCCCAGATTCAAGATGATATACCAGCAAACTTCATTATTGTTAAGTCTTTACAAACTTATCCACTCATCTCATTAAAAACTAATAAACATGTATCCACATTAGAAAAGGACCTTTTGAAATTCCAAGGTTCAGTGCAGTGTATTGGTGCAAGTTAGTATTTATAAAGTGAAATGTAGTTTGCTTTACATGGAGAGTATGAAAGAACTTGAATAACCACACCTGTGCTGGCTAGAAGAATATGGTCTTCAAGACTGTCATTTTGACACCTTTTACAAGCACTTCATTTGTCTGGGCTATTTTTTAATATATATCACAAATATTTTATAGGTCAGGACTGTTCTTATACTGTTGGTAGAAATATTGCCATTTTTATATTTAACTGGTTTAAGTATTTGAATTCAAATATACTTCCAGTCCAAGTATCTTCATTTACTATTTCAGACTAACTCTTTTCCTGCATTTCACCTATCCAGGGTGGATATACGTGTATCTAATGAGCCTAAACTAAAACAGTAGAGTAGTTCAGTATTTGAATTCCAGTATTATTTTCTTCTTTTTCTTCATCTGATACATGTGATTCTTCAAGTTAATCCAGTACAAATAAAATATAAATGCTTGATCTACTTAATAAAATCCAAGGTTACATTTGTTTCCTTATTCACTTCATATAATAACAAGCTGTGTTTTTTTAAAGCTTATAGCAACCCAGACTAGCATGGTAATTTTAAATGAATAGAGACCTACTGTCAAGCCTTGGAAATGTTGCTTGTGAAGAAGTGGATAAAAAATATTAAAAGGTCTATTGCATATTGGAGTAAAAAAAATAGAGGTGACTCTTTTGCTCTGTGGCCTCTGCCATAAAAAAAATAGCAATCCTTTTGTTAGAGGAAAAACATCTGCTACCTTAGAACGATATCTCTACCAATATTTGGTCTCTTATTTCTTGGTTTCACTAACTGATTACATGTTAGTAGCTTTTTCATATACCATACTAAACTTCTAATTTACTTCCTCACCCTGAAGTATTATTAAAGGATAGAACTGTAATGGTGGCGGGTGGAACTGAAAGATGGATTTTGAAAATGAAAAATAGTTAACTAAATTGTTTCATGCAAAGAAGACGACAATGGTCAGTCTAAAAGTCTTACACTTCATTGCTATATGCTTCTTTTTTTTTTTAAAGGACCCTCTCTAAGTAGAGGACAGTGGGGGGAGTTTAAAAATTCACACTTCCGGCACACATTGTAGTGTTCATCCGTGCAACTTTACTATGGATTACAATGTATAATATTTCAATTCAAATACATATATAAAATATAAATGGAATTTTGGCTGTGTTCTTGGTTGAAGAGTGACTGTACAGTCTAAGTGGGTTTGGGAAATAACATGATTTTGGAACTGCTGACATCTGAGTGTGTGTGTGTGTGTATATATATATATTATTATTTATATATATATATATATAAAATCACATGTACAGTAATGGAATTGAACTAAATTTTTTTGGGGTTCTCTTAGGAAACACCAACCAAAGAGCTGGGAAACCGTGCAACAGAATCAAATAACCAAGGCTCTGCTAGCACTCCTGTCCTCTCTTCAGGTCTCAGTTACTTGAACAGATTTACAAATTCAGAAAGCTCTACTGATGAAGAAGGTACTTCTGGTTAACAAAATTCTATATTTTAAACAAAACCTAGTTCTGGGTTCTTTGGTAGCAATTTAAATGTGTTTTTATGGAATATAATCTTCATAAATATGCCATACAACACTGCCTTCAGTTTCTCAATTTTATAAGATACTCTTTAGCAGGGCTCAGACATTTTCCTCTGGCACATACTAGGGCCTGGAAGACTTTACTGGCCCTGCAGAGTATTTCTGTTCCTGGTGACCTGTTGTAACTGCTTAATAAACTGGACGACATTTATGGTTTTAACTTTCCCACTGTTCTTTCCTTGTAAATTTGTAAAACTTCTTCATGCTTCCTTAAAAATTAAAAATTTGTCTTCACTGTGGCTCCCTCTCCTGGTGAAGCCAGAGAAGCTGTTCGAAGGGAGTTCCTCCTGCCATACCAGAGGAGCTTCAATGGCCTAATGAAGCAAGAGGAGAAAATAAAACTTTCTTAAGTAATATTTCCACTGGGCCGTTGTAGCTCCTCTTGACCATGGAAACAAACTTTTCATGATGATCGTATGGGAGTCTGTAGCTTCTTAAGCTTCACTAAGATAGAGACCTGGAGAGATCAAAAAACTTAATTTTGGAAACTTCTGAATAGGTCCACATGATTTATCATAGAGAACATAACAAATTAAAGATTTTTAATAAAGAATAATCTTTAAAAATCAGAATTCCTACCTTGCACCCCATTCCATTTAATTTTCCACAATAATATTGGTATATATCTCAAAGCCATTAGTTAGCAATTTAATGTTTATTTCTTTGAAAACAAGTTCCCCTAACTTCTCTTAGTTAGCAAGCAATATTTTCCGATAGCAATTCTCAGTAACAGCCACTAACATCCAATTGGAATTGAAAGGGTAGAAAATGTTGGGATTTTTAAGGTCCCTTATTCTGTGACCTGTACATTCTACCATCAGAAAGCTAGTAATGTCAGATTTCCTTCAGCATTCATTTGTAGCCCCAATGATTCCCTAAGATACAGCACTTTTAAATTAAATTGTATTTTCTAATAAGCAGTTGTTTTTATGGAGCGGGAATGTGATATACCAAGTTGTACTCTTCAAATCCAGTACAATTTTTCACTGCTTGCTTTTTAAACTGATTATTTTACACTACCTTAAATTATGTATATCTTTATTAATTCTGATTGTTTATTGTAGGTGGAGGTTTTGAATGGGATGATGATTTCTCTTCTTCAGAACCCTCTTTTATAGCTAAGTCAGCAAATAACCTCATTAGTTCTAAGCCGCCTCTTCAGACTTCAAAGTACTTTTCTCCACCTCCACCTTCCCGGAGTCTTGAACAAAACTGGTCACATTCATCACCTTATTCCAGGTTCTCGATCTCTCCTGCAAACATTGCAAGTTTTTCTCTTACACATGTTACAGATTCAGATATTGAGCAAGGAGGTAAGTAGATTTAGGTTTCTTTCAAGTAAACCGTGTATATTTTGATGACTTCTGTAATATTTTGGCTTTTAAGTAAGGCCTGTTCTTAATAGCTTGTTGAACAAGTGTTATATTAAAATAGAATGCAGAGCTGTAAATAATGCAAATACTGTCAGTGAATTGAATAAAAGAAAAGGAGTACTTGTGGCACCTTAGAGACTAACCAATTTATTTGAGCATAAGTTTTCGTGAGCTACAGCTCACTTCATCGGATGCATACTGTGGAAAATACAGAAGATGTTTTTATATACACAAACCATGAAAAAATGGGTGTTTATCACTACAAAAGGTTTTCTCTCCCCACACCCTACTCTCCTGCTGGTAATAGCTTATCTAAAGTGATCACTCTCCTTACAATGTGTATGATAATCAAGGTGGGCCATTTCCAGCACAAATCCAGGTTTTCTCCCCACCCAATTTTCCATAGTATGCATCCAGTGAAGTGAGCTGTAGCTCACGAAAGCTTATGCTCAGATAAATTGGTTAGTCTCTAAGGTGCCACAAGTACTCCTTTTCTTTTTGCGAAAAAAGACTAACACGGCTGTTACTCTGAAACCAGTGAATTGAATATAAATCTTGGTGTTGGGGCCTGTATTTGTGTGTTTACTGTCTTGGTAAATCCAAATAACTTTTTCCTTGCTAATAAGATCTTAAATGATTTTCCTGATTAAACGAGTAATTTATTAATAGTTCTCATACTGGGCTCAAAACATTTTAGATCAAAATAATTGTGTTTTTGTTGCTAAATGTTCTCCAGAAAAACCTGTGCACATGCACTGCCAAAATTCTGGGTTTGTTCCTAAAGCAGAGAACTACGTTATCCCTTCTAGGAAAAACAATAAGATTTCTACCTTGGCAGCCACTCTGTGGAGCTTTGGAAGGAACCATGCTCCCCCATAAAGAGGAAAAAATTATAGCTTCTAAAGTATTTGAGAATCTTTCTATGATGGCCCCATCACTGGCCATAATTTAATTTTTGTTTTTATTTCGCTAGTTAAGGACCTTTAAGAGCAGTATTAGACTATTGTAGTACCTACATTTGTTTTATAATCTAGTTTCTTGTAGGAAGTATGTCCCTGAGACTCTGCTAGGGATTGCAACGTCTTTTTAGAACTTGATCTGTTGTAGGTAGGGAATTTCCTTCTTAAAGGAGGGTTTAGCAGTAGACCCATATACAGTAATGTTAAGGTACTGATGCTATTTCTGTACTGAGCAGTTTCCTTTATATTCCTGGCTCTGCTAAAGTGTTCCTCTGTATATTTTAGTACCAAAATGCCTCAGAAAAAAACGATAAAATAAGAATAGGGACAAACTCAAAAATAATTTCAAAGTATCTTTATAAATACAATATTTTATCAAGAGATTAAAAATAAATGTTAGCCACTGATGTTCCCTGGTTCTCAGTTTTTATAAAAAATGAATCAATATTAGTTTTATTTGCATTGTATTATATTTGCTGCTTAGTAATCTATTGATAAGAGATGTTTTAGAGATCATACATCACTTTCTCATGTGACCTAAACAGTGACATTGAACTGTGTGATTTAAGCAGATGTGCTTATATATGCGTGTGCCACATGTTTAACTTTGGAGTAGCTGAAAGTTTAAAAAAAAGGAAATTTTAACCAGTACTTTAGAAAGTGAACCAGAATGTCATGTTCTAGGAAAAGTCTAACAAAGAATTTAGGGAAGGCTTATACAGAAAATCCTTAGTATATTTTTAAATAATAAAGAAAATGTGCAAGTATCTTACCTATGTCTTCTGATTTTTCCTCTCCTAATAGGAAGCAGTGAAGATGGAGAAAAAGATTAGATGAGTTAGTTTCCTCACTGTAATTATACATGTGGTACATACCTACTCTGGACTAATGTCTGATAAACTCTGTCTAAAACTTATGTGGATCTGCTGGAGTGAAATACAGGTAATCAAGAAATACTAAGACTTAAAACAAACACTGAAAGCAATGTTAAATCAGGACATTAATTTGAATGTGTATTTAACTTTGTAATGTATTGTTTTTAAATCAATGCAATTTGCTTTTCATTGAATGATTCTGCCGCTGTTTTCAAGTACTTGAAGTATTCAGATAATTATTTGTAACAAACATGTAAAGCAGTTACACTACATTCTGGTTTATGTATGGGATTGTATCATATTCTTTTTATATTTTTCCATGTAGTTCGTTATCTATTGAACATACTACCTGTTGTAGAATTGTGTATAATTGTCCTGTGCAACAGGTGGCTGTGTTGTTGAAACTGTATGAATGATAGTTGATCAATAGTGAGCCATATTTATTCTGAAAGATATCACTTACTACATATTACTTTGCTTACTGCAATTGCACTATAGATTTTTCTTCCCATGTTCCCCAACATTGTATAGAATCAAAATCTTAATTTTTTTTCAAGAAAATTAAGACAAATAGAATTGGCCCAGTTAACCAGTTCATTTTGTACTGTTATAGTCTTTCCTATGCACTGCACTTGTAAAACAAACATAATTTCTGAGTGTTATGTTAGAATTGCTGGAATCTTACATGCAGTACCATTTAAAGTGGTAGCTACTACAAATTGTGAGAGTGCCTGTATTTCATAGGAAATTTGGGGAGGGATGTCTGAAGTATCTTTGGGATCCATTTTCGATTAAGTGAATATCTTATTTTCACTCTTGAAAGTGATCATATAGTAGCACCTTCCTATCTAGTCATATTTGATGGCCTTTCTGCATTCCATTAAAACTTTCTACTTTTGGAGGGAGGGAGGTATATGTTGGCCCTGAAACCCAGTTTCAATGCAAGTTATCTTGTAAAAAGATTAATTTTAATAAAAATTGACCCATCAGGCCTGGCTGCTCACTTGTTCATCCTATGAATTCTGAAGCCCAAATTATTTTTTTTTTACTATGGATTTGGGCCTTCCATGCCTCCTTCCCATTCAGAAAGATCCTTCTATCTCAATTACTGCAAAAAATATTGAGTATTAGGATTAACAACTGGGGATTTAAGCATGCAAATAATCCTGCTTCTAAATCAGTAGAAAATTGGCATTCATACTTTGTCACCCAGAGAACTGTCCAGGCCTGTATTAAGACATCACCAGGGCTCCATGGTGCTGATTGAAATGTGCACTGACCCAAAGATGTAAGATAGTAAAGCTTGCCATTAAGCTGTCCAAGTGAAGTGAACGTAGTTTTATCTCTCCATTACAAATCCAGCTAGTTTTAATTAATCCTTTAAATAAGTTGTCTAACAAGTTCCCTCGCTGTCTCACTAAATACAGTTGGGCAATAATTCCTTTGCCTGTGAAATGCATTATGCAGCCGCAAATGTGGGGCCAGATTGGAAAAAGCTGAAAAATGCTGGCATTTAGAGCTTTGTGGTCAACACTGCTATCTGGCTGTACAGCATACTGCATCTTAGTGGCATAAATATTGTTTACTCTGCTTTAGTATAGGACTAGTTTTTCTGCTGAATAGATCTAGGTACAGAAAAGCTAAGAATTGTAATCATCTGCAGCGTAAAGAATACATATTTTCAGCTGTTAAGCTCTGTTTGATGTTGCAATTTTATTTTATACACAGTTTGGTTTAAAACAGGGCATTGATTTTAAGTGACAGGAGTACAAAAAAAGTAGAATATATTTTTTTTTAAAGAGTTATTTGGCCCTTACAGCTAGAATGGCTTTCATACCCCTCAAGGGAAAGAGATTAGTTCTAGAAATAAAATGAATTGCTGAGATACTGAGTTGTCCTACTGAGGAGCTCAGGTCCAGAGGGAACCTGAGAGTCACAGGGAGACTTGTACTTCAGTGTGAGTAACATCATAGAAATTTGCTGTTGCCCATGCAGAGCAACAACTTTTCATAGAATTTTTCAACATATCTTTAAATGCAAAGCCAGTTCTAAATATACACTTACAGTATATACTGTAATGGGTTTAAAGGAGCTTTTACGTGGTATGCTCTTTATACATATTAAAATATAAATGATAGGCCTGTGGCACACTAAACATCCTATTAGTTCTGTAATACAGACTTTTAAAAATTCCTTAAACACACACCAGATTAAGGTGTCTCATCAGTCTTCGTATTTTTCTGTAACACTTTTATATTACCATAAATAAAAAAGCAGGGAAATCCAAAATTAAGAATGAAACTCCATATGCTGAGTCTCCAAAGAATGTATGGAATTGTCTACCCCATGTGTGCTGAAACACCTAAAGTATCACAGGGTTAGAGAAGGAGTTTCAGCCTTAATTCTGAATCTCTTGATTTTGAACATAGTTTCTGAGGTTAAATAAAAGCTAATATAGTTTGACTGGAATATTGAGATGCAGCTTCACTTTTGTTCCTGTTGTAACTTCAGGAATTTAGATTATGGAACAGATCTTGTGCAGCTGAGCAGTATTTAACCTTGCATTCAACACATCAGGATTTTCCTCAGTTGATAGGGTGTTAGTCATTTGTGACTCCCATTCTCTTTAGTAAGAGTACCATGTCTTAAAACCTTACATAATAATGAAAGTTTACTCCTGTGTCCAAATGGACTGTTTGATAATGAATTGCCAAACAGACATTTTTTGTTCAAAATGGGATTTGTGTGTGTGGGATGATATACAAAGTGTTTCTTTAGCCATATTACAAAGAAAAATCATTGTTATATCTGTGAATTGCCACACTTCTTTAATCTCAGTGGATGCTAATTTCATTAATCCAATTCACTAGATTAAAATTGTAATCAGTTTTTTAGAAATATGTATCGTTAAATTTTATTACAAACTACTACCGTGTTCAAGTGGTAAACCACATTCCAACAATGAATTATGCCAGGAAGGCAAATTTGTGGAGTAGCTGAAATGTAATCACGTTGAGGTGATTTGTCAAATGGGCCATACATTAAATTCTGTAATCTCTTGCACTAGTTATCCAAATGGTTTCAGTTTTAGAAATACTTATCTGGTTTTTTTTCAATGGTTTATTATGAGGGTTGATTCCATTTTAGTTTCTTCTCTAATAGAAAGTCTTGATTATTTATTTAAATGCTAAAAGGCATTATCTTAATTTGGCTACTTAAGTATCTTACAAAAAAGATCGCATCTACAGTCTAAAATGGAAGCTAACGTGATTTTAAAAATTTCTTGGTGAGAAAATGTGACTCGGTCACACAGAGGCCAATGAAGTGAGAAGAAAGTAAATTTTTTTATTTGAAACACCTGTACCTTCCCGAGTCCCTAACCTTCAGCCACATGTTGTACATGTACGCTGCCGTTTCCATGGAAACAAACAGATTAAACACTTTTTTCATATCCTTGGTGATGCACTAATGAAAGCCATTCAAGCCTCTTTCTTTTATCAGTATTTTAAGTAATAAGTTTATATGTAGTATTGAATCTTTTTTCATGAGGGGCTGGTTGGTAGGGAAATACTTGTGTTGTGTTTTTTTTGTTTTTTAACTATTAAGCACTATGCTAAAATTTCAGTGGTAAGTCAGGTGTTAGTGACATGGCTATTTGTTGGATTTAGTGAAAGGTGGAATCGAAGTATATTAGCCTTATAAGAAATAGCCTTAAAATAAGAATGGGGTGTACAAAACTTCTTCAGCTTTAAGTCATACAAAAATATCCTTAAATATTAATTAGTTTTGGATCAAGTCTTTGATATGAAAAAATCTAGAGAGAGTACAAGACCATATAAATATATTGAAAATAAGTATTTGTGATACCAGCAGCCTGTTTTTCAGATAAACTTGAATATGACTTAAAATTATTAGTTTTATTAAATTGTTTGAACTTGCACAGTCATAGGTGTAACTTAATGATAAATGGTACTGATGTGTGTATATATACAATGTTTAATTCAATTTGTAAATGAGAAGCTATGTAACAAAATCATAGGTATGAGGTTTTCCTATTGTAATTTAATACAGGTATGAAGTTTTTGGCAATACATCATAGTTAATGGAATTTCAGGTCAAATTGTCTTGCAATTGTGTACATTTTTAAATTGTAATATTTCTTCTGTATATTGATTACCATGCATAGTGTGATTCAATAAATTGCTTGTAATTTAAAAACACTATTTAATATTCAAAAATAAAATACAGTTATATATTTATAACCTTCATGTCTGTGTTTGTTTATTCTTAGCCCAACTCAGTTCTGGTACTTGTTCAGCTCCTCATTTCAGTGAAGTCAGTGGGACTACTTATGGGAGTGAAATCAATGTGCTCATAAATGAGGAACTGGGCAGCATCTATTCTACCCCAGGTGCCTGAAGCCCCAGACACTTCAACCTACACAGCACAACACAGCCTATATGAGAGGGTGTATTTTAGATTCCTGATCTCTTCTGCTAGTATGTGTCGCCATCACTTGAACATCACATCGCATAACACATACCCTCTACAGGGAAGCACTGTTCAAAGTACAGCACAGATTTAATTTGTAGTAATATCTTTCAAGTGAAAATGTGTTGAAATGTGTTAGCATCTGAAATCATCACCATGGGTTTTGCCATAATTATGTAAGGTTTAACAGAGACTACACATGAATGTACATGTCTTTATATAAACAAAACAAACCCTGCTATTGTCATGAAGTAGGCATGGATTCCTGCTGTTTGGCATAAGGAGGTCTCAGTAGAACTGACATACTCGCTGTCTTGTTGTGAAGAGGTTGCATATCAGTTCTCCCTTTACAGACAATTAATGGGGTGAATGGCATTGGTATAAACCTCTGAACTCCTCTTTTCCTGGTTTAGATGATGATGGAAAACATTTTAAAATGAAAAAAATAATGTAAATGAAGTGCTCAAAAATGCTTCAGTAATACAATTCTTTATGCCTGGGCCTTCTAAAGCTGCCATTACCAACACCACCAAAATTGCATATAGTCACAAGATTTAGACTCTATTTCCAGCTCCTGAGCAAACTATTTGTGTGACTTTGGAGCAAGTCAAAAAGAGCCAGTGCTTCCAAAAATGGCCTTCAATGCGTTAGATTTTGGGTGCCCAACTTAGGGGCACTTTCATAGTGCTGAACACCTGCATTTCCTATTGACTTAAATTGGAGTTGTGTGGTCATCACTTTCTCAAATGAGGCTGTTATGTGTCCCACATTAGCCATATAAAGTTGGAGGCCTCTTTTGAAAATGTGGGCCAAAAATTCTATATGCCTCAGTTTTTCCATCTGTAAATCGGGGATAGTGCTTCCCTAGTCACAGGTCATTGAAGCTTAATGTTTGTAAAGCACTTTGATTTCCATGTGGCAGGATAGGCACAAAGTATTTGTTGTGTTTGCAACTCTTGACTCTTTCTTCTACTGTAGCAATGTGAAAAACATGCAAGAAACTAAGACTGAACAATGGAAACAGTGCAAGAAACTTGGGAAAATATTGAACAGGTGAACATATTTAAATACAGATGACATAATTAGCTTCTAAAAAGAAATCCATTATTATAACATTTGTACTTTAAAAAATGCAACTGAAATGGAATTTTAGTGAGGATGAATTTGGCACAAAATTATAATATTTCAGAATTTGTAGCATATATTTAGTGAACAGCAATATCGATTGTGTAGAGTTAACATGGTAAACTGTTGCTATGCTACTAATTTCACTACTTGTGTTCCTGTCTTCAGTTTAGGAAGTGACAAAACTACCCCAAAGTGCACAATAAATAGAAATAATTCTTTTTCATAGACCTTTTTCATTGTCATGATCCTAAAATGCATTTAAAATTTTAAAAGAAATGCTTTCAATTCTAGCCTTCAGAAAACAAATAACCTGGGTTACACTATACAATGGAATATATGAATCTTTTGGTATCTGCCTTTAAGAAATGTAACTCTGCAGTTTTTTTCCAACTGAAAATTCCTTCCATGGATTTTAACCAACAGATGCTTCAACTTAAATCATAGTAGGAGCTTTAAGTAGGCAAAATGTAATGGCTCAGGTTGAAATTTGACTAGGACATGGGGGCTTTTCCCACAGCCCTTAAAGATCCCATGGCACTTTTATCACTTTCATATCTCATGGCCCCGAGCACCATAGTATCTGAACACCTCCCAGTCTTATGCATTTACCACTACAACACTATTGTGGAAGAGGGAAGTGCTATTCACTGCATTTTATAAATGGTAAATTGCAGCACAGAAAGACTAGGTGACTTGCCCAAGGTGTTAGTTTGTAGTGGAATATGGAATTGAACCCAGTTCTGTGAAGTCCCAGTAGTGCCCTATCACACACCCTTCCTCTCTAGGGCTGGGTATTTGACCAGTCAAATATTGTCAAATGTCAAAAATGGTCAAATATTTTAAAGCAGTAACTTATTAGAACAGTAACAAAAAAAGGAAGACTTTATGGTCTCCAGTAGGCTTAGCCTTAGATTCTTATGCCTAATTATATATAATTAAAAAGCTAGTGTAGTGGGTTATTTTAGTTCAGAAAAATGCAAAACAATTTTTTTTTTTTTTTTTTTTTAAAGAAAAGATGGAATAGTACCATCCTGAAGTCAAAAAAGCAGGCCACCACCTACCTCAGGGAATTCTTGCTGGAACACTGGACTATATTTAACCATGGACAAATAGGTCGATTGACCAGCTTGCCAAGCCTGTTCCTTTATAATGACAAGTAGTCATGCTGACCTCATGATCTGTGCTCTGTCGGAGAGGCTGCCGCAGCAGCGTGCCAACGGCGATCCTGTTGGATGGAGCATTGTTTCGGTACTGACTGTGAGGGAAGAGTTTCTACCTGTTGAATCACCAGGTCCCACTTGCAGCACCCGCGTGTTGAAGGGGAAGCCCCCCAGCGCGCTGACCCATCCAAAACCAGCGCAGTCTCGGGGACCAGCTGGAATTGCAGCACAAAGCAGAACCCGCCTACCCCAGCCTCTTAATTTAAATTTGATTTAAAAACCCCTGCCTTTTGGGAACATTGAGTTTGCAAGCTGAAGCTGTCCTCTGGTGAACTGACACAATGTTTGCAGGAAGAGAGCCCTGTGCCGCACTGATGTGGGCACCTTTCCTGGTGCTTTGTTTTCATATGGATTAAGCTGTGTTTGAACAAGTTCTCCAACCTCTTAGACAAAGGGGCTTTTCTTCGCAGGGCCGGGGGGACCCATCTCACGCTTAACTTGGGCCGCACAATGCCGCCTTCTGGGCCGCAGGACGCCCGCGCGACAAGGACCCACGTTCTCGCCGCGCTGCCCCGTGGAAACAACCACCTGCCCCGCGGCTCTAAGGTCCCGGCTCTGCCCCCGTGCAGGTGGCGCGGAACCTCGGGCAGCCCCGCACTGGGCCAGCCGCCCGCCTCCCCTCCCGCCTCCGCCTCCCTTGGGGATTTGCCTGGAAGCTCCTGCTGCGCCGGGCTCCGCCTCCCGCTGGCTCCGCCGCTAAAGCGACGTGTCCCAGGCCCGGCGGGCGGGCTGCGGTCACAAGCGTCTCAGCCCCCTGCGAGCGGCTGCTCGCCCGGCGGCCCTTCTCCGGCGTCCCGCCCTCCGCGCCGGCTCCCAGGTACGCGTGCCGGGCACCGGGCTCCCGGCGCGGGGGGCAAAGGGCCGCTCGGGGAGTGGCGGAAGGGCTCCCGCTGTCTGAAGTTGCACTGGCCGCTCCCACCCCGCCGTGCCCACCGCCTTCCCTCTGGAGCCCCCCCGCGGGGCTCCGGTCCCTCCTGGGGGCTCCCTGCGCCCTCGGTAGGTCTTTTCTCCGGTCGCTCTCTCCTATGCCTTCCCCCCGCTCCGTCCCCCGCTGCCCCGACCGAGTTCCTCCTCTGCCTGCCCGCTTGCTCCCTCGCTAGCCTTCGCCTCTCCTCCGGCTCTGCGAGCTCTGAATGCCTCCACCGGCCTCCTACCCCCAGCCCCTCCTGCTCTAGCCTGCCCCAGCCCCCATTGCCCCCCCCTTGCTGACCCCAAACTCCCGCCAGGACTCTCCCTCATCCCCGCTGTCTCCCCGTCTCCCCTGGAGGTAGTGTCGAGCCTGTCCAGTAACACTACAGGACTGTGGGCTATAGGACGAGGGGTTTGGGGGTGGGTAGGGGATGGGTCTGGCGTGTGTAGCTGTATTTGAAAACAACCTTCCCCCAAACCACTTCATGTACCCTACAGTCACCTGCTATCCTTAGTCTACTGGTTCCACCTGGCTCCGTGCTCCCCTTAATCTGCCAAATCCTCTTCTCCTAGGAGCTCCCCCCTTTCCTCTGCTGGCTGCCACCCCAGTCCAGGAAGGTGGGTGTCTGTCAAGGAGCAGCTGGTTGCTTTCCCAATGGCAGTGCCTTCTGCAGGGGAGGTAGGGATTTGGCTGCTCTCCTCGGTGCCTATTTGCACTGTTCCATCCTACTTCTGATTTGCCATCTCTCCGAGAGAGAGAAGCTCCAAGGTTTCTCTTGGCCTGGCTTTGGTTTTTCTTTTCCCCAGTATCAGCCCTGTCCTCCAGCTGTTTTCCTCAGGCGCCCATGACTCTCGGGCAGCATGGTGTAGGGCTGGTGGGTGAAACCTGAGATGCAGTCTTGTCTTGCTCCCCTGGCAGCCTTGGGCTGGAGGCCCCCAATCAAGCCACTTTGTGAGGTGAGCATAGGTCCTCTGTGGAAAACTTGAGTACCCTGTGATGAGGTATGAACCCAAAGAGCGGCCAGAGTAGCTGGCACAGGGCAGCTGGAACACCGTGAACACGGAGAAAGGAGCAGCTGAGGATGCTCCTAGGTGGCGGCGGTGGCGATGTCAGTTTTCCCAGCATCCTCAATCAGTTTTACCCTCTACTGCAAGGGGTGGTGATGTGGCATGGTGGTGCATCTCTCCTGTCCTTCCAGGAGGGGAGTTAAGCTCCGTGGCCATTCTCTAACGGCAGTCCGACTCTCCAGTCACTCGCATTTCAGTGCATCACCAGAAATATTTTCTAAGACTGGAACGAAGGGGAGTAAATGGACACCCCCCCCACCCCATTAATACCAGTCATCAGCAAAAGGGGGGGCTGCTGCCAGGTGCCTGCCATTGAACCAAGCATTGGCACAAAGTGGAGGTAGAGGGTGCTTCTGCATCATCACTGTCTAATGGCTCGTCAGCCTGGAAGGAAGGGGCATTGCTGCACCTGTGCAGGTGCCCTGTCCCGTGGCACAGGAAGACTAGACTCTGCCATGCTGCCAGTGTTGGCTGGATTATTGACTTGGGAGGTGTAGAAATTGCTGTTATACCGGGTGTCAAAATGGCTATACCCTGGCCATTAGCTGGTGAAGGAAGAGAGGCTGCAACCCACTCCCCCTCCTGCACTGCTACTGTCACTGCGGGAGGAGGTACTGCTGCCAGCATGCCAGTCTTCACTGAGCAGCAGGAACTCTGCTGCTGCTGCACCATACAGGAGCTTTTACTGTGGGTGCTGATAACAGCCAACCTTCCTCCTCTAACTGCAGCAGTCCAAAATAGCAAGGTGCTGTCCCTGGAAGAGAGCTGGGAAGACCATCAATGAGGAGGAGCAGTCTGAGCCTTCCACCGGTTGTGGACAAAACTGACACAGCTGGCATTTTAAAGGCAAGACTAAAAGCAGGAAGGCAAATGACAAATAGGAAGGCATTGGCTTGTGAATGAGAAGTGAATACAAATTTGAGTTAATGGCTCCTAAAAGTTGTCTGGATGGCACGAAGAGAAGGTGGGGAGACATATGGTGAAGTTGGGAGAGCTGTGAGAGGAAGCAAGAGAGCAACACTCAAAGGAATGGGGGGGAAGAGAAAGGGGGCATTCAGAGGACAGCATAATGTGTTGGCTTTGCGATGTGAGTGTGTGCTGCTGCCCACAAACAGGACCTCCTACTCTCACAAGTTTTCCTTTAGCTCCAGTGGAAGAGACTTGCCTTATTTGGAGCTGGATATCCAGGGATCTAGTCCCAAATCAATTCTGTGTGCATGCACATGGATGTGATTCAGCTCATAAGGAATGGGTGCCAGGAGCTGGGAGGAAAGGGAGTTTATAACTAAGCCTTTACTGACAGTCATGCTCCTGTCGTGCTTCTCACTTTCTGGTTTGCTGACGCCAAAGACCTCTTTTTGCTGTTGAGATCTCTAAACTGGAAATGCTGCGTCTCAGTCCAGCCTTTAAATTCCTTTCCTGTTTTCCCTCAGGACAGCTCTTTCTTAAGGGAACAGACTTGGCTCACCAATGTTTGCAGTCACTTTTTTTTTAATATTGTTCTGTTTCTAGCTGCTCAAGACAGACCAGATTCTTCTCTCACTTAAACTAGCGATACCATTGTAGCCAAGAGAAGAACTTGGCCAAATGTTCCCATTGTCCATCTTCCTTGTAATGCCTTACTCTGTGGTTATCAGCATTGTCACATTGTAGTCATTTCAGTTGGCCTGTGGCATATGTGAAATGGAACTGGACTGAAAGCAACAGGCTCTAGTGGACAGGAACCCATGTCAAACACTCATTTGGCTCCAGTTTTAGCATGCTCATTGGCATTCTCAGCAGAGAGGCCAAGGACTGAATGAACCTGGAGAGGATCTCGCCACAGAGAACTACAGTGGCCTCTCCTTCAATTAGAGGGGAGGGGCCCCAAACAGAGGCCAACTGAATCAGACAAATGAGACAATGAATGTTGCCAGTTGGAGACTGAAATCCAAAGCAAGTACATTAAGAACAGATGTAGTACAGGCTCCCTCCCTCTTCCCCTCACCCCCCAGTCCCACTAACATGCATGAATCAAGATGCAAATACATCACCACCACCACTGCCCACGTGCTGTGGTTAAGAGGATCCTCTCCAGGGGCCCTACTTCCATCCACAGAGCCCAGATGGTCTGATGTTAACAATCAGTAAAACATATACTAACAAATAAAAGATCCAGCTGGTAGTTTCACAGTATTTTGCAGGTAGATGCTGGTACAAAGCAAAACAGCACAATGACTTTCCATTTGTTCAGTATGAAAGGTAACGACAGCTGAAGATGTTGATGTTATGTTTTTGCAGCATGTTGATGGCTAGTACCAGAAGATTAACTTAGTGGGAGAACAGGCTGGGTGACGTTTCCCCATCATCTACTGAAACATGAAGACCAAAAGCAAAAGAATGAAGCACAGGCTTGCTGTTGATAAAGAAGCCTTTCTTGGGGAGACAACTTTGAGCAAAGAGGAACCGGTGAAATGTTTGCGACGCAAAGAAAGGAGAAATGGCAGAAACTATGAGAGCAACAAGACTGGTACAGTCAAAGCCAAACATGCTTGGAACAACAAAGACAGACACTTGAGGCGATTGGAAAGCAATGAACGGGAAAGGCAGAGAATGCACAAGCTCAATAATGCATTCCAGGCCTTGCGGGAGGTTATCCCTCATGTGAGAGCTGAGAATAAACTTTCTAAAATTGAGACTCTTACACTAGCCAAAAATTACATTAAATCACTGACTTCCACCATACTCCATATGTCCAGTGGGCACCTTCCAACTGTAGAAGGAACTGGGGCAGCCAATAGCTCCAAACTGTACCAGCATTACCAACAGCAACACGGCGATGAGGAACGCGATGAACAGCTAAAAAAATATTCCACACAAATTCACAGCTTCAGACAAGGCAGCTAAAGTTAGCTACTGGCCTCATTCTCTCTTCTCCACACATGCCTGTATATTTCAGCATTTAGAGGATTAAGGGGTTATTTCCTGCTGATGGGTTTCTTTTTTGTTTGTTTTTGGAAAGACAAATGTTTAGTGGCTAGATCTCATAGTTCTTGTTGAAATTATCCTAAATTGTAGGTCAGGCTTTTCAAAGAGATTAGTGATTTTGGTTGCCCGATTTGAAACACCTTCTGTGTTCTTATAGTTTTTGTTTACCTGCTTTGTTTGTAATTTTCCTGAGGTCAGAGTGTTCTTTTAATTTGTAATGAGAAATTGTTTGATTGTTCAACACCCAGATTGCTTTTGCAGGGCAGGCTTTATAAACAAATTATTTTTCAGTGGGAGGGGGTGCTCTGCCCGTTAGGAAAATTACTCTTTTTATAAGGTACCTCGAGTTGGGCACCCAACAGTGATGTCCTAAATCACTAGTCATTATTGAAAATACTGGCTGTAACTTCTATTCCTCCAGAAGTGACACCATGTAATGGGGAATCTTGGTGCAGAAATAATGAAGTTTATGGCCCGGTACGGTACTTTGGAATGTGTACAGCTACTGGAGGGACATATCTAACTGACCTGATGTTTGGATAGCAGGACTAATTTCTTTAACCACAATTACCTGGATTTTTTTCCCCTTGAATTCTTAAATATCCTGCTACTCAGAGGGAGGAACAATTTTAATGACAATAGAAACATATTTTGAGTAGTTTGATTAGTGTGATCGAACAGGTATGAATACTACCTCACAAAATGGCCTTAGATCAGATCCTAAATGCCCTAAACCAGCAGTTCTCAAACTTCATTGCACCGTGACCCACTTCTGACAACAAAAATTGGGGTGCTGTGTGCCGTGGGTGGGGGCATGTAACCTTAGCCCGGGGTGGTGAGGCTCAGGTTTTGGCTTCAGCCCCGGCGGGTGGGGCTTGGGCTTCAGACTTGCTGGGAGCCAGGGCCAACATCAGCCTTGGTGACCCCATTAAAATGGGGTTGCGACCCACTTTGCGGTCCCAACCCACAGTTGGAGAACCCCTGCCCTAAACTCATTGAAGTAAATGGAAAGGTTCTAATTCACTTCAGTGGGCTTTGGGTCACGGTCCTAAAATGTAGTCCTACAAGTACACTTAAAATGCACGATAATTAATGTGATCCTTGTTGCATTATATATATTTGAAAGTGCCTTTTAACAGAAACCTTAAAAGAGATTTGTTAGATTGTAAGCTCTTCTAGGCAGGAGCTTGTCTTTGTACAGCACCCAGTCCAATGGGATCCCAGTTCCATTTGGACCCTTTGGATGCTATTGTATTATAAATATTTTATAGTTAATTCACTTGTGATCTTTGCAAAAATGATGTGATTGCAGAACAAATGTTTTGTGTATTTACCAGTTGGACAATGATAATCTGTGCATTTAAAATGAACTCTGCTAATAAAGCCTGCATTGTAATCAATTAGGATTCATTCTGGGCTAGGTACTATAAAATACAATAAATGAAACAGGAGATATTGAAACAAGAAAAGAAACTTTTTAAAAAAAAGTTGGAATAAAAACTTCCATTTCTCCTAGCCCTGCTTTTCTTCGCCTCCCCCCAAGCTAAGATTTCTTTGTTTGGAAATGTTGCACGTACAGCATATGTAACAACTGTCTCCACCTATGGCCATAGAGTGCTGATGTTAGCCGGACAGTTGTGGTTATGCTGCAGAGGGGGCAAGGGCAGGATTTAGGTGCTCATGTTTGCACAGGATGTAGCTTCATGGGCCCTACCTTTGTCCCCACAGAGTAGGGTAGTGCAAGGGGGAAGCAGGCTGAGTGAGGGAGAGATTGGTGGATCCTTTGCAGGGGGTGTTGAAGAGAACAGCTGCAGAGACCCCCTAGAACATAAGAATGGCCATACTGGGTCAGACCATTGGTCCATCTAGCCCAATATCCTGTCTTCCAGCAGTGGCCAATGCCAGGTGCTTTAGAGGGAATGAACAGAACAGGCAATCATCAAGTGATCTATCCCCTGTTGTTCACTCCCAGGTTCTAACAAAACAGAAACTAGGGACACTCAAAGCATGGTGTTGCATCCCTGCCCATCCTGGCTAATAGTCATTGATGGACCTATCCTTCAGGAACTTCTCTAGTTCTTTCTTTGAACCGCATTATAGTTTTGGCCTTCACAACAGCCCCTGGTAAAGAGTTCCACAGGTTGACTGTGTGTTGTGTAAAGAACCCAGGCAACCCAAGGTGCTCTGTGTGCAACAGAAAGCAGTTCTGACCCTTATGGGTGTGTCTACACTGCTATAAAAGACTTGTGGCATGGCCACGGCTGGCCTGAGTCAGCTGACTTGGGCTCGTGAGGCTCGGGCTGCAGGGCTAAAAATAGCAGTGTAGCAGTTCAGGCTTGGCCTTGGGCTCTGAGATCCACCCCCTTCATGAAGTCTGAGAGCTGGGCTCCAGCTTGAGCCTGAGCATCTACGCTGCTATTTTAAGCCCTGCAGCCCGAGCCCGAGTCGACTGACCCGGCCTCAGCGTTGGTGCCATGCAATGTAGAGAGACCCTATGAGTTCTCCCTACTCTAATGCTTAGTGCAGTGTGGAGAGACTTCGTAATGTGATATTTATTCCACTGGACCGGTAGTGTGATAATGTTTTTATCTGGAATATGTAAAGTGTCAGAGACTGGCTGTGAGAGAGACACGTTTCCATCTTCTGCGGTAGCTACCTGCTGATACAACAGGGAACAATGAATGTTGCTTTTCACACACTGCGCTCTCTTAACTGCAGGGGCTGGATTCTACCGCCTCAACTTGAGTTCTTCCCAACGACTTTTTTCCCTCCCAAAAAAACCCCATTACTTAGTGAGAGGTGTTTTGAACTAATCTCTCCCTCACAGGGATTTGAATGGCAGATCAGACCATTGAGCCATCTAGGCTAGAATCTTCCATTGTGCAGTGCCCACAAATGCCTGTAATATCTCCAGTTTAGCTTAGTACCGTGCTCTACTGGGGGAGATGGATAACATTGTCCAATCAAGGTATTTTCTGTCACTTGCGCTCTCTTTTTGTAGACGGATGGGAAGAGATTATTTATTAAAATTTAACTGCTCACTTCTCTTATCTACTGCAAACCAGGTTTCAGTGAACAAAACCTCTTCTCTCTCTAGCAGAAGCAGACTGCTAAAAGGAGGAAATCTGCTAGGTGCTGAGGGCCTTTCATGGGTTTTTTTGCTTGATGAAGCAGAAGGAAAGGAGCCAGCACCTCAGCCGATCAGCATGTGGAAGTGGAGGAGCCTGTAGCCTCAAGGGCAAACTGTAGACTTTCAATCTGAGACCTGCTGAGGTCACCTCTTGTCCACAGGGAAGGCCTTGCAATGATTCAGACTCTTTAAAGAGGTGGCAGACCTGCTAGTATTCATTTTTGATAGAGGATTTGCCCAGAGAGCTCAATCAACTGCTTAAAACTATTTCCCCCAGACAACAAGTGAACTTCCGAATGCGTGTTTCATTTATGCATCCCCACCTCTTCTGATGCAGGGGCGAAATCCTGGTCCCAGTGACATCAGTGACAAAACTCCCATTGATTTCAGTGGTATCAGGATATCACCCCAGATGTTTGTGTCTGCCAGAGGCCATAGGGTTGTCAGTTTTGGTTGGATGTTTTCGTGGAGGTTTCATCACATGACATAATCTTTAATTAAAGATTAAGCTTTAATTTCTGGAGACTCCAGGACAATCCTGGCCAAGAGGTGGCATTTCAGACTTGATGGCTCAGTGGTCTGGTCTGGCAAATCATAGGTACCTCTCCTAGCAACAGACTTGGGTAGTAAAGCCCAGAACTGCTGAACTTGCGGAAGCACAAGTGTGATGGGGTATCCACCCACAGCAGCCCTAAAAGAGTTCAGGAAGCCAAGAAAGATCCAGTTAGTGTGATAGGCCACACAGGAGGGGATTAGGCTGTAGATGCATCTCCTGAGCCAAAGCTGAAGCTCAGGTGAGCAGGTGTGGGCTGGCAACAGCAATGGCTGCAGAGAGGAAGTCTGCCACCATCCTCCTCTGTGTGTTAGAGAAGGCAGGAAGGCACCCAGGGAAAGAATTAAACCCCTGGGAGCATGGCCCTCGTGGAGGACATACCCAGGAGAGAGCAGGGTAGAGAAGACAGTCTGTGGAAGGTAGGTTGCCAATTTTGGTTGGATGTATTCCTGGAGGTTTCATCACATGACATAATCTTTAATTAAAGATTAAGCTTTAATTTCTGGAGACTCGACAATCCTGGAGGGTTGGCAACCCAAGCGGGAGGTGGCGTAGGCAGCAGCCCAGGGAGAGAGCAGCAAGGTTGGGGACTGAGCAGACCTTGACGGTGTTTTGCAGGGTCCCTGGGCTGGAATGTGGAGTAGTGGGTGGCCCTGGGTTCCCCTACCCGCCAGTGATGGAGTGGCATAGCCTGGACCAGTGGTTCTCAACCTGCAGGTATGCAGAGGTCTTCCAGAGTGTACTCAACTCATCTAGAATGGTGTTTCTCAACCTGGGAGTTTCAGTGCCCAGGGAGGTCATGGGATGGGTTTAGGGGGATTGCAAGTGCAGAGCTGGTATTAGGGGGTGGCAAGCAGGGCAATTGCCTGGATCCCCATTTCACAGGGGGCCCCGCAAAACTAAGTTACATGCTTCAGCCCTACTGCCTGGGGCTCAGGTTTCAGAAAAAGCTCACAATTGAAAAACATGCTCAAGTATCATAGTGAAATGTAAGTACAATATTTATATGCCAATTGATTTTATAATTATATGGTAAAAGTGAGAAAGTAAGCAATTTTTCAGTAACAGTGTGCTGTGATACTTATATTTTTGTCTGATTTTGTAAGCAAGTAGTTTTTAAGTGAGGTGAAAGTTGGGGTACGTGAGACAAAACAGACTCCTGAAAGGGGTACGGTAGTCTGGAAAGGTTGAGAACGACTGGCTTTATCAACAGGTCCAGTAAGACTTTATACCCCAGAAGGAGAAACCACAGAGTTTGGCTGGAGGGCCGAGTCACAAAGAAGCTCCTGAAGTGAGAGAGGGGGTGCAAGGTAAGCAAAAGGATAATGGGTTGAGAGCCTGCAAGGGCAACTGTTAGACCTGGAAGAGAGCTGTTCTCCAGAGGAAGTGCTACCCATGGTGCGTACCCTGTGATAAGTCTAAATAATGTGACAACCTTCCTGCTTTTTTGGTTTTTAAAAACCCAGTTCCCTGTGGGCCTAGAGCCTTGGTCTGGCATTTAAAGTCATTGTTGCAAACAAAATAGTAACCAGACACTGGCCCAAAGTGAATTAGGCTGAGGGCTCTCCTCTGCCTACATGACAAGCAGTGGTAAGGGACAGATCACGTTAGCAAATGCTTCCAATATGTAACAGGTGCAGATAAGTATGTTCAGGATTTTGTTCTCCCCTCCTTCCCCCCACCACCCAAAATGAATTCTAGTGACCCCTGTGGCAGCTGGAGAAAGCTGGCTTAGGAGGAAAATGGCTGCAGCAGCTAGGAAGCCGCCAACCTGGAAAGGCTAATGAAGGTCAGAAACATTTTTAAATACTTTAATTGCAATGTAAATACTAGATTGTTTGAGTAAATATTGAAGTGCATGACAGGAGCAACACAGCAGCCATTTGTGCCTGTCTCTCTGGCTCAACTAGTTTTTGTACAACTATGTTTTAACTAAATGAAAAGGGGGAATAGGGGGAGTTGCATGTCACCATCCCTGGGCCCAGTGCACGTTTTGGGGCCATAGTACACCTGCTCTGCACAGTCTTACCTGCTGCAGGGATCCTGGAGGCAGCTATGGCTGGGCGGAGGCCCTGGTAGCCTGGCTGTCAATGACTGTGGCCAGAACCACTGAGGCACAGGCTCAGAGCCTCCCATAATCATCAGGGGGAACTCACCAAGGAGGTCTCTGGGCAGCTTTCTTTGGTGAGTCCCCTCTGGTAGGATTCTTTGTGGCCGGGGGAGAAATGGACCCAACTTCCTACCTTTCAAACACTGCTGCTACTTACTACTTCAGTAGCGATTCTCCCTACACTTCTGAAATGTCATTCTCTTTGCATCTCTTATAGAGACCAGGCCCCACATTGCTAAACTGCACATTAGCAGGAACAAAGCTGCCTTTAGTGTTCTCTTATAACCTCAAAATAATTGAACTTGGGCCATTAACTGAGTCTAATCCCCCTTAAACACACAAGGGAAGAGTTATGCAAGTCCCAACTTACAATTCAAGTTAAGATATCATGTAAAAGGCATTTTATATGGGTAGAGTTACACTAGTTCCTTGGGTTAGGGTCCAGACAGACAACTCAGCGTACTAGCCAGGCTTTGGAATACAACAAAGGGCAATGCCATGTACATGGCTCTCTAGTTCTCTTGTTATGCCTAGATTTACAGACAGTTTAGTTTTGGTGAATCCTGGTCCCATTTCTTAAAAGCTCTCTTGACTGTTTATATAGGCCCTGATTCAGCAAAGCACTTAAGTGTGTGCTTATGTGCTTTGCTGAATGTGTCTAGGCACAGTAATGAAAGTGAGAGAAGTAATATTGAGTGACAAACATTAAGGGAGTCTAATACATCTTGCAGGGGTTTTTAAGCTCCTCAGTCACCAATACATTACAATGGAGATTCCCACAGCAGCATTCTGTGGACTTTAAAGTCCTTTTCTGTAGGATTTTTTATGGGGGAGGGGAAGGGGACAGACAGCATTTTAGCTGCCAAGACAGCGTATCAGTGTCTGGATTGAATGCTTAGCGTAAATAAAGGGGCATTATTACAAGTTATTAAAGCATTTGGCAAACAATACTGCATAACCTTTAACAGTAAATGCAGCATCAGGTAGCTTAGTGGTGCAGAGATCAGATATGAAGGGCGTGTCCTTCCCTCAGTAAATACTGCCCTGCTGTCAGCTATGACCTGCTTCTCACTGAACAAAATTGCTAGGGTATTTTACTTCTTCCAGTAGTGTTAGCATTATAGCTTAGGGCAAGTAGCTACCCCTAGTTTCAAAATAGTAGCTAGTGACAAGGGTTTTTCTTGGACAAATTCAAGGGAATTTCACAATGGGAGTCTTTTTTCTGACAGATGAACTTTATTTTTCAAAATCCATTTCAACCTTCAATTAATTTCAGTAAAGTTATTTTACAATTAGGGGGCTGATGTACATTTTAATTCCATCTGTCACTTTCTACTTTAAGAAGACTTTCAGGGGCAGAGATTTGCTGCTCAAATATAGATTTTATATTTTGCATATGTTCCCTTAAACAGCTTTTTGTTGTACAACAGACAAAATGGGGTCCCTCCCTTGGGGGGGGGGGGAGGAGAAAATGCACGATTACATTAGTGTATATTTTATTGAGTCAGTTAGTATTATATGTAACACTTGCACTGAAGATGTAAACATTGGATATTCAAAAGGAAAATATAAGTTGACCTTCTGACATAGATTATGTGTTAGTGCAGAGAAAAAGCAAGCCTAAGAGTATATGTGGTAAAGCTATTAATGATGTTTATTTGGAACAATTGCTGTGTAACTTCTAGAACTGTATGTAACCTAGTATTTATAGGAATGAATGCAAATAATGTCACTTACGACACTTGAAACACCACAGATGTAAAAATCAATAAAAAAACTATAATCACATATTGGAAAGTTCAATAGGTTAGACAGTAGCATCTTTAAGATTCTTTTTCACATTTGGACATAAACAGTGTCTTGGCATTAAAATATCATATATATATATATATATATATATATTAAATACAGTCAATAGTTACTTCTACAAATACAGTACTTGAGACCATGCCACATTGCTATTCAATTTATATAAAAATAACTCCATATACAATCACACACAATATAGGGAAAAAGAATGTAAACTTGCAGTGCTACCATTAAGAAACTTGGGGTCTGAGCCTGCTCTCAACATTCCCATTAAATCTAAGTGTGCAAGATTAGCCCCTCCGTGACAACCTCTCTAAAAGTTACAATGGATAAAGCCTTATCCTGTAAGGTGTGGAGTGCCCTCCTGAAACCAACGGGAGGTGAACGCTCAGCACCTTGCAGAAGGTGACTGGCACCACACAATATTGGGCTTTAAAATAAAGAGGAGTTCAGAGGAAAATCTAGGCTTAACTACAATTTTAAAGCAGGACAGAACTAGACCTTCTCTTTTGAGGAATAATGTACACTAAGGTGTTAACTCACTAGGAGAAGAGCCAGAAATATATTCAGCACAGATCACTTAGTACAAACTAACAGCAAAGCCCCATTCTGAGTGCATGCTAGTCTACACTGACTTCACGGGCAAGACTGTAGCTCTCTACCATTATGAAGCCGGAAATAGGCAAAGAACTTTTTCCAGTCTCTCACTCGAAGAGACTTGGACAAAGCATGAGGTGTGAGCTGTTGGAGGACGAGCTGAACGTGAGGCTAAAAAGATGATTTTTCCACCTCATATCTGATAAATGTAGAAGCACCCCTACTGAGAGATTAGGACTCTCTTCCACATGAGTTCCGCTGACACCAATGGGACCACTTGTGAAATAAGATTCTATGCAGCATGAGAACGGGTACCAGAAATTGGCCCTTAGTAATGTGTACTCCCTCCACTCCAGTCCTGCAAACACACACTTATACTCATGTGGAACATTATTGATACAAGTGATCCCCGCTCAATGTGAGGGTAGCATAGAAATCAATGAGCTGACTCACATGAGCAAAGTTAAGCATGTCCATAAGTGTCTGCAGGATCAGGACCCTAGATTTGACACTAATGCAGTGACTAGAGTGCTCTGTACAGTAATCAACTATATATTGATACAATTTTTAAAATCCTCCTATCTGCCCAAAGACGAGAAATACTAAAACTGGAGAGTGGCATATAAGATGAGTGAGTGTTAAGGGATGTAGGGAAGGGAATTAAAGACTTCTACAGGAAAAACAAACAAGTCTGCAAAGATATTCACATTCACACAGTTTGTGTAGCAGCTTTAAATGGGGGTCAAGGCTATTCCTGCAGCTCCAAACAGCACCTTGTCTCTCTTGGCAAAACTCTGTCAGTTCTATCAAGCCATACTCTATTAACTTAGTAGTACAAGAATAAATTAAATATTAAAATGCCCATCTTGTAAATTCCAGTTCTAAAAAATGCATCAGTTTTATCAGAAGGCTTTTTTTTTTTTCTGAGCAGAAATGGATTGAGTTTGTTGTATCCTACAGTTTGTTTTTCTTTAAATTACTTGGGAAACAAGCAGCAGCCAGTGTACAGAGAACAGAACATACTAACAATTAACAGAGTTTCTGTCTAGTGCTTGTCCTTCGTTAACCATCAAGGTGGTTTTAGAATAGTTTCCTTTTCCTCCATTCTCCCCATCTTCTAGATCCGTTGGCTTTGCTGAATGCTCTTCAGAGGTCTCATGTAAAGCAGCCTTAGGAGCTTCAGTTGCATTTCCTCTGACTGTAATGTGCTCCCATCCACCCTATATGAGATTTTAATATATTTTAAAGAAACATCGCAATTTGATTCAAAGCTTTGTTTACAGGAAGGTTTTTGCACTATTTATTCTTAATGCCCTGCCGGGGGTTAGTTTTCCCACCCTACCTCAGCTCAGAAAAAGGACTCCTTACAAAATCCTGACCTGCTAGCATGTGTAACTCCCAGAGGGAGCTGGGTGCATAACTGCCTGGTCCACACACTCAAATCCCCATGACTCCTATCTCTTGGATACTCTGGTTAGAGCATCTAAAATGGATGAGACACATGCTCAAGGAAAAGAGCAGGCCTGGATAAGGATTAGTATTCTGCATAATGGGGATTGGGTGAAATCCTGTCCCCACCGAAGTTGGAATTTTGCCATCAACTTCAAAGGGGCTATGATTTCAATGAGACTGTTTAAATATCTGCACTTCAAACACTGCAGCATCATGACAATGGGGGATAATCATGCACAGACCATGGAGAAGCTTTACTTATAAAATGCTGCCATGTTAATTGCTGTATTATATTTAATTTGGCTAATCACAGTTAACTACATATTTTAAAACAGTGTCACTGGACACAAAATTAAACTCTTTAATGAAGACTTCAAAACGCTCAACCTAAAAACCAACCTTAGTTTAAAGATTAGTATAATGTAAATGAGGCACTGTTCTATACAGTAATTGCATAACACACTTCATTCATTTTAAAAAAAGACGCCAATACATTTGAAGACACAATCACTTGACATGGAAATGTCTCCATAGTCAAGACAAGGAGTGCTCCTATTTGAGAGTACAGGGTGCAAGACCAGTTTCCTGCCTTGCACAAGGAGATGAGCACCTATCCAAAATTTCGTAGGCGCCTGCTGAAACAGGGATTGTATCTTCCTCTATAGACAGTGCCCAACCACCTATAACTGTGTAGATACCAACTCTAGAGCAATTCTGCGCTCCCAGCACTCACCCCAATGCCGTAGTCCCATGAGAGCCCTTTCGGTTCCAATGGTTGGACTCCTGTTCGATGACAGACTGTCCCGCAACTTAGGCTGTGACTTCCTTGCACTTTATCAGCTATCACCCAAACCTTAAAGAGAGAGAATGAATAAAATGTGTTTCACACACTGCTCTCTTCCTCTAAATGAAAACCATGACAGTACCCGGCTCAGTCACACAAACAGCTCCAAAGACTGGATGCAGTGACCTTGCTTAGAGCAAAACAGCTCTAATTTGGGCAAACAGAAACCCAAACATCCCTACACAAATGAGACCCAGGCACGAAGATTAGCAGTGAAAACATTCCCACTGAGATTTAACAAGGAAGGTTTACAATATATGCTATTTCCATAGTCTCAGTGGGACAGCAGAAGTCTGTGTTACCATTTCACAGAGTTAATTTTCAGGTTGTCAGGATGCCAGCATGTGAGTCACTGTCTTATGAGGGAAACACAAGTAGAAACCACTGTTTACTGATGATTTAGCTATGTCATTCATAACTAGTGAAATGCAAAGTTAAATACATACCTGATCCATGGGTCCCACAGAAACTTTACGGATATTATTTGAAACATGGTCCCAACTAGATCCTTGAGGGTAGCTTGGTGTGATTCCCTGACGGTACCAGAGATTACCTATAAATAGATCAATTAAATCCTATGAAGGGAAGGTCTTTTAGACAGAATTCGGGAGTTCTGCTCATGTAGGATGAGCCCACTGCATTAAAGCCATGAACTCTGCACTGTTTAATTAAACATAATAAGAGATCACTAGTTATTGCTTCCTTATTTTCTATGGAATCCTGTTACACTTTTCACTAGTGAGTGGAACTTCATAGTCTCTATTTACCCTATTCTGACCTTCCTGATTAATGGTGCACACCCTAATTTCTAAAGCTCCTTGGGGAAAGGACCATGCATTATAGATTTACAAAGATCCATGCACACCATTGGCGGTACAGAAGTAATGCAACATGGAAAAGGAGTTCTCTCAAACAGGACGCTGCAGAGTTAAAGGCTTGTTTCTTTTGTGAAAGGATCCTTTAATTTTGTTTAGTGATGATGCACCAGTTTGTTTGCTGTGGATGATGTGCTTGGTTCACTGCAAGGCATTCTTCCTGCAGATTCGCATGTTTCGGGGTTTCTGGCAAAGCTCCTCAGACGCAGTGAGAGAGGTTATTTTCTTCTTTGTGACAATCCAATAAATATTTTAAAAAAGCATTCTAGATGCTGTGTCCATGTTATCTATGGCACTACCTACGTCAAATACAATCCTAGGAGCCAGACAGTGATTACCGCACCCAGTCCATCACTGTGCCAATGCAAGGCTATTCCCACACACAGAGGAACAGATCCTCAGGTGGTGTAAACCAGCATAGCTCCACTAACTTCAATGGAGCAATGCCAGTTTACACGAGTGGAGGATGTGGCCTAGAATCTTGTTTTAAAGCAGTCAGATCTCTGGTTCATTTCCGAGTCCTTATCACTTAAAACTCACCATTTTTATCCACCGCCAACATAGATGTCCGTCCTACTGAGACTTGTTTTAATTTATGTTTTGGAGGTGAAGGGATATGGTACCAACAATCGCCTAGAAGTTGGAAATAAATGAACGAGACATTGAGAAAACAGCAGTAAGAAGGGTATTGTAATAGGCCAAAGAAAGCTTTGTGTTCAGACACCATAGGGGTAGGAGCATTAGAAATACCTAGCTACACAACGCAGTGGTGAATCACAGCAGAGGGAACCAAGAAGCCTTCCAGCCCTTCTGGCTATACAATAACATGACTGGCTAACATGAGAAGTGCTAGTCTAAAAGTCAAGCACACCCAAACCACTAATCCTCTCCATTTGAATTACACATGGTGAGAATATCTAGCTCTTATATAGCACTTTTCATTGTTAGATTTCAAAGGAGGTCAGTATCATTATCCTCATTTTATAGATGGGGAAACTGAGGCACAGAATGGTTAAACTAAGAGTGGGAACCTACTTCACATAAAGCAATATTTTCCATCTCCTTTCCTAACTCAATATTTTCCACATTGAGGTGTGTTTAATGCTAGATAGTTTCTACCCCGACCTTCTCAAGAGAGTTTGGCCTGGAGAATTTAAGGAGGAATGTTGCTGATCTGTGTGAAATGGCATTTCCTTGTGGGCAAGGCTGGTAAAACTTCTCTTGGGCTTCCAAGAAGTTACCCAGATACATTGCTAACAAAAAGAAACTCAAGGTTTTGTAAACATTAACTAACTTTTTAAAAGCGTCCTAAAGCATGTTAATATAAGTGAGGAGGAGGCTGTTTACTTTGCATCAGCCTCACACTCTTTGCAGGGATGATGTTGAAATGTCTCCGTCCTGTGCTCGTTCAGCTCACTACATCCTTGCTGTGAGAAGACCTACTCTGTTCCACAGCACTCACCTGCAGGTTTTTTTGGAGACACTGAACCCCGGTAGAAGGTAGAGCCATCTCTGGCAACAGCCCAGACTTGGTGGAATGCCCCAATCGAGACCGACATGAAGGGCTGATCTGTTCCCACGTGAAGCCATGATGTTCCCTAGCAAATGACAAAGTATGATTTCAGAGTAACAGCCGTGTTAGTCTGTATTCGCAAAAAGAAAAGGAGTACTTGTGTATGCATCCGATGAAGTGAGCTGTAGCTCACGAAAGCTTATGCTCAAATAAATTGGTTAGTCTCTAAGGTGACACAAGTCCTCCTTTTCTTTTAAAGTATGGTTTGGGAACCATGCACCTGTTGCAGACCTGAATAACACAGTGCGCCTGCTGGCTGATCAGCACGTGACGGGAAAAATCCTACAGAATGCAACTGGTTCTGAAGAGTAACCTTTATAGAACCCTATATGACTTAACCGACAAAGGCCTTTCCCTCGTTTGTTTAGATCAGAGGTGGGCGAACTACGGCCCACAGGAACCTCCTACCCAGCCCCTGAGCTCCTGGCCCGGGAGACTCGGCCCCGGCCCCTCCCCCACTGTTCCCCCACCCCCACAGCTTCAGCTCACTGTGCTGCCGGCGCAATGCTCTGGGCAGTGAGCTCTTGTCTGTGGAGCCCTGGCTGGACCCGGTGCTCTGTGCTGCGCGGCGGCGTGGCTGACTGTCCTGGTGCTCTGCATGGCACGGCGGTAGCGGCCACCGGTGCTCCAGGCAGCGCAGTAAGGGGGCAGGGAGCAGGGCGGGTTGGATAGAGAGCAGGGGAGTTTAGGGGGGTGGGCGTGTGGCTAGGGGTCGGGGTGGTCAGAGGGCAGGGAACAGGGGGATTGAATGGGGGTAAGGATCCCAGGGGGCAGTCAGGAAGGAGAGGAGAGGTTAGATGGGGCAGCAGGGGTGGGGCAGGTTTGGCGGCAGTCAGGGAGGGGTAGGATTCCCAGGGGGGGCCGTCAGAGGGTGAGAAGCAGGGGGGTTTGGATAGAGGGTGGGAGCCAGGCCACACCTGGCTGTTTGGGGAGGCACAGGCTCCCGTAACCGGCCCTCCATACAATTTCGGAAACCCGATGTGGCCCTCAGCCCAAAAAGTTTGCCCACCCCTGGTTTAGATTATGCTAGAGCAGGGATGTAATCTTCCGTTCAATTCTATGGGACTTTTCTATAAGCGCATTATGACTTTAGTTATACCTAACAGTACAACTGTTGAAACAGAACTGGTAGAAAAAACAGGAAACATATTAATGAACTTTTTTTGAACTTTTTTTCATACTGGTTTTTCCAAAGTTTCGAGATGTCTACATTTAAATTTATATTAAAAAAAATGAAAAATTTCTACAAGCTCTAGATATGACTTTTGCAAAAATTAGTGCACATTTGGCCGCAATCCTGTAAAGCACTTACACATGCTTAACATTAAACATGCAAGCATCCTTCTGAAGTCAAAGGGCGTGTCACCAGGTGGACTGGGCCCTTTAAGGGTATGTCTATACTGCACACTTCTTACGGCAGCATGTGGAGTACATACACTGGACCCTCCATCCCCAGCACAGGTATGAATAGCTTAGGGGAATAAAAGCACACCAGAACCTTTGGGTATGTACCCCCTATGGCTCTCTACACACCCAAGTAGTGCTTCCCACATCTGTGCTACTATTTTTAGTAGTGGGAGGGGAGGGTCCCATGCCCTCCCCGCTGCCAGACCCTTTCCCCATGACTTCCCCCCTGCCAGAGCCTCTCTCTGCCATCTGTAGCTACATGCTGCAGTGTGGACACAGCCTGCTTTTCACTGCTGTCTATAGCTACACCTAGCCTACATGCTGCCCCCAATGGGGTGCAGACTAGATATAGCCTAAGAGGATACTGATCCAGCCCACCTGTGCCTCATTAAAAGCCTTACAATGGGGCTAATAGAGAGCAGCTGGCCTTGCTGTAGAGCCAGAGGGGAGGCATGGTTCAGGGACTCAACTGATGCTTTAATGGACACCTGAGCCTTATAAAGGGACAGAGAGATCCGTCTGGGAGCAGAATCACAGGGACTGGTCAGTCTGGCTGCTCTGTGCCAGGGAAGGCACTGAACCAGATGAGCTGCAGGAGAACAGTACTCTAGGGGAAATCAGGCTAGAGGCTGAGTTTTCTACACCAGAGCAAGGAGAAGACTCAAAGGTAGCTTGGAAAGGTGCTGGAAACACAGCCCTGGGGTAGGCTGAAGAAAAGCCCATGAAGGTTCTTCTACCTTTTTGTTTGCTGGGACTTTTCAGTTCTATTTTTTTGTTACCCCCGAGAAGGGTTAAGTTTGTTTGTGAGGTGGCTAGAGGGCTAATCCACATCTCCAGCACTAGCCTGTCTGTGGAGTTTATTAAGGAGCCCTGAAAAAGAGGGAAACTGAGGTCTTCCTAGCCAGGAGGGGGCACTTGGGAGGCAGCTGCTATTACAGGGATGATTCACATGGGTAAGTACTTTAGTGGATGGAGGTTACTGTTTTGCAATGTCTATTATAGTCTGTAGGTAAATGTGAACCTAGTATTAATTATACTAGACACTATAGATGTGCATGGTTTTTTATAAAAAAACACACAGCACAATACAAAGCCCACTGAAGTTAATGGAAAGACTCCCATTGACTTCAGTGGGCTCTATATGGGGGCCACAGCTTGGCCAGGTTCCTGCCCTGAGCAGCTTAATATCTAAGTCAGATGGACATGCTACCAATAATTTGAAGAGAAGGCAGGAGCAGACCCCTCAGTGACTGAAGAGGAAGGAAAGGAAAGGGGCGGTAGAGAGACATATGGGGTAGGAGAGGAGAGCTGTGTCAGGCACAGGAGACAGCATGAGTCAAGAGGTGGGGAATGAGCGCACCTCGGGGGTCGGTGGAGCAGGAAAAGAAGGCTGAGGGGTTAACGGGGGTTTACACAAGAGATAAAAACCAATGAAGTGATTTGAGGGATACATGTGTGCACACGCTACATACATGCACTTTAAATGACACTTATATGAGAGAGGCAGTAACGAGAAAGTCTTACAGCTGGATTTTGCTGTGTTACTCCGAGTCTGCACAGCACGTCTCCCTTGTTGCTAACTGCCCAGAGTGCTATCGATTCTTCTTTGTCTGCTGATGAACTAGGGATTATGGCGATGTCCCACAGGGCGATGGGTGGCACTTCCAGCCAGGGTCCATGGGTGATTATTTTACATTTTCTAAAGAGGAAAACCCCCACAACCCTTTAGGAACACGCACTTCCTGTGAGTGGATCTGCTCCCAGGTTGACAGAATAACTCGTAAGGGTGGGGGAAGTCCCCAAATCCTTTCATTCAATGGGTAATATGGAAAGCAGAGATACCATGCAACAAATATTTTCAGTTTGAAAGTGAGTTGACACCAACCAGGTTTGTGTTTCCAGGTTGAGTTCTAAAGCACTAGACACTGGATAACATTTATCAGGGTTTATTTTTTAAGAGTAACTTAATAAAGAAAAAACAGGCCCTCTTAGACTTTACTTCGTACCTGTCTAAACCTAGCCTACAACTTCAGGATAAAGAAAAACATTTCATCGTGTTAGTGGGAGAATCCATTGCTGAGAGCAGAACTCTGTAGGTGGTCCGTTCCCTCCTCTGTACTGGCAATGGGAGTGACAGCTGGACTTGATTCAGGAGGGGACTGTCTGAAGGTAACACAGAGCATCCCAAGGGAGGGAGGCATGTTTGTTGGCTAAGAGCTGGCAGCCTTCCATTAAAGCAGTACAGAAAAAGGTTCTCTCTTAATGGGCCATTACAGAAAGCTACACTGCTCTAGTTTCCATGTGGAAATAAGTAGCGTTACAAATTAGGGAGGATACATTAGACTCTACAGGCAGAATGTCTACCTGCACCCAGCCCGGGAACACAGGGAATTTCTCTCTCCTCCAACCCACAAATCCAGGATCTAGCCCTAAGCAATCCCCTATTTGTTTTCAATTTTAATTTGTGCAACTGAAAGAGAGGAACGGTTGGGCTCAAGACTTTTCTCAACGTGTGTCAGTTATATTTGGCATCAGCACTTAGTTCATTTGGATTCAGTTCGTTACAGGACATACAGCAGAACTGTTTGTGGCCCGAGGGCCTCGCTGAGCGGGAGGAAGAGATGCTTGAAGCCTAAAACGTTGACTCTGCAGCCACAAAACAAGCACCAAGCACCAAACATCAAAGTCTTTAATTTGTAGGCTCATAGTGCCTCATTAGTAAGGGTGTTTGATAGCTTAGCACAAGAAAGTGCATGAGGAAAACTAGAGTGATTCAAAATTACCCCAGGTTCCCTCAGGAAAGAGCAGGGTACAGGGGTGCTTCCTGCTCAAGGCAGGATACAGTGACGTTTGATCTTTTCTGATTCCATCCTATTATAGTAAAGCCTGGCTGGGAAGTCATCAGTTGCCTAGTAAGTAGGTGGTGCTGGTCACATTTATATTAGGACTCCATCTATAAGAGGGTTAAAGCCCTATTGTTATGTGTATTGTAGTGCCTAGGAGCCCCAGTCATAGACCATTGTGCTAGGTGCTGTACAAACACAGAACAAAAAGACAGTCCTAAGAGCCTGCAATCTAAGCATCTGAAGCATGTGTTATAAATGGTTACAAGCAACCTACTGGCTTGGCAGACTCTCTAACATCATCTACTAATCATTTAACCACCATTTGTAAAGGGAGCTATAAAAGGGTGGTCTGCCCCTTTAAGGGTTAGAGGCCTGGGCCCAGCCAACCCTAGTTACTAAGGCTCATCTGTAGGGGGTTTAGCTGATTCCCTTGTAATGAGCAGCAGGAAGTGAAGGATGCTCAGGGAGACTAGAGTACAGAGGCTGCTGGGTGAAAGTAGGCTCCAGTAGAGAAAGCTGGGACTTGGGGAAGTGAGACTATGGTAGGGAAGGCCTGAACGTGTCCTAATAAGGGGATAAATGGCTTACAAGAGCTTTATTTTGAATTTTTTTGTTTATTTAACAAACCAGAACCCGAAATAGGCTGTGACTGGACACAAGGGTTTGAGGTTTTGAAGAAGCCCCTTAAAGGGGAACACTGTGGCAGGCTGCCTGTAGGACTGCAGTCCACGAGGCGATACTTCGGGCGCTCTGTCCTGTGACAAGAACCTTGATCTGAACTGTGACCAGAAGGCTTCTACCCAGAGATCTCACACAGTCACAACGGAAACGTGTGCAAAGGTTGGAAGTGAAAAGTGTAATTTAAGTGGTTGCTAAAGCCATGGGCTGCCCTGCTGGAGATGGGTTCTTCAGTGCAGGTTTCAGTGCTTTTGCCCTTTGTTAGTGGAGAGATATTTAAGGGACTAAACAGCTTGCTCTTAAGAAAGGAGCATGTCTGAATTCTAAACTTTATATCCATAACTTAATCCCTTACCTGGCCCAGCGTCTTCGTCGAACAAAATCCTTCATCGTCTTGTGGCCATGGTAGGATCTGCCAAAGATACGTGGTTTAATGCACGTTTGAGAGGACTTGGAAATACCTCACATTTCAGCAACAGCCTGTCAGCGCTGACTATGCTTCAGCCCAGCATTATTTTCCATGCAACTGTTCTGTACAAAGCTCTCCCTCACACCACACAGTGTTGTGAGGATACCAGGCATTGGCTTGCAACTGTAAATAACTATCCACCCTGGAGACCTCCCTGCCACTTTAGAATATTGGCAAACCCTTATTTTGCTGTGTGGGACTTATATTTCACCCCTCCTCCCCAAACACCATGGACACTAATACTTCAAATCGATATGGTACTCAACACTAATTGTCCGCAGCTCTCCCCCCGTCATTTTGCAAAGGGGGAAATCAAGGACTCAGATGCCACCATTAAAGCAAAGCTGAAGTGCAAATCAACTAGTTTTAAATAATTGCTTGCACTGTGGTTGTAGCCAATCAGGTGTTAAAATTGGCATGGTCCTGCCAGGCTATTAGGTACAAGAAGGTAACTCCTTACGCTGGAAAGTCTGCTGCATACTGCCAGCCTTCCCGATCAGTTCCACCGGAAATGTTAAAATCAATATACCAGTCAGACACCTAGAGTCAGAAGGATAACGTGAATAGGAGCACAACAGAAAGTGAAGGCAGGGAGATCACCTTTCACCTCTTCTTCTGCACACTTTGCATTGTAATTGCTTGTATGGAATGTTCTGATAACAATACTTATAGTACAACTTTGCCTGTAGAAAACAACTTCATCCTGGGTCCCCAAGGACTTTAAAAACATTCAGGGTGGGATTCACAAAGGAGCCAAAGAGGAATTGGGTTGGGAGGGTGGGGGGACAATCAATCCTCTCAGAATCCCTAGGATGTAAGGAGATCATCTCCATTGTACTGATGAGGAAACCTGAGGTTAAAGTGACGCAGCAGGTCAGTGGTAGAGCCAGGAATGGAACCCAGGTCTCCTGACATCTCTGTTCTGTGCCCGAGCAACTAGGCCATTCTTTTTTATTTTTAAATAAAAAATAGAAAAAAAAAATTTCAAGACAAAATTTACCCAAGACCACTGCGGGGATGGAGGCTTTGTGTTAACTTTTGTGCATTCTTGTAAGCCAGACGCGTCACTCCACATGTACCTGTCTGTGGGCAGCCCTCTGCAACACAAGTACAAGGAATAAAGAATGAGCGACAGTGAGAGAAGGATAAAAGATCAAGCTCTTTACCTCTGCCTAGCACTTCCCATGTCCACACACTGAACACTGTCTTCAATCACTAGACTCTCTTGAAGAAGGGACTGAAAGGAAACAGGTTTGCTCTGCAGCTCAGTTGCCTGCCAAACACTGATCAAAGATCTCAAAAAACTGACTATTTTGCATTTAAAAACCAGGAGGGTGAAACTTGAGAATTCTGCCGTTTTCCAAAGTTTGGTGGAAAAACCTTTCCTACCCACCAAGGAGAGATTTATTGACTTCCATTTCATTAGACCCCAATGTCTTTAGATGATTATTAAATATGGTTATTAAATGCAGCATCCAGAGGCCCCCCCTTAGGATCAGGGACCCGTTGTGCTTAGCACTACACAACACACAGGAAGACATGGTTCCTGACTTGAAGCACTTACAATCTATGACCTTAATCCTGCAATGCGTTGCTTGCAGGTAGGTTTTGTGCCTTCCCAGGGGTGTGCTGGGGTACAATGCATTGCAGGATTGAGGCCTACAAAGGCATCCTTTAATGAAATCTAGCCTCTCAAAGCCCATGTGCCTTCCATCTCAATTTAACACATGAAATAAAAGTTTAAAAACACCCTGACATTTCCCTTGACCATTATAAACGCACACACTTACCTGTTGCTATATCCTGTGACTGGATTCCACCGCTGGTTCTCATAGATATAAACACATTTCACATCTGATTGCATGTAAATATTATCGGCGCTGCTGGCCAATCCTGTAGGCAATAAATCACTCGGATTAAAAGCAAAGTTAAATATTAAAGAAGAAAGTTGCAATAGTTCAAAATTTTGCCAGGTGGAACTTTTATGCACATTTTATTGCTCATTTTTGAGCCAAAGATAGAAAGCTAAGATGCACAGCCTGCTTCCCTTGCAGAGATGAGACATGCCCATCACCTCATTCTACAGACTAGACACAATACAAAGATGGGGGATTGAAATTTTTTGTTCTGCTGGTGCCACGCAGGAGGTTAAATAGGGAATTTATACACCCTGGTAGAATAAATGTGTGTCATTACCTTGAATGAAGCCGCCTCCGTATCCCCCAGTATAAACCCAGGCCGTGTGATCGTAACCTATGCCCCATACTATGCCATGGCTATTGCACTCTATCAGGCGGAGATGCCCTCCAATCTGTCGCCAAAACCTGCAGGGAGAGAGAGAACATTTTACATGAACTCAATAGCGGAGTCAGTAATGGCGCGTGTTCCCTGCCCTGCACCTCAGCCCTGACTTAGGGAGGGTTGGAGGATAGTTCAGTCGCTAGCTCATTCGGCCTCTATCCAACCCGTGGGGAAGGCGATTGATGCCAATTAAGAATGTGCCTTTTGACTGACTCCTGTCAGTGGGTGGAGGCCGCTTGGCTACCTCAGCTGCAAGTCTGCAGCCTGTCAAACACCTCACTTACGTCTAAGTTTAACTTTGAATTTCCTGCTGGTTTGTTTAGAACAGTTAGCTAGGATATACTGGTGAGGCTTTTCACTTGTTAGGTGTGGATATTTGCCCTCAGGTTCACTTCGCCCAGAAGCTTTTCCTCTAGGAATTTCCTTGGTTTAATACACATGGATTGATGGTCCTAACATGGGCATGAGGGAAGGCAGGAGGCCAGAGGGGATTCCGTCACCTTCTGCAGGAGCAGAGTCTTATTTTCACATACTCAAGATGGACCCCCATGTCTGCAACTCTGAGGAGGTGCCTAGCAGAGGGAAATCCCTTCCTGGGGACCAGGAGCCACGCAGGGTATGGAGCATGTGTCTAGGGAAGAGTAGGGAAGGCAAAGGGACTCTAGAGGAACATGCCAGTGTGGAGTCTGGGGGAGTAGAAAAGAAGACCTGCTTTTACAGATCAGGAAGTGTGCAGGAGTAGATAAAGGCACCAGCAACCTAGCAAGCTTTAGGGCCTGAGTGGAGCCCCACCCACCTCTCCCTTCCACCGTTAGGACTCTGATGGTATGTCTACACTACAGCTGGGAGGTGTGATTCCCATCCAGGGTAGACAGACTCCTACTAGCTCTGCTCAAGCTAGCATGCTAGAACAGCACTGCTAGCTACCTGAGCTCTGACCCAAGGGATCAGGCGGGCTTGGACTCCAGCAGCTACCCCCAGCCGCCCTCCATGCTGCTATCTCTCTTCACACTGCTATTTTTAGCATGCTAGCTGGAACTGAGCTAGTGCCAATCCGTCTACCCACACTGGGAATCGCACCGCCCAGCTTCGCTGTAGATGCACCCAAGGGATTTTTAGGGTTTCAGAAATCAGAAACACCTCGTGCAAGTCACTTCCAATTAGTAGCAAAAATTCTACTTGGCCCTTAACCTGCCAATTTTGAGGCAGATTAAGGGCCTCTTTGCTTTTGGACTACAGTGGTCAGGGCTGCAATATCATGCTTAGAATGGAAACCCAGCTGCTGTCCTCACTAGAGAGCATCTACCACCATTGCATGTGGGATTCAGAATTCTGAATCCCCTCACTTGGGTGCTATTCAAATCTCAGCCCTAATGAACGGAATGTTTCATTTACTCTAAAATGCCATCCACTAATTTGTGTAGGAGAATTTAGCATCCAACCCTGCAAGTCTTACAGGGCATCCCAATGAAATCAGATAGGAAACCTTGCAAGATCTGGCTCATAACATGCAGCTTGAGCATGTGAACATCAAAATGTAGCCTGAGGAAACTTCTTCATCTCACTTATGAAAACGAAGGCAACCCCATGTCTCTCTTCATCATTGGCTGACATCTACAGCACACCATGCGTTTCACACAACAGACCGCATAACCGCTGACATGCAATTAAAGAAAATTCTGGCTGCTTGAAATGCACAGTTGTGAGGGGAACTTTAAAACCGTCTTACATTTGGTCACATGGCATCAGGTGTGGTGCGGCCTCTAATTCAGGACTTGGCTCGCTGACGAAGACGTCTCCTTTGCAGGTAACAGACCAGATGGCCTGGTGGGAGGGAGGGCCTTGAATCCGTCTGCTTTCACAGCAGGACATGCTCAGCAAAGCCAGCTACAATATAAGGAAGGAACAAAGAACGAGGAGGTGCATTTCATGGTGCGAACACAGGTTTTCCCTTAACGTAGGTCATCTAGTGCTAGTGAAAGGAGGTTATCCTCATTGCCTTTTACAAATCTCCAAGGTGAACTAGCAGAGTTCAGATCAAAGGTGTCATGATTCATTGCTATCAGCATGATTTATCTTTCAGGATCCCCAGAGTCTTCACAATGTCTCTGTACACACACGCACACACCTTCCTCCTTCCCTCTCACCACTGCTGAAATGCAGCCATTTTTGTGCCACAGAGACGCAAGCAGGCGGATAGACAGCTCAATGCACAAAAGTGAAGGAAAGTTTTGTCCCACTTGTTTAAGCTCTTTATGAGAAGTAGAATATCTACACAGCGCTGAGCAAACCTTAGTAGTTAAGGTTTGAATGCCTGTAGCCCCGCCCATCACACACAACTCCATTTCTCTGTCTCCAAAGAAGGGTAGGACTGAGTTAATCCTGCCACAGTTCCTGTGGCCTGGTCTACAGTAGGGGATTTTAGAGGGGACAAAAATCCCACATGAGTGATCATGGGGTCAGCTGCACCACAGGTCACACCGGCACGAGCCCTAGTGGTGACACGCAGCGGCAGGTGTTTTCACTATGGTGTCAAGTAAACTTGGGCTGAAGTTTTGTAGCACTAGTGGTATATCTTCCCAATGTTTGCTAGTGCAGACACAGCCAAAGAGTCCAGAGGTTGCAAACCTGATGCTCAAACCTCACACAAACGAGGGATTAAGGAAGTCATTTCAAATGTAACCAGACTGCGTTAGAAAGTTGGCAGAGTTACCCAGTCATGCATTTCTTGTTCTGTGGCGGCTGCTAGACGAATTGGCCACCGCTGCTTTGTCCTCTCAGGTGTGTAGAGAGCGAAGGAGTGTTTGGCATCATTCAGAACTTCAACCAGAATGGTAACTTCGTTCAGGAACACGTGGATGTACTGGCACAATACAAAGGGCATTCGTGAACAAGGCAAACTCCCATTAAACCTCCCCCACAGTAGGGAAACCTTGCACAAATGGTCCCTGGTAAGGATGGCAGAGGGACTAACATTCTGCTTGGGAGAAAACCCACATTGTGTTTGGGAGTGCTCGTGAAATGGGGTTAGACTTACAGCCCTGGATGACTGAGGTCCTATCTACCGCCTCTACACCACTCTGCTAGTGTGTGTCAACCCTACCTCAGAGGGGCCCCCTTGCTAGGCCACAAAGGTTGGTTCTTTCTCCATGACCATTCAGTCTCTGGGCTGTCAACAAGATGGCTAATTGGTGTCAACCTGGTGGTGGCTTTCCCACTGAGAGCAGGATTATTTCTAACAGGCCCCTGAGACAGCCATCAGAGAGAAAAGACTTTCATTTGCTACTGGCCTGGGCCAGATCAGAAATGGTGACCTAGACGAGAAATCCTGTATCACAATGCCCATCCCCATCTAGTCATGTTTTTCCTCTTGTCAAATGGGACACCAGCACTGCAATGTGCTTCTCGAATGCACCTTCTTCTCCTCATGATACATGTAATAGACGAACAGAATGCTGTCTCGCATGCCGTCATTCCCAGTGAACTGCTCCAGCGCTACTCGCACATCTGTCCATTTATGAGGCTTCCAGCTTCTCCACCATTGTAAGGTCCCCGTTTTCACCCAGACAGACTGTGGCAGAAACACAAGGTTACAAGGAGCTGCAAAGAGTTTTCTTGACACCCCCTCAACTGCTCGTTCTTTCTATACAATACCGAGAAGCTCTGACACAAGCAGAAGATAATGTGATCAGATGAAGGCTAACAAAACTCGATGGTAAAGAGGTGAGATGCCACCTTCAGAGAGTCGCCACTTCAGAGAGCTTAAAATCACAGAGAGAGTCTCTGACTTGGGAAAATACAGCAGGTTGTTTCTAACTGGGGTTAGAGTTAGAAACAGTGTTTCTAGAGTTTAAATGCTTTTAACATAATCATCTATTCAAACTGATTGAAAGTGCATACACCAAACTGTTCTATATTGAAACGAATTGTATTTTAATACTTTAAACAGGTGATATTGGATAACTCGTCTTAGAAAAGGAGGGGCCAAAATCCTGAATGAAATCTAAGAAGAGCCCAAGGAAATTTTGTGTGATATTCGAAGGGAAATATTAACTAGAAATCCTGTTATTCAGATGTTCTTGACATTATAAGCACTACTTATGGAAGCCGTGGTATGCCCCCTGGTGTTCACAGAGAACAAGCTCTCTCATTTATTGAAGTAATAAGGATATTCATGCAAACAGAAGGCCCTGAATTTGTGTAGTGCAGTAACTCACATGCATCTAACACAATTTAAAGGTGTCCTGGATTAGGGATTTCAGCATATTCAGTAACAAGTGCAACAGAGTCAGCCAGTGTTCTTTTTTATAGTATTAGCTTTTAGAGTGGAACTTTTCTACAAGAGCAGCTGTGACAGAGATCTAATGGCTACTAGGGTTTCCAGTTAGAGCAACTTTTCCAAAGCACTCCAAGAGCTGTGGTAATGGACAAATGTGAACGGGGGCAAGGATACAATGCTTAATAACAGTAGGTTGCAGCCCACACACTGGACAGTACCGTCACGGATGCCCAATCCTGTCAGATGTTAAATCATGATCAGAGTTAAAGGGAAGGAAACAGGAGGACTTTCACTTACCTGCTCAATAGCTTGTTCATAGTGTCTAAAGTTCTCCAGTTCCCGCTTGGTCCTTTCACTGAGCTGCTGGAAAATCTGCTTTCGCCACGCTGCTGTCTGTGCTGGACTGATAGACAGGGAAAGGGACTGCACAGAGGATAACAGACCTAGAGCAGAACCAACATGATAACCAAGTGAGCTTTAAACTCAATTATGTGAAGTATTAGATGCTCAAGACACAATTTGCCACTTCAAAAACACTGGGCGAAATGCCTCTGGTCTCACAGCACTATTGCATGGACACACTAGCCCCAGTGGCATTACCAAAGGGTCAGTGAGAATACTGCAAATGGTGCATAGAAAATGGATTGAAAGACTTATCATAAACTCCTCTCTATATTCCTCCACTAAAGTAGCACCTATATGGTCCTAGGAGATGACCGTATGCTCTACAGATTCTGATACAGAGCTGAGATGACCAGTAAGACAAGACTAAGTATTGCGATGCCACATACTCACTAATTTGACAACCAACTTATTTGGAAATTTGACCATATTTCACTTTCTTCAAAAGCCTCCCTGTTCTAACCCCTCCAGGAGTCAAGGCTGGGCTCTCATTCAGAAAACCACCTTTCAGTTCCTCTTGCCATTAGAAAGGCTTACGATAGTGTATATCTCATCCTCAGATCACAAGGACTATGGTACCAGCAGGGCACTGTGGTATTTGTCTCTAAACAGGCTCCCTCCACAACTTGCTTTTGACTAGTTTTCAGTCACACCCAAGAGCCGTTTTATCCTGAGCTCCAGTTTCAACGCTATGGAGAGCTAAACAGGTGTGTGGAGTTCCGACAAACTGGATTATTCCCTGTGTAACAAGTCTGCCAAAAAATGCAGAGAAATAGTCACTAACTACGTTCATAAAGTGCTTTACAGGTAGATATGCACAGCAGGAAATACCTTCTCTTCTGGGATGAAGGGTAACAACTAACTGGCATGCAGGATACTAGGTAAGAGAGTGGGTGGGAGAAGGAGGGATTATTTTGAGATTAGGGCAAGCTTAAAAAAATAAAAAAGCATGGTATCTTATTAGGCCCTGAGTGGGGATCAAGGCCCAGCTACACTGAGCTGACAGTACCTGACTGAAGGGTGAACCATTTCAGCAAGCTGTGTGAATCCACCAGGCAGCCTCCCCCACACACCCAAGCCCACAACGGGTGCTCATCAGCTCCATAATGTTCTTCAACTCCAACTGAGAACATGCCAAGGGAAGATAGGCTGGATGTCTCCGGGAAGGTGCTGGCAGCGAGCAGAGGCTTTTTATGGGCCTCCTTTAAGTCAATGTTTGTCCACTGCAGTTCTGCAGGATGGGGATCCTGGTCAGCAGAAGACTTGGGTTTTTCGAGACCAGCCTTCTCGCCATTGTCTGAAGCAGGGCTGGCTTCTTCGGGAGTAGAGTCCAGAGGATCCACAGCCAAGTTTGCACTCACTTCTGCTGACTGGCTTCCCACGCTGTTACCATTGACGCCAGCTGCAGCACCTGACAGGGGCATGTCATCAAGGTTTGGATGTATCTGTGGGCTCTCGGTATCAGAGGAAATGTCCGCATCGCTCTGAATGATCAAATTCATTTGCTCCCTAACGTCATCACTGAAGAAACAGCCAGCGCTTGGGGACAAACAGACAAGTAACTAATCAGCCACCATTCCCCGAATTATCAACCGGCACAAAGCCATAGAAAAGACCAGAGAACGACAGACAGAGATGGCTACACAATGAACAGCTGATACAAACCAGACCTTTTATGGTAAAAGCTTAACTCCATCCCCAAAGGAAGAGAGCCCAACGCATGGCTTTGCAGGCCATGCTGGGAAATCCTTTTATGACAGCCTGTAGGGTTGGCTGCACAGAACTCTCCAGAATACCCCAAGTGTTAACACCCCAAGGCCCTGTCTTTTGGTTTACACATGCTGAGCAGGACTTTTTTGAGACTCCAATTGGTAGGAACAGAAGCAGCCAAAGCAGGGACTGCTGCATTTGGGAGGAGCAGAGGTAAAATATGGGTCCAGCCAGGCCCCTTTCTTCCTCCCAATGTGCCCTTGGCCCCCGAACAGTGCAGGGGAAACCCCACACACCTTCTGGGGGTTCTAGGGCCCATGCGGTGCCTCCTGTCTTTTCCATGTGGCCTTGGAGGAGAGGTGCAGAGAGAACCCAGCTAGAGGACTCCAGCCCTTTGGAAGCAGAGACCTTTGGATGTTCCAGTCAGGACTACAGAATGTGCTGATCAGCTGTTTCCTTCAGCTCCCCGCCACCTTCATCTCACACACAGATTCACTCCACAGCTACCTTCCCCCTCCTACCCGCCCCCCACCCCTCCATTCCCTGTTCTATTTAGCCAATCCCCTCCTAACTCACTCCACCCCTCTGCTGGCAAATTAAAAAGAATCCTGGCATTAACACGATATTCGCTGCCATTACACTGTTCACTCTGCTTGTGTGTGCTAACCTTTCCCCCACCCTGTGTTTGTCTGATCTGTAAAGACAAGATTGCATCACTGTTTCCTTGCACTCCCCCTCTGTCTGCATCCATCTGTTGTCTTGTCTTAGTCTCAGACTGCAAGCTCTCTGGGGCAGGGGCTGTCTTTTTGTTCTGTGTTTGCCTAGGACAATGGAGGCCTGGGGCTCCCAGGTACCACTAGCACAAATGAATAATAATAATAGAGCCTATCAACACTGTGGTTTCATTCTCAACAGCAGATAGTTTCTGTTCAGCAACACGAGATGTTCTGAGCCCTAGGGCTCAGCACGTGGCTTCTCGCAGTGTTCCCAGCATGGCCGATGGGCCAACTGTCATCATGGAACCATTTGTTTACCCTCTCTGGGAAAGAAAGTGGCAAGATGCCACACAAGTGACCCCAAGAGGAGGATAATAGTTAAGTGGGGGAAACACCTCCAGGATATCTGGCAGGTAACATTTCATCCTGTTCTAGACTGGACCCTGGAATCTGAGGGCAAATCCCAGCTCAGCTCCCTTTACTGCCAGGCTGCACTGAATTCTCAAGTCAGAACATTGCCTCCCTCCCCAGAGAGGAAGAGTTTGCTGCTCACTGTTGCATTTTAATTGGGGAAAAAAAAAAAACCCCAAACAAATGGACTTCAGCACCTGGCGAGAAGCCGGAACCATGTGCGGGGTTTGCTCAAGGTCACAGTGAGGAGCCTTGAACAAACTGGATGGATTGTGTTCACAGAAATACTCCTCATGCCCTGGCAGCACCAAAATCTGATGGCCTTTAGGGCTTGTGGACACTTTATTAGCTACCTGAGCAGACTGGTCGAGCTGCCGGTCTGAGACCTGTCACTCTCTCTGCCAGATACAATCGCCTTCCATGTCTTCCCGCTGAGCTCGCTCGGTGTGACACCTTGCCGGAAATAAACAGCTCGATCCTCACAGCCGATTCCCCAGACCTAGGGGAGAAAGGGGTCTTGACGGGGATGTCTTTGTATCCTAAGTTGATGAATGGCATGGAAAGCAGATGGGCATCAGCTACAACAGGGGAGTGAGAAGAGGGCAGTTGAGGGCAAGAGTCTTTCCTGAGTCGGGGTTTTCTTTGGGTTTGTCTCTAGTGCTGGTAGTTTAGGTGCAGTGCATCACTCCTGTATAGGGTTGATTGTGGGATGGGGGCTGGTTTGTACTCAAGTGTATCAGATGAGAGGCAGGTTTGCTGAACGTTCTCGCATTGCAAACCCCCAGTGCCTCATGTGGCTTTTGGCCGTTCAGGCAATTGGGCCTCTTGTTGGACTGAACATCCTGGCGTCCCCCGCGTGTATTCCGACCGCAAAGCTGAACAGTGATCCTACAGAAGGAGTCTAAACATGCTCATGTGTTCACACAATTGGTGTTCCGCTGTCTTACCTGGTCATTTAAGCCTACGTTTACCATCATCATTTCTCCAACCATTTCAATCCAGCTGGTGCCACATGGATTGTGCGAGTTCACACCTCTTCTGAACCACACCTGTCACAAGTTAAAATCCAAGTTTTGAACTATGGTACTAGCAGGGAGACAGTTAAATGGTTAAAGTCGTGGCTGGGAGCCAGGGCTCCTGCGTCTCATTCTCAGTTCTGCCATTGCCACGTGGCCTTGAGCAACCAATAATACTTCAGTAGTGCCTTTGGTCTGAGGCTTCCAAAGCATCTTGCAGACTGTGGCACTGAGCCATTAAGAGACTTGCCTAAGGTGATACAGCAAGTCAGTGGCAGAGTGGGGAATAGAACTCCAAACTCCCAAGGCTGCACTATCACCTCCCTCGGGGCAGCACAGAATACACCGGCATGCACCTCAGACAGGGCAGTTATCCAGAACAGCTTTGACAATCCTACCCTGAAAAGGGACCTAAGAGAGTTAGGTTCCTAAAATCCCCTTGGCAGTTGGGTTTCAAAATCCCAGCAACAGTTTTTACTAGCTAACACTTTCAAAAGTTACTAATACACTATGAGAACTTCAATACTAAAGAGCTGCTTTAGGAATGAGGGAGAAGCGATCAGATTCTCATTTGCACTATGGCCCCTTTACACCATTCTGGCAGTGCAAACAGGCCTTACGGTGGAAGGAAATGTAACACACCCACTTTAAGGCCCCTTAGAGTGCCAGGATGGTATAAATGAGAGGCAGTTCCATAATTTCTGTAAGGAGAACTTCTCTGAGAAGTTAGAGAGCAAATAGCTGACAAGGGTGAGCCAGCCAGTTCCCCATCTCTTCCCCTCAGAATGAGAGTTTCTCTGGTGCATGGGAAAATTCATTCTTTTATATCTCAATTGTAGGATGGCTTTTATCACATCTAAAGGCCCCTAACTACTAAAGGCGCCTAACTACCTCCAAGTCACCTCACCAAGCTTTTCAAGGGCTTTAGACATTTTATTATATTAAGTCCAAATGAATAGGCTGTGTTTACTTTAGAAGTTGTTTGTTAAATAGTGGTTAGATTTTTAAATAATCAAAACATACCAAGTATTTAATCTCCTATTAGATTAGCTTGGTTCTACCTCATTCTTTACCAAATAAAAAACATCTAAAAGATTGTCCACGAGAGAGATTTTTCCAGTTACATTAGCATAGCTATAGCAGTTTAATTATACGAGTATAAGTGTGTGTGGATGTTCTTATTCCGGAAAAAGACCAACTTCTTACGTCTTAATTTAAACCACTTCCAAAACAACATAAACTAAACTGGAAAAAGACACTCATATTGGACTAAGAGTGCCCACACAGGGAGTTATCCTGGTATAACTACAGAGCTTTAAATTCACCCCCTATATTATACCGGTATAAAGTCCCTGTCTAGACAAGCCTTAAGCTATACATGCTATTGTATTGTACTAATAAGGGACCTCATGTTTGTTATTTAACTTCAATAAAGTTATCATCAATAAACCCTGGAAACTACTAATTTGCAGTAAGAACCTGAGATAATTACACTCTGTTGGTGCTTAGAACCAGTGAGTTTTTCCCAAGTACAGCAGATATTTGTTATTAGTCAGCCATGCAGTATAATATAGGTAAAGAGGGTTTACTGTCATCAGAACAACAGACTATCTGGGATTTGCACAGAGACTTGAAGTTGTAAACACAATGAGCAAACACATGCACATACATGGGCATCCTAGGTAAGAAGCCAAGATTGAACCATAATTTTTGTTTTGTTTTGTTATAAAGTATAAAGTAGGGACTGAATATTGCCTTGTTCCCATAGGTGGGATTTGCTATATTCTGTCCTGGATCAGTAACAGAAAGCACTACTAGATGGAGGGATTGGTGACCTTTATACGGTCAAGTATTTTGCTAATCACCAGGTTTAGAAATACACAATAGACTTTATCACCCAAGGCTGGAGACTAATGCTTTACCTATTCTGACTACCGAACCTGCCTATTTCACAGTGTGCTGGGGCTATAAACTCTTTGGTGAAAAGGCATTTTGGTTTTGGGACTGGTATATATTTCCAAGCTTTGAATCTGTACCAGTGATCATCAGCTAGAGACAATCAAGATGCCTGTGTGAAATAAGCAGTTTTCACTCTTTCCAGGGGGCTCAAAAACCACAGCAGGGGAAATGGCTGTACATCTCTCAGTCTAGGCCTTTCTGTATTCTTCACTGTGAATTCCACACTGTGCCTTGCTCCTTGCCTCCAGTTTCTTTTCATATCCCCGTTATCGCTACATGCCACTCTACTGGCCATGTTCAGATGTAATACATGACAACCATCACTGAGCAGCTGTAAAGGAGTCCCAGCCTTGGGTTGTGAAACTTCCTCTTACACTCATTTGCTGCTGCTTGACTTGAGTTTGGCCTATTGTGTATAACATTATCCTAAATGGGCAGCAGCATGCTGTCGAGCTGGAACCTATTTCTGTTCTGGGAGAGTGACTGAGCAGCCTTCTCAGAGACATTCACACACCCGTATGCCTCTTGGTGGTTCAGTCACTAAGAGCCACAGAGCACACCTGCAATTTTGGGGCACTGGAACTTATCCAGCAAAGGGAGCAAGAGATCCCAAATCACTGACATTTCATAAGCTTGCATAGAAGAATAACATACTGTAAATGTACAGGGAAGAGAACCAGAAATGTAGCTCCAGGCCTCTTACTTTTCTGTCTTTAGTAACCGCCCACACCACATTTACACCCACAGAGATGTGCAGGATCCCATTTTCAGAGCTTGGGGGTTCCACAATTGTCCAAGAAATTCCTGCCAAGTAAAACAAGGAGACATTGTTCATTAGCCTCTTGTTTTCTCTACAAATCAAAGCGACTTCCCTGCATGGCAGGATGGGGTTTTACCTTGAGGATTATTTCTATCAATCCCTTCTCTCACAATAGCTTGCCCCTCCCAAAGTGTTGCCCATAGGAGGTCATATGGTCCACAGCTGATCTGTACTGCTTCTCCGGGGGTGGCTATTAAGGACCACCAGGAGCCTTCTGGATTGTGGTGGCAAACGTCTTCTCTATACCATACCTAGGATAGACACAAAAGCCTTAGAAAAATGCTACCCTAATATAAACAATCAGAACTTTTCGGGCAAACAGATGTCCAGCCTGACAGAAAGGAGAGAACCATTCTTCTCTAGCCAAGGCTCCTTTTATAGCATTTGAACTCTCACCTTTAAGTGGCATTAGTTGAGTAGATTATACAGCTGCAGACCATTTCCCTGTGTATCAAGGGAGGAGGCTTTTCTATAGACTAGCTTTTATGACGCAAGCCAATTTGGACTGGGCCCATGATCTCTTACCACACGATCTGTGTGGTTTTTCAACATTCGGAGCAGTTAAATATAATTCAAGGCACATTAAATAAACTTAGAACCATTGAATCGTATGCTAAGAATCCTTCTTCCTTAGGAAAATATGCAGCATTCACACACCCAGGTTACTGCTATACATAAAAAGTCATGATTTGGCATTAACTGTAATGAGCTATCCATTTAGACAGACACCGTTTGTGTAAGGGCCAATACCTCACCACCTTCATAACCTTTGATGGTGTCCAGCCCAACATTTACAAACAGCAGAGAGAACATGCCACTTTAAGGGTTTTGTACTTCCCAGTCCTGGTCTCTCACATGTGTTTCTCCACCTTATGTTTGAGAGAACTTGGTGGGAAGGTTCAATATGGAGAGAGCACAGAGCATTCTTAGGCTGATATTCTCTCCTTGTGGTGGACAGTGAGCACAGCCCCACATGTATTAACAACATTTTGCTTTGGCAGGACTTCCACTTTGGGGAACCCAAAGCACTTTAATGTTAATTAAATAAGCCTGTAAGGCAGGGAGCTATCATTTCCACATGGGGAAACTGAGGCACAGGGAGTTTTGGTTTTTTAAGTGACTTGCCCAATGCTACACAGCCAGTCAGTGGAAAAATGTGAGTAGACCCTAAGAGTATTTGTTATAGCCACTAGTCTACACTCTCTCAAACATCTAAAGTTACTTCTAGACCTGTTAAGACACAAGTTAGGGATAGACCATGGCTAGAAGGATGGCAGCTAAGACATGTACCTAAGAGTGAAGGATGGAAATCCTTACAGCATGGGGAAGGATAAAACAGACTTCATTGTGGGCCTAAGAACAGGATGGGAGATACATACTCTTTTTGTCATTTAATATTATACAAAGTAAAACCTTGCCAAGGCTGCATTCCAAGACTACCCTATTGACAGCTCAGGAAGGTTTAACCCATTAAGCAAGCTGAACTTTTCCCTTTCCCTATTCAACGCAAGAAAGGGTGAGCAAAATTGGATCCTTTCTATGGGTTCATTTTTCCACACTGAAGAAACACTCACCTATGACACAGCACCTCTAAACTTTCCCTCTCTATTTTGATATTAAGCAGCATCAGTCAACAGCCTATCACAGAAAGGGTTCTATTTCCATGTCCCCTGTCAGCCGTGCCAAACAGCAAAGATCCTGACTAGCGTATGAAGGCAATGCTTTAGCTTGCAGCACATCTGTCTGGGCTTAAACACTGAGATTCACAGCCACCTAGTCAATTGTGATCTGGCCTTCAGATATCATCCCCCATCCCCGCAACCTCATCACCAGAAGCAAGCTTCTTATGGACCAGGACCCATCAACGCAAAGTGGTACCAGACCCTTACCATAACAACAGATGCAAAACCTGCAGGTATATCTCCACTGCTATGATGATAAATACCTACCTGCAACACACCTTCCAAGAAGCACAGGTCCTACACATGTCTGTCATATGTGGTGTACCTCATCCAGTGCACTAAATGCCCCAAAAACAACTAGAAGGGTAAAACCAAACAATCACTATGCTCTCAAATGAACTCTCACATAAAAATGATAGAAGAAAAAAAAACACCACATTAAAGGGCGAACATTTTTCACAAAATGATCACTCCATATCTGACCTCTCAGTCCTTGTCCTCAATGGAAACCTGCACAACACCTTCAAAAGATGAACCTGGGAGCTCAAATTCATAACTTTGCTAGATACTAAAAATCATGGTCTTAATATTAGGGTATGGCTACGCTTGCAGAGCACTTTGAGTTAAACCAGCGTTCGTAGAGTGCAGCAGGGAAAGCGCTGCAGTCTGTCCACACTGACAGCTTCAAGCACGCTGGTGTGGCCACATCTGCGGCACTTGCAGCAGCATTGGGAGCAGTGCATTATGGGCAGCTATCCCAGCATGCAAGTGACTGTAACGTGCTTTCCAAATGGGGGGGTGGGGTGGGGTGGAGTGTGACAGGGTGTGTGTTGTGTGTATATGGGGGGAGAGAGAGTGGATTTTGGGGGGCTGAGAGCATGTTAGTATGCTGTCTTGTAAGTGCAGACAGCAGCAGACCCCCGTCACCCCCTGCGCCTCTCTCCCACACACAGCATTCCACACTAATGGCTTGCTTTGTCTCAGAGCAGATAAGCAGCCGACTGTCAGAAATGGAGCTTTCAAAGGGCATTTCTGCATTCCTACAGTGATTCAGAAAACAATGACAAGAGTGGCCACTTGACTTAAGGGGATTATGGGACATTTCCGGAGGCTGGTCAGAGCGCAGTAATGCAACACCTCGTCCACACTGGCGCTGCGGCGCTCCAGCGGGGGCGCAGCAAACGTTATTCCACTCGCCGAGGTGGAGTACCAGCAGCGCTGTAGCCGCGGAGTCAGAGCGCTCTACGTGCCTTGCCAGTGTGGACAGGTAGTGAGCTAGTGCGCCCGGGGCTCCTTTATTGCAAGTGTAGTCAAGCCCAAAGAAACTGGATTGATGCCTCAGTACAACTACCTGTGACCCATTAACATCCTCTTTTTGCCTGATGACAGAGGTTTTAATGGGCCACTTCACCTTGAAAGGTCTCTTAGAATATGTGTTAACTACGAATGCTAAACCATCTGTTCCACCTTGTATTTAGTGGTGACACTCAGAGTACCTTTCCCAGCCCTGAAGAAGAGCTCTGTGTAGTTCCAAAGCTTGTCTATCTCCCCAACAGAAGTTGGCCCAATAAAAGATATTACCTCATCCACCTTGTCTCTCTAATACCCTGGGACCAACATGGCTACAAAACCACTGCAGATAAGGAATACACACACACACACACAAGTTATACCCTTCCTTGTAAGGACACCGCCCAGACCGATAACCGGCCCATGGGCTCGTCAGTGATTTCCCATCCTCCAATGGAGATATCGTTGAAAGGATCTGGCAACTGATTAGGATCATCATGGGATGTTATCTAAAGCAAAGAGAGGGAGAAAAATTTAGAGAGCAGAAGTAGAAGGAGACCTGACCCCACATATACCTGCTGGCTATTTGGTGCACTCTGGTATGAGGGACTTATCTCATTTTCTAGCAGACAAATCTTTGCATCACAAAGCCACCACCTGGATGCCAAATGGTTAGGCATAGAGGATGGACTCCCTCTCTCACTCATGGATGCTTCTTCAGATCAGACAGGGTGGGGCCACATTTGTGGAGCAGCATGGAAGAAGCCTGCACTCTTGCTGCTGGGGCTGTTCTTATGTAAAGCCATAGACTTTTGCTCCCACACCTGTCAATCCAGCATTACAGTCACTAAAATAAATAATCTATGTTTTTGTGTGTACTCTCATTAGTGCATGCAAACAGCAATCACACATGCCTGTAGGGCAGACAGCGAGTGGACTGACACCAAATGGCTGCCATGTACTGGGAAAAGTCCTGTTAAAAATGGAGCATGTTTTTTCATCACGTAGCATTAGCTGCCTGTGGACAAGTGATCAGAATTCCTCTCTCTGCCTATGTCTCCATACACAAGATTGTGAATCAACACGTGTCATATCCCAGACAAAGATCTGAGGGCTGGATTGAAGTGCTTTATGTTAGAAAAGAAAAAAAATTCAAAGCTATGGTGGAAATTTTCAAAGGCACCTAAAATAAATCCAACTGAATTTCAATGGGATTTGGGCACCTAATTTCCTTATGTTCCTTTGAAAAATTCCAGCCTTGAATTTGTAATGCTTGAGAGAGGTGCTAGATCAGCAGCTGCAGAGTCCAAGGTCCTATCTTTGCTGACAGCACACACCACAGTGACAGCAGTGCAAACTTCCCCACTCTCATGTCATCACTTCGTTCATATACACTTGCGTTAATAAATAAAAAAACAAACATAGAAAGAGACCTTTGCCCAAGTGTCTCGTGACTTGTATCTCCTGTATCTGATCCACCTCCTACGTCGGACACAGGAATTCCATTTCTTATCCTTTGTGTAGGTAGCTGGGAAGTCAATGGCATACGTCCAACCCTAAAAACAGAGGTTCCTTTCATAAAGATTGGGAGCAGATGGCTACAGTAAATAGTAGCTCAGAACAATTCTTCACAAGGATCACTCCTACAAACATAATACAAATTACTTTGCACATACATAGGGGCTTTTATCTTCTAACTCTATAGACATTCATGAACTATTTCTCAACTCCTCTGCGCAATGCATACAGGACAAATAAGATATAGAAAAGCATTTTACTTTTGTTATAATAAAGATGTTATAGTGAATAACAGCATCCAATTGCTAGCACTTCAAGGCCTGATCCAAAGCCCGTTGAAGTGAACGGACAGACTCCCTTTGGTTTCAACAGCCCTTGAAAAAGATGCCTCCAACACTATACTATAGCGATCTCCATTCCCAGCTGTGGGAAGATGGGAGGTGCCTCTACTTTTACAGAGTGGATTCCCAGAATGGATCCCTTGCCGGTATTGTTCACCTACCCCTTTCTCTGTTGGTTCCCCTCCAATATTTTCATCCACATACCAGTCAGACTCCCATTCCCAGTGCGGCGATGGCAGTGTGAAACTGTCAAGCTGCTGATGTTTTAGCCCGCTCACGTCGCTCCATTGCCAGCGATCACTGGGCATTAATTTCTCACAAAAGCCACCAACCGGATTCCAACGCTGCCAGAAAGGAGAAAAATTGCACAGGTCAAGTCTTTAAGGTCATGTAACCTTGGGGGCCTCGGGGATGTTCAGATGTTCCACACCTCAAGAGAAATGATCCACTCGGGAAACAAGAAGGCATCCAAACACTGGCTACTGGCTAATATCTTTGGAGGGAGTATCTTTCAGATACCAGCTACTGGCTCATACACTCTTTAAAGAGTGTGTCCTTCCTTTAATGCCAGTGCTAAGGAGGACAAGGTGGATGAGATCATATCTTTTATTGGACCAACTTCTATTGATCAGAGAGACAAGCTTTCGAGCTTACACAGAGCTCTTCTTCAGGCTTGTCTTTCTCACCTTCAGAAATTGGTCCAATAAAAGATATTACCTCACCCACCTTGTCTGTCTAATATCCTGGGACTGACATGGCTACAATTACACTGAATAACGCTACGGGGGAAAGTTACTGCCGGCAAATGCACGATCTTCTCTTCATTTTACAAGCATGTGGTGGGTGTCATTCTAATTGATGCCATTCAATTGTTCACTCTATTACCAAAGATCATGGAATAATAAACAATAAGATGCACCATCAAGTGTTCCCATTCACATACTAGAAAGCATTATTGATTGGGGGACCGTCTGCAGCATTTCATTTCTAGCATACTGGTCCAAGTTCAGCTCGGCCTGGTAGCCAATAAAGGCCACCACATCAGACAGCCATCAAGTGGCCATGGATTATGGGGCCTTAGTCCAATTCCTAATGGAAAGGTGACTCAGGGTATGTCTACAATGCAATTAAAAACACATGCCTGCCCCGTGCCAGTGGACTTGGGCTTGTGGCGCTCAGGCTAAGGGGCTGTTTAACTGTGGTGTAGATGTTTGGGCTTGGGCTGCAGCCTGAGCTCTCTGATCATCCCATCTTGCAGCGTCCTAGCACCTGGGCTCCAGCCCGAGCCCAAACATCTGCACCACAGTTAAACAGGCCCTTAGCCCAAGTCAGCTGGCACGGTACAGCTGCGAGTTTTTAATTGCAGTATAGACATACCCTAAGACTTTGTCTACCCTAGAAAGGGTTTGCCAGTATTCCTCTACAGACACTCCCCGGGTTACGCAATCGTTCCGGAACGCCTTGCATAACTCGAATTTTGCATCAGTCAGAAACGTATACCCGACTGTTACGCAAAAAAACAACAATAATAAACAACCTCTTATTTCTAGCTTACGGGACTTTTTCCAGGTTTCAGAGTAACAGCTGTGTTAGTCTGTATTCGCAAAAAGAAAAGGAGTACTTGTGGCACCTTAGAGACTAACCAATTTATTTGAGCATAAGCTTTCGTGAGCTACAGCTCAATTTGCGAAAGTCGGGTCTTGCGTAACCAGGTACACGTCTGTACCAGTAAACCCTCCTAGTGGAGATACAGCGAATAACAGCAATTCTTTTGCTCGTTTAGCTTACACCAGTTCTCCTAATGAAATAAACCAGTGGTTTTCAAACTTTTTCCATCTGCAGACCCCCAAAAAATTTCAAATTGAGGTGCAGACCCCTTTGGAAATTCAACCTGCAGTCCACAGACCCCTACCATAGATGTCTTAGACTGAAAACTGACTGAACACTGACTGAACAGAATTCAACTATAAATGTTACATGGGCTTGGCACAGCATCTGATGCAGCATAAGAAAGGGCAGTAAACTGTGGGTTTCTATGGTAACAACACTTCCAAGTTTTGCCCTGTAGGTGGGGATATTCACATACTTTTGATTGATCCTTAGAGGTGTCCCCCCAGGTCAGAAGCTGACCTGCCACGTTGCTCTCTACACTGACTTTGGTTTCCAATGCTGTCAAACCTGCCCAAGTTCACTTACATAATAATAATAAAAATTTTGAAGGACCACACACAGCCCAGTGCTTTAAAAAGAAACAAAACAAAAAAATCCCCACAACAAAGAACCTTAATCAAATAAAATTGCCACGAAGTTTTACCCAACTTGCTCTCCCTCAGTGACCTTGGGCTAGTCCACAGCCACTCCCTTGTCTGGTGTAAGACCTCTTATGTGCAGAGATCGTAAACGATTCAAGATGTTTCAATATTGGTTATAGTGTATACAATATTATTAGGCTAAACTCCTTTGCACATTCTTTATCCATTATTCAAGGTCTGATAGCTATGACTTTTTTAGTTTGTTCCCACAGAAAAGTTTCACATCTCCGATTTCTATTTTTCATGGTTTAGACCAAACAAAGGGAAGAACGCACAATTTACAACCCAGATAACGCATATTTAACTGAGATCATTTAAAATGTTTTCATAAAAGGAGGAATGTTCTAAAATACATTCCATAAGATACAATGCATAATTATATCAATGTTAGACAAAATATAAAAAGGTCAGGAAAATATGCCTTCCCCTGCTTAAATATAAACACAGCACTCTATACTACATTTATCTAGTAATACCTTAGAAAGCAAGAGAAACGAGAAAAAAATCCTTTGTTTGTAGCTCTAGAATGATTTTACTAAATACTGTATATGAAATGGGGGGGGTTTTGGGGGGGGAGGGCTGTTTGTTTCTTTTAAGAAAAGCAATTAATGAATTCACTCTGTTGAAACATCCGTTACAGAGAAGCCCTATAAAATGTGACAATAACATTTTTTACAGGTTTTTTTAAAAAGACATGGTTGATTTTAATAGGGAATTGTATCTGGGGAATTTTTTTTTAACCTATAGAAATGAAAACATTATCTAAATAACTCTATAGGCTTTGTTAGTGTTAAGTTCCACGTGACTTTTTCATAAGGGAACGGGTATTGCTCACTGATGGAACTAAAACATCAGACTTAGAGACTGAATGACCCCCAACTGGGATGGCCGGTGCTCAAGAGGACACTATTTTCAAGGGGAAGAAAGAGGAAGGATTTAGGGGGACATTTAGGATCTGCTCTTCAGAAATACGCATCGGGGATTAAAACAAATGAATAAATAAATAAATACAATCCCTGAATGCTCAGGATGGTTCACAGTACCCAGAGAAGGGAGAACTCCACCCAAAGCTAGGGATTCCTTCCCTAGCTGCCACATTCACTTTGAACCCCAAATATGAGGTTCCTCTTGTCTGCTCTTACATTTACACATTACACAACAACCAACCTTACTACTGGACCACAGATCAGTCTGGACAAGTAACCAGATCTCTCACTGCCAACCCTCTCTGAAAAGCACATGGCAAGTTTAACAGATGTGCTCATGACTTTACATACCTGATTCTCATAAGTTTCTTCCTGGTATCTGATTGGAACATCACTTGAGAATACGTAGGCATATACCTGGTGATCACAAGCTATTCCCCAGCAGCAATGTTTGATAGCAGAGACTCGTTTGAATTCCAGCTGTCTGTCTTTACAGAGCTCCCAGTACTGGCCGGCTGTAGAAAGAGTGTAAACCCTCCCAAAGATATCAACTGCCCACAAGAGGGAGTTGGGCGTAGCCATAGCTGAAAGGCAAAGGAAGAGGTATTAATGCAGAGGCTAATTTTTAAGAGGTGGGTTCAAACCCCACTCCCAGTCCAACAGACCCAGAAACTGAACTGAATATTGTGGGCCCCTCGCCAATGATACTAAACTTGAGAACAAAGGATGATATTTTCAAAGGAGCTTAAGGGACTCATCCATCCAAATCCCATTACCTTTCAATGAGAGTTGGATACCTAACTGTCTTAGGCTCCTTTGGAAATCCCAGCCTAGGGGATACCAACTGGAATCTACATTGCAAACCCTTCCAACACAATTAGCAGCAACAATCTCAGGCCAGGAAGAAAAGCCAAAGGTCAAATGGATACATGGGGCCTGAACTGCTCTCACCCCAGAAGAGGGACCTCCAGGACTGGGCTAAGGCACATTAACTAGGCAGCATGGTGGAGTTTGTGTTGCTACTGCTCTCTGGCTAAAGAGAAGATTTCACTCTCCCAAGCTGTACGCATTCGGTGTCCAGGACCACACAAAGTCACAGGAACACCTCATCAGTCTCCTCCTGGCACTGGCTGAGATGGCCTCCATCAATCCAGGAAGAGGAAGCTCGACAGGGAGATTCTCTGTGACTGTGTTGCTTACTTTCAGTTCCTACTTGTCTCTGGGCAGCATTCCTCTGGAGCCTTCATGGAGCAGTAGGGGCTGTCCAGGGTTCTCTGCTGGGTGATCCAGAGTTCCCCCATAGAATCATAGAAGTGTAGGACTGGAAGGGACCTCAAGAGGTCATCTAGCCCAGTCCCCTGCATTTTGAACCTTTGACCCCCCCCCCATCCCATTCCTGGTTGATCATTTGGTGTCTTACAAACTCTTGTTTTCTGGGCTCTGTGGCCCCTCTCTCAACTGAGGAGGCAGACCTTTTGTCCTTGTAAGGGGATACTGGTCCTTTAAGGCCAAAGAATGTAGCTACCCTGTTCCATGTGTCCAGGGAAGAAAAATGAAGCCATCACTGGAAGAGACAAAAATGATCCCCAGAGCAGTTAGTGCTGGGGAGAGGAAAGGCCTAGGGCTATCCCAGAACACTGTTCCTTTAAGGGTCTGTGACCAGGAGCTTTGCAGTGAGTGGGGCAAGGCTCCAGTGTCTCCTAGCCAACACAGACAGGTGTTTGGGGTTATTACACTCACCTGGGAGAAGCAAGAGACTGATTAGTTGACTGTGTGGGAAACTCAAAAGAGGATCCAAAGCCAGGCTAGTGGAAGAACCTAGGTGGGGGCTGTGAATAGCTAAACTGGAGCAGAGAGTCTACAGTCCCGGACTGAAAACAGTCCCAAGAAGGAGGATTGGGAGACCTTGAATCTGAGGGGTGAGCAGAAAGGGGCCCTTTGGAAAGCTGAATGACATTTAATAAGTTAGACCCCCAAGTCAGGGGAATATTGTTTCAAAGGCTATGGGTGTGACTGGATTATTCTGGGAATTTGGAGGGAAACTGAAGCAGGGTGCGCAGTAGACCTCCCCAGGTCATGGGCAGGATGTTCTGGGATGGCACCTGTCTACAGTCTGACATGGAATTCTAACAGGCCAGCACTAAGTTTATTTCAAGAAGGATAAAGACTTATTTCTGTGGGCATGTGCATCTCCCACCCCTGGAGAAACAGTGGCGAGAACTCAGAGCCACTCACTCTATGGGAAAGGTGGGATTCACCTATGGGAACTGCTAACCCAATTTTTTTTTCCTGTTGTGTAAAGTGATACGCAGGCAGGAAGCAAAGGGGAGAAGAAAGCAAAGCCCAAAACAAGGAGAGGAAAAGAGAAAGCACTGCTTGGAAGCAGCAGACGCTATTGTTTCTTTGCCTGTGAAAGGGCAACTTGCTCTCACGGGAGCCTAAGGAAACTAGCCTGCTCGCCTTCTAACCAGTAACTAATAGTGATGGAGGCATGCTGACTAGTACCACTCTATTGTGTCTAATGGGACATAAAGTTGCACAGAGTAGAGACAAACATGTATCAGCCAAGGGGGAAGAGATGAAGGGCAAAGTTCTCCTGTTAGTTACAGCAGCACGACTCCAACTGAGTCCAAGAGGTTACCCTGCTGCTAGAGAAGCTCTCTCTAGGTTTTAGATTATGCCTAACTTTTGCAAGAGTAGCTGCATTGATACGGACCCCAAGTGCAGACATGCATCAGCCCAGGTGTGGCATCTTCATACGTAGTCTAGCCTGTCTTTCTGGGGATCTTAATCTGAGCCCAGACCTCCCTCTCTGGTTGTAGCTCATCATCGCTACTATTTGTCATGAGCTGGAGACGTTCAGAGAAGCTGCAGTGATGAGGGCCATAGAGGTACTTACCATAAAACAGACAGAAGGATAACCTTGTGTTTAAGGTGCAGCTCTAGGAAATGGGTGATGTGTAAAACCTCCCATCTTATTTTGGGCAAGTCATTTCATCTCTGTTTCCCCATAGGTAAAATTGGGATGATAATTATCTCACCGAGGCTTGTGTGTGTAATGTTTAAGTGCTTAGAGATCTTTGAATGGAAGGTACTGTGCAAGTATGAAGCATTATAACAACTATATGGGGATGAGGGCCAGATCTATAGCATACTGCATGCATCACTGGAAGAACAGAGCCCAAGATAAGGAGCCTTTTCAAATTAGTGTTAGAAAAATACTGCAGTGCAAGTTACATTTTCTAAGTAAGAAAATTTGAATAACTGTTGAGTAAAGCAGAATGACAAAGATAACCAGGCTAACATTCTGGGATGTAATACCAGGAGGGTCATATGTAAGACACAGGGAGTAACTGTTCTACTCTACTTGACTCTGGTGAGGCCTCAGCTGGAGTACTGTGCCCAGTTTTGGGACACTATATTTTAAGAAAGGTGTGGAGAAATGGGAGAGAGTCCAAAGGAGAGCAACAAAAGTTCTAGAAAACCTGACCTATGAGGAAGGGTTTTTAAAGATGTATAATTTTTTTTAAGTCTTGAGAAAAGAAGACTGGGGTGGGGGGACAACTTGATATGTCTTCAAATATGTTAGAGGCTGTTATAAGAAAGGAATGTGGTGTCTCCATGTCCAGTGAAGGTAGGACTAGAAATAACTGGTTTGATCTGCAGCAAAGGAGATTGAGGATAGATATTATGAAAAGTTTCTAACCATAAAGGTAGCTAAGTACTGGAATAAGCTTCCAAGAGAGATTCTGGAATCCCCATCATTGTAGGTTTGTAAGAACAGGTTAGACAAACACCTGTCAGGGGTGGTCTAGTTAAATTTGGTCCTATTGCAGGGGGATGAACTAAATGACCTCTCAAGGTCCTTTCCAACCTTACATTTCTTTGACTGATCTCAGATCCCCAACCTGCCGGATCCTGGGGGGAAAATGACTCCTCATGGATAACTCAATTAAGATATCTGCCCGGAACACAGTAGTTTGGGTTTTTTGCTGTGTGTTGTGTTTTTTTTTTTTTTTTAAAGTGGAATGCTTGGGAGTCTTAAGACAAGGAGGACAAACAAATATCAATCCAGATATGGAGGGCCCTCTGTCCAATGCTGGTTAAAGACAGCATTGAAAAGGTTCAGAAACAGGCAACGAAAGAGCTTAGCAAAATGGAGGGATCCATACACAGTGAAAGATCACAAAGATTATTAAGGCTACTTAAACCAGGAAGAAGAATTAGATGGAACTAGATTGAGGTATGCAAGAGTAAGGATAGAGGGGAAAACTAGTAGTTCCTGTTTACTCTGTGTTATTTGAGAATAAAGGGTGTGACCATGAACTGAAGGGCAACAAGTGTAAAGCCAACTGAACAAAAGACTTCAGGTAAAATTTTCACAAGTATTTACGAGTTTCAATTATTTTTGAGAATTGGATTTAGGAGTCTGTGGCATTCATTGCAGCAGTAGGTCACCAAAGCGAGAAATACTTCCTGAGTTTTCAAAGGTGCTCAGTGCCTGCAGCAGTCATTCATTACAGTGAGTACAGAGGTTACCCATTACGTGGGGCTGGGGGAGAAACCAGACCAGGACTGTGTGTAAGTCATCCATTCCTTCCCCACCCAAATTAGGACAACTAAATAGTTTAAGTAGCTATAAATATTTATGGTTAAAGTTAACATAATGATACAGGTCATTGAAAAGCCCTGCTGCAAGGCATACAGGGTTCAAGAACAATCCCTATCTGTTTGTACAATACTGAAAAATTACTTGGACTCTTCAGAGGGGGTTTTCAGCCTCTCTCTTCAGGTACTGGCCACTGGTGGAGGTGGGATGCCACCTTAGATGGATCTGTGAGCTGTGCCACTATGGATATTCTCTTGCTCCAATGTAAAATTTACACTTACAGGCTTCTCATGCATTCTCTATGAATGCACTTGACAAGTATTTCTAGGACTAATAATAAAAGGGCTCCATAATGGTCTTCCACACATTCGCTGCCTTTCATTCAAATAGATCTCAAAGCACTTTACAAATATCCCACACTATATATACAAGAATAAATCTGTTATTGAATGGCAGCTGACTGTGGGGTGGAAATAAAGCAGCTATCAGAAACATTTCACAGCCAGGGTAAAGTCTGTTGATCTGGCCCCCAGTTCATTCCATATTCCAGCCAGTGGCTGGTCACATCCCCTGACAGATGCGTAGGTCAGGAACTGCTCCTCCTGAGCGCAAAATGCCCTCTGCGTGATACTATGGGGGAGCCAAAGAGGGGTCCAGGGCTCTTTCCCAGAAATGGTGCCATACACACAAGCTTCATAGCAAAGAGGGCAATTTGCTATATGCTGCAGCAATTCTCACGTTTTCAGATGTCACCATAAGCTCCAGATGACAGCTATTCAAAGCCCCCTTTGCAAAACAAATGCCCTAGCATGACCCCAGGGCCACGGCCCTGGATTTTTTATTTATTTTTTTTGTTCCTTCCTGTTTGGTGACAAAAGCATCAGCATAAAACCTGCATAATACAAGGAAGGCTCTCTGGCACCGGCTAAACACCCGCTGTTAATTAACCCTTTCGCGGCTAGGAATGCTTCAGCGATTGCATTTATCGTGCAATTCCAGACGGGCAGAGCAGGGGCCATGAATTGCACAAGATTTGAAACAGGACAAGGGGCGCGAGCCCCACGGGAGGGGGGGGGGACGACATCCCAGCAAGCGAGAAACGCGCGCCGCAGCAAGCTCTGGAGAAGAGGGTGGAAGACGTTCCCCGGGGGGAGGGACAGGCGCCAGGGCGCTGGATTCCCCAGCCTGCCCAAGAAAGCCCCGGCACCAGCCGCGGAGCTCTGATTGCCAGCCCCAGGAATAGGGGCGGTGGGGCCTGCTCCAGCCCTGGGCCCTATCCCCACCGCCTCCCAGGACCCAGCCCCTTACCGGCTCCTCCTGCAGACCCTGCACCGCCGCCGCCTCCCGCTCGAGCCGCTTCCCCCCGCCTGCGGCCCCAGCAGCCCCAAGGCACCACAGCAAGGAGGGCGGCTGCGGCTCAGGCTCCAGCAGGAAGCGCGCGCGAATGTAAGCCTCCGACCTACTGGCTGCGCGATCCCAGCTCGGATCTAAGCCCGGCAGCGATTCGCTAAGGAGTGGAGTCGGCTGGCTCCACCGCGTTCCACGGCTCGCTCTCCCCCGCCCCCTCCCGGGATGCAGGTGGGCGATGGAACCAGCCGGCTGCCCCCCCCCCCACCCCACGTGGGTGGGAGATGTGTTGGCTGGCAGCTGAACACCTGGTCCCTCCATTCCCGTCCCTCCACAGGCCCAGGCCGCTGCACCCTCCCTGGAGCCACAAAGGTCAGGAGGCCCAGTGTGAGGGAGATGGTGTCCCCCGATGTGCAGTGTAGGGAGCCAGCACAATGGGTGGCATGACACCCTGATGCTGGCGCAGCACCTGGCATGCTGTCGGTGCTGGATGAATAATTCATAACAGCAGCAACTGGATTGTAATTTGCTTGGGGTAGAAACCTCATCTTCATGCCCGAGGCGCTATGCCAGTACATCCCATTGCGATACAGCACTGGAATATGGTGAAGGGTCACTAGACCCCGCCTCCCACAAAGGGTATTTGGGGATCTCTGTGGGGGAGCAGGATGAGGTCTGGGATTGCCCAGCATGTTGTACTATCCATACTAATGTCTATTCTGTTCAGGCTCTTATATCTCCCTCATCACCGTAGTGTCAGAGCACCTTCCAGTAGTTTATTGAGTGACGTAACTAAAGCACCTGGGAAATGTGGGCATCAGTCCCGCTACTTCTCACGTGTTAAGCAAGTGCTCTACCATTGAGCTAGCTCCCCAACACATCCCTTAGCATCAGCTTGAGAAGTGGTTATCCAACATTAGATGTTGGTCATCTGCACAGGTTGTCTGGCTCAGTCAAATCTGTATCAGGCAGAAGAAGATCTTTGCAACAACAACAAAAAATTGCTTCAGAAATGCGCTAGATTGAACAGAGGAATTTAAATTTGAATTAAAGCCCTGAGACCCCCTGCCCCACAGCTGAAGCCCTGAACCCCGAATGGCGTGGGTGGGGTTCCAGGAAATACTCTCTGAGAATTTAAGCCCTGGTATGATGAGACTGCCTATAATGACATGTAGCTGATCTGTGACTGCTAGAGGCAATAGCTCCAATGGCTGGTGATGGGATACTAAGTGGGGAGCACTGTTCTCTCTAAACTGTGCACGCACACAGATCCTAAACCCTGCTCACACGGCAAAACACCGCGCGCACGTTTGTCCCGCGTCCCGACTGCACATCGGTCAGGACACCCTTTGTCCCAAAATCAGGGACCACTCACCAACACTGCCAAAGTCCCGGGGCTGGCGTGGCGGTGCTTCCTGGGGCAGCTCCCGTGGAGCGCCCGCCTGCCAGCAGGAGCCTGCAGTGCGGGCAGCCCTTAGGCACAGAGGCGGAGGGGGTCTCAGTGTGCTGCACCGGCTCCCTCCTGCCCAATCAGAGCTGCGGGGGCGGGGCTTGCAGGCATCAGCAGAGGGCAGAGAACTCTCCGCCCCCCCCCCCCGACCCGACCCAACCCTAGGAGACAGAGGGACCTGCTGGCTTTTATGGTCTCTGTGTGCTGCCAGCACCTGCAAGCCCTGCTCTGTGGCTCTGGCAGCTCCCATTGGCCCTTTTCCTGGCCAACAGGAGCCATGGAGCTCACGCTTGTGGCAGGCACAGCACGTGGAGAGTCTGGAGACACTGCTTCCCCCCGTGCTGCTCTGACCCTAGGGGCCAGAGACCTCCCAGCAGGGCTGGTGAGTGTGGCCAGGGAAGGGGGCAGGGCGTGATGGAGTGAGTGTCTGGGAGGTCTGTGGTGGGGTGCTGGGCTGTGAGGGTATGGAGGGCGCTGGACAGTGGGGGAGGTTTGTGTGTTTCGGGGTGCTAGGCAGTGGGGGCTTGTTGGGGGGTGTTGGATGGGGGGGAGATCTGTGTGTGTCAGGGCACTGGGCAGTGGGGTCTGTGTGGGGCATTGTTTAGTTGTGGTGGTGGGTCTGTGGGGAAGGGTACTGGGAGGGAGGGAGGAGAAATCTGTATGTATTGGGAAACTAGCGAGTGGGGGGTTCTGTGTGGGGTGCTGGGCAGCTGTGGTGGGGCTGTGGGCTGGGGGGTGCTGGGCAGGGGTGGTGGTGTACACAGCACTGTGCATTTGTGGTGGAAATGTAGGAGGGCTCTGGGCATAGTGGGTTCAGGGAGTGGAGGGCAGGGGAGGTCTCTACCTCCCCCCCCCCGCGCTCATCCAGTGTGTCCTGATATTTCACTCTTGCGATCTGGTCACCCTATTTACGGGTGACTTTTGACATTATTCGCCCGCCATCTATCAACACAGCCAGATTCTACTAGCTGGCAAAAGGGAAAGGAGGGCATTGAATCATAGAATATTGAATGAATCCTAGAACATCAGGGTTGGAAGGGACCTCAGGAGGTCATCTAGTCCAACCCCCTGCTTAAAGCAGGACCAATCCCCGATTTTTGCCCCAGATCCCAAATGGCCCCCTCAAGGATTGAACTCACAACCCTGAGTTTAGCAGGCCAATGCTCAAACCACCAAGCTATCCTTCCCCACCAGTATTTTGAACGTGGAACATGATCACATCAGGACGGTCGGGACCCACACATCTCCTTGTAGTGTGTTCATTTGGCTGTGTACAAACTCAAGTATGTGTGAATAAGTCAAAATGCCTGGCCGTAGTTGCTAAGGAACTGCAACGATTTCCCAGAAATGAACAAAAGTACGTGTTGTTTTTGTGACTGACATCTTTCAAAGGCATTGGACTTCATACATTTACACGTGATGTTTTACCATTTTCCCATGTTTTTTTGACACAGAAGCATGGACGTGATCGGAGCTGTGCACAAACTTCCGGTATCCTGATCTGAATGATCTCCCGTTTGCCCTTTTGTCGAGTCACACTGTTAAGCACATTGAAATAGTAGCCATATAATAGAAGTATTAATTTTAAATAAATCTGGTAAAAAAATCAATCCCAAAATGTCACTGTTTAGAGGTCTAAAGCGTAAAAGAACAGCGACTTCATTTAAATCTGGATGGCTGGATGAGACTATAGAGACGGTTACACCGAAGTCACATAGTGTAATACTTGTTAAACTTCATGAAATAGTCACATATGATGAGGACAACGGAGTGGTTTGTGTATAATGTCGAGATGCCAGAGCTTCGAGAGAATTTTCAACAGGAAGAATGCGGAACGATGTATGGAAGTTGGATTTCTTAAAGCGTCATCTGTCAAGTAAGTCTCATATAGATGGTGTAACAAGACTTAGAAACAAAAACCCTTCCTTATGGAGCGGATTGCTTAGCATGATTCTTGAAAGTCCAGCTGAAAAGCAGAGGAGGCAAATTAATCTTGAACGCAAGCGCTCAAACCCAGAAGAAATCAAGGTACTTATTGACAGTGTGTTGTTGGCTATTAAAATGAACAGTTCAGTGCTTTCTGTTTAGGATGTTAATGACCATATGGAAAAGTATGTGCCTCTACCATCAAGCTGGAGAAGTAAAAATTATGCTTTTGAATTTCTTGAAATTATCAACTGTCCAAAATGACCTCGTGCATGAAATAGCATCGACAAAGTTTCATACTCTAGCTGTTGATGAAAGCACTGATATATCCCTTAACAGATACTTGATACTCTACTTTAAATAACAAGGAGTTCGGTGGCACCTTAAAGACTAACAGATTTATTTGAGCATAAGCTTTCGTGGGTAAAAACCCCACTTCTTCAGATGCATGGCCATTTGCAATCAAAGAGTTTTATAAAAAACACCAACTTGATCTAATGAAAATGGTGATGTTCACATCTGATGGTGCCTCCATGATGTTGAGCAAACTCAATGGCGTGGTGGCTCAGCTGAAACATGATATTCCACACTTAGTCCAGCAACATTGCGTTGCACACCGGGAAGACTTGGGGATTTCCGATGCATGGAAAGAGGTCAAGCTAATAAGCGACATTGAAACCTTAATGAGAACTGTCTACATGGTGTTCTGTCGGTCATCCAGAAGAAAATGCAAATTTCAGGAAATAGTGGATGCTTCTGAATGTTAGTCAGTGGCTTTCAGCCCACTCAATGAAGTGCGCTGGTTATCGAGGCACTTTGCACTTCGAGCAATTATTCGCAACTATAATCCTCTTCTGGAATATTTTTGAGCAAGACAAAGATACTGATCCAGTTTCTAAATACTGCCACAAAAAGCTGAATACCATGGAATACCAAATAACATTAGAAGGTTTGAATGATGTTTTGTCAGAGCTGGCTTCACTATCCACACTGCTCCAGAAACGGGGTCTTACACCTCTTGAAGCATTTCACCTTGCCTGAGGTAAACTGAGCAAGATCAGAAGACAGTACCTTGGAGATTCAGTCTTATGGATTCAAAGTGACAAAGTTAAGGCTCTCTTAGATATGAGCTCTCAAGGAAATAATGAAATTGATACCAGTTCCATAATAACTTTCATAAACATCTTGTGTGCACATTTGGCAGACAGGTTTCCAGAGGATGAAGTCCAGGAGTCGTCCGCTTTTGATTGGGCAGCAATAGTTAAGTGTGACTTCAATTTTGGAATTCATCAGGTCAAATCCCTATGTTCAAAATACAAAGACTTTCTTGCTGAAGAGATTGTTATAGTCAGTCAGTACAATGACTTCAAGTTTGCAGTAGCCGAAAGAATCAAAAGCCAATTGGTTTTAAGTTTCCCGGATATGGTGACATTTGCTCACCAGAATGAACAGTTTCAGGATCTTGCAAAGTTGATGGATATTGGAGGAACATTCCTAGCATCAAAGTGCAGACTGTGAGTATGGCTTTAGCTTAATGAACACTCTAAAAAACAAATTATGGAATCGTTTACAAGTACTGTAGATCATTTGGACATGCTGATGTGTATTAAGAGTTACCAGTTCGATGGAGGACTGATAGATCTGGACAGAGTTTATATTGAATGGGCAAATGAAAAAGATTGCAGGGAAAAACAGTAAGGTTAGTTTAGCAGTCTTTGACATTTTGACCAATAAGGAAATTAAAATGCATTTGTAATTACATCTTATTCTTTGCTGATAATCATTTATTGATATTTTTTAGGAAAATTTTAAATTTAAAACAAACTATTGTTTTTCTTTTTTTACTTATGATGTCTCTATCTGAAAACCCATATAAATTGACAAATTGCAAATTAAAACTTTTTAAATATATAAGCATTTTACTCGCTTGGGCGCATTTGCTTCATGGCGTACAAATTTGAACTCTGCTTCAAAAATTTGCACAGAAGAAATTTTTTGCGCACATGGCCTGTCAAAAGTTAGAGGGAACATTAGTGGGGAGGGCTCTGAGTGACTACAGGTTCTTCCCCAGGTGTCTGGCTGGTGAGTCTTGCTCACATGCTCAGGGTCTAACTGATCACCATATTTGGCGTCGGGATGGAATTTTCCCCCAGGTCAGATCGGCAGTTTTTTTCCGACTTCCTCTGCAGCATGGGGCATGGGTCACTTGCAGGTTTAAACTAATGTAAATGGTGAATTCTCTTTAACTTAAAGTCTTTAAATCATTTGAGGACTTCAGTAATTCAGTCAGAGGTTATGCATCTATTACTGGAGTGAGTGGGTGAAGTTTTGTGGCCTGCAATGTGCAGGAATTCAGACTAGATGATCATGGTGGTCCCATCTGACCTAAAAGTCTATGAGGAGCCAGAGCATGGATTAGGACCCCGTTGTGCTAGCCCAGGGATCGGCAACGTTTGGCACGCGGAACACCAGGGTAAGCCCCCTGGCGGACTGGGCCGGTTTGTTTACCTGTCGCGTCCACAGGTTCGGTTGATCGCAGCTCCCACTGGCCACAGTTTGCCTCTCCAGGTCAATGGGGGCTGCGGGAAGCGGTGGCCACCACATCCCTCAGCCTGCACCACTTCCCGCAGCCCCCATTGGCCTGGAGTGGCAAACTGTGGCCAGTGGGAGCTGCGATCGGCCGAACCTGCGGACGCGGCAGGTAAACAAACCGGCCCAGCCCGCCAGGGGACTTACCCTGGCGGGCTGCTTGCCAAACATTGCCGATCCCTAGACTAGCCACTGTATGAACACAGAACAAAAAGCCTCTGTCACCAAGAAACTTACAATCTAAATATAAGAAAAGAGACAACAGATAGATACGGGCAGATAAGGGAATACAAGGAAACAATGCTAGTGATAGGCAGTAGTCACAGCACTCCAGGAGCCGAACAGTTGTCAATTTTTTTGTCAAGTAAACAATGGATCACGGCAAAGAAGAATTATGAGGAGGGGTTTGAGAGTGGATAATGAGGTAGCTTTGCACAAGGGGCAGCAAATACTGAACTAATACTGCACTTGATCTTACGTCCTAACTGTAAAGTGCTGCGCCTGCTTTGAGAAAGTAATGAGCTTCCTCTCTTGCAATGAGAAGCAGTGTCAGATTGAAAATGAAAACTGAGGAAGCCTAATTGTGATTTATTATGTGCCATCAGTGTGCTTGGCCCTGTACAAAACACAGAGGAAGAAAATCCCTGCTTCAAGGAGCTTGCAGTTTATATTGAAAAGATGATGCAGTTTATATGGGATGATTGGGGGCTCAATCCTGCAAAGTGCAGGAGGTGAGGATGCTCAGCACCTCCAAGATCAATCCTTAGATGACAGCTGGATCACAGACCATTTCAGGGAACTGTTCTTTTAAATAGTCACTTCTTTCTTTGGGGGATTAACGGTGAAAGGTTTTGTAAGTGACTTGTTCTGAAGAGAGGGTAAGTAAAGAGATTAGAAAGTAAGATGTCATGTTAGTCTCTTTTCTTTCTTTCTAAATTTTTTTCTTTCTATCAAGACAGGAACAAGCAGGTACTAACAGGACAGACAAATAAACAATGGATTCCCTCCTCATGCTTTGATATCCTTGACAGTAGGTAATGTTTCTGCACGTTTATATGGCCAGAAGCCGTGCTACCTTGGGTTGTCCATTCATAGGGGAAGCAGAGACAATCCTGGACAGTAATTTGGGTAACCTAAGTGGAAAATTCAAGGGGCTGAAGGAAGGGGTGCTGATGATTCAGTACTGTACTGTGTTTACTGCATTTCTCAGTCACTACAGAAGCAATGAGAGAGCATAATGTTAGGGCTCTGCGTTGCTGGCAGTGCACGGTGGCAGAGCCATCCCTACGGGGATACGGGGCGTGCCATGGAAGTGACGAATCTGTCACTTCCGGGACCGACTGCGCCCGGCATGGTCTACATGGCCAAAAAGCAGGGCCTGGAGTGGTTGCCCCGATTCGCCGTACCCAAGGGACAGCTCTGCGCGGTGGTGCCATCCTTTGGACAAGATGTAAAACCACTATTCTGACCACTTGTGGTCCTTAAAATCCCATAACACTTTTCATTAGAGTTGGGGAAAGTTGTACTGAACAAATTCCATGTTGGGTAATTCCATTCTTTCATACATTTGCCCTGAAGTTTAAATTGGATACAGGATGCTTCACTTCCTGTCCTAAACTATAGTGTACTGTTGCTTTGTGCTGTCAGACAGCTGCTACATTTCACTTAGTGAGACAGACAGTAGAGTCCAGTCACGTAATGTACCACATGCCCCGACAATGGCCATGTCTCTGAGCAATGCAAAGGAGAGAAAACAAATAAGTATGGTCTTTCTTAAGTGGCGGATAGGCCTTGAATTGGCACAGTGGTGAATTCCTGCCTTGATACAGAAGTTCCAAACATGGGGTAACAAGAAGGAAGCCACAAAGACGACAGTAGATTCAGGATACAAACGATTGTTTAGCAGGAGGTTAGATAGGAGTGCCGGCAGTGGAGTGGAACTAAAGGAAATTAGATCAGATCTGTAGGCAAGGTGGAGTGGTACAGAGTCTTGAGAGGAAGGATGAGAACTTTGAACTAGCTGTAGTATTTGAGAGGAGACCAGTGGAGGAATCCATCCAAGAAAAGGACATGGTCAGAACAGTAAGAGCAGAATAATGGTCTGATTTTTCTCTCACTTACACCTGTCTTCAATGGAGTTACTCCTGATTTATTGTGGTGTGAGATCAGAATCAGGCCCAATGATTTTAGCAGCAGCATTGTGTATGAATATGATCTAACTACGTGTGTGAAAATTGTTTTTAATCGAAAGTAAAAGTGAGGAATTATTTCTTGTAAGAGAGTCATGGAGGATAAGCCTAAGGATATGTCTCCACAGCAGTGGAGAGGTGTAATGTCCTGTGTAAGTAGACATACATGTGCTAGCTCTGCTCAGGCTAGCATGCTAAAAACAGCATTGTGGCTGTGGTGGCCAGGTACCCATGGAAGCAGGAGGTGGTGGTGGGGTTATACTTGGGCAGCTAGCCTGAGCTGCCACCTATGCTGCTGCTGCGGCCACTCTGTTATTTTTAGCTGTGACATACCCTAAGAGCTGCATCATAGAACTGACAGCTTTGGGGATTGGTGGGGGATAGGGGGCACTAAGGTGGCCTTTGTGCCTTCCTGAGCCTGCACTGTTTCAGGGTATGGAGAGGCTCCTGATGTAACTTAGACAGCCCTGAGGGCCTATCTAAGTTACAGCAGTTTCTTTGGACTGCCCCATTGGCTACCACACTGCCTGGAATCTCTGCAGCGCTGTGTGCTCTTGACCTACCCCGACACAATCTTTCTGCTCCTAATCCCATCCCATCTCATGTTCCTACACCAGGACTCACGGTGGAGTCCTTGGAAGACAGCCTTATGGCTGTCTCTGCAGTGCATGTATTGGGGGAATCCTCCCTTGGCTGGATACAGACAAGGCTTTTAGGGTCTCTTTATGCGGCTCTGGAGCTTTTACCCAGTGTAAAAGGACTGGAGCAGGGTGGGGAATCTCATCCATCGTTTATAAAAATTCTTAACATTGTGTGAGACATTGGATGACTCAGGAGATGGATAATTGGGATATGGAGCCTTTCACCTCTTGAACCTGGGTGTAATGGGGTGCTGTCCATTTAAGGTAGTGTGAGAGGCCAGTTACCCCATCCCAAGTGTCTGGTATGACCGAAGCAGTCATTGGGAGGAAGGAAGATGGTTCCAGGGAGCAGTTAGTGTTGAAGGAAGGTCTAGGGCCTCCCAGACCATTGTTCCTTTAAGGGCCTAGGACCAAGAGCCTGGTAGAGTGGGCAGGGTAAGGCTCCCTTCTCTCCCTGCAAGCATAGACAGGTGGTTACTGGGCCAACCTGGGAAGAACTAAGATCCTGATTAGAGGCCTGGGCAGGTGAATCAAAAAGAGGCTCCAAGCACAGGCAGGGATTGTTGCTGAGCCTGAGGCAGCTGTTTAAGGGGAAGGAATTCAGGCAGGGCTGGGCAATGCAACATAGACCCTAAGAAGGAGGACTGGGAAACCCCTGAACTTAAGGGGAGGTCTGTGGGCCAGGGAGGCCAGAACTTAAAACTGCAGTTCCAGGAAGGAGGATTGTGAAACTCTTAATTTAAGGGGGCTGAGTCTGCAAGGCAGGGAGGCTGGGACTTAAAGCCACAGTCCCAAGAAGGATTGGGAAACCCTAAACCTGAGGGGTGAGCAGAAAGAGGACTGAATAGTATTGAATAAATTAGACCAGGAAAGGGGGAATATTGTTTCAAACACCTTGGCTGTGACTAGATTATTCTGGGGAAATTCAGGGGGAAACTGAGGCAATGTGCCTTCAAGGCAATTCCAGGCCATGAGGGGATGATGTAGGATGCCACCTGTCTATGCTGCAGAAGTTCAAATCTGGAAGGATGGTATATGGCTACAATATTACCAACTAGTGGCCCACATTAAGAGAGCACCTGGTCTCAGTCCAGTTCTGAGGGGGTAACTGTCACTGAACACCAGCACAATTATCATGAACTGTCATCCTTGCTGGCAGTCAGAGCAAAGAGACCAAGAATGGAATAGGCCTGGAAAAGCTTTTGGCCCACAGTGGTAGAGAGACGTTTGGATGGCTACTAACTCATGTTCTACTTGTCCTATGGAAAATAGAGAACTGTGCAGTCCCAGGGTGAAATCCTGGCCTTGCTGAAGTCAATGGCAAAACTCCCATTGACTTCAGTGGAGCCAGGATGTCACTCAAGTCAGTTTCCTGGCACCTCTCATGAGCGATAAATACACACCCACACACAGCACCCAACATGGTTTTGTTGTTGTTTGTCCTCTCCTTTCTTTATTTTATGCTGTCCTCACTACTGAACATATCTTTCACATCTGCTTATGACCCGCTACAGTCCTGATTTGTTTCATGTTAGTGTCAGTGGGGTCTCTCTTGTGTAAAACTGTTTTCTCACTAAAGGCGCAATCCTGCTCTGTCTGTGGCAGGACTGGGCCCTAATGCACCATTTATATATCTCCCTACTTGTCATGGGTTATACGAGTTGTATGTACATTTAATATATAATTCAAACTATTAATTTTAAAGAGAGTGTTTAAAAGTACTTTATAAATTGCTTTAGGAATATTTCTGTGGAGGGCAAGGCAATTTAATAGTTTTAACTTCTAAAGGTGTCTGGTTTTCTTTCCAGATTGTAGAAGATCCAAAGGACAAGTGCAGGCTGAAATGCTGGCATGAGAGCCTAGAATTCAATTAAAAATACTATGCCTTTCAGGAACAAGATAGTCATATACAGAATTATAGCTAGCTTCTCTGACTGACAACCTTGCAAACCTTCTTCTCATATTGTGTGGATTGTACTTACTATGAATTGTTATTAACCTCTGTGAGATGTAGCTGCTGAAAAAGGCATCTGAGCTGCAACATTTATATAAATCATATCCAGGATTGAAAATTGATTTACAGATGGGACCGAAAGCCATTCTCATAGAAACTGTTTTCTGTTCAGCTGTTATTATAAATGAAGAAAACAGAAACAGTGAACTGAAGAAACAGATTGACAGAGCCAGAAGGGTACCCAGAAGTCACCTACTACAGGACAGGCCCAACAAAGAAAGTAACAGAACGCCACTAGCCGTCACCTACAGCCCTAAACTAAAACCTCTCCAGCGCATCAAGGATCTACAAACTATCCTAAAGGACGATCCCTCACTCTCACAGACCTTGGGAGACAGGTCAGTCCTCGGTTACAGACAGTCCCCCAACCTGAAGCAAATACTCAGCAGCAACTACACACCACGCAACCAAAACACTAATCCAGGGACGAATCCCTGCAACAAACCCCATTGCCAACTCTGTCAGCATATCTATTCAAGGGACACCATCACAGAACCTAACCACATCAGTCACACCATCAGGGGCTCATTCACCTGCACATCAACCAATATGATTTTTGCCATCATGTGCCAGCAATGCCCCTCTGCTATGTACATTGGCCAAACTGGACAGTCTCTATGCAAAAGAATAAATGGACACAAATCAGACATCAAGAATTGTAACATTCAAAAACCAGTAGGAGAGCACTTCAGTCTCCCTGGATACTCAATAACAGACTTCAAAGTGTCAATTCTTCAACAAAAAAACTTCAGAAACAGACTTCAGCGAGAAACTGCAGAACTGGAATTAATTTACAAACTGGACACCATCAAATTCGGCCTGAATCAAGACTGAATCAAGAGTGGATGGGTCACTACAAAAGTAATTTTCCCTCTGCTGATGCTCAAACCTTCTTATCAACTGTTGGAAATGGCCGACGTCCACCTTGATTGCATTGGCCTCGTTAGCACTACAAAAGTAATTTTCCCTCTCTTGATATTCACCCCTTGAGAATAGGCCACTTCCACCTTAATTGAATTGGGCTCGTTAGCACTGACCTCCCCACTTGGTAAGGCAACTCCCATCTTTTCATGTGCTGTATATTTATACCTGCTTACTGTATTTTTCACTCCATGCATCTGATGAAGTGGGTTTTAGCGCACGAAAGCTTATGCCCAAATAAATTTGTTAGTCTCTAAGGTGCCACAAGGACTCCTCATTGTTATTATTATGAAGGCACTATCGATAGCCACTGAGACCAACGACTGATTTATGGACATACTGGGAGTTATAAAACAAAAGCCATATATCAGGTTGTCTTTATGACACTGAATCTCTCCACACAGACAGTATAAAGGATTAAACATCTGTTTTATAAAGTTTATTCTGTGGTTCCAGAACAATTGTGAGTGGCTTTGTATTCTTCACAATTCTTCATCTTGTTAGTACAACATTGTGGACCAAACCCTGATTTTTCTGGTTATATTCTATTGCATTGCATACTGCTTTCCCCTGCAACATCTAGTTGATATTTATCAATGTTTCCAGCAATTTTAACCCAACTCTTATTATTTCTCTCTGTATCAGATTTTGAAGGACTAAGTAACTTTACTGAATTTTCAGTGCATCAGTCTTTGAGATGACTTATTATCAAGTTTCAAATTTATTTGGATTATTGTTTACAAAAAGGGTACAAAAGGAGCTTCTCCACAATTGAATATTGGTACGTATGACCCATTGAGAGATCAATTCAAATACTTGCACATGTGCCTGGTACTTCAATTAACTATGTATTTTGTGGGCTTAAATATGTAAACTCCATTCTGATCTCATTTATGCTGGTGTAAAAGAACTCCATGGAGTTACACTGGTATAAAGAGATCAGAATTAGCCATAAAAAGAGCAGTTTTGGTCAGTGTCTAACAACATCTGCTGCTTAATATAGAACAAGAAAAATCTTAAATGTCTGGTGAATATAAAAACTGGAAAATAGAGGAAATGAAGTGTTTACGAAGACAGTAAAGATGATCTGGGGGTAGAGATAACTATTTATTTGAAGGGCTTTTTTGCTTTGCTCACACTGTTTCTTATTTATGTGCTGCGTATACTCACTATATGATTTTCAAATACCAATAGCTTTGCTAAGTGTCATTTCTATTGTAATTTTAATGTACCTATCATAGTCACTAGACACACTTACAGAATTGAAAGGACACTGTGAGGGCAATTTTGCCCACAAATGTAGATTTTATAGAATGAAGTTTTAATGAAACCTAAGACCATTACAGAAAAATGTCTGCACAAAATCTAAAACAATCCCAGTGGCAAGTTTTTAAGAGAAAACAATTCTCCTTCAGGCCGGCAACCCAAACACTTGCAGCAATGTGCTAGGGCAGGAAAGTGAAAATTACTATAAACAGAGGTGGAACTGACTAGTTAGTATCATTGTCCAACAGGAGAGAAATGCAAAAAGTAAGTGGCATGAACAATGACAAGTAAATAAGGGATGAGATTTTTCGAAGACTCTTAAGTGATTCGCATGCTTGAGCATCCAAATACCTTAGGTGTCTTTGAAAATCCTGGTTTAGATGTACAAATTCTTTCCAATTGGAAAACATTAGGTGTCATTTCTCCACCATCTAAGGACTCCCCTGAACCAAGGAATCCTCAGCTAGCTGAATCAATCAGCTTTACGGTCTGTTTGCACTGCCAAAGTGGTGAAAAGGGTCATAGAAGGGGTCAGTATCTGGATGAACCCTGAGGCATATTATTATAAATTCCTTTATAACTGTCCCCTGTAAAAGTGGGGAATCACCTCTTTTCTTCCATGGGTAACTGGAAAAGATCAGTCTAGCAATGCAACACAACAGCTCCTGAGAAACTGGTTCGCAGCACTGAAAACAAAACTGAAAGCTAACAAGTCACAGGCTGGCAGGAAGTGATTTCATCCAAAGGCTCTGAAATTTCTGCCTTCTATGGTATTAAGAAAAATACAGAGAGAGAGGTCCAAGAGCAATTAGAGAGGGAGGCTGAGAGGATATGACTCACCTTCAAGTCTTTGTTGAAATCTCTATTTTCCTACCATTCCAGGCTTCAGGGAAAGTTAGATTCTAGAAAAGGTCTACCAACGGTAGGGGAAAAAATGGGTTTGGGACATTTTCATTCTTTGTGATACACAAAGAAGGCCTGAAAGGGGTTTATAAAGGAATTGTGGTTTTGGTTGTTTTGTTCCTAAAGAAATGTCAGAAATGTCAAGTCTTTTCTTACTACTTTTTGCTAGAGGACTCCTTGGAGGATAAGAGAAATGAGGTGGGAGCTTTCTCAGTGATCAGTGGAAACTGTTTGTATCTTTAAAAAAAGGGAGAACTTGTCTCCTAAGTATTTGTCAAGAATTTGAGATACATCAGTGTGTACAAAAACAAACATGTAAATCATAGGGTGAGGCGGTGTTCTTTTTACTCACACTGAGGGTATGTATACACTACGAAATTAGGTCGAATTTATAGAAGTCGGTTTTTTAGAAATCGGTTTTATATATTCGAGTTTGTGTGTCCCCACAGAAAATGCTCTAAGTGCATTAACTCGGCGGAGTGTTTCCACAGTACCGAGGCTAGAGTCGACTTCCGGAGTGTTGCACTGTGGGTAGCTATCCCACAGTTCCCGCAGTCTCCGCTGCCCATTGGAATTCTGGGTTGAGATCCCAATGCCTGAAGGGGCTAAAACATTGTTCCGGGTGGTTCTGGGTACATATCATCAGGCCCCTGTTCCCTCCCTCCCTCCGTGAAAGCAAGGGCAGACAATTGTTTCGCGCCTTTTTTCCTGAGTTACCTGTGCAGACGCCATACCACGGCAAGCATGGAGCCCGCTCAGGTAACCGTCACCGTATGTCTCCTGGGTGCTGGCAGACATGGTACTGCATTGCTACACAGCAGCATCAACCCATTGCCTTGTGGCAGCAGATGGTACAATACGACTGGTAGCCGTCATTGTCATGTCCAAGGTGCTCCTGGCCACGTCAGCCAGGAGCGCCGGGGCAGACATGGGTGCAGGGACTAAATTTAGAGTGACTTGACCAGGTCATTCTCTTTAGTCCTGCAGTCAGTCCTATTGAACCATCTTATGGTGAGCAGGCAGGCGATACGGACTGCTAGCAGTCCTACTGTACCATCTTCTGCCGAGCAGCCATGAGAGGTGGATGGCTTGCAGTCCTTCTGCACCGTCTGTTGCCAGCCAAAGATGTAAAAGATAGATGGAGTGGATCAAAACAAGAAATAGACCAGATTTGTTTTGTACTCATTTGCTTCCCCCCCCTCCCCCATCTAGGAAACTCATTCCTCTAGGTCACACTGCAGTCACTCACAGAGAAGGTGCAGCGAGGTAAATCTAGCCATGTATCAGTCAGAGGCCAGACCAACCTGCTTGTTCCAATAAGAACAGTTACTTAGGTGCACCATTTCTTATTGGAACCCTCCGTGAAGTCCTCCCTGAAATACTCCTTGATGTAAAGCCACCCCCTTTGTTGATTTTAATTCCCTGTAAGCCAACCCTGTAAGCCATGTCATCAGTCGCCCCTCCCTCCGTCAGAGCAACGGCAGACAATCGTTCCGCGCCTTTTTTCTGTGTGGACGCCATACCAAGGCAAGCATGGAGGCCACTCAGCTCACTTAGGAGCACATTAAACACCACACGCATTATCCAGCAGTATATGCAGCACCAGAACCTGACAGAGCGATACCAGGCGAGGAGGCGACGTCAGCGCGGTCACGTGAGTGATCAGGACATGGACACAGATTTCTCTGAAAGCATGGGCCCTGCCAATGCATGCATCATGGTGCTAATGGGGCAGATTCATGCTGTGGAACGCCGAGTCTGGGTTCCGGAAACAAGCACAGACTGGTGGGACCGCATAGTGTTGCAGGTCTGGGACAATTCCTAGTGGCTGCGAAACTTTCGCATGCGTACGGGCACTTTCATGGAACTTTGTGACTTGCTTTCCCCTGCCCTGAAGCACATGAATACCAAGATGAGAGCAGCCTTCACAGTTGAGAAGCGAGTGGCGATAGCCCTGTGGAAGCTTGCAACGCCAGACAGCTACCGGTCAGTTGGGAATCAATTTGAAGTGGGCAAATCTACTGTGTTGCAAGTAGCCCACACAATCAAAGATCTGCTGATATCAAGGGTAGTGACCCTGGGAAATGTGCAGGTCATAGTGGATGGCTTTGCTGCAATGGGATTTCCTAACTGTGGTGGGGCCATAGACGGAACCCATATCCCTATCTTGGCACCGGAGCACCAAGCCGGCGAGTACATAAACCGCAAGGGGTACTTTTCAATAGTGCTGCAAGCTCTGGTGGATCACAAGGGACGTTTCACCAACATCAGCGTGGGATGGCCGGGAAAGGTACATGATGCTCGCATCTTCAGGAACTCTGGTCTGTTTCAAAAGCTGCAGGAAGGGACTTTATTCCCAGACCAGAAAATAACTGTTGGGGATGTTGAAATGCCTATATGTATCCTTGGGGACCCAGCCTACCCCTTAATGTCATGGCTCATGAAGCCGTACACAGGCAGCCTGGACAGTAGTCAGGAGCTGTTCAACTACAGGCTGAGCAAGTGCAGAATGGTGGTAGAATGTGCATTTGGACGTTTAAAGGCGCGCTGGTGCAGTTTACTGAATTGCTTAGACCTCAGCGAAACCAATATTCCCACTGTTATTACTGCTTGCTGTGTGCTCCACAATATCTGTGAGAGTAAGGGGGAGACGTTTATGGCGGGGTGGGAGGTTGAGGCAAATCGCCTGGCTGCTGGTTACGCGCAGCCAGACACCAGGGCGGTTAGAAGAGCACAGGAGGGCGCGGTACGCATCAGAGAAGCTTTGAAAACCAGTTTCATGACTGGCTAGGCTACAGTGTGAAAGTTCTCTTTGTTTCTCCTTGATGAAACCCCCCGCCCCTTGGTTCACTCTACTTCCCTGTAAGCTAACCACCCTCCCCTCCTCCCTTCAATCACCGCTTGCAGAGGCAATAAAGTCATTGTTGCTTCACATTCATGCATTCTTTATTCATTCATCACACAAATAGGGGGATGACTACCAAGGTAGCCCAGGAGGGGTGGTGGAGGAGGGAAGGAAAATGCCACACAGCACTTTAAAAGTTTACAACTTTAAAATTTATTGAATGCCAGCCTTCTGTTTTTTGGGCAATCCTCTGTGGTGGAGTGGCTGGTTGGCCAGAGGCCCCCCCACCGCGTTCTTGGGTGTCTGGGTGTGGAGGCTGTGGAACTTGGGGAGAAGGGCAGTTGGTTACACAGGGGCTGTAGTGGTAGTCTGTGCTCCAGCTGCCTTTGCTGCAGCTCAACCATACACTGGAGCATACTGGTTTGGTCCTCCAGCAGCCTCAGCATTGAATCCTGCCTCCTCTCATCACGCTGCCACCACATTTGAGCTTCAGTCCTGTCTTCAGCCCGCCACCTCTCCTCCCGGTCATATTGTGCTTTCCTGCACTCTGACATTATTTGCCTCCACGCATTCGTCTGTGCTCTGTCAGTGTGGGAGGACAGCATGAGCTCAGAGAACATTTCATCACGAGTGTGTTTTCTTTTCTTTCTCATCTTCACTAGCCTCTGGGAAGGAGAAGATCCTGTGATCATTGAAACACATGCAGCTGGTGAGAAGAAAAAAAAAAGGGCCAGCAGTATTTAAAAAGACACATTTTATAAAACAGTGGCTACACTCTTTCGGGGTAAACCTTGCTGTTAACATTACATACATAGCACATGTGCTTTCGTTTCAAGGTCGCATTTTGCCTCCCCCCACCGCGTGGCTACCCCCTCAACCCTCCACCCTCCCCGTGGCTAACAGCAGGGAACATTTCTGTTCAGCCACAGGCAAACAGCCCAGCAGGAACGGGCACCTCTGAGTGTCCCCTGAAGAAAAGCACCCTATTTCAACCAGGTGACCATGAATGATATCTCACTCTCCTGAGGATAACACAGAGAGATAAAGAATGGATGTTGTTTGAATGCCAGCAAACATACACTGCAATGCTTTGTTGTACAATGATTCCTGAGTACGTGTTACTGGCCTGGAGTGGTAAAGTGTCCTACCATGGAGGACGCAATAAGGCTGCCCTCTCCAGAAACCTTTTGCAAAGGCTTTGGGAGTACATCCAGGAGAGCCCCGAATGCCAGGGCAAATTAATCCTTTCACATACTTGCTTTTAAACCATGTATAGTATCTTAAAAGGTACACTCACTGGAGGTCCCTTCTCCACCTGCCGGGTCCAGGAGGCAGCCTTGGGTGGGTTCGAGGGGTACTGGCTTCAGGTCCAGGGTGAGAAACAGTTCCTGGCTGTCAGGAAAACTGGTTTCTATGCTTGCTTGCTGTGAACTATCTACAACCTCATCATCATCATCATCATCTTCGTCCCCAAAACCTGCTTCCGTGTTGCCTCCATCTCCATTGAAGGAGTCAAACAACACGGCTGGGTAGTGGTGGCTGAACCCCGTAAAATGGCATGCAGCTCATCATAGAAGTGGCATGTTTGGGGCTCTGACCCACAGCGGCCGTTCACCTGTCTGGTTTTCTGGTAGGCTTGCCTCAGCTCCTTAAGTTTCACGCGGCACTGCTTCGGGTCCCTGTTATGGCCTCTGTCCTTCATGCCCTGGGAGACTTTGACAAAAGTTTTGGCATTTCGAAAACTGGAACGGAGTTCTGATAGCACGGATTCCTCTCCCCATACAGCGATCAGATCCCATACCTCCTGTTCAGTCCATGCTGAAGCTCTTTTGCGATTCTGGGATTCCATCATGGTCACCTCTGCTGATGAACTCTGCATGGTCACCTGCAGCTTGCCACACTGGCCAAACAGGAAATGAGATTCAAACGTTCGCGGTTCTTTTCCTGTCTACCTGGCCAGTGCATCTGAGTTGAGAGTGCTGTCCGGAGCGGTCACAATGAAGCACTCTGGGATAGCTCCCGGAGGCCAGTACCATCGAATTGTGTCCACAGTACCCCAAATTCGAGCCGGCAACGTCGATTTAAGCGCTAATCCACTTGTCAGGGGTGGAGTAAGGAAATCGATTTTAAGAGCCCTTTAAGTCGAAATAAAGGGCTTCATCGTGTGGACGGGTGCAGGTTTGCATCGATTTAACGCTGCTAAATTCATCCTAAAGTCCTAGTGTAGACCAGGGCTGAGTAATGCCTTACTGCACAAGGAGTCTTTTCAACTTCAATGAGATTACTCATACTGTTCGGTTCTGTTTGCTGTGAGCAAGAGGGTCACAATCTGCCTCAAGTAGTCCAAATAAAATTTCTTCCCCTTTGTATTTGCTCAAATTTCCATCTCTTGTCATTTGTGAGGTCATGATCCCACTTGTTCTCCAGTTGCCCACAGAGTCCAATAAAATAGGATAGACAAGAGCTGGCGTGTGTAATAGGATAAAAAAGCAGGAAAGAGACTTACAAACAAAAAACATTTGCAAGCCTTCTCTATGCATGCTAATGACTTAGTAAAGAGAGGTGTAAATTCAATTATTTTTAATTGCAAGCCACTTTCAAGCTGAACTGGAATACTCACCGTAAACCTGAATTGGGCAGAATACATCTGCCTTGCTCTCATCTTCTAGTCAGGGTGGGGGGTGTCAGGGTCTTATGTGTGCATGAAATGCTTTAGGGAGAAGTCTGCATATAGAAGAGCCTCCCAGTTTGGATCATCACTCAGCAGACACAAGGAGTGTCTGGCTGACTCTCCTAGGACTAAATTCTGGTCCCTTGGGGGTCCGTTTAGCTCCTGGTGAAAAAAAGTGCAGATGAAAAAGGGAACAGTGCTGCAGAAAATGTTTGCCAAAAATGGGCCCAGAAAAGTCATTCCCTCCCCCTTTTGCAGTTTACTTTTGCCTTGCTAGGCTTAGAGCTCCTCTTGTTTGTTTCATCTGCGTGAGGCTTCGCATGTCAGACCGTCTGACCATATCCACTGTTTCCTGCAGGACTGATTATCCTTCAGGAACACAAGCTTTACAGGCAAACTTCCCTGCCCTTGGGTAAAAATATGAACAGTACAACTGTTCTCTGTTCTAAACCGATCCCTTCGGAGTTTTGTGGAGATTCATTCATATTGCAAAGTGCTATATAAAGATGAAGTATTATTTATATCCCGAGTGTCATTCCTTGAGGTCCGTTGGAGGGTGTGGAACTGCTACACTTGTACAGTACTCGGGAATTATGCTGTCCCCCTAACTCCTAGACCAGTCCAACTCTCATTAAAGTCAGTGGAGAGACTCCCATTGTCTTCGATGGGAACAGGATGGTGCCTTTGTGGAGTAAAAGTTCACAGAGCATTCTCTTTGTTTTTTTTACAGTCCTGGATTTTGAAACCATGTCTCCAGACACGATCACATCCACGTGATGCTAGTGTGCAGTATTGCCCAAGAAGCTCACATGATAAGCCAGTGGCAGAGTTTCCTCTTGCTTGTTATAAATGAGAAGTTTGGAGGTGAAACTAAATCAACAATATTGAGTGTGGTGCCTTTGTGTAACTTATCTCTGGTTTGTAGCCAGCTAACACATGCACTGGCTCACCCTTCACCTGCTCCTCCAAGACACAGTATAATGTTAAAGTTAGGAGCAGGCGAATCCCCTATGAAGACTCTTAGGGTATGTCTCCACTGCCAACCCTCCCTCCCCCCGCAAAACATGGCAGCGAGTCTCTGAGCCTCTCAACTGACTCGGGCTTGTGGGACTCATACTATGGAGGTAAAAAGAGCAGTGAAGATGTTCCCACTGCAGCTGGAGCCCAGGCTCTGAAACCCAGTGAGGAGGGTGGGTCTCAGAGCCAGGCTCCAGCTGTGTGTTTTGTTTTGTTTTTACAGTGTAGACGTACATACCCTTATTTACAGCCTGGTGCCTAATGCAGAGCACTGCCTTGCTCCATTGCTGTTGTTTCAGTGTGGCAGCTTTCACTCAACATGGAGGCATCCCTACCCGTCCCTACCCATTTTGGTGCCCTACGCAGTCCCCCCACGGGGGGTGGGAGGGGCTGTGTGGGGCCCCAGGCCTCCGTGGGGTGGGGGCTGGCCACTTCCTGGAGGAAGTGGAGTGACCTGGCCCCAGCCTGCTCTGCTCCCCTGGCTCACAGCCTTGGGGGGCAGAGGGGAATCGCCCCGCAGCACTTGCTGGCTGCATGGCTGGGAGCCAGGGGAGCAGAGTGGGCTGGGGCCAGGTCGCTCTACTTACTACCTCTGGTGAGTGCAGGAAGCCCAACCCCTGCTGCAGTCCTCAGGAGAAGGGCTGGCTGGAGTGGGGGCAGAGCAGGAATGGGGGCTTTGGGGAAGGGGTGGAGTGGGGACGGGGCTGGGGCGGAGCAGGGGTGGGGGCCATGCGGCAGGGGCTGGAGCAGCATGCAGCTGCGTTGGGCACCAGGAAATTTGGGGCACCAAATTTCCTGGTGCCCGACGCAGCTGCGTACTTTGTGTATGGGTAAGGACGGCCCTGCATGGAGGCAAGGAGAGGAAAATTCTGTAGAAATAAACAGCTAGATGCTAGACCCATCGGAAGGTTTTACATGGTTACATTTTAGTATAGGGCTTGTTTGCATCACATAAGCACTTCTAAAGAGCCTACATAACCAGTGTCTAGGGCAGCTGTGGCAATGCTGTGTATCCCCTGAGCATTGGCATGATTCTCAACCTCAGTCAGAGTCTGTAGATTCTCTGCAGGGGGAGACCGAAGTGCCATTTCATGGGTGCATACCGTACACATCTGGTCAGAAGGAAGTAACTATCATCACGGGGTTTTAACAGAGCTAGAATCTATAAGGAAAATGATTTTATCAAGTAGCATTAATAATACTCATAATTTATATGGTGTTTGCAGTCTGTGAGGTACTTTATTATTAGCACCATTTTACAGATGGGGGGAAATGGGGCAGAGAATGTACAGGATTTGTCCAAGGCCACTGAGGGAAGGAGCATCTGCACCAGGATTAGAACTCAGGGAGCTGAAGTTTCCTAGCCTTTGCTCATGGAGCGGGATTGTTATTTAACTGTCTTCCTTCCTGACACCTATCTTGCTGTTTCCCCTGCTCTTCAGCGCTACCAAGTCTCACTCACTTGGGAAGGTGACTCAGACCTCGTCTAGGCTGGAGATTTGCCCTGCTTTTAGCTAGCATGGGGCCGGATGTCACGCTCAGCACTGATCTTTCCCTCTGTGGGCAGGTGGAGGGAGGATCTTGGAAAGTTGAGAGTAACCCCTAGTGTAGGAAGGCCTGGCCAATATTTGCACAGGAGAAGCTTACCCCAGTAGAAGTAATGGTGGTGCCTATCTACACTAGGGGTTGCAGGAACACTCCTGGCTGTAATTGGGGGGAAATGCCTTGCCAAGGCTTGAATCACATGGGGTTCACTTTAAGGCAGTTTTTAAAGTCTCTCCCTCATGATGGACTTTGCTAGGGGCTTTTCACAAATAGGACATTTAAAATCTTTTTCATCATGTGCTGGGCATCTTTCTCATGTAAATTTTCCAGGTTGAGACAGAGCCCCTGTTGCAATTTAATAGCTCCAAGAAAAATGATTTCACTGAGGATGAAAATATCCCCTCAACATTCCGGCAAGCCCTATCTAGTAAATTTCCCTTCCCTCTTGTGTCTTTTCCAAGCCCTCCTCAGTTTCAACTCTTTAGAAGGAAGTCTTCTCCGTGCCACGTGACATTCATTTTAAGGAAGTGCCCTTGTTCCCGATGAGAAAGGATTATGCTGTGTTCTTGTTTCAGCAAGGCTTTTAAGGTTTCACATAGCATGTACACATACACACATGAGCAAAATCCTTCATCACCAAGAGCAGGAAGGAGCCTGTAAACGTTGCTGCAGAATCACTGCTGAATTCCTCCTAATGAGGCTTGCAAGTCTGGAGGAAGAGGGGAAAAAAAGGCAGGCACACCCGCATGCCTCCCTCCCTCCCTCCCCTGGTCTTAGACTGGAACTCACGATATCTGGCCTCCATTCCCAGGTGTGTCAAAGGCTTCCTGTTTGATTTTGCACAAGTCACTTAATCTCTTCGCTTTTTAGTTTTTCCAGCTATAAAATGGGGTAATCCTTCCCTACCTCACAGGAGTGTTGTAAGGATAGGTCCTTAAATGTCTGGGAGAACTTAGCTACTGCTGTGATGGGACCCATCTAGGTATCTGGAGTGATGGAAACATTCCCAGACATGTATCTAATAGAAATTGATGGTGATTGATACATTCAGGGGGTGGGGAGGGACAACAGTCAAGAACTTAAGATTTCAAAAATAACTACTAGTACTCAAAGCACCAAGAAATCACTGATTCAGGTTACTGTACTGGGGAAAGCAAGCAACTCGGTATTTGCGTCCCCCCTACTTTCCTTATTCTCTTCCAGCAGCTCATAGATTTTCATAGCTTTTAAGGACAGAAAGCTTTGTTTCCTTAGAACAAAGGTCATCTAGTCTGACCTCCTATGTTACCCAGGCTATTAAATTTCACTCAGTTACAAATAATCGGGCTCAGTATAGGCGTGTTTGTCTAAAGCAGATCTTCCAAAAAAGGCATCCACTCTTGATCTGAAGACACCAAGAGACAGAGAGTCCATCACTTCCCTTTGTACTTCGTTCCAGTGGTTAATCACTCTCACTTTTAAAAAATTGTGTCTAACTTGATTTTTGTCTGGCTTCAGCTTCCAGCTATTTGTTCTTGTTTTGCTTTTCTCTGTTAGATTAAAAAACCCTTTCATACCCAGTATTTTCTCTCTGTGAAGGTAATCAAAGCACCTCAGTCTTCTTTTTGATAAACTGAACAGATCAAACTCTTTAGCTCTCACTGTAAGGCCTTTATCTCTGGTCTTCAGTCATTTTTTGGCTCTTTTCTATACCCTCTAGATTTTTCAACATCCTTTTAAAACTATGGACACCAGAACTTGACACAGTATTCCAGTACTGGTCTCAGCAATCCCAAATACAGAGGTAAAATGATCTTCTACACCTCACTACTCATTTCCTTTTATACCTTATGTCTTTTCTTCACAGTATTTCCTTAGAACAAATTTGCTATAACTGTTCATCTTTAGAAAATGTTTCCATTCATTCCCTACGCCCACAAATCTCTTTTTTTTTTCTTTCTGGACTCTTATGGTACTTCTCCCAATGCACGGATTTAAGTATGTGCATAAGTCTTTGGAGGATAAGGGCTTTATTTCATTTCTGATTTAGGGTGACCAGATGTCCTGATTTTATAGGGACAGTCCTGATTTCTGGGTCTTTTTCTTACATAGGCTCCTATTACCCCCCACCCCCGTCCCGATTTTTCACATTTACTGTCTGGTCACCCTATTTCTGATTTGGTCTTGCCGCCTTTCTCCCCATCCTGCCATGAGATCTGTACAGACACTTACACCTGCTTGGAGTCCAGCTGAAGTGATTAGGGTTCTGCATGAGTCTGTCCAAGTGGATCCAATTGCAGGATGGGGGTGGGTGGGTGGTCTTTGTCCTCTCTCCCTTCCATTCCAATTCTTGATTTAAAGAGACTTGAGCCTGGGTCCTGCTCTCCCTCCAGCTCAGAGTGAGATGAGAACCTTGGCTCTGATCAACTGGATAAGGAATATAAAGTGATGGTTTTCATTCTTCATTATGTTTTGGCAGATGCAAGCTGTCAGTTTGCAACAGGGGCAGGATCTCAGTTGGGGTTTGTTTGAGATTTTTTTAAATGGTGTCTCAGCGAAACACACACACAAAATCCTACATCACCATAAAAACAACCCCCTCCCCCCAACCCAAAACCCCTAGCTTTGAAAAAGAATCCACAGCCGGACAGTCTCCCTTCGTCCTGGGGTTAGCTTTTCAGTCTGTAGTGGTTTGGTTGGTGTGTTTTTGTTAGGGGGTGAGGATTCATTTGCTGGATGTGCTATTTTATGTCATGGCCTGTGTGCTCTTAAACCTGGCGCCAGGGGCCTGAGAGACTGCAACAAAGGCCACCCAATCCCTTCAGCCTGGCCGTGCTCTGGGGGACAGGGACAGTGTCCCCCAGTTTGTCCCTACAGCACTGAGCACCTGCAATAGGAGGGATAATATTGATATCTGCCCAGTGAACGAACCCCCCCCTCCCCTTACAAAATCCGCGAGCTGCTTTGTCTCTGACCCACCCTGACTGACACGACGCTAACCCCCAAAGGTCTCCGTGCCAACGCGCCCGCCTTCCTTCCCCTCAGGAGGCTGAGCCCCGCCTCCCACCCCGTGCTGCGGACCCAGCCTGGCCGCACGCGCGCAGCGGCTCGGGGCCGAACAGGTGGGTGCCGCGCGCGGGCGCGCGGGCTGCTCCTTTAAGGGCGGGTTTCCTGCGGCGGCCAGAGAGTCACCGCTGATCGCTGGCGAAGGAGGAGGGCGGGCGAGCGAGCGAGCGAGCGAGCGAGCGGGCGGGGGGGGGGGAGAGAGAGAGTCGCGTCACGTGAGCTCAGTCTTGTGACTGGCCCGAGCGCTGGGAGCCGCCGCGGCAGCGGGCACGTTGCTGCTGCTGCTGGTCCGCCTGGCTGGGGGCGCCTGGGCTCCGTTCCCCCCGCGGATGCGCTGGGTGCGGGGGCGGCTGGCTTGGCGGAGAGACCCTCGCTAGCGGCTCGCTTCCCCCCCCCTCCGGCCGGGGGGCGGCACAGGGAAAGTTGGGCGCCGGGGCGCTGCCTCTTCTCCCCCCGCGGGGTCTCTGCGCTGCTCCCCCCCCCGCCGCGCCCCAGCATGGACAACAAGCCTCTTCTGCAGGAGCGGCCCCCCGCCTACACCCCGGCCTCGCAGGGGGGCGACTTCGGACAGAGCAACTACGGGGCCATCCCCCCTCCTCAGCCGGGCTTCCAGCCTCCTCCGCCCTACCCCTACCCCAGCGCTGCTGCCGCCGCCGCCGCCCCTGCAGGTGGGTCGCGGTCCGGGCGAGGCCCGGAGCTGGGCGGTGGTGCCAAGGGCCCTGTTTTGAGTGTTAAGCGGCGTGCCCCTGGCTCCGGCCCGGGCAGGGTGGGGATGTGAGACGCAAAACAAACTTTGCGGAACTCTGCGAGGCGCAGCGCGCAAGCCCCGCCGCGGTGGGCTTGGTGTGTCGCTCCACTCCGGCGGGGGGTGTGTGTGTGTGTGTGTGGGGGGGGTCTTTCTGGCGGCTGTTGCCGTGTGCGAGTGAAAAACTAACGTGGAAAGGGGAAATGGGTTACTAAAGCTTTGCAAGCAAATCCTCCCTCTTCCCTTCCTCTCCCCGCCAATGAAACGAGTCATGGTAAGCCCGGGAATTGCCGTGCAGAAGGCAAGTCTGCAGAAGCCTCTCTCTCGTTGGCTGGGCTTGCAAGTCGAACAAGCTCTTCTGTTGAAATCGAGTTAAATATCCTACATTGGCCGTGCCAATAGAAGGGCTGGTTGCTGGAGACACTACCTCTCTTGGAAAAAGTTTTGTGGCATGTCATACCAAAACCTAGCTGCTTGTGTATGAAACCATGGCATTGGGCTGTAGCAGGAGAAATTCACAGTCTCTTTGCTAAACGGTTGTGTGCCACTTCCCCGTAAAAACCGTATGTTTGCCCTCAGTGACTTGGTTAATACTCAAGCTGGAGTAGAAAACAGGTTGGTCAGGAGTACCAGATGTTATAAAAGCTGCTCTCTTCTTCCCACTTAAGACTGATTGTAGGGCACAATGTGTGTCCTTTTTTATTTACCTAGCTGTATTTGTGTTCTGCTGTCATTAACTGCTGAGATACTGTATTGCCATTATTTTGAAGAGGGATGGAATTATCAGGACTTCATACAAAGATGCACACATTAACACTTGGCATTTGACTTCCTCTTCCCAAAGCTACAATTTACCATGCACACATTCCCTCTGTTCCTCTGATTAAATGCGATGTTTTCTAATGTAAATGTCCCTGGAACTGAGTGTAACCCTTTCTGTTGACTATGAAATTTAGCATGACTTGGATCCAGTTAAAGAAACAAAACTAGACTACAGTATTGGCAATTTCTCAGTGGAAATTCTCCCTATCCCCACCCCCCCCAACATTTGAGGAAAAACTAGTGTGTCAAGTAGGTACTTAACCCCAGGTCCTGTAAAGACTCAAGCATATACTTCATGCATTGTGAGTAGTCCCAAGTGACTTCAATAGGTCTATTCACAGTGCATAAAGTTAAGTACGTGCCTTCAGGCCTGGGACCATAGACATTTGATTACCATTTACTCAGTCACAGCACGCTCACCCCCAAAAAACCCAAGAATTATTTTTGACTTTTTCTTTGCTAGTACACTTAATGGATTTCCTGTGATTCCGTAAATTAAATGTTTTTTGCCCTTATTCATTAAGAAACTCCCCAAAACATCACTACTTGGCTGGTGTAAGGCACCTCATCGTCTGATGTCATAATAGCCCAGTTTCTCTATATGGCAGGATATGTCATTGCATAGTCTCTTGCTAAACAACAAGCTTGTAATTGTTGTCGTTGCATTTCTGAGGCTTCTGTAGTAATGATTTGTAAAATAGTTTATGCTTTCTAAATATAGTTTTTAGAACATGCACAAGCTTGCTGGCTGGGTTGGGTCTTCCAAGCAATTTCATTTATCAGTTTTCAAGATTTCTCATCCATTTCCTTAGTTCTACCTCTTTCTCTCCACTCCTGCTATTGTATATTAGTCACAGTTTAACTAATGTGGAAGTTTTCAGCCTGGCAGCCAGAGAAACACTGCATCCTGTCTCCACCAGTTTGGATGCCTAAAACTAAAAATTGTGACCTTTTTGTTCAGTTAACTGTTTTTTCATCCTCTTCTCCAGTAACATTAAAACAAAATCTTTGAAGTTAATTATTAGCCTTATGTACATTTTAGACTGTGAAATTGTATTAGGTATTCAGGCCTATGAAACAATTTTGCAAAGACGTGCTAATTAGCATGTCCTCTTCAGAAGGATTTGTTTTAACTCTATCTCTGATTCAAGTTCTGGTATGTGTCCTCCCAAGTCCTGAGGAATACACCTTTGGGGCCACAGTCTTGTCTCATACAATGAATTTTTTTAAGTGTCTTATTCAGATTACAGTTCTGTTGCTTTGTTTATGTTAAGCAGATCTTGGGCCATATCTAGAGACTTCTGTTGACATAGTATGTTGGCCCCTGGATGCGGGGGTGGGAAGGAAGAGGAAAGAAGAGATGCTGTGCTGTTATAAACCCTTAGTGTAGGAGTGGGCAAACTTTTTGGCCTGAGGGCCACATCAGGGTTGTGAAACTGTATGGAGGGCCGGGTAGGGAAGACTGTGCCTCCCCAAACAGCCTGACCCCTATCCACCCCCTCCCACTTCCTGACCTCTTACTGCCTCCCTCAAACCTCTGATCCATCCAACCCTGCTCCCTGTCCCCTGACTGCCCCAACCCCCCCCCCCCCCCAACAGGCCCCCTGGGACTCCCTCGCCTATCCAACTGCCCCCTTACCATGCTGCTCAGAGCAGCAGGAGCTTGCAGCCACCCCGCCTGGCCGGAGCCAGCCATGATGCCGCGCTGCCTGGCAGGAATGGCAGGCCAGACCACAGGCAGTATAGCAAGCTGAGGCGGCGGGGGGGAATGATAGCAAGGGAGGGGCCGGGGGCTAGCCTCTCCAGCCAGGAGCTCAGGGGCCAGGCAGGACGGTCCCGCGGGCTGTAGTTTGCCCACCTCTGCCTTTGTGTATGCATGGTAAAGCCAGCAAAATTGTGCTTTTGCTTATATAGTTTGTTTTGTTGGGGAGGGGGTTAGTGGCTGGAATAAGCTATAAAGCACAGTTTTGCTGGTATAAGATATGTACACACCAAGAGCTCTTTGCCATTATAGTTATACTGTACCAGCAAAGTGCTTCTACTGTAGAATTGACCCTATGATACCAAGTGTCTTTCTGTTGTGGAAAATGAAATCTACCTTCCCAAGTTACCATTGTCTAAGGAATCATTGTGTCCTTTACCTGTTTTTTTAAAAAAAAAAAAAAACACTTTATGACGAAAGGTTCACTTGCATTTCTGTTTGTTCTAGGATATGCTGCACCACCACCACAGCATAACTATCCTAATATGTACACCATCATTCAACAGCCAGCTACCACCACCTCCGTTGTAGTGGTTGGAGGTTGCCCTGCCTGCAGGTACAGTTCTCTCCAGTTGTTTTTCAGCGTTTTAAAATAAATTACAGATCTCTGGCCTTGAAACCATAAACATCTTGGTTTTAAATATCAAAATGAAATTAGTTGAATATTTATATATAAAGTAGTGGTGGGATGTTGTCAGTCATCCCATTCAGCCGTAACACTGGAATGAAACTTACTGTGTTTGGTGATGACCATAGTCCCTTTTGTCACCTACCCTTGCCATAGAAAGGACTCCTACATGATATCCACATGTGGGATCCTAGTCAGCTCTGTTGATTTTTCCTTCTCTAGGTTGATGAAGAAAACCTGGGATTTTTCCTTCCCTTTTACTTACTTAAACTATGGCTGAAGTAATGGGCAGTGCTCTCTTGGCAGGGGTGGTTTCTTGTTTGTATTGGTACAATATTGATGATTCTAGGAGTGTGGAAGTCCGCTTGCTGCGGAAGAGTTGTCAGATTAAAAACATAGGGGGCTTGCAGCAAGGTGTTAATCCAAGATAGAGCCTGGGAGTCAGAAAAGATTAATTGCAAGTTCCTCCACTAATTAATAAGACCAAACGCCCTTTTTATTATTATTTATTATTAAACCACTGTTCTTCACTGAAGAGAAGTTAGGATGCTCTAAAGAAAAGGATAGAGAATACTGGACATATGCCACCATATACATTCATTATGCTTCCTCTCCTGGAATTCCGCATTCTGTTCTGGTCAGCCCAGCTCCAAAAGAATATGAGAGGGGGCATATTCACAACAGGTGATGAGATCAGATCATTTCTGAGGTAAATCCTGGGCTTTCTTTATGATCTTTATAACACTTGCAGCTGTGGGGTGCTGAGCTCCTTCAACTTCCACTGAAGTGCATGAGAGCTGTACTTACAGGATCTTGCCCAGGAGCAGCACCTTGCAGGATTGGGCCTTTATTCAGAGATCCATGCTTAGGAGATGGACCCATCAGAATAGCACAAGTGGTATCAAGCACTGTTGTGCTAGAGTAATGCTCTAATGAGTCTCAACACAGTAATGAGATGATATGAATGAAGCATCCTCTGGCCTTTGTGGAACGGAATTGTACTGTGAGGAGTCAGAGCCTGCCTTCTAAGTCTGACTTCTTCCTAGAAAGGTGGGTCCAAAAGATGGAGGCTCTTAGAATGCTGTGTAAGGGCTGATGCTGTTGAACTGCATCAGTTTAGAGTGAAATTGTAACAGCTAGATAAAGTCAGGCTAGATATTAAATGCACATCTTTAACAGTGAAGGTAACTAACCATTGGACTGCTTAGTTGGGAACGTACGTGGTGCATTCTCTGTCACTCCAAGTTCTTAAATCAAGATGGGAGGTCTTTTTAAAAAATGTTGTAACTTAACCAGAAAATAAAGCTTGATAGAATGTCACTTAGTAATTCCTCTGTCCTTTTCTGTATAGGAAGTCAGACAAGAATGATCATAATGGTCCCCTCATGCCTTAAAACCTGTAAATCTGAAAGGGAATTTCACATGAAAATAGTGAATCTTCTGCACTAGATTAAACATCAGTGGCCTCTTACAGATTTTTATACAGTTCTTGTTTCTCTTTCTGTTGGTAACTCGCTCAGCATGGTATAGAGGATTCCTTGAAAGCTTCAGATCTGAAAATGTAACCTCTAGCGGAAAATCCCTCTCTAGGCAGTGGAACTTACTTGAACACCATCCTTGTGCTGAGCATTGCTCAGACTTTTGGAGGTGATCACTGTTTGGTCCAGATGTGTGGTATACTGGTTGGTGCAGATTTGATAAAATGAAGCAGTCTGAGCCTTGCAGAAATCAGTGTTAAGTTTTTGCTTAAATAGAGTCCCTCTTCTAAAGTGCCTACTTGCCTCTCTGATGGACACATCCAATGTTCAGCATGCTGCTTTTCCACTGTCTGATTATTCTCTACAGAGGATAGGAGCAAGAAATTTTAGCTTAGTCTCCTCTGAGGTAGGATCCTGAGAGTCCCTTTCCTTCAACTCCTCAGGCTCTGTTTCAGCCCACAAAAATGATTGGGTTGAGAGGGAGAATATATTTACTCCAAGATACAATGATTACTCTACAGGGCCCTTTTTAGCTTCTGTAAGAGGCATACTCAATTGTAGGAAGTGAACCGTTGGGACCAGTAACTGTAGCCAGAGATAGGCTGATGCCATGTCAGCACCTTCTTGGCCTTTTTTTAATGAAGTGCTTGAACTGCTATAGTGTTCCTGGCATCAGAAGTGGTAAAAGCTGTGTAAGTGTCCTGAAAGGGCAGTAGAATACAAAACCTTAACTACTCCTGCTTTGACCAGCTGTGGGATTGATAGTCTTGTATTGGGATCTCTTCAGAAAAGAGGATGGTTGTGTGCAGGGAGAAGGAATGGAAGCTCAGTCCATTCTGGGAAGCATGGAACTTCCACCATGAGACATAAGTGATGCTCTCTTGTCTGAATCCTTTCTGCCTTTAGCTAATTTGGGAGAAGAGTTTTTAATCCTTCACTTTTCAAGGACTGCAGCAATGTTATTCCTAGTTCCTAGGCCTGAAAAATGTATTCACAGAGATGTTGTCTAAGCCAGTGGTTCTCAACTTTTCCAGACTACTGTACACCTTTCAGGAGGCTGATTTGTCTTGTGTACCCCAAATTTCACCTCCCTTAAACTACTAGCTTACAAAACAAGACCTAAAAATACAGAAGTGTCACAGCACACTTACTGAAAAATTGCTTGCTTTCTCATTTTTACCATATAAGTACAAAATCGTGACCCCCCCTCCCCCACACCGGTTGAGAAACACTGAGATAGCATATAGAGCAGTATAAACAAGTAATGGTCTTTATGAAATTTTAGTTTGTACGGACTTTACTTGTGCTTTTCATGTAACCTGTTGTAAAACTAGGCAAATACCTAGATGAGTTGACATACCCCCTGGAAGACCTCTGCGTACTCCCAGGGGTATGCATACCCCTTTTTGAGAACCACTGGTCTAAGTTGGTATGTCTTGGTCTTTCCTTGGTCCTTGAAGATGTTTGGCCCAGTTGCATCTTTTCGGTATCCTAAAGATAGCATAAATTGGCAACAACCAAGTACTGTAGCATATGATGGGTTGGAGAAAGAACCACAAGATCATGATGCTAAGATGAACTGTGCTTTAATACCCTTGGCTGTATTGTTTGACTCAGACTCTAGACAGGAGAAACTGCCACTGATTTTGTTATGTTTAGTACTTTTAGATTTTTCCCTGCAATAGCTGTGAATCTGAGTGTAAAACTGGTGTTAGAGGAGTGTAAATGTGCTCTGATTAATCCAGTAATCTAGTTAGGATGTGGCTTTGGATATTTCACCCATTTTTGATAGTGACTTTCTTAGGAAATCTCATAGTGGGCACACTAATCTTTGTGGGGTTTCCCAGATACTGAACTGTGTGTATTGTGATACACTTGGTACGCTGACTCTGTGCTTGTACTAGCACTACAAATTGGGTTATTGAGGCTCTAGAGACTAGCTTTAAATGCCCTCATTTTGCAGATTTAAGACCCACACTTAAGCATTTTAGCTGATTGTAACTTGTCTGAATGGGAGGGGATGTTGTATCCCATGTGTGTTCATATATTGCACTGTATAGGATGTGGGTAACTAATATAAAATGGTTTAAGGCAATTTTTTTAAAATAAACCATAAATTGTAAATATAAAACCCAAACTCCACAAAGCTAGCTTTCCTTTCATGACACTAAGTTGTGTTGCCGGAAAGGTCCTGCCATGTTAAGAGAGAGACAAAATTATTAATGTTTGTGGATTTGTCTTGCTTGCAGCTGGTGGGTAGGGGAACATAATTTATGATGAGGGTTCTCACTATCATGAGATGAACTAGCATCTTCAGGCATAGCTGTGGGATATAACTTTTTCATCACGGTGTGGGTGTATATGTGTAAATGCTGCTTATCCAAACAAAAGTTGCTCCTACCCAGAACATTGCACTGTCAGAAGCCAGACTTCAGCAAGATCAAATACATACAGTACTTGCCTGCCGTCTGGATATATTTTGAGATCGTATTCTACTTATTGCCACAAGTCTTACTATCCTGAGTGATTATCATAGCATGATGCATTAGCTGCAGGAAGGAAGGACTAAAGGCTGAAATTGTGAAACATGGGTATCTAAAACTAGGCACCTCTCAATAAAAGTGCCCAGACCTTAGAGGTGATCAACATAAGTAGTGTACCCAACTGGCCATAATGTGGTGTGTGTTATACTTTTTAAAATCTGAAATACTGCCACCTTGTGATGGGGATACAGATGCTATTTGCAAACAGTGAGGTAACTCTTGTGCATTTCTTCTCTCACCTTGGCATGGTAGGTCATTCTTTAGTTAGATCTTCAGCAGGATCCAGTGCTTGTGAAGCAATGCAGAACCATTAGTTGCTCAGCAGTGACACTGCAATGCATTATGCTCGTTTCCTAATGCAATGATGGTAGTGCCTAGAGACCACCTTCCCCTTGTGTTAGGCACTGTGTAGGCATAACTGTCTCTCTTCTCCTGTCCTCCCCACCACAACCCCAATATCTAGAACATTAATGAATACTGAGCAGCATGTGTCGTTCTTGGGAATCTGTTGTCAATTAAATCATTTACTGCTTGCAATTGAAATAATGTTCAAGGGATACTGTCAATCTGGTCCTGCCTTTAAACCATTTTATATCCCCAAGAACCGCTTAAAGCTGCAAACTTCACCAATCTAGCTTCTTGCCATGCAGTCACTCATTGGCCCTAACTAAGAAATGCCTGTCTACGTTGCTCCTTGGACAGTGTGCTCCGCGGCATGGGTAGGCAGACAAGCAGTAGCTCTGTTTTGAACTAGCGCACAAAAAATAGCATTGTGGCAGCTTGGGCTAGCTGCCAGAGCACAAACCCACCTGATCCCCCTGGGTGTACGCTCAAGCAGCTAGCCTGGGCTGCCACCCATGCTCCTGCGATCACACCGCAATTTTTAGCGCACTAGCTCAAGCAGAGCTAGTGTGTGTCTCTGTCTGCTTGAAGTTAGAGGTACCTTCCCAGCTGCAGTATAGACATAGCCTTAAATACTCTTCAGTTTCTCTACTTTCTTGGTGCTGCAGTGTTTGGTTGGGACAAACTGAAGGGAATTTATTTCTTTTTAAAACAAATTTTAAGAAAACCAATGCAAGTAATTTTTCTTGGCCTAATGTTTGCAAATGCTTGTTTTTTAAATCTGGACCAGTAGGGGATTCTCTTGGTGGCGTAGAGCTGGGGTTGCCAGCTGTAAACTGCCACCTTGCATTCCTGGGTACAGTGACGGTGAAAGATGTGTGGCTAGAGTACTGCTGTAATCACTCACTACTTAGTGAAATGGCCACTTGGGAGCTGTTGCAATTGGGCAAAAATTTGTGCAGCCTTGAGGGCTGCTTTAGGATTGGGGGATGAGGTAAAGTGGTATTCAAACTGTATTAATCCTCTTCTTTGCTCCCCGACTCCCTGGCCTGTATAGGCTTGTCTGGACTGAAGGATATTGTCCCTTAGGTTTTGGCCCCTTTCACCCAAGGTTTCCCTTAGGTTCACCCAACCTTTCCCTTAGGTTTTGTTGCCCCTTTCACCCAAGTGCCTCCTTCCTGAGAGAAAGAATAATGAAATTGTACAAAATGGCATCTGATTATGAATAAACTCAAGATTCCAGGCTTTTCTGCACGTTTAACATCAGAAAGGACCCACTTTTGTGGCATATCTAAGGAAACTCTATGAATGAAGACTGTAAATGCGTCCCTTTTTCCCCTCAGCAAAAATGCATTTATTTAGATTTAACACAGACTTTCAAAAAAGTGAAAATAGCTATTAAGTAGAAAAATAGGAGCGTAAATTTTTTCTCACATCAGTCCTTTGCTACATTTTGTGGCAAATGTGAATTTCACGTATGCAGTGACTATGTTGACATTGGCAATAATCATGTTATTGCACCTTGTAGGAAGTGAAGTCCCTTTGGAATTCTATTTAAGATTGATGCTGTAACCAGGAACCCAGTAGGAATAGGAGCTGGTGACAGAAGTTGCTGCAAAAACAAGATCCAAATGTGATTGAAAACTAAGTAGCTCACTAAACTGTATTGCATAGCATGCAGTAAAAATGTGCTGTGTTGTGTACACAAATTGCAGAGACCAAATTCATCCCTGTTAAGGGTTAGCAGTGGTGCTCTGCTGTAGTTTGATGGCTGGAGAGGTTAGGACAAGGAACGCGCTAAAGCGTTATGTAAGCTCAAGTAAAAAACCTTGATATGGCAAATCTAGCAGTTGCCATAAACCTGTCATTTGGAGTTGCTGTTCATGACGCAGTTGTCCACCTGGATATTTAAAGTCTTTCCCAATCCTCTAAGAAAACTGCACCAAACACATGCCACTGGTAGAAGCAAGCCTGCTTTCTGAGTGTAGAAAAGAATACAAGGGGGATACTAGCACTCAGTAGGTTCACAAAAGACAGCTGAGCACAGATATTTCTGTATTTCCTGCTAGGATATTCATCCTCCTAGGACTATCTGGTTTGAGAGAAATAAATTTAAACAATTAGATCTCTTGCTAATAAAAATGATTTTCAGACATCTGTCTTGTTAATTGCATGAGTGCATCACTTAATAGGCATTTTATAAAATGCCTCAGAAATTTAGGTCCCAGCCTGTAGTGTGGATGAATTCTTCCTTTGTTCAGTCTGAGCTGATGGAGAAGTTGCTGCAATACATTTTATCCAGGTGTCTAATTGGTGCAGTGTGCACAGGCTTTACCACTGTGGTAATGGGAGCTTGTGGTAAGGAAGAACAGAGCTTTTCACCCACTGGATACGCCTATGAATCTTGCTCAGGACAAAAGTGACCAAAGATCAGCCAAGTTTGGCTGTACACAGGCTAGGTGAAATGAATAGCTAAATCTCAGGCCTGTTCCTAGCAGGCAGGTATCCATCTTGCAAAGATTGTGCTGTCTAATTGGCCCACTTATTGGCAGTCTCTGTTATGAGGCCAAGGAGTTACAGGGGTGGGGATTGACATTCTAGAGGTGGCCTATCTAGAAGGGGGCTCAGCTGTGTCAAAAATCACAATTTTTTGTTTTCAGTACTCGGGATATTCCCTAAAGTATGGGGAAGCCTAGGTAGCACTATCTGTTACAAACTCAGATATTTTGACTGATTAAAATATTCAGCCTAAAAGTGCCAAGTGTGTGTTAAATTGTAGTAACTTTTGTGTACTTGGTATCTTTGATCAGGGCAGCTCTGGCTCTTACAATGTGTTTAAGATGTTAATGTTCAGAGACTTTTCTTTCAAGCTAACATATTTATCAAAAGGTTAATCATTCTCCTCAACGAGCCTTTGAAACTAAATTACTTTTCCGAACCGAATGAGCAGGTGTAGTGTAGCTTAAATGTGAGACTCTGCTGTAGTATAAATCTTCCCTTTTTATTTTTAGACCCTAGGAGTGGTGTCGTTTTTTAAACCACATTAAAGCTGATTATGCTGTAGGACAAAAATTACTTTTGGCTGGATTAATCTTCAGATTGAGTACAGTAACTCTCTGTAATTTATTATCTAAGATGAAGAATAACTTACTGACTAAGGAACGGACTAAAATAGTGGTGTTCTGTAACTCCTTTTAAAAGTAGCTTCCCCTTCTAAACGTAGTAACAGGCTAAGAAAAGACAGTTTGCCTAGGCATGTTCCATCTCTGATTAGGAGATGACCTGAACTAATAAATGCCATGTCAAGTGTCCATGTAGTCAGAATATCACTACAGATAAGCTTCTGTTGTGGGAATTGATCCTGAAATAATTGTGTTATGAGGAAGTCCTCGCAGCATGGTGTGCTCCAGTATGTTCCCCAAGTGGTAAAGTGCCACATGCAACTGGCTTAATTTATAATCCATGTTTCTTCTTTGTCCCTGGCACTTATGTCTTGCTCTCTCACTGATTGGTTTGTCCCTGTGTCTGATGTCTGGCATGGATCAATGAATGTTTCATTTATTGGTAAAAGGTTGTACTGGGCATTTTGCGCTGCCAAAAAATGGCCTCCAAATAACTTTCATGTAGGGGAGAAGGGAGCTTAAAACAACTTTACTGACTGCATCAAGGACATCTGCTTAGTAGCAGAACTGGACTATAGGAGCTGATTCTTAAGAAGATTAATTGTAATAGCTTAGACTGCAGCCTTCAACTCTGAAGTTTGTAGCTGTTTAGGGCTGACCAGAAATACCCTGATTAGTCCTGCTTATGTATTGGTTTAATCGTAGTGTCTGGTTTTTAAGGCTAGCTCAGAATTAGGCTGCTTATTCCCTTTATAATTAAAGGTAATGGCACACAGGTCACAGAGGGGGTGGATGCATGAGTGAGTGGGGGGGGGGGGGGAGAGGGAGAATACATTTATAATTAGCAAAGTGTAGGGAACCAGGAAACTGACATTTCCTGTAATGAAACAGAAAATGCATATATAGGGGATGGGGACAATGAATGTGTGTGAAATCCAAAGATGGCATTAGTGTCATGCTAAGAATGCACAGTCAGGAAATGTCAGAACCTTAAACATAGTGTGTAATTTTTCAAAAGTCATTTTATTTATTGACTCCTATAATGGAGCTCAACATTCTGTTCTCCAGAGGATGCATGCTTGTCCCCTAAAATTGAAGCACCCCAATGCAACAGTCTTTCTAGACAATGTAGGGGCATATCATAGGCCATAAAGTTAGTGTGTGTGATAAGTTGCACAGTTAACCAGGAGGGAAATAGTGAACAGTTGTCTGACTTCCAGAAGTCCTGAGCCAGCTGCTGTTGACTTCAGGGTTGGTGAGTGCTTAGTACTTCTATAAATCTGGTCAGATCCATGTGTAAGTACACAAATATCTCTAACTTCAAGCACCTAGGCTTGCAGTTTTTGGCCCTCTATTTCTGTGTTCCCTCTTTCCCCTTCCCTGTAAGCTTTGTCCAAATAGCTGTGGGTTGCCTGTCTTAATATTTGACACATTAGCTGACTCTCCTCCCAAAAGATGTTCCTTCCAGCTTTGTGTATGTGACAATTACAACACTCTTTACTAGTTGTAATTAAGGAACTGGAACAGAATTGGATTACAGTAGTGGGAGTCAAAGGGCACTGGACCCATGGCAAAGATGTCGCAGTGAAAGGGCTAACATTGTACACAGACCTTTCCTCCTGTTACGTGTCAGGAGATGGATGTTAAACTCCACTCCTCCTTCCAAGAAACATGCTGTTGAGTTCCTAATCCCTAGTCATACAGTTTCTCTCAGCTGTGTCCTGTCTCATAGACACTGTTTCTTAAAGCTGACTGCTAATGGCCGTGCTAGTGTAGTCCTGATATTGGCATCTTAACTACAGCACTCCAACCTACTCACAGCCAGTCTGGCCAATGCTCAGATGTGTCAGTGTCTTGCTGTTGGGACTGCAATGGTGGGAAATCTTAAGTCTTGTGTAGACAAGGCCCTTTATGTTTTAAAATAAACAAAAACAACCCTGCTGTGAAGTGCAGGAGGCTGCATTCTGCTGCTGTTGAGTAACGCCTTCCGTGACTTCAATTAGGCTGCAGCAGGCCAGTTCTGTAGCACTGTGCAAGTGCAGCAGTTGCATTTGTTAATTACTCCATTTTAAACTTCCTGCTTACAATAAAAGGGCAGTCTGTCCCTTTTACCCCCCTCCCCCCCCCGTCTTGGGCAAAACCACAAGGTCTGAAGGGTTCTTTAGAGGGACTCTTTTTAGAGATGTCTGTTGTCCACCTGGAATGCACTCTTGGTGTGGATGTGCACTGGATGATTTTTTGCCCAGCAGCATCTGTTGGGGTTGTGCCTGTGCCCTAGGTATCATCTTATCCTCCCTCTTCTCCCCACCCCCTGCTCCCCAGTGGAATGAAGGGCAAAGAACAGGCCCAACCATTTTCCTCAGTTCCTCTGGGATTCTGTATTGGCGAAGGAATTGGACTCAGTAGTAGTGGGGAAGAAGGCTGGGTAGTGGAATCCATGTGGGTGACCTTATCTCTAAGAGCCACACTTGCTCTAAGGGAAGCAACTGTATTTACTTCTTCCAGTGATTGTTCACGCGGATTCCACCCTTGCTGACTTAACAAGCAGTTGTCTGTTTGCTTGGAGGTGGATAGTAGGAGTTCTGATTTACACAACGGCTGCAGGACAGCCTTACCAAAATGGCCATCTGATCTAGAAGCCTCTACCAAAGAACAGTGTCTTGTAAGTATGTAGACTGAGCTCCACAAGCTGTCCTACTAATTTCAGAAATAGGGATATTCTCAAATTGACTACAGAGGCTGCCTGAGCTCTAACTTGGCTAGCTCATAACATTCTTTTGATGATCTCTGTGAGAATATTGCCTGACCTTTTAACTCTATCAGCAGAGACCACAAACAGAGGCTCTCGGTTTACTCCTGAATGATTGTGCTGTTGGTGTAGTAAGGGCACTGTCCTATTACCTTTAACTGTATGAAGTTTGGCTTCCTCTGGAGTTGAATGAGGCTTGGGGAAGAAAAACTGGGAGATGAAAAAATTGGTTAATATGGAACTTGAGGCAATAACTTAGATCAGGCCTGACAGTGAACCACTCCGTATGAAACACAGTAAAAGGGGAGCTCTCCACCCCCTCACCCCAAGGGTCTGAATCTTTTTTTAACCTTCCAGCTGCTATAATGGCTACTAAAAAGGCAGCCTTTGTTAATAGGTGGGATAGGGAACAAGTTGCTAAGGGCTCAAAGGGCCTTTCAACCCTGTTAACACTGTACTGAGGTTCCAAGAAAGAAGGGGCTCCCAAACTGGAGAGGGGGTGGGGAAGCGAGGGACATGCTTGAGTCCCTTAAAGAATCTAGCCACTGTAGGGTGAAAAAACAGTGTGGCCTGGGGTAGGTGAGTAATGTGCAGATATCACTGCTAGATGGACCCTATGGAACTAATAAAGCCTAGATCGTTGCATAGACCAATATTGCTGCGGTTGGTGTCGAGAGACAAATGGTGCTGAGATGCCCAAACAGAAAACGGTTTTCTTTTAGCTTTGTAAGTCGGTTTCGTTGAGGCTTTCCTGCTTTAGAGCAGAATGTTCTGAACTTCAGCTGAACAGCTTCTTTTGGTAGACGGCAGCCAGCCAGCATCCAGGCTGTCAGATGCAACAATGCTGAGACTGGGTCTAGGATCTGACTGTTCTCTGAGGTTGTTGGACAGAGTAGGCAAAGTGATCGGGGGCTGTGTTGAGAGGTTAGCAGCCAGGGCTCCCAGGGATTGCCAAGGAGTCGGAGGTTGGTAGCCCAGGCTTGCTACTGGACTGGAGGGAGGATCGAGCCTTAGCTATGTCTGTCTGTCTTTGCACCAAAGCAAGCTTCCATGCAGTGCTTCTGAGGCTGCTTGGAAAAAGAGGGGCTGATGGAGCAGTGGTCAGGGATTTGCCCTTCATCTGAAAAAAAAGCACACATCATGCCCATTGAGGGGCATGTTGTAAATCTAGCTTCTGCCATAAAGGTGTGAGTCCTGCTACTCTGGGGTAAGGGCCGGGGCAGGATTCTAAACCTACTAACGAACTATGGAAAATTATAAAAAAAAAAATAAAAAAAAAAGGAAAAATTAAAACCCAACTGGAAAACTAGGTGTAAACCTGCCCTCAGGGTCAGCAATTTAAAGGCCGCAGCAGCACAGCTGTAGCGCTTCAGTGAAGCCGTTACCTGTGCTGACCGGAGGACTCCTGTTGGCATAGGTATTCCACCTCCACGAGAGGCAGCAGCTATGTGGACGGGAGAAGCTCTCCTGTTGATGTAGTGCTGTCTACGCAGGGGGTGAGGTCGCTGTAACTACGGTGTGGATTTTTTTCACACCCCTGAGATTTAGCTCTACAGATGTAAGTTTGCAGTACAGACCTGGCAAATAGACCTTGCTGTACCTGCACTGCACTTTGTGCCCTTGGGTTGGGGCAGCCAAGCACCAGGTACTGCGGGTGCAGGTGTAGCCCCACCAGATGCTGCAGGCTAAAAGATTGGCGTGGCACATGTGCCCCAAGGGTGAATCTGTGGGCTACCACTTGAGGGACCACCTTTCCTTCTCACTCTGTTCCCAGGGAGGAAGTGCACTTAGGGGTGTGATGCTAGGAATGCCCCAAATAATTACTGCTAGCATTGCCTCTACTGTGGAAACTTTTTTACTGTGACTGGGTCAGTCAGCTCTTATGTCATGAGTGCTTTCCAGGTGCTGATGTTGAATAACTTAAATGTTCTTTTTTCAGCGTAGCAGCCGTGTTAGTCTGTATCCGCAAAAAGAAAAGGAGTACTTGTGGCACCTTAAAGACTAACAAATTTATTTGAGCATAAGCTTTCGTGAGCTACAAGTGGAAAAACACTAAAGGCATCCAATGAAGTGAGCTGTAGCTCACAAAAGCTTATGCTCAAATAAATCTGTTAGTCTCTAAGGTGCCACAAGTCCTCCTTTTTAAAATGTTCTTGACATTTTAGGTGTTAGGCACATTGTGCTGTCTAAATGCCCCTGGGTTGTAATGCAGTTTGTGAGGTGAGGGGGATGGCTTTTTCCTAAGCTATTCAAGAAACTAAACTTCAGTAGACCCTGTAGGCAACAGAAGAATTGCTTGTGGACTCTGCATTTTTTAGCTCCCCCTCCTCTTTCATTCCATTAGTTTAACTTATACAATAGGTGCTTGTGATTGCTCTTCATCATTAGTGAAACCACACAGTTCAGCACACTGGCTCCTTGCCTGTCAAATAATGCTTTGACACTACATCAAGGCCACTCCTTTTGGCTTTCTTTTGTGCAAGGGAGTCCAAGAGGACACACCTTGTTAAATCAAGTAAGTGCAGTTGCTAAACCTAGGTTATAATTTCAATCTATTTAGTGAAACTGTCCAATTTACTGTTGCCTAAATCTGAAAGTTCAAGGCTTTGGCTGAGATTTTCAGAAGTGATGTCATTTTTTTTTTTTTGGATGCTCGGAGAGAACACTCTGTATTAAAGCCAAGCACTAGAACTGAAAATCCTTATTCTCATTCTCTCTGCTGCCGACCTCAATAGAAAACTAGCTATAGAAAGAAAAGCACTAAACCAAAGACTGACTATAAACCAAAAAAGCACATCCAGTGTGGGAGAAAGTGCAACTTCAACGTGGCCCACCCAAGGGACGTGCATCTGGGCTGGGTGGAAAACGGCAACAGACAGGTCCCCACCCAGGCATTCCTATGGCAAGTTGATAATGGGGATAGGAACAGGAAGCCCGTTCTGAGCACCTGGATTTTTCTAATAGGTCAGTAGCAGAAACCATTGTTGTTAATCCATGCATCTTTGAGACTTATTCCTGTAATTTGTAAAGCCTGCACGTGGGTCTCTAAGATAATAGCCCTGTGTGTATTTGGGCTTTTTAATCAGCATTTCCCAAGCTGAAGTGCTGCTGATGAAAAACCTAATTGATTGCACATGCAAAACTATGAATCTTTTCTTCCGTGGTAATAAGTCTGTCTCTGTCGTCCCACAGTGGTGTGAATGCTGGCATGTAGCTTTATCACTTTTTTTTTTTTTTTGGTCAGAACCCTATGTGATCGATGTCCATAGTCATTTTTTGCATATGACTTGTAATCCTCTTCTTTTTGTAGAGTGTGTTGTGTTCCACATCCTCTTCCCAGAGCAGATCTGTGACCATTTTAGGGAGTGTGCAGACAGTTACAGGAAGCAGACGTACCAAAAGCTTTACAGTAGCATGAAGCAGTAGCTTATTTGAATGTAGCTGGCTTCACTGCTGACTGTACTAGCAGCTATGGAGTACTTGCAGGATCATGTTGCTGTTGGGATGGGGAGATTGCTGTGTGCTCTCTTTCAGGGCCCAGTGAAAGACTGAGCTGTGTTATGTATTGCAGGGAGACAGGACCTTTTTCTAGCTAGACTTTTCATTCAAGAAGTGATGCTTGAAATCAGCCTATCTTCATTGCACTCTTTCCTGGCTATTTCTGGCCTGTCTAGATAATGCTAATTATGTTCCTTAGTAAAATGCTCTGGGATTGATTGGATAAAATTTCCAAACATCATTTGTTCCCATTTTAAAGAGAAACTGAAGCACAGAGCCTGTGTCCAAGGTCACACTGATTGAGTGGCAGATCTAGAAATGGAAACCAGATTTCCTGGAGGCAGGACAGCATTCATGAGGTTGATTCCTACTAAAGAGCTATAGTAGAGCCTATTCCATAGTGCCCTTCGGGGCAACGGAAGGCTTTGGTGTCTGGCAGTATAGATCTGAATGTCACCAGCCATGAGGGGAAATGTGGTGTTTTTTTTTTTTTTGGTTCGTTTGTTTTTTGTGTGGTGTGGCCTGGGCATTCTTGATTGCTTTCAGAGCTTCCAAACTGTGATGAGGACACCTTTATTAAACTCTGCTTTGTCTAGTGGAGATTCCATATCTCTTCTGTGAAGTAGGATGAGCTTTCATGGTGCGATAATACAGAGATTAGAGGTTGGACATAGGCAAGCTGAATTAAGTGGTTCCTAATTTGACTTGGTATATTCTATTGTTGATTAGAATGGTCTCTTGGTTTCCTTCAGAGGTAATAAAGGCTTGTGAGAGCTCCTTCAGCCTAGCTGTCTATGTATGACTTGTGCTCTACTTTCCAGTCTTCATACTTAATCTCTGTGTCTGATCTATGGCGTGCATCTGGGAGTGGGTTTGCTCGCCACTGGATTGCAAAGCTTTAGTGGTTGTAGTGTTTAGACTATCAAGTGTGGTGTGGTACTTTCCATAGCATCTTGCAAACTCGCTTGGTCTCTGAGCTTTTGGGGATGTGCCATCCTGGTTGGTCTAGTTTCCAAATGGGAGCAATGAACACTAATTTCTGTTTGGGACGGGGACAGATACTTGCCCTTCTCCCACTCCAAGCAGTTTAGGACCAGGATGAAGATGAATTGCAGCTGTGTGAATGGGGATGGGCAAACGTTTTGGCCTGAGGGCCACATCTGGGCATGGAAATGGTATGGCAGGCCATGAACGCTCATGAAATTGAGGGTGAGGGCTGTGGCTTGGGGTGCAGGCTCTGGGGTGGGGCTGCAGATGAGGGGTTTGGGGTGCAGGAGGGTGCTCTTGCCTGGGGCCGGGGGTTGGAGTGTGGGAGGAGGCACAAGCTCCAGGCGGCACTTACCTCAAGCAGGACTTGGAAGCAGCAGCATGTCTCCCCTCTGCCTTCTACCTGGAGGCATGACCAGAAACCTTTGCAAGCTGCCCCATCTGCAGGTGCTGCCTCCACAGCTCCTGGATACAGTGGCATGTCCCTCCTCGGGCTCCTACATGGAGGCGTGCTGTTGGCCAGGTGGCTCTGTGTGCTGCCCCATCTGCAGGCACCGTCTCTGCAGCTCCCATTGGCCATGGTTCCTGGCCAATGGGAGCTGCAGGGGTGGTGCTTGGGGTGGGAGCAGCATGCTACGCGCAGGACTGGAGGGGGGGATGTGTCACTGCTTCCAGGAACCACATGAAGCCACGGTACACAAAGAGCTGGGTAAGCCTCAGACCCCGCTCCCTGGCTGGAGTGCCAGAGTGGGGCAAACCCCAGAGCCCGCTCCCCAGCAGGAGCTCGAGGGCCAGATTAAAATGTCTGGCAGGTCATAATTTGCCCACCCCTGGGCTGGAGACTACTTGAACTAACCCTATGGTTTGTGGAGTGGGTATGAGGGCTTGAGCCTGTATCGTTAATTAACCAAACAAGTATTCAGTTTTCTAGGATGATCGTTTAAGTTCTAGTTCTAGATTGAACAGCAATACTTTAAACTATGATTGGAAGATGGAAGAGCCATTAGGTGCCTGTACAACATGGTGGATTAATGCTTAACCTTTGTCTGAAGATTCTAAATTGATTGTCTTTCCTTTTTGCATTGGAAGCTGGAGGAATATGCTGGCATGGTGTAGCTGACTTTTAGGCTTGAAGTGTGCTAGGATGGGCCAAAGGAAGATTAACGATACCCAGTAACAACCCAATCCCTGTTTTTCCCCTTTGGAATTTTGCTGCAGTTTAGAAAAGTGTAAATGCATTGGAAGGAAGCTTGGACACAAATTGCTCTTTGTGCCATTGGAAAATCTTCCCCTAAAGGAATTATGTACAAAACAACTGTTAATTTAAGAAAAATGACTTCAGTACTGCTTCTAACTGTGATATCTCCTTGTCATTTGACTTTCTTCCAGGCAGGAAGATCACATGTCTTAAATAGCAAATTTAGATTTGTTTTTTTGCAAAACCAAAGCAAATCTTGAAAAACATCCTTGTCAATCAGCTGACTACTTAGGAACTAAATACTGAAACCTCATGTGGTCATGTGCAATTTACTAAGAATATTTTCACTAGGACTGAATTGCCAGGACTGTAGGATTTGAAGAGTGGCAAGGTATAAAAATATTTAATAAAAATTTCAACGAAGTGCTTGTGTCCAGTGGCAGGATCAATTTAAAAATAACTTTGATTTAAAATTTGAAAAACATTTTAAATTAGAATTGCATGTTGCCAAATTGGATGTTGAGTACTCATTTCTTTAGTTTCCTGTGAGGTGGGAGGGTCCCAGAGTTTGGGCTGCAGTCCAAGCCAAAACATCTACACTGCAGTTCAACAGGCCTGAGCCTGAGTCAACTGCCACAGGCCAGCTGTGGGGTTTTAATTGCAGTGTAGACATTCCTAAGGGCACATCTGCACAGTGTCAGCTATGAAAGTTAAATTAAATCACTTAAGCCTCCTTGATAATCCCACCTTTCAGTACCTAAACAGGGGTTCAGGAGCCCAATTCTGGTGCTACTATTTTTGCATATTTTATCCTGTGTGTATTTGGAATTGAGAAAAGTTCACAATAACTAATACTGAATGGTTAATATTTCATTAACACTGAAGCAACTTGCTTTTGAGGTGACAGATTTTATGCCACTAAATTTTTTTAACAAAAGTACAATTTGTCCCTGATGCTATAAATATACATATGTTTAACTAAGCAGGTAAATAGTCCAATTTGAAATCAGTGGAACTATTCCTGTGAGTAAAGTTACATGTCTATTTGAGGCCTCAATGAGTCGGTAGTAAAGTTAAGAATGTATACAAGAAGTGTTTATCGTGTCAGAACTTTTAACTAGCTACATTTTTGTTTTATGTAGAATAGTCTGGTAAATTAAAATGAGGTCCTACTAATGGTACTGGTGTTTTTTTTAAAATTATAATGTAGAATAAAATTTATAACGAACTAAAGTTGCGATTAGCACACTTTCAAATTAACTTTACAAAGCCTCAACTTGAGTTAAAATTTAAAAAAAATATATTTTAAATCACTTCACTGTTACATATGCTAAACTGTGATATGTTTAAGGCTTTATTTACATATGTGAACCATAAGCCTCCCTAAAACAAAGAGGGAAAGAGCATCTGACTAAGCTTTCTGATACTGTGCAATTTCATTTTGTTTGGGAAGACCTTTTTATGGATGACAGCTGGACTGCTCACACTGGCCTGAAACTTTTGCATAAATTATCATCTTGGATGATGATTTTTTTTATAGCTGGTCACATAGGGTGGTGGACACTGGTGCCTTGTTAGCTATCAAAGCAACAGTTTAAAGCCAAACTGTAATGAAACTCTGCACTGAACAAATAAACACCTGGCACAAGCTGCTTTAAAATCAACATGTTACAGCAGAATTGTTTTGATAGTATCTGCTCTAAATGAATTATGCGCTTAGTCACATGCTGCTTTTTAATAATGCCCCTAATTATGCAAAGATTTAAGCATGTGCATAACTTTAGGCCCCACTACTCATGTGTATGTAAGTCTTTGCAAGCCTGGGGCCTACACTTGTTTCTCATTTTAGTTGCCCTGCATTGATTATGATTGTTCCTGAGCAGCGACTTGACCTCTTCTCGAGTATAACTGTTTACACTTTCTCTGGCTTTGTTATGGCAATGTCTAATCCATATCTTTAAATCAGTTCAGTTTGATTAAGAGTCTGGCATGCAGGCAAGCTTCCCACCCACATCCCCACTCTACCCCACTAATGTCACTTACCTCGAATTAGCCCTCATGGATCAATTGCACTAACCTTCTTTGGGGAGGAAAGAAGGTTGTATGGCTAAGGTATTGGACTGGGACTGGCGAGATGGAGGCTCAATTCTGTGGATCTGCCATGAATTTACTGTTTGACCTGGAGCAAGTTACTTAAGGGGAGATTTTTTTCAAAGACACAAATGGCGGTTAAGAACATAACTACCATTTTGTGACTGAAATCTCCCCCTTAATCTCTGCCTCAGTTCCTGATCTGTAAAATAGAGATCTGCCTCTTCCCACCCCTTGTCTGTGTATTGAGCCCTCTGGGCAGAACTCTCTATGCGTACATGGTCTGCCACAATGAGGCCCCCCCCGTAGGACATTCCTGACCAACACACGGGTCTGTTCTAGTCTTGCTTCTGAGATACTGTTGCGTAAGTGCAAAACATGTAATAAGTACACCCTATCCTGGAAACTGTGCTGCAGTGCCTATGAGAATTTTTTTCAGCTAGTGATGGTTAGGTTGAGGGATAGATGACAATACTTGACTCTAACAAAATCCAAATGTATGGATTTGATTGCCTCCATGCTGTTTGTCGCTTACTCGAAGCTCTGTAGAGGAGGAATCTTGCCCCTTTGTATAGTTCGTAGCACTGTAGGGCCCTGATCAGGTTGGCTGTTTGAGAGATGCTCCAGTAGTTTTAAAAGGAATTATTCTGGGGGAGTTTTAGGGCCTGTGTTATACAGGTCTGACTAGATGATCACAATGGTCCCTCCTGGCCTTGGAGTCCAGGAGTCTGTGGTTGGTTTATGGGTTCTATTGCAATATAAATATATTTAATTACACGCAAAGTATATTCAAAGAGTATTAAGGTTGCAAAGTCACGGGCTCATAAATTAGGAAATGCCAGAACTGAGGCTGCCTGTGCAAACTTAATCTGGTCTCTTTGTGCTCCTGCATTATGATAGATTTGTTAATTAGATGACAACTGTTTTTTCCACAGGACCCCTGCTTTATTCAGTGCAGAGGATGGACAGTGTTGAAATAATGAGCAGCTAGTCAATTTTTTTTCCCCCTCATTCAGTAGATGGCCCCATGCCTTGTTTACTGCACTCTACTCAAACCTGGCTCGGAAGACTGAATTATTAATTTCTTCATGAATTTTTTTCCATGGTGCTCACCCCTATGTTATCCAAGTACTTCATGAACTATTTTTCACAAATCTCTTAGATGAGGGGGTTTTTATCCCCATTTTATAGATAGATTACGGTCAAACATTTCGAGTAATTTTGGGTGAGACACCTAGAATTTGTTCTCTCCTCCCCTCTCCCCCCCCAGTGTACTTAACATTATAGAGCCAGGGTTCTCAACCTCTTTCTTTCTGAGGCCATCCCAACATGCTCTTAAACTCCATGGCCCACCTGTGCCCAAACTGTTTTTCTGCATATAAAAGCCAGGGCTAGCATTGGGGGGTAGCAAGCAGGGCAATTTCCCAGGGGCCCTGCAAAGTTAAGTTGATCAAGGTTTGGCTTCAGCCCCAGGTGGCAGGGCTTTGGTTTTCTGACCTGGGCCCCAGTGAGTCTAATACTGGCCCTGAAACCTGCTCGTGGTCCCTCAGGAGGGCCCAGACCCCTGGTTGAGAACCACTGTTATAGAGTCAGGCACAGCTCTCATTGGCTTGCAGCTGTGAGTGCTCAGCGTTTCTACAATTCAGACCGTAGGCTCTGAAGGCCAGCACTGTAAAAAGTTTGGCTTAAGTGACTTGCCCAGCATCACACAGGAATGCAATGGTAGAGAGAGAATCCAGGTCAGCATGCAACTTTAACCATCAGAATATTCTCTCTTTTCTTCTGTGATCACCTGCCTCCTTCACTGCATACCTTCCAACTTCCTCAGTAAATGAGGCAGGGAGTCTATGGACAACCACCTCCTTTATACAACTGATACATCCCCAGAGCAATGTTTCCTGTGCACTGAAGGAGGCTGGGGTCCTGTGGAAAAAAGTGTGTTGTAATTAGACTATTACAAGGCATACTGATAGGAAGCCCAAAATACAGTTACACAAACAGGAAATGCCAACATTAACCTTAACTTTAAATGCTTGATATTTTTTTTTCAACCTTACAGTTCTTTGTATACACAACTACATTCAACTCCCTAGCTCTGAAGCAAACTGAAAAAAAAACAAATTCCATTGTATTGCACCATTTTGACACGCACGGTTCATTACCAGGGTTGAAGCTCTAGATTCACCTCACAGACCTCTGCCAATTGAGCAAATGGAGTAACAGATAACAGTAGTAGCTTTGTGGAACAGCACTGGAGGGGGATAAGATACCTTGCCGGTGGCTTTTACAGATATTCACTAACAGCAGAGGAATGGTAAGACTTGGAAATCTTGGCTTCCATGGGGAGTGTGTTGTAGTGGGCATAGACTCTTCTGTCCATTTCTCCAAAGCTTGATCCCTTTTGTCCTGTCCCATCTTTTCCCCTCCTCTGGCTCCTTGTCCCAGTGTCCTTACCCATCCAGTCCAGTTTTCCCCCTGCATCCATGCTCCTTATCTATTCTTTCCCCACCCTGTTTTCCTCCTTGGCTCTCAATTCCACTCTCTCCTCTCCTTCAGTTCCCAGTCTACCATTTCCCTCCTTGGCTCCAAGCCCTGTCAGCCTCCAGTTCTCGTCTTCCCCAGGTTCCTTATCCCAGTCGTCTTCTACTTCTTCCCTCCCCCGGTCTGGCAATTGCAGGCATCCTGAAGGGCAAGGAAACAGCTGCTTAGGCCTAGGCTGGAGCATGCCCAGTGTGGACAGAATATTTGGGGACTGTCGCTGCAAAGGTCTAGCAAGTTTCTACTAACCACATGAAAACTGCAGGTTTTTTCCTTCTCTCCCCCCCCCCCCAAAGGTTGGTAACTTGGTCAAAATTGGGCAGATTTTCAAAAGGCTGGCAACAGGCACATCCTTAGCACAAAGGCAATCCAGTGTCAAATGTCAGGTTCCTGCTCCAAAACATGAGAATGCTATAGCTTCTCAAAGAAAAGGTCCTCCAGAATTTAACATGAGGGGAAAACTTATTTTTCCTTGTTCACAGGAACAGCTGAACCATTTTGGCTGAAATTTCCCAGAACAATTCAACCTCAAGCAGACACCTGACATGTAAAATTTCAGCCCAGAGAGTTAATTTGGCCAATTTATAAGCAACTGAAAACACTTCTTATAAACTGCGGGAAAACTTTAACAGGAAGAGCTGCCAGCTGTGCCTACAGTGTCAGCAGGCATTTTGTGACTTAACTCTTTTTCTTTCCTCCTACAGAGTTGGTGTATTGGAGGACACCTTCACCTGTCTTGGTGTCTTGTGTGCCATCGTATTCTTTCCCATTGGAATTCTGTTTTGTCTTGCTCTGAGGCAACGAAGATGTCCTAACTGTGGGGCAACTTTTGGTTAAGGGATCAACCTGAACAGGCTTATGGAGGCCACATCTATTGTAGTACTTGTTTCTAATGTAAATGTCATGTACAATCACTTTATTTGATTATGCTACAGACCTGTTTTGTAAAGTGTGATGAAATTATAGTCTTGCATGTGATAAACGTAATCGGTTTTATGAGCATGTGCATTGCAAAACATGAAAACCCCCCTTGTTTCCGTGTTGAATGGCATCTTTAAACTTAAATAAAACTGCTTCTCTTTTTGCAATCTTCACAATTTGTGGCAAGGCTGAATCTTGTATCAACCTATTCTTTCATGTCAGCTGGTTCTGTGTATGCACACTTTCAGCATGTACCTTTTTGTTTAAAAAAGGTTAATCACTAATGTCCTTGGTGTTAATAGGCAGATTAAAAACCATAAACTTTGTATGCATACAGTCATCATACTAGCTGCAGTGTTGTGAAATTCCAGAGGTTTAAAGTAAGAGAAATCTAGAAAGTAGCGATTCTAATCATAGAAGTGATCTATTGTTCTGGAGACTATTGGGGCAGCTTGGGACTGAGGACCAGTGCTGGTCAACGTTTTTTTTTTCAAATTTTTGAAAAGGGTGGAGGGAAAGACTAATACTCATGTCAACTTCTTGCATTTTTTGACCAACTATAAAGCTGGTCCAAACTTCTTGAAGTCTCAAATCATGTTTTTGGATTTTTGTTTGGACTAGCTCTGACTATATGCTCCACAGGATACAGAAGTACTAGAAACTTATTTCAGGAAGGGAAGGTATGTAGAGAGATACTAACCTGCACAAGTTGGAAAATTCTGGGGAAGTTCAAGACCCTATTTAAAAATATGCTGTTGTATTTTCTCACTTCAAAGACCTGAAGTCTCTCGGAATACTTTACAAGAAGTAGAAAAAAGATGAGACCACAAAATAGCAACTGAAGGACTACAAAAAAAATCTGTTAGATGTGAGTAACAGAACGGATATTCACAAATATGGAGGTGGAGATAATACAGCAGTAAATAGATCTATTAAGAATGGTATGCAACTAATGGCACTACTTTTTAGAAATACATAACCTAACCTGTCTAAATCACTAAGAAGACATTGTCAAAGTTTGGTATGGTACTCTTCCATAGAGACTCATGTTGATGAAATATACCCTAAAGCATTAAAGCTAATGAACTTGCTTGTACTACGGAAATCCCCCTCCCGACATACACAGGATGAGGTGCAGTACCAGAAGACATGAAGCAAGTGTAGCAATGACTATATATATAATTTACATTTTCTAAATAGGAAAAGGGGTAACTTACCTCTTCCTTATTGCAACAGAATGCACAAAAGAAAATTGGACATGACAATGCAGCCATGAAGATGTAAAAACTTGTCTGGCATGATCTGATCTATTTTAATCTCTGAAAAATGGTGATTTGAGCCAATATCAAATGCTTTCAAGTTACAATCTTGCAAATCTCATTGGCTTGCTAAGTGAGACTGGCAGCTGGACTGAAATAGCTGGGGTAGTAAATGTAAGGTAAAGTGGAAAAAGCATCAGGTTATTTAATAACCTCATTGATATGACTGATTTAAAATAAAAACTCTCAAAGTGCTTGATCCAATGTCCCTTGAAGTCCAATGGAAATGCTCCAACTAATTTCAGTAGTCATCTGAAGTTCAGTGGGGAGGAGTAAAAACAGACAGAAATAATACCAAGGAAACAAGACAGATTAGAAACATGAGTGGAAAGTAATGGATCAGATTAAATTTAAACTTGTATTTATCTCCTTTTTAGGGTATGGAAGAATAATCAAACAATTAAGGGGAAGATAAAACCTGTAAAGAAATGCTGCTTTTTGCTATGATCTTAAGTAGCATTGCAATTTTTGGGCTGCAGAGGCACATCATGGAGTCCCTCTGACAGCATCTTAATATTAAGTGTGAGTTCCTCATAGCTAAATATGCAGGTCCAGAAGTTGAGGATGAGCAATAAAATCAGAGCCAGACTCATTTTAATCTTTCCTGAATGTCAGATATACTTTGGCTAAGAAATGGGGGAAGAATTACAACTATAAAAAAATAAACACATTAAGAATCTCTAATAGAGGTACTTATACAATGAGGTCTCATGTAGAATAATGGGCTAAAATTAAACATCCCTCAACAGTTTGACAGAATAGACAGACCTCTTTCAGGCGCAGGTAGAGGACACAGCAACTCTGGACGCTAAGCTAGTGGGCTCTCTCAGCCCAGCAAAGAACTAAGACTACACCAAAATCTTCTAGACCCTTGTCTCAGGGCACAAATTTATTTGAACACAACTCAAAGTAATGTACAACAAAGCTACTTCTCTGACCAAACCGGCTGCAGGGTCTCTGGGGCTTTCCCCTTGCACCTCTCTGCCACGGAAAAAGGAGGATTCGCCCTTTGCTTTAAACCTCTGCTGAATCATGTGACAGGCAGGCACACCATAACCCTTTCCTGGTTGTTTCTTCCTGTCAGACACTGAACACCAGAGTTCACAATACTCTTGAAAGTAACTACAGAAAAATCTCGCCTTAGTGGGAAAGGAGTTAATGGACCAGATATTAATAGAAGTCTTCTACAGTGATGTATTTTCCAAGGCAGCGGTGCTAATGTCTGAGTGTACTTCATCAAGCTGACTATATATGATAGAGCAACTAAAGCTACCCCTATTGTGTTGCTACTTGATAAATATGTAAGCTCTTTTAAAAAGTGGCTAATCAGTATTGTATTTTATTTGGTGTCTGAAATCAGTAAGCTCTGCAGGAGGCACATTCTCTTGCTTATTAACATACTGTCATTGTTCAGGCCCATGAAATATACTGTTGCATCCATAACTTTTTAAGACCACCAATTGAGTATTAAAACAGATCAGTGAAGATTACTTCCATTAAATTGGTTTCAGAGGAACAGCCGTGTTAGTCTGTATTCGCAAAAAGAAAAGGAGTACTTGTGGCACCTTAGAGACTAACCAATTTATTTGAGCATGAGCTTTCGTGAGCTACAGCTCACTTCATCAGATGTTTACCGTGGAAACTGCAGCAGACTTTATATACACACAGAAATCATGAAACAATACCTCCTCCCACCCCACTGTCCTGCTGGTAATAGCTTATCTAAAGTGATCAACAGGTGGGCCATTTCCAGCACAAATCCAGGTTTTCTCACCCTCCACCCCCCCCCCACAAATTCACTCTCCATTAAATTGTTTGGTTTTTTTCCTTTTCTTATATAATTTAACCATTTCTGAGAAACTGACTCTGGGAATAGACATGTTCACTATTTACAAAACTATACTTTATAAAAAGTACTCTGTACTCCAGGAATTCCAAAGTGTTTCATAATAACTAGATTCTGGTGGCAGTGATTATGCAAGCTCAAACAGTGTGTTTAATGCTAGCAGAGATGGCCTTTGCCAATACTCAGAGGCAGAGTGGGAGCATTGGTCAGGACATCCACGTTAGTCCCTTCTTTTTGAAAAATTACAGAAGCTATAACTACCCATTCACAGCCACCAGAGATGACGCAGGGCCATCTTTGTACAAAAATACATTCCGTGTTTGGCAAGAGCTTGATTCTTGCCTTCTAGATCACCTAGCAACCTTCTAGGTCACAGGTGAGTGTCACAGATAAAAGGATAAGGCTGCTTATTAACAAAGCTTTAAAAGGTTCATGTGGGCCAATGGTTTTTCAAGTGTGATGACATAAGTGGATTACCATATGGTTAGGAAGTCAGACTCTATGGTCTAATATTGCAGAATTTGGTGCAGTACAGCATCTTTAGATCTGCTGAAATATTTGCCAGTTGGCTACTATCCAACACAGTAAGTAACCTGAACAGACTGACCACTGATCCAGTTCAGTATGGCAGTTTGTGTTCTTCGTTTTACCTTTCTGCCTGTTCCCCTCGGACTTTTCAAATGATCATTACCTATTTGTTTCATAGTTAGATGGCTTTTTATACAAATCTCTTTCCAGATCACTGTACCTGACCTTTCCAAAGTAGAGCTGCCATAAATATAAAGGGAAAGGTAACCACCTTTCTGTATACAGTGCTATAAAATCCTTCCTGGCCAGAGGCAACATCCTGTTACCTGTAAAGGGTTAAGAAGCTCAGCTAACCTGCCTGGCACCTGACCCAAAGGATCAATAAGGGAACAAGATACTTTCAAAACTTGGGGGGAAGAGGGAAGGCTTTTGTTTGTGCTCTTTGTTTACGTGTTTGCTCTCTCTGGGACTGAGAGAGGCAAGAGAGAAATCCATCTTCTCCAACCCATCCTAATCCAAGTCTCCAATATTGCAACCAGTAGAGGTAAGCCAGGCAAGGTGGATTAGTTTATCTTTTATTTTATGTGAATCTTCCCCGTGTTAAGAGGGAGGTTTATTCCTGTTTTCTGTAACTTTAAGGTTTTGCCCAGAGGGGGATCCTCTGTGTTTTGAATCTGAATACCCTGTAAAGTATTTTCCATCCTGATTTTACAGAGGTGATTCTTCTACCTTTTCTTTAATTACAGTTCTTCTAAAAACCTGATTGATTTTTCATTGTTCTTAAGATCCAAGGGTTTGGGTCTGTGTTCACCTGTACAAATTGGTGAGGATTATTATCAAGCCTTCTCCAGGAAAGGGGGTGTAGGGCTTGGGGGGCTATTTTGGGGAAAGACATCTCCAAGTGGTCTCTGTCCCTGTTCTTTGTTTAAAACGCTTGGTGGTGGCAGTATACTGTTCAAGGACAAGGCAAAGTTTGTACCTTGGGGAAGTTTTTAACCTAAGATGGTAAGAATAAGCTTAGGGGGTCTTTCATGCTAGTCCCCACATCTGTACCCTAGAGTTCAGAGTGGGGAGGGAACCTTGATGAGTCAATATCCATGAGTACAAATTCAAAATCTTACATTTCTATAGGGCTTTTAATGCTTAAGGATTGCAAAGCACTTTACAAACTAGATACAAGAATACTTTACTTAACTCTGAAATTTTGGCTATTTACAGCATACAGAAACAATATATACCAATTTCTCCAAGGGAGTGACTAAACATGGTAGCCAAGTGATACAACAAGACTAACATAGGAACACAAAGCAAAATGTAATAAGTTTGAATTGGACCAGTACTCTCATGCAGATTTCCCTACTCTTGCAAAACGTACAATGGGATTTTAAGGACCAAAAATAGTCAAATCTGTTTTACTTATCTGGGAAATGGCACCTTGACAGTATGGTGCTGCTTAGAACTGTGGTGGATCACTGGGTCAACAGAGTTAGAGTGAAACAAACCACGCAGTAGGTGGCTACTGACTTTTCAGCACTAGGGTTTTTCCTTGGTCATTATTTACCAGAAATGAGAAGGCCCGACTCTGCCTCTTTTAGGAGATTAGACTTTGGAGCAGTAGGGTGAAAGGCACAGATGAGGATTTAAGGGTTCAAAGTATCAATATCACCATGATTAAAACTCAGTTTTCTGTGGTCAGACCACCAAGCCTGTAACATTATTAAATATAGCCATATAATAATACCCCTTTAAATACAATGTTCAGAACAATCCTGCAGTTGCAGGGGAATGGACAAGATAACTAAATTTCTTCCATTTTGAATTTCTGTGACTTGAAGGTGTACTGTCTATTTAGGTGTAGGCAACAAAATGTTTACTTATATTACTAGGATAGTACCATACTGCAAATGGGTGTGTTTTTCACACTTTAAATAGTTATTTCATGAGAACAATAATACTCCTTTTTCAGAGTAGAACATTACTGAACTAAAAGTCAGACTTTGTATAATTTTAGTAGCTTTATACTGATACTTCAGATAAATAATTTGCATTTTAACATCAAGCAAAGCATACTACATTTGTCTAAGCTCTTAGAGGATAAATATTTATTTATAACCTAAGGCATCTATCTTAAACAAAACAATGGAATACATAATCATTTTATACAGTCAAACTTATACTCTTATTATTAAGGCAACAGTTGCATTGTTCCTTTTATTAAAAAAATGCAGTTTTTTCTTTTATATATCTACTAAATCATATATGCAGACTTAAACACAAACTTATCTGTGGTATTTTCCATATAACAGAGCATTTTGATAAAATATTAAGTATGCAGGTAATTACAGTATTCAAACTTCCCCCAGACTTTCACAACTTTCTTCCTAAAAAAGGCATGTAGTGTAAAATCAAGCCAAAGTTCTCAAACATTTTAACCCAGAGCAATTATCTCATTGAGAATGCAGATGGATTGTTTTAAAATCAGAAATCCACTTCAATATTCTCCTAATGTACACTAGTTACATTTAAATAAACAGCCTTTGTAAATCATATTGCTAAACATAGTGTTTACAGGGAGTAAAAATATTTTCATGAATGATATATTCATCGAATTATTGGTGCTGATCTGTCATTTGTTACTGTTGGTCGGAGTTTCACAGTGGTAAAAGGATTTTCTCCGCTGTGAAAAGAAATATGAAATTACTACAGGTGTGAGGGCAAGACAAGGTGTATGGGTAGCATGACTAAAAAGTAACTCTCATAAGCTACCATTCAGTAAAACACTTAAGTATGTACTTGTGCTTATGTGTTTTACTGAATAGGGATGGATTTAAGTATATGCTTGAGTACTTGGTTGAATGGAGGCTATCGTATGCATGCACTTGTTTCAGGGAGTTATTTGGATTTTTTTCCCCAAGGTTGAATTTTTTAGAAAACACACTAGGAATTAAATGCTGCAGTAAAATGGTATTGTGCAACAATTTAAGACTAAAATTTACATTTCCTTCTCTGCACTGACCCTTACGTGAAGAATGAAATGAGTGTTTCAACTCCAAGACACTTTACAATTATTTTTAACTTAACTAGAATGAAAAATATTTTTATGGGTTCAATTTGAGGACTCTTAACAGAGCAAACTCTTTTTCATCTGTGTAGCCCAAGAAGCTTTCACTTTCTGTATTTGGGACTTTCTTAAAACTGGTTGAAGCAGGAGTGATGTTCTCATTGCTTTTTCTTTCCAATCTTTTGTTTCCTCTGTTTAACCCCAAACTAGGAGCTTGACCCTGCTACCTTTCATGTAAGGGGAAAAATCCCCTTGGCTTCACTGGGGCTAATTCCCCACAGAAGGACCAATCCCCTGTGCCGGGGGAGGGGGGGTAATATGGCTACACTGCAAAGGTTCTCAGGGTATGTCTACACTACCATTAAAAACCTGTGGCTGGCCTGTGCCAGCTGATGCAGGCTTGTGCTAAGGTGCTGTTTAATTGCAGTGCAGATGTTCAGACTTGTGCTGGAGCCCGGGCTCGAGGACCCTGTTATGTTGGAGGACCCCACAATGTTTTTAATTGCAGTGTAGACTTGCCCTCAGAAGGGATCATCAGCCTGCTCCTAAGTGAAAGCCTGATTTGTAATGTGTGCCATGCTATTTTACTGCTGCCCAGTAGGGGAAACTGCAAAATGGACATCTATTTTCCTTTTAAGATAACGACCAACTATTACTGCATTAGCCTGTTATTTTAACATTTGTTTTATTAAATTATAAGCTGAACAAAACATACCTTAGGAAAGGTGGTTTTATAATGCCATTTATAACCGGTTTCTGCAAAGGAAAAGAGAGGCTATTATCAGTGTTATACAATTTACCACATCAATTCTGAAAATTGTTTAGAAAGATATGCTATCTGCTTGCAGTTGTTTGATAGTCAAGAATAATTTTATATTTAAACAAATTAAGTATTCCCAACATTCACCATTCCACATTATCTGGCTGCACAATGAAATACTCAGTTAACAGGAAGGGACAATAGCAGTTCAAATGCAGAGGGGTACGGAGAAGAAAAAACAGTAAGACCAATGCTTGAATATCAAACTTAGAACATTAAATAAAAAAGTCAAATACATGATGGAGACCCGCAGAGATCTTCACCCTATTACCCTTCTATTGTTTTCAAATGTAAGGTCTGCACGGGTTACCTGCATATTATAGATCAAATCAGGAGTTATAAAAACACATTGGAACAAAAACAATTAATCAAGTAAAAGAAGATTCTAAAATAGGTTGGGAGAAATCTACTGATCTGACAGGTTAAGAATCCCAAGATGCTATATCTATCTATCGCAGCATATTACAATTCATTCCTCTAAATTTATGAGCCTCATTACTTGCAGCAGTCATTAACATAACACACAATTTGTAAAATGCTAGTGATTTCAATAAGACACCAATGCATGACTGGCTGGTCTGGACCTGCTCAGTTGTAAGAATACAAATGCATATTTTAAATGTTATTTCTATAAACAGGATGTAATCGATATATCTGCTTGATACATTGTGAAATCATGTAAAACATAAAGACATCACCCAATTTAACTGCAGGTTTGAAATTAAAAACAGTAGGGCACCAATTCTGATCTGTTTTATAGTGGTTGCACGCTAGTCTATCTGCATTTACTTCAGTGTAGCTACTGCAGAGTTACAATGGATTGAGTTCAAAATCAGACCCTTCCATTACACTTTTGCACTGAAAAAAATATAATTTTTACATGGATCTGTGCTTTCTCTACTATCTGTAGTAGTGTGAGACAATAAAAAGGAATAGCCATATCTTTACCATTTCATTACTATTCGTGGTCACATTTAAATATGAGACAAAAATATTACTGTATGGCTAAAATTATCTGGTACTGTACATTACTTTTCCTCCTGAAATCCATATTCAGTTGTGAAGTTCAGATAATTACCCAAAAGATGGCAGTGTTGCACTGCCATAATGTTACTACAATAGTCAGTTTTACAGCTGAGATAAGGAAAGCTATCATAGCGGTGACATTTCAGACACAAATCTGCAATGTTTTCTTGAGGCCATTAAACTTGTTCCCCTTTATACTGCCTATTAGGGAGAAAAATTATACTAAATCAACTGTATAAGTCAATGCATAAATCAGTTCAATAAATTTATACTGTAGAATAAACAATCATGTTGCTTGTAACAGTTGTCAACAGAAGAACGAAAGCAGTTCAAAGATGATGAAAAATTGCCATTACTAATATGAAAAATTACTGTTTTATATTTGAATATACACACACACTTGAATAAAATTATAGGAATACAGGATTGTCAACCAGTCCTCATTTGGTTTACACTAAGCATTTCCTTTGCATGGCTATTCTAGGTGTTTAATTTTTTAAGTATACAACAGTTAGAAAGAAAATTGGTTTGGTAAACAAGGGTCTATAAAACCTTAAACAGTTGTATCAACATAGTTAAATCTAGATGTATGGATTCTGATTTCACCAGTATGGGTGAAAAGGTATTTAGGGATCCATACTCATTTAGGCCCCAATTCAGCAAGGTACTTAGGCATATAACTAACTTTCTGTGCATGAGCAGTCCCATTGAAGTCAATGCGATTGCTCACACCCTTGAAGTGTTTAAATACCTTGGTGTATCATAGCCTGAATCATGGGTTGCTTGTTATGAAACAAACACGCCATGCCTCCCCTCCCATCAAAATGAAGTATTTTTAAAACCTGAACTGCTATACTAATCCTTTTAAATGTAATCGTTCTGTAAGGAATCTTTCTGCCCCATGAAGTGAAATATCAGAGGGGTAGCTGTGTTAGTCTGCATCCACAAAAACAATGAGAAGTCTGGTGGCACCTTAAAGACTAACAGATTTATTTGGGCATAAGCTTTCGTGGGTAAAAAACCCACTTCTTCAGATGCATGCAGTGAAAATTACAGATGCAGGCATAAATATACTGACACATGAAGAGAAGGGACTTACCTTACAACTGGAGAACCAGTGCTGACAAGGCCAATTCAGTCAGGGTGGATGTGGTCCATTCCCAATAACTGAATAGGAGGTGTCAATACCAAGAGAGGGAAAATTGCTTTTGTAGTTTTGTAGTGTAGTTTTACTCACTCACTTAGCCACTCCCAGTCCCTATTCAAGCCCAAATTAATGGTCTTAAATTTGCAAATGAATTGTAGCTCTGCAGTTTCTCTTTGAAGTCTGTTTTTGAATTTTGTTTTGGTTGAAGTATGGCTACTTTTAAATCTGTTATAGAATGTCAAGGGAGATGGAAGTGTTCTCCTACTGGCTTTTGTATGTTACCATTCCTGATGTCTGATTTGTGTCCATTTATTTTTTTACATAGAGACTGTCCGTTTTGGACAATATACATGGCAGAGGGGCATTGCTGGCACATGATGGCATATATCACATTAGTAGATGTTCGGTGAATGAGCCCCTGATGGTGTGGCTTGTGGTTGGGTCCTCTGATGGTGTCACTAGAGTAGATTTGGAGACAGAGTAGGCAACAGGTTTGTTACAGGGATTGGTTCTTGGGTTAGTGTTTCTGTGGTGTGGTGTGTAGTTGCTGGTGAGTAGTTGCTTCAGGTTGGGGGGCTGTCTGTAAGCGAGCACTGGCTTGCCTCCCAAGGTCTGTGAGAGTTTTCATGAAGTGAAAGTAACTTTCATTGCCTCAGCTTTCAACCAAGAACACAGAAGCAAAACCCCAATACTTAAGCCACTAAGCTATCCACTCTTTGTAAGTCAAAATACTTCAATGAGTTAAACTGTGCTTCAGTATAAATTGCATACCGTTGTATATTGTTCCATTTGAACACTAACTGAATATTGCGGAACATTCTAGATCAGCCTGGTGTTACATGGAGCCAGTTTCTATGGCTTCACAGGGAAAGGGGTTTAAAAAAAAAAACTGCCACAGAAGTGGGAGGGACAGGCAGTAAGTGCTCTCCTTTTCCCTGAATATGTGCAAGCTCCTCAGTGTGAGCTCCACTTGGTCTGAGGTTTTGTGGGTTCTTTTAAGGGAAGGAGTTGGAGTAGGCAAGGGGTATAGAGCAGGCATGACTCTCCACAGCTGGCTTCCCTTCTAATGTAAGTGGCGGTGATTTCTCTCTACAACTCTATCCCTTCTGGAGTAGAAAAGGTTGGGGACAGCAAGTGGGCATTGCAGAAATGTTGCTGCCAGGCCTTAGGGGCACCCCAGACAGAAGTGATGAAGATCACATCCTCAGGAACTGTGGAACTCACTTTTCCCTATGTACATTTAGTATCTACAGAGCTTGCTTGTAGTGCCCCTCTCTCCTTTCTAAGAGGCTATAAACCCATCTTTTCCTCTGAGGGGAGCATGCAGCTCTAACTACCCAAGGGGAACATACCAGAATTTTACAGGTGATTTTGCTCTTCCTCTGGGTTTTTCCATGCAATGACAGCACAGGGGACACTATCGTTATGTTTAGTGATTTTTTAAAAAAAATCACCTAAAATGAATGGTCTCTAAAAGTCACCAGAGGTAAATTAACCATATGAAAAACTACACAGCACAATGCTGCTGAGACAACTTTACTGATGCAATAATTTAACAGAACTACAGTAAGTCACCTCCTTCCCTGTCATGGCAAAGAACTCACTGTACAGCTTGCTTAGCAACTTCCCCTGGGCTAATAAATCTTTTAAACTATTGCAAACGTGATTATCGTCAAAGGACACGTTGATCTAGTAGGACTCACCAGTTAGCCACAGAATAAATGAACCAATATATAATTCTGACATTATATAATTGTTAAAGCTCATTTATTCTTTATCCAAAAATGAAAACTGCAAATGTTTCATAATGTCAATGCTTTGTTCACATCATCATTTTGGAAGTTCCTAGATACTTTGTCAAATCTTTTTTCAAAACTTTCCCAGTATTTTTTTTAACACAGTACTGTACCATATTTGCTTTTTTTGGGGTCTCTGGTGCTTCCTGATTGCATATTTCCAGTTCCAAATGAGGTGTGTGTTGATTGATCAATTCATAATTTTGAGGTTCTACTGTAGTTGATTTACAAATTCACCCAAAGCTAGAATATAAATCTTATTATTTTGGAAATTGATTTTATGGAGTGTAAGAAGTTTTATTCTCACGGGAGCAAGTTACCCTAGAAACCCTGCATGGTAGTGAGGTCATACAGTTCTATGCAATAGAACTAATTACTTATCATTGTAAGTAAGTAAAACCACTTATTGAAGTTTGGCTTCAAACGTAGCTTAGAAAATGGTTTGCTCAGAGCACTCAATGAACAATCTGGATGTACTCTTTTAGTAAGAAGGCGTCAAGTATGTATGGGCCATAGAATTTATGAATGACTTTTCCTCCTTGAAATATATAGCAGCTAGTCACATCTTCTGTTCCAAATAAAGAAAACATCTGGCAGGTCAGCAACAACCAGCAGTGCAAGTATGCCGGTATGCTCTGGTACACCGTACCAGCAAGCTGTTTATAGCTGGTATGGAGTATTGGAAAGACACAGCAGCAGCCCCGCTGGAGAAGAGGGCTGGGGGACAGGGCTGGGAGTTCTGCTCCTTTCCCCGCTGGGAGGGGCAGCAGTGGCAGCCCGGCACTGCTCCGGCGGCTATACCGCCCGCCCCCAGCCTCGCCTCCCCAGCACTATCCTCTGGCGGGGCTGCTGCTGAGCCTGTAGTACACAGATGGAGAGACAGCTCCGTGGAAGGGCAGGGGGTGGGGTTAGGGGTTCTGCTCCTTTCCCCGCTGTGGTTCCTGGGAGAGCCCTGCCCCAGTGCAGCAGGAGGACAGGTAACATGGGATGGATCATGGGGAGGGGACGGGGAAAGCATGGGGGCCCTGGGCTGGGGGTGGGCCGGTGAGTCACACAGAGGGTCACGTGCAGAGGTCACACGCCCTCCTTAGTTGGTGACCCCACCCCATACCAGTAAGAAATGGATTTTACTTGCACCACTGGCAACAGCTGTTTACCACATCTAATAATAAATCCAAAAGCAAACAAAGAAATAGCATAACTGTCTACAGAGTTTAACAACAAATGCACTATGGCTATTGGAAGAACATTTACATGTACAATGTTCGGAGCTGTAGCCATGCTTAAGTGTATAAATTGTTGTTTTGCTCATTGAAGCAGTGGCATTGGAACAATTGATAGTGGGAGTACTGAAAGCCACTGAAGAAAACTAAACCCTGTAGATGATGGAAACCACTTCAAGCCTGGGGGGTGCTGTAGCACCACCATCACTCCTACATTGAAGGAATGGTCATGCACCCCCAAAAAAGCAATGTTCAGCCCTAAAGGAACATGTAAGCCAGGAGAAAGGAGAAGTAATATTTGGATTTTTTTTTTTAAATAACTAATTCTGTTTCCCAGTCTGAAAATATTTTTGAAATGTAAACATTAAGATTACACTTAAATGCCTTGTGAGAAGTGACATATAAGCAAACAGATAATATGTTCAATTACTGTTTTCTATTTAAGGTTGTAGTTCTGGTGGATAGACTAGGATCTGTCCCCTATTTTATACCCACATAACAAATTAACATTTGAAAATCAATAAATACATAGGTAGGAGAGTCATGCACAAGTGGATATATATCACATTTTAAAATATTTTAAATATATAGGCTTTAAAATTCCCTTTTATTAATTGCATATCATAGGTCAGTATTTTAATGTCAAGATCAGTTTCAGTATGTGTACTGTAATGAGGCACCATTTGTTTTAAATTTTTCCCTTTATAAATCCATAAATACCATATAAAGGTGCTTATTCCAAGGTCTAGGCATCTTTGATACATAAAACACAAACCACATCAGAAAAACAAAACCAGCAGCAAATGCCACCATGTACTGGCAATAATCAGTTAGCCCTTTAACAGCAATTAAAAAAAAAATCCATACTCTCAAAAAAAAGCACTATTTTAGACCAAAGACTCCGCTGTTGCTGCCGTGACTATACTGCTATCTCGCTGAGAGCTAGCGCAAGAATGCATACGCAACCGGGGGAATCACTCCCCAGCTCATAGCATAGCCTTTGCAAGAGTCAGACATTTACTTTTCATGGGAAGTATTGAATTATTTATCAAACATTCTCATTTGGTAGTAAATCTTTGAGTTTCTGCATCTGCAAGTGATATATATTTTGGCTTGTCACTACAAGTAATTCTTCTTGTGCATGTATGGATATTCTTGTGGAACTCCAAAGCAAGACATCAAAGGGAAGCTCACTGCATTGGAAACTATATGCAGTAAGAGAGGACATTTCCAGGAGACCTAGCTAGCTGAACTTCTGGCAAATCTTTAGATTCTTTAAAGGAATCAGTCATATACTGTAGGTCATGTGTTTTATTTAAAAAAAAAATTATCAAAATTTGGATTAGCATGTTATGACAATTAATTCTTCAAAGAAATATTGTTTCTTCCTCAAGGAGAATTCAGATAAATTTTTCCCCTTCTGGGCTTGTCAAACTTCATTATTTCATATGTAAATGCTCCCTCCTTTATTTTATTTTTAAAGGAAATAACCCAACTTTCAGATACGTCATCATAACTTGTATTTATAACTGGTTAACGTGTTTTATTTAAATCTTTTTGCCTGAGTTCATATCTTCAAAATAACACTATAACATTTACTTAGTGTTTATTAAATCATTATTAAAACTAGCATTTACTAGTTCATAAATCTCCAGAAATATTGCTCATTCTCCACTTTTTGAGATACACGTGGACAGAGAACCACAAATATATATATGCAGACACAAATATATAGGCTAATCTATTTTGTCCAATCTAAAAAGGTGCCTACCACCATTATATCTAAGGACTTGCACATATCTAATTATATTAACAGATTAATTAAAAAAGGAGAGAGAGAGAGACCTCTTTGATAAAGATTATAGTTTTCTGATGCCACCTGAAAGTCACCGCTCTCAAGTACTATCATGTACATATTATTGATCACTAACTGAATATTTTAATATTAATCAAAAAGATGTAACAAACTTTCAGTTTCTGCTTTTCACTTTCCCAGCAGGATGTTCTGAGACTTCCATATTTCACATTGCCACAGTATGAGATTTACAAGGGCATTCTCATTACTACTATATATGCCAACAGATCACTTAGCAAGCACAAACATGACACCTAAAGTGCTAATTAAATTTACAATAGTTATAAAATATTTAATTCAGTCCTACTAGTTTTTTGTTTATTTCTGGTGCAGTAACTACATGTGAATTCTGTTTAGTTAGTCATTTGTGACAGAATGGTATGCAATATGGAATTTAAAGAAACTCACTCTGGAATTATACACTTATCAAGTCTGGCATCTTACTGTGGTACAGCATCTCAGTTTTAGCAGAGTTTCAACTACTGCCTTATGGACTGTTATATTAAAGCAGATTTTTTCTCCCCAAAGCATGTATTCTGTTTCAGGAATTTTGGAAACAATCTGCGCAAAATCATTTATCAGAGTTAGGTATACAGCAATCAGCATGCATCGTTTGTATTCAGATTTAATGGCTAAACTACCAGGCTTACAAATGAATAGGTAAAAAATGCAGTCCATTCAGTCGTGCGTGTTTGCAGGGTATGGGACTTAATGTGTGTGTCTAAATACTCCCCCTGGCCAGTGTAGCATTATTTTATAGACTATGAGCTATATTCTGCTGTCAGTTATACCCACCCAATACCATTTACTTATATGGGGTTGCACAGATCTTTCTGAAGGCAGAATGTGGCTCATTACTCTCAATTGCTTGGACTATTATAATTTTAAAATGGCGTAAGTGATGAGTTTTCCATCACCTTCCTTGAGATTTTATTCAAGTGTTTAATATCTTCCAGTGCTGGGAAGTTTTTTCAACATTCAGCCTCAATTTCACTTCCAAAAAATCATCATATTATTCCTAGGTATGCGCCTAAACAATTCCTCTCCCTTCTTAACGTTAGCTGAAAGACAAGGACTGAAATGGAAAAAAAGTGGTGTTTCCTAAAAAGGCTTGATCCAGTGTCAACAGAACTAAATAGAAAGCCTCCAACTGACTTCAGTGGCCATTGGATCAGGCCTCCAAGGACACACATTAACTTTGGCATTGTTATTTTTAGGCCTGTCTGCTATTGATTAGCAATTAAAATAAGATGTCAGTTTTTAACGTTTATTACATTGTTATTTTTTGAATGTATTAAAAACAATGGGTCTGTCTGTCTGTCTAATCTATCTATCCTTTTTACACATGCTAAGAAGCATCTCCACTTTCTGAACTGAAATAACAACACAGAATTGTTTACATTAAATGCTTATTTTGTATTAGCAACAATCTAAATAAAGAGTAACCAATTTGATAAAATGACAGGGATGCATGACAAAGAGAAACTGGGTATGTCTGTTTTAGAGAAAAGTAGATGAACTTGTAAATGTAGATTAGAGGATGTATTGTATAACAACAGTGAAAAGTAAAAATTACTTCAGGTGGTTAAAGGTAGTTTAATAAGTAGTAGCCTGAGCTTCCAAAGGAAAAGGTTTAAATTAGACTTCAGGAAAAATAATTCTTACAGTGGGGACAGTTTGGCAAAAAAAAAAAAAAAAAAAAAAATTTGTTGAGAGCAATTGCTGAGACTTTGACACCAGGGGTGTGTGATGGGGGCAGATGTTGTTAATGTAAGCTGTGGGCTCAATCAGCCTCACCCGGCTACACCTGCAGTGTGCGTGTGGGGTGGGGGGAAATTAAAAAAGCTGAACCTGGCAGATCTCTGGCTTTCTCAACAAGAGAAGCCTGGCTGGAGTCAGGGAGGTGAGTGGGACTGCTGACAGACAGAGCCTCCGTGAAGGAAGGTAGAGCTGCTGCTGGGAGTCCAAGGCTCTTTGGAAGGAAAGTGAAAGGAAGGAAGTCTGCCCAGGATTCTTGGTACTGGTGAAGAGGCCTGCGGGGAGCAGGAAGACTCCTGCTGGGATAGGGATTGCCCTGTCAGGGGGGTAGAGCAAACTCTCCTGCAACAGAACCAGTTGGATGACAGACAGTTCTAACAAGCTCTGCAGTGAGCCTGTGGAAGAGATTTGGAGAGGGAGAAGCTGATACACTTTAATCCTGGGAAGAAGCTATGGCAAAGGCTCTCAACAGGGGAAGAGGGTAGGAAGTGGTCTAGGGATGGAGCAAGGGGTCTGTGTAGTCAGGCTGTGACTGTTTATTAAAAGGCACAGGACTGGAACCCAGGGGAGAAGGAGGGAGGGAGGGAGTGGGACTGTTGTCCCCACTACTAGCCTACTGAAGAAGGTGCACAGGTCAGGACTACTGAAACTTCTGGATACCAGTGGTCAGGGCTAGTGAGTCCAGAGTTGGACTGAAGGCCCAGTGTAAGGCTGATGGACTATTACTTGTTGGACTATTGGTTTATCCCATAAGGCGTGGAAATGTCTGTGATCTGGCTGGAGGGCTGAGTTGCAAGAAGTACCCCACCATGGGACTGCAATGGCTGTCAGCAGGGGGTGCTAAAGGAGGAGTGCTTGCTACACCATGCCCGGACAAAAAAGGTTTGCTGGCTGATGAGGCACATGTATACATGGTGTTCAAGAGTGAACAAGAGTAAACAGTACACTGAGCCTCTGAGGAGTTCAGTCAGATGGCCAGACAAATGATAAGGATGGAAAAGAACAGTTGGACCCATATAATTGATTAAATGTAGTGCCATTTTACTCACAGGAGTTGTGCTTTCTGGTCTGGCCACAGTAGTACCTTTGGAAGAATCTACTCTCATATCTGAAGTTGTGCCTCTTTGCAATGATCCCAGATAATCTGGTGGGGGGAGTACAACACCACCTTTCTCTGCTATATTTATAGAACTGATACTTCTGATTGGTGCAGCGCTAAAAGGGAAAAAAAAGCACATAATAGCTTAATTAAAACAACAACTGATACTGGTTTGGACCCCAGTCCAGCAAAGAACATAAAAACATGTGCCTAGTTTTTAATACACGAGTCGTTCCATTAACTTCGGTGGGACTACTTGCGCTTAAAGTGTTTTAATAGATATGGGTCTTTGGTGAAAGAAGATGGTGTGTAATCAAGGCATATGAGAAAGAACATATAATGTTCGAAAATATGTATAGTATAGATCATATTACTGAACAATAAAACTCTAGGAGAAATTAATTTAAGAAGAAAAAAAGTTTATTAGAAACTGAACACCTCAACAGAATGTGGTGGGTCTTTGTCTAGCCAGCAGAAAAAAGCAGGAGAGACTCATTTAATGGTTCCTACTGCATTTGGATTATGAGAGAGGAGAAAGGGGGATGGATTTAACTGAGTGGAGCCCAGGGGGAGAACAGGAAGTGACCAGAGTAGACCAACCCATCATGTGCACCAGGGAGGAGAGAGTGGGGAAGACAGGAGGATTTACACCGAGTGCATTCTGGAAGGATTTCTCTCTCTTTCATCAGTCGCCGACAAGCAGCACCCACCCTTCCACCTCTGGGAACAGAGCAGGACTAGGTAACTGGCTGTGTGCATCACTAGGACAAAGAGTTTCTGTAAAGTTTAAAGATCTTTAAGCAGTTCAACAAACCCCATAATATTACCTTCGCACTGGAACATGTACTGTTTCATCACTTGGTTCTTCTAGTAGCTTTGTGTATGATGATGGAAACCATCCTTTCCTGTAAAAAGGGAAAAAATGGACAACCTGATATATTTACTTGAGTATTTATACTTTTAAATTGATAGCACTGTATGGAAGAGCAGGCTCAACAAGGCTGGATGAAGACTTAGCTTTTATGTGTGGCTTTTGGTGATATTGTTTTCAGGGGATTTTGTATATATACTACTTTTTGTATGACAAATTTGCCTCCACAGTAACACTTTCCTGGTTGCTGAACACTTCTCTCAGAATTCCCAATCAATGACAGTGAGCAGGGAAGCAAAAAACGACTTGACAATTTAAATAGACAAAATAGAATAAAATGCATGTGTCCCTCTAATGCTGGAATCAGGTAATACATTGACTGACTTACACTTTAGTAAAGTCATGTTCCCCATAAAGCCATCCATCCTTTTCTTCAGCTATAAGAAGTGTGATGACATCTCCCTGTGCAAAGCTAAGTAATGTCTTGTTAGTTCCAGCAGTATGCGGAAAGATAGTTTTTACTTTCTGCCTTTTCATTATGTTCAGTCCTGTGGCAACAGAAGTTGAATGTGATAAACTGGCATCGTCTGAATTATCTGTTAAAAAAATCAATATAACAATAACCACAGGGTAACCGAGTGAAACAGGTACCTAAAAAGAGAAAAGCAGCAGCACCAAAATTTCCACCAAACAGCACTTCCAAACTGTCTATTGTCCTGTTACAGTAAAATCTTCACAACTGCCATTTGCAAATAATTAACATTACCACAATATTCCTTCTGCTAAGTATAGGAAATACTATGGCTAGTGCAATAACTCTAAATTAGTAAATGTAAAACATGTACAGAATATAATGACCATGACTGGTTTCCTCTAGTGACTGGATGTAGCTAAAGTATACATTGATAAGAAACCTTACATGCTATCATTTCCGGTTCCAGAAGATTTTAACTGTGTTCAGAAATTAAAGGCCTATAAAATCTGACTTTTCAGATGTAACAAGAACTCAGCTTCAGTTGAAGTCAGTGAAAGTTGCAGGTGTTTGACACCACTGAAAAATCAGGCCATTAATGTGATGACAGGGATGTCTCAAATCTTTGTCAATGACATAACTACCATACATAGTAAATGGTTTGTGTGTGTTTGACCAAAGCAGAAGAGCCAAGCATTATTTTGATTATCTTGGAGAATTTTGTGCATTCCTTAACTTAAGCTCTTGCCCTAGGTTTTTTTCTAACAAGCAGAATATAATCTGGAGGTAATGTTTTAACACCACTACAACATACCCTAATCTTGATGGGATTTCCCAAATCTTAATGGGACTTTCCATTTGAGCAGTGAGAAACAATGAAATAGTAGACCCATTTTCCCCTCACACTTGTTTTTCAAAACTACTTTTGGAACCCTTTTTAAACAATGCAATATTTGTTCATTTTTACTACTTGGATGCACTGAAATAATCACTCAGATTAAGAGAGAACAAGCTAAATTAGAATGCTAGCCATTTTCATTTGGCTTTACAAAATGGCACATCAATATGCCAAAAATGCAAAGTGACAGTCATGTGACTGACCAAATACTGTAGTTCATGAGGATGATATTAAAACACTTTCATCAGAGAATCTCAAGAGTTTTACAGCACTGCACTACTATTTTTCACCATTTTATAGTTGGGGAAGTTAAGGCAAAGGAAGGTTAAAGGTGGGATTTCCAAAGACTCTGTTAGCCTAAATCTACTCCCACTGAAGTGAAACATTAAGTGCTTTTGAAAATCCCACTTTGAGTCTTGATCACAATAAATCAGGAAGTAATTGGCAGAGATTGATAGAGCCCTACAAATCTGCGGATATCCACTTTATATCTGCAGATATCTGTATCCAGACCATGTTTGTGGATCATGGATCGGATGTGGATACAAATTTTGTATCTGTACATGGCTCTAGAGAGTACAACAGAATCTAGATCTCTTGACTTGTGCTTTTACCACAAAACATTCTTCCCCCTTCAGTATTTTAATTTTTCTTATTAGACAGCTACCTACTGCAATATCTTTTTACCAAGAATATCACTAAAATTTTGGAAAGACAATTTTTCCTTCCCCTAGGATTTTCCTGCTGGAACTCCAAAGATATATCGTATAGTGACTACTTTGGACAGCAAGACAGCAACACTAATTTTTGCTAGATAGCACAGTATGTCATTTGTATTTATTGTATATCAGTAGCAAAACAAAAGTGAAGCCCATTTTCTATATTAAAATAACATTTCAACAAGTAAAAACTCACCTGCTGAATTACTTAATCTTTCCGAAGGAACCTTTGGAACTGCTGGTGGATCGTTAAACATGTCAACTAAAGGACTAGTAAATGCTCTAACTGTAGGAGCAGGGGGCACTCTTCCAACCTACAGACACAAAGTTTTATTAAGATAATGTTATCATAGTAACAAAATGACAAGGACCTCTTAGATTACTTGCAGCACTGAATTCTAAAAGGTAATAGCCAAATATTCTTAAATTATACAAGCTTCAAATTTTGGAAGGTCCTTAGCTGCCCAACTTCTTTGATTGGAAAAAAATAAATTTGAAAGAGTCCTCTACCACTGGACCCACATGGGTGCAAGGACCTTCCCCCACAGAACCAGTTGCAGGACTGGGGCCTAGTTTCTAACGTAAGTATTCCATTCAGTTACATTCTGGTTGCTATATATTTCATCAGATATATAATCACCATTATCTTTTCAATCATTTGAAAATAGAAACTTAGGTTTCTTTTTAATTCAGAAAAAATACTCTCAAAGTAAATTATAGTACACATAGGTGTCCTCTGTTCCAAGTATATTATGACCGTTGTATGCTACCAATTTAGTTGAGAACTCAAGTGTTTCCAAAAATTATTTTCCCCACAAATAGGGGTCTGAACATGAGAGCCTATGGCTTCTTTTTCCTGGCAACCCAGAATTCACTGGAGTCAATGGGGCTTTGTGAAGATACAAGAATCTACCTGATGCATCTATTTACTGGACTGAGGTTCCAATTTGTAACTCATTCCAGAATCATAATTCTGGTTGTTTGTTATGGCTTTTGAGTCCAAATATTTTTGTACATGAAGAGATCAGGGAAATCAATCCAACCTTGAGAACTTGTAACCAATGCATACCATACTATTTCTCTCTGTCACTGGTGAAGGTTGTGGAGTTCCTGAGATTGGAGTGGAACCAGGCGTCTTCATATCTTCTATCATATTCATAACTTTTTCTGGCACTTTTGTGGCATCACTACACATTTCCTGCCATCCAGGCAACTTGGAGTTAAGTAAATCTGCACACTGTAACCAATAAAAAAAGTTACATAATATGTATGTCTTTTTTGGTTAAAACGTTTGAATTGTAAAGGGGCACATTCTGCCTTTAATTACATTAGTGCAAACTCATTTGAAGTATATGGGGTTGTACGTGTCTCAGCCTAATATAAATAGCCTCTTAGCCTAATATAAATACTCTTGTTAGGGAGTCTTTAGATACAAATTTAAAGTAATGCTATGTGATAGAAATAACTGCCCTACTTCAAGACTGAGATATTGGAATATTTATTCTGTCAATCCATAGATCTTTCAATAATATTTGGTTTCTGGTCATAATTTATTACAACAAGAGGTAATGGATTACTAACCGAAAATACTACATTGAAAACATTTTTCTATTAAATAAATAAAATTTTCATGAGCTACATAATGTATTTTATATTATCTTTATCATTTATGGACCTCATCATACACTAAGGAAATGAGTTTTGTCTCACCTCATTATGCTCTATGAGTTTTACCTCATCTGATTAGGCCCTATGACTGTTTGCATTCATGCTACCTAGATTTCCAACCACACTGACCTGTTTATGATAGAAGTGCATGTGCTGAGTTAAACTGCAGTGCTTGTCAACCAGAAAACAGAATCTTCTTTTTTCTTCAAGTAGAGCTTCTCTGCAACCTTCAGCAATAAATCTTTGAATATCACTCTGTCGAGAACTCACAGTTTTCAAATACTAAATAATAATAATTAATAAATTAATAATGAATTATGCATAGGCTACTCATGAGCTTGACTTTTCTTACACAACTCTACTTATCTAAGCATATCTTGTTCCTTTGTGGGATTATTTTAAGAAATCTAGTAACCTAAATTCCTGTATGTAAAGGAACATGAAACTTTTGCTTTAAACATCTTTTACATTTCAGATAATTATTTATCCTTAGTATGCCCACCAAAGTAGACAAAATTGACTGTTTGCCAGTAATCCTCCACGTATTAGAAGGCAAAAAAACCAAAATCCATACAGTGCAGTAGCAAAGGGAAAGAACTTCTAGCCTCTACACAGAACTGAAATAGGTCATAAGATTACTTCAGAGTAGCAGAAAGTGAGCAGAACAAATCAATTTGTGTATTTTTTTTTAAACTTCAGATGTTATCTATTATCTGACTTTTTTTTTTTTTTTTTAAATCCCACAGGTCCTGTCTTTGGGCTCCCATCAATATAGTCCATCAGTGATTCACAAATATTAACAAACTTATCCTCATAAAACCACTGTGAAGTATGGAACTATCACTACCTCAATTTATGGCTGGGGAACTGAGTCACAGACAGATTGAGACCTCACCAAGGTAATCAAGGAAGTCTATGTTGGAGGCGGGAATTAAACTTTGATCTTCTGAATCCCAGTCTAGTACCTTAACCACAAGACAATCCTTCCTCTACTGAATGTAGGTTATTGTACAAATAACTAGAAGCTGTAGCTAAACATTATGTTCAATATACTTGGCTAAAATTTCAACTATTTTATAAAGAAAAAACATTGAAAATAGGAGATAAAGAAAAAAATTAAAAGAATAAGTAACATGAAATGAAGACTGAAGTAAGTGCAAAGAAAACTGCAAATAAACAAGTATTTGTGTATATCTTTTACATACAAAACATTTACATTAAAATTTGTACCATTATTTGAAGCAACAGCACAATCTACGTGTTTACTTTAACAATGTTACTATTTTTTATTTTGCATCAAAATGGCAAGGCTTTTTATAGGATCCTAGGACAGGTACTACTAAGTGATAATATATTATGTTTAGCGTAACACCTTTCAGAATAAAGGTTTCCAAAGCACTTCAAAAACTCCAACTGATAGATCAACTACACACAGGTCTAACTTCACCCACTACTGTTACTACAGGCAACTGTTTTGGTACACAAAGGAGTTACAAAGTTTATCTTTTACAAAGATTACCAGGTGATCTTTAATGAACACAAATAGTCAGTCCTAAGTTTTACATCTCCCCTCGAAGATGGCAGCACGATGTCCCCCAGTAGCATACTGGAACCTCCTGCACCTACTCTGCCACTTGCTGACACCACCTGCTCCATTGGAATTTGTGTAAAGGGGGTGGGGGTTGGAGATAGAATGGCAGAGAGGGAGTTTGTCAGTGGAAGGAAGGGGAGGGGTGTGCGATGAAGTGAGGCGCCACTAGTCCTGATTTTCTGCTGGTAGATGGTCTTCTGCCAACAGCATCACTTAAAGCTGTCCCCCTGCAGCTTTATGTTATGCCAAGGCCAGGCAAAACAGAAGAACGGCCATTCTGGATCAGATCAACGGTCCATTTAGCCCAGTATCCTGTCTTTCGACAGTGGTCAATGCCAGATGCCCCAGAGGGAATGAACAGGTGATCACCAAGTGATCCATCCTGTCGCCTTTCACAGCTTCTGGAACAGAATCAGGGAGCTGTGACTGGCCCTCTGTCAACCCTCCCCGCACCCACCCACCCAGCCCCTCACTGTGTCTGAACTTGCTTTGGCAGAGTGAAGAATTCACCCTTGTATGTACTGGAATACATAATAAGTCACAATTAATTGTGGCTACAGGTAATAGTATTCAGATGTCCTACTATTTGAGGCTGATTATAAATCCAGTAGTCAGAAATCCAAATGCCATTACTACAACCCATAATTAATTGCTAGTACAAAAACAGAAGCTGCTACGTTAAAAACAAAATCCAGGGCTTGATTCTACAAAAGCGTAATGCAATCAGTGGGACTCCATGTAAGGAGTATAGGATTGGACCATAAACCTCAATGTCATTTTTTTTTATTACATATGCTAGTAATCTCCTTAACCCAAAATAACTTGGGAAAAATCAAAAGCAACAATCACTGCTTTGAAGTTCTTCTGTCTAACTGCTGCCAAATAACTAATATAGGAATTATTCTATATGACAGAGGTGGGCAAACTACGGTCTATGGGCCACATCCGGCCCACGGGACCCTCCTGCCTAGCCCCATAGCTCCTGGCCAGGGAGGTTAGTCGCCGGTCCCTCCCCTGCTGTTCCTCCCTCCCCCACAGCCTCAGTTCACTGTGCCGCCGGCGCAATGCTCTGGGCGGCGGGGCGGCGAGCTCTTGCCGGGCAGTGCAGCTGCAGAGCCTCGGCCTGACCTGGTGCTCTGTGCTGTGCGGTGGAGTGCCGGGCTGGAGCGCCGCCAGCCACCGGTGCTCCAGGAAGTGCAGTAAGGGGGCAGGGAGCGGTGGGGGGTTGAATAGAGGGCAGGGGAGTTTGGGGTGGTGGTCAGGGGGTGGGGGTGTGGATAGGGGTTGGGACGGTCAGAGAGTGGGCAACAGGGGGGTTGAATGGGGGCAGGGGTCCCGGTGGGGCAGTCAGGAAGGAGAGGAGTTGTTGGATGGGGCGACAGGGGGCAGTCACGGGCGGGGGTTCTGGGGGCGGTCAGGGAACAGTGGGGGTTGGATGGGGCAGGAGTCCCGGGGGGGGGGCCGTCAGGGGGCGAGAAGCAGGGGGGGTTGGATAGGGGGTGGGGGTCGGGCCTGGCTGTTTGGGGAGGCACCAACCGGCCCTCCATACAGTTTCGGAAACCCAATGTGGCCCTCAGGCCAAAATGCTTGCCCACCCCTGCTATATGATAACTAAATATATTGCAGGCTTAGCAATCAAGGTCAGTTTGCACTAAAGTGGATTCAGGAAAACTTGAACTAACAGCTGTAAGTTTTCTATTGTTGACCAGTTTCCCTAAACTGGATAGAAGAGAAAAGCCAATAAGTAAGAGAAGTGAGTACACTAACCTCAAATTCTTTATTCTCATATTTCATTGCGTTTCTTCCACCTTGACTTTTCCTTTTGATTTTTTTCAGCTCAGCCTGAGATTTTTCCAATGAATCTAACTTGCTTCTGTGTTCTGTTTGGTATCGCTTTAAAGTTGCCTGCAATCAAAGCATTGAAGTATCTTGCAGTGCATGCAACAATACAACTATCAGAGCACTTATGCGGGCAGCTAAGAAATCCACTGTATTGTTATGATGATTAACATTAAAGCTACAAATGTATCAACTATTTTTCTTCATGTTGGAGAATCTAGTTCAAAACAAAATTCCACTGTTAATTCACTCTCAGGTTTTTCATTTACAATTAAAATAAATGAAAAATGTTACAGATTTTTTTTTTAAATTTAGGATGTAGATAATATTCTCTAATATATAGTTGTACATTACAAAATAACTTATAAAATAAACCAAAGAAGTTGAAAACGTCCCTCAGTAGTTAAAGATCAAATTCTATGTATGCTCCTTTTGTAAATTATCATTTTAAAAAGACACAAACAGTTGCTATGGCTACACACAATGCAAATAAATATATGATCTTTTCTGGTATTTAATTCAGTGTACTTACATTCATATATTTTACATCCAGTTCTGTTTTCTTCTCCAGTTCAGATATAATCTCTTTATGAAATTTTTTGAACTTTAAAAGTAAGCAAGTGATAATAGGGTTATTTAAAATTAAAGTAAAACTGTTTTTTTATTTCAAAAAGGTTAGAGTAAAAAAATACTTACACTTTCCTCTAGGCTGTCATTAAGTATCTTGTTTGTGCTTGAAATCTCTATAAGAACATGTCCTGTGGATAAACAAACACCCCTTTTTCTTGTTTCTTTACAGATGTTTGAAGTTGTCAACACACAGTAGACGTGGGATGATACTTTTATAACTAAGATTATAAAGTGAACTAAGAATTTAAGCAGGGCACCTTCTTGCAATTGTTAATCATAGCAATCTTATCCTGAACAAAATAATTTTATCTGGCCACAGTTTTACCAAGCAGCTTACACACACGACTTGAACAATCAATTATCTATGTGAAAGCAACACTGAACCTGTCTCCATGTTTTCTTGCCTACTGCCCTATATGCATGGAACTCCCTCCTTGGACTAGTCAGCAAAGCCACTGTCCTTTCGTCCTTCCTCCTTTAGACCCACTTCTATAACTGCTGTAACTACATGAAATCAGCCAACCAGGGCAAAATCCACAAAGGCATTCAAGAGAAAACAATCCCTCTCAAAAGAGAACAAAAATACAAACAACCCCCTCCCACAACAACCTCCAAAACAAAACAAACCTTTCTCCCCAGACTACATTTAAGGGATCTGGAACCATCAAGCTGCAGACATAGCTAGCCTATGTAAGTGTGTGAATGTATTGTTCATATCCCTATCTCCCTATCCTCCCTTCCTTATTGTTTGCCATGCTCAATTTACGTCTGTCTTAAATCAGGCTGAAGTAGAAACCATGTCTTTTGGGTTTGTAAAACACCTCGCACACGGAGCACAATGGAACCGGTGCTAAATAATGTAAAATATGGGGTGTACAATCTTTTCAGGGGGAAAGATGTGCATCTCCCCCTATTTCTTGGACTGCCCATGTCTGCCCCATCCCACCCAGTCTCCATCCGCTGCACGGATTGCTTCATGGGATTTGGAAAAAGGAGAGAGAAGAATGCTATGGAGATAGCTGAGCTCCAATCCTCCTGGAAGGAAAGAGATCCCCAGTTGGAGGATCCCCTTTGTGCCCAGATCTTGTGGGTGGGAGAGCTGGGCTATCGTTAAGGGGATTTTCATGTATCTGTTTTTCTGGGTCATTACATCCACCTGACAGAATGCTGTGATTGTTTCTCTGGGTATTCTCTGTTTGTAGTTAATACAGCGTGCAGGGGTAAATACCATGTGAAGTGAGAGTTGCTATAGTAACTGGTTATTTATATGCAATAGAAAAAGTAAATACAGTGCAGTTGCATAAAAGCACGTCTGGTAAGTAGATGGCATGAGCAAGTGAGCCTGTTATTTTAGGACTTCAGGAGTGGATGCACTCTCCTGTAGTATTCCTGTTAACAGAACTCCATCATCACAAAGATATTGTACATGTTAGACTGGTAATCCCAAACAAAAAACTAGATTAAACTGGAGAAAGCCTGGAGACATTTATCAATAACTTAAAGGGAAAAGAATATTGCTAAAAGAAACTTAAAAACAAGAAATTCAAATTTAAGGTTACACTTAAAACTAAATGTTTGAAAACATATAAATGAAAGGGGTGGGGGAAAAAAAGAACTGACAGTACATTTACTTTAAAGGGCATTTAAACTTGCCTGTGCTAACTTCTTTTAAGAACTTACTTCCACTCTCTCGGACAGCATGTGAATTTGCTGCCACAGCTAATGGCTGGTGGCGTTGTAAAGATTAATGCAGTAGACCTTGGAGCTCCAAGTACTGACAGCTATCCAACAACACTAGGTGCTGGCTCACTCTCTCATCACCCTTTTACACTCCCATCCTCTGGGTTTCCCCTCCCACCACAGTGTAAATGCTTAGTAAAACAACCCTTTCACCTGGTGTGTCAAGAATGGAAAACCTGACATGTGAATGTTGTTTTTCTTGTCTGAAACAGCACTCAGGCTGACTGTAAGCCCTCAGTTTTAGGGTCTGAATACTTAGTTAGAAACACATTTTTTCACCCTTATTACAACATGTATCTTGCCAAAATTTATCTTGAAATAAAAAATATTTTAAAAATTACATGTTAATTTAAAAGCTTGCACTAGTTTAGTTTACAAATTTATTTTCTTCATATTTGTATTGGTTACAAAATACACGAGTACATTTTTAAATTAATATTTTTAAAGATTAGTGACCATCTGTTGTATAACATTTTTTCCTCTTTTAAGCAAATTCAACCAAAGCAAATCCTTGTATTCTTCACTCCAGATATAAAACCAGTTTTCATGCTAGAATCCCCTCATTGCTTCCAGTAATCCAGCATCACTCATATGTATTGGCTCACCCATTTCATTTCCTGTTTCATGTTTTGAGTCAACATTTGGAGCAAAAACCCATAGTAAGTGCACTGTGATCTAAGAAGATGCGTGGCCAAATTATAGGCCAAAATCTACCTCAGATATAAATCTGGAGTACTTCCACTAACTTCAAAACTTGGCCCTGTGTTTTTAAAGGGTACTTTAAAAAGAATTTGGCATACTTTTAGATTAAAAACAATATCGATTAAAATAATTTGAAAGTCAATGGGAATTAGGTTCCTAAGTGCCTAAGTAACTTTTGATGACTTTGAGCAAAGCAGCACCTCAATACCTTTAAAAATTTAGGATTTATGGATATTTACATGGGGAAAAAATATGGACTCAAACTGCTCACATGTAGTTGCCCCATTTTCTTAGTATTGCAGATGAAAATTGGTAAAGTTAAAAGCCATTATATTTACAGAGCATGTGCCGAGTGCTCTACAGGAGACAGAGGAAGACATAATCCCTACCTCAAAAAATGTACAACAGTACCTTTTACCAGAGTATTTCAAACTGTTTCACAAAAAGGAAACAATCTTTTCCCCATTTTATAGGTGGGGGAACCGAGCCACCAAATGTAGTTGTACTCTGAAAATTGACAAGTCAGAATGGCACTACCGTGCTAATTTGTGAATTGTATGTGCTTGATGTACAATTACTTCTGATAACTCATCTTGGCTTTTGAGAATCAAGCTGGCCTCTTTCCATCTCATTCCCTTAGTAACACCTGTGCAATCCCATTCCCATCACATGGGTTTACAGAAGTGCAGTGAATCGGAACTCAGTAAACAATTCTCTTGATGAAACACAAAATGGAATAGAATCCCATTAACTTAATCTTAGCTGTGTTGGTTCTGCAAAGCTAGCATGAAAAACACTTATTTATTTCAGTAAAGCAAACAGATATGACTCTATGCACAAAAAGAAAAAAAATCTGAATCATTTGTACTTCGTTTTCAGAGTAGACCTGCACTTTAAAGAAACTTTCTTAGAAGAGACAAATGGAGCCTCACCTTAAGAGCCTATGGATAAACACACTCCTCTTTAGGGCTGGTCTACACACTGTTTTTGTACCATTAAACAAGCTGATTTAGTTAAAATGCAATCCCCTGGTGTGGTCACACATATTGATTTAAAAGTTTGTATATGATATTAGCTTATGTTAATTGTTCTTAATATGAGAATTAGTTTGACTGAAAGACAAAAATGGAACATTTTTAATACTAAAGAGCCTACCTATAAACAAATACTCATATTATGCAAACTATGTAAGCCACTTGAACACGCTTTGAAAATGTCCAATGCCTACACCAGAATTAATAAACACATTATATATGTTACTTGCTGAGGAGAACACTTAAGTATTATTTCTATTAAAGGCAGATTGTTCTGGAAACACCATTCTGGAAACACATATTTTCCAATATGTTGGGAGTGGTCTTCAAGTACCTAAATTATTTCATTCATCCATCTCCTGTTGTTTCATCCATGGTAGTTCTAGTGCCTTAAATATGAAGCACCTCACCATTTTTATTTCATTAGACATGTGAAGAAGAGGCTGTATCTAAGTCATAGGCTACAATGGGAGACAACAAAGTTAACAAGTATTTTTAGGTCCCATTTATATTAGGATCAGTCCCTTCTATAAATTACTCTTTGTCCAAGAGGAAGAATTTTATTGTGAAAGAAAGTTGAAAGTAAAGTCCTTTGAAGCCATTAGTCCCCCAAAATGTGGATAGGATAAAGGGTGCATCAAAGAAATATAACTAAACAAACAAATGTTATTACTAACTGTGTTAAGTTTGTCACCCTTTCAAAGGAAAGATTTATTGCATGAAGATGGTGTGACCAAAAGGACCACTGTATTCACATCCCACACACTAGTATAGCCACACGCACACACACTAGTATAGTATAGAGTATATAGTATATAATAGTATAATAGACTCAACTATAATTAATTTGCAAACTAGATACCATCAGATTAGGCCTGAATAAAGACCGGGAGTGGTTGGGTCATTACAAAATCTAAACTTCATTTCCTCATACTAATTTCTCCCTACTGTTACTCACATCTTCTTGTCAACTGTCTATAATGGACCACTCTCTTACCACTTCAAAAGTTATTTCTCCTCCCTTGGTATCCTGCTGTTAATTGATTTATCTCGTTAGACTGACCTAACACTTGGTAAAGCAACCCACATCCTTCCATGTATTTATACCTGCTCCTGTATCTTTTACTTCATACATCTGATGAAGTGGGTTCTAGCCCACGAAAGCTTATGCCCAAATAATTTGTTAAGTCTCTAAGGTGCCACAAGGACTCCTTGTTTTTTTCGCTTTATTTAAAGATTATATTTTGTGATGAAATCTCCAGAAATACTTCCAACCAAAATTGGCAACCCTAAATCCCATATGCCCAAGGGGAAACCCACTGAAGCAATAGAGTACATGTTAACAGACTCTACTGCAGAATGAGGGCCATAGTTTAGTTTATAATGGTGCCTGTCACAAGGGAGATGGCTCCTTAAGGGGAAATGGGCCCTTGTCATCCCCCTCCCCCCAACCTATTTGCCTCCACAGGTGGAGGAAATGAATTAATCATGTGACATATGGTCATGTGACAAAACCAGGCCTCTAGGAGTGAGAAAAAGAGAGGCCTGAGGCTGTGGATGATCAAAAGCAAGACAGGCAGAGAGCTAGAACAGAGGAGTGACCCCTTATGAAGGAGGGGCTAGTCCAGGCTAACCCTAGTTGGAAACTGGTACAAAGAAAGCTCCAGGGAACAGCAAGGCTCTTGCAGAGACCCTGAAAAACCAAGAGAGCGCCTGAAGACAAGGTTTGCCCCGTGACCTCTTTGAACCACAGAGAGTTGGAAAGGTAGGCAAAGGCTGGTGGAAGAATTCCAGGTAGGAGTGTCTAGGAATGGCTGCTTGAATTATTTTGAGACTCTGAGAATGGTCTGAATTGTTTTCAACTTTAATAAATCAGACCCCAAGAAGGAAAGTACTTACTAGACTTATGAAAGCTTTTTGTGAGCTCTTGATGAATCCAAGAGAGCAGAGGAAGGGAGGTTTCTGCAGAGCCATGGGGTTGAGGCAGGGGGGCACTCTAGAAATGACCGACTCTCTTACAGTGTCATTCTCATAATCAACAAAGTTTTGATTTTTATCAAAGTAAACTTAATAATGTGCTGAAGCACTTTCAGGAATTGCCCTTTAAGTCTCTTCAATGTTGGCAAAATTACAGTAAATTAAAATGGAGTCAAATACACAAGCCTTACTATCCTTTTCATTCAATGCAAACTGGTATAAAAATCCTATTGTATTGTAGCATAGGTTGTCTGGTTTGTTTGCAGTTGAACACATAATACAAGTAGGTGGCCTTCATTTTTTAAAGAATGCTGCAATAATTATTGGTTTAAAATATAAATCTCAAAATCCTGAAAGCATCCCTTTAACTGTAGAAGAGCTTTGTATTGAGCTGGTTCACAAATAATTTTCTCAAAATTTGCTCTCAAGTTACATTAGCCACCATGTTTCAAATAAGTATTTCTAAATTGAATTGTTTAACAAGTTATTAACTCTCAGACAATTCATCTCCTTTGAACTAGGGATAAATTCAGACATTTTTAATTTCATATACACTCTCTGATTTTTGAATTATTTTAATCAGCTGTGGGTTGCTTTAGTAAGGTAATTATTTTATTACAAAAAAATCTAAAACGTTTAAAATATTTGGAAATCTCATTGAATTTGGTTCAGAAGACAAGATCCACAACCTTCTTAAATCCATAAGGCCCTGGAAGCTGCCTGGGACTAAGCATATTGGCTCAATGTCCAGACAAAGCTACAGTATTCAACAGCAAGTCAAGCAGAATTGTAACAGCTACTGTTACTAGTTTTGTGGGTAGGGCTCCAGTGTTATTTGGAGGTGACAAGCTCCTGTTGCTATTCTTTTTTTCTTTCTACAGAGTTTCATTCTTGATTGAGATGAGTAAAAGGCTGATCCTCCACATTAAACCCCTCCCCCCACCAATAAATTCTTCTAGCAAAAGGGAGTAGTAATCTCTTTGTGCACACATACACCCCTTTTCATATGCCCGATTTGACCAAACTCTCAATATCTTGTACAAAAAACAGAAGTACAACTGTTTTTACAATTCTTAATTTTTATTATTTTTGCTGTCTTGAGGAATTTCTACACCTCTAAGAGTAGGTCTACACTGCAATTAACAACCCACAGCTGGCTTGTGCCATTTGGGTCAAGCTCATGAAGCTTGGGCTAACAGGCTGTTTAATTGAGATGTAGACATTCAGGCTTGAGCTCCAGCCTCAGCTCTGGGATCCTCCCACTGCACAGGGTCCTAGAGCCTGAACATCTACACCACAATTAAACAGCCCCTTAGCCTGAGCCCTGCAAGCCTGATGCAGCTGACATAGGCCAGCCAGGAGTGTCTAATGGCAGTGTAGACCTACCTTAAAAGACTGAAGGGGACTAGACTAAGGATAATGTCTTCACTGCAAAATTGACTTACCTACACTCTAGTTACTTCTCTTGAGGTAGCCTAGCTTGAGTAAGAGTGGCCACACAGCCAAATAACACTGGAGTTGCTGTGAATTCACTCATACCACACAGGTCTGATTGACTATACTGATTCTAACCACTACTCCTAGGAATTAGATTACACATTGCTCTAAGAGTTATGAATGCAGCCAAGGATTCCTGATACCCCAAATTCTTCTGCTGTCTCTCAAATTGTTGTGACACACACTTTACCAGTGGGCTATACATCTACTCTAAAGCCTGATCCCAACAGGGGACTACAACCTACTTCTTCTACCAGTTACTCCTATAGTTCAAGTGGAAGTGGCTGTAGATTTGAAGGTCCTGTGTACAAACCCTGATGACCATGTGGTGGTGGCTGGGGAACAGTATACAATGACAGAGTATCCTAATGTATCTGCCTAAAAGGGCAGAATTAAAGTTGCATAACTAACCTTAATTCTGGCTTTTCTTTAGTTCTGCGTGCTTTGACTTTGTAACTTTAATGCTCTCAACATTTAAGAGTATGACTACACAGCTGCTGGGAGCAAGTCCTGCAGCCTGGGTTGACAAGCTTTTGTTTGCAGGGTTTATGCTTGTGTAACACTGACAGACCCTGGTCATCAGTGGGCAGGATTGAATCTGGGACCTCTGGAGCTTAGTACATGAGCCTCTACTGCATGAGCTAAAAGCCAACTGGCTGTTACCTTAGGTTGTAGAGCAGACTCATTAATCTCTTTCTTTATGTGGTCTCGGTGCCACTAGATGTGACAGAACACCACACCCAGGAAGTGTGTGGGTTACACTAGCATGCTAAAAATAACAATGTAGATGTTCTGACTCAGGCTGTAAAGCATAGGGAGGAATGTGGGGTTCAGAGTCCAAGTTCCAGCCTGAGCCTGAACATTGAAACTACCTCTGCAAAGTTATTTCTAACACGCTAGCCTGAAATCTGCTAACATAAGTCCATCTACCTGGGCTGCGAAACTCACTCCCAGCAGCTGTGTTGACATACTCTAAATGGCCCAAGGAGTTGCTCATGACTTACCACCTGGGGAAGCTTATAGGGGGCTTAATACAGCTACATGTAACTAATAAAACTCAGTTGGTACTACATGACAGATCAATCAGAATATTTTACATAAGTTACAGATGAAAATCAATGCTGAAGAAAGGGTTGAATGTGCATTTTATGGATTTTTCTGTCTAACTTCATTAGGCCTGACCTACTAAGTGGTTTAAATAAAGAAAATGAAAGTTCTTAACTAATATGCTTTACATACAATATAATCATGATGAACTGCTTACAAATAGTCACTCCCACACAACTACTCGCAAGAGAAATAAAATATTTATAATGAAGACTTTACTAAACTTTCCATTTATCCAATTTAAGAACACTGTCCCCAAACCAATCTTACTACTTTTAAATATCAGTGAAAGATACTTGTTAACATTCAACATTCTGTACAACATTGTGTACACAACAATGTGTACAACATTCTGAAAAGGAAATGTTTTTATTTCCTTCTGTCAATTTTCTGTTAACTCAGCTTTTTGCCACTATGGTTTGATCTCTCAATCATTATTCAGACAAACTGCTTGATGGACTAACCACGCAGCAAGACCAGGCCTATGTTAGTTTCCACAGTATGTCTTTTAAAAGAAAAAATCAGTTTTACACTAATATTTTTTTATCTAATGTTAATCAACCAGATGTAAATGAACATTAAACTTGTTTTAAACAATTGGTAAGTTTGCATTAATTTTAATGTTAAAAAAAACAAACAAAGCAGGTGCACTATAAATAATGGATGAAAAATGGCAAACTTGTTTTCCACCTGTCACACCATTGCTAATAACTTTGATCAAAAATATGCCTGTAGCAGTCTTTAAAGTGTACAGGAAATAGTTTACATTAATACATGTGTATATAAAAGACTGACCTTTTATAAGGCCCTGAAAACATTATATGTAATGGCTTTGTTGAGCAATGTCTGAGTTCTAATCTTGTTGTGGCTGTAATGATTACACAAATCAGGCACAAATAGAAAATAAAGTTACAACACCACTATAGGTCTGAACATGCCTGCATGAAGCCATGCTGTTCTTTAGGCAGATAGTAAAGGAATACTAAACATGTGAGTTGGTCTTTACTCTTGCAAGAAGACTAGAACAGGCAAAGCATAGTTAATAGCTGGAACTGAAGGTTTCCGGTGCTTAAAAAATAAAACAGAAATGGTACCTATAAGCTATAATGTGGTTCTGTTCTGGGTGGTCTGGTCCAATTTTTAATATTGGAGCTCTCTGCCTATCTTATCAGTTTCTCAGTCCCAGCATTGTCAGAAACCTCTTAACTCTAAAATGAAGAAATTAATGAAACACAAATGATATTGTAAAATCTCAACTGGTAGAGTCCTAAAGAAGTTGCCTTCCATTAGTAATGGCCGACATCCACAATTTCTTGATTAGATCATATATTCCTCAGGCAAGAACAGTCTATATTTTGTGTCTTGTATAGGCCTTAAAATATTGTCATCTCTTTATTAATAAAACATATGGACAATCACATACATATATTCAGTGACCTTCTCCAGGGCTGGTGTTAGGGTTGCCCACCCTTCAGGATTGTCCTGGAGTCTCCAGGAATTAAAGATTACCCTTTAATTAAAGATTATGTAATGTGATGAAACCTCCAGGAATACATCCAGCCAAAATTGGCACCCTAGTTGGTGTCATCTAGGTCTCCTATTTTTACCCTATTACTCTCCCCTGCAAGAGAAGCTTCAATAGCACACAAATATAATGAAAGCTCAAATGTCATTCTATATGTATATGTAATTAGTTACTTACTCCCTTATGCATTAGCAGAATAATGTTGGAAGGAAACGCATACTATCAGATGTGGCCAACAATGGACATATGTACAGATCTGTGGGAGTGGCCCGCTGCATATGACACTCAATACCCCAATCTAAATATGTGACCACACCCCGTTTGGACAAGCCTCACAGTTCAAAGAGCTGCGAGAGGGAACAGAAGCCACAATGTGAAAACCTGCATCTAAATATACTAGACCTGGGCACTGGCCAGTCAGTGTGTTGTACATATATGCAAGCAAGGAACACACCAAAGGTTTGTTTGGCTCCTATGGTTTACATGCCAAGCAAACAAGATGCCTACAAGACTAACATATATAACACAATTATCCAGCACAGCCAGACACACTACAAGACAGCACCCGTTCAGTGTCTTTGCTGTTACCCACAAATCATGCCCAAGGCATCAGATTAATATACACCATTGCAGGTGTGTTAAGGTTTTTTGTTGTTTTACCTTCAAGGAGTCGTCACACATATGACAGGTTTCAGAGTAACAGCCGTGTTAGTCTGTATTCGCAAAAAGAAAAGGAGTACTTGTGGCACCTTAGAGAAAAGAAAAAGGAAAAAAGAAAAGGAGTACTTGTGGCACCTTAGAGACTGACCAATTTATTTGAGCATAAGCTTTCGTGAGCTACAGCGTAGCTACAGCATAGCTCACGAAAGCTTATGCTCAAATAAATTGGTCAGTCTCTAAGGTGCCACAAGTACTCCTTTTCTTTTCACACATATGGTTACAGATGCATTGTACTGTGGTCTGTACAGTCAGGGTTCATACATGAGTGCATGTACAGTAGGTGCTTGGATGTGGTGTGTATAGAAATGAGTCAGAAAGGGGTGAATATGCTAACTAGTACAGCCTAAGAAATCTGCATATCTTTAAATTAACCACCCTGACACTAAACAAAGGACAGTATACGGTGAGGCTACTCGTTACCCCACAGCACTCTCACTGGGGCCAGGAAAGCCCACTTTAGAGTGTGGATTGTAGGGGCTCTTAAGAAGTTGTTCAAGCTAGCACATTTTTCCAGTTATCTGTTTAACATTATAGAATAAAATCTTTAGCAGTCCATTACATGCCTTCTCATATTGAGTAGCAGTGCCAATTTCTTTTTGTGTTCTCTGCTATTAATACTCTCTTCCCTAACATCAGTGTCCCTGGAGTTGGTCTCAGTGGGCTGTCTTGAAGGACACAGTCTATCCCTTGGCTTTTTGTTTTTTTTTTTCTCATGGCTGTAGGAGTTACCAACATTATAAAATTCAAGTTTCATAATGGAAGTTTTAAAACTGAAGTTAAAACAATGCAGCTGTGTATGGAACAAACATAATTCTCCTGTAACCTTAAAAGAACCAGCTGTAGTAGCAGAAGCTTCTAAGCATGTGCACCCCTTGAAGTGCCCTCCCCACTATCACTTGTGGTGCCCATATTGCAGAACTTCTTGTGCTCTGTGTTTTAGGAAGGGAAGGATTACATAATCTGAAGGAAGAAGAGGGGTACTTTAGGCTTAAATTAGTGGTGGTTTGTCCTGCTTCGCTGCGGATGTTAGCCTGGAACATGAGGGCTGACGCTATTTCCTAGCTTCCAGTGCTAACTGCAGTGTATGATTCGCTGACTATTCACTGGCTGTATTCTATTACTTGTGATCTCATCCTGCTAGCAATGATTGTATGCAATGAGGGATCATGCATTTCTTTTGCTTTCTGGTCATTATTTGGTTGAAACGTTCCTAGTCTATCTATGCAGCAATTTTGGAGAAAACTTCTGAAATCTGAGAAATTGGCTGCTAGGATTTGAACAGTAGGCTCCTTGGGCCATCATTGGAGGATATACATGGGCACCATCTGCAGGCTCCTTTTGGGTGTGCTACCTTTAGTTGACAGAAATGTACACAGCTACCTCTATCTAAAGAGAAACATTCCAGTTCTGCGGTGGCATATAATGTAGGGACCTGTTAAGGTTCTTACAAAGCACATGCCTCATGTGAGCAATGCAAAACTTCAGCTCCTCTAGACAGCTAATCTTAAATAACTTTCTCTCAAACCTGTTCATGGATTTAATTTAAGTACATAAATCTGGTTAGTTGCTGAAATACAATCTGTCTGATTTTTTTTTTTTCCCACAGTTCCTGAATATGTGTAGCTCCCACTAGGTGCTCAGCATCTCTAAAACTCAGGGCAATGATTAGGTGACTAAATATGGACTTATTTGCTTACATTTAAAGATGCAGGTTTGAAAATTCTGCACATAACCCCTACGGCTACACAAACTTCCATCAATTTGTTATATACAAAATAAAAAAGGAGGAAGGGAAAGGCTCCAAGCAAAAATACCTATACTACTTTTTTGCCAGAATTGGTGTATTTATTAGGGCTGTCAATTAATCACCGTTAATTTACATGATTAACTCAAATTAATCGTGATTTTAAAAAAATAATCAGTTTTAATCACACTGTTCAACAGAATACCAATTGAAATGTATTGAATATTTTTGGAGGTTTTTCTACATTTTCAAATATTTTTATTTCAATTACAACACAGAATACAAAGTGTACAATGCCCACTTTATATTTTATTACAAATAGTTGCACTATAAAAATGAGAAACAAAAGAAATAGTATTTTTCAATTCACCTCATGCAATACTGTAATGCAATCTCTTTATCATGAAAGTGTAACTTACAAATGTAGATTTTTGTTACATAACTGCACTCAAAAACAAAAGGTTGATTTTCTCTTTTGGTGGTTCAGGTTCTGTAGGTTTCACATCAGAGTATTGGTCTTAAGGCTTCTGAAAGCATGCTCCACACCTCATCCCTCTAAGTTTGGAAGGCACTTCAGATTCTTAAACCTTCGGTCGAGTGCTGTAGCTATCTTTAGAAATTTCACATTGGTACCTTCTCTGCGTTTTGTCAAATCTGCAGTGAAAGTGTTCTAAAAATGAACAACGTGCTGGGTCATCATCTGAGACTGCTATAACATGAAATATACAGCAGAATGCAGATAAAACAGCAGGAGACATGCTATTTCTCTTCCAAGGAATTCAGTCACAAATTTAACACATTTTTTAACGTGCATCATCTGCATGGAAGCATGTCCTCTAGAATGGTGGTTGAAGCATGAAGGGACATATGAATCTAAGACATCTGGCACCTAAATATCTTGCAACATTGGCTACAACAGTGCCATGTGAACACCTGTTCTCACTTTCAGGTGACATTGTAAACAATAAGTGGGCAGCATTATCTCCTGCAAATGTAAACAAACTTGTTTGTCTCGGGGACTGACTGAACAAGAAGTAGGACTGAGTGGACTTGTAGGCTCTAAAGTTTTACATCGTTTTGTTTTTGAATGGAGTTACTACTTGTACATAAATTCTACATTTGTAAATTCAACTTTCAGTGATAAAGAGATTGTATTACAGTACTTGTATGAGCTGAATTGAAAAATACTATTTTCATAGCAAATATTTGTAATCAAAAATAAATATAAAGTGAGCACTGTACACTTTGTGTTCTGTGTTGTAACTGAAATCAATATATTTGAAAATTTAGAAAACATCCCAAAATTTTAAATAATGGTATTCTATTGTTTAACAGTGTGATTAATCATAAGATTCATTTTTAATTGCTTGACAGCCCTATTTATAAAAAAAAAAAATGTTTTTACATTCTGAATGACCAAGTAAAGTAGAACCCTCAAAAGGAAAAGAGAAAAAACCAAGCTGTGCTTCCATGTTTGGAAGACAAGATCTAGGAAGCCTGCATCTCTTCCCCCCCCACCCCTTGCATTATCTACTGTGGATTGGAAGTTATAAGCGGATACAGTATGATACCAGATCAGTCATGACAAGAGTGTTTTAAGTACAAAATGAAGAGCTTATCCTTACAGAAACAGAGGTCAGCCATGCGATGATGATGGGATATCTAACTGGTAGGTGGTGTATGGACACATACTTGTCTGGATGAAGTATTTTCTCTCTCTCTCCCTACACCTGCACACTATTGTTTGGCCAAAAATCTGACAACATTTGAGCCAAATAACCATAGAGGAATAAAAGTCTCTCGAAAACCCAGTAATTCATTCTCCATAATATGCCACTTACATCAACACATTTTTCTTTCTAAAGAAAATAATTATCCATAGCACTGTTTGTTTTTTGAAAAAACAGAGAACACAGTACAAATATTGGGTGACTCATATTAATGAGTCACCAATAGGGAATTTATTGACAATTATTTGTCACAATTTAATACAAAATGACACAATTTTTGGACTTTAAGATGAGTGCAAATGTGTAAACACAGTTGGTTTAACTTAATAAAAAAATTTTAAACTTGCTGTACAACCACTTTGAAACTCCAATTTCAAACACTTTGACAGTAAAACTTATTCTTTCAGACCCACTTTGTATCTCGTTTTCAAGATAGCTTCCTGTAGCTTCCTTAATTTTTTTTTAATTAAGAAAAATGTTAGTGGCTAGTTTAAATTTAACTTGAGTTAGGAGTGTTCCTTAATCTCTGTTTTACTAATCCTTTTTTAAAAAGAGCTGGTCCTATATAGTAACTCGTGCTACAGCAGCAGGTAGACTTTTGATTTTTTTTTTTTTTTCCAGAAATTTCAGTTGACTGAGGTGCTGGAGTGCTTCAGTTTTTGTTGGCATCACTTCATTTGCCTGTCTGTCCACAACTCATTTTATTTCAAATAGTAAAATGCTTGTCATTATACAACAGAAGAGAAGTCCTGTGCTAGCAGGGAGATGAGGCCAGATAACCTATAGGCTTTTCTTTAGAGTCAATGAGCTAATAAAGAAAAGGGCACTCCGTGCTTAGCTTTCTAAGGCAGGTGAAACAGGATTACAGTTCAAAGGGTCTAATTATACCCTGGCTTAATGAGGCACAACTCCAGTAAAATCAATGAAGAAGCACCTACTTAAGCCAGGGCTGAATTTGGCCCAAATTGTGTAAGCAAACTGTTCTTTTTCTGCTTGGCTCTCTCACTAATGAGTGATACCTAAGCAGTGTATTCTGGTAGGTGTGGAGATAGTTAACTCTCCAGCTTTTTAGGTTAGAGCTCAAGTAACTGTCTTGCTTATTACTCAGGAAAGGAAAAAAGTAGTCATCTGTATGATGGAAATAATGGCAAGATAACATTTTGGGTAAATGTTTCAAGAAGCTAATGCCCTCCATTAAAGGTGTAAAATGGGAATTTTTCAAGGATAAACTTCATCCTTTGTTTTAACTAAGGATACCCCCTTTAGTGTGTGTTTTTTTACAAACAAAGAAAACCTGACAACTTATTTTCTAGTTTGTACTATTTCTAAAATTGTTGGATAGGAATTGCTTCTCTACATGCTCAAGATTCCTTGTAAGTAAAGTTCCTGATCGCTACAAGCGATGAGGCAGAACAAAGCCTATTAGAACTGACATGTATTTGGATTTTCAAGAACTTTCCTTTCAGTGTATCATTTTCATGTCTGACATCACAACAGACTACAATAAAAGTTTGAATTTACAATATTAGCAAATACAATCCTATTCACTTTTGAAAGATTAGTGAAACTATCAGAATCACACAATCTTCATTCGCTAATGATAAACACTTGTTGTGCTGTTTAACATCCCAGATTAGTTAGATCTGAGAAGAGATTTTTAAAAAAGATTGTAATCTGGATTTCACAGAAGTATCCAACTCACACTTTTTTAAACTATCTTACTAAAAATATTATTGCTTCTATTTCAACTGAAAATTATTGCAATAGTTATAATAAGCCAGAGGATCAAATAGTTCTATTTTTTTAAAAAACTCACTTGAATCAAACTAAGCTTCACTCTAAATATAAAAGCACCATATCTTTTCATCAATCTTCATACAAAACTTTCATTGGCTCAATGTGGGTTCTAGTCATGTAACAATGGAAGGTTATGGCCCTTAGTGCGAGCAGCCAAACTCTGAGGGAACTACAACTTGGAGATTGTAGAAGGCCAAGGAGTCTGAGGAATGTTCATTTAAATCATAAGTGTAAACAAGTATGTAATTTAATAACACAGTTCCAGAATCATTCATTGCTTCTTATAGTACTTTGCACAATTACCCCCAGGAAACAGTTTTAGCACATATAAGATATGCAAAGAGTTTGTTTTTAGTAAAATATTAAATGTGTCCCTCAGTATATCCACACACTTAACACTAATACAAATTACTATGTAAAACTGTCAATTCCAAGCAATATTCTTTATTGACCAGCCCAAATATTTACTATACCAAGCTTAATACTGAAGTATTTGGTTTTAAAAAACTAAAATGCAGCACAGTTGTGTAAAGGATAATTTCATGGTCTGAACAAGAGACCTGTCAGAGAAACAGCTGTTATGTTTCAGGAACAGAATGAACAAATGCTGCTGTGTCTTTTTTTTTTAAATACAGGTTTCAATTCTCAAAGCTTCTCTAAGTACTTGTAAAGTCACAATTTGAAGAGTTCATGTGACTTCTTTTTTTAATTCAACATTGCTTTCAAGAGTTGGTTCCTTTCTTCGTCTTACAGTATACCTCGAGGTATACTGGATATAGGTACAAATTCAGGTTAAATTTGCAAAAACTGCAGGATCTGGTCCGTACTGATCACCTTTAAGGCCTTGGTAATTAAACTGTAAAGTAAGAAGGCAGTGCATACTATTGTGGTGTTTCACTTCAACTGTTCTGAAGCAAATGAATCTGAGAGCTTCATATTGACTTGAGAAGTGCTAAAATATTCAGTATGAAGCCTCTATACCTTCTGTCCAGCTTTTCCCCAGATTCTGTATCGTTTTGTTCTCTCATCTCAAGAAAACAGCTGTTTTCTACCTCCAAGTTTGATTTCACTTACATTCTGTCTTTTGTTCTCATTTCTCTGTGTATTTTGTCCTCCCTAAATCTTCTGTAGTTTTGGTTATACTCTGTCACTAAATTTCTTTACTGTATACCCTTTACTGTAAGTCCAGTCTTCTGCACCATTCCAGGGAGCCTAACATTTTTCAGCTCAATGTGCAGTAGTGGTCAAAAAGGTTAACAGGAACTATTGGAAAAGGGACAGATACTAAGACAGCAAATATCATAATACCATTATGTAAATCCATGGTCCACCCACACCTAAAATAGAGTATCCAGTTCTGGTTGCCCCATATCAAAATGGATATAGCAGAACTAGAAAAGCCCATTTTATAACCATTTAAAACATTATCTGAAAGGCTTTATCTGCCAGTGCTTGAGTTTAGAATTCTATTTTATTCCTACATCATCTGATGACATTACTATCCCTTTAGATGCTAGGTGATGCCATAACCACAGAAGAAAAGCAAAACCACCTCCTCCCCCTCTGGAAGCAAACTTCCATTTACTAAGAGTTGGTAGTAGGACCAGGGCTGTTTCTTTATGACATGGGATCGTAAAAACATCCTTTTACATTCAAATACAAAATTTCAGTAGTTTTGGCCAAGATTTTTAGTAGTGACTAATTTTGGGTGTTTCAATATTTGGGTGCCCTACTGAAGACACTTTTATAAGTTTCTGATATTTTTGTTTAGAAAGCCCTGAGCACCTACCCTCTGAAAATCTGGCCCCTTTAAGGTGCCAAGTTGGGCTTCTGTACAGAGGCACCTAAAACCAAAATTTTAGAAGTGACTAAAGTTATTTTTATCCTATCTATTGGTGGTGAATGAGGCATATTTTGATAAATGTTGTTTATGTTGAAGACCAGCTCAAACAGAAATAAGTGGGAATTTTGCCATTCTCTAAGACAGAGAAGGCCTTACAGTATTTCCTTTAACACTTGAAAGTAAAATGTGCTGAATACCTCTCAGGCTGACATTTGGATGTAGCCAGCACATGCTGATAAAGTTACTGGAATTTTTTCCTTTACCTTTGCAGGTCACCTTTAGAACAGCTTTATTTGTTTAATAAACCACGCCAGTTCACCTCTAATCAAGTGAAACAAATTCTGAGAAACCAGTTCACAAACAGACACGCACGTTACCAAACCACAACACAATTAGTCACAATTGGCTTTCCTTGCCTGTGGAAGACAACAAAAGTTGTATGGTAGAGGTCCTGCAGGTCAAGAATAGAGTGTATTGGCAAATCTGTGAGGAAGCTCACAAGAGGCCTGGTTCTTCTCTGTATTACATCAGTGTAAGTCCAGAGTAGCTACTAAAATTGTGGAATTGCACAACATTTTTTTACAAAAGGGTAGATTACAGCAGAATTTGACCTCACTTTTTTATACATGTTCTCATATTTGCAATTATTGAAGAATGTGTCACAGTTAAAGGCTAAGATACCACATCACCTGAGACCCGCTTAAAAAAAAGTATACTCCTTTGTCTCTGAAAGGGTTCAGTGTTGTTTATAGGGCTTTTTAATAATGTGAGAACTATTTTTTCAGACTTCCTAAAAGTATTACAGTACTTCTTCCAGTGTTCTGACCTTTTGTATTCTACAACATGTACTTTATCAGACTTGAATTTTTTCCAGTTTGACTTCTATCTTCTCAATGAAAATAAAGATGATGTTGTATACCAACTATAAAGTGTTTGTGTGCAGTGTTCGGGGTTTGAATCTGGTGACTGTCAGAATGAACTTCTTAAACCCTACTTCCAATACACACATTTCATAATTACTTGGTTGGAATAGGCTATTAGTCCAACGATTAACATAATTTCAGTGTCAATAAGGAGCGCTCAAAACTCAGATCTTTTGTAGACTCTCCTCCACTAAAGAAAGGACTGCAAATAAATTTTGTAGTTAGCCCTAGAATACCTAGCAATGATATTTTTAAAAGGAGGAAAAGCCATTTGAAGTTCTGTAGAGGCACACTTTCTGTACCTTCTAATCAGTTCTTTAAAAGGAATAAAGTTAGCAAAGGCATAACTAAGTTTTTTTTATTAGCTACTGTCTTTTTATATGCTTTTTTACACAATTAATAGCATTTTTAAATTCTTGTGGTTTTGTACTATAGCACAGAAACTATAACAACTAGACTTACTTACAAAGCAAATAAAAGAAAACTACTATATCAGGAACTGTTTGCTTTTTACTGTTTGCTGTTCTGCCACTCCCTCAGTTTGAACATACAATGTGAAGAGTCACACAATGGTGGCTTCAGAACAAATCAAGAAAATATGAACAAACACAAAGAAACCAACATTCACTTCTCAAGAACAGCTTAACTCTTACCATCTTAGACCATAGAAATATTACAAAAAAAAATTCAGTTCCTCTCACCAGTTGGATCCTTGTACTAACAAGTAAAATCACAGGAGAAAGAGCTATGAGTTCCCTGTTTGTCTTCTATATATAGAACTTTAGAGAAGGAGACTCTTATTACAGCATAGTTTAAAAAAACAGACCAATTCTGTCACTAGTTTTCTGTATTGCTTAAAGGATATTGAGGTATCATAGTGCTTCTCTTACCACACACCTTCTCTGGCTTGATTCTGCAATGAAGTCATAATCCTTTGTTGAAAACAAACAGTTGTCATGGAAATATTTGTGGTGATGTATTCGTAGAATTAGTATTGACTTCACTGCTAGCAGAACAAGGAGAACACTGATAGGGTGTTTGGAATTTTAGCTCAAATGGCAGGAATCTTATGAAACTTATAATAATACTACCACAGATTTTAATATTTCCTGGAGTTTTAGGTCTCTTTCAAAGGCTGAACTTCAAAAAGAATATTGTTAATACCTATATAAGATTATGGAAGAAAGCTTAAAGTAGGGTTTAGATTTTCAAATATATGTTGCTCAGATGACTATCAAATCTTGTTCTTAATGTATCATGTGCTAACACACCCCCAATCTTGTTATCCAAAATCCAACATTCATATCTAATATGAAATTTTTTTCCCATTGCTATGTAACAGAGTACTACAAACTTTGAAAAATACATTTATGCACAACTATAGGTACACAAGACCAGGAAGAACTGTGACATTTATAAAAACATCATCTTATCTTTGGAGTTTAAAATTTAACACCTCTTTAAACAAATACCATTTTGCTAAGGTACGAAGTAAAAAAAAAATAGTACATCTAAAATTTAAATACAAGTCTCAAGTTTATGTAGACCCTTCCTTCTACCCACCATATACAATAAGATTAATGTATTGTGGCTAACCCTTTAGTTAGTCTTGATTTCCCTTATAAAATAAGTGAATACTCTTGGGGATTTCCTCTTTTTTTTTTTTTTTAAATTTAATTTTTCCTTACTGGTAATCTTTGTCCGTCATCCCTAATTCATTTCCTCCTGCTTCTGAACTTTTTTTAAGTTGCTCCTCTATAAGATATAGAGTCAGATAATAGCATGACCTAGCCTAGAAACAGACTTGAGAGGAACATTGAAATCTTCAACAATGTTTGGGTGAATAATCAGGTGACTCACAGGGAATTCATGTATCACAATACAGTAAAATTCTGGGATTTGTTCAGTCCTCTGTAATAAAAATCAGAGGGTCCTACAAAAGGCTTCCTGGTTAGCCTGATGTCAACTCTTTCAGAGGTGTATGTGCCTGCAAAAAGCAAGAGTGAAGAACTAGAGAAGGTAGTTTTTTGTTTTCCCATTTAAACTCATAACCAAGGAGGGAAGCAACATGAGTTGGCAAAAAAATTTAAGTGTACTTCCTTCAAAGAGTTATACTGAATTTAGCAACACAGAAAAGTGTTCAGCTTGTGAAATTTGAAATGGGACTGTGTGAAGACATTGAGGTGGATGGGCATTTTTCCTAGGACTGAAACTACCTGACACTGGTACAATCTAGTGCAGCAGTTTTCAAACTGTGGGTCGTGACTCCATCTTAATAGGGTCACCAAGGCTGGCTTAACTTGCTGGGGTCCAGGGCCAACGGATAAAGCTCCTGTTACAGGCCCCCCTGCCTGGGGCTGAAGCCCTTTGGCTTCAGCTTTGACTCCACCTGAAGCAGTGGGGCTCAGGCTTTGGCACCCCCACCCCGAGCAGTGGGGCTTAGGATAGTTCAGGCTTTGGTGTCCCCCCCATGGAGTTGTGTAGTAATTTTTGTTGTCGGAAGGGGGTTGCAGCGCAATGAAGTTTGAGAACCCCTGATCTAGTGCATTCCAAAGATACATTTTGCTCTTCAGAAGTATTTTTGTGAGCCCATCTGATAAGTCTCTGAGAGGGGTAATTTAGCAGTATCAAGGTGAAGGATTCTAGGCAGAGCAGTCACCCCAACTCTCCCTTCAGTAAGAGGCTTCTACAAGCTCCCTCATCCCAGCAGCTCCTTCCAGTGCCTAACTGTTAAAATCTAATTAGTTCAGTGAGCCCCCAGTTGGGAAGGAAAAGTATCCTAAGCTGTAATTTAATGAAATGTGATATACAGTTTTACTTACCCAATTCTTTAGAAACTGGAGATGCAGTTGCTATTTCTCCAATCTTTGCAACACCATCATAATATGCTCTTCCAGCCAGTATCATAGCTATAGGGAAAACAAGAGTACTCAGCTTGTGTGGCATTTAAAAAATTGAGTAAATTATGAATTACCATCCACCAGGAAAGGGTGGATATTTTCACAGTGCCTGCCTGGGGTTCAAATGGGTTGCACAAACTTGGCTTTCTAACTTTTGGGAATTATTCTAGGGTATTCTCCGAGTCCAGTCCAGCGCCTGTTGACATCAATGGAAAAATTCTGACTTCAACAGGGGCGGGATCAGCCCCCAGTAATAGTAAATGACTCACACCTATTAATAGGATATAGAATTCCCAGAAAGCATATGTTTTTAAATGACATAACATAACTGTACAACCAAAAAACACAGGTCCTTTCTTTCTTTAGATTCATATGCCCTCTTAGTTCTTATTAATATTAATGGACACATGGAAAAATTATACTCCATTGACTGGATTATTCAACTTGAATTGAAATGGATTTTAAAGTCTTATGAGTATGGAGCATTGCAGCTGACTGGCCTCATCACTCAGTAAATAGCAAAGCATGTTACCACACAGAAAACCTGCATTTAAAAGCAGTTATGGGGCTCTTGAACTTCAGGCTAGGAAAGAATTATAAAGGTTTGAAAATATGACAAATATCAAGAGTGAAGATAATTTTTAACCACTCCCTTGCAACTCCTAATGAAGAAGTAGTTTTAGAGGTCAAAAGCTATAACAAAATACTTGAAACTACATGGGAGAAGGCCTGTGATATTTCAGGTAAAGTACTTCTAAAGAAGCACAAAATGAAATTGAGTGGGGTGAAAGATCCTATAGAAGCAAACTCCAGTCCTCAGACAGTACTTTCAGATGTTTAATGTGATTTTTAACAGCTAGAAATAAGAACCACCAGCAACTCATGATCAGCAAGTTCTCTGACCACAATTTGAAATACTCTTGTGGATGTGAGTTTAGTACAGAGTAAATATTCTCTCCCTCCCCCCCCCCCCATTTCTGTATTAAACTCTTGCATATTAAGATCATGGTAAACCCCTCTCAAGTCTTTGATTCTGGCATACTGGCCACAAAGTAGTTTTTAAAAGGATAGAAGTTCAAGAATGAAAATCTCTTGTCATGGGCATTCTATGAATCAAGCAGGAAAAGAGTCTATATATCCACACTTTATACTAGATATTGTTTACAACATACTAAAGATTGCCATAGACTGTCTTTGTTGTGCCATCCTACTTTAATAGGATATGTTTGGCTAAAAGGTGAGTGTGTGGCAAATTCCCAGTACATAACTATATTTGGTCTTTCCAGTTCTATGTAAAATTTAAAAAAAAAAAAAAGCTTCACTAGACAACCCTATCAAGTGAGAGAGAGAATGGAATGAGCTAATTTGAAAACATCTTTCTGTAACTTCTCAATTTTTAGACTTCCAAAAATTGTATCAAAAGGGAGAAAAAGGCCTTCTCTTCATTTCTTAAGTGAAGAGCAGCTACGTAGATTCAGATATACCTGTCCCTTCTAAGCCCTGGTCTACACTAGGACTTTAGGTCGAATTTAGCAGCATTAAATCGATGTACACCTGCACCCGTCCACATGATGAAGCCCTTTATTTTGACTTAAAGGGCTCTTAACATCGATTTCCTTACTCCACCCCTGACAAGTGGATTAGAGCTTAAATCGGCCTTGCTGGCTCAAATTTGGGGTACTGTGGACACAATTCGACGGTATTGGCCTCTGGGAGCTATCCCAGAGTGCTCCATTGTGACCGCTCTGGACAGCATCTCAACTCAGATGCACTGGCCAGGTAGACAGGAAAAGAACCGCGAACTTTTAAATCTCATTTCCTGTTTGGCCAATGTGGCAAGCTGCAGGTGACCATGCAGAGCTCATCAGCAGAGGTGACCATGATGGAGTCCCAGAATCACAAAAGAGCTCCAGCATGGACCGAACAGGAGGTACGGGATCTGATCGCTGTATGGGGAGAGGAATCCATGCTATCAGAACTCCGTTCCAGTTTTCGAAATGCCAAAACCTTTGTCAAAATCTCCCAGGGCATGAAGGACAAAGGCCATAACAGGGACCCGAAGCAGTGCCACGTGAAACTGAAGGAGCTGAGGCAAGCCTACCAGAAAACCAGAGAGGCGAACGGCTGCTCTGGGTCAGAGCCCCAAACATGCTGCTTCTATGATGAGCTGCATGCCATTTTAGGGGGTTCAGCCACCACTACCCCAGCCATGTTGTTTGACTCCTTCAGTGGAGATGGAGGCAATACAGAAGCAGGTTTTGGGGATGAAGAAGATAGCTCACAGCAAGCAAGCAGGGAAACCGGTTTTCCCGACAGCCGGGAACTGTTTCTCACCCTGGACCTGGAGCCAGTACCTCCTGGACCCAGCAGGCAGAGAAGGGACCTCTGGTGAGTGTACCTTTTAAAATACTATACATGGTTTAAAAGCAAGCATGTGAAAGGATTACTTTGCCCTGGCATTCGCGGCTCTCCTGGATGTACTCCCAAAGCCTTTGCAAAAGGTTTCTGGGGAGGGCAGCCTTATTACGTCCTTCATGGTAGGACACTTTACCACTCCAGGCCAGTAACACGTACTCGGGAATCATTGTACAACAAAGCATTGCAGTGTATGTTTGCTGGCATTCAAACAACATCCGTTCTTTATCTCTGTGTTATCCTCAGGAGAGTGAGATATAATTCATGGTCACCTGGTTGAAATAGAGTGCTTTTCTTCAGGGGACACTCGGAGGAGCCCATTCCTGCTGGGCTGTTTGCCTGTGGCTAAACAGAAATGTTCCCTGCTGTTAGCCACAGGGAGGGTTGAGGGGGTAGCCACGCAGTGGGGGGAGGCAAAATGCGACCTTGTAACAAAAGCACATGTGCTATGTATGTAATGTTAACAGCAAGGTTTACCCTGAAAGAGTGTAGCCACTGTTTTATAAAATGTCTTTTTAAATACCACTGTCCCTTTTTTTTTTTCTCCACCAGCTGCATGTGTTTCAATGATCACAGGATCTTCTCCTTCCCAGAGGCTAGTGAAGCTTAGAAAGAAAAAAAAACGCACTCGAGATGAAATGTTCTCCGAGCTCATGCTGTCCTCCCACACTGACAGAGCACAGACAAATGTGTGGAGGCAAATAATGTCAGAGTGCAGGAAAGCACAAAATGACCGGGAGGAGAGGTGGCGGGCTGAAGAGAGTAAGTGGCAGGCTGAAGACAGGGCTGAAGCTCAAATGTGGCAGCAGCGTGATGAGAGGAGGCAGGATTCAATGCTGAGGCTGCTGGAGGACCAAACCAGTATGCTCCAGTGTATGGTTAAGCTGCAGCAAAGGCAGCTGGAGCACAGACTGCCACTACAGCCCCTGTGTAACCAACCACCCTCCTCCCCAAGTTCCATAGCCTCCACACCCAGACGCCCAAGAACACTGGGGGGGGGGCCTCTGGCCAACCAGCCACTCCGCCACAGAGGATTGCCCAAAAAACAGAAGGCTGGCATTCAATAAATTTTAAAGTTGTAAACTTTTAAAGTGCTGTGTGGCATTTTCCTTCCCTCCTCCACCACCCCTCCTGGACTACCTTGGTAGTCATCCCCCTATTTGTGTGATGAATGAATAAAGAATGCATGAATGTGAAGCAACAATGACTTTACTGCCTCTGCAAGCGGTGATCGAAGGGAGGAGGGGCAGGTGGTTAGGTTACAGGGAAGTAGAGTGAACCAAAGGGCGGGGGGTTTCATCAAGGAGAAACAAACAGAACTTTCACACCGTAGCCTGGCCAGTCATGAAACTGGTTTTCAAAGCTTCTCTGATGCGTACCGTGCTCTCCTGTGCTCTTCTAATCGCCCTGTTGTCTGGCTGCGCGTAATCAGCAGCCAGGCGATTTGCCTCAACCTCCCACCCTGCCATAAACGTCTTCCCCCTTACTCTCACAGATATTGTGGAGCACACAGCAAGCAGTAATAACAGTGGGAATATTGGTTTCACTGAGGTCTAAGCGAGTCAGTAAACTGCGCCAGCGTGCCTTTAAACATCCAAATGCACATTCTACCACTATTCTGCTCAACCTGAAGTTGAACAGCTCCTGACTACTGTCCAGGCTGCCTGTGTACAGCTTCATGAGCTATGGCATTAAGGGGTAGGCTGGGTCCCCAAGGATACATATAGGCATTTCAACATCCCCAACAGTTATTTTCTGGTCTGGGAAGAAAGTCCCTTCCTGCAGCTTTTGAAACAGACCAGAGTTCCTGAAGATGCGAGCGTCATGTACCTTTCCCGGCCATCCCATGTTGATGTTGGTGAAACATCCCTTGTGATCCACCAGAGCTTGCAGCACTATCGAAAAGTACCCCTTGCGGTTTATGTACTCGGCGGCTTGGTGCTCCAGTGCCAAGATAAGGATATGGGTTCCGTCTATAGCCCCACCACAGTTGGGGAATCCCATTGCAGCAAAGCCATCCACTATGACCTGCACATTTCCCAGGGTCACCACCCTTGATATCACCAGATCTTTGATTGCGTGGGCTACTTGCATCACAGCAGCCCCAACAGTAGATTTGCCCACTGCAAATTGATTCCCAACTGACCAGTAGCTGTCTGGTGTTGCAAGCTTCCACAGGACTATCGCCACTCGCTTCTCAACTGTGAGGGCTGCTCTCATCTTGGTATCCATGTGCCTCAGGGCAGGGGAAAGCAAGTCAAAGTTCCATGAAAGTGACCTTACACATGCAAAAGTTTCACAGCCACCGGGAATCATCCCGGACCCGCAACACTATGTGGTCCCACCAGTCTGTGCTTGTTTCCAAGCCCAGAATCAGCATTCCACAGCATGAACCTGCCCCATTAGCACCATGATGCATGCATTGGCAGGGCCCATGCTTTCAGAGAAATCTGTGTCCATGTCCTGATCACTCACGTGACCGTGCTGACGTCGCCTCCTCGCCTGGTATTGCTCTGCCAGGTTCTGGTGCTGCATATACTGCTGGATAATGCGTGTGGTGTTTAATGTGCTCCTAATTGGCAAAGTGAGCTGAGCGGCCTCCATGCTTGCCTTGGTATGGCATCCGCACAGAAAAAAGGTGCGGAACGATTGTCTGCCGTTGCTCTGACGGAGGGAGGGGCGACTGATGACACGGCTTACAGGGTTGGCTTCAGGGAGCTAAAATCAACAAAGGGGGTGACTTTACATCAAGGAGTATTTCAGGCAGGACTTCACGGAGGGTTCCAATAAGAAATGGTGCACCTAAGTTATTGTTCTTATTGGAACAAGGTTAGCCTGGCCTCTGATTGATACATGACTCGATTTACCTCGCTGCACCTTCTCTATGAGTGACTGCAGTGTGACCTAGAGGAATGAGTCCCCTAGACAGGAGAGGGGGGGAAGCAAATGAGTACAAAACAAATCTGGTCTATTTCTTGTTTTGATCCACTCCATCTTTTACATCTTTGGCTGGCAGCAGACGGTGCAGAAGGACTGCATGCCATCCACATCTCATGTCTGCTCGGCAGAAGATGGTACAATACGACTGCTAGCCATCCTCATCTCTTGCCTGTCCAGCAGAAGATGGTACAGTACGACTGCTAGCAATCCATATCGCCTGCCTGCTCACCATAAGACGGTTCAATAGGACTGACTGCAGGACTAAAGAGAATGACCTGGTCAAGTCACTCCAAATTTAGTCCCTGCGCCCATGTCTGCCCAGGCGCTCCCAGCCGACGTGGCCAGGAGCACCTCGGACACGATGAGAACGGCTACCAGTCATACTGCACTGTCTGCTGCCAGAAGGCAATGGGTTGCTGCTACTGTGTAGCAATGCCGTACCGCGTCTGCCAGCACCCAGGAGACATATGGTGACGGTTACCTGAGCGGGCTCCATGCTTGCCGTGGTATGGTGTCTGCACAGGTAACTCAGGAAAAAAGGTGCAAAACGATTGTCTGCCCTTGCTTTCACGGAGGGAGGGAGGGAAGGGGGGCCTGACGATATGTACTCAGAACCACCCGCGACAATGTTTTAGCCCCATCAGGCATTGGGATCTCAACCCAGAATTCCAATGGGCAGCGGAGACTGCGGGAACTGTGGGATAGCTATCCACAGTGCAACGCTCCAGAAGTCGACTCTAGCCTTGGTACTGTGGAAGCACTCCGCCGAGTTAATGCACTTCGAGCATTTTCTGTAGGGACACACACACTCGAATATATAAAACCGATTTCTAAAAAACCGACTTCTATAAATTCAACCTTATTCCATAGTGTAGACATACCCTAAGATTCGACAGAAAAGCTTAACCATCACCTATCAAAAAAATCAAACACTGTATCAGCTGGAAATACATAAAATTCATAGGGAAACAAAAGATCAGCATGAATTAAATCAGTAAACAAGGTGACCAATAATAGCTTTTCTTACTGACAACTCACAATGTGGTGCAATACTTTGAAGATGACACAACTGGTCTTCTAGGAACAAATTCTGCCCCCCCCCCCACATCTCCCTCTCCATGGCTGCAGAAGTTCCCAGATGTAGTGAAGATGTGCTGTGAAAGCTTTAGGGAAATCTACAAGAAAGCTATAATCCCGGAGTGCCAGTGTTGGGGAAAGGCTGATAGATCTGCTGCTGTGTGTTTTCAACAGCCAGTGATGCCCTGTGAAGTGGCATCACAAGCGTGACCAGGCACATGGAAAGATTACTTCTCCTCTTACCCTCACAGAACCTCCCTATAACTAAACCTGGCTACCCAGAGTTGCTATTTAGGAATGGAGAATAAAACGCAGTTACCTTAAACAGAAAGTTATTATGTAAATTATTCCAGACACCTAAATTGCTGTGACAGAATAGCACAAAAAACAGATGACAGTAAAAGCAAGGCACTCTTCTTAAAAGAACTAATCCCACATAATTTAAATCAGTGCCAAGAGAGGTCTGTAATTGCCCTATGATAAGTGAGCATGAATTACAAACTACCAGTGGAAAATGTTTACCATTTCACTGCTACTCAGTACGTCTGAAGCATCCAACTAATAATGTGTTTATCAAGAGTAGCTGAATGAACCAAACCATCCATCCTAAACCTTTTACTCATTTGAAGGGAGGTTCCATAGATACAATTCTGCACATTTTTAATACACAAATAATGAAACACCATCAAATAATCTCTTGTAATTTGTGCTCAGAGGACTTTCTTCAACCAGTTCTCTAAGTAGGATTTTCACGGAAAACCATTGTTTTACATATGGACTATTATGAAATCACATCAAGGTTATTGTTCTATTAACAGGCAATACAATGGCACCCTTAACTTCCAACAGTACTGACTACCAATATTAATGACAAGTGTAGTTGTGCCATTCCCCAGGATACAATCTGGAATGTTGGACAGCTGTGTCCCCTCAGTTCTCCAACCTGGGGTGCCTTTTACACTGTTTCGCTGCGAGAGCAACCACTCCTAGCCTGCTCACACAGCCTCCAACATGTGAACTACCCCCAGGTATGCTGCAAGAGTGCTTCAGCCAGCCAGCCACCCTTGAATTATACTGCAGAGTGACACCAGCAAATTCCCAATCCCAGACTTCCCCCAGAAATGTGTATCTTGTACTGTCCAGCTTTTTCCTTCTGAACAATACAAGCTCATATAAAGTCCGTCATTTCGTTTACAGAAAACGTTATCCATAAATCTTATCTCAAATTAAGTTTCCCAAACACTTCAATGCAAACACACACTAGTTTAAATAAAAAGTTTAACTACAGAAAGATTTTAAGTGATTACAAGTAATGAAACATAAAAGTCCAAATTGGGTACAAAAAAATAAAGGTAAAACACAAACCAATACTTGACAAGTTAAATGAATTCAAAGCAAAAGTCTCTCTCAACCCATGTTCATTTGCAGACTTCCTGGTGGGATGCTTTCCAGCCACAACCCATCCCCCAGTCCAGGGCTCCTTTCCTTGTCCTTCAGGCATTGTGGATGTCGTGGGCAGAGAGAAAGGAAGGTGAGAGGTGATTTGGGGCCCCTGTTCCTCATTTTTTATATCTTTTTCTCCTCTTTGATAATCGTCTCCAGCTGGGGTTCAGCAGATCTGGGGAGATGGGAACTTCCAGCTGTTCCATTGCCAAGCTGTAAATTTCTTGCTCACATCCTTCTTCCTGCCAGTGTGTCCACTTAACCAGGTGCCGGTCCATTTGATTATGCTAACATTCCATTTGGTTATGCTGATTATGCCAAGGCATCAGTTTGCCTATTGTCTCTAAGGAACTGGTTTGTGCCTGCTTTTCTAGACATGGAACATATCTCAGCAATATCATACATTAGAATCTTATAACTTTACGTACAATGTTGTCACATTTTACCAGGACAATGGTGTTCAGCAGACTGAGTTTTCAAATGATACCCCACAGGCATACTTTGTACAAAATTTATCATCCTCTTGTAGAAAGGATGAACATAAGGGTGCAGACTGTCACAACAATCTGCTAGACCTTTATATTTTACTCTTAATTTTTCTGTAGCACATGGACTGGTACTCATAGAGATTAATATATTACAAATATTAACCTGCAATCATCACATACTTCCAGCTCATATAATGTCACTAAGCATTTAGAAAATGTCTGAAGGATTCTCTATGGCCAGAATAATAATTAGGTTACCAAATATAGTTCCAGAACTATAATGCCACTGATGTTTTTCATTTTAACTGGTAAGGCATTCTGGAGTCTTTAAATTATAGGACTTGAAAAATCTTTCAAGAACTTAATCTTTCAGGTTAAGGAGATTTATGCTACTTAGAGTTGGAATGCTAGATAGTCAGATTTGGCATTATCATCTTTATTTTCAACTGGTGACACTAACACTTCTGAGACAATAAGTAAGATGCCTGAATTAGCCATACAGCATAATATCTACCAACATTTCAAGTTAATATTTCCACTTCCTTGGACAGATCTGAGGAAGATTTGTATGAAGTACTGTCTGCGTATAATTTGTCAATCAAGGATTTTGTCAAATAAAGAATTAGTTTCAGTCTCCAAAAAAATACCTATATCTATATGTGTTTAGATCTTATTTTACTCATGAACACACAGAAACTAGTCGGAACTAAGGTTCACTTGAAACTAGACTGAGACTATCAACTCATATCATACAGGTTACCCAACAGCTATTGGCTGCTAATTAGGTCCTTTTTAAAAACAGGAAACTCTACAAATCTACGGTATCCTATGGAAGAATGTGTCAAGTGATGGCCTGTTTGAACATCTATGTGACTACAATACTGTCCCATTATTGACTCTAGATGCCACAATGACTCTTTCTTTCTTCATATGTAAATTCTCCTACACAGGAATATGATGAGCCAGGAGGTCCCTACCAGTCCCAAATCCAGTCCCCTGCTATTGCAGGCAACTCCATCACATAATTCTGTTCACAAACTTATCATGCTTCATTTTAAAACTAATCAGTTTGTTTGCCAAACCGGTCCTATTAGAAGCCTGTTCAAGAACCTCACTTCTCTGATAGTTAAAATCTTTCTTCCAATTTCCGGTCTAAATTTATTCATGGCTGGTTTTTACATGTGTTCTTGTGCCGTCATTGTCCTTTAGCTTAATTAGGTCTTCTCCTATCTTGATTTTTACCCCTATTATGTATTTATAAAGAGCAATCATATCCCCTCTGACCCTTCATTTGCTAGTCTAAACAAGGCAAGCTCCTTGAAAACTCCTCTCCTTTGCAACTTGCTATGGAAAATGTAGATTCCCAGGACAAAGCATATCAGGATGCAACAGCAACCTGAAAGTGAGCATATACTATAAATTCTTCCAGGTTTGCAGTACTTACAGTGCACTAAAGCTGGACTCAAACCATTTCAATTCAGCTAGAGGGCTGTTATTGATATTTAGTAAATTCTGTCAATTAACATTTCTCACCTTTTCTTGGTCAGTGAATTCACAACTCCAAAACAAACCGCATCCTGCATGTTTGACATGATCACATTTGTTAGGCAACAGGCATTATAGAAATTTAAAAGGCGAAGCTGGAAAACTTTCATTGCTGTAAGACACAAGGACTGACCTAATGTACAAGAAAACTCCTGTTCTCTGAGAAGATGTGACAAAGTTTTAACTGTCTTGATTTTAAGACAATGTTTTGATTACTTTTATTGCATATTGGCTGGAAACAACACAACCGAGTTCAGGTTTTTCAGGAAACATTAAGCATAATAATAAAGTCACAGTGGTTTCAATTATTTCCTGTTAATGATTTCCATGTTACTATGTGCATTTGATTTAAATGGTAGGGCCAGTTTTGACAGATTGAACACTGAAGCAGCAAGATTCAGACTGGAGAAGGGCTAGCAGTGAACAACTGCTTACACATGTAGAAGTAGTTTATAACATACAAATCTGATTTCGCTGCACCTTCAGGGCTTCTGGATCAGACTTTTATGTCATGAGGTTAAGAAGAAATGGCAAGAATTGGTCATATTCTTACAAGTGGAAATGATGCACGTGCTTTGAGGAGCAGTTTGTTTTTGAAGGAGACAGAAAGTCATCTTCCTTTTATCTTTTTGTTGTAGTAAGCTTTTCATCCCCCAAGTACGATCCAAGCAGGCCATCTCCTTTGACCTCAGAATACTCTTGTTGGGGACACCAGGGAGAAGACACAGGGCAGTGAGCCAGCCAGCCAATCATAATTTTACTGCCAAAAGGTACGGTTGCTAATTTTGGTTGGACGTATTCCTGGAAGTTTCATCACATCACATTTAATTAATCTTTAATTCCTGGATACTCCAGGACAATCCTGGAGGGGTGGCAACCCTAGCTAAAAGTGAGGTCATTGCCTATCCCATAGTACATCAAGTTGTCCTTACATTGGCTAGTTGTCCTTGAGCCAAGCCCTGAAGGGGTTACAGGATCCCCTTCAGTTCCTGGTCTCACTCCCCTACACTACAACTTAATTTTTTGATAGGTAATGCCCATTACTTTCCAACTCTTGATGGAGTTGATCAGTACTTTTCACAGTCTGGGTCTGAGCCAATTTTCTTGCCCCATTACCAATCTCTTTATTTATGGCTTTCCATGAAAGCAAAACTATCCTGAGGGCTAGATTTGAGTCAACTGGACACATTACAAGCTGTGCTAAGCTCTGACCAGCTATAGATTCAACTTCTTTTCACCACATGGACTAGTGAGGCACTGGATCATCAAGCATCCTGAGGGCATGGGCTACAGAAGTAGCCCTGAGGCAAAAGCTTCCTGCTTCTTGCATGAAAATGAGAAACTTCTCACTGTGGTCCAGGTCCCTGCAGTCTCTCACTCCTTTCTAGGCCATCTTTCACAGGGGTTTAGTATTCAAACTTTCTGAATACATGCTGCCAAATTAGCCTCACTGACTGGACTACAGGATACAGAAGTCCAAGAGATCAGTATGGTGCTTGATCTAAATCCAATATTCTCAGACTGGAAGCCACAATTCTGTTTTCGAGCAATAACTTAAAATTTCTCCACCACTTTCTCCAGATATGATTGAATGATTTGGAGCAGACTGAGCATGTGAACAGGAGTTTGCCTTTTGTTAAATTATATCGCAATACAGGCAATCTAAATTATTTAATGTTCCTTTTTAAAAGTAAGGTTTTTCTGTGCTTGTACAGCTGGGTTGTTTTTAATGAGGAAAACATACTATATAATCTCTTCACCTGTTTAATGACTGGTAACTTGTAATTCAGAAAAGAAAGGGAGACTTATGTAACCCCACAGTGTCCACAAAAACGTTAATGAAACATTGTGTGTCGATTTAAAGTTTTACTCTTTGTCCGTTTAATTCTGATTTATGTGAGAAGTCATGATACATTTTACTGCGTAGGAACAGAATATTTACTCCTTGTTACAGCTCCATTTAAACCATTTACAGCTTACATAAAACAACAATTATCAGATCTCTATTGTTGGCTCCCATAATGTGCTAGTTGCTCATCAGCTGTTGTGATTAAACATTCATTCAAATTAAATTGAGGATACATACAAGACCTGGTACATCAACCTGCTCTTAAGAACACATTTCCTGGTACACAGTACATAACAGCAATGTACTTCTCCAGTTCTGCTGTACAAACCAGGTACATTTTATACCACTGTTACAAACAGATATTTTGTTAAAATGGATACTGGTAGAATTTGGCAGCAGTAAGAGTTTGAGCTGCATTTTCAAAGTGTTAGTGAGCAGTACACAATGAATCAAAATAGCAAGTACGAAAACCTTTTCAAAATGTTTAAATATTGTTGTCATATATGGTACTGCCTCCATTCAAGAAACTGCATAACCGACATAAAGCATTAGTTGACATGTTCATGAAGTCTAGCACTGTGACAAATGAAAAGGACAAGCAACAGACACCTTCAGCCTCTTGAATCAGGTCATATTATAGAGGGAGTCCACAGCTCTCTAATATGGTATCAAATTGTTCCATAGGTCCACGTAAAAGAAGTGGAGCAAACCACAAAGGGTCCCTCTAAGCAAATTCGCAGGGTCAAGAGAACACTCTTGTAAACCAATTCTTATACACATAGTTCCACTAAAGTCAATGGATATATGTCACTTGAGAAAAAGTTTGAGATAGGGTCCGAGGACACTAATTCACTTATTTCAATTTTAACTGATTTTAAAAGTGACACTGTCTAATTTTTTAAAATCTAGTCCAATCCTGCAAACCTTACTCATGCAAGTAGTTCCACTGAACTCATGGGGCTATTTGCATGGGAAATGAATACTTATGTGAATAAGAGTTGGCAGGAACAGGTCGTTTTTCCATGTATTTCTAAAGATACTTAAAATATCAAAAAACATCTAATTTTTTTAACCTTGATATTATTTTTACATTTCCACTAAGCCTGGATAATGAAAATTGATTAGTCTGTTTCACTTTATTTTTCATGCAGTAGTACTATGGTAAAATGTTTGGGATGCAAACACTGCAGCCTAAATCTTATTTTCACTGATTTAAAGAAAAATACAAAACCTAAAATTAATAGAAATTATGATTTTAACATGCAAAATTGAATTTAGGCTTATATATAGTTTCTAATATCTTGAAATATCATATAAATTTAAATAAAAAGTTATTAAATTTATAATTGAATTTAAAAATGAGCAAGACTTACCATTAACAGCTTTTTCATAATTTTTCCCCAGGTTTATTACATTCCGTAGCCCAGGATTGAACTGTTCCATAACATTCTGATGATCAGAAAAAAAGCCATATTATAACAAAGAAAACTCAGTGCTGGCAATAAGTACACAGAAAAGCTGATTTGAGTCACCACAGCATAAGCCAGCACTTGTCTACATTGCAAATAAAAACCTGTGGCTGGCCCGTGTCAGCTGAATTGAGCTTGTGGGACTTGGGCTAGGGGGCTATTCAACTGCAGTGTAGACATTCAGGCTTGGGCTGGAGTCCAAACTCTGGGACCCTGAGAGAGAAGAGCGTTGCAGAGTTTGGGCGTTAGCCAGAGCCTGAACAGCTACACTGCAATGAAACAACCGCCCTGGCCCTGTGAGCCCAAGACAGCTGATGCAGGCCAGTTGTGGGTTTTTAATTGCAGTGTAGACATACAGGTCCAGATTTTAATTTCAGGTGCAAGGCAGATATTGAAAATCTGCTACTGTGGATGTTAGATTAGGATATCGGTGCAAAATTAACCTCTGGACTAAGCAGTGTAACACTTCCAATTTCAATGTATTTGTGCTCACTTAAAACAGAGATGAATCTGACCTTTTCTCTAACCTTGGTAAGAGTGCTCATATATTCAAGACTAAAGTTTACACAGATCCTTCTTTAATGAGGGAGAGAGGGAGAAATAGGAGAGAAGGGAAATCCCTTTTCTCCACTACTACCTAAATATTTTAAGACAAGGAAAAAATACTGGCTACTATTCAGAATTTGGATATTCCTTCAAAAACAAAAAATACTTTTGAGTTTTCTGACTAGACAAGTGACTTGGATGACTTAACACCTTCCAATCAATAACAATATAGTGATGGGCCTGCTGAAAGGTTGTTTTTTGTGCGTGCGTGCGTGTGTTGCAGCATGGTATTTTGAAAGACCAGTTGACACATTCAATTTGAAAGCTCAATATACTGTATGGTGTCAGCCCAATTTGAGCGTTAGTACTTCCACCGAAAAGTAAAATGAGAATTACTGGCTTCCTTCAAGGCAAAATGAAACAAAAAAACTCCCACTACAGCTGCTTTTGAATATTGTTACAATTATCTTGGCTGGAGCAACTAAGACTAGAAATCCAAAAATCACATTACATGTCTGCCTTCATAACCACCAAATTCTATAACAGGTGAAGTGGCAGAGATTGTGAAACTGTCATTCACAATTCAGGAAAATAGCTGCATTGGTCCAATTTAGAAAAAGTAACCATCCATTGAGATCCAGTTTTAAACACTCCAAATTTTAGAAATGCCTCCCCTCTGTCGAAAAGTGGAAGGAGACAGCAGCATTTTCCTTCAGACCAAGATATTCAAAAGTGGCCACTGATTTTTCAGTTTCAAGAGCTGAGACACCTTGAAGAGGCCTGATTTTCAGAACATCCATCCTTGGAAAATCTGGCCCTTTTAAAAGTGTCTCAAATTGGGTAATAAAATGCATGCAATATTACTAATTACTTTTGAAAAAGTTGGGTACGGTGTTTAGCTACTTGGTAGGTTGCTTGAACGATAGTCTTATGGATTTATGTGGTTGTGGTTTAGCTGTAATTCAGATAATTACCCCATTTATGTTTAAAAAGAAAAGGTAAAGAAGCAAAAAGAGGAGTGGGTTGATCTTGCATTCCTTACTCTTGCTAAACTTCCAATGATGTAAACAGGACTATGCCTGAGCAAACACCACAGGACTGGCTACATTTATCATATTACTGGTCATTTTAAGCTAAGTAGCTTCAATATTATGACTGTTTTCCCCTTGTATGTTAAATACAATTCCCCTTTTAAAGGATTTTTCTCTTGATATCCACAAATACTGAGCAATTAATCTTCACAATATATACTTTTATTTGGAATATATATATAGTGCTAAATTATTTTGTGAATCACTGAGATTTTGCAATGTTTATAATTTCAAATTACCTCAAGCACTCTACAAGCACTTATTATGCCAAAGCAATGCTAGAATTCAAATATCAAAGGTGAAGGAAAATGAAATGGAGAGAAATATAAAATTATATTGTATTAGTTCTGCACTATCAAATTTAAATTGAACAGTTTTAAAATGTAAGCAGTTTCAATGTAAAATCTCCCATCTTTTTCAGATTTTTTGTTCGGTGATGGCTTATATAGGAAACCCAGAAGCTGGAAGCAGGGGCCGGGGGGCGGGGAGGGGGGATCTTATACTGGCAACAAATTCTATTAATTGTTTTAACTTCAATTTATACATATGTTACTGAAATCTGTTCTGCAAGTCCATTCTTTTCTGTATATAATCAACCTTTCCATTTTCTGACATATTTCCGTATATGGTACATCAAATACAAAAATAATAGAGGCTTTTACAAAAATAAGTATTACGGGTTCTGAGAGAACCTAGAAAAAAAGACCTTCTAATAAACTCTGAAATCTGCAAAGTAAATCTACAAATTCCACAGTGCTACATTATAAACCACCAGAAACAAACAAGGATCATTACATATTTGAGAACTTGCATAGTAATTGAATAAAGGAGTTTGACCTGAAGCACTGGCATCTTTTTAGATGTTATTCAAATAGATTTACTTTGAAAATCAAGGTGTTCAAAATAAACACCTTCTGTTTAACAGAAAGACCAGATGGCAATGAAAAAGTCTTAAACTTTTGTGTGCTGTACTGGTAATATACTAGCAAACGTATGTCTGTTTAGTATATGCATGGACCAAGAGAATGTGATAAGAACATTTTAAAATGTAAAAAATGTGGGAAGAAAAAAACCCAGATTGTCATCTTAAGGCTATTCAGACAACATAAAGAAAAAAAAGAAGCCTTTTTTACAAAGCATCAATCAACAATGAAACCTAGTTAATTTATAAAGTGAAGAATGAGTTAAAATTGGTTTCAAGTACAACCATCACTTCTGTTTTTCTTTTTCTAAAAGTGGAAGGAGAACAGCAGCATTTTCCTTCAGACCAAGATATTCTGTGCCACTGTAGTGCTTTAGTGAAGACACTACTATGCTGACAGGAGCACTTCTCCTGTTACTACAGTTAACCAACCTCCGTGAGAGGCAGTAGCTATGTCGACGGGAGAAGCTCTCCTGTTGACACAGTGCTGTCTAGACCAGGAGTTAGGTCAGTATAACTACATCGCTCGGGGTGTGGATTTTTCACACTCCTGAGCAACGTAGTTATATCAATATGTTTGTAGTCTCGATGTGGCCTTTGTTGGCACCAGCGGGAGTGTAAATTCTAATGTGCACCACCGCATCACACACTAACTGGCTTATGTGGACCCTCTGGCATGCACTAAAAATCCCCCAATGAAATGGGACTGCATTTAACATGCAAACAGTACTACCTTAATGTGCACTATAGATCTTTTAGTGCTTGCTCCATGGGCCAGTTAGCGTGCAACATGCACAAAGGATGGGAAAGGAAACAAATGAAGTGAAAAAACCCATGTAGGCCACGTCTGCTGGATCGGCGGGTAGTGCTCAATCTATTGGGGACTGATTTATCTTATCTAGCGTAGACGCGATAAATCGATCCCCGATCGCTCTGCCGTCGACTCCGGAACTCCACCACTACAAGAGGCGGAAGCGGAGTCGACGGGGGAGCCGTGGCCGTCAATCCTGTGCTGCAAGGACGCAAAGTAAGTGATTCTAAGTCTATCTAAGATACATCTACTTCAACTACGCTATTCTCATAGCTGAAGTTGCGTATCTTAGATCAATCCCCACCCCCAGTGTAGACCAGGCCCTAGTCTCCTACGTGCTAGTCTAGTGCCCTATGCTCTGGTACCACAATGCCTCTTATCTATTCATAAAAATACTTAACTAGAAGAGAACAACAGGCATATAACCATATAGAAGAGAACAACAGGCATATAACCATCTCATACAGCTCTCTGAGCTTTACGATGAATGGAAATTAAGAGGAAACACCTATTCAAAACAGCCATCAGGAAACATCTTTTTATGCAAAGTACAGCAAAAAGGCAAAACGACCTGCCATGAAAGAGTTTGAGAGAAATATATTGTGGTCATTCATGAAACAATTATATGGAGTTGTAATAGAGTCCACTGCTGGGCGCCTTCAACTCCTATTGAAGTTAATGGGAGTTGAATGTGCTTAGGACTCTCCAGAATTAAAAGGGAACTAACCTTGCATTTCCACACGTGTTCTCTCTCTCTGTAATATAAAACACTCACTCACTCACTCCTCAATTCCTGCTACTATTATAAACAGTTTTAACCTTCAAAACAAATGAGACCCATTGTGGGAGTTCTTTCCTGTAAATGCTCAGCTTTGCTTTTTATTTTGTAATGCACCTATTCAAAACAATAGCTCAGCAGGTATCAACACAGCTAAACAATACTCAGAGTCCCTGTAGCTTCAGGTTTACATCCTGCTGACACTTTAACCAACAAAAAAATCGATAGATTATACACAAACACACATGCTGTATATTTAGTAAACCTTACTATTCATATTATTACAGTGTTAGATATTCAGTCATAGCAAGACTGAGCCATACCTTAGTAGTTATTAAATATTTATATTGGGCTGATTACATGTACTATTTCATATTTAAAATAACTGCAAATTACATTTAGAAGAATCCTTTAATATAACAATTTTATGTTTGGAAATCCCCTTGAGATTTCTTTAATTGACTCAAATAGGAGTCATATATAAACATACATAAAACAAGTCATAGTGTACTGGGCTCAAAACATTTTTTTTTTTTCGTGATCATACTACATCTCTAAAACAAATAAAATTAGGCCTGTTCTCATCTTCATTAAGAGTCTCAACCTGTTCCATTGAAGGCAATGGGAGCTTTACCACTGATGTCAATGGGTGCAGAATCAAGTCCTAAACCCATTTTATATTGGTATAATTCCACTCTAATGAACAGAATTGCAGTGGTGTAAAACAAAATTAACAAAGTGAAAAAATTAAGATCCAAATGTTTATTCAAACCAGGTAAGATCTTATGATTGATTGTCAGTTTGCCAAACATTTACCATTTAAAGGAGAAACACATTAAAGCGATTGTCCATCAGTATGTTTCAAATATAAATTATTTTTCAGGAGGTTATGAACATGTGACCCAGGATGAAATCTAGGTCCAAATGAAGCATTAAGTAGGCACAACTCCATTGTAGTCAATACAGATACATATTTTACATTTAGGTGGAATTTGGCTCTTGGCACTCCAGATCTCAACCTGGGAGTGTCTTTTACCTTTTTAAACACATTTTTAAAACAAATTTACTTTAGGTTTCAGTAGTACAAGACAATTGGTTTGATGAAACACATTTAAGGTTCTTAAATTGATTTTAATTTGTTTTTAAAATGAATATGGCAGGCAGTCCATAATCTAGTCACTGGTCCTTTTTTCTTTTAAAGGAATTTAAAGTAACTATTGTCAAGATTCTTAACTATGCATATATAATTACATATTTACATGACAAACCATGACTGTCTACAAGAAAGTATTATTTAGTAATTCCATACATTACCAGAAGAACCTAACACTTCCCTAAGTAAACAGGATATTTTAAAAACTGCCTAATATGCACTTAGAATTATTGCTATAGCGTTCAGGACAGTTATATGCAGTTTTAAATCAAGGCTTAATAACAAACACCATTGAACTATAGGAACTATCACCCCATCAAGAGTTCTGGAAACCTCGTAAGCCACAAGAGCACATCGTGAGTGTCTTGTGCAGTCACAAGAACATAGAAATGGAATTATAACTTTCTAATTCAATGCTTTCTTCGTTATCATTTTGCATAGTATGCAATCAGATGATTCACGGGCAGTTTTTCTCTATATTGCTGCTAGCATGAAGTCACATTGACTGTAGTGGCCTTCCAACAAGTGAATGGCCTAGCAGTCTACCTGGGGTCACACAGTATCTACTCTCACTGCAGAGCCTCTTGATTCATAGGTACAACATCATTCCAGTAAATTATTAGGGTTGTGTGCTCTGAGGAAGGTTGTGACTGCCTTTAAATCACGAACTTCCACACCCTCAAGTTTCATCCTGCATGTGCCAGTGTATCATATACTCAAAAGCTATGTAATATGTAAAGAATAAGAGGGCAAGATTAAGTGTCAATCTTAACTTTGAAATTCTTTGCTTTTGTTGATTTGTGGCTTTAGGGTGGCGGTGTAATAACAATATTGATTAGTTTTGGGGTGTTCACTTTTTCTTTTTATATTGCTAAATTAACACACAAATAATACCCCAAAGAAACATGAATTTACAGTCTACCTTGTCAACTCCTCTTTTAGCCAATCTGATTATTTGGGTAAATATGTGTAAGAACTTCAAACAGAGTGAATAAATATGTATTTAAAGGGCATCCAATAGCATGGATAGTACTATTAATGCACGACAAGGGAGGCAAGGTGGGAAACAGACAAGCAAGAGAACCTTTAATTTTCCTTTTCTTTTCCAATCTCTTTCAGTTCCCCTTCAAGCTAGGATTTTTTTTTAAGGATGAAAGCCGATAACTGGTCCTGCTAGCCCTATGTCCTACCATTCCTCAGTTCCTGTAATCCTGTCACAATCCAGCATTTGTAACATTATAATTAACTTTCAGAGCTTCCTCCTGCAAACTTACTCAAGAAAATTATCCTATTAGCAATAGGCATACTTGTGTGAGTAAAGGGTTTGCTGATTTAGGGCCCATATTGGTAACTGTGATATCACAAATATTAGAGATTATGTAAGAGACAGGACAAGATAGAGTGTAGAGGAGAGAGCTTTTATTTATACACAAAGAACCTCATCTTCCTTCCAATAAAGTCAATGGTAATTTTGCCCAAATTTGGTATTTTTAAGCCCTCTAGTCACAGGTGCTGGAACTAGGGGTGCTGGGGGGTCCGGTAGTACCCCCTGTCTGACTTGAAGCGGTTTCCCTCATAAAAAGAGTTTACAGTTTAGTTCAGTGGCTCCCAGCACCCCCACTATACAAATGTTCCAGCACTCCTGCCCCTAGTGATCAAACAGAAAACACAACATGATTCCAACACAACTGGACTAATTGCAAGAAAAAAAGGTTGTAGGATCAGCCTGAAGTGTGAGAGTAACAAAACAAATGCGGCGGGGGAATAACCTTACAGAAACAGTTTGAGGGATTATAAACAGTCAATTTTTAAAACTGTTTTATGAAAACATACCTTGACAATGTATTATTATTATTATATATTATCTTGTATGAAACCTAGAAATCCTTCATTTGGGCTCAAAGCTGCAAATGCACATATGTAACTTGATTAACAAGTGTTTTTTGCAAGTCTGAGCACTTTGTCTGGTAAAATATAGTATGCAAAACTAAGATTATGGGCCAAATACTGCACTCATCTCTCAGCCAAAATTCTGATTTTAAAGAGTTTTTCCTGAGTAAGGATTACAGGATTTGACTCAGTATGATTAAATTCAGTGTGTTTAAATAAAGACACATGCAGAAATTCTAAGTATAGAGACTTTTAATATAGGTAGTTGCTGAGTTTGGAGAAGAGAGTTTCAAAATAAGTATGTACAGCTAATGTAGAGAAATAAAACGTTCTGCAACTAGCAATACACAGGTGTGTGTGATTTTTTTTAAAAAATTAAGAGTTGGACTGTCACTCATAGTTCATATACTTCTGCATGAGGCTCATTTATGGTTGTGTGTACACATTTTCACAAAATGGATTTTGTATCTTATAGATGTTGATTTATTACAAGCTTTAGCATATACTTATGATGTAAGTAAAATTTTAAAAAATTTTTGAAGAAAAATTTCACACCCCATACATGAATTTATACATAACTAATCAGCATCCAGACCTACAATTAAGCATGGCCCCATTTATGAAATTAGATCCACAAAGACTGACTCCTCTGCTGATTTGTAGCCTAGCTGGGGCTCAGGATCACCGCATGTGTGGACCTGTGTGAATCCGATTGCCAGACTGGGGCCCATGCCAATAACTTTACTCAAGTGCTTAAACATTTTTAGGCTTCAGCCCAGAGTGAGAATCACTATTCATAAAACACCAGCAGTAAAATACCCTATTATCAAAATGAGCTATATGAATTACTGGTCACTTAAAGTTATTGATTCTGCTAAAGAAAAAATAAATCTTAAACTCTTTACGGCAAAAGAGCTTTAAGGCATTGTGGATCATATTGCAATACAGTGTTATGTGTAAAAAGAAAAGGAGTACTTGTGGCACCTTAGAGACTAACCAATTTATTTGAGCATGAGCTTTCGTGAGCTACAGCTCACTTCATCAGATGCATGCCGTGGAAACTGCAGCAGACTTTATATATACACAGAGAATATGAAAAAATACCTCCTCCCACCCCACTGTCCTGCTGGTAATAGCTTATCTAAAGTGATCATCAGGTGGGCCATTTCCAGCACAAATCCAGGTTTTCTCACCCTCCACCCCCCCACACAAATTCACTCTCCTGCTGGTGATAGCCCATCCAAGGTGACAACTCTTTACACAATGTGCATGATAATAAAGTTGGGCCATTTCCTGCACAAATCCAGGTTCTCTCACCCCCCTCCCAAAAACCACACACACAAACTCACTATCCTGCTGGTAATAGCTTATCCAAAGTGACCATTCTCCCTACAATGTGCATAATTAAGGTGGGCCATTTCCAGCACAAATCCAGGTTTTCTCACATCCCCCCCACCCCCATACACACACAAACTCACTCTCCTGCTGGTAATAGCTCATCCAAACTGACCACTCTCCAAGTTTAAATCCAAGTTAAACCAGAACATCGGAGGGGGGGGGTAGGAAAAAACAAGAGGAAATAGGCTACCTTGCATAATGACTTAGCCACTCCCAGTCTCTATTTAAGCCTAAATTAATAGTATCCAATTTGCAAATGAATTCCAATTCAGCAGTTTCTCGCTGGAGTCTGGATTTGAAGATTTTTTGTTTTAAGATAGCGACCTTCATGTCTGTGATTGCGTGACCAGAGAGATTGAAGTGTTCTCCGACTGGTTTATGAATGTTATAATTCTTGACATCTGATTTGTGTCCATTTATTCTTTTACGTAGAGACTGTCCAGTTTGACCAATGTACATGGCAGAGGGGCATTGCTGGCACATGATGGCATATATCACATTGGTGGATGTGCAGGTGAACGAGCCTCTGATAGTGTGGCTGATGTTATTAGGCCCTGTGATGGTGTCCCCTGAATAGATATGTGGGCACAATTGGCAACGGGCTTTGTTGCAAGGATAAGTTCCTGGGTTAGTGGTTCTGTTGTGTGGTATGTGGTTGTTGGTGAGTATTTGCTTCAGGTTGCGGGGCTGTCTGTAGGCAAGGACTGGCCTGTCTCCCAAGATTTGTGAGAGTGTTGGGTCATCCTTTAGGATAGGTTGTAGATCCTTAATAATGCGTTGGAGGGGTTTTAGTTGGGGGCTGAAGGTGACGGCTAGTAGCGTTCTGTTATTTTCTTTGTTAGGCCTGTCCTGTAGTAGGTAACTTCTGGGAACTCTTCTGGCTCTATCAATCTGTTTCTTTACTTCTGCAGGTGGGTATTGTAGTTGTAAGAAAGCTTGACAGAGATCTTGTAGGTGTTTGTCTCTGTCTGAGGGGTTGGAGCAAATGCGGTTGTATCGCAGAGCTTGGCTGTAGACGATGGATCGTGTGGTGTGGTCAGGGTGAAAGCTGGAGGCATGCAGGTAGGAATAGCGGTCAGTAGGTTTCCGGTATAGGGTGGTGTTTATGTGACCATTGTTTATTAGCACTGTAGTGTCCAGGAAGTGGATCTCTTGTGTGGACTGGACCAGGCTGAGGTTGGTGGTGGGATGGAAATTGTTGAAATCATGGTGGAATTCCTCAAGGGCTTCTTTTCCATGGGTCCAGATGATGAAGAGGTCATCAATATAGCGCAAGTAGAGTAGGGGCTTTAGGGGACGAGAGCTGAGGAAGCGTTGTTCTAAATCAGCCATAAAAATGTTGGCATACTGTGGGGCCATGCGGGTACCCATAGCAGTGCCGCTGATCTGAAGGTATACATTGTCCCCAAATGTGAAATAGTTATGGGTAAGGACAAAGTCACAAAGTTGAGCCGACGTGCACGGGCTGAAATTGTGGAAAAGCAGCATCACTTGCCCCATAACCTCAGCCATGCAGAACACAATGCCATCCAGAGCCTCAGAAACAACTCTGACATCATAATCAAAAAGGCTGACAAAGGAGGTGCTGTTGTCATCATGAATAGGTCAGAATATGAACAAGAGGCTGCTCGGCAGCTCTCCAACACGAGTTTCTACAAGCCATTACCCTATGATCCCACTGAGAGTTACCAAAAGCAACTACAGCATTTGCTGAAGAAACTTCCTGAAAAAGCACAAGATCAAATCCGCACAGACACACCCCTGGAACCCCGACCTGGGATATTCTATCTACTACCCAAGATCCATAAACCTGGAAATCCTGGGCACCCCATCATCTCAGGCATTGGCACCCTGACAGCAGGATTGTCTGGCTACGTAGACTCCCTCCTCAGGTCCTACGCTACCAGCACTCCCAGCTACCTTCGAGACACCACTGACTTCCTAAGGAAACTTCAATCCATCGGTGATCTTCCTGATAACACCATCCTGGCCACTATGGATGTAGAAGCCCTCTACACCAACATTCCACACAAAGATGGACTACAAGCCGTCAGGAACACTATCCCTGATAATGTCACGGCTAACCTGGTGGCTGAACTTTGTGACTTTGTCCTTACCCATAACTACTTCACATTTGGGGACAATGTATACCTTCAGATCAGCGGCACTGCTATGGGTACCCGCATGGCCCCACAGTATGCCAACATTTTTATGGCTGATTTAGAACAACGCTTCCTCAGCTCTCGTCCCCTAAAGCCCCTACTCTACTTGCGCTATATTGATGACCTCTTCATCATCTGGACCCATGGAAAAGAAGCCCTTGAGGAATTCCACCATGATTTCAACAATTTCCATCCCACCACCAACCTCAGCCTGGTCCAGTCCACACAAGAGATCCACTTCCTGGACACTACAGTGCTAATAAACAATGGTCACATAAACACCACCCTATACCGGAAACCTACTGACCGCTATTCCTACCTGCAAGCCTCCAGCTTTCACCCTGACCACACCACACGATCCATCGTCTACAGCCAAGCTCTGCGATACAACCGCATTTGCTCCAACCCCTCAGACAGAGACAAACACCTACAAGATCTCTGTCAAGCTTTCTTACAACTACAATACCCACCTGCAGAAGTAAAGAAACAGATTGATAGAGCCAGAAGAGTTCCCAGAAGTTACCTACTACAGGACAGGCCTAACAAAGAAAATAACAGAACGCCACTAGCCGTCACCTTCAGCCCCCAACTAAAACCCCTCCAACGCATTATTAAGGATCTACAACCTATCCTAAAGGATGACCCAACACTCTCACAAATCTTGGGAGACAGGCCAGTCCTTGCCTACAGACAGCCCCGCAACCTGAAGCAAATACTCACCAACAACCACATACCACACAACAGAACCACTAACCCAGGAACTTATCCTTGCAACAAAGCCCGTTGCCAATTGTGCCCACATATCTATTCAGGGGACACCATCACAGGGCCTAATAACATCAGCCACACTATCAGAGGCTCGTTCACCTGCACATCCACCAATGTGATATATGCCATCATGTGCCAGCAATGCCCCTCTGCCATGTACATTGGTCAAACTGGACAGTCTCTACGTAAAAGAATAAATGGACACAAATCAGATGTCAAGAATTATAACATTCATAAACCAGTCGGAGAACACTTCAATCTCTCTGGTCACGCAATCACAGACATGAAGGTCGCTATCTTAAAACAAAAAATCTTCAAATCCAGACTCCAGCGAGAAACTGCTGAATTGGAATTCATTTGCAAATTGGATACTATTAATTTAGGCTTAAATAGAGACTGGGAGTGGCTAAGTCATTATGCAAGGTAGCCTATTTCCTCTTGTTTTTTCCTACCCCCCCCCCTCCGATGTTCTGGTTTAACTTGGATTTAAACTTGGAGAGTGGTCAGTTTGGATGAGCTATTACCAGCAGGAGAGTGAGTTTGTGTGTGTATGGGGGTGGGGGGGATGTGAGAAAACCTGGATTTGTGCTGGAAATGGCCCACCTTAATTATGCACATTGTAGGGAGAATGGTCACTTTGGATAAGCTATTACCAGCAGGATAGTGAGTTTGTGTGTGTGGTTTTTGGGAGGGGGGTGAGAGAACCTGGATTTGTGCAGGAAATGGCCCAACTTTATTATCATGCACATTGTGTAAAGAGTTGTCACCTTGGATGGGCTATCACCAGCAGGAGAGTGAATTTGTGTGGGGGGGTGGAGGGTGAGAAAACCTGGATTTGTGCTGGAAATGGCCCACCTGATGATCACTTTAGATAAGCTATTACCAGCAGGACAGTGGGGTGGGAGGAGGTATTTTTTCATATTCTCTGTGTATATATAAAGTCTGCTGCAGTTTCCACGGCATGCATCTGATGAAGTGAGCTGTAGCTCACGAAAGCTCATGCTCAAATAAATTGGTTAGTCTCTAAGGTGCCACAAGTACTCCTTTTCTTTTTGCGAATACAGACTAACACGGCTGTTACTCTGAAACCAGTGTTATGTGTATAAGCATACATATAAACACACTTGCCATAAACTGGGTTAACAGTAGTCATATTGGGGTATGTATACCCCACAACCATAATGTTTTCATAGATTAAATAACAAAAGCAAAACCCAAAACAGTGCAAGAGTCATAAGCTTAGCTGAAAAAAGTGAACACTTATGGCACAAAATATTTTAATTAATGCTATACTGTTCTCCACGTGAAACTACAAGGAGTCAAACAAATATCCTTAGTGTTACCATAAAAGTTTTTTGAAATTTTTTGTTTTATTTAAACTCTCCCCCCCCCACTCTTCTTTTTGTGGCATGTGTAAACATCTCATGGAAAAAACTTGCTTAGTAGCAGCCTGATCAAGGTAAAAGATCCTGACAGTTTGGGAGTAGCATATGAAAGGACTATAATCATTATCCTGGGTATGCTGAGTTCTCCTATATTGTTTAGAAAGGAAGAATAATGCAAGTATGCTGTACATCAGTGGCTTTCAACCTTTCCAGACTACTGTACCCCTTTCAGGAGTCTGATTTGTCTTGTGTATCCCTAAGTTTCACTTCACTTAAAAACTACTTGCTTACAAAACCAGACATAAAAATACAAAAGTGTCACAGCACACTCTTATTGAAAAATTGCTTACTTTGTCATTTTTATCATAGAATTATAAAATACATTGATTGGAATATAAATATTGTACTCACATTTCAGTGTATAGTATATAGAGCACTATAAACCCATCATTGTCTGTATGCAATTTTAGTTTGTACTGACTCTGCTAGTGCTTTTTATGTAGCCTGTTGTAAAGCTAGGCAAATATCTAGATGAGTGGATGTACCCCCTGGAAGACTTCTACGTACCCCCAGGGGTAAGTGTACCCCTGATTGAGAACCAGTCAGTTTTATACTGATGTGTTTCTGAAGGGTGACCTTTACTGTGCCAGCTGGCCTCTCCCCTGAGGGAGGGGAGTACGTGTGCGCCCAGGCAGGGATACCCCAGCTGCTCTCTCCCCTGAGGGAGGGGAGTACGTGTGCGCCCAGGCAGGGATACCCCAGCTGCTCTCTCCCCTGAGGGAGGGGAGTACGTGTGCGCCCAGGCAGGGATACCCCAGCTGCTCTCTCCCCTGAGGGAGGGGAGTACGTGTGCGCCCAGGCAGGGATACCCCAGCTGCTCTCTCCCCTGAGGGAGGGGAGTACGTGTGCGCCCAGGCAGGGGATGGTGCCCCAGCTGCCCTGGGAGGGGACTGCCCCTTGGACTGGGTTATGTCGCTGACTCCCTGAGCGCCCCCTTTCGCCGCGGCCCGGCCCGGCCCTACTCACCTTGTAGGTGCTCTCTGTCAGCTTGTTCACCTCACCGGGATCCCGAGACATCGTGCCCCCGGACGCGGCGGCAGCGCCTCAGGCAGCAGAGAAGGGGAAGGGGGCGGCTGCGGCCCCGGAGAATCCGGCAGAGAGGCCGAGGGGGCCGGCGGGAAAAACTTTCTCCTCAGGGAGCTGCTCCGCTGCCCCTCACTCGGGCCGGGGGGGGGGGGGGGCAGCGCTCTCCGCCCGGCCGCCGCCCCAGAAAAGTCCCGCCAGAGACAGCTCCGCTGCCACCTTCGCCCAAACTGTCAAACTTGCAGAACCAGCCAGCCCAGCCCGGCAGCGCTCCCGGGGCGGAGCCAGCGAGGTGGGGCCGTCTGACGCGGCAGGGCCCGCTGGCGGGGCGGGGCCTTCCGGGAGCGGCGGTGGGTTGGGTAGGGTGGGGTGGGCGGCTCCGCGCTCTCACCTGAGCCGCAGCCCATCCCCTCGTGCTGGGCGAGCTTTGAGCTGCTGTGTGGTGCCGTGAGAAAAAGGGAAAGTCGCCCCAGGGCACGACGGGCACCACGCCAGCGAAGGGCTACGAACAACTCTGCCAGGCGAGCTCCCCTCGGGGGGACACGACACGACACGGCAGGGCCACTCTCCCGCGTCGCTGCAGTAATTGAGCACCTCAGGAAGGTTAATGGGCTTATCCTCACAGCACTTGGGCGGTAGGGAAGGGTTATAGCCCCTGCCAGTTCTGCCCGTGGTACTGAGGCACAACGAGAGTGAGTTGCTGGCTCATAGTCACTCAGGCTGGGCATCAAACCCAGATCTCCTGAGTCCCTGTCCAGTACCTTACCCAGTCCAGCAGGGCCACGCCCCGCACGTCCCTGAGACCGGAGTTAAGTTTAGGGCTGTGCAAAGACTGCAATGGTACATAATACCCTCCTCCACCCATAGCTAAGGTAAAGGGCTCTGGAGTGGCAGCAATAAAGGGAGCTTTTTCAAAACAGAAAGGGGTGAGAGGGTTGGGGGTTCATTGCGGAAGCTTTCTGCAGAGTGAATGGGATTAAGACACTGGCATCCACTTTAGGCACATTTCTTCTTTAAACGGTTAAGCTTCACTCTCCACCCTGAGGTTATTCTTGAGGGCTAACTTGAGGGAGGAAGGTTTAGAACAGTCTACAAATATTTGCAGTGTGTAAACATCAAGGATGGAGAAGAATATTAGACTCATAAAAAGTAATTGGCAGGTTTGAGATGAAATTAAGATTAGGGCAGTACCAGGAAAATCTTCCTGATAGAGCAATATAAACTGTCTCAAAAGAGAAGTGACATAAACCCCATAACCTTGGACATTTAAAACTAGACTATATGAAACTGTAGTAAATGTACAATAGGGAACAAGGCAGCATTGGCAAGACATTGGACTGAATAACTTAATACTCCTATTTCTAGAATTTCTGGTCAGCTGGTTCCAATCAGCATAGCTCCACTGAAGTCAAACAAGATATGCCAATTTACACCAGTGGAAAAGCTGACACTATTGTTCTCTTTTTCCTTCTTCTTATCATTACATTAACACAATGGCAGACTCCTCAGTTCTACTTGTATTCAGGATTCTTGTATATTAGAGGTCATATGAATTGGGGGTGGTGGGGCTCATTGGTCTCAAGAGTGATTTTCATGTCCCTGAAACTTGCTCTGACCCTTCTATAGTCTAGACTGCAGACTCAGTCCCATTACGAGCCTCTCTTCCTGCAAATGACTTTCTGAAAATGATATTCTCAATTAGAAAGAGTTTGTCTTCAAGCTTAACAGCTTGTTTTAATTAAGGAAAACTTGTTAATTCCCCCCCACACAAACACACACACCTCTATCTCTTTAAATGTTGGGCTTCCCCATCTGGTATTGTCTCCTACTTTTTCATGCCACCTTGTTGCTGTGGTGAGATCACAAGAGGCAAACAACAAGACTTGGACTTAGAACAGAAAGACAAATGGACTCTGATGTGGGAGGAGACTGTTAGCTTTCAGGAGTTGTAAAACAAATTGTTCTCAAGGTGTTTATGCCTTTAATTCTTTAATTCTTCCTGCTGGGAAAGAGTGAGCTGTGAGAGCATTATCATGACTACAACTAACATAGCAGGAACAGAGGAAGGTTTATGGGGCATTTCCCACCCTTCCAAGCAAAGTCTTCTCAAGCCTCTGGAATTTATTGTATTGATAGCATTTCTGTAACATACAGTTTACAATACTGTCCTGTTAACTGTTCTTAATAATTTTGGGTCCAATTCTGCAACCTTTACTCACACTGAGTGGTACAAGCAGTACATTCAAGACGTTCAATTAAAGTAACCTTTAATTTATGTGAATCTGTGTGAATAAGGGTGAAGAATCAGACCATTTATTTCTATACCTTTTTATAGCATCTTTCAGCCTGCTGGATTTCAAAATGCTTTGCAACTGGAGAACCACATTCTGCCTAACTGCTCCAGGGGTGTTCAAAGCAGGTGCACGGATGAAAGGGTGCAGAGAAACCCCTCATCTTGCATCCTGACACAGCAGCCAGGGGGTGCAAGTCACTGCAAAGGAGATGGAGAAGAGGTCATGGTTCCCTTTCCTTATATTGCATCAGCCATTGGAACTGGTATGTACGTGGGAGGAAATATGCTGTATCCCCTAAAAGTGTGTACCAGTGATTCCACTATCCTGGTACATTGGTGAGCTCCAGGAGGCTCTCTACAGTCAATGTGAGTCTGTACCTAATTAGCATCATAGCAGGAGAGAGCCCTGGTATATAAATTAGCTGTACACATAGGTCCTGATTCTCATTTACACTTAAGGCCCCTTTATACCACTCTGGCAGTGTAAAGGGGACTTGAAACCTTTTGTGCAAATGAGAATCTGGCTCGCAGGGTTTACTTCACGTACCACTCAAGTGCAACCACTTTTAGGTTACATCTACATTCCAGAAGCAGATATGATTTTCAGGTCATATAGATATACCCATACTAGCTGTAATCTAGCGAGCTTGCTAAAAATAGAAGTGAGGATGGGCAGGTGTGGGCTTCAGCATTGGTTGCACAAGTGAGCAAATACCAGGGGGGTCAAGCAAGCAGACTTCTGAAGCCCTTGTTGAAGCCCAAACTAATGTCTATTTTTAGCGAGGTAGCAGATTACAGCTAGCGAAAGTACATCTAGCTGCAAATCACAGCTGGGGCTGCAGTGTAGATGTACCCTTAGGGTGATAGACAGCAATAACATACAGCCACATTACACAACAACTTAAGGCATGAAGTATAGAATACTATGTTCAACCCCCCACTCCCCACAAAACCCTGTAGGAGGGATTTAGATGGGAAGTATTAGAATAATAACATTAATTTATTTATATATGTTTACATTCAGTATGGGATTTTAAAAGTTTATGATTCTCAGCACGACCTCATTAAATTCACTGGAGGATGAAGGCATTGCTATCTAGGACCAGAGCAATCAATTCTGGAAAGGCTTCTCTTGTGGTCCTTGTTGTGCTTACCCTCAACATTCATCAGTAGGTTGCATTGTTGTCCACTGATAAAAATGTCTCTGCATGTCACAGAGATTAAAGGGATAGTTTTGGGGAGCTGCACCCAAACTTCAGATGTTTATATGCGTACTTCTAAAAGATCCCTTTGCATTTTAAAAAGTTGTAAATTTTTTCAAGGTTTTGTTGAAGACCATCTTTCTCATTTTCTTCTGTCAACATGGACAGTACTCTATTTTTAGCTTCTCCAGTCTTCAGATAACATATTTTTGCACTTGAATTTATAGTAAGAGAAGGTGCAAAATTTTACGTATTTTCTTTATTAAATATTTCAGAAATGTACAGAAGGAGGTAACTAAAGACTTAAATGTATTAGCAAATCACATTGCAGGGTGAACAGGTCAAAAAGGATCAAAAACATTTTAGAGATAAGGAATGCCACAAAGGGAATTGTAGATGGCAAGGGAGAATCCTTTAATTGGGGAAAACAATGTTGGTATTCATCCATCAAATAATTATACAACATAATGAAAGAATGAAAATAAACAGTTGAAACAGATAAAAATATAAAATATACTGAAAGTTAAATTTTGCAAGTCTGACTTATACTTCAAAGATAGAAACACAAAATGTTTCCTCCAATGTCTTGGAACCTTTGTCGAAGGCATAGTAATTTACAGAATCAATATGTTGAAATGTTACCTTTTATTGGGGAAAAAAAGGTGTGTACATTTTGACATCAGATATTCAAATAAAAATGGCAAATGTGGAAAAATATTTTCTGTTTCTTTTATGGAATTTTGTTTTTCATGGTGGTGAATATTACTACTTCAAATCTAGTTAACATTATTTGTACGTGCAGCATTTGGAAAAGGTTACAATATACCTCTTGTTCTGTTATTTGAGATTTTTAAATATCTACTGCCCTGCATAATAAATGGTAGTATTGTTCAGATTTAGTTTACCATAATTGTGTTTTAGCAAACAACATAAAAACCCGTACTTGAAATGTGGAAGTATGGTCTAATTGCATATTTGCAAATTCCCGAACATTGCTGGGTCAGAAAGTCCCACATTCACATGGAAGGCTCCTGATAGAAATAACAGTATCAGCTGAACTTGACAGCAAAGTTTCATTATAGTACAAACTTCTGTATAGAGATATAGAGTCTTTGATCTCATACTGGTTTTACATCATTGTAACTCCATTGACTAATTGAGTTACTCCTGATTTTAACTTGAGTGGGTGAGATCAGAATTGGTGAAATAAGTCTCCTTCAGCAAGTTACTTAAGCATGCTCTTAAATTTAAGCACCTGAGTAGTCCCATGGGACTTAAAATTAGGCATGTGCTTAAGTGTTTTTGCCAAATCAAGCAGAATGCTCATTGCCTTGCAGATTCAAGCTCTTAATGTCTACATTTTGCTTTGTACTCTGTTGCCTATATACAAATATCAAAATCCATCATACTGTTTTGAACATTCTGTCCCATATCTTTGTTTATTTAGGGTCGTGGTTCTCAACCTGGAGTACACATACCCCTGGGAGTACGCAGAGGTCTTCTGGGGGGTATGCCAACTCATGTAGATAGTTGCTTAGTTTTACAAGAGGCTATATAAAAAGCACTAGGAAAGTCAGTACAAACTAAAATGTCACACAATGACTTGTTTATACTGCTCTATATACTATACAGTGAAATGTAAATACAATATTTATATTCCAATTGATTTATTTTATAATTACATGTGGTAAAAATGAGAAAGTAAGCAATTTTTCAGTAAGAGTGTGCTGTGACACTTCTGTATTTTTATGTCTGATTTTGTAAGGAAGTAGTTTTTAAGTGAGGTTACGCAAGACAAATCAGACTCCTGAAAGGGGTACAGTTGTCTAGAAAGGTTGAGAGCCACTGATTTAGGGAACATTTTTCAAAAGTGGTCTCTGATTTTGGGTGCTACCGTTTTTGATCTAGCAACTCCACACACATCTTGGGTCTAATTTTTAGATGTTTGGAGTACACATAACTCCTATTGACTTTGAGTTAGGGGAATTAAGCCATTTTGAAACTCAGGCCCAAGGTGTCACCTAGAAACAGAAAAAGATGACATCCAAAATCAGAAGACTTTTTGAAAAAATTGTTTTGCTGAAATGCAGTATTCAGAATCTTTGTGTTATGTCATGAATATACTTACAATATGTTTTTACTATACAGTTATAACATCAGAGGTATTAGAAGGAAAGAAGCTACACCTCACTGTCTTAAAAATCTAACAATGTCTAATGCAGGTGCCTGTCTACTCTAGAGATGAGGACAGGTGGCATCACTAACCAAAAGAACACTTCATTTCAATCTTGTACCTTCAGCCTCTTTTTAAATTACATTATCTGAAAGATATCTCAGAGACATTATTTTATTTGTTTGAATGAAGTCTCCTCCATAATGTGCCTAATATTTGATGAATGCAAAGTATGGTCCAGAATCTCTGATTGGTTCAGTGTGGGCAAAGAGGACACACACACAGATCCAACTGTAGAATTGGGACCAAAGGACTGAACCAAAATGAACTGGGATATTCACTCCGCTCACAAGCCCAATCCCTCTTTTTATTATTTTAAATACATTTAGAGAATTCCCATGGAAATTGTAAATTTGAACAGACTTGCTACTGAAATACTGTATCCACAGAACAGGTATAGCTTGAGCAGCAATTGTGAAAGCTTTGTTGTGAATTTGTCAGCTTGTCACGGTTTTTAAGTGAAAGGGGGAAGTCTTAGAATTCATGTCTATTGAAAAAAATAAAATGTATCCTAATAAGGAAAAAATAAAATGTATAATGGAATTCCTAAAAATTAATTGAATTTAATACTTATGTTTTCTGAAAATGCCCTACGTCATTGACAAACAAATATACCTTTAAAAACTATTTAAGCATATTGTGATCTATTCATTTCCACTCATCATTAAATCTTCAACATGTGTTTTACACAGATAAATACAACTGTTAGTGATTACACAAATTGCTGTTAAGCAGTAGTGGCATATGCATGGTAGAGCCAGCTGTGGCTTATTTCATTCCCTATGGTCATTAGCAGGCATTTAGCTTAATTAAGAAAAAATGTACACAGCACTTTAATTTGTAATATGAAGTGATATTCAAAGTCTACAACCAGAATAACATTTTCCAATCTAGAATGTAAAGGGACTCTGTCAACCTCTGTTTTAAATACTGACTACTTTAAAAAAAAAGTTCTCTTTCCACCCTTTTGAACATTATATTTTGAATTTTAAAAAAAGCTTTAAAAGGTTTTCTCCTCCTCTGTTGACGCTTACAAGAATCTTTTCAGATAGTTTCTCCTCTACTGGCTGTACAGGGAAACAATGAAACTGACTATGTTCAAACTGCTGTTAAATGAACAAAGTAAATACACTTTTTGTAGGACTGACTGAGCATAATGAGTCTTATTCTACTCTCACATTAGTTTTATACCTTAGTTCAGAGGAGTTACTCCATTTTTAAACTGATACAGATGTGGGCAAAATTAGCCCCCATATGTCCCCTGATGTCATTCCCATGAGTGGGATTTTCATGGTGAGTGGAACATGGGGCAGTCTAACTGTGACCTACAGCTCAAGCCTGCAAGGTGTTGAGCAACATGGCCCTGATCCAGTAAAGCATTTAAACACAGGCTTAACTTCAAGCATATAGGTAGTTTCATTGGCTTCTTGGGAAAAGGAAAATTTCAAGCAGCTGCAGAATGCTTTTTATAATCACAGGTAATAGTGCTTCTTCTTCCCACATACCCTTTAAATGGGGACATGCTGTCATGACTTTGTAGCCTAGAAAGCTACATTTTTGTTCAGGTAAGACTCTTTGGTATATTTTTAGTCAGTTTTTGGATACCTGTGTTGTTGATATCTTAGTGGTCTTCCATAGCAAATTACTATGGCAATATAAAGAGGAATGGTAACCTACTGATTTCTCCATTATATCATCTTTTTTTTTCAGATTGGAAATGTGTTATCCTGAACATTGAGTGTGAGTTTTTCTCTAAGAGATATTTGTTGTACTTGCACAAGACACTTCAAGTAATTTAACTTGCCCAGGATTGAGGAACGTTGACAGGCCAAACTGGTGGCTGCTGCCACTAGCACTGCAGATCCTGAGCAGATCTGCTGGTAACTGAAAGTCTTACTTTTCCAGAAGTGTTAAACCAATACCTTATACAAGCACTGATTTCTTATCAATAGATGGATAGATTTTTGCTTCTTTTATTTTATCAGCTGTAACCACTAGATGGCAAGCATGCTATACATAACAGAACCAAATACGATTTTTATATAATGTTCAAAGTGCTTTACAAAATAAGAAGGTAGATACTTGTAGTAAGCAAATGGAGCAGCCATTATGTTGCTCACACACAGCCTTGGGCTTTTTTCCTTGAGAGAGGAAACCTTGTTAGGATGCTGATGTTATCACTTGTGTCTAAAAAGTGCCTTGGGATTTTTAACTTTCCCCTGGAGGTCAATCTTGGAAAGCAAGTCCAAGTTCTGGTTAGGGACTTGACCTTCCAGACTTCTAGTCTATTGACATTGTGAATGCTGCCGTATAGGCCATGCCAATAATATACTATTTAGAGTAAGTATATATTCATTTTTCCCTTTTGTAATCTATCAGATGGAGGATTAGCTATCCAACAACATGTTCTTTGTTTCAAAGGGATTAATTGTTGTTGCCTGAAGGAAAATGTAGAGTATTACAGATAAAGGTAGGATACACATTATGCTGCTCTTACTACTTCTAACTGTTTGGCTATTAAATTAGAGATATTATTATTAATTTATTAATTGTTTTGAAATGTAGTATGTTATAGGCTCCAATTAGGGAATGATTCCCCTATTATTCTAAGCACTGTACACATACTCACTGAAAAGACAGTACCTTGTAGTTATCTTCAAAGGACTCCACATACATTTGGGCTGTATTAATCTTAATTCTTATTTTAAAGTGGTATCAAAGAAACAATGAATATCAAGGTATTTGTTTTAGCATTTTCTACTTATAAAAGTAGCAAATCCTGTAAAATCTTTTTTTTGGGGGGGGGTTATTAAATACATTTCACAGTAAATGTATCACCTTGGTTTCACTTCAATAACAAAGCCTCAAGGAACCATTCAATGTCACTTTTTGCAATCAATGGGTCTGAAATAAGCCCTATCCGAAGTACTTCGGTGGACAGAAGTTTGAGTTTTAAAGTTCATTCAGAAAAGCCATGTGAAAAGATAAAAGCAAAGACTACCCTCATCCGAAAACATGCAGGCACAACATAGGATGCTGATGTGCACACACTTCAAACAGCTACACTGGCACCGGTGTCCCCAGCCAGAGGAACCCTGGAGTAGGGACATGGGAGCTTCAGCTCCACAGACAGCACAGCTAAGTGAAGCCTGCTCAGGACCAATACTGGGGCCCAGTGCTTTGCGGCCTTTAGTAAGAGGGATCCCAAGGTGCCTTGGGCATGCAAACCCCTCTGTAGTGGGGCCAACTCAACAGGATGTGGTTACCCAGAGGGTTTGGCCACAGCCTACAGGGAGATGCTGCAGCTCCAGCTCTTCTAGGAACCTCTCCTCTGTGCCAAGGGGCTGAACAAAGTAGCAGGAATGGCTGTGGAGCATGCTGTGGAGCATCCAGGTCCCTCTGGAGCCCACCAGACTATCCCAGGCACTGCCTAAACAAATTACATCTCATAACACAGAATATCATATATGAACACTGGATAGACTGAACATATTATATTATGATAGGTATTTTGTTTGGGCAGTGCCCACTAAATTTTTAAACCTAAATGTACATTTAGCAACTTTGATAAATCTCCTAACTTACTCACCTTACTCCCATTAACGTTTATGGGAGTTACATGTGTGTTTCAAAAGGGAAATATAAATTGAGTTCTGATAAATATCTACCAGTACAAGGTATGAATTCCAGTGACTAGATGGATTTAACATCTACTCTGCAAGTGTGTTTAGTGTTAAAATACTCTGGACCAAATTTTGCCATCAATGTTCAGGCAACAGTTCCCATTGCCTTAACTGGGGCTACACATGTTCATCACGATACAGGATTTGGCCCTGTGAAAAAAGTGAATGCTTTAGCTCTTGGTGAACTTTTAGGCTACACTCTGCCCACTGCTACATCCTTGCAACCTCATTGAAGTCAGTGGCAATAACCGAGGGCAGAATTTAACCCTTAATTTTTAAAAGGACTTATTCTGTATATTAACCATTAACTATCACTTTTCAAACATGAACTAATTAATCATCACAACACCCCCTCCTGTGATGTGAATAAGTATTACTTTAAAAAGACCATTTAAGTTGGAAAGACAAGCACCCAAAAGTTAGCAAATGCCAGAATGAAGGTCAATCATACAACTTTACTTTGTCTCCCTTGGCCATGTATATTATGATACAGTCTGTAATTACGTGACCCACTCCACAGGCCCCCAGGACTGCACACTGTAGTCATGGAAAGGTGTTCCTGAGCAAGGTTGTCCCTGGGTTTTAGTGGTACCAGGATCCGGGTGGATAACTTCCATCCTGTGCTCCCTCAAGATGAACGTGGCTTTTCTGAGTGTCTATGAGAAGTCCCTGTCAAAACTTCACCTGATTTTTACCTACTAAATCAAACAATAAGGCTACTTAAATAAGAACTGGCTCAAATTTGACTATGGAGTACACAATGATCCCACACGATCTGTACATTTTTTCTTTTGGTATTCCTTAAATCCTGATCAGATGCTACCACTTGCTTCTGATTTATTCAGAAATGTTTTAGAAACAGCAGATGGACCCTTGGTAAGCCCCAGACAGAACACCCCAAAAGGCTTTTTCTGAGAACATATTTTGTTGTTGAGCTCTACTAGCCAGGTTCTTGTTGCATTACACAATACCCAGTGAAACTACTTACTGAAAATGTTATGATCTCCTTCTGCATGTGGAAAGCAATGGAACAGGTTTCTACAAACAATACACTGAAACTTGTTTTGCTTCAGTCTTCAGAGGACAGCAGATAGCCAGGTCCCACATTTATCTTTTGTTCCTGTTATTTCTCTCTTAACACAAAATGTTGGAGAGTAAGAAACACAAAGTGTTAGGGCTAATTCTGCTCTCAGTTACATCAGTGCTAATCAGGAACAATTCCACTCAAGTCACTTTGAGTTCCCTTGGATTTACAGGAGCATTACTAAAAAAATTTGGGCCTAGTGCACCATGTTTTTTGCTTTTCCCTTTGAAACTGATCAGCTCTCTGAAGGATACTGTGGTCAAGCCTATCAGAAGAGAATGAAGATTAATTCTGTAAATCCTAGGAGCTGAATTCTTCCCTTGCATAACTTACCTGAAATCGTGAGAGTTACATCGTGGATGAAATTGTCCCTCTGTGTTTTGAGGAGACCCAACTTACTGTTTTCCCGTGTTGTCCATATAGAGACAGGTTTCAGAGTAACAGCCGTGTTAGTCTGTATTCGCAAAAAGAAAAGGAGTACTTGTGGCACCTTAGAGACTAACCAATTTATTTGAGCATAAGCTTTCGTGAGCTACAGCTCACTTCATCGGATGCATATAGAGACAATGATCTATACTACCATTTCAGTTAAAGGGATGGCTTAGAGGGCTATTCAAAATAACTAGACACCCTGGAACTCTATGTTCAAATCCAGCTTTTGGATCCAACTGCCGGAGGTATGTTGACTTCCATGCAGTTTACTAGGGCTCTGATCCCCAAAGCTCACTGAAGTGAATAGGAAGACTGCAATGGGCTTTGGAATAGACCCTATATGTGGATCTTCTGGATGATACTATAAATACTGAAACTCTTTTACATGTACTGTATAAGATTCATATCATCCACCACAACTGGGGTAGAACATAGCATCCATAATGGTGGATTTTCGTTTAAATATCATTATACATGAAAGTCAGGGCTGTTCTGTACATTCAAGGGAAACTCAGTGAGTGCCTTATTCTTTTAATTTGTCTTGAGCTTTCAATAACATCAAAAGCTATTTTAAGGGAAAACAAGTATCCAGAACTCTCTGCTACACTAATGGAACAGTATTCAGAGAACATCAATTGACATATATGTTCGCCTCCACTCATTCTGAAATGTCAACAGGCAGGTATGGAACATTCCACATTTTCATTACCTACTGAACATCAGTCAGTTGAGTATACTGTGTGGATAGATGGGATGTTTTTGTAAAGTCATTTTCCATTAGCATCAAACAAGGTACATATTTTTCCAGCTTAGATCATACATAAAGTCTTAAAAAGAACAGGAGTACTTGTGGCACCTTAGAGACTAACAAATTTATTTGAGCATAAGCTTTTGTGAGCTACAGTTCACTTCATAGGATGCATTCAGGCACGCATCCGATGAAGTGAGCTGTAGCTCACAAAAGCTTATGCTCAAATAAATTTGTTAGTCTCTAAGGTGCCACAAGTACTCCTATTCTTTTTGTGAATACAGACTAACACGGCTGCTACTCTGAAACCTGACATAAAGTCATAGGAATTGTTCCCTGCCCACATCTTTACTATTATAGTGCTACCTAGCAACTAAAAGTAAAAAAGCATCTTATAGGGAAGAGTTGGGCCTGAGCTGCTAAATTCAGGTTTGAATTTGGATCTGAATTTTCCCAGAGTTCAGGGTTGTTTGGATGTGAAATTTTTGGTTTCAGAGTCATCTCTTCTCACATTATTTTACTAACAGAGCCAACTACAAATTGTGGGTACTCTGTCTAAAACATTCACAGAATAAAGCAACACTCAAAACAGAGAATGCTGTAAATGGAACAAAGTGTTACCATATTTATCCACTGAATATAAAAATGAAGGTCCAGGGCTTCCCCTTGGTGAGAAGACCAACAGAGGGAGTGAAAATGTAATGTCCCCAATGTAGAGAGTTTCTTTTGATCAACCTACTGGAGGGCACCCTCCCCCTGCAAAATTAACACCTCCTAAAACTTGTGACTCCTCCAAAATCATTTTCACCTCTTTTCTGGGATTGCAGTGACCTTGCAGAAATGTAACATGACCTGAATAACTCAAATTCAATTATACATGATAATTTAGATTCAAAAATAGAGCACATCATTGTGTAGCTCTTACTTTTCTTAAATTGTGTGAAAATGTGCGTTTCAAGCTGCATGAACAGCAGAATAGGGCAGTTAGGTCTCCACAACGCTTAACACACCTATGATACTTACAATGGGGTGAAATAAGCCTGAGGTGGCATCTTTCCCACTACTATCTCTTGTTTTTATTTATTTAAGTCAGGCTCTTATGGTACTAGTCTCATTTTGATGCCTGCAGATTATTCATATAACTAGTTCCACATGCATCAACATGAGAATAAAATACGTGCACTCTAGAGAAAATAATTAAATGAATCACTAAAGCATAAAATGCCCAAGTTAAAATGCTTAAATATTCCATTTGATGCAGCTATATATGACAACGTAATTTTCATCAGCCCAAAATAAGGATTCAGAATCCTCTTAGTCAGGCTGCTCTGATTTTCATTGCCATTAAGAGCAATTGCACTGAAGAGAAGATACCAATGCAGTATTAATGCTACTGTCTGGGATGCTGCAATGTCCACTAGGTTTCTGAACATGCCCCTGTAGTTGAGAGAAGGTGTTATCCTTATAAAATTACTAATAATTACCCTGGTCAGTGAAGTAGCACTGTTGTGGCATGCACACCTTTCTGTAGAAATTGTACTGCCTTTTTATAAGGTATCTGCAGTAGGATAGGATCTTTAAATTATTGGCTGACCAGGTATCAGAGCAAAAACTTATTGAAAGATGTAGCTATGACAACCCAGCATAAGTACACTTGTTGGCAAAGAAGGAGATGAGCTAATAGCCAAGTACAAGCAGTTGTGAAGCAATTCATACACTTTTCCTATTCTATATGAATATGACAGCTATTGTGGGACTGAAAACTGTTTTTCTTTCCTCTAACACAGTGATTCTCAAACTGTGGGTTGGGACCCCAAAGTGGGACATGGCTTCATTTTAATGGGGTCGTCAGGGCTGGCATTAGACTTGCTGGGGTCTTGGGCCAAAGCCCCACTGCTGGGGACCAAAGCCAAAGCCCTTGGGCTTCAGCCCAGGCTGACAGGGCTCAGGTTACAGACCCCCTGCCTGGAGCTGAATCTCTTGGGCTTGGGCTTTGGCTTTGTCCCCCCCACCCCCCAGGTGGTAGGATTCTGGCAGGCTCAGGCTTCGGTCCCCGCTCCTGGGGTCATGTAGTAATTTTTATTGTTAGAAGGTGGTCGCGATGCAATGAAGTTTGAGAACCCCTGCTCTAACAGAAGGAACCGGCTTGAGAATGAGATGCCAAAAGATGCCAAAAGACCTAAGCCCCAGAGGCATATGGCATTGTGGTACTGGGGTGACCAGATAGCAACTGTGAAAAAACGGGACAGGGGGTGGGGGGTAATAGGAGCCTAGATAAGAAAAAGTCTCCAAAAACAGGACTGCCCCTATAAAAATGGTACATCTGGTCACCCTATGTGGTACCCACCTCTTCAGACCCATATGCCTCTTTGTGTCCTTTCCTCCCACTTCTCAAAAACCTAATGGTGACATTTTGAAAATATGCTCCTTAACCTCTCTGTGCCTAAATTTAACCATATAAAAATGGGTACAGTAATATTTATTACGTAGTTGGCTGGGTGCTGCGAGGTTCATTAATTATTAAATGTGAAGTGCTTTGATATCCTCTAATAAGAGGTGCTACATAAGAGTAAAAGATTATTCTGATGCCAAGAAATTCAAAGAGAAAACTGGGACTCCTTTCTTAAGCCTACAACTTTGTACTGAAGATGGTTTTTGAAGCATCAGTTTGAATCTGAGTCACAACCTTAATATTATTTAAATAAATACATTTTTTCTATATATAATAGAATAAGTCAAAGGATTCTGGGGTCCTCATTGTCCTAATATTCAAAGTTCTCCCTGGAACTGGCCATGACTGAGAGATCACCAACTATGATGAAAATCTATGGTGACAGCTGTGTCCAACTGGAATTGCAACACTGTCCACAAAAGCAGGGAGACCGAGGCCTGGATCAGGACCTAAATGCAAAACTTATCTCTTTGAATTAACTTTCCTTTATGAACACAACCAACCAAAACATAAAATACACACAAATCATGTATCTTACTACTGCTAACTGGGAAGGAAGGGAGAGAGATTGTTATATCTTTCTAATTGTTAGGAGGCATTCATATACTGTGGTGGTGGGAGTCAGAGAAAAATTTAAAAATGTGACCGAGTTAACATAATGTTTATATCTATTCTGACAAGCTGGATTTTTATGCTTTGTCTCAAAGAGGAAAATGATAAATAGATTAAGCTACAGCACATTGTTGATTCACACTTCCTCTTATACCAGTTCTCTATATAATAGAGATTTTGAACAGATTCTACACTCCTTCAGTTTCACAGCTAGAATCAGTTTAGCAGATCCACACAAAGTGTGAGAAACTAATAAGCTTTTTTCATCTTTAAAGTAGCTTTTGCATCATTCTGTCCATTTCCCACCCAAAAAATTTCTCACCTTGACGCAAACAATGGGTTTTAGGTTAGAGAAATCTAATGTTAATTAACATTTGTGGTCATGGTGAATTGTGCAAATGTAACTTTAGTACTGAAGAAAATTGATATGCCAACATTGATCTAAAATATAAAAGATAAAGGCCTATATGAAGGATATCTTTTCCTTCAGAAAGAGGAAATCCTTTGATTTAACCTAGAAGTAAAATAAATGGACCTTTTGGCACCCAGAAAAGATAATCTTTATTTTTAAGTGTATAATAAAGGAAATAACAATGGATATAATTTGAACATAAATTGAAAAATGTATTTCAATACTTGTTGTAGGTTGGTAATATTTTCATATAACTAAAGATGTGTTGTAATAATAAAAAGTGGCGAAAGGAATGATTTCCCAGCCCTTTCCCAAGATGAAAACAATAGACAGATTACATTCCATCTAACTGTGAGGAGCTTTGACTTATGCACATACTTAATGTAATGCTCCTCAGGACGTGTTCAGGAGAATACCTGCACAGAACTTATGCAAAATCAGGCAGAGTGATAGAGAGTGGTAGAATGTCAAGCTCTAGACTACATTATCTCCTACTCTTCACATTATTTAAGTATAGTTTTTGTTTCCTCTTTTTTTTACAGGGGAAAAATGTAATAAGATCTTTGAAATTTCTTAAACAAGTATTTCTTTAATCTGGAAACAATATTCCAAGACTACTAACATATTTTGTTTAGTTACTTATTTATTCTTGCAGACATAGTCTTTTTATTGCTATGGTTGTATTCCAGGATTAGATGGATGGAGCATAGTGTGAATTCAGTGCAGTAGTCAGCTGAGGGTAGCTATAAAGTCAGCGCAAATACAAGGACACAGATGGCTACTTAAAGTATGGGCAAAGGGTACAATCCAGACTAATGATCAGCTGTGTCACCTCTGCCCTAATTATAAAGGGTAGCCTTTACAATGCTTTGCTGCTATAGCCTCCAACCAGACTGCTCACAAACAACTTCTAGCATGCAAGTCACTCACTCCCAGCTATGTCTGTGTGTGTGCAGCAGCCAGCCAGCCATACCTTGGCTCTTACCAGCTTTGGTTATACTGTAGGTTGATCCCAATATACTCCCACTCTTAGATTTTCTCCCCAGAAATAAATGTCCTGTATTGCCCAGCCCTTTCCTGGATAGTACAAGTTTATATGACATCTGTTATCTATGTGGAAGTTATCTATCTGCTTCTGTTTTCTCACCTCTTTGAGCTTCCTTTGTCTCCTCTTCCTGCTTGATGACTCTGTTTACTGCTTAAATGCAAATTAAGCAGAGCACATATTCCTTTGTTTAGGACAGACCTGTTTGCCAACCTCAGTTTCGAACATGTGTTAATAACACCATACAGTGGAATCTTTATCAGGGAGATACTGATCATCAAATTATGAGTTTTCAAAAGATACTTTACAAGGCATACTTTGTACAAAGATTATTACAGTAGTGTGCAGGGTGTGACTACACGGGTATGTTCTGTCACGCTCAGATCCTGAAAACACTTACATACACATTCCGCTTTACTACTGACTATTTAAGGTAGTAAATTTAAGCACATACATATACATTTGCAGGATTTGGGACAAAATGCAAAGTTCAGACCAACAATGAGAGGCAGCAAATCAAAGTGTAAGCAGCACAAGAAAAATAAAGAATAAATAGGGTGACCAGATGTCCCAATTTTATAGGGACAGTCCCAGTTTTGGGGTCTTTTTCTTATATAAGCTCCTATTACCCACCACCCCCTGTCCCGATTTTTCACATTTGCTGTCTGGTCACCCTAAGAATAAATGAAGTGTGCAGTAGATAGTAACAAGAATATGTACAATATGTTTATTTCCACTGTAAATGTTTATTTGTATGATTATTTTCTTGCTCTGCTTCTTCAGGTCTTCTTCTTGCTCTCATCATTGCACTTTTTTTATTCTATAAGCAGCAACCTGTGTGAATATGTATTATTATTACTCTGGTTGTGTGAATTAAGCAGGGCTAGATTAAGCAGGGCTAGATTTGGGAAGGGGTTTACAAACTGAACCTACAAGTTGGTGGGGTGGAATTGGAAATGAGCACACCCTTGGAGATTTAAAGGCTTGAAAGACAATGGAAAACCTCTCCTTCCTCACATTAAGGCCAAGCACCCCCTCCAACCTTGGATGACACAAGGGAAGCTGGCTTTGAACTGAACAACCTCAGGCCAGCTTTACCAGTCTTCCTCTAGAATGGGCTGAACTTCAGAAATCTACTCAACCATGAAGAACCCTACACTCAGTTTAAGTGGGTCTGAAGTTCAGTGTGAATATTTTATCCAGCTCCAGTTACTGGATATCAGGAATTTAAGAATATAACCTTTAGCACAGAGCAGAACTATACAAGTTCTCTTTTTTACATATTCTAATTACATAATACTAGATAGCTTATATAGCATCTGTCAACCTGATATCCGGATGAATCACTTTCTAAACAGGCTCCTGTAATGTTTATGGGTTTTTGCTGGGTTAATGCTTTTCATTGTTGTTGACCAGAGTGTAGGCATCTGTGCCACATCATGAAAGAATATTACCTATTCTGTGGGGCATATTTTGTCTAGGAAAATGGTATTTTGTATCACCATAGCTATTGGAAGCTTCAGTAAACATGTTTTAAAATGTGCTACCCATGTACAGAAGAGATGATTTAATGGTTCATTATTTTTTATAAATTCTGAAATGTATATTCTTCCTTTGATAAGATGCAAAGGTTCTGCACCACAACCAGCGTGTAGGTAGTTAACTCACTACTAATCCAGTCTTTTTCCCACACATGAACATAAAGACCTATTTGGATACTTTTCTAGGCCTCCTGATTGAGTGAAAGAGCCCCCACCTGTGTACAATTATTAGATAATGGTATGATCTGAATCCGGAAGCTTTATAAAGGAGTTTCCTCTGTAGTCAGTAGATGGTAGCTGTACCAAAAAATAATAATAATAATAAAAAAAATAAAATCTGTAGCTCTGTTGACCTTCATGCATAGGCTAAAAGAAGAATTTAGTCCCATGTCAGATGAAATATCTAAATGAATGATTTATTTGAGAGAGACAAAACTATTATGTGCCACAGACAGATAAAAGGAAGGACTTAGGGTCACCGAAGACTGCAGTGGCAGGGAATTGATTAATTGAAATATGTGTCTTTGCCTTATAGTTTTTTGGTTGCTTATATAACCCCACCATGGGTTGTCATCAGAGATTGAATTTATAACATTCAGCATCAAAAACAGAAACTTAAAGGAGTTACTCCATTCAGAGAGCGATATTACCTATTATATAGATCAGCCACTAGAGGGGGACATAACACATTTAGGATCTGACACTGACAACACCTATGCATGTTCTTAACTTTCTGCACCGTGAGTAGTCCTACTGACTTCCCCACAACCAATGTGCAGGGAGTTAATTCCCTACTTATCCATTCTATTTCATTGGAGCTACTCACCATGTGTAAAGCTGAGCACATGAGTAGGTCTTTGTGGGTTCTACTCGTTAGCCAGTGTGGTACCCTAAGACACACATATCATTCTCCTACACTGCATGTAGCACTTGTTTTGACAAGCATGAATCACAATTTGTACAGAATTACATTTGTGGTTCTTGGCTTATTGCAGGTAGAGAGAGAAGGAGAGTTTAGTTACTAATTTTATTTACTTAGAGCTGGTATGAAATGGTTGAAAATTTTCAGAACAGTGTTTCCCTTTTTTTGATTAATTCTAATTTTACTAAAGAAACAGAATTGTTGACAGTCCATATTTTCTTAAATAAGCACTAAAAGACACATTTTAAATAGATATTTTAGTTGGCGGCAACTTGAAGGGAAAAAAGTAAGAACTTAAAATGCATGGCCTAGGGGTTCTCACAACAAAATTTTTCGTGGCCTCAGAGTGCGGCCACCAACTCTTGCTGGTGGCTGCTCTAACAAATTTTCCTAAAATACTTAATTAACTTTAAGAAAAACAAATAAATATGCACATCCAAATCACTGTAATTTATTTATATAAGTTTTTTTTGCAGACTCAATTATAAAAATAATGTACAGTTGTATGTTGGTCCTCCTGGTCCCCGCTGCCTCCTGAGCCCTGCTGCTTCCCCCCTCATTGTCCTGAGCTCCCTTCCATAGCCTCACACCCCAGGCTTACCCTGCTCCTTGCCTCTTGACTACAGCGCCGGGTAAAGCTGGCATCGTTGAAACCCAGCTGCCCTGGGCTGAAGCCCAGAGCCCCACGGCTGGAGCCGGGGTGGGGGTGGGGGTCTGAAGCCCGGAGTCTGCCACAAGAGCCCCAAGGCCAAAGTGGGGAAATGGGGTTAAACCTGCCCCAGAGCCCCTGGGTTCTGCAGGGAGGAGCCGCTGCTTTGCCCCTCCCCCATCTCTGCTCAGGAGGCTGTTGTGGTTGCAGGAAACCCCCCGGTGGCTGCATGAGGCCATAGTGGCCACATTTGAGAAACAATGGCCTAGATCATACTCCCTGCCCCCATTAAACCATCAAGAGGGGTGAAATAATCCTCATGAAGATCCTATCACAGAGACTTCTGCACTAAGAGGATAGAGCACTAAGGGGGTCTTCTCCCTCCTGAAAAAGGCCACAGGGCTCACCCTAAAACCTGGCAGATTACCAGGGATTCATGAGACCCCCACAGCCACCTGTGCATAAGTTGTGTGCCTCCATATTGCCTCTGGCACTCACTCTTCCCTCCCAGTTCCCTGGCAGTTCTGATTCAGTGGCTGGGACAATGGAGGGGACAGAGGACTCACTGGTAAAGATAATAATATATAGCTATAGGCTGACTTATCCATTCCAGGGAATCAGCTCTCAACAGGGCTAGAGGGGGCCAATGTGTACTCCCTTCAGTCTAATCCTGATCTCTGCCCAAACACTTTTTCCCCATAGCCTGTCCAGTATCCACCCCATCTCCTGGTACTGATCTGAGAGCTGTAGAGGGCCATCTGTGGGGTCCATAGCAGGAGAAAATCTACAGAGGTAGCTGATCTCCCTTTTCATGTAGGGCAGGGCAGACCAGTGTGTGGAAAGACACAGATTTCAGGGGCACAATCTGGGCCTATGGAAGCATCATGGAGATTATTACCTTACTGGAAAGCATACATACTGCTGTTGCTGGCACCCAGTGCCGAGAGGCTAAACAACAGCTGCAGTTGGTTTGCTACCCGGTGTGCTACACCCAATAATCACAACGGGGTGGAGAAGCAGAAAAGTTTATTTGCAGCTGCAAAAAGGTACAGGGAGAATAGAATCTCAAATCCTGTATGCAGAGCAGGAAGTTACACAGGCTTTTATACATCCTTTCCCCCAGCATACTTATCCAATAGCAAGCTGCCCTAAGTATCCATATAGCCAGCCAATCCAGTTCCCAGCTCGTTCCCTTGTTCTCTGTATCATTTGTTAAACCATACATAAAGCTGCTTTATTCAGCATTTTTCTTCCATATCTGCCCTGTTCGGCCTTGCTTAGTTTCAGGCAGTCTGACTCTGCAACATATTGTTGCAGATCCTTAGCATAACTGCTGTGAATGCCTCCAGGCGGGGGGGCCAAGGACACTTGGGCCTAGTACGCAGAGCTGCTGCGTGTGCCTCCAGGCAGGACGGGGGGGGCAAGGACACCTGGGCCTAGTGCGAGGGGGCTTCATCGACACTCATGGTCTTCCATCCCCTCGAGTTACCTAGTGGCCATGCCCCAGTGTCCCCAACACCCCGAAACAAAACATCGGAAAGATTAAGGTAAATGGCATGGTAGAAGAGCTTATTCACACCAAAAAGTACCTTTAAAAAAATGGAAATCCAGCCCAAGCACTTCTAACTGAATGGATTGTAAACTTTGATAAAATATCCAATGAAAATTAGGAGAGCTAACAAGAAGTTAGGAGCAATTTGTTAACAAATTATCTTTGTATGCACATAAGAAGCAGAAGACCTTTAGGAGAGTTGGAAGTCCACAATCAAAGAAGATAAAACGATGGCAGAAGAGCTAAATGCCCCCTTTCCCAATCTGCTTTCTCTAGAGAGAATAATAGTTACACGGAGGGTTACTCTTCAGGTAGTGAGATTGAGACAACAGAAGTGAGAAACTAAGTGAAGAAATTAAATTGCAATAAATCCCCAAAAGCAGTTGGTGTTTTTGGGGAGTTTTAAAGAAATGAGCTATCAAAGTACTTGAACTAGCAAAAAATATATTTTATCATTAAAATTGCTACTGTACCAAAGGGCTGAAGGGGGGAGAACTTTGTAGTCATCTTTTAAAAAGATAATAATGTGATCCCAGGAATTATAGAACAGTGAGCCTTAGTTCAGTACCAGGAAAATAGTTGAGAAAACCATAAGAGATAACAAAAAGGCACCTATATGTATAATAATGACGGACAAATCAGCATGGCTTCTCTACAGGTAAATCATGTCTGTTTAACCTCTAAGAATTGTTAAGAGGTTTAACAAACTAGAGGATAAAGGGGAACTGGTTGGTATAATTTACTTAGACTTTCAAAAACCATTTGATAAAGTCCCCCATATAAAGCTATTAGGAAACTAGATAGCCACTGAGTCAGTGTGAGACTTCTGTCATGGATTCACAGTTGATTAAGATTTTGGAAGTAGAGAGGACTAATTCTCCGTTTAGAAAGAGGTCAAGAGTCGGGTGACTCAGAGTTCTGTACTGTGACTGATATGTCATTATGTTAACTATCTGGAAGGGGGTGAATAGCAGGATGTCAACATTTTTTCATGACACAAAATTATTTAGGTTAGGCATAATTAGGAACGACTATGAGGAACTCTAGGAGAGGGTAATAGAACTAGATAATAAAATGTCAGATTAACTTCAGTTTAGACAAGTGCATGGTAATGAAAATGTAAATCACTTGTACATGCTGGATTCTGAATTAGTTCTAGCGAAAATTGCATGATACTATATTGGATTATTTGAGAAATAGTACTGTGATCATGTAATTAAAGACTGTGATAAAGCATAAGCACAAAGGGGAAAAGTTACTGTAGAATTGCATGTTCAGTCTAATTTTTTTTTACTGACTTTTGAGCATTCACAGTTGTGATCATGCAGGCTTTTCCCAATGAGAGAACCCCACCGGACCAATGCCACCCAATGCAGTCACAAAGGTCCACCCACAAGGAGTAGTTTGCAGGATTGGGGCCTATATTTGTAAATTTACAACTGTGTAAAAATAATTTTTGTATGCTAATGTAACTTTTTTTTCAAGGGGGAAACAAGCAGAGAAAATCCAGAGATATTAAGGTTGTGTGAGCAGATGTACAAAGCTCATTGTAAGTCCATTCAGAACTCTTAAAGTTATGCAGGAAACTGACTACCTCAAAGATAAAGCTTCAGTACACATTTTGTTTCTGAATCAAAAATTTTTTTCTCTACAAAAATGTTTCTGCATTGAAAAAGTTCTTTGTGGGCATTAGCAATCATGCTAACTGGGTACGATACTAACGTTTCAGAGCTCCCAACCTCAGGAAAAGTTACTTTCATGCATTCACAAAAATAAGACAATAAATACTTCTGACATAGATATTTTTTATTCTTTGCCAACAAGGAAAGGGCCTTGTAAAAATTTGCCAGCTTTAAAGTTTCAAATTGTAAAGTTGAATGAGCAGAAAACATTTTACAAATGTACTTTGTAATGGGAAAGCATTCATTCTTCATTTTACATAATTCAAAACCAACTGAATAGGTATCAGTGAATGTTTAAAAAACTCACCTCTAGACTGAAATCAAGCATGGAAAATTTCAGTCCAAATGATGAAGAGCCATATTGTTCAACCATATTTAAGCAGAGGCCAAAGGGGCCAAAGGGAATCTGCTGAAAATGGTTGGCAGAATATGGGTTGACAATTTCAGAAAGCTGTGTGTCGTAATGAAAATCCTGATGTAACTTCACTTATAGCGGGTGATATCATGAATCTACTAAAATACTAGTTGGAGGGTCTTATTTTCATTTACACTAAGAATGTTTTCCAAACTTAGTATAATTGTACATTTGACCCTATGTCTTGTGTGAGCACTCTCCTAGTACATAGCAAAGCTCCTCTGAGAAACAGGTCAAAAAATGCAGTTTAAAATACATTCATAATTCTTTTCTATGGAATTATATTAGCTTTTCACAAACATACTATAAACAGATCTATATATAATGTAGATTTATGTTTACTCATACATTATACCTGTAGGTATTTACAACTTAAGACATTTTGTGAACTAATTTTTTTTTTTTGCTTAAATGAACTAGTAGATAAATTAGACTAGGTTATTTTCTACCCTCAAACTGCATGCAGAATTCCCAGTAGTATATGCAGGAGTTTATGAATGAATCAAAACAGTATATGGTGAAATATTATTTAAATGTTACTTGGATAGATCTAAGGTTTAAAATATCCTTAAATATGGAGGAGAGTTGAAGAACTTGAAAATCTACCACAGACAAACGTAAATAATGAAATGATATAAGCTAGTTAAAAAAAAGTCATACAGTTGTTTATGTATTCCCTTTGATTTCTCATTTGCAGTGGCTGGGATATAGGACTTCTCTATTGTTGCGTTCTACCTGCCATTTATTTATATGAAAACAGCCCATAAGCTTAAAAACTTAAAGCTTTGCCATTCTTGGCCTGATGACCCCTATTTTCAGTAAATCTAACCTACTAATATAAATACTATAGGGATGAATACTATAGAGTTACTACAAAATAATAACTATAAGGGCAGTCACATTTAGGATTGAATGGTGTTTATCCTGCAGTAATTTCAGCAGGCTTTGGGCTATCCAGATAATTTAAAAAAAATCTTTGAGTGTGAGACAATTATACACAATGCAGCCACCACTGAATTACTCCTGTGTGATTTTTAGAAGCTGTTTTTTTGGGTAAAATCCTTGAATCCCAGAACTCCAAAGGAAAAAATGCTTTTCAATTTGTAAGCAGAGAAGGAAGATGGCGTAAAAGGATTCACACCATCAATGCCCATGGCAAATTCATTTCCCTCTTGCTGACCTGATTCATCAATAGATGACACAGGACAGCAGACAAAGTGAGGAAAAATAATAATGATACTATTAAGTACTAAGATACAAAAAACAGAGGCATAAAAGAGGAAAGACCGTTGGTGTGGCTGCACTGAAAGAAGAGGTGATAGACTGGAGAAAAATTACCAATACAAAATCACAATGATCACAATTACAGAGAGGAATTCATAAAAATTTAGAGATAACTTTTGTTATTAAATGTTGTGTAGAGGTGAGGAATTTTTAAAAAAATATTCTCCTTTGAGTGATTGCGTATGTATCTTTTCCACAGCAGGTCTATGTGTTCCCAACACACTCAAGTTGAAGACTTTTACCAGCAGTACCACTGGGCAGCGCATGCGTCCCTGCTGTTTTTGAGTTTTCAGGTGAGCCTTTACAATGCCTCTTCAGATGATCTGAAGTCCCTCTATCAATAAGGAAACTGCTGATGAGTCACTTGCAGTGGAATATATATGTACACAATCACAAAGGAGAAAAAAGCAGGACTTAGCTGTACCTTTACTGTTTTTTCTTCCAGATGTCTTGTGCACATATACATTCCATGACTCTCCCACCTTCCCTGCTACTTCAGACATTACATACAGCAGTCTGAAGGAACAGAGAGGGAGGTGGCAGACATGCCGTGATGGGGTATACAAACCCCATACTGGTGAAGAAAGGTTAAGGAGCAACTGTGTGCCCAGCCAACCCTACTAGGCATGCTCACAGTGGAGGCTGAGCTCAAAAAGGAGCAGCTTAGGTCAGTCAGGGTGGATGGAGCAGGCTCCTGCTGAGAAGCCGCTAAGGCACCATGTGTCATGGCCCAGGTCTCGCTGTCAAACCATCCCAGGCCTTTCAGTTGCACAAGTCAAGGACAGTGAGATGTGACTGTGAGAGGAAGACCCTTTGCACGAACAGAGAGGTCTCCAGGACAGCCCAGAAGTAAAACTGTGACACCAACAGAGGAACAGAAGCTGGGGTGGAAGTGGCGCAGGGAGCAGGCATGGGGCGCCCACCTCCGTAGGCTGCACATTTTGAATTATTGTTTCATTGGGCCATGGGTTGGAACCCAGCGGAGAAGGGGTTCCCCTACCTCTGGCCATTGATGTTAGCCGCTGGGAAAGACGGCCATTGACTCTCGTCATTGGGCAATAGAGCAATGGGTGATTTAGCCGTCGGCTCTCGATGCTGGGCGAGGCAGCCAAAGACCCTTGCCACTGGGCAGCATAACCCAGAGTATACCGCCAGGCAGTGCTGCCAGTACCTGAGCTAACCCCCCCGCCCCCCAACACATGACCTTGTATTCCCCCATCTGGGAGCATGAGGAGAACAAGGGTTCATGGGCCACCTAGAACAACAGTTACTATATAGGTAAGTAACCATTTTTCAAATTTAGGAACTCTTTAATTCTAACTCACTTTTGGCCTTGGGCAAGCAATTTAACTTCTAACTCAGTTTTACCATCTCATGTGATGGTTATTGTGCTAATATATAGTGCGTACCATAGCGCTTTTTATCTTAAAATCACTACTAATAAGTACTAGGTATAGTATGACCAGCCTCAAGTGTTTGAAAATCAAGAGTCGGTTCTTCCAAAATCATGGGATTAAAAGAAAAATTATGTGCGGTTCTTTTAATTTACTCTCTGTCTTTTTAGCCTTTAGATTACAATTGATCACATTTTCAAGCTTTTCATTGCAACCATGAAGGCAAACTTAAAAAAAAAAAAAGGTGTGATTCTCATGTAATTCCAAAACTCTTGGAGGTGGAGCTTTAAGAAAACCATAAAATATTGTGAGATTTGTATTAAAAATATGAGATGTAGTATTATTTTTAATTATTTTAAAAAAGTTAATGTTCAAAACTATACATACTACACGTCAGATTTTTGTTCACATATTTCCAGGTCAAGCTTAAATACCGGTTAGTGTACAATGTGCAATACCCTTTGTGGCAGGGTGCATGAGTATTATCTGCTCCCCTGGAAACAAAGGTTAACTTCAGCTGATCTTCTCTCTCCCCTTGCACAGCTGCTTGTGGAGAAGAATTATTAATTGGTTGCTTGGGAGACAGAAATGGGAGGATATCTTTGGGAAACTTGAGATCCAAGCACAGGGTCATAGGATTTGGCAAAATCATTTCTTTAATTTAACTGTATATCAGTAAGAACTTCACTCATGGACACAACACATTCTTTTACTGAGACGCACAGAAAAGCATAAATAAGAAAACAAAGATAGGGTTGAGTACTGAATTTCAGTTCTGGAATCTTACCTGAATCTAAACTACTACACTGGATGATGTGCGAAGTTGGTATTTGGGTTTGCCTTATTTTAGAGACTGGCACGAATGGCAAAGTTTGGATCTAGGTCTGATTCAGGCTCATCTGTAGACCTACAAAACATTTTTTAAGAGTCTTTGTGTGATTTGTACCATACATTTTATTTGTAAATTTGTTGTGGAACACTCAATATATTCTTTGAGAATTTCTTTTTATGGATTTCATTTGTCTGATGTTTTACTTAGTGCACAAGATCTTCCTTCTTTTGAAACAACAGGATATATTTGGTCTGAATGTGCATGAAGAATAACAAAACTGAGCCCCCTCCACCCCCAAGATACTGATGGGCCTTAAAATGGAAGACTCAAATATCTGATTATATACAAATAGTGGGGATTATTAAACACTCTCTGTATATAATTGTCCTTCTCCTATATAATTTACAATTTGTCCACACCTTAGTTGAGATGTAAGGAGCCAGTTTTGTGGGAAAACACACTGTAGGGTAATACCCTAATTAGGTTGGTTTATTTCAACAATTATATGAATGTCATATAAATAGATTATACTACAGTGCATAAGAAGAGAAAGTAGAAAAGAAATAAAGATGGGTCTTTTGTTCTGGAACACTGTCAGACAGGAGAGCACATTGCTCACTTAATGCCCAATGTTTTGCACTACACTACACCAGTTGTACCTTCTCATGCCAACTCTTCACGTCCCTTGTGGCAGGAATCAGAAGAAAAGCAGTATTATCTGGATTTTGTTTATGAACTCCAAAGGCGATCTTTGCCAAAACAGCAGATTATGCAGGAAAGGAATGTGTTCATATCAGAAAACACATGTAAGCCCTGTGGCGTGAAGCTTTGGAACAGTGACACTCAAGACTGTGGCTCTCAAGCTGCAAGTGACTCTTTAATGTGTGTCCTGTGGCTCTTTGCAGAACATGATATTAAAACACTGTGTGAGTATTAACCAATCAGGATGATTTTACTATGTTATTAACCAACTAAGTTATCAACTTACATTAAGTTATTAACTTATTTGCTGGGCAAGTAATTTAACTAAATATATAAAACTAAATATTTCCACTGACATTCACACTACTGTGGCTCTTTTGAAGAATGTTGATCACTAATTTGGCTTCTGAACCACTGAGGTCTCAGTATCACTGCTTTAGAGGGTAGGGGGCTTGCTACTACCATCTGTTGGTGAATAGGGGAAAGAGCAATCAACACCATCTTCATAAGCTGTTTACCTAGAATTCCAGACAGGCAGAAGTTTCGAAGGGAAAGAAGCTCTCTGCCACCACCTGTTCATGAATGAGGAAAGAACAGCTACAGGGAGGGATTCCTCTGCATAAACATTCTACCCAGAAATCTTTCAGGTAACATTTGGGGAGCCACCAGAACTAAAGCAAAACTCTGAACTGGTGGTATAGTGGGACAGAATTGGGAAGGGATGAGGGAGGAGGAGGTTCCTACCTTGTAGCAAGCACTCGGCACAGGAGTCAGATATGCCATTGATTCACGCACCACTGTAAACCTTGTGTAGAGGAGACTTTGTGGTGAAAGCAGCACTTATAGATTCATAGGCTTTAAGGCCAGAAGGGACCATCATGATCTGGTCTGACCTCCTGCACATTGCAGTCCACAGAAGCTGAGGTGGCTCTTCACTGAAGCTACAAATGGCAACAGCAGAGTTGAGCCTTTCTACCCATCACCAAGAAAACTGAAATTAGTAAAGTAGGGTTAGGTGGTGGCACCTTAGGACTAGACCAGCAGCACTTCCCCAAAGGGCTGGAGGCAGGCCGGTCTGACAGTTTTCCTGGACTCTGGGACTGCACTAACCACTGACATCAATCCGTGAGTGGGGAATAGCAAAGGTGGGAAATGACAAGTTACAGGGACATTTGTCTCTCAGAGGTTCATGCTAGTGGACTGGGAACTAAGTTAAAGGACTGCTGCCGAAGATACCATTGGGGTGGAAATTGTACTTATTGTTTGTGTATCTATATTGTTGATTTATTATGTTTTCCCAAGCTGATACTATGTTCTGTTGTCCCCCAGTAAAGTTTCCCCTTGTTTAATACAGAGAGTCAGTGCTTGTGAGTGGGAAATATTGCCTATTAAAGGTGCCCAGGGAAGGTATTTCGTTTTTTCCAGGTTTCTGGGTGGGGGCTTGAGGCAGTAGTGTTTGTTAATTTTAAGAGGAACACCGAGATATTTGAACCCAGCCCCTGTTGCTGCTGACAACACCTGTCAGAAGGATTACACATTTACCAAAAAAAGTCCAAAAGTCATATGTTGCTCTTTCCTTTTCTTTTAAATGAAGACAAGATAATGCTGTGGTAAGACATGGCATGGATTATCCTGACGCCAAGCCATTACAGCAATACAGAACAGGCAGGAAAGGAGTCTCTTTCATACTACATAACTTATTTTTCTGTGATTGGCTGGGAAATGGAGCTCAGTTTGTATCCAAACTAATTCCAGGGTGTCTTATTTCAAGTCAAGTTGCCAACTCAGTAAGCATATTCTTTGGCTGCTGTTTAGAAGCACATACTCGTGCCATTCTTTTTTCCACATACTTCTTAACCTTGTGCAATGTTTATTTCCCGCTTAAAAAAAACTTGCCAGAACACTATAAGAATAAGGGTGTAGGTATCAAGTTACAAGCATGGGACTGACTGAGCTGAAGAGGAGATGTTATGTTAGTATGGGAGTGACTATGCTAAGATCTCTGTTAAGCCTCTGAGCATGCCCAGTGTGATGTTTCCAAAAGTCTGAGCAGTATCTGGCTGAGCTGAATGCTTATGCAGTTAATAAAAGTGCTTTTTCTGTCCTGACTGTCTTGAGTGCTTATTATACGTTACATATTTTATTTTAAGCTTGAGGTTTTCCAAATGTTGGAAACTCCAGGCCCAGAATAAAGGAACTGAAAGTATGTTGTTGAATATAAGATAGAAAGGGAACTTACTCTTCATGTTGCCAGGCCTTAAGATAACATGGGCAATTTAGTTGCAATGTTTTCCCTTTTTAAGATAGGCAATTAAGAACACATATTGAGGACAATTTCAGTTTATGCCAAACTCACCTATCAGATATTGCACTCTTAGTTCAGTTTTCTCCAAAGGTGAAATGTAGCTGCTATAACTTTCGTTAGAATAGAAGTACTTATATGGCCCTATTTTGCAGACCTTACACCGAGTAGCATTTATTTACCAGAGTTTTCCCATTGGAGTTTATGGGACTACATGTGTAAGTGCTACTCTGTGTGAGTAAAAGTTACAGAAGAGTACCTTAATGAATGAAGCCTCATAGCACTACTGTGAGGTAGTTACATATTGTGTTACTTCAGCTTTACAGATGGAAAAGCTGAGGTGCAGAGGTGAAGTGACTTGCCTAATGACATAGAAAGTTTGTGGCAGAGCCAGGAAGTGAATCCAAACAGTCTAACTCTTGGTCCTTTGCTGTTGCCATGAAACCATCCTTCCTCTCTAGTTAAAGAATCATTTTTTAACATGCTCATAGACAGTAAAATCACTGACATGTTTGAGATAAAATACATGTTGCTAACACTGTGTATTTCTTATTTCAAGGACAGAACCAAGATCTGTGAAACAATACAATAAACTGTGTTTTTAAAGAGAGTGCTCTTCACAATGATGCCAGGGCACTTTTGCCTTCTAAATATAAAAGCTATTAAAAGTTGTTTTTTTCTTTAACTTAGTTCCAGGTATCATTAAAAAGATATTTCCAGAAGTGAAGTGCTGCTGTGGGTCATGCCACCCTACTTATTTGCTTCCATTTTCAGAACAAGTGTCTTTTATGAATCATGCATTATTTCCTTTTACCACAACTCAGAATTAGCAATAATTTCTCATGGAGGTAATCTGGGGCACCAGAAAGGAGGGGGTGGGGCAAAATGGGTATTTTATACCAGTAGTTCAATTTGCCTGATGTATTGGACTGTATCATTTGTGGGCAGTGATGGAGTTGCAAAAGATTCCGGAGGGAAATAATTAGGAGCCACCGGGTTTCAGAGTGGTAGCCATGTTAGTCTGCATCAGCAAAAACAACGAGGAGTCCTTATGGCACCTGTGACAGGCTCAGGCCAGATGGCTACAAGAGAGTGGTCGAAGGTAGATATATTAGTTCCAGGTTAAGCAGGTCCCTTTTCCCTGGGTAAGATAACAGGGACTATTCCAGAACACCCAGGAACCTTCTAGAACTAATTAAAGCAGGCAGGCTAATTAGGACACCTGTAGTCTATTGGGAAGCTGCTAGAATTAATTAAGGCTAATCAGGACACCTGGTTTAAAAAGGCTATCACTCCAGTTAGTGTGTGTGTGTGTGTAAGTGTAAAAAAGGAGCTGGGAGTGAGAGAATGTGCTGCTGGAGGACTGAGGAGTACAAGCGTTAACAGACATCAGGAGGAAGGTTGTTGTACCAATAAAATAAAAACCAGCAGGATCTTATTAAAGGGAAAAAGGCAAAATACCACATTTATTGTGAATACAGAAAGAATCATAGTAAGCAGTTAGTTATAGCTATAACATTCCATTCAATCTCATATTTATTCACACATTCATTCATACAAACACACACACACACACATACACACCCACACACACAGGTTCTGCAAGGTTGTTATCATAGTTACCAGCCTTAGAGTTGCTCATGCCAAGCCACTGGCCAGGTGGCCTGGACATGAGGAGGGAGCAGGGCCTTGTCAGATGCACATCTGATGCTCCTGGAAGTTGGTTTGCAGAATCAGACCCCAAAGTTCTCACTTTTTAGTCTATTTTTATAGGAATTTCTTCCTATGCCAGTCTATGGGAATTGCTTCATCATGCTGTTGCTGAATCAATCAGCAGATAGCACATTCCTGACGGCTCCAAGATGTTATCTTGTTCTTTGGTTCTCCCATTCTTGAGGCTGTTGGGTGGATTCCAGTCTGCCCTCCGGGGGGTCCTCTGGTTATTTCCACTTGATGCCTTCTTCAGCCGATGGACACTGGATTCTCAGGCTGGCACCTCCCTGATCATTCAGTTATTATCCACACCAAGCATCCATCCACATACATCCTCTATCTCTATTTTAATCACAATTGTTAATACAACAAAAGGGCGGGGAGTCTCTGGGTGCTGTTTCTGTTGTTAGAGTATTGTTTTGAGTCTCTCTCTCTGTGAATTGCTTTGAGAACAGACTCTGTCTTAGAATGTACTAACACAGTTAGCAGCTTGCAAGTTTCACACATAGAGGGAGAGAAACAGTACCAAAACCCAAGAGACCTCTTAATTAGTAATACCCTGGAATTTGAACTCTGGGGAATCAAACTCATTTGTGATTTTAATACAGAACTTCTTTAATATGATCCAACAAGGTCCTGTGGTGAGGACAAAGAAAGTGTTGGGAGGAGGCCATGGGGAAGTAGCCCAGGGAATTGTAGCTGTCGCACAGCTGTTCCAGATGGCACTCTAGACAGATGCAGTCCACAGGGCCCTGGGCTGGAATCCGGGGTAGAGGGCAGGCCCGGGTTCCCCACAAACCTCTCCACTCTGGACCCAACACAGGAGGTTCCACCAGAGGGGAAGGTCTCTGAGCTGTTCCCCGACCCACATGGTGGATCAACAGAAACTACAGGGATTGTTCTTACTCTTTGTTTCCCCATGCTGGCCAGTGATGAGATTATCTGAGTGAACGTCAGATCTGAGCCACGAAGGTGGCCAAACTGAGGGCTACTGTGAATCTCTGAGGTGAGCAAAATCCACCAATAAGCACAGGACTCACCAAGGTAGGTAGAGGAGGAACTTTGTCACACACGTTAGAGACTAACAAATTTATTTGGACATAAGCTTTCGTTGGCTAAAACCCACGTCATCAGATGCATGGAGTGGAACGTACAGTAGGGAGGTTTAAATACACAGCATATGGAAAGATGAGAGTTGCCTTACCAATTGGGGGGGGGGGGTCAGTGCTAACGAGCCAGTTCAATTAAGGTGGAAGTGGGCTATTCTCAACAGTTGACAAGAAGGAGTGGAAATCTCTTTTGTAGTGCTGATGAGCCAATGTAAACAAGGTGGCCCATTTCAGTTGACAAGAAGGTGTGAGTATCAGCAGGGGGAAATTAGTTCGTATAGTGACCCATCCACTCCCAGTCTTTATTCAGGCTTAATTTGATGGCGTCTAGTTTGCAAATTAATTCCAGCTCTGCAGTTTCTCATAGAAGTCTGTTTTTGAAGTTTTTTTGTTGAAGAATTGCCACTTTTAAGTCTGTTATTGAGTGTCCAGGGAAATTGAAGTGTTCTCCTACTGGTTTTTGAATGTTATAATTTCTGATGTCAGATTTGTGTCCATTTATTCTTTTGCATAGAGACAGTCTGGTTTGGTGAATGTACATGGCAGAGGGGCACTGCTGGCATGTGATGGCATATATCACATTGGTAGATGTGCAGGTGAACGAGCCCCTGATGGTGTGGCTGATGTGGTTAGGTCCTATGAAGGTGAGGTCCTATGATGAATAGATAAGCGGATAGAGTTGGCACCGGGGTTTGTTGCAGGGTTTGGTTCCTGGGTTAGTGTTTTTGTTGTGTGGTGTGTAGTTGCTGGTGAGTATTTGCTTCAGGTTGCGGGGCTGTCTGTGAGCGAGCCACCAGTTATGCCAACTCTTTTGGTTATGGCTGAATACTTCTAACTGCCTAACAGGACAGAAGCTCATGTTGCAGTTGCTGCCACAGACATACACATATGACAGACTTTATCTTGAAGGCAAAGCTTTATAAGTAATTTTGAGCTATAATACTAGCATATGGTACAACAATTTAAATGAGACAAGCAGGATCATTGTTCTGCCACAGACTTCACAGATAAGAATAGCAGAAGCAATAAAACTAATGAAAGGTGCAAAGCCTTATGGAAAGATTTACAGATAAAATGGATTGACAAAGCTAGTGAGCCTAAAAAAAGCCAACAACCCACAAATTAAACAGTGGAACAGCTTTTCCTTAAAATGTAATGATCAAGGCAAACAGATGAATGTAGGAGGCATAAGATAAATCAGCTGTTAACTCCCCTTTAAAAATCACTTATTTTTTAAAGGGGATAAAAGGGCTTCTTAGTATTTTGTTTTTTTTTTAAATAAAAGTTTTGGGCTTTTCATTTTTTTAGAAGAAATTGTCTGAAAATAAAAAGTGTTTCTTGCTTCTACATTTTATTTATTTATAAAAATGAAACACCTGTTCCCCAAAGCTGTGGATAGATTTAAATAATAAAAAACATGTCAACATTTCATAATACGCTAACAACAGTTGGGAGTTAGAACAGATGATCCTCAATCTAATTTCTAATGTACACAAGAAGAGGATTCAGTCACATCAAGCTACATTCCTTTGGAATCATGTAACCACCAATCCAAACCTACCTTAGGGGAAAAAACCTTAGTGAAGAGAGGGGGATAACACCAGACCCTGAAAATCAACAAATTCAGACTCTGGTAGAACCAGTAAGTGGAAAATGTGCCACTGCTGAGGTTCTTCTCTTTAAAACGACCCTATTCCCTGCGTCCCAACGTCTGAAATTTGGAGTGTAACAGTCATGCTTTGGCTGATCAAAGTAGGAAGGAGAGAAGTCGTTTCCAAGTTAGCCAGCACCTAGATTAAACAAGGCTTTGTAAATTAATATGAATACCTTGAACTAACTCAGAAGCAAATGGGAAGTGCAGCATAAAAAGTCCAGCTATAATGTTTTCAGTACTGCCATGCAAGTGATTACCCTAATCTCTTCCTATAAAATATGTGTGGAAACTCTATTTAGACTTTCTTGGAATCTGGTATCATCCCTTCTGTTTCCACAAAAACACACCAATACAGGACACTGTGTACTGCATCTGGCAATGAGCTGCAAGCAACCCTATGGAACTTGGTGCTTATTGAACATATCACAGCAATGATAAAAATATCTAGTAATTGTGGTCTACTCCACAGCTCTTCTTGTGAACACTCCACCATGTTGTTTATAATCATAGCACAGAAATGAAGGGTTTAGACTTCAATTCTAAAGACCTGCAGAACAGATAAAAGAACTGGAGATAGGCCCAGGACATGATCAGATCTGAACTTCCCCAGAGTCTACTGGTGGCTGTATTATGTAAATCCTGGGTTTTTTGGGCCTAGTAAATATGTGGATTTTCAGCTTTTCAGGAAAAGTATTGTTATTAGTTTCAATTCTTTAAAACATATCACTGAAAATTTAGTGGCAGATGATAGCCTCCCCCTTAACTAATTTGCAATTAATTGCTAATTAACTGGTGGGAGAAACTGGAATACTGTATTTCTTATCTGTGAATGGTAATGTTGACAGAAAAGGTCTTTATTTCCAATTTTCCCAAGTGTCTCAGAAGCCTTCTAACTAGTTTAAACAATTTCTGTTACTACAGCCTATAGGCTGCTTACAAAACTTAAGCAGCTTAAAAATAACTTGCAATCTTCTTGATGCCTTTTACAGTAATGTCTCTAGTTTTGGGAAAACAAACTGACATAGATATCACTGAACCATTTACAAAACTCTGAATGTATTTGCTGGTAAGAATTACTTCTACAGAGATATTTATTTTCCTCAGATGACTCATGTTTTAAAAATAAGTGATGGGGGAAGGGGTATTAACAATAAATGCCTTTTAAGTCTTATTGTGGGCCCAATTTCAAAATGAGATGCCTAAACAGGACATTCAGACTGACACTTATGCAGATGGGACCAAATGCAGCTTGCCTCTTCATTAGCACTGAAAGTTCTGGATGAAGTAGAACTTCTGATGTTCCACTGCACTGTTGAAGGAAGGGCTGTAGAGAAGCCTTATAAAATGTAAAGTTTAGGGTTCCACCCTAATTCCATATTTACTTTCTAGGTTTTTTTTGCAATACTAAAAAAACAAACCCAAAGATGTTTTTAATTACATGAAAATATAATTCCATATCTCTTATAATGAAAATACAACTGAAATGTACATAGAAAAGGATGTAAAATAAGCAAAAATAAATGTATATTTTTTCCACGGGTTTTAATACTTTTTTTTCCTTTGTGGCCCTGATCTGCATTTTTTAATAAACCTGTGAAAAACTGTTTATACATTTAATTTTGTTTATTTCTGTTGTCTTTTTTACATTTATATTTATATTTTATATAAATTATATTTTATTGTAAGAAATTAATGTTTTTCTTACTCCTTGAAAATTAATATATAAGGATAGGATTAAAGTTAAAACTTTACATTTCATAAGGCATTTCAATTCAGATTACAGGCATACGAAAAATGAAAAGGAGAATTACTGAGTATACATTAAGTTATTCAGCGTATTCCTACGAGTGGAATTCCTCACCTAGGTGAATTAATAGAATTGCTATTATCAGAGGCTTTTTCCCCCTTCTAAATCTCACAGGCTTTATTGGTTTTGTAGGGTAGACAAAGATTGAATTTATATTTTAAGCCTTCTGATGGAAACATATTCTGGTATGTATAATCGCAAAGAAAAACACTCAGGAAAAACTGCCTCAAAATGGCATTCCGTTGACATGGAGTTCACACTGAACGGTTTATTCATCACTTCCATTCTAGGGAACCACTATTTTAAACATTTTCTCCTTTCTAATGGATTTAGTCAATTGTTTGTCTTCCAACCATGAGGGATATGCTGTATAACTTTATCTGAGACCACTCACCATTGCCACTCCATGAATCAGCAGCATTAGGTACTAGTATAATGGTGACTGACTGATCTTTCTTCAATCTATTAGCATCAGAACTGAGACACACTTTTGTCTCCCACCCCCCATGCACTTTACTGTTGTACAGCATTGCTATTCAGCAACAAATGTTTCTAGATTCATGTAGGCTCATCAAATAGAATTTCATCTGGCTGATCCTGCTCCCATTGGAGTCAATGGAAATTTTGGTAATGACTTCATTGGATAAGGAACCAACCTGTAGTCTCAAACATTTTCTGTGCTTAAATAAAAACTTCCAGTAATGTTACCTTTTAGTTACTATGTAACTACAGCAGACTTAATGCCTAAGAAAGTATATGAATGTATGTAAAAATCTACCCACAGTTATACCTATGCTGGGGAGAGGGATAGCTCAGTGGTTTGAGCATAGGCCTGCTAAACCCAGGGCTGTGAGCTCAATCCTTGAGGGGGCCATTTAGGGATCTTTGTCCCATCTCCTTATCTGCCTGCTTTGAGACACTTTGGTCGTTCAAAGCTAGTAGAAAGCTAGCTTAACTAGCTGGTTGGGGATTCCCCTGATAGAGGGAATCCTCAGGCAATATAGAAGCAGCAAAGAGAGTCATGCCAAGAGAAGGGTATTGAAGAGGACTTGGCAGGAGTGCTGCTGTGCTTGGGTGATCCTCAATTCCTGGGGGTTATCAGTCAGCACAATTTAGAGCATCCCTAAAGCTGTTCTGTGTTGCGCTTGAGTTAGACTGGGACAGGGGGAAGGTCACCTTTGACACATTGCCTCTTCCCCTAGCTATGGTGCATGAAGCTCAACTTAAATTGAAGACTCAGTCCCCGTGAATTGTAATTTTGGCTTGAAAAAGCAGAGGTATATTCTCATTTAGATGAGTACTGTTTTGTATGCAAACCTTCTAGGCAACAAGATGAGAATATTCTCCAAGGTGTACTGTTACTTACTGCAAGTACATGGCTTTGCAATTCATTAAATTCTTCTCTCCTGCATGAAAATGTTAGCTCTTGTAAAAAACTGTAATGTGAGTCTTTCGAATGACATGTATAACCATAATGCAGTTATTTTCTATTCGTTACATTCTAGTTACTGTGCAGTTGGTGAACTTAATACCAGTGTTATCGAAAGAAGAACACTTACTAAGTCCTTTTAGTGTTATGGAAGGACATTACAAATGCTCACAATTGAAAAGCATCTATTATATTATAAAATTTCCAGAACTGTAAAGAATTCTCATTCTTTTGCTTTCAGTCTTTGTGTTTTGACAAAAACAGCCATTTTGCTGTCAAGATTTCTTTTCCTCTCTCTTGTTCAGATTTAACATGTTTATATATGATTGTTTCACATATTTATAAGTTCAGTTTGAGTCATTTGTTTCTAAAGAAGTTGCTGTCATTAACTTGATTTCTGGGTTTCTACTCTGATTACATTCACTTTATTCAACGAGTGCCTTACCTTTTGTTTGTGTGCTTGTATCTCATTGATAATCAGTGGTAGTTTGGGCAAGTATCAAATAGATGGTGGTGGATTTGAATTTTTCAGTGCTAGTACTCTTATTATAAAGCACAACTATCACCAAATGGTGGATTTAAAGGGACAGGTAGAGAAAAATGTGGAAAATGTGTCATTCCTATAAACAGAATTATTTTGTGCAATAACGTATTTTAATTCACATAATAAGATTTAATGACTAAAATGACCCCATGGGAATGAGAACTTTTTTCCTACACAGTCTAGGTATTTCAATCCTGAGAGTTAGGATGATGTTTCATCATGTTTTCGCTGTTTTGAATTAAAGGGGATTACTTCACTTCTGAATCCCATTAATTTACAAACATAAAGGGCAAGGAAAAGAAGTTCAGCATAGCAGGTATGTGCAGGAAGATCAGTTTCCATTCTGAAGGCTCTTAATACCCATAATGATCTACAGTAGCACAACTCTGAAAACCAGAAAATACTGACCACTTGCAGCTGCAGTGAACTGACAATCCTATAAATCATTAAAACTCATGTACTGTAAATGCAAAATGTAAAAGCTGGATAATTTCATTGTTACTCTCAGCCAAAACATCTGTCTCATTAATATTAAATGAAAGTGCTTTTGGTTGTTAAGAAAACATTACTATAAAATGTATGAGTAAAATGATCACCTCTTTAATACACTGTTATGAAACTCCCTGCGCAGAGAGAGGGAGATTTACCCTTGCTTTATCTTATGTGGGTGTGAGAGGAAATGGGAGTATAGATTTGTGCATGATAATAAAATGTATAATTTAGTGTCTCTTCATGAGATTAATATTGTATTGTGCTATAGATTGGTTTTTGATTCAAGAGACTAATATTTTCATTTGTTAATTTTTGCCTTATTCATCAAAATCATCAATTGAACACATTCTAATTATTTGATTTTTGAAAGCAGAAAATGTTATTAGAGTTTTGTTCTTACAGAACAAAATTATTCTATATTAATTTTACTATCAATTCTTAATGCTCAATTTTTGCTGAATTGCCAGAGACTTTTTATTAGCTACATTTCTTGGTTTTGATTTTATTTTGATGCTCTGCAGAAGTAAATTATGTTGTGTTAATGAAGGAACATACATACAATGAGAAATGAGTAGAATGTAAATGAGCAACATTTTGTAATATTGAAGGAAGTACCAGTAAGCAACGTAAAGAATAAGGTACAGTAATTTCACTGTATACACTGGATTATTAAACCTCTTGCCAATTCTATACAACTTCTAATAATAAAAACTATTACACTAACAAATTCTCTGTTCAGAATAATGGAACAGCACCATCCACTTCAGCTCTTTGTTGTTACTTTATTATACATGTTGGAAGGCAATGTGATCCATTGGAGAGGGCACTGAGCTGACAAACAGATGCCCTGGGCTCTAGTCTCTGCTGTGAGATCTGGGGCAAGCCATGTCACTTCTCTGTGCCTCAGTTTTCCTATATACATGTGAGGATAACAATACCCTTTTCTATAAAGCACATTAGTGCAGCAAAAGAACTAAGTAGCATTAAATTGTGCTGTTGGTCTACTTGGCCCTTCACAAGCCAACAGGCTTTACCAGAGCTGCCTGGAGGACTTCAACTGACCTTAGTCAGCTAATGAAGACTGATCTTGTTGTAGGGCTGACTGTTATTGGCCAGTCCTAAAGGGATTCATGAAGATGAGTTGCATTTATTCGAGGCAGAAGCATCTCTTCTCTTCCTTCAAGGAGGCAAGGGCAGGGCTCTCATGCAATGCTTTATGTTTTTAGTCTCTTTGCTGCCAGGAATTCCTAACCATGCAATGTGCTTGTTTTAATAAAGCTGCACCCTTGTTCTTTTCTATCAAACATAAAATCGTATAACCTGTCCTTGTCTGAGAGTGCCCACAGAACGTGATTCCTTGGGACTTTGTTTCAGAGTAGCAGCCGTGTTAGTCTGTATCCACAAAAAGAAAAGGAGGACTTTTGGCACCTTAGAGACTAATAAATTTATTTGAGCATAAGTTTTCGTGAGCTACAGCTCACTTCATCGGATGCATTCAGTGGAAAATACAGTGCGGAGATTTATATACACAGAGAACATGAAACAATGGGTGTTACCATACACACTGTAATGAGAGTGATCAGGCAAGGTGAGCTATTACCAGCAGGAGAGCGGGAGAGGGGGGGACTTTTGTAGTGATAATCAAGGTGGGCCATTTCCAGCAGTTAACAAGAACGTCTGAGGAACAGCGGGGGGAAGGGAGGGAATAAACATGGGGAAATAGCTTTACTTTGTGTAATGACCCATCCACTCCCAGTCTTTATTCAAGCCTAAGTTAATTGTATCCAGTTTGCAAATTAATTCCAATTCAGCTGTCTCTCGTTGGAGTCTGTTTTTGAAGTCTTTTTGTTGAAGAATTGCCACTTTTAGGTCTGTAATCGAGTGACCAAAGAGATTGAAGTGTTCTCAGACTGGTTTTTGAACGTTATAGTTCTTGACATCTGATTTGTGTCCATTTTTAATTTTACGTAGAGACTGTCCAGTTTGGCCAATGTACATGGCAGAGGGGCATTGCTGGCACATGATGGCATATATCACATTGGTAGATGTGCAGGTGAATGAGCCTCTGATAGTGTGGCTGATCTGATTAGGTCCTATGATTGTGTCCCCTGAATAGATATGTGGACACAGTTGGCAACGGGCTTTGTTGCAAGGATAGGTTTCTGGGTTAGTGGTTCTGTTGTGTGGACAAGCCATTTACAACACACACTTTGCTTCTCTACAAAAGAAAAAGGGCACTAAACTATCTAAAAAGGACATCATACCAAAAGGACTGAAGGTAAAAAATCCATTACAATCTACATACCACCCAGACTATGCTGACAGCTTGTGCCACACACTCTCAAAGAAACTGCGGAAGAACCTGATCAACATCCTCTACAGCAAACAGGGAAAGATTAAGAATGAGCTCTCAAAACTGGATACTCTCATAAAAAACCAACCTTCCACACAAACTTCCTCGTTTACAAAAACTAGACAAGCCATTTACAACACACACTTTGCTTCTCTACAAAAGAAAAAGGACACTAAACTATCTAAAATAATGTCACGGCAAACCTGGTGGCTGAACTTTGTGACTTTGTCCTCACCCATAACTATTTCACATTTGGCGACAATGTATACCTTCAAATCAGTGGTACTGCCATGGGTACCCACATGGCCCCACAGTATGCCAACATTTTTATGGCTGACTTAGAACAACGTTTCCTCAGCTCTCGTCCCCTAATGCCCCTACTCTACTTGAGCTATATTGATGACATCTTCATCATCTGGACCCATGGAAAAGAAGCCTTGAGGAATTCCACCATGATTTCAACAATTTCCATCCCAACATCAACCTCAGCCTGGACCAGTCCACACAAGAGATCCACTTCCTGCACACTACGGTGTTAATAAGCGATGGTCACATAAACACCTATACCAGAAACCTACTGACCGCTATTCCTACCTACATGCCTCCAGCTTTCATCCAGACCACACCACATGATCCATTGTCTACAGCCAAGCTCTACGATACAACCGCATTTGCTCCAACCCCTCAGACAGAGACAAACACCTACAAGATCTCTATCAAGCGTTCTTACAACTACAATACCCACCTGCTGAAGTGAAGAAACAGATTGACAGAGCCAGAAGAGTACCCAGAAGTTACCTACTACAGGACAGGCCCACCCAACAAAGAAAATAACAGAACGCCACTAGCCATCACCTTCAGCCCCCAGCTAAAACCTCTCCAATGCATCATCAAGGATCTACAACGTATCCTGAAGGACGACCCATTACTCTCAAAGATCTTGGGAGACAGGCCAGTCCTTGCTTACAGACAGCCCCCCAACCTGAAGCAAATACACACCAGCAACCACACACCATACAACAGAACCACTAAACCAGGAACCTATCCTTGCAACAAAGCCTGTTGCCAACTGTGTCCACATATCTATTCAGGGGACACCATCATAGCTGCTAATCAGATCAGCCACACTATCAGAGGCTCGTTCACCTGCACATCTACCAATGTGATATATGCCATCATGTGCCAGCAATGCCCCTCTGCCATGTGCATTGGCCAAACTGGACAGTCTCTACATAAAAGAATAAATGGACACAAATCAGATGTCAAGAATTATAACGTTCAAAAACCAGTTGGAGAACACTTCAATCTCATAAACATAACTGAGAGAGAAGGCCACACTGCTTGGCAAACAAAGTTTGTGTACTTTGTGGAAAATATTCATATTTGATATACCATTCAGGACTACATATACGAGTGTTCAGTTTTTACAATTTCGAATAAGAAAGGAGAGGGTGGTATGCAGTTGGTTAGGAGGTGAAGAGCGGGGGAAATGTTTTGAAAATATCTGACATCTCCATTCCAAAGACAAATATTTGTTCTTCAGAAGTATTTTTATGAGCCCTTGTGATAAATCATTTCTGTGAAGGCTGGATTAGCAGAATTCTGAGAAGGGGAGACTCCACTTCAGTCTGAGAAATCTCCCTAACCCTTCCTTCAAATCTTCCTTCGCTACATGGCTTTCATACATTATATCCGGTGGCCAGGAAAGAAAGTAGTGACACAGAGTTGTTGTGAAGCACCATTCCAAAGAGATGCTAGAGTATGAAATGTGGATAAAAGCAGAGAGTTGACTTTATGAGGTGTGATGAGTGGGGGATGCTCCCAACCCTGCATCTTCAGGGGTGACTCAATGCTCTTTTTGTTAACCCTTCAAGCTAGCCCAGGATTTACATTTGCACATGGCAATTGCTTGGTTTCCATGTCTTTGTTTCTTTCTAATTACTTGGGGTCTGAGTCAGAAAATGACACCATCTCATTCGCTTCATGCTTATACAAATTCAACAAGATTGTCCTTTTTGATAGTCTGAAGAATGGTTAATAATAATACTATTTAGCACTTATATTGTGCTTTACTTATTCAAAGCTCTGTATAAACATTAACTAATTAAGCAGGACGGGTTTAATGAATAACATTATTCTTCTTTATCCTTTGACTCACTGTAGCTTTTCATTATGATAATTAAAACAGTGTTTATTTGTATGATATAAGAAGCCATCTGGACAACAAGGCCAACAGAAATGTTTACATATAAGTTGATATATGAGCTCAGTCCAACACACATTCTTGCAGGAAAATTTAATACAATTAATTAAGCTGAAATTGACTTAGTTCCTACAAGAGTCCATTATTAAAGGTTTTTAATTTTGTTGGAGAGTTGTTGGAAACTGCTTCTTTAGATGCAGATGAAGTTATTAATAAATGTTTGCAGGATCATTATAGTACCATAATTGATTAAAGTGAAGAAGCTTTCATTTACATAGGGTATTGTTTTAAAGGTATGCAGCTGGGTAGTAAAGTTTTTTTGATATTCTTCATATGTCCAAGTTGGAGGTATAAAAACATTCAGATAGAAAGACTATCTAATTTACAATGTGTCTGCACTGACAGCAGTATCATTATTATTGATGCAAAAATATTGTAAGATTAGCAGTGGGGGGAAAAAAGAATTTGATTTTTCTGTAGAACTTTTTGTTATTTGTAAATTTTAAGGCCAGTAAAATTTTTGATTATGAGCATCTAGTCTGACTGCCTGCAGAATCCAGGCCATAGGTTCTACCAAGTAAATCCTGTAGTAAGCCCAATAACTTGTGGTTGAAGTAGTGGTTGAGTGTTACTTTTTAGAAAGACATTTGATCTTGATTTAAAGACTGAATGCTGGAAAATTTGCCACATGCTTTGATGATCTGTTCCAATGATTAATCACCCTCATTATTAACAATTTGCATCTTTCAGCTTCTAGGTACTGGATCTTGTTATGCTCATTTCTACTAGATTAAAGATCTAGGGATCTGATAGATATCTTCTTGCGTTGGTGGTGATAGACCATGATCAGGTTGACTCAATGTTTTTCTTCAGTGAGCTAAGTAGACTGAACTTTTAGTCTCTCATTGTAAGGCTGAGAACTGATCTTTTCAGGATCCTATCATAAACAACACCACTAGTCCCCCATTAATCAGCGGGTTATCTCAAGTGCCTATACACAAATGCATGAAGCCTGGGAAACAAGCAGGGAGAACTGAAAGTCCTGGCAAAGTCAAGGAATTGTGATGTGATTGGAATAACAGAGACTTGGTGGGATAACTCACATGACTGGAGTACTGTCATGGATGGATATAAGCTGTTCAGGAAGGACAGGCAGGGCAGAAAAGGTGGGGGAGTTGCACTGTATGTAAGAGAACAGTATGACTGCTCAGAGCTCAAGTATGAAACTGCAGAAAAACCTGAGAGTCTCTGGATTAAGTTTAGAAGTGTGAGCAACAAGGGTGATGTTGTCGTGGTGGGAGTCTACTATAGACCACCGGACCAGCGGGATGAGGTGGACGAGGCTTTCTTCCGGCAACTCGCAGAAGTTACTAGATCTCACGCCCTGGTTCTCATGGGAGACTTCAATTACCCTGATATCTGCTGGGAGAGCAATACAGCAGTGCACAGACAATCCAGGAAGTTTTTGGAAAATGTAGGGGACAATTTCCTGGTGCAAGTGCTGGAGGAACCAACTAGGGGCAGAGCTCTTCTTGACCTGCTGCTCACAAACCAGGAAGAATTAGTAGGGGAAGCAAAAGTGGATGGGAACCTGGGAGACAGTGACCATGAGATGGTCGAGTTCAGGATCCTGACACAAGGAAGAAAGGAAAGCAGCAGAATACGGACCCTGGACTTCAGAAAAGCAGACTTTGACTTCCTCAGGGAACTGATGGGCAAGATCCCCTGGGAGAATAACTTGAGGGGGAAAGGATCCAGGAGAGCTGGCTGTATTTTCAAGAATCCTTATTGAGGTTACAGGGACAAACCATCCTGGTGTGTAGAAAGAATAGTAAATATGGCAGGCGACCAGCTTGGCTTAACAGTGAAATCCTTGCTGATCTTAAATACAAAAAAGAAGCTTACAAGAAGTGGAAGATTGGACAAATGACCAGGGATGAGTATAAAGATATTGCTCGGGCGTGCAGGAGTGAAATCAGGAAGGCCAAATCACACCTGGAGTTGCAGCTAGCAAGAGATGGTAAGAGTAACAAGAAGGGTTTCTTCAGGTATGTTAGCAACAAGAAGAAAGCCAAGGAAAGTGTGGGTCCCTTACTGAATGAGGGAGGCAACCTAGTGACCGAGGATGTGGAAAAAGCTAATGTACTCAATGCTTTTTTTGCCTCTGTCTTCACGAACAAGGTCAGCTCCCAGACTGCTGCACTGGGCAGCACAGCATGGGGAGGAGGTGACCAGCTCTCTGTGGAGAAAGAAGTGGTTCAGGACTATTTAGAAAAGCTGGACATGCACAAGTCCATGGGGCCAGATGTGCTGCATCCGAGAGTGCTAAAGGAGTTGGTGGATGTGATTGCAGAGCCATTGGTCATTATCTTTGAAAACTCATGGCGATCGGGGGAAGTCCTGGACGACTGGAAAAAGGCTAATGTAGTGCCCATCTTTAAAAAAGGGAAGAAGGAGGATCCTGGGAACTACAGGCCAGTCAGCCTCACCTCAGTCCCTGGAAAAATCATGGAGCAGGTCCTCAAGGAATCAATTCTGACGCATTTAGAGGAGAGGAAATTGATCAGGAACAGTCAACATGGATTCACCAAGGGCAAATCATGCCTGACTAATCTAATTGCCTTCTATGACGAGCTAACTGGTTCTGTGGATGAAGGGAAAGCAGTGGACGTGGTGTTCCTTGACTTTAGCAAAGCTTTTGACACAGTCTCCCACAGTATTCTTGCCAGCAAGTTAAAGAAGTATGGGCTGGATGAATGGACTATAAGGTGGATAGAAAGCTGGCTAGATTGTCAGGCTCAACGGGTAGTGATCAATGGCTCCATGTCTAGTTGGCAGCCGGTATGAAATGGAGTGCCCCAAGGGTCGGTCCTGGGGCCGGTTTTGTTCAATATCTTCATAAATGATCTGGAGGATGGTGTGGATTGCACCCTCAGCAAGTTTGCAGATGACACTAAACTGGGAGGAGAGGTAGATACGCTGGAGGGTAGGGATAGGATACAGAGGGACCTAGACAAATTGGAGGATTGGGCCAAAAGAAATCTGATGAGGTTCAACAAGGACAAGTGCAGAGTCCTGCACTTAGGACAGAAGAATCCCATGCACTGCTACAGACTAGGGACCGAATGGCTAAGCAGCAGTTCTGCAGAAAAGGACCTAGGGGTTACAGTGGAATAGAAGCTGGATATGAGTCAACAGTGTGCCCTTGTTGCCAAGAAGGTCAATGGCATTTTGGGATGTATAAGTAGGAGCATTGCCAGCAGATCGAGGGATGTGATCGTCCCCCTCAATTCGACACTGGTGAGGCCTCATCTGGAGTACTGTGTCCAGCCCACACTACAAGAAGGATGTGGAAAAATTGGAAAGAGTCCAGCGGAGGGCAACAAAAATGAGTAGGGGACTGGAACACATGAGTTATGAGGAGAGGCTGAGGGAACTGGGGATGTTTAGTCTGCGGAAGAGAAGAATGAGGAGGGATTTGATAGCTGCTTTCAACTACCTGAAAGGGGGTGCTAAAGAGGATGGCTCTAGACTGTTCTCGCTGGTAGCTGATGACAGAACAAGGAGTAATGGTCTCAAGTTGCAGTGGGGGAGATTTAGGTTGGATATTAGGAAAAACTTTTTCACTAGGAGGGTGGTGAAACACTGGAATGCGTTACCTAGGGAGGTGGTGGAATCTCCTTCCTTAGAAGTTTTTAAGGCCACGCTTGACAAAGCCCTGGCTGGGATGATTTAATTGGGGATTGGTCCTGCTTTGAGCAGGGGGTTGGACTAGATGACCTCCTGAGGTCCCTTCCAACCCTGATATTCTATGATTCTATGATTAATGATTATGTTTTAATATCTATCAGTTAGCTAACTTTTACTGGATTTAAAATGTGCCATGTTGATTTAGGTAGTTTTTAATCTGTAAAGCATTTGATTTAGTACCACACAAGTCCAATTTTATATTAATACAGTTAACTTTTTACAAGACTTGTGTCCTTGTCAAAGAATGATATCAAGTTCATTTGACGAGACCTATTGTCCAGGAATCCTGTTGGCTTATATTAATTATATTTTTACCCCTTAACCCTATTGTTAATAATCCTTTATCAGCCATTCCATTATTTTGCTTGGTATCAATGTCACGCTTGGTGGCCTGTAGTTACGCATGTCATCCTATTTACCTTTTTTAAATATTGGCACAATGCTGACACTCTTCTAGTCCTCTGGAGATTTCCCAGGTAGCTTTATTCTACAGACAGTATATTGGACTTCTGCAAGAACATATACAGATAAGACAATGCTAAATGGCCTGGGGTCAGAGGTGGATTTACAGTAAAACACAGGGTGCCCTGGCATGGGGCCCCCCCAACAACAGGAGGCCCAGGGCCGGGCAGCTGCGGGGGCAGAAGCTTGGTCCTGCTGGCTCCTGGGGCTCCTGCTGCAGGCTCCCCACGTACCGGCAGCCAAGCTCCCCCCTCCCCCACCTCCTCCCCCAAGTGTTTGCCGGTGCTCAGGTCACTCCGTGAGGGAGGGGGAGGAGTGGGGCCGCAGTGCGCTCAGAGGAGGAGGCGGATAAGAGGTGGGGGTGGGGCCTTGGGCAAGGGGGTGGAATGGGGGCAGGGTGGAGCAAAGGCGGGGCCCCCGCACTTCCCCTACATGTACCCCCCCCAACCTTCTGCCATGAGCCGCTGAGGACAAGGGGCTGGGAGCACTCCCACGACCCCAGCCCACACCCCCAACCCCCTGCCCTGACTCCTGCACCCTCCTCACACACTGCCTGCCCACCCTGACTCCTGCACCCCCCACACATACCCAGACCACCCCACACTCCATGCCGTGACTCCTGCACCCCCCCACATCTCCATCCCCACCCTGAGCACCAAAAGGGAGCTCTTGCACCCCCCCATTCCCACCTGCACCACTATGCACCAAATGGGAGCTGCCCCAGGTAAGTGCTCCCCAACCCTGAGTCCCCTCCTGCACCCCAACCCCCAGCCAGACCCTGCGCCCCCTCAGTCCCCCTCAGCCACCTGCCCTCCCTGACTCCTGCACCCCCCTCACATAGCCCCAGCCATAACTCCTGCACCCCTCTCACACCCCCCCAACCTCCTGCCCTCCCTGACTCCTGCACCCCCCCACACCCAGCCCCCCCCAGACCCTCAGCCCTCTGCCCTCCCTGACTCTTGTGCACACACCCCACATTTCAACCTGCACCCCTCGCACCAAACAGGAGCTGCCCCAGGTTAGCACTCCACACCCCAACCCCCTGCCCCAGCCCCGAGTCCCCTCCTGCACCCTAACTCCTGGCCAGACCCTGCACCCCAACCCCCAGCCTGTTCCTGCACCTTGATTTCCTCCCAGATCTTGTATCACCAGCCTTGAGCCCCCTCCTGCACCCTAAGTTGTGGCCAGACCCCACACCCCAATGTTTTTTAACATATTCTTTTTTATAAAGCGCTCTTATCCAAAGTGCTTTACAATAGTTAGCTAATGGTACAAACAATATTTGGAAAGATCATTAAGTGGTCCACCGAGACCCTCAGTGATTTTCAAGTGGTCTGTGGAAAAATAAGTTAGACTACAAAAACAATCAAAAACAACCTCACTTTATTTTCATTTACTTCCTATTACTTATAGGAGGAGGGTGAAGAAAAAAAGAATGAAAAACTAGGGTGGGGGGTGATGGGGGAGATAAGAGAGAATGTTCTTTTTCTTGGCTGGGTCCCAAGGAAGGGCCCAGCCCCAGAACTGAGGCTGAGCACAGGACCCCACTAACTCTAAATCCGTCATTGGCTGGGGTGTGTCTACCTGATAGACCAGCTCTCTCTCCTTATGACATATTTAAATAGCTATGGTCAGCAGAGGTGCTTGAGCTGGATCTCCCATTATTATGAAAGAGAACGGACTACTCAGGGTGTTTTCTGTGAGGGCCACAGCACTTTGGAACTTCTACCCCCTTTGTGTTGAAATAGCTTGAATTTAGTGACCTTCAAGGCATTCTGCAAAAGCCCTCTGTTCTATAGGTGTGGCTGGCCGGCCAAGTTGAGCTATTTGTTACTGAAATCCACAAAGCTACTTAGGCACCTAAACCCAGATTTAGGTGCCTAAATCCTGTTTTTAGACATCTAAATCCCACACTGTGATTCACAAAACTCCTGCTGAACCCTGAGGTGTCTAAACTCACTTGGTGCCTAAGTTTTTGCCTCCGTGCATGCGCACTGCTGCCTCACTCTAGGCATCTAGATGTCTATATCCCACCTAAGCCCAGAGCAATTCATTAACAAGGTGAAGACAGGTGTTCACCTGCCTAAGTTGCCCTAGGGGCCTGATCCAGTGAGCACTCTCTGGGTGCACCTACCCATCCGGGCTGCATTCAAAAGCTGGCTGGAAGAGGAGGTGCTGCTGCTGCCACCCACCTTATAACTTTTAGCCCAGTAGTTAGATTACTCACATGGGATGTGGGAGACCCAGATTCTTTTCCCCACTCCCAGGCAAAGGGGGAGACGGAATATGAAGAAGGGTCTCCCACCTGTCAGGAAAGTGCTCTAAACACTGAGCTATGGAATATTCTAATGTGGGGCTCTGTGATGGGGTGTACCAACCCTGCACTGGTCAGGCAGGGGTTAACCAGCTACTTTGGGCCCAAGAGGCCACACCCCTTTGCCCTTGCTGGACATGCTCCTGGTGGAGGGAGTATATAAAAGGAAGCTGCTCAACCCAGTCTGGGCTGGCTGAGGAGGAGACCAGATATGCGCTGTGGGGTCTTGTGGAAGGACTGCTGAGATTCCAAGCTGCTGAGGCTGGGGACCTTAACTGCGCTGCAGAGAACCAGGTGACCAAAGGGGACACTGAGCCACTGCTAGCTGAGGAGATGCCTGAGGCATGCGTAAGGGTAGGAGGCGACCCAGGGGACGTGTTGGGAGACATAGAGACTTAAACCCTCCTCCAGGGGGGTGATGGGTTTCCTAAGGCCCTGGGTTGGAACCTGGTGGAGTAGGATGGGCCTGGGTTCCCTTCCCCTCCCTACACCTGGGTGCTATGGCTGGAGACTATTGGGATTAGGCACTATGGTGGACTGTTGATGCTCGGCATTACTGCCTTGCACTGCTTATACTAGGTGCCTCTGCCTGGGGGTTGCTGACACTAGGTGCTAGTGCCTTGGGCATTGCTGTTAGGCCTTGCTGCCCTGAAGGAAAGGGTAGCTCTGGGAATCCTTACGACTAGACGTCACGACTGCAGAAGAGGGGGCAACCCCTATTGGAACACCACTGTCCCCTGTGGCAGGCTCTCTGTCTCTCCTGTTCCACTGTGGATAAATAATGAAAGAATGACTGGGATAGAGGGACTTGACCCAGGAGCTTCTGCCCTTCAGGTTCCAAACCACAGGGCTACAGAGTCATACATATTTGTGCGCTCTCTCTCTCTCTCTGGGCCAATCACTCTTTCTTTATTCATCCAGAGTGTAACAGCTTGAAGAGGAGAGGCTGAAGGAACCCCTTGTTAGAATATCCCATAGCCAGTGGCTAGAGCATTCTTCTGAGAGGTGGGAGACCTGTGTTCAGAATCTTTCCCCCCTCTGCCAGGGAGGCAGGAATAGACGCTAGATGCCTATCTCTGAGAAAGGAGTGGGGCTTAGCACATTGGCAACTCCCATTGGCTTGCTTAGGCGAGGAGCCACCTAGTGTGCCGGCTTTAGTGGACTGCCTTTTAAGATGCCTCTCTCTCCCCATTCATTGTAGGGGAGCCTAAGCCCCTACCTTTGGATTTCAATATTGTTCCTGTGATTTTCTAGGCACCTACAAGTTAGGTGTTGCAATGCTGAGCATCATAGTGCCTAAGTCCCTTTGTGGATTCCATCCATTGGGCCAAATGACTCCCTTCCATTCCTTGGTCCCCATTGGCTACCACCAAAACACTCAGCTGCCCTAATTCCCCCAACAACCCCTTGCCCTTGAAGTGTGTGGGGAATAGGCTCCTGGGGCCTTGCCACACCCTACTGCTGAGCAGGGAGTCTCCTGAGGAGGAGGAAGATCAATTACTTTTTCTTGCTGGTGAGAAATATCACACATGGAGCTGCAGAAAACTTGGCGTCTATTGTTGTGCCAGCCTTTGAAAACTTGGGCCATGCAGCACTTTGACGTCACAGTTGATTAGTCTTTTAGCAACTTCCCTCCTACATATTTACAGGCAATGGGTCAGAACATCAGCTGTGTGTGAGGAGCACTTGGGTCATTTGAGGGGGATGCAAAGGTGGCTTTATAACACCCTTACAGTTTCTGATTCTAGGGTTGGTCTGTACTGGGATGGACTCCTGCTGCAAATTAGAAACTGTAATAATTTATACCAACTGGCAATGATCCCATAGGGCTGTCGCTGCAGTTATGGATTGCAGTGCATAAGGGTACTTGTCCCTACCTCCTTTTTTATAGCCATTCTCCTTGAACTTCCAGTGGGAGAGACAGGTGGTGTAGAGCAGTGGTTCTCAACCAGGGATATGCGTACTCCTGGTGCTATGCAGAGGTCTTCCAGGGGGTACTCAACTCATCTAGATCAGTGTTTCTCAAACTGGGGGTTTCAGCCCCCGGGGGAGGGTGTCACAGGATGTTTTTAGGGGGATTGCGAGTGCAGGACAAGCATTCGGAGGTGGCAAGCAGGGCATTTGTTCAGGTCCACACTCCACAGGGAGCCCTGTGAAGCTAAGTTACATGCATCAGTCCCGCTGCCTGGGGCTCAGACTTCAGACAAGGCTCACAAGTGAAAAACAGGCTCAAGTATCCCAGTGACATGTAAGTATAATATTTATATTCCAATCAATTTGTTTTATAGTTTTATGGTAAAAAGAGAAAGTAAGCAATTTTTTAGTAATAGTACGATGAGACATTTTTCTATTTTTATGTCTGATTTTGTAAGCAAGCAGTATTTAAGTGAGGTGACACTTGGGGTACACAAGGCAAATCAGACTCCTGAAAGGGGTACAAGAGTCTGGAAAGGTCGAACGACTGATGCAGTGCCACAGGTTTGTTTGCCTTGTACTGCTGAACATAAGGGCAGTTTAAATCTAGCAGAGCTATAACAAAGTGTGATTGTTGGACACCTGTCATCAGCATCCATGCTAACAGCGGTAGTTTAATCCAACATTAGTAAAGGTATTTCCTTATTCACACCCACACTGCCTTACTTATGACTTATTCTAAGCAATGCTCATTTGACTTCTAGAGACTAATCTCCTTGTGTATGACCTCGGTTTCAGCTTGGGGAGTGCTTAGAAACATTTAATCTGATTTGTCAGATCAGTGGAAAGAAGTTTACATAATACAGTACAAGAACTTGCTGTGGTATTACTTAAATCAGATAGTGGAGTTTAAATTAATTCTTGAGTTTTCTGTTTAGCATTTCAGCTTTATTAAACTCTGATCCATTTTTAGCATATTTTAAAAATACATGCAGCTGCACCAATTGAGCTTGTAATATCACTTTTAGAGAGTCCTTTCTAAAGATACAAGGAAACTAAAAATGGCTGTGTCACTCAGTCAGCAGCTACCAGCATGTCTGTCCCCTAAATCTATCTAACCCAGGGGTGGGCAAACTTTTTGGGCCGAGGGCCACATCTGGGTGGGGAAATTGTATGCAGGGCCAGGACGGGGGTTGGGGTGTGGGAGGGGGTATGGTGTGCAGGAATGGGCTCAGGGTAAGGGATTGGGGCAGAGGAGAGGTGTGGGGTGTATGAGGGGGCCCAGGGAAGGGGGTTGGGGTGCAGGAGGGGTGTGGAGTGCAGGAGGGGGCTCAGGGCAGGGGTGCAGGAGGGGTGTAGACTGTGAGGGAGCTCAGGGCAGGGGGGTGGGGTGCAGGAGGGATGCAGGGTGCAACAGGGGGCTCAGGGCAGGGAGTTGGGGTGCATGGGATGCAGGGTGCAGCAGAGGGGCTCAGGGCAGGGAGTCGGGGTGTAGGAGAGGTGCGAGGTGCAGGCAGGGGACTTAGGGCAGGGAGTTGCGGGGGTGGTGTGCAGGAGGGGTTCAGGCTCCGTCCCGGCACCGCTTACCTAAAGTGGCTCTGGGATGGCAGCAACATGCACTGGGGCCAGGGTAGCTTCCCTGCCTGCCCTGGCCCCATGCCGTGCCACTCCGGGAAGCGGCCGGAACCATGTCCCTGTGCGGCCCCGGGGTGGCCACAGGGCTCTGCGTGCTGCCCTTGCCATGCCTCTAGGTACCTCCCCTGAAGCTCCCATTGGCCGCAGTTCCCTGTTCCCGGCCAATGGGAATTGCGGGCGGGTTGGGGGCGGTGCCTGGAGGCAAGGGCAACACATGGAGCCCTCCCATCCCCGAGCCCCAGGGACGTGGTGCCAGCCGCTTCTGAGAGCGGCACAGGGCCCGCGGCACCACAGAGGGCAATCCCGTGGGCCAGATCCAAAGCCCTGAGGGGCCAGATCCAGCCCGTGGACCGTAGTTTGCCCACTCCTGATCTAACCCCTGATCTGCGTGCACGTGTGTGTGTATGTATATATATTACATGCGCACACACACACACAACTTTGTATTAAGGACATTGAGGATGCTGAGTGCTGCCTTTGCCTACACCCCACCTGGACTAGCAACTAGAGATCTAGTTCAGTGCTAAACTTTGATTTTCAGTTTATTCATCCGTAAAATGGGTATAATAAGCCTTTCTTGATCTTCACCTCACCAGAAGTCAATATGTTCCTCCAAGGCATGATGGATCTTTGTTTTCCCTCAACAGTAATCATCTTGTATATTTTTACATACATTCTGAACGTCTTCATCAGTAATACAGTGTCCATGTAGCTTTCCATGAATTTAAAATAAATAAATAGTTTTTCCTTTGACACTTGCCTCATCTCCCTCTTAATGGTAGCTTCAAAGAAAACTTTACAGCTGAGTAAAAATTATTTGTTACGAATTTCATCCTTTCTGCTGGTGAAATGTCCACAGACAAATGATGATTTTGTCATTCAAAATGTTCCACAAATTTCATTTACCCTATGACTTGCTGTTCAAGACCTGTTGCTGAGGTGTTTTTAGTCATATAAATCAATGTGTTTATTTCCTGATTGGATAAATAACTATTATAATAAGGCTTCTGGGGTGAATGCTTAAAAAGAAGCATGTACAAGTTGATTTCCAAGAGCATTCATGTTAGTAAAACATGTTTGCATATTTTTAAAAGAGGCTCTCTCCTAAATGGGGTTATGAGCATGTCTGAAACACATTATCAAAAAAACTCAAACAAATAGAACATTTGTGGATATTAAAATTGCAGTAGTCCCTCGAGGCCAATCAGTTTGGGGCCTCCATAGGGCTAGGCACTGTACAGGCATAGAAAATGACAGTCCCTGTCCCAGAGAGCTTGCAGTCAAAAACCAAAACAGACAAGACATAAGAAGGGGATGAAACAAATACTACCCTAGGGCTTCGGCAGCAGGGCTCCAGGGGGATTTAAAGGGCCAGGGTGGTAGCGGCGGCTGGAGCTCTGTGGCCTTTTAAATCCCTGCTGGAGCCCTGCCGCCGCTACCCCAGGACTTTAAATTGCTGTCAGGGAAAGCGGGTCCTGGTACAGTGCACCGGCTCTTGCCAGTACGCCGTACCGGGGCGTACCAGCTTACTTTCACCTCTGATATAAAGTAAACAAAGCAATCAAGCTAACAAGTGGTGGAGAAAACCGTTTAGTGAGCACACTGGGATACAGAATTTGCATCCTCAGGAAGTCTTCCTGGCTCTTGAGACAAAGACGATAGACTTTGGAAAATATAAGGGGGAGCAAAAAGACATTCGTGTTATCCATTACTTCAGGGACCGAGGGAACAGCACCCACTGATTCCATCAATGTTGGATGCTCTTGCCAGAAAGGCTGGAGGTCCTGGCGACTTGATGTAAGTGTGAGAGCTGTTTAGGCAAAGACTGTATTTTGCTAAAGTTAAGTCTTAAACATGGGAAAACATTTTGCTTTGTTTGTAATCACTTTCTGTTCCCGTTATCGCTGCTTAGATAACACTTAATTACTTAGATCACTTACATTTCTGTTATTTTTAAAAAAAATTATTCTTAGTTTTACTCTAAACCATCTCAGTGTTGTGTGTGTATATATAGAGTGAGTTCTCAGCTAGCCTAACAAGGTGATGCGTACATTAAGTTTCTGCCTCCAAAGAGAATTTCTGTGAGTGACCAGTAAATGGGACTGGACACTAGAGAGACATCTCTGAGGAACCTGGTGACTGGGGTTCACTGATTGATTATTTGCCAGGCACAGTTGAGATGGACAGTCTTGAGGAGTTTGCTGGTGAAGCAGGCAGACTGGTGTGACAGGGAGCTGACATACAGCCTAATCGCAAGCAAAGCTCACCCTGAGAAGAACGTAACACAATGGCTTACGGTTCTGGGCTGCCCTGAGGATAATGTTACAGTCAGGTTCTTAGGGTACGTCTTCACTACCTGCCGGCTCAGTGGGTAGTGATCGATCTATCAGATCGATTTATTGCATCTAGATGCGATAAATTGATCCCCAAATCGACACCTGTACTCCACCTCAGCAGGAGGAGTAAGTGGAATCGATGGGGGAGCTGCCGTGGTCGACTTGCTGCCATGAGGATGGCCAGGTAACTCGAACTAAGATACTTCAACTTCAACTACGCGAATAGCGATAAAATTCAATAGATGGCATCTCCAGCAGCATTGTTCTCATTAGTTTCTGTGCTGGTTCATTGACTGAGGGAGGAGCATCACTTACTGAATCACCAGAACCACTTGCAGCACTGTGAGTTTTCCTTCTACCCAAGTACTGACTGATAACTGACCCTGCTTAGCTTGTGAGATCTGATGTGATCACATCCCAAGCAACTTTTGAATGACTCAACCCTTGAAATTTTAAGGCTGAGGTTAAAAGGGATTTTGGCAATAAGTCTCTACTGCTCTAATGATTTTTTTATAGTGAAACACACATCAAGTAAAAGGAACACTAAAAACCACGTAAAATGTATGCCAGGATACAGTAGGACTCTAATGTGAATAGTCTGTCTTTATTTATCTGCCAATACCTATTGCGTGTGCTATCACCACAACAATGACTAGCCCCTGCCTCTGACTAACTAATCTGCACCACTTGTACCTGACATTTTTAGTATTTATTTACTCTACATTTTCATGGTAGAGAATATAAAAAAGTCAAGGAAATTAATATTTAAGGGTTCAGGGCTGGATTGTGGAGTTACCATAAGCCATGAGAGGAGGGGCAAGTAGTTGTGCTGTCCTAAGTGCAAACTGGGAACCAAACTGTGACTCAGAGTAACAGTTCTGTCCCTGCTTTCCTGCCTTTGCCAGGGGCCAAGTAACCTGCACCAGGCTTTATACTAGCAAAGATTTCAGACCTCACACTTGGTAAGGCAACCCCCATCCTTTCATGTGTTTATACCCGCTCCTGTATTTTTCATTCCATGCATCTGATGAAGTGGATTCTAGCCCACAGATGTTTATGCCCAAATAAATTTGTTAGCCTTTAAGGTGCCACAAGGACTCCTCGTTTAGACCTGGGTGTGTCAGCTCAGGTGTACTGGCCAGCATAGGGATGAAATCAAGACTCCACTCACTCCTGCTCCTTTTGTCTACTCCCTGCTTAACTGTGTGGGAGGTCCACAGAAGCTGTCTCCCCTGCACCTTCAACCCTCTTACTCCCCTGGGTGGGCATGTATCATGAATTACAATCACTCTCAGGTAACAATGGTTCAAATTAATAAATCAAGCATTGGGGTTAATAACGGATTGTGTACATGTGTAGTGTATTGTTTTGGAATCCTAATAAAGACAAACTCCGCTTGTTGTCCTCTCTGTATAATGAGATTCTCACCACTCCCATCACTGCTCAAAGGAAGTATTTCAGTAAAATCTTTTAAATGTTCCCTACTGTCCAAGGTGGGTTTTGTTTTCCAGCTAAGTGTAATTCAGCACTTTGCCAGGAGAATAAACATCTGTAAAAAGTGCGCACTGACTTTTTTAAACAGATATTCTGGGACTTCATGTATCCAGTTCTGGGAAACCTTGAATTATTTTGAGATCATTCTTTTAACTAGGGGAGAAAAAATAGTTTTTTTGAGCTTTGCCATCCTAGACCACCACAAGGCCATTAATCTTTCCTTTCTAGAAGAATCAGTACACAAATCCTTTTTCATACCAATGGTTCAGTGTGTTTTTATAAATGCATGTTGTATTGTCAGAGCAGATTTCCTGTCAAGTTAAGAGCTTCTATACCTTTATTACCATTGCTCGGATTTCCTAATTGGTTTCTTATTCACAGAAATCTAATCCTACAGGGTTAAATGGCTCTAGGGTTGGATGATGCAATATGGAATTATTCTTGGTCTCTAAACACTTCTTAATTGGCAGATGCTCACATAATTGGTGTCTTTGTTGGCTTCATTAATAGAGAGACAAAGGATTATATTGTCATGGAGATAAAACTTATTTTAGGGATGGCTCTCTAAGGGTTAGCTTATACTGCCCATGAAGCACCTGTTTTGAAATTATTTTAAGGTTTCAGCCAAGTGCTGGATTCAGTACAACACTGGCTAAAGCCACAAGTGAACTGACTTTGGTTGCAACAATCTACTGTAGCTTGGGCGGTATGAAATAGACAAACACCCACTATCACCAGTCTTAGGTGCTGCTGGGAAAACCCCAATACTGAAACAGCTGGGCTCTTTTACCTCTTTCCTGTGCTACTAATTTCTCTTTCACAAACCCCAAGAACCAATTTCTGCCCTCAGATAAGTATACAAAACTTTCATTGACTTGAGCGGATGTTGCATGGGCAGATCAGAGGACTGAATTTGGCCTTGAGATACATTTGTTTATTTTCAAATTTAAAAGGTAGTTAGGGAGGGATTTGAATGAAATATAAACCCTTAGAATCAAAGAACATTGTGGTTTTGTAGTCCAGGTAGATCTTTTCCAAATATTATTTGACATTTGCAGAGTCAGTTTGCTTTTTTATGGGTATTGTTTGTTCATATAAACTTCCATTTATAGGAGCTAGGGTATTTCCAAAGTGTCTTAAATGGTGCTGCAGCACTTCCATTTTCTATGGTGTGAAAAGGCAAACTGAAGACTAATTAGCCTGTATGTTGGGTGCACTTCAGCAGCAATTATCATTAGGAAATAGTCTAGTAGTTCCAGAAAGTATGTTAAATCACTGTGTGAGTACACCTGTAATTGCAACGTATGAGTTGCTGCACATCTGATAAAAATGTCCATATTGTAATACAAATTGTGCAGGCAGATTTTAAAGCCTCAGTAACTCTCTAAATAAAATATCCTTTGGCTTGACAACCTTGAGAGGTTTTGCTTTTAGTACATAAAATAGAGATGGGCTGAGCAGGCAATGTTCAGATCAGGATCCTGATTTAGTTTAGAGTAGATTTTGAGGTGGTCCCCCAGCGCCAAGCTTCAACTATTTACAGAGTATTTACAGGTTTGGCCTCGCACAGGCCTCAGTGGCAACAGGCTCCTTCTGAGCCTACTCTTCTTTTCCCCCATCCCCCAGGTTCACTTCCACCCAAGCTTTTAGCCCCTGTTAAAGAGGCTGCCAGGTGACCAGTTTCGAGGCCAGTCCTAGCTAGTTACCCAGCCCCAACCCATTTCCCCTGATTGGGGCTGGAGTGGCAGGAGCTGGTTAGGTCTTCCCCTGCAGCACCCTGCCCCAAGAATGTATAAGTTTTGCTTTGCACAGAGTTTCAGAAAACCCAGGGCTGGATCTGACTTTTATAGTAATTTGAAATATAATAATGAATCAAATACAATGTGCACTGAACAAAATGCTGTTTCTAGCAATAGCATGGTAAAAGGCTTCTTTTTAAGATAAATTAATGTAATAAAACTTTGAAGAGCCTCGAAAATTAAGAGGATAATGGGATTAATTCAAACAAGCTCTTTAACTTTCTGCACATCCTAAGGGCTTGTCTGCACTTTAAATTCACACCTTACTTTAATTCGAATTAACTTTCAAGTCCAATAGTTATTCTGGAATAACTCCCATGTGTGGACATGTTTTCTGTCTAGTCTGTGACAAAGACTCTCGCATCCTGAATTTTCTCACCACCTTCCTCCTCTGCCCAGCAGTCCTTTTGCAGCACTTCTTTTGAAGACAATTGAAGACAATTGTATATCCTTGATAATTACCTGGGTTGTCACAATCACTTTGCTCTGCCCTCCTTGAGGACATAGAGCCTCATCCAAAGCCCACTGAAGACAAATGGAAAGACTCCTTTACTTGTCAGTGGACTTTGGGGGAGGCCTATAGGTTTGTTCTTTGAAAAGTGCAAGTGAATAACTTCCCCAGATGATTGTCAAAACCCATTTCAATTAGAGCAGATTTTTTTTAAAGTAATCATTGGGGATTTTTTTTATCAGAATACAGAGAAAATAGAAAGTTAATTACAAGTTTACATGTTCCAGAAAACAAGAAAGTGGGAGCAGGAATAAATCCTTGTTTGTTCAGCTTTTCCAGAGAAATTACTTTGTTTGGTAACAGTGGATCTCTGCCTTTTCAAACAGAGGAGGAAAAGATGCACATACCCACTAATCGGATTTGTTCCCCAACAACACAAAATTCCTAGGCTACAGGCCCTGGTTATTGTATGAGTTCCAATCAGTGCATTTCTTCATTTTCTTAGTTAAATCACAAACATTCAAATTACAGCTAAATCAAAAAACCCAATGTTTTTGCCTATATTGTATTCATGAGGGATTAAAAGCCACCACTCAGAAATTCAATCCAGTGTAATCAGGATTGCCTCCATGTCATGCTTACAACTTAGATTCATAGATTCATAGATATTTAGGTCAGAAGGGACCATTATGATCATCTAGTCTGACCTCCTGCACAATGCAGGCCACAGAATTTCACCCACCACTCCTAAAAAAGACCTCACACCTATATCTGTGCTATTGAAGTCCTCAAATTGTAGTTTGAAGACCTCAAGGAGCAGAGAATCCTCCAGCAAGTGACCCGTGCCCCATGCTACAGAGGAAGGTGAAAAACCTCCAGGGCCTTCCAATCTGCCCTGGAGGAAAATTCCTTCCCGACCCCAAATATGGCGATCAGCTAAACCCTGAGCATATGGGCAAGATTCATCAGCCAGATACTACAGAAAATTCTTTCCCGGGTAACTTGGATCTTACCCCATCTAAAAACCCATCACAGGCCATTGGGCCTATTTACCATGAATATTTAATTACCAAAACCATGTTATCCCATCATACCATCTCCTCCATAAACTTATCGAGTTTAATCTTAAAGCAAGATAGATCTTTTGCCCCCACTACTTCCCTCGGAAGGCTATTCCAAAACTTCACTCCTCTGATGGTTAGAAACCTTCGTCTAATTTCTAATCTAAATTTCCTAGTGGCCAGTTTATATCCATTTGTTCTTGTGTCCACATTGGTACTAAGTTTAAATAATTCCTCTCCCTCTCTGGTATTTATCCCTCTGATATATTTATAGAGAGCAATCATATCTCCCCTCAACCTTCTTTTAGTTAGGCTAAACAAGCCAAGCTCCCTGAGTCTCCTTTCATAAGACAAATTTTCCATTCCTCGGATCATCCTAGTAGCCCTTCTCTGTACCTGTTCCAGTTTGAATTCATCCTTCTTAAACATGGGAGACCAGAACTGCACACAGTATTCCAGGTGAGGTCTCACCAGTGCCTTATATAACGGTACTAAAACCTCCTTATCCCTACTGGAAATACCTCTCCTGATGCATCCCAAGACGACATTAGCTTTTTTCACAGCCATATCACATTGGCAGCTCATAGTCATCCTATGATCAACCAATACTCCAAGGTCCTTTTCCTCCTCCGTTACTTCTAGTTGATGCGTCCCTAGCTTATAACTAAAATTCTTGTTATTAATCCCTAAATGCATGACCTTACACTTCTCACTATTAAATTTCATCCTATTCCTATTACTCCAGTTTACAAGGTCATCCAGATCCTCCTGTAGGGTATCCCTGTCCTTCTCTAAATTAGCAATACCTCCCAGCTTTGTATCATCTGCAAACTTTATTAGCGCACTCCCACTTTTTGTGCCCAGGTCAGTAATAAAAAGATTAAATAAGATTGGTCCCAAAACTGATCCTTGAGGAACTCCACTGGTAACCTCCCTCCAACTTGACAGTTCACCTTTCAGTAGGACCCGTTGTAGTCTCCCCTTTAACCAATTCCCTATCCACCTTTCAATTTTCCTATTGATGCCCATCTTATCCAATTTAACTAATAATTCCCCATGTGGCACAGTATCAAACGCCTTACTAAAATCTAAGTAAATTAGATCCACTGCGTTTCCTTTATCTAAAAAATCTGTTACTCTCTCAAAGAAGGAGATCAGGTTGGTTTGGCACGATCTACCTTTTGTAAAACCATGTTGTATTTTGTCCCATTTACCATTGACTTCAATGTCCTTAACTACCTTCTCCTTCAAAATTTTTTCCAAGACCTTGCATACTACAGATGTCAAACTAACAGGCCTATAATTACTGGGATCACTTTTTTTCCCTTTCTTAAAAATAGGAACTATGTTAGCAATTCTCCAATCATACAGTACAACCCCTGAGTTTACAGATTCATTAAAAATTCTTGCTAATGGGCTTGCAATTTCTTGTGCCAATTCTTTTAATATTCTTGGATGAAGATTATCTGGGCCCCCCGATTTAGTCCCATTAAGCTGTTTGAGTTTTGCTTCTACCTGAGATATGGTGATGTCTACCTCCATATCCTCATTCCCATTTATCATGCTACCATTATCCCTAAGATCCTCTTTAGTCTTATTAAAGACTGAGGCAAAGTATTTGTTTAGATATTGGGCCATGCCTAGATTATCCTTGACCTCCACTCCATCCTCAGTTTTTAGCGGTCCCACTTCTTCTTTCTTTGTTTTCTTCCTATTTATGACTATAGAACCTTTTACTATTGGTTTAACTTCCTCATTCACCAGAATTACCTTCTATTTTTGCATCCATTTTTCTGTATGTTTTTATTAAATAGCAAACGGGGAAGGAAGGCGGAAAATCAGGAAATCCCATTAATTACACAGAAGGCTAATTAACAATAGACAAGGCAAAAAGGACAGATAATATGATTGTTTCAAAATACATCGAGTGAACACCGAATTCACTGCTCCATCTAAAATTGGTATTGCTAAAATGCATGTATCAAAATATTTTATCTATATTGCTTAGTGGGCTGATTTTCAGGGGCTCAGATCCATCATCATTCCCTTTCTGAGCTTCAGTATCCCGAAGTACCTTCTAGTTACTACTGAACTGATCCCTGATACTAGAAGATATTCTCTGGTCTATATGGTACTAGAGCTCAGACTAGAGGATCTAATGGATCCTTCTGGCCTATGAATCTGAACTAGTCTGGAGTAATCTACTTAAAGTTAGGTAGTTTTCTGAACCTCCCTTTCTCAAACCTTCACTAGAACGGAAACAAAATGATTTTTTTCAGGTCCAAAAGGGCTGAATTAACTCATATGACCATCCAGCACCCCAAATTCTCACACTTGCATACTTCTACCCTTCCTGAGTCGACGGGAGAGGAAATATGAAAACAAACTGATATCCAAGGAGAGGGCCTTTTGAGATTTCCCAGTCCTTTTTGCAGACCCAAGCTGTGCAGGTAGGATAGACTTTGGGGTCCTTTTCTTGACTTTCAAACCTGTTGAGATTTACCATCCATAATGCGTTGTAGGCTGAAATTCGGTTATTCAGAATGTGACAACCTGGCACAGTCCTCCTCTGGAGGGACACCAGTCTGTTGTAAGTGGACCCAGGTACTGGATCCCATTTCTGTTTGCTTCTAAGCCAGATGGTTCTGAGCAAAGTTTTGTCACTCTTTCTAGCTCTGGGTCTGTAAGGTACATTCCCAGGCCCAGCCCTTCCGTCTCAGCTCTTGGGAAACTGGACGTTGAAGTCCTGTCACCCCAGAACCTGTAACTAGTGATTCAGACCTCCTGAGCCCCCTTCATTGCTTACACATGCTCCTCCGAGACTGTGGTTACTTGGCGCTTCTAGGGTAACTCCTCTGGGGACAAGAAGACAGGAAAGCAAGGAACACAGGTTTAGCACTGGAATTTCTTAACCACAGTCTCTTTACTTTTACAAAGGACTTACACATCTTTGCAATATAACAAAAATCCCGAAACATGCCCTCCCCTAGTCTGATCTCACCCACCTGAAGTCTGAGGTTTTCTCAGCATTTTAGGCACTAGACAGCATCCTGCCTGTCTTCTCTCTCTCCAGCCATTCTTCTTGCATGTGGTAGTAGACTGCCCCCCTCCACAGAAAAGCACTCTTTAAAAAATAGTCTCTGTCCCTTTTTCTATGTTCCCAGGCTGAGAAACTCAAGCCCCTCCCCAACTCAGGCTGTTTTGTAGAGCGTCCTTTGTTCCATGGGTTTGGAAAAGCTGATGGTCCTAGATTGCTCTGTGATGGCCTCTCAGTCATAATCTTTCAACTAGGTGTCAAACACCTTTCCTGGGCTGGACACCCGTATGGTTACCTTAAACATCACTGAATTTCAAGTTTATTGAAGAATAAGAATAATCTGTGGCTTTTGCCTTGTTAATTTGCCTTCATTCTAAATGGAGAATGTGTTATTGTTATATGCGAATGAAAAGCAATGCACAGTGTAAATAATACATGTATATCCTAGCTACACACAGAGCTTTACATTTTTAAAACTGAGCCAGCTTTTTGTCTTTTAGATGCATCACATCATTACATTGCACTATGCACTTGCCAAATACTGTAACAGGCTATATCTTTATTCATCATTCATATAACTGCTCTGCAAATTAAACACTTAAATTGGACGGATTTCTGAGCAGTTAGCAGGATTTTATTACATTAGCTAAATACAGGTGTTTTGGAATTTCCTGTTCTTGACAAGTACCAAACATCTATGTTCCAAATGACTAAGTCATGTTAATGTATTCATGAGACTGATTAATATGGTAATTTTAATATGCTTACGATACCTGATTTACAACTATGTGCATTTGGGACTTCCCAGGGCTCTCAGATACCACTGTAATAGGTACCTTAGAAATAACCAAGCAAATTTACCATTCACCCTGTGTTATGAAACATATCTATTATTTTGTAAGTTCAAAGCAAGTCGTTTTTATTATCCTGCCATTTCACTGAAATAAATGGATGTTTCTACTGAAAACTGCTGCCAGGGAACATATGCATTTAGGCAACGCTGAAAAGGCTGATATATTTACTTTCGCGCACGTCCCACTTCTCCTGTCATAATCACTAACAGCCTTGGTTATTAGCATTTTGGCTCTTTCTATGGAAAAAAGTTTTGAAAGTGATACAAACCCCTATGCCTCAGGCATATGCCAGCCTCTAACTAATGGGGATTTGGAGGGTAATTTCCCTGCAGGCATGTCATGGAGTCATAGAGTTTTAGGTCAGAAAGGACCATCAGATCACTGAGTCTGACCTCCTATATATCACAAGCCATTAGCACCATCCAGCACCTGCACACTAAATGCAACAACTGAAATTAGGCCAAAGTATTACAGCCCACAGGAAACCAGATTATTACGTGCCACAGGCAGAGAATAAGAGGGACCAAGGTGCTCCAATGCCTGAAGCCCCTCCAATGGCAAGGAAATAATTAAGTGAGGTATACCCAGATAATCCTGACATGTTGCAGAGGAAGGTGAAAACCCATTAAGGCCACTGTCAATCTGAGCTGCGGAAAAATTCCTTCCTGACGGTACATATGGTGATCAGTTAGACCCTGAACATGTGAGCAAGAACCAGCCAGCCAGGCACCTGAGAAAAAGAACATTTGATGCCACCTCGGAGCCCTGGCCCCGGGTAAACTTGAAAACTTATCTGTCACGAATAGAAGTTGGTCCAATAAAAGATATTGACTCACCCACCTTGTCGCTTTAATATCCTGGGACCAATGACAGCACTGCATATATACAACTTGTTGGCAGGCAGAGAGAATGTTATTCTTCTCTTAGTGGATTCCTTGATGGATTAACTATTCTGTACTTTGTCATGCTACTGCAGTATTTAATCAGGCTGGCATAGTAACAGGATTTTACTTTATATAATAAAAAGTGCTGCTAATATGATTTAATATTCTATTATCATGGTATACATTTGGGGCTAATAGTCCACAATGACCCCAAGAATCAAGCGCAGCCAGTTTTTTTCAGGTTGGAACCCTAGCCTTTAGCCAAAAGGCTTAACTCACAAGGCAGCAGGGATTTTGGCAGCAGGCTTATTGAATAGCAGCCTGCAATTGCCATGTCACAGTACTATCTTTGGACATCTGTGGCATTTTATAGGGGCAGCAGTGCCATCTGCTGCTCTACCACGCCCTATCAGTACTGTTGTCAAATTGTCCATGGCTGCTTATTCTACAGGTTTCCCATTTACATCACAGCTAACTTCCATATGTGAAGGCCATTCCATTATCCACAACCCATGGACGCTCTCGGTGGCAGAAGATGCTGCCCCTGGGAAGTTTACCTAATATTCTAGTAGGCAGCCGCAAATAGGGGATATGGTACAATGAAAACCTGCTATTAGAATATCAAAAAACTTTATAGTTAACTTTCCAAAATTTGCTGTCGATGAACATGAACAACAAATCATGAACCACAAAGCAAGAGCATAGACAAGGTTCTTTTTCTATTTCAAAACCAGTCCCATCTGTCTCCACTTGTCTAATAATGAGGGCCAAATTCTGCCTTCAGTTACATCTGTGACAGCTCACTGACTTCAAGGAGGTTGCATGGGTGTGGAGTAAGTGAAAGCAGAATTTGAACCTATGACTGTCCATCACTTCTAATCCTAAAAGTATGTGAAGTCACTTGGTGCTCTGTGCTTCTAATCCACTTTGATATGGTCCCTTTCTGTGGCCTGGGGGGAGTCCTTTATCCTGTCTGCCTTCCATAAAACAGGGATAAACTTAATGACTTCACGGTATTTTTGTGAGCATTAATTAGTTAATGCCTGTAAGGAATTTTGAAAACGACAATATAAATATTAGTTACTATAAGACACCAATTTATCATTTTGTGGCCACACATTTTCCCGCCCAAAGGCATAATGAAGTTGACAACTGAAATTGCTCCTATATGTTTCTGCAGAATCCTCAGCTGAAAAGATGTGGTTTAGTGGGTTTTTTTTCCCCAACTATGGTATTAGAGCTATTTACAGATCTTGCATAGAGCTGCAAGTTGTTAATTCCATAGTTGACTAACAGACAGCAGCTGTTTTGTACATAGAAATAGGAAGTTCTGAAAAGATGTAATTATTCTGTCTCTACTGAATTTAAAATACAAGCAGGCATGCTGCACGTTCCAATAGAGGGGAAGATATCGACTTCAACTTGACCACTCTGGTAATTTCAAGTATCTAAATGACTCTTTATTCTAGTCAGTAAAGAACTGACATTAACCAGAAACAAACAAACAAATCATATATTATCATATTTGCCAAAATTCTGATACAGCACTGCAGTTACAAGCAATGCAAAATAAACCAGTGTAGGCTTCAATTAAATACGATCATGACTGTTATTTGTTCCTTGGATGGAGGAGAAAGAAGTGATGAGATAGAAAATCCTACTTAGTTTGATAGTACTTTTAAAAGTAACCTAATAGCAATGAGCTGTAGTATTTGCGTAGGCTCATCCTTTTAACAATGATTCTACCGCTAAACCACTGTCTACAGTTCCTTCCCTGAACTGCCGCTGCTTTAAAACCTAAATGAAATTCTAGTAAAAGAAAGTTGCTCTCATTTCCTGGCTGCGTGATCATATCATGTGACTCGGTATTCGGTAGTGTCTGCAAATGGAAATGAATCTGATAATTGCATATTGAGGACCCGCTCATGCTCCAATGGAAGTCAATGGGTGTTTGCATCATTGGCTTCAACGAGAACAGGATTAAGTCCTTTGTAAAGCGCAAGAAATTCTGCAGAAGCAAAGCTTCAGTGATGAATGGAGAATCTTCGCTGCCAGAGTATATTTTACATGCAGTTGTACAACAAATTCAGATTAGAGGATTTTTTAAATTTTAAATATTTTTATTTTTTCAGAAAGTCTCTCCCTCCCTTACTCAGGGAGGGGCACAGACAACTTTTTTATTTGCAGGAGGGAAGGGCTGGAGGTAAACAAATAAAATAGCTGCTGAAAATGGTGTCACTGCGTAGTTCTGTTCCATAATTAATTGTGTCCACTTTTAATAAAAGTGGGATAAACTAATTTTTGTTCCAAACTCAGTGTTTCCTTTATTAATGCAATCCCTAAATTTTTGTGGGGTGTGGCTGAAGCCCACAGTTTTCTAAACCTATTTTAGGTGTGGGGAAATCTCTTGAGAAATGGGCCATGCTTTGAATATAGAGCGAGATGCTTAGCTATAGCTCTACTGTAGATCCTGCTCTCTGGACATGTATTACCTCAGGCTGCTGATTCTCTGCTTGCCAACACACTGCAACTCTTTGCCATTTCTCATGGTTCCTTGTAGGGCAAAGGTCTTTGCTTTGTGCAGTGCCAGTCACTGTGTTCTGTCTCTATTTCATCACAAATCAAATCCTGCCCAAACCCTTTCAGAGCCATGAAGACCTGTGCAGTGGGTACAGGGGCTAGGATTTTACACAGGGGTACTCTGCAGAAACTCTCTGTGCTTTAGCATGGAGGGAATTGGGGTCCGTGGATCCACAACTAAGCAGTTCCATTGGCCGTGCTGCCTGGAGAGGAGCAACTGTGGAGTGGAAGCAAATTCCTTCTCTCATGACTCCTGGGGAACATGGCAGCAGGCAGACTTGTTACTGGGGCTGTGTGCTCATTTAGGATTTGAATCAACAATAGCAAATGGAAACAGATAGTGTAGGAATTGACTGTAGTGCAGAGGGGAATGCATAAACATTTCTGCTTCTGCTCTGAGTGCTGTACCAAGACATACTGGGAGGGATAGAGGTAGCATTTTGTCTAGCTTTGCTTTGATTTTATTATAAATGTCACTTGTTTGTGTCTAGACTGGTACTTGGCAACTAATTGATCTCCAGTAATTGATATGCTAACAATTATTTCTTTCATAATATGCTACAATGACAAATCTTTTAATGCTACTGTGATATCTCAGAGGTAGAACTGGAAACTGAAAGAAAGATCCATAGATTACTATTTATGTCAACACAGTGTACACATATTTGAGTGTCCATGGTCGCAGGAAACTGCTATCAATTGGTATAAAAATGAGAAAAAGGGTCAAACATGTTAGTTTCTGTTCATGTGAGAATTTCCCTAAGTGACTCCAAGTAGTTTAGGTTTTATCCATACTATTTTTCTTTATTTAAAAAAAAAAAGACATAAGGAAATGTACTAGTTTACTAATTAACTATTAGATTCTGACTATGCCATTGTGACAGATATTGCAACTTATTGTATTAAGTTTATGAATGGGTAATGTATTATGCATTGCATGCAGCTCCAGGGGTGAGGGTTGCCACAGTTCTGCCAGGAACTAAGAACAGTAGCAAGTGATTAAGGTGCATTTCTTAGGTTGTAAGCACCTCCTAAGAGGTACCTGAAGAGGCTTGCATATACTAGTTCAGACAGGGTTTTCCAGAGATCAATGGACAAATAAAGGGCTTTTTATACAAAAAAGACTGCATTTAAACCAACCCAGAAAATGGGCAGGACCTGTTGTCCAAAGGGGAGCCTCAACCTTTTGCAGAAGGATTGGAAAGACTTTGGGATACTAGGGTCCCAAAAGACAGATGGCTGACCTCTGGTAAGCTGTTAACATGCGTATAGGAACTTTTATTATTTTACATATTTTCTTTGTAATGCTTTTACCTTAAGAATAAATGTGCTTGCTTAGAAAGAGTTGTACAGTAACTTGTAACTGTTGGAAATACACTGTTCATAGCCCTCGGTGAGGAAGCAATACACACATGCACTGGGTGTTAAGCAGATTGGCTGGCTTGCTGGGGATATCACAATGTAAGGCAGGGAGCTGTGCAGCCTTAAAACCCCCTGGTCAGAGGGGAGATGGCCAAGGGTACCTGCCCAGAGACAGGCGACAGCTGGCGACCTCAGACCTGACTGGGTACAACTGGAGTGGACCACAGAGAGAGGCAAAACAGGTGCATTTACCCTGAAACTGACAGCCAGGAAGAGCAGTAACAAGAAATAGGGGCCTAGACATTATTGCATGGCTTTAGGGCTGCTCACATCATGGCTTCTGAACTTAGTCAAGCACCGCTGCTGCACCAGTCCTCACAAAAAGATGGGGTGAATGTGGAGCCTTGCAGCTCTGTTACCTCAGCCTGCTATTCAGCATAGTTGGCTGGGGATCAAAGGGGGACATAAACTATATCTTTCCCTGGGCTGCAGTAGATTATTTCCCCTGGAAACAAAGATGTACTCATGGGGAGAATTGTAACTTTGAGACTCAATCCCTCCCCAGTACCGATATAATTGGGCCAATTATAGCCTGTTCCTGCAAAGAGATCTGCATGGGTAAAGTCCTAATCCCATTGACTACAAATGACTTCAGTGAGATCCACATGGGAGTAAGAGTCTGCTAATGCAGATCTGCAGATCAGTCAATGCCCCCCTGCCAAAACTCAGAACAGCAAACTACAAGATTTTGTGCATTTCCTTTGAAGTTGGAAAACTTACCCCAAAGCAATCCTATTTTTGAGTGGAAAATGTTGATTTTTCACAATTTTGAAAACAAATCAGTTTGCACAGAAATAAATCTTGTGTAATTTTAGGTATAATTTTAATCATTTTGCAAATATTTCATGGGGAAAAATTGTAAGCTCAGTATCAGGAACATTGTATTTTGATACTATGATTTACTAACCAGCGGCTGCAATGGTTGGGTCTTATTCATCACTATATTTCTTGGATTGCTAGTGCCTCCATTTAATTTAATAGAGAGAAGTCAGTGAATTGAATACCAGGCAGTGAACTCAAGGGAATTACTTACACCTGCTTAAAACCGGAGTAACACCACTGGGAGTCAGGCCCATTACTTCAAGATTGTACTTATATCGAGTGGTATTTTGTGAAATAATTATGAAAGGGCAAATCCTCACAACTACAGCAGCCCCCATATGCTGTGGAATTGTGATGGTTCTGCTGGGTAGGGAGGATTCTATTATTTTCCCTCTCTGAAATATTATTTCATTCCATACTGAAATGGTTTTTACCCACTAGTGTAACTATATTGATTTCAGTGAAGTTGCTTTTCACTGACACCAGTGTAAGTGGGAGGGGAACCAAGTCTAATACAGTGATTATCATCCTAAAAGCAAGTTCATTCTACTGCTTGTAAATTACAAAAAATGTTTAAACATTCAGTCAGTTTTGTTTTCTTCACTTGACATATGGCTGGATTCAGAAAGCATCATGTTTCTGAAATCCTGGAGTGTCACCTCCCTGTAGCTCACAAAAGCTTATGCTCAAATAAATTTGTTAGTCTCTAAGGTGCCACAAGTACTCCTTCTCCCTGAACTAGAGTCTCTCAGGACTTTTGCTTTCCACTGAAGTTTCAAGAGAAAAATAGTTTACCTCACCATCATGTTCTACTAGTATTGAAGTACAGCTTAAGGTTAGTGGGGAGGAAATGTATGTGCCTTTTAATATGTGACTCTTGTGTGTCAAAAAAATGATATGTTTTAGCTGCAGTCTTTATTAAATGGATGTGATTCCCTGAATGTATGCTAACATTAAAACAATGGAATCAGGAATTAATGTCTAGCTGGAATTGGATTTCTTCAGCCAAATAAATTTATTACAACTGGTTTAGACAGCACAGTTTTACTCTATTTGGCTCCTTTGAGACTAGATCTTTGGGGCAGAGACAGTAAAGTGTGAACACATCACTGGTACTATACAAACAATGAGTCTTAATACACTTAATGCTTGACCAAACACATAGTAACTCAGGGAGTGCTGTTAAAACCTTAAAAGATATGCTAGTCTTGTTGCTGAAAAACAGCATTCACCCAGGCGATGCTGCCATTACACCTTAGCTTAGAAGCACATAAATACGGATGCATCCAAATTTGAAAAGCTTCAGAACTCTGCAACTGGCTGATTAGCTAAAATGAAATAGTGGAGCTGGGCAAACCAACAACAGAAGTAGAGCTACTGCCAAAAACTATCCTGGGATTATTTGTTTGAATTTTGAAATGAATTTACTTGAGCTGTGTTGGTGCTTCTTATATTTGCTTTCTATAAATATTCTAGCCAACAACTTCACTGATGGGAATGTTCACAGAAAATACTTGAGAGTATTCTGGAAAGCAAACAATATCCACATTGGAGAGAACTGGTTGTACAAGTTATGGTCCTGCAATCTTATATCAGAAACATACCATGTGACCAATCCAACCTAAGCAATCCACGTCAAACTTCAAACACCCAATGCCTGCAACAAAAATCTCACAAAAGAATCTACAGTTCAAGAAGTATTTGCAGAAATTATTTGGCAAATGCACTAGAAAAACAAATTTGAAAAAAATCTTGATCTTATGGGGTATGTCTACACTGCATCTGGGTGTGTGCCTCCCAGACTGAGCAAACAGACACACGCTAGCTCTGCTTGAGCTAAAAACTGAAAATAGTAGTGTGGATGTTGCGGCATGGGCTAGCCACTCAAATACATGCCCACCTGAGCCCTTGGGTCCACATTCAGGTGGCTAAGCCCATCCTGTAATGTCCACACTGCTGTTTTTAGCACCCTAGTTGAAGCAAAGTTCGTGTGTGTCTGTCTACCCAGGCTTGGAGTCATGCTCCAAGCTGCAAAATGTAGACATACCTGTAATGAGAATTCATGAACAAAAAGAGCCAAAATGTGTTGAATAAATTCATCATAACTTATTCATGTGGTTGTAGAAGAGAGATTAAAAAGCTGCATATGAAGGATATCTCTCTCAAACCACTGAAGAAACTGGTGTGACCAGCTGTCACAGGGCCATTACACTCTGTCACCCTAGGGTGGGGCAAGGGCATGTAGCCCCACAGTTAAGATGCTTGTGCTCAGCCTCAGGGCTGTGTGGTCCAATGGCTGGCACCAATAGGGCTCCCCTCATCTGCGGGGGAGCGTGGCCGATTGGCCAGATTCAATAGGGCTCCCCTTGGCTGCAGGCAAGTGTGGCCCAAGGACCAGAGTCAATAGAAGGGGATGTTTGGTGGGCTACCTCCCAAAAAGGTGGGAGGGACAGCTGGGTTGGGGGATCTGGGCCCTCCCTGCTCCACCGGGCCCTGGGCTGGGAGGGGGTTTGCCACAAAGTCGGTGGGTAATCTGCCCACAACACACCAACGGCTGCAGGGACACTGGCTAGTCCCTCCCTGGGCTGCTTCCTACTGTGACTCCTGTAGCTGAAGTTAAGGTGTCTGAGGGGTCTAAGGGGGCCTCCGGTGCTGACTGCAATCTCCCTAGGGCATCTGTGGGTGCTTGGGTGCCTGCCTGGGCCTCGGCACCTCCTGCTCCCTCAGTCCGAGATCCTGGCTGCTCCTCGGCTGGAGCCGGCAAGGTGAATCTTTCCTCCTCGGCAGCCTGCCCACACTGAGCTAGGCTGCTCTCTTTTATGCTGCAGCAGCAGTTGGAGCATGCCCAGCAGAAATTGAGGGGGCGTGGCTTCTGCTGCTAAGAGCGCTGCCTTAACCCCTTCCACTCCAATGCGGGGCCAGTACACCCCATCACACCAGCTAAGTGTGATCTCTGCATATTTATATTCCAAAAGGCTCTATTATTATTATTTTTATTACCATACTGCCTAGGTGCCCTAGTCATGGATCCCATTGTATTAGGAGCTGTACAAACACAGAACAAAAAGGTTTCAGAGTAACAGCCGTGTTAGTCTGTATTCGCAAAAAGAAAAGGAGTACTAGTGGCACCTTAGAGACTAACACATTTATTTGAGCAAAGCTTTCGTGAGCTACGGAAAGAACAAATCAACAACCATATCAATGGACAACAGGGAAGAGAAGGTTGACAGCAGACAAGATATCATCAGTACTGATGGACTGGATGTCAAAGAGAGGCTGAGTGACAGGGTTATGTTGAAAGAGACCAGATGAAGATTGGAGAAGAAAAAAACCTCAGCAACAGAGGATGAATGACTGATAAGCATTTTGTTTGAAAGAGTTAACTAGGTTGCAAACGCGAAAAACAAATGTCTTCCAAAATGTTTCTAGGCAAAGGATATAATACATTAATATGACAAATATTTGTTTTTAAATCTAAATGTTATGCCCTTTTAAGATAATGCCAGACATCTCATTCAATCCCATTTTTATGCTTATCTCCATGTATCGGGAAGCTGACATCCCATAAAACAATTGTAATTTCAGTATTATTAGCATGATAAACTCTAAAGTTCCCTGGAGTCATAAAGGCACTGAAAGCAATTATCATGAAAGATTGCTTTAACAGCTAGGTTTCTGGTCTCAGCGAAGGGCCCAATCCTGAAAACACTTTTTACAAGCATGGTGCTTGCTACTAGAGCTGGTTGGGAAATAATTTTCTAACTAAACATTTTGTCATTGGAAAATGGCTACTCGCTGAAAACAACTGTTCAGAGGAAAGGGTCAGTTTTGACTAGTCCCCTGATTTGAAAAAAAAAATTGAAAAAAGTTTTGAAATAGTCAAAATATCCCGCTTTGACAAATTTCAACTGAAAAATCTCATTTTTTTGGTTCAACATGACTTTTTCAAAATTTTTGTTAATTTATACTTAAAAGGTCAAAAAGGTCAAAACCAAAATGAAATGTTTTGATTTCACCTGATTAAAAAGGTTTTTCAGATTATAGGTTCATGAAATTTTGACTTTGTCCTGATTTGAGGCCAGGAAATTTTTTTGAAATCTGAAATTCTGATGGGAAGATCATTTTCCTCCCAGGTCTACTCTTACTATGCCTTAAATCAATGAGATTACTCACAGTAATAAGCATTATGCATGGTGGTGTTTTAGGATTGGTTCCTATATACAGAGATCATTTGGTGCCTCAACAGATTTCTCACAGTCTTTCAGGAATAGCCCTTTCACTGGAAAACTTCTCCAGTCACTGCTTAGCTTGGCTAAGGAAACTTGGGCTGTTTTTTGTGTGTTTTACACAAATATACATCAGAGTTCCTATGGTACATCCCTTACCATTGCAACACACGACTGTTTCTGTGGCAAGGTTTCAGATGCCAGGGCTCAGCAGAGACACAGAACTATTCTGCTGACTTGCCCTGGAAGGCAGATCAAGGGAGTTGTGTTAAGTCAAATCTAGGAGAATAAAGGGTCGAGAGTGTCTCTAAGAGAAAGGAGAAACAGGGATGAGGGCTAGAGGCAGCCAAGCTCAGTAGGAGGTTTGGGCTGAGATCTGTTTATTGAAGTTAATATTGAAATCCAAGTTCAGGAAGGAGTATGTTTGGACCTGATGCAGTGCCCATACAGCTTACAGTTTCCATTTCTCTTTGTGGTAGCTTTTTACATATTCAGGGGGATGGGCGGGGAACAGGGATATTTTATTAAGTAGAGAGAGGTACAAACCAGAATCTCTTATGCATCTCTCTGTGCCCCTTTCCAATTTGGTGGGATCAAATGAAAACCATCTCCACATCACCCCTGGGTTTGCAAACCTGTGGAGATTTGCCATATCCACCACTTAGTGCTGGGGTGGCATAGGAGGGTGAGAAAGTGAAGGGTGTGGAGTATGACCATTCACAGATGTTTCCTAGGCATGGTTCAGAGACAGACTGGAGGCTCATGGGGTTGGGCCTAATGGTGAGGCCCACAGGGCCAGGGGTGGATGGAGAGCACCCTCCTGCAGGAGCTGCTTGAGGAAAGCCTGGGAGGCGGGTGGTAAGGCTGCCCTCACCACCTGGAGTATACTCTGGAAGACGTGAGGGATGGAGTGCCCCAGGTGCCGGTGGAGCACCAGGGGTCTACCCTGTCCCTTGAGTTGTAGTCCAGGAGGTCTCCGATCCTGTCGTACCAGCCAGGACCAACCTCCGGCATATTGCGTGGGACGGCACCAACCACACAGATCGAGGTTGTGTAGCACGGGCTCCGTGAGGAGATCTTCCCTCTTGGTGGCCGCTGCAGACCTGGTCACCGAGACCAGCTTCCAGGTCCTGAGGAGATCCTGGTAGAAGACCAGCAGTTTGAAGAGGTCTCATGGGAGACCCCTCAGATGGAGGTAGAAGAACTGCCAGTTGTATCGGAGCTCTTGGAGGTGGCAGAGGAAGGTGTGCACCAGCACGTTCCAGGCTGGCTACCTGCACCATAAAGGAGTCTCTGCAGGGCCTGGAGGCGGAAGACATGGACTTGACTGAAGAGGCAAAGCAGGTTGGAGCACTTCCAAGGGACTGAAAAACACAGAGTTGGTGATTTAGTCATTGGCATTATGGTCTTTGACTCCCTTTTGACCCAATGTCTCAGTGTGGAAGTAGGGAGCATAATTCTGCTAGAGGGGAAGTTAAAAAAGGAGGTCCTAGTTACCTGTAGTCATTAATGATTCCATGGCTCTTTTCATAAGAGTGTAAGTTTTTAACTCCTGTGTCCTGACCAAATTCCAGCATGAGGAATTATATTCTAACACCCCCTTTCTCTGTCATTGTGCTTAGATGCTTTGGATGAAATCTTGGCCCCAGAGACATCAATGGAAGTTTTGCCATTCTCTTCAATAGGGCCAGGATTTCATGTATTATTTTTCTTCCCTTTCTTTCCTAAATTATTATACAGCATGTTAAACAACATTCTACCCTAAAAACAGCTGCATTTCAGTGGTAGATGGAATGAACTCTATGGATTCTGTCTTTAACTCAGAAGAGTAAGAGGAAGCTAAATTAATGTTTGCAAAGCACTTTGAGAGTCTCTGGTGAGAAGTGCAAAGTGTGATTACTAATTTATTATTTAAGAAAACAATCCCGGCCAAAGTAAAAAGCCAGTGGGTATCACTGAAAAGAGGTAAAATTAGGTCAGCTTTCTGACTTCTTGGAAATGCTTTTGGAGAGAAAATATATTTTGAAAACTAAAGTTCTGTCCTTATATTGTTTCCAGCTTTTGAAATTTCAGATCTTTTCAACCAACACCACTGGAGAGAGAGATTTGAAGTCTGGTCAAGATTGTCCTCTGTTCTATGCTTATGTAATTAGGGTTAGCTTCATTAAAGTCAATGGTGTCACATAGTATAAAATCCCATGTCAGAGAAGAATTTTTGTGATTGAAAAGATGAAAGGTGCTACCTCCAAATTATTGGTTAGATGAGCAATTCACACTGACATCTGTATTAATGGTGCTCAATGGATTAATTAGGGTCTGTCACTGCAGTACGTTCAGTACTTTCTCGCACATACTAAAATTGTTCTGGGCTCCATCAGTGTGCATCCCATGGAACACACTATTCCTAATTCATTTTCCCATGTGTGATTTAAAAGAACACTTTAATTTTATAGCTCCTATTGGCAAAATGCTTCCAGACACTCCTGACTGGCTCCAGACTAATTAGAGACTTTTTCCCTTGCCTAATTGAGCATGGAGCCATTCTTGTTTTCTTAGGATGCATATTTAAGTCCACAGAATGTCTGGCAACAAATGTATGAGACGTATTGAATTATCATTGGGAGATATGAATACCTTTTGAACAAGAGGTAGCAAGGGAAAATAAATATTGCACTCATGTCCTGCTCAGGTGTGTCTACCCCTGAAAAAAACTGAGCTTAAGATTTGTACCTTAAAATAGCTTCAGATATTACAGATGGGAAGTGCACAAAAATTGTAACTGTCTGGTTATCTTAAAAAACAATGATAAGAAAATGAAAGGAAATTGATTGGGGGTAGGGAGGAAGGGGACCTTGTAAAGTTGGCCTGACACTTGCCAGGTGAAATAAGTGGTTATGTCAACCAGCTCGCTATAACCATGGAGAAAAGTGTAGGCCCTTGCTATCACAACTTATCCCACAGTCATATTAAGTTTTATAAATCAAGGTGGTTGTTCATGAGCATGAATGTTGAAAGAAAGAAGGCATCATAGTAGATGTCCCCTTAGAGGGTGGCCACATAATGCAGTGTACATGAACTCCTTTTATTGTTTACACAGGATTTAATTTCACTATCCTCAAACCACCATGGCATTACCCATGTCCTACTTTCAAATGTGTGTGAAATGTCACGTGGAAATGTCCTGTAAAAAAAACACAATTCTGCATTGGCCAAGAGGTGACTTAATGGGAACATTCCATTTCTAGGATACCCTAAATGAGAGAGACAATCCAACACCTCTGAGAGTAATTGAACTGGCAGTCACTGAAAAATCACAATTTTATATATTTAAAAAGGATAATGCTTATTAAAATGAAGACTTACATTTAAAACACTAATGTAAAGTAGCTTTTTACATTAAGCCTCTCAATATTTAGATACTGTATTTGGTGTGAAGAATTAGAGAGGGGGCACAGTTATAATAATGGGTGACAGAAGAATTGTAAATAATGAGTTGGAGCCAGTGAAAGCTAATGGAAGATAAATACAGTTCAGGGATAACTACTTCTATTCCTCTAATTTTCATGATGCGCCTTGGGTACTCTAGGAATTAATGCCACATCTGGCAGTACTCAGGGATTTTCTCCATACTTATAATACTCTGCACATATCTACAAAAAGTCTTAGATCAAGGGAAAAACAACAGACAATGAAGTTCAAAACAAATAACTGCAGAATAATAAAGACTGAGTCTTTATTTCATACGTCAGTGTCATGAAACATGAGAAAAGGAAGGAGTGACGGAAGTCCTAAGAAAAGCAGAGCCACAGCATTACTGAAGGATGCACATTAGAAAGTTGGAAAATGAATCTCAGTACATGGAATGGTGACTGTGAGAGTTTGAAAATAACTCTGGCCTTGAAACTCACAAGTGCAGAGAAAACAATGGCAACTTTTGTCAGACTGAAGCTGGTGCAGCCAGAGGAACATAAAAGATGTAAGTAAATCAAAACGCAATTTAACTGAAAGGAGAGCAGAGAATGCAGCCAACAGTAGTACAAGTCATAACAGCACTAGCAACAGCCTAGGCAGCAGATCTGGTTAACATTAAGGGAAGTATAAGTAACACTTATTAAATGAAGACCTATTTCAGAGGATGCTTACTTCCCCTGGACATCGTGTTCTTTTTCAACGTACATGTCCCTTTTTGTGGCTAAGGCTACTGGTAGTCACCTATGACACCAACTTAAAATGATCCACCACTCCCAAGTGGCTAGCAGCAAAATCTTCTACCAAAAATGAGAGAGATCCACAGCAAAAAAGGCTATGTGGCTTTCATCATCCTGTTATGAAGACATTGATTGTGAAAGCTAGACAGATTCACAGGAAGGTTCCTGAATCACTAGTGAAACTTGCCAAATGTGCCTTTTTGCTTATGTTGGGCCCAGTCCGATAAAGTGCTGAGAACCCTCAAAACCCACTAGAGCCAATCAGAGTTAAGGGTACCACACATCTCAAAGGATTGGACTACTCCCTACTGAGCAATTAGGTGTAGTCCCTGACCATGCTAAGAATGAAACTCAGCCACTCTCACATATGGACCAGTGTTTGTAGTTATAAGGTCCCAGGTGTGATTCTCCTCTCTCAGCACTGTTTATTAAAAGTAACCATCACAATGAACTAGTATGAGAGGAGAAGCAGGCCCCTAATGTTTAAAAGACTTAACACTTAGCAAGAGACTAAATTTGTAATGCTGTACAGTATTTTTCCCTTTTTTTTTTTAGACAGCCATACAACTGTGGCCACTTTCCTCAGCAGACACAACCAGTTGTGCCCTAAAGAAGACAAAGTACCAGCATGATGTCCTCAGAAGAATCCTTAGGGGCTAAAATGGCCTTTCAACTGACTCTTATTAGCCCGCTCATTGTAGTTTGAGGACTTCTTGCTGCTTTCTTCAGCTATTCCTGATTGCACTAAATTACCTTTCATTTACAATGACTACAAGGATCAAACCTTTTCTTTTCCTTCTTTTCTAAAGGCTCAGCACTGTAGTCAGTACTGATGAGTCCATATGGATCCTGCCTTTTAATGACAGAAATCAGATGGAAGCTGTGGAAGAGATCTGAATGTGTCGTGAGCCTCATTAACAGCAGCTGAAGTTTAGGAGTTCCTAATATTTGTGCCCCACGCTGTAGGGGCACTTGGCCTTGTTCTCATTCTTTCTTGCTTTCGCTGTCTTTAATCCTGAGCATTGTATTTATCATATAAGATATCTTTAACAAGAGTTAATATCTGATTAAACTCTATGCACAAGCAAAAAATGACAGTGCCAAGAGCTAACTAGCCTTTTCCTCCCTTGAACTGCCTCACTCTTAAATCTCTGTGCTATTGCTACCATCTTTTTTTTTAAATCAGCAGGAGGGGTGACTGTTGAGCCTTTTCCAGCTGTTAAGTATGATATCTCTGAATCACCCTGTGCCTTCCAACCTGGAAAGTGAAAGAGCAGGTTTGGCAATTAAACCCCTTGTAATGCATTGTAGAACACTATACAAAGTTCTTGTATAATGGCAATTATATAAGATAGACAAGATTTTGAGACCATACCCTACATAACTAGGACTTCTTACCCACGCATAATTGCTTTTGTGTAACTGTGATAAAGGAACATAACATTTAAACTCTGCTCCCAAGTTAATAAATTTTACAACAACCTAATTTTTCTGGGACTAATTGATCTTGAGCAATGCCTGCGTGTCCCACAAAGGAAAATGTTTTAATATCATTGGTGAAAAAATTAAAATAACTATTTATTCCCTCTTTCTGAAAGAATTCAAGCCTTCATTCTGATTCTAAAAAGATGCACTCCTTATCCAATCAGGGCACAAACCCACTACCATGTGACTTACGTGACCAATCACAACTAACCAACATAGCTCATTTGGAGTAGTCAACAGTCCCGCTGAATTGTTTGTGATCAGTCCATAGAGTAAGGAAATGAACCCTCCCCCACCACCCCACACATACATACACATGTTCCTTGAGTAAATTCAAGTAATAAATAAATTAGAGGAAGTCATGATCTGCTTGCAAGTAGGAAGAGGCTACATTAATTAAATGATTCAGTCCCCCTCCTTACAACTTTTACTATAGAATCACTATGGTAGCTCCATAATCCCAGATAACAATGGGACTGGGTCACATTTAAAACGCTCCAGTGTTAGTGAAATAAATAGATGACTAAGGATCTTAGCATTGTACAAAGAGATGAAATTAATTGGATTTTAATGTACCGACATCTACTCAACTTAAAATTTCATAGCTAAGTGAACTGCTGTATCTCTATGCATCATTATTATAAATCTTTCAGATAGTTTTATGGGAGTTTAGACTTTGATTCTTTAATCCTGAGTTGTTATTAATTATTTCATTTGCCTTTGTCAGAACTGCTGTTAAATCGGAGAACTGTGAAAATCATCTGTCAAAGCAGAGGTACAAGATGTCTACTGTTAATATCTCCTTGGCCTTTAATCCTGTTTTTCTGGTTTGTGTGAGCATTGGCAGTTAACTCAGGTTTCAATCAAACCTAGACAAGTAAGATTTTTTTTCTGCCCTCCAGACAGCTAGTCAGACAATCAGTGATTTTTTTTCACACTACTCACAAACTCATTTAGACCTTTGTCCAGACTAGATGAGGCACAGCAAGGACCAGAACATGCTGTTCTTAGTGCAAGATATTTTTCACAGACTGAAATGCGTGGATTATTGAGACATTATTTTTCAGTTCATCTGGAAATTGTATCAAATTAGTTTTCTACTGCACAATTTTATTGCTTAAAGAAATGAAAATATTCAACTCTGGTCTATTGAACAAATGAATATGCTAATGTTTCATAATATTTAGAGTGGCATCAACCAATTTAAATCAAACACAAAACACCAAAAATTTGCAAGTTTAATTACTACTGGTCTATGTGTTCCCCTAGCAAATCTACATCAATCTAAGAAATAAATGTATTATCTGTTATGTCACTGTGTGTGCAAGGTACCAAAGAAACAACTGAAGCTGAATAGAACAATTAGTGATAGGATCAGATCTCATTGACCATAAGCAAATCTAGAGTAATTCCATTATACAAATTATTAATTATCTATTTGTATTGCAGTAGTGCCTAGAGCCCTCAATCAGGAATTGGGGCCTCATTGTGCTAGACATTGTACAAATCTAGTAAAAAGACAGTCATTGTCCCAAAGAGCTGACAATCTTGGTAAATGACAAGACACAACAGATGGATGAAACAAACGTGGATGGGGAGGAGGAGGTCGTAATGGTATTATGAGCATTGAGAAGTTCTTCTGGAGTCACACCAGTGGAAATGAGATCACAATCTGGCCAACAGAGTTCATGCAGTGCAATCAAATCCTTTTTGACAAATCTTATCTGAAAAAGGATAGACCGTTTAACCCTTTGTCACACAGATAAGCATGTATTAGCTCAAATAGCCTGATGGAAATTAATGAGAGAAATGCTGGCCCCATGGAAATCAATGGCAAAACTCCCATTGACGTCAACAGAACCAGGATTTCACCCAGCATGACTACTTGCATGAGTAAATGTTCACCAGGGTAAGGGCTCCACAATCTGTCCTCAAGAAATTTAACTATAAAGTATAACAAATCTTAGGTGCAGAATCCTTAGCTAAAATGTAAGAAATCCACTATCTGTAATTCTCCAATAATTTCTCTCCCTCATAAGTCTGCTTCAATGTAGGTGCACCCTTATAAGACTAGTGTCTCTTAAAAGGGCCTTCAATTGATGCCGACAATGACTTGCCCGCCCGCCTCCCCCCCCCCCCCCAGCAAACCAAGAGACTCTTTTGTTGCACTCATTAGAAATGGCGATGAAGTCTATTGAGTCACTCTAACATCATCTCAGGATACCTGATGCTTTGGCATTTCAAATGTCATATGGGTCAAGATGTAATCTCTAATTGTCAGTCACAGAGCGAGACATGGAAATAGTGAAAGGAGAAAAAAAAAACCCTGTAGATATAACTTAAGCTTATCATTGCACTTCTGAAAGAATGGAAAACCTAACTTCCCTACATGAAAGCTTCCATAGTAATGTTCGTTACTGAAAGGCATAAGAGGTTTTTTTCTGCCTTTTCTCCAAGATTTCTCATGTATTCTCTTCTTTCATCCTTTATATGACAAGATGGGGGCATAGTTTGAATAGTAGTCTCATTTGTGGCTCCTAGACATAAATTCAAGTGTATAGTTATGGAGGGGGGCGGGGATTTCAATCATAAGTTTTTGGAGTTTTTTTTTAAAAACGTGAACATGGGACCTGACGATGATCTATTTGTATTTGTCTGTCTGCACCCCCTGTATCACAAAATCCCTTGTCAATATCACAGTCCTAGTGAACTACCTACTCTGAGGACAAAATTCCACCATCTACGAAAGGGGAAACCTCAGCTCTACGTTGGGGTAGCGAAAAGGACTTACCAAGGGTCAAGGCTCAGTGATTCTAGAATGCCAGCAAAGCAGGGCCACTATGTGAGTCATAATAATTATACAGATGGTAGTTAAATGTACTTGTAGCTGTAGTAGCCCAAGGTAATCCATTCTGTTCTCAGGCAAAGCAATGAGGCCCCTGAAATTAAAAGCAGATTTAATAATTATGCATCTATACAGCTATCACAGCGACTACACTGCAAGCTATAATCCTTGCTATAATGGTGCTGGCTGATGTTAACAATGAGAAGTAGATCGGAAGAGAGGAAGGAATTTTCCAATCTTGCGCTTGCATCTCAGCTGTAGTTATATACAGACTGAGAGCCATTCGGTCTTTTCCCAAAGGGAGATGCTTCATGGGACATATCTGTCTTGCTGCGCGTGGAGTAATAGGGATTGGGAGCTTTGAGAAGGTACTTGTACAATATATGTCAAAATCTGAATTTATGAAGACGTGTGGCATGTTGCAGTATTGCATAATATGTGTCTGAGGATTTTAAATGTATGTCACAAGATGGATTTTCTACATCATGTGCCAAATCTTGAGTTTCATACTCCCTTTGGACTTAGGACTCCACAGGAAATTGCCTCAATAAGAACTGTGTAACAAGTGACTAAGGGCCTCAGGATTTGGCCCCATGAAAACTGGCCTATTTCCCTACTGTATTTTGTAGAGGTGGTATTTTTGGTTAAATATTTGGGCTGCATTAGGAAAGCAACAAGGTCTTGAAGTGGCTGACCTAATGGTTCTCTATTTCAGTGATTTCAAACTGCGGGTTGCAACCCAGTACTGGGTCATGGAACATAAGGCGCTGGGTTGCAGAGGCTCTGGTCAGCACTGTCGACCAGGCCATTAAAAGTCCCGGTGGCTGTGCTGCCCGGCTAAGGCAGGCTAGTCACTACCTGTTCTGACACCACACTGTGCCCTGGAAGCGGCCAGCAGCAGGTCTAGCTCCTAGGCGGTGGGGCTACGGGGCTCCACACACTGCCCCCACCCTGAGCACCGACTCCAAGCACTGACTGGAACTGGACCTGCTGCAGGCTGCTTCCAGGGTGCAGCGCGGTCCATGGCGTCAGGACAGGCAGGAAGCCTGCCTTAGTACCCCCCGCTGCACCACTGACCAGGAGCCGCCCAAGGTAAGCCTGCGCCCCAATCCCCTGCCCCAGGCCTGAGCCCCCCCAAACCCAGAGCCCCTTCCTGCACCCCAAACCCCTCATTCCCAGCTCCACCCAAGAACCTGCACCCCAGCCCAGAGCCCTGACCCCTTCCTGTACCCCAACCCCCTGCCCCAGCTCTGAGCCCCCCCAAACCCAGAGCCCCCTCCTGTACCCCAACCCCCCCTGAACCTGGAGTCCCCTCCTGCACCCTTCATCCCCAGCCCCACCTCAGAGCCTGCACCCCCAGCCCAGAGCCCTGACCCCCTCCTGCACCCCAAACCTGTGCCCCAGCCCTGAGCCCCCTCCTGTACCCCAAACCCTTCATCCCCAGCCCCACCCCAGAACCCTGCACCCTCAGCCCAGAGCCCTGACCCCCGCCCACACCTCAACCCCCTGCCCCAGCCCTGAGCCCCTCCCACGCCCTAAACACCTCATCCCCAGCTCTGTTGGGTTGCGGGCATCAACAATTTTCTTCAAGTGGGTTGCCAGAAAAAAAGTTTGAAAACCACTGCTCTATTTGGTGATTTGTGTTACTAGGTGAAAAAGCTGCTCTGAGTTCCAGACACAGTCACTTGTTCCTATCAAGAGGCAGTGATGGGGTATAGGAACACTATAGGCAGCCAGATCATTTGTTGAATGTCTCATGGCCTTTGAATATGACAAATAGGATTCACACTGATTAGCACTAAAGGAAGTCACACTTTTCCCACCTCTGCTGGAAGGAAGTTCACTGTGATTCTGGGTCTTGAATGGTGGGAGTCATTAACTGAGGAAAAATGAAAGAAAAGTAATATGTATCCATGGATATCAGAAGAAATCCTGACCCTATTAAAATCAATGGCAAAACTCCCATTAATTTGAGTGGGACCAGGATTTTTCCCATAGTTTTACAGATTAGAACAGTACTGGAAACTGAAATAATGAGAGATTATCTCCCTTCTCTGTTAGTTTCTTGTAATATTTCATCTTTATTTTATCAATTAAAAAAATCTAAAATAGGGATGGGCTGAAACCAAAGCTCATGTTTGAACATCCCTATATTTTATGAATTTCAGACTCTGAACCCAAATCCAAGCCTCAAGGCAAGCGCCCTATCTGTAATGGGATGAACCGAAACCCTGGATCTGAAACACCTTCTCCACATGCTGCATGTAATTTACGAGGTTCAAAATCCAGATTCTGAATTGAATTTTGTTGCTCAGGCACATCTCTAATCAGAAACCAAAGTCTTTTATTCAGTCTGAGGTATATATTCAAATTTAAGCAAGGATGCTGTTTATAGCTTTGATCATCTCAGTAAGCACATTATCAAGGACACTGAACTAAGTTCATATGTTAAGGCTTTATCCACTGACTTTGTTGGAGTTACAACAGAGATTAATTTGGTCCTTGGTCTTTTGTTGAAAAAAGAAATGCAAGAACCAAAGGAAAGATTTTTTTGTTTGTTAATAAATGTATTTTTCCCCTGAGATTACTGGCTGCAACATGCAGAACTTTGCAATAAATGTATCTTTACAATACAATAATAACCTAAACATCTGGTTTTCTTTTCAAGAAACACATTTAAGCACTGTGGCTAACACTGTGGCTGTTTTAGAGAGAAAGGGCCAGATTTTCCAAAGAATTCATCTCCCATTCAGGGAGAAGTGAAATGGCGAGTTTTTCAAAAGCGTTCAACAGTTAGCAGCAACCATGTCTGCTGGGGTGCTGAGCAGTTTTGAAAATCTGTCCACTTGACAGAAATTCCTGAATCATTTTAGTGAAAAATACTCTTTTTCTATCCATACCTTTCCAAACTCTGTGCCATTTATGATTCTAATAGTCTCTCCTTGCTTTGGACAGCCTGCCTTATACTAAAATTAAGATTCAATATCAAGCCTTCCTCTCCGTAAATCTTGACACTGAACTCAGGAGAAATCGATTTCTCCTGATAATTATGTACGTGCTTTGGTTTGGCTAATCACATTCTAAAGATAGATCTGCATTATGTTAATTCTTAATAATAAACTGTCACTGGAGTCATCAGAAACCAGAGAGAAGGACGTTCTGTATGCATAACCTCTAGAAATTATCATCATTGGCCTAGGTAGGACTTTCTCAGAGATTCATATATTAAAGAACATATTTATTATTATTTGTATTAGAGTAGTGCCTAAAGGCATCAAATGAGATCAGGTCCCATTATACTAGGTGATGTATAAATATATAGTAAGAGATAATCCCTGCCTAGGAGGTTTACAATTTAAATAGGCAAGATAAGCAAAAGGTTTTACCTTTTAGGGTACATCTTCATAGCTAGTGGCAGCCTGTGGCAATGAGTCTCACAGGCCGGGTCAACAGGCTCAGGCTATGGCTCTAAAAATAGCTATGTAGACATTGCACCTCGGGTCTTAGCTCAGGCTTTGAAGCCCCCCACCTCAATAGTCTTCAGACCCTAAGCTTCACAGTCTGCACAGCTATTTTTAGTGCTGGAGCATGAGCCCCATGAGCTTGAGTCTCTCAATCTAGCCCCTCAGACTTGCTGCAGTGGGCTCCCACTCCCTGTATGGATGTGCCTTAAGAGGAAGCAGGGTCAGTGCACCAGTGATCATCAGCTGCCTCCCAACTGGGTTTAAAATACGGATCTGGGCCCTCAAGGGAGAGGCACCTGGTGAGAGAGGGTTACTGTAGAGCACAGACAGTCAGTCAGGGCCAGTGAGAGCTGCCAGAGACCAGAGGGATAGTGGAAAGTCCTGGAAGGAAGTTGTGGTTGGTTTGTGGGAGAAGGCTGAAGGCCAAAGAGCAGCAAGAAGCATTTGTCAGCTGACTTCCCTGAGCCAGAGGGCCAGATCTAGAGGGCTGAAGGCCAGAGAGCAGCAGAGGGAGTTGCTTGCTGACATCTAAGATGGAGAGCCAAAACCAAGGGTCAAAAAAGGCAGAAAGCAAGGGAACAGCCTAGGGGCTTCCCATGAGCACCCATGAGCTGGACCGAGGGGAACAGGGAGAAGGCCAGGGGAACAGAGGGATGCTCCCCCAGATCTTCCAGAAGAGAGGCTGTGGCGGTTTCTGCTGAGAAGACTGGAGTTCCTTTCTGACTGAAGCGGCTGGAGTGTCTGTCCTGGCAGAGGTACGGAAGAGGAACAACTAAGAGCCTAGGTGTAGTGGAAGACATCAGAGTATGGTATGGTATGGTATGGTATGGAAGGACTCCCAGCAGTGAGGCTACTTTGAGTGCCTGTAGGGAAGAGCAGGGTTCTTAATAAGGTCTGCTCTAGAGTAAGAAGAGCTGTGCCTAATTGGTGGCCTGTGGGAAATGGATTATGGTGGGAACTTCTTGTTGGGGATTATTTGATCTACTTTTTGGTAATTAACAGGCCCCAAGGAGGGGGAATCATTAAGGCAAGAGAGTTGTGTGGTTATTGAGGACTCTGAAAGGGAAAACTGGGGTGGCTAATGCAGGAGCTTCAGGAACTTTAGGTAGGGCTGCTCTATTCCAGGTGGAAGAAAGGAAGGAATATTATCCCCACTTTACAGATGGAGAAATGAAGCAGAGAGATTAAGAGTAAAATTTTCAAAAGCCAAATTTTAAAAGGTATTTAGGTGTCTAAATATGCAGATAGGTGACTAGAGGGATTTTCAAGAGGGCCCAGGCACCTAGCCACTTCTGAAAATCCCATTTGGCACCTAGTGACATCTTTAGGTGCCTAAATACCTTTAAAAATCTGGCCCTAAATGACTTAGATGGTGTGACAGAGTGCTGGGCAACAGCAGCTGAGCCAGCCCTCTGGTCACTGCACCTCTACTTAATTACTGTAGAGCAGACCTGATTAAGAAGAGCTGTGCCTAACTGATGGGTTGAGGAGAACTAAGATGCTAATTAGGCCATTAGGCAGGGCATACAAAAGGTACAGGAAGGAAGTGGGAAAGGAAGTATGAGAGATCTAGATCCATCACTCTTCCCTGCCTGCCTCCAGAGCTGAGGGCTCCCTAGGACTATAGGGGTTAGGCTGTATAGTGAATAAGGATGGTGGATATTAATATTGTAAATAAACTGCACCAGGTATTTTACCAACAAAAAGGGCTCTGAGCTGTTTGTATGCTTGAGCAGAGGCAGGAGGAAGTGGGCCCTACCACAGAGGGCTAAATCCATTTTCAAAAGTGACTGAGAACTTAAGAGCCATTGACTTTCAGTAACACATGGACTCCTAAGGGTATGTCTACAGGCTGGCCCATGCCAGCTGACTTGGGCTTGCAGGGCTCAGGCTAAGGGGCTGTTTAACTGCAAGGTGGACATTTGGGTCAGACTGCAGCCTGGGCTCTGGGGCCCTCCCATCTCACAGGGCTTCTAGCACTGTGAGCCTGAGTCAGCTGGCATGAGATAGCTGTGGGTTTTTAATTGCAGTGTAGACACACCTTAAGTGCCTAAATCACTTTTGAAAATGGGACTTAGGCCTTGCAATACTGAACTCAGCAATGGTTAAATACCTTTAAAGATGTGGACCTTAATCTCATTGAAAGTCAATTGGACTTAGACATCTAAGTGCCTAAGTCACCTTTGAAAACGGTCCTTTTGAAAATGTTACCTTTAGTGATTTGCCCAGGGTCACACAGGGAATCAATGCAAGAGCCAGGAGTTGCATCCACAGCTCCTGCATCTGAGTCCAATACCATAACCACAAAACCATCCTAATTTTTTTAGAGTCCAACTGCATTTTAAAAACATATCAAAGTTCTGGTCTTAGATATTTTAAATCTAAATCTAGGGACCGAATGGCTCGGCAGCAGTTCTGCAGAAAAGGACCGAGGGGTTACAGTGGAATAGAAGCTGGATATGAGTCACCAGTGTGCTGTTGTTGCCAAGAACGCCAATGGCATTTTGGGATGTATAAGTAGGGGCATTGCCAGCAGATAAAGGGATGTGATCGTTCCCGTCTATTCGACATTGGTGAGGCCTCATCTCGAGAACTGTGTCCAGTTTTGGGCCCCACACTACAAGAAGGATGTGGAAAAATTGGAAAGAGTCCAGTGGAGGGCAACAAAAATGATTAGGGGACTGGAACACATGACTTATGAGGAGAAGCTGAGGGAACTGGGATTGTTTAGTCTGCGGAAGAGAAGAATGAGGGGGGCTCTGATAGTTGCTTTCAACTACCTGAAAGTGGGTTCCAAAGAGGATGGATCTAGACTGTTCTCAGTGGTAGCTGATGACAGAACAAGGAGTAATGGTCTCAAGTTGCAGTGGGGGAGGTTTAGGTTGGATATTAGGAAAAACTCTTTCACTAGGAGGGTGGTGAAACACTGGAATGCGTTACCTGGGGAGGTGGTGGAGGTATCTCCTTCCTTAGATATTTTTAAGGTCAGGCTTGACATAGCCCTGGCTGGAATGATTTAGTTGGGGATTGGTCCTGCTTTGAGCAGGGGGTTGGACTAGATGACCTCCTGAGGTCCCTTCGAACTCTGATATTCTATGAAATTGTGCATCAAAGATAAATAATGATAGCAGCCAGAATGCAAATGCTGTATCTGAAGAGAATAACGCCCTTCTGAAGGCAGGAGAAATTGTCAAAGTTAAATAAAAAATTAAGAAGCCATTCTATGGGCTGCAGAGAAGTTAGACTGTGAGACAGTCCTTAGGGTCAAGAAATTTTAGAATCATTTTGACTGAAATAGTAATCTGATTCTGCTTCCCCAGAAAACACTTATCCTGTGGTGAAATATATTGCCATTGTACATGAACACCCGTACCTCTCATTTAAAAGCAGAAAAATATTTTCCTCTCAACTGTCCTTATTAAAACAACTCCAGTGATTAACTATGGAACTTGCTTAAGCCTTATCATCTAATAACAAATCGGCAGCAAAGACAGCAGACTATCTCTGTTTGGTTTGGTTGTTTCCAAGCCAATAAACAATTGATGCATATTAGTGACTCAAAATGAAGATTTATATGCTCTTAAACATCAAAACAACGGCTGTAGTTGCAAGTAGTGCATTTAACAAATATTTATCTCACTTAAGGCCTTGGAATCTAGAAGATGGGGTTATTTTAGTACTGAAATGCCAAATAAAAATATGGATAACATTAATGAAGAATATGGCTACTACTAGATTCCCTCTCTGCCTTCACCGGGCCTCCCTCCATGGTTGCATTCATGGGGCATGGAATCTGCCATTTCTTATATTCTCTATGTTAGGATTCTTTGCTATCTTATTGACCTTGCCTGTCAAAATGAAAGATAAAGTACAGTTCTGTATTATGGGACAATGCTTTTGTTCTCATAACCAATTTACTGCCATATACTGTACAGTACTTTGGAAGTCAGACATGCAGTGCTTACTACTGGCAGGAGTATTATATCCCAACCTGCCGAAATGTGTCATTATCTCTGTGCCAAAATCCAGTTACAATTAAAGAAGAGCCAGAAACAAAACACCAGATCCAAACACTGCTGGACTTTGAGGAGGATTCAGTATTGTTATCTCTACCCCTGTCATGGGTCAAGCCAAAACCCTGGATGCAAACACCTGTCGTCTCCAGAGCTGGAATTAAAAATCTGGATCTGAAATTTGAAAAGCTGGCCTATCATTACTTCCAATGAGGTCGTTCCATAAAATATCACCAGCATTCCTATTAAGGAGTGAGGAACCAGTTGTAAAAAAGAAACCTGTACCTATCCAACAAAGCTTGGATTTAGTCAAACTCAAACTTACTTTCAGAGTGAAAAGGTTTGCTAAGTTGTGTATGTATTTCTACACTTCTTGACTTTACCTGGGAAAAAAAGATACTGAGATGAGTGACATGATGATTTCAGGGTACTTATATGGCCCTCATCTTCATAATATCTGAGTGCTTATTCCTATCCCAGTCCAAACCAGGACAGCATGAGTCTCTGTCCCCAGACAAAAGGGATATTTTGAACAAGCATCTGAACTTTTGGATGTTACTTAGATCAACCCTGCAAACTTTCTCCTCTTGAATAAATAAGCTCAGAATCATATTTTTGTTGCATGACTTAAGGATGACCCTGGTTAGCTTTGACTAATGTGATCCTCAGTCAAATAGGATATTGCTAGAGAAATTCCTGGCTTAGTTAATATCAGCAAGCAGTTCTTCTGGACTTTATTCGGAAGTCCAGATACAATCATATCATTGTTTATACACACTTCTTGAAACTCCATAACATTCTGAAAAATCTAGCAATTTACGCATTAATCAAACAGAACTAAAGATCTTTCACAGTACATAGGCATTATCAAACATTTATTAGTTGCACTATTTATTGTAAACAAATGTTATTTTTTGTTCTGTCACAAAATATCATTAATTTTATATTTAAATATTTTAAAAACTAAATTGCTTTATAATATGCATGTTAGAGGTACATTCTTACCCTGTGTTATAGAGCGAGGTAGAAGAACCTGTATTCAGGCATAAAAATCTCTCTCTCACTTTCACCATCTGCAAAATGAGGATAATATTTACCTACAACAGATCCACAGGAGATTTGCAATGATTGATGTTTGTACATGGCTTTGAAAATGTAAAATACTTTATCAATAAAAGTGCTAAGTATTGAGGTAAATATTTTAAAAAATGGGCACCTAAAGACAGGCATCTAAATGTACTGTCATCTTCCATTGGGCACCCAAGTTTTAAATTTTTGCCCTATTAGATCATTTTAATATTATTTTAGTGAAAACATTCTTGTATGGTCTTCCCTCCTTCTCCCTCCCACCCCCAAATTGCTTGCAAATGTCAATGCAAACACTGTGGTAATGTTATTATTAAAGTCATAATGTAGGGGGAGACTTTGGCAAAGCAGTAAACCACTATGGCTTATTGCTAAAAGCAGCCAAGACAGCAGGCTGTAAATTGGCCATTCAGCAGTCTCAGTTTAACCAAGGCAGGAGGGGAGGTGGGGGGGGTTTGGGTGCCACAGAAAGGGCAGCTTGACCCCACATCCTTCCTGATAAGAATTGTGTTGAAGTTGCTGATACATGCATCTTTGAAGAGCAGGATGTGCCCTAGGAATGTCTATTGGGGCCTCAAGGCTGCAAACTCTGGAAAAACTCATACCTGGTTAATCGAAGGAACCTCTCGCTTGACCATTGAAACTGCTTACTTAACAAGTTTGCTTTAACGGACATGTCATTCTATTACTAATGTATAAATAAGAGGGAAAAGTTTGAGGTGGGGGACTCTTCATGACTGGACTCTCCCTCTGGATGCATTTTGTGTTCCCCACTAGCAGACGGGCTGCCGTTGTGCCACTCGAGAGCCACACTCAGCTTTGATAATTATCAAGGGTTGGGGGAGTTTTACTAACCTGTTGCAGACATGTGTATAAGTGCTTGAGACTAAGTAAAGTTTAGCTTTAAGTGAAAGCACTCTTGTGTTGTCCTGTTTGTGCCAGCCATCTATCGGTTGGACGGCCATGTCTCCCCTGATTTATTTCCTGACACCACCTTGCACAGAGTAAAAGTTACCAAGAGCTTTAGGTTGAAAGAACCCCGGGTAAGAATAACAGCATTTTTGGGCCAAAATCGTCTGTGGTGTATGTCCCCTTAACTCAGAGCAAGTAAATCAGGGATAAATTTAGCTTGGTATAATTCAACATATAAAAGAAACTAACTTAAAGTTCAATAGGTAGGAGCCACAAGACAGCTCAATACTACTGTCCGGAAGTGCTGGCCACCTCCTACTGGTAGGTGGGTCACACGTGACATCTCTGGAAGAACTGTGTTTTTGGGGGGCATTCAGGGAAAGATAAAAACCAGTTATAGATTATTCTTGGGGCCCCTTTTGGGTGTGGATTGTTCATTCTCCATCATTGTACAACATTGTTTTCTCTCTTCAGGCTGATGAACTCCAACAGGGTTACACAGTCCTGTGAATGTACTGAATGTTGTAGTTGTTTTTCAGATGATACTACTTGGGTTTGTAGATGGAAAGGATATTCGGAGAATAAAGTGGCTAGATAGTCCCTGTTCCCAGATGGGCAAATGAGGGATTCTATGGATGTAGGACTTTGCTATCATGCTTTATTTCTGTATGAACTGAGAATCTCTGTGACTATGTATCCAGTCCTTCAAGTTCTCACTAGAGAGAATGGTCCATTAAAATCAATGCAACTATTGTTTATGGAGCATTTGCAGGACCATTTCCTAGGGTTGAAATTCCCGGTCTTCTGCAAATCAGATAAATTCCCTCTTTCTCTTCTTACCACTTCAAATATGAAGCTCTTTCCAATTTCAAGGACAAAATAATGTGAACAGTACACACCTGTCAAGCGACATAAGCAAACCTAGGAGGATAGATTGTGTATGTGATGAAAGGACCATAAATGTTAAAATATCTCCGCTACCTAATATGATAAACTTTTTTCCACCATCTCATTTTAAGGCTTAAATGGCTAGTCAGTTTACAACAAATAAAAGGAAACACTAATTTAAAGAGCCTAGGTTCAAACTGCAAAATTTGCTGCTGTGTGTTGGATCTGTTCCTGAATCTATGAAGTCAATGGGAGTTTTGCCATTCACGTCAATGGCAGCCAGATTAGGGCCATGGTAAAAAACACTCTGTCTTGAGATTACCATTTGAAAATGATAGCAGACTTAAATTTTGGACAACACATTCAGATGAAATATGGCAATTTTGGTCTTGGATAAATATTCATTAAAGCTGCAATTGGAACTTAATAGTCAAATAATATGAAAACATTTAATACTCCAAACAATTATATTTGAGATATTTCTTTGATTGTCTGAATTTCATTTAACATGATTTTTTTCTAGAAACTTCTGAATCAATTCTTTTAAGGATATTGCATCCTATTTCTCTTTGCATGAGGTATCTACTTATTTAAATTGCTCAGAAATTATTCAACTTGATCTTGCTAAATCATGAAAGAATTAAACATGACCTATATCACTTGGATATAGTTATGAAGCACCATCCTTGCACATCACAGAATCAATATAATAAGCAGGATGCCCAATCAATTGTATGTGCATTCAGTTTTATATCCTCATAATAATTTCATTTAATGTTAATGAAATTCTTTGCCAAAATAATTTTTTGTTTGCTGGCTTTGTAATAGAAATGACAAATCTATTTATACATAGTATTAGAGATAACAAGACTAATTACTCTTGAACAGTATTCCTTAAAAATAAGAGGCAAATAAGTGTGTATCTGGTATAATGCACTGCAGAGCTTGTGAGTGTTGTGCCTGTGTTGTGGTGCCAACTTAAAGCTCATTGAAATGCCAAACATTGCTCTTCCCTGTGCCATTGCACTTACAGATGCATGGTACCTCACAAACATCCATCAGACCTTTAGTACGTATTTTTGTATTCATGCTTTTAATAATGAATACTCCTTAATAGTTTACATCTTCATAGTATAATACAGACATTAACCAATTACTCTTTATCTAGTCTGAAGACATGACATTATTGACCTAAAACAGTGGTTCTCAACCAGGGGTATGTGTATCCCTGGGGGTATGAAGACATCTTCCGGGGGCGGGGAGGGGGGGTGGGAGAGGTACATAAATTCATCTATATATTTGCCTAGTTTTACAACAGACTACATAAAAAGCACTCGTGAAGTCAGTACAAACTAAAATTTCATACAATTACTTGTTTATACTGCTCTATATACTATACACTGAAATGTAAGTACAGTATTCATATTCCAATTGATTTATGTTATAATTATATGGTAAAAATGAGAAAGTAAGCAATTTTTCAGTAATAGCGTGTTGTGACAATTTTGTATTTTTATGTCTGATTTTGGAAGTAAGTAGTTTTTAAGTGAGGTGAAACTGGGGATACACAACACAAATCAGACACCTGAAAGGGGTACAGTCGTCTGGAAAGGTTGAGAGCCACTGCCTTAGAAATTTTAATATTCTGTATGAAATACCTGATCTGAAGCCCACTGAAGTCAGTGGAAAGACTTAGTTTTAATGGACTTTGGATCAGGCCCTAAAGCATTAATTCAGAAGAAAATCCCAATTCAGGAAGGGCACTTAAGCATGTGCTTAAGTCCCACAGAAGCCAATGCTTTCCTGAATGGGATTGTCTTAAGTAAGTGCTTACCTGCTTTTCTGAATTGGGTCCTAAGGCTTCCACCTACCAGCAGAGATACTTTAGGAACACTTTTGCTGATACAGACTAACACTGCTACCACTCTGAAACCTGTTCCCCAGGCAGTGGGTGATGGGTATTCCTGATAGCTGATGACTACACACATTGAAATGCAAGTCGTTGCATGCTTAAATTCAGTTCTGCCTGAAAATGAACTGCACTGAACAATTCACCAGTCAACACAACATTGACTGGAGAAAGGGGAAGTCCCTAGTATCACTTCAAAGTTATAGTGTCTTTCTATATGGAATATCTCAGCACAGACATGAGCACTGAACACCCCCCACTCCCATTGACTTCCTCTGGGGGTTGTGAGCCTTTTAGCACTTCTGAAGAACCAGATCAAAGGCTGAGCAACCAAAAATCTCAACATCTGGCCACTTTTGAAAATTGTGGCTGCAGTAATTTACCCTCACTAGATGGATGGCGTAAAGTAGGGAAGTAGCAGGATGCCCATCTTAACAATGGTAAACGGAGGCAGCCAGAGACAGTGACTTGGAGACAGGACAGGAACCCAGTTGCGGATCCGGTGCTTTCACCACGTGGCTGTCTTTTCCCCCGAGCGGGCTACTTTGTTGGAGCGTCCAGCATGGATCCAGCTGAGGCTCTGCCAGCCCCCGCGCCGTCCTGTACTCATCACCGGCCTGCAATCCGCCCCCCGAAGCAGCGTCAGCGGTGCCGCCTGCGTGTCCCCACCAGGCTCAGCCTCAGCCCCACCCGCGGGCTAATGACTCAGGCGGCGGGGCTCTCCCTTGACTTGCCTGGGGCCCGCCTGAACGGGCTCGCGCGTCTCCCAGTCCTGACGAGCAGCCAATGGGAAGTCTCCCCGGCCTCCCACACCCACTCCGGCTCCTTGGTGCGCGGGGGACCGCGTGGCGTCAGCCCGCGCCCCGACCAACCAGCGCCCGCCTCACCCAGCGCCCGCCGGCCTCTCCCCCACCGCCCTGCCTTTAAGAGCCCGCGAGCCGGAGCCGGGCGGCGCAGGTCCTGGAGCGGGCGCTGCTCCGAGCTGTCCGGGGCCGCCGCCAACCGTGCTCGGAGGAGGGCGTGGACAGCGCCTGGTCCCAGCCGCCCCGGAGAGCTCCGCGCGGGGGCTGAGCTACACCAGGTCCCCCAAGTGGTCCCCACCCCCTTCCCCGCAGCTTTAAGGGCTCCTTGCCCCCGGGGGCTCTGTACCCCGTGAGCCGGCATGCTGGCTTTCCTGGCGGGGCTGCTGCTCTCCCTCGCCTCCGGGGCCAGCTGGCGGGGAGTGAGGGGCCAGGAGAGCCCCCCGGGGAGCCGCTTCGTGTGCACCTCCCTGCCGCTGGACGCTGCCCCCTCAGGCTGCCCGCTGCCCCCTGTCCCCATGCAGGGGGGCGCCCTCCCTTCCGAGGAGGAGCTGAAAGCCACCGTGCTGCAGCTGCGGGAGACCATCCTGCAGCAGAAGGAGACCATCGGCAACCAGCGGGAGACCATCCGGGAGCTGACCAGCAAGCTGAGCCGCTGCGAGAGCTTCCCCGGCCCCGACGGCAAGCCCGGCACTGGAGGGTGGAGGAAAGAGTTTGCTAAAGGCAAAGACACGATGGGGGACCTGCCCCGGGACCACACCCAGGTCATCGACCAGCTGAGCCGGACCATGCAGACGCTGAAGGACCGGCTGGAGAACCTGGAGGTAGGAGATGCTCCGGGACAAGCTAGAGCCCGGCTGGATGGGGAGCTGTCCCCGGTGCTGCAAAGAGGGCAGCGGCGGCGGCTGCTGCTGTGTATGTCCGTATAGCATTTTTAATCCGCGGTGCCATGTCCACGGCAGCGCCAGGCTGTAACGAATAGCCCTGGGGGGACTGATGTCACCCACTGAAAATACACGGCCTCTTTCGGAAGGGCAATTCACGAAGTTGCTCCCAGTCACAGACTGAAAGGAACCGGCATCGCTTCCCAGAAGCTACAGATGGTTCATCCTGCAGCTGGGGCTCGCCAAGAGCCTTTATTTAGTCCACTTCTGGGTCAATCAGTTATCTAGTCTCCCCCCTCTCTTCTTAGGGGCGACTCTAAATATATACCCTAGTGTAGTGACAGCGAGGGCCCACGTTTCCTTTGAGGCATAGGAGGGGAGGTTTGAGAAGAGAACTGGATGTGGGGACTGTACTTTCTGAATAAAAGGGTGCTTTAGACCGGCAATCTGCGGTGCAAGCCCTTGTGCTGGGTGCATGTTAAATTGTTAATGAATTCCTTATGTGTTTATTTAAAGGGTGGGGGAGGAGGGGAAGTGACGCTGCAGGAGAGGCTACAGAGAATTGATTTGTTGTTTTTAGTTAATGGAAAATCGAGTATCCCTCTTAGTATGTCCCTGCCCTTAAAACGGAAGAGAAGAGATTTGTGGGTTTTATTTTCCTGCTGTTATGAGCTTAGCATCTGTTTTTAATATTTTTAAATCTCTGCTAGTGCTGAGAACGTGCCTGCGTAGGGCTTGGACTATGATGCCGACATGTCCGGCCATATGACCTTGACATAGGGTGCTGAACAAAACAGCAAGGCCCTTGAGAAAGTTGTGAAGTGTGGGTCATAAAGACCATAGGATGCTTTCATGAGAGCTGGTCGAGAGTGAAAGCCAGCCATTCAAAGAACGGTACAAATACAAAGCCTACTGAAATCCGTGTAAAGGCTCTAATTGACTTCAGTAAGGCTTGGGTCAGGCTCACAGTTAGACACAGCACTTGTGGCAACGTTTGCTTGGATGGAAACTTTTTTTTTCCAAGCAGAGTGTTGGGTTTTTTCCCCAGACCATGGCAGAATTCTAGGTGTTTTCTTCCCCCACCCCATTCTGATGTATGTGATTCCCAAGAGGATTTAAAATGATTTATTAAAAGTTCATGTCTAGTCAACCATTACTAGCTGTTCTTTAACCAGAATGGCTGTTGAATCTGTTTTAATAATACCTCCAATAGTATAGGTTTTAAAACATTTTTCAAGGCATTCCCTCATTGGCTACTTCCCCACATAGATTACAGTGCTTGGGCCTTGCCTGCTGCTGGAGATGAGGCTCTTCTGGAGTCACACTGTCTAGCATATTATGGGACTGTCCCAGAATATGATTCACTTGGCTTGAAGTAGGCAGGAGGATTGATATGGTAATAGATATCTGCTTAAAAATTACTTCCCAGAACTGTGTTTTGGGACCTAACCCACCATCTTGGAAACTCTCCAATTCACGGAAAGCTTGGTTCTCTAGAGCAGTGCTTGTAGCCAAACAGCTTGCATTGCTTAGAGGACGAGCGGACTGCTTCCAGGGATAGACGCTTGGCACAGTGACTCGGCTGACCTGGCAGCTAGAGAGCACATAATCTTTCAGAAAAGATGGACCTCAGGTAAATTTGAAAAGATTTGGTCTTTGATTTAATTTCTAGCAGATGGAAACTGAGATGTCATTCTTTTCTCCCCTCTGCCCTATTCCTTTCTTTCTTTACCCTCCCTTTCCGTTTCTTTGTTTTGTTCTCTCTAGTTCTCCTGTTCTCTTTGGAAGAGAACATTCAATAAAAAATAAATAAAATTTTAAAAAGGGCTGCTTCTCAAGGACAACTTTGAAAGCTTTTCCTGTTCAGTGAAACATTAGTCTATTATGCTGCTATTTTTTGAAGCATCTCATGATGGCATTATAATTTTGGTGGGGAAAACAAGCTCTGGCACTAAAATGTCCATAGAAGATAAAACTCTTGGTTTCTAACTGTAATTTAAGTAAATCAGAGTCATTTGGGATAAAGGCTAGCCCACTTTGACAGCTTAAACAAATAACTTCCATAATGGGTCACTTTCAGAATTGATTTGATTAAACATCTGAACTCTTGTTTGTTAAATCATTCACTATTACCAAATTAAAATACCCCAAATGTCTATTTTGATTTTTTTAAAGTAATCAAAACATTTTCTTGGTATAATTTACTCTGCTTTAGTGTCTTGTAATGTCATTTTTCATTTTTTTTTTCATTTTTTAAAAATGTGCAACATGTAGCTATTTGAAATACATCAAACTTGGCTTCTTGAATTTATTTTATTGAACGATCTTTCTTAAATGTATGACCTTTCATTGATATGAAACAAGGGAAGCATTAAACAAATACATTGGTATTAAAGAAATGAGTCTATTTCTTTCGTTAGCCTGATGAAAGGTTTGAACATGACGTTGCTTTTTAGCATTTCTATTATACTTTCAGGAGAGCTTAGTGTTCTGGGTTTGAAAACTGCTTTCTTCCTTGGTCATGAGCAGACCCACATTTCACAATTTTTGCTTTTTCAGATATGGCATGAAATCTTTCTTTTCTTTTTTCCTTGAAGCATCAACTCCGAGCCAATGTGTCATATGCAGCCCTGCCTAATGAGCTTCGAGAGATGCTTCAAAGGAGGCTTGGAGATCTAGAGCGCCAGCTTTTAAGCAAAGTGGCTGAACTTGAGGATGAGAAATCCCTGCTTCATAATGAAACTTCAGCCCATCGGCAAAAGACAGAAACAGCCCTGAGTGCATTGCTAGAAAGAGTTTCTGAACTGGAGAAAGGTAATTTAGAAACAGAATTTAAAGCCTTCCCTGAATTTTCCTGTTTAGCTTTCCTCCTTTTCTGCTGCAGTATTAAAACTCAGCATGGTCTTGTGCTGAGGGACTGGACTATGTATCTGGAGATCTGGGTTCAATTCCTGCCTCTGTCACAGACTTATTTGACAAATGACTTTGTCCGTACAGTTTCCCATCTCTAAACTGGAAAAAATACTAGGGTTTTGAAGATGATCCCTTAAAGTTTGTTGGATGCTAAGATATGGGGGCCATCTAAATGGAGAAGGGGAAAAAGGCAATTCTCCTCAAAAGTGCTTTTGACACTTTATTAGATCACATGATTTTAGTGCAGATAAAGTTAGTGAACACAAGTTGCCTATTGGCATAGGCTGCTGCAGCTAGCTTCACCCTCTAGATCTGCAAGCACTAATTATGCCACTAGCCCCTTTCCACTTTTTCTGTTGAATACACCATTGAGACACAACCTTTGGTTTTCATTAGTGGTGAACATTGCCTCTGAGATTCAGCAGACCTTGAAGCATGTGTCCTATCCCAAATGTGCAACCTTCAGGTTTTACAATGGATTACACGTGGTGCCACTGGGAGACTTTTAATCCTAATCATTTAATCAGATATGTAGATTAATTATTACTGGGGACTGCATGTGTGAGTGCTCCACTTATTTAACTTACAAATGCATGTGGCAATGAACGACAAAATGAAACTGTCGGTAAGGACAATATACCAACAGAGAACTGCATAGCATTAGATTATCCTTAAATAATCTTTATAAGAACAGCAGGGTTGGACAAGAACTTGCTTGGGTGAATGGGCTGTCTGCTTAAAAACAAATTGCACGTTTTTGAAAATATACCCATTACAAACATACACATCTCATGAATTTTAAACTACAGACTAATGGATCCATTTGTTCAGTACTGGGCATATTCTTTTCATTTAAAAATGTGCAAAAAGATGTCTAACTAGTCACTTAACATTTTCCCAATATCAAAACTGAAGTCTGAGCTGCAGTGAAAATGTCTGAGATGTAATAAGCTTGGAGCAATGAACCCTTCCAAATTAACAAGTTTCTCTAGAACCTTTTTAACAAAGACTGTCTATAAAAGTGCCTTGAATTGCAAACTTACTGACACTTGTAATACTGGGCCAGAAATAGTGTGTCCCTATAGGACACAGGTCTTCAGAGAGAAGTAAGAGTCCAATATCCAGTGCTTATAACTCTTTGGGGGACTAAAAACAGCTGAGAGAACTTTTAAAAAAAGCTGATCTCCCAAAGATTTCTAAAGTGTTGATGTGTTTGGCGCCAGGAATTGGGAGATGTGGGTTCTTATCCTGGCATTGTTACTTTTCTCTGCAATTCTGATGCAACTCACTTAGCCTTTCCTGTGCCTTACTTTTCTCCTTCTGTAAAGTGGAGGATAATACTTGCTGTGTTTAATTCTTGAGACTAAGAAATTCAGTCCATTAATGTTTGTGAAGCCCTTTGGGATGCTGTAACAAAAGGAGCAGTACAAGTGCCAAGTATTAACTTTAAAGTGCGGGTCCATTTGCAATCTATTTCTGGGCAATAGATTGTCAACCATCCCACAGTGCCACAATCTCTGGACCTTGTATTTGTCCTGGCAAAAGAATCTTTTGTAAAGGGTAGTAGGAGACTCTGGAAGAGTTCTGACTGGCTCTTGATTTTTTGATATGGAGGTGTAACAGATGATTGTGGACTCCAAGGACTTGCCTACCTGGTGAAGTAAAGCACACTAAGGGTGATTTCTAAAGCACACTGATGTGTGGCTCATTAATTAGTCTGTATAGACCCTGCTGGTGCACACCAAAGGCTCCATAGGACACTTTAACATAGCGCTATGTTAAAATGCGCCAGAGAACGTTTAGTTAGACTGCAAGCCACTGTCTCTTACCATGTATATGTAACCTAGCACCTACCATTACAGCTGCAAATGTCTTTCTTTTTGTTCGTTATCATAGTCAGGGCTGGTAGCACCACCTATATGAGAGGCTGCCTGACACTCCCCAGGATAAGACCCTGTTTTTAGTTGCTTTTGGCTTTTCCAAACAACTGTTTGGGGTTTGCAATTTTCCAGGCCATGCTGAATGGCTTTGGCTGAAGTTCTCAAAAATATAAATAAATAAATCAACCATTTTGAAGATCGAGGGTAGGGGAATTTGGCCATGTTAAATTCTAGTTCTAGTTCCCCATGCTTTGGAGAAATTTGTCAGAAGCATGACCATTGTCAAGCATGTGCCTTTTGATAGCCCCCATGAAAGTTTGGCCAAGTTATACGTCTTTGAAAAATCAGTTTGCACATGTTTAGTGGTGAATTCTTTGATTTGTAGCAGTTACATTTTTGAAGATGCCATCCTCACTGAGCATGCTTGAGCCTTGGAGCACCTGCTGACTAGGCTGTGCATGCACTATCCTCAGACAAACTGAGCATGCTCCCTGGAGCCCATAGCTACAGGGGTGAAGCCAGACTTTCCCTGTAATTATTGCTCCGAGCTGCTCTGGTCATGGCTGGGGCCAGGCACTGGAACCAAGAGCGGGGAGCCTGTCTCTCCTGTGCTCTTGGTGACCTTCCCACCTTTGCCTGGCTGCTAACAAGGGGAATGTAGAGGAGGAAGCCATGTGATCCACATGCAGAGGGGACGAAAACCAGACCTGGGAAAGGAGTTGATTGGGGCAAGGAGTCTGAGACTCCCTCTGGAAGGAGGGGAAAAGCTAGGACTGGTTGGCTAAGGAGAGTGGGACTGGGAGGCAGTGAGAAGTGGGGTGGGGTGGAGTGGAAGAACCAGAACCAGTTGGTCAGGGGAACACAGACTGAGTCTGGCTGGACAAGGGGACCAAGAACCAGTGTGTCAGGGAATTGGAAGGAACCAGGGCAGAAGGGAGGAGAAAACCGAACTGAGGAGGAGCTGGTGTGTGAGGGAGAACTGGGATTGTCTGGCCAAGAGACTGGGGCAAGAAGCTGTGGAGGATTATGGGTAGGGGCAAGACTGAGATTGGATAAGGAACCTGGAGAGGGAGACTGGGCCTGGGAGACAGTGGAGGAGATGGATCAGAAGAGGAGTTGGTGGGGGGAGGAACTAGGCTGGGCAAGGAGACTAGCCCTAAGTGTAGGGAGGGGGAGATTAGGAGTGTTTGTGCGGCAGGGTGAGGGGGTGATTGAGACCTACAACTGTCTGGACAAGGAGATTAGGGCTGAGACACAAATCTTGAGTAATGAAGACTGGGAATGGTAGGAGAATGAGCCAAAGGTGGGGAAGAGTAGGACAGGGAAGGGGGTCATGCTTCTGGGGAAAATGCACAGAAGAGTCTGTGCCCACTAGAGCACCCCCCCTCCAGAGCCTGGAATGGAACCCAACGTTCCTGAGTCTTGCCATTCCCCTGCTGGCAGCATATATCTGTGACCTGGCATACTGGCAAAGTATGTCTCAACCCTCTCCAGTGCTGGTCCACATAGTGGATGGGTCCTACTATTGCTATCGGTTACTTTGTTAGCACAAGTGGCAGAGGTCTGTGTGGTGGATCTAAAAGTTCCCTGCTGATTATGATGCCAGGTAGAATTTCTGAGGTTTATTCTTTTCTTTTTCTTTCCCCCAGTTTGCTTTAAAAAAAAACCTAGGAAATTACAAAAACTCATGTTAAAAGTCAAGGAAGTTAGGAAATACCAGAATTAAGATTGCACAGGCAACCCTAATTTGGTCCCCTTGTATCCTAGCACATTATGCACAGTCTTTAATTACATGCTCACATATTATTTCCACATGATCCTTGCCTTGTTCAGTGCACAGACTACACCTTCTCTGGGGATGAATTGGGGTTGTGTAGTGAAGGAGGCTATTACAGAAATTTGAAGGTGAGTAAATGAGGCAGAGGACTTCAGGAAGAATAAAGAAGGTATGATGGATAAGGCAATTGTATATTGCCCTGGAGAACTGGATTCGATCCCTGCTTCCTATATATGTGATGCTGGGCAAGTCAAACCAAGCTTTTCACAGGGAGTCATGAATTGTTTTCCTCCTCTTTCTGGGTGCCCAACTGGACCCTGCGGTCTAATTAGCAGAATTGCTGAGCACTCGGGGCTGTAACAGAAGGCAATGGGAGCTGTGCTTTTGAAGTGCTGTATAATGCTAAGTATTAGAGCTCATCAAAAACATTTGGACACAATTTTCCACTGGACAATACCATTTAGTCAAAATCAAAACCTATTGTAGTAATATGTTGATTCTGATGAAACTTTCAACAGGAAAAAGTTGAAATAATTTAAGTCAATTTTGTTTTGACTTTTGTATTACATTAAGATATCTACATTATGTTGTATAATAAAAGATGAAATAAACCAAAATTATCAAAGAGAAGTGTCTTGTTAGTGCCAATTTTTGTGAATTCTACAATAAGCCTCAAACTTTCTTCATTCCAGTTCAGAATGAATCTTAAAAATAAAACAAAACAAAAAAACCCCACCTTCCACAGAATGGAAAGTAGGTACTCTGAGATCTGGATCTAGTCATGTTAAATTGGTCTCCCAGACCTAGTGAATACTTCCCCTTAATCTCTCTGTGCTTTTGGTCCTCATCTCTAAAATGGAGACCATGATACCATCTCATCTTGCAGGGGGTTTGTCAAGATACATTAATGTTTGTGAAGCACTCAGATACTAAAGTGGTGAGTGCCATAGAAAAGGCCATGGGGAAAATAATTTAGTTTTTAGAGCTGCCTTTGAATAATGGGGAGTAAATTAGGTCTAGGCCACACACTGGACAACAAGGAGAATTCAAAATATAAATAGCTGCTTATTGAGCGCTGTTCATTCTGTGCACTGAATGAGGCAGGAATCCTATGGAAAAACAGTATGTGATCATATAATTAAAGACTCTATTAGAACAAACACACAAGGGAGGCAAATTGTTCAACCTTAATGTAGGTTTGTGCAACCTACATGCTATTTGAACATAGCCTGTGTGTAATTCCTTAAATCAGTCAGTTAGAAAATAACCTGTCTTAACTGAGTTCAGCTTTAGATAAGAAGTCATTTAAAACGCATGTAAAGCTTTTTTTCTCTTTCTATAACCATAGGAAGCAGTGCTTTTAAATCACCAGACGAATTCAAGGTCGGTCTCCCTCTTCGCACAAATTATTTATATGGGAAGATCAAGAAGACTCTGCCAGAGTTGTATGCCTTCACTGTGTGCTTGTGGCTGAGGTCAAGTGCTTCTCCTGGAATTGGAACACCATTCTCCTATGCTGTCCCTGGGCAGGCTAATGAAATTGTGCTGATAGAATGGGGGAATAATCCAATCGAATTACTAATTAATGACAAGGTGAGAACTAACTACTTTCTTGTCTAGAATAGACAGCCCAGGTAAACGGAGATATTTTAAGGCCTGAATCTGCACTATAAAAAATCTCAGGTAACTTTTCGACTGACTTCAATGGCAGCAAGATCAGGGCACTAAAGTTTAAAATAAAAAATGTACGTACTTTCACAGAATGGCTTTGAATAAAATTAGGTGATGCTTTTGTTCATGAGAATAGGTAATGTGGTATAGCTGGATAGGCTTCACCTATGCTTGTACATTACAATTACAAACGTTTAGAAATCCTGGGTCTGAGTCGCCTCTCATTCACACCATTTTAAATCAGGAGTAACCTCTTTGAAGTTAAACCAGTTTAGAGCCTGTATAAAAGAGATCATAGTCAAACCAATTACGTTCTTTTTAAATTAATAGGAATTTAATATATCAGGTTAATTTTATGCCAGTTTCATTCTGAGAGCAAAGAGAATAAGGCATATGTCAGACTTATTTTTTTATTTTTTAAAGTATTCTACTTACTAGGTCTTCAATTTATGTCAAACTTTTCCAACTGTTGTCTTTGTCTATAAGAAGTTTAATTATCAGGGACCTCTCCTACAAAGTGTCAAACACACAGTAAAGGTGCTCGGCACATTGCAGAATCAAGCCTGAGAAGAAATACTAAAACCCAACTTTTCAAAATTAAGTACCCTGAACATCTCCCCTGACCCCCACCCGTAGTTTGGGCTAGCTGTCAAAAGAAATTGATTTAGAACTTGTAAACCTCAAATTATGTCATTACACTACTTACCTGAGTAAAAACTAGATTGTTCAATAATGGCTGAAGTGAGTTTTATCAAAACTTGGCATCTGGCACTGTTCTGTGTGCACAGAGGGGTGGAAATCTCATAAACACCTAATCCCTGGGAGTATAGTGATAGGGTTGCTAAGATACCTACAGTACAATTCAGATGGTTCACAGTCCATGTAGTGGGTTAAGAAATACTTATTAAAATACCTTGTTAATATTTTTGGCTTGTGTATGTGGGGAGAGGGGGAAAGGAGGTTGTTAAGTTCTCTCTAATGTTCTCCCCATTTGTAGGCTTGTTAGCCTACACTGTTAACTGCTTGTGCAAGGCTAAAAATATTCTTCTACGCTAAGGGTTGATCCAAAGTCCACTGAAGCCAGTGAGTCTTACTATTGACTTCTGTGTTGGATTATGCCCATAAAGGGGCCTAAGCCTGTGCCCCTGGAAGCCCACAGTAAAGGTCCCATAGACAGTTTGAGTAGGAGGGGCTCAAGATCGATCTTGGCAAGTAGAGTGCAGCAGTATTTTCTACAAATGCCACAGGCAAGCCCCAGGATTGAAGGACTATCCTAGCACGAAAACTGAATGGAAGGTTAGAGCTAAGCATGAAGGGATTTCAACAACAAAGAAATGCTATGGACTAACCTGCAGCATCAGCAGGAATGGTGGTAGCCCAGGCTCTCGTACCTGTGGTATTTAGCCACAACTGGAGCAGAAAACATGTCTGTCTTGCTGAATTCCCAGTGCATTGAACATACCTCCACCCCTCCTTTCATTGAGATGATTCTCTTTTTAGCCATTTGCAGTGTAGCTGTAAACCTGGGACAATGTAGAATGACTTGTGTTTAAATTTTCTATGGGAATGAATGTCTGTCCTGTATCAGTGTATGAAGACACTAGAATAGTAATAAAGCCTTGGTCGGTTGCCATTATTCAAGGGCTGGCACTGCCAGACACAGGTCTCCGGTATTCATTATTGTTATCTACATGTAGGTTGCCCAGCTCCCTCTCTTTATTAGCGATGGAAAGTGGCATCATATCTGTGTCACGTGGACAACTAGAGATGGAATGTGGGAGGCTTTTCAGGATGGAGAGAAGCTCGGCACTGGGGAAAATTTAGCCCCTTGGCACCCAATTAAACCTGGAGGGGTCCTGATTTTGGGTCAGGAGCAGGTGAGTTGAAGAAAAATTTTTCTTATAAAAATAACCAAATCTCTCTCCCTTCTCTAAAAGCAGAAATTAAAGAAAAACCTACTGTTTACAAATAAAGTGAATTTGGAATTCATAGGACTGCCGTTGTCCAGTTATAAAATACCATTCCCCATGCTCCATGTGTAACATCTGAGATGCATGACAAAGCAACAGATATTTGGTGGAACCAGTACCTATTACCATGCTGTATTTCTCTTATTTAATATTTCCTATTGCAAGTCTTAATTTAATGCTAAAATATGAAGCATTGGTTCTGTTACTTTTGCCAGTGATTCAAGGCATTAGTCAGATATGAATCCTTTGAAACTGATTGCTGGCAGCTATATGGAGGCTAAATACTCTGTGGAAATAGGCTGAATTGGATCAGTTATGATGCATCTGCACATAGTGATGGACAACTGCTTGCAACAGTAGTTGCCGTGCCTCCAATCTTCAGGCCAGCGCAATTTGTTCCTCTTTCAGGGAGAGCACAAGGAGCCCCTTCCTTTTCCTTCCACCCCCTTCATAGCTAGAATATTGGCACTGTTCCTCTATGAATGCGTAGAGGAATCAAACTATTATGGCAACTGAGCACTAAACCCAAGTAGGGGGCATAATGGAGAGGCTTGTGGCTGTGTCCGGGGTCCCTTCCTGCCCTGTCCCAGAGGCAAACCCACTGGAGGCTGAAGCACATGCTATGCCTTTGTAAAGGGGAAGAATAGGCCACTTTTCTCTGTGGTACTCGGAGCTCTCCAATCAGAAGTCATCCGACCACTCGCTATACAGTGACTTATGTAACCAACACGCTGCAAATTGTGATATTTGAATATTGGCAATGGCCTTTACTAATATTTTTTGTAAAACAGAAGATATCTTGCTATGAAATTGTCAAATTACCTAAGGAATAAATTGACAGATTTTGTGATCTTTTTCCATTGAAAAGGAAGTGAGATTCACTAAAATTATTGGCTGTAAACTAATTGCTCCTTGCTCATGTCAGTCGCTGCATAGTAGATGCTCAAGTTCACCATTAAAGCACTGGCGAGCTCTTCTGTAAAGCTTTCCCTCTGCCTACTCATACTATACTTGGCTCCAATCTGTACTGCCAACTCACTGTATAATCATGCCAACTCAGTGTAGCTCTTCGCCACTTGCTAGTGGCTGGACCATTTAAGGAGTCAGACTGCTATTACCTCCAACATGATGTTGGTCCTTTAATACAGGCAATAGAAGCTATACTTTTTTTTTTAAACCCAGAGGTCCTGGTTCAATCCCTGCAGATGACTGGTCCAGGGGCATGGTTATATTTACTACTATAATTGCATAAGGGCTCAAACCAGCACACTTTACACATGCATAGTTATCACTGAAGATAACAAAATCTAGTCTGGGCAAGCACTACCCAATCAGGCCTTAAATCAGCTCTAATATTTTTTTTTAAGGCCAGCATCTGTATGCCTTGCTCCCAGAGGTGAGCATGAGTAGCTCCTCTGATTTATGACTTTACCCTCTTGCTATTGGAAATGGCGTTCACACTCTTGTGATACAGCACACCAGTTCTTTGAGACATGAGCTTCTAAATGCTTGAAAGAGCAATATTTTGTGAAAAGTAAAACAAAGACCATTTAGAAATCTTGGTGACTAGCATTTTGCACTTGCATTTCACCTATTGCGGGTAGTGTGGGTGGCTTCTGTAATTTTAAAGCACATGGAAAAACCTGTTCATCTAATTCTTTTATTTTTTATTCATAAAGGACACGGTTGGAGGCAGATTTGATGCAACTCAAGCCTTCGTTGGGGAGATGAGCCAGTTCAATATCTGGGACAGGGTCTTAAAAGCAGAAGATATCATGAATATTGCTAACTGCTCTACCAACATGCCTGGCAACATCATACCCTGGGTTGATAACAATGTTGATGTATTTGGAGGTGCAACTAAATGGCCTGTGGAGACATGTGAAGAGCGTTTGCTAGATTTATAGCTACAATCACTTTTCTATTTAAGTGCCCCATTTTATTAGGACAATCCTTGTAAGGTCTGTCACACTTATTTCCCTACCAAATGAATTGGGGGGTCGGGGGGGGGAAATCCTGAGTAAACTGCTTGGGGACAAATAAAGCTGGTAGCTCTTGGCATGAATCCTGAAGATGAAAGAGGCTCAAATAGCAGTTGTTTTAAGGTGGATCCAAAGATACCTATTGAGTTCAATGGACTTTGGATCAGGTTCTTGCTTGGTACATTAATTCTTCTAGGGGAATCTGTTTTGCAAATGTTACCTATATCAAGTGGAAAATTCCTTCTCTCTGATAACAGGCAAAATGTACACCTTGGTATTGAATCTCCCCTCCCCCCCCCGTATTCAATTCTTTTACAACCTTTTTAAAGAAATGAGGTAATCCTTATACTGCATTTATCACACCGTAACTCAACACACCTGAGATCTGCAGAGAGCAGCAGCAGAGTAGCCACTACCCGCATTACAGAAGGTAATTGCTCTACAATTTAGACAAGTTAGAATCCTTGCCTTGTGGTATGTCATGACCGAAACACTCTGCCTCCTTCCCCAGACCTGAAGAAGAGCTCTGTGTAGTTCACAAGTTTGTACCTTCTTCCAACAGAAGTTGGTCCAATAAAAGATGATGACCCCCCCACATCTTGTTGCCTCTTTTAGGTCATGAGGGACTATATAATACAATGCAAATGCTATTCCACTCCAAATTCAGAGACCAGGCTAGATACTCAGCTGATGTAAATCAGCATGGCTCCATGAAATCAATGGAGCTATGCTGATTTATATCAGTTTATACCAGCTGATGTTCTGGTCCCCAGTCTGCATGTGTTCCCTCTGCTCCTCCCCACTCCCATGGATTAGGTGATGGTTGAATGACTGTACTTGTATTTTATGTAGGTTAATGAGTATGCTGCATTTATCTCTGATTTCAATCACTAGTCTTTTTCTTTTCTAAATACATATAAAATATTTCTAAGTGAATTTCAGTTTTACTCTGAAAGGCCTTTTTATAAGCAAGTGCCAAAGTTCAGTTTCCATTTGCTGAGAATCACTAATATATATATTTTTCCAACATAAGTCTCTATTGCAGACACTTCCTGTATTATGATGGTCCTATGTGCTATGACTAATGTGTTGGCTTTCAATTCTTGTTAATTGTCATGACTTCTGTAAGCATTGAGCTGACTTTACAAAGTATATTTTATTATGCTTTTTTCTTAATACTTTGGGGACAGAGTTGTATTTTCTTGGTATTTAGTGACTCTTTGGTTTGTGGCTTGCAGATAGCATATGTACTGTACCAGAAAGAGTTAATACTTATTGATTTAAAGAAAAATGATTTTTAAAAGAGGAAATTTATAAAGTTAAATACCATATTTTATTTTTCATCTTTTGAATTGTAAGAATCTCTATAGTTACAGTTCCATTTGTTGGATAAAGTTACATAATCCCACTAATGTAGTATGATCTTAAAGGAAAAATTCATACAACTTTTAATTAAAAAATGCACTGTAAAATCACTACTTTCCTTTATATTCTTGCAAAGTACCATCTGCTACTTCACAGTGCTATGATTTTAATAATTTTTTAGAGCTATAAACTGTGCCTCTTAAAAAAAAAAAAAAAAGTGGTCTTCTCAAATTATATTTCTATTTCCTTTATTCCAGAATGACATACAAACTACAGCCCCAATCCTGCACTGACTGACGTGTATGTACCCTGTACACCCAGGTGGCTGCAGTCACTATTAAGTGGCATGTAAAGTCTTTTGTAAAAAGGCATTTTCTTTCACCACTGTGGCACAGGGAGCCAGACCTACTGATAATATGCATGAGCTTCACTTGGGGAGTAGAGGGGGAGAGAACCCTAAGTACCAATGCTGGCATTCACTTTCTCACACCCTCTCCATGTTCCCATCCACAGCTGGGAGGTCTTGTCTAGGCTTGGGGAGGGAGGAGTGTCTCTCCCCCTGCTTATGATGGCATGAATTATGTAATTTGCATTGTATTGAGCAATAGTCACAACCCTTCTGTAGCTATACTATCCCACACTGTGGCAAGAGTTCAGAGGGGAAAGCAATGGATGCACCGCAGGGCAGGTAGGCCAAGAGCTAGTGGGAATGATCCCCTCCCTGGAGGGGAACAGAGAGAGACAGGGCAAATGCCAGGGGAGCACATAGCCATAGCTACTCTCAGGGGAAGGGTAGTAGGTGGCAAGCAAGGAGTGAAGAGTATGCTACACAGTGTGGTGAAGGCAGTGGGCTAATCCCCTTACTCCTATACAAAGTGTCAATCTTTTAACGTCTCATCAGAAAGACCCACACCAAGTGAATTAATCAGGAGCAAAGTTTACCTGCCTATCCTGTAGCACCCACCAATAGCACACAGAACTGCAGTCTTCAATATAAGCCTTAAAACAACAGGTGTCCTGACCTTTCAACCCCCTCTGTCTCCATGTATATCCCAAAGAATCTGAGGAGATAACATATGCAGCAAATAATTTTGAAATCTATAACTATCAGTTACATGGATCAGAACTGAGTGAAATGATGTTGTGCCCTATGCATAAATTGTTCATCAAATTGCTAGACATAAACTGCACTGAAGACCACAGGGTCTGGTAGCAAGAGATTAAGGTCCTAATCCTGGGCCCTGTGTAGGATACTTGCATTGGGCTGGTGGTACAAAGTAGGTTTAAAGCTGGAGGATCTAGACATTGAAACACCCCTCTGCATAGAAGAAGCCTCAGTTGGTGTACAGCTGCTGTTGCAGCTCTGACACACCCTCCTCAGAGAGGACTCTGGCTGAGGTATCTCTATGTCCCCATTTTTCTCAGCTGCCAGAACAGCATTGGGGGTCTGGGAGCAGCCTGGTGTAAATTAGAGCAACCCTGAACAAAACAGGGTTGCCTGACTCTGGAGTGTGGTTAAGATTTAAAACATTCCTACTACGGTTATCAAACAAAAAACAGCAGGACATTGAGCTGAGGGGCTCATATTCTTCCTTCATCCCATTGGGATGATAAACAACTAGATCCACCACTCAGGCCATCTTTCTGTCTCCATCCCTCTCTTTCTCTCCCTCCTTCCTTTCCTAATCAAACTGGTAGTTACCTCAGGTCTACTCTACTTGGAGACCCAGCCTCTCTCCAAGAAGAGGCTTTCAGGAGTGATGGGTGGAGCTCTGACTCAGACACTCCCCCATATAACTGGGTCTCTGCCCTAAAGAGCGGGCCTAACAATTCACAGCTAGAGCCTTGGGATCCTTTCCGTATCTGAGGTAAGCAAAGGCCTATGAGTTTGTTGGTCCTGTGGGTCCTTATTCAGAAAGGTGCTTTAGCACATGCCTTACTTTAAGCATAGGAGTAATCACATTGACTTCAGTAAAAAGAAAAGGAGTACTTGTGGCACCTTAGAGACTAATCAATTTATTTGAGCATAAGCTTTCGTGAGCTACAGCGAAGTGAGCTGTAGCTCATGAAAGCTTATGCTCAAATAAATTGGTTAGTCTCTAAGGTGCCACAAGTACTCATTTTCTTTTTGCGAATACAGACTAACACGGCTGTTACTCTGAAATTGACTTCAGTGGGACTAGTCATGTACTTAAAGTTCAACACATGCTTAAGTAACTTGCTAAACTGGGGCCTAAATCAGGATATAACACAACTGTGCAATCTACTCCACTGAGCCTCCCAGCTCCACCATCTCAAAGCTTGCGGATCCCCACTGTATGGGGAGGACTTCCTGGAGTGTGGGGACAGTGTGGGGCGATACCTGGCTCTCCTAAGTGTTCTCTGCCTTTTCATAGAATCATAGAATATCAGGGTTGGAAGGGACCTCAGGAGGTCATCTAGTCCAACCCCCTCCTCAAAGCAGGACCAATCCCCAACTAAATCATCCCAGCCAGGGCTTTGTCAAGCCTGACCTTAAAAACTTCTAAGGAAGGAGATTCCAACACCTCCGTAGGTAACACATTCCAGTGTTTCACCACCCTCCTAGTGAAAAAGTTTTTCCTAATATCCAACCTAAATCTCCTCCACTGCAACTTGAGACCATTACTCCTTGTTCTGTAATCAGCTACCACTGAGAACAGTCTAGAGCCATCCTCTTTGGAACCCCCTTTCAAGTAGTTGAAAGCAGCTATCAAATCCCCCCTCATTCTTCTCTTCCGCAGACTAAACAATCCCAGTTCTCTCAGCCTCTCCTCATAAGTCATGTGTTCCAGTCCCCTAATCATTTTTGTTGTCCTCCACTGGACTCTTTCCAATTTTTCCACATCCTTCTTGTAGAGTGGGGCCCAAAACTGGACACAGTTCTCCAGATGAGGCCTCACCAATGTTGAATAGAGGGGAACAATCATGCCCCTCGATCTGCTGGCAATGCCCCTACTTATACATTCCAAAATGCCATTGGCCTTCTTGGCAACAAGGGCACACTGTTGAATCATATCCAGCTTCTCATCCACTGTAACCCGTAGGTCCTTTTCTGCAGAACTGCTGCCTAGCCATTCGGTCCCTAGTCTGTAGCGGTGCATGGGATTCTTCTGTCCTAAGTGCAGGACTCTGCACTTGTCCTTGTTGAACCTCATTAGATTTCTTTTGGCCCAATCTTCTAATTTGTCTAGGGCCCTCTGTATCCTATCCCTACCCTCCAGCGTATCTACCTCTCCTCCCAGTTTAGTGTCATCTGCAAACTTGCTGAGGGTGCAATCAACACCATCCTCCAGATCATTAATGAAGATATTGAACAAAACCGGCCCCAAGACTGACCCTTGGGGCACTCCATTTCATACTGGCTGCCAACTAAACATGGAGCCATTGATCACTACCCGTTGAGCCCGACAATCTAGCCAGCTTTCTATCCACCTTATAGTCCATTCATCCAGCCCATACTTCTTTAACTTGCTGGCAAGAATACTGTGGGAGACAGTGTCAAAAGCTTTGCTAAAGTCAAGGAACACCACGTCCACTGCTTTCCCTTCATCCACAGAACCAGTTAGCTCATCATAGAAGGCAATTAGATTAGTCAGGCATGATTTGCCCTTGGTGAATCCATGCTGACTGTTCCTGATCACTTTCCTCTCCTCTAAGTGCTTCAGAATTGATTCCTTGAGGACCTACTCCATGATTTTTCCAGGGACTGAGGTGAGGCTGACTGGCCTGTAGTTCCCAGGATCCTCCTTCTTCCCTTTTTAAAAGATGGGCACTACATTAGCCTTTTTCCAGTCGTCCGGGACCTCCCCCAATCGCCATGAGTTTTCAAAGATAATGACCAATGGCTCTGCAATCACATCCGCCAACTCCTTTAGCTCTCTCGGATGCAGCGCATCCAGCCCCATGGACTTGTGCTCATCCGGCTTTTCTAAATAGTCCTGAACCACTTCTTCCTTCACAGAGGGCTGGTCACCTCCTCCCCATGTTGTGCTTCCCAGTGCAGCAGTCTGGGAGCTGACCTTGTTCGTGAAGACAGAGGCAAAAAAAGCATTGAGTACATTAGCTTTTTCCACATCCTCGGTCACTAGGTTGCCTCCCCTATTTAGTAAGGGGCCCACACTTTCCTTGCCTTTCTTCTTGTTGCTAACATACCTGAAGAAACCCTTCTTGTTACTCTTACCATCTCTTGCTAGCTGCAACTCCAGGTGTAATTTGGCCTTCCTGATTTCACTCCTGCATGCCCGAGCAATATTTTTATACTCATCCCTAGTCATTTGTCCAATCTTCCACTTCTTGTAAGCTTCTTTTTTGTATTTAAGATCAGCAAGGATTTCACTGTTAAGCCAAGCTGGTCGCCTGCCATATTTACTATTCTTTCTACACATCGGGATGGTTTGTCCCTGTAACCTCAATAAGGATTCTTGAAAATACAGCCAGCTCTCCTGGACTCCTTTCCCCCTCAAGTTATTCTCCCAGGGGATCCTGCCCATCAGTTCCCTGAGGTTGTCAAAGTCTGCTTTTCTGAAGTCCAGGGTCCGTATTCTGCTGCTTTCCTTTCTTCCTTGTGTCAGGATCCTGAGCTCGACCATCTCATTGTCACTGCCTCCCAGGTTCCCATCCACTTTTGCTTCCCCTACTAATTCTTCCCGGTTTGTGAGAACAGATCAAGAAGAGCTCTGCCCCTAGTTGGTTCCTCCAGCACTTGCAAGAGGAAATTGTCCCCTACATTTTCCTGAAACTTCCTGGATTGTCTGTGCACCGCTGTATTGCTCTCCCAGCAGATATTAGGGTGATTGAAGTCTCCCATAAGAACCAGGGCCTGCGATCTAGTAACTTCCGATAGTTGCCGGAAGAAAGCCTCATCCACCTCATCCCCCTGATCGGTGGTCTATAGCAGACTCCCACCACGACATCACCCTGGTTGCTCACGCTTCTAAACTTAGTTCAGAGACACTCAGGTTTTTCTGCAGTTTCATACCAGAGCTCTGAGCAGTCATACTGCTCCCTTACATGCAATGCAACTCCCCCACCTTTTCTACCCTGCCTGTCCTTCCTGAACAGTTTATATCCATCCATGACAGTACTCCAGTCATGTGAGTTATCCCACCAAGTCTCTGTTATTCCAATCACATCATAATTCCTTGACTGTGCCAGGACTTCCAGTTCTCCCTGCTTGTTTCCCAGGCTTCTTGCATTTGTGTATAGGCACTTGAGATAACTTGCTGTTTCTTAGTATGAGGCAGGAGCCCTCCCCTTTCGCATTCTCCTGCTCGTGCTTCCTCCCTGTATCCCACATCCCTACTTACCTCCTTCCCCTGGTGAACCTAGTTTAAAGCCCTCCTCACTAGGGTAGCCAGCCTGCTTCCGAAGATGCTCTTCCCTCTCTTCGTTAGGTGGAGCCTGTCTATGCCTAGCACTCCTCCTTCTTGGAACACCATCCCATGATCAAAGAATCCAAAGCCTTCTCTCCGACACCACCTGTGTAGCCATTCGTTGACTTCCACGATTCGATGGTCTCTACCCAGGCCTTTTCCTTCCACGGGGAGGATGGACGAGAACACCACTTGTGCCTCAAACTCCTTTATCCTTCTTCCCAGAGCCACGTAGTCCGCAGTGATCCGCTCACGGTCATTCTTGGCAGTATCATTGGTGCCCACGTGGAGAAGCATGAAGGGGTAGCGATCCGAGGGCTTGATGAGTCTTGGCAGTCTCTCTGTCACATCGTGAATCCTAGCTCCTGGCAAGCAGCAGACTTCTCGGTTTTCCCGGTCAGGGCGGCAGGTAGATACCTCAGTCCCCCTGAGAAGAGAGTCCCCGACCACCACCACCCGCCTCCTCCATACTTATGATTTGATTTTCAGCGGCATCCTACTCACAGCTCCTGACTTCAGTGGGAGCTGGTGTGGATAAGCAGCTCTGAAAGTCAGGCCCTTACTTGTTGACTGTTTCTTGCACAAGTTCCATCTCTGCTGTGCAGTGGAGGGAATGAAAAGATTCTAAAACTACAAAGAAGGGGTTGGATTGCATCTCCAGTGCAGAAATCAAAGAACAAAGTGTTAGCATTTTAAAGGAGATGGCTCAATACTCAGGTAAGGGTGCTTTCAGGGCTGAAACTCTTCCCTAGGATAAATTGACTGCAATGGAATTATATCAGGGATGGATATGTCTCTGCTTGCCTAAGATAAACAACTGGTATTCCACTGTGTTTTGACTGATTACATAACTAAAATGGTGTTATTTTATAGAACGGTTCTTTTCAGCAAAGGCATGACACTGAACAGCATATTATCCACTGAGTGTGGTTTTACATTGTTTGATAACCTTTCCTCTAAATGGGTGCAATACTACATTGTTTTATTAAAAAGAAGAAAGTGTATTTATTGCATTTTTAACCTTTTTCTTGCATCTAAAAGGGATATGATTCTTCAGCTCCAGATTCCTGGGAGTCTCACATTTTATATGCATATATAAGCAGATGGCAAAACAGGAGTAAATATTACCATATTCCGGCATCTATATTGTTTATGGAGTGTGAAAGTGACATGACAAACTTCATTTCTCAAAAAGCTTTGAATATGTGGAAGTAATGACTTATGGGGAGCTGAGTGACAGCTATAGCACTTGGAACATGCAATAATGCAGATTTCTATGAAATCTGTTCCACTTTAAAACACACAAAGCTATAACTTGCTGTGAGCAAAGAAATGAAAGTACTCATGAGCCGGCCTCTCTCCCTCATATGGCCCCTTTGGGGCTGTAAACAGGCTAGGTATCTCCAGCTGAAGATCTCCTTGAGTTGGAACAGTCCTCAGTTGGTTCCTACACCACGTCCATCTCAGCCATGGTGTAGATGCATACTGGAGACATGGGTGTGGGGCAGGAATGGTGGGCCAGTAGGAGTATGTTGCTGGGCTCCATTGATCCCCGCCTGGCAAATGACCCCTTTGGTGACATCGCTCACGGTATGCCAGGACTGCAGCCAGTGTAGAACCAACCCTTGGATCAGGGACTATCTTGTTTGTAGCTCTTCCCACTTGATTTGTCTAGTGGATATTGGGCACAGCAGAGAATCTAGCCTTCAGTGTGTATGTCTAAATGATGTCACTTAATGCTGTATGGGATTTTGGCTAATGTGTAGGGCATCGGTAAGCACAGATCATGTAGGTCAGTTTTTATCTCTTATTTATGAGGGAATTCACTGTAAATTCACTGTCTAGCCAGCAAAGGTTTTTCTGTTCAAAAGATGCAGCCAAATATTGTTACATAGGCAGGATGCTCTACAAAGGCCCGTGTCTGCACAGGTCTTATTGTGAAAGAGAGATCTGCTTTCCCCCTTAAATTACTGTATGCTCTGTGAATCTTTCGGTCTGATAATCCATGCACAGTTTGAGCTCACTCCATGCAGCATTAGAGTATGTGTGGGAAACTATTAATTTCTGTAATAAATATTGGATTCTATTAATTTTAGAGAAAGCTTCAAAATTGCTGACTTCCCTAACTTTTGATTAAAAAAACTAGAATGAAATAAAATTAACATGACACACATTAAATGGATTAAAAACTGGCTAAATGGATTGAAAATGGCTGTTCCCAAATCATTCCAGAAGGTTGGAAGCAGAAGGCCCAGTGCAACCATTTCAGTGCCTCTAGTCCTGAAGGAAGCTTGGGCGAATTCATGTGAGTATCAGGTCTTCATCTGATGCTATGTATAATGTCTTCTATCCAGAGAAGCAGGTAGTGAAGTTTCTGGTTAACAAAGTGGAGCAGGGCTGGACTCACTTCAAAAGCACACTCTGACTAGCAGGCAGGATACTGGGGGGTTTGGGGTTTATTTTTGGCTTTTGTTTTAAGCAAGGAATCAGGTTCTTTATGGCCAATTATAGGCGGCTGGGAAAAACAGACAATACAATCATCCCTTTTTCCATTAAAGAAGCTGTTTGTTATAGTTTAGAGAGTGCACATAGTCCTAAGAGATCAAATTATTTATGGTAGTGCGTTAATTGGGGTTTCTCAAGGCTCATCAGGTCTTGGAACTGATTCCAGCTTCAGGGGTAATTATGATAGGTAAATACTTGCGGCACAAAGGTATAGTCTAGTACATCCAGGATTGTTTTTGGCTGGGTACGGTACCCTTGTCACATCTAGGAAAATAGCTATTCATGGTGTGGTGAGAGGAGCTATCAGGACTTGCTAGCGGCATTGAAAGTGGGCAGATCAAACAACCGTTTGTTGATCATTGTCCATCAAAGCAATTCTGGAGCTGTTCCAAGGTCAGATTCCACTACTAGTTACACTGGTGTAAATCTGCATTATCTCCAGTGACACCAAGCCTTTACCATCACTCCCATTTTCTCACTCACCCATGACTTCTGATTTACACCACTACTGAATTTCCCCCAGTGGGCACAACTTATAGTGGGATTTAAATATGCTGAATACATCTTAGATGCAGTGTTCAAATACCTCATTTCAGTCTCTTAGAAACAAAGCAGGCCTGATTCCCCTCTCACTTACCCTGGTCTCACAGCAGTGTAATCCAGGGACGTCAATGGCCTTCTTTCTAGTTTACACCAGAGTCAGCTCCATGTTTTGTATATTTCACTCCTTGGACTTCTGTCTCTCAGTTTACAAGCATTTGGCATTGTTCAAATATGCTGCCATGGTTACCCAGCCATCACTGACTCTACGGGTCAGCTAGGAACAGGGCTTTACACTCTGGATTCAAGATCGAAGATAAAGACTGTGTGCAGTTCTCCCTTTTTAAGTTATGCCCTGGTCTCTCATACATTATACAGAAGATGCTGTCTTTTGTCTATATTGGGGATTTAAAAAAGAACCAGGAAAATATTTCCTTTGTCTCAACCCAATTTAATTGGCGGTTTGGGGTGCCTTGATGTGTGGGTGCTCAACTTGAGACATCTAGGAGTGAGATTTAAGCCTCCCGACGCTGGGCTGCTCTGGGGGCTGGAGAAGCCTGCAGGCTAACTTAGAGAGCCCTGGGTGTCTGTCTAAGGGTTTGTCTACACTGTGAGCTCGGGGTGTCATTCCCAGCTCCAGGATACATACCCATGCTAGCCCTGATGGAGCTAGGGCACTGAAAATAGAGTGTAGCTGTGGTAGCATGGGTGGCAGGAAGGGCTAGCCTGTCAGAGACACGTACTCAGGACAGTTAGCCTCTCTTATTGCTCACACCGCTATGGCTACATACTATTTTACTCTTCTACTTTGATCAGAGCTAGCGCGGGAATCTCCCTCGAACTGGAAATTACACCTTCTAGCTTGAAGTGTAAGCATACCCAAAGTTAATGTAGCCCCTATGGGACGTGTCTTGCAGCAGGGCTTGAAAGTGGCCCTTGAAAGACAACTTTATGGGTTTCTTCCCAGTATCTGCACTGGGAACCCCCTTTATATTGCTCTGGTCAATTTACCCAGCTGTCACCAGGGTGAAAATCACACTCTGACTCAGTGGAAGAATTCCCACTGAGTTAAATGTGAATGAGATCAGACACTAGGCTTGCTGTTGTTTGTTATGGTAAGTCTAGGCATACTGGTAAAAACAAGTTACAAGGATGAAGTGAAAAATATACTGTGACGTTAAATCACAGGGGAGAATGGTTACTCTGAATCACCCAGGCTCTGTTATATTCTTTGTTTTTGTTTTTTTTATTCTGACACCTAGTAATTTTGAAGACTGCATGGTGCTGGAGCGGAGATTCTTTAAAAGATAGGTTACACATGTTAAAGGGGGAATGTGCCAGTGTTGATGAGTACAATAATTATCACCGCAAAGGATCAGAAAGCGGCCTGGTATACCAAATGCATTACAAAAGGAATTTATATAAACTCACTACAGAAATAAAAAGGAAGGCAATTAATCTTTACCAAAATGTTTAGTTTCCATCTAATTTTTTCTCTTTTGGTTGTTTTGTGGTGAACAGGATGGCAATTTGCCTTTGATCTGCATTCTGGGTGTCAGGGAGCTTTTCCGATTCCTTGGTTTGTGTTTTGTTTTTGCTGGATGCTGTGAAATTGCTGAGCTGACTTTCAGGCATGGAGGAAAAAGGCTGATGGTAATTCATCTGTTAAACACTTTCTATACAAGGTTTTGTTTTTAGTGAGCGTTTTGAGAGCCTGAGTCTGCTGTCATTTGGAGTGGGAAAGTAAAATAAAAGCAAAGCCCCTGTAATTAGTAATGGGAAAGTGGCCATTAACATTTAATGGGAGCAGGATTGGGCCCCAGATTTCTGTTCTGTGTCAGTATGCATAGGAGCAAACCCCACACAACTGTTTTCCATGTGAGGGATGTTAATTTTAGTAGCAGCTATTGATCTGAGCGGTGGCAGTTTTCTTTACATAATAATTTCCCCAGCTTATAGTAGCCACATTGTCACAACTGGGAAAAAAAATGAAAATCCAAATCATCCAAAATGAAATAACATAATCCATTATATTAAGAATGGAAAAAAATTATGAAAGGAACTAGTGCCTGTGACAATATTAAAAATGTGATAAGGGAAAAAGCTGTCTCTGAACTCAACAGTAGAAGTCAGAAATAATGGCTGTTCGACTGGCTTTTCAGGACACATCTAAATCATTCTGATCTTCATGGGTACAGAAAAAACTCTCTCTTACTCAGACTTTGCCTGAAGGTCAGGTTCATGTTTTGGGAAACAATACTGCAGCAGCTGGCTTCAGACATATTTATTTTCATTATACTATCCCATGGGCTGGGGGGAAAATATCTTGTAATTACTGGAAATATGATCATTTGCTTTTCCAGAGACAGACCAGAGCTCCGCAGAGCCATCTGAATTGAATAAAGGCCAAGGTGAAAACAGGTTGTTGTAGAAATCTGTGTCAGACTTGCAAAGGCTGTTTGTACAGTCTGAGGGTTGTGTCACTTGTAAAATCTTTCTTCAGCTATTTCTGTTTTCAGTGGTACAAGGAAAAGGTTTTGACTTGAAAAGGCTGGCACGTCTACCATTAAAATGCAAATCAACGTAGCTATATCACTCAGGGATGTGAAAAGTCCTGGGATAGCCACAGCTAGGACGACAGAAGACTGCTCCCGTTGACCTAGCTACCACCCATCAGTGGAGTTACTACAGTGATAAGTAAAAACCCTTCTGTTGCTGCAGGCTGCGTTTACACTACTCGCTTATGCCAGCATAGCTATGGGGCTGTGGCTATACTGCTATAGACCCTGTAGTGCAGACAAGGTTTAAAGCTCAAACCATCACAAAGAATGTCCTATGATCTGTGCTGGGCCTGACCCAGAGTCAGCTGAAGTCAGTGGAAAGAATCCCATTGACTTCAGTAGGTTTATTGCTGGGCCCACTGTAAAGTGTACCCTATGATACCAGTGTTTCCCAACCTTTTCATATTGGCAGCCCCTCATTCAAAATCAAATGTGTTGTGACCCTCCCCCCCCTTAGATTTTACTCTTACTCATACAGTAAATATATCCGGGATAACAATGTTGTGTCTACATAATCTATTTGTATGTGTATTTTGAGAGGTTGACAGAGAATACCTGACCTTGAAGGGTGAGGGTGGGAAGGGAGTTGGAGTTTCTTTGCTTTAGATTGTAATGACATTTTCAATATCTCAGGACACACCTGATTGTCTTTTCTGATCCCTGAGTGTCACTGCCTACTGGCTGAGAAGCACTGTCGTGTACATCTGTAACCTTACAGTTCCTTAGATGCTATTTCTATCTTCTTGGGTTAGGCATGCTGTTACAATTAGTTGTACAAATCTGGATGCAATATTGCTTTGGTTAATAAGTATACCCTCCTATAGTCTGAATACAATTTCAGAGACTTTACCATGACACAAAATATAAAAAACCCCTGTGTTTCATCAAATTATACTTCTAAATAGAGAACATGGCCCAAAATGAGTTTCCCAGAGCACTGAATAATAAACAGTGTGTATTCCGCAATGGCTTTGATTGAAAACCCAGCAAATCACATTAAAAGGCTAATAGTTTTTTCCCCCTTTTCTTTCCCTACTGTGTTGGGAAAGAAAAGGGGAAAAAACTGTGTTTTCTTTCCAGAAAAGATGTTGGGATACTTTGCACCCTCAATTTTTAAGCAATAAATCTTTGGTTAAAAATCAATGGCGTCAGGTAGCCATTGTGTTTGCGAACCCATTATACTTTCTTAGCCAAGATGTAAATGTTGCTGGTAGTCATCGAAGTCACTCTGGATTTTCACAGAACAGAATTTCGGCTGTGATGATTACATCACTTAAAGCACTAGAACAGGCTGGAAAGGTTATTCTTCAGTTTGTCCCAGCCCTGGATTTCTATAATGAACCCTCCTGAGACGTGAAATACTTGACTGACATAACCACAAATGAAGATTTATCTATATTATTTTCATCTTAGTGTTGGGCCATAATCTGCCATCATTAGAATTTCTGCCTGCAAAATTGCTATTGAGATGGGTACAGGTTTGGGTAAACAGTGATAGCAGAGTACAGCTCTTTGATTTTTAGTGATTCACAACATTTTCTGTTCTCTAATAATGAAAGACTAGAAGCACCAAATATTAAACTTTAATTAGCTGGGAAGGAGAGGAGAAAAGGCCAATTTAGCATTCCTGGAATTTAAAACTTTTCCTGAATTTGAGGTGGTGGTGGTGGGTGGGGAGAATCAGAGCCTTTGTTTGTGATCTAGCTGAGTTTCTGAAACATCCCCTAAGAGACAAAACTTATTTAATATGGTCACTAAAGTAACAGCTGCTTTATATTTTGCTGCCATTATGGAGCAGAGATTGTATGATAAAGTGCGTAATTCTGGGCTTGATCCCTTCTCACATTGTAAAACACATGGGAGGGAGCTGCGGAGAAGGAAATCTCACAGAGTCCCTACCGAATGGTTCCTCTGGGACAATATTTTTTGTTTGCCAAAGACCTAGGAACCAGGGCCACCGGCATAGAGAATTTATGCCTCCTTGCTGGCTATAGTATCCCAGGACTTCCCCCTATACAGATTTGCTAGCAGTATGGTTCCATTGCAGCTCTACTGTCAAGAAGTCCCATGGCCAGTTGGCCAGAGCTGCCATGAATGGGATAGGAGGGGTATGGAGAATCAATACAGCATCACATTGTAATATGACTCTGTGAGTAAGCTTGGCCTATGGGGAGCGGGGGAAATGATATTTGTGTGTTCTGGCTGTTAGGCAAGAATCCCCTTGCTTCACATGGCTCACACATTCCTCCATGGCCTGTCCACTGTCCCTACTGCCCCTGAATGGGCCTCTGGCCCATGGAAGAGCAGAATGCTGCCTGGAGGCAGCTGACCCCATTTTGCATGTAGAGAACTGCATGCAGATCATGCATCATATTCCCTTGCACTGTATAAAAACTGCAACCCTTTTGAGGCAGGCACCATGTCACCACCTAACACAGTGGGGCCCCGGACCAGCCTGCAGCTTCTGGCTGGTACTTTAGAAAAATAATTAATACTAATGAGAATATGGATTTTTAAGAATATTTCATGTATACATCCTGATTGTAACAGTCGTCTTGGCTTTGAAATCATTAAGTCGAGGTTTTCAGGGATCTGTGGAGTCCTGATATGTTCCTCCATGATTATGTTGCTGTATCAGATTACAGCCATGTTAGGTTAGTGGCTGTCAGATTGATCCCAGTCTAAGACCTACAGGCTTTTTAGCTCTCACAGCCTAGTTCTGAAGTGTGTTGCATAATCACATGGAATGAAAAAAGGCTCCCCCCCCCCAGTGATTATAAAGACGGAAAAAAGACTTCCAAGCCAGTGAAACGCTCTGGGAAGTTTTCTTTAAATATCTGTTGAGATGTGCCTTGGAGGCTAAAGCAGAATAGCCATAAACTGGACAGCCAGTTTATAATTGTGTAGTTAGTTTCTGGGACCAGATCCTCAGCTGGTGTAAAATGCCATAGATCCATTGACTTTAGTTGAGCTGCAGAGATTCACACAATTTAAAGATCTGTCCCCAGAATTTTTATGTAATTCCTCTGAGCAAAATTCATCTCTGTCCAGAGGGCTTAACTGGGAGCTAAGCAGTGCATACATCAGTAGTGGCTCTCAACACAGGGGTGAATTTTGGAGTGTACAAATAATTTGTCCTGGTGTGTTGGAAGCGAACTGCTCATGGAAGTTGATCTAGCTAATAAACCCCAACGATAACGAAGACAAGTGGATTAGAAGTTATTGTGGGAACAAAGACACATTTCCTTTCATTTTATTTTAAAACACTTAAAAATGTTAAGTCTAAAAAATTAAAACAAACGTTTTTGTTTCAGGTTGAACACAATGTTTTGTTTTATCCAAAACAACTGGGTTTTTTGTTGTTGACTTTTTGATATGCTGGAAATTTCTAAAACGTTCATCTTCAGTTTGACCCAATGTAATTTTTATTTCAGATTTTTCAGAATAGTCAAGGAACCAAAAACTCCATTATTAGCTCAGCTCTAGTTTTTATGAGCTAGAATCTCACTGCCCTTACTCAGGCCAGATCTACACTATACTCTGACATTGGTATAACTACATTGCTCAAGGGCGAGAAAAATCCACCCCCAAAGGATGCAGTTATACCAGCCTAACCCCTGGTGTAGACAGTGGTATGTTGACAGGAGACATAACTACCGCCTCTTGGGGAAGTGGATTAACCAGACCAATGGGACAGCTTTATCTCATCGGCTTAGAGTGTCTTAATTAAAGAGCTACAGCATCGGCACCAACATAGCATTTTAAGTGTAGACTTGCCATTAGTCTCCCCTCAGATCAAGGGGGGAGCAGCGGAGGAATTCTGAGTCACAGTTCAGTGCCTGGTCCATGAGTTTCTCCTGGTGCGATAGAGCTACTATGCCACCCCTGACTCAGGGCAGATAGGGCTAGACTATAACTTTACTATCTGATCAGCTGAATGTGATGCAATGTGATGGATCTTTAAATAGTGGATAAAATAGGATTTTGTTGCTATCAAATGAACTCTTATTGTAATTGCTTAAGCTTACCCAGAGCTAAGAGTAACTCCTTGGTTTCTTAGATAATGGTGACTGTCATGCTTCAAAGATGGTCACATTGGCCTCCACTTCACCTCTCATCCTCCTCCCTGTCCCTCTTTGGATATTATTACTTTCAGTTTTAACAAAAACGGGGAGTGAGAAAAGAATTATTTACAGACTGAGACTAGATAAGAGCTGAGCTACTAAAATAGGAAAGGAGAATGGAAATGGACTTGAAATACAGAATCCAAATGATTAAAGAGACCAACCAAAGCAAAACTAGGTTGAAATATAAGGATAACAAAGGGCCTGATCCAAAGCTCATTAAAGCCAATTGGAATCTTTCTATTGATTTCAATGGGCTTGGGATCTGGCTCAATGTCTCCATCTAGAATCTTTTATTCATTGTCTCTCTCTTTTTGAGAAGCAGAGAAACCGCCCTGAAGCACTGCTTCAGCAGTCAAACCTACAGCTTGAGCTATTGTTCACACTCTGAAGGGGACAACTGAGCCTGTGTCTATAGCACATTAGCACTTTTGTCGGTAAAACTTTTGTTGGTGAAAAAACCACACCCCTGACTGACATAAGTTTCACTGACAAAAGCCAAGAACAAGGGGCCACCAAATGAAATGACTAGGTAGCAGGTTTAAAACAAACACAAGAAAGTATTTTTTTCACGCAATGCACTGTCAACCTCTGGAACTCCTTGCCAGAGGGTGATGTGAAGGCCAATACTATAACGGGGTTCAAAAGGGAGCTAGATAGATTCTTGGAAGATAGGTCCATCAATGGCTATAACAGAGTTCAAAAAAAGAACTAGATAAGTTAATGGAGGATAGGTCCATCAATGGCTATTAGCCGGGATGGGCAGGAATGGTGTCCCTATGGTGTCCCTGTTTGCCAGAATGCTGGGATTGGGTGTCAGGGCATGGATCACTGGATGATAACCTGTCTGTTCATTCCCTTTGGGGCACCTGGCATTGGCCACTGTCAGAGGACAGGATACTGGGCTAGATGGACCTTGGTCTGACCCAGTATGGCCATTCTTATGTCGGCAGGAGAGCATCAGACACAGAATCATGTCGACAGGAGAGCTCTCTCCCGTCAGCATAGAGCAGCTATAATAAAAGACCTGACAGCAGTGCAGCTGCAGCTGTACAGCTGTAAGGTCCGTAGTGTAGACCTCACCTGAGCCTTTTAATCGAAGCACTAGCCATCAGTCCACTCTCAAATGAACCTGGGACTTTGTTGCTTCTTCAAAGCAAAGGATACACGCAACCTTCACGAACGGGCGTCTCGGAAGCTTCCTTGGCAGCTAGTGCGCAGTCTGCGTACCTGTCCATTAAACTTCAAGTTGCATTAGTTCATCTCTATTGTCCATCATTCTTAATGATCCACATTTCCTAGGTGTGGCCTGAGCAAATGCTGTACTTTCATACAGGTCTGAGTGGCTTTAGCACCAACTTCATCATCTTTACAGAATTATTTTCCGCACTTACGGCCCGCTGGTGCATATTAATATATTAATTAGTCCAAACAATTGAGTGCCCAGATGCCTGACCATCACTATGAATGGTGGATTAAAATGAACCAGAAGAAGTATTCAAATGTCACTCAGCACACTCTGCCACATAAAACAAGGGGATTAGATATGGTGAATTTCTGGTAATGAAAGCAGGCAATCATGTTCCCCTCACATAATCTGCTTAAAAGGCCCTAGATTCCAGAGAGTGAAACTAAAATAACTTGACCTACCTTGGTCCCGTAATCTTTAAATACTGCTTAACATCTGCTGTTCAGCACCTGGCAATAATATTTATTATGAGTTTTTAATAACATGCACTGTATCCAGGGTTTATATTAATTAACAGTGCACATATACACACACAGACAAAAATCTTCATTATACTAGGGTTCAGACTGAAATGAGGCATTTGTGATTTAACGTAAGAAGGGCCCTACTGGGTCAGACCAAAGGTCCATCTAGCCCAGTATCCTGTCTTCCAACAGTGGCCAGTGCCAGGTGCCCCAGAGGGAATGAACAGAACAAATAATCATCAAATGATCCATCCTCTGTCGCTCATTTCCAGCTTCTGGCAAACAGAGGGTAGGGACACCATTCCTGCCCATCCTGACTAATAGCTATTGATGTACTTATCCTCCATGAATTTATCTAGTTTTTTTTTTTAACCCTGTTACGGTCTTGGCCTTCACAACATCATCTGGCAAGGAGTTCCACAGGTTGACTGTGCATTGTGTGAACAAATACTTTTTATTTGTTTTAAGCCTACTGCCTATTAATTTCATTTGGTGACCTCTAGTTCTTGTGTTATGAGAAGTAGCAAACAACACTTCCTTATCTACTTTCTCTACACCAGTCATGATTTTATAGACCTCAATCATATCTCCCCTTAATCATCTCTTTTCCAAGCTGAAACGTCCCAGTCTTATTAATCTCTCCTCATATGGAAGCCATTCCATACCCCTAATCATTTCTGTTGCCCTTTTCTGAACCTTTTCCAATTCCAATATATCTTTTTTGAGATGGGGCAACCACATCTGCACACACTATTCAAGATGTGGGCTTACCACAGATTTATATAGAAGCAACATGGTATTTTCTGTCCTATTACTTCTCTCTTTCTTAATTATTCCCAGCATTCTGTTTGCTTTTTTGACTGCCGCTGCACATTGAATGGATGTTTTCAGGGAACTATCCACTGTGACTCCAAGATCTCTTTCTTGAGTGGTAACAGCTAATTTAGACCCCATCATTTTATATGTATAGTTGGGATTATGCCTTCCAATGTGCATTACTTTGCATTTAGCAACATTAAGTTTCATCTGCCATTTTGTTGCCCAGTCACCCAGTTTTGAGAGATCCTTTTGTAGCTCTTGTTCTGAGGGAAACGATCACAGAAGAAAGCTGCAACTGAAAAAATCCAAAGAAAACAGGGAAACCATGAAATACTTAGGGCTTGTGGCAGCACCAAGGAAGGGCCTCTACAGAGCCACTATGTCCCCTCCTGCTCACATGGGACCATGGGACAGAACAATTAACACCACTCAGCTACAACACCAGCTGAACAAGTGTCCATTGCAGTTCAGGACTCATAAACTTCCCTGAAATGATAGTTAAACGAGGGGAAGGCAATTAGACCGGGAAAACTAAAACCCAGGGGAAACATAAACCAGGTCACAGAATGTCACAGTTGGAAGGGACCTCATGAGGTCATCTAGTCCAACCCCCTGCTCAAAGCAGGACCAATCCCCAATTTTTGCCCCGATCCCTAAATGGCCCCTTCAAGGATTGAACTGACAACCCTGGGTTTAGCAGGCCAATGATCAAACCACTGAGCTATCCTCCTCCATATGTCATCTATGAATAAGTTGGTTGATGAGCAAGCAGCCTCATCCTTTTCCTATTGAACTTAATGCCAAAGGCCTATAGACTTCAATGGGGATCCGGCCTTAAATTGTGGTGTTGACAGGACACATTCAACTACTATGGTATGGAATTCATAGATGCATCACATTTACGGCCACCAGGGACCATTAGATCATCTAGTCTGATCTTTTGTATAACACTGCCCATTAAATTTCATCCAGTTACTCTGTACTGAGCTCAATAACCTGCATTTGTCTTAAGTATATCTTCTAGAAAGGCATCCAGTCTTGATCTGAAGATGATGAGAAATGGAAAATCTAATGCTTCCCTGAGTAATTTATTTCCATGTTTAATTACCCTCACTATTAAAAATATGTGCTGAATTTCTAATTTGAATTTGTCTGGTCTCAGCTTCCAGCTGTTGGTTCTGGTTCTGCCTTTCTCTGTTACATTAAAGAGCTCTTTAGTATTTGGTATTTGCTGTAATCAAGTCACCTCTCAATTTTTGTTTTTGATAAGCTAACCAGATTGAGTATCAGAGGGAGTAGCCATGTTAATGTGTATCCACAAAAACAACGAGGAGTCTAGTGGCACCTTAAAGACTAACAGATTTATTTGGGCATAATCACTCTAATGAGAAAAACCCACTTCTTCAGATGCATGAAGTGAAAATTACAGATATAGGCATAAATATATAATGGCACATGAAGAGAAGGGAGTTACCTTACAAATGGAGAACCAATGCTGAAGGCCAATAATTGATGAAAGTAGATATGGGGACAGAGTTGGCGCCGGGGTTTGTTGCAGGGATAGGTTCCTGGGTTAGTGTTTCTGTGGTGTGGTGTGTAATTGCTGGTGAGTATTTGCTTCAGGTTGGAGGGCTGTGTGTAAGCGAGGCTCGTCCCCCTATCTACTCTAGTGACACCATCATAGGACCCAACCACACCATCAGAGGCTCATTTACTTGCACATTGTTTTGGCTCTTTTCTGCACACTGTCTAGTATTTCCATATTGGTTTGAAAATGTGGACTCCGGAACCGTGCACAGTATTCCATATTGGTCTCACCAGTGCCATACACACAGGTAAAATCATCTCCCTGCTCCTACTCACTGTTGCCCTGTTTCTACATCCAAGAATCGCATTAATGCTTTTTGTGACAGCATTGCCCTGGGACTAATATTCATTTGCTTGTCCATTATGGTCACTAAATACTTTTCTGAGTCATTGATTTCCAAGCTACAGTTCCCCCATTCTGTAGGTGTGGCCTGCATGCCTTGTTCCTGGATGTATAACTTTGCATTTGGCTGTAATACTAAAACCCATTTTGCTTGAATGCGCCCAGCTTACTAAGTGATCCAAATCCCCCTGTATGCCTGTCTTATACTCATTATTTACCCTTTCACCAATCTTTGTGTCATCTGCAAATTTTTATATTTACTTCCAGATCATTGATGAAAATATTGAATACTGTTGGTTCTAATTCTGATCCCTGAGGAACCCCACTAGAAGTACTGCTCATTTGATGATGATTCTGTATTGATGACTACTTTTTGAGACATATCAGTTAGCCAGTTTTTAATCCATTTACAGGTGCTTTATTTGAAACTACTAAGTACCACAATAAATACACTAAAAGTTAAAATCTCAATCTTTTTCAGCAGCAGCAAGTTTTTCCTCTCCACATTTCCCTGAGAGCAGATCAATACCTATTCCCTTTTATTTTGTCATTTTTCAGTAGCTGGATAGCTTAGGTAACTCGATCAATAAAGTGTATACTGTTTCCTCCCCCATTGGTAGGTCTCCAAATTGACCTTCTGTGCGGGAGTTCTATAGGGAATTCAGGTTTCTGTTTGGAATATCAACTCAATATTTCTCTTTGAACTCTTTTACCAATCATCCTTTCTTTTCCTCTTCAGCTGTATGTGGCCTTATCTCTGTCTTTCATGGGAATTTGAATGCATGTAGTATCTTGCAGCTTTATTAAATACTGTGGGCCTCATTCTGATCTCAGATGGGCCCTGATTTAGGAATGCACTTAAGCACGTGCCTAGCTTTAAGCACATGGCTAAGTGCTTTCCTGAATTGGGGCCTTAGAACTGGTTTTGCGTCAGTGTAATTCCATTAATTTCCAGGACTTTATTCCTGTTTTATATTGGTGTAAGAAGGAGAATCAAACCTTATACCTTTTAAGGAACCCTCCTGCCTGGGTATATGCCCGGTGAATTGTGCAAGTTGCATGTAAAGGTTCAAATAACATCACTGAAATCAATGACGCTTTTCTTGAGTTTGCTGCTGCATGCCATCCCAGAAATGGCTACATTTCAGTGATGTCGTATGTCTCCAGTTTCAAAGTGCTTTAGGTGCTATGTATATATACATCATATGTGTAAACTAGCAATTTATGTTAATATACCCTGGATTTCTAAGTATCTAATTTATTAATTAAGAAACACTATTAGCCTGATTTCCTTTTCTCCGACACTGGTGTAAATCAGGACCGATTCCACTGAAATTAATAGCTTTACACTGGTGTAAAACTGGTGCAAGTCAGAAGAGCATTGGGCCGTCTATATGGTAAAACTGTGTAAACCAAGGTTTCAAGTCAGTTTGCGTCATATGACAATGGTAAAAAATCACTGAAAGAGTCATTTCCTTCTAAATTGTGAAGAAAGAGCTTTTTTTGAATAAGGAGAACAGAATTGTTCCTAGAACTATTGTCTCCTGCAGGGTTTTTGCTTGGAACAGGAGTTTCACGCTGTTTCACACCCTGCACCACTTCTCATTAGAGTGATTATCCCATTTAAAATTGTGTGGGATGCTTTCCCTGCCATTCATGATCCTACAGTATCCCTGTGGCAAAGACATGAATTACGGTCATGGGAAAGTTACACTAGGAAAGTATTTAGTGTCTGTTTAGCTGTCTTTTAATTAAATGCAGCAGCTAAAGGCAAGGAGGAGAACCAGAATTACTAGCCAGCAGATGGCACATCCCCAGCAAGTGCTCAGCAGATCCTCTGTAGTTCTCAGAACTCAGTTTGGGAACTCCTAGTTCTACTGCTATGGTCCTCATTACTGTAGAATCTGAGTACCTCACAGTTGTAATGCACTTATCCCCACAACACCCCTGTGAGGTAGGGGAGTGATTTTACTCCCCTTATGCAAGTGGCGAATTGAGGCTCCGGTAGATTAAATTAATTGCCACAGCTCACAAAGGAAGTCTGTGGCAGCACAGGAATTGAATCCATGTCTTCCAAGGGGGGAAACTGTGTTAGCATTATACGCTATCACTTTAAATTCTATGGGGTTTTCCTGGTCCTGTTTGCAGGATAGTGGGTTGTGTAGGGAGGCATGCAAGGTGGGGTCTTCAGCAGACAGTTTGCAAAGAGCCAGCCTAAAGCAAGATGGAGTGAATTGTGTCTCCCTTAGGGAGCAGCTTGCTTTGTCTCTCTCTCTCTTTTTGGTTCCTGGCTGTTATAGTTCTGGGATTCTGAGAAAAATTAGTGTTACATTGCAGCTTCCAGAAAGAGTATTTTATACTCTTAACATAACACCAAATCTCAGGCCAGTCTTCAAACTGTTGGGCGGTCCTTGCATTTGATGAGAGACATGAGCACGCACATGAAGGAGAAGTTAGCCCTAAACCTGTCAAGTGAAAATCAACATCTATCCTTTTGATCAGTGCTGGGCATGTGGCCCCCAATGATTTGCAAGAAGATATTTGACAAATTCATGGCTGTGTGATCTGCATATCTTAATTTGTATGCCTTGACAAGTATTATTTTGTAATTCTAGTGAAAGATGAATGCTACGTAAGACAGTGCAATCTTCCCGGACTTTATCCCTTTGTGCACAGCATTCTTTGGTGTTACTCTGAAGTCTTTTACAAATTCCAAATCAATAACACTTTTAAAAATAAAAAAGGATCCAGGAGCAATAAGTCCATTTGCAGACTTAATCAGATCATCTTTATTTGAGTTGTAGACTTTGTCTCCTCAAAATCTTCTTACCCAACAAAATCAATATGGACACAAGTAAAGTCAATTCATTTTCAGGCCCCAAGCACTGCAAAAGAGGTGAGTAGAATTTGGGAGGGGATTGAGGTATTCTGTCTTCTATAGTAGCTGTGTGAGTGAAATAGCAGAGATAGGATCAGATCACAAAACACTAAGGCAGATTTCAAACACTTAAATATTTGGATCGGGAGTGTCAGTTCTTCCTCTCACAGAGACAAAGCCATTTAAAAATGAGGCTCTAGATACAGGTTTCAGATCCAGCATTTTTGGGTGGATTTCTGACTGTTAAAACATGGAAGAGTTCCTGGTCTTGAGGAAATGATTAGCTCTGAAGAGGTGGGATGGAGACTGGGGAAAGAGAGAACATGGTCTGAATTTTTAAAAAAATTCTCCTATAAATATTTGCCTGTTTGGGGCCTAACTCTGATCTCACTTACATTGGATTTATACCTTAGATTTCAATGGAATTACTCCTGATGTACAATGGGGGAAATCAGAATCAAGCTTGATCTTGCCAAATCAGAGTTTGCACTCCTTCTTTTATATATAGTTGAACCCTGCTCTCTCCACCAAACCTCAGAGTGAGTGTGACACTTCTCAGGGTACAAGGTCTGTGAAGCACCTTACCACCGTAGGTGTGGGAACTAGGGAAGTGGGGGGTGCTGTAGCACCCCTGGGTTTTACGTGGGGCTCCACTCCCAGTCCTGCATATGGGGTACCGGCTGCCAGCCCCACACCAAGGGCTCTGCACCCATCCCAAGCTGTGGCCCCAGCCTTGGCCCCCTTACCCCTGTCTGTGTCCCCCCTCCCCTCCCAGAGCCACAGCCCTGCTCCCGACCCAAGATCTAGGGGCAGGGGAGCCTGAACAGGAGTAAGGGGGGGCATGGGGTAAAAAGTTTGGCTTGGTTTCCATCATACACAGGGTTTATAGTTTGGTTTAATGGCTCTCAGCACCTCCACTATACAAATTGTTCCAGCCCCCTTGGGCAGAGCAGTTTGTTAAGACAATTAATCTGATAGCCTACACCTGGGTGAGAGCCAGAAACACTAACTGATGAGGAAGCCTACCTGGGCAGAGCAGGCTGAGCTTGTAGAAAGCCAGCAAGCTAAGACTGGAAGGGGGTTGTAGGTAGTCTGTAGTCACTCCTGGGGAGAAGAGAGGTGCGTTTGGGGCTATGGAGGCTGTCAAGAAGCCAGAGATGGTGTCGTCTACAGCTCCTTCCTGAGAGCAGGGAGTTTGGGCTGGTAAACTCAAAGGAGGTCCAGAGGATAAAGAGGGAAGAAGTCCAGGGAAGTAGCAACAGGATCTGGGAGCTAGCAGACCATAGCTGCCAAGTATAAGGTTCCCTGGACTGGAACCCAGAGTTGTGGGTGAGCCTGGGTTTCCCTACTGGCTGCTGGAAAAGCAGCACTGGACCTGGCCTTGGGCTGGAAGGTTGACTGGAATGGCCAATGGGACTTTGATACCCAGGAAGGGGAGAGCTATAGTGATCTGGCTGGAGCGCTGAGTCATGAAGAAGGAGCACCCTGAATCCCAGAGAAAGATAGAGACCACAGGTTGAGAAGCTGACAGATGGGAGGCATCAGACTTGTGGAGGGTTAATTCCCAGGGTGGCCAGAAGGAGGTGCCCTAGTGGTAAGTACCCTATGGAAATAAGATCGAGCCTGCTGGCAGCTTGTCTTCACAGACTGAAGGATGTCAGATTCCTGTGCACCTGCAGATATCCCAGACTATGCTTTGAAAACAGGGTCCCTCCCATCCCCCTGCTGTTTACCTCTTCCTTCTGAAGTCTCTGAAAGCTCTATATTAGCATTTGAGTTAGTATCCTAAAAGACTTCCATTGTAAGGCATGGAATGGTCTGCCAGGAAAATAGATTTCTCCAGGCAGGAGACCCTTATCTCAAGGTGTGCTACCTCTGAGTGATGTGTCCTTAACTACAAGGCCTAGAGAAAATACTTATGCATATATAAGTACATCTCAGAATGATTATGGTGAGCAGTGTGACACAGGCTTTCATTAGAGACCCTAAATGACACACTTGTGGTGAACCTAGGCTATCCCTGTACCCCTATCTATCCTTGGGTTTCTTCTGCTAGTATCATTACATCTTGATTGCTATTCAAGGATCTTTTAAGCCTAACAAAAAACAGTGTGTTCAACAGAGTTGTGTACTGTTCTTTTGTGCAGCTCACATTAAGCAGCAAATAATATAACTGAGCCTTCACTATATGGTCTGGTTGTCTTATTAATATTCACTTGAAAAGAATGAAGACTAATGTTGAGAGGGAGATTCAATAGAGCTGGCTGATAAACTTCACATTTTTTTAATGAGAAAAAAGGGAACGCTTTTTTCGCAAATGCTTTTTGCAAACTTTTGACCTAGGATTAATGTGTGTGTGTGTGGTGGTTTGGTTTTTATTTTGCAATTGCTTATCTTCTCTTTTGGTCTGCCTAGCTATTTAAGGCATTTGGCCCTGATTCAACTGAGTCTTCAAGCACTTGCCTAAATTTAAGCACATGAGGAGTCCTGTTGAGTGAAACTGTGGATATGATTTCAGGGGAACTATGCACCTTGCTGAATCATGGTCTTCGTTATGCATCCATCACCCTAGTGCCTAGGTTCTTAGAGTGAGGCTGTATATGTTTAGATAGTGTGGTGTTTTTTTTAAATTTTCTGTCCTTCCTTCCTAGCTAAGTACTTACTACTCAGATAGCCCATTCTCTGGAAGTTGCAATCAATGGTCTGAAAACACTACTGGTGTTTAATAAATAATTAAACTTGAGAGAAGGTAAGCTGGAATTAATTAGGACACAAAGTCACCTTTTTACTAGGCCTTTTACAAGTGTTCCAGAAAAACTTGTTCAACAATATAGGGCAAGACTCACCAGAACATTCTGGCTGCTTTGAACCACTCTGCAATGCAAACCAGCCACAAACTGATCTGAACTGTCTGGGTAAGCTGGGTTTATGGCCACTTCGAGTCACAGGAACAGTGCACAGTAGTTATGGAAATCTGGTCCATGCTATATTAATGCCTGATGCTCTATAAAAGCAATTCTCAACCAGGTGTCCGGGGCCCCCTGAGGGGCTGCAAGCAGGTTTCAGGGGGTCCACCAAGCAGGACTGGCGTTAGACTTGCTGGAGCCCAGGGTGGAAAGTTGAAGCCCCACTGTGTGGGATAGAAGCCCGGGGCCCTGAGTCCCATCACCCAGGGCTGAAGCCAGAGCAACTTAGCTGCATGGGGCCCTGGGCAATTGCCCTGCTTGCTACTCCCAGAGCCTGGCTTTTAATCTACTGGATATGCAGAAGAACAGTTGTTGTGGCACGGGTGGGCCATGAAGTTGTTATAGCATCTTGAGGGGGGCCTCAGAAAAGAAAAGGTTGAGAAGCTCTGCTCTAGACCATGGAGGTCCTGGGTCACTGCCCCCATCTTTCTTTCAAGGACACATTTTCCCCATTCATGTTCATTCACATTAAGAGCTCTTAAGTTCTTGTTCAATATTGTCCCACCCTCTTCTCCTTGGTCAGCCCTGAGGTCCAACACCATAAGGATGCTCTTCTGAGAGATGCTTTGCGGGTCTGTCACCCTAACTACATGCTCTAACAACTGGTGGTGTTTGGTGAACCACGTATAGTAAATGTGGTGAAATCCATACTATACAACTTTCTTTCGCTCAATGATTATATAACCAATATGTGATCCTGCAAGATAACGTCCTCTGGCTGAAATCCTGGGCGCAGGTGGAGCTACATGGGCTTAGATGGATCTGTGAAGTCAAACACTTGCAGGATCAGGGCTATAATATATTATGTCAGATGCTACTGAAGAAAAAGCACTGCTGCTGAGAGAAGCAAAATAAAAGTGAATCTCAGAAATGAGAGAGTGAATCCTTGATTAGAACGTTCAAAGGCTGCTAGTGGTTGGAACAGATAACTAGAAATTTAGCAGAGTGTAACACTTAGATTGCAGGATTTCTTTTTTCATATGTTTTATCTTCCCACCAGCCATTTCAAGTACATGGACATGAGGAGCACAAAGCAGGGTTAATTTTGTGTAACATAAATTAATAAAGGCTGTGCAAAAGAATTTTTCAAAGACTTGCTTGCTAAATAAATTACTGGTCATGTTTTATTCAAAGCCTCGCACTGCCAGCAGAGAACACAGAAAACAAGCACACTTTCAATTAAAGTAGCAGCCAGGATTTTCCTTCTGGCACCTTTTTTCCTCTGTGATATTGTATGTTGCAATTTGCACCATATAATCACATGTGCGTGCTTGCATACACACACACACGTGCTCACACCATATGAGCCTATATCTTACAGCACTCCTTTCAGAAAATGTTTCTGGGCAATCAGGCTAACATCCTTGCAAATGCAGCTGGAGTTATAGTATTGGTGTCAGGAAGGGGTTATATTGCTGGTATCTGGCTTTACATAGTGTGACCTTGGTCTCTCTTTGGAGGTGACTGCTATGATACTGGGCTGAGGCTTTAAACCCCCCAGGATAGAGGGTGGGCTGCTGCCAGGCTGGAGAACGGTTGGAGTGGGGCCATCAGGGATTTACATTTCTAATGGGACAGATGTCTCTTTGCATCTCCCAAACATCTGCTTACAAATTCTATTTTAGGAAACCCTGAAAAAAGTTTTAAGGGCAGGACTGAGGTTACAGCAGGTTATTGGCGTTGTGCCACAGAGGCTGCATCAACACACAATTTCCAGCAATTCCCGCACTGCTGGTTTAGTTCCAATGGAAGCTAGCTCTAGGGGAGACTGGGACAGGCATTTTTACCACCACGTTTTCTAAATGTGCTTGAACCAGCGTTAAACAGTATGGGTTAGGTTGTGTCCCCTCTGCTCACACTGGTGAGCAGTTACTTACATGAGTAATCCCATTGATTGGCGCGTAAGGGATTCACGCTCTGGCCCCATAGGGGTAAAAATACCTGTGCTGATCCTACACTGGGCTGCCATTGTTGCTACGACTGATGGAGCTGTCCTAATGCTAGACCAGCTGTGGGAGAATGGTTGAAAATTCTCACGATAGTTAAGGCTAAATAAGGTGGCCGTAAACCTACAGCACTCAGGGTTTGGCCCAATGTCCATTTGAAGCCAATGGGAATCTTTCCAATGATTTCAATGGGCATTGAATGAGGCTTAGGGTCTGGAGATGGCTGCTTAGCCAGTGGACAAAACTTAAAGCCATTTTCCTCTTACCACAGTGCCCCCATCTTCAATTTTCTGAACAGTTCCCCATTATCTGAATGCCGAGTGAGCCAGGCACATCTGATGTCGCCTTCTGTAAGTGTTGGGGGTCAAATCTACTGTGCAGAAGTGTTAGGCTTCTGAGTACTTGGAGCAATAGTGTCTGTTCAGGGGAGCTGGGACTTCTTGACAGAAAGATTAATACGCTGCTAGGGAATTAATGCAGAATTTATTAGATAGAAAAATAGATCTGCTGAATGCTCCCCTCTAAAGATGATGATACTAGAACCACAAGTGGAGTATTAATTATCCCATGTTCTTGCTTGTCGGTGAGAATCAAATTAAATGGTTGAAATAAGCAAAGCGAAAGTGTGTGTGTACTTGAGATTCATATGGGCTAATCAGGGAATCTAAGTACAATTTGCAGACTGGTCACATTCACCTCTTTTTAGAAAGGAGGCAGCTGTTGTGAAAGGGCATGCAAGGCTAACACTCAAGGAGAAGTTAATGAGGCCTGTGGACCCAACTGGCCCCATCCTGCAGCAGATGTCTGAGGTGGAGAAGGACTTAAAAAGAGAAGGCCCAGCTCAGTTTGAGGCTGACCAGGAAAGAGAGCAGTGTGAGACTTGTGATAAAACTGCAAGAGCTGGCAACATTGCAAATATTTCTCCACTGCACTACAATGTTGGTTGTTTGAGTCTAAGATTGCTGCTGAAACTTCTTAGTAAGTGACAATAAGTGATTAAAAATAACTCAGTGATGGGTCAGATCTTAAGGCCTTTACTCAGGTAAACTCCCAATTCACCTCACTGAGTTTTGACTGCTAAGGACAGAATTACATTTGAGGACTAGATTGTGCCTATTAAGCACAGCTCAGGGTAAAAAGTGGTGCAGGGTGCTCTGCCCAGAGTGGAAGCAGGAGGGTGGATTGCTCCCATAAACCCCCTGGTGGAGCTGGGTGGAGGATGGATATTCTGTTTCATGAAGAATTTTGACACGTGTCTTCATTTTGATCAGGAATAAATCCTGAGCTTTTAAAAATTCTCTGTGGAAAAATCTCCAAACTCCAAAACATATTTAACTTCAGGTTGATCAAAATATCTTGGTTTGACAATCAGATGTTTCACTTTTATTTCATTTTTTTCTATTTTATTAAATCCAAAATCTTAATTCAAAACAGAATGCTGTTTCACAATGAAGAACTGAAAGGGGTCTGTTGACTATGTCAGAACTCTTACTGGGTTTTCTTCTGAATGGAAATTTTGTGTCAATTTCACCAGTTTTGCAAAGTGTTTTGACTTCTACAAAACTGCATTTTCTAACAGAAAATAGTTCCATCAAAGTTTTTCCAACAGATCTGTCATAATGCCCCCTGATAGGGGGCAACATACTGTCCCCTCTGTCAGTCCTGTTCCATGACCTGGAGTTGGGGGGAGGAAGGGGTGGAGCCATGCCCTCACCTCCTCCCCACCCCGTTCAAGGCACAGTGGGTCCTGGGAGAGTAGAGAGAGTTGCAGCCCTGGAGCTCAGGGACTGCTGTATGCTGTGGGATTCACAATCCAGAAAAGCTCCCAGCATCAGGATTTGACACAATAGTAATCCTGAATGAACTAGCAATAATAATACTCAGCACTTAGATGTGATTTATAGCTTCAAAGAACTTTACAGACAATTGCTGTTAGCGAACTAGTTAATCCAGACCAATTAGCTATAATTATAGGGTACCTCATTAATATTTCTTTGCAAGTTTTTTATATGACCGCTTCTTACAAATGCTCCCAAGATCTTTCCAACTTGATACAACAGCTTAAAAAGCCTCCAATACTTTGTGTGATGGGTTTGGGCCCTTTGTGGGTGTCACCTGATTTGTTGGGGTTTAACTGAGTCTCCCCTGCTCAATCAGCCTATTCTGCTAGCCTGGGTCCCCTTTACCTGGCCTTGTTGGGTTAGGCTCACAAGCCTCTTCCAGCCAAGCACACAGGCAGGGACACATCCAGCTGCACAGAGAGACAGAGATCCGCTCTGGAAAGATTCAGCCTTAGGGGCTCCCTCCAACACTCTGGTGCCCACTCCCTTTAAGGGGTACAAACCCAAAGGTTTTATAAAATTAGCCCCCTCCCTCAATGTGGAGGGAGATATGCACACTTCTTGCCCCTCCAGTTAGAAATTGCAGAAACTGGGTTATATTATAAACAAGCAATATGTTTATTAACTATAAAAGGTGAACTTTAAGTGACCATAAGAGATAACAGACAGAACAAAGCAGATTACTGACCAAATAAACCAAAGTACGCAAGCTAAGCTGAATATACTTAAGAAACAGGTTACAAAATGTAATTTCTTACCCTAAATGTTATTTTAGGCAGGTTGCAAAGTTTCTGTGGTTCAGAGTTCCAGTTATATTCCTTTTCAGACTGGACCCCTGTCTCAGTCCAGACTCCCCCTTTCCTTCCCTTCAGGTGACTTTAGCAGTCTTTCTTCTTGGACAGACAGGCCATGGAGAGGAGGAGTCCCCTTTGCTTTCCTCCCTACCCTTAAATAGGATTTGCATAAGGTGGGAATCCTTTGTTTCCCAAACTTGACCCCCCTCCCTTCCAGTGGAAAGTTACAAGTGTCAGGTAATGTTTAGTATCAGGTGAAAAGATCACCTGACTCTGTAGTATCACAGCGGGCATGAATCAGTGGCTGTATCAAGCGTCCGCAAGAAGGCTAAGCCTTTTCACAGTCCATTGTCCTTACTGATAAGCCATCTGCCCTGTCTGGCTCTTCCATTGTCCTACCTGAAGTGTGGGTGTCACCCAAAGAGGCATAGTTGAAATACAGATACATAGTCAATATTCCTAACTTCAGATACAGAAATGATACAGGCATACACATTGGATAATCACATTCAGTAAATCATAACCTTTCCAATGATATCTTACATGAGCCATCTTGCATACAGTACATCTCAGTTATGTCATTCATATCATAAGCATATTTTCATAAAGATATGGAGTGAAACGTCACACTCAGTACTATCACTTTTTCTCCTTCCTTACTCCTGCTAGTGCTATGGCCGAAAGGAGAAGGGGTTCGTTGTCAGGTAACTGAGTCCTGTCTCTGCCATAAAGTGATTGACTGTCTGAACCAGAGCATCCACAAAATTATGTCTCTGCTCCAGTCTGGTTTCATGCAGAAGCAGAGCTACATCTGACTACGGTAAACAGACTTACTTCATTGATTAAATGGCCTGAACAATGAACACTGGGGACAGTTAATTGGGGTTCAAGGTATCACAGATTAGGAAAATGGGCACCCCTTTATTTTTTTAGTGCTTTCAAGGACTGAATCCACAAAAATATTCACTGAAAAGTCCTCCCCTAGTGAGACATTTGACATATGGAAAAACGGGTATATTGCACCAGGATTCATGAAGTGGCGCAGAAGAAATGAACTCATAAATAACTCCTGTTTGTGAAGGAGACAGTATTTACCAAAATCCCAGCTATGTGAAAAGATGTAGAAAATTCAGTGGGGAAAATCTTCATACCCAACCACAAAAAAATATGTGCATGGAATAGAGAGAACCACTGAAATTAAAGATTAACCGGATCTATCTGTGTGGTCACCTAGTCCAGGGCCACAGGCTCATTGTAGGATTTTTCACTTAGTATATTGACTGAAGCTTTATCTAGTCTTGCTTTAACAGCTCAAGCAAATGGTTATACATGCCATGATTTAAAAGGGTCTGACTGTCAGGGCTGGCTCTGTCATACAGGCAGAACAGGTGATCTAGTGTGGTTAAATATTAAAGGTGGTGAATGCACAGTGGTAGTTTGTATGGGTGGCTGCAGGCTAGCGTGTGTGTGACATTTGCTAAGGATAGCAGAATCCCAACAGCCAGCCCTGCTCACTGCTAGGTCTTTTTTCAAGATATTCACCCTACATTTTCCTTAGCTTAATTTCATCCTATTACTCCAATCTATGTGCCTTCCCTCCCCAATCCCCTCTGAGTAATTCCTTTCCCTCTTTGGTGTTTTCACCTCATATACTTGTAGACAGTTAAATTCCTCATGACCCAAGTACTTAAGTTTTACCGGTATAACTATGTTGTTTAGGGGTATGTTGATTTTGTTTTTTTAACTGAGATAGTTCTACTTGTAGAAGCCCTAATATGGACACAGTTGTAAACCATCTTTACACAGAGATAATTGCATCCACACTTAGGGGCTGGTGCTGGGGGCTAAATAGATTGGTATAGTTAAAACGGTACAACTTTCTAGGGTAGGCAAGTCCCATGGCTCACAATCATATAGCTTTGTATGAGCTCTGATAGGGAATGTGTGAGGCAGACATTTCCTACGGGGTGAAAAAACTGCTCCTGAACTTTAAACTCATGGTCAGTGCTGAATGTGCTGATTCCAGTAGATGTCAAACTTCAACGAATGATGGGGGTGGCCTCTCAGCAGCTTAGTTTGCAAAGCACGACGATCGTTGCCTGACAGAATTCATTTGACACGTAAGTAAATGTTCCAGTTAATCTGCACAGGGATTTAAGTAGCTCCAGCTTCAGAAACATAGGCCTGTCAACAGTGGAGTTGCGGTGCTCTGCGTCATAGGAGGAGAGCCACAGAGCCTGAATTAGGATCCCTACATGACGCATGGGAAGAGATCGTCACCTTAGAATGTGATCCTCAAAAGCCAGCATGCTAGGTGAAAAGCTGTCTAAACGAGACCATGGGAGATGCCGAAGAGAGGGGTGTGTCCTATGCCCTGCCCCCTCATGGAGCTCAGCGACTCTCTGCTTGTGATCCATGATACAGGGCTAGACAAGGTGCTCCTCTGCCTTTCTTGTGTGCAGGGCACAATCCGGTAGGCATGCTCACAGGCCGCCTCGCTCCACACAAAACAGCCAGGGTGGGGGGAGAAGCTCCCTTATAACCATCAGCACAGCGCTTCGGGTACTCAGCTCCAATTTGGGAGACCACCAGTTCAAGTCCCCCCTCTGTCTTCCTCAATCTTTCCTATTGATGTTTTTCTGCTTTAATTAAATAACTAAGTACTAGTTGGGTCAGAGAGGATGAGACTCCCTCTATAGTCCCTCATCCTCTTGCTCTGGGGCTTAGCAGGGTGATAGGCAGTCTGCATTCCCAGAGGCAAAAACCTAGAGAACTTTTATCCTGGAACTTTAGGCACCAAGTGAGTTCAGGTGCCTGTGTGGTTAGGTAGCAGCCAAGAAGGGCTGGGGTTTTGTGGATCACAGTCGTGCCTAAAAATGGGACTTAGGTTCCCAAATCTACTGGTTTAGGTGCCTCTTTGTGGATCAGGGCCACAGCAACTCACATCACTGGGCCCGTTTCTGATCTCAAGTATATTCATTTCACACTAGAGTAACTCCACATACTTCATATGAAATCAGGAGCAGGTAAAATCAGAATCAGACCTATTGTGAATTTAACTTAATGCATATTCACGTTAAAATACCATGAGGCAAATTAATCCCTGTTGTCAGTAGAGTTACACCAGGGAGGGGATGTGGCCCCAAGCAGTTATTGCTTTACCCAGGTCAAAACACAGCTGCAAAAGATTGAATTAATTTTTCCGATGCATTAGGAAGATTATCTATTATTTACTCTGGAAATAGAGATCTTATTTAATATTAAATTCCAGACTTCCATTAGGTTATTGCCATCCTTTCAACAGACAAGATTTTGTGAAGCTAGCAAGTGTGCAATTTTTCTGTGAATTCGTTCCCTCTGCTTTGGTTCAGAAATAATAGATTCAGCTTGATCTTTCTTAAATTGTGCACTTAGCCAGGGCTCACTTAGTGTTCTGTTCCTTTTGAAGTCCCTTTAAACCAATTTTAAAAAGCAGGCCAAGTTTATCCAATTACACAGCCAAACTCACATGGGATGTGGTACAGTCTGACCTTCAGTCCTGTGGAACAAGGTCTTTTAAGCTATTTAATGAGTTTCTCAAACAAATAGCAAAAGATGAAAAGAAAACAAGAAGTGTCAATCTTAAATGTGTACTGTTGAGTCCTTGACATGAGGAATATAAGGTCAAGCAGCGTGAGTAAGTAATAGCTCACTGCTCATTCGAGGTGAAAGATGCAACAGGAATTTGACTGCTTTTATTTGTATGAAGTGCAGGATCTTCATTCTCTTATTCAACCACATTTCCTATTTAAAGCTCTAGTTTAGTCCCACAACTCATTCACCTCAGGCTGTGGCCTTATGTCTCAAGCTTCAGGCTTGGTCAGTAGCTGGTTGGAGCCCTCAAGGAACTAATGGTGCTGGTCAATCAGTAAGTGGTGCTCTCCGGTTCAGTCCTACTCCTTTTCAGTAGGTGGTTGCCTGGGATTTAGAGCCATACTATTACTTCTATTCTTTTATTAGCTCAGCTCTTTCTCAAAGAAAGCCATATTAGCTCTTAAATCCTGGCCAAATTCCGGCTTGGCCTTTTATAAACATATTTAGTGTCAGTTCTTAAGATTTACAATCCTGGAAAAAGCCAGATAAATAATAAAAAACATTGTCTATATTAACTGAATACTAAAACTAGCTATTTTAATCAGATATAAGTATAACTATCTAAGATACTAGCTTATCCTCAGGCTGTGTGGTGATTGCATCTGTTTATTCATTAGTTCTCTTTCATTATGATTGGAGATCTGTCTTTTAATGCTACTTTCAGACATGTTATCATCGCTTAATAAGTATGAGGATAAAGTTTAGATTAAAACAGTGACTGCAAAAGACTAGTCTATAATACTCTTCATATTTTTCGTCAAAGAGCAATATAGTGGTCCTCCTTAAAATCTGAAACCTTAAAATCTGACTAATTTTGCCTTAAATAGATATCCCAGTTTTCCTTACCTATTATAGGCAATATGTAAGGAATCCTGCAACTATGGAAACAATGCATTTTTATCTAAGGCAATTGGAAAATATGTAAGAGTGACCATTTTGGGTGGAGAGGGGTTAATTAAACTTTTAGCAGGTAAATCAGGATATATTATTAGATGCCCACTCTGCAGTTTTCTTGTCTTTAAACGTGCTTCTGTTACCCACAGAGTACTTATACCAAGGCAATAGTTAATCCAGGGAAATGAACATCGGGATGTCTGGGTTCTGTTCCGACTTTGTCACTGACTTGCTGTGTGATGAGTAACTTAACTTCTTCATGCCTCCTTATTATTTTTAGCTATTTTTTGTATTACAAAGCATCTGGAGATACTAACAATATCTGGGGCTCATTGGGCTAGAAACTGTCAAACACACATGAGACAGTCCCTGCCCCAGAGTCCTGTCTGCATCTTTAGAATGGATAACGTTCTGAATTGGGTGAAACCGTGTTATAGGTTGTGTTGAAAACTTGTTAAAATTGATGTGTGAAGGTTGGTTGGCTGGATGGTTGTAAGAAACACTGAAAAGGCCACCCCTAAGACAAGGTCTAACTGTGTCTGCCCAGAAACAAGCATGCAGAGGGTTTGACTGGGTATTGTGATCATGTGCGTGTGTGTAAGAAAACTGAGAGGTAGTAAGAGAATTGAGAAGCTGCCTGTAAGCACAGTGCGAGCATGGGAAAAGCTAGAGAGGGCAAGCTTTGGGTCTGTTGGCTGAAGAGATGTGGGGCAATAAGCTAAGAAACAGCTGCTTTTGTTCTTGGTTCCTCCTGCACTTGGAAAAGCAGGACTTTGAACATTATATAAACAAGAGTGCATCAAAGCAAATCGCAGACTCCATTTGGAACATCCCCAAACTTTGTCTAGCAGCTCAGGTCAAAAAGGAGCAACAGTATTATCTGCCTCACAGATGCACTGAGGAGCTTAATTAATTAATTTGGTAGAGTGCTTGGAGACTGCCAACTGAAAGCCACATGATAAATACAAATTACTATTTTGCCTGATTTGAAATAGGCTTCCGAAAGCTCAGGAACTAGTGATAAATGCAAACCAAATCCTCATGACTGAACACCTCCAGACTTTGTGAACGCTTAGATCCACATTTGGTCTGGCCATGCTCTTTGTCTGGGCAAGATCTCTGTAGTGGGCTGATCTGTATCTTCACATCTCCACACTTTCTCATCCCATTCCACTGTTTGTGGCTTGAGTCCAATCTCTTTCAGTAACCTTTCAAGAGAGCAAAGATTTGTTCTTACCCTTAAACGTTGAAAAGAAGGGAAAACAGGTCACTACGTGTGTGTCTACAGGGAAGACAGAGATATGATTGCTGCTAAGGTAGACACATCCATGCTAGCTTTAGTTTAGTCAGTGTGGCTAAAAATAGATGCAAAACCAGTGGCAGCATGGATCCTGGTGCAGGCTAGCAATGTGAATACATACTCAGGGATCCAGATGGGCTTGTACAGCCTGAGCCGCTGTGTCTACACTGCTATTTTTAGCCATGCTAGTTAGATTAAAGCTAGACCAGGTAGGGCTATCTGAGCTGTAGTCACACCTCTGATTACAGTGTAGCCATATCCGACGTGTTGTGTCTATAAGCTTCATCTGTCATGTACATGCAGGGGTGTTTTTTAAAGAAGGTACCTTCAATGTGACATTGTATTGTATTTTTGTCTGAAACTTAGACAAACTGTCTAAACTATTTTACAAGTGTAGAATTTGATTAATGCTTGGCATCTCGGGGAAGCGGGGTGGGGAGGGACAGGATGCAGGGAGAGAGAACCTTAGGCACAAACCTTTATCATGATTTAACATCAAATTATTGAAACATTCCTTTTTAAGATAACCTAGAATTAACAGAGGCTGCAGAGTCTTAAAGGACTGATGGAAAAATCCCCCTGTAATATTAATAAGATCCTGTTACATATTTTGTATGTTCCCCTCATGATTTCAATGGGTATTATGATGAACAACGGAAAGCAGATCACTCTATTTTCAATGAAAGCTGGCCACTAAACCACAGTGGTCCTACCACATTGATTTTTTGTCGCTGTTGCTGTTTGTCAAAAGCAGGTGATGTACAAAATTCAGACCTCATTGAAAATTCAACTTGACATTTCCGGTAAATGTTTCATTTTATGAGCAGCAGTACAAATGTAAGGATGGCAGAGGGTAAGTCACAAGCAAATGTAATGGCTAATTATTAACTGAGTAGATAATTATATAGTACTTAAATATGTATATGTGTAGCTTTAATGACATTAGTTACTTTTTGATGTCATAAAATAATAACAATTTGTGCTTATATTCCTCTTCATTCAAGAATCTCAAAATATTTTAACTACATTAATTAAGCTTCACACCAATCCAATGGACCATTATTATATCTGTGTAATAAACAGGCAAACTTCAGCACAGACAAGCTAAAAGACAACTTCAGTAAAGCACTTATGCATGTGCTGAACTTTGAGCACTTGCTTAAGTTCACTTCAGCATACACTTTGTTAAATAGAGATGCTTTTCTGAATCTGGATCTAACCTAGTACCAGAGAACCCAGGTCCCAACATCAAGGTTCCAATTCAACAAAGCAGGTGCTTACTTTAAGCGCATGCTTACGTCCGATTAACTTCAATTGACTTAGGTACCTGCTTAAAGTTAATCTTGTGAATAAGTGTTTTGCTGAATTAGGCCCTACTCAGTAAATAGTTGAAGATCTGTCCCAATAGTGCATGATCTGGGCAGAACAGGGATGCTGCCATTGCTACTACCTTTGCTGTATCGGTTCTGCTGTCAATCTAGCACCTTTCACAAACATTAAAGACCCCGAATAATGGGGGAAAATATCTGTTCTTAGCCTTTAAACAGTAGATGCTACAGCAAATATGCCTCTGGGATTTCAGCCAGGCAGACAAAAAGGTAAATATTACCTGAGGGTTGCTGGTAATATATAATTCCTCAATCCATATTTATCCTGGAAAACCACATTTTAATTTTGTTGGTATGCTTTGAATGCTCTTTATTCCATTTACTGTGAAGGCTCTGAGTGTGTGCCATCCAACACAGTGGGGAAGATATTAATTTAGAAAAATGCTATTGACTAGAGTCTGAATTTATTTACCTAGCTTCCTGGGGGGCTGGTGTGTTGCTGCTGTTCTTATCCTTAAAAAAAATATACTGGAGATATAAAGTCAAAATAAATAATTCATTGCCAAAATATCACATTTCTGGGAATGCTAAAATTAAAATTCCTAAATATGCATTTAATTTAAACTTGATTAGACGACTGATTTTGCTTTAACACAGTCATAATTAAGTCATATTGAGTGAGGTTTAGTCATAATGGGTAGGGGTGCATTCCACATCCAGTTTTGCTAATTAACGGGGAGTGATAGTAAACATAGCAGGCAGGGTGCCTCATTTCACAAGGCAATAATCAGGTTCCCAGGTGGACAGCTTGGAAGGCTGAAGGCAAAGTGGTTGATCGCAATGAGAGAATCGAATTATTCCAGAGGAAAATGAAGCACCCCCTCTTGTTATGCTTGTTTAACTGCAAGTGATGCATCATCTGGGCTATTAGAATGCTGGTTCTGCACATTTCTGTGAGACACACTCTCTCTGTTCTTCCTTCCTTTTCATGGCATTAAATTCTGCTGTCTACTCCCACAGTGGAGCCAATAAGACAAACTTCCTGACCAGGCAGCCTGGCAAGTGCCAAAACCATCAGCTGGTAGACACCAGGCACAATGGGTGGCTGGCCAAAAAGAAGCAGCAGTGGGACCTTAGTCTTAGGGCATGTCGACGCTACGAAATTAGGTCGAATTTATTTAAGTCAACATTTAATGTTCAATTTTACAAAGCCAGTGCTGCATGTTCCCACTATGCACATTCCATCAGCGGAGTGCATCCTCACTACCACAGCTAGCATCGACTCATGGAGCGATGCACTGTGGGAAGCTATACCACAGTTCCTGCTGCTGATTGGAATTCTGGGATAGGCTCCCAATGCCTGATGGGACAAAAACATTTTCACGAGTTGTTTTGGCTACATATCATCAGCCTCCCATGATGTACTTGCCTCCTCCATCCCTCCCTTCCTCCATCCCTGAAAGCAACGGCAAACAATCATTTTTGTGCCTAAGCCTGGGTTACTCATGCAGATGCCATAGCATGGCAAGCATGGACCCTGCTCAGCTGTACACTGTTGTTGTGAGCATTGCAAACACCTCGCGCCTCGTCCTGCACTATTTGCAGAGCCTAACCAGGAGCCACCGCATGGAAGAATGTGATGCCATGCAAATAACCATTCTGGAAGCCATGGAATGGAGCAATTTGCACATACTGACGGTGGCAGCTGGGCTTGTTGACATGGTGGAACACTGCTTCTGGGCCAGGGAAACAAGCACAGACTGGTGGGACCGAATAGTTATGCAGGTATGGGATGAGGAGCAGTGGCTGCAGTGTCTTAAAGGAGTATTGGCCATCAGCTGGAGGCTTGGTTACCCCTGTCATGCAGAGTAACTTTTGACAGGTCCATAATTTGAGAAAGAGGAGTCATGGTGGGTGGGATGGGGAGAGGAAATGTTTGGCAAACAATGATAAACACAAACAATGCATCCCAAATCCAGCCCAGACTTAAACATCTGAATAATCCCATGAACTCAGAGACCCTACTTGTGTGCTTAGAGTGAAGCACATGCTTAAGTGTTTTGCTGGAACAGGGGCAGGGTGCTCAGCACCTTGCAGGGTCAAGTCTCTACCACTTCTGGAGAGCTCTGTTCCACACAGTAGAGGGTTGCTGGCAGAACGTTCTCCATGAAGGCCCCTCCACTGGAATTCACTCCCCTCTTTTCCCAGCCTGGATACAGAGTATTGACCTCTAGAGTACCTATTTATTTTCTTAGGGCCAGATCCTGCCACCCTGACTTGCACTGAGCAGCTCCTTACTTCATAAATAAAGTAAAGGAGTAGAATCTGACCCTTGGGTTTTGGGGGAAGACTGAAATGTAGGAGGGCTGGATTCAACAGAGATTGTGTATGCTTTTCCTCTGGTAATTCACTGGTGTGTTTGCTGGGAATTGGTTTTGGATTGGTTACTTTTGCTGGTTTATATGTCTGGATTTTTTAGAAGAAATGTTTTGCAGGGCCTAGACCCTGGAACAAACTTTTTTAGATATTCAAAAATCAAATGAAATAACATCAAAATGCAAGTTTATTCGGCTACAATTGCAGTGACCTTGGTCTCCACCCATTCACTAGCGAATATCCACACTGATGCACTATTACTTTGGATGTAAGTTGGAAGTAGCATCTTCAAATAAAGGCTTTTTTTTTTTCCTGACTAAAATTTAACTCTTGTGGTGTAGAACACCAACACGCAATATGTTGTAATGTTACATTGTATAATGGTATTCTGTGTTCTACTAAAAGGAATACAATTGTTAAGTGGACAAACCAGCAGAAAGTTTCACCATGACATGGGTTTGATGGCATCTGAATTGATGTCAGGGAAGCTAGCACATTTGTATTCCTTGTCACTGCTACCAGCAGTACAAAAACCCCTCAGGTCCCAAAGCTCCAATTTATAAAAACTTGCTCTCCAGTATTTTGAAGGAAAAGTGTTCCTAAAACACATGTATATCTGGTGATCATGGAAATGACTGACTGATGACATTGTCAGAACTGTTTGAAACCAGTGCATCAAAACAAGTTTAACCTTGTAAGGTTATTTGCTTGGGGCCTTTGTGTGCCCCTACTGGACAGAACAGAAGAGAACAAAACTGGGGCAAAACTTGCTCTGAAGGTACATGGGCGAGATTGATGTATAGGGTATCCTCCCATCCCCCCCTACTGTAACTGCCTTTATCCCCCTCCCCAAATTCTCTGGCCTTGACATGGGTAGTAGGTGAAACTTCTCCTGGGGGGAGGCAAGCTCCTTGTTCTGCCTCTTCTGCCCACAGCCCCGGCCCCTCCCACTGCTGATTTGCCACTCACCTCTTCACCGACCCTGAAATCCCCTCCTCTGTTCACCACCTCCCCAGCCCACCTGCTGCTCACTTCCTCACCCTCCAGCCAGACCCTTTCCCCGCCTGCCACGAGACCCCCACCTGCTGTGCTCACCGCTTGCCTCCTCACCCTGCTGCTGCCCCCGCCCCGCCATGACACCCTCTCCCATTTTCATCTTAAAGCACTGATAACATTCCCCAAGGGAACTGAACAGGCTCAATTGCCAGATAGATTCTCCTCTGTGTGGCAGGGAGTTCGGCGTATGCTGTATAGAGAGAGACGAAAAGCCAGGCTACCTGCGCCAACCTGAAGCTTAATCTCTCCTTTTGAAAAAGTGCTTCTCATTGACAGACTGCATTCAGGCAGTAGTTTAATCACCTTTCTTACACAGAATTCCCTGCCAGACTCATTTACTTAGACAAACCCTAAGGCTTGTCTATACCACGCAACTTTTAGTGACAAGGCTGTGTTGACACAGCCTTGTGGCTACAAGTCAGCATGTGTGAACGCTCTTTGTCGGTACTTTGTTGGCACTTTTGCCGACAAAATACTTCCAGGCCCGTGAGCGCGTTAGCTTTAAGAAAGCCACGTTTACACTGCCACTTGAGTTGGCAAAACTTTTGTCTTTCGGGGGGGGCTTTTTTAAGTATCCGTGAAAGACAAAAGTTTTGTCGACAACTTCGCAGTGTAGACAAGCCCTTAAACTGGGTTTGAATAAAACGACTAGATCAAGAAATAAACTCACTGGCTAAGTCAGCTCCTCCTTGAGCCAGGTTAGCAGTTACTTCTGGGTACGAGAATAAGTGAAGAGTCGTTATTTGGAAACTGTTTTTTAACCCCAATAACGCATTTTCCTACAATATAAAAGCCAGCTGAAAGTGGCCAAAGGCTTCCTGGGCGTTGGCGAATGCCTGTTAAATGGCTTTATTACCACTTCAATGGCTCTTTAACAGTTTCAGTGATCTCTGCTACTGGGTCTCTGGAAGGTTTTTTCACTGTGTAAAGTTACTCAGGGACCCCCTCTGCTTGCCTTCTCACTCCCCACATCTGCCACCGACTCCCTGCTTGCATTCTCACACACCCCCGTGCCCTGGAGAAAGCAGGGGGTGAGGAGAGACATGGTCGGCAGCTGCTGGGACCTGCAAGGGGGCCAGTGGATGGGGTGGAGGAGAGGAGAGGAGGAAGATTCATCCCAAGCAGCAGGAAGCTGTGGGAGCCTTGGGGAAGCGTCAGAGCAGGGAGGGGAAGAGGTGTGTGTGTGTGTGGGGGGGCACCATGGCCCAGGTGTTGGGCAGCAAGGATGGCTGTGCTAGGGGAGGCAATGCCTCCCCTTGCCTATTATACCCACTGCCCATGGGCCTTGAGTCTCCACCCCCTTACACCACATTCACACCAGTGTAATTCCACAGACTTCCATAGGGTAACTTCTAATTTACAGCCGTCCAGGCAAGCCTAGAATCAGGCCCACTATGTGGTCCACAGTCCATGAGGAAAAAGAGTGAGCAGCTAAGGAGCCAGTTAGGAACCAGGCCATAGCTGTGCTGTAGAGTACATCCTCTGCAAAGTATAGCGATGCCCCACTTCCTATATACTCTAGATGCAGTCTTTCATTTCCTGCGGGGGCAGAAACAAAGAAACTCAGAGCAGGGCAGTCATAGGTTGCAGCCAGGGGCACTGGAGCAGAGGGGAACAGGGTCTCCCCGCATTTAAAAGTGGGAGGGGGAAGTCCTCCCACTTTTTACTGGCCATAAGGGTGAGCGACTGGGGGAGGGGCAGAGAGGAGCAAATGCGGGGTGGGGTCTTGAGGGGGAAGGGGCAGAGTGGGAGGGAAGCCTTGGGGGGAAAGGGTGGGGTGAGAGCACAGGGAGAGGGGTCAGCGTGGGGGGCGGGGCCTCAGGGGGAATGGATGCCGGTGAGAGCCCCCTCCCTCACTTTCAGGGCGGTTCCTCCGCTCCTGGCTGCAGATGCACAGAGCAGGAGGAAGTTTGTTACTTTTATTCTGTGCATCTTGTTGACAAGGGCCTGCAGTACTACAGTGGAACCGCAGAGTTACGAACACCTCGGGAATGGAGGCTGTTCGTAACTCTGAAATGTTCATAAGTCTGAACAAAACGTTATGGTTCTTTCAAAAGTTTTCAACTGCATATTGACTTGATACAGCTTTGAAACTTTACTATGCAGAAGAAAAATGTTGCTTTTAACCATCCTAATTTAAATGACACGCACCGAAATTGTTTCCTCACCTCGTCACATCTTTTTTTAAACTTTCTCTTTATTGTTTTAGTTTACCACAGTACTGTACTGTATTTGTTTTTTTTTTTTTTGGCTCTGCTTCTGTCTGATTTGTGTACTTCCGATTCCAAATGAGGTGTGTGGTTGACTAGTCAGTTTGTAACTCTGGTGTTTGTAACTCTGAGGTTCTACTGTACATGGTACCAGAAGTGGAAGGCAAAGCAGGCTGGAACACCCTGTGAGAGATAACCTTGCAATAATTGCTACAGAGCCTGTGCAACTGCGCATACCTCCCCCCTCCAGCCCTGAGAACCAGGGGAAATGCTAACTATGCCCTGAAAAGGTTCAGACAATAATTTGAACTATATATGAAAGCCTTGGGGGCAAATAAACTGGAGGATGAGCAAAAGATTGCTGTGCTCTTCACAGGGGTAGGCACAGAAGCCCAACATATACAATGCATTCCATATTGTGATTGTGATGGGTAGAGAGGGGAAAGCTTTGCAGAAATAATGAAAACATTTGAGGATCATTGTGTCCCTAGGAAAAATGTTACTTATGAGAGAGATTTTCAGGATGAGAACACAGAATGAAGGGGGAACAATAGAGGAGTCTGTCACGGACTTAAAACCAAAAAGTCACTCCTGTGGATTTGGTGTATTCAAAGACTCTCTCATTAAAGACCAGACTGTCGTGGGGTGTGACAATAAAAAATCTGTGAATGGTTACTAAGGGATATGGATCCGATACTAGAAAGAGCAATGTGTATATACCGAGCAGAACAAATGGAAACACAAATAAAAAGCCTGGAGAAAGGCACACAGCTGATGATTGTGAGTACTATAGTTATCCAGCATGGGAAAAGCGCACAGAAATTAATTTGGCCAAGGACAGAAACATGGTAAGTAGGAAACCACACCAGTGATGTGGCGACCTGCATGAATATAGGAATGCCCAACATTCAGGCAAATATGTAGAAACAGCAATAAACCCAACCATTATGCTAAAATGGGCTGAGAAAGCAGGAAAGGGCATGTATTAAGTGTAAAAAAGGGATTTGTCAAATAGAGGAAAAGCTGCTCTTCTGCATAATAAGGAGCCTGAAAACTTAGAAGATTGGCTAATTTAAATGTGCATCAAAAGACAGACTGTGGGGAGCATGTAAAAGTGGAAGAGTCAAAAGTATCTGTGAAAGAGCATAATGGAGGAACGATTCCCGTTTTGGGGGAGTACACACTGACACTTAAATACAAAATGAAAAGGATAAAACAGGTGTTTGTGGTGGTACAGAGAGGCAAGCAACCAGTGTTGGGCCTACAAACATGAAGATGATGTTGTCACAGGGTGGCACTGGTCCTTTAAAAAGGAGAAAGGTCAGAGCACCTCTGACTCATCAGCTCACTCTAACTGGGTTTAAAAGAGAGGACCTAAGCCCTAGAGAAGGAGACTTGCTGAATTGGAGTCAGAGACAGCAGGAGACAGTCAGGAAGAGGGAAGGTGAGAGTTGCCAGGAAGGTCCTGTGGGGGATCTTGGAGAAAGGCAGGAGAGCAGGGGTTTGATGGCTGACTTCCCCAAGCCAGGGATGGAGAGCTGGAGGGGACTGAAGACCAGAGAGCAGCAGGGGTAGTTGCTTGTTGATGTCTACACTGGAGAGCCAAAGCTGAGGGCCAGGGAGGGCTAAAGGCAGAGGAGCAGCAGGGCGACTTATATTCTGAAATATGCTGGAGAGCTGGACCCAGGGGAACAGTGAGGGATGCTTCCCTGGTTGGGATGATTTCCCAGTAGAGAGGCTGGGGCTGGGGTGGGGGTTTCCTGCTGGGAATAGCAGGTTGCACTTCAGCTGGAAAGGGTGGGGTCTCTGCCCTGGCAGAGGGACAGAAGACTGCCTACAAAGATGCTACGTGTTCCATCAATGGATGAGATGTCTTGGGCTTTTAAGGACTACTTGCAGTGGGGTGAAAATGGACTGTGTTTTGGGACTTATGTTTTGGACAGTTTGCACACAGCTTTTGTAATGAACCTGTAGCGGAGTGGTCACCTGCTCCTGCCTGGAAGGGCTTAAAACAGCCTTGGGAGAGGGCTGGGGCAGGGGAAAAGCTGGGCTGATTGGCGGAGCAGCTGCAGCTGGGGCCATGCCCCAAACAGACCCAGCTGGCCTTATAAAGGCCAGGGAAGCCAGGAGCTTAGGGGACTGTCCCTCTAGCCTGCTGAGGGAGAAGGGCCTGGCTGCCTGGAAGCTGAAAGAGTACCTGAGGTGGAGCAGGGCTGGGGGAAGGCCAGAGGAGCTGGGGAGTTCTGGCCTGGAAACCCCCCAGGCTGCAGGCCTAGAATAAGGCCAACTAGGTACTGAGGTTGCAGGGGGCAGCCACGGGTAGGCAGAGGCAGCAGGTCCAACCCCCCCTTACCTGTGATAAGTGGCATTTACACTGGAGTTGGCCCCAGGGAATGGGGACTAGTTGATGACTGGCAGTGGCCATAGACTGAGGCAAGGTGGGGGTAGAGGGGTGAGGGTTCCCCAGGGAGGGGAAACCCTGATTTGTGGGGTTACTGCTAGGGGGCAGCACCCCAGGTAAAAGGGGCCCTGGGGTCTGGGAGGCACATGGGGGCCAGCGGCAAGCTGGACACTGGCCTGCAGAGGGCGCGCCAGAGGCTGGAATGCTAATTCCCTGCACGACCAGCAGGAGGTGCCACAGGGGTGAGTCGCTGCCATGCTACAGAACCCCAAGGGTGGGTTATATTTTTGAGGCAAGAGAGGATGCTGTGAAGTCCTTGGGTTACCTGAGAGGGGAAAGTGAGGCAGGTACACCAGGCATGCTGTGGCCTGCCTCAGAAAAGCACTCTAGTGGGGCCTGCCATATGATCAAGGTATACCACATGAACCAGGTAGAAAGTATTAATAGCAACATATGAAGAGGTATTCACAGGAAATGAGTGCCTCCCAGTAACGTACAAGCTACAGTTAAGAGAAAATGCAGAACCCTGTGGTACACGCTGCACAAAAAGTCCCACACGCCTTAAAGGGGCTAAAAGAAGAACCAGAAAACATGACCGCAAATGGTATAATTCAGAGACTGGAAGAACCAGCTGATTTGGATTCACTCCTATGTATGCCCACAAGAAGTGAACTGTTTGAGATGTCAGGGGCCAAATTTTTCAGCACGGGCTGGATTCTGGCAAATCCCTGGGGACACGGAAAAGCTCCAGGGTCTGCACTTTCAACACGCCATTTGGTAGCTAGTTCTGGAGCCAAACGTACTCCAAAAGGCAGTCTGAGGAGTCTTTCACTGTCTAATGAGCCAGATGCTAGAGCGTCTAGCAAGCGTGAAAGCATACACAGATGACATGACAATTTGGGGCAGCACTGCCATCTCACCTCAGGAATGACTGAGGAGAGTACTGGAAATTACAAGAACTAATAACAAGAAAATGAAGAAAGCTAAATATCCATCCCAAACCTACTTGGGAGAGAGGCTGACCTCCAAGAGAATTTTGCCCCGTGAATCAAAGATTCAAGCAATACTGAACATGCTGAGACCTGAAGATTAAAAGGAAATTCAAAGGTTGCTGGGCATATTGAATTACATCAGCAAATTCATGCCTAACTATACAGCTCACACAACTCGCCTAAGACGACGTCTCCACAAGGTCACTGAATGGGCATGGATTGTAGAGTGCAATGATTTAAAGCACATTCTGACATCAGCTCCACGCTGCAATTTTTTGTCCCACTGAAAGACATCAAACTCTCCACAGATGCCCAAAAAGAAGACTGGGAGCAATACTGTTACAGTGTCATGGAACTGCTTGGTTGCCAGTCTCCTGCATCTAGGGCTGTGAGAGATGCAGAGAAGTTGTATGCCCAAACTGAAAAAGAAACACTCGGTCTGGTATATGGATGTACAAGATTTCATGACTCTTTCTCTGGGCTCGTAGCTTCAAAGCAGAAACTGATGACAGACCACTGAACGCAATATACAAAACAGGACTTGAGGAAGCACAACTAAGTATAGAGTGGCTACTTTTGAAAATACAGAAGTATGATTTGACCCTGGAGTTCCAACCTGGATGCTACTTAATAATGGGAGACATTACCCTCAAAAACATATGCTCTATCTGACAATATACAACTTGATGATCTGGAACAAACAGTAAAAACACATGTTAACATCATATAAATGTCTTGTATCTCCAGGCATAGGGGATTAATTGGAGTCAGAAATAGGTGAAGGTGAAATGCTACAAACAGTGATACAAGTGATAAGTAAAGGAGGGAAAATCAGTGCTTCCCACCTGCTATAAAAGTGAACTTTTGATGATCCTCAGGAGTGCTCCTGAAGGGGACACAGATCGTGGTTCCCACAGTGATAAGGAAAATATTGGAACAAATACAAGGGCATCTGAGAATGACCAAATCAAAAAAGAGAGAGAAGTTATATTCTGGCCATGGATAAATAATTAAATCAAAGAAATGGTGAGCAGGTACTGAATGTGTCAGAAGTACAGGGATTCTCAGCTGAAAGAACCAGTGATGTAGCATAAACTTGCCATTCCCTGGGACAAAGTTGGAATTGACCTGCATTTAGTTTCTTACTGTATTAGGCTTAGACTTGTGTGTTTTATTTTATTTTGCTTTGTAATTCACTTTGTTCTGTTATTACTTGGAACCATTTAAATCCTATTTTTTATATTTAATCACTTTTTACTTGCTCTGGGTGAATTAATAATTCTTGGTGGAGCAAACTGCTCTGCATATCTCTGTGTTATAGGGGGCGAAAAATTTATGAGTTTACCCTGTGTAAGCTTTATACAGAGTAAAACGGATTTATTTGGGGTTTGGATCCCATTGGGAACTGGGGTATCTGGGTGTTGGAGACAGGAGCACTTCTTAAGCTGTTCTCAGTTAAGCTTGCAGCTTTTGGGGGACGTGGTTCAGACCTGGATCTGTGTTTGTAGCAGGCTAGTGTGTCTGGCACAACCATGCAGGGCACTGAAGTCCCAAGCTGCCAGGGAAAACAGGCTCAGAGGTAGTCCCAGCACATCAGGTGCCAGTTCCTAAGGGGGTTTCTATGACCCAACCTGTCACACATTTTTTAAAAAAGGGATTCCCAACTTGAGATACTTTGGTACAACTCTCAAAAGTGATGATACCCACAGCTCCTACAGAAGCTAAAGGCAGCTACAGATGTTCAGTGGCTCTGAAAACCAAGTCCACTGCACCTGGAAGTTGTGTGCCCAAAATGAAAGGCAGCTTTTGAAAATGCATAGCTTACCTTTTCTGTGGCCCCCATTGACTTCATTGGGACCAAGAGGTGATGCCTGTATCTCAGTACAGGGATACTACTATACTTGGTTTCAGAGTAGCAGCCGTGTTAGTCTGTATTCACAAAAAGAAAAGGAGGACTTGTGGCACCTTAGCGACTAACCAATTTATTTGAGCATAAGCTTTCGTGAACATCCGATGAAGTGAGCTGTAGCTCGCGAAAGCTTATGCTCAAATAAATTGGTTAGTCTCTAAGGTGCCACAAGTCCTCCTTTTCTTTTTTACTATACTTGGGGTGCATGCAAGACCCCTGCTGGTCATCAACTTTATACAATTTGGAGAGATTTCCTGTACGTGTAATACTGGTGCAAACTTTTAAATTGTAACTGGTGGCATTGCAAGATTGATAAGGTTAGGTAATGCTTGCAAAGTACTGTGGAAATACTAAGTATTATTGTGGTGGGAGTTTGAGAATTTCTCTTACTGCATAAGAAACACAGAGGAGGACTTTGTAAAAATTCTCCTCCTTTTCTGAACATCTCCCAAAATAAAATACTGAATAAATGAAAATACATAAAGCATTAGTTGCATGCATGATAAAACAGAACACAGAATATTTTTTTGCAGCAGGAGGCATTGACAATTACTCTAGATCATTAGTAAAATTATTACAAATTTATTAAAGGCAGTGCAGAGGCAGATCAATTATCTGAGAACGTTCCCATACTCTAAAGTCTCAATCTGCAATACAACCAGAAACAAACAAAAAAGACTTTCACAGGAAAAATACTGTCACTGGAACCAAGTTTTGATTTTTTTTTTTCTTTTTTTGCATTGGAAAATGAATCTAAATGATACTTCAGTCTTCACATTTTAATTCCTCTCAAAAAACTTTTTCTTTGTAATAAAATTCTAAGGCCCAGACTTTGTGTGAGAGATGGAAAATCAGAGAAACTTTCTCAAGTGCTTTGCATGAAACAGTAACACAAATTACAAATAAAACCAATTTTGAAAAATAGCCTTTGCCAGTCATCTTTATGAATTAAAAACATAGGGCCAGATCTTAGCTGGTGTAAATCCGCATCGCTGTATGGTCTTCAGCTCAGACTGGCTGAGGATCTGGCGTATAATATCAAGGTGTCATTCACAAACTTTAAATAACCCATCATTGGCCTTGAATGTATCATTATGTAGCCTTTTTCCCCAGGTACAATATACGTTATACTTGAGAGGGAAAAAAAAAATCAGTATGGATTAATGTTCCCAGCCTTCACTATGCTTCATAGTGGCTGTCACTAAAAGTAACAAGGCAACAAGGACTAGAGGTTGAGGGGATGACAGATTAAGCTTCTTACGTCTGTTAAGGATTTAGTAAATTGACTGACTGACTCCACATAATGATCCAGTTTTTCTCTTCCTCTTTCAGAAAGAGCCCATCAGCACAGATTCTTTTCCCAAGGTATTTAAATTATTTTAATATATATATTTTTAAATGTCTAATATTCTCCTTCCTCCGCTACCCCCCCCCACCCCCGAATAAGTGCATTAAATACTCATGAAAGTGAGAGACTTAAAACACTGGACCTGATCACTCATTACTTTGCACCCTCATAAAGTCAGTGCTCCGATTCTGATGTGGTACAGTTTTACATATCCTCCGCACAGGAATAAATGATGATGCAAGGTGGTGGAGAAATAGCCCCACTAGCCTGAGCCAGGCATATAGGACCAGATTCTGATCTCAGTTACACCAGAGTAAATCTGTTGAAACTCTTTTGACTTCAAGTGTAATCGAGACCAGAATCTGACCCATTGTGAATATTTCAGCACAAGTGTTGTCAGTGAACCTCAGCGTGGACCTGCAATGCTATCATCAACTCACTCCTCCTCCAATTTAAATTGAGAGTGCCAGTTGTTTGGGGGTTTTGCAAAGGCCACAGATGGGGCCTTGGAAGAACACCCTAAACTCATCTTAGATGAAAGGCTAGATACCCATCTAATTGTTGTAATATACACTGTACAGTGCACCAGGAGCCAGCTGCATCAGATAGGAAAGCATATTATGACCAGGTCCTTGATGAATTTATTATAAAAAATGTGGAGCTCTAACACTGTCTTCCAGGAAAACTGCAAATTTGGGTTGGTGAAGGTTTAATTCCTTAAGGAAGGGCTGAGTTTCCCATCTGCTGCTGGTGAGAGTGGGTCAGAAAATGCTGAATGACTAAACTACAGGTTCCAGGATTTGCCAATAGAAGAGGGGCAAACTGGCAATAGCTGATTATCTTCAACTAGCAATTGGCCAGTAGCCTCCCTCATTCCTCCCCACCCCTCAACCTGCAATACACATGTAACAGGTGCTTCAATTAAAGCAGATACATAAACGAGCACTGGGTCAAGGTCCAAGAGTTTTGAGGCCCATAAAAAGAGAGACTGGAACCTGGGCCTGAGAACTTTCCTTTCTGTTCAGAAATATGAGTAGCTGGTGCTCTTCAGGAATGCTATTATATGCTGAGAAAACCCAGTTATGTCTCTCTTGTTATTTACTTAACTTACATTGAGAACTCCATTCTTGAGGATAAGAGTTGGTGAACCAAAATTGGTGTTCAAACCAAAACTTGCACTTGCTTTTTGTCTTTTTTGTAGATTTCAGTCAGGGTTAAAATTTAAATGATTTGTTTTTCCCCAAGGGAACTAAAGCATGTAGTCTGATAAAATCAAACCAACTTCACATATGGTACATCGGAGGCCTGGTCTACACTAGGGGGACGGGATCGATATAAATTACGCAACTTCAGCTACATGAATAGCGTAGCTGAAGTCAGCGTACTTAGATCTATTACGTGGTGTCTTCACTGTGGTAAGTCGACCCCACCTACGCTTCTCGCTCTGGTGGAGTACAGGAGTCAACAGGAGAGCACTCGGCGGTTGATTTATCGCCTCTAGACTAGATGTGATGAGTCGACCCCTGCTGGATCGATCGCTTCCCATTGATCCAGTGCATAATGTAGACATCCCCTGATGCTTTTTAAATTGGGCTGTCTCATGGACCCTAATCTCACCATTCTCTTTCTCCCTGCCCTTTAAGCAATGAGATTAGCATAAGAAAGGAACAAGGTTTTAGGTGAGAAGACAAACACTAATTTGGAGGCAAAAAGAAGACAGGGAGATAAGATCAGACATAGTTTGAATGTGTAATGCATGCTTCATGTGTACGATATGGATAATTTTGGTGAAGGTCAGAAGGCCTCCCCAATAGTACATAATTCCATTTCCATCCGAGGTAGTAGATGAAATCCTGTCCCCATTGAAGTCCAAGGCAAAATTCCCATTGACTTAATTGGAGCTAGGGTTTCACCCTGTATGTCTGAGGATCTCAACCTTGAGTTTGGAAGCTATTTTCTGATGTTACAGATGTAGCATTGTTTATTGCTTTCAATTCTGAATCTTGCAACACTTCTGCTTGCATATTTGTCTGTGTGCGCTGATCCTTCAGAGTCTACAAATACACACGATTCTACTGTAACGTTCTACATGTGTGTAAGGCTTTGCAGGATCAAAGCTTTAGCAACTGAAAATTAAAGAGTGTGGTTTATGCAGTTTTCCTAATAGATTTACTCAGATATTGTTAGGCTGGAAGGTGTTAATGACTGCCATCAAGCACGACTTTCATCTATAGATCAATCACAGATCTGGTTAAAGTCTATTGGGGTACTAACCAAATTTCATTCAGGTTAAATGGAAGGTGTATTTAAATGCCACTTTGTATCATGTTAGCTGAAGCAATAGGATGCCACTGAACTGCAGAGCAAAGCTGCTCAGAAGCTAAGTCACATTGTTCAATCCACTCTTAAATTGGATCTTTGGGCTGCAGCCCCCCGTTTCCCAGCTCTGTTATCCGGACAGACTCAGTTTGGCACCTATAAGCCTTTTCCACTCGGGAGCATGTGACAGTATCAATTTGCAGCGACCCAGGGTCTTAAAAACAAGTATTTATTCATTCGCCCAAAGGTACAAAGTACACAGGACAGAAGGTCAAGATAACAAAAAATCCTGTATGTATATTTCCTACACCTCATTCTTTCCTTGCAAGCATTTGACACTGCCTGGCCAGCCTCCCCTCCTTTCTGACTATCTTTAGTGAGCTGTAGCTCACGAAAGCTCATGCTCAAATAAATTGGTTAGTCTCTAAGGTGCCACAAGTACTCCTTTTCTTTTTGCGAATACAGACTAACACGGCTGTTACTCTGAAACCTTTAAGGTTTAGGATCCCCTTTCACCGTAGGGCTAGCCTTCAGAGGAGTAAACTGTTCTTAGCCTGGGTAGAGCTAGGTAGGGGGTATTCCCCAATAAACCACCATCCTACTGTTTCCTCAGGGCTTTTATTTTTATTTAGCCTTCTCTCCTTCATTCCTTTGATTTAACTCTATGCATTCAGGAAAGAGAATATCTCACACAATCTGAGGTGCATATAATATTTATAAAAAAATACTACTTATAACACCCTCATTCTCTGCAGATGTACTATAGCATTTTAGTCTTTTTGGATCAAAAATATATACAAAGGATTCTGGGACAGGGGCCACAAGGAAACAAATTGGGGTGGTTTGGGGGTCACAGATGGGGAAAAGTTGAACATTCCTGTCCTCTGGGAACCTTCTGGCAGGGAACATAATTCCTCTGTGATGTGGGCTTAGAAAGTGCTGTCATGCTTTTTGTTTCATAAGAGATGCTGTAGGGTGTGAGTCAGTTGGGATAATTGTGTGAGAACAATATTCTGTTTCAGGCAGCAACGCATCATTGCCCACCAAATAGGTTTACTCTTTGTTTTAAATTTTAGTCTTGTTTATCTGTAGATCTGAGAACATCTTGTTCACTATGACGTAGTCACAGATGTGTCCTGGTACAGTAACTCGAAAAGCCAAGTGGGAAGAGTTGGCATATATATCCGTTGAGCCACATAATTTTTGTACTGTTGTCATTGCTGCAAACTTTTACCAGTTGTGAATATTAAGACATTCCATCAAAATAACATCTGGGGAAAACTACTGTCTAAATCAAACTGCAGACTTTTTTCACTTGGTACCAACTTTTCTATCCAGTCTGCTCTTTCCCCGAAGATGCATTAGTCACCAAACCACCGATAGCTATTATGGTATAAATATAAATAGAACATTACATGACAAATCTCTCCATCTGATGGTGATATGCTCTAACTAGTGATGGATAAGCAGCAAACAACGGGGATAAAGAACCCTATATCTGTAATGCTAGGTTAAAACTCTTGTAAGAATAGGTGGTCGTATGACCATAGTAAGGAATCACAGAAAGGGCTACTTTCATTTAGCCCTGAACAAGAAAGTTTGCTTGAAATAAGGAAACTACTATCATCCTTAAAGGCACTCTTCCCCCATTTTGCTGTAGCAGGTTGTAGACAGAAGCTCTGCTTTGCCAGGTGGGTTGGGATGGGTGGAAGTAAGCTGCTACTGGTCTTCCTCGCCATCTTCTCAGGCGTGGAGAGAAAAATGAATGGTCACAACTCCCTTCCTTGTTGAGACCCAGCCCATGAGTGTGTTGTCCATTAATTACATTAAGCTCATCAAATCATCCGGCGCTCTACCGGGTGAGACATGAAAGGATTTTGAACCAAACCATTCCAGAATTCAAACAGGAGCTTGCAAGAATAACAAAATCTGTGTGTGGTGATGGGGGGGGGGGGAGGGAGGGAGCTAGGAAAATAGATTTAAAAAAAAAATATTATGGTTAGATTTCTTGGGAGGGGAAAAAAAATCTACATATTGATTTTCAAACATGTTTCAGTCTGTGCTTCTGGCTGCCTACTATTTTGCATCCCAGCTCACTCCCCAGCCGCCTCTTCTGTGCCCCCTCTCTACAATACTATTCAACCCTCAGGCCCTGATGGTGTAAGCAATAAGGGCCGATCCGATAGCCATGTGCAACTCCCTTATGTAAGCCTCTGCCCACATGAACAGCTTGCAGGATCAGGGCTATCTTGAGCATGTAGCCTTGGAGTGCATTAGCTCATTCAGTGAGTTCTGACGATGACATGCTGTATGCTGTTTTTGCTTTGCCTCCCACCCCTCCTCACTTCTTGCAAAGAACATCGTCCCCGACCTACATCGCTTACAATCTAAAATCTGATCATCACTGAAGTTGATTGTGGGGGAAGGGAAAATCAATCAGAGAAACATATTGGGGGGTGTGGCTCAGAGAAACCAGGGCTGTAAGCACTGAGCAGATAGTAAAGGAATTTTCATTACCAATTGGCAGGAAGGCTTGTGTACTACTCCAGGAAGAAAGGCCATGAAAGGCAGCCTGTGTGTGCTGTTTCTTTGTCATCTACTGTAGTAGATGCTATTTTGGGTCATTATTCCTCTCATACACATCAAATCTGAATACAACTCCTGAATTGTATAAAGTATTGGTAAGATTTGACTTTGGTGCCCCAGAGAGAGACGCTAAGGCATAAGGGCAAACATTTCATCTGGCAGTTTAGCCTTTACTTAGCAACTGCTTAGGTATTGGTAGAGCTGTATTGCAGGGATCTACTGACTGGGTTTTTCATAGAATGGTCGAACTGTGGGACTGGAAGGGACCGTGAGAGGCCAGATTATAGTCTAGCCCTGCCCTGTTCTGAGGCAGGGTCAAACATGCACAGACCATCCCTGTTAGACCACAGTTTGTGGAATCCCCATCCTTGGAAGATTTCAAGAACAGGTTAGACAATCTTCCTTAGCAACCTTTTTCAGTACTTAACTTCAAATTGGAAAGTTTTTCCTAATATCTAATCTAAATCTCCCTTGTTGCAGATTCAGTTGATTATTGCTTGTTCTATCCTCCATGGACATGGAGAACAATTGATCATAGTCCTCTTTATGGTGGCCCTAACATATTTGAAGGCTATCAGGTCTCCCCAGTCCTCTTTTCTCAAGACTAAACATACCCAGATTTTTTTTTAAATCTTTCCTCATAGGTCAGATTCTCTAAACCCTTTATCATTTTTGTGGCTCTCCTCTGGATTCTCTCCAATTTCTTGGTATCTTTTTTTAAAGCGTGGCACCCAAAAGTGGACACAGTACTCTCCAGAAGCCTGTAGAGCAGGACAATTACCTCCCATGTCTTACATACAACACTCCTGTTAATACACCCCAGAATATTACCCTTTTTCTCAACTGCATCACATTGTTGGCTCATACTGAATGTGTGATCCCTATAGACCCTTATAGATCCTTTTCTACAGTTATTCCTCATTTTGTATTTGGGCATTTGAGTTTTTCTTTCCTAAGAGTTGTACTTGTTTCTATTGGCGTTCATCTTTTCGATTTCAGACCAATTCTCTAATTTTTACATAATTGTGGATCAAATCCTACTCTCGGTTACATGGATCCCTTCCTATTGACAGTGTGGTCTAGTAGTTTTAATAGGAGCTTGAAAGGTAGAATTTCTAAGCATACATCCTGGCTTTGCCCCCTGACAAATCACCTAACCTCTCTACAATTATCTCTGAGATATTAAATACCATTGTACTGACAGAGGGCAGTGCTAATATCCCCATTTAACAGAGAGGGAAAAAAGGCACAGAGAAGCTAAGGGACTTGCCCAAGGTCGTACATGAAGTTTGTAGCAGAGCAGGGATTTGAAACCCAGTTTCCCAAAGCATAGGTTTGTGCCCTAACCACTAGCCCATTCAGCCTCTCGGTTCCCTTCTTTTTAAAATAGGGCTAATAATATTTAGCTAGCTTTGCAAAATACTTGGGCCCAGATCCACAATTTCAATGTGAGTTAGGGGCTGAAATACCTTTCAGGATCTGGGCCCTGAAGCTCTTCCTATGAAAAGTGCTGTGAGGTACAACTGTGGAGAATGTTTATTATAACTCCTAGCAGAGTTTGGCCCCATTAGGGCTTCAACTCATTGGCACAAGTGGCGGGGATAAGGAGGAATTACTGGTGGAGATCTATATCCTCTGTCACTTCTGTGCACGTCCCTAGACTTTGGGATTTCATAGGTGCCAATAAGAACAAAATTTGGTTCACAATGTTTTATTTTGGTGAGTCTAAGACAAACCATCAAATCCTCTATAATATACTAACACAAATCTATACTCCTTGCTCTAACCACTAAACCTCACTCCCTCACGTGGACACTTGAGGGGGAAAAAAGATGATTGCTGTTAAGATCAGATACATGTTTTGACTTGCTAATTTTGGTCATGGCTCTTTAAGTTCTCCAAATAATGTAAAGGCATGATCCTATAGGTTCTTGCACCTATGAGGAGTCCTATTAAACCTGTAATCAGGGCCTAATTAAAGTCTAGATTGTGAAATGAAGTGGATTTCAGGGGATATTTGGACCCTGAATCTGGGCATGTAGGAGTTGGCGGGGCTACTCACCAGCTTAACTGGGGGAGGTCTAGATTGATGTTAGGAACAACTTTTTCACTAGGAGGGTGGTGAAGCACTGGAATGGGTTACCTAGGGAGGTGGTAGAATCTCCTTCCTTAGAGGTTTTTAAGGTGAGGCTTGACAAGGACCTGGCTGGGATGATTTAGTTGGGGATTGGTCCTGCTTTGAGCAGGCGGTTGGACTAGATGACGTCCTGAGGTCCCTGATATTCTATGATTCTACTTCCTCCTTGGATTAGCTGGAGGTGAGTGGAAACAGGCAGAGCCTTAGTTTCAACTCTTGTGATTCTTATTTTGAGTCTTGTGATAACTGGTTGTTTTTCTCAAAGCCTGGAATGAGGTGAGTACATGAGAAGCTCCACCTTCGTTTGCGGTGGGGAGGAGAAGGTAATCCCTCATAGTTACAAAGAAAAGCTTGAAAACCCGACCCTAATGGCTCAAAAAGCAGAAGGCAAATAAAAAAATCCTCAAACTTATCATTTAAAACATCCTGTGATATTTTTTTTAAGCCAATGTCATGATTTCTATGGGGGGCCTGTCTTGTGCTGTTTTGAATGCTTGAGGTTGGTAATAGTGAACCTCGCTATTCCCAATCCCCAGCAGGCAGTAATTACTGGTGCAGGTCTGCTGCGAATTACTTCCTCCGAATTCTTGAAGAGGAAAGCAGAGGAGGAATTGTGACTCAGAAGTATGTGTGTGTGAGTCACAATGCCTCCTGTGGTGTTGCGGTTTACATGCCACCCCTTGCTTAGGGCAGTGCCTAAAGTCACAATCTATCTCGAAGGAATAGCTGAGTGTTTGCAAGGGATACAGTCTCTCTCACCCCTTGAAAAACAACACTTTCTTATTCTTAGATCAGAAAAAGAATTAACCATAGCCTAGCATTAAAATATACAGGCAAGTTACAAATGAAATGGAAACATCTCTTCCCTTCATATGTGTCTTCCTCAATGACTCTTATTTAAAAGAACTCTAGCCCTTGGGTACGTTAGAACTCTGTGAATATATTCAGGAATGATCATCACATCACAGTGATGTTGCCTAAACAAGCAGGAAAAGCTTGAAGAGCAACGAGCACTTTGGTTTCATGGCATTCTTTAGCCTTTTATTAAAGCATTTGTCAGTCATGTTTTCAGACCTGAAATTCTAACGAGTAACTGGCATTACTATTGTTTATTGCTTTGATGTCAAATCTTTTATTTATTTATTTGGAATTCAGCCCAGAAGTGGATTACTGCTTTTCCATGTCCGGTCTTAAAATATTTGATTTAAGCTTTCAGAATGCAAATTAATCTAGATGTATTTGTAAATGGAAAAGACATGGGGGTTTCTATTTTTATGACAGTCAAGCTAGTGGGCTAGAAACAGTGATGATAATGAAACCAGATATTTGTATTTACAAAAAAAATGGCAACATCTAAAGTCTTATTTTAGAGATGCTGAGATGGGGAAGAAAGCTGTAATCAGCTTGTCATCTTTGTCTACCTCCATAGGGTGTTTGCTTAAAATCTACAAGCTGCTAAGTCAGGCAATTCTGGGCATGGACTGATTCTTGCTATAGGAGAACATGGTCAGTCAACTCTGTTGTAGCATTTGATCTAGCAGTGGCGCTGACCATATGTCAAGTGAGCAAGAGACTGGTTAGTTTCACTGCTGCTATAGACTAGTGGGCAGCAGCAAAACTGACAGAAACATGTCATTTCAGTCTGTAGCTGCCAGGATTATTTCCAAATATTGCCAAATATTTCCACAGTCTGGCTCCATGGCAAACCTGTCCGATGGGCGGGCTGGGAGCCTGAAAACGCTGGGAGTGTCAGCTCTGAAGCAACCAGGTGGAAGAGGCGATAAAGATCGGGTGGGCTGTTAAGGAGCTTGGAAGCCAGGGCTTCCCAACTCCCAGGCCAGTTGGCTCCCAGGGACAGTGCAGGCAGCGAGCTAGCTCAGGAGTCTGGAAGCTTTATGGTCCTTTACTTGCAGGCAGTTTGCCAATAGTGGAGGTGAGGAGGCAGAGTGAGGGCAGCTGGCTTCAGCAGAGTTACTGAGCATGCTCAGTACAAGCTGAGCAGCAAATCTGGGTGGGCACAGAACAACCTGCATGCCTCTAGGGGGCTGCACCGGACAGGGCCGGCCCACAACATTTTGGCACCTGAGGCGGGGAGCTCAAATGATGCCCCCATGCCCCCTCACTTGGGCCAAAACTTTGAGAGGTCTCAATTCTGCCTTCTTCCAGTTCTTCTCCTCTCATGGTACTGCTCTGCTACCTACCCCAATGAAGGAGAACTAACAACTTAAAATGCCTTGTTCAAAAATTTTAAGTAACACTTAACTTTCAAAGGCTTGAACAGCAAATGTAACTTTTCTTGTCTGCAGAGTAAACACTGGCATTTTTATCTGTTTGAACAATCAAAGTGGTGCTTTCCATGCCGTCTTGGTTGCAAAGATTTGAACTGCTTCCTGAAGGTCCACAGTCTGGGTAGCTCATGCTCTATTGAGCTGGTTGCAAGGCCGACCAGCCTCTCCTGTGTCATTGTGGAGCGTAGATGTGTTTTTATTAACTTCAGCTTGGAGAAGCTGTGTCCTCCACTGGCAACTGTTACCGGAAGTGTTAGAAGTATGCACAGAGCAACAAAAGCATTTGGAAAGAGGGTGGTCATCTTATTTGTGCACACATATTCCAGAACAGCCTTTGGAGTTGATCCTCCTGAAATGTATCTTGAAAGAGCTTTCAGTTCATCACCTAAATCACTTACATCAATATCGCGCATGTCATCATGTGTCAACACTGTCTCTAGTGCCCTGCATTGCTGGTGCAGGCCTTCTTCAGGTACGGTGAGGAGTTTTGGAATATCATACAACATTCCAAATATACTGCTGTGTTCCCTTGAGCTGCATGAAACGTTCTTTAACTGACTGTATTGCACAGTCTAGCACCTGGTTAAAGAATTCAACTTTGAATTGTTGTTTGGGGTCTCTCACGGGATTATCCCGTGCCTCGTAATCAAAATGTCTTCTTCCATGACTCTTGTATTCTTGAATGGGTGAGAAAATAGCTTCAGTGTGAAGTTCCTCTGCCAACTTCTGTGCCCTCTTCAGAACATTTTGAAATCCCTCATCTGACCTGTAAGACTGTAGGTATGACTTTGCTTTGCCCAGTTGTTCCATTGCTCCAGATATATCAAGGTCAACACCTTGGAGTCTCTTGCTTACAACTTTTATTTCAAACAGTATATTAAGCCACACAGAAATTTGAAGTTATGTATGTTTCTGGTGATTCCATTTCCCTCTGCCACCGTTCTCCCACGAACAGTTCCTGTCATAGCATTATCCTCTGTTAGGATATAGATATTCAGGCCTATCTGTACAGGCCTATAAGAATTTAGGTGTATTCTTATCACTTAGCTAGTTATAGAGGTATGAAAGAAAGAAAGAAAGAAAGAAAGAATCAAAATCACTGTCTGCTGGTGTAAGGGTCTTCTCTTACTGTGACAGTCTGAGGCCCTGTGCTTGGGCTAAGATCTTTGGCTAAGCAGCAGAGGCAGCCATAAGCTGGGAAGCGAACAGTCCACATCCTCACATTCCAAACTAGTCACATTGAAATAAGGTGCTATTGGGCTGTTACAAATACAATCCTGTCCTGATAATGCCTATGGCCTCCAGAGAAAGGGAAGTGCCTAGAAGATGTAAAAGGAAACTTAGTTTGATAGTATCCTGTCTGGCAAGAACTCACTTCACAACAGCAGGGATGTGAAATCCTCATTTCTGTGTTTGTTCTATCACTGTAGTCCCCATTTCCCTATTGTTTGTCTGCATAATTTCTGTCTGGTTCTGTGATTGTTCCTGTCTGCTGTATAATTAATTTTGCTGGGTGTAAACTAATTAAGGTGGTGCGATATAATTGGTTAAATAATCAGGTTACAATATGTTAGGATTGGTTAGTTAAATTTCAGCAAAATGATTGGTTAAGGTATAGCTAAGCAGAACTCAAGTTTTTCTATATAGTCTGCAGTCAATCAGGAAGTGTGTGTGTGTGTGGAGGGGGGGGTGGGAACAGGGAATGGGGGTGGGGAAATTGGAATCATGTTTTGCGAAGGGTGGGGAATGGGAACAGGGACATAGGTAAGGCTCTGTGGTGTCAGAGCTGGGAAGGGGGACACTAAGGAAGGAAACTGGAATCATGCTTGCTGGAAGTTCACCCCAATAAACATCGAATTGTTTGCACCTTTGGACTTCGGGTATTGTTGCTCTCTCTTCATGCGAGAAGGACCAGGGAAGTGAGTGAGTGAAGGAATAAGCCCCCTAACATTCTCCATAATGGCAACTATGGCAGCATCTATCTTCCCAATTTGATGTTCGATAGGCTTTATCGCCTGCACTCGACTTTCCCATCATGTGGCACTCAGTGGTTTCAGTGTCAGAGAGGATGTTCCCAGATGTTGCTTCAAAATTTGCCATCAATGAGTTGATGCAGAGAAAAATACATAGATGCTTTGAATTACATTAAAAATTCAGCAGCCTCACTAGAAGCTGATGCTGCATCACTGACCACGAAGTTCACCGAATGAGAACTGCATGGGACAAAAAAAGCTCGAAGGTTTAACTCTCGGATCCGTGTCTGCACTCCTCTGTTCTTTCCTCTCATGTTGGCACCATTATCATAGCCCTGATCTCTTATGCCAGCTATCACAATTCCCGTATCTTCCAGCTTTTTAAGAAGTGCATTTGTCATACCAGCTCCTGCAGTATCATCAATGTCAATAAATTCTAGAAAATGCTCTCTGACAGTCACCATTGCAGGGACATTTTCACTAGGTTCTGTTATGGTTACAAAATGCACCATTAAAGTCATTTGTTCCGTATGGCTGATGTCAGGTGTGCAGTCCAGGATAACAGAGTAATATCTTGCTGACTTCAGATCTGCCACAATCTTCTGTTTGACTTTTGTTGCCAGTAACTGTATGATCTCATTTTGAATTGTTTTTCCAAGGTAGTGGCGTGTGTACATTTCTTGGGTGGTGACTCTTCTTAGGTGCTCCTGGAATACAGCATCAAACTCAGCCATCAGCTCCACAATTTTAAGAAAGGTTTCCATTGTTTGGCACATACAGCTGATCTGAAGTGCCACATGGTGCTAGGTTTTGGGTAGCAAGCTTTCTCACAATGGCAATGAGCCTTTTCAGAACATTTTGCCAGTAAAGAGACTCTGATGCAATCTTCTCTTGATGTTGATCATCTATGGTGGCCTTTAACCTTAGTCTCATCTCACGGTCTTTCCACCTGTGGAATGCTTTCTGGTGATTTGCTGCCTTCTCATGGCAAGCCAGATTTCTAGCCAGATTTTTCCAGTCCTTTGTTCCTGTAGAACCCAATGTGGCTGGAACATTAGACTGGAAGAGTTTGCAACAAAAACAGTATGCAGCATTCTGGGTTTTTGAGTACACAAGCCATGGCCTCTCCACTTTGACACCATTGGGGATTTCACACCAGTAATATGTTGGATGAAAACTTCCATTTTCATTGTCTTTGGGGAACATGAAGTTTTTCCACTTGCTGTGGCCCATGCAGTACAAGGAAGTCCCTCAGGATACTGCTCTAGTAGGTCCACAGTTCTGGATCATCTAGACTTAAGGAACTAAACTCAGCAGCAGCTGTTTCTTGTGCCTCCACCACACTCTTCTCTGATCTACACTTTTCTTCAGGAATGTGCATGGTTACATCCATTTGAGATGGAGATATGGATGCTGCAGTTGCTGCCAGGTCACCTTCACTCTGAATAACTGGAAGATCAGGCATCTCCTCACCACTCAAATCCTCACTGGGTCTGTGTATCTCAGGAGAGCTCCTTCCTGCTTTAGATAGAAAACTTTCCTTTGCTTTCTTTCTTTTTCTGAATGCTGCCCCAGAGTGGCATTTTCTTCTTTCACTCATGACTGCTATTCAGTGCCAGCTATAGTGGCTCTCACCACTCAATTGAAGGGGACAAATAAGCAGGCTGGTAGCAGGGCCTGCGTGAGGGAAGATATCGGTGTCTTCAGGGCCTAACTGACTCCTACTACTTCAGTTGACTGCCTGTTCTCCTTAAGTGGGTTCAGAGAAGCAGCAGGAAACAGGAAGCTCCCTGAGAAGCTGGTGTGAATCAGTCCAGGCTCCTAGGGGTGCTAGAGAGGTACATAAAAGGCTCCTCCTCTCTCTCCCTGCAGCTCCTGCTGCTTTCTGTTATTCCCTCTCACCTTTTCTCTTGTCTGCCTGTTATGTCTCTTGTGCCCTCCTTCCTCCAGCACCACACTCCACCATCTCTGTGCATCTAGAGCAGAGAGAATACATATATGCACCAGCAGAAGAGACAACTTTCTACAGTCTGGGTCCCAGTGGCACTCACCCCCTCCCCTTCCTCCCACCCCAGTCTGGCACCTGAGGCGGCCGCGTCAGTTCACCTCATGGTAAGGCCAGCCTTGGCACTGGAGCTCTAGACCCAGGAAGCCCCAGTTCCCTAGGAGCCTGCCAGGCGGGCTGTGGAGGACTCGGGTAGGTGAGCTGACAGGAAAATGAGCAGGGATCCATCAGAAGTTAGTCAGAATTGAACTGTTTCTGCAAAACATTTTCATTTTGACAAATTGGCAAATTCCAATAGAAATAATGCTTTGCCAGAATTTTTTTGACCAGTTCTACTCACAGCATCACCCTGCTGTGCAGTTGGTTGCAATTATACACCTTTATTGTAGTTGCTAGAGGCCCTGACCAGGTCAGGGCCCCATAGTACTATGTACAGAACAGACATATACTATAGTAAGACAGTCCCTGCTCCAAATTGCTTGTGATCTTAGTAGAAGGCAAGACATTCCAGGTGGGTCAGAGGACTAAATATAGCAAGGGACAACAGGGAAATAGCAACCAGAGCATATTTTTTGCACGGATGCCTGTTAATATGGGCTAGAAAAAGCCAAATTGACCTTATAGCTTTTCTTTGGATATCTGAAGAAAGGGGAGTTAGGAATGGGAAGAGAATTTGAAAAATCATTAACATTTCTTCCAAAAGAAAGGATTTAGTGTTTTCAAATCCACACACAGGCAAACTAATCTCAAAGCATTTTCATATTGTTGTCTATTTTAATAGCTCAGAGGAATAAATTGGGGCCAATGTTTTAAATTTAGAAAATGAGCAATAGATATTGAGGATGACTTTCTTCTGGTTGCTTATCCTGATGCTCTAATTCTGTTATTTATGTGAGTGGAAATACAGATTTTATCTGAGGTGAGGTTTTAATGTTATTGTGGGATAAGAAGCTAGGCTGCTGAAAGAGGATATGGTCTTTCTTTTTTCTGACAGGTTTCAGAGTAACAGCCGTGTTAGTCTGTATTCGCAAAAAGAAAAGGAGTACTTGTGGCACCTTAGAGACTAACCAATTTATTTGAGCATGAGCTTTCATGAGCTACAGCTCAAATTGGTTAGTCTCTAAGGTGCCACAAGTACTCCTTTTCTTTTTTCTGTATACTGCACTTTTAAACATAGAAGTGTCTAAAAGACTCTTGATGTTATAAAGGCCTCCGTTTGCCTTTAATAGAGAGATTGGAAAAGAAGGTGACTAATATAAAACTGCCTCTACCATTTGTATATTTTAAGAGCATGATATTGCATTTGTGTCATATCCTGTTGCTTGTGCTCTGGAGAGGCACTTCTATAAAAAAATCGTGTATTTCCATATTCTCAGTACATTGGGAGCTCCTCTTTACATTTTAGTAGAACGTGGCCCTAGGGTGAAATCCTGGCCCTGTTGAAGTCAATTGGAGTTTTACAATGTCTACATTACGAAATTAGGTTGAATGTATAGAAGTCGGTTTTTTATAAATCGTTTTTATATAGTCGATTGTGTGTGTGTGTCCCCACACAAAATGCTCTAAGTGCATTAAGTGCATTAACTCGGCGGAGTGCTTCCACAGTACCGAGGCTAGTGTCGACTTCTGGAGCATTACACTGTGGGTAACTATCCCACAGTTTCCACAGTCTCCGCCGCCCATTTGAATTCTGGGTTGAGATCCCAATGCCTAATGGGGCAAAAACATTGTCGCGGGTAGTTCTGGGTACATGTCGTCAGGCCCGCCCTCCCTCCCTCCGTGAAAGCAACGGCAGACAATCGTTTCGCGCCTTTTTTTCCTGAGTTACCTGTGCAGACGCCATACCACGGCAAGTATGGAGCCTGCTCAGCTCATTGTTGCCTTACGTCTCCTGGGTGCTGGTAGATGTGGTACTGCATTGCTACACAGCAGCAGCTCATTGCCTTGTGGCAGCAGACGGTGCAATAGGCCTGATAACCGTCATCATCATGTCCAAGGTGCTCTTGGCTGCCTCAGTAAGGTCGCTCAGGAGTGCCTGGGCAGACATGGGTGCAGGGACTAAAATAGGAGTGACTTGACCAGGTCATTCTCTTTAGTCCTGCCGGCAGTCCTATTGCACCATCTTCTACCGAGCAGGCAGGACATGAGGATGGCTAGCAGTCCTACTGCACCGTCTGCTGCCAGCCAAAGATGTAAAAGATAGATGGAGTGGATCAAAACAAGAAATAGACCAGATTTGTTTTGTATTCATTTGCTCCTCCCTCCCTCCATCCCTCTGTGAAATCAACAGCCAACAATCATTTCGGTGAGGTCTGTCAGAAGCACCTGGAAAAGTTTAATGGAGATTCAGTCCTGCCTGAAATACCGGGGGGAGGGATAGCTCAGTGGGTTGAGCATTGGGTTGTGCATTGGCCTGCTCAACCCAGGGTTTTGAGTTCAATCCTTGAGGGGGCCATTCTGTGTGACAGTTGTTTTTGTTTCTCCTCGATGTAAAGCCACCCCCTTTGTTGATTTTAATTCCCTGTAAGCCATGTCGTCAGTCGCCCCTCCCTCCGTCAGAGCAACGGCAGACAATTGTTCTGCGCCTTTTTTCTGTGCAGACGCCATACCACAGCAAGCATGGAGCCTGCTCAGGTCACTTTGGCAATTAGAAGCACATTAAACACCACGCGCATTATCCAGCAGTATATGCAGCACCAGAACCTGGCAAAGCGAAACCGGGGGAGTAGGCGATGTCAGTGCAGTAGCGAGAGTGATGAGAACATGGACAGAAACTTCTCTCAAAGCACGGGCCCTGGCCATCCGGGCATCATGGTGCTAATGGGGCAGGTTCATGCGGTGGAATGCCGATTCTGGGCCCAGGAAAAAGCACAGACTGGTGGGACCACATAGTGTTGCAGGTCTGGGACGATTCTCAGTGGCTGCGAAACTTTTGCATGTGTAAGGGTACTTTCATGGAACTTTGACTTGCTTTCCCCTGCCCTGAGGTGCAAGAATACCAAGATGAGAGCAGCCCTCACAGTTGAGAAGTGAGTGGCGATAGTGCTGTGGAAGCTTGCAATGCCAGACAGCTACCGGTCAGTTGGGAATCAATTTGGAGTGGGCAAATCTACTGTGGGGGCTGCTGTGATGCAAGTAGCCCACGCAATCAAAGATCTGCTGATATCAAGGGTAGTGACCCTGGGAAATGTGCAGGTCATAGTGGATGGCTTTGCTGCAATGGGATTCCCTAACTGTGGTGGGGCTATAGACAGAACCCATATCCCTATCTTGGCACCGGAGCACCAAGCCACCGAGTACATAAACCGCAAGGGGTACTTTTCGATAGTGCTGCAAGCTCTGGTGGATCACAAGGGACGTTTCACCAACATCAACGTGGGATGGCCGGGAAAGGTGCATGACGCTCGCATCTTCAGGAACTCTGGTCTGTTTCAAAAGCTGCAGGAAGGGACTTTATTCCCAGACCAGAAAATAACTGTTGGGGATGTTGAAATGCCTACAGTTATCCTTGGGGACCCAGCCTACCCCTTAATGCCATGGCTCATGAAGCCGTACACAGGCAGCCTGGACAGTAGTCAGGAGCTGTTCAACTACAGCCTGAGCAAGTGCAGAATTGTGGTAGAATGTGCATTTGGACGTTTAAAAGTGTGCTGGCGCAGTTTACTGACTCCGTTAGACCTCAGCGAAACCAATATTCCTATTGTTATTACTGCTTGGTGTGCGTTCCACAATATCTGTGAGAGTAAGGGGGAGACGTTTATGGTGGAGTGGGAGGTTGAGGCAAATTGCCTGGCCGCTGGTTACGCCAGACACCAGGACAGTTAGAAGAGCACAGGAGGGCACGGTGCACGTCAGAGAGCTTTGAAAACCAGTTTCGTGACTGGCCAGGCTATGGTGTGAAAGTTCTGTTTGTTTCTCCTTGATGAACCCTCCCCCGGCCTGGTTCACTCTACTTCCCTGTAAGCTAATCACCCTCCCCTCCCCCATTCGATCACCACTTGCAGAGGCAATAAAGTCATTGTTGCTTCACATTCATGCATTCTTTATTAATTCATCAAAATATGGGGATAACTGCCATGGTAGCCCAGGAGGGGTGGTGGAGGAGGGAAGGACAAGGCCACACATCACCTTAAAAGTTTAAAACTTTAAAACGCCAGCCTTCTGGAGCTTGGGCAATCCTCTGGAGTGGAGTGGCCGGAGGCCCCCCCCCACTGCATTCTTGGGCGTCTGGGTGAGGAGGCTATGGAACTTAGGGAGGAGGGCAGTTGGTTACACAGGGGCTGTAGCGGCAGTCTGTGCTCCTGCTGCCTTTCCTGCAGCTCAACCATATGCTGGAGCATATTAGTTTGATCCTCCAGCAGCCTCAGCATTGAATCCTGCCTCCTCTCATCACACTGCCGCCACCTTTCAGCTTCAGCCCTCTCTTCAGCCCGCCACCTCTCCTCCCGGTCATTTTGTGCTTTCCTGCACTCTGACATTGTCTGCCTCCCCACATTCATCTGTGCTCTGTCAGTGTGGGAGGATAGCATGAGCTCAGAGAACATTTCAGCGTGAGTGCATTTTTTTCACCTTCTAATCTTCGCTAGCGTCTGGGAAGGAGAAGATCCTGTGATCCTTGAAACACATGCAGCTGGTAGAGGAAAAAAAAAAGGGACAGTGGTATTTAAAAAGACACATTTTATAGAACAATAGGTACCCTCTTTCACGGTAAACCTTGCTATTAACATTACATACATAGCACATGTGCTTTTGTTACAAGGTTGCATTTTGCTTCCCCACACCGCATGGCCAACCCCTTATCCCTCCCCGTGGCTAACAGCGGGGAACATTTCTGTTCAGCCACAGGCAAACAGCCCAGCAGGAACGGGCACCTCTGAATGTCCACTTAAGAAAAGCACCCTATTTCAACCAGGTGACCATGAGTGATATCACTTTCGTGAGGATAACACAGAGAGATAAAGAATGGATGTTGTTTGAATGCCAGCAAATATACACTGCAATGCTTTGTTCTACAATGATTCCCGACTACGTGCTACTGTCCTGGCGTCGTAAAGTGTCCTGCCATGGAGGATGGAATAAGGCTGCCCTCCCCAGAAACCTTTTGCAAAGGCTTTGGGAGTACATCCAGGAGAGCTTTATGGAGATGTCCCTGGAGGATTTCTGCTCCATCCCCAAACACGTTAACAGACTTTTCCAGTAGCTGTACTGGCCATGAATGCCAGGCAAATTAATCATTAAACACGCTTGCTTTTAAATCATGTATACTATTTAAAAAGGTACACTCACTAGAGGTCCCTTCTCCACCTGGTGGGTCTGGGAGGCAGCCTTGGGTGGGTTCGGGGGGTACTGGCTCTGGGTCCAGGGTGAGAAACAGTTCCTGGCTGTTGGGAAAATTGGTTTCTCTGCTTGCTTGCTGTGAGCTGTCTACAACCTCCTCATCTTCCTCGTTCCCCCAACCTGCTTCCATGTTGCCTCCCTCTCCAATGAAGGAGTCAAAGCACACAGTTGGGGTAATGGTGGTTGAACCCCCTAAAATGGCATGCAGCTTATCATAGAAGCAGCATGCTTGGGGCTCTGACCCAGAGCAGCCGTTTGCATCTCTGGTTTTCTGGTAGGCTTGCCTCAGCTCCTTAAGTTTCACGCGGTACTGCTTCAGGTCCCTGTTATGGCCTCTGTTCTTCATGCCCTGGGAGATTTTGACAAATGTTCTGGCATTTTGAAAACTGGAACAGAGTTTTGATAGCACGGATTCCTCTTCCCATACAGCAATCAGATCCTGTACCTCCCATTCGGTCCATGCTGGAGCTCTTTTGCGATTCTGGGACTCCATCATGGTCACCTCTGCTGATGAGCTCCGCACTCACCTGCAGCTTGCCATGCTGGCCAAACAGGAAATGAAATTAAAAAGTTTGCGGGCCTTTTTCTGTCTACCTGGCCAGCGCATCTGACTTGAGAGTGCTGTCCAGAGTGGTCATAATGGAGAAGCTCTGGGATAGTTCCCGGAGGCTAATACCATCTAATTGTGTCTATAGTACTCCAAATTCGACCAGGCAAGGCTGATTTCAGCGCTAATCCCCTTGTCGGGGGTGGAGTAAAGAAATCGATTTTAAGAGCCCTTCAAGGTTAAAAAAAAAAGGGGGGGGGGCTTCATCATGTGGACGAGTGGAGGGTTAAATCGATTTAATGCTGCTAAATTCGACCTCAACTCCTAGTGTAGACCAGGGCTAACAGATTTATTTGAGCATAAGCTTTTGTGGGTAAAAACACCACTTCTTCAGATGCATGGAATGAAAGTTACAGATGCCGATTATAAATATACTGCCACATGAAGAGAACAGTCCCCGTAGGCTTTCTTGCCACCCAGACAAACTGAACTTTGTGATAAAAGGTTATATAAACCAAAAATCACATCACATTAAATTACTCCCAATCCCAAAGGGTCAGTCACTTACCCCAGATCAATTTAGTACTTTAGATCTCACATTAAAGACAACACTGGGAGCCAATTCTCTAGTAAACTAAAGATTTATTAGCTAAGAAAATAAATGAGATATTGAGAAGTTAAAGCAGGGGAAATACATTGAATGGGTGGGTCAAAATGGATATCCAAAATGATAGCAGAGATATAGCAATCTGCTAGTTTCTCAAGTCTTTCAGGGTTACCCAGAATAACTCTGGGGATCTCAGTTGGCTTGTCCAGATATTCCACCCTGTTAGAATCCAAACAGTCCAGAAATAAGGATTATTCCTTTGCATCAGTATTTATAGTTTCTGCTCACAGAAAACAATCTGAATTGTCTTCACCCACATGGGCCAGTGAATTTCTATTATCGAGCACAATGGCCCTTGCTTTGAAGTTTGCATTTCTAAAGTTCCATTCGTGTCTGATGGGTAATTTAATTACAGGAATGTACACACTGTAAAAGGTAATGTAATTGCACACACCAATCTTTCATTAGTTTTCATGAAGTTTACACATCAAGTACATTCTCATCTTAACACTGACACACACTTTTGGTCTAGGGTTAACTAGTTACAGGGATATACATAATGTAATGTGGTGGCAATTAACTGGTTATAGATAAGTGAAGACAATACCATTAACATTTCCTTTGACCTAAACTAACACACAAATGAATTGGCCTGATTTCACTACAATACCTTTTGATACTCATTTGATTTCTATTAGCATGTGATTATTATGTAGCCCTGCCCAGAGCTGGCACCAGGGCAGACAGCATCATAACCTCTACTATGACTTGCCAGGGCCACCTCTAGGAGTGAGAGAGAAGTTGCATCTCCAAGCCCATGCTCATTCTAAACTGCTTTCCTGTGTCTGCCAGCAATGGGTTTTGTGACATGGGCACCTATCCGGAAAGGGACTGAGATTTGGATGCTGATTACTGTTGACCGAAACTGGATTCAGACCTACAACTCCCTGAGAGATGGGAGGTATGTGGGGGAAGCTACGTATCAAATTTCTGACTCTCTGAGCCCAAAATGAGTATTAATTTATGGTTCATGGAGACTCCTTAAGTCCTCCCTCTGGGTCCTGTGCATCAGTTAAATTTCCTGGTTTTCAGAGAAGGTGCATACTAGCAGCTCCAATTGACTTCAGCTGGAGCTGGGGGTGCTCAGGATCCCTGAAAACCAGACATTAAGCATCTCTATTCTGGGATGTTTGACTAACTTGGTGACTAAGGGTATGTCTGCACTGCAATTAAAAACATGCGGCTGGCCCATGCCAGCTGACTTGGTCTCATGGGGTTCAGGCTAAAGGGCTGGCTGTTTAATTGTAGTGTAGATGTTCGGGCTTGGGCTCTGGGACCCTCCCACCTCGTTGGGTCCTAGAGCTGAGGTCCCAGCCCGGACGTCTGTACCACAATTAAACGGCCCTTTAGCCCGAGCCCTGCGAGACCAAGTCAGCTGGCACGGGCCAGCCACGGGTGTCTAACTGCATTGTAGACATACCCTAATCTAGGTCCCACTGCAGTCAAAGGGAACCTTTTCACTGATCAGTGGGAGCTGGAACAGATCCGGCATGCACTTACCTCTCTGAATGATGGCCAATTTAATCTCAGAGCAGTAATGTTGCTTAACTCTGCAGTACAGTTTGCAACGTCTGCTAGGTTGTGCTTAACAATTAGTCATTTATTTAGCACTTGATTGCTGGAGCCTAACGGTACATAAATAACAATGCAGTCCCACATTGGTAATTAGTGTGGTTAAAATTAGCACATTAAATACACACTTTGGTATTAACTGCCTTTTTCCTAGACATGGTCAATTACATCTTCAAAATGAAAGTGTCTTGATGATTAACTGTCCAAAAGAAAGTCATTTTGATGTCAAAGTCTGATCTAATTTGACATCCAAATAGATTAAATATTGCTTTTGTGTCAAATTAGCTTTTATAGGCAGAGTATTTTGTTAGACTTTTGGCTATATCTGAATTAAATTGTGTTCTTTTTGCTGGACCTGGGAAGTAGTGAGATCACCTGGCCGCATGATCTTTCTCTGGGTCACACCTACCGTTATCAACAGGAACAGCGCAAACAGCTCTTTACTTAACACAATTCCTTAATTGCTATGTTCAAAAGACTAAACTGTGGGGCTACGTTATTGGATACAGAATTAATTCTCTTCATTTGTTCTACATGTCCCAGTTTACAGTATTGATGCATTTTTAGATCTAAAAAGGTTGAGTCATTATTCTGGTTCATACTTCAGTTTGTACAAGATGCAGCTTTGATCTAGTTTCACAATGGAACTTGCTCTATATATTACATTCACCAGCACGGACCACAGAAAGATCTTTTCTTCAAGCAATAGGCCAGGTCTACACTACAGACGTATATCACTATCACTGTTATGCGGCGGTGTAAAAATCCACACCCCATATCGACGTAGTTATATTGACCTAACCCCCCATGTAGACAGCACTAGGTCAGTGGAGAAGCTACTGCTTCTCAATGTGGTCGCATCTTTGGTAAAGCGCTGCAATGGTGCAGCTGCACTGGAGCTGTAGCGCTATACGTGAAGACAAGCCCTAAGTCTCAGAAGCTTCCCTGAACGTTTCTTATGGAAATGGGGGATGGTGTAGTAGGCATCTTACCTTTCCACCCTTCCCCCTCCCCAGCTGCAGCAACAGCCAAACAAGCAAAACAACGAGAAGAAAATACCAGGGCACGTCAGACGTATGTGGGAGGGAGTCTCATCTAGGTCCAATATGGGATCAGAGGTTGCCTTAGCTAACAGGTTCATTTCTTATGTCCTCCAAAGAAAGCTGTATTCCTTAGACATTTGCTCTGCCCTCTCACTAACAGTATTCTAGATGTCCATTCCTAACGTTAAACAGCCGAGTGTGACATTCCTGGGGTACCCAGAGCAGTGAGGGACCTCACCACCACCTGCCCTTAGCATGAGGAAGTCTTTTCTGTGCCTGCTTTGGATCACCAGCTCCCTGAAATGACCATCCTCTGGCAGCACAAGCACTGCCTTCCAGCCTCCACAGGCCTCCCTCTTTCTGTCCTGGTAGAGATAGGCATAGACCAACCCCTGAGTCATTAGAACATTCCCTATATTATCCAGCTCCACGTCCACTGGACGCTCACAGAATTGCCAGACCTACTCTCCCCAAAGGAACAGTACACACCAGTTAGTAAACTTCAACTCAGGATCACTACTTTGCTTAACACCACAGCATTTTGATGTATTTATAGTGAAAACAAGAATACGTTTATTATCAAAGAACAGAGCTTCAAGTGAGAGTGAGTAACAATATCAGAAACAAATGGTTACATATAAAACAAAATCATAACAAGCTTTCTAGAGACTAAACTTAACTACTGAGTTAACCTCCTATCCAAACAAGCTTACCTCACCAAGAATTCTCTCCAGTGTTTTCAACCAATCCTGGCTGAGACTCCTCTTTCAAGAGGCAAACCTGCTATCTATTTATTTCCTCAGTGAAGGATGCCAAGGTGTCGTCTTTGTCTCCCAAATATACTTGATGTTCACCTGAAGATAGGGTAGTCCCCACTACCGCCCACCTACCAGCTACTTGCTTTTTCCTGTTACTTTTCTCTCTTCAAAGTTTTCATAATCCTTCATTAGCATTCAGTTCAGACTGGTTAGAGGAGACCCATTGTGAACTATACAATACGTAATTTATATATAAGCAGACAGCTGGATAAACATTTCTTGTCTGGCGGGATCTGTTTTTCACCTTTGCTGGTGACCAGTCCCTAGACACAGACCATAAGGACATAATTTTCAGTGTAGAAACATAACTCCTTATACAACATCCACATGTGCATTTCACAATTATATTAATGACCAATGTGACACTGGCTTTTATTTGAGACCTCACTAAAAATATACATACCAGACTCAGGAGATCCTTGTAACACTTCTGCACCCCCTCTGTACTCTTTGCTAGTTGGCACTAAGACGTTCCTAGGTTACAACAAGTCAGTCAGCCAAGGGAGATATTTACAAGGACTAAATGTCTTTAAAGACTAAGCCAGAGGTTTAAGACATTGGGAATTTGTCGATGGCTTCTAAAAAATGGAATTCCCCTACTGACAGGACAATCAGGTACTGTTTGTTCTTCGTTTTTTTCCAAGTGGGCAATAGGTAGGTAAGTTGATCTTCCATCTGCACAGGGGAGATACACAAGCTCTGGAATGGAGTTATTCTCCAAGAAGAAAATTCAGTGTTTCTCCCACAGAGATGAGAGAAACAACTCTGAAGAAGATCTTGCCATCCATGTGAAGGAGTTTACAAGCCAGGCTTCTGTGATATTCTGTACACAGTGAAACCCAGGTAGCTGCAGGGAGACAGAACGTGGAGGATGCCTTGGAATATGGAAATCCTGAATCAAGTCACACAATAAGGTTAAAGTGCTAGGCCAGATGGATGGTGCGTGTGAGCACAGGTGTGGAGTTAGCTTTGATTTTTGGCAAAGACTGACCATTTTATTGTATTTATTGTAAATATTGCACCCTGAACATCCCAGGGAATCAAAAAGATTTGGGGAACACACATGGCCCAAAAGATTGCTTTGCCTTTGCTATTCCACCCACTGAATCATTCTGCTTGCTTATGTTCTGCTTGAAAATCAACAGAACCATATGGACCTTGGAATTTTGCTATTACTTGCACTGTCATAAATCTGGAATAAATCCAATGAGTGTAGTGGAGTTACACTGGAGCAAATCCAGATTAACTGGCAACATAATTTAAACCAATATATCATTATCATCTTTGCCTGTGGAAGCACATATGATATGCAGTGATTAATTTAAGAGTCTGGTGTTCTCAAATATCAAATACGTATCAGTCACTTATTTATTTCCGCACCATGTTGGGATCTTAATGGAAACTGAGTAACAGCCGTGTTAGTCTGTATTTGCAAAAAGAAAAGGAGGACTTGTGGCACCTTAGAGACTAACAAATTTATTTGAGTATAAGCTTTCGTGAGCTACAGATGCATCCGATGAAGTGAGCTGTAGCTCACAAAAGCTTCTGCTCAAATAAATTTGTTAGTCTCTAAGGTGCCACAAGTACTCCTTTTCTTAATGGAAACTGATTCCAATGAATTTTGTTTCCTTTACCAATGCAAACTGACTGGGGGTACTGGTGGATTGAGCCATGATTTATTTCAGGTACTTTTTGAATTTCTGTTTTCAGATATATGCTATTACAGCTTGAGCAACCCTTCCTGTTGGTTATTGCAAGAGCTAAGATATCAAATACCAACTTAAATATTTATGCAGGTGGCATATCTTTGCAAGTGCTGTTTGGTGGTGAGGAAATAGTGTTTAAAGAGACATATATTGTGGTTCAGAGGGGATGAATACAGGAAAGCTGTTTGTGTTATGAACAAAATCTGTGGTTACATGAAGTGGTAAAATTACTCATTCTCAAAGTCTGTGCTTTGGGAGGAAACTCATGTGCTGGCTAATGATTCTTTAGTAGTGGCAAAGAATTCCATTATAACATAGGTGCATTAACCGAGCATTTCTGGTCATTGAAACTAAGCAGTGAGGGGTTCAGGCAGTTCACTCTCATTTATGTTAACAGAACTTGCACACTTCCATTGTCTAAAAATTGATGCCCATATTATTCCCTAATAGTTTGTAAAAGTACTAGGGCAGAGGTGGCCAACCTGTGGCTCCGGAGCTGCATGCGGCTCTTCAGAAGTTAATATGCGGCTCCTTGCATAGGTGCTGACTCCGGGGCTGGAGCTACAGGTGTCAACTTTCCACTGCTCAACCCCAGGCCCTTCCCCCCACTCCACCCCTTACCCTAAGGCCCCCGCCCCTTCCTGCCCGCTCCGCTGAGCCTGCTGCACCCTTGCTCCTCCCCCCTCCATCCCAGAGCCTCCTGTACACTGCAAAACAGCTGATCGCGGTGGGCAGGAGGCACAGGGAGGGAGTGGGAGGTGATGATTGGCAAGGCTGCCAGCGAGCAGGAGGTGCTGGGGCTGGCGGCTGATGGGGGCTGCTGATATATTACTGTGGCTCTTTGGCAATGTACATTGGTAAATTCTGGCTCCTTCTCGGGCTCAGGTTGGCCACCCCTGTACTAGGGAAAGCAACTATTTGTTCTTACACCAGGTGCAACACCAAAGTGGAGACCATGGGAGGGAAAAAACCAATTGGTTTTGACCATTTTCCAAGACCGACGGTAACTTTTACAAAGTCCTTGGGCAAAAGTTCCAACTTAGCACCTGCTGCTCGAGACCTGCCCACTTGATTTGCATACAGAAATGCAGTTTACACATGCAAACACTCCAATGCCAAAAAATTGCGCATCCAAACCCCCATGGCAGATACAGTATTAGATGCTGCTTTAGGAATTTGTCCTTCATCCTTTTTTGACATTTTATCATCAAAAAGGAAGGGGGGGGTTAGATCTAGCAAAGGCTTCTGGAAGCATTTGATAAGAAGTAAAGTAATTTGGACAATTAAATCTGCCTTCTGTAACTTTTAAAGTTTTCTTACAAATATTTTTGGGACTCAAGCTGAGTTGCCATATAGGTTACAGTAGCTGCACAAATACTCATCATAAAGACCATATCAAAATATAATGAAAGTGACTGAAACTGCCATCTAAAGTCCCATCAGAATGTAGTGCTTTAGGGCCGGAGAGAGATCAATGGAAGCCTTTCAGTTGCATTTAATAATTGATATTGAATTAGGCTTTTCGTGGAGCTGGTCTACTTACTAAAGATCAAGCACATTTGTAATGGAAATTCTATCCATTGTGAATGTATTTACATTGTAGAAACATGCTTATTCATAAAGGATTTTTTCATATCCCAGAAAAGAATGACAGTATTACTTACTAGTGGAACTCAAAGGTTAATTAATAATACAACGCCCCTGTGGGCTTAGTTGATTTGATGAGGGGGCTGTGCTCTTTCAAAACACATAATGCATAAAGCAAAATGCCATTAAACAGAAAAAAAGGTAGGCATTGGTGTTTCTTTGAAATCATCCATCTTGCGAAGGCTGGTATTTACTTGTTCAGTTTGTGCACTTGGTACCTGTTCCTGGTGCTACAAAACTGAGGGGCAGAATGATCATTGAAGGAGTCCTCTGTTGAAGGAGCGGGGAGGACTGGCAGTGGCTTCTCTAAGTTTCCTCTTTTTTTAGAACCAGTAGGGGTGGTCAGTGGGGCTGGTCAAACATTTTCCAAAAAAAATTTTTTTTTATTAAATGAAATTTTTCTACAAAAAATGGCTGCTCTGTATAAAATTTAACTTTTTTCATTGAAAACTGAATGCGCAAAACCCAAAGTATTTGGATTTGGTGCTGCAGTGCTTCATGGGAGCTGTAGTTTTGGTGCCTCGTGCTCTCCTTGTCCTCTGGCTGGGCTCCCTGGCTGAACTTCACAGATGCACTGTCTCCTCTCAGGAGGCAAGACCATGGTACATTGTGGGAGATGTAGTTTGACGAGGGACTCTGGCCTGTAGAGGAGAAATGGAGCATGAGGCACCCAAATGACAACTCCCAGGAGGCACTGTGGCAGCATTTCCAAATGGAAAATTTTGGTATTTGAATTTTCTCAGAAAAAATGGAAATTATCTGTGCAAAATTTAAATGAAACAATGTGGTTTTTTGGGGCGGGGTGGGGTGGGAAGGGGAGGAGGGGTCTGTCATTTCCCACCCAGCTGTAGTCATCAGTTATTAACAAGCAGACTCATTCCCCAACTTTGCTGATGTAACCCAATGTGGTGTTCTGCCTCCTTAGTGATGGATGAGCCTACAACTGCCTCTTACGGCTAAGAGAGGTGAGTCTTTTCACTCAGGTAGTAGAGGATCTTCTATTAAGATTCAAGACTTCCCAGGTTCAGTGCCCATGAGCTATCCAGGGGTGTACAGAAAGCATTTATTTTCCAGAAGGAATGCCTGGAAGAAATAAAAACACGAGCCTTTTGGAAAGAAGTGCTTCATTGTATCTGACTGTGAGCTTGGCAAAATAGTCAGTCTGCCCCTAAATGAATTATTTTATAAACATTAATTTCATGTCTAATTTGGAACACAAGTCTACCTGACAGAAAGGTCTATCTTTTCCTTTGTAGCATATGGCATGTCCTACGCAGTGGCAGCGAGGAGACAAAAGCAGCTGAGAGAAAATTACCAGCTTCCACATCTAGCGATTCGGAGCTGCTGCTTGTGTTGTAGTTGGAGATAAACATCATGGGGTCAGATTTCTGTGTATGTATGTGAGGAGTTGGGACGTGCAGCTTCCATTAACAATGAAATGAGCTTTGCATCTCCTTCCTCACGCTAGATGTTACCGCCATGGTTGCAGCTCATGTGGATTCATAAGTGAACTGCCTCATTCTGTAACAAGTTAAATTACAATCTAGATACATCTTCTGATAACGGCTGAGGGGAGAAAAAACAAAACAACTTACAAACCGTCACAGGCAAATGCTTTCATCAAAGAAATTTGTGTTGATGGTGCATTGAGTGCTGTGTATCTTGAAAGGCAACCTCCCTCCTACTAGAATGTGTGTATTTGTTATACATTGTATAGGCTGAGGCTTGACCATCTGCTAATATATTCAACTAGGTACAATAAAGCAGCTTTACATCATTTTAGATTGTTACTTCAAGTTCTATTTTTGTTGCCCTTAGGACAGATACAGCTGAGCTGAGACTCTTAGGAACATGTCATGCATTTTATAATGGACATATCTAAAGAAAATTCACTGAAGGATTAGAATTAAAAAAAAAACTAGGGAGTTTAAAATTGTCATTATCTTGCCTCTTGCCAGAGGTAGCTTATAACCTTTGTGTGTGTGCAGAAGTTGAGTCACTTTCATCTTTGTATTATGTAGTCTGTACAGTGTGAGCCTGTATGTGTGAACTGCACTGCGATTAGATTGGTCAATAACACCTGTTGCTAGTACAGCCAAGAAAAGCCTGTAATTGTGGTCTTGGGGATTTGTCAGATTCAAAGTCTCCTGATTGGCAGAACAATATCTGCATTAAGTAAAATAAATAAATAAAGGGAATCACTTATTTCATGTAAAGGTTAAATTCAAGCTGCTAATATTTTGAAGATTTGATTTCTTTCCCTTTTATTATAGATGCAACTCTTATTATTCATACAGAATTTAGATGTGCTGTCTGGTACTGATCCTGAGAATTCAGTGGGAGTCAGAGTATGAATGAAGTCTAACAGTTCAAATTGAACTTTCTTGAACCTATTGAAATAAGAATGTAGAGTAAGGAGAGAATGATCTTTCTCATACTATTTTAAAGTGCTTTTTTCATGCGTCTTTGTTTTTGTCCATAACAGTCATTCAAAATTGTTTGATAACTTGAAGACATAATGGTATCTTGTAAATGACTTAAAAAATATCTTGTAAATGTCAAGCTGGCCTCATGGGTCATGAAACAGAATAGTGGATGAAACCAAAGAAATAAAATGTAGACTGGACTGAATCTTCAGAAAACTTTCTTATAGTGAGATCCATTGGTTACATAATTTCTTTAGGAAATTTACAGAAGAGGAAATTTAATTGTTTGGGATGTATTAAAAATATATTGGACAAAGCACTAGAAAATAAACTGCAGGGAAAAGTGGGACTGGGTTCATTGCAACAATTGTTCTGTGCGTTTCTGCTATATTGCAGGGTCTTAGCCACTATTTTTTAGTTGTGCATCTGTTTTAGTAATGTAAGAGGTTATACTTCAAATAAATACTTCAAAAAGAGGTCTATTAAACTGAAACAATCCTTTGCGTATTCACTGTGACTAGAGCAGGAGACAGGTCTCAACGCCAGCTGTAAATAAGTATGAGCTCAGCCAACCTCTGTGAACTTCTGTCCAACTACTAACAGAGTGAAAATGGGTGGGATTTTCAAAAGCTCTTGGCATTGACCTGATTCAGTTCCTATTGAAATCCTGAGTAAAACTCCCATTTAGGTCTCGTCCAGACACAAGGTTGTACTGGTTTAAATAGAAGTATGATTTTGTTGTTGTTTGTTAAAAATGATTTTGTTAAACCTGACCAACTTCGTTTGTGGACACTCTTAAATCAGCTTAAACCTGGTTTATCAGTTTATCTTGCATGTGTAAACTCAGGTATGTAATCTGATGCAACCAATTTTTAATGAATGTCTGTCCATCGAGGGATTCCAGTTTAACTATATGAGTTTTTAAACCAGTTTAAGTTAAACTGATACAATTTCTGTGTGCAGACAAGCCTTGACTTCAATGGGAGAAGAGTTGGATCAAAGCTGTGTGTCTTGAAAATGCCTCCCAATATCTTCTGTACATAAGAAGGCATATTGATCTATTTGAGAAACGATGATTTGAGGTGATTTCAGAACAATTAGTAACGCTGGTGCTGAGCACTGACTGCTCTACCTCCTTCCAGTTCTTTTGCACTCTATAACCTTGGAGGCATAGTTCCCTTTTGGGTCTAGAGGCATCTGGAAAATCTAAGCCTTTGTTGTTCCTGAGAAATTCTTTTATCAATGATGCATTAAAGTACTAGGAGTAGGAAGAGTAATTGTAGTAGCATCACGCCATCCCACTCTTACTGCTGGAAGCCATGTTGATATAAATTGAGGAACCTGTGGGACTAGGATGCTGTCGCATAGTACCCTGGCATGACTATCCTGAAAGACTTCCAGTAAATTCATTATGTATGACCAGCTCTTCCTGCTGCGGGTCCCAAATTAGCTGTGTTATTTGCCAAACCTTTTCCTCCCTGAATCCTCGTTCTGAGACTTCCCTGAGTGATATCAAGCAGATTACTTGGCTGTAATTTCTATTATTTACCTCTCCGCACATTTGCCCTGCTTCCCAGATCCCTGAACAGCGCACCAGGAAGACAAACCTTGGGAACAGGAGCAGGAGAGAGAAGTTGACCGGAGGTTCAACATTTGTTTAGTTGCTCCAGCCAAATGGGGGGAGTGGAGCTAGGTGTTTGGGGTTGTAAGCAGCTTTCTCCCACCTCCACAGGCTAAAGATCACTTTAGTCCCCAGGGATGGGAGGCTCAGAGGGGAACTGGAGCATGATCCCACCCTGCAGCAGCTCCTGTTCTGCTGGGCTGGCCTGGCTCCCTGCTCTGGCCAGATGGTCTTTCTGTATACCAAACAGGTGGGGCCCTCCCCCTGCTCTCTCCTGCCCAACCCCCTTCTGGCTTTGGTACTGCCAGATCACCTCCCCTGAACTGGGCTGTGGTGGGCCAAAAAGTGGTTGGGTCATGGCCAAAGTGGCCCTCCCAGCCTTTGGTATCAACACATTCCAGAGCCAGCAATGTTGATCTTACTGAAAGGTGGCTTTCCTTTCTACGTTCTGCCTCCTCAGCAGAGTAGCTGGCTCAGCCTCAGGCAGCCAGCTGGTCTGCATTTTGCAGGTCTTTGAATGCTGTTGGCAGTAGCATGGGTGGAGTTGCTCCCTACAGCTGTGTACTGATCTGGGTCTTGCTGTGGCTGTTATTTCCAGACTGCAATTATTCTGAAGGGTCTGTGAATCACCTGTGGATTTTTTTGGGTGGGGGTGGGGTGAGAGTAGAAGTGGAGCAGGAAGGAAAATCATTGTCTATCTTCCAACCCTAGTGATAAGCGTATAAATCCAAGCTGACCTTCTCCTTGAGCAAAAGAGCCAGAAACTCACTCATAAGAATTAAAATCAGGCCTGATTTCCAAGTTCAGGAGGCCTCAAAAGGGTGACTCTGAGCATTTTTATTAGTAATGGTGCCCACAAGCCCCAACTGAGGTCAAGGTCCCAGAGTGCTAGTCACTCTACAACCACATAATGAGAGACAGTCACTGCTCTTAAGAGCCTATCATCTAAATCAGGGATCGGCAACCTTTGGCAAGCGGCCCGTCAGGGAAATTTGCTGGCGGGCCGGTTTGTTTACCTGCAGCGTCCGCAGGTTCGGCTGATCACAGCTCCCACTGGCCGTGGTTCACCATTCCAGGCCAATGTGGGCTGCAGGAAGTGACGTGGGGTGAGGGATGTGCTGGCCACTGCTTCCCGCAGCCCCCATTGGCCTGGAACAGAAAAAATGAAGTGTGCAACCCTCTAGTATACAAATCAATCCATGATGTATAGGTGCTATATGTCAAAGTTACATGATGATACTAGATAGGCATCCATGAAAGAAAAGATGATAATTTCATAATCTCTTTAACTCCTGCAGTATTTGGGGGGGAGTACGGGGGAGAGGAGACATATTCAAAAATGGATTTAAATAAAAACATCATAAGGGATTCTTCAGAAATTGGATGAATTGGAAATATATCCACTCCAGTATATTTGGTTCCTTCTACATCTAAGGCATGTGACTGAACTAAGAGGTGTTTTGGCAAATGAGAATGGTAATTGGCTAATGGGCTGGAAACCAAGAAAACGGTTTTCAAGTCAATGAGAGTTTGCTGATAGTAGCAGGTGTACATTGCTGGAACCTTGGTAAATTACAATAGCTGTGGCCAATTGACATGAAATATGAGATTTCCAAGTTTGCAGAAGCAACTAAATGCAAGAGCACAGTAAATAATGAAGAGAAGCATGCAGCCATAATGTAATCTAGACATCAAATGTGTTTTATACTATTGTCTATTTTACTGGTTTGGCATCAAGTTAAGTTCAGATAAAAGCAGAACAATAAACTCTGAAACAAACCAAAACAGTTGGTAGGATTTGGAGGGATGTCATTGCTTAACTGAAATGTAATGCAGGTACTCACAACCCTGGTACTTGTTATGTGGGTGAGGAGGAATGCATTATCCTAAACAGCCTCCTTCCTTTCAATTACAAAAGTGTATTTGAATACTTGAAATCTTCAAATAAGCTTCAGTAATTGAAAACTCAGCTTTAAAAGCTTCAGAAGTGACCACGGGGACTAGCTGCTCACAGGGAGCAAATCTAAGCTGACAGCCTGGATTCCCCACTGGACCCTGCTAAATCCTGCACTCGGGGTCGCGTCACTTCTGAAGTCCTGCCAGTGCACTGAGATCAAGGGGACATACTGATTACCTGATTTTGATAATGTGCTGCATCCACCAAGTAGTTGGTTCATATGGAGCACACAGTTACCTGCCCCTCCTACCTCTTCTCTTCTGTGCTGAGGCATACATTTCTTTGTTCCTAAGCACCTGCCTCCCTCCTGCCCCCATAAATAAGTGTGCAGAAAAGTAATGTGAGGATGAAACAAAAGCTCAATCAGGCTTTTCCACAACTCCTGCTCACTGATTTCCCCCCGAAGATTGACTATAGCAGGGAGGCTATCAATAGAAGGGGAATGCCACAGTGCGCACACAGACTACGCAGTGCTCTTTCTATCATAATTATTTTTATTAACCAACCAAACAACAATACACACACTGCAATCTGGTAAAGGAGCAAAAGACCAATACAGAACGCATAGTATTTGCATTACTCACACCATGCCTTGCAGAAAAACCCAAAGTGTTAGTCATCATCGTCATCACCAGTGGTTGTCATCCTCGCATCTCCATTCCCACTCCCACAAGGCACACAGATTGGGATACCGCTTTTATAATGTATTACACTGAAGCCCACTGGGGTTCATAAATATTTATGAAAGTGTTAACCCCTTTTCCTTATTTGAACTTCCACACCACACTACTTTTGGGATGCCCAGTTTTTCATAGGCTAACTCATTTAATTCCCATTACATGTATGTCCCCTTATCACCATAGTGATAGGCAGTTACCTTAATGAAGTCTCTAAGATTTCAACCCAGCTACCAATGGTCATCTTGTGGTGCCCACTGATCTCTCGTGGACATTATTACCCAAACCCACCAGTTACTTGCAAAACATCAGTGTACCACAGACATAGACACAAGCTCAGCAGATTTATTATTGGTTGAGAAAGTTTATTCCCACCCTTCTCAATTGCTCATTCTCATCAGGGTCCCCTCTCAGTGCAAGCATGTTATCTTTATAATATAGCTAATTTATCCTAAGGCCTAATTTGGCTAAGCTAAATCTCTTGCAGGCCTGAGGCTTGTAGTCATTGTCTTAAAACATTGTTATATTCCACTTCTATATCCTAAAGATACCTGACATCTTTTTTATCCTGGGTTACAGAGAGAAGTGCTGTGAAGGCAGGGCAGTGTGAAGAAGAGAAGAGAGGCAAAGCCCTGTTTTATCTAATAGTACTTTTCCTTTTCCTTCTTTATCTGAGAAGGCCCTACTGTCTCACCTCTTCTATGTTTCTCTCTTATTTTTGTAATCATTTTAAGAATTCTGTGACAAAACCTGAATCAAAGAAATGTAGGGCTGAAAGGGACCTCGAGAGGTCAAGTCCCACTCCCTGAGCTGTGCCAGGCCCAAGTAAACCTAAAATCCTCTTCGTCCCTGTCTATTTAAAAAGCAAACAAACAAAAAACCCATTCCACTTTTGCAAGTGTTGATACAATTAATTTAAACTTAAAATGTCCTGGAAAGCTTACGGCTTTGGATGGAAAATATCGCCCAGTTGTTCCTGAAGAAGCCCTTATTCCTTACTGAAACTTCCTAAGTAGTTCAAGTATTCCTGAGGATTGTAACAGATTTCCATTTCCAAATCCAGCTCAATTCATCACTGCATGTTGGTCCCTTGACTTCTTTTTCCTTTATTTTGTATCATGTCAGCCTGTTCTAGCTGAGTCCACTGAATCATTTACTTGAAGAATTCTCCTAGGCTGTCTCACTGAAGAGCATTCTCAGCTTTGAAAGTCAGCTGGGTATTTCCTGCCTGCTCGAAGCCATGAATCCTCAGATCCTCTGTTTTGGTCTCATTGTTTCAGATCTCCCCATGGGGAATTCTTAGTCTTTTTTTTCCCTATAGATATTTTTCACTGTTTCATGTTAATAATAAAGAAAGATGCAATGTTTCAATTCTGCTGGAGTTTTTCCAAATCAATTCATCAGTCTCCTCACATTAAGAAAAGGAGTACTTGTGGCACCTTAGAGACTAACCAATTTATTTGAGCATAAGCTTTCGTGAGCTACAGCTCACTTCATCGGATGCATACTGTGGAAACTGCAGAAGACATTATATACACAGAGACCATGAAACAATACCTCCTCCCACCCCACTCTCCTGCTGGTAATAGCTTATCTAAAGTGATCACTCTCTCCTTACAATGTGTATGATAATCAAGGTGGGCCATTTCCAGCACAAATCCAGGTTTTCTCACCCCCCCCCCCTTTTGTTCAAAAACCACACACATAAGCTATTACCAGCAGGAGAGTGAGTTTGTGTGTGTGTGTGTTTTGGGGAGGGGGGTGAGAACCTGGATTTGTGCTGGAAATGGCCCACCTTGATTTTCATACACATTGTAAGGAGAGTGGTCACTTTGGATGGGCTATTACCAGCAGGAGAGTGAGTTTGTGTGTGTGGTTTTTGAACAAAAGGGGAGGAGGGTGAGAAAACCTGGATTTGTGCTGGAAATGGCCCACCTTGATTATCATACACATTGTAAGGAGAGTGATCACTTTAGATAAGCTATTACCAGCAGGAGAGTGGGGTGGGAGGAGGTATTGTTTCATGGTCTCTGTGTATATAATGTCTTCTGCAGTTTCCACAGTATGCATCCAATGAAGTGAGCTGTAGCTCACGAAAGCTTATGCTCAAATAAATTGGTTAGTCTCTAAGGTGCCACAAGTACTCCTTTTCTTTTTGCGAATACAGACTAACACGGCTGTTACTCTGAAATCTCCCCACATTGTTTCTCTCCCCATAAGCTTCCTGTTGACCGTGGAATAAAATTGAACCAGTTTAGTCAGTAGAGAAAGGTGGGCAAGGGAGTGAAGATGCCTGTCAGAATGGCAGTTCTTTGTTCCAAACTCACAGCTCATTTTGCAGAAAATGGTTGTTGGCAAATTGCTTAAGGTGGAGCAGTAAAGCACTGACAATATGTTAGGAGAAAACATTCACGCCCTGTGTAAATCTTTGCAGCATGCATTAAAAAATAAAGCAAATACATTGACCAGAAAAATAGTCCTAAATCTTAGGACTTGACTAGCACAACGAAAATGTATTCTTTTGATAATAGTACTATTACAACGAAGTTAACCATTTGCTGAAAGGCCACTGACCTTACATTTTGCCGCAAGGAATTTAGTTTAATGAGTTACCCAAAAAAAGTCTCTCATTAGAAAAGTCTTTGCCCGTATGAATAGTCTATCCTTTGAAAAAACTGGATCATTGGAGTTAGAGATGGAAATGAGCTGTTGAGTCACTTGGTTCATCTTCTCTGCCACTGTGTATTATAGTATCTCTTGTTCCCTATGATCTTCGGTGCTTGCCCACCTAGGATGAAATGTCTTACGTAGTGGGTATTTTGCCACTTCCATTGCCAGTGGCTAATTTTGGTTTAGTTAAACTAGCTTGCATCCTAAGAAATACTGGGGCAGATTCAGCTCATGATCTCTGGTGTACATCCTGGTGGTGGAAAGCTCACCACTGGGGGAAGATGCAGCAGCCCAAAGCAGTTGCAGAGGTCAGTATCACTTCAAAAGAGATCAGTGCTGGCTATTGGGAGGTGAAGCCTGGGTATGAGCTGAATCAATGCATCCTCTTAACTGTCTCTGTTGGTGGAGAGCTTTTGGAGGTGGCAGATGAGTGGGCCACAAATGGGAGGCAATGCACAGAAACGAGGCCTCCACGCAAAGGAGGGCAGAGCTATAAAATCATGGATCTAAAAGTTGAGGGCAGAGCCCACTTTCCCTTGCAAACTCTGGTTTCTCTGATTGGAAAACAATGACCCCAAACTTGGTTTCCTTGCCTCAGTGAGGGAGTAGCCCACAGAGAAGCATTAGGCAATAAAATATTCAGGTTTAATCACATTCTTCCAACACCTCCCCTTCCACTCCACCACTGAGGTAAGTCTCATTACTCCCTACTGCTTTTTGTCTGCTTGTCCCACAACACTCCATAGGCTTTCTTCCATGTGACCCTGTACACATGGAATAGCCTTCCTGACCTGGTTCTCACAGACACTATCATCTCCTATTTGTGATAGGGTCCAGAAATGCAAAAGATTATTTTTGGCTTCACATAGAAGTATTATTGGTCTATGTTGTAGCCCATTGTTTTCTCAGGCTTCTGGAGATGCGTGTGTGCCCATACACATCTGTTCCACATGTTTCTGCAGTCATCATAGTTGGCATTAATTTTAGAAACTGGGTTTCAGTGTTTACACAATTATCAACTTGAACTGTTTGTTTCCAAATGCTTTGGAATCTAGTATATTTCTGTGGCTAGAACCTGATCCAGCAAAATACATCGCCTTCTGCACTACTGAAGCTCCAAAAAATACCTTTTGCGTTAATTGGAGCAAAAGCTAAGTGTAATTCTTACAGGATTACAAGTGCCTTGCGACCTGAGGACTCTACAAATCCAGGAGGATACTCAGCACAGCCTACATTCTATCAGCTGCCACCCCCAGACATATGTCTGTGTTTTTTGTATATCACTTGATAAGGTTAGAGAAGGGCGCTAATGCTTTTTTTCCTTCCCACCTCCCAACTGAACAAATGTGATACTTTTTTCTAAATTTAAACTACAACAACTTGCATGCACTTAGAAGAATGACTGACTAATTTATTATAAACGATGTAATGTATTGAAGCTAATGAAGAGTTACACTAGAGAGGGATTTGGCCCGTTTAAGTTATGACATTATTAATAATGACTTCCAATTTTTTTGCATCTGTATTTTTATTTCAGTGATGTCTAGGGGCTCCATTCAAGGACCAAGACCTTATTGCGCTGGGTGCTGCACAAACTTGTATGAAGGGGACCGTGAGTTTTCAATCTTTGAAATTCAAGCTGTGCTAGATAGTTGAGTGAGATAAATAGGAGGAAGGAGGAAGTTTACAGTTAAATGAGCTTTTTTTAATAACAGAGTAATCTTTAGATTATTTTAGATTCCAAAATGCTTTAGAAACTATGGATACAAGAATTATCTTCCCTACCATTAAAATGCAGTCACCTCTGGGGAACAAAGGAACAATCACAGTAACACTGCAGTCGCTAATGACAGGGAAGTGAAACATACCATATCTAATCGAATTAAATTCAGTGTTTCGCATTTTGTAGCTTTGTGTTTATAAATGATTATAGGGTGTGGTAGGCATATTGACATAACAATATGGAAACTACAGGTGGAATTTGGTTATGATACCATGGTGAACAATACGTCTACTGTAACAAGTGCATGGTAGTTTTAACACAAGTTGCTATGACCTGGGATTTATGTCTTGTGCTCTGCTTCTTCAGCAGCATTGCAAATATTAGGTAACACCACTTCATGTGACACAGTGGGTTTCCTAGGGACTACTGTGCAACTGCTGACCGAATCTGACCTTGCTTAATTTCTGGTGGAAGATGGAGAGTTTTATGGTTAAGACACTAGCCTGGGATTCAGGATCTGAGTTCAATTCCCAGTTCTGCCACAGACTTCTTGTTTGAACTTGGGCAAGTCATTTGATCTCACTGTGCCTCAATTCCCCATATCTAAAATCAGGATGATAATATTTTCTTTTTCTTCCCTTCCCTCTCATCCTTCAATTTTATGTATTTAGATTGTCAGCTATCTTGAGCAGGGAGTTACTATATGACTGTACAATGGGGCCCTGGTCATGGTTGACCTCTAGGTGCTATTATAACACAAATAAATAATAAGAAAATGGTAACTTCAACTGGTATGACTTCAATAAAATATTTGATGTAATTTTAATAAGAAAATATGTATAGGGTCAATTATATTCTTTACAAGATATGTATTAAGCCTTCAGGTATAACTTTTCAAAGACTTGTACAAGGTTTTATTTGCATAATTCTTATTGACTTTAATAGGCATTGCTCAGCTTAACCCCCTGAAATTTGTTGTGTTGGTGTGAAATAGGGAGGGAATACTTTTATTTTTATTACCTAATGAAATAAACTTTGGGCCATATTGTCCCACTGGTTTTAAGCAAAACTTGACCTTTAATAGGTTTCTTCATGCTACAAGGGGCCACAGCAATGGTTCCCTCAACCCACCCAGCAATATTGTTAACCTATCCAACTATACTCTCAGCCCAGCAGAAGCAGCTGTCCTATCTCGGGGCCTCTCCTTCTGCCCCTCCACCCCCACGAACACGATACAGTTCTGTGGTGACCTAGAATCCTATTTTCGACGTCTCCGACTCAAGGAATATTTCCAAAATACCTCTGAACAACATACTAATCCACAGAGGCCTCCCTACCAACACTACAAAAAGAAGGATTCTAGGTGGACTCCTCCTGAAGGTCGAAACAGCAGATTGGACTTCTACATAGAGTGCTTCCGCCGACATGCACGGGCTGAAATTGTGGAAAAGCTGCATCACTTGCCCCATAACCTCAGCCGTGCAGAACACAATGCCATCCACAGCCTCAGAAACAACTCTGACATCATAATCAAAAAGGCTGACAAAGGAGATGCTGTTGTCGTCATGAATAGGTCGGAATATGAACAAGAGGCTGCTCGGCAGCTCTCCAACACGAGTTTCTACAAGCCATTACCCTATGATCCCACTGAGAGTTACCAAAAGCAACTACAGCATTTGCTCAAGAAACTTCCTGAAAAAGCACAAGATCAAATCCGCACAGACACACCCCTGGAACCCCGACCTGGGATATTCTAGCTACTACCCAAGATCCATAAACCTGGAAATCCTGGGTGCCCCATCATCTCAGGCATTGGCACCCTGACAGCAGGATTGACTGGCTATGTAGACTCCCTCCTCAGGCCCTACGCTACCAGCACTCCCAGCTACCTTCGAGACACCACTGACTTCCTGAGGAAACTTCAATCCATCGGCGATCTTCCTGATAACACCATCCTGGCCACTATGGATGTAGAAGCCCTCTACACCAACATTCCACACAAAGATGGACTACAAGCCGTCAAGAACACTATCCCCGATAATGTCACGGCTAACCTGGTGGCTGAACTTTGTGACTTTGTCCTTACCCATAACTATTTCACATTTGGGGACAATGTATACCTTAAGATCAGCGGGACTGCTATGGGTACCCGCATGGCCCCACAGTATGCCAACATTTTTATGGCTGATTTAGAACAACGCTTCCTCAGCTCTCGTCCCCTAAAGCCCCTACTCTACTTGCGCTATATTGATGACATCTTCATCATCTGGACCCATGGAAAAGAAGCCCTTGAGGAATTCCACCATGATTTCAACAATTTCCATCCTACCATCAACCTCAGCCTGGTCCAGTCCACACAAGAGATCCACTTCCTGGACACTACAGTGCTAATAAACAATGGTCACATAAACACCACCCTATACCGGAAACCTACTGACCGCTATTCCTACCTACATGCCTCCAGCTTTCACCCTGACCACACCACACGATCCATCGTCTGCAGCCAAGCTCTGCGATACAACCGCATTTGCTCCAACCCCTCAGACAGAGACAAACACCTACAAGATCTCTGTCAAGCTTTCTTACAACTACAATACCCACCTGCGGAAGTGAAGAAATAGATTGATAGAGCCAGAAGAGTTCCCAGAAGTCACCTACTACAGGACAGGCCTAACAAAGAAAATAACAGAACGCCACTAGCCGTCACCTTCAGCCCCCAACTAAAACCTCTCCAACGCATTATTAAGGATCTACAACCTATCCTGAAGGATGACCCAACACTCTCACAAATCTTGGGAGACAGGCCAGTCCTTGCCTACAGACAGCCCCGCAACCTGAAGCAAATACTCACCAACAACCACATACCACACAACAGAACCACTAACCCAGGAACTTATCCTTGCAACAAAGCCCGTTGCCAACTGTGCCCACATATCTATTCAGGGGACACCATCACAGGGCCTAATAACATCAGCCACACTATCAGAGGCTCATTCACCTGCACATCCACCAATGTGATATATGCCATCATGTGCCAGCAATGCCCCTCTGCCATGTACATTGGTCAAACTGGACAGTCTCTACGTAAAAGAATAAATGGACACAAATCAGATGTCAAGAATTATAACATTCATAAACCAGTCGGAGAACACTTTCATCTCTCTGGTCACGCAATTACAGACATGAAGGTCGCTATCTTAAAACAAAAAAACTTCAAATCCAGACTCCAGCAAGAAACTGCTGAATTGGAATTCATTCAACTATTAATTTAGGCTTAAATAGAGACTGGGAGTGGCTATTTCCCCTTGCTTTTTCCTACCCCCCTCCCCAGACGTTCTGGTTAAACTTGGATTTAAACTTGGAGAGTGGTCAGTTTGGATGAGCTATTGCCAGCAGGAGAGTGAGTTTATGTGTGTGTGTGTGTGTTTTCCCGGGGGTGGGGCGGGTGAGAGAGCCTGGATCTGTGCTGGAAATGACCCACCTTGATTACCATGCACATTGTAGGGAGAGTGGTCACTTTTGATAAGCTATTACGAGTAGGAGAGTGAGTTTGTGTGTGGGGTTTATTGGAAGGGGGGTGAGGGAGTGAGAGAACCTGGATTTGTGCTGGAAATGACCCACCTTGATTATCGTACACATTGTGAAGAGAGTGGTCACTTTGGATGGGCTATTACCAGCAGGAGAGTGAGTTTATGTGGGGGGGGGGGGCGGAGGGTGGGAAAACCTGGATTTGTGCTGGAAATGGCCCAACTTGATGATCACTTTAGATAAGCTATTACCAGCAGGACAGTGGGGTGGGAGGGGGTATTGTTTCATGGTCTCTGTGTATATATAATGTCTACTGCAGTTTCTACGGTATGCATCCGATGAAGTGAGCTGTAGCTCACGAAAGCTCATGCTCAAATAAATTGGTTAGTCTCTAAGGTGCCACAAGTACTCCTTTTCTTTTGACCTTTAATAGATTTGCTTAAAAATTGACGGTGTGATATGGCTCAGGGTAATTAACAATGCATTTTATAAGTCCTTGACAATCTTACAAGTATTTTTTCTAAATGAAATAATGAGGAAATTAGTAATTATTTTAGTTATTTAAATATATTTATTTGAGTTTTGTGTAACTCAAAGTGATGCCTCCCAGGGCATTAGGATGTTAGAACCCAGAAAACTTTACTGAGAAGTTTTTGAGTTTCAAAGTCAAAGGCTCCATATATGTGCCACTAACTAATCTGATAGAGACAAGAATTCATTTTCACGCTGCAGCCCCAGGAGAAAAGTAAATATTCCTTGAAATACAGTATCAGTCCCCTCCCTTATTTCGTTAATGAATATGGACCTGATTCAGGCACGCACTGAAGCATATGCTTAAAGTTAAGCACATGCTTTAAGTACTTTTCTGAATCAGGGCCTATAATAGTGAATTAGAGAAACACTTATAAAGCATGGGTCAAAGCCCACTGGAATCAGTGGAAAGATTCCCATTAATCTCAATATAAGAACATAAGAATGGCCATACTGGGTCAGACCAAAGATCCATCTAGGCCAGTATCCATGTGCCCTAGAGGGAATGAACAGAACAGGTAATCATCAAGTGATCCATCCTCTGTGGCCCATTCCCAGCTTCTGGCAAACAGGCTAGAGACACGATCCCTGCTCGTCCTGGCTAATAGCCATTGATGGACCTATCCTCCATGAATTTATCTAGTTCTGTTTTGAACCCCGTTATAGTCTTGGCCTTCACAACATCCTCTGGCAAGGAGTTCCACAGGTTGACTGTGCATTTGTGTGAAAAAATACTTCCTTTTGTTTGTTTTAAACCTGCTGCCTATTAATTTCATTTGGTGACCCCTAGTTCTTGTGTTATGAGAAGGAGTAAATAACACTTCCTTATTTACTTTCTCCACACCAGTCATGATTTTATAGACCTGTATCATATCCCCCCTTAATTGTCTCTTTTCCAAGCTGAAAAGTCCCAGTCTTATTAATCTCTCCTCATACGACAGCCGTTCCATACCCCTAATCATTTTTGTTGCCCTTTTCTGAACCTTTTCCAGTTCCAATATGTCTTTTTTGAGATGGGGCGACCGCATGTGCACACAATATTCAAGATGTGGGTGTACCATGGATTTATATAGAGGCAATATGATAGTTTCTGTCTTATTATCTATCCCTTTCTTAATGATTCGCAACATTCTGTTTGCTTTTTTGACTGCTGTTGCACATGGAGTGGATGTTTTCAGAGAACTATCCACAATGACTCCAAGATCTCTTTCTTGAGTGGTAACACTTAATTGAGACCTCATCATTTTATATGTATAGTTGGGATTATGTTTTCCAATGTGCATTACTTTGCATTTATCAACATTGAATTTCATCTGCCATTTTGTTGCCCAGTCACCCAATTTTGAGAGATCCTTTTGGAGCTCTTCGCAGTCTGCCTGGGACTTAACTATCTTGAGTAGTTTTGTTTCATCTGCAAATTTTGCCATCTCACTGTTTACCCTTTTTCCAGATAATTTATGAATACGTTGAATAGGACTTGTCCCAGTACAGACCCCTGGGGGACACCATTATTTACCTCTCTCCATTCTGAAAACTGACCATTTATTCCTACCCTTTCCCCCCTATCTTTTAACCAGTTACCAATCCATGAAGGAACCTTCCCTCTTATCCCATGACTGCTTACTTTGCTTAAGAGCCTTTAGTGAGAGACTTTGTCAAAGGCTTTCTGAAAATTTAAGTACACTAGATCCACTGGATCCCCCTTGTCCAAATGCTTGTTGACCCCCTCAAAGAATTATAGTAGAATGGTGAGGCATGGTTTCCCTTTACAAAAACCATGTTTACTCTTCCCCAACAAATTATGTTCATCTATGTGTCTGACAATTTTGTTTTTTACTATAGTTTCAACCAGTTTGACCGGTACCGAAGTCAGGTTTGTAATTGCCAGGGTCAACTCTGGAGCCCTTTTTAAATATTGGCGTCATATTAGCTATCCTCCAGTCATCTGGTACAGAAGCAGATTTAAATGACTGGTTACAAACTAAAATGAGTAGTTCTGCAATTTCACATTTGAGTTCCTTCAGAACTCTTGGGTGAATACCATCTGGTCCTGGTGACTTATTATTGTTTAGTTTATCCATTTGTTCCAAAACCTCCTCTAATGCAGTGGTTCTCAAACTAGGGCTGCCTCTTGTACAGGGAAAGCCCCTGGTGGGCCGGGCCGCTTTGTTGATCTGCCGTGTCCGCAGGTTCGGCCGATCGGGGCTCCCACTGGCCGCGGTTCATCACTCCAGGCCAATGAGGGCTGCAGGAAGGGTGGCCAGCATATCCCTTGGCCTGCGCCGCTTCACACAGCCCCCATTAGCCTGGAGCGGCAAACTGCAGCCAGTGGGAGCTGCGATTGGCTGAACTTGTGGACGCGGCAGGTAAACAAACTGGCCCGGCCCGCCAGGGGCTTTCCCTGAACAAGCAGTGGCCCTAGTTTGAGAACCACTGCTCTAATGACACCTCAATCTGGGACAGTTCCTCAGATTTGTCACCTAAAAAGAATGGCGCTGGTTTGGGAATTTCCCTCACATCCTCTGAAGTGAAAACCGATGCAAAGAATTCATTTAGTTTCTCTGCAATGTGTTTTGGATTAGATCCATGGGGTGAAATCCTGGCCCCATTGAAATCAGGGCAAGACTCCCAGTGACTTCCATTGGGCCAAGCTTTTACTCAGAGTTTTGAAAATGGGATATTCCAAAGATAAAACATACCATTCAATAATATGATAATTATAAGGAAAGAGCTAATGATAGCACTGTATAGTCCATACTATATAATGCAATGGAAAAATGGCAATAGTTTCTATCAGCCCCACTTCAAATGAGAGGTGGAAATCAGTGTTCAAAGGAGTCAGTTTGTACTTATTCCACTGATTTTTTTATTTGAAAAATCGAAATATTTTGTAGTCTTTATAGGTCAAATTCACTCCTGATATAAGTTCCTCTGACCATCTGTGTTTAATGTCAGACTCTATAACCACTCCTGCAGGCTTTTTAGAGAGATTGGATGCATGATGGCAGCAGCTTATATTTTATAAGGTGTTGCTGTGAAAATTGGCAGATCATGTTTTATTAGATGCTGCTGTGAAAACTGGGAATTTTGCCTAAATCTTGTTTCTGAGACTTTTTACTTAAAAATCTCTGAGAAGGGAAAATATCCACTCGCTAAAAGGAAGAATGAGATGGGGGCAAATAAACTTTTCTCTGAAAAGGAGGAGTCATCATCACTGTTGAGTGGTGAATTTAAAATATCCTACCCTCCACTTTTAACCAGCACTCCTTACCGATTGAAATCAGGAAAACTACTTTAAAATGGATGACATGGTATGGTCCCATTTGTTAAAAATTTTCTGGAGATTCCTTTGGAATGATGTCTGCCTTTTGAAGAGGAACGGCATTATTGTCTCTCATTAATTGGAATCCCATATAATGATAGACTACCCTATGTGTCCTTTGTCACGTGGCCAATAGACTCACAGACTAAGATAGAAACACAAGACCTGAGAAGCCAAACAACTAAAACAAGACAGCCAATTAATTTGAAACTTACCACTTACGATATTATACTTAACGATATCATACTTAACGATATGTTCCTGAGTTGCTTGAACGTTAACAAGGAATCTGTCAGGAAGTATTTCTATCTTGGAGATCCAACAAAAGCTCCAAATGTTAAAAAGCCATACTGCAACCTCAAGCAAAGCATGGATATTTCCCTATTGTTTTAAGGAAGGCTCAGTCTTTCTTGTTCATTACCACAGCTACATTCAGCCTGTTGAGGGTAGCAAATACACTGGCTATTTTGGACAGTGCAGTTATCTGTGTTGCATAGAACTCCAGATTTGCCTTGGAGAGGTGCTAATGGGAGTTCATTTAGCAGTGTAAGAGTCCTGGAGTTTATCCCCAGCACTTTAGTAGTATTAAGTACTTTAATTTCTAAGATTTATTAGGATTATTAAATTGTACGTGTTCTAACTTCTACTGAAAGGATCTCCAAGCATCTGCAAAAAGTGCAGTACCCCTCTAGCAGCACCTTTATTCAGAGTCTAGTGTAAAGTCTCAGGGATGAATATATATAAAAAAAATTATTAATTATTAGAGGATCAGGTAGTACTTGATGGGTCTTTTGCTGGATATTACCGTAATGGATAGGATGCCATAGCAATTACTTACTAGGCTATTAAAGGAAATGTGCTTTTCCCTGGAGCTCTGATATAGTCCTGTTTTAATTAAAAGAAGGGAGTATCCTCCATGAATATTTTTTAAAGCTTGCTTTAAAAAAAGAAAATTCCCACCTAGTAGATTTTTACAGGCTTGACTAAGGAGATTTCAAAATGAATTCTTTGAGGCTTTTGTCCAATTTATTTATTTAATTTGGTTACTGGGTGCAGTACCTGAGACTTACTCTGTGAAACACATTATAAAAAAACCTCTTAAAGGTTTCCCCCCACAGTGGCGTTAGTGCAATTGAAGCAATTAATATTTGGATAGCTTCAAATCTCATTACAACTAATTCCCCAAACACCACAGTAAATTGAATGCCTTCATTTCCCACTGATTTCAATGGAAGCTGAGGTTGCTCAGTTTAGTATTCTGCAGTATGAAGCCCAGCCCTCTCTCTTCCCCTTGGCAAAAAGCAAAGCAGTTACGCATTAAGGACAGTCAAGGTCCTTCATATTGTCACCACTCAGCATATAGCAACCTCATGCTCCAAGCAATGTAATCCCCCAGCCCCTCAACGCCTGTCCTTCCCCTTCCTGCTGTCATCCAGAAGCCAACTGAACCTTTTGAACGTTGCCTGCTGTGGGCCCAAGTTCCAATATAAATGTGAGTGATAAAAGTCTACACCTCCCTACAGAGAAGTGAAAATTAAAGGCACTATCATGCTAATCTCACTACTGGCTGTGTAGACAGATCTCAAAAAATGATAAATCACTTTTAGAGCTGATGGATGTAAGGGACTGGGGTGTAGGCAGTATTGCCTAGCGGTCACAGTTGGGCTGAGGTCTGCCCATCAGGGACAGGAATCGCCAGGCTGGAGTTAGAGGAATCGCAAGGTCAGGGTCAGTCAGTCCAGGGTTGGTGGCCAAAGATCAGAGGCAGTACCAGGTTAGGACCTTGAGGCAAGAGTCAGTGTCAAAGTCAGGCTGGAGTCAGGTCAGGAGACAAGACAAAGTCCAGCATAGTAGCAGGCCAAAGTCTGTATGGTTGCCCAGACCATTTCCTAGGGCAAGCCCTAGGCTTAAGTAGGGGCACTTGGCAAATCAGAGGGCCGTGGGGTACTGCCATTCTGGGTCTCTTGCAGGGTACTTCCTGTGGTATCTATTCTTCTGTGGCTCCCTGGCTGTGCCTTTGCTGGGCCTTCCAGTGGCCCTGTGGGAATATCAGACCTCCCAAGCTCTACAGATCTGGGTCCTTACAATGGGTCACACATAGGGTCATTATTGAAATTCAAAAGCAAAAGTAGGGGCTAAGTGCCCAGCTCCCAGTGAAAGTCACCTAACTCATTTGTGCCTATGAAAATCTCTTTCTTCAAGATAGAAGGTAAAGGGATTTATATCTTTTTGGGTAGCGTTACCATATTTCAAGTTTCCAAATAGAGGACGCTGCTGTGAGGTGGGAGGGGTCATACAGCAGCTGCTGCTCTCCAGCCACCCAGCTCTGAAGGTAGTGTGGAAATGAGGGTGGCAATACCAAATCATAGACGTTTGTTCATATTTCAAAAATCCACCTGGTCAGAGATCGGAGGAACAAAAAAAAATCTCTTGTCCAGGTAAACCTGGATGTATGGTAAACCTATTTTTAGAGGCTCAGATCATATAGAATTTTGAAAGTTATTTAAAGGTAGTTTTCATCAACGCTGTGTATTCAGATTCCACGAGGACCCATTTAAAATCAAATATTTCAGCATTCACATTTCATGAAGGCTTTTTCAGCCTAAGGAAGTCATTGAGAGGGCTGAAATAACATGAGATTTAATCTTCTTGTTGCATTTTCACCATTCAGGAACTGAAATAGCATCTATTTACATTGGGCCAAGCCCTGCAGTCCTTATCCAGTTCCATAGGAGGATAGCTTGGTAAAAATTGAAGGCCATATCCTGTTCATATGCGTAGCACCTGACTAAACAGACTTTGGGCATCAAGCCTTGTTACAGGGCAACTTCCCACTCTTGTCTTCTGCTCTGCCTACACTGACTCTGAGGCCTTCAGTTGTTAAACACCCAGTGTAGTTTATTTACATTTGCTCTTCCTACCACCTAACTGATCCATGCACCATATTATTTACAGTTTCAGTTTCTCCTCAGTTCTCTGCCAGGGACAGGAGAGGAAAGAGAAAGAAAGGCTTTCTACCCAGAGATTGGTCCTGGTTCTTTTTCCCCTACACATCCTTCCTGTGCTTTCTTATACCTGCTGTGTTAATGGGCCAATTTGCTCATTAGTCCTCCCCCAGCCTATTCTCATCCACTAATTAGGCCCTTCCTGGTCCACCCTGTGGGGAATTAATTGGGTGTTTAAGTGACCAAAGTGCTGGGTCAGTTGTTGATTTATGCACACTCTATCCATGGTCCCACCAAGTTCCTTGTCTTCCACCTCCTGGCACTGGCAAATGTGGCTATCTGTTCCACCAAGAGGAGGATGCTGGACAGGAAGGTGCTCTGTGACTGTGGGACCTACTTCCGCTCCTGCCTTCACTCACATGTCCGGGCAGGGTTCCTCTGGGTTGCGTCCGCCATCTCCCTAGACACCTTTGAGGAACAGTGAGCACTGTCTGGGGTTTTCTGCTTGGTGTCTCCCTCAAGTTTCATGCTTATGACCCTGTGACCCTCACACCTGTTCCTAGGGTTGCCAATTTTGATTGGATGTATTCCTGGAGATTTCATCACATGACATAATCTTTAATTAAAGATTAATCTTTAATTCCTGAAGACTCCACACCAATCCTGGAGGGTTGGCAACCCTATCTGTTCCTGGTTTATCATTTGTTGTCCCCCCCAATTCATTTGAGCCCTGGGTTTAGTGGCTCCCCTCCTTAGGCTGGGGTACGGGCCTTCAGACGTGGGTGGGCTTGTGCCTGCTTGCTTCCCCAGAACTCAATAGGTGTTGCTTCTCAGTACTCTGTCAGAGGCCTGTATATACACCAACTACTACTGCAACTTTAGGACTGTCACAGTAGCATAGTACCTGTCTATTTGTGTGTTGTGGTCAGTGGACCTGTGCAGCTGCTGATCTTCTGGCCAGGTCCTTGGCTTCCTCTCTAATTATCACCTCTCACAGTGCCAGGTGGACAGGCCCCCTAGGGGAGTGCCAAGATAATGGGGTACCCCCTCTGTAGTCTTTTCTGGTCTAGTATAGCAACCTGGAAGAAGAGAATAATTTCAAGGAGGCACCAGGAAATCAGTGTGTGTGGATTGCTAGGAAGGCTGAGCTGCATTTGGGGCATCTCTATAAATTGGTGCATTAGTAAAGAGCCCACTTAGTTTAATAACAATGGATTCCTCCTGTGCTATTACCCAGTATGTGATCCATCAAGCATCTTGCACCACCCTGCAGAGTACCTGTGTATTTTGGGCTTGCTGTAATTGTAACCCTTCCTCAGGCTGGGCTGGAGGATTTGGTGCTGAGTAAGGATTCTAAGATTTGGCCCAGTAGAAATCAGCATGACTGCAAAAATGTGAGCCGTCATGCATCTGACTGACTACTGTTGAGCTGGACTGTGGCTTTGGGTAGAAAAGTTTTAGCTGAAGAGAGGCAGCACTAAACACACCTTTGCTGATATTTAATGCTTATACGGTGCCCTGTGCTGTTGCAAAATAGTAGTTAAGCAGGTGACTTAACCCAGGGCTGAAAGACAACAGGCCTTTTTCTGAAAGCACAAGGTGCCATCTGTTACTGGCCCCATCAGATAAATAATAAATGAAAAGTTAAAAGGTGATGCATAATTGCAGAAATATGGCTCCTAAAAGTCAGAGGTGAAAGGGATGACACATGAAGTGTTTGCTCACGTTGAAAGGAGCATGAATTGACGTGTGTAGCCCTGAGTAATACAGTAGCTCTTTCATGATTCTAGTGCACCCCTCCACTTTGTCAGAGTTTATATAGCTTGGAATCAATCCTTTCTCCACTCATCAAACACTCTGTGCTGATTTTAATAGGTAAGATGAAACGGAAGACGGCTCAGTATGGGTTGTAGATTGAGTCATGGTTATTGAATTTGTCCAGGGTACAAAGGTTCTGTTAGTAGCAAAATGAAATAAGTGACTTTAAAAAAACCAACCCTGCAAGAACAAAGAGATCGGAGAGTAACATTTGTCACACTCTCTGCAACCTTTTGCTTGTCTTGATGCTTCTGATGAGAAATGTATACAACATAAACCAAGGAAAGTTTAAAAACTACCCTGCAAACCTCCAAAAACTAAGTACAAGAATTGACTTGAAAATGAAGTTAAAAAAAACCCCCAAACTCAGCCACAACTTTATTTTTGCTTTACTAACAAATGTAAGGAGAGGCCGTCTTGTCCAATGGTTAGGTTACTGGCCTGTGATGTGGGAGACCCAGGTTCAATTCTTTCCTTTGCCATAAGTTTCCTGTGTGACTGTAAGCAAGTCACTTAGTGTCTCTGTGCCTCAGTTCTCCATGCGAAATGGGGATAATAGCACTTCCTTACTTCAGAAGGTAATATGAGAATAAATGCACCCATTAGGAGTTAAGAAAAAGGCAGCTCTTCATGCTCCAATCCTGCAGTACTACATATGAGCTTAATTTCAGGTCCCTGGATAATCCCATTAAGTGGGTTACATATGTGTCTGTAGGATCAGGGCCTAACGCCCCAATACAGTAAGGTCTTTTAGGTACATGAGTAGTCCCCCCTGAAGTCAATGGGATGCGTGCTTAAGTACCATGCTGAATGGGCACCCCTTCAGTTAAGCAACATTGCTATATGCATCTGCAAGTATATTTTTAATACCCCATTATTCTCTCATTATATTAACATTGGTTCCCCACCCCCAATGGAAGGGTTTAGAGGAAAGCTAGCAAAAGACAGGACAATTTGAGTGAGGGATGAGAGAGAAGCTCTGAATGAATAAAATATTAATTTTCAATTATACCCATAGACCTTGAACAAAATGAGCCTCCTTATGCCTATTTGCAGTGAGTGATGACAGCTGATGTGCTCCGTGCCTGTCTGGCCTCTTCTCTAATTGAAACGGAATTAATCTTTTTTTTTTTTTATGTTGTTGCATAAGACTTTTCTTCTTTTTGTTAATAATGGTGGCAACCTTAGGACCAATCCTGCAAAATGCTGAGCACCCTCAATTCCCATAGCACGGAGGGATTCCCCCAGGAAGTTATTGCAGCCAAGGCTAGCTTCTGCAGAGATTACCTACAGGGTTGGTAGAAAGTAGAAATTTATAATATACAAGCTAGCTCTCAGACCAATGATCCCTACGCATTTTGACTGAGGTGGCCCTCAACTGAGGGATTCTAGTGCTTCAGGTACAGCCCAGGACTCAGAAGACCTGCGTTCAAGTCCCCGCTCTACCACAGGCTTCCTGTATGACTGTGGGTAAGTCACTTAGTGTCTCTATGCCTCAGTTTGCCATCTGTAAAATAGCATTTCCCTACCTCATGAGGCTAAACCCATTAAAGCCTGAGAGTCTCAAATACTATGGTAATGGGAGGGGGCATATAAGTATTTTAAACAGATATGCAGCTCTCCTCTTGGGGTATGTCTACACTGCAATTAAAAACCCACTGCTGACCCATGCCGTCTGAGGTGAACTGCAGCCCCAGCCCAGAAGTCTATAGGGTGATGAAGCGGCTCTGCATCCCAAATCAGATGGTATGGGCCTGCCCCATAGGGGTGAAAGTGAGAGAAAATACCTAGCGGTAGGTGGGCCTGGCCCCAGGCCCCCAGAAGGGGCGGGACCTCAGGCAGAAGGGGCGGGGCTGGAGTCAGCCTCCCTCTGCCAGCCCTTCCAAGCTGCCTGGACCACACCACCTGGGGTGATTTAAAGGGCCACCAGAGCAGTCCCTAGCCATTTTGGCGCCTTAGGCACCCGCACCCACCCCCACGTGGGGGGGGCTGTGTGGGGCCCCGGGCCTCCGCGGGGGGGGGAAGCACTTGCTCCTCCCTCCCCCACCCTAGGGTCTGGGCTGCGCTCAAGGCCTGCGGGGGCTGGGAGGCAGGAGCTGGGGGGGGCGCTTTGGTGGGCTCCACAGGCCCGGGGGATTAGCGGGAAGGTTGGGGCCGGGCTGCTCCGCTGGTGAGTACGGCGCCGCTGGGGGAAGAGGTGAAATGGGGGCGGGCCGGGGGCGGAGCAGGGGGGAAGGGTAAGAGGTGGGGTGGAGGGAGTTGTCCTAGCCCCCCCATGGCCCTGCCCCTCACAGCTGCCTAGGGCACCATGACATTTGAGGCAATAGGCAGCTGCGTATTCTGTGTATGCCCTGGGACGGCCCTGCGGTCCACTTTCACTTCTGCCACCACAGGTTTTTAATTGCAGTGTAGACATACCCTTAGTGACCCAGACCACAATTTGTCCCTATGTTGCCTAATCTGTTGTTTTTTATCCCTCTTCACCTTTAATAAAAAGAAAAGGAGTACTTGTGGCACCTTAGAGACTAGCCAATTTATTTGAGCATAAGCTTTCGTGAGCTACAGCTCACTTCATCGGATGCATACTGTGGAAAGTATGCATCCACAGTATCCTTTCCACAGTATGCATCCGATGAAGTGAGCTGTAGCTCACGAAAGCTTATGCTCAAATAAATTGGTTAGTCTCTAAGGTGCCACAAGTACTCCTTTTCTTTTTGCGAATACAGACTAATATGGCTGTTACTCTGAAATCTTTAATAAAGTTTGTTTTCTTTTAATGACAGAAATCACACAAGAAGTACTTGGAGCTGAGGCAGATCTCTCAGCTTCAACTTAATATCTTTGTCCCCCTTTCTGTTTACAAATGTATAATAGGATAGTGTTACCAGTTAACTTTCCATGTCTTAGCTTTCCTTAGTTTGCTTCACAAAAGAAATCATACCTAATCGTATTTATTTGTTCCCTGTCTAATGACACACCATAGGAAAGAAGCTTTTGGGCAGGAATGTGTACTCCATAGTCAAGGTAATGTCTCAAAGTGACTCTTGAGTTTGTATTCCTCATGCATTGTGTCCCATAAATATGTGAGCCTGACAGTTATGTAGATTTCTCCTTTTGTTTCAATTGCTTCAACAAATCAACAGAAATGAATAAACTTTATCAGGAAGGCGTAGTAAAGAGAAAAGCCAGATGGAGCGAGATAAACTCTTTACCTCCTCTGTATCAACTCCTCAATGTGAAGCATTGTCGTCTTCCATTAAAGCACAGGCTGCCAGAGTGCCCTGTTGTTCCCAAACTCTGTTGCCAAGGACACAGAATCAGATCCTCTGGCTCTGACTAACAGAGCATGATTTGCGGTTTTCTCATAATTTAGAATAGGTTTGGTTCTCATTCCAGACACCTCAGTGGAATCCTAATCTTATCTAATCTTGCCATTTTCTCTGTATTTGACTGATCTTTTCTCACCTTAAATTGCCAACCTGCAGACACAGTAAACAGGCAGGTTTGTTCTTCATCTCCAGGTTCACTCAAGACTGGACTGGGCTCAGATTTTTCCTCAGTTGAGCGTCCTTGGCCAAAGAGCTTCCTCCTAAGGGGGGGTGGGGGTGATGCCATCTCTTGACAGTTGTTATTGGTAATGCTGAAATTTTGATTTTCGGTTGGCCCGCTGTTGGCCATTCATAGGCTCCCTCTTACTCATTTGATTTTGTATCTGTTACAGAGCTCACTTTCTTGATTCTTCCAGCTAGTTGAATACTGATCCTTTTTGGTGAAGTGCTAGCCTACACACACAGACATTTAACTCATTTTAATTCATACCTTTTGTTATTTCTGTATAAGTCTCTATGTGGACACTTATGTTGGAAGTGAAGTGTCCTATATTAATTTAGCTTAAGTAATTTTTTGACCAACTTAAGCTAAGGCCAGGTCTAGACAACAAAGTTTTGCCGGCATAGCTGTGTCTGTCAAAGGTGTGAAAAATTCCATACCCCTGACTGATTTAGCTACACTGGCAAACTTCCCCGCCCCGTGGATACAACTAAAACAGGAGACTCCTTTTGCTGGTATAGCTTCTGTTGTTTGGGGAGGTGGTTTAACTGTACCAGTACAAGATCCCCTTTTCCTGTGTAAGTGTCATCTCCTTTCTAGTGTAGACTAGCCATAAACAATTTTTCTCTAGCTTAAGCTGAACCAAAAGGGACACTTATTTCAAAATAAATGTCCACACACAAACTTGCAGCAAAATAACAAAAGGTGTGAATTAAGCCAATGGAGTTATTTCAGTTCAAGTTTGTGTGTAAACCAGCTTTACCTGTGTTGTATCTGGCTAGTCATATTGTCTTTAAATTTTCAGTATTACGTGTTTGGGGACGTAATACTGGTGTTACGTCAGATCTTCAGCTGGTGTTAATTGTCAGAGTTCCATTGATCCATTTAGACTTAACTCTATGGGACTCAATGAAAATTCTATAATTGCAACACTTGTTGTGTGTAGTCTTCTCTGTCCAGGAAATGCTTCTTACATGAGGGGGCCATTTTGCAATTGCTGTTTGCTGGTGAAACAGAATCAATGAAACAGTCCCAGTGTACATTGCCTGAGCTGTTGCTACCTAATGCAAATCAAAACTTGAAAAATGTAGGTAGTGTGTGTCTGCTGTTTGCATACACTTCTTAGACAAACCCCTCAAGAACAGCAAGTCAGGTCACAGTTGCAACGTATACTGCTGAAGCCTATCATTGTCCCCTGATAGGGGTCATGTGGGGTCCAGCTTTCTATGCCTTCATAGTCCTCATCATGCCGATATTGTAAACAAAAATGCAAAATTTTACCTCTAAACTTCATAAGACTGTTCTCCAGATCAGACTCTAAACTGGGGTTCCTAAGTACCACAAGTATAACTAGCAGGGATATCTCAGCTCACATGTACTAACTGAATTTTGAAGGGAAGAATAAGGATGGCGGGGGGGGGTGGGGGAAAGTGTAACATGATCATTCCTCCTCTTTCTCAGGTTACATAATGAACTCTTATGTTCTGTTCCCAGCACTGCCACTGACCACCTGTGTAGCCTTGGGAAAATCACTTAGTTTCTCTATCTCAGTTTTCTCTTCTGTAAACTAGGACAATGAAGAAAAAGGCACACATTTTAATATGTTCCTCAGACAGTCAGTATGTCAGCCCAGAGGCCTATAGTTACTAGTGGTGTAAGGCACTTTTAAATGAGAAACCCATAATCAGATGTTGAAACTGGTATTTCCCCTACTGGACAAAGAGATGATTGGGTCAAATTAACTGAGGGATAAGAAGTTATCTGTACAAAAAGTTTCCTCAATAAAATATGTGAATGAGTTGTGGTAAATATGAAATGAAAATACATTTTTGCAGCTCACGACTGAGACGCAGTATTTCTCTTGAGGTTTGGTAACTCTCTTGCTGTGGCTAGTTGGGGAGTGGATTTTTTATGGCTGTATTATGAAGTTAGTACGTCTATTACTCTTCAAAGATTTAATTTGCCATCTGGAACCATATTTCAGATTTGTGTGTATGTAATTACTTCTCAAAACAAATGAAGTTCCTAAGCAGCTTGAGTCTGAGCAACTTGTAACTCAGCTGGCAGCTTTCAAGACATTGACTTGCTGATGTGTGGAAATGTTTACCTACAACAGAAGCACTTTTTTTTCTGGAATACCAAGCTGTGAATTTCTGGAGGAGATTTACACGTTAGCAACTATTAGTAATAGTGTAAATTACTCTCCAGAGCTTTGTGTTTTTCTCACTCTTAATAATTAAAAAAAAGTATTGGGATCAAGTGGGTTTCATGGTATCCATTCCTTGTAAGATAAAAATCAGAAATAATGTCTCTTCCATGGAAACTTACTAGAAATCATCAATATAAATAAGATAAACTCCAGTTGTTTTTCAACATTTATTTGTTCTGAAGATAAAACTCTTTGCTCAAATTACCCTTTCAATGGATCTTATTTTATTACAGCTATAATTTTCTACATAGGGGAAACGGGCAGTTTTAGGTTCTGATACTGCAAACACTTACACACATGAGTAACTTTACACATATGAGAAGCCTCATGACTTCTTATGTGCATAAAATTACTCATCAATGTGTTGGCAGGACTGGGGTCTTAAGGTACATTTGGTGTTTCTATTATAAACTACTCCTAATATAACCATGCTAAACCACTCCTTGCTAACCCACTAACTCTATAATAGATACAATTGTTTGCATTTCACTTCTAAGCCATAACTTCATAGCAGACGCTCCCACAAAATCCTCCCTCCCCACCTCAGCGTTGATGTGGGGTGAATGTGGTTTGACAGTGAAGTATGATGGAGCGTATGCTCTGGCAGATCTTACCAATCCGAGAAGGTGTTGAGTTAGCATCCACGGTAGTAGGGAGCCTGACCATACCTCTATTACTCTAGGGCAACCTGGCCAAAGTGGAGGGGGTACCACAGCTACAGGGCCCAAGGGCTGGCATCCTGAATGCACTGCTGCAAAATTCTTCTGCCAAACAAGCCACACAAAGCAGAATAAACCAGGAAACTGAGCATAGACCATGCGTCGGCCTGACCAACACTCACAACCCAGGGTATCACAGGATGAAAAACGGAAAATGGCTAAAAGAACAGTGGAACTATTCATGCAAGTCACAAAACAAGAACATTATCATCTGATCTGTATGTCGATACTTACATTGAAGTCACAAAATCAATAAAAGCCAATGTCATCAGGATACGCACAACAAGAGGAACAAAACACCTCATTGCACAATGGAAAAGCGGAGAGCAAGTATTCCTAGGAAGACACTCTAGTGAAGTGTCCTACATTAAGATTTAATACAACATATAATACGATATATTGACTAGTATAATAGGAAGTATTATCATATTGTAAATAATTAAAGAAACCATAAACTGCAGTTGACAAATGAACAAAATGTTTTTGATGGGTTTTTTAATTGTGACTGTTTACTTATTAAACTTTTAATATTGGCAGGTAATTAGCAGTGGATCTCCCAAGCGTTAGGTGAATTAGTGAGGATCTGTTGTAATTAAGTTGTTTGTTTAAAATCACTTACAAAGTAGGAAGTGGGAAGGAGCACAAGCCAGAATAGAGAATGAACAATTAAATAATATTTAGACAAGTTTGATGTATTGAAGTCGGCAGGGCCTCATGGAATTTATCTTAGGGTACTTAAGGCACTAGCTGAAGCAGTCTTGGAACTATTAGCAATTATCTTTGAAAACTCATGAAGGATGGGTGAGGTCCCAGAGGACTGGAGAAGGGCAAACATATGACCTGTTTTTTAAAAGGGAAACAGCGAGGACCCAGGGAATTATAGATCAGTCAGCCTAACTTTGATACCTGGAAAGATACTGGAACAAATTATTAATCAAATTGGAAGCACTTAGAGGATAATAGGGTGATTAATAGATAACATAGATTCCTCAAGAATAAATAGATAACATAGATTTGCCAAACCAACATAATTTCCTTCTTTGGTGGGGTTACTGGCCTAGTGGATAGGAGGAAGCAGTAGATATGATGCATCTTGATTTTACTGAGGCTTTTGACACAACAAAAGTCCCACACAACAGTCTCATAAGCAAACAAGGGAAACATGGTCTTGGTGAAATTACTGTAAGGTACGTGTGTAACTGGATGAAAAACTGTACTCAAAGAGTAGTTATCAATGGTTTGCTAAGTTGGTCAGGCTTCGGCTTGAGCCCCAGATGGCTGGGTTCGGGGCCCTGGGCTTCAGCCCCACACAGTGGAGCTTCAGCTTGTTTCACTGGGCCCCAACAACACTAATATTGGCCCTGCTTGGCAGACCCTCTGAAACCTGCACGCAGCTCCCCAGGGGGCCCAGGTCCCCTGGTTGAGAACCACTGCTCCAGGCGGTATCCTTCTGGCTGCAACAGGTCTCTCCTCACTGGTAGAAGGATTTTGGTCTTTTGTCCCATCAGTGTCTGCACTGGACTGTTTTGGCACCCTGCGATGGGGTATGCTTGTGTGCCAAAAATGCTAAGAAGGTGTCTGAACCAGAAGAAACAGCCTTGTGTAGCAGTCTCTTTACCCATTTTCACAGCTGATTCCACCCTAGCATTACTCTGTGGATATTCTGGGGAGGAACTGTGGTGGCCAAACTCCCATTTGCGTGCAAATTCCTTATAGTCTTGTGAGGCAAATTGGGGTCTATTGTCGATTTAATACAGTGTCTGGAAAGTCATAGCTCACAAACTAGGCCTTCAGTTTGCCACTCACTGACTTGCCCTTTGTATCAGGCAATGACCTCTCAAAAATTTGAACAATAGTCCACTGTAATCAAATATTGCTTTTCACTGAAGGTAAATAAGTCGGTTCCCACCTTTTTCTTTGGTCACTTGGGCAGCTCATGTGGTCACAAAGTCTTTTTCTGCTGGTGGTTATCACATGACTGGCAGCTGTCACACCCTTCTATCAAGAAGTGGAGATATGTATTTATTCCTGGCCAGTAAACACACACTCAAGCCTGGCTAAGACAGCTGTCCATGCCGAGGTGTGGTTTTTTTGCATGACATCCCTGTGTAATAAGATGGGGTCAACCGCTCTGTCTTTGAAATATAATTCCATCCTGCACACTGAGCTCATTTTTAGTTTGAAAATATGGTTCTGCTCCTACTGCTGCTTGGCTTTTATCTTCTGGCCACCCTGCTATTATCCTTCTCTTGGCTGCCTGTAATCAGATGTCTTTTTCTGTAGTGTCTCTGTTTTCTATCAGCTTCGCTGTTGAAACTGGGAGATGGTGCAGCATGTTAATGGATTCAGTGTCATGATCCCCTTGCCCGCAACTCTCTGGGCAGATGTGCCCTGCTCAGGGTGACAGCATGCACCAGTAACCATTCTCGACAATATCTGAGTTCCACCTGGTAGTGCTGGATTTGCATCAACATGCCCTGCAATCTCTCTGGAGCACTGAGAAGGGGCTTTGCAGGATTGTCTCCAAAGGGTTGTGGTCTGATTGCACTAAACAGCCAGCACCATACAATTAGCCCTGCCTGCTGCCCCTGGGATGGTGTGTGGGGTTTAATTATTAGAACTAGTTGGGGATGGAGGAGCTGATTATCCTAGAAAGAGCAGCAGAACAAGAGAAGGCAGAGTACACAGTCTGCTGGGAAGGAGTAGGCTCCAGCAAGGAACCCTGAGCTTTCAGGGAAAAGGGCCTGGGCAAGCCTCAACAGGAAGATTGGGAGCATGGACTTGATGGGGATTTGAGCACTTATTTTGAATATTTTGTTACGTTAATAAATCCAGCCACAGTGCAGGTTGTTGCAAGGTACAGAGTTTAATAGACCTTGCACTCAGCTGCACTCTTTGCAAATGAAACTAGGTGGCAGGATCTAAGCAGAGAGTTCTCTGAAGTGCAGAGTTGGCAGCGTGGGCCATGGAACTTGGTCTGATGCTCCCCAGAGCTTTGGATTTTGCAGACACGTACCTAGCCCAGGGAAGGAGCAGGTGGAAGAAGGAATTCAAGCTGTTCGGATCTGGCCCTGCAGGAGGATGACAACAGCAGGAAAGTACAACTATTAGTTTACCTTATTGGTAAAGATCCCATTCTGTCAGGTCAGGGATTTTGTGACTGTTACGGACCTCCGCGACTTCTTTGGCTGACTCAGCCTGCTGCAGCAGCGAGGCTGGAGCAGCTGGCAGCCCCCGCCCAGGAGCAGTGTTGAGGCTGGAGTAGTGGCCCAGGGCTTGAGCAGTGGCAGCGGTCAGTCTCCACTGCCGGAACAACTGCTGGGTCCAGGTCAGCTCCTGGGCAGAGTGGCAGCCGCTGCCACAGGAACAGTGGCCCCTGGGGCTGGAGCATGAGCAACGGCCGGGGCTAGGTCAGCCTCCAAGGCTGGAACAGGGGCCATTGGAACAAGAGCTGTGGCCACCAGGACCAGAGCAGCGCCCTGGTAGAGTTACCACCTAGCCGGTATTTGACAGGGCTGTCTGTTTTTTGAATGGATTTGGCCAGTTGCCAGAAAAATAATTTAATCTGCCAGTTTTTCTTTTTATGTGGCATTTGCATTATTATCACAATACACTGGGATATCTAATGCAAAACGTTTTTGTGTCCCGCTAAAGATTCTGCAGTTTTCCCACTTCTGTAGTTTAAGCGATAACAGATCAAAACAGTTGAAAATACAGCAGCTGTGGGCCCACCAACATGCAATCGCACCGCGCGTGTGTGAGAGAGTGTCTGAGTCACATGAGAGTGAGGAGACGTGTGAGGCATATTAAAGAATGGAAGATCAGTGATCCTACTACACCCCCCTAAAAACTTGCATCAGAAACTGCACATTCAGTGACAACTGGCTAAATGAAACAGATTACAAAGACTGGCTGGCAAAGTGTGCTGATAAAACAAATGCTCATTTGTTGTCAATGATGTTATCAATCTTATGTGAATGTGTTATCTCTCTAGATACTATAAGTGGCTGTTGGGGGGAGGTTGCAGAGTTGCCTTGTGGTTGGGGTTTGAGGTTGCAGTGGGCTTGCCTTGTGGGGGAGGGATGGGAGCCTTCCCCACCCCCCCAAGAGGTGGTAACCCTAGCCCCCGGGGCTGGAGCCATGGCCACTGGGGCTGGCAGTCAGCCCCCAGGGCTTCTACAGCAGTACCTCTGGCCCCCTAGGGCTGGAGATCGAGCTGCGGTCTCCCCGGGGCTGGAGCAACAGCCAGGCTGAGTAGGCCCTTGGAAGGGCTCTGACTGTTAGCCTCCCCCGCACCCGCCCCCCCGCCCCAGGGGATTTTTAATAAAAGTCAAGGACAGGTTGTAAGCTTCTGTGATTTTTTGTTTATTGCCCGCATCATGCCCTTGACTTTTAATAAAAATATCTCTGACAAAATCTTCACCTTACTGATCGGAGAACAAGGCCGAGATGTTACCTGCAAAAATTTAGGGCACCCCGCCTATACTCTATCGAGGACTCAAGGCGTGACCCAATCAATGTCGGCACCCCTTCCCTTTCCTTTCTGAGGGCTCAGGGTGTAAGGCACCTACTTTTACCCATGGTTCAATGTTTTAAAAAATTTAAAATAAAATTGACAATTTCAAAATGAAAAGTTGATTTTGAATAAAAAAAATGAAGTTTCATTTCAGATTTTTTTTTTTTACCCAAATTGGTAAACCAACATGAGATTGCTGTATGTGTCAACGTGGCTGACTCTGCATTTTTTTACCCAAACAAACGCCACAAAAAACAGCTTTGGCCAAAGAATTTCACCCAGCTCTCCCCTGGGTTATACCTCCCTGGTTGCCAGCTATGACAGTGAGCCAGTTCCAGGGGCTTGGCTCCTGCAAGAGTGTCTCTTTGGGAGCTGGTGAACAGTAACAGTGTGCAGTGACATAGAAGCAGCTTCTTTAAAATAAAATATAGTTGATCTTTCTCGAAAGGTGCACAGCATTTGAGGAAATAGATTTCTGTTACTTTAAATCCATGTGCGTACTCTTTTTACCTACACTTGACCCTCCCCTCCAATCTCTAGGTAGATATGACCTAGCCTTGGTGCTTCCTGTTTTCTTGGGGTCTAAGTTACAATCTGCTAGCTACAGACCCCGACTCTGTCAGCCTATGTTATCCTGCAGCCCCTGACAACTCCCCCACCGCCCTCTAGCCCTCTACGTAGAGTATTTAAAAAATAACTGACTTTTGATCTCCAGATTCTGAGCCTTGGCAAACAGCATCATCACCAGGCTTGGGGCTGAGGAGACCCTCCTCAAGGCTATAAATCTGGCTATTCTGTTTGAAAGGATGTTCCTTATCTAGGCTATCATTCTACCTTTCCTGCCTGGTTTCTTTAACAATCCCTTTTGTTGCATTCAGACAGGGCACTATCACACAGATACACCAACACATTGATATGATATTTATTTAAAAAATACAAATATTTTCCAGTGCTCCACAGACTGACTTCAAAGATCCTTTGTTGTATGCAGTGATGCTGTAGCCATGTTGGTTCCAGGATATTAGAGACAAAAGGTGGGTGAGGTAATATCTTTTATGGGACCAACTTCTGTTGGTGAGAGAGACAATGGTCCCATAAAAGATATTACCTCACCCACCTTGTCTCTGAAATTATCTCTTTGCTTGATTTGACTCTGAGAATGAGGCCCAAATTAGCTCAAGTCGGTCATCCAAAATCACGGTTTGTGATAACATTGGGCACACCATCTCTGTGTTTCTGTAAATATGGACGATGCCTTCCTTTATAAAGTACTTTTAAACCCATTGATGAAAAGTGCTAAGTGGTGGTGGTGGTGTAGCAGTAACAAGCGCACTATATAAACCACAGTAGCAGTTCAATGCAATATCGGTGAGGGGTTGGGGTGGGATGACAGGGAGAGCAGAGGTTCCTTTACACAGCTGATCGAAGGACTCATGAATAATATTGGTTGTGAGTTATAGCATTCCAATAAGCATTTGTGAATAGAATGAATGTTTCCATTGGTTGGCCAGCTCTATTCCTTTTCTTGCACCAGATAGCTGTCAAATATGGTACAAATAAAATAAAAGTGAAGAGTTAGCAGTCAAGTTAGCAAAAGAGCAACTACAAAGGAGATTATATTTGTTTTCTCTCCTTTTTTCTGAAGGGAGAGCACCATAGCTTACAAAGAAGTATATTAAAGTAGAACGGTGAGCATTTAAAACATTTCTGTACAAGTTCTGAGTTTGCTAACCTCTAAGTTTAATCAATGGGAGAAATATTGAAAGGGATGGGGGAGTGCTCAAATTTTGATTCTGGACTCACCATCTCTCATCCTGATTGCTGTGATTCTCAGAGAAAACAAAACACCCAATGGCTTAACTACAGCTAGGTTTTGGCCTTTGGTGTCCAGTTACCAATAGATAAACTAAGAACTTTTGGTATTACTTTCTTTTGAATGGCTTGGATTGCAAGGTTGATCAGAATTCCCATTTCTGGTCACTGGTTCATTGCAGGCCCCTTTAATGCTAATTATATTACTGCAGAATGTACATTAAATTAATTCCTTATCTCTTTGTAAAGAGAAGAACCACATTGACATAGTATGGACCAGATCAGAAAGTTGACTAGAGATATATGACGGGAGAGGGGTTATTTTCTTAAGTGCCAGAATTCCCCAAACAGTGTGGCACCTTTAACAGGAGACTTACACTTTTTACCTCATGTTGTTAGCAGTCTTTCCTTTTCCTTTTTTGCCCAGCAGGATTCTCCATCAAAGATGAAAGGGTCTTTGGAGGTTGGCATGAAATGTTTTCCTTAGCTCTGTGGATGCTAATATTTTAATTAGGCAATTCATTGTGGTGTTAACTAGCTTTCCAATCAGCCGTTTTTATAAGTTTGCTCACCTTTGCTAATTATATTACTGTAATTCCTTATTGAAGAAATAAATCTCAACAGACAAGAATCCTTTTACAAAAAATCATTTAGCTTTCATGACATAATGGTGATTTCTTCCCCCTCAATTTTAGGCCTCTTAGCACTCTACAGAGAATCTGACCAGAAAGACAGCAAGTCACTGAGATGAAACATCAAGAATCAAGTTGCCCCTGAGCAGGGAACAGGAAACTGCCTAGATTTTTACTTGAGAGTTTCTAGCTGATTATTCTGTTAAGGGGAGTGGAACAAGAAAGAGGGTTCTGCAGCTGCACTGAGTTCAATCTACTTTTCATGGAAGATCATCAAAAAATAAAGTGAAGCACAGAAGTGAGCCCAAACAGCCAAATTCATTCCTGATCACTGGAGTCAAACATAAGGTAAAACTGGCCAAAGGGGATCCCCTGAAGATTATTTTCAGTTACACTTTATATTAAGTTTCCATTTGTAAATGGTTTATAAAGGGTTAATAAATAATGAATACACAATGATTACAACATGGGTAGTATGTGTTATTGGTGGTTATAAGTACAGCAGTAGTTGTAGGAGGATATAAGCCCTGGTTATAAGAAACCTGTTGGACACTCTAACTGATTTAACCATTTATTAAAACATCTATTAATCATTTAGTAATGTTGTATAAGCAGAACTTACATAAATCATATAATCTGTAACTCTTCCAGTTATGTCAAAGTAAACCTTTCTGGCTACATTGCTTCACTATAAATGTAAGAGTGTTAACTATTTTTTTTAAATGAAACTGAAGAACTTTTGTGTGGTTTCCTTTGATTCTGACCATTAAAGATATTTATGGAAATCTCAGCAGAAATTCAGTTAAAATCAGTTTTTCCCTTCCAGTTGTTGTTGTATTTAAGAAATTGTCCATTGGTGAGAAAAATCTCATAAAACAGACTGATGAATGATTGATTGTATTTCAATCAGTGTTTCAGATAGATAGAAGTGTAGAGATAATTTTAATAATTTTAGGGCCATATATATCCCTAGATCCATGGCTCTAACTCCCATTGATAGTAATTGGAGTCCAATTAATTCACTCCTCTCTCATTTTAATCTTGGGTTTCAAGTACCTTTTTAAAATGATGAAAAATGTAGCTCATGCATTAGATTAGTCTTCATGGGAAGACTGAGTGGCCCAGGGAGTTTATAATTGGATACAGAGAACTAGAGCTTGTTGAAAGTTTTTTTGACTAAACTGTTTTCCATAAGAAAATGCAGTTTCATCAAAACTGAAACATTTTGTAGAAATGCATTGATTTGGACAAAATTTTTGACAGGAAAACGTCAAAATGAATAGTTATGACTTTCTTGGTTCAATTAATTTCATTTAAATTTTTGTTCTGTATATCTAATATAGCATACTTAGTAGTTCATATTGTTTTGACATTGTGGAAACAGTTTGTTCAATGCTTTTGATTTTAAAAGTTTTTCAAATTTTTGTTCAGTGTGAAATTTTGAAATTACTGTTTTTGTTCTGATTTCAGAACAAAAGGAAATTTTGAAATATCATTGTGATAGGTGCATAGACCACACGTTAGCATTCACAAAATGGTTAATAGATGGAATAATCACCTTTCAGCTGTTACTAAGTGGCTGGTTGGTGACAGCTGGGATAAAAGGCTTACAGCCTAGGCAGAGAGGGAGGCTTGGAGTTACCTTGGAGAAACTTGAGAGAGAGATAATAAATACAGCTTGTGAAAGATGCCTGCAAGCAGGCAAGAGATAGGAAGTAGCCTGGGGAAGTAGAAGGGATCTTAAGAAGCAATTTTTAGTATGCAGAGTGGCTGGATTGGAACCAGAGGAGATGGTAGACCTGCATTCCCCTACAAGCCAGCACAGCAGGGGAGGTGCAAACTCCTGAGTGCACAGTAGAAAGGACATTTGGTTCCATTTGAGCTTCTTTGGTATCCTGGAGGGGGCAAGACTATGAGCAACCTGGCTAGCAGAATGAATCTCAAGAAGGGATAGAGTGTTGTGGGGCCTGGACTGCGTGTTGGCAGGAGGTGCCTGATGCAGAGGGAATGCCATGCTGTGCTCAGCCACAAGAGGGCACACTCACCAGTGAGTGGCCCTGCAAAAGTCAGAATGTCCTGTGGAGCAGAAATTCTGGTTCCCGATCAGCTCAACAAGAAACCTTCCACTTCTCATTGTTCAAATTAAATAATGACTGATAAGGTGTATGACCTATCAGTCACTATGTGATATGCATTAAAAGTGTTAGTATAGTCCCTAAGGGACTGGTCTCTGTATCACAAAAAATCTCTATTGCAATTGTTACTAATCAGGGGTGCGGGTGGAGACTCTCTCCATGAGATGGTCAAGTATATTTTATGTGAAACAATAAAGAGCAGGTAATAAGATGCTAACTTACAGGATGGGGGAATCTCTCTCTCTCTCTTTTTCTCTCTCGTATATGTTCAATGGGTTTCTAGAAAAGTGAATCTAAAGCAAGTCTATAACCATATCCCGATGTCGGAGACGGAATACAAACACTCCACCAATGGAAACTCAGGTGATGACTGTAAAATTAGAAAAAGGGGGCTCTGCCACCTCATTTATTATGGACAAGCCCTTTAGCCTAGAAGTGACTGGACCACATTCTCTTTCCGGAAGGGAAGTCTTTGTCTAATGCTACAATAAAATCAAAGTTCTAGGCTAAAATTAATTCAGCCAACCAGCTATCATTTCAGAAATTCTCTGTAGATTTCCAGTGATACAAGCTCATGTGGTCAGTGATGGAGAAAGCAATGTTACATATCTTCCACTAGGTAATAGGCTGCCCAAAGGTAGGAGTAAATCTAGCATACAAGACATGAAGGCAAGAGGATGTCTGAAATGGTGTCTGCGTGCACTACTTTCAGAACAGAAGACTTCCTCCTGATAACTCCTAGGCAGTGAGAGAATATACTTAAGAGGGTGACTTGAGTAATGCTGTGGATTCTCAAGATCCATTAACTACCCTTGGGGAGCATAAATGCTGACTCAGGCTGGCAATATAAGCTGATAGGTTGACTCAGCAGAAACAAAATAGACCCTCACCAGAAATCAAGACATGCTAATATTTGGAACCCCCTACTCACAAAAAAGAAGTAATGGAAACTCCCCCATCCCAGTGCAAACACACAAGGATCCCAATCCTTAAAAACCTTTGAGAACAGGTTAGAAAAACACCTGTCAAGGATGGTCTAGGTATACTTAATCCTGCCTCAGCACAGGGGATAGACTAGATGACCTATTTAGTTCCCTTCCAGATCTATATTTCTATGATTCTCAGGGGCAATCCCTGCCCCAAAGAGCTTACATTATAATTAGACAAGATGGAGAGGTGAAGTGACCAAGGTCACACAGCAAGTCAGAGGCAGAATCGGGAATAGACTCCGTCTCTCTTTAATCCCAGTGTAGTGCCCTATGTACGAGACTGGACTGCCATCTGGATCAGGAGCCTACCCTTCTACAAAAAGAAAAAGGAGTACTTGTGGCACGTTAGAAGCTAACAAATTTATTTGAGCATAAGCTTTCGCCACAAGTACTCCTTTTTCTTTTTGTGAATACAGACTAACACGGCTGCTACTCTGAAACATACCCTTCTACAGACAGTCTTCCCTTCCTTTATTTCAAACGACCAGTGTCTTTCCTTTGAGTGCTTGTACAAAGGGAAATTCTGATAAAATTAATCCCTGGCCTTTGGCCTGCATAGAATTATGTCTTTATCGTGTGAGGTGTCTAGATATCAGGAAACATTTTTTCCACCTTGTGCACAGCACTGTTTTGGTCGAGCTGTGTTGTGTCAGACTATATGAGGTTGTCTCCTAGTGACGAGGATTTTACTCAGAAGTACTATGGTATATGAGCATCTGGGGGTTCTGATAAAATGTTAAAATACATTTGAGGCCATCTCTTAGCTCTGAAAAGAGAAGATGCATATCTGTGCGAAATACATGAAGGGTAAACATCTCTAAAGAATGGGTGCGTGTCCCCAAACTGGTTCTTCAGGCTTTTGTAATCAATTCTCAAGGCTTCTCCCTACTTTAATGATGATAGCTCATGGAATATTGACTGTACCCAGTGCAGCTGAGGTTTGTAGCAACAGGAACCCAGTACTCATGGACAAAAGCATGGTAACATACTCCCTGAGCCATTTGCAAGTTTGAAAATGGCCCCACTGAAACGTGGGCCAGACTCTGATCTTGCTGTATGTAACTCTGGAGTAACTGTACTAGATTCAGTACAATCTTCATACCTGATTCTTCTCTCGGTCCATGGAGTTGCCCTTGGGTAGAGAGAGTGCTTATTAACATGGGGGAGTTGACTGGTGTGGCTAAAGAATAATAAACTATTTCTCTGTAGCAATTCCAGAGTAATATATTATGCTGTCTCTGTGCCGGTCAGTTCCCTGTGTAGACACGCCCTACGTCAGATCACAGAATCAGATCTTTAGTTTTTAAATGAACTTCCTTAGAAAAAGATTAGCCCTTTTTTGACCCAGACCTGTGTTGGGGGCAGCGTGGAGAGGTACCACAGGCATATGACCTCTCTGTACTGTAAGAACACACAAGCTGCTCTGCTCCTTTAAGTGATGCTGCATACTCTACCTTGGGTGGCCAGCTATGGGGGTGAGATTGAGCCATGGTTAGGACTCCATCCCACCTCACATGGGGCACTGTGAGGTAGTAGCCCTGTATGCCTCTGAATGCAGTGCCTGGAGTTCTGCACAGCACTTATTCCATCTGAAGAGAGGTGTGGGGAAAAAGAGGAGAGAGGAAACTCTGTTCTCCCTCAGAGAACACCGTCAGAAAGCAGTGGGTGCTCTGTTGTATTTTAAACAATCCTGTTGGTACCTGGTAGATTTCTGTAGCTCTGTTCTGACATGGAACTGGGGAGGGGGAGGGATGGCTGCTTGGTGCATGCATAAAGATGTAATGGCTATGAGAGAGTTACCATATATCACCACTGTATATAACCTGCAACACTGAAACATGATGGTGGCTATTTCCCTCTTATACAGTGATAACATTCCTATAATAGTTCTTTTCCTATCAACCTCTCATTTACAGTATATAAAAAAGAGAGTCATACACCAGGCTTTCCAAAGCAGAGCTGATGTACTGCAGTTTTGTCCAGGGGTATGTCTCCCGTAGCAGGTTTCTATTGCATATGGAAGAGATGATGATCTGTCAGTGACTCACGGAATTCTTTTCATTTTATCATGGTGAATAATCACAAAAAAATATCTACAGCTTAATGTCATAGGAGCTTCTGATTTAAAAAATAAGGAGCTTAGTACGTGCAGGGTCAGAGCACAGCAGCAAGAGCAGTAGGTTAGATACTCTTTCTGTTGTTGAAAAGGAGCATTGGGTAACCACACTTTAGGAGGGATTTATTATAGTAAAAGAACATCACCATTCCCTTCTACACCTCTTCTTTTTCCCCAAAAAGACTGATTGGAAACAAAGATGACACAAAGCTCCAACTTGAAAAGAAGCTGAGCCTTAGACGTCCGTGCTGTGTACAAATGGATGATTCACCTGAATCCATCTTTGTGGTTTTTAAGCTTGATTTCTGTTTGAACTATAAAGACATCAGACTTTGTACATATTACAGGTTCGGGTTCTATGCTAATCCCTGCTTTTATCAGGTAAAATGTCATGTGATGGCATGGAAGGGGCTGCCGGGATAAATGCTCCTCTCTGTGAGTAGTAGAGAAATAACCGCTGAATTCTCTCTCTTGCCACCTCCATAGATGGTTAAACTGGGCACTTTAGCTGAATCCATATAGGCATTTAACTGGGCCCTCTGCCCCAGAGCTGTGGTGGGGTGTGACCTATGTGCTCTTCTGATCCTGAACACACCCTGTGCTGATCTGGTTGTCTAACCTCGCCTAGAGCAGAGGTTCTCAAACTGTGGTCCGCGGACCACCAGTGGTCTGTAGCTCCATTGAGGTGGTCCATGGACAGTTCCCTCTAAGGTGCACGCCTGGGCAGCCGCACACAAGAGAATGAAGGGCCACCCACCGAATTAGTGGAGACAGGCAGGCGCGGCTCCACAAATTAGGTGCCTGGACCCTGGAGAAGACGCACATGTGAGGTGAGGTGGTGGCCTTGGGGAGATTAGGGGGTAGGTGGGAGGGGACGAGGAGGTGGGGGGAATTTGGGATGTGCACACCTACGGCGGCCAGAGAAAGAGGCGGCTGTCCCCAGCTCCAGGGCTGTGACTGCTGGGGAGAGACGGCCTTCCTTCCCTGCTGCCAACAATGCTAAGGGACTGATACCTCACCAGGGAGCATTGGGACATAAGGAAACCCCAGTCACCCCAGTCTATGCCAGCAGCATGGGAGAATAGAGTAGCAAGGAGCCTATATACAGGCCTTACACCAGAAGATCTTCCACCTCTAGCTACAGGTGGCTATGCCATCTTTAGGGATGAAGTTGGTGGAGCTTTACTGATTTTTGGCAGCTGATTACCTGGACCTAGATGTGCATGCACTGAGCGAGCCACATTCAATCACTATGTATTATATGGGCCAAGTTCATGTGTGGTGTAACTCCATTGATATTGCTGAAGTCAAATCAGGGAAGTAGTAGGAATGTACCCAGAGCTGGACGCCAGCCTACAAACTGAATACAAATAAAAGTTTGGGGGGCCTGTAAAGAGTGTGTGGTGCAAGCAAAACTGGAAGTCCTAAAAGCTGAAATAGAAGTGCTGCAAGACATCTACAACATCAGTACTGTGCATTTCTATAGTGCCTTGCTGCTGAAGGGAAAATATTAATTAAGCTTCACAACAGAGGGCTAAACTCAGGCACAGAGTTTAGCCCTCTAATTCTCCAGTGGGATTACATCACTAGTGTAAAACTGATGTGAGAGTAGAGACAGGGCTACAGGTGGAGTGTCGCTTGGCCCACTGGATAACGTACTGGCTCAGAACTTGGCTGTAGCCTTGACTCCGCCTTTGAACTATGTGACCATGGTCAAGTCACTCCCTGCCTCAATTTCCTCTACCACCTTTCCCCCTGTCTTCTTTCTATTTTGATTGTAAGCTTTATGGGGCAGGAACCATCTCTCCCTATAGGTATATAGAGTGCCTAGCAGAATGGGGCCCCAGTCCTAGTTGGTGCTAGTGTAATAAAAATGTCCATAAATCTGGAATAGCTTGATTCCTCTGCCATGGAGTTACTCTGGATTTACCCCAGTGTGAGCGAGAGCAGAATCTGGTTTTTCATATGCATAACTCCTCCTCTTGTTCCCATTTAGCCCTAACCTTGTGCTCATTCCAAAAGCATGACCTTGTACCTCTACTGAAGCAGCAACAAATCACATAGGCTTGCTTTCTGCAAAGTTTGCTAAGCAGCATCAGTGGGAAGTTGAGGGTAAATGGAGTGTACCCACTTCTCATTTGGGGAATATGGAGGTTAGGTTAGTTTACCTCCTTCTCCTCCCCTCCCCCGAAAGTGTGCCCTGTGGTGTTGTGAGTCTTCATTTCATTCATATTTGTGAGTTGTTAGCATGCTATATGTAGCCTGTCATTCTTTTGTACCATGTTTCCCTTTCAGCACTTTTTTTTTTTTTTTTTTATTACTGGCAAATAGAAAAAATGCTCCCAGCTCCTCAGCTAAAATCTTTTGCGGTCAGATGCCCTAGTACAAAGTTGCCCTGTCCTGGAGACTGAATAGTCCAAGGCCTGCAGCATCTGTCTCAAACTTGCGAAGTGTTATGTCTGATGTTGTTTGGACTCTTTCATCTTCAACACCAAAAATGCAGCATGTCTTTGTTTAAAGGGATTGAGAGTTAAAAAGAAAAACCCAAGGCACCAAACCCCATACACAGTGAATGCTCTGCCTCGTGCCTTCTGGGCTTAAAAACAAAAATAAAAACAAACAGCGACCAGGTGGGTGAGTTAATATCTCTCATTGGACCAACTTCTGTTGGTGAAAGAAGCAAGCCTTTGAGCTTACACAGAGCTACAAAAACACTGCAAAAAACAAACAAGCAAGCAAACAAAAAAATAGTGTGTGAGATTCTCATCTCATGACCTTGATTCTGAGACCATGATGCCCCTTACATTGATCTGCAGGGCAAAGTATGCTGCAAAAATAATTAAAAAATAAAATATAAATGACATTCTAGGAGACAGGTATCACCCAAAACCGCGCAGCAGAATGTTGCCCTAGCATAAACAATTTCAGACTGACTGGATTTTAGCTCAACCAAAAGTTGCCAGAAGCATTTCAGTATTTTTCCCTTTCTGCCAAAGCAAAAATGGCAAACTAGAGACACGGTATGGTCTCCTTGGGACTCATTAGCATGACACAGCTGTAGCTTCAGCAAGTGATAGAGTCAGCCACAGGGGAAAGTATCACACATGCAGCTAATGGCAACCTCCATGCAGGAACAAATCTATGAAGCAAAACTGGGGAGGGAGGGAGAGGAGGAGAGAATCATAGTTAATAATATGCAAATCGATGTAGCAGTTCACAAAGATTTGATTTGGGTTTCGAGGCAGCTGCTAAAAATGTTGTTTTAACCCCTCTTGGGATCATAAATGTATCCCATAGACATGGAGTAGGTAGAGGGTGATTAGGTTTTTTAATAATGTTAATTTTACAAGGCAGAGCAGTCCAAAGCAGTCATGTCTTTAATCCTTGGGCTCAATTTGCCAGGAAGACGTCTCTGTATAGGATACACGTATCAGTGTTAATATGATAGAACCATACCAGTCTGCGCCAAAAATGGCACTCTCTTAGAAATACACTGCAGCAGTTTTATTTATTTATTAATTACCCAGCTCTTATATAATGCTTTTTATCAGTTGATCTTAATGCACTTTACAACGGAGGTCGGCATCATTTAGTATTCCATGAAGTATTGCTGTGAATAATTAAACCTGCTATATAATGCACATATGTGATGCCTTCGCTTTTCTTTATTATTGTTTCAACACTGATGGTCCAATACTGTGTGGTGCTGAATGGGCTTAATGCCGGAGGTGTTGCAGACTGCTTGTTGCCTTGCTGGATCACGCCCTTTGCTTACTAATCTGCAAAATTCAGTTGCACAATGGCTCTCCTATTCCCTCGTGGAAACAAACTACTGGGGGTTTACTGCTACTCTGAAACCTGCATCTGTTAATGAGATCTCACACTTTCAGACATCAGGAATGGAAAGTCACTAGAGTTACATATGACAGAGGGCAGAATCTGGTTTAGTGGGGTTGCTTCATTGTGACACAGACATAAGAGAGAGCAATATTGTGGCCCAGTGTCTGTGCCGAGGAGAGAGCTGCTTTGTGACTAACTGGGTGCTTGGCAGGACTATGGGAGATCTATACTCAGAGACCTGAGCCCGAACTGCTGTGAAATTAATAAATTATCAGTACTCTCCATTTGTAGGAGTAGTTAGGAAGGATGTTGTTTCTGTAGTCTCCTACTATGCTAAGTAATTATTCAGAAACCAGAACGTTTGTTGGGCATGATCAGGCCATGTTTGTTTTGTTCTCTGGTATTCAGATGAACTGCTTATAGTCTCCTTCAGGAGATCACGTAGATAGCTGCACAGAATTATAATTCCTGTTTTTCACCTTTTTAATGTTATGTTATTTTCTTTGTATTGTGGTAGTGCCTAGAAGCCCCAGGAATGAACCAGGACCCCTTGGGGCAAGGTACTGCATAAACACAAAATAAAACCCCACAACGAGCCCACTCCAGATCTCTAGTTTGGTTGGAAGGACAGCTGTGGTCTCAACTAGAATGATGACACAAGAAGTAATTCTTCTGCTCTACTCTGTGCTGAATAGGCCTCAACTGGGGTATTGTGTCCAGTTCTGGCTGCCACATTTCAGGAAAGATGTGGACAAATTGGAGAAAGTCCAGAGGAGAGCAACCAAAATGATTCAAGGTCTAGAAAACATGACCTGTGAGGAAAGATTGAAAAAACTGGGTTTGTTTAGTTTGAAGAAGAGAAGTCTGAGAGGGGCTATGATAACAGTTCTCAAGTACATAAAAAGTTGTTTCAATGAGGAAGGAGAAAAATTGTTCTCATTAACCTCTGAGGATAGGACAAGAAGCAATGGGCTTAAACTGCAGTAAGGGAGGTTTAGTTTGGACATGAGGAAAAGCTTCCCAACTGTCAGGGTGGTTAAGCACTGGAATAAATTGCCTAGGGAGGTTGTGGAATCTCTGTCATTGGAGGTTTTTAAGAGCAGGTTAAACAAGCACCTGTCAGGGGTATACTTAGTTCTGCCATGAGTGTTGGGGACTGGACTCGAAGACCTCTCGGAGTCCCTTCCAGTCCTACAATTCTGTGATGTTGGGGCATTTTATCACACCGCAATAATCTCCTTGATGATAAACCTCTGACAGTGTGGGACTGGTCCAAGGCTTCAGTATAATTCAGGGACTCGGTTAACACACAGTGGATGTTAGGCAGGTGATGCAATGAAAATTCATAAAGTTAAGGCCAGATGGGACCATTAAATCATCTAGACTGACCTCATGTATCTCACAGGCCTTTAAATTTCACCTAGAAACCTCTACATTGAGACCAACAGCTTGAGTTTGCTTACAGCATGTCTTCCAGAAAGACATCCAGTCTTGATTTGAAGACAAAATGAGACAAAAAATCTACTATTGCCCTTAGTAATTTATTCCAGTGGTTAATCAACCTCACTGGTAAATATGTGTGCCTTATTTCTAATTTGCATTTGTTTGGCTTCAGCTTCCAGCCGTTCTTGTTATGCCTTTCTCTGCTAGACTACAGAGTCTTTTAGCACCGAGTATTTTCTCCCTGTCGAAGGTACTAAGACACTGTAATCATGTCACCGTCCAGTCTTTTTGGTAAAATACACGGATTGAGCTCTTTAAGTCTCTCATTGTAAGGGATTTTCTCCAGCCCTCAAATAATATTAGAAGATCTTTTTTGCACCCTATCCAATTTTTCAATATGCTTTTAAAATAGAGGACACCCGAACTGGATGCAGTATTCCAGTATCAGTTTCACCAAATCCATATACACAGGTAAAATCACCTCCCTGCTCCTCCTCATTACTCCCCTGTGTATATATCCCAAGATCGCATTAGCTCCTTTTTGCCACAGCATCACACTGGGAATTCTGTTGAGTTGCTTGTCCATTCTGACCCATAAACCTTTTCAGAGTCACTTCTTTCCAGGATAGAGTCCCCAATTTGTAGGCATGGCCCACATTTCTAGTTCCTAGATGTAGAACTTTGCATATGGCTGTCTTAAACTCGATGAAAATGAATGAAAGAATTTCCATGGTATACCAAGATCTATTAAAAATTAGCATCAGCAGGCCAGAGACCCTCTTGGTTAGCTCTTTCAGAACTCTTGGGTGCAAGTTATGTGGACCTTCTAAATTAAAAATGTTTATCCCTATTAGATGACATTTAATATCCTCCATCATCTTTATGTGATACAAGCTCATCATCCTGCTTCTTTCCAAATACAGAACAAAAATATTAACTGAACGCTTCTGCCTGTTCTGCATCATTAATAATTGTATCCTCTCCATTTAATAGTGGATCGCTAGGATTATTTTTGTTCCTAATATACTTAAATTCCTTCTTACTGTCCTGGGCCCTGCCAGCCATGAATTTTTCCCTTATGTCTTTAGCTTTTTTCTACACTTCATAACTTCTAATTGATATAAGTTACTGTCTATTTCCCCCTTTTCCCATTTGTCACATATTGTTTTTTTTGCTTTCACTTCACCACAGAACCAGGATGGGCTTTTAGCCAAAGTTTTCCTCTTTCTTGTTTGTGGAATTGTGGTTTTTTTGGGCATGAATAAACTCTTCTTAAAGAACTCCCAATTTTCATTCACATTTTTCTGTCTAAATTTTTCCTCCCAGTCCATTTTGCTCATTATTTTCCTCAGCTTTGGGAAATTAGCCATTTTGAATCACCAAGTGTATACTACTATAGGACTACTGCTTTATATCTATATCTAACATGTTCGTCTTGCTTTTCCCTTGTTCTCCCCATTCTGTTCTTATTTGTAGGGTTTTTCTGTTCAGCTTGTTGCATCTTATAATACTAGCCTGTGAACTGTTGTGCAGGGTCAGTCTTCTTTTCGTGTTTGACCAGCACGTAGAACAACAGGGCCCTGATCCTTCATTGTGGCCTTTAGGTGCTAACGTGATCCAAATAATCCGAACCTTCTGTCCCGAGGCACCCTCAGAAACGTTTCCCATGGTACACACAGCAGAACCATTCTCACTTTAACTTAGGATAGCATCTATGCATATGCTTCTTTTACCTTACACTGGGCACAACCCTAGGCAAAAGCCCGTCATGTCTGCCCTACTTCCGCCCCAGGGGTCCCCACTGGCCCTCTCCTGGACAGCTCCCCCATGCAGGTGCTCACTGCAGCTTGCGGTATTTGTAGCAGGTCTTGAGGCTGTCACTGAGTGAGTTCTGGGGGCAGAGCAGAAGGGACACAGGCTGTTGGGATTGGGGCAAAGCTGGGCAGGGCCCCGAGGGAGGGGAGCTCTGGTACAGTAGCCAGCCCCATAACACTGATGGGGAGCGGTGCTGTCCACCTCACTGCCCATTCAGGTTTGACCCTGCAAGCCAAAACTGAGTGAGTAGCATTGCAACCTGGTTTAGCCCTACAAACCCTCCATCATAATGCCAGGTCACACCACCACTTACACAATTTTGGCCTCATCCTCCCATCATGGCAGAGGGCTTGTGTGGTCAAACCTGAGTGGTACTGTGATCCCCGTGTGCCAGGTCGCAATACCATTCACTCAGTTTTGGCTCCCCCACCTCCTGTCATGATGCAGGGCCGTGGGGCCAAACCTGAGGGGCGGGGGCAGCCAGCGCTGCTGCTCCTTGCCACTGCTGTTGTGTGAGCATCTGTACGAGTACCTAAAGCAGACCAGCTGGAGCTCAGGTTGGGTGCTCCCACTAAATCTTCCCTAGGCACGTGCCTGGGCTGTCGATGCCTTAATCCAGCCTGCCAATGTGTCTAGAACACACGCAGGTGGTGCTGTTGTATCCCGTCTACTCTGCATGATAGCGCCCTGTTATAACCACCATGTCAGGAGATGACAACACTGAGCACGGTCCTCCCACACCAGGAATATGTTCTTGCAGTGTATCAGATGGGTAGCCGTGTTAGTCTGTATCCACAGAAACAATGAGTCTGGTGGCACCTTACAGACTAACAGATTTATTTGGGCATAAGCTTTCGTGGGTAAAAAACCCTCTTCTGCATCTGAAGAAGTGGGTTTTTGACCCACGAAAACTTATGCCCAAATAAATGTTAGTCTTTAAGGTGCCACCGGACTCCTCATTGTTCTGGCAGTGGTGACTCGGTAAGGGCTAACGGGGCCTCAAATAAATAGCTCCAAAACTGGAGGCTGCTGGTTTGGAATGGTGGCTTAAGAGACCTGCTGCTGTGAGAGACTAACAGAGTGGACGTAAAAGCAGTACATAGTGCAATGCCCATGTGCAGAGACACAGCTGTACCAATTGTTATGAAATAACCTCCTCCTGCTGTGACAGAAACTTTGGTTTGTATGTCTGAAGGTTGCTATTATATTACTGTGTGTCTGTCCAGTGAGCTATGCAAGGCTAAAGATCCAGTGTTTCGCAGGAACATAACTACGGTGCACTTTGCCCTCCTCATCAATCATTCTTTGAACCACCTCTCTGGCATGTCTAGATGATGGCTCTGAGTCCTCGACACTTAATTGATAATAGAAACATTGTTTTGTACAAACGTGTCTGGCAGCGTTCAGGAGGTCTGCTGCGTGATACCTAACCCCAGGTGGCAAACAGAGAACAAGCCTCATTTCAAATGGTTCAAGAGACATACAAACCTACTTTATTAAGTCCCACTGAGCTCAAGATACTGTGTGGGAGCTAGGTTGAGACAAGCCAAGCGCACGTGTGCAAGTGGGAGAAAAGGGTGCACTGGAGTTGAGCACAATACGAATGGGCAGAACTGGCATTAGCACCCAGAATGGGGCCCATGGCCCTGCATACCCTCCAGGCTTGACAGCGGCCCAGCCTGAGCACTCAGGGGATTGCATACTGCACGCTCAAGTGGTTGTAGAGTTTCTACTTCTTCATGGCCTCGATCTGAGCCTCGGGAGGGATTCTGACTGCATGAGGAAGCATTCCTGCTAGGGTTCTGCTATTCTCCTCTCCTTCCTTCCTACCCCACTGGTGAAGGCTAGGGCTTAAAGGGCAGTATCTGGCTCTAAGTGTCTTGCTGGTGCTGTCTTCTAATTGGCACTTGTGCAATGCCTTCTCTCCCTTCCTCCCTCTCTGATATGCGTCCCCAGATACCTAAACACATCCTACTGAGACTGTCTAGTGAGCACAGAGCATGCTGACTGCAAGCTGCTGAATTCAGCTGACAATCAGCTCCTAATGCCAGCAGCTATTTCTGTTTTTTATACTCTTCTTCCTTCAATCTGATGTCAACAGGGCCAAGTCCAGAAACTTTTAACAAAAGTTATTTTCTGGTTAACAGGCAACAAGATGAGCAACAGCTCCTGTTTTTATGTACACCAGTTACTGCTGTAAATACTTTTCTCTGTTGTCAGCTTTGTCTTCTAACGGCCTGGTAGTTCTGGAATGGTCAACACTGTCACACCCTGCAGGTCTATCTGCAAACGTTACTTATTTCTGTGTATTTGTCATGGTTCTGTTGCTATTTCAGTTGCACTCTGGGCCATATTCTATCATTAGATCCAGCTCCTCTGAGCTGCCTGAGGCTAGTGGGTGGGGGGGAAATGGGTTCAGAGGGGGCTAGGAATCAATTGTAACTGGCCTATGGAAAGCTCCCTTGTTGGAGTGGAGCTGGTGAAGGTGCGTTGGTTTCAGGCTCTGCATCTCAGACACCATACCTAGGGTTGCCAATTTTGGTTGGACATATTCCTGGAGGTTTCATCTCATGACATAATCTTTAATTCCTGGAGACTCCAGGGCAATCCGGGAGGGTTGGCAACAGACATGCCAAACCCATGGGAAAAACATAGAAATTGGGCTTGTTTCCAGCTTAATTGGCTTGTGAGTTGCTTGTTGGCTAGTTTTTGGCTTGTAGCTTGTTGATTCTTTTTTTTTTTTTTTTTTTTTGATTGGCTCCTGACAAGCAGTGGCAGGGGGTGGCAAGGAGGGGCAAGGGGGGAGAGAATCAGGGGTGCACAGCGGGCCCACCACAGTCTCAGACTGCACGCCAGAGGGATCTAGTCACATAGAGTGTTGGGGTTCTTAGGGACTGGCTTGTTTTGGCCTTGTTTTGAAATGGGATTAGCTTGATTTTTGGTTTATTGTGAAAGTCAGGGTGCTTATTTACCGTGTGAAAGTTGGCAACTGTGGTTGGCAACCCTACCCATATCCCTTATTTAGGAGTGTTTTGGGGGATCCTCCAGCTGTCCTGCACTGCCTCAAGATCCATTAAAATCCATTAAGGACCCAAAGCCAGTTGCACATCTGAAAGATATCTGACTTAGTAGCTGTACATTATGCAGGTGTATACTGAAAATGTGCACCATCCAGTACTTAAGATGTGTGTGTATGAAATCATAACCAGTACTAAGTACGATGCTTCATCACTGTGCTGACTTTGGATATTTTAATTTAATTAACACTATTGCCTATAATTTTAATGATTATGTGCCTTGATGTAGGGAGGGGTGTGTGTAAATACTCTGATATATAATAATGACATTTGTATCTTGTGTCTTGATGCATGTGGAATCTGACAACCTGATCCCAATCCCACTGAAGTCAACAGGAGTCTTTCCACTGTTGTCAGTGGGCTTTTGGATCAAGCCCTCAATGAAGAGTGGGTCTGGCTTTTGGGATCTGTAATGTTCATCTCTTTCTGTGGACTGTGCATGCCTGTAAAGAAGGCCTTGGTTGGCACTATTGTTTCATGATTGTACTGAAAGATGAGGCATTCTAGTTTCTGCTGTCATTGATGTGATGAAACTGTTTGTTATGGATAAATAAGGAAGCAACCAAACTTGCTGTTCTTTCTGAGGCATTGCTAAGGGTGCAGAGTTAAGACTTCTTAATGGAAAGTAATTTTAGTCTCATCCTTATAGCAGCATTTTGTATGCATTGGAATGAATAAGCACCATCAGCCGCACCAGAATGTCCCATTAATACTGGCCACTTATTATTACTTATGATATTTAGCTCTTAATATATAATTATTATTAGATACTGAACACAGTCTTGCACTAGAAAATCTGTCCTCTCTGTTTCTGCTGATGGTACAGAATTATTGTGATTTATACTCTTCATATTAGAAGCAATATGATTATTCAGTTAATCTATTATTCATTTCACTCATGATCTATTCTTTTCACATCCTTGCTCTGAGTCAATTTTCCCCTCCCTGCTATTTTAATAGAGTAGCATTTTAAATTGTGAGAACACCACATTAAACATGTATAAGATTTTATCTAATCTAAAATGCTTTCTTCTAGCAGGATATGCCTAATAAGCATAAAAACAATAATGCTCACAATGCTATGGCATATTAACATGACATAGTGTGAAGGATGCATTTTTCAAATAAAGCTAAGCACTAATTAATGAATATGTTAAAACTTTCTTGTATTTCCCCGAAGCTGCAGCATGATAGACACTGAAGAATTCTTTTGACAGAGTAGCACTGCATATAAGCTGCTTTGAAGTTTACAAACGCTGTTACTTGCTGTCTAATCTGACCTCTCTAAAATAACATGGATGTTCAGAGATGATCTGTCCCATTATTAATGTTAGGTTGATGCTGATGTATTGGTCAACAATTAATTTTGTAATTCAGCTGGCACTGGATGAGTATATGTAACCTACCGGTGAAGGTACGTTGTAAGTCCCTCTCCACCTACGCAGCCTGGTTTTTTATCTCAAGTTGTAGCAGCTCTTGCCTCTAGCTCTGGAGATCCCCAGTTCAGTCCCTGATGCATTGGTCAAGATGGTGCCATCACATATGCAATGCGGTAGTAAAAAGTTAAAGCCTGCAAAGACTTACATACGTGTTTAAAGTTAAGCCTGTGAGTTGTCCTACTGAGCTCAGTGATAGTACTCATGTGCTTAAAGTTAAGTGTTTAAATCTTTGCAGGACTGGGACCTAATTCTCCACCTTCTGTTAATTAGCACCATTACTAATTAGCATACATTGCTGTCCACTTAGTTTTAGATTTTCAGGAAATTCAGACAAGCAGTGGGAGTCCAATTTGTGCATGCAATTTCTTTGATTACTCATACATCGCAGGCAATTCCAAGCGCAAGTGGTCAAAATTAGCCATTCCCTGCCATAATTAGCCGGTTTTGTGTGCATAATCGCAATAACTGCACGCCATTGCACATCCACACGGTCTGAAAATCTGGGCTGAAATGGTGTACGAAGAAATTCAGATGGTCAGATAAAGAGCTCAGAAACTGCCATGTGTTTCTTTTCTAGACCATTTAGAAAAGTGACCGAGTATATCCACACTGCAAAAAAACCCATGCAGCAGCGAGCCTCAGAACCTGGGTCAACTGACTTGTGCTTCCGCTCCAGGGCTAAAAATAGCTTCCCCTCCTCACTGGTTTCAGAGTCCAAGTACCATCCTGAGCAGGGAGGTCTACACTGCTATTTTTAGCCCTGGAGTGTGAGTCCTGCAAGCCTGAGTCAGCTGACCTAGGCTCTGAGACTCATTGCCGCAGTGTATTTTTAGCTATGTAGACATACCCAGAAGTTCCAAATTACAAAATAAAATCTCTCATGAGGTCAAAGCATGTATTTTAAATGTGTCATTCCTTACGCAGGAATGACAAGGATTTGTGTTGGAGTAAGGAATTATGGTTATATTCAGCAAAGGACTTAAGCGTATGCTTGACCCCATAAAAGTCAATGCTTTTGGTTAGTTGTGGTAGTATTTTTATTCTCATTTTGGTAGAGCTTAGCAGCCTTGGATCAGGACACCATTATGCTAGGTGCTGTACAAACTCAGGAAAAAATACTGTCCCTCCACCAAACAGCTTAATAAGGATGGAGTTAAGCATTTGTTTTGCTTCACTGGAGATCGTATGAGGTAAACGTTAACAGGAAAACAGATGGGTTCTTGAACTTTTTTTAAAAAAGTTTTAGTAGAGTAAACGTATGTACAAGGTATTTTTTTTTAACCTAGAGGGTAATCTCCCTTTGAAATTCCCTGTCCCAGAAGAAATTTGCAGAATCCATATTGCAGGGATTCAAGAAACTCACCAATCAGTTTCTGGAGTGCTGATGATCTCTCAGGGTATCAAAGAGACGAGATCAGCACTGAGGTGATTCTTGCTGACATGTACAGACAGGGTTGAAATGATCGCCAGATTCAGACGTGAGAAGGAATTTTCTCCCAGGGAATATTGTCAGGGACTGGGAGTTACTCTTCCTTCCCCCATTACTCCCATCATTGCTGCACATGGTCAGTTTCCTGTGGATACAGGAGAGTGGCATGGCTGCACGGCTGGCTTAGGGGCAGGTGATCAGAGTGGCTGCCCAAGGTGCCAAATCCCCAGCGTTTCTTTGCTTGTGTCTTTTGGGTTGGAAGTGGCAACAAAAACATTTTCCACCTGGGTGACAAAACACCTATGGCTAGTCCTGCAAAGCTGGACCTCAGTGCTTCTGTTGTCTGCTGCTATATTTCAAGGCTATTTTGTGATTACATCCCTGCCTTTGTGACAGCGTGGATTATGGCAAGGTTGGATCATGGCAATGTGCTCTGCTTGGTACTACACTGGAAAACCATTCAAAGACTTCAGCTGGAGCAGTATGCCATTGCCTGGCTGCACAGAGAAACTTGTTACACAGAACCCATCACACCTGTGTAGCACTTACCTATGGTGCAACTAAAGGTGGTAGTTCTGATCTAGAAATTTCTAACTGTTTTGGGTCCTCAGCCCCAGATGTCTCAAGTTGGACAAGCAAACTCACTGGCTACTTTGTGCCTGCGGTCACACAAACAAGACATAACTTTCTGCACCTATCCAAGTGGTGATACTGTTTTTGTGAAGACTTATTTTGGTTTCAGCCTTCAGGAAATAACAGAGGAAAAAATGTCTTTGACAAATTTTGAAAGCTTAACTGAAAAAAGTTCTAGCTGGCTGCTATTTTTTCTGTGGGTATTTGGAAAAATCCTTGGAATGATTTTCAGTTGCCTGGTGAGATGAATATTACTATGGTAACAGATACAGAAATGTAACATAAAAGTTTCTCAATAGGTTTTTTTTTTAAAAATTCTGCCATAAAATCATATGACCACGTTACTGAGAAACTGGGTCAGACATGTCATAATTCTATCTTATGGGGTGGTTAGAAAAAAAGAAACAAACAAACAAACATGTTGAAATCTTAGTGTTCTGGATCCAAGTGTAGCCGCAGAAAGAAAAACTGAAGTAAATTAAGAAATAGGAAAAAGAATCCCAGCAAATAAAACACAAGAATCTTTTTTTATTTCAGTGATTTTTTTTTTATTACTTGTGGCACCTTAGAGACTAACCGTAGCTCACGAAAGCTTATGCTCAAATAAATTGGTTAGTCTCTAAGGTGCCACAAGTCCTCCTTTTCTTTTTGCGAATACAACTAACATGGCTGTTACTCTGAAACCTTTTTTATTACTGATGTTCCATCGATTGATGTGTCTGCATTCTCTAGAGCTCTCAATCTGCTATTTAATCACTGCGTAGTTGCTATTTGATCAGTCTGGCCCTCTGAAGTGCTAGCATTTCTCCAAAAGCACTGGCTACTGCAGTACAAGCTTCCCTGCACTATCAGCATCCCTCAGCCCTGCTTGAGAGGGATAACCTTGTGTAAATGAGATAGCAATTAAGAAAGGACCTGCCGAGAACAAAACTGCATTGGGAGGACAGAGACCTAGAAAGTCATCCAGTCCAGTGCTATTCAAAGTGGCGGTCCAGTCCGCGAGCCATCGGCTGCCGGTCTGCGCACACATTGGGGGGAAAAAAATTGCCAGTCCCCCACATCAGATAGCTTGAGCAGCACTGATCTAGTCCACTTTCTTCTCCGCTATTATCAATTAGTCAAATCCTGCAGTCCTTAGTCAGACAATACTTCCATCACTGGGAATCTTGACAGAATAAAGACTTGTGGCTTGACTTATTCCGCGTCTGAAATGTGGTCATGAGAGGAACCCTCCTGAAGTTCATTTGAACTTGATAAGAACAAAACTATTCCAGAATGTTGTGTAAAGGCACATTGGTCCATGCAAAATCCAGACCCACATAGGGATGGAGGCAGTAGTAGTCATGAATGGAAGGTCTGGAGGAAATGCTAGGCATAGATGGAAGGCCTGGAGACTGTGAAGACAATGTTCAATTTCTGCATTTTTATTTCCCTAAGTGGGTTAAGGAGAGATTCCACATGGACTCAGTTATCAGAACAATTTAAGAAATATGTGGGTGGTTTTTCCACACAAGGTCTTTCTTACTGGCTTGGTGATAGCAGAAGAATTTGGCGGATAAAAGAGCATTACACTGTGTGTGTCATCAAGACTCTCTAGCTGTTTACATGTGTAATTACACAGAACTCTAAAGTAAAGGTCAAACCTAAATCAAGGCCAGGAGTTCTCTCCAATGCTGCATTCATTGCTACAAATACTCATGAGAAAACAAAGAGTCCTGTTCATATTCCCTCCTCCCTCCAGGTCACTTGCAATAATTGTACATCAATGCTGTTGCTGGTACTTAGGCTTATACCTAAGCCCTTCATCTAAAAAGGTCTAGTGTGGGGATTTGGAAGCCAAATCTGGATGCAGATCCATGTGTTGCAGTTGGCCCCTGTCTTTGTAATGGACCCATCCAACCCCCCAGATTCAAGCACCCCCAGAGTTTGAAGGGTTCAAAATCTGGATAAAAGTTTTGCAGTTCAAGCCTACCTCTAGACTATATGTTGTTCCTACTAAGGCTGACTGTGCATTGAAGACAATTTGCCCTTCTGGTGTTCTCGCATTTCTCCATAATAATTATATATAGTTCAGCAGTTTTTTTCTTTATCTTTTTATGTTAATTATTTCCTTTTGTGCCTGAATGCCTGGAGGCAATATTAAATCCGAGAAACGAAAGGATAGGAGGAGGGAGAGGAAGGTAATCAAAGGCCTAATAGTCTTTTTTTTTTTAAAAAAAAGATGGAATGCAGCTATTACTCCTGCATTAACATTGACAGGATCCGAGCAATTACACAGCAGGCTGGGAGAGAGAATTCAGGAAAAACGGTGTGGTTTAGCAGACCACACTTCAGGTCCGAAACACGTATAGCTCCCATTTTGGCAGGGTTGATGCAGCCTTTCATATTTCCAACATAGACGCAGTGAGTTCCTTGCAATATACCCTGGAAGTAAGGGCCTGATCCTGAAGGCATTGGTGCAACAAGAGACCAGACAAGCTGATGAGAAGTTGTCATTTGATTGCCCTGTGGATCTGGGACCAACATTTTCATTCAACTTATTGGTCCAAATTGTCCACTCAATTTCTCTGGTCCAATTCTGTTGAAGTCATTTAAGTCTTCACTAGAGCAGTGGTTCTCAGCCAGGGGTACGTGTACCTCTAGGGGTACTCAGAGGATTTCCAGGGGGTACTCAACTCATATAGATCAGTGTTTCTCAACCTGCAGGTCGCAGCTCCCAGAGGGGTCACGAGACAGGTTCGGGGGTGGGGGGTGGTCGCAAGTGCAGGGCCAGCATTAGGGGTGGCAAGCAGGGCAACTGCCAGGGATTCCATACCACAGAAGACCTGGCAAAACTAAGTTGCATGCTTCAGCCCTGCCGCTTGCGGCTCGGGCTTCAGACAAGGCTCACAAATGCAAAACAGACTCAAGTAAAATATTTATATTTCAATTGATTTATTTTATAAGTATATCATAGAATCATAGAATATCACGGCTGTAAGGGACCTCATGAGGTCATCTAGTCCAACCCCCTGCTCAAAGCAGGACTGATCCTCAATTAAATGGTAAAAATGACAAAGTAAGCAATTTTTCAGTAGTAGTGTGCTGGGACTCCTCTGTATTTTTATGTCTAATTGTGTAAGCAAGTAGTTTTTAAATGAGGTGAAACTTGAGGTATGCAAGACAAATCAGACTCCTGAAAGGGGTACAGTAGTCTGGAAAGGTTGAGAACCACTGCAGAGGTGTAACAGGGAAGAGAATTTGGCCCAGTACTTTCATACATGAGTTCTTAATTTGAGGATTGGACCCCCCAGGTGGACTGTGGCAGGTCCAGGGGAGATCACTCTCATCCACCCTTTCTTTATGGATAGATGGGAGGAGGTTCCTGAAACTATGGTGATGTCTACACTACAAAATTAGGTCAAATTTATAGACGTTGGTTTTGTAGAAAGCGTCTTTATACAGTCAATTGTGTGTGTCCCCACACAAATGCTCTAAGTGCATTTAGTCGGCATTTAGTCAGCGGAGTGCGTCCACAATACCGAGGCAACCGTCAACTTCCGGAGTGTTGCACTGTGGGTAACTATCCCACAGTTCCCGCAGTCTCCGCTGCCCATTTGAATTCTGGGTAGAAATCCCAATGCCTGATGGGGTAAAAACATTGTCGTGAGTGGTTCTAGGTACATATCGTCAGGCACCCCCTTTCCTCCATTCCTCCCTCCCCCCCCATGAAAGCAACGGCAGACAATCGTTTCGCTCCTTTTTTCCTGGGTTACCCGTGTAGACACCATACGACGGCAAGCCTGGGGCCAGCTCAGCTCATCGTCACCATGTGTCTCCTGGGTGCTGGCAGACGCGGTACTGCATTGCTGTACAGCGGCAGCTCATTGCCTTTTGGCAGCAGACAGTGCAGTATGGCTGGTAGCCATTGTTGCCGTACTCCAGGGTGCTCTTTTAGCTGACCTCGGTGAGGTCAGTCAGGGGCGCCTGACTCAGCCAGGTCATTTGGGATTGACTCAGCCAGGTCATTTCCCTTTTAAATTTCGCCTCATAGCGATTCAGTCCTGCCAGCAGTCCTACTGCACCATCTTCTGCCAAGCACCCAGGAGATGATGATGGCCAGCAGTCGTACTGCACCGTCTGCTGCCAGCAAGATGTATAAAGATAGATGAAGTGGATCAAAACAAAAAATAGACCAGATTTGTTTTGTATTCATTTTCTCCTCCCTTCCTCCCTCCCTCCGTGAAATCAATGGCCTGCTAAACCCAGGGTTTTGAGTTCTATCCTGGAGGAGGCCATTCTGTTTCTTCTTGATGCAAAGCCACCCACTTTGTTGATTTTAATTCCCTGTAAGCCAGCCCTGTAAGCCATGTTGTCAGTCACCCCTCCCTCCGTCAGAGCAACGGCAGACAATCATTTCGTGCCTTTTTTCAGCGCAGTCGCCATAGCACTGGGAACATGGAGCCCGCTCAGATCACTGCAGTAATTATGAGCACTATAAACATCGCACACGTTTTGGGAGTACATCCAGGAGAGCTTTATGGAGATGTCCCTGGAGGATTTCCACTCCAACGCCAGACATGTTAACAGACTTTCCAGTAGCTGTACTGGCCGTGAATGCTAGGGCAAATTAATCATTAAACACACTTGCTTTTAAACCATGTATATTATTTAAAAAGGTACACTCACCAGAGGTCCCTTCTCTGCCTTCAGGGTCTGGGAGCCCACCTTGGGTGGGTTCAGGGGGTACTGGGTCCAGGTCCAGGGTGATAAACAGATCCTGGCTGTTGGGGAAACCAGTTTCTCCACTTCCTTGCTGTGATCTATCTACAACCTCCTTCTCATCATCATCTTCCTCACCCCCAAAACCCGCTTCCATGTTACCTCCCACTCCTTAGACGGAGTCAAAGCACAGGGTTGGGGTAGTGGTGGCTGCACCCCCTAGAATGGCATGCAGCTCATCATAGAAGCGGCATGTCTGGAGCTCTGAACGGGAGCGGCCGTTTGCCTCTCTGGTTTTTTGGTAGGCTTGCCTGAGTTCCTTAATTTTCACGTGGCATTGCTGCGGGTCCCTGTTATAGCCTCTGTTCTTCATGCCATTGGAGATGTTTTTTCAAATATTTTGGCATTTCGCCTTTTCGAACAGAGTTCTGCCAACATGGATTCGTCTCCCCATACAGCGATAGCTCCCGTACCTCCCGTTTGGTCCATGCTGGAGCTCTTCGGCGATTCTGGGACTGCATGGTCTCCTGTGATGATGAGCTCTGCCTGGTGAACTGTGCAGGTGAGCTCACCACGCTGGCCAAACAGGAAATGAGATTCAAAAGTTCGCGGGCCTTTTCCTGTCTACCTGGCCAGTGCATCGGAATTGAGAGCGCTGTCCAGAGCGGTCACAACTGAGCACTCTGGGATAGCTCCCAGAGGCCAATACCGTCGAATTGCATCCACAGTACTCCAAATTCGACCCGGCAAGGCCGATTTCAGCGCTAATCGCCTCGTTGGGGGTGGAGTAAAGAAATCGATTTTAAGAGCCCTTTAAGTCGAAAAAAGGGCTTTGTCTTGTGGACAGGTGCAGAGTTAAATCGAGATAACGCTGCTAAATTCAACCTAAACTTGTAGTGTAGACCAAGCCTATGAGAGTGGGCTTCTACAAACTCTTTTCTGCTCTAACACAGGGTCACAGTAGGGAAAAAGCTTAGAACTGCTGATAGTTCAGCTTCTATAGGCAGGGTCTAGAGCCTGATCCCCAGCAAGCATTTTTATGTCTTTTCAAAACTATAAAATCTCTTTTAATATGCCTTTGGAAACTAGCCTCTAAGTGGAGAGCCCATCATAGGAGCTACATGCCACTTAACTTTATTCTGAAATGTGTCATTTTAGGACTATTTTATTCAAAAGGACCCAGCAAGCAAATAGCAAACCATTGGATGCTGCTGTAATAGTAATCAATCATCATAATTAATAATGTAATGGAATTATATATTGGGTCCCTGGTCTTCCTGCAGTAACAGTAATGTTCTGGGTGTTGGTATGGAGATGGTTGGTTGGGGAGCAGAAGAGACAGTGATTCTAGCCACTGCTAATTTAGAAAAGGATTGAGGAGTGTTACACATGGAAAGTGAAAACCTGTGTAACCACGTAGGCAAAGGGAGACGGGAGCAGGGGTTGTAGTTGACTTAGGTGAGCTACACGTCATGTGGCTTGTATGTCAGCCTCTTCCACAGCTACACCTCAGCAAGCGCAACTGAAACACAATCCTGCTCTGAAGAGCATGTTGTGGCTATAACTGTTTCTCCAGATGGAGTTTTATATTTGTTCTGCAGTTATGAGGAAGTAGGTGCTCACACTGTGCTCAGCACCGCAGGAGCTAAGAACCTACATAGGACAGAATAGAAGTAGATGTGCAAGCTTGGGAAATGGATAGGAGGAAGATGAGCCTGGTTTGAACAGTAAGGCTCCACTCCTGCATGGTGCTGAGTACGCTCCCACTGTTTCTGGTGGGAGAGGAGTATGCTCGCTGGGGCAGAGTCACAGCTGGTGTAAATTGGCAATCATTCCACTGAAGCCAATGGAGCTCTGTTGATTTGCAGCAGCTGAGCATCTGGCCCACTTCCCAACAAGAACGAATGCTCGGCACCTTGCACAGTAGACCCTTAAAAGAGCTTATTACAATTTCAGTTCTCCTGGAGCAGCAGAGTCTGATCTAGATGCCAGGGCACGTACTGAATATTAAGAGTTAGTTTGAAGTGCTGCCTTTTCCATTGTACCTGAGAGAGACCATCAAATCAACCTTGAGGAAGTGGCACTGGAGCTTTCATTTTACATATTGGGCCTGATTCTGGTCTCACTTACACCACTGAATATCAGTATTAATTCCACTGAAGTCAGTGCTGCCATCCCTTGGGAAAAACAGATGAGGAGGTCAGAAACAAGCACTGTACTTTATGTATGTATGTGACCAACCCGAGCAGGAAGCAACTCAAGAGAAAAGCTGGAAAAGATCAGCTTTAACTGCATTTTTATACTTATTATTATTATTTTACTATACTTCATATCAATCCCGGACCTTAAAACCAAAGTAAAAGATCACATGCAGGGCTTTCATACATAATTTACTTACAGCTGACACCAGTCAAGAAGCCATAAAGCTGAAAGAGCGCTGTGTGTCTTTCAGGAGCTAACGCTGAATTTAAAACAAAAATACTGCTGCACTTTTTTCTCTGAGGTTGGATGAGGCTCAGGAGTTCTGAAAGATCTGGCTCAGGCCCCAGCCCATCAAATACCATTGGTGGTGCCTGGAAATGTACTCTCTGTTCATTCTCACCCTCCCACAGGAATAAATAGGCTGAGGGAAAGAATGATCTAGTGTTAATTCACCGGACTTTGACTCCTGAGATCTGGGTTTGATACCCTGCTTTAACACTGACTTCCTGAGTGATCTTGGCAAGTCACTTACTCTACCTGCGATAGATTTTTTTCAAGGGTTCATTTCCCATTTAGGCACCTAAATAAAGGCCAGATTTTCAAAACTGCTCGGTATCCCAGAGCTTCCATTGTGACAATTCTGGCCACATTTTACAAAGAGCATCCAATGTGCTTGCCTTTTTTTGAAAATATGGCCCTTACTCAAGGGCCTAAATGTGTGCTGAGTGCTTCTGAAAACCTGGCCCCCATTATGGGCGGTGAAGACATTTTGAATATTTGGCCCTCTTTATTCAGGTCCCCATCTGAAAAATGTCCTTTGTCTTGTCTATTTAGGTTGTAAGCTCTTTGGTGGAGCTGGCCAAAATTTTCCATCTGAAAAACTTTCCTTTTGAAAAATGCGCTTTTGTGGAAAACAATTTGTGCATGGGAAAATGTCACTTTGGATAATTATTTCATTTTAAATTGATATTTTTGTTCTTGTTGATTTTTCCCAATCAAGCAAATAAATAAATTTTTCATTTTTCTCCTTTTTGTGACTGAATGCAGTAGAGTGAATGTTGAAGTATTTTTCTCTGACTCCCCACAATTTGTTCTTTGCCAACTGGAACTGTTTAAAACGTATCCAACTTTGGAGATAGACTTTGAGAAGTCTTGAAAAGTTATACAGTAGCAGAAGAAAAAATGGGGAAAACTGAAAAAGTGAGGGGGGAGGAAAGAAAGAAAAGCCTGCACATTAGTCATCCATTTTATTGCACGTGGGGGTAAAAAAGAAAAAGGAGAAAGGAGAAAACTTAAATTCTGAACATTCAAAATTTAGAAATCTTGAGAATTTAAAATAAGAAACATGAAAAACTTGTATTTTTTTCCATTTCACATCATGGGAAAAGGAAACAACATCACATTTTCTAAATTTCTCACAAAACTGTTGTTCCATTTTTTTTTGCTGAGTTCTACTCTTCGAGGTAGGAGCGGTCTCTTGGTATGTGTTTGCACAGCACTTTGCACAGTGGGTCTTGGCTGAGGTCTCTAGGTACTACTGTAGTACAAAGAATTAATAATAGGCAAAGCCTGAAAGTTTGACTCTAAAGTTATCAGGTTCATCTCCTACCAAAGTAGCGGAGGTTGGGAGCAAATGTTGCAGAGAAGGGATGGAGAGAGAGGAAAATGCCAAAGAAAACAAGGTGAAAAATGGAATAGTGAGAAGGCAGAATGGAATAGAATTAGGAAGACACTGAGCAGAAGGAATAGAGAAAAAAAGTTTAATGGGGAAAATTAAATGTCCTATACCAGAGGGGGCCAAGCATCAGCATTTGGATCTGGTGCTGAACTACTTCACCAACTTGGCAATGCTTTGTACAGGCCAATATAAAGAGTGAAGCTTCGAAGCCTGGGTCTGAACTTGCCCAAAGCTTGAGACTGTTTGAGTCTAGCTCTTAGGGCACTTTACAAACCTCCGTCTTTGGGGAGAGTCCGGCTATTTGTAGTGTATAGCCCAGACTTCCCCTTCACTAGTCATACATGTGGCTGGATTATGGTTTTGTTTGTGGGTTGGTTTTTAATTGACATGCCTTGTTTTAAAACATGGATTTGAAGACCATGAACAAACATTCATAAGGAATGAATTGTTTCATTCCACGGAAGGAATGAAACAGATTTGCGGATGATACTAAACTGGGAGGAGTGGTAGATACGCTGGAGGGGAGGGATAGGATACAGAAGGACCTAGACCAATTGGAAGATTGGGCCAAAAGGAATCTGATGAGGTTCAATAAGGATAAGTGCAGGGTCCTGCACTTAGGACGGAAGAACCCAATGCACAGCTACAGACTAGGGACCGAATGGCTAGGCAGCAGTTCTGCAGAAAAGGACCTAGGGGTGACAGTGGACGAGAAGCTGGATATGAGTCAGCAGTGTGCCCTTGTTGCCAAGAAGGCCAATGGCATTTTGGGATGTATAAGTAGGGGCATAGCGAGCAGATCGAGGGACGTGATCGTTCCCCTCTATTCGACATTGGTGAGGCCTCATCTGGAGTACTGTGTCCAGTTTTGGGCCCCACACTTCAAGAAGGATGTGGATAAATTGGAGAGAGTCCAGCGAAGGGCAACAAAAATGATTAGGGGACTGGAACACATGAGTTATGAGGAGAGGCTGAGGGAGCTGGGATTGTTTAGCCTGCAGAAGAGAAGAATGAGGGGGGATTTGATAGCTGCTTTCAACTACCTGAAAGGGGGTTCCAAAGAGGATGGCTCTAGACTGTTCTCAAGGGTAGCAGATGACAGAACGAGGAGTAATGGTCTCAAGTTGCAGTGGGGGAGGTTTAGATTGGATATTAGGAAAAACTTTTTCACTAAGAGGGTGGTGAAACACTGGAATGCGTTACCTAGGGAGGTGGTAGAATCTCCTTCCTTAGAGGTTTTTAAGGTCAGGCTTGACAAAGCCCTGGCTGGGATGATTTAACTGGGAATTGGTCCTGCTTTGAGCAGGGGGTTGGACTAGATGACCTTCTGGGGTCCCTTCCAACCCTGATATTCTATGATTCTATGATTCTAAGTCTGAGTTAGTTATTTGAGTCCAAAAACTAGTGCACAATGTTCTCCAAACCTTTGACTCCACAATGAGGAAAATGGTTAGGGCACAAGCCTGGGACTTGGAAGTTGTGGGTGCCATCCCCTGTTCCTTCACAGACTTCCTGTGTGATCTTGGGCAAATCAGTCAGACAGGCAAGCTGGGCCTCAGTTCCCCATCTGTAAAACAGGCATAACAGCATTGCCCTGCCTCACATGGGTGCGGTGAGGTGCTGAGATACTATCGTGCTGGGGCTGTGTACGTGTATAGACAGAATGATATGCATCCCCCAAAAGTTCACAGCAAATATTTTTGAATGAGTGTTTTGCAAGTGTTTTCTCTCAGTAGACCATGTTACTGCTCCATCTTGCCCAAAGTTAGTTCTGGATCGTGCAGCAAATCTCCTAAAAGTTTCCTTCACTTAACAGAGGGAAAAAATAATTCTGCCAATGGCCTGGCGTCTGTACGTGCTTAGCACACAGCACAAGCTCTTTATAATTCATCAAAAAGGCCACACAGATAATGAGACAAGGTTTCTTACTGTAGCTGGATGTTCTTTCTGATGCCTCTTAAACATTAAAAGTAATGAAAACCTTGTTATGCTGGCAATTCACAATGAGTCACAGCGAGTTAGTAGTATGGAGAGGCATGCCTGTGCCTGTGGGCATTCATCATCCTACTTCAATGAGGTTCCAAACCAAACCATGAGCCTTCCCTTAGTGAATTTGCTGGCACTGAACATGGGTTGAAATGGCCAACTTTATGCTAAACTAGCTTCAAAGGCTCTCAGAGGTGCCTTTGTAGCCATAGAGGTTCCACTGCTGCCCCCTGCTGTCATTTTGCTCTCATTCTACGCGGGGACACCTTGTAGTGCAGTCAGACTTTATGCACTCAACCAGAGAACATGGCCATAAGAGAGAGAGAACATTATGGCCTTGAGCTTTTTTGTTTTGTTTTAGAACACACAGAAAACTGAAACTTCTTGAGGCCCTAGAGAAAGAAGGCCACGCCCAGGAAACCACTCCACCTTTTGGCACCAGCTCCAGGAGGAGTCAGTAAAGATTTCACCAAGCTTCCTTCCTGATGATCTACACTTTAGCCTTAAAAATGTAAAAAGGCACTTTCCTTCAGAGCTCTATGAAGCATGGCAGGGAGGGCTGCTCCTACAATTAGCTGTAACGAGTGCTATAAGGCTGCTCACAAGCACCAAACATACAAGACCAGCCAAGTGCACATCGGTGTTCACTGATATATCTTTTTGCACACACAGTGGGTTCAATTCTGCTCTCATATATGCAATTCCCTTTGACTTCAGTGGGAATTCCAGGGGTTTCTGTAAATTTGGAGTTGTCTCGCCATATCTATACAGTAAAATTCTCTGCATGCAGGCTAACTCCCTTTGCTCACTGTTAGTTATCCCTTCATCTCCCTTTAAATTCAAACCACAAACACTTTGACAAAGTAACTGAAAAGGGAAGCAGGTTTACTGTACTCTATTGAAAAGCTGTTTGGTAACTTCCTAGTCCTACATTAATCCTCTACAGTGAATCACAGCCAGTAATAATCATGGCATTGCAGAGAGAGGGGATTTTGCACGATGCAGCCTGAACGTGGGTAATGTTGTGAGCCGTGCTTCTATGCCAAGGGCTGGCTTCCTGCATGCTCCAGGGTGCATTTGGGCTCTACTAAAGAGATGGGATTTTGTGTGCTCCTATGTGTATATTTACAAAGTTTAAGGTTTACATGTTTGTTTTATTTCCTTCCTAATCCTAGAAGCAGCGTGAAAATTATTTCAAAGGAAAAAATGATTTTGTTTCACTCTGAATCTGTCAAAAGTAAGCAAGGGAAACTTGGAAAATATGAAATCCTCTCTATCCTCGCAGGATGTGAATCCAAAACTAAAAGTCCATGTAAAGCCAAAACCCAACATAGAAACGTCTCCAACCCCCATCTCTGTTACGAGTAGGTCCTGTATTTTGTATTGCAGATCGAAGTATGAGAGGTGACATTAGGAATTTCCCTGGAAATGGGCCAGGAGGGTTCATTAATAAGTATAATCAGAGGTCTCACTTCCTCCTCCCCCAAGATGACGTTTGAGTCATGTCCTAGATAAACTGCACATGATTGCCCTGACTACTCAACATATGTTTCTATGTCTTTTACGATCAACAGATCATGGTAATTCAACCAGGATCAACAGAGGTGACTAGTCATGACAATACCTGCATGTGATTCCAAAATGAAGTAAGCAACTAAGTTTAACTATCTATCCTCTAGGAATAGGAATTATTGTGGCAATAACCTGTTGAGTTGCTGGTTTTTATTGTACAATTATTTACGTTCAAATCTGATGGTGAAATAAAGTACAATGCTGAAGCACTGCAGAAAAAGACAATTTAATGCATAGAATACATGTCCACAAAGAGGAAATCCCTGCTGACTAAAATCTACAGCTTTTTTCCTACAGCTCTAGTTCATACATTTCTAAAAAAGATGGGTGAACCCCCACAGGTTCAGAGTTTGCATTCAATTCAGAAGAGTTTCCCAAAAGTTCAGCTACTTATCCAAAGCTTATGTCCTCTATCAGAATGTCATGAGTCTGCAAAGCTGGACTGGAAATCCAATGAGGATAAGCTGCTTTGTAATATTTCAGCATTTCCGGTTCCCACGGGAGCACAGAAGTGCAAAGGCATACAAACCTGAACCAATTCTGAACCTAAAAAAAAAAAGTCAGTTGACTACTAGAAATAGGCAAAAGTTCACGGCTCGAGAAGAGTCTGCCAACATTGGCTTTAAACAATAGAAAATTCATGTACCTCTGACTGGGGAGGTGTCTGCCAAATTGGGTCAGTATCTTGCAACCTGTAGACACACAATACTGTGTCATATTGCCACACCCTCATGAAAATATTATCCTGGGCAGGAGAGTGAGTTTGTGTGTGTATGGGGGTGGGGGGGATGTGAGAAAACCTTGATCTATGCAGGAAATAGCCCGACTTGATTATGTAAAGAGTTGTCACTTTGGATGGGCTAGCACCAGCAGGAGAGTGAATTTGTGTGGGGGGGTGGAGGGTGAGAAAACCTGGATTTGTGCTGGAAATGTCCCACCTGTTGATCACTTTAGATAAGCTATTACCAGCAGGACAGTGGGGTGGGAGGAGGTATTGTTTCATGATTTCTGTGTGTATATAAAGTCTGCTGCAGTTTCCACGGTAAACATCTGATGAAGTGAGCTGTAGCTCACGAAAGCTCATGCTCAAATAAATTGGTTAGTCTCTAAGGTGCCACAAGTACTCCTTTTCTTTTTGCGAATACAGACTAACACGGCTGTTCCTCTGAAACATGCTAATACAGTGTGGCTCTTTGTCCTCCTCCTGGTGGCTAAACTGCATATAAAGGTTTAAATCTGCTACTGCCTCCAAGCTGATGGACCCCATCCTTTAGTTCAAGCAGTCCCCCCCAAAGGTCTCAGCCACCAATGTAATTACTCTGAGAGGAGGCAGTAGACTTGACCAGTGGATATAATTTCAGCTGAAACTTTCTGTTCTTTAAAAACAAAACAACAAAACATCCCCCAGACCAACCAAACCCCTTGTTTTTCCCAGACAGTACAGTTAAGAAGGCTAGCCCCTATTCAACTTTGAGATATATTTTCTAGAGGTTGGCTCCTCTTCCCTTTGAAGTTAATGGGAGTTTTACAAATGACATCCATGGGAACACTGTGGAGCTCTAGCGCTTGTCTTTCTCACCAAGAGAAGTTGGTCCAGTAAAAGATATTGCCCCATCCCCCTTATCTCTCTAATATCCTGGGCCTGACACGGCTACAGCAACACTGCATACATCAGTGGGCAGAGCCGTCCCATCCATAGGATGGACCAGGGCAATTTGGGGGGCTCTGCGCTTCAGGACGCAAGGTCCAAGGCGGCCTGGGCGTTAGCAGAGGGCCTGGCACCAGCAATGAGCAACCCGGGCCCAGCCTGCCCCTGGCCCCTGGCATCACCTGGGGGAGGGGGCAGAAGCCAGAAAGAGATGGGGCGGGGACAGGAGCTTGGGGGAAGGGGTGGAATGGGGGTGGGGAGGGGTGAGCAGGGGCAGGAAGAGGCAGGGCAGAGGCTTGAGGGAAGTGGTGGAGTGGGGGCAGGGACTGGGCCGGAGCGGGGGGTGTCCCGGGACCCACACCCTCCTAGGGACAGCCCTGTCAGTGGGACTGTTATTTGGCCTCAGATATACATATCATTTATAGATAATGACCAGGATGGTTCAGGAGTGCAGAGTGCCTGTTCGGTGCCTAGAATCAATGTAAATTTTTTGGAGAAGGGTGGAAATTCTCTACTTGGAGAAAGAAGGAAAAAAGTTTTGTGCTTGGTGTTTTTAAAACAATGGTGATTGATTGAGGCTACTCAATGGTTTTGGAATATTAGAATCCAACCTGGAGAAGTAGAGCCTGGTGCATATGAGGTGGTCAGAGGTGTGTGATAAATGCAGTTCATCACATGGTTCCACAATTGTCATATGGGTATCATCACCAGGGGTGTGTGTTTATAGAGCTGATCAAACTAGCGGCTATGGAGTTTACCCTGCTTGCCTCTGAGCTTGTGATTCACCTGGAGTACAAGGAATATCTGAAAAGATTTGGTGTTCCAGAGTACCCTAGTGACCCCATTGGGTAGGGCTAATTTCAACAGAATTAATATTAAAGCCCCAACCAATCCCAGAGTTGGATAAACTGTACTGACATAGCTGAGAGCCTGGGTTATGTTCTGTATAAAAGCCATACTGATAAGCCAGAAATCACAGGGGAGATTCTCAAAGGCAAAAACAGGGGTGAAGCATCCAACTTTGAGATTCAGACATATCAATGCCCTTTTTACCTTTGAAAACTCCCCTGTGTGGACTACTGGCACACATTAGTGAGTAAAGACTATGTGCTTTCCTGCAATGTGAAAGTGTACTTTTTTCCCGGCTCACTAAAATAAAACCACATAGTTATTTTCCAATCAAATCACTGGCATGATGGCCCTTGTACAAGTGCTGACAATGAAAGGCATGTGGCATTAAACTCTGTACTGAGAAATTCAGTCAAGGCAGATATTGGAAAATTTAGCTATGGAAGCTTTAGCTTTAGAGGATGTTTTTGTTGTTTTGTTTTGAAGTCACATTGTGAAAATGTTTACAGGCAACTGTGCATTCGCTTAGCTGTTTAAACAGCAGGCTATTGATTCCTCCCGCACCCTCCCCGGCCCCTTCTCTCCAGAATCCAGGGAACAAAGTTCCTCCTTTTTGAACATAAAGCAAGAAAACTAAATAGCTGTAAGTAAACCTGGGCAGCTCTTTAATGCTGAATCCTTGCTATACTTTTGAAGGTTTTTGGATTGTAGTGTTTCCTCTCAGATGTAACATGATCCACTCTGTAGCATACTAAAACCACTCCATAGTTTACTCTCTCTGTCTCTGAAAGTAGGAAGCAGTTTAGAAACAAACCCTAACATAGCACATATATTTGGAGCATGTATAGAGTAGGAAAATAAGTCATGGTTAAAAATGTTTTGGCTAATATGGGTCTCCCCCCACACACCATAATGTGGAATTTCATTCCCCAAAGTACTCAGGCCCAATGTCCATGGCTTGCAAGATTCAGTCCTGGCCCAGTAAAATATCTCGATGGATAAAATGTCGCACTGCATGTTACTGGAGAAAAGATTCCTAGCTGCCCCCTCAGACTGAGTAGCCCATTTGTAGCCATGGAAAGGCCAGAGTTAGCAGACTTTAAAACTGTGGCATTTGCAGGCAAATAAAAGCTATGTTAGGTCATTTGTAGAGGTTTTTATGTTTCCGTCTGAGGCCTGCATAATTAGATGGATGGTAACTATTTGGCTTTACTCATGGAAGGATATGAAAAACCGTCCCAATTAAGAGAAAAAATAAAGGAAATCCTCTAAACATTCCTCGAACAGTTTCTCAACCTATGTAGTATGTACAGAATAGGATAACCTGCATGACCTCCTTATGCTATCCACCCACTCCATGTAATACATCCATTCCAAACTTACACTGATAAAATGTGTGTAGCACCCCATCATATATTTCCAGTTGACAGAAAGAGCGAGAGAGAGAGAGAGAGAGAGCGAGAGAGCGATCCAGCTGCTGTGAATTCATGCTACCTTTAAGGCATATATTAGGTGGAAGTTTTCCAGGTTTTTATTTTAAAACTTGAGGTGCTCAAGAGCATTGGCGCTAAATAGGCTCCATCTGTCTTAAAAATGTGCCCAGTACTGGCAACAAGCTCCAAGGACTCACTGGAAATTGGAAATCTTGGATAGGACACAGCAGTGCACCAGGTGAATTCTAAAGTAATGGGAGGATTTCCAAAAACTGTTCTTGTACCTCTCTTCTCAGTGCCACCGGGTGGATGCACTCAGCAGAAACAAGGGCTGCATGTCTGTGTGTAATGAACTAGACCTGAATGATGATGTTTTTCTAATGAAAGGGTTTCATTACAAACTTGAATCTGGCCCAAGTTAGCTGAAAGGTTCACAAACTCTTCCTTTTTACTTAAAAAAAAAGGGGGGGGAGGGGGTGGCACGATCTTGACCTAAATATAACCCCAGCCCTCAATCTATTGAATAATACCCAGGTCTGGAACCAAGATGCCCCATCCTGAAGTACTGGTACATAGGATTCAGAGTAACAGCCATGTTAGTCTGTATTCGCAAAAAGAAAAGGAGTACTTGTGGCACCTTAGAGACTAACCAATTTATTTGAGCATGAGCTTTCGTGAGCTACAGCTCAGAGCTGTAGCTCACGAAAGCTCATGCTCAAATAAATTGGTACATAGGAGGTACATAGGAGGTACCAGTGCTCAATGCTGTGCAGATGAGTTTGGTGCTGTCCAGATTGGGTCCTTGGTATCTTCCAGACTGTCCTGTAAAGGGCAGAAAAAGGACACCTCTTCCTGTAGGGTGATAGTACTGTCTCGCATTTGCTGACTGGCTCTTAACTGGTCACTTGTGTTTTTCCTTCTCAAGTTTTCCTCCTGTCTGACAAAACATCATGATATTGTAAAAAAAAATAAAAAAAAAAATTACCAAACAATCGGGGCAGGAGGCCACACATCTCCAGGGTTTGCAGATGACTGATGTATGCTCGGGCATGCACTGAAATGGTTCCATTTTGCCATACTCAGATCTGGATTTCTGCCAGTTTCAAGTTAGTGCTGCTCTGGGGACAGAAGGAAGAATGGAGGGAGCTTAACTTGTCTCAATGCAGTGATTAGTCTACTGCTCGTCACTGCCAATGAATTACTAAACCCTCTGTCTCCGATAGCTCCCTGTGATCTTGTGAATGTGCTTTGATTCCCATTGTCTTTTTCCTTGGCTCTCAAGAATGCATCTGAAGGAAGCAGCAGATGTTGCTCAGAGAATTCCAAAACCAAATGATCTTCCCCTAATCATGCATTCATGCTTCATTTTTTGACTGTTCCCTGAAGAGAGAATTCTTTCCACTCTGTTTTTTGCAGACAGTGCTTGTCTTTACAATATCCTTATATTGGTACTATTGTTTATTGACATGTTTATTGCTGAGTGGTTTCTCTTTCTGATAGTCCCTCTTAAAATGGTCTTGTTTATTTTAATACTTTCCAAGTATGTATTGTGCCAGGGTCAGGCCAGATGGCTATAGGAGAGTAATAGAAGGCAGATATATTAGCCCCAGGTTAAGTAGGTCCCTTTTCCCTAGGGAAGGTTCCAGAACAATCAGAAACCTTCTGGAGACAATTAAGACAGACAGGCTGATTAGAACACCTACAGCCGATCAAAAAGCTGCTAGAATCAATTAAGGCAGGCTAAGCAGGGGACCTGGGTTTAAAAAGGAGCTCACTTCAGTTTGTGGTGCGCGTGTGAGGAGCTGGGAGCAAGAGGTACTAGGAGCTGAGAGTGAGAACGCTGGAGGACTGAGGAGTACAAGCATTATCTGACACCAGGAGGAAGGCCTATGGTGAGAATAAAGAAGGTGTTGGGAGGAGGCCATGGGGAAGTAGCCCAGGGAGTTGTAGCAGTCGCACCACTGTTCCAGGAAGCACCCTGGGCTGGAACCCGGAGTAGAGGGCGGGCCCGGATTCCCCCCAAACCTCCCAACTCCTGGTCAGACACAGGAGGAGTTGACCTGGACTGTGGGTTCATGAAAACGGCCAAACTGAGGGCTACCGTGAAGCTCCAAGGCAAGCATATCCGCCAATAAGCACAAGACCCACCAAGGTAGAGGAGGAACTTTGTCACAGTATTCTTTCTGTTGTGTAAAAATCAGCTGGACCACAACTGTTAACAATAACAATGCGTCTCTGTAATCATCTCAACCTCTCAGAATATAGAGGAGATGAAGAATTCATGACCTCACGGGAACTCATATTCTTAAGCGCATGATGGGCAAACTACTACTTGATTGCTGTCACAGGGTGGACTGGGCCTTTAAGAGGGAACTGCTCCAGCCTACCTCTGCGTGTTAACAGCATTGACGGGGTCCAATGGAGGTCAGGTGTTTCCCAATCAAGACCAGAGAGGAACAAGAAACAGGGAAAGATGCTTCAGAAACTTCAGGGCATGGGAAGGAACTGGGCGAGAAAGAGAGTTCCAAATACTGTGGACTGTGATGTTCTCAAGGTGCCCTGAAGGGGTGAAAACAGAGGCAGGGTGCTGCAGAATGACCTCTGGCCATGAGGGGCTCTCAAGAAATAGTCAACTCTGTTTAAGTCATTTATTGTGCCTTTAATAAGCATTTTACAGGCTGGCAAATTCTGGGCATGGAGAACAGTTTCTTGTCACCCATCACTGAAGTGCAGCTACCTCTGAGATGGAGCCTGGCAACTTTTAAATAGTTCTGAATGGTTCTGAAAGAGGATCTTGAAAGTATGGCAGGGTTAGTTCCTGGACGCATTATGGAGGACATTTTACCTGTCGTTGAACAAAGAGGTTCATAATATGGGGATGCTCTTGGCTGTGAACCATTGGTTAAATCGCAGGTAACATCAGTGGCTCAGACCATTTTCTGGTGGGGGATTTGTAATCTTTCTTTTTGGATAAGGATCTCACTATTGCATTTGATGCCTTTTGTGACATCAGGGCTCGATTATTGCAAAGCACTCTACAGGAGCTACAGTTAAATCCACCTTCCATTTTGAGAGAGATCACCAGTCCCAATGACATTTCCCATTTTAAGCATAGGCAATATCTCAGACATCTTTAAAAAAGGGGTAGATGGAACATTACCTTTCAAAGCACTCATTGTTTTGGAACTTAGGACTTGCCATGCTGGATAGATGTCAGAAGAGCTGGTTGAAACTTAGCAAATTTTGAGATCTCAGAGAAAAAATTGAAGTTTGTAATTTAATTTTAAAATAGGGAATATTTTCCACAAAATCTCTGTAGTTTTTTCCTCTGTTTTTCAATCACTCATAGAGCTAGTTGAAATTCTTGCAATGATTTTTTTTTCCACTTTGGACCTCTACCTGCTCATTACTTCATCTTCTGTAGTCTTGCCTCTTCTAGAGGCACGTTTATTACAGCAATGGATCAAGTGGAAATTCTGTCAGTATTTCAATGTAAACCCTGATTTTCATGGTTAAATTAAATCAGATCATGCTGAGACTTCGGGAGTTGCAGTTATCAGCTCCAGACATTTTATATAATTTTAAAAAGTTCAAAGCTATTTTAGAGTTCCCGAGTGAATATCTTTCTAGCTAATTCTTCACCAAAATAGTTTTAATGATTTTTTTTTTTAGGAAACTAGAAGCTCTCTGGTGAGTTGCAAACATTTTATTATTGACCATACATTATAGTTAATTTTTTTTAAAATACAAACAAGCTTTTTACAATAAGGGCTGCAGAAACCTTGTGGTGAAATAGGACACATTTAGGGCCCCAATCATGAAAAACATAAACACTTAATAGTTCCATTAAGTCCAATGGGACTACTCACATGTGCAAAATTACTTTTGTGCCTAAGAGTTTGCTGACTCAAGGTCTTAACAAGTAATATTTTAGTTATATTAAAAGTAATATAGCCACTAGTTTGTGGGAAAATTAAGGCAACCTCTATTGCAAAGGTCACAAAACAGAATACACAGAGCACAAATCTTTACGTATAGGCATCCTGCTGGCAGCAATTGAGGTGTAGTAGCCTGTTGTTATCTCTCAGTTGTATGTGTCATTTGATCCCTAGGGTTGCATGTCATGGATGGCGTTTGCCTTCTGAGATCCCTGTACCTTTCCTCCTGTACTTTATTAGTAATGGCTGAGGGTCCTCCTGCCCATTAAAAAATGGACGCACTACTTACCTGATTTTTCTCATATTTTCCTTATGAAAAAGGACATGGCTCCTGAAGAATTTAAGTGAGTGCTCTTATGTTTCATTACAAGGGGCTCCTCTTGTGAATAGATTTCCCCCCTTGCTTCTCACCTGAGTGCAACCCAAAGGAGAGTAGAGACCTAGCTGGAGAAAAGGGAATGCAAAGAGAGAATTGTATGATCTAAGCCCTCTTCCCTTTAAATATCCCTCTCCATTTTCATGTGCCTGTTGCACTTTAAGAACATAAGAACGGCCATACTGGGTCAGACCAAAGGTCCATCCAGCCCAGCATCCTGTTCTCTGACGGTGGCCAACGCCAGGTATCCCCGGAGGGAACAAACAGAACAGGTAATCATCAAGTGATCTATACCCTGTGGGCCATTTCCAGCTTCTGGCAAATAGAGGCTAGGGACACCATCCCTGCCCATCCTGGCTAATAGCCATTGATGGACCTATCCTCCATTAACTTATCTAGTTCTTTTTTTGAACCCTGTTATAGTCTTGGCCTTCACAACGTCCTCTGGCGAGGAATTCCACAGGTTGACTGTGCATTTGTGTGAAAAAATACTTCCTTTTGTTTGTTTTAAACCTGCTGCCTATTAATTTAATTTGGTGACCCCTAGTTCTTGTGTTATGAGAAGGAGTAAATAACACTTCCTTATTTACTTTCTCCACACCGGTCATGATTTTACAGACCTGTATCATATCCCCCCTTAGCTGTCTCTTTTCCAAGCTGAAAAGTCCCAATCTTATTAATCTCTCCTCATATGGAAGCCATTCCATACCCCTCATCATTTTTGTTGCCCTTTTCTGAGCCTTTTACAGTTCCAATATATCTTTTTTTGAGATGGGGCGACCGCATGGGTATGCAAGACATGGGTGTACTATGGATTTATATAGAGGCAATATGATATCTTCTGTTTTATTATCTTTCCGTTTCTTAATGATTCCCAACATTCTGTTTACTTTTTTGACTGCCACTGCACATTGGGTGAATGTTTTCAGAGAATTATCCACGGTGACTCCAAGATCTCTTTCTTGAGTGGTAACAGCTAATTTACACCCCATCGGTTTATAAGTATAGTTGGGATTATGTTTTCCAATGTGCATTACTTTGCATTTATCAACATTGAATTTTATCTGCCATTTTGTTGCCCAGTCACCCAGTTTTGAGAGATCCTTTTGGAGCTCTTCGCAGACTGCTTGGGACTTAACTATCTTGAGTAGTTTTGTATCATCTGCAAATTTTGCCACCTCACTGTTTACCCCCTTTTCCAGATAATTTATGAATATATTGAATAGGATTGGTACCAGTATAGACCCCTGGTGGACACCACTATTTACTTCTCTCCATTCTGAAAACTGACCATTTATTCCTACCTTTTCCCCCCTATCTTTTAATCAGTTACCAGTTCATGAAAGGACCTTCCCTTTTATCCCATGACAGCTTACTTTGCTTAAGAGTCTTTGGTGAGGGACCTTATCAAAGGTTTTCTGAAAATCTAAGTACACTAGATCCACTGGATCCCCCTTGTCCAAATGCTTGTTGACCCACTCAGAGAATTATAATAGATTGGTGAGGCATGATTTCCCTTTTACAAAAAACCATGGTGACTTCCCCAACAAATTATGTTTATCTATGTGTCTGACAATTTTGTTCTTTACTATAGTTTCAACCAGTTTGCCCGGTACTGAAGTCAGGCTTACTGGCCTGTAATTGCCAAGATCGCCTCTGGAGCTCTTTTAAAAATTGGTGTCACAATAACTATTCTCCAGTCATTTTGTTCAGAAGCCTTTTTAAATGATCAGTTACAAACTAAAATAAGTAGTCCTGCAATTTCACATTTGAGTTCCTTCAGAACTCTTGGGTGAATACCATCTGGTCCTGGTGACTTATTACTGTTTAGTTTATCCATTTGTTCCAAAACCTCCTCTACCTCTGCCAAAACCTTCTTTGTTTCATTTGCAGTTCTAGATGCTCAATCCTGGGAGATGATGAGCACTTTCAACTCCCACTTAAGTCACTGGGGCAAATCTTCATCAGGACAATTTACATGCACTGAGGCTTTGCCTCAGTTGGACTACTCTTATGCTTATGCCCACACTTAAGTGCTTTGCTGGATTAGTGCCAAAATGTCTAGCTTTAGTGCTAGACTATTTTTATTGAATTAAGTGTGTTGTTTTCCCTGGGCATTGGGGTAAATCCTTTAGATTCAATACAGTTAACGTAGTGCTGGAAAATTGTCATAAATCATACATGTACAGGTGACTGCTCATGTACTGAAGTCATGCATCTTGTGTTATTTTGGAGACTTTGTTATATAATTTAAGATTAAAGAGTGCAAAAATTATATTATGCAGTTAGTAAGCTTGCCAGCTTTGTTAAATTTTAGTAAAAAATTATTTCTGTGTAATGTACATTTGGCTTTCACAAAAAAAATTAAAAGGATTCACATGTAATGAAAGAAAAATAGGTTAAGAAGAGTATATCGGAATAAGAATAACTTTAAAAACCCACAGCATAATTTTTACAGCACCACTAAATATGTGGTTTCAGAGTAGCAGCCGTGTTAGTCTGTATCCGTAAAAAGAAAAGGAATACTTGTGACACCCCAGACTAACAAATTTATTTATGCTCTAATAAATTAGTTAGTCTCTAAGGTGCCACAAGTGTTCCTTTTCTTTTTACTAAATATGTGCTATAGCTCTGCTAAAGAGGACATTGTGAGTCATGTTCACATTCTGTACTTAATTTCTAGATTAAAAAAAGAAAAAGAAAGAATAGCCCTAGAAGACTAAATGTAATAGATTTATATAACCAGGAAAGACACAGATGGTGCATCTGTGAAACTGTGGTATGAATATTTCTGATTTCTGTACTTCTACATTTCTAAGGGCTCTGCCCATTGAAGTCAATAGTGGTTCTTTGGCTGATTTTGACAGGCACTGAGTCCAGCCATTTTGTTCTCAGAGTGCTGCAGCATGTTAGAGGGGCCATATGATACTGCTGTCTCATGAGACTTCACTTGGGTTCTTTCTTGTTTTCCTTATTTTAAATTAAGTCATTTTAGACTGAAAGTAGACAGTTGCTCTTGTGTATGGAAAAACATAACACCTTAATTCAAAATAACAGGCTTACCCATGCAAACTTTCCTCACATAGCTTGTCTCACTGATTGTCTGCATGAGTAAGGGATTACAGGCCTGAACCCCATGGTTGTATTTAAATATATTTTGTAACCCAGAGCTCAGAAGCTTAGAGGGATGGAACTCTCTGGTCCCTCCAGAGGGAAAAGCCAACCCTGGCCACTCTCATTTACACAAATGGTAACGTTGCTGTTCCACGGTTCCCCATACTGTGTTTTGTTTTATTTGGAATCTATGTTCTAATTGTACAAATGATAATAGATTGTTAATGTAACTGTACTTAAGAAAGGGAATAGGAATTGTGCAAGATATGCACCCCTTCTTTAATATACACGGCACACGTCCTGGGAAAATGCACATTCCTTTTATAGTTTAACCTTCATAACATTATAATAGCCATATTAATTTTACACAAGGTGTAACTGCCTCCCCTGGGCCCACAGAGTTTTCATGCACCCCACCAAAGCGACAGTCCATCCCCAGAGGCACCCCAAGGCTCAATGTTCCCATTATTATTCCCTTTTTCCTGTGCGCGCACACAAAATTCTCTTTTGCCTAACATCCCTTGCACTGCGATTACTCTCTTTTTACACAACTGTACCCCGATTATACTCTCATCTTGTACAACCAGAGACAGCCAGGGGCAGCCAAGTTAAGTTTTAATAGAAACCCCTTACATTTCTTTAGTGATTTTGATTACATTACCCAATAGTCAAACAATTTTGATCAGATTCTCTCTCCGCCTGCTGGCTGCAGCAGTCCCTTATAGACCATTTTTGTGGGGAAAAGGGCCCATTTCCCCTTAGAATAGCTGTAAAAGCTTCTGGGGACAGAAGCATAGTGGTGGTAGTAGCCACTCTACCTGACCCCCTTGGATAATTTAATTACCAAGCTTCCATCCAATGTGACAGCACAGACTTGCAAATACAGTTACATTTATATAGCTGGGTTTTATCATTAAACCAAAATCTTCCTTTTTGTAACACTACAACTGTTACTCTTTAACATCTTTACAACTGTTACCTTTTACCATTTTACAACTTCCAAATGTTTACTTTTCTTCAAATGCTGTATTATTAATTTTTGCAAAAGCTATTTGTAACTTTTTACTTTTTAAAAATTACTTACTGCTACATATAGTTCTTTAAGGTAGTGCAATTTGTCTGTAACAACTTAGCCACCAAGTACAAATATTGCCACACAGCTGCCTTAACCTGTGTCTTTACCTTGAGACTGTCCAAAAAGGCAGTAAAACATTTGTCTTCATAGTTGCCCACAGATCTTTTACTTCAAAAAATTCCAGTGGAATACAGCAAACCTGCGTTATACTTTGTTCAAAATAACCATAAACATTTTATGTAAGTATCCAAGGTACCCTTCATTAAAACTTCAGAAAAACAAAATTGTGGAAAGGCAGGGAGGAGTGGAGGGGGAAGAGGTGGAAAGAAACCAATTAAGCCTGTTAGGTCAGTTCAAAGTACAGGCTACCAGCAACAAATTAAGTAAACTGAGAAAAGGAAGAAGGAAAAGAAGAAAAGGATATAGTTAGCTTTGAGCCAAGAGTAGGCTCCCTGTGTTGAAACAGTTGGGAATCCTTACCCCCCAGGCCCCAGGTTTTTATCCTGGCTCTGAGAGAAGAGAGGAGGTCATTACCTGCTCCTGCAAACCCTGCCATTTTTTACTTTGAAACTTTTTTTCTTCACTTCCCCAGGACCAAGTCCCAGCTCCTGTCTCTAAAGGTAGTCTGTTAACTCTGCTTTTGACTGTAAACCCTGTTGTGCCAAATTGTTTTTAACCACCCCTAACTAATTTACATCCTTTCAGCAGCACCAAACTTGAAAGATTCCTGACAGTTTCCCATAATGCTGTCCTTACTTCAAACCTCTCACAAGTGGACTGAAGTGCCTCCTTTCCCTGGAAGGCATTCAGTCCCAATGGTCAGGGATCTTCTTCCACTACCCATATACCAAAGGCGGGTGGGCTTCTCAGCCACCTCCCATCCCTCTGGCTTCCGTAACACTCCATTTCTTTTTTAATCTCATCCCAGGTTGACCCCTGCACCTGGTATGGTCCCTGGTTCTTCCTTATTCATTTATTCAAAATTTATTTTACCCCGGCTTGCCAGAACCCACAACTACCATCACAAGAGTTTGCTATACCCACTCCAAGCAGCTGCTCTGACTTTTGGGGAGGGGGACTTACAGGCTGCCAAGCACCTATCTGATGCGATGCATCCGAGTCATGGTGCCAAGATGTTAGAGGGCTTATTCCTTCACTCGCTTACTTCCTTGGTCCTTTTTGCATGAACAGAGAGCAACAATACCCAAAGTCTGCAGGTGCAAACAATTTGATGTTTATTGGGGTGAACTTCCAGCAAGCAATAATTTCAGTTTTCTTCCTTAGTGTCCCCCTTCCCAGCTCTTTGCCTGTGTCCCTGTTCCCATTTCCCCCCCTTAGCAAAACATGATTTCAATTCACCACCCTCATTCCCTGTTCCCATTCCCCCCCCTTACTTTCTGATTGACTGCAGACTATATCGTAAAACTTGAGTTCTGCTTAGCTATACCTTAACCAATTATTTTACTGAAATTTAACTAACCAATTCTAACATATTGTAACATGATTATTTAACCAATTATATCCCGCTACCTTAATTGGTTTACACCCAACAAAATTAATTATACAGCAGACAAAAACAGTCACAAAACCAGACAGAGATTATACAGAAAAACAATAGGGAAATTGAGACTATAGTGATAAAACAACAAAGAAATAAGAATTTCACATCCCAGCTATTGATAAGTAAGTTCTTGCAGACAGCATGCTATTAAACTAAGTTTTCTTTTACGTCTTCTAGACTCTTCCCTTTCTCTGGAGGTGATAGGCATTATCAGGACAGGATTGTATTCCTGACAGCCCAATAGCAGCTTATTTCAGTGTGACTAGTTTTAAAATGTAAGGATGTGACCATACACTTCCCAGCTTATGGCTGCCTCTGCTGCTTAGCCAGAGGCCTTAGCCTAAGACTAGGGCCTCAGACTGTCACAGTAAGAGAAGGCCCTTACGCCAGCAGACAGTAATTTTAATTCTTTCTTTTATACCTCTGTAATTAGCTAAGTGACAAGAATACACCTAAATTCTTAAAGTATAGGCCTTTGCAAACAGACCTAAAAAACTATATCCTAACAATATGACCTGGAGTAAGTGTGTCACCCTGAGGTTACTGGTAGTGGACTCTGGTTTGGGAACTGATTCAAGTTCAATAAGAGAAGGTAGAGGCGTTCTGCCATAGAGATCCAGGAACAAGAACTCTGTCTTGCTCTGGGTTCCCCACCTGGATATTCTGAACCATGTGTGGAATGATTCTATGGGACTAGACAGGAGCAGGCTGAACCCGTGATGGTGCAGAGCTGACCTCACAGCAAGACCCAACTGGACTGGCTGTGTAGAGATGACTTAATAGGTAGGCCCAGCAGCATATGGAGTGAGGGCTAGCTCAGTGGTTTGAGCATTGGCCTGCTAAACCCAGGGTTGTGAGTTCAATCCTTGATGGGGTCATTTAGAGATCTGGGGCAAAAATTGGGCATTGGTCCTGCTTTGAGCAAGGGGTTGGACTAGATGACCTCCTGAGGTCCTTTCCAACCCTGATATTCTATGATTCTATAATAGAGCTGATGGCCCAGAACTGGAGCAGGTAGCCGCACACTGCAGTGGGACCACATGGTGTGCACATCTCTAGACTGGAACAGACAGGTGGATGAGAGCCACCAGCTTATGTCCCCTGACTACGACTGGAGCTAACTGGACCTGTGGCAAGGATTGTTCTGTGACTAAATCTGGACCAGATCATTAATATCTGGAGCTATAGGGTTGGCCATAATCCTGATACACTGACTGGGTTTTATACATTTATTGTATTTAATTATGTAAGTGGTGTTAGGGTTCTGTTTGTTTGCCTTCCTTGGACCACCTATTCCTGTTCTGCTGCTGAGTAAGGGAGTCTAAAAGGTTGCAGTTCTCATGCCAAAGAGCTGGAACAAGGTGTAAATTAAAGTAGCCTTCATTCTATTTTAACATGCACCTTCTGACACCTTTCTTTAGTGCCTCGGCAGTAGTAGGTTACACCAACTTAAACTTCCATACACATCACTAGATTAATGGTTAGTTGCTCCAAGGGAATCTAACTACATGTAGGAGGGTCGACATACACTACCTGATACATCAGCTCTGAATGTGATTGCCTCCCTCTGCCTGTCATGGAGTCCCCAGGGGTGCTTCTGCTGAGAGCCCTTGGATGTGCAGGCTGGAGGTGAGGTGTTTCCCATGGAGTGTTCTTAGCTGTGAAACTTGCTCTGCCTGCTCATCCCCCATAGCCTGGGTTTACTACCTTTCAGAATGACGCACAAGGCACACCTCTTTTGAGTCAAGCACTTGTTTGGCTAGTGACTGTCAGAGTTATTTATCGTAATTGGTTGGGATGGTGCAGAAGCCGGGGCTGTTTGTACTGCGTATGGTGAGCATTTAAAATGGAATCTGGTGTTATATTTAGTTTAGATGCCATAGTGATGCATGCATAAACATAAATAGATCAATACTGGTCTGATAGCAACTCATGTCTTCTACCAGCTCAACTTGCTGGGGTAGATTCAGTGCAAACATTCTTATGCTTAGGGAGACATCTGCTGTGCAAACTGCTAACTACAAGCAGGATTTTCTTACAGCACACCACACATTCCCTCTAGGTCCTGCTCACAAGCTGGTGGATCCCCCCAAATCCATGTGGATCTCATGCTGCTGCCACGGGTGCAGAAACATCTCTATGGAGGCCCTGTGTTGCTGCAGCATCTCTGGGTTCCCTGCAGCTCTGCCCCATTCCCTGGCAGCGCATCTTCATCCAGACCTATTCTAAGGAAAGTATAATATAGCAAGAGGCTGCATTAACCATTCCACCCCCACCATGGTAATACTCTGCTGCTCAGTCCATGTGCTCTTTGTTGCTTTCCCACTTGAAGAAAGCTTGCTGGGTGCCCTTCGCTGCATCTGAGGGATGTGGAGAATGCTACTGTGGAGGCAATTGACTGCCCCTTTACACATGGATAGGAGAGCCCCCTCCATACGTAGGGATCACAAGCACACAAATTGGCCCCATTATCCTCTACCATCCTGGTTGGAAGACAAAACCAGGGAAAACAGGAAGGTGATTTATAACACTTGTTGATTTATGAGCAGGTGCAAACCACTCTCTGTTGGTTCATGAGACTGTGATATTGGAAAGGTCTTGGCCAATTTCCAGCTAACATGGACTTCACTTCATTTTCAAGCTGCAACCTTATTGGCTCTGAAAGCTGCAGAAATTATTTGGGGTTTGTTTTTGCTATCTTGGACTTCAAAAAAGTCTTATAAAATAGGCTTTAGATCCCTTCCTGGCTAGCAGTAGTACCAGCTGGGTGGGTTTCCTTTTATAATCACAGAGGTTGGGACTCAGCAGACAATAGAAAGTCCCTTAAATGGTTACACTTCTACATGGGGAAATGTGGTAGGGAAAGATGCTTAAGATGTTATCCCTGCTGTATTTATTCACATGTCAAACACTATGGCCTAGATACCTTTCAGACTTGTATTCAAAGAAGGTTGGCCCAGTGATTAGGACAACTCAGGTTCAGGCTCCACCATAAACTTCCTTCTCTCTGTGCCTCAGTTCATTATCTGTAAATTAGGGATGATACCACTGCACTATGTCACAGGAGTATGGTGAGGCTAAAGGGAGGTGCTCAGAGACTGTGGTGAGCTCTTTGGATGGAGCTGTGTGAGCACAATTTTCTCACCTGAAGAAGACTTCTGTGTACGCTCGAAAGCTCGTCTCTTTCATCAGCAAAAGTTGGTCCAGTAAAAGCTATTACCTCACCCACCTTGTCTCTGAAATATCCTGGGACCAACAGGGCTACAAATATCATTTTCTCACACAGTTCTGTCAGTTGTTTGTATATGCAATTACCATGGTTGCACATACACTCATTGTTTATGTGCATGAACTCAGTATTTCTGCTATCGGGTATTGTAATTATACATACCAGTGATATGCACATTTTACCGTTATGAAAATGGGGCCCTAGAAGATTCTGAAGCCCCTGGAATCCCCCAGTTGGTACTTTAAAAATCAGACCTTGTAGCGCTCAGTTAGTTGTCACAACTGAAATGTGCAGAATTTTAACAATTCAGCTGAATGTGCAGGGCCCACTTCGGTTTCCATGGAAACTGACATCGGCTCACCAAACTCAAGGCAAAGTGTTGGCTGATTATCTGATGATAGAGCTGAGAATTTAAATATACAGTGATTATTCTGAAGCCCTTCACCTTCCTCTTGCTGAACCAATTTCCAGTCTTATCGCATTCAGCAAAGTAGATAAAACTCTGGAAGTTTTGAGTTGGGGCCTCAGTCTGCTATCCAGTCAGGTCTCCAGAAGTGAAAGACAGATTAGTGTCTTGGCCCTTATATTGTGCTAAGAAAATGGGGTAACTGTTCCAAAATCTAGCAAGTAGTAACTGGGTTAATTGAATATGGTACAAACCTGAGGATAATGATTTATTTGCTTTTTAAAATTCAAAAATTTTGGATCTGAATATCTTTGTTTGTAACCCATCCTTATAAATTCTAGGGCCAGATTCTGCTCTTGGTACATTGGTGTAATTTTGGAGTAACTCCACTTTTACCTAGCTTTATAGTGGTATAACTGAGAGAAGAGTTTGGTCCATAGAGTGCTCTGGGGAAAAAAAGCTAAACAGTTAGGGAGGGAGGTTTAGAACATGGCTTTAACCCGGCTTGATATCAAAGGCTTGGTCAACGCTGCAGAGTTGGGGGGCAGTGACCAGTGTTGCAGTAGGACTGGGCCAGCTCCATCAGGGGTGCTGGAGCAGCTGATCAATGGATACTCACAATCTCTGAAAATCCAGCTGTTATCTTTCAGTTAATGTATAGGATGCAGAATTTAAACCCTCATTGTTTAATTTGATCAAAAGCAGCTTATTGACATATGCCATGGATGTGGAAGAAAAATGCAAGAAATATTTAGTTTTGGCTGCTCCTTTTTTTTGATCCGTTTTAACCAGCTCTGGCCCTGAATTTCATCTGAAGTGTGTTTAAACATAGTCTCAAACTGAGATAAATGGTCAGTGGTTAGAGACATGTCTTGAGAATGGATTCCACTCTTTCCAAACAGGTACCGAGTATTCCTTGAGAACTGAATGAATACAAGTGACAATATTGAGTTGAATTGTGGGTGTCCTACACCAGCACTTAAACTCTAATAAAATACATGATCCATCTCGATCCCTCCTGGATGCTGGAGTAGCATGGGGAGGTGCATCGGAAATTAAAATGGCTACTACCTTATGAATTACCAGGTATAACCAACATGACAATCCACTAGATCAGTGGTTCTCCAACTCTTCGATAGTGTGAGCCCATGTTACAACAGAAAAAAACACTATGAGACCCCCTCCCCTTTAACCAAAAAGGAGGGGAAGTGGTTGTCACCCACCTGGACCTGACCAGGGCCCCTAGGTTGAGAACTCATGCAGTAGACTAGAGGAAGTGACACACTCAGGAAATAAAAGAAGAAAATCTTAATGTATAACGGAAGCAGTTACATTTTTACACCTGGGTTTATTCAGTGTATTAGCTGTGTTCCAGTTTGTGATGCTGTTTGCTTGATATCCAGGATGCTGTGCCATGCAATTTGATATAATGTCCTTTCAATGTGTTTCTTTCGTTATTCTTGTTTTATTAAAAAAAACAAGTTCCCTCAGTTGCATAAACTTCTTATCTGTGTATACTCTTGCTTATCATCTGACCTTAACTGCTCTCCTGCTTTCCACGCTCTGCTCTCGGTTTTGGATCAGTGAATTTCATCATTTTGCTGAACACTTTTTTTCACCAGGTCACTGATTTAAAAGGTTAACAAAATGAGTCCTGCTGATTCTTGCTACGTTGCACTACTTGCCTCACTCTGTCCTGAACTGCTCAATTACCCTTTGTCTTCAATTTCCAGGGCATTTACTGAACCCATAAATTAGCTTTTTTGTGCAGGAAGTGGTCTCATACCATGTCCAAAAATGTATCAATGGGTGTATTCCTTTTATTTATAGCCCAGTTTGTTAGGGTTATTCAAATCTTCTATTACTGATTTGCCTTTTGACAAGCCCTTTTCGATTTCTGCAAACAATCATCCTGGTGCTACAAAAGCACAGCCAGTATATTTGGATTTCCTGCCACCAATTTACTCCCTTAATTATCTGTACTTTCAAGTAATAATGATAGTTCCCTACCCAAACTTCCTGCAAGAGCTATCTCTGTTACTCCCAAACCTTCCATTCTCTTCAATTTGTCCTAAGCGATTAGCATTTCCCAATATTTTTCAGCATTGACTTTCACTTTCCTACCCTTTGTGTTTAAGCTCTGAAATTATTTGGCTTCTTTGTCACCCTTCTTGTATTGTTCTAAAGAAAATGAGAACAGATTATTTCCTGGGGTTTGCCTTCTTTTTTGCAATTCTTTTTTCTTGATACCATTTTTTATTTCTCTCAGTAATTGATCTCTTTCATGCATAGGCCAGTCCTTCACCCTATCCATTTACTTATTCCTTTTCAACTCAGAGTAGCCCAGTTCCCACTTTTCTTTACATGATGGATTCCACACCCCAACCAGTGCTTGGTCTGATCACTTTCGTGGGGCTCAGTCATACCACTGTAGAGGCTGTGGTGTACTGGGGACAGTGAGGAGGTGCACAGCTGAAGCAGTGGTGCTAGCAGGCATATATCCCCAGAGTTGTTTGGGGGTGGATGGAGTATATCACAGGTGTACATAGTTCTACCCCAGCAAAGTCCTGCCTATACCTTCCCCCCATGTCCCTTTCTCTAGGGCATCTAGTGCTGCCAATCCTTCCTCCCCTATTACCTGCAGGCAAATTCTGGCCAACTCCAGTGGAAGTGTGATGGGGTAGGGGGAAGAGAGAGGCTCCCTATATCCACTCTCCCCCACTCACCGTGCCTGGGTTAGCATGCCCCACAATGTATTATGTAGGAAATAAATGAATATCAAACATCATCAGCTATCTTCATGATCTGAACTTCCCTCCTCACATAGCAATTGCTGAGGGCAGCACTGTTCTCTGAGGCCACCATGGAGCAGCTCAGTCATGCAAACCAAATGCCTCCTTTCCAAGGAACTGTGCAACCTTTTGTGGGGTATGTTAACAGCCAGGAACTAGTCCTGTACCTTCTGGCAATTTTCCAAATTGATATTATCTCAGGAATAAGCAGTATTATTCTTGCTTATAATTAGAACAAAATAAGTAGAGCCACCTTGTTAAGACTGACTGAAGATAAGATTTTGGCATTAGCACACCTAACAGGAACACAAAGGACACCTTTTGTAATTCAAAGGTTCCACAGTTCACTTGTAAATACACCATCAAAGCCTTTCTTTTAAAAAAACAAACAAACACAAACAAACAAACAAAAAAACGGGGGTGGGGTGGGGGGGTGAAAGTACCTGCTAAGAGAACTTGCATTGACTAGATCACTTTTAAGGGTCCTTGTCCTCACCTTAGAGGATCCCAACTCCCTTTATCAATATTAATTCAGTTAGCATCACAGCCCACCTGCTCTGAGTTAGGTATGAGCCCATGTACCGGTGGAGGCACTGAAGATCAGAGAGGTGAACTGACTTGCCTAAGGAAACGCTGCAAATTGGTGTCAGAAACAAGAAGAGAACCCAGGAATCCTAATTCTGGATCCCCTCCCCTTCAGCCATTACACAATATTTCCCATACTCCAGGTATAACAAAGTGCTTATGAAAAGAGTGAGCAAAGCAGCAGGTGAGAAGATGGAGAACAGAGGGAAAGAAATGGAACAGAATTTGATTTTATGTAAATCTTTCAAAGTACTTAAGGGCTCTAGTACAGTAGTAAGTTAAATGCTAGTAGTGCAGTGAATTGGAAGGCGGCAAAGACAGCAGCGAGTATGCACTAAGCAGTGAGTTTGCTTTGAGCTTTGAACGGCAGAACCTGCTCTGAGGGGCACTGACAGCCAGCCCTGGTTTTAGCCTATTCTTTACTTTGTCTCTGAAGAATGCCAGTGGAAACTTCGCTGACTATCTAGGAAGAAATTAAAAATGGGCAAAAAGGACCTTATTTTAATGCCTCATCTGAAAGATGGCACCTCTCCTGGACTAGAAGACGTTAGTACTGTACTGCGCCATCAACAATGTGTCGGGAACATAGCACCTGTTAAGTCATGTAATGTCCTCACACAGTACCTTGTATCTGTTGTTAGTATCTGCAGGTTTCCACCAGTGCAACATCAGCTATTATGTTCCTGGTGAATACTGTTTGCTAAAATTGAGGTCCTTTTAATGTAGCAACGTAATAATTATGGAGTCTGGTTCACTGAGCAGGGTATTGGAGTAAGAATGTTTCCAATCTGTTGAACAAATAGGTTTTCTTTTAAGTACTAATATGCATTAGAGTAACAGCATTTCACCTGGTTCAGTCTCCTGGTAAACTGAATGCTGTACAGCTGTGAAAAAAGAGAAAAGCACTTTTTTGTCTTGAGCATTTCCATCTTTGAAACAAACAGCATTGAGATGGGAGTGAAAGCCAGACAAATTACAAAGGAGAGTGGATTTGGCAAACATCTGCACATAAAATAATCCCTCATAGGAATAACATACTGCATTTAAATGATTTGGCAATGCTCTCTACTGTAAGATATACACTCGTGTAATTCAAATATGCGAAGCCACTTTTATTGTGGATCAGGCTCTTTCCTTTTAAATTACACTATGAAGTACTCTTTAGCATTGGGCCAAATAAGTAGTTAATCTCTCTATTACCAGCAAAAATAAACCATTCATGCAGCACTTGGCTTTTAACTCATCATAAGAGAAAAGTTAAGGTCAGCAGTTAACGTAACCAAATGAAGCTGTGTTCTTCACACTGTGTAAGTTTTGACTGGCTTGTACAAAGGATGGAGGAGTCTGTGGCTCTCCCTGACGGTCTCCCAATATTCTTGAGGTGGCTGAAGGAAACAGGACCTGCAGCATATTCGACCGCAACTTGACTCAGAATCAGGAGGAGAGGGATTTTTGTCAGACAGAGGAGAAAAATCAAAGTCAGCTACCTGGAAAGAACATCAAAGAAGGGAGGTCACTTCCAAATCTAGGACTACTCTAGCAAGTGAAAAATCAGAAATGGAGCCAGAGTCAGTTTCTCTCTTAACAGGCCTATTATTTATATTGTGGTACTGTCCAAAATGTTAGTTGCTTTCTAAATATCTAGGAATGGACCTAGCAGTCCCCTCTCTCAGCACAAGAAAATATTGGACAATATTAATGGAAATTCAATTTTAAATGGATTTCCTACTAGAATTTGCACTGCAGCCTGAATCAAATAAGGACAAAGAGCCATGCCATGTGACTTAAATGACCGCTTACAAAGATCAAATTTCTAATAGTGAATTCATGCAACAAACTGCTGTGGAATGAACTACAGACCGAGAATAATTTGGTGAAACTATTCAGTGAATAATTTCAAATATAGCTGAGAAAATCACCTTCTGTTTGTGGGCAATCTGCAACCAGGAAAAAGAGAAACAACAACAAAAAAAGTGGTGGTGGGGGGGAATAGAAATTCATCCAGTGACTTGTTCTGAATTATTTGCCCAGCGCAAAGCAACACGACCCCTGTACCTCCACAAGATCCTTCTGTTGTGAGCTGCTTCGGAAGGTCGTGTATATAACAAATCCCAGCATCACTGAAATCAGGGCAATACATGGCAGGGCGAAGAAAGCCGGGTGAATACCTGGGGAAAGAGCACAAGGGAATGTGTCCAGTATAATATAATGCACTGAGATCAGGCCATTCTAGGTGAAGAAACTTCAAGACTGTGTAGAATGAAAGAGCAACATGCCCTTGGGCACAGCTTATTCTTCCCAAAACACTATTTTTTTAAAAAGCAAATTGCACAGCTGTATCTGAATAGTTTGGTGTATGCTAGATTGTTTTCAATTCTTTGAAACCAGCCTTCACTTTGCCAAATATACTTCCTCTTCCTCCCTCTGCAACCATGTAGCATTTTAAGCATACTTGTGACTACACAGGGGATACAAAGAGTCCTTGAAGCTGCTCTAAAGTAGGCATCTGAAGACTTCCCAAGCTCTTCCCTGAACCTGCCCTAAGTTACGCCAAGAGTTGAATCAGTCCTTTGCTGACCGAAAAAGTGCAGAAACAGGAGACAGAAAAGTGAAATAAAGTTTCCCTGGGTCTCTCCTCACCTCCAGGTGTGCAGAGCATTGAGCCCAGAGAAGTGGAGGAAAAGAGAATACACAGGCTAATCAGAAAATCCATATGCTAAGGCAGGGAGAGATTCCACCGAGTAAGCCTGCTTTGTAAATATATTCTACCTATTCTGTCCCCTAGTGCATGAAGTAAAGCAGATGATATCAGAACAAACCTCACATGTGGCTGGTAAATCTTCTTAACGTGGTTGCCTGGATTCTGAACAGACCATGGGATTCTGCACCTTTAACCTCTAGGCCCCTGGTTCAAATCCAGCCTAAATTTTGTAGCAACCAAAAGTAATTCCCATCTGCTAGCTGTCCGGCAGCTTCAGTGAAATGAGGCGGTGGTCTAAGTCACAGGTCTATTCGACAGGTGCTCGCATCATTACAGCTGGCACTTTTGCTGGCTAGCTCAGGCCAGTGACTGAGGACCAGAATGGGGCCAGCCCTTATGAGAGAACAGGGTGGTGGCGTGGGAGGTTGTAAAGGTCCTTTTCTTCTCCCCTTGCATGGTCTGCACAAAGGCCAGGTGCATAGACAGCTCCTCAGTGTTTGTGTGTATGTTCTTGAGGTGAGCAGGAAAGAGGTGTGGCCAGGGCCCCTTTCACAAGCTTGGGGGATGGGTTGGCTTTGCAGCCCCCAGTGTGAGTCAGTGTCTTAAGGGCGATGGAAATTGAACTACCCTCTTACCCCTTCTCCTGAGAATTTTTAGGCATTCTCTCATCATTGCTCCAGCAGGCTGTCCTGGCCATGCTCTCTTCCCCACAGGGCACTGATCATTTGCTCAGTGCTGACCCCTTACAGATCTCTGAAAACTGGTTTCAGTTCTGGTTGCCCTGTCGCAAAAAGTGTATAACAGAGATTGAATGCATTTTGTACACAAGTCAGTTATCCTATGGAACTCACAAGGTACCACTGAGACTTAGTAGAATTTTAAAAAGGAGTTGAACATCAGTGTTCTGAGAGGAGATTTAAACACAAAAAAAGAACATATAACCTCCATGCTTCAGGGCATAAGCCAACTTCTAGGGCATAAACCAATTTAGGAAGAAACCATCTCTGGGCTGGTTATTCCATAATTGTCCACTAAGAAGCTTTTTGCACTGTCCTCTGAAGTTTTTGCTAGTGGCTACTGTCAAAGGCACATCTAATCTGAGCCAATACGGCAGTTCCTCTGTATCTCGAGTCTCACCTGTTGGCCACACTTTAATCGCATGGTACGTCTGCAACATGTTCACATCATTCTCCACTCTCACGCTGAGACAGTATTGTCCTGCATTACGAAAGATATGGCTCAAATTGTAGGAGGAGCCATTAATCACCACTAGATGGCACTTTTCCCCTTCAAGTGGAATACATTCAGCCTTTATGAGCCAACATAAGGTGAGTGGAGGGCTGAAATGACAAGGACAAAATTCAGCAGAGGCTTGTAAAAATTATTTGAAATAGGAATGCATGAATCATATAGATTAAATAGCACAGGAACTTTGAAAACATTGACGGTTGGTGTAAGTAGTAATATTACACTGAACTAATGCTATGACTAAGTAACTGTACACACATTTATCTACTGAACACTTAACATTTACATAGCCATGGATATTTTATATAGATCTGACCGCCAAATGCCTGACAGGCTAGTGGGGCAGACAGCTTTGTGTACACAACATGAATGACAGTTTCTGATTGCCTAGGCAAGAGCAGCAGGACTCACACACATCGCATCACAATTCAGCACTTACAATTGTAATGGCTCAGCCTACCTTTTGTTGGGAATAATGGACCAAAGTCTCAAGAGGCACAAATCAGTGTTCCTCCCTCGACTTCAGTGGAAAGATACTGATTTACACCATTTGAAAATGTCCTATTACTCACAATGACTTTTTCCCAGTTCTGTTAATACATTAACGAATCCTCATTTCTGCAATAACATGAATTATTCTTATGCCAAAACGTTGCGGGGAGTGGGGGGTGGGGATGAGGGAACGGGGGATGAACAGGGGCTGATGGAATAATTTTCAGCCTATGGGTTTTTGGCAAACATTGACTATTTGTCTTTTGTGCTGTGACACTGATCACCCAAATCATGTGGTATTGTTTTTGTGATGCTGGTAGACCAGGTGCCAGTTTTTGCCAAGTCTGTAGGCATCAGCTGAGCACTGACAGATTCAGAGCTGGAGACCAGACGTAGCTCACCTGTATGTTAGTGTTGTTGAAGACAGGTGTTAGACTTGTAAGGATGGGTTTAGTGTTTAGATTCTATAAAATGCTTGTAAGTTACTGCATGCATTAATGCAACTTGCAGTGTCTGCATCCCATGCTATAAAGGTAATCTATAAGTTTTGCTTTATAATTGTAAAGATGCCAGCTCTGAACTTGTAAACTCAGACAGGAGGAGTGATTCCCCTCCCACTCATGAAGGAGAACTATCAAGACTAAGGCTGTGAAAAAACACCCCCCTGAGCAACAAAAGTTTTAGTGCTGAAAAGCACCAGTATAGACAGCGTGATAAAGCTACCACTTCATTTGGGGTAGTAAAAATCAGAGATCTCCAAGGTCAACCTGGTTTAGCCCTAACAGACATTCAGTGGACAGATTACTACATCTCTGTCATCTTTGGAAACCACAGACTGTAACTCATTTATGTCTACATGTTGCCTGCTTTAACCTGTAAATAACTCATTTCTTTTTCTTACTTAATAAATCCTTAGTTAGTTTACTATAGGATTGGCTACAAATGTTGTCTTTGGTGTGAGCTCTGAGGTAGAAATTGACCTGGGGTAAGTGATTGATCACTTGCAACTGGGAGCAACTTGAATATTTTGTGACCTTTGGTGTAAGTGACCATTTATCCCTAAGTCCAGCTTGCCTGGGTGGCAAGATAGACTGGAGTGCCCAAGGGGCCTGCCTGTGTCTTCATGGTAAGACTGGTATAGTACTTCAGGAGTTCACATTTGTTACTAGATTGGTGAAATCTAATTATAGAACATACCACAAGTTTGGGGTGTCTGCCCTGCTTTTTGACAGTCTGCCCTGAGGCTGGCACTCATGATTGTGAATCATTCCACACAGAGTGACAGTTTTTGCTTGGTTGACTGTAAATTTTGAGACCGGATAATAAGTAAACTTCTGTTACTATTTTTTTGGATGAATAATCATTTGGGCTAAAATCTGTGAATTCACAAATGTTTTCCTGAATACCGGGTAGCTGTCTGAATGGACATGAATAATATGATACTATTATTAATAGAAAACTAAACTTTGATTCCTTTATTTCTTTATGAAAATTTGTTATGATCAGGTTGTTTTGTTTGTTTGTAAGTCAGTTCCACTTACCATTATGAAATGCTGTAAACATCTAAGAAATGTATTTTAAAAATTGAAAACCATTAGGACTCCTAAAGTATTTGGTGTTGGCCACATTCAGAGATGGGATACTGGACTAGAGTGACCTTGGGTGTGATCCAGTCTGGAAATTCCTATGTTCCTAACTTTTAGTCATAATTCAACCCTAGCAATGAGGTCAGAGAATAGAATTCATATGTAAACATCCTGCACACAAACAGAAGTGGATGTCTATTATCATTTTCATCACTTTCATGGTATGCTACATAATTAGCCTTTCCTTGATCATCATCATCATCACATTCCACAGCCAAGACTGAAAAGGAATCCCCTCTAGATACTGGAGGGGAAAAACTTGTTCCACAGCCTGAAGATATACCTTGGGGTCCATTCCTGCATTCCTTCTTATCCAAAACACCCATTCATTTTGGAAGCTTTGGGTCCTTTGGCCTGTTTGGTTTTATCGGAGCTTACAAACTAAGCAGGACCCAGAAGCACTCTGATAGGAAACCTTCAAAGGAAACCCAAGATGCTGCAAGAAGTGGTGCTGGCGATGCATAATAGGTGCATGTCTCCTTGAACAATGCGCCGGGGTACTGCCTTTTGGATTAAATGCGAAACTGAGGTCCTAACTGTCTGTGGCGATTAACGATCTCATGTGGTTTTTAACAAAAGTAGGAGTATTAATCGTAGAGCCCAGGCCAAATTGCACCTTGCTGGATTGCATTCTGCATACCTAGATGCTCCTGCAGTTTTATCTAGACAGAAACTGTCTTCATGTCACATAGGAAGTGAAAACTCTTACTGTCTCCAGATAAAACTGCAGGAGCAGCTAGGTATATAGAATGTAATCAGGTTCCAATCCTTTGTGCTCCAATCCTTTGAGGTGCTGAGTGCCCTCAACCACCACTGACTTGCACGGGATGGTTAGCACCTCACAGGATTAGGTCCTTTAACACCTGCTTCATTCCACCCCTCATGTATCTGGATTTCAGGGGCAAGTGAAAGGATCTTCACAAGGGTACATAGGAACTTTAGGAATAGTTGGCATGAAAGGTGCTGGAAAGGTAAAACGGTATTATAAAAAATGTGTGTCTCTATTTTTCATCCCTTCCTCAACTAAGGCAAGCAGAAATGGACTTCATTCCCAGAGGTCAGAAAATGTTATTTTTCTTGTTCCATGGACAATAAGAGAGGTCAATGTCTGTGATTCTGTGACACACCCAGGGTTTTCATGTGTGTTCTCTGCTCATAAAAAGACCATACAAGAGCAACAGATGAGCTCAACACAACTATTTGGATTAAAGGCTTGGCAAAGGTAATAAAGCTTGTAAATCACAGCATCGTCTTAAAGCAATGTCAGAAAGCTCTTTATTTGCTAGAAATACATCAACGTACACCACCATTTCCACAATGTTTTGGCCATACAGCTTTTTGCTGTGTTTTGCTTGTGCTCTTTATTTACATTTTTCAGACCTTTGCGCTACATGGTTCTGCAGAGGCTCATCTGCTGCTCTCTGGACTTCAATTCTGATGATAAACTTAGCCTTTCTTGATCCTTTTTATCAACATCCACTCCTCCAACCCTGCAGCACATTCATTGCTGAGTGAAGAAGTCAGTTTGTGCGTGGCTCACTTTGAATTCTGCTTCTGTCATAAAAATCCCATCCCTCAGGCCAGATTTTAACTAGACCAGTTTATTTATCATTCAGTGCTGCTTTATATCACCCATATTCTTTTGAACATGTTGGTGCTATTTCTTCCACTAGAGTTTAAAGTTTGATTGGGTTGTTCATTCTAAAACCCGGTTTCAGGGGTCTAAAATTCACCTACCAAACAATTTTTACAATTTATGTTAATTTACACGCAATGTAGGCCCTGCACCTGAAAATGTGTAAGCCCATGAATAGCTCAAGAGCAGTCCTGCTTGATTCAACAGAGGATGACTTATGTGCAGGCAAATTACCAGTGATGTCCTGGTGTCACAAAGTTTGGGCACCTGGCAGGAGCCTTACATACACCTGTACTCGTGCTACTGTCCTCCATTTGCAATGCACACAGCAAGGCTGTATCAACCCAGCCAGCTCTCACAGGCAGGCCTGGCAAGCCTCACTCACTGGGAGGAAGACTTATTGCTGTGGGATAAATTTTAAGCCAGCGTTTGTTCAGTATCTCTCTCTGCTGATGAAGGATTTTGTTACGTGTTTCAACAAGACATTTCAAAACTCCTTCCCTATCTGAAAAGACCTTCTTCACTCAGACTGTCACACAGCTTGACAGAGCATCTGCAAGGCTAAACTTGTGTGTGCCACTCTCGTGTTCCTATAGCCTTGAACCTTTAGTCCCAATGCACCACTAAATGCACCAAAGTGGTGCATTGGGAAGAGGGCCGAGACCAACCTCTGCACTGTAATCTTTCTCTCCCCCCCAGAACCAGCTGTCTTTGGCTAACTTCTTCACTACTATCCAGTACTTTCGCATGCAGATGACATTTTCACTCCTCCCCTTCTGGGTCTACTGCCGCTCAGACTCTTCTTGCCTGCTGCTGTTACCTGGCTGAAACAGCATCCTAAACTTACCACCCCCTAGTGTCAGCCCTGGTATGTCTATTGGTTAGTGTGCCCTACATGCGGTGTGCAGGTTTCTTAGTGATAGGGATCAACGAGAAAGAAAAGTCCAGAGCACAGTTTAAAAAGCCCCTTATTTTCCTTCCTTTTTTCTGCTCTCTGTTTCTCTTCTTATTGTCCTCTTTGATCTTCATTAACATTTGTGTTGTGTGTAAAGCACTTGGGGATTCGCTGCAGAGAAGTGCAGTTTATTAATATTCTACATTCCTGCAACCTATTGCAGTATGAGAGATTTTTAGAGTCACGAACAAGTAATGTGCAGTAATAACTTGTTCATAGAAAATATATCTTTCTAGGGATCAGTTCTGTAGCATGCACCCTGGGGAAATCAGAAGGAAAAAAACAACAATTTTTTTATAGCAAGGGATATTTGTGTGTTACTTACCTGCCATTGATATGTAGAGATAAACTTAAGTTTTCCATTACACGAGTCTCTCTGGAGCCTATGACATTTATACTTTTAACACCATCTGGAACGAACAGTGTGACAAAGTCATGAAACTGTGGCTTTAAAATCAAAAACAATTTCTTGTTTTACCATGAAAGTTTAATTTTTATGCACTTTTCTATGCTTTCTTATTTTAGTCACATCAGAGATATTTATTTATTATTATTATTTCTTTTGCTAATAAATAGAATAGCTTCAGGTCAACTGGTATGTTTTGTCAGTTATCTTTAAAAATTACAATTGATCATTTTTATTTTTAGGCTTGGAAAGATTAGATTTCTATCAGTAAATGTTGATTATACCATATACACATAAACCGACAGAAAATTTCCATCAATGATAATTAAAATTTACAGATAGGCAAAGTAAGAAAAGTGCTGCCTGAAAAAATATTAGAGTTTGATTTTAGGATATTTACTTTGTATATTTAGACAATGTGATGTTGACAATTTGTGTTTTAACCGTTACAAGCATTAGGTTTTTGAATCTCAACATCTACTGTCATTAAATAATTATGGTCCGACCCCACCATTGTCTGTACCTCCCCCCAATAATTTCCTGCATCTGTGAAAATGTAAATCTTTGAAATCTAAAAAAAATGCTTAACAATAAACATTGATATTATCTGCTGAAATTATCAAAAAATAAAAATAGAATTCTGCCAAGCCTAATTTCATGCATTTATGAATTGCCCTTTGCTATGGCCTCTGGGTGCCAAAGCAAACATAAACTAGCCTCATGTAGAGCTAATCAATATAATTAATGTAAATAGAGCCATTACACAATTTTTAAAATAATGATTACAAATACAAATTATTTTTGTAAGGTTTAAATTTTGCATATTTTTTTTAGCACAAAACGTATTTGAAAATTTTCATTTACTAAAAACCAGGTTTTTGATACATGAAAATCTTTAATAATGGTTATGATTAAAAATTGCAGATTAGAAACCTTATAAATAATTTAATTAAAAATGAAAGATTTAGAAAATGACAAGTTTTTCACTGAGTGTTTTCTTTTAAAAAGGGCTGTTTTGATAATAATAAAACTGGTCATTTGAAGAAAAACCTGAAAAGCTCTGTTAATAAACTATAGGTCTGATACAATGCTTTATAAAAGATCTCCATATTCTGTTTAATTATCATGCTCAATTTATGGTCTAGACTAGGGATCGGTTTGCCATCCCCGGCCAATAGGGGCTGCGGGAAGTGGCTGCCAGCACATCCCTTGGCCCGTGCCGCTTCCTGCAGCCCCTATTGACTGGGGACGGTGAACTGCGGCCAGTCGGAGCTGTGATCGGCCGAACCTGCGGACGCTGCAGGTAAACAAACCGTCCCGGCCCGCCAGTGGATTTCCCTGACGGGCCGCATGCCAAAGGTTGCCGATCCCTGGTCTAGACACTACATTATACTACAGCTTGTGCAACAATACAGGAAGTTCTATTTTGTGCATCCAACACCATTTATAATTACCCAGCAACTCCAACTCGGTGATGAAATCTCCCATTTTCTGCACAATCTTTCTTTCATGTGTAGCACTCTCAATTTGCTCCCATTCAGCTACAACTTTGAGATGTACCTTGCAATTCCCTGCCGTAGAATAATTATAGTAGACAAAGGGTTCTTCAGTTACCAGCTGAGTTCTATGGGTAGCATGAAAAGATTTAGAATCAGCATCACCTCTGTTTAGAAACTGTTTGCATCAGACATTTTAGATACATGAAGGTCTGAGTCTTTGTTACACTAATAAAAATCAGGACTAACTCCCCAGAAGTTCATGGAGTTATACTTATGTCAAACTGGTGAAAGTGATATCAGAATTAGGTCCACCAGTATGTTTTTCTTACTTTGTTTAAGTTTTTCAAGGAAAACAATGGCACAATCATCCCTAAATATCATTAATGGGTCAGAATTTGAAAGGGTGATAATGATCTAATATTTCTTTTATTACAGTCATTAAAGCAGGGGTGCCACCAGAAAACTAAATTTTTTAGTAAAAGAATATGGGCCACTATTTACAAAAATCAAACCTGAAATGTACGCTCACACACATTCATGCCAGAAGTGCTTATGCACTCATCCAATCAGAGAATAGAAACAGTACCATGTGACTATCTAAGGTATTTATAGATGACCAGTCATTGTCATATCTAGTTACTGTTCAATAACAACCAAGGAAAAGAATACAATTGAATGTTCAAATTTATTTAAAATGAGAAAATTTCAATCTGCTCATGGAGATTCTGTAAGCAGAAAAATATGCTCAAGTCATTAACTATATTATTTACTATGAATTATTCGTTCAGCTCTATGTATTTGCACTAGCATACCCTCTCTAACTAAACATGGACTTTAACCTAAAAACACCCCTGCGTTTTGGGGAAGCTCAGCATACATGAGCACCTGAGCATCACAATGAAACTTGGAGACAGATCCTCGGCCAAAGCTTATTTTTAACTGTTTGTGAGCTTCTAGACTCTCTGAAGATTGTGAGTGTAGGAGTGTGTTACACATCCTTACCAGAAGCATCCGGAGCCTTTGCATAAATAAACAAACAACTGGACATACCCATCTCCGAAATCCCAGTTGTAGATGAATGATGCTGACTTGAAATAATTACTCGGATCATGCAGAAAGAAAGAAATCAGGGTCAGAGTGTCTGTGGCAGAACTCGAACCTTGTTTGACAAATGTTCTGTTGTCTTCTATTTGTGCAATGGTAAGATTCCCTACTATAAACTCTGCAGGAGAAGATGATAAAGGAAGAACAATGAGACTATATTTCACTTTCATAGCATTACTTACAAATCTCAAAGCCCTGTTTAAACATTAATTATTTTAATCTCTCAACATCCCTGTGAGGGTGGGTAAGCATTTTTATATCTATTTCACAGATTGGTAAATTTAGGTAAAGAGATTACATGATTTACGCAAGGTCACACAGCCTGCAATACAATCCAAGGGGGAAAATCTTGGCCCCATATAAGTCCAGAAAAGTTTTGCCATTGACTTTAATGGGACAATGATTTCACTACAGAAGTCCTGACTCCCTGTCTCTTGACCTAACCAATACACACTCTCTCTAAAACAAAGTATAGGAAAAGAAAATTTTAACTATTGTGAATGACTGACATGCTATACACAATCCCATAATGATTTAAAATACAGTTATACAATGTCAAGTGATTCCGTGCAAACAGCATAGTGAAGTTCGAAATATCATGTCTCTCAGTGCTAATATCCTCATATTTGCTTGGTTTATAGGCTGAAAGATGTTCTAGGGCTATTTATACTGCATTTAAAAACCTGCCGCTGGCCTGTGCAAGCTGACTCATGCTGATAGGGCTCAGATTTGCGAAGCTGTTTAATTTCAGTGTAGACATTCGGGCTCGGACAGTGGCCTGAGCTCTGGGACCCTCCTAGGGTTGCCAATTTTGGTTGGATGTATTCATCACATGACATAATCTTTAATGAAAGATTAATCTTTATATCCTGGAGACTCCCGGCCAATCCTGGAGGGTTGGCAACCCTACTCCCACCTCACAGGGTCCTAGAGCTTGGCTCCCGCCTGAGCCCACATGTCTGCACTGCCATTAAGCAGTCCTGTGAACCTGAGTCATCTGGCATGGGCCAGCCACGGGTTTTTAACTGCAGTGCAACCTGTGATATAAGAAATTGGGCTGGAATCTCTCTAGATCATGCATAATCATGATGATCATATTCCAAGGGATAAGCTCATGATAGATAACGAGACAGATTAGACAGATCACCTGTAACATATTTTGCTATCCAGTGGCAGATTAGCCATTGGGACAATCGGGCAGTGTCCAGGGGCCCCGGCCAATTGGGGCGCTCCTAGGCTCCATGAACCCAGCGCTCTGAGAGGGGTTGGTATGTAGGGGCTTGCCCTGCTACCCCCACCCGCCTGGCACTCCTGTCAGGGAGCGGGGTTTGGGCCCCCACTTGCTCTGGCCCTAATCTGCCTCTGCTGCTATCTTGTTAACAATTCTCTTGATCGGCAAACAAAGTTAGAATGAAACTCACTCTTCCAGACTGGGACTGACTCTGCAGAACTAACCGGAGACAAAACTAATACAGACTTATTTTTTATTCTGGAGCTTTTCCTTGGGCTCTACAAAGCCAGTGCCTGAGGGCCTGCTTGCTTGGGGAAACTAGCAAGGTAAAGGCGAATCTTAGCTTTCATAGGTAAAAAAGTTTCTCCTCCTTTTCCTTGTGAAGATAGCCTTGAAAACATAAGCCAATGGAACCTGAGGACCGAGGTTGAAAGGAATAAGCAGATGGGCTCTGCTTTGGCAGTAAGAGAAAGGAGAGGACCGAAAGATCCTGTGCACGCATTCCAACGCATCGTGTAAGATGGCTTGGTTAAGTTTGAGGTATTTCTCAAAGAATGATCTCACTAACCCTCCCCAAAATGTTGTTCCCTGTGGCTAGTACTATGATCCTGATGGATGAGAATCGGTTATGTTTAGGGATGATGGAGAAAATCCTTTCACAGGCCCACCCAACAATCCTGAGGAGGGGTCCACTGGACAGTAAAATCAGATCATGTGACTCTAAATAGACACATGATCAGGTCTGTTGAGCGTGTAAGCTCTTTAGGGCAGGGACGTCGTCTGTTCTGTTTGTACGCTGCCTTGCATAATGGTCCATGACTGAGCTCTTGGGTGCTATGATAATCAGGGGTGAAAGTGGGCCAGTACGGTGTACCGGTAAAAAGTGGCTGCCGGTACTGGCCTGTACACAGCCGACGTTAAAGCTTAAGGACCCTGCTTAAAGCGCTGCTGCCTCAGCGCTTTAACATCGTTGCCCCTCCCCTCTCACCCCCGGGCTGCTGATGGTGGGGGCCAAAAGGAGCAGCTGCTGCGGGGCTGGCGATTTAAAAGGGCCCGGGGCTCTGGCTGCCGCTGCTGTAGCCCCAGGCCCTTAAAATCGCCGCTGGAACCCTGGGCGGTGTGGGCCAGACAGCGCGGAAGGGCTGGCTGGGGGACGCTGACCCGGGCCCCGCTCCTTCCGCCCGAGGCCCCGCCCCTTCCAGGGGCCTGGAGCCAGCCCCCATACCGGTAAGTGTTGAATGTTACTTTCACCCCTGACGATAATACAAATAATAACAGAAGTGATATTTTACATAGTCTCACTTGAGACTGTAGCCACGCCTTCAACTGTGATCCAGTGATAGTTATTCAAAATACTTTTATACAAAGTATAATAGCTCAACCACGCCAATGGCCTCATGTTATTCCTGCTTCAATCATGACTTGTGCATAACTTGGATGTGACTGATAAAAGGGGAAACTTGTAGATTGCTGCTGCTGGAGGTCAGCTGAAGTTTGGAACTAGATATGCTGAGCCAGTGTCACAGCAACAATCTGAATCTTCAGGAATCTAGATTTCACAGAATAAAAATGGCCGATCCATACCGGGCTCACTCTAGCTTTTGTGAGCTACAACTAGCAGAAACATGTGAAGTACAACTGCTCAAACATGAGGTTTCTAGCATGGTTTCCTTGAGCAGTGGGCACAGGGATTTTTTTTGTAAGGGAGCATGTTACTGATTTTCTGTCTTAGGTAGTATACAGCATGGTCTGGTGACCACAGCTCATGGCAAAAAATCTCTCTGTCCACCAGTCAAAGAAACTGTTCTAGAGCCCTGCTAGTAGAAGCCATGTTAAACATGGGTGTAGCTAGCACCATTCTGAATCCCAGAATACACAGCGCCTATCTCAGTGGAATGTGTGAAGACTTGAACAAACTGTTCTAAAGATATTTTACCTGTAATGTGAAGCATTGTGACGCTTTTGGCGATGGGCTGACATAACCAACAGTGTGTCTCAGTTGCCCAGACAGAAATGGGAAAGTCTCCAGAAAATTCACCAGTCACTGTAATCGTAGAGTTAAATCGCTGCTCTGATTTCTCAATCAAAGTCAGAGGGGTGAAAATCCAGTTAAAATGATAGGACTTTAGGTCACTAATGAATGCAACATCATCAGTCTTCATACTCAAGCTGGCCTGAATTGTAGCTTGAGCTCCCGTTGTGATGGGACCATTGTTGTTGATTTTCAGAACATACTGCACTGTAAAATCAGAAAACAAAAGTCGTTGTGTTTTTTATATATATATTCTCCCTCTGATCAAACATGTGAAAAAAGTATTAACATGCTGTAATTATGTGGTTCTAGTGCCCGATGGCACTAAACACAGTCAGGTCTCTGACCAGGCTCTGCACCTTGGTATTTAAAAATATATGTATAAACATGATTCTCCTCTCTCGCTCCATGACTAGTTACATGTTATTTAGAATTAAAATAATTAGCAATGAAAAACAAAAATTTTCATAGGAATGGGTCCTGGAAATGTTAAAAAATAGAGAGGGGCCCAAACCAAACTGCTAGATCAGAATACTCACAAAACTTTGGGGAAGTTTAGATCCAGATTTGGACCTTGCAGTTGGTTAAATAAAAGTGTATACACAGAAAAGGGGCCAAACGTATCTGTGAAGTAATAAAGCCTCCCCGGCTTTGTTTGACTTCTGAGATGTTAAAACAAATCCTTCCTGATAAGGGTCTGTTCCAAGATGTGCAAACTCCTTCCATTTTAGGATTATTTCTCTCTTTCTATGTCACCATGTACAAGCCTGAACACACTTTTTACACCAACTTTGTATGGTGGGGAGAAATAAACCTTTGTGTAGTTAAGAAAAAGATTCTGTGCAGAGGAAAATGCAGGCTTCAGAGATCAGCTGGGCCAAGCTCCCTTAAAGTAGTTTGTAATTTTAAAATATAGGGGCAAATTTAGTCCTGGTGGAAGCAGGCACAAACTTGGTCCAGATTTTTAAAGGTACTTGGGCGCCTAAAAATGCAGATAGGTGCCTAGAAGGAGTTTCAAAAGTGCCTACGTGGCTGACTCCCGCTGAAATCAATTGGAATTAGGCACCTAGGTGATTAGGAAAATTCCACTAGTTGCCTAAGTACCTCTGTACCTGCATTATAATTGTTGGTGTTTCAGCTTCTTATCACCAGGGCAGAATTTGTCTTATGGAAATGGGTGTGATGATTTGGTCTGGGGAAGTAATTACAGAGCCAGTCTCTGAATTTGAAACAAGACCAGTTTTACTTTAAGCCTATAAAAATAACAAGCATTATTCCATTGTGGCTTTTTCCGTGCAAGCCAAAAACTGAAGCATGCATGTTATATGGACATGCCAACTCTCACAAGTTTATTGTGAGAGAGGCGATCGCTACGTCAAATGAAGCCTCGCTCATGACCTTGTGATAGAACTCTCAAATCTCAGGATTGTTTTTCTACCCTGGCTGGGTGGGGCTCATTTTCAGCCTTGGGTGGCTGTTCCCCTAGCATTCTGGAAAGTGGGAGAGGGGACCCTACTGCAGCCCCCAGAGGCCTGGGAAGGGGGAAGAGGAGCAGAGGTGAGACTAGGAGGGCTACTATGGCCAGAGGGCAGCAGGAGGGCTGAAGTGAGGGGTGGTACGGTGGAGGTCTGTATTGATGGTAGGTTCTGAGCATATGGGGTGAGTGCTGGGAGGCTGAACTGAGGGTGCTGGGGGTCAATGGGGAAGGGGGCTGAACTGATGGGGTGGTGATAATGAGGACTGGGGAAGTGAACTGAGGGGGACTGAATTGTGGGGGTTGGGTGGGGAGAGAACCGATGGAGGACTGGGGGCGGGATTAAGTACTGGGTAGGTGATGGGCAGATGTGGGGGTGAGAGCTCCTGCAATAGGGGCCAAAATCACCTTATCCAGCACAGGTGGGAGAGTGGGCAATTGTTAAATGCACACACCCTGGGGATGGGCAAGGGGAGTTCAAAAACCAAGAGACTGACCTAAACAACACAATACCATCTTCTTTAAAATGTCACAATTTTGGTGGCCAATCTCATGATTTTTGAGGGTCCAACTCATAATTTTTTGTGTTTTGCAATTTGGCAATACTGTACAAGTTAATATCATAGTACTTCGCTCAGAGAATCCCTTTCCCCACCTGTATTCACTCTTCCTGCTAGTGTTGGGTCAGGCTTTTGTAGCCACAACTCCATTTCCTCCAACCACCTGCTTCATTTAAAAAAATAATAAATAAAAAGACCACAACTCCAATGCAAAGAATAAATTTTGTGTGAGCGGATCTGATGCTGTTCTGCAGACCTCATTTTTATAAATAGAGTCATTGCTAGCTACACCCTTCCCTTAATCAGTGTTTTCCTGAGCACAGTTTTGGCTTGAAGATGTGTCCATAAAACCAGGTACGTGTTACAGGTTTAATCCCCTTATTTCCTTATTAAACCCAAGAAAAATACAAGTTTTTCCTTTAGTCTTATGTGTATGAAGGAGAACATACTTTTTTGTTTTTGGTCCTCCATTACTAACCTTTCCTCTCTCTACTTCTCCCAGCCTGGGAAAGAACCAGTCTAGGGCCCTAATGTAAAGGAAACATCCACAACCTAAATTGCATACGCTAGTGAAGGTTGGCCCTGTATTCCAGGGCAATGAGAAAGTGGGGGGGGGGAAGGGAAACCCAAGCCCTTGTGGAATGGCTGGGAGTAGAAAGAAACGTGGTGGTGCAAAACTGGAAAAACTGAACTCCTTCCTGATGCAGGTGACCTTTTAAAAGCCTAAATGGAGAGATGTCTCCTATTTCTCTATGAAAATTAGACTTAGCTCACTGTCCATTTTGCTGAAGCACAAATGGAGGAAAATAGCAGAAATCAGGGGAGGATATCAAAAAGACACTGGGGAGGGATCTTATTGAAGTATGATAACTGAGCGAGAGGGGGGTTAAATGACCAGCTCAAGGTCATACAGTGCATAAGTGGCAGAGTGGAGTATTTAACCCCGCTCTCCCGACTCACTTCTCCTCATACCATTTGATGTAAGATGCAACACATCAATGTTAGGAAGGAGCAAAGGGAGAGGCAGGCTATCTTAGTCATTTGTGACTCACTGGGTGCAATAGCAGTGAGGGAGCAGAGATGCTTTACTGCATCCCAATTAGGAAGGAAATCTAGAAGGGGGCTGACAGACTCATTCTTGTCTGAGATCCCTTCCTCCCAGATTTGCCAAGCCGCACCCTGAAGAGGAGGTGGGAGCTGAATGAGGTTTATGGCTTAAAAAGGGCAGTAGTAGCTGCACCTCCCTCCCCCCTTCTGATCCGTGAGAGAACTTGCTCATTATTGCCAGCCCCACGGGGAAGGTGTCCCTTGTGGGTACAGCTCCCTTCACACCTGCTCCAGCCATTCAAGCAGGATGAATGATTACACAATCCACTGCAGAACAGGAAAACAAAAAGTCTTCCTTATAAATAACCAGTGTTCAAGCTAGGAGGTTTAAACACATCTCCTTCAGTTTCAGAGTAGGGTTTTATCACTCTTCAGGGAAACAGAAACCTAGCACTGCAGAAATTAGCAATGGGAAAAAGATCTCTCATCTAATCTGTTCCCCTGCAAATGCAGGACTGTTTCCGTATGTAGGATAAATATGACACTGCAAACCTTGCTGCAAATGCAGGTAGAGTATTTGTTTTCATGCAAACGCTAGGAATGCTAAGTTGCTTGGAGCTTGCCTGGAAATAAATGCTCATTCTGTGTTTACAGCAGCATAAGATTGCTTGTCAGGACTGCTTCTAATGACCCCTGGCTCATTAGCCCTGTATTGAGAAAGGAGCAGATCTACCTTACCTGCTGCTGACTTGAAATGGAAAAGGAACAGCACCATGCAAGTCACTTGGAGGATGCTCGAGGTGAAAAATGCCAGGGCCATTTGTAGTCAGTGTGCCAAGAGAAAGCTGCTGCTGTCTGTTCAGCTCCGATAGCCAGACTTCATCTTCCAAGTGGGCTCCAATTTGTCTTTATGCTGGGGAGGAGATGGGGAGCAAGCAGCCACTGCTGCTGTCCCCTAGAGGCAATGTAGGCGTACTGCATTGTCTAGTATTTTTTTTTTTTTTTTTTTTATTTTCTCTGTACATTGTTTACTTGGCAAATCCTGGCTACACCTAACCAATTTAGAAAAATTTTTATTAGGTTTTGTTACGGGCATTTGTTATTAGACACCTGTTTCAACCAACAGATTAGAAAAACGAGGCAGAGAAAATCCCTATCTGGGGTGCTAACGAAAAGCTCCTAGAGCTGCAAGAATTTTGAAAACAAAAATCAGTTTTCTGGTAATAGAATAAATGTATTGGTATGTTTGGCCATGTGTATCTTGCAGAATTTTGTATAAAACACTGTATAAAAATCTACAATAGACTGAAGCTGTGCAAGGCTTAATATCCCATTAGAAAACAGGTGAAGTACTCTGCCCATCTACTGTATCATATTCTTGATGGTAGAGGGAAAAAATGCCACCTTAAAAAATCTTCCCAAAACAGATGAGTGATGATTTTTTCTGAGTCATACAGCTAATAATACAATACAAAGCAATAACATTTCAGGACCCATTCCTGCAAGCCCATAACTCTTTGAATGTAAGTAGACTCATTGAACAGACTGGGACTACTCCCATGCATCGTTACAAACACATGGGCGTTTGCAGGATAGTACCTTATTTTGTATTAGCTCTTTCATACAAACTGGGTGACAATAGGGTTTTGGAGAATCATGGGAGGCTGGGTAAGATGAGTTACTTTTAATAAAAGATATTTTATTGTAAAATAGTCCAAAGCATAGATTGAGAGAGATGAGCTCAGTACAAAATATGATATCCCGTTTAGTATTAACTGATTGCTCCCTGCAGTACAGTTTGTTGCAAATCGAGTTTCTGAACTTGACTACTGCCTGGGAAATCTTCTCCGGCAACCCACCTTCCAATGTTTATACTCTATTCCCTTGTATTTTCTATTCTATACCCTGCTCATCACCATAGTAATCAAGAGCCACTGAATCAGCATAGCTGACTTTTCAAAAGAAACCATTGGGCAGAAACAAGTTTTGCCTCCTTAGCTAGGGTAGTTGCTGAAGATTTTGCTTTCATTCAAATCCAGTTATTTGGTCCAGTCCAGTTCTGTGGAAGACTATATACAGGTACCTCGCCTGTGGATCTCCAAGCACTTCACAGAAGGAGTGGGGTGGGATAAAACGTATTACCCACATTATAGACCAACAGGGTTTCACAGTAGTTGAGTTTCTGCGTGCTTAATTCAGCAGCAGGCTGTCAGCTTATCTACCATCTCCTTTCTGCTCACGTTTTTAGGGGGAAAGCGTATTGTTTCCGATCCTTTGAAGCATCTTTCTTCTACATGTAAGGGATTTAGAGCCGGGGAGAACACAGCGCCTTTCGTTTTTAACCTCCCCACTGTCCCCCTCTGTCACACAGTCTTGAGTCTGATGAAGTGGGTTTTAGCCCAGGAAAGCTTATGCCCAAATACAGGTGTTGGTCTCGAAGGTGCCACCAGGCCTCCTCGGCTGTTTTTGCGGATACAGACCAACAGGGCGACCGCTCCGGAGCCCGTCTTTGCTGGCAGAAGCTGTGGCTTTAACAGCAGGGCGGCTCCGCAGCGGGAGGGGCGGCTCTGGCCGGGAGGTCACGGTGGGCCTGCTGCTGGGAACTGACGGGCTCCGCAGCTTCCGAGGGTAAACGCCGGTGCGTGGGTAACCCACAAGCCCGGGCCCGAGCTGGAGGGGCTGCGGATGCCATCGGCCGCGCCGCCGCCACCAGCTTGTGGCCGGAGGGGCTGGGCTGGGCTGGGAGCCCTGCGCCGGGTTCTCGCCCGTCGCGCGGGGGTTGGGAGGCCGGAGCTCTTGGTGCCTGGCCGGGGGCATTGGGGCTGGGCAGCCCCGGGCCCCCCGCTGGCTGACTGGTTCGGGCGGGGCGGGGCCGGGTGGGGGGTGCTGGAGAGAGGCTGGGCAGCGATGCGCAGGGGGCGGCGGGGAGCGAAGCCGTTTGCAGGCGGCGGCGGCCGGAACTGAACTTCGGCAGCTTCCGTCGTGCGCTGGGTGCCCATGCGCCGCGCCCGGCTGCGGGCTCAGGCTGGAGGCGACAAAGGAGGGACTCGCGCGAGCCGGGGGCCGGGGCGGGCAGGTCGGGGCGGGGGCGGGCCGCGGCGGCGGCAGCAGCAGCCCGGGGGACAGACCAGACGCGGGGGAGGTAGGGCTCGGCCGGGGACTAGGCCCGGGGGGGGCGTGGTGCCGGGGTAGAGCCTGGGGCCGAGCAGTCACGTCCCGCAGAGGCCCTGTCGTGAGGGGGGTGGGGAGGCCCGGCCCGGCCGGCCTGTGTGAGGGGGAGGGGATCTGGCGCGGAGGGGAGACGACACCCTGCCCTAATGGTAGGGGGCAGGGGTCTGTCGCGGGGGGGAGAGTCCCTGCCTTGCTGGGGGGCAGGGATCTGGCAGTGGGGAGGCCCTACCCTGGTGGGGGGCAGGGATCTGAGGAGTGGGCGGTCCTAGCCCTGGTGGGGCTGTGGGATCTGAGGGAGGGTCAGGAGCTCAGGCCTGAAGGGTTAGGCAGATGGCACAGATGTCAAGGACTTGGACCTGAGAGGAAATGGGGCTTGGTAGAAGGAGCTGGATGCAATATCGCCTTTGTGCATGTTTTTAAAATCCGTAACAGGATTCACACAATTACAGGGCCAGAGCACTGGCTGGCATGGGGTCAGCATAGATGGAGTCCGATCAAAGAGAAAGTGCCCCCCTCAGTCAGGAGAGAGCCACCGAGACAGAGAAGGTAAGGGTAGAGAGAGGAGCTGAGACTTCTAGGTTGTATTTCCAGTGCTGTCATGAGCTTCCTCCCCCTTTGGGCAAATCAGAGAGCCTCTCTCTTCCCCTGGGGGCTCCCTTATCTGTAAAATGGGTAGACCAATTGTCACAAAACTTTACAGGAGTTTTGTGACATTTAATCAATATTTGCAAATATATTAAGATGAAAGACGCTGTAAAAGTGAGGTGTATTTTTATTGAAATGTAGATTGATCTGAAAGCTAAACCAAATTAAGATGTCAGATGTGACAGAAAGTAAGCATGGATTGTGAAATGAGTTCAGCAGTAAAGCTCTGTGACAGACAATGAAAACTAAAACCAACTGAAACTACTGCTTTCAAGTTTTATTACATATTGGAAACTCAGATCATGTTTGTGGAAAAGCTTGCTTCAGGTACTCTGAAACCTTGTTGAGAGATACTTAAAAGGACATTATCAACTTGAAATCTAGTCACGTTAAAGAATGCTGTTAAAAGAAGTTTATGTTGTGCTCCCACCTCTGAGTTCCCTTGCTAGTTTTTGTCTTTTCCACTGTATTTTCCTAATCTTTTAAAATGTTTCTCTCCCCTGTTGCCATTTGATAGATCCACACAAACAAGAGGGAAAACTGACTATATGCAATTCTGTAAAAGACTCAGTAACAATTTTTATCTGATTTTTTTTTCAGTTAGTTAGATGTTATGAGTTGTGGTTATAGGCTTAAATACATGTAAACAAATATGATTTTTAAATTAATGGTGCTCCTTTAAAATCATATGTCATAGGAATAAATCTGGATGAAGGTGTATCCACCAATAAGTAGTCCTACTTACAATGTTTTTTGTTTTTGTAGGTGGGCTGATTCCCCTCCTCCCCGCCCCCAGTTTTTTAATAAACTCTAATCTGGTCCAGAAGAAAAATGGCCTTTGTTTCGACACAAGGGCCCACTGTGGTTGACCAAACCACTTTGATGAAGAAATACCTGCAGTTTGTGGCTGCTCTAACAGATATTAATACACGTAAGTTTATTTTCCATTTATTAAGGAAATGTAATTCTTCTTTACTCATTTGCTTCAAGGAGTTCTGTAATATTGTCTACTGAGTTGGTTGGTAAACTTGCAGGGGGTTCGCTTTGCATTTTCTTTGATCCTTGATGTTTGAAGAAGCAAAATGATGAGCATTATTTACTTGAGCCTTAGAGAGAAGTGTGTGAGTGTGAAGTGTGAGTATGAAATTGTGTGATTGTGAGAAATGAGTACCTTACAACTGGGCAATGATAGCTAAACTGATAAGATCTGATTGCTTCTTTCACCTGTGAATGTTAATGGTATTTGTCTGGCTTTTTTTGCATATTTAATTATTCACTTGAATTTGCGATTTTTCAGCTGATGAAACAAAATTGAAAATGATGCAAGAAGTCAGTGAGAATTTTGAGGTAATTATAAAATTAGCGTACTTCTTGAATGATTTAAATGCAATATTTCTTGTTCTTGGTGTGTATGCAATCTGGATTTCTGGTCTTGTTTTGTTTGTTGTTTACTTAGATTCAAACATATACTAATTATTAACAGCCATTACTCATTGGTTTTGTGTTTAAGAAAAACCTTATTTCATTTTTAGAATGCATTACATGTCTCACTTGAAATTTATTAGCAGAGTTATTAGAGAATTGTAGGTTGTGTCCCTCCTGGGGTCCCCCCCCAAATAATTGTTTAAATAGAAAATCTTTGTTCAGTAAGTAAGTTTGATTAGTTTCTTTATTCAAAAATGTATTTGAATTTTACCTCTCCAGTGTTCACTGCGTAACCTGATAACTTTGTCTGTGGAATTGTTTCTTTAACTGAGTTCAGGTGTACATTTAGCTCTTTTGAAGTTTCGGGCTGTGTGGCTTTTTTGTATTGAGATATGCAATAGTTTAGAGGTGAGGATGAGTTGTCAAGTGGGGATTCCTTCCTTGAGGATTGCAATGAAGTGGAGGTGACAGCATTGACCCTTTTCAATTCCTGGAGGGCCACAGGATTCAGCTGGGCAGGAGAAAATAGTTTAGACATATTATTAAGAGGTACCAGGTAGAAATATTAGATGCTAGGTTTTGGGGGAGGGATAGCTCAGTGGTTTGAGCATTGGCCTGGTAAACCCAGGGTTGTGAGTTTTATCCTTGAGGGGGCCATTTAGGGATCTGGGGCAAGAATTGGGGATTGGTCCTGCTTTGAGCAGGGGGTTGGACAAGATGATTTCCTGAGGTCCCTTCCAACCCTGATATTCTATGATTGTTTGTTCAAGAAATGACACCATTACATTACACTAAAATCTGAATGGAATTCCCCCATTCTTATGTGTTGGGTTTTATTTAGAAGTACTGAATTCTAGGTACATTAGCCAAATAGAATTTAATCTGGGGCATTCGGGCAAGAATATCCACATTAATGAAAAATGCCACATGATGTTTAATGACCAGTGCTGAGGACCTCTGTTCTATGTCTTACACAAAGGTACATCCTACAGAATGGTAATCTCTGACATTGCTGTTGAATGAACTGCTGCACCACTTCCTGTTGCCCCGGGTTATCCATGGAGATCTCTCATCCAAGTACTGATGTGACCTAACGCTGCTTAAACTAGGGGCACACAACTCAAGCTAATATAGCTCCACCATAGAGAAGATAGTGTTAAATACAAAGTCAAATATTGAAAGAATGTAGGCAATACTTCTTTACCTGAATACATATATTTTTTTTTGCCTACGCAACTCTGTTGACATCTGTGGCAGTCTTTCATATCAGTCCCCATCCTCTGTTTTTGAGCCTGTCTCTCCTGAGTTGCTCCAGTGTCTGCCTCTGCTGCTACTCATCTCTTTTTGTGCAGTAGTGGGAGTCTGACATTGACTAGATTCTTGACAGCTTTGCCCTAAAAGGCCCTGAAGAGCAATTCTGAAATTGACCAGAGTCCTGTTAATTTCACTTTTCTGCTTCTTAGTGAAGATAGGTGGGAAGAAGTCTTTATAAAGCAGGAGCGAGACCTGTGGCTGTGTGGTAGCTTTTGCTTCTTGCACTGGTTGGTGCGGGCCAGAAAGCATCATGGATTTCATGCCTGTTAGAGGTGTTGAAGGGTGTCTTCTCTTCTCTGATCTCTTCAGTGTGCTGGGGGGAGCAGGGTTAGCCTGCACTCTCCCAGTTCTTCTGTAGGGCTGGGGAGTGAGAAACATAACCAGAAGGAGAGTTTGGTCAAAAAGGGAGAGACCGTAGGACAGAGGAGAAGAAGAGGTACCGGATGGGCAACTCCTTTCTTGGTTTTGGAAGGGAGCAGGGATAGGCCTGCAGTTCCTGCTTCTGCTGCTGAGTCTTGGCTGATAAGTGCCCTTTTAATTTTAACAAGTTTTAAACTGTTTCTCTGCAGTCCTCCTATTGTATCTACCTGCAGTCTTACACTTGCATTGTAAGCTCTTTGGGGCAGAGACTGTCTTTACACATATTGGGATCTTCCTGGTTTATGACTGGGGTCTCTAAGCTCTACCACAAATCAAATAATAAAATTGGTTGTATAACTTGCGCTCTCTCTCTCTCTCTCTCTCTCTCTGTGTGTGTGTGTGTGTGTGTGTGTAAAGGAGGGATGTGAATAAACAATTGACTTATTTAACTATAATAAAATATTGCATTCTTATTCATGCCTAACCTAAATATTTGTGTTAGAGGCATTCTGGTGTACTTTTGAAGTTTACCTAATACTATTGTTTTGTTGAATATAGCTAAGAGTTTCCAAGTAACTATTAGGATGGGTAAACTAGGCTTCTGAATTAAGTGCAGCACTTATAAATGGAGGCAGCTTGCTCCTCTGATACTGTTCCCAACTTCATAGCAAACAAAACAGAAGCATGAGATCAGTCCTCACAATAAAAAGAAGTAGAAATGTTTAATTCTAACTTTTGTGGTACATATGCCTGTATAAATAACTGTAATCTTTACTTAGTTGTGGGTGAGAAGGCTTGAATGTCATTGAACAAGTGAGTTCACTACATCCAGGAATTTAGTCAGCCCTTTCATTTGAAATGGTAACATTTACAGTATTTGAGCAGTTTTTCTAAATGTGAGTAAGGTGTTAGCCTTCCCTTTCTGGGGTATTTTTTCCTGTGTTCAATTTTATTCATTTTTAATGTCAGTTTTAACTTCCTTTCTGTCAGAGGATGGTTGATTGCTAATACTTTAAAGATTTGGGCTTTTTTTAAAAAAAAAAAAAAAAAGCTTTTTCAGTGGTTCTATATTTTGATGGCAGTCTGTGTAGCATGTGTATTACAAGTAACTTGGTTAAATTACACTTGAAATGAGAATATTCCTCCTCTGCTCAAAGAAAGTATTTTTTTCTTTTAATAACTAGAATGTAACATCATCCCCTCAGTATTCTACATTCCTGGAACACATCATCCCTCGATTTCTCACCTTTCTGCAGGATGGAGAGGTGCAGTTTCTTCAGGAAAAACCAGCACAGGTACTCTGTACAAAGCAACAGTTATCTTTTTGTGCAGTTTGAATTTACCAATTCAGAAATGTGTGAGATTAGAGAGAGTGCTGAGTGAGCAAATCTGTTTTTGAATATGTTTTTTATATATGTACACAAAGAGGCAGAATTGAAAAAGTCTGTGCTCCTCTCAGTAAGATACTTGTTAAATAAAGTTGGCTATTCTGTTTTTCAAACATGTACTTTAATACCCTCTCTTCTATCACTTAAAAGTAGTGTACATGTTACAGTTGGCTCTATTACTGAGAGGTGATCACAACTAAGTTTGCATTTCAGAGTTAAAGGCAAAAGTTGAAGCTTTACTGTCAAATAGTTACCAGAATATTTTTATCATTCTTTTAATTTAAATTGCAGCTTAAGAATGCAAATTAAATTTGTGCCATGCTTTATAGCCAAATAGTTGAACATTAGAAGAAATTACTATGTATACTTATATAGGCATTTAATCTATTTGAAGAAAAAAGTTTGTTTTTTTAAAAAAGCATGTTATTTGTCATTTTAGTGAATTAACACATTAAATATTTGACTTGAACAAGAAATCTTTTTTTTAAATGATTAAGGATTGTCCTTTCAAAGTTTTGCTTATTTAAGTTCTAATGGATATCTTTGTTCATTTTGTTTTCCAGCAATTGCGTAAACTAGTTCTTGAAATAATTCATAGAATACCAACAAATGAACATCTTCGTCCGCATACCAAAAATGTCTTGTCTGTGATGTTTAGATTTCTAGAGGTATTTTTATTTATTTCACTTTGTTAAAACTATGCTTCAGATTTGGAGAAAGATTTCTCTTTCTCCTCCTCCCCAAAAATATTAGGGTAGAATTCTGACTACACTGATGCTTGGGGTTAGATAATCTTTAGAGTCACTTTGGGATGGTGTTGTTCTATTGTTGCATTGTTTGAGCTGCTGGGACAGGAGGGGAGGGGCAGTTGATTAGTCTTCACTGTATGATGTTGGTTTGAGATGTAACATATCTGGGTTCTATTTTACCCTTATGTAGACTCTTGAAATGTTTGTTAGGATTTTACTGAGACACAGAACTGTTCTTGATAGCTTACTCAAGGTAAGATGTCATGAAAGAACATTTTTTCTAGACTAGCTCATTACATAAGTAAAGAGGAGAGGGCCAGTGGCCCATTTTAAATCCTTCAGATTCTTTCTTGCATAGAATTTAAATTATTGATAAGTGAGGCCCAGTGTAACCTGCTCTGTGTGAAAGGATCACTGTTCCTGTAAGGAGCCCTACTGACTTTGGTTAATCAATGGGGCTTTGCAAAGGGATCTGCTGAAGTAGAGCAGGTTGCAGGATTGAGGCCTGATCTTGCCAAATATACAGACTCAGTATTTCCATTGACATTTTAATGGGATAACCATAGACACAGATTGCAAGACTGGGCTCTGATAAGTAACCTGTCAAAAATGAGATGTTTTCCTTGTGGCAGTTTATCTTAGGCAGAAACTTTCTAGGTTGCCAAGATTAAATTAGAGCTATATAATATATATTTAATGAAGTTGTTTAAGAATACAACAATGGGCTAATTAAACAAATGTTTTCCAGACAGAGAATGAAGAAAATGTACTTATTTGTTTGAGAATAATTATTGAACTACACAAACAGTTCCGGCCACCAATCACCCAAGAAGTGAGTTGTATTTTATTATGTGATGTTGAAGAGTTACTCTACTTGATCTATTTCTGGCATATTTAATTGATGAATATGCCAGAAATATTCGTGCACTGCGCTCAGTGTTTTATAGGCATTAATATGCTGTGGGTATCCTGCATTTTAAAAATTCTCCTGAGAGTTAATGCTGTAGACAAGGATTGATCCAGGGTTTACAGGCTCAATGGTTTTACTCTGGAGCAGCATCAGTTTTGCTCCTTATGAGCCATCTGCCTAGATTTATTGCAGTGGAGTAACAACCTGCTGTTCTAACCAAATATGCAACTGACTAGCTGTGTCAGTTTCACTCTGATGATATTATTTCTGCTAGAATTCTGTGTGCGGAAACTGTGGTACCAGCATGACCTTGGGGAAAAGTCAGAAGGAAAATAAATACATAGAAAGGAGGTGGCAGTCCAAAACATTCCATATGAAAGATAAGGATTGAAAGGCAGAACAACATGGGATGGGGGACCAGAAGATTCTGGATGAGTGGGGGAAGGTGGAGGACCAACATTTCAGGATATGGAGGTGGACCACCAAAAAGAGGGAATCCATGAGAGGAGAAGAAAAATTGGGGGTATTTTGTTCTGAGAGAGGGGAAGAAAACCAGAATAGGAGCAAGAAGAAAGTCTGCAATCTATGTAAGTTCTTATACTGTACTCTGTTACTAGGGTTATGAGTATCTTACAAGAACTAGAAAACCAAAACTGTAGTATCTCTTCTTCCCGCATCCCACTATTGAGAGGATTTAATGGTTTTGGAATAATGTACTGGTGGTGTATCTGTGTTTGAATTATTATTGTGAGTGTCTTTCTACTGCTTTTCAAGTTTAATGTTGACAGTAAACTGGCTTAGTAGTCAAAAGAAACTCTCCAAAAGTATCTCCTCTATCCATTTTAAATTTTTGAGGATTCACCCGCATACTTAAGTGAAATTTAATCTGTTGACAGTAAGTAATTTGACAAAAGATTCTTGAGTACATTTTCCCCCCACACCCCAGTATTGATACAAGGATCTTAAAGTAATGAAATTGATTCCCCCTTCTTCTGCCTCATTCTCTAGTAAACTTAATGTTCTTTTCTTCCTAGATTCATCATTTTTTGGACTTTGTGAAACAGATTTACAAGGAACTTCCAAAAGTAGTGGTAAGTCTTATTCCCTGTGATTACACTGTGTCTGAAAGTGGTACTTCTTGTTTTAATTTGTGCTAATTATAAAATGACTTTTTTAAATTTAGTGACATGTAACTAATGCTGTTTAAAGAAAATAAACTATATAACAAATATTACATTTTAAAAAGGGAGAAATTAGCAGACTTCTATTGAGTTCTTACATTCTGATTAACCTCCATTTTAGAACACAATCTAACTAGCGTTAGAAAGTGAAGTCACTATTAGTTTGGTCAGGGATTCTTCATTTTTTTGACTTAGAGCCTAATTCTAGACTCAAACACACAAAGTATATTTTGAAGAAATCAGCTGCTATGCCTCGGACAATACCTAGTGTTTGGAGGCATGCATTTGTAAGTGCGCCCTGACTCAAATATCTGATTTGAGCCTTTTCTTAACTGCTTAATAACTAGAGTTGAACGTAGACAGACTACTATTTCAATCAATAGTGAGTAAAATGAGAGTATTAGTACTCTGTAGTTTAATCTTATGTTCAAGACTTAGTGTGATAAACACTTTGCTAGTAATAGGAAGTGTGAAACCTGTTTTTGGCATGTTCAATCACACAGTATTTTGATATTTGCCATCATGAAATAGATTGGTTTTTGTCGCTTTCAGTGTGTTGTAAGTCAGCCTTTCCACTAACATAGGAAGAGAGCAGCATCCGTGATGTGGGGTCTTAGAGATACTGCAGCTCAGGCATGGACTCCACAGATGCAGTTGCAGTAATGCTAGGCCCTATAACCCTATTAGTGGCCCTGTGTTTTAATAACATTGTTTAATCTACAGAATTTCAGCTTCTTTAAGTCTATGTCCACAAAGATCCCACTGTAGGTGTGAGTGCTTCGTGTGCGTGAGACTGGAATCTTCTAGACATCTGTTTCGTTCGGAGCTGCCCATGTGTCCTGTACGCTCTTATGCCACCTACAATAAGGGTATAAAAATGGAGCAACCCCATCCATCACTCGCTTACTGGCCAAGGTACTGAGTTGATGCACAATGTCTTTCTGCTTCCCTATAGCTCTTGGGGATAGGATTAGGGTTTTATAGTTAGTTTTGTGCCCCACCCCCTGCAGCCCCTGTAACTTTTTTCTTGTTTCATTTAAGCTGGTTGACTAACTCCTCTACCTCCTCCGAAAGACTCCTTGTTTTCTTTCCAAGTCTCAGGTCTGATAGCTGAGATCTGCCCTGCCTGCGAGACAGCTATGCCAATGAATGATACACATATAAAGTGCCTTTTTTGTTTAGGGGAATCTCCTACCTCAAACAACTATATTATTTATAACCCTCTTTTTGAAAACACACAAGGAACGTGATGACTGCTTGGTGCTGTTTTTGCTGGAAAAGATAAGATTTTGACTGTGAGATTCCTGCCCGAGAGCAGTCTGCTTCTGCTTATGAACTTGTTTCAGCTTGTGCTTTGGCTACAAAAGATGCAACTTGGGGGGCTAAGAGGTCTTTTGATTCTGGGAGTCCCTGAAACATTGAGCCTTCTATTTGCTCTTAAGTAAAAGAGAAATGATGTGAACAGGATTTCAGGCTTTTTGAAGAATCACAGTACCAATGTGACTTTGAAAAAGCAGAGATCTCTGGAGGCAGCTTGGCACCAATCTGTATCGCTGGTACTGGCCAAGAGGAAGGGTAAAAGTCTGCCTCTGAGTTGCCTAAGGCTATTCCTTCAAACTCGCATTGGTGCCATGATTCTGTGAAACCCTATTCTTTTGATGCAGGGTTGCAGCATATGTCTTTATTGATCAGGACTGTTTCTTAAGTACATTTGGCATTGGTGTACTGTATGCCACCAAATCACTGCATTGTGATAAGAAGATATCTGCCGAGGCAGCTGCACTGGAACCATTGGTCACAGTATCATTGACATCGGTACTACCTCCTCTTTCTTCCCAGGCTATTTTTAAATCTTCTGCAGATCTAGCTATCACCCTGGAACTGGAATCCCCTTTGCTGAATCTCTCTCTTTATCTGTGATATCTAAACCTCTGCTTGGAGTCCAGAGTACCGAAGATGAACCTGTCTGCATTGATCATCTATGGTAGTAGTGTCTACCTTTCATACCAAGGGGTTCTGAGTTTGTTTCTACACTGTTAAATATCTGCACCTCCTTTAGAAGGATTCTGCTTATCTTCATAAGGCAGAAGATGTTGGCAGCAGATGTTGTTCTCCTAGGAGATCTTCTCATTTCTCAGAGTGGTTCCTGAGAGAAACCTTTAAAAGGAGTCACGGATCTCATGCTTCTGTCATGTTCCTTGGTTCCCATCTCTTTGGCACCATATGCCTTTACCTTCTGGGACGCAGTGGCCTTAATGTTCTGTGTGGAGTCCTCAGCCATTCCCTGCTCTGTGCCATATACAGCTGCATCAAGATCTAGAATAAGGTTGTCGTCTTCCTAAAAAGCCACCCCTCCACAACAAAACAACCCCAAACAAACCCACACCCCATCTCAGTCATTGCTCCAAGAGCTTCTTCGTGGTTCTAAACAGAAACTGTATAGTGATGAGGAAGACCTTCTCAAGGAATATGAGGACCAATCTGGTCATATCGGCTTTGTTGCCTGATGAAGGTGTGACACCATCTACTATGTCAAAAATAGACCATTTTAAGGCCATGCAAGATAGAGATGTAAATATCTGTAAAAAGTTAATTGTTTAAATGATTAAAATTGTTTAATCGGTTAACTGATTAAAGGGAGAGGAGCCCAGGGCTGGGGGTCAGCCAGTCGGCCGGCCCGGGGCTGTGGATTAATGGTTAGGGTTGGTTAACCAGTAACACTAATACTTACCAGTTAACGGTTTAGTATTTTACATCACTAGTTCAAGATCTCCTTAGAAGAGTAGTGGACACTTGAGAGTTTCTGCTTGAGATCATTTTAAGAGAGCTCTCCTAAATTATTTGACATTTCCCAGGGTTGCTTAGCCGTCTCTATTAATAAAGACATTCTCAAGATAGCCAAGGGTCTGTGGCAGCCTGCACTTTCTAAAACAGCCACATCCAAGAGGGCTGACATAGATGCCCTGCTAGATAATCATCGAGATCAGGAGATGCATCACACCAGGTCACTAGGGATGTTCACACAGTTCTACAGTTGTTTTCCAGACAAGGCCTTAACATCAGTTGAGACATGTTTGATTTCACCCCTACTGAATCCACAACATTTATATGGGTGGTGCTGGACTTCACATTGGCAATAGCATACATTCCTAAACAAAGACTTCTTTTCACGAGTCACCTCATTTCATACCTTCGATCTCATCTGAGAACGTCAGTAAGATTCTGCCTCAGTTTACTGGGTCATATGGCAGCTTTACTTATGTGACTCCATAAGTCCTCTAGTCTTTTCAGAGTTGGTTAAGAACAGTTTATGAGCCAGTCAGATACAACATGGACTTGCCTCTAGGAGTGCGACCAAAAGTGCTAACATCTCTGCTTTGGTGGATAGACCCTTAAAAATCTGCCAGGGAATTATGTTTCATACACCACCCCCTTAAACTCTTGTGATGGATGCATTCAAACGATGCTGGGGTGCGCATGTGGACTTCCTCCGAATACAAGGCAAGTGATCCTAAGCAGAGCCTGTTACACATAAATGTACTGGAGCTGAGGGCCATTCATCTAGCCTGGAAGGCATTTCTGCTTCTCCTTCTGGGCACCACCACTCAAAGCTGTTGCATTGTCCATCAAGATATTTGTTGTATGAAGAGTCCAGCGGGAGTGAGATCATGCCACTTCTGTCAGGAAGTGATACATCTATGAGAATGCTGCATCCTACATAAGATCATCCTAGTAGCTCTCCGTCTGTCAGGTACCCAGAAGTATTTGGCAGATCATCTAAGCAGAAAGAGCTCTGTCACGATTCACATGTGAGTGGGAGCTGAAAGACTGTTCTAAATCAAGTGTTGCTAAATAGAGAGTTCCCTGTTTGTTGGACCTGTTTGCTACCAGTGTGAACACAAAGTCTTCAATGTTCTCTTCCCAAAGAGGAGTGAGTTCAGGATCTATGGTAGTTGTATTTCTGATTTGGTGGGAGAAGAACCTGCTAAAGTGTTTCTCTATTTCATTAATTCCCAAAGTCCTTAGATATATCAGGACAAAGCCCAGGTGGGAATGATAGCTCCAGCCTGGGTGGATCAGTTCTGGTATTCTGACATGATACATCTATCAATCGGGCCACTTCTGCTACTAAACCTCCCAGATGTCATTCTGCAGAAACAAGGCCTGGTGCTGCACACCGACCTGGCGTCTCTACATGTGACCAGCTGACTAAGGTCTTTAGATAGTGGCTGTACAAGAGCTTTTGATCCAGAGCAAAAAGGCCTCTGAGAAGTGTGTTTCAAGCTAAAAAGTTGTTTCTTGTTGTGGTCCATTGAGACACATTCAGCCCTTCTATTCCAGCTCTTTTGGACTATTTGCCTTTGAAACACTTGGGACTGTAGATTAACTCTGAGTCATGCGACCACTTTATCAGCATATCACCCATCTGTTGAGGGTCATTAAAAAGTGGTTTCAGATTTTCGTATAAAGTAGTTTATACACTTAACTGTAGTTTTTCCTAAATACCCTGTACAGGAAAGTCAGGAGAACCTCCACACACTTATAACTCTGTAGTATAGACCAGGTCTGCCTACCGAAGTTGCCTTACATCTACCTAATTATGTCAGTGTCTACGCTACAGCCTTGCTCCGCCGATGTAAGTGCCATACTACAGCGACATAACTCCACCTTCACGAGAGGCTTAAGTTGGTGGTGTTAGGGCGACGCAGTGTCTGTGTAGACACTGCATTACATACATGGGCTGTTGGCTGTCTTGTCAGTTTCATGGTAGGAGAGCTGGGTGGCTGTACCCCATTCCTGGCTGGGAACCTTGGCTGTCTTGTAAATTTCAGGGCTCCTTCCTGGAGCCCTGAAATGGACAAGGCTGCCTGGCTCCTGGCAGGGAGTGGGCTGGGAGGAGAAGCTGGGTCAGCTGGACCCTGCTCCCCAGGGGTGAGGAGCCCCAGGCGGCTTCCCCACCACTCCGGGCGGGGAATGGGGAGCAGACAGGGGAGGCAGCCAGCTGGGGCTCAGTTCCCCACACTACCGCTCCTAGATCAGTGCAAGCGTTCCTAGTGTAAGTCAATATAATATAGGTCAGCTTCGTTTCTAGTGTAGACGTACCATTAGATAGTCTTAGGGCTGTGTCCTTTTATCTTTCCAGAACAAAGCCATTTCTGAAATCATCCAGACTTTTTGTGGCTTTTGGTGATAAGTCTACAGTGCAGGTTGTTTTCTCTGAAAGACTCTTAAGTGGGTTACAGTCTGCATTTAGATTTCCTATACATTAAACAAACAACCTCTTTCTTCTCAAGGTAGAAGTGCTCCACTAGTTCTCAGTCAACTTCTGTTTCTTGTTTCAGGGGAGACTATTTCTGAGATTTATAAGATTGCTAAATGTATGCACAGAACTCCAATTAGCTGTCATTGCTCCTTTGTGGCAGTTTCAAGATCAGATGCTCAGTTTGGTAGGGCTCTCCTACAGTCACTTTTAGGTAGGGCTCCTCTCACCCACCTCCTTAAGAGGTAACTGCTACTTAATCACCTGTTGTGGGATCTGTATGGACAAATGCATGAAGAAAAAAGAGAGGTTACTTGCCTCACAATAACTGGAGTCTTTGAAGATGGTTTTTGTCCACATGGATCTCATCATCTTTCCTCCTTCCCACTCATGTGGAGTCCTTACCTGCTTATTCTGTATTAGTGAAAGAACTTAGTGGGGCTGCTCCATTATTTATATTCTTTGGGGAATGCAAAGGTGTATCCAGCAAATGTTCAGTCCCAGTGGACACTGGTGGTTCAGAGTTTGTGGGCTCACAGCTACAATGGGATCCATATGCACAAAAGCACCCCGAAGAACTCCAGAAACGAAAGTAAGCTCTTTTCTGAAGAATTTAGTAGTATTACAAAATACTTTCCTCATGGACAACCTACCTAATTCTCAATTACTGAGGGACAATATCCACTCATTATATTTTGCTTTCCACAACCAAATCTCTGTACAGCTTTTCATGAGTGATGTACCCGAGTATTCGGATTCTAATATCTAAACTGTATTGTTAAATCTATTCACCTAAATTTGGGTTATTGCTGATTATGTACTCTATGTATCATATAACTTTAAAAACAAACCTGTATTTGTGGATAGTCTAAGCACTATACCCAGATGTACAGACACTTTTCTCAACCTAAGTATTATATCATTTTGTTAACATTAGCTTTAATACATTTTTTAAATCTGTTTTTCTTCTTTAAAATTTCTGCCTTGTGTGTGTGTGTGTATGTGTGTGTGTGTAGAATCGATACTTTGAGAATCCTCAGGTGATCCCAGAGAATACTGTTCCTTCCCCAGAAATGGTTGGTATGATCACAACAATTGCGGTGAAAGTAAATCCTGAACGGGATGACAGTGAAACAAGAACAGTGAGTATTTTGACCAGGTGACCTCAAAAACTGAGTACCTGTAAAATTGTCTATATGTTAAAGATAAAATCTTACTGAAAACAACTAAACAGATAAAATGCATTCAAACTTATTAGTCATAGAGGTAGGAACAGAAGATACTCCTTTTACAATGGGCACATTGCATAATTTGCCTGCAGCCAACTCCCAATGAAGTTAACAGAAAAACTCCTATTGACTTGATGTGGAGTTGGATCAGGCCCTGTGTAAGTTGTGACCTCACATGATGGAGAAAATTAAAAAAAAAAAAAAAAAAGCCTATTAGCGCATATAGTCTCTCTGTGGTAGGGTGTACCTGGTCTGGCTTTGGACCCTGCTGCTACCCTAAGTTTCCCTTTCCTCCCCAGTCAGTCATACTTCACACTGTTAGTGTTTTCTCAAAAATTCTCCCCTTGTGGGAGAATTTTATTACCACAAAGTTCAAAACAGCCCACACCTTTCACCCAGCCTACATAGCTGGCTCTTGCTCCTAACAGGCTTCTTTACTGGGCCTTCTACATGGAGTTCTAGAGAGTTACTCAGTCTCTGCCACCTCACTGACCCTTTCCAGATAGTGCTCTCTGTTCTTTGATGGAGTGGTTCCTCCAGAGTTTGTTCTCCCTGAATGGTCACCAGCTGCTCTTATGTTTCCTAGCAGGCCTGATTCTTAGTCACATGCTCTGTCACATGACTATTGTATTCACTCCCTCCACCCCGGAGATTGGCTAAGCCTAGCCCAGGTGCAATTGAGCTCCAACCCTCTTAAAGGGATAGTTCGCAGGTGGCACCATCTCTAATGGCTATGATTCTATGTCTTGAATTACCCAAAAGTAGCAGGTATATTGAAAAATATTCTGTTAAAAATGTGTGTGTGACTCATTCTTCTTGCTGTTGGGAGTTGTACTTATCAAAGCTGCATTTAAAATGCAAATGTAGTTGCAGATCAAGAAAAGTCTGCATAGAATTTTTGTTTGGCCAAAGAATAAAGCTTCCATATAATATCATGCTCTCTGAAATTAAATATTGTTTAACCCTGAATGTTTAATTATTAAAAGGAATGATAAATAATGTGCATGTTTTTATGAAGGGATTAATTATCAGGTTTTTTTGGTACTTTTTTCTTTTGAAAAGGAATGAAAATTTTAAAAATATTTTTACCTCTTTCAGCATTCTATAATTCCCAGAGGGTCTCTCTCCTTGAAAGTGTTGGCTGAGCTTCCCATTATTGTTGTTCTAATGTATCAGGTTAGTACAATATCTTGCATGTGAATATTTTATTATTGCTTATTCAGATTGTTAGTTAAAATGGATGTAAGATCTTGTGGCAAAAGCCACCATGATGATGATGATCCATTCTGATGTGCTCTCAAATAATTTGCTGAGCACAAATGTGAAAAATGTAGGTATTTGATTTTGTTTTCAAGTTGTTATTTCTTTTTAGCTCTACAAACTGAACATTCATAATGTGGTGGCTGAATTTGTGCCCTTGATCATGAACACTATTATAATACAGGTATCCTCGCAAGCAAGGTAAGACTATCTTAACAAACAATTTCAGTTGAATCTGGGTCATATTGGTGATAGATCTAAGTATGACTCATGCTCTGTAGTGTAGTGCGGTGTGTGTGTGGGGGGATTCTTTTCTTCCTTGACTTAGAAGTAACACAAGAACCAGAGGTAACCCAATGAAATAAATAGGCAGCAGGTTTAAAGCAAACTTAAAGTACTTTTTTCACACCATGCACAGTCAACCTGTGGAACTCATTGCCAGAGGCTGCTGAGAAGGCCAAAAGTTTAACTGCGTTCAAAAAAGAATTGGCCCTATCCTTCAGAACTTTTCTATCAGTGGCTATTGGCCAAGATGGTCAGGGATGTAACCCTATGCTCTCGGCTTTCCTAAACCTGACTGCCGGAAGCTGGGACTGAACAATAGGTAATAGTTCACTTGATAAATTGCCCTGTTCTGTTCATTGCCTCTGAAGCGTCTGGACCAGCCACTGTAAGAAGACAGGATACTGGGCTAGCTGGACCATTGGTCTGATCCAGTATGGCCATTCTTATGTTCGTAGTTTACTAATAGCTAAATTTGCCATTTAAAAATGATCCAAAATCTTAAAAGGTAAATTTCTCTCAAAGCACATCTGCTTGCGTTTGGTTGCTTGCAACTACAATAAATGTCGGCTACTTTTGATTTAAAACTGTTCTATAATAAAATTATCCTGGCTCTCAGGAAATTAAGAGTCTTGGAATATTTCCATTCCAGGTCACTGGCCTGAATCTGTCCCAGGTCACTAGTGACCTAGACTGTCATCAGAACTGTCTCAGTTTGTTTTTAAGTGGACATCTAACAACATCACAATAATTGCTATTGCAGTGGGCAGTGTTTGCCAGGCCCCATATTTACACTCATGGAATCTCTGTCCTGCCACAAAACTAGTATTCTTGCTCTTCTTGGACCCATGAGAGCCTCCTGTCTCGGCAGAGCATTGAGATTCTGCCTATTGGTTACTACTGTCTGCTTTAGAGAGACAGAGTGCCTGATAAGCAGCCAGTGGTTCTCTAAGGGGAAGGTGGAAGAGGCAGTCTATCCCAATCTTCCCAATTCTTTGAAGTGAGAGATTGCTTGAATGGCAAAAAGGTAGGGAGAGCATTCTTGACCTGAGGGAAAGTGGAGGTGACCCCTGGAGGAGGAGGTACGGAGTCATGTATTCCATGTTGGTGTACCATCTTGGAATTCTGTAGAAAGTCAAACTGCCTGGTGGGCTGAAACGCATTAGAAAGCGCTCATATGCTGAGGGCTTTTTCAATATTAATTGCTCATTTTAATAAGTTAAAACCTTCAAATGCCTATCAACCTATTACAGAATTTCCGGTGTGCCACAGTGTATGCAGGGCCCTGATTATTTAACCCCTTTCTGCCTGAGGCTAAGCATCGAATGGGCAAGGAGCTGGAAATGTTAATGGTGGGTCTTCCCCTACTAGGTTTAGGCCCCTTTAGGGCAAAGAAGGGAAGGTTTGAGAGCCCAAGTATGCTCTACATTGGGTAAATTAACCATACAGCAAACTGAAGACCTTTCTGGCACTATTCATGAGCTCTAAACTCATTTCAAAAAGAGAGGAAGAACAAAATAAGCATAATACTTGTTCAATTCAATTTCAGGCAACACAAACTTTACAATAAGGAGCTGTATGCTGACTTTATTGCTGCCCAGATTAAAACATTATCCTTTTTGGCCTACATTATAAGAATATACCAGGTAGGTTATGCTAAAGATTATCCCTGTTATAGGTAATGTGAGTTCTGTTGCAGGGAAGCAGCCAGAGGAGAAGGAGTGGCACAGCATGCATCTGGGACTAGGGAGGGAGGAGACTTGTGCAGCAAATTTGGAGTTACAGGTTTCTTCTATTAGTGAGAGGTGTTTAGTTGTTTGTTTATTTTTTTTAAATACAGAGGATCAGGTTCAAGTTTGCAGACAAACCTTCCAGCTGAAGAAAAGGTGTATAGAACAGTTGCCTACTGAACTTCATTTTAATTTTTTTACAGGCAGAATTTTTAAAGAAAAAAAGTAGTGAATTTCTGCCAGATGGGACTATAGATAACTACGAATACAGAAAACTGAAAACAAAACAATTGTTTAAAACAACCTACATTGCAAATATAACTTGAGCATATTTACTTTACAGGATTTGGTGGCTAAGTATTCTCAGCAAATGGTAAAAGGAATGTTGCAGTTACTGTCCAATTGTCCAGCTGAAACGGCACATCTCCGAAAGGAGCTTCTGATAGCTGCTAAGCACATTCTTACCACAGACTTGAGGAGCCGTATGTTTTTTTTTTTTTTTTAACGTGTGTAGAAACTGTAAATATCTCAAATCCATTCTGTTTGCTTGATACTTTGGGTTTCCTTTTTTTAAACCATTCGTAGTGATTTTAAAATTGCTTAAATTGGGCTGTATTGGATTGAGTTCTTTGGGTGGGGGTTACTGGGACAATTGTGAACAAAGTTGTTCCTTGACATCTTTCTTTTGTCCCAGGCAAGGGAGCTTGTCCTATGTCCTAGAGTGGGACGGAGAACTGAGCAGGGTGCCCTGACAGCTCGTTCTTTTTTTTTTTTTTTTTTTAAACCTGTGCATTGCCAAGTTGCTACTATACAGTGATACACACCTAAACCCTAATCCTGCAACCACTGATGCATGCTTGACAAAAAGCACATGAGTAATTCAGTGACATCAGTGGGAATAGTCACTCACCTAAAAAGTGATCTTGCTTGGCTAATTGGGCTCGGTTCTTTTCTCCAGACAGAAGACCTCTTTCAGTCTGAACTAATGTAGGTTCTTTGGTAGATTTGTTCTTCATTCTTTTCTTTTGGCAGGATTGTCAAGTTTTAGACTTCTCAGAGTTTCAACTTTTATTTTTCCATCTTTGCTGTCTTGTTGGGAGGAGAAGAAAAAAAAAAAACAGTCCGTGCGGATGGGTGGATTAGCTCACTGTGTGTGCTAACAAGGGTCTGCTGGTTCAGGTGCTAGAGCTGGGCTAGGGAGGTACAGAGGAATTACAGAATGTTTTCCTTAGGTTGTCCAAGCTTTTGAGTTCAGTATTGTAGTCATACATAAAACTGTTTTATTTTGGATGCCACATGTTTGCGAGGGATTCCTTATGCTTAAAATGGGGCCTAACGTGGGAACCAGTAATATATCTGAGTGGAAGAAATTTTCAAAGTGTAACCCCTACGCTGATTGACAGATCATATAGTACTTGTCATTATGGTTCTTCCCCCCCTTTCCGGCCCCCCCCTTTTTTTTTTTTTTGGAGCTCAGTCTTCTGAGGGGTGGGCAGGGGAGAGAAAAGATGTCCTCAGCCAGCCTGGCACCTGGTCCTCCCTCTCGATGCAAGAGCTGAACTTCTCTGCTCTGCTGCTTGTCTTATAGAGGGCCCTTCTGGCCCCAGATTGGCTGCTCCATCAGCCTCCCAATTGGCCGCTCCTCTGTAGCCACCCTAGGCTGCCCGGAGGACCTCGCTCTGCTCTATTCTGGGGCAGGGTAATGCAGGGCCACGAGGCTGCCAGCAGGGGGCCTCCAGACCTAGTCCACCCGGTCACAAATAGGTTTTAGGAAAACTTAGTAAGAGCTTTTGGCCTTAATATAAGTTGATAGCATCTCTTATATATATTACAAAATTATTTTTGAGGGATTCACCCCTCACGCTTAAGGTTACTTTATTTTTTTGTTATATAGAACTGGATTTTTTTTTTTTAATTTATACCAATTTTGTGGCTTTGAGTACATGCTAAAGTATACCATCTAGGGAGAAAATTAGTGCAAAATTCTTAAAGTTAAGTAAACAGACCTTTTTTCATTATGATATTGCTTTTTGTGTGCTTGAAAAATGACTTGCACAATAAATTCACTGTAGTCTGGCAGTGGTTAAGTACATTTGTTACTTGATGCAATGCTTAATTAGTTTTTGATTTGTTTACTTATTTTCTTGGTGATATATGTCGTGGTTTTTTTGTATTATAGAATTTATTCCATGCATGGACAAGCTATTTGACGAATCTATTCTAATTGGCTCTGGATACACAGCTCGAGAGACACTGAGGTATGAGATTAAATTTGTGGTATCTGTCTGATTGCTTGTCACTGGTGGGTTTTAGTGGTATTTCTTTAGTGTTTTCTGAATATACAAAGTTCTAAATCATTCACTCCATTATACTTGGGTATTGCGTGTGCTTAAGAAAAGACTTGTAAGTGTATTTAATACTGTGTGGTATCTAAACATAACTGGATGAGTTAAAGGCAAAATGGGAGCTTTTGGTGAGAATTGTCTTACTGTTTGGACTTGCTGTCCTAATACTGTTTAAATCAGGGCTTTACAGATGCACTAGTTGTGAGATGGAAACTTTGTGATGAGTGGAGGGGGATCTTCTCTACAAGTTTTTACAGAATATATGTACAGTATCTGAAACTGCAGAGAATCTGAAACAATAAAGAGCAACAAACTGCATAAACTCCAAATCCTGGCCTCAGTACAAAGTTTAAGATTTTAAATCACCAGCTGAACATGTGAGCTTAAAATTCTCAATAAGTAACTGTAAAAATAAATGGAATGTGTGTAGCTACTAGGATCTCAGATGAGAGACATGTCTGGTTTTTAGGACTTCTTACTGGACAATCAGAGAGCTGGATTTTAGGTTCTGTTAAGTAAGCAAGAAGAATTAACTTTAAAATATTGTTTTTAAATTCAGTTATTAAGATGGACACGTTTCTTCAATGACTTAAGCTCATAAACAGTTTTTAAATGATTTTAAAAGCATTTCATTTTTCTAAAATGTATCAGATTTTTTAGTCATCCAAGTTTTTAATTTTTTTTATAAGTTAGTGTATTAGTATTAGTACTTTAATCTGAGTAAATCTTTCTGCATATGTACAGTAGGATACACAGAGAGTCCAATTGCCAGATGACGAGCATGATTTTTCAAATGGGGCTGCAACCCCTGCTTTTATTAAAATTCAAGCTTATATTTGCATATTTAATGGCATTTTGCATGTACAAATGGAGATTTTATTGCCACAGCAGATGTTTGGTAAATTTTTCCTAGCATGGTCATTGTGTGCTGCCTTAAATGTGTCCCCACGTGCTAATGGTGTATAGAATAAAAATATGCATTTTCTTAAAATTTTTGAGCCCATGAATTACAAAAGTTTCTGAAACAGCTAACCAGGAACACTTTAAAAGTTATATTCTGTTACCTTAAAACAAGCTAACATTAAACCAAGCTATTTGTTGTGGAAGAGGGCATGTGCTTAGGACATCCTGGGAGAGGAGGAAGAAAAACTGGGGAGGGAATATTAGGGTTTAACAAGTTGTGTTGGCCTATTAGTGCTCCTATATTGAGGTACAAAGGAAATGTATAATCATTTATATACAGGAAAGAATCAAATACATCATTATGCTGAGAGCTAAATGTGAATGCACAAATAAAGCTATTACAATTTGAATTTTAATATTTAATAGTTATTAATGTAGTAACAATGAATGATATCCGAGGAGCAACATACTATAACTGTATAATCAATAAGAAAAGGAGTATTTGTGGCACCTTAGAGACTAACCAATTTATTTGAGCATAAGCTTTCGTGAGCTACAGCTCACTTCATCGAATGTGATGTCTTTTTATTCCTTTTTTTATCCATAGGCCACTTGCATATAGTACACTGGCAGATCTGGTACATCATGTCCGTCAGCATTTACCACTCAATGATCTCTCCCTTGCTGTCCAGTTATTTGCCAAGAACATTGATGATGAGTCATTACCTAGCAGTATCCAGACTATGTCTTGCAAGCTTCTTCTAAACTTGGTAGACTGTATCCGTTCCAAAAGTGAACAAGAAAATGGAAATGGCAGAGATATTCTTATGAGGATGTTAGAGGTATTGATTTGGATGAGAAGTTTAATATTGGAATGATATATAAATGATCATCCAATCTCTTAATCTTTATTAATATATTGACAAATGCTTCTTGATACTCTCTCACATCCACCCCCCTGGGAAGGAGAACATACAGGAGTAGCAGGACTGATATACACCACCTAGTCTTTATTGCGTTGAGCAGTGTACAGTTCCAGATAATTCAGAGGAAGGATTTTAAAACTTGTGCAGTATCTTAACCTGAAGGGACATTCCTTTTTGTCAGCTTATGTTTGACAGCTGGAAAATTGAATTGCGATTTAGTTGGAGGTCCTCCGCATCCCTTTTTAGAATACTGGGTGTGTCCCCATTCCTTTCTGTTTAATAAATACCTTCTTTAGGTTCCCTTGTTATAATGCCCATCTTTCCAGCTGAATATTGGATGGGAGTTCCTAAAGAACCTGTCTTCACAACTCCTTTATATACTGGGAGTTTTGCTGTGCTAAATTGAGCATCCATTACCTTTCAAGGGTGAAGCATACTTCCTCTGTAGAACCTTGTTTACATTGAGGTTTGTGTGGCTATCTCCCACTGCTGTGTTAGTGTCCGTGAAGCTCTAACTGCTAGTTGCAGTCAGGGTGTTAAAGTAGAAAGGCCTCCAGTGCTTCTACCGGCATATGATCTGGACGTTCTCTGAGCAATATTTTATACAACATGGTTAGTTTAACAGCTGGAGACTTTTACAAAGACCTCCAGGTGAACATGGCCTTGGTCTTGAGGTATGAGAGCAGCCCTGGGAATCAAAGGCAGGTCAGTCTCATAGCAGTTCAAGGCTGTGGCATCATAGTCTTTGTCTCCTGGGCAGGCAGGCCCAGAGATATTGTGATCCCCGGAGATTTTGGTTTTTCTCCCTTCCCTGTCTTCTCTCTAATCTGTTTATAATGACAGCTTATATCATGGCTCAAGCTGCCTGGGGAGGGAGGGGGGTGATGAAGGGTGGGGTGGGGGCTGGGTTGTGGACATGGCTGCTTTGAAATTTAGTCAGCACCACTCCTGAACTATGTCATAGCAGAGTAACAGGAATTACTGCTTAGGCTAGGCTTGGCTAGGTTTTTAGTCTACAGTTGGCAGTTTTTCATGGATTGTAAGGCATGCTTTCACTCAAAACACAAAGTAGATCTGACCCTATATATGAAGATTCTTTAATATTAGATGGTATTGAGTAGTGTAGTGGACTGGCAGTGTCTGTGTTCCAGTTATCTATGATTTTGCCCATTTATCAAACTGGAAGTTAAAATTTAGAAAAATAATCAATTAATTAAATAGTGAAAGCTAGGAGCTCTACAGGTATTACTCTAGGATTATGTATGACTGTTCTAATTTTTGTTTGAAAAATATTGTTCTCTGATGTCAGACAGATCAGGCAAATAACCATAATGAGCTCAGATCTCAGTTGGGGGACTTAATTAGTCTTCAAGTATTATTACTTTTGGAATGTGTTAAGGTAAATCAAATATCATCAATCCATTTTTAGAAGAGAATTTGAACAGTGATCACTTGAATTATTATGAGGCTATTTGATATTTCTGAGATCTTGAGTATAATTTTTATTAACCCAGCAGTCTTGGTCTGAAGCGGTTTAACCCTAACGTTGATATACTAGAAACAATCTTCAAAATTAATTCATTCCCTCCCCCCCCCCCTTTTTTTTTCTTCTTTCCTGCCGCAGGTTTTTGTTCTGAAATTTCATACTATAGCACGGTACCAGCTTTCTGTCATTTTTAAAAAGTGTAAGCCACAGTCTGAACTTGGTGCAGCTGAAGCAGCTTTACCTGGAGTACCGACAGGAGCAAATGCAGCTCCTGTTCCATCCCTTGCCCCTGCCACTCCTGTGGCCCCAGCACCAGCACCTGTGTTTGAAAAACAAGGGGAAAAAGAGAAAGAAGATAAGCAGACGTTCCAGGTCACAGATTGCAGAAGCTTGGTAAAAACTTTGGTCTGTGGTGTCAAGACAATTACATGGGGCATAACATCATGCAAAGCACCTGGTGGTAATACTACACAATATTTAATTACATCCACTTTTAATTTTGCACTTTATAACATAAAATCAAACTATCTTTGTAATAGAGATAAACTTTGCTTATTCTTTCCTTCATCCAGAAGCACAGTTCATCCCTAACAAACAATTGCAGCCAAAGGAGACACAGATCTATATAAAGTTGGTGAAATATGCAATGCAAGCTTTGGATATTTATCAGGTATGTAGTCTGGCCAGGGCATAATTGTCACGTTTATATACAAAAGCTCTGTATACTGTGTTTTTAATGCAGAATATTTTTGATCCATGTATGAAAATGAAGTCCATGGGGCTATATTTATTTACCTACGTTTTGGGGTTTTTTGTTTTTGTAGGTGTGGAATTTATGATGTTTGAAATGCTTCTGCTATAGAATTTCATTAATTTAAAGACTCACAAAGTGCTTGGTGGTCTGTGAGGAAAAATGTGTATTTTGTCAAGAAATATTCTATGGTCCGTGTTATGTTGGAGGTCACTGTAGAATCTATGAAATAAATACAATCCTCCCTTCAAAAATTCATGAAGGGATTCACTTACCATATGTCTAACTGAAATCTGTAGTTTAAAGGCAGACTTAGTATGAAATTATGTAATTGCCCAAATATAATGTGATGTTATCTTTGTCTCCTCCCCATTCCACTCTTGACTTGGTGATTTTTAATTTTATAATTGTGCTTAAAGTATTTTCTGAAAGCTTCCCAGGGCTGGGGCATTGTTGTCTTGCATGTAAGGCACTGTGTACCAACTGGCTTTCTATATAGATATTTTGAGAATAATAGGGAAATTGTTCATGTTGTGACAGCATTACTTAACTATGTGCTAACTTTGCTGCATTAGGTCCAAATAGCAGGAAATGGCCAGACGTATATTCGAGTTGCGAATTGTCAGACAGTCAGGATGAAAGAGGAAAAGGAGGTCCTGGAACATTTTGCTGGTGTCTTCACAATGATGAATCCTTTAACTTTTAAAGAAATCTTTCAAACTACTGTTCCTTATCTGGTGGAAAGAATCTCAAAAAACTATGCCCTTCAGGTAAATGGCTTTACTTTATACAACGGTGAGGCATAGCCGTTTTTGCTCTAAATCAGACTTCATTTTTGGTTTTAATTCAGATCATTGAAATTAACTTTTAAGGTATTTCTACAATTGAAGAAACAATATAAATATTCTGCAAAGATGGATTTTATTTTCTACAGTTATTGCTGTGTAGGTAAAATTTAAACCATGTAACTTAAATTTAAGCATTTCAAGTTAACAGTGAAAGTATCAGTGGACTGTATTATTCAAGTGCTGAATGTAGTGGGTTTTTGAGTTGTGCAGAAAGTAGTAACCTAGAGCAGTGGTTCTCAACCAGGGGCCCACCAAGCAGGGTCAGCATTAGACTTGCTGGGCCCAGGGCAGAAAGCCGAAGCCCCACCGCGTAGGTCTGAAGCCCATGACCCTGAGCCCCACCACATGAGGCTGAAGCCTGAGCAATGGAGCTTCGCGGGGGGGTCCTGTGGCATAGGGCCCTGGGCATTGCCCTGCTTGCTGCCTCCTAACTCTGGCCCTGGCTTTTATGTGCCAAAAACCAGTTGTTGTGGCATAGGTAGACTGTGGAGTTTTTATAGCATGGAGGGGGGGCCTCAGAAACAACAAGGTTGAGAACCCCTAACCTAGAGCTCTCATCTACTGTCCTTCAGTATTAATTCCCTTAGACTGCAATGTGATATTAACACTTGTGCCATAACTATTGGAGCTGGGCCAGTTAAGTGAAAAGTTTGCTGTGTTGCACAGGGAACAGGATAACTTATCCTTTGTGGATAATGTAAACTGAGTCACTGGTGGTGGAACAGCAACAGCAGGGACTACTTGTGTTTTTTTTTTTTTTAAATGGGAGCAAGTTGACTTTCCCTATGTTGCTTTCATAATGCAATTACTATTGCCCTATTTGCTGCTTTTGACAGATTGTTGCTAATTCCTTTTTGGCAAACCTTACCACCTCTGCCCTTTTTGCTACAATTCTGGTGGAGTATCTTCTAGATCGGCTGCCAGAAATGGGCTCGAATGTGGAGCTGTCCAATCTGTATCTCAAGCTGTTCAAGCTGGTCTTTGGCTCCGTTTCACTATTTGCAGCTGAAAATGAGCAAATGCTGAAGGTAAAGTTCATTTTGACCAAGGGAGGGAAAATATTCCAATTTGTGTTTGCATTTTTCTAAACTGTTTTTAGCAATAAAATGCCTTTCCTGAAATGACCATTTTAACATTTGAAAAATGTTCTATGTTTTCAACTCCCCCTCCCCCCAGCAACAAAAAACCCTTCCATTAATGACAGTTTGCGGGATCACTATAAAAGGACTGGTTGAGTGCTGTCTAGATAGAGCAGTTTAGTCTTACTTATGGATTACTAATTTTACTTGCTTCTTTGTAAGGCAACAGTAATCCGAAACAATATGCATGTAATGTGCTATGTTTCCCCTCACCTGTCATCAAAATCAAGGTCACTTAGATTTTATAAACTGCAAATCCAATTTAAATGGTATGATTTACTGCCTTCACAGTTCCATGCTTCTGTTATATTTTTGTTTCAACAGAATTGATGATGTGGCCTTGAGTAGACAATTTAATTGAATGATGAAAGCTATTCACAGCAGTTGTGTAGCAGAGTACAGGGCTTTCAGATGTTAATAAAACCTATAATTATTTCACTATTCATACCTGGGATGAGACAGTCCTGATATCTCCTTGCAATTTTTAACAAGTTTCCACAAGCTATTAGTGCCCTACATTCTAAGACGACCGTAACCAGAATTGCAATTTTCTAATTGCAGAGAGATTAAAAAAAATATGGATTGCTTTTAAAAAATTAGTGAATGCAGTGCTCATGAAAGTGAAGGCTTTAATGATAGAGCTAGACCTAGAGCAAGAGGATGCTGTAGAAGTTCTCTGCTAATTTACCTTTGATATTTCTGCTAGTCCATCCTTAAGGTTCTTTGGAGCACAGACTGCCAATTATGTCAGATTTAGTGTTTTGTTTTGTGCTTAGTAGCAGGATAAGTGAGCAAACTCTCTCTTTCATTTGTGACTAATGTGAACCCATGTTTCCAGTGGTTGAGAATGATACATTTCTTAACTCTAATTCAGATAATCTCTTTCTATATTTTTAATGTTTAACCTTTAGCAGCCTCTCTGTTAAGCTTGTGTTTCTGCTGCTCACCTATATCAAAAGTATTTGGGGTAATCAATGAAGGTTATTTCATTTAGAACAGTGGTTCTTGAACTTTTGTAGTGGTGACCCCTTTCATACAGCAAGCCTCTGAGTATGACCCCTCCCCCCCCCTTATAAATTAAAAACACCTTTTTTATTTTTAACACTACTATAAATGCAGGAGGCAAAGCAGGGTTTGGGGTGGAGGCTGACAGCTCGCAACCCTCCCACGTAATAACCTCATGATCCCCTGAGGGGTCACGACCCCTAATCTTACTATCTAGAAGATTGACAAGCAAATAACTTTGTATCCTGTTGAACTTTTAAACAGTGGTGATGAAATGGATGCTTTAATCTTGAAGCTTTTCTTTTTATAGCCGCATTTGCACAAGATAGTGAACAGCTCTATGGAACTTGCACAGACTGCCAAGGAGCCATACAACTATTTCCTTCTACTTCGAGCACTGTTCAGATCTATTGGAGGAGGCAGTCATGATCTCCTGTATCAAGAGTTCTTGCCACTGTTACCAAACTTATTGCAAGGTCAGAACAAATACCTTTCCCTATTTCCAAATAGGTGTTGAAAATACATTTCTATTACTGGGTAAAAGTGTTTTATAGATATCACACATAGTGACTCTTGGCAGTTGACATGTTTTTTAAATATCTGAGGCCTGGTCTACACTGGGGGCAGGGGAGATTGATGTAAGTTAAGCAACTTCAGCTATGTGAATAACGTAGTCGAAGTCAATGTACTTAGATCTACTCACTGCGGTGTCTTTACTGAGGTGTGTCGACTGCTGACGCTCCCCTGTTGACTCTGCCTGGAGTACCGGAGTCAATGGGAGAGCGCTTGAGGGTCTATTTATCTCCTCTAGACTAGACACGATAAATCGACTCCTGCTGGATCAATCGCTGCCCGCCAATCCGACAGGTAGTATAGGTATACCCTGAATCTACCTTATTTCCTCTTGCTATTCACTACCTCCATCTCCAGGGTTCTGGCTACCTTAGCTCCTGATATTCATTCTTTCTGCCTCCTGTTGTGAATTCTGCTATGCTTGTTCTTGTTAGCATGTAGTACTGAGGAATAAGAGTGGGGTAGGAGAAGCAATGTGTCCAGAACCAATGCAATTTGGGTAGATGGCTGCAAAGAAAAACTGCCTTTTCTCAGATTTAAAAAAATAATGGTGACGGTGTCTTAAGACAAACTAATTTAATAAAATTAGATTGGCTAAAAGGGTCTGCATGACTGAAAAGATAGCAGCCAGAAGTATTAATGCTGAGCAGGGGAGCAAGCAGAACCACTGAGATTTGGAAAGAGGTAATCAACATCAGGAAAGTGAAATCCTGTGATACCCATTTTCATCTAGGAAATGTTATTTTCCATTTAGTTAACAAATATATGTAAGCTACATATAACCAGTCTGTACATAAAGTGCATTGGGGAAAATATATATATCCAAATAGAGTTACTACTTGGGGCTTATGGAATATATGCCAGAAAAGTGGGGTTTGGTTTTTTTGGTTGTTGTTGTTGTAGAGGGAGGAGCTAGAGGTAGGGCTCGTGTACATATTTATTTTGTGGACACAACAGAAGTTCTTGAAAATATTTACTGTATTTTTTAGTTTATCTTTACTGGCAGCCCAAACTCTTAAATTAAACCACTCAGGTTAGCATGTGCTCCTTTTATATTTAAAAAAACAAAAAAAACACCTTACTGAACATATGAATTCTTCCAGCATCCTCATTGTCCGAAGGCTAGAATTAATCAAATTAGGCCAGTGTACTAAAAGGTTATTTCATTATGTTAAATGTGCATTTTACTGTGTTTGCGTACACAATGTACACTCTTTTCATAGTATTTGCAGTCTGTTTTCTATTACATAATAGTTACCTTTGGACCTTCATATGTATAGGAATAACAGACTTATAGTTAGGGAATAGATTTGGAGAAGCAGCTGTACCAAATGTATTAAATGTAGAAACCTTAAGGCACACTGAATGTGATTTGAAAAATACTGGTTGTTTTAGACCGGGGTGGGCAAACTTTTTGGCCCAAGGGCCACATCTGGGTATGGAAATTATATGGCGGGCCATGAATGCTCCCAAAATTGAGGGTTGGGGTGCAGGAGGGGGTGAGGGCTTGCTGGGGGTGCAGACTCTATGGTGGGGCTGGGGATGAAGGGTTGGGGGTGCAGGAGGGTGCTCTGGACTGGGACCAAAGGTTATGGAGGGCAGGAGGGGGATCAGGGCTGGGGTTGGGATGCGGGAGCGGGGCAGAGGTGCAGGCTCCAGGTGGTGCTTACCTCAAGCAGCTCCCAGAAGCAGCGGCATGTGCCCTCTCCAGCTCCTACGCAGAGGCGTGGGCAGGCAGCTCTGCGTGCTGCCCCGTCTGCAGACGCTGCCCCTGGAGCTCCCATTGGCTGCGGTTCCTGACCAATGGGAGTTGCGGGGGCAGTGCTTGGTGCAGCGGCAGCATGCAGAGACCCCTGACCGCCCCATGCGTAGGAACCAGAGTGGGAACATGCAGCTGCTTCCAGGAGCCATGTAGAGCGGGACAAGCCCCTGACCCCACTTCCCGACTGGAGCGCCAGAGCAGGGCAAGCTCCAGACCCCGCTCCCTGGCGGGAACTCGAGAGTCAGATTAAAACTTCTGGAGGGTCAGATGTAGTCCCTGGGCCATAGTTTGCCCACTCCTGTTTTAGACCATATTATTATAGTGTCTGTTTTTGAAAACATGTAACTTCCTACTATTTTTCAGGACTTAATATGTTGCAAAGTGGCCTGCACAAGCAGCATATGAAAGATCTGTTTGTAGAACTCTGTCTCACTGTACCAGTTCGATTGAGCTCCCTCCTTCCTTATCTGCCAATGTTGATGGATCCTTTGGTGTCAGCTCTAAATGGATCTCAGACCCTGGTTAGCCAAGGTTTGAGAACTCTTGAATTGTGTGTGGATAATTTACAGCCAGACTTCCTGTATGATCATATTCAGCCAGTTAGAGCGGAGCTTATGCAGGTAAATATGTAGTTTTTACTAAAACCACAAGGGGTCATTGATCACTTAAATATCCCTAAACCTTTGCTTTGAAATTTAGGATTGCTGAATCTCAGGGTGGTCTGTGTTTTTGAGAACCATTCCCATTAGGTACAAAGTAGAGGCAGAGGGTGATGCTTTACATTAAACTAGGCCAGGACATAATATTTTGGTAGGTCTTCCCCCTATATTTGTTCTTAGAAAAAACATTTGAAAGCTAAGAATTCAGATTTGGTATCAAGGTGGCAAGTACAATAAGATAATAGATACAGAAGATGATGAAGTTTAGGTAATTGACTGGAAAATAACTCATTACTTTTGTGTTATCTGCTCTTTTTAAACCATGTGGTATGTAGATTTGAGCCATGATTTATTTCTTAAAGGGGGTTTGGATGATGTCAGGGTTTTCATATTTTTAGATGGAGGATTATCTTGAAATGCTACATTATGTTTAAACTTGGCCATTTCCTCTAAAATGCGATGTTCTTCATCACATGCAGAAAAAGCTGAATATACCTTGCATTCCAAACATAGCATTTACTTTTCAAGCCCTGTGTATATGGCACTTCCTTATTAAGTAGCACATTAATTTAAATTTACTTCAGCATCTGTGAGTCCTTATATTTTGTATATCATGCTTCCTTTCCAGTGTTAGCCATGAAATCTAAATTGTAATTGAGCACTGTACCGTTTCTTTGTTATATTGAGAAAAGCTAATACTGCTTTTCAGAACCAGAAGTAAAAGACCAGCTGCTTAAATACAACATAATGGAAACATTTGATTTTTCAAAAAGAGGAAATTCTTGTAATGTCTGGTAAGCTATTGGAGGGAGAGAGAGAGAGAGAGAAATAAATTTATCTTATATAGAAATGTGCAGGTTTAATTATTAATATTTTGAAGCAACACTTCTCTAAATATAGCACACTTAAACATTTAAATTATCTGTAGGCTTTATGGCGTACATTACGCAATCCTGCTGACAGCATTTCTCATGTGGCTTATCGTGTCCTTGGTAAATTTGGTGGAAGTAACAGGAAGATGTTAAAGGAATCCCAGAAACTACAATACATAGTTACGGAAATTCAAGGACCCAGTATTACAGTAGAGTTTTCAGACTGTAAAGCCTCTATTCAGCTTCCAATGGAAAAGGTAAGCTGACACTTTTTTCCTCGTCAGTTTCCTTCCAGTAAAGTTTCTGCACTGTTAATATTTGCTTATGAAAGATCCTCATTAAAACTCCTAGTACATAGGACATCAGTGATGAATTGCTGATGTCCTTAAACACATTTTTATTGAATTTATTATATAAGTGGCATAATGGATTCCTGATGCATTTAGCAGGGTTTATATTTTTTTCAAACGCAAGGAAAACAATGAAAGGATTATTTTAATTTATACCATTGTATCTGGCCAAAGAGTTCATACTTAAATTATTATTTCTTGGCCCATAAATCAGTTCTTCATTAGCAAATAAAAATCAATTCAGGTGTTTTTGGGACACTTCCTGACTTTCATTGCCTTCTGATACATAAAATTGCACAGGGAAAAAAAAGCCAATAAGTAATAAGTTTGCAATAAGTAATTAAGAGAGAGAGCTGTTGGTATTTTGCCTAAGATTCACTGGAATTCCCTTACAATTGGGGGTGATCCAGCGTTGCTGGAGTTGGACAATTTGTTGAACTTCTTGTACCATTCTTTTGGCATGCAAAACTAGTTCAAGTTTGGCAACTGTTTTTTAGTTCCCTTCTAATTTTGAACCCTATTTTACCCCAAAGGAGAGTCAAAAAAACCAAACAACTTGTTAGTATAAGTCTGTATTAGATTTTGAAGACAGGAAAATGCCCGAAGCTTGGTTGGCACAAGTGGGGTGCCCTCTCTATGTGTATACTGTGCGGTTTTTTCCTTATTATTTTTCTCTCCCAATTCTCATAGTTTTGTATGGTTGGCTCAGGAGCTGAGAACTGGAACCTTCTGGTTTCTTTTCCTGCTGTTTTTTTAAATAGTAGAACCACACTAATATTAATGTAACTGCTTGAGATTTGAATGTGTACCAACCTCACTAATGCTGATTTCTGTCTGGCTTTCTAGAAAGCTGAATTTGCATGGTATCTAAAGGCTTTCATGTTTCACAGCTGTTTCTTCAATTACATGGAGCACTGGTCAACTTCTTAGAGTTGACCAGGAAACAAAACCATTTACAGTACGCTTAACTGGTGCTGAAAGTTAATGCCGAATTTTAGAAAATTTTGGAATGAGCTGAAAACATAAGAAATCCATCTTTCCTTTTAGTGCCCTGATGAGAAAAGTTCCACTTCAGTGGTCTGTGATAACTCATTGTTCTTTTGATTGAGACCTTGATAAGATTGCTTAAAAGATGACAGAGCAGCTAGTTAAATTCAGTAGATGAAAAGATGATTTTCCTTAGAAAGAATCAAAATATCCCTTTGTATGTAGCAAAAGGTCTCCAAAGGTCATTTTTATCTACCTAATCTCATATTAACTGTTTAAGCATGGATGATTAGGTTTCATTTTACAATCAGTTAAGCAATGAAATTTCTTATTTCATGCCCCCCAAATGAATTTTCCACATAGGTCACATTTGATGCATGTCTGTCTTATATTTGGGTGTGCTTTTCCATTTCAGGGGAGGATGTAATGTAATGTATGTGCACTTGTAAAGATTTAACTATAAAATATATAAGGCCTGGTCTTAAGAGACAACTTCAAGTATCCTCAAATGTCTTGTGTACAGTTCTTCTTTTGGCGGAAGACAGATCGCCATTAAATAAATAGTGTTTGGATCTGTTAGCAGTTGCTTAATGCAGGTTTTATAATGTATGATGTAAAAACTTTTTGTATTGGGTGGAAAAAGGAACAAATCCTCTATGAAGAGAGACACATCACCTTCATATTAGTGTACATAACAAAATTCATGTGGTGGGGGTGGGGCTTAGGTGTTCGGAGTGTGGGAGGGGACAGAGGGTTGGGTGCAGGGGTTTGAGGGCTCCAGTTGGGGGTGTGGGCTCTGGGGTGAGGCTGGGGATGAGGGGCTCAGGTTTGGGGCGTAGGGGTGTGAGGGGCTCCGGGGTGGGGCCAGGGATGAGGGGTTTGGGGTGCAGGAAGGTGCTCTGGGGCTACGGCGGGGAGAGAGGACCCCCACCAGCCCTCTCTCCCCGCAGCAGCACCTGGGCTGAGGGGGAGAGGCACCTCTCCCTGCTGCGGGATCTCTGGGGCTGCAGGATAGCCGCCCCTCCCCCAGCCGGTGGGGAGATCTGCCCCAGCTGCTCCTGGGGCTGGGCCAAGGTTGGGCCGGGCTGCGCCTGGGGCTGGGGCTGCCCCGGCTGTGGCGGGATCCAGGCTGATCTGGCTGCAGCTGAGTCCAGGTTGCTTGGGCTGCGTGCCCTCCCCCACAAGCAGGTACAGGGTTGGGGTGCAGGGGTCTGAGGGCTCCAGCTGGGGGTGCAGGCTCCCGTGTGGGATCGTGGATGGAGGGGCTGGGGGTGTGGACTCTGGGGTGGGGCAGGGGATGTGGTGCAGGAGGGTGCTCTGGGACTATGGTGGGGAGAGAGGACTCCCCGCAGCAGCACCTGGGCTGGGGGGAGAGGCACCACTCCCTGCCACGGGATCTCTGGGGCTGCAGGATAGCTGCCCCAGCCCCAGCAGGTGGGGAGATCTGTCCCATTTGAGCCTGGGTACAGGCCAGTCTGGCTGGGCGTGGGGCTTGGCCAGCGTCGGGCCGGGCTACGCTGACCCAGGCCACAATGCCCAGACACAGCGGGATCCAGGCTGATGTGGCTGGGGCTGGGTCGCTCGGGCTGAGCCCCTCCCGGCAGGTGTGGGCCGCAGGTGAGTTGGGTCTAGGGGTGGGGTACCCAGACCGCGGCAGGTTGGGAGTCTGGAGAGGGGTGCCCCTCCCTTGGCCGCGGCAGGTCCCTGGGCGGGTTCCCTGAGTGCCTGCGCTGCAGTGAATAGGCTGCTGCGCAGCCATGCAGCTTATAGGGAATTATCACGCACATTCACACTCACTCACACTGTATATCCAGCATATGTGGGAATTATGTGCAGTAAGTACGGCTGGAGGGAAGAGACAAAGTGTTTACATGGGGGAGTTGGGGAAGGAAGGAATAAATCTTGCATGAGTTTGGCCATGGTGTAGAGCCCTGCAAATCTGTGCATATCTGCATCTGTGGATGTGGTTGTATTAATAGACTCACAGAAGATTAGGGTTGAAAGAGACCTCAGGAGGTCATCTAGTACAACCCCCTGCTCAAAGTAGGACCAACGCCAACTAAATCATCCCACCCAGGGCTTTGTGAAGCTGGGCCTTAAAAACCTCTAAGGATGGAGATTCCAGCACCTTCCTAGGTAACCATCTTTTTACCACCTTGCATATCAGGTGCAGATCCAAATTTTTACATTTGCACAGGGATCTAACAGTAAGATAGGCTGTTGGTGCAGGTGCACATGCCGATTCTATATAGTAGGTGGAATGCAGATCGCAGGTAATTGTTGTGGTTGTGGATTACATGTTTGTATCCGTGCAGAGCTCTACCACGATGTACTCAGAGCTTCCCATTCACATGAAACCAGGATAAACATAACAATTTCAAGTTCAGTCAAGCCTATGTACATTATGCAAAATTTGACATTTGTAATGTGAAGAGGTTTAAAGAGAAGCAGAAGTAGTATTTAAATGACTTAGGTACCCTTACAAGCTTATTTATTATAAGGCAACATGATTAACCAGTGCTCAGTTGATGATGTCTTATTTTTCGTTGCAGGCAATTGAGACTGCTCTGGACTGCTTGAAGAGTGCTAACACAGAGCCATATTATCGGAGGCAGGCTTGGGAAGTGATCAAGTGTTTCTTGGTAGCCATGATGAGCCTGGATGATAATAAACATGCTTTATACCAGCTCCTTGCACATCCCAAGTATGATGATCCTTTAAAGCATTTATATTTATGTAAAATGTGAACTGTCCGTAGAATAGTGTAATTTTGAGGCAAAAATTAATTGAGTCTATACAATACATGTCCACTGTGGGATTGTTACCTGCAGTTTGCTTTCTGATACTTAATCCTGTTATTGTTTTAAATGTCCAAAGCCAGGGGCCTACCTTCTCTTGAGGGACAGTTCTAGAATTTTGCTTTATTTACCATAGATGATGGATGTTAGTTTCTTGACACTTCTTCCTTACCCAAAGCCAAAGCCCCCCCCCCAAAAAAAAAAGGCAGGGTGGGGGGGAGACTGGAGGATCAGTTTAGTAAGTTAGGAGATGATTTAAGACAATACATGTGTCCTATCGGTGAATTGTTGGTTGGAATATTCCAGAATTTTGAGATTCAGAATTCTAGATAATGGTCAAAGCACTATAGAGAATTTATCTGTTCCTTCTAATATCCTTTCTTAGTGATTAAGCATTTTAAAGTGATTTTCGTACAATAATATCTTAAACTGTCAACACTTTGCCACACAGAAGAGTTATTCTTTTCAGAAAGCTGGGTAAATTTTTGGTGCTATGTAAATTCTTTAATATGGAAACAGATTTTTGTTCTGGTTTCAATATAACAGGTCTTTCTGGCAGTCCAGAAACCTCTCTTCTTGCACCTTGCCTAATCTCTGCCTCCATGTGGCAGCTTGCATGCTCATACCCTTCTCCCTTCCCTCTCCTCCCCACTCTTCTCCTCCCACATCCAATTTCTGTCCAAGATAGCCATGTACTTGGAACCCAGAACAGAGATGGCTGATTCTGAGTTCATGTTTAAGGTAGAGGAGGATACTAGAGGTTGACATAGATCTGTCTACACCTGTAATAGTATGTAGGGTACCTGTAACTACACACCACAATGAGGGGCAGGCTGCGTCCACTCTCACTGTGGTGTGTAGATACATGTGGCAGTGAAAGTCTGGCAGGCATGGGAGGAAGTTGGTGGGAAGGCTCCGGCAGGGGGGAGCTGCCAAAGCCTTTCCCTGCTGCCTTCCTTCTCCCAGAGACTTTCACTATGACGAGGAAAGGCTGTGCTGGTGGGGAGGTGCAGGAGCCTTTTCTCAGTGAAGTAAAAAGCTCCAGCAGCTGCCCTCTAGCAAAGCCTTCGCTCACCTCGGTGAAAGGCTCTAGGAGGAGGGAGGCAGCAGGACACTACACTGCTAAAAATAGCAGAGTAGGCATGGGAGTTATAGCTCTCTATATGCCCAAGCCATGTAGGGTGTATGTACTCTAAGGCAGTGGTTCTCAAACTAGGGCTGCCGCCTGTTCAGGGAAAGCCCCTGGCGGGCCGGGCCGGTTTGTTTACCTTCCGCGTCCGCAGATTCGGCCGATCGCGGCTCCCACTGGCTGTGGTTTGCCGCTCCAGGCCAATGGGGGCTGCAGGAAGGGTGGCTAGCACATCCCTCGGCCCGTGCCGCTTCCCGCAGCCCCCATTGGCCTGGAGTGGTGAACCGCGGCCAGTGGGAGCTGCGATTGGCCGAACCTGCAGACGCGGCAGGTAAACAAACCGGCCCGGCCTGCCAGGGGCTTTCTCTGAACAAGCAGCGGCCCGAGTTTGAGAACAACTGCTCTGAGGTTCAGGTGTGAAGGTCACTCTGCTTTACTCTTTGTGTCTAAGTTCTGCCTCAGCATCTACACTGCTGTTTATATCCATCCTGGCCTGGTGCTGTTTCTGTACTCCACGTGCGGCTGCAAATGTAGACATACCAACGGGGTAGATGATGGAAGGTGAATCAGATGATAGCTAGGAATGGGGCCAGAGTCCTCAAACAATCTCCTACCTAGTAATCTGTATGCTAAGACAATCCCTTCCCCATTATGTGTGCCCACTTTCTGCACCTCCTGGGAAAAGTTTCCTCCTAGCTGCGTCAGATTTGCCCTTCTTCTTTCTTCTCCATAGTTGCCAAACAAAACCCTGATGTTTGCTTTCTTTTCTCTTCCCTTAGGAGTCCTAATGGAAGGTTTCCTATTAGGGGGCTGCTTAACTCTTATTTAATATTTTTCTATGCAATTTAAAAATAAAACGGTTTTTGTCCTGGACACAAGCCTGAGTGGAAAAAGCAGTGTAGTTAGACATTCAATCAGTGTGTTCCATGGAAATATAAAACCTTTTTAAAGTTGATCTTGGAAAATACTAGGTATTTGCCTGAGCTAGGATTTGTTAAATTAAGCAGTTGCTTTTCTAGGTTTTAAACCTAAACTACTTTAACTAATCATGGATAATAAAATCGTTGCATTAAAGTTACTTTTGCCATCTGTGTGCATATTGTATATGTTACATTGATTCCCTCAGCAAATAATAAGTAGCTAAAAACCACGATTTTTTATTTTTATAATGATGTAATACATTCATGTCAAATCTAAAATATAACTTTTAAAAAGTCTATTTGGACTTTGAAGCAAATAGGTTTTATTGGGCAGTGAATTAATAGATAAATAACATTTCAGACCTTAAAGATCAAAATCAAATGTCATCTTACTTAATAAAATAAGTGAAAATATCAGAAATGCCATTCTGTAATTGAATTCCAGTATGATGCCTGTATACATATTATTTGGAATGCGTGTGGCCTCTTCTCAACCACTGGCTTTAAATGTTCATGATGAAATTGAGCCATCCATCATGTTGCCAGTGGTTGCCAAAATTAAAATGGATTAAATAAACTGATCTAGCTTTATCAGAATGGTGGAGTGGGGGTTATAAGTCAGAAACAAACTGTAAATGAAGTCCTTGATGGTCATGGTTGAACTGTTGGTATGGTAGTTTAGGGTTATAATATAGATATAATTTTGTCTTTTCAGCTTTACTGAGAAGTCCATACCCAATGTAATTATTTCACATCGGTACAAAGCACAGGATACTCCTGCCCGTAAAACATTTGAACAGGCATTGACAGGTGCATTCATGTCAGCAGTCATCAAAGATCTGCGACCTAGTGCTCTGCCTTTTGTAGCCAGCCTGATTCGCCATTACACAATGGTGGCAGTAGCTCAGCAATGTGGTGAGTAAATACAGAATAGAAATTGCATGAACTGCCAGGGGATAGGACAAGAAGGTTTTTAGTCTTTTGCAATAAATTATTGCATAAAAAAGGCATAAAATTGAAGTTTGGTACATTAAGTTCTTAGTTTGGTTTCTTAATTATATTATTGTTACAACACCTATTTGAATATGCTTACTCTTTCTCTTCTGTTACTTAACTGTTTCAGTTTTTAAAAAATAGTTTTGTAAGCCATACTTACAAAGTTGTACCTTAATTATATTTTTAAAATCAAACACTGTGAAATGTGCACAAGTTATAACTAAACAGACCACTTTTGAAAACTATGAGCTATATATATCTCTGATATCAACGGATGTAGAATGCATTTATAACCTTAAATGCAAAATTTTTGTTATAGGCTTTCCACCTCCTCCCTCCCCCCATGTTGGGATTTGGGAACATTTTCTTTTGTTTTCTTTTAATTTTTGAAGGACCAGAAAAGGAATTGTGTAAATAACGAAGAGTAATTTTTCACTTATAAAATGTAACTTAATAATCTTGGTTTGTGCTTTTTTATATAGTTCAAGTGATTGGAAAAAAAAATTCTGTAAGCATATATCTCTTCAAGATACTTAAATGTAATTTTATTTTAATATTCTTAGTTTTAGTTTACTTTCATAGTGAAGTACATAGTCAATTAAAGGCAAGAGAACATTTCAATTTTTTTCTTTTAAAAACTAAAAAAAACTGACAATCCATTTACATGCAAATAGCCAGAATTTTCACTAGTTTTGCGATGCACTGATCAGAGAAGATAGGAAGATCTAATTTAAAGACTGTTAATGCTGACGGATCCATTTCTCTCCTTCTCTACCACCCTTCCCCCCCATAAATTGTAGGCCCTTTTTTGCTGCAGTGCTATCAGGTTGGAAGCCAGCCCAGCACAGCCATGTTTCACAGTGAAGAAAACGGATCAAAAGGAATGGATCCTTTGGTACTTATTGATGCCATAGCCATCTGTATGGCATATGAGGAGAAGGAGCTCTGCAAGATAGGGGAAGTGGCTCTGGCTGTGATATTCGATGTTGCAAGCATTATTCTGGGTTCAAAGGAAAGGGTAATATAATCTTTAATTGTTTAGTTTTAGCCCGTTTAATAGTGCTATTGAACTCTTTAAAATTGGGAATAGGATGTGTTGATTGAATTAAATAATAAATCATTGACAGGTCTCTCTTTTTTTATTATTATTTTTAGGCTTGTCAGCTTCCTTTGTTTTCATACATTGTGGAGCGTTTATGTGCTTGCTGTTACGAACAAGCTTGGTATGCTAAACTAGGTGGTGTGGTGTCAATTAAATTCCTCATGGAACGATTGCCTCTCATTTGGGTCCTCCAGAACCAGCAGACTTTCCTCAAGGCACTGCTATTTGTCATGATGGACCTAACTGGAGAGGTATTTAATGTATGGATGATTTCAATGAGTGTTTGGGAAATTGTGGAACTTCATATATTAAATTTATACAAACTAAACTCTTGCTAATCTGAGTTTTATTACTTCACAGTTTAGTATACCTGTAACAGTTGTTGAGAATGTGTTCGTCTTTTTATTTGAACCTAGTGAAGATCTCAAGCACATTGGGTCAAATTTAGCCCTGGTTTTATTGGTTACAACTCCACTGAAGTTGTTGGAATTGCACCTCCTTACCTCTGAGTTAAATTTGACCTATAGACTTTTAATCAACAAAATAAATTAAATATGCTGTGGACAAACATTATTTTTCTTTATTTTAAACTCTACTTCTGGTAAAATGTGTATCTTGCTACCGATCAGTTTTAATGTAGTTCTTGTTTAGTAGTAGATGCTTAGAGAATAGAGTTCTTGACCCTTTTTGAAACCTAAATTGTTCACTAGCCAAGCTATCAGGGTGTTCTTGCTTTAGGATTTCATTTATGAAATTGCATAGCACTCTACTTTGCTATCTTTGGATGAAAGGTGGAAAAGGTTAAAAAGGTGTGTTAACTTTTTAAATTTCTAGCAGAACAGCCATTCATAACTGAACATAGTGTTTGTAAAGGTCTCTAATCTGCATAACAGCAGCACTAACAAATCCATGACTTCTTAGGTTTCCAATGGAGCTGTTGCTATGGCAAAGACCACACTAGAACAGCTTTTGATTAGATGTGCCACTCCTTTAAAAGATGAAGAAAAAACAGAAGAAATCCTAGCAGCACAGGAAAAGTCTTTCCATCATGTGACACATGACCTGGTTCGAGAAGTAACCTCTCCAAACTCCACTGTAAGAAAGCAAGCCATGCATTCATTGCAAGTGCTTGCACAGGTCACTGGGAAAAGCGTTACTGTGATTATGGAGCCACATAAAGAGGTGAGGTTATCACTAAGGGGATTCATTGAGACACCAGAGTATGTTAAAATAACTTAAGGTTTTTGTTTTGCAAAATGTTTTTTAGAAGGGTTTTCACACTATTAAAACAAGCTCTAAAGTACTATTAATTCTGGATGTTTTTCATAAGGCTTTCACAGTAACAGTCCAGGGTAATAGCTTTCCACCTACTAATGTTTCAGTGGTGCAATGAGTCATTGAAGCTAACTTTCACTGAAGCCTACTTTTCAGGCTGTTTTTTTCCCCAGCTTATCTTCTGACATATCTTATGCAAGGAGGTGAGTTTTTAAGGGGTTGTCACTCCCCATAGGAAGGTGATAGCTGGTTTGCACAGTGTTTTGTGGTCTAATTTACAGTTCTAAAACTTCATGATTAAACTGAATATTTTAGTGCATTTTAAAAGCCTTTAATGCTGATCTGTGGTAACCAAAGAGGCAACCAGGCTGTGTAGGCTCACTGCTTGCGCCTACTTGGGGCTTGGCATAGCATGGCAGCTTGCTCTCTGCTGGGGTTTGCTGCTGCTGGCTGCCCCACTCTCTGGTGACTTGCTTCTTCCTCTGACTTAGCCTGCCGGCCAGGGTCACTTCAAATTCTCTCCCCTTTCAGGGTAGTCCATAAACAAAAAGCAAGGGGAATTAACACAAATAAACTGAGTTAGTAAGAGAGAGCAGGGAACAACTCCCTCTTAGGGTGTACCAGGATCAGGCAGTCTCTTTCCTCAGTGAGGGTTCTTCAAGCAGTGGTTGTTGGAAGTTCTTGCTGTCAATTGCCCTTTCCTGTTTTCTTCCCTGCTCTGCTGGTCTGCCCCCAAGTAGGCTGTTCTGCTTCTCTTTTAACTCCTCCAGCCTGTGCATGTGTGGAAGGGTGGAACTGGTTGAGCCCAGAGCAGGTCCTTAACCCTTTGTTCTCCAGTGTGGTTTGTATAGCCCATCACACAAGCCCAACCTAGCTTTGTTAGGTTTTATTGGTCTAAGCACATTTCAGAGTTGGACTGTTACTTGCATTTGTGTATATATAGTGTCTGGCTGTTAAGGCAGAATCAGTGAAATATATTTTACTCTGGATAATTTAGTTCCTGAAATTGTAGCATAGACCTTGTCTCATCCTTCTGGTACAAGTTGAAGACTGGATCTCATGTTACCCTCCCCACATATTCCAAACAGACTTTGCTGTACCTTTCCCTATCCACCCTCTCAGTGTTAAATTCTACAAAGTTTACATGCAGGCACAAATCACCTTTTTTGCCACTTAGCAGATAATGACATAGGATCCCTCAAAAATCTTGTAAAGTGGGCTTTCGATAGGCCAAAAGGATCTGCACAGGATCTCCTCTTACAACAAGAGACGTTCATATTGTAATTCAGACATGTAACTGGTACGACATTTAATAATGGCAATTTGTCAGAATTTCACAGGTAGATGGGGGTAGATAAGTGAGAATAAGAGGTTGATGTAATAATCCACCAGTAAATGAGTATTTCTATACTTTAACATTTTAGGATCTGACAGTATTGTATTTTGCGTGACCTAAAACATGTTTTATCCTTAAATCTTTGAGTTTTCTGTGACTTTCAGACATCTTTTTTTAAATATCTTCAGGGTTCTAGTAATGTTTTAAAAGAAAATAGTGATCCATTTACAGCCTTTACTATCTTGACAGTTTTTTGTCTAGGGTTGCGTTTTTAATGTTTACAGTTTTGTGTAGATCTTTTGTCTTTTCATATGAAACATGTAACAGTTACTGTTACTCATTTGGTCAGAAATAGTCATGATGACAAAAAGCTAATCGTTCCATAAAAAACAAGAAAATATTAGTTAAAAATAGGACTATGTAATGGCATGTTAAGCAAATTATTATGAATGACATTGGCTCAAGGAAATCTTTTTCAACTCAGTGATTTCTAAACAGGTATTGTGAGAGAGCCATAATGAGATGGATATCCTCTTAATAGACTATTTATATAATCATGTATGCCTATAATCAAGACACTGTTATTTTGCAGGTTCTCCAAGACATGGTTCCTCCTAAAAAGCACTTACTTAGGCATCAGCCTGCAAATGCCCAGATTGGGCTCATGGAGGGGAACACATTTTGCACAACTCTGCAGCCCCGACTGTTTACAATGGATCTAAATGTTGTGGAACACAAGGTTTTCTACACAGAGGTACTTCCCTTTTTGTACATTCTGATATTTCAAACAGAAGGCATTTATATTATATCCTATAGCAATGATCTAAGCACTGACCATATAAGTAGGGACAATGGAAATAAACGTTCAGCATCTCTGTGTGTGCTGTATGTTGAGGCTAACCCTGCCATTTGTGGGTATCAGTATTTTCTGCTGAATTTAAGATTTCATTAAAAAAAACAAAAAACTTTTTGGTTCTCAATGAGAATATAACCTTTGAAATGTGAACTGGTGAAGGGCTGTCCGCCTGCATCTGCAAATTAAAACAATAGCTTTGAGAAGTGTGGAGTGTTCTTAATGTCAGTGAGGTAGCAGTTTAACTGTCTCAGGCCTTGTTTACACACACTGTTCACATTGATTAACAAAATTGGTGCAACCCTCTAGCATATATGCAGTTATATTAATTTTAAAGTGTTTATTGGTTTAGTTTATATTGGTAACTGCTTTAACTGAATTGGTTATACATTTGTGTGTAGATCAGCCTTCAGTACTGCTTTCTGCTTTAGAAACATCCGGCTAATTTGCTTAGAGTGTAGCTGGATATTTTTTAAAAGGATGTTCCACTGAAATAAATTTGCAAGTTTAAAAATAAAGATAACTGAATGTTCTTGCGGAACTATGAGACCGTCCAGAAAACTGGGGACTTTCTCAATATCTCAGGACTTACCTTAGTTTCAATATAATTGTCTAGCTGCCTGGTGATCCATTTCTTGCTCTGCAATGCCCCAATACACTTCTTGCTTGTGAAAGGTCCCCAACACCAAACTTGCACCACCAGCCTGCCTCTGTATTGTGTGTCTAGACAGATGTGGCCCATATTTCCTCTTTACGATAGGGAGGAGAATTCAGGGCCTCTCTGCAGTGGAATAGAGGAGGCTAAAAAGCCAAGTATAGTAAGTGGCACCCTTTTCCTCCTCTAGGTATTAAGTACTATCCTCTCACCTCCTTAGACCCTGCTTCGCTCAAGGACAAAACCCTCAGCCACCAAAAATATTTTCTGCTTTCTGAGTTTAACCTCTTTCCTCAGTCTGCAAAAACTCACTTGCATCTCCACAGTGGATTTTTTTTTTTTTTTCCTTTGGCTTGAAGGACTTTTTGGAGACCATTAACCTACCTTGCTTTAGAGGTTGTTTCAGGTCATTGTGATTATCTACCTCTATAACCAGGGCTTATAGACAAACTCAGCAGTACACCTCTACCCTGATATAACACGGTCCTCAGGAGACAAAAAAAAATCTCACCGCGTTATAGGTGAGACCGCGTTATATTGAACTTGCTTTGGCCTCCCCCCCGGTTCCTTGTTCCCTGACCACCCCCTCCAGAGACCCCCAGAACCCCACCCGCTACCCAACCCCCCTGCTTCCTGTCCCCTGACTGCTCCGGCCCCTATCCACACACCCTGCCCCTTGACAGGCACTCACCGGCAGCGGCAGGAAGTGGTGCGACGCGGCCCCAGCCTGCTCCATTCCGCCACCTCCGAGCTGCGGCGCTCCACTTCCTGCCGCCGGTGAATGTGGGGAGGTTGGGGAAGGGACGCCCTCCACGCTCACTGGTGGCGGGAAGCGGAGCGATGCGGCCCCAGCCCGCTCCGCTTTCCTTGCCCCGGCCCCATCCGTGTCGCTCGGGGGGCCTGGGGAAAGGTCCCGCACTCATCTGTGGTGGCAAGTGGAGCGCCGCGGCTGGGAGCTGGTGGAATGGAGTGGGCTGGGGCTGGGCTGCTCCGCTTCTGCTGGTGAGTGCAGGGGAGATCCCCTCCCCCGAGCGATACGGCTGGGGCCGGGGCGAGGGAAGCGGAGTGGGCTGCTCCCAGCCCCCCGCTAATCCCCTGGGCCACTCTGGGACTGCGGGGCCCCCAAAAGTGCCCCCCCACAGCTACTGCCTCCCAGACCCTGGGGAGTGGGGGAGGGAGCCCCTGACCGCCCCCGAGACTCTCTGCCCCTTATCCAACCCCTCGTTCCCGGCCCGGCACCCTTAACACGCTGCTCAGAGCAGCATGTCAGAGCTTTACCACGTTGTATGTGAACCCACGTTATATCGGGTCGCCTTATATCGGGGTAGAGGTGTATCTCTACATCCTCCTGGTTTTGAGCATGAGACTCAGTCTAGGGAATGGAACATGATCTATTGATAAAGGTTGTCTCCTGGGAAAGAGCTAGGTAATGACCTAGTTCTTGTTCCTAGTTGAAAAAAATGATGCAGAGAGCAGGTCATATAAACCAGGTAGAGGAGTCATCATAATAATACCTAGCTGTTATATAGTGCTTTTCATCAGTAGAGCTCAAAGCATTTACAAAGGTTGTTAGTATCATTTATCACCATTTTACAGATAAGAAAACTGAGGCACAAAGTGGCGAAGCAGCTTGCTCACGATCACCTCAACAAGAGAGCCAGAAATAAAGCCCAAGTCTTCTGAATCCCAGTCCAGTAAACTAGTAAATTTAAAGCACTGAACCTATCCAGGGTTCTTAGAAATTGTGCAGGCTGACACTTTCAAGTATGGAATTGTGTACATCTTGTATTTTCACCCTCTTGTATGAAACTAATTGTTTGTCTGAAAATAACTTAAAGTAGCTAATGGCGAGAGCAGAGCTGTGTAGAGAGAATTATTGTCATGCTGAAAATGTGACTGGAAAGATTATTTCACAATAATCACTGGGCTAACCTCTCTTCCTTTTTTTTTTTTTTTTTTTTAAACTTTCAGCTGTTGAATTTGTGTGAGGCTGAAGATGCTGCCTTAATGAAATTACCCTGTTACAAAAGTCTTCCATCACTAGTACCTCTTCGAATTGCAGCCTTAAGTAAGTTAAAGCATGAAAATTTAGCTTGTGGTAGACAGACACTCTCCTTAAATAGCAGCAGGTGCTTTTGTAGATAATCTCAGCAGACTGAAGCCCTTGGAAGTTGTTCTTTCCAGATCATAGTTTGGGAGATAATGGTGGGGACAGCACATGGGAGCTCGTATTTCCATTGCTGTACCTGCTCTCTGGATGAACAGGGTTTAGTTTTCAAAGCTGTGAATCAGATAATTGTCACAAGTAGGGTTGCCGATTGTCTAATCACACAAAAGCAAAGACCCTTGCTATGCCCCTTCCTCAAGGTTCCGTCCCTTCCCCACCCCTTCTCCAAGGCCCTGCTCCCCCCCCTCCTCTCTGCATTGCTAGCTCTCTCCAACTCTCACTCAGTTTCACCGGACTGGAGAAGAGGTTTGGGGTGTGGGAGGGGATGTGGGCTCTGGGTTGGGGCCGAGGAGTTCAGAATGTGGGAGGGGGCTCCGGGCTGAGCCTGGGGCGGGGGGTTGGGGTGCAGGAGGGGTTGTGGGGAGCAGGCTCTGGAAGGGAGTTTGGGTGCAGGATGGGGCTCAGGGATGGCTCAAGGGGTTGAGGCATGGGAGGGGGTTTGGGGTGCTGGCTGCAGCCGGGCAGCGCTTACCTCAGGCGGCTCCCGGTCAGTGGTGCAGTGGGGCTAAGGCAGGCTCCCTACCTGCCCTGGCTCTGTGCTGCTCTTGAAAGTGGCCGGTATGTCCCTGTGGCCTCTGGGTGGAGGTTGGGGAGGCTCCATGTGCTGCTTTTGCCTGCAGGCACCGACCCCTCAGCTCCCATTGGCTGCAGTTCCTGGCCAATGGGAGCTTCAAAGTCCATGCTCGGGGCGGAGGCAGCGTGCGGAAACCCTCTGTCCGCCACCTCCTCCCCTCCCGCCCCCTCCAAGGGCTGCAGGGACCTGCTGGCCGCTTTTGAGAGGGGCATGGAGCGAGGGCAGGTAGGGAGCCTGCCTTACCTCAGTTGCACCACTGGATTTTTAGTAGCTTAAAATCTCCTGTTTTGGCTTCAGTAGCCTCCTGGAGATGGAGCCCGATTCTAGGAGACTCCCGGCTAAACCGGGAGGGTTGGCAACCCTAGTCACAAGCAATAAATGACATACATTCCAATGAGAGAGAGAACATGAAAATATGAAGCAAGCCAGGAGCTTCTATAGGCAGTAATGATCTCGAAAGTCTTTAATTCATGTGTGGCTTTATTGCCAGAATTAAAAGAGAGAAAATATACAAATGATCTGAAAATGAGGAACTATATGTTATATCCAACAATGTTACATTCTCACTCTGGATTAAAAAGAAATTATTAACAAGAAAGGAAAATACTGCTCTCTGTTAACATACTTATAACCTTATTGAAGTCAGTGTGATTGCATGTGTTGGAGAGCAAAAGTTGGCTGACCGCTTATTCCAGTGACAATATTCCTCAGTTCAGTTAATTACAGTAATGATTTTTAGTTCCTAAGGATTAGAATGACTTCCTTGAATAGCACTCAGAAAATTTAAAATACTGTTAATAGTAACACCAGTCTTTTGTTCTTCTTGCAATGTCTGTTGCTTGTGGCAAAAATGTTAAAGCTGTAGCTGTCAGTAATTTCAGAATAAATAAAACAAATGGCCTTTCCTTTTGTATTTCAAGTTAACAAGAAACACAAAAATATTTTGATTTTTGCAGATGCTTTAGCTGCCTGTAATTACTTACCTCAGTCTAGAGAGAAAATCATTGCTGCACTTTTCAAGGCACTTAACTCAACAAATAATGAACTGCAGGAGGCGGGAGAGGCGTGTATGAGAAAGGTTAGTGATATTAAAACAATGCTGCTTTGTGTGGGTAATTCTTTATGCTTTTCCCAAGAAGCAGTGTAACAAGGAAGCATTATTTCTAGTGGGATTAATGGCTGCTTGGTTTTTGTTAGGGCGGCAGCACTATAATTAAGTTACTTTCATTGTTTCTATGAAGTATTTTTGGGGAGGATTTGAACTTGCCCATAAAAATTTCCTCTGGTGGAAACCAGGCATACAGGCTCTTAGCCAGGAAGCATATTTTTCTTTTGGACTAAATATATTCAGCTTGGTTATTTCAAAGTTTTATGGATGAGTCAAACTGCTCCCAATCAAAAAAATCAGCATTATGCTTCCCTTGTGCTGATATATTTCTAACATAGCTTTAATTAATAAAAAGATATGTAATTATTAATATTTAGTAAGTGTTTACTATTCATAGTCCGTATCTACTTCATAATGAGGAGCAGGCATTCGTAGCATATTGCACAAGATAAATATTCACACCAATAATGTCAATGATCCACAGATTTGTAGGTTATGTGTATACTATGGATCAGATTCCTTCCTATGACAGTCTTTCTGTGGTGATGCCAGAGTTGGTTAAATATAGCTCCCTGATTGTGAGGGCTGGCCTGGCAACAGTTAGAGCAGCTAAGAGGCTTAAATAACTTTTGCCATTGGTAGAGGATCATCTCCTCACCTGTTCTAAAGCCCTTTCTCTCTTCCCCTGTGGCGGGAGTGTGGCAGGAGTGTGGGGGTAGTTGGTGCAGGAGCTGCCTTCACCAGCTTCATGCTAGCAAGGTTTTCAGTTACACCAAAGGAAAGCTCTACTAGCCAACTGTGGCCAGATTCCAAGCCCTTTTCACTGTTGGGGAAGTGCAAAATGACCTTGGGATTTCAGCAGAGAATCTGGCCCTACAGCTTTAACTGAGTTTTTAACCAGTTACTGATATGGCTGGCTCTAAATATAGGTTCTTCACAGTCCTTTCTTCAGTGGACTATGGCAGCTTGCAGTATTTTGCCCTTGCCTGTGGCATAAGAGAGCACACAGCTGTCTTCCTGTAAACTGTTGTGCATACCATTTTTTAATATAGGCAAAACCTCCAAACAGTGCTTGTGGATCTGATTTGGATGATTTTTTCCATCCTCAAGTTCCCTTTGCAGTAGGATATCCTAAAGAGTACTTCTGGTGCCCCTCTGTGTATCTTTTCTCTTATTGCTATCACCTGCTAAGGCCTTATAGATTTGCAGCCCAAATTTTCCTGTAAAGCTCCTTTGAAATGCAGTTAGGCAACATGGATAGGTGGAGACACACACTGATGCTTGGTTTGTTGTGAAAAAAGCTGCTGTGTGTAAAAAAAACTTAGCTGTGTTTATTATGACCAGGGTCCCAAACATGGGATTTTGCTTGTAACATAGTGCCTGCATGTCTCTTACCTCTCAGTTAAGATCTTTTTCTTTTGCATTTTTAAAACTGCTGGTTAAATGAGAAGGAAATTAAATGATTATATACTTCTTCCCCAGTCAGAATTTTATAACTCCACAGTTAACAGTAGTATTCTAGGAATAAAATCCTGTTAACTGAATCTCTTGTTTGCAGCACATTCCGTAAACTGAGCAATGTATCCGGATTAAACATTTTCTTCACGAGTCTCCATCCTGCCACCAAAAGCATTTTTTAAAACCAAACATTTGTTGAACCATTTGTTATTGTACAGCCATTTTATTGTGAACTTTAAAAATATGAAACCAGTTCTGCAGAGTTACTTTTTGTAAGTGTCTGTACAGAAGTAACTGAATTTTCTTTTATTTCTGTTGTGATTCCATGCTTTATTTCTTTGCAGTTCTTGGAAGGAGCTACAATAGAAGTAGATCAAATTCACACGCACATGAGACCATTGCTCATGATGTTGGGAGATTATCGAAGCTTGACATTGAATGTTGTGAACCGCCTGACTTCTGTCACTAGACTTTTTCCAAACTCCTTTAATGACAAGTTCTGTGATCAGATGATGGTAAGCCCAATCCTTTTATTTTTTTTTAAACCTTCCTAGAAGAACTCTCCTTTTAACTGACATCCATAAAAATTGAAGATTAAAAGAGCAGTTTAATAGTCATTTAATGAATAGATTTGTACAAAAGGTTTCCATGCTTTACAATTCATGTATATTAATTTGTGTTTTGAAACGTTTGCATGATTAGAATTTGATGAAAACCATCATTTCGAAAGAGGCTTAGTTAAGTGAAAAGGAAAACAACAAACAACTCTTTTTCTTCTAATGAAGTCAAACTTAATTATACTGAAATCTCCTTGGACAGCTTTCTCTCTAAACGAGGGGTTGCCAGGATACTATGGTAAACATTGTCTTGGAAACTTGCTTTTTCCTTTTCAGTGGATAACATTTTGTGGGCAGGCTGGCCAAATGCTTTGAATGCTAAAATGATGGTGGTCTTGCCTTTATCTTCTGTATTTCGATTTCTAAAAAATTTGCCTCTATCCTTCTGCCAGGGGCTCTAATACTCAGGAGGTGAGTGATCATACTTGGTCATTGGTTTATATGATTTGTACATTTGACCAAATATGAACACCCATTCCCCTTTGCCTATCAGACTTAATAAATATCTTCCCCTTCAACCAACATACACACTTTCATATTCATCCCTTTTTTGAAAATTGGGGAAAACGTACCTTGCAGAAGGCCTTAACGGTCAGTCGATTGGGGCTCTGTTGGATGAAGTGGTGACGGTAGTTCCAGAGTTGGGGGCTTTTAACACTCTCAGGTGACCTCAGCTGCTGGGATACCAGATGAGGAATGAAATGGCAGCCGTTAGATTTTGCTGTGCCTGTGTAATCCACTCCCTGTGGAAAGAACCTCTAAGAAAGGAGACCTGCTGCATTTTTCACTAGCTAAAATTCCCTAATGGACTTCAGATGTAGCCCCTTGTAGGGTGTATTAGTACTCCAATCTAGAAGTGACAAAGGTATGGGTAATTGTGGTAAGGTTAAAAGATAAGCTTCCAACCTTCCAATCACGCACAGGTTTAAAAGCTCTCTTGGCCTCTGTAAGTACCTGGGCAGTTTAGAAGCAGGTGAATGTCTTCCAAGACCGGTAGGTTGCAAACCAGTGGGTCGCAAACAGCAAGCGAACGTCTCCAATCAAGGGAGCTGAACTAAGTACTTGCAGCTGTTTTGTTTGATTCCCTCAAAAATCAGGCTGTACGTCCACTTTATTTCGTATAAAATCTTGATGTGGCTTTCATAACTGGAACTGTAAAATTAGAGTAATCCTACTGATGTTTCAGAGTAGCAGCTGTGTTAGTCTGTATCCGCAAAAAGAACAGGAGGACTTGTGGCACCTTAGAGACTAACCAATTTATTTGAGCATAAGCTTTCGTGGGCTAAAACCCACTTCATCGGATGCATGCAGTGGAAAATACAGTAGGAAGATATATATACACACAGAGAACATGAAACAATGGGTGTTATACACACTATAAGGAGAGTGATCAGTTAAGGTGAGCTATACCAGCAGGAGGGGGGGAACAAACAAACAAAAAAAACCTTTCGTAGTGATGATCAAGATGTTGGATTTCCCCACAGCAACACCTGCGTAAATGGATGGAAGTGGTAGTAATTACACACAAAGGAGGACAGAGGAGTGATGGAAATGTAAGTTAATGGTTCCTTTTATGGGGGAGGGAGAAGCAGAAGTAAACAATATAAACTTTTATAAAATACAGAAATCATACAACCATAAATGTTACCATAACTGGGTATCCACTGTAGTTTGTTTTTACAAGGCTGTGTAAAATTACTTTTTTGAAATATTTGTGACAAATCTTAATACGGAAAGCTTTTGCGTCGCATTTTAAATTTGTATTTACAGTGACTGAAATTCACCTGGCAAAGATAGTGCCTGTACAAGTGTCTCAGCACTTTTGCTCTGAAGTTGAAATGGTGTGGAGGATCTTTGGTGGGATCCTGTGTAGTGAGGTGAATTTCATCCAGTGTGCGCAGTTTCCTAGTCCCTAATCCTGCATTGAGGTCTGTATGGGCAGAAGGACTTCAGAGGGATCTGCCTATATGGTCCAGATTACATGATCAGTGCCATAATTTCTCAATAGTCCGTTTTTTAAAATAATTCAGCTTGGTTTTATAGTTTAGTTTTTAGTTAATATGCTGGATGTTCATGTCATATTTTGTCAGCAAATTTATACTACATATAACATTCCCCCTTCCATCTTAAATATGATTTTTGAAAGCTACATTTTAAAATTTTCCTTAATAATTAAGGTCAGTTTGTTGGTTTATTGTGGGAAGTGATAGTTTGTTGAAATGTGGGAATTAAGTTTTCCTTGCAAACTGGAAATTGCATCGTTTAAAGGCAAAGTGTGTTCTATAATATTATACTTGTAGGAATAATGATCACATTCAGTGCTATAGTTTGTATTGTGTTTGCAGTTCTATTAGGAACTATACCAGTAATTTCTACTAGGGGTAAAGATTTATCACTGTCTCAAAACTTCTAAACTAGGAAGGAATCTGTTTTGTTTTTTGTTTTGTTTCAGATTAGAACTAAATTGGGCTGTCTGTTTTTGTTTCAAGAAATCAGTAGATTGAAATGATTTTGTTAACTACGTTTTCCCATCCCATCAAAAAGCTAACTTCAAATCTAAATTGGTCAACGCTTCTGAAGTGACGTTAGATATTTTGTAATTAGATTGGGTTAATTTCTTCTTTGCATTCAGACTTAAAAGTAGGCTACTGTGCATGCATGTTTGCCAAAATACTAATATTTATTAATTCCAGTGCACTGCTATGGCTTTCTATAGACTTCTTTTTGGATCCATTTTTTCCCACTCCCAATGATTATAGATATAATTGAGTCTTTCATAGTAGTCTTTCAGTCCACAGTGGGGCACCACTGTAACAGTTTTGTCTCGTTCTCCCTACATATTAGACCTATTTCACTCAGCTGTGAGTTCTTTTGCTTTTAATGTTTTCTGTCACAATCTTTTGTCTATGTATTTTTTGTGTTTTAAATACCCCTCCCCCCAACAAAAAAATTTGTGGTGGAGAAAAAGCTATTTCAAACAAAGTTGTGAATGTTTGACACATGTTCAACATTTTCAAATAGTGTTTTTCTGACACTTAAATTAAAAAAGATTTGATTTAAAAAAAGATAATTCAGTCTTAAATTTTACTCTTTTATTAGATGTTCATCTCAAAAGACTCCTTAATACTACAAATATTAGTAAATTGAAGCAAATGAACTTTGACACTGATCTTCACACAGTTTAGACAGCAGATGTTATTCATGCATCCATATATGAGATGTCTTTGTAACTTCATCTCCTAAGAGAGAGAAACGGGGGCGAGGTTAAGTAGTCAGGGGGATTAATTGTAGTTGGCATTAATACTTGTTTTTTCTTGGGGTTTGTGGACTCCAAAATTTCACTGGTTCACATTAAAAGCAAATTTCTGAGTGTGAAGTGCCATGTATTATACAAACTGATTGTGAATGCTAGCTTCAGGAGGAGATCATAACTTCAGTGGAGATTTACAGGCTGAGAAAAAGAAGCACATCTGCTGCTAGGTGAGAGGATACAAGGGTGGTATGAGGAACTATACCTTTAAAAAAAAAAAAAAAAAAAAGACCTTCAGCAATTTTTATCCTTCTCTCTCCATCAATAAATTGGGATGAGGTGGTGAATAGGACTCCATGCTCTTTTTGAGCATGCTTGTTTTGATACCCAGGTTGTCATGCAGTTCTCAGAATTCTGAACACTCTGATTAGCTGACAAGACATTAATCATTTTGCCTCCTAATAAAGTATTTCACTGCAAAATTCCACAAGGCCTGCATTTTTCAAGGAAAACAAATGACACTTGTAAACTAAAAAGGCTGAAAATCTCAGTTAAAAACTGATTTATAATGATGTAAGGTCTGTCAAGGTAAACTTCAGGTATAAAGTAAGGGAGCCAGAATTATTCAGCTTTTTTGATCATTCATCCTTGCCACTTAAAACAGCCCTTTTGTAGCCTAATATAGCCCTGATTATGTGTGACTTGCTGTAAAAAATTGCATTCCAAGTGGAAATGAATTTTTAATTAATGGATCTGAGGTTTAAAAGCTTCATTAAAAAAGCTAGTCTTTCCTTACTGCATATGAAATATATAAAGTAACTTTTCTGATCAAGCAGGTTGCAACAAATTTTTCCCCCTTCATCAACAATGCTGCTTAAGTGAAAATTTGATTTTTTGTTTTGGGGGAGGGCTGAAGTCCATTTAAAAGGACTTGTTTGTTTGATATTTTAAGCATTGAAGGTTTTTGTTGTCTCCGTGGGCAATACTTGTCTCTGAAGATATCTGAATATTGTTTCCACTGTCTTGTTCATCCCTAATATTTTTATTGTGCACAAGTATATGGGAAATTATATGTAAATGATGTACAAATAGAAAAAAAAAGATGCTTTTCCTCCCCATCCTCAGGAGAGCATTTCAGAGTGCGGGAGATGTTCGTTGTCTCCATTCTGTCAGTTTGAGGTGAGAACATAACCCTATTAAAGTCAGTTTCTGACTGCAATCTGAAGAATAGCATATACTTTTTTTACATTTTTGTGTTTCTTTTTTTTTCTTTTTCTTTTTTTTTTTTTTTCATGCTGTAATTTTTGTTTTGGTTCAGCCTGCCGTGGAAGGGGTAGAGGTGAGAAATTCAGTGGAGGCCCCAGGAGGTTCTTTGTTGTTGTGTTTTGGTTTTTGCTGTGATATGTTAGCTGTATTGTAATGTAATGGGCAGAGTGCATTGTGCCTTTGAGTGCAGTGCTGTGACTTGTCCTATGTTTGTCTGTGGCAGAGTTGTTTTAGTAACAGTGCTGTGAAGGATGTTCAGCATGTTTTGTACTAGGAAGTTTGGAGCAGAACTTTTAAGTGCTTTCCAAGGGATCTAATATTTCAATGATTTTATAAATTTAAGCCCCAGTCTGGCAGCGTGCTCTGTCTGGGCAGCCGCAAGGACCTCCTTGTGCCGATCAGATCACAGGATTGGGGCCTTAATGCTTTGTATTTAATTTCAGTTTAAAAAACACCAATAATATCCCACTATAAACAGGGTGCATAGTGTCTGTTAGAAATGGATTTTCCCCCCCCCCCCCCCCTTCATGTGGTTCCTTGAATACTATTCATTAAGTAATGCTCCCACTCTGAATAGAAAGCACAGTTCAATGCCCTAGGAAAATATAAAACAAATTTAAACTACACAATTTTAAAAAGAAATCCTGAAATTTGGTCAGACATTTAGAAGAATAAATATTTGATGGGAGAGCAAAGCTGTTTTTAAAAATAGCCAGCCATATGCAACATGCATTGAACAGTGATGGGAGGGTTCTTTTCTTTCATTCCTATTCTGCTGTTGTAGAATGCATATGGGAAGTTGTTTTGAGCTGCTAGTTTGGGTTTTTGAAGTGTGAACTACTCAGTATAGTGCCGCGATGAGTCCTCATAGCTCCCCTCATCACCATTCTCATTACACACAGTTTAGCTTTAATATTAAAATATCACTAAAGAGACAAAGTAAATAAATAAAATATGCCTACAAAAACATGATACCAAAATGGGGAAAAAAAAAATATTTCCCCAGGACAGATTCCTTCCATGTACTGGGGTAAGTAGTTGCTGCTTATATGTTAACTCCTTGCTTTTGTTTGCCAGCTGTGCTAATATATAGATAGAGAAATGTAGTCATGGTAAGATCTGTGGTAATATATGTTTGTATGTTTAGTTAGGAAGTGTTAGTTTATTTTGATAATGTTTATTTTTATCTGTAGGAAATGAAGATTTGTTCAGCAATCATAAACCTATTTCATCTGATCCCAGCTGCTCCTCAGACTCTGGTTAAACCTTTGCTGGAAGTTGTGATGAAAACAGAACGGGCTATGTTGATAGAGGTAAAAGTGGAGTTTAATTTTGCTAATTGCATCTTTTATTGCTTTTATAATATTCCCATTTTAAGTGGTTTTTTTTAATTGTTCCAGCCACCTGCGTAGGATTATTTGGTATAAAAATTGATTTGTAACAAATTATCTCCTCTTTTAAGAATGATAATACTTGATTGTTTTAAGGCCTTGGGGCGGTTGTGGTTGCTAACAAATCCATTTTACATCAGTACACATGCTAAGTTCAGTGCCCTATTCTTTGCCAGATAATATGAGAGGAATGGATAAATTGAATAAAGGGAAATAATTTAATTAAAACATTATGAATGTTTCAGGCGGGCAGTCCATTCAGAGAACCACTGATAAAGTTTCTGACACGTCATCCATCCCAGACTGTTGAGCTGTTCATGATGGAAGCGACTTTAAATGATCCACAGTGGAGCAGAATGTTCATGGTAATCTCTGCGAACAATAGTCCAATTTTGATAAATTGGAAGTTATTCATGTACCTTTTTACCATTATTCTTACTGTATAGTATCTGCTGTGTCAGATAAAATAACAGACTTCAGTCCTGAGGACAGATGATTTGGCACTTTTTTATAAGTATTAAATTCAGGCACAAAATTAAAATGCATTAAGGCTGAGTGGTATAGGTAAACTAAACGTTTGTATACAACTGTATGATGATACAACCTGCGGTATGTTTTCTTTAAAATTTATTCCTATAATGGTTGGTTGCCCTTCTCCAGAGTTTTTTAAAACACAAAGATGCGAAGCCTTTACGAGATGTCCTGGCAGCTAATCCAAATCGATTTATCACTTTACTGTTACCTGGTGGCACCCAAGCTGCTGTTAGGCCTGGATCACCAAGCACCAGCACAATGCGTCTTGATCTTCAGTTTCAGGCTATCAAGGTATTTATTTGCTGTTTTTTCAAACGTTGTCATGGATAGTTCATATCTGTTTAGAGGGACACTCGCTATAGATACATTGAGTAATGTCACATACATATTGGTAGATTCGTAAAAAAAAAAAAAAAAAGTTTTTTAAAAAATTGAATTTCTCTTTCACCTGCCAGTTTACTTGTTGCATTTTACGTGTCTTAAAGCAAATAGACAGTCAGTTTGACTCTTCTGTTTCTCATTTACTAGCATAACACTGCCAATGCTGAATAGGAATGTTTTTAAAAAAATTTAAATATATCTGTCATTGGAGTTAAAAAGAAAATGAATTAATAATTAATGAATTGTTTCTATGGACAATTTTTGTAGAACCATATTTAGTCCTAAATCAATCTGAAATGTGTCCCTGTATATCAAGATTGCTATTATGGAGTGTTGCTGTAGCTGTGTTAGTCCCAGGATATTAGAGAGACAGTATGGGTGAGGTAATATCTTTTATTGGACTAACCTTTGTTGATGAGAGAGACAAGCTTTTGAGCTTACACAGAGCTCTCCTTCAGGTCTAGGAAGCATACTCCGTGTCACAGCTAAATGCAAAGTGGAGCAGATTGTTTAGCATAAGTAGTTAACACGTATTTCATATTTTTAGTGTCTAGCAAAGTTATAAATTTAAGATCCAAGGCACCTTCAAGCTTGGGAGCTTAAATGCATAACTTTTGCTAAACACTAAAAATCATGGACTTAATAGAGGCACTGGATTTATGGCTTATTACAACAACCTATAACGCACTAAACCTCCCCACAGTTTTCCCCTACCCCACCCCCTTTTTCCCACCCCACTCCCGGTGATTGGAGAGGTGGTAATGGGCCACTTCACCTTTAGTGGTCCCTTGAAATATATGTGAACCACTTGTGCTAAACAGTCTGTTCCACCTTGTATTCGAGAGACAAGGTGAGTGAGGTAATATCTTTTACTGGACCATCTTCTGTTGGTGAGACAGATAAGCTTTCAAGTTACATAGAGCTCTTCCTCTGGTCTGGGAAAGGTACGAAGAGTGTCAGTTAAAAACAAGGTCAACAAATAGCATATGTGCTAACTACTTATGCTAAGCTAAGGCAGAGGTTCTAAACTGGGGGGCTGGGGGCACAGAATGTATCCGGGGGGGAGCATGAGAAGTTGGTCTGCCTTCAGAGCTGGGCGCCTGGCCAGCAGCTGCTGCTCTCCATGCTGCCTTCAGAGCTGGGTGGTGGTTTATGTACTTGAGGGGAAGGGAGCGTAAAGGGCTACAGATAAAAAGAAGGTGGGGTGGAGGGCACAATCAAATAAATTTGACAACCACTGTTCTAAGGGACCATTCAAGGTGAAGTGGCCCGTTAACACCTTGTTTCCCAGACTAGAAGAAGTGCTCTGCGTAAGTTTGAAACAGTGTCTTTCACCAACAGAAGTTGGTCTAATAAAATATATTAACTAACCCACCTTGTCTCTCTGATTGCTGCTATTAGATATAGGTCTAATAGATGTATTTGTCTTGTTTGTTTTTGGCAGATCATAAGTATTATAGTTAAGAATGATGAATGTTGGTTGGCAAATCAACATTCCTTAGTGAGTCAGTTAAGACGTGTGTGGGTAAGCGAAGCTTTTCAAGAAAGACATCGTAAGGAGAATATGGCTGCAACAAACTGGAAAGAACCTAAACTACTGGCATACTGCTTATTGAATTACTGCAAGTATGTAGAACTATTTATTGATCAAATCAGTTTTTTTTCCATTTGTGTATATTTTTTCTGTACTTTCAAAATAAAACTGCTACATAATGCTGTGTGGAAGAAAAGGCTGAAAGTTGCTCCTTAGTGCTGCCGTTGGAGCCAAAACCAAGGCTACTTTCAATGACTCCTGGGATTTTTTAACTGTGCATGTTTAAAAGCAATGATGACTCCTCCCCCAAGTTATCAAACAAAATAGTCTGATACTAGTTTCTCACAAGAGATTTTAATTGTTTCCTTTCCAGAAGGAATTATGGTGATATAGAGTTGCTCTTCCAGCTGCTTCGAGCTTTTACAGGCCGTTTTCTCTGCAATATGACTTTCTTAAAGGAGTACATGGAAGAAGAAATCCCAAAAAACTATAGTATTTCCCAAAAACGGGCTCTGTTCTTCCGGTTTGTAGACTTCAATGACCCAAACTTTGGAGATGAGCTGAAAGCCAAGGTAAGTAAAGCAATTAAATCAAAATAGGCTGATATTTAGGTTTAATTCTCATCTTGGGAACTAGGGCAACAAACCTTGCTTGCTTAAATGTCAAAAAGAGTTCAGTAATTGGCAGAGCCAATTATGTGAAATACCATATACGTGGAAGACCAATAATACATGGAGTCAGCAATTCCTCTGACTTTCAAAGTTGAGCATTTCTTAGGTTATGCCTATGTGGCCCTGCAGTTTGGACTATGGGGTGTAAATTACAGAGTGCACTTGCGTGCTGTGCTCTAACTCCCATGTGTGGTACACAGCTGGTGTGAACTAAAAGGTAGATACAGCACAGCATGCTAGTGCATTCTGTAGTCCATACCCAAAGTCCAGACGCAGGCTGTGTAGACAAATCCTTAATCTGCCCTTTCTAGGAAACCAATTTTTGTGTTGTGTGTGTTTTTTCTCTCCTCCTCCTCCACCCCACCCCCCAATTATCTGTCTGTTCAGGCTTTTTTACATGGGATCTCTCTAAGTTTGAAAGAGAGAACGTCAAGAGGTTCTGAAGCTGCAGTGCATTGGTTTGGTCAGTAATCGGGAATAATCCATATAGCTTTTTTAAGTAATTGTTTTATTTAGAGAACTTAATAGCATAGTATTAACTTCTTCCATTTCTGGTTTGTAGGTTCTGCAGCATATCTTGAATCCTGCATTCTTATATAGTTTTGAAAAGGCAGAAGGAGAACAACTTCTGGGACCACCCAACCCAGAAGGAGATAATCCAGAAAGTATCACCAGTGTTTTTATAACAAAGGTATCAATCCCTGCTAGCTTTAAAGAATTGAAAAGCGAAAAATAAAATAAATGTACCTGAGTTGATTGACATTTCAATCCTGATCTGAATTATTCTTGCTACTTCTGGCCAGGGCCTTCTCTAAACATAAGTGATCAATTATACTGCCTCATATAATAATTTTGAATTGTGGAGAAATATCCACCAGGAGCTAGAATGAGATTACAAATACTCAAGTTACTTGTGACTTGACTAGGATTTCAACATATTTTTTACAAATGAAGGCTTGCTGTGGCAACCCCCTGTATCACCTATCTCTTGGTAAGAAGAGTCTCTACAGACTCCTAGAAATGACTTGTGCCTCATTATTATACCGGTCGGCAAAGATAAGATAGTCACTGTTGAAGATATTTTAAAGGCCAGATCTTCAGAAGTGCTCAGCTCCCCTTTTTATAAAAATGTGCTCACTTCATTTAGTTGCCAGAGTGGGAGCTGATCTCTTATGAAAATCTGGCGTCCGTTGTGTGTGCTGAAGACTTTTGAAAACCTGGCCCTAAATGTAGATGTATGTGCATACAGTGTAATCAAAGATCATTTGGGCAATAGAGGAGAAATGGACAGTAGCCCATTTCTTTGGAGAGTGCTGATAGCTGGTGATAAAATTACATTGTTCTAAAAGTCATCTCATCTGTTGCTGTAGATTCCAACCTGTAAAAGTATGTGTTTTTTTTATAGACTTAGTGAACTATATTTGTCTTTGTAGTTGGTAATGTGTGTGTAGAGCTTACAAAGATATTTCTTTTTTTCTCTCTCTTCTCATCTTGCTACCCCTCCACTCTTGGGTATAGGTACTTGACCCAGAAAAGCAGGCAGACATGCTGGATTCACTCAGAATTTATCTCTTGCAATTTGCAACACTTCTTGTGGAACATGCCCCACATCACATTCATGACAATAACAAGAATCGGAACAGCAAACTACGACGCCTGATGACCTTTGCCTGGCCCTGTCTCTTGTCTAAGGCATGCGTGGACCCAGCGTGCAAGTACAGTGGACATTTGCTTTTAGCACACATCATTGCAAAATTTGCCATACATAAGAAGATAGTGTTGCAGGTAGTGTTTACAAATTTGCACTAATATGCTAAAAGGATGCTGATAAGTACTGTTTCTGGTGTACGCTTTCTTTAATCCATTATTTTGTTCTGTAATGGAGGGCCTGTCATGGAGGATGAAGATGTAGTTTTGAATAATTATTATACATGTGATAACTAAAACCGCAAGAGCAGATAAAATCACACAGGGAGCAAGTATAGAAGGAGCAGGCCAAAGACCAGCACCTTGTGGAGTATCTACAAGAAGGGAACTAGTGAAGGTAGTAGGTGAGAGAGGAGAGTCACCTGGGAAGCTCAGCAGGAAGAGGGGCTTGTTCCTGGTAAAGATGGCAGCAAAAAGATCATGAAAAATGAGAATTGGACTTAATGTGGAGAAGATCATTGGTAACTTTAGGGAAGTTTTAGAATATGGAGAAGGTAAAAGGTAACTGACAGGTATAAAGGAGAGGGATGAAGGCACTTCAAGATCGTGGGCGTAGATGACACTTTCAAAGAGCTTAGAGATGGGGGAATAAGGGAGATGAGGCAGTGAAGAAGCAGATAATATTTAGAGGTCTTTTAAAATCAGGGCATTAGTGGTATCATTTGAAAGAAAGGTGTTTGAGAAAGAGGTCAAGGGATTCATGGGGGAGAGAATATAAGAAAACAGCATCAGACACTGGGGAAAAACAGGATAGCAGGTAGGACAAGGGAGTGAAACTACCGTTTATTCAAGGAAAAAGCTCTTAAAGAGCTGTATTATTCTTTAGAAGAAGAGGTTTGTATCATGTTTAAGAGGATCACTCCTTTTTTAGGTTTTTCACAGTCTTCTAAAAGCTCATGCAATGGAGGCTCGAGCAATTGTCAGGCAGGCAATGGCTATTCTAACTCCAGCTGTGCCTGCTCGAATGGAGGATGGACATCAGATGCTGACTCACTGGACACGAAAAATCATTGTAGAAGAGGGCCATACAGTTCCACAACTGGTCCATATTTTGCATTTAATAGTACAACATTTCAAGGTATGTATACAGTGACCAGCCGAACAATTGGACAAATTATCCTAGATGCCTAGGAGATATAATACAGATTAAATAAAAATTAGTGAGATTCAAATTATACAGCAGAGAACAAATATTTAAAGGAGATAGTTCTCTACGCACATGTGCGTACTACAGACATTTAAAGCTGAAAATGTCTGCTGTTAATGTACCAATATATCTGGCCAATTCTGAAATGCCTCTGTCTCTTTGAACTTTTGCTTTTACATTGTTTCATCTTTCCCTTTTCTACTAACATGTCCTCTGTATTTTTTGTTTGTTAAAGCCTCCTCCACCCATATATGGTCATTTAAAGAGTCATGTTCCCAAAAGCGCACAAATGCCTGAAATACCAATTTAACTTAAACAAAGGGTCAGTTTGGTCTTGGTCCATAAGCACTTTTAAAATTAGCTTGCACACGGTATGAAATAGCGTAAATAGGGAGCCAACTGAAGAGCTAGTAAAACATTTGAAAGCAACAATGAAAGTGAAGTTTGGAGTGGTTTGTTTCCAAAATGAAACACTAGATAGGTATGATTCTTAGGCTATGTCTGTATTGCAGCTTATGTCGGCATAACTTATGTCAGTCAGGGGGGTGAATAAAATACACCCCTGAGTGACATAAGTTACACTGACATAAGCACTGGTGTGGACAGCGCTATGTTGGCAGGGGAGCTTCTCCCACTGACGTAGCTACCGCTGCTTGCGAGAGAGGAGTAGTTAAGCTGACGGGAGAACTCTCTCCTGTTGGCTTGAGCAGCTACATTAGAGCTTAGAGCAGCTACATTAGCAGCTGTACTGCTGTACGCTCTCTCTAGTGTAGCCATAGCCTTAGTCTGGTTTACCTGTGGGTCAGGGAAAATCTGGTCAGAAATGTCTGTTTTACCAAAGAACCAGCTTCTTGTCTTAATTCTAGAGGGATGAGCATGGTACAGATATAACCAACTCTGGGCTTAAATGCAATTAATTTACCATCCTGTTTTCTGTGTAGTAGGGAATATGTAGAATATAATTAGTTTACATGTAACATATTTATGAATCCATTTCTACAGGTTTATTACCCTGTAAGACACCATTTGGTGCAACATATGGTTAGTGCCATGCAGAGGTTGGGTTTCACTCCTAGTGTTACAATTGAACAAAGAAAACTGGCTGTGGACCTTGCTGAAGTAGTCATCAAATGGGAATTGCAGAGAATTAAAGATCAACAGGTAGGAATAGTAACAGTCTTGATGAACCTCAAAATGTTGTCATGAATTTTTTTTAAATGTGTGTATCGCTGATATTTCAGCCAGATTCAGATATGGATCCAAGTACAAGTGGAGAAGGAGCAAGTTCTGCCTCATCTTCTGTTAAAAGAGGATTGTCTCTTGATTCTGGTCAAGAGGTGAAACGATTCAGGACAGCTACTGGGGCAATAAGTGCAGTAAGAAATATTCAGTTTCCTTTTGTTCTTATAACCAGCAGTTTTAAGATTAAGTAACCTTTATGTTCATTTTCCTTCATAATTTTGTAGCCTGCTCACTGTTAAACTACGATTAATTCATAGTTGTGCTTTATATTATTATTTAAGCACAATTTATTATGTACCATTACCCCTCTTTTTTATTGAACAAAAATTGTGTGCACAGGTATTTGGACGTACTCAGTCGTTGCCAGGAGCTGATGCACTTCTTTCCAAGCCAATCGACAAGCAGCATACAGATACTGTGGTCAACTTCCTCATTAGAATTGCTTGCCAGGTACTGTGTGATTCTGAAATGCATGTACCAATGCTTCATTAGTGTTCAAAAATGCAAATAACCTTTTATTATACACTCTGGGATAAAAGTATAAACTTCAACGATGGCTGTCGTCTTCTGAAAAGTTTGGAAATTGGTATGAAAAGTTCATATGAAAAACATAGGGTTGTGCTGATTTTTATGTAAATTTTTATTAAAAGTATTCATGTTCCATATCTTTGTAGTTATACTCCGAGATGTCTGGATAGCTGATGAGACATTTAGATGTAAAGAACTTTAAGACATTGACTTGTTTCTGAGATACAAAAATATATTTTGGAACAAAACTAGAGCAGTTATTACTTAGGTTTCTACATGCCGAAATCACATGATCAGTGGGTGAGAAAACTATGTCCTACTGACTTGCACTGAGATGTAGTCTCTTAAGTGCCTAAGTAACATTGGAAAATGTGGCTTAGACTCCTAAGCCACTGAGATGCTTTTGAAAATTTTACCCACAGAATAATTTTAAATGTGAATAAATTAAAGAACTTTAAACTGCTCATTGGCAAATTGTGAGCATGAACAATTAAATTAGTCAAAATAGTTCCTGTGAATTGTTTGCTCAGCTGTATTCTTCGCATAATACATTTTAAAATATTGTTGCAACCTGACATTCCTTTGAGAATTTTTTCAGAGACTAGGTAAATCCGTTAACATTTTAAAAACAGTTTGTATATAAACACAATACTAGCCTTTTGTGTAATACAGTATCGTGACTGTGTTGGTATAGTTACTTTAGCTAAGCCTTTCCAAAACTAGACAATGATATGCATATGTAGGATGTATAAAAAATTAATGAGTTATAAAGATCGTGGTTATAAATGGTTGTCATTCTGCAGTAATTTTGATTAATTGCTAGGTAAATGACAACTCAAACACTGCTGGATCTCCTGGAGAATTGCTGTCTCGACGCTGCGTTAACCTTTTGAAGACAGCTTTACGACCAGATATGTGGCCAAAATCAGAACTCAAACTGCAGTGGTTTGATAAACTGCTAATGACTGTGGTAAGTTACATTCCAGCCCTATAGAGCTTTAAGATTCAGTAACACAGGACATAATTGAGTACTGGCTTAATAAGATATTGAAGGTCTTTAACAATTTACCTATTTCTTGATAAGTCAGTATCCAAGAGATCTATTTTATTTATAATATGCAGATCTTAGGTTTAGACTATATATTGAAGATAGTAGCACAACATTGATGTAGAGAATTTTAAATTAAATGTTGTCCATTTAATTACTAGTTTAATCACTGTCATTACTAGAACTAATGAAATTGATTTATAGGTTTTTTGAGTAATTATTCTTGTCATTTTTCTTGACAAGAGGATTTAGGTAAAAGTCAACATTTGGGAATGGAAGTGCACGTTAATAAATGTTAGAATCTTTCTGTCAAGCATTTGTAGCAATGCTAGTATTGTTAAATAATTTTAGTTTCTTTGTAGAGTCATTAAAACTGATTTTTGGTCTAACATGTAATGTAAATACTACATATAAAATCGATAGAAACAAAATAAAGGAAACAAATAAGCTTATGGATCTGTTTGCACATGCTCAGCAGAGACTTATAAAAGTTTGGCAAGTAAAGTCGCTGAAGATTCTATCCGTGCTGGACATGCTCCAGCCTAGGGCGGCAGGACTGTCTCTACAATTGCCCCTCTTGGCAGCTGGGAACCGCTGAGACACCCGGCACCAGAATTAAGAGCATGGAGGCAGTTCCTTCATTGTTCTCAGTGCTTCCTTTGCTGATGCCCAAGCAGGATGAAGGAGAAGGGAGGAGGCTGTCTGACTGGAATGCAGAGTGTTGAGGAATCGGGTCTGGGGATGGCGAGTAGGGAAACTGGGACAAAGGTTGGTGGAGAAATGACTGGTGCAAGGAGTTGGTGGTGGTACAGACCTGAAGAAGAGCTCTTTGTAGCGCAAAAGCTTGTCTCTCTCACCAACAGAAGTTGATCTAATAAAAGATAACACCTACCTTGTCTTAGTGAAAGGTTGGCATTCTATACTTAACAGTGAAGTTTTTAATTATGGCATAGTTAAAGCATGCTATTAACGTAAAACAAATTAACTGGGTTAAAAAAAAAAGTCGTGATAAATTGCAGTTTTAATTACACTATTAAATAATAATAGAATACCAATTTAAATTTATGATTAATATGTAGAACACTTAAATGTATTTTTGTTTTGTTTTTGAGTGTTATATGAAAAAAAAATATGTAAAACTTTAGAGCCTACAAGTACAAGCATGAAAAGGCATACAAATGTTTAGCATATCTGGCATGTAAATTTCTTGCAGGGCTGGCTACAACAGTGCCATTCGAATGCCTGTTCTCACTTTCAGGTGACATAAATAAGAAGCAGGCAGGTAAATGTAAACAAACTCATTTGTCTTAACGATTGGCTCAACAAGAAGTAGGACTGAGTGGACTTGTAGGCTCTGAAGTTCTACATTATTTTGTTTTTGAGTGCAGTTATGTTAAAAGAAATTCTGCATTTGTAAGTTGCACTTTCAAGATAAAGCAATTGCACTACAGTACTTGTATGAGATGAATTGAAACATACTATTTATTTATCTCTCTTTGTAATATATAGTAGATAGATATAATATATTTGTAATAAAAATAATATAAAGTGAGCACTTTACACTTTTCAGTTACAACACAGAATACAATCAATATATCTGAAAATGTAGAAAAACTACCAAAATATTTATAGTCAATTTAAATTGGTATTGTATTGTTGTTTAACAGTGCCATTAAAACAGCAATTAATCGTGACAGTTTTTTAAATCTTGTGATTAATTGATCTTTTTTAGTCATTTGATATCCCTATTTTTAATACATTACATGACAGTATGCCATATAATATGCCATTACAATACTATAAACTAAGTTATTTGTACCATACTACTACTATAAGTAGTATGAACTTTCTTATTGTGGTAAATATGTTGGGATCACTTTTTGGTTTCCCACTGTGGAATAAAGCAGTGGCAAAGCCTACTTCGCTGCAATAGTAAATGAATTTAAGATTTTTAAAGAGTACTTTTACCATGATTCCTTTTTCCAAATGTTTAGAAACTGTACATTACTGGTGTGAAGATAGTTGCTTTTGTAATCTTATTTTTAAAAGGTAGTCACTTAATAATTTTTTCCTCCTACCATTGGGGCTGGTTTAGTTCACCTCTGTTTAAAGGTGGTGAATGCTGTTATTTTTATATACCCTTGTACATTTGGCTTTCAACCTCTGTAGTTGATGATGCTTCATCATTATTCATTACTCAAAACTCTACGTATGCTTCTCAAAAATACTGTACAACTTAACTAATGAGAACTCCCATTAACATTCAGCACTTCAGGAGCAAATGTTATCCACGCTGAATACATGCACAATTACTTAACCGCAATTCAGCACATCATTTTCTCTTCAGTCCTACAAATTAAACACTGTACCTATTCAGCTTTTTGTCAGAATTATCTCCCACCCACCTTTCTTGGTCTCAGTAATGCCAATGCAAATATATTATCTGAGTGCAGGCCTTACAAGGTATTGGTGGCTGAGCAGAAATAACAGGACTTGGGTAAAACAAGACCGCACTTGAATATTTCTGTGAATAGAAGATGCAGGGGCTTGTACTTAGGAATAAAGCTGGGCCAAGTTTTATAGCTGTAACTTTTTTCACTGAAAAATGCAATTTTGGGACAATTTTAGTGAATTGTTTGTTGAAACAAATAAAAAAGAACGTTCAGAAATCTCTGAACAAAGTTTAACATTGATGATGCGTCTTGTTTCAATTTTTCAGGCTATATTCACAAGGGGGATTTTAAGCACAAAAACTGGAGGAGGAGCAAGAGAAATAGGTGATGGTAGTGGTGGTGCCCCCTTATAACATTTAGGCTGGTGGTTAGGTCACTCACCTGGGATGTGGGAGGTCCAGATTTGAATTGCTGTTCCGGAGCAGGAACCTTGAACCACTGTTCCTCCCCTCTTCCCCATGTGAGTGCCTAACCTCCAGGGTATTCTGGGGATGGGGCTCTCTTAATTTCTCCTGTTGTTGAAGCTGTTCCATTTTTTACAAAATACTTAAATATTCAGTGAAGTAGACCTAGGAACCAAGTATGTCCTCCTCCCAGATGAGGTAAGTCCTCTGAACACTGGGCTATAGAATCATCCTCTGTTTCTGGCCCAATGATTGCTCAAGTATTTTATACGAAGATTCATCAGGAAAGGTGAGACCCCCGTCTCAGAATATCCTATAGCCTGGCAGTTAGGGTACTCACTGGCAGCGGGGCGACCTGCATTCAAGTCCTTGCTCAGGAGTGGAGTCCTGGAGATTGTTACCCTTTTCCAGATAAATATAAGAACATAGAGTAATGGTGAGGATGGCAAATTTACTTGCATGAGCAATTGAGAGAACCAGGTTGTCTGGGACTTCCAGTTGTTGAACTGTAGTCTGTCCTAACTCCCTCCAGTGCTCTGGAGAAGAAGTCTTCCAGTTTGTCATCTCTTGCAAATCTTCTACTTTCTTATTGTGGTCCTGTAGGCATCACAGAGTTGGAAAAGGCAGAGCTCGCTGCATCCAGCAGCTAGTAGGCCAAAAAAAACAACAAAAAAAACAGGCAGGAAGGTGGGTGGCCCTAGTGCTTATATAACATTTAAATGGTAAGCTAGCATTAGGGCTCCTAGGCACTACAGTAATCCAAATAATGAATAATATCCTTCTGCTTTCTGTTAGGTGAAGTCATACAGCCTAATTCAGTGTAACAGTGGTTATATTTTAGGATGGGAGACAGACAAGGCTAGCAAAATCTTTTAGTTTCCACTCATTCAGTTGGTTTAGTTTCAAACATCCTGTTTCTTGGCTTGAAGCACCCATTTCTCATAAGCGCTTCTTTTAAAGGTCCATCAGAATAAGCTGTTTTATACCTGCTTTTCAATATCTTTTTCTTTAAGGTATTTCCACAGGCAAATATAGTGCAGCCCATTGTTCCAAGCAGTGTCTAGCTAGCCATTTTCTTTGCTTCTTTCACCACTCCTGTAATGTTAAAACGATGCAAATAGGTAAATTTCTGCTATGCAGTTAGTGGCTTCCAGTATCTCATATTTTGCAGATCTGGAAAACATGGCTGTTTATAAGAAAATGGAATTGAAACTCTTGTAATATGGAAGCCTGGAATCATATTGTTGTAGATTTTACACAGGTTTATGTGAGCTAACAAGTCTAATACTCTTTTGTTTGTTGTTTTTTCCCGTATATGTGTTCTTCTAGGAACAGCCCAATCAGGCCAACTTTGCCAACATTTGCACTGGGCTAGAGGTCCTAAGTTTCCTATTAACTGTACTGCAGTCTCCAGCTATCCTTAGCAGCTTCAAACCTCTGCAACGAGGAGTAGCAGCTTGTATGACATGTGGAAACACCAAGGTTTTGAGGGCTGTCCACAGTCTACTCTCTCGCTTAATGAGTATATTCCCTACAGAACCAAGTATGTGGTATTTTCCTCCTCCTTTTTCTTTTATCACTGCATAACTTAAGTGGTTTGGGGGAGGGGGGGCAGGGAGAGATTTCTGAATATGCTAATCTTCTGTTTTATGTGTTCTGCATTTTATGATCCATTTTAGCTTGCACTTTCAACCTCTGTTAAAAAAAAAAAAAAGTTGCAATAAGTAATCATGTGGAATACATCATTATCCATTGACATAAAAACTTAATAACCTGTGGCAGTCATTACTTTGACTCAAGAAATGCCTGCTATAAATTTAATGTCTTTTGCAATTACCATTTTTCTGCTTTGAAAAATGCTGTTTTTCAGTAGTTGAACATCACTGTTTTACTAAGACAAGAAAGAGAAATTGGGTGTAAAGAGAGGCTTTAGGTAACATGGAACACTTGACAAGGATAAGCACTACTTAGTCATAGCACTACTAAATTAATCGAGACCATCTTATTACTAGGAAAATTTTAGTGAGCATACTGGGGAAGTGATACCCAACACAGAGGCCACAGTGGTTGTATAATAGATACAGGGTTTTTTTTACATGCAAGTATGGAAGGTTCAGAGAGAGCCCCTTGTACTGTTTTAATAACTGTAATATTATAAAACTTATTTGGTTTTTATGTTGTCAACTCTGTCTCAGGTACTTCAAGTGTAGCATCAAAATACGAAGAGCTGGAATGCCTATATGCTGCAGTCGGAAAGGTTATCTATGAAGGACTTACTAATTATGAAAAAGCCACTAATGCTAATCCTTCCCAACTCTTTGGTGAGTTTCTCGTTCTTCTCGGACATGTCTATAAATTGGCTCGCTAATTAGTGTGTTCTCTGTCATTAGGTTTTATTTTATTTTCTGTAAGGGGGTTGATAGCCATGTAGATAGTGTTGTGTGCCGCCCTGGGAAATCTGGATGTAGACATGACCTTGGGAAGAAGGCTGACAGCCTTGAGGAATAAGACTACAGGGCTCATTGCATTCTATCATTCCCAAGCAGCTGGCTTGAAGATAAGTGTTGAAAATGGATACTGATGGCTGGATAGGTGCCTTAGTTACTAAGGGCACATAGGAAGGAGAAAAGGCATTTAAACTAACAATGATGTAAAGTAAAAGCTATTGGAAATTTCAGCTGGAGCAGCCAAAATCCTCCAGTTACTATTTTTTGGGGCATAAGATCATGGGTATTTTAAAAAATGAAGTAAATACACATAAATGTTTTTTGTCCAGTATTTTTCATTTGAATACAAGCACCAGTTTGTTGAAAGCATCAAATGTTAGCTGATTTAAATCACATAAGAGTCTTCTTTAGAACTTGGATTCTGAATAAGTGAAGAATCCCAGATACAGTACACTCTCTTTTCAAAAGGTAACATTTCTGAATGTATTTTTATTAAGCACATTTTTGAAAAGCTGAAACACATTCCTAGTTCACTATTTATTTACACTGATTAAACTACCAGGGAACTAATCTCCCTTTAGTTCTTGTCTGAATGCTTGACTACAACTGAGATATGTTGGAATGATTAGACAGTTTGGCTGGTCATAGCAAGTTTGGCACAGAATTGGTTCTGTCAATAATGCAAACTTGAAATTGCACGAGTTAGAAAAGCTTGCTGCTTTAAATGGCAAATGTCCTTCAGTATCCTAGTTTGTGATCTGTGTAGACAGGTGTAATTTCACTTAGGGAATTGCCTATTTGTCAGGTGTCAGGATGTGCTATACAACACACTAACCAAGAAAGAGACTTTTTATCATTTGTCCAAAGCACACTCCAAGGTTAGATTCTACTGTTTTCCCTGAGTCAGTCTATATCTTATCGATTATAAAAAAGCGGTCCAGACTCTTAACAGAAGATACCAGAGTATTTGTGAGGGGTGGAAAAGGAGGGACAAAATAAAGTAAAGCAGTCATTCTGTCTGTTAATAAAACACTTAAACTCTAAATATTGTTTTGGGTTATTTGATGAATTATGAAGTTGCAGAAAAGTAGGAAATGGTTGTTACTGCCAGAATAGGGTTTCTAGTCTATCTGTATACTGTGTGAGGACAGGTGTTGCTATATATCTTGTAAAATCAGCTGCCATACGTGAACACCAACATACTTCAGAGGAGCATCAATCTCTACATTTATATCCAATATATGTGCACAGGCATTGTTAACAAATATACAGTTTGAGGGGGAAAATACATATTTGTTCTAATACAGACACTTAGGAAGCGTCTTTAATACTAAATGACAGCTCCTGCATAGCTCGAGTATGTACCCTTTTAATTATGATGATTTCTTACCTACTTAGTAACTGATATATGAAACTAATTAATTACATTCTGGGAGGATTACATCTGTATCCAACAAGTATGATGCTTTATTTTCATATTATGGGATTTAAGAACTGACATGTTCCAAGGCATGAAAAAAGCCATTTAACAAGGCAAGAGTCAACTATTAGATATATTTGGGGTATTTCTATTGCAAAACTGAGCTTTTGACTGAGTAGAAAGGAATGCTTTGAGAGAGATAAATAGCGAAATATTGCCATTAATCTTGGTTTGCTAACCTTTTCCATCATGCATCTGCATAGATTTCCTGTCTTTGTAACAGGGATAGCTGCATATCCAAGGTAGGACACAACTGTCCAAAAGTAGAGCACTGCGCCTGTCCTTTCATAGGACGAGTACAGAATTATTTAGTTTACTCAAAACAGGGCATGGTGTCCCTAGCCTCTGTTTGCCAGAAGCTGGGAATGGGCAACACGGGATGGATCACTTGATGATGACCTGTTCGGAAGACAGGATACTGGGATAGATGGACCTTTGTTCTGACCCAGTATGGCCATTCTTATGTTCATCTGGTTACCCAAATTATGAATGATGATTTTAGTTGTCTTTAAAGAATTTTTATTTATATCTTAGGTACTTTAATGATTTTGAAGTCTGCATGCAGTAACAATCCAAGCTACATAGACAGACTGATTTCAGTCTTCATGCGATCCCTACAGAAAATGGTCAGGGAACATTTGAATCCACAGGCTGCATCAGGAACAGCAGAAGCAACCACAGGTAATAATGCAGGTTAATAAAGATTTTAAGTAATGTAGTGCATCCCATCATAATGCAGAGATTTAGAGTGGTTTTAGCTGCTTGTGTATTTAAGGTTGTGAATTCCATAGTGCGTTGAATGATTTGAAAATAATCCAGTAAAAAGTGAGAAATCTTGTTGAAAGTATCGACTGGAAAAAAGTAACATTTTGTGTGTTCTTAATACCTGCTGAACAAAACTCTAACATAATATTGAGTCAAACATCACTTGGTTAGTAAATGTTTGAAATGCAGTATATTTAAAAATTATTGGATTCTTCAGGAGTGTAGATTGACAGTTCTCTGCTTTCAGGGACTCTTAAAATAAGAGGTGTAAGCTAATAGTAGTGAAGCAGTTGTTTGTGAAATCCGTTTGCTCCGAGTTGGTGCCCTTGTTATCTTCTTACAATGGTGACTTTATCAGTAGATGGAGTTTTGTCTGTCATCAAATGACCCAAATCATGTGTCAATAAAAAATGTTGCTAAAGAAATACAGTGATATTAAAGAACAAAATATTTCAATTAATGGTGAATTTGCTGAGGAAAATAGTTTGGAAGAAGTACTTCCAATATTAGATTTCTAACTCGCATTCTAATTACACAAAAAAAGAACCTTGTGAATTGAGACTAATCCGTGAGTAACTCATTGCAAATTATTAAATTTGGCAGATAAGCAAGTCAGGAAATTAACAGAATAAGAATACTGCCTCACAAAATATTGTTTTCATTTTGACAAGTTTAGCTTCAATTATTTATACCTCATGATTTATTGGTATACTGTAATATTTGTCAAAGTATTATTAAAATGAGGCCTCACCATACCTTTCCAACTGAATTATTTTCACATGGACATGACCAAAGGGGAAGGCTCTCCTGAAGAGCACTGTGGGCCATTGTTTTGGGTATGGTACATAGACAGACTGTTTTCAAAGTGATTATAAGGATTTGTATCCATGGTAACATTTTCTGTTAATTTGTTGTTATTTTAATAGTTTTCCCTAGAATTTTCCATAAAGTTGCACCCATAAAGAGTCCTTTAACCATGTTATCCTTAATTGCAGGATGGATTGATTTAAATCAAGGCAATTTAAATCACCACATGGAAAGCCTCCATTTAAATAATTGATTTAATCAACTTTTCCACTTGTATTTCAGTTATTTTCTGAAGAATTCTCATTGGTTGATATAACTAGTAAAACATGTTGATTTACAACTAAATAGAACCTTTATTCTAGATTTGGTAAATCTTTTTGCTACCTAGCAAACTATATACATTTATTTAAGCAATTATATAGCTTAGTATTTTCTGATGCTTATTAATTGTACATTTTCAGTAGGTTAGAAAATGTTGAATGATATATTTACTAGAAAATTAAGTTTTTTATTCATGATTTGTCATGCTGCATTAGGATGGTAACTGGAATTTAATTAAACACAAAACCACATATAACATTTATTTTTATTAAGCAAAACCTGAAATGTTTTGGATATATAAACTTCTCTTATCAAAACATGTTTCACGTTGACAACTAAATTATAATTAGGCCTTAACATATTTTGTGTTACGTTTATTTTTAAAAATAAACCTTTTCAAATGAAAGCTATTATAGTTTAAATAATAAATAAAAAACCCTATTTTTAATTTTTTTATTTAAAAAAATCATTGATTACCCACCCTGCTTAACTGGGTAGGTGGTAGTACTGCTGAAAAGGATCTGGGGGTTATAGTGGATCACAAATTGAATATAATTCAACAATGTGATGAAGTTGCAAAAAAAAAAGCTAATATTCTGGGTGTATTAATTTGAATGTTATATATAAGACACTGCAGGCAATTGTCCTGCTCTCCTCAGCACTGGTGAGGTCTTAGCTGGGTACTGTGTCCATTTCTGGATGCCACAACTTTGGAAAGATGTGGACAACTTGGGGAAAGTCCAGAGAGATCAACAAAAATGATAAAAGGTTTAGAGAACCTGACCTATGAGGAAAGGTTAAAAAAACTAGACATGTTCAGTCTGGAGAAAAGAAAACTGAGGGGGAACCTGATGAGTCTTCAAATATGTTAAGGGCTGTTACAAAGAGGAGTGTGATCAATTGTTCTCCATGTTCACTGGAAGTAGGACAAAAAGTAATCCACTAAAGCTGCAGCAAGGGAGATTTAGGTTACATATTAGGAAAATCTTTCTAACTAATAAGGATAGTTAAGTACTGGAGCAGACTTCCAAGGGAGGTTCTGAAATCCCTGTCATTGGAAGTTTTTAAAGAACAGGTTGGACAAATACCTGTGAGCGATGGTCTAGGTTTACGTGGTCCTACCTCAGCTCAGGGGACTGGACTAGATTAGATTACCTTTTGAGATCATTTCCAGCCCTGTATTTCTGTGATTCTGTGTTTCTTGTGTAATGTGTTCATTAGCTTACCTATCTGTTGCCTGAGAGAAGGGGTGATATTTAGCAGTTATCAGCTTCACAGATTGTTAGCAAAGTTAGAACTCAAAGGTTCTACTGTGCAGTTCACACTGAAACCATTTTTTCTGGCATATGAAATGACTGATTTATAAAATTATGCACTTCTATCCATAGCAGGTACAAGTGAACTGGTAATGCTGAGCTTGGATCTTGTGAAAACTCGTCTTGCTGTGATGAGCATGGAGATGAGGAAAAATTTTATCCAAGCTATTCTAACATCTCTGATTGAAAAATCTTCTGATGCTAAAATTCTTCGTGCAGTGGTAAAAATAGTGGAAGAGTGGGTGAAAAACAATTCTCCAATGGCAGCCAATCAGGTAAATTGAAAAGTTAAATCAGGTGAAAATCCTTATTCCAGTCAAAAACTAATGAAAACCTCTAACTTGCATTTTCTGTTCAGTGTTTGACAAAGGGTTCTGTAAGGACCTAAGTCTGCATATTTTTAAGTGCGATCTATAAGTTGTGAACACTCTGGGCTCCCAAGGAAGAAATGGAGTTAAGAATACTCAGTACATTGTAAGCTACATTTTCCCTTTCATGTGAAATAGTGCTTTGGTAAGAGAACTTTTTTTTTTAAAGCCAAAGGTTCAAGTGTCCAAAAGCCAGTATTATAGAGCCATGTAAAGTTGCTTCAGTTAAAGTAAGATGACCGAATATTTGTAGGTGAAGCTCTATCTTACCAATTATATCACTTTCCATAACATCATGCAGTATCCTTACCTACATCTTATTTCTGAAAGAATTTGGCAGTGAATAAGGTCCAAAATGTTGCGAGTTCAAGCTAAGATCCTGATTCAAGTTTTTAAATTTACAGACTGAAAATTTTAGACTATTGAAAATCTTCTTTCTTTGGTGTGATGAGTACATATTTTTATGCCTGTGGGTGTGTGTGTATTGTGGGGCTGTGCTGCTTTGACTTGGTGTGCCCTGGTGTGTAGGGAGCTTGCTTCTGATGATGAGCTTGGAGAGGTTGCGACGTAGTTTGATGGCCAGAAGTAGGAGTTCAGGAAAGATTTGTTTCAGGATGGGGTCCCCATCAAGTATGCGTTGTACGTGTTTGATATCCCATATGGATTCCAGTGTCGGGTGGTTAGGTGACAACTAGGGGTGTGTGGACAGAGCGTTTTATTTTTGGATTGAAGCATATTATCTTGGGGTATTTGGATGGCCCTTACAATATGTGCTAACTACTTATGTTAAATAGTCTCTTCCACATTGCATGTTGCTGTGATGCTGGGAGTACCTTTCCCAGACCTGAAGAAGAGCTCTGTGTGGCTTGAAAGCTGATCTCTCCCACCAACAGAAGTTGGTCCAACAAACAATATTGCCTCACCCACCATGTGTCTCTAGTATGGTTCAATGGCAGTGTAGCCAAAAATTTTTTTTACACCTTTCTGGACCACTGGTTGGTCACAGTATTTATAGTCACAAGAATGTCCATACGAGGTCAGACCAGTGGTCCATCTAACCTAGTATCTTGTCTTCCAATAGTGGCTGGTCTCAGATGCTTCAGAAAAAATGAGCAGAACAGGGCAATTTATTGAATGTTCCATGCCCTGTCATCCATTTACAGCTTCTGGTAGTCAGAGGTTTAGGGATACCCAGAGTATATGGTTGCATCCCTGACCATTTTGGCTAATAGCCATTGGTGGACCTTTCCTCCATGAACATATAATTCTTTTTTGAACCCAGTTTCCACAGGTTGACTGCTGGAGTGTTAGTAAGTATTTCCTTATGTTTGATGTAAACCTGTCATTGGGTGACCCCTGGTTCTTGTGTTAGATGAAGGGGTAAGATACGCTTATTCACTTTCTCTACACCATTCATGATTTAGACCTCCATCATATCCCCCCTTAGTCATCTCTTTATTTCCTAATATGAACTGTCCCAGCCTTTTTAATCTCTCCTCATGTGGGAGCTGTTCCAAACCCCTAATCATTTTTGTTGCCCTTCTTCCAATTCTAATATGTTTTTGAGATGGGGTGACCAGAACTGCATGCAGTATTCAAGGTGTGGGTGTACCATAGATTTATATAGTGGCACTAGCTATTAAACAATTAAACTTTTATCTTTTTTAATGATTTTAAGCATCCATAGCTTTATTTATTTATCCATAGCATCCATTTATATTTCCAGCATAGTATCTATTCTAGAACTATAAATACTTTAGAGTTTTTGGGTTTTATACTTTTAGAAAGCATGACCTTGTGTAAAGCCATTTTTCAGTAGCGTAGGAGTGAAAAAAATGGTGTAGAGGATGGCTAAATTGTACTTTGAACATGCCATTTCTCCTTGTGTTTTAAGATGAATTGAGAAAATTAATCATGTCTCATTTTAACAGACACCTACTCTCCGGGAGAAGTCCATTTTGCTAGTGAAAATGATGACCTACATTGAAAAGCGTTTTCCAGAAGACCTTGAATTAAATGCCCAGTTCTTAGACCTTGTTAACTATGTCTATAGGTAATTATAGCAATTAATCAAGTATTACAGCTTATTGGTTCATAATTTGTACCATACATGACCTTTATAACATGCTATCCATCTTTTAGGGCTATAGTAGATTTGTTGTAAAATGCACAATCAGTTTATTTCACTGAGACTGGAGTGAACATATTTACATATTCACATTAGATCTTCAGATACAAAATCTTTTTGCAGCCCTTGCTCCAAGCAAAAAGAAAAGGGGCTGTGGCATCTTCATAGTTGATCATGTTGCAGAGATAGAATTGACTGCTAGTGCAGTGTCCCTCCTTTCCCCTTTGTATGAAGCTTTTCTCCTGGAAACTTATTGTAATGCATATTTTTCTAGTTACTAAGGGCTTGGCTACACTTACATTTTATAGCGCTCTGTATGAAAAATCACCCCCCTGAGTGCACCAAGTCAGAGTGCTTTAAAGTACTTGTGTAAACAGGCTCCGAGAGGTGAATTACCAGGAGCACTGGGAGAGCTCTCGCACGACCACACTTGCACTTCAAAGCACTGCCACGGGAGCACTTTGAAGTTTCCAGTGTAGCCATGCTCTTAGATAGCCACACTTGAGTCTTCTAGCCCTGTATAGAAAAACATTTTACAGTAATTGCCTCACCACAAGATCGTGTGTGCACTTCTAGTAAGTTATAATGGCCACTAAGGAATTTTGTACTTTAAACATATGCCTTGTTTTCAGCCATTCATAGCCAGCTAGCAGAGTAGCAACAATGGTGCAAACCCTTAGTTGTAGACAAAGCAAGCCTCAGTTTGCATCAGTGGAGCTTACCTGGGTATTTCAAGCAGAAATAACCTCCACCAGTGCAAATCAAAGATTGCCTTATCCAAAATAGAAGTGTGCACTTATGCGGCTATGCTCATGACTGAAATCAGGGCTACTTCCCAGTAAAGACAAAGCTTGACACTTAACCAGGAATTTTCTGCGGATTGCAGGGGAGTTTTGTGTCATGTACTAATATATTCTTAAATGTTCTTCTCAAACGTCTGCCCCTGCATGTATGGCACCTGGCTAACAATTATTGTCTATAGTGATTAGCATTGTATACACATGAACTTCTAGTTTGAGTGTGAGATGTTCTAAAAGCAGTTTGCATAACTGCGTGGTGCAGGGGTGATTCCACCACCCAAAATTCCAGCTTGCCCAATCTGGACAATGGACTCATATTGAAACCACTGAAACATTGCATTACTAATTTGAGCCCTATAACATTAAGCTTGTAGGAAGGTTTGTTGGAGAGCTAATCCAGAGAGATAAATAGTGACTTCCATTGGACATGGTGGGTCTCTTGGCCATTGTGGTATTTGTTCTTGTGATCTGACTCCATGTGAGATGTTCTGAAGGGACTTTTTGATATGTCACAGAAACTTATGCTTTTTTTGGCAGTAGATAAAGCCACACTTGACTCTAGATATTAACATCTTCCAGAAATTGGAAGAACAAAAGAAAATATCCTCCGGCTAAATAAATAGGTTACGCTTTCACAGGCCTGTGTATTATCAATTGCTTATGTTTTCTTCCTAGGGATGAGAATCTTTCTGGAAGCGAGCTCACTGCTAAACTTGAACCTGCATTCCTTTCGGGGCTGCGTTGTGCTCAGCCGCTCATCCGAGCCAAATTTTTTGAGGTCTTTGACAATTCTATGAAGCGTCGTGTCTATGAACGCCTACTTTATGTAACTTGTTCTCAAAACTGGGAAGCAATGGGAAACCACTTTTGGATTAAGCAATGCATTGAGGTAGGAAAACCATTTTTTATGAGAACCGTGAATGTAATTTTATAAATGATATTTGCTCCTCCTTTCCCTTATGAATGTGTAGCTGTATTGTGTATCTTGAAAAGTGATATAGCCCTGTAAAACTCCGCATATCAAGGGTGCCATTTTAGAGGCTCAGAACATTTTAAAATAAGTACTAAGCTTTTAAATATTGGAAAGCTGATGTCTGGGAAATCTCTGCAACCATGTTCTTGAATCCAGTTGACAGTGACTCCAGTGACTTTTAAAGCTTTAAGGCTTCAGTTTATCTGAGAAAAGCCTAGTCAGTGCTCAGATTTTCTTTAAGCAAAAAATGACTTGCAAACAAAAAATGACTGGAGGAGGAATCTTTTTGGCAGATTGAATCCGAAAAGACAGATCAGAATGGAGTGTCAGAACTGTTGCTGAGAGAGATTTTAAAGGGGGATCGCTGTGGTGTGAAACCTGGTTTCTGATCACTTTATCTAAAACAAAACATAACTAAATCACCAATTTCTTTGAAATGACCTGTATTTCAAAATTTGAGTATAAAATAACCAAGCACAAAGCAGTCATTTTATTAACTTCTTCATCATCTGAGAAAAATCAGAGCAGCTTTCAGTGTGACAAGGAACAGGAGGAATCTTCTACATCTCTATTTAGGTAAGCCATGTATTTTAGTGGAAAATTGTATATATTATGTAGATTTAGACACTAATTAAAAAAAATTCCATGAAAATATGATGCTTAAATGCAGAAGACTCCTGTTCCCTATGTGTCCTTATGGGGTCTCTAATCTTACTGTCCTAACGTATGGCAATACATTTTCTGTTGGAGCTATAATCAAATGGCAACCCCAAAGGCACAATGACCTACCACATATCAGTGACAGAAGGTGATTAGCTGAAGATGGAAGTACACTTTGTTCTCTGAATATGTGTGGCATGAACAGCAGGACTTCAAGCTTCTCCCCTATTGATAAACCTCAGCTCTGACCAAAAGGGGAACATCTAGCAAAGACAAGATACTCCATGCCCATTCAATCTTTGGCCCTTCTGATACTGCCAGCAGAGGTGCAGATTAATGGCCAAATGTCCATGTCCTAGACTCTCACTATCCAGTTTTCTCCAACTGCTCGGCAACTTCAGTTGCCATCTTAACTTCCTTATTGACCCTTTTGTGCTTGAACATATACAGCAGAGAATGTAATTGCATTTCCTTTCTGTTGTTCTGTTCAGTCTAAATCTTTGTTCTTTTAAGATGTGTTTGAATTTGTGCCTATTTCAGAAACACAGGGAGAGTGAGGGATATGTCAAACACAACAATGGTTTTTAATAAAAAAAAATTAAGAAACTAGTTGGTCCTTGGCTTCTGCGCATGAACCAGTTGGTAGAAATAATTGCTCTGATGAAAAGTAGATAAAATTCTGACTCATTCAGGCCAGCCTGACATCCAAACTCAATTACTAAAGGGAAGTTCAAGCTGCTGAACGTTGTCCTCCCGCCATTCACGGTGGATTTGAGAAGGACAGAGTCCTCTTATGTCTAGGAAAAAAGGTGTAATAAAAAATAAATCAAGGGCATGTGTGCTTAAATACATCACACACACTGGGTTAAAATCTTTGCCTTGTTTTTTAATTTCTTAGCTCCTGTTGGCAGTGTGTGAAAGAAATACTACAATTGGCACAAGCTGTCAGGGAGCCATGCTTCCATCTATCACTAATGTAATCAACCTTGCTGACAGTCACGATCGGGCAGCATTTGCTATGGTAACCCATGTCAAACAAGAGCCTCGAGAAAGAGAAAACAGCGAATCCAAAGAAGAGGTAACATTTTATTTTTATTTTACAGGAGATGATGATGTCTCACCAAGCACAGTTTATGGGACACATCCTCATGCTAGTCTGAATTGCTATACACGTGTGTAAAGTAATGTGCAGTGACACCTAGTGTAAACGAATAATGAAGTTAAGTAGATGTAGTTGTAATTAAATTTGAAACAATGGTTTACTACCATTGGACTTACTAGCTCTGTGAACCCATGTTAATTCATCTTTTTTTTTTTTAATCTTCCGTCTATTCTAGATGACTGTTTGGCCCTTTCTTTCTCCCTTAACAGTGGGAATTAAATTTTCAAATCCTAAAAAAAATGACAATAATAGGTAACAAGGGCTGAAATAATGAGTAGAACACTTTTTTTTTTTATATTTGTACAGAAATGGAGCGGTGATAATTACTTACTTGAAAGTATCAGCATTCTAATTGGCCTTACTTTTGTGTAGGATGTGGAGATTGACATTGAATTGGCTCCAGGAGATCAGACGAGTACGCCTAAAACCAAAGAACTTTCTGAGAAAGACATAGGCAACCAACTGCACATGTTGACCAACAGGCATGACAAGTTCCTTGACTCTCTTCGAGAAGTGAAGGTTGGTATAAGTTATCGGTCGTATAGCATGAAAACCATTGCTGCAGTATTGAAATCCCCAAACTGTGATGCGCACAAATGAATTCTTTTTTGTTTCTTTGGTTCCACTGTTCATTTTATTTTATGCTAATACTGTATATTTCATAAGTCTTTTGAAAACTAGAGCCTACTAACTTTTACATTTGGCTTTCTCCTGGTCCTCTCCCCCAGCATCTAACTCCATTCTATACCTATGCCATCATATTTCTCTCCTCCATTTGGAAGAAAAAGCATAGTCTTCACTTTGCCCAAGTTCTGAAAACAATAGGGCTCAGAGATTCAAGAGGTGTAATCTCTGCAGCCTGTTTTACCTGGTCCTGTCCCGCCGCTAATACACCTCTACCCCGATGTAACGCGGTCCTCTGGAACCAAAAAATCTTACCATCTTATAGGTGAGACCACGTTATATCAGGGTAGGGAGAGGAATCACTCCTCGCCCCAGCTTACCTCCGCTCTGCCTCCGCCTCTCCCCCTGAGCGTGCCGCTGCCACTCTGCTCCCCCCCAACCCCCTCAGCTGATTGGCGCTGGAAGGAAGGAAGGAAGTGGAGGTCGCTCAGGGGAGGAGGCGGAGCGAAGGTGAGTTGGGGAAGGGAGCGGTTCTTCTGCGCCCCCGGTTACTTGCTGCGGCCCTCACTGCGCCCCCGCCGCCCCAGCTTACCTCCGCCTCCTCCCCTGAGTGCTCCACCACCGCTCCACTTCTCCACCCTCCCTGTCTCCCTCCCAGGCTTGCCGTGCCAAACAGCTGACTCGTGGCAAGCCTGGGAGGGAGGGGGGAGAAGCGGAGCAACGGCACGCTCGTGGAAGGAGGCAGAGGTGAGCTGGGGCGGGGGAGGGGCTCAGCAAGTGGGCGGGGGGCGTAGAGGAACTGCTTGTGGTAACATGAATTCGGATATAATGAGGTAAAGCAGCCTTGCTCCCCGGAGCGCTGCTTTACCGCATTATATCCAGATTCACGTTATATTGGGGTAGAGGTGTATATTTTATGTCACTTTCCTGGCTGCCACTGCTGCTCCTGTGGTACTTGTGGTGCTGATTGCTTTGGCCACCTCAACAGTCTTGAGCTTTTGCAAGCAATAATAAGGGCCTAATTTATCTCCAAAACCTTGAGGTTAAGCAAGCTTGAGTGAGTGTCTTCATTAAGGAATAAAGTGAGAACTGCTTAGTTCTACTGACAATTTGAAAAGTTGCTAATTGTATTTCCAGTTACTTTTGTTAGTGGAAATTATGTACTATCATGCTGGTACTCAGTCTGAAGGGCCACATGTGGGTAAACAGGGCATCTGGAAAACCCTGCCTTTGAGTGGGTGAAATCAGGTGATTTGGGCTCCTAACCTCAGTACACATCAATAAAGGTTTTGCCAGATACACCTATTGCATTTAGAATTGAACAAAATATCTGTTGCATTTAGATAAGAAAACTAGTGCCATGAAAACACAAGAAAGGATTAAATCAATTAGTAAAGCGTGGTAACAGATTATAAACAGCACTGTCTTTTAATAATTCATAAGAAGCTAATTGTTAGATGACCGCTATTTTGTGGTACTCTGATCATATCAGTAGATCTAGCCAATTAGCCCGCTTGTTTTGTCTTACCACCAAATAGAGAGCAACCCCATTGGTCACCCTTTTCTCTTCTCTTCCATGAGAGCTTCTTGCTTTTTTATTTGTAGCTGTTATAGTCATGAGTTGTTGTTTTAATAAACATTGGAATATGATTACATTTATTTCACAATAGTTTTCTCTTTCCACCAAAGGGAAATTTTGAAAAATTGTATTGGTTATGGAACACTTGGTAAAGCAAGTAATGTAACTGCTTGCACACATCTTGGGGAAGCTTAGCTGCTGGACTGTATTATACAGTAACTCTTTCATGGTGCAAATTCATTGAAAGGTCTTTTTTTTTCTTTTGCATCCCTAATTGTTTCTCTATTTCTAGACTGGAGCGTTATTAAGTGCCTTTGTTCAGTTGTGTCATATCTCTACACCATTAGCAGAGAAGACTTGGATCCAGCTTTTCTCCCGATTGTGGAAAATTTTATCTGATAGACAGCAGCATGTGAGAATCATTTTTGTGTCTTTTTGGTAGTAGCTGGTGTTTCAGTAGATTGTAATTTTCTGCCATAATTACTTGTTCCCTCACTTTAAAAAAATCCATTTCTAGTGTTTCCTCCAGCTATATGTCTTAATACTGGTTGCTTTTGAAAGAAATTGGTCTCTTCAGATTTCAAAGGGAATTAATCTTTTCATGTTTTAACTACTATATGAAAATTCCCTGATCTGTATATCATTAGTAAGACTTTAAATATGTCCTAAGTGTTGGAATCGTCTGAATGAAATAGTCACTGTTTCTGTTGTTTAATTCCAGGCTCTTGCAGGTGAAATAAGCCCTTTCTTATGCAGTGGTAGCCACCAAGTGCAGCGAGACTGCCAACCGAGTGCACTAAATTGTTTTGTGGAAGCAATGTCACAGTGTGTTCCTCCCATTCCCATCAGGCCCTGTGTGCTTAAGTACTTGGGTAAAACTCACAACCTATGGTTCCGTTCCACATTGATGCTGGAACATCAAGCCTTTGAAAAAGGATTGAGTCTTCAGATTAAACCTAAGCAGACAACAGAATTTTATGAGCAGGAAAGCATAACCCCTCCTCAACAGGTAAGGAATAACATTAATTCACTTATGATAGCCTACTAAAAGCAGAGAAGACCTAGGGTGACCATAACCAGCTGACATAAAAAGTTAAACATGAAAGTATCTGTCCAAACTGAGTGCTAAAGTGTGTAGCTATCATGTTAATTACCATAAAAAGACCTAATATGACAAGCCAGGTCAACAGGTGAGCAAGTTTTGAGAGCAGTTGAATTATAATATGGTGCATTGTTAATTTTTTATATATCAGGTGATAACAGACCACTTACTTCCTGGGTTTTTAAAGAGTGATTATACAGTGGAGAGCTATACATAAAATTAAAAAATATCATATTTAGAACTTAATTGTTGTTTTCACGTCTTTCTTTCTTACAGTATGTTGTGTGGTGTTTTTATCATACACTTTACTTTAAAATACGCCAACTAACATACTTTAATGTGTAAGGCATTTACTTAATAAAAAAATTGATCACAAAAATCCAGCAACGTTTTGACCTTAGAAGAATGTGCTTGGTTATTTGCTGTGGTTTTTTTTAGGAAATACTGGATTCCCTAGCTGAGCTGTACTCTCTGTTACAAGAGGAGGATATGTGGGCTGGACTATGGCAAAAGCGCTGTAAATTTCCAGAGACAGCAACTGCTATTGCTTATGAACAACATGGCTTTTTTGAACAGGTAGTATTTGCACAATACAAGTACATTGTTAAACTTTGCTTTATATAGATTAACTATCAGGTATAAGCATACTAAAAGCCCACAAAATGTGTACTTTATTATTAATAAGAACAAATAGAAAATTCATTTGAGTTGAGGATAATGTCTCAAATAAAACTTCTTCTGTTTGAAGTATTAGTTTAAGACTCCATGGTACCTTGATAAGAGATGTTTGAATATAGCTAAAATTAGTTTCTTGCAGTACATCATTAATTTGACTAAGAAGCATAAAATTGTAAATAGGAAAATAAGTTAATGCTCCTAATCTCCTAATTTATTATAGGACCTGATAATAGAGGTATTTAAAGAGCGTTTTTAAATCATGTATGTGTCTTCAAAAAACATCTTAATGACATGCAATCAGATATATGTTTAGAGCAGATACAAAACTAAAATGAAGTGCCTTTTATTTTATTTTATTTTTTTAAGGCACAAGAAACATACGAAAAAGCAATGGAAAAAGCCAAAAAGGAACATGAACGAAATAATGCCTCCCCTGCTATCTTCCCTGAGTATCAACTCTGGGAAGACCATTGGATTCGGTAAGATTTTAAAATTGGAGCAAAACGATGTTACAAAGCAATACAAAAGACTTATTCTAGTAGTTTAAAACATCGGTTACTAAAGTAAACTAAGCCCAGCACATTTAAGATACAGAGAAATTTAGGGGAATAAAATATTATATTGCTACTCCTTTAACAGACTTCAGAACTGCTATACATAAATCATTGCAAAAGTATTAATTTGCTGTTTGTGGAAACAGACTTCACATGGAATTTATTTTTCCATTTAATATTGAGGTCTGGGTCACATGAAAGTGCAGTTTCCCCCTCTTCATACACTTCTATATTATGGTTGGTTTTGTTGCTGTTTGTTTTTAATCCTGCAGTCTATTTACAGCCATTGCAATGCCTTCTAAGCATTTTTCAAACATACACGAATGCAGATGGTCTCCTGATATGAAATGCTTAAAGTCACTTTTAAGTAAGTCTTGCTAACACCGTGTTTTCATTTTCGTAGCTGCTCAAAAGAGTTGAACCAGTGGGAACCTTTGACAGAGTATGGCCAGTCAAAGGGCCATATAAATCCCTATCTGGTACTCGAATGTGCATGGAGAGTCTCAAACTGGACTGCTATGAAGGAGGCACTGGTGCAGGTGAATATTTTTCTTTGAGAATGTGCAGAGAGAATGTGTTATTTCATTGTTCATTGTGCTGATTTGTGTTTCTTCAAAGTCAGCATTACAACTCATTTCACAGAAGCAGTAAACCCCTCTTAGGGGATTTTCTTCTATGTAGTACATAGCTGGGTATTTTAGCAACCAGAGCATATTGTTTCAACAGAGCAACTTGGGTCTCTCTTTTTACTTTTTCCCCATCTTTGCTACCCTGTTATGAAATATCAATTCTGAATCATAAGGAAGCTTTGTAATCACCAGAGTGCGTGAAGGTTGGGACATGGTGTCAAAATATTAAAAAGCACCTAGTGGCTAAATGGTGAACATGCTGGTGCTAGTAGTGATTTATAGGGAAGCTTGCAGAAGCATTTACAGTGCTGCATAAAAAACATATCTGGGGGGGGGGGGGGAAATCCTAAACATCAAACCAAAACTTGTGGGTTTGTGTGGTATGGGGATAAATTAAACCTAAAAATAGGTGTAAGATGGTAGGGGCAAGATAGGGATGGGGAAAATAGATTTTGTTTATCTCTTTATGGTTGGTTGTTCCAGGAAACAAGGGATGGTGATGTGAAAATCAAACTGTTGTACCTTCTGTGGATGGATAGATTGTAACTAAACTCCCAGTTTTTAAATGGAAAAGCCCTCTGTCTGCAGTGTTAATGTAAATTTAGATGCTATGATTTTCATAGAATCATAGAATATCAGGGTTGGAAGGGACCTCAGGAGGTCATCTAGTCCAACCCCCTTCTCAAAGCAGGACCAATCACCAATTAAATCATCCCAGCCAGGGCTTTGTCAAGCCTGACCTTAAAAACTTCTAAGGAAGAAGATTCTACCACCTCCCTAGGTAATGCATTCCAGTGTTTCACCACCCTCCTAGTGAAAAAGTTTTTCCTAATATCCAATCTAAACCTCCCCCACTGCAACTTGAGACCATTACTCCTTGTCCTGTTCTCTTCTACCACTGAGAATAGTCTAGAACCATCCTCTCTGGAACCACCTCTCAGGTAGTTGAAAGCAGCTATCAAATCCCCCCTCATTCTTCTCTTCTGCAGACTAAACAATCCCAGTTCCCTCAGCCTCTCCTCATAAGTCCTGTATTCCAGACCCCTAATCATTTTTGTTGCCCTTCGCCAGACTCTCTCCAATTTATCCACATCCTTCTTGTAGTGTGGGGCCCAAAACTGGACACAGTACTCCAGATGAGGCCTCACCAATGTCAAATAGAGGGGGACGATCACGTCCCTCGATCTGCTGGCTATGCCCCTACTTATACATCCCAAAATGCCATTGGCCTTCTTGGCAACAAGGGCACACTGCTGACTCATATCCAGCTTCTCGTCCACTGTCACCCCTAGGTCCTTTTCCGCAGAACAGAATTTAACAGAATTTTAAGTGATAGAGGATGAGAACACATTGCCCTTTCCTTCAGAGTCTTATAATAAACATTACTGCTTCCACAACCATCTACTGTGTATAGTTTTGCAAGGCTGTTAGGGTGTGCAAAGGCCGAGATTGATATCTACATAGGAAAACCTGCATACACCAGGAAACTGTCTGGATAAATTTTGGTTTCCCTTAATTGACCCTTTGTAGGGAGGGGGATGCTTGTTTCCATTTGTTCTGATATTCCAAGATTGCAAGAGACATAGTTAAATTCCAGGATATCCAGAGAGGGCTGGAGTTTTTTTCATAGAAGTCCAGTGCCTGCCTTCATTCTGCTAAAATATGAGATTGTGGAAGGGAAAATGAGATCATGGAAAGTAAGCATCCCCTGGTTTTACCTGGACTTGTTTCCTTCCCACAGCTGTGGCGCTCGAGCCCTGTGGAATTGTGGTGCAAGGTTTTTGGGTGATTTGGGGAAATGGGGTGCATGCCACAGAACTGCAGTATTTTTTCCCTCACCCAGATCCACCCTGTTAAGCTTGCAGCAGTAGAATTGAAAAGCAACCTCAGGGCATAATGCTGAAAACCTAAAACTTGATCTATTTTAATGTAGACCACATTATTTCAAATAAAACTACATTAATTATTAGTAATGCACAAGCTACTTCAACAAAAGAAACATCCCTCTGCCTCCGTTTGTCATTAATATGCTGATAGGTAGGATTGGCAGACTAGTGCTAGGTCTATGAAAGAGAGAATGGAGTAAGCCACACATGAAATTTTATTTGCTAGGTTTAAATACAGAATGCCTGAGATTTGGAGTGTACTTGCTGTTGTCATAGCTCTTGATAATGCCAGCAGATATTATTTTAGTGAAACAAATATTGCAAACTGGGGCTGCAGGCTGTTTATATGCTGTGACTGACACATGGCAATTACATGCTTGGCAAATACCTGTTCTAATTTTTCTTCAATTTTATTGCTCTGCTCTGCAATGCCATAATAGTATATTTGTTTTGCTTTCAGAAGGGATATTTATACTGTGTGACCTATTGGAGGAGGACTGTTTCCCACGTTAATATTCTTCCACTTTCTGTTTAAATTATAAAAGACCTCTGAAGTAACTGTTGGGTTTCGCCTTTTTTTGTGTCTACTTAATTTTATTTCAAAATGAGTCTCAAATAACAGCAAATCCACTCAACTTTAAACTTTAAAACTACATTTTAAATAACCATATTATTGGCAGGGCTGCTAGCACCACCTATTATTAAGGTTGCCCGACACTTCCCATTATAAGACCCTGTTTTCAGTTGTTTATTACTTTGCCAATCTTTAACCATTTAGGGTATAATTTTCCATGCTGGGTGTCTGCCTCAAGGTGATTTTTAATTTCCTCCTAAAAAGGTTCAGCTGTTTCTGAGACCAGGGCTAGGGGAAAAAAAAGAAATATTGTTTTGCCTGTGTTGAACTTTTGAGACATCTTCTTTGAAATGCTCTAGTATCCCCATACTTCAGAACAGGGACTTCAGATTTGATGGGGGGGGGGGGGTGCCCTTTGTGTCAGGGATGTGCCTTTTTTCAGCCTTGTAAAAATCCCTCCAAATGTGGCCAAGTTATATTACAGTTTGCATGTGCTTCGTAGAGACTTGCTAGTGCATTACAGTTAAAATATCTGAAGATTCCACGCTCACTGAATATGCCCCAACCTCTCCCAGCTCCTAGCACTGGCCAGACTGCACATGTGCCGTGCCCAGATGGTGACTAAGCTACTTCAGCCCAGGGCTCCAGGAATGAAGATGATTGTCCCTCTAATGCAGTGATACCCAGACTGAGGCTCGCAAGCTGCAAGTGGCTCTTAAATGGGTCTTCTGCAGCTCTGTGCAGCACATATTAAGAGTGTGTGATTTAATTATTAATTAATCAGGAAGCGTTTACTATGTTAACCAGTTGTAGTTGATAAAATTATTATTTATTATTTTATTTTTATATATAAGACTTTTTTGGGTAATGTTGATTGCTAATTTGGCTCCTGAACCAGTGAGGTCTGAATATCGCTGCTCTCATCTACTCCGGGCTGGAGTGGGGTTGGGCACTGGAACTGAGACCAGGGAGCCTATCCTGTGCTCTCAGTGAACCCCCTGCTGGCACCCAGACAGCATGAAGGAGAAAGCCATCTGATTCAAATGCAGAGGGGACAAAAGCCAGACCAAGTGGGGTGTCAAAGAAGTATATATTAGCACAAGGAGTCTGGTGAGACTGGGACTGGATGGGCATGGAGGATAGGACTATGAGTCATGGGTGGATGAGGAAGATGGGAAATGTCATAGGGGGAGAGTGGGAGCAGTTGGTTGGGGAAGGTAATGAGATTTGAATGAGAAGCTGTGGGGATAGGGGGAAGACCTTGGACTGGCTGGACAAAGACTGTGACCACGAACCAGTGTGGTGGGGAATGGGTGGATGGGCAACTGATCAGGCAAGGAGCTAGGGTATTGGGGGAGAACTTGGACTGGCTAAGCAAAGAGACTGGGACAAGGAGCCAGGCATTAGGGGAGAGACTGAGTTTTGCTGAGAGGTCTGGGGAGCTGGTGAGAGGAGAGAAAGAATGGATGAGGAGCTTGGAAGGGTGAACTGGACTGGCTGGGCAAGGAGACTGGAGGCAAGGAGTTGAGGTGGGAAGGGGGTAATAGTTGCGTGGGGAAATAGCAGAATGTCTGAACAATTTTTTTTCAGATTTTTTTTAAATCATTCCTATCCGGAGACTTGTAGTTTTGTCCTGGAAGCAATTATCACCAATTGACAAACTTCTAGTAATAAGAACCTGGGGTAGAAAGCGTGGTATGACTTTGTCAAGTTAGTATTACTGATCTGAGCTACTGTAATGAGCTCATCTTATACCTTTCGGATGTCACTGCAGATAAGCTTCAAATTGTCTGATGTGCCAAGATTTTTAAATCAAACAAATCTTCAGGCTGCAGGTTCAAAATGTGTTTAATGCATTGGAGATAACAGGTTTCGAATCAGCTCTTGTAGTTTAATGTGAGGCTTATTTTAAATGTGACCTTTAGAAGCCTATAGTGCCATATATACTACCTCCTCCCCTCAGATTTTCTAAATTCATTAAGTGACACAGATACTGTGTTTCTTTATTTGAGATGAGGAACCGGGTATGTAAGGAGAGTGCATTGGTCTTAGTTTTCACTTAGTAATTTGTAAAATGTATGGTTTGTAGCTGCCTACTATTGACCTTCCTGATTCATTAGAGTTCATTATTGTGTTCTGGTTATAATTCATTCTGCTGAACAACATGCACTTGAAGACCACTTAACCTTCCTCTTGTCCTTTTCTAGGTTCCACTCAAGAGATTATGTGGTCTTTGCTATCCATATGCTTGATTAATGAATACTTTGTAAAGTTTTGACTGTTGTAGAGCAGTCAAAAGGCAGGAGGAATGTTGTATATAGCAAACCTATTTAAAGAAGTGTTGTTTTTTCAAGGCATTCAGAAGTCAGCAATATAGAGATTTTGACCAATTTTATACAACTAAATGGCTACTAGACTTTTTTTTTTTTTTAAAAAGTGACTCCTCTGTGAAGACATAGTGCAAAAGTAGTTAGATACTTTCACTTGAGACAAAACTTTGAGGAATTTTTAAACACTCTTTGTGTCCTAATATAAAAAGTGAAGTACGTTGAAGCATGTACAAGAAATCACCCTTATTAGGCAACCTCTGGTCTTAAAGCTACATTCCTAAGGCTCCTAGTATATGCTAAATGCCACCTTTTATTACAAGTCCATCTGTGTTATGCAACAGATGGATGGAGTTCCTTGTAAGGTTACTTAAAAATTTCAGCGTATACAGACTTAGACCACCTGGAAAGAATTACAGAATTGATGTGGCTACACAAGTACATTTTTCTGGTATAGTTGTACACATGCATTTCTGTAATACTTATTGAATCCTTTTTACTTTGAATTTGAAATACTGTTCACATATTTTATAAAATAAATTGAAAGTCTTTTCTTTTTCAGAAAAAGAATTCTGTAATGCTAAGCAGATTTGTTTCGCTTAAGACTTTGCTGGTATGGGACATTAAGCCAGATGTTGTACCCAGATCATTAGGGTGAGAAGCTAGTGCATTAAGTCATGAATAGAAAGGAGTTTGCTGGTCTACATCGCACACAGTCACTATATAGTGTGACTTGATTGTTTCTCTTTGCATAAGAGACCGGACAGGAATAGCAGATGTTATTGCATTTCAAGATTCAGTGGCGTTGGGAGAGTCCCATGAAGAAGCTTGCACAGCACCTTCTTATACCATATATGGATTTAGAAAAACAATTAGTCCCTCACTTCCATAAATAGAAACAAGGTGGGTGAGGTAATATCTTTTATTGGGCTAACTTCTGATAGTGAGAGAGAGAGAGACAAGCTTTCAAGCTTGGACAAGAAGACCTGTGCGTAAGCTTGTCTCTCTCACCAACAGAAGTTAGTCCAATAAAAGATATTACTTCACCCGCCTTGTCTCCATTATCTTGGGACAAACACTATTACAACAACACTGCATACTTACATAAATACTAATTCTGAAAAATCTTCTGTTTCTGAACCCAGCACACGCTAACTAGAAACTATTTACTATCTGCAAATAGTTCATGCACGTAGTGACTTTATTTCTCTAAAAGTCCAAATATTTGCAAAAGATGAACCTGTTTCTTCAAGTTGCTGAATATCCTTAACTCCAGTTAACTTCAGTATCTTGCAGGAGCAGTGTCCTGTATCCCAAATCCCTCCTTCATGGTGACTATTTATTCTTGGATGATAAATACACTACATTATATGTTTCTTAATATATACAAAATCTATCTGAATTCTACATCAATTTTTGGGAAAAAATACAGTTTCTCAAGGTTTTCTTAGTGTAGAACACCTGTTAATTCTTCAATAATTCTTTTTCCTCACTCAGCCGTAGAAGAGGGAGATGCAAAATTGAGCTTGTCAGGCTGCATCGGTGTGAGAAATTGAAATTTCTGGTGTTAACATTACTGATGACTAGAATTGAATATTTGGCTTAAATAGCAGTTTTGTCACTTAGTGATAAACAGTTATCTGTCCAAAAAGAGCAAATTATGGGTGTTCAACATAAATTAAAATTACATATTTGTTTTTTATTGCTATTTTTAAATCAATAATGTATTCCACCCTATTCAAGTATGCACAAATTCTTGAATAATTACACAGAACTTCTAAGAACACTTTTGAGGTAAGCTTTCTACAGCTACAAAATAACAAAAATGTTGTAGGGTAGATTTTAAGCCTTGAGTTGTAGCTGAGTGAATTGATCATGTCTGACAGGTTCTACTTCTGATGGCTTTCAGTTTAAGTAGAAGTGACAACCACCAGCAACTGCAGATATGTTTTAGCTGGAGCTGTGTGAATGAGATATTTTCAGTAATGGGGCATTTACTAATGGACTAAAGAGAACATACTGAAGCTATAAATTGAGTTTCTGTGGCTTTAGACAGATCCATGTAATAGTGTCAGGAAACGTATTCATAAATAGCTGGATGTGAAAAAATAATTACTTGTCTGCTGATAGACTTACTGGTTTCATTTTATTGATACTCTTTTATGCTGATGTTTCTGAATCTGACTTTGAACAGCTTATATTAATGTATTATTTTATGCAATTTCACTCTTGATCCATAGGGAGCGATCAGAAAAGATGGCAGCTATATATCAGTTTTCCTAAATCTTTGTGAAACCGTTTTAATAATCTACCTATTAAAGTTGAGGTATTAAAATAACAAGTGGCCCTTGGTATAGGACCCAAGACTCATTTCCATTTGCTCACATTGCCGTTGTGTTTAATGATCCAGCGTATCATGTAATAAAAAAAAAAAGATGATTTTCATTCTATAAGTGTAGGGTTGCTACCTGACGGTTTCTCTTTACAAGCTCAGTCTTAAAAGCTAGTTGAAGATAAACTGAATCAACATTTAAAGTAATTGATACATTACTTTAGCAAATGAAAGTGATTCCTTTGATATTTTTAAGCTAATGAAAATAGAACAAAGCTTATGTAGCTGGAATTTCTATGTAGTACATGAATACAAAGGGAGCTGCACTGGGAGTATTGAGTGTTCAGGGTATACAGAATCAGGCCTTTACTCTCTGCTCTGAACACTAATGGGTGTTTGCAAATATTTGTGAGCTAATTTAAATGTACACTCTTTAGTCAGATCTTCTCAAATGTGTGCAGTAATCAACCTTTCAGTGCATTTGTTGCAAAACATTTACATACTATGTAAATTGTGCTTTGATTCTTCTAGATGTCCTATTTCTGCCACTTCTGTGTCTCGGGAAGTCTCTGAAAATAGTTTAATATTTATTCCTCGGTCATTTTAAGTAACAGTCACTTTTTGACTGAGTCCCTGTATGCAGATACTATTTTGACATAAACATATAATTTAGTGCTAAATCATTTTAAAAAATTGTCAACTACTTATTGTCCTAAAAACGTAATGATGTACAGGACCAGCTAGGCAGTCTAGTATCTGTGCAATATGTTGACATGTAAGGTCAATTTATGTTGCTGATAAAACATGAATATCAACAGGCGAACAGAAAATCCCACAGATTAGAGATTTTAGTTTCAGGAAATACTATTTAAAGCATTCTCTTTCAGAAACTGTAATTTCTAGAAATTAGTCAATTAAAAAAAACATCAAGTCATATGTCCATTTAAGGTTTCTTTTTGCTTTCAGATTTTCTTGTGTTTATGCAAAAGAGGTGTTTCGTAGCTAATTTTCTGTTTTACCATTAGGTGGAGCTGAGTTGTCCAAAAGAGATGGCATGGAAAGTCAACATGTACAGAGGATATCTAGCCATCTGCCATCCTGAGGAACAGCAGCTTAACTTCATTGAGCGCTTGGTAGAAATGGCCAGCAGTTTAGCCATTCGAGAATGGCGAAGGCTCCCTCATGTAGTGTCACATGTTCACACTCCCCTTCTGCAGGTGAGATTAAGAACATAAGAACAGCCATACTGGGTCAGACCCATGGTACATCTAGCCCAGTATTCTGTCTTCTGACAGTGGCCAATTCTAAGTGCTTCAGAGGGAATGAATAGAACATGTAATCATTGAGTGATCCATCCCCTGTCCTCCATTTCCAGTTTCTTGCAGTTAGAGGCTAGGGACACGAGGAGCCAGGAGTTGCATCCCTGACCATATTGGCTAATATCCATTGATGGACCTGTTCTCCATGAACATATCTAATACTTTTTTGAACCTCGGTGAGGTTTTTGCCTTCACAACATCTCCCTGGCAACAAGTTCCATAGGTTGACTGTGCATTGTGTGAAGAAGTACTTTTGTTTGTTTTTTCATTGGGTGACCCTGGTTCTTGTGTTATGTGAAGGAGTAAATACATACTTCGTTATTCACTTTCTCCACACCATTCATATTTTATAGACCTGAATTATATCTCCCTCCCCGCTCCCTCTCCCCCCGTTTGTAGTCTCTTCTCCAAATTGATCGGTCCCAGGCTTTTTACTCCCTCTTTATATGGAAACTGTTCCTTCTTCGAATAGTGTCCCTGTGGGTGCTTCACTGTAGGTGTTTGCGTCCCTACACTTCTGATTGGAGAAGTTTGGTAGCAGTGTCTGTTAAGCCCGCACACATGCTGTCTCTCTTTGTGCTGTGCCTCAAGGAGGCTAGCCAAGGCATGTGGGCTAACAGTCCTCAGTTCCTTCTGAACCGCCCCGGCTAGAGACGGAGCCCTTAGTTGTCCATTATTGGATCATTAACTCTACTTTTCAGTTGTTAATCTTTAGCTTTTAGAAACCCTTAGCCTTTTGTTGACTTTTATTTGGCCGTCTTAAAAACCAAACAAACAAAAAAAACTGCAACAAAATGAAGAAAGAAAACACTTTGTTCTTCTGTCAACCTCTGGTGGAGGGAGACCCCTGGACAAGAGTATGACCAGCTCTCCAGGTTTCAAGAAATGTCACACTTGCAGTGAGGTGATCCTGGTCCTGGACAAGCACTCCCAGTGCATTGTTATGTGGGCCGCATCCACACAATATATATAATAGAGCTGGAAGGGACCTTGAAAGGTCAGAGTCCAGTCCCCTGTTTTCACAGCAGGACCAAGTACTGTTCCTTATTTTTGCCCCAGATCCCTAAATGGTCCCTTCAAGAGTTGAACTCACAACCCTAGGTTTAGCAGGCCAGTGGTCAAACCACTGAGCTATCCGTCCCCCATGTATTACCTGTATGGCCCTCAGGGCTGCAGCTATGTGCTGATTACCTAGGTGTTAGGAGAGCTCTTGCATTCTACCTCAATAGGACAAAAGCCTTCAGGAAGTCCCCTAAACTATTTCTCTCTGCGGTGGAAAGATCTAAGGGCTCAGCTATATCAGCCCAAAGATTATCCAAATGGGTCTCAGATTGCATCAGGCAGTATTACCAAATTCATAACATGACCCCTCCAGTCTCAATCCATACACATTTCATGAGATCAGTCTCATTTGTCTCCTTCCTCAAGGATGGCCCCGTCTCCGAGATCTGCAGAGCAGCAACGTGGGTGTTAGTCCACACCTTTGCAGAACATTACGTGATCACTAGGGACTCTGCCTCTGATGCCAACTGAAAACTGACCGTTTATTCCTACCCTTTGTTTCTGATCCATTTGGTGCACATCCCAACAAACCTCTCCAGTGTCAGCAACTCTTCCTTATAGTCTGGACCTTCCCTCTTATCCCATGACTGCTTAAAATCCCTTCATTAAAAAATGATTTTTCAAGTAACAAGTTTCAGTATTTTAGTAATCATAAGAAAAAGATTTTGATGAAACATAGTTGATATTTCTTGGAGGTTAGGAAGGGCTAGGGGAAGATTCTCAAGTAATTTTATAGCAAGAAAGAGTTCTTTTGTTACACAGTACTCATAAGTGAAAGGTTATTCCTGGTGATATTTTTAAATTAAAATTGCAACATTTATATTTTGGTTGGAATTCCTTTATAAAGGTTAGTGTTGCCATGGGAGGTAAACTAAGCTTTGAAAAAGTTGGCCCTGTGGCTCAACCTTTTCTTTTAAGGGACTTTGGACTAGCTTATAAGTCATTGGAAGGGCTCCCATGCACTTCAGTGGCCTTTGGAATCAGGCCCATTGTGAGGATGTGATGCTATTGCTTTATGATAACACCTGTGGAAATGTAGAATGGATCTGTAAAATTATTTTCTTTTCTGTTCAACACATTGTAAATACAGTACAGGTTTCAGAAGCCTCAAATCTATAGGTTACTTTGAGTCTTAGCTGGACTTCTTCAGTCGAGCCAACTGTTTGAAGTCAGTGCCATTAAAAGAAAAATGTGTGTTCAGGAATGCTGGCATTGCTATCATAGGAGTAGAGTTCTGAACACTAAAGTTATGTCTACACAGCTGTAAAATACCCGCAGCTGGCTCTTGTCAGGTGACTTTGGCTCACTGTGCTTGGAAATTGCAGTATAGACGTCTGGACTTGGCTCAGGCTCTGGGACCCTCTCCTCTCCTCTCCTCTCCTCTCACCCTGTCTACTCTGCAGTTTTATAGCCCTACAGCCTGAGCCCTATGAGCCTGAGTCAGCTGACCCAGGCTAGCCACAGCTGTGCCACAACTTTTATTGTAGTGTAGACATCCCCTTGGCTCAAGGCTTGGGGTCAAAGAAGAACTTGTTTTCTAAAACTCTGGCATTAGTGAAAGACTGTCTTTTCCAAAGCGTAATAGTGCTCAGCTGAAAACTACTGCAGACTCTGGGCACCTAAAGCTTGATGAGCATGTGTAGTCTGTTGAAATGAAAGAGGAAATGGTTCAAAATTATAACTCTTTAACCAGCACAAGGGACTTGCGTCTGTGCAGAAACCAAAAGCAAGACTTGCCTCAGAGGCTGGTTTTTCATGCCCCTTTGTACATCTCTTGAAGATTCCCTCTTGTACAGCGACTTCCTGTCCACTGAGACATATCATACAGTTAGGAGACTAGGTGCCTTCTCACTCCATTGCAGCCCTCCTTCCTCTTCCCCTCCTCTCCTGCACAATCTGACTATGAAAATCAGGATCAGAACACTGAGGAAGGGTTCTTTCCACCAGACTTTTTGGAAGACTATGTAGGGAAATAATTGCGAAATTACTTCTTCTGTAGGCAGAATGTGTTTCTTCTTACTGTAGCGAGGCGATGACTCACCAGCGCGGCACCTCCTGCTGGTCGTCTTGGGAATTAGCTCTTTCCAGCCCGGAGTGCCCTCTGCAGGCCGGTGTTAGCAGGCTGGAGTTCCGTAGCACTACTCTACTCAGGTACCCTGCTCAGCTCCCAGGCAGCCAGGTCCTTCTCTCTCTACGGCTGGAGAGAGACTGCCCCAGCTGCTGGTTCACAGCCCTTTTACAGGGCCAGCTGTCTCCTAATTGAGCGTGGCTCCAGCTGTGGCTGCCTTCCCAATCAGCCTTTTCTTAGTGGCTCTCAGCCTCAGCCCTCTCCAAGGTCTGGCTTTTAGCCCTTTCAGGGCCGGAGCAGGGTGATTCCCCCGCTACACTCACCACTATGGCTGATTCAGATCCACTGGGTGCTCAAGGTGATCAACAAGAATAGTGCTGCCTACTTACTTCATGCTTCGTACTTGAAACTTCGTTTTGGTGACCTGCATGAAAGGGAGCAGGAGGCGCCAGCTCACATCCTAGTTTAGTAGCTCTGTGATGTGCCTGGATGAACGGGGACATCCTGTTCAAAGATGAATCCTTCAGAGAATTTCCCCTAATGCTGCAGAGGAGGCCAAGGACGGGCAGATGGAAGACCTCTGTATTTGAGAGTATGTCTGCACTACAGCCACTAGAATGGGACAACTCTAGCAGTGTAGCGTAGATGTGCTGACGCTGGTTACATCAATTTATCCCTTGTGCTGATGTAAGGAGGGAGGCTCAGTTAGGTGCTATCCCATCGTGTATCCTGGAGACTAAGGTGCATGCTTGTATCCTGCACAAAGGTGATCTCAGCTGTTCCCCAGATACAGTATAGAGTGGATAATGCCAGCAGCATGAAAGGTAGAACAATCCCACTTCAGACTGGGTATCACAATACTCCAGGTCTTGAGAGTAAGTTGCCTTTACTGCAGAAAAAAAGTCAGCTACCCCCTGCTGGATAAAAGGAAGCATGGAGCTGGAGGCAGACTGCTCCTGAAATGGGGTGTTTCTGGACCTAAAATTCCAGCAGTGTAGCATTCCACTGACTTGTGCAGAGAGAGAAGTGAGGAGCAATTCATTAATTCCGGACTGCAGGAACCTCCAGCAGGAAAATAAACAACTAATTCAATACCACCTACATCAACTGACATAACTCTTCTGGCAAATGTCAAGATGTCATTTAAATGTAGGAAGAAAATGTTTATAGCATAAGACTTTCCTATTTTTTTGTGGAACTGCAGTACACTGTACATAGCATGTGCATAATTTCTTAAGACTATCTCATGTATGCGTGCCAATCCTTGACTTCTGTGTACAGAAACAAGTACCGTTTCAACTGGAAAACCAAGCATATAGCACACAGAGACTCGGCCAAACTGTCATTTCTGTGCTGTTTTGCTACTTAGTACATACTACCTTTTATCTCTTCTATTTCCTATTTTTAGATTAGAGCTGAACTCACTGCCAACTCTTGAATTGTTTTTAACAGAAGTTATTTTGACTTCAGAAGCAGGCATGCGATTATCTGCATTTTTGCAAACAAAGTGTATTTTCTTTGGAATAATAGAAGTAAAAAGCTGGGTTTTTTCTCCATTGTTAAACAGGACTTCAAGCTTTGGGTGTTTGTTTAAAGGCTCAGTGTTTAAAATTTGTTAGTCCTTTTTCTTGTCATCTTTAATGACCTTCTCCAGAACCTGCTGCAGGGTTTGACAGCACTTAGGGCTAGATTTTCTGGGGTGTATGTGATATGGTGTGTGGAGCTTTTCTGTTTTGTTTTGTTTCCTTATGTAAACCTAGTTTTATTGGTATTTCAGATTATGAAGAACTACAGGCATTATTTAAAACCAGTATTTTTAATCTTTCTCCTTGGCATACACCTTACTCAAAAATAAGATCCACATGAAAAATTAGGGGAAAGAGTTTCTTCTTCTTCTTCGAGTGATTGCTCATGTGTATTGCACAATAGGTGTGCATGCTCGCCACGTACATTGGTGCTGAAAATTTTTCCCCTAGCAGTACCCGTAGGGGGGGGCGCCCCCCCCCACAACCCCTGGAGCAGCACCTGCCTGGCGCGGTATAAGGGGGGCTGTGCTCCGCCCACCCTCAGTTCCTTCTTGCCACCAGTGAAGGTGCGTCGGAACTTCTCAGCTCCAGCTTTGCTGCGGCTTGTCCCCAGAACTCTTCGTTTGTTCAGTAGTACCTGTATTCAGTTAGCTAATTCAGTTAGTTTAGATAGTCATTGAGCCTGGGCTGGGGCATGACCCGCACCCCAGGCTTTAAGTCGTGCGGCTCTTGTAGGCGCTCTATGCCAAAGAGTGACCTGCATGCAGATTGTCTGCGCTGCTTGGGAGAAACCCATATCAGCGAAAGGTGCAAGATCTGCAAGTCTTTCAAGCCCTGGACTAAAAAAGAAAGGGACATCAGACTCTGGGCCATCCTGATGGAGTCGTCGCTGACCCCGACCCTGGCATGCCGCTCCGAACCAGCACCCGGCACCGCGGCATCAGTACGCGGAGGCCCTCCGGTACCATTGTCCAGTCGGCACCGCTCCCCGTCCATGGGGCATGCCAAGAGGACCGGAAGGCACCGAGGGAAGGCAACGGCACCGAGGGAAGTCTGGGACAGAGGCTAGGCCAGTGTCGTGTAGTTCTCGATCCCCCTCGGTCCCTAAACCTCTGACTCGCGTTGAGTGGAGTAGCCCGGCCCCTTCGGAGCAGGCCTCTCTGGATGTCCGGATGCCATCTGCGCCCGAAGCCCTCCAAGCAGCCAGGAACATCATGTCCATGTCGGTTCCCAGAGCTCTGCCGATGTCGTCCCCACGCTCCAGAGGCAAGCCGCTGCCTGGATCACTGCAGTTGCCACTGGCCCGGTACTGGTCTTGGTCGAGGGAACGTTCCCGTCATCGCCCAGCGACCGTTCAGGGCTCAGTCCATGTAGATCGCCCTTGACACAGGCCAGACTGTCCAGATGAGTGCCGTCCAACCAGGACTCCCAGCACTGCTCGTCTTCGCGAAGCAAATATCGATGGGACCGTGGCGGATGTCGCCAACGGTCCTCGTGTCGCAGGAGATACCGCAGTCGGTCGTGGCACAATCGTCGATACCTTTCCCACTCGTACTCCCGTTCCAAGTCTCCACCAAGGCACCGTAGCCCCGGGTGTCGATTGCTGGCGTCTCACCGATGCGGGTCCACCCGTCGAGACCGTTTGTGGAGCAACTACTACCGTTGGTGCTGCTCCTCCACTTCGAGATTGTGGTCCCGTGGCCGACGTAGATCCCGGCACCGCCGATACTCCCGGTCCAGGGGCAGCTGTGGATCATACTCCAGCCCGGCCTCCCCTCACAGATGCCCGTCTACAGGCCAAGCTAGCCAGCCCAAACAGCAGGCTCTGCCGGTACCTCAGCAAGCACGATGGCACCAAGCATCGTGGCTGGCCCAGTGGTACCAGTGGGCACGGTGGCCTCCAGCACAGCCCCCGATGGGGGCTCACTTGGTGGCCGGGGCCTCAGAAGCACCGTTGGCGTCCATCTTTAGACTGCCAGAAAAAAGGTTGGTGGGACCTGTGTCCTCAGTACCGTGCATGGAGTCCGATCAGGTGGTGGATCCTCTGGTGCCGGACGACACCCAAAGCACTGCACGGGCTTCACCCGGTCGAGAGGAGCTGATTGTGGCCCCACCCCCTCTGTCCCACAGGAGAACTACCGGATCCACCAAAACCTCCTAAAAAGGGTGGCAGGGAGTCTCCATCTCCAGGCGGAGGAGATGGAAGAGCCCTCAGACTCCCTGTTCAATGTGCTGTCCTCTTCAGCACCGGGCAGGGTGGCCTTGCCCCTCCATGAAGGGGTGCAAGAATTTCAAATGCCCTGTGGCAAACACCAGCCTCGTTGGCACCCATCTCTATAAAGGCGGCACGCAAGTACTTTGTACCCATGAAGGGACACGAGTATCTGTATACCCACCCGGCGCCCAACTCCTTGGTAGTCGAGTCCGTCAACCACAGGGAGCGGCAGGGGCAACCAGCTCCGACCCCCAAAAACAAAGACTCTTGGAGGCTGGATACTTGTGGGAGAAAAGTTTATTCATCGTCAAGCTTTCAGCTGTGAGTAGCAAACCATCAGGCTCTCCTAGGTCGCTAAGAGTTTAACCTCTGGGAATCCCTCCAAGTTTGAGGACTCATTCTGGGAGCGAGATAAGAAGTTTAAGGCACTCGTGGAGGAAGGGGTGGCGGCCGCAAGGGCATCCCTGCAGGCCACTTCGGATGCAGCTGACACAGCTGTACGGTCCATGGACTCAGCGGTGTCCGTGAGACAGGCGCCATGACTTCTGGGCTCTCCAGCGAAGCGCAGTCGTCAATGCAGGATCTCCCTTTCGACGGGAAGGCTCTGTTTGCTGAGGAAACAGACACAAGGCTGCATGGCATGAAAGACTCCTACACGACCCTCCAGACCTTGGGCCTCTATGTCAAAGGGGGGCTCAGGCCCATCATGGACCTGCGAGGCCTGAACCACTACATGGTGAAATTCAAGTTCCGCATGGTTTCTCTGGCCTCCATCATCCCCTCCCTGGATCCTGGGGAATGGTATGCTGCCCTCGATCTATAGGACACACACTTCCATATCCGCATATTCGAGGGGCACAGACGCTTCCTCTGTTTCGTGGTGGGAGAGTCACTACCAATTCATGGTCCTACTGTTTGGTCTGTCCACTGCCCCCAGGGTCTTTACAAAGTGTATGGAGGTGGTAACGGCCTACCTCAGACACCAGAGGGTCCAAATACTTCCATATCTGGACGACTGACTAGTCAAAGGCACCTCCTGGTCACAGGTGAGGGATCATGTAGCGCTCCTCTTGTCCACATGTACTGCCCCGGGCCTGTTTATAAACAATGCCAAGTCCATGTTAGTCCCAGTCCAACACATAGACTTTATTGGGGCGCTACTGGACGCAACGTCAGCTAGGGCCTCTCTCCCACCAGACAGGTTTGAGACCCTGAAAGGGCTCATCGACTTGGTCACAAGGTTCCCGGTGACGACAGCCAGGGCTTGCGTGCAACTGCTGGGTCACATGTTTGCGTGCACATATGTGGTCCGTCACGCCAGACTCAGAATGAGGCCCCTCCAGCTCTGGCTGGCCTCGCAGTTCTCCCAGGCCACAGACAGAATGGACAAAGTCGTCACTGTGCCGAACTCTGTGATTTGCCTCCCTGCGGTGGTGGTCCGCCCCAAACAACATGCTCCAAGGGGTCCCATTCAGAGACAGGGCCCTGTCGTTGGAGCTGGTGTCCGACGCGTCAGACCTGGGTTGGGGGGCCCATGTGGGGAACTTTCAGACCCAAGGCCTGTGGTCGCTACAAGACCTACCCCTTCATATAAACGTCAAGGAACTTAGGGCGGTGCAAATGGCGTGTATGGCCTTCTGTTCGCACCTGGAGGGCAAGGTAGTCAGGGTCCTCACGGACAACATGACCTCGATATTCTATATCAGCAGACAAGGCAGGGCCTGATTCTCTGCCCTCTGCTGCAAAGCCCTCAGTCTCTGGGACTTCTGTATAGCCCACGACATCTACCTAAAAGCCTTCCACCTGCCGGGTGCCCAGAATGTGAAGGCGGATTGCTTGAGCAGGGATTTTTTCCTCTCCGCACGAGTGGTCTCTACACCCGGAGGTGGCTCACCAGCTCTTCCGAAGGTGGGGTACTCCCCAGGTGGACCTATTTGCGACCCGGAAGAACCGATGATGCCACCGGTTCTGCTCTGGGGGGGGGGGGGCTAGGGAGGGGTGCTATCTTGCTATCTCCGATGCCTTTACCCTGTCCTGGTCAGGCCAGCTCCTCTACACCTTTCCCCCGTTCCCGCTGATCAGCAGGGCCCTGTAGAAAATAAAGACAAAGCCAGGGTCCTCCTCTTTGCCCTGGCATGGCCCAGGCAGCACTGGTAAAGGACCCTCTCGGGACTAGCTGTAGCTCGCCATGGCAGTTGCCGCTCCGCCCGGACCTGCGCTCTCAGGACCAGGGCCGCCTCCGCCATCCCAACCTATCAACGCTTCACCTCTCGGCGTGGCTACGTGGTGAGGAAAGGACATGCTCGGAATAGGTTCAGTGCATCCTCCTCGAAAGTAGACTGCCCTCCACTCGCCAATCCTCTGTGGCGAAGTGGTCTCGTTTTTCGAGGTGGGTGGCAGGCCAGGCTGTTTTCTCGGTGGCCGCCCCAATCCAGCTTATCCTTGATTACCTCCTCCACCTGAGGGCCCAGGGACTGGCGCCCTCGTCAGTCAGGGTACACTTGGTGGCCATATCGGCCTTTCATCCCCCAGTGCAAGGGCACACGGTGTTTTCCCATGCTATGACTGCCCGGTTCCTTAAGGGTTTGGACCATCTCTACCCATATTCCAAGCCCCTGGTTCCACTGTGGGACCTAAATCTGGTGCTGACTCGTCTCATGGGGGACCCACTTGAACCACTGGCCATGTGTTCCTGGATTCACCTCTCATGGAAGGTGGCCTTCCTGGTAGCTATCACGTCAGCCAGGTGGGTCTCAGAGATCAGGGCCCTAACCTCCGAACTGCCGTAAACAGTTTTTCATATGGACAAGGTCTAGCTCTGCCCACACCCCGCATTCCTCCCGAAGGTGGTCTCCGCCAATCACATGGGTCAGGATATTTTACTGCCAGTCCTCTGCCTCAAGCCTCATGTGACTAGTGAGGAATGCCGTCTTCACACGCTCGACGTGAGATGAGCTCTGGCTTTCTACCTCGAGCGGACCAAGCCATTCAGAGTCTTCGCAACTGTTTGTCGCCTCGGCTGAGTGCGCGAAGGGTCAGCTGATTTTCCACTCAGCGGCTTTCTACGCCCATCACTTCGCGCATCCGTTCCTGTTATGAGCTGGCGGGTGTTCCCCCACCGCCCATTGTGAGGGCACGCTTGACTCGGGCGCAGGCCTCATCAGCTGCCTTCGTGGTCCACGTCCCCATCCAGGACATTTGTAGGGCTGCCACGTGGTCTTAGGTTCACATGTTCACTTTGCACTATGTGATAGTCTCCTAGGCCAGGGATGATGCTGGGTTTGGCAGGGCGGTACTCCGTCCTGAGAACTTGTGAACTCCTACCCACTTCTAACAGATATACTTTGGAATCACCTATTGTGGAATACACATGAGCAATCACTCAAAGAAGAAAAGACAGTTCCTGTTTCCGTAACTGGTGTTCTTCGAGATGTGTTGCTCATGTCTATTCCACATCCCACCCTCCTTCCCCTCTGTCGGAGTTGTCTGGCAAGAAGGAACTGAGGGTGGGGGGAGCTCATCCCCCCTTATGCCAAGCCAGGCAGGCGCCGCTCTGGGGGTCGCAGGAGGGCTCTCCCCGCTACGGATATTGCTCGGGGAAAAACTTCCTGCACCGGTGCACGTGGCACCTATTGTGGAATAGACATGAGCAACACGTCTTGAAGAACACCAGTTATGGAAAAGGTAACTGTTTGTCTTTCTTGTCATATCCTGAAAGGGTTGTGAAAACCTTTTGAGAAGATTTCTTTTAAGCACTTAGAAATGTCTTTGTGAGGCATTTTGCACAAATTTAAAAAGTCTCTCCCATGAAGAGTGGGCAATATAAGTTCAACATGACACAGCAAGTATGAGTCATAATAGCCTGAGTGGGGGGGAAAGAGAGGAATGATAGCTGCTGGTGATATTATATGTAACTCAGTAAGGAATGGCACATCTTGAAGGTTGAAAAGCTAAGCTTCTAATTAGACAGAAGGCTACTGGTGTGGTGGCTGACTCTCCCACAATTTGCATAGATGCTGCACTATAGCCAAAAAGGACTCCCACCTCACAGCTTGCAGTATAAAATATCAAAACCTGATACATTTTTCAGATGATTTTAGCTGCCTGTATAAATATTTTAGAACTTCAACAGATGCTTCTTTTTTTTTTTTTTTTTAATGAATCAGTACCACTGCCAAGGAGGGGAACTTTTTAGCTGTCAAAATGTTTTTTTGAATTATTGATCTGTTTTTCCTGACTCTGTTATGGAAAAACCACAAAGACAGAAATAATGACATTGAACATCCATATGCCAAATAATTACCTTTTTAAGGAAAAAGCTGCAAAGGACAGAACTTAGAGTTCTGTTAGTATCAGAATATCTTTTTCACTTTGTTAAAAATTGAACGTCTTTCAACTGCCATTGAAAATATTTATGCCCCATCTATACCAGCCAGCATGAGCAACAAAATTGTGTTTTCTAGCTTAATCACACTCTTGAGTACATGGCACACTTCCAAAGCCTGAAGTGTAAAAGATTTGAATGCCTTTGGGTCACAGAATAACCTGGGAAGCCAAGATTCTGGGAAGTTTTAAGAAGTGGGATTTGGAAGAGGCTGTCAGAACTTTTGGGTTTGCCATTATCATTGAAAAGGATAAGTCTTAGGAAGGGGGTTAATTTAGGGCGGACCTGTGAAGATTTGGTTTGGGTTTTCTTGTAGTTTACTCACTTGCCATTTAATATCTTAAGTTCTAAGCTGCCTAAAAAGTGAGTGTATGATCTGTAGGTAATTATTGTCTGTGGCTAAAATTTTCAAAAGTGCCTAAGTGACTTAGGCCCTTAGGACTCTGTCTCATTGGCTTTGAGGATCCTTCATGCTTAAAGTCACTTAATAAAATTTGACGTAGGCTCCTGACGCTTCTGAAAATTTTACCTTGTGCCCTTATTTTTGTGTTGTACAGAGTCTACTAGTTACTAAAAATTGGCTCGTGTTACTATTTTGAAAGTTTAACTTTTCACATCTAGGCTACTGTTTCAACCACAGCCCTGTGCAGTAGTGATGGAAAGATAGCACCAACTGTTAATTTCTTAATGGACAAATCCTCATGTCATTAAAACCCACCGTTACCTTTGTCGGCAATTTTAGTAAAAAATCCTAAATTGGTTGGGCTTGGGAGCTACCTTGACACACAGACATAGTGCATCCAAAAGAGGGTAAGATATGTTGCCAGGACAATGGCAAGAAGCTTGCAGGGTTGCTACCCGTGGTGTACCTGTTTTACACATAAATTGGACTTAGTTTTTATACTAAGAATCTGACCCCTTACATAAGCAATACATTCATGTATAAAGCCCTCTCTTGATCATTTTTAGTGAATGTGCTTTATGAAGTTTCCCTTACGATCTATGGCTTTTGCAAGAGTTAAGATAGGTCTCTCTTCCTTATTCTTAGTACTGGATATGATCCATAAATAGCAAAATCTTAAATCTGAAAGATCTATAATACATAACTGAAATCCTTATGCTTGTGTGGACATGTCCTACACAGTAGCCTGTTTCCCTGAATTTTCCTAATCGTTCATGCTGCATTAGATGGATAGTGAATGAATACATAAGGTTTCTACATCTTAAATAATGAGTGTCAGAGTACAGTTTTGATAAATAATAGCAGAACACTTAATTTCTTTGAAATGTTGCATCTGGAGGATGGCTTGATTGAATTAACTCCTTGCTACCAAGAGTTGGGAATTTATTTAGCTTTTTTCAGGGCTGGCAATGGAAGTGCCCAGAGCCTCCAGCATGAAGGATTAATGTTGCTAAATAAAATATTTAAAAGGTTCCACATGTGACATCAGTTAAACTTAGTATTTTTAAATAATCTTTTTATATATATCCCCAGTGTAGAAATGATAAAATAGGCAGTGATTGATGAAGGTACAAACCAAACAATGAATTTGCACTGCAGTAATTACTTTTTTATATCAGATAGTGTGTGATTAAATACCTGCAAGAAAATTAAATTTACGTGATGAATGGAAGTAGTTAAGCTATTGTGTGAGCTGATACTGAGATGATTGTGGGAAAATATTACTTTCCTTAATGTATTTTGTTTCAAGAGATTTGACTTTGTAAATGTGGAATGATTTTTGAACAGTTATTTTATTGAGTTGATTAACAGTGAATGCAAATGTTATCTTTTGAGAAGTAGCTTAGAGGATAGTATATTGGTTTAATTGCACTATAGATGATTAAATTCCAGTAGAGAGCGTGGGTCTTTTCTGTAGATTGTTGAAGTTCAACAAAATGTCTGCTCTTCCTTGTAGGTGTGAGTCTGCTGCCATCTTCTGTTTGTTCCTTTCCTTGATTTGGGCGTGCTGGATGGCTGTAAAAGTCACTTTTAAACTGGTTAAATACTATGAATGTTCACATTTTTGAAATGTCTTCTTAGTTTTAAGCAAGCATAGACCGTATTTTATGCAGTTATGCTTTCATTGTGGAGTTCAGGAAGGACCAGTAACTATTTTTACAGGTTCTATGAAAAGTTTGCATTCCGTTGATTTAGGATCAGTACTTTTATTCCAACCTGCTACTTTATCATAAACTGGGTGCTCTCTACTATTTTCTGATTGTCTAAAGTTGATATAAATTCAGATTGTATTTGAGAAGGCTTCCAGTCAGAATTACTTTGTTTGTTTTCAAGCAGTAATAATAATTGAATCATATGAAAATCTAAATAAACTTTGAAGGTTTTCTTTCTGGTGATTAGAGTGGCAGCTAGCTAGCCAGCCAGCCATTGTTGTCATTTGGATTAGGGATGTATGGAAAAAAATACTCACTGTTGCAAAATAAAACTTGGAGAAGATGCAAAAAATTGCAGGTTCACCACCTCTACTGTTTCTGGTTTTTATGAAAAATGAGTATTTACAGGCACAAATTTTATATGCAAGACTTGTTGAAAGGGTTTTAGACAAAATAAAATAAATATAAGTTCTATTGTTAGTTCTGCCCTATGTGAGAAGCCATGCTAATTGGTTACCTGAACTTTTAGGTTGGTCCCAGTTTTTTTCCCCCAAAGATATTGGTAAACACATACTATTATAGAGGAAAATAGCTACAGTCAGTAATGTCCACTCAGAATGTACATGGTGTTAATGGTTAGGTCTCCTCAGAAAGACAGGAGTGCACAGAGTGAAGTGCTTGTTACTTGATTTGCCTGTCTGGAAAAGATGAACATCTGAACCATCTTACTGGAATTTTGAACTGAAGAGTGTAGGGAAGCACTTTAAACCTTTTTTTAAGACATCACCTCTGGCATGAACTGAGTCTCTAGACTGGTGATTCAGGGTGGTGATTCAGGGTGTCAGTGATCTTACATTTATTGAAATTCTTATCTCAAAATGCTAATTCTACCTTTTGGCTTAATAATTAAATTGGTTATTGACTGTGTGTCTTCACTAGAGGTTATGAAATCCTCTATCTCATCAATAACCAGTTTGGCAAAATAAGAATATAAATAGCTCAGCTGTGTACTAAGTGACTTAATCAAATTATTGGTGGATATCTTCATCTGATAAAACAGTGTGGACAGCTCCTTATACGTCTGTATTGCTGCAGTCTTAAGATGGACTTCCTTGTTTAGTGACCAAGATTTTATGTCTTGTAATTCATATTCCTTAATCCTTCTAGGCAGCACAGCAAATCATAGAACTTCAGGAAGCAGCACAAATAAATGCAGGGTTGCAGCCAACTAATCTAGGGAGGAATAACAGCCTGCATGATATGAAGACTGTCGTAAAGACTTGGAGGAACAGGTTACCTATTGTGTCAGATGACTTATCCCATTGGAGCAGCATTTTCATGTGGAGACAGCATCATTACCAGGGTAAAACTGCCTGGTCCAGCATGCATTCATCATGTAATTTTCCAGACCACCCACTGTTTTAAAAATATTTATTTTTGTAAATGTATGTCCATTCTCTAGTTTCAAGCACTCAAGAATATAATTGATTTTGATATTTAAATGATCAATTTGAAATAGAACTTAGTTTTAAAATGTTGCATATTTTGCATCTAAAACATACATTATCAAAGCTAAAAAAAAAAGTTCGAGTATCTTAAATTTCCATAAGTCATTTGTTCATGTGTATTTTCTCTGTATAATGTTTGTTTTATAGTAACTTTTTACTTTCTGTCTCTCTAGCCATTGTAACTGCCTATGAAAATAGTTCTCAGCATGATCCCAGTTCCAATAATGCTATGTTGGGAGTTCATGCTTCCGCTTCAGCAATTATCCAGTATGGAAAGATAGCTCGGAAACAAGGACTGGTCAATGTAGCGCTGGACATATTGAGTCGTATTCATACTATCCCTACTGTGCCTATTGTGGATTGTTTTCAGAAGATTCGGCAGCAAGTCAAATGCTACCTTCAGCTGGCAGGAGTCATGGGCAAAAATGAGTGTATGCAGGTATGTTTGTATTATCTGTGTCAAGACATGTTGCTGGGGACTTTGAGGGTTTGATCTGCCATCAGGTGTGCAGAGGGGGGAAAAAGACTCACAGGATTAAGTGAAGATTTAAACTAAGTTTTGAGTGACTTATTATATATGTGATGAATAGTCACACATTAAATATTAAAGTCAGGATATTAAAGTGAAACTGAGTGAGTTAAATGGGTAAGAAAAATGGAATGTGATGGTAAGCAAAAGAAACTGACATACAGTATTAGGTTTAGTGAAATTTAAAAGTGGAAAAGGCAGTTCATGGCCTACCAAGTGCAAGGGATAGGACCCAATAAAGAATTTAGCATAAAAGCCAAGAAAAGTTGAAAAAAATTCTGCATCTGTTTAGATTTTTAGAAAGCATTTTTTTATTTATTTAAGAATTCGAACAGATTGTTGCTTATTAAACGTCAAGAGAATTTCTATTTTGGCAGCTTTTTAGGAAGCTTTTTCCTTTTATTGATACAGAATTCTTTGTACCAGACTCTTTCATAAAAATTTGTTTAATAGGGCCTTGAGGTTATTGAATCTACTAATCTGAAGTATTTCACCAAGGAGATGACGGCTGAGTTCTATGCACTGAAGGGAATGTTCTTGGCTCAGATTAACAAGTAAGTATGTTGGTTGGATGAGATACCAGCATGCATCTGGGAGAAGTGCAACATAAATATTTCAACAAAATGTTTAAGCAGCTAAGTTGTTCAAATGTTAAACCAGTATAAAATCAGGATAAAAATGAATATACACACTGATACTTAGCTTCTGTGTGGTTTTTAATAGTAATACACGTCCCTTTACCTTTTCAAAATATTGTGGAAAAATTAGGTCAAGTAATCCTTGCACTGCTTCTATTAGAGAAGTTTTACATATTGAGAAAAAGTAAAGTTAACTGACTTGTACAAGGCTCCACAGTGAGGTTAGGACTCAGAAGTTCTCTGCCTAGTGTGTTTTGTATGACAAATATAATATCATAATAAGATGGGAGCTGCCAAAAAAGGAGACATTAATATGATTAAGTTTTTGGGTCAAGAATTACTTTGAGAAAACAGTTCACTTATGAAAAAATTCTGTTCAACCCATAAAATCAGAGCTGTCTGCTGAGCAAAAGTGGTATGCTTTTGTTCACTGTACATCCCTTTCTTAAATAATAGCTATTAAAGGAATAAGAAACAATGGTGACGAGATACAGCAAATTGTCTAAGTAGTCTGAATCACACAATATGGCAGTGCCATATAATAAACTCCTTTCAAATAATCATATTGAAAGCTTGATATGCACTGCAAAGGTCTTGCCTGTAGCAGATTAAAAACATTAAATTCTAAGGCTTCCTTTTAAACAGATACCTGCCACCTGTTTTTCACCCTCCATGTTAATAAGTGTTTTATTACTGTTGGGAAAGATACGGCACTTTTAATCCAGAAGGCAAACTAATTTACAAGCTATAGGTCAAATTTTATCCCGTGGCACCTATGCAGTTTCAGTACAATTCAGCAGGAATTTGCATACCCATTTAAAAAGGCATTATTCTTGCATGCTTTATGTAGGGGAATCACTTCACTTATCAGTACAATGTAGCCACTCCTTGAGTGAAATTCATCAGCTTTTAAACTGTACACTGCAACACTACATAACAGATCAGGGCAGGAAATGATGACTATCTTCTCCGATGGAAACTACAGGGAATTTTAAACAGGGCAGAATGTAATTACTTTGATGGGAAGTGAAAGAGGATCTTTAATGGCCACAAATGGGCTTTAGTTGTACACTTCATCTGAAAGCTAGGCAGTTTAAATTTTTAATGGGGGCAGATGAAATAAATAATTAATGATGTCTGTCTAGAATCCAAGCAGATTTATGGGGTAGAATAGTAAGTTTTTAAATGCAATTATAAGATATTTACTCTTCTCCCTTTTCTGCAAAAGTATACTAAATTAAGTATAGAATTTCAGTAATGTATTTGTCTCCTACAATTAGCAAAATGAAAGTGGCAGTTTTGCATGGCACGCCTCAGTGAATGAGTGAATTCTTTGCTGCCTATAAACTGAACTGGAAGTTAAGTCACCTGTGGGTGTACCATCCCCCCTTTGCCGCCCACTCTGTGAACAAGGTGATAAAGGTAGTATAAAGAGTCATCGGTGGTGTCAGAGTGATAGATAATACAGGAAAGAGGAGAGAAAGGGAAGACTAGGGACAAAACCTGTCGGTAGAAATGGAAAATAGTGATAAAGAGAGTCATTTATCAGACTGCTCTCATAGTAATCTGTTCCAAGACTGCACAACTTAGGACATGGAAAGCTATTGGAGGAAAATAAGTGGCTGGGTAATATTGAGAGTAATTAGTTTTTAATAAGCTATTTGACAGGCAAGGTTATTTTCATTTACATCGTGATTTTTTCCCTAATGCTGGTCACTTAGGTTTTGTATTGCTACAGATAATTACAAGTTGGGTAGTCTTCTGAATTGAATATTCATATTTTTGTATTAAAATGAGATTTTTAAGGTTCACTGTTAATAGAGAAACACAAGCAATACTTAACTATAGCACTGTTTATTCCAGTACTTATCTAGTAAGAGGAATGTATTTATCTTCGAGCACTTCTATATCAAAGAAGCCCAAAATGCTTTGAAAGATTCCTCATTTCAGTGTTGCAGTACATATGTGAGAGGGATAAAAATTGATGCCGAAGTGAGGTCTTTCATCTCTTATTTATTAATGTACTTGAAATGTATTTAGTGTGTGCACCATATTATACAGATTCAAGAGTTTAATTTATATTGGGGTAATTGGCATATGCACAACCTTCTGTATTTGGGGAAGAAATCAGAATGGGAAATATTTAAGGTCTTAAGATTATCAATGTTAGGGGGAGTTCTGTGACCTGTGTTACACTACACAGGGAGTCTGTTACACTATACAAGTAGTTTTCAGACATCACAGTGGTTCCTTCAGGTTTTCGAATCTATGACTCTGTGAATTCAATACAGTTTTAGTTGCCAAAACCTTCACTTTTCCCCTCTCCTAAAATTAAAGTATATGTCAGAGATCTGTGATCCTCCTCAATCCCCGGAAAGCCACATGTTCTGGCTGTGAAGAGATGGAAGGAGTCACTTTCCGATCACGTTGATTTGGTGGCTTTATTCATTTCAGTATGGGAATTCCACACTCTTCCCCTCATTCTTCTGCAAAAATCTCTCTCACATTTGTTTGTGAGTTTCATTTCCAAGTCCTCAATGTGCTGGACAAGGAGTTTGGATGTGGTATCAATACATTACCAATCCGACTTCTCCCCTTCACATCCTCCCAATCTCCCCCCGCCCCCCCCCCCCATTGCCTTTCTGTTCATCATGGAGAAATATTTCTGGCTGCTCCTTCCTCCACCCTTCCTATGTTATTTCCCCACCTTTTCTTTCCGCCAGTATTGCAAACGAGTGTTGCTTGTTTGCCTTGCAACAGTAGTGAAAGTGATTTTGCTCCTAATCCATTTCCCCTGCTTCTGAGACACAGCAGAATTGCTCTGCAGGTGCAACACGGGAGCAAGTCTCAATTTTGACTGAAGTGCTTTTTGGGGGAAATGTTAATGTGGGAAACTAGCTTTTGCTTCTCTTTTCCCCCAACTAAAGATCATGCCTGGACAAAATGCTTTCCCTGTGGCCTAGCTAAATGAAATCAACTAGGGTTGGGTCAGTTTTATACCACTCCTGCTGCTCGGTAAACAAGCGTGAGAGAGAATTTTGCCGAAAAATGAGGGGAGGCATGTGGAATTCCCAGAAGGAAATTAAACACAAGGGACATACTGTGCACGTGTGATAAACAGTGAATTGTCATTATTTTCCTCTTTGTAGTCGGAGACTAATTCAAACATTGTTTGAAGATCATTAGGAGATAGATGATCATGACTTCAAGGGATGAGAGGATAAGTGGCAGGATCAGATGAATTCTAAAGAAAGGCTGTTATATTTAATTCCCTATTCATTATTTGCTAGGAGAGTTTGCTTGAAAATACAGGCTGTTTGGCTGGTTGTTGGTTTTTTTAATAGGAAGATTTTTTTCAGTTTTTCAAGTGGTGGTAAATATAGACCTTTTAACAGTATCTCGGTGTTCCTATTATGAAACTTTTATTTTAATAAACATTCAGCTTTGCATAAGAAAGCTCATGGAAAGCTAGCAATGTGGGGGAGGGGGAACCTCATTACTAGAGAACTGAATAATAAAAATGCAGTTCAGTATTAAGAAAATAACCAGGTTGAGTGCCATGTTTTGTGATTACTGTGTTACTACTTATTACGCAGCTTAGTTTTTATTAAGGTAAAATAAATATTCAAATTAGTCACATACTATAATCCTGCAGGTCTGAAGAAGCAAATAAAGCTTTTTCTGCAGCTGTGCAGATGCACGATGTGTTAGTGAAGGCTTGGGCAATGTGGGGTGACTACTTGGAGAATATCTTTGTGAAAGAACGTCAGCTGCACCTAGGAGTATCTGCCATTACTTGCTACCTGCATGCATGTCGCCATCAGAATGAGAGCAAATCAAGAAAATACTTAGCAAAGGTAAGACCTAGAAAATGTATTTTTTAAGAAATGGTTATGGTACAGCTGCATAATAAGAGCCAAGTTGTTCCTTGGGACATCAGCATAGAGGAGGACAGCACAGATGAATAACACACGTTTGGTTTGGTTTACACATTATGCTACAACTTTAACTGCTCAATAAGCCTCAGAAAGTAAGTAATACTGCCTGGCAATATTTCAGTCTAATGCAGTATGCATCAGTGATTGTATAGGTCCCAGACCTCCCAGCATAAAGGAGCTATTCTTGGCCCCTCTTCCAGTCAGAGCCACGAGAGTCCAGATGAAGGGCACTTCCTGTTGTATAAGATCTTAAAATCAACCTCCCCAATCTGCATAGTTCTTGCTACTACTGCTGTTGAGGCACAGGGCAACTACATCAATAATCTTGGACTCCAGCTCTCCAAAATCCATCCTATACTGCAGGAGTGTTGTAGGGACTAAACTTAGCTCCTCCAGCTGCATTTCCAGTCCACTATGCAAAGAGAAATCTGCATCGGAGATGTCTTGCCCTTGAAAATCATCTTGAATTTACATTTGTCCATATTATATTGTTCAGTGACAATTATAAGGGTTTGGGGTTTTTTTACAACAGTTATTGAATTAAAACTAGTCAATAAGAGAGAATATTTCTGTATGAGCTCTCCTCCTTTTTATTTATTTGTGTATGTATGTATTGGCGTTTATAACATGGCAGCCAGCTCTCACTGTGCATGTATGTCTTCACCGTTAAGTGTTCACTTTTTAACAACCCTCATGGAAAAATCTGAAACTGATGACATTCTTTGCTGGGAAATATTCTCCCTTTGTATGCAAAAGTGCAGAAAATATCCCGTATGAATAATGATGACACATCCGGTGCTTTAGAGGATGTTACTGTTCTCCCAATCCAGTTCTACAATATAAGACAAAGATTTTTAGCAAGAACTTTGAGTTCTGCTTTTTAATTTAGCTGGATATTTAACAAATGAAAACAGTATTAACAATACTGAAGATTTTCTCTCTTGAATTTCAACTTCTACACCAACACCTCTTTCTTTTACTTAATTGTAGGGGAACGGCCCTTCTGATTCCACCAGAGGTGCTAACAATATCACTGCTTCCATAATCGAAACTGTGGTTGAACTTTATTTGTATTATCTAAAAGATTTAAAAACACAATTAACACATCCTTTTCTGCAATTTCTTGGGCTTTGTTTTTTATTTTAAGTTCATCAGACAAATATATTTACTATCTTTGTGCTCTGCTGTTAACTGGCAGTGTTATGTTGCCAAATCACCAAATTTTACTTCAGATATCTTTTCTCATGAAATAACTGGCACTTTGGGGTGAGTGTTTTTTTTTTGTTTTTTTTTAATTCAAATACAAACAACAATGTAGCATTAAGGTTACATAGTTAAAATCAGAAAAATGCAGAAAATATAAACATTCAGATTCCAGCATCAAAGTTAGCTTAGCTGTATAGCTCATTGTCTACATTATGAATGGACATGGATAGTCAGAAAAAAACCCAGAAAATGTGTGCAATACAGCCAAAGTAAAATTGCTGTTGTAGTCTTAACTTTTGCATTACCTGCTTTGCAATTTTAACTGCACAAGCTTAGTATTACATTTACTTATATATTTTGCATTTAATTTCCTTTTAAGAAAAAGGTGAATTTGCCCATCCCTAATAATATTAACCCTTAAGTTCCAAATTAGGCTTTGAGACTTTCACCATAAGTAGATGAATGAAATAAGATACCATCTCTGCTGAGACTCTTTGACCGGAGACCATTTTCTATGGGCTTATGTTGTTAAAGCTGTATTTTTGCAATGGTAAAAGCTGATTGTTTTCCAAGAGCGCTGAAAAATGTACGCAGTGTGATAAAAGGCAGCAAAATAGGGATGTTGCTTTCTTTTTTCACCCCCCTCCGCCCCACCCGACTTCACCTGTACTTTATGTTAAGGTCGTTCATTTCCTTTATTCAGAGTGTCTCTTGTTGTTTCATTGAGTTGCTTCTAGTTTCTCTCAAGTAAATTCTCTCAGCACAATTCCAGCACAAGCCTACTGGTGAAACCAAGCTGAGGTAATATCTAGTGATGTCAAAGGGTTCTTCACAGGAGCTGTACTCCTCATAAAGGACCGAGGAGCAAGCTTTTCCTTGTTCTCAAAGCTACAGGGTACATTAGTGCACCTTGTTACGTGAGCTTTGGGCTCTCCTCCAAAATTAAACGAAGGAGAGGCATGTCACTGATCATCTAGAATTAGTTATACAAACTGAATGGTTCCAAGTTTAAAGTATTATCATATGACAGTGAAACAAATATAAAGCAAAATTCACATGTGAAGACTTGCTGATGGCTGAGAGGCTTGTTTCTAAATGCTGGAAATGTGAACAACCTCAAACTGCCAAAGATTGGTTGGTTGACACCTACACGGTTTTTTTCCTTCTGAAAAAGCTACATATAAAATCAAATGAAAACTGAGCATTTTGATTCAATTTAAATCTCTTACTCACAAAGATTTAGCTGAAGGTTAGACTCTCTAACAGTGATATAAAAAGTGAAATAAATTAAAAGATTAAAATAACTGTATATTATTTATCACAAATAATGTAAAAATATATTAAATATTTTACTTTTCCATATAAACAGAGTGTGTAGTTGTTTCAGAAGACAAATGGGAGAGGAGTTGATTTCATGCAGTTGTGGAGGGGAGGTAGTTTGCAAGATGATCTCTTGAGGATGCAGTTGCCACTATGGATAGTTTAACAGATCCATAAGTAAATATGCTTCTATTCAATTAATGCTCTTAGCATGTATTTGCATAAATAAAATCCACTAATTGATGATTTGGCAGAATGTGCCTCCATCTCCTATCTTTATTCTACAGTTGAAGGATTTTTCTGAGGATGTATCATTTTGAAGTTCTTTCTTTCGAAGTTCTTTGTTCTCTAATATAAAATACAATAGATGTTTTTCTTTAATGATTGTATGGATTCCACAGACTGTGCAGATTCACTTTTGTAAATAAAAGTTTGATAATTTTTTTCATTTACTGTAGTTTGTCTTGTGTAATATGGTTGGCTATGCAGGGCTTTCTTCTGCTGCAACATTTTTTGGTTAATATTTAGAAACCTAAACATTTATGGGTGAGCTTATGCTCAAATAAATTGGTTAGTCTCTAAGGTGCCACAAGTACTCCTTTTCTTTATGGGTGAAATATGTAACTTACTAGTGACCAGATTCCATACGTCACCTTCTGAAAATACTTAATGTCAGAAAGATACAAGTTCAGATATCCTCTTGAAGCTGCTTCTTTTTTTTTTTTTTTTTTTTGCTTTTAGGTTCTCTGGCTTCTGAGTTTTGATGATGATAAGAACACACTAGCAGATGCAGTAGACAAGTACTGTATTGGTGTCCCACCTATCCAGTGGCTTGCTTGGATTCCACAGTTGTTAACATGTTTGGTTGGCTCAGAGGGCAAGCTTCTTCTGAACCTCATTAGTCAGGTAGGGTGGATGTTCGGTACAGATGATCGTTTCTACTTCTTTGTTATTCATATTGTGTTTTTGTAAGATTAGGTACTGTAAGTATTTTTAAAGCAAAATGAAGGAAGTGTTAAGATTTCAAAATTTTACTGAGTGTACAATTATGAACATGTTTCTCCATTTTTTCCATGTAAACAGGATGTGTTAATTTCAAAGTGAATTTTTGATGAAACAAGATTAAATAAACTACTATTGTATACCAGGTCTGCAACAAAACATTACAACTTTCCCTCTGGTGTTGTACTTCATATTGCATTGTTGTGAACATAATTGCCCATGTTTGAAGATGCACGGTTAAATTATGCATATAATGCAGGATTAGGAATTGGAGAATTGTTCTGGTTTTGCCTTAAAGTAATTTTAAAAAAAACCCCGATATTGTTTTGCTGGGTTTTGTGTTTTGTTTTTTGGGTTTTTTTGTGGGGGAGTAGAAGGGGCTTGAGATGTCAGTTAAAAATTTAAAAATACCTAGCCCTGCGAGAATAATAAGCAAAGCCTATGTGGAATTTTATTCAGAGATGGCATTGCCAAATAATTAGAGAAATGACAATGAGATTTGAGGGGTTTAAACTAATAATCTAAACTCATGGGTTCAGCCCTTTCAGTGATTTGCTATATAATCTTGGACAAAGCACTTAAATCCCCGGGCCTCAGTTTACCAATCTGTAAAATGGGTGCCAAGGGATCTTTTTTTCCTTGTAGTCTGTCCAGCAATCTTCACAAGAGGGTTGCATCCATTCTTGTGGCCCTGGATGGAGAACTGAGCCATCATAGTGCTACCTCAGCCTTAATTCCCGCCATAGGAAATTGGCGAAAGCTGTTACTGACACTAGGATCCTGTTTAGACTAGGAAAAAAAGTGGTTGGGGGGAGGATGGGTTTTTTTTGTTTGTTTGTTTTGTTTTTGGTAAATGTGTTAACATGTTTTAGATTTTGATGGTTTAGTGTTTGAAAATGAGTTAGCACTTAGTATAGAGCAGTTTAAAATATGTTAGCTGTTCATGGTCAAGCATAGGCTCTTACCCACCTAGGCCCTGTCTCAATGGTCAAAAAGGGTGATGTGTGTTAACTTGATTGAGCTAGCACAATTGTATCTTAACATGATTGAAAACCCCTTTTAAGGTGCAGGCTAATGTATGAAGTCATGATAGCTGGCTGTGTTGTAGCCTAGGCTGCTCCAGGCTACAATGTCCCCTCAGTCCCCTGGATGCTGACAAAAGGGAAAAATCATCCCTTTTCTCATGACTTCCCTTTCCATTTTTACAGTGCTCCCACTTTCTGTATGTTTGCCGTTGCCCCTACCTTTTTTAGGGTCCTAAGAGAGAATTACTGTGTTTTAAAAAGAAATATAAGATAACAGAATTACAATAAAATGGAGATTTTGAAAAGAGAGAGACTCCCCTGCAGCCTTGAGGAAGCAGAACATTTTGGGGCATGCTTCCTGATTTCATTGTATCTTGGTGTTGTGTCTTTCAAAACAAGAGTTCAGCTGTCTACTGAGGATTGATGCATGTACTTCTTGCATTAGAATAAAAACTGTTTCACCAACTTGTTGAGGCTCAGTATTTATAAAGCTCTTTTTAGTAAAATTTTCAAAAGTGCTAGGTGATTTAAGGCCTCAAGTCCCATTGAGAGTCATTGGGCTTAGGTCCATAAGTCCCTTAAATGCTTTCGAAAAAATTTCCTTTTTTGATAATAGGATGAAAGCAGGGTGTTATAAAAGTTTTATGTATTATTAATTTGGGGCCTTAAGGCTGCAGAAGAAATTAAAAAATGAACTTTATTGGAAATGAGATTTTTACCAGATAAACTTCTCATAAAATCATTTATTCCTGGTTTGACTCCATGGAAAGTATATACATCATGTCAGTAATCTCTGTTCAGTTACATTTGGACACTCTAAGATTATTTGTACATATCTTGCTCATTTAAATGTAAGGACAGTATATTTTTAAGAAAAAATATGGCTAGAAAAACTTTTTTGCCATATCTTATGCTTGCCTACATCATATGGCCAAGTTAAGTACATTGTTCCACTCATTTAATGGACACTGAGATTTATAGATTTAAAGGCAAAAGTTGTATGTTAATGTGTACTCAGCTTTTTTCTGTAGGAGCCATAAAACCTTTGTTTGGTGAAAGTGGTATCCCTTTACATTAAGTGACTATTTTTCACATTCAGTGCAGCAATTATGTGGAGTAAGGTTACTCTCTAATGGGCCTAGCTATCACGTGACATTGGGTTCATTGGGAATTGTGGCCTAATTTAAAGACTAACTGGTGTTATGTCTGTTTTTCTTCTATTATGTGCATGAGTAAGATCTTTGAGCTGGTCAGGTACTCTTGCATTGTGCTGTTTCCAGATTTATTAGGCAATACAATAGTGGGAATCCTAATTAGATATCCCTTACTACAGTGTGCAGAGATGCACCATGTCATTTCTATGACTCTACCCTCTTTTTCTTTGGATTTTTTTGTTGCTGAAATGAACTTTAATGATAGATTCTAAATAAATCAGTGAATTCTTGAAATGCACTTGTTTAGTATATACTCGAGCTCTTGTGTATTCTTTATAGATTCCCTTTGTAAACCAACAAAATAGTGACGATAATTTCCTATGTGTTTATATTCAAATAGGTGGGAAGAGTCTATCCCCAGGCTGTCTACTTTCCTATCAGGACCCTCTATTTGACACTGAAGATAGAACAACGAGAGCGCTACAAAAGTGGTGAGTTGTTAGTCTTAAAATTCACTGTGCTCAATTGGCAGTTGCAACTTCGTCTCTCCAATGGGGATTCCCTGACTTCCTGGTAAATCAAGTTCACTAGGAAGGATAGCTACTTATCAAGGCTTAGAGCTTAAGGGAATAATTAATGGTAAACTTGTTTGGGTTTAGCATATCTGTCTGCAAATATCTATGAATACTTCACAATTTTGTTGAATATATTCATTATATTAAGTTCTATATACTTATGTGCCCGCATTACTGTAATATCGGAGAGCTGCACAATCATTCATGGGTTTTTATGCTCATAAAGCCCTTGTGAGTTACAGAAGTGCTGTTATCCTGAGTTTGCAGATGGGGAACTGAGGCATAGAGATTGAGTCATCTAAAATCATGCAGGATGTCTGTCAGAATAATAGCGGAACCCAGTCTCCAGAGTCCCAGTCCACAATATTAGCCAGGAAGCTGTCCTTCCTTTTGGTTAGTTTTGATTGGATGCATAGGTCACATGGCATTCTATTCACTGTTGGATGAACGTAGCTCTTTAGAATCAGCTTTCAGTGCACATGTCAGTGTTTAAGATAAACTTCTTGCCATATATGTTCTCTAAATTTTTACCTTGAATTAAACTTCCTCTGTAAATGCTCTCTAAAATTCACTGTCACGCTGTATTTTCAAGGACACTAACCACACGAGTGCAAACAAAATAGAAGCAATTCTGGGTTTTGATCTATTGGGGTGGGGGGCGAATGAAGGATATGTCCAGCTATTTTCAGGAACAAATCCCTGTGAAGCATCAAGCAATTCCACAGCACCTACTTATTCTTTTGGCCCATGTAGTCTCTCAAGAATAGCTCCCAAGAAAACTATTTGAACAACATAAATATTTCCTTTTGTTCTAGTTGTTTTGTTTTGTTGTTTTTGGTTACAAGTGCATTGTTTAGGTAATCGCCTGTTTCACTTGTGAATCAGTGTATTTTCTGCATACATTCTAAAGGGCACTATTTAAGTAACCTCCTATTTCCTAGGTGTATTGCTCTACAGAGGGAAAAATGTTCACATACAATAATACTAAAATTACATTGTATTTCTTGATATTAGTTGTATATTGCCTTTTTGTTGGTTTTCATTACATTAATTTCCAGAAATGGATGTTCTGCATGCAAAATTCTGCCTTAATAATGATATCACTGCATGTATAATAGATAGCTGATCATTTTTCTCTAGACTCTACCTCATACTTTGTAACTCCTAAACATTGCTCTTAAGTCATATGGTATCATTTGAAACAGCCTCTCATCATTTAGTAAGTTGCAAGCTCATACCCTGAAATTGACCTGTTAATTATATCATTCATAAGACCATTCAGTGGTCTTTGTATAATAAATTAGTTTTAGTAAGAGATGTTCCTTAGGATAAATTTCATACCTGTTGATACTAGATCACCTGTTGTCCCAGTTATGTTATGAGGTTTCATGAAAGCAGAAAGAAATTGAATATCTTAACTTTTGCCTTTTACTTTAAGAGGAAATGTATTGCGCAAACCAATGCAAAAAGATTAAAGGTACAAGTCTTCACTCATTTTAAAAAAAAGTATGTTTTGCTCTTACCTTTATGAAACAATGAAATTATATTTTAAACAATTTTGATTTAATCTTTTATTTTCCACTGAATTATAGAAAACTAACTTCAGTTTCCTTTGGAAGCAGATTCAGACAGTATATTTTTTTGAATATCATGCTATCATCTCTTTCATAGTTCTCTGAAAGTTAACTATGCTGTTTGGGTTTTGTCCCAGATTCTGGACAGCAGCAGCCAAGTTCAGTAGGAAATCAATCTCATTCTGCATCAGATCCTGGGCCAATAAGAGCCACTGCACCTATGTGGCGCTGCAGCCGAATTATGCATATGCAGCGAGAACTGCATCCGACACTTTTGTCCTCACTGGAAGGAATTGTAGATCAAATGGTCTGGTTCAGAGAGAATTGGCATGAAGAGGTATTTGGGCTTAATATAACTATTCAGAATTACTTTACATGCATAAAATCCAAATCAAATTTAGATGTATAATATGTATAAAATAGACTGTTTATTTTTCATATCTGACAGTATTTTCTATAGATTTTGTTTAGTAAACTGTTGCACAATAAACTGGTCTGTTTAAAAAATAACCCTAACAATTCTGCCTTCAGATGTAGCAACTTTTAATTTTTCTATAGTCTTAAAAGTGATGTAGATGCTGTGGAAAAAATCTCTCCGAAATAATTAGTGTGATAAATATTTCTTCTAATCATAGAATTCCAGCTGAATCTTGTATTGCAAGGGACACTTTAAATTCTTGCATTATGTTTCTTTGTGTTTCTCTTTAGATGTGGTGGTTTGTGAAGTAGAATTGGGAGCTACTGCACAAAGTCTAAATTAAATTTGATCTGTGTGTTTTGGAAAGTAAATACAGCACATTTAATACTCTGGAATCTTGCTTGACCAGATTATCCACTTTAGCGTTTGCCTCCCAAAATAATTGTTTCTTACCCCTACTCAGAAGAGATTTAATACCATAGGCTTTAATAAGGTCTCATATTACTAACACTTTGTTATTTTATGAAAACCTCCTCATGTTTATTAATGTACTCCAGAATACTGAGAATTTAAATTAGAGCTGTCAAATGAACAAAGTACATTTTGTGATGCACTTTATTTGTTACATCTGTGTAATTTGCTAATTTTCAGTGGTAAGACTCAATGCTTCAACTCTCAGTAGTAGGCCCTTATTGAATATCTGATGATTCTTTTGCTAAATAGCATCTCAGGCGCTACTACAAATAAAGTTCTTCTGTATTTTGACTTAAGGGCCAGCTATTGCTTCCAGTGACTGCAATGGAAGCAGAAAGAGGCCTTACATAAATAAGATTCATAATCTAGATTTAAGTAAAGGATAATTTTACTATTAGAAAATGTATTCTGGTTTTGCTGTATTCTAGTACCGCATTGGATGGTAGTAGTAGTGTATATTTGTTGTCAAATCAAAAGACCTAACAATATACTTGTTTTTTCTTTTATTCTTTTATTAGGTTCTTAGACAGCTGCAGCAAGGCCTGGCAAAGTGCTATTCAGTTGCCTTTGAGAAAAGTGGAGCTGTTTCAGATGCCAAAATCACTCCCCATACACTAAATTTTGTCAAGAAGTTGGTCAGTACCTTTGGAGTGGGACTGGAGAATGTGTCAAATGTCTCCACTATGTTTTCCAGTGCAGCTTCAGAGTCGTTGGCTAGAAGAGCACAGGCTACAGCTCAAGACCCTGTATTTCAGAAATTAAAAGGGCAGTTTACAACAGGTGAGATCTTACAACATATGTTCAAGTGGCAAAGAGTCCTATGGCACCGTATAGACTAACAGATGTATTGGAGCATAAGCTTCCGTGGGTGAATAACAATCTGCAATTAAAATATTGTTTGTCCAATGTTCAGATCCGAAAATGGTCTTTACTCTTCCTTTCTGAGGAGGAAAAATGACTATAGAACAAACCAAATTTTTATCATTTGAAAAATTTACAATGGTCTAGTGCCTGTCCATTCCTATACTCTTTGGAGTAGTAAAAAATGCATGCAAGAAAATTAGACCACAACACCGGAGAAAGAACGTTTGTAGTATAGTATGTAGTTTTTCCATTCTTGCCATATCTGTAGTCAAATTACTCCTGTTTACAAAAATAAGTACATTACAGCACTTCAACAAAGGATTAGCACATTTTGACTGCTTGCATGGTGAATGACAAATCTATCTGGCAGATTAAAACTATTAATAGCTCGATAGTCCTTATTTATACTAAAAGCACACAATGTAAGTCACTTAAAATGTAATCACAATTTTCATCACAAAAGTCCAACAAACAGTATTATGTACAGTTTTCCAAAATTATCAACATCTGATAGGTAATATTGATTTTGGATAGCTAGATTATAAAATTCTCTACACATTCACATAATTGTGTTAGATAAATCCATAACAATAGGCAGGTCTAATAAAAGGATTCTTTTGGGAAGTAGCTTATTAGGTATTTCATACTTTTATTTGCCAGCAGAATTATAATATTTTATGTGTCTCTGGTGTTGAATTGAAAGTGAGTCACTTACCTAAGAAAAGCCTACAAAGCAGTTTTAATGTAACAAACACTCAGAAGTATCAAGGCCACTCAGACATTGTCTATATATGAGATACAGAAGCTTAACATTTTATGGGAGGGGATTTCATGGTTTCCTTGGTCATGGAAATTTGCTTCTGTTGCAGCAATACTTCCTTGGCTTATCCTGAAAAAAGACTAAAAATCAGAGAAAATGGAATAGTAGACTATAAACTCTTTCAAACAGAAAAATATGAAACCTCTGAATTGGAAAGGCATATTTTAATGTAGAGCTACGTTTTCAACTGTTTTTCTAAAGCCTATTTTGATAAATTCATTTTAAAATTTTAGACGTTAGTGTTCATAAGTAATTATGGAACTTAACTGTATTCAGTATTCAAGGTCAGGACTATTACTGAGTACTTTATTGAGTTAGAGTTATAGTGTTTTTTCAAGCATCTTACCGACTATGATGTGAAAATAAGTGATCTGTTGAGATTCTTGTGAAAGTAGCTCCCAGTCACAGATATGACCTACATATCTTGTGCACATTATGTATTGCATGATGTACTCTTTGTAACACAGCAGTTGCATGACAGTAGATAATAGAAGTCCTGAACCATATGATTAAATTTAATGGATAAAGGCTACAAGGGAGGGAAAGAGTAGTTGAAGCATTTCACATATCCCCAATTGTCTGAAAATTACAGAGAATCAAAATACAGTTTAATGTAGATAAGGATTTCTTATTTTTGAAAACCTTTTATTATTTACATATTGCAATATCAGGACACATTTAGTCACTGAAGATAATTGTTTTTATAGTGTTTTTTATGTTATCTTAGTCCTTATTAATTTCTCTTGATGCTTTGTTTCCTTCCAGATACAACTTCTGGGAGATCTTAATTTTTGTAGGCTTTAGAGGACAATAATTATGAAGTTAGACTTGGAATTCTAAGAGGAACATAGAAGGGAGTAGTTACTTTTTAAAAACAAAACAAAAACCCCCGCAACCTCCTAGGAAAAGTATTGTAAGACTTAAGATTAATTATTTTGTAGTGTCCAACTTTGGTATGAAAATAGCTTATACTGATAACATTTTCATTTTATTCTGTATGGTATTTTCTTTGCACAATTTCAAAATTTATAAGTGGCATATTTAAAGTTTCTAGCTTTGTTATCCTGTCAGACTTTTACAAAAATTATATGCATCAGTGTTTAAACAAACCTAAAGGGGGAAGTTTTTTCTGGAGCTATTTAATAAAATAACATTTTAAAGTAATCAAGATACAAAGTGTTTCCCTTAAATTTCAGTTTAAGAATAAGGAATTTGTCTGATTATTTTTTTTTTGCAGACTTCAAAATTTATTTTTCAATTATGATTAAGAGTGAGTGGTTACAGGATTAAAATAGTTATTTTAGTTAGTGTTAGATTAGATTAGGCTTTAATCTATTAAATTTGGGGTTTAATTCAAAATTGAAGTGTGAAAAAATAGATGAAATTAAATTGGTGAATATGCTTGCTTTGTGGAGTCTTCTATAATTTAATTTATTATGCAGAAAATGAAATTAGGTTTGTGATTAATTTGCAGTAGAAGTAGAAACTACATTATCAAATTAATAGAAACTTAATTACTGGATTTAGCAAATGTATTAACAATTTTGGACAACTATTAGTAGTAGATCATGCCTACATTTCCTTATGTGCTTTGGGCCTGTTCATTCTGAGTCAATGGGGTCTGCATTCTGTTACACTTAGAAGTGACCATGTTTGTATTTATAGTTTTCAACATCTTTTGTATTTACTTGATGTGTGGATATTTACATCTGGTTTCCAAGTCTTCTATGACATGTGTATATTAGTTAAGAATCTATCTAAAGGTAAACTGTGTTCCCTGCAGTTATTCTTAGGTTACTGTTGACAGATAGATATATTTTCAAAAGACATATGCAAATAATGTATTGTGGTTCCATAACCTCTTCTTCCAACAGTTGAGATCTTTCTTTCTTCCTACAAATACAAAAAGGAGATCAGATACCTCCAGGAGGCTCCAGGGATTGGCCATACCCTTTCCATCCTCATTCTAAAATCTCTATCTACAGCCAAGCAAATGGAGTTCAGCTTGTTTTCTCTCTTATCTGTTACCATCCCAGCTTTTAAAGCCAAGTTTAAGTTCCAATAGTTTCCCGCTCTATAATTTTGCCAGAATTTTTGATGGGATGGTTCTATAAACAGGACCATTTGCCAAGTTCTGTGCCTTCTCTCTCCCAACATAGTACAGTCGGCTAAATAGAGCCAAGGCAAGGAGCTAGCCCGTCTTTGAAGAAATCTCTCCACTGTCATAGAAAGAAAGAATTGTTGCAATTATTCCTGGCGTAGGCGGATGGATGTTGAGCCTGGAACAATCCTATTAAATACGAGCTGATGGTGAATGACATCTCTCACCTTCTGGTTAATAGGAGTAGTAGAACTAGTTCCCCCAGAAAAAAGCTGCTTCTTCTAGTATATATCCCGGTGGGTGCTCCACTATAGGATGTGCGTGTACCTGAACACATGCAGTTGGAAATTTGACTCAGCAGTGTGTGTGGGTCTGTGCCTGGACGCTCTACTACCTTGTGTTCCAAAGCAAGAGTATAAAGGAAGGAGAAGATCTGCTGTTGCTCCAGTTTCTTCTCAGTGCTTGCTGCTCAAGACAGAGTGACTGTATCCGCTGCTTCCTAGAAGACTTTGCCATTAGTTGGTGTATTTTCTTTTCTCAGTATTTAGTTTCCTTTTCCTTCCACAAGTTTGTGTGTTAGGGGGATTCCTACCCAGGACTGATTCCTTGGCCTTCCTCTTCTGCCAAACTTCTGGGGTATGCTGAAGGTCCCAGGATTCAAATCGTGCTAGACCTGCAACATATTTTTCTCCTGGAGTGATGGGCATTCTAGCTGTTTCCAGTGTCTCAGAGACTCTCATTCCATCCAAGTGCAAAATTTGTATGGGGTTTAAGAGGAAGTCCTTACTCCTTTGATTTGGCATCTAGATTTGATGCCCAGCTTGGAAGAGTAGTGTTGAAGTTGCTTTAATATTTCTCAATCTCTCTCACCTGGTGGGTCATTGTGGTTTGCCAGAGGAGGGGATGCATATAGGTAATTCTCAAAAGAGAAAGTTAGTTATTGTAGTAATTGGTTTGTTGAGATAATTGTCTGTATAAGTCCGTACACTGCACCCACCGTCCCCACTTCTTCACATTAGTTGGTTAAGGATTTTTGAATTACTGGAAAGAACAAAAGTGGGTTCAGGATTACACCCTGATTTATATCTTCGGATTCTGTTATGAGTAATGATAAGATTTTGTCACAGAGATCACAGACTGTGTCTTTCAGAGACCTATGTGACATTTTCCCTTCAGCTTTAGCCACGTGCCCTGAGTGGCGGGGCCGGCGCCTTGGAGCCCCAGCCACTGCGGGGTCCCCGAGGTGTCAGGTACTGTGGGTGGCAGGGGCCCCGAAGAGCCGAGTTGCCGGCCCCAGAGTCTTCAGCTGCCACGGGCGGTGGGGGCCCCGGATGTTTGAGCTGTGGGCGGTGGAGGCCCCAGATGTCTGAGCTGTGGGCAGTGTGGGCCCTGGACTCTCAGCTGTTGCAGGTGTTAGACACATCCTCGTCCCCCATCCACCTCCCAGCGGGGCTCGGGTTTTAGTCATCCCCCCCATCAGTTCCACCCCCATTATTTTTAGTAAAAGTCAGACAGGTGGTCACGGGCTTCTGTGAATTTTAGTTTATTGCCCATGACCTGTGTGTGACTTTTACTAAAAATAATTGTGACAAAATCTTAACCTTAGTTATGAGAAAAGAGGTTGTATGGATAAGTCCTTCTTATGGCTGCATGCCGTGGGATTCTGACGTATGTGTAATTGTGGTAACCTGTTATTTTTATCATAGTAATTATAAAAACAATGTTTGCTCTGATAAGTAAATGTGTTGGTGTTATCTATGGGTAATTCCACATTTGTCAGTATTTTCCCAATATTTTCTACACTTTACATTTGACTGTGATTTCTTCATTGCCTTGGTAAATCTTGAACTAATTCAAGGAGCAAGACTTAGCTTTTAGTAGTGGTTGAAATAGATAAATAAAACATTATCTGTCTAAATTAAGCTGTCTGCAAAGCAAAGTACAAAAGTCTTTCACCAGAGTGAAGCGAGTGATATTTCTTCTCCCCTTCTTACGGCTGAAGTTACTTATTTTCTTCTCAGATGGGCTCTGTGTGGAGCCCATGTGACATGAATGAAAAAGATTAATTAATTGAGCTCACTCTCTGTCATTCCTATCTGCCATTGAGAAACAAAGCAAAAAATATCTAAAATAGGCATTTTCACCAAACTGGAGTAATTCCTATAGTGAAATGAATGACTTGGTGTAAAAATAAATTAACATGGTAGCATATTTCTACCACGTTGGATATTTGCATGTCATTAGAATACTGTAGTTGTAATTTGGGGACATTTTGCTGCACTTCATGGAGTTACAGAAAGAAATAATGCAGTCCTATTGTCACTTTTTTGTAAAGTGATTTACTCATATTGCTCACTAGAGGGTAGACTTGGAATTATAATCAGATATCTTTATTATAATATTTGTAGTTATCAGAGTTGTGCTGCGCATAGTGTATAAAAGCAGAACAGGGACTGTCAGTTAACTACAGTAATAGTTCTTAGACTCTAACAAAATTATTCTTCATGTCTCTAACCTGGAAACTGCACGTGTCCTTTATGAGTTTTTCTTATGTTTTGAAAGAAATTGAAATTAATATGTAAGTCTAATATAGGACAGTCTCACACTAAATATTTTGGCGTGAGAATCAGCATTGTTGTGGCTACCAATGGTGCTCTGAACATTTTTTTAGAGCAGCTGCTGCTATGAAACCAGCAGAGTGTAAAACACCATTATATGTTGATACAAAGAAAATAAATTTCTTTTAAATTAATTTGATTTTTTTAAATCAGAATAGAAAAAGATAAAGAAATCCTGTCATGATTTAAAAAAACTCTCTAAAAGTTAGCAGCATCATAAGGAATTCATTAAATTGATATCGTCCGTGTGTGTGTGTGTGTGAGAGAGAGAGAGAGAGAGAGAGAGAGAAGTATGCTATGTATATAATGTGTGAGTATATAGTGGTTACCCTTTAAAAACCTAAGAGATTTATGGCAACTGTCAGGTTTTTAGGAGGTGATTATTTGTGCATGCATGTATGCATTTCCTTCTCTCTGTCTCTCTCTCGCTCTCTCTCTCACACACACTGAATTGTGGCTAATAGTGTATAGGGCCAGTTTTTTTTATTTTGCATTCAAAAAGTACACCCACAAAAACATGGTGTATTGAGGTTCTGTAAAATTTGTTTGTAGAGGGAGTTACCAGATTTGTGGACAAAATGCATCTTTTTGTGACCCCTGTTTTTGTGGTTGTGGTTGAAAATTTGGCCCCAGTGTGTTTGTAATTATTTCATTGTTAGTGCACTGTAAATGGATGTTCATGGCAGATGTTTGTCTAATATGATCCAATTTCTCTTTCCTCTCAGGTTTTACACTCACAATTATTTTAACTTATTTCTCTCAAATGCTTAATAGTTATATTGGAGACCTAGAAAATATTTTACATATGTAACAGACTGCACAGTAGTTTGTGTTCTAAATGTACTGTGTCATCTCTGAGATTAACAGATAATTTTCCCTAGCATTCTAGTTGTATTAAGCCATATTGGAGATTTCACATGCAGAAATTGTTCTACTATAAGGGTATGTCTTCACTACCCGCCGATTGGCGGGCAGCGATCGAGCCAGCGGGGATCGATTATCATGTCTAGTCTAGACGCGATAAATCGACCCCCGAGCACTCTCCTGTACTCCAGCGCTGGGAGAGGCATAGGCAGAGTCGAAGGGGGAGCGGCAGCAGTCGACTAACCGTGGTGAAGACACCACAGGAAGTCGATCTAAGTACGTCGACTTCAGCTACATTATTCACATAGCTGAAGTTGCGTAACTTAGATCGATCCCCCCAGTGTAAACCAGGGCTAACTGTGAATCTTGTACAGGCTGTGAGGAAATGTGTAGTGCGTTTCTAACACAGTAAAGCTAAAGAAGACCTTGCTTGTTTTGACAAATTGATCAATGGTAAATATTATGCAATTTTCAGAGTTTAATATGCAGTAACTGGGATTTACACTATTGTCAGTTTCTATCTTGTAAATTCTGTTCTGTTTGGGCTCTTATCCCATGTTCTCCACTGTGGTACCTAAGCACCTACCAATAGTTTGCAGTAGCCATTTTGGTCCTAGGATATGAGAGAGACAAGATAGCAGATAAGGTAATATCTTGTATTGAACCAACTTCTGTTGGTACAAAGCACAAGCTTTCAAGGCACACAGAACTCTTCTTCAGTTCTGGGGAAAGAAAAAGACTGAGGTAAATACAAGCTGGGACAGATTGTTAAGCATAAGACAGAGGTGTTAACAGACCTCTCTTCCTTTAATAGTCCCTATGTGCTAACTACTTAGGCTAAACAATCGCCACTTTGCATTTAGCGGTGATGCTCGGAGTACTTTTCCCAGACCTGAAGAAGATCTCTGTGTGGCTCGAAATTTTGTGTCTCTCACCAACAGAAGTTTGTCCAATAAAAGATACTACCTCACCCATGTTGTCTGTCTCCTATCCTGGGATTGACATGGCTACAATTACACAGGCCAGATAACGAGTGATCACTTTGTGAAAGTTGTTCGCACATGGGTGATAGGGTGTTTTTGTCTTTTATCATTTTTGTGTGTGAGTTCATTAAAGAGTTTAGTATTTGTCTGGTTTCACCCACATAGTTGTTGTTGGGGCAGTGGATGAAGTACATTCACCACATGTTGTGATAAGCACATGTAGGACCCATGGATCTTGAAAGCTGTGTTGTGTGTGATATGTCTGCAGGTTCTGCATCTCTTGTTCTGGCAGGGTCTAGTGCCCCTTTGACTTGATGTATCCTGGTCTGTGGGGAGCTTGCTTCTGATGATGCGGTTGTGGGGTTGTTTGAAGGTTGGTGTTAACACACTACATTTGCCTGCTACTCTTAAATGCATATTTTCAAATCCCTTATGCATAACGGCTGACCCTCAATTGCCCACTTCATTTTTAGTGACCGCTTATAACGTGTTACCTCTTACGCTTAACAATCTGTTCTGACTTGTATTTAGCTCAGACAAGGTTGATGAGGCAATATCTTTTATTGGACCAGCTTCTTTTTGGTGAGAGAAACTTGAGCTTTTTTGTGTTTAGCTTGGACATTCTGATTCCCTTCCCCAGAACTGAAGAAGAGCTCTGTGTAGCACAAAAGCTTGTACCTTCCACCAACAGAAGTTGGTCCAATAAAAAATGTTACCTCCCCTACCTTATGTCTCACTTACCAGTAATGCATGTGGCGCATGGTTCTGTCTTTCTTCCTCTCTGCAGGGGGAAAATTCTGTGTGGATTTAAACTATTTTTATTTTCACTTTAATTTTTTAAAGATATTTTTATTTAAGCTGTGCTGTGTGTTCTTATTAGTGAGAGCAAAGTCGAGATGAGTGCGTTGCACTCAGAACAGGAAGTGCTAGGATTTATGGTGGTTCTTAGATCTTGCAGGATTTTGTTCTACAGTCTCAGACCAACTCTCGATAAAGCATTATCTCCTGCACAACCACACTTTATCCCTGTAGTACATGGTTCCAGTTGTTGACCCCAGTTCTCATCCTGGAGCTGTGGGCAACTGTTCAGATGTCCCGGCACAGATTATTAAGTATCCTGAAGATATGGATGGAGATCGTGAATTTGATATGATATTCAGTGGAGTACTACTATAGCAAGCAGAGGACAAGTTTGATATTCTAGCGGTAACCTGAGTTGTTAAGAAGAGCTGCTTTGTTTTGTACTAACTGGAGTTTCCTGAGCATTGATTGTGCCCAAGTAGACTGTATTGTGGTAATCCAATCAGGATGTAACAAAGGCATGTACTATTGAGGCCACGTCCCACTTAGGATGGAACACTTATCTAGCCAGCCATAGGTAGCAGAATGCATTGTTTGCATATGTGAGAGTATAACATCAGTGAGAATCCAAAACCATTCCCAAATTGCAGAGTCATTTGACTAATTGTGGGATATGTATCTTCAACTAGAGGAGACAGCATGTAGCTGCAAATTCTCTTTAAACTGGAACAATCTCTCTGCTGTTTGGATTCAGCTTCAACCAGCTATTCATGCTTGGTCTGATCTTGGACAAACAGTAGGCTAGCTTGGAGACGCTGGAGTTGTGAAGGATGAACAGAGCTGTTTGTTTGCATGTTGTTGGCATTTCTATTCAGGATGTCTTATCCATTCTCCTAGTTGTTTCATACAAATATTGAACACTGAAAAGAGTAAAAAGAAATGTATTTTTCTGTTCTGAGCCGTAAGAAATAAAAATAATTGTTTTGAATAGCAGACAGCAATTTTACTACTTTGTTTTGGAATTACTTCTGACTTTCGAGATTACTCCCCAGTTGGTGCTCTTTCATCTCATTTTTTAAAAAAGGTATCTATACCCAGATACAGAATAAAATAGAGCTAAGATCTCTTTTGTACTATCTAATACCACTTAATTTCATTTTAAGTCAAAAGGAAGCTCACATTAGTAGATTGGAAAATAAGCTTCAGCCATTCTTCCTCTGCTGTATGATTTGATCTAATCCAGCCTACTCCATACCACACGCATTCCATGATATCTGAATTGGTGAACTACATAAAACCAAATAAAGATGGTTAATCATGTATAGTTACAGTATTCAGAGGTTTCACAGTGTTATTTCTAATGTCCCCATGACCATGAAGCAGTAAGGTATTAGGAGAATCTATATAGGCAAAAGAGCTGGGAAAACAAATGGATTTGTCTAGAGCTTTGTGCAGGAGAAGGAAGCAACAGAGAGCCTGGTGGATTAAGTCATCTAGTGTACAGTTTATTACAAATTGGTTGTAATTATCAGATTCCAAAATGAAACTTCATACAGAGATGAAATACCCAACAGAACCTGTGCAACTAAATGTAGCAAACCTGTATGCACCATGGAATTATTTTTGTTTGTACTGCTGTAGCACTTAGATTCCTAGCCCAGTAGTGCTATGTACTCTACTCATATGTAACAAAGATGGTCTGATCCCTTTCACGAGTAGTTTCATCTCCCATTCTGTGTCCTCAAAATTAATCTGAACATATTAGCTTTTTTCTTTTTGTGTTTGGTATTCATCATTTGCTTTTAGTAACCACTCACATGTTTTATACACTGACTTTCTTGGTAATGTTTTTTGTGTTCAAAATGCTAATTGTAGTAGTTACTTTTCCAGTGTATGTAATAACCATTTTTAGCATTTTTCTCCATATTACCACTGTAGATCTATTTTAATGCATAATGGTGTGCTGTACATGGTGCACCTAAAAATGTTTTGCTTGAGGGCACAAAGATGAAAGAACAACTTTTAAAATGCCAACTTCAAATATCTGATAGTTAAATATACCATACGGCATTCAGAATGATACATTTTTTAAAAAAATTTCTTTTAGACTTTGACTTCAGCGTACCAGGCTCCATGAAACTTCACAATCTTATTTCTAAACTGAAGAAGTGGATCAAAATCCTAGAGGCGAAAACTAAGCAGCTTCCAAAGTTTTTCCTCATAGAGGAGAAGTGTCGTTTTCTAAGTAATTTCTCAGCTCAAACTGCAGAAGTGGAGATTCCTGGAGAGTTCCTTATGCCAAAGCCAACACATTATTACATCAAAATTGCAAGGTAAACTACCACTGGGTAAAAGGTAGATGTAACTGAAAAAGTAAAGGTTTAAAAAAACAAATCCCCTTCCCCCACTTCTTGTGATGCAGTATCAATCCCAGTTACAGAAATGCACTTTATTTGTGTCTCTGTATTGAAATGACTTAATGGAATATCTAATGGCATGTTACATTCTTATGTCTTAACATAATACAGTTCTAATTTTAGATTCATATGGTAGTTTTACAGGGTCTTACTGGGAAATTAGGGAGGAGGAGAATATTTTTAAGCTCATTGTAATCTCCTTTACATTAGTGTAAATCCAGAGTATTTCTGCTAACTACTAGAGTCAGTAGAGGTATTCTGGTTTTTCATCAGTGTTGTGGTTATCAGAATCTGGTCAAGAGAATAGCTTGAATTAAAAGCTTCATTCTTAAATGTAGAAAAGACAAAGACGAAAACTTTCTTCATAACCATGTTCTTTTTTTTCTTTAAACAGAATACAAATCTTTGCTGAGCTCTTAGTAGAAGTGTAGCTTATAATACAATAATATAATCTCATTTTAAAGAAGTCACAGTTGAGCGTTGGTTTTGCAGAAGCTCAGGAGCTAACAAGGTGTTTCTTTGTACCTCTAAATACGACATTTCTATTTTATTTTATTTTTTTTAAAAAGTCTTGCTTTGATCTCAGAGGACAGAAATAAAGCTTTAGGCTTTGAAAGCTCAGGTGCTTTTATCTGTTCCTTTTCTTGATAGATTTATGCCCAGAGTGGAGATAGTACAGAAGCACAACACTGCAGCCAGAAGACTCTATATCCGCGGCCATAATGGAAAGATTTACCCATATCTAGTAATGAATGATGCTTGCCTGACAGAGTCTCGCAGAGAAGAGCGAGTATTACAGCTCCTTCGCCTTTTGAACCCCTGCTTAGAGAAAAGAAAAGAAACCACTAAGCGGCATTTATTTTTCACAGGTACAGTAAGAGCAGGTTTTAGATAATCCTTTGTGTCTAAGAAAATCATGTTCCTTAAAGTGATGTAAGAAGATCTAATTATTTAAACTAAAATTTGAAATATGTGTGACATCAAATTAAATTGATGTAAATCCTGCCTCTATCCTGGTGATCACAGAGGCTTCCCAGGCACTGTGACTCCACTGTCCGAGGGGAAAGGGGAATGTGCGGTATTTCGGGACATTTTTAGAAGAGGTTACAAATACTGTGTGGAGCAAAGTCATCTGTGAATGATTGGCCATACCTCTGCACTATGTCCCAAAGGATCCATTGCTGCGGCAATATGCAGATCCACCTGATGACATTTACCGGACAGTTTTATTTTAAATTAGTGATGTGTGAATACCAGACTACCCCCACCCACTTCTAGATAATCCAAAAGCAATGGGAAGGTGTTAAGCATCTGGAAGACAACCGCTCATGTAAAACTTTGAATTTGGCATCATTTCCATATTCTACCTATGAGGCCATTACTCATTAATTCTTAGGCTTAAAATAAAAGGCTTCATCGGCACTGCATAACATTTACTGCTAAACAATTACTAAACTAATGTGAGTTCAGTAATTCAGATATCTTTAATATAGACCTCTTTGTGTGCATATATTTATGCATAATTTTGGTCTTGAAAGAGCTAACTTGGAGGCTGTCTCCATGCTCACACTACAGCCTGGCAATGTTTGGGAACAACAGTGAACAAAACAGTAGCTGTCTTGCCTCTGTTTCCTCAGTTAGACCTCTCCCTCACACTGTAATTTTTTATATTAATTGCAAAAATCTTCATTCATGCAGTATCTTTATGCATGCAATATTAAAGTTCAGAGACAAAGTGGGTGTGGTAATATCTTTTATTGGACAACTACAACAACACTGCATATAGTAAGGTTGAAAGTTAAGTATGTAAAAGACAGGAACTGACAGTTAAGATGGAAGGTACTGTCAATTCTTCCCCTGTGTACGTGCATTTTGATTATTTTGTGTCTTGCTAATAAATAATACGGTCGTCATGGTGAAGTTGTGAAACACTCCTTACTGAGAGTATTTGATTCTTCACAGTACACTTGGTCTGCCTGTGACTTGAACACTAATACAAATATAATGTCTTTGTTCAATTAAATTGTTGGCAAGTTCCAGCTGCCAGCCAACTAATACATTATATAGTAATATAAATACCCATCATCTTGGAAGATTGTGAAGCACTTAGAAGTTCTGTATACAACACCACTGTAATGCAATCAGAGGTGGAGGGCAGAAACCAACTGTCTCACAATTGAGGGTAAGGGAAATTTGTAGTCAAGGACAGTGGGGCAGACTTGCTGTTTTAGCGTGGGTCCTCGAGTTTTTTGAGCCAGATTTTTGTGTCAGTCTCTCTTTGCACCCACAGTTGCTGTTATGTACTTGATACAGATGCAATCATGAACTTAGATGACTGACTGACATAAATTACAACTGCTAATAATTACAAGTGCAAAAAAGACCTAGCTTCAAAAATGTGACCCTTAATGTCCACACAGAGAAGAATCCCCCTGAAAATTCCCAGCCAAAGGAATTCTTATCAAAACGGCATAATATGTGTGTGTGTGTCTATAGATAGATAGATAGATAGCTCGATCATTGTATAGACATATGTAGGAAATATGCATTCTCCAAACCATTGATATAACCTATCACAGAACAGGCAAAATAACTTGTGCAGTGTCTTAACTTCTTAGGGGGTTATTTAGTTCATATATGTGGGAAGACAACTGTATGTCATGCTCAGTACTAATGACAAATAAAAAGACAGGATAAACCCCCTTGAAAGATTACTTAATGGATACAGAAGCTGACTCTTAAATGTAGCATATATAATAACATAAATGCTATGGTGGATATGCAAAGAACCTAATTTTAAACTACAATCTCTTTTTTAAAAAAATAAATAAAAAATCAAAATCAGTACATCCTCTTGTTGTGTTATTACACATTTTTGTCAGCGCCTACAAGTGAAGAAGGCTAAGTTTCTCCTCCGAGGGTTAAATGGAAGCAAAACAGAAGACCCAGCTCATTAATGACAATTCTGCATGTAACACAAATTATATTGGGTGTTTTTTTTCAAGTTACTGAAGAAACCACATTGAACTGTTGAAATAAGGATTTGGGGGTGAGGGGGGAAAACTCGTTGTTACAAGTAAGCTGAGATCAATTATTTCAACACTTTCATTGCTTGCAATGAAACAATCTACCTGGTGACCAAAAGATCAAGATTGCCAAACAAACTAAATTAATATCATCCATGTAAAACTAGCTACAAAAGAGCTCTAGTCTGATTCTTTCTTAAAAGAAGTGCAGAATGCAAATAGCAGACATAGTGTTGCGTGTGTTTAGAAAAAACTAGTTAGGCTCAGTTCTGCAAATCATCCAACTGGACTGTAGGCAAAATTTCAAAAGTATCTACGTCTCTAGGCTCCTAAATCACTTAGGTGCTTTTGAAAATGTTAACTATTTATACTTAGTTGAAGAGAGACACAATCTTATCATGTGAAGGTCTGTTCTTCACAGATTTTTGCAATGTTCTTTCTCTCCAGTTGTGGGTTCACCTCAATGTTCTATTAATTTTTTTTGTTGTTCTTTAGAGTTTTTTTTTATATATGTATTGGAGTGAGACCAGAATGATTTAATCAGATACTGAAAACGTGTGTTCGCAGTAGGTAGATTAGTATCTGAAACAAAAATTCTCCTCTTTCCTACAAATAAGAGACCCAGGATGAACTGTGAATCACTAGATTTTTACTAACATAGTTTAGCTGAAGGAAATTCAACCATCCCTTTCAGTGTGATACAGAAATGTTTTTCCCACTCAGAAATTCCTTTGCATGGTATGACATGGAGTGAAAAAGAAAATGCCTCTCTTTTATTAAGCTTTTTTTTTTTTTGTTTAACCAAGTAGTTGAATGTGCTATGAGGAATAAAAATCTCCACTTGACATACATCAGTTGATTATCACAGCAATGTTTAAGGGCTGATATCTGCATGCTGATTCTCCCATTTCTTAGTGTTTTGATTATGTATTAACAAGTTTCTTCCTGTCTTTTTTTTTTCCTGTTCCAAAATTTATTTCTAGTCCCCCGTGTTGTAGCAGTCTCTCCACAGATGCGCTTGGTTGAAGACAATCCCTCTTCTCTCTCCCTCGTGGAGATCTATAAGCAACGCTGTGCCAAGAAAGGCATTGAGCATGACAACCCTATTTCTCGTTACTATGACAGATTGGCAACAGTCCAAGCACGAGGGACACAAGCCAGCCATCAGGTATTGAATCTTTGTTTACTATTATTCAAACTCACTTCTTAGGGGCTTTGTGACATTATACTTTGCTTTCCTTTCTCGTGTTTGCTACATACATTGTATGTGTGGTGGTGGTGGTGGTGTTTTTTACCTGATATCTCATTAGTCCCATTATCTCATCAGTATTCTGAAGAATCTCAGGAAACTTACGCCCTCAAAAAAGCCTCACTACCTAATCTACTTTATTAACTACATAAGTGTAATTCTAACTAGTGTAGAGAAAAACATGGTGTTTATATTATTTTCTAGTCCAATGTCTAGTACTTCTGAAAGGTGTCAGTTGAGAGCATCAGAAGCAGAACTCCTGGCGCCACAAAAACAGATACAGTATTGGTAGATGTGGTGTAAGCTTCCCCATGCTGGTTTGCTATGGTATCTGAGTCAGGTTTATCTTTTTGCATGAGGCTGCAAACATGTCATTCATGAGGCCAGGTTTTGGAAAGTGGACGTCTCTTCACTAAAAGCTGAACTGAGCCCATGGATTTATTTCACCAAAGTCAGATACAAAGTATAGTCAGTCACCACTAACTTGAACCTAATTCATATTTGTGCCCTGCTGAGTACAGGGCTCCATATCCTCTTGTAACTCCCAGGAGCCATCCAGTGCTGATAAAATAAGGTTATTAAAGGTTTTCCTTTTTTATATAAATATATATGTCTTTCACCATGCCAGTCCAGTTTCAGATTAGTTGTGGAAATACACAATATGTTTATCTGCTGAATGTGTTGTTGCAAGAAAGTCTTTCAGCCTTTCTGTGTTACAAAACAAAATGATGTGTTACGTAACATCTGTTTCTGTTTTGAGGCTGATTCCTTCAGGTTATCAAACTTCATCGTGAACAGTCATTTAATTGAAGCCAGTATGATGATGATTCTCTTTTGAATGTAATGGAACAGATTCTAGCTTTATTTCTTTTTCTAATTAATTAGGCTAGTATATGCTACAGTAATTAAATATGGTAGTAGTTTGCAGATGTTTACATCCAGGGGAGAACTCTGCTGCACAGTGTGAAATTACAGAAATAGTTGAAAGCCTTTCTTTAGTTTTACTATTGAGAGGGCACCCAGATTGTGCTAAGCACTGTCCAAACATACATCTTTGCTCCAAAGATCTTGTGTTCTGTGTTTTTTCTCCCAGTTCCACTTACTTGTGAAAATGCCCTTCATTTCCTCCTACAAACCCCTAACCAAAAAGATAAAACAGTTTTTGTAGGTCTGTGCCTGTAATGTCCCAGATGCAATTTCATACCTTTTTCCTTGTAGCCCTTTATGTGTGGAACACCATTCTGCAAAAATCTGTCCTCTTCATATCATAATGGCTAATGAGCTGAGACTATTGCGATTGATCTGTTCAGAGCTAGTTTATGACAAATATGCTCATACCACTGTTATCCTGTCCATCCTTCTTCCTTGGTGATTTGTTAGTCTCAGCAACCGGTTAACCTGCGTCTTAAGTCAAGGGCCTAATTTAAAACCCATTGAAGTCAATGTGGGAGTCTTTCCATTGATTTCAGTGAATTTAGGATAACGCTCCAAGAGTAAAGTTTTTGGGTCAGGGACTGTTTGATCACATCTGTACAGTGCCTAGTATGGTGGGTCCCCACCGGGGTCCAGAGCCTCTGGAAATAACTAATACAACTACAAAATAATATAAATATCAAGTCCTGAAGGGAGGATTTGAGTTCACTGCGAAGTGCTTCTTCAGCTTGGAGTGAAACTGTCCATCCCAATTTGTCTTCTTTGCCTCTTTCACAGAGTGGAAAGAAACACTTTGTCTTTCCTGATTGTGGGGTATGGGATATTTGGTAGGAGTGAATTGATGCTGGTTATATTAATGAAGGTACAGCAAGAAAATTTGCTTTTGAAGATGAAGAGTTAAGTACTTCTCTATCAGTCTGTTATGCAAGTGCAGCAGCAGGGTGTATTGAATGTCCTTCGGATCACTCCTGATTTTTCTTGAGATGTTGAATAGAAGGTATAATAACTGTTTGGTCTTCCGGCTTCTGTTAGATCTATAAGCAGCTTTCTGATGTCCTTATGGTAATAATTCATCTGACATTCTCAAGGCAAAGAAACATCTCTTGTCATAATCTGAAATGACCTTGAAACCATTCAGGATATACACTTTCAAAATTTCTCATATGTTTATAGAAGAGTTAGAAAAAATACTGGAATGAATGCATCTGTTTTAGAATCATGATTCCACCTTAAAATGGAACAGTTGAGGGAAGAAGAGGGGTAGGTTAGTAAAGTTAGCTCTGATATTTCATTAGTACATTTTTATATTGACCGATCAGTAGATAGTAGTGGTTTAAAAATCACTTGTCTTAACTAAATTTGCTTTGCTTTTAGGTTCTTCGGGATATACTTAAAGAAGTGCAGAGTAACATGGTGCCACGCAGTATGCTTAAGGAATGGGCTTTACATACATTCCCAAATGCCACAGATTACTGGACGTTTCGAAAGATGTTCACAATTCAGTTGGCATTAATTGGCTTTGCAGAATTTGTCTTTCATTTAAATAGACTCAACCCTGAGATGTTACAGATTGCCCAGGTATATTGCATTCACTGAAGATGCACATTTTCTTCTTTGATAAACTGAAATTTTGTAATTTAACTTTTGAAATGACTATATGTTTACTATACACTGTACACTGATTTGATTTTTTTTTGCATGCGTTTATGCACCCCGTGTGTAATCAACAGAGCATTTCAGTAGGCCTCTCTCTTCACTACATGATTATACAAAATATATGCAATAATAAAAAATGCCATCAGTGGACACACACATTACCCTCTAAATTCTCAGCTTTTGGAAGGACAACTCCTGTTCATCAAAAAGGGTCTCAAAAACAACATAAAAACTCTCAAATGCTCATGTAGATGTGTGTACAGTCTCAGATTCCCTTTTCCCCATTCTTCACAAGCACTATCTTGACTATTTTCCTGTGTCAAATATCAAGTGGTTTTAGAGCTTCATATTCTTATGGGAAATATTCATTTTCTAATTCCATTCTCTCTCCCCTCCCTCCCCTTTGGCACTGGTATCATGTCGAACTGCAGCTTCCATTGCCAGTGTTTTCTGCTTTAACATAAGCATCTAACATGAGACTTGCCAACTTAGTAGAGCAAAGATGGTATATCTTAATGTAATTTTAATGCTTGGAGAGCTATACTCTATACAACAATTAAAAGATTAATGAATCCCCGCCACTCAGACATGGCTTTCAGGTGCATACCCAGCGTGAACAATGCAGTCCTTTGCTGAGATGCAAACAGAATGAAGACTTATCTTTCTTCCCCTACTCGCTCACCTACCACAACCACAAAAGAACCTGTTCTTTATGGCTGATATTCTGATCCCATATATTTAATATGGTTCTTACTTTTCTTCTGTCTACACATGATTTGTAAGAGAATAGTATGTTTGAAATTCTAGATACCCATTGTTCAAGTATTGCTTGATCAAGAGAGCAAGGCGGTATTTGAACAAAGGAAATTCAGTGGTTTTTTTTATTCTTCCATGTTTAACTTCCATCTTTGTTGCAACACTTTATGCTAGGGAAATGGAAATAATTTCACTGATGCACATGGATTAAACTTACCACTCTGCTCTGAGTATTGCCAGTAAAAAAAAAAAAAAAAAAAAAGTCTATTAGTGATTTTTATACGTTGATTTTCCTTTCCTTTTATAAAGATTCATGCCTGTGTCTCATTTTAAAATCTAGGATACTGGCAAGCTCAACGTGGCATACTTCCGATTTGATATTAATGATGCTACTGGTGATTTGGATGCCAATCGTCCTGTCCCATTCCGTCTTACACCAAACATTTCTGAATTCCTTACAACCATTGGCGTGTCTGGTCCATTGACTGCATCAATGATTGCAGTAGCTCGCTGTTTTGCACAGCCAAACTTTAAGGTATGTACAGTATTTACCTTTAAATAGTGTTTTACAGGCATATCACACTTGCACTATAATGGACACCTCATAGGTCAGTGTGCTTGATATGCAGGAGTTCTGAGTCTACTCCGTCTTGGAATGCACCACCAGAGTTGGTGGCATCCTCGCATTGGAGGAAACCGGAGAGAAGTCACCATTCTCCATCTCCAGTACCACCCAAGCAGCAGAAAAAGTCAAACTAGGGTGACCAGACAGCAAATGTGAAAAAATGGGACAGGGTGTGGGGGGTAATAGGAGCCTATGTAAGAAAAAGACCCCAAAATAGGACTGTCCCTATAAAATCGGGACATCTGGTAACCCTAAGTCAAACACTTTTGCATCTTCTAGCCAGAAAAAAGGCCCCCTTCATTTCTGAGGGCTAGGTCTCTGACAGAATCAGCCACAAGTTAGAGCTAAGCCAGCTCTGACTAGATGCTCCCCAGTACCACATTCATCATCTAGCATTGTAAATTTGTGGTCTCCAGCACCACTTCCTCCTAATCCCTGGAGGAGGCCAGTGTCTCTGAATTTTCCTCTATGGTTTCTGACAATAAGATGTACCAGGAACTTAATGAAAAGAATAGCCATCTCCTGTGTACAGAGCTGGAACCAGTCCAAGACTATGCATATAAGTTAGAAGACGTTTTGCAGGCCCTGCTAGCTTGGCTTTACCTGTAATTGAGGTCATCTTAGGTCCTACCAAAATCCTTTAGCAAATTTCCTCTCCTTTGACACCCCCTGCCAAAAGGACAGGGAAGAGTTACGAAGTTTCTTCTCCGGGTCATTAGTATTTTTATTCACGCCCAACCCCAAGATCTTTGGTAGTAACAGCTGTGAATGAAAAGGCAAGACAAATCTAGCCCCAAAGACACAAAGAAATTAGATTTGTTTGGGAGAAAAGTTTATTCATCATCAGGATTGCAGTTTAGAATTGCTCACTATAACCACTTTTATTGGGATTAAGTGTTGAAATTTGTGGACAAGTTGCCAGATCATGCCAAAGAGGAATACAGAGCACTTGTGACTGAGGGCCACATGGTGGCAAGAACATCCTTATAGGCTGCCTTAGATGAGGCAGATTTAGCAGCTTGAATAATGGCAATAGTGGTCACTATGCATCATGCTTATTGGCTGCAAACAGCTGGCATTCCAACCAAAGTCCAACAGACAATTGAGGATTTGCCTTTCGAAGGCATAGATTTATTTTTCAGAGAAGACAAAGCTCTGCATTGTCTTGAAGATTCTAGGGCAATTCTGAAGTTTTTGGGCATTTGCATCCAAGCCCTAAGAGAAAGCAGTTCTGTCTCCAGGTCCAGTAAAAGTACCTGTTCTATCCTTCAAGTCAGCTGGACCAAACCTAGGAGGTGCCAAAAGACTCAAAGAGGACCACAACCTCCTCCGCCACCGCTAACAACATCTGCTATCTTTAAACAATCTTATAGCATTTAAGCAGTCTGATTCCTTAGATGAGGCCAGCATACCACTCACTCTGATTTTCCCCTCTCTTTGGCAGCATGTTGTTCCACTCATCAGTGGGTACTAAGCACATTGGAACTGGGATAAACCCTGCACTTTTCCTCTGTTTTCCATTCTCTTTCCTCCCCGCCGCATCCCTTGTCAGGAACTTTTTTCGCAAGACTTCTAATTCAAGAAGTTCAACCTCTGTTACAATTCGGGGCCCCAGAAGAAAAGGTTCTATTCCCATTATTTTCTCATTCCAAAGGCCAAGAGAGGCCTTAGACCTGCAAAAACTCAACAAATACATTTTTAAAGAAGTTTTGTGTGGTTACCCAAGCATCTATTATCTCATCCCTAGATCCCAGTGACTAGTTTGCTGCCCTCTACTTAAAGGATGCCTACTTCCATGTGGCCATTCACCAGAGTCACAGGAGCTTTTTAAGGTTTATTGTAGCAGATAGTTATCAGTTTACAGACCTTGCCTTTGGCCTGTCTTCAGCCCCTCAAGTCTCCACAAAGTGCATGGCAGTCATTGCAGCACATCTCAAGAAACTAGGTGTCCAGGTGTGCCCATGTTTGGTTGGTTTGAGGTCAGTCAAGGGAGCAAGTGGAGGTAGCCATCAAAAAGCTCCAGTCCTCTACAGTCTGTGGTGGTTGCCTTTGTTCGTTGGGCCTGTTGGTCAGCAAGGGCACATCAGTTGTTCTGCCTCTGCAGAGAATCGAATTCATAGTAGCAGTTCTTGATTCTATGACTGCAAGAGCATATTTACTTCAGGCCTGGCTTCAAGGAATATTGAACCTTTGCAGGGGCTTCAAGGTGTATCCTTGTACAGCAGTAAGGAATTTTCTGAGACTTCTAGGTCACATGGCAGCTTGTACATAAGTAAAGTCTGGCATGCTGAGTCACTTAAGAGTTATTCAGAGCTGGTCTGTCATTCCTTTTTGTTAGCTGTATGTACTAATTCATGTTCCTGCAAATGTCTTCTTGTCCCTGGATTAGTGGGTTAGACCCCACCAGGGTTTGGAAGGCGGGTTTCTTTTTTCCACAACTCTTCCCTCCATGCCCCTGGTCATAGATGTTTTGTGTCTCAGATGGGGAGTTCATGTAGGGGACCTCCAGACTCAGGGACTCTGGTCAAATAAAGATCTGTCTCTGCACATCAGTGCTGAAGAACTTTGAGCTATCCACCTGGTCTGTCAGGTTTTTCTCCCTCACATCAGAGGTGATACTGTGCAGGTAGTCATGGATGACACTGCTGTTCCATTTGAACAAGCCGGGAGGTGCCAGATTATTCCCCCTTTGCCAAGAGGAAATGAACCTATAGACTGTCTACATTCACGCAATTACACTCAAAGCATCTCATCTCCCGAGGGGGTTCAAAAATATCTTGCACACCATTTCAGCACAACATTCAGCAGAGATCATAATTAGTTCTTCGGATCTGACATGGCAAAGTCCATTTTCAGCCTTGGGGAATGCCAGAAATAGATCTCTTCATCACCCGACAACAGGAAGTGTCACTTGTTCTGTTCAAGGGCAAGTCACAGTGCAAGGTCTTTGTCAGACATTTTCCTGTTGTCCTGGATGGGGGGAAATTCTGTATGCTTTTCCTTCCAGTCCCAATGGTACTAAGAGTTTTGTGCAAACTCAAGCAGAATCACACTAATTTTAATCTAGTCTAATTTTAATAGCATCAGCCCAGCTTTGACATCATTGGTTCTCTGACTTGTTGAGTCTTTCAGTTCGAGATCCCACATCTCTCCCTCAGTCTTGTATATAGTTTCACGGAACCACAGCCAGTCACTGCATCTCAACTCTCAGAGCCTACATCTAACGGCTTGGATATTTGGTGGCTAACTGTTCCTTTGTGGTTCAAAACATTTTCTTAAATAGTGGGAATTCTTCCACAAGGTATATTTACCTCAGGAAATGGCAGAGATTCTCCATGTGATTCCAGCAGAAAGGTACTTCTCCTTTTTAGGCTCCCATACATTTTATTCTGGGTTTCTTGCTTCACCTAGAGGTAAAACGACTCTCTATTAATTCCCTGAGTTTTTATGTGGCAGCTATCTCCTCATTCCATCCTATAGACGGAAGATTTTTTTCCCTACCCTATGACTATTGGATTTTTGAAAGGATTGTACAGACTCTTCCCTACTGTAATTGATCCCACACTATCATGTCATTTAAATTTGGTTCTATCAATTTTAATAGGACCCCCTTTTGAGCCTGTATGTGCCCCCTTTCTCATCTCAATGGGGATAGCATTCCTATCAATAACATTACTTCTGCCAGGAGGGTAGGAGAACTACAGACTTTGGTTGCTGATCCTCCTTATTTGGTTTCTTTTATAAAGATAAAGTTAGTTTACGTCTGCACCCTAAATGTCTCACTAAAGTAGTATTGGATTTTCATCTGAATCAGCCTACATATTTAACTACCTTTTTTCTGAAACCTCACTCTCTCATAAAGACAAGGAAACACTCTATAATTTGGATGTCCATAGGCTAAGACTTTTACCTGGAGTGGAAAAAACAGTTTAATGTTTCTGCAATTATTTAATTCCTTTGATGACCAGGTGAAGAGTCAGTGGGTCTCTTTGCAGAAGATCTCCTCCTGTATTATCTTTGCTATGATATTGATAAGGTCCAACCACCTCAGAGTTTTAGCACATACTGCAAGAGCTCAGGAAGCGTTGAGTGCTTTCTTAGGTCAAACATCAGTGACATTTACAGGTCTGCGACTTGGTCATCTGTTCATACCGTCACCACTCATTATGCTGTCTCCCAGGCCTTAAGAGATGGTGCTAGATTTGGGAGAGTGGTGTTGTGTAGTCCTTGTTTAGGGAGACTCTGATACCTTCCTCCTGGATCTGCTTGAGAGTCACCTGAGGTGGAATGGACATGTGCAAGCACTCAAAGAAAAAATGGTTACATACCTGTTTCATAACTGTTGCTCTTCAAGATGTGTTGCACATGTCCTATCCTCTTTCCCCTCTACATTTGAGTACAAGAAAATATAGGCCTCCAGTGTGAAAGAACTGTGGGGAGCGGTTGGCTCTGCCCCTTTATACCCTCAGCTATCAGCACGAACGTGTGGTGGATGCAAGCACCACCCATCAGGTATCACTGTGGGGAAAAAGATCTCAAGCTTTGGTGAAATGACATGCAAACACCTGAAATGGAATGGACATGTACAACACATCCAAAAAAAAACCAACAAAAAAAAATCAGTTACTGAGCAGGTATGTAACCATTTTTCAGAGATTCTGAGAACGCCACAATAGCTTCTTAAATATTACATCAGCACCAATACAAAGGCCAGTTGAAATCTCTGTAGTTTTAGTCAGAATACGTAAGGTTGGAATAATTTCACTCTAAATTCACTGTTTGCTCAATCAAATTAATATGAACCAGTTGTTTTTATCATCCTAGCTTTGTAAGTCCTTGAAAATCTAAAAATGACAAATATAGCATCATTTAGATCCTTAAGAGTATATTGTGAATAGAAAAACATCGTGACACCTCATTAGCAGAGTAGGATGTTGAAAATACATTGTTGCTTTGATGGACTTTGGCTCTTGACTAAAGAAATTGGCTTAATTCCTTTTAAATTCTAATGCTTTACAAAAATGAGACATCTTGCAGTTAGGCAGCAATTTGCACCAAACAGCATTGCACAAAACACATTGTAGTTACTTTTTTTTTTTAGCAATTAGGCATTCTCATACAGTGTGTGTTGGTTACCTTTAAAATTCAAATGGGTAAAGGTGAGTTCCTGATGTGAAATTTTCCATCTTTGTAGAACAGAAAGCAGGTGCAGTGTGTTTTTCCATAATTAAGCCACTTACAGGTTGACTTTACATATGTTTTAGGCCATGTTTATACATGCAGACAAATTTTCAGATGTGGCCTTCAATGTGTGTGTGTCTCAATTTTTGCATGTACAACTGGAAACACCATAAGCCTGACTTTCATGGGTGCTGAGCACCCACAACTCCCCTTGACTTTATTTGGAGGTATGGAAGCACAGCACTTGTAACACTGAAATCGAGCACCTAGTAACATTGACTACTTTTGAAAATGTGGCTTGGCTTTTAACCTTAGTAAGCTGAATTCCTTTAATTCTTTTTCTTCAAAATACTGTTTTGATTAGAGATACCTGGGATGCCTAGAAAGACTTGGTTTTATAAACTATAACTCTTAGCATCAAAAGCTCAGACTGCTGGCATTTATACCTTACTATCAAGAAATGAGCTGCTAAGGGATGAGGGAAAATAGAAAACTGTGTTTTTGTGTATTTCCTCTCAGTAACAACAGGGTGTCCGTAGGATGCCAGTTAGTTGAAATTTTAAAAATTCAGTTCAGAAATCCACAGTTAAAACAAGTCAAAACAAGAAATTACAACTTGTGGGACAATAACTACTAATTACGTTCAGCTGAAATATGCTGCATTTACGTAGGTGGGTAGGATGTGGGACCAGAATTTCCTTTCCAGACTTTAGTGGTAAGAGTCATATCTGATATCATTCAGCTAGTTATTTCTATTCCAGAACAATATTTTTCCTGAAATAAACCTTCATGTTCTTGTTGGGCAAAAATGTGTGTGATGCATACAAAATAGTGTGTGTGTAAAAATGTATTTGGTTTTGTAGTTCAGCTATGAGAAATAATTTGTAGGGGAAACTTCATAGCTTTTTATAAATTCTTTTTGAAAAAAAAATCTCTCTTAGAGAACAAAATAATTTGTTAAACAACACTTAAAGCTTACTGAAAGTCTTAGGGTACGTCTGCAGTACGAAATTATTTCGAAATTCTATTGGAATTTTCGGAAGCTATTTTATACATTCGGTCTTCTGCGTTCCCACTAAAGCGTGTGAATTCGGCAGAGTGTGTCCACAGTACCAAGGCTGGCATCGAATGTCAGAGCGGTGCACTGTGGGTAGCGTTCCCGCAGTCCCCGCCGCCCATTGGAATTCTGGGTTAAGCTCCCAGTGCATGATGGGGCAGAAACATTCTCGCAGGTGTTTCTCGGTGTGTGTTGTCAGTCGCTCCTCCCTTCGTGAAAGCTACGGCAGACAATCGTTTCGCGCCTATTTGGCGTGCAGATGCCATACTGCTTTCAGCAGATGGTGCACCGCTGCTCTCCTGCTACTATGAATCCACCTCTCATTTCCTCTTATCTTCCTATGTAATCTCTACTATCTATTCTTTCTCTTCCTCATCGAACGCTTCCGCTGCCAACTCTGCTCAGCCATTGTGAACCAAGAAACACAGCTTCCGCTGCCAACTCTGCTCTCCTGCTATTGCCACACTTCTGAGCTTCTCCATGTCGTCTGTCCTGGGCTCCCACCTCCATGAAAACTACAGAAGACAACCATTTCCCACTTCTTTTGGCTATCATGAACCAAACAGCACCTCTTCCGCTGCCACTCTGCTCTCCTACGTTTCACACCCTTTTTCTAGGATTATCCATGCAGGCGCCATAGCCATGGAGCCCACTCAGATGTCCGCTGCAGTTTTGACCATTGTAAATACCTCGTGCATTATCCAGCAGTATGTGCAGTACCTGCAAAACCGGGCAAGGAAGCAACGACAGCGCAATTATGACCGTGATAAGGACATGGACACAGACGTTCCTAGAAGCACAGCATGTGGCGATTGGGAGATCATGGTGGTGTTGGGCCAGGTTCATGCCGTGGAACACCGATTCTGGGCCTGGGAAACAAGCACAGACTGGTGGGACCACATAGTGTTGCAGGTGTGGGATGATTCCCAGTGGCTGAGTGGCTGAGAAACTTTCGTATGCGAAGGGCCACTTTCATGGAACTTTGTGACTTGCTGTCCCCTGCCCTGAAGCGCAAAGACACCAAAATGAGAACAGCCCTCACAGTTGAGAAGCGAGTGGCCATAGCCCTGTGGAAGCTTGCAACACCCGACAGCTACCGGTCAGTTGGGAATCAGTTTGGAGTGGGGAAATCTACTGTGGGGGCTGCTGTGCTGCAAGTAGCCAACGCTATCATTGACCAGCTGCTGTCAAGGGTATTGATTTTGGGAAATGTGCAGGCCATTGTGGATGGCTTTAATGTGCTGGGGTTTCCTAACTGTGGCGGGGCGATAGACAGAATGAATATCCCTATCTTGGCCCCAGAACACCGGGGTGGCCAGTACATAAACCGCAAGGGGTACTTTTCCATGGTGCTGCAAGCACTGGTGGATCACAAGGGACATTTCACCGACATCAGTGTGGGATGGCCGGGAAAGGTGCATGACGCTCGCATCTTCAGGAACTCTGGTCTGTTTGAACAGCTGCAGGAAGGAACTTACTCCCCAGACCAGAAAATTACTGTTGGGGATTTTGAAATGCCTATAGTTATCCTCGGGGAGCCAGCCTACCCCTTAAAGCAATGGCTCATGAAGCCGTACGCAGGCAGCTTGGACAGTAGTAAGGAGCAGTTCAACTATAGGCTGAGCAAGTGCAGAATGGTGGTAGAATGTGCATTTGGACGTTTGAAAGCGCGCTGGCGCAGTTTACTGACTCAGTTAAATCTCAGCAAATCCAATATTCCAATTGTAATTGCTGCTGGTTGTGTGCTCCACAATATCTGTGAGGAAAAAGGGGGAGACATTTATGGCGGGGTGGGAAGTTGAGGCAACTCGCCTGGCGGCCAGTTTCACACCACCAGACAATAGGGCAATTAGAAGAGCGCAGCAGGGCGCGCTGCACATCAGAGAAGCTTTGAAAGCCAATTTCATGACTGGCCAGGGTACGGTGTGACAGTTGTTTGTTTCTCTTAAAGTTACCCGCCCCCTATATATATGAAAGGAAATAAAGTCACAGTTGTTTAAAAAACGTTCTTTATTATTTGGTGCACAAAACATTGAGAAAAATCAGAAGCTAGATGGGGGAGGGGGGATATTGGGTTGGGGGGTGGAGGAGGAGGGAAGGACAAGTCCAGAAACTAAATCAAAATTTAGGATATGCCAGTTTTCTGCTGCTTGTGCAATCCTCTGGGGTTGACTGTGTGGATCCCTTTTGCCTCCCACCCCGTGTTCTTGGGCGTCTGGGTGAGGAGGCTATGAAACTTGGGGAGGAGGGAGAACGGTTATACAGGGGCTGCAGCGGCAGTCTGTGGTCTTGCTGCCTTTCCCGCATTAGATCCACCATACAGCGGAGCATGTCAGTTTGCTCCCCCATGAGCTTGACCATAGCATCCTGCCTGCTCTCATTGTGCACGTCCCTCCTCTCTTCGTATTCATGTAACGCTTTACGCGACTCTGCAATTGCTTGCCTCCACACATTCAGCTGGGCCCTATCAGTGCGGGAGGACTGCATAAGCTCGGCAGACATGTCGTCCTGAGTTCGTTTTTTCCGCCTTCTAATCTGGACCAGCCTCTGGGGCAGAGTAGATAGGGGCCACGTTGAAACATTTGCACCTGCTGCGGAAGGAGAAAAAGGGAGGGTAGTATTTTAAAAGATACATTTTAGAGAACAAAAGGGGACACTCTTTCTCAGTGAAACAGGCAATTCATAGTACACAGCACATGTTCTTTCTGTACAAGGTCGCATTTTGCCTCTTATACTGAAGTACCTGCCATTTTGGTGTGAGTAAGCCATCTCGTGCGGCCGGGCAACAGAATTCAGCTTGCAGGCAGCTATGGTAAGCCCTAGGGGCATGTGGGATTCAGCTTCTTCCGCATTCATTTCAAAGCTTTCAAACTGCTGGGCGCCGTTTCCCATAGGAAGCAATGCCTGGTGGGTTTTTCATATAAAAGGAGGGCCTGTTGGCTCTCTGGGATGATCGCTTCACACAACACCCTTCCTTCCGCCCCCCGCCCACTGCATGGCTACGATGAGGCTCTGAGCAGGGATGAGCCCTTTAAAGCGAACAGCCCAGCACGGCTGGGTTTCTCTCACCACGTGGCTCCGATCAGGCTCTCACTCACCAGAAGTGCCTTCTCCAGGGTCATGGTCCAGGAGCATTCCTTGGGAGTGGGGGGAGGCTATTGGCTCCAGCGTTAAGAATAGTTCCTGGCTGGGGGGGGGAAACGGATTCCCCACTTGCTGCCTGTGCACTGTCCTCCTCCTCCTCTTCATCCTCCAAAAACTCATCCTCCTTGCTCCGTGCTACTCCCCCCTTGCAGGTGTCCATGGATAGTGGTGGGGTAATGGTGGCGTCACCCCCCATAATTGCATGCAGCTCACAGTAGAAGTGGCATGTATGGGGCTGTGACCCAGAGCGCCCGTTCGCCTACCTGGCTTTTTGGTACACTTGCCTGAGCTCCTTGATTTTTGTACGACACTGCTCTGTGTCCCTGGAGTAGTCTCTTTCCGTCATGGCCCTGGAGACTTTAGCGTACGTCTTTGCATTTTTTTTTTTTTGGACTTAATTCTGCCATAACAGATTTGTCTCCCCAACATGCGATGAGACTCGGTACCTCCCATTCGGACCATGCTGGAGCTTGTCTGCGAATCCGGGACTGCATGGTCTCTTGTGATGGTGGACTCTGCATGATCGCCTGTGATGGTGGACTGTGCTGATGGTGACCAAACAGGAAATTCAAAAGTTCCTGGGGCTTTTACTGACTACCTGGCTAGTGCATCGGAGTTAAGAGTGTTGTCCAGAGCGGTCACAAGGAAGCATTCTGGGATGGCTCCCAGAGGCCAATAACGTTGAATTCCATCCACAGTACCTGTAACCCGGAACTGCGATCTTGATTTTAGCGCTACTCCATTTGCCGAGGTGGAGTACAGAAATCTGATTAAAGAGCCCTTTTTAAATCGAAAAAACTGGTTTGGTCATGTGGACGGAATCAGTTTTATTTCGAAGTAACTCGGTTAATTCCGAAATAACCGTGTTTTGTAGACCAGGCCTTAGTCCTCTGAAGCAACCAGCCCCTAAAGGGTTAAGATTACAAAGAGACCAAAATGTCAAGATGTAATTTATTACAATTTAGTTAAAAAACTATAGTCTCTTGACACTTCTTCTAGTTAAACATAATTATCTAATTTTCTCCTTCATGCAGGTTGATGGCATCCTGAAAACTGTGCTACGGGATGAAATAATTGCTTGGCACAAGAAAACACAAGAGGATACTTCCTCTCCACTCTCAGCAGCCGGGCAACCTGAAAACATGGACAGTCAGCAGCTGGTTTCACTAGTTCAAAAAGCTGTTACTGCTATCATGACTCGACTACATAATCTTGCTCAGTTTGAAGGAGGAGAAAGCAAAGTCAACACTCTTGTAGCAGCTGCAAATAGCTTGGATAATCTCTGTCGTATGGATCCTGCCTGGCACCCTTGGCTGTAACTTGAAATTTAGATCTCTCTTTTGCTGCTCTTGTGTTGTGAGCCATGTATCCTGGTAAGAAGAAAATGTGAAGAATTCATTTCAAACCATGGCTTACCCGTCACTGCCTTTTTCATCAGTCTTCATTTTAATCATGTTTACAGAAATACTACAATTTTAGTGTTTTAAGTTAATTTCATGACAGCGGTATTTCATGTACAAAGAAATGTGCTGATTTATTATTCAAAGACAACTTCCACAAATAGCTTAAAACGAGGGGGCGAGACTTAAAATGTGTACAGACGAATTTGATAACAAGTGCTGTAATACTGGCACTGTTAGATTTTTAGTAATGGCATATCCTAAATCTGCAGCATGTAAACTTTTTATACACTTTAAGAAACCAGTATTCCCAGATCTTTGATTTTACTTGGTGAAATTTTACTAAATTTTCCTTCATTATACTACTATGAAGGGACATGTGAACTGTTTAAATACTATCCGTTTTAATCCTTTCAGAAATTTACATCAGCTAAGTTGGTTTGTACAGAGATTTTTGTAACAAAAATGTATAGCAATGACTTTTTTTGGTTAGGCACTCAGAAAAATGATGAAAAATTTGCTGGCTTTTCTTGGAGCCCAAGTTATGTACAGTGAAAGTGTAAGCAATTTTGGATATTTAGTTAAATGTTTGACTATGTATAAAAGGAAGTTTATAAAGAGGAGGGGAAAGTCATCCATTGATACATGTATGTGATGTAAATGGTATAAAGAAAAGCAAAAGGAGCTATAAAATGAACCAGTCTGATACTTTTGATTAGACTTCTATAGATACTGTAGCTTCCTCAGAAAGAACCTGTTTCAATTTCTTCGTAATTTCAAAAACATCAGTTTAATGTTTTATTTGAGTCTTTCTGTTCTGTTAGCATTTTTATAAACCTGCAGTGTTGAGAATGTTATGCTTAAATTTGTACAGGGTGATTTTTCAAAATAAATATTTTGTAAAATGGTTCTATGGTACTTATGTCAATGTAGTGTATTTTTAGGGAAAAGGAAAATGAAATAAGTGGAAAAGGACCCACATCATGGGTAATACTATAAATGAAGTAAAAATTGCCTGCATCTGAACATAGGTAATTGTATTATTGGGAGTTGTATATAACTAGTTCTTGTTTGAGTGATTGTATTGTATTCCACTGAGTATTATGCACCAAGAGCCAGAGCTTTTCAAAGTAGCATTGCTCGGCAGTCCACACGTGTCATTGTACAGTAGAACACTAGAGTTACGAACTGACCAGTCAACCACACACCACATTTGGAACCGAAAGTACACAATCAGGCAGGAGCAGAGACAGCCTCCCCACCCCAAAAAAAAAGCAAGTGCAGTACAGTGTAAAACGTAAACTGCTAAATAAAATAAAGGGAAAGCAACATTTTTCTTCCTAGGGCAATGGCGATGTACACGTCATACCCTTCGCCTGCTTGCACCTTTGCTGTCTACAGCTATGACTGCAAAGAGTCTGTTGTCCTATGCATCAATCCATGGGCACCATACTCAACGTTCCATTGGAGGTTCTCTCTCCTCTTTGGTGGTGGACAGACCCACTACAAATCTGCTCTGGGATGCCCTTCCTCCCATCCTTACCGACCATTATAGTCATAACAGATGCATCACTCAGGCTAGGGCACGCACACTGGAGATCACATGACATAAGGCACCTGGACCATGTGAGAGACCAGGATGCACATAAACATACTCTAACTTCTGACAATATGCAAACCATGCCACTTGTTTTTACCGGTTATCCGCTATCGTCACGTCCTCGTCATGTTATATACCACCACCGCCACCACATTATACTATATAAACAAGGGGGCACAAGGTACAGTGCTGTGTATGGAGGTGATTCGCCTCTGGGAATGGTGCATCGCACAATGTTTTGTCAGCAACCTACCTGCCCGACACCCAGAATGTGATCGCAGATTCAACAAGGAACTTTGCAACTGACCACAAATGGGAGTTGCACAGCACGATAATCACAGACATCTTTTGTTACTGGGGTACATGAATCAGAGACCTTTCTGCATCACACATCAACACCAGGTGCACCCAATATTGCTTCAGAGGAGGACTCTGTCCACTTACTGGGTGATGTGCTGGTCGTTGATTGGGCGAACTACACCTCTCCTCCCCCCACACACGCATTCCTACTCTATCCTCCACAAACTCCAGCAGGTCGCTCTGTTCTGGCCTCGCCAATTCTGTTTCCTCTTCTCTGCATGTCAAAACAACCTAGAAATGTCTGGAGCAGGAGTGGAGAACTGCTGACACAACGCAACGGCAGACTTAGCATCCATGGATCTGGATGACTACTCCTGATGCATGGTTTGGATGGATACCTCCATTAGTATGAGAATGCTCATTGGCAGTGCAAGATGTCCTCTCCAGTAGCCAAAAGGACTCCACATTGTGATTCTGTCAGGCTAAATGGGCACGCTTCACCTCCTGGGCCCAACAGCAAGGTCTTGCCTCTGAAGCTGTGGGCATCCCCATGCTCTTAGATTATTTCCTCTATCTGAAAACCTCGAAACTCACTCTCAGCTCCGTCAGACTGCGTGCAGCTGCAATTAGTGATTTCAGTTCTACAGTGGAAGGGCATTTGATTTTTACCCACCCCTTGACCACCCGATTCTGAAAGCTGTAAATATCTGCCCATTCAGCCTATCACTCCCCAATGGGATCTTAATCTAGGCCTTACCTCTTTAATGAACTTTCCCTTTGAATTGCTGGCCTCCTGTCCTCTCTCTCACCTCTCCATGAAGGTCGCTTTCCTTGTTGCCATTATCTCAGTGAGGAGGGTTGGTGAGCTGGGAGTCATGATGGCAACCCCCCTTTCACCACATTCCATAAGGATAAGGTCTCTTTGAAACTGCATCCCATGTTTCTGCCAAATGTGGTCTCCCAATTCCACCTCAGCCAACCCAAGCATCTGTACCTTCTTTCCAAAATCACATGCCTCAGACAAGGAATGGTGGCATCATTCCTTCAATGTGCGTAGGGCCCTGGTTTTTTACCTGTAAAGGACAAAGCCTTCCAGAAGTCTCCCAGGCTATTTGTCCACAAAGCCGAGAGAATTAAAGGACAGGCCATTTCCACCCAGATAATCTCTAAGTGGATCTTAGGGTGCATTGTGAACTGCCATCACTTGTCAGGGCACTCCCCACCAGATGGGATATGAATCCATTCCACGAGAGCGAAAGCATCAACCACAGCCATGCTCAACGACATGCCCATTGTGGACATATGTAATGCAGCCACATGGAGTTTGGTGCACACCTTTTCCCCTCACTAAGCTCTGGTACATGACTCTGCGATGGGCATCTCATTTGGTGCAGCGGTGTTTTGTTCTATGGTTCCGCCATCGTCCTCACACCCTCCTCCTATCTAGGTACTGCTTGTCAGTCACCCTCAGTGGAATACAATAGGGACCATCATTCAAAGAAGAAGAGGAGGTTACTTACCTGTAACTGGATGTTCTTTGAGATGTGTAGTCCCTATCTGTATTCCAATCTCACCCTCCTTCCCCTCTGCTGATGGCTCTGTAAGTTTGTGGTAGAGAAGGAACTTCAGACACAGTCGGTCCGCCCCACCCTTTATTGCCTCCAGCCAAACCACAAGGCAATACAAGGGTACATGCGCAGACCGTCGAGCGATACTACTTTGAAAAGCTCCAACTCTGACTGCATGCACATAACCCTCAGTGGAATACAGATAGCAACCATACATCTCGAAGAACCTCCAGTTACAGGTAAGTAACTTCCTCTTATTTACTCCTGAAATTGTTGAGCTGTGTATTGGACTTGCAAATAGTAAATGTATTCATGGGAAAAAAACACCTTGTAAGTATGTAGATAGTCCTTGCCAGCTTGGGGATCAACTAATTTGTTAGCCATCTGTCTCCCAAAATATGGTTTTAAATGAGACTTGAACCATTTCATGTTAACTATAAAATTAACTTTTGAGTGATTGTTTCATAGGTCAAGATTATAGCTGAAGATGACTTGTGGCAGGGGATTTACAGTTCTCAGACTAATTTCTAGTCAGTTTTCCTGAAAAGTCATAATGATGCCATCCTGGTGCACTGCAGTACTCATTCCGATGCTGCATATTTGGGGAACTTGTGTTCAAATGCAACCCCTGGCTCTGATGTTTGTGCACACCTTCCTCATGTGTTGCAATCCTGGCTTTTACAGTTGATTTTAGGGGCAGTAGCAAGCAAAATTATCTTTCCTCACTCTTCCTTTTGCCGAAGGGCTTCAAATTTCAGAGACTTAATTCCATGAATGGGAGCACCCACTGAAATCCTCTTCTTTGTTTTGTTCCTCCCCTCCCTGATTGTCATGGCAAAGTGTGTCAAATGGAGCAAGCTGAAGCAGAAGAGCTTCTTCATCTGTGTGCGGAGACACTTTCAGCAGCAGCAGCAGCAGAAAGTGTCAGTTATTCTTACTCTGAGTTACTCTGAGCCCACAGATCCTTACTCAGCCAAGGGGAGGGTGTTAGAATTCAGATGCCTTGTTGGGGCCTCTGCATCTCCAGACACTTCTCCATTGACACTTCTGCAGGGGGTAAGTTGGCCCTCTTCAGCTGTTGGTCTGGCTTGCTGAGTCCTAGCCTCACCAAAGATTTCAGACTCAAGTCCAAAATACTCCATGAATCTCCTTGTCCAATCCACCTCAAAGGAGAAAATCACCAAGTCTTTAATTGAGTAAATGTGCAAGGAATCCAGCATCTTCTGGACTGTTCTTCCCAAGAGGAAGATCCCAAATCTCTTAGGCTATATCTACACTGGTGAACATTCTCAGGTTCTGGACCGTATACCTGCTTATGCATGCTCTCCATACCCACACCAAGTGTCCACATATCCTGTGCTGGACACAAGTACAGGGAGTCCTCGGACTTATGACACCCAAATTATGTCGGACGCCACTTACGACACTTTTCGATTGACTGCTCATTTCGCCCCTACAATGCTTGTTTCGCCCTTACGACACTTGCTTGAAGTCACTTCCTGGTTGTGTTATAGTGGTATGGAGCTGGAAGGGGTCGCTTCTGATTGGCTTCGAGGCAGTAGGATAGCTTGTTGCCGGGTAGGGTTGCTGCTTGCTTTTGATTGGCTGAGCCCAGGGCTGGGAGCCAATCAGAAAGCTGGCACAGTGATTGGCTGAGGTTCAGCATGCGTGCTGTTCTCCCTGGCTTTCTGAGCCTGTGTTGCAGGCATTCAGAGCAGCATATGTGAGTTTATATGTTTATTTGAATGCTGTTTACAAAATACAGTGTACAGTAAATACGTTGATGTTGCAACATTAGTCATCTATAACTCACTTAGTACAAAGAAAAGGAGGACTTGTGGCACCTTAGAGGTGAACAAGTTTATTTGCGCATAAGCTTTCGTGAGCTACAGCTCACTTCATAGGATGCATTCAGTGGAAAATGCAGTATATAAACAGAGAACATGAAACAATGGGTGTTACCATACACACTGTAAGGAGAGCGATCAGGTAAGGTGAGCTATTACCAGCAGGAGAGCGGGGGCTGGGTCGGGGGGGAGAAACCTTTTGTCGTGATAATCAAGGTGGGCCATTTTCAGCAGTTGACAAGAACGTCTGAGGAACAGCGGGGCGGGGCGGGAATAAACTTGGGGAAATAGTTGTACTTTGTGTAATGACCCATCCACTCCCAGTCTTTATTCAAGCCTAAGTTAATTGTATCCAGTTTGCAAATTAATTCCAATTCAGCAGTCTCTCGCTGGAGTCTGTTTTTTGAAGTTTTTTTGTTGAAGAATTGCCACTTTTAGGTCTGTAATCGAGTGACCAAAGAGATTGAAGTGTTCTCTGACTGGTTTTTGAATGTTATAATTCTTGATGTTTGATTTGTGTCCATTTATTCTTTTACTTAGAGACTTTCCAGTTTGGCCAATGTACATGGCAGAGGGGCATTGCTGGCACATGATGGCACATATCACATCTGTAGATGTGCAGGTGAACAAGCCTCTGATAGTGTGGCTGATGTGATTAGGCCCTATGATGGTGTCCCCTGAATAGATATGTCCACATATCTATTCAGGGGACACCATCATAGGGCCTAATCACATCAGCCACAATTAACTTAGGCTTGAATAAAGACTGGGAGTGGATGGGTCATTACACCAAGTACAACTATTTCCCCAAGTTTATTCTCCCCCCCCCCCTCGCTGTTCCTCAGACGTTCTTGTCAACTGCTGGAAATGGCCCACCTTGATTATCACTACAAAAGGTTCCCCCCGCCCGCTCTCCTGCTGGTAATAGCTCACCTTACCTGATCACTCTTGTTACAGTGTGTATGGTAACATACAGTGTGTATGGCTATTATTTCATGTTCTCTGTGTATATAAATCTCCCCACTGTATTTTCCACTGAATGCATCCGATGAAGTGAGCTGTAGTTCACGAAAGCTTATGCTCAAATAAATTTGTTAGTCTCTAAGGTGCCACAAGTCCTCCTTTTCTTTTTGCGGATACAGACTAACACGGCTGCTACTCTGAAACCTGTAATTTAGTACAGAAATCTGGGTTATTAGGGTGAAAATAGTGTATCAAGCCTTGGTTCAGGAACCAAACCCCCCTTCATACCATTGATTCGTATGGGAAAAGTGGTTTCCACTTGCCTTTCAACATTTCAATGCAATTCTGAGGAACAAATTGTGTCAGAAGTCCGAGGACTCCCTGTATGGTGCTGTGTAAATGTGTATACCTGCGTCCATGCTGCCTCTGTTACTCAACGTTAGCGTACCGTTTTAGGGGCAGTATCTCAGAGTTCTGTGCAGAGAAGGAGATGCTCTAGGAACCGCTTTACTGTGTGTTGTTGGTACTGACCCCACCGCTTTCATGTATTTGGCTATGCAGTCCCTGATCACATCTCTCCTCACTGTTATTTGCTGCCAAACTGGGTGGAAGACATAGAAGCAATGGGATGACAATATGGTTCTACTCCAGCTCGGTATTGTGGGACAAATGGATTAGGTGATTGGTGAGATGCTGGATGGAATTTGGGTAGAACTTTCTGACATATTGAAGATGGCTGACCTTGAGGGTGAATGGCAGTTCATTCAACTCACATGGTACATGTGATGAATGCCAGTATTGCCATGGATGGACCGTCACTTCTGGTGCAGGAGAACCAGCACGGTATGGTGGGAATGCATCTTTCTGGAACTCTGGAATGAGCAACAGTGGCTGCAGAGCTTCTGAATGCGGAAACAGACCTTCATGGAGCTGTGTGAAGAGCTTGCTCCAAACCTCCAGTGCCAGAGCACTCAATTCAGACCAGCCATATTGGTCCAGAAGTGAGTGACTATTGCTGTTTGGAAGCTGGCACCCCAGATAGCTATAGGTCCATAGCAAACCACTTTGGGGTTGGAAAGTCCACTTGGAGGCACTGATTGTGCAGCTGTGCAAGGCAGTTAACTATCTATAAGAAAAGTTCCAGACTTGAGAGGAGGGGGTTTCCAGGCTGTACAGGGGCCATCGTATCCCACTACAAGGGGCAAGTGAGTGTGTGAACCAAAAGGTTACTTACTGTTCACTTGTTCGGCTAGCCTCAGTGGACCACAGAGGCAGATTCATGAATACCAATGTGGGAAACAAATTGGAAAGGTTCATAATGTCAGGGTGCTGAGGAGATCAGGATTGTACTTGAAGAGGAAAGTAAAGATTTTATTCCCCAGAAATGATAATGTTCTGTATGATCTGTCTGTGATATCCGTTATTTTGAGACCCCACATACCTACTCCCAAGTTGGTTCATGAAACTATACCCCAATGTCAATGACTCTGGAAAAAGGGAATTTAGTTACAAGCTCACTAGCTGCAGAATGATCGTGGAGTGAGTGTTCGGTCGACTGAAACCTCATTGGCACTCCCTGTGCACCCATCTAGATGCCAGTGTGGCTGACATTGTATAATCGTTGCCTGTTATGAGCTCCTTCCCATTTGTGTGAGTAATGGGGAGAGCGTCTGTCCCAAGTGGGCTCAAGACATGTCTGGTTGACAAATTTTGCACAGTCAGCCAGCTCCCACCCGGTTCACAGTTCCTGGTTTACAGCGAGTGTGGAAAAGCAGGGATGTCATTTATCTGCCTGTGCTGTGGGACACCTTCACAGCCCGTACAGCTGCTGGAAAATCACATACTCATGGTTTTGTTTCCCTGTAGATGAAGATCATTAGCCATTCATTCCAGTGAAAATTCTCACATTAAAGACCTTTATAACAGGGCACCTCCACTGGGTTAAAACCTTAGCGTTCGGTTTGTGCGGTGGAGGGTGGCAGTTGAGTTGTAATGCAATCATTGTGCAATGCTTTTGTCTTCTCTAGTCACAGCTGTTTACAAACCTGTGTTATTGGGAGCACTCCTCAGTCTTAATGCCCTGATAATATTTGCTTGGGGGAAAGGGGGTGCGCAAATTCTTTTCTCAAACTATTCCTTGCCTGCAGTGCTAACTGTACTTAGCAGCTGTTATGGAGCAGTAATTGCTTCTAAGATTGAAACCGGGCAGGGTTTGGGGGCATGGGTGGGAGAGAGACCATTGAATTACTGGCCAATGCCTCTTTCATTACTTGAATTACTTACTTACTTACTTGAGTTGTGTTCCGATTTTCTGCATGTGAACTTAGCTGTAACAACATTTATCTACCTATTTTCTGTGCAGTAGCTTTCTGCTGCATTGAGAACTAGGACTGCTTTCTGTATGCACAAAGCACTAACTTTCCCCATCCCTCCCATGTATTCTTGGGACTTCAGATATTTCTGAGGCTGGGGGAAGGAGGGGAACAGACAGAAATGACGGCACCACACGGTTACAACATTCCATTTCTTGTGCTGTGAATCACCCAATCCCAAACCTGAAAACATCTTGTGTCCCTCATGCTTAGCAAAGGGGGTCCATGCACAAGGCAAGGAAGCTATAACATTTATTAAAAGTACTATAGGAAATATGTAATAAAAATGTTTAAAAAGAAATTTAAAACATAACAGGTCTGAATCTGAATAATTGCCAAATGTTAATATCTTTGTAGCCATATCCTTGACCCTTCCCTACCAGTGGGGGAACAGCAGGGGAAAATTGTTCTTGGGGAGATCTCCTGCATGGGATTTTGGAAGGCAAGCACTTAGTGGGGTTCAGCGACTCCTGCAGGCTGATCATTCTCCTCCTGGATGCAAAGGCGGGGCCCTGTGCTAGGGGTTTCAAATACTGGTGGAGGATGTGGTCCTGGGAGTCTCGCAGGTTCCACGTTCTCCCGGTCACCCGATTGTGTTTTGATTCTCCGGCTCAGCAGCACCCTGGGTGGCATCTGGAGGAGGATGGTAGTTCATAGACAGGTGCAGCAGCCACCTAGGTAAACCTGTTGCTATCCAGTCAAAATAAGGGCAAGGCTGCTATTCACTAGGGAAGCTGATCAAAGATAATAAGGAACAGTTGCTTTTGGATCAGAGAAGGCTAAATCGGCTTCTGTGTGTGTTTCTCCTCTGCTACTAGGACGAGTGCATCAGCAGATTTTAAAAGGGGGAATCTATGTCACACTAAATTAGCCAAGAAGGCCATGGTTTTCAGACGTAGCAGAACTGTTGCTCGTGTCTCTACTCCATCTTCTGAGCAGGCAGGAGAGTTTGTCTGAGTGTGTATTCCTTCATCCCAATCTAAACTGCTTGAACCTGGCATCTTGAATATTGAGCAGCAAGTCCAAAACAAGATGGAGACTATTCTAGTATTTTGTAAGGCTTCTGCATGCTCAGCCTATGTAAGAGTTTCTTACTGGGGTGGGGTTAAGATAGAAATATGAACTCTAGGAAACTAGGCATTCAGTTTTAATTTCCTTCCAAAGTGGCCTTGGTCTGTACCTCCTACCATTTGCATCTTGGTTTACTAAGACCACCTTATCTATCCAAATTAGGTTAGGTTTAGCTGCCCATAGTGTTTACGGACTCTTGTGACCTGTCCAATTGAACTGATGACGCACAATTCCCTATGGGCCCCCTCACTTCTGAAGTTCCACAAGGATCCATTCTCTCTGTTTCTCCTCGCTATGTACATGTACATCCACTAGGGTCAGGCAACACGGACTCAAGTGCCAGCAATATGCAGATGATAACTCTAGCTCTTCTTCACTGCAGGCAACCACACCACTACCACCAAGATGGCCCAATGCTTGGAAGAGATCATCTCATGGATGAAGAACAGCTGGCTAACAGCAAACCTGAGCAAGTTTAATGTAATGCTGGTGGGCAGAGGGAAGCATTCTGAAGAGGTCACAGCCACGATGCAGTTTTCTTTTGGTTGAAGGTACATACCCACAAATGGACAGTTAGAGTCAAGGAGTACTTTTGCATTCCTCACTACTGCTAAGTCCCACATAGCAGTATCCATGAGTAACATCTCTTATCTTTGGTATCTTCCTATCCTGGAAACCTAGCTTTAGTTATCCATGGTTTTGTCATCTCTCAGCTGGAGCACAGCAATGTAATGTGCATGGGCATGAAGCCTTCACCTCTTAGGGAACTCTAGCTAGTACACAATGCTGCAGTACATCTCTTCAGCAATCCACGCTCCTGTGTGCACATCACACCTGTCCTCCACTCTGTACATTGACTTCCCATAGAATATCAAACCAAGTTCAAGGTCTCGGTCCTTATTGTCAAGATGGTCCAGGGCCTGGGCCCAGGATATCTAAAAGACCACCTGAAGACCACAGTAAAGACCATGGTTAAGAACTTTGCTGCTCTGGCACAATGGAAAACTCTACAATAATTGCAAGTTGCTACAATTGGTGCAGGAGAAAGAACTTTCTCAGGGAGCTGGCCCAAGACTGGGGAATGAAATAAAGAGCATCACAAATCTTATCACCTTCTGCTCCAAGTGCCAGGCTCATTTCTTTGCCTTCTCTAACACAAACACATAGCAACATGTATATTTTTTTAAAAAAAATCCCTGTCAGAACAAGACACTGCATATGCTTCTTGTCCTAGGGAGATGAGAGAAGAAACGTGTGACAGATGCTAGTCATGTTGCTTAATGCACTAGTGGGAGGTGCTCAGGTACTACTGAGATGAGCCTGGTATAAGAACCTTTATAGAATAGAAAGTATCATTTTGATGAAGATGCTGCTTTGTCAAAATCATGCCAGCAAGTGAAATTTCTCTTCTTATAAAACCCAAGCCTTCCTGTATTTTCTATGATTTCCGTCATACTCCAGTCATTCATAACTAAGATTAGTTATGAATACCTAACAGGAAATTGCTTCCTTTTACCCAGGACTTCAGCATCTGAAAGAGAATATGGTATATGCTACATATGAGCAGAGCAATAAAAATGTATCTTAATAGATATGACCAATTCAGGAAAACATCTTTTTCTTACTCATTTGTTTGTCTCAATGTATCTGCCTCAGGGAGAGATCATTCCTAGAAAGGAACTAATCAGATAACCTATATTTCATTCAGAATAAAACAGAATGAATGACAGGAAAGTGGAGGTAAAACATTTCTACAGGCACATACCGGCAAACTTGCGATAAAAGGGGGAAGCTGTCTGGCCTGATTCTGACTCTCCCAAGGGCCATGACTGAACTTCCATACAGGCATCTTACTACAGGAACCTTAGAAGGACGTTCCAGGAGAGGACCCAGGTGCCTTTTTATATTTTCATACAGCCTGTGACACAGCTACGGTATGTTGTGGTGCTGTCTGGAGAGGAAGGTGACCTGTCTACACCAGTATGGTCACCGCTGTTGCAAAATCGTGGTAAACCTTGTACAAAGTATGCCTTGCAAGGTATCATTTGAACAGTTGCAATCTGCTGAGTATTATTATATTGTTATAATGTGTGTAACGCCATTGTGGGTGGAGTTATGAAATTTTGCTATATGTTTGTAATGTCAACATGTTGTGAGACTGAGAAACACCCACAGGTTAGCGTCTCAGAAATAACAAAGGAGCTGTGAACAAGGGCCTCTCCATGTCATCTGCGAAGACACTGCAAAGGACACGTGCATAAAAGGTGTGAACTAGAATTTGCAATTCATATGAAGAACTGATGGTGAAGCATGTATGCTGTCAAGGTTCCTTCCCCACTCTGAACTCTAGGGTACAGATGTGGGACCTGCATGAAAACCCCCTAAGCTTATTTTTACCAGCTTAGGTTAAAACTTCCCCAAAGTACAAACTATTTTACCTTTTGCCCTTAGACTTTATTGTTGCCACCATCAAGCGTCTAACAAATATATAACAGGGAAAGAGCCCGCTTGGAAACTTCTTTCCCCCCAAAATCCTCCCCAAACCCTACACCCCCTTTCCTGGGGAAGACTTGATAAAAATCCTCACCAGTTTGCATAGGTGAACACAGACCCAAACCCTTGGATCTTAAGAACAATGAAAAAGCAATCAGGTTCTTAGAAGAAGAATTTTAATTGAAGAAAAAAATAAAAGTATCACCTCTGTGCAATCAGGATGGTAAATACCTTACAGGGTAATCAGATTCAAAACATAGAGAACCCCTCTAGGCAAAACCTTAAGTTACAAAAAAGACACAAAAACAGGAATATACATTCCATTCAGCACAGCTTATTTTATCAGCCATTTAAACAAAACAGAATCTAACGCATATCTAGCTAGATTACTTACTAAGTTCTAAGACTCCATTCCTTTTCTGTTCCCAGTCAAAGCATCACACAGACAGAGAGAACCTTTGTTTCTCCCCCCACTCCAGCTTTGAAAGTATCTTGTCTCCTCATTGGTCATTTTGGTCAGGTGCCAGCGAGGTTATCCTAGCTTCTTAACCCTTTATAGGTGAAAGGGTTTTTTTCCTCTGGCCAGGAGGGATTTTAAAGGTGTTTACCCTTCCCTTTATATTTATGATATATGCCATGGAATTGCTTGACCCCATGACACAGCAAGAATTCTTCCAGCAAAAAAGGGTCAAGATATAAAAAAGGAGACCAAAGGCCCCTGACTATCTCTTTCCTACCCCATCTCTGGACTGGTGAATTCTAAGAGGGGAAGTTTTGAACAAAAGGACTGAGGTCCCCAAAACTATTTAGGCAACCTAGAGAGACTCCTAGAAAACTAGCAGAGTGGACATCCTTGTGATCATTTTGGACTACATACTCTAATTCACCTGTAATGTATTTTGTCTGCTTTTAACCTTGCTGTAACTCTCATTATTTTTTCTTAATTGATAAATCTTTAGGTTTAGTTTACTAAATGATTGGCTACAGCATTGTATTTGGTGAAATCTGGAATATATTTTGACCTAGGGAAAGTGACAGGCCTTTTGGGGCTGGAAGTATCCTAATGTGTGATGAATTCTGGTTTTAATAACCTTCCATCAAAAAGTCCAGTTTGTCCGGATGGCAAAGAGAAGCTGGGGAGCCTAAGGGTGAACGTGATTCCCTGGTAAGGCTACTGCAGTTATTCAGGAATGCACTTTTGTTACTGGTTTGATGAAATCTAATTGTAGAATATACCACCAGGTTGGGATGTCTGCCCTTTTTCTGACAGTCTGACTTGAGTTGGGCACTCCTAGCTGTGAGCTACTCCAGGCACCATGACGTACGTATACACAGATTATTTATGCTCCTGAAAGGAAATATTTTTTGGGGTGGGGAAAAGGGAGAGGCATTTCAGAGATATTCCTGGGAGTCAGAATGTGAGCAGATTAAGTGCTTAGATTTTTTTTTCATGCTTTTGTAACATGAGTTTCCACCATTGTGAGTGGTGTATACCCAGTCATGAGCTGCCAAAATCTTAACGGGTTCCCTCCTCACCCCATGAGGGGGTCGTTGCCCACCCCTGTCCCCCCGGGACTCCTGCCCCATCCAACCCCCCAGTGTTCCTTGATGCCCCCCCTGACCCCTGCCCCATCCATCTGCTTCCCCTGTCCCCTGACTGCCCCCAGAACTGGGAGGTGGGTCTTGTAGGCCATCATAGTGGGTGCCCATCCCACCCCTAAGAGCCAGAGGTACCTGCCGGGGGGTGAGGTGGGGAGTCCCAGAGGTGCTTACCTGGGGCAGCTCCCAGGAAGCATCCAGCAGGTCCCTCTGGTTCCTAGGGACGGGGGAGCGTAGCTGGGGGGGAGCGACCGCTCCCCCACTGGTCACATCAAAAGTGGCGCCTTAGGTGCTGACTCCCTGGGTGCTCTGGGGCTGGAGCACCCACGGGGAAAATTGGTGGGTGCAGAGCACCCACTGGCAGCTCCCCACCCTGCGCCTGGCCCCAGATCACCTCCGCTCCGCCTCCTCCCCTGAAAGCACCGCCCCACTCTGCTTCTCCGCGCCCCCCTCCCCCCCCTCCTCGCGGCCCCCCATCCCAGCTCACCTGCGCATCCCTGGGCCTGAGCGGGAAGCTGTGGCCTGCTTCTCAGCCTGCCCTGGCTTCCTACTCGAATCAGCTGTTCGGCGGGAAGCCGGGGGCGGGGGGAGGGGGAAGAGAAGCAGGCGGCGGCTTCATACTCAGGCCAAGGGTGGCGGAGGTGGGGTGGGGCGGGGAGCTGCCGGTGGGTGCTCTGCACCCACCAAATTTTCCCCTTGGGTGCTCCAGGGCTGAAGCACCCGTGGAGGTGGTGCCTAAGGTGCCACTTTTGGCCGGTTAAATTTAGAATCCCTTTCAGAACTGGTTGGACCTCATGGAACAACCGGTTCCAAAAGGACTTCTAAATTTAACAACCGGTTCTAGCGAACCGGTGCGAACCGGCTCCAGCTCACCACTGTGTATACCATTTTCACTAGTGCTGGCCCCAAAGCAGTAAATTAAAAAAATTCTGTCACAATTGATGTGCATTTTATAAATGACTGTTCCTGAGGGAGAGATTCTTAAGCCGGAAGTCTTTTTCTATCTTGTGTGATCAGTAATTGTCTTAGCAGGTAACTTTATGTATGGCATTGTACAATAAATGAAGTTCCTGATTATCATTAAGAACAAGTTACATGATTGTCTATTATCAGTGCATCTCATTTTCCATGATTGTAGTTAGAGGTTATCTGTGCAGCTATGCTTGAGATATCTATAAGCAATGCTCATGCTGCTGAGCAGATACTTAGAAGTCAAATACATCAACTGTAGATAATCTCTGAAGGCATGTTACTGCCTTTAAAGTTTCTTCTCTGATAAATCACACCTGCATCATTATATCTGTCTATATCTATTGTGACAAAGTTCCTCCTCTACCTTGGTGGGTCTTGCGCTTATTGGCGGATTAGCTCACCTTGGAGCTTCACGGCAGCCCTCAGCTTGGCTGTTTTTCTGAACCCACAGTCCAGGTCGACTCCTCCTGTGTCTGACCAGGAATTGGGAGGATTTGGAGGGAACCCGGGCCCGCCCTCTACTCCGGGTTCCAGCCCAGGGTGCCTCCTGGAACAGCGGTGCGACAGCTACAACTCCCTGGGCTACTTCCCCATGGCCTCCTCCCAACACCTTCTATATCCTCACCACCTTCCTTCCTCTTGGTGTCTGATAATGCTCGTCCACCTCAGTCCTCCAACAGTCCGCGTTCTTACTTTCAGCTCCTAGTGCCTCTTGCTCCCAGCTCCTCACGTGCACACCACAAACTGAAGTTAGCTCCTGATTAGCCTGCCCTGATTAGCCTGCCTTAATTGATTCTAGCAGCTTCTTGATTGGAACACCTGCAGCCAATCAGCCTGTCTGTCTTAATTGTCTCCAGAAGGTTCCTGATTGTTCTGGAACCTTCCCTGTTACCTTACCCAGGGAAAAGGGATCTACTTAGCTTGGGGCTAATATATCTGCCTTCTATTACTCTCCTATAGCCATCTGGCCTGACCCTGTCACACTATATAGAGATCAATAAAATAAAATGATGCACGTGATACAGTGTTTTGCTTGTGTCTTTACACAATTTGAGCTGCAATTAAGCCATTTATTACTCTAACCTACTTTGAAAGTAGATGATCAGAGTTAATTTGCTTAAGTAAATTATACTCCAAAATGAAATCATTTGCCATTAGTTGGTTGTTTCTATCCACCCTCCAAACCTATTATGTTGTTTTCCTCCCCTGTAATTGGGCTGTCTGTGAATTGTCAGATACAAAGAGAAAGAGATTAGTTATTATTGGAAGAAGACTCAAAGCATCTCAGCAGCAGACAAGAAAAGCTCTGTTTTGTAATGGCAGTGGAATACAGTTTCTTTTAGAACTGTGACCTGTTTCAAATGTGATGCTTAAAAGGTTCTTTTATGGTGTAGGAACCTATTCAGACAGCAAAATCCCAGTATGAAAAATGTTACTTACACTTTCACAAATGGTATTTAAATTAGGTCAATAAGGGTGCATTTTGAAAGAGCACTCGTAAAGCCATGCTACATGTGATTGATTATTATTCACTCAGTGTGCCATATACATGTGCAAGATTTTCAGCAAACAGCCAGGGTAAAATGGTAGCTGGCCCTGTGAGAGTACTTTGAAAATAAGGTGAAATCCCAAAAACTAGGCATTTCATTCACTGTAAATCAGTGTAGCATTTATCTGGAGATTTTAAGAAATGATGGGGGGATAAATCTTGCCAGCATACCAACTGCATTGCATTCTTCCTTCACTTCTGTATCTTTGTTCCAAACATGATCAACCAGAGGGGACTAAAGAAATCTTTAATATATGTCTACTTCCAGTTATGCCTTGGGGAGCAACATCTACATATACATTCTAACATATTTCTTCAGACATAAGATCTTGGGTTCTGATTAGAGCAGCTCTCATAAACTATGCACTTTTAAGATGTTGGCTTGGAAGTCCACCAAAGGAAATTCGGAAGTCCACCAAGGGAAATTTGGGTGCTGCCGAGAGTAACATTGGTTATTCAGTAGGTGTCACTCTTCCCTCTGAGGGTACATCTACACTGCAGTTGGGAGGTGTGATTGCAGTATGTGTAGGTGCCACCAATCTAGTTTTGATCAAACTAGCTTCCTAAAAATAGTCAGTGAAGCCAGGGCAGCATGGGCTACCCTCCTGAATACATACCCAGGATCTTGTACTCAGGCTGTGGCTTCACCACTACTTTTAGTGGGCAAGCCTGATCAAAGCTAGGTGGGGTACGTCTACATGTACTGCAATCACATCTCTCAGTTGCGTGAAGTGTGCTGCTGGAAATTCCATTTTTTGAATTAGATATAAAATTTTCTCCTGACCTTGTATAGCCCTGGAAGAGCGCATCATACTGTTTGTAAAAGTTGTGGTCATGGTTAAACTCCAGTTGCATCATTACATTCTTCCTTGCTAAATTCTACTGTTTCATTTGGTATTGTCTTCCATTCTTGTTGTTAAGAGCTGTGCTGTGTTGCCGGGCCCTGTCAAACAGCTGCTCTGCTGCTGCATATCCAAGTTAGAAGTGATCACTAGTATACGTGTCCCGTCCTGTATTCCTGCAATGTAGTCATTTGGCTTTATAAGTGCCTCTGGGCAGAGACTCTATTTCTTGTCGTGTTCAACAACGTGAACATCTTTAGCACTTTGTGCAAATACATAACTTGCTTCTTAATCCATGTCAGCGGGATACCTCTGTTTCATCCAGCATTAGGAAATCAGATGTCAGAGCCTCTTTTTTCCACCCATCTAATTTTTGTGTTCTTAAATGTGATGTGGATTTGTTTGTTTGTTTGTTTGTTTGTTTTTAGAGGTGAAATTTGCTGTGGCTTTTAGAATTGGTGAGCTCCAAGCTTTAATGGCCAGGCCTCACTCACTGGCTGATGTTCTTTTTTTAAAATGGTTTAAAAGATATAAGTTTTATCCAGAGTCACTAAGCTGTTGTCAGAATTCCGCCTTGATCAATCAGTCATGGCTAACCCTCATTCCAGCCACAATAAGCCATTCTTCACAAGTTATATTAAGGAAGGTCTCTCAGTCTGTTATCTGGAAAGGACAGAGACCTTTGCAGGCTCTTCATTTCTCTTGATGCTAACACATTAATTATTGCCTCCATCCATTTTCCAGTGTTATTTGTGAGATGTTGCCATTAAAGAATGAAATCCGCTTATTCAGCAAGAGTTCTGTAGCAGTTCAAAAAGCCACTTTAGAGTGGGTCAGACATGTGCTTAAGCATCATATGCAGCAATACACAGTTGCATAGAGCTTTTAATTGAGGACTGGCTGTGTCATGAATGTGGTAAGCCTCTGTCGGTGTATATAATAATAACTTCCCCCTGCTTTCTTTAATAAGCACTGCAATTATCACATAAAGACGGGGTTGAAAATGATGGATGCTGCATTAAAATGGTGTAAATTGTGTGGGTGTATTACTTTTAAAATAGCTTGTATAATGAATGTTATATTGTTTCATTTTCTCAGCTCAAGCAGGAGTGGAGAGAGAATTGTCTGTCTTCAAGTGGTTCAAGCAAAGGACCCACAGTCAGAACTCCTGGATTCTATCTCTGGATCTATCAGTAGATTTTCTCTTTGATTTGTGGTAAGTGAGTCAATCCCAGCGGATTTCCCTATCTGTAAATAGGGGCATTAGTTAGCGAACATGGGTGTTGATGCTGTAAAATGATTTGAGATCCTCAGGTGAAAGGCACTACAGTCTTGCTAGTCTTAAGAGTTCTGCTCGCTCTGTTGCTCTTATTCTGGAGATATATCACTCTTGTTTTTAGTCTTTGAGCCTTCTGGGGTGGACACTGAAAGCTCTTGACATTAAGAGCAATCTTTTTGGGGGGAGTGCTGACTGCCTATGAAAGGATGTGTCCTCGCTCTTTCTGCCCGTGTCTCTCTGGGGGAATATCCCATGGTTGTTCGTGCTGAGATGCTCTACGATTTCCCCCCACCCCCCCACCCATTAATTATGTCAGTGAAAGAACATGCCTGTCCTTTCAGAGGAAGGGCATTGGAGGGCAACCAGCGCTTCAGTGATTTTGCCTGCATTCTTGCTGCAAAGTAGGTGGGTTTCAGCCCAAATTAAAGTGGAGTCCAGGCTCTAAACAATACCCCCAACCACGTAAGATAGCCAAGGCTTAAAGCACCTCCAAACCCCAGTCAGAGGTTTTTCTGTGTGGATCGTAGGATGTTTGGGCTAAAACTCAGGTAAGAGCCCAGGTTAACTGCAGTGAAGACATTCCCTCTGGGTTTGTTTCACAGAAGAGTTAACTCGACTTACTACTTAAGTGTTGCCCCGAACTTGAGTCCTGTCCACATACACAAACCCTGTCCTCAAGAGGGGTGGTGCTTGTAACTTGATCTGGCCAGCCTGAGAGGGGGTTTAGGGTAAAGCTCAGGTGAACACTTTGTCAGCTACTAACACCACTACCCTGTGCAGACTGAGTCTTAGTTTGCAGTGGGCTGCTCTCACTTGAGGTAGGTTACCCCGAGAGGAGTTAACACGAGTGCAGCTACCTCAAGTTAACTCTGCAGTGAGGACGTAGTCTTAGTGTGGTCTGGATTTGAACCAGTAACCTTGCAGTAAAAGCCTGTAGCCAATTACCAATTCCTCTGAGCCACTCCTTCCTTCACAAACAGTTTAAAAGTAAGCTAGGAGAAAAGAGCTGACTAGTTTGTCACTTTCCATTAAAGAATGCTCAGAAGTGCTTATTTAATTAATCATGAAATATTTGTTACTCCTGGTGCTGTGGGTCTAGAAAAATAAACTCATAAATTCAATATTCAGCTTTTGAGACAGCACATCATTCATCCAGGGAAGAATATTCAAAAAGTCCAGTTTAGTTTTATGTTGCTGTTTTCATTCAGACCAGTTTGGCAGGTGACATGTATGCTACCTGACTCGTTGTAATTCTCATCTCCGTGTTGAATTAAATCATTAGGATGAAACATCACTGCTCTCACAGACACAAAACTCTGTTTGTCAGATTGTCTAAGGAGATTCAGCCCAGAGAGGAATCTCAGCATTAGTGATGATTGTGCATTTTACCAAAAATGGCAGCTTTAAGATTTTCCTTTTCCGTTCAACACCCTTGTGGATCAGTGAAACGTGTTCTCTCTTTCCTAGCTCTAGAAGGGAATCAGTTTTAAGTGTGAAAACCAATTTATTAACTACATTTTATCACCAAAATGCATTAATAGATGCTCATGTGAAGAAAATCATTTTTAGATGATTGCTCAATCAGGCTTAATGCTGGGTTATGAAGTGTCTGTTTCTGTAACCCTTTGTATTCATCACAGCAGGATGGAGCTGTGCTTGTAAAGTAAGAGAACCATAAATTTAAGTATTTTTGCTCAGAGCCATTCATATATCTTATCAGTGAATGTCCTAACCCTTCGTTCTGGAGTGCAGTGAGCCAAAGCATCAACCCATCTATTTGAATTGAAGATTATCCTTAATTTGTCACTGCCAAATGACATTTAAGCAAAGAACAACATTGCATTTACTGAAGAACACTGCAACTTTGTCGGCTCTCAACCCTTGCATTTCCATTTGCTCATGCTCAATTTAGATTAAATGGAGCCCTACTTAAAAGGTGGCATGAAAATGGCAAGTTAATTAGGAATGGAACTAAGTGAATTGTAAATGAATTCCCCAAGAGTAGACACTTGTGGTATGTGAGAGGCAGTGAGATCCAGTGGGAAGAGCATGTGCTTGAGGTGCTGGAGACCTGAGTTCTCTTCTTGGTTCTTCCACCTGTCTGCTTGTGACCCGGGGCAAGTCACAGCCCCTCTCTGTGCTTCTGTTTCCCCTCCCACCCATTGTCTTGTCTTTTTAACCAATAAGCTCTTCAAGGCAGGGACTCTCGTCCTATAGTCTCTACAGTGTCTCGCACAATGGGGCCCCAATCTCAAATGACGCCTCTATGCACTACTGTAATGCTGCTAATAATAATAGGTTTATGTTCAGTATCTGCCATCGTGGGAAAGGAACCACACAAATACATGGGAAAAGTGCCATCCCTGGTACATTCACTATAATTCTTTCCATTTTATTTCTTTAGGTGAGTTAAGGTGGCAGAATTTTCTCAACAAAGAACAACCACCATGAACTAATTGCTTTTGCCCCCATATCTTTCCTAGTACGTCCATGCCAGCACACCTATAGGATTTAGATAACAATTTATCTCCATGTTTTTCCTCAGTCACTGGATAGGAACCACATATTTAGAGTGGCACAATTCACCTCTATACATGCCTTTAAAATATTATTGCGAAGTAGCAAGGATAAATACTGACAGTCAGTGCACTAGATTATAAAGCAGGAGTGAATGAATCGGCGATAAAAGCGTGCAAATGGACCTGACATCAGTGGTGTAGCTGAAACATAATTTTGTGATCTCTCATCAGGATTTGCGATATCTGTCCCCCAATCTTTAATAGGTAGGTATTCATGAAATACAATTTCAGTCGAGAAGCAGCATGCCAGTGGGAGGAAGCATATGAACATAAATTACGTAATTATTATTCTGTCTGCTTTTATGCATTTAATCACAAAAGAGCAGAAGATGGAGGTATGAAATAAACCTTAAAGGCATCATAATCCTAAACAACAACAGAAACAAACCCACGCAGACCGCCGCCAAACAGCATTATAATATGAAATGACAAGAAAAACAGAGGGCCAGGGACATTTTGTTGTTTTTTATTTTTGCCTCACTCATGTTCATTAGGCAATAACACAAACCGGTATACCATAATATTTTTGCTTATCAATATTTCCCAAAGTGAGGGGTGCACCCGTAGCTGGGCCCAAAGAGCTAATCAGGGGAGAAAGAAGGGGCATGGACAGACCTCTCAGTTGAGCTCCTTCTGTGGGGCAGAGAGAAAAAGAAACTTTTAGCTATTGAGACCTTTTGAAATGTGACCTGAGGGTAACTGATGCAGCGATATCTGCCTGAATTTGCAGACAGCCTGAAATAATAGCTCTGAAGTGAGAATTGCCTCGTGTATTCCAACTGGGTGCTACTTCAGGTCATACTTTAAATGTCAACATTGTGAACTATTTCATTGTTTATCAAAACATGTAAGGATGAAGAGGAAGACTCATATGAGGGCGATCTATACTAATGTTTTCCAAAGTGTGGGGCATGTCCCTAAGGATGCGCAGGGGAGTGGTGGTGTGGAAGATAGGATTTAGAAAATGTATACATTTAGAAGATGTATAAAATAAGATGATTGTATCACACAGATAGCATAATCATAACCAGCAAACCATAACCTTGTCTTAGACAACTTATTTGACCCCCTTTATACAAGATTTGGTGCCACTACAGGACCATGGTTACAACCATGATCTATATGGTCACAGTTCATATCAATAACATCACATCTGGAAAGTTGATTTCAACACAAATTGGTATACAATGTAATCTCTATGCTACTTTGCTATTGCTGGGAACAGGTTTTCCCCCTCCCCATGCCCTGATCTCACCTAAATCCTACTACAATGGACATGTGCCGGTACAGGCACATGGCAGAGGCTTTCCATTCTACCCCTTTGAAAGAAAGAAGGAAATTGTGGTTATGAGACACATTGAATGTCAGCAAAACTGGTTGCCGAATTCAATTCAATGGAGGGAAAAAAAGATGGGATCTTGAATGTATTACTTGGACTCTGTACCCATCCCCAAAAGCCTGAACAAAAACACCACATCATGCAGGAAAAAATAGCAGATCCATATACTGTGTCAATGATATGAAGATTAAGGGCTGCTAAATATTATGCTGCAGCACAATATACTGGACAAAGTACTCAGAGACCGTTAAATCCTTTAATCCACAAATACACACACAGGAAATAAAACAAATGGTTCTGATGGGAAACACAATTACTTTGATTACAGCAGCTGAGGGAAATACTGTTTTCTATTGTTTTATGCAGGATAAATGGGGAAAAGACTGACAGAATTGTCCTTAAAAATGCATCCTCTTTATCTCCTTCGGCAGACTCCTCCCTTGAGTAATCCTACTGAAGTCAGTGGGCTCACACCATGGCGAGTTTTGGTTCCTTGTCTTTCAACTTTAATCCCTGATCCCTTGAGTATGATGGGTGTCCTCCACATCCTCTGTCTTGTTATTGATGATGGAGGATAGAGTCTTTCCTGACTCCAGTGGTGGATTTAGACTCAGTGGGGCCCTGTGCTCAGCTTCATTTCTGGGGCCCCTCCTCGGGACCCAGCCAAGAAAAAGAACATTCTCTGATCTCCCCCCCCCGCCCCCGTTTTTCATTGTTTTTTTTCTTCATGCTCCTCCTATAGGTAATAGGAAGTCAATGAAAATAAAGTGAGGTACATTGATTGTTTTTGTAGTCTAACTTATTTTTCCACAGACCACTTGAAAATCACTGAGGGTCTCGGTGGACCACTTAATGATCTTTCCAAATATTGTTTGTACCGTTAGCTAACTATTGTAAAGTGCTTTGGAGAAGGGTGCTTTATTGAAAAAAAAGGGGGGGGTCCTGGCCAGGACTTAGGGTGCGGGAGGGGGCTCGGAGCTGGGGATGCAGAGTCTGGGAGGAAGTTAGGGTGCAGGAGCAGGCTGGGGGTTGGGGTGCAGGGAGGCCAGAAGTGAGAGGGCTCAGGGCTGGGGCAGTGGGTTGGGGTGTGGAGCGCGGAGTGCTTACCTGGGGCAGCTCCCGTTTGGTGCGAGGGGTGCAGGTGTGTGTGTGTGTTTTGCAGGAGTCAAGGTGGGCAGAGGGCTGGAGGTGTGTGTGGGGGGTTCCAGGAGTCAGGGAAGGCAGGTGGCTGGAGGTGTGTGAGGGGGGTGTAGGAGTCAGAGCTGGGGGTGCAGGGGCTGGGTGGGAGTTGGGGTGCAGGAGCGGGCTGGGGTTTGGGGTGCAGGGTCTGGCCAGGAGTTAGGATGCAGGAGGGGGCTCAGGGTTGGGGCAGGAGGTTGGGTGTGGAGTGCTAACCTGGGGCAGCTCCCATTTTGTGCAAGGGGGTGGAATTGGGGCAGGGCGGAGGGAGGGAATGTGTGGGGATGCAGGAGTCTGTGTGGCCTGGAGTTGTGGGGGGTGAATCATAGAATATCAGGGTTGCAAGAGACCTCAGGAGGTCATCTAGTCCAACCCCTGCTCAAAGCAGGACCAATCCCCAACTAAATCATCCCAGCCAGGGCTTTGTCAAGCTTGACCTTAAAAACTTTTAAGGAAGGAGATTCCACCACCTCCCTAGGTAATGCATTCCAGTGTTTCACCACTCTCCTACTGAAAAAGTTTTTCCTAATATCCAACCTAAACCTCCCCCACTGCAACTTGAGACCATTACTCCTTGTTCTGTCACCTGCTACCACTGAGAACAGTTCAGATCCATCCTCTTTGGAACCCCCTTTCAGGTAATTGAAAGCAGCTATCAAATCCCCCCTCATTCTTCTCTTCTGCAGACTAAACAATCCCAGTTCCCTCAGCCTCTCCTCATAAGTCATGTGCTCCAGTCCCCTAATCATTTTTGTTGCCCTCCGCTGGACTCTTTCCAATTTTTCTACATCCTTCTTGTAGTGTGGGGCCCAAAACTGGACACAGTACTCCAGATGAGGCCTCACCATTGTCGAACAGAGGGGAACGATCACATCCCTCGATCTGCTGGCAATGCCCCGTACACATCCCAAAATGCCATTGGCCTTCTTGGCAACAAGGGCACACTGCTGACTCATATCCAGCTTCTCGTCCACTGTCACCCCTAGGTCCTTTTCTGCAGAACTGCTGCCTAGCCATTCAGTCCCTAGTCTGTAGTTGTTCATGGGATTCTTCTGTCCTAAATGTAGGACTCTGCACTTGTCCTTGTTGAACCTCATCAGATTTCTTTTGGCCCAATCCTCTAATTTGTCTAGGGCCCTCTGTATCCTATCCCTACCCTCCAGCGTATCTACCTCTCCTCCCAGTTTAGTGTCATCCGCAAACTTGTTGAGGGTGCAATCCACAGCATCCTCCAGATCATTAATGAAGATATTGAACAAAACCGGCCCCAAGACCGACCCTTGGGGCACTCCACTTGATACCGGCTGCCAACTAGACATGGAGCCATTGATCACTACCTGTTGAGCCCGACAAGCTAGCCAGCTTTCTATCCACCTTATAGTCCATTCATCCAGCCCATACTTCTTTAACTTACTGGCAAGAATACTGTGGGAGACTGTCAAAAGCTTTGCTAAAGTCAAGGAACAAGATGTCCACTGCTTTTCCCTCATCCACAGAGCCAGTTATCTTGTCATAGAAGGCAATTAGATTAGTCAGGCACGACTTGCCCTTGGTGAATCCATGCTGGCTGTTCCTGATCACTTTCCTCTCCTCTAAGTGCTTCAGAATTGATTCCTTGATAACCTGCTCCATGATTTTTTCAGGGACTGAGGTGAGGCTGACTGGCCTTTAGTTCCCAGGATCCTCCTTCTTCCCTTTTTAAAAGATGGGCACTACATAAGCGTTTTTCCAGTCGTCCGGAACCTCTCCCGATTGCCATGAGTTTTCAAAGATAATGGCCAATGGCTCTGCAATCACATCCGCCAACTCCTTTAGCACTCTTGGATGCAGTGCATCCAGCCCCATGAACTTGTGCACGTCCAGCTTTTCTAAATAGTCCCAAACCACTTCTTTCTCCACAGAGGGCTGGTCACCTCCTCCCCATGCTGTGCTGCCCAGTGCAGCAGTCTGGGAGCTGACCTTGTTCGTGAAGACAGAGGCAAAAAAAGCATTGAGTACATTAGCTTTTTCCACATCCTCTGTCACTAGGTTGCCTCCCTCATTTAGTAAGGGGCCCACACTTTCCTTGCCTTTCTTCTTGTTGCTAACATACCTGAAGAAATCCTTCTTGTTACTCTTAACATCTCTTGCTAGCTGCAACTTGAGGTGTGATTTGGCCTTCCTGATTTCACTCCTGCATGCTTGAGTCCAATATTTTTAGACTCCTCCCTGGTCATTTGTCCAGTCTTCCACTTCTTGTAAGCTTCTTTTTTGTGTTTAAGATCAGCAAGGATTTCACTGTTAAGGCAAGCTGGTCGCCTGCCATATTTACTATTCTTTCTACACATTGGGATGGTTTGTCCCTGTAACCTCAATAAGGATTCTTTAAAATACAGCCAACTCTCCTGGATTCCTTTCCCCCTCAAGTTATTCTCCCAGGGGATCCTGCCCATCAGTTCCCTGAGGTCGTCAAAGTCTGCTTTTCTGAAGTCTAGGGTCCATATTCTGCTGCTTTCCTTTCTTCCCTGTGTCAGGATCCTGAACTCGACCATCTCATGGTCACTACCTCCCAGGTTCCCAGCCACTTTACCTTCCCCTACTAATTTTTCCCGGTTTGTGAGCAGCAGGTCAAGAAGAGCTCTGCCCCTAGTTGATTTCTCCAGCACTTGCACCAGGAAATTGTCCCCTACCCTTTCCAAAAACTTCCTGGATTGTCTGTGCACCGCTGTATTGCTTTCCCAGCAGATATCAGGGTGATTGAAGTCTCCCATAAGAACCAGGGCCTGTGATCTAGTAACTTCCGTTAGTTGCCGGAAGAAAGCCTCATTCACCTCATCCCCCTGGTCTGGTGGTCTATAGCAGACTCCCACCACGACATCACCCTCGTTGCTCACGCTTCTAAACTTAATCCAGAGACATTCAGGGTGTTTCCTGAGCAGCTCACGGCAGGGGGTTGGGGGGTATGTGTAGGGGAAATGAGGGGAGTGGGGGCCCTGTCTTTGCTTCGCCCTGCCCCAATTTTACCCCTTTCCCCAAGGACCCGCCCCGCCTCTGCTCTGTTTTCTCCCTTGAGCGGGCTGCGGCCACACTCCTCCCCCTCCCTCCCTCCTGGAGCAAACAGCTGTTTGGTGGTAGGGGGAGGGCCGCAGTGCACTTGGGGAAGGAGGGGGGGAACGGGGAGCTTGGCTGCTGGTGTGTGCGGAGCCTGCAGCAGGAGCCCCAGGAGTCGGCAGGACCAAGCTTTTGCCCCCGCAGCTGCCCTGCCCTGGGGAACCCCATGCCAGGGCACCCTATGTTTTACTGTAAATCCGCCTCTGCTTGACTCCTTACTCTTTAACTTGGTCTCTATATTCTCCTTTGTCAGGCTTGAAGGCTACAATCCTATTCATGCAGATGTTTTTTAGGTTCTTCGTTGTTTCCATTGCCTCAGTGGAGAGACCCAGAATTCAGGTTTGTCTCCAAAGAAGCATCACATTCTCCAGGAGGCAATGAGCCCCCTAAACAGAAGAACCTATTAGTAGCGGTTAAGATAGTCGGACAAGCTGTTGGTAAAATTGTGTAACACTGGATCAGTCAAGGTGCTGGCTGTTTTTTATTTATAACTGTGATGGTTGTTCTGGAAATCTAAAGCAGAACATGGTGGATGGGAAGCAGTACATGCTGGTGTTCCCAATGAAACACTACATGGTAACTTGAACCTGCAGTGACTACAGATGAGCAGAAACACAATGGTGTTAAAGATAAAAAAGGGATTATATTGATAATATGAATTTGTGGTAGATCAGAGATTGTCTGATCCAAAGAAACATCTTAGTGAGGATACAGTGACAGAAAGTTAAAGGGTTTGTCCAAAGAGTAAGGGATCTCAGTTATCCGTGACTTAAAACACACTGAGTGAAGGGAACGTATGGAGCAATAAGCATGTAGAATGGGCATTGGGACAGTTTACTTTCTATATAAAATTATGGAGAAGGGAGTAGTTTGTGACAATCGGGCCAATCCCCAAAGTTCGTGAATTAAGGGCTTCAGAATTATTATTGTTGTTAATGATTTGTATTGCAGTAGTATCTGGAGTTCCTAGCAAAGACAGAGCCCCATAGTGGTAGGCGGTGTACCTGATTGATCCTGTGAAAAACTCTGGGGATATGAGTAAACATTCAAAAGTGGAGGAAAATGCAAGCAAAATGGATATAATAATCTAGTAAAGTTAATAGTTATAACTAAATTGAGACCCAAATGGGAAAGCCTTTGAATATCAGGTGAGCAAATATTGGCAGGATTTAGGAAACGTTGGGTGTAGTTCACATTTCTGAATTCTCTTTTGCTTTTTCCTCTATTTTATGTCGGCAATTTGACTCCTTCAGAACTCTTGCTCCTCCCTCAAGCTTTCACACTATTATCCCAAAGAGTGCATTTCTGAAGCATCACAGCCATTTTCAATCTGCAGCAGTCCAGCCTCCTGGACCCTCCAGCAGTTACCTGCTGCTGCATTTGACTTTCATCATAGTTTTGCAAATCCAAACCCTGGACTTTGAGATTCCCCAGGCATTTTTCCTGACCATGTTTGAATCCAGATTGAGTTCCCCAGAGGCTCAAGTGATTACCACCCCATCTGAACAGCACCTTCTCCTGACCAAACAAAAACGTCACATATCCAAAATTCACTGCCTTGCCTGGTCATTAGGTCCCACTGTTCCTTTTCAGAATATTTCTTCTTCTGGTGCCCATCTTTGCATCTGCTGGATTTGAAAGAACTTTGCCCTGAACTTTTCATTAATTCACAGCAAAACTCCTTGGAAACTCCCAAGTAATAATTTGGGATTTGTATCAATGTCGACTCCTCATCCCTCCAGGAACAATTTCCTTGCTTCCTCTGTCCTTGACATCCCCTGTTGTGTCCCAGTCTAACCCAGTTGCCTGCAATGATTTTTTTTAAAACTTGTGTCAAAGTTCCTCCCCCACTCTGAATGCTAGGGTGGGGACCTGCATGAAAACCTCCTAAGCTTATCTTTACCAGCTTAGGTCAAAAACTTCCCCAAGGTACAAAATATTCCACCCTTTGTCCTTGGATTGGCCGCTACCACCACCAAACAAATACTGGTTACTGGGGAAGAGCTGTTTGTATAGACAGACAGAGACCCTCTGTTTCTTTCCCTCCTCCCAGCTTTTGAAAGTATCTTGTCTCCTCATTGGTCATTTTGGTCAGGTGCCAGCAAGGTTACCTTCAGCTTCTTAACCCTTTACAGGTTAGAGGAGTTTTCCTCTGGCCAGGAGGGATTTTAAAGGGGTTTACCCTTCCCTTTATATTTATGACACGCCCCCCAAATCTCAGCTAGGGTGAAACACTGGCTGGGATTTCTTCCGGGAGCTCTAGGAAAAACAGCGTTAATAAGACACATGCATCTCTAAATATACTACCAAGTACATAAAGACTAACAATATTTTCCATATCTCAAGGACGATTTTAACCAGTTGATTCTGGGAAACTTTCATGGGAGAGTGCATCAGCCACTTTGTTAGAAGCTCCTGAGATGTGTTGGATGTCGAAATCAAAATCTTGGAGAGCTAAACTCCACCAAAGAAGTTTTTTGTTATTTTCTTTGACGGTGTGAAGCCACTTCAGTGCAGCATGGTCGGTTTGCATGTGGAAATGCCGTCCCCAAACATAGGGGCGTAGCTTTTCCAGAGCGTAGACAATGGCGTAACATTCTTTTTCACCGACTGACCAGTTGCTTTCCCTCTCAGACAGTTTTTTGCTGAGAAACACTACAGGGTGGAATTCTTGATCAGGTCCTTTCTGCATTAAAACTGCTCCAACACCACGCTCGGACGCATCTGTGGTTACTAGGAACGGTTTGTCAAAGTCTGGGGCCCTTAGTACAGGGTCAGACATGAGTGTCGCTTTAAGCTTGTAGGCCTTCTGACACTTTTCGGTCCACTGAACAGCATTTGGCTCTTTCTTTTTGGTTAGGTCTGTCAGTGGGGCGGCGATTTGGCTGTATTGCGGTACAAATCGTCTGTAATAACCGGCCAAGCCTAAGAAGGATTGAACCTGTTTCTTTGACTTTGGGACAGGCCATTTTTGGATAGCATCCACTTTGGCCTGTAGGGGGCTGATAGTTCCTTGACCCACCTGGTGTCCAAGGTAAGTCACTCTGTTTAGGCCTATTTGACACTTCTTAGCCTTAACAGTTAGTCCTGCCTCCCTTATGCGCTCAAGGACTTTTTGTAGATGTTCCAGGTGGTCTGCCCAGGAATCCGAAAATATGGCCACATCGTCAAGGTAGGCGACTGCATATTCTCCTAATCCCACTAGGAGACCATCTACAAGTCTTTGGAAGGTGGCAGGTGCATTTCGCAGCCCGAAAGGGAGTACATTAAATTCATACAGCCCGAGATGTGTGGTGAAGGCTGACCTTTCCTTGGCAGATTCATCTACCAGTACCTGTCAGTACCCCTTGGTTAAGTCCAAGGTAGAGATGAACTGGGTCTGTCCCAGTTTCTCTAATAGTTCATCCGTGCATGGCATTGGATAGTTGTCTGGGCGAGTTACAGCATTTAGCTTACGGTAGTCCACACAAAAACGTATTTCCCCATCTGGTTTGGGAACTAAAACCACTGGAGATGCCCATGCACTTCCAGAGGGGCGGATTACACCCATCTGTAACATATCCTGGATCTCCTGTTCTATAGCAGTTTTAGCTTGAGGAGACACCCGGTAAAGTTGGACTCTAATTGGGTGAGCATTACCTGTGTCAATGGAGTGGTATGCCCGTTCAGTCAGTCCTGGGGTGGCTGAGAACGTTGGCGCGTACCTAGTGCACAGCTCCTTGATCTGCTGTCGCTGCATATGCCCAAGGGTCATGGAGAGGTTCACCTCTTCCACACCACCAGCACTTTTCCCTTCATAGTAGACACCTTCAGGCCACTCCTCCCTGGGCTGTAAACTGACAAACCTTTAATTCTCTGGAATAAAAGGGCTTTAGAGAATTAATATGGTAAACCTTAGGCTTTCGGTTGGAGGTGGGGAATGCTATGAGATAATTAACAGCTCCCAGGCGCTCCTGGACTGTGAATGGCCCTTCCCACAATGCTTCCATTTTATGGGCCTGGAGCGCCTTTAAGACCATGACCTGGTCTCCTACTTTGAAGGAACACTCTCTGGCATGTTTATCATACCAGGCTTTTTGCTCTTTTTGAGCATCCTGTAAGTTTTCTCTAGCAAGGGCTAAAGAGGTTCGGAGGGTGTTTTGTAGGTTGGTTACAAAGTCCAGAATGTTAGTTCCTGGAGAAGGTGTAAATCCCTCCCATTGCTGCTTCACCAACTGTAATGGCCCCTTAACCTCACGGCCATATACAAGTTCAAATGGGGAAAACCCTAAACTGGGGTGTGGTACAGCTCTGTAGGCAAAGAGCAACTGCTGCAACACTAGGTCCCAATCATTGGAGTGCTCATTTACGAATTTACGTATCATGGCCCCCAACATTCCATTAAACTTCTCCACCATGCCATTTGTTTGATGGTGGTAAGAAGTGGCAACCAAATGATTTACCCCATGAGCTTCCCAAAGGTTTTCCATAGTTCCTGCCAGGAAATTAGTCCCTGCATCTGTGAGGATGTCGGAGGGCCAACCTACCCTGGCAAAAATGTCTGCTAGTGCCTGGCACACACTTTTAGCCCTGGTGTTGCTTAGAGCTACTGCTTCCGGCCATCGGGTGGCAAAATCCATGAAAGTCAGTATGTACTGCTTTCCTCTGGGTGTCTTTTTCGGGAAAGGACCCAGAATATCCACAGCTACTCGCTGAAATGGAACCTCAATGATGGGGAGTGGCTGGAGAGGGGCTTTGACCTGGTCTTGGGGTTTCCCCACTCTTTGGCATACCTCACAAGACCGGACATAGGTAGAAACATCCTTGCCCATTCCCTCCCAGTGGAATGACCCCCTGAAACGGTCTTTGGTCCTGTTCACCCCAGCATGGCCACTAGGGTGATCATGGGCTAAGCTCAAGAGCTTGGCCCGGTATTTAGTTGGAACTACCAACTGTCTCTGAGGATGCCAGTCTTCCTGGTGTCCACCGGAAAGAGTTTCCTTGTATAAAAGTCCTCTTTCTACAACAAACCTGGATCAATTAGAAGAGCTGAGAGGCAGTGGGTTGCTCCGTGCCGCCATCCAAGCTCTCTGGAGGCTTTCATTTGCTTCCTGTTCGGTCTGGAACTGTTTCCTTGAGGCTGTAGACATCAGTTCCTTATTGGATTGTGAACCTATGCTTGGTCCCTCTGGAAGTGATGTAGGGGATGGGGCTGTTTCCGTTGACTGTGAACCGCTTTCCGCTGGTGCACTATGTTGGGATTCAGGCTCCGGCTGAGCCTCTTGTGTAGGGTTATCGGCTGCTGCCAGTTCAGGTTCGGTGGGGCCCTCTGGTGCTGAGGTTGCAAGTACTGGATTCAGTGCTGGCAATGGGTCTGGTGTTGGTTGTTCGGCTGGTTCCAGTTCTGGGACTGGTTCCGTCTGGGTCTCTGGGACTGGATCCACTACTGCTGTTGCAGACATTGGCCTGGGGTCCGGGTCCATCACCTCTGACTGGGTCCTGATAGAAGTTTCCGGAACAGAGCTAGGCCTTACGGCTTGTTTAGCCTGGCTACGGATGACTATTCCCACCCTCTTGGCCCGCTTCAAATGATTGGCCAAGTCTTCCCCCAACAGCATGGGGATGGGATAATCATCATAGACTGCAAAAGTCCACGTTCCTGACCAGCCCTGGTACTGGACAGGCAACTTGGCTGTAGGCAAATTGAATGAGTTGGACCTGAAGAGTTGAATTGTCACTTGGATCTCTGGGTTGATTAAATTGGGGTCCACTAAGGAAGCATGGATAGCTGACACTTGTGCTCCGGTGTCCCTCCATGCGGTGACCTTCTTCCCGCCCACACTCACAGTTTCCCTCTGCTCCAAGGGTATCTGGGAGGTATCTGGGCCTGTGGACCTCTGGTGTGATCCCGGTGCAATGAACTGTAATCTGTTGGGGTTCTTGGGGCAGTTGGCCTTTACATGCCCCAGCTCATTACATTTAAAACATCGTCCAGCTGACGGGTCACTGGGACGAGGTGGGTTGCTGGAGAACAGGGTGGTGGGACGATAAGGGGTCTGGATGGTTCTTTGGGAGGTATGTGGCGCTTTGGGCAGCCCCCGGTGATAGGGTGTGGTCTGGGGTTGTCCCTTCTGGTCTCCGCTCCCGCTCCCACTGCGACCAGTTTTCTTCTTCTCGGCCACCTCCACCCATCTGGCTCCAATCTCTCCTGCCTCGATTACAGTTTTGGGCTTCCCATCTAGGATGTATCTTTCTATTTCCTCAGGAACACCCTCTAAGAATTGTTCCATTTGCATTAGGAAGGGCAAATTTACTGGAGATTCAACACTTGCTCCTGATATCCAGGCATCCCAATGTTTCACAATGTGGTAGGCATGTCAGGTAAATGACACGTCTGGTTTCCACCTTAGGACTCTGAACCTCCGACGAGACTGCTCGGGTGTTATCCCCATTCTGACTCTCGCCTTGGATTTAAACAGTTCATACTTGTTCATGTGTTCTTTAGGCATTTCAGCTGCCACCTCAGCTAAGGGTCCACTGAGCTGCGGCCTCAGCTCTACCATGTATTGGTCAGTAGAGATGTTGTACCCAAGGCAGGCCCTTTCGAAGTTTTCTAGGAAGGCCTCAGTATCATCGCCTGCCTTGTAGGTGGGGAACTTTCTGGGATGGGGAGTGGTACCTGGAGAAGGATTGCTAGGGTTTGTTGGTATATTCTGCTGAGCCTTTATCTTCTCCATCTCCTCCACATGCTTCCTCTCTTTTTCCTTCTCCTCCATTTCTTTGGCCCTTGCTTCCATTGCTCTCCTGTGAGCAGCCGCTTGGTGGTGTTCTGCCTCTTTCGCTGCCTCCCTTTCTTTTTCCTTCTCCTCAGTTTTCTTACAAGAAGACTTTTAATAGAAATAGGAGTAAATAGAAGTAAAGAAATCCCCTCTGTAAAATCAGGATGGTAGATACCTTACAGGGTAATTAGATTCAAAACACAGAGAATCCCTCTAGGCAAAACCTTAAGTTACAAAAAAGATACACAGACAGAAATAGTTATTCTATTCAGCACAATTCTTTTCTCAGCCATTTAAAAAAATCATAATCTAACGCATACCTAGCTAGATTACTTACTAAAAGTTCTATGACTCCATTCCTGGTCTATCCCCGACAAAAGCAGCATATAGACAGACAGAGACCCTCTGTTTTTCTCCCTCCTCCCAGCTTTTGAAAGTATCTTGTCTCCTCATTGGTCATTTTGGTCAGGTGCCAGCGAGGTTACCTTTAGCTTCTTAACCCTTTAAGTGGTGAGAGGATTTTTCCTCTGGCCAGGAGGGATTTTAAAGGGGTTTACCCTTCCCTTTATATTTATGACAACTTGTGATTATGGACATTCTATCCACCAATTTTTTTTCTGAAAAATAATTGAAATTCATGTCAATTATGTGTCGATCGATTTTATTTTATATATATATTTAATTCTCATTTTATTTTGCGTTATTTTTCATGTAATCTAAAAGTGATATTCTAATTGTAGATCATAAGTTCTTCAGTGAAGGGACCATGTCTTTCACTGTGTTTGTACAGCACCTAGCACAATGGGGCTGACGGCTGGCTGTTCCTCGGTTCTACCGCAATAGAAATAATAATGCAATGATGCATGTTTCTCAAAAATCACCAGGGGATAAGTTTTCCATTTTTAAAAAAGAAAAGGACAGTACATTTTGGTTAAAATTGAAAACTTTAAGGTGGATTTCCCACACTCCATTCTATCAATCACACTTGTCTGTGGATATGGATAGAAGCCTATGGACTGATTGTTTGAACTGCTATCATGGGAAAACAATGCTCTCTCACTATAGTTGGCTCCCTTAGGAAATTACAGAGCTATCTCAGTATATGGGAGTTTTAAAACTGTCAGTGTCTGGTAAAAATGAGCAATAGCAATTCCAGGTGTTCTCAGCCTTGAGTTTTGAAATTGTTTTCACCTCTCGATGCAAATGTCCCTTTCAAGGTGAGAAATGTCACACCAGAAAGGCAGAAAAGGTTCCAAATAATTACATTGCTGAATGCCTTTCTATGGATTGTTGATAACTTCTAAATAGCCTCTTTTTAATAAATAAAAAAGACAAGAGCCTTTCATAATTTATATACAGGTTGGCTGCACTGGGGGAAAAAATAAGCTGTTGAATAAATCTGTAAAGCTATTTCCTGATTGTTGAAATCTATAATTGGTTTATTTATCAGCATTCAGCCAAGCTTTCCAATATAGTGCCCTTGCTACTCAGGCTGTCAGGTGATGCAGAATGACTTAATCTAATCTCAGTGGGTGACACACCAAGTCCCAGATTTGATCTTAGAGTGCAAAACCATCATAATAGCCAGAAGCCCAGGCCCAGGTCACCTCTCATTTGTTGAAGAGGTGGACACACTAAACCAATGCAGGAAATAATATGCAACTTCACATTTATAATATCCATCTGTAGCTTTCTCTGCCATAGCACATAGCTTCTTGAGATAGTTTTTCCATGTGATTGGATTGTGATAAATGCCAGGGAAACCAGGTCACTTATTCAACTGATAGAAAACATTACACCCATCTTTATTTTTTTTTGAAGAGTTTGGGTAGAAGGATGAGGATTTAAAGTACATGGGAAGATGATGGTTAGCTATGTGGCAGCTGTTATGATTGTGATGGCTGTGATGAATAAGCATCAATATTTCAAAGGTGAAGGATACATTTTTCATATATTTGATTATTTTTATGCCTTGCCCACTTTTTTTTAGAAGTCTGGAGAACATTGGATGGCTGAATGAAATGTATTTATTTATTTGGATTTTTTCAAAGACCTGCACAATGATCCTGTGACATGTGTTCTCTATTTTACACATGAGGAATTTGAGGCACGGCTCTTAAATGACTTGTCCAAGGCTACACAATGAGTCAGTGTCAGAGATAAGCTTAGAACTCTGCAGTTCCTTATTATACAATCTCTTGAACTATCCACTAGACAGAGCTTAATGCTGGGTATCAAGGAATGCAAGGGTTCTAATCCCAACTCTGCTGTTGAGTCACAGTGTAGTCTTGGACAAATCACTTAACCTCTAGGAGTGAAATGAGGCTTAGGATATGTCTGCACTGCAATAAATGACCCACAGCATGGCTGTGGCTGGCCCGAGTCAGCTGACTTGGGCTCATGGGGTTTGGTCTGAGGGGCTATAAAATTGCAGTGTAGATGTTCGAGCTCAGGCTGGAGTCTCGGCTCTGAGACTCTGCTGGGGGAGGGTCTCGGAGGCTAGGGTATAGCTTGAGTCCGAACGTCCACATTGCTATTTTTATCCCTGCAACCTGAGCCCAAGTCAGTTGATCAGGACTTTGAGACTAGTGCCGCAGGTTTTCTATTGCAGTGAAGACATCCCTGTAGAGGAAATGTGCAAGGTGTGTATGCCCCTGCCTCTCTGAGTGGAACATAGTGATGGGTTTTCTGCAAACATGCTTGCAGTATTCTGATGTGAAAAAGACGAAAAAATCACAATACATGAAAATGTGAGATTGCTTCCCGGAAGCCACTGTTTGCACTCACTTTGAAAAATGGCCCCATAAGTCACAGTTTGGTAAATTCCCTTAAGTGAAAGTTGTTCCAACAATCATTTTATTATTTAATGCTTCTTTGAGTTTTAAACAACTTGTTTTCAAAAAACAATGCAAGCTGGATTGCAGTATTCTTGCCTTTCGTTTACCTTTGGGGAGCTAATGCATTGTGTGTGTGTCTGGAGAGACCAGAGAGCCTACTTAGCATCCTCCCTAGTGGGGGCACTGAAAGAATAGAGAATGTTTTGTTAAGTGGTACACAAATGGCAGAAATAAATCAGGGGGCCATTCAGTACCGAGGGTACAGTATTAGCCTAAATGGTTAGAGTCAAATATTTCTGTAAGATGTGAGCGGGTGATCAGCCACTCATAGAGGCGTATAAGGAAAAGAACGGGAGACAAAAGGCTGAAATAAATTAGCCTGAAAGTAAAGCAAGTGAAGGAAATACACAATTGAAACCTGGGTAATTGGAGAGAGGTCCTTTGAATCGTCTGCTACTGGCTATTCTCAGAGACATGGTGCCACTCTATTATTATTTGTGTCTCGCACTCTGTAGTCCCAGTCTAGCACAACACTTACTCACATATTTAATCCCATCAACTTCCAAAGGGCTGTACGCAAGCCCAGGAAGTTGCCTGCATGTATGAGCTTGCAAGATCAGGATGTAGGTTTGTGTCTAAACTCATGCGATTGCTACTGCGCACTTGGCTGTTTTGGGCCTGAACACCCATTCCGTCTATGTTCTAAGCATCCCTGGAAGTTAATGGGAGTTCGGGCCAGTCAAGTAGGGCACAATGGACTCCATTCTGAGCAGTCTCATGATAGCAGTTGTATTTCTTTTGAGGGGGTATCTCAAAGTTGAGAATGTGCCTTTCCCTTTTCTAACTCCAGCCAGGAGAAAGTAACATCTGGGAGACTTTCACACACCTTCTTGAGCAGGAGCCTTGGCTGGGCCTGGGGGGATTTATCTTGCCAATCTTATTCTCTTCAGTAGGGCAGCAGGCGAGGCCTGAGCTGCTTGCAGCGCCAGTTGAGACAATGCTGCCAGACAGACGAGCCTCATGCTTGAGCTCAGCTATTTATCAGGGCTAGGTTGAAATTCTGGTGTGATATTTATACTCCAGTACCAGTCATGTGCAGTGTGAGCTGCTTTGTGCAGGGGTAGAATGCCCTGTCAAGATGCCCCTGTCTCTATCCTAGTCTGGCTGGGATATGTCATATCGTTCCCCTCCTCCTGTTTACAGCTAACCTCCCTCCGCTGTGTTCCCAGCTGAGCATCTTCCACCAAACGCACACTAGTCTGGACATGCTCCATCTTCTCGCCTCATGTAGCGTGGCAGAACAGTCTGGGGAAGTGGATGAGGGATGGCTCACATTACAGAGAAGGCTAATTAAGAGTGGTTGTGCAGGGGGCTCTCAGTTTTCTTGACCTGGCCTTAGTTGTATTACAAACACCCAGCGATTTCAGCGATGATTCTCACCTTTAGGAGTCTATGCCCTGGACAGAGCTGAAAGCTTTTTCCATTACATCATATCAGAAGAGTAAATTTGTCTTGTTCTAGGACACATTTTCAGTTTGATCTTAATAAAAAGTGCAGTTAAAAATGAACAACTGTTTTCCAAAGAAAAATTCTTCCGTTCAGTTTGACATCCACTTGAAATGCAGCCCCCACCTCATGCTTGTCATTCCTTACCTACCAATTATATAGAGTCATTTAGGCAAAACCCTAAAATGAATAGATCAACTCTGTACATCTATGAAACAGTCCATTGATATGGACATAATTAGATTTTTATCCGTTTCAGCTAGGTGCAACCATTTCATTATAACTGACCTGGATTAGTTTCTATGTGTCTCCCTCATTAAAATCTACAGCACCTGTGCTAATGGGTTTTGTTTCTATCAAGATATCGTAAGGCCTGGCATAGCGGCATATTCTCCAAGTGAACTGAGAACAGAGACAAATACTCCATTTTATTACCATCTGACAGAGACATAATGATTGCTGAGAAACTCATTACCAATGTATTATGCAATGATTTCACTTGAAATCCTTGCCATGCTGCAGCCCAGCAACAGTAGGCTTCTTGGGAGTGTTTGAGTTTATTTGTTTGAACAGAGAGATTAGCCCCTTCATACCAGTTCTGTGCTCAATATAAATTCTATTTGTTGTTCTGATTAGGCATTGTCCTTGCTTTTGCAAGGTATCTGACTGCCTGAGGGTGCATTTCATAGTGGGATCATGCAATTTATATAGCCAGCCTTATATATCACTGATGTTTATTCACACACATGTACCCCTTGCAAGGATGTGCAAAAAGCACGGGGGTAAAAATGGTCAGAATTATTATCTTTCTCTGTACATTTTCTTCACCATCAAATTCTCCTCCCAACCCAGTGTGCCACTTAGCCTACATCTCCACTGGTGGGTGAGAGGGGCAGCATGTTCTTAACTCGGGTTAAAATAGCAATGAAGAGATGGTAACTTGCCTTTTAACTCAGGCTGTCAGCTCAAGTTCATTGCCAAGGGTCGCCCTGTACTTGACCTGCTAACCCAAGTTAAAAGCCTTGTCTTCACTGCTGGTTTAACCCGAGTTAAGAACACACCTTTTTTTTTTTTTTTTGCAGTGAAGACAAACCCGTGTTTTTTTCCAAATCCCACCTCAGAACTGACTCAGAGCCCAGAGACATCAATTCCTTTCAATGCAAACCACCATGGCTGAAATGAATAAAAAGAGGTTTTCAACTGGTAGGCTGTTTCACCAGCCCAGGAAGAGAAGCAAATATCATACCCAAGAACTTTTAAGGCACACAAATACATAACTAACGTAAACAAAGCAATTCCACTGACAACTGGGGGACGCGGAAAAGAGGACACACCTTTCCTCTCTGCACTTTGGGTCCAGCTTCCATTTCCTTATATATCACTAACCCTTACCAAGATGATGCTTCTCCTAATCACAGACACCCTAATGTAGGATATTCCATCCTTAGTGTCTGTGTGTGTGGCGAGAGAGATTCTGCAGCTCTTACTCCTGTGAAGTAGTATTTACTCACATGAGTAACCAACATTATTTTCAGCTGTGGGCTCCTCTTGGCCTGTGGGAAATGAGTTTGATGGTCTCCGTGGAGAAACATCCATATCACATAGACCATTTGTTTTCACTAATGGCACCTAAGCATTTTCAAAACCTTAAATTAACATCAAGCTTGTTTCAATGCAGTTGTGATCTAGAAATGAGAGCTGTGAAAATCTCTACCAGCTCCATCTTCAAACGAGGGGATGCAAATGTTTGTCAGCATTTTTCCAGGTGGGAAAATGATAATGAGCAATTGATAAAATAACCGACGTGTGCCTGAAAACAAGCATGAAGCTTTTTCAGTGTTCAGTGGTTGATCATGTAAGTAATTTAGACTTATTGTGTCACGGAGTTGTAAACATATTTCACATAGGAAAGCTCCTAGTATACAGAGCAGACTTGAGCCATATGGCGCATATGTCAAAAAGAGAAAAGGAGGTAAACCGCTCAATATGTAGAGTTAACAGATTTACTTCTAATTAAGATCAGATGGTCCCTACAATGAATCAAATACCCTAGAAGCCTATTATAAGTTGCCTAATCTTGGGTATAAAGTTGCTATATAGCCAGATTTCTCCACTAGCTCACGGTCAGTGGGGTTTCACTGATGTGAATGAATGCTGAATTTATCCCTTCGTTGACAGTGGGTGAAAGGTTTGGGGATAGGATGCAAATCTATCTAGTGTTCTGAACATTATGGTTTTGAACTTGGCAGGCTCAAATGTGATGAGGTCTCAGTGAAATGGCTTTTATACTGTGATATCACTCTGGCAAAGCTTTGCTGGCACTCAGAAAAGACTCAGCGTGCCAGCCAAAGATGCTGGCATTTTGGAGATTGGCTCCCTGGAGCATGCAAGGCAAGAAAGGGCCAGGAAGAGCTTTGTGTTGTAGGAGCCAGTTCTGAGTACAGAAAAGGTCCTCACCTGGCTGCTCCGCTCTTGCCATATGCTCTCCATCCCAGGGTTGGAGGTTCTAGCAGGCAGTGTGGCATTTCAGCCTAGTACAGACTGCTTAGTGTCTACTCTAATTGCTCTGGAAAGTGTTGTATATTGCTTTAAAAAGAGGTGTCTTGTGACTAAGTCAGTGGTGGTCTGCAGAATAAGATACTGGGAGACCCAGGCAGTGGTAGGTCAGGGAGATGGGGCCAAAAGAGTATTATTCCCTTACAAAAGGGCTTGTAGGAGAACCACTGGACTAAAAAGATGTAACTATTGATTATTATCCCCAATAATTCTCACACATAAAAGAAACATTATGTTGATCATGTTGACTAGAAAGAAATAAGGTCACTGCACAAAGAGGCTTTGGAGCATAGCTCAGTGGTTGATGTTGCAGAGGATTATGCTTTAAATAAGTCCAGGGATCATTGTGGCAAAAAATATTCCACACCATTCACTTTTAGGTAAACATTCTGCTGTAACTCAGTTTAATAGGAGGGGATGTCTCTCTTCAAAACCCTTCTTATACATTGTTGCATACTAACAATAGTTCCTGCTATTTATTTCTATCCCACGGAGTGATTGAAAATGAGACAGTTAATCCCAGAAGCTTTCTGCGGTATAATTATTAAATACAATACATCAAACCCCAAACTGAGTAGCCACATAGAATCTTATTTTGGAAACATTTTCTGTGTGTTTGATGCTTCCTTATGGAGTAGGAGGTGGGAACTAAAACTTTTTAACATTATAAAAGGGAAAAAGAATAAGAATCCATGTGGTAGAAGGATGTCCAGGGAAGAGAAGTGAGAATAACTAGATGTGTTGCAAGCTATATAAACATAGGAATTGTTTGCCAGATCAGAGCAAGTATCCATCTTCTTCATCCTGTCCCTGATAGTGGCCAATACTAGATGCTTCAGAGGAAGGAGCAAGAAACCAAACAGAGGATAATTATGGAATTAACATACCCTTAGAAGAAGTCTTTTTCCAGCATCATGAGTTAGGGGGTGGTCTATGCCCTAAAGCATATAGTGCTTATGCCCTAAAGCAAGAGTGCTTCTTGAAAAAAATGAAGCAAAAATAACTTTCCTATCAAATGTGATTATGGATGTCCTCATTATCCATAGATATATCTAAGCTTTTTAATGGAACCCTCTATATCCTTGGCCTCAGTGATATCTTGGGGTGATGTGTTTCACAAGTTAATTATGTTTTGGGTAAAAGTACTTCCTCTGATCAATTTTAATTTTGTTGTCTTTTAATCTAAGTGGCTGTTCCCTTGTTTTAGTATAATGAGTTTTTGTATCTCCTTCTCAGTGAGTACCTATATTGGGGAATCTCTGATACAATATACCGATAACCTGAAAAGGTGAGGACCGTGTACACAGTGAAACATGAGCTTGATTCAGTGATGTCAATGGCTTCAGTTGGCTTTGGAACTGTGAAAAATTTGTAATAAGATGAAGCTGGTTTGGGGCCTTCAGAATGAAAGGCAATATATCCAGTATTACTATTGTGCAATGATATGACATTGCAATTCGGTTTATTATTATAGTGCAGGTGGCCATACGTTATAGAACATATTTCCTTTTGAGGCTAACGGATCTTTCAAAAATGCCATAAGAATTCTTCAGTGGGTTTCCACTAGTTTCTGTTGGGTCCTACTGCTGTGTTTTAGTAATCCTAGGGACCAGTAGACTATTAGACTTTTTGCTCAGTTCCAAAACCAAGCTGCCAACCTTAAATAGCAGGAACCATTTGCAAATTTTCAATGGGAATTTCCACCAGGGATAACTGTACAAATAAGGTGTTCCTTTTATGTTCCAAAAGACACTATTCTGTACAACATTATTGTGTGTGTGTGTGTTTGTTTAAAAGATCTCTCCATAGTTTATAATATGCTTTTAGGGACTCCAAAAAATAAAATCTCCCTCCCACCATGCTTTGTCCATCTGTCAGTTTCCCTCATGTTTCTAACTGAGCTGGAAATGAATGTGGCTTTCTGTGCTCACTCCTTTGTTTGCATTCCATTATCTGTGATGTTGGTACAGCTCTGAAAATAGTGTTTGATAGTTAATTTCTGCTGCAGAGCCATCAGACGGAGCACAAGAGTAAACAGTGTTCAGATGCATAGTGCAATATACTGTGCATAAACATTGGCTATAACTAGGCTTTTTACCAGAGTTTTCAGCGATCACATAATTTAAAAAAAGGTACTTTCTCCCTGTGTCTCCTCTCTTTTGTCTCCTTTGTATAGGGGTTGTGAAAAGTGCCGGACTGACCGAGAATTATGTCCTCCACCCCACAGCACAGGTAGGGATAATGCAAACTCCCCCTTTGCCAATGTGCCTTACCTCTGAACTGGTCAAATCACTTCTAAAGGCCAGAGGACAGGTTCAGTCACCATGCGTATTCAGGTCCTTGTCTTCTCAACTGCGGCAGCCGCCAAGTGATGTCATTTGTGGTGGCTGGCTTTAGTGATGTGGACACTTCTGCAATTGGAAGTAATGGGTATGTCTACACTGCAGTTGGGGTTTGTGATTGCAGCACCTATAGATGTGCCCACGCTAGTTTTGATCCAGTTAGATAAAAATACCACAGAGGTGTTTCCATCTCCAGGTCTGTCTCCACCAGATTCTAAAAAAATATAAACTGGGTCAAATGTTGGCTGTCATCAAACTGAACCTCTACACTATTCCGCTGAAGTAAGACCCTGATATTTTGGTTTGTTTATGTTGTAAATGTACACAGTATTGCAAGGCCCAAACATTCACAAATCATGAATCAGGCCCCACAAACGTGAGATTGGCTTAAAAGATTTTCAGAAGATACATGCTGGTCATATTTTTCAAGCTTATCTCCATAACTGTGAGGGCTGGAGGTTTATTTTTCTTTAAGAATGAGAGCTAAAGTTCTCATATTCACATGACTCCAAGAGCTGGCACTTTAAGAAAAACACCTAATGTTCAAAATAAAATCTTGGGAACTGGCCACACTACACCTGTCAAAATACCAAAGCATAAATATCTCCACAAGATATATTATTTTTATTATATAATATTATCATTATTACTTTATAATTTCTGAAGGCTACCACAATATGCTAGGTGAAATACACAAGTAATGGCACTTCACGCTTACACATTCACAAAACAGCAGTTTGGCATTAGAAACCTTAATAACTGGAATAAAAACAAGCAAACATTTAATTACATTTTTCTCAGCGTGACCTGCGTGATAAACTGTGTTAAATTAACTAAGCAACATGGTCAAGTCAATGTGAGAGTAAATTTATTGTGTGTTCCAGGCTTCTAAGACAACTAATTTGGGAACGAAATAGAGTGTTTTGCCTTAATACAATATGTTGTTCAACATCAAAAGACGCCAGAGTGGAGATGGTAATAAAAAAAAAAAATCCCATTTATGTGTAGCATAGCAAAGCTGTTCACTAAATTTAATGCAGCGCTTATGTCGTCATTTTCATCTCCCCATCAATCTTCTTCAATCTTTCTCTGTCCATTGCTATTGCTAGATATATGCCTCATCGTGTCTTACTAGTTTGTTTGTATCCAAAGTTATCTCTAGCCATGATTTGTAAGGACTTGTCTTCACACAAAAGTTGCAGTGGTTTGACTAAAATCACTTTTAAAATTGGTTTAAACTCATGCAAGCTAGGACACTCTTAAATTTGTTGAAGCCTGGCTTGTATCTTACGTTGTCAAGGAAAAGTGGTATAAGTCAGGTTTAGGCTGAATAAAGAGTGTCTACACGGAGGATTACGCTGGTTTAACTACATCACAATTAAAAACACACTCTAAAACCCCACGAAAACCCTGGTGCAATTCGGTGTCTATCAGGTCCAAGTCCTTTACTATTGGATTGAAAAACTCAGTATTTTGACTCCCATCATGTTGACTTCAGTTTTTGAGGTAGAAACTGGCCTTGATATAGAAGTACCACCAGTCGGTGAAATTGTGCTTTTTACTTTTTGTTGGGCACTAGACTCACTGGTGAAATGTACTCCCTCTTGTTTCGGAAGACAGTTTGGTTCTAGTGTGTAAGTAATGGTGCTTATGTGTCAGGTAGACAATAAGGATTTTTGGGGTGTAATCCAAAGCACTTTTAAGTCAGTTGAAAGGCTCCCATTCACTTCAGCGGACATTGGATTGAGCCCCAAATCCTTTTCTCTGTCCTGTAGTCGTAAAGGACCCGAGACAAGCTGAAGAAGTGTGTGTCTCCTGTGCAAAAGGTGAGGAACGGAAGATGGAAAGTAGTGCCCACAATTCCTCTGTGCTGTCTAGCTCTGTTATATGGGTTGGTGCATCTGTGACTTTCTGGATCCATGGGCCATTCTCTGCTACGAGAAGAATGCAATAGCTGCTGGAGATAGTGCAGAGCTAAGGCTGCTGTAGGAGTGAGTCAGCTGCTTAGGTGGAAAGACTCCTTGTCTGGTCTGCACTCTCAGAGATCCCCAGACAGACTGGCCACTTGGACTGGGAAGTGTAGTCTAAGACGGGGCCCTATGATGTTATAGCAGTTGCTGATAGTGAAAGCTATAGGCCCCTATTCTGCAATTGCATCAGCACAGACCGCCTTGTGGGGGCTTGCGTGGAGCCCACTCACACAGATCCAGCTGTAGGATCAAGGTGATAGTTAGCTGTGTTCAATCTTCCACTACAAAGCCATCTCACATTTGTGTAGACTCTGTTACTGTGGATTTTAGACACACACACAAACACACACACACTCTCATTCTGCAAGGAAAAGTAGTTTGTATTAAGTGTGAACCCAAGGAAACACCTTTATGATTTACTACAGTTCTGCTTAAAGTTTCATTTTAGCCTTGAAGAAACTGACCCCAGGATTTAACCTGTGCAAGAGCCTGGAGCTTCAGGAGCAGTTTTCATGGAGTGAGCTGATCCAGGCTGAGGTTCATTAACTCAGTGGGCTTGAATATTCAGGACAAGATGGTCTTGGCTGAACATCAGGCATTTCTGTAACAATACTATGAATTTCCCAACTGATACCAAGTTACCCACAAAAAAGAACAAGGAGAAAAGGTTATTTCACGTTCTATTCTTTCATCTTCCAAGTGCCTAAGCCGTGTCATCAATTATCAAGTGTTTTATCCCTGCACAGAGCTGCGGTGGAAGTAGTTTTGACTTTTACTGTCAGATGGACTCACTTATCTCCAGCTAGGGATTAAAAAGGGTTAGAACATTTCTGTGGGCCCAGGAAACTAGTGTGTGGGATGAGGAGGAGATTGCTGGAAGGAAAACACTAAAACCAGCTAGGGCTGGGGAGAAAGATTCTGTTTGGTTGTCATTTCAGTTACCAACAGAGCCAGTCCCCAGAAAGGGGATACATTTGGCCTATCAAAGTGGGACTCAATCCTTAGCCCTGGGATGGAGAGAAATCTGTGGGAAGAGTAAACATGGTGTAGCCAGTTCTACACTGCTGCTCTCACTGCATATGGTGTGGAGAGAGATGGGACTGGAGTGCATTACATATTGCCCAATCCTCTACCAATGCAGCGATCCCTATTGGACTGCTGCAGCCAGTGTAGCATAGAGCAGCCTAAGGTCTGCTCTAAATTATACTGGAGACAGTTTTTCTCCTCCATGGCCCCAGGATCTGGATGAAGCAGAAAGATAGCTTACAGCCACCTCACCTAGTCGCCTTAGCTATGCTGACCAACTGGCCCAGAGCATGGATGCTTTATGAGGAGGAGGATGGGAACTCCATCTGTTTACAGCAATAGGGTCCCTATTGTGCCAAAATTGAGGCATGGAGAGTTAAGTGATGTGCACAGTAAGCCTGTAACCGAGTTAGGATTAGAACTTGAACCTTCTTGGTTTGTCCTCCTGTGCTCACTGCATTATTAGCTTTTGTAAAAGGGACCTGCTCATTCTTATGCAGGGCCATCTTCACTCCATCTCACCAGTAACGTCACTGCAACTTGGGTTTAAGTGGCCAATTTCTTAAAAGCTGCTACAGTCTTTAGGCTCCTAATGATGCCTAAAACATGAAGTGAATTCCTATTCGGTGAGATTGAAACAAAAATAAAAGAAGATGGAACAGAAAATATATCAAAGCTTTCTCCAGACTGTTTTTCTTGTCTTTTCATGGGTGAATTACTATCAAGAAAGCTATGTATCCATGGAGATATGCACTATTATTATGATAACTGGAGGGGGCTTCCTGGTGAGGAGCTAATAACCGTATCCTATGTTGATTAGACTCCCAGGTTGAAAGCTCTCTCTCCATCCCCCAGCCCTGTGATGCTCACCCTCCACAGGAGCTCTGCCAATTACTGGGGTGGGAGGGCTTGGAGGAAAAGGGAGATCTTGCTTTCCACAGCACCATCCCCTGCAGTGTGTCTGGATTTCCAAGTGGAAATCCACATCGGAGATAATAGAGCTGGGATCAGTGTTTACCTCCCACCTGGTTCCATCTGCTGCAGCTACTCAGTGTAACCTTGCCAATGACAACCTGGCTCCTGCTGCAGCTGCACTGCCCAGGTGATAGAGAGGGGGCAATGGAGCAGAGGCCATACCTGCATGATGGCTCCTGGCTCCATATGGAACGGATGTCCTCTTCAGGTAGCTCCCCATGATCTATGAGGTTTGGAGAGGCATAGCCTCCAAAAATAGCAGTCACTGTAGCTCCTTCCACCATTAGGGACTGTGTAGAGAAAATACCAAGAGTGAAACGTGTGAGAACTTTCCCTCCCCTTCACCCGTGCTATGAGAGGGGGAAATCTGACCCACAATTGCCCTGGGAACAAGAGCCTGGCTGGCTTGTGCATGTGGACGGGCAAATGGAGGAGGAGGCAGGTTGGACGCCCAGTAGAAGCATGTTCAATTCTTGTAGATCACTTCTTTATTCAACAGACCCAATGTCCTGCCCTGTTGGGGGAGCTTTTAAAATTCCCTCATGTGTTTTGGTGTTTTTTGGGATTTGCTGAAGGGCGTCAAGGCTGATATGGCATTTTTGTTGGTGGCAACCCCTTAAACATTTCCGAGTACAGGAGCTCATAAATGCAAATTTATGATTTCGGCCAATCAGAGAAGAGAGATTTTCATGCTGAGCATATGGTTGCTCAACAATATGATTAAAAAAAATACTGCATTCTGACTGGCTGGCAGCAACATTTTAGTCAGAGCATGGGGTTTTGCATAACTCTGCAGTGATTATACAGAGTGCAGGAAATCCTATTTTCTGAGTTATCCACCAGTAACAGTACAGCATCTCCAGATTCTGATTGGCTGAGCCAGTCTATTTTATTGTAATTCAAAAAAGCCACACTCTGTGGCCAATCAGAATGCTCCTTCATTTAAAATAATTTGATATGAGATAAAAAAAATGCACGGTTATTCATTATCATCTTGTTTCTGTTCTAGGTAATTGATTTTTGCATTGTTGGTCTGCTCCTCTCCCTATGTTAGTGAAATTTAATTGACAGTAAAAGCAGGGAGAATTAAAGGGATTTTAATCAGTCAGACCACAGTATCTGTTTTAAAAGGAAAACGGGAGTAATAGTAAAATAGGCTAGTATATAGTCTTCCTTATCCATGTTGCTATTCATTACTGAACTGATGATAATGCCTACTTTGCATTTTTAATCATACAATTGCTTTTTAAAAAATATTTAAAAAATAAAAATCTTCCTAGGAATTTTTATGGTCAAGGTGGTCAATAAAAGTTGTTTGCCTTCCAGCTGTGCTCTCAACTTTACCCAGAAGCCAACACTATGTATAAAGAGTAGTAGTAATCTGGGGCCTGATCTAAAACCCATTGATGTCTGTAGTAAGACTCCCAGAGGCTTCAAAGGCTTTAGATCAAACCTCTTTGGACCCTTAATGTAGAAAAGCATTCCTATTCAGAAAAGCTCGTAAGTAGGTACTTTAATTTTTAAGCTCATGTTTAAATACTTTCCTGAATCAGGGCTTTAGTGCATAAAACCTGCACGGTCTAAAAGTGACGGTTATGGTTCGTGATAAAATGCTTGTAAAATTAACCATGAATTATTTTTCTTTTGAAATTCTATCAGGTTTTTTTTAATGTTAATAAATGTGCTTTATGAATATAGGCCCCTTTTGTGACCTTCATCATCATCTTGCTATCTCTAAATTCCTGCCGGGTGCTTTGAAACAACAAATGAGTTCACCTTGACGTTCTCTAGCAGCATTGCTAGGAAATACAATCTCCTCATTTTAACCAAAGGTACTGAACAATTCTCATACAGTTTAAACTTTTCTTATAGTGCAAAGCAAATAGGGATTTAAAATGACATGTTTATTGTCCCCTCTTCTTTTCTGGAATTTGCAACAACAAATAAAATCAGATGATCATGTTAAATGGGTTTGTTGAAGAAGTGAAACAGAAATTTGCTGGAAGATCTGAGCATCTGCAATTTACTATGCACTGTATAGTGGAGAACTCAAATACAAAGACATGCCAGAGACTCCATGAAGTCTGCTAGGACCTTTGCTAGAGCTAGTATGTGGAATGTTCTTAAGCCCAGCTCCCCAAAGGTATTTAGGTACCCAACTCCCACAATAGAAGTTAGGCACCTAAGTACCTTTGTGTATCTGGGCTTTAGATACTACAGCAATAGTCATCATTATAATCCCCACAACCTGGTAGGTGGGTAGGTTTCTAGCAGTGAGAAAACAGAAGCTTTAAAGAAATGTGTTTCTAACACTATTTTGTTCTCTCCTTTCTTTTTGTGTGATGTGCGGATGGACAAACTGCGTTAGAGACAGCAAGAACCTTTCCAAAACTTGACTGCCCCTGAACAGCTCCTTTTGTGAGGTAGGAAACACTTGGTGACATGTTTGGGTCGTCTCTTCCCGCCCCCACCAGTGATCCACAATCCCACATGCTGTGAATATATTCACAGGAGGTATTCAGCTCCTTGTAGTGTGAGGCCTACAACAGACATTCTTGCACATTGCCTTTTTTTTTTTTTTTTTTGAGCTAGTGTCCTTAGACATGTGTTGCAGCCAATTTTAGGCTTGACATAAGAAATTATGTTCTCTTTGTCATCATGTCTAGGTCATAGTTCAATACTTTGCTCACTATAGGTCTGATCCAACTCCACCGAAGTTAATGGGGGACTTTCCACCGACTTCGCTGGACTGTGGATTTGCTAAAGGAATTGGCGGCTGTGATTGCAGTACCATTGGCCATTATCTCTGAAAACTCGTGGCGAACGGGGGAAGTCCCGGATGACTGGAAAAAGGCTAATGTAGTGCTAATCTTCAAAAAAGGGAAGAAGGAGGATCCTGGGAACTACAGGCCAGTCAGCCTCACCTCAGTCCCCGGAAAAATCATGGAGCAGGTCCTCAAAGAATCAATCCTGAAGCACTTACATGAGAGGAAAGTGATCAGGAACAGTCAGCATGGATTCACCAAGGGAAGGTCATGCCTGACTAATCTAATCGCCTTCTGTGATGAGATTACTGGTTCTGTGGATGAAGGGAAAGCAGTGGATGTATTGTTTCTTGACTTTAGCAAAGCTTTTGACACGGTCTCCCACAGTATTCTTGTTGGCAAGTTAAAGAAGTATGGGCTGGATGAATGCACTATAAGGTGGGTAGAAAGTTGGCTAGATTGTCGGGCTCAACGGGTAGTGATCAATGGCTCCATGTCTAGTTGGCAGCCGGTGTCACGTGGAGTGCCCCAGGGGTCAGTCCTGGGGCCGGTTTTGTTCAATATCTTCATAAATGATCTGGAGGATGGGGTGGATTGCACTCTCAGCAAATTTGCGGATGATACTAAACTGGGAGGAGTGGTAGATACGCTGGAGGGCAGGATAGGATACAGAGGGACCTAGACAAATTGGAGGATTGGGCCAAAAGAAATCTGATGAGGTTCAATAAGGATAAGTGCAGGGTCCTGCACTTAGGACGGAAGAACCCAATGCACAGCTACAGACTAGGGACCGAATGGCTAGGCAGCAGTTCTGCAGAAAAGGACCTAGGGTGACAGTGGACGAGAAGCTGGATATGAGTCAGCAGTGTGCCCTTGTTGCCAAGAAGGCCAATGGCATTTTGGGATGTATAAGTAGGGGCATAGCGAGCAGATCGAGGGACATGATCGTTCCCCTCTATTCGACATTGGTGAGGCCTCATCTGGAGTACTGTTTCCAGTGTTGGGCCCCACACTACAAGAAGGATGTGGATAAATTGGAGAGAGTCCAGCGAAGGGCAACAAAAATGATTAGGGGTCTGGAACACATGACTTATGAGGAGAGGCTGAGGGAACTGGGATTGTTTAGTCTGCAGAAGAGAAGAATGAGGGGGGATTTGATAGCTGCTTTCAACTACCTGAGAGGTGGTTTCAGAGAGGATGGTTCTAGACTATTCTCAGTGGTAGAAGAGGACAGGACAAGGAGTAATGGTCTCAAGTTGCAGTGGGGGAGGTTTAGGTTGGATATTAGGAAAAACTTTTTCACTAGGAGGGTGGTGAAACACTGGAATGCGTTACCTAGGGAGGTGGTAGAATCTCCTTCCTTAGAAGTTTTTAAGGTCAGGCTTGACAAAGCCCTGGCTGGGATGATTTAATTGGGGATTAGTCCCGCTTTGAGCAGGGGGTTGGACTAGATGACCTCCTGAGGTCCCTTCCAACCCTGATATTCTATGATTCTATGATTCCCCTGTGTGTACGTTTAGTAAATCACATTGCACAGCTTTGAGACTATCACCACATGGGTATAATTATGCTCATTCTAAATTTCCACCTCAGTTAAATACAGCTGGGATTTTGCAAAGCAGGAATGTAAATGGTCTTGTCCCAAATATGAAATCAAACAACTATTGTCAAGGTTCCTCCCCCACTCTGAACTCTAGGGTACAGATGTGGGGACCTGCATGAAGACCTCCTAAGCTTACTTTTACCAGCTTAGGTTAAAACTTCCCCAAGGTACACATTAATTTTATCCTTTGTCCTTGGAATATCCACTGCCACCACCAAACTCTAACTGGGTTTACTGGGAAATGTAGTTTGGACACGTCTTATCCCCAAAATCCTCCCAACCCTTGCACCCCACTTCCTAAGAAAGGTTTGGTAAAAATCCTCACCAATTTGCATAGGTGACCACAGACCCAAACCCTTGGATCTGAGAACAATGAAAAAGCATTCAGTTTTCTTACAAGAAGACTTTTAATAGAAATAGAAGTAGATAGAAGTAAAGGAATCACCCCTGTAAAATCAGGATGGTAGATATCTTACAGGGTAATTAGATTCAAAACATAGAGAATCCCTCTAGGCAAAACCTTAAGTTACAAAAAAGACACACAGACAGAAATCGTCATTCTATTCAGCACAATTCTTTTCTCAGCCATTTAAAGAAATCATAATCTAACACATACCTAGCTAGATTACTTACTAAAATTCTAAGACTCCATTCCTTGTCTATCCCCAGCAAAAGCAGCATATAGACAGACAGAGACCCTCTGTTTCTCTCCCTCCTCCCAGTTTTTGAAAGTATCTTGTCTCCTCATTGGTCATTTTGGTCAGGTGCCAGCGAGGTTACCTTTAGCTTCTTAACTCTTTACAGGTGAGAGGATTTTTCCTCTGGCCAGGAGGCATTTTAAAGGGGTTTACCCTTCCCTTTATATTTATGACAACTATTCTTTCTGCCCTTGGGCACCGGCTGCTGATGGACTGGAATGCAGGTTCTTTCTATTAGGCTTTCTGCTTTCACATGGAAGGTTATTTACTCTGTGATTCTGGTAGGTTTTGTTAAAGGGATACTATCTACTTGAAAATCATATTTAGAGCTAAAAAGGATTGTGCTTCCCAAGTAATACCAAAGATGGTATAAATAAAAGTGATTAGAGAGAGATTTATTTCCAGTATGTTTCCTTCAAACATTCGACTTCATCACGTTCTATATTGTCAGTATCACTGTTATGAGTATGGTCAGTTGCACTTTCTGGCTCCAAAACTAGCATGATCACATCCTCACTTGCATGCGTTGCTTGCAGGGAGCTTGTCCGGAAGGAAGCAGAAGAGCACCACAGAATTTTTTTAAACCAGTGTTTTCCCCTCAAATATCAAGATATACTGTATAAAGAGGGCTCTGCCAGAAAACTGAAGTTTTTGAATTTGTCACTGTTGAAAAAATTAAGTCGGCAGTGCCCCTTTAAGAATGACTGTTTTATAAATACACTTCCTTTGGACGGTTTGCGTTTTGGACTAATTGTGCAACTAGCTCTTGGAATATGGGTGTACGCTGTGGCCTGTGCTATCTCAGGATCCCAAGCTTACCACAGGACGTGGAGAGAGAAAATAACAGTCCAAGGAGAGTCAGCAAATTGAATAGAGGGTGTTTTATCTCAACCCAGGCAAAAAACCCCATAAATGGGGAAACATAAGCAATTACATAAGAGTGAAAGAAAAACAGGCTAATACTCTGCAAAGAAGGTTTCAGAGTAGCAGCCGTGTTAGTCTGTATTCGCAAAAAGAAAAGGAGGACTTGTGGCACCTTAGAGACTAACCAATTTATTTGAGCATAAGCTTTCGTCTGGTGCATCCGATGAAGTGAGCTGTAGCTCACGAAAGCTTATGCTCAAATAAATTGGTTAGTCTTTAAGGTGCCACAAGTCCTCCTTTTCTTTCTGCAAAGAAGGAAACTAACTATTCTCCCAGAGAGCAAGGGGAGCAAAGAGATCCAATCCAACCTACATCTCTGTCAACATACCCCCAGCTAATGAACCTGTCACTCATGTGATATTCCCTTTAAAGATTTCTGGGTTGGATAATTCCCCAGCACCAGGTTTGGTGGCCCTTGCGTGCCTCCAACCTTCTTGCTTTTTCCGTCTCATTCCTGTCCTGTTTCCGGACTCAATACTTTGAAAAATTTGCTGTAGGTTGACGGTGACCCATTCATCTCGAGCAGCAGCTTTCTGCAAGGCTGAGGGCTAGTCCTGATGTGAAGTCTGTGCACATCACTTGGAGCTACGGCTATTGCTCTGAAGCGTAAGAGTGAGCAGATCAGTAGAGTGGTATGGCTTTCTTTGCTGCTTTAAAGCACCATAAAGCAGACCCAAGACAGCATGATTGGGAGCCAGGGAGGCGGCAGGACAAAGAGAGGTGTAAATTTGTACATGCAAATCATCCGGCATTTATGCTGTTTGGAATGATCCCTGTGGGGAGCTAGGTGATACTTTATTGCCAGGCATGTTATGGTGAAAAAGTTCAGGGTGCATGATTAATGAAAGACAAGTAGGTGGCATTTGCCAAAAACCCTCTGAGGAATTGTTATTTATAATAATACTTAGCTCTTCGATGGCACTTTTCCTCAATAGATCTCAATGCACTTTATAAAGGAGGTTAGTATCATTCATCCACATTTTAAAGAGGGGGAAACTGAGGCACACGGCAATGAAGTGACCTGCTCAAAGCCGCCCAGCAAGTCAGCAGCAGAGCCAGGAACAGGACCTGTGTTTGCTGAGTCAATTCATTAGGCCACACTGCTCTGAAAAGAAAACAGAGGGTTTGTCCGTATGTTGCCTTAGTCCAGGCTAGAGGGGTATAAATTCTAGTGTGCATTAGCACTGCATACTAACTGGCCTGTGTGGACCATGCTGGCGTGCACCAAAAGTTCCCTAGTGCATGGTAATGTAGTCCAGTTTCAAACAGCACTCTCACAGGCCAGTTAGTGCCTGAAAAAGCTCGCGCACCCTAGAATTTACACCTGTCTGGTGCAGATGAATTCAAGATGTAGACAAGTCCACAGCATAAATCCAATCCTCGGGCACTAGGTTTCTAACTGGATTAAAGTGGTTTCACCTTTCAACCTGAGACAGTCTTTCCAATGGGCTTTATTCAGCCAAGCCTCTGTCAGAGCCTTTGGCGATTTTGGCTGCGATTTTAGACTTGTGTTCAGAAGCTTTCAAAACATCCAAAGGGCCAGTATCTCTGCTTGCTATATTGGCATTTAACATTTCCATGTGTCTTCATCATTCTTGCCCTTCCTTGCTTTTCTTCGTTCTCTTTCAGCTTGTGGATGTGGAATAATCAGAGCAGTTGTCATTTGAACTGGAGGTGATAGTTTCACGAAAGCTGATCCAGCTGTAAATGCATTAACTTTTCGTAAGAGCACTGAATTCCAGGTAAATTTGCTCACCCTCCCCCAAGGGAGATGAGACAGCTGGCATTCTTCTGGCACCCAGTTTGACTCCAGATTAGTACAAATGTATACAAAGCTGTTTGACATCCCTGTCACTGGGCTGCCAGAGCAGAAAGAAAGAAATGGAACATGAGGACATAAATGGCAAAGCACTTTGCTCTGTTGCAGCCACGCATTCCTTCTGTGCCTCTTCCTCATTCCTGCACCCACAACACGGCAGTCAGGGGGGAGAGCCTGGGGCAGGATAGTGGTAAGACATCTGAGGATAGAGACAGTTTGTAGGATTTTTAAATATGCCATCCAAACCCATGCTCTGGTGACATTTTGCCTTAGGAAAATCTCCTTATTAATGCAGAATGAAAGCTAGTTTCTTTTTTCCCAAGATCCAGGCTCCTGCCCACTTACTGACTGCACAGCAATCTCCTCTTGCTGTCCTGTTGCTTCTATTAGCATCGTTTTTGTGGTCAGTGCTTCTCTGAACATGCCCTGGGTACTCGCTTAACAGAGGCTTTGCTCTATGTAGTGGGAGCAGACAGCTGTGCCCCTTGTTCTGGAATACTTGTTTTCCAGCAGGAGAGAGAGGAGCACATATTTACAGTTTCCCATAATTATATTTTATGATAACCTGATGCTACTGTGAACACCACGTTGAACATAAGGAATTAATTGTATGCGTCCTACTGAATAATGCAAAGCAGTAACCGTCCTTAGCCTTGTACTGTCTGAGAATTATAGAATCTCTCCATCATTTAAAGCTCATAAATTCTTAGCTGATAGAGAAACTAAATCTATATACAAGGTTGTCATTGTCTCTCTCTCTCTCTCATATTGGGAGCATAGGAATTGCTGTACTGAAATACAGCAAATAGCTTGTCTAGTTAGAGTTTCTGTTTTCAAACTGACTAATGTCCCAAATGCGCCAAAGGAAGGAGTAAAACACCTAATGGCGGATCATTAGCTTGTAGGTTTCAGCCTTTGAAATCAATGGAGCTATGGTGATTTCTGCTAGCTAAGGATCTGGCCCCTAACTGTGCAATTCTCTGCTACCGTGGTGTGTAGGGAAGAGAATATTGCATTTAAGCTAGAAGTTTGATGGAAATGAAAGGGAGGAGGGGAGAAGCAGCTCTGTAGGTGGTATTTGTAGTCCTAGGTGAGCAGATTCATACAGTTGAATTGCACGCTGAAGCCAAATTTCTCCAGCGTTCAGGTGTACAGATGTAGAGTCTGGTTTGGCAAAGATCTTTTCAACCAGGGTAGGGGATTTTATCTACACAGATCATAAAACAAAAAGAATTGGCCCCCTCGGAAGAAGTTTGCCTGTGAGATAGAATTGTCTGTTCACTTAAAGGACAAAGGCAAAAATCAAGAAAGAGCAAGGAATCAGCAGGTTGCTGATGTGATTCTGTACGGAGCTTCATAGCCTTGAAAAGTGTTTCTTTGAGCTGTTAAACCTGACCATTGATTTTAAATACCTGGCCCAGACGGTGGGCATTGAACTCTCTTGACAATCTGGGCCTTACTGTGCAACAAGTCATCATTCCAGCAGCTTAACACTCTTTGTGGAGTCATGGACAGAAAATGTATAGACCTGGGCTCAAGTCCTGCCCTCTGTTGTGCTGGTGTTTAAACGGAGAAGCTGGGTATGGATTCATTTCTCCACTCTTTCTTTCTCATTAATCTTCCCATGCTCAAAGCAAGGCATTATTCCTCCCTGGAACACCCGCTAGGAGAGATGGCCTGCTAGTATGCCTCTAGCTAGCATGTATGCTATAAAGAAGAGCAAAGTTCAGTCCCTAGTGTGTTCCTCTTCAGTACCCCGTGGAGGTGAGCCCCAGTTATCCTTATGGGTAGGCTCTGGACCCCTTTACATCAGTGATGCTACTTGGACAGGATTCAGCCCTCGAGGTGGCATTTAAATTTGATAGGATTAGCCTCAGACCTGTAAGTGGTCCTGTTGGCATCACTCATGTCCCTGAGTATTTCTGTAGATCCATGAGTTTCATGTTGTGTATGTTCTGACAAGTAAACCGCTGTGCTGAAATTGAAAGCCCTGAAGCAGGTAAGGGTTATTGTCACTCATGGCTAAAAGGTTCAAAGCATATAATTATTTTGCTCTGTTTGCATCAGAAGTGCCAGCTGCCAATATATAGCAATACCAGGAGCTATGGCTCGCCATTGATCCTGTTTCTGCCAGTTGCAATCTTTGCAATCACCATTAAAAAGTGCAAATTGTTTGGTAAATGGCATGGTCTGTGAAGGTCAGGTAGATTAGCCTTGTCACGGTTAGGGTCAGGCAGTGGCTTTCCCAGTTTGGTATGTGATCCCTTGCCTGGTTGCATTTTCCTTATTTTCCTCCCTGAATTTGCCTGGAATAAGGGTAAATTTATATTTTTTTAAAAAAAGGGAAAAGAGAAAAGACACCATTGCAGCCAAGTCTGCTGGTTTCCATAGATTCTTCCATTTAAGCCAAAAAATGGTCAATAAGATTTTCTTAACAGCAAAGGCAAGCTGCTGCCGTGTAGGGCAAGCTCTGGCCTTCTGTTAATGTCCCCGTGTGCAGCAGAGTTATTCCCCCCCGAGGTTTGCTAGCTTCTTTCTTACCCTTTTGAACAAAAATTCTAGAATAACTCTCTCTGGTATAAGACAGGTTTCAGAGTAGCAGCCGTGTTAGTCTGTATCCACAAAAAGAACAGGAGGACTTGTGGCACCTTAGAGACTAAGAAATTTATTTGAGCATAAGCTTTTGTAAGATGAAGTGAGCTGTAGCTCACGAAAGCTTATGCTCAAATCAATTTCTTAGTCTCTAAGGTGCCACAAGTCCACCTTTTCTCTCTGGTATAAATAGCTTTCTGGATCATGCTAGCAGCTAATCTGGAAAGCAAATCCCCCGTTTGGTAATTTCTAGATTGCTTTTCTGAACAAAAGAAGTTTCCCCTTCATTAGCAAGTTCTGAAGGTGAATATTTCGAGTCTGTTGAGTATACATTTTTAACCCTGTCCATTACATTATTTTTAAAGGGTCACCCTGGGACGTATTCAAAACACATGCTCTGTCATGTCATATCACTCTGTTACGTATCTCATTAGGTGAGGAACCTGTTAAGTTTCATAGTTTCAAACTCTGCTTTGTCAAGCAGCGGTAGCATTGGGCAGCATTTTTTTAAAAGCAAAATTTGTTGTCAAAACCTAGACATCCTCCACAATGAAGGGATGTCATTTAATCACCAGTGATATCCTCCCATTTAGCTTAATGTTGAAACCAGCAGCCCACTTCTTTGTGTGTCAGTTTCGTTCTCCACAATCTCTGGGCCTCCTGGGTATTGAGCTTGGGAATGAGATACTCTTTGCTCTGAGAAGCGCTGCACCCACCGCAAAGATCTGAAACAAAAGTCGTGTGCCTGTGACCTTTAGCAGCCTTCAGCATGAATTAACAGTCCGCTCTTTCATTAGTCAAGGTTCACGTACTCCTGATCTTGATCTCATCTACTGCACGTTCTGGTGGTTCATTCTGATTTTCTAAGCTGCAGCTCTGCTCCCTTTCTGATCTCTGTGAAGGTATGGCTACACTCAGGGTACAGACACTGGGAGGAGAGTACAAACACTGCATGTCCCCCCTTCCCCTAGCTCGGGTAGAAATACCAGTACAGACCGTGAGGCTTTGCTTAGGTGAGTAAAGTACAGACATAACCTCCATGGTTCTCTACATGCCCAAGCTGCGCCTCCCCTGTCTACACCACTATTTTTAGCAGCGTAGCGTCCTGCTGTTTCGCAGCTGCTGGAGCCTTTCCTCACTGCAGGGAAAGACTCTGGCACGGGAGAGGAGTGGGGAACTTCCCACTGCCAGAGCCATTCGCTGCCGCTTGTAACTACACACTGCAGTGTGGACGCAGCTTGTTTTTCATTGTAGCATGTAGCTACATGTACCCCCCACATCACTGGAAGAGTAGACAAGACCTGAGTGCACCCAAGTCAGGTGTTAGGTCTCTTGCCCTTCCCTGTCTCCGGGTGGAATCTCACAATTCGTTCGGTCTTAGACTGGGACCCGGCTTCCCTAGCCTGTGGGGGTACCCCCAGCGTATTAACCGACTGATGCCACTGGGTTTCATGCCTTTGCATTTCTTCCCTCCAGGACCCTGTGATGAGTGATATACTGACCAGCAGCCTTAAAACAACGTGTTTTATTTAGCAGTTGGAATAAAGCATTAGAGAGGATTTTAAAGCAGCAACCAAACCTCACTCACTTAGGTGCTTTCAAAAATCCCACCCCGTGTCCCTGAGGAAAATGAGACTTAGGCTCGTACATCACCTTGATGCTTTTGCAGATTTTACCCATTGACTCCACTCTCTGAAAGGATGTAACCTTCAGGGTGATAAATGCTGCATTTAAAAAAAATGACAAGACATTCTGAAAATCTAGCTTTCGAAAGGAAATAGAGCCCTAGCAAAGTAAAACAAAGATGGGAGAGAATGGATTCAGTGGACCACAGCACAACAGGTGTTAGAAAAATGGCTTGGAATGATTTATTTTGTAACAACATTCTGTAATCCTTTGGCAAGCAAAGGGCGGGACTGCAGCTTTCTGCCCTTAGCAATTGCATGTTGTGGCTTTATTATTAAACCATAATAATTAAATATTCAACCTGGAGAAAACATTCATGTGTGCAGGAGGGCAAGAAATTTTAAAGGCCTTTCTAAGAAGCTGTAGAAGGCTACCTGGAAATACTTTTGGTTTTGGAAATAAAAATAACAAAGTGGATGCTTTGTAACCTGGGATCTTATGAAGGTAAAACCTCTCTTTGGATAGCTTTTGTCCTTTTGTCTTTAGCATCTCACTGTGTTATGTTTCAGAGTAACAGCCGTGTTAGTCTGTCTTTGCAAAAAGAAAAGGAGGACTTGTGGCACCTTAGAGACTAACCAATTTATTTGAGCATGAGCTTTCGTGAGCTATGCATCCGATGAAGTGAGCTGTAGCTCACGAAAGCTCATGCTCAAATAAATTGGTTAGTCTCTAAGGTGCCACAAGTCCTCCTGTTCTTTTCACTGTGTTACCTAAAAGATGGCCTTTTTCCTCTCAGATAACGTTGTAACCTTTTTCTGTAAGAGTTATTACTAATTTTGCCCCACATGAGTTTCCTATAGTCTTAGAGCTGAAGTGGCAATCCTTACTCATAGGAGTAACCCGATGGCCTTACTAGTGGCATAGTCACCTAAAGAGTTCTAGTAAATGGGACTGCTCGTGTGAGTAAGGATTGCCGAAGCAATCACACAGGGAAGTGTAGATTCATCTTCTAAAGTTGGGATTCCTTCACATAACTAGGGACCTGATCCAAAGGCTAGTGAAATCAGATGAAAGGCTCCCATTGACTTTATTGGGCTTTGGATCAATGTCTATGGCCCCTGATCAGGGAAACATTTAACCATATGCTTAAGTCCATCCTTGTTCAGCAGATCACTTCAATGCATGATGAATCCCAGTGGAGACTTAAGCACGTGCCTAGAGTTAAACATGTGTTTAAGTGCTTTGCTGAATGGGAATCGACAGTTGAAGCAGGGCCTGCGTTGAGTATCACAGCAGCATTTTCTTCTGTAACATGGCACGACGTGGTCCTTGGTACAAAGCCAGGAGGAGTAACTTAATGTAGACTTAAAAAGCCTGCCCCAAAGATGGGAATAAGTTGGACCTTCCAGAACTCTCCATAGAGATGTTAAATTTAGTAAGGAAATATGCCTATGGGACTCTGTGGTGTTAACCCGCTGGCTAAATCCTGTGAAGACTTTGATTAATTACAAGCTATTTAGTTTTGAAGATGCTGGTTCTGAGTCACTTTCATCAGCTGCTGTCACAAACTCCCAGAGAAAAAGGGCTTTCAGGTGCTCGACGCTGTTGGATTGGCAGGGCTGCTGTTCAGAGACCGAGTCCTGGAGTGGTTGGACTTCCTGGTTCTGACCAGAGTGTGGTGGAGGAAACCAGGCTATCACCTAAGTGGTACCACAGAGATGGATTAAAAGGGGTGTAAGATGCAGTTTGCCCAGTGAGTGTGATACTTAAAAATAATCCTGTTTAGCACATCTCCCATTAATAATTCTACATAACTTTTGTCCAATCTTTCCTTAGCCACACAATAATGAACAAATGCCATCTCTATTTCATACCTGTGCAAAAGAGGAACAGAAGTCTCTCTCCCTTATTAGCTGATACATCAAATGACAGTCAGATGTGTCAAAAATGGAGACATTATCTTGAAGGGATTTACTTTTGTAATTTCTGCTAAGGGATTTTTTTTTCCTGCCAAACCATTAATATGTCACTTGGAGGTGGATTTTGTTCAGCTCTTTGTTTTTATTTTCCCTCTGTGGTGCTTTTCTTTGCATCGATATTTTTCTAGTATATTATCTTCATGATTGAAATCTTTTTTTCTCTCAGTGGTGTAGGAGGCAGAGTTACCTGTTGTTACATCCTTCCACTCTCTGGAGATGTCTAGTAAAATATCAATCCTCTTCTCCCTCTGAACATTTCCACCTGACAGCCACAAATCAGGCCTCTGTCATTTTTTGCTTGGTAGTTGTCAGTGTCATTTCCTGTCTAGGTTCTCTCTAAACTCTGGTGAGCATGGTGTTTGTTGCTGTTGATTTTCAGACATGTCATGTGTTGTCAGTCAAAGTCAGGAAGGATGTCTTAACCTAATTACAGCTTTTGTGAGGGAACAAACTAATCAGCGGAGCTCTAATTCATTATTTCCAAATATAGACTTAAATATATACGTATGTATGTGTAATATGGTATTTGTACTCTGTGGTCTCTGGGATCTACCACGAATCCTACGAGAGAGGAAGCAGAGTGTAGATGTTATGCATCTTGTAGCTAGTTTATTTCTGGGGATTGACCAAAGGAAGTGGGCAGCAGGATATACGCAGTTGTTTTCCCCCTCTGCCTATCCAGACATGTTTTGACTTGCATGTGTGTTTTTAGATAATTAAGTTACAGAGTGTTCAGTTCTCTGTACACCTACTTTTGCAGCTGCTGCATGCATTCTGCTTCTTTATTCCGCCCCCCTCCTCCAGTTCCTGTGGCCTATGTACTGCTAACAAAAGCGTTGCCTGAGATTTCTTTTTAAGCTTAAAGGTGGGCTGCCCCATGGAGACTGATTTTCCTGTTTCTCTTTATAAAGCTTCTCTGAAAGTGTTAGTCTGTTCCTGTGCCACAGAGCAGATAGGTACCTCAGAGTGTACATCACACTTGGACTCTTTGAGGGCCAGATTCTGCCTGAGCTGCTCACACTGGGTAGTGCCCAACTTTTCAAGTAGGTTCTACTCAGTGTAAGTGTGGCAGAATAATGCTGGAGATTAAGAGTTATGTATTTCAACAATACTGTGTATGGTTATAAGTCTCCCACTTTATCTTTTGGGTAGGGCCATTCCAGTTCCTTAGAAATCACATACATCTCCAGTTACACAAGCCAGCTTCTGTTCAGATGACCCCTTCCTCAGGCACAGAGAGAGAAATAAATCCATTGGGGGAAATTGTTAGTGTAGATCTGGTAGAGCAAATCACATATGATGAGCACTAAGAATTTAATAATATGAGAAAGTTGGATTAAAGGATCAAGTCAGAGCTTTCTGAAAACCCCAGTGTTTGCGAGTTCAGTCCTGATAGTGGATATTCTAACGTGACTCATTACACAGGAGTAAATTAGAGCAAATTGTTGTTGATAAAAGTCAGACACCAGATTACTAAATTTTATTAATTTCCAGAAAAATAAATAAACCCAGTAAATGTGTTATGCAGAACATGACTGACACAGAGGCAATCTCAGATCATTTTGATTTTTCTTTCAGTGCATATGCTCTCAGTTAAACCATGCCATTTCATTACTAATATGCTATAATATGATGATTTTATCTGCACCTTTCAGTGATGATGAGCTACAGCACTAAGGTTTCGAAAGGTGGAGTTGAGGGCTTTCTCATCTTTTCTGTTTGTTAGAAAAGTTGATGGATGAGTGAGCCCCTCGCACAAGACAAACACCAGCAAGGAAGGTAGTTTGCAAATTCAGATTGACTGGTTCTTTAGATTCAGTTTGCTGCCTCATCTTAGGTTCAGAAAGACATGTGCACCCACAAGGTAAGTATATTCTTAGTGGACTTTTGGTCCCTTGGGGATGTTTTGGTTACTGTGTAGATCTCCAAGTTGGAAGAGCAGCTCACACAAGGGTCCTGCAGACAACAGTTTGTCTTGCAACATTTACAGTTTCCGTTCCATTAGATAGAGCTATTGAGTGAGCACAGAGCCCCATCTCAGACAGATCAGGGCCCCCTGGAAACATTACAAAATGTACATGTGAAAAAAGCAATGGCTTAGAAAAGTATATATTCTTATGTTGTTTATCCGAGGAACAGTAAATTAGAGCTGATTGGCAACAGGAATCTGTTCCGTGGGAGTTTCTGACATTTTGGAAAAATATTTAATTCTGAATCAGAACAAAAGTCAAAATTTCCTGCAAAATAAAAACATTCTGAAAAATGTTGATCCAGGAGTATTGCAACATTTCATTTCAATAATGTTCAATCATTTCATTTTGATGTCAAAACATTTCATTTCGATAAGGTAGAAACTTCATGTTCGACTTTATCATGTCAATTAATCTCATTTGGACTTTCATTGTATATTAAAATATTAATACAATGTACATACATATATAACATGAATAGCATCACTAATAATATAAAACTTGTGATATTATTGAAATGAAACAACAAAGTTGAAATAAACAGTCTGCAATTTACATTCAACTCACTGCTTTTATCCCAAGGAGAACTAATTCGACAAAGCTCCCTATCTACACAGAGAACATGAGCAGTGTGGAAAGCTGATATGTACCTCAATCTTGATCTGGATTGAACCATTTCAACACATGAGGCAGCTCATTCTCCAGATACATTTACTAACCAGAGTCAATAAAACACTTCAGCACATGCATAAGTACCACTAAAGTCAATGGGACTTAAATATGCTGAAAGTTAGGCATGTGCATTTACTTTGCTGAATAGGGAGGTTTTGCTGAATTGGGGCCTTAATCCTTGTCCTACCCTGAGATTACATAGATACCAATTGCGTGATGCTGGTTCTCTCTTGTCCACCATTGGCTCCCTCTGTGGTACCCCAAATATTGTAACTCAGGTGGGAGGCTTTTCAGAAAGCTATGGGCATACTTTAAGCTATGAAGGCTTATTACATCCATGGAACCTACATTTCCCTCAAGTCATTATGCCCCTAAATGAAACATTTGACATTCTAGTGAAAATTGTCCTTCCTTTTCCTCATCTTGGTAGTTTTATCTGTTTTTTCTAGTTGATTGTTCCACCAATTTCTCTTTAGCTTTCAAGGAATTGCCTTTAAGCTTTCTTTCCCCAATAATAAATCTCCCCGTGGTTTTGAAGACTGGGAATGAGGTAGCATCCAAGACAGCCAGGACCTCTAGAGTGATCCCCTGTCGGATTTTATCACAGGTAATTTCTCTCTGGCATAAGCCTCCCTCTGTTGGCTATTCCTTTGTTGTTCCAAGTGGAAAAACACATAAACAAGTTAGAGAGAGGCGGTAGATAGCGCAAAGGTTTGGGGTTACTAACCTTTCATCCACTGTAGGTTCAAATTCCGGCTAAGTGGGACACACAAAACTAGCTTTGATGGTTTCACCCTGGTGGGTAATAGAAGTAATGTAGCGGTAATTAGGCCCTGAATGTTTTGTTTTTCAGTTTACTGCTATTTCTTCAATACACTTGATAAAACTCCAACTTGATGTCATCTGCAAAGTCAACACCATATTATCTAAATGCCAAGATTTTATAAACAGCTGCCATAGATTAATCAGAAACCAACAGGACAGGAAATCATGGAATGAAAATGGAGATGACTGATACACATGGAGGAAAGAAATGAACAACATAACAAGACAGGCATTGGACTGGATCCCCAGGGCATCAGGCGATGGGGTAGACCAAAAACAACTTGGAAACGCACAACAGAAGTGGAAAATGACATGAGAAGAAGCTAAGACTGCAGCAAGAGACTGCCAAAGATGGAAGGGTAGTGGTAAAGGCCCTCTATTATGCATGAAATAAAGAGGCATAAGTCAAGTCCTACTCTCACACATCTCCCCATCTCTACCATACCATACCATACCATACCATACCTGAGGCTCATATAACTGAAATCAGCCACGACTAGCCTCCTTTTCAACACCTATTGTTTCAGAATTTTTGAAGACTAGATCTTCCACCAGGGAACTGGTTACTTTCCTGGGTTTTGACAAGTTGCACTTACATATTCAAGACACTTCAGTATTGAGTTTTTAACAAAATTTCATCATCCATTTCTGAGGACAAACTGATGGAGTGAAATTGTGCTCTGTTAAGCCACTCAATTCTATGGGATTTCAGCAGAATTTGGTCCTTGATTGCTATCTCTCCTTAGTCTTTGCTTTATTATCAGAGTCACAATTTGATGGTTCTTCACCAGGCTGCTTCTAATGTCAATGGTAGTTTTGTATTTAGTTCACCTGTTTTGTTACATTGCTCTCTTGAAGAGTTGTAACTTTCTACCTGCCATGCTACAACCACAATGGAAAGTAACAGAGCAGAGGTCACCTCTATCACCCAATTTCTACCAGAACTCATTTATTTAATGGCATTGCCGACTGTTCTTTATGACACATAATCCACTGGATAATAGCAGGCTGCAAAATAGATAGGGGCTGGTATTGTTCTGTGTGGTGGCAGATTGTATTCCAACTGAAAAAGCATATCCTTCTAATCTGATTTTTATTAGCGCTCTGAGCAGGATACCTGCAATACATCTTGTGTCCAGTGAAACTGTTCATCGAAGGCTGTGATCATAAATCAGTAATTATCAGCAGGATCTCTGGAGTTTTCGGTCTTGGGGAAGGTGTACGATGTTTTAAGGCTGATGAAAGCAATCCTCCACATACTTGTCGGAAGACAAAGGGGCTTCTCTCAGACTGTGGTTGTTGCCAGACCAAAATCTATCAGCTGTTATGTTTATAAATTGTTTAATCCTGTTATCTGCATTGTTTACTCTGTGCAGTTTAGAACAAAATCCTGACATTTTTCATGATGGAAAAATGTTTTTGATAAATGCGGTCGTTCAAGGGATGTGGCATCTGGCATGTTTATGAAGACAAGGGAAAATCACATTTACTTGGCTGTTGGCCTGTGTAAAACATATGTACATCCTGGGCCTGGGTTACCAGTTACATTTATGTTCTTGGCGGAGGAGAAAGCAGTAACTTCCCAGCTGTGTAAGAGCTTGCTTGGGCCACTTGCAATATAACCCTAATATGAAGCAGCTGCCTATCCACACTTGGGAGAGGAGGAATTCAATCTTACAAACAACCCACTTGGTGACTAAGTTCTAGTTTAGTAAAGGTGAACCAGAAAGTTTCCCTCCATGGTTTTCTCCATCTCCTTGTTCTTGTTTTTTAGTCTGAGGAACCTCTGAGTCACCCTCTTGCTTATACATATTGTTTCCAGCTAAAATGGAGCTGATATTTCCTGAAATAAGTATCAAGGAATTACTCCATCCAGAAAACTGTCTGAAGATAGCAATGGTACTATTGTACTCTTTATAAGGTAGGGCAGTATTTCATAATAACAGTCCAAAACACTACAGTAGTAACCTTAGTGCAAGGATAGTGAGTCGTGGCCAGGATTTTAAAAGACTGAGTACCTAAAGTTAGGCATCTAGGTCAGTGGCTTGACTTTCAAAAGCCATGAGCACCCAGCAGCTCCCATTGCCTTTAATTTCCTTACTTCAGCTTTCCCATATGTCACATGAGTATGGTACTTCCTTAGCACAGTGGGATGCGGTGTAGACTGATTTTTAAATATTTTTTTAACAAAGGAAGGATGGTCTCTTGGTTCAAGCACTGGACTGGAACTTGGGACATCTGGATTTAGTTCTTGGTTCTGCCATGGACTTCCTATGTGACCTTAGGCAAGTCAATTGATCTTCCTGATCCTTAGTTCCCCATCCGTAAAATAAGGCTAATAATACTTTCTTTCTCGTACTCTTTTTTTCTGTCTGCCTCTATTCAGTTTGTAAGCGCTCCAGGGCACGAACTGTCTTTTACTATGTGTATGTACAACACTTAGTATGACGGGTTCCTGACCTCACTTGGAGCCTGTTGTGTTAATTATTTAAGACAAAAGGCCTCTAGGTGCTACTGTAATACAAATAATAAATAATTATATTAGTTTTAAAGCACTTTGAGCTAGATCCACCACTCACTTAAATCAATGGTAATTTTTACAGTGAAGTTGGATCAGGTACTATGGGTGCCATGATGGAAGGCACCAGAGAAGTGAAAACTATGAGCAATGTGCTCACTGCAATTTACACATGAAATCCCCTCTCTGGCATCCCAAATTGACTAGTATTAGGTCTCCCTGGCCTCTCCTGAACTAGTTTCTGTTGCTGTACTAAAGCTCTTCTACTTTTTTTTTAGTTATTATTTCTGACTGCTAGGCTTTTCTCGAGTTCAGAATGTTCCGTTTAATTGAATTAGGCTCACATGCCTGCTGATGACCATGACAAGTGTGTTGAGTTGAAAAGACCAGCTTGTTTGCCAGGCAATGGCTGCATGACTTATTCCAAACTCAATTTTCATATTTTCCACGGCTATATTTTATTTACAGATGGCACATAAATAAGTTGCTTTGCTTTGACATTTTCCAGCTATCTAGAATAAAGCCTCTCCTTGATATTAGTTCAGTGGGCACCTTTGGCTTCCCATACTTGCTCTTCCTGCTTGTATGGTTTATGCTGATACTTTGGGTATTCAGAATGTTTTTTCCAAGTTAAGAGAGAGAATCACTTATTGACCTGACTTTTATTGCTGCTATGAGCCAAACATCTCCAATAAATGTAACATCCTCTAACTTTTATCTGAATGAAATGCTGTAAATTTTATTAAACATTTTTTGTCTCTCTCTTTTCTGCAAGAATATTAAAGTGCCATCTGACGTCAAAAGAACGGTTCCATCCTTTTATTAAATACTCTGGCCCAGTTCTTCATATCAAGCCATATTTTAAGTGAGTTTAGTTGAATAAAATAGATAGTTATGGCAGCTGGCCTTGCACAGTGGTTTAATGCACTAGCCTTCGGCCTCTGGAGACCTGGGGGCCTTCCGCTCAGACATTAAGTCGCATAAAAGTACCCTTCGGCCAAACTTTGCTGTGGGCCATTGGCAGAATCATAGCACAGGGATACTACAGAGGCTCCGATGACACCCTTTTCCCAATTCCTGAATATGAGTATGACTGGTGTCCTGACACCTTGGAGACACCCAGCTGGGTCTGGTGTGATGCCCAGAAGCTTCAGAATCAAGAAGGCAAATGGCTTAATTTTATCTTTGGACAGGCCTCCCAAGTTGTGCCAGAGGCACAAAGGTGGTCTGACCTCAAAATCTGAACCTTGAATTCAAATCCTGCTTCAGATATCAAGCAATATATGGTTAGAGTCACCTTACCGCGTAATGGACGTTGCCCACATCACAAAAACACTGCCCAATGAGACATACTTAGGCATAACTGACAGTCTCAGCCCAGGACTGTAATATAGGGGAGTGATGGAAGTGTGAAGTGCACCGGGGGGGTTATTTGGAGAAGCAGGTAATGCCACCAGCTTCTTTCTTAGCTTTGCTCCACTCAGTATTAATCCCTCACTTTCATGAGCATCAAATTCATATAAAGGTCTAGATTTTCGAACAAATGTTTGGTCTGATCCAGCTCCAATTGAATGTATTGGGAATCTTTCCCTTGGCTTTAATGGGTGCTGGATCACACTGCAAGTTTGTATGTACAATGAATATGCAGTTGTGGGCACATTCACATGCATGTTGGGTAAGTGCATGCATCAGTATGTCCATTTGCATGCAACAAATCAAGGGGCTGCAAGGACAGTTGAACTAATCAACCTTGCTTGATAATCTGGCCTTACAAATATGTTGTTTATAATAAAGTACAACTGTTTCCTAAATGAGATATAATGAGGGAATCATTTGGATAAGATGGGGTAGAGGGAGTGGAAAATCTGATGCAGAACTATACTTGTGAAAGTATTAGTTTGCCAAGAAAAATAATCCTACACTGTAATTGTCGGGGATGAGTAAAATGATTGATAATGTTGGATTCCACTGTACTGCGATAAGTGAATCTGGATTCCACAGGGGAAGGGAAGGCTGGCGATACTGCATCAGAGAAATGCTTTGACATTCATACATTTGGCTGCTGCTATGGCGATCCTAGTATATCTAACATTTTTAGAAACCTTGTCAAAATGTGGCAGCTTATGAACCAAGTTTCCTGGGCCTAGCCTTTATTGTAAAAAGACTTTCAATATTTTCCTTGCTTTCCAAAACCAAGGGGAAAAATGACTTGCCCAGGGTGAGCAGAATTTTGTAAGGCTGGCATAAAGGGGTGGGAAATAAAGTAACAACATTTCTGCCGTGCTGGTACCGCAGCATGTCACTGTGCTGTCAAAGATTTGAGGAACCCCAGATCTGAAGACCTCCAAACTTTAGAAGAGTTCAGATCTGGCTCTGGTCTTCAGCCCCAGTCCTTCTACTTGTTGCATGTGGTTAGATCCCAGTGCATGTGTGGAGCCCTATAGATTTCAACAGAGTTGTTTGTAGGCACAGGGATCTGCTCATGCAACGTCACTTACAGGCTCAGGGCCTGTGTGGTCAATCTCTGACTTGAATTAAAAAAAAATCCTTCCAATTATAGAATAGTCTTGAAGAACCTCCCAGTTGTCATCAGAGTAACCTCTATCACATTATGTTTGAAATTTCATTATGCTTTTGTTGAGCACTATTTCAACTAGACAGCAATAAGAGTATTAAGATTTACTTCTCAAGCAGTTTTAGTAATAAAATGTTTCCTGTCTTTGTCTGGAGAGCTTTATAGAATTAAAGGGGGGGGGCAAATGGAGATGATGAGGGCTTCATGATGCGATGAACGTTGCATGATTTTTGCACATCGTCTGTTTTGCAATTTGTATCAGATTTCGTAGATAGAAGGCTAATTTTGTTACTTTTTTGGATTGATTTGTTTTGTCTGCTCCGTGCAACTAGGTGATTTAAATGGCCCGCAAGTGAGCAATACCTTGGGGACAAAACTTAGTTTTATGCTGCAAATTATTCAGACTGTAAAGCTCAAAGTAATTGAATCTCTGTTCCTAGCAACGAAGATTGAGTATTTTGATTTTAAATTTAAGTGTCTATATAAACATGATGCCTCAGGGCTTTGCTGATTTATAATATATATGATTTGCAGGGTCCCTTAGTGGCTTCAGCTGAACCCTTTTCATTATGTTATTCTTTGGGAAAAAGTATGCAGCCAATAATTCTTCCCTTTCCTATAGTTTAATATTGCTAATGCTCTTTTCTGTCACAATCCGGTATAATGCTATTAGCTAAGCAGCTGTTCTATACCTCAAACACATTACAAAACACCTCAGAATATCGGCACTTCTGGGTTCTAACAATAATTCTCTGTACAACTCTTTCTTTTGTGTTCTTCTCTCTCCTCCCCCAGACCCCCACCCCTCCTCTCTGTTAGGGTTCTTCAGCCCAATGCCCATAATGATAGAGGAGACGCTGGTTCTAAAGCTCCGTCACGCCAGGCTGCTGTTCTGCCGATGTCCGCATCATATTATTGTAAACAGTAAGATGGCTATCTCTAGATCTGAACAGGTTGTTTTGAAGGTATGCATGTGGGCAAAGTCTTAGGCATATGCACAGTCCCATTGACTTCAGTGGGGCTCCTCCCGGGCCTAAGGTTCTGCATGGATGCTTTTGCAGGATCGGAGCCCTTTCTCTGTAGGTACCGCTCAGCTCTGAAATGAGCTGCCTTTTGCCAGAGCTCAAGTGTCCTGATTTTAGGCAAAGCAAGATGAAAGTGTTCACGCACTCTCTCTCTCTCTCCCCCCCTCCCCCGCTTGCTGTAGTCCTGTAGCCATGGATACTTAGTCTGTCACCCATGGGTAGAGATGGCAGTGTCAGGGGTGGGTTTGCTCTTTGCCTGTTGCTGGAAGATATTAGGATTAATCTGTGTCCTATGTTTCCAGACGCTATGAGTACCATATACCTTCTTTTTAAATTAAAAAACCCTGACAGTGCCTGAGAGAGGTGCAATTGTGGAGATGCCCTGCTAGGGACCAAACGCCTTTTAAAAAATAATCTAGCCCATCTATTTATTTTAGATGAAAAGGTTGAAGGCTGTGCAATTCTCTGATGATATTTAGCAGTTATAATGCAAGTGCAAGTTAAGATTGTTTACATTATTAGGATTCTATGGTCTAAATAATCTTTACTGGATATTGATGTGTGGCATGTGTGTTTCTTAACTAGAGATCTTCCCCAAAGCGGCATAAGTCTGATTCCTGCATGTTAACCATGAAAATAAAACACCTTAAATATGTGACTGCATCTTGACATTTGGGTAGGGGTTGACCTACCAGATATTTACATAGTAATTTGAACTATGGACAAATATATTTAGACACCTAAAGACACAGATAGGTTAGATGCCTAACTCATTTAGGCACAAAAGTAAATCCTACTAGGCGTCAATCAGGATCTTTAGATGCTTTGTAAGTTTGGCCTAGGATACTTTTTTTAAAAAAAAATCTTGATGTTCATTTTCAGAAATGCAGCGTTGTATGGTATCCATCAACCAGAGAGAAGCATAGGTTGGTTTCATGGTGTTGGAAACTAACTTGATACGCTCTCACCATATTGCTCTCTCCGGATGCTGAGGCTTCTCATGCATCTGCCTTTCCTCCTTCTGTCGTTGGTCCTTTGGTGCACCCATGGATGATAGCGAGAGAAACTTAATTCATTAAGCCTGCAGAGCTCAAGTGCCTTCTGTGCTGAGTTCTAACACAATCAATTGCTATAGCACCGGAGTCTTGAAGGAGAAGTCTACAGCAAATTTCTGTACTTATATTTAACAACCCAGGAACAAATGTGAACTCTGGATCACTTTAACTGTCTTACCAAGGAGTCATAGACAGACTAGCAAGCCCAAGGGGACTATCTTGCCATCCAGGCAAGCTAGACTTAGAGATAAATAGTCACTTACACCAAAAATCACAAAATATTCAGATTGCTCCAAGTCCCAACAGACCAGTCACTTATTCCTCATCAATTTATACCTTGGATCTCACAGCAAAGACACTGCCTGTAGCCAGGCCTGTAATAAAATAGTTCAAGTTTAATTAACTAGGAAAAAGAAATAAGTTATTTACAGGTTAAAGCAGGCAACATATATGAGTTTAAAATGAGTTTCAAAAATGAGTTTGTCTGTGATTTGAAAGGTGCCAGAGATGTAGTAATCAGTCAGCATTGAATGTCTTAAAAAAAAGAACAGAAATACTTGTGGCACCTTAGAGACTAACAAATTTATTTGAGCATAAGCTTTCATGAGCTACAGCCCACTTCATTAGATGCATAGAATGGAACATATAGTAAGAAAATATATATACATACAGAGAACATGAAAAGGTGGAAGTTTCCATACCAACTCTAAGAGGCTAATTAATTAAGATGAATGATTATCAGCAGGAGAAAAAAAAAACTTTTGTAGTGATAATCAACAACAGACTGGACTTCTACAAAGATTGCTTTCTTCGACGAGCACAGGCTGAAATTGTGGAAAAGCAGCATCATTTGCCCCATAACCTCAGCAGTGCTGAACACAACGCCATCAACAGCCTCAGGAACAACTCTGACATCATAATCAAAGAGGCTGACAAAGGAGGTGCTGTCGTCACCATGAATATGTTGGAATATGAACAAGAGGCTGCTAGGCAGCTCTCTAACTCCACATTTTACAGGCCATTATCCTCTGATCCCACTGAGGATTACCAAAAGAAACTACACCATCTGCTCAAGAAACTCCCTGAAAAAGCACAGGAACAGATCTGTGTACACACACTCCTAGAGCCCCGACCAAGGGTATTCTATTTGCTACGCAAGATCCATAAACCTGGAAATCCTGGATGCCCCATCATCTCAGGCATTGGCTCCCTAACAGCAGGATTGTCTGGCTATGTGGACTCTCTCCTCAGGCCCTACGCTACCAGCACTCCCAACTATCTTTGAGACACCACTGACTTCCTGAGGAAACTAAAGTCCATCGTGATCTTCCAGAAAACACCATCCTGGCCACTATGGATGTAGAAGCCCTCTACACCAATATTCCACACAAAGATGGACTCCAAGCTGTCAGGAACAGTATCCCCGATAATGTCACGGCAAACCTGGTGGCTAAACTTTGTGACTTTGTCCTCACCCGCAACTATTTCACATTTGGGGACAATACATACCTTCAAGTCAGCGGCACTGCTATGGGTACCTGCATGGCCCCACAGTATGCCAATATTTTTATGGCTGACTTAGATCAACGCTTCCTCAGCTCGCGCCCCCTAATGCCCCTACTCTACTTGCGCTACATTGATGACATCTTCATCATCTGGACCCGTGGAAAAGAAGCCCTTGAAGAATTCCACCATGATTTCAACAATTTCCATCCCACCATCAACCTCAGCCTGGACCAATCCACACAAGCGATCCATTTCCTGGACACTACTGTGCTCATAAGCGATGGTCACATAAACACCTCCATATACTGGAAACCTACTGACTGCTATACTTACCTACATGTCTCAAGCTTCCATCCAGGACACACCACACAATCCATTCTCTACAGCCAAGCTCTACGATACAACCACATTTGCTCCAACCCCTCAGACAGAGACAAACACCTACAAGATCTCTATCAAGCATTCTTACAACTACAATACCCACCTGCTGAAGTGAAAAAACAGATTGACAGAGTCAGAAGAGTACCCAGAAGTCACCTACTACAGGACAGGCCCAACAAAGAAAATAACAGAACGCCACTAGCCGTCACCTTCAGCCCCCAACTAAAGCCTCTCCAGCGCATCATCAAAGATCTACAACGTATCCTGAAAGATGATCCCTCACTCTGACAGATCTTGGGAGACAGACCAGTCCTCGCTTACAGACAGCCCCCCCAACCTGAAGCAAATACTCACCAGCATCGACACACCACATAACAAAAACACTAACCCAGGAACCTAATCTTGCAACAAAGCCCGATGCCAACTCTGTCCACGTATCTATTCAAGTGACACCATCATAGGACCTAATCACATCAGCCATGCTATCAGGGGCTCGTTTACCTGCACATGTACCAATGCGATATATGCCATCATATGCCAGCAATGCCCCTCTGCCATGTACATTGGCCAAACTGGACAATCTCTATGCAAAAGAATAAATGGACACAAATCTGACATCAGGAATCATAACATTCAAAACCAGTAGGAGAACACTTCAGCATCTCTGGTCACTCAGTAACAGACTTAAAGGTGGCAATTTTGCAACAGAAAAGCTTCAAAAACAGACACCAATGAGAAACTGCTCAATTGGAATTAATTTGCAAACTAGATACTGTTAATTTGGGCTTGAATAGAGACTGGGAGTGGCTGGGTCATTACACAATTTGCATCTATTTCCCTATGTTAAGTATCCTCACTCCTTCTTGTCAACTGTCTGAAATGGGCCATCTTGATTATCACTACATAAGTTTTTTTTCTCCTGCAGATAATAGCTCCTCCTAATTAATTAGCCTCTTAGAGTTGGTATGGCAACTTCCACCTTTTCATGTTCACTGTATGTATATATACCTTCTTACCTTATGTTCCATTCTATGCATCTGATGAAGTGGGCTGTAGCCCATGAAAGCTTATACTCAAATAAATTTGTTAGTCTCTAAGGTGCCACAAGTACTCCTGTTCTTTTTGCGGATACAGACTAACACGGCTGCTACTCTGAAAATTGAATGTCTTGTTAGGGCTTAATCCAGGTCAACCCTGGGGATCTCTGCTTTTTGTGTCTGAGATCCAGCCCTTGTGAGATTCCAAACAGAAAATAGAAGAAAAATCTTTGTTAGCTATTTTTATATCCCTCTTCTAGCATTCAAACCAATGTGACGAGGCCTCCTGCAGGTACTTCTTCATGGGCGGATGGGAGAATTAACAAAGCTTTTGTCCTGTGGTGGCCCACTTAATTTTGATAGTCCACTCTTCCCCTCTGAGTTCACAAGTTCAGAGAAGGCATTTTTGCAATTATAAAACAAACTTATATTTTACCTTGCAGTATGGAATGCAGACATTGCAGTTAAGATTAATCCCTGCAGCGGCTTACGTGCATTTTAAAGAGTCTAACCACATCCTTAAAAGTCTAACACCTATCTTTTGAACAACATTAACACATAGATGAGCCGGTCTGGTTTCCAGTTAGGAATTTGTCAGTGCTCAACTGATGCCTACAGACTTGGCAAGATCTGGCACCTGGTTTACCAGCATCACACCCTACTTGGGGTTAAGGTGAGAGACATAAAGGGGAGCTCAAACATAAAAGGAATATGGGCTGTTATTTGTACCTGGCCCCAGTGGATAGGTTTGCACAGTAAAATATAGATGATGCTAGAAGACATGTACATTGCACAGTAATCTCATGATCAGACCATGGCATTGCTCATAGAACTGTATTGTCTTTCATGCAGATCAGCAGTAAATTTGCTACAGGGTCAGTTCACCTTTTTGGTGACATATACCACATGCCTCATGTTGATGTAAAGTGGGTTTGGGACTTAGACATGGGATAACATGGCCAAGAAGTCACTTTCTGATTGGAGGTTATTTTTGTCATGCTAGCAAGGTCAGTGCTTTCATTCATCATCTGCCACGTTGGGTAAAGCACCTTCCTCCTTCTCTTTTTCACATCGATTGCAGCAACGTGCTAGGCATGAGTTAATATTTCGTCTTGGCTGGATTCTTCCCCTTTTGTAACCTGTTCCTGGCCACGGAGATATGAACACACTCCCCTCAGTGCTTAGACTGCGAGTGGCACAGCAGGAATTCCATGCTTTTTAAAAAAACAATATACTCCCTTTGTATGAGCTATGTAGGTGAACATTCATTCTGTATAGAACTGACATGAAAATTGGTCTTAAATTGCTCATATTATTTGAGAATAGGGTCTTCATTGTTGGTACTTGATATCACAGTAATTGGTACCTTAGAAAAAAGAAAAGGAGTACTTGTGGCACCTTAGAGACTAACCAATTTATTTGAGCTTAGAAAATCTCAAGATAGAGAGACTTAGCTGTAGATAGGATAGTATTAATGCTTCCACTGTCACTCTTTGATGCACATTCTAAATCCCCTATGTTCAAAGGAGCAGCAATTTTGCATATTTTCAGATAAACTTTTAGCTAGGCCTTGTCCCAGGCTCCCAGTGGTGCACATGTGATGATAGGCCTGGGTATGTGCTTGTGCCTTCTCTTTGCTGGTGGAAACACCTATGTATGTGCTTTAAGTAATTGTGTGTTTATGCACACTGGTTTTAGGATTTGCATGTGTGGAACTTGTTGGGGCATCAGTTTTTCAGGTGTAAAGTCTAATACCAGACTACGCCCAGTACATGCACAAGTGCTAGAGCCTGTAGGTGTTTGCACCTTCAAAGTGCAGGAGCAAATGTATTTATAAGCAATTTTTCAGGTGCACAGAAAGGCTGGCATTTGAAAGTTGAGGCCTTTAAAACTGCATTTCTCATTCTCCAGTTTCCCACTCAGACTATTTCTATCCCTGGGCTTTACTCATCTTTTTACCTTTCCATGATGACATACTCTCCCTAAATACCCTCTGTCAAACTGCCTGGAGTGGCTCAGGAGCATGAGTTCCAATCTCAAGTCTGACTGTTACAAACCAGGGCACAAACCCCACCTTGGTTGTGAGTTCTATGCTTAGATTTCACCAAGCAAGTATCAAGTGTGAACTCCTCAAGCACTATTACAGCTTTGACATGGAGTCACAGACAGTCCCCTTGGGTACTTTGGTTTATCTTACCATGCAGGCAAGCTTGCCTTTGTGGTAGATGGTGTCTTACACGAACAATCACAACGATATTCGGGTTACTCCAGTCCCAAAGGACCAATCACTTACCCCAGGTCAATTGCACCTTAGATCCTCTACCAAAGACAACGCTTGTAGCCAATCCTATAATATATTAACTAAAGATTTATTAACTAAGAAGAACAAATGTTAGTTACAAGGTTAAAGTAGGAAAACGCGCACACACAAATGAGTTACAGTGTAATGGTTCAAAGGTGATAGACGCTGCTGTAATATGCAACTCTGTATGTCCTCTAGGGTTAACCCAGGCTAAGCAGCTGGGGATCTCTTGCTTATGTTTAGAAATCTTGCCCTCTCAAAGTCCAACCAGCATAGAGAAATACAGTTTCTTCCTGTCAGAGATTTTTATTCCCTTCCCCCAAAGTTCAAGCTGATGGGATGAATCCACCTGGATGTCTTCTCTTCATGGTGTGGGGGAAGCAATCAACTAAGTCTGTTATCCTCTGCTGTTTTATAATGGCTTGCCTGGTGTCTATAGGCCTTCTTTGGTTGGGCAAGAGATGACACCTCTTGTGGGAGACTAGTATTTCACACTTGGTAATGTGTCTTTCCTAACTATGGGGGTTTACGGTTTCAGAGAAAACACTTAAATGCTACCTTATAACATGCGATACAGATATTGTAAGGGAGATTTTTGCATGGGGCAACTCACAACATTTCATAAAGTCTAAACACTAAGCACGTTTTTATAAATCTAATACCAAGTTTAACAATACTAACACCTGGGTGAGCCAGACTGCTTTCCAGCTCTGCATTTGTCAGCGTCCAGTGAGACCTAGGGGCCTTGGCATGAGCTGGCACCTGATCTGCCAGTGTCACACAGTGCCTTCATCCCTCTCTTTTCATTCCTATTTGATTTCATTGTATTATTTCCCTTCTCATTGTTTTACTTTTCATATTTCCTTAGGAACCATAGAGAGACCGTTAAAGCACAGTTCATACTTGCAATAGTTTATTCAGTTTATCAATTGCATCCTTTCTTCTAGAAACCAAACATTTTACGTACTGTTTCCAGGAGCAAAATCTTTTCCACTATGAACAAATGCAATATCTCATAACAGAAACATTTCCCTTGTGCCCCACTAAGCAAAACTGATTAAAATACAGCAGCAGTAGTTTGTAGTGCTCCTGGCAGCTATTTGGGCAGCCAGTTAGCTCTGCTATTCCCTATTATGCCAAGTCTCTGCGTGGAAGGAAAGAAAGGAACCAGTATAAATCAAGGAAATAACTGTGATGCTTGGAACATTGCAGGGCCACAAGATGAGGCAAGAAATTTAAGCACCAACATTTTGCAATTACTGTATTCAAAAAGAAAAAGAATCAGTTCAGGTTCCAGCTGAAGTCTTGTAAACTGAAAGGCTAATTCAGAAGGAAAGAAACACCAGGCCTTTTCACTGATTTTGCTTATGACAGGAGAGTAAAATAAGTTAATACAATCAGTAAGCAAAATCCAAATCTCTTCATCTTGGAAGTTCAGCGCTATAATCCTTAGGTTAGGAGCCCCTCCTTACAGGGTGTACTCCCCAGCTGTGGTCTATTCTAGTCTATTCAGGTTCTTACCTTACCCTTATCACTGTGGTACATGAGCGCCTTCTGGCAGTGCATTAAGGGATGTGACTATCATCTGCCATGTGAGGTTTGTTCTTTCTCTTGCTCTCTTCCGAGGGGGAGAACTGTGCATTCACTGTGAGTCCTACTTGGATATTGGGCTTTGGCTCCACCCTACTGAGGCTCCCCCAGCCTTACTCTTTCTTTTCCTGTCAGCTGTACAGAGGTTTGGAAGAGAGTGTGGTATGTGCATCTGGGCCCACCTGTTGAACCCCAAACATGGGAGAACTTTTGTTTCAGACTTTGGTTACACACTGAAGAAGGAAGGATCTTGTTTTGGGTAGTTTACATCTAGGGACACTTCCTTAAGACCGCCTTTCCCCTCTGTCCTGCAAGCAGCCATTCTTATGGCTCGTTCCTATTCTTCTTTGTATTCCAGCTGACATTGGGGGCCAGTTGTGCTAGGGACTGTGCATACACATAATAAGAAACAGTCCCCATCCCAAACAGGTTACAATCTGTATATACGAGATGGAAGTAAGTAAGTAGTAGTATCCACTTTAACAGAGTGAGAACTGAGTCCAAGAAAGGTTTAAGTGACTTGCCCAAGGTCTCTCACAAAATCTGTGCGGCAGAACTGGGACCAGAACCCAGGTGTCCAATCCAAGCCCATTGACTCAACAACTCACACCCTGGGTATCTGTACAAGAAGAGGGGGAAGTTGAGTTGAGTTTAATCCCTTGTTCTCTGAGTCCAAGTAGCACCCCCTGCAGACTGTCATAATCATTGAGCAAGATATCTGAGCAACTCTCTTGCCTTGAGGCAGTTATTCTTGGGGCGATTGTTTCTGCTCTCCATCCTGTGACCAGGTTCTAACTGGATGGGGCTTGATCTCAGTTTGGGGAATTACCTCCTTCCCATGTCATCTGTACTCAAGGCTTGACATGTTGGGCTCTATCAATGTATTTCTATCCCATGCTTGTGTTTATATGGCCCCCATATGAGTGCCTCATGTCGTTAATGTATTTATTCTCACAACACATCTGAGAGGTAGGGCAGTGCTATGATCTCCATTGTACAGATGGGGAACGGAGGCCCAGAAAGACTAGGTGACTTGTCCAAGGTGTCACAAAAAGTCTGTGGCAGAGCAGAGAATTTAACTTGGATCTCCTGAGCTTTAGGGTGGCACCCTAACCACTTCCTTCAACCATTCTGCCTCCCTTTTTATCAGCTCTTCCTTCTGGTTTGTTATCCTTTTTCTTTCTTTCTTGGCTTACTTTGTTTGGCAGATTGGCAGCATTCAAGATACCCTGTGACAGGCATCTGAGGAATGAATAAAAATAAATTAATACAGTGGAAAAAGCAGTCATTTTTAAAGATTGCAATAATAAAAGATGCCAAACTGGAAAAAAAAATGACACCCCAAGCCTCTTTTATAATAAAAACATCAGTATGATTGAGTTTTGACTCAACTTGGCTTTTTTACATTTGTTTTTAATGATCTCTTTGAGGAAGCAAGAAAATTGGATCAGAACTGAAATTTCAAATGGCAAGTGTTTCGTGGTTTATTGGGTCCAGCTAGGAAATGTGAATATACCTCTTTAGGGCCAGCTCCTGAGCTGATGTAAATGGGCACTGCTCTGTTGACTTCACTGAAGCTGCCCCCATTTACACCAGCTGGGTATCTGGCCCTTTATTCACACAAGATGTTGAGACAACAGCACTTGCTGCATCTGTTTACAAAAGCTAGTGAAGAAGGTAAACATGCTACTTTCTCATTAGTTTAGGGGCCAATTAGATGTCCTCTGTCACAGGGCGGTTCCCAGCGCTGACATGCTTTCCTGGTATAAGATGATGCCAAGATGAAAATAGAGCTGCTGGAAAGTACCAACGTTCATCCCACATCTGGCCAAACTGTAGAAAACAAGGTAATTACAGAGATGTGGGGGTTGCTGAACTTTCTGAACTTGGCCATTTGCTCTGTAAACACGCAGCCACCAAGAGACGCCCAAGCTCGTGGCTGAAAGTAAACACTGAGAACTCAGTGCAGAGGGGCATGTCTGTGGCTTATTCTTAACATGTTGCGAAGGAGGCAATAGCTCACAATAGGGTGTGTGTTCCTCAGCTAAAGCAAGCACACTTTGGCCATGCTGAGGTGCGGGGTTAAAGTGAGGGCGTCAGCTCCACCAGAGGCGTGCCTGCGTTGGCTGGTGAACGAACACCATGATATATGTTGTACTTAGAAATGTGCTCGTGTGTGGTTGCATGTGTGTGTAGGAAAAACAGTGTGTACACATTTCAACTGAATACATTTTATTACCTCAGTTGGCACTAGAGTTGCCAACTTTCTAATCACACAAAACCAAACACCCTAGCCCCGCCCCTTTCCTTAGGCCCCACCCCCACTCACTACATTCTCCCTTCCTCAGTGGCTCACTCTCCCCCACCCTCACTCACTTTCACTGGGCTGGGGCATGGGGTTGGGCTGCAGGAGGGGGTGAGGGCTCTGGCTGTGGGTGCAGGCTCTGGGGTACAGGAGGGGGCTCTAGTCTGCGGGGTGGGGCCAAGGGATTTGGAATGTGGAAGGGGGCTGTGGGTTGAGGCAGGGGATTGGGGCATGGGAGGGGGTATGGGCTCTGGGCTGGGGGTGCGGGCTTTGGCGTGGGGCTGGGTCTGAGGGATTCGGAGTGTGGGCTGGGGTAGGGGGTTGGGATGCAGGAGAGGGTGAGAGTGAGGGCTCTGGCTTGGGGTGCGGGCTTTGATGTGGGGGCTGGGGCTGAGAGGTTTGGAGTTGAGGAGGGGGCTCTGGAATGGGGCAGGGGGTTGGGGTTCAGGGGGGTGAGGGCTCTGGTCTGGGGGGTGCGGGTTCTGGGGTGGGGTTGGGGATGAGGGATTTGGGATGCAGGAGGGGGCTCCCAGTTTGGGGGGGGGCTCAGGGCAGGGGTTGGGGCTCAAGGGCGGGCTCACCTTAGGCGGCTCCCAGTCAGCGGTGCAGAGGGACTAAGGCAGGCTGCCTGCCTGTCCTGGCACTGCACTGCACTCTGGAAGCAGCCAGTGGGTCTGGCCCCTAGGTGGAGGGGACAGATGGCTCCACGCATTGCTCTCGCCTGCAGGCACCACCCCCCACCCCCAGCTCCCATGGTCAGATTGTGGTGGGGGCAGAATCTGGAGCCTGGTAGCCCCCCCACCTAGGAGCCAGACCTGCTGGCTGCTTCTGGAGCACAGCACGGTGCCAGGACAGGTAGGGACTAGCCTGCTTTAGTCCTGCAGCACTGCTGAACGGACTGTTAATGGCCTGGTTGGCGGTGCTGACTGGAACTGCCAGGGTCCCTTTTGACCAGGTTTTCTGCTTGAAAACTGGATACCTGGTCTCCCTAGACTTGGCACCAACTGCAACCCTCACTGAGAGGGCAGAGAAAGAATGGCTTTTGAACATGAACTACTTCTCTCCTCTCCAAGAGCTGGTCTGTCCACCTCAGGTTAGGGCAAAGAAGAGGGTAAGGATTGGGAAGATTGCATTGCTGTTCCCCTTGCTGAACCTGTTCTGTGGATAAAAGAAGGATGCCAGCTCCCGGGGCTGTCACTTTGACACCTTTCCCTAATCGTAACGTCACTAGTTGAAGTATACAGCAAATACCAAGGAAAACAGTTCAGTTGTAGCTAGGGCTAGAGTTGGGCAAAATATTTCACCTTTTAATTGGAAAATACATTCAATGACCCCAAAATATTTCATAAATATGTGTCAGTTTTGCCGAATTGAATGCACAAAACAGCGACAACAATAAAAAACCCAAACCCACATAGACACCAATTTAGAAAAAGCCCAAATGTTTCATTTTTGACATTTTCAAAACTAAATGTTTGGTTTTTCTTAATTCCAAACAACTTTTGGTTTTGAAATTTCTTGATTTTATTTATTTATTTATTTTTAAAGGTTCAAAATCACAATGAAACATTTGATTTTGGCCTGAACTAAACATTGCATTTGATCCAATCCATTTTTTTTCAATTTTCTGAAAAAATCATATTTGGATCAACGCAAAAAAACAAATAATAAAAATTGGGGGTATTGATGAGGGGAAAAAGCATGTGGCTTTATTCGCTCAATTTCACATATTGCCTAGGTTGATCCCTTTATCTACCTCTCATGTGAATGGCAGGATGCTGGCAGGGCCTGAACCTCTTTTGAATATTTCCCTCTTTTACACACATTCATAGATTCATTCATACATTGTAAGGTCAGGAGGGATGATCCTGATATTCTAATTTGACCTCCAGCATAACACAGGCCAAACAACCTTACCTAATCATTTCTGCATCCAGACCATAGATTCTTTTGAGTGATAGAGTATATTTTAGAAAGATATCCAGTCTTGACTTAGCGGTTACAAGTAATGGAGATTTAGTCATGTCCTTATATACCTTGTTCTCATAGTCAGTACCCTCACTGTTTAAAAAATTGTTCCCTATTTCTAGTCTGAATTTGTCTAGCTTCAACTTTCAAGTACTGGATCTTGTTATGCCTTTCCCTGCTAGATGAAAGACCTCTCTACTATCAGCAATCTGTTCCCCATGTAGATACTCGTAGACTTCATCCAATCACTGTAATCTTGTATTCGATAAAGTAAATCATTTGAGCTTCTTCAGTGTCTCATTAAAGGCATGATTTGCAGGCCTTGAATCATTTTTCTAGCTCTTTTTTGAACTCCTTCCAATTTTTCAACCTTTTTTCATCTGTAGAGGGAAGATATTTAATGGTGCTGACAGAATATCTCAACAATTCTTCATCAATATTTACTTGAATAAAAATGCTGACTCTACTTTGGTTGTATTGGTGCCCCATATGTATTCAATTTACATGATCATCCTGGTGATCATGTTTGTGACAGGTTGGAGTGAATCTGTCAGCAAATCACATCTGATAGAGAGTAAAAATAATGTTATGAGAGAATGATAAGGAGGTGAGCTATGTCTCTTTAAACTCAAATTGCAAGACAACCAGTTGGATTCAGGTTAACACTGCCGGGCAGGATAATTAACATGCAAGAAGCATGGTTGTTGGGCTAGAATAAAGAACAGACAGCTCTGGGTGTGGCTGATCCTTATGTGGAAATAATATGGGGAAATGCAGCAGGGAGATACCTTGGAAAGAAGTTTAAATGTAAAAATGGTACAGGAAGGTAACTGGAAGCCATTTATCCAGTGCAATGAACGCAATCCTGAATGTATATTGGGTACAGACAGCGGATTTTTCATGAAGATCTGTCATCTCCTCCAGGAAGAGTAAATACCTTAGGAGGTGATGCCATAGAGGGAAGATCAAAGTATACTGAAAGGTAAATCAGAGGAGGATGAATGACAATTGAGTGTCCAGCCACTACATGTCTGACATCCTGCCTGCCAGGGAGTCAGATAGAAGGAAAGGATACCTGCCCTAGAAAGGTGAGAGAGGGCTGGCTTTCTGGCAGCAACATCATGGGGACTTGATTTGGATAGATTTGTAGAGTTTGACTGGATACGTTAAACAGACCCTTCATTTTCTTTTAATCCAATTTTGCTCTCAGTATTGTTACTAAATCTGGTGTTGTTGGAAAGCAGCTGGCTTTTAGCTCCTGGAGATTTCCCACAGACTGTGAAATGACTAGAGCTGATCAAAACACTATAAAATTTTTCCATGAACAATTTTGAAGGTAATAAACATGGAATTTTGATGAGAAACCGATTTTTTTGTGAGAACAAAGATTTTCTCACCAACCCATTTGTTTTGTTGAAAAGTCATTTATTGTCCATGCGTTGTTAAAAACTTTTTAACCAACAACAGCAGTAGACTTGAACCTCTAAGGAAAGGTAATGTGAAGCTTTGTTCCATTTAGGTGTTAGTCAATAGGGCACAAACTAAGGAGGCCTCTCCCATAGACTATGCTGCTTGCAGGGCTGCCCTCCTTCAGGGGCAAGAAGAATGCCCTCTTACCACGAACAAGAAGTGAGTTCCAGGGGCCAAAGGTCATAAGAATCTCCAACAGAAACGTGAGACGGAGAGGAAGTGGTATGGGGAGGAAGAGGAGTCCAGGAGTCCCTTCCTCCTGAGGCTGAAGGACAAGACATTGCTAAGCTGAGAAGGGGACTCCAACCCTGCTGTCTGGTTGCCAGCAGATCTTGGTGATGGCAGCTTCTTACTTGTGCTGTGGCTCCTGGTCCCTCAGCAGCTGCCTGAGACTGGGGTTCATACCCCTGCTAGGTAAATTGGAGTTCTGAATTTGGCAACATGGTGGCATTAATCTGGGCAGTACATGGGGGGGAATAGAGTACAGCCTTGGGGAGGTGGGCTGTGCTTTATACCTGGAGGCCCCAAACCTTAATTTGAGCCCTGCCTCCAGTAAGTAACGTAACATGTTTCATTTAAATGAGGAAGATTGTGTGACAGGAGTTAGTGATGTGAGAGGTGAAGAGTTGTAACCATGATGCTTGCATTCCTGGAAGACATTTGTATGAAGTGATGAAAGCCTCTTGTCCCAGGCAGATCTGGGCTTCCATCTCTGCCCATTTGCAACATATAGGATCTCATTGGTTTTCTATTGATGGGCACTTCTTAAAGAAGCATCAGTGTCAACTTGCACTAAAGAGACTTTTGTCATCTAGTGCTCACATGTGCACAAGTGAAAGAGCTGATTTTACAGGTATTGCATACCCATATATTCAGGTGCAGGAACAAGTCCTAAATGTATCCTGCCCTTTCCATTTTTGTCTTCAAAGACAAATCTATTTCTGTAGTGAAAGGAGTTTGCTTTTAGTGACTCATTTTGGGACATTTGCTTTGCAAATGGGAGTTTTGCTATTGACTTCAAGAGAACCAGAATTTTGATCCCCACTTCTTTTTCTTACACAATGCTTTCTAGGATCTCTTTCTGCTAACATAGTTTTCTTAATCTAATATATTTGAGTATTTGAGGAAGCCACTTTCCTTGCTGTGGTTATACAAGCTGTGGACTTTAGTTCTTTTATTGACTGTGGTTCCTAGTTTCATTCATTACATTCTTGCCCTTGGTTAAAGGGCAGGACTAAAAGATGGCTAAGTCGATAATGTAGGGTTCTCTGGGCATTGTGGTTAGAAGAAGGATAACTAATGTATGGAGAAGTGCTGGTGTATTTGGAATAACCACAAAGGAGTGAATTTAGTACAGCTATTGTGGGGTAGTCTCTGTCTCTAGAAGCTTGTTTGGCTGCAATAAGATCCTTTGTTTCACTTTTTTGACAATTGACAGAAATAGCCTAACATTATTGCTAACCCTGATCCATTTGCCTGGCTCCCTTTCCATGTTAGAATTGATTGCCTTGGGCTTTCAGCTGTCCCTGGCACATTGCAAGTTCCCACATGTCTAGGTTTGTTGAATGTATATCAATGCATGGCACCAACGGGGGCAGAGGGGGTGCAAGACGGGAGACAGGAAGTACTAGGAAGGCAGCTGCAAGGAGTAGAAAAGCATTGGCATAGTGGAGGAGGCCCAGAAATGTGGCCTGACAAGAATTATTCTGGCCTCTTGACAAGTCCTACTGTTGAGAGGTAATGGTATTGAGATTGTTGATATTTGAAGGGCTAGAGAATGATTACCTTCTCTTTGGGATTAACCCCCCCCCCGGGACTGTGAACTTTGTGATAAAGTCTTGTCTGAGAGATGGTGCATGTATAAAATAATGTTTTCTTCCTGTTTTATTCCCTTTATTTTTTAAAGTGTGTATTGTGTAGGTCCCATGAGGCAAGGAGGAAACACCTGAACACGTTTAATTCACCTTTCCCAACATGTATCAAATTAGGCCTGTTTCTGGAACTCAACGCTATCCGGGCGAGGCCTGCTCTGAGACTGCGTGGCTGTAATTGAGGGAAAAGGGTGTCCCATAGCAAATCAACAGTCAGGATGAAATATAGCCAGATGTGTAGAGCCCACCACACAACTGCTATGGAATTGTGCGTTGCATGAGTGTGTGGAGTAGCTGCGCAAGGCAGACTCTGAAACCTCAGGGTGCAGGGGAGGGAGACTCCGCACTGACTCTGTACTAGGGAGATACCACAGGATGCGCACTTATCGTACATGTATCCCATGGTCCCAAAACTCTGCGTAGCTGTCATGGTAAAGCAGTGACTGCTATTAGAGCCCCTGCGGACTGCAGCCCCCTGCTCTGTCTGTATGTACAGGAAAGAGAGGGGAAATTACTAACTCTGTGCTTAGTTCTCTGCACAAAGCCTGATGACTTGGGTTCTGTGAGGGGAGAGGTGAATATTGCCCTAAGATATGTGCATGTAAACGCATAGTTTTGATCCTCAGAGCTATACTGCACTCTTGAACTCCAAATGCAGCTCCTCTTGATGATCTGGCCTTTACATACATATAGTCATAGATTTTTTTTTTAAGAGCAGAAGGAGTCATTATGACTATCTAGTATGAGCTGCCACACACCAAATCGATGTTTTGCACTTCACTCTTGTGAGGCTGTATGGAATCTGGGGGACACTTGAGGATATTGTGAATATTAATATTGTAAAATTGTAATGACTTATGCCAGATATGCCATGTAAGGCATCTGCAAAAATGTTATAACTTGCCAGATATGATGAGCTCATATATGTATTTGATTAACCTTTGTTTTATGAGTTATAGATATGTATGTCAAACTTCTGCTATGCTTCTGGGTGTCACCCCCAGACAATTTGGGTATCAGCTCTGCCTAGCCTGCTTGATGGCCCATTCAGGACCATCAGCTATACAACTGACCCATCGAGAGAAGGCAGATACACCTTATGACTCAGGGGCATGCCTATGGACAGAACTCTAAGGCCTCCAAGCCATGTGCTGGGTAGCTTTTTGTTTGAAATAAAGGCTGCATTGCAAAAGACTATAAAAGGCAGCTGTATCTTCTCCATTTGGTCTTCAATCCTGCTTCTTACCTCTGGAGGAACTTTGCTACAAACTGAAGCTCTGAACAAAGGATTGAATGACCCATCCAAGCTGCGGATGTGTTCCAGAGGGACTTTCAAGCCATCAAACTCACCAATACTACTAGGAACCTGATATATGGACTTTGAAGTCTTTGTAGGTATGTGACTGCTTTACCGTTTAACATCTCTCTTCTTGTTCTTTCTTTTTTCTTTATAATAAACCTTTAGCTTTAAACACTAAAGGATTGGTTGGCAGCGTGGTATTTTGGGTAAGATCCAAACCTATACTGATCTGGTAATGTGGCTTACCCTTTGGGGTTAGAAGAACATTTTGTATATGTGAGCAGAGTTTTTTAAATAACTTTTCACTGTACTAGACCTAGGTGCTGTCTAGGAGCCAGAGGACTAGAATGCAATAAAGGGGGCTGTGTGATTTTTTTTTTTCTGCTTGAAAATCAACGAGGGGGATCAGAAGCACAGTTTGTGACTGGTTCAGGAGAATAACTTCAGTGTTACCCACCAATCTTGGAAGAATCTGCTCTTCCTTTTGCAGCCTGCCCTGCCCTTGGCATTTCCAGTGGGGTCTGCCCTAGGCACCACGGGTCATATTGGTGTAGTCAACAGGATCCACAGAACCAGATCATTTGGGTTTTGGATCAGAACCCCACGCTATTCCAAATTTGAAATTTAAAACTGAGTGTTAAAGATTAAACTTAGTCACAATGCGTGACCCACAATCAAAACTGCAAACCCTGAGAGAGAGCCAGCGTCTTCAGCATGAGAAGGAGATAGCAGAACTTCAGATGCAAGAGAAGCACAGTTTGTGACTGGTTGAGGAGAATAACTTCAGTGTAACCTACCAGTCTTGGGAGTATCTGCTCTCTTTTGCAGCCTGCCCTGACCTTGGCATTTCCAGTGAGGGCTGCCCCGGTACCCATAGGTCACAACTCTGATAAGAGAATTCTAATTTCTATTCACCTCACCCCACTTTAGAAAATAAAAAAGCCACTTCTTCTGTTTTTAGCATCAAAACAGCATAATTCTTCTGCTTTTGCATGATAGCACTTGCCTGGGTCATATAGATGCAAGGCTCTAATTCTGATGAACATGCTATGCTGACTAAAATTAAATGATACCACCCAGTAATTTCACATCAAGCACAGATAAAATAAAACAAGGAAAGTTTGTTAGTGAGTGATTTTTTGAGGAATACAGCCTTTTGGGCAAATTTTGTAAGCCAGTTTCCACCTCACTCAGCTTAAGAGGCTATAAATTCTGGATACTTGCAATGATGCTTTCCATAATTATCCTCCAAAGTTCTATGGTTATTTTGCATGTTTTGTGATAAAATTATTTTCTATTCAACTCCAAAAGAGTTAATTTAACTTAGACAAATTAGGAGAAATGAAAACACAGAGTGTGACTATGACCTTAATTACTTTCTTTTTATACAGACCCTAATACCATAAGGAAAATCTGTGGGATATGCAATTAGCTCCACATAGAGTAGAGACCTTGAAATAAGATGCTGTATAACTTACTCATCACTTTTGTCACTTCATGCTCAAGCTGTGCGGTGTGAAAGCATTCTCTGGAGCTTTAGATAGTGGTAAACATCATCTTTGTACAGCTGCTCACTATGGAGCCATGTCTGACAGAAGATCATGCCAAGATTTGCCTGCAGAGCTATGCAGGAAATCATTTATCTGGAAAACTTTCTGAATTTCTATCTCTTGACTCATCTTTATTTACTTTATTGCATCTTGAATTTTAGGGTTTGGGGGAAGTGAAATTACTTCCAGAAATGTCTCTGCTGGCTGGTGTCTGTTTGTTCTGTAGCTATAATAATGTTGGAGGATCTGGGATGTTTAACTCTCAACCTTTTCAAAGCATAGTTTCATTTTGTAGTGTAGTTGAGAAATAACCATTTTTTCCAGTCCTTGCTAAAGTTGTCGACTCTCCAAGGCTTTAGCACCATCAGTGTCCCTCACCACCACTTGAAGTCGCATAAACCCTTTTGGACCCATGCAATTAACCTTCAACAATGCAACTTCAACCCTGATGGAGCTTGGAAAGCCGGAAGGAGTTCACAAGAAGTCATAAATAAACACCTTCTGAAAGACCCAATGCAGAAGATCCCTGGCTTTGATCTCCCACGAAGCTCATGGGCAACCCTAACCCATATCCGCACAAACCATAGCAGATGCGGATACTTACTGCACAAATGGAAAATTAAAGACTCTCCATTGTGTGACTGTAGTCACCCAGAACAAACTAGGGAACATATAACAACTCAGTGCCTGATTCCCAAATACGAAGGAGGCATTACAGCAATATATTCTGCTAATCCAGACACAATTATTGTTGTTGCTCTACATTTACATCAGCCATATGAAGAGAAAGCAGCACCAATTAGGGACACGATAAACACTAGAAGATGGACAAATCTGATGAATCGGTTGTTCCATCTTTTAAGGTTTGTCAATAATGAGAAAATACATTGTGTTGTAAAATATGTTAACTAAATGGATATTAAACATGACTTTTTCCTTAGTGTGGACAAAGGTGGATCTGTTTGAAAACGTATTAGGTGGCCATGGTTCATAAATCACACTTTCTTGTTTCCTATATGCCTTCTGCCCATGAGTCTATTTGGTTGTTTCTTTATCGAGGAACATCACTCAAGGTTCATCACTGCTTTATTTTCTCCACAGTTTGCTCTAACAGTATCATGAATAACCCAACAGTTTTACTTTAAAGGCCATTCCACCAATTCATGATGTTTCGAATCAGGAGGTGAACAAACAAACAACATAATCCGCCAAGCAAAGAATCCTTTCTCCCAGTGTCTGCTCCCATCTTCTTAAAGTTCATTTTCCATTTGTGCACATTTGTCCCATTGTTTGTGTGTGGATGAGACTATAACAAAGATCGACCATATCACTGTCGCTTGGCGTTTGTTCAATGAATACAAACCACTATTTCTCCCTTAGACTGTGCAGTTCTGGGCTTGCAGCCTGTACTAAGAGCTTAATACCTTAAGATGTAGATCCTGAGACGAACACTGGAGCTAGCTACTTCATGCTTTTTACCTCTAAGAAAATTCATTTTCCTTGTCTTAGTCCAGCATTGAAGTAAACATGCTTTTGCCTTTGTAGAAACACACTGCCAATTTTGTGTGTGTGTTGTGGGGGCACTTATTTTGTGTCCTTACATTTAACTGGGTTAATGCTAATTCAGAGGCGATGAAGTGAGCTGTAGCTCACGAAAGCTCATGCTCAAATAAATTGGTTAGTCTCTAAGGTGCCACAAGTACTCCTTTTCTTTTTAAAAAATATAGTCCTAGAAACAGAAGGGGTCTGATTAACATTTCCTGGGAGAATGCAAATGGATGTGTTCCTGCCTCGAGATGGGTGGTGAGAAATATAGATATACCAAAGTCCAGGGAGGTGACATGCAGAAAATGATTTAGACACCAGTGTTTTATACCTACCTTAGTGCATTGCATGTACAGTTCTAAATGACGTTACTCTGCTTTGTTGGGTCAGATTGTACTAGAGGGAGATCAATTTTTTAGATGTATTTCCAAAATATCTACTCTAGTTTGAACACAAATTATTGGGCTCTAGGAATGAAGGGGTGGAATTAACTGGCTTGTCATGCAGGAGGTCAGACTAGATGATCACAGTGGTCCCTTTTGATATATGAATCTCAGAAGTAACCCATCTGAACATGTCTGCTAGCCACAAAAAATGGTTTCAGCCCTAACTGATTATGAGGTAGTTAACAAAGTTATGGTTTCAATGTGCGCTGCAGTCCAAAGTGGGAAACACCCCATTTAATTTATCTTTGTGTGCTTCTGGCCCAATTCTTTGCTAAATCTGACTAGGAATAATTATAGTGTGACACAAAGTCTTCTAACAAATGGTCTGTTGCTTTTTCAGATGTCATCAGCTCATCATCTGTATTAAGTCAGTGGGTTTTTTTTCTAAAGTATCCCCCCAAAATCCAATTAAATAGTCCCCTACGCACTGACATTTGTCTTATTGATTTATGAGCTCCTCAAGCAAGTTAAAAAGACACCCACGTACATCTCTTCTGCCATATTTTCCCACTGATGATAATTCTGAGTGCTCATATAACAGTGCTATTCTTCAAATCTCTTTACAGATTTAGGGCCTGATCCAAAGCCACAGAAGTCAATGGGAATCTTTCCATTGACTTCAAAGTGGGTTGGGTCACGCCCATCTGGCCCACAGACTCGACGTGTAGCTATTATATGTAACCTTGTGCTCCTGTTGCTGTCCCCCTTCCCCTTCACTGCCCCATTGTGCTCCACACCTACCTGTTATGTCTTCTGTTTAGATTGCAAATTATTGGGGACAAATTGTTTTCTATCTTATGCTTGTCCAGCACCTGTCATGATGGAGCTGTGACTCTGGTTGCATGCCCATTTCTGATCATAGTTGTTCAGAATATGGCCAGAACTGGCGTATAAATATCGCTCCTTTTTAACCTCTCGCCTATGGGATATTTTAAATGATCTTTTTGCATGTTTCCGATCAGCTGCTAAAGGGATTTCTATTTTGGTAAGAAAATTTAGCTCCCTCTTTGTGGAAATTCACCTGGGTTTAGAGAAGGTTGCATGATCTAATTTCTCTCCCCCTCATTGGAAAGCTGCCTTCTTTGTTCCACCTATTGGCTTCTCTTTTCAGCAAAATCCATCTGATTTCATTCAGTTGTTGAGTGCTGTAATTTTGATTCTGAGTAGACTGGTTGGCGAAATTTTTTGACTGAATTTCAGAAATTGTGACTGAAATTTTTGATTCTGAGTAGAGCTTGGTGACATTTTTTGACTGAAATTTTTGTTAGCTAAACATGCTGATGTGGTGACACCGAAACATTTTGCAAAATTGTGTCAGTTTTGCTGAATTATTTTGGTTTAAAAAAAACCCCAACCAAAGGAAAACAATCTGAAAAAGTCTAAACATTTCACTCTGACATTTTGAAAATTAAATCTTTTTGTTTTTTTCAATCTGCAATCACTTTTCAGTTAGAAATTATCTTTAATTACATGGAAAAAAATTAAAACATTAAAAAATGCTCAAAATCAAAATGAAATGTTTTGTTCAGCACAAGATTTTATTTTTTCCATCATTTTGATTCACCAAAAATTTCACTTTCAGTTTGACTCAGAAGAACTTTTTTTGATATTTCAGAATTGCCAGTGACCCGAAAAATCTGTTATTCACACAGCTATAACCATAAGGCCATTTTGGATGGTGGCTACACACAGCATTGTAAATGTTTTGTTGTATGGGAGGACATTTAGGGAACATTCAGATAATAGATCATCCATTTTGCCACCAGCTGTAACCTCCCATTATTTGTTTTTCCCTTAGGTTGAATCTTGCTTGAAATTAGATCCCAACCCTGCTTACTTATGTGCTTAGCTTTATGGACCTCCTCCACTCATACTTTCAATTACTCTTGTATCCTTTTGAACCACATTATCATTTAGGTTTTGCACAGTGCGGCTCTTGAAACTTTTCTCATTTTTGCCATTGCAGTTAGACAACATTACTGCCCAATTCCCTCTATTGAATTTGAGAAAAATTAGCTAATCAAGGCTCTGTCAAGGATGCTGGACTACCCCGCTCTCATGTGCATTTTTCCCGTGAATATCTATTGCACATTCTCCTATGCCCCCCACTCCTCCACCTTATACTTCACCTTCCCTGAACTGATTGTTTAAACCTTGTTCTTCCTTTACATCCCTTCTGAAGTGCCATGAAGCCAGTGAGCTTCCAGAATGGGGTCCTGGTCCACGACTGGGACTCTTAAGTGCTACTGCAATACAAATAATATTAATTAATTAAGGAAAAAGCAAACATGTATCTGGACATACTGTTTTTGCAACTATTTGGGTGTAGATCTCTCCCCTATTCTTCATCTGCTGTTTTCTCCTGAGGTCATCAGCTCTTTGGGGCAGTCTGTGTCTACCAATATATCTATACAGTATCTAGCACATTTGGTCCAGAATCCCTAAAGCCTTTGGTTAAATGGAAGAATAGGGAGTGCATCATGGTTTTATGAAGATAAACTTCTACCCAGCATGTAACAAAATGATTTTGGAAGAAAAATAGTTTAAGGCCACTTTTGAAGCTATGAAAATCATACTATTGAGTGCAGCATTATAGACTCCTGTGCATTACTCAAATCACCACAATCTCAAATCCTTTCCTTAAGTCCTAGCATCAGTATCATTTATATGTATTGCATGTTCAACTTTTATTCTGGCAGCAACAAGCACTGTGCGTCAAATTTGCATTTCATGGCTGGAACCAACACCACCCTACACAGATGTGATAAAACATCAAAAGAACAATGAAATGCCTCAGCACATAAATGCATTTGCTAAGACTGCATAAAATAATGACTTCGGGGGTATAAAACTCAACCTTCCACTTTAAAGATTTGTTTACAACAACTCTTACTCTTATTTGTTAAGGAGAGGGAGCACATTGCATGGGGAGACTGAGTTGCTTTAGATACTTGGGAATAGGATAACAGGGCCTTTTGCATCTGGGTCATGGTAACATCTAGTTGCTGTTCTTTGGCCTTTGGGTTAGGAGCTGGGCATCTCCAGTCAGTTCTTAGGGGACAGATGTCCACATGAAAATAATGCAAGCAGCAATGATTGGTACAATTGTTGAGGGACTTAGCAGAGAGACTGAAGTTTAACTGATCACAGAAATTAGAGGTAGAAACGATCTCTGAGGTCCTCCAACTCATACTGCTTTGCTGCTTTACCTGTGTCTTGCCTAAATCCAAGCAATAAGGCTTTGTGATGGGGTGTTCCAGGCAAGTTTCAATCATAACAGTACAAATAAATTTTTATTTTAAATAAAAAAATCATTCAAACATTAAGAAGTCACCTGTGTATTCCAAATATTTATTTGTAAATAATAATGTTGGCAGAATCATCTTTTTCTTTCTGCAGTTTACATGGCAGTCCCGGTATTGACTCCTTGTGTTTCAAAAAGCCAGAGCTGCGTTTAAAAGCTCCTGTACGTGAATTCAGGCAGCAGTCATTCTCGGTCCCTTAGACTTGAGGACCTAGATCCACAAGGGAGAGTTAGGCTTGGTGTTGCAAAGCCAAGCCTTTTAGGTGCCCTGCTGCCTAGTGCAATGCAGAGCCCTTTGATAGGAGCCCATGCTCCCAATCCAATGCACGGGGAGAATTAGACAGCTAAGAATAGGACTGACAAAAGCTGCATGCTGAGCCTAAGCTAGTCAATAGGAAATACCAAGGAGAGGAGTGTATGCGAAAACCCTCCATTCAAAAGGATTTAAGTGCCAGTGGGAGGCACCTGTCTCCCCATGGGCTTCACAGCCATGAACCCTCTTAAGCCACGTCAGCCCTTGCTCACAAAAAACCTTCCCTGCCCTGTAGCCAGCACACCCACCCAGGATGTGAGAGACCCAGATTCAAATCCCAGTTCTTTCTGATGTGGAGCAGAGACCTGAACCCAGGTTTCCTGCCTTCTAGGTGACTGCCCAAGCCATTGGGCTAGGGTATGTTCTGGGGTGGGTCTTTCTCCATCTTATCTGTTGAAGCTGGACCCCTCTGTATCAAATAGTTTACTATTCAGCCTGGGAGCGAGAATGTTTAAAGTGTCTCATACAATGTGGATCAGCTTCAATAGGGAGTCTGAAAAACCCACCCCAGAATATTCCATAGCCCAGTGTTTTGAGTGCTCCCCTGAGAAAGATAGGTTCAAGTCCCTGTTCCACATCAGGTAGATTTGAACCTGCTGCCTTCATAGCATGGGTGAAAGGCCACCTCCTCCTCTGTTTTGTGTGGGGCCCAATCCAATATACTTGCTCTAATGTAGCCTCTGAGTATGCCCAGTGGCTCAAGACCTGCAAGCAAAATAGGTGGGGGTGATACCTCATTGGTGAATCATGTGAGGGCTTAGATGTGAGCTAGGTGACAGGTGTTAGGACTTAGGTGGCTGCGTGCATTCCACAGAAAGAAATGTTGGGGACTTTATTGGTGGGAATTTATTGACTTAGGCACCTAGGTAATTTATGCATCTACCTGGTTAGAAGGCAACTGAGCATGAGTTTTGAGGATCTAAATTTTGGACTTAAGCATTTAAATCCCTTTGTGGCTCTAGCCCTAGAAATGTAAGGTGGTCAAGCTTAGCTGTCTTGGCCCCATTTCTGCTGCTTTACACCATTCAAGGGGCACAAAACAACTGAAAACACACCAGATCCAGCCCTCTGGGCTTCCCCTTGTGCAGAGGGAATCCTGTGGTGATGTACGGTCATCGTCACAGCCCTACACAACCTCCCCCGGCAGTGTAGGGGCGTGTCTGAAGTGGGGTTACTGGCACCTACCATCCTTTAGCAATCCCTGACGGCTGGAATAGCCCCGTCAGGTGGTGGCCATAAGTTAGAGCAGCGCTGGAACTGTTTTCCGTGATGCAAGGGGTCAACCCTGCCTTTAGAAAGCCCCACAACTGAGGAGATACCTTTTGCTCAGAGCAACCTCTGCACTGATCGCAGCTTGCCTGCATTGAGGATCAGTCTCAACTGGCATAGGAAGAGTCCATCTTCTACTACTACTTGTTATTCCTATTTTATTGATGGGGAAACTGAGACACAGAGTGGTAAAGTGGCTTGCAGTCAGTAGCAATGCTGGGTTTACTTGTTCATAGCAGGAGCCTTGGCTCTGTGATCTGTGTTGAAGCTTCTTGCTGGTCACAGCAGGAAGAAGGGATACATGGTGTGCCAAGCTTAATTTATGTTCTTACAGAATGGGCCATAGCATGGTAAGTGCCTCCTGAGGTCAATAGTTTCACTGCTCTGTACTAATTAAATCTTGGAAGTAAACTATCAACTCAGTAATCACCATAATAATCACAAAACCGGCTCCAGTGAGGGGAGAGGGTCTGTTAGACAACAATTAACCAACATCAAATCTGGGATTACACTGATTTAAGAGGCAGAGAGTCCTGTGACACCTTGTAGACTGACAGACTTATTGGAGCATAAGCTTTCGTGGGTGAATACCCACTTCGTCGGATGCATGTAGTGGAATTTTCCAGAGGCAGCTACAAATATGCAATCAAGTTCAGGCTAGGGATAATGAGGTTAGTTCAATCAGGGAGGAGGAGGCCCGTTTCTAGCAGCTGAGGTGTGAACACCAAGGGAGGAGAAACTGCTTTTGCAGTTGGCGAGCCAGTCACAGTCTTTGTTTAATCCTGAGCTGATGGTGTCAAATTTGCAAATGAACTGAAGCTCAGCAGTTTCTCTTTGAAGTCTGGTCCTGAAGTTTTTTTGCTGCAGGGTGGCTACCTTTAAATCTGCTTGTGTGTGTCCAGGGATGTTGAAGTGTTTTCCTACAGGTTTTTGTATATTGCCATTCCTAATATCTGATTTGTGTCCTGTGATTTTAGTAACTTCATCCTGAATACCACTCTTCTTGGGGGAAACAAATGCATCTGCTTGTTAGGGGCAAGTTATAGGCCAATTCTTCTATGAGGACTCGTGTGTGTGTGTATATACATATATATATCCAAAGGATCAGCTTTTCTTTGTCTCTTCTGAAATTGTAATTGACCTTTCATTTAAAAGCATCCCAGACAGAATTCCGAAGCCGCCTTAGCATTTAAGTAGATCAGTGACTACATGTCAGCGTGGGACATGATTTTCCTCTTATTTCAGCAGGAATTATTTGTACCACCTCGCAGTGAGTTAAGAGAAAGTGTGTAATCTGTGCTTCCCAGGAGTAGCCTCAGGAAGCATTGTAAATACACTCTGAGTCACCTGCTCCCTCTTTCCTTTGGGGGGCATGGTTAGTAATTGACTTAAACCAGCAACAAAAGATGGATGTGCCTTCGCACTGGCTTAGCTGCTCTAGGTAATGAGCAGGAGTGGAACCAAGACCCCTTCTTTCCCCTGCCCATCTCCACTGGGGAAAGAGCGAGCAGGTGTGTAGCCCATGCAGGAGTTCAAAGGGAGGATCTTGCTAGCTCTCATTCCCCTGTGCAGGCACATCGTTTCCAACCCTACAATCTAGCCCATATATATTACAACAAAGATTGAAAGTCATAAGCACAGATAAATCATTTGGGACCTTGTTCATGACAGAGCTGAATGCTGATAAGATGATCCTTGGTCCCAGTGTTTGGATGAATGATGACGGAGTACCCAATACTGATTGAGTGAGCACCACTTATTTCAGTTCAGGCCCATCTCCATGCTGCATTTGCTTATTTCTTAGCCATTAGACCATCTGTGCTTATGTTTGCCTAGGATGAAAAGACAATTTTTTAAAATCAAAATGCTGGGAGCGTGCTTTAGTCATTTACAGTGAGATAGCTGCCTGTGCCTGCAATGGTCTCCAGAGCTGGAAAGTGTTATTGCTCTTTGAACTGAATAGAAGGAGTAATTGATACGTTAATTTTTTGTTTAGCAATGTATGGCAGGTAAAATTAAAACTGTACAAATCCTTGCAGTTACACTCTGGGCTAATAATGGGTCACAGGTGGTTGTTCAACACTTTAAACTAAATGGTACTCTGTGTTGGACACATGAGCCCAGTTTTACTGACATCTTTGGAGTTGCACAGAAGTTACCTCTGACTGCATTTGACAGGATGGCTCTTGGCCATGGGCTCTGGTTCGGAAGCTGAACATTTCCAAAGTGTGAAGGTATTTGTCTGGTTTGGGCCCATTTCCAAGCTCAACTAAGGTGAGTGAACAGACTGAGCATTGTCTTTTGCTGACTATTCTTGTGATCCATTATTTTATTTTGGTTATTTCACTCTTTGACAATATTTAATCAACATTACAATGTGCTTGATTGTGAAATAAAAAAGGCATATCTTGTCACATATTTCTTAGTTCATTGAGGATGGCCCTTCACTTTACTTCTGGCTTTACCAGGAGCGTAGTACTTCATCAGAAATTCTTATCACATCACTTGACATGTGATTTTGTGGGGGTCACATATGATGCAAACCCAAGAAATTCACCTGACCTCATTTGATGTATAAGACACAAGTCATAAAAATTGCTCCTTTTCTGCTGCTGGTACAATCACATTGAGGGTGCATTACCTGCATTGCCCATGAACCAGCAGTTTAGCCTGTTCACTGACAATACACATTACTTTTGAGGGTTTAAGCACATTTCTAGATTCTACTGTATTTTAGTGAACTTAAAGGACTCTTGTGGGTAAATTTTTAGAGCGATTCCTGGGGATTTAGCTGCACAAGTATTGCTGCAAATGGGAGCCATGTTAATATTGCCCCATTCATCCCACTGAAAGTGGGCCACCCCAGCCATACAGTCCTATATATGTTCCGAGTAAACTTGAAGCTCCTTAAAAATTAGAAGGAAAATAGGCAAAAAATGAATCTTGACTTTCAAATCAACGGTGGGGCTCATTCAGATACTCATTTTAAAACTATTTTTGTTTGTTTTCTGTAGTCTTGTAGCTGTGTTGGAACCAGGATATTAGAGAGACAAGGTAGGTGAGGTTACAGTAGTCAAAACAATATTTAATAAAGTTTTTGCAAGAAAGACATGAATGCAATCTCGGCCACCCATAATATACTTACAAACTCTCTTATAGTACAAATAAAAAAACACTTGTACATGAAATATTGTTCTGTGCTCAATGGATCTTTAGTAACAATAGCAATTTCTAATTTAATGGGGAATTCTCGGATACCCACTTCTTATGGCTCCTCCCCAAAAATACTTTTTACTATACAACTTAGATTGTAAACTCTTTGGAACTGGGTCCATCTTTTTGTTCTGTATCTGTACATTGCCTAGCACAACCAGGTCCTGGGTACTATCACAATGCAAATTGAATACCATAAATAATGTTAATAGAAAACATGAAAAAATATTCATTGCACTGTCATACTTTTCTGTTTGTTACCAGCACTTGTAAGGAGGAAATTTTGTTAACCCAGTAACATGCCTAAACCACTGCCTGCAGCTTGAATACCAGTTGTTATGCTCATTGCTGAAAGCAGCTAGAAAGGCCACTTCTGAAACTTTAGCACAACTAACAGACCAGGAGAGGAGGAGGACGTGAGTGACCACGAGTAATAAACGTGACCCTGTACCCTCCTGACTTGAGCTTTTTCTGAGGCATGCAGTTTTGCAAGGTGGAAAGTCTGGCAATAGTTAACTATTGCTATGTGAAATACAGCTGGTTAACTAATGGAAAACTATAGGCTGGAAAACTCCACACTTAACTTAGCTTCTGCTCAGGAGTTTTTTTGATGAACAAGTTATATAATACTAACCAATTGGGAATCAAAAGAGGAAGAAATCTGGGCTCAGTGGACACTTGAGCACTTGGACCCCTTTCAAGTTCCCCTGCAGATGGAAAGCTGGCCACTGGCCGTCTATATTTATCCACTCGAGACCTCCACAAGACCTTTGGTAAATATGAATCTGGGGTGCACTGCTGACCTGTTGTGGATGTGTGTAAGACTAAATAAAGTAGAAGCTTTGAGTGAAAGCACTTTTGTTTGCCTGCTTGCATCAACTATCTATTGGCCGGACGGCCATGTCCCCATTGATTTATTTCCTGCCACCACCTCACCAAGAGTAAAGTTACCAAGAACTTTGGATTCAGCAAAACTGTGGGTACTACACTGACTACATCTAAGAGCTGTGAGAGTCAAGAGTATATTCATAACTCATTCAGGATTATGATGTGCAAATCTGAGTGTCACAAACCTGACATGAATTCAACTATCAACCCAGCTCCCTTTGAAAATAGGGCCAAGTTTGCTCATATGATCTTGAGCTTTCAATCAACCCAGGCTGAATTATGACTTTGCAGAAAAAACATCAATCCAGACAAGCTTCAGGAGCATTTTAGTTTCCTGTGAACATTTTACTTGGCTCAAAACCTGATGAGATGGAGTTTACTTCAGTAGCAAGTAAATTTTTCCTTCTGAAGTTTCTAATGAAATTTATCTATGTGGGGCCAGAGAGATAAAAGAATGTAGGCACCTAACTCCTTTTGATTTCTGATGGTTAATATATGGTAATTTTCCTTTATCATTGCTGAACTCTCACCCATCACACAACCACAGAGGCATCATATTGCCAGGACAGCCCCAGAATTGGGGATGGTGCCCCAGGCATGATTACATGTCCTGTATTTTAAAGTCAAATGGAAAAAATGTGGTGCAGCATTCCCTGTAGCAGCAACTTTGTAATGCTATTTTGAGGGACTGTGTAAGTAGAAAAGCAGGCCAATTCCTTCATGTTTTAACAGTTTAATTATGTCTATGATTACAGACAAATTAAAGGGGGCTTGTGATGAGTCATAATTAAATGACCCACTCTCATGGATTGTGTCAGCACAATACAGTGACTCCACATAAAATCTTGGCTGATGAATTTCAGCTACACTGCTCATTGCAGCAATTTTGCCTTCTCCCGCTATTGAGCCTGTGGTGGCGGTCAGTAAAATACCAGAAGCAGAAACTCTGCAATGCTCCTATTTTATGCAGCACGTGTGAGTGTGGAGGAAATGCCTCTATTGAAAGAGAAATGTGAGCTCTGTGATTGTATATTTATTTGTAAATTTGCTTTTGGCAAATAAGGTCCTCATTTAAAAATGGGAACTTCGTTTTGGCCACAAAATGATTGTATTTTAACAGCTCAAATTTATGCACGCCCATTCCCATCTCAATGACCAAATGGGCACTAAAACATATCGGTAGAGAAACCTGAGCACCTCCTAAATCTGAGATTTACCGACCTTTTATCTCTGCATGCCTGAAATCTCTTTTCTTCTTAATTGCAAATGTACAATTGGTTCTTGTTCTATGGTACATTGCTGGGTAGGTTTCTTTTAATAATGAGCTCTCTCTTTGAGAGATAGTTTATGTATCCCATAACAGGATGCTTCTTTTGAACTTAGCTTTAATTGAATACCAGTGTCTTACAAATCCAATATGAATGTCTGGAATCTGTATCAGAAATGACCCTAGGCAATAGTCTTTGAAATACCCATACTTTGAAATGTATAATAATATATCCCTCTTTTGCGCTAAGTCCACCCCTCTCTCTTGATTTGTCAGTACCCAGGAGGTGAATAAAGGTGCAGTATGGGGTGGATGAATAAAGATTTAATGAACAGGAGAAAAGTAGATGATACTTACCATTTTTGTCTTTTTTTTATAGCAAAATCCATGGAAACCATATGCAAATAAAGCAACTATTCTGTTGAATAGACTTCTTTGTGTTAACTGCAAAATAGGACAAAGCTGATGTTTGTGTCTTTAAGGGGAAATTCTATGAAACAATGCTCCCTTTCGTAAGGGAATGTACAGTAATCCTAGGCAGGGGCTTGGAAGATCAAAACAATTTACAATAGGAAAATCAGTAGGGCTTTTCTCAGTGTAAACACTATTTTACAATAAACTTTGTAGCCTTAGCAACTGATTGCTACAGTGCTCTCGAGTGGTGCTCTATAATTGTCTCCATTAATACTTTGATCTTTGGTTCTGTGCATGAAAAACATTTAAAATGACCGCCTGCCCAATATGTTACTGAACATATTTTATATTCTTTTATATTCTTCTTGCCCTTTCAGTAGCATTCAGTTTCCTATGAAGTTTCTTTTTATGTAAATTTTCCAGCAGAATATTTACCATATAAACCTAATGACAATAACCATCTTTTTTGGATCTGATAAATTATTAATGTGGCAGCTTTAGAAATCCAGTTGCTTGTGAAATATAATTCTAGGTTGTTATTAAAAGAAGGATTTGAGCAGCGCGGTTGTGCAGTTCTGAGATATAATGGATCATCGTTTTGGAGCTCCGGTTCAGAGAGAGAAGAGGTTCATACCAAATTCAAAGTTGATGATTTACTGGAAATCAAAGAACATTGTTTTAAACTGGGATTTGGAGAGCTCTGAATTTGTGAACATGTGCTAAATCCCTTGAGCCAAAATCAGCTGTGTAGTGAATTCTATGACTTCAGCAGGAAGCAATAACTGTAGTCAAGTGTTTTGCATAGGGGTTATATTAATTACTTCAGAAACATTAATCCGAAATTAAGAAAGCTTATGTGTGGCAAATGTCTTGTCCACACTGAAGAGGGCAAACATTTTCGTGACCCAACAAAATTAGGGAGTTTGAAAGTGATATGTTATCAATAGAAATGGAATGGAGAAACAAGATCTATGTTTCCTGCCAATGTGTATTCATATGCCATATGTCCTGCTACAAAGACATAAAGTGCTACAGTATTTTCCTTTATGCTGAAGTACACATTGAAGCATGTCATTGAAGTTGATGAGACTTAAATACATGATTCCCCAAATAAGGATGGACTTAAACATGTTCTGAAATGATCTCTTGAATCGGGACTGTATCTAATATATTAGAAAAGATGGGGATCATTTGCAAGTTGTTTGTTTGCATTACCGTAGGGCCAAACCAAGACCAGGGCCCCATTGTGGAAACACATGGTAAGAAACAGCTCCTACCTCAAATTGCTTCTATTCTAAATAGACAGGATAAAAGGTGGAAGGGTAAGAGAGGCACAAATAGGTGAAGTGACTTGCCCAAGGTCACTTCTCTCTTGCACTCTTTTTTTCCTCCTTGTTCTGTTTTATTGAAAATAAAAGTGCACTTATTTCTGTTCAGTGAATGAACTTGGACTTCTGCAAATATTCTTCCACTCATTACAAGTATTCTGGGGAGAGTTCTTATCTTATGGTTTCAGCAGTTGCGGGAGGTATGCTGTTGCTTCTTTTTGGAGAGAACATTTTCCTTAACTCACAACAACTCACGTAAAATACTGATACAGACTAACACGGCTACCACTCTTAACATACTGTAACATTAACAATAAAACCCCATCACAGAACAATTACAAGAGACCAGAGTATCTAAAACCCCATATACAGGTCCCATTTTAAAAATCTCTCTTTCTGTATCCATCTTAAAACATTCTACATTATATAGCAGTTAGGTGTGTTATGTGCAGGCCAACCTTAACGCAGAACTGCAAAAAACCAACAGCCCCCAAACAAAAAAATAATACTACTAAGGGAAAACTATTTTGCTACACTCAGGGAGACACACCACAACACTAGAAGAACCCCACCATACATCTACTAGAACAAACACCAGACGCCACAGACAGTGCACCACAACCATAACGTTACTCCAGGGAGGCTGCTAGCCTTCCCCAAACACCCACCATTATCATCACAACTCACCCAAACCTGCCTGCCTGCCATCCTTTCCGCACAGTTCTGGAAAAGCACATTCAGTCATATTTGGGGAGGAGTATTGCTAGGGAAGCCACCAAAAAAAAAATAAAGGGTTCAAGATGGCAAGCTTTTAAGGACCTATTTTAATTAGTGATAGCTCAAAAACTGATTGGCAGATTTACTTGAAAATCTACAAAAAAAATCAATTGTTACTCACAGATTTTATGTTCTAAATTTGGGGACAATAGAGTGTAGCCTCCATACAGGTTGTTTCCCTGTTTTAAGTGCAAACTGGAACCCTGCCTTAGATATGGCATCCCTACTGCTCCTCCATAATCTTTCTATCCTAGTACATAACCGCATCTTCAGTTCAGTGGAAGAAGCTGATTAAAAAACCTTTCTCTTGAATTTTCAGTAGAGGCAGAAGATATGTGTTTACTTCTTCTGACTCCAAAAGTATTCTTGTTGGACACTACCATCAGCTTGACTGGAAACTGCAAGAAAGCTCTTGAAATGTATGGGAGTGGAAGAATTCTTTGGTGTCTGTGTGCACTACCCATGCTTACATCTGGGAACATATAAATGCTGTGATTCACAAAGCTGCCTGGGGGATTTGGGCACCCAGTTCCCATTAATCTGGGTGTCTCATTAGTTTTGTTGTCCAATCTGTGCCACAAGTTCTAATGCTTTTGCTTGTCTTTGTCTTGGAAGTGAAGCAATTTTTCAGTGTTGGCCCTCAGAAGGGCTGCAAGAAAGTGGCTTAGGCTGTGATGCTTCGTGGGATCTCAAATACTATTGAGGAAGAAAAGGCTACTTCTCCTGTAAGGTCTGTAAACATCATCACGAAGAAAATTAGCATACTGCGCACTTCTGTCAATCAAAACGATGCTGGAGGAGTACAGTGTGCTTTTTCCCCAAAGTCCTCTGCTGTTTCTGGGGTTGAGCCAATCCTCAGTGAAGTCAGTGGGAGTGACTAATCCCATTGACTTCACTGGGAGCTGGAATAAATTCTGTATGACAACCTGTGATGGTATGGACTAGGCCCCGAGGCCTCCTGCAGGAGGTCTCAAGGTCCGGCCACACCTGGCCCAGGAAAGTAGCAGTGGAGCTAAGTCCTCCAAGTGGCCTAGAGAAGTTTCTAAGGGCTAGCCAATCAGAGAAGCTGCAGGGAGCAACCAATCAGGGCCCAGGAGGGCCATATAAAAAGGAGCTGCAGAGTCAGAGACAGGCAGTTCCTTGCTGTAGCCAGAAGAGTGCAGAGGATGCTCCTGGCTGGCCAAAGGGATTGCAGCACCTCAGGCAGCTCAGTGCTGGCAGGGAGCAGGAGAGCGAGAAAGAGCTCCTGGCTGGCTGCTGGGCCTGAACACAGAAGAGCCCTGAGTGAAGGGTGAAGTTCTGGTGAAGACTGGGACTGCGGGGAAGTGGCTCAGGGAATTGAAGGCAGCTTCATTAAAGGGCATGGCAGTGCATGGCTTCTATTCTTTGGATCCCTGGGCTGGGACCCGGAGTAGTGGGTGTGTGGGCCTGGGTCCCCTTCTCCCCCACTCCCCCAATAAACCAACTGGGGAAGTGGCCTACAATTGGACAGTGATAAACCCTGAGAAGCGGATCTGAACTGCTTAGTGGCCCAGGTGGGGCTTGAAGGGCCCAGACAGGGTGACACCATTGCCTCCAGGAAGGATGCCCTGGGAGTACAGCCCGATACTAGGGCCAGGACTGTTTAAAGACTGCAGACATACTTGACCAGAAGTGAGCGCTCACGAGAGGTGGGTGCCACACTGTTCCACAACCACTACCCATACTGTGTCCCCGTCTTGCATGTCCTTTCCCACCAAAGCAATTCTGTCCTCCATTGTCTTGGAAAGTGTTTGGAGTCCAATTTCTGAATGGAAGCCTTGACTTATGTCACAATTTGTGGTGTGCTAGATTCCACTCTTTGACCAGGGCCATGGCCATGTTTTTCTGATCCCTGGTTGCAACCTTATTGCTGATAAGACTTCTTCTGTACCTTTCTAATGATTGACCTAACCTTACAGAGGAAGAGGGTGGTTCCCAGCGGGACCTTCCTGGGTGAAACTATTCAGATAGTCACAGCAAAACAGCTTGTACAAAATGAAATTTAAAAGGGCCCTAGAACCTTTTTCTGGCCTTGTGCCCGAGGTAAATTTCACATAGGATAAGTCTCCAAGTTCCTTTGCAGGGCTACAGACTACACAGCAGCCTTTCAAAGAGCAGTTTAAAAAAGAAGGTGACCAGTCTATTATGAATAAGCTAGTTTCCACCTGGCTGAAGCTAACTTTTATCTCTGTGTAAGAGTCAATTACCCAGGAATCTGCTGTTGGGCAAAAGTTCCTCTTGATTTAATGAGAGGAATCAATTAGAAAGGCAGCTGAAAGTATCATTGTGTGTCAGATTAATTTAAAGTTTGTTTTCTGCTGTTGAAAACTTTATTTTCCACTTTCTCCTCCGTGTCCTGGATGCACAAAATTATTACACTTAATTGGGTTCTCTGGACACTACTCATTTCTCAAGATTTACTGCAATTACACAATACCCATAGCTCTTTTTTTTGTTTCCTTGTGATTAAAATTTAAAATACTGAAACACTTCCTTTTCACCACTAATCCTTTTCTCCCCTCATCTTCTAGGCAGATTCTTTAGTCATGAATCATTAAAGCAGTGAAATAAACAGGCAGCCTTAACTGACAGTTCATTATGGAAAAACCAAGGCACAGGTTAGAAATCTTGAAGCATTTTTAATAGCTGTAAAAAAAATCACATATGTTTTTCTTGACAATGAAACGGTTCCCTAGATGTTTTCTCTACCATCAAAAGAAAAATCAAGTTTTTACACAGGAAAGGATCATAGCAGCTACAGCCAGGAAAGACTTTTGTGCACCAGGGACATGGAGCAGCTGATCTAATAAGAGGTGATAAATGATTTTTTTCTCCGTGGGCTAGACCTTGATTTGGATTGTGCTTCCATTCAAAGGAATAAGAATACCCCTTATATCCTGTACCCTGGGTGAGGGCTGCCCACACATTAGATGCAACTGTGAGTAAGTAGGCAGAGATACTCACTTGCATATTCCTTCCCTGGAGGAAGTAGGTGAGGAGGGATAGGGAATGGGTGTAGCCTTTGCTCCACCCCTCTACTTGCTGGCCAGAATAACTGAACCTGTGTAAGTTGTGAGTGGTGGCCAGTAATGTACTGATGGTGCAGGCCAACAACAGATGACTAATTGCCTCCTCCACCTAGTTTCTGCAGCAAAGAGGAAGCAGGGGAGGAGGGATGTGTCTAGTCACAACAGCCCAAATCCTCTAAGGTATTTAGGTGCCTGTCTGCCAGGAGAGTTAGGCACCTAAATGCCTTTGGGGATCTCAGCCAATGCCTCTGGGGGGCACAATGGTTTATGCTCAGGGCTATGTCTAAAGTCACAATCCATCCCCATCTTTTGGCTCCTTTTGAAATAGTTACAAACCTTCATTCTTCTAAAGCCAAAGTGCAGGAATCAAACAATAAATCACATACAAGGCCGCCTCTTATTGTAGCAGTTTTTAATAAAATGTGTGCATTTTTAAAATGAGTTAGTTCAACCAAGGCAAAGCCCTATGTGCATACTTTTAAACTGATTTTCAGACCTGGGATATATCTATCGATTTTTCTTTAAGGTATTGTCTAGACTGGGAAAGAAGATGTGATATTATCTATCATGTGTTAGCTAACATGTTCTAAAAGTCCTAGGTGAAATGCTGACTCCATTTGACGTGAATAGAAGTTTTGCCACTCACTTAAATGGAGCAAGGATTTCACCCCTAAAGTAGACAAGGCAGTGTATGCTTTGATGTGTGCTAAACTGGCGAAGTTAAAGCAAGATTCACCTGTAGACTTTAACTCAACCAATTTAGCACACAGTAAAGACGGTTGTGTCTTCTGTACTTTTAGACCCTTGAATTGTGTTAGTTAGTGTATGTTAACTAACCTATGCTTAGCAGCACATCTTTAAATCTTAGCCTAGACAAGGCCTTAAACTGAATCAATATAAGACAGATGCAAATTGACTGAAGAGTGTTCATACCGGACTGTGTCCCACTTCAACTAAACTGGTTAAAAACAGAATCTACTTAAAGTTGTGGAACTTGTAATATATAGTCAAGGGCTAAGAGAAGAAAACAAAATAGTTAATCAAATATTGCTAGGAAGAGCTACACAAATGAATATAACAACAATGACTAAATGTAACAAAACTATTGAGCTTCTTTTAGTGATAATATAAAATTAATGTAACTTAGTAATTTTTGGTTTAAAAGAATCACCTAGATAGAAATAGTTTATAAAAATACATGAACACAAGGTGGCATTCATATATTATCACTCCCTGAATATCAAAGATTAAAACATCTGAATCCAGTTCTTCACTAAGATGAAATGAGTTCTGTTTTTTAATTAAGGTGAAACTGTAACAAGTGTTTCGTGTTATCACTGCAAAAATAAGACTTATCTTTAGTAAAAACAAAACTTGGTGGGAAATGATATTGAGGTTTGGAGACTCTGAGGAGAGAATGTAGATGATAAAGGTAATACTTTTTCTGTGTTGATTTGAAGTTATTTTAGAGATATAAGGGAAGAAAAGTGTTTTTGGTATTAAATGATGTATTACCTTTTCATTCCCAGACCTTGCACATTAGCTGATCATTGTATGGCCAAGAAGACTGTAATATCTGTAGATACTGAAATAGTATTTAGCAAAAGAAACATTTTTTTTTAAGGGTATACGATACACTTTCTGTGGGTTTTTAAAATTATTATTTTATTAAAGGAGAACCGGTGGCCCTAATGAAAAGAGAGAGATGAAATGTGAACTAATTCTCAATACCAATAGATTCAGGAATATTTTAAAAAGTGCAATATTTGTGGAATACCATAATGTGTAGATTCTGGGGAGTAAGCACATTGGGGCAGAGTCTCTGAACCTACTCAGCTAGCTGCCTTTGTGCTACTTGAGTGGAGACTAAAGGGCATGTCTACATTTAACGGGGATCAACGCTGCTGCTTCTCTAACTTGTGCCTGATGGGTTCCCTCCTTTTTGCAGCACTTAGTAGACACAACAGAGAACCTGGGCCATTATCTTTGACAAGTGCTTCAGTTAAAGCTTGAGTGCTATCATTCTGTACAGAGAAATCCTTAACCTTGCCATCTGTCTCACTAATTTTTGTCGAATACCTGTAGTTGCTTTTTCTAAATTTACTATTCTGTTTTAAACAGTGTTTTTCATTCCCCAATTTACAATCTAGTGTCCTCAGGATTTCCCATGGTTATTTCCACTTACTCAGAAAGATTTTCATAAAGCGTTTTCACTGTTACAGAAATGAGAATGCAGTTTGTGAATAATGACTTTAGGGCACAATCCAGCAAACTATCCATGTACCTAACTGACTGTGATATTTTTATTAACCGTGTTATAAATATAGAGCTTCTAATGATGCTTGCTTTGTGTTGCCTTGCATGAGATAGATGGACTCCTTTGATTCGCAAGTCATTAGTTGTGGTGGCTCTTGGAAAGGCATTATTTATCTTGACTCTAGTTCAAGAAGGCATCTCCTTTCAGAAGAGAGAACTCAGCACATTTTTAAGTGCTTTCCTGAATTAGTATCCTGGGTTGATTTGTCTGTCTCACACTTTCTCTCACCTTCTCATCTCTCAACATATTTATTTATATACTCTGTCAAAAGATATTTTAATTCCTCTCTGCTGAACTAAGCCACCTATCCCCAGAGGGGAGAATACCACCAGTGCAACAAGCTGTTAGATTTTTTCATGGTATGAACTGGAGACAATGCACTAGAACTGTCAGAAAATGGACAGTATTTATTTCTGATGATGTGGTCTCTGATAACATGCAGATTGGCTAGTGTTGTTTTCTTCCTTCCTCTGAAAACATCCACTCAATGTGCAGCAACAGTCAAAAAAGCTAATTGAATGTTGGGAATCATTAAGAAAGGGATAGATAATAAGACAGAAAATATCATATTGCCTCTATATAAATCCATGGTACACCCACAGCTTGAATACTGAGTGCAGATGTGGTCGCCCCAACTCAAAAAAGGTTCAGAAAAGGGCAGCAAAAATTATTAGGGGTATGGAACGGCTTCTATATACAGAGAGATTAATAAGATTGGGACTTTTCAGCTTAGAAAATATGGGGGAATATGATAGAGGTCTATAAAATCATGACTGGTGTGGAGAAAGTAAATAAGGAAGTGTTGTTTACTCCTTCTCATAACACAAGAACTAGGGGGTCACCATATGAAATTAATAGGCAGCAAGTTTAAAACAAACAAAAGGAAGTATTTCTTCACCCAATAGTCAGTCAACCTGTGGAACTCTTTGCCAGAGGATGTTGTGAAAGACAAGACTATAATAGGGTTAAAAAAAGAACTAGATATATTCATGGAGGATAGGTCCATCGATGGCTATTAGCCAACATGGGCAGGGATTGTGTCCCTAGCCTCTGTTTGCCAGAAGCTGGGAATGGGCGACAGGATGGATCACTTGATGATTACCTGTTCTGTTCATTCCCTCTGAAGCACCTGGCATTGGCCACTGTCAGAAGACAGGATACTGGGCTAAATGGACCTCTGGTCTGATCCAGTATGGCTGTTCTTATGTTCATTAATCCCATCAAATAGGGTCTGCTCTATGAATCCTCTTCCTCCAAAGTGCTCTGTTCAATGCCATATACTCTATCACACCACATGCTAACAAGTCTTCCTTTATGATATCCCACCCCTTCTTGAACTGGCCTCTCTGTCTTTTTCCTTCAGTCTTGATCTGCTGGACTTTCCCCACATAGTTGTCAGGACTGCACTTTCCCTGAGCAAATGGTCTGAGCCAGCACTCCCTCATTTTGTCATTTATCTATGTTACTTTAAGCATGTCTCTAACATACACATTCCTCACATGATCTTTCTTGCATACTCCACTCATCCATCTCAACATTTGCATTTCTGTTGAAGAGACCATTTGATCATGTTTCTTATTTTTTGCCCGACATTCAGCACTGTACATTAAAATTGGATGAACCACCATTTTATAGACTTTCCCTTTTAATCTTACTGGTATCGTTCTATCACATGCTACCCCACTTCTCTCTCTCCATTTGAGCCAGGCATTTATTATCCTAGCTTTAATTTCATTCTCCATTTTTCTCGGATTCTGGAACCCATGGGCTTGAAATGTCGCATCTTCAATATTATCTGCCCATCTAGTTTCAATGATAATTCTTAAGTGTTCAAGTTATTAAAATTACATACCACACTCCGTTTTTCCTCTGCTTATTTTAACTCCATGTCTCTCCAACACATCTCTCCATTTATGAAGATCCTCTTCTAGACTAGCTTTCTCCTCAGTGCACTGATGCACTCCCACCATTACCAATAGTTTATCTGCTTCACCACTAGAAGTTCTGACTATTGACACTGCACCTACACACATGGCCTGAACAAGCCTCACATAAAGTTCCAATACCATTTTCTTCCTCATACGCCATCAGATGACTTCACTTGGAACTCGGTCAAAGATGTTTTCCAGATCAATGAACATCATGTGAATATTTTTCCTTTTCTCTCTAAATTTTTCCACTAGCTGCCTCCATGCAAAAATAGTTGGCCTTTCTGGCATGAAGCCATATTGATTTGCTCTAATATCCACTTCACTTCTTAGTCTTTTATTGATGACTCTCTCCCACAGTTTCATTGTATGACTCATCAGCTTTATACCTCTGTAGTTTGCACAGTTGCCCACGTCACCTTTTCCCTTGTATGTCAGCACCAAGATACTTTTTCCTCCATACATTTGGTTCTTTTACCATCTCATGACTGAATTGAACAGGGGTGTCAGCAGATATCAGACTTCAGTTCCAACCTTTTCCCATGCCTCAGTAGGGCTTCTGTCTGGACCTTATTGTTTTTCATTTCTTATACAATGTTTGCCACTGCATCTGGTGTAATAGGCTCCACTACACCAAAATTCATCATTTTGAAGTTGCATTGCTCTCTTGGGTTTTCTTCATTCAAAAGCTGTTCAGAATACTTTTTCCATTGATCCTTTATGCAACTGTCATCAGCTAACATCCTACCAGTTTAATCTTTGATACACCTTACTTCCTTTATATATATATCTCTGATACTTCTGTCCCATGCTTTCGCCAGTCTATGTGCTTCTTTCCTCCCTTTCTTTGTCCAAGTCTTGCAGAAATTTCCTCCAACACCTTTGCTTTTGCAGCTACATTCCTGGCCAATTTCTTTGCATCCTTGTATTCCTCCAGGTCTTGTTTGCTTCGACTCCTTTGCCAAAGTTTAAGCTTTTTTCTCTTATCTTTTATCACTATGCTTCACCACTATCAGGAACCTACAGAGCATCCAGTCTGGAAGCAGGGCCCTCAGCACAGCTAGTTTCTAGGCAACCTAACAAGTGCACCTGGCCTGTAGTAGGCTGCCTGATTGACTACACTGCCTGATTGGTTGGAAGAGTCAGCAGACTGGTTCTTAAGCCCCGCAGCAGCAGTTCAGTGGCTGCTCAAAGCATTTTCCCATGGCTGCAATAGCTCCTGCTTGTTGTCCGCCTTGTTTCAGTTCTGCTCCTGTTTTGCCTCACTCCAGGTAACCTAGTTCTGCTCCTCAGCTCTGATTCCTGACCTCTGACTTTGACCCTGACACTTGGCTCTTGTATCTCACCTCTGACTCTGGTTCTGAACTGAGCTTCAAATCCTGACTCCGGCTCTGACCCTTGGCTCTGCATCTGAGTCCAGTTGTGACCCTGTGCTCTGATTCCTGGTTACTGACTCCTGTTCTAACCACTAGGCTTGACTCCAGCTCGAACCTCTATGCATGACCACCCATGTCCCAGTCATATCACAACCACCAGGTTTCTTTTGAAGAAGGGCTTTCCCTTTTGATTCACCCACAACTTCATATTTATCACTATAAAATTCCCCAGTGTATCCTCTCCTTCCTTGTGGGGTGCTGACCTCATCTTTTCCTTAACCAGCTCCCTAAAGTTAGCCTTACCCTATAATTTTTGCCACCTTACTTTTGGTATTACCCTCTCTGATTTTCTCTGTACCTTCATTCTAAGAAACATATCTAAGATGAGTGGACTATGTTGATCAGTAAGACTCTCTTTCACAATCACCTTGCAGTTTTTTATATCTTTCTTTTCTGCCAGGAAACAAGGAAGTCATCAATCTGTAGTCTAGTTTCTTCCACTCTTCTAAGTAATAACATGGCAGATTGGCTAATATATACATTAATATTAGGTGATGGTACTCAGATGACTAACACTCCAATTACCAAGCACTTCAAAGTATGCCCTTACTCACAGCTGCACTTATTTCAGTGTTCAGTTAACAGTCAACTAGTAAGAGACATCCTAATTAGTCATATGAAGTGGAAAAATTTAATGGTTTCTGTTTCCCATGCTGGTGAGGATACTGCTAAAATAAATTTGCCTTTGTACGGTGTCCATTAGTAGTGTAAAAAGTTGGATACAGGATGACATGCAGTCAACCACCCTCATTTCTGCTTGGTCCAAATTCTACATGAACAGCTAAAAACATGAATGTGGGACGGAGAGGCAGGAATTCCAAACCCAGCTCTGCTGCTAACTTGTGGTGTGGCTTTAGGTAAGCCACTTAACTTTGGGTCTCAGATTCCTCATTTTTAAAATAAGTAAGTATTGCTATCTTTAGCACAGGAACAATCTTTTAATTTTACTCTCCCTAATTTTAAAAAACATTAAAGCCTCTAAATGTGTATTCAGTTTTATACACAATCATTTGTATACATCAAGAGCAGGATTTACTTTTCCAGAAAACATGGATTTGCAAAGGTACCTTGAGGAGTTCCCCTTCAGCACCTTTGACAGTTTCACATTTTATCATCCAACCTTGACTTTATATAAAGGGATAAATTTCTCTAAACAATTGTATAAAATGTTCATTTTAGCAGATGATAAACTAGAGCCTCTCTCCACTTGGACAACAGGAATACAAGAGTAGAACTGGATGAATAATTGCTTGTAAACCAAAAAATCAGTTCGGGGGGGAGGGGGAAAATGGTTTGGGTCCAACCAAAATCGTATTTTTAATTTTTTTTTAAACAAATTGAGAAAAATCTGAAAACGTTTGTTTCTGGTCAAACAAAATGTGTTTTGATTTCAGGCATTTTTAACACACTTTTTTCTGAATAAATTTTTTGTCTACACAATTTCATCCAGCTCTGTTCAGGAGTGTTATTCCTTCTACCTATGAAAAAGATGAGAACATAATGGTTTGGTGCCTAATTTTTGGTATATGTCTCAAAGGTGATGTCTGTAGGAAACTAGAACTGGACTATAAAAAGGTTGAAGGGGGGGAGACAGATGTTGAAATTGACAGTAAAGACAAGGAATCATGCGGGTGGAGGCTGTTTATTGTGGATATTTAACTTTTTTTGTTTGATCACTTTGTGACTGATCACAGTACATTGTGTGCTAAGATGCTGCCTTGTCAAAGTAGTACTTGAGTGACTGAGAGGGAAGAGGGAATAGCTAATACTGTTACACTTGGTGCTTTTAGCATTGGTTATAAGTAACTGACACAAATATTTTGGCAGGGAGTCAAATGTTTTCTCAGTTAAGTGTTCACATGTTCAGTGCACAGCAGAATGTAATGCATCTGGTTGATTAAAAGGTATCTCTTTCTAAGAATGAAGGCAGGTATGTAAGTTCAGTTGGTGAACTGCTAGCAAATCACTTATTGTCTTTCCCAGCTGAAATAACAGCAGAGGAATGCAAAGCAAATATTTACAATGGGTGAACTCCCTCTAGCAGTTCATGAAGTGAGCACAAACACTGGGAGGTTGGCCTATTTCCAGAAAAGAGGACTTAGGTTTTCTGTGTCATCCTATCTCCATTTGAGCTGAAGGAACTGGGAAGGTGCATCTGGTAAATAAACTTGTATTTGAAAGTGAACCAATCTCTCAGTTTACCAGTCTCCTGAACCCAGGTGAACTCTACTAACACCAATAAAGCGCTGGGATGTGCAAGTGTGGGGCTTAGAGGCATTTTGGAGAGATCATAGAATCACAGAATATCAGAGTTGGAAGGGACCTCTGGAGATCATCTAGTCCAACCCCCTGCCCAGAGCAGGACCAATCCCAACTAAATCATCCCAGCCAGGGCTTTGTCAAGCCTGACCTTAAAAACTTCTAAGGAAGGGATTCCACCACCTTTCTAGGTAATGCATTCCAGTGTTTCACCACCCTCCTACTGAAAAAGTTTTTCCTAATATCCAACCTAAATCTCCCTCACTGCAACTTGAGACCATTATTCCTTGTCCTGTCATCTGCTATCACTGAGAATGGTCTAGATCCATCCTCTTTGGATCCACCTTTCAGGTAGTTAAAAGCAGCTATCAAATCCCCCCTCATTCTTCTCTTCCGCAGACTAAACAATCCCAGTTCCCTCAGCCTTTCCTCATAAGTCATGTGTTCCAGACCCCTAATCATTTTTGTTGCCCTTCGCTGAACTCTCTCCAGTTTGTTCACATCCTTCTTGTAGTGTGGGGCCCAAAACTGGACACAGTACTCCAGATGAGGCCTCACCAATGTTGAATAGAGGGGAATGATCACGTCCCTCGATCTGCTGGCAATGCCCCTACTTATACACCCCAAAATGCCATTGGCCTTCTTGGCAACAAGGGCACTCTGTTGACTCATATCCAGCTTCTCATCCACTGTCACCCCTAGGTCCTTCTCTGCAGAACTGCTGCCTAGCCATTCGGTCCCTAGTCTGTAGCGGTGCATTGGATTCTTCCGTCCTAAGTGCAGGACTCTGCACTTGTCCTTGTTGAACCTCATCAGATTTCTTTTGGCCCAATCCTCCAATTTGTCTAGGTCCCTCTGTATCCTATCCCTACCCTCCAGCGTATCTACCACTCCTCCCAGTTTAGTGTCATCCGCAAACTTGCTGAGGGTGCAATCCACACCATCCTCCAGATCATTAATGAAGATATTGAACAAAACCGGCCCCAAGACCGACCCTTGGGGCACTCCGCTAGATACTGGCTGCCAACTAGACATGGAGCCATTGATCACTACGCGCTGAGCCTGACAATCTAGCCAACTTTCTACCCACCTAATAGTGCATCCATCCAGCCCATACTTCTTTAACTTGCTGACAAGAATACTGTGGGAGACCGTGTCAAAAGCTTTGCTAAAGTCGAGGAATAACACGTCCACTGCTTTCCCTTCATCCACAGAACCAGTTATCTCATCATAGAAGGCAATTAGGTTAGTCAGGCATAAGTTTCCCTTGGTGAATCCATGCTGACTGTTCCTGATCACTTTCCTCTCGTCTAAGTGCTTCAGAATTGATTCCTTGAGGACATGCTGCATGATTTTTCCAGGGACTGAGGTGAAGCTGACTGGCCTGTAGTTTCCAGGATCCTCCTTCTTCCCTTTTTTAAAGATTGGCACTACATTAGCCTTTTTCCAGTTGTCTGGGACTTCCCCCAATCACCATGAATTTTCAAAGATAATGGCCAATGGCTCCGCAATCACATCCGCCAATTCCTTTAGCACTCTCGGATGCAACACATCCGGCCCCATGGACTTGTGCACGTCCAGTTTTTCTAAATAGTCCCAAACCACTTCTTCCTTCACAGAGGGCTGGCCACCTCCTCCCCATGCTGTGCTGCCCAGTGCAGTAGTCTGGGAGCTGACCTTGTTCGTGAAGACAGAGGCAAAAAAAGCATTGAGTACCTTAGCTTTTTCCACATCCTCTGTCACTAGGTTGCCTCCCTCATTCAGTAAGGGACCCACACTTTCCTTGGCTTTCTTCTTGTTGCCAACATACCTGAAGAAACCCTTCCTGTTACTCTTAACATCCCTCGCTAGCTGCAACTCCAGGTGTGATTTAGCCTTCCTGATTTCATTCCTACATGCCCGAGCAATATTTATATACTCATCCCTGGTCATTTGTCCAGTCTTCCACTTCTTGTAAGCCTCTTTTTTGTTTTTAAGATCAGCAAGGATTTCACTGTTAAGCCAAGCTGGTCGCCTGCCATATTTTCTATTCTTTCTACATATCGGGATGGTTTGTCCCTGTAACCACAATAAGGATTCTTTAAAATACAGCCAGCTCTCCTGGACTCCTTTCCCCCTCATGTTATTCTCCCAGGGGATCCTGCCCATCAGTTCCCGGAGGGATTCAAAGTCTGCTTTTCTGAAGTCCAGGGTCCGTATTCTGCTGCTTTCCTTTCTTCCTTGTGTCAGGATCCTGAACTCGACCATCTCATGGTCACTGATTCCCAGGTTCCCATCCACTTTTGCTTCCCCTACTAATTCTTCCCAGTTTGTGAGCAGCAGGTCAAGAAGAGCTCCGCCCCTAGTTGGTTCCTCCAGCACTTGCACCAGGAAATTGTCCCCTACATTTTCCAAAAACTTCCTGGATTGTCTGTGCACTGCTCTACTGCTCTCCCAGCAGATATCAGGATGATTGAAGTCGCCCATGAGAACCAGGGCGTGTGATCTAGTAGCTTCTGTGAGTTGCCAGAAGAAAGCCTCGACCACCTCATCCCCCTAGTCCGGTGGTCTATAGGAGACTCCCACCACGACATTACCCTTGTTGCTCACGCTTCTAAACTTAATCCAGAGACTCTCAGGTTTTTCTGCAGTTTCATACTTGAGCTCTGAGCAGTCATACTGCTCCCTTACATACAGTACAACTCCCCCACCTTTTCTGGCCTCCCTGTCCTTCCTGAACAGTTTATACCCATCCATGACAGTACTCCAGTCATGTGAGTTATCCCACCAAGTCTCTGTTATTCCAATCACATCATAATTCCCTGACTTTGCCAGCACCTCCAGTTCTCCTGCTTGTTTCCCAGGCTTTGTGCATTTGTATATAGGCACTTGAGATAACCCGCTGATCGCCCCTCATTCTCAGTATGAGGAAGGAGCCCTCCCCTCTCACACGCTCCTGCTCGTGCTTCCTCCCGGTATCCCGCTTCCCCACCTACCTCAGGGCTTTGGTCTCCTTCCCCCGGTGAACCTAGTTTAAAGCCCTCCTCACTAGGTTAGCCAGCCTGCTCGCAAAGATGCTCTTCCCTCTCTTCGTTAGGTGGAGCCCGTCTCTGCCTAGTACTCCTCCTTCTTGGAACACCATTCCATGGTCGAAGAATCCAAAGCTTTCTCTCCAACACCACCTGTGTAGCCATTCATTGACTTCCACGATTTGATGATCCCTACCCCGGCCTTTTCCTTCCATGGGGACCATGGATGAGAACACCACTTGCACCTCATACTCCTTTATCCTCCTTCCCAGAGCCACGTAGTCTGCAGTGATCCGCTCAAGGTCATTCTTGGCAGTATCATTGGTGTCCACGTGGAAAAGCAGGAAGGGGTAGCGGTCCAAGGGCTTGATGAGTCTCAGCAGACTCTCCGTCACACCGCGAATCTTAGCCCATAGCAAGCAGCAGACTTCTCTGTTTTCTCAGTCAGGGCGGCAGATAGATGACTCAGTCCCCCTGAGGAGAGAGTCCCCGACCACCACCACCCGCCTCCTTCTCTTGGGAGTGGTGGTCGTGGAACCTCCAACCTTAGGACAGTGCATCTCGTGCCTTTCAACTGGTGGAGTCTCTTTCTGCTCCCTTCCCGTAGACGTATCATCTGGGCCACTCCCAGCAATGGTACCTGTGGAGAGAACATGAAAACGGTTACTTACCTGTATCTGCGTTGCTGGTACATGGACGTTCCCCCTTCTTCTTCTGGAGGTCACATGTTGTCAAATTTCATCACCGTCCTCCTGTCCCCGCTGCGCAGCCTGCTCTGAATCTTCAGAACCTTGTGCCCGTAGAAGCATATCCTGACGTCTGTCCAGGAAATCTTCAGTTTCTCTTATGTAACGCAGGGTCGATACCTGTTGCTCCAGACCTTGAACCTTCTCTTCCAATATGGAGACCAGCTTGCACTTTGTACACACAAAATCGCTTCTGTCCTGTGGAAGAAAGACAAACATGGCACATCCAGTCGACGAGATGGTATGAAATGCTCAGTTCATGGTGGTTGTGGAACTAGTTTGTAGATGTAGATGAGCCCTCAGTACATTCCTTTCTTCTCTTTCTGAAAGCTTCTGGGAATGCACTGTCTCCTCTCTTTCTTATAGCCATCTCTTCCATAGTCAAACAATTAATTTGGCTCGGGATCTCAGTTCATGCTTCCCTTTCTTTTCTGCTTGTCTCCATGGTAAAGAATGAGTCAAAGCCAAGGCAAATTAAAGCTATCTTTGTGTGAATTTTAGGAGTGGCCTTATTTGGAAGAGTTGAGTTTCTGGTGGAAAGCTTGTTGCAGTACTTTTCAGGCTGGATCCAGCTCATGCTGAAACACTACTATTGGCTTTAATGGGAATTGAGTCAGGCCTCTTCTATGTTCTGAATCACTTTGGCTTTGTCATATGGTATTTCTTTGAGTGAATGAAAAGAATAATAAATATATGCGTTCTATGTGAGGAATTCAGAGCGCTTTATAGAGCGTGTGGCTTTAGCTTCACAACATCCCTCTGACACTGGTACGTATTTTTCCAGAGTTATAGACAGGCATGGAGTAGCCATTTTACTTGCCATATGCCAAGTCAGTGGGGGCACTAGACTTGTGCCGTCTTTCTCCCCATCTTTCTCCCTATCTATACAAGGACTTTGTCAGTAAGTCAGAGTTTTCTCTTTATGAGGCGTATTACAAAACAACTAAGCAATAAGTGGTGTCCTCAAACATAACTTGGCCTGACCTGTACAGACTGCAGCTCTGCATGGCTTTCAGTTTCTGTCAGTGATTGTTACAAGCCAAGGTGATCTTTTGTGCTGTGAGGCACAATTTGTTGGAAGGAAATAAAACATGTGGATTTCAATGATTTAAGCCCTGTGTTACTGGAAACCCCACAACCTCTCCAAATTCCAGGTCCTTACTACACTAACTTGTTCTATGATCTGCCTAGAAAGCTAGCATAGATATAGTTCACAAGCCAACTGTTGCTGAGAGCCCTCATTAAGAGAATGGTAAATTGGGTTTGTCGTACTGAATCTCATGAGCTGAATTGCCTTTGAAAAGCAGCAGCCATCAGATTATACTGGTATTTTGTGAAGGCTTTTGCAGACCAATGCTGTTTCAAAATAAAAATATAATCCTCTTGAGATAAAATCAAACCAGCCAAATCCAACATCCTTTAGATTTAACATGTTTGTTTGTTTTGTGTTTAATTGACTATTAAATCTTGCAATGTTTTTTACACGCCTTCCTCTCCCCAAGTCTTCTCTTAAATTACAAATTGAAACTAATATCTTGTCCTCCAGAGGGTATATGAAGTCATCTAAAAATGCAAGGAAATAAATGACTTCCAGAGAGGTAGCTTATCAGTTATGCATGACTCCAGTTCTGATGTCATTCACAAAGCAAGCTCTGCTGTCCGGGCCATTTCATGATTTTATTGAAATCACTAGCAAAGATCTCACTGATTTGAATGCAATCCAGATATGGCCCTGGAACAGTGGCTTGAGGCTAACCAACCCCCATTAGTTAAGAGACACACGTGAGCGAGATTAGCTGTTTTTCACTATAAAGGGTTTCAGGAAGTTGTGGGGAGGGGAAATTAGGAAATTGCAGTTAGTGAGAAAGGCCTCTCCAGTGAAGACCTTGATACCAGGGGCGTTTGGGAACAGAGCCCAAGGAACAGAAGGGGAAGTTGGGGAGACCCTGATTGGGTTTGGGCCTGGAAGCTGAAGCCAGGCAGAACTCTAGCTAGGGAGAGCAGTGGGGACAGGCTGTGAGAAAAGTTTGGGACAGAAAAAGAGCTCTGGTGATGAGAGAGGCCGTGAGCTAAGTATGAACTTTTGTGTAGCGATGGACTTTATTTTGGGACCCCGAGGATTGTTTAGAACAGTTTCTGTTATTAAACCAGGCCCAGATCAGTGGGGGGTTAACCCAGAAGTCTGTGTGCAGTTCTCAAGGGGCCCTAAAGTGGGGAGAAACAGAGGTGGGGTGCTGCAGAGTGATCTCTGGCCACGAAGGGGAGCTCAGGAGGCCATTGGCCTGTGTCAGGCCCATTAGGAACATCTGACTGAGAACCTGAATGTTTAGATTGGGAGCCTGCTATTGAAACTGCCGTGGTTCCCTGCAGCATTTTGAAAGGGTGACTACTCAGAGAGCCGCTGTTCATATTGTCTTATGCAAATTTGTTCCAGGGAATAATGAGGCTAATAGACCTAAAAACTGCTTTTCCATTTCATGACTGTTAAGAGTTTCTCTCCGAGCTGGTTTTGAGCACCACTTCCTGATGACCTCAAAGGAAGAGTCTTAAATGTATTCTGTACTAGAGCTGGTCAGAAAAATTCCAACAAAACATTGTTTTGTCAGAGTCTGGTGGGGATGGAGTGTTTCATGGTGATAGATGGATTTTGCTGAAGTACAGAGAGAATCCAGACAGGTGCCTGATCTTCCTGCCAGCTTGCCTATCTGGCCCCTTGGTTAACCCGAACTTCCCTGGCCCCAAAGCAGCCAGCCTTGGGGGCAGCCCCAGGGTTTCTAGGGTTTATTCCCTTTCATGGAGAACTTAAAAATATTTTAGTTTTTGTTCCAAATTAGAATGAAACCACACTTTGAAATATTGAAATTCTCTGTGAAATGCAATTAGCTGGCTTAGCACAGCTGTATTCTGCACAAAGCGGCAAAAGAAATCTCCATTTTCAAAGTAAAGGAGGTGAGGTCACCGGGGAGAGAAATGTAACTTTACAAGATGGCCAGTTCAATTAAAAATGGATGAAAAATGAAACACCTGATTGTGAGACCTGAAGCTTTTGGCTGCCTGAATGTAAAACGTAGAATCAAATAATAAGAGATTAACTGCTGCTCAGAGTGGCCCGTGGGAATCTACACTAATCAATTTTTTTTTGTCAAGCTAGTGGGGGATGGTCCTCATCAGTCGCTTCATTAGGATTTAAACCTTCTATTCCATAATCTCAGCTTTGTGTGTGTGCGTGCCCATGTGTTTTAAGGCATTCTGGCCCCATTTCAGCGAAGCCTTTATACAAGTGCTTAAATCCCATTGGAATCAATGGGATTTTTATGCACATGCTTAGTGTTAAGAATGTGCTAGAGGTCCTGATTCAGCAAAACATCCTTATTAAGGACCATACTTCAACACATAGAATCATAGACTATCAGGGCTGGAAGGGACCTCAGGAGGTCATCTAGTCCAACCCCCTGCTCAAAGCAGGACCAATCCCCAATTTTTGCCCCAGATCCCTAAATGGCCCCCTCAAGAATTGAACTCACAACCCTGGGTTTAGCAGGCTAATGCTCAAACCACTGAGCTATCCCTCCCCCTATGCTTAACTTTAAACATGAGCCTAAATCCCATGGACTTCAATGGGATTTAAGCATATTCTTATTTTTCAGCATATGAATAAGTGTTGTCCTGAATAAGGATGGATTTAAGCACATGCTGAAATGCCTTCTAGAATTGGGGCCCAAGGCAGTGACCCTGCAAAAACTTTAAACACGGGCTGAACTTTGCATATCGTGAGTAGTACTTTTGAAATCAATGGTACTAATCAAATGCGTAAAGATAAGCATGTGGCTAAGTCTTTGGAGCATGGGGACATTTTGCCAGTGAGGGGAGGGGTGCTGAACTGGGGCCTGTACTATATAAGGAAAAGCATATGCCATAATAGACAGATGAAACAAACCAATATCCACGAAAGACAACAGTCTGCAATAGCCAGTAAATTCACACTGGTAGTTTAACAGTTCTCATTGCAATGTTCTGATGCAGATTATCCTTCATTGTCTACTGTTCAGCTGCCTACAAACATGCTGATAAATGAAGCTGAAGGTTGTCTGGGTTTCACTGTAGCTTCTATAAGTAGCTCTGTATGCTTTGCTGAAATGACAGTTTATGGAACTCATTACAGAATCACAGCAGCGATCGCTCTACCTGTTACAGCACTATGGGTTTATTTTTCCTTTTCTTTAGCTCTGGAAGAACATCACTGTCACAAGTCTAATAAAATCCTCAGTTGGTGTAAACTGACATAGTTCAAAGTGGCCAAATTGGCTTATACTAGTGGAGGATCTGGCCCTACATGTTGCCACTAATCCTTTTCTATGATGATACAAGTCCTATACTAGAATTACTATCATGCCTACAAAGGACAACTGAGAAATGGGAAGTGCAAGAAAAAAAGGGGCTGATGTCAGATGCAAAAAGGGCTTGTTATGAAAATCCGGGAAAAGGAACATATACAGACTTCTGCAACACTATGGCAGCAGCAACTGGGCATGGAGAGGTCATAGGTGATGTATCTTCATGATTCATTTAACCTCTACAAAAAATGTAAGTGCTTCATCCAAGATCCTGGTTAATTCTACAAATGTCTACTGCTTGAGTGTAAGGGCTTTCAGCACCATGATCAGAAACGCCCATTTAAACTTTGGATCAGCATCCCCTATTCTAGAAGTAACTTTGTATTACAAAGCTTTATTCTTTTTCCTGGCTTCTGAAGCAATGCATTTTCCTCTGTCCACATACAGTTACCAATGCAGGATGGAAGTACATTTGCAGCCATGCTTGAAATCAAGGCACACAGCTTCCATTAAAATGATGGGAAATGCAAGTCTGACTAATGTCCATATTATCTATAGGTCTGATCCAAGACCCATTGACATCACTGCGAGTCTCTCTATTGACCCCAGTGGGCTTGACCTCACTGGGGTGCATGTGTGCTGTTCCAAGAAGGACGACAACTCCGTTCACTGTGAAACTGCACCAAGAAGCTAAGAAAGTCAAATTTGGTTTTCTCAGAAGTCCAATTTATGACTACAAGAATTACCAAACTGATATCCTTCCCCTTTATGTAGCTGTTTATTTGCAAATGACCATCAGTGTAGGCAAAGAGTGAAGGTATGTGAAAGGGTTACATAAATGGCAAATATGGAAATCTTAGTTTTGCTGGTTTCTACAGTACCAAAAAAAAAAAAAAAATGCGGCGACTCCCACCACAGTTCCATAATGTCTACACTCAAATTGACTTTCAAGCCGGGAAAGCTGTCTCTTGCATTGAGGGAATGAGTATGTGCATCACGGCACAGGGGGGAGCTGAAGGATAATGGGCAAAGTTAATTTCACTCACTGTAATATGTAAAGGAGGACTTGTGGTACCTTAGAGACTAACACATTTATTAGAGCATAAGCTTTCATGAGCTACAGCTCAAATATGTCTCTGAACCTAATCTCACTGAGTCAGAGTTCGCTCTCTCTCCCTCTCTCTCAGAAGTGAAAAGAAACTTGCATGGATAACAGGAGTATAATCTTTGAGGAATATATGTTACCTTAACATGTGTGAAGGAGGCTAAATGGGCCCAAATTAGGATTATATCTTTTTTTTAAACCCTCTACTTGATTCACTGCTCTGCTACTACAGTTGTACATGTATGTAGGCTCATGTAAATCAATGGAGTTACTCTAATGTAAAACTGGAGAAACACAATGGTGAATTGGGTCTGACTTTTTTTATTGTTACTTTGCTGCTCAGAAACAGAGGGAAAGGTAGAGAAAGATGCTCGGGTTTTTTTTCTTCTTGTTTTGAAGAAATCTTCCACTTACTACCTTGAATACCCAGAACGCACAAATTGGAGAAAAGGAACAACCTAGAGATGATTCAGTAAAGGAACTCGAGCAAACTTCTAACCACACCTCTTAATTTTAAATACCCACTATATTCAAAGTCTGATCCACACTGAGGTTATACAGCAAGATGTGTTGTAGCAGGGAGCTGAGTAAATATAGGAATTTCCTGGTTAGGGAGTTTTTTTAGTTGCTGCTTAAAGTCTTTGTGTTTATGACCTCACACTACACTCACGCATACTAGGAAATTGATTGATTGTGGCAATATTGATCAGAGATGGAGCTCTGCTGCTGACTTGGTACTGAAAATAGTTTAAGTGCAAGTGTATTTGGGATTAAACTGTCCTAAACATGTGATCAAGACTTGAAGTCTTGGTGTGGCTGCCACACACTAGTGTCCTATGTACAGTATACTTAGTGTGTGTATTCTTTCATTGGATGTTTTCTCTCTGACGTGCTCTGCTCCTTATCCCCTTCCCCTCTAGTCTTTCTTCAGCCAATTGTAAACTCAGATGCTCTTTCTGAATCTCTGTGTGAATTAGTCAAAATTTAAGCAGCTCAAATTTTCCCATCCCCTAGTGCAATGGAATTTGGTTTTAGTGATTGCTGCTTATAGGGCCAAATCCTGAGTCTTAGCCCAGGTTTTACTCATGGAGTTTGTTCCATTCAGGTTCATATACTTCCCTCATCACCACAATATCTGAGTGCCTTCTGGTAATGCATTAAATTTTTGGCTCTGGTTTCTATTGTTGGACAAATAAATTCTGGTCATTCTGCTAAACTGATCAAAAACCATTTTCCAAACTCTGTTTCCATGTATTACCAATATGTTTGCCCTTTTCTTATGCTATCAAAACGTTCAGATATAGGGATTAGGCTGGAAGCGATTTTTCGCCTTTTCTCTGGTTTTCCAGGTGGGAATGAACATCACACCTTTGAGGTCCATTCTGCTGCAGATTAATAAAGATACAGACAATGGGAGTACTGGAGATGATTTTAAGCTGATTGATCTGCTTTGACATTAAAATGCCTATTAGAACTTGCTCTGCCTTATCTGTTTACCCAGTCTATTTTTGTGAGGGACATTGTTTGATGGGTTTGGATTAGGGATTTTTTGATATGTTAGTGTGACGTTCTAGGGTGCAATCCAGACCAGTAATTGTGTCACTGCCTCCCTGTAACTCTGGATGCCTTAAATGCTCTGCTGCTGTGGTTCACAGCCCGGACACCAACAGTCAGCAGACAAGCATGCAGTCCCATGCGTGTCTCTGTGCCTTGCAGCTCTGGTTCAGCACTCTGACCCCAGCAGCCTGCCTACAACACAACAGCCCCGCTCTAGTGTCTGTCACCCAGTTACCTTATGCAGGGGTGACTCCAAACACACTCCAGTCCCAGATTCTCCAAAACAATCTGCCCTGAAGTGTCCAACCCTCTCCTCGGAGACTTAGAGAAGTTATTAATTTCACTCTTCCCTTTAAATAAAGAGTACATCATCAGTTTACCATCTTACTGGCATTCACAAACTTTGTGTTAATCAAAGCACTGCACTGGTTTATAGAAAACGTAACACAAGTTTATTTAACAAAAGCCATAGGTTAAGTGATACCAAGTAGAAGTAATAAGGGTTAGAAGGGTAGGAAACAAAGTAGGAATACCCTTCTGAGACTAAAACTTAATCTCAGCCAGTAACAATATTTGCCTGTGCAGGTTTCTCAACTATAATCCAGAGACTTCAGGCCTTGGCTGAAGGACCCATCTTTCTGAAACCTCAAATGATGGATAACGTAGAAGTTTTCTGCCCCTCTGTCAAAGTTCGTTGACCCCTGTTTCAAGGGGCTAGAAGGCTTCTTGAGGATGCAATCTTCATCCCCCATCAAGATTAAGTGGTCCTCTTTCCCCACTTGTTCCTCTGGTGGCTGTGTTTACCTTGCATGTAAATATGCCTTTGTTGTCGCTGCCTGATGACCAGCCCAGTCAGATAGCAAATACAGTTTTTTCTGATGTGGACGTGCTGACTCCCCAACTATCTTGTGAATTTTGATGGTTCTTGTGACCGGTTGGATCATGGAAAACCCCTTGGGAACTGCCAACTGATGTGATGAGACTACCCCTCACCCTGTTTCCCCTGGCTGCTTAGGACTTCAGTGTCCTGTCTGGTTTGAGCCAGACATGCTAGCCTGCTACAAACACAGACCCAGGTCTGAACTTTGTCCCACAAACTGCAGGCTTAAGTGAAAACAGCTTAAGAAGTGTTCCTGTCTCCAACACTCAGATGCCCAACTCCCAGTGAGGTCGAAACCTCAAATAAATCCATTTTACTTTGCATAAAACTTGTGCAGGGTAAAATCATAAATGGTTTGCCCTCTATAGCACTGACAGAGAGAGATGCACAGCTATTTGCCCCCATTCCCCCGATATTAATACATACTCTGGTTTAATTAATAAGTAAAAAGTGATTTTATTAAATAAAAAAGTAGGATTTAAGTGGTTCCAAGTAATAACAGACAGAACAAAGTCAATTACCAAATAAAATAAAATAAACTTGCAAGTCTATGCCTAATACAGTAAGAAAGTGATTACAGATGAAATCTCACCCTCAGAGATGTTCCAGTAAGCTTCTTTTACAGACTAGCCTCCTTCTAATCTGGGTCCAGCAATCACTCCAACTCCTGTGTTTATTGTCCTTTGTTCCTGTCTCTTTCAGGTAACCTTTGATCAGAGGGGTGGAGGGGCTATCTCTTGAGCCAGCTGAAGACAAAATGGAGGGGTCTCCCAGGGGCTTAAATAGACTTTCTCATGTGGGTGGAAACCCCCTCCTCTCTCCTATCCAGAATTTAGCTCCAAGATGGAGTTTTGGAGTCACATGGGCAAGTCACATGTCCATGCATGACCAAGTTCCTTACCAGCCAGGCCACATTCGTGGGAAAGCTCAGATGTGGATTGGTGTCTCCACGTTCATTGTTAGCTTAAGTATTTCTTGATTGGGCACTTACTGAGAATAATCTTTTCTCAGGAAGCTGACCAACTGCTTCACTGAGGCTATTTAAAATTAAGCAAGTATGTAGCCAATATTCATAACTTCAAATACAAAAATGATGCATGCATACAAATAGGATGAATATGTTCAGGAGATCATAACCTTTACAGAGATATGTTATATGGCATACGTAGCATAAAACATATTCCAGTTATGTCATATATATATATTCATAAGCATATTTCCATAAAGCATTATGGGGTGCAATGTCACAGTTCTCTTTACCATATATGTAAATGGCAATCCCCTTGTTGCTGGTCAGCCATGTTTCATTTGTATACAAGACGGGAAGACCTGTTTTCAAATACAGGCTTTAAAATATAGTATCAGAGAACATTCATAATTCCACACATAGTATTAATATTTACATTTCACAACTATATTAATCACTCATGTGTCATTAGAATTCCAATGATGTTGCCTTTTAGATACTGACCATGACAGCAACGAGTTGGGGTACACTGGTCAGGCCAGCTGATACCAGGGATCCCCGTCCCCTTGGGGTGCTGTTAGTGTAACAGTTAATTATCATTTTAAAGAGTTGGTGGTGGTTTTGTTTTTTAAGTACATCTAGTTGTTGATGGCAAGGAGACTATGCATTGTTCTGCTGAGGGGGGATTGATCAGTCTGTTTGATGTATTCTCAAAGGTGTTGGAGGCCTGGCCTATTATTTATAAAAAAACTAAATATTTAAATGTTCTATTTCACCTGTATTTAATACATTGGTGTCCTTGGATTGATTTGGGAAACCTCCAGTTTGACTGACTGTCTGACCAATCACAATATTCCAGATCCATAAAAGATTTGACTTCTCTAATCAATTGTCCTTTGAAGCAAAATCTTCCAAATGTAAGGAGAATTGGCAAAAGGTGCTGCTGATGTAAAGTAATTTTTTTTTAATAACTTTTGGTATTTGCTGGTCAGAGAAGGCAAAAATGAACAGTTCTCATTTAAACATCCCGTTCTATAAAGCTGGATGAAAAATAAAACTAATGTTGCAGAAATGTTAACAAACATTTTGTTTTGCTAATTAACTGAAATTCAAAATTTTAATGGAAAATGTCATGACATTTTCAACCTGCTTTAGTTATTTTAAGGACATGTTGTATGAATTCAATTTGCCATGTTAAACCATTCCCTGTGCCTTTCATAATCTTCCCCTTTTTGGCAATGCACATAGAAGAAAGACACACCTGCATATATATATATATATTTTTTAAAGAGACCTTTCTGCACATGGCAGCTGTCTTCTGACCTGAGCCCTTGCTTTAAATAGTTATTTGTCCCTCTTTTTTTGTCAGTATATTAGGGGATGAAGCAAGAATCTGAATAGGAGTCAGTGAGACTATTAGTCTGCTAATTTTTTTTAAGCACTGAAATATACTGATATATAATGAGCTCAGATAAAACTAATTGAGCAATGTGAGATGAAACACTAATGCCAACTATTTCTGACATTGACATTTGTCTTCTGAAACTCAGAGAAATCTTTGAAAATCTGTCCAAATCTTGTTAGATTGGTAATTTATGGCCACCTTCCTATTTAAGCTTTATGCATTTATTTTTAATTTTGAGAGAGAGGATGTACCGTTGATCAGTGGAATATTTTATTTCTCACTCTGGTAGCTATAGAGTTAGGCCTTTTGTTCTAATATAATTTGAATTTCTGTATAAAAATCACTTCCTCATAGATTTCAGAGTAGCAGCCATGTTAGTCTGTATTCGCAAAAAGAAAAGGAGTACTTGTGGCACCGTAGAGACTAACAAATTTATTTGAGCATAAGCTTTCGTGAGCTACAGCTCCGATGAAGTGAGCTGTAGCTCACGAAAGCTTATGCTCAGATAAATTTGTTAGTCTCTAAGGTGCCACAAGTACTCCTTTTCTTTTTCCTCATAGATGTCATTATCTCAAAAACTGGCAATGTTTGTTTAGATTACCTATAAACATCTTCCTTTTTGAACATACAGCACCTCCAATTAATGTTTTTGCCTTTAGGAAAACGTTCCTGAAGCAATTAACAGGTAATTATTGCTCAATTGGTGTAAATCTGGTAGTTCCATTACTGACATCAGATTAGTTTACACCAACTGAAAATCTGACCTGATGGTGCTCTATCTTAAAACTTTACACAGTGCTTTAAGTTCCTTGAACTGTCCACTCAAAGTCCATGCACAAGTTGCACCTTTGAGCAAGTCTGATACAAAAAGGACAGTATTAAGTAGTTTAGCAGCTATCTTTGATCTAGCATAAACCTGATGGTGAGTTCTGCTTAAAATCAATGGTACAATATAACTCGTTATAACCTGACATGAAATGTTTTCTGTATTTTTAACTGGTTTTGGTTTTAAATCTAGCACATCATTGCCAAGAAATTTAAACAAGGAAAGTAGCCTATGAAAAATCACAAAAAACAAATCTGTGGTGTGTTCCTTACCACACTAACAAATGTAGTTGGGGCTCTGCTAAATTCTGAAGATATCAGATTAGGAAGCTTTTGTGAATGAAGCCACAGCACTAGGAAATTATCACATGCAGTGCCCTTGGGCATGCTATATTAAGAAATGTCTTAAAAAACACAGTAGCATCCATGAAATTCATAACGATAGGCAGGGCAATGTTCCCATGATCAGGAGAACATGAACTTTGAGGACTTTTTTAGTTTTATCTTTGGCAATTAGGAACAACAGGGAATCCTTTGGGTACTAAAATAATCCTGCAGAGGTAACATTTTCTGTGCTTAATTATTTAAAGGAAGCTGTATAATGGGTTTCTGGAAGCATGTGACCCACAAATCACTTCATCCACATCTGCATAATGCATGTGTCATCAATCTTATTTCATTTCAAGATCACTTACAAAAAAAACTTGACAATCTGCTCATTGCTCCTTCGCAGCGCAAACACACACAGCTTGCAGTGTCATTTGCCGTCTGTGCTTCATAGGAGCCAGCTGCAAATGTTCCCCACAATTAGCGTTTTCTGTACATTTCTATCTTTGACTCAGATTTAAATGGAGTCTGTGACCTGCCTAGTTGGTAGCTGGTAGACATTAATGACCAGATCCGCACTGGGTGCAAGTTGGTGCAGCTCCAGGGACGTCAGCGGGGCTATGCCTGTACCAGCTGAGACTCTGGGCACAAATAGAAGTCCAGTCATACAAATGGCCTCATAAACTGAATTTTTTATTACTCTTCATTTGAGCCAATATCTCTTTGTTTGGGTAGTTGGCCTCTAAACCAGATGCTTTTGTATGAATTACATAGAAAGGGAAAATTTGCAAAAATGATACTGTACTCGGGGTCCATGTCATTTGCTTTCATAACCGCTTTTAATAGGGATTGAACCAAAGGCCATTGAAGCCTGTTTGGATCAGGCCCTTAAAGAGTGTAGTTTTTTTTAAGTGAAATGCATGCAGAAAATAATTAACCAATACAAGTATCTGGGTATCAGAAAAATATACAGGGTCAGATATTGGCCGAGGTATGTAGGGATATAAGGGGGTGGCCACTTCACACAAGGCAGAGCACATTAAATTAGGTTAATTAACCTAATAAACTGCACCTGGGGGAGAACCAGGGATTGAAAGGGTGGCTGTGATGGATCCCAGCTGAGAGGGAACAGGCAGGACTAGTACAAAGCCAGGAAGTTGGCACCAGAAGTGTCACAAAGGTGCCTGTAGCTACTCTCTGGATCCTAGAGAGTGAAGGAAGGAAGGAAAGCCGGGGGAGATGGAAGCCTCGAAGAAAGGGTTTAGCCAGATGGGCAGTAGAACAGAAGTCTGGGAGAAACATAGTAGGATGTGGCAGCAAGGTGGGACATTCTAGACCTAGGCTACTGGTTAGATGATCCCTGAGCTGGAACTCGGAACAGAGGGTAGGCCCAGGTTCCCTGCCAGCCACTGGGGACGTGGTGCAGTCTGGGTAGTGAGGGAGAAGACTGCCATTTTGGGTGGAGAGACGTAGCTAACCCCTTGAAGGGGAAACACACACATACTGACCTGGCTGGAGGACCAAGTCACAAAGAGGGAGCACAATGAGTCAGAGAAAGAGGGATGGCAGGCATGTGAATGAGGGACACAAGGGTGCATTGGACTTGGAAGGAGCTAATCCCCACGGTAACCTAGTGGTGAGTGAACCCCATTACAGGAGGAATATGACCACCTCCATTCTGCTGCATTGCCACTCTAGGCTCAGGGTGGGGGTTGCATGCCCTATACTCCATCACCATATAGGTGGGTGGAGGAGGGCCGGAAAAAGGTTTGGTTCCATCCACCCTATACACCAGTCAATGGCAGTAATCCAGTAGCAGATTATTTCTATTTGGGAGTCAGGTGGGAGCAGGGAAGGAATTGTGATATTTTGAGTCACAGTTCCTTGCCTGGGCTTCTCTTGGGGCAGCACACAGCATAGGGCTGTGCTTTAGGGACCGCCTTAGATAATACCACAAGCATATTATTGTGGATAGATTGAATGTCTTTGGACAGTAAACATGGGACAAAATGGTTAAAACTCAGGTAGGATCTAATCTCATGGCTAAGCCTGAGGCTATGAGAAAATGCTGCATGTTAAAAGTTTCATGTCAACCATGTTCCAAAAACTTACATCTTTGTGGCAAGACATTAATATAGTGGGCCCAGTACTAATCTTGCACTGGCAATAACCCTGTTTAATGTAAGGGAGTTACTCAGGTATGACTGACTAGAAACACAAGGATCAGATCAGAACTGGCCTCACTGAGTAATATACCTGAACTCTGATAAAGCAACTCTCCTCAAACAGCATCAAATATATATATAAGACCTTCCTGACCTGAGGATACCCACTGAAGCCAGTATCTGTTCAACAATGCTGAGGTTGCCAGCCTGACTTTGTGGACTTTTTGGGTCAAAGACTCTAGGGAACTTCTTTCAGTAGGAGCTATTTCATGCTATGGAATCAATGGTACAATATGGCCCTTGGATTTTCTGTTGATTTTCATAGTATTTGATTCTGCCTCTTACGAAACGCAGCCTTTTATTGCATGTTTTTTTGTTTATTATATGTCATGGTTATCAATGAGTATAGCATACATTGGCCTAATCAGTACATGTGGAGCCCGGTCCTTCAATGTACTGGGCATTCTGGCCTTCTAGCAAATTCACTCAAGCATGTGCTTAACTCATGGAACTACTTGTGCTTAAAGTTAAGCATGTATGTAAATACTCTCTCCTGAGAGAGGTCAGAATGCTTAGCACCTTGCAGGATCAAAACCTCTAATAAAGGGGGGAAAAAATCACAGTGGAGTAAACTTATTTAATGTACTGAGGTCTCATGTCTGTTTACATAGCAACTTTTATAAAATACCAGTAACTCTCTGCTGAGCCCCGATTATTTTAGCCAAATGCTATAAGATTTTCAATTATAAATCCAGGGTATTTTATGGACAATAATATGATTTGCAGTTAGGCAAGCTGACAATTAGAATTAATGCTGAGGATATAGTCTAATCACCACAGGGTCAGAGAGGAATTGTTTTTCTCTTTTGCACTTACAGTACTGTGCAACTGGTTAGGTGCGTTAGAGGGTTTTTTGTGGCCTTCCTCTGGGACATCACATATTGGTTAATGCCAGAGGCACAGTTCATTTCAGAGGTTTGTTTTTGAAAAAGTTAGCTTTTTGCAGAGGACTTTGCCCCTCCTGTGGACCATGCCCTATTGCTTTTTTGCAAAACAAATACAATAATACATAAAAGTGCCAAGAGGCTATGTTAGACAATTAGCCACTCAGCACATGCACTGTCTAATGGTTTTTCAAATTCTTTTTAAAGGAGCTGAATAATTTCTGCATGAGCCACGGATAATGTAGAATATCTTTTTTTTTTTTTTTGACATGTAGCAAAATCTTGTAACCCTCTTTCCATTGAACACGTTGAAACAGAAATATCAAAAAGCCAGAGATTTAGGGAATCTTCTACCTCCAGCTATTTTCTCTGCCTTGTTTTTTTTCTCCTCCTTATTTTCAAGTGGATAGTATTTGGAGGAAATTGTACCTCTTCTCTTGGTTTCCTTCAGCTATGTTTTAATAGAAAGGAAGCTTGTGCTGACAAGTTTGTGAACACTGCTGTGGCTGGATTGTGTAAACCTTGCACACCTCCAAATTTCTCGCGAAGTCAATGGGGAGTCTCCATTGTGCAAGGATTGTGGCATGAGGCCCCTGGTTTGGTAAAGTCTGCTTTTTTTATTGTGGCTTTGTACTGGAGTCATCTTTGAAATGATTAAAGCAAGTAGTGACTTGTGCATATGGCGCAAATACTGTCTGACTGGGTGTTGATGATAGGTTTTTAGTTGTACTGAGAGGCGGAAGAAGTTAGTTTTCTGGACCTGGGACACTGTTTGCAGAAACTGCCTGACCCTGTTTTTTTTGTTTCCTTAGTTTCACTGTGTTTATCTTCCTTTTGCTTTGTCTCTTTCTTACTAGGTTGTGGGGAGAAGAGCGGATTCCTTTTCTGTTTAATTTGGGGGCAATGCTGACTCTTTCCTGAAGAAACCTCTTTGTATTCTAAGACAGTGAGCCATTCCCATAGGGAAGGGTGTGATGATTTGAGCCTTGATCCTGCCTTTGGATTTCTGTGGGTGTACCCTGGTGTCTGTACAGGGCACCAAAGCTGTATGTTGTTCGGTGGCTTTCTTGTTGTCGTACATGTCAATCTTTTCACCTTGCGTACATTTGTTTTCCGTATCATTGATTGGTTTTGCAGATTCTGTGTTTGCTCCAAGTTCTGCCCTAGCCATAAGCAAACTGAGCCTTTGCAGAGTCCTGCTATATATTTCATTCCCTTATAAAATCTCTCGTAAAGAAACATGAGGAAACCAGTAAAAAATTCTCAAGGGGGAGTTGGGGGGGGGGGAGGAGAAAGAGTGCTGCAGAAAGCATGAAAAATCTTATAACAATCTCAGTAGACATGTTCATCTTCTGTTCTGCTGGATATCATTCAAGAATACTAAAATTATTTATGGATTTAGTCTTCCTGGTTTTTTTTTAAATGTAAAAAGATGCTCATGAATTACATCCATAAGTAATTTAAGATCACCATATCCTGAATAACAGTTATGGGGGAATGTTGCATACCAAGGGACACATCGACATATGTAGTTGTGATAGCAATTTTGTTACAAACAGGAGAGTGACTCTCTTTCAGAAGATAAGGTACTTGCAGTGTCATGAAGGCCGCCCATCTAAACTCCTCTTTAGACTTCACTTTTTTTCCAGCAGGCACAATGTTATTCTAGGGCCTGATCTTCAAAGGGGAAAGGTCCCATTGACTTCAGAGGTCTTTGGATCCAGCCCCTAAAGCACAAGAGCTATCTTCTTCTTCTGTTGTCCTTTTTAATTAGCATACGTTGAGATCACTCTGTTTAACTGTACCTTCAGAGTGAGTGCATGTCTGCCTTGGGAGACAATGAATGTACTGCAGGATCGAACCTACCGTGTGCTGTCTACATTCCTTTATGATGATCGGGGGTGGCTGAGCCAGACAAAATGAGGTATGATTCTGACAGTCAAACCAAACCGAACTCTTTTGAGGTTGAACATTTGGGTGACTTAAATTGCCTCTACGCTTCTGTTTCTGTGTAATAATTATAATGCTTAGCTCTAATATAGCACTCTTCATCAGTAGATATTGAAGCACTTTACACAAGGAAGTCAGTGCCATTGTCCCCATTTGGAAAATGAGACTCCAAGTTAAAGCGACTTGCCTGGCAGTGGTGGATGGGAATAGAACCCAGGTCTCCTGAGTCCCAGTTCTGTGCTCTGTTCAATGTGAATCATTCTTGCATTAGAAACTGCTCTGTCCAAAATCAAGAGGGAGTTGAAACCAATGTTCCCTCTAATTTTTTCCATCCACGTGCAGAATGATTTTTGTTATGTGCACCAATATCGAGGTGATGTGCGCCACCGATAGAACCAAAAAAACCTAGATATAATATATATATTTTTTAAAAGTTACAATAGGGATAATTACTCCAGCCAGGACAGGTTAGGCATTTTAGAACTTGCTTCTCAAAGAATTAAATTTAAGCATAAGAGAGAGATAAAAATTATGAAATGTGTAGACTAGTCAAAAAACTAAAATAACAGCTCTTTGAAAGAATAAAATTTCAGATATTATATGTGCATTGCAGGAAGTATCAAGAAGTAACAGCAACAATAATACCTGTATGTGTTGGGAGGAGAGTGTGAAAGACTCTGTGTGTGTGTGTGTGTGTGTTTGTGTGTGTGTGAGTGTGTGTGAGTGAGAGAGAGAGAGAGAGAGACACGCACGCTGCCCCTTTGAGTAGATCAGCACTCACCATTCTAAAGCCTGTTTGTTCAGACACAGCAGCAGCTGCCAACAAGCTCCATCCCACTCCTGAGCCCTGTTGTGTCCCTGCCCCCCACCATGTGGAGATGGGGTGGAGGGGGATATCCTGACATCAGCGCCCCCTCTCCCTTCTCCTGCTTTGCACAGCAAGCAGTAGGCTCCTGGGAGCAGCTGCTCAGGGGCTCCAAGGCAGAGGGCAAGAACAGCGTGGCAGTGGTGGGAGGGGCACCTGAAGTGTGCGGCACTTGATAGACTGCTGGGCAGCCGCGCAGCTTAGAGGGAACTTAGGTAGAAACCTTATTCAGACTTGCAGCCTGACTACTTCTTTGAAGAGATTTGGCATACATATGTCATTTTGGTTCCTTACCTGAACTGAGCCTTTTTTTTATGTTATGCCCAAATATTTCTGCAAATGTCATGCTTTCACGATGGCTCATCAATAAAGCACAACATCTGTGCTCTTTCCTATAACCACACATTTAGCGAAATGTGAAATGTTTAGCAGTTCTGGGCTGGACGAAAAGAGAGCAACAGTATGGAATGACTGGTCTAGTGGTAGAACTCAACCACAGTGCTATGAAACTGTAATAGTTTAGCGTTTGTTTGGATATCTAGCTCTTTCACTTAAGGAATGGTTACACAGGACGAGAACTAGAAGATGGGAAATAAGGGGTCTTGGGTCATGCAGTCTATCTCCTTTCCATGGCAGGGTGATTCTCTTCATTGTAATTTTTCCTGATGTTTTGTTTAGTCTAATTTTAAATGTCTCAAGTGTTGGGCCTCCCACCACTTCCTTTGGGAGGTTATTACATAATGTAATTGATCTAATTACTGAGACTTTTCCTGCATTTAGTCAAATGTTTCCTTTGGCAACTGACTTACCTGATAAGTCCTCATGTGGATCTAATTACACTAATGGTCGCTGTGAAGAGGGGAATGACAGTGAGATTTGGGGCTATTGTACAAGGTCTTGCTCTCCATCCATGGGGAAGGCCGTGCAACTCTTTTGTTGAATGCAGCTCTGGGATAATCGCAGTCTGACTTTCATACAATGATTGGAAGAAAGAGGGGCAGCGGGGAAACAAAGGACCTTCCTGTTTCAGAGGGAGATTTTGAGCATGGTTGTGTCAAGTGCTAAACTAAGAGGGAGTGCCAGCAAAAGTGTATAATAATTATAGATAAATGAGTCCATGCATCTGAAGAAGTGGGCTTTTTACCCATGAAAGCTTATGCCCAAATAAATTGGTTAGTCTTTAAGGTGCCACTGGACTCCTCGTTGTTTTTGTGGATACTGCTACCCTTCTGATAATAGATAAATGAGGAAGAACCTGTCAGAAGAACAGCACGCATGCACTTATATACCACTTAATTCTAATCATGAGCATTTGCACTCTTTAGCTACCTGGAAAGGTGTTAATTCATTTTAAAGGTCTGGAATCTTGTTTTTTCAGCTGGCAGTTTCATGCTACCACAGTCAGATTAAATTGCATTTACTACTTTCTTGCAAATGGTATTTGCTATGTATAGAATTCTTTTATGGGGAGAGGCATCTGTTTTAAGCATCCTGTTTCATTAACATGCATTTGGCTTAAAGCGTGACCCTAATTATTAATATTTTAAATAGGGTCACTTTTTGCCCTTGATTGCCTCTGTCAACTCCCTTTGATGTAAACAGGAATTGTGCACAGGGACTGAGAGCAGTATGTGGCACAGGAAGCAGAGCAGAATTTTGATTGGGGGCCTTATTCTTGACTTACTCCATTCATCTCCTCTCCTCGGTTAATTGCACCCTATTCCAACTATCATGTTGCAGTATTAGAAGAAGAAAATTGTCTCCATAGACAGCGTGTTATCTACATCCACCCATGAAGCAATCTCATGAAAAACATGCTTTCTAAATGCATGTGATACCTTCATCAGGAACACTTAATTTACATTATTACATGTTAAAGGGGTCTGGTTCTAAGGCTGCTAACTGCAGGCCCAAATGGAATAAGTAAACTAAGTACATTGACTTTTATTTGTTTGGTTGTAGAGCTGAACTCACTCCTAAATCAAAGATACACAAAGAAAAACCACGTTAAGATGCACATCACTCAATAAGATGCCACCATAATCAGTCACTGGGGATGCAAAGGGGATGACCTGGAAAACTAATACCTAGCTACTAGACTAAAGTTCAGATTCCAGTCTGAACATCTTCAAGCTCTGGGGATGTTTTGAATCTGGAATTCTGGATCAAGAGCATCTCTACTGGCTACCTCTATTACAGTGGGTAAAATCCTGACCCACTTAAGTAGGAGTTTTGCCATTGATTTAGATGAGGCCAGGATTTCACCTATTATATCTAGCAGTGGCTGTAGGTGAACGTTAATGGGTTAAGAAAAATGTACTGCAGTTGTTGTTTCGTAATGCACAACATGCACACAAAATATTATAGATTTAATGATTTGTTGAATGAATGTAAAAGCTGGTTGCATAAAAGATTTATTTGTAACTGATTAATACCATCTGTCACTAGGTTTTTACTGTGCTGCAATAAAAGTGTGTTTCAGATTCTCAGCAGTTCAGTCAAATAAAAAAGGCCCTGTTTTTTCCAGTGGCATTCCCCTTGCTCTGACATTTTCATCCCTTGGATGGGCTTTGTAGACGTTGTGTGCATGTGGTTGGACATGCATAAAATGTGAGTGAAGTGCTGCTAAAAGCCTCCTAACGGAAGATTTAAAATTGCTCAGGGAGAAATGCACATGTTAAAATTAGCTTGGTTATAGAGAATGGATAAATTCCAGCAGAGATGGTCTGCTAAGTCTTTTTTAATGTCTAACTTCTATAATTCTCTGATCTTCGTACATTATGCAACAACATGGGTTAAAATGCATGTGGAAGTCGATGAATGTTCATCACTTCCCTCCATAGTCTGGTTTCCTTCCTTAAACCTTTGGACCATGGCATAAATAGGATGTCAGTACCCTAAAGACGTGTAGGGTGCTTCTCTGACCAAACTATGGATCCCACCTCCCCTCCCTGCACTCGTGCAAAATTACATCCCTTCCATCTTTTGGGGAATCTAGCCCCCAGTGTTTAACAAATGCCTGAACTGCCAAAATAGAGCAGAGAGGGGGAATAAGGCAGACAGCTATATATAAACTAAGCACTTTTATTAAGTGTCTCTCTCCTGACTTTGAAACTTTTGTGTTCTGCTCCCTGATCATCAAATGATATAGGAGACACACAAATATTAATGGGAGAATGCCCAGGTACTAAAACTAAGTTCTTACTGGCCTAGTTTTCTTTTGAATCAAAGACGGGGGTACAGAAAGAACATGCACACTGCAGCTGAACCATTGCCTTTGGCTAAGTTACTCACTGTGAAATCTTATTGACTTTGCAGTACAAAATTTAAAAAACCCCCGCAAAACAACCCCCACCCCCATCTTCTCTGTGCATTCCAATAAGGCTGTATTAAGCTGCCATGTTGGTCTGTGTGGAAAACCTGAATTAGGACTGGGAATGGAGGATATGTCTACTCTGCAGGCAGAATTACTGAAACTCCACAAACATGTGAAGCTAGGTTCATTGGGTAGCTCTACAGAACAAGTTGGAAAAGAGCGGGTTGGCTCCTCCCTCAACCAATCTTCAGTTTCCTCATTCATTTCCCTTCATTCTCCTCTTCCATTCATTGCCCTGTATTTTCCCTCCCTCTTCTGTCCCCTTTTTTCTATCTGTTACTTTTTCATTCTTTGCTCCTGCCTTGATCGCTGTCCTCTCTGCTTCAAACCTTTTTCCTTTTTCCTTTCTCGCCTCTTTCACTCTACAGATGAGGCTGACCCCAAACCCGTAAAGAGCCCTGAACTGGAGCAAGTCTGGATCAAGATCTGAATTCTGTGACTCCTATGTTGTCTAACATTTATTCAGATGAATAAGAACATCTTAAATAAACAAAAAAACATTTTGTTTCATTGATTCAAAGTCTGATGACTTTTTGGCTTCCTCTTGTTCCATCACCTTGTGGTGGCTGGCCAAAGCCCACCTGAACCTGACCCACACTCAACTCGTAATAAAGCGAGTGTTTAATGGTTGAGAATATGATTCTGTTTTAAAAAGTTTGACTGTGCTCTCATTCCCCCCACCCCCCAGCATTTTAAACCCCTTTAATATTGGAGGAGGAAGGGAAAGTAAAAGGAACAGTTACTCATCACTTCAGTCCCCTCAGTATAGGCCAGGATCAGCCAGAGTAGCAATCTAAAGGATGAGGAATTTGCTACAACCAAATGCTCATGGCAACCAGCTGTTTCCCTCCACTCATGTCCTAGGTAAACTAAATGAGAAAGCTCCAGTCTCCTACCTTAGCTTTTGGTGAATAAATAACCAAAGCCTGCCAGGGGTCAAAAATAAGTGACACCGCTATGAAGTTTGTAGTTGGTTTCTACGGGTCCTCTTGTGATTTCCCCAGTTTCCTGTTGTGTTAGTAGTGCCCTAAGAAGCTGTTGTATAGTGTTGTGCTGTACTCATAAATGGCTGAGTTCCATGGTTGGATCCTTGTTTGTAGCACTTGAGTGCTTTGGGATTCTTCAGGAGGAAAGGGTCAATATAGACTCATTTAATATTTATTCGCAAAAAGAAAAGGAGTATTTGTGGCACCTTAGAGACTAACCAATTTATTTGAGCATTAAATAATTATTATTAAATAATAATATTTATTATTACAGTAGTCCTACACAGAGCAACCAACCACCTCCAACAGGACAAGTCGGTGAGGTATTCAGCTCCACATGTATTAATTCTTTTGTGATTTTTTTCCCTCATAGGCTGCTTTAAAGCATCATTTGGTTTCTCCCCATTTCTGCTCAGAGGCTGGCACAGCATGGTAGTCCTTCCTGAAGACACGTGCGTGGCGGAGGACACACAAACAACATTACTCCATCTGCCCAGGTAAGCAAGAGCACTTTCTAACTTACCTGATCCTCCAAAGAAAGGTCCAATTTAGATTGAATTGTGGCAACCCAGGCTCTTGATTTATAAATGGGCCTCTGAATAAAGATTTGATTGCCCCTTATTGTGATTGGGACTGGAATCTGTGCAGTGCACAGAGTGAACTCTATTATCAGAAATGCTTCTTCACTTAGCTCTGCCTCTCTAAATGCTGGGTCTGGACTAGAAGGCATTGTTGTGGGAATGAGCTAGCTTTATCTGATCATCATAGATAAAGATGGATAACTTACCCCATGCAGTCATGCAGTCCAAATCAGTTAACTCATCTGTAAGTCTTGATCCCTGGTGGCTCATATCATCTGCATGCATTACCTTCTTGGGACTAGACTCAATTTTTTTAAAAAATTGACTGTGCTGCAGAGTTTCCTGAAGCTCTCAATGCATAGGGGTGAAATCCTGTCCCCTTTGAAGTCAACGGCAAAACTCCCATTGACTTCTGCGAGGCCAGGATGTTACCCATAAAGTTGCACTGCTTTAATTGAGTGAAGTTTGTGATCCTTTACAGACTTTCTTTTTGGCTATTGTATGCCTTCTAAACTTGGTGTAGTCTCCTTTTAGCAACAGTGGCAACATTTGCTCCTGGAGAAAAATTAGTGAGATCAGAAAGTGTTACAAAAAGTGGAGGGGCGGGAATGCCCCTTTTGGGTAGTATTGATGTTCTCTGTATTCACGTATATGGACAATTCTACAGTATTGGCAATGTTTAGGTAGATGGCTTTGCCTGAACATGACTTATTCAAATATATGTGAAATGCTATCTTAATTTAATGCACTATATACATATTTTCTGATAATCTTAATTGATTCTAGTGGTTATAACTCGTAAAGGAGATTCTACATTCTGCACTTTCTAGGCCTCCGTTAAAATTTTCAAAAGCTTCTAGGTGACTTAGGTGCCTAAGTCATTTTTGAAAGTAAGACTTTTGCCTAAGTGTCTTATGAGCTTGAAAATGTTACCCCTTGCCTTAATAGACTCAATGAAATTAGATGGAAAAGCCTGAATGGATGTCTTGTCCACCTCCCACCCCTGCTGTTAGGATTCTGATCACTTTGCAAGCAGAGATAAGAGGAATGTAAGCCTTAGAGCCTGCCGTATGTGGAGCTGTATATTATTTTTTGTATTGCAGTAGCCATGTTGCGTTAGGTACTATGCAAACATCAACAAAAGAGCATCCCTACCCTGAAGAGTTTACAATCTAATTATAAGACAGGAGGCAAGAGGTGAATGCAGCTAGCAAATGTAGAAAGAACGAGGTAACAATCCGATAACTCTGCTCAGCGGGATAGGCACTGGTCACAGCACATCTACTAACATCTTAACTCTCCTTCATCTTCATCCGTCAAGTGTTTTAGGAAATCTAGATGGAAGAGGGGAGGAAACAAATGAGAAGGCTTGGAAAACAGAGTGATTAATTAAGGAGTCCAGATCTCTTTACTGGTGTCTCCCTTAAACCACATTTATGTGAATGTTTTTGATCTTCAAGGTAAGCCACATGGGATGTGTGTTCTTCATGTGAAAAGTCCCAAAGGAACACACCCAAAGAATAGTGCCTTTCATGTGAAAAATTACCACTGCTGCTACCACTTCTCAACCTGTTTAATGTAAAATGTCACTACTGCCTTAAAAGAAGTTTAATTTCCCAAATATCTCCTGCTAAACATATCAGCTAGATTTTCCAGATGGAGTAAATTAACATCACTCCATTAAAATTATGTCAGTTTACACCAGCTGCAGATTGGCTGTCTGTTCATACTATCAAAATCTTTTAACTAATTTCTCTGAGAAAATGCATGGAGATGAAGGTGAGAAAAAGGAAAGGAGAGGGGAACGAGATCCTGTGAAAGGAGAAAAGTGTTAGGCAAATCATCATCAGCCATCTCATTGACCCTAGGTAGCATCAGCATCTCAGAAATAGTGCAATTTGTGACCTTTCACTCCATATTCTTTATGAAAATATGCTGATATGAATGACATAAATGAGATGTACTGTTTGCAAGATGTCTCATGTAAGATATAATTGGAAAGGTTATGATTTACTGAATGTAATTATCCAATTTGTATGCCTGTATCATTTCTGTATTTGAAGTTAGGAATACTGACTATGTATCTGTATTTCAAATGTGTTACTTTGGGTGTCTCCCAACTAGCCCATCAGGGTCCAGCTAGCCCATCAGGTACAACAATGGAAAAGCTAGACAGGACAAATGGCCCATTAGCAAAGACAATGGCCTGTGAAAGAGCTTAGTTTTCCTGTGGACGTTCCAGACAGTCTATGAGTAATGGCTGCCACAGCCCTGCAGAGACATGGTCTGAGTCACCTGGTACTGGAACCACCCCTTGGAATGCCGGTGTTCTTCCACTGGGAGACAAAGGGTTCCAGCCATACACAAGAGCCATACAAGGCAGGGGAGTGACATCATCGTGGGTCTCCTCTGCCTCCCAACCCAAAGAAACACTGAAAAACACCTGAAAGCAGGAACTGAACTGAGGGGAGAAGGGTGTTGAACCCAGGCTGAGAGGGTGTCCAGTCTGTGAGTGGAAATACCTGAAGTCTCAAGCTTCAGGCCAGTGCAGCTGCCTTTCAAGACTTCTGTAATCTATCTATGACAATATTTAGGATGAGAAATTACTATTTGTAACCTGATGGGCTATTACCAGCAGGAGAGTGAGTTTGTGTGTGTGTGGGGGGGGGGGGGGCGGAGGGTGAGAAAACCTGGATTTGTGCTGGAAATGGCCCAACTTGATGATCACTTTAGATAAGCTATTACCAGCAGGACAGTGGGGTGGGAGGAGGTATTGTTTCATGATCTCTGTGTGTATATAATGTCTGCTGCAGTTTCCACGGTATGCATCCGATGAAGTGAGCTGTAGCTCACGAAAGCTCATGTTCAAATAAATTGGTTAGTCTCTAAGGTGCCACAAGTACTCCTTTTCTTTTTGCGAATACAGACTAACACGGCTGTTACTCTGAAACCTATTTGTAACCTATTTCTTTAGTGAAACAAGCTTAGTATACAATTTTTTTGTTTTATTAGCTTAGTAATCTGCTTTGTTCTGTTTGTTACCTCTTTAACCACTTAAAATTCACCTTTTGTAGTTAATAAACTTATTTCTTGTTTATAATATAACCCCATTTGCCCAATTCATAATATTTGGGGTGGGGGGGAGGAGGGAAGAGTCTGTGCATATCTTCCTCCACATTGAGGGAAGAGGTGGATTTCATAATATACCTTTGGGACTGCACTCCAAGGGAGGTGGACACCTGGGTGCTGGGACAAGTCCCGTAAGTTGAGGCTTCTCACAGCTGACCTCAGTATCTGTGTTGTTCTGCAGTTGGGTGTGGCCCTGCCTCTGCTGGCGCTGGAGGCGGCTTAATAGCCTGGCTCAGCAAGACAGGTAAAAAAGGTGCCCTGGCAGGCAGAACAGGTGGTTTCAGTGATATCCCAGCACATCAGGTGGCACCTTAAGGGGTCCAACCCGTCACAACATTCTCATCCGTGAAAGTTCATCATCCCGATCTGACAGACAGTGAGGATTACTTCAAAGATTACTAAAGAGGTTGTCTAAATCTGCTTTGGAGGAACCTTTTAATGTTCCTTATTCTCTATACATATTCCATCCTGGAATACAAAGAGTTGGATGGCTCCCAAATAGGCCACTGGAACACTTGGACAGTGGCCCAGATATAATCGGCCAGATATTCAGCTGGTAGAAATGACTGTTGCTTCATTGGAGCATAAAGAGTTTATTCTGTTTGAATACTGTACAATGATTCTCAGTCCTGCTTGTTAAAATAATCTGGAGTTGGTCTAACTGGTTTGAGGTGAGATGAGATGAAATACACTTTATGTTACACAAGACATCAGCCAATGTAAGTCCATCACCAATGATAAATGTTTCTAAGCTCTAGTAGAGTATTATATGCATATTTGTAATCTCTCTTCCTTGCCTCAAAGAAGGAATTTCCTAAATGTATATTCATCTTAATTTTCTGTCAAGAAATCCCTTGGTGAGCAGTCAGACACTCCAGTACCTAGTATTTTTGTAACTAATAATTTTAGAGTGATACTAGTAAAACTGAACAAATGGAATTCCCTTTGCTGTACAGTATTCAGTGGTAGTCTAGCTCCAAAACATGAATTCAGTGTTTCCTGATACGACTATGGCTTCACTAGATATGAGGATCATATTCACTTACATGTTCTTTTTTCCTTCTGCTTCACTGACTTTGTCTCCTTGTAATCAACATCGTGCATATGTCAAGGTTAAATAAATAGTTTAGGAATGTAGGACAAAAGAATTGCAATTTCAGCTCAGACCAGTGGAATAGCTAGTCGGATATCCTGTCTCAGACAGTGGTTGTTATGAGATGCTATAGAGGAAAGAGCAAGAAACCCCACCATCCACAATTATGCACTAACCCGCCCATAGAGGAAGTTTTTTTCCTAACCATGTCAGTTAATAATGGTTGGCCTTATGCCTGAAGCATGAGGGTTTGTATCACATCTAATTATTTTAATCCTATCTATTGCAACTGTTGTAATTTATAAAAAGAAAAGGAGGACTTGTGGCACCTTAGAGACTAACCAATTTATTAGAGCATAAGCTTTCGTGAGCTACAGCTCACTTAGGAAGTGAGCTGTAGCTCACGAAAGCTTATGCTCTAATAAATTGGTTAGTCTCTAAGGTGCCACAAGTCCTCCTTTTCTTTTTGCGAATACAGACTAACACGGCTGTTACTCTGAAACCTGTTGTAATTTATGTTATCCAAAGGGTTTAAGAGCTATGTGGCCCTCACGCTGAGTTTTACTACAAGTGCACTTTCTGGGAAAGTGTTTTCTTCTTTTCTTGGTTTATAGCAATTTCTCTACTTTTTTGGTGTTGTCTTCAAAATCTTCAGTCACACATTGCATATCATTGGAGCTTTATAGCCAATGATACACAGCTAGTATCTCAACAAGGGGGCTCCCCAAAATGTCATCTTTAGACCTATAAATCTATGACTATCCCCAGTACTGCAAATGCACTGGGTCATCTTGCAAAGAGCAGGATTGAGGGACTGTGGAACCTGTTCATTTGTGTTCTCATTTAAACAAAAACCGTCACCAAGGAAGGAGGTGGCAACACAAACCTGCAAAACTTCTATTAAGGGCACTTTACTGGAAATGTGTATCATTTGTTACTAAAAATAACTGGGTCTATTGGTAGAATAGCCTTATATGCGATTTGAAGTAAGTGTGTATCTTACATGTGAGGGAGACCTGTAGCAGAGAAATACAGGGATATCTTCCTCACTAAAAATATCTGATATATTCTAAAGGCAACAAATTTGCTCTACAGAAGTTCTTTTGTTAGCGACGGAAGAAGCCATCCTAGGAATGATGTAGTAGTAGTCAGAAAGGGCGTGACCATCATCAGAGACAGGGAAATCATCCCAACCCTCCCTTTAGATTCCTAGTGAAGTTTTATCATGGGGCTTCCACCAGAGCTTCTGTCAATGTGCTGAGTAACAATTGATGTTTATACTGATTATATTTGGTGGTGATGCTTAACCTGGTGCAGAGAACTTCTCACAAGGCCCAGGCACCCCTAAGTCCCACTTATGGCCTCAAATAGGATTTAAGTGGCGCATAAACTCTCTGAAAAGGGGTAAAATTGAGAATAACTTGTTTAGGAATGTACATTAAGAGGACTAGACTGTGCAGCTCTTCTGCATGCTCCTATTGATGATGGTCACGCTAAACACATAAGTAAAAATCTCTAGCTCACTTTTCTAAAATGTGTACATGAGGATATTGTGGCAGCTATGGAAATTATTACCAGTAATCCAGAGGAAAGCAATTGCTTTGTAATATTTGACCCATCATGCCCTAGCTCAGCTATAAGTAATGGGCTTGACTGGGCAGTAATGGGCAGAAATCACTTGGTAAAAGTCTATGGTTTGTAATGAGGAGGAGATCAGACTAGATGATCATAATGGTCTTTTCTGGCCTTAAAAATCTATGAATCCAGGATTATGGCAGCCACTGTGACTACTGCATTCTTCTGTTGAGCAAACTGACATTAGGAGGAAGGCCAAGAAGCCCTTGAATAACTGTTGAAATGTTGCTGAATGATTTCCTACACCTAACAGTTCTTTCAGACTTCTTCTAATGAGTAAAATCGTACACTTCTGTCATGAACTGATTGCATAAATACAAGAATTTTGGAATTAAGACTCTGCTGAGTCAGATGATCCTGTCTTGATAAAAGTTCTTCTGATGTCCCACTGGAACAGTTAGCATCAAAGTTTCGTGTCTTGATTATGGACTTGATAAAGCCATTAATTTCAAGCACTGGATCTCTATAGTTGAAGGACTGAAAAAGCCAAATGAAAAAAAATGCAGGCTAAGTGCAAACTTCAGATTTTGTACAGATCCCCTTAGGACTCAAAGCTTTCTGGGAGCAGCAGCAGTGAGTGATTAAGTAGCATTCTGCCAGATGAGCCCCTGATGGCTTATTTAAAAATGTTTGCAAATACCATCATTTGTCCATTGGGCAGGTATCCAGCTTGCACCTCAATGCTGTGTGTCTCATTGCCTTAATAAGGTATGCGAGAGAGAGAGTGAGAGAGAGCATTGGGACAGATTGACACAGTAAAGAAGAGGTGCGGGGGGAAAGGTGAAGTAGTTCTAATTTATATTAGTTTGTATGGCAACATATGGGCTGTTCTGCAGCCCAGAATAGCTGGACCACAAAGTAAACTGGCTGCTCCCGCTCTGCAAACTCCCAACAGATCTCCCACCCTGTGTCAGCATGTCCTTAAGCTGTGTGTTGCACATGAAGGCAGTAGAAAGCTGCCTACATCAGTTCTGTCATGGCTGCACTGGGGAAATTCTGCAGTGGGTCATGGTGTGTAACCTCTTTACATCACTGGAATAGCATAAATAGGCCACAACAGGGGCCAGAAGCTGGCCCATTGACTATTATTAGAAGCAGGAGTAGTAACAGTACAGTTACTACTACTAATTATTTGCATTGCGGCCTTGACCAAAGACCCAGTCATGATTGGTGCTAAGAGCCTCAACACAATTCTCGTCTCCCAAACAGAATGTGACGAGGCTGAGTTCTGAAATGGCAGTAAAACTGATCCAGTGGAAATCTCGAGAGATGTCTTCAATAAGTTATGAAAGACAGATGCCATGTCGACTCGAGAGTGAAAACAAAGCCATGGGTCTATTGCCATTGAAGCTGTGAGCACGGGAACAGCTCTCACTTTTATTTTGCAATGCTACAAAATGTCCTTCTACGACATATCTTGATCACTTCTTTCTTTTAATACAGCAAAAAAGATAAACACTTTGAGGCAAGAGTGAATTAAATAGATAGCGGGGATGTTGGAAATCATTTTGGATAAAGTAACCACCTGGAACCCCTTTGCCCAGCATTCAAACAGAAATGGAAAAGTAGGCTTTTGCAGCGATATTTGGGTTGTCTGAGTTAGCAGCCAAAGCAACAATAGCTTATTGCCTTAGAGAGCAATTGTCTGAATTGGAAGAAACTTAGACCCCCTTTCTAGATACATTTGGGATAAATATTGAGATGTATCAGAATGTCAGACCTCACGCTTCCTGCCCTCCGCCAGCTCCCGCATTCTCTCCTCTCCCCATTCATGTATGTCTTCTCCTACTTTATTCCTGTTACCCCCACCCTAACATGTTAAGTCTATGTAATATTGTCTGGGTTTGTATGGTCTGGTCTTGCAGCTTTAAGAAGTTAGAAAATTGCATAATTTTATTGGTGATCCTATGAAGCGTGTGGGACTGGGAACATATAAGCTGTAAATTTACCTTTTTGTACTTTCCATTGTTTCTTTATGAAAATTAATAAAAATAATGAAAGGTGGAACTCCTCTGCCCATGTGAATTTTAGGGAACCTCTGCACTCGCCAATTTTGGAAGGAGAAAAGGAAACAGAAATGCTGAAAAAACCTAATTTCTCAGGAGATCTTGCATCGAAGTGAATTAACATCTACTAGGAATCAAGCAATGTTTTAAGTTTTGCTTTCCCTCTTGTCTACACCTGGATTTTTCAACTGTTTCAGGTTGGTGACCTCTTATTTGAAGTCAAATGTTCATGGCCCTCTTTCATTTACTGTTAAAGTAAAGAATAAGAGAGTAAAAATATATAATTGATAGCAATCCTAAGCCTATGTTTGTGTGTGCATTTTGAAAGCTTGTCAGAGAATACCTGATGTTGAAGGGTTAGAGTGTGAGGAGATGGGGGAGGGAGAGAGTGTGATTTTTTGCTTTAGATTGTAATAAAATGATCAGTGCCTGAGTCATCATAACCCCCCTACCAATTATCTTTTGTGACCCTTGTACGTGTCATGAACCACTGGTTGTGAGAGAGGCTGGTCTAGCTGAAGCATTTTGTGTACTTTATGTATATTTTGGTACTTAAATAGTGCTTTACGTGCATTCATTAATTGTCACAGTGTCCCTGTGATGACAGATGGGGAAATCAAGACTAAAAGGTTAAAGCAGGGATTTTTTTTTCAGGCTTGAATAAAGCCAGAAGATTCTGGTTTGGCATGGAACAAGGGAATTCTGGGAACTGTAGTTCCCTGAAGGATATCTGGGAGTTGTAGGCTGGTCTGCAATGCATGATGGGTGAGGAAATAAGATATAAGAAAGCTTTCCTTAGTGTGGAAGGAGAGGAGTGGAGTACTTTCAGAAAGGGGAAAGGCCTATGGGGAGCGAAGATGTAGCTGGACCCTGGAGAGGGATAAAATAAGAGAATGAAAAATGCAGTGATACAATATAGCACTGTTGTGAGTAGAGACAGACTGTAAGCACTGATCCCTGTTAAGGGTTGGGGCTTCCAGAAACAGTGGGAGGAAACCCCTTAATAAAGTGGGGAGATGAGGACAGGCCCTTGTAGAAAGACTGGCTTGTTCTGGGTGGATTCCTATTGATTTGGCTAGAGGATCAAATCATTCTACCAGTCTGGGGAAGACCAGCAGCAAGAGGGAAACTGAGGCACCAGCTGCAACCTGATGCTGGCACAAGGTGAGTTGCCTTACAGTACTATGTGATGGGAGTTAACTTCTGATCCTTATTCAGTAGGAAGAAAGGCTTTTGTATAAAAATATACTTCAGGGAAAACTGCTGACTTGAAAACTCTTTATCACTTGTCATAATCTTGTGCTGTAGCTCATTAGCTTTTCTATTGTATTGGCAAATTCCTTTTTCATGAATGCAGCACAAATATTATAGTGCAAAGCCTACCTGCTAAGAACATCTGTATCACTTTTTGTGTGTGCATGTTTTAGAAAAAAAACCTAACATTTCTTCCTTTAGATGATATTCATTATAAGAGGCATCATTTTATGACATACAATTTGTATTGGGACAGTGTTGACAGATCTGTGAAATTAGCAGCTCTTTGACACTGGATTTTACTCTTTGTTCTATATATTGGTCAATTTCTTTCATTGCCACTGATGTCCTTTGAGGGAAGGAAATGTGTTTGCATGAGATGGTATGGGGGCGGAGGGTTGTCACTGGCTCTCAGTGTCTATTAAAAGAGAGAATTTCAAGGAGTAGACTGACCAGACCTCAAGGAAGGCTCCTGAACAACCAATTTTAGGGGGAAGACAGAGCTGTCAGAACTCTGACTTTTCTAATTCCTAAACAGCCATTAATTTGTTTGGCTGTGTGACCTACTGGGAGTAGAAATGACACTCCACTCACACGACCTCTGGTGTCAGTCATTATGGGATCCATCTGCATTTATATTGTCAATGTGCAAACTTTCTTTACTTCCTGAACCATGAAATCACCTTTCAGAAGTAAGAAATATAACCCCTGTTCTCGAGAGATGTAGCTGCTCTCTCTAAGGCTTCAGTGACACAGAAAAATATTTAAACATTCTAGTCTGACTTAAGCAGCATCAAACAGTCTCATGGAATAGTGTCTGCTTTGCAAGTGCAAGTTTCATCACTTTTTAAAGAGAGATCTGTTTATGTTGATAGGGATTGATCCTCCACCATTGAAGTCAATGGCAGTTTTGTCCCCCTGGCTTCAATAATAGCAGGTTAGGATCCATAGTACCTTATTATCATTTCCCTTTTAGCTCTGTGACAGAAATGTGTAGCACTTGTAAAATTGTAAGAAATTACATTCATGTAAGTAGAAAGAAAAGGAGGACTTGTGGCACCTTAGAGACTAACCAATTTATTTGAGCATGAGCTTTCATGAGCTACAGCTCACTTCATCGGATGCATACCATGGAAACTGCAGAAGACATTATATACACACAGAGAATATCCGATGAAGTGAGCTGTAGCTCACGAAAGCTCATGCTCAGATAAATTGGTTAGTCTCTAAGGTGCCACAAGTCCTCCTGTTCTTTTTGCGAATACAGACTAACACGGCTGTTACTCTGAAACCTGTCATTATTCATGAAAGTATATGGCAAAATTTACCCATTCTTCCTCTCTCTCTATTGCAGTATGCCCCCAAATCTTAACATGGTGATGGAACAGTGGGAAAAGCCAGTGGCTGACTGAGCACTCTGATGATTTAAGTATTAATTAGCTCCACCAGGAAAGGCCTGATGGAGGAGGAGAGTACTTAATGCCTAAGCAGCCTGGGGGCTGATGAGCTAAGGTGCTAACTATCCCACCAGCTGGGGAGGCTAGTTAAAAGAACAGGAAGGAAGTATAAAGAGGGGGAAGGCTAGCAGAGGCCAGATGAAGAGGGGCCCCAGTGCTAAATAAAGGGCTAGGAGATGCTGTAAATGTGCCACGCAGGTGGTGGTGGTTTAGGGAAGGTAGTAAATGAAACTCTGAAGTCACAACCAACCAAAAAAAGGCATCAAAGACTGTTTGTTTGTGAGGAACTCCCAAGGTGGGAATGGAGTCTTCTGTCCTGTTACAGGTGTAAACCACTGTAGCTGCATTGAAGGCGGTGGAGCTAGGCCTACTTGTATAATTAAGGACCTGGCCGCATGCATCTTTCCCTTCTGATTAGGGACCAGTTATTCACAAGGTTCAGAAATAGCTCCTTGATGCTTCTCCCACTCTTTTTCTGTAACTTCTCCCTTACTTGACCCTATTTGTTCAGATGCCTTCATAAAACTAACTTTCTTCCACCGGAGCTGTTCGTGCTAAGCCACTTGAATAAAAATACAGTTGCCCACCCCTTTAAAAAAAATAAAAATTGCAGCTTTGGTGTGGGGTTGTCCAAATTTTTGTGCTAATTTATCTGTTCTCACCCTAGTTCTGCAATTGGATCAAACCAGGTGAATCTGTTGTGTTATCATTAAGTCAGCAGCATTCCATCTGGGTGCAAGGGCACACAGATTTGATTGCAAGTTTATACCTTATATTGTAAACTCTACCTTGGGGCAGGGGCCATGTATTCCTTTGTCTCTGTATAGTATACGTTGTTTTGCTACTAACGATGGCAGTGTTACTCTCCACTGTAAATGTTCGAATTTCCATAATGGCTCAAAAATCCTCTGATCCTATGAGGAAATAGGTATTTTATTACCTTCTAAAATGAGTTTAGCTTTAATTTTTAAAGTTACTTAAGTTACAAAGGTTTAACCTTAACTAATCTTGTTTAAAGTACAAAGTATCTTTCTTTACCCTAAAATGTGCCAGTTCGAAGCACAAGCTTAAACTTTAATAAAGTGTATCTTATGTAACTTTATATTGCTGTCTACTGACTCTGTCTATCTATCTATCTGTCTATCTATCTATCTGTCTATCTGTCTATCTATCTATCACAAAGTCAAATTCTACATTCCAGCTACAGTTTTTCCCATATTTTCTAGTGAGAGACTGCATATCTTTTAAAACCAAATATGGGACCAAGAACACACCTTTCATTTTTCATCTTTAAAGAGAGGGTTGGAGAAAAGTCTGCTTCATTTTTTAAAACTGTGAACCATAATATGTTTCTGTGCAATTTTATTACACAGCCCTGTTGTAAAAGCAACATGGTATAGAATGAGGTAAAATACCTCCTCAGGATTCATTAAACCCACTGAAATGGAACCAGCAAATCAGCTCCAGTTCATAAGTTTCTGAGTTGGTTCAAACTTTCTCGTGAGCTACTGCTCTAGTTTCATTTTTTAAAAAAAAACATACAGTGCATAAGGGATGGTCAGGAAAAGGGTGGCAAAAGTTTAGACTATTTAGAGCTTTCCTCCCACATAGGTAGGTGTGTGAGACAGCAGGATGGGGGGCTGGTGTTAATCTGGGTGAGCCCTCTTCAGGTTGACCCATATCTCAAGTCCATTCAATACAGCTACCCCACTTCATCAATCAAGGAGCCTTCAAAGCAAGCACAGAGCATAAGGAAATATATATATTTTGCTTAAAATGGGGTAGAAACTGCTCTTGATCAGTTGAGCCTGCTGTGTTGAAGTGGGCTTGAGTTTTAAAATATGGTTACAGTCAGAAAAGTGGCTGCTTGAGTAAAGATACAGTTTTTACAATCTGCTTTCTCTGTGTGAAAGTCAGGTAGTTTGGCTTATGTTTGAGACGAAACCCACGTTCTTTCTATTCCGTTTAGCCCTGTAGAGACAGTGAGGCTGAGAACGAGCTGGCTGCTTCTTCCAGCTCACACATCCACAGCATTGTTAATTGAAGCCCAGCGGCTCCTCATTCGGTGCTACAAGGGCTGTCACAGCACAGCAATGAATTAGAAACAACCCAGGCTGGTCTCCGTCGCTGTCTCTGATCTGAGAACCGCTCCCTTGCTTGTGCTGTTAACACAGCACAGGAACATTGAATGGCCACATTATAAATAGGTATCTTCACAGGGAAAAACACTCCACAAACCATGCTTCTCCTCCTCAATCTTAGCCACCTTTCGGCCTGCATGACTTAGCCATATGGGGAGTAGGTGTCACAAGAGAACACAGACAGCGGGCTCTGATTATTGCCCACCGCCACCCCCGAATCACAATAGCAGAGAGTCTGCAGCTACAGGTTCTGAGACTTCCATGCGTGGGGGTAGGGAGTTCAGCTGCAGCTAAGCAGTAGCCAAGGGTTGGGTCCCTGGGGTGTTTAAACAGGAAAAGGAAGTGGAGAGGAAGGAGGGAAGGAGAATGGATTTTTTTTTTGCTCCAGTCAATGCGGGAGCGGAGCAGAAGCCTTTCAGAGCAAGTTTGAGTGAGAGGCCAGCAGACTGCTTCCTCTCTGCCAGAGGACTGCACTCTGCTTGAAGGGGCCTGCAGATACGTCTGTTTGGTTTCTCATTTGTCTTTTTAGAAGGTCTGACAGGAACCTGCCAGGGGGTTGAGCTAGGCTCTTTAAAGACCCACAGCTGAGAGAAACCCAACTCCCTCTTCCTAGAAACAGGCCAGGGCCTTAAAGGGACAGGGATATAATTGGAGACTGAAGCCTTAATGAGACACTATTTTTTTCTTTCTATTCCAAGCCTGATGCTATAGTTGCAAGCTAGCCTTGCACAGGGTTCCAGACCTTGGACCACCCGTTTTGTTACTTTGTTCCCTTCCGTGTGATGGTGTGCAGGATGGGAACATATGGGTAACTGTTTAGTGTTAATCATGATGTGATGTGTTAGTCAGGAAGACTGCATCTTGGCTTTTCAGAATTGAGCATGCCCTTTCAGCAGGGTGGATGATGTTTTGTTTTAACAAACTCTGCTGATCTGAGCTGGGGTCTTTCAGAGACTATGGACATGGAACCTTCAATGCCACTCTTAGAATGGATTTTCAGAGTGTAACTGCAGGTCCAGGGTTAATTTAGAGGACCAACTCTACTCATAATTATTCTAAGTGTCTCATCCGGTGTGACATGCTTTTGACAGCTCTGTCTGTGTTCCTGAATCTTGTGTGTACAGCGGCACTGCAGCCAGGAGCTAGTTCCTTCCCCCTGTTGGCCGCTAAATGCTGATGAAAATCTCAGATGTATACAAGCACCCTAAACACCCAGCATACATCCCTCTAGCCCAGTATCTCCTGCCCGCAATCTAACAGCTCCCATGTTTTGTGCAGCTCCATGTCCTAACCCAACCTTTGCTTTGGAAAGGTTATTAACAATAAGCAGAAATGTATGGCCATATGCAAATTAGCTCATTAAGTATTTACTTAAAGTGTCACATGAAGCAGTACAAAACTGCATATGTGTCCATTGGCTTCAACTTAAGATCTGAATTTAAGTTTTGAAGGTTTAAACTTATCCCTGAGCATGTTTATTATATTCCACACCAAACTCAGCAAAACATCAACGCTGCCATTTCCTGTGAGATCTTAGTTTAGATACAACTTTGGAAGCCAAAACAATGGAGTTCAGCCAAGTTACTTCATGCTGAGGAGTCATCACTCACTTTCCCTTGAGTGAAGACTCCTTCTCTGGCCACTCATTCTTAAGAAGCAGGAATCTTTCAACCCAAGCTGGAAGTGCAAGTTGGTGATTCTCCCCCCACCCTTCTCTTCTATACACCAATATCATCTGTTACTTTTTAAATCCACTTTACAACCAAAGTAGGTACTTTGCTCCTTTGACTTCCTACTAATCTTCTCAGTAAGCAGGGCATCTTTGATCCCAAGAAACAATGTAGCCTTTTTCCATACCCTGACCTTAAAACTCAGACATCCCATTGTGAACTCTTCTTCTTCTTAGAATAATGAGTGGCACCCTTTATTATGTTTAATGACTAGTGCTCTTTAGCTGTGCAGATTGCTCTGGTTTGCAGCATGAGCCGTATCAGGGGGAGATGACATGAGGAGAATCCTTGTGGAGAAGCGTCCTCTCGAGGAGACTAAGCTGCACAATGTACAAGGGGTTAACTAATATATGAGGGTGGCACACTGTTTTTCTTAGTCTTTTTATTTTGTACAGATATTGGGGGAATGTAGTACTAGCCCTTTAAAATTCCTCTTGTCTTGCACGGTGAGTTCCATTGTGTACCTTGCAGTTACTTGGGAGGAGGTGCGGGGGAAGCACTTCTTACAGAACAGCAGAAATTATAAAGGGCCAAGACTGTGCACCAGAAATAGAGTAGGGTGACCAGAGAGCAAGTGTGAAAAATCAGGGTGGGGGGTAATAGGCACCTATAGAAGACAAAGCCTCAAATATGGGACTGCCCCTATAAAATTGGGACATCTTGTCACCCTAAAATAGAGGGAGGGGGGAATTCCTATTAATGCACCATGGCGCAGAACTGAGTTCAAGTGAGAATGAAGATGAGTTAAGAAACCAGAAATAAATGGATGGGACCAAAGCTCTCTAGTATAATTTTTCTGGTAATTGTCATGCACAACTTTCTTAGCTCTACTAGTGATAGAAAAGATGGTACAAACAGGCTTGACTTGCAGTAAATGTCCATGACCACTATGTTCAGAGGTATGTTACCTGTCATGTCACAACAGAGATTCAAATGGGTTCAACAGACTCACTCCAAGGATGCAGACATTCCAACGGCACCTGACTAGGTCCCACTCTAGTGATGCAGTGACAGCTGATTCTAATTATCGTTAGGTTTCAGAGTAGCAGCCGTGTTAGTCTGTATTCGCAAAAAGAAAAGGAGTACTAGTGGCACTTTAGAGACTAACCAATTTATTTGAGCATAAGTTTTCGTGAGCTACAGCTCACTTCATCGGATGCATCCGATGAAGTGAGCTGTAGCTCACGAAAACTTATGCTCAAATAAATTAGTTAGTCTCTAAGGTGCCACTAGTACTCCTTTTCTTTTTTTTAATTATCGTTAGATCATCCCAGAACAAGTATGATTTATACAGTAGCAGAGGTATGCATTGTACTTTGAAGGCCTAAGGCACAGTTCCTGGTCCAAAGAGTTTATAGTTTAAGGGCCCAATCTTGCCAAGGTTTACTCCTATGTATAGTCCCTATTGACGTGAGAAGTCCCATTGAACACTATACATATGAGTAAGGATTTCTCATTTGAGTAAGAGTTTGCAGGATCAAGCCCTTACATGATCAAAGATACTATGACCTTGAAGTCCAGGGGGAGATGAATCATGCCACAAAGAGGAAAGAGAGAGAGGTGTGACAGAGAATCATGTAATTGTTTATGTTGTGGCAATGCTGAAGTGCCCCAGTTAGGATTGGGCCCCAGATGTGCTGGATGCTGTACAAACACAGAAGAAACAATTCCTACTCTGAAGAGCTTACAGTCTAAAGACACAAAACATAAAGAGTAGGGCCTGGATATACAAGCACATGACCCTGGTGAAGAATTGACCCAGCTTTGTTGGTCATATGGATTGTATCTTTAAGTATGGGTAGAAGTGGGGAGAAAAAGAAGGCGGAAGGGAAAGAATAGTCACAACTTGTTCCCTGCCTAGTAATGATCGGGACTGGATTTTGTAAGCGTCATGGCAGAAGTGAGCCTTGCAGGAAGGTTGGTTCCAGATGCCTTTTTATTAAAGTACTGAAAGAACAATATTAGAAGAGAGCTCCTATGTAGCATAGTGCAGTGGTTCTCAAACTATGGGTCGGGACTCCAAAGTGGGTCATGATCCCATTTTAATGGGGTCTCCAGGGTTGGCTTAGGTTTGCTGGGGCCTGGGGCCAAGCCCCGAGCCTTACCGCCTAGGGCAGCAGGGTGCAGGTTACAGGCCCCCTGCCTCAGGCTTTGTCCCCCATCCATGGCGGTGGGGCTCGGGCTTTGACCCATGCACCTGGGTCGGCGGGACTAGGGTGGGCTTTTTTGTTGATTATTTGTGGGTTTTTGGGAGAGAGGATAGAGAAGGGAGAGAAACTACACTGTGGATGATTCGGAGAATGACATGCTATTATAACCAGTAATAAAGCCTCACATTTGTGTCAATTGAAAGAGTAAAGACTTTTGTAAACATGTATGCACATGCTTAACTTTATCCATGTGATTAGTTACACTGAAGGCTCTAGAACTGCTGATTGACAAATGTATGTTATTGGGCATTGCTTGGCTCATGAGTATCTCCATTTACTGGAGGCTGAGCTTAGTGTCTTGACTGAAAGTCTCACCCCAGAAGAAAACATGTTTTTACTAAACAAAAAATTGTTTTCACTAAGAGCTGCTGTAGCATCCTCTCCCACCACCTCCTGCAAAGCCATGAACTATCTTAGTCACTTTTGCTCTTCACGTCAAATGTCAAAGCTTTTTCTAAAAGAGCAAACACATTGCAAGAACCGGCTGGTGCCATCAGAGGATTCCCGTGTCAGTTTTACTAGTTCAGATTTAACAGTCAGGTTTCGTATATGTCAGCTTTCCTAATGCCAGGTGAAGGGCTTCACATATTAGCTGGAGGGAAGTGAAGGAGGTATAGTTGTTGGTGCTTGTTAGACCAGAGAAGTACAGTACACTGGGTTTGCAGGGGGTGAAGACTTTTGCAACATGGTCAATTTTTATGGAGGACCGGGGCAGATGTGTGTTCGGAAGCCAGACAGTTAACCTTCTGTAGCCCTAGAAGACTCGCCTTCTTTGATCACAAATTTTTAAAAAGTGTGTAGCAGAAATCTCTGGAGAGAGAATGCTCAGTTATAGCTTTATTTTTTAAAATGAACAGCCTATATTGTGTGTTTATTATAATGTTCATTGATGAGCTAAAAACATTTCACAAGCTCCAGATGGCTGCTTGTCTTTATAACTTGCTGTAGGGTATGGGCTTTGACTTTATATATTCTGATAATCTATCCTGTTTATTCAACTAATACACATCATTCCTTCCAGCCTGAAACAATGCCCTTTGAGAAACTGCAGCATATGGTTGGGATGGGAAATCTCAAGGTTAAGAAAATCTTCAATTGATGTCTCCAGTTTCTTTATTCCCTTAAGGCTAGAACCTGTCAGTCCTTAAAGGTTTTCCTCTTAATGTTTCACTGTGACAAGATTCTCATTCCAGAAATAGATTTTTGGGGTTGGGAAGAAACTCAGACCGTCCCCTAGTCTTTAGCCGTCTCTTCTAAAGCCCCATCCAGCATCTGGAATCAAGTTCTAAATCAAAATAAAATATGCATGGAGGAAAAAAAAAAAAGCATGAAAGGACCAAGTTGCCTGAAGTGCTCAGTTTGCATGGGAGAAAGGGGTGAAAGTGGAGGATTTAAGTCACCAAAGTGTCATTGAGTGAGATTACCAGGTTGATCGCTATGCAGGAAGGATGTGATGTAGGATAATTGCAATAACCTCTGAATCAGAATGGCATTATCACTGAAGGGTACCCCAGGGGTGCCAGGATGAAAAAAATAACTGTACAGAAAGGAGGATATTGATTTTTCGAAGGCTGGCATTTATATTTCATACCTTTCCCTCCTCTTTAGTTTAAAACTGCTCCACCAAATGTAAATATTTGGAAATTAGTTTTGTCTGCAGACACATTTTTCTAATTATAATAGCACATGACCCCATGGGTGCAAAGCAAGCAACACAGAACTGCTATCTCCATGGAAACTTGTCACACTGCTTGAAGCCTTACTGTTTCTCTGAGACATTCTCGTGCAACACACTGTATTTTGAAAGGGAGTAATTCCTCCTTCTTCTGTGTGACATACACACATTCATGCTATGTCTTTTCCTAGCTCATCCATGGGCCACCAGAAAGCCCTTTACAGCATTTAAGACTGACTTTCAGGAAGCATGTATGATCTTCTTAATTAATGCCTTCTGAGGACCTGCTGTCTTACTAGCAAATGCCAAAGTTGAAAAAGGGGTGACGTGTTGCTGTGTCTGACAAAACACAGGTCTAGGTATGGTCCCCATCAAACTAATGAGACCCAAGATACACATCCCCCTTGAAGACCTTACCCTGGCAGTTGGGAGAGTAACCTTGAGGCCCCATAGTAGAGCTGTCATGTATGACTTTCATTCTGTACTGAGGGGTCTCTGTTTGAGTTGGTCAGCCTTTTTTCCAATCAAAAAAATATGGTTTTGTCAAAATGGAAATGTATTGTTTGGAAGCATAGGCGCCGACTCCATGGGTGCTCCAGCCTTGGAGCACCCACAAGGAAAAATTAATGGGTGCTCTGCACCCACCAGCAGCCAAGCTCCACTTCTCCTCTGCCCCTCCTCCTCCTCCTCCTCCTCCCCACCAAGCGCGCCGTGTCCCTGCTGCTCTGCCTACCTCCCAGAGTTTCCCACCCGGCTGCTGCCAAACAGCTGTTTGCATGCTCCGGGGTGGGGTGGGGGGAGTGGAAATGTGGCGTGCTCAGGGGAGGAGGTGGGGCCGGGGCGGAGATTTGGGGAAGGAGTTGGAATAGGGGCAGGGACGGGGCGGAGTTGGGGTGTGGACTTTGGGGAAGGGATTGGAATGGGGGCGGGGAAGGGATGGGAAGAGGCGGGGCAAGGGTGGGGCCGCATGGAAGAGGTGGAGTGGGGGTGGGGCCAGGGGCAGAACGGGGGGTCGAGCACCCAGGGAAAAGAGGGGAAGTCGGCACCTATGTTTGGAAGGTTTCTTGGGTCTAGGATGGGGTGGAAGGAGAGAGATGCCGCAGCATAGCCAATGAGCCTGCTGGTAAGGGTGTTTACCTGAGACCTGGGAGACATAGGTTTGAGTCCCTGTCCAAATCAGATAGAGCAGGGACTTGAGCCTGGGTTTCCTGCATCCCAGATTCATGTCCTAAATATTGGTTAATCTAGGATGAGTTGATCTCTCTTTTCTTCCTTCCCCCTCCCTTTGGTCGGAGTCTGCCCTTTTTCCCCCAAAATTTTTTGAAATGTCTAGTTTCTGTTCCATATCTGAGTGGACACAAACTTTGAAGCCTCAAAATTTTTCACAAAAAAGAATTGTTTTCCAATCAGCCCTAGCCTATGAACCACGTAGGCTCTCAAAATAGGGCTGGAGTGCTGCATACCTCTTGTGGTGGCCCTCTGCACACACAGCAAATTTTCACTCCATCCGGAGTCCGGTTCCTATCTTGCTTTATCAGTTGTTTAAACACGTGACACTGTGCTGCTGCGCTGTGCAGAATTAAGCCCTAAGATTATGTACAGTTCAGATTTTCCCTAGGGTTTTAATTCTACTTTAAAGACATTCTGCCCATGAATCTAGTAAAGTTAAGAAACAACCCCAAATTTACAGCCCTGAAACATCACCTGGCTGGCTGTAGTGCATCAGCAACTTCTGCCTCAGTTTCCCTGACTGTTGTTTGGCTTACCCCAGTGTAGGAGTGTTGGGGCCCTCCAGCCTTTGCAGAGTCCTGCCCCTTCTAGGGCCACAGAGTCCTTTTACCAAAGTGTAGAAAAAATATAAACAATCAAACCTTCAGGTCAGCTGGCAGCCACCTCTGTGTAGGTGTTCCTCGGCTGCTCTATACTGACCTCCTGCATAACCACAGGCTTTTGAGCCTCAAGCAAACCCATAACCGAGGGGCTGGCACATCCTTTCCCTCACTCAGGGGTTCAGGTAGGCTACAGCTCCTCAGGGTTCCTGCCTCCAGTCAGGCTTTCAGCTCATCCCTGAAGTCGTTCGCCGGCTCTGCTTCTCAGCCTTCTTTCAGGCGGCTTCCCAGAGAGAGGGAATTCTCAACCTTCTCTCCTCTGGGTCTCGTCCTGCAACTGGGTTCACCCAGCTCTTTATGGCCACAAGCCCTGCTCTCCCTTTGCTAGGCTTTATTTCTAATAAGGTCAGGCCCCTATTAACCCTCTCATGGCATGTGTGGGGTAAACACCCCATCCCATGCAGCTATTCATGCAGAATTTGTGAAATATAAATATTTAACATTTTGTATGAAGGCTGCTGAAAATGTGTATGTACTAACTCTGTCCAAAGCTAATAGGTAGTCAGCTTTTCACTGTTTCTCTTTTCAAAACAACTTGCTCCAGAATATGTGCTAGTAATTCCTATCCAATTTTTGACACTTCTTTAGTTTGTTACAACAATCATAAAAAACACAACTTCAAGTATTATGTGCCAATCCAAATTCTTAGTAAGCTGCAAATATATATATTGATGGCTTGGTAACAGAAAACCACAGTAGGAGCATTCAATCTAGACTTCTTTCGGAAAAATGGAGTGGAGAAAATGAGGTATGTGCAAATATAGCCCTTTTTCTTCAGCGTTTTAATTTTTTTAAACCACTGTTTAGTTGGGCAGTATGTCAAAGGAATCTAAAAATAACGTGATTATGATTAGCTGGTGAACTGGGTATGTGAGAAATGGGCCATATAAATATTTTGCCACCAGCTAGGTATTTATGCAGCAGAATAAACTTGCTGAACCTCTGAAATGTCACATTGAGTACAGAGGAACTTTATGAGAGCTCCCAGGTGGTCACTGTTTCTGTTGGGGAAACTACTTCTGTAGTATCTATGTTTTCCAGCGTTTCTGCCTGGTTTCTAAAGATATAGTGAAAAGAGGAATTATTTATTTAAATGGAAACATAAAGGAAAAACAATAAATATGTGCGCCAGATCCTGCTTAACTATCTCAAAGGGTCATCTTGACCATGAAAAATCAGCAGGACTGCTTACTTGGAGTGAAATTCATCCTCTGTTGTAGAGGGCCTGCAGAAGGCATTCTGCATCATTTAAGTCCCATTTAAGCTGAAGTGCTGTGAAATCCTTGCTAGTTCTCCATGCAGGGTAAATTTAGTTATGAGAGGAAGTGAACGAGACTGCTCCTGTGACTAGGATGACCAAGATTTGACCAAATGACAACTACAGGGTTGGGAAATTGGTCTCTAACAAGAAATAAGAACATTGGCTTGGGAAAATGCAAAATCATGTCCTAAGAGTTAAAATAGGGGGGTCTTGCACCCCCATGGAGTGTCTATAATTGTCTGTGTCTAGTATTTTAGCTCAGATTTTCTACCTCCACTTTAAAATATAAAAAGCTTGTAAATGTGTAAACATCATCATTAATCCAGATAAAATATACGTTATTCAGGCCAATCTGTGGTCACCTCTTTCATGTGTGTTGTTGGGACTACTTGGTGAGTCAGCTGACCAGGATTTGGCTCTCTGTAATCGTATTTCTTTTGCTGTAAGGATGTTCATGCGTGAAAAGGTTGTGAGGAATATTGGCCTCAAACTTCCAAGATTGTGACCACTAACCTTGAAGTTGCTGAACTCCCATTGGAGTTAGTGGGGGGGGGGGAATCAGGCTGGGTGGTTCTCTGCAGGCTTAGACTCCAAATCTATGAGGATAATGCAGTAGCAAAATGACTTGCATGACTTCTGAAGTGGGCATACACTCTTGAATGACATGCTGTCATCATCAGAGAGGATCTGTGTGGGAAAATAACAGTATGATATTGAACTTTAATATCATAGTCACTGTGTATTAGGATTGTGCGCTTTGGTTCCACAGGAGCCCAAAAGTTAAAATCTTGATATTTAGGGAAGTCTTAATGGCAGGTATCTTGTAATTTGTTTTTAGCTCTTCTCATGAACTTTTTATTGCGTCAAAATGTCATCTGAAATAAAACAAGAAGTCCATATCTTGCATAATTTTGGAACCATGAATAAGAGTCTCTATAAAATGTAAGGTTTCAGAGTAACAGCCGTGTTAGTCTGTATTCGCAAAAAGAAAAGGAGTACTTGTGGCACCTTAGAGACTAACCAATTTATTTGAGCATGAGCTTTCGTGAGCTACAGCTCACTTCATCAGATGCATACCGTGGAAACTGCAGCAGACTTTATATACACACAGAGAATATGAAACAATACCTCCTCCCACCCCACTGTCCTGCTGGTAATAGCTTATCTAAAGTGATCATCAGGTTGGGCCATTTCCAGCACAAATCCAGGTTTTCTCACCCTCCACCCCCCCCACAAATTTACTCTCCTGCTGGTGATAGCCCATCCATTCATATTCTCTGTGTGTATATAAAGTCTGCTGCAGTTTCCACGGTATGCATCCGATGAAGTGAGCTTTAGCTCACGAAAGCTCATGCTCAAATAAATTGGTTAGTCTCTAAGCCTCTGTTTTCACTAACAAGGTCAGCTCCCAGACTGCTGCGCTGGGCATCACAAAATGGGGAAGAGATGGCCAGCCCTCTGTGGAGATAGAGGTGGTTAGGGACTATTTAGAAAAGCTGGACGTGCACAAGTCCATGGGGCTGGACGAGTTGCATCTGAGAGTGCTGAAGGAATTGGCGGCTGTGATTGCAGAGCCATTGGCCATTATCTTTGAAAACTCGTGGCGAACCGGGGAAGTCCCGGATGACTGGAAAAAGGCTAATGTAGTGCCAATCTTTAAAAAAGGGAAGGAGGAGGATCCTGGGAACTACAGGCCAGTCAGCCTCACCTCAGTCCCTGGAAAAATCATGGAGCAGGTCCTCAAAGAATCAATCCTGAAGCACTTGCATGAGAGGAAAGTGATCAGGAACAGCCAGCATGGATTCACCAAGGGAAGGTCTGACTAATCTAATCGCCTTTTATGATGAGATTACTGGTTCTGTGGATGAAGGGAAAGCAGTGGATGTATTGTTTCTTGACTTTAGCAAAGCTTTTGACACGGTCTCCCACAGTATTCTTGTCAGCAAGTTAAGGAAGTATGGGCTGGATGAATGCACTATAAGGTGGGTAGAAAGCTGGCTAGATTGTCGGGCTCAACGGGTAGTGATCAATGGCTCCATGTGTAGTTGGCAGCCGGTTTCAAGTGGAGTGCCCCAAGGGTCGGTCCTGGGGCCGGTTTTGTTCAATATCTTCATAAATGATCTGGAGGATGGTGTGGATTGCACTCTCAGCAAATTTGCGGATGATACTAAACTGGGAGGAGTGGTAGATACGCTGGAGGGGAGGGATAGGATACAGAAGGACCTAGACAAATTGGAGGATTGGGCCAAAAGAAATCTGATGAGGTTCAATAAGGATAAGTGCAGGGTCCTGCACTTAGGACGGAAGAACCCAATGCACAGCTACAGACTAGGGACCGAATGGCTAGGCAGCAGTTCTGCGGAAAAGGACCTAGGGGTGACAGTGGACGAGAAGCTGGATATGAGTCAGCAGTGTGCCCTTGTTGCCAAGAAGGCCAATGGCATTTTGGGATGTATAAGTAGGGGCATAGCGAGCAGATCGAGGGACGTGATCGTTCCCCTCTATTCGACATTGGTGAGGCCTCATCTGGAGTACTGTGTCCAGTTTTGGGCCCCACACTTCAAGAAGGATGTGGATAAATTGGAGAGAGTCCAGCGAAGGGCAACAAAAATGATTAGGGGTCTGGAACACATGAGTTATGAGGAGAGGCTGAGGGAGCTGGGATTGTTTAGCCTGCAGAAGAGAAGAATGAGGGGGGATTTGATAGCTGCTTTCAACTACCTGAAAGGGGGTTCCAAAGAGGATGGCTCTAGACTGTTCTCAATGGTAGCAGATGACAGAATGAGGAGTAATGGTCTCAAGTTGCAGTGGGGGAGGTTTAGATTGGATATTAGGAAAAACTTTTTCACTAAGAGGGTGGTGAAACACTGGAATGTGTTACCTAGGGAGGTGGTAGAATCTCCTTCCTTAGAGGTTTTTAAGGTCAGGCTTGACAAAGCCCTGGCTGGGATGATTTAACTGGGAATTGGTCCTGCTTCGAGCAGGGGGTTGGACTAGATGACCTTCTGGGGTCTCTTCCAACCCTGATATTCTATGATTCTAAGGTGCCACAAGTACTCCTTTTCTTTTTATAAAATGTAAACCCACACAGGCCTCATTCTGCAAAATGCTGCTTCCCCCCTGTGTTTCCCAGTGACTTTGGGATACTCAATGCAGCCCAAATACTTGCAATACAAATGTAAATCGTAATCCTCCTCTCACTTCCACCAGTTCTACTTTGAGTTAGTGCCACCGAAGTCAGACTTAAACTGGTGTATATGGAAGAAGAGACGAGTCCTTAAATTACAGGTCCTATGTTTCCTACTGTGCCAACTTGATTTGATATTCCTATAATCAGAATGCAAATGCTATGTGTACTTACCCGAATGGCTTATTTATAGTCCTCAATGCACTTCTTGTGCCTTCAGAAAAGAGAACCCATGAGCAAATTCTAAATGAGCATGCAATGCACTTGATTGACTTATGTGTTCAGTTTAATGCCTGGCACTTTCTCTTTCTCGCAGTTAGTATTCACTTCACAAATGAAAGATTTAAAATGTTTAAATTAAATGAAGCAGATTTTTTTTAAATTGATTGGGATTAAAAAGAAAATCTTTCTTACTAGAAGGTTTTGGCTCTTTTATATTAGTGGCTGTGCTATATATTGACATTTACTCTAATGAAGAGCCTGTGATGTTTCCTGAATGCTGCCCTACAAGCACCGTCCTGATAGTTTCCATTTATCCAGCGACACAAGGAGCCCACAGTCTCTACCTCTCCATGAAATTAACCAAGGACACAGAGGGGAACTTACTATTCTGAAATCAGAAGCCTTTTACGCCTGTAAAACCAAACACATTGCCCAGAGAAGTAGACCTTGGGATTGGAGATCAAGGAAGTCAGTGTTCATGCCACTTAAGTGAGACTTTTCTGAGTTAAGAGTGAAACATCAGATGGACACAGTTGTAAGCTGCATCTACGGTAGGGGTTAGAGCACATGAAGCAATGAGCCCTTTTCATTATCTGGGCTCACCTGGGTGAGAGGAACTGCTTTATTCACATAAATTAGCGTTCAAATTTTACCTTCCTTATTGTGGCAAACTCCACGACTCAGATTCTTAATTCGTCATTCTTCTTTAACGGACGTAAAAAGATAGACCACTCCTTTCACAGAAACCTCAATCTTTTTGCTCTGCTACTGTCAGTCCAGGATCACAGCCATTGATGAGGTTGTCAAAAGAAACAGCAGACACAGGAAAGCCACACTGAGTCTTTCTCTAGAAGAAACACTGGAGAAGAAGATAATGTCTGCCTACTGAAAGAGGAGAAGCTAATAAGGAAAGTAAAAGTTACTTTTATTTAGCCAGCATGGCAAGAGCCCTTACTCAGGTGAGTAAATTCCGTTGGCTCCAAAGTAGTCCAGTTTCCAGACTCTAAAACCATCATCATATTCCAGAATGTACTTGTATTAAGAATTCTCTGCATCTACGCTCTGGAGTACCTTTCGTCCAATATCTGTACAAGTATTAATTAAATTTCACTAACTCCCTGTGAGGTGGGTATTCTACCCAATTTACAGAAAATTAAACTGGGGCAAAGAGAAGTTTACAATCTCAACCCCACTCCCAACTTGTCACTGATTTTGGCTTTAAAAAACAAAACAATCAAGCCTCCCTCTCCCGAGACGCACACAACCTGTGACCACTTTTGAAAATGTTCACCTGGATTATTTTAGACAAGTCACTTAACATATGAGTAGCCAGATGAAGAATCAAATCTATGTATCTGGCCTCCCAGCCCTTGTGCTCATGGCACTTCCAATGAAGACTAAATTTTCTCTCTATGCTTTGAATTTTCTCCTTTGTCATGTTTAAGACTGAACACTCATTAGTTTAAACAACAACATTTTCTCAAATTATATTTTCTTGACCATTTTGTAATGGATTCCATAGTCCGTACCAATATATATATATATATATTTATTGGCCATTTAAAGCCCCTATGAGCTGTCAAATATTTAAAAACCACCAATAGTCCTCTCTGATTAAAAATAATCGATTGAATAGGAAATTAGTTTTATCCCTTCATGAGAAGTCATTTAAAAAAACCAAATAAACAATGCCAAAATGAAAAAATAACGTAAGCTACATAAACATTATTTGCATATATTTTCAGAATTAGTCATTGTTTTATTATGCTGCAGAAGACATAGTTCATAAAGTTTCTCTGAGTGGTGCTAAAGTTTCCATTTAGACTGCTGCTTCATAAATATTTGGATTAGGTCATTAGGAATGGAAATATTCGGAGATTTGAGTTTTACAAGTTTGACTGGACATCATGTTAACATTCCTGTTTTATTAAGAATGGGAAACAACAGCAGACACTTTAGCTGTATTCTCTCCCCCCCACTCCCCCAAAGTTTTTCATGGATGCCTATTTCTTTGCCAAGGACAAACTATGAGAAGAAATCTTTGTATGTTCAGTTCAATTCTTCACACAGGGTCAAAAATCTGCCACAGTTGGACCACTGTATTTATTCCATTCTAACTGAAACTTGGGCAGTACTCTACAACATGCGCATGGCTTGGTCCGTAAGAACAGCGCTACTGTACATGCAAGGTGATCTGTAATTTGAATTGAACCGAAAGAACACTGTATAAAAATGTGCAAAATTCCAGCCCCCCAGCATTTTGAAATAAATGACAGCTTCAAACGCAAGATCACATTTTAGATGGAGGATCAATCAAACTTTCTGTGCGCTTTAGAAAATGCACACTGTTGGTAGAAATAAAAGTAACACTGATTGTGTTATATTGTTAAAAGAGAACACTACCAACACATTTGGCATAATGTCCTGTTTGCATATGTTGATAATGCCAGTATGTCCTACGGCATATCCAGTATTGGAAAGAACATAGACAATGACTACATCAAATTGGTACAATACAAGAAACAGCAGGAACAGGTTCTGGAAATATTGGCAGAAATCCCTGGAGATGAGCCCGCTATCTATATAGTTGCTTCATGTACTGCGATAAAGTGTTGCAAGCTAGCTCTCAGTTCAGCAGAGCGATAGGAAAAGGTTGCTATTGTGCTGTATGTTGACTATAACATGGTTTTCCAGATGCTAAGGCTCTTTGCTTCTCAAATATACTGTCAGTACATTATACTGTTTGAATGAGTGTAGGCAAACTTCTTAAACAATCTCTAAAAAGGCAACAGTTCGCCATAGTCATCCCCCACAGATATTTCCCAGAGTTGAAAACCTGCTCCTTTTTGGGTCAAAAACTGTCAGGAGGAGTTGCCAGCACCTTGTCTTCTCTCCAGCTGACTTGGCAGTAGCCCCTGGTTGCCAGTTTTGCTGTGTAGCGGTTCTTGGGTTTTGGAGAAGGCCTGGTATGGTGATGAATGAAGAGAGCTGGATAACATAGTTTAATGCTGGAACCACAGAGATGATGCTAGAGAGTCCATCACATTAGTTGTTATTGGTGTTCAATGTTTATCTTCGGGTAGCACAAAAGGTCATAAACCGGTTGGGATCCTTTGTGCTCTACGAACTTATTAAGAACTTGTGTTTTGGTGTGTGGTCTTATTTCACTATATTGACATTAGCTGTGATGACCTTAGGAAACAAATGACTATTAGCACTGAAGAAAAATATTAATGCAAAAGTGTTTTTTTGTTTGTTTGGGGTTTTTTTTTTTTTTTTTTCCCCCATGGAAAAACTTGAGCCTGGATTTCCAGAATTCGACAGTTTTGTTTCAAATTCTACTTTGAATCTCCAATTATATGCACCGTAATTCCTGTAAAATTCCTTGATAAGACGCAATGAGGATTTGAGTGTGTTTGGGGTAGGAAAATACAGGCAGCTGGGGGGAGTTTAACCAGAGCTCGTGTATACCAGAGTATGGCAACAATCAGGCTGCTTGAATCAGAGTTGCTGGTTGAGAAAAGAAGAATGAGGAAGACCTGATAAATCTTCAAATATGTTAAAGGCTATTAAAGAGGATGGTGACCAATTGTTCTCCTGTCCACTGAAGGTAGGACATGAAGAAGTAGGCTTAATGTTTACCAAGGGAGATTTAGGTTAGATATTAGTAAAAACTTTCTAACTAGAAGGGTAGTTAAACTCTGGAATAGGCTTCCAACAGATGTTATGGAATCCCTGTCTTTAGACATTTTTAAGAACATATTAGACAAGCACCTGTCAGGGATCATCTTGGTGTACTTGGTCCTGCCTCAGTGCAGGGTCCCTTCCAGCCCTACATTTCTATGCAAACCATGAGTTGCTGCAGCTCGAGCTAAAACTATCTAGCTGGGGCTGTGAGGGACCCCTCTTCTGCAGCTAGAGCACAGAGAGGGACCTCAACAGCGGGTTACTCACGCGCCTAGGGGGCTCTCTGTATGCAGATCTTCTCACCTGGAAAGGAGGCCCAGGCACTTCTGTTGTACCACTTCTTCATCCCCATAGGCCTCTCCACAATTCTGGGAGGGGTGTTGTGGGGGGATGGTCTGGGGCAGGGCTATACACCTCATTTCTTCTCTAGCCCTGTGGAGTAATCAGTAGCACCACCTTACCGCTACTCAGATCTGACTGCTGCCATCAGACCACGTCTACATTTGAGCTGGGAGGTGTGATTTCCAGCTCACCTAGGTGTAACTGCGCTAGCTCTCCGACACAGCAGGGTGGCTGGGATAGTGTGGGCAGCGGCTCGGGCTAGCTGCCTGAGTACATAGCCAGAGGGTCCCGGCAGCCAGCTAGCCTGAGCTGCCACACGTGCTGCCCTGGCTGCACTGCTATTTTTTAGGCACTAGCTTGAACAGAGCTAGTGCAGGTACATCTACGTGAGTTGAGACTTACACCTCCCAGCTCAAATGTAGATGTAGCCTTAGTGCATCTTAGGGTTATATTGTTCCTTGCTGCACAGAGCACTTAGATTCTTGCCGTACCGAATACACAATAAATAACCGTCAAGATACAGCAAATGTATCCTTATACGGAGACGGTATTACATTGCTCTAAAAAGTGGAGCTTTCAAAGCTTACTGGTGATCTTCTGAGGAGCAAGTCTATTCTTTTGAAGTGTTTGAAAAAGGATAATTTGACAGTACCGGCCGGTGCTTGTTGCAGCCAATGCTGTGTATTTAAATACCATACCTACATACTTGTACTCTTCAGGTTATTACGGTGCGGTCCTCAGGAAATGGCATATGAGGAATTTTCTGTTCCTGCAGTATGAATTGTATGGTATCTGGTTATCCCTTAATCAATTAGTTTATCCCTAAAGTATACTTCTTTTCAAGCACAAACTAACATTCCAGTTATTTGAGAGACAAGGTGGGAGAGGTAATACCTTTTATTGGACCAACTTCTGTTGGTCCAATAAACCCACCTTGTCTCTCTGATATCCCAGGATTGACATAGCTACAAAACACTTCATATTCCAGTTATATGGCTAAATCAAGGCTCCCATTCCCAGAATGCTCTCCTGCCCCCCTGCCTCCCAGAAAATTCCATTTGATTGAATGCCTTTACAGAAAATCAATGGAAAGCAATTGTTGCCTTTTTGACCAACTTAAATCTAAATCAATGCTGAATATCATTAGGAATTTAATACCAATTAGTTCAGATTTTGTTAATCTCTCAAGGCAAAATCCTGTTTACCTTGTTTATGCAAGTGAATCCCATTGAATTCAGAGAGACGCCTCTTGTTAGCATGGTAAGCAGCTGTAGGATCTAGTTCTCTGTCTGCTTAATTTGTTAGCTACTATAGATCTTGTAAAGATCAAGAAGCCTATTTTGGCTACTAAACTCTGTGACTGGATAAGATTTCATTAGTAATTTCTGCAGTGTGTCTATATCCATGGTTCTCAGACTGGTGACCCCTTTTCCCACAGCAAGCCTCTGAGTGCGACCCCCTTATACATTAAAAACACTTTTTTATATATTTTTAACACCATTATAAATGCTGGAGTCAAAGCGGGGTTTGGGATGGAGGCTGACAGCTCCTGATCCCCGCAGTAATAACCTCACAACCCCCTAAGGGGTCCTGATCCCCAGTTTGAGAACCCCTGATCTATATAATATGTATATATTTAGCCAGGCTTTATTAGCAGTTCAGTTAGCTCTTCCATAATTTTATACCTCTTTTCAGCAAGCCTGAACTCTATAGCAACTTTGCTGAAAGTGACAGATGATTTATCCTTGCAGCTAGAAGCTGTTGAAATTGCTCATTAACTGATATTGATACCATAGCACTTTTTGAAATAACTGATCCAGACTTTCTTTTAGGTTATTAATTTTTTTTCTTGGTCTCTCAGTAGCCCAATCAAAATAGCTTCATCAATACTTTGGGGTCTCAGATGGGATTTTTGTAATAATTTGTCCCATTTTTCTTTATTTACTTGAACGTCTATTGTAATCAAAATAACTATTTCCCTGTTTTAGTCTGCTGGAGAAAATCTTTCAAAAAGCCCTAGTGACACTTTTCAGCATCTAGAACAGTTGGTTAAAATATCTTTTGTTTCTTGGATAACTTTTTAAATTCCTTCTTTCTTTTGGTTCCTAGGTTACTATAAAATACATCTGACAATCAGTGTACAGCAACTATGTAGGGCCCAGTCCCACATTATTTGCACATCCAAAATCAATATTTAAGACAATGCTATGTTGGGGTATGCAAGGAGCGCAGATTTGATCCTGAGGATAATTTTAGATGAATAGGCTTACACAACACAATTTCCTTACAACAGCACCTATCTCATCCCCTCTAAAAAGGAAAGAATAAAAGAAAACACAAATTGATACAAGCTTCCATTAGAAAGGCAAGACAAAGGAACGTTTCCATTGATTTAACAAGAGAATTTTCAAAATAATAAATGTGCAACTAATATTGTAATAAGCTGTTAGAATTAGGGCTTGTTGTATTGTTTGGCTGTATTAAAAAACCTGAAAAGATTAATTTCCTTTTTATATTTTTTGTGAAAATTTTGTTTTTATGAAACATTTCATTTTGAAACTTGTTTTTGGAGGAAAAAATTCCACTTTCTCTCTTTAAAAGCCCCCCCCCCCCCCCCAATCCATTGCTAAAAGTGACTGAGGAATAAAAAAGTGAAACAAAGGACATATTAAAACTCAATTTTCTCTCACTTTTCAACACATTTTCCACTTCGGAGTGAGAGAAAGCACACTGATTGTATTGTTCTCTCTCCCACTAGAAAAAGCATATTTAAAAGTGTTGCTTTGTGTTTTCTCACACTTTATGAAAGAAAGTTTTAAAACTGGGAGAGCATTACTTTTGCTCTTTGGTTTATTTTCCCTCTACATTTTTAAAATGCCCCCCCCTCCCACTTTTCTTGTGGAAGGGAGGGGCAAAAGGGGTAAAAAGAAAAATCTGAGAGAAGATAGGGATTTTCCCAAAATTTCTAAACAAAAAATTTCAAAAATAACAAACTTCATTTTTTCCCCCAAAAAGTTTTCTTTTTGATTATTTTTAAAAATAAAAACCTAAATTCCATCAATTCCTTCTGTTTTTTTGTTTTCTTTCAGGGAAACCCATATTTTTGATCCAATAAGTCACTGGTTCAAATGCTTTCTTGTAGTCACTTTGTTAAAGAAGTAGTTTGTGAATAAAATGGTGTGCGAGAAATAAGCTCTCATGTTCTGTGATATATTAATTCTAGGTATGGCAGTCTGAAGGAGTGATGTAATGTCCCTTTAAATAAAATCTTATCAGTAACACTTTAAACTACTTCAGGTAGAGACACTTCTCTAACTTTACCTTGCTGCCATAGAGCCCCTCGCTATCTTTTCCCAGTTATATTTCTTTAATTAGGGATATTTATCTGTATAAAGTTAATAGCCCTAAAACCCCAACTCCTTAACAAGTGGTAATAAAAATGTTGTGGATGAATGTACTCAATTTATAGCCTGGGAGTCTCTATGTTCACCTTGTAAAATTTATTTCACCCTTTTAAAAATGTTTTTTGGTTCTTGTTATTAAATAAGCCCTGAAACTATCACACCTCTGGATAAGTGCTGGCTGCAACTTGCAATGGCTTGCTTCAGACTACATACATTCCTCACTTGCGTTGGAATCTCAGCAGCTCTGCCAGGTTTTATATTCATTGAACTAGTGCTGAGTTAAACAAAACAAGTTCTAACATGGGAATTGGTTAATGAGCGAAAGCATCAAGCTGAGCTTTCTATTCATGTGGCCAACATCGGGTACATCGTTGGAGGGCCGGGGTACAGGGGAAGAGAGAGGGCATGGCCACATTCTACCTGAATCAGGGCAGTCCTTGACTACCAGATTGGCTGCATTGAGCATGTTGGCAACCAGAATAACTGTAAAGTAGCCCTCCAGTTTACCTGCCTCATAGCAGGGGAATCAGCCTGGCTCACAGCCAGTCTACTGTAATGGGGAGACATAAAAGTGGCATGGCCTTTATATGTCTGACTAGCAGTTGCACTGTGCACTTTTTAGTTGCAGTTGAAGAATCAGGATTCTAATTCTATCAGATAACAAGATCCTTTTGATAGTCAGACACTGTTCCTCTGTCATTAGGTCATAATGGCCAGAGACGAGCATTCAAAACCCTAATAAGGCTGACTAAATTGCTCATTACCATCCGATATTTGAAAAAGAGAAAGACCTGTGATTTTTATGCTATGAAATATTAAAATGCTCTGTAATCTAACCAATGAAATATTAAAACGGTTCTCGACTGCCCTGATGAATATTGTTTCCCGTTGCTATCTTCCTTAGTTATGCATTGTCCTTGTTTTCTTTTTTTCTTGGAATAAGCTGATAATAGATTATTTTCCTACTAAGGAAAATTGCTTGAATGAAATTACATTCCATTATTGACAGAACTGTGTGGTGGTGGGGGTAGGTTTTTTTTTTACAGTCTTTTTGGATTCAACCTTATAATTAAATATCTGTGACTTAGAATACTAGGCTTTCCCATCTATAGTTTCTTATATCTAAGATTTGCAAAGAGTTTTACAAACAGGATGTAAAGCAGGTGGTGTTCCCATCCTCCCTTGAACATTCTGTGCACACACATTATTCAGTCTGTTTACCCTCCTCCCAGAATTTGGCTTTACTGGTAACATAAGGACCCTCAGGGAGCTATGCCAACATCTCCCATTTAATTTCAGTGGGACGTTGGCACCCAGCTCTCTCAGGCTCTTTTGAAAATCTCACCCTTAAATAATAACAATGCAACAAATTTCAGATTAAACTTTCTAGCCAAGATGGGCGGCACCTAAAGCTTTCCCTAGAGAACCCCTTCTGTCCTAAATCTTACTTCCATCTGTCCCTGACATCTGAGAGACCTGAAGATCAGCTTGGTCACTGGTGTTTAAATGTGGATGTACGTGCCACAGTTTAGGCACCCAGGACTGAAATTTTACTTTCTGACTTGCTCTGTGACAATAGGTGAGTCTCTACTGCAGAGCCAAGACTAGAACACACATCTTTTTCTTCCCAGCCCTGTGTTTTACTTACTTGAGATTGCTACAATATTCTCCTTTCTGGAAAGTTGTTATAAAAAAGGTTTGGGTATTTTTTCCCCTAGTGGTGTCAAAATAGTGCTTAGAAGGTTTATCCAACAGACTGTGAACTGAGGGTATATTCACTGACCCGAACTTCTTTCCACTTAATGTCAATGATTGAAACAAGAGAGATCAAGCAAACATTTTTTTCCTGATCTCTGAAAAGCTGCCAAAACTGAAGAGAGATTCAAGTCATTTGGGAGAAAGGGAAAATTTTGTTTTTCTACCTCTTACAGCTTACTAGGTTTTGGATGGCACGCAGTTATTGCAATAAAAATACAAAATGATTCTGCATCAGATCCCTGTGAACCTGCCTTTCTTGGTATAATACCAACCATAAAGCATGTGTATACCTATCTGTGTATCTGGGATATTTACAAAAAAAAATAAAATAAAGGTAAACATACATATAAGATACATAGTCTTTTGGCGAAACCAGCTGTCTGCAACTTCTTTCTCTGATAACTGAAGATGGTCCTAACCTAAAATCCTGATCCAAACATCCCTAAATTTTGGGAAGTAAGAGATGCATTTTAAAATATGAATCTGAATTTTGTGGCTTGAGCGCATCCATGGTGGCAACCTGGTTGCTGAAATTTAAAAATGTAGATGGAAATATTCGGGTATGCCTACACTGCAATGGAAGCCCCGGGTTAGTAGAACTCAAGTTAGCAGACCATGGATTTGTGAATTTAGGGCTTGAACATCTATACACATTTGTAACCCCAGGTTGGGAATTGTTGAACTCTGGATCCCAACCTGGGGCTCCAGCATCTACACTGCATTATTTGGGCCCAAGTCCAGCCACCCATATCCCAAACTTCCTAGCATCCTCCCAAAATGTGGCTGCTCTAGCCCTTTGTTCATGATGCACTGTAGGAAAACCTGACAATCCACCTAACTTGATTGTCCAGAGGACAAAGAAAGTCAGCCTGTGGGATTATGGGATAGTCTTGGCCGACTCTAAGAGCGTGAGTCCAGTGGGGCTGCATCTATAGTGTAAAGCAATAGGGCTTGAGTCCTGGGTCTCAGACCCTCCACTCCCATGGCATCCTGGGAACCTGGGTCGGAGTCTCAGGTTAGTGCAATTTGTGAAAGGAGGGTGGTTAGGGTTGAGTCTGTGCCCTAATAATGGGCTTAAATTGCAGTGTAGACATACTTACGGCATGTCTACACTTACCTCCAGAGCGATCAATCCAGCGGGGGTCAATTTATTGTGTCTAGTGAAGACTCAATAAATCGACTGCCGAGCGCTCTCCCATCGACTCTGGTACTCCACCGGAGCAAGAAGCGTAGTTGGAGTCAACAGGGGAGCAGCAGCAGTCGACCTACCACAGTGAAAACACTGCAGTAAGTAGCTCTAAGTACGTCAACTTCTGCTACGCTGTTTTCCTACTGAAGTTGTGTAACTTAGACCGACTTTACTCACCCTCCCACCCCACCCCAGTGTAGACCAGGCCTTATTTGCATCCTTACTCCTAGAACTCTGGGGTAGAGGCCCATGCTCACTGATTAACAACTCTGCACAATCCATGTGGCACTGTTTGCAGAATTCTTCCTGTAAATCTGAATCAGAGAAAAAACCTTAAAGCAAAACCATTCCTCTTAAAGGGTCATTAAAGAACCCCAGCACTGTGTAATAGTTTTCATGCAGTGAAAGTAGGTAGTTGCTACTATTTAATTGACACTAATTACAGGTTAAAGAGCAAATGTACTTGCGCAATCCTGTAAGTAGTTGAGCATCTTCAGCACAGGTTGTCTGCAGTGGGACTTCACAGTGACTTTGCTGGTGCTTGTGGTCCCCCTAGCACTTATCAGGGTAAGATGGTAAATTACAAGAGGACTTCTATTGAGACTGAAAGGAGATTCAGTTTAACATCTTCACTGGTTGTTTATCTACTCTCGGTGCACTAGTGAATGTGGCCCAGAATATTTTCTTAACTGCATTACAACTAAAAATTTAAAACATAATAATAGAGTGAGCCTGATCTTGCAAACTTGACTCAATTATGGGTCTGATTCAGCAAACATTTCTTAGACGAACAACCTCATTGATATAATGTTATTTCATCATGTACGATCTTCAGCTGATGACAAATGAAATGATTAAGTATGTTATATTTTGGGGACAATTGCACAGAATGTGTAAATCCCTGTGATTCAGAATGACAGATTCAGCTAATAGGAGGTTTGTCCTGTACATTTAGTAGAAAAGAAATGTTTCTTTTGTGACTTTTAAAAAAATATCATCAGAAAAACTTTCACAGAGAGCTCCAGACATGCACTTTGACAAGTTATTTATAGAAGGTGACTGAGTGTGAATACTAATAGGACAAAATGTTACACTAACACACTCAGATATAATGTGACATTGTATCCTTTATAAAAGGATCTTAAAGGGGTTTATAATCTGGATAAAAAATATATCCTGGAACAAAATTTGGCACAAAGAATAAAAACCCAGGAGTAATTTTGTTAATCATCCAACCAAATCTGGCATAATTTTTTTTGTCTGTAGGATTCTCTCCTCTCATTGGAACCCCTCTGAATTTCAGGGGAAGGACCTTTTGAGTTTGAGTCTGGGAACGAGAACCCACCCTAGTGGGTTTGGTACACGGTCAGATCTCAAACTGGAATGGACCTGCATAAGAGGTTAGAGAAGGCTGGAAGAGGCATAACTTTTGGTTTGGTTTCATAGGAGCCTGACAGACAAATGGCAGAAAACTTACAAATTAAAACACTATTTTCGTCAGCTCACCAGGGAGCTCAGCAGGCTGCAACTCTAAAATTAACATTCAGAAAGCAATGCTGGAAATAATGCTAATAGGCTGATCGAAATCCTTTTGATTTCATAGATTTAAAGGTAAATCTAAGATTCTATCCTTAAATTGCCCTATCGGGCTTACGTGTTGCAGCAGCACATTCTCTGCCTAACACGATGTAGAGTTCTCCAGAAGCTACTTAGGAACAATAGGGGTTCTTGTGAACGATCAAAAAGCCACTGTATAAATCCATGGTACACCCACACCTTGAATACGGTTTCCAGTTCTGGTTGCCCCACCTCAAAAAGGATATAGCGGAACTGGAAAAGGTTCAGAGAATGGCAACAAAGAGATCAAGGCTATGGAATGGCTTCCATATAAGGTGAGACTAAAAAGATTAGGGCTGTTCATCTTAGAAAAGAGATGACTCGGGATATGATAGAGGTGCATGAAATCAGGAATGGTGTGGGGAAAAAAGTGAATAGAGAAGTGCTGTTTACTCCTTCCCACAATACAAAATCCAGGGGTCATCAAATGACATTAATATGCAGGAAGTTTAATACAAACAAGAGGAAGTACTTTTCAAACCATGCACAGTTAACCTATGGAACTCCTTGCCATGGGATGTTGTGATGGCCAGAAGTATAACTGAGTTCAAAAAAGTACTACATAGGTCCATCAATGACTTTTAGCCAAGGTGGTCAGGGATTCAACCTCATGCGACACTAAGCCTCCAACTGTCAAAAGCCAGGAGGGGAATATGGTTATATCACTCTAACTGCCCTGTTCCGTATATACTCCCAGAAGCTCTGATACTGGTCACATTATCCTTGAAGACAGGATACTGGGCTAGACTGACTATTGGTCTGACCCACTATGACAGTTTTTATGTTCTTATGACTAAGAATAAAAGTCCTAACACTGAATTTCCTTGCTCTGTGGGTTTGTCAGACCTTTTATTGTTCCTTTAAATATATTAGCACACACACAAAACTATGTTAAGGGACAGGATGAATGCTGTTATGAAATTGGCTACATTCATCATAAAATGCCTTACTGAAGTCTGTAAAGGTATTAGTTGTTATTTGGTGCAAGAAACATTTTTCATTTAGCATGGACAGAGCACATTGCCAAAAAGAAATCATTTGAAAAGAGGGGACTATGTTAGAAATCTGATAAAATGCCTCTTTAAATTGAAACTGAGGAAGTTATTGAATAAACACCTATCAATTATTTATATCTTGTATGATCAGTGTGTAACTTCTGTAAACTGTGTGGAAAAAATAATGGACCAGATTCTCTCAATCTCTCTTGGGCAGCAGGTTAAAACAAATAAAAGGAAGTTCTTCACACAGTGCACAGTCAACCTGTGGAACTCCTTGCCTGAGGAGGTTGTGAATGCTAGGACTATAACAGGGTTTAAAAGAGAACTAGATAAATTCATGGAGGTTAAGTCCATTAATGGCTATTAGCCAGGATGGGTAAGGAATGGTGTCCCTAGCCTCTGTTTATCAGAGGGTGGAGATGGATGGCAGGAGAGAGATCACTTGAACATTACTTGTTCGGTTCACTCCCTCTGGGGCACCTGGCATTGGCCACTGTCAGCAGATAGGATACTGGGCTGGGTAGACCTTTGGTCTGACACAGTATGGCCATTCTTATGTTCTTATGTTATGTTCTTCCCTGCCCCCTTTCCCCTCCCCTTCCTTCTGGCTCCTTTGTTCCAGTCAGATCCCACTACAAAGGAGCTAGAATCTGCTTCTAATGTCCAGTCGAGAATTTGTCCAGCATAGGGGTCTCTCAGAGAGAATAAAGCCAACATGTATTAGAGACCTAGGCTAGGATATATCATGAGTATAATAGGTAGATTTTTGGAGGGGTTGGAATATTAGTGAATAAACTATGCTTATTCCTATTTATCATCTTTAAAATTTGATTGAATGTTTTGCGCAATAATGACTGAAATAAATTACTTGTAACAAAACACACTTAAAAGCATTATTTATGACAAACCCTGTGAGCATCCTGGATATAACTTAGATGATTATCCTTAGAATAGTTTACGAAGGGGAAGACTTTCAAAGGTGCAGAGGTCCCAACCTTCACTGAAATTCTAGTATCATAAAAGAATAATAGACTTTCAACATAAGTTGGGCCATTTGTGCCTTTGAAAGTCTTCTCCTAAAATTATAAACTAGCACATTAAGTATAGTACTTATTTATTCATTAACATTTGAAAAAAACAAATCACCTACACATTTCTAGGGATAAGCAAACTAGTTGGGATAAGTATTAGAACTGATCTTACTCTTCAATATGAGATATGGGAGTCTGGAAAGCTGGATGCCATTCTCACCTCTGCTGAAGACTTTCTCTATGACCTTAGGCTAAGTTGTGGAGTATCTCAGTTTCTGCCATCTGTAAGATGAAGATAATATATACCTTTATAGAGTATTAGTTTATTAAAGATAAAAAGTGCAGCAGAAGTGGTGGTCTAATATTATTAATTCACTCTGAATTTGGAGCAAACTTTTTCATGAAGTTTCAGAAAGTTTTGCTCAGCTATTTTTTTATTATTTAATTTTCCAACACTTCTGGCTGAAGTGTATATACAGAAGTACTGAATATACAGAGGAAATCAGTTCTGATATTTCCAGCCAGACTGGCAATAAGAAAAAATAGGATGAATCTATTGATTATGGCTTTGCCCTGCTGCTGTAGTTGAAGTCCCTAGTGGATTCATATTGTAAAAGAAAACCTTTTCTCATGAGATTGCTAGTCCAATTTTGCAAATTGAAGAGATTCAGATAGGTCTGTTTTTTCTTGTCTTTAAAGCTAACATTTGAAACAATGTGGGTCAGACTCTGTTGATGCTGTTTCTTATTGTTTGTATTGTGGTAGTGTCTAAAAGACCCTAGCCAGGGTTGTACTAGGTGCTGTAGAGAAATTGAATACAGCGCTCTGTGGAGTGCTCACAATCGCAAAGACAAGACAGACGGACACACTGTCTTTTACTTTGACTTGTGTTCTCTCTGTGCAGTACGATAGAACCCAGTCAAATCTGCGGGGGTTTTTGGTGGTACTGTAACACAAATAAATAATAGGTCAAATTCTCCAAACACTCCTATGACTCATAAATCTGGCCTGCATAGTAAACTGTCCTTGGTGGAAAGCAGGTAAGGTCGAGCAAGCTGGAGGCAATAATATGCTATCTTGTTTCTGGAGCACCAGAAGGCAGTTTAAAAAGGGAGTCTCTGGATGTTTACGCATTTAAGAGACAAGATACCAACATTATCCATGAGTATAGCTAATATTCATACTTCTCTTCATGGCACCATTATCCATAATCACCTGCTATTTCTCTGGTATTCTCCTCCCTGTGTCCATTGCCACCATCACTTTTCATTTTCTAGCTATGCTCTTACTTTATCTGACAAAGCAAATATAGTTGCGTAAGAAAGCAGAACCAACTTACTCCTTCATCCAATGCCTTGCATATGTTTGCAAATACAATTATTTCGCCACTGTTTGTTGCTCAGCTTGGGAGCCACATAACAGCACTGAGCTATCAGAATATTTTCTCTTTGAAGGACAATGCTGTTGTTAAAAACCCCTGGCTGAAGGACAGTTTTGTTAATCATTGTGCCAGCGGGTCCCAAATACAGTTGGCTGAATACCCCAGTAATGCTTTAATACTCTATGATCTGTCCAGCTATCTTTTTACAGCAGACTTTACTTTCTAATATGGAGGATGATTGCTCTTCTGACAGCCTAATTACTGCACAAGTGACTTCTTGACTTGCAGGCTAGAGATCCTTCAGGGAAATACCTGAAAATGCCAGAAAACAGCCAGTGTGACTCTGTCTCCTGTCATTCGCCCCGTGCTGCTTTTTTCCATGTCCTGACAAACTGGTGCGGTAAGGAAACCCATACAACAGGTAGCTTCTCTCTAGCTAAGTAAATTTTAAGGTGGTTGTGCAGTGAAATGAAAGCCTCTTTTATGTTGCCAAATGTATTTATTTCCTCTAGTAAAATATTACAGACCTTCTAGAAATACTGTGTTCAACCGGTGACCAAAGGTTAATTCACTTGTAGTAACAGGTCATTTTTTCTTTTTTTTATTGTTTACACTTGTGCACTGTTGACTTATTTTCTACCAGTTAAATGTCAGGTTACCCTCCAGTGGCTCCTTTGATGAGGAAATATGGAGCCTGAGTAGGAATCAGGAGTGTAGGGGTCTGCAGAGCCAGGCATATCATTAGAAGTGTGTTGATTGTCAGTGTTTCACTGCCCCACTGAGCTGGCTCTTCTTTGGCTTTCAAAGGACTGGTATTCTATGTAGTTAGAACTCATGGTATCAAACAAAAGCCGCTTTCTATAGCATGCAGACTGAAAAACACGGTATAGTTTATCTAAATGTTTCATGACTCAGTTCTGTTCATCTGCTACAAAAAAGCTGGTAAAACTGGCTAGACTTAAAGCTTGAGAGGTTTTTCTTATGACAATAAGGACTGAATGGCATGGGGTGTAGCTGATGGCAGATGTGGTGGTGGTAGTTTATATCTGTTGAGCACCAGCAATGAGCTGGGTTTTGTGCCAATCGGGCCAACATTTTCAAGGCCTAGTAACTTTGGGTTCTCAATGTTTGGGGTGACCAACTTGAGACATCTCGAAGGGTTCTAATTTGCAGGGGGCTGAGTTCCCAGCATTTTCTAAAAATCCCAAGTCTTTTTAAGGTGTCCCAAGTTGAGTACCTCAAAAACGGAGGAAAGCAGCCAAGATAACTAGTTGTTTCTGAAAGGTCACAGCCCCAAGGAGCTGAAAATTGAAGGCCCAGGTATAGATACCATATAGAATAGAAAGAGCTGCAGCATACTGTAGGGGTGGGTGTTTAAGGAAATGCTGTACTTGGTGGTTCACTTTTGAAAGGCCTCATGGATGAAAGGAACTTGAAATAAGAGTAGGTGGCCAGTTGGCCTACAAAGGCAGAAAGCTTGTTCTAAGGTAAGGTAAGACTAGGTAAGAACCCAGCTTCCACATCCTGCATAGCCTTTTCCACCCAGCCCTCTGTGATGTTAGGCCTAATTCTCCTCTTACTCACACAAGTGGAATGCCATTATCGGAGGCATTACTCCTATTTTATGCTGTGTAAGTGAGAGCAGAATCAGACCTGTGTTGTTGTCCTAGTCTTCCTGCTCCTGAGTCTCTTGATCTTCCTTCCAAGCAGATGAAGTCTTTCAGTCACTTGTCTTTAAGTGGGCTACCTGACCTGCTCCAACAGATGGAGTTAAACAGATGGTCACACTGGACACCAACCTCCACTCTCTGTATTGATCTCGTATTTTTGTTTAGGAAGAGAATTGTGTCAGCTGATGTATGTGAGGTAAAAAGTAACTACAGGTATTTGAGGTTGATGATCCGTATCTGAGATTATAAATTCTTTGGGGGTAGGGACTATGTTTTTGTTCTGTGGGTCTATGCTTGGGGCTCTTAGGTTCGACCACAACACAAATAATTAATCATCACAGTAGGTGAGTCAACAGTGAAGCTCATCTCAAAACATTAAGCAAAATTGTACTTCTTCATGAAATCCCTTTATAAATAGCTTTTTCCTTCCCCACTGTTCTCCCTAAACATCTAAATATACAGATTTGCAGTAGGACTAAAAACTAATGTTATTGGCTGTCATGAGCGATTGTGCAACAGATCCCTTGGTTAGGTTCCAAGCAGTGTTGGTTATACATGGTGACTTGTGGTGTCATTCTACCTCCTGGAAAAATAAATAAATCAGTGAAAACATCAGGCACTGAGATTCAGGAGATTTGAGTATAATTCCCAGCTCTGCTACAGACTTCCTGTGTGACCATAGCAAGTCATTTAATTTCTCTTAAATTCTCAGTTTCCCAACTATAAAATGGGAGTAAAAGATACTTCCTTAGATATGAAAGACAATCTGGAGTGTAAGCTCTTCATGGCAAGGATTGTCTCTCACTATATGTCTGTACAGCACCTAACTAATTAGGCACCTCAATTCTCTTTGGGCCTTTAGTTACTACTATGATACAAATAGGCTAGGATTTTCAAATGAGCTTATGGGATTTAGGTTCCCAATTCCACTTTAAGTTCAATGGACTTTGGCCATCTAGCTCCCTGAGCCTTTAAAACTCCTAGCCATAATTGATAACTTCATCATCCCCCTTTTAATAAGGGCAGAATGTAGCACAGAGCAGCTGTGATTTGAACAGGGACGCCCAATGAGTCAGACAAAGAATCCAGGAGTTGACACCTTCCAATTCAGTCCACTAGACCAGGGGTTCTCAAACTGGGGGGTCGGGACTCCTTAGGGGGTCACGAAGTTAATGGGGGGTCGCAAGCTGTCAGCCTCCACCCCAAACCCCGCTTTGCCTTCAGCATTTATAATGATGTTTAAATATATAAAAAAGTGTTTTAATGTATAAGGAGGGTCGCACTCAGAGGCTTGGTATGTGAAAGGGGTCACCAGTACAAAAGTCTGAGAACCCCTGCACTAGACCACACTGAGTCCCCTGCTATGTGCTGCAATACCAAGGCACAGCAGGGTGAGTTGAGGACAGAACGTCAACCTGGATTTTTTTCAACTTCAGCTCTCTCTCTCTCTTTTGCTTTTATGAGTTTAAGTTGTGCTCACAACTCTAACCTAGCTCTTGTGATTTAATTTGAACTTCATCTGACTTAATCGCAGATGATACTAACTGGATGTAGCAGATGAAGACCACATGTGCTCCCTGACCCAGCCTCTCAGATTGGAAAATAATTATATTTCTACTCTGTTGCAGACTAATAACATTTATTTGCTTGCCAGAAACATCATACTTCAATGTACATTATAAAGGAGACAGACAAAAACGTTAAGGTCTTTTGATTTATGAAGCCAACACAATGTGAAATATTTTTTCAACACAGCAAGCCTTTGCCATGTATAGCCTCACCCTTGCTCATCTCTATCAATAGAAACAGTTGTGTGTACGAGAGAGGTCGTGCCAGCTTAACAAATGAGGCTGCAGTGTTTCTAATTGACAGATATGGGACATTTATTTCAATTCAGGAAGGAGGAGAAAAAAATATAAAGATTCATAAAACTACTTGAAAACTCTGCTTTGTTGCCCTTAATAAAAGATGTAAACTGCTTACCAAGTTGATATTGCCCTACCACTTTGCTAGGTTCACTGAATACTAAAGCAAAATACAGCACCATCTGCTAGAAGCAGGCAATGTCATTACAAGCATCCCTACAGCAGAGTCCTTGCACTGCGGCAATTCTAATTATCTCTTCATTTCTTCTTCCTTAGTGACATTGCGCATACAACTTTATTTTCTACATTACTGAGGCATATAATAATCTACAAAAACTGCATGGGTCCAGTGGATAGGGCATGGCAGACCTCAATTCTGTGCTCAGCACTGCTATGGACATGCTGTGTAATTTTGGGCAAGTCATTTAATTTTATTGTACTTCCTAGTTTCCCTATCTGTACAATCAGGATAATGCTCATTCACCTTTGTATAGGCCCTGGTACTGCACTACTGAAGTCAATGGGAGCTTTGCCATTGAGTTTGATGAGCATGGGATCAAGCCCATAGTACTTTGAGATCCTCATATGAGGCCTGATCCAAAGTATATTGAATTCAATAGGAATCTTTCCATTGACTTCAGTGGGTTTGGCTCAGACTCTTGAAGAATACTATTGTTGTTGTTAATGATCTTACACATATAAAGGGGTCAAAATATTGGATTTTAAAATTGTGGGATTTTTATATATAGAAAAAACTTTGTAAAGGTCATCTTTTGAGGTGTTATAATTTTTAGAAGAGATAGCGCCAATCAATTACATGTAATAGTTCTAATAAAAATGTTTAAAACTCTATGAAACGTGGCATTGTGATATAAAATTTCTATGAGAATTCATTTGGTATTATTTACATATTTTAAGCCTTATGTGACAATCCCTAGTAAAACCTTTAAATCCCCCACAATATCTTGTATTCTCTCTGTGCGTGTGGGAATAAATATAATATTTGAAAAGAACATTGTTAAGGTTGCGAAATCAAACACTCACAAGTTTGGAAATGCCAACCTTATGTTGGTCCCCTTGTGCATATACATTATGATTATGGTCTTTAATTATACAGACATGTGCTTTCCTGCCCCTTCCCTTCCTCCCCTCCCTCCCCACCCCACACTCACAAGACCCCTGCCTCATTCAGTGCAGGAGCTGGATAGTGCTCAGTTAATTGGCAGCTGGTTTTTTTTTTTGGTTCATGGTGTGGTGGTAGGCCTCAGTTTCAATAAATTCAAGGCCCAGGAGGCCAATAACAAAGAAGACATATAAAAGTGGAATATGTGGGGCCAGAAGAAATGGGACACTCTAACAATGAAGAAAGGCACTGAGAAAAAGAAAAGTCAGAAGACAATGAGGGAGAGAACAGTCAAGAAAAAGACTGAAAAAGGGAGAGGTTGGAAAGAGAAGTTATCCAGGAGGAAGAAACACAGAGAAACTTGCATAGGATTCTGGATATCATGACTAGGGCCTTACCAAATTCGCAGGACCATTTTGGTCAATTTCTTGGCCAGCTTTTTTTTTTTTAAATTCGTCAATTTCATGTTTTCAGATATTTACATCTGAAATTTCATGGTGGTGTAATCATGGGGGTCCCAACCCGAAAGTGGGTCATGTGGGGGAGGGTCTCAAGGCTATTGTAGGGGGCTTATGGGATTGTCACCCTTTACCTCTTCCCTGCTGCTGGCAGGGGTCCTGCCTTCACCGCTGGACAGCCAGAGAGTAAGGCTGCTGGCTGGGCGCTCAGCACTAAAGGCTCAGCAGCAGCACAGAAGTGAGGGTTACATGGTATGTGCAGAGGGGGGTGTGGGGTGTTACCATAGGTCTAGTTTTCCTGGAAGTCTCCTGCCTGAGTTGGGGGGCTGGAGCCACAGCCTTCCCACGTGGGGGCGGTGACAACAGCTGGAAGCATGGAGTTTCCTGCAGCAGGGGAGGTTCCCGGCAGAGGGTCTGACCCACCCTGGGAGTATAGGAGCCAGTTTTTCCTGGCGTTGGTGGGTGCTCACCCCTGGCCCTGCCCCGACTCCACCCCGGCCTCGCCCCCATTCCAACCCCTTCCCCAAAGTCCCCGTCCCAACTCCAACTGCACCCCCTCCCTGCCCCATTGGACTCCTTCCCCAAATCCCCGCCCTGGCCCTGCCTCTCCCCAGAGCATGCCACTTTCCCCCTCCTCCCCACTCCCTCCCAGCACTTACCGCTGTAAAACTACTGTTTCGCGGCGGCAAGCACTGGGAGCTCGGGGGAGAAGTGGGGCTGCAGCACACTCAGGGGAGGAGGTGGAGGTGAGCTGGGGCGGGGGGAGGGGGGTGGAGAGCTGACGGTGGGTGCAGAGCACCCACCAATTTTTCCTCATGGGTGCTCCAGCCCCGGAGCATCCACAGAGTCGGCGCCTATGCCTGGGAGTGGCCCCTGCAGGGGAAGAGGAAGTCTGGTCCCTCCCCATCCCTGGCTAGAATTAGCAGTTGGAGCCCTGCGCAGAGTAGGAGCCCCTGGCCTGGCACCAGATTTCACGGGGGAGATCAGATTTCATGGTCTGTGATGCAGATGCTGGCTTCCTCCTTTCCTTGGGGGTGCTCAACCCTCACTCAGCCCCAGGCTTTGACCCCCACTCCACCCCTTCCCGCAAGGTCCCACCTCTTCCCACTCCATTCCACCTCCTCCCCTGAGTGCGCCCTCTCCCCAGCACCTCCTGCACGCTGTGGAACAGCTGATTGCAGTGGGTGGGAGGTGCTGGGAGGGAGGGAGGCAGCTGGCTGCCAGTGGGTGCTAAGCACCAGCTAATTTTTTTTTGTGGGTGCTCCAGTGCCTATGGGCCGTGATCCGTTTTTCATGGCCATGAATTTGGTAGGGCCCTGATCATAAGTGCAATATTTGAGCATAGTGCTGTTTGGGAACTCTCTGACAAAACATTTTTTTTTCACTGAAAAATCCTGATTTGTCAAAGCCAAAACTGTGCAAGTTTTGAGTTTGCTGACACATCCATCTTGAAAAATTTTTGGTAAAAGTTTTGAGATTGTTGAACCAGAAAGTTTGTTTTTCTAGCCAAAGTAACTTGGTTTTGAAATTTTAGTAAACTTACCTTAAAGATTTTTTTTAATAAAAAAAAAGGAAAAGGTTGCAATTTAAACAAAATGTTTTGAAATAGCGTAATAGAATGCTTTTACACAAACCAAAACATTTTCAGTTTCTGAAAATTTTCAAGATTTCAACTTTTTTTTTTCTGACTTGGAATCTTTTTTTTTTTTTTAAATGTCAAAGTCCCATGTGATGAGAAAATCTGTTTCCCACCCAGCCTTATTTGAGAATCTCCATAAATTACTTTGCTTCTGTTTCCTCTCTACAGGAATTGGAGAGGAGTGCTAACTACCAGTGTTAAAATAATTAAAGATAGATGACTTGATCTGCACTAATCAGTGCCGGATTACAGAATTTTGGGGCCCTGTGCACTATGGGATTTAGGGTAAGAGGGGGCACCTTCATTCATATTTGGCCCTGCCGTGGCCATCTCCCCTCCTGTCATGACAGAGGGGCAGCTGAGCCAAACCTGAGTGGCATTGTGACCCCGTGCACTAGGTTACAATGCCACTCACTCAAATCTGGTGGTCGGGGGAGTCCGCTGAGAGGGAGGCCCTGTGCAGGAGCACTGAATACACGTTGGTTAATCTGGGCCTGGCACTCACAGTAACTATATTTGGAAACTGTAAGACATATCTTCTGCTTGTGTAAACTGAAGTTAATGGAGATATGCCAAATTTCACCAAGTGTTGATCTGGCCCTGTGTGTGTGTGTAGGCACGCACATGTGCAACAGCACTGAAAGTGGAGAAAACTGTATCTATATCTAGGAAAATCTTATGGGGTCTGGTCTGTAGGTTCACCAATGGTATCAACTAAAATGTATTCTACTGTATCAGGTGTAGGAACCTTCCAAATCACCTGAATTCACTCTCTCCCTATGGGTATTTGCTAATGGTTATCTCTCCTTCTTGTTAGAGCTATCCAACATTCTGTCATCAAATCACTTTTCACTTTACCTATCTTTACATGTTGTATTTAATGTAAGCAATCAAAGGAGACACACCAATAGCCCATACAGAATGGACTAGTATCACTAGACAATGAGTTAAAGTTAGGATGTATAAACTGATCCATAAACACATTATTAGATCCCTCACTTGACATAAAATTAACTGCATAAACTGGCCAACTATCAAATGACAAACTTTTCTGGCTGGAAGGAAATAATTTCCTTATCTAGAAGAACTAGCTAAGATTCTGACTCCAAATCACAAACTCTAGGTCATAGAGTGGGCATTTCAATTGTATCCGAATTTAATGTGTTCCATTCCAAATGGAACTATATGTATCCGTGAAAATTATATAACCCGATATGTTGATGTGAAACTAGTTTTTTCAGTTTTTGGACACCAAAAGCTGGAGCTCATTTAATTTTAGGTTACCCGTGTGTGTTTGTGTGACACCATGCATGATCTTATTATTACATTTTCTTTAGTGAATCATTAATGCTGAATTTGCAACAGTTAATGTAAAAGGATTTTTTTTCTTTTGTCTTATAAATACAATTCCCAGGCATTAAAATTTTGTGAAGATCAGTTGAGGTTGGACAGACATAGGACTGCTGATAATATTCTCATAAGAGTATTGGGCAAAAAACCCCAAACACTTAGAAGCCAGCAAGTTCTAAATTAAGGCTAAAGTTATGAAAATACTAACATTTGAAAATCTGGAAATTCATGCTTTGGCTTGGAGCATGAGCTTGGCTCAGCTGTTGGGAAATGTTTCCCAAAGAATCATGCTTTTGTCTCTTGAATGCACAATTGTTGACATTTAAAGGCAATGCCCTTGTTTAGCAATCCTCTGTCATGTGACTGAGATAAACCAGGGCTTTTTAAAGATATTGAATTCTCCCTAAACATTGTTACTTCCTGAAAAGGAAATGTGTTAATTTTGATTTTATATGCCTTCCACTACCTTTGTGGTTTTAAACTTGATTGTTGCTGATTTCTTCTTGTTTCAGTGCTGTTCTGTAGAGTGTACTAGAGTAAATAAAGTGCATGTGCTCTGACCTAGAGAACCTCAAAATGGTTATGCACCTTGGAGGCTTCCAAAGTGCCATCACCATTATATCTATAGAAGTTGAACCTTGCCCTTTTTTTTCTTTAAATAACCCTGTAATGTTTTTAGCATTTGAAGCTGCTTAAATTATGTTCTTAAAAGAAAAAAGACTGGCGGTCAGATTCTTGGTGCCTCATAATTCCCCTTTATGCCATAATTCCATTTTTCCGAATGTTCAGTGGAAATTGGTTCCATATTCAAATAATGCGAGAGAGCCCCCTCAAGAGTAGAAATATTCAGTTCAAATTCATTGAGAGCAAAGGGCTTGGTTGCTTAAAAGTTGCTTTTATCTTGGAGCACCACTACCTATTGTGCAGAAGAACAAGACACTTAAGGCTGGATCCAAAACCCATTGAGTTTCCTATTCTATTTCTTGTCTGTACAGGTTCATATACCACGTTCATCGCCGCAGTAGGTGAGTGCCTTCCAGTTACTGCATTAAGCGATATGACTAACATCTGTCACATGTGGTTTCTTTTCTCATCCTCTCCCCAGAGGGAGAATTGTATGTGCAGTGGAGTGTTTAGTTTTGATAGCATTTTATTAAATTATTTTAGGTACATGTTGCTATGAGTTTGTATTAGCAAAGGCAAGGCTGAAGAAGTGTGCTTTGCACTTGGAGCAGAAGGCTTGTGTGATGGTCCTTAGCTCCCGTGGGAGTTTATTTCACTGTCTCAGACCACTATCTCCTGCACAGATGAGCTTCATCCTTATTGTAGAGTTCCATTGTTCTAGAGGAGCGGAGCTGTTGACCACAGTATTTATTCCTGGAGCTTTATGTGATCCTTTAAATATCATGTGTAGGCCGTTGAGCATCTTGACAATAAGAACTGAGACTTTGAACTTGACACTATATTCTATAGGTGCCGACTTCGTGGGTGCTCCGGGCCTAGAGCACCCATGGGAAAAAATTGGTGGGTGCTCTGCACCCACCAGCAGCTCCCCACCCCCGCCGCCCCAGCTCACTTAGTTCATCCAGCTCACTTCTGCTCCACCTCTATCTGCTCCCCGGAGCACACTGCGTCCCCACTTCTCCCCTTTGCTCCCAGTGCTTGCTGCCGAGAAACAGCTGTTTCGCGGGGCAAGCACTGGGAGCAAGGGGGAGAAGTGGGGACGCGGTGTGCTCCGGGAAGAGGCGAGGCCGGGGTGGGGATTTGGGGAAGGAGTCCAATAGGGGCGGAGTTGGGGTGGGGACTTTGGGGAAGGGGTTGGAATGGGGGAAGGGCAGGGGTGGAATCGGGGTGGGGCCGGCAGCGCTGGGAAAAGTTCCTGGCAGTTCTGGAAAAAGTTGGTGCCTATGCTATATTCAATAAAAAGCTAGGGTAGATTCGCTTTGGATCATCATGGGAAGCCAAACTTCATTGGTTGTACATCAGGTTCTTACATAGCTTAACCAGATCCCTCAGTAAACAATCATAACTAAAACAAATTTCTTCTGCTGTAGCTTGTTTCTAATAGATTATTGAGAGTTTAGAGAAATTCTGCAAAAGTTTAGAATTTCTCTAAATGATGCTGAATTTGCAAAACTGGTAGCTGTGTCCTTTCTTCAGTTCTTCCTTTAAAATCTCATGGATCCAAACTCAGGAACTGACTGCACAAACAATTAGTTTGCAGCAAAATGGAGTGTGACTCTGCTGATGGTTAGCTGGACCCTGCTTACTCGTCCAGACAGTTTATGTGCTTAGATCTAGTGCCATTTCAAAGAGGACTAGAGAACCGCACATTAATGAACTGTTAATGTGCATTAGCAGGGTCCACATGGACTGTTAGTCCATGGCAGACTAGCATGGGGTAGAACTTGTTGATGTAACTAATTGTTCATGTAGACAAGCTCTTAGATTCCCCCCTCCCCTTTCAGTTCTAGTTAAGATGCAGGATGTCAATACAGCATTTTGGCGGGCTTCTCAAAGGATTCTCAACAATCTCCTATCAGGAATACCAATTTCCTTTTTAAAAAGAAATGGAGGACTTGTGGCACCATAGAGACTAACAAATATATTAGAGCATAAGCTTTCGTGAGCTACAGCTCACGTCATCGGATGCATACAGTGGAAAATATAGTGGGGAGATTTTATATACACAGAGAACATGAAACAATGGGTGTTACCATACAGACTGTAACAAGAGTGATCAGGAAAGGTGAGCTATTACCAGCAGGAGAGCCGGGGGGGGGGAAGAGAACTTTTTGTAGTGATAATCAAGGTAGGCCATTTCCAGCAGTTGACAAGGACAGTAGGAGGGGAAATAAACAAGGGGAAATAGTTTTACTTTGTGTAATGACACATCCACTCCCAATCTTTATTCAAGCCTAAGTTAATTGTATCCAGTTTGCAAATTAATTCCAATTCAGCAGTCTCTCGTTGGAGTCTGGTTTTGAAGTTTGTTTGTTTGTTTGTTTGTTTTGAAGAAGTGCCACTTTTAGGTCTGTAATCGAGTGACCAAAGAGATTGAATTCCACCATGATTTCAACAATTTCCATCCCACCATCAACCTCAGCCTGGACCAGTCCACACAAGAGATCCACTTCCTGGACACTACAGTGCTAATAAGCGATGGTCACATAAACACCACCCTATACCGGAAACCTACTGACCGCTATACTTACCTACATGCCTCCAGCTTTCATCCAGACCACACCACATGATCCATTGTCTACAGCCAAGCTCTACGATACAACTGCATTTGCTCCAACCCCTCAGACAGAGACAAACACCTACAAGATCTCTATCAAGCATTCTTACAACTACAATACCCACCTGCTGAAGTGAAGAAACAGATTAACAGAGCCAGAAGAGTGCCCAGAAGTTACCTACTACAGGACAGGCCCAACAAAGAAAATAACAGAATGCCACTAGCCATCACCTTCAGCCCCCAACTAAAACCTCTCCAATGCATCATCAAGGATCTACAACCTATCCTGAAGGATGACCCATCACTCTCACAGATCTTGGGAGACAGGCCAGTCCTTGCTTACAGACCTGAAGCAAATAGTCACCAGCAACCACACAACAGAACCACTAACCCAGGAACCTATCCTTGCAACAACGCCCGTTGCCGACTGTGTCCACATATCTATTCAGGGGACACCATCATAGGGCCTAATCACATCAGCCACACTATCAGAGGCTCGTTCACCTGTGCATCTACCAATGTGATATATGCCACAATGTGCCAGCAATGCCCCTCTGCCATGTACATTGGTCAAACTGGACTGTCTCTACGTAAAAGAATAAATGGACACAAATCAGATGTCAAGAATTATAACATTCAAAAACCAGTCGCAGAACACTTCAGTCTCTTCGCTCACTTGATTACAGACCTGAAAGTGGCAATTCTTCAATAAAAAAACTTCAAAACCAGACTCCAATGAGAGACTGCTGAATTGGAATTAATTTGCAAACTGGATACAATTAACTTAGGCTTGAATAAAGACTGGGAGTGGATGTGTCATTACACAAAGTAAAACTATTTCCCCTTGTTTATTTCCCCTCCTACTGTCCTTGTCAACTGCTGGAAATGGCCTACCTTGATTATCACTACAAAATGTTCTCTTCCCCTCCTCCCCCCCCTCCCCCGCCCGTATCCGCCCCTTCCCCCAGCTCTCCTGCTGGTAATAGCTCACCTTTCCTGATCACTCTTGTTACAGTCTGTATGGTAACACCCATTGTTTCATGTTCTCTGTTTATATAAAATCTCCCCACTATATTTTTCACTGTATGCATCCGATGAAGTGGGCTGTAGCTCACAAAAGCTTATGCTCTAATATATTTGTTAGTCTCTACGGTGCCACAAGTCCTCCTTTTATTTTTATGGATACAGACTAACATGGCTGCTACTCTGAAATTTCCTTTTTATGAGTCTTTGCTACTATCTGCCAGGAATATAAAAACACTGCAAGAAGGGAGCTGAGCTGCTGAAATTAGAGCTGTGCCAGAGCAACCTGTGGCTTCTTGTTTCCTGCTAAACTCTGTTCGTTTAATTACTGTATCCTACTGGCCACCCATGCTGTCGTTTTCTCTCTTGTCCACCTGTTGCATCCCTTGTGGACATGTAGACTGAGCTTTCTGGGGTAGGAACGGTCTCCTTTATCTACTTGTATCACACTTAGCACAATGGAGTCCTGGATCCTTGACTAAGGCTCCTAAGTGCTATTGTAATAAAAATAACAAGTCTGACGATTATATACTTCATTCTTCTGCAATGAAGCTGTTGAGGAAGATGCTCATTTCCCCATCTTCAGTAAACAATGCCGAACCTTTGCACTGAGGATCCCTGCTTAGCTCTGGAGATGTGCCAGGGGTTGGTCTCCCCCTTTCCTAAAGCTGCCTTTAAACAAACACTATCACCCCTTCATTGTTAATGTGAAGGAATTGGCTGAAAGTTAGGTGTGAAGTCGCCTACTGATGTAGACTGTAACATGAAAGCCTCTGTTGGGTAAGAATATGTCCTCCTGCAGATTCCTCTGTTTTGCACCGGTGGTGGTGTTACATCAGACCCTGCTGTACAATTCCTCTTAAACAGTTTTCCTAGAATGTCTGAAACAGAGTGGACAGTAGCAGGACTTCTTTAATTAATTAATTACAGGCCTCCCAGCTGTATTTACTCACATCCACTATGTTCCCAGAGAAGTACTAGAAATGTTGAAATTATCTTCAGCACATTAGAGAAATCAGGAAGGAAAAATTCTACCCTTGAATAGGCACACATGTATATGTCAACAATGGAGTCGTGTGTGTACAATAGGGAAAATATTGGGGCGGGATCCAAAACCCATTGAGGTCAGTAGGAGTTGTCCCATTGACTTCAGTGACCTTTTGATCAGGCCCTTTCTGCACAGCATTTCCCCAAATATTAAACATTCCAATGCCATAGCTAATTAACTCTAACCCAGTTAGAAATGGACCTAATTTTTATGATGTTTGTTTAATGATCATATTCACTGTCATCTGGTGCAATTTCAGAACAACACTATTTTTATATGTATAGCATTCCGTTTGGACAATGCCACCTGAATATTTGGCCTTTTGATTAAGAAAATTTAGCATATATTGTGAGGTAAAGGAATTGACATCCAGAAAAATAAATGGAGTTAAATGGGTTGACAAGATGCAAAGGAGAAAAAAGAAACAAAATGAGAACAATGAGCAACAACTACTTATTATTTCACTGGCCACCAGAACATGTTAAAAATGTTCCGAGGCTGTGAATTAATTGTATGCGGTACAGCACTCAAGGTGCTTAATATTTTGTCTCTCTGGGACAATTTGCTAGAGACATCTTTTGAACTACAGATACAAAGCGGGGGGAAGTGGGGCTGTCTCTTTGGCTGTGTCATTCTTCATTTTAATGAGGAAAAAGTGTCACATAGAGCAGTGTGAATTTGAAATATTATAATATGCTTCAGTTTTATGTCAGAGTAAGTGTGTTTCTTAAAAGAGCCTAATGATTCTAAATTCTAGACCTTGTTGACAAGACATCTGCTTACTTGGCCTGTGGTTTGTGCCTCATCCGTGAGCTCATTATCATATATATTAAAAGAAACCTATTAAAATATTTGCATTTTAAAATGAATGATTTCAAAAAAATTGTTCGTTTGTCGTGCAAATCATTTCACTAGGGAGAGAAATTTTATGTATTTTAGTTATTTCTCTTAAACCATTTAACATTTGGGTAATTCTTATAATTACTTTTTTTCATACTTAAAGCAGGAAAGCCTTTGTAATATTACTTTATAATTCATATTTCAATGTAAAAAATAAATCTTCTCTGTACGGATAGCCCTCTCAGCTGGATGCCAAATATAACCCTAAGGGGGCTCATTCTTTCTTCTCTTCAGTCCTATTTATTATTCCCTGCTACCCACTTCAGTTCTCTGTTATTCTTATCCCTGCCTCTTCAGCGGCACGTACAATGGTTGGATTGACACTTGAAGCCATTTGGTTGTTTACTTAAAAAAATCATATTGGGATGAAAAAGCAGATGATTTTTAAAGATCGTTTAGTCTACTCCAGAAAGTGGTAACTACTCATCATATTCTAAGGCGGGGGGCGGGGTTCCACAGCTGATGAAATCACCCATCTGGATCTGCAGCAGTTCTCTTTAGTGTAGCTCCTGCTGGATCCGTTATGGGGCTTGGGGACAGGGATTCCCTTTTGGTTCAGCTGCCTACAGACCGCTAAAGTATTGATTTGGTTCTTAGCTGTAATAAAATGAAGATGCATGTGCATTGGCCCAAGTTCAGCTTCCCTGGGGTATAGTTGAGGGTAGGGGGGTTGCAAGGGAGTTGATGGTGTCTCTCTTCATTTTCTGGGGCTGGCTCTGTTCATGCCCTGGCATAAATGAAGAAATCCAGCTGTTTTCCAGTACCTGACTGGTGCAAAAGGACTGAATCACATTGGAGTATCTGCCCTGGCTAGTTCAGCCAGGGGATGTTGGAGAGGAGGTTAACCACACCAGCTGGGCCCAAGGAGAACCTACCTCTGGCTCCTGCACCTCACATTCAGGATCAGACCCCATTCCCAAGTGTGTGCCAGTGAACAGCGAACACCCCCATTGAGAATGGCCATGCTGTGACTTTTATTTCTGGATATACAGCCTTCAGAAGGTGACCCTGCAATGAACATGAGTCAGATTTACTGTGTGATAACACAAGTTAATCGGAGAAAGGTTTCTTGATGGTAAAACTAGTACTGTGGTAGTTACACGCAACGTGCCCAACAAGGAGAGCTCCCTCCCATTCCCTCTGCATGCTCATCACTTAAGAATATAAATTTAATTTAAATATGTCAGTCTTTTTAAAATGTCCTTAGCATCCGCTCAGTTGTTTAAACCATTTTGTCACAAATTGAAGCAGCTGTAAGGGGAAAAGGAAACCGCTCCTGCGGCTTCTGAAAAACAGTATGTAGAACATCCCAGCTGGAAATAACATGCTTTATGAACCTGATTTATCCCCTCAGCTGTATGGTATAAATCCCACTTCCTTGCTGCATAGCCTTGATACATTGTTTGAAGGCCCAATCCTGCTAGATTCTGAGCAAGGAAAAGAGAACACATTTAATCAAAAACAAAAGCTGGTTTGGGGATTTGTAACTCTTAAACACGCTCTGCAGCTGATTGGAGGAAAAACTCGGTAAAGTGTTAATAAGCTGTAACAATATTCTCCACCCACCAGAATTATAAACTAGTTACAGTACCATATTTTTAAATAAGAGATATAATCCCGGCAAAACAAGGTGTGACTATTGTGACGTTGCACTCCATATTCTTTATGGAAATATGATTATTATATGGATATGACATAACTGATATATACTTTATGCAAGAGAGATCTTGTAAGGTATCATTGGAAAGGTTATAATTTACTGAATGTGATTATCCAATTTGTATGCATGTATCATATCTGTATCTAAAGTTATGAATATGGATTATGTAACCATCACAAGTGGGTGTGTATTGGGAAGACACCCGCCAGACGACAGGCCATCAGATTTGATGGGCCATCAGGAAGGAACAACAAGACCATGAAGATACTAATCTCTCTCCTTCCTGGAAGGCATCCGGGGACATAACTGTGACACTACTAGGTCAGGTGGTCTTGTCATCTGATACTAAACCTTATCTGGGATGACTTGTAACTTTCCACTGGGAGGGAAGGGTGGTCAAGTTTGGGAAACAAGGGATTCCCACCTTATGTAAACAGGACTCCTCCTCTCCATGGCCTGTCTGCCCAAGAAGAAAGACTGCTAAAGCCACCTGAAGGGAAGGCGGGGGGGAGGAGGGGGCCTGAAAAGGAATATTACTGGAACTCTGAACCACAGAAACTTTGCAACCTGCCTAAAATAACATTTAGGGTAAGAAATTACATTTTGCAACCTGTTTTTTAAGTATATTGAACTTAGTTTGCATACTTTGTTTTATTTGCTCAGTAATCTGCTTTGTTCTGTCTATTATCCCTTATGTTCACTTAAAATTCACCTTTTGTAGTTAATAAACGTATTTCTTGTTTATAATATAACTCAGTTTGTACAATTTCTAACTGGGGGTGCAAGAAGTTGTACACATCTCTCTTCACACTGAGGAACAGGGTGGATTTTTATGAGCTTGTGCTGTGCAGATTTTTCTATACAGCACAAGGCAGGGTTATTTTGGGTTTACCTATCAAAGGGGGTGTCCACATGAGTCCTGTGGGAGTCCTCTCACACAGAGTTGACTTCAGTCTGTGTCTGCAGCAGGGTATGGTCTCACTGTGTGAGTGTGTGTGTGCTCTGCAAGAGGCTGGAGAGCCTAATTCAGCAAAGCACAGAGAGGGAACCCAGGCTGATTGAGCAGGAGAGGCTCCGTGAAATCCCAATACATCAGGTGGCATCCCAGAAGGGAGGGGTCCAACCCGTCACAACTATGCCTTACCTAGAGTACCGCAGCCTCTTAGTTCTATACCTTGGTCACTGGTTTGTGGCAAACTCCATTTCATTAAGTTTTTTTTCTTCTTCCCCACTATCTCTTTTAGGAAAGTATGTTTTGTTGCCAGAGGGGGCTCATCCTTTAGAATCTCTATCTACTCTAGGTATTTATGGCTCCAATTACCATAATCTCTGAGTGCCTCAAAATCTTTAATGTATTTATCCTCACAACACATCCTGTGAGGCAGGGAAGTGCGGTTGTACAGAACTGAAGCCCAGAGAGACTGAGTGAGTTGCTCACTGTCACACAGGAAGTCTGTGGTGGAGCAGGGAATTGAATCTAGGTGTCTGGCTAGTACTGGACCAGTGGACCATCCTTCCTCTCTAGATTCTATGATTGTTGGTATGTGTATATGTACTCTGTATACCTTTATATCCTATGAAAGTCAATGGGAATGGCTTGGTGTTTAGTATCTTTGAAAATCCAGACAATTCCTTAGATGTCTAAATAACTATTTTAGGTGATCAACCTTAAGTACCTAGTTGCAAAACCTTGAGGATCTGTCCTAATTGTATGGGTTTTTTTGTATACCGTATTACTTGTGGTACAGTCTGGAAACCCTAACTGAGATCAGAGGCCCATAAGAGAGCATCTCTGCTCTGAAGAATTTACAATCTAAATAGATCGAACAGGCATGGCCGAGATCACCATTTTATAGTCTGGGGAACTGAGGCACACAGATTTAATTACCTGCCCGGGTCACCGAGGAAGCCTCTGCAGAGGTGGGACTAGAACCCAAATCTCACAAGTTCCATGCCAATGCCTTGAGACTCCCATCTCACCTTATGTGGATATTATTGACACGCATCAAATAGTGACAGTTACTGATTTAAAACAGTTGTTTTGAAATACTAAAACTTTTAATAAGATATTTTTCAGTTCTCTGGTCGTGTCCTTTCCTTTTGGAAACAGCTCAAGAGAGAGCGAGAGAGACCCTACAGATAAGCATCCTTGTTAATGACAAGCTCAGCCAAGCATGTGCTAGTTTTCCTGTTGTTCTGTGCTGTGGTTAGGTGCCAAACAGGGATGGAAAGAAAATGTCTAATCTTTCAAAAAAGGCTTAGCAAGATTTCTTCAGCCCCCTGCCTGACCCAGCTGAGCTTTGCTTAAATCCTGAAAGAGTATAAATAAAATAGCTTTTTGTTTCAAAGATGAACCATAACATTAGTGTACAGTGCTGGAGCTGCAAAAGGGAAGGACTTGGAACTAACTGGGGAGAAAGATTTGCATATAAAACAAAATGGGACTGCTGCCTTTTCCAACTTTTTTTTCTTTTAAACTTTCTTTTTTCTTTTTTTTTCTTTTTTGTGCATTATAGCAGAATTGTGGGTGGAAGCTGAAGGTCGGATGAAGAGGATTCTTTCCTGAATATTGTTTGTTAACAGAGTCTGGGACAATTTCTCTTCTTATACCGGTGCAACTCCATTGAATTCAATGAAGTTGCTCTTGATTAGACCTGGTTGGGAATTTTTCAACTGAATGTTTGTTTGTTTTTTTGTTTTGTTTTTTTGGCCATAAATGCTGATTTGTTGAAACCAAAACCTTTTGTGGGAAACAGTGATGACTGTTTCAGCTCAAACATTTTGAAATTTTATTTTTAATTTTCAAGATGTCATGTTTAGACATTTTCCAAGCAAATTCCAGTTTTCCTGTTCAAGAAGATTTTTCTTTTTGAAATTTAAGTTAATTATAACAAAATAAATAAATGGTAAAAATCTAAATGAAATGTATTTAAATTATCTAAATGAAATGTTTCAGTTGACCTTAGCCTATTTATTTTATTTTATTTTTGGGAGTTTGACTTTTTGTCCTGTCGAGGGATGGGAAAATTTTTCAATATTTCAAATTTTCGTGGGATGGGAAAACTGTTGCCAACCTCGCTCTGCTTTACACTAGAATAACTTAAAATAAGAATCTGCACTACTTAGTAGAGGGAATCCAAACTCACTGGTAGCAATCTTACTCATCCCTACTAATGTAACATAGTTCCTGTTTGCTTATGAAAGACAGGAGAGACTCCTGCTGCGGCAGCGATGCCTGTGTCTGGGATGTGATCTGGCTGGACATGTACAATCCTGCCTTTATGGAGCAGGTGTTGGTTGAAATTCCATTTGTACTAGAAGTTGCCTGGCAAGAACAAGAGAAGGCATTTTTCGTCTGCAGTGTGCTTCAGAGCTCTCAGGGTGAGCGTATAATCTGCAGTTCTACAGAGAGGCTGGGTAAGGAGTTTGCACCAGGAAATCCTTTCCAGAGAATGATTAGAAACATGTTTCTCTTTAATGATTGATGTTTGTTCTATATCTACCATTTGAACTTCTATAAAAGTAGTAGGATTATAGGTCTAGAGCAGTTCAAACTCAGCATTATTTTCCCGTTGTCTTTCCTTTGGACTTGGGGCTATACTATTATGGAGAGTGGCTATCTCCCCCAGCCCCATTCCAGCCCACCCTCTCCTCGTTCACACTACACTTACAGAAGACCTTTAGGATTGGGAAAAAAGCAGATGAAGCTGGGTGCCCTACTTCTTACCACCACCTTGGATTAGCCTGATCAGAGTCCACCCAGGTTACAGATGCGGGGGGGATAATCTGGCATAATATTATTTGCCAAAACAAGCTTTAAAGAATCCTCCTGTGCAACCCAGGCCAATTGTATAGTTTCAATATGTTGCAAGGAGCTGTGTTTTAAATGAACACCCTGCCAAGCCTTCTTGAAGCCCCAGTTTATTAAGGCATGTAAGAATAGCCTGGATGACATTCATAGTGGAACTAGTAAGGTCTAGCAGCAGTAGATAGGAGCAGTGGAAGCTCCCTAAAAGTGTGTGTGTGGGGGGCTCTAGTGCCTGAACAATGGCCCTGCTCCCCTGTGCCACCCTTTCTCTCACCACCTCTTCCCCTAAGACCCCAGCTCCGCTCACACCTCTCTGTCCCATCCCCCCCGTCGTTCGCCCTTATGGCTGGTAAAAAGTGGACGGGCGTAACTCTCCCACTTCTAAAAGTGATGGGGCCATGGCCCCCTGGCCCTCCCTATTCTGGTGCCCCTGGCAGTAGAACATAGTTTGGTTTCACATAGCTACGTTTGAATTCAAATTGCTGCACCCAAAGAACTTGGCAGGGTAGTGAAAATAACAAGGAATTACCAGCTGTGCCATGGAGAACAGGAGTGGCATTTGCAATTCTCCCACCACTCCACTCTTGCTAGAGGACCAATGGCATATAGTGCTTGACCACCTCTTGTTGAGTGTCCTACCCCACCATGGAAGTTAAAAGCACTCAGCGTTTCACAAGAGGGGCTTGGGGGATCGGTCTCAAGAGCAACATATGAATTAGAAAAAATATCAGGTAGGCAGATTTCCTGGCTATTAATTGCTTTACAGTCAAACAAAACAAAACAACAAAAAATAGCTTCAGGCAATATTTAGAGTAGTTGGAACATAAAGTTAAAGGTCTCCAGTCTGCTTTATGATTGATAGCCCCAATAGTTTTTTACTCCTCTCTCTTTCTGGCTACTAAGTGGCACTGAAAAGCTTCAGAGCATGTCTGCCAGCATTGACGACTTTCTTGGCAGGAAGCATCCTCCCCATCTCTACCACTGGTTTTATCAGCTGCCCAGATGTTTGCAAAACTCTGTAGCATACTCTTGCTACTGAAATAATGGTGGTGAACTTTCTTGGTGAGGAAAGGCCATATATCTTCCCTCTGTATGTATTCCTGATAAGAAAAAAGCGGCAATGTATGCTTATCCATGGAGTTAAATTATTCACAATCAATTTCACTTTAAAGTGCTCTCTTATGAAAGTTTCAAACATAGAACACATTTAAATTAAAGCGAAATCTTGTGTCTAATCTGTATGGGGGTCAGTGCTTCTGCTTCTAAGAGCTCTCTTTGAATTACTATGGAGAAGATAACCTTGCCTCTAATGTACACCTTTATATGACAACTAGCCCCTTTGAAAAGCACTTTTCCAGTTCAGTAATTTTAACATACAAATAATATGACAATGTTTTTTTTTTTTAAAGACTATTCTTTTTTAGTTTCTTCAAAGTTCCATATTGGTGGATAATAACTTCAGCAGACAAATAATTATTTCCTTTATAATGAACTTCTCCTGACTCCGTGTAGACTGTTAAAAGTCGTTCTGAATTCTAAAATAGGTTACGAATAAGTAAGGGAAGAACTAGAGCTCCCTGACATTGAAAATATTGAAGGTTGAGGAGGAAAATGTCTGTCAAGTAATGGAAGGCAGCCCCAATTCATCCAGGTGCTGCAGTGGACTGAAAGAACATCTACAGTGCAGAATCACAATGGACCTCTTTTCTACTATTCTTCCTTCCTTCCCTCCCTCATGGGTGCTGCTCTTAAGTGATGTGACTTAGAGCCCAGCCATTAGACACTAGTCTTTCTGGTGAGTGCTGTGTGACCATTTTCACGTTGCACGTGTCCTTTTCCCATGAAGAACAATGATAACAATCTCTTGAAAAGTGTACATATTTAGTTAAACACTGCTGTTTATTCAAATTAATGCATTTATTGCCTTGAAATTATGATGATGGTTTAATTAAAAGCTTTAATTTTTTATATGGTGAAGTATAAATATTTATGAAGGAGCTTGTCAGAGGCAGAATATTAAAACAGGTGTTTTATCAGAAATACGAAAATAAAGTGGCAAACAGTAAACATAAAAAAAATCAATTATTAATAATGTTCCTCTTTTCCCATTAAATTGCCTCCCAAAGCACTGTGCATCCAGCACAGCCAATGAGTGTTGCCATGTTCAGTCACTACCGCCGCTTGCCTTTTCTACAACGCACAGGTGGCCAGACTGCTCACTCCCTTGGGAAAAACTCTTGGGAAAGAGCTGAGCAGGGCAAGGTAAAGGACAAAGGGCTCAACTCACTGAGTTTTCACCAGATTGTTCAGTTGGGAGACGTGGGTTTGCCCCTCCCTGGGACGAGCAGGGGATTTAATACCACGCGAAAGCCTCCTCTACACCATCACTTATGCCGGCACTCCACCCCCCAGGCAGCCTTGGCACAGCCAAGGTCAATGCACCATTCATCCTGGGAGATCAGTCACTACTGGAGATGCTGCCCATGATAGAGATGACTGGCAGCCCCTCTCATGACCTCTGATTGGCCAAGCCCTACTACTTAAGCCAGAAAGTTATCTCTGCAGTAAGGCTGCTCCTCACCTGCTGCTCAGACAGATCCTACTTTGTTCCTTGTTCCTGCCTCCTTGCCCTATCCTTCAGCTTCTGGTTATTGACTTGGTGCTCCAGTCCCCAGCTATTGACCTTGGAATGAACCTTGGCTGCAGACACTGGCTGACAACCCCTTCAGGCTCTGCTGCTTACAGATTTAACCACTGGACCTGACTGCTCATGCCCTGGTTCCTGACAATTATTGTGGGCGGGGATTGAATGCAACCTTTCGAGGCGGGGGTAAGAGAAGATGTGATGTGAGGCCTGGGGAGTTCAAAGGCTATATTGAAAATGTGTCAGACAAAAATGGGCTTTTGGGACAATAACTGTGAAGTGGAATTCCTGGAGAATACCTAAGGAGAAGTTAATGCAAATTCCTCCCTTCTGTTTATGCAACCTCCCTGCCTTTTGAAGCTGTGACCTGAGGAGAAGGTATTTGTCTGCTGATTACCTGTTCCCAGAGACTGTGCAAAAAAAACAAACAAAAAAAACCAGGCAGTCTGGCCAGTCTTGGTTCTGATTCTGAATCTGATACAGCCATGAAATTTTAATCATGGGAAAAAACTCAGTTGTGGGTTTAGAGGGAGGGAAACCTACCAGAGCCTGAAGTTGGGTTTGGGGATGACCTCTGCTAAGCCTTTTAGCATGCATATAGGTTCTTTTGTTATATTTAAATATATTTTCTTTTTAATGCTTTCACCTTAAGAATAAATGTGCTTGCTTGGAAAGAGCTTGTGGGGTAACTTGTTACTGCTGGCAATTACTCTGTTCATAGCCTCTGGAGAGGAAACAAAGCACAGATGCTGGCTTGTTTTGGCAATCTGGCTTGCTGGGACTATCACAGTGTAGGGAAGGAGCTGTGCAGCCTGGGAAACCCCCATCACATGGGAGGAAGGTACAGGTCTCTCCCCAAGAGGTGATGGCTGGAAACCAGAAACCTTTAAGTGAGTGTCCTGGGTGGACCGCAGAGCAGGAGTACCGGTGCAATTGCCCTGAACTTTACCAGATGTAACCAGAATAGGAAGGATCAGCCTGGTGTGTTGGTTATCTTCCAGCTAGAAAAGTGGCTCTTAGAGAATAGCAGAGGAAAAGGGGGTGCGGCCATGCCATCTTGGATAGCAGGCTGCCTCACACAATGTAGAGAGAGGCCCTACACAGACCAGGGTAATGCAAAAGGGAGCTTTATGCCACCATGCCCTGCCTTGTGTGGATTTGGCTGACATCAGTTTAAAACTGTTTTACTTCAACTCTCTAAAGTACTAGAACTACCTGGAGATGCAGCAGGATGGGTGGATGGCCTAGACACCAGTGTGATTTTGGGGAATCTGAAGTTAATTCAAACACAGACTGGGCTTCCTAACTAATGAAAAGGTACCTGTGATCACAGGGGCAAATTAGGCTACGGGGTCCTAGAGAAACCACTCTTGTGGATGTTTCGGAGGAAACTTTTTTTTTCCAACTCCTTTCTTCCACTCCTGTGTCCTTGAAGCCCAACCCAGCAGGTTCCAATTAGCTATGCACTATCTCAAATGCTAGCTGCTTCTCTGCCTCTAATTACTGTAGATGTTCTCCCTCCAGCCTCCGTCTATTCTCCAGCTTCTCTCTAGTGATACTGTCTCATTGAAACATGGCATTTTAAATCACACTTGTGATAGAAATAGATGCTGCTGAGTGCCTGCTCACATTGAAATTATGGAGAATTTTGCCATTGGCTTTGCTGGAAGAAGGATTAGGCCCTAATTTGATTCATGCTTCAGAATCTTTGCTACAGGATAAAAGACTGTCTGATTATTACTGGCTTCCACATTTATGATTATCTGCACGTTTGGAGATAGAGGGCTAGATCTGTAACTGGTGTAAATCACTTGAGCCTTATCCACTTTAGGGAAGCTTTGTTGGTACACCAGAGGAAGACAGGGCATCAGTGCAACCATCCCGATTATGGGGTGGGAGATGTTAGCAGCAGCAGAAGTCTGAAAACATTTTTCTGGTTCCATCTGTGGTTGTCCTTTGTCTCCTGCCCTTAAAGCCAGTATTTGAACTGCTACCCTAATTTAGCTCTTATTCCATCACTTTCTCACAGCTATGAATTTCTCACGTGGAGCCCCGTCAAATGTTTTTGTAGAAGAAAAGTTATACTGATACTTTCACTGCATCTTCCTGATCTGTTACAGCGGTACTATCTTTACAGAACGTCAGCAGGTTAGTTAAGGACAACTTCTGCTCTGAGGGTGACACTGGCCTTGAAGAGGGAAGAGGTGACTCCTAAGCGGGTTTTAAGAGAGGCCACCTGGGCCATATAAATGGGAGAGCCTGGCCTCAGAGAGGGTCCGTCAGGAAGGGGCAGGTGAGAGCTGCCTGGGAGTGAGAGATCAACTGGGCCCAAGCCAGGGTTTGTCATCATTCCTTTGGAGTCCCCAGGCACCTTTAAGCATAGAAGAGCAAAACTCCTTAGCCTCTCTCCAGCTCCTCCCGCAATCTCTTAAGCTAGTGTCAGGTTACTCTTCTATACATAATTCTGTACTCTTCTGTACATTCATAGTGTTTCAGCACATGAACCACATATCTCTGTAATATGATAAAGTGCTCTGTTCATCCATGCTGCTAACTCCAGTGCTGGCATTCTTTTCTGTAAACTCCTTCGAATTTTCCTTTCAGGATTCAGGGATTCCTGTATAATCTGGGAGACCTGTTTTAATGCTCAAAACATTTATTCCTAAGAAGCAATAAAGAATAAGTGACTCAAAACACAAGCGGAAGGCCTGATTTTGGCTTCCTTTTAGACAGACAGACAGGCAGATAGAAACACACCCTACTTCAGAGCACCTAGTGTACTTAATTAGGATTAAAATACTGTATAGTTTTACTGGAAGTGTGTTCCCTGTAGCTACTTGTAACTATTCATTTCATTTGTCTAATTAAAATGAGCCAGTAAACTGTGGGAAAGTCATATCCTAGTTCAGATTCAGTTATCCTATGGATAACATGACCAACGCTCCCTCAGGATAGTATTAACCTTTATATTGATTTAATCAGAGTCTCACATGTGATTTCTCAAGCTGGTATGTACTCAGTGTGGAAGGAATGCAACTGAACATTATTCATCTTGTAGTGAGGTAATTAAAGAATGTTTTAATAAGCATAACATGGAAAAGACACCCACACTGATATATTAGATATGTTTATGATTTCAAAAGGTTACTTTGATCTTTTTCTTTCATCTTGTCTGTACCTTTTTAAAGTTCAGAAGTTATCAGGCTCGTTATATTAAATAGTGTAACAGGTCTACTTTAATTACCTGTCAGTGCTCCCTGGTCTAGGGTGGAAATGTTATTTGACTTATACTTTAATGACATTTTTGGACGATGTCTTGTTGAACAAAGCTCCTCCATGGTACATCATCAAGTCCTGAAGTCACATCATTGAAATCTCCAAACTAAAGGAAAATTAAACAGCAAAATGAAACTTAAGATACAGGGCTGGATCCTCAGCTATGGTAAACGGTCTTTGAAATGTATGGTGCACCAGTTGACACAGCTACGCCATAGAGTTTAAGGCCAGAAGGGATCACCAGATCATCACAAACCGGGTAGAATTAGTGGGGGAAGCAAAAGTGGATGGGAATCTGGGAGGCAGTGACCATGAGTTGGTTGAGTTCAGGATCCTGACGCAGGGAAGAAAGGTAAGCAGCAGGATACGGACCCTGGACTTCAGGAAAGCAGACTTCGACTCCCTCAGGGAACGGATGGCCAGGATCCCCTGGGGGACTAACTTGAAGGGGAAAGGAGTCCAGGAGAGCTGGCTGTATTTCAAGGAATCCCTGTTGAGGTTACAGGGACAAACCATCCCGATGAGTCGAAAGAATAGTAAATATGGCAGGCGACCAGCTTGGCTTAATGGTGAAATCCTAGCGGATCTTAAACATAAAAAAGAAGCTTACAAGAAGTGGAAGGTTGGACATATGACCAGGGAAGAGTATAAAAATATTGCTCGGGCATGTAGGAATGATATCAGGAGGGCCAAATCGCACCTGGAGCTGCAGCTAGCCAGAGATGTCAAGAGTAACAAGAAGGGTTTCTTCAGGTATGTTGGCAACAAGAAGAAAGCCAAGGAATGTGTGGGCCCCTTACTGAATGAGGGAGGCAACCTAGTGACAGAGGATGTGGAAAAAGCTAATGTACTCAATGCTTTTTTTGCCTCTGTTTTCACTAACGAGGTCAGCTCCCAGACTGCTGCGCTGGGCATCACAAAATGCGGAAGAGATGGCCAGCCCTCTGTAGGGATAGAGGCGGTTAGGGACTATTTAGAAAAGCTGGACGTGCACAAGTCCATGGGGCCGGACGAGTTGCATCCGAGAGTGCTGAAGGAATTGGCGGCTGTGATTGCAGAGCCATTGGCCATTATCTTTGAAAACTCGTGGCGAACCGGGGAAGTCCCGGATGACTGGAAAAAGGCTAATGTAGTGCCAATCTTTAAAAAAGGGAAGAAGGAAGATCCTGGGAACTACAGGCCAGTCAGCCTCACCTCAGTCCCTGGAAAAATCATGGAGCAGGTCCTCAAAGAATCAATCCTGAAGCACTTGCATGAGAGGAAAGTGATCAGGAACAGCCAGCATGGATTCACCAAGGGAAGGTCATGCCTGACTAATCTAATCGCCTTCTGTGATGAGATTACTGGTTCTGTGGATGAAGGGAAAGCAGTGGATGTATTGTTTCTTGACTTTAGCAAAGCTTTTGACACCGTCTCCCACAGTATTCTTGTCAGCAAGATAAGGAAGTATGGGCTGGATGAATGCAATATAAGGTGGGTAGAAAGCTGGCTAGATTGTCGGGCTCAACGGGTAGTGATCAATGGCTCCATGTGTAGTTGGCAGCCGGTTTCAAGTGGAGTGCCCCAAGGGTCGGTCCTGGGGCCGGTTTTGTTCAATATCTTCATAAATGATCTGGAGGATGGTGTGGATTGCACTCTCAGCAAATTTGCAGATGATACTAAACTGGGAGGAGTGGTAGATACGCTGGAGGGGAGGGATAGGATACAGAAGGACCTAGACAAATTGGAGGATTGGGCCAAAAGAAATCTGATGAGGTTCAATAAGGATAAGTGCAGGGTCCTGCACTTAGGACGGAAGAACCCAATGCACAGCTACAGACTAGGGACCGAATGGCTAGGCAGCAGTTCTGCAGAAAAGGACCTAGGGGTGACAGTGGACGAGAAGCTGGATATGAGTCAGCAGTGTGCCCTTGTTGCCAAGAAGGCCAATGGCATTTTGGGATGTATAAGTAGGGGCATAGCGAGCAGATTGAGGGACGTGATCGTTCCCCTCTATTCGACATTGGTGAGGCCTCATCTGGAGTACTGTGTCCAGTTTTGGGCCCCACACTTCAAGAAGGATGTGGATAAATTGGAGAGAGTCCAGCGAAGGGCAACAAAAATGATTAGGGGTCTGGAACACATGAGTTATGAGGAGAGGCTGAGGGAGCTGGGATTGTTTAGGCTGCAGAAGAGAAGAATGAGGGGGGATTTGATAGCTGCTTTCAACTACCTGAAAGGGGGTTCCAAAGAGGATGGCTCTAGACTGTTCTCAATGGTAGCAGATGACAGAACGAGGAGTAATGGTCTCAAGTTGCAGTGGGGGAGGTTTAGATTGGATATTAGGAAAAACTTTTTCACTAAGAGGGTGGTGAAACACTGGAATGTGTTACCTAGGGAGGTGGTAGAATCTCCTTCCTTAGAGGTTTTTAAGGTCAGGCTTGACAAAGCCCTGGCTGGGATGATTTAACTGGGAATTGGTCCTGCTTCGAGCAGGGGGTTGGACTAGATGACCTTCTGGGGTCCCTTCCAACCCTGATATTCTATGACTCTATGATTCTATGATCTAGTCTGACCTCCTGTATATGAGAGGCCAGCAACACCACCCAGCACTCTGACATTAAATCTAGCCACTGAAATTAGACCAAAGTATTACTGAGGATCTGGATCTTTGTCTTACTCTGCTTCTTTCACCTGATCAGATCTCAAAGGGCTTTATTAATTGCTTGAATCAACTAAATACTGCATAAAAGATTCACTTTGTTCAGTAATGAAGTATCATACCAGAGGTGCCTATAGATGGTAAATGTAAGCTTTCTGGGGCAGGGACCATCTTTTTGTTCTGCGTCTGTACAGTGGCTAGCACAATGACATCCCAACTCCTAGGCACTATGCTAATGCAAATAATAATAAAAATAGCTTAACAGTTTGCCACAACTTTATGCAGCTGTTTAGAATAGGAAGTAAAGAATATCTTTTTCAATTGAAGTTGCAGACAGGAATGACCAAATGTGGAAATCAGCCAGTGCAACAGAGTTATCACTCCTACTCCTAAGAATAGGTCAAACTAAATCAAGAATAACCATCTGTCATGAATAGGCTCCAAACTGCATAGTTTCCTTTCAGAGGGCCTTAGTCAATACCTGAGTTAAAGGGAGTTTCCATTCAAGTCAATAAGAGTTTTGAGCACAATTTAAGGTTGGAATATGGCCCTTGGTTTTTAATGGTTGAGTAGATGTTTGAGTTCCTAGAAGTCCATTTTTGCCTCATTTTTTGAAAAATATGATTTTGTTGTTTCATTCCTTGTTGTTTCTCTAGCATCCTCTCTGACTGAAGCAAGAATATTCATAGCTCCGGGAATAGTTAGCTGTTGTCACCATTCTTTTTGGAAAGTCTTCTAACTACAACAAGAAAAAGTGACTCTTGTTTATGGTTTTATTTCAAGGTGTTGCTGAGGCTAATTAAAAATAACAGGGAGGAAGCTTCCCTGCAGATTATAACTAGAATTGGGTCCAAGCTGAAATCCCAGATCTGACTTCCTCTCTGAATGTAGGAAAAGTTAATATATCATTTGAACTTCACAGTACATGTATTATTGTATTTTATATGGGCCCACTAGAACACTGAATCCAAACTCATCTGAACTCAGAATCATAGAAATGTAGGGCTGGACCTTGAAAGGTTATCTAGCCTAGCCTTCTGCACTGAGGTAGGATAGGGAAAGTTGGTTCAGACATCTGTCCAATTTTAAAGCAAGACATGTTTTAGTTTTTCCCTGCTCAAGGACATCCTCTTTCTGGGGTTATAAATACACTGCAGTTAGATACCTGTGGCTGTATCATGCCAGCTGACTTGGGCTTAACTGTGGCTTAGATTTTTGGGCTTGGGCTGGAGCCTGAGCTCTAGGACCCTGAGAGGTGGGAGGGTCCCAGAGTTCAGGCTGCAGCCTGAGCCTGAATTTCTACACCACAATTAAACAGCCCCTGAGCCTTAGCCCCATCAGCCTGAGTCAGCTGGCACCGACCAATTGTGTGTATCTAATTGCAGTGAAGACATGTAAATGGTTCCCAAAGAAGCTAGATCTTGCTCTAGATCTTCTGTGTGAAAGGAAAGGTATCTAAATAGGGTTGCTGTCTTTGAAAGACTCTCAGTCTGCATATAAATACATTTCACCGATGTGCCTTGATGTATTACTGTACTTGGTTCCCACTCTCGTGTACTCATGGAGAGTTATTGATTGTCCTTATTCTAAAAACACCTCTTTTATAAGACACACACACACACACACACACACGGTTCCTGAGTTATAAAGAAGGTCAGGTAACCTGAAAAGTTCCTTTTCACAATTTTGGAGAGGGCACTGTATATACTTTATGAACAAGTAGAACTAAATATAATGATGCTAGTAAAACAAACTGAAAGGCTCGCAAGCACATAGAATATATAGCACAGATTGTAAATATCTGCCCAAGATTTATTTATTTCAGAAAAGAAAGAATGGTATGGGTTCCTCTTTGTACCAAAAAAAGAAAAAAAATTGTGGCCAGCAGTAAATGATCCAGCCGGCTTTCTGATTAGCTATAGTTCAAAAACTCTTACTTGAAGTTTCAGCTTTTTTATTGTAGCCTATAAAGGCTGTTCCTGTATATGCTGCATCTGAGCAGCAAACAGGGAATAATAGATAACACTGGATACATTCATCAAAGTGAAGATGAAGAAAATCAAGGCAATTCCTGAAATAGAATTAGGCCCAATTTTGAGGGGTTGAAAACCTGATCTTTTTAAGACAGTTGTCTTCCTATTTTAACTATGAAAAAAGCCTACCCACAACTCTTCTTACATGTAGGTTATACATTATTGTTGTTAATTTCTTTCAATCTGCTCTCTGGGTACTTTAGCAAGTAAAATTGATGCTGATTGCACTACATTACCCACTCCCCCCCCCCACACCTTTTTGTGTATTACCTTCTCCGCACCACACCAGGTTTCTGGGAAGAGTGACTGGTGAGGGAAACCTTGCCAATGGAGCAGGAAGGGTAAGCAAAATCAGGCATAGGGGGTACAAGTCTGCCATGAATTTTGGGGATCCTCTGACATTGGGGGCAGCTACTTCTCTGCTGCTTGTGGGGGGTGAGAGCGGGAGAAGTGGAACATCCAGTCCCCAACTCTAAAAGAAGAACTTTGGTTTCTGGTCCCCCCACACACCTGTTGTAAGTGACAATATTGCCCAATGTCCCAATAGAAAGGCTCCCTTTCGCAGGTTAAGTCAGAACAGGATGCATGTTTCAGACTGCATGGAAGGCACAAATAATGTAGCAGCATGTGCTTGAGTTGTACCGCGCAGAGGGGAAGGGTTGAATGCTTTTTGCCTTCAGCATGCAGAATCGCACCTGTGAGTTTGGAGCAAGCTCAGTGGGAGCTGAACAACCAAGTTACCAAACAAATGAAATGAAAATCAGATGAATGCATTCTTCTGTGCACAGTGTGTTAAGCACTGCATAGACCATCTATCTCTTCCATAATTTAAGATCCTTCTTTGGCATTTGTCTTTTACTAACCATTATAAAATAGAATAAACATGTTCCGGGCCAAGAATTAGATGTATGTTGATCTCTGGGTGGGTGCTATTCAGATTAAAGCATCTGTATAGCCTATGTATGTCCTTCAGGCCTGATCATTCTGCCTTTAAAATTCGCATTAATTTAAATTAGAGTAAGATAAGGCCCTTTGTGTACACAAAGTTGTATTTACAAATGATCAGGCTGATAAACAGCCCTTCTCAATATTTAACGGTGCAATAAGTAGTAACCCAGAACAGCCATTACTGTTTGCGCTCTTGCATTTTTGTTGTAAGGCTGAATTTTAAAAAGTATTCTTTCCTTTTGTAGCATTTTATTTGATGTCAGAATAAATGTAACCTGCAGGCTCCCAAGGAGTGTATATAATCCAACACATTGTCACTTGTTTGTGGGCAACATAATACTAAATTGTCTGCCGAGCTCTCAGATAAAACCTGGTGCTTTTGCCTCCACACAGGACAAAAGTAATGAAGAGGCTAACGATTTACACATCCGGTAGACGTCGAAAATGTCAGGGCTTCTTTAAACAAGTGATGTGAGTAAAACTTAAAACAATATTAGCTACAGGTTCAACTAAAAGTCTGCTTTGTACAGGTAGCTCAGCTCAGTCCTCTGAATAGCCCCAACCAAAACAATTTCCTAATTAGAATTGCCTAAAATTTGTCAAAAATATTAGATCTAGTCCTGGCTCCAGTTAAGTCAATGGCAAAACTCCTCTTGACTTCAAAAGGGCTGTTATTTCCCCTCTAGAATGTAAAGGCTTGTCTACCCAAGGATGTGGAGGAAAGTTCATCCAAATTACCTAACAGTGTGAATTTATAATTAATTAAACTAAAGTCTCTAGAAGGAAGTCTCTAGAAGTTCAGTTAGAACCTCGCCCACTCCAGCTTGGAGTGGGAGTGAATACAATGGGGAAGGTCCGTAATGGTTTGCATTGTAATGAAGAAGTATTTAGAGTAATTCCATCTTTCTTTTACTAACCAATGGGAGTGGGGATTTTCCCTACTCCCTAAAGTTGTTCATTATTGGCAGATTTTATGCCATCCAGGCCAAATTCATCCCTTGAATGAGTTCTCTCTTTTTTTCTTTTCTATATTTTGCTTTTGATTCAGTCGTACCCAGCTCTTCAGTTTCTTTTGCTATAATTGAACAGGCATCCTGTAGACATTGGGAGCACTGTGCCTGGAAGAGTCCCATATGCAAGTCCTTTTGTGAGTGATGTGCCTATCACGAATGATTTGTCTTTGTTTTCTCCATTGGGGAGGAAAGGCAGGAGCTGGAGTTACAGAAGCAGCACTTCTGGGTTGTTGTTTTTTGTTTTTTTTCATTTTCTTTGTAAGTTCCCTGTGCCTTTCTGAGGCTCGGTAGGACTTCCATCAACAGCTCTATGTAAAGGCTCTTTGAGTGGGGATTGCAGCAGTGGTGAATGTTGGGGGGGCCTATAGAACAGACAGTTTGTGGGGCTGGGCTTGAGGAGAAGGATTTTAACCACTTGTGCACAGGATTATGTTGCTTCCCCGTTGTATTTCTTGTCACCTGTCACAAATACTCTAAAAGAGGAAGGTATTGCCATTTGGCCATTCATATAGTACTCGTAGCATTGAATGTTATTGGTGAATTGGCCAAGTCTGAGAAGCACAGAGCTGTGCATGTTAGTGGTTCAGAAAGTCATGTTTATACCTGCCTGATCCATATTCCAAACACGTCTAACTTTTTGAATACAAAACATTTTAAATGTCAGTTATTCCCCCCCCCTTTTTTCGGTGGGCCAAATGGCCAGCCAGGGGAAGAGACCAAATTTTACCTTCTATAATTCAATCCCTCACCAAAAAACCCTAACAAACAGGAACATAAGAATTACTACACTGACTCAGAACAGTGGTCAGTCTTGTCTGATATCCTGTCTCCAATGGTGGCCAGTCAATGTTGTTTTAGAGGAAGGTGCAAGAAATCCCATAATAGACAAGTATGGAATGAACTCCTTGCTACCCCCCAGACAGTTAATGTGTTAAAACGTGAGGATTTGCATGTACATTAAACATTTGTATGCAATTAGGAATTACAATGTGATCTGCTAGCATGGACCTCAGGCCAGTGGAGAGTTCCTTTGGAGCCAGTGCACTTTATGGCTGTAAAGGATCCATACTTGTAGATTGCAATTCAGAATCAAGACAACAGGGCCCAATCCCCAAGTCACTATCAACCCTTCCCCCCCCCCCCCCCACTGAGTTCAATGGATCAGGATCAGGTCTATAAAAATTTTATAATGTTTGGGATAGTTTTTCTACCCCCAAATTTTTCTGTCACTGCAAACCAATGTTCTCTGTTAGGGAGACCTACAGTTAAAGACACATATCCCAGTTTGATTGTTGAGGTTACAGTATACCGAGAGGATGTCTACATTGCAATTAAACACCCGCAGCTGGTCTGTGTCAGCCGACTGGGGCTCAGAAGACTTGGGCTGCGGGGCTGTAAAATTGCTGTATAGATATTTGGGCTTGGGCTGGGTCCTGGGCTTGGGGAGCCTCCCCACTTGCGGGGTCCCATCGTTGACTCTGTCATTTTACAACCCTGCAGCCTGAGCCTTGTGTGCCCAAGTCAGCTGGCATGCACCAGCCGTGGGTGTTTAATGGCAGTGTAGACATACCCCGAGAGTACTCATCCCTTCTGTGGAGCCAGATTGTCATCTCCTTCCTCATACTTATTTGTACCTTCTACCACGAGTACTTCACTGAAGTCAGAAGGACTTCATGTGGAATAAAGTACTATTCAGTGTGAGTAAGAGGATCATTATCTGGCCCAGTTAACTACTCATTCTCTTGGGCCTCAGCCTTGCAATATCATCCTGGACATTTACCATCCCAGGCATATTGTTCCCCCTCCCTCCATATTTACCATAATTGATGAGTATGGAAAAAACTACTAAATGTATTTGCCTCAAGCAACAGGGGAGTAGGATTTTGTCAAACTATACAGGACAAATCCAGGACTTGAAAACTGAAGAGGTTCCCTGAGACAAAGTATGTAATATAAATACTATACTCTAGTTGCTGAGGAGCTTAACATTTTTCAGGTTTACCCAAGTCCTTAATCATTAACCTTGGTTGATCCTCTTTGTAAAATTATAGTGCAGGCTTCTGCTGCTATTGATGCCAACAAGACTTTTACCATAACTTCAGTTGGAGCAGAAGCAGGCTCAAATGGTTGTTTTTGCTCTGTTTTGACTGCTCCTTGTGGAAAAAAGTCTAGCTTAAAAGCCTCCCAATGAGGCAATTCAACTGAAAACCACAGAGCAGCTATTGGTATGGGAAGATTGTTCCCTTAGGCAAAATGTGTGTGTGTGTGTGAGCGCATTTGCAGTAATCTATAATTCTGTCTTGTTTTTACATACTTACTGAGAAGCCACTGGGCTGTCCACTAACATGCTCCTATGTTCCCATTGCATACTGGGTAATGGCACTTTCAGTCCTGCCATTTTAAGCTACAATAGCCTGATATGAAAAGGTGAGCAGCAGGGGGACAAAAACCCACACAAGCTTTAATTATTTTTGACAGAGAAAACAAATCCACACGCTTCCATTTCCTATTCTGGGAGTAACTGGTTTTAAGGCATTTCTTTTTCTCCTAAAGAAGTTGGGCAGTACAGCTACACACACTCTCCTTGTAGAACTGCAACAATGCCAGCTAATAGACATTGTTTGCAGTTAAAAAACATTAAGCCGCCTGATTGATTTTTGTGTGCAGTAGATATAGGGGGCAGGATTAAAATTTTACACACTCTAGGGGTAGCTGAATCTAGTAAATATTGCATGCCTGTCTCCGCCATCAATAATTTAAAAAGCAGAGTCCAAAATGACAACATCTCACTTGGACAGCCGCAGGCAGAACAGAGAGAATTTGAGCCAATTGTGGACTCAGTGCTTTGTTGACTGTAAAGGTTGAAGAACACCTGAGGTCCCTGCAGTCATTAACGGAGAAGAGAGCAGAACAAAGCAGACTATTGTGGGAGACAAAAAAAAAAAAAAAGGGGGGGGGGGGGGAATCTGTAGCTTCTGTACTGCAGTTGTATGGATGGGGAATATTTGCTGCGATGACATGTTATGTGCACCTGAATTATCAGGTCAGCTGAGCAATGTATTAATCTTAATTTTGCCACCTTTTCATGAGGGTATATACAGTATATAGTAATGAAGGACCAAGTGAATGAAGGACCTCTTTATTGCCAGAGGGCAGAATATGAAGCCCTTGCACTTGGAAGAGTGCAGGGACTGCTCATTCTATTATGGATATGTCTACCCTTGAAGCTGGGGTGTGATTCCCAGCTCACATTGATCTAGTGTAACCCACGCACCTTCTGGGTGTGGTGTTCTGTCCCATTCTCGTGGCACCAAGACCACTTAAAGAGGGAGAGAAAATGAGTCTGCTCTACAGTCTTAGCTAACAGCCAGTTGGCTTTTAGCTCATGCTGTAGAGGCTCATGCACTAAGCTCCCAAGGTCCCCAGTTCGATCCTGCCCACCGACGACTGGGGTCTGTCGGTGTTACACTAGTATGCTAAAAGAGCAGGATAGCCACAGTAGCGCATGGGCAGTAGTGCATGGCAGCCCAGGCTAGCCATGCTGAGTACAAATCCACCTGACCCTTGTGGGTAGGTACTCAGCACAGCGAGCTACGAATGCTACTGTGGCTACGTTGGAATTTTTAGTTTGCTGGCTGGATGAAAGGTAGTAGGGGTATATCTTTGTCAGCTGGGAATCCCATGCCAGCTCATATTTTAGAGAGAGCCTATGTGTACCCACAAAAAGAACAGGAGGACTTGTGGCAACTTAGGGACTAACACATTTATTTGCGCATAAGCTTTCGTGGGTACCCAGTGAGTGAGGAGGAAATAAGACCAAGAATATGTTCCCTCCACACCATAGAACTGACTGGATGGTTCAGTTTGTATAGTAATCCTGGTGTGCCTAGGGACTGTGGGAGAGATTGTACCTCCTGAGCCACAAACCCTCCATACTGTACCCTATTCAGAGTTGTGGCTTTCTAGCCACATGTTATCTTGAGCGGAGTAGAGCTCACAGTGGGTGAAACCACCAGTGAACCCAGAAGCTTTGGAAGCCCCAATGCGTGTGCCAGGGAACTGGGGCATTCCTTCTGCACAGTGGAGGGCTGTGAGGGCACAAGCACAGAGGGACACCCCAGGGTGAAGTGATGCTGGGTTATGTGCCAGATCTGTGTAAGAAACCAAAGAGGACCAGGATGAGACAAGGGCTTGGCCACTGGACTTGTGATTATGCGTTTTCACATATAAACCTGTGTTTAGGAGAGGGCCAGAGGAAACAAGGTCTATTCCAACTCAGCAGCTACCAAAAGGCTGTGGATCTATCCTGCAGTTTGGGGAATGAACTCCATTCTTCCAGACCCTGTGGTGTTTGTATAGAGGTGGGCAGAAAATGTTCAAGAATTTTCAAGGTTTTGAAAAACGTGCCTGACCTGAACTGGGACAAAAAGTTGAAATCTCAAAAAAAAAAAAAAAAAAAAATCTGGAAAAAAAAGTTGGATGATGTCAGTCTATATGTTTTTTGGTTTTGACCTTTTCTTCTTAAACCAATTTAAATTTTAAAAAGAAAAGCAATTTCAAACAATTTTTCTGTTATTTTGAAAATGTTGAAACAATTTCAAAATTTTGTTTGAAATGGAAAATTTGTCAAAACTGATCCTTTTCCAGGAAGTTTTTGTTTTTGGTGAATCAGCATTTCCCACACACAAAAATGTGTTGTCAAATGCCTGACCAGCTTTACTTTTGTAACTTCCAAGCTTTTTGTGTGGGACTATGACATTTGTGATGGGGCACCTGCCCCACACTGGGCTCTAAAGGGTTAATAGAGCCCTATGGAGGCTGCACTGGAGGCAGCCAATTAGAGAAGGGCTGAAGGGAGCAGCCAGTCAGGCCCATATAAAAAGGGAACTTCAGGGCAGAGGAAGGCAGGGAGGAAGGACTGTGTCTCTGGAGGGCTGAGAGAACTGCCAGCACCCTGGACAGAGCAGTGTTGCAAGCAGGGACCAAGGAAGCTAGAAAGCTCCTGGCTGACGGCTAGGGCCTGCAGGCTGAGGCCCTGAGGGGGCTGGAGCTGAATGGGAAGTGGCCCTGGGACAATGGACTGTGATTGCCACTGAGGGAAGTGGCTGTACAGAGATTGCTGTCCCCGGATGGGGGGAACACAGAGTGTGGCACAGCTGGAAGGCAGTGTCACTGAAGAGGCTGCTGCGGTCCTTGGAGAGATGTGGGTGCTAGAGCAGAAAGTGACGGTGGCGAGGCACCACCCAAAGAGGGTGCGCTAACATGCTGAGCTAATTCCCAAGACAGCCAGCAGGTGGCACCAGAGTGGTGAGTGAACCCCGTTCCTCTGTGTGTGTGTGAATTCCATCCAGTGAGAATGCACAGGGAACCTCAAAGACTAACAGTGTTTGTATATTTCTCTCAAACTTGCTTGTTTTTTTTCCCCATGAGTGACAAACAACTGCCACCTGCTTACACGTAGCTGGATGAGCAATCATTTGAGATTTGTATCTAAACTTGCAGCTAGAGTTTTGGAATTCTCTGGGGAGGAGCACAAGGAAACAATCTGTTCATTGCATCCACCTGCTGTCGCATGGATTGTAAATTCTTCAGGGCAGGGACTGTCTTTATGTGCTTATATAGCAACTGGCAGAATGGGTAGCCACTGGCAGAATGGGTTGCTGATCTATGACTCAAAAAGAAAAGGAGGACTTTTGGCACCTTAGAGATGAACCAATTTATTTGAGCATGAGCTTTCGTGAGCTACAGCTCACTTCATACTCCTTTTCTTTTTGCGAATACAGACTAACACGGCTGCTACTCTGAAACCTGATCTATGACTGGGGCCCCATGCATTACCATAGTACAAGTGATAAATAATCTCAACAATTACACTATTGGAGGATTACTGACATCAAATTAAAAAGGGGAATCCAACTGTCCATATTTAAATTACCATCATGTGCCAAAATCTATGTAAATGAGGTTTTATTTTCCTTTCTCTCATATCACTGTTAATCAGAAGTAACTGCACTGAAAGCAGTGGAGTTTTTAGTGTTCAGCGATCCCTTGGTGCTTAAGGTTTTTGCAAGAGATCTGGTTTATTCTGAGTCTGGTTTCAACTGACTGTGCATAACAATGGCAAGAGCTCCACAGCGCCTTGCCCAGACTCTCTGTCTGGGCAGCTCAGCCCTTAAAAGCACAGTCCACAATGCTGCAAAGTTGTGCTGTTGGAAATGAGAGGAGAATCAGGCCTCAGCAGCTGTAAATCAGTATAGCTTTATTGACTTCTCTGAACCATGAAGTATAGATTTAGAGCTGAACTCTCCCAAAGTTTGGGGTTTCTTTTGGGATCACCACCTTTTCCTCACAGTTATCCCAAGCTATTTCCCTGGAAATCTGAGAGCAACAGTGTCAGTAATGTTATGTCTAAAGATATCACCTTTCATTATTTTTAAAGGCATGAGAAATATACCTTTATTATTTACATCTGTTCCTTCCTCTCCTGCTGCTTTGTGACTGCAGCATCTGCTTTCATCTCTATGGCTGTTGCTTCCTTTGCATACTGTGGGCCTCATTCTAGTCTCACTTACACTGGTGTAAATCAGGAGGAACTCTACTGAAGTTAATGGAGTTGCACTGGTGTGAGATGAGAATCAGTCTTTGTGTTCCTTAATTTTTTCTATTTGAAGGAGCATTGCTTTGGGGCTTTGTCAAGGCAGATAGAAAGTGTTCTCTATATTCAATTACCTGTGTTTATCTCCTTTGGTTATTTTCTCTCACAACTCACCAGCCCCAGTCTGAACCTCATCCTCTGTGCCGCCCCTTCCCCCCCCCCCCCCCAAAAAAAAGAAAGATTAACCAGGAAAACCAAATCCATGGTCTCTTTAGTTCAAAGATTAAACAAACCAAATAGCTACAGAGGAGAGAGAACAATTTTCTTCACACTACTGGTGACTTACTGACATTGATTAGATTGAGGTTCATTCTTCCCACACATATGCACTTCCAGATGAGCTACCTCTTCAAACTCCCCACATCATGATCACATCAGTAGTGATTTTGCTCATGGGTAAACACAAAATGCGTGTGCCGCTTTCTAGGCAAGAGGCATTGGTTGAGCCCAGGTGAAACAGCATAACACGTTAAACAGTATTAAAAAACCTGCCTGGCTAATTTCTTGCTTATAAACTGTTATAATATTGTGTTGGCTGTATCCGTACTGCACTAAATTAACTTACTCACGTTGTGTGTGAATAATCCATCGTAGGAAAAGATGAGAATATGAACGTTAGGCAAGATGGTAACCAGAGCTTGTAAAATAAATAAATTGTGAAATGTTGATTAAATGTTTTTTATTGAAATTTGAATCCCAACAATAAAATGGGACAACATATTCTGAACATTGTAACTACCTTTCGTCTCTGTTTTTCAGTCTTTTAAATTTTGATGGGGGACAAAATAGGAGACAACTTCACAAACATTTTGTTGAATTTGTTCCCCTTTTTTTGACTAGTTCTAATGGTAGCGTTCATTTTTCTGAATGTTTACCAGACTGCTACAGAAAAAAAGATTTGCTTTATTTTTTATGGATTACCTGTACCATTCCAGCATTTTCTAATAAATCAGAAGGACACCAAAAGTTAAAATGTTATGAAAAGGTTATTTAAAAGGATGGCAAATGGATTAAATTTAAAATAACCAACTGTAAATGTTTAATAAACATTTCTCCCTATGGTAGTGCAGAGCTTTGTTTCAGCATAAAATCATCTGAGAAAAATCTGCTTTTGCTTCAGTGACTGCTCATTGTTAATTTATCTGAATGATGCGGGTGGAGTGATTAAGATGCGGTATACTTTAAATCTCCTTATTTGAGATAAGGCGAGAACACAAGGTATTTCAAACCAAGGTACAATAGAATGATATAGAAGCAAGTGAAAATATCTGCAGATATGTGGATGGCGATGGCAACCACTTACTTGTTTGTCTCCTTTTCAACTGCCACTAACTTTGAATATACGCTACTGTCTGTGAATTTCTGGCAGGACTGGGCTCAAATGAGGACTGTATCTTGTTGCAATTAAATAGCTCATCCAGCATTATGGACCTAGTCCAATGAAGTCTAAATCTTTCCATTGACTTTAGTGGGCTATGGGCCAGGGCCTATATCATGTTAAGTAGTGTTACACTGGGATGAGGAATATTTTAGATTGTGATTTCCTCTAAGAGGGCCATTCTTTAATGATTGATCCCTAGTCCAGGGACATCTGTGTCCTTGGTTAGAGCAGAAATCTTCTTCTTACATCCCAGTATTTTCTGCTTTATCTTCCCCCCAAAATTGTAAAGGTGCCCATTCCTCTGTCACCTTTCTGGCCAGGGAAAAATCTGGATTCCGTCAGCTACCTTGGTGCTGAGCATTGTACAAATACCAGGAGGGCAAGACTGATTCAGCTGGGAGAGGCTCTGGTAGGCAAAGAGTGGCGCTGCTTATCCTGCCTAGTAGCTGAGCATCCAGCACTTTCAGTCCCTGCTGTTTCAGAAGCTAAGCAGTTAGAACTAGAAATTGGGACTTGGCTCTCCTGAAGGACAGATGAGTGCTGCTCACAAGCAGAAATGTTGCCGTTTCAACCAGGAGCAGAGTTCTCCCCCAAAGTTTCAGGTTTTGTGCGCTTCACTGAAGGGGTGCAGGATCTCTCCCAGCATGTTCTCCCATTTCTAGACCCAAACTCAGATGAAGACTTTTTCAATAGTGAGCTGTTCAGACAAGTTTGTGTTTGTTTGTTTTTACACTTCTGGCTTCTCGCCATGTGTTTGTTCTCTCACAGTAATTCTGGCTGAGGTTAAATGATCTAGAAATCTCACAAACAAGTCTGTTCCCATGAAATTTTCAGCCCAGTTTTACTGTGTTACATGGTTTGGATGAGCAGCCAGTCGTTTGGATGCCTATCTGAATCAAACTTAAACTGAAAGTTATTTATGAATGAGAGTTTAATTCTGCATACTCTTCAAGCTCTGTTTAAAGCCTGTTCTGTTCTATATAGGTTCTTATGCTATGCTGAGCACTGTAGTATCTGAATGCCTTCCAGTAATGCACTAAGCAATGTGACTCTGCATCTGTGACAGGGTGTACCAGGCCCTTTGTGGCCTTGGTGGAGGCCCTGTGGCCCTAATAAACCTCATTCCAGGAAGGAGCAGCAGAGGTGGGTCTTCCAGGCCTGCCTAGACAGGCCTCATAGAAACAGTCAGAGGCCAGCTGTCTCAGCTAAAAGGAGCTGCAGGTCCTGAGCAGGTCAGTTTCTGGCATGGGACCATAAGAGCAAGGCAGGGTGCTCTGCTCTGTCCAGAGTAACGCTGTCTACCATCTTCATCCACCAGGGTGGGGTGGAGTCTCTTAGCCAAGCAGAGATGGTAGACAGCATTACTCATGCATGCTGGTAGGAGACCTCGGCATCAGTGAGGAATCAGTCCAAGAGTACAGATAGAACTGACCAATGGTGGGGAAAGTATCTTCAGCCAACGGAGACTGCACCATGGTTGCAAGCTCTTCTACCCATCAGCATCAACTCAGTCTAGCTTGGGTTCAACGTCAGCCATGAGCTGATCTCATCCAAGCACAGGGCCAGCTTGATGGTCATGGTGTGGTTGAATGTGAAGAATCTGTAGAGCTGTGCCTTGCTTAGATGTTGCTGGCACCTGAATCCATGTTGTCTGACCATTTTACCTAGTGGCTGCAGGTAGATCCTGAAAACGACAGGGGGGAGAATTGATCCATGTGGGATTCTACAACTGAAGGGACTGGTGGTGATGGTGCAATTTCCCATCACTACTTCGTCAGGGCAGTCCCCCAGGAAGGACAGGAGGGATGCATTGAATGGGACTATTGGAGCAGAGGCTCAAAGATATATAGTATTATATTGATATGTTGTTGCCATAGACACCTTTCCATTCTCTGAGATCTTCTAATAGTCTGGGTCTTGATCCAAAGCCCACTGAAATAATTGAATTTGGCCCCTTGTGGACAGAGCAAAAGAGAATCTAGGTTCTAATCCCAGCTCATTGTGTGACCTTGGACAAGTTACTCTACTTCTTCTAGGACCTGGCCCAGTCCCAGTGAAGTCCATGAGAGTCTTTCTATTGACATCAATGGGCTTTGGATCAATCCTCTAATGATAAATTATGCTGACTCAAAGACCAGGATACCAATGCTCCCTGAAGCCAAGAGGAGTCTTTGGGTCAGTCCCTTGAGACACTTTATGATGAATTAAAATCCAATTCACCTGAAGTTTCTTCTTAGTATATTTTACATTAGAGACTGTACTATTGCTAACAGACTGCTAGCTTTTAAGTAAATCGATATTACACCAGTAGTTAATGCAAGTAGCTAGTTTTATAAAAAGAAGCAACACTAGTAAGGATATAAGTGCTGTATTTCCTTTTTAAAAACTTTTGGTGGCTGCCGCATATATTTTGATTACACATTTATGCAATTTATAGATACAAATTATTCACATTAGGTCTTATGCAGCCCTGAAAATGTATGTCTCCAGAGTCAGCATGTAATTTCCTTCTGCACAAATTGCAGAATTATGCAGTGAAGTTAAGTACATTGAATAATGCTAATTTACAATTGAATTCCTATGGATTTACATATTACAACCACATTAATGCCAAAGGAATCCACGGTATTGTCAAATAGGTTAATAATGGTTACTGTTAGCACAGTGGATGCCAGAGGAATTAATAATGATTAGCCACTTTTTTTAAATGTATGCAGTTAGCCTAGAAATTATGAAATAATTTCACATCAATATTTAAAAAGTTGTAGTGGCTGGAAAGCAAATGACATTTCTTTGTTATAAAGAGTTACCTGTGTAAATAGTGCTCTAGACTACTCGGGCCTGATTTGAAGCCTATTGAAGCCAATGGACAAACTCTCACTAGCTTTAATGGGCTTTGGATCAGGCTGCTAATGCTTTGCTCCTTAACAGGTTCAAATCTTCCTGCTGGAGGTTTTAACTATTCTCACTTTTATAATCATAGAAGCTCTTATTTTTTCTCCTTCCCCCACTACTTCCATCGCCACGAGCCTTCCTACTATCCATGCTTATAATTTTGGTGGTGGTCTTTTTTCTTTCCTTCTTGCCCCACACCTCTGTTCTTCCACACATAGCCAGGCTCTGACCAAATCCTGTTGCTTCTTGCTCTACAGCATCTTAAAAATCTTACCCCACCCCCATCTCTACTGCTAAAACTTTTATTCATCTCCCACCTTGACTATTATTACTTCTCTTCCCTGGCCTCAGCACATCTCATTATACCCTCCTCAGTTCTATTCACAATCATCTCCTTCTGTTGCTGCTCTGCTCTCTCACCTATTCCAGTCCCTTCTGTATCTTCTCACATTCTGCATTAAGTTCAGGCTTCTTGCCCTTGTTTTCAAGACTCTGTGCTACCCCCTGAATCCTCCGCTTACAGCTCTGCCCTCATTTCCATTCACTTCCTCCCCCTACCAACATTCTACTCAAGCTTCCTTCCTGAATGCCTCCTTTTGTATCTTTCCGTCATTCCCCCATTGCATCTTTTTCCATGTCCGCACTTATTCAAATCCATAGTCTCTCTCTCTCTCTCCTTTCCCCCCGCCCTCCAAATCTATTGAAGTCAATGGGAAGACTCCCATTGATTTCACAGGGCTATGGACCCTGGCCCTAAATGACCTGTCTTCTTTCCAACCCCTATCTAAAAGAGCTAACCCTTGGTAATCTTTCTGTTAAAAAATCTGCACCACGTTGAACTTGGACCTTCAGTTTAGGCATCATGTGTTTCTGCATTATCTGTGGGATTTTGATTGCGAGGTCTCTTCAGTGATTATTTTTCCATATGTTTGTACAGCACCAAGTACATTGATGCAGGAAATAATGTCCACTAAGGACTGGGATGAGGCCATACAAATCATTACACTTGTGTGACCTGAGACAAGAATTGGGACCCCTATCTCCAGAGTACAAAGCTAGTGGATGGGTTCTCAGCTTGTGGGTCATGACCATGTGTCAGGAGGCTGAATGACTACCTAGTCCTTCCCATATTGCTAAATGGAGAGCTGGGGGATGTCCTGGCTAGATTTAAGCTTTCCTTACTGGAACCCTGAGCACTACTGCTACTTACTAAGCCGTTTTCGTCTCCCCGTCGTGATACTACATTAAAATTCAGCTCCTCATGTCTCAGTGTTCACATATAAATAAACGAAGAGATACAAAAAATAAAACTGACTGTATTATAATCAGATTATGGATTGGTGTGGCAAATCTTATTTAAGTCTTTCCTGAGGAGAGAATGCAAATAACAAGCAAACTGGAAAGTGGGGGAAGGCAAATAAAGGCGATTGAAAATGTATGAAGCTTGTCATTTGTACAAGCATTAATATTTAACTTTCCTCTTTCACAGGCTATTACCATTTGAATTTGTAGGATGCCAGAGCTCTCCTATTTTGGATGAAACATAGGTTTGATCCAGGCAGCCTTGAAAGGTGCCCAGATTTTATTTTCTTGAATACAACACATACAGTGCACTTAAGTCCACTTAACACCTGAGAAACATTTAGCATTGTTCCTAGGGAATCTTTCTATTGATTTCAATCAGCTATGTATTTGGCCCTTACTGGATTAGCCAGTGGGAAATTTATCTTGACCTTCCCTAAAAGAATTTTGCTCCTCGCTCACAATGGGAAAAATTAGTTGGAATTTCAGCTGCAGGAGTGAGTATTACTGCATTGACCATATAATAATTGACTTTACTAATTGGCTAAGCCTGTTCAAAGCGTGGGGGCAGAATTGGCAGCTGTACAAACAAAGTCAGGAATTTACCCCCAAGGATGGGGAGGGGGAAGAAGGAAAGGACATTTTTTGTTGTTTTTATTTCATTCAGTACTGCTGTTAAGATTAATGCTATAGTAGGACATTTACAGCCATTGAATTAACATGTTTGTAAACAAAGTTATGAGTTATGATTTTGTGCAGTAGGGAAAAGAGTTAATCCATGACACCACCTGGTCTCTGAATAAGCAAATGGGTAATAAACCAATTCCTCCCACCCCCAGCTGGCTGGGTTGCTTTTTAGTTTTCACTGGGAAAAACAAAGGCACACTCAGGCTTTGATTTAGGACAACCTTTTGATGAACAGGAATGGTATAAGGAAAATATCCTTCTAGTCAATTTACACATTTTACAGGGATATGTCTAGGAGGTGGCTGTTACAGGAAGATAAGGATTCTAATTTTGTAATTGAGTGCACTCTGAAAAGACAATTAGGAACTAATGTGATAAGTAATTGTAAACTGTAACAGCAGAAGGAAGCCGATTCACAGTCCTCTGTGAAAATGGTATTTGTGTATTCAAGTGATGTGTCTGTGCTTTATTTCCCCTGCATGTACGTTTTATTTATTAAATGATAGGATTTTTGTACACTTTTGATTAAAGAGCAGAAATCCAAAAATTGTTGGAGTGCAAACATATCTCAGCCTTATTATTCTCAGTACAGTGTGAGCATAATATTAGGTGGGACAATATTTTTGGCACTCCTGCCAGTAACCAGAAGCAGCATGGCCCTGATACAGAGAAGATCTGGACAACTGCTACTCCCTGGCCAAACACAAGTAGAAGGAGAGTAGGCAGTAATGCCCCTGCCTGTCCCCATCAGGGGAGAGCAACATTTAGGGTTGGGTACTGCAAACCCTTATTGTTGTATTAATTTACATGGAATATGTGGGCCAGGCACTGTCCAACATTAAACAGAGTTAAACAAGGTTCGGGGTTTGGTATACAGAGACCTCAACCTGCTCAGTACCATGGTGCAAAGATTATTATAAATCCTTTTAACCATTTATTAAAGATACAGAAAAGAAGGAAAAACAATTGAAGCATTTGAAACGTGAAGTATTAAGTAAGTCTTTCATTTTAACAAATTTCTTGTTCCCTTTCCCTCTAGCTGAACAGAGTTTTAGAAGGAAAATCCTCCTTGTTTGACTGTCTCGTAGATGGTCTCAAAGATGGTAGTAACTGTCCTTTTGGGTAAAAGAGAAGAAGTTAGGTGAGATAAGCTGGAGCTCTTGTTGCTGCTGTTATTAAAGTCCAATCCTCTTTCATCCCAGGTGGTATTTGGGAGTCAGCTGGAGCTGGTAGGGGTGGTGATGTCATCTGGATCCCTCTCTCTGGCCTGGGCTAATCAGAATGTCTCTCAGAATCAGGATAATGAAGGCCATGGGTCCTAGGAAACAGTGGGGGGTGGCAACCATGATGGTGAAGCTCACTCCAGTAGCCTCTGTCTGTTCTTCCCTGTTTCCTCCCCCCCGCCCAGTTTATTTAAGGGGAAAAGGGAGTGGTGGGTGGAATAGCACACCCACTCATTATTTTGTCCATTGGTTAGGCATAATATCCAACATACCCATTTTGGTTCATTAATGTCCGGGTTCACATCCTGTTTTTTCCACCCATGATTTTAACGGTGTGTTTGAACCATATCAGTAGGCCCTTTTGTTTACACTAATTCAATCTCTCTCACTTTCATACCTTTTCCCATTGACATTTGTTGTAGGTTATTGTGATGTCTTATGAACTTTCACATGCCCTTTACAGTTGAGCTCACAATAAGAGTAAATTTGTAGGCCCAGTTATCACAATATTACTCTTCTTATTCACATGAGAGGTCTCATTGAAATATGTATCTGAGGGCTCTAAGGAAGGATGTTCCAGTCGTTAGGGAACTACCCTAGGACTTGAGACCGGGGTTCAAGCCCCTCCCCGCCACAGATTTCCTGTGTGACCTTGGGCAAGCCACTTAGTCTTTCTCATACCTCAGCTGCCTGTCTGTAAAATGGGGATAATGGCGCTGCTCTACCACATAGGGATGTGGTGAGGATAAATGCCTCAAATTGGGAGGCACCTAGATGCTTTGGTAGGTACCTATAGGTACCCTAGATAGATACATTAAATCCATAGACTGAAGCTGCTCAGCTGTCTTAACCATTACCTTCTTTAGCTAGTGGCTCTGTGTGGGGTCCCCTTGTAGTGGGTGCCCATAACCCCCTGCAGTGCTCTCTCCAGGCAGATTTTAAACTTCCAGGAGCCCTCTGTCATAGAATCATAGAATATCAGGGTTGGAAGGGACATCAGGAGGTCATCTAGTCCAACCCCCTGCTCAAAGCAGGATTAAATCCCCAATTAAATCACCCCATCCAGGGCTTTGTCAAGCCTGACCTTAAAAACTTCTAAGGAAGGAGATTCTACCACCTCCCTAGGTAACGCATTCCAGTGTTTCACCACCCTCCTAATGAAAAAGTTTTTCCTAATATCCAACCTAAACCTCCCCCACTGCAACTTGAGACCATTACTCCTTGTCCTGTCCTCTTCTACTACTGAGAATAGTCTAGAACCATCCTCTCTGGAACCACCTCTCAGGTAGTTGAAAGCAGCTATCAAATCCCCTCTCATTCTTCTCTTCTGCAGACTAAACAATCCCAGTTCCCTCAGCCTCTCCTCATAAGTCGTGTTCCAGACCCCTAATAATTTTTGTTGCCCTTCGCTGGACTCTCTCCAATTTATCCACGTCCTCCTTGTAGTGTGGGGCCCAAAACTGGACACAGTACTCCAGATGAGGCCTCACCAACGTCGAATAGAGGGGAACGATCACATCCCTCGATCTGCTCGCTATGCCCCTACTTATACATCCCAAAATGCCATTGGCCTTCTTGGCAACAAGGGCACACTGCTGACTCATATCCAGCTTCTCGTCCACTGTCACCCCTAGGTCCTTTTCCGCAGAACTGCTGCCTAGCCATTCGGTCCCTAGTTTGTAGCTGTGCATTGGGTTCTTCCGTCCTAAGTGCAGGACCCTGCACTTATCCTTATGGAACCTCATCAGATTTCTTTTGGCCCAATCCTCCAATTTGTCTAGGTCCCTCTGTATCCTATCCCTCCCCTCCAGCGTATCTACCACTCCTCCCAGTTTAGTCAAACATGGCTGAAACAAGCAGCCATTTGGAATTCAGATGACTGTTCATAAATCCCCTCTGCAGTGTTCAGCTGACTCTGGGTTTTAAATTCATCTGAACTGCCTACACAAATGACTTTAGCTTTCTTCCTAAGGGTTTTAACAAGCTTTCACAATCAAACATCAAAGAAGCTTCAAGTAGCTGAAAGTAAAAAGAAAAAAATGCCAAAGGTCCTGCAAGATGCCTTGCTTTATTAGCTTCCTACTGGTTCATTGACTCAATCCTCCTTGGGTTCCTTACTAAATAATGTACCCAAGAAAGCTAAATATCAGTATAAAAGTTCGTCCATATGCTTAGCTGCACGAGACTCCTGCGGATTCATAAACTGAAGTGTAGTCAAGTACAAAGTTCTCACTAAGGGCTGGACACTGATGTTAGGCCTACAGTCCTGAGCAAAGCGGGGGTGCCTAAGCGACATCATCTCAGGAGGCATCGGACTTGGATGCCTCAAAGGCACAACATTGCCTGGCTTCTTCCTTGTGTGTGGTTGATAGCAATTTACTGCTGGGCTACACCAGCAGCAAATAACACGACTACTTGCACTGGTCAACAAGTAGTAGGGGGTGGACAAAAGGCTCTTCTCGTCCCCCCACCCACTTGCCACCCACCTGATATGGGAGAAAATAGAGATGGGTTCACAGTACCTGTTTATGTGGCAGCTGCCATGTGAAAGATTGAACTAGGCAATTCTAGAGATCAAAGCATGAACACTGTTGCTTGAGCTAAAAAGCAAAGATTTTCAGGTTGAGGCTGTAATAGTGTCATATCCTCTGTGGATTGGGCAGAGAGGGGGACTTGTGATGAACACTTAGCAGTGGTATCAAGTATCAGAGGGGTAGCCATGTTAGTCTGGATCTGTAAAAGCGGCAAAGAGTCCTGTGGCACCTTATAGACTAACAGATGTATTGGAGCATAAGCATTCATGGGTGAATACCCACTTCGTCAGGTGCATGTAGTGGAAATTTCCAGAGGCAGGTATAAATACGCAAGCAAGAATCAGGCTAGGGATAACGAGGTTAGTTCAGTCAGGGAGGATGAGGCCCACTTCTAGCAGCTGAGGTGTGAACACCAAGGGAGGAGAAACTGCTTTTGTAGTTGGCGAGCCAGTCACAGTTCATTTGCAAATTTGACACCATCAAGATCAAATCCGCACAGACACACCCCTGGAACCCCGACCTGGGATATTCTATCTACTACCTAAGATCCATAAACCTGGAAATCCTGGGCGCCCCATCATCTCAGGCATTGGCACCCTGACAGCAAGATTGTCTGGCTATGTAGACTCCCTCCTCAGGCCCTACGCTACCAGCACTCCCAGCTACCTTCGAGACACCACTGACTTCCCGAGGAAACTACAATCCATCGGTGATCTTCCTTGATAACACCATCCTGGCCACTATGGATGTAGAAGCCCTCTACACCAACATTCCACACAAAGATGAACTACAAGCCGTCAAGAACACTATCCCCGATAATGTCACGGCTAACCGGGTGGCTGAACTTTGTGACTTGTCCTTACCCATAACTATTTTACATTTGGGGACAATGTATACCTTCAGATCAGCGGCACTGCTATGGGTACCCGCATGGCCCCACAGTATGCCAACATCTTTATGGCTGATTTAGAACAACGCTTCCTCAGCTCTCGTCCCCTAAAGCCCCTACTCTACTTGCGCTATATTGATGACATCTTCATCATCTGGACCCATGGAAAAGAAGCCCTTGAGGAATTCCACCATGATTTCAACAATTTCCATCCCACCATCAACCTCAGCCTGGTCCAGTCCACACAAGAGATCCACTTCCTGGACACTACAGTGCTAATAAACAATGGTCACATAAACACCACCCTATACCAGAAACCTACTGACCGCTATTCCTACCTACATGCCTCCAGCTTTCACCCTGACCACGCCACACGATCCATCATCTACAGCCAAGCTCTGCGATACAACCGCATTTGCTCCAACCCCTCAGACAGAGACAAACACCTACAAGATCTCTATCAAGCATTCTTACAACTACAATACCCACCTGCAGAAGTGAAGAAACAGATTGATAGAGCCAGAAGAGTTCCCAGAAGTCACCTACTACAGGACAGGCCTAACAAAGAAAATAACAGAACGCCACTAGCCGTCACCTTCAGCCCCCAACTAAAACCCCTCCAATGCATTATTAAGGATCTACAACCTATCCTGAAGGATGACCCAACACTCTCACAAATCTTTGGAGACAGGCCAGTCCTTGCCTACAGACAGCCCCCCAACCTGAAGCAAATACTCACCAACAACCACATACCACACAACAGAACCACTAACCCAGGAACCTATCCTTGCAACAAAGCCCATTGCCAACTGTGTCCACATATCTATTCAAGGGGACACCATCACAGGGCCTAATAACATCAGCCACACTATCAGAGGCTCGTTCACCTGCACGTCCACCAATGTGATATATGCCATCATGTGCCAGCAATGCCCCTCTGCCATGTACATTGGTCAAACTGGACAGTCTCTACGTAAAAGAATAAATGGACACAAATCAGATGTCAAGAATTATAACATTCATAAACCAGTCGGAGAACACTTTCATCTCTCTGGTCACGCAATTACAGACATGAAGGTCGCTATCTTAAAACAAAAAAACTTCAAATCCAGACTCCAGCGAGAAACTTCTGAATTGGAATTCATTTGTAAATTGGATACTATTAATTTAGGCTTAAATAGAGACTGGGAGTGGCTAAGTCATTATGCAAGGTAGCCTATTTCCCCTTGTTTTTTCCTCCCCCCCCCCCCCCGACGTTCTGGTTAAACTTGGATTTATGCTGGAAATGGCCCACCTTGATTATCATACACATTGTAAGGAGAGTGGTCAGTTTGGATGAGCTATTACCAGCAGGAGAGTGAGTTTGTGTGTGGGGGGGAGAAAACCTGGATTTGTGCTGGAAATGGCCCACCTTGATTATCATGCACATTGTAGGGACAATGGTCACTTTGGATGAACTATTACCAGCAGGAGAGTGAGTTTGTGTGTGTGTGTTTTGGGGGGGGGGGGGTGAGAAAACCTGGATTTGTGCTGGAAATGGCCCACCTTGATTTTCATACACATTGTAGGGAGAGTGGTCACTTTGGATAAGCTATTACCAGCAGGAGAGTGAGTTTGTGTGTGTGTTTTTTGGGAAAAGAAAAAAAGGGGGGGGGTGAGAAAACCTGGATTTGTCCTGGAAATGGCCCAACTTGATTATCAGACACATTGTAAGGAGAGTGATCACTTTAGATAAGCTATTACCAGCAGGAGAGTGGGGTGGGAGGAGGTATTGTTTCATGGTCTCTGTGTATATAATGTCTTCTGCAGTTTCCACAGTATGCATCCGATGAAGTGAGCTGTAGCTCACAAAAGCTTATGCTCAAATAAATTGGTTAGTCTCTAAGGTGCCACAAGTACTCCTTTTCTTTTTGCGAATACAGACTAACATGGCTGTTACTCTGAAACCATCAGCTCAGGATTAAACAAAGACTGTGAATGTCTAGCCAATGACAAAAGCAGTTTCTCCTCCCTGGGTGTTCACACCTCAACTACTAGAAGAGGGCCTCATCCTCTCTGATTGAACTAACCTTGTTATCCCTAGCCTGATTCTTGCTTGCGTATTTATACCTGCCTCTGGGAATTTCCACTACATGCATCCGACGAAGTGGGTATTCACCCACGAAAGCTTATGCTCCAGTACATCTGTTAGTCTATAAGGTGCCACAGGACTCTTTGCCACTTAGCAGTGGGTTACACTTAAGAACATAACATAAGAACGGCCATCTTGGGTCAGACCAAAGGTCCATCCAGCCCAGTATCCTGTCCTCTGACAGTGGCCAATGCCAGGTGCCCAAGAGGGAATGAACAGAACAGGTAATCACCAAGTGATTCATCCTCGGTCGCCCATTCTCAGCTCCTGCGCACCCATATTCAAGGGTTCCAAAGCCTGTACTGGAGCATAGAGAATTGTTCTCCTCCTCCCACCCCCACCCCCCTCGGTGTCCAAATCACAGTCTAGCCCTAAGTGGTTATACCTACATTTAAAACAAACAAACACTGAGAACACAGCACAGAAACAGGTAGTAAAATAAACAAAGAAGAGCCAATATTTTACCATGGTGCTCAGTCTTGGTTCATGTCTTTCTAAATCTTTGTACACTCTTCCTGGAGTTTATTAAGCAGATGAGAATGCTGGTTTGATAACAAAGAAGTTGAACATTTTCCATTTGTGTTACACATGCGGTTTGGCTGGAAATTGCAAAGGAGTGTCTTTACCCTCTGTTTTCTGATCTTTGTGTATGGGTAAAGGTCGGGAAAGGCTAGAATTTTTCTACCTCCAAGAAACAGATCTTTAATATTTGTTAATTTCCTTATCTTGTGAGTCAGATAAAAATAATATTGATGTGCCATTGTTATCTTTATGTATTTTATCTAATCTAATTTAGCTCAGGTACTTCTAGACTGCTCTTCACTGAAGTATCTAATCAGCATCTTATGCCTTGAGGAGAACCTATAACCCTTCTCCACTTAAATACATTTATTTTTTGACTCCAGTAGTGTAGGCAGAAACTCTCAGCAAACCGAACAGGGTCCAGTCATTCTTTGCCTGCAGAGACCCCCCCATAATTCTGATGTTTTTGACAGCACATAATCGTCAAGTTGTTCCAGACACGTTTCCAAGATTAGATGAAAAACTAGTGTATTATTTTGGTATGTAATTCTGTTGTTCCCTAACCTTCTCCTCTACCACCCTCCGGCAACTATCGGGTCTTCTCATCTGATCTCATTTGGTCAGCAACGAAGTTGTTAACCTTACCAAATAAATTTTTAATTCTTTCCTCTAAAGTGAACATGGAGAATATTAGTTGTTTAGCTGTTGACACATTTTCTTGTAGCACTTCTGGTTTCTATGTCTGTTTTTCTCAAGCTTACTCCTGTGTCTCTGTCTCTGGTAGTATTAACCTAGCTTTAAAGAAATCAGGCTTTTCTTGTTTGTTTCTTTGCTGGGCTATTTTTAATTAGCTTTTGGCTGCTTCATTATTAGTGCCTTAGAGGCACTTGGTATCTTACCTATTTAATTCAATCTATTCTGTGGTATTTTGCGCTTTTGTCTGTTTCCCCCTTCATAATTCTTTATCACTTTTACAGCTAGTTAAAATTTTTCAAAATTTTTGAGGGGAAAAAAAGGGGGTGGTGGAAAATGTATAATGAATCTTTTTTGCAGGCCCCTCCCCTGACTCTGTAACCTACTTTGGAATTTGTAGCATTTTTAAAAAAAATTTGAATTTCAAAAAGGGGGAATTTTTTCCATATGTAAAAAAACAAAACAAAATCATGAAAATGTCCCTCCCCCCTTTTTATAATCCATTCTACTTACTATAGTTAACACACATTTCAACACAATTTTTAGATCTATGAAGGGAATGGGCACATTGATAATCTGATCCATGAGACAACAAAATAGTCTTTCAGGAACTGTCTGCTTGTTTTAGGTGAAAACATTCTCTGCTTCCCTGATCTTAGCTGACAACCCCTTCAGTGCAATTGGATCAGAATATCTTTCAAAGGATCAGATTGTGAACCCCTCACACCAGCGTCACTCACCCAGGTAATCCCATTGAAGCCAAATGAACTACTAATGTGAGTAATGTGTTCATAATCTGGCCCATGATAAATAGGAGCTTTCCCTTTAAAAGGGCAAAGGAGTAAACTTGCACACTGAGGTCCTAATCCTACATCTGCTTCATATGGAACAGTTATAGCATGGAGTTCTCTGACTCATTCTAGAAATGGATGATGCAAATCCATGTTCTGGGGATAGAGTTAATCTCTGCTGCAGTCAGATGGGTGCTTAATATGTGCCAGGTCTGATTGATTTACATCTTTCAATTTCCCCAGTCTAGAGCACTGGAGCTGTTGCAGAAATGGCTGTGTCAATTTAACAAGTGCTAAACCTACAGTAATTTTGTGCATCAGCATTTTTGACTTGACAATAAAATGGCAACACTAGTGCAAACTGCTAGTACATGGAGCCTTTAGTGCCACCATAAAACCAGCATTGTAGGAGAATAGCTGTAAGCTGAGAATGGATGAGTAGGTTCAAAGTTATTATGCTGTACCTCCAAACATTGTCAGTGTGGGAAATCAGAACAAAATCCCAAATGTTATCCTTCTATTCTGAGCTCTGCTGATGTATGACAAAGGACCATGTTATAACTTTGTTGTAAATTTGCTGCTGTGGTGTAATTTGTCATAGAATGCTTTTCTCCTGGGTTAGTGCCTTTAGTTCTCTATTCAAAGCTCCCAGTGGTGGTATTTAGCTGCAGTTAAGTGTCCTCATACAAGGCAGTTTTCTTCAAGCCTGCATCATTTCTTCTTTTTGCCTGTAGATACCTCTTTGTCAAAGATATGCTACAGTCAGAAGAGCCCAAAGGTTAAATAAATAAATTAAAAAAAACAACCCTGGTTGGGGTGGATGTATGTGTGGTCACTACACTAAAAGAATATGTAAAAATTGCAGGGATATTTCTTCATGTGCAGGTTATTTAAAACTACAGGCAAGCTAACGTAGAAGAACTCAATTCCTATAAGATATGCCAGTTGCTTATTGGCACACCAAGCTAATAGGTGTTGCCATGATTTTGTATCACCTTTGAATCTATACGAATTTCAGAGTGACACAATGGCCATTGGAGAGGCACTATCTAGCATGGGGACATTATTCCTCTAACTCCCACACATAAACCCAGTCCAGATAGCTTTGAAATCAATAGAGAAACCTCAGTGAGAATTGCATCACGCCCTTCAAGAAGTGGGACTTCAGAAAATGAATATATTCCAAGAGAGCACTTAGCAGGTTAGAGATATGCCGGAGAGTAAAATGCCTGTAATCTTCCAAAGTACTGAACAAGACAGTGTATAATCCCTGTGTGCTGAAAGCCATGTCAGAGTTTAGATTATGCTATGTGAGACCACTTCATTTTTTCTCTTTCTCTGAGAAATGTCCCGTTCTCCTGTGAAACATGTATAGAGTCCATCAAATACAAATAATAAAGTAATGCTGAAAGCATACAAAATCAAAACCATCAGACATTAAATGTTCATGTTGGAGCTTGGCTTGATCTACTGTAGCGCAAAACTTCGCACCATCCAGTTCTGCTAATTTGATGTGTAGTTATAAAGCAGTGATCAAGTCAAGCTGAGGTTTGGAATCCTCTCCCACTTGTGTGTTATACATTTGGAGTTAGCTGGACCTCTGAGGGTCTATCTACACAGGGATAAAAAACCCACAGCTGGCCAGGGTCATCTGACTCAGGTTTGTGGGGCTTGGGCTCCGGGGCTGAAAACTTGCTGAGTAAACCTTTCACCTGCATGAAGAGGGGGGTTTCCAGAGCTCAGGCTTCAGCTGGAGCCCAAATGTCTACACAGTGATATATATTTTTTTAAAGCTCCACAGCCTGAGCCCCATGACCCAGAGTCAGCTGACCCAGATCAGCCAGGCCATGTTGCAGGTCTTTCAACCCTGTGTCGACATACCCTGAATGGTGAGTAACATTCTAGACTTTTCTTCTGGCTTCTGCACTTATAAACTTGAGAATTCATCTCACTATTTATTGATAGTTGGTATCGTGGGCAAGATTTTGAAAATTTGGAGTGCTCAGGGTTTTTTTTTAACTGAAGTTGGCCACAGCTTCTGATTTTGCACTTGCACTCCTTCCATGCCCCCTTCTTGCTCCTGTGGGGAGGTAAGTTACTGCAGCCTTTGAAGGAGTGCAGCTTGCTTCTTGGGAATGGCTAACAATACTGGTCAATATGGGTGGGCAAGGGGAGATGGAGTCATGTTTCAGGTCAAGCTTATATCTTCTTTTGAGGCTTACCATCTTCAGTTAGAACTGACGTGGAGTTTGCAAGCATTGTTAGACCAGCATGACATGAAGCAAAAGGTGTCTCAGGGCAAAACTCTGCTTACAAATACAACAGCAATAATATTGTTATATCACAAACCAATGTGTTGTTTTTGTGATGAAGACAAAAGGAGGAAGTGCTTTGGACATGTCCTGCTATAGTACAAATAATGAGAGATAATCCTGAAACAAAGTCTTGTAGGCAAAAAACTCCCCATCCCCGAATGCTGGGATTTCCATATCTGGCCCATCTGGATGTGCTTAGGCCTGTATCTAGGATGAACTTAGCTATGGACTCCTTAATATCTGAGATTCCATGGGCATAGGTATAAGAGCCACAATTCCCACTAGCGTCTGGGAGGCCAAATAAAGCAAGTTAGCTGGTAAATGACCAAACAGTATCAAAATGATGAGCACTGCCTAACAAAACATACTTGGATCATTTACTTACCAGGCAAGGTGAAGAGCAATTTAGATTAAAGGGAAATGTTGGCATAAAAACAAATGGGTATGAGCTGGCCATGAACAAATTGAAGCTGGAAATTAGAAGAAGGTTCTAACCATTGGAGGAGTCAGGTTTTGGAGCAACCCCCCATTAGAAGTTGTGGGGGCAAACAACTTAATTAGTGTTAAGAGAGAGCTTGACAAATTTAGGAGTGTGATTGTCTGACAGGATTGCTGTGATGGTAGGAGGCAGGACTCAGCAGCTGAGGGACTCGCTTCCAGATTGTCTTATATTCCTAACAGCTCATGCTTCAGGGTTTCAGCCAGCCACCTGCAAGGATCAGGAAGGGATTTTCCCTCCCTGCACCATATGGGGTATGGAATAATCATCTTCCTCTGAAGCATTAAGGATTGTCATGGCAGGAGATGGGACATTGGACAGGGTAGGCCAGGGCTCTGAGGTAGCACTGAGTACTTGTGTGACTGGTTCTTGTTCTGATCTGTAGACCATTAGTTACCATGTTTCTTAACCTGGTTTTGCTTGTCACTATTTTACTAACCTCACCAAGGAAGTCTTTGCTACTAAAATCTCTTGGCTGCAGAGTGATTTTTAATTATATTCAATTAAATGTCTCTTGCTTAAAAAGAAAAAAAAATCAAGATTTTTTTTTTAATTTCATTGATGGGGGGAAATACAAATGTCATCTAAAATTATTCTGAATTGGGCTCTTGTGGGACATTCATATCATTCAGAGGAGCTATCTGGGTGATGGGGCATATTGTTTGTTTGACAATAATAGCACTGTTGGGTGGGGTTGTTTTGTTTTGTTTTGGCAATTTTCACTGCTGAAATTCCTGTCACATACTGAACCTCCTACGGGAAGCTAAAATGCCAGTACAAAATTAAACATTAAAAGTTTCAGGGCTTGGGGAGACCCTACAAATTGTAGCCCTTGTGGAGAAAAAGTGTGGGTGGGTGTGGAGAGAGAGTCAGGAGGCTACCTTATTCTGTTTTCTCTCCACTCATACTTTTCAGCCTACCAGTACAACCTAATTACAATAAAACTTTTATTTTTCTGTACAAAAATAATTGCCAGAGACTTATCACTGAGAATTTGAAGCAACACAAATTATCTTCAGCCTCCCTAAAGTCTTTGATGTACTGTTTGTTTGGAGTTTGTGCTTGCTAGAGGGATGTGATGCTGTGGATATCATAGATGAATTCCCTGCTGTGGAATAACTACCAGCTGTTTCTTTGAGAACTTTAAAACCCAGTGATTCACTGCAGAGTCAACAAAAGCCATCAATATGCTCATTATCCAAACCAGGAACCAAATAATATAGAAGGCAGTGGACTCTTGATTATAAAAACAATGAGGACAGTTCTCAGCAAAAGGGAAGAAAAAGCAAGTATTTATTTGCTAGAAATTATCTTTAAAAAGTACATTTGTAAATTAAAATGACACCTTTTCAGGAAGTTTAGCAGGTGCTATCAATCTTGTATCCCATAATGAACTGTTTATGTGACAGGAAGACCACTTTTCCTCTTCTCACTTTTCATGTATTTTTAGTAGTACTGTAATTGAAACAAAAGTCAGTTTCTCCAAGCCAATAGTCAGCTCTGATTTTAATGATGTGGGCTCTTCTATTGCCTGTCAAGTATCATCAGATAAGAGCACCTGGCTACCACCAGCAAGATGTCATTAGGACTAGCAATTTGGGTGTGAGTGTGTGGTGATTTCTGCTGGGTAAAAAAATTTAATTTGGGTATCTGTCATGATCTCACTGTGAGCATAGAGAACATGATCAGCAAACACTGGCTGGTTAGCAAACTGCTTATGAAAATCAATGGCAGATATGACAGGTGAATCTTTGAAAAGAACCTTTATTTCTGATTTCTGGGGGTTTTGTTCCATTAAATTATACTTGAAAAACATTTCTAGGTTCTGGTGGCTCCCTCCCCTTTTAATTTAAATTTGAAAAGCTTTACCATTCTGTTGGACAAGGACTGGTTCCAAGTCTTTTCAGGCAACAGACTAAATGCTGACTTTAAAAATGCTCAGTGTTAAGCAATACAGCTGCTTATTCTTTAGCTAGATTAGACATTAATTGCTAATGCTCAGTGAGTCAATATTTTCATGCACTGTATATCATATTTCATGATTTTTGTATATTCCTTGTTATGATGATGCTCAAAATACCTAATCAGCATAGCCATTAACCTGCCTGCAGTTTATACTAAGAGTGTTGTAATGATTGATAGTAATACATAGAATCATAGAATCTCAGAGTTGGAAGGGACCTCAGGAGGTCATCTAGTCCAACCCCCTGCTCAAAGCAGGACCAATCCCCAATTTTTGCCCCAGATCCCTAAATGGCCCCCTCAAGGATTGAACTCACAACCCTGGGTTTAGCTGGCCAATGCTCAAAGCACTGAGCTATCCAGTTTGTATATGTTTCAAGAGTTGTTAGTTATTTATTATAGACCTAAAATGATACTTTAAAAAAGTACTGCAGAAAAACAAATGTTTTTGCAGGATGATCTTGTCAGCAGATGTCGATCAAGCAGAGAAAGTGTAGGTTCTGTTGATCCATTAATGCTGGTCGCTTGTTTTCTTGCCCAGAAACAGGAAAGGTGAGAGTGGCTCTTCGGTGATTATCTTGGTTGGGAGCTGAGCAGTCCTGAGGGAAGAGCTGTAGGAGTGGCCGAGACTAAAGAGATCGTTTGAGCTGAACTTTATATTATTGTTTTCTCTGTTCATAAAGCCAAACAGCTGGAAGGGTATGAACTTGGACAATACATAATATGTGGATTTTGACAGCTGGGCATATTGGGAAAGCATCCTGCTCTCAGATCTATTTATGAAATCTCTTCTCCCACCCCCTCCGAATTTGGGTCATAATATCATTCTCCAAAACATAAAGTTTCCTGTCTTTGTCAGGCATTCAGTTATTTGAGACCTGAAACAAGATGCAGTTGCGTAACAGGCTTCCTGATATTTAATGAGTGAGTTCTTTCAGTTACACCACTACAAGCCTAGAAACGAACGTGGAATCAGGCCCATTTCATCTAAATCTATACAGAACTTGATGTAAAGTTTACTTCTACAAAACGATGCCTTCATATTTCGCAGCAGTGTTTGGCTTTCTTGACTCTAAAGCATTTTCAAAACATACAATGACAAATTAGCATGAAGAACTGGTTTATTTTAAGGACAAAATAGAGACCAGATTAGGGGGGAAAATCACAAGTTTTCCTCCATTTTGCTGCATTCCTAATTTGTAAAGTTAGCAGGAGAATAATAGACTGTTTAATTCTGTTTTGAGTCCTCAGGCTGGCAGTTTGATAAGACAAGCTGCTATTACTGTTGATTTGTTTTACAGTTTTTCAAGACCTAACTGAAACTGTTCCAATCGGTGTAACAAAGTGTTTCCCCATATATAGATTGTGAGAGCGTCTACTGAACTTCTTTGTAAAGGAATTAACATACTGTATAATCCATGGATGGTGCATGTATCCAGTCAAAGCATTGCGCATATTTAATTCTTTTCATCCATGGGTTGAATAGTCAATCTTTTTCATGGGGTAAGAAATCTAAATTTTTAGTGTCAGAATAAAAAATGCCCTTTTCTTGAATAAGTTTGATATCGAAGAGAGATGATGAACTCTGAATGTTGTTGTTGTACTTAGAGGCCCAAACGAAGATCAGGGCCACAATCTGCTAGACACTGTACAAATACATCATTAGACACAATCTCTGCCCTGAAGAGCTTTCAGTCCAGACAACAATATTGTTACATGAGTAACACCTGATACCAAGATCAAACAATGTGAGACCATGGGTGTGATCCAGCAGGTTTCCCATTGACCTACAGGAGTTGGATCAAGGTCCGAATGCCGGGAATATGAACACAGTATGAGATGTCACCTATGATTTGAGGAACACATTGACCCTTTCCCTCACTTTTCTCTTTCACTGTGATGGTGCACAGCTAAAAAGTAGATTATAAAAGCAGCCCCACCCCCTCAAAGTTCCATGACATTGTGTAAAGCAGGGAAATATGGAAGAAGCAGTAAAATCTTTGGAGTAGGGGCCATCTTTTAGTTCTGTGTTTGTACAGTGGGGTGCAGGTCCATGTCCAGGACTCATAGACATTTCCACAATTCTAGTAATAATAATAATTTTCTAACCCTGTTGACTTTCATTTGTTTAATTTCTTTTAGGATGGAGACTTGAGGAGCAAACATTAGAGTCAGATATTCTGCTAGAGGTTATCATGAGGATAACCTATTCGACACTGCACTTGGTCAAGGTAAGAATTAAAAAATATAAGATCTATTCTTGGGCAGTGTATTTGCTGGCTGTAGGAGAATTAGAAGACAGAGCTCTGGTCTTTCATCTTCAGACCATCCAGCTAAAGCTTTAAGAAAAGCTATTTTCACTGGTGTTCCAAGTTAATTATCTTGTGGGCACTTTACAAGTTTTGGTGTAATTTGGGTCTGGTTATTATATGACTGGTGGTTTCAGACTGAGTGAGGGGAATCAAGAGTGGGAGAGAGCAGAAAAACATTTAATTGGCTGAGTAAGAAGGAGGCCAATAGGTAAACAGATTCATACACTAACATCATCTTAACATTCACAAATATCATCAGTAAAAATGAGGCAAATTCTTTTCCAAGGCAGCATTTGAGCAATGGAGGTCAAATTGTGCTGCAGAGGTTATGGAAGAATTAATTTTCTTTCCTCAGTAGAACCAGGTTAATATTCATTTTCCCAGAAACCTTTACAGTATGGTAGGATTTTTCCAAAGTGAAAAGAAGATATTGGTATTCTGCTCTGAGGAGCTACCAGGTCAAAGACAGACAAACAGATAAAGGGTGTTGGACGGGTACAATATATAAATGGTCAAAGTGGCAACTAGCCCTGCTTTGGTAACACAGTTACGTTAACCTGTTTTTGCTTTAAAATAATAGGGTTTATAAACGCTGCCCAATTACCCCTCAAAATTGGCATTTTCAGTCCTCAAACATCCTTATCATAAATTAGTGTACTAAAATTGAAACTATTGGAGGCCATTCATTCAGGGCTGCAAAAGCATAAATTTGGTGCACATGTCTAATTATTTTCATCCTCAACTAGAGTGTATGGAATGTGCCAGTGCATGGATCTCCAACACTGAGTAATTCCGTATAAAAAAACGAGACTGCCCATATGGGTGAGCAGATGAACGGCTGATAAACACTGTGAAATGGAGCAGATGCAGGAGTCACACCAAGGATTCTTTAGTTCGAATATTTACTCCCCAGGAGGAGACAGAATTAACTTGAATTCTACATCTCCGAAACTGCATAGGTATGAAATGCAATGATAGCATTATGAAACTGAGTCACCAGGGTTGCTGCTATGGAAGGAGCTGGATATTGCTTTAAGAACATACTGACAGAACGTAAAGTAATACAGGTTAGAACAATAGCAAAGGGAGTGTTGGGTTGCTATCCTGGGTAACTTCATTTAAATGATAATGGGGTAGAATATTACTGTGCCAGTGTTCTATTATACTACCTTTATTGCTGTTTGTCAAATAATTGATGTAGATTGAATAATTTCATCCAATGGAGGTTAAAGCCAGAGAATGACAGTTGCTTATTATAGCCCAATGGAGTCACTGCATTCAGACTGGGTGATGTGCACTACGACTAAACCAATTAGAAGCTTGGTTCTCTATAAAATCACAGGCATTTGAAATCTTTTTATGAATGATCTAATTCATTGGTAATGTCTCTCTCAGGGCCCAGTCCTGCAGACGTTTATGTACAAATAGCTAGTGAAACTGCACATACGAGTAAAGATGTTCACAGGCATAAGTGTTTACAAGAGCAGACCTTCGACGGATAGCCCTAATTAGGTCCAGCATCTTTAATTCTTTTGAACAATATCCTTATTTAACACCATTCATCAAAGTGAAGCTTTTTAGTGATTCTCTGCTCTCCGACTCTATGGGTCAGATCCAAAGTCCAATGGAATCTTTCCATAGATTTCAACGTGTTTTGGATCAAGCCCTCTGTGTCCATAGACAAGACTCTTTCAACATGCTAGTTCAGAGCCATCTGTTTGGCAGGGGCTCTTTGCTGAGAGAAGTCTCGTAGAGAGTCTTTACTTAATATGGAGATGAACACAATGGGGTGATACCTCTTAGGAAATTCACAATAATACAATTTATTTCTTCATATCCCACAACTGACTTGCTTAGATTAGCTCTCATACCAAACTGATTTTTTCCATTACGTATGTCACTTTTTGCTAAATGCTCATGTCCTTTTCTATGTTCATGTTTACATGGGGGTAATACATAAATTGCCCTCCATTTCCAAAGAATACATTTGATCTAATGCAAGATACTTTTATCTGTTAAAGTGGGACCTAAATTCTTCAGCAAGACACTCTGGTTTCCAAGGCACTCTGGTGACAGACTGGAAATTCTGCAACAGCTTCATTTAAATTAAAAAGGGGAGGTTTTTTTTTTTAATTTACTGATGACTCCCAACTCCATTATGCTGTAGAAATTGTGAGGAGAAAAGGGAAGATTTTTGGCAGTTGCCTTGGTGGAACAGTTTGCAATTATCTTCGAGAACTTATAGAGGATGGGTGAGAACCCAGAGCACTGAAGAAGGGCAAACATAGTACCTATCTCTGACAAGGGGAACGAAGAAGAACCCAAGAATTTATAGATTAGTCAGCCTAACTTCAATACTTTGAAAAATATTGGAATAAATGATTAAACAATCAATTTTTAAGCACCTAGAAGATAATTGGGTTATAAGGAAGAGCCAGCATGGATTTCTCAAGAACAAATCATGCAAAACCAACTTAATTTCCTTCTTTGACGGGGTTATTGGCCTAGTGGATGAGGGAAACAAGCTATATCACGTCTACTGGATTTTTAGTAAGACTTTTGAAACAGTCCCACATGACCTTCTCATATGCAAACTAAGGGAATGCAGTCTAGGTGAAATTACTATAGGATGGGTGCACAACTGATTGAAAGACCATACTAGAAGAGTAGTTTTAAAGGGTTCACTGTCAAAGAAGGAGGGCATATTTAGTGGAGTCTTGTGGTAGTCAGTCCTCCATCTGGTACTAATCAATATTTTCATTAATGATTTGGATGAAGTAGAGATAGAGAATATGCTTATAAAATTTACAGATGACACCAAGCTGGGCGGGGTTCCAAGCATTCTGGAGGACAAGATCTGAATTCAGAAGGACCTTGAAAACTTGTTGATGAACTAATTCTCCAGATGAAATTCAGTAAAGAAAAGTGCAACGTACTTCACTTAGGAAGGAAAAATCAAACGTGCAGCTACAAAATGGGGCATAACTGTTTAAGTGGTAGTACTACTGAAAAGGATCCGGAGGTTCTAGCGGATCACAAATTGAATATGATTCACCAGTGTGATGCAGCTGCAAAAAAAGATACTGTCATTTTGGGTGTGTTAATAGGTGGGTCAGATGTAAAACACAGAAGGTAATTGTCCTGCTTTACACAGCACTGATGAGGCCTCAGCTGAAGTACTGTATCCAATTCTGGGGGCCACACTTTAGGAAAAATATGGGCAAATTAGAGTGACTGCAGAGGAGAGCAACACAAATGATAAAAGGTTTATGAAATCTGACCTCTGAGGAAAGGTTTTAAAAAAACTAGTCTTCAGAGAAGAAGACTGAGGGGGGACCCAATAACAGTCTTCAACTCAGTTAAGGGCTGTTGGAAAGAGGACTATAGTCAATTGTTCTCCATGCTACTGCAGGTAGGACAAGAAGTAATGGGCTTACCCTAAATCTCCCTTGCTTTCAAATATGTCTATATTGCAATTAGACACTCATTGCTTGCCTGTGCCACCTGAGTAGGGCTTGGGCTAAAGTGCTGTTTAATTGCAGTGTGAATATTTGGGCTTGGGCTGTAGCCTGGGATCTGGGACCCTTGCCCCCCCTCTCCCCCCTCATAGGGTCTCAGACCCCAAGCTTCAGAGCAAGCCTGAATGTCTACACTGCAATTAAACAGCCCCTTTTGCCTGAGCCCAATGATCCTGAGTCAGCAGGCAGTTTGGGATCGTGGCATAAACACATTCCCTGGATGTTTCTGCTAAAATGTTTAACAGGGAAGCAGTTAACAATGTGAACATTTGGATTGTCATCATAGGTTTCAGGGTTAACACATTGCATTGAATGGGATAGTCCACACCTCTCAAACATTGTTTCAGGCTTTCTGCTTAACCCCCATAGGCAACTGAACCTTGGCTACACTGGATTAATCTTTTAAAGTTTTTTTCTTTGCAACACTGAGGATACAATAATATATAGGAAATATGTAATTTAACAACAAGTACTTGGATTTTAGAGCATAGGGAACCAGGGGGTTGATTTTATGGCTAATTCTGCAACTGTGGCATTGCAGAGGATACAGGCCAGCATGCTGGATTAAGAAATTCACATAATGTCTCAACAGCCTGGTTGCTCGTCTTCATTGGCTCTTGAGAAAGTTTTGTTACCAAGCAGCTTGAGAGAGCCTCTTTGCATGTAGCCCAATAGATGTAAATGTTTCACAGCATCCCTATCTGATATTTCTGTAAATATTAAAACCAACAAGGTTTATATAAACTAGGTATAATTCACACTGGACACGTCCACGTGCAGTCTGCCACCACTTGTAATGGACTGTGTGCTCTGAATCAGGGACTAATTATATCTGACCCAGATTGTCCAAGACAGTTGTGAGAGAACTTAATAAACCAGGTCAGTGGTTCTCAAACTGTGGTCTATGGACCACCAGTGGTCTGCGAGCTCCATTCAGGTGGTCCACAGAGAGTCCCCTCTAAGGTGTGCACCTGGGCAGCCACACGCAAGACAAAGTGCCACCAACCTAATTAGTGGAGCCGCGCAGGCGTGGCTCCACTAATTAGGTGCCTGGACCTGGAGAAGATGCACATGTGAGGTGGTGGCCTTGGGAGGATAGGGAGTAGGTGGGGGGGGGGGCAGTGGCATGAGAAGAAGGGGTGGGGGGAATTTGGGACCTGCAGGGCTGCGGCGGCCAGAGAAAAAGGTGACTTTCCCCAGCTCCAAGGCAGCAGCTGCCTGGGGAAGATGGCCCTCCTTCCCAGTCTCAGCTCTTTGGTGTGGGAGAGACACCCCCCCTTTTCCTCCCCGCCTCAGCTCGGGGGCTGCTGCAGTGGGGGAGAAGGCACGTTAGAAAGGTAAGACGACTGATATTACAATATGAGTAGTGTGCTTTTATTTGTAGAACAAAAAAAGTTAATAATGAAGGTGGTTTTTTTATATATAGCGCTTTTATCCAAAGTGCTTTATAATAGTTAGCTAATGGTACAAACAATATTTGGAAAGATCATTAAGTGGCCTGCCGGGACCCTCAGCAATTTTCAAGTGATCCGTGCAAAAGTTTGAGAACCACTGAACTAGGTGTTAATCCCAATGCAAAGGCTGCTTGGCCACTCTTCGCCAGTTATTAATTGGTCAGAGCTTGTTAACCGGACAAGCTAGAAGTTTCAAAGGATTTGCAAATAAAAGAGGTAAAATTGTACCTTTTCAATAACATAAGACTAACAGACCTGGGGAAATTATTCACTGTAAATGATCTTTGTTTCTTTCCCCTTTGGTTCAGGAAGAGGTTGCAAACAGAAGGTGATTTTCTAGAATTTATTCAAAAAATATTTGACACCTAATTTCTGTGAATAATTCTTGGTCTGTGAATCATAGAATATCAGGGTTGGAAGGGACCTCAGGAGGTCATCTAGTCCAACCCCCTGCTCAAAGCAGGACCAATCCCCAATTTTTGCCCCCAATCCCTAAATGGCCCCCTCAAGGATTGAACTCACAACTCTGGCTTTAGCAAGCCAATGCTCAAACCACTGAGCTATCCCTCCCCCCTGTAAATTTGCAAGTATAGAATATATATAATTTGAGAGGTTTTGGTTGACTCACATATGTCACAAGATATTCTGTTCCCTGGTTAGATGGGTGTAACTCTTAATGAATTGCTTTTATTCAAAAACCTGTGCTAATTCTCTATGGTGATTCTCGGCTATATTTTTCACATAATAGTAAACACGGTATCTGGGGGAAAGGCAGAGTAAATGGTAATTAAGCTTCTGTTTTTTGGGGGGACCCCTTTTTATTTTCATTCCTCTGTGGGCTTCTCTGGGCATGAAGGAAGCTGGGTGAGCAGTACCCTGTGAAACAACTTTAATTGCATTCACCCATTGCTGACTAACAAAAATACCAAGGGGCCAGATCCTCAATTTGGGTGAATTGTCATTATAGCACAATTGAAGTTAATGGATTTTTGACAATTTGTGACAGCTGAGAATCTGGCCCCAAATATGTTTTTGTTCTAGCAGCAGTAGCTTTTAGTGTTTTTTAAATCAGAAGACCTGCTAAGTCCCTTTGACAGTAGAACATGGGCAAGGGCTGCCCTCAGTGTAAATCACTGTAAGAGTGTAAGGTAGCTTTGGAGTCTAGGGATCCGGCAGTACCCACATCTTCATATGGCTGGATGATGGGGGGAAAAGTTCAGGATGGAACCCAAAGTCCTGATCCAGCAAATCCCCTTAAGCACATTAAGTCATTGTCCTGAGTGGGACAATTCATGTACTTAAAGTTAAGCAAACGGTTAAGTGCCTTGTTGGATCAATGCTTGAGGGTATGTCTACATTGCAATAAAACACCTGTGTCTGGCCCATGTCAGCTGACTCCAGGTTGTGGGGCTTGGGCTACACGGCTATGTAAAATTGCAGTGTAGTTGTGTGGTCTTGGGCTGGAGGCTGGGCTCTGGGACTCTTTCCTCTCGCGGAGTCCCAGAGCTTGGGCTTTAGCCCAAGCCCAATTGACTACACTGCTTTTTGTAGTAGCCCTGCAGCTCATGCCCCGCAAGCCCCAGTCAGTTGATATGGGCCAGCCATGTGTGTTTTATTGCAATGGAGACATACCCTTTCTGCCCGAATTTTTCATAAGCAATAAGGCAAGTGGATGTCATAATATCCATCCTGTAGGTCAACATGTCCCTTCACCCTCCTGTGGAAACACCACTGTTAATGAAGGATACCAAAGGTTCTGCATTATTTACAAGCACAGAGGGGAGAATTCTCTTGAATGTGGAAGTTATTCTTAGCTACAATCAGTAATACACATATAGGGTTCTGCTTCATACTAGATTGCTTACTGCTGTATGCATATAATATTTTTTTAAAATCTCTGTCAATATTGTTGGAAAGATGGATTTTTTTCCTCTCTCTCTTCCTAGAGGTCATCCGGGAATACTCAGTAATAAGTAATATTAACATATTCTGGATTCAGGCAGTATCCAGCAGCACTGTGTCTAACATATGTAGCTATGTCTTGCAAATTAAATTTATTGCTGTAATTACTGTAATTCATTTTTTAAGATAAGTAGTGATATGAGTAGCTGCTTACATCTAGGCATGCTTCATTCTTCTAATCCTCCCCCTTAAATATCAATATTCTTTGTGGGCTTTGTTAAAGAAAGTCTGTATGATGTATATGCAACATAGTTTTTAAAAAGTGTCTAGCTATTCCAATGATTACCAGACAACATAAAACAAAAGCCTCTCCTGGAAGTCTACTGGGATTATTGCTTTTCCTTTTGAAATTCAGATCTTTAGAGAACATTAATGCTGTGGAAATTTTGTCTATAATCCAAAATAAAAATACATTTCTAAGAGGAATGTCACCTTCTAAAGGGAGCCACATTAGACCTTGCTCTGTAAATGTGCAATTTTTTCCAATGACACATTTAAATCCAGAGGGCCAGATTCTCAGCTATAATTGGAAGAGGGCATTTATCTTATGCTCTTATACTTCAATACAATTTCTGGAGTATATTTTGTTGAATGAAAGTAGCCCATAGCAGAATGTAGAGTCCTGAAGTAATGTAGCTAAAATCTATCAGTCCGAAAACAAAGTGTTCTTTTTCGTTTTTTGTTTTTGTATAAAGGCAATGGGCTGGATCCTCAACTAGTGTAAGTCCATTGAACTCCAGGAATGGAGCTAAACCAATATACATCCACTGAGGATGTGACTCTTTAAAATCTATGGAAATGACACCTGTTGTATTGGTTAGCCATTTGTAGATAGCAAGCTAAGACTCAGCAAGACGAGATGGGGGAGAACTTGTGAGTTGCAAAAGCATGGTCTGATTTCTGTGAGGGGGGGGGACAAGGCTGCAGGGAGAAATGAAGCAGCCTGTAAGCTTCTCTCCATGGCGTCATTTCCCCCCTTGACCTTTGGAGATTTCTCCATATATGCTAGTGCATATACTGTCAGCATGAACCGATGTAGTGCCTTCAAACCCATTGTGGAAGAGGGGGTGGGGAGGAAGAATAGGAAGCAGGTCAGCATCGTAAGAAAGCTGATGTGCTATGAGAACACTTTAGACACTCCCTGTATAAGATTCTCTCAGTAGCTCTTGTTTCTCATGCTTATTTGCACAGGAGAGCTGGATCTCTTAATGAGCTGCTGTGCCTAGCATCCAAGCAGGGCTGCTGCCGGCCAATCAGTTTTGTTCATCATACTAAAACGTAGGCTGCTGTAAACCCCATCTCACAACCGCATCTGAAATAAAAATGGTGAAGAAGCCCTTTGTGTTTTCAGGCCGTGCAGAGTTGCTTAAAATGTGACTCTTAGAGTCAGCTTTTGGCTCAGGAATCTCTTCTAGCAGCAATATATAAGAGGGGATTTGTTACAAGTGAAAACGTATATGACCAGTTGCTGTCGTTCCCCCCCCCCCCTTCCCCCTCTCTTCAGCTACAACATTGAGCTCCTTTTATTACTGTTCCTAAGGATTACCACATGGCTCTTTGGATACCAAAAACTGAGTTGCATCAAAGAGACAAGTCCCCAGCTTTTGGTACTTTCAAACCTGTGTTTATCACAACAGCAATGAATATGTGGCTGCTTCTGTATGCAGCTCCTGGAAACAGAAGTACATTAAGTGACAGTGTTTTCACTAGCAGAGGCTCTGGGGACTGTCAGACAAAGCAAAAAGCCTACAAGAATATAGAAAACCAGGAGTTCCATTCAGTTAGTCATATTTCCATTGTGTTTCAGGTTTTAAAGTGTTTGGCATATATTCATGTTATCGTTTATGCTTCTTATATCATTTTTGTTTAAAGAATGTTTGAAAAGGCCATTTTAAATAGTAATTTAGGCTGGTAACATCAAAGGGAGCTAGGCACCCATTGGAGGTAAAAAAGAGTCAGGTACTAAACCCCCCTTGGTAAAGTCATAATCCTAGCATCCATCACAACCCCAGGAAATCAGTCTGTAAATAGCTTAGGGGTAGACAGAAGGCAAATTATTATTTTCTCCTGATAGCCTAGAATACAAGCACATACTTCAGTAATATTGTACCTACAGTGGGAGCAGAGCTTCCTCAAATATGACAGGATAATAGTCCAAGTTTTGGAGGGGAAAACAAGAAAGGAGATGAGGACACTCCAGTATTAGATCAGAATGTTCTGACAAGTTTGCAAAGCACATACTGAAATATATCGTCATTCCTATGCTCTGTGGCGTCCATGTTCTTTTTGGCAAGACCAGCTTTTGGAGCAAAGTTATAGCTTGATAAAAAATGGCTGTTACTTGTGCTTGGTTTTGCTGTATTGATGCCCTTATTTGAAGTATATGATCTGTAACAGTGGTTCTTAACCTTTCCTGTACTGTAACCTCATTTTACAACAGGAAAAAGTTTTCAGGATCCTACCTTCTCCTGTCTAGCCATGCTATTTTGAATTTTCATAAAGCCAAGATATTTGGATGCTGAAATGCCTCATGCCACATGGGATTTGTCATTGGGTGATTCATGCTTTCACCATTTCTTTTGTAGGCTGGGCTTTTTGGTCATATTACATCTCCGATAATACCCCCCGGTCTCCTCTCTTTGTGAGGAGAGGCAATCAAATCATGGCAGGGGGTATAGGGTCCTTATGGCCTCTTCTGACCTCTCCCCAGAGTCCCTGCGCAGATCCAGACACTTTGCCTCCTGTTGGAAGGCTGAAGGAAAGCTGGGCAGATTTATAATACTATGTATGTATATGAGGGCTTGTTAAAAATTTTCCATCAAAACTGTTTTTAATGGCTAAATGGGATTTTGACTTTTAATTAAAAAAAAAAAGGTAAATACCAACTGTCCATTAAAAACCATTTTGATGGAAAATTTTCAATGACCCTTATGCATAACCATATTTATAATATTTTTTAACTCTAAAGCATTACTTAGGTTCTGTAAACTGCTCTTTTTGGCAATCTGACGTGGCTGTAAACAGAAAAACCCTAGAGTGGAGAAGGTCGAGTCCTGTCTGTGGGATTCCATGGAGAGAATTGAGTCCTGAGTTTGGCCCACAGCATATTGAATGGCATTTTGGGATAAGAAAGTGAGAGAATACCCTGGTGAGATTTTTAACTCTTAACATCTGAGCAGGAGGGTTGTCAAGTGATTAGATTAGGGAAAGAAGAGTCAGAAGTCCTAGCTATTGACTTCAGACATATCCCTTAACTGTAGATATTGCAAGTTTGCCAGGTTGTAAAATGAACAAAAGGCCCAAAATGTTGTTCTCCACCTATGAATCATGATTGAACCTCTGTTTCCAAAATGCTCCTCCAGGCACTTTCTAGGCCACAGGTGTCAAACATGTGACCCACCAGGGGCCGGACCTGGCTCACATTCTATAGTTATGTGGTCTTCATGACATATGCAGAATCTCAGTATTCATTTAAAAATGAAAGTGAAGTTTCTAGCCGTGCTGGTTGCAGAGACAACCTTCCAATGAGAACGGAGTATGAACTGATGTCATGATGTGTGCCTGATTCTACAGGCAGCATGAAACTATGAACCTTCCCATCCCATACTAATCTCATTGAGGTGTTGACTCTAAAGCTCAGTGATTATACTTTGATGTCAACCTTAATTATTCCCTCCCTGATTAGCATGTCCGTTTGAATGGGAATGAGGTGCTGAAGGGGTGAGAACTTGGGAATTGTTGGGAGAGGAAAAGCAGAGACATACAAAGACAGAGTGAGAGAAACAATGAAAGGAGGACAAGGAAGGAATAAGAAAGAGACAAGGAGCAGAAGCAGTGGTAGAGATCTGTCTGAATGTGACAAAATACTGAACAAATAAAAGTTTAGTTATTTACATGGTCATATTCTCCCTTTGATCCATATGCAACCCCCCCACTCCCCTGACATCTGAGGGAGAACTGCTGTGAACTTAGGGGAGTAATGAAGTACTGAATTTATATCCCAGTCCACTGACCACCGTTAGACATAGAATCCAGCCCTCACCTCCAAATGAGTTTGAAACCTCTGATGTAGCCACTAATTTCCCCAAAGTCAATCAAATGTGATGATGTAGTCACCACTTCATTTTGCATTCCAGGCAAAGTGGGGAAATTGCTTTAGGTATCCACTACTTATCTGATTTGTAATTACTTTTTACATACATACAGCATCATAATAAAATTTCTTTAAGGCTCATGCCAACTGTTGACTCCATTGCAAAGAACATTTTGATTAAGTTTAGAATTTCGGATAGGAGGTGATAATTATCTGGTGTTGACAGAGCATTCAATTTTCTAGGTCTGAAGTTTACAAACAAACCCCACATCATTGTGAGGCACATTAGCAATTGAAATACCCTCCTAAATCACTGTCTCTGTAATGGTATGTCTCTGCAATCAATCTTCCTTTTCTCTAAAAATAAATGTGGGGGGAATTTGCATAATTGGCCATGCTAGATAAAAGTCTGATGTATAATGTTGTATTTTAAACACACTGCTACCTGGAATCATGATGAAATATCAACATGTGGAATGTAAATACAAAACAAACATTCAGTAAAGGATGCAGCTGACAAGTGGTGAGAAATGGCATCTAGTTTTAAGGAGAGTTATGGTTTGATCTAAATTATCTTTGTCATGCCAACATAAACCAAGGAAATTCTGAATATTATACAGTAGCTGAGTGTGTGTACTTGGTTCTATTGATCCACATTGTACTGTTATGCCTGACAGGTGCCTGACAATACTTGGTTTTATGTTCTGCAGTTGTTGGTAGATTAATGCTCCCTCATTCTTTAAAATGAAAGGAGAAATGTGTAGCCATTTCTTCTCTGTCTCATGAGACAATAGGCATAATCTCAATGTTGTTATGACACATGTGATCTTATCCTGTTAACAACTCGATTAATCTCATGCCTGTAATCTTACTCTGACAGACCAACAGCGAACAGCTGGAGAGCTCTGCTGCTAATACATTATCCTTTTTCACGGTATATGACCTCGATGGGAACTGGATCAGGTCCATAAAGAGCACTTAGTAAGAGAGAAAATCCTCTGTCACTAACTTGATAGGTAGGAAAACAGGCAGTGGTACACTGATTAGCTCAGTGGCTCTAAAAGGGTCAAGGGCTATTTAATTCCACCCATCCCATTACTCCAGGAGCCAAAATATGATGGCAAACCAACCATGCTCTTTGTTTTTGCCTTTGAAGCATGTGTAATTTGCAGAGTTTGTTCTTTTCAGTGTGTGCAGGGGTCATAGCACATGGTAGAGCAAGGGACTGGGGATTTCTGGGTTCTGTTTCCCACAATTAATTGTCTACTCACATTTGAAAGGTGGGTTGCAACCTTTTAAAATGTTCAGACAAATGTACTCTATCCTAACAAAAGAAGGGTGTTTATATACTACACTATCTATATCCCTTTGAGCACCGTATTTCCCTACAGCTGTTACTGCTACTAAGAGAGCCTGCAACTGAACCCCTTTGTTGGAAAACATCCTGCACTTGATTTCAGCAACCTCCTTTGTAAACTTTGTTTGTAAAGGTGAATTGCCATATTGTCAACTGTTAACATGACCCTCACAGGTGAAGAGATCCAACTGAATTGACAATTTACTGAGCTTTGTGCACCACACGCAATTACATTTTCCTCACACATCCCCAAAACCCCTGGTCTGAAATGCATTGCTTTATTATTACAGCAGTAGTTTGTTAAGATCTTTGGTCCATTTAATGTGATTAGGTAGCAGCCGTCAATCCAGAATGGGTGTGGCCAGTTGAACATGAGTCCCTTTCTCCTCTAAACCTCTTGGATCCGCTTTCCTAGCACTTCAAGATTTAAGGTGTAGAGGGCCTGAGCATTTGCCACTTCTGTTGATTTCACTTCTGAAAACTAGGTTCATAGAATTCACTTTCGTAGAATCTGGAGTGCGCCCAGTCAGTGCTGAAAACATTTTTAAAAACAATAGAAAATGGGAATCTAATTTTAGGCTCTGGCACATGAAACATCAGGGATTTAATATTTAGGGTGTTCAACAATGCACGGGTGTATAGTGAAATTTTTAATGGTTTTTACAGGCCCTGACATTGATATGCTAATTGTACCTCCAGGCCACCACATTTATATAAAAGAAGGGACAATACATGTTGCTCTGTTTTTAAATGTAAACCTCATTGACCATTGCATTTCGCCAGCCTGAAAGTAGGACAAACTCCTCTCTGTTACCATCAGCGCCTTGTAATATCTCAACTGCAGTGAGATAAATGAGAAAATAGGTCACCTTTTTACTCTTCTGTGATGATACAAATAGCGTAAATTCCATAGTCTCCTGACAGCTGTGTCATAACACAAAGCGATGCACTCTCTCACCCTAGGGCTGTATGATATACTGCACCTGTACCCACACACACAGAAAAGATGGGGCAGTTCTGTCAGCTTGTGATCTGGAAATGATCTGCTCTGACTCCCTAGGTATCCAGTAGTCTTTGGCACATAGTGGCCACTGATTTATAATCCTGATTTTTCAGGTGCTATGAGAGGTAAATATTAATTATTATGTCTGTTGTGCTATATGTTCTATAGGTTCCTGAAGTCCCATGGAGGGGGGGAGGGAATTGAGGGAAGAGTAACTTCCAGTCCCATGATCCTCTCCTAACCTACGACTCATGGGCCCTAAGAACATGACCAATGTAATTCCAGCAATGATACATAACATCCTTAGCTGTCAGTGATTTACAAGGGAAGTTCAAATAAAGTTCCCAATGCCACGGCAATGTTAAAATTAAAATACAATTAAACTGCTACACATGATATCTTCAGGGTGATGATCTTACGTTGCAGAAGAAACGTTAAGACACCTAATTTCCATTTCTCTATAGATATGTTAGGGAATCAGTGAATGCTTCTGAATGGCATTTACACTGAGGACAGGGAGTTAATGAGTAATAAAACAAGATTGCGTAGTGGAATGAAGAAATTATCATACAGTATTATACAGAGCCATACTTTGTTTCATTTTTTGTTTTTGAACCATGACAGCATCATTAAAGAAAAACTTAATTCATCTTATCTTTCCAGCTGAAAGAAATAGTCATGCCTGTTTTGTATTCTAATTCCAATTCTTTATTTATTTTTAAATCATCGGATACTTTTTTCCAAATACACAACATATCTAAGAATCGAGATTGGTGGGATCCCCTTCCTAATGCAACACATTGTAAAAAGTAACTTAATCTGTTTCTGCATTGCATACAATATGTTGTAAAATGTTGTAGTCATCCTATCATAGTAAATGATGACATGTCCCATCATTAGCATGTATATTAACCTGACTGTACACTTGGCGGGGGGGGGAAAGGGGGGAGAGGAAAGTTCATTTGGAATGAGGAAATAGACAAAGCCTTCTAGCATGGGCAGGAGCTGCTATCTTACATTTGCACTATGGACCAGATTTTATACCTGAAGGGTATCTTGCACGATCTCACTGGGAGTGCTTGTGGAATAAATTACTAGTCAGTGGGAGTGAGGTTATCACAATCTGAATATATAGGGCCATAGGTCACTGAGGGGATTGGATTATTTTCTGATTCTTCTTCTTGTAACCTTCTGTGTGACTTGTACACCAAAACAAAAGTTCCAAGGGCATGAGCTAACAGAAGCAACCAGATATTAATTTTAGAACACTATGTGTGAAATCCTGCCCCCCTTGAAGTCAATGATAAAACTCCCACTCAGTGGAGCTACGGTTTTGCACTAGTTTCCTGCCCCCCTCCCCGCCCCCAATTGTAGCAGCAGAATAGACCAGTGACCTCAGCAGAGTAAACCTGGTGAGCTCTGCTTAGTCATACGGTTGCATTTGCCAGCCCTGATTTCTCATCTGGGCTAACAGGCGTGGTATATGCAAATCCATCTTCTGGGAGACTGTGGGAATGAATGTCTTGTGTTATTTAATAGTAACCCCTCTGCCTGATTGGCCCCTGTTAGAGCCAATCTCTAATGTGAATCCAGCTAGTCCTCCATGGCCAATAATCCAATGGGTGCATGGAAATATGAAAGTAAGGAAAAAATTGTGGTGTTGACATGGATACAGATACAGACATGTTTGACTTTTTAATTCAATACCTCCCATCTGTTGTCTATGGATTCCTATTCTGGATACCTCTTGATGAGCCCATTCTTTCTGTCCTGGCTACATTACTGCTTCATTATGCAATTTGATACACTGTGGGAAGCTGTCTTCTTCTGCAGTGTGTACTAAAGAAGTTACATGAATATTTGTGGGTCACAAACAATGTTCTTCTAAACCCATGTTTAAAATTAGTGTGATGGGTCACACGATTTTATCCCTGCAGTGTATTTTCTTCATCATCCTTGAGAATGTACATGTGTAGACAAGGAAGCTGCAGAGGGAATCTACGTCTGAGTGAAAACACCTGCTCATAAATAAAATTTTGATGGTGAAAGTCCTGTTCGGTTTTTACTGGTCTCTTCTATTCTTTGTTTACAGCATCAAAGCACAAGTCTAGTCACTGTTTGTGCCTGGGATGCCTAAACTACAAGTTAAGACACATCTGTTGTAAATAAGAAAGGAAAATTTTTAGAACACGGCTGTCTAATAACAGGAGAAGTGTCCCAGAGGAGCCTAAGATTTTTGTTTTGTGCCCTTTGCATACTATTGCTTGCTATTGCAAAAAAGTTACCCATATAGGACCAGATCCTCAGCTGCTGTAAATGGGCATAGCAATGGAGCTATGCTGATTTCCACCAGCTGAGGTTCTGGCCCTTATTTTCTTTTCTACAAGGAGTCTTTGAATTTAGCAAGGAGCTTGAAGAAATATTTTACAATAAGCCTGGCTTATGTCTTGAAAAATGACCGGTTGAACCATATTATTGGTTGGAGGCCAAAGCTTCTGTCCCTTGCCTCAGGGCAGGCTTATAATTTGCTGTATGATGTTTCTTGTTTAGGCAGCTCCAAAAGCCTTTTCCTGTTATTTCCAGACTCACTCCATGGATTACTCTGCTTGTAATGGTATCTTGACACATTAAAAATGGGAGGTTTTTGGTTATGTTTTGTCTCCCTCCCCCTTCTCGTTTGTGTGCCGTACACTTCCATGATTTGGTTTGCCACTTATTGAATTTTCAGATACCACAGTGGTGGGCATGGCAGAAAAGCATGAAGGGAATTCTCATGTCCTGTGTCATAAATATAAAGGGAAGGGTAAACCCCTTTGAAATCCTTCCTGGCCAGGGGAAAGCTCCTCTCACCTGTAAAGGGTTAAGAAGCTAAAGGTAACCTCGCTGGCACCTGACCAAAATGACCAATGAGGAGACAAGATACTTTTAAAAGCTGGGAGGAGGGAGAGAAACAAAGGGTCTGTCTGTCTGTCTGTAGTCTTCTTTGTCGGGGATAGACCAGGAATGGAGTCTTAGAACTTTTAGTAAGTAATCTAGCTAGGTATGTGTTAGATTATGATTTCTTTAAATGGCTGAGAAAAGAATTGTGCTGAATAGAATAACTATTTCTGTCTGTGTATCTTTTTTGTAACTTAAGGGTTTGCCTAGAGGGGTTCTCTATGTTTTTGAATCTAATTACCCTGTAAGATATCTACCATCCTGATTTTACAGGGGGGATTTCTTTATTTCTATTTACTTCTATTTTTATTAAAAGTCTTCTTGTAAGAAACTGAATGCTTTTTCATTGTTCTCAGATCCAAGGGTTTGGGTCTGTGGTCACCTATGCAAATTGGTGAGGCTTTTTATCCAACATTTCCCAGGAAAGGGGGGGTGCAAGTGTTGGGAGGATTGTTCATTGTTCTTAAGATCCAAGGGTCTGGGTCTGTAGTCACCTAGGCAAATTGGTGAGGCTTTTTACCAAACCTTGTCTAGGAAGTGGGGTGCAAGGTTTTGGGAAGTATTTTGGGGGGAAGGACGCGTCCAAACAGCTCTTCCCCAGTAACCAGTATTAGTTTGGTGGTGGTAGCGGCCAGTCCAAGGCCAACGGGTGGAATATTTTGTACCTTGGGGAAGTTTTGACCTAAGCTGGTAAAGATAAGCTTAGGAGGTTTTTCATGCAGGTCCCCACATCTGTACCCTAGAGTTCAGAGTGGGGGAGGAACCTTGACATCCTGCAAAAGCAATGAACCCAATTAATGAAGGACGGGATTTCTCAGGGATATGACCCAACACAGTTGTATTCCTGACTCTGTGTGTGTGTGTGTGTGTGCGTGCACGGCGTGTGTTTTTATTACACTGTTAATACTAGTCCTGGTCCTACAGTTAGATTAGCCTGGGCACCTACCCGCACATAACCCCAACTGTCTTCAGAGTCTCTTTATTTTGAACTGGAAGTCTTAAAAAGGTGTATTGTAAAATCTAAAGGAGGAGAGGTCTGGTCTGAGCACAAGAAACCTGAAGAAGAAAAACTTGGTCTGGGGGTAGGTGGTTAGGATTTGTGAGCTATCAGGTCAAGTCCTTGTTCTGCCAGGGTGATGTAGAGCAAGATTCTAGAGCAAAGGCCTGAGCCTGAGTCAATCCAGGACCCAGGGTTCAAGCCCTGTTGCTTTGCAGTATAGACGCAGCCCCACTGGACTCGTGTTCTAGGAGTCCACCAAAAGTATTTCACAGTCCCACAGACTAACTATTTTTGTCCTCTGAACAGTCAAATAGGATGGACAGTCACGTTTTCCCACAGTGCACCATGAACAAAGGGTAAAGTGGCTACATTTTGGGAGGGTGCTAGGAAATCTGGGATATGGGCAGTTGAACTTGGGCCCACATAATGCAGCGTTGATGATGGAGCCCCAAGTTGGGAGCCAGAGATCAACAATTCCTCACCTGGGATTACACGTGAGTATAGATGCTCAAGCCATACGTTAACAAACCCAGGATCTGCTAGCTTGAGTTCTACCAACTCTGGGCTTACATTGCAGTGTAGACATGCCCTTAGTTTCCCTATCCCTCAGTTCCCCATAATGACACCTGGTAAGACATGTAACCTTTCTATCTCATTTTTTCCTGCCTGTAAATTTGGGGTTATAGTGCTTAATTTCTTGTCTCAGAGTGGTATTGTGAAGATTATTGTTTTTGAGCTGCTCTGGAGATGAAAAGCACAGACAAAGCCTTAGTCCTGTGAATAGGGGCAGCCTTTCACATCCACAGGAAGTGCCAATTCAGTGAAGGTACCACATGGGTGAAGGGGTCCATGTGGGTTGGCCAGTTTGCAGGATTGGGGCCCAAGTTCTTAGTAGAATATTGTTGAAGAAAAAGATTTTATTTCCTGTTTGATACTCTGAGGAGATGGATAAAGTAAGAAAATACCATATAGACCAGATCCTCAGACAGGGCTATGCCAATTCACGCCAGCTGAGGATATGGCCCTGTCTTTGAGGTATTTCCCCTCCCGGCCCATTTTTAAAAAATGAACTAGCTGTTTCCTTTTTTCTAATAGGTGAAAGAACAGCAAGTCAAAAAGGCATCTTGATACCACTCTGCATATATAACTGAGGCTGAGCCCATAACAACAGCTCTGCTTCTGTTATCACAGAGCAGAGCCAAGAAGACAAGACAGATCTCAAGATAAATTTGTCGGCCATTTATAATCAACTCTTAACATGTTTGGACATATTCCTTATTTCACAAGATAAATTGGTACTTTATGTAATGTAGTAATTTACTGTTTTGTGATTATTAGTTTTAGGCAAATTGACTCTAGATTTATTTATCTCCTGCTATTTTAAAAAAAAATCTCTGTTGTAATGAATCTACCAGCTTCAGTATTTTGCACAAGGCAATGCCCTAAACATGTACATCGCTAATCAGGACAGCAAGAGACTGGGGACCTTTCAGTGTTTTCTCTGTGTGGCTCCAGGGATTAAAGAGAAGGGTCTTAGAAAGAGACTTATTCCCAATTGTTGTGCTTTGCCTGATGAACCTCAGTAGATAATATATTATACACCCTCTTGAGTAATTACAGATTGAAACTGAGATACCTCGACAGGCCTATAAATAAGAGACAGCTAACTAAGGAACAACCTTCTTAATGACCTCTATTCAGTGTAAAAGTACTATCAGATCAATGTATGTCTAAAGTTGGTATAGGAATACGGCTGCATTGATTCTGAATTATAACTATTCATAACTATATAAACTGTAAATATTTAGCCTAATTTGACTATTTTTTGTCATTTTGTTAGCAAATTGTTTTCTAAGGATATGTGTTTTCTGAACAGTTGATGGACCTTAAACACAGTGCAATCTTTTTTAATTTGTGTCCCGTCTTTTCCCAGCTGATTATATATAAAAATAGAGTTTCTTGGACTTTGTCGCTTGTTCTCTGCCATGTACAGTTCTCCTGTGCTGAACCTCCGCTGATGTAAAGGCCTTTAAACACCGTATATTGGTGGCATAAATTAGATCAGCCCTTAGGCTTCTGTAACTCACCTCAGGCTGGACCACTCTCTCCTATACCGAGCTGAGCTGTGATGCCACAGAGAATTAAATCTTGTGGCTGTAAAGCCTTAACAAGAAATTTTAAGTCTTTTGTAGCCAGAGGCAAGGACGCTTCAATCCTTTTAAACACTGGCTGAAGAAAACCTTCTTCCTTTTCCTCTCACCTTGCCCAGGTTGTGCTCAGGACAGAACTGTGAATTAGCGGAGTGAGTAGTTAAGAGGCTGGGACATCTAGGTTCACACAGAATTCAAAATGAATGATCACTGAATTGCTGTGTGGATATTGTAGTGTGCTCTAATGTAGCTTTACATCAGCAAGCTCAAAAGTGGTAGTAGAAGGTGTTTAGCAAGAGTCACAAACTTTAAGTCTGACTGAAGTCACCAAAAAAGATTTCTTGCCACTGTCACCCAAACAGATAAGGGTTCAGTTAGGGCAAATGAGTAGGGAATGCCCCTGTAGTCTGTGCAATCGGCTCCCACCACTCAAGCACCTACCTCCCAGGGAAGACCAACCCTTGACTATACAGCATTGCCTTAATCAACTCTGCACTGGAGTTGGCTAGTCTAGAGATGCAGTGGTCAAGTGGGACTACATTACTGGCCCAAATATCTGTGACTGTGGTAGAACACCTCAAAAGATGAAAGCAAAAAGAACAGGAGAACTTGTGGCACCTCAGAGACTAACCAATTTATTTGAGCATAAGCTTTCGTGAGCTACAGCTCACTTCATCGGATGCATCTTAGAGACTAACCAATTTATTTGAGCATAAGCTTTTGTGAGCTGCAGCTCACTTCATTGGATGCATCTGATGAAGTGAGCTGTAGCTCACGAAAGCTTATGCTCAAATAAATTGGTTAGTCTCTAAGGTGCCACAAGTACTCCTTTTCTTTTTGCGAATACAGACTAACACGGCTGCTACTCTGAAACCTGTCAAAAGATGAAGCAGCTCCTGTGACACCAGCTACTTGAGCACGAATGTCCTTCCAGTGACCTGGCAGAGTGAAATGATCCAGCATACTGAATGCACGTGGATGTGGCAGGAAGCAATAGGAAGACAGGACAAGAAGAAGTGAGCTCATAATAGATTCCAAAAAAGGCTGGATTGGGGGGCTTACAGTTCACGTGATAAACTCAGCAGTAATGCCAAACGAGAAGCGCCAGCAGCAGCAGCAGAGATAAAAGTAGGAGACCATTGATTAAACTGATAATGCTGATTATCTGGCAGCTGTGAAAAGGTAATTTTTCATGTGGATGTAGTTTTGATTAAGTAAGAGGGTCTCCCAAGATTGGGACATTTATTTTAACTAGAATAATGAGTTCCATTGTAGTTAAAATGAACATAATTGCAAGCAGTGACATTTAATGCCGACCAGCAGATCCCTCTTCAAGGGAATTCAGAAGCAGAGAGGAAAATGTCTCTTGATATTTTTCTATGTGCAAAGGGTACACATTTAATTTTGCTCTTGGTGGCCACACCTAGTGATTACCCTGCGGGAGCCTCGTCTGACAAAAACATGCCACTCATCACTGCACTCATTTAGGCTTTATTAAAGCTTCCAATCCAGAGTCTTTCAGTTCAGCTCTGCAGATTCAGTGCCCTATGTATTTAATTATGGAGCTTAGAAGCCACCAATATACTTTCCCTGTTAATACTATAGCTTTGTACATTATAGGAAAACCTGAGGGATAAGAAAGCAAAGGGGCCAGACTGCAGCTGTCCCTGTATGCACGCCCAAGTTGGGAGGTCAGGGAGCAAGGGTCCAGTAAATAATATATACAACTCTCCCTTCACCTACTACTGAAGTGCAGCCTCCTTCTGGGATGCAACATGGCAGTTATTTAACAGTGCCCTGGAATGAGAATACTTTTAAGTGTAAAAGAAAAGAGGATGAATTTAGGTAAGATTCTTTGTTTGCTTTCTCCCAGCCCCGGAATCCCTTCTCAGTCACTGCCCAAGAAACAGATTTAAAATAAAAGCATAAATTGAATAAGCTCGTGTGTGCCAGGCGCTTCTAGAGCGTTATAGCCTGATACTTTGGCCAAAGTGGCTGAGGCTAGTAGCAGTTGTCATGCCATGAATAAAATGGAAATGAGTATTCTTTTTTCCCCTGGTTGCCAACAGAAATAACCACTTTGTCACAGAGAATTTCCTTGGGAGTGAGGACCAGATTGTGCTTTTTGGGCTGTAAACTCCTCCCAGACGGTCAGTAACCATAGAATCACAGATACTGAGATGGAGAGAGACTTCTTTGATCACCCAATTCATTCCTGGCCAGTGCAAAATTGTTCCCTTCAGTGTATTTACTGAGGCTTTTCTCAGTCCAATTTTAAATAAGAACATAACATAAGAACATAAAAATGGCCATACTGGGTCAAACCAAAGGTCCATCCAGCCCAATATTCTGTCTACCGACAGTGGCCAATGCCAGATGCCCTAGAGGGAGTGCACCTAATAGGTAATGATCAAGTGATCTCTCTCCTGCCATCCATCTCTACCGTCTGACAAACAGAGGCTAGGGACACCATTCCTTACCCATCCTGGCTAATAGCCATTAATGGACTTAACCTCCATGAATTTATCCAGTTCTCTTTTAAACCCTATTATAGTCCTAGCCTTCACAACCTCCTCAGGCGAGGAGTTCCACAGGTTGACTGTGCACTGAGTGAAGAAGAACTTCCTTTTATTTGTTTTAAACCTACTGCCCATTAATTTCATTTGGTGGCCCCTAGTTCTTATATTATTGGAACAAGTAAATAACTTTTCCTTATTTACTTTCTCCACACCACACATGATTTTATAGACCTCTATCATATCCCCCCTTAGTCTCCTCTTTTCCAAGCTGAAAAGTCCTTGCTTCTTTAATCTCTCCTTATATGGGACCTGTTCCAAACCCCAACCAATGAGTTTCCAGGAAATGCTGAAGTGCCAAAACTTATTAAGTACTACAGGCCAAGCACCAAAATTTGATCATGATATTCAATAACCAAATTCATATATTTAAAATTACAGTCAGAAATTTCCTTGCAGCTTGAGAATCCCAGTGCAATTTCTCAATTAACTTCTTATTTTTAAAGGGAAGGATTGGAGTTGGTGGATTTTGCGGCTTTTCATTTATTGTTCCACGCCACAAAAATATTGCATGTGACCCTGGCTGTGACTAGTTAAATTACAGGGGATGATTGGGACTAGACTGGAGTGCCCTGTGTTGTGGATCTTGGTGGTGGCAGCAACAGAGAACTGGCAGGCTTGAAGTGGCTTGCTTGCTGGAGTTCAGATCTGATGATCAGCTCGCACCGTTTTTCTGCTGAATGCAAATGTGTCTGGAAAGCATTTCTTTCTATCTAGCATCTCCTCCTCTAGGAGCTGTGGATTTATGAGTGACAGTATATGCCAATGCAGCTGTGCAGCTTCGTAGAACAGAAGAATCAGTCCTTTAGCTCTTACAGAGCTAAAAAAAAAAGCTTTCCTCTTTCCTTCCTGATTTCTCTCTGTAAAGCAGATCACAATGCCGTGTATTAAGTGTGCTATTCGGGGGCGGGCGGGGAGGGAGGACTGCATACATGAAGTGAGGAATGTTTGAATAGGGCAAGCAAACCCTCCCCAAAAAATGAATGAATAAACTCCAGTCATGCCAAATATAAAAAGATCTCCTTTCCCTCTTTCTTAAAGCCTAAGGCAACAAAGAGGCTCCTCTCAGCAGTAAAATAATAGTCCTGTCTCCCTAGAGATACAGTGTTATGACAGCTTAAAATGAGCACAATTGCCATCATGTGATGTGACTGATGCTCCTGAGGAGCAGCAAATCTCCAGCACAGATGATCAGAGAGTGATGAAACCCCTGACCAAAGCCACTGCATCTTCCTGCCCGTCCATTAGGTGACCCTTGATGGCAGTGCTGAGACAATTTTAATAAAAAGGGTGAGTTCCCATGCAGTAGGCCAGGATGTGCTCAAACCTTCCTGCACCATGTGGGTGTGCAATCTTCTTGTGTTCTCTAGATGGTGTGTTATTGTGTTGAACTTCATAATGGATTCTGGGACTGATCCAAAGCTCATTCAAGTTATGGAAGCCTTTACATTGACTCAGTGGACATTAGATCAGGGCCTCTCCGTTGCTGGCTTTTGTAATAAAATGAATATTAGCGCAGCAGAGCTATACAAAACTCATACTTTAAGTTTTCTGTGAATTTTTTTGGTTCCTTTCAGGCCTTATTGTACATTTTGTTTTTTCATGAACTTTCCGTGGGAGTCATTTTTCGCAAGCAAGGATATGATAGCAATTTCAGATATTTGTTGATGCAAATTGATTTTGGTCTGACTGAATTTTGCAATTCTTTTGCCTCTTTTTGCGTCAATGAAAATGTGTTCCTTTTGACACAGAACCAGGCCTTTTTAAAAACCTAAAACTTGCTGTATTTCCAAGGTTGTCCATGCAGTTGGGTACATTTTGAAAGTTCACTATAAAAGGCCAAAGCAAGGACGATGGTACTTTGTTTTCAAACTTTCCCCACAACTCTGCTAGTCTGTGGAAACACCACTGTTCTCCCTTGCTTGGAATGTAGTATGGCTGTACCTCATGTAGATTGTCCGTTAGCTTCAATGGTAGGGTCATATGATTTTTGGACCAGGAGGATCTGTGATGTAGATGGCCAGTGTGCATGATATAGTGATAATTATGAAGTCCTGGATGACCATGAATCTGATACAATAGAATACATGGCCCTTCTAAATCATTCCCCTAGATGTTACAGCGAGGTGGCAAAGTTTGCAGATGATACTAAACTACCCAAGATAGTGAAGACCAAAGCAGACTGTGAAGAACTTCAAAAAGATCTCACAAAACTAAATGATTGGGCAACAAAATGGCAAATGTAAAGTAATGCATATTGGAAAAAATAACCCCAATTATACATACAGTATGATGGGGGCTAATTTAGCTACAACTAATCAGGAGAAAGATCTTGGCGTCGTCGTGGATAGTTCTCTGAAGACATCCAATCAGTGTGCAGCGGCAGTCAAAAAAGCAAACGGGATGTTAGGAATCATTAAAAAAGAGATAGAGAATAAGACGGAGAATATCTTATAAAAATCCATGGTACGCCCACATCTTGAATACTGCATACAGATGTGGTCCCCTCATCTCAAAAAAGATATACTGGCATTAGAAAAGGTTCAGAAAAGGGGAACTAAAATGGTTAGGGGTTTGGAACGGGTTCCATATGAGGAGAGATTAAAGAGGCAAGGACTTTTCAGCTTGGAAAAGAGGAGACTAAGGGGGGATATGATAGAGGTCTATAAAATTATGAGTGGTGTGGAGAAAGTGAAAAAGGAAAAGTTATTTACTTGTTCCAATAATATAAGAACTAGGGGCCACCAAATGAAATTAATGGGTAGCAGGTTTAAAACAAATAAAAGGAAGTTCTTCTTCACTCAGTGCACAGTCAACCTGTGGAACTCCTTGCCTGAGGAGGTTGTGAAGGCTAGGACTATAATAGGGTTTAAAAGAGAACTGGATAAATTCATGGAGGTTAAGTCCATTAATGGCTATTAGCCAGGATGGGTAAGGAATGGTGTCCCTAGCCTCTGTTTGTCAGACGGTAGAGATGGATGGCAGGAGAGAGATCACTTGATCATTACCTGTTAGGTTCACTCCCTCTGGGACACCTGGCATTGGCCACTGTCGGTAGATAGGTTACTGGGCTGGATGGACCTTTGGTCTGACCCAGTATGGCCATTCTTATGTTCTTATGTTTCCAAGATTGGAAGGATGGAAGGCTGGCAGAAAGCTACCTGTGCTGGCCCCTGAACAATGGTGCACCTTAGGTGGTGTCTTTTTTTTAGAATTCCTGTAGGGTTCTCTTTGCAAAAAAGCAAAGCCTATTAATATCTACCTGTCCCTCCCTGTGGAGTCTTGCTCTTGGTTAAATAGAGTCAAAGTCCACGAAATTGCAAATGCAGATATTTATTGACAGAAAACAAGCAAACAGTGCAGATAGTTTAATCAAACAACAGGGGACACAGCTGAACTGCAGTAGCCACAGGGCTTCACAATTTGAAAACTGTAGCATTCAGGTGAGGAGACTGCTGCTCCAGAGATCAGCTGAGCCTCATCCTTAACCTTCCATCCAACTGGAGCCAGGCTTACCTCGCCAACTGGAGCGTGTTGCCTCTTGTAGGGCCGTACACCTGGGCACACCCTCCTCTCCTAGGGGTGAATTTCCCCACAGATGCAGAGTTCACAAAATAACCTTTTAAACAGAAACCCACTCATAGGAGCTTCATTTATCAGGGATTCTGAAACTGAGGTGCAAAGCCAGCAGAGTCCCAACTCTCCACCTCAAATTCGCCCCCACTGAGAGCTCGTCCCTTTCTCCTTGAGTGGTTCTTACACTCGTCCCTCCTGTACTGCACAGGACCCTGTCCCACTCCCTCTGCGTCTTCTCCCATCTCAGCCAAAGAGGGTTTTGGGGCCTCTCCTGGCTCCTTGACAGCCATTACATGCTTGCCATGTCATTAAGAGATACTTCACATTCAAAATGAATTGTTCACCATATTTTGTGCTTCCCTCCATACCCAGGAGGAAGAGAGAGTGCTGGGAATTCCAAGGAAGGCTGTGAGCTAGGCTGGATTCCCCCCTGTTCATGGTGTAGCATCATCCTGTATTCATCCCTAGGAAGAAGAGCTGACACTATATGTCCCATAACTCAATGTAAGACATGATAGCCTGGTGTTCAGTATGGGAAGGATACAAGCAAGAATATATATACACTGAGGATGCTTGCAACTTCTCTGCAGTGTGCTCAAAGGGGGCAACAGGAGATATAAGCACTACTCATTGGTGGCCAAGTTGAAATTCAGGAATATGGGACATTTGCACTGACATGGGAAAAGACCCACTACTACCTGTCCTCTTATGTCTACTTAGGCACTTTATGGGGCTCACCTCACTGGTGTATCTGAGCTGTCAAATCTGGAGAGGGTATTAACCTAACTGCAAGTTAATGAAAGGAACTGGAGGTGTTGGAGCCTCCTCAGTCTGTTTTGGAATATCATGTACTTCCTCCCTCACCACGCAAGGAGAGGCGATTTCCCCTTTCTCAAGGAGAGGAAATAAGGCCATTTGTGGAATAATGGCTCTGCCCTCAGCTGCTGCACGTACTGACTGTCTGCTGTTCAAAGGCCTGAACAACTGCAGTGAGTGAAAGGCCAAGGACCAAATAGCTTGTTAAATTTTCTTTCTAGCGTTTCATCAATCATTGTGCTAAAGATCCTGGTTTATGAAAGAGATTGTTCCAGACCTGGACCTTCCTGAAGGTCAAGGTCATTTGGGTGGGTCTGGGATTAGATACATTGGGGCCAGTTCAGATCTCTTACTCTGGGGTAAGATATTGAAGTGAACAGATTTGCTCTGGTGTAAGTGAGGTTGGAATTGGGCCCAGATGTTTCTCATAGTGGTAGTTCATACTTCATGTACTTGCCAAGCCCGTTATCCCATCCAATGTCATAAAAATGCCGATACTCAAAGCAATTTTACTTTGAAAACCATGTAGAACAAGGGAAAATATTCCAGAAACTGAAAGCTCATGCTGCACAATGCCGTCATTCCTTCTGACTTTTATTACCTTTCTTCTACTGCAGCTACAGAAAACTCATTTAAACTATGAAACTTCTTTGGCGTGGATGCTTTATATTGATGAAACAGAGCTGACTTTCTCTGGAGAGCTAGAATGTTATTAAAGCACTTAACCTACCATTGCTGTGGCTATCAATTATACCCTTCATTTACACTATACAAGGCTGACGGCTTATTTGAAGTTCAAGAGGTTTTTATAATGAGATGTTAATTGAGTACACCTGCAGTTGGCTAAAATTTTCATGGACAATTAAGTGTAATCATTTCATTTCCCAAATCTTTTCTGGTTTGCTGGATTCCTACACTACCTTCCTGTAGGAGGGGTGAGGTGAGGGATGAATGTACAGTGCAAGTGTAATCAATGCCCACAACTTATGATCTGTTGTATAAGCAGGGGTGAAAGTAAGTGAAAGGACTTACCGGTATGCTGGAGTCCTGAGCAGGAGGGCGTGGCCTCAACCGGAATAGGTGTGACCTCAACCGGAAGAGGCAGGGCCTTAAATCCCCAGAGCCTTTAAATCTTGATTTAAAGGGCCCGGGGCTCCAGCTATGGTGGTGGTGGCTGGGAGCCCCAGGCCCTTTAAATCACACCCGAGCTACCAGCTGCAGAGGTGGCTGGGAGCTCAGGGGATCGGGGGCGATTTAAAGGGCCCAGGGCTCCAGCTGCTGCCACCTGCAGCGTCTGAGCAAGCAGTAGCATTATTCTTGCACAAGTCAAAAAAAAAAAAAAAAAAAAGATCTGCCCTTAATACGGACAAAATTTTATTTCTGGACCTCCTAAGCAATTCTGCAATGCGTCATGACGGAACGAGCTTGCCATGAACTAAAAGGTGGGTCGGGGGGAATCAACTCACCGGAGCAGAAATAAAATCAAAACACCACCTTAGCCAACTTCACAGAGATAGAAACATTTACAAGTTAGCTAAAGCAAACATAATTTGTTTAAGCATCTAAGAGCTGCATTTAAGGAATTTCAGAGAGACTCAAATTTTAAAAAAAAAAATAGCTTCCATTGGTGGGGAATAGTCAAACCTTCCATCTGTCCGCCCCTTCGTTACTAGCTCAGATGGTTAAAGTTCAAAAACATTAGTGACTCCACTTGCTGCCTGGAAGAATCTCTTAATTCCAGGATTCAGCTCTGAAAATTAATAACATATATTTTATACTTACCTATATCTAATACAAAAGGATGGTTATTGGTACATCTATTGGGTTGCTGGGTTTTTTTTTAAATAATCTCCTGTAACCGTTGGCCAAAAGTGGTAATCTGTTTGTTGTATTGGCTAATTAGCCTTAGAAAGACTGTAATGGGTGGCAACTGACAGAACACAAAGATTCCTTAATTACTTGTCTTGTGAGACTCCATGGAAGCAAGTGCCAAAGCCTTTGTTTATTTGGTTAATGAGCACTTAGTCCCCCAGACTGGAGTATACAGGATATTTTGTTGCTGGGAGAAGCCAGCTGCATTGCTAACAAACAAGTGCTTTGATGCTGTTAAAAGTCATTACTATTCTTTAACTCCCCCTGCCCCATAATACTGCATACCGTGTAGAGGACTTCAGAAAACACTGCTCCTTCTGAGGGAGTTTCCAACTAAACAGAACAGTTTAGGAAGGCCAACAGGTGCGCAGGTCATGGGGGAACTCGAATTAGGAATTAAGGAATGGATGTTGAATGAAACTAGAGAAATACCAGCTGGAAAGAAGACCCAAGGGTCACAGTGAGGGTAATTAGCCACTGGAACAGATTACTAAGCGAAGTGATTCATCATCACTTGAAGTCTTGAAATTGAGATTGGATGTTTTTCTGAAAGATACAATCTAGTTAACCTACAAGTTAACTTTAAGCAAGTGCTTAAGTACCATTGATTTCAAAGTTTAAAGTTGAGTGTTTTCATGAATAAAGATGCTTTCCTGAATCACGTCATTGTATCAGAAGAAAGAATAATTCCCTCTGTTGAGTGAAATTCTACAGGCTGTGTTATACAGAAAGTTAGCATAGCTGATCACAGCAGTCCAGTTTATCCATAACATCTATGAATTTGTGAAGTGTGGAAGACTACTGGCACCTAATAATATTTTGTCTGTGGCAGTATTCATGGGACAGGAGCATTTGTTGAATGCAAAGGTCAGGCCACCTAGAGTGGAGAAAAGGATATGTAAAAAAAGATGCTCTATTAATCACCTCTTATTGTATAAAATGATAATGCTTTGCACTTGCATAGCATCTTTCATTGAAGGATCTCAAACCACTTGACAAATAGAACCCACAAGATGCAATTAGTCTGTGGCACTCATTGCCACCGTATATCACTAAGGTTAAGAGTTCATCCTGGGTGTATATATGAGAACATCCAGCGTTACATTAGTTTGGAAGGGATGTAAACTTTCATGCTTCAAGGTTTAACACACCCTCCAAGGGAAGGGGTTAGTGAGAAATTTCCTTTTGGGTAATTTATTCTGTAATTGTCCAGCAGATGGTTCATTGCCTCTTATTCTGAAATGTCAGGTACTGGCAACTGTTGGAAATAGGACACTGGATTAGCTGGGTCACTGATCTGATCTAGAATGGCAATACTTATGTTCCTACATCTTTTGAGTCCCACAGAGCCTTTGGTTATGTCATTTCAAGCAAATAGAAGTATTAAATCACTTCCAAATAGCTACTTATTATGGGTAGCTTGTGATATCCTCACACATTTTGAGAAGCACCTTAGTCCTTGTGTAGTTACCTTGCAGTTACATTATCAATGTGAGCAAGGGAAGCAGAATCTGGCTCTATGTAACTTAGTTTCTTATAGAAAAACAGTTTGTATTTTACATTTAGAGAATGCTTTAGACATACTAAGCATACAGTAATTTTGCTCAAGAAAAGACCAAAGTAATTTGTTACAATGCATACAAACTCATTTAGTACCAAATTCACTGGTACCTGTATATTCACTTGCAAAGTAGCAAGTTGACAAAGTGAAAATTTACACACATCCTCAAAGTGGAGTTTGCTTATTTATATTCACAGGCTTCGAAAACCACAGTGCATAACTTGATCAGTCTTCGCTCTGTGCTGCATTTCACTGATGCACAGACCAGAAGGAGTTTGCAGTCTGCCAGGAAAGAGCATTTCAAGCTCGAGCAAGAATTATACACTAAAAAAATTGAGGGAAGACTTTGAAAATTGTCCAAAGAGACAGGTGTTCAAATTAATCCACTGTAACATTTGCAGTATTTCCACCTGAAAAACTGTTTAACTTCAACACTTCTCTATATGTAAACATAGGGCTGAATTCTGTTCTTAGCACAAAGGTGTAAATCTGGAATAACAACATTGATTTCTCCGGAGTTGACATGAATACCAAGTACAACATAATTTGAGCTGTTGTCTCCATATGGAACTAATTACCCAGCTGTATAAATGTGAAGTATATTGGTCAGAAAACTTAGAAATTACCAAAGAATGTTCAATAAAATCCATCAAGTTGCATGAAATTTCCAAAACCATAAAACAAAATACCCTCCCTTCTCCCAAAAAAGCAACCTTTACATTTTTTCATGGGAGCAAAGATTTTGTCTCTGTACAAAAACATTTAAACAAAACAAAAACATTTTACTTACTTTAATTGCATAGTATGTCTGCTAAATGCATATTGGTACAACCTGTAGGATCAGTTCCAAGTAAAATGATCTGTATCAAGTAGCTCCTTTCTGGTTGTTTTTGGAAAAGAGAAGATAATGGAAGGTTACCTTAGGGACCTGGGCCAAAGTCCATTAAAGTCGATGGGAGGTCTTCCATTGATGTCAATGGGCTTTGGATCAGGCTTTTTAAGCTCAATGATTGATTGAGCACTTCAGCAAGCATGAAATTCCACGAGTCAGTTCCATGAAATTCTATGGTCAAAGGCATTGAAGGTGAAATCCTGACCTTGCTGAAATCAGTGGTAAAACTCCCATTGACTTCTGTAGCACCAGTATGTCACCCTTAGGATATGTCTATACTGCACACTGAGTCTGGGTTCTGACTCAGGTTTGAGCCCAAGCCCCCACTCTGTCCACACAGAAATCAATCTGACTTGAGTCATCAAGCATTCAGGTTCCAGGTTCTAGGACCCTGCTAGGGGGATGGGTCAGAGCCTGAGTCCCACTATAATGCAAGTCCACACCTTGTCAGTCTGCAGTGTGGACAGAGCTCAAGCTCTAGACCTGAGTGAGAAGGTCGTTGTAACGCAGTATGGACACGTTCCCACAGCTGTGAGACCCAGGTCCAGCAATTATAAACCCAGGTTTACAATGCAGTGTGGATGCTCAAGCATGGGCTTGGAAACACAGAGTCCATAATCCTGGGTCCTACAGATTTGGGTTTACAATGCTGTGTAGACATGTCTTAGACTCTAGCAAATATCTTTTTCAGGCTACAGCCACTGTGAAGGTGAGTCAGTTGAAGTTTTTTCAATTTTATTTTTATGTCCTTTCTCTTCTTCTTTCCTTTGTGGTTGGTTTGGTTTTTTTATTATTTTTATTATTTTTTTGTTTCCTCCACTTCTTTCATTTTTCTTTTTGCCGTTCTGTATAACGTCCTGAATTTTAAAAAAGCAACAGAGTGCCAAAAGAAAAAAAACAACGAAACTAACTTTGCCAAAGGTGAATGAGTTTTAAAAAGTGACAGAATAGCAAAATGGAAAAAAGAAAAAGGGAAAACCACAAACATTTGATATTTTGAAATTCTGACAACCAAAAAACCCCAACATTTTTGGGAGGGTTTGCGGGGGGAGGGGTTTCTGTTTTGAGCCCTGCCAAATGGAAACAACTTCAAAATTTCAGTTATTTTTCCTCAACATTATTTTTCCGTCTTTCAACCAGCTCTTCTAGGTAGGTGCTGCATTTCTTCCTCCTCCTCCTGCTCCCAAACAGTCTCCTCTTTTGCTATCTGGAAGGGGCAGCTTTAGGAGGTGTAGGGAGGGAGAACCAAGGGAGAGCCCGAGGACTTTGGGGGAGATTTTGCTTTGGTCATGGGTGAGAGTTTGAATCTGCTTGTGGAGGCCTGTGGAGGAGCCTTTCTTGCAAGCCTAACGTGTGGATTGAGGTGGATGAACAGATTCAGGGGAGCCTGCATAGGTTTGTGTATTTGCTTGGTTTGGGGGATGGGGCAGGAAGAAAGGAGGCAGGAGTGTGTATATGAGAGGGATTTGTGGGGTTAGTGGGTTTCTGGTATGCCCAGACACTTTTCACCAAATGGCCCCCTTCATTCTCACCAATCGTATTGGAAGCCACCCCTGTGTGAGAGATGGGGCCCTCTTTTTTTTGCCTCTTAATGAAGAACCTAAGGAACATTCTCTATTTTAGAATGAAATTTGCCCTGTACAGAGGGCCAGTACAAGTTGAATATCAACGTTCACAGGGTCTATGTTGCAGGAAAGGATGGTCCAGTGGGTAGGGCACTAGTTTGGGGCTTGGGAGACCTCAGTTTAAGTCCCTGCTCTGACACAGACTTCCTTTGTGACCTCTCAATGCCTCAGTTCTCCATCTCTAAAATGGGGATAACAGCACAGGGGTAATATAAGAATCAATATGTTAAAGACTGAGAAGTGCCCAGATACCACAAAAATTGGAGACAAAGAAAGAATCAGATAGATTTCAAGCAATGGGTTTTGACTAGCCTGAGATGTTGTTCTTTGTAAAACTAGGCAGTCGGTGTATCATGTGGGCAGCCCTTCTACTAAAGCAACACAGTCATTTTAATGTAGCCATTCTTCTAAACTAACTTTAAATGGAGGTTGTCTGAGAAACATTATGTATTAATACGAAATCATTTAGTCCCTTGAATATTTCCATAGCTGCCAAAGTTTGCCCCAGTGGTAGTTATTTCTAGTTTCTATAAATAACCCTCAACAGTACAGACCACTTTTTAATGTAACACAAGAAATCAGGGAAGAATTGTATCTTTCTAGTCCACTTTAATCAATATCACTTTGCATTGAAAACTACCTGTTTTTTCATGCTGTGTTTATTTCATTTAGTAACCCTATCCCACATGGGTTTGGTTCATCGTGCAGACTCTAAGGGTATGTCTACACAGAAAGGAAAAACCCATGGCTGGCCTGTGCCAGCCAAGTTGGGCTCTCGGGGCTTGGGCTGCTGGGCTGTTTCATTGCTGTGTAGATTTCTGGGCTTGGGCTGGAGCCTGGGATCTAGTTGTGGGTTTTTCTTTGCTGTGTAGACATACCCTAACTGATTACAGGCAACAGCACTGAAAAGAGTCACAATTGTTGTTTAGTTAAATGCTTCCAAACAAAATTTTTGGTGCACTGAGGACAAAAACATGCCAATATGACTCAGGTTTAAGACTATTTGGATTCAGTTCCAGACAAACATCCATGCCTTCAATGATTTATTGATGCCATAAAAGCAAAGAGGAAGATTTGCAGTATGTCCAGTATTTTCCTAAATATTACTATCTGTGTTAGACATCTGGAAAATGTTAAGGGCTGACCATTCTGGGCTTGATCCAAATTCAACTGAAGACAAAAATAAAAATCCCATTGACTTTAATGGGCTTTGATTCTAGCCCAATAAGAGACTGCGTAAGTTTCATTCTCCTCCAGTCCCTAGGCATGCAAAATTCACATTAAATTCAAAGGAAGACACATGCGTATATAAGGGATGCTGGCTAAGGTCTAAAGTTTGGAAGAATATTGCTCTCGGTTGTTTGCTGCATCGTTTCACGACACACAATAAACCACACTTAATGCCAGAACTTTTAGCCAAGGTTCTTATAAGCATGTGAAATTCCCCCAAATGATTCTTCTGTTAGAGCCTTGAAAATGATCATATTTAGGATCTCAAAAGGTAGATCTATTTTTATTCCATCCTCTAGCCTTCCCGCTCTTACCCAGCAACACATGCACACTTGCGGAGAGGAGTTATTTAGGTGCCCATGTGGACATGAGAACAAATGGATATAAACTGGCCATCAACAAGTTCAGGCTAAAATTAGGTGAAGGTTTCTAACCATCAGAGGAGTGAAGTTCTGGAACAGCCTTCCAAGGGAAATAAGTGGGGACAAAAAGCCTAACTGGCTTCAAGACTGAGCGTGGTAAGTTTATGGAGGGGATGGTATGACAGGACTGCTTATGATGGCATGTGGCTCATAGGTGACTGCTAGTAGCAAAAATCCCCAAGGACCAGAGACGGGACACTAGATAGGGAGGGCTCTGAGAATTCTTTCCCAGGTAACTGCCTAGTGGGTCTTGCCCACATGCTCATGGTCTAACTGATCACCATATTTGGAGTCGGGAAGGAATTTTCCCTCAGGTCAGATTGGCAGAAACTCTGGGCATTTTTTGCTTTCCTCTACAGCATGGGGTGTGGGTCACTTGCAGGTTCAGACAAGTATAAATGGTGAATGCTCTGTTACTTGAAGTCTTTAAACCATGATCTGAGGACTTCAGTCACTCAGCCAGAGGTGAAGGGTCTATGATAGGAATGGGTGGGAGAGGTTCTGTGGCCTGCAATGTACAGGAGGTTCAGACTAGATGATCATGATGGTCCCTTCTGGCCTTAAAATCTATGAGTCTATATTAATTTAGGGCCAAATCCTAATGCCATCAAAGTTAATGGAAAAACTCCTTTTGATTTGGATGGAATGTGGATTTGGCCCTTATAGGTAATACACAGTAGCAAACCAATAATGTGAAGCCTGATTTTGTCGTCATGAAGGGGACAAATCATTAAGTTTATCCGAACAACCCAACTTTTCTGAGTCAGCGTAACTGAGCTGAAAACCGCATGAGAGCTGGTTTTGTCATCCAGTTCCCAGCACTTTTTGCTTCCAGCCCTATCTGGAGCCTATTTCCATAAATGTGGTTCAAGATCCGTTCACTACAGCTGGGTTAAGATTCAAAAGGCCTGTTTTTTAAGCTGTTTGGCTATTAATGCATGTACATGTAAGCTGAGACTTCCAAAGGCATTTAGGGGATTTGGCTGTCTATTAATTTAAAAAATTCCCGAGAATTGTGAGTCCAAATCCTTTAGGTGGCTTTGAAAGTCTCAGCCATAAACTACCTATTCTAATATGACTCTTCCTCCCAGAATTGGAATGCCTCCGTTCATGTAAATTGGTACAGCCCTATTGACTTCAGTGGAGCTATGCCGATTTATACCAGCTGTGTCTGTTGTATTTAAAACTGGGCCTTGTATCTGTCTATCTACACAAACACAGTCCATCTGAATTTTTTATGAGATTAAATCAAATTAATTTAAAAAACAAACAAACGTATATAATTCTGCCTCACGGTTTATCTGTTCCTGACACTTTGTGTCCTCCTTAGGCATATTAAAATGCAGGCAATATATTTGATAGACTGGTTACCTTTATTGTGAGACCAGTAGGTGGCCTAGACTGTCCTTTTCTGCCCTATATGCTGTCAGTCACACTGACTTTTAAAGGTCAAGTTTTCAACAATATGGAAAGAAACAGGCAAAACAAACAGAGCAAGGTCAAGGAAGACAAACTATAGTCTTTTTGTGTAATAGGCAAGAAGAACAATTCTTCATACCTACTGGGAGTTCTTGCTGAAAGCAGTATGCAGTTCAGCCAAGCTGAGCATTTCAAGAAAAGTTTCTGCCCCTGTTATTGAAAAGTGGTTCAACTTCCCTTAAAGCTTTAACCCTTTCTTACTCCCTCTGACATTTCTGAGTCTGCACAGCAGTGGCATTCCTCAGCCAGAGCTATTAAAAATGTATCATTTTTATTGGTTGCAAAGCAACAAGGCGATCCCTCTGTTCTGTTTTGATGAACAGATGCTGAGAATTCTTCCTGTCATTAGAACTAAAAGCACTGCCCTCGGGCTCCTTTAAAAAACTGAGTGAGAACGGCTGGTGTCTCTTTAATGTTGTTATACAAGTAAAACTTTTGGATGTAGCAAGTGACAGATCTTCCTTAACCTGCAGATATGGCTGAGCATACTTTGACACTTTCGCCTAATTGTTTTAGGCAGGCTCCTTTGGAAGGGTGCCTCTCCCAGAATGTGACTGGGATTTGCAAATTAAGGAGATGGAGATCCTTGGACCAGAATAGATGAATGCTTCTGCTGAGGGCTGGTATCCTGAAATTAGGAGTACTTGTGGCACCTTAGAGACTAACAGATTTATTTGAGCATAAGCTTTTGTGAGCTACAGCTCACTTCATTGGATGCATGCAGTGGAAAATACAGTGGGGAGATTTTATATACACAGAGAACATGAAACAATGTGTGTTACCATACACACTGTAACAAGAGTGATCACTTAAGGTGAGCTATTACTAGCAGGAGAGAAAAAAAAAACCTTTTGTAGTAATAATCAAGGTGGGCCATTTCCAGCAGTTGACAAGAATGTGTGAGGAACAGTAGAGGGGCGGGGGGGGGGAAATAAACATGGGGAAATAGTTTTACTTTTTTTCTAATGACACATCCACTCCCAGTCTTTATTCAAGCCTAAATTTTTCTCTCCTGCTGGTAATAGCTCACCTTACCTGATCACTCTCATTACAGTGTGTATGGTAACACCCATTGTTTCATGTTCTCTATGTATATAAAATCTCCCCACTGTATTTTCCACTGCATGCATCCAATGAAGTGAGCTGTAGCTCACGAAAGCTTATGCACAAATAAATTTGTACTGCTACTCTGAAACCTGTCCTGAGATTGTGGCTTTACTAGAAATCCAAAGTATTTTTCATAAATTTTAATGGGTTGTAATCTCAATGATGTGACATTTTATGAGTTTGTTGATAAGAATAAAGTATGATTGGCACAAGAAGACTCTGGACCTGATTCTTATTTTTTTTTCATGCAGGTATACGTCCATTAACTCTAATGGCGTTACTCCTGATTTACACCAGCACAAGTGAAATAAGGATCAGGTCCTAGGAATTGAGCAGCCAGCCAGCGTGAATGCCAATATTAGGTGCCATAAAATGGATATAGGTGTCACTGGTTCACGGTTATTTTTCTCTGACAAATGTGAGCAGGGAGCAGCCCTTGAGACAAAAGAATGAGACCTGCAGTATATCTGTCACAATAGAACGGTTGTAAACATTTTAAAAGTTCACCATGCCATCTTCTCACATTACCACCAGGAATAAAGCGCTGCGTTTATTAAGAAAGCCCAACAGTGATATGTGGCAGCACAGTGCACAGGCCACCTAAAGAAGACAAATGGACCCATATTGAATTGTTTATGTTTTGTCAGTGCTGTGTGTTACAGAAGAGGATGTCAATTACAATAGTTCAGACAAATTAGTCACAGACCTGAATCAGAACCTTAAATCAGTCGATCCCTCCCCCTCAACCCCCAACTGGACTTAATTTTTTAAGCTGACAGCTAAGCTCCACGGAAGTCAATGGGGTCAGGATTTCACCCCTATCTTTGAATCCAAATCTGGGAGGGGTCTGGTTTTTGGCTTGGGTACCGATCTGGGGGGAAGAGCTTGTGGCACATGTGCGGGCACTGAAATCTCACCTTTCCTGGGATTGTCCTGGGGCTGGGTGGTTTTTCGCAGAATGCAGGGGACATGGGTCTGAGTAATGAAGAAGTTGGTTGCAGCTCCCTGATTTTGCTGCCCAGCCCTGGTACAGATTAGAGCAGCATGGTCTGTGTCTCTAACTTGCACCAGCTGGCAATGGCTCCTAAGGGGCTGCCTGACAGCTGGGGATAACCAGAGTGCATCATACGCCCCACTGCATGTCCCTCCCTGCCCTGACACACTTTGCTGCAGGGAGGGATGCATGGGAGCCAGCTTCTACCCCTCCCTCATAGGCTGTTATGGGTTGTCTTTGCTCCCTTTATACCAGCCAAGAAGTGCAAAGGAAGAGGAGTGGGACAGGGAATCTGGTCCAATAGTTTTAAATGGTTCTTAAGAAAACACAAAGGATTTCTTTAACGCCATGGCAGCTTTGCATTGACTGGCTGTATTTTGGACAGCAGATAACTCACTTTTTATATGAAGTTTTGAAAAAGGAGATTACAGTAGCTGAGTCGTTTCAGAGTAACAGCCGTGTTAGTCTGTATTTGCAAAAAGAAAAGGAGTACTTGTGGCACCTTAGAGACTAACCAATTTATTTGAGCATGAGCTTTCGTGAGCTACAGCTCACTTCATCGGATGCATACCGTGGAAACTGCAGCAGACTTTATATACACACAGAGAATATGAATATGAGTCATAACTCGCTCCTTTGGGGTTTCAGGGATTCAGAAATGCAATGTATTTGCCTTCCGAGATGATGGGGCTAGGTTAAAATACTAATTTGCAATTGCTTAAAAAGTGATAACATATTCCGCTCTAGTGATACTAGCACCAAATGGACTTTCAGACATCTCCCTTCTTTGGCATGTTCACTCGTTAGCATTAGAAAACAATGACATTGCTTCTCTTTCCTTGTAAATGAAAAGAAATTCTGCTGTGACTCATTACCAGTGATCGTAATGCTTAGGCCTGAACAGTAACCTCCTGTCTGTTGTAATGTTTCCATTCTAATAGGCTACATGGACTGAATGGCATCAAACACAGATTTGCTTAGGTTCAGAAGGAGCATAAATAGCCCGCTTGGGTTTTTTTGCTGGAGCTCAAATTTCATGAGGTATATTGTGAAACGCTGTAGCTAGACAAATAATTGAATAATCTAAAGGAAACTGTGTACTTACTCTGGCCATTGTATCAGCTTTTTCAGCCGGATTTTAAAATGAGAGCTTGAGTAGCAAATTGCACAATTTGTTTTTCTATGGCAAATTTCTGAGGGCTTGTCTTCATACACAGTGCTGCAGTGTCATTGGAGTTACTCTGGTTTTAGTCTTGTGTCAGTGAGATCACAATCTGGCCCACTAGGTGGATAGCAGTGGAGAATCAGGCCCTTACTTTTTGTGGGAGGCTCATCCAATGAATAAAAAAAAGATTTTTGTCCTAATTTCTACCCTGTGCCACCTCCATTGATTCAGGGGAAGTTGCTCTAGAGGTAGGTCAGGGCAGAAACGGCATCTTTATCCATTTCTTCTAAACATGACTTTAAAAGCATGCATTGTTTTATTGTCCATTTTATTAAAAGAGTTCAGGTAATTTTTCCCCCCAGAGAGGTGAGTCATACCTCAGTCTGGGCATTTTTCTTTGTTGGGTTCCAGTGTTATTATGTAGCCTTCAACTGTTTCCGAAGATTTTATTATCTTGCTCTGTTATGTGGCAATTTCAATAGGTTGTTTCCTAATGTTTTTTCTTAAGGGCCAGATCTAAGAAACATATCTCAAAAGCCTCCATAAATTCAGACTTGCTCAAGAGACACCCGCCACTCTCTTTCTTTCCTATGGTAATAGTCTGTCAGTTCAGTACTGAGTGCTGTCAGTCCTGGTACCTACCTGTTTCTTTCTTAATCATAGAGGTTGAGCTGCAGTGCTGAAGTTATCTGAAAACGTCATGGTAAATAAAAAGGCCCTAATTCGGATGGAAGTGCAGACATTATTAATTAAGTGGTATAGGGGAGTGAATGCTGAGCAAAGGATGTTATCTGACATCTGTGATTGTTCTGTTGATGCCTCCGCATCTTAATCAAAGGAAAATCTATCCTGACAGGTGGTATTTAGAAGTGATAGAAAACCAGTAGTTCTCATATTCAGTTAGTGGTGAGATATTTCACCAAGATCAGATGTCTCCATATTCAGCTTCAGCTGAAAAAAGCAGGTAGCACCATCTGAACACAATTTTGTATGAGTTTACTTCAGATGATGAGTTGTGAATGGATGCAGCCCCATGTGTTACGAACCTGATCCTCAGCTGTAATAAATTGGCGCAACTCCATTTGTCTCAATGGACCTACTGCAGCTTACATCAGCTGAGGATCTGGTCCTTACATCTTCCTACATCTGGTTTGTTGTATGGCCGTTCCTCAAAAGCACCCAGCAACCTGCTATACTCTGACATAAGATTTTTCTGTCCATGTAATATAATTCCTGGAAGTGTTACCTTCTGAAGTTAAGATTGTAAGCACATTGTAAGATTTCAGAGTAACAGCCGTGTTAGGCTGTATTCGCAAAAAGAAAAGGAGTACTTGTGGCACCTTAGAGACTAACCAATTTATTTGAGCATGAGCTTTCGTGAGCTACAGCTCACTTCATCGGATGCTGTCAAGGTTCCTCCCCCACTCTGAACTCTAGGGTACAGATGTGGGGACCTGCATGAAAAACCTCCTAAGCTTATCTTTACCAGCTTAGGTCAAAACTTCCCCAAGGTACAAAATATTCCACCCGTTGTCGTTGGACTGGCCGCTACCACCACCAAACTAATACTGGTTACTGGGGAAGAGCTGTTTGGACGCGTCTTTCCCCCCAAAATACTTCCCAAAACCTTGCACCCCACTTCCTGGACAAGGTTTGGTAAAAAGCCTCACCAATTTGCCTAGGTGACTACAGACCCAGACCCTTGGATCTTAAGAACAATGAACAATCCTCCCAACACTTGCACCCCCCCTTTCCTGGGAAATGTTGGATAAAAAGCCTCACCAATTTGCATAGGTGACCACAGACCCAAACCCTTGGATCTGAGAACAATGAAAAAGCATTCAGTTTCTTACAAGAAGACTTTTAATAAAAATAGAAGTAAATAGAAATGAAGAAATCCCCCCTGTAAAATCAGGATGGTAGATATCTTACAGGGTAATTAGATTCAAAAACATAGAGAACCCCTCTAGGCAAACCCTTAAGTTACAAAAAAGATACACAGACAGAAATAGTTATTCTATTCAGCACAATTCTTTTCTCAGCCATTTAAAGAAATCATAATCTAACACATACCTAGCTAGATTACTTACTAAAAGTTCTAAGACTCCATTCCTGGTCTATCCCCGACAAAGAAGACTACAGACAGACAGACAGACCCTTTGTTTCTCTCCCTCCTCCCAGCTTTTGAAAGTATCTTGTCTCCTCATTGGTCATTTTGGTCAGGTGCCAGCGAGGTTACCTTTAGCTTCTTAACCCTTTACAGGTGAGAGGAGCTTTCCCCTGGCCAGGAGGGATTTCAAAGGGGTTTACCCTTCCCTTTATATTTATGACAGATGCATACTGTGGAAAGTGTAGAAGATCTTTTTATACACACAAAGAATGAAAAAATACCTCCCCCCACCCCACTCTCCTGCTGGTAATAGCTTATCTAAAGTGATCACTCTCCTTACAATGTGTATGATAATCAAGTTGGGCCATTTCCAGCACAAATCCAGGTTTTCTCTCCTCCCTTTCCCCCCCTCCCCACACAAACCCACTCTCCTGTTGGCAATAGCCCATCTAAAGTGACCACCCTCCTTACAATCTGCATGATAATCAAGGTGGGCCATTTCCAGCACAAATCCAGGGTTTAACAAGAATGTCTGAGGGGGGGGGAGGAATAAACAAGGGGAAATAGGTTACCTTGCATAATGACTTAGCCACTCCCAGTCTCTATTCAAGCCTAAATTAATTGTATCCAATTTGCAAATGAATTCCAATTCAGCAGTCTCTCGCTGGAGTCTGGATTTGAAGTTTTTTTGTTATAAAATTGCAACTTTCATGTCTGTAATCGCGTGACCAGAGAGATTGAAGTGTTCTCCGACTGGTTTATGAATGTTAAAATTCTTGACAGCTGATTTGTGTCCATTTATTCTTTTACGTAGAGACTGTCCAGTTTGACCAATGTACATGGCAGAGGGGCATTGCTGGCACATGATGGCATATATCACATTGGTGGATGTGCAGGTGAACGAGCCTCTGATAGTGTGGCTGATGTTATTAGGCCCTGTGATGGTGTCCCCTGAATAGATATGTGGGCACAGTTGGCAATGGGCTTTGTTGCAAGGATAGGTTCCTGGGTTAGTGGTTCTGTTGTGTGGTATGTGGTTGTTGGTGAGTATTTGCTTCAGGTTGGGGGGCTGTCTGTAGGCAAGTACTGGCCTATCTCCCAAGATTTGTGAGAGTGTTGGGTCATCCTTCAGGATAGGTTGTAGATCCTTAATAATGCGTTGGAGGGGTTTTAGTTGGGGGCTGAAGGTGACGGCTAGTGGCGTTCTGTTATTTTCTTTGTTAGGCCTGTCCTGTAGTAGGTGACTTCTGGGATTGTAAGCACTGAAGTTAAGATTTCAGGGAATAATGTCACGAACCTGGCATTTGCAGGTCAGTTTTACTCATGTTTCGGCAGGCTGCAGGATGTGTCTTTTAATATTTACCTGTACATGTGACTTCTCCAGTTAATGATAAAACAAAGTTGGCCCCTTCCCTTACCATACTGAAATGCATAGAAGGGATGAGCAGTGGCTAAGGGATGGCACTGTTCTGTCATGGTGCGCTTTAGTGTAGCAGGATTCCATCTGAGGTAAGACATTAATGTAAAAAGACTGAGTCCACAAACAAGGCTGCTTAACCACACTAATATCTCAGGCAAACTCCATTGCTGGCATGAGCAGATGAGACCCCCATTGACCTCAGTGGAGTTGCACCCTCTTAAAGTAGGGAATTCAGCCCATGATTTATAAAGCAAAAGTGAACCTCACCCACTCTTAATAGCAAAACATCTCTTTGAACAAATATCCTGAGTAAATAAGACTAGGCCTATGTTAGGATAAATTTGGCTCATAAGTTTAGAACTCATCCATCCTGTTACATCTGTCTATCACTCTGTCCTTTAAATTAAGATAAGATACAGTTATATAGAATATATATAGTTGTTTGGGTTATTTATCACTTCATAATCACATTCAAGTCACGATAGAAATATCGCTGTCCGTTGTAAAAGGGCCTGACTTCCATAACTTCCTGATGACAAAAAGGTCCATCCTCCCAGGAAAACTGAAATTGAAGAAGGAGAGCAGAATGGGGGTAAGGCTGAGATAAGATATTGGGCCTAATCGTGGTCTGCTGGAAATCAGTGCTCAGACTCCCAGTGACTTGCATGGAACCAGATTTTGATCTTTATTGTATAAGTGAGAGCAAGTTTTGTTGGGAGCTGCCCACCTTATAAAGCAGAGGAGGTTAAAAAGCACAGCAGTTGCTTAAACAGCTCTAAATAAAGCTAATGACAGAATGAACCAACTTTACACATACTTTGTGTCAACAAAGTAAGAGAAGTGAATTTATAAATATTACCTTAGTTGTCATAAGAAATTTGATTCCTTCCTCCTATTTCCTAAGCAATATTAAGGCAGGCATCGTGCATTTAAATCTTGAGATGCAACTGTAAAGAAGTGGGCATAATAAACAAGGCTGCAGGTTACAGCGCAATCACTGACAATAGATCACATCACTCATGCAGATACACATGTGAATTTTATATACAGGTAGGACAAAGGGCCATGTGCTATTAGCCTTACAGTTACTATCCCACTGTGCTCAGGATTGTAGTGTGTTGTACGAACGGTATAGGGAAGCTGTTAGTTGTACTGGTGCACACATTATACATGAATTATATATGAATTGGAGCTGTGTGAGCCTGGAAAGTGCATTATTCACTTCAGCTTCAAAATCACCATTAGACAGCTATATTTATCGTGCTTTTCCCTTAGGAGGAAAAGTACAATTTTTAAAATTAGTCTTTAGCAATAAGCCTGAAAGAAAAATGAAAATTTCGTGCTAATGCTTTGATGACGTAGAAGTATAGAAGGAATTCTAGAAAGCTGAGCAGTGACTAGCAAAAGAGGCTGAGAACATAAGGTCCTGCTGGAAGCCCCTATCAGACACAGAAAGAGAATAGAGCAGAGATCTTGACAAAGTAAGATTTTTTTCTCTTTTTTTTGGTACAAGTGTACTCCCTGCATATTGCTAGCCCTACCTAACTATACGTGCAAACTCGTAGTAGTGTCTGGGAGGTAAAACGCACATTCCTTTGGATTACCTTCAATGTTCAGTTTCTGTAGGAACAGAAATATGCTGATTGCCTGGGAATTTCATAAGTCACATGAAAAGGCTGGTATTTCTGGCCAGACAGAATTAAGGAGTACCAGACGTCTCTTGAGAAATCCTCCTTTTCTGTGATTTCCAGCCAAGTACTACAGACTATGTTTTGAAGAACGAGTCTGTTCCTGCTCCTTCCCAAACCACTGGGAAATAGCTGGGAAATAGCTGTCCACTGATTTTTAATCCAACCCAGGGCCAAAACTATGGGGAGGAATGATTTTTGAATCTGGACTCCTCCCAAATTTAAAAGTGCTTGTATTTGATATTATGGCGTTACAAAAATGAAAAGGAATGGATTGTTTTGCCTATTAGATGAAGAAACTTAATTGTGTTTAGGAAGATTAGTGCAGTACTATAGTTCCTACAAAATAAATATGTTGAACAGAAACACACTGAATTACTAGGGAGACCTAGACACCTAACATGATGGCAGCACTTATGTCTTTTTAGAAAGGATCAGATCAACTCATTGGTTCCACTAAATTTTGTAATCTAATGTCTAATAATTTATTATCTCCTATGTTCAACTTTCTGCTTTAAGAACGGGTATGGGTAGGACTGGTGTTAAGACACGATAGTGAAAAATTGTTACTCATTAGTTCAGTCTGTATTCTTTCTCCTGTTCTCACTTTTGAGATATGTAACTTTTTCACCTTTCTCATCTTTTGGGGGTTTGGAGGGTGTTTTCTTTAGGAAAAAGTGGTTTTTTAAATATTTGTAAAGCTAATCTGTATTAACGACCCCATGTTACAATCTTATTGAAGTCAAGACAGTTGAAGTTTTAACCTGTTAGTTGATGGAGGGAAACCATGTGGTCATATATCTTCGCAGTTATATATTTGAAAACGGTAAGATTTACCTTGTGAACACACAACTACAATTTCCATGGCTTTTCTAGGATAGCAACATCAGACAGTTTAAAAGTAAACCATTTTTCCTTGTAAAGATAAGGCCTTATTGAGGGTTTCCCATTGTTTCAATCTTTGCTTCTCTAGAAGTTTTGAGTTATGTAACCTCCTGATTATTTTCAACTCCTTTTTCCCCTTTTCCTTTTCCCATCTCTGAAGCGTCTTCCCTATCTCTCTTTGAATTTTTTCTTCCTTATTTTTTTATTCATGCTGATTTTTTTTTAAAGGGACCATGCTGTCATCCACCAAAAATATTAAACTGATTTCCAAAAGTGGAAGAGGCGAAACCTTAATTTATTATTAGGCAATAAAATATATTGGACCAAACACCTGCTGGATAAAACCATTCATGTCTACATGTCTCTCCAACTGTAAATGTGAAATCTCTTTTGGTTTCATAATGTGTAACTAATGGATTAAGGGGTATTTCAACACTGGGCCTAGAGCAAGGAGAAAATGTCCCCTGGAGATTCAATTTTCTTGCTATAAATATGTAAAAGGAACCTTCCCCCAGTAATGCAAATTTTCAAAGAGAATGTTTTCCCAACAATGACAGATACCTCTAGGGCCTCAACAGTTGCCTGTGACTCTTAACGTTCACAAATCAAAGCAGAAAGGTTTCAGTCATTCTCAGGAATGAATGTAATTAGTGAACGAGCTGGAGGGGAACATTTTTATTTTCACTTGTGATCTACTGTGCAGTATCTGGCATTGAGTTTGATATAATCATACAAACCAATTGAGAAAAGTATTTGCTCTTATGAAGTTTTTCCTTAGAATGTGATGAGTTGTGAATGACGGGATTGCACCTGCTGTTGAAATAAATCATCCTAAATAAGAATTTGATCCTTATATCATCTGCTAGATTTAATGTGGGCAATGAATTTAGGGTTGCATATGCCTACTTTATACAAGAAGAAGCAAACATTTCATTTCAAAACCCCTTATCCCAATATTAGAAGCTTTTTCTAGCAAGAAGCCAAATATTAAGTTCATGGTCTTTTGAAATTTTTGAGGGTCTGAATACACCATCTCTATTTCCCCTGGGAGCTGTAACTTCTATGTAATGACATAGGATAGTATTCAGAGTAACAGCCGTGTTAGTCTGTATTCGCAAAAAGAAAAGAAGTACATATGGCACCTTAGAGACTAACCAATTTATTTGAGCATGAGCTTTTGTGAGCTACAGCTCACTTCATTGGATGCATTCCACGGTATGCATCCGATGAAGTGAGCTGTAGCTCACGAAAGCTCATGCTCAAATAAATTGGTTAGTCTCTAAGGTGCCACAATTACTCCTTTTCTTATAGGATAGTATGTGTTTCTAATACTTGGACTAGTTTGTCCTGTATTACTTAGTATAGAATAGGAGGGTCAATGGGAACAATCCTATCCTTACAAAATATAGTAAATGCTCATAAAAAGAGCATATATAACTATGGATATGCATGTATATCTTCCATTAATGTTAATGGTAGTAGCTACATGGTAGCTGTATGTGTGTGCATTAAACAGGAAAACATAACCTAAGGAAGTAATCAGATTTGCCATGTCTTAAAGTCTTTAGGGCTGTCTTATTTGGATCTACACTGATGTATGTAGTTTCATCTTCCTCTTGTCAAAATGCCAACTCAGTAAGAAGGTTATTAAATAATAAGGTTTAAATGTGTCCCCTGGAATTTCTTTCTTCTACACAGATTTAAAATACAGCAGAGGCCCAGGTCACCTAAAAGTTCTTAATTTAAAGCCTGGGCCTTATAAAGTAAACATGGCCAGAGGTGTGTACAGTTGTGTGTGGCTAAATAATGAATGTGCAAATGCAGCTCAACATTCACACATGCACCCGGTTCGTTAGCTGCACACAAAATCACCGTGCATAGACAAAGAATATTTCTACATATAGCTTAGGCTGTATGCGTGCAAATGTATGCACCTTTGTTTAAACATCTGACCCAATAAGATGTTTCTTACATCTATGGGCAGGACAGAGCAGAGCATCCTTTTTATAGGCGGCACTCCATTTACTGCTGTAGCAGAGAGCTTGGTGATATGTTTCCACTTTTCTGAGAAGTATGGATCATCTGTGACTGTCCCAATATGCCTATTTCCCTCCCATCTCTGGGTATGGGCATTGGTGGACCTTAGTTCTTCCTGTCTACTATCATAATGGTATTAAGAATACTTAATAATTGATTTTCCTTCCAGGGCTGTTATAGTACATAAAATGCTAGTTTGTGCCTTATAGCCACAAGATTTAGCATTATCTCATTAGGATAACCTTCTACAGTATAAGTTTAGCTCTGTCCCTTGTTAGGGGCTGGTATGGTAGACACAATGTAGCCTAGATTTTTTTCGGTAGCAGAATGGCCATTTTGAATGAGCCCTTTTTGGTAGAGAATGATGAAAAAGCATTGTACCATAGGCTGGTGTAGTGTTTAAAGCAAGATACGAGGAGTATCTTTGTAAGTATCATTCTTGAGTTATGAGCCTAAATCTATCCTTAATTTGTTATGTGACTTTGGACAGTTCAGATATAGACTCAAGGCCAGATCCTCAGCTGGTGTGATGCTGTTCAAAGGAGCTATACTAATTTACATCTGGCCTTCAGTTTGCCCAGCTCTGAAATGGATAGAAAAAGATCACCTTGTGTCCAACGCTGTTTTATTAAAAAAATCGTTTAAAGATGTTGTAGAGGTGGGGAGTTCACTGATGTAGCAAAGATGTGGAAGCATCTGAGGGTCTTCATCAGAGATATTCACTGTGACACTTTTGTCATTTTCCAGCTTTATATATTATTTTGAATCAAGCTATAACTGTCTTGAATAAATGCTGCCTTCCGATTACATTTACTGAATTTCAGCAAAAATTAGTTGTTGTTTAAGGAAAGAATATTTACTGTCTCATGCCTATCTGAAAATTAAATCCAGCTGGGTATGAGCTGAAGGCCAGGCAGTGAAAAATTGTAATTCTTCAGTAAAAATGAGATAAAAACAAAATACAAACTAACACGCACATTGAATTGAAAAAAAAGTCTGTCATAATCTACACTGCTGTCTTCTCTGGCAAGTAATGAAGGGGAATTGTACCACATACGAAGCCCCATCTGATTTCCAGCAGCCAGAATTGGATTTGCTTGCTCATGTCAGTTAGCACCTTACTCCATAAATAGTCCCATTGAAATAACTGGGGAAGGTATCAGAATCTGGCTCCTAGAACCAAATTCTACCCTGGAATGCAGTGAGGGAATGAAATTTTGCAATGGTCTGGGCCCAAGGTAAAAAGTTGTTTCTCTACCCTGATTGTTCCACCTAATGGTGGAAAGTGAAAAGAATTGTCCCGGACAACCCCCCGAAGACTACTTAGGTACTGTCTCTGAATTGAACAAAGGGGTGTAATAAATAAATAAATAAAAAATCACTCACTTACAAGAATATTTTGGGCACAATGGGACAAATTTGGCTTCCTAATCAGTGGGGTTGCATAGGATGCAAGTCAGGAAGGAGTTTGTGCCAGTGTCTAAATGATCAGAGACCATCCATTAGGACATAACAAAACACACAATAGTCAAATCAAAATAAAGAATCATGTTTTCCCCCTGTTTTGACCACAGGGATGTTACTTTTCAATTACTGCTGCCCCAGGCTTTGACCCATGGTTTAGACTTCATGACTTCAATGTATACATCTCCGTTTAACATCATGTATTACTGAAATCCTTGGGAACTGCAGGTGTGCATCTGAGTTCAGAATTTGGCTCTTAGTTTAGAGACTCTAAGATGAATTATTTGCTTCTATTCATCAAACAATTTTCTATATCTGGAATGCCAACTCAGTCATTGCTTCTCCAGTGTTTGCACCATTAATTTGCTGAGCAGAGCTATGGTATGCTTTGAAATATATTATGCCATTATTTCTGATTTAGACAGATTTACGAATGTGTCCTAAAGCAACTTTGAATTTTCCTGGAAAGCTTCTATGTAAATATATATTGTTAATTTATGGGGCAATGAGTTTATGGCCTAGGAATACCATACTTAGGAAAGTTTTAAACTTTTATTGCTCCATTAAGAAACCTTATGTGGCAGCGTACTCAGAAATGCATGACTTTATTACTCAATTGAGAGGCTGCTGAGTTCACAACTCATTCAATGAGAGCTCAAAACACAAGTTACATTGGCCCCAATTCAGGGAAGCATCCCTTTTCAGGATAGCACTTAAACAGGTACTTAAGTCCTGTTGACTTCAATTGGATTTAAGCATGTGCTTGAGTGCTTTCCTGAATTGTGGCCTATGTCTTCTTCTGCTGGTGTATTTATCAAGCACAGTTCCATAGATTTGCCCAGAGAATGAAACCTGGAGGCCATGGACCTGATCTTATAAGGTGCTGAGGAATGGGACCTCTCAGGTGGGCTTAAGCACCTTAAGCATTGGACCCTACAGGAGAACATGCATGTATAGCAAACATCTTATCGTGGTGGCTTTAATTTTAGAGATACTCATCATTCAGATTCAAATCTAAGTTCAATGGCAAAAGACATCCCTGAGGATAACCACAAATTTGTTAGTCTCTAAAGTGCCACAAGGACTCCGTGTTTTTTTTTTTTTTTGCTGATACAGACAAACACAGCTACCACTGAAACCTGACACAATTAGCCACAATCCCCTATCAACCTTGAGGTCCTTTGGGCAATGTGAAGGCTAAAGGGTACAGGTAGAATCACTTTTAGGAAAGGCAAGAGAAATTCCGCATTGAGATTCTTCTGCAATTATTAAAAGTAGAAAGTAGAAAGTCAATGAATGGAGTAACAGGGTGTTAACTTACATGGTGCTATTGCTAGGTAATACATTTCACCTGTGACAGTCGTAGCCAACTCCCTGACTGGAAAATCCTGTCTACTCCAAATTGGTTTCACATCCAGTCTTGACAGGGCTAATGGAATGAATTGTTATAGAATTTACTGAAGAAGTCATGGGAAAAAAATATGTCCTTAGTATTGCTGGACACTGATAGTCACCCTTAGGTTGGTACATGCACTTCCTATGAAAAAATAAAAAAGCTTATCAAGAAAAATAAAATGCAGATAATCTTGATTACTGTTTATTATGTGAATTACATACTGGATTGTTATCAGCTAATAGTTTATTATTTGTTAAGCACAAATTATGTGAATAGGCAAGATTTATGCAGATGTATTTTAGAAAAAATTTATCAACTGAAATTATTTTCATATTCATAAGATTAAGATGCAGATACAATAATTATGCGCATATTGTCTGTCAGGAAAAATTACCGTGCCACACTTACGATTCCATTTCTAAATAGTTTATAAAGGGTTATTAAATTATTAATAAATGGTTAATCAACTGTTACAGGCAGGGGAGTAATTTCAGAAACATTCTGGGGGGAGGGCAAAGTTGTGTCAGCATATAGGACATATGGAGTTATGTTATTTCCTGCAAAGTCAGGGACTGGGGCAAAAAGCAGAAGACATAATGGAGCATATAGACTTTGAAACAGTTGGGAGGGGCAGAGTCAACTTCTCCTCTTGCCAAATAGGAACTGACGCCCCTTACTAAAGGTTGTCATACGATCCAATATTTCAGTAGTTTATTTCTAACTGTAGTTTCTACCCATCCATTATATCTTTTATAGAAGTGCTTATAACAGTGCTACTCATGCCTGCAACATGCATATAACATATATAAATGACTTGTTAGTCTTTTATAAACCATTTATAAGGGGAACCGTAATATAAAGTGTGACCTTACTGTGGATAAGACCTGTGGGTGAGATGTCCAAAGTCAGGTAAGAATTTCTAATGGGAATTGGAAATCCAAATATCCTTTGTATCTTTAACAACCTAACCCTAAATATACACCCTTGTACATATACAAGGATTATCTATGTGTGAGATAGGACTACACATCATTCATTACACAGGCTGGACCACAGCCAGACTGCAAATATACACAAATATCAGTCAAAGTCTTGGATGATTTTTCGAGGCACCAGTTTAATTAAAAGTAAAGTTAAATTCTGGAACCAAGTTGCTTTTTCTTTTCATATCTTCCTAGAAAAATGTTTGCATCTGAGCCTGCAAAGCAGGAGATTTTCTGCCTGGATTGCATTGGGAGTGTTAACTAAAGGTAAAACTTCTCCAAAAATGAACCCCTTCAAACCCTATGGATTAGCTACATGATTAAACCATTGGAAATGCTAATCTTTACAAACCTATGTGATCCACCTATGAATCTGTGATTTCAGTGGAAGAAATCCCATTGAAAATCAATGGGATTTGTGCTCCCAAGTCACCTGAACACTTTTTAACATCCCACCATCTGTGTGCTAGTTTGCACATCTCTAATACTGTATTGATGCTGTATTTTCTAGTGTGTGAGGGTGTAATTCTGACAACATGGCAGACACCAAAACTGCAGTCATTGTGTGTGAAACAGCCCAGTTAGACATGTAACTGATCATTTGTATGCAGATTTTCATGCATCATTGATGTAATAATTATGCATAAAATAGCACACAAAAGAACCCTTATTCTGGAGCATGAATTTTTCTTATCATTTAGGTCCCTTTGAACTCTGTGAAATGTGCCGCCTCTCTTCTATCTGTTGATAAATAGTTAACCCGTATTCAAGGAAGAAGATTAAAACATCAGAGTACACAGTATAATTACGATCTGCCTGGGACAATTGTAACGTGAGCTCCGGACATCTACTGGAATGATTGTTATGGATGGCTCTTTAATATGCATTAAAGTGGAGCAATTATTACAAGCACCCCAGAGACGTATGATACAGTGCACACATGTTCACCTCTGAGAGCACAGAACACACCTCACAGTTAAACTGTTTAATAAAAAAGTGCTTCATAATAAAATTACAAAAGAGATTTGTGAGAAACTAAAAAACATTAGCTAAAGAATATGCATCTGGCTGTGGGAAAAGAAGCCCTAGAATTAGCATCAGGGTTTGTCTTCTTAAATGTTACCTACTTCAAATGATCTTAGGAACTCTGTATTGGTAGTATTATCAGATTTTTTTTTCTTGGAAAATAATTTAGCATTCCCCTCGGGTCACTTTACTGAATAAATGCTCTTTTGATTGTATTAACTTCTTATTTTGTTTGTTAAATGTATGTTTATATATTGTTAACTATTTTTTTAAATAGCTAACATTACATACGAATAATTGAGAAATATTTGTCTCTCCCCTTTCCCCTTGACAGTCAGAGAAAGGTATGCATTGAAGCACTGGTAGGAAGTGGTCCTATCATAGCATAGCCCCTCACAATAGGCCCTCATTGGGCCATGTCTCTAGGTTCCTATACAGTTTTGTTCACTCATTATTCAGACAAGATCCCACTACATTCTGAATAAGGACGACTTGATATGGGTGAAGGATGAGAGGAATAATTCTTCTGCTTTTTTATTTCTTTGTTTCTCTTCTCACCCAAGATAGAGATATCAGCAAATAAAATGTTTCTTCACGTTTCATCTTAAAACTGTCTTCATTTGAAAACTGTTTATGCCTGGAGTGGAGACATATCCCTCCATAGTCTAAGTCAAATAAGTGGAATGGGAAAATAAATGAAATAGCAGTAGTTAATGTGACTCAATTCTCCACCCATTTAAATAACTATATGGGATAATTTGCTTTTGCAAAATGCTGTGCACCCTCATCTCAGCATCTTTCAGGACACAACCTTCGGTGAATTTTAGTGGTTCTGATCGTTACCTGCTTGAAATCTTGTAAACATAAATCCTCTATGAGTTATAGCACAAGCAATTTCCCTCCCCATTCTGCCCATAGCCAGTTTTTTGCTACATTCCTCGCCATCTTTATCCCTTTTGTGGAGTATCCTCCTGCTCACAATTTATTCAAACTGACTTTCCCTAAAGCAATAACACAAATAATGCTGCTCATAATTTCAACATTTTGAAATAATTGTAAATGAAATCTAAGTACCAGCTAGTCCTTGAAATCTAATTACAGGAATTCACTTGAGACATGTGAATGTCTCTGAATTTGTAAAGGATGGAAAGGGAATGGAAAAATGACAAATAACAAAGACCTGAGTTTGCTGGAAACAGAGATGTGGAATTTGCCCTTTGCCCTCTGCCATGTTTCCCATATCCCAACATAAAAGTGACACAAATAGATCTGGGATATCAACTACAGCAGCAGAAAGTGTATTAGTGTTTCATCGCTATTTTGTTACATACATATAAATAGAGACTATTTATGTTTATGTGACAATTAACTTTTCAATTTTTACTACTGGAAAAAATTCTGGTTTTTGCAGCCGCTAACACTGAGATGTTCAAAATCCTTCATTACTGACTTACCTGTGCTCGCACTGAAGCCAATGTTAAAACTCCCATTGATTTCTGTGGGAGAAGTTAGGCCAACACTGAGCACTGCTGAAAATCCTGCCTATGTAGTACAGTTACCGACTGGTATAAAAATGAAGATAGAATAGCATTTACTTTTTAAAGCACCTTTCACAGTGAAGGTAGTCAGTGGCTTACATGTTAATTAACTAAACATTGACACTGCATTTGCTTGCAGGACAATGCTGAGCCAGATCTTTGGCCCTATCAGACTCCTTTGTACTGATCATTAAATCTGGCATCAATGACTGGTCAGTGTTCAAGCATAGGAAGACAGAGAGCCAAGACAGTGCAACATTCAGGCTTTATTCCTTCCTCCAAATAGAGTCCTCTCTTATTAAGCTCTTCCTGAAATTAGAGTTCTTTCTCTTCCTAGACATTACCCTGCAAATAAACATATTATATTATAATGCCCTCTCTTGAGAAGCTATCTAACGAAATATTTAGAGATTCCCCTCATATAGGTGGCTATGCCATGCCCTGACAGTCTCCATCTTGCAGTGCATGTCAGGGCATGTTTTGTGGGATAGGTGGTGTGATAAGAGCACACTGTACTCTAGCAATCTCTGGCTGCTACATGGCTCTGTGGGAGCTGTTACAGGTGTCTGTAAATTTGAGTACCCCTAAGGCTTCAGTAACTTATGGCAGGAGCCAAACTGGTCTCTGCTAGCAGCCTCCTGGATTGGGCAAGCACAGAGGTCATTTTCTCCCGTTCCCTCAAAACTTGTGCATAGTGCATCTAAGCTGGACCTGTGGATCAGGGCTGCTAGAAGCACTTTATTCGCAGCATATGGCTTGTGTCCATGTGTCTTTATTTGTTGTGCAATTGTATTAAGCAGCAGGACAAATGCAGGGGTAGTTTGGTTTTGACCAAAAACAAAGAGGCATTTCAGTACAAGAAGCAAGTGCTGTAGGAGACCACTTAATACTGCTGCTTAATGGGATCTTGGAGACAAATTCTAGGAAGCAAAAAAAGACAAGAACACAAGCCTGCTCTCCATTAAAACATTGCACGAAGGTGAGTGAAGCATAAACTAAATGTTGCGGTGTTCCTTTTGTTGTCCACATACATGTTTATTTGAGAAGTGTGAAGAAAAATGAGATGAGAGTTACAACATTCCTGAACTACCGTGGAACGGGTGCCTGTTTATGCATAAGGCTATAAATCAGTGTGACAGTTCCAAAATATTTCAGCCTGTGTCTTTGTGGGGCTACGCTGTATGACCAGAACTGGTTGCATATATCGGAGCACCTGTGTGTATTCAGCTATTTCAGGAGCGCTTTAACTGGTGCATGTCTGAATCAGCAAAAGTTGCAGTACTGGGCATGATTGTGCTTTTTCCTGATCTGCCTCTTATTTGGATATGGTAGCATATGGTCTACACTAAAAAGTTAGGTTTACCCAGGTACGTCACTGAGGGGTCTGAAAAATCCACCCCATTGAGTGACACAATTAAGCCAACCCATCCCCGGTGTAGTCGGTTGCTAGATAGATGGAAGAATTCTTCTGTCAACCTAGCTACCACCTCCTGGGGAGGTAGATTACCTGCGCCAATGGAAGAACCCCTCCTGTGAGCATCGGTAGCATCTACGCTGAAGCACTGGTGCAGTGCGGCAGCTGTGCCATTGTGGTGTTTCAAGTGTAGACAAGCCCTGAGTCTACTCTTCCTCTGCCAGTAGACTATACTGCTAACCACCAGTATTGTGCACAGTAGAATTGCTTTTATAGGGCTTAACCGGCCTTTTGGACAAATAGTGCACTTCCAGGGGCTACTGTTGTTTGTTACCAGCACTCTTAAATTTTCAGCTGTGGCTCAACTCTAAGAGCGAAGCAGATCTGACTATCTTGACTTGCCCAAGATGAAATCTCTCGTGGGGGATATGATTTCCACAAGACCCTCAAACTGAAATAAAATATTTACAGCTAATGTGATCTCAGAGGCTCATTCTCAATCAAAATACTTAAGACTTTTCTTGACCATGAAAAGGGATTGTACAAGTAGCTGTCAATGAATGTAATTGAAATGTTACGATGTGCTCTTTATGTGGTATCTATTCTTGAAAGATGAGATTCATGCATATTTTATACCAAAGAGGAGAATGAAAATGATACTGCAATTCGTCTGTTTAGGATGCACCAGTTGATTATCAGTGAAACCTAAATGGAATCTAAGCTTGAACTATAATTGCTTTAAGTCTTCTGAATAGAAATTGCTTTTAAAATGTTGATGTGACTTAGACGGAAAGGTCTGTGGTGTTTGGCAAGAAATCTCTTGCTTTTATTGTCCATTATTACCCAGTATTATAAATGTGTATGATATGTGATCTTCCAGATTACAGCAGAATATAGATGTGCATCACTGGTGAAAGGAAACATCTGCCAACTCAGAACACACGTTTGTATTGGAAAGAAAAGAGAATGTTAAGGGAATTAACAACTTTGCGGTAGTTGTTGCTGCTGCTGACTTATTTGTAGTATAATAGCGCTTCCAGACCCACGCAACATTGGGGCCCCATTGTGTTAGGTGCTGTACAAACACATGCTGAGAGACAACAAGCTCAAAGAGTGAAAGATACCATACAATTTAAATGGAGAATAATGGAATTGTATCTGTGTGTATGTATATACACAAATCCTAGCCCTCAAGATACATCTATCAGCAACTGCATAGTCTCATTGTGATGCAGTGCTTCCTAGTACATAGTGCCCTGGACTGGGCACTGTCACTGGCCTGCTGGGTGACCTTAAACAAGTTATGTCAGGCCCAATTTTTTTAGGTATTTAGGGGCCTAAAGATGCAAATAGGTGCCTGATGGGATTTTTCAAAAGCACTTAGGTGCCAACTTGCATCTTTAGGCACCTTAAATTTTTTTTTAAATCTGGTACTTAGGCCTTGCAGTGCTGAGTGAAACAATGCCTAAAATACCTTGCAAAATCTGGGCTTTCACCACCCTGGGCCTCAGTGTCCCCATCTATAAAATGGGGATAATGGTACTGATCTCCTTTGTAAAGTGCTTTGAGATCTAATGATGAAAAGCTCTGTATAAGAAGTAGGTATTACTGTTGTTGTTTATTGATCTAACCCTTGACTATCACCTTCTAGAGCACCAAAGTGTGTCACCATCCCTGGTGATATCATCTCTTAGCTGAATTTTGGAGATCAGACGAGATGATTTCAATGGTCCCTCCTGGCCTTACCCTGATTCTGTAAGGTCCTGAGAGTCTCCAGCTCCTATTGTACTCTCTGGGTACCATTTTGATGGGAGCTGAAGATGCACAATACCTTCAGAACTTTAGGGTGAAACAATCCATGTCCTGATACCACTTCCCCTGAGCCTTAGGAGGAGAGGAACCCTCTTCCTTATTTAAATGCCAACTGTGTATCTTTGAAATATTATTTTAATTTTTGTTACCTACAGTTCTCAATTGTTGTGGGGAGCAAAATCCCTGCTTTGGCAACAGGTTCCCAGTGTTTGCTGCCACCTTGCTTTTGTATGGTGGGGTGGCTCTCATATCTGCTCCATAGTGGTTTTCATAGCCTCCCATGATGAAACACTGACTATACAGTTTGTTCCTTAAAAGCACTGGCTCATTTCCTAAAGCAGCAATTTCTCTAAAAAGGAACTTTCTGCCCTGTACAGCATTTATTTTTTAATTAGTTGAGCTAATATGCAATTAATGTTTATAATGCAATTCTGTCTGGGGCTCTCTAGTAGCTTATTGAGTGAAGTTTTAGAAGTTGCATTTCCTATAGCATTTTATCAATGTGAGCAAAATATTGTGTCTGGTTGGCAGAATACAGGTGTCTTGGCTGTATGTATAAGTGATGTGCAGGGCAGGGAATATAGGACAAATTGATTGTGCGTTAATGAGAATGCTGCAGTATAGCCAAGTTACTCCTGCTTAGTAGCAAGGGATACTAAAGGCTTTCTGGGTGCGATAAGCTTATCTTTTAAACCCATGTCTCCTCTGCCCCTTTCTCACTTGTGTGTAAGGGAATGGGTGCACAAGGAATATGGGACTTGCTACTGATCTCTGCTTTGGACTACACTTGAGCCCACAAGCAGTCTCCACTTGAACCTGAGGTTTTGCACCACTGCTGGTGAAGCTTCTGCTCTAACAGGACTAACAAGATCAATGCTTTTGAGAGCATATAGTACTTCCATGTGTATTAAGTGAGGGCAATCATACACAATAGCTTTCTGATTGTACAATTAAGATGAACATTCTGGAGACTGATGTGGTGCAGTGTTCACAGAACCAGTCCACGATGGCAGCTAGAGTAAAATCTAGACGGATGTAGGTCACCATGGAAGTGAATTGTGTGTAGCCTTGATTTAGTCCACAATGAAACAAACGTACAGCTTAGGATGCGGGGGTTCTTTTTTCATACTTAACTCTTTGGGAACCCCCTTATTTAAGTGAAAGTATTATTCAGAACATCAAGTGTTTCAGGGAGGGGTGGAAAGGCCATGACAAGACAAGCACATCTGAAGGACCAGCATGTAGGGTATTCACGATTAACGTACAATACTCAGACAGTCCTCTGAAAGGAGAATAGTTTAAAAAAAAATCCCATGCACTGACCCAGCCTTAAATTAAATTACTTTTAAAATTTGAGTAGCAATTTTTCTGAATACACCAATAAGAACTCAGCTGAGGGCACTTATGTAAGTGATTGATTATGGGCTTGAAGCCTTCAGATATGTATGTGGAAAGAAAGCCTCCTTTTCATGTAATTCCATAAGACATGGCATGTACTCAGTTCTCAAGATAAAGTTTACATGCTCTGTTCATTGAAAGACTGACTGGACTTGTGCATCAGAGAGAAATTTTGGGGAGGAGCAGGTGATTCAGTAAAGATGGTTTAGCCAGAGACAAGAAAAAACTTATTTTAAAAATAAAAGAGGGACTGGCGATCTGCAGTGTTTCTTTCAATATGCTCTGATCCTAGTGTATTTCCTTTCAGGAACGGTATCCAAAATGACTTATAACTTGCTAAGCTTCAGAAAGAAGAGTAAAAACAAATAAGGTATGTTACATTCCAAATGAAGGCTGTAGAACATCAGATACATGTTGCCATAGCAATGCGGTACCTAGGGCATGAAGAAGTGGAATAGTAAGAAGCCAGCAGGGTCATTAACATCATCAGCAGGCTCAGTGGAGCACAGCTCTGTGGTAGATAAAATGGCTTCATACTTCTCTTCAAACAGCAGCCGTGGGAATAAAGCATAACAACAGAGAAGATGGTAAGAATACAATGATGGGAAGGAAAAGAGAGGCAAATGAGACTGATTCTGGCCCCTAATACTGACTGCTCTTTTGTATCTCTCTGATGCTATCAAGTGCCTGTAAAGCTCCTATAAAGTATAGCCAAGGATTCCCCCTCCAAGGGGGAATCCCTGCTTAGCAGAGGGCTACCTCTCCAAGGCGGTGTCAAGTGTTGCCTAAGGGTGCGGGCATAGCCAGAGCTCTGAGGCTGCTCTTATTCTGCAGATGAAACAGTCCCCCCCAATCCTGGTCTCCTGCCACCATGCTGACAAGTGCAGAGTGGCTTTGTCCTCAAGATTCAACCCAGGTTTTTGGTTTTTTTTTGGGGGGGGGGGAGTGAGGAGAGAGTGTTTCTTGTGGGTATATATAAAGGTGCAGTGCTGGGTTCTAAATTAGATAGAACAGCAGGGAAAGACAATAAACAATGGGAGTGGGAGACAATAAAGATGATATAAACAGAGACAATTTCACACATTATAGGAATGAGGAGACTGCAATTTTTAATATTACATATTATAGGTGCTGAGCAAATGTGTCGTGGGCAGATTTTGATCTAGCTATATGAGTAATTCTGCAATAACTCCAGTGAAGTAAAATCCATTTCACCCACAGTCTTCCCTGAATCAGTGGAAATGCATGTTTTATTTCTGGTTTTGTTCACACTAGTGCCTTTTCCTGGGTGTCCAGAACACAAGTGTGTTATGGGAAACTGATTTCATTTTAGTCAATGCTGCAAAGTCATCCTTGGTGCAACTCCAGTGAAGTCAGTGGCTTTACAGCAATATAACTAAGACAAGACTATGAGCCAAAGAGATTGTTTAAATGAATCATGCAAATAATTATCAATACAAACAAGTCCAGAAGTTCAGCTAAGTCCATTGAATTCAATATACCTATGCTAATTCACACTAGCTCATGGTGAATATTTCACATGGAACAAGTTTAACAGTTATGCATGTTTTAGTGATTTAGAAATATTGGTCAGTTTGTGATGAGATGAGATTTTTTTTTTAAAGTATCAAATGGTTTTAGCAATGGTGAAGTGACCTTAAGATTCCTTGTAATGAAGTAGTGAATATTTTTTTACAAGGTTACTAGGGTGTTTTTAATTAAAAAGACAAGGTTTGGAGCTGTAACTTGCTGATAAAATTGATGTAGCTGATTTAAATAGGAGTTGTAATGAAATAAATCAGAAATCATTAACTGCTGAATCCAAGAGATGAAGCTGATAAAGGGGTTTTTGGACAAACTATGATGGAACAGTCCAGGTCTTGGACAATGATTACAAAGCAACCCACTTCTTTAGGAAAACAGTAAAGGGTTTACAATGATATGCCAAGAAACCATACACAAAGCATAAGACATTGTCGTATGTATTCTTCCTTCTGTAAGTTCCAACATAGGCAAGATGTTGCTCCAGGTGCTAGTTTCCCATGTTTATTTGGCACTACTTGATGACATAACTCAGATATGAGAAGAGTTAGGGCCTACGAGGTGGAGAAAGAATCCCATGTTTTCAGGAGGTCTGTTTCTTTCTACAACTCTTGCATGTGATTGAAGTTCAATATGTTGAACTTTAAACACTTTCTACTGACGATGCTGCTATACAGTTTCAGATCAGTTACTTATTGATATGCACGAGAATCACTCTCTCCTACAATATTAATTAGTTTACATTTGTCATGAGGACTTTACAAAGGGTCATCGGTGATAACGGAAGCTAGTGATCCAAAACATACAGATTAGAGCAAGGAAGAACAGCAGGTGAATGCATGGGGCCAGAATCTCAGCTAGCCCAAAGAGTAAAGATGCATTGAGTTCATTAATACCACTAAATATAACATCCCTTGAGCTGATCCAGGATTTAGTAATGACGTAGTATGTGTATACATCTAGGTTCAAATGTTCAACGCTACCTAAGAGAATTGAATATTAATTTTTAATGGGAATGGGAAATACAAAGCCCTTAAGCAACTTTCAAAACTTCAGATCCATTGCATGGGAAAGGATGCAGTCACCCATTGTATAGGAGCATGTGTGGTGTTCTCCGCTATTTGTATGTTTCTACAGACTAACCTTTCACCCAGAATTCAGTGTGTGTGTGTGTGTATATATATATAAAAATATGAAGACTGAGTTGGAGTCATTGTGATGCAAAATTCAAATGATATGCTGGTGAGCTATAGCAAGAGCAACATAATATAATTTCCACTGAGGAAAATGAATTTACGCCTATGAGTTCATATTTCATTACTTATTAATGCTACAGTGTAATGCCCCATATTACTTTTTCAAGCAGCTGGAATATGATGCTCAGATTAAAAGGATCTCATTCTGTCTTTCAAAAGAGATTTTGCCTCTACAGCTGAGGCAGAGTCTGTAAACACACAACTATAACTAGCAGTTTTTAAACCAGTTTTATTTATTAAAGTAGATGTTATAAAATAAAATAAAAACAAAACAACATTGCATTTTACTGTTCGTTAAAAACCCAAACCTAATTTCTCAGCACTTAGATGGAGATTCTTGCCGCTTCTAGTTGGATGGATCTTGAGAGAATTTTTGATTAAAATGCAAATAGTGTAGCAACAACACTGTTCACTGATTAAATGGAAGAAGCATTACTTAGTACTTATTGAAGTCAAATGTAATCAAGATAGAATTGATTTTATATTCAATTCATGTAAACACTGCTCACTCTAACTCTTAAAAATCCATAAAGTAGCGAAAAAATACCAGCTTAATTTTTCAAAAGGATGTATGGTAAAGAACAAAACAGCTAATGTAGTTTCTATATTTATGATGGAAGAAATGCCAAAGTATAAGTACAGGAAACATATGGCTTCGCTACTGAGGCTATGAACGCAGGGCTTGAATGGCAAATAATTTTTGAGGCTGCTTCCCCTTTCTGTCCTCTGCTAATATTTATTAAACTTGTTAGTATAACAGAGGGGAAAGCAGTTCCATCTTAACCTCATTTTTTTTCTCCCCTGACTATAGCTGTACTGTTGCTTCTTAGAAATAGAGCGTTGGGCCTGGATCTAGGAAATTACTTCAACATGTGTGTAAACCTTAGTCATGTGAGTAGTCCTGTTGACATCTCATGTGCTTAAACTTACACACATACATTAGTGCTGTGCTGGATGATACTCCTAGGGCCTAAATTTTCACCAGAAAGATCTGTTTATTTTGCAACATTTTGGGCTCAGTGAATTGAATCTGCAGTTGCACCCATTAATAAGTGTAACTGTGCACTGGCAAATTAGGTAGTTAATGTAGTCAAGTGTAGGCGAAATTAAGTGCTCTTGGAAGCACTGGACATGCTATTGGAGGCCAGGTTAAAAACCAGGACCTCTGAATGCAGATTAAAACATCTATAAGGCATGATTCTGCAAACCTAACTCGTGTTGAGTAGCATTGACTCATGTGAGTCACCCCATCAGAATCAAGCACCTAATGTGAGTCACATTTGCAGAAATGGGCCCATAATAATTTGCCAGGTTAATCCCCAACCACCAAAATTCTTGGCTAGTTTCTCTACCTGGAAAAAAAAAGTTTAGGATTTCAAAAAGAAGCTATATCACTTAAAGTCTGTCCTTGAAAATGGAACACTAGCCCTTTCTGTCTCTATCCCCCCGCTTATGGATTTTTAGAAGTAACTTTGTAATAATAATGAATAAAAATAATGCTTTCATTGAACAATGGGCTTCTAAATCATAGCCACACTTAAAGTGATGAGGTGTTAGGTGGGAAACAAGAAACTTAGCATCAGTGCAAAATTAGGCAGCTTTTTTTTTGAAGTTTTTGATACTATTTTAAAGTGTCAGGGCCATATTGTCCCCTACACAATCCCTAGGGCTTATCTAGGAGACTCCACAATCTCTTTCAGTTTGTTCCATTGCCTGGGTGGGGTTTCAGTCCCACCAACCATTGGGACATTCCATGATCTGCAAGAAGATCCCATGAATTGCAGGACACCCACCAAGGGCCCATGAACTTGAGAACTTATTTCTCTGATACACGTCACCTGTGCCTCCATGCTGGCTACTGCACCCAAACGTACTCACATGGGAGGTAGGCATCAGTATATGGAGAAGGAACCTAGTGAAGGTGACGTTGAGCATGTCAGTGTGACTTCCCACAGGGAAGTCCTTTCTTTTGAGGAGGGGTGATGCTATGGACAGTACCGTGACTCCACATCCTTAGACTGGTGGAACCCTGTCCTGAGGGCAGAGGGACCCTTGTGACATGAGTCTGTAGGGGAAATGTTGCAGAATTATATCTCCTTGTTTCCACATCCCCATTGGGTTTCTACTAGATTTTGCTCTCATCCATTCATCTTACTGGAGGAGAGCAACTGAGCTTTAAATGGCAAGTCTGAGGTTGCTCAGAACAGTGGGTTTGGTTCTATGTAATAAAAACATTAAAATTAATGCTCAGATGGTCTTTTAGGGACTAAAATTAGACTCTCCAAAATGAAAACTATGTTTTAAATTCTGTATCTACTTGTGGTTTTGTGTATTTATTATTTTTTTGCCTCGCTGAGGAATCTAATAAGAACAGTCATTATACACATTTCACAGACATTGCACTGAGTGGTTTAAATTAAACTTTACGAAGATTCTCCTTTACAAGCCGATCTTCATAAAGGAAGTTAAGGCTGCAATAAATTTTAACACAAGTGGTAAACTGCAAATGAAAATTAATTCAGCTTGCAAAATGCATTTCAGAGTATGCATAAGCAAGCGAAAAACAACAAATCAAAGGTCATTCTTGGAAAGAAGATGCTGAAATATGGAGTGGGTGCTTTAAAGTGTATCTCCTAATTAAATCCCTGTGCAGCAAAACACATAGAAATGTAAAGACTAAAACCACTGCATCTAAGACAGGTCAGAATATCAACAGTTGCTATTCCTTTGAATATGTTACCAATAATTACAATAGTAGAACCTAAGTTACTGCAGTTGGGAACCAGAGGGCAGGATAGGTTCACAGTTTATCCGTGCCTTAAACAGCTGCAGTTTAAATTTCATGTAATGTAGCTCCCATTTACAAAGGTCATACTTGTGTGCACTGAAGCCAATTGGAGCTTTGCCACTGAGGCCCCTTGATGCATTCAATTGCATGCTTACATTTGTGCCCACAAATTTGTTGCCTAAACAGCCATTTCTTTGCTCAAATACAAATATCAGTTTTCTCGTACTATAAATACAACATCTGCTGACAATCAAATCAGCTTAGGGGATTTGGACACTCATTTCCCACTGATTTTAATGGGAATTGAGCATTGGCTCTGTTATGCTCCTGTTCTCTTAAACTCTTAAGTATTGTGCTTGAGTCTTGTTTTCTGCATGGTACATTTAATGATGATTCATCACTGTTCACTCTGACCACGTTTAATGGCTTGTGTGACATTTTGGGCAGTTTGCACTTTAGAAATAAAATTGTTATAGTCAAAGAGACAAAGGAAGGGACAATTCTGAAAGTTTTAGTTCATCCATCTCTGTGTTTTGGATGATGGCTAAAGCAGAAAGAATATTCTTCTAAGTGCACGTAGCACACACGATGGAATTGTAAAGGACGTTATTGTTTTAGTCTTCATGCGGCAGAATGATGTCCCCCAAGATCCTCATTACTAACCTCCACCTTGATCTTAAATTGTACAATTTTATATTTAAATTAAACTACCTCCTTGATAGAACTGGTTGAATACTGGGTGGATTGAAAAGCCCCTGAGAGTCAAATCACGTACCTACACTCCAGTACATAATGACCAAATTGCTTCGGATTTGAAACAGTGCCCTCAGGGATGAGTGAACCTCTACTGGTTTTTTTTTTTTTTTTAAATCTCTACAGGCCAAGGATGAGATACAAAAATCTTACCAGAATGGGCTTCAGTTTGGATTCTTATTGTAAATAAGTCAGCATTACAGGTCACCATAGCTCCACTCAAGAATTGAAAATAGGAGAAGAATACTAACTGTTTTACAGGGTGAATAGAGAAAGGTACAATGAAATTGCTTCGGAGGTGGAGGGGGAATATGGTTCCATGCTGCTGTATAATTTGAAGATATATATACAGTCAGAGCTGTGCTGCATATTAAGCAGTGAAAGGAAGGCAAAACATCTTCTGAGACTATCTCAGGAACTCTACAGATGTTGTGGCCAAGGAATGTTGGTGCATTTGGGGAAAGGGGCGCAATAGAGCCATTTATACCCCCAACCCTCTGAGTCTGCCATCGATTCTACACTAGCCCAGTTCCCTGTGTAGTTTACAGAAGGCGCAGAGCTACTGTAAACTATGCCCTGGCTACTCCCTCTTTTTCCCAGCCATGCCCCCTATGCCAGGGGTCAGGAGACTAGTGATACAGAACTATAGCAGTTTAAGGGTATGTCTACACTACGAAATCAGGTCGAATTTATAGAAGTCGTTTTTTTAGAAATCGGTTTTATATATTCGAGTGTGTGTGTCCCCACAGAAAATGCTCTAAGTGCATTAACTCGGCGGAGTGCTTCCACAGTACCGAGGCTAGAGTCGACTTCCGGAGTGTTGCACTGTGGGTAGCTATCCCAGTTCCCGCAGTCTCCGCTGCCCATTGGAATTCTGGGTTGAGATCCCAATGGCTGATGGGGCTAAAACATTGTCGCGGGTGGTTCTGGGTACATATCATCAGGCCCCCGTTCCCTCCCTCCGTGAAAGCAAGGGCAGACAATCGTTTCACGCCTTTTTTCCTGAGTTACCTGTGCAGACGCCATACCACGGCAAGCATGGAGCCCGCTCAGCTCACTGTCACCGTATGTCTCCTGGGTGCTGGCAGACGCGGTACTGCATTGCTACACAGCAGCAGCAACCCATTGCCTTGTGGCAGCAGACGGTTCAATAGGAATGGTAGCCATCATCATCATGTCTGAGGTGCTCCTAGTCGCCTCTGTGAGGTCGATCAGGAGCGCCTGGGCAGACATGGGCGCAAGGACTAAATTTGGAGTGACTTGATCAGGTCACTCTCTTTAGTCCTGCGGTCAGTCCTATTGAACCATCTTATGGTGAGCAGGCAGGTGATACGGATTGCTAGCAGTCCTATTGCATCATCTTCTGCCGGGGAGGCAAGAGATGAGGATGGCTAGCAGTCCTATTGTACCATCTTCTGCCGAGCAGCCATGAGATGTGGATGGCATGCAGTCCTTCTGCACCGTCTGCTGCCAGCCAAAGATGTAAAAGATAGATGGAGTGGATCAAAACAAGAAATAGACCAGATTTGTTTTGTACTCATTTGCAAACCACCCTCCCGCCCCCCATCTAGGGGGCTCATTCCTCTGGGTCACACTTCAGTCACTCATAGAGAAGGTGCAGCGAGGTAAATCTAGCCATGTATCAGAGGCCAGACTAACCTCCTTGTTCCAATAAGAACAATAACTTAGGTGCACCATTTCTTATTGGAACCCTCCGTGAAGTCCTGCCTGAAATACTCCTTGATGTAAAGCCACCCCTTTTGTTGATTTCAACTCCCTGTAAGCCAACCCTGTAAGCCGTGTCGTCAGTTGCCCCTCCCTGCGTCAGAGCAACGGCAAACAATCGTGCATTTGAGTTGAGAGTGCTGTCCAGAGCAGTCACAATGGAGCACTCTGGGATAGCTCCCGGAGGCCAATACCATCGAATTGTGTCCAAAGTACTTCAAATTCGACCTGGCAAGGCCGATTTAAGCGCTAATCCACTTGTCAGTGGTAGAGTAAGGAAATTGATTTTAAGGGCCCTTTAAGTCGAAATAAAGGGCTTCATCATGTGGACGGGTGCAGGTTTACATCCATTTAACGCTGCTAAATTTGACCTAAAGTCCTAGTGTAGACCAGGGCTAAGATTCAGGTCAGTTGGGTTGAAGTCCGCTTTGTGCTAGAGGTTAGCACAGAAGCAGATTTCGTGGACAAAGAAGCCGGCCCATTACTGAGAATAGGACATTTTGTAAATACTTCTGGTCTGGAGATAAAAACAAAACAAAAAAGAAGGGATGGTCAAAGAAGGCAAGAGCTAAACATTGAACAAGGGTTTATTTTTAACATTACAAAGAGAAAATATCACTAAGAATGATGTCTCAGTGACAAAGCTTCCTGAAAGATATGGGCAAATCTGCAGTTGGTGTAAATCAGTGTAGTTCCATTGAAATCAATAAAACACTGATTTACGGTATCTAAGGCAATGGTCGGCAATCTGTAGGTTTTTTAGGTTTTTTCCTTTTAAAGCAATTAGTCCAAATAGTTTGAATCAGTTCCCAAAAGTGAAGAACAGATCCTGTGTTGTCATCCAAACAGTGATTATTAAAGACAGACGCATTCCCTTGGAAAGGTTGGTGTCATGGGCCAACGGACAGGATGCTTGAAAAAGCTTCAGTCAACTTTTTCCACCATCAAATTTTTCATGAAGCATTTTAATTTTGCTTGTTGCTGCTGCTGATGTTATTCTCAGTGTCAGTTGACTTGACCTTCAGTGGTTGATGTAAGAGAATCTTTTTTTGGATGCCAAATGCTTTATATTAAATAAAATGTTCTTTTACCATCTGTTTGACTGGTGTCCATGAATTGTAATGTGGCAAAATACAGGCCTACTGTAAATGCTACCACAGGAATGAAATAGTTTTGAGAAATATATCCCTTAGCCTATGAGGTAGAAATAGCAGTTTTAACTTTTAAGGGTGAGATGTGAAATGTTATAAGAATAAAAGTAGGGTAGAAATGGATAATTTCTAATCAGGAATACAATAAAGAGGCTACTTTTCAATGTCACAGCAAAAGAAGTAATGGACATAGGATTGGGTAAGGAGTTTGGAGTTGCCAAATCTACTAGAAAGTTGATGGCCGACATCACGTAGCTCAACTGATATTAGTAGAACTATGCTGATATGCACCAGTTGAGGATTTGATCCTGAATATCCAAGCTCAAAAAAAGATGTGGTACCTAAAGCCGCAGTTCAGTAAGGTGCTTAAGCGTGTGCTTAAATTCAAGCACGAGTAGTCCCAGTGGCTTACATGCTTAAATTTACATACATGCTTAAGTATCTAAAGGATAGAGAAAAATCTTTGTCGTTTGCAGTGCAATGTGGCAGGTGTTTAGCTGAGTACAATACTCTAATACTTCAGGATAGCGTGCAAGAAATACCTTGTCCTGTTGCAAATGGAAGGGGAATTTAGGCAGAGCAAATTAACTAGCCAGTCTGCAATATGATTGAGATATTAGGGTTAACAGTCTTATGCATCTGAAAATTGTTGTGGGAGACTGAGATTTGTTTTTTTAATTTGAATAAACATCCACAGAATTTTTTCCTCACTTCCCATGTTCTTAATCCATTTCCCTCTTTCACAAGTGCAGTTTCCATTCACATCTATAATTGATGATAATCCAAGCCAAGATGATATTTTTGATTTGCCAAAAGTAGAAAATTGAATTTGGGTTGAAGACTTGGCATACAAAATTGTTTGCCTCCTCCAATAGCTATAATTCTATAGGATGCTTAAAAAGATCTATAGAAAAGGCCTTATATTCAATGCAATTCTATATGTTTTAAAGTAATTGTGTTATAACCCTATTGCATTTCTATTGGTTTCATCCATATTCAGTTCATACGGACATTTCCAAAGAGATTAGAACTTTGTTTTTAGGTCCCAATTCAGCAAAATGCATGCATAAGACCTCTTGACTTCAACAGAACATGGTTAAATGCTTTGCTGAATTGGGGCCTTAGTAATACCTGGTTCAGTAGCTCTCAAAGCACTTTACAAAGGAACTTAGCATTAGCCCCATTTTACAACAGGGGAAACTGAGGCAGAGGGTCGTTGAGTGACTTGCCCAAGGTCATTGAGCAGGTCAGTGACCCAGCTGGAAAGATCAACCAAGGTCCCCTGAGTCCCAGTCCTGTGCTCTATCCACTAGGCCACACTGCCTCCTCTTCTTTTCAGATACATCTCCAAGCACAAATGGATGAGTAGATAAGGGACAAGAACTCTGAGAATTCATAGATTCTAAGGCTTAAAGGGACCAGTGTGATCATCTAGTCTGTCCTCCTGCTTTACCTAAGACAAAGATTTCATTTCATTTCACCCAGTGCATCTTGCCTGACAACTTCTGTGCCCCCAGATCCATAGATGTAGGTATAGCCAGAGACCTTAGTTTATTACAGAGGTTGGTTTGAGCAGTAAAATTCAGATCCACACTGTTGAAAACTGCTCAACCACCCTAAACACTCACTCTCACAGACTTCTGTGCATGCTCAGATCAGGGGTTTGGTTCAGTCAATTATATACCCAAAGACCCAATATAAAATATGGTTCTATCTCTGAGTTCAGATTCTAATACTACAACTGTTCCAAAGTTCCACAATTTTGCTTCAGTCCAACCTGTAATTTTTGTTAGTAACATTCCATGGCTGCAGAGGTGTGATACTGGATAATCCCTTGTTCGCAGACTGACATAGCAAGAAACAAAAGCATTCCCTAGCTTTCCCTGAACAGCCACCAGATAATTTTTCCTCCTTTCTGCTCTTTGAGAAATAGGCAGTTTGAACTATTCCAGCTATTTGTTGTTGTTATAAATGTAGATCTTTCTTCACACTGGTTGTGTTGTTAAGGAATGTGTGCAGCTTTTGTTTCTTTTGAATTATACCTGCAAGCACTTATCTTTTCTCCCAGCAAATAGCATTTGTAGCAAGTTCTTTGAAAGCAATGCGGTCATTTGTACTTAAGACAGAATTATGGCAGACACAGACACAATTATAAGAGGAAGTCTAGCCCAATGTTTCTTCTACAGGCATAGAACTCTGCTTACTTGTGTTCATTATTCATTTTTATAAGCACCCTTTTCATACATTTCTGGATGAGAAAGGAACATATATTAATAGCCAGTTATTTTAACTGCTTATGTACCCCTATCCCCTGTTTCACAGATATTTTATTGCATATTCCAGCCATATGTGTTGGGTTTTCTTTTCAATAGCCAACCTAACAGTGCCATCAATAGTGAAGGGGGAATATCTTTGTTCTAAAACCTTAGGTCCCATTTTAAACCAGAGATGATAGGCTGTTGATTGACGTGGGCGGATAAGGGTAAGGAATCATCGTTGCCTTCATCATCTTATTTTGAATGGGGGAGAGAGCATGTGTGTTCTTCCGAGAAATTTACTTGAGCCCACTTTTGCCCTTGGAAAAGCGCTTTTCTAGACAACAGAGGGAGAGAGAGAATACTTGTTTCCATACAGTATAACGGACACCAATCTGTGAAAGGAAAGAACTTTATGACAATACAACCAAAGTAAAACTGAAGTGTTTTGGAGGTTTTGGTGGTTAAGTGGAGGTTTTGCTTTTTATTTTCTTGGAGCTTTATTTTGTTTGAAGTCACTGGAAGCTTTTGCTTGTCAAAGACAAACTGTTTTCAGCATATCTTGTTGGATGCCATCCCTGTAACCTTGTGCTCCATATGTTCTATGGTCAGAATTGTTTGGCTCTTTGCCATGCAAAAGGGAGAGCCACTGAGATATGGCATGTTCTTATGTCCAGTATTATGGCAGTTAGTCCATCTTGTGGAAATCAGACAATATTATGTAGGAGTTTTTTCCCCCTTTCAACTGATAATGAATGCTAGAAGCCTCACTTTGTATCCGGCACGTCTGAGGACTTCAAATATTATCTGAAATATTTTTTCATGTTATGATTTTACACTGGGGTTTTCAGAGAAACCGATGGGAGAGTTTGGGATCCAAATCTCACTGACTTCCAGTGGGAGCTGGGTGCCAACCTACCTTGAGGTTTCTTTGAAAATCCCAACCTAAAGGTCCTTTGTTTTGTAACCATATATAGTTAGAAACAATCATATTATGTCCCACTGGGAAGATCTCCTTTCCAATGGTATATATATTTCTTATTTCTAGCCATCAAGCACTGTGGACCTTACACCTGTCACTTGAGCAGGATTCAGTATTGCTTGTCCTGCACTACAGCCCAATGTAATTTTGCAAGGGAAATTCAGCCCTTGGGGAAATGAAGGCAACACTTTCCTGTCAGGTATTGGTTTCAAACAAAACAAAACAGTGGCTGTGTTGAAGCTACTTTGAGGCAGGGGATGTTAGAATGTTAAGCATCTAGACCTGATGGTGCTGAGGTAGTACATAAGAAACCCAAGGGTGAACATATAGATTGAATACATCCCAGTGAAGATGGACTAATGGGCAGAATGCAGGTGATGCAGCAGAGGGTACCTGATACATTTATTTTATCACATTGCTCCACCGTGTATCTCATAGATATCAGTAGCACATATGAATCTATCTACCCCCCTAAATCTAGAACTAGGAAGACATGCCTCATTACCCACTCTCCAACTTGTTGCTAGTCAATGTGGCATAGGTAATTCTGCTAGAAAAGCAAAGCTAACGCCTTAAATTCAGATTCTCATCTGAGGAAAACTGGTGCATCTCCATTGAATTCCTTGGAGCTATGCTAGTTTACACCAGCCTCAGTGTCCACTCTGCTATTTTTTTTTTTTTTTTTTTTACACTTTGCTAGCTTGAGTTGAGCTGGCATGAGTCTGTCTGCTGGGGCTGGGAGGTTTACTCCCAGCTGCAGTGTAGACATACCCTTAGGGTACATCTATACTGCACACTCTCTAGGGCGGCGTGTAGAGTACATACACTGCGTGCCTCCCAGCACGGGTATAAATAGCAGTGTACACGATGACACTCTGCTTAGCTGAGTAAAATACAGACATGACAGAGGTTTAGGGTATGTACCTGACATGGCTCTCTACTCACCCAAGCCTCCCCTGTCTGCATTGCTATTTTCAGCAGTGTGAAGTCCCGCTGCCAGAGCCTTTCCCCATCACAAGGAAAAGCTCCAGCAGCAGGGAAAGGGCTGGGGGGAGGGCTTAGTTTAAATCTGACTTTAAACCGGACAGTCCTGCTTTTTCAAGTTTGTCCCCTGTCCGGCATGGAGACAAAACTGGACATTGCTTTGTCTGCTATCGGATGGGGGATGTCATTATGGAGAACGTGCCACTTCACCCCCGCTGGCATGACCTCATGCACGCCGTGCAAGCAAGATCATCCTGGCGTGGGCTGGACGGCACACTCTTCAAAATGGTGCCTTCCATGTTGTGTGACCTTGCATGCACCAAAAGTGAGAGGTCCTGACAAGTCAAGTGGGCAGGGTCGGGGTCATGCCATTCCCAGAAAAAAACAGAACGCCTAATATTCCCAGAATGTGCGAGTGGCTCCCCGCTGCTGGAGTCTTTCATGGATGTGCGTAGCTACAAGCCACCATGTGGACACATATGGCTTTTCAATGTGTGGCATGTAGCGACACTTACCCTAAATGCTACCCGCAGTGGCGTGCAATGTAGACATAGCCCTAGAGTCCTATAGTAGATAAAGATAGTTCCTTGGCCTTACTGCCAGCAGCTATTTCCCCCATACTCGATTCCCTTCCTCTCCACCATTTAGTGAGATGTTTTTGCCGTTTCTGGAACCATATCTTATGCAAAGATTGCAATTCCCACTCCAGCAAAGATCACTCCAATATAATTTTATGTCTTGATCCTACTGTATAATGGCATTTGAAATGAAACTAGCGTGAAGCCAGCATATAATTCTCTGCACAAGCAGTAAGTGAAAGAAGCCTTATAATTAAAGGTGGTTATGGCTACAAAAAAGTACCAAGTCTTAAGTTTATTTCATACAGAAGAAACTATCAGTACTGAGGGAGATTTTTGCTGAGGATCTGCTGTGTTTGTCACACATGGCATTGCTTAGAATATGTTGAAAAACTGATAAGAACTACAGGCCAGAGCCTCGGATACTGTAAATTGGTGAAGGCAGTGGAGCTACACTGATTTATACCAGCTGAGGATCTGGCCCTAAGCTGTATAACTCATTTCCACAGTGCTCTTGGGAGGAATATGAGTACCAGGAGCAGTTTGAGTTCTCCAAGGATGGGTTTACTTTCATGCAGAAATCCTCTTTTTCTTTAAGGTTTTTGTCTGGGGGAAATATCTGGGATTGCTTTGGATCTAAATGTCCTCAACAAGAAGGGCCCTAGTGTTGAAAAGTATTTTTGGTTTTGTTTCTTCGCAGGCTGGGTTAAGCCTCAAAGAAAGGAATGTCTTTCATGCAGCTATCTCTGCCTCTCAGTAGGGTACCACGTAGGAGGCATCTGTTCTTTGATGGTACTGCTTCACCTATCCCATTAGCATTCTGTAAGTCTAAAGCTCATTGAAGGACTGTTTCCTCAAGCTTTTTAGAGATGGCCATGAACCAAAGCACCAGATTCAAATACAACTAAACAGTGAATTAGGGATTTGGTGTTTGTTTGGGTTTATTTATTCTGAAATATTAATTCCTGGAGATTGTTGGAGGCATATAATCTCACTTGATGCATTAATAGTCTGAGCCATGCTAACCAGACTATAAAACAGTGGTGACAGCTCTTGTGATTTTACTGTGATCGGTGGTGTTTTTCATTAGGTACCAGCTCCGGGAGTCAAGTGAACACATGTGAATCTAAACGCTGATTTTGAAAGAAGTGTTTCTATCACATCTTATTATATTATTTAATATTTGTGTAGATTCATCAGAACATGAGGCTCTTTTTGAACAGGTAGTGTGATGGGGTCGGGCCAGATGGCTACAGGAGAGCCGTCTGGAAGGCAGGGATATGAGCCGCAGGATAAGTAAGTCTCTTTTCCCTTGGTAGCTGAATAGTGGTTACTCTAGGCTAATTAGGACATCTTGTGCCAATCAAGGGCCTGCCAGAACCTGTTAAAAGCCTCCCCTCCAGCCAGATAGGAGCACGTGATAGGAGCTAGGGGAGGAAGGTGAGCTACTGGAAAGCTGGGCAGTGCAGTGGCTGACAAACATTAGGAGAGAAGCCACGCAGGTACAGCGATGAAGGGCGGGAGAATTCCTTCCTAACAGGGTGGACGGCCCTTCCAGGCCCAGAGGTCTGAGGGAAGAGACCCTGCCAGAGGGGACAGACTGAACTGGGTGTCTGATCTGTTGCCACCACACCTGGAGGGGCTACCAGAGTCTCAGAGGTTCCCATACCCCCCACCCTCCATCAGGGAGGCTAAGAGGAACCCTGCTCTGACAGGGTGTGGACGGTAAACCTAGGGGCATGGGGAAAATTCTGAGGGAAAAGAGGAATACCCCAGCTCGCCGCTAAATGGAAACGTGGGACCCACAAAGGTGGAGAGGATCCTTTGTCACAATATCAAGACAAAGTACCTTCTTTGACGAGCTTACAATGTAAGGCCCTGATTTTGCAAGAGAGAATCCCTGAATGCAAGCGGATTTATTTGCAGGATCAGGATCTAAATGGACAAAGAAAGGAAAGGGGTATCTGAGGCAACAGGAAAGCAGTAGGGATACATGGTGAAGTTAAGGACATGACTTGTTAGTTCTATTTTTTTCCTCCTGGCTTCAGTCTGTTGGATATTTCATTTCTGATTTTCAGTCCTTCGTTAGTTTATCATTTGAAGGAAAAGCACCCATTGAAAGAAGAGGGATTTGAAGGATGAGAGACTGGAAGCATTGCATATTGGATCACCTTCTCCTGCAAAGTTTCCACATGCTTTATCAATGGATTTGCAAAGTATAGTATTATTGAAATGACTTCACCCACCACTAGGATGTAACTCATCTGGTGTTTGTGAGTGAAGAGACAAGCAAATTTACATAATAATTAGAGGTGGGTGGGGGACCCAGATTCTTTTTTACAGGAAATTCTGCAATTTCAAAAAGTTTTCCTTTCTGAAAGGGAATGAAAAAAAACAAAAATCAAAATTTGCTATGAAACAAAATTCTGGAAAAAAATTCTGGTCAACTGAAATGGGATAAAAGAAGTTTTGTTTTTATTTTGACATGTTAATTTTTTATTATATAAAATAAAAAAATATACAAACCAAATTACAACAAAAAAGTAATTTGGAAACAAACAAATGAAATGTTTCAGCATTATCTAAGGTTTAAATGCTTTCCCCCTCCCCCGGAAATGAAATTTTTATCAAAATTGATACATTTCAGCTAATGTTTCGCTTTTGTTTAATTCACATTTTCTGATGGAAAAATATTGAATCAGAACATTTCTGATCAGCTCTAATAATAATGGTGGTAAAAGTGAATTAAATCTTTTTGAGCCAAAAAGATAATTCAATTCAATGTCACTTCAGCTTCTAAACAAAGTTTTAAGGAAGGGATGGAGGATAACTTTAATCCATACTGGTTTCCCTCCCATACTGAACACTGAGAAAAATTTGCTAGCAGTGAGACCTTCTTAGAATACGAAATAGATGCCCCATTGCTGGATTCATTTGAAAATTAGGCCTTGTCTAAATTTGGGATTAGCCCTGATTCAGTTATTGGCAGTTGCACCAGTGTGAATTCTAAGTGCAGAACAGGCAAACCATGATACACACCAGGGGCGTTTACCCCAGTTTTTAGCCAGGGTAAGTTCAACCACTGAAAATTATGGCTTTGCTGTGTTCAGTTGTGGTTTGCACCAATGCATATCGACTGACTGCTGAAGCCAAGAGAAGACCTTAGATTGAGCAATGCATTCCACAATTCAAGGTAGGGAACAGTCCTGCGCTGGGGGAAGGATTAACAGGATGATCAAACAAAGCAGCACTCTTCCACTGCCAATTAGTGTGGTTCTTTGCAAATGCTGACAAAAGCAGCTTTATCACTGGTAGCTAGGAGAAACTCACATAAATTATAATTTATGATTATACTGAACATCACTAAGGTTGTGCACTATGGAAGGTGCCCAAAAAATTAAAAACAAAGAGGGAAGATTAGTAATGGTCAAAGTTGATGAAAGAAGAGCAATATATTCTGAGGGGAAAAAAATCTTGATACCAAGAGATTTACAATGTATGAAGACTAATAGATGACAAAGGCAATTTAGTACAGATAAATAAAGAATAATGGAGACGTCAATGACTTCATCGCACAAGTCTGTGTGCCATTTGAATGCAAAAAATAAAAGTGGTAAAAGACAACAAGACAAGTCAGTGATTTTCATTACTAAGTGATATGGAATAGAAAAACAAAAGATAGATCTCCACCTCCAGAATAATGACAGTTTTGATTAGTTTCAAACAGATACAGCTTTAGGTGCTTCATTAAATATGAAGAATGCAAAAGTCAAAAGGCAACTAATCTTACAAAGTAGGGGGTGAGAGGGGTGGAAGGGAACCCACAGCAAAGACATGTGAAATGTCAGGTATGTGAATATTAATATACATAAATCTAGATGAAATATACTCCTCACTTGTTTACTAAAACAAAACAAGTAAGATCAATATCAATAAATAGCCAGGGTTAATATAGATTAAGATGTAGCCTAGGTATAAAATCTTCTCGTGTCTTCATGAAGATGATGCTGATCATGAATAAACCTAATATGTTTCACTCACTTAAATAAATGCAATTAACCTGGGAGAATGTGAGAGTAGAATTTGGCAAGAGTCTATTAAAATTAGATCAGGTAATTCCAAACAGAGTGTTGAGATGCATCTATTTTTTCCAGGACCATCATCTCTAATGAAATCTGCCTTTCAAACGCTTGTCGACAAGCAATGGAATCGTCCCAAGCACCAACTGTGCTTACAATAACTGACTTCAATAGAAGCAGTTAGGTCAAAGCAGAATGCTTTTGAAAATCCCACCCTGAATGTGAATGATTTAGCAATGTATATTCATGTTCTGTATCGTGTAGAACCATTGACAATCCATGCTCAGAGGCACTGGATGGATAGGCATCTTAACGTAAGGTCCGTGACCCTGTAACTGATGCATACTTTCCCTTCTCAGATAACTCCTTCAAATTTACTCCATTAATTTTAGCTTCTCAATTCCTTGATTCCAGTTGTCACGGGCTCACTCACCACACTGGTGCCTCCTGCTGGCCGTTTCAGGAATTAGCTCTGGTCAGTGGGTGTGCTCTCCGGTGGCTCTCCCATCCTCTTCTCCACCTACAGACCCACTGCAGTTCCAGTCTCATTGCCTCTGCTTCGTGGCACAGCCCTCCGGCCGTCTCACAATCCGGGTTCCCCCCTTTGAGGGGAATCCTTCCGTAACAGTCTAACCACTTCTCACAGCATCTTGGCAGTCTATAGCCTGGCTGCTTCTTCAGCAGCAGGGAGGGGAAGGGGTCCCAGCCCCACCCACTACTCTGGGTCCCAGCCCAGGGACCCTGTAAACAACAGCTTCCCACTGCCCCTCCTTTCTTTCTCCACCAGTCTGTCTCAATTCCCTAGGCCACTTCTCCACAGCCCCAGCTCCTTAACCCTCTTCCCAGGGCCTTGGGCCTGCAAGTCCTAGCAGCCCTGTTCGCAGCCCTAGTCCTGCAGCCCTCCTGGAAGCCAGTCCCCTCCCTTAGACTTCCTGCAGCAGACCACCTGCTTTGGCCTGCAGCTACCTTTGATAAGGACTGGCTGGGCTCTGATTGGCTGTTTTCTTGCAGCCCTCCAGGCTGGGTTTTAACCCTATCAGAGCTAGTGCGGGGCAGATGCCCCGTCACACCAGTTTTGTATGATATATGCATCTCTCAGCTCCATATGAAGACAAATAGTTACCTGCACAGTGCAGCTAGTTGAATATTTCCCATCAATTTTTTTCAATGAAAAATTGGCTTTTTTGATTAAATGAGAATTTGCAATAAAATTCTCGTTGAAAAATGTGCTCCTTTTTGTAAAAAAAAACCCTGAAGATAGAATTTTTCACAGGACACAGAAAATATTTTGGGTTTCGGCGAATATTGTCCTGGGTTTTGATTGAAAATATTTGGGTTTGGGGTTGGTTTGTTTCTTAGATTAAAAGTTACAGTTTTCCACTGAAGTTTGACAAAAATGAAAAAAAAAATCAGCAGAAAAGACCCAAACAATTTTCTGACCAGTTTTACTAGATCGTATGTCTACAGATTAATACTATTATTTATGACTTGTCTTACAGTAGTCCCATTAGGGATCCTAGCCCCATTGTTCCAGACTGTGTACAGATATAAAATGATAAGATGGTTCCTGCTCTAATTTACGCAGACAAAATGAGGAGGATACAAGAATCAGATGGGAGGCACACTGGGTAGCACTAAGATTAGTGTAGTAAGCAGCAGTCACAGAAGTACCCAATCTTTCCATTGCTCTCCAGATTGGCTCAGAACAGTATGAACTTCGCTACTGTGACTAAACTGCCTTTTCCCTTTTTTTATGGACTTGTGGCAAGGCTGCTTCACCTGTTTGACTATATTCAAAGCTGTGAGGAAAAAAACACCCTCTAAGTACATACAGAAGTACCCGAACATAACAAGCACATTTTTACCAGCTCATTGGGTATGCCCCTGTGGATAGTTGACAATGCACTTAATACACTGACAGATTTCTAGGTTCAAAACTGGCCTTGCTAAAGCCCCGCCCCCCTTTAATGACTGGATAAATCACAAAACACGTCTCAGTAAAGTGGGGGGAAGAGAGTGGAGGAAAAAATTGTTTGCAGGTTGTGACATAGCCAGTGGATTGCTAACTAAACGTTACTAACTTAATCAGTTAAAGAAAGATAAAAAATAACTCCTAAGAACCCCACTTTTTCTCTGATGTCTCCAACAATAATATTTAGCCTTTATATAGAAATTTTCAGCAGTGGGTCTCAAAGTTCTGTCCAGAAGAGGTCAGCATCATTATCCCTATTTTACAGATAGAGAAACTGAGGCACAGACAGGTGGTATGACATGCCCAAGCTCACCCAGCAGGCCAAGGGCCACACCAGGAATAGAACGCGGCTCTCCTGAGTTCCAGATCAGTGCTCAATCGACTAGGCCACAAGTAAATTAATCTATAATGATGATTAAGGCTACAATTTAATCATGGATATTTTTAGCAAAAGTCATGGACAGCTCATGGGTAAGAAATAAGAAAAATCATTGCCCGTGACCTGTCCATGACTTATACCATAAATAACCCTGATTGACTCTTGGGGGGAAGCCCCAGGGGGGATGTGGCACCAGCTGGGGGCAGGGGGAGAAGCCCAGGGTGCCCACGGCACCAGCTACAGGGGGTCCTGCTGCCGCTGCGGGGGGGAAAGCGAAGCCCCTGGGGGCCAGCCACTACTCTGCCTGCCCCGGGACCATGGCTGGGAGCCACCAAGCTGTGGCTGTTCCCGCTGCCCCTGAGACTGCTTCTCAGGCGATTTCCAGGGCCAGCCACACTGGCCACTGCAGAAGTCACAGAGGTCGAAGGAAGTCACGGAATCCGTGACAAACACAGAGCCCTAATGATGATGAAAAAGAAACTCTGAACCCTAAAATATTCCCACCTCTTAATAATTTCCTGGTGTATCTGGTCTTCTTTTTGTATGGCACTGGGAACATTGTTAGTGATAAACAAATAATATAATAATAGAGCAACACAAGCAAATATTTCCTGGCCCAGTCCCTTGCTTATTTAATGCCCATTATAACTAACAGGAGTTTTGTGTGCAGATTTGAAGGAGGACAGCAAGACAGAGGGAGCTTGGAGGCCATAAAACAATGTAACTTATTCGGCACAGTGTAGTTCCAAAGATACTAGAGCTACTGCACTGTGAAAATTAACTGTTAAATAATCCTCAGTGTTTTATATGTAGCTGAGCAATCTGGTGAGTGCATGCTCAATTGCAGTACAAAGCTTTAGGTCAGAGTTTAAAGACTTTCATAAAGTTACATAGCACTTATATGAAGCACAAGCATATTATGATCTTGCAAAGTGCTTTAATAATATGAATTAAGTCTCGTAACTCCTACATAAGGCAGAGAACTATTACAGATAGGAAAATGCAGTCTCAGAGAGCGGGATTCTGGTCTCATGTCACAAATATTGCTCAAGAGTAGTGTCTGGTGTGAGAGAGTGAGGTCAGAATTAGGCTTTCCCAAGATTACACAGCAATTCTGTAGAAGAGCCAGGGTTATAAGAGAGATTTCTGAGAAACTGTCGGCTGCTCAAACCACAAAACGTGCCTCCTTTCTTATGATGTATTACAGGGGTAGCCAGCCTGAGCCTGAGAAGGAGCCAGAATTTACCAATGAACATTGCCAAAGAGCCACAGTAATACATCAGCAGTCCCCCATCAGCCCCAACCCCACCCCTCCGCCAGCCCCAGCACCTCCTGCCCGCTGGCAGCCTTGCCAATCAGCACCTCCCCTTCCCTCCCCACGCCTGCCGCCCGCTGCAATCAGCTGTTTTGCAGTGTGCAGGAGGCTCTGGTGGGAAGGGGGGAGGAACGAGGGCATGGCAGGCTCAGGGAAAGGGGCAGGGGCCTTGGGGGCAGGGGTGGAGTGGTGGCAGGACCTGGGGCAGAGCAGGGGGTTGAGCAGCACATTGGAAAGTTAGCATTTGTAGCTCCAGCCCCGGAGCTTAACTTCTGAAGAGCCGCATGTGGCTCCGGAGCCACAGGTTGGCCACCCCTGATGTATTATGTAAAGCAGATTTCTCAACTGGGCTATGTATATTCCACCCATACATAGAAAATATCATTTCTTTTAGTCTGAACAACTGATGGAGGCAAAAGTCAGTTTTAGACATGGCACTGATATCAGAACATGTTAAATGGATTGAGAATGGCTAGATCTCAAAAAGCAGTTGTCAATAGAGAATCATCCTTGAATGGGGGTATGGGGGGGGGGTTACTAGTGAGGTTCAAAAAGGATCACTAATAGGCCCGATACTATTCAATATTTATCAGTGATCTGAAAATAAATGTAAAATTGCTGCTGATAAAATTTGTGGATGATACAAAAGATTGTCAGAGTGATAAATAATGATGAGGACAGGGCAGTTATGCAGAGCCATCTGGATGGGCCCATTAAAAAAAAAACCCAAACAATTTAATACGAGCAAATTATGGTGTCAAGTGATTAAAAAAATTAATCATGATTAATCGCATGTTTAAAAAAATTAATCGTGCAATTAATCGCACTGTTAATAACAGAATACCATTTATTTAAATATTTTTTGATGTTTTCTACATTTTCAAATACTTTGATTTCAATTACAACACAGAATACAAAGTGTACAGTGCTCACTTTATATTTATTTTTGATTACAAATATTTGCACTGTAAAAAACAAAAGAAATAGTATTTTTCAATTCACCTAATACAAATACTGTAGTGCGATCTCTTTATCATGAAAGTTGAACTTACAAATGTAGAATTATGTACAAAAACCCCCCTTGCATTCAAAAATAAAACAATATAAAACTTTAGCGCCTACAAGTTCACTCAGTCATATTTCTTGTTCAGCCAATCGCTCAAACAAGTTTGTTTACATTTGCAGAAGATAATGCTGCCCACTTCTTGTTTACAGTGTCACTGGAAAGTGAGAACAGGTGTTTACATGGCACTGTTGTAGCTGGTGTCGCAAGATATTTACGTGCCAGATGCACTAAAGATTCATATGTCCCTTCATGCTTCAACCAGCATTCCAGAGGACATGCGCCCATATCTGCTCGATAACGATCCAAAGCCGTGCGGAGCGACACATGTTCATTTCCATCATCTGAGTCAGATGCCACCAGCAGAAGGTTGATTTTCTTTTTTCGTGGTTCGGGTTCTGTAGTTTCCGCATCGGCGTGTTGCTCTTTTAAGGCTTCTGAAAGCATGCTCCACACTTCATCCCTCTCAGATTTTGGAAGGCACTTCAGATTCTTATATCTTCAGTCAAGTGCTGTAGCTCTCTTTAGATTTCACATTGGTATCTTCTTTGCGTTTTGTCAACTCTGCAGTCAGTGTTCTTAAAACAAACAACATGTCATCATCTGAGACTGCTAGAACATGAATTATACGGCAGAATGCGCGCAAAACAGAGCAGGGGACGTGCAATTCTCCCCCCAAGGAGTTCAGCCACAAATTTAATTAACGCATTCTTTTTCTAACAAGCGTCATCAGCATGGAAGCATGTCCTCTGGAACAATGGCCGAAGCATGAAGAAGCATATGAATCTTTAGTGCATCTGGCATGTAAATATCTTGTGATGCCAGCTACAACAGTACCATGCGAACACCTGTTCTCACTTTCAGATGACATTGTAATTAAGAAGTGGGCAGCATTATCTCCCATAAATGTAAACAAACTTGTTTCTCTTAGTAGGCACCTTAGAGACTTACAAATTTATTTGAGCATAAGCTTTCGTGAACTACAGCAATTTGTTAGTCTCTAAGGTGCCACAAGTACTCCTTTTCTTTTTAAGGATAAAGACTAACACGGCTGCTACTCTGAAACCTGACATACTATTCTGATGTCCATATTTTAAAAAGGATATTGAAAAATTGGAGAGGCAGAAAAGAGCCACAAAAATGATTTGAGCACTGGAGAAAATGATTTACAGTGAGAAACTTAAAGAGCTCACACTGCTGAGTTTGTCGAAAAGAAGATCGAAAAGTGACTTGATTATGGTGTATAAGTACCTTCACAGGGAGAAAGCACCAGGCACTGAGGGGCTTGTTAATCTAACAGAGAAAGACAAAAAAAGAATTAATGCCTGGAAGCTAAAGCCAGACAAATTCAAACTGGAAATAGGATGCATATTTTTAACAGTGAATGTGCTTTACCATTGGAACAAACTACCAATGTCTCCATCTTTTGATGTCTGTAACTTTGATATGGATACCTTTCTGGATGGTATGGTTTAGCCAGACCTCATTACCAGAAGGTGAATGAGACACTAAGCCTGAATCTCCACTTCTCAGCACCTCATGGAATTTACATCAGTACAAAGCTATCTTATCTGATCATGTTTTACACCCACATTGTGTTGATGTAAATGGCTTCACAAGATGCAAGTAGGTTGAGATGAGGTCCCTTGTTCGCTAGTCCTAATTTAAATAGGTGCAGGGCAGTAGTTAAGTGTTGGCAAACACGTGCTTGTGTTGCAAAATATACAAAGTATTCAAGACATTGGGAAATTAAAGACTGCTATTTAATGGACTTACAAGCATTAATATAAATTGACAAGACATGATATCCAGTACAGCAGAAGAACCAGTTTAGCCCTTGCATAAGTGGATGCAATTCTCATTGACTTTCAAGAGAGAAAGGAATCTTATTTCAGAAATAAAAAAGACAGTCAAAGGTTTTATCTCTGGAGCTGAATTTTGTTTCCTCAGTTGTCTGTCTCTCCTCTCCCACCCTTTGGTTGTCTCTCTTTTCCCACACTTCTTTGGTGTTCCTCCTGTTTCCCCTCTCCCTCCTTGTTACTTTTTCCTGCTCTCAACTCTGGTAAGCAGCATTTTTCAAATTGGGTATTGGTTTTTTTTCTCTCACACTATCTGCTGAGGAGCAAAAGTATCACAACAGAGGAGATACAGGTGAGAAGCGGAAAGACTGCAGATCTTTCTTCACTGTAAGTGGAGTCTTGCAATGCCCTTGGCAAGAGATACCAGGGTTTGAGTTTACAAGATGGTTCAGCAAAATTGGTGTGGGGACCATATGCATCCTGTACCTTATTAGCATGATGCCTCATAGCAAATGATACATGCTGCTGGCTGAATGGCATTTCAGATGGTATGGAGTTGTTAACTTGATAGAAGTGCTGCTTAATTAAAGAAGAGCATTCTTTCAGACATTTTCAGGGGAAAACCTGATTTTGTTTCAAGCATTAATTCATTAGGAAAAACTTTGTCAACTAAGTAGCCAGATAATCGTAGTTTTAGCTCTAAATATGAATAGCACATGTGTACGTGTCCATCTGACTGCCTAACAGCTGCAGTCCACTAGGGAAAATGGGAAGAGAAAACAGAGCAGTGATTTTGTTTGTCTGAACAGATGAGAATAATTTATGTGCCCATGCTATTTATAGAAAGGCTTCAACAAACTAATTAATTGTTTATAAGAAGAACTTTAAAGTGCATAACCTGAGACTTGACATTTTATATAATAATTATGATTAGAGATGAGCTGGAATCAAAATGCAGGGTCTGAACACTGATACATTTGGGAAACGTTTGGATCCTGATGCAGATCTTATCTTTTCAGCTTTCTCCAACCTTTAGGATGGGCTGAAAGAAAATCCTGGATTGGAATTCATCCTCCTGCACTTTGGGAAAGTGGAGATCTTGATTCAAACTTTGTGACTTGGGTCCATTTCTAATTAACTCTTTGCATACTCTAGGTAGCATGATCAACTAGTATTATTTTGCCTTTATTGGACAAAATGTCTCAAAGACCAACATGGTCCACTCCTGAATTAAAATGGTTTAAAGCCAGCATTGAAGTTTAGAAAGTAACTGTAGGAGTTTGTTTCAAATAAGAAAGAATTGACGATATCTCCCCATTTCGTGGCATCTGAAAACTAACTCCCAAAATATGTGGGTGCCAAACTACTAAATTATTCCAAAACTAGCCCAGTCTGGGTGAAGTTTTTCTGAGACTTTTATTACAGTGCTGGCAAAGTATGGTTTTCCTGGTTTGCAGGAATACAGGAAAACATAGTAGTTCTCAGCATGGAAAGGAAGCAGAGGTATGAGAATTAGTTTATTATATTTAGGTCTATTGTTGGGCTTTTCCACACTCCCTGGGCAGAGAGGGACCTGAACATTTTGAAATTCGCACAAGCTTGCACCACTAATGTATTCTGAGAACAACAAATATTTGCTATTTTAGAAAATGTACAATAGTAATCTAGTGACGACAAATAAAACTCCAGAAGCCAAAATCCTCATTGGAAATGTTCAGTTTAGCTCTGTGTATCTCCGTTTGTATGGGATTATTCAATGCAGTAGAATAAATGCATGCAAAGGAGGACAGCATCCAGTCTGCATTGGTTCTTTTAGTTAGTGAGTATGTGCTTGCATGATCCTGAATTTCAAAAAAGAAATGGCTCTCTTTTTTCCACTTAGATATACTGAAGTTAACTGCTCAGGTATAGTCAGCTGTATCTGCACTTTTTTATAAGGTATTTGGGAAGAGTGTGGAAGCCTTTTGGTATCAGTGAGCAACACCTGATTAGTTTCATAGCGTAGAGCAGAAAAACTGCTGGAGAAGTGTCTCCTGAAACTACCACTTCCATTTCTGCAGACATCACTGTTGTCAAGTAATGCGAGAAGGATGAGTCATGGCTATAACTAAGTTTAGTTCCATCCATACAGGTGAGGCTAAACTGATAAGGCAGCTGCCAATGCACCACTTGGTTATAGCACAACATGGTAACATGCAACATACATAGATCCTAAATTGTTGGAGTTAATTGGGTGCCAGAAGAATTCTAGAGATATACAAAAAGGTTCATAGTGACACCCAACACGATGCAAAATTTTCCTGGCTTCACGTTTCATAACAAACTCGAAACTCATCCCAGCACAAACTCAGAACTTTGCAAATGTTTTGGTTTCATCTTGGCCTACTTGTGAGTGAAACCGGGCCACTGCTGTTCTTTCAGCTAGGGCTACACAGGCATGTTGGGTCACATTTAAGGCTAGGTTATGAGCTGAGGCACAGGTCTGATTAATGGACAGTGCGTGAGCTGCAGCAGCTCAGGAGTAGCCCTGAGAGGCATTGTGCCTTGGGCACATCTAAAACTAAAACATAGATTCACCGAGGTCATGTCCAGAAGGGTCTCTTGATCATGTAATCCCACCTCCTACATAGCACAGAACCTCACCTATCAGAGTCGTTCTTAGAATACAGTATTAGCTATTGGAATTGACCAGTATCACAGAGAACACACCTCTCCCATTTGCACCAAGGTGAATCCAATGCACATTCTCTCAGATTAGCACTATACTACAGTCTTTGACATGGTTCCTTGCTAATGGTGCTGTGCCAGCCAGGAGCCAATTTCTCCACTCATCCAAAGTCCACTCACAACTTCTGTGGTGGGCTGACATTGAGTCGATGTTGTTTTGTTTTGTTTTACTCTTTTTTCTTTTCCCTGGACCCAGAAATGTATGTCGGGAGGGATGATGTGTTATAATGTTGGACCTGCTTCTCCTTTGTGTTGCACCTTGTATTGTCACTTATACCTGTGCAAAACTGGTGTATAAATACCATTTCTTCTGATATGATAGCATTTCCCTCCCATTTTGCATGGGTGCAAATGGTTCCAGAGAGTGCAAGATGGTAGAGAATCAGATCCTTGGTCTTTGGATTCCTTTCTGAGGCGGTGCTAAGCAGTAGGAGTCTGCAGTCAGATAGATTGCTCCCAGCCGTGCCGAAGGTGTGCACAGAGTGCATGATAAAGGCGAAGGGCTGAGATAAAGTACTGTAATTTTTTCCTTTCATGTTTGTCATAGGCAACTTTTCATCTTTCAGTGGAGACTTCTCTAGACCTTTCGATGTGCACTGTGGAAGTATTCGTCCACTACAGTGTATGCCAATTAAATTATTTCTATCTTGTGTAATGTCAGCCCAGGCTGCACGTGTAAGCCATTACACACATTAATGATGTTACTACTGCTAATGCTGTGCTGGTCAAGGAACTACTCTCATTCTTGTCTTCTTCAGTGAACCTGACTTCTCTGCACGACTGTCCAATAAGGATGGCACACATAATCTCTTGTTTATCCAATGATCTGTATATCAATGAGAGGTGAGAATTGGACTCTATTATGCTACACAAATTTAGATACTCCTAAAGTGCATCGGAATACAGCTGCCTTCACATAATTACCTCCCTAGTTTGTTTCATAGATTCATAGGTACTAAGGTCAGAAGGGACCATTATCATCATCTAGTCCGACCTCCTGCACAACGCAGGCCACAGAATCTCACCCATCCACTCCTGCGAAAAACCTCTCACCTTACACTTTTCATGATGCAGCTAACTTATTCACACACATGTGCAGCATTGCATAGTTTATGGGCCGAGTGCAGAGGTGGGCAAACTATGGCCCACGGGCCACTTCTGGTCCACGGGACCCTCCTGCCCAGCCCCTGAGCTCCTGGCCCGGGAGGCTCGCCCCCGGCCCCTCCCCCACTGTCCCACCTCCCCAGCAGCCTCAGCACGCCGCGCTGCTGGCACAACGCTCTGGGCGGCCGGGCAGTGCAGTTGCAGAGCCGCAGCCTGACCCGCTGCTCTGGGCATCGCGGCTGCAGCACCACCAGCCACCGGTGCTCCAGGCAGCGCGGTAAGGGGGCGGGGTGGTTGGATAGAGGGTAGGGGAGTTGGGGGTGGTGGTCAAGGGGCAGGGATGTGGATAGGGGTCGGGGCGGTCAGAGGGCAGGGAAGAGGGTGGTTGAATGGGACAGGAGTCCCGGGGGGGCAGGGTTTCCGGGGGTGGTCAGAGGATGGGGAGAAGGGGTGGTTGGATGGGGCAGGGGTTCCAGGGAGCAAGTCAGGAATGAGAGGGGGGTTGGATGGGGCAGCAGGGGGCAGTCAGGGGTGGGGGGTCGGGGACAGGGAGCAGAGGGTGGTAGGAGTCCTGGGGGGGGCCATCAGGGGATGGGGGGGTTTAGATTGGGCAGGAGTCCAAGGGGAGCTGTCAGGGGGCGAGAAGCGGGGGAGGGGGCCGGGCCACACCTGGCTGTTTGGGGGGACACAGCCTTCCCTAACCGGCCCTCCATACAATTTTGGAAACCAGATATGGCCCTCACGCCAAAATGTTTGCCCGCCCCTGGCCTAGTGGAAAGTTCTCTCCAAAATATATTGTGCATATAGAATGTGATTTTTTTTTCAGTGGGTCATAGTTAGTTCAAGTCAAAATTATGTTTGATCAGAACACTCAAAGGCACTTCCCAGTGAAAGATATGTATTTCCATATGAAACCTCAACGTTATACACCCAACTATTTCAAGTTTAGAACCAGCAAAAGAGAAGTTGGAAGGATTTTTTAAAGGGGCCATTTTTAAAAATTCTTTTCTTACCAAAACTTTCCAAAATACTCATCTTCAGGCAGAGACCAAGCCTAATATATTGGAGCTTGAAAGGTGAAAATGTCACAAAGTTATGAGCTTCTGAAAACCGGTGGTTATAATGGGAACTATTTTTGCAAATTGTTCTATAGTTGTCACTGCTTCTGCTGCTAACATATACCCAAGTACTGTATCTTTTAAAAATATGCAAAATGAGTGAAATACACTCATTTGCAGAGGGCCTATGCATGGAGGTGAACTTCACCCCATCTGTTTTCTACAAGCTCTTGTACTATGGAAAATGTGTTGCAGGATATGAGAACTTTTCCCTGATTCCATAGCTACTAAAGTAGGGAAAGGACATAGCACAGATGGGCAAGTTCAAAAGGTTAGATGAGATCTCCAAATTCAGAGGAGCCTTCAAAAAATCCTCAGGCCTATCTGAACATAGTGAGTCTTCAGAATTTGACTGGTAGTCTGGGGAGAAGATCTTTCTTATGAGACTTCCTTTCACAGTTGAAAATAACGTGAGAGCAACTGTTCTTATACTATTTGGTCTCTTTCTCTTTGGGTTCTGCTCCCAAATGCAAAGCCTGCAAAAGTAGGAGAAAAACACTTGGTGCAACCAGTTGAGAACTTCAACCAGCTATTGATTCAAGTTTGGTTATAAAAGTCAATGTTTGGGGTGGTTTTTATTTCATCTGAATGGATAGTCACCCATTTGTACTAAAATGTGATGAGTAGAAGTTTATACACTCAGGGTGAGATCGTATACCTGCCTCTTGCAAATAAAACCAGGCTGGTCTCCTCAAAAGCTGTCCACCACCAACATACATAAGCCCTTCCTTATCCTGTGTTGTGTTTTGATTCTGAAGGCTTAAATTAATCTAACTTGACTCTCCAAGCAAATATCCAGGGTTTGGCTCATTTCCAAACCCTGTGAGCAGAAACTGCAGAATTCACTTCATGTAACCATTGTGAAAATAACCCTGCAAGTTATGTCTAGCCCCCAGTATTTACTGTTTCCAGGGATACCTGAATCTGCTTCAATGCAGCTACCATGTTTCTAATTTTCACCTTTCATCTTCTCAGGAGAATTGCATGCATAAGGTATCTCCTGTAAACCTCAAACACAACCCAATGGCAAAATGCCAGTCATGTTCAGTTTCTTTTAAAATATACACAGTTGTTAAGTATGTGTTGTATACTTAAATGACATAAAGTTGGTCCATTTTCTTAGAGGACCAGGTGAAATGTGCATGGAGCTCTGTAATATGTTTCATTCCAAAAGTTAGAGATGGAGCATGCTTCATGTTATTTTATGAAATATATTGGAACTATATAGCCCCATCCGGCACAGACTGATGATGCAAGTGCTTAATTCTAAATTCAAGAAAAGTCCTGCTGAACACAGTGGGGCTACTTGCCAGAGCTGAACAAATTACTGATTTTTGGTTTGGTGGCCAAACCAAAAAAAAATGTGAAAAAACCCAAACTGATCCCGCCCCCTTCCCCCCCACCCCCCACCCCCCACCGCAAATGAAAAACTGAAAAATGTCATTCAGGTTAAACGATACATTTTGAACATCACTTCGAAGCAACTTGGCTAGTTTTGAAACAACATTTAGAAATGAAACTGTTCATTTCTAAACAGTGTTAACAGCTGTTCATTTTGAAAATGTTGAACCATTTTGACTTTAAAAAAATCTTTTTTTTTTTTTTAATTCAGCGGAAACCAATAATTGAATATGACCTGAATTCACAAGCAGTTTGTCAGCCCAAAACTGCAGTTTTGGGGCAAATTTGCTATTCGACTAAAAACTTTTGTCCTGCTTCCCTGCTCACATACTTTAAGAGCATGTAGAGTCCCTACAGGTTGGGGTCTCTCTGAGTTTATTTTCCCATATAGGTTACATAGCAGGACGATTCCCTCTCATTACTGTTGCCTCCAGGACATTTAAAAAATGAGGAAATGGCTCACTACTCTAAAGATATTTTGCCACTTCACTCCAAATAAATTATTCTGGTGTGAGGAAAAATAAATCAATCAATCACAGAACTATATCCCTCTACCACTGGGAACAATATGCCAAGATGATTTGTCAGAACTCATACAGCCTCAGAACCTTTCCACCTCTTTTCTTTAGACAATTAACCCCCCCCACACTTTACTTTTTGCTTATTTTTTTTAAGTTCAGTCAGATAATATACCCACCTGACCTGAGGAATTTTATGTTTATCCTATAGTGAAAATGGCATGCTTTATAGGGTTGAGGTAATATACCTTGCAGGTTTGAGAATGTACATACATAGGGTAATGAAAGTTTAACTAGACTTAGAATTTTTAAATATGTTTGGTGCTAAGTCCTGCTCGAAGCCTTTTTCAGTTGGCACAGCTCTCAATTAATTTGCATTTCATTGAGAAATAATGGACCAGAGCTATATTAGTTACAGCTGTAGGCATCGCAATAGGGAATGTGAGTTATGTTAAATCCTGTTTCTGAGCTTTGCTTTCCTATATCAGTGAAGACCAGTGTGGACTCTATTGTGACAGCTGATGCTTTTGGCACAATAATCTTTGTTGTTGTTGTTGTTGTTGTTAAACACTAGAGTTAGCAATCTTTCTTTGTATGGGTCAAGTTTTATGGTAGTGTATGCAGGAGGAGTGAGAAGAAAATAGCTTATGGGCAGAATTTATTTTTTGGAACCTGTTCAGAAATATGGAAAATTTTGAATAGCAGAGAAAAAGAAATGGATTTTTTAGCAGAGTGTGATTCTCCTTTCTGAGATGGGGTCAGGAGGCATGTGGGAATCTGGGTTTCTCTAGAGTGTAATGAAAAGAGGATTGACAACTCAAATAGGGCTTTTTTTTTTTTTTACTGTTGAATAACACATTAATGAAAAACCTACCAGCAAAAACAAAACAAAGGTTCACGATGCTGCTGAAGATTTTTATAACAGTCAGAAAAAATATATTGATCAAGCTACAAAATGAAAGTCCTGTGGTTGCAGTTAAAATGTTAATATTTATCATTTGAAAATAATTAGTATTGCAGGGCACTACAGTTTAAAATTTATTTTTTATTTGAAATGAAATGTCAGTATTTTACTGGCAACTGCTGTTATGAATGTTGCAAAACTCTCCCTCAACCCCCTCTTCTGGGATAGTCAGAAATTTTTGGACTGCTTTTTTGGACTGAAATTTTTCCTTCTTGATATCTAGCAAAATTATTTTTAAAGACTATTTGTACAAAGTTTCTTCAACCATTTGTGAGCTATGGGAAAATCGAGGGAAAACAGAAAAGAAATCCCTCCCCCCAATCCATAATCCTACCATGTTCCCCGCCGTTATAACCATAATATAGCTGTACTTTTAAAAATAGAGCTACAGCAAAATGCTGAAATTTGAACTATGGCAAGGATATCGTCCTCACTGAGGCTTAGTGTCTTTGCTATGGGGCAAGGAGTGGGAAACAGGATGGGGAAGAGTTGAAAAATGTAATAAGCTACTGAAGAATCACTTCTGCACATGCTCAGTGGGCATTTACTGGAAGCCTAATTTTCTAATGATTCTCTGTCCTAATGAATCTCTGTCCATCTTGTGACCTGTGTCTAATCTCTGTCCGTCTTTTGGTGTGGGTCATCTTGGTTTGACCAGTGGGCTCAGGCAAGGAGAAGGGACTGCTGAAAAAGCATTTTAAATGAGGAATGTTTTAAGTAGTCTCCATCTACACGCCAACTGTAACTAAATCAGCCAAGGACTCAGCTGTGACATTTTTATCACCTGATCCAGTTGCATGCTGGTTAAAAGAGTAGACAGAACCTCACTGTGTCCCCCTACTTCAGCTAAAACCATAGACTGCTGTGACAACAAAGTGAAAAATAATTTATTGCATCAATACTACAAGGGAATTTATATAGACCACAGAGTAAAATTTTCAAAAGTGTCTAAGTGATTTAGAAACGTGTCCCATTTTCAAAAAGTGACTTAGGCACTTAGGAGCCTAATCCCCACTGTCTTTCAATGAGATGTGGCCTTCCAAGTTCAAGGCAGATGTATTTTCAAAGGTACAGATAGCACTTTGTGGGATTTCCTAAGCAGGTTAGGTGCCTAACAGAGCTCAGTTTGGAGGTCAAACCGAGGGGGGGGGGGGAGGGAGGGAGGAATGAAAAAATTGGTTTAGTCTGAATGGAAACTGCATTTTTCTTTTTTTGCCAAAACTAACCACCCCCATAATTTCATTTTGGGTTAGGTTTTTTTCATTGTTTTGTCTCAGGCCATTTTTTGGTGGATTTCACTTTTTTAATTAACTATTTCAAATTTCAAACCAAAAAGCCATTTAAAACTAAAAAATCAAAAAGTTTCATTGCAAAACAGTCTAAACAAAATGTTTCAAAACCAAGTCCAAATCCAAACGTTTTGTTTCAAAATGGCCGAAACAAACTGTTTCAACTTCGTTGAATTTTTAGTTCCAGTTTTCTTTGGCTAAAACTATTTGCCAGTTTTTGACTTGAACTCATGAATAGTTTCGGTGACTTGAAAAATGTATTTTTCAGCAAATTACTGTTAGATGGAATTTAGACTCCTAAGGGCTTAAATCCCTTTTCAAAATGAGATTTAGGTTATTAAATCAGTTAGACTTACAATGTTGAGCACAGAAATGCCTAAATCCTTTTAAAAATCTGGATCTTTGTCATTAAGGTGCTTTTCAAAATTTTATCCATATTTAATTATGAGTGGGACAAAATCCAGGACAAATCCACAAAGTTAGTTGAAAGGTCTCCATGTTTTAGAGGAGAAGAGGTTGCTTTTAAGCCTTTTGGCTACCATTCTGTATCATTTATCAATTAGACACACTTTACTGAGCCACAGGACAAATGTAAATAGGAGAGCATCTTTCTAGTTAGACACGGCGGCTGTTTGTTAGCAAACTGTCTGTTAACTTTTCTACAGCAATAGCTGCATGGTTGGATAGCTCTGCTGAGTTCAGAATTGCCAATACCAAAGGCAATGGTGTATGAAAAATCCCCAAAGTCCTCGGACAGAATGTGAAGCATGAATGCAAAAATCACTAACTACTCTATAGTTAATTTTTTTTTTTTTTAAAAAGGTGCATTTATTAGCCTGCACATTCTTGGCAAGACCAGCACTTGCCTGACAGAGAAAGGTCAGAGTTATGCAGCCTTACAAGAGCACAGATTGCACAGTAAAGGATAAAATGGGACATCTGTGCTAGGGCCGAGAAGCTGCTGGTTCAGTTATGGAAGGCATCCAAAGAGTGTCTGACTATGAGTGTACCAGTGTGACAGGCAGATTGGTTTCCAAGTTAATTTTTTCTGTATTGTGACATCTATATTGATAACCAGATTCCAAAGTTTTATACCTTGTCAAGGCATCGTTGGCCCCATCCTGTAAAAGGCAAAAAGCTCTTTGACTTGAATGGTACAACATTCAGCATCAAGGCCCCTTTTACTTGGATGCATATTGTATCTCTCCATGTTAGCTTCTCATATGACCTCCATTAATATAGCATCTGAGTGCCTCACCATCTTTTAAGGTGGTTGTCACAGTTCTAAACACCTGCACCTGTACTCCCCCTCATGGTCCAGCAAGGGCACCCAATCTCAGGCTTCTAACTCTCCAGCCATCACCTCCCTTGGGAAGAGACCTGTGGCTCGCCCTCCTGGCTGATGTATTTCCAGGCTGCAGTTTCCTGCCTACGCTGTGAATTCACCAGCTAAGTCAGACTGCCTCAGCAGGCCTGCTTTGCCTTCCCTCCTCAGAGGCAATGAACAGTATAATTTCCACAGTTAAGTTACCACGCAGCTCTTTCTAAGCAAGCACATTTATTGTTAAGGTGAAAGCATTACAGAGAAAACATTTTAAAACAATAAAATAACATGTATGTATGCTACTAAGCTTATCAGAAATGACTCTCCCATCTCCACAAAGACCCAGGTTGGTGTCAGTCCTTCCAACCCTCCCCTAAGGACTGGGACCCTCCCCTTGGACTGAAGGTTCTGTCCATTTACTGGATCAGAACAAAGGCCCTGCGTTAGTTTAAACTCAGGCTATTTATTCAAAAATCCTTCCTTTGTCTATTGGTCTCTAGAGAATCCAGTTTGAACCAGAATGTGGGAGCTTCTCCGGGGGGGGGTACCTTTTGGGAGGTGTTACCTGAGTGAATTTGCCTAATCACCACAGCCATCACTGTTCTTAGTTCCTGGAGGGCTGAGGTCACTCTCCCCCATTGGATTACATACAATCCCTGTCCCACAATGATACGTACATTTAATACTGTAAGATCTCCCAAAGATATTGTGGCAAATTGCCATCTCTGTCACAGCAGTTATCTTTACAAGACTCCTGAGGTAGGACAATGCTATTATCCCCATTTTACAGATGTGGAACTGAGGCCCACAGAGACTAATTACCACATTTTCCAAGGTATTTAGGTTCCTAAGGATGCAGATAGTCACCTAGTGGAATTTTCAAAAGTACTTAGGCGCCTAACTTCCACGGGAAATCATCTTTGAAAATCTGGACCTGAATGACTTGCCCAAGATCACAAATGAAGTCTGTGGCAGAACAGGGAATTGAACACAGGTCTCCTGAGTTCCAAGCTATTCCCTAACCACTGGATCATCCTTCCTCTCTCACAAGCTATCATCATACATATTCCGATTTCTGTAATTCATGTAATCCCACAGAGCGTCTTTTAGTCTTTCCTCCCCAAACATCAGAGATAACAGATACATGTGTCCCATTAACAACACCTTTAACATTAATGCACTCCAGCCAGTTTGCAATTTTCAGATTTGTCTAGAAAATATTGACAACAATACTGACAGTATATTTACAGTCTTACTTTTTGCATGTCACTTGCAAACTATACATTACTAACAGCAGTAGGAATGTTATGCTTATGTATAATCCATCGCTTAGGATCATAACTGTCCATAATTTTCCTGAACCAAGGGCCCATATTCACAGTTGTATATTTTACTGTACCTTTAAAAAACAAGGTGTGTGGGGCAATTTTAAATTTGTATTAAAATGCAAAAATATTCATATTGGCCCCAATGGTAAAACATATGCCCAATTTAAGCATGTGATTAGTACAATTTATGTCAATAGAACTCCTCAATTGCTTAAAGTTATTTATGTGTCTGGCTGAATCTGAGTAATTTTGAACAGTTAGAATTTCCTTAGTTGGAATTTAATCCCCAATGCAGAAACTCCACACAAGGCCCCCATGCACCACTCAAGGCCTGTACTATGTGCTTAAATGGAATCCTTTGCATTGGGAGTGGTGATCTGAAGCACTCCCTCCCCACTAGGCCTGAGATGCTGGAATGGAAGCTGATCATGCACAAGGCAATGAGATGTCCACTTCCATTTGTCCATGGAATTGGGCTACTATTTAAAATGAGGATCCCTGTCCTCCACAGGATAATGCTTGCTGTGACTTTTGGGATGGTGTTGGGAAATCTTCAGGGGCTACTTACACCTGGCCTGGCCTCTTCCCCTCTCACCTTTACTTGTTTGTTTCTCCACAAGTGGGAAGTTGACCTTGATGACTGAGCTGACCTTCCAGTGACTCAAGGGGAGCAGTGGCAAGCCCCTGTACACAGGCTCACATGGCCCTTCTTTGTGCCTAGCAGTGGGATCTTTGCTAACTTTTATGTGGAATTCTTCTGAGAAAGGACTGCAGAGTCAAACCCTTCATGTCCTACCCACATTAGCATGCATATACATATATATATATATATATCTTTCATTACTTTCTCCTAATCATGAGTGCAATTTATATCTATAATCTGGGGAGATTATTACAATTGTATTGCAATCTTTTATCTGAGTTATGCAGTCTTATCTTTTGATGATCTATGTAGTATTAGCTACCTCTCCTCTAATTACATCTGCCTGATTCTTCATCAAAATTGTTAAGGCTGTATTAATCAACTGAATTCAAAATGGAGAGCACCTAAAGTATTTCATACACACTCTCAGCTTGGATTTAAATTGTGCTTTCAGAAATGAAAGGCAATTTCCCAAAGATTTTTTTAACTTAACATCAGAGCCTCACAAGTATATTTTATTTTGATAGACCTCAAAAAGAAGAACACTTTTTATTGCCAGTACTTTCTGCTTTCAGATGCGGTCTGTTTACACCACTAGGGCAGAAAAGAATCAGTACTCTATCAAACAGCATTTAAAGGAGCTTTCAATAGCCACCTGGGAACAATAAATAAGCTACAGGCTTGCTACAAAAAAGTATATTTTATATCTCCATAAAGAGAAAATCTTTCCTACTCATAGTTTTGAGTGTTGGAATACTTAAAGCTGACTTTTGTCAAGTTAGGCGCTCTGCTAGTGAGAAGGACGTAATTGTTGTACTCTAGAAGAGACTGTGGTCTAGAACTTCATTTTATAGCATGACAATAGATCTGCAAAATGATTGCAACAAAACCTGACATGATGAGAAATTTGCCTGGCTCTGGATTTTGTTACAAACTCAGAACGCAGGCCAGGAGCATCCAAATGTCTCCTAAGGTTCACAAAATTTTAGAGTTAAATTGTACCCAGATTGAAGTGAGGGAAAACCTGGGCTGATTTATGTTGTTTTATATCAACTATTCTGTGAAATTTGTGGCTTCATCTGGTTTTGTTATGAAACCAGATGGAAATTTGATTGAATTGGACTTTGAGATTCATTTTGGCTTCAAAGTTTAAATACAAATTGGAGGCTGCATACTGTAACAACTAAAGGGCTGTAAATGCATGGAATAAAGGAATTGCCATACTGTTATCAAACACCTAATTCAGCATCCCGTCTCTGGGAGTGACTAGTCGCAGCTGCTTCAAAGGAAGAACCCCTGTAACAGGCAACGATGGTATAAACTGCATCATGGAAAGTTTCCTTGTAATCCCAAACACCTACAGGTTGTCTTCTGCCCCACATCTTGGATACTACTTTAAACTTTTCTATAAACACAGGGCATAGGGACAGATTGCAGGATATTTGGCTTAAAACACATACACAGTTTCAAATTTTGCTTCCATTTAAAACAGAATCAGTCTGAACAGAATTTGCCCCCACTATCTTTATCGCTTAAACTGCAGGAAAATCTGTAGCAACCTTCTATATAACTTCTTCTAGCATATCTTGTGTACGGTGACAGTACTAGAAGTTAACATGATCCACACATTGGTGCAAGTCAGACATTCCAACCAGTAGAGGGCAGTGGTGACACACAGGGCCAGATTCGGAGTGGTACAAGGGGCCTTAGTATAAATGCAAATCTTTTCAACACATATTTAAGGACCCATCTTTTTTTTGTGGAATGATACTTACTCAGGTGAGTAGTTCCATTGGTTTGAAGGGTTTGCCAAATTAATATGACTATTACCAACCCTGCGTTGCACATAATTGAAGAAAACATTTCCATTTAAAAGTAAAACCACTATTTTCCCCCTCAGGTTTAAGTCCTACCTCTGTTGCACTAGGGGGGAATTGTGTATAAAAATACAAATGAGTGCTAACATTCTGAGTAATAATAATAATAATAATAAAGCAATTGGAAACCTTGACTATATTATTATCAAATTTAGTAGAAAGTGCCAAAGTATAAGGAGAAAAAAAATCTTTGTTTAAATGATTTACAGCACCTTGATAACAATGAATAATGGAAGTTGGAGTTAAATGCGTAAATATCAGGAGGTTAGGTAAATATCTTGTGTTCCTCCTTGAGAATTAGGCCGCAAATATTAAACTTGACAGGTGTGGTAGTTATATCCTGACTTATCAGAAACGATGAATTCATGATTCCTTACATTCAAATGATCTACATTAGCGAAGCAATAATTCTTCTGGTTTTTTTTAGCACATTTGTGCCGTTGGATCTACAAACAGGAGCAACAGAATAGCAAAATCACCCTAAATTAATCAGGCTGGTGGCAGTTTCTGTCTCTTATGCAAAATAGTCTAGCATCTCTTTTCAAAATAACAGAAATTAAAAAGCACGAAACTCTTCTGATTTCCCGTGTTTAGGTGTGTGTTCACTTGTAAAATATTTTACTGAAGGAGAAGAAAGAGCACCCATCCCATGCTTTCAGCCCCCTGGGAAATCTTTTAAAATGACACTAGTAAATATTTATATTACAGTAGCACCTAAAGACTTCAACCAATGTTGAGGCCCCATTGTGTGAGGTGCTGTACAATCACAGAGCAAGACACAGTTCCTGCCACTAACTGCTTGCAGCTTAGATTGACAAAGGGTAGGCATTCAGGACCAAATATAGCATATTATTTTTCCTACATTTATCAAGATACCAAGTAAATATATATTCAGACACTTTTAAAAAAGTTATTTTTGACCCAATAAAATATATTATGGGGCAGATGCCATCCCTGTTTCCAGTTCAAGGACTTGGGCTGGGTGCTGAGACTTCTTCCTTCTAGTCCCCAGTGGTCACATATCAACTATATCTGCCTTAAGCCTTGGAGGAGGTTCTGATGTCCTCTTGTCTCTGCTCTGTAGCCCCCCCCCCCAAGAACTGCTATATATGGTTATGTCTCATTGGAGGGGCAGTCTGCAAAGCACTGGAGATGCCAGTTGCCTGCATTGATTCCTGCTGTTGGGTTATTCCCACATGCAGTGGAAATGCACAGGTTCCACTGCGCCAAGAATTCCCCACTGCCATAGGATTTGCCCCTAAGTATTTAAAAATTCCTAAACAAATGCTAAAAAAAAGGGGAGGATTATTATTATGTTCCATTTATACTGTGGTAGCAACCAAAGACCTAATGGGATCAGAACCTCATTGTGGTAGGGGCTGAACAATCAGTTTCTCTGCCCCAAAGAATTTACAATCTATGACCTCAATCCAATCTACGACCCTTGGTACAAATCCCTGTACCTGCAAAGACTTTCATCAGAGGAGTTCCACATGGACCCTGAGATCTGCCTACCCTGATCCTATGGCAGGAAATTAATCACTGATCCAAACTGACCCTGCTCAATTTAGACTTTGCCAGTGTTTCTGCCCTGCTCCAATCCTGTGCACAAATGGGTTTGTAATGAAATTCCGACACTGCCTAAACCATAGTGTAATAAATCGCACCAACCTAATGCTATATTGGAAGGAAGCTCAGGGAATATACAACCCTGAGATTAAGGAAATTGTTCCTAAAATATTAGAGATGTACTGACGTTTTCAGAAATAATTCAAACAGCCATCTGTGCTGTTTAATGCTCCACGTGGCCCACAGATATATTAGACTAGGTTCAGCTTCTGTGCGCTTCAGTGACTTTAGATTAGGGTAAATTCTTATTGAAAGGATAGCAGATATCTGGCTTGGGGGAAAAATTCTTCCAATTGTAATGGTGATGTTATAGTAATTTGTGGGTGTTATGCTCTCTTTTCACTGTGTTGCCTCAAGTAGCTCAAACACTGGTGAAAACACAGCAAGTCTCAGCTGTGCAAAATGCTACAGGCTTCTTAAATGAAAAGGGGGGTGGTGATTTCTAAAATGTTAGCTGAATTCTATAAGCACCTTTTCATTAAAGCAGGATGCACGTACGATGGGCCAGATCCTGCTTTCATTCACACTGGTGTAAGGGCTTCCCTTACTTAAATATGTGTGTAACTTTGCATGTGTTAATAGTCCCATTGATGAGCAAAATTATGCACGTGCTTAAATTCTTATAGGATTGGGACTTTAAGCCCTAATCCTGCAAAAATTTACTTCTGTGCTCGTTGTGCACTATGAGCATCCCAGTGAAATCATAGCACTACTTTATAGTTATTTTAGATGGTGAGTTCTTTGTGGCAGGGATAGTTTCTTATAGTGTGTTTCTCCAGTCCCTAGCACAAAGGAGTCCTGGTCTCAGTTGAGGCCTTCAGTTATTACTGTAATACAAATAAATAGATAATAATAGACATACACACACAGAGGAAAAGCAAACATCTTAAACCTATACTAAAATAACCCAAAATGTTTTAAGATATCAATCCAAGATGGAAATCTTGGGAGACCAGCTAACCTTGTGAGATATTTGCCATTTTAGGCTGAGATCGCTTTTAAAAGCCAGCAAGGCATCCTGTAATCCAAACGAGAGACTCAGCCCTGGCTGAAACAAACCCTGTACCCTGGCCTAGCTGAATGCCATGCTGAAGGCCACCTTTCTGGAACGTGTTTAACCCACGCTCGTATGCATATGCACACACACACTCACTGCACAGATGTTTCATGTGTTCTGCATTTCAGATCGTTATGTAATTCAAGGGGCACAAGCTAGCACAGTAGAATGTTGTTGTGCTAGTGGGTAGAATCCTAGATGTAGGGAGGGGTCTGAGTGTGTTCATTAATATATTTTTCTTTTTCAGTTAATGTGTTTTGGCTGGGCACCAAGCCCACTTCAAGTTTTGCCCCAGATTGTGAATCAGTTTTGCAGAACTAAATCAGTAGCATTTTACCAAGACACTAGGTAAATACAGCTCAACCTTCTTTGCAGTGGCCATTTGATTGCCAATTTGTCTGGCTCCCAGATGCAAACACATAAGGCAGCAGAAACGGTACCTCTTTAAAAGTCACATTCCACTAACATATACTCTCTAAACTGAGAATTTTCTCTATTTTTAATTCAAGGTTCTGATAGTAAGCCAACCGACAAATATTTATTTGATGAAGGTTTCCATTCATTAGTAAAATGAGAAAAAATGAACCTATAATAGCTCAGAACTGCCCCATTAAACAGCATTAGTTATCCATTTCAGAGCTAATAATGTAAAACATCATTTTCAGACCACCAGATGTTGCTGAATAAACTGATGCTAAATCTGTGGCAATAAAGCAATAAACAGGTCAGAGGTCAATTAGCTCCACCAGAAAGAAGCAGCACACTGGGGAAGAAGAATCAACACACTGATTGATGCTTGCAAGGTGACTGACTGATATTTTATTCATAGTTATCCACACACAGCAAAGAAAGACTAAGATTGCTCAGAATTTATGGTTGCTTTTGTTCAATAAAATAATATTGGATTAAAATTCCCATTGTCTTCAATGAGCTCAGGATTTCACCTTAGGTTTGGATCCTGCAAAAACTTCTGAACATACTATTCACTTTACACACTTTCAAACTGAAGCAAGTGGGACTACTCGCAGGACCTCATAAAGGGAAGTTTTAATCACCTGCTTAAATCCATCCTTATTCAGAAAAGCGTATAAGCACATGGTTCACTTTAAGCATGTGCTTAAGTTCTGCTGCTTTAGATTAGCCTATCACGGTGGCCAATATTGTTTGTTTCCTTGTACTCTTCCATCTGTCTGTCTCTCTCCATCTGTTGGCTCTTGTTTTAGATCGTAAGCTGTTTGGAGCAGGGACTCTCTTTATCGGGGACTACTGAGCACCATTTAAAGTGTGGAGAGGCATAGATTTGACACCTCCACCTTATCCTCCTCTTCCCTTTGAAATACAAGCTATAATCAGAAGTCAGCCATGAGATCACAGAACTGCTAACAGGTATACATTAGGTGATAAGGATCAAGTGTGCTTGTGCCTTTTGGGTGACTGATCCTCTTTGATATATTCAGAGTTTTCTTTTTAGGAAATAATAGATCATTATTTTTCTGCCTGAATAGCTGTTTCCTTCTTTTTTGTATACAATACAATGGGTATCACTTAAATATAAAAGCTTCTTGTCAAATCCTAGCATGATGTTCTATTCCCAAATCTGCATTTTGAGGACATTTTCTGTAGTTTACCATATAAATTACACTATATATGTGGCAGATTTTCTGAATCAGGCAGCACTGAACAGGATTTAGAGGGAGACAAAATCTTACTGTATGCAACTGAATAACGTTTTGAGTTTTCTAAGTAGAGCTATGCATTTGTTTTCACAGCTCTAAAAAGCCTAAGTAACACATTTCTCTCCACAGAATAAACCTCTGCTTCAGAGAAGCCCACTGGGTACAATTAGTAGAGATGGTAGAAATACAGTGAAAGGTGAAACTGCTTGAAATCTGAAGGGTTTTAATTTTGAATTAATGCCACAATCCTGCAAACTCTGATACATGGAAACAAATTAAATACATGGAAGCAAATTAAGCTAAACCAAAAAATGTCCACCGTTATTGCTAATAAGAGTGTCCATATAGGGAGTTATACTGATATAACTCTAGCAGTATAATTATACCCAGATAGTAATGCCAGCAAATTTCCTCTGTAGACAATCACTATGTTATGACAACCTCCATTGGCTGCCCTATGAGCCACAGCACTACCTAGACTCTCCGCAGTATTGACTGCTGCAGTCAGGACCTTACTGCCCCCAGCTCCATCCTGGCACATCCCTGTACTAGGGCTTTCATGTGGGTCCTTCTAAATCAGCCTTACAGCTGTCTTCTGCAGTGCCCTTGTAACTCACACACCTCCTGGGTGTGATGCTCTGTCCCTTCTCGGGGCACCAAGACCACTTAGAGATTAATGAGTCCGTTCTACAGCCTTAGCTAAGGTCCATGTGGCTTTTAGCTCATGCAATAGAGACTCATGCATTTAGCTCCAGAGGTCCCAGGTTTGATCCTGCCTGGCGATGACCGGGCTCTGTCGGTGTTACACCTACTCCAGGGTAATCCTCCCTCGGCCTGCTACAGAGCTTTTTAAGGCCACTTTATGCCACTCTGGCCCTTTTACTGGTCATAAATGGGCCAGAATGGAGTGGCATATCTTTCCCACTGTCTCTAATCTGCTCCAGGGAACTCAACTGCCAAACCATATTTGATTATTAATTATTTAGTTGGGGATAGACAAAAAAATCAAAAACATCCAAGAGGTGTAGTGTTGCATGTGTTAGTTGCATGGTCTGGCCTGGGTTCATGTTTTCTGAAACTGCTGCTATAACAGGAATGAGAGGAGGCCTGGGACAGGTAAAAGGCACTGACGGAAGGAGAGAGCCAGACAGCTGGTAAACAAAGAGTATCTCTAGCCTGGAGCTGCAAAGTGCTAAAAATAAAAATGCAGCCATGGTAGTGTGAGTGCCGGGAGGGGCTAGCTGTCCTGAGATCCTTGGTCTAAGACCCTAGGTACATACTTGGGCAACTAGCCCATCCTGCTGCTTGTGCGACCATGACTACACTTCTATTTTTAGCAGGCTAGCTTGACCAGAGCTAGTGCAGGTATCTCTGCTCAAGCTGGACATTACACCTTTCTGCTCCAAGGTAGACATACCCTAAGAAGTACAAGTTTTTTTGGTCTTGATCTTGCAAGGTGCTGAGTGCCCTCAATGCTCATTGATGTCAATGGAAGATGAGGGCACTAAGGACTTTGCAGTAGATGCTCAGAAGCACCTCCCAGTATATGATTCTCTGTGTGTGCATGTGCGAGAGAGAGTGCTATTTTATTTGATAAATAAAAGAAGACATGAGTTGTTCATGAACACATGTGCCTGATGAGGGGTCTGTAACAATAGAAGCCAGGCGACATAACTGAGAACACCTGCAAGGACAGGCAACCCCACAAATATTAATGTATACATTTTAATTTCAGCTAATCCGGGTCTAGTCATACTCGGCTATAGTTGTATAGTCCATGAATTTCACATAACAGGATCGATCGATCAATCTTGGTAGTAACTAGATGTCAGAGAGATGTCAGAGAGTGCAGTGTGTTGATCTCTCATTGGAACGCAGAAAATCATAGGATGGAAAGAGGCCAAGAAACCCACATGGGAAGGGTCCCTTCTGTACCTGTGGTGATACGACTGATGTCTGGTGTCTGATATAATTTCTGATTCAAGGGTTCCATACTCAGGGATGCAAGCTGAATTTAATTAAAAGTCTGTGGAGCAAAACATGTCTTAAATGCTACACTTGGTGTCTATCCCTTTCTCCTTTAGTAGCTTCCTAACTCTTAGGAGAAAACTATTTTCAAAATGATGGTTGTGGATTTCTCCTCTTTTTCTGTTATGTCATATCAGACTTTCTGCTGCTTTACAAAAAAAAACATGTAAATGTGCTATGCTGGGGCTAGTTTCATATTACCCTCTCTTTCTTCTTTCTTCCTTTTACCAAAAAAAAAAAAAACCACTGAAAAAAGTTTTTTATGTATCCTCTATCATCTCTCTATCACTAATGTACAAACATGCAGAAACACACAAACATAAATGCACACACATACACACAAAAGTCCTTCCACAAAAGAGATAAGGATGCATGAGACTCACTGAAATAAGGAATAGATTTTTTTTCCATATTACACCCTTGTATCTTAGTCCTGATATTAATATCTCAGTATTTCTTCTTCAGAAAGGGGACTCCTTATTTCTGACTTGCATTTGTAGCTAAACAGGAGGAAGTTAAATTAAAACACGGACATGACTCTTTTTGGTAGCCTGTACTGATGTTTGGAAAACAGAAAATAAATTATCATAATCCCAGCCATGATTCCCATATACTGTGTGCCCGTGCATACTCTTTCACACACAATACATTTAACAATTTTGGCTGTTGTGTTTGAGGGCCTAAGAATTTGTAAATATGAACACTCATTTTATGGCTTTGTCTCCTGTCATCTTCCTCTGTTTGCCAGAAGCTGGGAATGGCTGACAGGGGATGGATCACTTGATGATTACCTGTTCTGTTCATTCACTCTGGGGCACCTGGAATTGGCCACTGTTGGAAGACAGGATACTGGGCTAGATGGACCTTTGGTCTGACCCAGTATGGCTGTTCTTATGTTCTTATATTCTGTTTAGTCAGGAGTAAGCATTTTAGAAAATGCAGCCTTCAACTGCGGTGAATAGTTTTATAATCTGTCTTTGCGGTGCAGTGTTTTGAATAGGGAGGGCATTTATGGAGCGTCAGGAGTTCTAGATTGTGTCTCTTGGCATGTGCCCTGAGAGCTCTCTCCAAGCCAACTTCTAAGTCCCCTGGCAGCTCACTCATCCAGTCCTGTCAAATCATGTATGTCAGAACTGCAGTTCTAAAAGAATGACTAGTGAGAGCTGCCTCTCAGCCATGACGTCCCTTGCAGTCTCCTTGAACTTTGATTATGGCTTGGGCTATGCAGAGAATCCAAGCTGCTCCTCTGTCCCTCATGCTGTTAATGACTTGATAACAAAAGCAGGGAAGAAAAACAGGGTGAAAAATTGCACTTATTCTTCTCTGTCATTTTTTTCTTTTTTTTTCTTAGTTGCTTCAACTTTCTGGAGTGGAAGTTCAAATAAAGGGTAATTAGTTTTTGCACCAGGCATTCATCTAGCTGGAGAGTCATTTACAATGAAAATATTTTAAGAGCTAGGTGAAATGTTGCTAATGATTTGCTTTGTCAGGTCATTAGGTAGCTGCAGCTTCACTGAAGGTACCAAGAGCTCATTCCTAGCGTGACCACTGAAGAAGCGTTGCCTTTATTTCTAACCATCTCTCACTTGCTTTTTATAACATCAGTTTAAGGTCAGAATCTCAGATCGTGTGGGAGTGTGGTGGGTGGAGCCGGTGCTAGGCATAAGCAGACTAAACAATTACTTAGAGCCACAAGCAGTTCAAGGGGGCCCCATTTGCTTTTTATTATGTGTTGGTGGGGGGAGGCAAAAATATTCCTTAGGCCCCCAATGGGCTAGCACCGCTTCTAGGAGTAGGGGTGCAAGGAAGTGAATTAATACTGTCAGTTTCTGGGTGTTGCACATCACACCACAAGCCCAAATGAAACTGTCCAGGTACTAAATATCTTCCTTGGGCTTCTAATAAATTCTCCTAATAAGTGTTTCTTTAATACACTGTTTATACCAATTTTACTCCCTGCAGGATACAATTCCTTGTTGTACTGCAACACAGTAAACATTTATGATGAGCAAGACAGAGGAATCTGAGAGAGGATTGTTTTCAAGTGACATTTGCTCTTTTAAGAGGTCCGAGGCCTGGGCCTTCCCTAAAGCACCAAGATCTTTGTTTTCTTATAAAACTGAAACTAAGGGCTTGTCTGCATGGCAGGTTACTGCGTGGCAAGCCAGGGTGTCAATCTACAGCGCACCAGTTTGCTGCGCAGTAACATTCCGTGTGGACACTGCAACAGCGTAGTGGAAGTCCCGGAGTGTGGATTGGTGTACAGTATTACTAGACTTTGCTGCAACAGTGACCACACAGGACATTACCAAGTGGCAAGTTGGTGCACTAGATCAGTGGTTCCCAAACTTGTTCTGCCACTTGTGCAGGGAAAGCCCCTGGCAGGCCGGGCCGATTTGTTTACCTGCCTTGTCCGTAGGTTTGGCCAATCGCGGCTCCCAGTGGCTGCGGTTCGCTGCTCCAGGCCAACTGGAGCTGCTGGAAGCAGCACGGGCCGAGGGACGTACTGGCCACCGCTTCCAGCAGCTCCTGTTGGCCTGGAGCAGCGAACCATGGCCACTGGGAGCCGCGATCGGCCAAACCTGCGGACGCAGCAGGTAAACAAACCGGCCCGGCCCGCCAGGGGCTTTCCCTGAAGAAGCGGCGGAACAAGTTTGGAAACCACTGAGATAGATTCATACCTTAGCTTGCCGTGCAGTAACTAGCTTTGTAGACAAGTTATCAGTCATAAGGAGGACTATTCACGACATTTGGAAGAGGAACTACTTGATTGTATCTGGAGTTATTTATGCCCTTCATCCCCATCCCAGTTCTGTGCTGAGCCCAAACTCCACTCACTGCAGGATCAGGGAGAACTTGCCTGTCTGTCTGTGTAATCTATTTAATCTAGCCTTCCTAAATCTCTGAAATCACCATACACTGGTGGCCAGTGAAGACTGGAAGGAACCCACTTTGTACTCAGACAGCTCTAACTCTCTCTGTTCTTTATAGGTTTTTATATCTCTCACATCATTGTAGTCGCTGAGCCCCTTCAAGCAGTGCATGAATCTGCATGACTACGCATCTGTCACTTATCATTTGTTCGCTCATCCTCTCCTCAGGGGGAAAAGCGTGTATAGCTGAGTGTCAGAAGAGTGGAGTTGTTGACCACGTAGCCTTAGACAATCCTTTAGAAATCCTAGGCCCAGGTCTTGGAGCACTTTGAAGATAAGGACTGAGACCCTGACAGAAGAGTACCCAGAAGTCACCTACTACAGAACAGGCCCAACAAAGAAAATAACAGAAAGCCACTAGCTGTCACCTTCAGCCCCCAACTAAAACCTCTCCAGCACATCATCAGAGTTTTACAACCTATCCTGAAAAATGATCCCTCACTCCCACAGAACTTGGGAGACAGACCAGTCCTTGCTTACAGACAGCCCCCCAACCTGAAGCAAATACTCTCCAGCCACCACACAACAAAAACACTAACCCAGGAACCTATCCTTGCAACAAAGTCTGATGCCAACTCTGTCCACATATTTATTCAAGTAACACCATTATAGGACCTAATCACATTAGCCACACCATCAGGGGCTCGTTCACCTGCACATCTACCAATGTGATACATGCCAATCATGTGCCAGCAATGCCCCTCTGCCATGTACATTGGCCAAACTGGACAGTCTCTACGTAAAGGAATAAATGGACACAAATCTGACATCAGGAATCATACATTCAAAAACCGGTAGGAGAACACTTGAACCTCTCTTGCCATTCAGTAAAAGGTTTAAGGTTGGCAATTTTGCAACAGAAAAGCTTAAAAAACAGACTCCAATGAGAAACTGCTGAGCTTGAATTAATATGCAAACTAGATACCATTAACTTGGGTTTGAATAGAGACTGGGAGTGGCTGGGTCATTAAACATATTGAATCTATTTCCCTAAGTTAAGTTTCCTCACATGTTCTTGTCAACTGTCTAAATGTCCTGATTATAACTACAAAAGTTTTTTTCTCCTGCTGATACTAGCTCATCTTAAATAATTAGCCTTTTACAGTTTGTATGGAAACTTCCAACTTCTCTGTATGTATATATATATCTTCTTACTCTATGTTCCATTCTGTGCATCTGATGAAGTGAGCTGTAGCCCATGAAAGCTTATGCTCTAATAAATTTGTTAGTCTCTAAGGTGCCACAAGTATTCCTGTTCTAATTAACTCTTAGTCAGTCACTGTATTGCCTGCCCCAATCACCCAAAAATCATGAGTTACCCCATTAGTCCCAATGACAATCACTTAATAATACTGAGATTTTTTCATTTCGTCTTCTTGCTTTTGAGACTTTACCGTCCACATTTTCACATTTTTCTCTGTAACCCTGAGGGCTGGAAACTTTTTTTTTTTTCAGTGATAATTGAGATTCTCATGTAACCACATGAAATTTTGATGTTTGACGGGAGCTGGGGCTTTAAGAAAAACATCAAATATTTTGCAACTCATGATAAAATTATGAGAGTTGACAGCACTCCAGAAGGAGTCCTCTGAAGCAACTGTGCACACTTTCTACTGCAGGAGGCTTAGAGCAGGGCTTCTCAAACTGGGGGCTTGGGACTCCGCAGGGGGTCATGAGGTTATTACATGGGGGGGGTCGTGAGCTGTCAGCCTCCACCCCATACCTGCTTTGCCTCCAGCATTTATAATGGTGTTAAATACATTAAAAAGTGTTTTTAATGTGTAAGGGGAGGGGGATCACACTCAGAGGCTTGCTATGTGAAAGGGGTCACCAGTACAAAAGTTTTAGAACCCCGGCCTTAGAGGAACAATAATCCAGAGGTGAAAAGCTGTTCATGTTTGGTTCTTATTTTGTGCGTACTGGTGACTCTAATTCCTTGTAACAATAGACTTTATGTTATTAAAAAGTAAAGGGAACGTTTCTTTCTCTATCTCTCCCAGCTCAGTATCCTCATGCCTATTATCATCCTGACCATCTCTTGAGACTAATTTATTTATTAAGGAAAAAGTGGCTTTTAACCCCCTTCCACTTTATACCATCTGGCTGAAATCAATGGAAGAACCAAAATGGTTATATTTATTCCATTTTATTGTATGAAGGTTGGCACTGGAGGGGAAAGATTAATTTCTGGAGGGACCTAAATTGGGAAGAACCCTGAGGTTCAGGAATACAAGTCTCGAGTTGGCTGCTGATAGAAAAAGAACAGAGCCTCAGCATGTTTTCTGACAGGTTTCAGAGTAGCAGCTGTGTTAGTTTCCACAAAAAGAACAGGAGGACTTGTGGCACCTTAGAGACGAACCAATTTATTTGAGCATGAGCTTTCGTGAGCTACAGCTCGCTTCATTGGATGCATGCAGTGGAAAATACATGGGGAGATTTTATATACGCAGAGAACATGAAACAATGGGTGTTACCATACACATTTTCGATGAAGTGTTCAATGAGTTTGAATGAAGTCACACAAATGAGGGTCATTCTTGTCAGTAACGAGAGTGATCAGGTAAGGTGAGCTATTACCAGCAGGAGAGAAGGAAAAAAACCCCCCAAAACCCGAAACCTTTTGTAGTAATAATCAAGGTGGGCCATTTGCAGCAGTTGACAAGAACGTGTGAGGAACAGTGGGGGGGGGGGAGGAATAAACATGGGGAAATAGTTTTACTTTGTGTAATGACACATCCACTCCCAGTCTTTATTCAAGCCTAATGTAATGGTGTCCAGTTTGCAAATTAATTCCAATTCAGCAGTCTCTCATTGGAGTCTGTTTCTGAAGTTTTTTTGTTGAAGAATTGCGACTTTTAGGTCTGTAATCGAGTGACCAGGGAGATTGAAGTGTTCTCCGACTGGTTTTCGAATGTTGTAATTCTTAACGTCTGATTTGTGTCCATTTATTCTTTTACGTAGAGACTGTCTGGTTTGGCCAAAGTACATGGCAGAGGGGCATTGCTGGCACATGATGGCATATATCACATTGGTAGCATGTTTTATGCAACTCTGTTTCTTGGTACTCTGCAGCGTCACTTATTGCTAATGAAGCACACCTTCACTGAATAAAGCCACTGAAGCAGGAATGATGATGCTGAGAAGGCAAGGCATGGAGGGGGAACTCTGATTTTATGAAATAAAAGATTCTCAGAAATAATGAGGGTTTTAATTGTGAAACCTTATTCTGTGGTCTGGCCAGAGGGTTATAAGATGACCCGTCATTTATATAACTGAAAAGAGTCCAGAAACAGATCTAAGTATATGAACTGCTGTGCCCTTGCATATGATGAAAAGAAAGGTGGCCCCCGTGTTCTGCGTTACAATGGAGCATTATAACCCAGATTCACATTAAAATATTTTCTTGTAACAGTTGCACATTACGTGGAGTAATCTACGTAGGTGTGTTTTTCATTCATCAATATGTCACTGTATTTATGTGCTAATTTAGGTACCTCCATAAGGAAACTGCTAGGCATATATCATAGTATTAGTACAATAAAACCAAAGCATTCTTTGCAATGTAACAAAACACTTTGAATTCTTTGTCTTTGCTTAGTCTTTCACTATTTTTTTTCTTTTTGCAAATGAACTCCCAGATCATCTTGGATATAATATAATTCAAATCCTAAACTCACTTATTTAATCTCCTGTCAAAGTTGTACCTTAATATCTATCCACAACCCTGGTCAAAATTAAAATAAAGAATGCTGTCAGGGCTGTAGTTGTCAGAGGCTGTAGAATGTAGTTATTTCCCTTGTCATTTCTTGTTACCTCTTTCTTTCACCCATGATCACTGAGTGGATAAAATATTTAAAAGAATGTGCTGTGTTCTATCAAATGCAGTTGAGATGAACAACAGAGGCTGTCAGCAGAAGAGGTCATCAGGCAATTTCGCTCTTTGCTTTCTTTTGAGGCCTTTGTAAGCCCAGTATTATGAAAACAGGCCAAGCACAGAAGTTCATCCACTGTTTAATATATAATATGTATTTTAAATAAAAGACTTTGGCATAGATCTCTGGGATTACAATGACATGCTTCTGTTGTATAACATTTTGGGTTTCAGAGAAGTCGGTAGAGTATAAAATGACCCTTCATTTGTGTGTGGTCCAATATAAGTGCTGGTTTAAAAATGAAGTCAGCTCTTTTCTAACATGTATATCTTACAACCACCTGAAGTTAATTAGAAGAGCTTTTTATCTACAATATAGCAATGTGGCAGTTCATAGGCAAACACAGCAATTAGTTGCCTAAAGTGGCCTGTAATTTGGATCTGATTTTCAGAGATGCTGAGCAACAACCTTTCCAGATGAAGTCAATATTCTGCACCTCTGAAAATTAGTCCCAAAGTGTTTAAAGTTGGGTGCTTAAAACTCGAGGCACCCAAAATTACAAGCCAACTCTGTAAATTTGGCCTTAATTACTTAGGTCAGAGCCCCAGTCCTGCAAGTTCTTGCACGCAGACTGACTGCTGCACCTGTGTAGAGATCTACTGAAGTCTGACATGGCAAGCAGAAACCCACAGCAGCAAATCTCAGAGGCCCAGATCTACAGACTCAGGCTTGCGGGGCTTGCCTATCGTGCAAAAAATTGCTATGTGTAGACATTTCGGTTTGGGTTCAGGATCCATGGGCTTCAGAGCCCAAGCCTGTACGTCCACACAGCTATTTTTAGTGCTGTAGCATGAGCCCTGCAAACCCAAATCTCTAGAGCCAGACTCTGAGACTTGCTGCCACGGGTTTCTGCTTGCCATGTAGATGTACCCTAAGTGCTTTGCTGAATCAAGATCTAAGTCAGAAACCTGACAATGAGACCGATCATGAGCTTGTGACTCAGGCAAAATTCCCACTGAGGTCAAGTCAAGTGACTGTGTTGGGTTTTACTTGAGTAAGGAGCGCTGGCTCATGGTTCTGAAACGTGCCAACAAGCTAGAGCACACATATTCAACAAGATAAAAACATCATATCTATTGCTGGATTGTAAATTGGAATAATTCAGCAGGAGTCATCACTATTTTAACACTATATTTGAACCTGAGTATTTCTGTTGTTTGCATAATGTACTAACACCCCTCAGTAGTGCCACTCTAGTCAGATGTATAATTTCCATTAGCAGTCCCTTCTGTGAGGTTTTATAACCCTGAGAATTCATGCTGGGCTGAATCATATAATTTTTTTAAAACGAATGGAAACAGCAAAATATAGCTCTCTATATACATAAAAGAAACCAGTGCATCTTTTTCTCAACTGTGTGAAGGAAACAGTTGTTGTTTGTATTGCAGTAACACCAGAAGGCCTCAACTAAGATCAGGGTCCCACTGTGGTGGGTGCCGTACATAATCATAGTGAAAGATAATCTCTGCCCTGAGGAATTTTCAAGCTAAACAAACAGTGTGGGAAAGGGAACCAGAGGCACAAAGAGGTGAACTGATTTGTCCAAGTTGCACAGCCTACACATAGATCGTGATCCAGCAAAACATTTAGACTTCAATAGGGCTAGAAATAGAACCCAGGTGGCCTGAGTCTCAGTCCAGCTACTGGCCACCTGACCACACTGCCTCTTTTGCCAAAGACTAAATGTGTGGCGGAGGGTGCTGTATCTCTCCTAAAACTCACACACAACTTTGAGTTCTTTTTTCATAGGCACTCTCTGCACAGGCAGGCAATAACTGATGATATTTGACTTCATGAGCTTCTTCTGAAGACTCACTGCATATTTTTGATAAGCCTCATACGCAGAGTCAGTTTAACCCTTGTGTTGTCCCACTCATAGCGTACAAACGATACCCCCGAATGCCCAGAATTCTGTTTTCATAATATTGAAGTTTTCCATTTATCTTGTAATTGAAGTGAATTATCATTATTTTTTCATAAGCATTATAAAAGGGCTCAGGAATGGTGCATCTGATTGTGCTATACATAAGAATATATGTCCTGCTTGCCTGAAGAACTGTCTCTGTTTGCAAGGATTAACAAGAATGTTGAAAGTATATGATTGCACATATTTACACTATGTACGTAATTATACATAGTTACAGTAATCATGTCAATATGAGATAATTGAAAAAAGACTACTTCCAATAAATCCCAGTGAAATTCAAATGAGACTATCTACATTAAAAGAACATTACGGTTTTGATACAAACACCAAAGTAATTCATATTCAAATACCAAAGAAGTGTCACCAGACTATGGCCTGATTTTAGTTATTTAGCAATTAATCCTGAATTGTGAATTTCCTTGAGTCTGTAAATTTCAGTGTAGGCTTTTGGTGCTGAATCTAGGGACTATTTTAATCATGAATCACTCTTTTGGCAAAATGGTGGCAACTCTTACCCTTCAAAAAATACAATCACAGTATAAAGGTTGTCATGACCACTGGGTACACTGCACCTTAGACCTTCTTGAGAGAATCTTGTGGTAACAGGCCTGGCTTCCTTCATTTGTGGTGGAATCATGCAGGCTACATATAAGTCACCCCCCGAGTTAAGTTACACTGACCTAAGCGCTGGAGTGGACAGCACTATGTCGGTGGGAGACGGTCTCCCACCAATGTAGCTACTTCTGCTGTAGAGCTCTCTCCCGTCGGCTCCGAGCGTCAGCATTAGCAGCGCTGTAAGCTCTGTAGCATAGCCATAGCTTCAGCCTGGATCTCTGGACTGGAACCTCCCTGGTTCCCAATCATGTTAATGACACAGGCCCAACTCTGCGTGGGCACCTCTCAGAGTTTTCTTTGGGAGCCTGAGCCAGTGTTTGTTTTCAGTGATCACAGAACGAGCATCTTCAAAGTGAAGCATGATTTATTCATTCCCCAGAGGTACAAAGCCTGTGGAGCAAAGGGTAAAAGCAATAAAAGGCTACTGCATGCCTGGGTATTATTTACACCTTTGTAAATTCCTCCTCAGCGCAGCTAACTCCATCGCTGGCAGGGAGAAACAGCCAGCACCTGCTCACAGCATCTGTGTCTGTCTCTCTGCATTTGGCAAACTCAGTTTTTCACTGACACACCCTGATTAGCCTCTCCCAGCTCATCCAAATCCTCCCCCCTTTCTAGGGCTGTGAGATTTAGAATCCCCTTTGATCCCAGGCTTTAACCTTAGGCAGAGTAATCCATTTCAGCCTGGATAGAGCCAGATAGGAGTATTCCCTAATAAACAGCTTTCCCATAATTTCCTCTAGGAGTCTTACTTTGCTATTGTTTTATTTATTTTTGGTTTCTCCCTTAACAGCCTCCTTTGGTTTAACTCGGGGCATGCAGGCAGGTTAATATCAAACCCAAGGGGCATATGATATTTATAAAAAATACTACCAATAACTCCCTCATTCTTCAGCGGCAACCTAATGCAAATTCCCCATCACCAGCACCATCCCAAATGAAGGCATAAATCCATTCAGCTTCTCCAAACCTCTTTTTAGTGATGAGGAGCAGGGAGGGGGAAATCTTAGGGCCTGATTCTGACTGGTGTAAATCAGGATTCGTTTTATGGAAGCCAATGGAGTTACACCCATATGAGATGAGTGGGTCAATGCTGGCTATTGAACATACTAGTATTTTATTATGTGTCTTTTTCCCAAGTAGAGTAAGTAGAAAAATGTAAACATGCTGGGCCAGATCCTTTGCTAGTATAAGTCACTGTAACTCCATTGGAGTCCACACAGTTACACCAGTTTACACCATCTGAAAATCTGGCCTATAGGATTGGATATGGTTTTTCAGTAGTAACGTTTGGTTTGTGGTAGTGACTAAAGGCAAAGCTGGGACCCCATTGTAACAGGCATGGTAGAAACATCTGGTAAATGATAAGAGCCAGTCCCAGAGGGACATTTGCATGGTGCAGTAACCGTTGTACATACCACACTGACTCCAGAGAAGATGTACTGATGGATTTCATACAGTGTCTCCACATGTTCCATGCATGGATCTCTTGCTGAAGTCAGTGGGATTTTCACATGTGGAACATTTACAAGATTGACCTCTAGATGTGTCTCAAAAAGATGAAATTAAATGATTCTAGTAATATCAGTTTGAGTCAAAAGAAGTTGCAATTATATGAATGGACAAAATACTTGTATGGCTCCAACATGGAAGGGGTCTTAATGGGTCCTTTCCAGTTCTGCTCTGGAGCCATTACACCGTGATGTCCCTTCTAATTCACTCATGAAAAGCTGTTTGGAAAAACAGTTTGATGTCAGTGCTGGCTACAAAATTATGAACAAAAAATGGCATTACTACCAAACTTCTTCTGATGGTATCATACACTTGGGAAAGCAATGGGAAGGAGGAGTAAAGATCATATAGCAGACAGGTCTAACTCAGGGTAGGCTGACAGAACCAGAAGACGCCTGTGAACCTGCAGAGACTGCGTGAGAGAGCAGAAACCACAATGTTGCCAGGGCTAACTTTCATCTTTTTGTTTCGTGGAAGTCTGAAGTGGGGGAGGATCTGCTGTCTGTGGTCGAGGGCTGCGAAGATGAAACTTCTTGAAAGGAAAACTGTCTGAAAAACGGAAGTTGTGATGGCTACCTGTAGTCAGAGTGTTACATTTTGAGGTTGTAGTGTTAGCTTGGTTATATCTCAGGAATAACACAAAGTGAGTGTGTGTGCGTGTCTGCCTGTCAGCCATGAGGAACACCTTTCCTCTTTCTCTCTGCCTCATGGACTCTCTGTCTCTTCAAATATCGTTTGAAAACACATCCTTTTCCCCTTGCTGATGACTACTGATTTCTCTCCCTCTCAGCTGATTATTTAGTATCTTGGGCTGTAATGGTGATATTTAACATGCAAAGGCATTTTAGAACACACCTTGCGAGAAAGACCTTAACAGTAGTAGTAATAATTCTGTCTTACACTTACATGCCGTATATCTCGATGGATCCCAAAGTGCTTTACAAACTGTGGTCCCAATGCTGTCACTGTGTGCCATGGCCAATAGACCACATGCCCGGGATTACTTGTGAAGTATAGTGCTTCTCAGTGTAAAGAAGTGTAGCGGAATTGGGCCCTGTATTCACACAGGACCAGGCTATACCTGCCCCTTCTCCATTCAGGCACACAGTATGTTGGAGGCACAAGGAGCCTTCCCAACCTTTGCATGGCCACATTAAAGCAAGCCTGTGTAGTCCTTGCAGCCGTCCATGCACTCATTGGGGTGGAGAGCACCTCGAGGGATGGGGAGGAGTCAGGACCTGGATACTGGTCCATGGAGTGAGGCTGGTGCATGGGGGAAATAAGCTGGAGCCTGCAGAATTGTGTATTAGCTACTGTTTTCCTCCTGCATACCAGGGAGACTTTGGGACTCTTTCTGGCTGCTCACCCTGGGGCGGTACATCTCTACCCCCCTGTGTTGGGCTGTGCCTTAAAGACACTACCAGCCCACAGGTCTCTCTGCACTAGAATGCAGCAAATGACTGGGACACAGCATAGTGCACAGTGAGGGCTGCGGAAGAGAGCTGCTTAGTGTGTTTAGAGAAGGGCACAAGCTGTACAATTCAGCTCTCAACTTTCCCAAAGTTTGAGGGTGTTTGCTCAGCCAAACTAACCCTTTGCCTGCACCTATCACCACGCTTCTCTCTCTCCCCAGCTTTAATTAATGCCAATAAAGTGCTTGCTGCTGTGACCCCTCAATCTGAGGTTGTGTCAGCTTTGTCAGCTTGCTGACTCTAATCCACTGGACTATCGAAAGTGACAGCAACAGCAATGCGTTACAGATTCCACACCCCCCCTCCTCCAACACTGAAAATCTTGGATTGCTTGCAAATAACGATACCATTGCCACAAGACGCTTCCCATACACATGCACAAAAATGTTATAGCACTCGGGCCAAATGCAGTTTGGGGCTCTGCAACTGAATTAGTGGATATGATGGAAGTTTATTTCAGTGTCTCAATATTGGCCCAAGTTAAGCCATTGTGGACAACCAAACTATGCTTGTCATGAAACCTGATGCCATAGTTTGGGGTTTCATAAAGTCAGCACAGTTTTCATACCTGTAGTGCAAAAGGTTTGTTATAACTACAGTGCATGTCAGAGTGTTCCTTTTACAAGGAACAAGTGTGCAAATGTGTTCCTTTTACAAGGAAACACCTGATAGGGAACGGGAAGTTTCATGATTTGCAACTGGCAGAAAGCCAGACTTTCAGTGGGGTAAATTGGCGTAGCACTAGTGAAGTTCATGGAACTTTGCCAGTTTACACAAGTGGAGAATCTGTACTAGAATTTCCTTCAGATCAATCCTTTGAAGTGTGTGCGGGGCTTTTATGCCTACATGTACACATACACCTAGGGGCTATGTCTACCCTACAAGCCAGGGGTGAGATTTCCCTGCTTGCGTACACATATGTGTGCGAGCTCTTATCCAGCTAGCATGTGTACAAAGAGTAGTGTAGCTGTAGGTGCATAGATAGCGGCAGTGAAGACACAGTATAGACATGCTGAGTATGTACTCACCAATTTCAGGCAGGCTGGTACTCAACACCCCCCCCCCCCATGCTGCTGCTACCATACAACTATGTGTATGCAAGTGGGGGATCACACTCCAGGCTCATCATGTAGACATAGGCACGTGCACAGAATGGGAAAGTGATCCAGCCCCTAAAATTCCAGAATGTCTCAAGAAGTCATATAGATCTCAAAACACTCACTCGGGGCAAGGATGATCACACTGGCTCCTTCATAATCATCCTCCCATCTGGGCGTGTGTGTGTGGTTGCTTGTTAGTTTTCGTTGACAAACATCATGAAACGTTGTTGGAGCATCTTCAACTGTAAAGGCTCTTTGGTCTGTTTACAGGGGCACCCCTTATAACCTTGCTGATTGCCTTAGATAACTTTGTATTTGTAGTTATATTACTTGAGTATTTGCAATATACAATGTATTGCCTGTAGAGAGTACACCACTGTTCAAGGAAACATTGCAGACCAAAGTATCTTGTCTATCTTAGGTAACATTGGAAACAGTAGTGTACTCGAGAGTAAATATGGGTAAATGGAGTTTACTGACTTCTCCTTTGGCTAATATAGAGTTTAGCTTTGGCATTTACCCAATTTTGATTTGGGGAATACGGAGGTTAATTTGTTAGTTTACCCACTTTTTTTCCCCAGCACACTGCTGATTGGAAACTTTTTAAGGGCCAACACTGTATTTAAACCACTGATCAGGAGAAACTGGTTAGTTCTTTTTGAATCTTTATGGGAGAGGGGTGCATGTTCACCTTGTGATTTTTATTTGAGTCACATAAATACTAATCATAATAAATTCCCTGTCATACATCCAGAGCAAATTGGCACCCAGATCTGATACATATTGTATCTGGCTCTATTCATATCCCAGTCGATTAAAACCAAAAATCAGGCAGGCATGATTTTAGAAGTAAAAAAAAAAAAATCCTTATTTTTTCTGGCTTCTGTCCTGCTTCCCTTTATTTTTAAATAAATCAGTGCCTACATCAAACAATATAGAATCACATGGTATCAATCCATGGCCTAATACATACAAACACAGATGTTAAACTGAAACTAGTGAGAACTTTAATTGCTAATTAAATGTGTACTTTGTGTTCTTTGGCCATGAGGTTAGTCATTCCATATTTGGAATTGACCTATATTTAGCAAATAAGATTTTAATTGGTGGATACGACTAATTGCAGCACAAATACATTGTTCTTGTATTACATCCATGAGCTACAGTACACTATAACTTTCTTATTTGTAAGGGACACCGTTGCAGCATCTGTGATCTGGAAGTAGTGCAAGGAAGTTTTTCATGCATGGAGCCCACTGTTTTGTTCCTGAGATTTGTGGGCGCCACAAATTTGGGTGGCTCCGGAAATGTTTGAAAGGCCTTTACTGTACAGTTCATGTGCTGAAAGCCGATGTAAGTGTGCTGATGGCATGCTAGACTTCCAAAGAATTTGCTCCCTTATGTCTGTTGCAGACACCCATTTCCAACTTATTAACTTATTGTCCCGATAAACCGTTTGCTGTGTCCTCTCCAGTTACATTAGTCATATGACCTTATGTGTAGAGCCCTGCACGAATTCAAAATTTGTATCCGCATCCGGTCTGTGACCCGCAAACATGGTCCACGGATATCCACATTCTTGGATATAAAGTGAATATCCATAGATTTTCAGGGCTCTATTTATGTGATAATACAATAGGATGCTATCTATAAGGGCCCAATCCTGAGAGGGGCAGAGATCCTGACAATGGGAGTAGAGGGACTCAGCACCTTGGAGGAGTGGACTGTTAGCGGTATCACGGATTCTAGTTTAATCTGAACATTAGCTCTACAGGGAGTTAAAGTTTTAAAAGATTTGTGACATGCTGAGTAATTTGTATCCCCCGTCTCCTGAATTCTGCATTAGAGAGTGGGAGCCAGATACTTAGCTGTGGTGAATCAGCATAGCTCCATGGACTTTAGTGCCAATTGCCACCAGCTAAGGAGCTGCATATTGATTAGTGACAAAAAGAAATAAAACTTTTCCAGCAATTGCTGGGGGCAAGTTAGTATTTTTCACTATGTGACTCTGCCTGCTGAACTCGAACAACAGAGGGTCTAAATATGTTCTCCTATGGGTCTCCAGTCTTCAAGCCATAGTAGACTTTAAAGCAAAGAGAGCCTGAGCACGTGTACTCTCTCAGCAGCCAAGTAGAAAAAGCAAATCACTATTCTGTTTACTAATTACCTTTGGGAGCACAAGAAAAGTGAAAGTTTTACAATGTAATCAGCAGAAAAGTTCTGTGTTCTAGAGAGATTTTGCTGATTCTGCATGATCCTATTTTGCAGGAAACGGTGTTTTGCAATGCTGATGTCCTGGATTCCCTGAAGGGAATAAAAACAAATTCTGAAATCCCTCATGACACAGATTTCTAATTTTTACCAGCTCCCCTGCACCCCAGTAGTTCATGGAACCTGGCTAGTCAGTTTCCATCTTATTACATGAGCAGCACTCTGCCAGGATATATAAGAATGAAGTTGAACTTGGGGCCAAGTATAAATGGATGTTTTTGTGCCAGCTATAAGAAAAATCATTCAGATTTCTCCTTTGCTGAAAGTGTAAACTGTTCTTGTTGATTGGGGGGGGGGGTTGTTTATGCTTGCAACTCAGGAACAAGCAGTCTTTGTCTTTTGTGTGAATGACAGTGTAGATACTAGAAATAAAGAAGGAAGACTGCTGCCAGATGTAAGCCTTTCCCCTGAGGCATGACTCAAGGCTCCTTCCTGGTGCTTGCTCATCAGAGCGGCTTCTACATATTTCTCACGTGGGTTGGATCCTAGGTTCTTTGTTGAAATATCTGGTGCCTCCACCCAAGGTGACTCCTCTTTGTGCCTGGGATACAAGGTGTATTGTCCCTTAAGAAAATGACTGATGCTACTTTTCATAATGAGGAGTATCAGCAGCAAACAAAATATAATAATACAAACCGCAGCAAATGAAATGCCTCACCCCAAAATAACAACGTACCAAAGGGAGACTTCACTGGGGAGAGGACACAGAGGGTCTAGGGAAGGAAAGGGTTAAGGTTAACTAATAAATGCTAAAACTTTAATAATCAACAAATTCCCCACCTCCCACCATTCACAACTATACCCCAAACCTCTCCCTGGCACCTTCCCAGGCAGATGGAATGCATAGGATGAGTCTGGAAATGAGGGTAGCCACGCTGCAAACATTGGCCAGCTTAAAGAAAGCAGAAGGGACTGTCTTACAGTGTTTTACCCCTGAATAGTAGAGCCCTGAAACCCAACCCAAATCCAACAGGGCCCAACTACAAGTGCCATGTCTGAGGTGGGGCAACAACCCGACCCTCTCGGTCTTGGGTCATGTTGGCTCTCCTCTTCCTGCCCATGGGGTTGGTGTGGCAGTGGCTCTCGCAGCCCCTCTGCACAGTTTGTGCTGAAGGGTGAGCGTGCCTGAGGAGCTCGCTCTCCCGACCAGGGCTCTGGGACTGGAGGAGCTGTCAGCTTTCCCCCTGCGGCCCTGGGGCTGGAGCAGCTGTCAACTCCCACCGCTGGGGACCCAGGCCAGAGGATCCATCAGCTCCTGCCACTCTGGCCCCGGGGCCAAAGGATCTTGCTCTCTCCACCCCAGCCCCGGGGCTGTAGGAATTCTTGCCCTCACCTTGTGCCCGCCCCTCGCCTTAGATTAACAGTTCCAAACTTCTGATGTCAGTATATGGGAATATCATTACTGTCAGCTCTAACACCGAAGCTCAAACTAACCTTTCAGCTAAACACTTATAAAGTCACAGCCTGTCAGAATAATATTACTGTCATTTCTAACACCTAGGCTAACAGGCACAACCTCAGATCATGCCTGAAATATTAACTGATAGACTCTCTTGTAGAAATAGAGTGTGAGGATGATCAACTCCCTGTCAATCAAAGCTTTTAATCCAAGCCTCCAGCTCACTCGTAAATGATACTACCATTATCTAAAACAAAGTGGGTGTTTTCTTATTTCTCATACATTTTCACATTAGAAGAGTATTACAAGATGACACATCCATGCCATGAGTCCTATAGACACTATGGGCTGGATCATACAATCCATACTCACATTGGTGAATATTTACTTATACAGGTAATGCACTGAGTCCAGTGGTAATACTTGTGTGAGTAACTGTTCCTGTATGTAAATCTGAGAGACACAATCAGACCCTGTAAAAGAAAGCTCAGATAAAATAATACCACCTAACTAAGGTCTTGGATTTCATCAAGATTTTTATTGGGTGTCTGTGACCTACTGGAGACCAGCATATGGTACTAAGTTTTGATTTGGGTGTCTTTCCTCAGGATGGAAGCTGACAGTGATACAAGCTGTCCAATCTGTAGAGTCACACACTGTAGGAAGGGGAATCTTTAAACATTAAACTCTCCAAGACGATGGTTATATGTACACTCTGTTTTGCTCCTCCTCAAATTTCAGTCACCGTATTATTTGTTGAATATTTATTTTCCTCTGGCAAAAAACTGAAAATTCAAGATTGTGTCCCTGGGGTTAGACAAGGAGTCTGGGGACTTTTGTTCTTATTTACACTAAATCCCCTTGACACCACTCTGGCAGTGTAAAGTGCCTTTAGTGTAAATGATACTTACTGTGGGCCTGATTCTCAAAATACCTGTGTGTAATTTCATATTGTGTAAATCTTCAGAGCATGCTATGCAACATCTCCAATCAGAAGTAAGTACTCTTTAGCAATTCTGACATTGCAGCATTACTTCAAACAGCTGCTGTGGCAATATCATTGCAAAAATGACTACCTTCTGGAGTCAGGAATTCTGAGCATGTTATGGCCCACTAGTTTGCTCAGTCTTTTGGTAGTAGACAGTTCAAGGCTGGGTCACCTCTACCAGAAGTTGATAACAGAATGCAACCCCTAAGAATGTTGAACATCTTTTTATAATCTAGTCTTATATTTTTATTTAATATTTGATATACATTACCTAGTAATATATAAATGACCAAATATAGCATTTTAGGTGTTTGGAGTAAGACAAGTGTGTCTTTAATATACACAATAACAAAACTATTAAACTGTACATTTGGCTAGTTCCCCAGGGCTTCCATGTGTAAATTCTGCTCTCTGATGCTGCTCTGAGGGGTCCTCTTTGCCTCCCTTGGCAGCATGGCACAGTTACAAGCCAGGCTGCCATATAGTGTGTCCTTCCTCTTTCTTCCTCTACCCCCTGGGACTGGAAAGTGGAAGCGATATAGAAATAGTGTTGACATTAATGCTGCTTTAACTCCTGCACAGATTTCTGCATGGAAATCTAGCGGTTCTGAAAGGACCATGCTACGGAGAGCGGGCTGCTCTGCAACTCTGCCCCCTATTGGCCTCTTCTCTACCCTTGGCAACCCAGATTCATTGAATGCATGGAGTAGGCAAAGAAATGCATCTGTGCTCATGGCTGATTACCTTTGAAGCCCTGAACGATCTTGTACGCAGTTTCTTCAGAGTCTGCCTGACACCCGCCATGTTATCACCGTAGTTGAGATTTGCTGGGATGCTGTAGCTACCAGTCTCTTGTGTTCAACTAAATGAACTCCACCAAAATGTCACAAGGTTTCTCAGTTGAGGGTTTCTGTGTCTGGAATTCTTTGCCCTTGGAAGTATGCCAGAGACAGCGTTTGGTGAGTTTCAGAGTGTGATAGGAAATGTTTATATTTAGCATTTTGTTAATTTGGCTTTGCCTTGTTTTCGATCACTTCAATATTTGTAGTAGTTTGGTAGCAACAGTGCTTATACTAACCACGAGGGGTAGCTGTGTAGATTATGGAGCTGAATTAGTTATTTCCATCTGGGTAAAGTGAGTCTAAAATGCTATCAGATTAAAATTCCCCAGTCACCTTCACCGCTGGCGGCATTTTTCACACAATTTGCACAGTTGTAAATGACTACACAAGGGGCGAGGCAGGGGGGAATCAGGACCTACACCTTTCTAATTTTGCATATAAGCACTTGGATGTCATGGTTAAAAGCACTTTAGAAATGACGGCATACATATTCTAAGGTCTAATGAACAGGGATGCTGGTAAAAATAGTTTCAGAGTAGCAGCCGTGTTAGTCTGTATCCGCAAAAAGAACAGGAGCCCTTGTGGCACCTTAGAGACTAACCAATTTATTTGAGCATAAGCTTTCGTGAGCTGTTAGTCTTTAAGGTGCCACAAGTCCTCCTTTTCTTTTTTGATAAAAATAGTGTGGCTTATATACCAGTTTATTGGAATTCCAGTGTTAGAATGAGTGTGTTGCAGTGGGGGATTTAGAAATCATTTATCTCTATGGTGATCACCGAAAGTACACAGTGACCTTGTTAGAAAGTCTGTAGTGGAGTTCAGTTTGAACATAAGCACTCTGAGAACTGTGAACACTGAGCAAGAAGCCAAATTAGCATGCACTTTTGCATGATCTGGCTTGCTGCCTGGGCACTTTCCCCTAGTGCTTGGAGCACTGATTAAGGTAGCCAACTATAAATCATTAAGGCACATGTCAATGAAGCTCCTGAGATACCACTGAGGATAGAAGAATCATATCCTTTCCTTACTTGATTTATGAAGCTGGACTCTGTTAAAAATCCATTCAAATCTATGAATTGGTACTGGTTGTTAAACTGACAGTTTACATTCAGCAGACATTAGCTGCAATTATTTACCCATGGAAATAAACATGGAAATAAACTCTGTATTCTCTTTGGATTTTTCTGTTGTTAAACTTTTCCCACTCCATGGTCTTATTTGTGTCAGTGTATAACCACATCCCAGACATTAATTTTGTCAGGTGTGTCTTACTGAAAATGTATCAGAACACATACTTTTCAATTTTCCACTGGAGGTCATTGAAATGTTTTAAATCCATCTAAAAATCTCATTTTCTTTGTGCTCCAGGAATCCTGCTGTAACTTGCTTTTACAAATACACCACATGATACTATCACATGAATGATGAAAACTAATCTTCCTGGAGCCCAATAATTATTTCTGTCTTCTTGCCAAAGGCTGATGTGACCAACCTATGAGATGCATGTGCAAATTTGTAATCTGAACACAATATGGTTTCCTTCACTTTCTGAGGGTATTTCCTCAGTCAGCATGAAAAGATCTTGTCTGGACGAAAGCCTCTTACAAATGCTCTGCAAACCTGAAGGGGGAAAAACTGTTTGGAAGGTGCCTCCATCAGCATGTGGGAAGTTTTCCAAATTGCTAATTGATCAGTGGACTTTTTGCCATCAGATGTCTTAAAATATGTGCTGGCAGTTTTGTACACACCAAAGCTCACCACATACTGATGAATACAAGGTGTATGGTAAAAAGCTATGCAGCGAGATCTCCGGTCTTAAGTCAGGACTTAAGCTAGATCTTAAATGTTTTGTTCTTCATGGAGCTTGACTTAGCAGCATCTGTCCTTGAACTAATCTATTCTGTTGTAGGGAGGAGTCCTTGCCCCAAAGAATTGCATCTTATTTGGAACGTAAGCTCTTAGGAAGAGAGACAAAGGCCATTTCAACATTTTCAAATATGTTTTAGGTACCTAAAGTTAAGCACCTAGATCCTTAGTCGGGTATTTAAAGAAGTTTTCAGAGGTGATGAGCATCCGCACCTCCTCTTGACTTCAGGACACTTATTTAGATGCTTTAATATGGATTTGGGTGCAACTTTAGGCACCCAAGTATGAAAATGCAGGCTTTTTTGTCTTTTAATATCTATAAAGCACCATGGTGTGTTTATTGTGCTGAAGGGAACATAAGCAAAGCATTTAAAAAGCTTTTTACCTGATGCCATGGGGCAGGTTTGCAGATGGACTTGGGAAGCACAGATAGGGCTGTGCATTACTGCAGAGTCTCCAGTCCATCTCCCCCTGGTAGGAGAGGTACAAGGGTTATGGAGCATCCTCTGGCCACTAGGCTACACTGTCAGTCATGGAGCCATGCTGCTCCAGGGATTAGGAGAAGGAGTCCTCCTACCTTTGCCCCAGTGGTGTTTGTCAGTTACCTGTACTGGGAACTGAGACATAATTTTGCCCAGTTTGTGCATTATACAGAATCATGTGAAGGACAGTACTGAAATATCATATGGTTCACTGGCTTTTGAGTGTGGGTTTAAGTGTCTGGCCCACAGAACCTGTACAAAACACAATTTTAAAATAATATCATATTATGTAATCCTGAAATAGAGTCCGATGAAATTTATAACATATATTATATATGTTGTAAAAATTATAATATAATACAAAATAATGAAAAGAGAAGTCATTTCAAAATGAAAATTTGAAACATTCTGCAAATGTCAAAATGGGATGATTTGACATTGTTGGAACTTTTTTTTTCTTTCAGTTTTCTTCTGAAATGAAATTCTGGTAAAATCAACTCAGTTTTGGGAAGCAATTCGATTAAACTGTATGTCCAATGGAATATGGTTCTGTCTGTCTCTCAGATCCACTGTAATTTTGACTAATTTTGTAGCTTTTATGTTCAAAACTTGATGGAATACTGTACATTGTAAAATGAATTATTTCAAAGCATGTTTTGGAAAATGTTTGAATTTTGTTTTGAATTACAAATTTTGTTTTGGAATTTTGAAATTTTGTTTCAAATGACCTTTTATTATTATTTCACATTATTTCATAATATGACATAATAGTAAAATATTTTATTTTATTTTATTTTAAAAATCATTTATATAAAAATATTTTAAAATCATCTGCTACTTAGTACTGATTGAAATATCCTTTTGTAGATCTAAAAGTTTCCTGTTTGTGTTCCAATGAAACAGTTTGACTACTGACACATATTGAAATAATGTAAAAATAATAAAAATAGTGTAAAAATGAATCCCCCCCTAAAATTCCAAAATGAAATTTCAGAATTCTGAAATGAAAACTCAGAATTCCAAATCTAAAACCTGAAATTTTGAAAAGAAAATTTGCCAAAACTGTAAATTTTTCTTTGGAATTTCTGGTTTATGGAAAATTTCATAAATATTTGTTTTCATTCTGAATCAGAGCATTTTTGTTTTAATGTGAAATTTTCCTGCCTATCAGAAATTCCAAGTTTCTATGTGCTCTTGGTGAAATATCTGAGTTTTGCAGACTTTTGGACAGATTGGCTACCATCTTGAGGTCATTTCGACCTAGTTCAATACCAAAGAGTAAGTTAAACTTTTACATTTGAGCTGCAGTGCCACCAATTCTAGCTCACATTTGAGGATCATTTGTTGCATCCTCCACAAAATCTCAAGTTGCACACAGAGTACAGCGACTTTCTCAGAAACTGACTCCAATGCTTCTGCATGGAGATCCTATCTATTGGATGAAAGACATGAATGCCTGCTATTATACTTACCACTTCATACTTTAGGTCCTGAAATATAGAATTTCATGTGGACGATTTTTACAAACATAATTTTGTGATTTCATAAACCAGATGGTCAGGGATGCAGACCCATGCCCTGTGTGTCCCTAAGCCTCTGACTGCCAGATGTCGGGACTGAAAGATGGGGGGTGGATCACTCAATAATTACCCTGTTCTGTTCATTCCCTCTGAAGCATCTGGGATTGGCCACTGTCAGAAGACAGGACACTGAGCTGGATGGGCCATTGGTCTGACCCAGTATGACCATTCTTATGTTCTTATGATACGGTTAATTCCGTAGTGAGCTGCCATGTCAACTTCAAAGTGTGCCCTAGCAATGAGCATATGTAGCTTGTAGTTCCTCCTGTTACACTCTGGTTGCTACACGTTGATACTAAGCCTTCCGTATGAGCAGCACCATCATATTGTACATGACAGTTGTTGGTCCTCAGATTTAGGTTCAATAACATATCTACTGATATGATTACCTTTGCTGAGGTACAGGCTGCATTGTACAACGCAATTAACTCTTCATGAACATTCATGTCATAATCCACTTATTGCAGGCATAAAACCACTTGCTTTTTGTTGGAGAAGTCTTTTGTTTCACCTACTATAATAGTATACCATTTTCTAGAAATTTTCTCAGAATATGATTCTGAAAAAGAATCAAGACAAAATCTCAAGTCCAGTTATTCAGAGTGAGCTAATGGAAATAATGGCTCTTAAAATCATAAGAGATATTTCTGTCTGTAAACAAAGCAATTGCAGTCAACCTCTCCATTTTGGGGCATATTTTCAGCTGTTCAATATAATAGCTTTGCAGTGCAAATCCTTGTCGGGCAAGATAATATATATTACTTAGTATTTTCAATAGTTTCTTCCTGTTTTCTTTTTTCTTCTGAGACTACAGAAAACTTAGAATGTCATCATTGTTGTCTGTGGTCTTTTGAAGACTATAAACTGCATCAAGGTAACACGAAGAAGCTTGGTGCCTCTGAAATTTGTCTTGAGCCTTTTCCCAGTTAGGGAATCCAGACTGCGTGAAAGGTTAATTTGTGTGCTTAATTAAAATAAGTTTTTGATTGAAAGTTGTTGTATTTTTTTTTGCAAAACGTGCAGATTCAGTGACACTGACATATTTTATGAATTTGTGCCAATTTCACTGAAGTGTTTGAGTCAAAGCAAAAAACAAACAAACAAAGAAAAACAATTAACAAAGCAAAAAAACCCGAATCCAATCAAATTCCAAAAAAACTGAAATGTTTAATTTTGACATTTCTCAAATGAAATGTTTTAGTTCAAAAGCACTTTTATTTAGAAATTTCCTTTAACTTTTAAAATATATATATATGGTTAAAAATGCTCAAACTCAAAATGAAACAGAATATTCTGTTTGACATGAAACAATTTTTTTTTTAATTTCAAATACTTGGAAAATTTTTGTTTTTGTTTTGACCTGTTTGTCCAGCTCTACTCAGCACTACAACCAGCAGAAATTCATCCAATTGGAAGAATAATTTCCTCCATTTTAAAAAGTCATGTTATAAGTAATTTCATTTTAGTACTTTAAGAATATATACTTTGCTTTTTGTATTTCACTCAGTCACTACTAACTTAGTAAGAATGGCACAAGATTGCAGAATTAAAATACTTACACAAAATGCTCTTGAATATAAGAATGGTCACACTGGGTCAGACCAATGGTACATCCAGCCCAGTATCCTGTCTTACAACAGTGGTCAGTGACCGATGCTTCAGAGGAAATAAATAGAACAGGGCAATTATTGGGTGATCCATTCCCTCTCTTCCAGTCCGAGGTTCTGGCAGTCAGAGTCTTAGGGACACCAAGAGCATGGGGTTACATTCCTGACCTTTAGCCATTGATGAACCTATCCCCTATGAAGTCATCTAATTCTTTTTTGAATCCAGTTTATATTTTTGGCCTTCACAACATCCCCTGACAATGAGTTCCACAGGTTGACTGCATGCTGTGTGAAAAAGTACTTCCTGATATCCGTTTTAAACCTGAAGCCTATTAATTTCATTGGGCAGCTCCTGGGTCTTGTGTTATCTGAAGGGTAAATAAGACTCCCCTATTCACTTTCTCCTCACTATTCATGATTTTATAGTCCTCTATTATATTCCCCCATAGCTGTATCTTTTATAAGATGAACAGTCCTAGTCTTTTTAATCTCTCCTCATCTGGAAGCTATTCCATACCCCTAATAATTTTTATTGCCCTTCTCTGTACCTTTTCTAATTCTGTATCTGTTAGTCTCTAAGGTGCCACAAGTACTCCTTTTCTTTCTGAGTATTCAAAGTGTGGACATACCAGGAATTTATATAGTGTCATTATGATATTTTCTGTCTTAACATATATATATTCCTTTCCTGATAATTCCAAACATTTTTTGACTGTTGCTACACATTGGGTGGATATTTTTAGAGAACTATCCATGACAACTCCAAGATCTCTTTCTTGAGTGGTAACATATAATTTAGACCCCATCATTTTAGATGTATAGTTGGGATTATGTTTTCCAATGTGCTTTACTTTGCACTAGGGCTGTCATTAATTGCAGTTAATTCACATGATTAACTCAAAAAATTAATCACAATAAGAATTAATTGTGATTAATTGCAGTTTTAATCATACTGTTAAACAATAGAATACCAATTAAAATTTATTAAATATTTTGAATGTTTTTCTACATCATCAAATATATTGATTTCAGTTACAACACAGAATACAAAGTGTACACTGCTCACTTTATATTATTATTTTTATTACAAGTATTTGCACTGTAAAATGATAAAAGAAATAGTATTTTTCAATTCACCTCATACACTACTGTAATGCAATCTCTTTATCGTGAAAGTGCAACTTACAAATTTAGATTTTTTTTGTTACATAGCTGAACTCAAAAACAAAACAATATGAAACTTTAGAGCCTACAAGACCACTCAGTTCTACTTCTTGTTCAGCCAATTGCTAAGACAAACAAGTTTGTTTACATTTACGGGAGATAATGCTGCCTGCTTCTTATTTACAATGTCACCTGAAAGTGAGAACAGGCTTTCACATGGCACTTTTGTAGCTGGCATTGCAAGGTATTTACATGGCAGATATGTAAACATTTGTTTGCCCCTTCATGCTTCAGCCACCATTCCAAAAGGCATGCTTCTATGCTGATGACACTCGTTAAAAAAATGTGTTAATTACATTTGTGACTGAACTCCTTGGGGGAGAATACTATGTCTCCCGCTCTGTTTTACCCACGTTCTGCCATATATTTCATGTTATAGCAGTCTCGGATGACGACCCAGCACATGTTCGTTTTAAGAACACTTTCGCTGCAGATTTGACAAAATGCAAAGAAGATACCAATGTGAGATTTCTAAAGAGAACTACAGCACTCGACCCAAGGTTTAAGAATATGAAGTGCCTTCCAAAATCTAAAGGGATGAGGTGTGGAGAATGCTTTCAGAAGTCTTAAAAGAGCAACACTCAGATGCGGAAACTACAGAACCCCAACCACCAAAAAAGAAAATCAACCTTCTGCTGGTGGCATCTGACTCAGATGATGAAAGTGAACATGTGTTGGTCTACATTGGTTCAGATTGTTATTGAGCAGAACCCCTCATTAGCATGGACACATGTCCTCTAGAATGGTGGTTGAAGCATGAAGAGACATATGAATCTTTATGCATATGCATTTGGCTCATAAATATCTTGCCACACCGGCTACAACAGTGCCATGTGAACACCTGTTTTCACTTTCAGGTGACATTGTAAACAAAAATCAGGGAGCATTACCTCCTGCAAATGTAAACAAACTTGTTTCTCTGAGTGACTGACTGAAGAAGAAGTAGGACTGAGTGGACTTGTAGGCTCTGAAGTTTTACATTGTTTTATTTTTGAATGCAGTTTTTTTTGTACAAAATTCTACATTTGTAAGTTCAACTTTCATGGTAAAAAATTGTGTTACAGTACTTGTATGAGGTGAATTGAAAAATACTATTTCTTGTTTTTTATAGCACAAATATTTGTAATCAAAAATAAATTAAAAAGTGAGCACTGCACACTTCGTGTTCTGTGTTTTAATTGAAATCAATATATTTGAAAAAGTAGAAAACATGCAAACATATTTAAATTAATGGTATTCTATTATTGTTTAACAGTGCGATTAGTCATGATTAATTTTTGTAATCGTTTGACAGTCCTACCTTGCACGCATCAACATTGAATTTAATCTGCCATTTTGTCGCCCAGTGAGATCATTTTTATCTCTTTGCAATCTGCTTTAGATTTAACTATTTTAAGTAATTTAGTATCATCTGTGGACTTTGCCACCTCACTACTTACCCCCTTTTCCCAGATCATTTATGAATATGTGAACAGCACTGGTCCCAGTACAGATCCTTGAGGGACCCAACTATTTACCACTTTCCATTGTGAAAACTGATCATTTATTTCTACCCTTTGTTTCCGATCTTTTAACCAGTTACTGATCCATAAGAGGGCCTTCCCTCTTATCCCACATCTCATTACTTTGCTTAAGAGCCTTTTGTGTGGGACTTTGACAAAGGTTTTCTGGAAGTCCAAGTACACTATATCCCTCTTGTCCACATGCTTGTCAACATCCTCAAAAAATTTGAATAGATTGGGAGGCATTATTTTCCTTTACAAAAACCGTGTTGATTCTTCCCCAAAATACCATGTTCATCCATGTGTCTGCTAATTCTTTTCTTTACTATAGTTTCAACCAATTTGCGTAGTACTGAAGTTATGTTTACTGGCCTGTAATTGCCAGGATCACCTTCAGAGTCTTTTTAAAAAATCAGCATTACATTAGTTATCCTCCAGTCATCTCCTACAGAGGATGATTTAAGTGATAGGTTACATGCCAGAGTTAGTAGTTTCTGCAATTTCATAGCTGAGTTCCTTCATAACTCTTGGCTGGTGACTTATTACAGTTTAATTTATCAATTTGTTCCTCCTCTATTTACACTTCAATTTGGGACAGATCCTCAGATTTGTCACCTACAAAGAATGGCTCAGCTTTGGGAATCTCCTTCACATTCTTTTTGCAGTGAAGACCAATGCAAAAACTATAGTATTTAGCTTGCCTTTTAGTTGTCTGTACTCACTACATTCTTTGTAGAACTGCGTAGAATGCAAAAGAATGAAGAACGAAAAAAGCCTTTATCTGATCTGTTGATTTAACTGGAAAACAATTGCTTTTATGTGCCTCTCTCACCCAGAGATTCTGACAAGGAGAAGACTATAAATAAGGTGATAGCTGGAGGTCCTTTGACCCCAAGGCATGATAGGACAGAAGCCAGAGGCTGCAAAAGGACAGACAGAGAATTATGGCTCCGTGATGTCTGATCATCTGGCCTCTCCCCCCTCCTTTTGTGAAAAGAGCACATGGAACTCATGTTGTGGGGGTGGGAAGGGAGGAAAAACGAGCCAATTAAAAGGCTGTGGGAGTCATCCCCAGAGGAGAGGCAGCTGGCTGGACCTATCCCAGGTTCCCCTAGAGAGAGTGGATCCGAAGTCCAGGAGCACAAAGAGAGGAGAGAGAGAATCAGTAACCCTCATCAGAGAAGAAGGGAACCAGCCAGTTTAGCTGCAAAAGGAATGGGAGAAGTATGGGCAGGTCACACAGAATTCCCCTTTACAAGAAATGGAGACCCTGCTGAGCTATTTCCCAGCCAGAGGAAGGAAAGGGAGAATCCTGAGCCTGTTGCAGGAGATACCTTCAACCTGGCCCTGGCTATCAAAGCCATCTGATATTCTGGGGGAAAGAGAGGGACTCCAAGCAGCTATCTCCCTCCCGTTTTGAAGAGAACAAACTGAATTATCAGAGAACTGTCTCTGCGACAGTAATTAAATAGTATACAGATCATATTCAGCAGCTATTATTTTATGTTCTTTTTAACTCTAGCCCTCCCCATCACACAGAAGAAAGTTGTCTATGCCACTGACTACCCTTTTCTTATACAATAAAAAATATTCTGCAACAATATACTTGTAAATTTTCTCCACAAAATGCACCTTGAGCCAAACAAATCAGCACCTTTCACAGCTTTTCTCTGTTAATTTGTCATCTTTAATTTAAATCAGAGTTGAGAACAAACATCGTAATTTGTTTCACTGCCCAAATTCCGCTCAGAAATTATGTTTCAACGTCCCTAGGACTGTTCGTATTTACGCTCCTGAGTCCATCTGTCATTGTTGCGCTCGTTCAAAACTGTGCTCAGACATCACACTTCCTTCCACTTCCTCTTCATCTGGTTCAGAGACCATCTTCCCACAGTGCAACCAACTGCACTGCCAATAAGACACAGGTGTATGGCTGTTGAAAGAGACAGAAATGAGAGAGAGTGGAGTGAGGACAGTTCCGTATTCATAGTGTGTACATCCCAAGCTACCTTGTCCATCTGTTATATTTTCTTGTTAGTAGCAGTTGAGCACCTAACCATGAAGGATTACAAGAGCAGAGAAGGAACTGGTACAAGAAGGTGATGGGATAAGGAGTCAATAACAGAAGTAAGTTTCTTTTCCCAGCCTAAAGTAAACATTTTTGTTATTTTCTCATGTAATGGCTCTTCTTTGACGTGACAGGGTCCATTGATTAGGCATTAAACGATCTAGATAATGCTTCTCAAAAGGCAGAATTGTATGGACCTCAGCAGAATTAGGAAATGTTCAAGCTGTGTATATAAGTAATCTAAACCAACACAAGAAGCTTCTCTGTTTGATTTAGACAGTTCAAATCTGAGATCTCAGCGAAGTTTTTATTTGACAACTCTGGAACAAGATCCTTTTGATATTTCATGTGCCGTGTCCTGCAGCGGGTCAGACATGATAAGATAGATTTCATGCATATGACTCGCTAGAATAAGTGCCCGAAGCATTCTAGAAGGTGCTATAATTTGCTCCTCTTCAGCACAAGTCATGTTTTGTTCTTGTCTCTTTATCTTTCTCGCCCTAGAAATCAGTTCTGATGTCACTGTAACGTTAGATGCCTGATTAAATCAGTCTGAAGGACAACTATATTAGAGTCTTGCATAATGTAACACAGAGATGATTCAAAGGAATGGCGTCCAAGGTATTTAAACTATACTTTTTAAAGTTTGTAACACAAATTAAAAAGACAATTTAAAAGTAATACATATGAACATGAAAGAAACTTGAAGGTCACAGTAAAGACGAGATGGCCCTGATTTTCCCATTATCTTGCACTTTGTGTAGTCATTTGAACCAGTGCAAAGTGAATGTAAGATGCGACCAGACCAGAAAGGTGGTATGTTCTACTCCTGATGCCCTTGTGTAAATAATTAAACAAGGGGCAGGACAACAGAGAGCCAGGCCGGAGCGAGATTGAGATTGAAAGGAGTCTCTTTTTGTGTGTTTTTGTGTAGTATACTGATGTTCCTACATAAGATAGGAATATGCTATTTCTAGAGAAGCCAGCAGTCTAATCTGATTGTTTGGTTCAGGCCAAGACTTACCAAGACCCTGTGTGGTGACATCACAGGCTGTTTTGATTAGCTTGAAAGCTAAAGAGTCTGTGAAAGTCTAAAGATTTTGTCTGTGTCCTGAAGTCTCAATATTATATTCATTACAAGTGAGCCCTTTATCATCATTACAAGTCTCCTCTTTACCTGGGGATAAACCGATAGATTACGGCACTGAGTTAAACAGGGCATTTTGCTGTCTGAGAGTTTACGGTGAGGTCTCCAGCCATAACCATTTACTGGAAAACCATTAGTTATCAGTTAATTGCACAGCTACAGTAAACCAGATATAGCTGCTTTTAGAAATGTCCCAGGAGGAAAAGAACTGGAGAGGGAATCAGTCTAACAGATGGCAATGTATCAGTTGCTAACACTGGCAAAGCTTTGCTAAAGGATTTCCTTAGGGGTCCTTGCTACAGTGTCAGGGATCTACAGGTGTATGTCTTTCTGGGTGGTGCAGAATGAAGAAAAGGATTGCAGGATCTCTCTCTGCAGGTTCCGACCTGAGAGCCCTTTCATTTATATGCTGCATTTTTCGGACTGATAGGTGAAAGTATGCTCCTGCAGAAGTGGGCAGCATACAGCATAAAGGCAAAGTAATGATCAGAGCTTTTCATTAATTGGGAAGTTATTTAGTTAGTTTCATACAAGTGCTAAGCCACCAGCTGCGGCGAAAGAGGATGAAGAATGCCCATTTAGCAAAAAATGCTTGCTGTAACTAGTGCTGTTTGGAAAATTTGTCTTGAAAATCATTTCCCCCGTTTTTCACCAGTTGTGGTTCTAGCAAAGATCGCAATGTAGCGAGTTTTTAGCTAAAACACAGCAAATTAGAATACTTCTGTTGTTGTGGTCTCTTTTGAAGAATAAATATGGCAACTGATAGGAACTCTTATTTCCTAAGTCCCTTCCTTCAGACGTGAAACTGGTTGAAAATGGGAGGGAGCGGAAAGAAAATCATGAAAATTTCCGCACAAGAAATTCATTTTTGTTTTTAAATTTAAAATTTGAAAATTGTTGACCAGCTGGCTAGCTGATTGAAAATAGGAAAACAATTTTGCAGAAATTTTTAAAAAATTCCTGATTTTTTTTTATTCAATTTGAAATTATATCAACATTTTTAAAATTTCAACCAGCTGTATTCAGATATGAGATTAATATCATTGGTGGCAGCAGTTCCTCTCAGCTAACACAATTGTACAAGCCTTGGTTACCTCCCACTTTGACATCTGCCTCTTCTTCTTCTCTGGGTTCCTTCCCTTCCAGTCCAGCCAAAATCATCTTTCTTACCCACCGCAAAGGTCACGTTACTCCCCTATTTAAATCCTTCTGCTGGTTCTCCGTTGCCAACTGATTTATACTTACGGTTCTTGTCCTCAGGACTCTGACCCAGCCTGTAACTTTACTCTGTTTTCTTTCTTCTCCTTCTTCATTCCACCAATGATGCTAGCCTTACAGCTCCTGTTCTCACATTTTACTACATTACTCCATGCCTCTCCCTGTGTCTGGAACAACATTTCTATCCCAGAGCACTAACCTCCTTCTTTCCTGTAATTTAAAGTGCTCCAGAAAACCCATTTTTCATGGTATTTCCCACATTGGATTGTTCTTTCTGTATGTTGGGACTGAGGTGTGGACATGGCATTGTACTAGAACTACACTTGCAGAAAAGCCAGAGACGATAATAAAGGGTGTATTTGTGGCACCTGAGAGACTAACAAATTTATTTGAGCATAAGGATAATTTCCACCCACTTCTAACATTTTCTAGGAATGTTGGTGTGCTAATGCTTCACATTATTAGTATTATTATCATCATCATGACTAGGAATCTTAGTCATGAACATGGACCCCTTTGCGCTAGGCGCTGTATAAACACACAGCAATATGACAGTCTCCGTCCCAAAGAACATACAGTCTAACTTTGTCTTTTATAGTGAACTCTTGCTATGGAAAAGCAGTCCATGGGGCCCCCCAAAGTCCTGGAAAAAATAATAGGGGAGGAGGGAGAGAGTTCCTGAGTGAGATGCGTGTTGCTTATTAAGAAATGGTGAAAGACTCCAAAATAGAAAGAAATATGCCATGCTGGGAAGGGAAGGGGCGAAGGTGTTGCCTTGTAACTGCTAAAGAATTCAAAAATGTAACATTCATTTGTTCCCTGCACCTTTGTGCTATAGATTGTATGAATAAGAGTGTAGACATCATCCACTGGGAACTGTCAGTGCTATCTTCAGCAGATTTTCAAACATCAAGGATCCTGCAATGGCCTTCCCTTTGTGAGTGTTTTCTAAAGGCCAGATGGTTTCAACTTTGATTTTACTTTCCAGGAAGAAAGGCAGGATTTTGCATTCAGTATACCTTGCTGTAAACAAACTGCACAAAGTTCAATGGACCAAGGCCATTGAATCTAAAGCTTGAGTCAGAACATAATCAGTTGGGTTCTATATGGTGTGAATTGGGCTAGTCCCAAATTTGTATTTAGCCTCAACCACTGAGCTCATAGCTGACTAGCACAGGTTAAGCTTATAAAACTCATGCACAGTTAAGGCTAACATCCTAAAATGATCTGACTTGTTTCTGTCAAAAGGAAATCAATGGTTTCATTCTCCCATAACCTCGCAGTTCTGTTTAGCAACCCAAACATTGCTGCTATTTTTAAATTCATAGCACAAAAGTAGTGCTTCAGGTTCTTAATGAGGTATTTGATCCATTATTTATTTTGATAATATGCTAGGATCTCTAAAGATAAGAAAGAAAGTGAAGGAAAGTAACATAGGCCCTAATCTTGCAAGGATCTCCCTGCAGTTAGACCCCTATGTCCTCCATGGGATACTCCTGAGCACATTCTGCACAAAAAAAAAAATTAAAATTCTGCATACAATATTTTAAAATTCTGCAAAATTCTGCAAATTTTATTTGTCAAATAAATGTGAAGCCTCCAGCATGGCATGGGGGGGAGCATAGACCACTGGCTGCACAGAGGTGGGAGATCACTGGGCAGCTCCCCACTTCCCCGGGATACAGACTCAGCATTGAGGCTGCACTGAAGCCTGACACAGCACAAGAACTGGGCCTACCCCAGAAACACCCCAGGACCCTGCCCCTCCATGTCAGGAGCACCAGGTGTAGACAGGCAGGATCCAAGTCTGGAGCAACAGATAACAACCCTGCGTTGCATACGGGAAACTGAGGATTTCCTGGACGAAACTCAGGATAGGCTTCTAGGGGCACAAAGCTCTACAGATATAGAGCAGGTTGCACAGAGGAGCCAAGAGGCCAGTGAAGAAGCTTGGCAACATGTGACCTCCAGAAGAGGTAAGCAGAATGTCCGGGTTCCAGTAACACAGACACAGGTAACTAACCGCTTTCATGTTCTCTCCACAGGTATCGTTGCGGAGAGTGGACCAGATGATATGTCTGGGGCGAGAAAGCAGAAGGAGACTCCGCTGGTTGGAAGGCATGAGATGCGCTGTCCTGAGGTTGGGGGTTCCACGACCACCACCCCCAAGAGGAGAAGGCGGGTGGTGGTGGTCGGGGACTCTCTCCTCCGGGGGACTGAGTCATCTATCTGCCGCCCTGACCGGGAAAACCGAGAAGTCTGCTGCTTGCCAGGGGCTAAGATTCGTGATGTGACGGAGAGACTGCCGAGACTCATCAAGCCCTCGGATCGCTACCCCTTCCTGCTTCTCCACGTGGGCACCAATGATACTGCCAAGAATGACCTTGAGCGGATCACTGCGGACTATGTGGCTCTAGGAAGAAGAATAAAGGAGTTGGAGGCGCAAGTGGTGTTCTCGTCCATCCTCCCCGTGGAAGGAAAAGGCCTAGGTAGGGAGCGTCGAATCGTGGAAGTCAACGAATGGCTACGCAGGTGGTGTCGGAGAGAAGGCTTTGGTTTCTTTGACCATGGGATGGTGTTCCATGAAGGAGGAGTGCTGGGCAGAGACGGGCTCCATCTTACGAAGAGAGGGAAGAGCATCTTTGCAGCAGGCTGGCTAACCTAGTGAGGAGGGCTTTAAACTAGGTTCACCGGGGGAAGGAGACCAAAGCCCTGAGGTAAGTGGGAAAGCGGAATACCGTGAGGAAGCACAGGCAGGAATGTCTGTGAGGGGAGGGCTCCTGCCTCATACTGGCAATGAGGGGCGATCAACAGGTTATCTCAAGTGCTTATATACAAATGCACAAAGCCTTGGAAACAAGCAGGGAGAACTGGAGGTCCTGGTGATGTCAAGGAACTATGACGTGATCGGAATAACAGAGACTTGGTGGGATAACTCATATGACTGGAGTACTGTCATGGATGGTTATAAACTGTTCAGGAAGGACAGGCAGGGCAGAAAAGGTGGGGGAGTAGCACTGTATGTAAGGGAGCAGTATGACTGCTCAGAGCTCCGGTACGAAACTGCAGAAAAACCTGAGTGTCTCTGGATTAAGTTTAGAAGTGAGAGCAACAAGAGTGATGTAGTGGTGGGAGTCTGCTATAGACCACCGGACCAGGGGGATGAGGTGGATGAGGCTTTCTTCCGGCAGCTCACGGAAGCTACTAGATCGCATGCCCTGATTCTCATGGGTGACTTTAATTTTCCTGATATCTGCTGGGAGAGCAATACAGCGGTGCATAGACAATCCAGGAAGTTTTTGGAAAGCGTAGGGGACAATTTCCTGGCGCAAGTGCTAGAGGAGCCAACTAGGGGGGGTGCTTTTCTTGACCTGCTGCTCACAAACCGGGTAGAATTAGTGGGGGAAGCAAAAGTGGATGGGAATCTGGGAGGCAGTGACCATGAGTTGGTTGAGTTCAGGATCCTGACGCAGGGAAGAAAGGTAAGCAGCAGGATACGGACCCTGGACTTCAGGAAAGCAGACTTCGACTCCCTCAGGGAACGGATGGCCAGGATCCCCTGGGGGACTAACTTGAAGGGGAAAGGAGTCCAGGAGAGCTGGCTGTATTTCAAGGAATCCCTGTTGAGGTTACAGGGACAAACCATCCCGATGAGTCGAAAGAATAGTAAATATGGCAGGCGACCAGCTTGGCTTAATGGTGAAATCCTAGCGGATCTTAAACATAAAAAAGAAGCTTACAAGAAGTGGAAGGTTGGACATATGACCAGGGAAGAGTATAAAAATATTGCTCGGGCATGTAGGAATGATATCAGGAGGGCCAAATCGCACCTGGAGCTGCAGCTAGCCAGAGATGTCAAGAGTAACAAGAAGGGTTTCTTCAGGTATGTTGGCAACAAGAAGAAAGCCAAGGAATGTGTGGGCCCCTTACTGAATGAGGGAGGCAACCTAGTGACAGAGGATGTGGAAAAAGCTAATGTACTCAATGCTTTTTTTGCCTCTGTTTTCATTAACGAGGTCAGCTCCCAGACTGCTGCGCTGGGCATCACAAAATGCGGAAGAGATGGCCAGCCCTCTGTAGGGATAGAGGCGGTTAGGGACTATTTAGAAAAGCTGGACGTGCACAAGTCCATGGGGCCGGACGAGTTGCATCCGAGAGTGCTGAAGGAATTGGCGGCTGTGATTGCAGAGCCATTGGCCATGATCTTTGAAAACTCGTGGCGAACCGGGGAAGTCCCGGATGACTGGAAAAAGGCTAATGTAGTGCCAATCTTTAAAAAAGGGAAGAAGGAAGATCCTGGGAACTACAGGCCAGTCAGCCTCACCTCAGTCCCTGGAAAAATCATGGAGCAGGTCCTCAAAGAATCAATCCTGAAGCACTTGCATGAGAGGAAAGTGATCAGGAACAGCCAGCATGGATTCACCAAGGGAAGGTCATGCCTGACTAATCTAATCGCCTTTTATGATGAGATTACTGGTTCTGTGGATGAAGGGAAAGCAGTGGATGTATTGTTTCTTGACTTTAGCAAAGCTTTTGACACGGTCTCCCACAGTATTCTTGTCAGCAAGTTAAGGAAGTATGGGCTGGATGAATGCACTATAAGGTGGGTAGAAAGCTGGCTAGATTGTCGGGCTCAACAGGTAGTGATCAATGGCTCCATGTGTAGTTGGCAGCCGGTTTCAAGTGGAGTGCCCCAAGGGTCGGTCCTGGGGCCGGTTTTATTCAATATCTTCATAAATGATCTGGAGGATGGTGTGGATTGCACTCTCAGCAAATTTGCGGATGATACTAAACTGGGAGGAGTGGTAGATACGCTGGAGGGGAGGGATAGGATACGGAAGGACCTAGACCAATTGGAAGATTGAGCCAAAAGGAATCTGATGAGGTTCAATAAGGATAAGTGCAGGGTCCTGCACTTAGGACGGAAGAACCCAATGCACAGCTACAGACTAGGGACCGAATGGCTAGGCAGCAGTTCTGCAGAAAAGGACCTAGGGGTGACAGTGGACGAGAAGCTGGATATGAGTCAGCAGTGTGCCCTTGTTGCTAAGAAGGCCAATGGCATTTTGGGATGTATAAGTAGGGGCATAGCGAGCAGATCGAGGGACGTGATCGTTCCCCTCTATTCGACATTGGTGAGGCCTCATCTGGAGTACTGTGTCCAGTTTTGGGCCCCACACTTCAAGAAGGATGTGGATAAATTGGAGAGAGTCCAGCGAAGAGCAACAAAAATGATTAGGGGACTGGAACACATGAGTTATGAGGAGAGGCTGAGGGAGCTGGGATTGTTTAGCCTGCAGAAGAGAAGAATGAGGGGGGATTTGATAGCTGCTTTCAACTACCTGAAAGGGGGTTCCAAAGAGGATGGCTCTAGACTGTTCTCAAGGGTAGCAGATGACAGAACGAGGAGTAATGGTCTCAAGTTGCAGTGGGGGAGGTTTAGATTGGATATTAGGAAAAACTTTTTCACTAAGAGGGTGGTGAAACACTGGAATGCGTTACCTAGGGAGGTGGTAGAATCTCCTTCCTTAGAGGTTTTTAAGGTCAGGCTTGACAAAGCCCTGGCTGGGATGATTTAACTGGGAATTGGTCCTGCTTTGAGCAGGGGGTTGGACTAGATGACCTTCTGGGGTCCCTTCCAACCCTGATATTCTATGATTCTATGATTCTATGAGAGGCTTAGTGTGGGGGGATCCAGGTGTGGGTTGAGAGGATTCTGTATGGGGCAATCTGGATGCGGGTGGCTCAGTGGGAGATCCGGGGGGAGGGAAATCTGGATGCACAGGGGCTTGTTGGGGGTGGGGGGTGGGCTTCTGGGTGCAACAGTAATGGGACTCTGCAGGGGGGTCCACGTGAAGGTCATTGGGGCTCCACAGGGGGAGTCTGGGTGTGGGGGTGATAGAGCTCAGCAGGCGGTTTGGTTGTTGGGGTCAGATGCTGGGGGAGTGGAGCTCAGTGGGTTGGGGATCTAGGTGAAGCTGGTTGGGGCTCGGTGAGGTGTGCATCTAGGTGCAGATGGCTCATCAGGGTGGCCCAGGTGCATGGGGAGTGGGGCTCATTGTGGGCGTTCCAAGTGTGGGGGGTGAGGCTCAGCGGGAGGGTCTGGGTATGAGGGGGTCTGGATGCACAGGGGTTGGGTGGATGGGGGAGCAGCTCCCTGTACACATATCCCTCCCTTTGCAGCTGAGGAGCTGTCATAAATATAAAGGGAAGGGTAAACCCCTTTGAAATCCCTCCTGGCCAGGGGAAAGCTCCTCTCACCTGTAAAGGGTTAAGAAGCTAAAGGTAACCTCGCTGGCACCTGACCAAAATGACCAATGAGGAGACAAGATACTTTCAAAAGCTGGGAGGAGGGAGAGAAACAAAGGGTCTGTGTGTCTGTCTATATGCTGGGTTTCTGCAGGGGATAGACCAGGAATGGAGTCTTAGAACTGTTAGTAAGTAACCTAGCTAGGTATGTGTTAGATTATGATTTCTTTAAATGGCTGAGAAAAGAATTGTGCTGAATAGAATAACTATTTCTGTCTGTGTATCTTTTTTGTAACTTAAGGTTTTGCCTAGAGGGATTCTCTATGTTTTTGAATCTAATTACCCTGTAAGATATCTACCATCCTGATTTTACAGGGGGTATTTCTTTATTTCTATTTACTTCTATTTTTATTAAAAGTCTTCTTGTAAGAAAACTGAACGCTTTTTCATTGTTCTCAGATCCAAGGGTTTGGGTCTGTGGTCACCTATGCAAATTGGTGAGGCTTTTTATCCAACATTTCCCAGGAAAGGGGGGGTGCAAGTGTTGGGAGGATTGTTCATTGTTCTTAAGATCCAAGGGTCTGGGTCTGTAGTTACCTAGGCAAATTGGTGAGGCTTTTTATCAAACCTTGTCCAGGAAGTGGGGTGCAAGGTTTTGGGAAGTATTTTGGGGGGGAAGACGCGTCCAAACAGCTCTTCCCCAGTAACCAGTATTAGTTTGGTGGTGGTAGCGGCCAATCCAAGGACAAAGGGTGGAATATTTTGTACCTTGGGGAAGTTTTGACCTAAGCTGGTAAAGATAAGCTTAGGAGGTTTTTCATGCAGGTCCCCACATCTGTACCCTAGAGTTCAGAGTTGGGGAGGAACCTTGACAGGAGCGATGGGTGCAGGAAGCCAGGGTGGTGTGTGTGTGTGTGTGTGTGTGTGAGGGGGAGTGTGTAGAGCTTCCTGCAGTTGGGGGGAAAATCTGGGGGTGGGTCTGACCTAGCCCCAGATGCTATGCAGGGGAAGAGGAAGTCCCGTCCTCCCCAGCCCAGCCAGGACTAGCAGCTGAGCCTGGCACGGGGTAGAAGCCACCAGCCGAGTCTTTCCCATTCTCGTCCCCTGCCCCACAGTGATTTACCTCTCTGACGCCTGCCCTGGGCACCCAAAACATGCTGCTGGGGAGGGTCACATGACTGCTCTTATGGCTTCCGTTTGCTTCCCCATCAGAAAGTAATTTTTCTGTGGGGAAGCAAAAAAATCTGTGGGGGACATAAATTCTGCACATGCACAGTGGTGCAGAATTCCCCCAGAAGTAATGTGAGTTGTGCCTCTATGATGTAATCTACATCCCCCACACAACCCTTGAGTAAAACCCAACCCAAGTACCTCTGCCTAGTTGAAAAAAAGTAATAAAGAAGGAGTGATTCAGGGCCAGATTATGATACCCTTACTTACAATATTGTACTCCACATGCAATCCCAATGAAGTCAATGGGATATCTTCTGGCGATGGATACTATTCAATGTGAGTATGGAAATCATGGTCAGTTATTATTCCATCTGGGTGAACCGCAACTGGAGGAATTGGATTATTAGAGCTATTCACCGTGTACTGAATTATGTAACTGAGGATTAACTGGGGTATTGGGGAAATACATTGTTCTCACACTCTGTAGGATGTCACGATGACTCTGGGCTCTTTAAATGAGAGACTGGAACTTGCCATTCTTTAGGATATATGCATCAATGGTGATTTTTCCCTTGCCTTAGATAACTGACTTAGAACAGGCCAAAAGATCTCTCTCCATCCTGAGTGACTAAGGAAGTGATGAGCCAGCCTAAGTGCACTGTCATATACATTATCAGCTACACATGTGCTAGCCGCTGCTTCCCGCAGCTCCCATAGGCCTGGAACGGCGAACTGCGGCCAGTGGCAACTGCGATCAGCCAAAGCTGCGGACGCTGCAGGTAAACAAACTGTTCCAGGCCGCTGCGAATTTCCATGATGGGCCACGTGCCAAAGGTTGCTGATCCCTGTTCTATGGAAATGCAAGGCTTCCCCTGGTGGCTGGAAGAGGAAACAATATCATGATTTTGGAGTGACCTTCCACAACTCGCCATAAGAATGTATGAGTGAAATGCTAGTCACAATTTCCTCTACCATTCCAAGTTTCCATTTCCTGCTGACCTGAGAAAGAGTATTCACAAGGTCATATCTCATACTGTGTCTTCAGTACAGTGTCTTTGTACTAACAGTTAAGTCATTTGGCTTATCCAAATAAAACCTTTTTAGTCCTGTACAAAACCATTCATAAGGTCCAATAATATTCATTTTGTAAATCCAAACCTATTTTGGTTATTTTCTATCACAGTACCTGAAATAGAAAAAAATCCACATTTGGGGAATTTGTTGTACAGAGTGAGAACTGTTAAAGTAAAATAAATGATATAACAATGCAATCAGAACAATGCAATAGTTTATCCCTAGTAGCTTTAACAGCAGCAGCAGATTAGGAGCCTGTTTTAACGTACCACATAAAGTAGTGGAGAAAGTGGAATTATTCACACTGTGCAGTTTAAGGAACATTCTGTTGGACTGCAACCAGATAGCTGAGAAAATATATTCTAAATGACTTAAATGAGACTTTTAGGGAAACTGCATTAGTTGGGAGGAAAGTGACAAATGAAAAATTGACATTGACACTGACATTAGGTAGAAAGTATTCTTGGGTGCTAAAGAACAAAGGAAGCTTTAGAAAAAACTTCAAGCTAAAGAGGGGCTGCATCTTATCTAAATTCATTCTGGGTTCTGTTTGCTTTCAGTGTTCTCTGTCTTACAAAAGAGATCAGCTTTTGCAGGGACAGCTGGGACTGAGATGGCTTATTGTCAAGTCTCAAATGTCAATGACTGATGCTGATTTACATGCAGATTGCCTCTCTGCTTTATTTTATATATTTCTTTCTCTGAAATGCTCTCATTTGCTTCTAAGGAACAAATCAATGAGGGAGCAATAAAGAAGATGTTATCTTATAGCCAGTTATAAAAAGACAAGAATTAGCATTATAGCAAATATATGAACACGGGTTGTATTTCATTCAGGTATTTGCCAGATGGCAGTCCATTTGTGGAGAATGTATGGCAGTGTTGATGCAGAACTGTGATTGAGCAAGGATTCCATCTTCGGGATCTCTTCTCTGACTTAAGTGTTTCATAGTAAACCAGTCTGAACTTGTGTAGTTGCTTTGCCATCCATATGAAGAATATGACATATCACCAGCTCTGTTCCATGTTAATCATAAAGAGTGAGATGCTACAGATCTTAATGTGTGTGGTTCTGAGCAGAAAAATAGATTAAGTTCCTGTTTATATGCCAAGCCACATCTGTTTATTTTAGTGGCAAAGATAAGTTTTTGCTATTTATTATTCTCGTAGGATTCACTCATCTTCTTCATTGTTTCCTTGTGCTCCTTTGTTTGACTGTGCCCACCTATTCTCTTTTGTCTTGTACTTAGTCCCTGCCCCAAAGAGTTTTTGGTCTATCTTTTTGTTCTGTGTTTGTACAGTGTAGACATGCTCTCGTGCACACTGTGGTCCTGGTCTGTGATTGGAGCTCGTTGATGCTACTGCAACACAAATAAATATTATTTATACTAAATAGACTATAATTATGGGAGAGAGAGCTGGGTTCTGTTGTGTCTTGTATTAAGTCCTCCCTGCAGATGCTTTATGATTGGTGATTATGCACAAATCAGAAAGAACACAGCTTGACTTTCAGAAGAGACCACCAGATCACCTAGTCTGACCTCCAGCATATCACAAACCACGAGCACCACCCAGCACCTGGACACTAAACCCAACAACTGTAATTAGACCAAAGTATCTAAACTAAAGAGATTCAACTGTTATGAGGTGCAGGCAGAGAATAGGAGGGACTGAGGTACATCAGTTCCTGGGGCCCTTACAATGGCAGGGAATTGTTTGAGGTATACCAGGATAATCCTGCAAATGACCTGCACCCTACACTGCAGATGAAGGTAAAACAAAGATGTCACTGCCAATCTGACCTGCAGAAAAATTCCTTCCTGACCCCACATATGACAGTCAGTTATATCCTGACCATATGAGCAAGAACCAGCCAGCCATGTACAACAGTGCTTTAATCAGTCCTTACTCACTCCAAACTCTCATTGATGTCAGGAGGTTTTTGGCATAAAGACAGTTTAATGGTCAGAGAATATGGCCAAAATAGAGGGATTTTCATGTGATTATGACACTGGACTGGAATTCAGGAGATCTGGATTCAATTCTCAGCACCATGGGCTTCCTGGGTGACTTTAGTAAGTCACTAGTTTCTCTTTTGACTTCAACGGGATTATTAAAGCTAAGGACATGCTTTGCAGGATTAGGTTCCAAGAGCCCAGGTCATTTCAGGGTTGATACTTCTGCGTGACTATTCCCCATCTTTAAAATTGGGCTAATAACAAGTGAATAGACTGCATTTGCAATTATTTGCACACACAGAATTGGAGGCCCAGCGGAGACCTGGTTAAGGCAGGACTAAAAATCTGGTCCTTTACGTTTAGTCTATTCACTAATTGTGCCTATGGCTACATCGCAGAGTCTCAGAAAAGTTGGGTGGTGATAGGTACTGTCTATGTAGACATTGTGAAAGCAGAATTTTCTTGCATTGGTGGGTTTATACCTGAATTTTACTGTTATTAAAACTGGGCTGTGTTTCTGTTTGACTCTATTTGAAGAGCTACGGTCACAGGGGACTATTTTTCAGGATGATGGTGACCATGAAAATCACTTAAAATGGTGGTGACAATCTCTTACTGTTAAAGATTTATGTTGAACTACCAAGAAGATGACTGCAAAGTTAATGCATTTGAGAGTCAATAAACATTACTGATGGTATACAGGTCTTGAGAATTTAAATTATTGCATAATTTTATTCATTAAAGTCAGATACCTAATTACTAATTACTCTGTAAAACCATGTTTTGGTAGCAGCAGAAATGCAACAATTAATTTATTTAACGTTTCAAATCTTTATGTGCCTATTACTTCCACCATTCTTTGGATCTCCAGAAATATAACTACTATTATTGACGGGATCCCAGATGCTAACTAGAATTTAATTTAGTTGAATGGTTTATACGACAGATTGATTTTCTCTATGGATGTGCATACACAGAAGCAGAGAAGACAGTTACCAACCATTTAAACTGTATTTTACATATTTCCTAGGACTACCCCAACCGTCTTTCTTTGCCTCAGTATAGACTGCAGGAGAGTGAGTTTGTGTGTGTGTGTCCCCGGGGGAGGGGAAGGGGGGGTGAGAGAGCCTGGATTTGTGCTGGACATGGCCCACCTTGATTACCATGCACATTGTAGGGAGAGTGGTCACTTTGGATGAGCTATTACCAGCAGGAGAGTGAGTTTGTGTGTGTATGGGGGTGGGGGGTGAGAAAACCTGGATTTGTGCTGGAAATGGCCCACCTTGATTATCATGCACATTGTAGGGAGAGTGGTCACTTTGGATGAGCTTTTACCAGCAGGAGAGTGAGTTTGTGTGTGTGGTTTTTGGAGGGGGGTGAGGGGGTGAGAGAACTTGGATTTGTGCAGGAAATGGCCCACCTTGATTATCGTGCACATTGTGAAGAGAGTTGTCACTTTGGATGGGCTATTACCAGCAGGAGAGTGAGTTTGTGTGTAGGGGGGTGGAGGGTGAGAAAACCTGGATTTGTGCTGGAAATGGCCCAACTTGATGATCACTTTAGATAAGCTATTACCAGCAGGACAGTGGGGTGGGAGGAGGTATTGTTTCATGATCTCTGTGTGTATATAATATCTGCTGCAGTTTCCACGGTATGCATCCGATGAAGTGAGCTGTAGCTCACGAAAGCTCATGCTCAAATAAATTGGTTAGTCTCTAAGGTGCCACAAGTACTCCTTTTCTTAAAGTTTTTTTAGGTGTTTTTACACAATTAAAAAGGCTATTTTAGGCTAGGAAGAAATAACCCATTTCCTATAGTGGAAGGATATTCCTGGGCTAGAGTTGATTTCAAATACCGTCTAGCTCCAGTTCCAATTGTCCAGTAGTTTATAAAGCCACTGCATCTGGCTGTACTTATCTTTTTAGCAGATTACACTAAAATAAATCCTTAAGGCTAGACCTTTTAATTGACTAAAACACATGCACATAAAAATACAGCTGTTTCAGAAGATGCTTTCATTGGTTTGAACAGAATTTGGACTCATTGAGGCTGTTATAAAACTCTAATAAGCAAACTGCCTTCAAAATCTGAAAAAAACCCACCCGAAACAACAACCCTAAAATGTTAGGTTATTGAGCTGAGTATAAATGTGTTATTCTTTAGCCATTCATCAGTTGTTCGGGTTATAGGTGATTATAAATTTTTCTGTGCCCATTGCCTCCAGTTCCAGCTCAGCATGATTCCTACATTGAAAAGCATTTTTATCGTAAAAATGTGGCATCTCCTGTGATTAAAGCACAGAGTGAGTTCTGAAAGTACTGTACACCTCAAAGTCACTGATATTCTACATAGTCCACTCACATATTCAGGTGACATATTTTTATCTAAAGACTCAGTGGAGATTTTCAAAAGTGCCTAAGGGATTTAGAAGCAGAAGTGTTATTGAAATTGAGCTATTGGCATAGTGCCCCTGACTACAATGGAGTTTCAGTTATATAAACCAGTTGAGGATCTGGCCTATTTATTTTGTTACAAGCCCCGGGAGGAGTATGCATACTTGAAAAAGTGGAGACGAGGGACATTTACTTCTTTTTGTCCCAAAAGTAGAGAGTTTAAATCCTCAATAAAAACCTAAGGGACAGGAATATGTGTAATTTACCTGAGTTTTATACTGGTGAAGAATGAACTCCCACAAGAATTAAGAACCATTCCAAAGCTCATCGCCTTCTGCTCTAATGGCAAGGATCTTTTCTTTGACCTTTCCTTCTTTCACACAAACACATAACCACATGTGTTTTAAAATTTCCCAAACAAAGCACTCCTCTGCACACATGCCTCCCTTTGAGAAGAGGATGAGAGAACAAATGTTAGATGTTAGTCATCTTGGTTAATAAATTCCAGGTAGGTGCACAGATACTATGCTGATGAGCATGGTATAAGAATCTCTACAGAATAGAATAGAATGGCTAGAAACTGAAATTAGATAAATTCAGATTAGAAAAAAGGCCCCAATTCAGGGTAATTAACCAGTTGTCAATCTAACCTAGGGATGTGTTGGATTCTCCGTCACTGGAAGTCATTAAATCAAGACTGGATATTTTTCTAAAAGGCATGCTCTAGCATGTCCAGAAGTTATGGCCTTGATGCAAAAATGAATGGGTGGAATTCTCTAGCCTGTGCTATGAAGGAGGTCACACAGTATGATCATAATGGTCCCTTCTGGCTTGAAAAATATTCCTCTTGAACCACTAGCAGTTGGTATTTCTTGTTGGCAGCTCTATGATTTGTATCCACAGTTAGCATAGGAATACACTGAGTATTGCTTTCAAAATGGTGAATGAAATATATTCCACGCTGGCTCATTGTATCACTTGGTACTTCTGGCATGTTTAGTGCATAAAGTAACATTCCTATTAAAGCTTCCTGTGGATTTGAAAACCTTTAATACTGGGAGCACAGTATATGAATGCTAGTGCCTTCACCGGATGTTGCAATGCTGCGTTTGGGTTCCCAAATTGGCATTAAATACCTACAGTGGATACTTGGGCACCTATATACGAGCTCTTTGCAAACAAAACACTGGGAGATTTGGATACCGTGTTTTGACAACACATTTGCAGCTTGGGCCCTGGGTTTTACAGGTTTGCATGTGGCAGTTCCCAGAGGCATTCTGTCTACAGAGCATGTGGGCTTCGTTTGAAGGTGCGAGGGGGAGCATGCTCAAAGGTCGTTACCTAGACCTCTTTTTGGAGGCATAATGTGGGCACTCCCTGTAGCTCACAGGTGATGCAGAAGTGTGTGTATGAGTGTATGTGCGGGGGGGGGGGTGGAGAATGACCTAACTTCACCCCCTCCCCTCTTCTCTGGCAGTATAACAGTCCCCTTTGCTATCAGGAACTTGGTTGCCCCCAACACAGCTACAGGAGAAGGTGGGCTCCTTGCAGCTACTTCCCTTGTTGCAAATGTGCACAAGGCCAGCCACAATATGGATCAAAGAAAATATAGAACATAGTGCCATAATCTGTGGATTTCATTCTCCTCTCACTTTTAGCCAGTATACATCGGAGTTAATTTACACCGGCATAGGTGAGATCAGAGTAAGGCCGATTGTACTTTTTCTTTTTGTTAGGATTCCTAATACATTTTCATTTTTTTCATTCTCCTCTTGTTAAGGAGTAATTTTATTTTAAATGCCTAAGTGACTTAGGAGCCCAGATCCTATTTTCAAAAGTGACTTGGGCATTTGGATAGCTACAAAGGCACAGGTCCTCAAAGGTATTGAAGTCAATGGGGGTTAGGTGTCTAAATTCCTTTGAGTATCTGGGCCTTAGTAGCCAACTAAATGTCCAAGTCACTTTTGAAAATAAGACTTAGGCACTTTTGAAAATTGTACCCATGATCTTATCATGACACTTTAAGGTCCTGATTCCGCAAAGCACTAAATCATGCTTAAAGGATCTAAGCACATGCTTAAGTGTTTTGCTGAATCAGGACTTTAATGTGCAATTATTTTGGTTTTGTTTTGTTTTTGTATGCCAACTCCTGTGTATTTTGTTAATTACCGGTAGGTTCACCTATATTTATTCTGGTCAGTTTGGGGTGCTTTAAATTACATTCTCTAGAGTGTTGGTCTAAATTGTGTCTTTTACATCAGAAATATTTGACAAAGCTATCAAAGTAAAAAGAGAATGAATCTAATCATTTTCAAAAGAAAAGAGATAGAAACTGTTACTTTGTTGGCAGAAGGTGGTGCTGTTATCTGATATTAGAACTGATAATTAACTCTGATGCCAATGAACTTCTGCTAAAGAAATCCATGAGTTGAAGAGAGATGTTTTTCCCTCCCAGGAACATAGTATAGCATTAATATAGGTAGGAAACATTTCCCAATCTTGCATTTGGAGATATAATAAAATATAATTAGAAAGCAGATTACCACACAAAAATTTCTGCCAGTAAAATAAAATGATAAGACAAATTTGCTTTTTAGAGAAATAAATTGAGCTGGATCATGCTCCTTAAGTAGGATGGCTGATTTCACAAGATACAGTGTTATGAGTTTGTGCATAAAACACGAGATCTGCCTGAAGAATCTGTGAAAGAGAGTAGCAGATAACAAGTGAAGAAAACTGTTCAACAACAGCCTGAAGTCAGATATGAGTAAATATCAGAAGTCCTGAGAGAGAAACTTCAACAATCGGACAGAGAGGATCTGATTATGTTTCAATTGGATATGCCAATTTCATTTCTATCCAAAACTGTTGTACACTGTTAAAACAGTTGCCATGACCTACCTCAGAGGTGGTTGCATTTCAGTTTTGTGTGTGAAGTGATTCAAGTCACTGTTGGACCCTTAGGATTGCTAACCCCTACTGTTCAAAAATCATGAGATTATCTTAAATATAATACATTTGGGGTTCTTTTCATTTGTCTTCTGGTTTCTGAGCCTTTAGGGTGCACTCATGTTTTCTAACTTTTTTGTATAGCCATGAGGGATAGAAACTTACATTTTTTTAAAAATGAAAGTTGAGATTCGCACCTAATTACAGGGCTCCAGAAGCTGGGGCTTTAAGAAAAACACAAATATCACAAGACTAGCAATAAAAGCAAGAGAGTTGGCAGCACTGACCCTTGGGATGGATCATGATATATAAATATAAGCTATTAAATTGGTATTTTTCATAAATTGAAGCTGACAAGACAATTTATAAATGTGAAAACCAAATATTTTCCCCATTTGTAGAACAGAACTCAGATTGTTTCCAATGCTCTGAAATATCTGGTTTTATTTTTTCAGTTTCTGACCAGGACAAGAACTAGAATTTCTGAAATACTCTCAAGGACATCTGTTCTCACAATACGGTATTTAAACTGGTGTCCAGGAACAGAAATCTTCCCAGATAAATCTATGCTCAGCCATGTTTCAATCCATTTTTCTGATCCAAAGATCTGGATAATGTGGATGCCCCTCCATGGTTTTGAATGCTTTTCTGACCTGAACCCACACTTTAGATCTCTTGAGGATTGTCCATTGCTACTCCTTCTGTCAAGGTTCCTCCCCCACTCTGAACTCTAGGGTACAGATGTGGGGACCTGCATGAAAAACCTCCTAAGCTTATCTTTACCAGCTTAGGTCAAAACTTCCCCAAGGTACAAAATATTCCACCCGTTGTCCTTGGACTGGCCGCTACCACCACCAAACTAATACTGGTTACTGGGGAAGAGCTGTTTGGACATGTCTTTCCCCCCAAAATACTTCCCAAAACCTTGCACCCCACTTCCTGGACAAGGTTTGGTAAAAAGCCTCACCAATTTGCCTAGGTGACTACAGACCCAGACCCTTGGATCTTAAGAACAATGAACAATCCTCCCAACACTTGCACCCCCCCTTTCCTGGGAAATGTTGGATAAAAAGCCTCACCAATTTGCATAGGTGACCACAGACCCAAACCCTTGGATCTGAGAACAATGAAAAAGCGTTCAGTTTTCTTACAAGAAGACTTTTAATAAAAATAGAAGTAAATAGAAATAAAGAAATGCCCCCTGTAAAATCAGGATGGTAGATACCTTACAGGGTAATTAGATTCAAAACATAGAGAACCCCTCTAGGCAAAACCTTAAGTTACAAAAAAGATACACAGTCAGAAATAGTTATTCTATTCAGCACAGTTCTTTTCTCAGCCATTTAAAGAAATCATAATCTAGCACGTACCTAGCTAGATTACTTACTAAAAATTCTAAGACTCCATTCCTGGTCTATCCCCGGCAAAAATAGAATATAGACAGACACACAGACCCTTTGTTTCTCTCCCTCCTCCCAGCTTTTGAAAGTATCTTGTCTCCTCATTGGTCATTTTGGTCAGGTGCCAGCGAGGTTACCTTTAGCTTCTTAACCCTTTACAGGTGAGAGGAGCTTTCCCCTGGCCAGGAGGAATTTCAAAGGGGTTTACCCTTCCCTTTATATTTATGACACCTTCAGTAAAAGTTCACTTTAAATACGAGCTTCCTCAAAAGTAAAGAAATCTCATATATGCTAGGTGATAAATAAATCAAAAAAGAACAACTCCTACATCTTTCAACAATGATATATGCCAGTGTGAAGTATCAAGAATAGTGTTGTTAAGACTGGACAGCATTACAGACAAACATTTATGCAGGACACACTACTCCTAAGAAATACTAATAACTCTTCAAGAAACAACAGTTGTAGATAGATGCTTACAATATCCTAAATAAGTGCTGACTCTGGCAGTCTTGATAAAATTCCTTCAGAATGAGTTTCTGGATTATGCAGATTGCAGAGACTCATTTACACATGCGATGTGCAGTTAGGGCTAGATATTCAAAATTAGGCAAATGCAGATGTGAGCCTGTAATTATATTTGCCCAGCGTGTGCACACAAATTCCTAATGTATGTGTCTGTGTGTAGATCAGGTGTGTGCCTGCATTTGAAAATCTTGTCGTTAGAGATAAAAGACATTCTGCCAGCCCTTTGGAGGGCCGAGACAAAACTGCTGAGATGCTATTAGAGATACGATTAAGTCTGAGAGTTAAAGTATGCTGAAGGCTCTTGCAAGATCGTCAGACCCAGAGTATAAAGCTTCTTTATTTCAACTGGATTTCACACTTCAAACTTGGTGTGAGAATTCTGAGACTCAGGAGCAAATGGCTTTTTATGAAGACTTGAATTACATTTTACACTTGAAAAATTAGTATCAGCAGTGTGTGAAGTGGACTGAAATGTAGGGTATGTCTACGCTGCAATGCAATGCCCGTGGCTGGCCTGGGTCAGCTGATGTGGGATCTGGCTGTGGGGCTGTAAAATCGCAGTGTAGATGTTCAGGCCCGGGCTGGAGTCTGGGCTTTGGGATCTTCTCCCCTTGTGGGGTTCCAGACCCCAAACTCCAGCCCAAGCCCAGATGTCTACATTGCCCTGCAGCTCAAGCCCATGTCAGCTGACACAGCCATGAGTGTTTTACTGCAGTGTAAACACTGAAGTGGTGTTTGGTCAGAGGAACATGGGGTGGATGAGAAGGAAAGCAAGATCTGGAAGAGTAAAATGTGGTCCCTTACATGCTGGACTGTCTCCTCAAAGCAGGCAGCCATGCTTCCACCCCCTTCTACCATCAAATCCCTCTTTAAAATTCACTTTTTTCCAAAGATTTAGAGTCATTAATCCAAAGCCCATTGAAATCAATGGGCATCCCAAGGTTTCTCAATTTGGCACCCAAAGCAGTGGCGCGGTTGACTATATTTCTGGGATATGTATTATTCAAATATAGAGGTTCTCTCCAGGGACTGACAGTGATAAAGGGACGCAAGTTTATATTACATTGACTATCATCAAGTGATGCAGCAAGCAGAACGGGACCTTCAACATTAACTGCCTGCCTTTCATTGTGAGATGTGGAATTTACTGTCACTTCATTCAGCTTAACTGAAATTGCTTTTGCTGACAAAAAAATCACTTCCAGAAAGTTTCAAAATTGCACTGTGTAAGAAATAAATGGTTATTGTTCATCTGGTCATCATGACACGGGTGAAAAAGCTAAGTTCTTTCATATACAAAAGTCTAGTGCTTCTCTGTATCTGCTGTTAGTTTTGGAAACATGAGACCCAAGTGCAGCTGTACTGTAGGCAATAATGAATTTAATGTTAATGCACAATGATTAACCTGAAAGAAACCTTCTTTTCTCTCTCATGTGCTTGGGAGGAGAAAGTAAGTGGGACCTCAAGCTCTCTGGGCCTGATCCAAAGCCCACTGAAATCAATTAAAAGACTTTCATTAACCCCAGTGGGAACTGGACGTGAAGCCTTCTGATTGCAAACAACATAGTGCAGGTATGTGCAGCATTAACTGAGAGAAGTGAAAGAGTTTATTCACAGATAGTGTGGCTATAATCCAGAGAGAGGCTGATGAGAGAGTTAGCCAAATTCAGTCCCCCCTTACACCCATCCAGCCCTGTTGGTGGGTATAATTTGGCCCAGTGAGCATAGAATCATAAAAGAAAAGAGCAACCCAAATTATAACTTATTAAATGGCACTCCTGATGCTATTGGAGCTTATTCTATGAACTGGGGCTGCTTTGTAGACCGATTCTCTAAGGGTTTTTCCTGCTAGAGATATCTGATACTTGATTACATTCTTCAGCAATATTGTTTCCACTGTAGGGAATGTCAGTGATTAGCAGAACAGGCTGCCAGCCATCCTCTAATTCTGCTGCACAGTGCCCTCCGGACTAGCCAGGATTCCTATCCAGTGATGCTTTGTGACTTCCAATATTTCTGCAGACACATGTGTGATTTTACTATTTTTCTCCATCAGAGCATCACTATGGTTCAAGCTCATAAAAAAAATGCAAACACTGGGCTCCAATCCAGTTCTTTCTAAATCAACGATAGTAGGATCAGACACAACAAATAAAATCTACTCAGTTAAGCTGTGTGCATCTTGGGGAAGCCAGTTAGATATCCCCATATCAGATCTCATATTCTTTGTTCTTGTTTAACATCTAAGTAGCAAAATACCAAACCTTTTTTCATATTTAATTCTATTTGCTAATTATCCATGAAAATGCAATTAGCACCAGTTGACACAATTCTTTGAGAAGGCTTTTTAATTTGGAAAGAAGAAGAAAAAAGTCTCTTCTCTGGTAGTTGTTTTCAAAAAAATCTTCCAAAATATTGTACCTGATGTATCACATTAGACACATCAGATTGGGTTGCATCAGCAATGTTGCATTACATCACATCACAAAGGTAATGCACTGTGACAGAATTGCAATGCAATGTGTCAGCTGGAAAATGGGAAAAGACATGATTTCCTGAGTAAAATGCTCTTAAAGCTTTCTGGCATTTCTCCCCCCTCTCCCCCGCCCTCCACCTAAAGTAGAGGAAGGGCTGTTATGTTTTGGGGTATTTGTTAAAGGTTTGATTATCTGCAGAAGCATTCTAAGCATCTGATTATTTCCTGAACCTTCATGGATAATTAACAAGGCCAGAAAGAAAATATATAAACATAGCCAGAGTACATTAGATCTGTTCCCCCACCAGGATATTCTGTAAAGTGAGAAAACAGCTGCATAGAGGGAGGAAAGAGAAAGCTCAGAGTGTATAAGCAAGAATATGACCAGGTTTTGAACTAGCCATTATTGCTAACTGTTTTGCACTATAACTGTTAGTATTAAGTAGCTAATCCTACACAGATATTGCTTATGTGATCAATCCTATTGGCTTCAATGGAGCTACTTGGTTGAGTAAAGACCATTCATACGAATTAGGGATTCAGGATCATGATCTGTCACTTTGGACAGCAAAGATGAATAGATAGATGCTGTGAAAACCCATCTCCCATATCGACCAGAGTGAGTTTATGAATAGATTGAACATTAGCTGCTCAAATTCTGTTCTCATTTACACCTGGCCCTAGATTTTTTTTTTTTTACAGTTTTGACAATTACAGAATCTTATGCTGATTCAAAGCCATCTTTGAAAGTGTGCAGTGTGCAATAGCCCTCAAAATGTCCAGTTTGTGTGTCAAGTACATTCCTGGATGTGATGAACGTGTATGGGGACAGCATTTACGAAAGTTTACGCTGGTTTAAAGATCCTAGACCAGGGTAGGATTGAATAGCTCAGGGAATTCAGGGTTTCTTCAGGTATGTTGGCAACAAGAAGAAAGCCAAGGAATGTGTGGGCCCCTTACTGAATGAGGGAGGCAACCTAGTGACAGAGGATGTGGAAAAAGCTAATGTACTCAATGCTTTTTTTGCCTCTGTTTTCACTAACAAGGTCAGCTCCCAGACTGCTGCACTGGGCATCACAAAATGCGGAAGAGATGGCCAGCCCTCTGTGGAGATAGAGGCGGTTAGGGACTATTTAGAAAAGCTGGACGTGCACAAGTCCATGGGGCCGGACGAGTTGCATCCGAGAGTGCTGAAGGAATTGGCGGCTGTGATTGCAGAGCCACTGGCCATTATCTTTGAAAACTCGTGGCGAACCGGGGAAGTCCCGGATGACTGGAAAAAGGCTAATGTAGTGCCAATCTTTAAAAAAGGGAAGAAGGAAGATCCTGGGAACTACAGGCCAGTCAGCCTCACCTCAGTCCCTGGAAAAATCATGGAGCAGGTCCTCAAAGAATCAATCCTGAAGCACTTGCATGAGAGGAAAGTGATCAGGAACAGCCAGCATGGATTCACCAAGGGAAGGTCATGCCTGACTAATCTAATCGCCTTTTATGATGAGATTACTGGTTCTGTGGATGAAGGGAAAGCAGTGGATGTATTGTTTCTTGACTTTAGCAAAGCTTTTGACACGGTCTCCCATAGTATTCTTGTCAGCAAGTTAAGGAAGTATGGGCTGGATGAATGCACTATAAGGTGGGTAGAAAGCTGGCTAAATTGTCGGGCTCAACGGGTAGTGATCAATGGCTCCATGTCTAGTTGGTAGCTGGTATCAAGTGGAGTGCCCCAAGGGTCGGTCCTGGGGCCGGTTTTATTCAATATCTTCATAAATGATCTGGAGGATGGTGTGGATTGCACTCTCAGCAAATTTGCGGATGATACTAAACTGGGAGGAGTGGTAGATACGCTGGAGGGGAGGGATAGGATACAGAAGGACCTAGACCAATTGGAAGATTGGGCCAAAAGGAATCTGATGAGGTTCAATAAGGATAAGTGCAGGGTCCTGCACTTAGGACGGAAGAACCCAATGCACAGCTACAGACTAGGGACCGAATGGCTAGGCAGCAGTTCTGCAGAAAAGGACCTAGGGGTGACAGTGGACGAGAAGCTGGATATGAGTCAGCAGTGTGCCCTTGTTGCTAAGAAGGCCAATGGCATTTTGGGATGTATAAGTAGGGGCATAGCGAGCAGATCGAGGGACGTGATCGTTCCCCTCTATTCGACATTGGTGAGGCCTCATCTGGAGTACTGTGTCCAGTTTTGGGCCCCACACTTCAAGAAGGATGTGGATAAATTGGAGAGAGTCCAGCGAAGGGCAACAAAAATGATTAGGGGACTGGAACACATGAGTTATGAGGAGAGGCTGAGGGAGCTGGGATTGTTTAGCCTGCAGAAGAGAAGAATGAGGGGGGATTTGATAGCTGCTTTCAACTACCTGAAAGGGGGTTCCAAAGAGGATGGCTCTAGACTGTTCTCAAGGGTAGCAGATGACAGAACGAGGAGTAATGGTCTCAAGTTGCAGTGGGGGAGGTTTAGATTGGATATTAGGAAAAACTTTTTCACTAAGAGAAACACTGGAATGCGTTACCTAGGGAGGTGGTAGAATCTCCTTCCTTAGAGGTTTTTAAGGTCAGGCTTGACAAAGCCCTGGCTGGGATGATTTAACTGGGAATTGGTCCTGCTTTGAGCAGGGGGTTGGACTAGATGACCTTCTGGGGTCCCTTCCAACCCTGATATTCTATGATTCTATGATTCTATGAATGGAAATGATCATTCTAGGTCACTATGATGGGTCCAGCCCGAGCTGGTGCTCCCCAAAAGCAATGCCCGTCTGCTAGTCTTTCTGGAATGTGTTATGTTTCTGGAGCCAGTGGAGAAGGAGCTAGCCACACAGAGGCAAAAGGAAGGTAATGGACACACGGCTGAATGCTGCGATGCTTTATTGTTCTGGCTGCAAAACAGAAACTAAGAGGAAAATGAGGCTTTTATTCTGGGAAACACTGGGGAAACAGGGAGAGCACAGAGCCCTCTGAGCATTTAAAGGTCCAGGACATATCAAAACGAGTGGTTGGTCTAACAGGCAAGCATCCAACATTGTAACAATCGGTGCCCTCAGTGGCAGTCTAAGCGGAGAAGAGGAGGATTGAATGGCCGCAGCTGAGACTGAACTTCCATCCTGCTATGGAGGCAGGGGATGAAGCAGAAGATAGCGATCCAAATGAAGAATACACAATTAAAAGTCATTGCCCTCATTTGCACTGAAAAATGTGAAAGAACAAATTCTGTTATAAAGTGGTTTGAATTTGTTTGGGAAAAGAGGTGATAGAATATTGTATATCTTTAGGAAAATGCACATTCATATATTTCCCTGAATATCTCTTTACATTTTGGAGAGAAATTACACCATCAGATCTAAATTGCTTTCTTCACTCGTTGATTCTTTTCTCTTACTGCTGTTTTATTTCTCCACTTCCTTGTAAGCTACTGAATGTCATCTGAGGAAAATCTTCCTTTCAGGCACATATTATGCTTCAGTAAAGCATCAAAATCAATATACAGAGAGTTCCCAAAGAGGGCAGGAGCTTTTTCCCAGAAGGAGATAAGCACCAGCACTTCTCCTGAATTAATAAAAGTCACTCGTGGTTTTAATGTATCCATTATATGTAAGGGAAAGAAATGAAGCTGTTTGGTAGCATTTGTAAAACCAGCTGATGGATGTAGCCCAGTTCAGAGTAGACAGGTGTTCACACCATAAAAATAAAATCCATAATAACAGGCAATGATGTATCTTGGTTTGCAGACTCAGTAGAAATACAGAATTGAATATACAGAGGGTAACATTTTCAAAAGCAGCTAAGTTCCTTAGGAGCCAAACTCTCATTTTCAAAAATGATTTAGCCACTTAAGGCTGGTTTTACAAAGGTATTTAGGTGTCTAAAGATGCAGATAAGCACCTAGTCTGGGATTCACAAAAGGGGGTTTAGGCCCAGATCCTCAAAGGTATTTAGGCTCCTAACTTCCATTGACCTTTGTGGATCTGGGCCTGTGTGCCTAGCTGCCACTTTTAGGTGCTGAAGTTCAACATTAGGTGCCATGAGCTTTCACAGAACCCCTGCTCAGCTGCTGCCTAACCTTGTATGTGCCTGTGGTCCCTAGGCACCTGAGTTTCCACTCTTGAAATCCCCAAGGCATCTAAGTGTCAGTGGCTGGACACGCGCAGAGCCGTCTCAGTCTTGACCCCACCCAACAGCTTGGCGCCTAAGCCCCAGTGGGATTCACAACCAGGCTCTTGCCTTTGGGGCCTGATCCAGGAGGCATGCTAAAAGCATACCTAAACCCACCCAAAAGAAGCAGGTTCTAGTGTTCTGGGGTGGGTCTTTCTCAGTCTCTCCTGAGTGGAGCTGGGGGACTGGAAACTACGTCTTCCATCTTGCAGAGGAATGTTCTAACAATTGGGCTATGGAGTCACCCTCACTCTCTTTTGGGCAGTGAGTTTAATTATTTAGACCCAGTGGCACCACTTCCATAGAAGAGATTGAGAGAGAGAGACCCACTCCAAACTATCCCATAGCCCAAAGGCTAGGGCTCTCTCCCTGGAGGTTGGAGAGAAGTTCGAGTTCCCTGTTCCACATCAGGCAGGGTGGGTATTTTAACCCAGGTCACCCCATTGTGGAGGAGTGCTTTGACCTCTAGGCTAAAGATTCTAGAGCAGGATGCTGACACATCCTCCTCAGCTTTTGTCCAAAAATGGCTGACCTCTGAACTCCAGGAGAGGGTTGAAGCCTGTGAATCCCAAGGCATCTAAGTCCTTTTGAGGGCCAGGGCTTAGGCCACATCTCTCTCCTCAGCATGTCCTATAGGCTACTTTAGATGGCTCCTTGCTCAGCATGCTGGCTTTTGTGAATCCCTTTTTTAGGCATTGGGCATTGTATGGGGAGCCTGAGCACTTAACTAAAGGCTGTGGATCCTTCTAGGCAGAAGGGCACCTAAAAGTTAAGCACAGAAATGCTGACATAGCAGCTTCTGTCCGACTTAGTGAATCCCACCTCAGTCCCCCACTGAATTTCATTAGAATTAGGCACCATCTGGCCTTAACTTACCTCACTCTTTTTCATGGAAAAGCTTACTCCTCCTTGTGTACCAAGCCAGGTACTCCGACCTGTTAGGGCGGGCAAAGCTGGGTCTCCTCTTACTTTCTGCCCACCTCCCTCCCCCGTCTGCCTCATCTCCATCCTGTTGCACACCACAGAGAGTATCATATGAGTAGTTCTTGTTCTCCCAACCACAGCCAGAGTCATCTGAGCAGGGCTGAGTGGGAGAGCAAAGGGTTCCTTACTCCCTCTTATTCTCCTGCGTGGCTGTAAAAGGACCATGAAAATACAGCTCCAAGTGATCCCACAATAATAAATAAAAAATGGTAATTAGTAACTTGTAATTAGTAACAATTTGTCCTCCTATTGCACCTTCATAAAATCTCAGAACACATTAGAACATGGCTGTGAGTCCTGGTTTAGCATCATTTTACAGCTGGATGACCTGAGGCACACAATGGTTAACAATGGCCAAAAGGAGCTAAGGACAGATGGAAATAGAACCCAGGCAATAGGGTTGATGCAAAAGAATTTTATCAGACAGTTTGCTGTTCAAAAATACTGTTCCATTGCAATGGGATTGTTTTGGGGAATGTACTGACTCAGACAAACTGTTCAATGAAAATTTTTCAAAACTACTTGACTCTAAATTGAATGTTTTGTTTTGACCTTGTTCCATTTTGTTCTGACTTTATCACTTTGTTATATTTTGATTTTTAATTTACTTTAAAACCTTTTAATTAATTTTAATACATTATATTTCTATATATCACTGGTAATGTACTATGTTATATTTTAAGGTTTCAACATTAAACAAAATGTTTCACTAAAATTGTTTTGAAGTGTCTTCAACACAAGATTTTGGAATTTCTGCTTCGAGGTAAATTTTGAAATTTGGACTTTTCGTCCCGATTCAGGAGAACAAAAAGTTCTTAAATGTCAGAATTTCTTGTGGTCTAGAAATTCCATTTTCTGACCATCTCTAGTCACTTAGAACTTCAGTGCTCATAAAAAGGAAAATTTCAAAACCTCCTCAGTTCAAATATTTTTGACTGTCAGAGGATCATTTGTTAGCTCTAAGTTATAGTCTTGTATATCCAGTAAACTGCAGGTGTGAATGGAAGCTTTAATATGATCTTAGAGACTAATAGTATTAGGGTTGTTTTATTTCTAAATTAAGGTATTTCCAAATGGTCAGTGTGATCTTGGTTAAAATCTGTAAATCAGAGAATTTTTTTAAAAAGTGAAAGAAGAAGATTGCACTGGGTTTATACTGGCAAATCTGGTGCAAACCATATATAATATCACATATAATTGACAACGATTCCAGGCATCAGAAGCTTGAATATCAAAATCTTCACCTAGATATGGTGTGTGTGTGTGTATATATAAAAGATGGCAATATGCATTTTTTTCAATTTACATATTTTATGTAGCTAATATTTAGATACCCCAGGGAGGGATAGTTCAGTGGTTTGAGCGTTGGCCTGCTAAACCCAGGGTTGTGAGTTCAATCCTTGAGGGGGCCATTTAGGGATCTGGGGCAAAAATTGGGGATTGGTCCTGCTTTGAGCAGGGGGTTGGACTAGATGACCTCCTGAGGTCCCTTCCAACCCTGATATTCTATGATTCTATGATTCTAAGGCAAAAATACAAAAGAAATAGGGCTGTGTAGTTGTATTTAAAATACAAATTTAGGAGAAGAACTGAACATGGATTCAAAAGACCTAGGTTCACATCCTGCCTCTGTCTATTTGATCTTGGGCAAATCACTTCATTTCTCGGTGCCTCCATTTCCCGTCTCTAAAATGGAGATAATAATCCTTTCTGTCTCCTACCCTTTGTCTGTCTTATCAGTTTAGACTGTGAGCTCTTTGAGGGCAAGGAGCCGTTCTGACTATGAGTTGATACAGTGCTTGATACCACAGGGCCTTGATGTCGGTTGGAGCATTTTCAGTGGCAGCAGCCCAATAGTGGAAAACATTACAGATGCTGTCAGACTTCATCTGACTCTATGACCTTCACATCTAAATGCAAGTCCCACCTTCTTCGGTAAGGCCTTGAGCCAGTAATGCTATCTTCGTAGGACCACCCTACAAATTGGGATGCTGGGGAAGGGAGGAAGTGGAAGGCAAGAAGGAAAAAAAACCAAACATCCACACTGACACGTTACAAATAAAGGAGGTTGTGAAAATACTGCTATTTAGGGCACGCTACATACTCTCTCTAATTGTTGCATGGTGCTTAGATATCTCGGTGACAGTCACTTTAGAAAAACCTCAGGTAGACAGCTTATTTGAGAAACCCATCTATCATCAATGACTTAAGCTGCCACATTGGGTGGATATAGACTTATGCAGAAGGTAGAGGGTCTGTGGCAAAAGCCTGTAGATATGGATAATTCTAATCAATAAAACCATTCCTAGTCTTCTCTTTAAGCCAAATATTAACCTTGCTTGATATTTATAAGACAGCATTAACTGACGCTGACCCTTTTTACAGCATTCAAATCTCCTATTTTAAGCCTTTTCTTTAAACCTACTATTAATTCTGTTTTTTTATGTCTAAACCTGATACAGTGGTGCAATTAACTGCTTTACTTAACGTGCAAGGTTATAAGTGATCGCTCTGATACCACTGACAGTAAAAAAGTAAATGGGGTTAAACTGCTTCCCATTACAGATTGATCTTTAAATGGGCTGGTTTGGCAGAATGGTAGCAGACATGCATTATTACTGAATTTGTTTTAAGATGGTTCTAAGAGGCATTTCTTCATGTTGGAGATTTCAAAAGAGCAGGGAGGAAATTGTGCAAATCACAGTTTTCCCCACCAACATTATTAATCATGCTTCATTCTGTCATTAAAAAACCCTCCTTCAATCACACACATCAAACACCTCCTCTTGCCCATGAAGAGCTGTGCATTTCCTGTATATTATACATGCACAAGGGTGTTATTTCTTTAGAAAGTCTGTGAAGGTGAGAAGTTCAGGTTCTTCTACATAAAGTGAGGGAGGGGGTACTTTCTTCTGGGTAAGAATTCATGTATTCCCACCTGTCTGCCCTTCTTCCCCAGCCATTCAGCTCTTGGCAAGGCAGGTAGTTTGGGCTGTCTGCCCAATCCATCAAGAGAAGACCTGGCGGTCATACCCCAAAGCAAGGTTTATAGAGAAGATGATTCAGCGGCTTGGTAGTGGGGAAAGGGAGTAAGGTAGAGATAAATGGGGATGGCGATTCAAAGGAGTGACCTCTCCCTCTGGCCTGTCATAGGGTTGGGGAAAGAGAAGAGGACATGACTGAAGAAGAGTGGACACCTAGGTACTCAATGTCATGGTATTTGATCTCATTCCTACCTACCTACCCATTCCTGCATCCAAGGTAGATGTGAGCAAGCCCATACAAAGCTCTGATAACCAGGAAGATGGCACTTTGTAACTGTTTTATGTAGAAGCCAAGCAAGAGAGGATGGGGGCGTGATATGCTCCAGCTTCTTGGAGCAAAAGTGTATTGTATTCACAGCAATCCCTAAAGAGCAGGGTGGGTCATAAGTGAGGGAACTGCAGTAGTCAAGATAGGCAACGATTAAGGACTTCCGCAGGAAGCTGTGGGGTAAAGGTAATGATGAATTCTGGTCAAATTTCAGAGGCTGTGATAAGCAGGTATGCAGAGATGGAGTTGTGGAACTGGAGACTGGGGATGAATTCAAGATATCTGGCCCTCAGGAACAAAGTTAAGGTCTGAATGGAAACGTGATAGCAAATTCAAGGACATTGGATACAAAAAACACTTCTTTTTTGTTCTCCCTGGAATGAAGAATTTAGTCTTTCAAGCATTCAGAGGTAGGAATTCATGATGTAGGCAAAACTTAAAAGAATAAAGGCAAATAGAATTGTTATACAAGCATCAAAGAGTAAGAAAAGAGAGATATAGGGTTAGGTGTCATCTGCATAGCAGTAAGCATTAAAGCTAGCAATGAAGGTTCCCAGAGGGAGAAGGAAGGTGAAGAGATAAGGGTAAGATGTAATGTTTCCACCAGAGGTGAAAATATTAAAGGAAAAAGCTCTGCACAGCGGTGGTTAGACAGCACCATCCCCATATCCTTTCTTCACTGAGTTGCTAGGGATTTGCATTGCTCACTAGCTGTAGTGGTGTCAGAAACTTCCATAGTGCTGCTGTCAGGGAGGTTTGGGCACAAATTTCTTTTCCGTGCATGGCAGGAAGCTACATGAGTCATTGTACCTCAGCTGATGGCAGAAGCTGTAGCAGTCCCTGGAAACATAGCCCTGGGGTTATTGGATGGACTACACCTAAGCTGAATGTGAACTTCTCCATACTCCCAAATAAACAGAGATAGTTTCTATGTGTTATATTCCTGTTAGGAAGTGCATCAGCTTACAGAACAGACTGGGGTCTGGTAAAGGCTTTTGCGTCACTCTGTACTTCTCCCTCAATTACTTGCCATTTCATATGTGCTCAGCAACCTCTTGATCTCTCCCCTGTATTTACCACACTGTACATTGCAGCTATTCGTTACAACCATTATGCACTAGACTTTCAACACACCATCATTACTTGGTCCCAATACCATATGGTTTAACAATAACCAGTTTGAGGCACACTGTACCTTATCTCTCTCTTACAATGCAACCACGCACACAAAATGCTGCCTTGGTAATAAGCTTCTAATGCGACCGGCAGTAGGCATTCTAACTGCTCAGAGCCAGTCAGTGAAATGTAATCTCTCCAGCGTACCGTCCATGGTAACGATTGCTCTGAAAAACATCAGGCAGAATGTTAGACAGGAGCTCATAAAGGAGCACGTCAGCAATGGCCACACCTTTGATTCTTGTACACAGTCACATTTGTCTGGTTGCTCAATAGAAGCAGGGTAAAAGGGGTAAACAGCTGCCACCACAATTATCGGTGCTCCATGCCAGATCACTGGGGTTCCTTCTGTGAAAATACCAACAAGTGTTAATGCTCACTCGCAGCCTATAGTGTCAGTCACAGGACGGCTAAACACCAAGGCCTCACTGTCCAACCTCACACCCCACTATAAAGCAAGGGCAAGAGTTCTAGCATCAATAAGAACTAAAGAATTTACAGCAAGTGATGCCATCAATATCTACTTGCAATCCAAGGAGTCTTTATTGGTGAGCAGTGAAGAAGCCAATAGTGGATTCAAAGAGTATTAGCTAAGGTGTGTCTTTGTGGACCCCAATGTAGGTAGTGATCCTGAGTCAAGCACACCTGGATAAGCTTTATTCTTATCATCTTTGTTGGTGGCTATGAACAAATCTTCCTTTGTCTCCTTGAAACAGTGGCTGAGTGTCCCCACCAAACCAAACCAAACCCTAGTTGTTGAGTGAGCAAAAAGTAAATCAGCAAACACATAGTCAGGCAGCTGTATGCCAGATAGGCACAGCTGAAAACATGGTGTTGCTAGCTGTCTGGGCAGCCCACATGTCAGCAGCTTAGTGAGTGGCCACAGAGAATAGGGAAGGCAACCTGAGAACATCCACAGCAAATGCTTTGAACACATTGTTTGCCACCTCGCAATTTCCCCCAAACTTGACTCTTTCTTTCCTGTGCTATATGCTGAGGCAGTGGTACAGAATGCTAATGGGAGGTGACTTTTTGTAAACCTAGGCAATTTGGTGGATCCGGTGACCCGATGAGCCAGTGGATTTGTGTGCTAGCCCCAGGTACCCAGTGAGAGCAGACATTTAAAAACCCATTCAACTCTCATCTTTTGGCATTTTAATTTGCCTAATTAGGCACAAATTACCGTATTTGAATATATTCTTCAGTGAAAATACCTGAAGAGCTGGAGAATTATGGAAATTCAGTAATTCATGTCATGTCTCCTTCAGAGTTACAGCTCTTTAGAATCACCCATGGTTCATACCACCTTAAAGCTCTGATTGTGGAATTACTAACTGTAGGCTTTGAATACTCATCATATCGACTCTCTGACCAAGCTAAAAAAAAAAAGAAGTGTTGCTTGTGACTTAATGTACTCAATACAGGGCTCTAATAGGTTGAGAAGATCCATTGGTTTCTGTGCTACACCAGGAAATGGAGGCCATTGGAAGGTATTAAATCTCAGCTCTGGGACAAGCCAAGCCTGGGATGATTGTGGGAACAAGAATTTAAAGTTTCCAGAGCACATGCGGTGGAATGTCAAGACCAGATTTCTCCCTCCCTCCTCTACAATGGGATTTTGTGCTGGAAACCCAATAGCCTGCTCTGCATATTTGGCAGGAGGAGTCACACTCTCCACAGCTGCAAGAGCGATGGAGCGTGCCGTGTGAATGGGGGTGAGCGGTGGAATGCTGCTAGCATTTCATTTCCTCAGCCTTTCTTTCTAAAACACCGCCTGACTTCCATGTCAGGGACAGACTCTGCAGCTGCTCAGCTTCCCAGCCCTCGGTGCCTCATGGGCCCCACAGCTGTGGAGCCTGATAAAGCCCAAGATAAATAAAGCGGTTGCTGTTTCCAAACAGGCCATTAAAGAAATTAACCAAAATGACTTGAGGTAAATGAATGACAAAATCACCAAAGTTATAGGGCCTGAGGTGTCTGAGGGGGTTGGTAATTGGCTCCTCTAGACAGCCTGATCCAAAGTCCATTGGAGCTACTGGGAGTTTGGGCTCAGACTGAAGCCAGGGATCTGGGATCCCATAGTGGGGGCAGGGGGAAGAAATGGAAGGTCTAAGACCGCAGGCTCCAGCCCAAGCCTGGACATCTGCACTGCAATTTTATAGCCCAACAACCCAAGTCCTGTGAGCCTGAGTCTGTGGACCCAGGCCAGCCACAGGTATTTTATTGCAGTGTAGACAGCTCAGCCCCATCATTGGCAGTCTCAGCAAAGACCAAGAACTGAGTGGATGTGAATCGAATACCCTTATTAGTGGTCTTTGCAAGTCACAATAAGTCGTACTGGTAGGAAGGTTTTTACTCTTCTCACCCAGGTTGTATGTGCTTTGCAGACAAAAAGAGCTTTCTATCTCCAGGGCTTCCAATCTGGTACCTCTAGCAATAATTAAATTCATTTATTAAAACCTTTGTGTATCTAATTACTTCAGCTCTGTTTCTCCTGCAGGTCCATAAATAGTAACATTCTGTTGTCCTGGAAAAGATTCCTTTTGCCTTTGGCATTGCTCACTGCAAAGAGAGTAATTAAACTCTGAAGGACTTTCTGAAATACTTCACCATGCTCAATGGGACTTTCACCATTTGTTTCCCTGCACCTTTCCCTGCATGGCTGTGTTCGTGGATGTGAATCCAAGGGCTGGGTTTTCCCCTTCACCATGGAAAACTCTTTGGATCTGAACTCAGGTTAGCAGCTTTCTTCTCTCACAGAAGAAGATTTCCAGGCCTTGGAGGAGAGGAATACAGCCCAGGAACCACATGGAGGCTGAGGACACAGCAGGATATCCAGGTTCATCCCCCATGTATCTCAGGGCCTCGTTCTATTGCCTATGCCCACCTTGAGATCGTGGTCCTCTAAAGACCCATGCTACCATAAGCTTCTCATGCAGCACTGTCATAAATATAAAGGGAAGGGTAAACCTCTTTGAAATCCCTCCTGGCCAGGGGAAAGCTCCTCTCACCTGTAAAGGGTTAAGAAGCTAAAGGTAACCTCGCTGGCACCTGACCAAAATGACCAATGAGGAGACAAGATACTTTCAAAAGCTGGGAGGAGGGAGAGAAACAAAGGGTCTCAGTCTGTCTATATTCTGTCTTTGCTGGGGATAGACCAGGAATGGAGTCTTAGAACTTTTAGTAAGTAATCTAGCTAGGTACGTGTTAGATTATGATTTCTTTAAATGGCTGAGAAAAGAACTGTGCTGAATAGAATAACTATTTCTGTCTGTGTATCTTTTTTGTAACTTAAGGTTTTGCCTAGAGGGGTTCTCTATGTTTTGAATCTAATTACCCTGTAAGGTATCTACCATCCTGATTTTACAGGGGGGATTTCTTTATTTCTATTTACTTCTATTTTTATTAAAAGTCTTCTTGTAAGAAAACTGAATGCTTTTTCATTGTTCTCAGATCCAAGGGTTTGGGTCTGTGGTCACCTATGCAAATTGGTGAGGCTTTTTATCCAACATTTCCCAGGAAAGGGGGGGTGCAAGTGTTGGGAGGATTGTTCATTGTTCTTAAGATCCAAGGGTCTGGGTCTGTAGTCACCTAGGCAAATTGGTGAGGCTTTTTACCAAACCTTGTCCAGGAAGTGGGGTGCAAGGTTTTGGGAAGTATTTTGGGGGGAAGGACGCGTCCAAACAGCTCTTCCCCAGTAACCAGTATTAGTTTGGTGGTGGTAGCGGCCAGTCCAAGGACAACGGGTGGAATATTTTGTACCTTGGGGAAGTTTTGACCTAAGCTGGTAAAGATAAGCTTAGGAGGTTTTTCATGCAGGTCCCCACATCTGTACCCTAGAGTTCAGAGTGGGGGTGGAACCTTGACAAGCACCTACTACAGGACCAATTCTGCCTCCCTCACTCTCTATACTACAGGGACGCCTGTCTATCAAGTTGCAGCATTAATAGCAAACACATCAGTCTTTGTAGCCCAAGTACACCGTGAAAGGGCATTTAACCTGAACTGGGCAATTTATCACTAGTGCTGCCATGAGCCCACCTACAACCATTGTAGGACCCTTTGTTGCAGCTGCTGTGCCCACCAGACAATCCCTGCAGAATGATCTCAGGGAGGGTGCCCTCCTCCCACCCACCATCACATTAGCTTGGGTAATTTACAGCAGAGAACAATTCCGTCCCAAATCCCAGATGCACTGCCCACTTTCACCCAGATCATTTAATCAAGGATCAGTCTGAAAGTTGGGGGCAGCTGGACCAAATTTCACTGAGTTGCATTATGACCTGGTCATAGTGTCACTCACTCAAATTTGTCCACAACCACCCCTGTTGGGAGCTAGGCCAAACATGAGTAGCACTGAGACCCCATGTGCCAGAAGCCAGATAACAGTGCCCAAAGCAGGGGGCTGAGCCCAGCCAGCTGCATGGGACAGGAGCCACTGCTGGAGTCTGAGTGGAGGAGAGGGCTCACTCTGCAAAGCCCCCACCAGAAGGCCTCCCATCCCTTGGGGGTAGAGCCCATTGTGACAGCCAGTATCCCTGTGTTCGCCCTTTTTACAAAACTATAATGGACTATGTCCAAAGTACTCCTTTTCGATACAATATTAGTCACTCCAGATGTTAACGGACCTGTAACACAGAGAAGTAGCACAGCCTGAGAGAAGGAAGGGTGTGTGCCCCCAGATCACGAAGATATACGTGGAAAAGTGGAGATTTTGTGGGGGGGGTGGCATTCCTATTGCCATCAGTGTCCTTTTCTCAAAACTCAGTAGACAGCAAAATGAAATGTTTTACAGTTTCATCAGGTGCAAAACAAAGATCACTGCTAGTATACATGCAATTTCATGACCTGGTAAACAGATACCTTTGTGCACCAGGGTCTAAGTCTCAGCCATGCCGAAAAGTGATGATTACACTGCTTTGTGAAACAGAAGCCCCGTCATTAGAAATGTATCCTGCCAGAAGCACACTCATTTATATTTGCCCTTCTAAATCATGACCCTTTGGTCGACGTGTTTTACTGAGACTATGAAAGAAGAAAACTGGTGGGACAGTCAATCTCTCTGTAGAGCGCTGTACAGAGCGGTGCGTATTTCACCCAGCTTGTTCTGTGACTTTATATGAGTTTGCTATACGTTCATGAGCTGCATGTAAAACCATCTGTCTAAGGCTCTTATTACTCCCATTTGCTTGGATGAGTACGTTGGTCAGGGATACATGAGGAATCCATTGCTACTGGTACGAGCCTGGTAGCTGGGGGCTTCCCTGCAGAAATGTTTCTGCTTTCTCAAGGTCATATGGCAGCTCTGCACACTTCTTGTTGTGTTATTGACAGTATTGCATTGGCTTTCAAACACAATGATTAAATCATTTAATTTGCAGCCGCTGTAATTTATATTTGCAATTTTGTCTAAAATCAATAAAAGAAACTGATGAGGTTTATAGTTCCAGTTTCAAGGACCATAAATAGTAGCAGGCTCTATTTCCCTGAAAAGCTTTATTTAAAGAGCTTTTTAAAGAGTAACATGAGATATTTGCATGCAAGTATGGATAAATAATCCCCTGTGTCTGGCAGAACTATTTAAAAAGTTGAGTATGGTTTGTGTGTTTTGTTTTGAAATGCAGCAAACTCCTGGGAAGTATTAACTTAGCGTCGTTTGCAGTGTTGTTGTAGCCATGTTGGTCCCAGGATATTAGAAAGACAAGGTGGATCCATTAAAAGATATTACGAAACCCAGCTTTTCTCTCTAATTTAGTGTAGTGTCTAATAGGCATCAAGTAACCATTTCAAAACTTTTCTTAATATTAAGAGTGGCTAAAATTACTTCAGATGTCTTTTATTAATATTTCAGAATGTGATTGCAGTTATGAATTTAAAATATTTTCAGGATCGGCTTAGGAGTGGAAAACATGGCTCTAAAAACAAAGTCTCTTTTACATTCCTTTTTCAATAGGTTGCAGAAGTGGGTTGATAATTTTCAGGAGGAGAGGAAACATTCATGGCTCTTAAAGCTGCCATCTGAGTTGGGAAGAGGTGCCACTCCCATGCAGCAGTGAGCAGAGGGGTTATGTTGGACTAAAAAAAATGTGGATGTTATCCCTTGGGGAATCAGTACAGCTTTAAGACAAGATCTGCTAGAAGTTCTCCCTCAGCACAACAGCAGGGAAGGATTCCAAATTAGTGCCCAGCAGATGGGACTGATCCCATCACAGTTGGGCCGCAAGTAGGCATAGTCTATTCACTTGCAGGTATGATCTGCAACTTAGCTTGTCACCCACACAGCCCTAGTAAAGCACCCTCTGCTGGACACTCACTACATTGTTGTGTTGTATCCCAATACGCCAGACACACCTCCTCTGAGCGTCCCTGGGTCTCAGTAAGCTGCAACACTATCTCTTCCCTTGAACTCTCTGGCACTTCTCTGGGACAGAGGTGCTCTATCTGTTACCTCTTCATGGAAATGGGACCACGTGATCCAGCTGCTCTAAGCCTCTAGGAATGGTGCTGACTCCCCCCGACTCCCTGGAAGCTTAAGCCCACCTTTCCAGAACACCAGCCATGTGTGCACTCTGGGTTTCTAGTTAACGCTTCAGGGGGCACGTGATAGTGACAACAAACAGACACACAAATAGCCTGTGCATAGGATTTGAAAACAAATCACCACTCTGGAGAATTCTGTGGAGTTAGTGTAAAGCCCTCTGCTGGATTCAGACTCTTTCTCTTGCAGATCATGGCTTCTTTCCTGAATCATGGAGTCTCGCTCTGCTCCAGGTCAGTGCTAGCTTACTTCCCTGCCCTGGGCTGGTCCCACAGTTAAACAGGACCCCTTTGCTATGAAACCATGCCCAATCTCTTCCTCTCTCTTAAGCACTGGCTCTTTATTCCAGTGCTTAATCACCCTGACAGGAATTTTTTCCTAATGTCCAACCTAAACCTCCCCTGCTGCATTTTAAGCCATTGCTTCTTGTCCTATCACCAGAGGTTAAGAAGAACAATTTTTCTCCCTCCTCCTTGTAACAATCTTTTATGTACTTGAAAACTGTTATCATGTCCGCTCACACTCTTCTCTTCTCCAGACTAAACAAACCCAATTTTTTCAATCTTCCATCATAGGTCATGTTTTCTAGACCTTTACTCATTTTTGTCGCTCTTCTCTGGGCTCTCTCAAATTTGTCCACATCCTTCCTGAAATGTGGCACTCAGAACTGGACATAGGACTCCAGTTGAGGCCTAATCAGTGCAGAGCGGAGTGAAAGAATTACTTCCCATGTCTTGCTTACAACACTCCTGCTAATACATCCCAGAATGATGTTCGCTTTTTTTGCAACAGTGTTATGAGTCAACAGTGTATTTAGCTTGTGATCCACTATGACCCACAGATCCCTTTCCGCAATACTCCTTCCTAGGTAGTCTTTTCCCATTTTGTATGTGTGCAACTGATTGTTTCTTCCTAAGTGGAATACTTTGCATTTGTCCTTATTAAATTTCATCCTTTTTATTCCCTCAGACCATTTCTCTAGTTTGTCCAGATCATTGAAGATATTGAACAAAACTGGACCCAGAACTGATCCCTGCGGGACCCCACTCATTATGCCCTTCCAGAATGACTATGAATCATTGATCGCTACTCTCCGGGAACAGTTTTCCAACTAGTTTTGCACCCACCTTATTGTAGCTCCATCTAGGTTGTATTTCCCTGGTTTGTTCATGAGAAGGGCATGTGAGACACTGTCAAAAAATGTGCTAAAGTCAAGATATACCATGTCTACCACTTCCCCCCCTTCCACAAGGCTTGTTACCCTGTCAAAGAAAGCTATCAGGTTGGTTTCACATGATTTGTTCGTGACAAATCCATGCTGACCGTTACTTATCACCTTATTATCTTCTAGATGTTTGCAAATTGATCACTTTATTATTTGCTCCATTATCTTTCCAGGTACAGAAGTTAAGCTGACTGGTCTGTAATTCTCAGGTTGGCCTTTCAGAGGCCTACACCTCTCTGTGAATGTAGCAGTAGCCTTGGGGCTGATAGATACTGATAGTACCAACCTTTGTAGTTTTTGACATAGGTCATGTGACAGGGGCCAGGAGATAAAATCCAGATTCTCCAGCATGTTAGACCCTTAGTATGCTAACCAATATCAATAGCAATAGTTTAGGTTTGCAGATATATGCAGGCACCTCACAGATTTGCCCTCTCACCTAGGTGGAGCTGTGTGCTTTTCCTTTGAGTAGATTTTGCTGTTCGTTATCTGTGCTGTTCTTAGGAATCTTTCTGCCACAGATAGCTTCAAAAATCCCCATTTTCTGTCACCAACTTCCACATGTCATATCCCATGAATGTTATAAAGAAGGCATGTAACCTAACCCAATACAATACATGTGTCACATTGCCTGAGAAGAATTTGATCTCTGTGTGCCAAGTGTCAAAGCCAGCCATGTGCCAACCAAGAATAGGTAAGTTTTCTTCTCCTTTAGTAAAACAGTTTAGAAGTGACTAACAAAGTAATAATAGAATTAAAATGCTATGTTAGCAACATGTCAATGAATTCCATAAATGTCACTATTATTAATCATTTGTATATATTAAGACAGAAATTAATAATCCCCCGACTGAGATCCGGTTTCACTTGTGGGCCTGCCTGGTGGAGGGCAACAATTTGAATTTTAGGCAAAAAAAGGTTCATGTAGAAACACTCAAAAGGGACCAAAGATGGCTAAAATCAGTTCATTTTTAAAGGTGAATGAATACGCATGGTCTTCATTATTGTATATTCAGTATCCCCCTTGCTCTATTACCGAGGCGTTTGCTTGAAATAAGGAACCCAGCTAAGCAAAAAGTATTGTTAGTCCCCAAGGAAGTGTTCACCAAGACTTTTGGACTGTGGCTGGGGAGAGTTTGCTGATCCTGTTGCACCATCCAGTAAATCACTTTCTGGCTTTGCAGACAGCACAGGAAGTGGGGATCCTGCCGGTGGTTAATGTGTTCTGTGGCTTGCTAGGGCGGAGCCCCGGCATCTCTACGCTTGGCAGTTCATAGTCCTGGCACCTCTGGGTTTGCCACGTCAGTTATGAAAATAAAAAAAAAATAGGAAAAGAGGTGCCGGGAGTCAAGCAAATTAAGCACTGGATTCCGCCACACATTTAAGAAACTTGGCGACAGCTTGTAACTCTGCACCACTGGGAGGCTGTCGTACAAAGGAGCTATTTCATTGCACAGCCACACAGACTTTTGTTGTTTGCAATTAGTTGAGCATGTCGCTTTGCTGATTCCTCCTGTTGCCCTGTGGCTGGTTCCTCTGTTACCCCCGTGTTCTCTTTAGAAACTTCCAGTGGAAGATTCAGGTGAAAGAGATGCTTTAGACTGAATACCCATTTGCTGAGCAGATTCTGGTATTGTACTTCGCCTGGTGGGAAATAGTTTTGTTTTAAAAACAAATCAAAAGGACCTGATGCAACAAAATTTAAAATGGCATTAGATTAACTTTGGGGCTTGATGCTGGCAACACACCTCACTCCCTTGTATCGCAGGCACAGGGAGCTATGTAGACCCAGAATGCTCAGTTCTTAGCTTATCACTCCTATGAGCAAGTTAGGAGGAAATACCAGCTAGCCCTTTCTAGCCAAGGAAAGTTGATGTGAAGAAGTACAGTTTCCAAGGGGAGGGGGAAAGAGAAATTCCTGCTTTTACATCTCAGCTGTGGGAAGTCCTCTACTGAGGACAAAAAGAAAGGCCATGTCCACCCCACAGGTGCTACATGTAGCATAGATGTTTCCTATAGCAATGGAAGGGTTTTGTCCATCACTGGAGTTAATCCATCTCTCTTAGCAGCTGTAGCTAGGCTGATAGTAAAATTCTTCCATCAACATTGCTGCGTCTGCACTGAGGGTTAGGTCAACATAGTTGCAGCTGCTCAGAGCAGCACAGTCTCCATCTAAAACCAGACAAAACCACTTCTGGTTTTGTCTCAGTCCTGGACAGGAGACAAATCTTAGAAGCAGGACTGTCTGGTTTAAAACCAGACGAATGGCCCGCCTCCATAGCTTTATTTGGGGGAGGGATAGCTCAGTGGTTTGAGCATTGGCCTGCTAAACCCAGCGTTGTGAGTTCAACCCTTGAGGAGGCCATTTAGGGATCTGGGGCAAAAATTGGGGATTGGTCCTGCTTTGAGCAGGGGGTTGGACTAGATGACCTCCTGAGGTCCTTTCCAACCCTGATATTCTATGACCTAACTTTTAAGTGTAAACTAGGCCTATATGTCAGCAGAGCAGCTTCTTTAAGCACTGGCACGGTGAGAGAAGGCTGGAGAGCCCTTCATTATTGTATAGTCAGTTCCACAACTCACTTGTTCCCAAATGTAAAAAACCAACCAACCAAATAAAAACAACCCTCCCACCCACCACAACAACAAACCATCAATAGGCCATGGTGGGTTTTAGTAACTATTTTCAGTGCTTCAGTCCTGAGCTTTGCATCTCACCAGTTCAATTTACTGTGCATGTGCGTCAGGAATCACAACTGACGTGATCAGCAGCCTTCCTGCTTTCAACACACCTTGCTGGGGAAGGGTGGGAGAAGGCTGTGTGCCTGATCTGCTGGCCTTGGGGTGAAAGAATGAAAGAAGGGTGTGTTTGAGGGACACGAAGCCAGCATTTCAAGTTGGTAGAGAATAGGCGGTATTGTAAAGGTTTCCTAGGGAGAAAGGCTGCAGTGGTAATTCTGCCTGTGCCCCCCTACTGTGAGTCATTGTGAGTTCAAGTTCAGAGTAATCTATACGAGAGAAAGTAGAATTGAAATAATGAGCTTGAAAAATCAGAGGACGGGGGAAGGGGAAGAAAAGATAACGAATTATACATTGAAAAGAGCAGAACAGTCTCACCCTAAAAGTATTCCTTAAGTGAACTCCTGTGCTTTCATGCTATATGTCTTTGTCAGTCTTTCTTACAGCCATCATCTTCTATGTGTGAAAAGGGGAACACCTGAAGAATTAAAGACAATATTATGCACATTCTAGTCTACCCAGAACCAGCCAGTGGCTGGTACACTGCCAATTTACAAGCAGGATCATAAAGCGTATGGAAATCGTTTGAAACCATACATATCTAATTGTAAGAGAGAGTGCTTTGTGCTACCCCAGGAGAAATACTCTTATAATTTCCTTTCTTTACACATGTAGGACCCCAAAATTAAATTTTATTTGAATAGATGTAAACGTTTTTATCTTTCTGCAAGAGCCAGTTATAGTACTATGGGGTATAGTACTGTTTGTTGTCTCATTGCTAAGTACTCGACCTTCCTTTACCAGAAACAAAAACACATTGCATTGAAAGGGATGTTTGAAGCTACTGTTGTTCTAATTTCTTTTTCCTTTTTAAACTGCTGCATGTGTTCACTGTTTGCGAAAGGTTGCCAGCCCTGAGACCTAAATCCTTTATTTATCCACGCAGGGTGACATTCAGAGGGCACACAAAGGCCCTAATCAACAGAGACACCCTCTTAAGCCAAAATCCTTTCCCTGTTTTCCAGCCTATGATGGAGTGATGCAGAACTACATATGGGGAAGGGAGTGGAAAAATCCCCCCCTACAGAAGTAAAGGAACGTTAACTTCTGGGACCTACCATGATGTTGATAGGGGTGAGGGGAAGGAATAGGGGATCCATATTGCAAGGGATCCTCTTTTTCTGGCTGGTCCTTGCCCTGTGCCTGAATACCCTTTTCATGTCAGTCAGGAAGCTCACAGAGAACTGCATTGTGCATGGTGAAGTGGATGAATAACCCTTGTCATGATAATGGAACCCATCTGCCCATGTAGTTTGCCTGTAGGAGAGAGACTGTAATGGTGACTCGTTTGTGCAGGACAACTGCATGAGGGCCATTTGCAACAATGCAGTAATTATAGGATTTGCCCTTTCATGTGTGGATTAAGTCATTGGCAAAGGGAGACATTTTTGCCCAAGCAGTACAGCCTGGATGGTGGCAATGGAAACTTTTCTCCATCCACTGCCTAGTTATCTGCACTGTGACCAGGGGATGCCACATTTAAGTATAGTACAGCCTTTCTGCTCATTTGTTCCTGACTCTGCCCAAACAGTCTAGGGCGACAAGTGAGATGGGTTTTTTTGTGCCGTGAATGCCGATCTCTTAGGAGCTGGATGAGGAACACCAGCCCGTTTCACATCAGAACAGCTATGAAATGTTAATGACTTTTGGTCACTTCTGACTTTGGTTAGTTCCAGTCCTGAAATGAGTCACACATTCTACCTTCAAACAGAAGAAAAGCTTGGTATTATGATGAGAGGGAGAAAGAGAGCTCTTGCAATGGGTAAATGCTCATTTAGTGTAACATGCTGGATTTACATTTGGCTCCAGCGTACAGACAAATTACAGCTCGCTGTATGCCATTTGGCTTCTGTTCCTCCAGGTGGGGCACTGTTCTTGGAAGTTACCAATGGTTTGGCTTACTGTATATCAACATCTTATGACACTGAACAGTCAAATGCATGTTTTTCTCTCTTTTCTTTAAGCAAACCAAAGATGATGCCAGGGAAAAGTTATTTTTCTACAAAAAGAAAAAGATGAAAGTTGCTCTTTCTTCCTTGCACTTATTTAAAAACACTGGATCAGATTCTGCCAGCCTTATTCATCTTGAGTAATACTTTATACATTCTATAATGGAGTAAACTGCTACTCACATTGGGTAAAACTGCTAGAATTTGGGACATTGTTTATTCCTTTACACAATTCCACAGCAAAATTATAGTGCACATTCTAAATCCCACTAATGGCTTCAGGTCAACAACTCAAATAAATAAATAAATGTAAAGTAGATTTATTTTAATTACATCAATTTATGCCCATTAAAGAGCCTCTGTTGACTAACTCTGGTATTGAATTATTGTGTATTTCTTCCTAATGCGCTTAGACAATGTTTGTTTGATTTAATTGACAGAAAGGATGGATTTATAGAAAGGCTGTAATTTAGCTTTCAGTGGGGAAAATATCCCAGCCCTGAATGTAGTGTTCATTTATTGCAAAAGTGACGCTGGAAAATTCATCAGCGCAAACAGGATATTTAATTTTAACAGTTTCCTTCATCAGAGTCTCATAATTAGGTTTCTTTTGTTATTACTCTAGGGAATTGCAAAACTACAATGAAATGAATCCAAATTGTAGATGAAATGTCGTAACCTGTTTAATTTCTTCACTCTCCAGTTGCAGTTTTTATTGGCAACACAAATATCAATATCTCCAAACTAATTTTTTTAATGGTGAGGTTTGCTTTGAAGCTTGCTTTGTTATTTCAACACTCTATGGTTTTGGAAATAAAGATCAGATCCACTCTTTTCCAGAGGGTCCTTTCAGGGTCGTTTGAATAGTGGGCTATTTTTGTCCCCTTTTCCCCCCTGAGGCTACTGTAGGTAAAGGCCTTCTCATAACTTGACTATGAGGCAAGAAAGTATCCCCGACTCTATGAGCTGCATCTATATGAAGAAAATTCTCCAGTTGTATACTGTTGTAAAATAGCCTTTTATCATTAGACCACACCAATGCCTCAGAAAACAAGGTGAAGTTCAAATGACACAATCAGGGCTAGATTGTACTTTTCATCACAGCTCAGAGGTTCACCACTACCAGAAGCACATGACAATACACTCCGTGTTGGCTAAGGTGAGCTGAGGGTCAAAGCCTTGTCTCTGCTCACTTCCTTCCCCTCACCACCCATCTTCTCCAGTGTGGGGACAGAAGCAGATGCACAGCACTTGTTTCATCCTGTGTACCTAGACTCAAGGGCAGGTAGCCTATGAATTGGCTATAAATGGGATGGGGTGAGGGGAGGGAAAAGGCTGTTTCCTTCATCACCCTTCTGCGACTGTGTGAATGCATAATCCAGATCACAATCGAACCCTAAAACAGCGGAGCTGACGAGACACAGAAACAGTCATCCACAGACAGAATCTTAGGGTAAGAAAGAAAAATAGCTTTATTCTTCAACTAGCATCTTCTATGTGCTTTAGTTCCCAAATTGTGGGCTCCCTCTTCTCTCATTGTGGATACTTTTTAAGAATTTGCTCACCCTTACATGTAGCAAACTTTTAAATCCAGAAGGAATTTTGTAAGAACATATAGGATACTCTCACAGCATGGGTCAAGTCATTTGTCTAGCTGATACAAAGTCATATGGATTCATGAATTTTTTTTTCTCCTGAACAAAGGGAGTATGTAAAATTTAGGAAGCTATTTCCTAAGCAGAAGATTTTATTGTCCTTCTCAGATGCTTTCATGGGCAAAGATTCCGTGTCTATGGCGAGTGCTCCTTGTTTTTAAGAAAGCTGGCCATGAGTGAGGGACCAAGACATAGATCCTCTAAAGTGTTAAGGCACCTGTCTCCCATGGACTCTCCTCAGTTCTTAGAGGATCTGGGCCCAGTAGAATATTTTGAGAAAGAACAGAATTCTTCCTTATATGCTGCAGTATGTAAGCGCAAGAAAGATGCTTAGAAAGAACAAATGAGTTTTATTTATCTAGACACTCAAGCTGCCCTAAAGAAAGCAAGTGCAAGGGTTCAGTTTCATAGGGCTTTCATGCTATCACGATGTCTGGGAGGCCTGACATAGTACCCATTGTGGTGGGACTGATGAAGCCAATTGACAATTGCCATTTTCACATCTCTTCATTGGAAATGTGAGCATACATTTTTTTAGGTCTAAGCCATTGATTTTTAAGAGGCAGACAATTACTGAATAGGTACACAAGAGAAGTGTGGCAGATACCTGTTTAAAAGTGCATCAGAGGTAGAGCAGGTCAAAATATTTTAATTATGTGTGTGTGTGTACTTCAATTCTGATCCAATTTTTAAACCCCCTTTCCCAAAAAGCGAGGGGTGGGCATGGAGGATGTTTAATAAACTACAGAGCGAGCCAGGATTTTTCAAATTTTGAAATCCTGATGTCAAAAATAGGAGGAAAATGAGGGAAAACTTTTTGTGATTTTATATGTGCCTTTTTAGACCATTCTAATAATGATAACATGGTAGAATACATTTATATATAACAGCTAATTCAATTATTAGTATTACAATTAGATACATTATGTTTTATAGATTCATTTGTAGCACATTCATTTCCTTCCTAGCAGGCTTTGTCAGTGGGCCCAGTGGATAATTAGATTAATTCCCAAGTGGTCTGGGTTTGTGGCTACTTTATTGAGGTCCAGTTTAAGACGCGAGATCGAAATTGGCAAATCTACCACACCGCTAGGATTCCTATGTGGGAAAAGCAAAAGGGTCTTGGCACAGGATCAGGAGGATGTGTGCTGCAAGCATCTGGTGACCTTCTCTTCTGTTTTAAAAGTTGATATGAAGCGAACATTTGGTTTTGTACTACAGCTTGGGATGGAGGTGTGGCTGCTATATGCAGCCTGCATGATAATGTACAGCATCATGACAAAATCAAGATGGATTTGATAGCTCTGATTAGTATTTGCTCCCTATAACATCCAGTCAGCATTGTTGCTAAGGTGCCGTGGGATGGCGGCTAGACAGCTAGTGGCAATAGGAAAGGGAAAATAGAAACATGTAAAGGATACATTTACACATTTTTCACATCTTAAATAGTATATCTCAATTCGGAAACATAAGCTGCACATCTGAATATGGAAAAGCCATGCATTTCAGATCTCCCTACAAATGTCTGTTCACCAGACAATAAGCTTCGCAACACGCCAGTAGGTACACAGGGTTGCGGCATCCTTTAAAATGATACCAATAAGATCATCGTTGCACAGGTGTAATAGAGCTATACACAGTTATCCATGCATCCGCTACTGCACTGGAATGGGTACAATAGCTATTTATGTATTTGGAATATTTAGCAAAGGCAGGTAATGAGTAGAGAATTTTAAATAAATACATAAGGTACATGGGTATTCGGTGTCGTGTAGGTAACAGGTGTGTAGGTGGTACAAAGACATTAAACTTCAGGGAATTGAATGGACGGGTGTTGGGTGCAGAATTTTTATATCTAGGAAGCTGTGAATGTGTTAATTATTCACTATGGGCCAAATCCTGGGGTCCTTACACATGTATACTCATTCCTTTCTCAAGTACATTGTCTATTAAGTTTAAATTCCTTGAGCTTACTGGTGTTATGTAGGCTCTTTGTGTTGGGGTGTATGGGTCCAGTCACAGGACTCCAGGCATTTGGGAACAGACTTTTAAAGGTATTCAGGCACCTACTGGGCCTAACTCTCATTGATTTCAATGGGATTAGATGTGCAGGCACTTTTAAAAATCCCACTAGGTGCCTATGTGCAGCCTTGGGAATCTAGGGCCAGATTTTTTAAAGCTATTTAGGCACCTAAGTGCAGCAACCCTCCTATCATCATGGCTTCTGTCCTGGATTTGTTTACTGCCTAAGCCAGAGGCTAGTCTCATTTTTTGGAGTAGGATGAAGGCCATGAGGTGCCTGCCAAGATGATCTTGAAAATTTAAACGGATGCTCTGCAATCTTCCTCTTAGGCTGCATCATGCCATTAGAGCCCTCGTGTGCCCCTGTTATGGGGCTGAGCACAGTGGTGGATCTTCTCACCATAACCTGCTCTCACCCCGCCCCAACCCATTGGCCTTCTATACAGCACCCCCAAAATCCTGCCAGAATTCCCAAATAGCGTGGTTATGTGGCTACTTCAGTGAGGTATTGCACAGCTAGTGAACCTTATGTAGCTGTGGAGGTGAAGGTAGGGTTTGGCCCTGACTGGATAAAGAAAAGCAGTGACAGTTCTACTGTTCCTTTTGTGGAGGAGATGGCAGCAGGCTCCCAGGCAATGCTGATCTTACTAAATGTTAGCTGTGTTTTGAGGGATGCTGCTTCTTGCTACTTTACTGCTCTTCTTCTCATCTAGCTTTAGTTTTAAATGCTCAGGAATAAACCTCTGTCTCAGCCACGTGCTCTCCCACAGTGTAATATTTGCAAGAGCTAAAAATCCTCTCTTTTCCAAAGTTTTGCTGGTAATACTTCAGTGACATGGCAAAGCACATCCACCTCTCCTCTTCTTTCCCCACAGTCCCTTCGTCCTCCTTGTCCCATGAAAGTTGGTAGCATGGAATGAACCCTTGGGACCCACTGTTACAAAACAGTCTGTGGGTGTGTCTACACAGCAAAGAAAAACCTGCCGCAGGCCTGTGCCAGCTGACTTGGGCTCACAGGGCTCAGGCTGCAGGGCTCTTCCATAGCGGTGTAGACTTCTGGGCTTGGGCAAGAGCCTGAGCCCTAGGATCCTGTGGGGTGGGAGGGTCCCAGAGTTCAAGCTGTAGCCTGAGCCCTGAAGTCTACACAGCAATGAAAGAGCCCCACAGTCCAAGCCCTGCTTGAGTCAGCTGGCACGGCTTTTTCTTTGCTGTGTAGTGGCTAAGGCATTTTCTAGGGGAGTCACGGAACGGTCAGAATTCTGAGGTATGTGAGGGGTGGGGGGGAAGGCAAGTCTTACTCACTTAAACCCTTCGACACAGTTCCAGACAGGCAGCTGTGCAGTCCTGCTGCACCAAACAAGTCCGTTCTTCTGCCTTGCCTGTGTCCATTAAGCCGTTGTTTACTGTGGTTACAATTCCTCTTTAACCACAAGGATAGTTTGTGTGCGATGCTTTCTCAGTAAAACTGCCTAACGCTGCTGAGGGCGATTCATGCTATTGTTTTCATGCTGCCTTGATATTTTCAAATGCGTTTGTACTGCTGCATCTTGATGTGTTGCTTGGCAGTGTTTTGTGACACTGCCTTCTGTGCAGCTCTGATTCGACATCACCCGTCTCCTGAGCCAGATTCCGCGCTCGTTTACATCAAGGTAAAGCCAGTGAGACTCCATTGCCGTCAGTGGATTCCAGATTTAACCTGTGTAGCTGAGAGTAGAATGCCACCTACACGGAAAGGTGGGCCAGTGGTTAGGGTTATAGCCTGGGACTTGGGAAGTCCCTATTCAATTCCCTGCTCTGCCACTGACTTCCAGTGTAACCTCAAGTAAGTCACTTAGCCTATCTGTGCTTCAGTTCCCAATCTGTAAAATGGCAATAACAGCACTCCTCACAGCTCACACACTTTGGGATACTCAGATAGTTCAGTAATGGAGGATGTACCTAACATGGCTAGATGGGTTGCGTATAGGAATCCCATGGGAGAGCCCACATTGCTTTATTTTGATGGTGGTGACCGCTGCACAGCTCCCTCCAATCCATCATGTCGTGTAGTATAAAGAAGACATCTTAACTACTTCCACTACAGCTAGATAATTAGATACTGAGTGTGTTTAATAAGTCTTGCACTTCTCTGGGACAAACATAAGAAGAGCAATAAATACAAGAGAGGCGGGTGTTTAGTTACCATTTAATTAAAATAGAACTTTAAAATGTTTTCCATAACTGTCTTAGTGAGTGTTAAACGTAATAGCAAATTACCTCTTGCTCCAGCAGCCTTAGATACAGAAACTGCAACCATGCACCTCCTGTTGGCTTCAGTGTGCGCTGGATCAGTCTGTATGTGCTTGTTACTGCACAAGACTAGCATTCCAATACAGCAGTTCTGCATACCAGCTGAAGGCATTGCCCACTCTGCTGTACATTTACACATGGTAGGATCACAGCCACTGATCCCATCTGCCTGTCTGTTTTTACACCACACATGTTATTACCATGGTTTTTGAGTGCCTGAATCTAACAGATGGTATTTACAGCAAGATTGCTATTTACCTATCTCTGAAGAAGAAGGTCAAGATGAGTTTGCTAAAATGGATAGAATACATTTACAGATTACCAGGAAAGTATCAACCCTACTAATGCCGATGGGAAAATGAGGTTTTCTTCTACGGAAATGTTTGACTTTTTGGCAACAAACAAACAAACAAAATCTTTTTGATTTTGGGGGGGTTGACTTTTTCAACAAAAAGTTGAAATATTTTGCAGAAAATTGACACTCTCTGCCAAAATTCTTGTTTACTTGTAAACACAGTTATCTGTCAAAATTCTTTTTTGATGGAACACTCTGAACCAGCTCTAACCCACCCCTCATAACACCCAGCACACCGTAAAGTATAAAAGTAATGTGTATTATCAGTTGCGAATTCTTGACTTCATGGCAGAGCATCTCTCTTTTAAAAGAGTTTCCTTTATTAGTTTTTCATATTGTTGCCGGCACCCAGTGCCGAGAGGCTAAACAACAGCTGAAGTTGGTTCGTTACCCGGTGTGCTACACCCAATAATCACAACGGGGTGGAGAAGCAGAAAAGTTTATTTGAAGCTTCAAAAAGGTACAGGGAGATTTGAATCTCAAATCCTGTACACAGAGCAGGAAGTTACACAGGCTTTTATACATCCTTTTTCCCAGCATACTTATCCAATAGCAAGCTGCCCCAAGTATCCATATAGCCAGCCAATCCAGTTCCCAGCTAGTTCCCTGGTTCTCTGTATCATTTGTTAAACTATATACATAAAGCTGCTTTATTCAGCATTGTTCTTCCATATCTTCCCTGTTTGGCCTTGCTTAGTTTCAGGCAGTCTGACTCTGCAACATATTGTTGCAGATTCTCAGTATAACTGCTGTGTGTGCCTCCAGGCGGGGGGAGGGGGAGGGGCAAGGACACTTGGGCCTAATATGCAGAGCTGCTGCGAGTGCCTCCAGGCGGGAGGGGGGGCCAAGGACACCTGGGCCTAGTGCGAGGGGGCTTCATCGACACTCGTGGTCTTCCATCCCCTCGAGTTACCTAGTGGCCATGCCCCAGCGTCCCCAACAATATTAATTGATTTTTAATGAGAAAGTCTTCTTTTTCAGTAATAATGAGAACAGTGAGAAGGATTTTACAGGAATATTCATTTAAATTAAGACATTAATTTCATTGTGACTGTTTCTGTGACCCTTTCATGTTCATGTCTTCTGGACAGTATTTTTTGCCCTGCTCTGTCTGGATGCAGTGAACACACAGAAATACCACAAAAATGGTCTTTTTCACAAAGTCACCATGTTTTTACTTTAGGTCTCACACTGAGGTGTGATGGGCAACAATATGAAAAATAACATACAGTTTAATTATTTATGGTGTGTGTGTGTGTAGATTTGGGACGATGAGGTGGTTCTTATTTTCTGCATGTGGTTTATCCGTTTATCTCATGGGATTTGTTTCAGAGATCTAAACTGAGGGGCAGATCCTCAGCTGGTGTCACTGCATAGAACCCGGTGAGGTTTTAGCCCAGCCAGCAGTAGAAATAATTGCCTAAAAATTTGTTAGGAAGGTCAACACTTAGGAGACAAGGTTACATTTTAATTTACTCACTTGTGGCAGGTTTGGCAACTGGCATTGCTAATGCAGTGAAAACATAGATCTGTGGAAAAGATACAAAGTTTCCCTAAGAGTGGAAATGACTCCTGGTTGGGTTGTCATTAATGGATTTTATCCTCCCAGCTCCCTGGTGAGACAGGGAAGTGCTGTTCTCCCCATCTTACAAATAGGGAACTGAGACAAAGGGTAATCTAAGGCCCAAAACTAAACTTTATTTAGACACCTAAAGATGCCATTTGGCACCTAGGGAGATTTTCAGAAGTGTTTAGGTACCTAACTTGATTGATTTCAATACAGAAATAATCTTGCTTACATTTTTTTGCAGAAATGGAGATGTGGTCTAAATGGGGAAGGATTTATAGCAATGCCAAAGTACTGTGTATCCAACTTTGGGGAATCCAGGTAAATTAATACAAATACCCTGATAGCAAAATGTCTCTAATGTTGCTCCCCATATCAACTTGTTTTGAACAAAAATCTACATTTCACTGTGGCAAAAAAAAAAAAAAAGTTCAGTGGCTAACTAAGTATATGGTAAGGGGGCTATTTGCAAATGTTGAGGTGTTTCATTGCTGACTGCAAAAGGATCAGGAATATAGCTCAGTGGTTTGAGCATTGGCCTGCTAAACCCAGGGTTGTGAGTTCAATCCTTGAGGGGGCCCTTTAGGGATCTGGGGCAAAAACTGGGGATCGGTCCTGCTTTGAGCGGGGGTTGGACTAGATGACCTCCTGAGGTTCCTTCCAACCCGGATACTCTATGATTCTAATTATACTTATCATAATAAATAATATCTAGCTCTTACAGCTGACTTTTCCTTCCGCGTTGGCTGCCATTACAATGTTGCCATATGTGCACTGGTCCGGTGATTGGTATCTGCCTCAACAGACCATTGACAAAATAGTTAAATCCTTTCCCAGGGTGTTGCTAGTAAACAGCAATGGGCAGGGCTAGAAACACTTTTCCCTCATGGCTTACTTTTTTTAGTGAATTTTAGTAGATCCCTTTCTGCACCTTCTTTTTACCCCAAAGGAGAGAAGGATAAGACACTTGGTTTACATGTGATTGGGGGATTTTATTTTATTTTTTAACTTTTGATGAAGGGAAAGTTACAATAAAAGATTAGCATACTGCATCCATATATTACTTATTACTTCTACAGGATCAGATTAATTCTCAAAGAACCTGGCTATAGATTCTGCTTGCTGACTGGGGAGCCATCCTCCGCTAAGTACTGGTGGCCAAATGTCTAAATACCTATCCTCTTTCTGACACTTCCCTTGTGTATTTCTTGGGGGAATTTTTATTTATATTTTGGAGCAGCAGAGATGATGCTTTCTTGACTAAAGTTTGATGGTGAGTCTTAATTCTATGTTACTTTTCAGCAAAGCTAAAGATAATTAGAACAGAAGGCTAAATAACAAACCATTTCTTGTAGAGTTACAGACATTCATAAATATTCCAGCGAACTTTGTTTTCATTTTTTGTCTCCAACTAGATAGTCCAGGATGTTGCAGAAATATGAGCACGCAGCAATAAATTTCTAAAGCTGTATATATATATATATATATATATATATAAATTTGTGTAGGAAAGGAAAACATTTACTCTACCCCTTTCACTTGTTTAATAATAAAACTGAAATACCAGTATGCAACAACATAAATCGTCAAATACATTGAAGTAATATTTTTAATGGTGTTAAAGGAACCATTTAGCACCAAAGGCCTCTAACCTTCGGTAGCATGCACTTAGAATGAAATCCTTCATTTGGATACAATAATAAAAAGAAGAAAAAAATATTACCTGTTTAAAGAGAGTATGAAAACCCAATTAACTTTTGAATTTTAATTTCCTTGCGTGCATGGGTTTGTTGCTCTGTGAAAAGAATGAAAATGTAAATGGCATTTCTGTGTGTTATCTATGTAATCCAGAGGCTAGAATATCCTGTAATGCCTTATTTTGTCTAGTGATGATAAAACTAAACAGAGTTTTAACTAAATTTGCTCTAAATGGGCAAATAATCAGAAATGAACATCTTCATATTCCGATCTTTCATAAATTTATGTGTAAATGCTGTTCTAAAGAGATTAGCTTCTACAAAAGGAAATGAATTTTGCTTGGCATCTGACAGCAGTAAAAGACTATAACATGAATTACTCTGGGTGTAAGAAATGTATAGTGGTGACTCGTGTGGGAACTATGAATTAAACAAATGAAAAATATTGAATATTTTAAGTCAAGGGGCCACATCCTCAGCTAATGTAAATCAGCAGAGTTCCAGTAAAGTCCACTAAGGATCCGATCCTGTATGCCTCAGCTATGGGATATAGCCAGTGGTGAGCTGGAGCCGGTTCGCACTGGTTCACGCGAACCGGTTGTTAAATTTTGAAGCCAGTTTAGAACCACTTGTTAAAGGGGTAGGCAAACTGTGGGCCACATGCGGCCCGCGGGACCATCCTGTCTGTCCCGCCTGAGCTCTCGGCTGGGGAAGCTGCCCTGAGAATTTTACTCACCCAGCGGCACTCCGGGCCTGCGGCGGCAGGTCCTTCACTCGCTCTGGGCCTTCGGTGGCATTTCAGTGGCAGGTCCTTCAATGCCGCCGAAGACCCAGAGCGACTGAAGGACGTGCCGCCGAAGTGCTGCCGAAGACCCGGAGCGACTTAAGGAACCGGTTCTTCAGCTTCTGGCAGCTCATCACGGGATATAGAGGTAGCTTACCAGTTTCTACTCACTGGTCAGTTGTGACCAAAAGTCAGTGCCATCTGAAAACTATTTGGTAGCCCACATGAAATGGATTAATGGTGTAATTCTTTTAAAATGTGTGATGTATATAAAAGGCTAATATAATCAAGGGCAACGGAATGTAAAGAGAGCAGATTGGGGGTGGGAGACAGAGCTAGGTAAACGTAAGGCTGCTGAAACGAATTTGCTTTGCTGTACTAGCCATGGTACAGCCAATGCATTGCAATAAATCTCAGTCCCCATTGCAATAGGTGGAATTTTAGGGAATAGATTTTTTCAAAAGACCTCAAACACCCACAGCTGGGCTGAACCTGGTGGTTGTTGAGCAGGTTTCAAAAGCTGATGCTTATTTTAGGTGCCAGAGTTCTTTTGTATATCCAGCCCCAATTGTGCATGCTGAGCATTAAGGGTTTCTGGTTCTGTGTTCCCTGGAAAATCTGGCCCTTAATTTGGAAACTTTAAAACAGTGATATTTACACCACTTTCTAAATTTGGATATTAGACACATTAGGCTGTTCCAGGAAAAAAAAAAGTAATGAAACTTTATTTGATCTACCCAGCTGCTTGCAAGAAATTGCAGTATCTGTTTGCCCACCAATACAATCCAGTGATACTTTTCCTGGCCTTAATCTCACAACAAATTATACCACCTCCAGATTGCTGGAATGCAACAGAGTTGTTTGTTTTAGTGGAATGGCATGGTGGTTTAGGGAAAGGGCCTTGCTTCATCTGAAATTCTTCAGCATTGTGGAAAGTTAGGCATCTTAGATTCCATTTCTCTAAACACAATAAGGCCACATTTACCATTTGTATTGCCTGCCATGGCAATTAAAGGACACCAATATTAGTTTTAGGGGGAACCAAAATTAATCTTGTCTCTCTTTATCTGTCTCCATTATTATGTTCCTGTTATTTACGTTTTGAGTGGTGTGGTGCCTCTGCATATCTCCTGCTCAAAGTCTAGATGCCTGTAAAAATAAAAATAATGAATTATGATTACATACATATGAAGACAGATACTATACTATATAGATATATTTAATATGAGAACGCTAAAAATGTTCAGTGAAACAAGGTTAAAATCGTCATCTCAGAATCCCACCTCAGTTTCCCAGAAATACATTTGTGTGCAGTCAGCACCAGCTTAGCATTGGTTTATATGAAACCCAATTAGTAGTGCTGAAACCAACATATTAATCCGAGTTATGCCTCTCCCAGAGTGGAAGAGTGTCTGTGTCTCAAGGCTGAGTTTCTTGTTTGCAAATTAACCACAAGTGTTTACATTTGTTCAATAAAATCTATTATGTAAGTCATAAAAATAAGGCATCAAAATGGCCACAAAAGCGGCTCTGATGCAAATACCAACTTACTGTGTTATTCACAATGCTTTTGGTTCCCACAAACCTTCTTGCAAATAAGAACCCTCATAAATAATCAGATAAAAAGGGGCTGCGAATATCAGTGAAGCAAATCAGTGGCTTCTGTTAGCAAAAATATTTGCAAATACTTTCCTATTGTCTTTGTGCAGCTCTAGTGGAATTTAAGGACCCAATCCTGCTCTCATTTTAGTCAGTGGCAAAACTCCCATTGAATTCAATGGGAGAAAGATGGAGCAATACCAGTAATGCTTGCACATAACAATAAAAAGAAAGTCATAGCAGCTGACTTATTTGGGTTTGAATTTTGGATAACAAACAGGTTCAGTAGCAATTTTTTACAAGTATTACCTAGATAGAGTAAATGATGTTGAAGAGCACAATAGTAGAATAGCATTGGTTGATACAATCAATTCTTTTCAAACCAGATGTGTTTGTAAAGGTCTTGTTTAATTTCAGTGGAAGTGTCTTTGTCCTTAGTATTTTTAACAGCTAAATCCAAAAAACCTGCATATTAACAAGAAGCAGTGTTATGGCTCCAAAGAGCTATTTTGATACATCATGTCTTGTGTACCATTATTACTACAGAAAGTCCACGTCTCTGTGCACTGCCACTGACAGATCCTGTACATAAATGGCAATGTCTCATACCGGACACTCACTCTGAAATCCCAGTAGCTCTTTCTATGGGAGAACTCTAATAGTTCATTGAAATTTCATTTAGTCTACAGGCCCCCCTGGAGGGATTTAATGTCTCCAGATCTGAAAAATGCAAAGGACGATATACTGTATTGAGTTAGTATATCACAATGAGGCCAAGTGAGCCTGTGCAGGCCATCATTCATCCAGGCTAGATGGAGCACAATACACACTTGCACAGTACAGTGTTACAACTGTATGAGCTCATATGGGATTAGAGGGATGGACTTGATTCATGACCATAGGGGAAAAGGAGAGAAGAGTTACCTCTGCTAAATGCAGGGGGGCAATCATACCACCATTCCCCCCCCCCCCCAGGGTTCAGCTAGAGGGAAAGCAGCTTTAAACTCCATTTAAGGATTCATAGAAGCCTTGCTGGCAGAGTCTACCCTTGAGGTTTGCTGATACCGACCAGCCTGAGTCCCAGGAATCCTGGTCCCGCCCCTTCCTTGTTGTCACCTGGCTCCCAGACCCTCCAGCGCAGCAGGGATTGAAGTTGCTTGCACAGGCATTTTCTGCAGCTCAGTGTGACTGGCAGAAGCCAGGACAAGACCCAAGAGCTGAAAACAGCAGCAAGACCAAGACACGAGTTGTCAAATGAGGAACAATAGGAACCCAAACCAGAACCTCGAATCCCAGAACCAATGGGATTTAGACATATTAAGATTCATATCTGGAATCACATTTTGTGGCTTAGAGTCAATTTCATCTCTGCATTGCTTTAATTTAGTGTTCACCAGGAGACCTGATGAATTTATATTGCTTCTGATGGATGAAACCACTTTTTATGAAATAGTCTCATGCTTGTAAACAATACAAGATTTGCTAATCTAGTTACTCTTTTTTCCTATTGCAGAATCCATGAGTACCCCAACCAGGGTCAATGTCTCATTAAGCCAGGCAGTTACTGTTTAAACAAGGCTATGTCCTAAATATTGTACAGATGAAAGTGCTGATCCTGCAACTGGCTGCATGTAGATGCAGCCCCTTTAAACCTATTTAAGAACGTCTTAATTTTAAAATTCCCTGTCTCTCTACTGTGTCTCCTTCTAGCACAGCTGTACATTCATTTAATTCCTTGGCTCCCAATGCTGAAATATGGTTTCCATAACACTGCATTGTGACTTCTGTGACCAGCCACAAATAAGCCAAACAGCTCAATTTTTGAATTTCAGATTTCAAATGCCAACCAACAGGGTAAATCAAAATAGTGGAAAATTGCACTGAATATTTTGGAAATAGTGAATAAATTCAAGTAAACTGCAATCTGTTAACAGATATTCCAAAAGGAGGGCGGGAGGAGGACAGAGAGAAATTCATTAGATACGTTATTTGTTACAAGTTACTCACTCAGCTGTAATCACAGCACTCCTTTTGATATGAAATATACCGGAAACCTACTGCCCGCTATACTTAACTACATGCCTTCAGCTTCCATCCAAGACACACCACACGATCCATTGTCTACAGCCAAGCTCTAAGATACAACTGCATTTGCTCCAATCCCTCTGACAGAGACAAACACCTAAAAGATCTCTATCAAGCATTCTTAGAACTACAATACTCACCTGGTGAAGTGAAAAAACAGATTGACAGAGCCAGAAGAGTACCCAGAAGTCACCTACTACAGGACAGGCCCAACAAAGAAAATAACAGAATGCCACTTGCTGTCACCTTCAGCCCCCAACTAAAACCTCTCCAGTGCATCATCAAAGATTTACAACCTATCCTGAAAAATGATCCCTCAGTCACAGATCTTGGGAGACAGATCAGTCCTTGCTTACAGACAGCCCCCCAACCTGAAGCAAATACTCTCCAGCAACCACACACCACACAACAAAAACACTAACCCAGGAACCTATCCTTGCAACAAAGCCCAATGCCAACTCTGTCCACATATTTATTCAAGTGATACGACCACCTTAAAGCCTGCAAAATGATGGAAAAGCTACCACATTCCTAGGTAAATTGTTCCAATGCTTAATTACTCTCAGTGTTAAAATGTGCATTTTATTTCATCTGAATTGCCTAGATTCAGTTTGGAACCATTGCATCTCTTTATGTATTTTCCCTCTAGATTAAAGAATCCTTCACTATCAGAAATCTCTCCCCCATGTAGGTACTTGAAAACTGATCAAATCTCCTCCTAATCAACTAAATAGATAAAGGGTTTGGGTTTTTTTTGTGTTTTCCAGATCTCTCATATGGTAATCATCAACATTATCATTCTTGTAGCTCTTTTATGAACTATTTCCAAATTTTCAACATCCTTTTTGAAGTGTTGGCACCGGATATTGCTCTGTTAATATGAAGACAGGCTAGAATAAGTGGAAGGGACACTGAAATGTTATGGGTTCAACAGAGGCTGCAGGAATCTAACAAAAATATAGAAAGAATTGATTAGTCTGAATATCTGTGCATAACAACTAAGTAACAGAAAATCCATTCCAGGAGCTGAAAAGTTGCAAGTTGAACATGGAGGCCTCTTGATAGTTACATATGCTTTAAGTCAGTTGAATGTTAGCAGGTTGTATGGATGTAACTCAGATCAGAATGTAGCCTTTTATGCAGGCTTGCTGTCCTAACTATTAGAGTCAAGGACTGGATCCTTGGTTCTTTCCTGGATGTATTACAAATGTGAGAGAGATATTTTTTATTTCTGTAAACAATTCAAATATTGCAAATTGTGTAATTATCCTTAGTGGGGTTTTTGTTTGTTTCTTTCTTTCTTGTAGGATTCAAAGCTTAAAAGAACAACCTGTGTATCTTTCACTTACATGTGGTTGGTTTCTAATGTGTTCAATTTAAACAGTACTGAGTTATTAGTGGAGCCATTCTGGAGAGCAAAGAAGATGGCTAGGCATTCAATTTACCTTGTGAGATAGTTCATCTTTTAACTAGAGACAATCTGAAAAGAATTGCACTATGCCACTATCTAAGTCACTCACAAACATGACATTTAGTTTCTCAGTAGAGAAATAAATGGCTATGCTACTTACATGTTTATCAGGTAGCAATTCTGTAGCTAATTTTGTAGTAATTGACACGCTACTATATTGCTTATTATGAGTGTCAAGCCATTAAGTATTAGGGCCCTAAGCCAGGACACAAGCAGTAATTTGCCACTGAGCTAACAGGACGGCCAACAGACAACAGTAGTCATACTTGGCACAGATAAGTCTTAGGACAGGGATATTCCACTGGAGATCTAAGTATAGTTCGATATTTAATGTGCCAGGCTGCCAGATGTCATAGGTATGTAGACTTCAATGAAGCTATGCTGATTTAGACCAGCTAAAGAGCTGATCTTTGAATACTCCAGAAAATAATCTTCTTAAGAACAAATCTTGTGGTGGAGAAATATTATAAAGACCTGACATTTGTAATCAACAAATGATCTGAACAATAAAAAGCGGTACTTTGGATTAAGGGGTTTAGAAATCAGTATACCATCTATATGGAAATGTAATAACCTTTCAATAAATGTGTACTTTCATGAGTTGGATGACTATTATTCCAAGAGAAAAATCTAAAATTATGGGGTGTTTTTGTTTATTTCTTTGGGTACTTATAATTGGCACAGAGATATTGTAGAATAGTGTATAAGAGACAGTATAAAGGTTTCATTGGCAGGAGAGGTTTGAGTATATCTCAGGCCCCTGCAAGCCCATGTAATTAATTCTCTCCAAAGTAGGACCAGATCATCAGCTGCGATACAGTGGTATAGCTCCATTGATGACACCAGTATGCAACAAATGAGGGTCTAGCCCTAGATCATTACATCCCTCCCACACTCCATGGGCCTATCAAGATAGTAGGGAAAAGCAGCCCCGCCTGGGGGGGCATAGGCCAAGGCAGAGATTCCTGGTGGGATCTCCCGATAGGGAGGGAGAGTAGGCAGTTGCTTCAGCTGGATGGCTCTGAAGAAACCATGGGGAACAGGTAAGAAGGCAAGAGAGGAGAGGAAACACCCATTCCACTCCCCATAGTCTCTCTTCAAGGATGTGTGCTGGTGGTGTGTTAAAATTAAGCATGCTTTTCTGGATTAGGGTCTTGTGGTGTACCAATCATATAGCCTCTAGCCATTGAGCTGCATTTAAAGCACACAAGTACTCATATTGTCTACAGTGAAACTACTTGTGCTTAAATTTAAGCACATACTTTGCTTTACTGTGTCAAAGCCTAAATTCCATAGCTGGGTAGACTGATGGCTATGGTAGCTTCCAACAGCTTTGGCTGGCTAACTAGCCTGGGACACTCTCAGGAACCAGGAGATATCTCCATGAGGCAGTATGTAGCAGTTTGCTTACTTATTCCTTGCAAGAGCAGTATGAAGGGTGAAGAGCAAACTTGTATGTAAACCCGCTCTCTCTATGGGTCCCCTCCAATCTGGAGCTGTCAGGCACTGCTGGTTAGCAGGAGGTCTGAGCCCAATCTGCTTACTGCTTATATTTGTACTGCTCTGTCTGTCTGCTTAGGGCTGCTATAAGGCATTTCCCTCATTTATTTCTTCTTGTGGTGCGGGGAGTGAAGACTAATTGCTGTTAGAGAACCTTGTTACTCTTTATAAAATAGGTTAGCTGGACAGCCCTGACTCTATGACTAGGGTAATGTGCTGCTGTTGAACTAAACCCTGAACATTAACCAGATGGCTTCATAGTGACATTCCTATAGTAGTTACAGGCCAGGCATAGTGTTGTTAAAATAGGAATGGAAACAACACTGGGCCATATCCTGAGGTCCTTACTCAAGCAAAGAAAAAAATGAAGTCAAGGTGGGGGTGATGCAACAATGGCTAAGAATTGAGTAAAACTTCATCACTGGATCCGGTATTGGAATGTGTCTAAGTGGCCCCTTAGCCTTTCTGGATCCCACTATAGGATCAGTGTAAGGAAAGACCCAGGATCTGGCTAACTAGAAAGAAGATCTTAAACCATGTGAGCAATTTCATGCAATATTGATGCCACATGTACTCTCCCATCCTATCACAGAAAGCAGGTGCTTCTCTGGATGCCTAGTCTGTAACCTTAAATTATTGTCAAATGTCTTTGTCATCTTATAAATAAGTTTTTATATATAAAATATATATCACCATATAGACAGATACAAAAATGTAAGTACACGGAGAAACAGGCTGACACTGAGATTAGAATGAAGGAAATCCAAAAGCAGTTACATTTCAGGTATCACACTAATACAATTATTTAAACGGCTCATCAACAAACAGTTGATAAAATAGATAATTAAAGGAGATTGACCTGAAAGCTGATTTTAAATTACCCTGTCAGGTGCACATAACTCAAATAATTGTCTGACGTGACCCACCCTCCATTAAAAAGCAAACTTAATCTTGAAAAGAAATATACATTCAGCACATGGTGATTAAAATAAATACATATTCCCTGAAACTCTGACAATGATGTGAGGCTGTATATAAAAAAAAATGGAACTGAATTAGCGCTGCTCTGCGAACTGTGGTGTTGTTTGTCATTTTAATAAATCACACCCAGGAGGTGTTGAAATAGAAAGTATGACAAAGCATTAAATCTACATCAGCTTCAGACCACAGAATCATAAAAATAAAAAATCAAGTGCAGAAAGAAGGGAGATGATATGTAGTTGATCTGATTACTAGAAATGTTGTCATTTGAGGCACCTAAGTGCTACAATAATACACAAGGGGCCCATTGCAATAGGCACGCTACAAGCACATCACAGGACATCGTCACTTTTTGAAAATTCCACAAGGCCTTTATCTGTGTCTGTAAACACCTTTGGAAATCTGGCCCTTAGTCTCTCTCTGCTGCAGTTCCTAATCCTCTTCTTGTATGCTACATCCCTTCCCTTTGGGGGGCTTGTCTATTTCAAAGGGAACCTCTTCAGGGCAGGTACTAAGTGATTTCAATGGGACTTAGGTGCCTAAGCTGCTTTTAATATCTTTTGAGAACTGGTCCTAAGTTATTTGCCCAGGGTCACATAGGAAGCCTGAGGCAGAACTGGAAATTGAATTCAGAACACCAGGGTCCCATAAAACCAGCCTTCCTCCCTATCATGGGCTTACATACAGTTTCACACACCTTCGGTGATATTAAATTACTTATTATTTTTATCACCCTAGCGCCTAGGATCTCTAATCATGGACCAGAAGCCCATTGTATTGCTTGCAGTTCAAACACAGAACAAAAAGCTAGTTCCTGCCCTAAATTCATTTCTTTTTTAATAGTAATACTTGTTCCTTAACAATCTCATTTATCTGCATCCCTACTTACTTACAGGACTTCTGTCACAGTAATATGTGAATGGCTCAAAAAAATAATGACTTTGTCTTCACAGTACCCCTGTGAGATAGGGATGTGTCTTGGTATCTGCATCATGACATGTCACATCTATCTATCTATCTATCTATCTATCTATCTATCTATCTATCTAAACAGATACATATGTATGAGGGGTTGTATGCATTCATTTCAGTAATTTTTATTATATGACATTTGTACAGAATGCCAGAGGTGTAAACGGGAAATAAAAACCTAGGCCCTGCCCTGCGAAACTTAGGGGGCAGATACTCAGCTGGGCTCAAACTGTAATAGCTCTCGTGGAGACAGAGGAACTAAGACAATTTACACCAGCTAAGAATCTGCCCTTTAAAATCTAGGTTAGATGTGACATGTCATGATGCAGCTAGTCAGACACGTCCCTATCTCACAGGGGTACATAGATTAGTATAATGCTGCTTATAATACTTAATGCAGTTGGTTGCTGGGATTGATGGGAGCAAAGGAGATTTTTAAAGATGATACTGAAATGAGGTAAAAGATTAAAACTTTAAATTACAAATTGGTGCTCTCGTGTCTCACGAATGAGAGCTGGCCCACGTACATGATACTAAAGTGCTTTCCCACCCCACCAGTTGCACTTCTCTGAATCTGTCACTTCTCAAGAGGTTTCCCCTTCCTGCCCGCCCCACCCCGCCATTGAGAAGCAGCAGCTTTAATCACTGTAACTCCAAAGCACTGGGGTCGGGGGGGTTAATAATAAAAAAGTGAAAATACCCGGGGGAGGGGCATGCAGGGAGAAGGGCAGAGCGCAACGGGGGATGGCGCTGCTAATGCAGGGTCCCCACCCAACACACCTCTCCCACCACAGCAACTCAGACAAACTGTCCAAGCAGGGGTGTCCCCCAGACCCTGCAAATGGGGAGGGAGGGGGAGAGTGAGACATTCCTGCCACCCCAATTCACTGGGGATCTGAGCTCTGGCTCACAGCCAAAAACACTCCCCCTCCACCCCCCGCCCAGAGGCTGTAGGACCTACAATGACCCCCTACCCACACCCCCGCGGGAGAGCTCATGGTTAGTGTGGATGGGGGAGGCTGCACTCTGGACTCCGGAAGGGCTGGGGGGGGGGTCTGCATAGTTTGAGGTGAGGGAGGAGCACAGGGTGTTGATTCAAAGTGCTAACCGGGTGCCTGAGAAGTCTTTCTTGGGCAGTCTGGATTTTAAATTCAAGTAGTTATGACAGTTTTCATAGCAGAAAGGGACACATTAGTGGAGGCAGAACATGCATAGTCTTGGTCATGCTACCTACCGAACAGCTATAATCAGGTTCCCTGGGAAATAGCTAAATGGCTCAGGGTTTTATACTGAACATCTGTAGAAAAAGGAAAGTCATGTCAGACTAGAACAACTGACTAGCTTTGTGTGCCTAAGGTAATGAGCTCTACAATATTAGAGGTTGCTATAATTATTCCTGGCTTTACAACCATCGCTCATGAAAGGCCCACATAGGCCTTGATTATTCAAGTCCTTGTCAGGAGCTCAGTTCGAAATGCAAAAGTCACCTTGTTTTCACTGCTAAAAAAAGGTGTATTATTTAGTTCAGGGTAACACTGTGCTTTATCATGAGGTAGTTTTACTATGCGGTGAACTATACCCCACCTGAGGCTGCCCTCACCTAGTTTACCTCATGGTAAAACTGAAGTGCCTTGTCTCCGCTGTGGTTTTTAACCTCATGTTAGCTCATGTGTGCTAGTTACCCCAAGGTTAAAAAAGAACAACCTATTTTAGCAACGAAGACAAGGTCATTGTTGTACTCCACTACGAGCATGAGAGGAAGCTATGCATGAGCACATGTGAGGTTGTGTGTTCACTGCCTCTCAGTGCAAAGCCTCAAGTCCCTTGCAGGCCTGATCCGTTACTCACAAAAGCCTATGGTTAAAAAGAAGAGGCAGAGAACTGGTATGTTTGATAAAGTGCGGCAAAACTGTTTTAGCCTGAAGCAGCTATAAACTGTGTTTAAAACCATGTCAAGAGCCATGGTTCGCATACATAGGGGATAATTGTCCTGCTGCATTCACCTGGTAGATCAGGCTAGTTAAGCTTTTTCATATACCAAACAATAGCATGAAAGAAGAAAAATAAGCTCCATAGAAGAGCAAAGTGTGGGCATGTGCTCTGTACAGGTTGTAGCGGCTCTAAGAAGAAAATGGCTGCTGCTTCTGCACAGAGGCAGAATTAATAAACATTTAAAGTGTCTTTGGAGTGGTGACATAGGGTATGTCTACACTACGGAATAAGGTCGAATTTATAGAAGTCGGTTTTTTAGAAATCGGTTTTATATATTCGAGTGTGTGTCCCCCCACAGAAAATGCTCTAAGTGCATTAAGTGCATTAACTCGGCGGAGTGCTTCCACAGTACCGAGGCTAGAGTCGACTTCCAGAGCATTGCACTGTGGATAGCTATCCCACAGTTCCCGCAGTCTCCGCTGCCCATTGGAATTCTGGGTTGAGATCCCAATGCATGATGGGGCTAAAACATTGTTGCGGGTGGTTCTGGGTACATATCGTCAGGCCCCCGTTCCCTCCCTCCCTCCGTGAAAGCAAGGGCAGACAATCGTTTCGCGCCTTTTTTCCTGTGTTACCTGCATGGCAAGCATGGAGCCCGCTCAGGTAACCGTCACCCTATGTCTCCTGGGTGCCAGCAGAAGATGGTACAGTACGACTGCTAGCAATCCGTATCGCCTGCCTGCTCACCATAAGATGGTTCAATAGGACTGACTGCAGGACTAAAGAGAATGACATGGTCAAGTCATTCCAAATTTAGTCCCTGCGCCCATGTCTGCCCAGGTGCTCCCAGCCGACGTGGCCAGGAGCACCTCGGACATGACGATGACGGCTACCAGTCGTACTGTACCGTCTGCTGCCACAAGGCAAGGGATGAGGATTGCTAGCAGTCGTATTGTACCATCTTCTGCCAGGTAGGCAAGAGATGAGGATGACTAGCAGTCGTACTGTACCATCTTCTGCCGAGCAGCCATGAGATGTGGATGGCATGCAGTCCTTCTGCACCGTCTGCTGCCAGCCAAAGATGTAAAAGATAGATGGAGTGGATCAAAACAAGAAATAAACCAGATTTGTTTTGTACTCATTTGCTTCCCCCCCTCCCCTGTCTATGGAACTCATTCCTCTAGGTCACACTGCAGTCACTCACAGAGAAGGTGCAGCGAGGTAAATCTAGCCATGTATCAATCAGAGGCCAGGCTAACCTCCTTGTTCCAATAAGAACAATAACTTAGGTGCACCATTTCTTATTGAAACCCTCCGTGAAGTCCTGCCTGAAATACTCCTTGATGTAAAGACACCCCCTTTGTTGATTTTAGCTCCCTTAAGCCAACCCTGTAAGCCATGTCGTCAGTCGCCCCTCCCTCCGTCAGAGCAACGGCAGACAATCATTCCGCGCCTTTTTCCTGTGCGGACGCCATACCAAGGCAAGCATGGAGGCCGCTCAGCTCACTTTGGTAATTAGGAGCACATTAAACACCACACGCATTATCCAGCAGTATATGCAACACCAGAACCTGGCAAAGCGATACTGGGCGAGGAGGCGACGTCAGCGCGGTCACATGAGTGATCGGGACATGGACACAGATTTCTCTGAAAGCATGGACCCTGCCAATGCATGCATCATGGTGCTAATGGGGCAGGTTCATGCTGTGGAACGCCGATTCTGGGCTCGGGAAACAAGCACAGACTGGTGGGACCACATAGTGTTGCAGGTCTGGGACGATTCCCAGTGGCTGCGAAACTTTCGCATGCGTAAGGGCACTTTCATGGAACTTTGTGACTTGCTTTCCCCTGCCCTGAGGCGCATGAATACCAAGATGAGAGCAGCCCTCACAGTTGAGAAGCGAGTGGCGATAGCCCTGTGGAAGCTTGCAACTCCAGACAGCTACCGGTCAGTTGGGAATCAATTTGGAGTGGGCAAATCTACTGTTGGGGCTGCTGTGATGCAAGTAGCCCACGCAATCAAAGATCTGCTGATATCGAGGGTAGTGACCCTGGGAAATATGCAGGTCATAGTGGATGGCTTTGCTGCAATGGGATTCCCTAACTGTGGGACGGCACCCATATCCCTATCTTGGCACCGGAGCACCAAGCCGCCGAGTACATAAACCGCAAGGGGTACTTTTCAATAGTGCTGCAAGCTTTGGTGGATCACAAAGGACATTTCACCAACATCTACGTGGGATGGCCGGGAAAGGTACATGACGCTCGCATCTTCAGGAACTCTGGTCTGTTTCAAAAGCTGCAGGAAGGGACTTTATTCCCAGACCAGAAAATAACTGTTGGGGATGCTGAAATGCCTATATGTATCCATGGGGACCCAGCCTACCCCTTAATGCCATGGCTCATGAAGCCGTAGACAGGCAGCCTGGACAGTAGTCAGGAGCTGTTCAACTACAGGCTGAGCAAGTGCAGAATGGTGGTAGAATGTGCATTTGGATGTTTAAAGGCGCGCTGGCGCAGTTTACTGACTCGCTTAGACCTCAGCGAAACCAATATTCCCACTGTTATTACTGCTTGCTGTGTGCTCCACAATATCTGTGAGAGTAAGGGGGAGACGTTTATGGCGGGGTGGGAGGTTGAGGCAAATCACCTGGCTGCTGGTTACACGCAGCCAGACACCAGGGCAGTTAGAAGAGCACAGGAGGGCGCGGTACACATCAGAGAAGCTTTGAAAACCAGTTTCATGACTGGCCAGGCTACGGTGTGAAAGTTCTGTTTGTTTCTCCTTGATGAAACCCTCCACCCCTTGGTTCACTCTACTTCCCTGTAAGCTAACCACCCGCCCCTCCTCCCTTCAATCACCGCTTGCAGAGGCAATAAAGTCATTGTTGCTTCACATTCATGCATTCTTTATTCATTCATCACACAAATAGGGAGATAACTACCAAGGTAGCCCAGGAGGGGTGGTGGAGGAGGGAAGGAAAATGCCACACAGCACTTTAAGCACAGCACTTTAAAAGTTTACAACTTTAAAATTTATTGAATGACAGCCTTCTTTTTTTTGGGCAATCCTCTGTGGTGGACCTAGTGTAGACCAGGGCATAGTCTAAAATCTGCTTCTGGTGCTTCATCTATTATTATTAGGGTCTGCTCCCAAAAGACTCTGCTTTCAGAAAACTAGTTGAGTTGTACATTTGACTCAGTAGGCTCCGTTTCCACTCAGCTCAAATCACAACAGTGCATCATTACTTTCATGGGAATTAAAATGGTATTCTGCATGGAGAGCTCTCATCTGGACCTGGATTTATCCTCCTAGAGCCCTCATGAGGACTGTTGACTAAAAGATAGCTCCCTTACCCCGAGGCAATTGGGTGGAAGTCCCAGGAAGGAGGTGTTACAATATTTCATAGCTAGAGCCCGGTTTTCACACCTGAGTGTCTTAATGTGTTATTGAAGTCCCTCATTCTGAGACTTACACCAGCACTTTGGCCATTGACTTGTATGGAAGCCAGAGCAGGCACCATTATCTTATAGAATAGTAAATGCCCATTTTACAGGCCTAACTCTCATTGACATCAACATGAAAATGATCAGACAGTATTTTAAGGCCTGATTCTCCATGCTGGTACATGCATTATAGGGCTCTATAATTCTTTTGACTTCAGTGGAGTTACATGGTCATACAACTAATATGAGAATCAAGAACCAGAGTGGAGAATCAAGGCCTTAGTATCTAAAAACGGGGATATGGATATTGCTGTTGAAGGACCCGTGTTTGAAATTGCCCTGCAGTGGGTATATACATCTTCACATGCACAAATGGTTTCACATTCTATAGTTGAAATGACGTGGACCTGGGGAATTGCAGAACTTTTGGTTTGAAACATGTGTTCTTGGCTCTATCTAATATATACTATTACACCGAAAGCTGTATTGGATCTATCCTCTGATTAGCCCATCAGTCTCTATTACTTAACTGCTGGGAAACAAGATACTTGCCTCATGTTGGGATTTACCTTGAATGAGCAGAAGCTCAAAGGGAAAAATGTCTCCTCACTGCCCTGTGCATAGGTTAAAAACTTGTTTTGACTTGAAGCTTTTGAAAAATATAGTGACCTGAATAATATGGCAACTCCCTAGTGGTTAAAATAGAAAGCATTTGAAACATGAAAAGTTAAAGCCTTGCTCAAAAGAAAGAAATCCTGATTAATTATTTAAAGCAGCTGAAGCCTCATCAAAAATTTAACCAAGGTTTATTTCCCAGTGATTGTGCAAGCACGGTGATGTGCAACAAAGTAGGATTTATTTAAGCTAAAGTTAAATCTTCAGTTTCCCTAACAGCTCATTGTAGTTCAATAGAAACATCCCCAAATGTCCCTTCAATTTGAGGTTACTCACTCAAAATTGTTGGTGGGAAGGTCAGCCAAAGGACAGGGGCTAAAAAGAGTTAAAAACCAAGCACAGAAGTAAAAAATACATTCCAGCATGGGTCACTTGCAGCAAAATATAGTCATGGTTTGGTTCCTGTGTGCAGTCTGCTCCAAGGGAAAGGCTGACATGTGAGGGAGCACCCAACAACACCAAAGGGGCTCTGTGGCAGCAACCTGTGTGGCTGGCAGGGCTTGTGGAAATGACCTCCTCCAGCTGCCCACTGTTTCCAAGTCAGGATCTATGCCCTCCCCTTCTGCCTCTGGGCCTGCATAGCCTGTGGGAATACAGTAACTTCCCCTCAATGCCACAGGTGGGGAGACCGATGTTATGGACCCAGAACAGGAATGTATCTGGAGTGGACAGGAAGAGCTCCTCCCTCCCACATCTCTGAGCTGTACTGTGGAGATCCTCTCCTACCCTTACCTGTTACTTGGCAAAGGAAACTGTTGCATTGAAAGGCCTCCCTTGGCTCCTTTAAAGTGTAGGGTTAGGGAGGAAATGATCTCTGGGCCATATGCCCCCTTTCTCCTTTCCTTTGGCTGACTTTCAGACTCAGTCATGGGGAGTCAGATGCTTTGGCTTGTGGCTCCTTTACAATTTGCCCCTGGCTGACATTTTGTTAGCCAAAGGAGAGCCCAGCCACCTGCATGCCTGGATCCTCAGCAAGCCCTACTCATAGGCTCAGTAACTGTAGATGGCTACCAGGCCTGATTCTGATCTCACTCTCATTATCACTACTGTAATTCAAGAATTACTTACACAGCTTAAACTTTCTTAGCCTCATTCTCATGAACTGAACTTGGCCTGGAGTGTCCCCCTTTACTTTCAAGTCCCTGGCATTTGTGATTTTCTTTGATCACTGCAATGAAATTATCAAAACATCATTTTCCTCATGAATTTCTCTCTTTGTCTCTCTCACACACACATTCTATCATTAGAATTCTTTTAGAACTTATTGTTAGAATAAAAAGAAACACATGAAATGGTACAAAATGATCTTATTCTTCCAACGATCTTCAAATTCTAATGAGGAGGGAAAAAATGATATCCCGTTATCATTTATTCATCCCTCTGACAATGTGAGCAAATTAACTCGAGAAACCGTGCAGAAAACAGGTTGCCAGTAAGCTTGGCAGACATTTAGGAAGCTGTTAATGAAACAGGGACACACAGGACATTATGATTCCTCTGGCATCATGCTGAGGAAGGAAGTTTCAGCTTGAAGCACCCAGCAGCAAAGACTCGAGTGAGGTAAAAGGTCCTTAAAGAAACAAGTCTTTCCTCTCTCCACCTTCCATGAGCAGGAAAATTGATTGGAGAAGCAGATGTGGCATCAGAGCATCCTCCTTTAGTTCTGGAACCCAGCAAAATCCCCTCTCATCAGATGGCTGAGCCTCAGCAGTTTGGAAGGAGAAACCAGCCCCCTTCTGCTGCATGCTTCATGCTGGTCCCATTGGAGCAGCAACCTGTTCATGTATCAGATCAGAAATCAAACATTAACATCCAGACGTTTCTGTGCACAGGTGAGGAAGAAACTCTGAGGGGGGAAGAACACCAAGAGTTTGCTTCAAATAGGCCATGCAGATGACTCAGATCTCTTACTGGCATAGACAATGGTTGAACAATTGCCTGATGGCAAGTGACTGAATGACTTAAGGGATCGGTATTGGGACTTAAAACCATCAGCTGTAGCTCATCATTTTAATTTTGATCCATTTCTTAATCAAAGATGGTTAAACTTATGTGCCTGATAACTGTTCAACTCTCTGTGTGAAACTAGTGGGTGGTCTCATGTTGGTTTTTAGTACCCAGATCCTAAAAACTACTATAACTGATAACCTAACTTTGTAGCAGGTTAAACAGATATTGTTGGCATCCTTTCATCTGCAAGAGATAGTGGGAATTGCAGCCTATGATGTAGATGGTTTGCAATGTCTCATGTGACTGAGTAGGCCAATCTGAGATTTTGTAATACAGATATTGTACTGTGCTGTACGTGTACCGGAGATAAATAGAGGGACTTCAGTTTTCAATGTAGTCTATAGGCACTAAATTTACTTTAGAAACCTTCTGACTCAAAACATTAATTTTAACACCTTCCGGACAGAAGGCACTATTGAGTATGCAGGTAGTTGATTAGCTGTTCTGTTATTTTTTTTAAAAAGTCTTGCATTTACAATCTTAAAGATATTATTGTATTGGCTAATATGGCATTACTAGTGGATAACTAATGATCCACTGATTAAAAAAATGACCAATATGGCTCAAAGTCACTCTGATATTGACATCTTTTTTTTAGCTCCCATCAATAGATTACCAAAAAATAGAGGAAAGGAAACATTTTTGGAGACAGATAATGATGGAAAACAGTAGCATATACTCTCAAAAAAGTAGCTCATAAACTAATCTTGATAGTGAAGAATAGGCAAGATTTTAGGGAAATCTCTGGGAAAAGAGAAACAAAAAAAATCAAGCTTCTTAAGTGGCAGGTAAGAAATGAAATCATGCAAATGAAGCATTACTGTTGTGACAGAGTCAGGCCAGATGGCTAAAGGAGAGCAATAGAAAGCAGATATATTAGTCCCAGGTTAAGTAGGTCCCTTTTCCCTGGGTAAGGTAACAGGGAAGGTTCCAGAACAATCAGGAACTTTCTGGAAACAATTAAGGCAGACAGGCTAATTAGAACACCTGCAGCCAATCAAGAAGCTGCTAGAATCAATTAAGGCAGGCTAATCAGGGCACCTGGGTTTAAAAAGGAGTTTGTGATGTGCATGTGAGGAGTTGGGAGCAAGAGGCGCAAGAAGCTGAGAGTGAGAAGGCGTACTACTGGAAGACTGAGAAGTACAAGTATTATCAGGCATCAGGAGGGAGGTCCTGTGGTGAGGATAAAGAAGGTGTTGGGAGGAGGCCATGGGGAAGTAGCCCAGGGAGTTGTAGCTGTGACACAGCTGTTACAGGAGCCACTGTAGACAGCTGCAATCCACAGGGCTCTGGGCTGGAACCCGGAGAGAGGGCGGGCCCGGGTTCCCCCCTCCCTCCATCCCCCCAACTCCCGACTTGATACCGGAGGAGTTGAACTGGACTGTGTGGGAAGGTCTCTGGCCTGTTCCCCGATCCACTAGGTGGATCAGCAGAGACTGCGGGGATGGTCTTCCTCCTTTCCCCATGCTGGCCAGTGTTGAGGCTAACTGAGTGAATGCCAGATTTGAGCCACGAAAGTGGCCAAACTGAGGGCTGCTATGAACCTCTGAGGCGAGAAAATCCGCCAATAAGCACAGGACCCACTAAGGCAGAGGACAAACTTTATCACACTGTGTATTGATTCATTCACATTGGGATTAGCACATGATATAATGGAGCATGACTGATATTACCTGACATGAAGCGGTCCACTGTTACATATACTGTAGTAGTATCTGCAGAAACATTTGAAGAATACAATTTTCTCAAATTCATTTTAAGGATCAGTAACTTCAAACAAGTAGAGCTGTTACAGCATATTTCCAAGGCTTATTACCTGCAATAAGGCATGGGTCATGATATAATCTGCATCAGAAAGTACAAGATTCAGGGCACTGAATAGATGAGGGAGGTGGGGTAGGATGGAACATAGAAGAAAAGGCAGAGACGACGGACTCATTAGAAAGAGCACAAATTTAGATGTGGTCTCACAATAAAAAATAAACCATCTGTGGGACACACCCCAAGCTGCGATGTGAAATTATTCTTTTCACGTCCTGTTGTCATTATTTTCATTATTACTTGTGCTGAACACAGCTCACCTGTGTCTCTTCATGCCTTTTAGATGTACCAATTCACCAAACAGGGGACTGGGAATGGGGTAGAAGTAGTAGTTAGAATATATCGCTTGAGATTCTTTCTGAAATGGTGATCAACAAAATGTCTGTGTCCTGGTCTCATGGGAAAAGTAAATGGCCAGATCCTGCTTGGTGTTGGGGCAGCTTTGTTTTGCTCTGGTCTTTCTGGTACGAAGCTCCTTAACAGGAAGTTTGCATAGTGTGTGGAATCTGATGTTCCCTATATGCTCTCAAGAAAATAAAGTATATCTTCAGTCAGATGGGTCCTGGATCCTAGCCCATCTTTAATAAGTTATTGAAGAAATAATCATGGAGTCATAGAATCATAGGACTGGAAGGAACCTTGAGAGGTCTTCTAATCCAGTCCCCTGCACTCAAGGTAGGACTAAGTATTATCTAGAACATACCCTTGAATAAATTGCTATAAAATAAAAATATATTACATATCTTTAGTATTAATAGTTTCCATTTGTTTTCTGTGACTTGCTAAAAGCAGACACTTGGCCCTGGTCTACACTAGGACTTTAGGTCGAATTCAGCAGCGTTAAATCAATTTAAACCTGCACCCGTCCACACAGTGAAGCCCTTTATTTCGACTTAAAGGGCTCTTAAAATCGATTTCCTTACTCCACCCCTGACAAGTGGATTAGTGCTTAAATCGACGTTCCCGGCTCGAATTTGGGGTACTGTGGACACAATTCGATGGTATTGGCCTCCGGGAGCTATCCCAGAGTGCTCCATTCTGACCGCTCTGGACAGCACTCTCAACTCAGATGCACTGGCCAGGTAGACAGGAAAAGAACCGCAAACTTTTGAATCTCATTTCCTGTTTGGCCAGCGTGGCAAGCTGCAGGTGACCATGCAGAGCTCATCAGCACAGGTGACCATGATGGAGTCCCAGAATCGCAAAAGAGCTCCAGCATGGACCGAACGGGAGGTACGGGATCTGATCGCTGTTTGGGGAGAGGAATCCGTGCTATCAGAACTCCGTTCCAGTTTTCGAAATGCCAAAACCTTTGTGAAAATCTCCCAGGGCATGAAGGACAGAGGCCATAACAGGGACCCGAAGCAGTGCCGCGTGAAACTGAAGGAGCTGAGGCAAGCCTACCAGAGAGGCGAACAGCCGCTCTGGGTCAGAGCCCCAAACATGCCGCTTCTATGATGAGCTGCATGCCATTTTAGGGGGTTCAGCCACCACTACCCCAGCCATGTTGTTTGACTCCTTCAATGGAGATGGAGGCAATACGGAAGCAGGTTTTGGGGACGAAGAAGATGATGATGAGGAGGAGGTTGTAGATAGCTCACAGCAAGCAAGCGGAGAAACCGGTTTTCCCGACAGCCAGGAACTGTTTCTCACCCTAGACCTGGAGCCAGTACCCCCCGAACCCACCCAAGGCTGCCTCCTGGACCCAGCAGGCGGAGAAGGGACCTCTGGTGAGTGTACCTTTTAAAATGCTATACATGGTTTAAAAGCAAGCATGTGAAAGGATTACTTTGCCCTGGCATTTGCGGTTCTCCTAGATGTAGTCCTAAAGCCTTTGCAAAAGGTTTCTGGGGAGGGCAGCCTTATTTCGTCCTTCATGGTAGGACACTTTACCACTCCGGGCCAGTAACACGTACTCGGGAATCACTGTAGAACAAAGCATTGCAGTGTATGTTTGCTGGCATTCAACCAAAATCCGTTCTTTATCTCTCTGTGTTATCCTCAGGAGAGTGAGATATAATTCATGGTCACCTGGTTGAAATAGAGTGCTTTTCTTCAGGGGACACTCAGAGGAGCCCATTCCTGCTGGGCTGTTTGCCTGTGGCTAAACAGAAATGTTCCCCGCTGTTAGCCACAGGGAGGGGGGAAGGTTGAGGGGGTAGTCACGCGGTGGGAGGAGGCAAAATGCGACCTTGTAACGAAAGCACATGTGCTATGTATGTAATGTTAACAGCAAGGTTTACCCTGAAAGAGTGTAGCGACTGTTTTATAAAATGTGTCTTTTTAAATACCGCTGTCCCTTTTTTTTCTCCACCAGCTGCATGTGTTTCAATGATCACAGGATCTTCTCCTTCCCAGAGGCTAGTGAAGCTTAGAAAGAAAAAAAAACGCACTCGCGATGAAATGTTCTCCGAGCTCATGCTGGCCTCCCACACTGACAGAGCACAGACGAATGCGTGGAGGCAAATAATGTCAGAGTGCAGGAAAGCACAAAATGACCGGGAGGAGAGGTGGAGGGCTGAAGAGAGTAAGTGGCGGGCTGAAGAGAGTAAGTGGCGGGCTGAAGACAGGGCTGAAGCTCAAATGTGGCGGCAGCGTGATGAGAGGAGGCAGGATTCAATGCTGAGCCTGCTGCAGGACCAAACCAGTATGCTCCAGTGTATGGTTGAGCTGCAGCAAAGGCAGCTGGAGCACAGACTGCCACTGCTGCCCCTCTGTAACCAACCGCCCTCCTCCCCAAGTTCCATAGCCTCCACACCCAGACGCCCAAGAACGCGGTGGGGGGGCCTCCGGCCAACCAGCCACTCCACCACAGAGGATTGCCCAAAAAAAAGAAGGCTGTCATTCAATAAATTTTAAAGTTGTAAACTTTTAAAGTGCTGTGCTTAAAGTGCTGTGTGGCATTTTCCTTCCCTCCTCCACCACCCCTCCTGGGATACCTTGGTAGTCATCTCCCTATTTGTGTGATGAATGAATAACGAATGCATGACTGTGAAGCAGCAATGACTTTATTGCCTCTGCAAGCAGTGATTAAAGGGAGGAGGGGAGGGTGGTTAGCTTACAGGGAAGAAGAGTGAACCAAGGGGCGGGGGGTTTCATCAAGGAGAAACAAACAGAACTTTCACACCGTAGCCTGGCCAGTCATGAAACTGGTTTTCAAAGCTTCTCTGATGCGTACCGCGCCCTCCTGTGCTCTTCTAACCGCCCTGGTGTCTGGCTGCGCGTAACCAGCAGCTAGGCGATTTGCCCCAGCCTCCCACCCCTCCATAAACGTCTCCCCCTTACTCTCACAGATATTGTGGAGCACACAGCAAGCAGTAATAACAGTGGGAATATTGGTTTCGCTGAGGTCTAAGCGAGTCAGTAAACTGCGCCAGCGCGCCTTTAAACGTCCAAATGCACATTCTACCACCATTCTGCACTTGCTCAGCCTGTAGTTGAACAGCTCCTGACTACTGTCCAGGCTGCCTGTGTACGGCTTCATGAGCCATGGCATTAAGGGGTAGGCTGGGTCCCCAAGGATACATATAGGCATTTCAACATCCCCAACAGTTATTTTCTGGTCTGGGAATAAAGTCCCTTCCTGCAGCTTTTGAAACAGACCAGAGTTCCTGAAGATGCGAGCGTCATGTACTTTTCCCGGCCATCCCACGTTGATGTTGGTGAAACGTCTCTTGTGATCCACCAGAGCTTGCAGCACTATCGAAAAGTACCCCTTGCGGTTTATGTACTCGGCGGCTTGGTGCTCCGGTGCCAAGATAGGGATATGGGTTCCGTCTATAGCCCCACCACAGTTAGGGAATCCCATTGCAGCAAAGCCATCCACTATGACCTGCATATTTCCCAGGGTCACTACTCTTGATATCAGCAGATCTTTGATTGCGTGAGCTACTTGCATAACAGCAGCCCCCACAGTAGATTTGCCCACTCCAAATTGATTCCCAACTGACCGGTAGCTGTCTGGCATTGCAAGCTTCCACAGGGCTATCGCCACTCGCTTCTCAACTGTGAGGGCTGCTCTCATCCTGGTATTCATGCGCCTCAGGGCAGGGGAAAGCAAGTCACAAAGTTCCATGAAAGTGCCCTTACGCATGCGAAAGTTTCGCAGCCACTGGGAATCGTCCCAGACCTGCAACACTATGTGGTCCCACCAGTCTGTGCTTGTTTCCCGAGCCCAGAATCGGCGTTCCACAGCTTGAACCTGCCCCATTAGCACCATGATGCATGCATTGTCAGGGCCCATGCTTTCAGAGAAATCTGTGTCCATGTCCTGATCACTCACGGGACCGCGCTGACGTCGCCTCCTCGCCCGGTATCGCGTTGCCATGTTCTGGTGCTGCATATACTGCTGGATAATGCGTGTGGTGTTTAATGTGCTCCTAATTGCCAAAATGAGCTCAGCGGCCTCCATGCTTGCCTTGGTATGGCGTCCGCACAGAAAAAAGGCGCGGAACGATTGTCTGCCGTTGCTCTGACGGAGGGAGGGGCGACTGACGACATGGCTTACAGGGTTGGCTTCAGGGAGCTAAAATCAACAAAGGGGGTGCCTGTACATCAAGGAGTATTTCAGGCAGGACTTCACGGAGGGTTCCAATAAGAAATGGTGCACCTAAGTTATTGTTCTTATTGGAACAAGGAGGTTAGCCTGGCCTCTGATTGATACATGGCTAGATTTACCTCGCTGCACCTTCTCTGTGAGTGACTGCAGTGTGATCTAGACAGGGGAGGAGGCAAATGAGTACAAAACAAATCTGGTCTATTTCTTGTTCTGACCCACTCCATCTATCTTTTACATCTTTGGCTGGCAGCAGACGGTGCAGAAGGACTGCATGCCATCCACAACTCATGGCTGCTTGGCAGAAGATGGTACAGTACGACTGCTAGCCATCTTCATCTCTTGCCTGCCTGGCATAAGATGGTACAATACGACTGCTAGCAATCCTCATCTCTTGCCTGCCTGGCAGAAGATGGTACAGTACGACTGCTAGCAGTCCGTATCGCCTGCCCGCTCACCATAAGACGGTTCAATAGGACTGCAGGACTAAAGAGAATGACCTGGTCAAGTCACTCCAAATTTAGTCCCTGCGCCCATGTCTGCCCAGGCGCTCCCAACCGACGTGGCCAGGAGCACCTCGGACACGATGAGGACGACTACCAGTCGTATTGCACCGTCTGCTGCCAGAAGGCAATGGGTTGCTGCTACTGTGCAGCAAAGCCGTACCGCGTCTGCCAGCACCTAGGAGACATAGGGTGACGGTTACCTGAGCGGGCTCCATGCTTGCCGTGGTATGGCGTCTGCACAGGTAACTCAGGAAAAAAGGCGCGAAATGATTGTCTGCCCTTGCTTTCACGGGGGGAGGGAGGGAACGGGGGCCTGACGATATGTACCCAGAACCACCCGCGACAATGTTTTAGCCCCATCAGGCATTGGGATCTCAACCCAGAATTCCAATGGGCAGCAGAGACTGCGGGAACTGTGGGATAGCTACCCACAGTGCAACGCTCCGGAAGTCGACGCTTGCCTCGGTACTGTGGAAGCGCTCCGCCGAGTTAATGCACTTAATGCACTTAGAGCATTTTCTGTGGGGACACACACACTCGAATATATAAAACCGATTTCTAAAAAACCGACTTCTATAAATTCGACCTAATTTCGTAGTGTAGACATACCCTTAGGCATGTACTGTTGCACCTCAGATTTTTTTTTACATATATCATACGTAAGGGACACACACACACATACACAAAGTTAAGTGGACAAAATACTGATTCATCTGATATTTTAAAAACCTACTGCTTTCCTTTTAATTTGTGTGACTGTTAAACGAAAGCTTTTCATTTCGATACTCTGGTGCATGGATAACTAAACTAAGTGGTGTAGATGCATGATACTTAATGGAACATATGTTCGTCTTTACTCATTAAAAAGTAAATAAATAATTCCCATAGTTTAAAAACTGAGGGAAGAGATGAGGGACTGAATTTGTTACTTGGTTTCACTTCATTTATATTCTTCTATCACTGGAATTTCAACATTTTAAAAGATGCTCCTATTTTTAAGTAGTGGTATAGAGCCAAAATTGTGCTGTAATTTCCTGGTTTTATAAATGTCATGAGACAGATTCTCTGGTCCATTAGGACAATTTTGCACCAGTCACCTGGTACAATGCAATCATAAAGCCATTAGTGCAATCTGCACTAGAAGAATGACGCTGTGCAGATCTGGTAAAAAAGCAGGGGGTTACATAGATGGCCTAAAGTCACCTTTTTTCTCATCCCCTTTCCTTCAAGCCACCCTCTTATACTGAACAAAGGACTACTCAGATGGACCAGAGATTCTGGGTAATTGTCTCTGGTTTGGAAACCTGGAGTATCGCAAAATTGGTAAAATTGCTCTTAAAATCATGGCTTAGCAGCTAAGGAATGTGAAGCTTGACTTTAGTATGATATATTTATGCGTTTCAGAGAATTCTGCTTCAAGAAAGATCCTAGCATTTCTGCTTCCTCTGTGCACCACTTTTCTTTTGTTACCCTACGTAAATCTGCAGAAACTGCATGGGAGATCTTTAGCCTGGACTGCACACAAACAAAGGACACTCTAAAAACAGAAGAAAGAGAAATGCTGTGATAACCTGAAACTTAGTCCAGACTTTTAAAAGGCCTGAAGAACATTGGAAGAGGCTGTAAATAATATTATCTTGTGTAAGAAAGACCAGTATGAAGAAGAGTTAAATTTATCACTATTAATCATGTTCAGAGAGTGACTCCTTCTTGGCTGGTCCCCAGGCACCAGCGTAGTACACACAGAGCGGCAGACTGTAAGATCTTCAGAGCAGGGACTATCTAAATAGATAAGATAGACACAGGATGGGGATGTTAGTGCCAGATTTTATTTTTTATTTGGTGGGGAGGGGATCGGCTATATGGAAAGAGAAATTAAGGTAGGGGGACATTGGAGGGAAAGGGTAGGGGACAGGGCAGGGGACAAGAGGGAAGAGGGGGCAGGTGTGGAGTGAAACTGAGCTGAAGAGACTGTGAGGGAGGGTGTGTGGGAAGGGGAGGGTTGTACCAAACAGGCGATCATCCAGTCGGACCTGTAGAAAATGTTTCTGAATGTCTGAAGGTCTCTGCCCTGGCTTCTTCTGCAGCTGCCCCTACTGGCTGGAGTCTCTGGCTGGTTCCTCTCTGCAGTTCCCCCCATCCCGTCCCCCCCCTCCCCCATTCCCCCAGACCAGTTGGCTGGGGTAGAGGGAAGGCACCACATTACCCTACCATAGGGCTAGTCACAGATATGCTCATGTTGTGATGTGATGACCAGGAAAAGTGATGAGATACTGTTATTAGTATGAGTGTGTGAGAGGGAGAAGAGATGGAGGAGACTGCATATGGGAAGATACAATGCAGTCCTTGTCTGTTGCAGCATTATTGTCTTGTTTGCCAGTCCCATACAATTCCCTACCAATCTGAACTCCTCTGTAATATGAAGCAAAATGCAGTGGTAAGACAAGATTTGATTTTTGTATCAGTGGACAACTGGGAATTGTTAAGGATGTTTTCAAACATTCTGCAATTTGAAGGGATTCCAAAAAGGCTAGCCTGCACGCCATATAAGAATAATTTATAAGCTTTAATTTAAAAGATTTTGGTCCTTCAGTGCAAATTTAATCTTACCTTGCTAATACCAGTCCCTGATTTTCCCTACCTGTTACATATAGCAGCACTTCTGTGGATGAAAACCAAGGCTAGTTTCCATCCTCTTATGACCTCCCACAAACATACACATACACATTATGTCCCACGGTTAATTGCCTTTCAAAACTGTCTTATCTTAGCACAAACGTGTCACTGCTTTATCTCAGCTGAGGATAAATGCATACCTAATCTTATTACTGGATACACTCAGAGCAGGCAATCTCATTTAATAGCCACCCTTAAGGGATTTTTAACCATGGATCAATTTCATAATTGGACCACAGCTACATAATATATAAATGCATCCAATCAGTGGCATGACTGTTGTCATGCTGAATTTTCTTGTAGTAGCATATCAACAAGAAAAAACAAAACCTCTACTCTTTAACCTTAAGAACCTTTCTCTGAAGCTTGTTAATTTTTCAGATCACACTGCACACTTGCAAGTTTGATTTTTCAGATGAAGGACTGTTACTGTATATTTGAGTTCTGTCATTTCCAGCATGAATAGCCACTAAAGATATTTTTCACTGACCTGGGTGAGCATAGCATACATATGCTTTTTGTTTTAACCCAAGTCTTCTATAAAGGAAAAGCCCTAGCTTGCTGGCTGCATGTCATTTTCAAAACCAGCAGGAATTATATCTTTAGAGAAGTAAATTATGCCAATTTATTCAGTGCCTGCAAAATCCCCCACTAAGAGTGTAATAGCTTAAAGGCTTCCTAATCAACTTTACTTCATCATTAAATAATTATGCTTGGTGTATCTGAAATACAGTTATGTCACATCTGATATATAGACTATCTAGTGAATATGAATCATTATTGGAGATGTATGAACCATTCATAATTAAACCTGAACCAAGCAAAACGTGCCTTATTTGGAGTTATGTAACCCTTTCAGTGAATCTGGGCCAAGTTTCCAACAAACTTGGACCTAATTATACACAAAAATTGGCAAAACACAATTATACTAAATGAATAGACCCTAAATAAAGCAAAACTCAGCAATTCTGGTGGATTTTCCCTTGGATATTTTGGGATCATTAGTACTCCAAACTCAAAGAATCAATTTACCCCTCTGCAAAGGGCCGAAACAAGGCATCACTTAAGTTCTGAAAATAGGGCTTAAATGGGATTGAGGTATTACATAGATCTTGCTGCACCCTTGATTCTATTAGGGTCTATTAGGGACTGTCAAGCCACACAATCCAGATCCAGCTGAAACCACTGTGTGTTGCTCTGGTTGCTACTAGCAGTCAAGTAAAAATCTGTAGAGAAAGGGGACCAAGAGGCTGGACCAGCAGGTCCAATGAGCAAGACAGTGAATGCAAAAGACTCATAGTGCTGAGCAAGCATGTAACGATTCTGTGTGAGCATCAACAGAGTCCAGTCCGCACTCAAATCAGGTTCCCTCTGCAGTGGCACAAGGTTGACAACTGTCTTCACTAACAATCATCCAACTCATTCATATTCCACCTCCCCTAATAAAGCTCCAAACTGGAAAGGAAATAAGGAAGTTTTCATGGGCACACTTAAGTCCCACTGAATATGGGGGCCATAGATGGGCTCCCAGCACAGGGGTGAATTTCACCTTTACGTGCATCAGATGTGCAATAAACGGTACTTTCATAGATTTTTAAGGCCATTATGATCATCTAATCTGACCTCCCGGCCAAAGAAACTCACCTAACAGTTCTTCATTAAGCCCATGGTTTCTGTTTGAGCTATGGCATATCTTTTAGAAAGGCATCCAGTCCTGATTTAAAGACTGAAAGTGACAGCAAATCTACCACATCCCGAGGTAAGTTGGTTAAATGATCCTCATTGTTAAAAATGTGCACCTTATTTCTAGTCCAACACCATTTGCTTTTCCACAAATCGTGCTTCGCTTAGGTATCATGCTGCACTCCAACTATCTGCACTCAAAGTGTAACACATTTGATCTATTAATTCCTCCAGCTACCTCAGCAATTGTTTTTTATTGTTGCTGTTGCTGCAGATAGTCTGTGAGCGTGTGAGCCTGTGTATGAGGAGGGAGAGGCAGGAGGGTGTCAAATAATACAGAGGGGTTTTGGATGATGCCGTTCAGTTGCTCCATTTACATAAGTCCATTAAGCATGAAATGATATTTATAACCCTCTTAGACAAGTTTATGATACCATTTAGATCATAAACCCAGACACAATTAAAACAATTATTAATTATAACACACAAAACGTAGAATAGATTAATAATTTATACTTTATGGTATTGTGCTCCAGAATTCAAAGCACCAGTTAAGGTGCAATTATTTTTTAATAAAAAATATATATCACTACCTCGTCTTTTTAATTTGTAGCATAGCAAAGAAAACTCTTGGATTAACAAAGAGAAGAGCCAGTTGCCACACACAACTCTGAAGGCAAAAATCTTATAGAGGGAGCTTTTCAAAAAAAGTGTCTAAAAATATGTAGGGGTAAGTTTTCAAAAGCATCCAAGTGACTTAGGAGCCTAAATCTCACTGGAAGTCAATGACTTTAGGCTCCTATGTCACTTAGGAAAAAGCCCCATAGGACAGGAATGAAGCGTAAAACTTTTCAGTAGGGTGCCACAAGTACTCCTTTTCTTTTTGCGAATACAGACTAACACGGCTGTTACTCTGAAACCTGTCAGTAGGGAATGATTCCCATTTGGGCCTTGACCCTGCAGCAGCATTATAGTGTATTGCAGGGGGCTATTAAGACTATTGCAATGAAGGGCACGTTGAATACAAGTGACTGTCTATCGGTGCCAGTGCATTTACTGCTAATTACACTCCTGCACATTGAGTGACAGTAAATCTCCAGGCCCGTGAATGTCAGGTCCCTTAGTCACAAAGATGCAGAATGAAAAAGGAATGAGGCACGGGGACAGAATGGACAGAACACTAGAGTTTGCATGCCTGAAAGTCAAGTGAATGCAAACATGGGAGCTGAAAGATGGAGGCCGTGTTTGGCCCAGGTTGGAGGCGTATCTTCAGACTAATTGTCACTGCCCTATTCAAGCTCTCCTTCCTGGAGATTCATCAGGCTGTTGGGTTTGGGTCCCCTGACCTGTGTGCTTTTAAAGCTTCCTGAGTCTAAGCAGTGTCAAGGCACTGCCTGGCTTGGGGTCTGTAGGCACTCTCTTGGGGTGCGGGTCCTCTGTCTAGTACCTCCTCCTGAGAGCTGAGACTCCACAGTCCAACTGCCTAAGCCCTGTGATTAGTACCAACACCCCCAGACTCCCTGGTAGCTTACACACACTCTTCTCAGAGTTCCAACCTTGTGAGCACTCTGGTTTACCATTTAACTCTTCCAGACATGCGGTAGACGGAGCACAACACCCACAGAAGGTTTCTAAACACAATTACTCTTTACTGTAGATAGCACAGAATATTTACGAATCCAGATAAAAATAATGAAACACCTACATGCATTTCCCTGACTCAATTTCCTCTCCATTGTGAAGGGTTCATTGGGCTTAGGTAAGAGTCCTTTGTGGTGACCTAGATTCCCCTTCTGCAACTTATAGCTTCTCCTCCTAATCATGGAGTTGTTTTCTCTGACCCTGGCAGTGAGTGTCCTTCTGCTCTCTCTTTAAACTGGCAGGTAAGAGACCCAGAACCTTTGCCAAGTAACCCTCTGATCAGACTCATCAGGTGTTCAAAGTCCCTCACTAGGTGATCTGTTAGTTTCCTTCCCCCCGTGGTGTTTAGATTTTAAAAAATGGTGTGGCCCTGAGTGGCAGCTATCTCTTTGTCCAAGAAGAAAAGGAGTACTTGTGGTACCTTAGAGACTAACCAATTTATTTGAGCATAAGCTTTCGTGAGCTACAGCTCACTTCATCGGTGATGCATCGATGCATCCGATGAAGTGAGCTGTAGATCACGAAAGCTTATGCTCAAATAAATTGGTTAGTCTCTAAGATGCCACAAGTACTCCTTTTCTTTTTGCGAATACAGACTAACATGGCTGCTACTCTGAAATCTTTGTCCAAGGGCGCTCCAGCTATATGGATCATCGTCACAGTTTAATGACCCTCTATTGTAAGCTCTGTGCCAGGTGCAAGAATTATAGCAGAGAAGGCAAACAAGCCCCGCATTCAAAATGAACTCTACAGTCTGACACAGATACACAGAGAGTCCTCAGTACCTTTAGAATTCATAAACTGCACATAGATAGATTCTCCCTAATCATCGCATTGATCACACCCTGAGGAGGGGTGGGAGCATATACATGATTATTCCCCTCCCTCCCACCACACAAAAGCTCTGATCTACATTGGTGTGAAGAATGTTACTACTGATACTAAACTGGGAGGAGTGGTTGATACGCTGGAGTGCAGGGATAGGATACAGAGGGACCTAGACAAATTGGAGGATTGGGCCAAAAGAAATCTGATGAGGTTCAATAAGGATAAGTGCAGGGTCCTGCACTTAGGACGGAAGAACCCAATATACAGCTACAGACTAGGGACCAAATGGCTAGGCAGCAGTTCTGCGGAAAAGGACCTAGGGGTGACAGTGGACGAGAAGCTGGATATGAGTCAGCAGTGTGCCCTTGTTGCCAAGAAGGCCAATGGCATTTTGGGATGTATAAGTAGGGGCACAGCGAGCAGATCGAGGGACATGATCATTCCCCTCTATTCGACATTGGTGAGGCCTCATCTGGAGTACTGTGTCCAGTTTTGGGCCCCACACTACAAGAAGGATGTGGATAAATTGGAGAGAGTCCAGCGAAGGGCAACAAAAATGATTAGGGGTCTGGAACACATGACTTATGAGGAGAGGCTGAAGGAACTGGGATTGTTTAGTCTGCAGAAGAGAAGAATGAGAGGGGATTTGATAGCTGCTTTCAACTACCTGAGAGGTGGTTCCAGAGAGGATGGTTCTAGACTATTCTCAGTGGTAGAAGAGAACAGGACAAGGAGTAATGGTCTCAAGTTGCAGTGGGGGAGGTTTAGGTTGGATATTAGGAAAAACTTCTTCACTAGAAGGGTGGTGAAACACTGGAATGCATTACCTAGGGAGGTGGTAGAATCTTCTTCCTTAGAAGTTTTTAAGGTCAGGCTTGACAAAGCCCTGGCTCGGATGATTTAATTGGGGATTGGTCCTGCTTTGAGCAGGGGGTTGGACTAGATGACCTCCTGAGGTCCCTTCCAACCCTGATATTCTATATTCTATGATTCTATGTAGCTTCCCACACTAGTTTACTACCTGATCCTGTGATTCTTATACATATAAAAGCCCTTTGGACTTCAATGGGATTTAGCCACATATTGTAAGACATGCGAGAGATGGCTGTTAGGTCTATCAACTTTTGTAAGTGAAACACAAAACTTTGAACTTGCGTCTCAGCAGATGAAGTGCTCTTCAGTTCACCTTCGAGATGTATTTCATTATCCCTTTCAAGCTCACACACATATTCTGTTAATGATTAGGAATCTTCAGCATTTTAAAACAAAGCTTTTCACCTTTAAATTCTATTTAAAAGCTTCATGTAACAAGAACAGGTTCCTTGCTGGCATTTATCTTATCATCTTTCCCTGGCACCCTTGTCAAGAAATATTTTGAAACACGGTGCTTTTCATCTTTGAATGTCATGAATCCTGTCAACCACTCTTTTCCCCCTCCCCTTTGGCTTCTCCCATTGTATTTCCTCTTTGTCCTAAATGGAACTGACCACACAGTTTCATTCACTGAAATAGCAGATTGTGAAATTAGACAAATACATTTGACTTTGCACCTGGCTTTCATGGTAGCTAAGCCTATGTAGACTCCATTCACCTCTAATTACATGTCCATCAAAATCATGCAGAGAAGGAACAGTGTAAGTCATTAGCCCTTCTAAATGAATGTGCAACTGGGTAGCTAACAAAGGGATTAACACTTGACAGTAAAAGCTCCACATACTGAAGAAGTGGGTCACTGTGTAGCTGCCTATTACACAGAAATAATTGCCAACCAATGGTGAGAGAAACTGCTGTCTTCAGGTTGTATTTACTGTACAGAAATGCACACCACTTAGCACCAAGTTTAATATGTATTTGTACAAAATGGGTGAGACGGCCCAGTAGTCTGCAGGGGATTATTGACAGTGGAGAGAGCAAGCAATGGGAGCCAGTTTTGGATGTGGAAGAGATTCGCTATGTAAATAAGAAGCCAGCTGTATTACCTTTGCATAACAGTTGCTGATCCAAAGCCCAATAAAGTCAACAGGAGCCTTTCCATTGACTTTGGCACATATATAGAACAGTACATTTCAAGTTTTAAAAATATTAGCACCCCATAGCAATGGAGCCCCAAATCAAGGCAAAAGTTAGTTCAGTCAGTTTAAAGTGTAGAACATCAACAAAGCAATTGTGAAGAAATAGTACAACTGCACATTTTTTCTATTCAAAATGCTCTTTGCATTTATTTTATTTTCTATGCTTCCATTACAAAGGACCCTTTAGTAAATAAATCTGTGCCTCGACAGCTGCCAATATCAACATTACATTGCTCTCGTTGAGAGACGTGTTCTTCCTCATCGAAGCTTAAGCACAAAGCAGATTATTATTCAGTGGGCAAAAACAAAGAGCATCTATGGCAGACTTCAAAATGTAATAGAAATCCTTGGATATACTACAGCGAAACTGAACAGAATTTGGTGACCTAAATGTCATGTTTGTTAGCATTCTTGGTTCAATTGAATCACATAGTTATTAGAGTGATAAATTACTATATCCCATATCTTCATAGTTATTATCATTATTTATTATTTGTATTACTGTAGCACCTCAAAGCCCTAGTCCTGGACCGGGACCCCCATTGTGCTAGGCGCTGTACAAACATAGTATATTTTTGTAGTTGTGCTCAACACAGACTGATATATGTTAGCAAAAGTCATTAAGAAAAATCTACATAGCAGTGGCCACTATAATACTGTTAGATTACTGCAAAGATTCTGGGTGAGATCTTTCACTAGAGCAAATTCCCATAGCTCCATTAAAGTCAAGGGAGTGATGATACTTTACACCAGCTGAAGATCTGGCTCACTGAATTGAAGAAGGCAAGGAAGATCTAACTGCTAGAATGCTCTGGAGCACTAGAATGTGCATTTAGAATTGAAGTGGTACATAAGCTTTTTGTTGGGCGGGAATTAATTTTGTCTTCATAGAGCACTTTATTTTTTGAGTGTGCTGTGCAAAGACATGGGACTTGTTTAAGCAGTCCTGCAGTTTGGACGATGGGGATGTGAATAGCAGCGCATACCAAAGTGCTGTGCTGTAACTCTCCCATGGGGATGCTGCAGATGCAAACAAAAAGTTTCCTGTTTCAAGAGGATTACATTAATGCGAACTAGGAATCTTTTAGTTGGTGCCTGCAGCATTCACACGGGGGAGTTGCAGCTCAGCACTTTATCTGTAGTCCACATTGCCATTGATTTGGTCATGTGAAGAACTTGTTCTCATTCAAGGCCTCGATCATTTATTGCATACCCAAAGACACTCATTATTAATTATTATTTCTATTATTGTAGCACCTAGGAGACCTAGTCCTGGACCAGAGCCTTATTGTGTTAGGTACAATACAAAGAGACAACTCCTGCCCCAAAGGGCCCTAAATTTACAATCCATTTTCTCAGTTAATTTAAAGTGAGAGTGAAGGAGGTAACAATGAATAGCCAATTAAAACTGGGTATACAAAGACCAGGATGTTAATGTGAGTGAACATCCCTAATTAAATTAAACTTTTGAGATGTTTGCTCACCAGGGTACAATATATTGGGAGAGGCACATTGACCTTGTCAAGACTCTGTGTGTGTGTGTTTCTGTTAAATTAGTTCAATTGAGCTAGCTTACCCTGATGGAAAACCCCACTTAATATAAATGTAGACAAACTTTAATTTCTTTTCCCAATTTGTTGAGAAGTTAAATGATAGCCTAGGCTTTTTAAAGTAGGCCATTGAGAGGCAAATAGCATACAGACATGGTCTTCACATAAGTAAAAGGTTGTTCTAAAGAGGATGGTGATCAGTTGTTTTCCACATCCACTGAGGGTAAGACAAAAAGCTTAGTCTGAAGCAGATTTAGGTTAGCTATTAGGAAAAACTTTCTAACTATAAGGATAATTAAGCACTGGAACAGGTTACCCAGGGAGATAGGGAAATCCCTGTCACTGGAAGTTTTTAAGAAAAGGTTAGATGAACATCTGTCAGGGATCAATTCGGTATACTAAATCCTACCTCAGCCCGGGGGATGGAGATGGAGGGAGGAGAGGGAATGGATGACCTCTTGATGTCCCTTCCACCCCTACAGTTCTATGATTCTATGATAAGAAGAACCAATAGGGAAAACACACAAGCAAAAGGGTGGGTGTTGTATAAAAGGAGCAATGTTTAATGTTTAAATTGAAAGATCAAATGCACAACTGAGCAAGAATTCACATTATATCAAGTTCATCTTCTAACATATATTTATTAGAAATGGGTGGAAACAACTATTTTTCAGTGATGGAGCATTGGCATCATAATATTGTTTTCTTTCAGGACAATACATGAGTTCTAAAACCACCTGTACGTGAGTAATATTTCCAAACGCTCACTGAGCAATGGTATCTGAGCAGAGTCGTCTTCCAGTCCTTTAACCTTATCTACTGCATTTATCCTCTTTTGTCAACTTCTGTCTCTTTACTGAACTTTCAGTTTTTTCATGACATGCCCTATAGAGATGCACACTCAGTGAAACTGAAAACAAGTGGCCTTATTTTCCCCTATCAATATTTTATTTTAATTCTTTACAATGCAGCATTGCCAGAAGAATGGATTAGATGATCTCTTAATGTCTAATGTATGATTAGATGGTAGATTGTCTATTCAAGCAGAGAAGAGTATACTATATGTACAATTTATACTATACGCATGGCTCCCGATAAGTTCAGTTCTGCAACTCTTCCTCACACAAATAGTCTCATTGACTGCAATGGGACTATTCATACGTGCAAATACCACTCATGAGCAGAGGCTGCAGAATGAGGTCTCAGATGATCCAGTCCACAGCCTGCTGTTCCTTTCACTATGTCCTTTGTTCGATTAAGTGACATCTGGTTGTATGTTCGCCCGATTTTCTGGTTCTCAGCATCATTGTGAGCAATAAAATCTCTTTGGTTGGTACACAGACCCTATTCCACTGACGTTAAAACCAGGCAATTATGAATCCATAGTCATTATGGCTGTTTTTACTGTTACTGTTCAGAAATCATCTAGAAAGAATCAACGTTTGTATTTATTCATTCACAGAATTACCATTTTTGCAACCTTCGAAACAATATTTAGCTCTGTAAACTGAGAAAATAAAATAACCTAATTAATTTTCTGCATCACTGAAACAGAGCTTCTGTCAAATGGGGAAAGCACATGTCTGTGCTGACATCCTACAAATAGATAAATCTCTTTTGGTTAATAATCATATCCAGATAGAGAAGTGACCTTTTTCAAAGAATGTGATCCTAGAGCCAAGCCTCCAGCACTATTTAGAAACAAAAGGTAAGAAAACCTGGCAGCAGCGATGAAGATGCTGATGATAGGAGGGTTTTGGATGAGATAAGCCAATAGGCTTGTAATTGCCAGCAAATCTTGCTGCATTTTCACCTCCATTGGAAACACTCTGGCGAGAGGAATGGGTATCTGTTATAATCCCCAGCCAGTCCCTTGTTGCCGACCCCGCAACTTGCCTGCCTGGTTTTGACCTGCCCCGTCCCCAGTGGTCCCTGTTGAACAGGTTCCGGACCAGGCAAGGTCTCTGTGCAGCCAACCAGTGTCGGTGGGGCCTTCGTGACAGCCCTTTGTGCAGCTTTGGCACAGCACAGCCGATGACGCACAGTGTCAATGAATGCCGGCCGACTTTTTCATCTTCAGCGGTGGCCTAGAAGAACTGCATCCCGCCACTGAAGATGCCATCGCTTGGCTAGATGACTATGCACACGCTAAATAAAAACCTCCATCCTGTGCCTACCATACATATTACTTTTGAAAACAGCCCTAGTTCTATTGTTCCTCTTCAGACTACAATATTCTGGATGGCAGACAACTTCTTCCTTGCCTTTTTTTTATTAAAACCCTAACGATTAGTTCCCAAAGATAAGAGGACAGTCTATTATTTTCTTCATAACACAGCCTTTCTTGAATATAAACAGATCTGATTTATTTGGTCTAGAGTGGTTTCCATGGGGCTGGCCATTAATTAATCCCTACAGGGACTTCTGTGTCTCTCAGAACTGAACCTACAAATCCATCACAGGGCTGAAAAAGATCACAGTCAGAAGTGTGCTCCCAATGGGTAAGTCTTGAAGATTGAATAATAAGGCAGTCAGTCTCAAGCTAAAGTTTGCAATTGATTTACTAACAGTACAAGCACTCATGGTGCGGTTGCTATTTCTCAGTGGACCCTAGTTGCAGGAATGCATGGACTTGCTTGTAATAATAACAACAGTACTTTGAATTACAAGAGCAGCTTTTTTCTGAGCATCAGAAAATAGTTTAAACAGCTATTAATTCGTTAAACATCACAACATCCCTCTTCTAGGTAAAGGAAGGGATGGATCATTATCTCCACTTTACAGAGGGGAATCCTGATACAAAAGGTGATCCGAACCTGAAAATCACACTTTGTTTCAAAAATGTCAAAATGAAACTTTTTTTTCAAACATTGTTGAAATCAGGAGATTTGTTGAAATCAACCGTTTCCCAGGACTCGTTACGATTTTGACAAATGGGCATTTTTCCCCATGAAAAAATGTTGCATTAGAAGATTCCTGACCAGCTCTACTGGAGAGTTCTCGTTATTTTGTGAACTTCCGTCTAGCTCTTCAGTGTGCAAAGTGAGCAGCACCCACCCAATAAGGTAACAAAGTAGCTGTGATGGAGCCAGATCAGCAGGCCACTTATTCTTAAACAATAATTTATCACATTCAGAAAGCTAAGGTCAAGTATTTATAAGTTTGCTCCACCCAAGCAGGTGCTTGATGTTTTTCATCCCTGCTGCATCAGCATGACACTCCACGCATACTGTAAATTCTTTATGTAGCCAGATTTCATGCACAAATCCTTTAAAACATAGTCAGTCCACAAAACAAACGAGGAAACCTGATGTGGTGAGGCATTGTGAGAACGGCAACGAAACTAACTCGCAATCAGCAGAAGAGATACAGTCCCAATAGAATTGGGTCTCATTTAATAATAAGAAAGAGGGAAATCTACAAAAAGAATGTAATTAAAACATAGCTTTTCTATGCACTACCTCTAACGGTGGGAAAGAATAGTTATATGGGAAAAGATATTGTATTAGTAGTGTATTAGCTGCATATATTTATTCTCACTGGCATATTCTAAAATATAATTTTCAGCAATCATGTCCACAATAAAGATTTATCTTAAATCAAGCAAGAGATCTAGAATGACGTATAATGAGGGGACAGTTCATTAACAATACTACATGGGTCTGGCAAATTGGTGCCTGGCAAAATGGTTGTGTACCCCAAGCTTTTGCATCTTTCGCCTCAGTAATGATGGTGACAAATTCACAAACCAACTATTGGTGTCACGGGTTTGCAGCAATTGACGGCAGAGAGGGCAGGGGGCCTTGAGAGCCGTCTGGTGCATCTGCATTTGTTTGATGGGCTGATTCAAGTGCCTTCTAGAATGAGTTGGGTCTGGTCCTCTTAAAAGCTATACACATTTCTTCTCTTATTGTGGCATTCCATCACAGGCTATTTTATCTTGGTGAGAGCTACATACACATTTGAGTCCATGCAGTACGTCTACAAATAGCCAGACTATTACCCAAGGTCTTGTGCCTTGCTTATCAAAACAGAACTGCTGGGGTATCGGACTTCTTGTTGGGCTACAGTGATTGTTGAGGGAAAAGGCTTCACGCTGTATGTGGTTGCAGAATCCATTATGCAACAGACAGGACTTGTGCTTGCTTGCAGTGCAGGTTAGGAACAGTCCCTATCGCAGATCGTTTGCAGATAGGTGCTGAACATGTTCTCTGACATGAATAGATAGTCCAGGCATGGCAGGAATGGTGCTTGTGATAATATTTTAACAAGATAGCTTTGTTATACAGCATAATAACAATGCTAAGAAAAACTAACACTTTAACAGTTGCTTTGCCCAAACTAGTTACGCCAACAAACTCCAGAGTGTGCTTTTCACATGGTTTCCATAAAGTGCTTTTCATTTTATCCGCTTTGTTTTCCATCTCAAATGAAAGCTAATTAGAAGTTGCAACTTTGTGTTACTTGAGATCCCTGCTCGGAACCTGACAAGCGTAAGAACTGAGCAGGCCTCGTATCCACAAACCTACGACCAAGCTGCAATGCAACACATTTTCAGACTCCTCATTAGGGTGAAATTTTTGTGAATATCTTTTTTCTTTTCCAGCAAAATTCAGATTCTCAATTCCAGAGTTCACCAACATTTTGAAATTTTCTGACCAGCTCTGACAGGCAATACTTAAAATTCATTCTTTCAAATCTACAAGCAATTGTGCATGATCGACAACTAATTTCTGTGAGCTAAAAGCAGTTTCTCCTCCCTGGGTGTTCATATCTCAGCTGCTAGAAGAGGGCCTCCTCCTCCCTGATTGAACTAACCTCGTTATCCTGAGCCTGATTCTTGCTCGCTTATTTATACCTGCCTCTGGAAATTTCCACTATGTGCATCAGACGAAGCGGGTATTCACTCACGAAAGCTTATGCTCCAATACGTCTGTTAGTCTGTAAGGTGCCACAGGACTCGTTGCCACTTTTATGAGCTACTTGATTGTAGAGTATCTAAGCCAAATAATGCAAGCCTTACTTGCTGGGCAAAATTCAATTCTAGTTTGAGTTGTAACTCTGCTCAGACCTGGTCTACATTTACAAGTTTTGCCGCTGCAGCTATGTCAGCTAGGAGTGTGAAAAAATTACATCCTTAACTGACATAACTGTGCCAGCAAAAGCCCTAATGTAGACATAGTTATACCAGCATAATATCCCATAGCTTATTTTGTACAGGGAATTGGCATGTGCTACAATGGCCAAAGAATTCTTGTTGGTATAAACTACATCTCCACTATACCAGCAAATTCTCCTAGTGAAGATGCAACTTATGCCATAAAGAGTACTTTTTGCCATTGTCGTTATAGTGTTATAGCTATACCGGCAAACCCTTTCTAGTGTAGACAAAGTCTTACACCAGGGTAAAGTTCTGCCTATTAACTTTAATGATGATTCAGCTAGAGTAAGGACTTCAGAATTTGGCCTTCTGGAATGTATCCAGAGGTGTCTACATAGCAGATGGGACCCTGCTTCTTAGCAGGGGTAGACAGACATGCGCTGCTCAAACTAGCGAGCTAAAAATAGCAGTGTGTCTGTGGCAGCCTATGTGGAGGCTCAGTCTAACCAGCTGAGTACGCACCCAGAGGAGCAGGCAAGTTTGTACTCATGTGACTAGCCCATGCCAGTGTGTCCACTGCTGGCTTAAGCAGAACGAGCGCATGTCTGTCTGCGCGTGGTGGGAAGCACGGGCTCAGCTGCTGTGTAGATATTCCTTAATTGAAGTCTTAAGCCCCTCTTAAGATTTCAGAATAGGGTTACTAAGACTAAAATAGGGTTACTAAGTGGTTTATAGGTCTTATGGTAGTCTCCTGCAAGGTGGGAGGAGTTTCAGCTGTTTGAAGTACAGTGCCGATCTGTGCTGAATGCTAATAGCGACATACTATTATTTTAACGTGATTATCACCAAAAAGTACAATTATACTGAAAGGTGCTAATGGATGTCACCAATGTCTTTGACCCAAAGACAATCACAGACCTCATTAAAGCTAATGGGTATGCCAAGCACACTCTTTCAGAAGGGGTAATTAAACCATTTCATGCAATAAAGACATCTGCAAACAATGGAGGCTAGTGTCCATGGCTGGTCAGATCTAATCCATGTGGACTGAAGGCTTTTCCTGGTTGCAGATGCAGGGGCTAGGATATTGGCTTTCAAGCTGTAGGGTTTAAAGGTAGAAAGGCAGCAGGACTGACAGCTGAGTGAGACAACAGAGGAAACAGAGAGACATCTCCTTAGGTGTGGAGCTTCCTGAAAGGGCAGACTTGGGGATTTCTGAGCAAGGAAATTGCCAGCTGTTGTTTGTTTCTGCTCTGTTTAGGGTACCAGGTCTTTGTGTACATTTTTTGTAAATAAACAAGATGACACCAAAGAATATCCCTGACTGGTCTAATTGCTTTCTCCTCCTAGTGGAAACAGCCCTGCAAGACCCGAATAGTGGCTAACTGCTCAGACCAAGGGGGCAACAATACTGTCCTCTAGATCAGGAAATGTGTTAAGGTGAATAAATAATTAGGGTACTTAGAAAATAAAATAATCATGAATGACAACAACCCTCAGCCAAACTAACCTTAGTGCAATACAGGATAAGAGGTTCTGAACTGTCAGCAGAAAGTCATTACGCTCAAATGCCATGTCCTAAGCTGGAAGGCAACACATCAAGTGAGAATGCAAACCCGTTGGTTTCAGCAGGATACCTGCAAAAGTAAAGCCCTACTCAGTGTAAGGCTATGAGAATCTGGGTCTTAAGTAAATAGAGATCCAAAATCCAGCAGCAGCTGCAAAATGTATTATATTATCAGTATGCAATACAAATATGTGTGAGCGCCTGTTTCCTCAGCAACAGCGAGTATGTCCAATGCTCTACAGTTTAGGTAAATCTTCAGTTCTAGAGGTAGTATCCATTTAATTCAGGATTTGGAAAGACTGGTGTTTTCAATTAGTAAACAGTTGATTTGTATCCCTGGACTGTAACTTGTTGACTGTTTTGCAAATAATCCCTCCATCGAAACCACCGACTATAAAGCACTTTAAGGTATTGACATTGTGACATGACCATAAAAATCAATGTATATCATTAAAGGACTTAGCAACATGTTTCATCCACGTAAGTGAAACAACCCCCTGCACCCATAACAATTACGAGAACAACTTTGAGTTATTAAGTTACCCTGTACAGAGGAGAGCAGTATTGATTCAGCCCCATGTTTCATTTATAAACCGTATTTATACTATAACTCATATGAAGGGCTTTTCAGTGGAAGTGGGTGTGGGTGTGGGGGGGAGGGGAGGGGGGGGAGTATTCATAGCAGTTAATCAGTTAATCAGCTACAGTGCATGGAATATTTTCCTGTGAAGGAGAAGGACAGCTCTCAAGCACTCGTAAAACACAGACCCTGAGTCTATATGCTACTCTGTATTAATAGAAGCAGTGGGGAGCAGAAACTGTCAGAACAGGGTTATTAATAAATAATAATAATTATTATTTCTGTTATTTGTCCTGCTTGGAGGTTGCAACCAGGCTCAGAGCCCTGTTAGGCTAGGCACTGAACAAAGATATAATGAGAGACAATCCCTGCCCTGAAGAGTTTACAGCCAAAGAGACAAGCAAATGAAGAATTATTAGCCTCCATTTATAAGCGAGCAGCTGAGGCGCAGAGAGATTGAACGACTTGCCCAGAGTCCCCGAGGACGTTTGTGGTGGAGCTGGAGCCATCTCCTCAGGCACAGTCCAGTGTCTTCACCACAAAACCATCCTTTCTGTCAGGGCTGAGCCCGCAAAAGGGGGGAGCAATAGCTCTACGAGGTGGAACTCCCGTGGTCCTTTGCTTCGCTGCGAAGCTGTGTGCACTCTGAGATTATTCCCGCTGTACACTGTGGGACTGGCTTTATTCAAAAAGACAAAGAGCAGTCCAGCCAGATATGCTGTAAGTCATTCACGGAGATGGTGGCTTGCCACCTAAAGTGCTACAAGAGTGGGAGGGAGTTGCGAGGTATACCGGGAGAAATGACCGTGTTGCTATACCACAGAATGCCCAGACTAAATTTGAGCAATTTCTCAGTCTTAGATTCTTCTTTATCTCCCCTGGAGACATGTTGAAAGTGCAGAGAAAAATAGATTGGGTTCTGCACTGATTGTTTGAAACCTTAACCACTCCTGGTATTTTTCGATGAAATTTGTAAGCCTGTGAAAAGCCCTTAAGAGCTATACAGCTATGCTAGCCCTACCCTAATCTTCTTTTCCTGTATGAATATCTGTCACTGGGTTTATAGCCCTCAGTGGGGAGCAGCAGCCCTACTACCTTGATGGGCACACCCTGTCTATGCCTAGGTATACCTCCTGTAAACTGTGAATACTAACCAACATTTTTCCGGTAAGAGCCAGCTCAACAAACTTGAATTTTGCACAAATCAACACAGTAACTCCTCACTTAATGTAGTTCTGTTCCTGAAAAATGCGACTTTAAGTGAAATGATGTTAAGCAAATCCAATTTCCCCATAAAAATGAATGTAAATAGGGAGGGTTAAGTTCTAGGGAAATTTTTTTTTGCCAGACAGTACAGTACAGTGCTATCGTTGGGAGGTGCCCCCGCCTTACCCCACACAGACACAGCCCACTGGCACTGGAGACAATGAGGCAGGCAAGGATACTGAAGGTGCTGTAAGCTAGAAGAAGCACCTTGCACAGGGGGGCTCAACCCTCGGCCCGCCCACTGCACCACTTCCTCCAAGGCCCCACCTTTAACCCGCCTCTTCTTCCCCCCCTCCTTCCCCTTTGCGTCACACGCCGCACCCTTGCTCCTCCCCCCTCCCTCCCTTGCCTCCTGCCCATGGCAATCAGCTGGCTTGTGGCATTCAGGAGGGAGGGGGGAGCCCAGCAGTATAGCATAATAATAAATGGTAAAGATAGAAAATAGATACTTACATGCTGAGGTTCCCTCAGTAGGATTTGTAGAATCTTCCTCCTGTGTCACAGGCTGGGTTTGGGCTTTGGGATCAGGATGGCTACCCTAAAAGGGCTTTGGGCTCTGTAGTGGTGTGCTGGCTGAAAATCCTGACCAGCTTCTCAAAAAATGGACAGGTTGAAGGGGCAGTGCTGGATCTGCTTTTGTATCTGCAGCATCTTTGTACATTTGCCTTAGCGGTTTGGTTTTTATACAGCACTGAGAGGTGTTGCAGTCGTGACCCGTTTTGGCCAGCTGCTTTCAGATCTCCTAGAACAGAGATGTGGTGGCTGGCCTCAAGAGCTACCTGCACCATTGTCTCTCCCCAGAGGGTGAGGAAACCAGGACTTCAGCACGGCTCCAAGGGACTGCTTGAAGAATGTCATAAGGCTCATAGAAGGAGCAGTATCAGTAATGGGCGTAAAGCAGTGATGCTGATACATTCAAATCCAGGAGCAAATGGGCAAATTCTGGCCCTGCACCAGTTTTTAATCAGAAAAGGGGACACTGGGTCAACTTGACCCCAGAGCAGGGAGACAGGTAACCAGACAGGATGGTCACTGGTGCCTGCAAAGCCGGAGTAGTGCACAGCAGCGTTAGATCCACACAAACAATAGTCCACACTCACTCCATTTGCATCAAACTCAGGACACTTCGAAAGAGGACTCCAGAATTCGTACCAAACAAGGAGTTAATTTTTCATGAACCTTCCTGCAAGTGGGTTTCAGCCCTGAGTATAAAGGCAAATTAATACGGTTGAGCCTTACAGACATTTTTGAATTTTCATTTGAACTCCAAACACTGTTTTGCCTTGTTCTACTGTTAAATATGACCAAAGGGACTGAATTTTTTATGTGTTTTCACAATACCCAGCAAAATGGGCCCCAGATCATGTACCCTTAGGCATTACTACCATGATAATAATAAATAATATTAAATTTCAGTCTTTATAGGTTTAGAAAAAGACTGCAGCGTTAGGCCCTTTTCAGTAACCCCGATTTGGATCTACAGACAAATAAAAATATTTTCTCCTTGAGTAAATCCATTCCCCTGCCCTTTCCTCCCCTGCCCCCTGATCAAAATCCACACGCATCAGCATAACCATTACAGAGTTAAAATGCAATTAAGCTGTGGCAACAACTTGGGGGGGGGAGGGGAGTCTATAATTAATTAAACACAAATCCTGCACATGGTTTTATGACTCATGTGAAACATTCAGTTCTATTTTAAATGTTAGTCATGTTCAACAAGGCTTTCATGGATTTTATTGATTGAAAAGGAAGGGGAAGGGCAATGGAGTGAGTGAAATCTGAGGTTAAAACTTACATCTGTTTATGACTGGAGGATTCCTATGGCTGAGGAATTGCTGCAGGAAAAATCTTCTCACAGCATCTGTTATGTCAGAAAACAATTTTTTTTCATGTGCATTCCACTTTATTTACGCTGATGTAGAAAACAAACTGGGCTTCCACAGTAATTAGCTGACAAAACACTGGCAAACAGGAAGACACTCTGGCTTCCTTTCCCAGACCTGAAGAAGAGCTCTGTGTAACTCAAAAGTTTGTCTCTTCCACCAACAGAAGTTGGTCCAACAAAAGATACTGCCTCAACCACACTCATAATTTTGGACCAACATGGCTACAACAATACTGCAAATTGCCTTTAAGAAAAACAAAAAGCCATGAAATATGTATGATAAACACTCCAGCTACATTCTATTTGTTCAAAATCTTTTTTGGAAACAGTTACCTCTAAATCACTGGGGGCGAGCTTGCCACAGCCCCTAAACAGCTGCACCACAGGATAAGGGGAAGTAAAGCCCCACTTTACCCCCCTAATTTGCCAAAATAAGGGTTGCTTATATTGTGGCCCTGGCCAGAAGAAGAAGAGCAGGGGGGTGTTTGCCCAATAACTATCCTGTAAGCAAGTTGGTGGGGAGGGCCTGGAAAGGTGGAAGCAGTGGGTGGAGCCCTGGCTTCTCCATTCCCCAGTCACTAGAGCTCAGGGAAGAGTCTTTTGGCCATTTTTTCCACACACAGAAAAAAGCAGATTTGGGCTAATTGCAACATTTAGTGAATTTGTGTCAAATTCACTGAATTGTTTTGGTTTTAAAAAAATTTCTCAAACAAAAAAAATCCTGAAAAAACCAAATCAAAATGTCATTTTGACATTTTTTGAAATGAAATGTTCTGATTTTTCTATTTGAAACATTTTTTATTTTGAGATTTACTCCAGCTTCGTGAAAAAAAAAAGTTAAAAAAAGAAATGCAGAAACAAAACTTTTTGGCGTCTTTGACCTTTTACTTTTTGAGCCACCAAAACTTTCAAAATGTTCTTGTTTTGGGGAGACCAGAAACTTTTATTCTTCTGATTTTTCAAACAATCAGTGAATCAAAAAATCAGTTATTTGCATCGCTCCACTAGTCACCAACCACAGCAAATGGTCAGGTGCACTGAGGGAGGAAAGGGGGCATATATTGGTCCAGCAAAAAAGAGTGAAGTCCTTTGCTTTCTACCCAGACAACAGGCAATGCCTAACTCTGAGGCTATGGCTCCACTACAGAGTAGTAGCCGCTCTAGGGTAGCTGCCTAAGCCGATGGGAGAAAGCTCTCCCATCAACTTAATTCATCGACCCGCAATGAGCGGCGGTAGCTCTGTTGGCGGCAGAAGTCAATATATTGCTGTCCACACCGGAGCTTACGTGGGTGTCATTTATGTTGCTCGGGGGGGGTGGCTTATTCACACCCCTGAGCAATATAAATTATATCGACCTAAACTGTGTGCAGCAGTAGCCTAAGTCACAGTTCTTCCAGGACCATCCCTGGGGAAGCACAGCTATGTACTGCCCTTGCTGAAGGCCAGGCACAAAGAACTATAATCTAATTTGGACTGAAAGCTCCCATTTCTTTGGATATCACTGGTGCCCGTTAGCCAAAGCAGCATTTGTCCCACTAACAATGGTGTGGCAGTACAGAATAGTTGTATCTTTATGCACAAACTGAAGTCACTTTCAGCAGCTGCATGAGTGGTCTGTTAAGTGGCTATTCTTCTGTTAAAAGGGGCTTTGGGGTTTCTGATCCTCAAGCTCTTAAAGGGTCCCACAGACTTTTGAACACAGGGCTGTTGGCAGCCTTGCAGATAAACAAATGTTAATCTTGCTTGAAAGGCCGAACTTTACAACTAGGGTTGTTTTCTCTTTCCAGCTATGTTCTACAGCAAAGCAAAACTAAAAGCATAGGAATAATCTGGGAACTTTGAGATTGGGATGTTTTTATTGTCACCAGCTTTGTCCAGCAAAAGGGACAAACAGTTGAACACGAAAAGCATGACCAAAAGTCTTTAATGCAAACACACAGTCTTGAAAACTAAACATCTAGGGCCAAAGCCTGCATTCCTTACTTAGTTCCTGATCCTGTGACGTGTTTGAAGCCCTCTGCACCGATTGATTTCCAATAAGAGGTCAGAGTGAAGGAGGCAGGATTTCGCCAACAGCTAACATTAACCCTCTGTTTTGTTTAATGAGCAGTTTGTGTTGACATAGTAGTTTAAATTAATAGCTGGAGCCATTTCATCATATCTATTTGTACAGCACCTAGCACACTAGGGCTCTGATTTTGACTGGGACCTCGGGGTACTGCTGCAAAACTAATCAATAAAGAAGTCTGGGATTTTAAAAGGATTTTAAGGGTGCCCAAATCCCCTTGAAGAGCCCTTATGCTCCTTTAAAAGCCACAGCCCACTTAAATAAGTAAAAATAATATTTTCTTACTAGCAAAGCTGACTGTGTATTGTAACCAAAACACTCATAAAACTACATTGTACTTCCTAGGATTAATGTGTGTTGATCCCTGTACCCTTACTGTTTTCTACAGCACCTTTTCAGAAGCTGTTGTTAGATTTACTAAAGTAGCAGTATGTCTTCTGTTGGCATCATTCACTTTTTGCTAGGTTAGCAGATTAAAGCGAAATCAGCGAATGCTTACTGGAAGAAGATAAATGGTTGCATTATGCATAAAAAGAAAGCAATGTTCTGCTTGAATTTCCTTTTATTTTTTTGATGAATATAAAAACACACTTTCAAGGTCTGTTTACAAATAGATCCACACGACAGTCTGCAATGTGCTTCCAGATTGGGTTTGCCATGAGTAAAGGAAGAGACAATGGATTCAGTCCTGCGGTTCTGATACTCTAACAGAAAGGAACCTCCTCAAAGAGGTCATGAATATGGAGTATTCTGGGAAAAGCCAGACAAGGGAGAAAGTCTGCTGGGAACTCAGCAAGGTAAATTTTAGGGTGTTGCCAGTCTATTATTCCCTCGATGGGGAAGGGTTTCTAATGTCAAACTGGCAGATATGGCGTGTGGCTTAGGAACTGGAACATAAAAATCTCAGGATCTGTGAGAAAACCAGTCTGCAATCTTATGGTTGGCATGCATATTGCCAGCCATTTCAAGGTGCTCCTTGTTCCTCTCTATCCACCGGCAATAATGCCATCCAAGTCAGAGAGGAAAGATTGTTGGCAATCTACTTTAGTCCTTTCCCCTGACAACGCAGTGGAATGCTGCTATGGTGCTCCCCACCCAATGTCTGCATGGCAAAATAGCAACGGAATGAACATAAGGAAAGAAAAGGGTAGGCTGAATATCAGGAAAATCTTAACAGAGATACCCATTGGACTATTGAATGACAGCCTGAGCTCACAAGTCATTTAAAATTCAATTGGACAAAGCACTCAGGAACTATATGGTAAGGAACACTTCTGCATTCTCTAGGGAATGTATGACAATAGATGACAAGTTGAAGCTTTTTTCATCTCCGATTTTGGCAGCATTGATCATGGTGATGGATGGACTCCTCAGAATAATGGACATCCTTGCTAGCGGCCTTAGTTCCACCAGTGGCCTTCAATACCTTTCATCTTGAGGTGCTGCTGTTTTGACAGCATTCTTCCCAGAGTGTGTGGAGTTCCTTTAAGATGCCAATGCTTGTTCCTCACAGAGGATTTGTATGGTGCTTTCTCTTCACCAAAGACCCACTGGTGCAGTCATAGACGTCACCCTTCTTCATTAAACATTATTGAGGACCCAGTTACATCACAGACACCTACCCTTTCATGCCCCATCACAGTCTCTGCACGGAGTGAGTACACGCTACTAATCCGGTGTGTGAAAACTTGCAGGAAGCCTTGGTACATCAGTCTCCAAGTGGATACACCCAGCTCTATAATTTCCTCTCACAAGAAGTCTACCACAGCCCAAAGCCAGTGACCTGTTTTGCAGGAGATATAATGTGTATCTTTTTTGCAAGCTGATTAAATGTAACTCCTTCAACCCCCCACAGGGCAAACAATCTCTTGGAGGGTAATTTGTAAACTCTGAGCCACTCCCTGATGGAAAAGTGCTCCACTGGTTGGTACTATGTGTTGTAAACGGCACTCAGACCATAACTGATGAGTGCCTTATGTAATGCTAAATGCCTGGGTAAGTTATTGGCAGCAGGGATTGAATCTGGGGCCTCTGCTTCTAAAAGCGTGAGCCTCTCCTGATTGAGTTAAAACACCCAGCTCCGGTAACTCAAAGGTTATATGGACCCATGAACCTATTTGTGTGCAGTTCCAGGTACCATAGGGGGACAAAGATGGACACTACGTTTGGTCAGACTTATCAACGTAGGCAATGAGAACCATAGTCAATCAGTCTGTCATCTCTGTCAGTTCTCAGAATGCACTGTATATTCATCTAGCAACACAGTGACACACAGGCTTGTGCACATACACACAGATATACATCTGGTCATACGGTTTCACAGTCCACATTAGTGGGGAAGAGTGAGAACTGCAAGTGACTGGAGAAAATTAAATCTTTTGACACGTGCACTGCTTTCTCCTTTGCCACACGCCTTTATTTCATTTCTCTCACCTCACAGCATGATCTCAAAGTCAGCACTGTATTTCCAAAAATATCCTGCAGTCAGTGAGCAAACACCCATGAGGTTTAAACCCAGATCAGCTCTGTCCTGGGAATAAAACAGTGGGACTCATTATAACAGCAGTATGTGTGTTTTCTGTCTATCCAACTGCACCACCAGATGAGTATGTGTTGTGTTTTTCTGTGTGTTCAAATAATTAGTGATAGCAGTTGTGTCTTGTTTCTGTGTTTGCATCGTATGTCTCAATCTCATCCCATATGTTACAATGATGTTACTGAAGATTATTTGCATAGGCACCCTGACTAAACACCGCAGTAGGCATTTAGGAAGCTCAGCTCTGTGATTAAATATCACAGTATGAGGCAGGATTTTAAGGCTTTATCTATAGGGGCACTCGAGAGATGTTTGTCTGACTTTTGACAGCAGAATGGAGTGTCAGATGCATGTGGACATCTTTAAAAATTTGCCAGTTAGCTAAATGAATAACTTCCCCTTTGTTTGCTTCTTCACTGGAGGTTTTCAAAAGAAGGCTGGAGAGCCATCTGTCTTGGATGGTTTAGACACAACAAATCCTGCATCTTGGCAAGGGATTAGACTAGATGACCCTTGCGGTCCCTTCTAACTCTATAATTCTATAATTTGCAGTGCTTTCCCATACCCACTCTAGGAACATACAGGGACTGCTGCTAATATTGCGGTAAACTTGTCAATTTTGTCTACAATAATCAGAGAAGATTTTAAGGATGATGATTGTTGCATTTCTCATCACTCAGTTTTTATCATCACAGAAGAAGCTATAGAATCCACATCAACCATTTCCAGTACAATTTGATGCTCCCTGGCTGATTACCTTAGTATTTCAGATGTCAGATAATCTGGGTTGAGATCAACCCCCAAATGAATTTTTATAGCCACAAATTCAAAACTCGCTTGTTTCTCTTAGGAGACAGATTAGTTCAGGCAGATGTAGGAAGCTGTGTGCATTACAATGGCACTCGTTGTAGAGGAGCAACATATAAATCAAAGTAAAAAGTAGTAAACCAGGACCCCACCTACATAACTGATATGTTTGCAAGTCTAATAAGTAGGCCAAGCCATGGTGTGAGTGGAAGATGTAAGCCACCTTCCTCTAAGTAACAGTCATGGAGGTCAATTCCAATTACCGGTAGTGAATACTCGTTTTCAGCAGTCTCATATCTAAATCAAGATGACGCTACCACAACAATGGTTCAGAGGAATAAATGGGGAACCAAAACATTGTTTGACGCATGAAAGAAAGCCAACTATGCAGATAGACAGGCCATCTCAGTTTGCCAAAGATGTGATTGCTCTTATTGGCTTCATCTGTCCTTGTTTGTTTTACGTGGTTGATATTTTCCCCTACTTTTCATTCTGAAATTGTTCACTTGCAGTCGGAGTCCTCCTGCAGCCACTAATATTGTTATTGGAGTTTGAGATGGAGAGCTCACTTAACTGCACTCTGAATTATGTGCCTGTTTTTTGATTAAATGCTTTGTTGTCTGAAAGAGAAAAGGAGAACAATGCACTATGAAAAAGTGCAAAAGAATCAGATGCTGGTATTCTATACTGCTTTGTCATAAGATAACACAGAGGTAAGGAATGAAAGTGAAGAGAAATGAGCCGTAGGAAATGAGCAAAAGATGACATTCAGATACTTGTATGTCAGAAATGCCATACAGGTCCAGAATTGTGCCATCTTTCAACCATGACATCAGCCTGTACTGTCTCCCAGTACTGTTTCACTAGGCCCATCAACCGAGCTCCCTATGTACATCACTGTTCTACAGTTACCCATCAGTCAAACTTTAAAAATAAAGCCCAAATGTAATCAAATTGCTGGGCTTCTTGACTTTTTTGTTTCATATGTTGCTCTTTCAAGAGCTGCCACATCACTTCATTTGATGCACAAGCCTTGTGCAGTTTTGGTATATGGGAACTGGATGTCTCAGTTAATTTCCATTAATAGCTGTAATAAATACATAAAGATAAAGAACTTGTGGGAAGGAAAACATATCCCTGCAGCCTCTGACATTCTGTGTGACCTCTATCTTCCATACTGATTGCCTGCTTATACGTATCTATTACTATCTAAAGTTTGAATAAATGTGTTGTCCGCCCTGGATTTTTGGATTCTGGTTGGCATCAGAAGCTAACATGCTGTAAACAGTGATGACCTTTAAAAAGATGCCAGTTCCTGAACATGCCTGGGACTTAACTTTACCTTAGTATTTTCAGTATTTAAGGTATTATCCACAAGGAGCATAGAGAAGTTTACATAATAGTACAAACCTCATCTAAGGCAAAATGCCTGCATATTTAAGGATGACCATTGTGGCATAGCCTCCAGCCCATCCAAAGGCAGAAAGTACAGGTGATCTCTCCAGAGACCCTGTTCTTGTGGTATTTCCAGGCAAATTTTGCATTTTATTATTTGTCTCAAAACGGAGGCTAAACAACATATAGCATTTTCCAGCATGTTGAAAAAAGTGTCTATATTTGTTCAAACAATTTAAAATGCTGGAATCCAGAATTAGATGCAGTGTAACGCTATAGCTACCTGCCTACCTATTTCCCCCCTCCTCACCCCCCCACACAGACGTTCCTCAGACGTTCTTGTTAACTGCTGGAAATGGCCCACCTTGATTATCACTACAAAAGGTTTTCTTCCACCCCAGCCCCCCCATTCTCCTGCTGGGAATAGCTCATCTTAAGTGATCACTTTCCTTACAGTGTGCATGATAAACACCCATTTTTTCATGTTCTGTGTGTATATAAATCTCCTCACTGTATTTTCCACTGCATGCATCCGATGAAGTGAGCTGTAGCTCACAAAAGCTTATGCTCAAATAAATTGGTTAGTCTCTGAGGTGCCACAAGTCCTCCTTTTCTTTTTGCGAATACAGACTAACACGGCTGTTACTCTGACACCTGCCTACCTATACTGCACACATCGCTGCGGTATCAGAGCTGTCAAAATTATGTAAAGCAAAATTCATCCCAAAAGACTGAACTTTGGCATTCAGTTGTGTATTTGATATATAACTTGTCTGATGGGTCCTGTGAATGCACCTAGTCTTTTGAATGCTTTTTATTAACTCTGGTCCCTTGCTTTCTCCTTAACCTTTTCTGCCACATGCCACCAGAGTCTATTTAGTATTCAAAACAATCTGGCCCGAAACCACAGCTTGAAAAGGTGTTGTCGTTTCAGCTTTTCCATGGCCACATATGGGCCAGAGCCTGAGAAGAAATGGGGGAAAGAGTATTAGAAATAGAAGGAGCTTGCCTGAGAATCACAACTTTACCAATTAAACCATCAAACATGATAAAAATATAGATTCAAATGCCAGCAATAAGAACAGATGTGCATCTTTATGCTTTTAGCCTACTTTCTCTCATGGCAATTCTTTTTCATGACGTATTCTTAGACTCCACATATAATTTCTGGAATACGTCTGAGTTACACAGACAAGAATTAGCAAGCGGTACAGGTGTCATGCATGGAAAAATGCCTTTCTGAAGGCAAATACAGATGCAAACATTCTCCTTTTTTGATCTTTCTGAGGTAAAATGTATAATAATCGTTCACTGTGAAAAGTATTCCTTATTAACATACATGCCTTGGGAATCAAAAGTATGCCTGATAATGGCCTGCTACAGCAATTAATGGTAGCTAATGACATGACAACACGTTTTTGCCACCAATTGTCGTCCTGTGATGATCCTCTTGATCTTTCCATTAATTCAGCTTCACATCTGAAGCAGAGTACAGCAAACAAGATGTGATAGGTCAAAGTTAGCTCTGAGGCTCTGATCCTAGGCTGGGCTGTGGCTGCCTTTCTGATGCACCACTGACATAAACAAAGTGGAATTTCCTAAACCACACACACACACACACACACACACACACACACACACACACACACACACACACACCCCACCACCACCACCATATGCTAGAAATGAATTCAGAGCACTTCCAGATGGATGGCCAGAACATGGATCATAACTCATGCTTTGGACTTTTTAGGAGATACTGAAATACAGTGTACAGTTCAGACAGGGCATATTTTATATGAAAGAGACAAAACTCTTAGTGTAATGTTATGAGATGTGATTACATCAGTATACAGATGACACACAGTGCCACACACCTCGTCTTCGTCAGATCTGGATGGGGTGGTCTCCTTGTTTTCAAAGTGCCTGGCAGAGATATAGTCTTACATGAGGATGAAGTTCAGTCTGGTCAAGAGAGAGCTGTCAGAGATGGGGAAGGTAAGCATCTGGAGAGGATTTGTACGGGGTTTGTATTGAGGGTCTGTGCCCATTCTTTGTAAAGGAAGTTCAACCTCTGCTTCTACTTCTGCAGTCCCAGTTAGTCCTGGATTCCCTAGAAGCATTGGATAGAGCAAGTCCAAACAATGAATAAATTATTGGGAATGTCCATTTGAAAGCACATTTCAATTTCACCATATTTCTCTTTTTCCAAGATGCTTATATGGCCCTCATTATATCTAAGTACCTCGCAATCTTTAATGAAAAAAGAAAAGGAGTACTTGTGGCACCTTAGAGACTAACCAATTTATTTGAGCATAAGCTTTCGTGAGCTACAGCTCACTTCATCGGATGCATACTGTGGAAAGTGTAGAAGATCTTTTTATATACACACAAAGCATGAAAAAATACCTCCTCCCACCCCACTCTCCTGAGTGCAGGAGAGTGGGTTTGTGTGTGGGGGGTGTGTGTGAGAAAACCTGGATTTGTGCTGGAAATGGCCCAACTTGATTATCGTACACATTGTAAAGAGAGTGATCACTTTATATAAGCTATTAGCAGCAGGAGAGTGGGGTGGGAGGAGGTATATTTTCATGCTTTGTGTGTATATAAAAAGATCTTCTACGCTTTCCACAGTATGCATCTGATGAAGTGAGCTGTAGCTCACGAAAGCTTATGCTCAAATAAATTGGTTAGTCTCTAAGGTGCCACAAGTACTCCTTTTCTTTTTGCGAATACAGACTAACACAGCTGTTACTCTGAAAACAATCTTTAATGTGTTTATCCTCATACAACACTGCTGTGAGGTAGGGAAGTGCTATTCTTCCCATTTTATAGATGGAGAACTTAATTACAGAATGATTAAGTGACTTCCCCAAGGTTACACAGGATGTCTGTGGCAGAGCAGGAAGTTGCATCCACATCTCCTGAGTCCCAGGCTAGTGCCCTAACAACTAGACCATCCTTCCTCTCTATAGGATCAGTTTTATGTCCTGTATCTAGCCTATCACGAGTATAGAACTATATCAAAATCTAAAAATACTAATAAACCAAGTTCTTCAAAAATGCTCTTAAGGGCTGAAAGTGATTAAAGATGCTCTACCCTGCAATTACCCCATTAGTCACTGAGGCTCTAAATGGTTCATTTTTCACATCATTCCAGGAAGTTGTACCTTAACTAAAAACAAAACACAAAAAAGCAATGTGTCTCATTGTTAGATGAGAGCGGAAGCAGCAGCCAGTTAGTGTTATCTAATACCCCAGCACAAGTAAGAAATGCTGCACTCTACGCATAATACAATAACAATAGGAACTCAAAAGAGACGCGGCACTGGAAGGGTCAGTGGACAGCTGTCACCAACTGTAGGCATCTCATTGTGCAGGAGTGCTAAACAATCTACAGAAGATTCGGAGGTTTATTTGCCTTTGGATAAATATCCAGACATTTCAATGCCTAGCCAAATGATGTCTGAACTTCTTGGACCAAATTCAATCCTGGAATAAGTGGGTGGAAGCCTTCCACTGAAGTTTATAACAGTGACGCCCCCCCCCCCCGATGCCACAGCTGAATTTGACTCCTTGTGTCTGTGGAAGCGGTCTACAAACAAGAACAAGTTCCCCCCGTGCAAGATTTTTAGCACTTCTGCTTTTGAATTGAAGAACAGACTGAAAATAGCTTTGGATGAGAAAATATGAACACTTCCAGTCTTTGAACTCGTGTCTGTGGTTTTCCCTGGCTATTTTAGTGCTGTAGACAATATGAGACCGGTTCATTTGCACCAGGAATTGAAATGCTGTCAGAAGACAAGAAGTGGGATTAGCGAGATATGATGATAGATCAGGTTTCTCAGTACCTCAGATACAAATTAAAAAACCCCAGATACTTTAAGCATCCATTAATAGCGGACTCTGTACACTTCCTAGCTGTAAAAGCCCTCTGATTCACTGGTTATGACCATTATGACCATCCAATTTGACACCCTGCACACGACAGGCCATAGAACTTCACCTGCATTAACCCAATCACTTGGGGCTGTACTAAAGTATATCTTTTCCATCTTGTAAAGAGTTGTGTGATCCTCTGGATGAATGCTGACACATAAATATAAAGACGGTATTATTATAATTATTATGGATGTTACATTAACTTTATGCAAGCGGCTGCAAGCTGACTGACAGCTTTTTGGGAGTCTTCACATAGCTTTATGTTTCCTGGAGGCAAGAGTTGATTAGCTATTTGCTGCAAACAAATAAGGCTGGAGGCTCCAGCTTTTTCTCAGCTTTCTTCTACATCTTCCATAGCATGATGTCATAATCTCTCTCTTTTTTTTCCCCCCAAAAAGGCAAGTCAGGGCCTTTGTTAGCATAACAAGACTTTAAAAGAGAATTCCTGGTTTTCGTGGGCATAGGCAAGACCCATCAGTGCTGCATTCCCTGCATTTCTGCAGAAGACAGCCATATGTTACCTTTTGGTGCCTTTTCTCTATGTCTTCATAGAGAAGTTGAAACTACTGTATGGGACGAATTCTTTGCTTTTGACCATAGTTTTCTTTTGCCATCTTGAGCTAAATAGTTTTACTTGGAAAATAAAGGACATAACAATGAGTATTTGGTTAATGGTATTTGACAATGGTTAGGTAGTTTGTGTTCTGAGGCTAGTGCTTATCATGCTGGCCAGCATTATCTCATTGTTTCTTAGTGCTCTCCCCCTGCATCCCTGTCTGTCTCTCTGTAGCCACTTGTTGTCTCGTCTTATCCCTAGACTATAAGATTGTGGGTGCAGGGACCATCTTTTTGTTCTGTGTTTGTAAAGCACCGAACACACTGGGTCCTGACCCATGACTGGAGCTTCCAGATATTACTGCTGTACAAATAAATAATTAATAATAATAATTAGGACCCTCTGAACAAGATTTGGCCCCACACCCTCAAAGCCAGAGTGAGCATTTGCCTCGGACGTTGGGGAGACGGAGGTGGGGGAGCGTCAAGAAAGATTTGCCCAAGAAAAGAAATATCACATGCTGACACCTCGAATGTTCAACATATTAATAGATGATCTGGAAAAAGGCATGAACAGTGAGGTGGCAAAATTTGCAGACAATTCACTCAAGATAGTTAAGTCCAAAGCAGACTATGAAGCGTTACAAGGGGACTTCACAAAACCATCTGACAGGGCAACAAAATGGCAGATGAAATTCAGTGTTGATAAATGCAAAGTAATGCACATTAGAAAACATAATCCCAACTATGAATACAAAATTATGGGATCTAAATTAGCCATTACCACTCAAGAAAGAGATCTTGGCATCGCTGTGGACAGTTCTCTGAAAACATCTGCTCAATGTGCAGCAGCAGTCAAAAAAGCAAACAGAATGTTAAGAACCATTAGGCAAGGGATAGGTAATAAGAGAGAAAATATCATAATGCTTATGTATAAATCTATGGTATGCCCACGCCTGCAGGTAGTTCTGGTCATCCCATCTCAAAAAAGATATATTAGAATTGGAAAAGGTACAGAGAAGGGCAACAAAAACGATTAAAGATATGGAACAGCTTCCATATGAAGAGAGATTAAAAAGACTGGGACTTTTCAGCTTGGAAAAGAGATGACTAAGAGGGGATATGACAGAGGTCTATAAAATCGTGAATGGTGTGGAAAAAGTGAATAAGGAAGTGTTTATCCCTTCATATAACACAAGAACCAGGGGTCACCCAGTGAAATTAATAGGCAGCAGGTTTAAAACAAACAAAAGTAAGTACTTCTTCATACAACACAGAGTCAACCTGTGGAACTCATTGTCAGGGGATATTGTGAAGGCCACAACTATAACAGAGTTCAAAGAAGAATTATATAAGTTCCTGTATGATAGGTCCGTCAATGACTATTTGCCAAGATGGTCAGGGACACAACTGCATACCCTGCATGTCCGTAGCCTCTGACTGCTAGAAGCTGGGAATGGGTGACGGGGAATGGGTCACTTGATGATTACCTGTTCTGTTCATTCCCTCTGAAGCACCTGGCATTGGCCACTGTCAGAAGACAGGATACTAGGCTTCATGGACCATTGGTATGACCCAATATGGCTGTTCTTATAAAAGAGGTTTTGCTGTCTAGCAAATCTACTTCCCTCAAACCTTAAATAAATAACTGCATGGAGTGAGGAAGGCCAAACACAGGTAAAGGAAATAACAGTGTTATTTCTGTGCTGTTTAATTTAGTTTCCATGAAATGTTAGACTTAGAGTCAGGTAAAATTGTACAGTGATTCAAGACACTCATGACACAGAGAAGCTTAAACATTGTCCACATGAGGATAAAGCTACACAGGTTTAGAAAACACTTTTATGAAACATTTTAGCTGTATTAAGTGAAACTATTTTCAGAGTTTAGCGAGTACCCACATTACTGCCCCACTAACAAGGTTAGAGACAAGAACCCATGTTATTCAAAATTATATTAAAAATATTCCTCTTAGTAGACTGTGATCATTGTTCTGACATTGCTTAAAAGTTGTATGAGGTAGCTATAAAGAACATTATTCATTCAAACTTTAAACCCAGATTGAGGAAGTTACATCAATTTTAAAATAGCTTTATTTTAAACTACTTATATTTTTAAAAGGTATCACTGGTCCCAGCAGTTTCTCCCAATTTCAGCATAGGGGAATTCTCTCGGAGCTGCAGAATCTTTCAAATGGAAAGAATCATGTGTGGCAGGCAGAGCATTTTAGAAAGCCAAGCTTGACGCAGGTGGTGGGGATCAGGGACGAAGCAACCTATCACAGCAAGTTAAAAATGTAGGGTGAAATCTTGAGGCAAAACGCTCATTGATTTCAGCAGGGACAGGATTTCACAAGGATTTCTTGTGAGAAGTTAGGGTAGTGATGATACACTGGGACGCAGTGGGCTGTATCTAGCACCTCCCTAAGTATTCTGAGTTTCCTGTGGTGCTCCAAAAGCTGCCTTTCCCCCAAATTAACAATCAAGACACTATAACCACTAGTGCATGCATAGCTATTAGAAGGGTGATAGTGCCCTTATCCTAGGCAATAATGGGGAGTAAGCTACACACTTGTGTAGTCACATAAATCCTGCCAGATCATAGCTCCAGATATGAGAGGAAGAACAGAAGCAGCCCGCATGATTCTCTCATGAGCAAGCAGGTGGGGAGAGTTGGGGGTGAAGTATGCTGCACCCTGGAAAAAGCTGTAGTGACTTACTCTCCTCTCCACCAGAACAAGAGGGGAACTATGGAGTAATTGTGCCACCCAGGGGTCTCTCTCCTTCCAGGGCAAACTGTGATGTGGTTCAGCTTAACCACCACCCTTTGCAGAGGTCTGTGCCTACAGGCACAATCTAGCCCATAAACCATATCCTTGGGTGAAAATGAAGGTGAAAATGGGGAGGGGTTGTTATTGACCAAGGTTCTTGTGGGCTTATGTGAGCTATTGCGAGCATACTGGGATAGCTTGAGGCATTTTGAACAAGAGAAGCAGGCATGTTGCACACACACAAACATGAGCAAGTAAAAAAAAATATCAAGTCAAAATGGAACTAAGCCTCTTATGCTGGCCAAGAGGCAGAACTATTAGACTAGGTCATGCACCAAATCTGCACAATAGAACTACTAGTGAAGAATTCGTTACTAACGCCAGTTGACTGATCACTAGCTGCTCCACATTTCAAACAGAAAACTTGAACTGCAGGGCAAATCCCTGCTGACTTGGATGGTACTACACGATGGTATCAGCTGAAGATCTTGCCCGGTGTATGTAACCCAAAGAAGACGTTCTTCATAATAAAAGGCTAAAGACTGCCCTATTTCTCCTCTCCTTAAGTTCTGTCCCAGGGAAAATAGGTCTCTGGTTCAGAATCTGACAAAGACATTGGAGAATATCAGCTAGCGAAAGGAAATGAAGAATCAGCAATGACAGCATTGCTAATACTAGCAATATGAACCTTGCTGACAGCCCAAAGTCTCGGCACCTCTGTCAAAACAGATTTCATTTGTGTCTCTAATAACAGGGGGGAAAAGGATATTTATATGATAAGTGTCTAAGTGCATGGAAGACTGATTAGCATGTTAAGAATTGAGGAATTGGCTGAAGCGAGCTTTGGTTTGCTTAATGTGCATATTTTGTGCTGCTGGTGGCATGTTTATTTGCAGAACCATACACAGAAGTACATGAAAAGATGAGATCCTCACTTTTTTCAAGTAACTCTGGAACAAATCCTTGATTGCACTTTTCCACCCCGACCAACATGTCAGAGGATGATGGTGATTAGAAAAGAAAAGAAAAGCAAAAGTAAGGCAGATCATGTAAACAACTTGAGCACACACCACCCCAGCTTGGTATTCTCACCCCAAATGCATATTGACACACTGCAAAGAGCAGCTGCGCAAAGTATGGTCTGCTACAGTGATCTTTTAACCGTCTTGCCACTGGCTGGAATCATACAAACACATCACAACCCAAGTGCAAATCCGTCCATTACTAAGGGCCTGATCCTTCTCCCATTGACATCTCTGGGGGTTTTGCTATAAACTTTAAAGAGAGCAGGACTGGAATGCACAGACACAGTAATGTACATATAAATCTACCCCACTCTGTATTGTGTGTGAGAGAGATTGACATTTGGATTAATGATTTACAGCATATGTGCAAAAGTTATAAAACAAACTTGTGAGTGGCAAAAAGAGGGTGCACCGCAAGTGGCTTGCCACTGGTGTGTAATTTCCCATAAGTGTAAATAATGCTTCCACCCACACCGCTCTCCTTCCCACCCTGTTTATACAAGGCACATTGAACTCTGGCCTTTAGTTCAGTTCCTCCTCAAATCAAAATTCAGAGTCGCATTTTTCTCCTGCTGCAGTCAGGATATCAGTAACACCTACGGTATAGGGAAGTCCATTGCCCATTTTATGTTATGCAAAGAATACAAACCCAAAAAAGGGGAGTTTTGTTTTTCTTGCTTTGATATTACTTTCAACATTAGCCATTACATGCCCTTTGCATCCCTCTCCTAAGATGATTGTCTTTATGTACAGTCCATTCAACAAGGCGTTACTTGACCTGTCTGATGCTTTTTCTTAGCATTGGAGAAGAATAAAATTTCAGGACCAGATTAAAAAATAACAGGGAAGCCAAAGTTGCTATGCTGATTTACTGAGGATCTGGCTCTCGTTGCCTTTACGGTCAGGTCTTTGGCCCCGGACATGGTTTAGTTTCAACAGATTCAACAGTTCAAGACAGCCTGAAAACTTTGAAATGGCAGCCAGTCAGGCGGCGGCATTTAGAAACTTCTAAGAGATAACATAACACTTTTTGATAGTTGCTATTTGGGGGAAAAAGAATAAATTTCTAGCCATTCAGATGGGAGATATATCTGCTACTTGGAATCCTGAAGAGATAACAGCTCCAACTAATTATCGCTGCTTTTTGTTTCTTTGAAGAATTGGGTTATTTCTCTTCTGAAAGTAAACTTCTGTTTCTGCTTGTTAGATGTATAATTTAATTTGTTTAGGTCTTTTTCTCTTTTTTTACCATGTTGTTCTAATATTATCTGGGCTATTTTTTCTTCCTGCTTCTTCTCCCCTATGATATGAACTTTCCTTCACTTTGATTTTTTTTTCTCCTAACAACAAAAACACATTTCTGAGTGAATAAGTCTACACTCATTTTTTTAATCTCAATTTTTTTTTGTATCTTGAAAGCTTCATTTCCTTTTCAAAATTTTTTTACTGTGTCTTTTGAATGTGACTGTAAGCAATTTTGTTTACTGTGGTGGGGGTGTATAAATCCTTCACTGGACAGGCGTGGGTTAAGGAGCAGCTCTGGGCTAAGGAGGCTCCACCCCGCCACCCTTGCCAAAGATGTGGGGTTTAAAAGCCAGCCAGGCAGCTCACTCAGGTGCTGGCAAGCGAGGGAGGATGACGTGCCTTGGGAGTTCCAGGGGACGACTGAAGCTGAGCCCGCATCAAGCCAGCGAGCAGAGGAGCCACAGCACCCATCCACTGAGATTAGGACTTGGAGCCCAGAAGGCAAGGTTCCCTGGGGACAAGCGGTGGTCGGATAGGGTACAGACTGAGGTAGAAAGTGACCCCGGGAAGCTGACTTGAGGGAGGCTGACACCAGATGCCAACAGCTGAGCATCCAAACCAGCCTCCCAGTGCCCTGGTGGAGTGGGAAAGTCCGGATTCACCTACCCCACTCTGCACTGTAACTACTAGGTGGAGTGGCATCCACTGCCCTCTGGACCACACACATTAGGGGAGGCTGGCACTGTAGGTTCTATCCACTAGTCAGGAGACCCTGCCCACCCGCCGATCACAGCTACATACACACAGACATGTCTGCTAACTGAACGGCACAAGCATCCTGCCCTAAAGAGAGAATTTAGCAACTCCCAAATCTCTGACCTCTTCCACTTGATCCAAAGACAAACCTAATGAAGCTGTAATTGTATTAGAGGTTTTATACTTCTTCTGGGCCAGCCACTACAACATAAAATAACTAGGATTGTCCGGATTAGATTCTTATCTGTAAATGTCGGTAAACATCGATTTCACCGTACACACACACAAAGCTCCCATGACAATATATTTCCATCAATAATGATCAAAATTTACAGGTAGGCGAAGTAAGGAAAATGCTGCTTGAGAACTTACTGGAGTTTAAGGGACATTTACTTTGTACATTTTGACATGTGATTCTGACAATTTGTGTTTGAATGGCTATAAAGCTTTCATTTTTTTGAATCTCGGCATCTACTGTTATTAAATAATTATTGCCTGACCCTGCCCCACCCCCAGACTTCCCACAGCTGTGAGAATTTAAATTGGTAAAAATTTAAAAATGCTTAGAATCCATAATTTTGCATACATTTGAACATTTACATGAATAAAAATAGAAAATAAATTTAAATAAACATTGATATTATGTTGACTTACGAGGAGAGGCTGAGGCAACTGGGGTTATTTAGTCTGCAGAAGAGAAGAGTGAGGGGGGAATTTGATAGCAGCTTTCAACTACCTGAAGGGGGGGTTCCAAAGAGGATGGAGCTCAGCTGTTCTCAGCGGTGGTAGATGACACAACAAGGAGTAATGGTCTCAAGGTGCAGTGAGGGAGCTCTAGGTTGGATATTAGGAAACAGGTTTTCACTAGGAGGGTAGTGAGGCACTGGAATGGGTTACCTAGGGAGGTGGTGGAATCTCCTTCCTTAGAGGTTTTTATGGCCCAGCTTGACAAAGCCCTGCCTGGGATGCTTTAGTTGGCGTTGGTCCTGCTTTGAGCAGGGGATTGGACTAGATGACTTTCTGAGGTCTCTTCCAACCCTGATCTTCTATGGTTCTATGATATTATGTGTGGAAATTATTAAAAAAATAAAACCTGAATGCTGCCAAGCCTCAGTGTAACTCACATACTTCAGCTTGTTAAACAGTTGCATTGACTACAATGTTCTTGCAACATACTACAGAGTCATTTAGGCAGTCCCCTGGACTTGTGCTCCTAAATCACGTAGGCACGCCTACAGAATGCTTGCCCCGAATTAAAATACAGATCAGCAAGACATTTATAACCACCCTGCTTACGCCTGAAATCTATTTTTATTTTCCCTGTTTCAGCGGGTAAAATGTGTCATGCATCACACTAGATCAGTGACAATGTCATATTGCACTTAGTTATGCAACATGAGGGAGCTCTCCCAACTCCAATGTGTAGCAAGACAGTTTGCTAATTCCAGCAGTAGGTTGCATATTGTGATAACTGGAACCTATCAAATGGGTATTTTTCTTATACTAACAACTTTAGGATATTGTTTGAATATAAATATTTTGTGCTATGTATGCCAAATAGTTCTTTCACTGTGTGCATCATACTGTGTGTATTGCTATGTGCTTTAATTTTTATGGAAAAAGAAAGAAGCATGGTGGGAAAGAATCCTGAGTTAATTCTTGGCTCAGATGCTGTCTCTGCACAGTGGACAAGTTACAAACTTTCTGCCTTAATTTCCCTATATATAAAATGGGGCTATCAATAGACACTTACTCCTGAGGCCTAATGAAGAGAAGTCTGGGCTGTGACTTAGTTTCAGTTTACAGCTCTGCAACTGCCTGCTGAGTGAATCTGAGTCACCTCTCCTACCCGTGACTCAGTTTCCCCATCTGTTAAATGGGAATTATGATACTGATCTTCTTTTAAGGTGCTTTGAGATCTACTGATGAAAAGTGCTACATAAAAGCTAGCTATTAATTATTATCATCATCATCATCACCATTATAATCCTACAGAGAATTTGTGGGAATTATTATTCTTACACCTTGCAGATGTAAAATATTGTGTATGTTATTCTTGCTTCTACTGTGAATAAGAGTGGTCAGATTCCATTTCAGGAGTAGATTTTTTCATATGCTGCGCTATCCAGCAGTGCCAAATAGAAGAACATACTCATGGTATTTCCTGGAAAACTCTTCATGCTACATGATGAGGGAAGTAGGAAATGGCCGGAGCAAAACTTCACTGGGTTAGTGACCTCTGTATTCTTCAGTCACAGGTGCATAAACAGACCACTCTCATAATTTGGAACATGAATGGTGACTCAATTAATAACACTCATACTAATAATATCAATTATCATACACACTGTAACGTTTCACTCCATATTCTTTATGAAAATATGCTTATGATATGAATATGCACTGAACATATGATCTGAACTGAGATGTACTTTATGCAAGATGGGACTTGTAAGGTATCATTGAAAAGGTTATAATTTACTGAATGTGATTATCCAATCTGTGTACCTGTATCATTTCTGTGTACGAAGTTAGGAATAGTGACTATGTATCTGTATTTCAACTATGCTATTTTGGGTGACGCCCACTGCTAACACTTCAGGTAGGACAATGAAGAAGCCAGACAGGGTGGATGGCCCATCAGTGAGGACAATGGACTGTGAAAAGACTTGGTTTTCTTGCGGACCCTCCATACTGCCACTGACTCCAGAGTCAGGTAGTCTTGTCACCTGATACTAAACATTACCTGGGACTTCTTGTAACTTTCTACTGGAGGGGGGGAAGGAGGGGGTCAAGTTTGGGAAACAAAGGATTCCTGCCCTATGTAAATTCTGTTTAAGGATGGGAAGGAAGGCAAATAGGACTCCTCCTCTCCATGGCCTGTCTACCCAAGAAGGGAAAGCAAGGGGGGAGTCTATACTGAGACAGGGGTCCAGTCTGAAAAGGAATATAACTGGAACTCTGAACCACAGAAACTTTTCAACCTGCCTAAAATAACATTTAGGGTAAGAAATTACATTGTGTAACCTGTTTCTTAAGTATATTGAAAAAAGAAAAGGAGTACTTGTGGCACCTTAGAGACTAACCAATTTATTTGAGCATAAGCTTTCGTGAGCTACAGCTCACTTCATCGGATTGAGCTGTAGCTCATGAAAGCTTATGCTCAAATAAATTGGTTAGTCTCTAAGGTGCCACAAGTACTCCTTTTCTTTTTGCGAATACAGACTAACACAGCTGTTACTCTGAAACCTAAGTATATTGAGTTTAGCTTGCATATTTTGCTTTATTTGGTCAGTAATCTGCTTTGTTCTGTCTGTTATTTCTTATATTCACTTAAAATTCACCTTTTGTAGTTAATAAACTTATTGCTTGTTTATAATATAGCCCAGTTTATGTAATTTCTAACTGGTGGGGGCAAGGAGTTGTACATATCTCCCTCCACATATTGCTCCAATTATGAGTGGGCAAAGTGGATCTGGATAAATTAAAACTCTTGTGCCCAGTCATAACTTATTTTGGGGATGCAACTTATTTTGGGTCTTTCTAAGGTTTGGTAATGTACAGATACTTTTTCTTTTCTTTCTTTCTTATTTTCCCCCACTTCCAATCATTATTTATTTAGCACAGAAAATATAAAGACATGGAAAAGGGGAGTACCAAAACACTGTAGAACTAATTTTCTTGTGCTATTTTCAGACAGGAAAGGGAGATATGCACAACTCCTTGCCTCCACAGGGAGGGAGCGAATTTTATAAAACCTTTAGGTTTGTACCCCTTAAAGGGAGTGGGCACCAGAGTGTTGGGGGGAGCCCCTACGGCTGAATCTTTCCAGAGCGGATCTCTGTCTCTCTGTGCAGCTGGGTGTGGCCCTGCCTGTGTGCTTGGCTGGAAGAGGTTTGTGAGCCTAACCCAGCAAGGCCAAGTAAAGGGGACCCAGGCTGGCAGAATAGGCTGACTCAGTGGCACCCCGGCACATCAGGTGACACCCCAAAGGGCCCAAACCTGTCACAGTCACATAGTCGAGCAGGATAGTGTGCACAGCTTGTTGCTCCTGGACACTGGTGGTGATTTTAGGTGAGTTTTAAGTGTGGTGACTAGAGAACAGACAAAATGGCTACTGGTTTGTTATTTTCTGTTTATTTTGGGCAAGAGAAGTAGGGACAGGAAAAAAGAGCAAAATGAGTGAAAATGAAGCTACCAAAAAGTTGGAGCTCTACAGATTTCAGGCAGTGGAAAATGAGAAAGAACATAAAAGACATATGGAATTACAAGAAGCAGAAAATGCCAGGGAGAAAGCAGCCCACGAGTCAGCCATGGAAGCCTAGAAGCAAGCCCTGGAATTGAAAGACAAAGAAATTGAGGCCAAGAAGCAAGCCATGGAACTGAGGCAGCTTGCGGCTGACAGGGAAAGGGAAACTCAGAAGCATGAACTGGCTGTAATGGAGTGGAGGAGACAAAAACCCCCACCAGGGGGCTTTACATCGCCAAAAATCCACAAGTGAGAGCAGTTGTGTCTACCATATAGCGAATCTGGTGACATTGCTGAATATTTAATCACTTTTGAAAGGCTGTGTATGCTCCATGCGATTCCTAAGGATCAAAAGATGACTACTTTGATTGAAAAGTTGACTGGGAGAGCTCTGGACATATTGAATAAGATGCCAGTGGGTGATGCTTCCAGCTATGGTAAATTTAAGGACTCTGTTTTGAAACAGTTTCAGATTACACCTGAAATGTATAGAGTAAAATTTAGAAGCCTTAAGTAATGTGGTTTATGTGAACCAAATGAGAGATCTACTGGATAAGTGGGTGAGGGGGAAAGATATTACAAGCTTCGAAGGGATGTGTGATTTGATTGCTCAGGAACAGTTCCTGCATATGTCTAGTGATGATGTAAAACAGTTTTTATGGGATAAAAAGGTGGAAAACGGTTGATGAACTTGAAGTTTTTGCAGATAAATTTGAGCAATCCCAAGCACCTAGTAGGAATAAACCACAGGGAGAGGGGTTAAAGTTTGGTGGGAAGCAAGGTCCCTGTTTTACCCCTGGGAAGAAGGAGCATGGATGGGAGGCTGGATGCTCACCTCCCCAGGTTAACTCCTGCAGTCCTCGTTCCAAATGTCCTATAAAAGCAGAAGAGTCCAAAAGGTGCTATCATTGTAATGCCACTGAGCATGTGAGTAATAAATGCCCTGTGCTGGGTGGGAACAGGCAGCAGGCAATTCATGGAAATGCTGCTACCCAGAGCATAGAGACAGGTTTCAAAGTAACAGCCGTGTTAGTCGGTATTTGCAAAAAGAAAAGGAGTACTTGTGGCACCTTAGAGACTAATCAATTTATTTGAGCATAAATTGGTTAGTCTCTAAGGTGTCACAAGTACTCCTTTTCTTCTTCCAGAGCATAGAGGCACCTCAGGCAGTTGCCACTTGGTTTTCCACACTTGGTTTGCCACTTATCACACAGGATTTGTAAAGGTTGCCACTGCACAGCCAGGCAGCAAGCACATGAAGGTTGTCAAAGTAAATGGCAGAGAACTCCCTGCATGGAGAGAGACTGGTGCAGAAATCTCTGTGGTCAGGAGAAACCTGGTTCAGGGGAAAGACATACTGTCAGGACAGATGGCAGAACTTTTGTTAGTAGGGGGTCACAAAATCCTTGTGCCTTTGGCTAAAGTGCACATGGAAGCTGGGACTTGCAAGCTGAGTTAACCCTGGTTGCGGTTTTTCAAAATCCTACACAAATTCTTCTGGGGAATGACTTTTTCAATGTGGATAGGGCTACCCAGGGGTCTGTCAGCAGCGAGGAGAAATCTTGTGCTGAAACCCCAGTAGGAAGGAGCAAAGCTAAAGAAACTGCTGAAGAAATGAGAGCATGTCTCTTTAATTCCTCTACTGCCCTGCAAAGCAATTTTCTACCAAATGTAGGGGTGGGTAAAACCAGCTCCTGTTCTGTGGCTATCCCGTTGGGGGATGGGAGTATTTTGCCTGATGGTAGGGAGTCTGTCCAGGTTGCTGGCTGCCAGGAAGTGGCAGTTAAACAAGAAACAGAACTCACTCTAAAATGCATAGGAAAATGTGTCGTAGAAGAAAGCCCAGAGAAAGGGGGTGAAATCCTGGAGACCGCTGCAGTGGTTAAGGATTCCATGGGCTCTGTAACTGGAGGCAAACCCAATTCAAGGAGGGAGGAGGGCATAATGCTTACCAGTAAAGGGTCTGTTCTGGCTGTTAGCTGTGAGCCCATGGCGGAACAGGGGGCAGAAGCCACTCTGAGGAACACAGAGGTGTGTGCCTTGGGGTTGGGGGGAGGGGGGAACAGGACACCAGGGAAAGGAGTTAAGAAGGAATGTAGGGGAGTACAGAAGTGTCCCCTCACTTATTACAGGGAAGGGTTTGCCCAGGAGAAATTTGCTGGATCTGCATCTGCGCTCCCAGGCAGACTCAGTGGCATCCCAGCACATCAGGTGACACCCAAAAGGGCCCAAACCTATCACACACACACAGAGATTATAGTTCTAAAGTACATAGTTAGTTATTATTTCTATAGTACCTTCTGTGTGCAAAGAAGACCAATCCCAGGCACCTTTGAGAAGTGTACAATTTAGAAGAGGATGATCCTGCTCCTAAAGAAGTTAATGAGTTTCAGCATTGATTAAAGATCAAGCCCTAGGATAAGCTTAGGGCACACACAAAAATGACATTAACAGAACATTATGTTTGTAAAGTCAAGCACACATATGTCAGGAAATGCTAGAATTAAGGTTGTCTGTGCAACTGTAATTTGGTCTCCTTGGGATATAGTCATTAATTACATGATAACATACTATTTCCCCCCCAGGACCAACCTCTTGTCCCCTGTGCATTGCAATCCGGCACCTTCCTCCTCCACATTGCCTGGGCCCAGAGGGGGCTGTTATTGAGAGCACAGGACAGACAAGCTCCCTGCTCTCAGTTCAGGTACCCAGAACTGGACCCCGCGTGACCTGCAGCAGCACAGATTACAGAGAAAGTCCTGCTCAGTGCACATGCCAGAGAGAATCTTCAGGGAATTTAGTCGCTAAAATCTTAAGAGCCTCCTGAGCATGCAAACTCTGATTTTCCAAAGGCTTATAACTCGGTAAGATTTGGGCAGATTGTCACAGGAATGGCAAAAGGCACATCCCTGACACAAAGGCCATCCCATTGCCAAATTTCAAGGCCCTGCTCCTAAGCATGGGGGGAATTAGAGCTTTTCAAAGAAATGCACCAGAATTTTTTAACAGGGGCAAAAAAGACATATTCTTCCCTAGCCTCATTCTCGGAAAAAGCTGAGTCGTTTTGGCTGAAATTTCCAAAAACAGTAAGCCAGATGGAGAAGTGAGTCACAGAGGGACAAAGTGACCTGTCCAAGATCACACAGAAAGTCTGAGGCACCATAGGGTATTTAAACCTCCATCTCCCACGTTCCAGGCTCATGTCCTAATTGGAGGGACATCCTTCCTCCCACACTGAAGTGAGTCAATCCTCTTGGTCTTGTCAACACATAACCAACCTGTTTATATAGCTGCCTCAAGGAGGCTGACGTACTTGTTGCTGTTTTTTGTTTTTTTTACTCCACTGAAACAAATTTCATCACTCATAACTGGAAGAAAAACAGCCTGTTGTTCCAGACCACACACACACACACACACAAACCGTAGGCAAAACATCCTGCTCCAACAAAATCAAGACATTTGCCAGCCCTGTGCTGTACTGGATTCGTGCAGAAAGTCATTCCCTTGCTATACAGCCAGCTCCCAACCACACGCTAGCCACAGAATAGCCTCTAAAACACTGTGCTGTACCAAATGGCATTTTGTTTTAAAGTCACAGGATTTTACTTTAGAGCACAACCTGAGACAGTGAAATTGCTGAATCCAACAGCTGCAAAACATATGGAGCAATACGGACTGTGACCTCTTTCATTAGCTGGTTGAACAGTGAGGTCTTTCAAACAGGTTAATCAGAGACGTGACGACAACGCCTAAGCAATCCCATTTTCTATTCCTCTCCTCCCATTGTGGTGCTCCTCTGCAGTTCACAGAGCTGAAATATGAGGTGGCCGGATGAGTGGCATTGCTTTTTGTTTCATAGCTTTCCACTATCTCACTTAGGCAGTAATGAATCTGAAGTGAAATCTCCTTCAGCTGACAAACGAAAAGGTGGTCCGTAGAATTGCAGGATCTATTATAGGACATGGGAGAGACCATGGGGAAGGTTGCTTTTAAGTTGACCCTACACATCAGTAGCTCCTGCCCTTTTTTGGTGGTTGCCCCCTGTCCCCCCATCCCAGCATGGGTTGGAAAGGTCGATGCCTCCTCTCACCAAGCCCTGGCAGAGTTGACATTATTTTGCGCTCCCCCTCTGTCTATTTTTAAGTCTCTCTTCTTTCCCACCATTGTATTTTAATTCTCTGATTTTCTCCCTCTTTTTAAAATTCATTTTAAATAGTATTATTTTCTTCTTGCCCTTAAGCATTTGCTTCCCTCTCCTGGTGGCTTCCTCTCCCCTTCCTTCTACTCACCATGGTCTCAGATCTGCCTCTTCCTTTCTTAGGATATGGATGACTTCTGTTGACAGCAATGCGAGTTACTAGTATCCTGAGAGTGGAGAATTGACCCCAGATAGACCTGGGTGGGAATTTTTTGACAAAATGTTTTTTGCTGGAAAAGACAGATTTTTCAAACCAGCTTTGACAAAATTTTTGTCAGAAAGGTTTGTCAGGTCCAAGACAGTGCTGTCTGATTCAATGCAAGAACTTGAACCTGTGCCTCCAACAGCCTAGGTGAGTGCCCAAACCACCAGGCTACTGGCTATTCTGGGGGTCTCTTTCTCTCTCTCTCTCTGAATTTATTGTGAAAATTTCCGAAATGTATCTTTTGTACCAATGCAGAACAAAACTAAATTCTGAGACTGCGAAATTTTTCACAGACTAGCATTCTTGTTTTCCAGCCCGAGCCCCAGGCTTATGTGCTTTCATGTCTGGGCAGAAGTTAGAGGAAAGGACCAACAGGTTGCTGTCTAAAACTGTGCCCATTTACACATCAGCGGCTCCTCTATATTGGGGGCCACTACCAGAGCAGGAAGTTGAGCAGCAACTACTTTGCCTGCAGCCACCAAAGCCTTGAGAGCAAAAAGCCTTTCCTAAATTGTTCTTAGAGTTTCCACACACTGTGTCGAGTCAACAACTCACCTCCTTTTTAGGGATTGATTAATTAATTAATTAATTAATTTTGATTAATAAAGAAATGAATAAGATGACAACGTTCAGCTTAATTCCCTTCCGCAGGCATGGCTTCTCCTATAGCTCCATCAGCACTACTCAGCCCTCCCCCTATATCATCTCTCCCTGAATAGCCAGCCTGTCTTCTCCTATATGTGTGTTCAGTAGCAAATCGTCTGCCTCACTGAGTCAGCAGAATCAGCTTATTCCTTTCCCAGTGGGCTGTTCGCTGCTGACAGGATGGAGTGTTCCAGGTAAACACTGCCAGCTTTTTCCAGGCACATTTGCAATGGGGATATAAGACGATCCTATGCCGTTTTTTCCCATACCCACGGCTCTGTCTCTTCTGCCTCAGGCTCTACCTGACCTAGTCTGCTCCCCCCTCAGTTTCTGAACTTCCTCACAGTAGTAGCTGTCAGCTGTGCTTTGTTTCCTCTCTGACTGCATGTGCACCAGAACAGGGGCCCACTGCCATCTTCCCTGTGCAAGTCCAGGTGCTCATAGCTGTCTTCAGCATGGGTTGTATTAATCACAGGCAGCACCTATGAGTCATCCTTTCCTAATGCTAGCCCTCCAGGATCACGATTCTGTGTAAGAAAGGGCTGGGGTGAAGGGAGCGGAAGCACAATGCTTCAAATTCATTGTCCTGGAAGATCAGAGAGGAGTAGGGATCTCAGCCTGAAGAGCTGTGCACTAAAAGTCAAACCAGAGCAGTCCAGCTATAAGGCACACGCTGGTTTTTAATAACGATGTGAAACTTTCCTCTTCCAGCAAGAGTGTGACTCAGCTTCGTTCACATGTCCGAACAGTGGAGCCATTCCAGGAACAAGCAGGAACTTGAAAGGGAGACAGGGCTGTTGTCTCCTGGAACCTACTGGATAAGCATCTTTATTGCTTGTTTTCAGTCTCAGAAACAATTGATATGAGGGCTTTACATATTAAGTTACAAAACGTTTTACTACATGTGGGAATTGTACTGCCAGTCAGCCTGTCTAACCCGCAGTATTGCCAACCTGAGCTGTTCAAAATCATGAGTCAACCGCCTCGTCCCCGAAATCATGAGATTTTTAAACACAAATTTGGGGTTCTTTTCATTAGACTTCTTGGTTTCTGAGCCTTCAGAATGCACTCAGGTCACATTTTCAGACTTTTCTCTACAATGATGAGGGCTAGAAAAGATTCTCATCCCAAGTCCTGGAACTTGGAAGAAACACTGCCTAATCATGAGACCTGGCAATACTGAACCTATCTACTTGCTTAGGACTTAGCCTCTGGTTCAGCAAAGCCCTTAAGCACATGATTAAGTCCATCCCTGTTCACCAAAACAGATAAGCGCATGCTTAAGTGCTGCTGAAGTCGAAGCTTATTGCACAGATATGTCACAAATTCACGAACATCTACCTCTCAGGAAGGTAGCCTGCTTGGCTGCAGTATAAAGCAGGATATACTGTGCTTGGTCTAGGAAAAAGAGGCAAGGGTAGAAAGTTGGATACAACTTCGCTGTTTCTTTGATTGGTAAGACACTATTTGCTAGCCATGCCAACCACCTGTCACTGAGATTTTGGAAGAGGCCATTTACATCCTGTAACTTATTATCGAGGTGTTTCCTGCAGAAATCAATATACTTTAGTCAAAGTCTGAACAAAACATTTCCTTAACATCTGAAGTAACAAAGATGTATTCATATCTGAAGTAACAAATATTTATGAGACTGTTCTGCAGTGAAATCCGCCCTCCTCTGCCACTCCCAAATGACCCCTTGGAGCTATTGGCGGGAATCCTGAATTTGAATCAGATATAGGGGCAGATTCTCTGCTGCAGCAGTGGCAAGGCAGTCAGGGAGCTGTAAACTCCCTTATTTCCCTTCCCAATCTGGCTGGGTCACAGGCTAAAGCAGCCTGGGGGCTAGTCTAATTTGCACCAGCTGGCTATGGTCTTTGAGGGACCATACACGGCAGAGAATCACTGGGGCTCAACATGCTTTGTCCAGTCAGTTGACGTGCCCCCTGTATTAGAAGCTGGGGTGGGGAGAAGCAGATGTATGAGCTAATCCGTCTCTATGAGTGCTATGGAATCACCCTCACCAGGGTAATTCCCAACAGGTGGGTTCCCTTTGAACCTCCTGAGGGGCAGAAAGAGAGTGGAAAGAGGCAGAGAATTTGCCTCTGGGAGCCCAAATTCTCTTGGTGGAAAAAAGTTTCACAAATTTCAACTCGAAACCATCCCATATTGTTTCCTTTTCTCTTCTGTCCAGAGTAATGAAATCAAGTGCACAGGGATTATTCCAACTGTGTTAAAAGCAGAGATAAGGTACACAGATGCATCCACTTGAACATCATGGGTTGAAAAGTTTCTTCTGTACACAACCGAATTTAAAAAAGCCAATGTGGATTTTAAAAAGGGGTTGGAGGAATGGAGGCAGACTGAAAGACATAGACAAAGAGATTGTGAAAAGGAAGCAGAGAGCAGGATGAAAAAGCAAAGTATTTAGTGGGAAAAATAGCCAAATCATGCAGAATAATTCCAGGGCCTGATTTTCAGAGATGCTGAGCACCCACAACTCCCATTGGCTGCAGTTGGAGATATGCTTTGCTCAATATTGCTGAAATGAAAGCCCTTGGGGCTAGATTTCTGAAACCTCTCCATACCCTCAACTGAGGTCACATTCTCAGGAGATCACAGCTCCCACTGAGGTACCTAAATAAGGACCCAGAGTTCCAAAAGTGGTCAACATCCAGCAGTTCCTATTGTGATGCTTCTGGTCACATTTTCATAAGAGCTCCCTGTCCAACAGGCAGAGCTCCTGTGAAAATCTGGCCCCAAATGTGGGTGCAGAGGTAATCGGAAATGTCTGGTTTTAGCGCAAAAATGTTTCTGAATAAAGGTTTCTTCCCACTTCAAAAATATTTTCAAGACAAATTGCTGAAGACTGAAGAAAACCCTGGTTTATATTTCAAGCAGCATCTTATGGAGATTGGCAAGAAATAGCAAAAGAGACGTAGTGTAGTTGATGTCTAAGTGTTCATGTATTTGGCATTATTAGTTGGTACCTCTATGGAGATCCAATCCCAACCTCTTCCCAGAACCTCGTTAGAGATCTGCTTGAATCTAAGATCGGATATGCATTTAGAAATCTTTCTTTGAAAATATTTAAGGGTGAAATTTGCCCTAGTATAGAGAGCTGGTGCATGATCTATGCAGCATTTAAGTCTCACTTACATGCACAAAATAGCGCTTAAATGGTGCACAGGCCTATACTAGTCTTTTGCATAGGGATGAATTTCAGCCTACATTAATTTGTACAACATCCTACTTGATGTGTAACCTTTTCCATCTGATTTTGCCACTGTTCAGAGTGGAGGAGTTGTACAGAATGTAACTGGAGTTTCAGCTTGTTAGTCAAACAGACATTCTCTGCATTTTATTTCCTATTTAAGAATGCTGACGTGTCCTCATTATAAACAACTGAAGGCTTCATTTGTTACATTTCTGTTAATCATATACTCCTGAGTGCCTTCGTTAGAAACTTCTGGTTTGGAGGTTGGAGCTCATTAAAGAAACTAAGTTGTCTCATTGCAGTTCATTGTGAAACACATTCTTAGGAAGTGAAACCAACGAGTGCCAGCTAGATATATATATAAGAAAAACAGCACCGGTTGGTCATGTTACAGAACAGGATGCTCAGTTGGTATTGCCACATGTAAGGAACTGACCAGGTAGGTGTATAGTCTGAGTAGGAGGATTCAGTTCAGTAATTTTTTAAGAGAATATTATTTGAGCTCTTGAGATCAGGAGGGAAAGTTCCCCCCTTCCATTATTTTAATAAAATCATATTCCTTAAGATGCCCACTTAGTATTAGTTAGTTATGAAACATAATTCATGTCTGACATTACTAGATTACAGAGAAACAGACAGACAGACAGATATTTGGGGATTATCCAGTACCTCACTACCAATGGCACGTATATACAGTTATAAAATCAGTGATTGCCAGACTGTAAGAAAATCACTATGATCAAATTACAGGATTAGTTATTTAGTTTCTGATCATGCATTCCTAATATATTCAACTCTGTTGAAGTCAATGACATAGTGTGTGGGGCCTTCTGCCCCTGCTGGAGTTATTGCTGCCCTGACATCCCTGCTCCAAGGAAAAGTGTCACCTGGGAAAGAGGGGTGGTGACTTTAGACCTCTAAGCACTGCCTAGAGAAGCCACTCAGGTACTGATTTCAGTGGAACTAACAAGACTTGGTCCTCCAGAGGCTAGAAGAGCTGGGAGGAGGTAGTAGCCGATCAGGACCCATTGGGTAAGATAAGAGGTCTTGACTGCTTCTTCAAAGAGGAAGTTGGGTGAATTGGGGGCAGGAGAGGCACTTCCAAGCCTACCCAAAACACCCAGAACTGGGTCAGGGCCTAACAAACTGACCAAACCTAGAGTTAAAGTGTTTTGTTTGTTTGTTTGTTGTTGGTTTGTTGGTGGAGTATAAAGGCCAGGTGGCCAGTTTTTACTTTAATTTTAATTATCTGTTACTGGTCTAGCAAGTGGCTCATGGGTCACCTTGTTCCTGACGAGTTTTGACAAAGTCAATGAGAGTATTGCCTGCCAGGTTTGCCAAAGAAAGGGAGCACATTAAAACCTGCTCATGTATTGGAATAAATACTATAAACCATATACTGTCCACATCTAATCACTAAATAATCAGCATATCTGAATCATACAAGATCTAACACAATACTATCTGTCATGGATTCATAGCATCTGTGCTATGCCATGGCCTGTAAACAGTCTCCTAGGAGTAACCCCTTTAACATGCTGGACACCAAGGACCCACACTTTTCCACAGGGCAGGATGCCACAACTGTGAGACTGGGCATTTGGGGTCCTGCTACCCCCGTTTCTTTCTGTGACTTTCTGCAGTGAGTCCAACTGAAATCAGACTCCTGAGAGAGACTTCACCTTCTTAGGGCACAATGCATTCAATAAGCATTTGCAACCTTCCCAAAGCAAGGTAACATTTATTTGTCACCTGGGATACAGCATCTGGAAGGCTTTAAATTAGCATGACAGAGGTAAGTTTAGGAAGAGTTCATATCGGTGGAAGCCATGGCTTCTTCATACCCTGATTCTCTGAACTCCTTCTCTGCTGTCTTTTCCCCCGTCCTACTCAGTCCGCAGTACCAGTTTAAGGGCCGTTTGTTCACACCTCCTCCCTTTGTTCTCCATTCTCAGCCATACAGTGTTCACATGTTCAGCTGCCTCAGCTTCCCTTTTCTTACGTGTTAATGTCCAGTCAGTAAAGCCTCATTGTTTTATTGGGTCCTCCAGTCAACCATGTTGATTCTAGCTAAGACCCTTCTCTCTACTTGTCCCTGGGAGTAACTAACGCTTTTGCACCCAATGGGTAGCAATACCTACTGCATATGTATAGGGTCATACAAATTGCTCAGAAACATATTACAAAAATCCCATATTCATCAAAAATCCCATATTCATTTGGGGAACAGTTACCGCTGATTCTGTTTTTTAAACAAAAATTCAGACTTGCTTGTTAATTGTTAACTTAGTGCTTTCTCTGTGCAAACAGGTCATCACCCTGTCTCCTCTCTCATACACTGAGTACAGTCAAACTCCAGGGCACATGCAGAGGTCACAGTTTCTCACTGGAATAGACGAGCAATACTGGACATGGCTGGATCTTGATTTGGATCCAAACTTTCTTTGAGCTTAGAAGAGTTCACTCCTGGAGTTCTAATTCTGGCCCATCTTGATCTGTGATCTTTTAACTATTATTTGCACTGCACTAGTGTCTAAAGGCCCCAAGCAATTTATTGGCATTTACCAGCAGCTGGTTACTGTCCCTCACACTGGGTTAGCTTTGGGGGAGGGAAGTAACACAGGCATTGTTCCTGCCTACCTCATGAGTCTGGACCCACAGCCAGGGAAGGCTACATGAGCTAATGGTGCAGGCATGCCAACGATTTGGCCCATAGTTTACAGTCCAGTCTTCTAGCTCATTTTGAGCACATCAAATATTTTACCTTTTACAATATACACAAAAGCCTCCAACTTCTGTTTTGTTAAGGTCACAGACTGCTCCACATGTCTGTCTGTAAGAACTTTCCACTGTGTCACCCATTTCCAACCCTATTTGTAACCATTTTCCTCTCTCTCTTTCTTCCCCCCTCTCCTCTCTCTATAGCAAAGATGAGGAATTGCAAGAACATCCTACTTATTCTATTGGTGTAATTTAATATTAACAGCAAGATAGATAATGCTCTATTTCGCTCTGTGCAGTATCAAAACCTGACAGTTTATAAAGATTAGATATTTTTATTCCAGAGGTTCTGTAGGTTAAAATAGGTAACTAAAGCATGGTAAAACAGATGGACAATTAATGATTAAGAAGGAAGGAATTAAGAAAGATCAAGAGAGTAACAGTTTTGTTTTGTTTTTGCTACTATGGAACATGGTTAGCTTGTCCAATAATATAAAAGCTATGAGAAGAGCTTGCTGAAAAAAGGATTCCCATCCATTTTGGTTAGTAGAGTATATTCATGTCCATCATATTAATACTGGGGGTATTTTACTCTTTTACAGCACTCTGGCAGAGTTAGAATGTTAAACAATTATTTAAGAGACAAGACAGTGTAATGGTAAATTGTTACAGGCTTACAAAATGTGCCACAATCATAATATAACGCTCCAAATGTGTTAAAACAATGGACTTCAGCAGAGTTAAACCTGGGATGAATTTGGCACCTGCTTTTTTACAGGACTGTAACATAACTCTATAGTATGGTTTTATCAACACAGTTTGGTCCCATCAAGATCTGTTATAACATGTTAGAGGCATAATTTGATAGTAACCTATGGTCCCCTGTAAGTTGCTCTCCAAATAAAAGGTTTGTGGGAATATTTTTAGAGGTGGTTTTTATCAATCTAGGTAGTTTTCACTCATCATCTGGCTTGCTGGGTGTGTGGTCTAGGAGATGGTCCAGTGGTTAGCGTGATAGTCTAGGCTGTAGGAGACCAGCGTTCAGTTCCTGCTCTGCCATAAACATCCTATGTAACCAGGGGTCAGTCACAAAGGCTGTGTCTACATTTGGAGCAGGGGGTGTAATCTGTTTGAGTCATCATACGCACAGTAGCGCTCATCCAGCTAGTGCACCTAAAACAGTAATGTCGAAAGCAGCAGCATGGGAAACCTGCCTGGCCTATGGATGCATATATGAGGTGGCTAGCCCATGTTACGGTAGCTACAACCACTATTTTTACCATGCTAATGCAAGTATGTCTACTTGAGCTGGGACTCCCCCACACAGAGCTCGAAGTGTAAATGTAGCCTTAATCTCTCTGTGACTTAGTTCCCCATCTGTAAAATGGGGATAATAGTATTACCCTACCTCCTGGGGTGTCATGAGGCTCAATATATTAAAGATTGTGCAGTGCTCAGATACTGTGGTGATGGGGGCCATATAAGTACCGAAAATAGACAGACACTCAAGGACATGTTTAAGTGCTGCGCTGAATCGGGGTGGGCTTAAGCATGTTCCAAAGTGCTTTGCTGCCTCAGGCCCTTAGCACGGAGTCGAAATGAGCGAGCTGCTCTAAGCAAAATCGGTTTGTTCATTGATGTGGTGCTGCTCTTACTGGAGCAGGAAATTCAATTAAGGTGAAATTGGAGATCTGATATTTACTCCTCCCTTCATAAAATAAATGTGGGTATCTATCCTTGGAAGCATGAATGAATTTGTACCACTGATTCAGTCATCATTTCCATTTGATGTCTTTCCTAATACTCCTACTGTACTTCCTCTTAGACAGACTATTCCTAGCAATGACCTTTCCAGTGCTGCTTCAGTGGGGAGGGGACATCCACTCCTGTCAGCTAACATGGAGGAATGCCTTTATGGGGTCAGTAGATAAAACGCAGGAACATTTGCATAACTGAGGGTAACGGGTAAATCCCTAAATACAGCAGGTGCATCTGTGTCCAGAGATAGATACACTCACCAATACGATACCATTCAAATTATATAATGAACAAAAGGAGATTGCCAAGAACTGGAAAAAAATCTAGCACAAACACCAATCACAGTTGTGAATGAACAATGCAGTTTAAACTGTGCATTACGTCTGTGTGGGGATGACTGTGGAAGGAACAGCCATGCAGAGATGAAAAGATCTGTGGTCAAGACCAGCACAAGCTGACAAGGAAGGCTGCCATGGGGCTCAGTCTGGGGAGGGACCATGGGACCCTGAAGAACAAGTGCAGAGTGGCTGCATTTGCTACCCCAAACATTAGGCTGGAAAAGCAGCTGAAAAGGTCCAAGAAATTATACAAAGGGACCCAGAGCGGGTAAAACATGGACAGAAAAATAAGATTTAATCTGGATATGGGAAGGAATTCAGAAAAGAACAAGTACCATGATCAGGGGTTGAAAAGATTCATTTAAAAGGATAAGTTAAAGGAAATATGGTATATATGGAACGTCTCCCTTTCTTAATTTCAGTCCCAGCACTCATAATTATATACTTACATCAGTGGGTCTGTTCAGGTGCTTAACCATGTGTATAAGTGGTTATAGGATCAAGCCATAGCAAGGATATGATGCCCTTACAAAGATCTGAAGAGGATTAACACACAGGAGAGAAAGGGATTATTGAGTGGTACACAAGGATATAAGTAGGAATGATGGGGCTGAAACAAAGAAATGGGAAATTTAGGCTGAATATTACGGAAGACTTCCTGATATTCTTTTTCGGTTGAGGTCTAGTCTCCCAAGGAAGTGGTGGAAGCCATGTCACTTGGAACATTTTAAGCAGCCTAGACAAAACACTGGAAAACAGGCCAGAGAACTTCACCAAGTGAAGCTCTGCATTTAGCCAAACAACTTGTGGTTGAACTAGTTTGAAAAGGTACCATAGGAAACAATGCCACATGGCAGAAGAATGGATGCTCCTTTCCCATCTCTCTAACTTCAGTGATTCTAAGAAGAAAGTCAAACATCTCAGTAGAGGGGGTACATCTTCCTGCAGGGAAGGGAAAAAAGTGAAATTTTTAAAGTCTACCATTGCAATGGAGCAGATAATTAGGCAATTAGTACTGTTAAAAGTTGACAGAGCACCAGAGCTCAGATGAATAACACCCCAGAATCCCAAAGGCACTAGAATGAGAAAAATAAGAAAGCCCGTGGCTAAAACTTTTGATAGCGCCCTCAAAAGAGGTGAAGTTTTAGAAAATTAGAAGGTGGGTGTGCATTTCCCACATGTACAAAGGTAAGAAAAAAGGAGCCAGACAACTGCAAACTTGCAAGCACGCTGCCAGGCATGAGAGAGATAAGGGGAGCACAGTAAGGGATGGGATTATAAATATTTAGAACTGTCTGGTTTCATTAACAACAGTTAGCTCTAGAAGTGTGCAAAATATTTGTGACAGAATGTAAAGCTACTGGAAATTTAAGGGTTCTCCCTCTCCCAAATACACACACATTCTGGTTTATATGCTCCCTCCCTATGGAAAAGTGAGGTGGGAGGAACCCATGAATGGAAAGAATGAACAGCTCCATTACAGCTTCAGAGCCTGCATGTTCTCTCTCTCTTTGGGGCCAGCAATGGGGTCGAGTAGACAGGAGGCAGAGCTAGAAAAACAATAGAGAGACAAAGGATCCACAGCGATCCCAGGCTCCAACCCCAATGGCTGTCTGTCCATTAACATTTCCCGCTGTTGTGCTAACATCGCAATGCAGGAGTGGTGGTGTAGACCAGCTGCCAGCCTTTTAACCTCAGTGTCATCTAACTCAGCTCACAGTATGTCTAGATTTCAGGGTAACAGCCGTGTTAGTCTGTATTCGCAAAAAGAAAAGGAGTACTTGTGGCACTTTAGAGACTAACCAATTTATTTGAGCATAAGCTTTCGTGAGCTACAGCTCACTTCATCGGATGCATACTGTGGAAACTGCAGAAGACATTATATACACAGAGGCCATGAAACAATACCTCCTCCCACCCCACTCTCCTGCTGGTAATAGCTTATCTAAAGTGATCACTCTCCTTACAATGTGTATGATAATCAAGTTGGGCCATTTCCAGCACAAATCCAGGTTTTCTCACCCTCCCTCCCTACCCCCCCACAAACTCACTCTCCTGCTGGTAATAGCCCATCCAAACTGACCACTCTCTTTACAATGTGTATGATAATCAAGGTGGGCCATTTCCAGCACAAATCCAGGTTTTCTCACACCCCCCCCTTTTTCAAAAACCACACACACAAACTCACTCTCCTGCTGGTAATAGCTTATCCAAAGTGACCACTCTCCTTACAATGTGTATGAAAATCAAGGTGGGCCATTTCCAGCACAAATCCAGGTTTTCTCACTCCCCACCCCCATACACACACAAATTCACTCTCCTGCTGGTAATAGCTCATCCAAAGTGACCACTCGCTGTAAAGTACCAGCGGCCACCAGACACCACAGCTTGTCTGCACCTGTGCTCTCACCAGTGGCATGGTGACAGTGGGAAATTAAAAAAAATGTTTTAGTGTTGACAGAATGTGTGCAGATGTGCAGTGGGACTTCCCTCCTCATTGTCCGGCAGCCCTTAGCCTCAGACACAGCACCTGGGCATTCTGCCATAAGCTCATTTCCCCAGCCTCACACCGTGACTTCATGGACATGAGTCACAGAGCTCAGGCAGCAGGATGTCAACTCTTGGCATGTACAATCAACAGACCAGTGGTAGTTCTAGAGTGCTCCTTTCCCAACAATGGCACAGTCCAGTTTTACCATTTAACACGGGGGCTCTGCAGATATTTTGCAGAGGAGTGGAAAGTTGGCCTTCCTGGAGTGGAGGGGCAAGCTGCATTCTTGAGGCACTTGTGGACAGGACAGCAGGTCCAGAATTGTTCTTAGGTCTCAACTCAGGATCCACAATAAGTGACAGTGGCTCATTTGTCGAACTTGATGAGTCCATCATCATCATCATCATCAAGTGGGATGTGGGGGAGGGGTTCCAGCTGGTATGGGAAAGGTCCAACTGAGCTAGGAAAAAGGGAGGAGTTATTTCTCAGTGCATTCCTTGCGAAGATAAAGGTATAGAAATCTTTCCCCTTCACAAGGCCCCATCAGGTTTTCCCAACGGCTTTTCCCCCTTCCAATACGCATGTGTGGAGGGGACGGGAGTAGGGTGACGAGATGATAGCAATAGATTGAGATACAAATTCAAGTGGCCTCATATAATAGAAATGTTCTTCAAAATTGTTTAGGAGCAGGCAATATGAGGTGTAAATAATTATGGGACAGCTCAGAATGGCAAGAGACTATTGTTGTTTACCCTGCATCGCACAGAAAAGGGTGGGCAGATCATTTGCATCCAACAGAGCAAGTACAGAATGATCAAAACAATAAAAGCTGATATTCTGCAAAAGTGAAAAAAAGACTGAATGATCATTAAATTAAGATATTAAAAAAAAAGGCGCTTGGCGCTCTTCTGGAAAAGCTTAAGTACCAATAGGAACTGATGGTAATGAAGGAAGTGAGGTTTGAATTTAGCAAATGATGCTTACTTGATTACGCCCATATGCAGCCATTGATGAGCTCTTGATGAAAAATTGGATTGTTTACATCCATTAGGCCAAGCAAATGGGAAGCTGAGCTTAATATGCCCCAAAACCTTGAGAATAAAAATACTAGCAATAATTGTGACATTTTATGTGCTGGCAAGGACTTTGCATCAAATTCTGGTCAGTGGTAAAACGTTGGGTTGTATGAAACCCTGCAATATCGCATATCTATTGAGCAGGCCACCTGATGACTGACAACTTTAATTTTACCGTGAAATTGGCTGACTGCTGTTGAAACGCCCATCCCTTTTGACAGGGATAGGGCAGAGTACTTTCTAGATATTTACCACCAGAAACTTCCAAACTCAACCTTCCACCCTAACAGACTAGACATGTATGGAAGGAATGGGGAGGAGGGTATGGGGGGTGGTAGTTGTGTGTTCATTTCACTCAATTAAAAGATATCATAGTCCCATATTACTTCTCTCCATGAAAGATCAGGTCAGTGATATTCTAATGAAGACTGTCTGTGGCAGGGTGCTCATCACATATGCATTGTCCCTGCCTGCTTTAGAAGAAAGGACTGCATACATGTTAGTCACTGAGATATTGTGGATCTGCCTACTCAATGAACAATGTACAGTCCTTGATTTAAAAAGTGGAGGAAAATCAGCTATATTATTTAAGTTTCTTTAATATTGCTAATGACTGCACATGTGACCTGACTTAAGAGGGCATAACATAGAGCAAAATCCTGACTGCTTAACCCACACACAAGGGTCCTGTTGAAAGAGATGCACTAAGTTTGTTAGCAGGCAAAATGAATGGTTTTGTGTGATCTTGCATGAGATAACTATTGTCTGGTGTTTAGGTTATTCTGTACACCACCTTAAAATGCCATCATACATAGCTGAATCCTGAATCAGCAGAGAAAGTTATATTATAGTCTGTTAAAATAAGAATGAAATAGGACAGGGGTTCTTAGCCTATGGGTCATGACCACCCTGTCTTTTCTGTGTTGTGGACTGGAACACGTTTTAGGGGCAGACCAAGAAAAAGTCACAAAGACAATCTCAAGCCCAGCCTCCAATCCGGCAATGTTGACCTGAACACCTGGGAGCTTTTGCCCATGTCAAGATCCAGTGCTGGCAGCTGTGCCACCTGGGATGAAAAGATTTTGAGAGTTCACAAATTGCTGCGGTCAAGGAGAGATATATGAGTCATAAAGCTAAAAGCGGAACATATTCATCTACAATTGTCTTTACCTGAGGCACTTGTGGACTGGACAGCAGGTCCAGAATTGTTCTTAGGTCTCATCTCAGGACCCACAATAAGTGACTGTAGCTCATTTGTCGAACTCGATGATTCCACCACCACCACCATCATCATCATCAAGTGGGATGTGGGGGAGGGGTTCCAGCCGGTATGGAAAACATCTTTTAAGAGTTTCCTGCTCTTGTTACAATATTTGTCAGACGTATGAGAAATTGAAACTATGCAATGAAAGAGAGAGTGAGCAAGAGAGAGAGAGAGAGAAAAGGAAGCTCATGCATCATAATGCAGCAACAAATTATTCTCTTGGTGAAGATGGTAATTGCAATTTAATTTGGTGGAAAATTAACCCGTTCTTGAGATAGTGACAATGCTTGTTTCATGATCCTATGAAACAATGCTCTGAGTGGTGATGAGAGAATAATATAAGATTCAGAGATGCTGTTTGCCTCAGTAGCCAAAAGTACATGTTTTGAATAAGATTAAGGCTCTCCCAAAGTCACAAATCTGCAAAGGCGAGATCCACTACTGGGAAATACTGAGCACCCTCAATTCCTCAGTTCTTCACAGAGAGCACTTGGTCTCCTCTAGGATGAGACCCTAAGATTGGATATCTCAAGAGAATGGGCTTTCTTAAGGGTCCATTCCTACCGGGTACTTAGCATCCTCTAGGAGGTGCGATGTCAATAATCTCCAGTTATTGATTTTAATGGAAATTGAAGATGCCTAGTTGTCAATTCACCCACTAGGCACTCAGAACATCACAGGATGGGGTTCTAAATGACTTCTGGTACCTCCTGCTTCCCAGCAGGCTAGAATTATTTCAGAACTTTCCCTTCAGGTAACTGACAGGATTGGGCAAGGCAGATTCACATGAAAGTGAAAGCAGTGAACTAAATGAAGTTATCCAAACTTTTGCAAATCTGAAAAAAGTTTCAGTTCACTTATCCATGTGATGGTTTGGTTCAATTTCTTTTAAATGTAAACCAGTGTGATCATTTGTAGCCAGAAATTATTTTCCTCCAAATTGTAATAAACAAACAGTTTGCAAAAACCCAAAAACTGCCAAAAACCCAAGTGACTGCTGTTGCTTTGAGCTTAAGAACAAAGAGAAGCTCTGAAATTGGAATATTGGATCCTCAGATGGTGGCAAATTCTTATAGTTCCTTTGTCTTCAATAGGGCTAGACTGCTTTACACCAGTTGAGGATCTGGCCCCTCCATTGCAGTTCAACTCTCTGGACAATATTGAGGTTTGTGTATTTGCATAACATTTTTAATAAGTCCTCAAGTGTTGTCTTAATGTTGTGCTGTCACCAGAGGCTGATTAATTATCAAGGATTCCTACACAGCTGCTAAAGGAAGAGAAATGTGTTTTGAAGAATGGCATCTTCTGTAGCAGCCATATAGCATGGAGCTAATTATTTCTGTCTGTGTCATTGTGTTGCTGTGGATGGGAGGAGCTGGCATTTCTCCAGTTTCTGGTACTTTAAGGTAATAATGGGACTGTCTCAGCATGTAGCACGTTAGGAGGAGGTTAATTCACTTGCTGAATCTTGTATTAAATCCCAGATTTATGTCAGCAAAGAGCTGTTAAAAGTGAAAAAAATGCTATCCAAATCTATTTTGCATACAGAATCATAGAAAATTAGGGTTGGAAGAGACCTCAGGAGGTCATCTAATCCAACCTTCCACTCAAAGCAGGACAAACCCTAACTAAATCATCCCAGCCAGGGCTTTGTCAAGCCAGGCCTTAAAATCCTTTAAGGGTGGAGATTCCACCACCTCCCTAGGTAACCCATTCCAGTGCTTCACCACCCTCCTAGTGAAATAGCTTTTCCTATTATCCAACTTAGACCTCCCACACTGCAACTTGAGACCATTCCTCCTTGTTCTTTCATCTGCCACCACTGAGAACGGCCTAGCTCCATCCTCTTTGGAACCTCCCTTCTGGTAGTTGAAGGCTGCTATCAAATCCCGCCCTCACTCTTCTCTTCTGCAGACTAAATAAGCCCAGTTCCCTCAGCCTCTCCTCATAAGTCATCTGTCCCAGCCCCCTAATCATTTTCATTGCCCACCGCTGGACTTTCTCCAATTTGTCCACATCTTTTCTGTAGTGAGAGGTCCAAAACTGGATGGAATAATCACTTCCCTCGATCTGCTGGCAATGCTCCTACTAATGCAGCCCAATATGCCATTAGCCTTCTTGGCAACAAGGGCACACTGTTGACTCATATTCAGCTTCTCATCCACTGTAATCCCCAGGTCCTTTTCTGCAGAACTGCTGCTTAGCCAGTCGGTCTCCAGACTGTAGCGGTGCCTGGGATTCTTCCGTCCTAAGTGCAGGACTCCTCACTTGTCCTTGTTGAACCTCACCAGATTTCTTTTGGACCAATCCTCCAATTTGTCTAGGTCACTCTGGACCCTATCCCTACCCTCCAGCATATCTATCTCTCCCCCCATCTTAGTGTCATCCGCAAAATTGCTGAGGGTGCAATCCATCCCGTCATCCAGATCATTAATGAAGATGTTGAACAAAACCGGCCCCAGGACTGACCCCTGGGGCACCTCCGCTTGATACCGACTGCCAATTAGACATCGAGCCATTGATCACTACCCACTGAGCTCGCGATCTAGCCAGCTTTCTATCCACCTTATAGTCCATTCATCCAATCCATACTTCTTTAACTTGCTGGCAAGAATACTGTGGGAGACCATATCAAAAGCTTTGCTAAAATCAAGGTATATCATTCATGTCCACTGCTTTATGTTTAGATGAGGGTAAATTACACTGGGGAAATCCTGACTCTAGCCATTGGAGTTTGCAGGAGATCTCAGGTGATTTGAAAGCTTGCTCAGGGATCTATGGAGACAGGAATATATGTTCTGGGTGCTGTGCATACTGACTTCTCATACACATTGTCTATGACTTGTGCAGATATTTTCAGTGTGAGGCTTACACATTTTCTTCCTCATCATTGTAGAAACTGCCTCCTAGGCTGGCTTTCCAGCTCCAGCTCCTCTCCAACTGCTTCTTCACTTCTGCACAGACTCCTGACCAGCTTCCTTGCTATCTTCCAGCTTCATTGCAAGAGTCTGTTGTGGATCTGCTGGTCCTTCCTTCCTCCTCTGATGCTCCCCCAGAATGAGCTCATATCTCTCACCATTTCCATTGCCTCTTCCATCTTCTACTCCTGGGGGATTTCTGTGCTACTGCACCTGTGCATAATTAATGAGCTGTGCATATTTTTATTTTTTTTTGTGCACAAAAAGGCTTCTGCTGAAATGTTGCGACCACAGCAGCTGCTCCCAGCCAGCTAGGGAATAGCAAGAGCCTACCTTCTTTGCAGTGCCTGTCAGGCCAGCTCAGGAGATGGTGGCTATGGGGAGACAGACAGCATAGGGTGCTGGGGGGGGGTCAGACAGGGGTCATAACGGCTAGTGGGGAGGACAGACTGGGGAAGGGGTTGAGTGGGAGTGGAAGTGCAGGGCCACAGGTGGGAGGGAGGTGCAGCAACACATGGTGATGGGGGAGGAGGGGCAGAGCTACATAGGGGCAGAGGGTGGCTGAGTGGGGACACAGAGCCACATGGGGACAGGGAGAAGGGGTACAGAGACACATAGGGATGCGAAGTGGCTGGGTGGAGGCAAAGAGACACACTGGGATGGGGGAGGGGGTACAGAGCCACTTGGGGATGAGGGAGTGGGTGTCTGAGTGAGGGTGGACTGACTCATGTGGACAGGGGTTACAAGGACACATGGGGGTGCAGGAACACATGGGGACAGGAGTAGATGTGCCTGACTGAATGGGAGAGGTTTGGGTCAGTGAGGGTCTGCATGGGGGAAGCTTCCTAACAATCCCTCCCCACCCCCACCAGCCCCCCAAAAGCCCTGTTCCATACTTTTCCCACCCATACCCAACAACCCTCCAAGTTCACACCCAGGCTCCTTCCCAGCAATTTACTTCCCTCAGCTCCTCCATTACCCCTGACTCCCCCAAGCCTTTCCATTGCTTCTGAAGGGTGCGGGAAATATGGTTCTGTATTGTAGTTTAAATGAGTGATTTAAAAAGTTCTGTATCAATATGCCTAGTAAGGAATCTATTTGTCAAAAAACATTTCCTGAATCTTTTTTGTTCTCTATATTGTTACGGACATACTTGCTGACAGGTATTTTGAAATAAATGACAAAAATAATTGAAACTGGTCTGATTATATTGTGTTATTTTGACAAATAATATATACAGAATTTTCAAATATTGTGTGCAGAATTTTTATTTTTTTGTTGCAGAATTCCCCCAGGAATAATCTTCCCTATGAATGAGACAGACCTTAACTCACCATCCCACATAATCCAAAAAACTCTCAGCTGTTTAGGGGGACTAAGTGTCTTGGCTTATTAGGGGTGCCCTGGTATTCCAGTTTATTATATTCAAATAAAGTCATTGCCCCAGTTACAATAAAAGATGGGACAGAATGGACATTCCAATCACCCTACCCTCCTCACCCTAACCTGGATGTTGTCTCTGGACTCAAAGGTGACATTCTCTGGCCTCATTTTTTATAGGGACCTCTGTGTGGGTGCACAAGAGGAGGCAGGCCTTAATTCCCCCTGCCCAAACAACCACTCCCACCTCCTTTCTAGCTACAACTAATGAGCTGGATCGGCCACAGTGAATCGGCAAGAAGGAGTCCACATCTACCAACAGGATTGCTCAGCACAAAAGCCCTGAGACCCTGTTTCATGAGCCATTGCTGGAGACTAAGAAGATGCAATGGGTATTTTGATACCATGAAATCCCAGAATCTTTCCTAAAATATTAATAGGTTTGTTATGTCACATATTCTAATTTTAAAATTCAGCCTTAAATAATTTAGCAGTCTTAGAAAAAAACAAAAAAGAAAACAAAACAAAAAAACACTTCATCGAGGTTGCTGCATACAGTTACTAAATTGAATTTGCCAGAATATTCTTTGGTTTATTATTCATTTCTAGTTAGATATTTAATAAGCCTGCCTGTTAACCTTCAGCACTTGAGCCTTTTTACCTTTCTACATTCACCTGTTAAAAGGATTAGATCCTGCAACCACCCTATGCGCATGCTCCACTTTATTCACATGGGCATTCAAGCCAGCAGAACAACTCCCATCAGTAATGTTAATTACTGGTATGTGTTTGCAGGCTCAGGGTGTTATTTCTGAAACAACTCGCTAATATGCTTATCTCTCAACCCCAAAGCATCTCTCACCTGCCAGATGCCTAAAACCTCACCTTTAGCTTTGCCCCAACAACTCCTAACATAGTTGCTTACACAAAACCCTCTGGCATATCAAAAACTGAGTTTATGGACAGGATAGATTTGTAGCGTTTAAGGCCAGAAGGTACCATTCAATCATCTAGTCTGACCACCTGTACATTGCAAGCCATTCGATTTCACCCAAGTTACCCTGGTACTGAGCCCAATAGCTTGTGTTTGACTAAAGCAGATCTTCCAGAAAGGCATCCAGTCTTGATCTGAAGACTTAAAGAGATGAAGAATCCACCACTTTCCTTGGTAATTTGTTCCAATGGTTACTCACCCTCACTGTCAAAAAAATGTGCCTAATTTAATTTTTCTGGCTTCAGCTTCCAGCCATTAGCTCTTGTTATGCTTTTGCCCTGCTAGATTAAGGAGCCCGTTAGTACTAGTATTTTCTCCCCATGAAGGTACTTGTACACTGTAATCAAGCCACCACTCAATCTTCTTTCCGATAAATTAGCTCCAAGACTCTCACTGTATGGCCTTTCCTCCAGTGTTTTTGCTCTTTTCAGCACCCTCTTCAATTTTTCAACATCCTTTGAGAAATGTGGACACCAGAACTGTGTGCTGTATTGTTGTTTCAGTCTCACTGATGTGGCATAGAGAGGTAAAATCACCTCCCTGCTCCTACTCGCTATTCTCCTGTTTATACAACCAAAGATCACATTAGCTCTTTTTGCCACAGGATCCCACTGGGAGCTCATGTTCCCTTACTTGTCCATTATGATGGCTAAATCCTTATCAGAGTTACTGTTTTCCAGTCCCCCATTCTTTAGGCACGGTCTGCATTCCTTGTTCCTAGACATATAGCATTGTATTAGCCTGTATCAAAACACATTGTGTTTGAATGGGTCCAGCTTAGCAAGCGAACCAGATGCTCTGTATGACTGTCCTGTCCCCAGCATTATTTACCATTCCACCAGTCTTTTTGTCATTCACAGATTTTTATCAGCTGTGATTTACATTTACTGCCAGATCATTGATGAAAATGTTGAATAGTTCTGGCCTCGTACTGACCCATGAGGAACCCCACTAGAAACACTCTCATTCAATGATGATTCCCCATGACAAACACTTGTTGAGACCTGTTAGTTAGCCAGTTCTTTACCCATTTAATGTGTGCTCTATTGATGCTGCATAGTGCTAATTTTTGAAATCAGAATATCATGCATAACTAAGTCAATAGAAATTGAATTTTATATAAGAATCAATAATGATGGAGGCTACTGTACTGGCTGTATTATTCAATTTCACTTCTGAAAATGTTGGCCTAGCTAAGGGTCAGATTATGTTACCACTAGCCATAGTGAGCTGTCCCTGCAGAATGCCTCATGTGGGTAGGTACTTACCAGAGTGTGTGAGGGATACCCTGTATATTTAGTTTAACATCTAGCCCTATACCACCACGCATTCAGACTGGAGAATAACCCAAATAATTCATCCTGCAGACTTGGCTGGTTTCCAGGGTATACTTAGTATGTTTCATGCTCCTAACTTCAGAATTTATTGAACTCTTAAAAACATATTGTGAACCCTGAAACCATCAATATGCCAGCTAACTTTCTCTATTTAATTTACACTTCTAGATGGCCTTGTTTTAAATAGATTTAGAAGTTCAAAAGATGAAAATGAAAAATTGCATCTTAATGAAGAACTCAGCAATATTGAAAAAAATAGTTTTCATTAAACTGTTGTAAAGCCATGGAAACTCCTGCAAGAAGCAGCTGTTTTGCCTTGTATGGCATCAATAATTTAAAACTTAATCATTGTGCTTTATTTGGTACAGGAAGCTTCTGACTTTAACATTTGCACGTATTTTTTCCCCAAGGTGAAGTAGTTCTTTAGCATAAATATTGTTAGATATCTATTCCCCTTAAAAAAAAATCTTGGAATATTTTCCGTTAATGATACTATTTAACCCTTCAAAGTTAAACACATCCATTCTGATGAATGATCAAAAGTGTCTCTTCTTCATTTAGCAGCCCATGTAGATTATCTTTCTGGAATACACTTACAAACCATGAAGGAAAACATCATTGTGATGGTAATCTTTGAAAATTACAATCTTATTTAACTGTGCTCTGGGTAAATGAAATTCCATGCTTATACCTCCCAAGCTGCTAGGCTCTCTATTTTCCTTGTGTATCAAAAACTCCATTTATCTGAACACATTAAGCAGCTCCGAAAAAGCTTGGATCAGCAGGACTACAATGTGAATTTTCAGGCTAGCATTCTTTTGCATGTCTTTATATATAATAACCCTTCTCTTCTCAAAGCCCTTTGCAGACAAGGAACTTGAGCCAAGCCTCATTGAAATCAAGCAGTGGAAAGATTCCTGTTGACTTCAATGGGAGCAGGATATGGCCTTTTAGGTATACAGCGCCACCGAAATGCAGGTATGTGAGGAATGATAGTCAGTGCATGGCAAATTGCACAACAGTTATGGGAGGGGAGATCCTGCCCGATGATACTGAGGCAAACCTCCACTTTTATTAAAAGTGCTACAGAATATTTCATGTCCATGTACAGCAAGCAAGACTTTGGGTTCAAGTTTTCTGTTGCATCTTCAGGTGGCTCAGAACAGAAAGGCAGTGCCTGAAAGAGGGGCACACAGCTGTTCGTTCTTCTGGCATGCCCCAGGGGCCAAAACAACCCTCCCTCTATCCCCCGCCAGCAAGCACCTTAGGATGTGCTCTAGTTTACCACTGGCTCTTAGTTATTCTGCATATGGGCTGCTCCAAAACAGACCAGAATCTCCACTGTGGCATGTACTCTGGAGACTCCCCTGAGCCTCCTCTTATACTGCACTGGCTGAGTTCTCGTCTGGCCCTTTTACTACCAGCAGAATGGCATGTAGGAAATGGGATGTCGGACAAAATCCTTGGCTTTTCAGGTTACTTTTGAAAATCCCACCCACATTTAACTGCATGGAATTAAAATGTATTGCCCTTAGATGGAAGAAAGGCTGATCTAACCTTTCTGAGATTCAAACCTATAGTTCTAGTAGTTTCCAACCGGCGGTTTACATCACTATCACTAAGCACTAAAGAAAATGTTCGGCTTTTGGGGTGGAGGTGAGTATGGGGGTGGGACAGACACAAATTTACAGGATTAGAGGCCAGAATGAAAAATCTACTGGGATTAAGTGGCACAGAGAATTAGTTTTCTGTCCTAAATGTAGCAATCTCACAGAACCCAATCAGAGCAAATAATTTTCAGCTGCTGATTGAAAAAGGTCAAGCAACATGGATCATGACCTCTCCATTTGCTTTTCAGCATTTCCAAGAGATGCAAGGAAACTCCGCAGCTACCAGGCATCACACGGAGTGCGTGAAAGGGGTGATTTTCAAAACTGCCAAAGTCATTTTGGTGCACAAGTTCGATTGACTCTCAGTGGACTATGCCCTTTTGAAAATCCCGTTTGAAGTCTCTTCTTTAAAGCTAAAAAAATCAAACAAACACACACAGGGGGGCTGGAACAATTTAGTGGGGCTGCTGAGAGCCATTGAACCAAAGTGTAAACCCTGTATATGAGGGAAACCACTTCAAGCCAGGGGTGCAGCACTTATGAACAACCCCCCAAAATCTGTGCTCATAAAGAGCAGAAAAGAAAATGTCTAGGGCCTTGACCCTGCAAGCTGTTAAACACACACATTCACAGGCCCTGAAAGAACCATCACGAACATCTAGTCTGACTTTTAATAGAGTAGGGTGGTGCCAGAGTAGACAGGATTTTAACCTGTGACTCCTTGCAGAGAAAGCATGACACTTTCCCCTGCAGACAGGCAGACCCTTGCTTGTGTAGAGAACCCCCTTTATGTCAGTGGGTGTCTGTGTGGTCACAATGGGAGCAGCCACACAGAACAGCATGCACGACCGGGGGTTGGGTAAGTCTGGGACTGACTATTCGTACCACCCTGTTGTAAACCAAGTCAGTACTGTGTAAAGCTAAGGGCTAGATTTTTCTAAAGCTTTCAGTTCCCATTTCAGTACCTAAAGCAAAGTGGCCAGATTTTCAGACGTGCTCAGCGTTCACTAGCTGCCCTGGAAAACAGAAGGAGTTATTGACACCAAAGGAATGAATCCACCTTGCGTTAAGATGCCTGCTTGAATGAGGCTCTCTCCCCCATGGCTTGGGGTGTTCTTATACATGCTGTCCTACATTTGGGCCTTGGTGAATTGAGAGGGGCATCATCAGCTGCCCACACAAAAGGCACCACCTGAATAGCGACTTGGTGGGGGTGATGTGGCTTATGAAATGAAAGCTGGGTTTGGGGGAGGGGGTCATCAGCTACTCTTGAACAGCTGTGTGGGAAAGAGGACAAGCAGCCACATTCTTACACATCGGGTTGGGGAGACAGTGTAGGCTAATGCCCTTCCACACTTAGAAGACAGCAGGGTAGGGGAGGCTGGACTGTTAGTGGAAGTCAGAATATTAGAGAAGGGTAGGAAGCTATAGCTTTAAAATCATGTGAAATGTGTTGGCTTTGGCCCCAAACCCAAAAGGAAACAGAAAAAGTGATCCTACCTGAAATAAATCCACAAGGATTTGCTGAATGCTTTGTGAAGTGAAGTCAGCTCTAACTAGTTTTTTAGGTGCCTGTTTAATTGCAATATTATGGCCCATGAGCCCTGACATTTGGCAGATCTATAATACGAGCAGCAAAGAAACTCAGTAATTACATTTCAGCACAGACTAATACCAAACATTAAATAAAATCTCTAAAAGTTAATATACCCCTACATATCTGGTGTCTATAGAAGTAGGTGCATGTGTATTAGTTAAGCTTTTAATTAAGCAAATCTATGCGATAATATTTACTCAGCTAATGCCACTTAAGCAGCGAAGGATTTCACTGAGACTTACATAACAATCCTGTCTTGAAATGCCTGTATTTTTGTCACCACATCTTGCACTTAAGAGTCCACACTCATCTGAAAATAACTGGTATTCCAGAACATAAGGAACAATTACATGCTTCCTAGATAATCTCATAAATATTTTATTGGTTGCAAAGAACACAGACTCCCTAAGATTATAGCCAACCTGTAATCAAGTGGGTTTTAGCTCATATTTAACTGCTATTTCTTCATTGGAGTATGTAGATCATCAACCTTCCCTTGTCACTCATAAAGGAACACTTCAACTGTTCATTATCTGCAACACAATTTACTACTGCAAACAGGACATTATGCTATATTATTATGGAGACAGAGCCAACTGAAAGAGCCTTGAAGCCCCAAAACTCCTTTGGAGGTACACTTAAAGGAATGCATTGCTCCAAGACTGTCCATTACATTCATTCCCAGCTGGCCACTGTACATTGGCCTAAGCAAAATAAAATAAAATAAAGTCTCAAACACACATAAAGGCCAGATCCAAACTCACTGAAGTCAATGGAAAGACTCCAGTGAGTTTAGTATTAGGCTCAAAATGTAATGGGTTTCAAGGTTTATTTGCGATTATCATGTTTGTTCTTGATCAGAACATGATCAAAAGTAATTGCGTTTTCATATGAGTTACTTTATATAACTGATAAAAATATATCTCCTTATCTCATCATAATAAAGATGGACCAATATTGTCTGAGAAATGCAGAGAGTGTAATGCTGCTTTCTGCAATAGCATATGTTTGTCACAGTACGTTTTATGGATTGGGGGATTTCTTGATTTTTCATCTGTGTTTAACCTCTTGTCATGCATACTGAAAAACAATTCAGTGTTACTTTATAAACTCTGCACACACCTGGACAATACAGCAGACGACAATCTGAACAAAACCTTTCGTTTCCACTTCAGATTTATTTAGTTTTTGGCTATTGCTCGGCCAGCTAATGCAAAGGACCAGCATCATTCCCTGGGTAGGGATTCATTAGGCAGAAATTTTATTTTCCCTTTGCAGCATTTTGTGTGCAAATGTCATACTCTTGAGAAGGGAAGACACAGACTGCAAAGAGGATTTTATTATGCCCTAGATTTACTAACAAGAGCTTCAAAAATCAACTGAGCCTCATTATGGTGGAATAAATAAAAATGCCATAAAGGAGCTCGCTGTCTCTTGTAGCCTCATGAAACAAGAGTTGGCATGATTTTCCAGCAGATATGAAGTCATTCACTTTGTTTAGAGTCAAAGTTTCTGGCTCCATGAAGATCACAGACAGAGATACTTAGGGCCAGAAAATCAGCCACAATTTTAAAAAATGTCTAATTTTTTGTGTGCCCAAAGGCTTAATTTTCAGAGGGAGAGTGCTGAGCTGTTTCTGAAAATCAGGCCCCTGAGGTTGGACACCCTAACTTTGAGACACCCCAGAATGACTGCGCACTTTTGAAAATCTGTGTCAGAATCAAGATTCTATATATACACATTTTAAAATGAAGCAGTTTCTCCCCCTTCTCCATGGATACTGTAGGGTCACCCAGCTTCCCAAACAGCCTCACAGGGGATTGGGTTTTGCCCTTACTCCGCATTTCCTTCAGATAAAGTTCTTCCATTCCTCACATCCTTCCGCTGGACCTTTTCCTCCATTGTCATCCTGCCCAATATTCCATCCCAGTTTACTCATTTCTACCCTTATTGCCCCCAGCTCCTTCACCTCACTGCTTCCATGTTAAATTGTCCATTTCCCCTTGTTCCTCTTCTTCTGATCTTTGTTTCCTCGCCTCTGTTCTGTTTTTCTGCTCTGCAAAAACTCCCTGATTTAGTTTTTCTCTTTTTTCCTCCTGGCTTTGCCCTTCCCCCTCCTTTATCTATCATGTCCTCCTCTCCTTCCATTTTCCCTATTATTGCTCAGACCCACCAAATCTAACACTGCCCCTAGTCTGACCTAACAATCCATACACCCTCTGACCCTATCCTTTCTCTCTTCACTTGATGATTATCTGTTCTGTTCATTCCCTCTGGGGCACCTGTCGGAAGACAGGATACTGAGCTAGATGGACCTTTGGTCTGATCCAGTAGGGCCATTCTTATGTTCTTATGTTCCCCTGACATTCTAATCAGTTCTCTGCCCCCAGTCTATATTCTTGTCCACAGCCTCCCAAACAAATTCTCTGGTTGATGAATAATCCTCTGTCTCAATCTCTCTTCTACTCCAACAGGACCCCTGAATTCTCTGCTTCCCTAGGCCAATCTAATCCATTCTCCCATTCATCTTCTACCCTCAGTTCATGTTTTGCCTCCTCAGCCCTATCTCCAGACTCCAAAGACCCCTAACTGCCTCCTCTGGCTCCCAATCTACCCTCTGCTACTCTGGTTCCATCCTTCCATTCTTTGTCTTGAATAATTTTCTATTATGTTCCCCAAGGCTCTTTCCCTATACCTGGAATCCTCACCTGCTCAGCATTCCCAATCAGTATTCTGGCTTCCACTCCATCCTTTTGTCACAACACCCACATCAGGTGCAGGAGTCAGCTGGTCCATTAGAAAAACAAAATAGCAATTTTTGGATGGCTTGTGAAATAGGCAGCTTTTAACAATCATCAGCATTTACGTTCTGATGGCCATTCTACTCAACCAACATGAATAAGGCATTTCCCCAAGGGTGATAATTGAGGAACGACAGTTGTCTTGCCAGCCAATTCTTTTTTCTGGTCTCTGCTCATAAGACACAACAAGAATATTATCCTGTCTCAGTGCCTGAGAATCAGGGCATACTGAGTAGTCATATTCCCTCTAGTTCAGGTAGTCATTCAACCTCATTGACCACAGCAGGTGGTAATATTGCAATGCTGAGGAGGTGCGTCTTGCAGATCTCACAGGACTTCGGGTTTCTGATCCAAGAGCATAAGCTGTTCGGAAATATACATATATTCTCTATTCCTTTTTCTTACAGCATAAAATGTGGTAATTTTAGAGCAGCACTTTCATTTCAGCCTATCTTCTGTGTTCCCCCCCCCTCCTTATTTGCTTTGCCCTGCATTGCCAATTTGCTGCTTACACATGCACTACCAAACTCATTTCTCAATTCACACAGGGCTCCAAATACCCACACAGCTCCCATTAATGCTAATGTGAGATACATGTGCATGCACAGGGCTGAACAGCTGAAAGACCAAATCAGGGTTCTGTGGGTCATAACACCAGTTGCTATGCTAACCTATTTATCCCTGTGACCCTTTTAAACAGACACCTGGTGATTGGTAGCAGGCTTGAAAGGCGTACTTTCATTTTCTCTGCTGTGGCTACTTGCAGGGTTGCCAGGTTCATAAGGGTGAAAACAGTGTTAAAGTGAAATAGAAATGGAAATGGGAGTCAAGGACAAAACAGTTTAATGAGGATCACTCTGAAGCAATCTCTACAATCATTTTGCACAGAGGATCATCTTCACAGAGGACACAGACAATAACAGTTAGAGTTTAAGGCCAGAAGGGCCCATCAGATCATCTAGTCTGACCTCCTGTCTGTCACAGGCCACCTACACCACCCAACAATGGAAATTACACCAAAGTATTACAGATAATTACAGACAATTATCTGCCACAAGCAGGGAAGAGGAGGGACTGAGATGCACCAATGCCCAAAGCTCCTGAAGTGACAAGGAGTTCATTAAGTGAAATATACCCAATTGACCCACACTCACATGCTGCAAAGGAAGGTTAAAAAAAAACCCCAAAATACAGGGTCACTGCCAATCTGATCTGGGGAAAAAAATCCTTCTCGACCCCACATATGGCGATCAGTTAGACCCTAAGAATGTGAGCAAGGAACAGTCAGCCAAGCATCTGAGAGAGAAAATGCCCAGTGCCATCTTGTAGCCCTGGATCTCCCCATCCAACACCCCATCTCCAGCTGTGGCCTGATGGTTCAGAGGATGGAGATTTTAAAAAGCAATAGACTACATTGGGGAGGGGGTTTCCTTCTGACCTCTGCAGCTGGCTGGCTGAAACCCGGAGGCATGAGCTTTTAGGAACATAAGACAAACTGGAAGTGAGCCCCAGGGTTGTTGAGCCCTGTCCCTCAGCCATCAAAAGCAACCCTGGCATACAACTGAACTCATAAATTTATAGAGTTAAAACTCTGAACAGACAACACAGAAACTAATTAAACCATCTCTGGAGTATAGTTCTGTCTCCACTTCTGTAAAGAACACAGCACTCTTCTCAGCCCCTGAAGCATTGGCCCTGTAAAACTGGTTCAGAACAGAAGTCATCTGAAGTGCTTGAACTTGAGCAATTGACATAGTGAGAGTGACATAAGGAGCTCGTAGTGAGACAGTAGAAGAACTCATCTGCTATTCTCACAAGTGCTTTACTAGTCCTGTCAATTGAGAGAGAGAAGCAGCCTTGAAAAAAATGTCACCAACCTTATTTTAATGTGTAATTATGATCAAAAAAAGTGTAACAGTGGCCTCTACTTAGTCCACAGACCTGCCCCTCAGGTGTCTTAGGCCATGTCTATGCAAACCTAAGGGAGGTGTTATGATCTTGTTTTCTGGTTTTTGGCATCCTTCAACTTAAGGAGTCTCCTTGATGGGGGTTGCAGTGGGCAGGGAAAAAGCTGAGTTAATCCAAGATAACTGCTGCAGAATGAATAGCTCACTGTGTGTGACTAACATACTCATGCTCTGTGTCATGAAGAATTATATTTTTTCTTTCTTTGTTTATTGTTTTACTTCAGCTAATATGAATGTATAAGAACAGAATTGTGTATACGGATATTACTGAGGAAACAAGGTTTTATGCCTACTAGCATTGCAAAGCCAGTTCAGCTAGGGAAGAGTCGACTGGAGACTATTTTGCCTTTTTCTGTCATCACTAACATTATCAGCTAGATCAGCTTTGTTTTAGGATCCTCAAGTTGAGTTTGCAGTGCCGGCAGTTGGAAAAAATTGTCCTTGGATTAGTACATAGGGCAAATTTGATGAGGGAGCCCCTGGGAAAGAATTAATATAGAACCCCACAAAGTCACACCGAGTCAATTTTTTAAACTATAATGACACTTCCACATCTTGGGCACTTTGTCTTTCTACACCCTTTTGCAGCTCCTGTATTTTATTTTACCTTCTTTCTGCCTTCCTATGGGTTTGATTCAGTGCCCATGGAAGTCAAGAGGAGTTTTTCCATTTACTTCAATTGGCTGGATTGACTTTGTTGTATCAGTCTCTGTGTTAATAATTTGAATATGCTAAAATGCTGGGTTCTTTTTAATGGACTACTAGACATGGATTGTCATGCTTAGGAGTCTGGGTGATGTGCAGCCTGCATAGCTATGAATTTATTTTTTAACACAAAGCTGCAGTGTGCCATATGAACTTTCATATAACCTTGAGAACAGGGTATAAATACGGCATCTCAGCTCACTAACCAGCATGCCAAGACAGTAACATCAGTTGGAGCCCTGAGCATAGTCTGAGGGCAGTGTATAGTCCATAGGATTCCTTCAACCCCCCTACATTGCCCCCCCCCCCACCCAGGCAGTGTGAATTGTTTTGAAACAAAAAACAAAACCCTCCTGCCCTGTCCTCCCAAAAAAATCACATTGAAATACTTCTTTTTTTAAGTTTATAGCTTTGGTTTCATCTGTGCCAACTAAAAACTATGATTGGAGAATACATGAAACCTTATTAAAAATACTAAGCTGCATTATATGCAAATTAGGATTTCCTTGTCTTTCGTCTCATAAAGACTAAGAACATCACAGATGACAACCTTCTTATCAAAAATAGTTTCTAATACAAATTGCCTTTGACTATATTTACAGTGCCACTTTTAATCACCTGAACTGTCAGGCTAATGCACTTTTACAAACTACGTTGCACAAAAAATATATATAATACAGGGGGAAGTGGATGCAAATGCTTTTGGCTTTTACTGACTGCCCATTTCATGCCAATTGTTCCCGATTGAGTAGTTTTACCTTACCTTTGGAAAATGCCAAATATAAACACACTGTACTTCAAAGGAAGTAAAATCTACTCAGGATTTAACATTTGTCTGTGTAATTACCCTTACCCTTATAGTAAATATAAGCTAACAATAACCACCTGAGTACAGATATCCTTCCGAACTGTTGTTCTGTCATTATGTCACAGTTAGGTACAATTAATAAAATGGTCCACTAAGGACTCTGCCAGACATTTTTATCTCTGCAGGTACATTTTCATTCCATGCAATAAATTGGTTAGTCTCTAAGGTGCCACAAGTACTCCTTTTCTTTTTGCGAATACAGACTAACACGGCTGTTACTCTGAAACTTCTCATGCGTGTGTCTCTTCTACAAGGGCAGAGGTGTTACCAGCTGTACCATCCACTAGTCAGTATTCAACTAACATCTGAAAAAGTCGGCCATGTGTTAGCATTTTCTGTGGAGTTTTCTCAGTGCATGGTAGACACTGGATTTCAAATACAGGTACGGACATTTCCTTTATTTTATAAACCCTTATACAGAAGCAGTGAGGATTTAAAAGATGTGGTATTGAGACAGCTTCCACTAGACAAGAACCGATTTGTCACCTGGACCAATGCAGCAGAGCCACCCCATCAGTGTGCTCCTGGATGCCGCTTGCAATGTTTTAAAAGCACATGTGCTCCAAATCCTTTGCCCAGGATGCTGCTGCTGCTGGACATTTGGACAGTGAGTCAAGGACATGTTAGATCTCTGCAAAGCCAAAATGAAAGGAATCTCAGTCCTTGCAAGGGAGGAAGTACTAATGCGAAAGCTCACTCAGCAATGCAAATTGTTCTATAGCTTATGGAGTCTGTAAAGAGGGAGAGGCTCGGGATGCTATTCTGTGGTACATCACTGCTGTGGGACAAAGTGTGTAACAGCAAGGGAAACATGATATTTTTAGGGCCAGTGTGGAGCTAACCTGATTTACACCAGCTGAAGATCTGGTGCTTCAGCCCTGGCTGTGCCCTCTAGATGCTAGCTCAATGCAAGCAAATAACTACTTTTCATGAAATATTTGTTGCCCTCTTCTCAGCCTACACAGCCTACCATTTTGAACCAAATGATTTCAACAGACTACACAGATACTTAAAGTGAAGCTTGTGACTAATTGCTTTGTTGGATTGGGGCCAGAGTGCTCAGCACTTTGTAGACTTGAGAACTGGATTTCACCATTTAGAGACACAATATCACTTGGATCAGGATACTCCTACACTTTTAGAGCGGTGTGGGCTTTTCATAATGGAAGTCATGGGAGCTGTGTGTTTCAAGCCCTTCAGGGCACTTTGCAAGCAGTCCTGGAAATTCAAAAAACAAAGGCAGAAACGACTCAGTGTTAAACATTTACCTATGGCATCTTAATGGCTGTTGAAAGAGCCATGGTTTATGATCATTTAATGTTTGTTTGAAATACTTTGACTTTTATAATTAGGGATCTTTTTGCATGTGGGTGACTGAATGTATTAATAGCTGAACCAGTTTCAATGAGATCCTTGAATGCTGCCAAGTGAAACCAAGGGCTGCGTGGTAGGCTAATAGGAAAGAGGAACTCAGTAACAATCCCACAGCAAAACAAAGGACCAATGAAGTGTCAATGAGATGGCTAATTTCTCTGAGGAGTGAGGTGTAGAAAGCACATTTCTTCCATTCCCTTTTAAAAATAAACTCTTAAAACACGGGTACCTTACCCTGTGTTTGCAAAGGTGATTTCCATCATAGCAACTATTGTGATTACTCTGTTGTCACAAAACCAGGGCTCTAGTTATTGAAATGAGGAAGTAAGGGCTACTTAGGGCACAAAACAATGCCAAGGCACAATTTTATGTACTGCATCGCATTACTTTTGGGCTATTCTCCATCACCACCTTGTAATATTTCCCCAAAATTGCCATGATAAAACAGCAGCCCTGCTTATTATAGGCAGAGCTGCACCCAAGTGAGAATGTTGTTCAGAGTGTACCAGCAGCTACCAGCAGCTCTTTAATACAAGTGTCAAGGTTGTTTCCCCAGTAATATACAGTAGTGCTGGGAACATAAAGGGAGAATCCTTGCTCAAAGAATATTTACCAACCTGACAAAATAATTAAGTCAAGAATCTGAGACGGCTTTTACATATAAATGTAATTCAAACTATAATGGATTCAAATGGTGGCTTTTAAGTGACAGCAGCTGGCTAAGTGCTGGAGAGTCATATGCCCTATAAAAATTTACATATGAATTTACTTTGAGTGAGGTAAACACTTTCTAGAAAGATGTGTGTACCCCCTCCTTACTGCCCAGTCCTCACACCCTTGGGTATGCTCCTGATATAGTTGGTTGTCCTGTCACCCTTAGACTACCAGGCAACTCTGGGCTGGGGGAGGAAGCTGCTACCTGCAAACAGGTAGGTGGTGAGAACTGGGTGAGAGGCCATGAAGCCATTGAGTTCTTCCCTCAGCAGCAACACCCTAGAGGACATCTGTAAACAAAAGCATCCCTGGCCTGAGGAGGGGAGGAAGCTACCATGCCTGAGCCTCAGTATGAGCTGCTGCAATCTGCCTCCAGCCTAAAAAATGTGTCTTGCTGGCTGTGGCCTACTCAGCACTGTGGTGTTGCCTTCTTCCTAATCCTACTCCCAACAAAGGTCTCTGTCCACAAAGGAAGCAGGTGTGAACATTCCCCTTTCATCCCCTACACTCAGCACATAATAGATTGGCCAACCCAAAAGGAGGCCAGTTTCAAACCAGCCAATCCCTGACCAGCTACTCAAAAAAACAAATAAGAGAAGCACTCCCAGACACCAAGTGATCACTGGGTGAGGGGGAGTTTTTCTCCAGCTCTACTCAGATGAGGAGGAAGAGCACAAGCAAGATGAGCCCCCCATACAAATAGGAGACAGCATTAATACTCCCTTGTAGACACTTTTATATTGCATTAAGAGGAAGGAAGGTCTTGTGGTAAGGTTACTGGTTTAAGTCTCACATGATCTGGGTTCTAATCTCTGTTTAACCATAAATTTTCTGTAGGCAAATTACTTATTCCCTGGTGCCTCAGTGAACCCAGCCGTAAAACTGATAATATTTATTTTCTTCCCCCTTTGGTCTGTCTTTTCTATTTAGATTGTAAGCTCTTCTGGGCAGAGGCTGACTTACTCTGCATTTGTATAGTGTCTAGCACAATGGGGCTCCAAACTTGGCAGGAGCCTCTAGGTGTGACACTAATAAATAAATAGAAAATACCTAGCTCTTTTATGGCTTATATAACATATAATAAAAATATCAAAACCCAATACTCCTCCAAATTAAAAAAGATAGACATGTTAGAAAACACATGCACTCTCTCGTATAATAGAGTAACAATAATTTTAAAATTCCAGTCCCATTGTCAACTTAATAACTAAGCCCTTATATTACTGTGTCTCAGTCATTTCCCCCCATGCTTAATTTTCAATCTATATTATCCAACTGTGTTTTGAAAAAATGCATTTACAAATATTAAATACTGGCTTAATTCAGAATACTAAAACATTCCTCATACAATGGGTTTAAACTATATATGTGTGGATATATAAGTTATTCACTTGAGGTAGTTGTGTGTTACACTTCTGTTTCCAGGAACCTATCCTTGCAACAAAGCCCGTTGCCAACTGTGCCCACATATCTATTCAGGGGACACCATCAAAGGGCCTAATAACATCAACCACACTATCAGAGGCTCGTTCACCTGCACATCCACCAATGTGATATATGCCATCATGTGCCAGCAATGCCCCTCTGCCATGTACATTGGTCAAACTGGACAGTCTCTACGTAAAAGAATAAATGGACACAAATCAGATGTCAAGAATTATAACATTCATAAACCAGTCGGAGAACACTTCAATCTCTCTGGTCACGCAATCACAGACATGAAGGTAGCTATCTTACAACAAAAAAACTTCAAATCCAGACTCCAGCGAGAAACTGCTGAATTGGAATTCATTTGCAAATTGGATACTATTAATTTAGGCTTAAATAGAGACTGGGAGTGGCTAGTTCCCCTTGTTTTTTTCTACCCCCCTCCACCGACGTTCTGGCTAAACTTGGATTTATGCTGGAAATGGCCCACCTTGATTATCATGCACACTGTAAGGAGAGTGGTCAGTTTGGATGAGCTATTGCCAGCAGGAGAGTGAGTTTGTGGGGGGGGGGGCAGGAAGGGGGGTGAGAAAACCTGGATTTGTGCTGGAAATGACCCACCTTGATTATCATGCACATTGTAGGGAGAGTGGTCACTTTGGATGAGCTATTACCAGCAGGAGAGTGAGTTTTTGTGTGTGTGTTTTTTTGAAAGAAAAAAAAAGGGGGCGTGGGGGGATGAGAAAACCTGTATTTGTGCTGGAAATGGCCCACCTTGATTTTCATACACATTGTGAGGAGAGTGGTCACTTTGGATAAGCTATTACCAGCAGGAGAGTGAGTTTGTGTGTGTGGTTTTTGGAGGGGGGTGGGGGGGTGAGAAAACCTGGATTTGTGCTGGAAATGGCCCACCTTGATTATCATACACATTGTAAAGAGAGTGGTCACTTTGGATGGGCTATTACCAGCAGGAGAGTGAGTTTGTGGGGGGGGGGGAGCACGGAGGGTGAGAAAACCTGGATTTGTGCTGGAAATGGCCCAACTTGATTATCATACACATTGTAAGGAGAGTGATCACTTTAGATAAGCTATTACCAGCAGGAGAGTGGGGTGGGAGGAGGTATTGTTTCATGGTCTCTGTGTATATAATGTCTTCTGCAGTTTCCACAGTATGCATCCGATGAAGTGAGCTGTAGCTCACGAAAGCTCATGCTCAAATAAATTGGTTAGTCTCTAAGGTGCCACAAGTACTCCTTTTCTTTTTGCGAATACAGACTAACACAGCTGTTACTCTGAAATTTCTGTTTCTTCTAATTTTTAAATTCTTACCTATGAGGTATCTGCTTTTTTTGCTGAAAAAAAAAATATTCAGGAGAACAAAACAATTTAAAAACATTATAAAAAAGATCAACGCTGCATCAGTTTAAGAATTTGGTAGCAAATTATTTTATTTTAAATATGAAGCGTGAAGAACATCAGAGAGGAAAGGACAAAAGAATTAAGTTAATAAATCTAACTAATAGCCCTTTTTTGAGGAAAAAATATATTGTGGGACTAATTTTTTTCAAATCCCAAGAGCGATCTCTTTTTTTTCTTCTTTTCTTTTCAGAATGCAATTTTCATTCTTTTGATAAATTAGAAGGATTTTAATTTCCTTTTTCATTACCACTTGACTTATAAACACAGGCCTAAGCTGGGCTTCAGAGGATTACGTGTTAACAGAAAGGCATACGAATCGTACATGTTAATTCTAAACAGTTTGTTGAAGCCCAGAGTCAGAAGGACAGTTGGCACCATTAATGAAAACAGTCAGCAAGAGCAAAATGTGATGCTGACCATTTCTCCATTCTGCTTGGCTAACTGAAGGCTGTAGATGCATTATTCATATATACTTTTAAATTGGAAAACAACCGGTGATTTGCTTGTCTCCTTCCAACTACTGCTTGTTGTTGTTATGCTTCCCCTGAGCTCTGCATGTATAAGTTATATGACACATATCCAATGTCTGGAATATCAATGTCAGAATATTGCCCATCAAACATGAACGGCTTCTGCTAATTCCACTGTAGTCAGAGTTCTGCTGAAGTTGCTCTTCATGGGGATATCATTCAGCCCAAAACACGTTGCTTTGGGCTTTAAATTTGGCATGAAACCTTCAGACTATAGGCTGCTGGGGTTTTTTGTATTTTGCAGAATTATAGCTACTTTTACATTATGGACCGTATCCTGCGCCCATTGAAATAAATGTCAAAGCTCCAATTGACTTCAGTGTTACACTGCTAGGACTTATACAAGTAACTGTAGGAATGTACAGGTTTCAGACATTACTATGCACTTTTGACGCAAATCCATGCCTCCATATCAATGTAAGGAGCTTGCTTTTGGGGCTGGATGGTTCCATGGGGTGAAGGAAGAAAATAATCCTCTCCCCGAAGTGAGGAGGTTAATGCAGGTTACTCCAGTCTACAATCCACATAAGGAAATGTATCCTCTGTGCAGTCTTCCAAACATTGCCTCCCTCACAGATTCCAGGGCCAAAAAGCCTTCCACATCCAACCTCTAGGGAGCAGGTTTTGCACCTTAATGAGTGCAAGAAAACAGTTATTCATTAGGGCTGTCAAGAGATTAAAAAATTAATCACGATTAGTCGCACTGTTAAACAATAATAGAATACCATTTATTTAAATATTTTGGATGTTTTCTACATTTTCAAATATATTGATTTCAATTACAACACAGAGGACAAATTGTATAGTGCTCACTTTATATTCATTTTTGATTACAAGTACTTGCACTGTAAAAAAAACAAAAGAAATAGCATTTTTCAATTCACCTAATACAAGTACTGTGGTGCAATCTCTTTATCATGAAATTTGAACTTACAAATGTAGAATTATGTACAAAAAATAACTGCATTCAAAAATAAAACAATGTAAAGCTTTAGAGCCTGTAAGTTCACTCAGTCCTACTTCTTGTTCAGCCAGTCACTCAGAGAAACAAGTTTGTTTACATTTGCAGGAGATAATGCTGCCTGCTTCTTGTTTACAATGTCACCTGAAAATGAGAACAAACGTTCGTATGGCACTATTGTAGCCGGCATCACAAGATATTTACATGCCAGATGTGCTAAAAATTCATATGTCTCTTCATGCTTCAACCACCATTACAGGGGACATGCATCCATGCTGATGTTGGGTTCTGCTTGATAACAATCCAAGCAGGATGGACCGACACATGTTCATTTTCATTATGTGAGTCAGATGCCACCAGCAGAAGGTTGATTTTCTTTTTTGGTTGTTCAGGTTCTGTTGTTTCCTCACCAGAGCGTTGCTCTTTTAAGACTTTTGAAAGCATGTTCCGCACCTCATCCCTCTCAGATTTTGGAAGGCACTTCAGATTCTTAAACCTTGGGTCGAGTGCTGTAGCTATCTTTTGAAATCTCACATTGGTACCTTCTTTGCATTTTGTCATATCTGCAGCGAGAGTGTTCTTAAAACAAACAACATGTGCTGGGTCATTATCCAAGACTGCTATAACATGAAATATATGGCAGAATGCAGGTAAAACAGAACAGGAGACATACAATTCTCCCCCAAGGAATTCAGTCACAGATGTAATTAATGCATTATTTTTTTAATGAGCATCATCAGCATGGAAGCATGTCCTCTGAAATGGTGGCCGAAGCAAGAAGGGGCATACGAATGTGTAGCATATCTGTCACGTAAATACCTTGCAATGCTGGCTACAAAAGTGTCATGCAAATGCCTGTTCTCACTTTCAGGTGACATTGTAAATAAGAAGAAGGCAGCATTATCTCCTGTAGATGTAAACAAATGTTTTTGTCTTAGCGATTGGCTGAACAAGAAGTAGGACTGATTGGACTTGTAGGCTCTGAAGTTGTACATGGTTTTGTTATTGAGTGCAGTTATGTAACAAAAAAAAAATCTACATTTCTAAGTTGACTTTTCACCACACAGAGATTGCAGTACAGTACTTGTATGAGGTGAATTGAAAAATACTATTTCTTTTGTTTATCTTTTACAGTGCAAATATTTGTAATCAAGAATAATATACACTTTGATTTCAATTACAGCACAGAATACAATATATATGAAAATGTAGAAAAACATCCAAAATATTCTATTGTTTAACAGAGCTATTAAAACTGTGATTAATCGTACTAAATTTTTTTAATTCCGATTAATTTTTTTGAGTTAATTGCCTGAGTTAACTGCAGTTAATCAACAGCCCTATTATTCATGTTTTCAAATTACTGCTTGGAGGAGGCTTATCCAGAATGTAAAAAAGAAACATTTAAAATGACCAAAATATTTAAGAACATAAGAATGGGCATACTGGGTCAGACCAATCAGAGAGTGGTTGGATCATGGGGTCCCACTCCAAAGAAATGTGGAGGCACAGACTGTCACTGGAAAGGGGGACACTGAGGGGACTGGAAAAGAGTCCCAGAAGGGGCAGCTTAGCCAGGGGCCGTGACAGTCCTATTGAAATCAATGGTACTACTCTCAAAGTAAGGTATTACTCAAGATGAGGAAGGATATCAGACCCTGGGGGCCTTCCTGTGCATTCATAAGAAATGGCATAAGAGGTAGAATGTTGCTGAATACATAGAGGAGCTCCTGGTTCTATTCCTGACCCTGATACTGATTTACTTTAAGTCTCTTACAACCAAATTCTTAGTAGGTGATTTTTGGGTCCAGTCAGGTAGACATAAACATGAACTAAGCTGAGTATGCCACTACAAGGCTCTACCATGCCATTAAGACACATCCCCAGGAAGCTGTACTACCCAAGGGGACCACGTCCACCAGCTACACCTGCTTCAGGGATGCAGTATGCCAGGCAATCTCCATGGGTGGGCAGGGAGACACGTGGTGGCCCTGTCCCTGCCACTTCCCCATCTCCATTCAGGAGCACAGAGGGAACAGTTCCAGCACTCCAAGAAGCACAAAGATTGCCATGGTGCCCAGCTGCTGCTTAGGGTACAAGGCCACCAGTACAGTAGCCAGCACATTCCATCCCACAGTGATTTTCACTAGCAATATGAAGGTGCAAAAACGGGCAGTAGTTTTCATCATCTGGTCCCCCCCGTCCCCTCCCCCCGAATGTGCTTGTATGTCACCCATTTGTAAAATAGCCACAACAATGCTCATCTCTGGATCTTACATCACCTCTCTCAGTAATTCATTGATGTCTGGAAAGCACATTTAGATTCTTGGATGAAAAATCAATTAAAAAAAACCTGTGGACTATTCTGAGAACTAAAATGGATTTTGGCAGTTCTGAGCTTACTTCTTTTAGCAAAAACAAGAAAGAGGAATATCCCAGTACCCATTAATACCCAGGTCCTGCAGTCAAAGAACAGGCATACAGAATATTCTCCGCACATCTTATTGCGCTACCCTTAATATTCACACATCAACATTGAGTGTGTCACAGGAAGCATCTATTTTATTATAGCCATAACTACTATTTGCATTATGGTGATGCTTAGTGACCCAAGGCAAGATTGGGGCCCCATTTGGTGTGATAGGTGCTGTACAAACATAAAGAGAAACCATCCACAAGACCAAAGTCACATAGTAGTTCAGTGGCAGAACTAGGAATAGAGTTCATATCTTTTTTGTCCCAGTCTATTGCCCTATTCACTGGACCACACTACCTCTTGCATTGTAGCTCTGATCTAAACTTATCCTTATAAAGGGCACAATGAAGCCTCTTTGAACACAATGGCAAAACTCATACTGATTCCAGTGGGTGCCCACAGTTTATTCCTTCAAAGTACATTATTTATTGTATATAAGCACACCTGTATAACTTAAATGCCATAGTCCCCGAAGTCCACATCAACCAGCTGGACTTCAGTAGCCATCTTGACATTCCAGACCCACAATGACTGGAGACAGGGAGCCTCTGCCGCATCAGGTTATCGCATGTCACAGAATGTTCCGGACTGTGTTCATAATCTTTGTAGGTAGCCAGACAGCAGGCCCTCTGACAGCCATGTCTAGCATGGTAGATCACCTCTTTCTTGTATGACCTCAAGGATGGTGCTGTATGGGTTCACCATGAGATCAGGTGAGCCCCCACCATCTGCCTTAGTGAAACGCCAATGTCTTTGGCCTTCCGAATAACCAGAGTTGGGGAGAGAAAATGCTGTTTGCTGTGGTTTTTTAACACAATGGATTTTCTAACATTCTCTCTCCAAATTCTGAAAGCAAGCCCATCAAGTTCAGTTTTGCAAGTCTGTTCCCCTTTTCACAAACCTGCCAGAGAAAAGAGAGTGCCAAATACTAGTGCCCACAACTGAAAGAATTACAGTTACACCATTATTAAAATGTCCATCAGCAAATCACATGCGATTGCCCCACTTGGGTGCTTTAATTTATGAAAATCGCATTCGTAATGAGACTCAATGTGTAACGTATATATGAGAAAGTTGAAGTCTTAACATATAACAAAAATATTCTCAGTGCCATTCTTTTCATGCTTCATTAATAAAGAACAGAATGCCTCTAGACTTTCTATAACATATGCACTGAGTGATTTCAAACCAGCCTGAAATTCTTCTCAAATGAGGTTTATAATGTACTTCAGCAATAAAAATGCATTTTTTATTGCTTAGCTTGTAAAGTTCTTCCCATGTTCCACTAGGAGAAAATTATTTGTCATTTTTTGCAAAGCATAGCTTGTTAGTTTGATGGTTTTTAGGAATTTTCTGTTTTAACTTTCTAGTCATGTATGAATGTATTCCGCACTAGGATTATGAGCTTGGAGAACCGGTGCTGGGGAAGAAGAGTCTTACATTTGCTATATGAGAGCAATTTTTTTAACCCAGTTAAAAACAAATTAGAGATGTAGAGGGGGAAAAACATGCACTACTCTTCTGAGGCACATTAAATCTGGATGCATCTTCCAGTTCATCATATACAGTACATACACCTACATCATAAGAAATTCAGAATGAATTGCAAAATGCATTACTTGTGCATAACTTGGTCAGATCACAAATAATTGTCTAAAGAGCATTGTTGGATGGACCTGCAAGAAAGGATCTTCTGCTGAAAAAATGTTTCTCAACAATTCTTTACCACCATGATAAATCTCCTCACATCTCCTCCACACATAAAGATGGGTTTATTTCAACAAAATCAATGGTACTTCCAGTTCTTTCCTGGGATGAATATACACGACTCCCTTGCTTGCTTTCTTCATGACCCCTACTTCTGTAACTGGAAGCCTTTAAATCATTTGAAGACTTCAGTAACTCAACCAGAGGTTATGGGTCTATTACAGGAGTGGGTGGGTGAGATTCTGTGGCCTGTGATGTGCAGGAGGTCAGACTAGATTATCACAATGGTTTCCCTTCTGGCCTTAAAGTCTACAAGTCTGCAGGGTATCCTCATCACCTCCCATGAGGGGATAAGCATTCTCCACTTCTGTAGAGTTCAGTGAGAACTGAAGAGGTGCAGGTGCTCCATAGCTGTTTATGCTGGTGTCATGGTGGGATTTTTCAGTGAAACTGAAATAAAGAATGTTCCCAAGTCCTCACTATTTGTCCCACTTCCAAAGAGTTCCTAATGCTTTTTAAGCACTTCTGTAACAGGGCCAAAAACAGAGTACCCGACAATTAACCGTGTCTCCATTCTTCAATACTTTTCACCATGTTCAGGACACAGACTTGGGGCTTTTGCCTACAAGGCATGGAAATTAATAGGGGTTGATGCCACGCTGCTGCTGAAATCAACAGGGATCACATGAGAAGTACTTTGCACTTTGCAGGATTAGGTCTTTTGTTCGTAATGGACTGTCTAGTCCAGACTTCATGAACCATTCCTAATAAATGTTGTTCTAAGATCATTTGATGCCATGCCCACTCAGTGCTCACACATACGCTGGAGCTTGAAGCTGTATGCGATTGCCAAGGCAACACGAAAGTGATGCACTCTCCTAAGCTTGTCTTCGAATGAGACAAGAGCATCGCATCATGTTCTGGGTGTGGAAGAGCAGGAAATGGAAAGCGTCTGTGTTGGAAATGGGGATTTGTCCGTACACTTAATGGGGCCAGACAGTTTAATCTGTAATGCACGGGCTCAGTTTAGGGTACCAGTGTCTCAGAAAGAAGCTCTGAGAGGATTCTCCCCACAAAACAGTGTTAGGGGTAGTATGGGTGTTGCTTTTTGTATTCCAGCAGATGCCCTACGCAAAACTAGAGACCCATTTTGCGAGGTACTATCCATACACATAGGATGGGAGGCTCTCCCCCAAAGAGCTTCCGATCTAAACAGGTAAGATAGAACAAGTATGGGAGGAAGGAAGGATTATGATGATGCCCTCAGTGAAGAGCATTTTCAAAAATACTGCGATGACAGCAATTTTTAACACTACGTGCATGGCAAAGTCACACAAAAGCGATGGAAGCAGGGAGTGGCAAAGAGCAGCATTCTTTATGGACAATTTCACAGGATTCTTCATTTTGTATATGGCCTCAAGATACCATGGTGATGAGTGAATAAGGAATAGATCACTGGACAGGCAGACTTACACAAATTAGGTAGAGTCTATGTTTTGAGAGAGCAATATTGCAAAGAGATTTAATGTAACTGGCAGACGGCCATGACTACAGATCCTAGCCTGATCTCTGTTTCTCAGGAGCTGATAGGAATTCTGGAGTCTGAGTCAAAGTGACCGAGGATGTGTACCTATTTGGTTCTCTCTCATCTCCTCATGGAGAAATGAGAATAAGGGGTAGTGTGAGTCCCAGAGCAATTATACTGATAGGAGAATTTTTAAAACAACCTATAATGGAAAATTAGATTTTAAGTAAACAAAAGTTTTTTTGGAAATGTGTCCACTTGCCTTGAAAATTTTTGATTTTTCATCATTTTTTTTTTCGATTTTGGCAGTATTAGGCACAGTTTTTAGGATTTTGGGAGTTTGGGGCTTTCAGAATTCTTGGATTTTTAATTAAAAGTCTAAATTCTGCACAGAACCACCCTCCCCACCCCCTATCCCCCACAAAAAGTAAATTTTCCAACCAAATCTAATGAGAGCATTGAATCATTGAATCAATGTCTGTGAAAATGCACCCAAGAAATCTCAACTATCAACATTTATCAGCACTCATAATTTATATAGAAGCAGAAAGTGGACATTTGTAAACTATGCAGAGATACTGGTCCATTTGTACATGGTTGTTTGCATATGGTTTGATATTTATTTCTGGTTCATGATCAGAACTTGCCATCTGATATGAATTGAATTTGACAGGTAAATGGCAGTTAACTTAAATTTTGTATGGGTAGGATATTTTGCTATATTCAGCCAGTGAAACAAAGAGTTCCTGGAGTGAGAATGTTATTAAAATGCTAATAGAGCTAATTCTAAAAAAGATGTTTGCTCAGACCTCAGCATTTTGCAAAGATCTAACGTGTGTGTTTTTAACTTAAAAGGTTTTCCCCTTACATATGATCTAAAGAATCCTTTGAAATGGGCCAATATCATTTGAGATGCCTCATGCAAATTGAGACAGAGGATTTTTATATAGCTAAAGAGAAACAAAGGATAATTGAACTTAAATATGTTATAATATTGATACAATTGTAAGTATGGGCTATGTATGAGATAAGACATTATATAAACCTCGAGAAAGATGCCAGAAATGATACAGCCGGTGAACTGCTAGTAAGAAAATAGTAGACCTTGTTGCCATGCAAGGTTTTATTTTTCCTTAATAGATTTTAACCTAAAGCTCTTTTCTAAGTAATTAAAGGCTTCTCTACTTGGGGAATTGTTTCTGATTAACTATTCACGATGCACTCTGGAAGGGATTAATCTAAATTGGAATAAAGTACTCTTACTCCAGAATAAGAGCATCCATACAGGCCATTAATCAGGAATAGCTATTCCACTTTAAATTCACACCCTTCCTTTATCCAAATTAACTTCCCAGAATAGATAAGCCATAAACTTATCTCCGAGTTAGACCTTCCTATGAAGTATTTTCTGATCATCTTTTGAAATGATCTCACCATCCCCAAAGATCACCGAGCTGGAGGTTTGGTCTGGAACTATCTCAATCCCCATGTTCTAGCATGAAAGAAAAAGACAATTATGCTTTTGTTTAAAAGTACAAGGTACTTACTATTTGTTCATGATTTCTTAATTAGTGCCATTAAACTCAATTTCTACACTATGGGCTCAAATCTTAGCACCTGCTAAGGTGGTGGAAAGCAGCTGGATATTTCCCTTATGAGGGCATAGGAAAACTGGGGTAAGGGGTTGCTAGGGCAAGGCAGGTGGAATACACATGTTGGGTTGCACTGCTGGCTGCAGCCAGCATTCTGTAGTGGAATGCTGATGCTGCTCATGATCAGGGGAGGAGAAAGGTAGTTTAGGCTCCCACTCCCACCATCAACTGCATGGAGTGTAAATAAGGAAATGCAGGTCATCAACTCAGCGTGGCTGAGAAATGAGGTCATTGGTTTATACATCAATAGATTATTATACTGGATTCAAAGATTAGCATCACTTTCAAGAAACCAACTCAACCTTTTAAAAAGAGTCACTTCAAGCTGCTTTTAATATAACAGGAAGAAATGTCAAAATGAAGAAATCCCAAGTATATGCTGTAAGGACCCAATCCTACACCTGGCAAAATCAAGACCAAAACTCCCACTAACTTCTGTGGTGCAGGATGGGAGCCTACATGCATCACTCTTCCTGTGATGCAGAACCGAAGATTTGTGTGTCAAAGGAAGAGGAGAATTCAAGAGAACTGTATAAACAGAGGCCAACTTTCTTGGACAATGGTAACCTCATAGAAACCTAATTAAGCAAACAGGCATCATTGTTTGGAGTTGGAATCTCTGTTTAAACACCCTTCGGTTATTGTATTTGTATACCACAGAGTAGAAAAAAGTTCACATGTTGAAAGAAACTAAAATATCCCTGTGGTTTTTCTTTTTCCTCTTTCTGTATGCTGAGTGAACACAGTGACAGGTTAACTGGGCGAAGTCGGAGAGGCATTAGCAGAACATGATCTGAACCCTTGTATTCAGAACCACATTCTTCACTCATGGTCAGATTCCCATTCAACCTGAGTAAGGGGATCAGAATTTAGCCATAAGAAAATGCATGCACCATGGTGAAGATTTTCAAAGAAGTGTTAGAAGACTTAAGTGCCCAAATCCGATTGAAATCCAGTGGATATTTTGCACCTAATTCCCTTAGGTTCAGTTGAAAATCCCAGCATGCATCCTGGAACACATATCACAATAATTTTACATGTATGCAGTTATTTTCTTTTTTTTTTTTCACATAGAATTCAATCTTACAAATCCTTGAGTGAGTCTCAGAAGTCTCTTGCATTCCAACAAAACTGTGTGAAATTAATCTTTGCCCAACAGACCAACAAAGATTCAGTGCAGGAGTGAAGTAGTGAAATTATCTAGTGCCTGGTTGTTGTGCTCTCCTGAAATATAATCCATCTGGGTTCTGCTCACTAATGAGTAATGGAATTACTTATAGAAAAGCCTTCTGCATCAAGTATGTTTAAATCAAAATGTTGTTAGTTGTTGGGTTTTTTTTTTTTTTTTTTTAGCAGCACAAATACAAAAGCAAAACAACTTAGTTGCTTTGCAGTTCCCACAGTCAAACTGAAAAAACAGTAAAAACAACAAGGAGTCCTTGTGGCACCTTAGAGACTAACACATTTATATGGGCATAAGCTTTTGTGGGCTAAAACCCACTTCATTAGATGCATGGAGCGAAAAATAAAGTAAGCAGGTATAAATATACAGCACATGAAAAGATGGGAGTTGCCTTACCAAGTGGGGGGTCAGTGCTAACGAGGCCAATTCAGTTAGGGTGGATGTGGCCCATTCCCAACAGTTGATAAGAAGATGTGAGTATCAACAGAGGGAAAATTACTTTTTGTAGTGACCCTGGGAGTGGCCAGGTCACTACAAAAAATAATTTTCCCTCTGTTGAAAGGGAGCCCAGGCTGGTGGGTAAGGGGACTCAGTGGTACCACAGCTCCAGGTGGCACCCCGGGGGAACCCGTCATACACACCCCCCCGCCCATCTGCGTTTAAGTGATTTAAATAAATATGGTCAGACCACTCAATGTTTGCTTTGGTGGGTGTCTCTGAGACTAAAAAAAATCATTCAGGACATGACAAGACAGATTAAAAACCAAATCATCATACAATTCATCTATGTTCATCATGTTGCTGGGTGTTGACGATGAAAACCTCAGAAGAGAAGATTACCTGGCCCTTTGCCCACTGTGGTTTATACAATTTTTTTCCGTAAACACTCTGTATGGGGGGTGTACTAGCAGGTACAGACTATTTACCAGATTATATAAACTACACCTGTCTTTCCCCATAAGGTAATGAAATCCATTTATACTCACCCTGGGATGTTGGAAGATGAGTGCCTTCAATGCAGGGGGCTGGAATAGATGACCTATTGCAGTCCCTTCCAGTCCTACAATTCTATGACTGTATAACAATATAAAGAACATACCTGTTATGGGGAAATTTACAAGCTTGAAGAATAACAGATGTGCAATATGAAATGACCTGGAATGATTTTTAATCTACTAATTCCAGCCAACCTAATGCTCTATAAATCTTGACTGTTAGAATTCCACAGTAATGTGTTGACCTTAATTGTTAATAAATCCATTGTAAGACAAAAATAATAGTTAACGCATGTGTTATTATTGTATTGGGATTCATTATACTAATGTAATCTGATGGCTTTGTGTGCGTGCCCATTTCAGTTACATGATTTTATTTTCTTGCATATTATCTGTTTAATTAATAATAAATAATAATAATAATTATTAACCAATGCACTAAATACCAGTTGCGTTCTCTTCAACAGAAGAGTGGTGACAGAAAACCTAGCATTTCTTTCAGTTTGGTAAAACATTTAAGAAAGGTGTCAATAATGCTGTTCCTAAAATATCAGCACAGTCTGTCATGTACACACAGAAAATGTGAAGATGCCTCTGCTTATCCTTTCTAGGCTTTTTGGAATGTGGAAAATTGTAGTAATTAATCACTGCTGTTTAAAGAAAATGTGAAAAACTATTTTGATAAACATGCTGGTGGTTGTGACTTAAATATGCAGAAGGGAATGAGTAGTCAATGGCAGTTACAGCTGACTGGTAAATAACAAAAGCTTAAAGATTTGCTATCTTTTTAAACACTGGAGGATGGATTATTGAGTCACATAAAAGATGGCATGGAAAAGAGAAAAACTGTACCTGCTACAACAGGACATGATCAATGCAGAGCTGACAACAGTAAAATACCAGTGGGCTTTTCATAGATAATTAATAAATAACAGTGGGCTTTTCATAGATAATTAATTACATAAAAAACTAGAACTAGGTGAAATTTTTCAACCAAAACTTTTTTCAATGAAAAGTGAATATTCGGCAACACTGAAACGTTCCTTGAAATCATGACAATTTTGCTGAATTGTTTCGCTTAAAAAAACCCTCTAAATAAAATTCTGGGGGGGAAAAATGAAATATTTTGTCAACATTTTCAAAATCATGCATTTTGATTTTTCAGTCTGAAATTACTTCATTTTGAAATGTCCTTTCATTTATTTTTTTAAATGCTCATAATCTAAAGGAAACATTTTGTTCCAGGTCACACAAAATGTTCAAGTTCAACTTGAAACATATTTGTTGGTTTGTTTATCACTTTTCAATTTGCCAGCCTTTTTTGAATAGTTTCATTTTTTGTTTGACCTGAAATGATTTTTTTTTCAGACTTGCCAGAGAACCCAAAAATCCATTATTCACTCAGCTGTAATGGAACCCAGTTAATTTAAATATTTTCTGAAGGTAAATAACTTTTTTTCTTAAAAAATAGAGTACAAAAGAGGCTTATCTCCAGAATATATCTTGAAGTCTAGAAGATCTTAGTTGGGCGACAGACCCTTCCAGAGGATGCTAAAGTTACAAGATGTATACATGGGTATTTTTGTAGTGAACCTACTGGCTCATTATTGGATCTGGTGTTAACCCCAAAGTCAACATCCAGGCTGCAGAGGACTCATAACCGCTGGAGAACAGGAATGGGAAGTATAACCTGACCTCCCACAGGACCAGGCTCAGGAAGGAGAAGGAAGCTGTGTGAGTGGTGCAGCAGGATGGAGCCTGCAGCTAAGTAGTTGGCTGTGCAGGTGTGATAAATAAGGTGTGGGGGGAGCTTCCCCTTTATGAACACCCAGCCAGCCAATTAGCTGTAAAATCCCTCTTGGTGTCTGTTCTCTGCTTGCTTTACCTGTAAAGGGTTAACAAGCCCACAGGTAAAAGAAAAGGAGTGGGCACCTGACCAAAAGAGCCAATGGGAAGGCTAGAACTTTTAAAATTGAGAAAGAAACGTTCCCTTTGTCTGTTGTTCTCTGGGCCACAGGGACAGAGCAGCAATGCTGTGTAAGGCTTGAACCAAGTATGAAAATTCATCTTCCATAGCTAGAAGAAATTATTTGGTTAGGGAATCTTTAATTAGACACAGGCATTTTGTATTTATTTTTTTATTTTGGCTTGTGGATCTCCTCTGTGCTAACCCCTGATGCTTTTGTTTGCTTGTAACCTTTAAGCTGAACCCCCAAGAAAGTTTTTGGAATTGCACTTTTAAAATCTAGCAAAAGCCTAAGTTCCAGATGTATCTTCTTTCTTTCTTTAAATAAAATGTGCTTTTAAGAACAGGATTGGATTTTTGGTGTCCGAAGAGGTTTGTGTATATGTTGTTTGATTAGCTGGTAGTCACAGCTAATTTCCTTTGTTTTCTTTCTCAGCTCATCCCTGGAGTCAGGGTGAAAGGGCCTGAGGATACCCCACAGGGAGGAATTCCCAAGTGCTCCTTCCTGGGTTCAAAGGCGGGTTTTGCATTCGGGTGATGGCAGCATTTACCAAGCCAAGGTCAGAGAAAAGCTGTAACCTTGGGAGTTTAGTACCAGCCTGGAGTGGCCAGTATTAATTTTTAGAATCCTTGCAGGCCCCCACTTTCTGCATTCGGAGTGACAGAGTGGGGATTCAGCCTTGACAGGAGGGAAGGCCAGACAGGTGGCGGCTTGGGAGCTGGGATGTTAAGGAGAAGAGCCAGACAGAGTTGCACACTCTTGCTGGCAGTGGGGCCTTGCAGTGGCTGCAGCAGGAAGAGAAAGGACCACAGAAAACAGGCTGGTGAGGAGGGGTCCCAACTAGGCTCTTATTACGCTTGTACAGAACTTCCCTGAGGGACTGGGTTGGGAGTGTTTTGAATGAGACAAGGTGGGTGAGGTAACATCGCTTAGTGGACCAACTTCTGTTGGTGAGAGAGAGAAACTTTCGAGCTTACACAGAGCTGCTCTTTAGATGTTACCAGCCATCAGGAGGGCAAGCGTAGCACAGCGTTCACAGCCTGCAATGGGGCTGATTACATTATATTGGACTACACTCCTACATCCAATACCTGCGTTGTACTTGAAAGGCCACCATTACTGTCCTCTGATTACGTTCTACGGGTGAAATTAATCCTAGAGCAGAGGGATCTTGCAAAGCACTCCCAAGTCTTGCAGTGGTAGGACACAAGGTGTTTGTGTCGGGGTGGGGGAGGGGGCTTTGCAGCTGCGTGCTGCATAACAAGACTCTGTGCTGGCCTCACAGAAGGAGGATGGCACAGAAGCAGGAACCACAGGCTCTGTGGTTATGGAGATCCACTGCCAGGACCAGCCGTAGTGATTTTTGTCAGTTGTGCAGAGGATTTATCCCATATTTTCCTCCCATGCTTCCCTCGCTCGCCCACAACACTGTGGCCTCTTCCTTTCCTGTGCTGGGGGTTGGACTGCTACTCAGAGAAGCCTGCATGCTTTTGGGTCCGAGTTCCATCTCTGGTGACTGTACTGAGGAGACTAAGAAGGAGACTGCATAAATATCAGCAGCCTTCAAGTGCGGGTGCTTTTTTCATTGGCTCCAACACTGTGAGTAGCATGGAATAAATGTACCTCTTATTCCAGCCCATACACTAGCCCTCGTGGATCTAAGGTGACCAGATAGCAACTGTGAAAAATCAGGACAGGGATGGGGGGGGGGGGGCAATAGATACCTATATAAGAAAAAGCCCCAAATATCAGGACTGTCCTGATGGTCGCCCTAATTGGATCTCAACCTTCATCCTGTCCACATCCTGTTTACTTTGGGACAGGTGATTTTTCACCCTAGTGAAAAAGAACGGCAGCTTCAAGATGTATAGCATGGGAAGGATTTCTCCTCCAAACCTTCTTTCATTGCAGGCACTATGTGGTCCACAGTGTCAGCAGATCCAACAACATTGCACTGAGCCCGTCTATTCTATCCCGTACAGGTTCTTATACTGCCTCATCATAGCGTATCTGAGCGCCTACAGATAGTCATATTACTTGGTGTTACTAACGTCTGTCACATGTGGTTCATTCTCGCTCATGCTCTACCTAGGGGGAGAACTGTGTATGCATTTATGCAGGGTTTCTACAGACTGATTAATGCTTATAACCTCTGTGTGTGGCAGGTATTGCAAAGTATTATTATCCTTATTTCATAAAATGAGGCAGAGAGGTTCAGTGAGTTGCTCAGTTTCCCACAACAGATCAATGATGTAGCTGAGACTAGAACTCAGGAGTCTCAAATATCAGAGCGTAGGAATGACCATAGTGGGTCATGCCAATAGTTTATTCAGTCCAGTGTCCTGTCTTTGGACAGTGGCCAATGCCAGGTGCTTCAGGGGAATAAACAGAACAGGCAATCATGGAGTGATCCATCCCATCATCCACTCCCAGCTTCTGGCAGTCAGCGGCTCAGTCCAAGCTGCATCATGTAAGCATGGGCTAGCCTCTAGCATAAGTGTGCTCAGTATTTTGACTAGTGGAACTAAAATAAAACCAAGTGGTTTCAGCAAAGTGAATCTTTAACATTCCCAGGTGACCCACTACATTGCCACGCATCACGCTGAATGGCTCAACAATGTCACTAGATGGGGCAATGGGTAATTTAACACGATATGACAGGCTCAATCAGGAGTAATGTGTCTCAGCAGACCAAACCAGCTGAGACTTATTGTTAAAAACTGGCTTCTTGCAATGGAAACTACTGCAAAGAAAGAAAATTGCTTAATGTTTTTGTTAACAGGCTCCCCGACATCAGTGGTTGATGTAGGAAATTGCAACACCCACTAGTCACTAGCAACTGGGTTATACTCACAAAGAAGAGTAAAGGCTGTGTAGTAAGTCCCAACTTCTGGACTGCAGTGTTTATAAAGTTTCTAATATTTTGATAAGTTTACGTCCCTAATGTACCAAATGTTGAAAATCCAAGTTAACTGCCAACACTTACATTTGGCCCTGAGCATTTCCTTGTTTATCATGTTTAGAATTCCCCAGAGAAGAGATGATGTGAACACCACAATAAACACAAGAAAATCATGAAGATACAATATGTTATTGCCCTTGCAGGACTCCATCTGGCTGGACATTCCCCATGGTATTGTCTTTGGGGCCCACCTCACTGAGATCCGTGTGCTTTAAGGGCACATCTACTTTTGGGGGCCTGGGTGGGTCTGAGCTCTGAGCCTCAATGTCCACACTGCTAATTTTAGTGCGCTACTTTGAGCCCCGTTGGTGTGTGTCTGTCCACCCCGGCTGCGATGCTTGCTCCCAGCTGCAGTGTAGACATACCCTAAAGCCTCTTAAGTCTGAACAGAGTCCAGGCACTGCCCCAGGCTTGGGATCTCTAGGCACACCCTTATGTGCAGCTCCTCTGTCTAGCACCCCTTATGAGAGTTGGGACCCCACAGTTCCACTGCCCAGCCCCGTGGAAGCAATACTGACTCCTCAGATCCTTCATAGCTTAAGCACAGCCTCTCTTCCAGAACTCCAGCTGTTTGGGCTCTCTAGGTTTATAGGGGAAGTCCCAGTGCAAGCAAACAGACACACAGACTTTGCACAGAATTCTGAACCCGATTTACTCAGCAGCATGAGAAATACACAGATCTAGACACAATAATAAAATACGCTTATACACATGTTCCTGCCTTGGTCTCTTCCCCACCGGGGAGAGTTCTTTGGGCTTGTCAGAGTCCTCTAGAGTAATCAGGATCCTTCTCCCGAAGCTCATTGGCTTCTCTACAGGATCGTGTCACCTCTCGAGCTAGCTTTCTCTGACCTTGGCTGCTCCTGCAGTTAAGCAGAATGCCCCTGTTGCAAAAGCATTCCCTTCTCTTTGGCATAAAACTTCCTGTTTCTGTGGATCCTTGGCCCAGGCTGTGCTGCTTAGTCCCTATCCCATCATGTTCAGCTAGGTGTTTGTAACTCTCTGTTGTTTCAACAAATTTATCTGATGCTGAAATAAGCCATGCAGCCTGTAACTCCCCAGATCACCCCGACTGCCATAAAATCATCCTGCACTTTTAAAAACCATAATTCACTCTGTCGTGTACTTCTCACCCGGTTCCCACTCAGCCAGTGCTCTAGAGTTGGCTTGTTTCTAGTTACACTCAGTAGCAAGGCTGTACAGCTGCCTCCCACTGCTGCCTCCCACGGCCTCCCTTGCACCCCATGTCGGCTTTGGTGCAACTCTTCAGCAGCCTCCCACAGTTGTTTGGAAGCCCCCTGCGTGGTGTGATGGTACATCCACACTGTCATCCATCCGCATTGTACTCAGCTGGTACTTCATTATCACTATTATTTATTTGTGTTGCATTAGCACCTAGACGCTCCAGTCAGGAATCGTGATGTCATTGTGTTAGGCGCTGTACATACTTATAATGAAAAGAAGGTTCCCTAATCCATTTTACTTACATTGGCAGGAACCTCAGAACAGCATTCTAAGCACAGTTTATAAACATGGATGGCATTTTGTCCCCCACATCTGCCACCCCATGTTATAGCCTTAAGCCTTGTATCCTCCTCTCAATTTCTCCCCTCACTTTCTGTCTTGCCTGTGTATTATTTACATGTCTCTCTCCCCGTACGCTACCACCATGGAAAAAAATAAGGGCTGCTGCTGTAGGACTTCCATACAAAATTATAGGCCCACACAACCTTTTGGATTTTCTTTGCCACTTTCACACAGGTCTACATGACTGCAGGCCACAGCTGTGTTACAAACCTTTATTATAAGTCGCCACATGACGAAAATTAGCCTGTGGAACTCATTACCACAAGATAGCACTGAACTGAACATTTTAGCAAAATGATTAGATTAGACCTTTATATGGAAAACAAGAATATGCAGTTATAATGGTAAATATTAAAAGGAGTTTTGGAAGGAGCATTAGCCATCATGGTTCAGGACAGAAACCAACTTCTAATAGTGCACCTTAGGAAGGAACTTCTTTGGGGCAAGTTAGCCCGTAACTGCCTACTGCAAGGTTTAATGTACCTCCCCTGAAGCATTGTGTACAGACTTTTGTTAGTGATAGGATAGACCGTAATAACTGGGTCACCGATCTGTATCATATAGCAATTCCTATATTCTTATGTTGTCTGTCTTGTTCCCCAGCACTGTATACATTTTGTATTTTCTACAAAGTCTGCAGCTGGATAGTAATCTATATATAGGTGAACAAGATGTGTGAAAAAGGTTTATATTCTACTGCTGTAACATTATAATTATCTCTAATATAATAGGGGAACAGCTGCCTCAAATATTCTTTTACCTGGAAAGTGAGTGTTTTGATCAGTGTAGTTATACATTACAGCCTGCTTCTTGGATAAACTCCCAACACAGCTTAGGGTTCTGCAGACAGATAACATCTAATTTTATGAATGATAGACAGGTGGGGTTTGAAACTTGGTTTATTGACAACAAAACTCAAGGTACAAGACCTTAGCAGACCTGTGACCCCAAGTAATACTGAAGATAACAGAACAGTGCCTTCTTTCACTTTAAGGCTCTTATTAACTTTTAATGATTTTAAATTGGCTCTTTAAGAATGTTCCTTATTAGTCCCTGGTAATCCTAAAACTTTGAATTGATGTTATTTCTTTAAATGGAGCTGCGGAAAAGAGCAACTGTTTTACAACTAATTGAAGCCAATGGAGATGTAGTCCAGATTTGGGAGCTGAGTATGTTTGCAGGAGATTTGTATGCCATTGTCAACTTCGGCTCTTTCTCTCCCCCTTCTCCTCTCCAAACAATCATCTAATTGGATTTTCATGTCCAAATCCTGTTCTCTTAATCAAAAGGCAAACAAAATCAATCTTTTGAGTTCCCAGAATCTGAGTGAAGCATTTAGTCCTAAAGCACTGAAAGACTTATTCTGCAAAGCTCGGTCAGACCCAGCTTACTAAATTCATTAACCCTTATCACTGAAAGACATGGTAATCAGCATCTAGATCTGCTACAATAACGTTTCCTTTTGTTACATCCAGAAAGGGTTTATTTTTCCAAGCCTCTGCAAATCAGTACAATTGACGCAAATGGTGACTTTTTTTTTTAAACTGATTGCTATCAACATTGATGCTCCTAGGGTCTGATGCTTTGGTGCTTGAAGACATGATGCAACCTGGAGAAAGAAAGGGATTGAACATGTGTTTATGAGAGCTGCTGGATAGTCTCTCCAGTGACCTACTTCCAAGGAATTTTGAAGCCAGCCGTTGACCTCTATACAGTTTTCCTCCCTACCACTGCAACTCCTCACATCCTATGGCACAAAAGTACAATGTGCAGATTCTTTCCTATGCTGTGGCCTCTTTGCATCAGTCTGGTGGCACAAAAGGGCTATGAAACCAGTTTAAATAGACACCTGGAGATTTTTCCCAAGATCAGGTGGAACATGGCCAACATACTGTATGCAATGACCAGAGCACCACCTCTCTACCTCTGCTATTCCCAGCCACCAGAACAGCTTCTTGGGGTCACAGACAGTTGGGTGTAACTTAGGGCAGCTTCAGGAACTGCCCTAATGTATTTCAGAGGTCAAGATACCCCCAGCAGGCCCCAGGGTCAGGCAGGTACAAAGATTGTGGATAAAACCATATTTGCCTCCCTGCAACTTTGATCCTGACCTAAATGCTCCTAGGATAAATCCGGTCTAATTCTGCATAAACAGAACTTATTAGGATAATGCAATATGGGGAGAACAGAAGGGAAGAATATGACAAAAAAGGTGATTTTAAAGGCTAGGCAAATACCCACGATGCATCAGTAAATATGTAAATTAGTTTAATTTAAACACCTGGTGCACTGACTGCAGTCTAATAACTGAAGGAGCCCTTCCCCCCCATGTGAAATATTTTTTTATTGTTGATTAACAGAATATTGCAAAGCTTCCCAGTCTAACCCAAAGCTATTTGGCACGAGTATTTAATGGTGATTCATGGGAAAAATTCACAGTTTCCAATGACACAGAAATTCACAATTTTCTCTGTGTGTAATGATGGTTTCCTGTAGTGTTGGTACATTGGCTGTAATATTAATCCTGGTTGGCTTGCAAGCTGCTGAATTTTGTGTGTGTTAGTTTGTACTGTGGATGCCTCTCTTTCTTCCTCATTGTGTTTCTTCACTGATTAAAGTAAACCTCTTTTTTTAGACAAATTAATTTTAAAAGGCTGCCTTTGAGTCTCGGGCCTCCTATGTTACAAACAGGTGAAGTGCCAATACATTGCATAAATGGAAACTATTATGAAGGACGGTAATGGTTTTGCATTTATAATGAATTTAACCAAATGGTACAATTGTGCATCTAATTTATATTAAGATGTCTATTATCACATCTGTCTTTGGTCTTACAGTGAAAAAGTTAACCATAGGCCAGTGTAATCATAGAAGTGTATAACTGGAAGTGATCTCAATAGATCTAGTCCAATCCCCTGCTCTGAAGCAGGACTAAGTATTACCTAGACCATCCCTGACAGGTGTTTGTCTAACCTGTTCTTAAAAACCTCCAATGATGGAGATTCCACAAACTCTATAGGTAATTTCTTCCCCTGTTTAAATTACCCTTACAGTTAGGAAGTATTTTTAATGTCTAACCTAAATCTTGCTTGCTGCAATGTAAGCCCCATTACCTCTTGTCCTGTCCTCAGTGGTTAAGAGGAACAATTTATTACCCTCCTCTTTGTAACAACATTTCACATACTTGATGAATGTTATCACGTCACCCCTCAGTCTTCTCCAGTTGAACACACACATTTTTTCCCAATCTTTCCTCATGTTTTCTTGACCTTTAATCATTTTTGTTGCTCTCCTCTGGACTTTTTCCAATTTGCCCACATCTTTTCCAACTTTGGTGCTCAGAATGGACACATACTCTAGTTGAGGCCTTAGCAATGCTGAGTAGAGTGGAAGGATCACCTCTCATGTCTTGCTTACAACACTCCTGCTAATACATACCAGAATTATATTCATTTTTATGCAACAGTGTTACATTGTTGACTCATATTTGATTTGTGATCCACTATACACCTCAGATCCTTTTCTGCAATACTCCTTCTCAGGCAGTCATTTCACATTTTGTATTTGTGAAATTGATTATTCCTTCCTAGGTTTAGTACTTTACATTTATCCTCATTGAATTTCATCATGTTTATTTCAGACTATTTCTCCTGTACTCCAAAGTGCTTGCAACCCGTCCCAGCTTGGTAATATCTGCAAACTTTGTAAGTGTACTCTCTATGCCATTATCCAAATCATTTATGAAGATAGTTAATAGAACTAGACCCAGGACAGATCCCTGAGAGACTCCAATATGCCCTTCCAGGTTGTCTGTGAACACCTGATAACCAGCTGTGTACCCACCTTACAGTAGTTTTGTCTAAGCTATATTTCCCTAGTTTGTTTATGAGAAGTTCATGTACGACAGTATCAAAAGCCTTACTAAAGTAGCCCTGAAATGTCCTGAAACATACAGTGAGGCACTCTCATTGGGATGATCAGGGGAGGGCATTGTAGTAGGTACCATATGTAAATATGGAATCTTCATCACTGGAGATTTTTAAGAGCAGGTTAGACAAACACCTGTCAGGAATGGTCTAGATAATACTTAGTCCTGCCCTGAGGCAGGGGATTGGACTAGATGACCTCTCCAGGTCCCCTCCAGTCCTACACTTCTATGAGTCTATGGTTGATGATGTCAAATGACATAAAGTCTTTCTCTCTCCAGTGTTCTCCCCAACAAGTATTATGGCTATAGGTAAGCAGGTCAGAGCTTTTAATCATTCACAATCTACAGTATTTCCAGGCTTGGATACTTTGGAGCAGATTTGGTCTGTCAGGGAGCCAGTTACAACTCCCTGATTTTGCACCCCAGCCTGATGCAGGTTAGGGCAGCCTAGAGGCTACTCTAAGTTGTGCCAAGTTGGCTCTGGTCCTCCATGGGCTATGCACTCGTTGAAGTGCACCACATTTTGGATACTGACCTACCCTGCTCACTGCACTTGGGTACTTGCTGGTGGTTTTTCATTCGCTTTGTACTGCCCAAGTGGTGTAAATGGAGCAGGACTGTGCAGAATATCTTCCCCTATATATGAAATTGCTTTCTAGATGAGATATTTAAAGCAAAGTTATAAACCATTGAACAGATAGCTTTATTATGAGAATACTTCTCTACAGCTGTACACATGCTTGGTACAAGGTATCATGGGTAACATTGGACAGACCATTCTTTTTAAAGTTTTAAACTACATGAAAATAAAAATATTACAAGATATCAGGCTTACCTTGGACTGTTAGAACCAGTGGACTGGCATCAGAAACAAATGCTTCAATTCTTTATTTACTGTTTTGCACATTAGTGCTATAAGCTGTGTGTACACTGAAAAGGAACTAAGAAGAGATATTGTGCCATCCCCATCACAGAGCGATGCTTAGTCAAAACAGTAGATTGGATTTAAATAGCAAGTATTGTATGGAATTTATTCCACACAAAAGTAATCAGGAGTAGGTGTCAATTATCTCTTCTTGAAATATACACTACAAGCAGAGAACATGTGTTTTAACTTCCCTTTTATTTTAATGGGTAAAGGAAGTGATGGGCACATTCCTTTTTGCTCATCCAAATCTTTGAATATTCAAACTGTGTAGCTGGGGATCATTAGGAAGATCCCACCATGCTGAAATATGTAACGGAAACAGTAGAGTAAACAAACTAAAGCTCATTTCTTCTCAAAAGCACGTGAAGCTGAGTTTTCAATGCACTGGGATACATTGGGAGCATCCCTTCTATCGAAAAGTTTTTAGAAGGGGATTTAGAGCCTCAACATTTGAAAGTTACTGTAAAAGTTTAGATTCTTCGCAAAAACAGAAGGATCTTGGAAATGCTGTAGAGCTCACAAACAATGAAAGCTAGAATTTTATAGAGGTTGGCAGTGGAACACACCTTTTAGGGCAACTTACCCACCTCCATCAGTGCACAGCAGGATTGCTGTCCTACACTCTCTTCCATGATTATGCAGAAAGGTGTTTGAAAATGTTGCCATTCAAAGAATAGAGCCAAAGTGGACACAGAAACAATGAGACCATAACAACACAGGTAAAAGCAAGCCCTGTATATGGCCTCTTGATGCTTAAATAGTGCCACTCTTCTGCCTGGGGTCATCTTGCAAATTAAACTTGCTTAAATTGCATAACTGAAACCCAGTTATCTAGTGTTCTAGGAAGCTCGGTTCTCTTTGGTTCTCTCCAGCTTTCTTGTCTGATTCCCATTTAAGCTCTGCTAGCATTTCCCTATGAAGCAGTGACAAAGGTGCACAAATTCCTCTCTTCCAATCTCTTCTTTGGTTATTATTAATAAATGGCAACCCAAGACTACATGTCCTAGCATACGGCTCTATTATTCAATTTACCCTGAAGGGGAGACTCCATCTGCGACTGGCCCATTGTGTTTGTTGTTATTGGTCCACCCACCTGAGCCCAACCTGTAGCCCAGCGTCTGAGTCCCTTGTAAACTATCTGACCCTGGTCCAGAACTGGTATCAAGCCCAGTTCCTGGAGCTCAAATCTTAGACCAATGTGGGGTGAGGGCCTCAGTAGCACTATGGGGTGTTCAACCTGTCCTCTTCCTAGTGCATCCTTGTCACCCCAGTGTTTGCCCATGTTGGAACCCCGATGGCTCTACTGGGGATGGGGGCATGAAGGGCATGGGCAGCTGAAATGCCACACCTGGGATGTATTCCCCTAGTAGGCCAGAGACTGCTCCCTCCACTCCAGCAATGGGTAAGGGACCATGGAATCCATGAAGACCACTCATCCCACCAATAGCCTTTTATTCTTAACTACGTTCCAGAAATCCCAGAGGTCCTTGCTTGTCCACTCCAGTTGTGCTGGGACTGCCCCCCCACTCCACCCACTTACACAAGGAACCAAAAAGGAGACCCATGGTACCTCAAAGGGAATGCCCACCAATGCTGCACCCCCCAGGAGACCCTCTGGCCAACCTGCAGGTCTCCCTACCCCTGAAACTCCAGGCACTATTACAGTGGGTATGTTCCCATTGAAGAAGGGCCAAGAACTGCCTTGAACTGTCGTCACAGAGGGCAGTGGAATGGGTTCCTCCTCTCAGTGGCTATTGCTGCTCCCCCGTGAGTCCTTTGCAGTTTTCACTCTCTGAATTTCTGGGTGCCTGCCTCTTATTCTAGCTGTAACTGCCTCTCTGCTTTCCTTGCTGCTGTTGACACAGGGAACCCACAAGGAATAACTTGTCTAGGCAGTAAATTGTACCAGGCCCTCCTACTCCACCACAACCAAATGGGAGCCCATCAGATGGTCTCAGCACCACTTCCACTGTCCATCTGCCATATCAGGTGGATGGGATAGACCCTAGAGCCCAGTGCCAGATGCAGCATGTGATCCATCCTTCCCCATTCATCCAAAGGAGAGTAGGAAAGGAGATGGGGCATGTGGAATGCTGTCTCAGCTTCTCCCATCTAAAATCGTCCTCTTCAGCCCCCCAGGTCCAGAAGGTATCTCCTCTGCTCTGAGCCCCACCTAAGCCACGCCCCAGATAGCAGGGTGAGCATTTCAGTGTAGTTGGCTGATGTTATTACTTCCCTAGTCTAAGTGCAGATTCTCCACTTCTTGCCAACACACTGGCATGTGAACTATGCACAAGCTTTGACAGGACTATAGAATCTACCCATCCAATCACCCATCACACAACTGGAAATTAGACCTAAGTTTATCCGCTCCTTTCCTGATTCTGCTAAGATCAAAGAGTACTAAGAACTCTAGCTCTCCAAACAGATCCATCTCAACAACTTGCATTCCTATATATATGTGTATTTACACATGTTAAGCATTTTCCTTCATGTGAAAAGCCAAATGCGTGATACTCTATGGCGTATTCATCTGGGTCCAATAAGCCATAGATTTAGCTTTCCCTGTTAACTTTTGCTTGCCCAACCCCAATGCAAACTTGTTTCCAAACCCGTCTCCTGAAAATTCAGAAATTCACCAGATAACTGTATAAATAAGTCTTTAAATTCCCTTTCCCTCATGCCTTTGATTATATTTTTGCATCGAGTTATAGACAACCGCACAAATTCATATTTGTCTTTTTTGACCTGTGCCATTGGCTTTAAGTGGTGCTGAGTTTCTGCTGTCAGAATTTATGTAGGCATTTCTCTGAAAAAAACATTTTGAAAGCTAAATTTACATAATGGATGTGGTACAAAATGCGTCCTTTATAAATGAAAGATCTGGAGGTTTGTCACAAGCTTCGGCTATTGCACAACTTAAAAGGCTATAAAGCTGCTAAGAATATGATGAATGATGGAAGAAACACTCATTTCTTTACAGTACAAGGGAGACTCCTCCCTTGGGGAGCTTTTATAGACTTCCCGAAGCTATGCAATGGCTTCCCAGCAAAGATTACTGTGAAATGTTTTCACTGGAATCATACTGTGTTACTTCAGCTGGAGATACATCTTGTGACAATGGAACAAAAACAGTAGCTAACACTAACACTAAAAGTAAGTACTGTATGTGGTTGTCATAAGTCATAAGCTGCCCAGATCTTATTTAACTCTCCTTGTTTGCTAAAATGAAAAGTGAAATGCATTTTTTAAATGCATGAAATATTTTATTTTCCCTTATGACTTTATTAACAACCACAGTATGCAAGGGTCAATATAATGTTGCTTAAGAGAAGATATAATTGCCTATAGATGTGAATATGTTGACTTATCCTTAGCATAACTACAGTATTTTAGCATGGACTGGTGAATGTGAGATATGTATCCACTCCCAGGAAAATAAGATTCTGGCTCTCCTTTAAGCTCAGGTCAGACATTACCACTCTCTTACAGAATGCCTTCTGGAGTTCCTGGGGACCCAGTCACTGTACCATAGGAATCTTCATACACGCATTTTTAAGAACTAACATTATACTTGGAAAATAACATAATGTGACCCCTCCCCACCCCGCTCAACCCCTCACCCTAAAGGGCAAATAGAGAAAATTATAGGTATTCATTGGTGTAAATGACAGCAGGACCTTGGATTTTTGAACAGTAATCCAAACTGATGGAATCTCCATCCTTAGAGATATTTAAGGCCTGGCTTGACAAAGCCTTGCTAGGATGATTTAGTTGGTGCTGGTCCTGCTTTGAGCAGGGGACTGGACTAGATGACCTCCTGAGGTCTCTTCCAACCCTGATATTCTATGATTCTATGACTCATCAGTCCTTTATATTCTCATAAACACTCCTTAACTGTCTCTCACACTCTCTTCTTGTTTTCTTCCATGCTGCCCATTATGCTTCAAACTCCTGCCCAACCCCTGTGTACCAAAAACCCTTTCCTGCAAACAAACTTCTTCTATGAAACCCTTCAAAGAGAATCTAAAAAAGGAACAAGAGTGTATTAAATTAAACCTCTCCCACTTTGTGACTGGACTATTGCACTGTTGGTCAAAACTGTACTGTGCAGTTGATACAGACAATGAGCGCCTCAGGGCAGGAGCCATCATTGCCTCTTTTAGTTGTGTGCATTGCCAAACACAATGATGGTGCTCAACAGCAAATAAAGCAGCCATTAGTATTCTTGTCATTGTAGCCCTGCAGCCCAGGAAACGGAGATCTCTAGCATTGTCTCTGCTGTGGGTAACATTGCAAAGCAAATTCTTTTAAGCAGTCTTCTGTAGATCCCCTTTATCCTAATTAGAACTCTGTGATGCTTTGTAATGAAACCTGAAGTCAAGGGAAAGGACTTACTGCTGGCACCTACACCACTCTACTCTCTGGCTGAGATGGGGTGTCTGCATACGGGCAAATCTCCTCTCCATTCCCTGTACCTTCACAGGATGAGTGGCTGGCCCACCAGCGGTGTAGTCCTGAATGGGCTGTACATTACCTGAACTCTCCCAGCAGCATGGCCTCGCACAAATGCTTGAGGTCCCTCTGTGTGGAGGACACCATTAAAAAAAAAAATAGTGTCCTTCATGCAGCATGAGCTCCTGTGTATGGTGAATCAGAGGCCAGGTCTAAGCAAAATGGCATTCTCCAAATGGCAAGAGTGCCAGAATGCAATTCTGGGGCATTCCAGCTCCATTAGATCTGTGTGGCCCACTGCATGCAGCCTGTGGGGACTGACAATATGGACCAGATGGAAGAAAGGAGAGATGCTCTTGAGCTTAACACACTAGATTGACTCTCAGGATACCTGGCTTTAATTCTGGACTTTGCCACAGACTTCCTAGGTTACTCTGGGCAAGTCACTTGAATCACTCTGTATCTCAGTTATTCATCTGTAAAACGGGAATAATGATGTTTCCTTTCTCCCACCATTTGTCTGTCTTGTTTAGTCAAACTGTGACCTCTTCAGGATAGGTGTGATTTCTTTCACTACATGTGTGTACAGTACCTTGCACAATGGGACCTTGATCTTGATTGAGGCCTCTAGTGGTTACTGCAGTACAAATAAATTATAATAATCCTCAGTTTGTGTAACTGAAGTACTTTGTTTAGATTTTTCATTAAAATCTCAATGAAATTAACATTTTGGTTCACTATTTTGACTTCACTAAAATTTTGCAAAGGCTTCATCAAATCCAAAATTGACAAATTTCATCCAAAACCAGTGCTGTTACCAAAAAAAGGGGTCTCTGGTCTAATAATTAGCCAATCCTTTAATCCGCCTAAATGTGAAGCATGATGGAAACAAACTACCTTTATAATTTTCCATTAAAAGTTACAAATAGATTATTTAACTGAGACATCAATTTGCTCCCTGCCTATTTTGTACACAACTATATTTATGCTCTGAAAAAACTGCATGTTTCTAAATGCTCCTCATTGAAATGGAATGTCTATCTATGTTCTTTCATTCATTCCTTGTATGCTTGTGTGGTGGTTTATAGATCACTAAAGTTTCCAAAATATAGTGTCTCTCTAGAGCTTGAGTAGTTTTTGTGCACTTTTATCTATTGTCAGCCACACAAACTTTAAAAGTTAATGTCCACTGAAACTGTTCTATTTTTACCACTACTTAAATCTAAGTTTTTTTCAGTTTTATGCTCCCATAAAATGGGGCAAGCATGATGAGAAACAGAACCAATATTTTCAGTTCCTACAGGGACAAACACTAGGGAATAGTCTTTGCTACACAGCTTACCACCAGAGCTGGGTGAAGTTGTTCATATAAAATAAGAATTAGCACAACTGTTCAAGTTAAACATGAATCAGACTGAATCTAGTATTTCTGAGATCTAGCAATATTTGATCGTTATTTTTAAAATTGGTTCCCTGGTTTGGAAATCTGAGTAGAATAAAAGCCCTTCCCATGAGATTTTCCAGCTGGATTTTCTGACCAAAGACGCTTTAATAAGTTGAAAACTGTTGCATGAGTCTGGTCTTGCTCATGTCTGTGTTATACTGCTGTAATTTCAACTGAGTGATTCCTGGGAGAGCCAAAGGCTGAGGGAGTGGGATAATTGTGCAGGGCCTTGAAGATCAATACAAGCAACACAAACTTGATATGGAAGGTGACCAGAAGGCAGTGGTGGGATTCAAATCTGGGAGTGACACAGTGAAAAATATGGCAATGATTTTAGTAGCAACATAATATACAGACTGGGAATCAGGTGTATGGTAATATAACTGTGGGTGAACTAAGGTAGCACGGCCACAGGGTAGATATCTAGAACAATTCCATTTTGAACCCAAGGTTGGAGTAATAGAGTTTTGTATCTCTATGAGAAGATTTGGAATATAAGAGAGTACAGGAGGAGGCAGGCTGTTCTTGAATGATAAAAATAACATCTTCCATAACTTTCTCCAAACCCCCCAACAGCCTGCAGAGTAGCCGTTCTTCTCAAGAGAATTCATGCAATCTCTATTCGTTTTCTTTTACACATCCTGTTGCAATATCGAGTCATGCTTGAATCTAATAATCCTGCCAGTTTTCCTGGTTATGAGAGATGTAATGTTTGAGTGTAAAATATTTATATACCAAGTCAAAAGTTGCACAGCTACAATCAGATTCAAATTGCCATTCCTATTTTGGATGTAATAACAAATTTTCTAATTGTAATCAGTTAAAATAAAACCATACTGGAGAATCACAAGATAAGAACAAACTCTTTCTCTTGTATCCAACCATTGTTATTTATTTATTCTGTAGTTTATGTGAGCCATTCAAAATATGCCACAGGTGGTACATTTTTATGATATTTTGGAGACCTGATTTATAGGGGTCATTTTGGTTACTGGGGTGCCAGGCTGCCATCTCAGTGAAGAACAGGACTTAGTTAAGTTTCCATCTGTAGTAAACTTCATTACAGCCTTGTTTACTCTAACATGAAATCGCTGAAACAGACATACTGCCCTAACTGACTTAACTGAGGGGCTTCAAATACCACATATTCATTAAGAGGATCATGATAGGTCCATTAACCACAGGTCTGAAAGTCTCAATAGCCCTTACCATTTCAGAAAAGCACTTAAGCATATGCTTAATTTTGGATCCATGCTTAAATCCTGTTTACTTCAGAGGGAATTTAAGGATATGCTTAAATTGTAAATTCTTTGACAAAGGGACCATCTTTTTGTTCTGTTTTTGTAGCACAATTGGGTCCTTGTCCATGTGTGGCAATTCAATACATAAATAAATAATAATGAAAAGGCTTTGCTGAAATGGGGACCCTAGTTTTGCTCACTTCAATTAGTCTTTAATGCATAACTGAACTGTAAAATACAAACAGAAAAACAAACCTGAATCAAATACTTAAAATCTGATCCTGTCTAAGCAATGCCTTTTCATTAGTGGGATAAAAAGATTCTCCTGCTTTCAGCTTTTTCATATGTTTTCCAAGTCTTTTGTTTAACCCTTTTATCTACTAGCTTTTAGCGTGATTAAAATCAACAAAGATCAATGATGGTAACATTCCTCATAGTGATGGAGACAAACCTAATTGCTATTGAAACTTCACAAAGAGAGAGAAAAAGAGAAGAAGAAAGAGCTCGAACTTTTTTTAACTTTTAATCGATTGTGATTAGTAAAGTCAATACTTAGAGCTGTTGTCTAGGTTACAGGATTTATTGTCCCCTTTCAGTACTCTTGCCCCTTACTTAACCATTGGATTGATTGTATGCAGCACAAATCATCTGCCATTTCATTTTAAGGCTCATTAAGCAAGCATAGCAGATAACCATTACTGCTTTTTGCATAGGAAGATTTCAAAACTTATGCACTGCTAATGATACAGGAATTAGCTAAAGCAAATAACTGGCATGTAAAGGTCAGAGTAAGCATTAATGGAGTACTTATCTTCACAAAAATAAATGAACTCAACTTCCTGAGCCTTGGAATAGGTACAGAGCACTATTAAAGCTGACACAGGACCCTACACAATGAAGGAACTGCAGTTCACTGGCAGGTGACATACAAGGCTCCTCTAATGTACAGTGCAACTATCTGTAATTCATGATGCCTGCTAAGGTGACTCATTGTTGAATGGGGAAGAGACTTGCAGTTAAGAGAGGAAGTCAGTGTCAATGCCAGCTAGAAGTGTGCCTACTTTATGGTAAATTAATACCTCAGAAGAGAACGGAGTTCTTGCCAATAAAGACACATACACAGCAGGCATGCTTTCACCGGCGGACTTGTCGGCACTGTAATATTGCACGGAGTTCCCAGAAAAAGGGACTAACAAGATGTGTATGTAACATAGCATACCTGGAGATCTCTCTGCCATGAGCTATGTTCTTTCTTTGACCCCAGTGCCCTGTTTGCATTATCTCAAAGTGTAATATCTAATTTAGATAGTTAGCTCCTTGGTGCAGGGACACGTCTTTTTATTTATCTGCAAAGCAGCATGCACATCGATGATACTGCATGCAATAAATGATTTTTTATTATATAGATATGAAGGGAACGAATGGAGGTGATTACAGGAGATGAAGTGAAAAAATATGACAATTCTTCATTATTGCTTAGTAATAGTAACCCTGTAAGAGCTCTGGGATAGGAGGAGACTGAAGAGAAAGGAATGCATAAGAACACTCCTCTTATCATTTCTGCTTTGATTTCTTATCCTTTTTTCCTGTTCTTTGGATGGGTGCAAAACATTGCTTAAAAATCTGCTGATATTTGCATGTAGTTCTCTTTTAGGGAACCTAGAAAATCAGTGAAAATTTGGCACGTAACTCCCTTGTGCCTTTGGGGAAAAAAATCTCTCCTGCCCTAGAACCTACCCTATATGTTCAGTGGTGATCTACTCCCTTAACGCTAGGAGTAATACCAAAATGACTACATGCAATTTTATTAATTTCATCTCAAAAATGTAGTTACTGCTTATATCTTATACAGCTCACTTTTCAGTGACCCCTCACAAATTAGCAGTGTATTAAAGCTCTGAAGTTTTGTAGCTATTTTGGGTTTTAGCTAGGCTGTTCTGGTGTTATCTGCCCTATAGGAGGTTTCTAGCAGCTGGGGGAAAAGGCAGATCATGAATATTGGCAGAAGTCAATCTTGATCCATGCCAAGCAATCTGTGTGCCCCAGTGAGTTCACCCACAGGCTGGGAACCAAAAAGTGGGAGTGTAAACCTCACTGGGAGATGCGACTAGGAGCAGGGAAAAACTGCCATGAAGCAGCACAGAAGAGGCAACCTACTGCTGTGGGACTTACATTCCAGTGCTTCACAGTGATTTAGGGAGGTTGGAAGGGCCTCATTTGGTTGGGCAGGAGGGAGATGAATGTACTTGCCTTCCATCCCTCAGCTATCCTGAATATGAATATAGTCCATACTTCCCATTTTCCCTCTTCACTCGTGGTTCAGTTGTTGGCCACAACACAGGACACAGCGATGGCCATAAAACTATTAACACACAAAAGTTAAAATGCTGGGGGATTTCTTCCTTTCTATAACCTCCATCTCATGATTCTTTATTTCTGATGTAATTACATTTCAATAATAAAAAGCAAAGGGACATCAAATTTGTGTGGAACATTGGTAACTTTGGGACAAAATGAGTGGAGTCCATTGAAACGAGGTACAGTTGAACAACAAAGCATCCTCTAATTACATTACTGTTCACTAGTTCTTTGGCTTAATCCTATTCTGTATGAGTGAGCTTTCAAATATCCATGCCAAAATCTGTCCTCTATCCTTTTCTCCTTTTCAAAATCTGTTGTGTAACTCATATGGACTCAAATGCTTTGTAAACCCTTTGTAGTTCCATTTGCCTTATTTGCTCTAATATACTAGTCAAGATGAAGGCTAAGCTTTTTTAACACGCCATTATTCTCCCCCTTCACTTATTCCTTTGGTAGGAATTAAGTCATCTGGGCCTTCATTGCTGTTAACCTCATCTGGATACCAAGTGAGAGGATTGCTTTGTTGTGATTACGTAGTTAAAAATCCCCCAATAGTTTCATTTTTTTTACTAGCTTTGCTAGTTTTCCTCATTTATAATTTAGACAGCTTGAGGATGCTCCATGCTCTTCAAGTCAGAGCACACTTTTGGGCTATCGTGTGCACTGGATACATGGTCCCATTGATTTCAATGGAAGATGAGCAATATGAAAGCAGCACTTCAGGACTGGAAGCAAAGGGTTATTTCCCCCTTCCCCCCTGCATATATTTCCATAATCTACTAGCCTTGATTAATCACTTAATGTTCACTAAGTACTCTGAAGATAAAAAGCACTAGATGTGCTAAGTACCTATTAAGAAAAGGAGGACTTGTGGCACCTTAGAGACTAACCAATTTATTTGAGCAGAAGCTTTCGTGAACTACAGCTCACTTCATCGGACGCATAAAAGTGGAAAATGCGGTGAGGATGTTTTTATACACAGAGACCATGAAAAAATGGGTGTTTATCACTTCAAAAGGCTTTTCTCTCCCCCCACCCCACTCTCCTGCTGGTAATAGCTTATCTAAAGTGATCACCCTCCTTACAATAAGAAAAGGAGTACTTGTGGCACCTTAGAGACTAACCAATTTATTTGAGCATAAGCTTTTGTGAACTACAGCTCACTTCATCGGATGCATACTGTGGATGCAAAAAGAAAAGGAGTACTTGTGGCACCTTAGAGACTAACCAATTTATTTGAGCATGAGCTTTCGTGAGCTACAGCTCACTTCATCGGATGCATACCGTGGAAACAGTATACGTGGGTTTCCACGGTATGCATCCGATGAAGTGAGCTGTAGCTCACGAAAGCTTATGCTCAAATAAATTGGTCAGTCTCTAAGGTGCCACAAGTCCTCCTTTTCTTTTTGCGAATACAGACTAACACGGCTGTTACTCTGAATACTGTGGATGCATACTCCTTACAATGTGTATGATAATCAAGTTGGGCCATTTCCAGCACAAATCCAGGTTTTCTCATCCCTCCCCCACCACACACACACAAACCCACTCTCCTGCTGGTAATAGCTTATCTAAAGTGACCACTCTCCTTACAATGTGTATGATAATCAAGGTGGGCCATTTCCAGCACAAATCCAGGGTTTAACAAGAACGTCTGGGGGGGGGGGGTAGGAAAAAACAAGGGGAAATAGGTTACCTTGCATAATGACTTAGCCACTCCCCATCTCTATTCAAGCCTAAGTTAATTGTATCCACTTTGCAAATGAATTCCAATTTAGCAGTCTCTTGCTGGAGTCTGGTTTTGAAGTTCTTCTGTTGTAATATCGCAACTTTCATGTCTGTAATCGCGTGACCAGAGAGATTGAAGTGTTCTCCAACTGGAGAGTGGGCTGGGGGGAGAGAAAACCTTTTGAAGTGATAAACACCCATTTTTTCATGGTCTGTGTGTATAAAAACATCCTCACTGCATTTTCCACTTTTATGCATCCGATGAGGTGAGCTGTAGCTCACGAAAGCTTATGCTCAAATAAATTGGTTAGTCTCTAAGGTGCCACAAGTACTCCTTTTCTTTTTGCGAATACAGACTAACATGGCTGCTACTCTAAGTACCTATTATTATATTGATTTTGTATTTGTTCAGAAATCTGCCTCATTTTCCTTAACCATCACGCCAAGAAACTCATTCATCGTGACAGATCACTTCACACTTCCTTTGTTTCAGACTGACCAAGGTGCATTGCTTAGTGCTCTCCTGGAATATCATCTTCTTCCTCCTCACATCTCATCTCATTTAATGTACCTTGTACATCCCATGGTTGCAAAGGAGGGTGATGTACACTACCATCTGAACGTAATGAAATCCATTTTATGCTGCTTTAACTTTTAATTTCTAGGACTTTGGATTCAATTTGAAGAAGTATTTCTCTTAACAACAGGGTACCATTATTAAGCAAATAACAGTTAATGACCATATCGTATTGCTTTAAACACTCCTAAAATCCACTGAAATATCATACAAACCCATTATAAAATGAAAGCACCATGCTATGTAAGATGTTTTGATTATGCTGCCAAATATTATCCTTTGCGTTGAGAAATCAAACTGATGAAGTATTTTATTTGTAGTAAAACCCCTTATTTTAGATACTTTTATTATTATTCAAGAGCAATCAAAGGTAGCTTAATATCTTATGTACCTGTTAAAACCTTCTGTTACCTCACGGTGAAGGCCTATTTAATTGATCTAGCATATGTCTCAAATTCCCAGTGTTCCATCCATTCTTGGAATTGTAGCATCATAAAGATTTGACTATTGAGTACCAGTGAAATAGACTAAAATAGAATGAAAGGATCAGCAATAATAAGAACTGGCTGGTGCGTATGTATATCATTTCCATGTGAGTGTGTGTGTCATATGGTTTGTACTGATAACGAGGATACAAACATTGAAGTGGTAGGAGTCTGTTTTTTGGCAGCAGGAGGGTGATTTCTATCTCCATGACAACATGAAGTTCCATGTTACCATTGGGTGCAGCATAGAATCACCCGTGAAGTCCCTAACTGGCCATAGATTTATCACAAATACATGAAAATCCACAAACATCTGAGTAGTTGAATTTTACTTGTGTAAATGCTTGCAGAATATGAATGCTACATTCACATGCATTCACTCCCTCCCCACAAAAAAAATCAGCAACCCTATATATTTTATATGGGATGGGGCAGCGCTTGATTGAGACAGTGGGCATTGGGAATTCTCTTGTCATTAGGATAGCTGCACTTCTGTGACTAATTCAGCAGGTCCAGTTGGGCTTGGACCCTACCAGTTCTCTCTTTGGGAGCCTGTAACAGCCATATGTTTGCAGTGAGACAAACATCTTCTTCAAAACAAAGCATGATTTATTTTGCCCAAAAGGTACAGAGCACTTAAAGAAGTAGATTTAAAATAACAAAGAGGCCGGCATGCATATTCCTTTACCCAAGTTTAACCTCTCTATCCATTGTTCAGGTGGGTCTGGCTTCTGTCAGCCCTTTCGCTGACACATCCTGGCCATCCTCTCTGGTTAAAATGTGCCTCTGGCAGAAAGGGGAGAGAGAATTGTTCACAGTCAACATCTTTTGACCTTTTAGGGTCTCAGCCTTGGGAAACATAAAACATCCTAGCTAGGATGGAGCCAGCTAGGTAAATTCTCCCACCAGGTGATGGGCCATCCATTGTTCTCTAAACTCATTTGAAGCAGGATACCTGAGAGGTTGCCTTATCTGTGCCCTTGTTTTACTTTTCTTGGGTTCTGTAACAACTCCTTTATAGCCTCCTTTGATTGAACTATATGCATACCAAGCTGAATAAGGAGTTACACATGTATTAACAAAAGATAATACAAACATTTTCCCAGTTTGTCACACCCATCATCACATTCAAGGAGCTAAGCAAGGATCTGATGACATTCAAAGCTAGGAACCTTTCAGATCATGCCTGAAGCATCCGCCTACAGGAGTTACAGTGCAACACATTGGTGTGCATCGGTATTCACACCCCCGTAGTCCAAACTATGGAGCAGTGCAGTCATAGCTTAAATCCCTTAGCAGGGAGTGGCAGCAAAGCCATGTTTTCTATTTATCAGAAACAGAGGGGAACATGTAGCGCATACAGTGGTTTTCTGTGACTGGGAAGCAATAAAACTAACAGGTAATATTTACACCCAAACAGTAAATTTCACAGTCATCTAGTTTTCATAGGAATGATGCAGCAGGCAAGACCTGTATGATCCAGAAAGTCAAGGGGCAGCAGGATGGTCATCCCACTCCTGCCCTGTGGGGCTTAAAATAGCCCAGGAGAGGGCTGTGGCTGGGGGCAAGAAGCTCCCAGGCTGATTGGGGAAGTAGCCTCAGCTGTGGCCACGCCCCAGTAAGGGCTCAGCTGGCCCTTTTAAGAGGGCAGTGGGCCAGGAGCAGAGAGTCTCTCTGCCTTTAGAGAGAGAAGGGCCTGGCTGCTGGGGAGTGTACCTGGGTACCTAAGGTGGAGCAGGGCCTTGTAGGTACTTTTTGGAGTGAGTCAGCCTGGGCACTGTACAAAAGATGAAAGCACATGGGCACTAGAGATGGGGGTGGGGTGGAGGAGTGTGGCAAAGGGCCATTGCCTCACCGTCCCACTCCCACACACATTTTTGAGCTGTGTTGCAACCCTGTGTGCCAGGTCACAATGCCCTTCACTTAAATTTGGCCTGGCTACCCCCTGTCATGACGGAGCAGTGCTGCAGTTTCCACGATATGCATCTGAAGAAGTGAGCTGTAGCTCACGAAAGCTTATGCTCTAATAAATTGGTTAGTCTCTAAGGTGCCACAAGTCCTCCTTTTCTTTTTGCGAATACAGACTAACACGGCTGTTACTCTGAATCCAGAGTGAGTGGTGTTACAACATGGCTTGATGAGCGAGGGCAGGGGACATGAAACCAAGGAGCGGGGGATGCATGAGGGGCCGGAGAGCCAAGGTGGGGTGCATGAGGGGCCTGAGAAGATGAGTGGGACCTCTGCGGTACATAGGGGGATAGATAGGGGCCTGTAGAATTGGGGTAAGAATTGCATAGGGAGCTAGGGGATCTCCTGGCCTGGTCAGGTGTGAGGAGAGCTGAGGCACAGGGAGAGTTGTGGGGCATGGGAGCTTGGGGACACTGGGGTGCTAGGGAGGGAGCATTGGGTGGAGGCTGCAGGGCAGGAGAGGGGATCCTGCATCTTGCGGGCCATGTGGGTGCATGGGGTAGGGAACCAGGAGAGTGTATTTAGGAGCTGGGTACATCAGGGTGTATGGGGGTAAAGGCCCCAGGCAGGGGTGCCAGAAGAGGGCCTGGCCAGCCAAGGAGTCCAGGGAGATTAGGGTAGATGAGACATCCTAGAGTACTTGATGACCTCAAAGGGAGTTGAGGTAAGGAGATTCAGGGGGAGCCAGGGGGTTGTATCAAGGGGCTGGGTAAATAAGGCTTCATAAGGGGCTGGAGATGCCTGGGGAGCTTCTAGGGGTCTAGGTTATATGGGGATGGAGTTGTTTTAGATTAGAAATGAGGTTGGGGTAGCTCACTTGGGGGTGTAGAAAGACCCTGGGATCCCCAAGTATAGGTGGTGGGCCCATTACATCCCTGCTGGGGGCTTCAATCCCTGACCCCTGGCCCTACCAAAAATTGTACAAAGCAAGTGCCCATGGAGACAGGAGACACATTAAGGAAGGTGACCTGTGAGCAGGGAGAAAGGGAGTGGTAGAAAATAGAGCACTATGTTATTAGGGCAGACGCTGTACAGGGCCTTGGCATTACAGACATGTGTCAGAGAGCTGGCTGGTGAAACGCTGTTTTAGATATTCTTCTTGTAAAACTAGTCAGTCCTTAAACACTGACTTAGGTTACTAAATTCTCTCCCAGCCAACTCTCACCCTGGTTTTGCTTTTTTTGCAAAATTAACCCTTTCTATATTTTCTTGTAATCTGCCTTGCCAATGAAGCTTGAAAGATCCCATACAGTTGTCCAATGGTTAAGATAGACAGTTTTTGTATTTTGTTTGCAACCAGTATTTCTGAATAATTTTCCCAAAATATTATTCCCAAATATATTTTGTAATATAAGTACACGTGTTAAACCTCTTTCAAAGCCATCCAGAGCATTTTAATGCTAGATGACCAGATATCAAGGTGTAAAATAAGATGTACAGTAGAAGGAAGACAGATGGGCAAAAAGCAGCTATAACATTAAATGGTTTATTTCATAACAATTTGAGCTAACACACTCTGAACCACATTCTGCTTCTGATGTGCACGTAACTCCAGTTAATATTAATGGCAGTTATGCAAACATCCAGAGCAGCATTATGCCCTTTAAACTCCTGGTACAACCCTCATTGTCTACTTCTCTAAATTTGCATAAGCAATTAACATTTCATTAACTCTTCATTAGAAACATTGCAGTGTGTGAGGGATGGGGGGGGGGATCAGTGCCTCAGTGGGAGCTAAGATCACAAATGAAAATGAATTTGGTGGTTTCATCATAGTTCTTATTTGAAATAACAAACACCCACACAGTTTGGCTCACCACAACACATCAGGTAGCCTCTACACAAGGGATACAAGGTGGGTGAGGTAATATCTTCTATTGGCCCAGCTTCTGTTGGTGGGAGAGACAGTTTTCGAGCTTACTCAGAGCTCTTCTTCAGGTCTGGAGAAATGCTCTGAATAAGTTCGAAAGAGTCTCTCACCAACAGAAGCTGGTCGAATAAAAGACATTACCTCCCCCATCTTGCCTCTAATATCCTGGGATCAACACAGCTACAACAACTTTACATAAGAGAGGCATAGGCTTGTAATAGGGAACATTTCTGGTGAAGAATGAGGTCCATTGACTGACGTAGGTTGGGGGAAGCTTGCATAGCACCTGCTGGTGATGTGACATGCTCAAACCACGGGCTTTACTCCTTGCTGTCAGAAAATCATATGCTTAACTTTAAGCACTTGAGTAGTCAATATGAAGTCAATTAAAGTACCACATTCAGATTTTTATTTTGTCTTCTTGAAGGTATGAACCATGAACCTTCTACATAGGTTCTTATTCTGCCCCCATCACCATAGTATCTGAGCACATTCCAGTAGCGCATTAAGTGAGCAGACTAACATCTGGCATATGTGATTCATTGCATTTCTCATTGTCTCCCTGGGGTCGAGCATGAGGAGGGGGGAATTGTGGGTGTAGTGGAGAGTTTTGGTAGGGTTTTATTTGTGTTTTGTGTTTTTAAGGTATTTATATCAGAAAATGCAGGTTGAAAATGTGCACCTTGCATTTGGAGCAGAATGTGGTGAGGTTTATGATGGTCCTTAGTTTCTGGGGGAGTTCATTTCACTGCCTCAGATTGGGCTCCAAGAAAACCATCTCCAGCACAAGGGAAAGAACTTTACTCTTGTGGTAGGAAGTTCCATCGTGTCTGAGGAGTGGAGTTGTCGATTGTGGTCTGCACTCCCAAGGAAATCTTTAAGTAATCCTAAGCCCAGACCAAAAAGGACAGAGACCTTGAATCTGAACTGATATCCTATGGGAAGCCAACCTAGAGAATGAAGGACAAGTCTGATGTGCTCATAATAATCCATGTATCACTGATCAGATCTGCTGTACACTCAGTGTTTCAATTCCCTCATAGCAGTCTGACTCCCATATGCTCTTAGCTCACTGGGGCTGGTCAAAGTTTAAGCACCATCCCTAGCTTTAAGCCTCCAGGGATGCGATCCAGGTGCAGATGTGTCTGACACCCTTCTTGGCAGTCAGGACTCTGTGGTCCAAATGCCAAGGTCCTGAAGGAAGGTCTATCTTTCCCAAGCCTTGCCAGCAGTCTTGCACATTCCTCAGAATCCCACCAAACGTGTGAGACTTCAGTTTACCTCTGCAGGGGTGCAAGCAACTAGATATAGGATTAGCAAAAGATTTCTAACTCTTAAGCATTAAAGCACAAGAGGGAGCAGATCATGTGGGAGAAAAAAATATACACTCTAAACGTAATGTCCCTTCAGGTAGAGCTTGTGAAAGTGGCCAAGACGACCAGATCAGGGTAGAGAAGCACCTACCCTTTTATAAACCTCCAGTCTCTTATGTCACTTAACCTGTAGATCAGCATCAACAGGTGACCATAGACCCATAGCAGATGATTCCATTTCCCAGGCAACTTTCACCCTGATAAAAATGTCCTGGGTAGGAGCCAACCTACTGGAGAAGGTGGTTCCACTTCAAAGGGAGAACACTTAAAGTTAACGACCCTCTATTGTTATCCCTGTGCCACTACCCTTGGAATGCCTGTCCATGTTGGAAATAAAAGGACAACAGAGAAGTCAAACAATGCCCATATTCAAAATGAGAGCTGTAGTCTGACACAGATACATAAGATTGCATAGTATCAAACAGAATTCATAAGCTGTACATAGATTCCCCAGATTGTTACACCATGTCACTGAGAAGACAGACTGCAGTTTTCTAAGGGCTGATGGCTTCATAATCAGTATACTGCATTGCTGTTGTGAAGATGGGAGGTGATGAAGGCATGTTTAACTGAGTTCAGGTCAAGTAGGATGGGACAGAATCACCTTCAGCCAGAGATGGTAGAAACCATTCCTTTGTATTAGAATGTGAAAGAAATGTAGATTTTCTAACAAGATTCAAACTTACAAGTCAGACAGCAGCCTTATTATTTATAGGAAAATGTAACTATACATTTTTAGGTGTGTATAAAATAGAAGTGTGCATTTGTGGCACTCAACCAATTGTTTTCACTATTATTCATTCTTGTAGCACATCTTTTGTTTTCTTTTGCTGGAACAGTTGCTAAACCTACTCCCAAGGGGATTGAACAAGTTATACATTCACTTGGCAGTGTCTTTTATTTCATTATCAGAAAAAAAGATAGCATCGTTATAAACAAAAAAACCTAAGTTTTCATACACATGTTCTTCTAGCACCTATTCCTTACATTACTAAAATTCTTCCTGGTTCACTTGGGATCTCACTGTATCTTCAGTTCAGTAGAGAAAGAAGCTTAAGTGTCGGATTTGTAACAACATTAGTGGTGCTCAGGGGTTAGGAGGCGAAGCCCCCAGTGGAAATTTAAGGGACAGACACCTCTATGTTTGGGGAGTGAATCCCAAGGTAGGCATGACATGATGGAGGGGTGGCCAGGCCAAATTTGAGTGGCATTGTGACACACTGCACCCAGTTGCAATGATTCTCAAATTTGGTCTTGCCACCCATCCATCCAGCATGATGGGGTATGCAGCTAGGCAGGTAACAGAGGCCCCCTTCTTAGCAAAATGTTGGTTGTTCCCAAGGCTCAAGCATTGATGGGGTAGGCCCACTTTCCAAAATGTACCCATAAAGCCTGGCACCTATTGGTTATGGGGTCAGTTTCAGTGCAAGGTTTCTGCCAGCACAAACCAAAGCATAGGGCCCTAGAGGTGGAAGCCCTGCAGAAAGTGACTTATTTTCCAGGAAGAAAAGGGAGGATAATTAAAGGGCCAGCTAGCCCAAAATGTGGACAGCATTAGTTAGGTAGAGGGAGAGGGATGGCACATTTGACATTGCCTGTCATAATTTATGAGCACTGTATCGTTGCTCCTTTTTGACCCAAGTGGCTAGTCAAACTTCAGTGCCCTGGAGATGTTCCAATTGCAAATAGAAGTTGATGGAATCTAGTGTGTTGTTTGATGCAAGAGGACCCAAGAACAAAAGAAGCAGTTTCTTAGCTTACAGCCTAAACCTCTTTAGCCAACACCAGACCCACAATCTCTGTAGTTTTTCCCAGGGTCACATTGTGCTCAATGGCTACTGCTTGGCTTTCTTTTTTTTCTGCCTCTCTCTGTTCTCAGTTTCTGTGTGTTCTGCCTTCACCCACACCCACCCACCCCTCAGCAAAAGCCCTCTGGCCATTCAGACCAAACTCTTAGGCAGGTTGATAACCCCCTTTTCTCTTAGGGTGGGGGTGTCAGAGGAAAACCCCAAGGGAGGATGGTGGTTGCTGTACCTCCTGCCCTGGCACTATTTGAATCACCCAGGTTCACAGGTGTATTAAATGACCTAGGGAGGTGAACGGTGGTCAACATGTCCTTCAGAGTCTTCCTTTCATAATGCAAGTTTACTCAGCTGTCAAACCTGCAACGAGCGAGATAAAGGTATATTGTATGATTATCAACAGTGCAGAAAGTTTTGCAGAGTGATAGTCTGTGACTTGTTTCAGAGTAACAGCCGTGTTAGTCTGTATTCACAAAAAGAAAAGGAGGACTTGTGGCACCTTAGAGACTAACCAATTTATTTGAGCATGAGCTTTCGTGAGCTACAGCTCACTTCATCGGATGACTTGCAGTCATTTGACTCCTCTTCGGCTCTGTAATTTCTAAACACCAATTTCTACATTTCAGTGTGACTCAGAAATCTGTGAAGGATTGGCAGCTACAGCAGACTTCAGATACCCACACGCACTGATCAGAAGTGTGTCCTTGGAAATTGCTTCATTAAGATTTTAATTTAATGTATTATTTTTAGCTTATAGAACAATTTAACACATCATGGATAATAAGAGTTTCAAACTTGCTTGTCTTTCAGGATGTCTTATTAGCCTGGCAAAGAAATTAATACATTACAAAAAAAATTTCATTTTAATCCCAAGGCCCTGATTTTGCTCTTGCTTGAACCAGCTGCAAATCAAGAGAAGCTCCACAGAAGTGGCTGGAGGTCAAAGCTTGCTCAGCAGAATTGGAGACCATCTGCAGCAGAGATAACACATTTGTGAATTCAGGAAATGGAAATATGAACAATAAAGTCTTTTTAAAATAGGGCTGGGGCCTGTGTCATGGAACGTCTGCTTGCCAAATGGTGATGAGGTGAATCTTAATGGCAAGGGCATAATAACAGGCCCGATAGAGCCAAGGAGGGGCCCACAAACGTAAAATGTGGGCTTTGATGGGCAGAACTCATGAGGAAGTTTTGCCTTCAATTCTGTATCGGGGAACTCATTAATATTTGCACTCGGAGCTGACCTTGCCTTTATGCACATCAAAGAGGATGTTCTGATAGCAGTCATCATTTCTGACTTTATAAAGCACAATGAGCCAGACTGATCCATGAGGTGGGCCAGCTGAAGTAGAGATTGTTATGTGGATTTGGCCCATTACCTTTCACTTGATAGATGGAACCGACCTTGCTGCAGATGGATTTAAAGACTGTTTCTTGATATAAAAAGTCAGCAGGTCACTACTTGAGGACAGTGATTATTTTCACAACAGCCCCTCTCTTTCTTTGACACCCCAGATATTGTCCTCTTTTGCTGTGCGCATCTGCATTTCTGATTGAGTCTTAGCAAATCATAGACTTGCTGTAGCATTCTGACTGAAAATGAATGTAATTCTGGGAGTGAGCAAAACCTCTGAGAAGATTTATCCCACAGCCTTGCATATTATTGTAAAATAACTGTCAGCTTGTGGAAAGAAATACCATAGAGTGCTGTCACCATCTGATATAGGGCACAGCCTTCTTTGGAAAGCAGATTTCAGCTGATTTTATTTTTGTTCTCATATTCAGGATCAGAGATAAGATAGCAATATATTTAGTTCTGTTTATATTTTTAAATCTGTTGCAAGGCTAAGAGGAAAAAATAACATTACACAAGATTGTTAAAATGTAGTCCTGGATTTTGGGTCAGCTGCTATGAATACATCCCTTGGTTTCAATAGGGCTACTCACAGCATGTAAACCTACATATTGTGCATAAATCTTTTCAGGACTGACCATTTTACCAGGAAACTCTGTGGGTATGTTTACACTATGAAATTAGGTCGATTTTATAGAAGTCAATTTTTAGAATTTGATTTTATACAGTCGATTGCGTATGTCCACACTAAGCACATTAAGTCAGCGGAGTGCATCCTCACTACTGTGGCTAGCATCGACTTACGGAGCGTTGCACTGTGGGTAGCTATCCCCAGTTCCCGCAGTCTCCGTCACCCGTTGGAATTCTGGGTTAAGCGCCCAATGCCTGATGAGGCAAAAACATTGTCGCAGGTGGTTTTGGTCACATGGCATCAGGCGCCCGTCCCTCTGTGAAAGCAACAGCAGACAATCATTTCACGCTTTTTTCCTGGGTTACCCGTGCAGACACCATACTACCGCAGGCATGGAGCCCGCTCAGCTCACAGTCACCACTGCTGTTGTTGGTGGCTGCTGTGATCCAAGTAGCCAATACAATCATTGATGTTCTGTTATCAAGGGTAGTGACTCTGGGAAATGTGCAGGCCTTTAGATTTTAGGTGCATCATATTCCTGTCCTTTGTCGCTGGTGAAGTCTTGCAGCTGTACATTCCAGTCCAGTCAGTGCTGTAACACCCTATGATGGGGTCAAGACTCACTACTGCTGATGCCTCCTGCTGGTTACTCCGGGAATTAGCTCATGACCACTGAGGGGCGTCCTCAACGTGTGGTGTCTTGCCCATCATCTGCTCTTCTGCCCTGGGACCCGCGTTGCTCCCCGCTCGGCGGCACCCCCTTCAGGACACCGCCCTCTGGCAGTGTCCACTCCTCTGGTCTCACCCCCTTCCAGGGGCAGTTGTTAACAGCAGTCCTTCTGCTTGCACCTGCCTTGGTGGCCAACCACAACCCTATAGTCTAGCCCCTTGTCTCAGGGGCAAGTTATACTCTGACTCGATTCCTCTCCTCAATGGCCAGGTGCAGTGCCAGGGGGGAAGGGAGGGGCCCGGACCCACCCTCTACTCTGGGTCCTGACCCAGTGACCCTCTAGAGGCAGCCTCCCTCTGCCCTTCTTCTCTCCCCTCTTGTCTGCCTAGTTTCCCTGGGCCAGTTCCCCTTTGGCCCAATCACCTTCTTGACCCTTACTTAGCAGGGGCTGCACCCTCTCAGGTAACAGGCTGGAGCACCACTCTGCTCCCCCAAGCTTGCCCAGCACTGCTCTGCTCTGCTCTGCTCTGCTCTGCTCTGCTCTGTCCAAGGTACTGCTCCTTACCTCAGGAGCCAGTCCTTCTCCCTTGCTAGTCAGGGAGTGACTGCCTTCTCCTCTGCTAGGCAGCCTTTATATAGGACCTAGCCCTGCCCTGATTGGATGCCTCTTTCCCTTTTCTGATTGGCTGCTGGTTCAGCCCTTTTTCTCAGGGGGTGGGGCACCACCTCACCACATACCCCATAGTACTTCTGTGGTTGACACATGGAACAGCTCCAGGGCTCTTTCTCTTTTGCCTTGGCCGAGGTACCTTGCCCTACCAGGACCTCCAAGCATTCAACACAGAAGCACCTGCAGCAGCTGGCATTGCTACACAGCAGCAGCTCCTGGGTGTCTTCGCAGCAGATGGTGCAGTAGGACTACTAGCCATCCTTGTCCATGGTGTACGGCTCCACCGCTTCTGCTGCAACTCTGCTCTCCAGTGATGAGCTTGGGGGATCCGTTCTGGTCCTCCTGGGTGCCTTCGCAGCAGACAGGGCAGTAGGACTGGTAGCTGTCCTTGTCGGACATGTAGCTTGGCTGGGAGTTCTGGGAACGTCTTCTCTTCCCGGCTCCTAGCAACCTCCAGGGCATGGTTTATGGCTCCACCACTTCCTCTGCAACTCTGCTCTCCTGTGAGCTGGAGGCTTCTGCCTCTGGCTGCTCTCCCAGCCAGCAGCACCGCATGGTCGCACCTACCCCAGCCTACCCCTTACTCCTATGGCTCATGAAGCTTGGACAGTAGTAAGGAGTTGTTCAACTAAAGGCTGAGCTAGTGCAGAATGGTGGTAGAATGTGCCTTTGGATGTTTAAAAGTTCGCTGGTGCTGTTGGTTAGACCTCAGCGCAACCAACATCCCCATTGTTATTGCTGCTTGCTGTGTGCTCCATAATATCTGTGAGAGTAAGGGGGAGACATTTATTGCAGGGTGGGACGTTAAGGCAAATCACCTGGTGTCTGATTTTGAGCAGCCAGACACCAGGGTGACTAGAATAGCACAGCAAGGTGCGCTGTGCATCAGAGAGGCTTTGGAAACCAGTTCCATGACTGTCCAGGCTTTGGTGTGACAGTTGTGTGTGTTTCTCCTTGATGCAAACCTACCCCTTTTGTTGATTTTTAATTCCCTGTAAGCCAACCACCCTCCCCCCTTCAAAATAAAGTAACTATTGTTTTGAAACCATGCATTCTTTCTTTATTAATTTAAAAAAAAAGAGATAACAGACAAGGTAGCCCTGGTGGGGCGGGGGGGTGGGGGGGAAGGACAAGGCCACATTGATTTTTAGTGTGGCTACAATAAGCAAACTGTTTGAATGACAGCCTTCTGTTGCTTGGGCCATCCTCTGGAGTGGAGTGGCTGGGTGCCCGGAGTCTCCCACCCCCCGCATTCTTGGGTGTCTGGATGAGGAGGCTATGGAACATGGGGAGGACAGTAGGTAGTTATGCAGCGGGGGTCTGTGCTTTTGATGGCTTTTCTGCAGCTCCAACAGATGCTTCATCATGTCCGTTTGCTCTCCCATTAGTCTCAGCATCGTGTCCTGCCTCCGCTCTTCGTGCTCACTTAATTCTTTCCTGGCCTCTGCCACTGAATGCCTCCAAGCATTAAGCTGTGCCCTATCAGTGTGGGAGGACTGCATGAGCTTGGAAAACATGTCATCACGAGTGCGTTTTTTTTTTTTTCCGCCTTCTAATCTGCAGTAACCTCAGGGATGGAGATGATAGGGGGAGTGTAGAAACATTCTCTGCTCTACGATTCTGGGGAGACTGCATGGTCACCTGTACTGCTGAGTTCGCCACGCTGACCAAACAGGAAATGAAATTCAAAAGTTCCCGGGGCTTTTCCTGTGTACCTGGCTAGTGCATCGGAGTTCAAAGCGCTGTCCCGAGCGGTCACAATGGAGCACTCTGGGATAGCTCCCAAAGGCCAATACCGTTGATTTGCATCTGCACTACCTCAAATTTGATCCAGCAAGATCGATTTTAGCACTACTCCCCTCTTCAGGGAGGAGTACAGAAGTCTATTTTAAGAGCCCTTCAGGTCAATGGAACGGGGTTGGTTGTGTGGATGCAGTCATTTTTAAATTGACCTAACACAGCTAAATTCGACCTAATCCTGTAGTGTAGACCAGACCTGTATTATACATAGTTCTGGCAAATGCTAGAGAGCAATTAAATAATCTCTACATTTTCATTCCACCAGAGCTTGAGATAATTGATGCACTGACCAATATTACAAGTGACTTTAACATACAGTGAAGCTCTATTTACTGAAATATTTGTAAATTTGAAGTATTTTATTGGAAAAAGAATTGTAATTCAAGTATCTTAAGAATAACCCACTACTTTTTGGTAGAAAGTGAGTCTGATTTATTCTGTTCTATTTAAACTTTGCAAGTAAAATTCTGTCACTTTTAATTACAAGACCCTCCTCTCTTAAGAAAGCAATTTTCTCTAGGTCCTTTGGGTGATACATTTGACTGTAATATAAGACAACCAATGCTTTCCATAGGGGTAGCAAGATGGAAATTTCATTTTGTTTTGTTCCAGTTCATTCTTTGTTAGACCTGCTCACGGGGGCCCCAAACCTGAAGGAAAAAAAACAAACAATTTATGTAGGTGGTTAACTGTCCCTCTGAAGCATTCAGCACTGGCCATTCTTGGAATACAAGATAGTGGGCTAGAGGGACCATTGGTCTGATCCAGCATGGCCATTCTTACATCTTTATGTAACTTTATTCAGGCAAGTAGTCCCACATGTAGTTAGAAATGCTCACTTCATTGGGACTGCTCATGCCAGTAAAGGTAAGCGTGAGTGTGTTTGTAGAATACAGGCTAGGGAGTATATTACTATACCTGAAATTTAGGTCGACGTAGCTACATCGCTAGATGCAGTTAAGCTAAACTAAGCCCCAGTGTAGACAGGGCTAGGTCAATGAAAGAATCCTTCCATCAGTCTAGCTACTGCCTCTTGGAGAGATGGATTTACTACAGAGATCAAACAACCCCTTCTGTTGCTGTAATGTCTGCAGCTGTGCCCTGTATTGCTTTTAGAATAGACATAACATCAGGATGATTAGAGGTTCATTTTAAAGGGACTTCATCATTGCAGAGAAAGCAGGGCCTTGCTACTAACCCCAGCTCTTCCACAACCGCCTGTGTGACCTTGGACAACTCACTTAATCTGTGTTTCAGTTCCCAATCTCCTTTGTGTGTCTTACCTCTTGTATTGCTTTGAGTGTCTTATCTCTTTGGACTGAAAGCTTTTCAGGGCAGGGACTGTCTCTTCCTGTCTACTATGGGAACCTGTTCTTGGCTGGGCCTCTAGATGGTACAGTAACACACAAACAATAATAAAACTAGTTGACCTTAAAATATGAATCTTATTTTTGTCAAAGAGATGTCTCTGTGTGTATAAGGTTTATTTTCAATTGTTTCCTACCAGGACTACATCCCCTACCCACTGCCATTTAGAGGACTATTAAGCTATTACAAATAATCTATATAAGACACCCTTCACTTTGAGATACTATATTTGGTATTGAAGTAAAGTGTGTGTGTGGGGGGGTGTACACCTACATATCTCAGCAAGATAAAATGGTACAAATCTTTAACATGATGTTTGCTTTCCTCAGTGGTACAGAAACTTCTTGGTGTTTGAGTGTTCTTGATGCCTGGTTAGCAACAACTGTGGCTCCCAGGAGGGTCTAACACTGTAGAGTCTAATATAAACTCTCTGTATGGAGTAATTCTTGAGGGGATTCCATCCTTCATAGCACAAACTATCAGTATAAAAAGAATCAGAGGGTGCATAAGTTGTAATGCAGTTATTGTGCAGCCAAATATATTAACCCTTTCATCTGCACAGTCATAATTCCAAACTGCTTTTGTCCATAGGTTTAACTAGTGTGTTTGAAGCAACATATTGTAATCACTTCCCTCCCTGCCTGATGAACATAAATTAAGGCTTTTACACCTTACCTCCCAAGCTACTATAAAATGCTTTTGCTTTTGAGCACAGAGGGACAAAAACAATGTTGCATGATTCGGTAACCCTGGAACATATTTCTTTAATTGGATGCAATTAAACATAAATGGTTTGTTCTGCTTTTTATCAAACGCATCTATGAAATATGTATAAAGGCAGCAATCTTTGCCTACTCATTTATTCACTTTGAATAAACTATGCGGAATTATATTGAACTTTTTTATTCCTGCTCCTGATAAGGTGGATAAATAGTGAAGTCTGAGGACATGCATTGCTACATGCTGTATTAGTCTGTGTGTCTTTAATCTGCCTGCAGAGAAGAGGTGCTGGATTCTTAATGGTTCAATTACCAGTACTTTCTGCTAATAGATCTGCAACTTTGTGGGATACAGATTAAAACCCATCAGTTTTGTCACGGGGCCAATCCAGCTCCTATGAAGTCAATGGGAATTTTGCCATTGATGCAAGGGGATTAGATTAGGGTCTAGAGTCTTTACCAACACAGCATGGATTCACAGCATGCTGGTCAAACAATCACAATCTAATCTAAAATGAGAACATCCCTAGGAGCATGGGCCACCATCAGTTTGCTGAACTCATGAATGTGTGGAAAGAATAAGTTGCCTGAGAAACACATTTTTGATACCTCAGTCAGCAAATGTGCCTTGGGGCTTCTCTTTGGTTTTTCCCAGTTTGAGAAGTACAATTGCATTGGAATACCAGAAGCAAACAACAGAAATACACTGCTACTGGATGTGTTAAAAATTTACCCAAACTATTAAAACCAGAACATGTAATCCATATTTCTGCAAGAAACTGAAGGCCCAACTTACAAAAATGTGGGTGTGGAGTTACTGTAGCCATGGAACAATGTTGCATCTCATTTTTGCCCACGCTTATGGAGACTACACATGCAAATCATGTTTGCATGCACAAAGGGCAAGTTATACATTTCATTGATGAACCCTTTTCCCTCATGATGCACAAAATACCTTGCTGAGCCCACGCAAGCCAGTTATAATGGTTTATTTTGCAAGTCCTTGAAAATTATATTCATACAATAATATGCATTTCAGTGTCTGCACAGAGTAAGTACATGTTGCGATGAACATTTGTTGAGATCTTCTAAACTGTCATGAGGGTTTTTTTTTCCTGTTTCTGTCTGTCTGTTTAATTTAAACTGACATTAAAAAGAAATGAAACAAAAGACAAAATCTCACACACAATTAGTTATAATGTTCTAAGGTAGTTTTTAGTGTCATTTATCCTTTGGGAAAGCAGTAGTGTGTGTTCAACAACTCTTTCATTCAAGATTCAAATAGATCCAGTGGGATGGTTTTCATATTTTGATACAAAGCAAACTGCTCATGTATTGCAGGGAGAATCAATGGGCAGAAACCATTTTCTAAAGACTGTCAGTTGTTGTTGCTTGTAGAGGTGGTTGCTAGTGGTCTCAGTGATAATGAAACTTACCAATGTTCAATAAACCAAGTTTATAGCCCTTCTGGAAATGGCATTTTTGGCTCTGTCTCATGGAGTCGACCACATTCATATAAATATCTGAAGCCTTTTCTGGATACTTTCCTATGACAACAGATAAACATTTTGCTTCTCATTAAACCTCACAAGGTTGGCACTTGTGATATCAGGAACCTGATTTCCTACAACATCCAATTTCAGCCTCACTTTTTATAAGTCGGGTAGGTGTACATTATATAGTGAGTCTGCTCTTCCTGGATAACTGTTCAAGCTGTCATCCTCTTTTTGTCCTGTACATTTTTTCTTTCGCCTGCATTCAGGAAACCAGTCTCAGTGGAAGTAGAGATAAGAATGCGGCAGGCAGGTGGAGAGTAGCTTTGAATGAATCCCGTTTAACTGTCTTCCAACTCTCAGAATAGACGGACCATTTAATGAAATTGGGAGACGGTGGGAGGAGAACCCAGAAGCTAAGGAGCTAGAGCTGCTGAGCCTCACAAACAAAACACCACAGATTTCTCAGGAAAAGCTTCCATGTCACCTACATTTTAAAATTTTCTTTAAATGCATGCCTTGACTCCCACTCTTTACTTGCTCTCAGTGATCTGGTCTGCAAGGCCAGCCTCATCTTTGAGCCCTTTGAGGGGCATCAAGCCATTCAGAAGGCAGGGAGTTTGAGTCCATGTTGGTGTGACAGAGAAGTGACTAGCTCAGGAGAAGTGAGCCTACTCAGTGGATAAGACCCTAGCATAGTATTTAGGAGATACAGGTTCAGTTCCCTGCTCCACCACAGGCATGTGACCTTGGGAAAGTCACTTAGTCTGGACTTCAGTTCCCCATGGGGAAAATAGCACTTCCTGACCACCTAGGGGTATTATGAGGAGAAACAGATGAAAGATTGCAAGGTACTTATGTCATATGGTAATGGGGGCTTATATAAGCCCTCTTTACCGTATTATATATATATCTACCTAAAATAAGCAGGTAGTATTTTAAAAGCCATGAGAAGGAGTGTGAAAGGAAGCACAAATAAAAATCTCCACCACAATCCTAGACCCTCACATGTACATTTGAATTTAGCCTCTGCGTAAATTGCACCAGCTTAGACATCCTTACAATCTATTTTGGGTGTTTCTGATATCTCTTTGAACACATTAACTTACACTGCCTTAGACTCCCTTTGTACCACACACTGATGTAATTTGTAGTGCAGCCACCAATCTGGGTCACCACCTATGTGGTAGAACACAGGCTGTGATTCTCTGACTAGGAGCTAGAAAGCTAAAGAACTGCAGCACCTGTGTGTATTCAGCATCCCAAATTAAGAACACCTTTGTATCCACTACACATGACTCCTAGCCCTTCTCTATAAGTGGGACATAACATGACTTATAAACCTTTGCCTATAACCTCGGATTTTGGCTTACTGAGAGTAGGAGCTCAAGCCATATTTCCGATGCTAATAACATGCCAAGAGCTTATGGGAAAGGGAGGTTTCCTTAGCAACAGTCACAATAGGAAACCCTTTAAGGTTATTTTTCCCAACTAATGTGATTCTGTTTCCCCACCACCACCATCACCTTTCCCCAGTGATTTATACAGGTGAATTAAATATAAAGTTTTGACATGAACTTACAAAATAAAAGGAGCAGGAACACAGGTGCATTAAGGCTGAATGCAAACCATTATTTCTGAATATCTGGGCATATCTCTGGCACAAATGATAACTTTATACAAATCAACCTTCATGAACCAAAACAGAGAATGATTTTACAGCCGGGGCATAAAAAAAATGCCAAGTACCACCAAGAAGGCTTGTTTCTGGTGATAACCCCTTGATAGGACTGAGCCTAGATATTGTTATTTATTTATCTGTCACATTATGATAATTAAACAGCTGGTTTATGAATCGTTAAACTAGTGTGTGTTGGTTGATGATACTGTAGGTTTGGCTGAAATTCATGCCCTGGTCCACTTTTCATAATAATCTAATAATGAAGCATCAATTATCACAGATTTGAAAGGGTAGTGTGGAAAATGTCAGAGTCTTGGTAATGTCTCTAGTAATATTTTGTTTTCTCTCTAATTACAGCCAGAAAGCAACTCCAGCCAATATATCTGCAGTAGAGAGCTGTAATTTGTAGCTGGAGGTATAATAGATTATGGCACAAATCATTAATCAGTAGACTTCCTGCAGTAAGGTATTTCTTCTGATCCTAAGCAAAAAAATGAATTTGATTTTTTTTCAGGAGGGAGGCATGGTAATAAAATATCCTCTACCAATATTTAATGGGAAGATTTCCTTTTACCTGTGTACCTGTTATGAGGGAATATCGCTGGAATAGGCTGTTTTCATTAATAATGTTTTAAGAATCAGCAAACCAGCATTGTGGAGTGAAAATGCCAGTTTATGAAGAACCCCTTTCAAAGAGGTGCCACTTCTGGGGTGGGGTGGGGTGAGGGGGGGCAAAGGCTTGGCATGAAAAGCATTGACAGCAAGACACTGCTCATTCTGGAGAAGCTGCTTCCCATCATGAAGAGTTATGCCAGTCAGAAAAAAACCCCACTAGACTTGGGTGAAAGGTGCACCTGTGGAGCAGAAGGAGCTGGCTTCTCCTTCAAGGATCTATGGATGCCAAGAGCTCTATCCCAGTTCTGCTCCCCTCTTTAGAATATGTACAAAACCTCTCCGTGGCAGTAGATTATAATTTATTTTGATTGATTCAATTGATGACTGGTGGTCTCTACTAGCACTGTCTGTGTCCCAGTGGCTATTGCGGTATTTAAGTTTCCTTTACAAACTTCTCTTGCTGGTGTGTTGATAACCCCCTCCATTCTGAATGTGATTCAGTGCAGTGCTAAATCTGCAGACAAACAGAATTAGGCAATAGATCTAGGGCCAAAACAGAGCCCCTTGGATGGGGACAGAACATTGTAAGCACAGCAGAATTGCCATAGTTTTGCTGGCTCCCCAGAGGGATTCCTCGTGGTGGACTTTGGGGATGTGATAGGGAAAGGCTGAGGCAGTTCTTTCAATAAACCCCCCTCCCCAACTCAGCTGCACTCCCCCAACTCAGCAGCTCAGTGTTTGTTGGATACAGCTCTGGACTGAGAATTGCCGTTTCAGGGGAGAATCAGGTCTTTACATGACTGGAGTACTTACATTCTGTAGAGCGTGTCTTTGTTGTGTTTAACTTTCATCATCTATGCTAAGGTAAGCTTCTTCTTCTGCATAAGTAGACAGTATAATTCTCAAATTAAACCTGTCCCTGACACAAGAGCTTTACTAAATGACCAGGTCTTTGTTGTTGTTGACAGTAGTTCCTTTGAAGCAGACTTATCAAGAGGCACAAGTCGATTAGAGAGTCACTTTTTCAAGTGCCTAGAATTAAGGTCTGAGAGCTTTCAAAGATCAGTCATGATTACTGACTGCTTCATAACGGTACTAAAAGCCTTTTCATAGCAAAAGCACTTGATTGCTAAAAAATATTGATTCAGACACCAGAAAATACCACTATGTAGGGGCATGAAGAAAATTGCGTAAAGAAAGGTAAGTTAAGAAAAATGGAGGACAATTCATAAATGTTATTTACAGTTGGCTTTAAAAACAGGGATACCTAGATGGTAAACAATTGCTTGCTGCCCAAACTGCTACATTAAGCTGGTTTTTAAGATAGAAATATGTTTTCATTTTTCCTCAATGGGGTTTTCCCTCCTTATCTGTCCCTACTCAAAGAGGCTATTTCCTGACTTGTGGCATCTGTGGTTTTTGCGCCCAGACAGTACAGTTCTCTTGGTACCCATTTATAATCAAAACCCCAGCTTTTATACCACTCTCAGTGATGAGCACATGCTGGTAGAGATTCAAATAGCAAACCAGCACTTTTTTGTTCAAGCATTTGCTACTGAGAGAGGCTATCATGTTTCTGTTGTGATAGTGTATTTTCTTTATTTAAAAACTATGCAAATATTATTTAGGTTGAATGGATAATGTTCTGTGCAAGCCTATTGTTCCAAGTCAAAAACGAGCCATCTGGAGAAGAAATTGCAGATAACCATGGCGAATGGCAAATCCATAGACCTCAAATCACTACTGCCCGTCAGATTTCCTATTTGGATGACATAACTGAGTTCTCTGCTTCAAAAAGGGGGCCATTTAAATGTGGTTTTGGACAGCAGCACTAATAGAGAACACGCCAAGCTATCCTCCAAGAAGCAAAATGCACAATAATTATTGCTAACATGAGACGTGGAAGATGCTTAATCCAAGATTACGAGATTACAATCTCTGATGTTCCTCACATGGATTCAAGTATAGATATGCATCTAAAACCTTTGATGGCATGCAGGGAACAATTTAAAACATGCATTCTTTGACTTATGCCATGATCAGAGTGTGGATAATACTTATGCCTGTGACACATTGCGTTTTCAGGGGGTTATCTTGCTCTTTCAAGAACAGTGAGTGAGTTCATACATCCTGTAAAACAAACAAAGCCCCAGGTTGACAGTCTGGGAAAAAGAAATGCTCCATAGCATATATATTTTCCTACAATGTGTATTCTGAGAGACAGACGATTCATTACTCCAGAGGGAAGGAAAATATAGGAAGATCCACTGAAATAGGCTGAAATCTACCTGTTATCCAATTATCCTCAATGACGTTTTTGCCACCACTTTGTGACTGAGTAGAAGCCACTTGAATTACATGTGTCTGGGACTCTCTGGGCAAGGCTAAGGGAAGAAGAGAAGGTGTAGCTCTGGGGAGACATTTTATGTAGCAGTATCCCTTGGAAAAGCCAAAGAAATAACATTAATTCCCATGCATTCCCACTCTGTACTGGCTCCTTCGTACCACCCTGAATAGGATTGACAGCACAAAGCTGCATTGGCAGTGTTCCTCTATATAGAGTCCTGCTGTCAGCAAGGATGCAGTGGTATCAGCATGGAAGAGCTGAACCTCACACAAATCTTCCAGCTGTCTTCTTCCCCTCCCCATACAGAATTACCCTCAGAGGAGGGTGGGTAGAAGGGATATATTTTCAGGCAGGTGCCACAACAGATAACCAAGAGGAACAATAGAAGTTCAATGGATGAAGATCATCATGTCAGGGGACAGAATGGATAACCAGAAGGAGCAGCGAGAGGGTAGAGAGTAATGCTTCAGATGCCCAGGGAAGAACATCAAGAGGATATTGGAGGCAAATGGAAATGGTCAGATTCTGAAAGGGATCTGCATGCTAGCACCATGTCATCCTCAATATGAGTCCAAAATGGCAACCATGGACCCAATCTGGAGACATCTATTCACCCACAACCCTCATGGAAATCAAGGGAATGGACGGAGCTTGGCCCTTCTCAAAATCAGGCCTCATGTGAGTAATACTTTGAACAACAACAAAAACCCACTGTATTTAACATTCATGTGAGAGACTGGACTGACAGCTTCTGCAACTGGAATCCTCTTAATAGGGACAGCATGGGCATCAATGAAGACATTGGCAGTGGAGTGGTGCTACCCTACCAAAATGCCTCATTCTTGAACTCAAAGGAACACCTTGAGGAGTAAGGTGGGTGGTTCAGCCTCTGTGCCCATGTACGTCTCTTTTTGTTAACACAGTCAACAAGGATGCTGGTCAGCATCAATACTTGCTTTAGGCTCTTTGGTTTGGAACTGGTGCAGAATTTTGGGGAACAATACTTGCTTCCATGACTAGCAACCCAAAACCATATAGGGTTGGGGAGAGATTGTGAGAACTCCAAGTTGGCTCATAACAGACTCCCAGTATAAGCTCTGATGGTTAGAAACAGCAACTTAATCCACAAGAAAAGAAAAGAAAGCTAAAAGGGAATACATCCATTTTCATTGTGTTTTGGACAAAGTTTTCCATGAACCCATTAATAAGTATAAACAATTTGCTTAATCAAGAAGTCAGCTGGCAAATTAGTGTAAATGCAGGAGTGGGAAGGCATTAGAGGCATATTGCTGCTGGTATGTAGATCAATGCCGAAGAATGGATTATCTGGCAGCTGTGTCTTTGATAAGTAATTCTGTAATTCTAATGTTTCTTCCGCAGGCCCAGTGGTAAACAGCAACAGGAAATGTTATTGCAACTCTCTGTATTAAAGGCTTTGTAAATAGTAAGATGTGTTAAAAAATTAAATGCAAAGTTTGCTGAGGTTTATTCTGCAGCTTGTATAACACCTTACCCCTCACTGAATTCTATTTTTAATGAAAGACAATATCAGTACAAGCGAAATCAAAATAGGAGCTCTTCCATATTGTGCTTGGCTTGCTTCATGTATTGATGATACTTGCTTGTCAACAGACTGTACTGTGTTATGAGTACCTAATGCAATGACCTGCTATTCACTGGACCATTTATTAAGGTTCAGAAGTGGAGCTGAATGCACGTGGGAAAAAAGTGCATGAAAATTTAATTGAATTCACAAGTGAATTTCAGTTCAGCTTTGTTCATGGCCTATTCGTGTCTGCTTTCCACAAACATCTGTGAGCTAATCTGAGGGGCCTGATCCTGAGAAGTGCAGAGCCCCTGCTTAGAAATGATGAACATCCTTAATCCTCCCTGGAGTAAACTGAAGTTGTGGGCAGTTAGCACCCCGCAGGAGATGCTTGTCACGTCTCAAATAGCAGGCCCAAAAAGAGAATTTAACTGAAAGAAAATTTCAAAATTTATACTTCATTTTAAAATTTGCAGTCCATTCTGTGCTGTTACATATAGTGATTCTATTTTTAAAAATGCTACTGGTTTGACTGATTGCCAGGTCTATTGATATTCCCCCTTTTAAATAAAAGGAATCTTTATCAAATCATTCAAATGGAATGCAATCACTGTAATTAATTCAGGGAAGTTCTCTGGCCTGTGTTACAGAGGAGGTCAGCCTAGATGTTCACAACAGTCTCTTCTGTCTTTATAACCTATGAAAGTCATCTCGCTGTTGTTCCTCGTCTCTAATTAGGTGACATTCATAGCAAGCCAACATGCATGAACCACAGCATGAACTGAGAACTGCAGATATGCCAAATGAATATGCAATTCTTAATTTGCACTACCTTATAAAATACATATCAGTTACAACATCAATTTTAGAAAGAATTTTGTATCAGAATGTTCAAAATTCATAGTCCAAATTCTGCAGGTCAAGAATTACTTGCCAAAGAAATTCATGATAATTTTGAATAAGGAATAAAGTGAAAAATTTCACACTCTGTCCATGAATAATTCACAAACAGACCCTCTCTCCCCCCCAAAATGTAAATTCATCCAATACATGCTTTGTTGAGAACTAATAACTCAGTGCTGTTCAAGGAAAAGCTCCAGAAATTCCTGAAATATATAAAATGTTGCACATGGACAAGGTGGCAAATGCGATATGTCGGCAAAGATAAATTTTGTATTGCTGTGTACTTGTTAGAACTTGATTGCTCATTTGATTGCCCGCATGCAGTCATGTGTGAAAAGGACATCGGAAGTCAATGGAAGTTAAGTATTTTAAGACAGATCATGGCCACACATGCTGGAATCATGATATCTGCATTTAGTGTTGCTGTGCTTTATCCATGTTTTATTTTTCAAGGGGAAATAATCTATCAAATGCTTAGACATTGAGATCCTGATTTTCTGTAGTGTCTCAGTCCAGCCTGTGAGTGAACAAAATGTGTCCAAAATACTCTACAGGCACAAGTGGAAGGTAAGGTCTGTTTTACTTTAAAAAAGCAGATGATTCTTCCTATTTAAATATTGCATAATCACTTTAGTCTGTCGTCCAGATGCAGCCCAATCACACACACCCCTCAATAAAAGAGATCTTACTCTGAGTCAGCATTTGAGCGACTTCATGAAAAGAGACGCCTGAGAAAGATGCTGAGAATAAGAGCGAAAGCTTGGCCCCATTGAAATCCGGTGCAAAACGCCCATTGACTTTAATGAGGCCACGATTTCAGCCACAGTAAAGAGTGAAGCAGCAACGGTGGCAGCATCTAAATAGGTTTCTTCCCATTGATGACGATGGGAAAGCTCTCACAGCTTTCCCTCAGGTAGCGTATGTCGATAGCTCAGGGACTGCTGGCTTCTGCAAAATCCATGTTTACATGGGATAGTGAATGAGTTCCTTTAAAAGTAAAATAATATTTGCATGTTAATATTTGTCATGCATTTATTAGGAAAAGATTAATCATTTGGAGCTTGCTTTTGAAAATGAGCCATTTTGCTCTTGGTTTCCATGCTGTTGTACTGAGCATATGTTTTCTGCTAGAGTAGACAGGTGGTACTGTTCTTTATTGACAATAATTAACATAAGGGTCAAAATGGTTGAATGTTTCATTTTCCTCTTTCAGTTGTGAAAGGCAATTAATTAAAAATAATAGGCAAGTGCTTGCTTTTTATATATATTTTTAAAACCAGTGGTTTACTGGAATTGTGCAGGAATACTCACGGATCACTTAGAAGATGAATCCATAGAATACATACAATTTGGAGAGCTTTTTGCATCTGATATGGAACACACACACAATGCTTTTACTAGGGATCATCTCTACAACCTTCACAGTTAGGTTAAGTAACATGAACAGTCTGAGTTTTCTGAAAGACAGGTGGCCCTATTTTAAGAGCTATGGGCCTAAAATCTCAATTGGTCAACTTGTATATTGGGAGAAATGCTCTTTACCTGGCCCTTTATAGATTCAGATAAGTGGGGTTATAATCCTACCAGCTATGCATATCTTTCAGCAAATAGGGGGAAACTGACGTAAATATTTTCTTTAATCCATAAATACATAAGGCCCAAGGAGGAGATTTTCAGTCAGCCTCCTAAATTCCTCAGGCACTTTGGAAAAATCTTCCCCTAAATTTTCAAAAGCGGCTAGTGGTTTGGAATACCTACTTCTTTTGAGTGACCAATTTGAGGTCTTAAAGGGGCCTGATTCTCAGAAAGAGCTGAGCACCCATCCTCTGAAAATCATGTCCTTTCAAGGTGTCTCAAGGTGGGCACCCAAAGATAGAGGCACCTAAGATCGCTAGTTGCTTTTAAAAATATAGGCACCTAACTTGCTTATGTGTTTTGAAATTCCCCCTAGGCACCTACATACCTCAAAAAAATTGGCCTTTAGTGCTGATGTATAAAAGATACTTGCATGGACCAAAGAAATTATCTATTGCATGAAAATCATTTTCCAAATAAAGAAAATTATGACTACTGAAAGCAAAATTTATTCTCTCCAAGTCTCATTGTACTTCCTTTCTGCTAAAATAAAACTTTCCTTCCTGCAGTCAACTCCCAAAGAGCCAAAAGGAAATATAAAACCAACGAGGAATCCGGAAGCACCTTAAATACTAACAGATTTATTTGGGCATAAGCTTTCATGGATAAAAAAACCCACTTCTTATGCCCAAATAAAAAAAACCTACAAAAGGTTATGCCCAAATAAATGTGTTAGTTTTTAAGGTGCCCCCAGACTCCTCATTGTTTTGTGGATACAGACTAACACGGCTACCCCTCTGATAAAAGGAAATATAATTTTTCTGGGTGCTATGATAAGGAAAAAAAAAACAAATAAACCAATTGTGATAATGAGTAATAAGGAAAGCAGTAAAAACATTACAGCTTGGGTTTGTATTTACAAGGATTTTTATATTCTTTGATTTACAAAAACGTTAACAACAAAGCGGAAAGTAACTAAAATGCCCAATTAATTATAGATTATCTTGTAATCTGAAACACTTTGAGATAATTTGCAGGCAGAATTGACAGTATTTTAAGTATACTCATGACTTTTAGCACAGACAGAAACGAAATTAAGATTCCAATCAAAGGAATGAACACCAACTTGACTCAAGATTATTTACTTAGAAAAACAAGAAAAACCCAGACTGCCAAAAACAGAGAAGTCAATCACGTGAAATTGATCAGATGGATAAACTTTTACTAGGAGCCATTTTAAAAGCATCCTGACTGGGATAATTTTTATGATTTTAAACGCTCTGATCATTTATATTTTGGACAGCAAGATTTAGGCTGATACCTTCATAAAACGAATTTGTTAATGGTGTCAGAAATTAAACATCAGTATAATGTGCAACATGATACTGATATTAAAGCAGTTACTAAAACAATTAATTATTTCCATGCCTCTGTAGTTTTTCAACTGCCTTTTTTAAAAATGTGTTATTCGTGCCACCATTCTTAAGATTTATTTCCCATTATAAAGTCTAATTTTAGGGTTTTATTTCAAGCTATTTTAAACTCAGCATATAAACTGTCAATCCAGAAAGCCATTTTATTAAATTATAAAAATGACTTAAATTGTTCAATAATTGAATTAGAAAGGCTTAAAAAATAACGCCATTTTCATCCAATTACAGGTTGTTGTTTTTCTTTCTAAACCTAGAATCTTAATTATTTAATAAAAACATGCACTTTTAAAAATAAAAATGATCTTGCTGTTATTAAAGGAGATTAAACCCAGACCTCATTTAAATGACTGGTATTTAGTCTTGGCTACTAAGGGCCATAGGCTTCTGTCAACAAACCAAATCCTGAAGTCCTTGCTCAGTTTTAACTCACCGCAGAACTTAAACTGATTTCAGTGGATCTGGTGCACACAGTTCTGAGGGAATTAGTTGGGTCTAAGCATACTCAAGGGGACTCAGACATAGCTCTATGTCTAAGGCTTGCCAAGAAACACCCTTCCTCCTGCCCTCCCTGGAGATAGAGGGGGCATTAATTACTTTATCACCAAATCAGGGAGTCTCTGCTAGAGAGCCGTGCTCCCACACAACAGCCCACTCCCCATTCCCTCCTCTCACATGGCTCCTGACCCTATGAAGCACCCTCCTCGGGATCTGGAAAGACTGCGCCATGCAGGCAAAAGAGCCCCATGCTGGAAGGGAGGGCTGAGGTTCCTGGGTGAACCGTCCAACATGTGCATAGATTTGGGGGCATGCTTTGCCCCTTTGCCAGCACCATAAAAAGCCTGCGTTCATTCACAATGCTCACCAGTCGGCAGAGTATGTCAGAGCTGACACATGTACACAGTAGTCCCGTAGCTGAGTATTTCTGTGCATGAGGCATAAAGCAAAACCAAGCTGTCACTGGGAGTAACACATATGCCATTCTTAGAACCAAGAGAGAATGAGATCCCCCTTCCCATTTGGAATCCAGAGTTCTACAAGTGGAGAGCAATTTGTTGCACTAGAGTATTACGGAGATAGGCTTGATTGTGGCTTCAGTCAGAGTTCTGACAGGAGCCAGCCCGACATAAACTGAAGTTGTTTTTAGCCACCCCTTTGCCGAGGAAATCATGTGGCTTAAAGTGTCTTTTTCTGCAGGATGTTCTTCAGTGAATTCATCGGCTGCACAAATTAATGAGATGAAGGGGGATAAAAAGGGATCCTGACAAAATTGGTTTCACCATTTATTTATTTTATTTATTATTTTTGACCAAATAAATGAACAGCTATCTTCTGTTGGGAAAGTTTTATTCCCTGCATTGCAATTTCAGTATACATAATGAATGAACACAATAAAAAATACAAACATCTTGCAGGCCTCATGTGACAAACTTGGTCCAAAGCCAGATTTTTCATTAGGTGGTAAGACGATGATTACATTTCAAAAGGAAAAAGCTTTCTATCATATTAAAATACCCTGCAAGATATTCAATACCAGAGCACCTAACACTAATGCATAACCGTTCTTTTGAGCATGCACTGTTATAATGTGGTCATGCTAATAAGCTTCTCAAGTGGAGTTCTTATTAGCCACTTAGTACTGTACTTTCAAAATGTCTGATTCATTGTTTTCCAATACCATGGTTGTCTGAAGGTCCCAAGCAGTTTAAAACTGCTAATACATTATGATTTAAGTAGGGATGTGCCAGCCCTGGACTCTTTGTGCTTATCATTGCATTGAAAGCCACCAGGAAATGTTACTGGTGCAGTAGACTAAAATGTTTCAGGACAGATATTTACTTCCTTGAACGAGGCATGAACATTCTAATGGGTCAGGGGAGCTGTTCCCTTTGAGATGCCTCCCCCAAGATGGCTTCATTTGCTCTCTCTTGCCTCTGACCTCATTTAGTTACAACGTTTTGCTGGATGGATTCAAATATGTGATGTGACAACTAGGGATGAGCAAAAAAATAGCTTGCACGATATGGCCCACCGTTCAATTTTAGGAACAATAAAGGGGATGCTGCATCAGCATGTGGCATGTGAAAAGATATATATGTTGGCTCCACAGTCAGCTGACCTCTCAGCTGACCCACTAAGGCTAAGGCTGACCCACTAAGGAAGGCCCAAGGAAAGGAAATAAAAGCTCCCTGTAAATCAATTTCAGAACTTCCAGAAGGGAGGAGAATTCTTTGATTTGAAGCTCCCTGCCTCCCACAATCCACAACTGGGTAGTCTGTGTCCATCTGTTATGTGCCCAGTGGGAGTGATGCTTGGCTGCTACAAAGTGGGGATGAATGACCTTTTAGTTTGAACCCCAACTCAAACTAACATGGCCCCAAACTTCTTTGCCCATTCGGAGCTATGCTAAATAAAAACAAAACAAAAACCAGTAGCAGGGCATGCTCCCATCAAGTAATTGAAATCCCTCTCCCAGTATTTGCCAAAGGCAAATAGTCTACATCATGGGATGATGACCAGCAACATCTCAGATTAAAATGAAGCAGAGATATGAGAGGCCAAAAGAAAGAAGGCTGAGAGTCCAATTATATCATTTAATTCAAAAACAGAATAGATAACTGAAAAAATTGGAGCATTTTTCTGTAGCAGAGAACTCTTTTTCTACATTCATAGATGTTAAGGGTGAAAGGGATCATTAGATCAGCTCTGACCTCCTGTATATCACAGGCAATAGAATTTCACCCAGTTGCCTCTGTTCTGAGCCCAGTAATTTGTGTTTGCTTAAAGCATAGCTTCCAGAAAGGCACCCAGTCTTGGTATGAAGACTTCAAGAGATGGAGAATCCACCACTTCCCTTGGTAATTCGTTCCCGTGGTTCATTGCCCTGACTGTTACAAACATGTGCCTTATGTGCCATGGTTCTTGTCATGACTTTCTGCTCATTTCACTGCAGAGTTTAGTTACCAGGCTCCATTCAAATGTAAGCACTGACAAGCTCATACTTCTAGTAAACCCAATACAAATATGCTTATTAGAGAAGAAATGCTAGGTTTGCATTTTCTGGATCATTGTCAAAACTCACAAGCAAAGGGATAGCGTGGCAAGTTTTTGGATAAGATCATATCCGTTAGTCCATATGAAGACATGACAAATGTTCCTTTTAATCTGTACATTAAAGTGAAATACACCCTGTTGGGACGGTGCCAAATTATTATGAATTACTGTGGCTGATATGAATAAATGTGGTAAGCATGAGTTTGGTATGGCTTGGTATGTCTGAATTTGCTAGAGGATTCTGGGAGCAGGATTCTCTTAGCATTAGACAGATGATGTAGACATTTACTGTAAGTGCTGAAATGGCTCCTTTTGCGTGTATGTTCCAACATCAAACTGTGGAATATATCAGCCAGCTCTCAAAATAAAGAAGACATAAAAACATACTATTAGTGAGCTTGGTACAGGCTGACCCGGGTCAAAATGCAAAGAGCTCAAGTGAATGATTGAGCTTCGGTCTGTTTCTGTTTTGCAACCCCCCTTCTAAAATATTATTTAGGAAAAAAAACAGTAATAAAATGCCCACATGGCATATTTTTGGACATGTGACTCCTTTCAGAACAAAAGGTATAAATGCTAAGCAAAGTAAATTAGTTAGTTAGTTCCCCAGTTAATATCTGAAGAGGTCCATGATGCTGTGAGACAGAAGGCCTCGGAGTAACCAAGTCCCTGCTTCGGGGGACATTTGACAGACCAACTACCTGAAAGGGGAAAAGAAGAGATGAAAAGAAATCTCCCTCTAGAACTGGTAGCTATACCTGCTTTGTTTGCCAATCAGGATACTGTGTAAGGCCAACATAGTTACTGAGGGTTTATGCTTGGGGAATTGAGGCTTATTAAGGAGATGTGTATTATGTAACCTTTACTGCTTGTGTGATTCTCTCAAATAAATTACTATGCATTAAGCATATTGTTTTCCGAATTTTCACCTTTAACAGTCTGCCCAGCTGTGGGCCATTAAAGATCTGTTTCAACACACCCCAGTACAGAGGGCTGGTGCTAGATCTTCCATATCAGTTAGCCCCACACAGGGGCTCTCAAGGGGGAAGCCAGCCAGTGGCAATACAACAATTGCCAGCTGCCATCCTACACTGTTCAAAAATGACCCACGTGCCAGGCCAAAATGAAAGTGCAAAGGACAAGGCCACATTCTGGTTCAGGGATTCAGTTGCTATTCCAAGCCATTGGAAGCTGGAAATGGGGGCATGGGACTGGGTGGAAGCCCTGCACGCTAGGCCTACGTTGGGGGGAATGGGATGTCTCCTCCCAGCAACCCTGCACTACCCCCCTGTAGAGAACCAGAAACTCCAGCTTTTTGACTCTGTGAAAATTCTTATCCTATTTGAGGCCAGGCACTAACTCCTGTACACAGAAACCAATTCCACTTTGTGCCACTGTGCCACCCTGCACTGCCCGTCTCCTTTGAGAACCCTGACTAGACTGCACAGGCTGCCAGCTTTGCAGTGAAAAGATGTCTGTTTCACTCGACTGGGAATGAGCCTTTTTTCCTTCTTCTTCCCAATAATCTCTCCTCTGTTTCCAGGAGCTTCAGGTTTCATTTGCAAATAAAAAAAACCTCAGAAAAAAAACTAAACACTTATTCAAACGCCTCACACAAAATGTGCTCTTTGGCCCAAGGGTATTGCAAATCAATACATGGCATCTGTACTGAATATCAAGCGTTCCCTGCAGGCTGACGCAACGTAAAGTTGTAAGGAGCTAGCAAGGGCTGTTTTGTCTCCATTTATTAGGTTGATTGTATATTTATTCCTCCAAGCAGGATTCTGCTTAATGTGCTGGGCTTTGAAAAGAGCCAGGCAGCTGGTGTAAATGAGTTATAGATCCATTTGCCACCAAATCAAAGCTCGGAGCCAGATCAAAGGCAGATTTTTAAAAAATCATTTTTTCTGTCAGACTGGATGGCTTCTTCCCTGCCCTGTAAATAAAATTGATATTATTTCATCCAACTCCTATTTTCTCCTGATCAAAATATGATTATGTCTAATGCAAGCCTGTCCACTGCACTGAAGCTATATGAGATATGAAAGCTTATTGATGTATTCAATTACTGGATGCTGCTCTATTGTCTGCTCACCGAGAAGCTCGGTTATCAGTTCTTTAGAGCTGTGCATTTCTGCCTAACAAAGTCATAACTCCCGCAATTACCTGCCTGATGGATGGAAAACAGAAATATCTCATGAGTCCAATGCTGTTATCGGTTCTTCTCCATCTCAGAAATTGCTTCATATTAATGAGATTAGGGTGATGAGAAAGGTTACACAAGATTTAAGTTATTATATTTTTTTGTACTATGCTTTGTACGTAGGCCTGTTTTTCTTGATCTGCATAAAGATTTTTCTAGGATCAACATTCTTCTGAGATAAGGATTATGTGTGCAAATATACAATGAAACTTAGGAGAACCATTCTAATGGTGCTAAAGGCTGCCATAACCAATCTGTTCACCTTTCTGTGATGTGCGTTTCTAACACACCCACCAATGAAGTAGTTATATAGGAATAGTCCATATGTATCCTGTTTTTAGAATATACTTTGGAATTATACTTAATTCTGTTGAAAAAAAAAACTTGGCTTAAGCTCTTAAGTAAGAGATCTGAGCATCAATCTGCCAATGTCTATAGTATTTATAAATATCTTGAGTGTCAGGGACTTTTTCTGTAATTCCCCAGTGACAACGACAATCCAGATGCAATAATGGTGCAGAGTAATGAGCTGCTGTAGACAGAACTATGTACTCTGACAATGCACTCAACTGTATTCCCTTCCCAGGAGTTCTAGGTGAAAGTTTCCTGGCAGCCTTCCATTTGTTTCTTGCTCCCTGAAAAGAACCGGCATCCCATCCAATAACTTCTGTCACTGCATTTTGCTTCAGTGAAACAGGTAGCAAGCACTGTTAGCAGGATAGGGAAACAGCTGGGGTAACTGACCCCCCACACTGAGTGGCAACTGGTGGCAAATGTTGACATTTTAATGGTGACCTGACTAAACCACACAATGATGGAGAGGCTGCGTTAAGGGCTGGTGCCATTTTTAGTATATGGATTTTTAAAACATTAATGAAAGCTTGTGACTTAATGCACGGTTCACCATGACTGTTGCTACAGCAAGTGAGTTTCAGTTTTACAGGGCCAATATTAGCATGGTAGCAAAACTGCTAAAGAGGCATTTATTTTTCTGCATGCCCCAAAATTCTTGTTAGGACTTAGGCTGTTCGTCACTGATGTGAACAAGCAAAATATTTAATCAACCAAAAGATTACATTTCCTCTTCCTAACCATTCAAAATAGGTGATCTCAGCTTGGTTCAGTGAATGGTACGCTCTGAAGCTGAGACTCCTTGGGCCTGCTGGCTGTGATAAGATCATTTAGCAAGTTTTTGGCACCATTTGCTGTGTATCACATGCAGCTGGTGACATTTAATTCATCATTCTTGACTCCCAGGTGGCAGAATTATGGAACTCTGCAGAAATCAGCGTGAGGCCTTGTGTCCCCCTCTCCCCCCCCGGCCTGCTTCTCTGGATTGCTGAGTGGCCGCCTTTTCAGCAGAAAGGGCTAAAGTGTCAGTGTCATGCAGATGATTTTTAGTTGTATTTCTCGGGCTCCTCATCACTCCAGAGCAGTCTGATGGCTGTCAGCCACCCTTATTATAGTGGATGACAGGAGTCATTTTGTTCAGAGATGGCACAACCTGTGTTATCAAATTTAGCATGGCTAAAGCTGGATTTATTACTGGGGAGTTCAAGACGGGCATATATATACTGGGTACAATTCTGCATTCCTTGTAGACACTGAATTTGTGGATATTAATGCAACACCTCTGCCAAAGCACATTTTACAGTAACTCTGGTGGGAGTCTAGGCTGGAGTAGGAGTGCAGGATCAACCCAGCGCTTGTTTGGATGTTGCAGAGCTTACTGCTTCTACGTAGACATTTTGGGGTGTGGGAGGGGTTGCCCAAGACAGCAACATCTTGTGAAAATATGTACAGGGTCCTGTGTTTTATCGGCTGGAGGACAGGGCCAGCTTTTGACAAGTGACCCGTGAGTGAGCATAACAGGCAGAAGTCAGAAGGGAAGATCTGAGCTGAATGGATGTGCATTGTCCCGCTCAACCAAGTAGTACATCTGCCCAGCTGTTGATAACCTACAGCTGTATTAGCACCTGTGTGGAGTCCTTCTGTGCTATGGGACATGACTAAGCGGGATGGCCATTGGGGGAAGGCCTATAAGAATAGCTCCATGTGAGCCATGTCAAGAGAGAGCTGAAGGAAGAGGTGCAGGAGACCAAGAAGTAGACGAGCCACAGGATCTCTCCATGGGTGAGTTCTGTGGATCCATGGGATCCCCCAAATTTCCCAACAATTTTGGTGACCCTGCAGGGCACAGAGGCCAAGACTCTCTGCTTCTTCCATAGTGGGGGTCCCAGCTCCTCCCAAGAGAAGAATGGGGTTAAAATTCCACAAGAGGAACCTCACCTCATGAGGTTTTCCTCTTTCTTTGCCCCACTTTCTGTTGGTTGACCTGATGGAAGATGTGGGCTCCAATCCTTGGGTCTGGCCACGCTGCAGTCAGAGCAGAACCAGGGGAGGGAGGGATGGTTTGGCCCCAGTGCACATTAGAGCAGACTTGAGGTTACACTAACTTGCATTGGTATTAACAGACCCATAGGGCTATAAAGCTGACCAGGACAGAGCATGCTCTGGCCATGCCCTGGTACTCTGCTCCACCAGGATAGGAGGACATACAAGGGCTCGTTATGCTGGTTTTATATCAGGAAATATCCCCATGCCAAGGAATATCCAGCTACCCTATTAGGAAAGTTTTCCAGTCCCTTTGTGGTGCCATAATGGCACAAAGGGACTGTATCAGCGCCAAGAATCTGACTCCTAGATATTGTATTTATGCTGCAGAAGCATGCCCAGATAAATTCACAAACGGGGAGATCTATTATCCAATTTTGTATTGTATTTGTCATATAAGGAAGTCAAACAATAAAGCAAGCATTTTAAGATCAGCACAATTAAAGCATTGTAGGTAAATCCTTGGATAACAACTTTGAAGCCTCAACATCTGCATTTTTTAATTTTAATAATTATTAATCTTCCTTGACTTATACTTATTTTCACTTCTCAAAAGATGCTTCCCTTTTACTCAGGAGCCTGTAACATTACACGTAGGAATTGGGAGTCAAGACTGTTCATCAGTATTTCTTTGGTAAGCACATGCTATCATGTGAAGTGGAACTATTTGTGACATTTTCAAAAGCTAAAAATAATTACACATCATTAAAATTGTTAACTGAAATACTGCCTTGTCATGACATTTCAATCTATGGAACAAATAAATGCAAATCTCTCCCCCTGGGGGAAGAAAAAAACCACCCCCGGACCATTGACATAAGACAGAGGATAAAATCTAGTCATCATTGAAGTCAATTGCAAAACTCTTATTGACTTCAATGGCATCATAATTTCACTCATAGACCTTTAACTCTGTCCCAGTATTCAACTTCTCTCATGGTCCCTTTTTCAGATGTCAGTGGGAGAAAGTATTTTGAGGAGACTATACTTACTCTTTGACGTAAGATTTAGATTTAGTGCCTATTGAGCAAAGAACATTTCAGTAGCAATAAATTCATTTTAAAATAAGCTGGTTTAATGCAAATTGAGATTGCAGTGCAGCATGGAGAAGGTAAAAATTATGGCAATTGAAAGATAAGAGAAAGAGGCAAAGATCTAACTCAGAGACAAAGAACTAGAACAAATGGGAAAATGTGCTTACCTAGGAGGACTAGTATCAAATAATGGAAATTGTGAAGATGAGACACACACACACACACACACAGAATAGCTGCTACTGTGTTTGGAAAAATCCACAGATCTGGAAGGCTAAAGACTTTTCAATAAAAACAAAAATCAATGTCTTTGAGAACTGTTGTGCTGATACTGCTGTAAAAGTTGGAATGCTGGAGTATGAGGAAAGGTAATGAACAAAAGATTTTTGACTGCAGACATGAACTGGAAGAGGGGAGTATTGAGAGGTTCAAGATTTCAGAAAATGAGAAATGAAGACATAAGAAAATAGCTAGGACAAGAATCATAGAATATCAGGGTTGGAAGGGACCTTAGGAGGTCATATAGTCCAACCCCCTGCTCAAAGCAGGACCAATCCCCAACTTAATCAATTACGAAATAACCCTATTACAGAAGATTCAAGAAAGATGACTGTGAGGGGTTGGACATGTCAAGAATGGACCCAGAAAGGATACCATACATGGTGGTACATACAGAGTGCAATGGATTAGAAATAGAGGAAGACTGAGGATGCGTTGGATAGACAGTGAAAAACGACAAAGAACAAAAAGGGTTAAAAATGAATGAAGCCATAAAACTGGTACAAGACAGAAAGTGGTGGACAGACTTCATTTGGCCCCTTCATCGCTCGAGTTGACAGACAGGAATCAAAGAATCAAACTGAATTTTAAAACATGCATACTTCAGATGAGGAGACATTTTCATAGAATCATAGGACTGGAAGGGACCTTGAGAGGTCATCTAGTCCAATTGCCTGCGTCATGGCAGGACTAAGTATTATCTAGACCATTCCTAACAGGTGTTTGTCTAACCTGCTCTTAAAAATCCCCAATGATTGAGATTCCACAACCTCCCTAGGCAATTTATTCCAGTGCTTAATCACCCTGACAGTTAGGAATTTTTTCCTAATGTCCAACCTAACCCTCCTTTGCTGCAATTTAAGCCCATTGCTTCTCGTCCTATCCTCAGCAGTTAAGAAAAACAATTTTCTCCCTCCTCCGTGTAACAACCTTTTTACATACTTGAAAACTGTTATGTGCCCTCTCACTCTTCTCTTCTCCAGACTAAACAAGCCCAATTTTTTCAATCTTCCATCATAGGTCATGTTTTCTAGACCTTTAATAATTTTGTCGCTCTTCTCTGGGCTCTCTCCAATTTGTCCACATCCTTCCTGAAATGTGGCACTCAGAACTGGACACAGGACACCAGTTGAGGCCTGATCAGTGCAGAGTAGAGTGAAAGAATTACTCCTCATGTCTTGCTTACAACACTCCTCCTAATACATCCCAGTATGATGTTCTCTTTTTTTGCAATAGTGTTATGAGTCAACAGTGTATTTAGCTTGTGATCCACTATGACCCACAGATCCCTTTCTGCAGTACTCCTTCCTAAGTAGTCTTTTCCCATTTTGTATGTGTGTAACTGATTGTTTCTTCCTAAATGGAGTCCTTTGCATTTGTCCTTATTGAATTTCAGCCTATTTACTTCAGACTATTTCTCCAGTTTTTCCAGATCATTTTGAATTTTAATCCTATCCTCCAGAGCACTTGCAACCCCTCCCAGCTTGGTATCATCCACAAACTTTACAAGTGTACTCTCTATGCAATTATCTAAATCGTTGATGAAGATATTGAACAGAACTGGACCCAGAACTAATCCCTGAGGGACCACACTCATTACGTCCTTCCAGCATGACTGTGAACCACTGATAACTACTCTCTGCAAATGGTTTTCCAACCAGTTTGTACCAACCTTATAGTAGCTCCATCTAGGTTGGATTTCCCTAATTTGTTTATGAGAAGATCATGCGAGACAGTATCAAAAGCTTTACTAAAGTCAAGATATACCACGTCTGCTGCTTCCCCACTATCCCCAAGGCTTGTTACCCTGTCAAAGAAAGCTATCAGACTGGTTTCATATGATTTGTTCCTGACAAATCCATGCTGACTGTTACTTATCACCTTATTATCTTCTAGATGTTTGCAAATTGATTGCTTTATTATTTGCTCCATTATCTTTCCAGGTACAGAAGTTAAGCTGACTGGTCTAATTCCCTGGGTTGTCCTTATTTTCCTTTTATAGTTTGGCAATATATTTGCCTTTTTCCAGTCTTCTGGAATCTCTCCCATCTTCCATGACTTTTCAAAGATAATCGCTAATGGCTCAGATATCTCCTCATTCAGCTCCTTGAGTATTCTAGGATGCATTCCATCAGGCCCTGGTGACTTGAAGACATCTACTTTGTCCAAGTAATTTTAAACTTGTTATTTCCCTATTTTAGCCTCTTCTAATCCTGCCTCATTTTCACTAGTATTCACTATGTTAGACGTCCAATCACCACCAACCTTCTTGGGTGAAAACTGAAACAAAGAAGTCATTAAGCCGCTCTGCCATTTCCACATTTTCTGTTATTATTTTTCCCCCCTCATTGAGTAACGGGCCTACCCTGTCCTTGGTCTTCCTCTTGCTTCTAATGTATTTGTTGAATGTTTTCTTGTTACCCTTTATGTCTCTAGCTCATTTGATCTCGTTTTGTGCCTTGGCATTTCTAATTTTATCCCTACATACTTATGTTATTTGTTTATATTCATCCTTTGTAATTTTACCTATTTTCCACTTTTTGTAGGATTCTTTTTTGATTTTTAGATCATTGAAGATCTCCTGGTTAAGCCAGGATGGTCTCTTGCAATACTTCCTATCTTTCCTACACAGTGGGATAGTTTGTTCTTGTGCCCTTAATAATGTGTCTTTGAAAAACAGCCAACAGTCTTCAATTGTTTTCCCCTTAGGTTTGCTTTCCATGGATCTTACCTACCAAATCCCTGAGTTTGCTAAAGTCTGCCTTCTTGAAATCCATTGCCTTTATTTTGCTGTTCTCCCTCCTACCATTCCTTAGAATCATGAGCCCGATCATTTCATGATCACTTTCACTCAAGCTGCCTTCTACTTTCAAATTCTCAGCCAGTTTTTCCCTATTAGTCAAAATCAAATCTAGAACAGCTCTCCCCTAGTAGCTTTCTCCACCTTCTGAAATAAAAAGTTGTCTCCAGTACATTCCAATAACTTGTTGGATAATCTGTGCCCTGCTGTGTTATTTTCCCAACAGATGTCTGAGTAGTTGAAGTCCTCCATCACCACCAAGTCCCATGCTTTGGATGATTGTATTAGTTGTTTAAAAAAACCCTCATCCAGCTCTTCTTCCTGGTTAGGTGGTCTGTAGTTCCCCTCTGTCATGACATCCAGATAGGTGCCTCCGTCCCCCTCAGAAGAGAGTCACTGACCACCACTACCCTATGTTTCCTCCTGGAAGTGGTGGCTGCAATCCTCCCAGCCTTGGAAATACATGGCTTCTCCTCCTCCACCTTTGGGGGTGATTCCTCATCGCTTGTTGCCAGGGAAGCATATGGGTTTTCCATCACCATGGTGGGTGGATTGGGAGTAGGGGTGGAGCACTGCCTGCTGCCAGAAGTAACCAGTTGCCAGTGTCCTCCCTGTGACAGAGCCATATACTCTTCCCCAGTGGTGTGATAGCAATCCTCTGTAGCTGGATAGCTTCCTCAGCCTTGGATGTCTCCATATGAATCCTCTCGAGGAATTCCTCATGGGCACGGATGCTCCTCAGCCTAGCCACCTCTTTCTGTAGCTCTCCCACCTGCTTCCTGAGAAATTCCACCAGCAGGCACCTTTCACGCCTTTCCAGCCTGGCTTTCTGTGAGTGGGAAATGAAGGCCACAGTCTCTGCAAATCCACACCAGGATCTGGGTGAAGGCATCCACGGTTAGGTGGCCTGTCTGGATACAGGCGCAAGTGGAGGAGACAGGAGCAGTGTTGGCACAGGCGATGCGGCCCTTCCATAGCGATTATATTACAACTCCCTCTCAAACTCCCCTGTTTGCAGTCCCTTGGTCGCTCAGCCTCTGGCTTTTAAGGCCTTCTCTCCTAGGTCAGCCTTACCCCCACGTTAATCACACAGGGATAGGGTGATCACAAGGCTGATTGAGGCTGATCAAAGATGATCAAGGATGATCCTCAAACGGTCCCCAGATAATCCCACACAATCCCAATTTACCCTGTAACTGAAATAACCTGTGTTAAAGGAGTGGCACTCAACCTTTCCAGATTACTGTACCCCTTTCAGGACTCTGATTTGTCTTCCATACACCCAAGTTTCACCTCACTTAAAAACTACTTGCTTACAAAATCAGACATAAAAATCCAAAAGTGTCACAGCCACACTATTACTGAAAAATTGCTTACTTTCTCATTGTTACCAAATGATTATGAAATGAATCAATTGGACAATAAATACTGTACTTACACTTCAGTGTATAGTATATACAGCAGCATAAACAAGTCATTGTTGTATGAAATTATAGTTTGTACTGACTTTGCTTGTGCTTTTTATGTAGCTTGTTGTAAAACTAGGCAAATATCTTGATAAGTTGATGTACCTCCTTGAAGACCTCTGCGTATTCCAGGGGTCCGCCTACTCCTGATTGAGAACCACTGTGTTAAAGGAAGCAGTCACTTTCCAGGCTGGTTTGTCAGGACATAGGAGAAAAAGCGTTGTGAAAATGTGTTATAGGTATCTTCCATTTTCACTGCATGTGCTGGGTAATAACATGAGAGGACAGTGTGCTTGTAAAACTAAACTAAGTGTTCATTAAGAGAACTATTTACAGAAACGCTGAACTGCAGCTGGCATTTCAGCCCTGTGCATACAGGCTGACTTATGGGTTTCACCTCCAACTCTTCTTCCTCCAAGTTCCAAGCGGATTACTACAGATCGTATGTAATAAAGGACCTGATTCAACTCCCTGGAGGAGTCTTTCAGTCGGGTTCAGTTTTCAAAGGGTTATAACTTGGCCAGATTTCAGTGGACTGTCCTGGGGACAGCAAAAAACACATTCCGACACAAAGGGAACACCCCTTTCCATGGGAGTGCCAAAGCTTCTCAAAGAAAATGTTGCCAGAATTTAACATGGGCAAAAAATGTCTTTTCACTACCCTAGTTCTTGGAAACAGCAGAACTGTTTTGGCTGAAATTTCCCAAAACATTTCAGCCTGAAGCAGATTCCATTCTTCAGGCTGAAATGTTCAGGGTAAATTTCAGCCCAAATGGTTAAAGTTTGACAAAGTTATAAGCAACTGAAAATAGAGTCTTATAATGCAAAGTGTTGGACAATATTAACCATAGGCACTGCCATCAGCCTTGCCTACTTACATTATTTTGTAAATATATATATGGTTTTACTGTGGGTTGTTTTAGTGTGTTGCTGACACATTATTTTTGAAAGACAGTAGTGTAGGTAGGTGTATTTAGTTCCCATCAATAAGTAGGTGCTATATGTCACAATAGCTTGGCATAAATGAAAGGGTGAGAAGAGCATCTCTTTGAATAAAACATGTTAAAATGAAAGCTCTTGTTTACTTTTGCATATGCCATGTATTTTGGGCCTACTCCAAAGTCCGCTGAAGTTAAGAATCACATTAACTTCAGTGAGATTTAGATCAAGCCATTATTTGGGTTAATATACATGCAAAGTACACAGTATTTACATGGCTAGATTAAATACAGATAAGAACACAGCCTCACATTGCAAAGAGTGAATGGCAAGGTGAACAATATGTAATCTAAAATTTCTTTGCAATAATCCTTCAGTGGATGCCTATCAATAAACAATTTAATTTCCTGAAATCAGAGTCATGTCACAAATGACTCATGGATAGAAAAAGAAACCCATATTCATCAGTTAATTTATTTTCATTGAATAATTTGAGCCGCAGTGACCTATTTGTGCAGACATTAAGTGTGCTTGACTACATTTTGTTTGTGATTTCTTCTTTGGACCTCAAAGCCCACAGCTATCAGAGAGGGGAATCTCAGCTTTCATTAATAAAAATTGTCTTGCTCTTTTCCCACAAGTAGCAGCCTTGAAAGCAGCAATGTTAACCAGTTACTAGGGCTGAAAGGAACAAGCAGCTGAGCTCCACTTCTTCCGTAGGAAGCTGAGTGATAGTAAAATCCATATAAACACACTCCTTTTATATCAAATGTATTTGTTTGGGATACATTCCAGGGAACCATCTTGCAAGCCCTCCCCAAAATTCTTAGACTGGCTTTGTGCCTAGTGGTGTAATGATGGTGGACAACAGTTGGTTATGTCTAGAAATAAGTAGTAAAACATTCCACCCGACTACTCTGATCACTGGCTTATATCACTTGAATTCCTTTGGAATGTTGTCCAGACGTGGAGATGGTGGTATGTTATTCCAGAGGATATCTACCCAAGAGCCATCATCTCTATAGTCCCCTGTAATTGTGCCACCCACTGTTTACTCTCTATGAAAACTGTACTATTCAGAGCTGGCAATTTGTTCTTTACATCTGCGGGCTTTTCTGAATTATTAGCAATTCATTTAAAAGCTTGGACATGAGCTGCTACATGTCCGCCAAGCGAGTCTGGTGTGGAGGTAATGTCATCAATGGCAATATTTTTAAAAATCTGCCCTTTGAAGGTTGTCCTGTTGGATGAGTTGTTCAATTTCAAGTCTGAACCAAACAGTCCACAGTATATAGGTGAGGCATTTTATTCTGTCCCCATTTACGGTAGCTATAGTCTTGTGGCTGAAGCCAGGAGTGAAGTCCGTGCTGTTGGAAATGTTTACTAGATGGGTCAGGGAAGATCTGAGACCCAGTTTCTTTTTATCTGTTTCCAAATGGTTCCTGTGGCTTGAGAAGATGGCAGACTTGCAGCTCATTTCTAAATGCGGTTAGCAGTAGGTGGTGATAATACACAAGCAATACATTTGTGCTCAGATTAGTAGGATGGTAGATTGGGGCCATTATTGCTTATTTCTTTGTAAAAGGGGTAAATTAGTAAGGTCATTAAAGCACAGTGCAATATAATCTAATCCTGCTGTAAGAAAGAAAAGCACAGAACACTGAGCATTAAATGCATAATATGGTAGGGCAAACAAACAGCAACCCTGACCTGTTTTATAAGGGAACTATTGCCTTGTGTTATTAATTAAGTACGTTTTCTGAAATCAAATGATTTTAGCAAATATTACTAATGTTAAATATGGATGGGATTAAGAAGACAGTAGTTCATACTATACACTCAGTGTAAAGCACCAGAATAGCTAAGTAATAAGACATGACAGGAATTGCATTTGAGAGGCAATTACTTTGCATCTGGGGCATTTTGAGAGGCCTGAAGTCACAAGGTACAATGATACTGAGAAGTGGTTGAAATGTATATTGCTATTATAAAATGGAAATTATATTAAAAATATAATTTGAGCAAATGGAGGGAGGTGATGTATTAGCTTCCTGGCAAGTCTGCTAATGTATCTTCAGCTGCAAATCCCCTGCTACTGTATTCCTACCCCTCTCCAGCAAAGAGCAATAATTGTCCATGTAGCCATTTTTGTGGTGGGGCTGACATTCACGAAAGGCTAGTGTGAAACCTTTACACTCATTTTTATCTCTGATCGAAGCAAAATCAGAACTGAAAGCTCATGCTGGAGCTTATACAACCAAAGCCTTGTCCTAGCAGAAATGTCTTTAAAACCACCATTAGAGAGGCTCAAATTAAATGTATACACTGAAATTAAAAAGAATAGTAAGAGGACCAAAAAATATGCCACCATGGCTAAACAACTAAGTAAAAGAAATGGTGAGAAGCAAAAAGGCATCCTTTAAAATTGGAAGTCAAAGCCTACTGAGGAAAATAGAAAGACGCATAAACTCTGGCAAGTCAAATGTTGTGGTATAATAAGACAGGACAAAAAAGTATTTGAAGAGCAACTGGTAAAAGACTCAAAAGCTAACAGCTATATATATATTTTAAGTACATCAGAAGCAGAAAGCCCGCCAAACAATCAGTGGGGCCACTGGATGAATAATGGACACAAATCAGATGTCAAGAATTATGACATTCATAAACCAGTCGGAGAACACTTCAATCTCTCTGGTCACGCGATTACAGACATGAAAGTTGTGATATTACAACAAAAAAACTTCAAATCCAGACTCCAGCGAGAAACTGTTGAATTGGAATTCATTTGCAAATTTGATACAATTAACTTAGTCTTGAATAGAGACTGGGAGTGGCTAAGTCATTATGCAAGGTAACCTATTTCCCCTTGTTTTTTCCTACCCCCCCCCCCCCTCAGACATTCTTGTTAAACCCTGGATTTGTGCTGGAAATGGCCCAACTTGATTATCATACACATTGTAAGGAGAGTGATCACTTTAGATAAGCTATTACCAGCAGGAGAGTGGGGTGGGAGGAGGTATTGTTTCATGCTTTGTGTGTATATGAAAAGATCTTCTACACTTTCCACAGTATGCATCCGATGAAGTGAGCTGTAGCTCACGAAAGCTTATGCTCAAATAAATTGGTTAGTCTCTAAGGTGCCACAAGTACTCCTTTTCTTTTTGCAAATACAGACTAACATGGCTGTTACTCTGAAAGGTGCTAAAGGAGCACTCAAAGACGATAAAGGCCATTGCAGAGAAGCTACATAAATTCTTTGCTCAGTCCTCGCTGCAGAGGACATGGGGAAGATTCCCACACCTAAGCCATTCTTTTTAGGTGACAAATCTGAGGAACTGTTCCAGACTGATGTGTCAATAGAGGAGGTTTGGGAACAAACTGATAAATCTAATACTAAGAAGTCACCAGGACCAGATGGCATTAACCCAAGAGTTCTGAAGGAACTCAGATATGAAATTGCACAACTAGTAACTGTGGTATGTAACCTATCACTGAAATCAGCTTCTGTACCAGATGACTAGAGGATAGCTAATGTGACACCAATTTTTAAAAAATGTTCCAGAGCTGATCCTGGCAATTACAGGCCAGTAAGCCTAAATTCAGTACCAGGCGAACTGGCTGAAACTATAATAAAAACCAGAATTATTGACACAGATGAACACAGTTTCTTGGGGAAGAGTCAACATGGCTTTTATAAAGGCCAATCTATTTGAATTCTTTCAGAGTGTCAACAAACGTGGACAAAAGTGACCCAGTGGATATAGTGTACTTGGACTTTCAGAAAGCTTTTGACAGGTTCATTCATCAAAGGCTCTTAAGCAAACTTAGCAGTTATGGGATAAGAGGGAAGGTCCTCTCACAGATCAGTAACTGGTTAAAAGGTAGGAACAAATGGTAGTAATAAATGGTCAGTTTTAAGAATGGAGAGAGATAAATAGTGGTGTCCCCCCAGGGATCTGCACTGGGACCAGTGCTGTTCAATATATTCATAAATGATCTGGGAAAAGGGGTAAACAGTGAGATGGCAAAGTTTGCAGAGGACACAAAATTACTCAGGATAGTTAAGTCCAAAGCAAAATCTGAAGAGCTACATAGGGATCTCACAAAACCAGCTGGCAGGGCAACAAAATGGCAGATGAAATTCAGTGTTGATAGATGCAAAGTAATACACATTGGAAAACATAATCCCAACTATGCATACAACATGATGGGATCTAAATTAGCTGTTACCACTCAAGAAAGAGATCTTGGAGTCACTGTGGATAGTTCTCTGAAAACATCTGCTCAATATGCAGCAGCCGACAAAAACGTTAACAGAATGATACAAACCATTAGGAAAGAGATAGAAAATATCATAATGCCTATGTATAAATCCATGGTATGCCCACATCTTGAAACTCCATGCAGTTCTGGTTACTCCATCTCAAAAAAAGATATATTAGAATTGGAAAAGGTACAGAGAAGAGCAGCATAAATGATTAAGGGTATGGAACAGCTTCCATATGAGGAGAGATGAAAAAGACTGGGACTTTTCAGCTTGGAAAAGAGGTGACTAAGGGGGGATATGATAGAGGTCTATAAAATCGTGAATGGTGTGGAGAAAGTGAAAAAGAAAGCGTTTATCCCTTCACATAACTCAAGAACCAGGGGTCACCCAATGAAATTAATAGGCAGCAAGTTTAAAACAAACAAAAGGAAGTACTTCTTCACACAGTCAACCTGTGGAACTTGTTGCCAGGGGATGTTGTGAAGGCCAAAAGTATAACTGGATTAAAAAAAGAATTAGGTAAATTCATGGAACATCGTTCCATCAATGGGTATTAGCCAAGATGGTCAGGGATGCAACCCCGTGCTCTAGGTATCTCTAGGCCTCTGACTCTCAGATGTTGGGACTGGGAGGCAGGGGACTGGCTTGATGATTAGCTCTTCTGTTCATTCCCTTTGAAGCAGAGGCGATGCACAGGGGAGCATGCGGGGCCAGATTGGCCTGCTGAGGCAGAGAGGGAGAGGGGCTCTGTCGTTCTCTCCCTGTGCCTCCCCCCTCCCCAGTATGTTTGGCTGCTCTCCCTGGCAGCCAGCTGGGGAGTGGGACAGAGCCACTTCTGCTTGAAAGAGCCTGGCTGGGATGCAGCAGCGGCCCGCTCCCTGCCCAGGGTCGGCTGCCAGGGACGGGGCAGAGCATGTGGGGGGAGGGGCGGCTCCAACTTCTTTGGCCCATCCCTGGGCAGCCGAGCCAGGGCAAGGGGCAGCCCGCTGCTGCCCCAGCTGCCAAGGTTAGGTGGTGAGCGAGCCAGAAACATGCAGGAGGAAAGAGGGAGCTTATCAGTTCAGTGACACAAATATCTTTCAGTGTTTCTTTATCTGTTTCCTTGTGTCTTTTTCTCTTTCATTCTTCTGGATCTCTTGCTTAGGATTTCTCACATCAGTTGTACAAATTAATTTCTATAACACAACATGTGTGGCTTTTTAAAATCTCTATTAGAGTCTTCTTTAAAAAACAAACACACACACCAGATATTTAAAGTGTCTTGATAGTGCATAAACTGCAGTAAGATTTAATCCTTCATGACAAAGCAGCTACTCTCTTTTCTTTTAGCCCATTTCCCATCATCAGAACCTTGCTCTTTGCATTTGTTTCCAACAGACACTGATTTAGAAGGTCTTACATAATAAAGCATCTGCAGCTTCATGCTCCATTTAGACCTGAGGCTTAACACCTTTAGAGAGTTTTGTTGTGAATCCTAATTAATCCCCTCCATGCCATGATGGTAGCACTCAAGGTTCGGTCTCATATACCTTTGGCCTCCATTGTTTTCCAATACCAACAAGAGCATCTGGACCAGCAATGTGTACCTGAAGAACACAAGAGTTTGGATTCACTGAATGCAAGTCTGATTCCAAGGCCACTACAGTCAATGAAAAGGTGTCCTCTGGCTTAGATTATAGGCCCTTCAGAGCAGGGGCCACTTTTTATTCTGTATCTGCACATCACCTAGAACAATGGGGCCCTGGTCCATGGCTAATGTTCCTAGGTGCTACGATACTACAAACAATACAAAACTGTAGTGGACTTTTAATCTGGTTCCACATGAGGAAATTCCATGGGCATCTAAAGAGTTAAAGTTATAGGATTTTGTTTTTCTAGTTTGTTAACTGTCTCAGTGTTAACCTATGCAAAAAAATTATCAACACAGGGGAACTGGGCAGGGGGTGAGTTTCAAGGGACCAGAAAGTTGCTTTTGCAGTAAAGTGCAGCCATTTGAGGAGCCATTCAACTTTGGTCAGAAATTGAAGCCCTAGGGATTAATTCGCTCATTACACAATACATGAAAATAAATTGCACATGAATGAAATAGGGGATTTTCAAAGGAATTAATGCACACCAAAATATACAGGAGCTTAGTGATAAATAGAAAGGATGAATCTGTACATGAGTATAATTTACAATGTGGATAGTTCAAACAATTACACATGAATCACTGAAACATATATTAAATATTCATTAAGAAAAACACAAGCATCCTTTCCTATGCAAATATCTTTGGTTTTACAGCACACCCCTGAGCACAGCCAGGTAAAGTTATTCATTTTCACTACAGTTCAAATCTTTGATGATTTAGCTATTAAATAAAACTCCATGCAATTAGTGTTTCAGATGGTTGCTTCTCTGAGAAAGCTTTCTATTCAGTTGTAAACTCAGAACACTCGTGCAAAGCCAGCACAAGATCAATTATTGTAATTAATGAGGTCAATGATAGTTGAACAATAATGTATAGTTCCTCTTAGGATATTAAAAACTGTGCCTAATGCATTCATATGGCCTTAATCTCAAAGTGAAATAGATCCGCAGCTGCACAGCAAAGTTAACGGGCTGCAATTCAGGGCATCACGGCAAAGAAGAAAGCAGGAACCCTTGTCTACTAGTACACAGACTAATGTTCTAATGTTCTCTCCCTATCCCACAGGTTTTGGCATATTTCATTTTTGCCTTAAAGGGACATTAATCAACATAAAAAGTTATCGGCCTGATTCTCAAGTGCCTTGCATATTGTGTAGCCATTTATACCTGTGCACAGTGGATTTGAAGTGCTACCATTCTGACTGGGTGCACAAGATAGAGGGAAATCAGGTCCCATTTGTATTCTTTTTAAATGATCTCACCTGCATCATTAACTCCTGATGGCCCAGATCCCCAGCTGGTATAAAGTGACATCATACCATTGAAGTCAATGAGACCACACATGTGCATAAACTTAAGCACGGTCTATAGTGCTTTGCTGGATCAGGGCTAGAGTTCTCTGGGTATTGAAGGACTGAGGCACTAGAGTGTAAAAGGCACAGTCCAATTCCCAGTGAATTCAAAGGGGGTTTGCCTATTGACTTCAGTGTGAAAATGGATCACAAGCTAAGATATTGGAACAAACAAATCTTGGACCAAACTCTGCTTGCTGTACTTAGCGTGACCAGACCGCAAGTGTGCAAAATCAGGACAAGGGGTGGAATGTAATAGATGCATATATAAGACAAAGCCCCAAATATGGGGACTGTCCCTATAAAATCAGGCCATCTGGTCACCCTAGCTGTACTCACCCATGTAGTTATATTCAGCTCAGTGAGACTACATGTGTGGGTAAAGTAATCAGGATTTGACCTAGGTAGCTGCCCCCAAATCTGTACAGAAAGCAGTGCAGTCAGCGTACTTGTGCTGTCAGAGTTACAGATTATATTTTGGACATTTTGTTTTTGCCAGGGGTTGCTGAACTAATATGAAATTCGGACTGAATTTGTGGTGCTGGTGATAATGCTGGAAATCAGCGGCAACATGCTGGGAGCAGACTGTCTCTCTAAGAATGCCAGGCCAGAAAGAGCCCTGAAGAAATGCTTCAGCATGAACAAGCTCTCCTAAAACCCTACAGAACTGCTGCAGGAAGGTCTGGCACTACGTGAGCTTCACTGTAGTTGTTTTGCAGCCAGCGGCTCGCAGGTCACATAATGGGCAAGGACATTTAAAGGTAAAAGGAGGGAAATCATCATTTCAGAAACTTTGCCCACCACATCTCCGAGACGTTCTGTTTAGAGAAATGCAAAGGGCGATTGCTGGGCTTCGTGTAAAGCTGGAGCTGTATGCTCAGTGTTAGTGTTAGAATATATTTCAGAGGCACAGATCCACGTAGCAGTGACCTGGTGGGCTGAACTACATTGTAAATCCCCTTCAATGTATATATTAATGCTCCCTCCCCCAGTAATAGTTATTCAATACAGGAGAAATTCACCCCATCGCCCTGCACAGGGCCAAGCCCAAGGCCTATGTACCACTTAGGCCCTCAAAATGATCATTTAAATTAAGGGTGTTTCTTAAGAATTCCTCCATGGTCTCCCTTGAAAAGCGTTAATCATCCCCTCCCACAGAGTAATGAGAGCCCCGGGGTAATTCTCTGCTTCTCTATTATCACAGCCTTGGCAAGCCAGCCAGGCATTTCATGCCAAGTGAGTCAGTACCAGGAAAGTATTACAAAGCATATCTCCCTTGAATTATATCTCAGATCGTATAACAGGAGGGGACCATCACCTTTATCTGATTCTCACCTTAAGTGACCCTGGTTCACTTTTTATGTTCCAAAGAAGCCTAAAATCTGCTTTCACAGCACCTATCCATGGTTCCATTCCATGTTGCTAGAGTTTTTGTGGATTTAAGGTTTTGTGCTGCAAATCTCAGGGACTTTCTTAATCTAGGAACTCATAGTGACCCCATGATCATGGTGTGAGTATATGGTTTAAGGTTTTTTTGAATATAGAGAGGTAAATGCTGCAGTCCTTTTCAGTTCTTATGTGACAAAACTCCCTGGGATATCTGTGGGTGTTCACCTGAGCAAGAATTGCAAGACTTAGCCCAGAGGGCTTATTTGACATAGCAGACTGGCTTCATTCAATTGACCATGTGTTGAAGTGGAGGCGGTGGAGAGAGTAGTACAAAGGTTTTGGAGTGAATCCCTTATACATATCACGGTAGTGCTGAAACAAAGGATATGATGTTCATCCTCATGCCTAAACTTCAGTGCAATGTGAAAACTTACAGTTTACACACTAAAATAATAGAGTTTCTTATTTGCTGGATGTAGCTGGAACTGCACTGAAGGGAATAATTTCCAAAAACCAATGTCATTTGCAGATGCATGCCGAATCTTCCTGATCCTACCTTCTCATTTGGACCAACACTGGACTGTTCAATTCTTCTGTAAGCCATAAACTGTTGGCAGCTGAGCTAGGCCCCAATTCAGCAAGGTACCTAATTGTGAGAGTAGTTCCATTGACTTCAAACACAACTATTCACATGTGTAATAATGTGCTGAATCAGGGTCTTGGCTCTTTTGTTAGATCTTATTTTAATAATATGCAGGATGCTGAACTATGGCATAATTCTTCCCCATCTCTTATGGGACCTTCTATGTTATGAGCTCAGTCACAATATTAGACTTAGCTTTCAGTTCTTCTCCAGTATGTCAGCTGCTGCATAGGATTCTCTGCCAGAGGGCAATAAGCATGCATGTCCCTTTACAATGTACACGGTCCATATCTAATGTTAATCTCATTTAGCTTTGTGTGAAGAGGGTGGATTTGTGAATATTTAATTGGAACATGAATTTGGTTTGGCTGTGTGCTCTGAGAACCAAGTGTCCTGAGAGTTTGCTTTATTTGTTCTTCTTGGAAAAACCTATCTAGTTTGCCAAGAGCTTAGTACTTAAATGAACGTATTTAAAAAGCCATACACCCCAGAAGCGTCTAGCTCCTTATTGTAAAATGTAGTTAGTCACTCAGTGTTCTAATAAGAAACCTGTATTTTCCTGCAGGCTGACATAGATAGGTATGAGATTTTATGAAAGCCATTTACATGTGGTATAGTTGGATCTTGTCATCAGATCCAGTAATAAAAAGATACAACCTCCACATCCTTTTTTTGTTCCTTACACTAGAGGCCCTTTGGATATTCCTCTTTTCAGAGATTACCTAATCCTTCCACCCACCCTCTTAGAATTATTCTATACAATACAAAAAGACACAGAGAAGCTGATTCAAACCTTTGAACTGATAATTATTCAATCAAAACCCTACGTTTTAGTCACCTAGGAGTGTTTGGTTTTAGTTTCTGGTTATTCAAGGATGAATACAGCTACACAGTATTGGGGCTTTTTTTAAATCTCCTTTGAAAAAGGTATTGCCCAACTCAGCTTCTGTTGCACTGACACATGGGGACTCTCGTCAGATCTGCTATGATCCACGCAGATGAGCATTATATCCCAAACTGCAAAGGCAGTAAAAGCTGCAAACAGGAAGGGATCAAGATCATAACTGCAGTGGAAAAGCCTGAGATACTTTCATAGAATATCAAGGTTGGAAGGGACCTCAGGAGGTCATCTAATCCAACCCCCTGCTCAAAGCAGGACCAATCCCCAATTTTTGCCCCAGATCCCCAAATGGCCCCCCTCAAGGATTGAACTCACAACCCTGGGTTTAGCGGGCCAATGCTCAAATCACTGAGCTATCCCTCCCCCCTTTGTCAGCCTGTGTTAGCTCTAGAATTACCACAGTTATCCAAGTAAGGGTTGGTGTGACCAAAGGAACCATAACTGATTTAATGAGCCATTCACAGTTTCACCGTACCGGCCGTGTGTACTTAGACATGCATGGCTTAATCTTTGGCTTTCTCTGACCTGACCCCATTTCTGGGTTTCTCTCTGCCATTTAAGAAAAAAAAATGGATGTCAAATTGCGCCATGTTGCCTGGCACTCACACCTCGAGTATGGCCACAAGTTCTAAGATTTCAGAGGCATCATGATGACCTGAGATATCCCCTACATGCCTGGCAAATGAGGGCCTCAGATTTAGCTAGGCTATGTTCAGTATAGGGCCTACAGGAGACAGGGAGCAAAGGTAACTAGGTTGCCCCATAATCCTTGGGCTGCTTGGAAGCTATTTCAGTGCAATTTAGAGCTGCAAGTTAGAGCTGCTGCAACTTGCGCTTGGCTTCAACAGCCACCAAATATCCATTCCAGCAGCTGGGGTGCTCGAGTCACATCCTCTTTCCACTAGCTACACCATAACACCGTTAGCGGCAATGACCCACACTCCTCAGGTAGCCTGGAAAGCCACAGCTTTGCATCTGTTTTTCATTGGTGTAACAAAGCCGCCACAGAAGGAGCCAGGATCTGCGTCTGAATTCCAGGCCCAAAAGGCTCCAGGTTCTGCTGACCTGACCTTCTTAAAACCAAGAGATCCCCTGCTCTTTGGAGCCACTTTCCCATTGGCTGCTGGTTCACCATTGCACACTGTCATCCCAAGTGGGCTGTCCTAGAGCACAAAGGAAAATTAGTGGGTTTTAGTAGTATTACCTTTACCCCACTTTTTTACTGGGGACCTTTCATAACTCTTGGAGCAGGACATACTGGTTAGTGCAGCTCCTGCTGCTTAGCGTGGCTCTGGAGAGGAGCTGCGCTAACCTGAAGCTAAAATAATACAGGGGAGGGGAGGGGAGACTTCACGGAGTGGGGAGCAACCTTCCCTCTCCAGCTCGCCTCGGTGCAGTTTTCTTCCCGTCTGCACTGCTCAGTAGGGGGAGCACAGGTGCCCCTTAAATTAGAGGAATAAATCAATATTATGACATCATGTGTTCGATATTTTACTATTTGGTCCCCATGAGTGATAAGGACACATTTGCAGAAAAAAAAACAACAGTGGGCGTGGAAATGAAGAGTGCCGTTGGTGTACATCTTGGAGGGTGAGGGGGGCGAACATGCACTGTGGTTAAAGCACTGAGCTGGAAATCAGGAGATCAGGATTCCATTCCCAGCTCAGCCATAGACTTCCTGCATGACCTTGGGCAAGTCATTTCATTTCTCTGTGCCTCAATTCCCCATATGTAAAATGAGGCTAATACTATTTCCCTACCACACAGGAGCGTTGTGAGAATAAAGTAATTAAAGTTTGTGAGGTGCTCCATTACTGCAGCAATGGGGGAACCTATAAGTACATAGATCTGGGGAGAGTTCATTTGGGCAGAAAATAAATTAGTGTTATAAGAAGATGTAATAGGAAATTTATTTTAAAACAAAAGAATAAATTTTACACACATATTTGGCCACTACAGCCTTCCTCATCTTTGGGCAACACTTTTCAGTTTCTCAAAGTGATTTTTACAGTGATCACTTAGAACTTATTTCATGGGATCTAAATGAGCCAGCCAATTTCGAGACTAAAGAATGCTCATTACAGTATATCATTTTCATTCCTAAGAACAGCGATGTAATTGTGATCAGGATCTACCCCTCAGCGATGTGAATTTAAAATAAAGATTAGCAAAATAATTCATAAAGTGTGGTTACTTCTAGAAAGAAGGGTTTTGGCTGCTCCTAGGGGAGGCATGCAAGTACTTTCCCTACTAAGATTTCAGGTTAGGTACTTAATACTGCAAACAAAACTGTCATTGCAATGAACTGCAACATTTATCTCAGTGGGAATGTGAGGAATAGAAACAATCCAATTCATTAATATCGATTCCCACAACATTCTCTACCTGGTCCCTTTCAAAATGCTCCCCACAACAATATGCCTCCCACACCGCTCTTTGCTTTACTCAACAAATCCCTTCTGTACCACCAGCCTTTTTACACACACAACTGGAGAAAAATGCATCAAAGACACAAAGTGGCCAGGAATCTTAAACATATGCCCACCAATCCATATGGTGTGCACACGTGGCACACACAATTAACCATGCCCTGGGCCACTAAGTTCAAAGCTAGCTATGTATCTTTTTTCCATTTCTCCCCGCCCCCCCCCATCCTAAAATACATGCCTTGACATTTTTATTTTGTGCACTGACTTTTTATTGAACAGGCACAGTAAAAAAAAACAAAAACAAAAACAAAAAAACCCAAACAAACCCTTCCACAAACAAGCCTCATCAGAATATAGGGCATCTGAAATTACTTTGAACCAGCATTTCCTTCTCTCTTAAGCTGCAATGACTTTTTAAAACAATTTATCAATGATCTATCCCTTATCAGGTACCTTTCTAAAAGGAGATATTTTGACTTTGTTTGAGCTGATTTTGAAGTTCCTGGGATAAAGCTGAGAAACACACATATGCATGTGAGAGGTTCTATCTAGCGGGAAGGCTTGATTCTGTTCTCATTTGCAGTTTCACACTGATATAATTCCACTACTTTCAATGGAATTACTTGCAGGTCACACTTGTGTTAAGTGAGAAGATAATCAGGCCTTATATGGATGTTCTTTTTTTATTCCTTCTTGTATATTTTAAGCTGAGCTAACAACACAGCATCTGCACATATTCCTGGGATGAAGCCCTGACCTCCATGAAGTCAGTCACTAGGAGCTTAGCCATTGAATTTAATGGAGTCAAGACCTCACCCTTGAGATGTAGGGCCAGATTCTCTGCTATTCCAAGTTCCTACTCAGTGTAACCAAGATGGGGGGTGCAGGGGGTGTCAAGCTCCTTTATTCTCTGTCTGTCCCCAAATCCAGGTCAGTTAAGAGGAAGCTAGTGGGTTGCTGTAATCTGTATCTGCTGTCACTCACACTTTAGGGATTCTTCACCAGAGTTGATTCATTTACAGTACAGTGCAATCCAGCTGCCCCTCCTCCCCAGCCCAGACTCTCCCCCTACACTAAGGAGTGGCACAAAGGAGATGGCAGAGGGCTGAGGACCAGTCCCATGGTATTTGCTCAGCCATGTCAAATTACTACGTCAGATTGACTGTGCTTTGAGAGCTCTTTAGGATAAAATAAAAAACAAGCAAGCAAAGTGGTATCAGAAAATAGCTAAGCAACAATAATAATCAGAGCCATAATGCTCTGAGATCCTCAGATGAAAGTACAAACCCCTTTATAAATACTAATGACTCCTTTTTTGTGTCATGCCTATTTTACACACAAAGTGAGGCATGCTGAAGCTATGGGACTTGCCCATGGTCACAGGCATGACACTGGACTAGCCAGAAAGAGTCCAGGGAGCAGAATATCCTCTCCCACTGGTGTCAATCAGGAGTAACACCACTGAAAGCAGCAGAGTCACACCAGCCTGTACCTGATGTAGAGTGAGAGGACACCCTGAGGCTTGATTGTCATATATCCTAACCTCTACCCATAGTGCATAGATCTGATAAGAAATCAAGGGTTACATTACCCATTTGGGCTGAAAGGTCAGTTTTACCTTCTCTGAGTTACAGTGACTGCATTGCCCATGTCATAAATATAAAGGGAAGGGTAAACATCTTTAAAATCCCTCTTGGCCAGAGGAAAAGCCCTTTCACCTGTAAACGGTTAAGAAGCTAGGATAACCTCGCTGACACCTGACCAAAATGACCAATGAGGAGACAAGATACTTTCAAAGCTGGAGGGGGGAGAAACAAAGTCTGTCTGGGTGATGCTTTTGCCGGGGACAGAACAGGAATGGAGTCTTAGAACTTAGTAAGTAATCTAGCTAGATATGCATTAGATTATGATTTCTTTAAATGGCTGAGAATATAAGCTGTGCTGAATAGAATGGATATTCCTGTCTTTGTGTCTTTTTGTAACGTAAGATTTTGCCTAGAGGGATTCTCTATGTTTTGAAACCAATTACCCTGTAAGGTATTTACCATCCTGATTTTACAGAGGTGATTCTTTGTACTTTTTCTTCTATTAAACTTCTTCTGGTAAGAAACTGAATGCTTCTTTTCATTGTTCTTAAGATCCAAGGGTTTGGGTCTGTGGTCACCTATGCAAATTGGTGAGGATTTTTAATCAAACCTTCCCCAGGAAGGGGGTGCAAGGTTTTGGTGAGGATTTTGGGGGGAAAGACGTTTCCAAACTGCTCTTTCCCAATAAAACCCGGTTAGATGTTTGGTGGTGGCAGCGGAAGTACAAGGGCAAAAGGTAAAATAGTTTGTACCTTGGGGAAGTTTTAACCTAAGCTGGTGAAAGTAAGTTTAGGAGGTTTTCATGCAGGTCCCCCCATCTGTACCCTAGAGTTCAGAGTGGGGAAGGAACCCTGACAGCCCATAACTGGCAGAGCATTGTAGGCCCAGGAGTCAATAAGCAGCTCATGCTAAACTGGTATTTGACCCAAGCTGCTCTTACATTTTAGTGCTAGGTGGTGTGTTTTAATGATTTCTTGTGTTTTCTCCATTGTGTGCTGCCTTTGTTGGTAGGATTTTTTCCTGTGGAATAGTGATAGGATACTTGCACTTAAAGTAACATTGCTTTCCATGTTCAGTTTGGAATGGACTCAGGCATATATTGATTAACAGCCTTTAGGATGTACCCTACTATTATTCATTATTTCCAGCAGCACAGTCATGTCTCAGCCAAGATACGGCCCCATTGTGCTGAGCACTGTACATATACATAGTAAGCAAGCCCACAGCACTGAAGAGTTTACCATCTGAATAAACAGAAACATGATCTCCATTTTATAGACGGGGCAAATGAGGCGCAGAGAGTTTTGAGTATTCAGAAAGATTATCTCCCCAGCTCAACGAGGGAGTGCATCGCAGCCTCAGGCATTAACTCAAATAGATTTAGACTCAGTATAGGGTCTAATCCACAAGCCCAATACAGAAGATGCATGTAATTCATAGTCTATATATTCAGTAGAGCTGATGGAAAAACATTTTGCTGAAAAATTCCCTATCAGAAAATGCTGATTTGTTGAAAAACTTTTCATGGGAAAGGGTCAGTTTTTATGAATGACCAAAAAAAGTTTTTCCTCCTTTGGACATTTTTGAAAGAAAATATTCTCGTTTTCCAGTTCAAAAAAATCACTTTGAAATGGAAGCGCATCACTATCTTTTTCCAACAGCAAGATTGGGTAGGGCCAAGATAAGCTAATTACAGCAAAAAAAAAAAATAATACAAAATTGGGGTTTGGGGGAAACCCACCACTAAATGATCAAAATAAAAAATGAAAAATTTTGAATTTATTAAAATAAGATGTTTTGATTTACCAAACCAATGTAAATAAAAAAAAATCCACAAAAGTATTCAAGATTTTGTTTTGTCCTGATTCAGGATATTTTTTTCGATATCTTGAAAATTTTCATGGGATGGGAAAACCATTTCTTACCCAGCTCTAATGCTCAGTATTCTAACCCCGACTGCATAATCCTTTTGCAATCACTCTGTATGTACATAGCCAGAGAATAATAGCACGGATGAGTACCTGCGGTTACAGCAACTGTAGCACAGAGGATGCCTTCCATACATCTTTATCTGATCATATTTCACAAAAGTTAAGAGTTAGTGCAACGTCAAATGAAAGTGTCAAAGACCTCGAAGGTTCCATCTGTTGGTAAAGCCACTTCTGGCAAGGTGGCTCTTTTTTACCCCATTATTTGGATGCTAGGATAGTAAAAATGTTGCAATGTCACGCAATCTCAATCATATTAGCCATAACACACCTAACAGAGTTTAAAACTTGACTTAAATGCTTACGTTTGGGCTTTATGGACTCCAATTAGCAAACTAATTCTGTAAGCAAGCCCCGTACTTTTAGATACACGCTAAACACATATACGACTCTACTGCTAAATAGAGACCCTATAGTCTGCTTGAGCAGATTTTGCCCTTTGTCCGGAGACAAGTTAAGTGAAATTGTCACAGGGTCCACTCACCCCCAGGATGCCTCATCCTGGCCACCTTCTAGTCTACACTGGGTTTCACCTCAGGGACCCCCGATCAGCAGCCAACGTCTGTACTATCCTATACCTTGCTGCCTTTTCCAGCTCTCCCCTCTTCTCTGGGTTTGCCAGCCACACAGCTCCCTCCTCCCAGAGAGTAACTATAGGCTACTTGCCTTTATAATCCTAAACAGACCTCCTTTCCCTCCCAAAGAGGGACTACACAAACTACTTCCTTACAACCCCCTAGTTGCTCTCAGCTCCTGGGCTTTATGCAAGCCCCTCTTGTTCCCATTCAGCTGAGCCTCATCTAATTAATCCCTGCTCCCTGGCTTCTCCTCCAGGTGTAACCTAGGCAGTTAATTGGCCTACCTAGCCACCTTCACCCTTCAAGTCTTGCGTGGGGTGGATACTCCTTCGCAGAACTCTTTAAAATAAACAAACCAAAACCTAGCAGTGCTGCACTTCAGAAAGATCACAACTTAAAGTCCATCTGCTGCTTTCCTGGTAACCAGAGTACTGAATCCCAGGCCAGAGTAATTCTTTTACTCTCAGGAAACCACATTCTTCAAGTGAAGTGCATTTGAGATTTATTCAGGCGAACAAAGAGCAAGTTACAGGAGTCCATTTTCACAGTACTAAAAGCAAAGAAGAACTATTTGAAGATGAGGAGTTGTGACAAAGGAACAGAACCTAGCGATGCTTCTTACATGAGAGAAGTGCTGGGCGGGTGAACTATGGAGCATTTGCTTCTTCAAAGAAAGGAGCAGAGTCAAGCCTGACCCCCCAGACTCTCTGCCACAGAGGTGGGACTCTTGATTTCATCAAACAGAATCTGAGTTCTGTTATCCCATTTCCCTTTCCAGTTATGTCTTTTGAGATGAAGCAGAAGGGAAGGGAGGGAGGAACTTCAAAATAAAATTAAAAAATGTGGTGGCAGAAATTGCTGTAACTCCAAATGGTCCTGATAGCGTGGAGGGTAAATTAAGCCTTCCCAAGCTCTCTCTTCACTCTCTAATAGCAGTGTTTGCTTTAGGGCAGGTCAGTCTTTGCAGATCAGCAGTTTACCTCTCTCATCCTTGTACTTTCAGTTCATTCCCAGTGCTCATCACTAGGGATGATTCCCCTCACAATTCAGACTTTACCAGTCACCCACCCAAATTATTTCACTACCGTTCAGCTAGTTTAAATTATTTTAACTTCCCAAGTCACAAGCAGTTGCTTCTACCTTCAGAAGTGAAGGGGTTAATGAATCAAGCAGGATCCTGAGACTGGAATCAATGTGCTGGGGCATGCATGAGCACAGGTCTCTTCCCACATTAGTGTTCTTTCTTACCTGATTGCCAAATGTACCATAAGAAAACTAGCACAGGCCACTAAACAATCTAAAATGTTGTAACTTTCCTGGAAGACAGAGGATTAAAACAGCTAGATAAGATTTTACTTTCAAAAATGCTTGCAATGTCCTTCTATATAAACATTTTTTCTTGAGGGCAGATGTTTTCCTTTTTATCAGTTTGAACAACAGCTTTATAAGTACAAACATGCTTTGATCAAAAGTCGAATTGCTTCATTTCAAGGAGACGTCTACTAAATTTGGATAATTTTTCACCCTGCTAATTGATTTTCATGGCTAAAGTTTGGATAGAGAATAGTTTGGGTAGAATGGCAGTCAGAAAACCTTCTTCAATGTGTAATGAATTAAACCACGTGGTTTTACAGCTTCATAGTTTTTAAAAGGTTGAAAACAAGCATGAATGCAAAGTCAAACGTGTCTCACAGAGCCTGATCTAAAGCCCATTGAAGTCAATAAGAGTCTAGTAGGCTTAATATCAGGTTTAGAAAGTATTTCACTTAGGGGAACAGAAACAACAACAACAAAAGATCAGCTACTCCCTGGAGTTTATTGTTACTAAATTACAAACACTTTAACATGTGCTGCTAAGAATCCACCTATCTTCTTGTTCTCCTGGACTCTCCAATCCTGGGAACATCTAACTTCTTGTGAAGGATTCTGGGTGGTGTAGTCCAACAGGCCCTTCCTGTTTGAAGTAGTACAACAGTTAACATTACCACTACGGAGTATTCAAAACACCAGTATGGTTCCAGGTCTTTTATTCCTCTAACTAATTCATCTATGGAAAACTTCCTCACCCATCCTTCAAGTTTCCCCAGCACAGTTCTTAAAGTGTTTCTTCATTCCATGAACACTAGAGAGGGCTCTATGGTTCTCAAGCTGTGAACCACTGCCCAAGTTCTGTCCTAACTCCATGGCAATGGAGGTCCCACATGCAGTGCATATGGTACAATTTTGCTACACTGAAAGGGAGAGATTTAGAACAGAGCAAAAACACAGCCCTGTGCTACATGAAGGGTTCTCCTCCTCTGTGTGTTCTGAAAATGAAGGACTGTCACCATGCCTGGTTTGGGGGACAGCTGAGAATGTCAAATTCAGGACAGACTGTAGGAAACAGGGTAGGCACCCCCCAAAATTGGTGGTTTGTTCTATCGTTAGAGGTCACCAAGCCAGTAACAAAAAAGTGTGCTCCTCTATCACTATTCTAGTTAACAAGGAGCCAGAACAGTCCACCATAGGCAATCCAGTCCCTGTCACCATCCAGACAACTTGACTTTTGTGATGTAAGTTTATTAAAAGCAAAAGCACCATTAAAAGGTTCCAAACAACCAGACATTCACCCCAGGTCAATATATAGTTCAGATCTTACCCAAAAATCATGCTGATAGCCAATTCCTTTAGTAAAATAAACTAGTGGTTTATTAATAAAAAAAGGAAAGAAGAGAGCTAATAGGTTAAAGGGATCATCTACATTACAGTTGATTTCAGAATCTGTAGGTCAGGATAATAGCAGTGATGGTAATTCTGCTAGCTTGCAATAAGTCTCTCTGGATCACCCAAAAAAATTGAGGGTCCTTCGTTCAAAGCTTCCCTTTCTTAGATATTATAGTCCAGAGATGTGGAGCAGGAATGAAGACCAAGAATCATGTGTCAATCTGCAATTTATACCTCTTAGTGTAGCTGCATGGAAAGTTACTGGCACAAACATGGAGTCCTGGATCACATGTCCTTACACGCCATTGCTGAGTCATGGGGCATCCATTGTCTCCGTGCCTTCCAAGATGTCCTCAGGAAGGGCACACTGAAGAGCTGATTCTCCTTAATGGCTCATCAACCATGGCTGACTGGCCTTAATGTAAATCTGTCTTGTGGGCGTAACCCCGGAACTCATGTTTGAGATACAAGCACATCGAAAAAATTCAGAACTTCATACACAATGATAATACACACACAAACAGGATAACCATGTTCAATAGATAGCACTGGAATAGTTGTAACCTTTACTTTGCATACGATTATCACGGTTGTGCAACGGTGGTGATACTTTAGTGTACAGGTGGTCATCTTTCTTTCTATGTAGCGTCACAACAACAAGGAAAAATATCAGGGGGTGAGGCCAGTGGATCTAGTGTTGTGCGAATGCTTCATTCCTTTTATACCTCTGTTCATCCCAGTAGTGAATGATGGTAGGGGGGAATGTCAGGGCCACAAAACCTAGTTCAGGCCTTAGACTGAACAAGTGGTTATTGAGTGGCTCTGCTCGCACTCTCAGAGAGGCAAAGATTCCTCTCTCTAGGGATCCTGCAGGCCCAATACCCATCCCAGCTCCCCAGGCTAAGCGTTGGAGTGAGGTTTTGCCCATGTCATTGCATCATACGGCTCATAATCTTCATTTATATAACAATGGTGATAATGAAATGCTGGCTGTGCAGTTGCCTAACATTGCACCATGGCTCTATGGAAAAATGTCACTGTAAAAATAAACCTCTCTAGATTTATTTTTGATAGGGTGACTTACATTTGAAAAGCCTCTTAGGTGTGCAGCACATGATATAAAGAATCAGTTTGAGATGTGGATTTCATAATTCAGAACTGTTCCACATGGCTGCCCACTCAATACATACTATTCATTACTGGAATCCCATGCCTGCTTGCTCATTGTCATGTACCAGCAATGGACTGGATTTAATTTAAAATGGCATTTAAATGGCCATTGGCAGCATTTAAAATGAATCTTTAAAAAAAAAAAAGGTAATGCAAAGTCCAATTAATAGTGCATATGTCTGCTTAATTTAAAGACCTAATTCCTTTCCAACACCTGCTTTTCATTTAGCACTGGGTCGTACTTTCAAAAGTTGATGGAATATTGGAATGAAACTGAAATAATAAAACCCAGGTGAATATTCTCCCCCCCTGTGCACTAATATTAGATGAACTAATAGTTCCCGTGACAAAATTAACTGGGCACTTGTACCATTTTAATAAAAAATATTCATTGCTTTGCATTCATCATTTACTTGACCTTCCACATTTTATTACTATATAATGTGGCTATTTGGTAGCCAACTTAACTAAACCTGATACGTGTGTTTTTTTTCCCAGCCACTATCCCTTTGAAGCTCAGGTCAAATAGCACATGCCGTTATTGTGGCTAAAAAGTGCAATAAAATGTAATTCAGTAGAATTTTGACAAATCTCTGATAGGTGGAAACTAATAAAGCTTAAGGGGGGCGGGGGACGGGGACAGGGAAAAACATATGGGTTATAATAAGACTTGTGTTTCCTGGCTTGGCTTCTGCATTCACTCCAGTCTTTAGGTCAACACTGACCTCCGAGTAGACCTAGTCAGTACTAATACCTGACTTCTCAAAAGCTTGTGGGCTAGATTTCCCTAGACCTGTACTACTATACAGGAAAGCCAGGGAGCGCACAGTCCCCGACTTTGCTGCATGCCTGCTTAGAGCCTATGAAGTTAAATGGCCTCTGTCACTGTATTCTCTGAGTACCTCACAAACATTAACATATCTATCTGTGACACAGGCAAGTGCTATTATCCTCATTTCACAGATGGGGAGCCGAGGCACAGAGACTAATTCTAGTTCCTGCACCAAAGGGCTTACAATCAAAATAAAAGGTGAGACAACAGACGGATACAGACAGATGAGGGAGTACAAGTAAACAATATTGGTCAGCATTATAGTCGGCAGTCTTGACCATGATCTCCTAAGAACCTTAGATTATCAAAGCCAAAGAAAATGAATGTGAATTGGACTTCCCAGGCATCTTTGAAAATCTCAGTTCTAATATTCTCTTTGACAGGTATCCTCCCTTTAAAAAAAATATTTGCAATCTAATGACTTCTGCCTGGGAATTAAGAGGATGAACTTCAATGTTTAGACAGCTTTACAAGCATGTTTTTTTTCTGACCAGGACTGATTCTCCTCCCACTCCCCAAAGACTTTCCAACTTGAAGTCTATTTCATGTCTAACCTTTCACTGATGTGTTAATAGACTGCAAAGTGCAGAGACCAAGAAGTTCAGACCAGAGCTCTGCTATATTAACTCCACTGCTTGAAACATTTGCAAGCTGGTCAGATCACTCAGATCAATTTATAAATGTTCAGTATTTTGCAAATGTGTTTATTTTAAAACATTAGGCGGATCTTCAATTTATTGCTATGTGTCAGATAAGAATACACCGAGGCTCATGGCTGGGGTATAGTGGTGAAATCCTGCTCATCTTACTCACTTAGAGAGTGTGATACAAAGTATAGTCCATGTGAATCTTCTCCAAGACTACATTGAGCTTTTAGACTCAGCATTATGCCAGCAGAGATACCCTTCTGAAGCACACTTCCTTGGTAGCTAGGAGAAGGGAATTCTTTGCATCAGCCCTTTATGAAATGCCCAGACTCCACACTTTGCATCTAGCTAGCTCCAGCCCTCTCCTCTCCGTTGGTTGCAAGGGGAGGTATAGGGAGCACATCCACTGCTTTCCCCACTGTGCTAGTTCCAAAGGACGAGGTAGATGGAAAGAGAGTCATGTGGTTAAATACTGGAGTTGGATTCAGGACACATGTTTTTCAGTTTTTGAGGGGTTTTTTTTGGTTAGTTCTAATGTTTGTAGCTTTAAAAAAACAAACAAACAAACAATCTCTAGAAGTTCAAAGTTGGACTCACTTTAAAAAGAAGGCGGGGGCTCTGTCTCCTGCTTCCCCCTGAATGAGCTCCTTCAAAACAATCCATCTCATGCCTCATATCGGACACACTCCCAACATCCCCTCCTGATTCTGCATATTGGAGTCATGTAGACTTTTTAAACTCCTCTTATGGAATTAGTAATCTCCATGGATCCCATAATGTATGCAGAAACTGCGTTGAGTAGCATAAAAAATTTAATCGAAAACCAAACCAAAACGAGACAAAAGGCACAAATCCTCACCAAGAACAAAGTTTTAAATTAAGTTTGGAGTTTCTAGGATAAGATATTTTGGATTATAATGACTCGAGCAACACATACATTATGGAAATATTTAAGCAGTGAGATAACATTTTTTTGATTCTCAGTTTCCAAATACCTTGTCCAATTTACTTCAAAATAGGAAGAAAAATGTCTCCCCTGACAAAATCGTGACTGCAACAATACTTGTGGAAGAATGTCTCAAAATAAAATCCATTGGCATTCACTCAAATTAAAAACTTTACCCATTTTGCCTGAGTTTGTGCCCTTTATTGTTATTTACACAGCACTCTTAAATTCTTTGTAAATAAATATAATAATGAAATATGGTGTCATAAATATAAAGGGAAGGGTAACCACCTTTCTGTATACAGTGCTATAAAATCCCTCCGGGCCAGAGGCAAGGTCCTTTTACCTGTAAAGGGTTAAGAAGCTCAGGAAACCTGGCTGGCACCTGACCCAAAATGACCAATGAGGGGACAAGATACTTTCAAATCTGGAGGAGGAGAAAAGGCTTTTGTCTGTCTGTGTGATACCTTTGCTGGGAATAGATCAAGGATGCAAGCCCTCCAACTCCTGTAAAGTTAGTAAGTAATCTAGTTAGAAAATGCATTAGGTTTTCTTTGTTTTGGCTTGTGAAATTCCCTGTGCTGGAGGAAATGTGTATTCCTGTTTTTGTGTCTTTTTGTAACTTAAGGTTTTGCCTAGAGGGATTCTCTACGTTTTGAATCTTACTGCCTGTAAGATTATCTTCCATTCTGATTTTATAAAGTTGTTCTCTTACCTTTTTTTGTTCTTTTAATAAAGTTCTGTTTTTTAAGAATCTGGTTGGGTTTTTTGGGTCTTAAAAATCCAAGGCTGGTTTGTGCTCATCTTGTTTATTCTCAAGCGTCCGCAGGAAAAGGAGTGTAAGGGCTTGGGGGGATATTTTAGGGAAATAGGAACTTCAAGTGGTCCTTTCCCTGATTGTTTGTTAAATCACTTGGTGGTGGCAGTATACCTCAGTCCAAGGACAAATAGAGATTTGTGCCTTGGGGAAGCTTTTAACCTAAGCTGGTAAAAAGAAGCTTAGGGGGTCTTTCATGTGGGTCTCCACATCTGTACCCTAGAGTTCAGAGTGGGGACGGAACCCTGACATATGGTGCATAAGCAGGTAGAGCCGAGCCAATATTTTATTCAAATGAATATCTGTGAGCACTAGTGAGAGTCTTACCCATTTTATTGAAGGGTTGAGCTATTTATCCCTGGAATTCAATCAGCTGCAGAATTATAGAGAATCATTCTCTGTGTGTAAACAGCTGTGCAAACATCTTCACCACAAATCTCTTCTAGTGCCATGCAGCATGGTGGACTGTAGGACACTCAGTAGACTTCAGCTTAGAGTGCAGATCTCTTCCCTGTATTAGAGATGGTACAAGTGCAGCAGCAATTTCGAGGCCTAGAAAAAGATGGAGAAAGTTCCAACTCTTGGAACAAGATCTTCCGTAATCAGACCTTTGGGGCTGCAATTGAAGAAGGGAACGGGAAAGAACTATTGCTTTGGAGCCACAAAGCAACCAAAGAGCAGGCTAACAGCAACAGACTAGAATGATTCTGATTTTTGGAAAATATGTTTCTGAGAAAAAAGAGCTTGGACGCATTTTCTGTTGATTTATTTTCTCTAAGTGAAACAGAAATGTATCCCTAGAAGAAACTAAATTCTGTGCAGCAAGATTCAAGACACTCCATGCTGAATTAATATCATCTCATGTTTAAATAGGTTCTGCATTTCTGCAAAATGGTCGCCAGTGAAAGGAATCCTGAAATCCTTACATCTGTGCTCACTGTAGGTGGTGCACTCGGTTTTCTTTGGGACATGTGACTAATTTGTTGTGATGGACTATTACTACCTTTTAATTTATTTCAAAATAATATTGTGAAAACTGCATTGAAATAGTTGTTCAAAGGGGAGGTATCAATTGTTTGCAAGAAGTTATTTTGAAATCAGCCAAGACATTAGAATGCACCAGTGTATTTTGACACAAAGTTAAGCAACGTAGAATACAGTATAAATTATTCCCTCTACAGCCCAAAATTTATAGTAAAAATGTAGGTACAGTCCTGCACAGCCAGTATACATAGGAATAACTACGCATCTGAGTAATCCCTTCAAATTCAATGAGACTTGTGTATATCTTGATTGTGATCGAATCAATACTATTTACTACTGGAGCTGGTCAACAAAAAATATCAGGACATTTTCATGAAAGTTTTTTTCAAAAAGTTTGTCTGGTTCTTTTAATATCTATTCATTACTTTAGTTTTTCTTATTTTATATTAAGAAAAAACATTAGCAACCGAAGTGCCAAGCGCACATAACTAAAATGGGTATTTGCATGAATACATTGCTGTAGTCCCCACTCTTCCTCGTTCCTTGTCCTTCCCTACTGTTTGTGACGCTGGATATTTAGTCATCTAAAATTTAGATTGGAAGCTCTTTGAGAAATAGATTGTATCTTTTTGTTTCCTATAAATCAATGGCATCACTGGAAACAGTCAGATTTTAGCCATTGCTTTCCATAGTTGAAGGATCGGATGCTTTATATTACAGCAGTGCCTAGAGCAGTGGTACACACAGGTCTTCCAGGGAGTACATCAACTCATCTAGATATTTGCCTAGTTTTACAAGCAGCGACATAAAAAGCACAAGCAAAGTCAGTACAAACTAAAATTGCATACAGACTGACTTGTTTATACTGCTCTATATGCTATACACTGAAATTTAAGCACAATACTTATATTCCAATCGATTTGTTTTATAATTATATGGTAAAAATGAAAAAAAGTAAGCCATTTTTCAGTAATAGTGTGCTGTGACACTTGTATTTTTATGTCTGATTTTGTAAGCAAGTAGTTTTTAAGTGAGGTGAGACTTGGGTGAACACAAGATAAATCAGACTCCTGAAAGGGGTACAGTAGTCTGGAAAAGTTGAGAGTCAGTGGTGTAGAGGTCTCAACTGAGATCGGGGCCCATTGTGTTAGATGCCATACAAAACATATGGTAAGAGAGCCTCTTCACCAAAGAGCTTATATTCCGTATAGACAAACAGAGAGGAAACAGGGAAGGGAAGTGACTTGCCCAGTGTCTCACACCAGGTCAATTCCTGAACTGGGAATTAAACCCAAGTCTCCTAGGTCTAGTGCAGTGAACTACACACTAGACCACACTACCTCGGTCTAAAGTCTTAGCACACTTTTGGGTATTGTAAGGTAATAACTGATGTCTAATTTTTTGAAGTTTATTTAATTTTTTTTAAATGAATTATTAACATGCTTATTTCTAGAGTCTGTAAATTGTGTCGGCAACAAATTGGATGGTCCAGTGGCATATGTGACTGGACTAGAGGTAAGGAGCCACCACTGTAGCACAGGGATGAAAAGGTGTGTTCCAGAGATATAGAAAGCGATATAACACAGATCATCAGGGAGATTAACCTTTCATGTCCTGGTGATGTTTTTAGAAGGTGTCAGGAAATTTTTTTTTGTCTAAAAATCTGACAGGTGCCTAAAGGGAAAACTGAAAGCAAAGTTACATGGGTTAATCTGACCATTTGTAGGGGCTGTCACAGCTGCATTGCCTCATTACCAATTTTCTTTCTTGCTCGTGTAGCCTTTTAGAGTTCCACGTCTGAAATGTTAATTCCTGACACCACACTTCAAGACACCTTCATGTCTGAAGTACATAGCATTTGCTGAACCTTTTTAGGTCAACCTTTGTTCACAAACACAAGTGAGATAGGAATAAATTACTCATTTCACTCAACTACCTGCAGGTATTTCCAAGAACTAGTACAAGTAGTAGCACGAAGGTACCTCCAAGAACACAAGAAAATGTTTTGGTTTTGGAGTGGTTTTTTGTTGGGGTGGGGTGGGGGAGAGTGTCTACAATATTCCTGAGTTACTCCTGGAAGTACTGTCTCTCAAGAAGTACACAATATGGCTGTATGGCCAGTATTTACACTACAGTATAGTGGTTTGGCCTGAACTTTACCGAACATCAAGCTGATAAATTATACTAATACAGGATGATTTCAAGGTGTCTTCTAATTTACAACATGTGCAAATTTCTCAAATAAAATCTGATGTTTGCTAATATGCTGCGATAAGAGTTAATAAGATCAAATTATGTCTGATCATACTACATTAGTAAATGTCACATCAAATTAGTCATTTTAGAATCATCCTGAAGCACAGAAAACAACCAAAAATAACTTTTCTAACACAAATAAGCAGTGATAAACCTGGAAACTTTGGGCTACGTATCAAGCCCCTCCTCAAGTCTCTGAACCCAATGGCTAGACACACTTTCCCCTAAATCTGTTCATTTCACTGCTACCTCCTACCTGATGAACTTTGCAGAGGAATAAAACCGAGATATAAAGTGACTTGCCAAGGTCACCCCATGAGAGGCAGTCACTACTAGCACTAGGTAAATTTGGTGAGATCTCTTCTGTAAAAGTATTTGTGCAAAAGTTCTCATCAATTTGTTTCACATGGTTTAAGATCCATAGATTAGGAGCAGAAGAGACCAGTGTGATCCTGGTTTTGTGCACACAAATATATTTACAATGTAGCATGTGAAAATTCACTAAGCTTTGTTTGCCAAAAGTTCTGGAAGAGCTGCAGCACAAAGAGGAGCACACTAAAATGTCACCTAGTCTGTGCAGGGCTTCTCCACCAGTGAGGTTTCTCCTATTTTTCTGTGAGCAATCGCTTTAATTTTTAGCACTCTCCCTTTTGCAGCTAGCCAAAGTTCTGAGCCTTTCAGTGTTGTTTCCATTAGGATGAGAAATCAATGAACAATTTACAGCAGTGCACAGACAATCCAGGAACTTTCTGGAAAGGGTAGGGGATAATTTCCTGGTGCAAGTGCTGGAGGAACCAACTAGGGGCAGAGCTCTTCTTGTCCTGCTGCTCACAAACCGGGAAGAATTAGTAGGGGAAGCAAAAGTGGATGGGAACCTGGGAGGCAATGACCATTAGATGGTCAATTTCAGGATCCTGACTCAGGGAAGAAAGGAGAGCAGCAGAATACGGACCCTGGACTTCAAAAAGCAGACTGACGCCCTCAGGGAACTGATGGGCAGGATCCCCTGGGAGAATACCATAAGGGGGAAAGGAGTTCAGGAGAGCTGGCTGTATTTTAAAGAATCCTTATTGAGGTTACAGGGACAAATCATCCCGATGTGTAGAAATAATAGTAAATATGGCAGGCGACCAGCTTGGCTTAACAGTGAAATCCTTGCTGATCTTAAACACAAAAAAGAAGCTTACAAGAAGTGGAAGATTGGACAAATGACCAGGGAAGAGTATAAAAATATTGCTCGGGCATGCAGGAGTGAAATCAGGAAGGCCAAATCACACCTGGAGTTGCAGCTAGCAAGAGATGTTAAGAGTAACAAGAAGGGTTTCTTCAGAAGAAAGAAGAAAGTCAAGAAGAAAGTCAAGGAAAGTGTGGGCCCCTTACTGAATGAGGGAGGCAACCTAGTGACAGAGGATGTGGAAAAAGCTAATGTACTCAATGCTTTTTTTGCCTCTGTCGTCACGAACAAGGTCAGCTCCCAGACTGCTGCACTGGGCAGCACAGCATGGGGAGGAGGTGCCCAGCCCTCTGTGAAGAAAGAAGTGGTTCGGGACTATTTAGAAAAGCTGGACGAGCACAAGTCCATGGGGCCGGATGCGCTGTATCTGAGAGTGCTAAAGGAGTTGGCGGATGTGATTGCAGAGCCACTGGCCATTATCTTTGAAAACTCATGGTGATCGGGGGAGATCCCAGACGACTGGAAAAAACCTAGCACAGTGCCCATCTTTTAAAAAGGGAAGACGGGGGATCCTGGGAACTACAGGCCAGTCAGCCTCACCTCAGTCCCTGGAAATATCATGGAGCAGGTCCTCAAGGAATCAATTCTGAAGCACTTAGAGGAGAGGAAAGTGATCAGGAACAGTCAGCATGGATTCACCAAGGGCAAGTCATGCCTGACTAATCTAATTGCCTTCTTCTATAACGAGTGAACTGGCTCTGTGGATGAGGGGAAAGCAGTGGACGCGTTGTTCCTTGACTTTAGCAAAGCTTTTGACACAGTCTCCCACAGTATTCTTGCCAGTAAGTTAAAGAAGTATGGGCTGGATGAATGGACTATAAGGTGGATAGAAAGCTGGCTAGCTTGTCGGGCTCAACGGTTAGTGATCAATGGTTCCATGTCTAGTTGGCAGCCGGAATCAAGTGGAGTGCCCCAAGGGTCGGTCTTGGGGCCGGTTTTGTTCAATATCTTCATTAATGATCTGGAGGATGGTGTGGATTGCATCCTCAGCAAGTTTGCAGATGACACTAAAGTGGGAGGAGTGGTAGATACGCTGGAGGGTAGGGATAGGATACAGAGGGACCTAGAAATATTGGAGGATTGGGCCAAAAGAAATCTGATGAGGTTCAATAAGGACAGAGTCCTGCACTTAGGACGGAAGAATCCCATGCACCGCTACAGACTAGGGACCGAATGGCTAGGTAGCAGTTCTGCAGAAAAGGACCTAGGGGTTACAGTGGAATAGAAGCTGGATATGAGTCAACAGTGTGCCCTTGTTGCCAAGAAGGCCAATGGCATTTTGGGATGTATAAGTAGGGGCATTGCCAGCAGATCGAGGGATGTGATCGTTATCCTCTATTTGAAATTGGTGAGGCCTCATCTGGAGTACTGTGTCCAGTTTTGGGCCCCACACTACAAGAAAGATGTGGAAAAAATGGAAAACGTCCAGCGGAGGGCAACAGAAATTATTAGGGAGCTGAAACACATGACTTATGAAGAGAGATTGAGGGAACTGGGATTGTTTAGTCTGCGGAAGAGAAGAATGAGGGGGGATTTGATAGCTCCTGTCAACTACCTGAAAGGGGGTTCCAAAGAGGATGGATCTAGACTGTTCTCAGTGGTAGCAGATGACAGAATGAGGAGTAATGGTCTCAAGTTGCAGTGGGGGAGGTTTAGGTTGGATATTAGGAAAAACTTTTTCACTTGGAGGGTGGTGAAGCACTAGAATGGGTTACCTAGGGAGGTGGTGGAAACTCCTCCCTTAGAGGTTTTTAAGGTCAGGCTTGACAAAGCTCTGGCTGGGATGATTTAGCTAGGGATTCGTCCTGCTTTGAGCAGGGGGTTGGACTATATGACCTCCTGAGGTCCCTTCCAACCCTGATATTCTATGAACGATATGGGTCAGGTATATTCTTGGTGTCATCCTGTTTATTTAAAAAAAAAAAGTCCATAGTACTATTTCCCTGAACACAGTCAAAACAATCAGGCAGTTTCCTAGCTCAGAAATCCCTCCAGCAACCCACTCCCTCTGCATTCTCTCAGGGGTCACACTTTCACTTTCTTCTCTTGGCTTTCTGCCTCCAACACACAAAGCTGCAGAAGATTTCCAAGCCTCTTGCATTTGCAACCAGGAAAAACTTCTCAGTTCACACAGCTCAGCTCTGACCTGCCATGAAGCTGAGTGCTTCAGGCAGTAGCCCCACATAAAGGGTCTTGATTACGCCTTCTATTGAGCCTGAAAAGAGTACTTGACACACCAACTGGCTTTCACGAAGTCTGATTGTCTTTGGACCCAAGACTCACCTTGTACAGCCATTAATATCTTACAGCAAAGCTTGAGTCATTCCGGTTACTTTGAATTCACCACTAAAGAAAAGCTATCCAAGTATGTCTGAAAGGAGGTGAGATGCCACTCCGCAAAAGACAGCAGCCCAGTGTCACTGACTGCAGCACCGCATAGCTAATGTCTAGAATCAAGTCTGTCGAATCTCAACATTGGCAACATCCCAGTATCATTCCTGCTGGCTGAAAAATCCTAGGACGTATTTACTGAAAGGAAAAGAGACAAGGACAGCTGACTATGGGATTCTCTCTTCACAGGTTCGTGCTATGGATTGCCATAATCAAGGCAAGTTATGGAAGTTGTGTCCAAAATACTGAGTCTGTTGGAGTGCCAGAGAAAATGGAGATCCCTCTGCCTTTATTTCGTCTAATGAGCTGAGGGAACTTGTCTTATCTAATTAGCTTAATTAGATCCTCTGATTCAAAGATCATCTTTGGTAAAATTCTGTTTTCACCTCTGCAATTTCTACTGTAGCTAAGAAAGCAAATTCTTTGGCACTGCTCAAAGCGGGAAAGAATTGGCATTCATGTAAGATATGATCCAGCTACCTTTGCCATTAGGATCATTGAGATCTGGATCAGTTTCCCAGACCAAAACCTAATAACTTCTATTATAAGAGAAAGAGCTCCATGGAAATTCATCTATTGAAATGGTCCACAGTTCATTCATATTTTACAAGGCATGTGAATTTTTGAATGGAACCAGTTTCTTTAAGGAATTTAAGTAAGATACGTTTCAGAAGGACACTATGGCTATTACACTGCACCATTAACCTGGCTGATTAGGACCCTGGGTCTGAGCATCCAGGTTAGTTTAGCCTGGGTGCGAGTGTCCCCACTGCAAAGCCCTATCCGGATTACTGTGTCTTCACCGTTTCTGCCCTAACCCAGGTGTGACATCCTATCATTCTTTGTGCCGATGGGCTCAAGGATTCTTTCCCACTCAGTTGTCCCGGTTGCGAGAGAACTGGACTGTCCCTCAGGGGGAGCTGTGATGGCGAACTATCAGCACTTGAGTGATTTTGCTTACGTCCTCGTTGCAAAGTGGGGCTTATCAGCCTGAGTGAAAACAGGGCTCGAGCTCTAACCCAGGTAAACTAGCCCAGGCTTTTAAGCACTTCCAAACCCAGCTCAGAGGTCTGGGTGTGCTGTCTGGGAGTGGCGAAGCTAACCTAGCTAAGAGCCCAGATTAACTGTATAGTATAGACATGCTGTAACGGAAATAGAGGACTACAGCTGGAAATAGATTATACTTAACTACTCTCTTAACAGGTGGAACATGTGTTTATTATTGTGACCTACAGTGATAAAATATTAATCTTTTTGAGTGTGTACACACTGGCAAACGCTTCAAAGGGCATGGATTTTTACAATGGCTTCTCCCGCCTCTGTTCAGGACTTCTGTTTATTTTGTTGATGTTCATGTTTAATCCAAGCTGCCTGTATGGAATTTTAACTCAATTACGGGTGTTTATACAAGGCAGTCTGTTCAGGGATAAAGCTGTTGATCTCCAGAGAAAGCATTGTTCCTAATGTGTCTGTCCTTTAGCAAATTAGCTTTAAACCAAACCTATCTTCAAAATAAACCCACTACCATACAAGCTGTGCAGGTGTTTTGGTTTGACTGGAATTGCAATAATACACCAGCCTTTTGTTATTAGTAATGATGGTTTCTTCTGCTGGATTCTGGTATGCCAGTAGGCTAGGAATCTTTTGTTTCCTTTAGGCCAATGTCTACATTATTCTGCATTTTCTTCTTCTAATCTCTCCCCTATCCTGAAAGATTCTGGAAACATTTACCGTCATTCAGTGATGGAACTTTTCTCCCTGAGCAGATTGCAATTTCATGAGATACCTGAGGAACGTATAAATAAAACATAGACCCGGCCATAGAAATGTTAATTACCTTGCTCAAGACAAAATAAAAATACACTGTGCATGGGGGAGGGGGTGGGGGAGGGGGGAGGGAAGGGAAGCATGGCTTGCCAAATTATTTAACTCCTTGCTATATGTATTGTATCCGGGGTCTGGTTGCCAGGGCACCTATGTGCAAGTGATTAGCGAGATGGTCCTTCTGACTGCCTCTGATGCAGATTTGCAAGGACAGTGTCAGAGCTTTGCTGCTTTCCCCCTGACAGCACGGTGCAAGGAGAGTCATATACCACCTTGCATGCCGGAGACACCCAGTTCTCTTCTGTACTAGCTACTGGTTCTAAGCCAGAGCGAACAGGAGTAAACAGAAAGTAAAGCAGTTGCCACTCTTGAATTCCACTCCTCCATCTCCGTCAGGGGCATGGCATGTTGCTGCTGTATATCCTATATTGATATATATTGGACATGGCTACAAAAAGCGATGGAGAGTGTCATATACAGATCTATGTAGTAGGGAAAGACTGCAACATCCAGCGTAAGTGGCTGACACCAGACAGGAAGCCAGGACTTATGGCACATTGGTTCCTGTCACATAAGCCCCTTGCTGGCTCCAGTGAGGACCACACCTCCTCAATAGCAGGAAATGTCCTCTGTTCTGCAGCTGCTGGAAAGCTTAACAGCACATTCTACACCAACAAGGTGCAGAGCCCCGAGTACCTTGGCAGCTAGTGAATAACAATATATTTGTACAGAAAGTTGTCATGCTTTCCAAGTGCATCTCCCACAGCAGTTTTGCTTATCCAAGACTCATCCTACATTTCTACAGAGCATCCCACGAACTCAACAGGTTGCAGATCTGCTGCTGATGGGGTCAATGGGACAATACAGCATTCCACATAGTCCGCTTGTTGTTTTATTGAGTGCTGTGAGGAAGGGGCAGTGTAGCAGCAGCGCCCCAAGAGCACTCCAGGGAGAGAAAAGTCACAGATTTCTTCTTAGTTCTTCACTTCCACCAAGGGCTGGAGGGGAAGTAATCCACTAACGATATTTATCAGCAGCAGATTATTTCCCCACCGTGTTGGCTCAGATGCTTTGGCAGATGCACTGGGGAGGCAGCTCCTAGGTTCTTCCCATTCCTCCACCAGGGAGGGGGAATAGCAGACTGTGGAGGCTGCTGGGAGCCAATAAGCAAGGAGGACAGAAAAGCAAAAAGGTTGCCTTTCAATCTTGATTTTTGTTGGTCCGTCAGAACTCTCTAAGCACTTTTACGAGGAGGTGAGGATGATCTGCTTCTCCATGTCTCTTGCTAGCCACTGGAGCACAGGGCACACTGGTGGGGAATTACCTGTGCATTCAGCCCACCATCCAACCTCAGGCTAGGACAATCTGATCCAGGTCCTGCCAATCTTGCTGGGACGGAAGGAGGTTTAGCCATTGCAACAGGGCTGGAAACAATATCCTTTTCATCACAGCAGTTGTAACAAGATGTTCCATCTCCTTGGGACCCTTGAGCAGCTCCCAAAATATTCGCAAAAAGAAAAGGAGGACTTGTGGCACCTTAGAGACTAACCAATTTATTTGAGCATAAGCTTTCGTAGCTCACAAAAGCTTATGCTCAAATAAATTGGTTAGTCTCTAAGGTGCCGCAAGTCCTCCTTTTCTTTTTGCGAATACAGACTAACACGGCTGTTACTCTGAAACCTCCCAAAATATTGTCATTTACTGTGCCTGAACATGACCGACAAATGAGTGGTCATATTGACCTCTGCTTACAGGCCCAAGAGCCAGTCTTGTTCCCTACTTATTCCTTATTTGAGATGGCCACTCAAACGCAAAGCCAAAAATATTTCCCTTTGAAAAGAGATTCTGTGGGCTTGATTCAGATCTCTCCTGGATTAGTGTAAAGCAGGAGTAACTATTTAATCAGTTATCCATGTCACATCATTGTAGAATCAGGACCTGACTGTATAATTTGTTGGAACCCAAACAAACCTAGTTCAAAAACTAGGGTGACACCAAGACAATAAGCAGGAAAGTGGAGCTAGGAAATGTATTTGGCAGATAGGGGGAATGTGTATTGGTAACATTGTGTGAATAGTGTTTAAATAAAGCCAGGTTTCCACTAGTTTCAGGCACTGATCGCTTGCAGGTTTGACCCAACATCCACTGAAGTCATGTCAAGTCTTTTCTTGGACTTCAGTGGGCTTTGGATCAGGTCCTAAGTAATTTTCTACCACCTATCACACCAGTATACTTCAGGTCAGGAAATAAGATCTCTGCAACTCAATCTGAACTTTTCTGAAAGAGTAGCTGTAACGCTAAGTAAAACAAAGATTTTTGTCCATTACTCAATTTATGGCAATGCTGAATGGAAAATGCCATATGGGCCTCTGTCAGACACAAAGTGAAGCAAAATTGGTCTTGGGAATATGTCTCAGTGCAACAGCTGTGCCAGATTGCCTTTCTCCAAAAAAGGATATTTTAATATAGAAAATAAAGGAAAGATGTCTTATGTAAAATTGATTTAACAAGACAAATATTAATGCCAAAATAATCCAAACATTTCTTAGAATATGGTTTCCTGTAATGGTTACAGAAAGCAGAAATGCAGTTTAGAATGTATTTCTTTAAGTGTTTTGAATGGGATTTTCAAAGCCAACAAAGGGATTTGGACAGCCAATTCCTGTTAATCTGAAATGGGAAACAGGCATGCAAATCCTTAAAGTGACTTTGATAACTTCAGCCTTTGGTGTTTTAGAAACGGCATAAGTAATATTTTTTTCTGAATACCAGCTCAATCATTTTGGTGGTGAGGTAGTCAAAGCCAGTGTTTGTTTATGGCACAGAGCGTAAGAAACTGGTGTGCTTCCTTTTTCAAAGCAGTACATTTTTTTTCTCCTCCAGGTCTGCACATATTAAATGCTTGACCTGACCTTTCCTACAGACAATCTTTCCCTCTTTTGAAATTATACACCTCTGTGGTGTAAGTGAGATCTCTGTTTTCTGGTAGGCATCTGGGAAAAGACTGAGGTTCACTGAACTGCAGAAATTATCCAGGAAGAACCTTTTAAAGTGCTCTTCAGTTCACGGAGGTAATTCTCCAGAATTATCAGTGCTACAGTTCCATTGGAGGATATGAAACTTCCTAAGCAGTCCACATAAACCAGGCCCCAGGTGACACAGCTGAATGAGAATGGCTTGCTTTATTATCCTCTTGTATTGGACAATATTCCAGCCTCATCTGGTGACCTTTCATTACAAGTTGAATAAAATGTTAATATTCGCTCCCTTAGAAGTGATCTTTAACAACACTCATGCTTCTAGGGTGTGTGACCTACTACAGAGGGTCTTAAATATATTAGAGTAACTCCTCTGCTCTAATGCGATTAACAGTAGTCAAATTCTGCTTCAGTTATACTGGTGCAACCCAGAACAGAATCCAAGCCCCTACCTCCATATCACAGTGCACTGATAACTCTGAAGTCACAAAAATGTCTTTATTAAATCTATTATTCCACTACACGGTTTCTTGGATAAAGCTGGATCTTTTTCATTCCCTCTTCCAGCCTGAGCTTCTCACCTATTTTCTTCCACACTTTAATATAGCAAGTCAAGTAAGCCAAACTCAGAGAAAAGGCCAGTCATCCCAGAGTCTTACTGACAAGCACACCTGGGCTTTGGGGAATGCAGTGAATAAAATAAAGTTTAAATCACAGTTTAAACTATTTGTTAAAAAATTCCTTCCACTTAATTTCAGATCCCACCTCAAAATAAACAGTTTCTTACAGAGAAAATTTAAACATTACTCAAGAAGTCTCACGAATGTAAGTTCAGAGCTTGGCAAAAAAAATTTCCAAGCTGTACTTTACTTCTTTACCTAACCAAACCAAATCCCATCCTAGCCAACCTAACTGCTTGGAGCACAGCCCTTTTATAGTATAGTGGGGAATCACTTAATTCATGACAGCTGCCCCAGCCCTCCTAGTCAGACAATCCCTGTCCTAAGAGCATGCAGCTGTGGTCTTTCCTCTGTGCAAGGAGAGAGTATTAATCCTCTTCTTGTTGAGTGCCTGGGAGGGTGAGGGGGAGTGGAGGGTCGGGGTCTATAAACACCATGACAATCAGAAGGCGAATTTAAGGTTTTTTAAGTATACTTGTGCATATTCATATAATCTGCATTACAAGGGAAACAGATTGCATTTCCCAGTGGAAAACATTGCCAAATGTTGCTCTTACCCTGTAGAGTGATGTGAACACCCCATTTTAGAAGGTCAGGCTGCTGGCCTGTCCAGTTCCTCTGCATTTTTCAAACTTCTAATTTCTCTGAAATGTTACCTTTCCTAGCCTGGCTATGAAATAAAAATCCTTGTGGTTTCTGACTGACGTTGGAGCCAGTGGAGTTACACTGGCATCAAACTGGTGGGGAATGGGGCTCTCAAAGTGCCAGCCTGCGCCTGATTCTCCTTTCACTTCTACCGGCATGAACAAGGGATGATTTCACTCAAGTCCATAATGTTATATTAGTGTGAGCGGAAGACCTCAGCCACTGAGTGTTATTCAGGGCACGGCCACTGATGCCAGCACTATGTGGATAGGGACTGGACTGTTTGCTCTCTACATCCCATGCACAGCTGGAGGGCTATGCTGGCAAGGGTGGCTATGCTCCCCTAAGGTGAATCAAGAGTCACTGGTGAGCATGCTTCCTCCATCATCCCGGGAGGCAGTGAGACTCCTAGCCCTGCTCAGCCACAAGCTCTCCCTCCAGCACAGCTCAGCCTGGGCACCACCTCTTCCCTGCCCTAGAGTGACTCTGTCCAAGACTTTTGACTTGAACCTACAGGAGGGGCCGGATTCTGCTCTTGACATCAGTGTAAATCCAGAGCCACTCTATTGTCTTTAGTAGCATGACTCCAGATTTACAGTGATAGCACAAAGAGCACCATGGAGAGTTTTAGAAAAAAAAAATCACTGGTAAAAACATAGGGCCTGATTCTGAGCTTCCTTTTACCAGGGTAAATTAAGAGTAACTCAACAAGACAATGGAGTTCATTGGGTGTAAGTGAGAGCAGCTGAGGAATCAGGCCTTGTATCTCAATTAAACTAGCACATAACATAGCACAAATCTGAATTTGGACTCTTGCTAAATGCAAGTTTGCACTGCAGTCTCCTGCATGGCATTGGGTAAAGCTGGAATTCGGCACGCAGTGCATGAGAGACGTAAACCTGAGGTGATCTGGAGCTCCTCTCTTAAGGCTGAGAACAGCAAACTGGAAATGTGCAGTAGACATCCTTGTTGGGTAATAGTCTTATTTCTACATCTGGATTTGTTAATGCAGGAGCTCATGCTCTGTAAATATATTTTTAAAACACCAAGACTTGTAAACTCTGCAAGAAATGAATACTTTCTCCAAGTCATTAAGAAGAAATATGTCCCTTCAGAAATGCAAACCAGCTGACCCCAGAAAATAAACAGAATAACAAATGACAAAGCAGCTATATATGCAGCAGGCTGTAACAGCTATTAATTGAGATACACTGTGCCGTACGATGCCAGTAGATTCACACAGCAGACCTCCAAACATTGACCACGTTTATATATTTAAGGGACTGACAGTGACTATGAGTTATTGTAATTTCTATTTTTAAATATGTGGCTCAGGTATGTATACAGATACTTACGTCTGGCAGGCCACACAAGTCAATAGGTAGGGAGATACTTTAGTATATTCTGGGTCAGTTTAAAAGCATTTCTGATAAGTACACATCATGTGCATTTGTGTGATGATAGTCCCATAAAGTGGGTTTGGTTTATTCAAAAAGTGGTCATTGTTAGCTGACATCATGCTATTAAGTCATATCATGTTGCCCAGAATCCACGGATGAGAGAGGCTTTGAGCAGAAGGAAGAAAAAGAATGGATTGGGTACCAAGAAAGTCCTCTGGGCCTGATTCTGGTCTCACATACACTAGTAACTTCATTTATGTTAATGGAGTTATAGTGGTGTAAAATCAGATAATTTTGTTTTGGGAAGAAGGGAAGAGAAAATAGAGCATGTGGATTAAGCCCTCAAAGACCCCATCCATAAGTTTATTTTTATCTGAAAGCCTGTTCTTGAGAGATTTCCGATTCCATTTATAAGCCTGAGACGTTTAAGTTCAGACAAAAAGAAGGAGAAATATTGGAGGTCTGAAATGAACCTCTGATACTATTGTGGATTGATCATCACCTGCTGTGTACCCCAATGACAATGAAATTGGTGTTCCATTGAAAATACAACATTTCTCTTGAGGAACGCATGGTCTACAATAGGTTTCTGACATTTGTTCCCAACGCTTTCAGCATCAATATGACTGACAAGCGTGTCTTCTGGCCCTGTGTTCAAAATATGTGTGTAAATTTGTACACTCAAACAGCTCCACGTGCACATGCACATATGTACCCTTGTGTGAAATGCACATGTGCACTGGAATTCAGTTGCAAGCTGTTACGTTCACGGTATCTACACAGAGAGCTGGGCAGGGGGGAAACATTTATACTCTTCCTGAAAGGTAGCTGCATAAGGCTACTTTATTTCTTAGAATCCAGACATCTGTCATACAACCAATCACAAAGATAGAGAGACAGTAGACTGCTTCCTAAGGCAGAGAGACACAGCTCAAGTCACCTTGATCTAGACTGGCTCTATGGCAGACTGACTGTGTGCCAAAGACCCACATGCCATGCTTCCCTACAGAGCCCCCCAGTCTGCAAGCAGGACCAGGAAACCTCTTACAGACTCATAGTGTGAGCTTGTAATTTTAACACAGATTTCAATACGTCACACAGGCAAAGTGCGTACACCCACAATCGAAAGAGTGGCCATTAATATAGCGCTATAAGCCCGTGGACCAGAACTGGCCTTCACTGCAGTATTACATTTCTCAGGAGATAAGTCCCATAGTTTGACAGAACTGATGGCAGCCATTAGGAAACCCTAGAGCGAACACTTGTTGGTGGATGACTAATCAAAGCATCAAGTACATGCAATCGATGCTTCCACAAATTAACTCGAAAAATGGTGGGTCCCCGTTTGCACGTAAAATAAATTATTTTTCCTGTGATGCCGTGTTCTTCGAGAGAAGTGAAGATGTATTTTTAGGCCCCAATCGTGCCACCATGTATGCAGATGACTTCAACAAGATGACTCAACATGTGTAAATTTAAGCATGTGGCTGATGTGCACATGCCAGCTGCGTGGAGTTTAAATAAAATGTGGTATGTATCACACACACACCCGCAAAGCAAGCATGTTGTAAAAACAGTTCTGATTTCCTAATTAACTCTCTGGCATGACTCCTCTTGTTTTGCACACATACTCTTTTAGTAGGGGTATGATGATAAAAGGACACTCTTGAGCAATATTTTAAACCTTTGAATGGTGTGTTTGCCAAAGAAAAATTTCATGTCCCGTCTGTCCCACTTAATTCTACTATCAGGTCAATACACAGGACCCAGATATCTTCTTTTAAAGACAGAAAGCTAAATGGGGATTCCCCTTCCTCCTGCTAATAAGAAGTTCCTCATTCCCAGCTATACGAATTACAGTTTTTATTTCGTATGTGATGTGGCACAGTGGGTTAATGCACATGCTTTCTGCCTCTGGAGCTTTCCTGTATGTGCAAATGCCTGCCCAGCTCACAAGTATAAAAGAGCCTGGCAGTCTCACCCTAGTCCCATCTGTGGACACTCTCAAACTAACACACACACAGTTTGACATAAAGATCAGTGTCTGCTGAAAAGAGGCTCTGGATTTCAATAGCAGCTCTGGCATAAGCCAAGGCAGAGATGCGTTGGCCAAGCAGTGTGGGAAGCGTCCACAATGTCTGTCCGCATTACTTTTGTCTCTAGTCTAAATCTGGAATCTTTAAAGGGATCTAAGGGAGTTAGGTACCCAGCCAAAATGATTAATAATAATAACACCTCACTTCTCTATAGTGCTTTTCACCAGTAGATCTCAAAGTGCTTCACACAGGCAGATTAGTATAGTCCCTCTGCTTCATGAGCACCAAATTCTCTTAAAATGTAAGACCAGAAGATGGAAAAAAACCATTCATGTTGCCAGATTTATTTACTGTGAAATACCCAAACTGCCCATGCAGTAAGTGATTTTGCAGTTGTGACAGCCATTGACAAAACCCAGGGAATACCCAGTGTTTGGTAACGCCACTGTCCAGACACTCTGCTGGTGTAAATAGCTCCGTTGACTCCATTGTTCACCACAGGCGGAGATGGCCCCATGTCTTTAAGCTAAATCTTTCCAATAGCGGAAGAGCATGATGGTATGAATTAAGCGTGGGGTGAATCCTCAGCCCAGTATGTCCACACTAGTGTTGCTTGTTTGTGCCTCTAATGTTATTTTGATTTGTTTTTAATAACACTCTTTAAAATATGTACTGTTAACATTTCATGGGCACTTGTGCAGGTGAAAGGTCCCAGGTGAGAGTCCTAGAAATAGAAAGAAAAGGAGTACTTGTGGCACCTTAGAGACTAACCAATTTATTTGAGCATGAGCTTTCGTGAGCTACAGCTCACTTCATCGGATGCAGGGGTTTGGACTAGATGACCTCCTGAGGTCCCTTCCAACCCTAATATTCTATGATTCTATATTTCCTCCAAAATATCAAGTGCAATTAGGGACTCACCAGTTGTCATTTGTTCAATCAAGTAACTTTTACTTTTCTCAGCACAAAGAAAAACATACCCCAAACTGATAAACTCGCTCTTGTGCTGAGACCTTGCCAGCCTAGTTTTAGCCTGGAGCAAATTTTCCTGGCTGGGTTTATAAACTCTTCACCATAGGGGGGTTTATGATGGAAACTGCAATTCTGCCTGAACTATGACAGCGCAAATGTGAAGCAATGAGACATCCAGTTCTCTACTAGACTAGTGAACATGCCCTCTGGCAGTGTGAAATGACCCATCTCCGGTGTGACAGCCAAACCTCACAACTTGGCAGAGCTGTGCAATACATTGCTTCTGCTGCGGCTGCTATGTTTCTATAGGAAAATAATTAATCCCAGTGACTGACTTTGTCTCATCTCCACCCACTGTCATTGGCATCTTCTCTGACTTACATCATAGCCCACAAATTTTTATCTTTCTCTTGCTAGAGTTCCCCACTCCCTTTCCTTTAGAATGATATTCATTATAATCTTCTTGATGGTATCAGGGCCAAGCCTCCCGCAGTGCTTTCAGTTAATGTATTCTGTAACTGAGTGAATTGCTGAGGGGGAGGGGAGAGAAAAAAAAATATAATCCTGTCCAAGTTTCATGAATTCTGCATATCTGAAATTCCTTAGTGTTTTGGAGGTTTTGCTCTGCAAACTGAAAGCATAACGGTTTTGTTTGCTTTGTTTTGTTTTCTAATATTTTACGAGTCTCATATATTTTGAGGGCTGTCGATCTATGGCTAGTATTTCATCATTACCCCCTTGAGGAATTTGCTGTGGAAACAAAGGAAGGAAACAACGTCCCTGATGTCAGACCCTGCAAATGTGGAACTGCACTCGTAAAATGGATGCTGTAATTTACCTAGGTTCTTATGGTGCCCCCGTCACCATGCGGTCAGGTCATCTTCCCAAATTATAAACTGAAAATAAAGGCATCTGTCTCAGTTTCCCTCCCCCTGCCCATCCCATTAACTTCTTGAGTCAGCTCTGCATAGTGGGGAATAGCCAGTGTTTCTAGCCAGGATGGTTGTTCCAGTGATTTGGGTGCTAGCCACGGATGTGCAAGATGTGGGTTAAATTACCTGCTCCACCCCACATTTCCTCAGGCAAGTCACTTAGTCTGCCTATGCCTCAGTTCCTAATTTGTGCAACACGGACAATAGCACTTCCCTACCTCACAGATGATGGTACCACTGACTTCCTGAGGAAACTACAATGCATTGGTGATCTTCCTGAAAACACCATCCTGGCCACCATGGATGTAGAAGCTCTTTACACCAATATTCCACAAGAGGATGGACTACAAGCTGTCACGAACAGTATCCCTGATGAGGCCACGGCACACCCGGTGGCTGAGCTTTGTGACTTTGTCCTCACCCACAACCATTTCAGATTTGAGGACAACTTATAGCTTTAAGTCAGTGGCACTGCTATGGGTACCCGCATGGCCCCACAATATGCCAAAATTTTTATGGCTGACTTAGAACAACGCTTCCTCAGATCTCATTACCCTAGTCCCCTCCTCTACTTGTGCTACATGGATGAGATCTTCATCTTATGGACCCACGGGAAGGAAGCCCTTGAAGAATTCCACCTGGATTTCAACAATTTCCACCCCACCATCAATCTCAGCCTGGAACAATCCACACAAAAGATCCACTTCATGGACATTACAGAGCAAATAAGTGATGGTCACATAAACACTACCCTATACCGGAAACCTACTGACCGCTATACTTACCTACATGCCTCCAGCTTCCATCCAGTACACATCACACGATCCAATGTCTACAGCCAAGCCCTAAGATACAACTGAATTTGCTCCAATCTCTCAGACAGAGACAAACACCTACAAGATCTTTATCAAGCATTCTTAAAACTACAATACCCACCTGGGGAAGTGAGGAAACAGAGTGACAGAGTGAGACGGGTACCCAGAAGTCACCTACTACAGGACAGGCCCAACAAGGAAAATAAAAGAACACCACTAGCCATCACATACAGCCCCCAACTAAAACAGCTCCAGCACATCAACGATCTACAACCTATCCTGGAAAATGATCCCTTGCTCTCACAGACCTTGGAAGGCAGGCCAGTCCTCGCTTACAGACAGCCCCCCAACCTGAAGCAAATACTCACCAGCAACTACACACCACACCACAGAAACACTAACCCAAGAACCAATCCCTATTACAAACCTCGTTGCCTACTCTGTCCCCATATCTACTATAGCGACACCATCAGAGGACCCAACCACATCAGACACACCATTAGAGACTTATTCACCTGCACATCTACTAATGTTATATATGCCATCATGTGCCAGCAATGCCCCTCTGCCATGTACATTGGCCAAACCGGACAGTCTCTACATAAAAGAATAAATGGAATGGTACCATACAAAAGCCAATAGGAGAACACTTCCATCTCCCTGGACGTTCTATAACTCAGATTTAAAAGTAGCCATACTTGAACAAAAAAACTTCAGAAAGAGACTTCATAGAGAAACTGCAGAACTAAAATTCATTTGCAAATTTAACACCATTAATTTGGGCTTGAATAGGGACTGAGAGTGGCTGGCTCACTACAAAAGCAGCTTTGCCTCTCCTGGAATTGACACCTCCTCATCATTTATTGGGAGTGGACTACATCCACCCTGATTGAATTGGCCCTGTCAACACTGGTTCTCCACTTGTGAGGTAGCTCCCTTCTTTTCATGTGTCAGTATAATAATGCCTGCTTCTGTAATTTTCGCTCCATGCATCTGAAGAAGTAGGTTTTTTACTCACGAAAGCTTATGCCCAAATAAATCTGTTAGTCTTTAAGGTGCCACCGGACTCCCTGTTGTTTTTGTGGATACAGACTAACACGGCTACCCCCTGATAGGTGAGGGTACATACATTCAAGATGCTCAGGTACAGAGGAATTGGGGGCCAGTGAGGTACCTAAGATAGATGGGAAGAAGCAGTCACAAGTGTGAATGGGCTGGAATTCTGACTGCCTCTGGAGGCTCCTGATATCCAAAATCACTACTTGCATAAGGGCAAGTCAGAATCTAGCCCAGTGACTCCAAAGGGACCCAGTATAAGATTAAGTGCTAATACCCTGTAACAATTGCTGCACCTGGTCCATAATAAGTCATTATTTAAATTCTGCCCTAAATATCTCTCCAGCATCTAAAGTACTCTGTTCCGAGATGAATACTTTAAAATAAAAACTCTTGGTTATCCCAGGAGTTCCTCTGGATCTACAGTGGGATAAATGAGATCAAAATCTGGCCCTGTGTATCAAAAGCAGCCTTAGGAGAAATCATAGTTCTATGCTCTGATATTTAGGATGTGTCAATTCACAAAATGTTAATACTCCTCTCTAGACTGGCCCTTCTGACAGAGCTACTAGCAATCCTTAGGTCAAGTTTCATTTGGAAAAAAGTGACAGGGATTATGGTTTGCAGCAGTAATTACTCTTTGTAAACTTTATTTGCCAACCTGCAAATGTTATTACTAGTATTTGGGAGAAAACTCTCATGGAAAGATTGAGACTAGCTTCCAGTAGATGAAGATCTGAATGAGTTTAAAACAGTAGTTCACATTCTCTCTTGCTATGGTAGAAAGGGTTCTGAGGTGGGAAAGAACGCTCTAATTAATAAAAGATTCTTCGCAGCTATGATGGGAAAGTCAGGTAGGCTCACAGGTAAGCTACATTATTTCCACCTTGATTCATGTATAAGTGAGAATCAAGCCCAGGAAATTTTAATTTAAATAAATAATAGTAATAATAAATAATAAATAATTAAAAATAGTTAAATTGTAAATCAATATGTTGGATCCACACTATGGAGGTGGATGAATTCAAGTGGGACCAGCTTCTGCTCTCAATGACACGAGTGAAAATCTGGAGAATTTTCACTAAAGCCAGTGGAATTCCTCTGGAACAGAACTTAGAGCAACACTTCATGTATAACCATACCAAGTGAATACGGAGTAAAATCCTGGCTCCTTTGAAGTCAATAGGAATTTTGCCTTTGGCTTCAATGGGGCTAGGATTTCACTCTCAGCCTTTTGGTGTGCCAGGGTGGAGCCTCCAGCAGTTCAGAGGCATATACTTAATTTTTTCCCTACCACAGGAAAATCCTATCCCCATATCTTCCCAAAGAAGAAAATAAAGATATTGCAAATTTAATTTTCAGTTAAGTTGGTTTTATGGGGTTATAAAAAGCCTATAATAAAGCAGCTCAATGTTGGAACTATGTATACAAGTTCAATTCTATGTATAAGTTTGTGTTACACTCTACATTTTCTACCCAGCCTTTCCAAAAGTAAATTGACCCTCCCCTCACGCCCCAGTATATATAACAAAGTGATTTTTGGGTGGCCTTCATGATTCTTGGCTACTACCATTAAAGCTGCAATTGTCACAAGCACATATTAATGTACCAATTTCCGTTCAGAATGAAGATTCTAGAGTTATCCCATCCACAGAAATCCTACTGCTCTTGATTGTTCACTGTTTCCATCATGTAGGTTATCGTTTCCATGAGAAAAAATAAACCAAGGTTTTCCCTTTTATTTTGGTTTTTGCTTCCTATAGTTTATTTTTGAAAATAGCAAATAAAGAAAAACCCCGACAATTGATATCCTTTGAACTAATAGAATGTTTAAATTAACATAGCGCTACAGTCATAGAAATGCTTACAAGTATACTGTGCTTTCACGCAGCTGTTCAAACTGTAAGAGAACAGCAATTTACAGTTCATACTTCTACCCTCCTCACTATTTGGTACAGAGATATTTTTTTATTCTTCAGCATTATTATTTGTTGCACATTATATATGGAAGTGGAATTTTCCTTTTTCCCCTCAAGTGTATTAGCCTGTTAGCCAGATGTGCAATTTGGCACGGTGAATGAATGCTCTCTCTCTGAAGTAAAGCAAACGTCGACATCACAGGGTAGACGCTGCAATGACTACTCAGCTAAACCCCCCACTCAAGTCAAATAGTACAGTACTAACCCCTTTTTCTAAAGCAATGAAGAAAAACAGATCCTCTAGAAATGATTATGACAAAGCAATAAAATGTCTATTAGAGATACTCAGTTAGGAAAGTTTCCATTAATATGAAGTAGCCAAAAAAACCCCACATCTGTTTCTTCTTATGGCTAGTCAGCAATCTAGTACATATCCACAAAACACTCAGATGACGACTTGGCCTTCTCATTTTACTATTCACCAGAACAGATGTGTGTGCTTTTGGTTAGGGAAGTTTAGCAGGAAAATTAAAGCATAATTTGAGAACAGTGCTGAAGTTCAAAACCCAATAGCATATGAGAAAGTTGTGACATTCACGTTATTATTTGCTGGCCATAAGTTTAAGAAATGATTTTATGTTCTGTCAGAAAACATGACATCCTCTCCAATTGCCCTCATTACTCTTCAGTGGAGATCCTCCAAAGGGTCAGAGATTCAGTTCCGAAAATTCAGATGTTTCTATAATATACATCTGAACCCATCTGGTTTGGAGAAGAACTGGTCAAAAATCAAATTGCTGGTCCCACAGGAAATGTCTAGATTTCAAAATTTTGACAATTATACCCTGTCATCATGTGACTCCCATGATACAATGCAGTAGTTCAACCAGAGGAGAGACCACAGGAGATGTATCCCAGGCAAGGAGCTGGAGTCAGCTCTGTGTTCTTGGGGAACCAGTGTGCAGTATCCAGCTTGTCTGACTTATGAAGGACACCCCTCACCCCAGCCTCTGCTTGAACCAAAACAGATCAGAAGAAAGACTTACAGAAAGCAGAAAAGGCTGGGGGAGACACACCTAAATCCCTCCTGACCAGGGTGACAGGATTAAGACAACTCCCCTAGCCTCATCTGCATCAAAGATGGGACAGGGAGGCATATCCATTAGCATACAGAATGGAGAACAGAGATTCCAAGGCAAGAACCGCACTGAATTCTGGGACCAGAAAAGCAGGGAAGCACTGCATCATGGGGGATCTCTGCTCCAGATGTTAATGAACCTATGCCTGCACACACCCAGCTCAGCAGTTATCAGACCAATTCTAGTAATGAATCCTTGATTGATATCCAAAATACTGAAACTGCCTAATGCATTGTGAGCTCCCTTGAAGGAACACCACCCATAGCCAGGAATAATCAGTTCCTATTGTCTAGCCTAAAGAAAACCCTTGAGTCATCAGTTTACCCATAAACAAATCTAGTGTTCTACCTTGAACCATTTTTGTTTCCCTATAAAAAAAAACCCTACCCAGGCTCAAGTAACTATTCTGATGCCTAGATTCAAACTCTGCATCAGTTCCACTGGGACTTCATCTTCTCCTGACTGATCATGCTGGGGGCTCTGCCTGTCTCCAGCACTCAGGACCCTGAGCTACCACCATCACCTGAGAACCTCAACCAGTTCAAGCTTCATGGACTGGTGAGACCCCATCTCTCTCTCTTTTTCTCTGTTTTCTTTTCTAACCCAAGTATAACTTTTTAACCCTGACTTGTTTGATCAGTTTTTGTAATCTTTAATAATGTAATTGTTATTCTGTTTAGGCTCTGCTTATCACTGTTATTCAATAAATAACTTTTATGGTTAAGCTGGTTGCTTCCCTTCCTCTCTCTCTGAACTTTACTCTTTTGCGGTTTTGGCTTCCCCATTTACTCTGCAGCAATGCTCCTCTTACCTAAACTAAAGATCCCTTTAGTGCCCAAACTACTGTGGGATTTGCTCATCAAGTGGGTTACTACCAGAACAATTGTAACGTGAAAATGGGGATAGGGAGGTGCTGAACCTATGATATACGAGGGTGGCAGCTTGGAACTGCTGCTCGACCCAGTCTGCTGAGTCCAGGGGCGTATAAGGGTGGCAGCCTGGAAGCGTTGTTCAACCCTTCCTGCTCAGGCTTACTCTATTCCGGTGCGGTACCTGTGGCATATAAGGGTGGTAGCTTGGAAGTGCTGCTTGGACCAGCCTACTGAGCCCAGGGACATATAAGTCTGGCAGCTTGGAAATTCTGCTTGACCTAGCCCACTGAGTCCAGGGACATATAAAGGGTCAGCTTGAGAGTGCTGATTGACCCAGTCCACGCAGACATGCTCTGTTAGTGTATGTGTGGGTTCATCTGATTCTGGGGCTGGAGGAACCCAGCCCTGGGGAACCTAGGTCCTGCAGGACAGCTCCATTGGGAGGGGACTTGCAGAAGGGAGAAGTAGAGCTCCATATGAACACACAAGTGACACAAGCAGTACCTTGATAGAATTACAGAATCCTCCCTCCCCCAGAAGAGTAACCCTGATAAATGAGCATACCCCAAAGTAACGGGCACATCTGGTAACAGCTCAGAGGTGAGAATGGGGGTATGACGCATCTGAACTTCAACTCCCATGAGACATCATGGCAGCTAATGTGGACACAGATCAATATCAAACTGATCTGGAATGAAACAAAATACATGGCTTCAGTTTTCCTGATGGGAAATTGAAAAAATTCAGCAAAGTCAATTTCCCTCCCACACTCCCCAAAATGTGTTTTCCATTAAAAAGATCACTTTGATACACAATTCCCAACCAGCTCTAATTTGGAGGCTCTTTTGCAAGATCAGAATTATATTCTGAGATCTCCAGTACTTCCTAATTTAGGCGAGGCCCCAATTTTGCAAGGAGCTCCGTGTGAGCAGACCCCTTCTCTTGTACAGAGCCCCACTGACTTCACTGGGGATCCACACATGCAGAGCTCATTGCAGAGCCTAGAGTGGTGTTTTGGAATTTACACATTTTGGCGCCCATTGAGAAAAGAACTTAAGCATATGAGCAGGCCCACAGGAATGTGCTTTTAAGTGTTTTGCTGAACTGGGGCCATAGCTAACATGAGGAAAGAGGTCAACAAAATTTAGGATGGGGAAGAAAGCAACTTTAACCAATTTTTTTAAAAAACCTCCCTCCTCTTAAAAATAGTTTGTTCTGAATTTGGGGCAAATCATTGAATTGATTCTTCTGAGTAAGAGCTCTGAAAAGCCTGGCTCTTCCTTCTTCATTGCCTCCAGACATTCCATCACACATTGACTCTTCTAGCACTTGCTCTAGATTTTAAGCTAATTGGGTGAACTGGCAGATCTGTATTTTTACAGGGGTGTGCTACCGCTTCACTGGAGTCTCGTCCCAGCCTTCGAAGCCAAGAAGCAGGAGAAGGGACCTGGGAATCAATCCAGCTGTGTATTTAATATTAGCTAATGCTGAAAACATTTCAGATTGAAAATACACTCCTCACTTAGTTCAGGAAATAGATCATCTGCAATATCTGTGGCAGAGGATCAACACTTTATATAGGAAGCTAGAGTCTGGAAAAGGATTCCTAAAGCTCCACCCATAACCAAAATTGCAATGGAAACGACACTCACAGATATCAAAAATCCTCAGGACCATTTTCCAAAACCTGTTTGCTTAGGATTGCTATGATCTTTCACATTCTACAATGTACCTCCATTGTTACTTTTTTGCTCTAATAGCTTTGTCGATCTTAAAGTGAGATGGGGTTCACAAAGTTTCTCAATAAACAGCTGTAAGAAAGCTTCAATTGTCCTCATGTGATCCTTTAGCAATATGCCCAGCATAGAGAGCACAAACACGTCCAAACGTATGACAGGGTGTAGGAGGAAAGTATGTATTGTATTAGCATTAGGCTTATGCAATGATATTTTCATTATTAGCCTACAAAAAAATGAATAGCAGATTCCGGTATGTTATTCATCAAGTAAAACCCTCAGAGGGATCATTCGCCAATAGATTGGACACTGGCTTCCATTTTCAAATGCCACAGTACTTTCTGGGGGAAAAATAACACTTCAGAGAAGTAAAATATGTTACCTAGCAGTAAGCTAGTTAGGGTTTAGCAAGTCTATGGTTTTCCCACAGACACAAAAGGCAGAGCCAAAACTGTAATGTGTGTCTCACATTCACACACTCAGGGTAGCATCCAGATCGTGGCAGAAAGCAGAGCCACGTTCATTTTTTTCTAGTTTTATGAGAGGTGGTGAGTGCCCCCTGCAAGAGGACAAGTGTCTTCAGCTAATGAGAGAACAAACGGGAGTTGAGGATGTTCAGCACCTCACTGAATCAGCCCTTTGATTAGTTTGCATAAACACGGGGGTTTGATTGTAATATCAGGGCCTATGTGAGTGCTGAGTACTAGTATTACTTTACAATTTCTCTGGTGATCGAGGAAGGACTCTTCCACAACCCTGGCAGCCTCACAGCCAGACGTCTGCCTGCAGGTTGTGGAGGTGAATTACTTGTTCCCAAATCCCATATATATTCCATGTTCATGAAGAGAAGGCAGGTCCCCATTGCCTTAGTGCACCATTCACCAATTGGATCCACACTGCTGATCTCCATTACAAATTCTGTCTTTGTTCCATGTGTTGAACACCCATTGCAGTCGATAGGATTCCTGAACATTGATCAAGGCCAAATTATGAAATATTGGGCCTTTGTGATATAAACTTGCAAAGCTCCATTGTTTCCAATGACAGGTTTCAGAGGAGCAGCCGTGTTAATCTGTATTCGCAAAAAGAAAAGGAGGACTTGTGGCACCTTAGAGACTAACCAATTTATTTGTAGTCCCTAAGGTGCCACAAGTACTCCTTTTCTTATTGTTTCCAATGGAACTACTTTGATTTACACCAGCCTCTGGCCCAGAGGCCACAGCACAGATAAGAGAAGAGAAAGTTTTGCATTTGGTTTTCTGTTCTTATAGTGAAGGAGCTATTATTTGTCCTTTGCATGCTGGGTTTTACTGCAGATTTATTAATGTATGGATGAAATCATTAGCATGATTGAAGAAGTCCAATTCTCAAGCCAAGACTAAAATTAGCTTGACAGATTCACCTTGGTTCTCAGTTATTAGGTGAATGCAAAAAATGTTCATAAACATAAAAAAGACCTTGACACTGCAATCTGAAAATTGCCAGGATAATAAATTAAGGGGGGTTTACCATATAATTTCTCACTGCAGGCTTTTGCTCTTCTTCTTCCCAGGGAGTATAATTTTTTAAAAATTCCTTTACTTTTTCATTTTTGCAGAAACTTGTATGTGGCTCAGGAGCATATTTTGAAACACTTCCTTTGCCAAACATTTCAAACTTTGATCTTTAATTGAAAATGAGAGCAGTCCTTTTTTATCGTCATCCCCAAGACTCCATCATGTGCTACAGCTTGGTTCAGATGTTCATGAAGATATTCTAATTAAAAATCCCAGAGGATTGTTTCCTAAGAAAAGTGACATTTACATGATAATGTTTTATGTCTCAGACAGAAACTCCAACAAGACACTGAGAAGAGAGAGAAAAAGAGAAATCATTTATACTGAGGGAGGCATTATATATTAAGACAGTGATTAGAGTCAGAATTCACTTACCAAGACTATTGCTATCAAAACTCCTGTATCTGTCATAGAACTGGAGAACCATGTTTGACAAATAGGTATTTAATTTAGCTGACCCAATGGAAAATCTGACCCCATTTTCTTCATACAATCTCCCCAGTTCTTCAGTTCTTACTCGGGCAAAGCTTCCAACTAAGGGAGAGAAATTTGAACAATTCAGGTTCATTAAGAACTGCATGATTGGAGCCAAGCAGAGACAAATATGAGGAATGAATGCAGTATCATGTTTAGCATAGATATCAGAGCACTCACAGATTTAACCTTGATACATGTTCTTATGTCATTTCAACATCTTGGGCCAAACTCCGCTGATATTATCACGTGGGCTTCAGTAAGGTTACCCCAACATAACTGAAAGCAGAATTTGGCTTATATTTTTTCTGCCTGCCTGCTATCCTTTTTGATAGCAAATACATGTCTAGGAGGGGATAATTTTATAGACTTCACTTGGTCTTGCTATATATATTTACATTTTCTGTTGTTAATGTCACTTATCTCCGTCTCAGTTAAAATGTAGGTCACACATTTTAGCTGCTTGTAAAACTGTGCAAGCATTTCTACACACATGATGAAACTGATAATTTTTTCCTCTTGCTGGTTTAAAGAGCAAAATAAAAAAAGAATTTACTTTGAGATGTGGTTTTTCAGATCCTTACCGTGAGAAAATCCACTATATTGCTCTAAGCAAATTTTAAAAATTTGCACCACTGAGAAAGTGTCAGTGTCAAAGTCCCAGATTCTCCGTTGCTGCAAATCAGCCAAGCTCTATTGGCTTGATAGAACTACGTCAATTTATACCAGCTGAGCATCCTCTACATGCTATGCAAATTAAACTTTCCAGGTCAAGTCATGAAATCACTGTTCACCTTTAAAGACGCACAGGACAAGCATGCGCCTTCACAAAAATGTTCATTGCACAACTAAGATCACAATACACAAAAGGGCAGCCCAACAGTCTTTAACTTGGGAATTCTCCAAGCTAAGTAAGAGAACGGCTTCTAAAACACACACATGGCAATATTCATAAATTCCTAACTCGGTCATAGCTAACCCAGTTTGCACTGTAAGACCTAAAGATACTTGACCTCAATGAGGGCTAGTTCTATGCCAGCTATGGGGTTTCCACATCAAGCCATTTCAGCACAAGAGCTGTTAAAAAAAGTTGCAATTTTTTCCCCCATCTAATCTCTCTATCATGGGGAAAGTGTTCATTTTTCCACATTTCACATTCTTAAAAGCAGCTGAACTAGTTTTCGTCAAGCTTCCCAAAAATATTCTCTTCTGGGCAGAGACTAAGCCTGGAAGAATTGAACCTGGCAGATGAACGTTTCAGAGCTACGGGTTTTCAGCAAGTTTTCAGCAAGTTATGAGTAATGCTAACAAGGAGCTGACATGAAAACTGCTATGCTGCCTTAACTATACGGGATGCTCCTGAGCCCACTATGATTAACCAGTCAGCTGTATTTAGTTGGGATCTCTATACCCACATCCTCCTGTTTGCTCCAGCAGTTGCCTTAATGCTGCAAAAGAGGTTTGGGAAGCAACTGAAAAATGAGCTTGGTGACTTACCATAGGTGGATGATTAATTGGTCAGAGATTGCAGTCATGATTACAGAGCTTTCATCTCAGGAGACACTAATTAGATTTCTCACTCTCCTGCAAAAGTATGCCTGATATTAGAGCCCAGTTCACGACAATAGTTTTTTAAGTGGGGCTGCAATGTAAAGCATCTCTGTTTGCAATCAACAGCCCAACAGCTGTAAAAAGCCATAAACAAATGTACAGCTCATTAACATAAAACGTAGTCTCAGTTTACAGTGTCATTAGGCCCAAATTCTCTGCTCTGAACAAAATCTGAGTAGATGGGCTTTACCCTGAAGTTCCACCAGTCATCATGGAGACAGAATTCTACACCTTCAGGCTCCAGATGCTAGCAGGGATGTTCCTCAGCCACAGTAGCTCACACAGCTGCTGCAAAAATCTGCCATCATCTGGAGGAGATCAGGAATCTTGCCAGTAAGTCTGTTTAGCTGTGGAACCACATGCCAAGCCCTCTGCACCTTGCATAGCCGACCATAATCCTCCTCCACGCTGGAGTATAAGCACAAGCAACCATGTATCAGTGTCCCTCTGCTGTGTGCCGGGGGTGCAGTCCCCCTTCACTAGCGCTTTTCAACCATCCTCACCCTGACTGCACAACACAACTGCACTAGTTCCAATTCCTTCAGTGCTTTCTGTGACCCAAAAAGACATGGCCCTTGGAAAGCAGTGCAGTCTAGTGCTAATTACCTGTATTATTATTAATAGTAAAACACTGCCATCTAATTTTTAAAAGAAACTTATGATTTAAGTGCCCTGAGTCAGTAGTTTATTGCCTTTGATTCCACAAAACATCCAGTGTCTGGATATCTGTTTATGAAGAGCTCAGTATATCTATAGATAGCTCATTACGCTTCTGGATCTTAGTTTTCAATGACATGTTGAGATTGATTTTCTTTCAGATATGTGGCCCGACACACACACACATGCTGTTGGGTCACATTCTTTCCATGATATTCTTATACAGTACAGTTTATTAAATCATCATGGAAAAATTACATTTCCAAACGGGCAAATAATGAGTATTTAAGAGTGCACTTAAGTTCCCCATGAAAATCAAGCATAGTTGTTGTAATATCTCCTTTTCAGCTGATAAAATTAAGCACACAATTGCTTGTGTTGAATTTATACTGTAGCTGCAGCCATTACTGTAGGTATGTACAGATGCAGCCCATTGTGCAACAACCTGCCATGTTACTCTCATGTTGCAATGAGAACAAGACAAACAGGAAGGGAAAAAACACAAAGAAAAAGGAAAACTTCTAGTGATTAAATACTAGTGAAGAATAGCAGCAGATATCACCATGGTACTTTGGGAGAAGTCAAGGCACTTCATACAACTTAAGCCCCATCCTAGTGGAGTCACAAACAGTAAAGGTCTTCATGGTCAGCCTTGCATAGGCTGGCGTAGCAATGGCAATTGGGTTGGGTTGTAGGAGTACTCAGCAAGGGGCCATTGACTCCACATATACTCAGATCTAGTAATTGCCACACACTTTGCAAGTGGCGGGGCAGGGCTGCACCCTCTACTCCAGCTCATAAGATAGAGTAACAGCCACAGGAGGTTGCACTAGAGCCCTGGTTCTGGTTCGAGTGTATTCCACCTTTTAACACATATGCATTTAACCCGCGTACTTGGGCTTCATGCACGTGATGCGAATTTTGCCCATAGTGAATACTTACATAGTTTCGTAGAGTTCAAGGCCAGAAGGGGACCGTTAGATCATCTAGTCTGACCTCCTGTATATCACAGGCCATTAATTTTCATCCAAATATTCAAAGACGTTACTTAGACCAAAACATTTCAGTCCTTAGGAGGCTACGTTGTGTGCCACAGATAGAGAATGGGAGAGGTACCAGCAATGACCGAGGCCACTGCAATAGGAGGGAATTGATTAGGTGAGACATGCCCAGATGATCCCAGCAGGTGAACTGCACCCCATGCTGTACAGAAAGATGGAAAACCCTGAAGGTCCCAGGCAACCTGACCTCAGGGAATGAGCAGCATACACAAAAACTGTGTGGAAAAAATTTGTTTCACATTGTATGTGGACAAGGCAGAAAAACCCCTATCATAATATATTAAATATAAGTAAGTGTTTCCCATTCCCCCAGCAAATCAATTTTCAGTTTTCAAAGGCACATGGAAGAAATTCACAATGGCACACGGAAGAAATTAACTCACAACCATGACTTACAGTAGAAACATGGAAGATTATTCCAGTTTAAAAAATGCTGAGATAGAATATTATTAAAATATAGAGCTATTTGTTCTTAGTCCTTTGTGCAATGGTGTTGTAGCCATATTGGTCCCAGGATATTAGAGAGAAAAGGTGGGTGAGGTAATATCCTTTATTGGATCAACTTCTGTTAGTGAGAGAGACAAGCTTTTGAGCTCTTCTTCGGGTCTGGGAAATGTACTCAGAATGTCACAGCTAAATACAAGGTGGAACAGAGAGTTTAGCATAAATGGAACACATATTTCAAGGGACCATTCAAGGTGAAGTAGCCCGTCAACAACTCTCCAGTCGTGGTGGGGGAACAACTGTGTTAAGCCTCTTTTGTAGGCTTAACTACACGTGTATGGGTTGTTATTACCCAAACAACTTAATTTGGATTTCAAACGTCTGTTTGTGCACTGAATGTGGGTATTTTCAGGCATAATATGACTCATTAGATTTTCCATTTAAGCACAATGCATGTAACAAGGTGGCTTGCCCAAAGCACCTAGCCCTTAAAGGGGTAAGCCAACCCTACTTATTAAGTAGGCACACCTGAGCAGGGATCAGATGATTCCCCTACCAAAGCAGCAGGAAACTGCAGAGAGTAAGAAAGACTCCTGCAGAGAAGACTCTGACACCAGGGAAGTTTGGGGGTCTGGAAAGAGACCCTGAACTGTGACCCCACTCTGGGAAGGAGGGCTGGGGACCTCCCCTATTAAAGGGGAGAGAGATACTGAACTGGGGTTGGAACCTGAAAGGACAATGTGTGTCAGGCTTGTATAAATTGGACCTCCGAAGGGGAATGTTTTAATTACCTTTGGACTGTGATCTGGAGTTTTTTCAGTGTCAAGAAGGGAAATTGAGGCAGAGCACTGCTGAGCAACCCCTGGCCACAAGGGAGCACTCAGGTGGTGGTTGCACTGTTAAAGTTCACTTTACAGTACGTTTACAGAATCCTGTCCCAAGCTCAGCTCTCAGTTATAGTGTGTAATTGGGGACAGACATTCTCCCCACCCCCCACCCCCACCCCCGTGAATTAACAGGAGCTAGATGCAGAAATCAGGCTTTACAATATCCTTGCAATATGCGAAAAATTACAAGAAAACTTCTCTCCCTGTCACTTCTGCAGTTCAAGGAAAGAAAGCCTACGAAGCAGACTTCTTTTACCAATGAATTTAAATATCATATCACGATTAGGAGGCTGCACTTAAGATTGCATCGATAGAAAAGCCCTGGCAGCCCTGACCGGCATGAAGTTGTGCTACAAAATGTCATCTGATAATATCAACTCATGTTGAGCCTGGAGCTTTCCTAGGGAACGCTGCCAAAGACACAAAGTATATTACAGCACTTCAGACTCTGAGTGGCACCTCGCCTGGGATACCATAAGAGCGACCCAGTGGTGTTATATAAAAATCCCTTGTGGTGGCTCCTGAAAATGGACTAGTGAACACTAGGAAAGCAACAAGAAGGGGATTGTGGGAAGCAAACATTACAAGTTCACTGAACCATACATAATCCTAAAAGGAGAATGGGCCTAATACATCTCTTGGTTGCACTGGCTTAGTAAGGATCTGATCCAGCTCTACTGAAGTCAGTGGAGGTCTTTCCATTGCCCATAGAGAACTTTGGATCTGGCACCAAAAACAGAAAATACACCAAGCCATAAACTGCACTAATTACATGTTTTATAAGGGAACAGCTATCAACACCTGTCCCACCTGGAGAACACATGAAAAACAAGTGGAGAAAAACACAGTTGTATGTATTCTGAGCTCTCTTTAGCTTACAGGCTCTTCCTCAGATAGATATTCCTGCATCTCCTATTAATGAAGAACACTTCTGTTTGGAAGTATGGCTACCTAACTGTGGGTAGGGTGACCAGAGAGCAAGTGTGAAAAATGGGGCACTTTTTTGGGGGGGGTATAGTTGCATATATAAGACAAAGCCCCTAATATCAGGACTGTCCTGATAGTATCAGGATGTCTGGTCACTCCAACTGTGGGATAAATCCCAGAAAGCTCAGAAAAATAAGCTGGGTGACATAGGTAACTAAAATAGTTATAACTTAAATACGACAGGATTAATATCACTTTAAATTATTATTTGGCTAACTTCTGAGTATTTGAATATTGACTATTGGAAAATCATGGCAGACGTGTTTGCAGCAGTCTTTAATAGCTGTTTACAACACACTTCTGCAGTCTAAACAACGAGGAGTCCTTGTGGCACCTTCGAGACTAAGGTGACTGCAGTCTAGACTTTGATATTTTCTAGCAAGATTAAACTAATCACATAAAATATAAACACAGTGCTTTAGAAGGAGCAATAGCTGATCATCCCATGCAAGTTGTGATCAATGACAGACTGGACCAGAGCATCCTTTGCTTAAACACTAGAATACTCAATGAAGTTGGATAATAAATGACTTCATGGAACAATGTGCATTAGGGGGAGATGCTGAGAGTGGGGGCATTGCTGGTGCAATGCAGGTTAATCCAGCCAATAAACTAGAACACTTTACTCCTCTCTTTCAGCCCCCTTCTAAATTACTTGGCCTGGAAACTGGTGAGATAATTTTGGCCTTTGGGCAAAAATTTCCCTTTGACCCACATGGCCGATCTCTATCACACATTCTTCACTTGTTCCATGCACATGCCTCTCTCTAATGCTGTGTGGGCTTTCATGCATGGAAAGAATATAGAACAAGCAGTAAAGATCTATGCTGCAGATTGAGGTTCCACAGTGCAGTTTAGAGAATTTGGCTCTTAAGTTCTTTCTAGCCATAAAAATGTCTTCTAAAGTTGGGCCCAACTTGTACCCTTTCTTGATCTTACTTCTCTTTTAATCTGTTGTGCTAGAATAATGAGAGGGGATGAGTTATGTGCCAGTTTTGCTGATCGCTGAACGGTTTAAGAAAGCCAGCAATGGTTAAAGGTATGTGACGCAGTTTCCTCATGAATACTCATAACTTTATGGTACTGAGTAGACACTCATTTGCTTGTCACTAGAGTCTATTTTTTTAACTAAAAATATACTCAAAATATAGAACACTGATTATTTCTCTACTCTGCTTAGCAGATATAGCCGTCTTTATAAAACACAATGCATCAGAATGGAAAGTAGATCTGAGTTGCCTACACTTTTCCATTACAAACTAAATTAAATAAGAGCCCTGCTTAGAAAAGGCTTATGGATGGCTTAAGGCTGTTTATAGTGCTAGTTACATGGAAAAATCACAGCACACCACTCTCCACTGTAACCCCCACAAAACTGATATTCCTCTGCAGGGACACATTCTTCAGGCAAATGCTGACGGCAGATGCCAATCCACAAGTGGAATACTCAGGAAATGCTTGGAATTGTCAGGTGTGCACACTGATGTTGGCCTCCAGTAACTGACATGATAGATACTAGTGACTCAATGTCTCATTGACTTTAGCAGAATTTCAGGAGGCTATGTAAGGGAGATGATCTTCCAGGGATAAGTGTTGCTAATCTGTTACACGCTCATCTCTTTTCCTGAAGCTGCAAGTGTAATGCTCTAATGCTATCCATAGTGTAAGTAATAGGAGCAGATCCTTTGTTCCAGCATTGCAAAGTAGCCAGAAAGCTGGAATACCCAGCTATTTTACCTGGGAATTCCCTGGCATGGAGGAATCTCCAAGTGATGTAAAGCTGACATACTCAACTCTAAATTACCTTCCCTCTCACAGCCCTCAACAGAAGGGGCATGGCTAGGAGAATCGGACTCTGGCCAGAATGCCACTTGGTTCCAACGATCCCCAGTTGCGGTAATGACCCTTTGGGGACTACTACAGCCAGGCACAGCTTGAAGTAACGCTGCTGATGCTCTAGGCATCTCCAGAAGACAAAGTGGTTCCTTGGCTCACTCCACAAAGGCACCTAACCTCACCACCCTAAGGTGCCACAAGTACTCCTGTTCTTTTTGCAGATACAGACTAACATGGCTGCTACTCTGAAACCTCTATTCATGATGTGCCTTGCTCACTCAACACATTCCCAGATTTGCATTGCAGTTATATTTTCTGTTTCTTGCAGAAAAAAATATAATAAAAACTTGTATCTAGATTCATAAAGACTAGTGCGAAAGAGAAACTTTAAAAAATGCATCCATCTTAGTTCTATAAACAACTGTGGATTTTAAGAGGCCAACAAGGTACTTGTTCTGTGTTAGAGAGCTGCCTTTACTGCTGCATAATAAGTAATTGTAGTAGGTAGATTAGCCCTTCAAAAAGTCGGCTATTATGTCTTGCGTGCTCCTAGCTGCTTTGCAGCAAATTTTACTTGAAGAGAAGCATTCATGTCTTTTCCCTTTCTCTGGTGTCTGGAAAAAATCAGAAATATTAGACAATGTAAAATTCTATGCACATTTATATTTTACTAATAAACATCTCTGTAACTAGAGCCAGTCAAAATTTTTCAGAATTTCAACAAAAGTGTTAGTTGCAATTTTGACCCCCCCCCCCCCAAAAAAAGCGAAGGACACAAGAATAACTAGACAGTGTGCTTATGAGGGGGGGTCTTCTCTGCCCCCTGCTGGAGCGATCAGTGCCTGACACTCCCTGCTCAGGGAAAATCCACTCAGACTGGGCAACTCATGAGACAGTCCTCCAGCAGCTAGAAAGGCCAGGAGGAAATACTGACCAATTAAGAACCAGCAGGCCAGTTGAGAAGGCTTGCCTGCTTTTGCTCGGGGCAGAGCTCGGTGAACCTGGGACAGAGGAGGAGGCTCCTCAGGGCTAACCTAGAACCCAGGCCAAGGTCTTGCCCTAAGTGCTTGTATTTTGAAGGGGTTTTTTTTCCCTCTTTGTTTAAAGGTGCTGACTGCAAAGCCAGAGTCACTATTTTTTTACTTGATTGTTTAGAGACTGATGCCAAGTTTACAGCATAAGCTGCCCTGCCCCAAGCAGTCAATCAAACATACTAACTAAGATGGGGAACAGACTAAGATTCAGGAATACATGGTCCTGAAGGGGCACCGCCAAGCAGCCCTACCTCCCACAGTGCTGTATCCCTGGAGCAAAAATATGAGGTGTAAATTCAAGATTGGATGGGATTATTAAGTCTTGTGGCAAATCTTCATGGGTGATGATGCACATTGGAACCAATGATTCAGCATTATGTGGAACTAGACAGATTATAGATGATTTCAGAGACCTTAGAAGGGAGCTGAGGAAGAGAAAAGTCTAAGTGGTCTTCTCGGAGTTCCTTCTGGTCCCAATACGTGAGGTAAGGGAGAAGGCAGAAAATACTAGAGGTGAACCATTGGCTATGTGACCGGTGTGAAGCTGAAGGTTTAGGTTTTGTGGCGCACCAGGCCACATTCCAGTGGGAGAGGGGGTTGTATGACTGCGACGGCTTGCATCTCACAGATGTGGGCCAATCTTCTCAGTTACTGACTAGCTGAAGCAGCAAGGAGGGTGTTAAACGTGCTACAAAGACAAATGTGATACAAACTCAAGCTCACCCTGTCATGAACAAATTGAGGTAGTGTGACAAAGAATGTGATAAGGAGAGATTTTTCAGTTGCTAATGTATCAATGTGAGGAGTCTGCACAACAAGCAAGAGGAACTTAAAATTCTCATTGAGGAGAAGAAATTGGTTATAATTGGCACTACTGAAACAGGGTGGGATGATTTGCATGATTAGAATATTAAAATCACTGGTTATCACCTGTTCAGGAAGGGTAGAGTGAGTAAAAGAAGGGGGAAAGAGGTGGCACTCTACTTTAAAGACGCCATTTTCTTTATAAGAGTTAGCGATAACTCAGAAGAGCAGGATCTTGAATGCATATGGCTTAATACGCAACTAACAAAGCCCATAGGGAGGTACTGATAGGGTTCTGTTAACCTAACTCTGACAGAGAGAGAATTCTGGATATTAAAGGGTTCTTTCATGTAGTGGAGAAAGGCATAACAATAGCCAATTCCTGGAGGCTGAAGCTAGACAAATTGAAATCTGAAATTAGACACACGTTTTGAACAGTGAAGATGATTAACCACTGGAACAAACTACCAAGGGAAGTGATGGATTCTCCATCTCTTGAGGTCTTCAGATCACGACTGGATGCCTTTCTGAAAGATCTGCTTGAGCCAAACATAGGTTCAACACAGGGGAGACTAGGTGAAATTCTAAATCTTGTGTTATATATGAGGTCAGACTAGATAATCTAGTGGTCTCTTTTGGCCTTAAGCTCTATGAATTGATGAAAAAAACCCAGGGATAACATTTTTGTAAACTTTTTAATGAAATTTACTTCCTGTTTTTCAAACAGTACTAAAGTTGGTCAAAGTTGTTCAGATTTTTGATATTTTTCCCCATTTTTTTCAACCAGATGTATTTAACATTTAGAGCAGATCAGTAAGAACATTGACGGATAAAATGTCTGACCAAAAATGGTATTATTTTTTCAACAATTTGCATGACCACTTTTACATTTTTCTGACCAGCTGGATAGTGGGTTGGATAATTATCAGCAAAAATATTTTCAGAAGTTAGAATATTTTATCTTTGAAATTTTCCATGAAAATGTGTTTTTCATTTCCCCCGCAGCTCTAGTAAATATTCTTCAAGTAAACAATTAAATGAACAATCCTGATTTATGGTATGTTTGTTTTTTGTTTACTTTATATCCAGAATGGGAATACTGGTACCTCAGTGCCATCTGCTAAAAAGTTTTTCATTTCTGTAGCATGTGGTAATATCACATTAATAGGAAGCAGTTTCTCTCTACAGTACTGTCTGTGGTGTCATATTGTTTGCTTCCTGCTACCTTAGTGTAACACCCATTTACTTGACAAAACATGATTTATATTGGGGGATATCAGGACAGGCTTTAAACAGGTGCTTTGTTGACCATGGCAACTATGCAAATTAAGAGACTGACCCCAGTTTCAGTGGGACTTCTTGTGGGATGAGGTTCTATTCAACAAAGTGGTAGCAGAATCTGGACCTATAAAAGAAAGTGAAGATTTTAATAGCCAATAAAACACAGTGAGGCTCTAATGCATTCAGTCACTGCAGCCCATGACTGTATGTCAGGTGATCTGAATTAATGTTGATATAACTCAGCACCACATGACAAAAATGTAAAGAAACCACATCCTTTTATTATTGGTCTGGATGGCAGAGTCAAAGCTGTGTTTCCTGTGGTACCACCAAATACATTGGCTTGTTACACTGGGAAATTCCACTCCTGGAAAACCAAGGATAAAGAGGGTAATAGTTACCATTAAAAAACACACACTTTGCTGCTACCTACAGGTCAAAGTTAGTATTCTTTTACCAACAAATACTTTTCTGCAAAAGAAGACATTTTGAGCCTGATTCTCCTCTCAGTTTTAAATGGATCACAGTGGAATTATTCCTGAAATACACTGGGCAAGTGAGAGGAGAGCCAGGCCCATCACCTCTAGTCCAGAACTCTTCTCTTCTCACAAACACAATCATGCAGGTTCGTGCGCACGCGCACATACACACACCTCAAACACACACACACACCTCAAACACACACACACACCTCAAGCATTTCCAGCTATTCTCTGTATGCTGTTGCACTGTATGTTTCAGAAGGTCTATTGATAAGAGTGCTTATTTAAAGTATATTTGCTAGAAAAATGCCAGCTACACACCATGAGAATTGTTATTGTTGTATACACACAATAGAGCCCTGTGTCATCACTATTCTAATTGATTCTATGGGAGACAGGGGGACAAATTATGTTCTTAGTGTAAATTTGGGCAATCTGATTTCCTTCATTCAAGTTACTCCATATTTCCACAGGTGTCTCCTAGAATAGAATTTGGCCCCGATGGTTTAGTCAGTAAATCAGCACATTTACTGTAATCATATAAAGAGCTGTTAGGCTGCCTGCTATGGCTGGAACAATCTCCCACCTTCTTCAGTAGTAGGGTGACCCGATGTCCCAATTTGATAGGGACAGTCCCAATTTTGGGGTCTTTTTCTTATATAGGCTCCTATTATCCCCCACCCCCGTCCCGATTTTTCACATTTTCTGTCTGGTCACCCTATCAGTGACAAGCATGCTCCCTCTTTCATTACAACATAATTCTTTCCCCGAGTCTTTCATTGCTGATCATCTAGAACTCTGTGTAATGCCATAGTCCTGGCTGGGTCAAACATGGGACTCTTGCTCCTAGAGCATAAACATCTCCTGCCTAAGCTAAAAGATCAAGCTCATCAGCCTTTCTATGCGGCCCATGAGTTATATCTGCTCCCAATCCTCATTCTTGCTTCTAATTGTATAACTCCCATTTAAGTGAAGACTGGGACTTGACTAAATTATGGGTCACTTATTCAGCTGGTGTAAATGGGCTCCATTGACTTCAATGATTTACTCCTGCTGATCATCTGGTCCTATGTCTTATATATAAACACCTAAATGCCTACTCAAGTTCTGCTTGCTGTTGTCTGTGGGGGTCGCAGTATTTAATCATCTGTGACTGGCCACACAGCCACTGGGATTTGTGAACATTCATGTTTGCAAATCCTGAGAGTTCTACAGATTTGTACTGGGAACATATTTGTTATCAGGGTGAGATCAAGGGTTCACGGGGCCAGGGACAACATGTAGAAATAGGTCCCACGCCTCACAGCCCCACCACTCAATTCCCTTCCCATATGGCCTTGGTTTCTTTTTCTTGAAGGCATCCTGTCCTCTAGCCTTTTGACCTATCTTCCTCTTCCTCTGCTATCTAGTCTCTACCTCCCCAAATTTTCTTTCATCCTCTCTTTGTCTCTTCTCCCATTTTTGCTGAATGTTTTTTTTGTTGTTGTTGTTGTTGTTGCTTTCCCTTTATTCCCCATTCTGCTGCCTCCTGTTTTTGCTGCCCACCTCCTTTTTCTCCTCCAATTTTGCGTGTCCCATTTTGCCTCCCCATTTTTGCTGAGTCCCTGTCCATCCATATTTGCTGCTCCCTTTCTCCTTCCCAGGGAAACACCCTCTGAAACTTCTTGCATTGAATTTTTCCTTTCTAGAGTACCCTAAACTCTCTGCCTCATCAAAAAATGCCCCACTGATGTTGCATTTACAGAGGCTGACTGTGCTTAGTGCCACCAAATCTGGGATCCCATGAAGCCCTGGCTTTCCCCTCCTGTGAGTGACCTGGTTGTCATTCGTGATTCACCATTCGTTATCCCTCTATTAGAAAGCTGCAGTCATCAAATTATGAAGTAAAATATACATAATTTGCATAACTGCACCCCACAAATACTGACTAGCATAAGAGGGAGACACAAATAGGTGTTAGGAGCCCAACTCCTATTGATTTTCAATGTTGGTTGCTTACTTAATTGTCCTTTGCATCTTTGAATGTCTCTTCCGAAATGAACAGTTCACAACCAACCAACAGGCTGGAAATTATTTGTCTGAACTATGCAAATACCTCTGAATAACAAACATGGCCCTAGTGCTACAGTCAGGTCTATACTACTGGATCCAACTGTGGGATTGAGGCAGAAATCAGCAATCGTTTGCAAAAAATTCACCAACCAATAAAAGGCCTAAATCCACCCAGTGTTTAGTCTGACAAATACAATTTGAGCAGCTATAATAATGTTAACAAAGTTGAACCAAAATCCTGATATTTGGGAATCAATAAAGTCTGACAGACTAAGTACAACTCTGTAGTAGCAAACTTGAGTTACCTTCAGAAATAATACTTAGGCTGGATTAAGACAAATGGTCCATTTTATTTATGAAAAGTAAATGTTTACTGTACGGTAGTCATGTAGTGATTCTGATGATACTGATGCACCAATGCGCTGGCTCTCACAACCGACATGCATATGCCGTGCAGGGGCATGGGGGGATGGTATGCATGCCATACCCCTTTCACAGGTGCTGCAACAGTAGTTAGCTAATAAGGGAAGCTCTTATTGGACAATTCCACAGACTGTTTGCACTAAAATATGCCAACTCTAATAGTGGTGTAGGATATCTGAAAAATTTCCAAGTGTCACTGCTTGAGGGATTCTGGCAACATTTTGCATGAGGGCTTCTGGTCATTTTATTGTGACACTCACTATATTTGGTATCTTTCTTAAAACCCTAGCTCCCAAAGGCAAGTGTTTTAAGACAATTTCATGATTTTGGGGGAGCCAGACGTGATTTCTGAATGTGTGGGGTTGGCAACACAATAGTGCAGTTGCATGCTGCCTTTGAGACAAAATATCATTTCATAAATATATCTCTGGACTGTAACACAATGTGAAAATGGTACAGATAAATGTGCTTTGCATAAGCATTCATTGCTGTCTCAAGTTCTACTTATTTAAGAACAACTTGTGAATGAAGTCAGAATAAATCCAGTCTAATTGGATAGGTCTACACCGCAAAGAAAAAGCCATGGTGCCAAGTCTCAGGGCCCAGGTCAATTGACTCAGGCATGCAAGGCTCAGTTGGCAGGGCTAAAAATAGCAGTGTAGACGTTCCTCCCAGGCTCCAAGATCTTCACCACCACCCCTGGCTGAGTTTCAGAGCCCCGGCTAGAGCCTGAGCAGGAATGTCTACACTGCTATTTTTAGCCCTGCAACATGAGCCCTTTGAGTTTGAGTCAATTGACCTAGGCTCTGAGACTTAGTCCTGCGGGTCTTTCTTTGCAGTGTAGACACGGCTATTAAAGCCTGCACATATGCTTAGCAGATAACAAATTCATTTCTCTGATGCTCTGAACCAGATCCTAAATTCCCATATCATAAACTCTAATGGACGGATTCTAATGCCATTATTCATGCAGAACAGTACCGTACTCCAAGGCAATAGGACTATTGGTGAAGTTACATACTACTCAAGGTAAGTAAAGGTATCAGAATTCACCTCTAAATTCACTCTAAATGCAATTGAAATCTGAGAGTCCTTTCTGCACGTTACTCAGACAATGGAAATGGAGACTATCAGGAAATGAGGACTATTGGTGACCAATAGTATTTATACTTTACAAGGACAAATGTCTGTCTTCATGCACAAATGTGGATTTCTAAGTGTACTGAATATTGTGAGGCTTTGGAAATTAGGCCCTTTATAAGTGAAATCTTCAGGATTTGGTGTGTGGTACAGTGAGACCTGACTCAACAGTGGAAGAACTTCTCCTAGGACCATAAGACAAACTGTACTTTTTTACTCCTCTAAGCAATGAACAGTGGAATTTCCTCCAATCCGTAATAGAAAAGAATTTTAATTTCTTCCAGGCACACATTGTTATGAAGCTAGGGGGCGGGAACCTGACCTTGAAACATAGTCATACTGATAGTATTAAATTACCGAAATGTGTACATTTCAGTTTATCACCATGACTCACGCTGATAAGATTAGATATAATCATGTAACCTAATTTCCAAACATCTCGGCACTACTATTTTTGTGCGTGTAGCTCTGGCAGTCAAGCCTCAAGAGTATGGTGAAAGTGGTGTTTAAGGCTTTATCTACATTTTCTTTAGACATCAGAGGTATTATATCACGGATGTACATTTTAACCACCTCTCAAGTGCCCTACAGATAGTGCGCTGCTTACCCTGAAAACTTGAACACTGATTTATTTATTTAACAAAGTGGGGGCAGGTGTTTCTGGTGTTCTTTTGGGGCCTGATTCAAAGTCTGTTACAGTCAGTGGAAAAACTCCCATGGACTTCAGTGGGCTTTGGACTAGGCCCCTTACATTTTGATAAGTACCTTCTCCAGTGTCAGCAGTCACGCTGGAGAAATGGAGCCCTTGTAGTTCCACCTTATAATCAGTGTCCACGTCTCATGATTGTTAATTACATTTACATTTTTAAAACCCGTTTGCATAGGTAAAGGGGTTAAGCCAACCTGCCTTAAAAACAGACATTTATTCTTATAGTCATATCATGATAACAATACCCAGGTCTTTCGCAGTAGATTGCAAAGTATCACGATTCCCATTTTACCAATGGGTGCAGCAATACCTGCTCAAAGTCACCCCACAGGCTAATAACCAAGCCAGGACTAAAACCCAGGTCTCCTGCAGCCCAGGCCAGCATGCTAACCACTAAACCACACTGCCTATTCTACAGCCAACTCTCCCACGAATTCATGATTATGAAAAATTGACATTTCTAGTTGCCTCAACTAACAATCTGCTTTTCATTCAATGTATACTCCCCTTTACATGTTATAACAGTCAACTGCTAAGGAATTATGTGTTACCTTTTCCCCTAATAAGGACTATCAAGGCATCAGCTTCAACCTCTGAGTTTTTAATACTAAGGGCCTGATCCTGATTTCACTTACACTTCTGTACATCAGGAGGAACTCCACTGAACGCAACAGAAACACTGCAGTGCAAAACAGGCATAAATGAGAGGAACACCGAGTCCCCATGAGCCCAGTCTGCCAAACTCCCACTGAACTCACTGGGAATCCAGCTCTACAAGGATTGCATGATCAGAACCTGAATTCCTGCCTCCAAGTGGAGAGAGAAAAATTAAAGACTTAGAACAAACAAGGTCATTCAGCAGCAGCTTCAATCCTCTCTTTATTTTAATTTTAAAAAACCAAGAAATAAGAACTGGAAAGACCTGTAAAGTCACTCTATTCATGACTGCCAATGGAGGAACACACCTTTCAGTACATTCCTTTGTCCATTCTAAATATAAATGATTAAAGTAATGGAGATTCCACAATCCACCAGACCTCACTGTTAAAAAAACATATCCTGACAGCCAGATTAAATTGCCTTTTGTTCACTTCCACGCCATATCTCCTTGCTGTGCCTCCTTGGACTGACCCAAGCAATTCTTCCTCCACTTTCAGTCCACATTCTCCATTCTGACCAACCTGCATTCAGCGCAGGACTGGCATGAGGGGATGTCAAAGAGGTGATAAGCCCTCCATTGTGACTCACACATCCTGGGGTCACCTGTGCGCTGGTGTAAATAGAAGAGTCCCCGGGGCTGCTCTGTTTTATGACAGCTGCCTATAGTCCATAACAGCAGCTGGGAATTGCTGGAGTATGGACACATGCCTTAACGGGAGCAAGTGGCATGAGAACTGTTGTACTGGTTCTACGCCCCAGGAGATCCTCCATGCCAAGGAATTCGGGGGTAATGGAACTAAGGGTGCTGGGGGTGCAGCAGCACCCCCTGACCTGAAATAGTTTCCATCATATACAAGATTTACAGTTTGGTTCAATGGCTTTCAGCACCCCCACTATACAAATTGTTCCAGCACCCCTGGAGGAACTCACCACTGACTAGTTAACCTGGCTTTAAAGCTGCTTTGCACTCCAGGAGAATCAACCAGCGGCCTTAATGGACCAGATAGCCTGGCCTCTCGTGTTTCTACCATTTAGTCATTGGCAGTTGATTATCATATTCCTCCCTAGGTCTTTCATCCAAGCAAAGTGTATTTCTTTTACTCTTCCCTCCTAAATAAATCCCTGCTCAACTCTAAATCCCATCCTTCCAGTTTTCCCCATGGATTCTTTGTTTAGTTTGGCCCACTCGATCGTCTTTCAAGAGAAGCAAGTAATCTCTGGCAATTTGCAAGACCGCCTTCCAATTATATTCCTACATTAAAGCTGGAGCATTAGTTTCACTTATCTTTGGTTAATATTTCAGCTCATATTCAAACATCCATTAACATAAAATCAACATAGCAATTTTGCATGAATCCTCTTATCATTAACCCATTTCAAGTGTATACACAGTTCACACTCTAAATTCACTTAATTATTGACTTAATAACATTAAAAGGCGGTGGTCTTTGACTCCTCTGAAGTAATCATTTTGTTTCATGTACCCCCAGGGTTTTACAGACTTTGTGTAGAAGTTAACCCCTCAGATCATGATCAGCGTCAATATTTTATTTCTCTGCAGCAGCAGCAGAAGTGTCCATATGAGAGCATGGTATCTAGTGTGAGTCATTTTTATAGAGCACTAAACCTTTGTTTTTTGAATCTGTGCCTGTACCTTTTAATGTCACTATTTTGTTTTAGGGGTAAACAAACCCTTCAGCCTTGTACTATATAAACTGGACCCTGTCTGTTCACGGAGGCTGGCACTGGACTCTTTCCTGCATGTTTGTGTAGAAGGTCAGGATCTCCCCATCTTCATCCTCCAGCTTCCCCGGATCCAATACTTATCTCTGTTGACTTTAGGTGGGGCCTGTAGAGTCAGCCTCCTTCTGCTACCTCTTACAACCTTCCCACAGATTCTTCAGTGGATATCAGGTGGTCACGCTCATGTCAGGTTCTTCAGGAGAATCCACCAGGAATTAGCCTCTGTGCCATCTCGTTTTGGTTAGAGTCTGCAGGTGCAAGAAGAGCCTACTTTCCCTCTCAGACCTCTATTAGTGCAGTGGGAGAAGAGAAACACTCCCTGTTCTGCAGCTACAGTGTCTAATGAGTTGACTGCAGCTATTATTATATAGATCCTGAATATGATAGATAGATAGATAGATAATCTATCTCTACCATACATAGTGTGCACATACATGTAATTTCTAGATGTTACATATGAAATTAATAGTTACATCAAAATTGTCTACAAAGGGGTCTGCTTTCCTCCATACATTGATTCTCCACCCCCTTCATCATATTCTCTCTTCTCCCCTTTTCTTCCTCTCCTTGTCTTCTAACCATGGGGAATGATACTGTTTGTGCTTCAAGATCTGTTACTGAGAAAAGGCAATTGACAAGCAGGGAGACTTGTGTTTTGCTTTGAAAATGATCAGGTTCGGACTCTTTCTGATTCCACCTTCAATTTGTGACAGTCAGGGTCCTTTCACTGAGCATGAGCTTCCTCCCAGTTGTTCAGGAGCAATCTGGAAGTCCTGCTGCAAGGACGCAGTGAGGAGAAGAGAAACATCATATAGCTATCGGGAAATGTGTGTGCAGCTGGCACAGAGGGACCTGCTCTTGCCCCTTCTCTGTGCTCAGATCTCCAAGGCTGCCATTTACAAACATGGCCTGGTTCTGCAAATTGCTCTGGTGATGTCAAAGTTAGATGACAGTGTTCAGCAGCACCTTTCAGGATCAGGATCTGTGGGTCGGATCCTGCTTCCACTGTAGCCAATGGCAAGATTCCTATGGATTTCAGTGAGAGGGGGATCAAGCATGCAAGACCTGATTCTGAAAACACTTAGCACCCAACGAAGTGTTTACAATACTACTCTCAGCTGCCCTATTGATATCAATGAGATTATTCCAAACAGAAAGCCTGATGCCTAATAGTGTTCTCAGGACACTAATTTGCAAAACTCGGTTTGGAGTCTCTTTTAGGCAGTAAGGGCTCGTCTACACTGGAAGGGCTACATCGGCGCAGCTGCACCGCCATAGCACATCTGGTGAAGATGCTCTATGCTGACAGGACAGAGCTCACCCATCAGCATAATAAATCTGCCTCTGTGAGTGGCTGCAGCTATCTCGGCGGGAGAAGCTCTCCCGCCGACATAGCGCTGTCCACACTGGTGCTTAGGTCGGTGTAACTTATGTCATTAAGGGGGTGGCTTATGCACACCCCTGAGCAATGTAAATTACGCTGAAGTAAGTGGTAATCTAGACCTGGCCTAAGTGCCAGACTCTCCTCTCTCAGATCTCAGGGCAAATCAGAAGCGACTCCACTGGGATCAAGGAAGTTGCACTGGTGTTCGTGACATGAGAATCAGACCCAAAACAGTTTCATTACTGTATTCTAGTCAAACTGATGGGTGGACTGTCCCATGACAAACCATAGCCTCAATTTTGGAAATATTAAAAAAAGATTAAGCTCATTCAAAAATGTTTAAAGGGTGTTTTCCCCTCTCCTTTCCCATTCCATCATCCCCACTAGTTCAGCCATCCTGTAGTTTACACAGTGAGATGCTACAGAAGTATTATTCTCTTGTGGCTGTCATTGGTATGTACATGACAAATATTGGGCATGGCTTTGCACCCGCTTCTTGACTTGGCTGGGGTTATTGTTCTTTGTCTAACTCTTATTTTCCCCATTGTGATTCTAGGTTTATTTGTGGTTGTAAAATGGTCCTTTCTTGTTTACTGTCTACTGAGGCATCTGCTTATTTTATACAATGATATTGTAATTCTGTTCTTACTATGCAAAGGCAGTAAAAACAACAGGGAAGAAGTTATAGATGCATCCTTGAATTTCCTAGAGATATTTCACAGATATTAGCCAATGTCTCCCCATTCTGCCTAAATTTGCCACAGATTTTCTGTGACACTATGTTTAGAAAATGCAAATGCTCTACCTGAATGAAAGCTTTTATAAACATGGGTCCCAGTTCTGGCTTCACTCATGAATGCAGAATAACTCGTCCAAAGCAAATAAAAGCAGGAAGCCTGCATTCTCCTGGCCCTTGGTCCCACAGGCAGAAGACTCCTGCTAAAATTGTTGCGGGGGGGAGACCAAGTAATTAAGTATTGCCTCTCTCAACCCACACACACAGTGGTTATTCCAGCTATACCTTGCTAGTGGGAGGAGCATTCTATATGGGATGGGGGAAACATGGGAATATATTGGGGGCACACTCTGTAAAACATATAGACCATGCCCCTGGCTTTTAAATTCCAGGTCAGAGTGTTCCTCTGAAAGTTTCTGGGATGCATATAATGTGCAACCCAAGCCGGAATTCAGATCAAAGATGGTAGCAATTGCTGGAGGTATGTATGGGACAAATCTAGTGAGGTTACATTGTGTAAGATAGGGGGAGACAACACAGAGGGCACAACCCCCCACCTCACCCCATGTGGCAGAGCTCTGTGCTGCCAGTGTGGATCTACTACCCTGTGGTAGGAGCACATTACAAGCATGAAGGGCCACTTTGACCCTAGACCAAAATAGTCTCCATGAAGAAGGTCAGCAGCCATCCTGCAGCACAACAGAGCATAATTCCCCCCTCCCCCACACCATGCAAATACTCAGCACCCATCTTAGCAATTTGGGCTGGGTACTTACAAGAGGTTTTGTCTATACATGCTCCAAAATCACTTTAGCCTTGGAGCAGGACTTGAATCCTGCTATTTGATATGGGGAACTCTCCTTCATTTCTCTCCTTTCTTGTTATGTATTATACATGAGTTAATTTATGTTCACTTGGAGCACTGCCCTGCCTTTGGAGATTCATGTCATATTTCCTGTCGGGCCCCTAGCCATTCTCATAACTACCTACTAAAATGATAGCCATTGTCCCTAAAATAAATCACAGCATAATCAAATCTTTAGTAATATAATTAAATATTTTCTGTCTCTCACTGAGCTCTGCTATTAGCCATACAGAAAAAAAACCCTGTTTTAAGGGACAATTTCAAGGCCCAAAATTTAACCCTAACAAAAATGACATTTAAAACAAACAAACAAACTTGACCAGCTGTGAGACTACCTTGGGACATACCCCATCAAGATATCAAGCATGCTGAGTGTGTATGTGATCAAGGGCACTCCCATGTCTTGTGCAGTCTCCTCCCACTCATGACTACCTGCTCCAATCTTATGAGTGGTGGGGGACACTGAGAAGTCCAAGAAAGTTGTTCTAGGGTCCAGATTCTGGTCCTGCTGAAGCCAACGGGCAAAAAATCAGTGTGATCAAGATTTAGAATCTAATTTTAGGGCTACAAGTTGAGAAAAGGCCCTTTTTGAAGCAATGTACATCTGCATTTCTGAAAACAAATGACAAGATTTGTCATTATCACTGTAAAATGTAAATTATGCAAATGTAGTCATATTTACCCTGATTGTATTTGCACATGGCAAGTATTACAGAAAAGGACATTACAGTACAATCTGTTTTGTCTTTTAAATCTGTCTTGTTTTGCAGAAACAAAATTAATATTGCCTTGGCTATGATTCTTCTATTACCATATTTGTCTGAACAGCCTAATCCTAATTATATCTTTCCTGTTTACATTTTTAAAATAAACAAGGAAGAGGAAAATGAGGGGAAATGTTTGTGCAGAACAACAAAATTAGTTCTCTATCTAGCATATGTGCATTATAGAGACATTGAATTTTTCCTCTCCTCAAATCTTTTGGATGTTATTACATTGACCCATAGACTCACAGACTTTAAGGTCAGAAGAGACCATCATGATCATCTAGTCTGACCTCCTGCACATTGCAGGTGACAGAACCTCACCCACCCACTCATGTAATAGACCCCAAACTTCTGGCTGAGTGACTGAAATCCTCAAATCATGGTTTAAAGACTTCACATTACATTGATTCAGATCTAGCAATTTCGTAACTTTGGCCTTTTGCACCAAACCAAAAAAAAAAATCAAAATAAAATCTAAAGACCTCCAGACTTCCTTTCAGGGAGTACAGATTTGTTCCTAGTTCTAAATGTAGGAATCTTACATACTCACATGGCCCCCATTACCATGGCAATAGCTGGGCGCCTCACAATCTTTATGTATTTATCCTCACAGCACCACCTGTCAGGCAGGCCACTCTTGTCCTCATTTTACAGATGGGAAACTGAGGGACAGAGAAACTAAGTGACTTGCCCAAGGTCACAGAGGAAGTCAATGGCAGAGTAGGGACTTGAATCCAGGGTTGCCAGAGATATGATCCAAACCAGTGGTCACTATCTGAATTATGCTCTTCACACCCATTTCGAAGGCACTGAGAACTGAGAAACACACTGTACAGTTGATCTTTTCAGTGGAAAAGATGTGTCTCTCCTGCCTTGCTCTCAACATCACATAAGAGCCAGTGGCATCCAGGAAGTAAATTCCCTGTAAAATCTCACACAGGTTCTATGTGCTGCTTATGGTACATATTAGACTTGTTTTTATTGACTTGCAATGTTAACTGTCATCTCAGATCCATGCCAAGAAGCCAAGTGAGTAAGTCAGACAGGCTTCTCTTTGCCCACTTTGTTTAACAAAGGGAGTACACTGTCTAACGCCAACAGACCCGGTTGTCGGTGGGCAGGATCGAACCAGGGGCCTCTGGAGCGTAAAGCAAAAGCCTCTGCTGCCTGAGCTAAAAATCAACGGGTTGTTAGCAGACTCGCTTTTTCTCGCTTTCTAAGTGGTCTCAGTGCCATGCGACGGGACACAACACCACACCCAGGAGGTGTACGGGTTACATACTTCCCCAGCTGAGGAAGCTGGCCCTGAACTTCAGAGACTTCCCAGTTGAAATCCTGAACAATCCCCCACTTGTAACGCCGACAGACCCCAGTCGTCGGCACATGGGATCAAACCTGGGACATCAGTGCATGAGCCTCGCCCACATGAGTGAAAAGCCATCAGGCTGTTAGCTACGGCTGTAGAGTAGACTCATTTTATCTCTCTCTTTCTGTGGTCTCAGTGCCACCAGAAGGTGTGTGGGTTACAACTGCACAGATGCAACACCACTTTGCCATTGGCTCCCTTCTCAAGCCCCCCGCCTCCTTTTTCTTTTGCTTTCTCTGCATAAACACAACATTTTCTATTGCAGAGTGGCATAGAGAGTCTGAGTGAGTCAATGTGCAGTTCCAAAATAAGAGTTATACTGGAATGTGAATGGGATTCTGAGTACATGAACATGGATTTAAAACCTGGTGATGTTTACTCTAAACATGAAAGCAATAAGTCTCTGAGTCTATGAGATGAGTTTGGAGCAGACACAGTATGTGTCGACTCTTTTGGAGCAAAGCAGGAACGCCAGCTGCTCGCAGGAAGGTAAACACAGGTTGCCAAAGTTATTACATCAGCTCTCTGTTTATACAATGGGGTTTCACAGTGGGAATGGGTTACCTCGGTTTTATTCAATATGTCAGTTTTGTATTACTGTTCATTTGGATTTTGTAACAGGCTGCCACATATGTACTATGTTTCTTCCTTTCCTCAAAGTCACAAAGAGTTCTTCTGCTTTGTGCTGTATTGGCAAATCTTTTACTCTTTCTGATAGTTTGAGGGATCAACTTGATTTTACTTCTTTGCATTCATGTAGACTGGTAGAAAACAGTTTATCTTCAAAACCCACAGTCTCAGGCTGAAATCTTGCAAAAACTGTTCTTGTTCATGTGAGATTTCAGCTACATCCTACCCGGAACCAGAATATAGGCCCCTTCTGTTTTGGGATCTGATTAGAACTGATGTCACATGAGTGGGATAAGAAAGATACAGCAATCCCAATCTGAATGCTCTGGAAATTCAACAGAAAAAGCAGTTCCAGTTTTGGCCCAGCTCTGATCTGTGGTTGATGCTTATCTCAATAATTACCCTTGCTGTGCGTCTCACTGCATGACAATTAAAGCTCAGGTTCAGATGACGTAATTCAGAAGTCAAAGAAATGATGCTGATTTGTATCAGCTGAGCATCAGCTTGGGGAAAGGAGCAGAGAAGGGGCAAGAGAAAATATCTCCTGGAAAAGAAAAGCCAGACCGTGGGTTAAAGTAAAGAGAATCATGTGGATCCCAGCATCCCTTCCCCTTAGCTGGTGTAATGCGCTCTCCCTTCTATTTCAGTGTTTTAATTATTAATGCGGACCATGGCCCCACCTGGATATATCACATGTCAGGAATCCATTGTACCAGCCTTTTGGAGTGATTCTTCTGACCACCAAAATCAGCTAGAAAAACATACCGGGCCAGACCCCAGCTGGTGTAAATCTGCACACATTCCTGGAAGTCAATGGAGCTCCATTGAATTACACCAGCTGAGAATTTGGCTACAGAATGATCTGTCTCTTTAAAAGATGCTTTGGGGATTAAATTAAAGGAGTGGAAGGGGCGTTGGAGGGTTTCACAAACTCCAAAGATAAACCTTTGCTCTCCACAAAAGCTTTAAGAGCTTCATAAAACGTCATACTCTCCTGGTGTCGCCAGTGGTTGTCACTATTACTACACAGACAGTCCAGCGTGCATGGAAGTAATTGCACCACTTGTTTACATGACAGAAGAGAAAGGGGAATAATTCCAGATGGTGAATAAGTATTTTGAGCCAACACAAGCACAGAAAAGAAAAAAGCTGTTTGACCCTTCCAGAGCTGAGAATAAACAATAATAAGACAAAGGAGCATTATGTTTTCAGAGCTCAGAAGACAAAGGTGTTTCTAAAAATGTTTGTATATAAAGCAAGAAAGAATTATTATTTTTTAGAAAATGTTCGTTAGAACAGACAGGGTAAAAGAAAAACAAGTCAACGTCCTACTGAAAGGTTTCAGAGTAGCAGCTGTGTTAGTCTGTATTCGCAAAAAGAAAAGGAGGACTTGTGGCACCTTAGAGTAACAAATTTATTTGAGCATAAGCTTTTGTGAGCTACAGTCCTACTGAAAGGTCAGTCATTCAATTTTAGTTTCACTGAGTTCAGTTCAGTACATTTGCTTTTAAATCAGTACCATGGGGACTGGGTAGGGTCCAGGTTAACAAGCCAAAATCCATTTGATACCTCATCTCTCTCTGTAAGCCACATTCTTAGCTTTACATTTTCTGGCAAAGAAAAGGGGCCTTAAAGTGGATGTAAAAACCACACCATGTAAGCCATCCTATACACAAAAGTTGTATGGCTTTAATTATACGAGTACAGTTAAAGCAGTGTAAACCTCCTAGTCTGAGTGCAGTTACAGCAGTATAAAGGTTCTTATACCTGTACAGCTTATTCCCCTAAATTTAGGGCCTACTCTAAACTAGAAAACACCATCAAACTCCTCCAGTGAAGCTGCAGCTTATATCAACAAAAGAGATATTCTACTATTATAGCTTGTACCAGTTCCCCAAATGAAATACTCTATACTGGCAAAAGGACTTTTTTGTCAGTATTCATAGATTCTAAGGCCAGAAGGGACCATTGTGATCATCTAATCTGACTTCCTGTATTACACGGGCCACAGAACTTCCCCAAAATAATACCTAGAATATCATTTTTTAAAAATCCAATCTTGATGTCAAAATTGTCAGCGATGGAAAAAAAAAACAGGATCCTTGGTAAATTGTTCCCGTGGTTAACTACTCTCACTATTAAAAATTTACGCCTTATTTCCAGTTTGAATTTGTCTAGCTTCAACTTCCCACCACTGGATCGTGCTATACCTTTCTCTGCTAGATTGAAGAGCCCATTATTAAATACATGTTCCCAAGTCAGTATTTATAGAGTGTAATCAAGTCACCCCTTAATTTTCTCTCTGTTAAAATAAATAAATTGAGCTCCTTGAATCTATCACTAGGCATGTATAACTCCATCTATGCGAGGGCTTCTTGCTGGTATAAAAATGTCATAAAGTCTTCCACCCCTAACTGACTTTACTAGTTTCTAGTGTAGACCTGACCTTAGGGAATGAGCTAAACCAGTATATGGCACCTTTATACTGGTGTAACTGCATCCACACTAGGGGTCGTACCAGTATAACTATACCGATAAAAAGTTACATCCTTAACCAAAATAATCATAATGGTACATAAACTGAGTATAGACTAGGCCTTAGTGTAAATGAGAATCAGGCCCTCTGTCTCCCTTTATTCTCTATATAATCCAGAAGACATTAGATTGAGTATGTGCTTTATTCTACTATGGAGAAGTAAGGTCAAGATCTGTGTTTGATCATAATGTTTAGAAGGAAGTACATCAAATCCAAACCATCTTTCTCTTCAAAGAAAAAATACATAAATATTTAGCGGTTATCAAAGCTATTTTAAGAAACGTCACCAGGAACCAATGAACACTGCCTATTTAATGATGGTGGTAAGACTCCTAATAAAAGTTGTACCCAACAAAATTGTACCCAAGCAAGAAATAAAGAAATCTAATAAATATTAAATTACACTTACTTAATGCCATATTTTATTATTTATACATTTTAATACAGACAAAGGACACAGGCTCAGACAATTTTCATACACAGATACCTCAGCTAAAATTTTCATTACTAAATATACAAATGTGTTAAATGCTGCATTAGGTACAATATAGGTGATTTGGGGTGTTTTTAATTCTAAGAGCATTTTAGCCAGTTTCACTACGCTCTCAAATGAACTCACACAGGAAAATGATAAAAAAACACCCTATCACCTGTGGTGGGTGATCACTCTGTATCTGCCTTATCAGTCCTTCTCCTCAAAGGAAATCTGCACAACACTTTCAAAAGACCAGCCTGGAGCTTAAATTCATTAATCTGCTAGACACTAAACTTCATTGACTGAATAGAGACACTGGATTTATGGCTTATTACAATGATCCGTAATTCACTAACAACCATCCTCCCCCTTGCCCCCCCTCCCCCCCCCCGCAGCTGCTTTCTCCCTCCACACCTTTCCTCCCTAAGACTGGAGGGGTGTCACCTGGAATGGTTCCTTGAAATATGTGTTAAGTACTTATACTAAACAATCTGTTCCACCTTGCATTTAGCAGAGATTCTCTCTCTAGTTTCTGAAATCTGAAGATCTGACTCTCTCACCAGCAGAAGTTGTTACCTGACCCACCTTGTCTCTTTAATTCTAAGAGCATTTTGCCACAGTGTGTTTAATTTCACTAATAGATTAAAGGAATGAATAAATTTCCAGATTTTGTTGCCTGCATTATTACAGTGTCTAAATATTCCATCACTTCTCAGAATGATACTTTATGGTATGTATCTGATGATCATTCTTACTTTCATCCTCTGATCTGTTATCTGTTTTCAGCTAACCTGCAGCATTTCTATCCCAACTCTAGTGAGAAGACTGCTTCACGGGCAGACAGCCAATTGCTGATAACAGATCACTGTTATGTCAGGGGACTGTCACTGACTGTAAAGTCTAAAATAGACTACATCAAATCCAACCCAAAGCAAACATCTCTTTGCTACATTAGGTCTTGGTTATGGTAGAGGGCTCATTACAAGTCATCACTGAATTTTGGTAGCTTACTGCTACATAATCTTTGGGCATCTTTTAGTGTGGTCTCTATATATGGCCACTTAATAAGGGTGGTCTGTAGTACACATTACACTGTCTATTTCTATTTATACCAAGTTAAAAACTTTGACATGAAAGTGAGAAAAAAGGGCCAAATTTTGTTCTTGCTTAAATGGGTAAAACTTCCACTGAAGACAATAGGAATTACAACCTATGTATGTAAAGTAAAATAAATAGTTGACCTAAAGTACTTTAGCACCAATGTGAAAACTGTACAACTGCAAATTTCAAATAACATCCAAAATAATGATATCACATTTTTTTAAAAAAATCCCACAAAATCCTAAAATCCACACTTACACTTTACACACCATTCAGTCATAAGGAAATAGGTCCGAGACACTCTGGGAAGAAATATGGTATACAACCCCAGATGACAGACATACACAACCCTGTTTGAGTTATAGTCCCATTTGGGAGATTAATCAAAGCTCAGAGTGTAAAATGAGTGTGGAATATGCCCATAGTTTCTATTGGTATGTTACGCATGAAAAAGACTGGATTTATTGGAGTAGGTAGAAGAATTGTGATAGTACAATCTACCGAATCTATGTCAACGAGGTGGCGTGAGGTACATACTACCTGGATGATGATAGCTGAGGATAATTAACTGACGAAAAGCAGAGCTATTCTGTTGGGGAGGAACAATGGACCTCTCACTCTGTGGTTCAAAAGTCTAGAAGATGGAGCCTTCAAAGAAGAAAGGAATACCTTAAAACTTGCTTTTGAATAATCCTAACATCTTGAGGCACTGTCAGTAAGACAGCCGGAAGAACTAGGTTGTGTTGAAGAAGTAAAGCAGGTTGAATCTGAAGAAAGTCTTTTTGTACTTGGCATAATACAAATATTCAAGAAACCATTAGCCATTTAAAATATGAGTCTATCAGGCAGGCAAAGTCAGTGAGCTGTGTAATCATTGTCATGCACCTTAAAGCCAGCTGGGGGCTTTAACCAAACAACAAAATTTCTAAAGCTTCTGAAGAGAAGACTTATAAACTGTAGGAGTCTCCACCCTGCTCCAAAGGAAAGCTATACACTTGTAGTCAACAATTCACCCCTCGTGGGGTCTGCTTTTATTGTCAAAAAGGTAATCCCTTAATAACAGACCATGAACCTCAGCCTAAAGCCTTCTCCTTAAGTTTGGCTGCTCCTCAGTTTCCTTTTCTAGCCTAAGACTTCTCCTAGCATAGCTATACCTAGGTTTCCTTATTCTGGGATTTGTCTGTCCCAGACAATAGCCCCATTTGCCAGGGGGCTGTTTCATCTTCCTTTATACTCAGGAGAAAGGAAAATGAGTCAACTCTGCAGCAGCAAGTCAATAGTAATTTAAACTGCAGCTTCCTGCAGGGTTCCAATACCTGCTAATAGAGCAAACCTGTCATACAGTTACAAATTCACCCTCTTGGATCAAACCACCTGCCTTTCCCCATGACTGTACACACACACAAACACATGCAGGTGTCATTTTCATTCATTTCTCTACTCCCTTTTGGACTTCAGGGCCTAACATTCTAGAAAAGATACTTGCTGTATTAGGATATTGAATTTGTTAATTTATTTGGGAGTATTAAACAACAACTAAATCTAAGAGCATTACTAGGGAGTCTTTGCCTTGGTAGGTTAATTGCCAACTTCTCATGAAACCCTTTGGCATATACTGTGATTCTAGTGTCACACAACGAGACCAGTAGAATTAAAGCAATACAACCCCACCGGGTGGATGCAGTTACCAGCAAGGAAGTGGGAATAGGGGCAGGGAAATAGGTGATACCAACATAATGCACCTTTATACCAGCATAACTGCATCTGTAATTGGCTTGTACTGGTATAACTATTGCAGTAAAAAAAATCACACCCTAACTGAAACAGTTACATCAGTATAAAATCTGCAGGTAGATCAGACCACATTCCCTGCTGCTTTTATTTTCCTTTGCAAGGAATGGAGTTAAAACACTGACTTGAGTCTTTTTTTCCCATTACATCGAAATTATGAAAAAAAGCCATTTTCTTGCCATAAGTTCCTAGAGATCCCATGACATGAGCAGTAGAGCATGGCAGAAGTGCATAATAAATCAGTCCAAACTCTAGCTGTGTCTAAAGGGTTTACAGAAAGCTCTATATCCTTTTCACACTCCAAAGTCTGAATTATAATTAATTTTAGGAATCAGCCAACCTACCCTTACTTTCAAAATGTCAAGCTGAGGAGTGCTTTATATGAGATTACAATTACAATTCATCAGAAGTACAGGCACGCACTCACTCACATCTTTCCACTTAAATCCTTTGGCCAAAAAATATTACAGTACTGACAGATACTAAATGATGGTTTCAAATAATACTCACTGGTGATAATGCTACAGTTTGCAGCCTAGTGCTAACACGGAGCGGCAAATAGGAGTCATTTGACACTCCTGTGTTAACTCTTCTAACAACTCGCCTGCTGCTTGCCTTAACGTCTTTCTTTCTCTGAGTCTCTCGCTCTTTTGGAAAGAACTCCAGGGATGTGAGAGCTTAGGCTGTTAAACTATACAAAACATTCTAAACGTTCATTAAATATATCTTCCTTGGAGCCACACTCTTATTTTCTCTTTCTTGCAAAGATAAAATGAGTCAGCCAGTAACTGCTGCTCTCTTAGGCCCTGAAGGAAACTTGCAGTCACATAATACCCTACTGATGGCAAGGGGTCTCTGTCCTTGCGGATCTGATTGCAGGACTGGGGACTTAGCTTACATTGGTTCCGATAGTTATTGCATTATAACACTGTCAGGCTGCAACATTGGTGTGTTTTGTTTTTTTAAATGTAAAAGAATAATGCTTCCAATCATCAAGAGGAGAGTAGGGGTCTCCTTTGAGTTGCACTTAAGGATATTAGGAATAGCCTATTGATTCTCTTAGGCAAAAATGGGGTGTTTTGAGGGTAAATGCATTAATGATAGTGAGGCGCTGTGATAATGGCGGCCATATAAGTACCTAAATGCCTTAGAAGGAAGATATATATTTTTAATATTTTTAGGCCTTTTTGGACCCCAATATTGACACTAACGTCGTTTTGTTCTGTAAATATTATCAGGGTTTTCATTAAAATTTGGGACTGGAATACAGGCTGCTAAACTGCAATCACAAAAAACCCTTCAAGACTAAGACATAAAATGTAAGGCTCTACAGTGTCTTTTAGGAAACAGACCCATCGTGGGGGTCAATGTAAGGGGGCATGACCTCCGAGGCAGCAGTTGTGAAGGGACAGTGATACCCCACCATGAAAAGGGATGCAGGCACTTCTTCACCCCAGAAGATGATGCAACATCTGCTCTTATTCCCAGTTTAGGTAAACATACATGTGCTAGCTCTTCTCGAGTTAGTGTGATAAAAATAGCAATGCAGTCACAGCAGTGGCTCAGGCTAGCCACCTAAGTACAATCCCATCCAAGGTCCTAGGTATGTACTTGGACAGCTAGCCCGATGTACCATCTGTGCTGCTGTGGCCACACCACTATTGTTAGAGCCCTAACTTAAGCAGAGCTAGCATGTCTACACCTGCCCAAGCTTGGAATTACACCTACTAGCTGCAGTGTAGACGTATCCTTGGTGACTAGCCAGCTCTGCTAGCAAGTAAGGAGAGGGTAGGGGCCGTGATTCCCATCAGTGGTTAATGGAAATCAAAACAGGACAGGAAGCTCTCACCACACCAGCTAAGAAAGAGGAACCCCTGTTTAACAAGCCAGGAGAGGAAGGGGAGCTCTGTTCCTTCCCACTTCTCCCTTATTTTAACTCCTAGTTCCCACCACTAATCTGGCCTCTAGCCCATGAAGTCTTTATGCTCAAGGATGGTGATTATCACCAGCCCCTGAGCAGAAAGGCACATTTTATCCTTTCTGTGGGATTGGGGCATGTGTCTTTAGGGGTGTCATAAATATAAAGGGAAGGGTAAACCCCTTTGAAATCCCTCCTGGCCGGGGAAAGCTCCTCTCACCTGTAAAGGGTTAAGAAGCTAAAGGTAACCTCGCTGGCACCTGACCAAAGTGACCAATGAGGAAACAAGATACTTTCAAAAGCTGGGAGGAGGGAGAGAAACAAAGGGTCTGTGTGTCTGTCTATATGCTGTTTTTTTCTGCCGGGGATAGACCAGGAATGGAGTCTTAGAACTTTTAGTAAGTAATCTCGCTAGGTATGTGTTAGATTATGATTTCTTTAAATGGCTGAGAAAAGAATTGTGCTGAATAGAATAACTATTTCTGTCTGTGTATCTTTTTTGTAACTTAAGGTTTTGCCTAGAGGGGTTCTCTATGTTTTTGAATCTAATTACCTATAAGATATCTACCATCCTGATTTTACAGGGGGGATTTCTTTATTTCTATTTACTTCTATTTTTATTAAAAGTCTTCTTGTAAGAAACTGAATGCTTTTTCATTGTTCTCAGATCCAAGGGTTTGGGTTTGTGGTCACCTGTGCAAATTGGTGAGGCTTTTTATCCAACATTTCCCAGGAAAGGGGGGGTGCAAGTGTTGGGAGGATTGTTCATTGTTCTTAAGATCCAAGGGTCTGGGTCTGTAGTCACCTAGGCAAATTGGTGAGGCTTTTTACCAAACCTTGTCCAGGAAGTGGGGTGCAAGGTTTTGGGAAGTATTTTGGGGGGAAAGACGCATCCCAACAGCTCTTCTCCAGTAACCAGTATTAGTTTGGTGGTGGTAGCGGCCAATCCAAGGACAACGGGTGGAATATTTTGTACCTTGGGGAAGTTTTGACCTAAGCTGGTAAAGATAAGCTTAGGAGGTTTTTCATGCAGGTCCCCACATCTGTACCCTAGAGTTGGTGATCTACAAGGGGTAGATGGAGTCAGAGCAGGGCACTGTGAAGCTCTTAAGGTTATTCACAGAACAAAGAAGAGCTCTTGCAAGCAAAGCTGAGTGATCTCTGAACACCATAGTCTCCACCCTGAGAACTAACACAAAGGTGGGGCATTCTCTAGTCGTTCAGAAGGCACAGCAGCTAGAAATATCCTTTTACTACACTGTCATCGGGGGAGGGGGGGAGAGAACAAGAGTAACTGCTCCCTAATTTAATTTGAAGTTCAAATGAAAGAGCCTGTTCCTATTCCATTCATCTATACTGTGAGCTATTTTTATCCAGGACACTGGGATAATTGTTAACGTTCTTGATGGGCCTAAAATATTTCCAATAATATGGTCTCTTTTTAATCCCTGCACACTGCCCAGACCTGCACAATGAACTAGCAGACAAGAGAAATGTATAATGCTCATCAGCCAAGAATCAAATTCTTCTCTCATCAATTATTAGAGACACTATTGTTTCTAGACACTCCTCGTAATAGAGCTGATCACAGCTGAACATTCAGCTGCTTCTGTAGGAAGTGCCAAGACTTACATTATTTTATTATCCACATTTTCTTCTTTTTTGAGTATTCTCTGAATCCTTTATAAGTGATTGCCTAATGGCTAGCATACAAACTTAGGAGCCAGGAGCCATGAGTTCTATGCTCATCTGTGCCACTGAGTTCTTATGTAACCTTAGTCAAGTCATGTAATCTCTCTTGACACTCCCTACCTATAAAAAAATGATAATAATATTTACCCCTGAGAGGCATTGTGAGGTTTCATTCATGAACCCCTTCAGAAGATTTTGAAATCCTCGGTGAAGAAATGCAAAGCATTGTTTGTTTGTTTTTTAATAATTCACACGTGCATCTTTGTTCACAAGGACAAGAGTTTTGAAAGTGCATAGAAAACATTATAAATTGGAGTAGTGGCAAAATGGTCTATGCATCTGGTCCAAAAGACAATGCCATCCGACAATGAGGGGCTAATGGGGCAACAAGAGTTTCATTGTGCCTGACTCTGTTTGGGAAGCTCAGCCCTTAAAGGCACAGACCTGCTATGCCATAGACAGGGTAAAATGTGCCTCTCTACTCAGGGGTTTGGGATAATTTCACTTACAGGCAATGTTTTCTTCCTTTTTTTCTTTCTATGAATGAAATGGATTTTCTTTTCTTCCTCTTTCCAGCAGCAGAGAGAGGGTATGAATCAGGAAGGGAAGACAGGGCTGGCAGATTCTAGCCCTTCCACGGCAGCACCATGAAGTGAAGTCAGAGGAGAGGAGGGACTGGCAGTGTCCAGTGTCGTCAGGACAGCAGCTCCTTAGAGTGCAGGGAAGGTAGCTGAAGGTCTAGCGGCTAAGAAAGTTTCTCCCTCCATTGAAAGTATAGCACAGGACCAAGAGCTGCACAGACTCAGAAGCTACCCTTTCATTCCCCTTGGGGGCACAGTTACGATAGCGTCCCCAGAGTCTGAGCAGCCTCAGTGCAGAGCTCCATCCCCACTTCAGGAACAGCTGTATGGGCCCGTGTCACTGAGGCGGAGAGAATGAGGAGTCAGTTAGCCTGTGATTTCAAGGAGGCAGCAGGGAGGGGCCTGTGGCCAAGGAGAAAAGGGTGAGCAATGGGAGCCTGTCATTTAGTGGGGATGGGGGAACTGAGAGAGCAAAATGGAGGGAAGCTGCCTGTTCTTTACCCAGAAGGGTAGGGGAGCAGGGTGAGAGTTACAGCAGAGCTGCTTTTCTGTGGTGGGACCTTGTGTGAATTAAGGATTTTGAGACCCTCAAGCGGACTCCTTCAGGCAGTGTAGCATCTTTGGCACCGGCAGGAGAGGGGCTTTGTCCTCTGGAAGCAAGATGGGTGAGCTTCTCCCTGGAGAGGAGTCTGGCAGCTGGTAGAAGGTAGGGTTGGCGGGAGCAGAGTACTTGTCACTGGAGAACTGGGGGGAGGAGGAGGTTCAAGATGGAGGGGTCATCCTGGCAGGCTAACAGAAGCAGAAAATCACAGTTGTGTGCTGGAAGGGGAGCTAGCAGACCACGGTCCCATGTAGCTACATATTTGGCACATGTGTAAAGCCAGACGGGAGAGGGTGCCTCTGGGCCAGGCATATATCTGTACAGCTCTTTCATAACATGGCACTGCCGCAATGAACAGGAGCTTGGTATGCCATAAAAGAAATGCTGGCAGCTCTACAGAGCCTCAATACCCAGCTCCCGTCGAAAGTAGTGCTCCACAGGAAGGCTGGTTCCTGTCCACAATTGGAGGGATCTGGTATGGAGGCAGGTCTCATGCAGTGAGAGAGGGACGGGGCCCTCCTGTTTGAAGGCTACTGATGTGCCCAAATTCCCACAAATGATCATCCATGAGACGGTTCTGACAGAATAGAAAAACACCTTGTCTTCAGGCTGCTCAGTTACTCGGATCTGAAGTTTCCTGAGTCTTCGCTTCTGACCACAGTTTAGTTGACCTGAAAAGGCTTTGTTGGATGTGTTTGGGGATTGGCAAGCAACAAGATGAAGTAAGGCAGCAAGTGGAAAGCCCTGACACTATCAGAAGGGCTTTACTTATACAAAACCAACCTAAAATATTTATCTAACAGGAATTGTCTCAAGGACATTTAAAAATCTTAAAGGAAACACGTCTCATAACGCACTGGACTGAATTTTTCCTCATCTATCTTCACCGGAGTTAAACTCAACAAGTCAAACTTCACCCTAAAGTCCAGGATGAATACATCCCACTGCATAGAAAAGATCACATTGCTGAACAGCAGCTTCATCCGCTAACATCTTTTCGGGCTTTTCACAGCTTTTATGATAACCAGCAATGGAGAGAGTTGAGAAACAGTAACAACTGAGAACTAGGTGCTACAGCTGGGAAACATATCTGTCTCCTGCCTTTGACAGGCTTATCAAACAAGCAACTAGGAAGGTTGACTTCCATTGCCAGAGCCAAAGAAGGAAAGGTGCTGAAGGCGATTACCTGACATCAGCTGGAAGTCAGTGCTGAATGATCGTGGCACTCACATGCTGTATAATGTTGCTGCCACGCCAATGTCTATAAACATCTAATAAAAACTGGGATTTAATACCTAGAAGCTACAAAATCTCTAGCATTATTATTGAATATCATTTTGGAAGGAAAGGCAACTGAGCACAAAAAGACAAATTTTGGTGCCATTTTTGTTGTACAAGAGCATATACAGCTAGAAATGAAAACCAGCTAGTGTCAGTGCAAATATAAGTAATCTTATTAATGTAATGGCTATAAAGTGATGTATTCAGTCTACTCATAAAATTGCATGTGTATTTACTTGCCTGGCAAAATCTGTTCTTTATCCCGGTTGCATTAATTTTAGTGTCCAAGCTTCATACACGATAAGCACTGTTTTCTGGTGTTATTTTGAGGGTTTTCTTTTTGAAATGTGGCTCCAGGGTTATAATTTTTAATTGCCTTGTGCCATGAGTATTTTTACAGTTAGTGTGCTCAATGTGCAGCAGCAGTCAAAAAAGCGAATGGAATGTTAGAAATTGTTGGCAAAGGGCATTGGCAGTGCATATAAGAGGGTGGAGGAGGCTAAGCCTCCCCAAAAAAGGCTGACCATGCAGGAGGGCAAATGCCGGTGTGGATCACATCCCTGTGGAGGTACACCGGCCCATCACCTTTGGAGTGCCAGAAGCGAAGCTCCCTAGAAGTGAGGGGGCCACCAGTGCCCAGACTGTAGCCCCACCCACACACCACCATGAGGCCCTGCCCACACTTGGCCTCTTGCTCCAAGGCCCCGCCCTTGCTCCGCCTCTTACCCCGAGCTCCCCCTCCCACCACTTGCTTCTCTTCCCCACAGAGAGGAGCGAGCAGCAGGCAGGCGAGGGGTGGGGAGTGGAGGCGGGCAGGTTGGGGGAAGAGGCAGAGAGGAGCTCTACTGAGAATTCCAGGCTCTAGTGAGAATGCAGCACTTTATCCAGAATATGAAGACGTTGTTTTGAATATACTTATACTTTGATTTAGAAGATGGATGAAAATTAGATAGTGTAATTCCAAAGGTTAACGAACTTGAGGGGTCATTAGACAAACTGCAAAAAGATTATCAGCTTTTAAAAAGAGCTGAATCAAAGATAGATTTAATTTAAACAGTTTCAACTCATTATCCAGTAGTTCTTACTTGAGAAAAGATAATTCAATGGCAAGCAGAAATGTTAGAGGATAATAGTTTTGCAGTTTATCTTTGAGTATTAGGTTTAAAGGAGGGTTTACAAGGTAAAGATGTTGTCACTACTTTATCTGTTTTGATAAAGTGAATTGTACACGTTTAACACAATCCACCTCTAATTGCTGACTTGGTCTTATGTTTTACTTAACGTTAATGGAAGAGCTGGAACAGATACATGGAGTATACTTTAACTAGGAAGAATAAAATGTGATATAGCAAAAAAAAGAAAATATCAAATTTCATGGGAGAGAAACGCACTCTTGAAGAATGAGATTTAGAGTAAACGTTTCCAAAATGGCCTACATGAGTTAAGAGCCTAAGTCCCATTTACAAAAGTGACTTACGTTATGTCTACACAGCAAACAAAAGATCCACAGCAGCGAGTCTCAGAGCCCAGGTCAAGCAACTCAGGCTTGCAATGCAGGGCTCAAAATAGCAGCGTAGCTATACAGACTCAGGCTAGAGCCTGGGCTCTGAAACCTGGCAAGCAGGGAGGGCCTTGGAGCCTCGGCTCCAGCCCGAGCATCTACACTGCATGACCCGGGCTCCTAGACTTGCCTCCATTGGGTTTTGGGGTTTTGTTTTGCTGTGTAGATGTACTCTTACACACGTAGGCTTGGCTCCTCATAGGTAGTTAGGTGATTAACTAGGTGCCTAACTACCTTTGAGGATCTGGGCCTTAGGAGCCCAAGACTTATTGAAAGTCTTTTTCTGACAAAATTATGAGTAAAACTAGATGACAAGAGGTCTGTATTTTCTGGTTTTGATGATACCAAAAATGAATGACATAAAAAAAAATTCACCTGTAGTTCATAGTTTAGCAGCTCAAGCTCCTAGTTCTGATGGAGACTTTCAGTTGACAAAGAATTAAAATCTAGGTTTTAAATCATTTGCTCACTCCTCTCCTCCCCACTTCACCTCACAGCTCCTATTTAACAACTGATTGAAATATAGATAATTGGAGTGAGCCTGCTTGTTTTATGTCCCACAGAGTTGGTAAAAAAAAAAAATGGAAAACAGTTTTGCACAAGTTTTTTAAGTTGTTTCTGTTTCATAGGATTCAAACTGGAATACTCCCCCCCCCATTTTTTCCCAAAACACTTTTGCACTGTTAAAATATCAACATTTTGAATATTTGTTTTTCTCCTCTTGTCTCCTCCCCACAACCCCCCCCCCTTTTCTGCCACTGATTGCAAAACAATGAATAATGTCCAAGGTTGTTGGGCTTTGTCATTTTCCTCCCTGCACCCCATTGCCACTCTGCAACTTTTCAAATCTTCTCCCACTTTGCAAAAGTAATCATGAAACTCTGCAGTTCTGCTGCCTTCTAAGTGTTCTAAAATTGGAGAGCATTTGAAAAGTTGCAGAGTGGAAGAAAGAAAGGAAATTATACCATCTACACAATTCATTTTATTGTAGGCGACAGCGAAAAAGAAAGAGAGAGAGAGAAAGGAAAGATTAAATTACCATTATTACTTATGGGTAATATGATTGTCATTATTAATGATAAAGGAAGTAGCTGCTTTTGTGTATTTGATTACTGCACAACAGTCACAAACTGTCTGTTTCACTGTAAATGTGCCAGGCACTGTATCAGCAACGTATCATTACACAGACTGTGAACCATTCAGACCACTAACTGTTGACAAGTTGTGACAACTGCACCAAACCTTCTGAGAGTGTAAATATAGCTAGCTTGCTACCCCTGTGAGTTTGCTCTGTTGACACAGAGGTGTTATCAAAACTGCAACAGAGGTCAGTCCACTTATCATGAAAGTTGCCCACTCTGCTTCTAAAACAAGAAAGGGGAGCAGTACACACACACTGCTCATTAATATAAACAGAGTCCATATTCTGAGATTTTGAAATGTGGTTTGGTCGCCAGTTGGGCTGAAAAGTCGAAGTCTCAGTATTTTTCACAAAATGAAATATTCCATAAAAATTTTGCTTCACCCGTATTGAAACATTTTGTTTCAACTTTATTGTTTTGACATTTTTATACAATACAATATTAAAGATGATCAAAGGGAAACTAATTTCTTGCCAAACTTATTGAAACTAATTTCTTGCCAAATTTTTGATGAAATCCCTGTTCCTGTAAAATATTTCTATTTAGTCAAATCAGCATTTTCCGACAGAAAACTGTTTAAAAGTTTTCAGCCAGCTCTAAATATGAGTAATGGGCTCAGAATCTGGCGGATTAGTTTTAATTCTATTTGGTGCATCCATCATTTCTGGGTTTGTAACCTGGCCTTCATAATTTGCTCTGTGCTGACACTGGGCTTACTGGGTCTTATGCTGGAAAAAACAAAAACAAAAGAAAAAAACTAGTACAGAGTTTTCTTAGGGGCAGCTTCCCAGATTCTCCACATTTTCCTTACCCATCCTCACTGGTGTCGTGATGGGATTTCCAGCCCACAAGCAGTAGGAATCTGGACACAGCTACCCACAAAGCCCACCTGGGTAGAGCTTTCATCCTCAACAATGGTATGTTGAGTTTTTTGTAAGTTAGAAAAACTCAAGCCAAACTGGGTGGACTGAGACGGTTGTATGATGAGTGGGACGGGAGAAAGGAGGTCAGCTTTCAGGAGGAACCAAATTTGGTTTGACACAGGCATGCAAGCGGGTGGCCAGGCAGCCAATTCTGCCTGCCTTATCACTTATCGCTAACAAAACGGAGGTGGTTGTGATCTCTCAAAAATTAAACAACTTATTTTTTTAGATGAAATCTAAATAAAACAACACGTGCAGGCCCTTAGCCTGTAGGGAGAGCCTTCGTATGGATAGCCTAGGTTTGCGGGGTAGGCCAAAGAATTCCATCTCCCTTGGAATTCCAATCACATAATCCCTGTTCCTTTCTTGCACCCCGCATGGGTCCTACGTAGAGCTGACTGGAAAATGTTCTGCAGGCAATTCCGACATTTCAAAATTGGTTTTTGTGTTGAATTGAAGAAGTCAAAATATTCCAGAATCCGAAATTCCAAACATTTTTTATTCCAAAACAGCAAAACATTTCATTTCACTAACGTTGAAATGTTATCGTAGTATATAAAATATTACTCTAAACAAAATGATAAAGTCAAAATGAAACATTTTTTACCACAAGCACCAGCGTCCTCTGGGCCCCGGGGGTGCTCAACCCCCCACTCCACTCCAGGCCCCTTCCCCCAAGCCCCACCCCTGCCCTGCCTCTTTCCGCCCCAGGTTCAGCCCCCACCCCACCCATTCTCCCAAGCCCCCACCCCCACCCCGCCTCTTCCCACCCAATTCCACCCCTTCCCCTGAGTGCGCCCCATCCCCACACGTCCCCCACCCCTCCAGCGCCTCCTGCACACCGCTGAACAGATACATATTTTGTATATTTTTATATATTTTATATAAGATATATAAAATAAACCATGTTACAAAAAATAGCAATTATGCAGCGGTAGTAACTTTATATGGACCAACAACCCCATTAGGGTTCTTACTGCATGGCCTTAGTAACTCATGTGCGTCAGCCACTTTGAAGTGATATACTTCACCCACTCCCAAGGAGCATTCTCATATCATGCAGTGTCAATAATCTCCATGTTTAACTGCCACCAAGGCTTCATGGCTGCATACTGCAATAACTCTTTTTCAGAGTTATTGTTATCGATGAATGGGGTCAATGGGTCACCTCTCTCCACTTTTTCTGTGGAGGATTTATTGTTTCCATTTTTATGCATTATCTGTGTGCATTTATCTGAAATCACAACACAAAGAACACATGCAAAGAGATAATGAAACAAAAGCATACGGTATACAGGGTACAAAGCAAAACTCCAACGACTACTAAGGATCCAGTCCTGTAAGGTGGTGAGCACTCAGAGCCCAATCCAGCAAAGCTCTTCAATACTTGCTTACTTTTAAACAGGAGTAGTTCCACTGAAACTAACAGGACTATTTGCATATGTAAGTGCTTGCTGGATTGGGGCTGTCATATCTTACTGACAAACAAACCAGTTTTAGGATCAACCCTTTATCAAGAATGGAAACCATGTGCAAAAATAAGGGAACAACACTTCCTGCTGCTCTCTGGCTGCAGCCTCGCACTGTCCTGTTCTGGGTTCTTTTGTTTCTGCCCCAGCAGGAAGTATGGTATCTCTCCATGCTATAGCACAGGGGCCAATTCTCAACACCTTGCAAGATCGAGTCCTCAGAGTATAAGGGTCCCATGTAATTGCATTTGACATTAATCGACCAACTGTAAATAGTGCAGCATTTAGATTGTTCTTCCATCCATAAGGCAACCATTATAATTACAGTAAGCATGGCTACCACCCACCACTATTTCCCCTTTAAGGGGCCCTTTACAAACTCACAAAGTTTCCAGTTGCCTTCTCAGCCCACAACGCTTTAATTCAGTCTTTACTAGGCCAGCAACGGAGGTTCAAAAACAGAACTCAAGAGTCCTGAACAAACACGAAGTCTTTCATCAGCTCCAGCTCCACATGGTCTCCTGGGCTTCCCTAGCTTATTGCCAGGCCTTCTGCCTCTGCAGTCCCAGCTGCTTCGCTCAACCACCCACCCCTACCTGCAACTTCTTGCTACCTTTAATACTGGGATCGCTGACTCCTCTCAGGTAGGTCTCATCTTGTAATCAAGGTTGGCTTAGACCCAGGTTCTCCAGCCCAAGGGCAAGCCTTAGTTGGGGATTGGTCCTGCTTTGAGCAGGGGGTTGGACTAGATGACCTCCTGAGGTCCCTTCCAACCCTGATATTCTATGATTCTATGATAAGCCATCCTGTTCAGTGGCCCTAGGTCTGAATAATCCTGCCTGACCCAATCCACCATGCCTCAGCAAGTTCGTCTAAGTCCCTTCTCAAAGCCTCCTCTTTAAGCTTTCACACAAGCTTTGGCTGCTACCAAAACGAACTTATCCCCCACTCCCAAAAAAAGGAAGTTGGAATCACCAAGATGAATACAGTAGCCTCCCACAGGACTCTGTTTTCACATTGCCCTCTCTGTCATCCCACCCCTTCCTTGTCCTCTATGTGTGTTGTTATCTCCTCCTGCTATACCAGCATCTGGATAGTAGACTCTTGGACAGGGAAACTGTTTTTACTTGTGCTTTGAAATTCCATGCACATCTATGGAGTTATACCAAAAAATAATAGGGGCCTCTGAGAAGTTGTATTTCTGCCTCCATATATAGAGCTTACGTTAGGGACAGAAATTTTAGCTGCAACATCTCCATGACCTGAGGAAAAATACTCTTGATATATTGAACTTTTGACTCAACCTCTGAGCAAAGGGAGAGCGCTGACACAGGATAACAGAGCCATTATTGGAGATAATGTTGCATCTCAGCATTAGCTGCTGCAATCACCACTCCTACAATTGTTCCTAAAACACAGCCCTTTTGGAGATGCTGACAGAAATCGACACATGTTGACACATTGCAGAGTGAATGTGAAATTAACAAGTCTCCATTGTATATCCCCTAAATCACAGCTTTGGAAGGTACAAAAATGGCACTCCTCTGGGAATGTGTCAGACAATTCAGATTGGTGAATTCAATTACGTAGATGAATCAGTGGCCTTTTGAGGTATGTGAGTAATGTAACTGGAATATAGGAACGGTGGGACTAAAAGTGTCCCATTCTGCACAGGCATGAAATTACTCACATTAGTAAGTCCATTGTCTTGAATGGGCAAAACAATATTCATATAAGTAGTGCAGAAGTGTTAGTTGAACTGGGCTCTAAGCCAAATCATGGTATACTATTGTCCTCATTAAAACTTTCCTAACTGAAATAGGGTGATAGAATCATTGAATGGAAAAGAGAAGAAGGGATATTTCTGGAAATACAGGGCACGTACATAACGTGATGTGTCTTATACTACAATATTATTTACGACTGCCAACCTTTATCTGGAGACAGGAATTCAAATATATAATGCCTCAGCTGTTAGCGAGTGGTCCTCAGATATCCTACTTGCAATAATTGTGAATATGCCCAAATTAAGAGACTATAATCTTTTTTGCCATCATTAATAGCATGCCACCATGAAACTTGTTTCTTGCAAATGATCCTCAAATACGATTGGTGGCCAAATACTTTATTTTTTATATTTTGCCCCTTTTTCTGTACTGTCCAGAAACAAACTGAAAAAAATATTCAATGCTTTTAAAACTTTTCACAAATGTTTTCCACAAATAATTGCTGTTCCACAGAGAGTCTGCAAACATTTAATGGTAATTTGCATTGTCGTTGATTAGTTACACAAATCAAATGGTATTGTTTCTCTTCCCTCATATACATCATTTGAAATCCACATTGGTTTGGGTTATGTATATAAGTCATGCAGTGCTGTTTCTGTCCCCTGGTTGGATGATTTATTTAACTAACTAACAATAATATGAATTTGATGAATTTGAATCAATATGAATTTGAAATGAGATCTTTGAGCGTAAAATTCACAGTTTGCAATTTGTACTGCGGTTAGTTAGCTGTATGATTGAAGATACATGTATATGGCTTGCTTCTGCCAAGGGAAATTAATGGGATTACTCTTGTGCTTAAAGTTAAGCACATTTTAAGCACTTTGCTGGATTGGTTGTTCAATGAATACGAGCACATGAGTTTAAAACTAGTTTGTCATGTGCATTCACCTAAGTAAAGCTTGTTTTCTAGAATATGTGTGGAAAGAAAACATATGAGTACAAAATCTATCCAAACAAAATGCATTGGAACATTCAAATGCATATGAAAAGAAATGTTCTTGTACCACTTACTCAGATCTGTCAAATCAATTTCCTTGACTTTGCAGTGGTAAGCTATACCAGGTTGTATTACTAAACTACAGATACCAGCTGGATAAAAGTTTTCTATACGGAAGTGCCTGTGGGAAGGCTTCTCTATAAGGCAGTTCCTATGCGAAGGAGGTTTTGCTCATTTAGTTTTAGTCATAATGTATTTTTGAATCACATCTACTTTGAACAGTGTTGTATCAGTGATGCAATCATAGCTTTTCTGCAAGGCATATGTTCTTTGAAAAGAAAGTAGAAGGAAAGAGAACAGACAGGAAAAGGTTTAGACTGCTGCAGCCTTGGTTTTGCAGTGTGTGGTAATTACATTGAAGAATGCATGACTCACTTTACTGCACTGCCCTGTGTTTCTAAAGTAGAGGTTTAGCATACTAGACAAATGATGAAAGATATAATATTGGTTTCTCCAACATGGCCCATCACTGTGAACTTGTGGTGTTTCAAGGATCTTTTTTTAGCACTCTACCCTAAGGAAAAATGTGGGGGTTTTGTTTGTGTATTTTTGTTAAGCCAGAGTAACCGACTGAATCAAAATATACTATATTGAAATTATAGCATACAGATAAACGGACTCCTCTAAAAACAGTATTTTGGATTATTTGGTAAAAGCCCTGTTTCCTAAGAATTGTTTTGGAATGTGTGTGCAATATTTTTACATGGAAACAAGATCAGATTAACACTGTGTTGAACCCTACAACAGAAATGTGACATGGAAAAGAAAGCCTTAGCTTTGTATTAGGAGATGGGCAAGCTGAGAAAATGTTTTTATTGCAACAACTTACAAATACCAATTGTCAGGATGGCTTACACAAAAGACACACAGCTGCTGCACAGAGGACAAACCACTGGAAGATATACAATTTAGGATAACACTTTAATTAACCTCTTAGGCCCAAATCCCTCTCTTGGTTGCACTGCTGTTAATCTGGAGTTATGCAGCACAGTAGAATTACTCTGATTTTATTCTGGTGTTAACAGAGAATAGAATTTAACGTATTACTGTATCGTAGTGATTTATAAGTGGGAAAGAGTGTGAACTAATGATTAGAGCAGGGGACTAGTAATCAGGAGCTTGAGTTTGCTGCTGACTTGCTGTGTAACCCTGACCAAGTGACTTAACTTCTTTGTGTCTCAGTTTGCCCACATGTGAAATAGGTATAGAAATACTTACCTCCCTGATAGGGTTAGGGTGAGAATTAGTAGTATTACACATTTTCAGATTCACTAAAGAAAGACTATATTATAGAAGTGGCTATAAAAGGGATTTTTACCAATCACTGCAGTAAGAGTGACTGAACACGAAGAGGGTGCTTAAAGTGCTTTTGGAATTTCTGTTTGTGAAACTTACTGTTCAGTTCACAGCTCCACTAAACAAGCCTGTGAATTTCCAGCAGTAGTAGAGACATGTTTTAATCTGCATATAGTGACCAAACATTACTTTGTATCTGCTGTTTACTCTGTTTAAAGGCTAGCATGGTGCTTGCAAACAGACGGTTACTTTTTAACTCTTTTCTACATACAGTACAGCTGTTGTGTTTCTGATTTCCATGCAAAAGCAAAGTAGTCAGTTATTTACTGGTCTGGCTATTGTCCAGAATTGTACATGAAACATATGGACTGAGCATTGAGTAACACTGCTCTGTGTGTATGTACACATACATTTGTGTAGATAAGCAGATGATATGATTAAATATGCTATTTAAAAATGTTCAAGGGCATTTGAAGGGTCAGTCTATTATTTATTTTCATTTATTTTATTTATTTGGATTTATAAACGCATGGGGCAAGGCTGTGAAACCCTTATCTATACCGAAGTGCAGCTACGCACACAAGAAGTCCCGCTGGCTTTAATGGTTTGAGTAAGGGTTTCTTAATCTGGCTCTAAAAAGGGCATGTGTCCATATACTCTAGGGGTGCTAGACATAGCTTTAAAGTACACATATCAAGAAAACACTGACTTAAATGAACTGCAGAAATACTAGGGCAATATGGCCTCTCTTATTTGTAATTTATTCTCTCAGCTCTCCTATATATGCTACATATTGTACAAATTTTACAGACAGAAGCACAGAGAAAGTAAGTGACATTGAAATGGTCACACAGGCATGGCAGAGCTGGAATTGAACCCAGGAATTCCAGATGTCTAGCCGCAGACTTTGACTGCTGGCACACCCTCTTTCCCGTATTTTACTACTGCTAGTCAGTAGAATAGGCCTTCCAGACCTACAGCATATTCCTAACCTATTGCAATACCTATATTCTGATTTATCTCCAATGTCATTTAGAGCTTTAATTTTCATGGGAGATTATTGCTGAAGAAATATGGTTTGCATATGTTCATGCTGGAAAGCTGTTTCTCTCTACATCAGGGACTGAGTGTGTGTGTGTGTGTGTGTGTGTGTGAGAGAGAGAGAGAGAGAGAGAAAGAAAGAGAATCAAGAAGACTTAGGAAACATACAACTTGGGGCCCGTATATACTACTAAGTTGCATATTCAACATATTGGGCAAATTCTCTGATTTCTACCATTACTCCAAATGGAGTTACAGCAGCAGGAGAATTGGGCTTATAGCAGTCAATATATTTACCTGCCCCTTGAGTGCTAGGGTCTGAAGAGAAAAGTAGTGGATAAAATAATTTGCCAGAGATCATTCTATTAATTAGAATGAGGAACATTTTGCCGTCCCTCCTGCTTTTCTAAGCTGCACTCTTTTCTCCTCTCTTACTCCTTCTTCCTTCTGTTTCTCAGCCCTTCTGGTTATCAGGTTCCAGCAAGTGAAGGACTAAATTACTTTAGACAGTGCCTGCCCTGTGGTACTAACAGAAGGGTGGTAACAATCCTAGCCAGCTTCCCACTGTTGCTATGAATGAGTGGAGGACAAAATGCTGCTGCATATGAACATGATCTCAGTAAATCTCATATTGGAAAAGAAGCTACGACTACACCAGGAAACGCAAAGTGCCAGTGTTTTCCCCTTGGGTGTAGCCATTTGCACTTCAGTACCTTATAATGCTCTTACCCCCTCACAGCTGTTTTAAAAGCTGCTCGTCCCCAGGAATAAACCAAAATGTTTGGTCGTGCACAGAGGGTCTTTGGCTCTTTTCCTTGCAGCTCTTTAAGATAAAAGAGTTCTGGGACTCAGAAGATCTGTTGACCACTATATTCCCATTTTGTCACAGGTTTATAATAAGAAAGCAGGTGGGCAATAGTATAAGTTCTGTGATATTTGTGCTGATGCCATAATGTGTCTACCCTGAGCTACCTCTGGGCATCTGTCATACCCGATACACCTGTTGTATGTAGTTTCCAAAGCCAATGCTTGACTCTGTGCACTGAGCTGCAGTGGGAATTGCACATTTAAAGCAGTTGCAGAATCGGCTTTAATTCTCATGCCAATGCCCAACTGCTTTTCCTGGGTCCACAGAGTCAAGGAAGCTATTGGTGGGAAATTTCAGAGTAACAGCCATGTTACTCTCAAATAAATTGGTTAGTCTCTAAGGTGCCACAAGTACTCCTTTTCTTATTGGTGGGAAAGTTGCTACAGCCTTCACACAACTCCACGTGGCTAGGGGACTGGAGGATCTGTACACTGATGGAACCATTGCTGCTGGCCCTACTCCTTCCCTCTCTTGAACTGCCTCTAACCAACCTTCACCCAGTCCTTAAATACTACTGCAGTGAGAACCTCCCAAATCCTATCCTAATACCAAGAAACACTTTTCATTGTGCTGTATGGTTTCACTCCCCACAGGGAGCTCTCAGCTGCAGCTCCTGTGGGCATAATCCAAGGGCAGTGGGGGCTGGAGACAAGCTGCCCTCTCTCTGCTGCCCCGGGGCAGGCTACACTAACTGGAATAGGCAGGGAGAGATCCTCTGCAGGCAATGTCCGGCCCAGCCCCTCCAGCTCACCCAGGGCAGCTCAGCAGCCCTTGTACCAGTCCTTTCCCACAGGCAAACAGGGGAGACCAGCACCCCAAGTTCAACCGTACCACCCAAGGTGCAGAGCCTGTCACCTGCAGGCTCCAGGCCCGTGGGCGCGTCCCACACTGTCCTGGGTAACCAGCATGCGGAACTGCACCCAGAGCAGCTGCAGGGAATGTGGGAGCTGCCCCCACCCAAAGCCACATTCCAGCTCAAATAACGTGGGCTAAATCCTCAAGTACATGCCCAGGGTCCCATGCTGCTGCAGCTTCACTGCAAGCTGGATCATTAACGAAAACTAGCTCAGGTATGTCTACACTTGCTGTAGTCACACATCTGATTGCAGTGTAGACTTAGACATGGTCTACACCTAAAACTTAGGTCGACTTAGCTATGTCACTTGGGGCTGTGAACAATTTTGCACCCTGAGCAATGTAGTTAGCTTGATTGAGCCCACACTTAAACACAGCCAGGTTGACAGGAGAATCCTTCTGTCAAACTAGCTATTGCCTCTCTGAGGGGTGGATTAAGACTTAGATGGAAAAAACCCTTCTGTTAATGTACGAAGTGTCTACACTACAGCACTGTTGCACTGCCATAGCTGTTAGAGTGACCAGACAGCAAGTGTGAACAACTGGGATGGGGATGGGGGGTAATAGGAGCCTATATAAGAAAAAGACCCAAAAATCGGGACTATCCCTATAAAATCGGGACATCTGGTCACCCTAATAGCTGGACTGCTGTACTATAGACATATTTTTACTCTAAGGCATATCTACACTTACCTCCAGAGCGATCAATCCACTGGGGGTCGATTTCTCGCATCTAGTGAAGACACGATAAAGCGACCGCCAAGCGCTCTCCCATCGACTCCAGTATTCCACCAGAGCAAGAAGCTTAGGCAGAGTCGATGGGAGAACGGCAGCAGTCGACCTACTGCAGTGAAGACACCGCAGTAAGTAGCTCTAAGTATGTCGGACTTCAGCTACGCTATTTTCGTAGCTGAAGTTTCGTAACTTAGACCGCCTTAGCTCTCCAAACCCACCCCCCTCCAGTGTAGACCAGGCCTAAGATACCAGAGGTACAAGGCACAGTATGGCACCTTTAATTCTCTCCTTCTGTTTTAAGGAATCACAAGCAATATGAGAAAATAGAATAGGAAATACAAAGCCAGTGTTTGCGGTCGACCATGTGCACTTATGCAAATGATACTCAAAGCAGGCATCTCATATTCTTTGTTCTTCCCTGTGTCATTAATTCATCATGTTCTTTATTTTCATTATTTCATTATAAAACATTTTGTACTTTTAATTTATTTCTCTCCATGTGCTTCTGTTCCTTCTTTGATGTTTATCCTTTTAATGTTTCTTTCCATATGCTTTCTTTTTAACCTTCCCAGGTTTGATTTGCTGTCTTTGAAGCATTTTAGGATTTGCTACATCTTTCCTCCATGTGTTATTATTGTGACTGATTATATATTTATTATGGGTAATGAGGTAGCAATGAGGGCCCCACTGATTTAGTATACACCTATTACAAAATAGATGATTTTAAAAATTATAATAATTTCCGCTTCATTTTCCACAGTACTTGTATTCATGAGAGTGTTTCTTTATGATGGTCGGAATGTAACACTGGTCCTTATGGGTTCAAGCCAATAGAAAATATTTGGGGCCTCACATAGTGTGAAGGTTACAAAAGCTCTGAAGAACATTGATCTTTGCTTTTAAGGCTCGATTCTGCAAGCAACTGAGCCCTCGTGTGAAGTGTAGAATGCCCTCAACTCCCACGACCTGCAGTGGGGATGAGGGAACCCAGCAATCTCACAGTTATGCTCTGCACTTTGCAATATCAATCCCTACAAGCAAAGGCCCATTATTATTAATTATCATGATCATTGAATTGTATTATCACAGTGCCTAGGAGCCCAGGACATGGACCAGGACCCCACTGTGCTAGGTGCTGAACAAAAAGACACTTCCTGCCCCAGAGAGCTTACGATCCAGGTAAAAGAGAAGAGAGAACAGATGGATACAGACAGAACAGCAAGGGAGTACAAGAAACCAGTGAGATGATATTGGTCAGCATGATAGGCAGTGGCTTCAGCATATCAGCAGCCTAACCGTTGTCAGGTTTTTTGTAGGCATCACTTCAAGGGTGAGTTTTAAGGAGGGGTGTACACACTTCAGAGTTTCTCATTAACTTCAATGAGCTTTGGATCAGGCCCTTAGTTACTCAGTAGACATGTCCAGTCAGCAGAAACCAATTTTCTTCTGCACCAGGGTCCATTGCAGGGCCAGAATATGGTGATATACAGAAAGAAAACTTCTGTTACTAAATGACCCAGGCCATTTGGATCTATATGCCCCAGCCAGTAGCCAGTTTTAATGGAGCATTAGAAGGTGCCTTGAATTTTCTTAACCAAGCCATTTACTCCTGCTTAATAATTCAAGGCTTTGAAAAGAACAAAATTAAACAACAATACACTTGGCAGGTGGCTTTCCTCTCCTTCAGACCTACATGCACCTGACTGTTAAGATTGATTGTTTTTTAGCTTGGTTAAAATATTGAATTATTCAGCACATAGGCGCTGACTCTGTGGGTGTTCCAGGGCTGGAGCACCCATGAAAAAAAATTAGTGGGTGCTTAGTACCCAGAGGCAGCCAGCTGTCCCCCCTCCTCCCTCCAGAGCCTCTTGCCCACCGGTGTCCCCGCCAATGAACTCCTCCTCCTCCTTCTGCCTGCCACGATCAGCAGTTCCACGGCATGCAGGAGGCGCTGGTAGGGAGGGAGAGGAGGAGGGATGGGGCGCACTCGAGGGAGGGGGCAGAACTGGGTGGGAAGAGGTGGGGTGGGAAGAGATTAAGTGGGGGGGGGGAGGTTGAGCACCCCCGGGGAAAGGAAACAGCCGGGCCTGTGATTCAGCATTAATCCTTTTAGTAATATTTTATGCTGTCGGTCAAGGAAAACTATATACTGCATAGCCAGCATTTACCTCTCCCTTCCTGTCAGTGTGAAGGGAGACAAGGCAAATAATTGGCACATGCAGCTCTCCTTCTTGAGTCATTCAGACATCCATAACTGGGGGTATGGCTACACTACAGAGCTTACAGCGGTACAGCTCTGCTATTGTAGCACGGCTAGTGCTCTAAGCCAATGGGAAAGAGCTCTCTCGGCAACTTAATCACTCCAGCCCCCATGAGCAGCAGTAGCTGTATCAGCAGGAGAGCTGGTCACACGGGCACTTTGGTCCGTGTAACTCACATCACTCCAGTGGATGGCTGATTCACACCCCTGAGCGACATAACCCACGTAAGCTGTAGTGTGTACATAGCCTTGGTCACCTCCCCACGCTGGGAAATGGCCTCAGAATGCTCAGCATGCTGCTCCGCTGTCACTGGCATAGAAAGCATTATGGCTCGGTGGAGTCCAGGTCTCCACTTTAAAGGAGTAGCGTGGCCCCAAAAGGGAGAGGATTAGTGTCTATGGCTGAAGAGGAATCTGAATATTCAACCAAATGGGGAAGAGATTGGAAACAGGGAATTAAAAAAGCAAACAGGCTGGCTGTTATTTAGCATTGATCAGTACTGCCTGTGTTTTGCAAGAAAGGAAAGCACCCATGTGCCAAAGGGCCCACTAAGACCTAGCCCCAAGGGGTGGTAATTGTTGCAGGAGTACTCTGTGTCTGTATATAGGTAAACAGTTAACAGATAAGGTGCCAATAGTTGGTATTCAAACATGTAGCATAGCTCCTGGGTTCTGCAGGGCCAGTAAAACTTATTATGCACTGCAAATGGCTTCCTCTAGCACCTCTTTACACCAGTGGTTAACACTGATTCGCAAAAGGGCAATGTGACGTGACGGTGCCCCCCATAAGACTTTATGTAAATATGCTTATGAATATATACGACATTACTGGAATATGTTCTATGCTACATATGCCATGTAACATATCTCTGTAAAGGTTATGATCTACTGAATCTATTCATCCTATTTGTATGCATGTATCATTTTTGAATTCAAAGTTATGAATATTGGCCGCATACTGGCTTGATTTCTAAATAACCCTAATAGAGCATTTGGTCAGGTCCTGGAGAAAGGAATTTGCAAAGTTAAGTGCCCAGTCAAGATGTACTTAAGAACAATACATCTTGGAAGGCTCCAATCCACATAAGAAGTCTTCCTGGAGACATTCAAGATACCATGTGGGCAATGGCTGCTGCCTGTAAAAACTGTGAGTCATGCATGGACATGTGACTTGCCCAGGTGACTCCAGAACTCCATCTTGAAGCTGGACTTTGCATAGGAGAGGGGGTCTCCACCCACAAGAGAAAGTCTATTTAAGCCCATGGAAGACCCCTCCATTTGGTCTTCAGCTGGCTAAAGAGAGAGCCGCTTCTCCCCCAAGAAAAAAACTAGAACAAAGGACAGTAACTACAGGGGGTATGAGTGCTTGTGGGACCCAGACTAGAAGGAGGCTAGTCTGTAAAAGAGAGCTTACTGGAACTGGTGAGGTTTTGTCTGTATTCAATTTTATTAGACATAGACTTGCGGATCTTATTTTATTTTGCTTGGTAATTCACTTTGTTCTGTCTGTTACTACTTGGAACCACTTAAATCCTACTTTCTGTATTTAATAAAATCACTTTTTACTTATTAATTAACCCGAGTATGTATTAATACTTGGGGGGGCAAACAGCTGTGCATATCTCTCTATCAGTGCTACAGAGGGTGAACAATTTATGAGTTTACCCTCTATACTCTTTATACAGGATAAATGGATTTATCTGGGATTTGGACCCCACTGGGAGTTGGGCATCTGAGTGTTAAAGACTGGCACACTCCTGTAAGCTCCTTTCAATTGAGCTTACAGCTGTTAGGGACATGGTTCAGACCTGAGTCTGGGTTTGCAGCAGGCTAGTGGGTCTGGCTCAAACCAGGCAGGGCACTGAAGTCCTAAACTGACTGGCCCGAAAGCAGGAGCAGAAGTAGTCTTGGCACATCAGGTGGCAGCTCCCAGGGGGTTTCTGTGATCCAACCCATCACAGGCAATGTGAAGTGAAACTGTTTCGTTCTTCTTCTGAAGGGCTCCACTCCTAAGCAAAAACTAGGCCCGTGCAGAAAAAGATCAACCAAACATACAGTGCTAGATTCTGCCAGCCCTTGTGCAGGTGCGCAGTGGGTAGGGAGGGGAAAAGGAGCATCGTGCCTATACACGAGCCACACAGAAGTCTAGTCACTGTGCTCTACTCATCAGCAGAGTAGACCGAGCATTCGGGGAAAAGCATACTGCACCCCATTGAGATGGATAGCAGTATGTGCATGTCTACTAAGCAATGGAGAGGTGAAGATGCATTTTGTGGGGCTCCGCACTGCAGGCTTTGTGCATAACCCACTCTGTGAAGAGAGAGAGAAAGAAGACAGATGGACACACACGTCCATAGGACAAGTATTCTGGTGACTCAATACTGCAGTCTTATTATTGCACAATAATAAGCGTATTGTGCTCAGGAAATATATTAGCAGTAGAAGAAACAGCGTCAATGCTGTATTGTATTTATACATGTTGCAACCATGCTCAAGAGGTCCCAGCTGAGATCAGGGGTTGCATCATGGTAGGCACTTAGCTAGTTAATTTTACTTGAACTGCCTAAATATTTTCAAACACATGATCTGAGCTGGTCTGTGCCTGTTCTACATGGTTTCCAGTGAGAAAGGACAGAAATCAGAAGAGACAGCCGTATACAAAGCATTAATTCAAACGAGAATAGGAAAAACTTTACAGGGAGAGAATTCAATTCATCTTAATAACAAGAAAGACTGTATTTCTCATGACGGCACTTCAAATGGACAATGCTTGACTCCTGTGGGCTTGGCTTCCTTGTGCAAAGGCCACGACATTTTGTTAGGAAATTAAAAGAACAAAGGAATTGAGGGGGACTAAAACTCGATAAACTACTTAGCTGCATTACACAGAAATATTTGTACCCTGTCCCTGTGCCCCTGACTTATAATATTGCAGTAAAGTCAGTGAATCATTGCAGTGATTGCAGTCTTAGTGGGGATGGGTGAGAATCCAACTTGTTTTTTTCTTTTTTTTTTTTTGTCAAAGGTCATCCACCACACAGGTCTATTTACCCTGTAGTGTACATTACACATGGAGGACCCAGAACAAAGCACAGTTGATATTATCTTCTTTGGTTTCAAAATAACCGTGGAAACCCTTTAAAAAAAGTTACCTAGATAATCAAACACCTGAGGAGGGGGGAAAGCATGCACTTGAAACCACTTTCACTTTGTGTTTTTAATGTTCATGTTTGCTGCCCACCCTAGAGTTATATCTCTGCACATTTCTTGGCAACTGTTCAACATTCTTATTTTCTGACAGAGAAGGTAAGGAAAGGCCTGTTTTCACCATGGACCCAAAGTACTCATGGTAAGGTACATAGATTAATAATTATTATTATAGCAAGTGCCAAGAAGGCCCAACTTAGACCAAGGCCCATTGTGCTTAGTCATTGTATAAACGTAGTAAGAGACAGTCCCTGCCACAAACAGCTTGCAGTCAGAAGAGACAGGGTAGACAACAATTATTATTATCCTCATTTTATAGATGGAGAACCGAGGTGCAGAGAGATTAAGTGACTTGACCAAGGTCCCACACAAAATCTCCTAAATTCCGATCTAGTGACTTAACCATCAGGCCACCCCTCCTTCATCACAGCACATCTTCCACAGTGAAAACCATATACAGTGTCTCCTCGCAACAAAGCATGCACCGTGTACAGACGTAACAAGGAAAAGATGCAAGAACTTTACGCAATAAAGGCTCACGTAAAACATCATATCAACTCAAGAAATAAAATACTATTAGGCCCTGGAATATGATGACGCCCCCCCTCACAAAACCAAACCAAACCAAGACAAAGCTGAACACGCTGACAATAAAATGAATACGCTTTCTAAAAATCACATCCCATTCACAGTGAGGTAGAGCCTAAGATTTGGGCCTTGTACCTACTCCCATTAAAATTCAATGGCAACACTCCCATTGAAGCAATAAGAGCAGGGCCAGGCCACTAATGGGCACATATTAACATGGGCCATAATGGTTTAATTCAGAGCGCAAAGGAGAATTCTTTTTACAAAAAATATCGTGCAGGCAGGGATTAAAATTTGTGCCTTTACCAGCTGTGTCTGGATTACAATGGTATGAGGATCTACGCACCGGAACAACAGAAAGGACCAGGCTGAAGCAAAGGGAGGAAGGGAATCCATCAGAAAGGAAACTCACACCAAGTTAATTATTTAACACAGGTTTGGGTTTTGCTCTTATAATTATTTACTTTGAGGGAGTTGGAGAGCGGGCATTGGGAATTGTTGCACTGTATTAAAAACAGTCTTTTTAGTGGCATCCCTTGTTTAGAGTCATTGTTTGTGGGGAAAAAAATCATTGTGAGTTCAAATGTCCTTTGCAGGCGGCTCCTTTCAAAATCCCTTTTTCCAGATGGACAGTGGATACAGTGGAATTGCCTGCCCATAGAGATGATCAGAAAACTGAAAATAATAAACCATGTCATCATTTTGTTCTGATTAAAATTGCCCACCCCATTCTATCAGTCAGTAACAATAGCTCTCCAATAGGAGTGGTTCTATATGGACTCAATTCAGCAAAGCACTTAAGCACATGCTCAACTTTAAGCATGTGAGTGATGCCTCTGAAGTCAACATTAAGTACTGCTTCCGTATTTTCCTGAATCACTATCCATGTGTTCACTCTAAGACCCCAATCATTCAAACTTTTGTGAACATAAATAGTCTCACTGAATTTATTTGGGACTACTACTCTGGTTAAAATTATATGAATACGTATTTGCATGATTGGGAATAAAGATAGGAGAAGGGTTCTAGGACCGTACCACTCATTTTATATTCCAGGCTGTGGTACTCTTCATGTGATACTGTGCATTTCTTTCAATGTGATAAAATATTTTTGACTTCTTCAGATTTTACAAGTTGCCTCAGAAATTCAGTCAACAAGATGAGAAAGACTCGAGATAAGGAGTCAAAACATCCATAAGAAAACAAAACTGCACAGCAACAAAAGGGAAAAAAAGCTTGCAGAAATATAGAGTGTCAGGGTTCCTTCCCCACTCTGAACTCTAGGGTACAGATGTGGGGACCCACATGAAAGACCCCCTAAACTTATTCTTACCAGCTTAGGTTAAAAACTTCCCCAAGGTACAAACTTTGCCTTGGCCTTGAACAGCATGCTGCCACCACCAAGTATTTTAAACAAAGAACAGGGAAAGAGACCACTTGGAGACGTCTTTCCCCAAAATATCCCCCCAAGTCCTACACCCCCTTTCCTGGGGAAGGCTTGATAATAATCCTCACCAATTTGTACAGGTGAACACAGACCCAAACCCTTGGATCTTAAGAACAATGAAAAATCAATCAGGTTCTTAAAAGAAAAATTTTAATTAAGGAAAAGGTAAAAGCATCACCTCTGTAAAATCAGGATGGAAAATACTTTACAGGGTATTCAGATTCAAAACACAGAGGATCCCCCTCTGGGCAAAACCTTAAAGTTACAGAAAACAGGAATAAACCTCCCTCTTAACACAGGGAAAATTCACATAAAACAAAAGATAAACTAATCCGCCTTGCCTGGCTTACCTCTACTGGTTGCAATATTGGAGACTTGGATTAGGATGAGTTGGAGAAGATGGATTTCTGTCTGGCCTCTCTCAGTCCCAAGAGGGAACAAACACGTAAACAAAGAGCACAAACAAAAGCCTTCCCCCCCATCCCTGAAGATTTGAAAGTATCTTGTTCCTTTATTGGTTCTTTGGGTCAGGTGCCAGCCAGGTTAGCTGAGCTTCTTAACCCTTTACAGGTAACAGGATGTTGCCTCTGGCCAGGAGGGATTTTATAGCACTGTATACAGAAAGGTGGTTACCCTTCCCTTTATATTTATGACATAGAGAATACTCAGTGTACAAATAAACTACCCTTCCGTGAGTAGCGTGTATGTATATGTATGTATATATATACACACACACTACTCACGGAAGGGTAGTTTATTTGTTCACTGAGTAATCTCTATGTGTTAAATCAGAATATATATATATTCTCATTTAACATAAGGATACGTTCTCTCCAGGTATAAATTGACATTGCTCCATTGACATCAATCAATCTGCAAAAATGATTGTATGTGTAATTTACTGAGCTACATTTTGTAATTTATATACATACACACATATGCTATTGTTTGAGTTTAGAATGTTTCACGAAAGTCCACAAGGAATGCAATAGATATGATTTCCCACCTTTTTATAGGAATCAATTTTAATATAGCAGGATGTAATTATGATCATTCAAATTGTGTACGCTGTTACGTCAGACATGTCAAGATAATTTGTTTTGACTTAGTTTAAAATAATCTTTTTTTAGATAATAACACATTTTCCTAAAAGATAATCTCTTCTATATGACATCCTATTACTTAAGACGTGAAGTTTTCAGACCTACTACTTTATACCAATATATAAGATTATGCTACACTGGAATGAATCGAGGAAATGTGAAGTGCATAGCCCAAATCAAACTGCTTTAGAAATGACAATAACAGGTCTTGTTTTTATACAGCCTGCCAATTCTTTGTTCTGCTCAAGATAAGACTGAAACATTCTGGGCCAGATCCTCAGCTGGTGTAATTAGACCATTGAAATCACTGCCAATTTACAGCAGCTGGAGATCTAACCCTATCTCTGCAATTGTGACAGCTGTTCAGTAATAAATAAACAGACAAAGGGTTCTGTTTCATTGACCCAGTCAAGCAAATGGATTTTCTGGGTCCCATTTTCCAACAGTTTCTAAATTTGCACATACAGTTTAGGTCATACAAAACATTTGCACACATACATAAAAGAAAGTGTACATTTGAAATGAGAATGTGCCGTAGTTTGAAGATTTTGGCCCTCTGAAATCAATCAAAGTCAGTGATGTGTTCCCATAATGGGCTAAACTTTGCCTGGCATTGTGACATTGAGACAGGGTAGCCCAGCTTCACTTATAACAATGAAAGCCTATCATATGTCACTCCTTTCATTACTATTTAGCTCAGGCTCCTAGCTCAAAGCACCTGCAATCAACCTTAGCAAAACCATTACGGGAAAGGGATGACTAGCCAGGCAGTGTATTTGATTTTCTGGGAGATTTGGACACGATGGCAGAAAATATAGAGCATCTAACTAGGTCCTATGCTGAAAGCAATGAAAGTGATGCTGTGGGTATGTTTGCTTTACTGTTAAGCATACAAGAACTGCAAACTTTTGAAGCTCATCTTCCATAAACAAGCCAGCAATCAGAATTATTATAAGGATGCGTGTTTGGGATCTTATTTTTGAAAACCAGGAGACCGATGGTTCAAACATGAACCTTAAAAATGCTTAGGTTATAGTGTAGCAGTCCAATATGCAATCCCCATTTTATGCTTGTTGGGTGTGTGTTAATAAAAATAAACACAGGACATAGCAATGTATCTTCACAAAAGAGTGAGCAGCCTGGTCCTTGTTTGGGGAGGGAGAGCATCTATTCATCTGCACCCTAGTTGTGTACAATTACACTACCTGCAGAAGAGACTGTGCAAGCAACATCAGATCAGCAGAACTTTCAGCACCAGAAGGTACTTTCTGCAACAATGTTCATGTTGCCGTAAACCTTATTTTCCAGTAAAACAAAAAGTTTTGATGGAAAATTTTCAGCCAGGCTTAGTTTACAATCTGCCCCACTTTGTTTGAACTTTATAGGACAAGCTTGTAAAGAAGCCAGCAGAAAACAAAACAGACCTGATCCTCAAATGTATTTAGGCACCTAACTCCTATTGAAACCAATGGGCACTAGGAGCCTAAATACTTTTGAGGATCTGGGCCTTAGTGACTCAGTATGTGTACTCACAAAAACCTGTGCTTAATTAACTTACCAAAATAAACTGTCATGTAGCCCAGCCATTCTCATAGCTCAGTAATGCAAGCAGATAAATGAGATAGATCAAGATTCCACTTAGACTTTATCAGCAACTGTTAATTCATGCTCAAAAGAAAGGAGGAAGAAATGCTATGATTTATGAAGATAATAGCCCCCTGCATTTCCATGTGCTTACAGGGCACAGTGAAACGAAAGCCAGTGTATATTTTTTTTAAAAAGATGCTCTGTGTTAACTCATGACATGATCTTAGAATATCAGGGTTGGAAGGGACCTCAGGAGGTCATCTTGTCCAACCCTCTGCTCAAAGCAGGACCAAGCCCCAATTTTTGCCCCAGATCCCTAAATGGTTCCCTCAAGGATTGAACTCACAACCCTGGGTTTAGCAGGCCAATGCTCAAACCACTGAGCTATCCCCCCTCTCCATATATGCAAATCAATGGCACATTGCTAGGACAGCTATTTCATGTGAAATTTCAAAACAAATCAAACAATACTTCAGAGAAAGCAGAGGACTTGCATTTATTGCAATAGCCAAAAAAAAAAAAAAAAAAAAAATCAAATGAAGATAATAGAAGGATGGAAGGCACTTCAGTTCATTGAAATGATCTGCATGCAATAATGTATTAATGTCATAATATTCCATTAAGGGCTAATTCTTTCCTTGTTTACATAATGCTAGGAATTATCAAGGGTAATGTTCATCCAACAAGCAACACAGCAGAAATGAAGAGCTGCTGGCCCTGTACTAAAGTTCAATCTGCAGTCTTGGAGTTTAGATAAGGGGAAACATTTACATTTTCTTTACTGAGCTCTATGCCTCCAAAATAAAAACAAAAACCAGAAAACCAAGCAACCCCACAACAACCGATCTAAGCTTGGTAGTATTATACTGGCCCTGTGGCTGTACATAAATCTGCTTGTTGAGCAAAGCCTGTTTGATGCACCAGTTTGAATGAGAGAAAATAGTAAATGCAATCTTTTGTTTTCTGTCAGCCTTGTAGGTACAGGTACGGCAAATGCTTGGAATGCAGACATAAACTAAGATCATCCCTAGCCCTACCCACCCACACATGGCAGTGAGAGAGTGTAAGCAGCCCCTTAATCCCCTGCATGTTTATTTAGTGGATCACCGTTTTGGTGGATATAGCAATCAGCAGCAGCCATCCATCTTGAAAGACGAAGGTGTAAGCACCAAAGCAGTTCAGTTACTGTGTGCCATGCTGCAGCATTGTGAGTGGCTAAAAAGACCAATTCATAGGCAAGAGTCCTTATCGCAGATAATGCGGGCATAAGGTGCAAAGCCAGAGGATAAAGCCGGCTCACGACATGTGCTTGAGACCTGCTGTGCTTTCCTCTTTGCTTGCATCTCTCTCAGCCACATCTCTTCAGCTCTTTAACTCCCTGGGGCAGCATAGCCCTTCTGTGTGGCCTCTTGGTAGCTGCGTCTTCCCAGCTTCTGATATCCAGCTTTTCAAATCCCTACTGCAAATGTTCTTGAATCTGAGCCTAGGTTGGACCATTGGCCTGGGAACATCCTGAAATTCTCCATACAAGAGATCCTTTGGAATGCATCTATCATCCATCCAGTGCAGTGACCAAGCCAATGGAGAGGTCTGTGTTTAAGAATAGTCGTTAGAGTTCGCAATTTTGCTTTCTCAAGTACTTTGGTGTAAGTTTCCCTCTTGATATTTAGAATATGGTGAAGAAAGTGGGTGTGGAAGGTGCTTAGACTTCTCTTGTGCATGCCGTAGGTAGTCCAAGTCTGGCCACCATACTGCAGCATGCTCAGAATATATCGTCTGGTAGACCCATATCTTTGTATTTAGTGTTCGTTTGCTGTTATTTCACAGTTTTGTTCAGTTGTCCAAATGCGGTGGCTGCCTTTCTTATCCAAGAATTAAGCTCATCATCTAGAGATAAGTTATCTGACACAGATGATCCCAGATAGCATAATTTGTGCACAACTTTTAGGGAGTTAAAACGTGTGGTACTGTCCACACAACTTGTCCCATAATGGTCTTCTTTGAACTGATGGTTAGTCCAAAATCATCATGTGTGTAAAGCTATTACAAAGTTGCTGGAGTTCCTCTGCACTTTGTGCAACAAGCACTGCACTGATGGCAACAAGAAGTTATCTTAGCATCAGGTGTTTAACTTTGCTTTTTTGCTCTTAGATGTACAATATTTAATCTGATCTCATATGCAGACGCACACCCTCAGCACAAATGAAAAAGTATGACAAAGCAGCAGAGAGAAGAATATACCAAAGACTGTTGGTGGCAAAATACATCCCTGTCTGATAACACTGTGGATTTCAAAGCTGTCACCTAGATCACCATCATACTGTATTGTTGGCCTCATGTCATCATGGAAGGATTGAATCAGACTGAGAAGGATGTGGGGGCAACCAGCTCTCTCTAGCAACTGGGAGAAGCCCTTTCTGCTGGCCAAGTCTGACCTATGAAGACCATGGAGAGAGGTTTATTTATTCTTGATACTTTTCTTGTAGTTGCCTTAGTGCAAAGACTATCTCAGTAGTTGATCTAGGTCAACTCCCAGACTGCTGCGCTGGGCATCACAACATGGGGAATAGATGGCCAGCCCTCTGTGGAGAAAGAGGTGGTTAGGGACTATTTAGAAAAGCTGGACGTGCACAAGTCCATGGGGCCGGACGAGTTGCATCCGAGAGTGCTAAAGGAACTGGCGGCTGTGATTGCAGAGCCATTGGCCATTATCTTTGAAAACTCGTGGCGAACGGGGGAATTCCCGGATGACTGGAAAAAGGCTAATGTAGTGCCAATCTTTAAAAAAGGGAAGAAGGAGGATCCTGGGAACTACAGGCCAGTCAGCCTCACTTCAGTCCCCGGAAAAATCATGGAGCAGGTCCTCAAAGAATCAATCCTGAAGCACTTACATGAGAGGAAAGTGATCAGGAACAGTCAGCATGGATTCACCAAGGGAAGGTCATGCCTGACTAATCTAATCGCCTTGTATGATGAGATTACTGGTTCTGTGGATGAAGGGAAAGCAGTGGATGTATTGTATCTTGACTTTAGCAAAGCTTTTGACACGGTCTCCCACAGTATTCTTGTCAGCAAGTTAAAGAAGTATGGGCTGGATGAATGCACTATAAGGTGGGTAGAAAGTTGGCTAGATTGTCGGGCTCAACGGGTTGTGATCAATGGCTCCATGTCTAGTTGGCAGCCGGTGTCAAGTGGAGTGCCCCAGGGGTCGGTCCTGGGACCGGTTTTGTTCAATATCTTCATAAATGATCTGGAAGATGGTGTGGATTGCACTCTCAGCAAATTTGCGGATGATACTAAACTGGGAGGAGTGGTAGATACGCTGGAGGGCAGGGATAGGATACAGAGGGACCTAGACAAATTTGAGGATTGGGCCAAAAGAAATCTGATGAGGTTCAATAAGGATAAGTGCAGGGTCCTACACTTAGGACGGAAGAACCCAATGCACAGCTACAGACTAGGGACCGAATGGCTAGGCAGCAGTTCTGCGGAAAAGGACCTAGGGGTGACAGTGGATGAGAAGCTGGATATGAGTCAGCAGTGTGCCCTTGTTGCCAAGAAGGCCAATGGCATTTTGGGATGTATAAGTAGGGGCATAGCGAGCAGATCGAGGGACGTGATCGTCCCCCTCTATTCGACATTGGTGAGGCCTCATCTGGAGTACTGTGTCCAGTTTTGGGCCCCACACTACAAGAAGTATGTGGATAAATTGGAGAGAGTTCAGCGAAGGACAACAAAAATGATTAGGGGTCTGGAACACATGACTTATGAGAAGAGGCTGAAGGAACTGGGATTGTTTAGTCTGCAGAAGAGAAGAATGAGGGGGAATTTGATAGCTGCTTTCAACTACCTGAGAGGTAGTTCCAGAGAGGATGGTTCTAGACTATTCTCAGTGGTGGAAGAGGACAGGACAAGGAGTAATGGTCTCAAGTTGCAGTGGGGGAGGTTTAGGTTGGATATTAGGAAAAACTTTTTCACTAGGAGGGTGGTGAAACACTGGAATGCGTTGCCTAGGGAGGTGGTGGAATCTCCTTCCTTAGAAGTTTTTAAGGTCAGGCTTGACAAAGCCTTGGCTGGGATGATTTAGTTGGGGATGGGTCCTGCTTTTGAGCAGGGGGTTGGACTAGAAGACCTCCTGAGGTCCCTTCCAACCCTGATATTCTATGATTCTATGATCTACCAGCATGGAAGCCACACTGAGTCTCTGGATATACACATTCAGCAATAACTTGCTGTCTTTTGAGAATGACATGGGCAAATGCCTTGTGAGTAACACAGAGGAGGTGGGTTCCTCTATGGATATATAGGGTTCCAAATATCAAAGTCGGGAAACACGGAGAATTCCTTGACTTTTTTATATATTTTATTACATGGAATAAAGACACTAATTAAAGATCTCTTTTGGACGGCACTGCCCAGTCATCCCAAATATAAAAGACCTGATCATGAGAGGCACAGAGCAGTTCAAAAGGGAAATGAGTGTGCTCAGAGCCTATAGACTGCAAAAGATGAAGGTGAAGGAGACCACAAAGAATGGGGCCATGAACCAAGAGGAAGTAGTAGGTTCCCTAAAGGTCAGATGAGGCTGAGAAGGGTATGATGTCAGGTAGTGTGGATATCCTCCTTCCCACACAAGAATAGCCCAGGACATATAGGAGAAGTGAGTGAGATAAACAGTAGCCATCAGCATTTCCTTGTTTTTGAGGGCAGGATTCCCTGGTGTCCTTTACCCTACATCAGCGCTAGCAGAAGCAGAGGATAAGCTACAACCATAAGGGAACTCATTCATAGTGTGTTTAAAGAATCCCACATCTCTGTTCTTATTCAGACCCATTAAAAGCACAAACATTTAATTGGGAGTCTACGAAGAAGAGACTGTTGTCCATTATGGGAAATCTCTTAAAGCAATTAGCAATTGACGTAGTAAACTACAATCCTGTTGCAAGTTCCAACAAAAGCTTTAAAGTAGAGGATGCTTACGTTGATGACAATATTGATATCTCTATGGATCTGATCCAACAAACACTTATACATGGGTGTAATTTCAGGCATGTGGAATCTCACAAAAATCAGTACAGAAATGGGATCTGTAACTGAGTGACTCAGCAAAGAAAGAAAAGGAGTACTTGTGGCACCTTAGAGACTAACCAATTTATTTGAGCATAAGCTTTCGTGAGCTACAGCTCACTTCATTGGATGCATACTGTGGAAAGTATAGAAGATCTTTTTATACACACAAAGCATGAAAAAATGGGTGTTTACCACTACAAAAGGTTTTCTCGCCACCCACCCCACTCTCCTGCTGGTAATAGCTTATCTAAAGTGATCACTCTCCTTACAATGTGTATGATAAGCTATTACCAGCAGGAGAGTGGGGTGGGGGAAGAGAAACCTTTTGTAGTGGTAAACACCTTTTTTTTCATGCTTTGTGTGCATAAAAAGATCTTCTATACTTTCCACAGTATGCATCCGATGAAGTGAGCTGTAGCTCACGAAAGCTTATGCTCAAATAAATTGGTTAGTCTCTAAGGTGCCACAAGTACTCCTTTTCTTTTTGCGAATACAGATTAACACGGCTGTTACTCTGAAACCTGTCAGCAAAGAAAGGTGATGAAAAAATTAAAGCAACTCTTTTTTATTAATGACTCCAAGGAACTTTGGCTCTGGCAAGATTAGACTGAAATCAAAGGAGTGCTGGAGACCTCAGTGTTCATTTTAAAAACTGAGTCTAGCCCTTTTCCCTGTGGATTAAACCTCAAAATGGCAATGAATCACTTGAAAAGCTTGTCCACTGAAGAGCAAAATACCCATGAAGGGGGATGATGAGCCTTCTAAGGCTTATGCAAAAGGGGAGCCAATGGGGTGTCTATGGCTTATGGGGCACTGGTGCCTTGATGAGCATTCTAATGCCTGTGGACTGCAGAGGCTGGAGATGTCAGGGTGCTGAAGAATCTGTTACAGCTCATGGTGGAGCGAAAGGAGGAAGGGAATCTTCACTCCCCACGACCCTCTGCATGGTTACACTTACAAGAAACACAACCCTTTGAAAGTATGGATATTCATATTCAGAGGTCGAGACAGCTCCGTTACACTAACTCTCCTGCCATCTTCCCCTGAACACTTTAGTTATGCCATGGGCTACAAATCACCAGTTGCCCATTTCGAAACATGATTTTCCATGATGATCTCAGAGTGGTAGATTCCACAGCCATGTTTTAAAATATCATGGAAGGATTGTGAGCCAGCTGTGCTTGGGGGGCAGTCTAAGGGGAGGTGTGGGGCACAGGGCCAGTGGAACTATGACTAAGCGGATCTAAAAGCAAATTCCTGGAGGTATCCTCTGGTAGCTAAATACTATTTCTCAAATTTGATGAATGGCTAAATGAAGCATTTAGAGGTGTAAATGCTTTGCCCAACATCTCTAACAAATCAGTGGCAGAGTTCAGGAAATCCAGTTCTCAGTGGGAATTTTGCCTAAATAAGGCCAGCAGGATGTGCCCCAGAATATATATCCTGTTCATATTGTGCTTGCAGTGTCAAAAAAACACATTCTTTAGGTATTCTTTACAAACTGATAATGCCCAATTCCCGGCAGGAGTTCAATAAGCTTTACTTCAATAAGATGTACTGTAAGACTTATCTACCCTTGCTAGTATTTGATAGAAATGTGGGACTGTCTACCAAAGATTATGCTCCACACTCCACACACAGAGTGAGAACTTGTCAAGGTACAGATTGCTATATGGCAGCACGGCATTCAAAATGTTCTATGCAAACGATGGTTCCAATTCTGCAAGGCGGTCCATGTGGACGGACCACTGCACCCACACCAAGCTCCACTGAAGTCAATAATGTTTTGCAGGAGCACAAAGGCACACCTGCATTGAACAGCTTGCAGGATTGGGACTTACATAGCCTTGCACTTTTCAGAGTCATTTACCACCTTGGAAAACAAAGTTTTCCAGTGTGGTGATGTTATAAGAGCAGAGGTATATGTTTAATGCAAGCACAAGGCACTGTAATATATCTTGATGGGTTAACAGTCTTATAATGAGGGTTCAGAGTGTGGGGATGCATTTGTAGTACACATTACATGTCAAAATAAGTAAATAGATACAGCTTTTATGTGCTCCTGTGTAAAGATAGCAAGTGGTGGATATAAGTGTTTTAGCTTATTATTATTTTTCATTACTTTTCAGTATGACAAGGAGCCTTCAGCCAATATCAAGGCCCTGTTGTGCAACACCAGTAAGAGACAGCCCCTGCCCCAAAGACAAGACAAATGGAGTATCATTAGCCTCACTTTGAATGCATCCGATGAAGTGAGCTGTAGCTCAGGAAAGCTTATGCTCAAATAAATGTGTTAGTCTCTAAGGTGCCACAAGTACCCCTTTTCACTTTACAGATGGAGAACTGAGGCAAAGAGAGATTAAAGACCCAGATCCGCCAAGGTGTTTAAACTAACTCCTAATTTGAATGGGATCTAGGTGCCTAAATGCCTTAGGGGAATCTGGGCCAAAATGGCTTGTCCAAGGACACGCTTGAAATCTGTGGCAGAGCCATGAGCTGAACCCAAATCTTCCGAGTCTCAGTCCTATCCTTCCTCTCTAATTTATCTTATTAGAAACTCTTGGTCAGTTTTCAGAATCTCTCCTGGATGGAGGACAATATTGGTAACCTATTCTCCTTTTCCATTAAGCTTTGTTGTAAGCATGTGCAGCATCCAGAGGGATAGATTATTACGCTGCAGCACCTTTAAAGATTGTTACAGACCAGAGGATCCAGATTCAAAAGAAAGATTATTCATCCGTTCCTTCGGAGAAACAGAAGCGGAGCTTTCCATTTTGACCTTGTTATAGAGGGGTGAGGTGGGGAGGGGAGAGAAAGAAGCAGATTTGCTTTAGAAAATGCTCTCTCCCCTCCAGACAATGACATAGCAGAATTCATGTTCCTGAGTCTGGGCAGCCAGACTGTACTAATACTTTGCAATGCTATTAGCATAGATTCCCCCTCCTTCCCCCCCAAAAAACCTTTGAGAAACAGACGCCCTCTCTTTGCCCCAGTTGGAGCTGCAGTAGAAGGGGGGTGAGAGGGGAGGGAAGAAAGAAAAGCTTGTGGTTGAGGTTTTCCTGTTACTATCATTGTAACGTTTATTTAGCCAATCTCTTAACTATGACGTCTGGATTTATGGCTTGCTCACAATATTTAACACACCCACTGAAGGCTGGAGCTGCAGCGCTCCTAGTCCAACCAGTCTAAAGCAGTCAGTGTAGCTGAAAGGGGTTTTCACTCTGCACCTGCCAAAGATCTCTCTCTCGCTCTCTCTTTATTTTCTCTCTGTCCCTCTCTTTCTCTGCCTCTCCCTTTCTCCCTCTTTCTCTCTCAAGGCAGATCTGTATGACCCAGCAGAGATCAAAGACGGCACCTCCCTCGCCAAGAAGAACCGCTACCGATTTGCGCTAGTTTCTATCCTCTAATCTCTCTCCTTTTTCGTGCCATATTTAAGCTTTACGGTACAATAGTGCCATCAGACCGTTTTGCAACCAAAAACCAAAACCAAACAAACAAACAAAAAAAAACCCGGAACCCCAGCTTGGATCCAGCAACCATACTGACTTGATCCTAGTTGAATATTTCTCTCTCCCAAGCACTGGATGCGATGGATGAAGAATCTGGAAACAGTCTAAGAAAATCATTTTCCAGCCAATGTTTTTAAACAGTCTCGCGGAGGAGAGAGAGTGTGTCTCACTACTGCATCACGGGTCAATTTCAAAGGATGGGAGGCAGCGTTTCCAGCACATCTAAATATTATGGATCATCTTTGCTTCCCCTGAAAGCCTTTTATTTGTAATAGGTTTTATTATTATTACCCCCTCCCCCTTCCTGTCTTTTTTTCTTACCCAATCAGAGCTTCAGATGTTGGTGTCTCTTCAATAATCCCTATTCTTTACCGTTGTGATCCCTGTCATAAAAAGAAAAGAAAAGAAAAAATGGACAGCTGGGTTTATGAATTGAACTGCTGCTGGCGTTTGTATTCCTACTGATTTTTAAAGACTTGCTTTGGGGCGGTTTTTTTTGGTTTTCGGTTGTTGGTTTTTTTTTTGCTCAGTACTTGATGAGACTCAGACGCCAGGACCGACTGCTTTTTGAATATTTATTTCGAACAGCCGATGGAGATAACTTTATCCACTTGATTGGTTTTATTTGTTCTCGCTCCGCTCAAAACAAAACAAAACAAAACAAGACCCACACGCTTTTTCTGTGAAAGAGCTCCCTTAAATATTTAAATTGCCCCTCCCCTTATAATTTATTAGGAGGACCCTGGACCATGAAGATGATTTTAGTCCGGAAATTCAGGGTGCTGATCCTGATGGTGTTTCTGATCGCTTGCACAATGCATATCATGATTGATCTGTTACCAAAGCTGGAGAAGCGAGCGGCGAGGACGGAGGGCAAGACGGGCTGCTCGTGTTCTGACCCCCCGGGCGAGGAGGCTCAGGGCTGGGGGAAGCAGAGAACTAAGGGCGGCTCGGAACCGGGCTGGCCTAACAAGCACACGCTGCGGATCCTGCAGGATTTCAGCAGCGACCCCAGCTCCAACCTCACCTCCCACTCGCTGGAGAAGCTCCCCGGGACCTCGGAGAAAGCCGAAGCTTTTAAGAGACTGGAACAAAATGGCATAAGCCGGGAGCTGGGGCATAAGCCGCTCATCCAAGATGGGAGTATAAACGCCCAGCCCGGGGGGCAGGGGTACTCCAAACTCGCGGCTCTCTTCGAGCAGCCCCTCTACAAAATCGCCACCCCGGCGCTGGCGGAGGAGGATGTCTTGTTTAACGTCAATAGCGATATCCGATTTAACCCGAAAGCGGCCGAGAACCAGGACTGGTGAGTAGAGCGGGGCTGGGGCTGTGGGGACTCGAAGCTGTGGGTCCCCAGCGGGCTGTCACTGAAAGCAAAGGGGGAGGAACTGCTACCGGCTTCACTGGGCGCAGGATCAGGCCCCGAGGCTAGCGACGGCGAGGCCTGATTTCTCCCCGGCAGCAGAGAATTTGGGTCACGTTCATGTGGCATTATCCTGAAACTGGGGACGTTATGATCCTGCCTTGGGTTGGTGGGAAGTGACTTCCCACTTTGCTCAGAGTAAAGCTACTGATGAACAGCCACTGGTGTGGCAAGTGGATCTGGGCTCTTCCTTTCCATTACAATACCTTAAAATATCCTGTTTGCTTGAAGGAAAGAGAGCCACTTCTTCTTGCACCCAGGGGTTGAAATGGCAGTGCAGTTCACTTACTTACATTCCAGTGTCAGAAAGCTTTGCCGGGATGCAGAATTGTAAGTGACAAAAGCAGCTGCCGTACCGTAGCTGATGTGTGTGTTCAGACTACTGAGTACTTTAAAAAAACAACACAATAGACCACATTTATTACATATAATTTAAGAAGCACTATTGTTTCTTATTAAAACCCTGAAGGTAGAAATAGCATTGTGAGTAGAAAACGGAGACTATTTGCCGTGTTATGATGTAGGTTTCAAAATATGTCAAAGCCAGTAGCTGGGAATAAAATTAATATTTGTTTTGTGCCTGTAAAGAAATATAGGTTCTAACAGGTCATTTACAAGACTGGAGTAACAGCTATTTCAGATTAAATGAAAGCTTCAGTGATATAATTCAGGTATCACAAATGGGATAAGAAAATAACATGTTTAAACTAAAAAAAAAAAAAAAAAAACCAGGAGGACTTGTGGCACCTTAGAGACTAACAAATTTATTAGAGCATAAGCTTTCCTGGTTATTCCCACCCCCCCCCAAACTAACAAAATAAAGAACAGAAGACAGAGCAATAAAATATTAACTTCTCTCAGAAGCAGGGAGATTGACTTCAAAGGTCATACAACTGTCCATAATATACAGATATCAATGGGATTTCAACCTTCGGGATCTGACTTTTGATACATTTTCTGCTCTGAATTATTTTTTGACATTCTAAAGCCCAGTGCTTCTGTCTTTAACTTTTAATGCATTTGGTATCATCTATAAATTCTCTGCCCCACTGATGTATAAGAAATGCTTAGAAACTTGAAAGGCTGAAAAATCAAAAGGCATGTCTCTAATACAACAGCACCCTCTTTCAAACACAGTGGCTCTGTAATGTTTAAACAGCTTTATTGTGCCATGCAAAAGCTCTGACAAGCAGTGGAGCAACCAGCCTAGATTTGAATCTTTAACAATATAGTGTAAATGTTTTCATTTTCAACCTCAAGTTTATATGAATCACAAAGGCCCTCAATGTATCATAATTAAAATCAAATTTAAAGCGCACTAGCTTAGAAAACTTCCAATTTCTCTGGAAAATCTCTGTCACCAGCATATGACAATAATGTATGGAATGTAGAGATGGCTAAAGGTACAATTGACCCCTTCGGTCAAGACATGTGATAGCAATGGGATCTCCAATATAACTGCTGCTCCGCTTGTTATTGCTCCCAAGGTTTAAATAATTAAAATCAAATTTAGCAGTTAACATTAATTCATAACATTCTTTGCTATGACAATAGCTTAAAGCTAAGCAAGCTTTCTTGCAGACATGGGAAATAGAATTTGCATTTAGGAAGTAGTCAAAAGTTATTTCACTGCCTTTCGTCCCCTTGGAATGATAAAATCAAAAAAGGAATATGAAGTATAAGTCCTGAATGTAACATCGCAATTATCAAATAACTTCAGGACATGTTAATTGTTAAATAAAGATTTGGGATAACGTTTATATTTTTGTCTTAAACTTGTTCAAGTTGTTTTCAACAACTGTACAATAAATAAAAACAACACTGGTTTGTTTTTTTAACATTGTACCCTGGATTAAAAAATAAAATATACTACAGCTACTTTGAATTCAACCAACACTCTTCTGGAGTTTTTGGACAGTGCTATGCAGTATAACACAGAGTTCAACGTTTTTATTATTTCATAAGGGTCTGATCCAATGTCTATTGGAGTCAATGGGTGCTTTGCCACTGACTTTAATGGTCTTTGGATCAAGCACTAATAGTTTAGGTCACAACTCTGCTCTCATTGAGGTCAATGGCAAAGCTCCCAATGGCTTCACTGGAAGTGGAAGCAGGCCTTTAATCCATGTCAGGGATAAATTGAAACCCTTCTCTCACTTCTACATTGTTTGCTTTTCACATCATTGCATTCTGAAGCCCTCTTTTAAGTTGCTTTGAGGAGAACCGGCAGATAAAAAATAATAATACTTCTCTCTCTCTCTCTACTTTTTTTTGTGGTAGGCAAAATGAAGGTAATGAAGATGAAGAATTTTTACCCACCGCAGAAACATCTGTAGATTCCTACCCAAACTGGTTAAAATTCCACATTGGTATTAATCGATATGAGTTGTATTCCAGACACAAGCCTGCAATTGAGGCTTTGCTGCAAGACCTGGTCTCCCAGAAGATAACCAGTGTTGGTAGGTTCAGATACATATATTTTTATGACTATTTACTTATTCAAAACCTTGTTGCTGTTTTAATATTAATGAGTATTTTCCATTACTTATACTTGATGTTCCTAAAACATTGCTTCCTGGCTACATTAGTCTGCACTTATTTTCCTTGTTAAATATAAAAGAGGCTTCATAAAGATATCTTGCCAGTTCCGTGTTGCATGAATATTTGAGAAGCCGTTTGTATTGCTGTGGATGCTAGCAAGATTCTAGCTGCAAAGCATATTAGACCAGATTCATCCCTGAGGTAACCTATTGACTTCTGAGGTACAGTTACAACATGGTTGAATAGTGCTCATTAAACTGTAAAAAAACAAGTTGATTTTTTCCAGTCTGATTTTTTTATTTTATTTGAATTTTCTGAACAAAGAGTTTGGTGTTAAAAAAAAATCCTGAGGGAGGGGGTGGGTGGGATGAAGAGCAACATCTTCACCTGCAGAAGGTGTTTAAAGAATGAAACAACACAGTGCAGTGTCTCTATAGCTCTTGCCAATCTGCATTGTGTTCCAGCACTGCTGTAGCTTTAAGGCCCAGAGCTGCAGTGTTTGTACATCCAGATCTACACTGATTTCAAAAGACAGTGAAACAAGCATCAGGATAGCAGGATGGGGTCCGTAGTTCAACTCTGTTTGTTCCGTTTAGAAACCCATGATTGAGATGTTACTATGTTGACCATTCAGTACATTTAATGGTCTGGAACACATGGAAATATTTGCTGTGGGGTCAGTTAATGATAGGTTTAAGTGCTCTTGAATATGGCTTTATAGTTGCCAACAAAAGAAAAGAAAACCATGGTCCTGACATTCTAAATAGCTAATATAATTTATTTCTGGTGGTTGATCATTGTCCAGTTGGTTTAGGCACATAAAAAAATTAGGCAATTTCTATTAAACACCAACTTCCTAAGTACTCTTCAACTTTTCACAATGATGAAATAGTAGAAGCTCTACAAAACTGCTGATAATCTATATTTCCACTACTGGATAGATCACCGGGCTTTGCCCCTGCAATCTTATTCAGTAAAAACTTCCATTGGCTTCAATGGGAATTTTGCCCCACTAAATCAGCATCACTGGGCCTAATGATTACATTTTCCATCCCGTGAACCATAGTTTTCTCTGAACACTATTAGGATTAAGTGGGATTCTTGATCAGCAAGGAGGGATTGATTTAGTTAGTCAAGACAGCAGGAGCCATGATTTGGAGAATGCTATGTGATGAAATTCAACTTTATGCAGAGAGACACACCAAAGCTTTAAGTGGAACTTAAATAGTGCTTCGGCCTTGTGCTCTGCTTAGAGGGGAATTTCACCCAAAGAAAGCAATTTTCAAACCATGTTGCCTTAACAGGATGTCCAGACCAATGTACTGAATGATCAAATTGACAGTAAGGTGCATAAATAAATGCCATTTGTATGAACCTGTATGCTGGTTTTCTGCCCCACCTCTGGATTGAGATGCTTTATTAAGGAGCCCAGGTTTGAGAATTGTGCCGTATATATGCCCCCTTTAGATAACACCTAACATAATAGAAATAGCAGTCACTGTCTTAGATAATACCGAATGCTTTTCATCTTCCTGCAGTCTAGGCCTCAGGATAACAAGGATAATTTGCAGTGGAACAAGTTCTAGGTGATTTTTACTGCCTTGTCTTGTGGGCGGGGAACGATAATCCCCTTTCCTGACCCACTCACTCAGTCAAGAATGATGTACAGAATATTCATCTTGCAATTGGATTAGGGAGTGGGCACAACTCCTTACTATGCTGATTTTAAAGGCACTCCTCACTTATCGATCAGGAGATGGAAGAGAAAGAGATGTAAACTGGGTCCCCTCCTACCCCTCCTACACCCTGGAGAGTGGTGGTATCACTTCCCTGATCTATCACCTTGCACAGCTTCAGGGCAACAATTTTGCTTAACCCCAGGACCTTTAAGACTTTGCATCTGAAATGCTTGCCCAGCCGTGTTTTGATTTGCTGTAAGAGGACCATGCATCTCTCAAAATGCATTTGGACTAAAGTGGCCACTGCTGAATATACTGCACTGCTGAATAGCATAGCTTCACAATTTACTGAACTATATATTTTTCTCCAAGATCTAAATATAGTGTATTTTAGTTATGCAAAGGAAAACCATGGCTTGTAGCATGCTCAGACGTGAACATAAATGTAATGCTTATCAAATGGACAATGTCATAGAGAGTGTGCTGGCTAGTGATCGAAGGAGGGGAATGAGAATCAGAAATACTAGAGTTTACTTCTGTTCCAGCCACTGACTTGCTCTGTACTCTTGGGCATGTTGCTTAATCTCTCTCTGCCTCAGTTTACCTATCAGCAAAATTATTATAAAAATTATAAGCGAAAAATCCCAGCTCCAATGAAGCCCAATAGAAATTTTGCCGTTGACTTCACTGTGGCCTTGATTTCACTTTATATGTCTTACAGCTGTTGTGTAAGGCTTTAATTAATTAAAGATTTGCTAGGACTTTGAGATCCTCTGAGGAAAAGTGCTACAGATGCACAAAACCATATTTATTATATTATGTATTGCATATGGGATATTCTGTTATATGCTTGTATGGTGTTTTGCACAATGGGTTTGGCGCCTCAAGATGTTGCTGCAATAAAATTCTAAATAAGAGTAATTTACACCAACGATGCCTTGCAATTTGGATATACAAAAATACTAAACACTGCATCTCATTAGACAATGTTCCTTAACCAGAGAAGTGCAAATTCTGTCCGAAAAAACAGGTAAAGATTAGTTCCTAGATATGAACTCAAGCTAGCCCTTTAAAGTGAGCTTATAAAAATCAGGGGGCCCAATTCTGGGGACAGTGGGAGGGTTGCCTGCATCAAGATGGTAGGATCCGGCCCAAACCACTGGCAACCAAGCCATGTTTGTTCCTCTGGGAACAAGGTTATAGCAAGGTTTGAAGAAAGAAAGAACCTTATTTTATATTATTGATATTTGTGGAGTGTAGTATGTTTTGTCTTACACTGCAAATTCTTAGCGCTTTTTTTTAAAATTATATTAACAGCTGCCCACTTTTCACTTTTTGTGCATAGAAGCAATAAGGACTCCAAAGCTTTTGAATGGATGAATAAAGTCTGACATGTATTATCAAAGGACACATGAATGATCACTACATTGTTTCACATGATTCTGCACATTTGCCAAGTTAATTTGCATGGTTCCTTTCGTGGTTTGGTTTTGAACGGCAGCTATGAAGATGACTACCAGGTTAAAAGTGTAAAACAAATTGAAATCTGCATACTGCCTGAGAATCATCATTTTCTTTTGACATTCAGTGCAATTAAATATATAGAATCCTAGAAGTTAGCTGGAAAGCTATTAGCTTATCCAGTCCTTTTAGTGCAAGGAATCATGTCTACAGCTAGTTTTGTAATATTTTGATATGTTATGTATAGGTTTTAATAGGCTTATGTGGTTTTGATATGCAGGTTTTGATACTGTTTGCAACCCGAACTGTAGCTCAACTGCCTTCTTAGCCAAGTCAGCTGTATCTGCTTAATGTTATTAATTGGAAAGCGTCACGTCCAAATAGACAGCTCTGGATCAATCAAAACTGCTTGCAAGATTCTGTAACCCATACAGTTACCTTAAAATGAAAATGGTGAGAGACGCAATTACTGCTTAGTTCACAAGAGCGGAGAGCATCAAGGTGACATTTCCTTGAGGTTAAAGTTTAAATGGAACAAATCCACTGATGATGCCACTATGGAAAATGGAATCTGAACATTACATCTAGTTCCCACAGTGACACCCAGAGGTGGCCTTGAAAAGGACAGGGTTAAGAATAGCTTTAAGCCAAGTATATATTCAAAGCCCTACCTATCAGTACGTGTTTGCTCTGTTCAATGCAAAGGGCCTGACCCTGTTCTCATGTAATTCAATACAAAACTTCTGATGACTTAAAAGGGATCAGGACTGGAGCCTAAACATTAATATTTTCAATTGAATATTGAAACCCAGTTTTCAGAAAAGGTGCATCCACATATGCATTCAGAACTGCACACCTGCTTTGCATTGAGAATTACCATTACGTCCTGCACAAATTACCGTAATTAGCCATTCCCCTGCACATTTATGCATGTGCATAATCACAGCAGCAGCATGAGCAGGGTAACCAGGAGCACTGTATGGCATAGAGCAGTTAGATGCATCAGTTCAGTGACTGTGGGCCTGCTCCTGCTCCCATTAAAGTCAACAGGAGTTTCGCCATTGGCTTGCATGTGAGCAAAACAGGCTTCTGTGGGTTTTTTCTTTTCTTTTTTAATTCCCTGGTTGAAAGGCCTTGGGAACATTACCTGATTCAGATCATTTCTAAAGCCTAGGATGCATTCAATTTGTGCAGGCAATAATTAGAACGCTAGAGCACAAAATTACTGATGTGGTAGATCAATGGCACAATTAACGAAGGTAGACGTTGGCTAAACAGCAAAATAAAAGACAGTGCTATGAATACTGAACCCAGATCCTGGCTCTCAACAAAATGATAAATATCTTGTCAAAAGGCAAGGAAAGAATGTGTGAAAAACATGATGAAATGTAGCGCCACTGATTTACTTTATAAGAAAACAATGAATCTGCCAAGAATCAGCAGATTGATTCAATTTACAGGCCTGAATGGGGTGAGGGGAAGACCTTAAAAATGTACAGCAAAGACTTGGGACGATCTCTCCGCCTTTTAAAACTGCTTTTATCATCTTGAAAGCCTTTACAAATGAGTCAGCAGCAGTGGCTGAGCAAGAACAAGTTAAGAAAATGACTGGGACTTGAATTTGTTTTGAAATTTGTTCCTTATTACAGTTTGTGTGGTAACAAGCATCTAGGCTGTGCAGACTATTATCTGCTAGCAAGGCTGAGGTGTTTATGTTCGACTTAGGTCTGATTTACAAAGGTAAATATATACCTCTAAATGGATTGGGAGGATGAGGGCTGGGTTGCAACAATATCCAGGAAATGACATACTAGGTCACACCAGTGGTTCATCCAGTCCAGTGTCCTGTCTCAGACAGCAGTCCGTACAAGATGCTTTAGAGGATGGTGCAGGAAACCGTGTACGGACAGCTACAAAAACATGACTGAGTGATCATGGTGACATACATCTCATAAGTTCCATAGAGGGTTTTACTATTTTAACACTTCACAGAGGTGAAGTGTAGGGTTTGCAGAAAACATGGACATGTGTTTTCAGGAGGGACTAGATGAGGGAGAAGTTGGAGTTATGACTGACTAGGAACCCCTGGGACACATGGGAGAAGGATGACAGGTGAGCACGGGAGAAGATCATTATACACTTAATCCAAAGCCCAGAAGAATCAATAGAAAGATGCTCATGGACTTCAGTGGCCTTTGGACCAGGCCCTCTATCCCCAAATGTCCCCAGTAAAGTCAACCCCACTGAGGATTTGTTCCAAAGCCTCTTGAAATTTTGAAATCAGGCCATAAAATTCTTGCAATACCTTAGATGAAAGAGGATGTTAAGTCTGGAGTATATTAACCTTTAGCTTTCAATTTTTTCTTTGACAAGCTGAATTGCCTAAAGATTAAACGTCATCTTTGTACTGGAATTTACTTTTACCATTATATAAATATGTCCGAGACTTGTTGGACGAAAGTTGACTCAAGATGTACTTTATGGTGTCAGCGAGTTTTTAAGAATTTTTCCAGAGCTGCTCATCCTCTGTAACATAAAGGCGTATTCAGACATTTTTTAAAATGTGGATTATGACCCTGACTGGAGGACATCTTTGGAGTCAGAACAGCCTTATATTTTAAGGCCTTCTTAGAAATGTCTTAGTATGCTGATCATAGACGTGACAGGCTGTAATGGCTTAGTGTCATTATGTGCTCTTCTCTGAATACTGTATGTTCTAATCCTGTGTATTATAAATCCTTATGAAATTTTTATTTGGGTAGCAGCTGAAGTCTCAAGGGCATCTCCAAACAAGCAAACAAGGCTTTAGAACATGATTGGACTCTTATTCCTTGGCATAATATAAAGGGAAACATGTTTGAACTGAGAAACAAAAGTGGCAAGTGGAATGTTCCTTGTCTGATTCATATATGTCAGAAAATGAAAAGAAGCCAAGCAAGCAGGCTTGATATTAAAGGGAGGAGAAAAATCCCAATCCCAGAGTTAAGCACACATGTCACTGTCTGCAGGCTCAAGACCGTAGATTGAAAGCACATTGGATTCAGACCATATCTCTTTCTCATCTGCAACGAGTCATGCACAACTATGGCACTGTATAATTAATGTTAACAATCCTCCCTTTTGCATATGTAGGTAGGCACCTGTATGTATAGCCTTTGGGTTAAAGTTGTTGGGAGCCGTCGTAAGGGACAGGGTGGAGCTGCATCGCTCCTGCTGGAGTGCCTGGGCAGATTGTTCCCTGGCAAGGCACAATGCCCCTAGAAGCAAAAGGGGAGTGCGGTTGCTGTGCCACCCTCAATCAGTGTGTAACGTGTCCATCCACCCTGTGTTGCAGGGGGCCGGCTGGGAGGCGTGAAGTCCTACATCTAAACTCAACAGTGGCACAAAACTCCAGCCGTCCTTGTGCTCCAGAGTGCTCTGCGGCCAATTTAGCATGTACAGGCTATAATCTGTGGGTGAATATGACAAGGCCAGAGGGAACCTTTAATCTTCTCACCTTGCACCCTCACACAAAGGATGGACCTGTTCATAGAATCATAGAATCATAGAATATCAGGGTTGGAAGGGACCCCGGAAGGTCATCTAGTCCAACCCCCTGCTCAAAGCAGGACCAATTCCCAGTTAAATCATCCCAGCCAGGGCTTTGTCAAGCCTGACCTTAAAAACCTCTAAGGAAGGAGATTCTACCACCTCCCTAGGTAACGCATTCCAGTGTTTCACCACCCTCTTAGTGAAAAAGTTTTTCCTAATACCCAATCTAAACCTCCCCCACTGCAACTTGAGACCATTACTCCTCGTTCTGTTCTTTCTTCTGTTCTTTCTTCTGTTCTTTCTGTCTGGAAATCAGGCCTCGCATGTGTAACAAATCAGAGCAATTTTTTTCATGAGCCTTTCATAAAGGTTTCCCCTTTCTTGTTGCCAAAGTCATTGTCTGCTGAGGTTGCTAGCCAAATAACAATCTGTTGTGCTGCTTTACCGTGCTAGGCATCCTAGTAAACTTAGAGTATTCCAAGCTGTGTGTTTAGAAACTGGTGTGAGGGAATCTCCTCTTTTTCCTCCATCTCTGCACCCTTTTGGTCTTGAACAATCTCCCAATCAATATAGGCTTTCCTGATCATGTGACTGCACAACTCTTAATGATTGTACCAGGTCCAGGTCACACCAGGTGTAGAACCCTGAATTTTTGTAAAATAGGAATATTCTGTTGAAATGGTGCAAAATCGGCTTTATGTGAAGGGATATGAAACTAGACACTGCTTTTCAAACACTGATTCTGCTTTGGCCATATCATTCCCATGTTGTAGTTGATGCCTTTTCCACAGCCTCTTTTGGCTGGGGACTTTTTATATGCATTACATTCAGTCAATTAAATACTTTTTAAAATAAAGTTTGGAACAAATGTTTATTTGCGAATACATAGCTATATTGTGCCATCGATTTATAAACAGAAATCCTCATGAAAGTCAACAGGGAGTTTTGCTTAACAATTGATGGCTCAACACTGCTCCTTGAATAAAAGTCTAAATCCTACAAGAATGACTTGGACAAAACTCTCATTCATTGTCATGGAAGTGGAGAGTGAACAGGACTGCAGGACTTGGCCCCATATTTGTCTGTTTAGCAACTGAATGGAAAAAAGACCAATTTTGAAAACTTAAGCGACAAGGGGCCAGCTCCTCAGCTGGTGTAAATCAGTGCAACTTCGCCATTGGCAAGGGAGCCACACCGAGCTACAGCAGCTGAGGATCTAAGCTTAAGGATGCAATTCTGATCTCTGTTACTCAGAGCAACGCTATGGGTGTCAATGGAGAATTCTGGATTTAAACCGATGTACGTGACAATAGAACTTGGCCAATGAGAGTCACAACGTTGGCACCTTTCTATGTCCTTTACACTATTCTGGCAGTGAAATGTGATGGAAGGCTAGTTTAAACTGCCAGCTGGGGACTCCTGGGTGGTATATAGGTGGGGTAGTTAATTATACACTACATGCTCTTGACCACTCAGTATAGATGACAATTTAGCTGTGTAGCAGAGCTGTTACCAGAGTAAGCTGTCTACAATGATCCTGAGATGTTACTGACAGCACATACTACAGCAGCCTGAGGTTGCTCTAATTTATTCTTGGGACTGAACTGGCTCTAGTTGCCCCCAGGATTCAGGTGTTTGTGGATGGAAAACCATCTATACGTCCCCCCTTCCCTTCTGGTGTACATGAGGATCTAACCTACTCTGCACAGCAGAGTGAGCCTAATATATGAAAACCACACGTTTCTGGTATACCTGTTCAGTGTGAGTTGTTTAATGCCCCTTAATTTCTAATTATTTATTTGTTCCATTGGGATAGCCGAGTAATGCAATAGAAGGCAGGGGTCAGCAAAATAGCAATGCAGGAGGGATTTTCTTCCAGAAGAAGAGTAATTAAACTGACCAGATTTGCATAGCATTTTGTTGCAAAAATATATGGATTACAAGCACTGAAAGAGAGCTGGTGACCCATCAGTAATAAGGCACAGAGAGGAGTAATTAATAGGACGTGTAGCAAATGGTATTGGTTAGGGAAAGCAAATGTAGACATTAGACATGCCAAATAAGGCCAGCTTTAAGGCAAAATTTATGAAAAAGATAATATGACATTTTACGTAGTTCTTAAATTTATACCTTTTTTGTCTGATTTCTAAAGAAGGGGATTATCTGATCATTCAGAGGAAACTTTAAAAAGGACTAAATTGCATACACTGAGATGACTGACATGGCCATCATTGCATAATGCAGAAGTGAATTAAAGAGCTTGGGTGTAGGTCATTTCATTTACTCAAAGTGTTTTTGGCTGGTGGGAGAGCAGATGGTCTGCTGAAGTGTATATTTACCTCCCTTGACTAACCATATCATCAGATAAGATGCACTCTTTGAGAACTCTTTTATTCATGTATTGTGTGTTTTTTTAAGTGACATGTTTTTTCCCACTTACACAAAAAAAGTATCAGTCCAGGATTAAAAACAACATCATCCAATTGTTCAAGTGATATTGTCCAAATGGTGCCGTTTGCTAACAATAAATGTCAGTGTTACAGTAATTCACCCATCAGCTGGTGTTTGAGAGTCAAGCAAAAATGGTCTACAATGTGCAGCATGAGCCGAATTGCAGTCACTATTCAGTCCTTACTCAAAACTTCCATTGAAGTCACCTCTCGCTTATGTACAGATCACCTAATGCAGGGCCTGATCCAAAGCCCACTGAAGTCAATGCATAGTTATCCATTGACCTCAATGGCTTTGGATCATGCCCATGGAGAATATAAAAGATATACATATATATATCAGGAATAATAAATACTTAAACTAATCACAGCATAGTATAGGAGTTGCAATTGTATCTGTTCATGCCTTTAATTAAAGGCTAGTTGCTCCTCACCCATTTGTACAGCCAAGGTTCTGGTGTTCTCCAAGACACACCCAATCTCTTCTTCCATCATGCACCCTTTTCATGGTAGCAAGTCAAAAGAACTTAGGGAGTGCGGGAAGTGAGAATTTAGAGACCTGTACCTACACACGCTTAGCATTCAGAACTCCCACTGAAGCCAGTGGTGTTTCTGCGCTTGTAGGATCGGGCCAATAATGGAAAAGCTGATGTAGGATGCAGGATTCCCTTTCCACTCCAGTTCAGTCAGTTTGAGCAGTTACACTAGACTGCATTTCCCCTACTCATCCTCTAATTCAGTCTTTATGTTTCGGAGTGCCCTATAAACGTATATGTGGGTGTTCAGACACCACAATGATGAGTGCAATATAAAGGCTTAGATTGAGACAGAGAGAGAGATGTGCTATTTCAGTGTACTGTACTGCTGACTGTACGTAGAAATGTACACTGTGATTTTTAATTGTTTTACTTTTCTCCCACAGCAATGAAATCAGGAGGCACCCAACTAAAACTGATCATGACATTCCAAAATTATGGACAAGCATTGTTTAAACCAATGAAGTAAGTAAGAAATGATTTGCTCCATTTTAAAGCTGCTCTACACAGCTGTGGCATGTTACTGTCTTGACAGCTGTTATAAGATCACTCAGAATGTCTTTTAAGTTTGTGGAGCTTAATTATCTAAGCTTCCCACTGAATGTAAATTGTAGGCATGTTAAGAAGAGGAGGCATGTTAAGGCATGAGGAGTTTCAACATTCTTAGAGCCTGATCCACATGAAGTCAATAGGAGTCTTTGCATTGACTACAGTGGGGTTTGGATTAGATCCTTAGATGATAGCAGGTATATTGTGGTTTCATATGTCATGTCATGCACACTGTTCTCTGTGAATTCTTCCACCCACAAAAATACAGGATGTGCTCAAAGTTCCTTTCTTATGTGGAGCTTTATTCAAAACAAACTTGCTCCGATATTTTGCAGTTTGTATTACATCACTTATTTTAGAAATGTTACCGCAAGAGTGCAAGTTCTGGCCAGGTTTTCAGAATCGATTTATTAGAGAGGAAGACATTAATAGTGTTTGATGAATTATAATTTCATCCTTTGATTTATTGCTGTTGGTATTAGAGCTGCACTCTACTGTTTGCTAAGGCTGTATTGTAGCTGTGAAAATGAGTTTCTTTGAGAAGCGCAAGTGAGGAGAAAAGACTTGGCTGGAACAGAAATGATTTTACTCTCACTTACACCTGTGTAAAGCAGGAGTAATGCCACTGAGGTCAGTGGAGTTGCACAGGTTTAAAATTGATGTAAGTGAGCTCTGAATCAGGTCCTATATGTTTGTATTGTAATAATGAAAATCATCGTGTGCTTAGTGTACAGGGTTTAGTAAAATCACTTGAGGCTGCAGAATGTTTAATGAAGCTATTCACTCTCTGTGTCAGTGGGTATCACTAGAATAATAAACTCATTTCCTTTCTTTGTTCCCCCTATAAGGAAGTTCACTTAATTTCCTTTAAGGTGGTTTGTAAAGGAATAACGCAGCACAGAATACATGGTTTTCAGTATGTATTTGTTTTGTATTGTACATGTAGACAGGAAGGATGGTCCAGTGGGCAGGGGGTTAGCTTGACACCTGAGTTCAATTTCCTGCTTTGCTACAGACTTCCTATGTGACCTTGGGCACTTCAGTTAATATCTCTGTGCCTCTATTCCCCATTTGTAACATGGTGATAATAAAGGGAGGTACCTTACCTCACAGGGATATCGTGAGAATAAATGCATTAGAGACTGTGAAATGCACAGTAATGGAAGCCATATAAGTGCCTAAGGTAGATCAGGCCTTATATGGACTTCAGAAGGAACAAGTAACTGAGTTTCCTTCACATCAACCTCCTTTACACGTGTCCTGAGATCTATGAAGAAATCCCCTGGATCTCAGATCATCCACAGAACCCCAAGGTATTTGTGCAAAGGCCCAGTGGTTCCACATTATTCCCAAATTCCTCCCATTCAGACTGGCTTCCTCTGGATTCACATTCTTCTTGGTTCCTCTTGTGGGGCTGGGAGGCTCAGATCTCTGAGAGGGAATCTACGTAAGATGATGTAGAAAAGTCTGAAGGGAGATGTTGCCAAAGCATGTCCTAATTGGACCATCCCCAAACCACTGGAACTATAAAAGCAATGCTCAGAGCATGGGTTTGGATGATACCAACTGAGGTTCAACTCCTGCCCCCATTCCCTTCCTTGCACATTTTACCTGACATATTTTATCACTATTCCAAATCATTTCTGACCCTCCCTGGGAAATTTCTGAGAACATGACAGGGCCTAGCTGTCTTTAATTATTAGGTAAAAGAGTGATGGCCTTGGTGGCTTTCCACATGGTACAAGATTCTTCTTGTCTCCATTTACTTAGATGCAGATATTTTAAATCATTATCATTGCTGTGACATTGTAGCTCTGGGAATGCTAATGAGGTTAAATCAAAAGTTTACTATGTGTACTGCTTTATATACACCACTGGCAAGATGATGGATGACAATGGATGTATAACCAATTTCCTATACAGAAGCAATTATTGCCATCCACAGGGACAATAGCAGAAAATGACTATGTTTTAATCACCCCTTCAGCTTGATTTCGAGGGTGTTAAAATGTTATTTTCTAACTGATTTTGCATTAAATACATGTTTATAAAAAGAACCACTGCAGCATTCCACAACGGTGTTCCCAAACACTCCATCTTACAGTGGCAACACGACTGTAGTTCACATGATGGCTGTAGAATGCTTTAGTATTTTTATTAAGGACATTTGTGAGTATTTGTTTTCATTATGAACAGGGAGCCAGATCCTAAGCTGGTGCAAATCAATATACAGTAAAAGCTGTTTTATCTGGCATATTGGGGGAATGGGGGTGCTGGTATGTGAAAAATGCCTATTAACTAAGAGGGAGGGAGTTTGGGTGTGGGAGCGGGCTTTGGGCAGTGCAGGATGGAGTGTGGGGTGTCTGATCCAGGGGCTGCTCACCTTGGGTGGCTCCCCACAAGCGGCGACCTGTCCTGGCTGCTCCTAAGCGGAGGCACGGCAGGCAGCTCTGCACACTGCCTGAGCCTTTGCCTGCAGGCGCTGCCCCCCGAAACACCCATTGGCCGCAGTTCCTAATCAATGGGAGCTGCGTTGCTAGCGCCTGGGGCAGGGAGGGGGCAGCAGGCAGAGCTGCCTGCCACACCACCGCCTAGGAGCAACTGGGACAGGTCGCTGCTTGTAGGGACCCACTCGAGGTGAGTGACCCCCTGATCCGGCACCCCGCAGCCCCTCCGGTGCCCCATGCCCCTGCCTGCACCCAAACTCCCTCCCAGAGCCCACGCTCCACACCCCCTGCTGGCCCCATGCCAACTATAAACCAGAATTTCATTGAAAATCAGAAATGCCGGTTTATAGAGCTTTTTGGTTGGTGAAGTGTTGGATAAAACAGCTTTTACTGTAGCTCTATTGAGTTCAATGGGACTATATCAATTTCCCGCAGTTTATGATCTATTTCCTGTGAATTGTTTGGTGAGCTATGCAGAGTGATTTCCTTCCATGGAACTGAACATCCGAAAACTTTAAAAATACAAACTGTTAAATCTACAGGACTTCCCATGGAAGGGCCTTATCCAGCAGAAAGGAGCCTTCCCCAAATTTAAGTTGTTCCCTCTTTTGAGGGGATATCGCTTTTGGTCCAGGCTTTATGTAGCCACCCAAGCCTGACTCCTTCCCAGGCAAGGTGCCAAATATAGGGCCCTACCAAATTTCACAGTCCATTTTGGTCCATTTCAGGGTCACAGGATTTTAAAAATAGTAAATGTCATGACTTCAGCTATTTAAATCTGAAATGTCACGGCGTTATCATTGTAGGGTCTTTGTCACTGACCCAAAGAGGAGATGTGGGGTGGTTACAAGGTTATCGCAGGGGGGCAGGGATTGTGGTACTGCTACTCTTGCTTCTGCAGCGCTGCTGGCGAGTGCGCTGCCTTCAGAGCTGGGCCACTGGAGAGCGGCGGCTGCTGGCCGGGAGCCCAGCTCTGAAGGCAGAGCCGCAGCCAGCAGCAGCGCAGAAGTAAGGGTGGCCTATTATGGTGTTGCCGCCCTTACTTCTGCCCTGCTGCTGGTGGAGTGTTGTCCTCAGAGATGGGCGCCCGGCCAACAGCCACCACTAGCCTCCCCCCAGCTGCGAAGGCAGTGCAGAAGTATGGGTGGCAATACTGCGACGCCCTTAAAATAGCTTGTGACCCCCCCCCCGCAATTGCCTTTTGGGTCAGGACCCCCAGTATGAGAAACACCGGTCTCCCCCATGAAATCTGTATAGTATATGGTAAAAGCCCACAAAAGACCAGATTTCACGATCCGTGATGTGTTTTTCATGGCCGGTGATTTGGTGGAGCCCGAGTCATATGGCAATGACACTCATGTGGATAATGTCAAAGGATGTCCTACATGTTCTTAGGGCATCATCAGTGCTAATACAATGGTCGGGTTCCTCCCTACCTTAGTCACAGCCAAGGAAGACCTTTAAAGGAGTCTTATGGACCTCCCTGACTCTCAGCTCTGGGATCAGCAAGTTGAAGAGGCTTTCGCTTTGACAGTCAGGAAAGTCACCTGCATAATGGACCCCTGCATTCTTCCTCCATAATTGTGTTACAAGCCCCATGACTGCATTCCATTGATCAATACGTAAGGGGGAGTATGCACAACACAAGAAGTCCCATAGGTCATCCAGGACCATTTCCTCTTCTGTTTCTGGAGATGTGCACAGTAGTTATTCTAGCCTTTAGAAGATCCTGTGGGATGCATATTCCCAGCGGCAGAGATGGAACGTGGGGAGGACTAGTGATGTGTTTGTCTCCGTCTGAGTGGATATGCCTTTCCCTGTGAACAACCATGCTTCTAGCCCAGTCTGAACAGCAGTTAAATAATATAGCATTTCTTGCCTGTGAATAAATACTATGGCCTCAATTCAGCTGTCAAATAAAGGGATGAAGACTATGAGAGTTGCAACTCTGTCTTTGAAGTTTGAACTGAGTTACTCTTTAACATACCAGAGGGGGCTGGAGACAGCAGGATATTGAGCTTGATTCCCAGAGAAAATTCATGATCAAAAGTGTCCCAATCTGTCCATTATTCTAGTCAGTTTAAAGCTAAATCCCTTATTTCTGCAGGGCTCAGATTCAGGTAGTGTGTGAGGGGACAGCCCCCCTGTCTGTACTTGATTCCATTTGTAATATCAGTGAACCCTTCTTGACACATCTAGACTTGCTCAGTATTCTTCAGAGTTGCAATTATATTGGTTCAAATGGGGTGGAATGAGAAGAACATGCTAATTCTTTACTAAGGCAGGCAGGTATCTATTAACTAAATGGATATTCCATTGCACTTCAGAGATGGTTTCTGCAGCAGCATTGCAGTGAAATGTAACTGGCAAGTTGTTCTAACTCCTGGAGAACTCATGAGCAGGCCTTGGTTAGTTTGCATTTCACAGCTGCTGAATTCTTTGTTGATTACATCTATAAAGTGAGCCAACTCATGAAAGAATCCTTCAGCACAGCCAGTATTTGGAAATGGAGAAACCAGAATCTCTTCTTGGCATCCCCTGTGCTAAATGTTTGACGTTGCCTCACAAATCTTGTACCATCAGGTCATTTATTCAGGCAAACAGAGCAAAATCAGGAAAAGAGGAGTTTAATTGCCAAGAGAATGTTACTGTGATAAATAAAGCTTAAGGGAAGTTTGAATGTACTTGCAATGTGTCGAACAGTTAATATGTAACTGTTACAACTGTATTGTTCTATATTACTGTCATCATCACAAAACCCCAAAACCGCACCAACCCCAATGTTCCTTCCTGTTACTGTATTAGCTTTGTTAACAAAATTTATTGAGATGCCCAGCAGTGTCTCAAGTCAAGATTCCTTATGTCACTTATTCAGAGAGAGAGAGAACAGTCCTAGATTTATAAGACTTTTGGCTTATCTGGCTAAAAACTACCCTATTTTTTATATTTTTTATTTGTTTTCTCTTTGTTGTTGTTAACTGGGGGAGTGAAACAGCTGGCTTAGCAACAAAAGAGATAAGGTTTTTTCTCTTGGAGGCTTTTTTTTTTTTGAAGGGTGAAATCCTGCTTCATCAAAGTCAATGGCAAAATTCCCAGGTAGAACTGAACATAAAATATCATTTCTAGAGGTTTCTTTGGAGCCATCCTATAGAATTTCATAGAGAATTATATCTCTCCTGTACAATTTGACAGGCTGTTTCTAAAATACCTATACAAAGGGCACTATTCACTGTGGAATCTGTGAATTTTAGAATAATGTCAGTAGACCCCTATTTGTTTCATCCAGAGAAGTGCCCTGGAAATCAGTGATGTCACTCTGGATTTAAACTGGGATGAAACCAGAATCTTATTCCAGATTTCCAGTGGTGTAAGGAGGTTAAAATTAAGTCTTACATGTTTTTTGTATATATTTTTCTTATAAGTCCATTATTTTGGTAAGTACCAATACAGGATAGATTGATCATTATAGTCCTCTATAAAAGATTGTAGCTAATCAGTGTCCATTACTCCCTTTTTTTTTTCAGGTGCAAGAATTGTATTATTTTTAATTATTTACTTATTCCAATGTAATCTTAAAAATAGGAGTCCTGGCGGCTAAGGATTTGTCTTTACTAGAAAGATGTGTCGTGTGAGAGACCTGTCAAGTAACATATTTTAACTAGCACTTGAGTTAACACTATGCACTTTCTCATCTTTGACAAGCTCTAAGTATCCTTGCAGATACTATCTGTAACAACAGATGAAATAAAATGATGGCAGTTCCCACGAAATGAAAAAATAGCCAGGCAGAAAAAATAAAATAAAATAAAATACATCCCCATCTCATAATTCCCTAAAAAGGCCATCTTCTCAGACCTCCTCTAATTCCTTTCAAAGGGAGGGGCTTTGCACCATAGTCTGAAGGTCACTAAAGTTGGCCTATTTCAGACCAAGGTAGTAGGGAAATTAATATAGTTGTTTTAGTTGGCAAAGGACAGCTATTTTACTGGCTTTTAAATTGCACACTTTTACAAATAAACAATTAGTAGCATTCTTAAAATTTCTCTTTGATTTGCCCTTTGAGAGTGCTATACAAATACTTGCATTTTAGGATAGTGGCATTATATAGGACATAAAACCTCTCTAATAGAAACAAATGTTAATTGCTTTAATTTTCTACAATTATGTCCAGATTTTGAAGTTGCAGTTTGACTACTTACCTGTGAAATACAGCCTCTAGGCCTGATTATGATTTATTTTACGCTGGTGTTACTCTATTGACTTCATTGGCATGACTTCTGATTCACACAGGCCTATGTGAACTTCAGAATCAGGGCCAATTGTCTGTACACACTGCATGATTGCTTTGCCTTATTCCATTGCATCTATTGCTGTTTTGAGGAAATACATTTTGCAAACCTGTTGGATTTCAGCTGGCAGGGATCCAATATAAACATGCTGTTACAGGGCATGCACAAGGGTGGGCAAGCCCCACCCTAATCGTCGGGGGCACAGAACTCCTCCTGCCCTGGGGCCAAGGTGGTGGTGGGAGAGGAGGGGAACGAACTCCTCCCTGGGCCGGAGCTAAGGCGGGGGGAGGGTGGAGTGGGGAGAGTGAGCTCCTCCTAGCCGGAGGCCATGGCAGGGGAACAGAACGTGCCCTTCCAAAAGGGGTCAAATTTAAATTCCTGCGGAGTCCTTGTATTGTTATAAGTCAACATAGCAATTAAATCAAATTGCAGCTACAGAAGTAAGATATGCATACAGTAGCTGCTATTCCATCTGCCTGTCAGATTTATCACTTTGGCAGATTGGAATGCATTGCATAAAGCCCTACTAAGCAATCCATGGTCTAGGCACAAACAAAACCACTCTGCTTGGTGAATCAGCTCGAAGCAATTTTTACTGTGGTTCTCACTGCAGAAATCTAGCACCTTGTAAGGGGCTGTTATTTTGGACATATGGTGTGACAAACTGATATGAAGGGTTGAAACTGATAATCACAATATTCAGATCTTATCTGCCTGCTTAGAATATATAGGCATCACATCTCAAAAAATTATGAAAAGGAAACACCTCATTGTGTGTATGCAAGTATCAGTCAATATACAGGTTTCAGAGTAACAGCCGTGTTAGTCTGTATTCGCAAAAAGAAAAGGAGTACTTGTGGCACCTTAGAGACTAACCAATTTATTTGAGCATAAGCTTTCGTGAGCTACAGTCAATATACAGACATTCCAAGGGCCCCATACATGAGATTACTGGCTCTGTAGGGACAAATCCCACTGTTCTAACCTCCCCAATCCCTGTTGGGACTTTTGCCTGAGTATGGACTCACAGCCAGATTCTGATCTCCCTTGCAACAGTGTAAATCTGGAGGAAGCCGAGAGAGTTATGCTAAATTTACACTAGTACAAATGGGATGTGACTATGACTTTGAATAAGGACAGCAGGATTTGGCCCCTAGCTTGTAAATTCTCCAGCGCATGTAGCAGCATAAAACAGAATTTCTACTTAAACATCCTACATACTGCGTGTTAAGTTACTTTTTCTCCTGATCATATCTTCATCAGACTGTACTTGTTCCATATAAAAATCATCTCAATACAAATTTTAAATGGATTTAGCAATCATGAGGGGGCCCAGTCCAAGGACCATTGAAGTCAACTGGAGAATTTCCAATATTTTCAATGGAACTGGAGAATTTCCAGTATTTTCAATGGGATTTTGAAGAGGGCCCAAGTTGATAGCCCTGTTCAGACTAAATTCCTCTATACCATTGCAAATAGGAATGCAATCTCCTCCATATTGCCCATTCCGTGTATTCCATCCTTGCCATGGAGATTCACCTCTGGAAATGAAAGTCTTGGCTGGTGTCTAGACCCATTCAGTCATAGTGCAATTTGTTCTAAGTTTTTTTAGAAATATCATTAGATATTGACTCCCATGTAAACATTTTCATACTCAAGGTAACTTAGAGGAGGATTATTCAGTGCAGTGAAATGAGTTTAAAGAAAACATCCCTGATGTGTGTTTATTATCATAGTATCATCAGGGTGTAATCCCAAGATACACCCGTTCTTTTTGATTATCTTTAGAAAGGGTTTTCATTGAACTGTTCTCCTGTGGATGTCGTTGAAATGATGTCACAGCACATATATTTTGTGTTATGAGTGGTAGTCATGGAACTGTAGCTCCTAGAGGTTCTAAGTGAAATCAGGGCCCCATTGGTTAAGATCCACTTGGCCAGCTCAGAACTGGACCATTTCACTTGGCTGGTGGCCATGACAAGGAAAATAGGGTACACCTTTTCCTGTCTCGCCACACCTGCAATACTGTGCTCAACCCATAGTGGTGTTATTCAGGATTATCCTATGGGTCATTCCAGCCGACTGTTGTAACAATCACTCAAGACATGTGTTTTCAGCAAATTGAATGTTTTCTGTGGAAGCACTAGGAATTTCTTTCTCTTGCAACTTGCTTCCTTCCGGCAATGCTCTCTGTATAATGAGCACTTCTTGACAAAGGTGGGTGTCATGGCAGACGGCATGTGGTAGCAGTGAGAAGTTGGGGACTTAGGCAACTTGGGCAGGTGGCAGAATTAATAGCATCTGCAGAGTCAAGGCTGGAATGTGCCTGTGTGAAAGGTGTGCCTGCATGCAAGCCTTTTACGTCTTATTATTATTATTAATAATAATAATTAATAATTGATTATTCTTTGTATTATTGTAGCACCTAGGAACCCTAGTCTTGGACTGGGATCCCTTGCATTTGAGTGGGATGTTCTGGGGTAGAAATGTTTATGTCCCCCTGATAAGCACTTCCTTTTCTAACTCTCTGCTGCCCAATTTCACAAGGATTTATAGGATGTAGGATTAGAATGTATATGTGTCCCCAAACCGATGGTCTTGTCCCCCCACCCCCATGGATATCAATGTCTTCCCAAAATGATCCGTCCTGAAATGGGCCTCGTACAGTGGCTACAACAAAACTGAGGTTCTCCCTAGCCTCTCCAGCAGGCTTGGAAAGATCTGTTAATGGTCCAGGAACAGTACAACATCTATTTTGTACTCTTGTCCAACTAAGGCATTTATATCGCACCAGTCACCACAGTATGTAGGCACTGACAGTACCTGTTTGCCTTCTGGGCTGTAACTAAATAGGTGGCCTTGTTTTACACTGGTAGCATGCCTTTGGCTTTTTTAGGACTCTATTGATTAGCTCTCTCCATCGTAGGTGTTTATACTCTAATTAATTAGTCTTTGGGAGTGAAGAGGTAATGGTGGGTTTGCAACTTGCTATGCTTGCTGCTTTGAATGACAGTTTACTGTCAGAGATTAGATCCCAATTCACTAATTAGTGCCATGTTGTCATGAGGGTTGCCAACCCTCCAGGATTGGCCTGGAATGTCCAGGAATAAAGTTGATGTCATGTGATTAAATCTCCAGGAATACGTCCAACCAAAATTGGCAACCCTAGTCGTTACTCCATGAAAGACGAGCTGTCAGTATTTCATTTCAAGTAAGCAAGTTCTGCATATTAGTAATACCTATTTCTTAGTATTGCTAACACATTTTACAAAGGAGATAAGCATTCTTAACCCCATTTTACCTATAGGGTGAAATGACTTGCCCAAGGTTACCCAGCAGGCCAGTGGTAGTGCTGGGAATAGAGCGCCCGTCTCCTGTCTTGTGTTCTATCTACTAGGCCACATTGTGTCCACAATTCATACCGATGTGCAGGCCATCCTCATGGAGCAGAGCTTGCTGGTGCAGGCACCCTTGCTTGGAGTCTACAAATCCACTATGCCCATCTCCCTCCTGTCCCTTCATGTAATACAACTGTATTGATTTTGCTGCATCTGGGACCTTCCACTGCTGTGGAGGAGGGGAATAGGGCAGGCGGGGAGAGGGTTGGGGATCTGGCTCTTTAAACTGTTTATTTTATCCTCATGTTTGTTCCTTGAACTTCCATCTTCCATAACTTATTTCCCATTTCTGCATATTTATTTAGTAATAGTCAGCATCCTGCATGTGGCTTTTCAAAAGAGGAAAAGGGAATAAATAGCAGTTGGTGAAGCAGGGGTGACAAGGCAGCATCTATAGGTTCTGGAGACCTCAGTCCAAATCTGCCAAAGATCAGGAGCCAGATGAGTTTACTTGACACAGTCCCACACTGGTTAGTGACACAAAAACCAACCTGCAATTGTAGCATGAGTGGTAGCTTCCACTCAGGAGAGACCCAGATCTGAAATAAGAGGGTGATGCAGGTCAAGACAGAAGGGCTTTGGCAGAGCTGAGAAGCTTAGGAGAGCTTGCACAGTGCCTGCCCAAATTATGCTGCCAGTGACTCACATAACAAAAAAAATTTCATTTAATAACCCTACTAAGTAATGTGTTAAAATATATCTTTAAGACTTTCTGGACATTCCTATCATATCAAGTGTCTATCACAATAATGATAGTACAATTTTGCTTACAATTTTACAGCCTATGATAATGTTCTTCATATGGGTGTGTAAAATTGAGAGAGCCTGAAAAACTAATTTGCATGCAAGAATAAAAAAGAAGCCCTAAATAAATTTTCTGTGTGTGCATATGAACAGTTGTAAATAAATGCATTCATTCGTGCGGTATGAATGATAAAATATCTCACACACGTAAGCCAGATAGTACTCACAGAAGTAGAATCAAGATGATCCTCTGTCAGCATTATAAAACCTCTTTGTAAATCGTGCTAATCTGTGGTCCAGCTTCCAGCTGCAGTGATAGTTACCTGGCCAGTGAAATACTAAGGAGATGAGTGAGAGAGGACGTATATAAAAGTTGGCAGAAATACTGACTTCAGAAATAAATGAATTTGTCAATATATCTATCGCTTGTATTTTGGACCTATTGGAAATGCTACCACCAAAACAAAAAGGAGATGAAAATGCTATATTAATTCTCTCATTTAGGGGCAAATCTAATCATTATTATATTTTCTTTAGTTTGTAGTTGTTTGGTTTTGTTGTAATCCTGTGATGTGATGCAAGGTAATAAAATTTCACATCCAGCTTATTATTATTGTCATATTATCCAATCATTACCCTCCCACGTCCAAAAGGAAACATATTATATTGTCATTTACATTACTGTGTATGGAAGATCATATGATTTGGCTAAGCCTTTTAGATAAGGATTCTTTTTCATCTGATACTTTAGAGCTTTATTCAGCAGAAAATCTGATTCCTGTCATTTAAGCCACAGAGTTTACATAGACTATCAGACTTCAGTTATGTTTAGGAGCTAAGTGTTTCTCGGTACAACTCTCATTAAGCTGAACATTTAAATTTGGGCAGCTCCACCAAAAAGGAGCCACGTTTTCTCCCATACCCAGATATAGGAGGAAGATCCATGTGATGCCACGATGGCATTTCAACAGAGCATGCTCAGAGAGAGAACCGTGCTGTAAGTCTTCTCTGTTCTGACATTTAGCTGTGCCTCCCACTATCAGGGATCTTTCTTCTCTAGAATAAAGGGGCCTGATTCTCTGTTATAATAAGGCCCTTTTATGGGACCCTGTCAATGTAAATCAGAGGGCAGAAGCAGCCTCTGCAAAGAATGCCCCTACCACAAAGGGATGCAGATGGCACAGAGCTGACAAGGGTTGTCAGGTGTCCAATTTTCAACCAGAACGCCCAGTCAAAAAGGGACCCTGGTGGCTCTGGTCAGCACTGCTGACCGGGCTGTTAAAAGTGTGGTTGGTGGTGCAGAGGGGCTAAGGCAGGCTCCCTGCCTGCCTTGGCTCTGCACAGCTCCCGGAAGCAGCATGTTCCCCCTCCAGCTCCTAGGCATAGGGGCAGCCAAGGGGCTCCAAGCATGACCCCTGCCCCAAGTGCCACCTCCGCTGCTCCCATTGGCCAGGAACCAACGGGAGATGTGGGGGCAATGCCTGCAGGCGGGGCAGTGTGCAGAGCCGCCTGGCTGTGCCTCCGCATAGAAGGTGGAAGTGGGACATGCTGCTGTTTCCAGGAGCTGCCTGAGGTAAGCACTGCCTGGAGCCTGCACCCCTCCGGTGCCCCAACCCCTTGCCCCAACCCCTTGGTCCCAGCCCCACCCCAAAGCCCGCACCACTAACTGGAGCCCTTCCCGCCCACCCCACCCCACACACACCAACCCCTACCCCAACCCAGAGCCACCTCCTGTACCCCAAATCCCTTATTCCTAGTCCCCACCCTGGAGCCCACACCCCCATCTGGAGCCCTCACTCCCTCCCGCACCCCAACCGCCTGAGCCAGCCCGCTGAAAATGAGTGAGTGAGTGAGGGTGGGGAGAGTGAGTGACAGAGAGAGGGGGGATGGAGTGAGCGGGGGCGGGGCCTCAGAGAAGAGGCGGGGCTTCAGAGAAGGAGCAGGGCTTCGGAGAAGGAGTGGGGCAGGGGGTGGAGCAAGGGTGTTCGGTTTTGTGCAAGTATAAAGTTGGCAACCCTAGAACTGGCATAAGGCATCCCTGTTCCCAGTCCAAGATGTAGGGGGAGAAATAGGGATGTGCTGTGTGCAAGTTGAGGGTGTGGCAAGAGTGCACTGCATTATAGCTATTCTCTATTTCTCAGGGCTCACAGAGGGACCTAGTAAGCAGAGCATCATTTAGAGCAGTCCTGAGGCTGCTCTAACATGCATGGCAGGGGTGCTGAGAAGGGCCCTGTACAGCCCCAGAATTGAGGGAGCAGAAAGATATCTTAAAACCATTTTTACTCCTACTTTTTCCACCATCCCTGCCCCAAGCACAGGAATGCAGTAACTGAGAATCTGGCCCAAAATGTGCCCTAGTTGCTCTGCCTAACATAGCCTGCACTGACTAAGTAATTCTCAGTAATTTTGCTTGTCTTGTGTCTTAGCCTCAGAGAGTCAGTCCTTTGGGTTTCAGATTATACCATGATGAGTTGGCGTTATCCCACCATGTGTTTTAACACTTAGCCGCTCCTTACGTATTACTGTGGTACTCTTTACATTAGAGCCTTGCTTTGTTTGCAGGCAGAAGAAGATGCAAAGTCCATGCATTTACTGGTACAGTACTATGGGCCTGATTCTCCTCTCATACTAGCGTAAACAGGAGTAACTCCATAAGCATAAGGAGGCATGTTTACAGCCAGTGTTTCTGTGCTGTTAGAGATGCAGGGCTCAGTGCAGAAGAGATGGCTCTTGCAACATATTCTGGCTACCGATTCAAATCCGTGCTCTTCTGGCACCCATTAAAGTGTCTGACAACTTGTGAGTAGGCACAGTGCCATCCAAACAGATGGGCATGAATGTACTGGCTGCCAAGAGACCGTTCATGTTCATCTGGTGTGGGTAATGAGGGCAGAACTTCTAGCTGTGACTGTCCAAATGGCTGTCCATCTTGAGGTTATCTCTCTTTAGTTACACAGGGAGAGGCGCGGAAGGAAATAAGGACACCTTAAATCCAGTTTGGACACAGAGTACATTAGGGTTATTTATGTTGGTTTTCCCCTTGGCAGTATAGATGGCATTGTAGTGGCAAGTGTATAATTTCAGGCACACTGACATTTCACAAACCCCAGTTAAACAGGTCCGGTACCCAATCTGAATGATTTGTAAACTAAATATAAGAGAGGTTCAGGTGTTGTCTTTCATCCATCAGCTCTTTATTCAGGGAGAACATTTTAGCATTCATGGTCACAAAATGTTTGTCTCCCGCAGTTGATTCACTGCTCTGGACAGAAGTAATATAGTCATGGGGCTTTCTAGCTAATCCAACCAGAGAGAGAGTACGGGACTGTCCCTTTAAGGGACTGGGTGATTGCCCACACTAGGAAGTGCAGCTGGCTGGACCCAATTACACACATGCAATTGCAGAGCGATCTGTGAGTAAGCAATGGAAAGGAACCTCCTGGGTTATGGTCTGTGCTAGCTGTGTCCAAGTCTAATATCACACCAGAGACATTACAGAGAGAGCGCCTCTCCCTCCATCCCTACCGTCCTGTCAGCATGCTTTTTAAATTGTGGGTGTCCACCACACCCTCCCCGCTATCTGTCTCCCTCTCCACTGAGGAAAGCTGACTTTTCCTCTTCCACACCCAATGGGGAGAAGCCTTTTAGGAGGGATTCCTTCCCTCATGGAAATGCGTTTCCCTTTATTTTCCCCAGGTATTTTGCACTGAAAAAGGGTTAGTGCTTGGGGCTGCTTCCTTCAGAATTAGATGCTTCTCCCAGGGTGCACTAATGCAGAGAAGCTCCTCACTCGCTTTCAGTCAGAGGCATAGCTGCCTTCCATTTTGATGGAGACCATCCAGGGGGCTCAGCAACACAGCGAACAGCGGACACCAGCCTGCCTCCCCCTCAGGATCTCCTTGAGAACAGCGGTTCCAGGCAGCTCCCTACCACAACCTGCTTCGCTGCCTCAGTGCTTGCAAGTAAGTTAGGGAAAGTGAGGAAAACGCTCTGAGTGGGACCTGTCAAAGACTCCTTAGGCTCAGTTACTCTCACACATTGTGTGCTCTCCATGCTGACTCACAGCTCACTAATTGGCTTTCATCCAGTCAGGAGGGGCTCGGGGAGGAAGGAACTTCTTGTGGTTGTGGGCCTGGACTTTATGGTTCCTTTGAGTCTATGTTTGCACTACACCACAGGTCCCTCTCAGACAGGCATGTCCTTTGGACCAAAGAAGCTCATAAAGAGGGCAGAGCTAGTAAGCAAATCTTTTATAGCCCCTCACTTCTGCCACATTCATTTCCAGGCAGTCGCTATACAAACATGATTTCGTGCCCATGCAAATTATACATATCCATTACGCTGAGGTTGGTGAAAAACTCTTTTTTCATTGTCTTTTCATCTCATCTTATCCCCTGAGATACAGGGTTTAGATGTGTGAGCAATAAGGGTTCCAGCTACAGTATAAAATTGTCTCTGTATAAGCATGGTTCCTCAACACAATTAGTAATAACAATACCTAGCTCTTCTATAGTGTTCTGGCTCAGCAGCTTTCAATGTGCTTGACATAGGAGCTAAGTACTATTGTCCCCGTTTTACACATGGGGCACAGAGAGGTCATCCAGCAAGCCAGGTCACCTGAGTCCCAGTCTAGTGCTCTGTCATCTCAGTTTTAACATGGTATGGTCCTGCCTCCGGACAGGAAAAGCCCACCTAAAGTATTTTTTCCCCAAAAGTTGTTTATAAAATGGTTTGCTTCCGTCCACCCAGATTGGACCAAATTGCATAAAACACTGTCTAAACTTGCACCGTAACATTGTGTAGGACTGAAACAAAAGGGCCAAATTCTACTTTCATCTACACCCGTGTGAATCCGGAGTGACTCTGTGGACCTCAGTCAAGTTTTATACAAATTTAGCTGGGAAACGAACTTGTCCCTAATTGTTTAGAGCTTGCACATGTAATCTCACACCTCTGCCTAGTAGCCTGGAATGGTCTCATAAGTCAGAGAACACCACAGTTGTAGCTCTACTTATTTCCCTTCCCTGCCTTTGCTTTTCAAGGATATACAATACAGTCATTCAGGGCTGTAGAGGGGGTTGCCTTCAGGGTCTGAAAACAGAACCTCTGCTATCTGCTTGTCCACAAATCTCATAGCCTCCGGAAAGGCTTTCCCAGCTGAGAAGTCTCCAATACCGATAATACAGTGGTGTCAATCAGCGGATATAGCCAGGTGTCAGAGCAGGAGCCATGTTAGTCTGCATCTGCAAAAAGAACAGGAGGACGTGTGGCACCTTAGAGACCAACCAATTTATTTGAGCCTAAGCTTTCCTGAGCTACATCTCACTTCAGCGGATGCACCTATCAGTTGTTAGCTAGTGCTTTATCAAGATTTGCATCATCCGTTGTAGTCCCAATGCTTCTTCTATTGCCACATTGCAGCATCTGTCAGGGGAAGAGCCCTGCCCAGTGTACAAGATGGCATTAGTATGACAGGCAGTTCTGAGCAGCAAGAATATTTGGCATGCCTTGTTCCTTTTATTCAGCTCACATTACTTCACCCACAATGCACCATGTACCACATTCCCCCTGCCCCTGTGGCTTCAGATTGAATAGATTAACCCTGTCCACTTTATACCTTCCCGGTGTCCTACATTGCTGGCAGTTGCCTGAATTAACTTTTAAAAATAAAATGTAATAATCGTTTGTTAGGTAAGGAGGGGGCCAAAACAAGCACTAGTATTCCAGGCACGTTTGGCTTGAGGCTCTCAGCCCTAGATGAGTCTGAGTTACTCACCACCACTGGATGCAGGGACCCTTTGTCTTGGCAGCAGCCCGGAGCGCCTTTAAATGTCCCCACTGCATTTGGGTTAGGAAGGAGGAGAATTGGGGGGACAGACTTAACTGTGCAGATCCAAGTGGGAAAGAGGAAGGGGCTGGACGAGGTGGGACCACTGATTCACCATGTGCACCAAGGGGTGAGGGAGGGTACTTATACGCTGAAGGGACTCTCTCTGGCTATCTCATATTTGGTACCTGTGTTATCCAGGGACAATGGGGTATACCGCTCCAGCTGGGGAGTGGATATATTTTTGTCTAATATTAGGGAGGCAACTGTTAACTATCTGAAAACCCAGTGAGGGGGGAAGCAGACAAGCTAATTGCTGGCACTTCCTTTTGATAGGTGTCCAGTGCAGGTACTCGTGATAGGAGCAGGTACTTGTTGTTTCCTGATAAACAGGAGTTGGAAGTGGATTTAAGGGGAGGCATCCCCTAAGAATCCTGGTCTCCCAACCTCTGGTCACAGCTGAGAGACAACCCTCTACTTTTTGTCCAGTCCCCCTTAACCCTCATATGAGGGGATGGTGGTGGGGTCCCAGCAATGGGCTGGCTGGGACCATGTTGGGAAGGAAGAGGGGCTGATGGCAGTATTCCCACATAGATGGAAACGATTAAGGAAAGAATGAAGGCCTGCTCTGTAGGATTTATTGCTGGGTATTCCTGGTTATGTTAATTGTATAAAGTTGCAGCCTGTATGTAAAGTGTGTAAATTAGAGCACATCGATTGCCACTTGTCTTTCATCCTGCATGGCCATGACAAAGGTTGTGTCTGGATGCTGCCTTTAAATTGGCTTTTTTTATATCTATATCTAACCCTACTCAACTTTATATATAAAAGCAAATCTAAAGGCATATATGTAGAGAATATCAGGCTTGGAAGGGACCTCAATAGGTCATCTAGTTCAATCCCCTGCTCAAAGCAGGACCAATTCCCAATTTTGCCCCAGATCCCTAAATGGCCCTTTCAAGGATTGAACTCACAACCCTGGGTTTAAGCAGACAAATGCGCAAACCACTGAGCTATCCCTCCCACTGCCCATTACATTCATTACTCTGAGTTTAGTAGGATGGACACACTGAACCCTCTTACCTAAGTGTATTGCTGCTGTATTTATTAGCTTCTCTATCCCCAGAAAAAGAATCATTCATTTAAAAAAAGGAAATTGTGTTACATTGGTTCTTCATAGCAATGGGTCATTATATCTGAATACCTGCTAGCCTGCAAGGTATTTTGGTGTTATCAAATCCATTTTAATATCTGTGAATGTGTGGTAGGAATTTTCTCGCACTCTGAGCTCTAAGGAATCAAATACAACCCTGAATTTCAAAAACTGCTCTCACTGAGAGGAATATGAATCCAACAACAGGAGCAGGATTTTAATTAGCTTGCCTTTGAAAGCCTCTATAGAAATCTAAAATTACTTTGTAGGGTGAAAAAAAGCCCCTAGTTTTCTCTGCAAAGAGGTTTTAATTCTGCTGAATAAAATAAGTGGCGGCTGTAATGATGTAAGATTTTTTCCCCCTAACTGTGTGGCTGTTCCTTCAGCCATAGCCTGCTGGGAGTTGATCCTGTAGCAGTGAGATGTTTCAGTTCATCAGCCATTATACGTGGCAATTGATGAACCAGGTAGTGACTAGAATTTGTGCTTCTGTTAGGTTAGCTGTTAAACATGAGACCACCTGAATTTCTTTTCAATGTGACCTTCTCTAGCAGGTCATACGCTGTGTTTTCTTTGTGATCTGATCTGATTTTAAGGTCAACCAAAAGGCTAACAGTGCTTTAAAACACAATAATACCTATTCCCTTGCTCTGCTGCTTTTTTATGAAGAGAATCAAAAGCTTTGCAGGCATTTCTACATTTAGTTGTTGGTTAAATGTATTCTCAGGGAGGAATGGAAAATATTACTTCTCTTGTTTAGAAGAGAAGTAAATGAGTCACTTTTTCTGAAATTGTTTTCAAGGAAAGGGATATCAGAAGTTGTTTGTATTGTGCGGTTGATATTACAGTAGATCTCATGTGTATTTTAAAATTTTACAGCATTACAAAAGGGAGTCAGATTAAGCAGAGCAACAAGGAAGACTCTAAACATTATCATTGCTCTGGTGAGGGAATGAAAATTTAGAGCTACGTAATACCTTTAGTCTGCCCTGAGTAGGGGGCAAGGCATAAATGCACGAATCCAGGTCCAGAGATGGGTGCAAACTGTGACTGGGAGAGTGACATTTCTGCCTCAGCTCCCTGCTTTAATTTGCAGAGGGAGTAGATTACTTCAGGTACTTCTGATAAACATTTTTTCCCTGCTGTATGCTCAGGCAGGTGAACTGAAGGAGGAGGAGGGCAGTGAAGCCAGGGCTTCTCCCTCTCCTTGCACCTGTCTACCCCTTCCTTGTCTACATGCTCATGGGAGGCAGGAGGAATTGAAGGAGCAGCCCCTTTCTCCCCATCATGGCCAAACTTGTGATCTGAGCAGGGACCTTATTCGCCTTTCAGGCGCCTACACGGCTGAATATAAAGGCTGTGACATCTAGCCGTTAGGGATTTAGGAGATGACCCAGTTCCCTTTGAAAATGATGGAAGGATTTCAACAGGAGTTATATGGAAAGCCAAGTTAAAAAACATCTATTACATTCACTCACAAACAACCTTGTAAGATTGGGCCCAATCCAGCAAAAAATTATGCAACTATAATCCACTCCACCTGCCTAAAGCCCAAGTTTTTGGACTCCATGTGGATGGAGTGCAGAAGAGGAGAAATCTACCCACTCAAACCCAGGACCAGGATGTGGGTCTATTGTATAGCTCCTTTTCCCTCTCCTGACATAACCCCAATGTGGCCTGCCATGCTGATCTACAAATGGCCAGTGGAAAGACCTATTCTTCAGTATGTAAAGGGTGTGGAGGATTATCTGTCTGATCATTTAGTGAATGGAGCTATGAACAGGCCCTGTGCAGGGTTTAAGTACCGTAGAGGGTCAGCTGTCCCCACCCATGTAAATGTAACCATAGGCAAGCTCTGAACGATTTAACCAGCAGTAATATAAGCAAGGAGCAAGTGTAACTCAGAATTCCAAATGGTGCTCTCCTGGAACCAAATAGCTTCTTTGTAGCTAATCAATGCAAACACATCTTTAGCCACGTATTAACACTTTCATCTTGTCATGTCACTAGAGAAAAGGAAAAGTGGTTGCTTGTATTTTTTAAAGATCTAATTGCATAGTAAAACTAAATAAAAGGTGATTAAAAATTACACCTGAAATTCAACATTCATGTTTCTGAATGTCTTCTTTCGTCCATAAAAATATTTCAGGCATGCCCTTATCTATTCAGGGGCCAATACTGAAATATTTAAAATACCAGAGGCTTTATGCTAAGAAAAAATAGATTTTAAAAATATTTGCATGGGTAAGCCTGAAAATTAAAGTTTTTTAAAATGATGATTATTCTGTTCCTTCTTGCATAACCACAAATTTTAAATACATTTTAAATAAGTATTTTAAATTGATTTTCTTCAAATTGACCATAACAAGCTAGAAAAATCTCTTCAGAAATAATTTTCCACCTAGCTGAAGAAATTAGCTATTCCCTTCTCCCTCCCACCTAGAAGCAGCATTAGAATGGTTACCTAGATACCCTGCTTGTAAAGGATGTGTATGCTGAAGCAATTTAAATAGTGTGATTTGTCATCTAAATGCAGACATCATTAGCAAAGCACTATTTAGCTGGAACCCTGTCAGCTGAACACTGATAACTTTTCTCAGTATTGAAGAGAGAGATTTATTTTAACCAACTTATGGGAAAATGTTGCTTGCCTTGGGTGAAATCTTACAGAGACGGCTGGCGCAAGGACCGTGCATTCCTTATGTCCTCATTTATGACCTACTATGAGGACTTTTGTGGGATTTTAAAGCTTGCATAGGTCTTCTGTTGGCTGTCTGTACAGTGGTGAATTTCACCCAATATCGCCAACTGTCAGTATGCAAAAATCATGGGTCAGCCCCACCAAAATTCATGAGATTGTGTTACAAACCATGATATTTTTTTTAAAATACATTTTTGATTCTTTTTGTTTGTTCTTTCTGGTTCTGAGCCTTTAGAGCGCACTAGCTTTATGTTTTCAAGCTTTTCTCTGCAGCCATGGGGGCTAGAATCGTACTTTTTAGAAAAAAAAGAAAGTGGTGATTCTCATGCAGTCTCTTCATTCCAGCCAGTGGGGCTATAAGTAACTCATCAAATATCACAAGACTCATGATGGATTTTCAACAGTTGGCAGTACTGACGTTTCCCCTTATGGTTGGTCCCAATAAGTCAATGGCATTATTTGTGTGAATAAGGCAAGTATGATTTTACCCTTAATTTTTGAGTGGGAGGGGGGGGTCTATTTTTTATTTTTATTTTTTTTATTTTATTTTATTTTATTTTTGTAACTTACAGTGCTTTTTCTTCCTGATTGCAGTTTATCTTTTGGCCTCTGAATTTTTAAAATGACAGGCACTTCGGAACAGATTACTAATGAGAACTCCTAAGAGTAGGGATGTAAACTAGGCTGATGAAATTACAGAAATTCACTGTAGTTTACGTTTTACTGTGAAAAATAGAAAATGGCCACTTCCTCTGATGAATGCTGTAGAATGTAATTTGTTAGGTAAGAAGGCAGTATTACTGCTTAGCATGGGATCTGGCTGTTTGGCATTGTCAAGATGGCTGCTCTGCTCAGGGGTGGTAAGGGCTGGAAAGCAAGTGTATCTGAGGCTCAGGAAAAAGATATTCTCCCAATTATCAGATCCCTTTTTATGTCCAGATTGCATATAGCAGACTGGCTCAGGGCCTGATCTAGAGCCCACTGAAGTCAGTATAAATCTTTCCATTGGTTTCAGTGGACTTTGGCGAAGGCCTTAGGAAGTTCACTCAATGCCTGATCTGACAAATCACCAGTCTCAGCCAGAGTAGTACCCAAATGGAGCTTGCACCCCAAATCCTAGCTAACCATGTATCCCCCAGATGCATTATGCGATCACCACCATCATGTAACTGCCAATTATAAATTTGTGAGTGTCCTTTTCCGCAAATCTGCTCCCAGATCATATACGGGAGCCCTGCTTTTAAATCAAGCACAGTACCAAAATATTCTGCTGCTCTATGATAAAACTCTCTTTTCCCTTTAGTTTTAATTGGTGTTACAAAATAGTTTATGCTTCTTGTCATTAGTATTCCCAATTGGCAAGACCAACAATTTATTTCAAGCTCAGATGTTTCTACTGATTAGCAACACCAGTGGGACACGCTGCTCAATCTATCAACATGGGTTATTTTTCTTTTGTTCTGGATGGGCAAGGACTCTTGTGCACTTGAATTAGAAAGTGTCGTATCACAACTTTTGTTGTTACAAATCTAGTGAAATGGAGATATTTTCTTGATAGTAATTAAATTCTTTCAGTGACATGCAGTATATTATATGAAAGACTCCAGTGTAATGAATATATTTATCTTCCAGGAAATCTACAATATTTTCTAGCCATTTGTAGGACTCCGTCTATAAATAATGCAAGGCATGCTGTGCTGCTTCTCAGTTCTTCTTAGGATATCATGCTATTAAAAATCCCAGGGTTCTTTCTGCTATACACACACAGCAGGTAAAAAGAATGTTCGTGTGATGAACAGTGACAGAACCAGCATCAGCTAATACATAAAGCTTCAATTCAATGAAATACAATGAAATTGTTTGCAATAGTTATAGCAAGGAATGAGACTGGTATTTAACTTAATACATGGTGGTTCAAATCTAAATTGTGATCCATCAAAGAGGGCATTGAATTTATAAACCTAGTACTGGGATTTGGAGTGGTAAAATAAACAGAGATGTTTATTTATATCTTAAACCAAACATGTCTCTGCTCCCCCTGCAACATCCCAAATACATACAATTGATAGGCATGTTAGCCAGTGCATCTAGGTTATATACACACCACATTAATAGGTATTATGCACATGATATATATATATATATATATATATATATATATAGGGTAACCATGCTAAATTGTACTATGTTTATTCTTGCTCACTTACGCTAAGGTATATATTCCACAATGCCCCAGGATAAGTTTAGCTCAGCACTTGGTTTAAGCAAGTACAAAAACTGTCAAAAGCTAGATGGATGAGTGTTATGAAACAAAGATACAATGTGGTACCAGGAAATAAGGTAAGATATATGAATGCTTTGTAGTAGGGAATATCATACCCCTTTAATGTTTGAAATTTAATATTCCAATGAAAGATGAGAGAGTACAGGGAGGCACCAAAGACAAAGCTGGCACAAGCTGGCTAGTTAAACGTAAACTTTAAGGGATGTGAATACAGTCTGGTAACTTGTAGATGGCCATGCTATCAAAGATGGCTAGTTTAAGGGGGAAGTTGGGAAGCACATCTTCTGTGTAAGGTAAACTGAACATGCTGCATGACTCCACTTCTTGGGAAGGACAGGTGATGTATTAACTCTTTCTCTACTGAACCGTATTGCTTTCTCTTTAGACAATACATTTGGCTGAGCTTTATATTTGGTCTCTTGACCATTTTTAATATTGACCTGCAAGCACAGTCGATTAGTTGGCTATACCTTTTAGTCAATAGCCATGATAAGAACGAAACTTTGATTGCACCATTTTCAAATTAAATGGTTGTGATGAATTAGTTACAGATATATTTGTTTAGGAACACAACTTGCAGTTGAAATCCCCCTCCCCTCGTTAACTACGTACAATATTTTTTTCAGAACAGAATTGCTAATTCTTGCAGTGTGAAGAAGACAAAGACCATCCAACACATAAAGACAAAGTTGAGTTCTGAATATCTTATTTGTTAGCTAGGAGTGCAGTGAACGTGAGAAAGGAACTGAGTGTATCATATATGAGCATTACTTACACATGAGCAGAGTTTAAATGCGTGTGGCAAATAGAAAGCAAATGACTTATGTACCTAGAAGAGGAAAAAAATTATCTGCCTTTTTATGGGATGATCAATTTTGCATTAGAATTGACAGTTATTTTTAGTTCAATAACATTACAGTAGCTGCATTTATAAAGAAGCAACACTCTTCTTCTATGGCACCATAGGCGCTGGCTCTGTGGGTGCTCCGGAGCTGGAGCACCCACAGGAAAAAAATAGCGGGTGCTCAGCACCCACCAGCAGCCCCGCAGATCAGCTTCTCCCCATACCCTCAACTCCCTGGCCCGCCGGCAGGCCCCACTTATCAGCTCCTCCCCGCTCTCTCCCAGCACCTCCCACCCGCTGTGATCAGCTGTTCAGCGGTGTGCTGGAGGTGAGGAGGAGGAGCAGGGATAGGAAGCGGCAGGAGAGGGGGCAGGGAGGGGGTGGGGGTTTGGGGGAAGGGGTGAAGTGGAAGCAGGACCTGGGGCAGAGTGGGGGTACAGCACCCCCAAAAAACTCAGGAAGTCGGTGCCTCTGTTTGGCACCCTCATACAAAACAATTCCCTGAGATTTCTTGGTGTCACTATTTTCAAAATCCAGGGTAACATTCTGTCTATTTCCTGTGAGCACATGAATTCTGACCATCATTTGGCTGCATAGTTATTCTTGTGCAAGGGAGTTGTGGATCAGTGATCCACTTAAAACCCTCACAAGGCAGATAAATATATCCATGTGCTTTACTTATTCCATCACCAAGGTAGAGTGATTTACTTGGATGCTGCATGAAAAGCACTTTGACCAGTTTTGCCAACCTGTATGCACTTATTCTGGTTGTTAGTGGACCACAACCACTTTTTGGAAGTTTGTCTCTTTTTCTTATCTGTCAATCCTATATGTGTATTTTTGTAACAGACCTGTTTTTGTAGCTTGAATGGAACTTAACTAGTGCACAAGCCCTGTGTCTATCCTTTGCTCAGGGGTGACAAAATGAGATTTGGACTACCTCCTGAAATTTCACTGTTGCTTCAAAGAGTTTCTGCTGGATCTCGCAGAATGACTCAAGAAGCCCTAACGATTTGTTGCTTTAAAGAAAAGGTCTCTATCTGATTTTTCATCTTAACTTTTATGACTAAAATCAATTACTTCAGTCACTGGCTCTTTGATGCCTTTTGCAGAATGAGGTATCAAAAACAATACAAACGCAGATGTAATACGTAGTCATTATCATTAATGATGCATTGTAGCTAACTTCCGCTTCCAAATGGAAAAGCACAAGGGCAAGGAAAACAATCAGAAGCATAAAATTAAAAGGCAAAAGTAAATAATTTAGTATGACCAAGTCTTTGGAAATGCAAAATGTGCAGCAATAATCATTTGTTTCAGCAGGGAGTCTCCATCCCTCTAGCAAGTAACTTGTTTTGCAAGCACCGTCTGCCTTTTCAATGATTTGAAACAATGTCTAAATTAAACTGGATGAAACTATATCACATTAACCATTAGAAAAAACTGCTCTGATTTGTCGAGGCAACTCCCATTTTAGTCAATAGGAGCTGTGTGCGCATATCTAAGGACAGAATTTAGCCTCTAGGGCTACATTAAAAATAGATGCCTTATTTGCCCAGTGTCTGGAAATGTTACCTTAAAGATCTTCACAGCAGATAAAAATGAATGGAAATCAATAGGGAGTGTTTTGTTCAGATACACCAATTCACACTGGACTAAAGTTTAAGAAATAACTTTATTGAAAGGGAGTTTCTAAAGATTGACCCTTTGGTACCATTACTCTGGAGCTCTTGCTGTCGAACTATAAAGGGGTTTGAATTAGTGCATAACAGCCGGGAGTCTTGGCTCCCACCACTGCACCATGCAACACTATTCTTTTCTGTTCTATATTGGTTCTTATACTGCCCTCATCACTGTCGTATCTGAGTGCCTTCCAGTAGGACATTGAGCAAAGTGACTAACATCTATCACAAGAGCTTCATTCTCTCTTTCTCATCCTCTCTACAGAAGAAGAATTGTAAATGCATCTTACTGGTTTGTTTTGGTAGGATTGTGTTTTGTGAGGTTTTTTTTTTTTAATATATACACGGCTCTGTGTTTATTTTAGAGAAAGGAGGTTGAAGAAGTGCATCTTGCCCTTGGAGCAGAAGGTGACGAAGTCCTTAATGCCACACTCCCAGACCAAGCTTTGGGATTGACAGTGGCAACTTAGATTAAATACCACTATTGCTTTCTGTGGGTTTTACTGTTGGCTCAGCAGATCTCTCATTCCATTGGAGGAGTCTGGGTCAGACATTAAAATGAAGTGATCTTGGACTTTCCCATTAGTTATGTCCCTAGAATGCACTGGGTGGTCATCCTTCAGCCAGGATCAACAGCTTTAATGGAGAGGGAAGGATCTGGCAGGCAATGCAATAAGGAGAAATTGATAGAGAAAGGTGTGTGAATTGATCAGTGGGGCCCAACCTAGGGCCTGGGAGAGGGACCAAAGACTTGCAAGGCCCCAGGGTGTAGGTAGCAGGTGAAGAAGGGGTCAAGACCTTTAGGTCAAGACCTGAAATGGTGGATGATAATATGCAGTGGATAATTTGCTCAATGAGTTTAGCCTCTTTTTCTATTTGCAATTTGTCAGCAAGCAGATTACAGCTTTGTCGAGTAAATTATTGAAAAATTATTTCCCATATAATTTTCCTGAATAAACCTTGGTCTGTTAGAGTGGACATGAGCAATTTGTTGTGAAAGCTTGGTGTTCAGAATTTGAAATGTGATGGTTAGTTCTGACTGGAATGGGTCACATAGTATCGTTCCAGTCTCCTGACTGGATGAGCATAATCCCTAGAACCAGGTGTCCAATGCAAATATTCAGTATTACGAGCTTATAATTCACTTTCCAAGAAAGTTTTCTAATATTTGCTGAAATTTCATTGCTTCCTTGTATATCCCTGCCAACAAATTCATTGGCAAGAATGTGCCTGGAAAGCAAAGCATCCAGAGCCAATTCAATGTTTTATTAAAACAAATATTTATGCTAAAATTCAGATATTCACCCAGCTCAATTGGAATTAGCCTGGGCAGCTGGTAGTTCCCTCCTATTGGAGGTCACTGAAGGAGGGTATTGGAGTGACTTGTTAGAAGTCATACAAATATCATTTGTGGATTATATTTTGTCCACAGATCTCAACCTTAAAAATGCTAAGGGCCTGATGGGTTGTGAGACAGGGCTGAGGTTCCAGTTTTAATTATTATATGAGAATCAATTCACCCCTTCTTGTTTATATTTCACTTTAAGGGCATCCAGCCTGATGGTTACTAGGTCTAATAATTATTTATGCAATGACTAAATTTAGGTATGCCATGGTCCCTGCCTTATCATAGTGTCTGATCAAAGGTACAGGGCCAGATCTGAATGGTATTTATATAGTGTTTAATATCATGTGTAGTTTTGCTGACTTAAGCAAATGCCTGATCCAAAGCCTACTGATATCAATGGGCAACTTCCCATTGACTTCAATTGGCATTAGATCAGGTGCTCTGTTAGTGTGTAAAGGATTGGATCCTACTATAAGACATGGCTCTAAAAGAGCCTGATCCAGTGCTCCTTGAACTCAGAGGGAGACATTCAACTGACTTCAAGAGGTGTTGGATCAGAGCCAGAGAAATAATAATAAATATTAGAGGAGAGGAACAAGGATGGATTGGAATTACAGTATTAAAATAAGATGATCATTCAATTTTGTTATGTGCATATTTTGGTAGGTCCGTTAAATGTACTATAAAAATATGAGGATAACTCACTAGATGTGGATGTCAGTGATCAAGAACTCATGTGGGTTTCACACGTATATGACACTGTACTGTAGATAAGCTGCATATTTTAGAGACATTTTAATAAAACTTAAATATTCTAAGAATGGCCACACATATGCAGCTCCTGAAAAGCAGTGTGTATCATAAATCAGCTTAATAAAGAATTGCTGGCAACAATGGTATTTCACTTAAACGTGTTTTACTGCACAACTTTCATAACCTTTTTCTTTTCTTTTCTTTTCTTTTCTTTTCTTTTCTTTTCTTTTCTTTTCTTTTGTATCCTACTTTTGTTAGCTACCTCAGTTGGCCTTAACATGTACTTATCCTCATTTTACAAAACAATCTACAGGATAGCACTTTAATTTAAAATTGGCCTAAACTGATTTTTAACTCGCATTAAAACCACAGTGTAAGTATTTCGACTCCCTCCCCCACCCTTCTTTGCTTGAGGTCTAGGAGTAGACATTTTGTGATCCATGGAGCATGAACAAATATACTACTGTGCACTTTGAGAACAGTAGTTCACTGAACATGTTCTCACTTGATGGCAGATATTTATATAAAATAGCAATTGCCTCAAGAGTTTCTGCTGAAATAAAGAAAGAGATTATTTCCTTCTACCTAGTGTTGCTCAGCATAGTTATTCTGGCATCCTACTGTGTTTTATTCTTGGTAGGGTGAGATTTTAAAGGGCTTCAGTAGTTTTACGACTGACTTCAGTGGGGGTAAAGTTAGGCCAACACTGAGCACTTTTTGAATATCCAACCCCGAGGGTCCGTCTAATAAGGAAAGTATTGTAGCTCCTTAAATTCTTCTCTACCTTCATAGTTGGCTAATGAAGGCAATGTCCACTGACTAGGATTAAACTTAGAGAGCCATCCTATTCATAGATTCCAAGGCCAGAAGGGCCCATTGTGATCATGTAGTCTGGCCTCCTGTTTGAGACGGGCCACAGAACTTCCCCACAATAATTCCTAGACGAGATCTTTTAGTAAAACTTTCAAAAATTCTCCAGTGACTCTTGGGAAATTGTTCTGTTTGGGGAGCTAGGAAAACGCTAACTGCAGCCTTCAGAGAAGTCAGAGTACCCCTTCCGCAATGGAAATACGAAGGAGGGCACTGTTGCCAATACTGCCTGAATTTCTCTGGGGATGAATAATGCTTCCCCGTAAGGCAAGGGCCCTTGCAGGTACAGGGCGTTGGGGAGGCTAGCAGAGGGCGATCCAGCCATTTATCCAGAGAATAGGAGACTGAACGGATCTTTATGTACACTTTCCAGTCTAATTTGTGAGTAATGTGGTGCTCCTGATTTACAGTACAGGCTAGCAGTGGCGTTTGTGATAGCCTGGAACAGATAGGATGTGGGGCGAGATTTTCAACAGCACTTTACACCCGGATCCTTAGAGGTATCTAGGTAGCTAAATACCTCTGAGGATCTGGACTGAAATGATTTAGGAGCGCAAGTCCATTGGAAGTCAATCAGATTTGTGCTCCTAAATAAATAATGTTCAGAATGACAAATTAGTGATGTCATGATACTCCTAACCATGTAACACCTTGAACAGACTGGCTTAGCCATGGTAGATGACGTGTGTTCCCATCCATTAAACAAAACCCAGCAGATTAACCGATCAATAGTGCTTTCTTTTCAATAGCAGTAGATGACCCATGCACGTACAAGTACTTAAAGCTCTATGGATGTTTCATCTTTCTGCTGAGATACAGCCTGAGTTAGAGGCAGCCCACACAAAGACAGGAGATGCAATGAAGTAAATGGGGATATTAATCTACATTCCTCATTTAGGCAAAACTCCCAGTGGAAGAAATGGAAGTTTGCCCTGAGTCACAGCGTGAGTCAAAAGCACAGAAAAGGTTATATACCCTTCTCAGAGATCACATCTGCTGCCAGGCAGAAGAGCGGCAATGGTACAGCAGACCTAAAATAACAATAAAAAGAGGGCGGTGGAACAGTTTGTTTTATTAGAGTAATGAAATATCATACCATATCAAAGCAATTCTCATTTCTTTTGTAACCACCAGGGAGTCTGAAACAGGCAATTACATCTTCTTTCCAGCTCAGAGAGGCATATCACCCTTTGCCACACATTAAAGCATGTTAATAAAGCAAGTTCAAGGGTGTGTGTACTTTATTGGGCAATCACACCTCTGAAGGATTAGAAACGCTTAGCCCTAGGGAGCAATTATCTTGCAGTAACCACAGGCCTGCTCTCATCTATGGCATAATTATTGAAGATTTTTCTGGATTTTGTACAAAGACAATCTTGAAAGAAAACTTGCAGTTCTGTAAGGGTGAAATTCTCCTCTGGGCAGATGACCAGAACAAGAACTGTGAGCTACTCAAGACTCAGTTAAGCCCTATTTGAGTTTTTAAAGAGGACTTAAGCAAGCTCCAACATGGCTTAGTGGATGGAATACTGGAGTGGGACTTAAAAGATCTGGTTTCTATTTCTTGCTGTGGCCTATTGGGTAACTTTGGGTGAGCCACTCTCACGCCTCAGTTTCCCCATCTAAAATGGGGAATAACAATGGGGATAACAATACTGAGCTCCTCTGTAAAGCACTTTGAAATCTATATCTAAAAAGCACTACACAAGAGGTAGGTATTACTAGTAAGTGTTGAATAAACCTTGGGGAGGCATTCTGCAGAAAGGAGAATTGTTACTGTGTATCAGTAGATTCCACTCTATATTCAGTGTGTGTGTGTGTGTGTGTATAAATACACACATATAGTTCCACACTTGATAATGATTCATAACAGATATATTTGAAAAATCTTAGGCACTTGGCTTTTGTCAGAATAAATATCATAGCTCAGTACAACCCAGTTATCAGCTATCCCTGCGATGAGAAACTGTAAATACAGAGCACTGCACTCACCTAGCGGCACACCGTATTCTGTTTTTCATAATGTTCAGCTGTTTGGAACTCACTGGGAATGGGAACATTCCAGGCACACCTGTGGCTATATGGTTGACCGATGATGGAGGTACCATGTAGTAGGAGAGATGGATATTGTGCTACTAAACCATTTCATAACCAGGATCTCAGGGTCTTTTTATTATTTATTGATTGATTTTGCAATGCTACCATAAAATGTAACTGAGATTCTTATTGCATGTTACAGCTAATAAAGATGGAAATCTGTTCTTATTAGATCTTAGAATTACAAGCACTTCATTTAATATATATATAGAGAGAGACAGAGTGAGGAAGAAATTCTGACTTTGAGCTACATTTTGAAATACACCCCAAAAGCGATGGCGAATCGGAGAAGTACAGAGTGTAAATACTGTGCCCAACTTCTACTTCCTCCAACACTTGTTTAATGGAACTTCTATGTGTCAGGCTGCAGATGAGTTTGCTTGACCTTATCGGTTAGGGCAAGTGTCCATGTCCTTGTGCTCCATCCTATTCATCCGAGGTGTCTCTGGCAGTCAGAAGGCAGTGTAGAAATTTTATGGGCTGTAGTAGTGGTAATGTGTATCCCTCATGGGAAAACATGAGAGCCAGGATTTGCACTTCTTTATAGCCAAATTCTCCTCACCTTACTTACACAAGCAGTCATAGTACATAGCATTGCAAAAGAGAAGTTTCGTGTGCACTTAATTATTCTGAAGTTGCTGAGTGTTTGGGTACATGTTGTGCTGTGTCGACTCAATGCACAAAAACCTGAATGAAATCTAAATGGTGAAATCCTGGCAAAAATATCACTGACTTTCATGGGTTTGCAGGATTTCACCCAAAATATTTGGTACCATGAATAAGAGAAGAAAGCATGGTGATCTTGAAGTCCAGGCACTGGACCAGGTGTCAGGAGCTCTAGGTTATGGCTCTGCCAAAATCTGCTTGTGTGACGTTAGTCAAGTCACCTATGGCTTGATTTAGCAAAGTACTGGGTGTCGTAGCGAGATCCAACAAAACACTGAAGCATGTAAGGAACGTGGTTAGACCCAGTGACTACTCAGGTGCTTAAAGTTAAGTATGATCTTAAGTGCTGTGCTAGATTAGGTTACTCATGGCAGAACTGAGCCCTCAATATCTCTGTGTTTCAGTTCTTCACCTGTAAAATAAGAATAACTTTCCTGTCACACAGAGGCATTTTGAGGATACATTAATATTTGTGATGCTGTAAGATACCACAGTGATGGGGGCTACATTAGGAGCTTGATGAATAGGTTGACAGACTTTATATATCTGATTTTCAGTTCATCACGTTCACAATATATTCAAAAGATCTTTTTATTTTTGGCAATATATGTAGAACTAGAAGAAGTAGTTCTTTTTAAATCTGGAGTATCTGTGGCACATGCATTGTACTGCAAAAATCAAAATATCTCCCCCTTTTTGTCAAAGGAAACTTGAGCTAGTTGGTGTTTCTAATTCATTTAATGTTATTGTTCCTTTAAATCTTTACCCCTGGATGACCCCAGACACAGTACATATTACACAACATTCTCTGTGCTGAAGGACAGTTTAAACCTCTGATTTTGTAGGTGTTTTTCTTCCATCCATGCCAGAGCACTACAAATGTGTAATTTGTACAAAATACTCTATATTTCCTTCTCTGAAGGAAGTCTGAGACTGCATGAGCACAAACTAAGCTTATGTTTGCACTGGCAATTTTTTTGCAAAGCACTTTTTTTGCAGCTGTATCACTTTTCATGTTTGCTGTTTATGGTGAGCTGACCATATATAACCAGGGCCTCCAAGGAGATGGGGGGGGGGGGGAGAAATGAGAGATTTCATGGGCTAGTCATGGCAAAAATGCACACATCACCCTCTTCATAAAATGAAAGCATTTAAAAGAGAAAGTCAATTATATAGGCAAAAAGATTTGCATCTGTTATAATTTCCTAATGCGGATGCATTAAATAGATGCGCAAAATATCTTTGCAGCCCCTCGTTAATGATCTCTTCCGCTTATTTAATTGCTATGAGACTCTTTTCTCCCTGCTGTGGCAACAACATTGACCATATTAATGTGGTTACAGAGAACTGTTTTGTAGTGCTGTCAAGTGCCTCTTAATCTTCCTACTCCTGTATGTGAAGCCAGGTTTCTATCTCCAAGATTCATCAAATGTTATTTCTGGATTAAGATTTTTCTTATTCACAAAATAAATTAGTGACAGGAGCTTCCCAGCACTTGTCTTTCTTTTCATACCATGAGTCCTTCATTTTGCATACAAGCACTACGGTTTATGGCTGATGGCTAAGAATCCTTTATATCTAACGTGCATAGCCAGTTAGCTTGTGTGGCTTTGATACCCACTTCATCCTCTTCTCCCCACCCATCTAAAAAAGGAAGGTGAAAGAGAATTTGCAGTAAATCTCTATATATACACCCTTTTGTCTGTAATAACACACACAATTTAAGTGTGTACATGTAATCTGCTGGTAAGTGTGTTATGCACCGCCCTCTGTGCCTGATGCAAGGAGGATTTGTTTCAGCTCTCATCCTGAAAGTTTAGCTCAAGCCTTAGAATCTCGTGCTTGTCACACTGTAGGTCCCCAGTGTTGACCAAGAAGTGGCCATTGCATATATTAATAATAATTCATTAATTACTTAACCAATTCATGTGTAGGGGTGTGTGAGTGTGTGAATTGTTAATAGCAGCTATTAAGAACATAAAAATGGCCATACTGGGTCAGATCAATGGTCCATCTAGCCCAGTATCCCATCTTCCAACAGTGGCCAGTGCCAGATGCTTCAAAGGGGAAAACAGAGCAATTATCAAGTGATCCATCCCCTGTTGTCCAGTCCCAGCTTATGGTAGTCAGAGGCTTAGGAAAACCCAGAGCATGGGGTTGCATCCCGGATCATATTGCTAATAGCTACTGATGTACCTGTCCTCCATGAATGTGCCTAATTCTTTTTTGAATCCAGTAAAACTTTAAGCCCTCATAACATCCCCTGGCAATGAGTTCCACAGGTTGATTGTGCATTGTGTGAAGAAGTACTTCCTTTTGTTTGTTTTAAACCTGCTGCCTAATAACTTCATTGAGTGACCCCGGTTCATGTATTTTGTGAAGGGATAAATAACACTTCTTTATTCACTTTCTGCACACCAGTCATGATTTTATAGACCTCTATAGTATTCCTCTTTGGTTGCCTCTTTTCCAAGCTGAACAGTCCCAGTCTATTCAATCTCTCCTCATATTGAAGCTGCTCCATACCTTTAATCATTTTTCTTGCCCTTTTCTGCACATTTTCCATTTCTAATATATCTTTTTTTAGAACTTCACTCAGTATTCAAGATGTGGGCATATCATGGATTTATATAGTGGCATTATGATGTTTACTGTCTTATTATCTATCCCTTTCCTAATGGTTCATAACATTCTATTAGCTTTTATGACTGCCGCTGCTCATTGAGCAGATGTTTTCAGAGAACTATCCACAATGACTCCAAGATCTCTTTCTTGAGTGGTAACAGCTAATTTAGACCCTATCATTTTATATGTTTGGATTATATTTTCCATTATGCATTACTTTACATTTATCAACATTGAATTTCATCTGCCATTTTGATGCCCAATCACCCAGTTTTGTGGGATCCCTTTGTAACTCTTTGCAGTCTGCTTTGGATTTAACTATCTTGAGTAATTTTGTATTGTTTGCAAACTTTGCCACCTCACTGTTTACCCCTTTTTCCAGATTATATATGAATATGTTGAACATCACTTGTCCCAGGACAGATCCCTGGGGGACACTGCTATTTACCTGTCTCCATTCTGTTAACTGACCATTTGTTCCTACCCTTTGTTTCCTGTCTTTTAACCAATTACTGATCCATGAGAGGACCTCCCCTCTTATTCCAGGACTGCTTACTTTGCTTAAGAGCCTTTGGTGAGGGACCTCATCAAAGGCTTTCTGAAAGTCAAGTACACCATATACACTGGATCTCCCTTATCCATATGTTTGTTGACTCCCTCAAATAATTGTAATAGATTGGTGAGGCATGATTCCCTTTACAAATGTTGTGTTGACTCTTCACCGACAAATCATGTTAATCTATCTGTCTGATAATTCTGTTCTTTACTATAATTTCAACCAATTTTCCTAGTACTAAATTTGGGCTTACCAGCCTGTAATTGCCAGGATTACCTCTGAAGCCTTTTTTTAAAAAAAAAATTGGCATCACATTAGCTATCCGCTGGTCATTTGGTACAGAAGCTGATTTAAGCAATAGGTTATATACCACTGTTACTAGTTCTGCAATTTCATATTTGAGTTCCCGCAGGACTCTTGGGTGAATACCATCTGGGACAGTTTTTGTCAGATTTATCACTTAAAAAGAATAGTTCAGGTGTGGGAATCTCCCTCACCTCCTCTGCAGTGAAGACTGATGCAAAGAATTCATTTAGCTTCTCCTGAATGGCCTTATCTTCCTGGAATGCTCCTTTAGTACCTCAATCATCCAGTGGCCCAATGGTTGTTTGGCAGGGTTCCTGCTTCTGATGTACTTCCCCTCTTTTTTTTCCCCCGTTAGTTTTTGAGTCTTTTACTAGTTGCTCTTCCAATTATTTTTTTGGTCTGACTAATTATTCTTTTACACTTGGCTTGCCAGAGTTTATACTCCTTTCTATTTTCTTGAGTATGAGTTGACTTCCAATTTTTAGAGGATGCCATTTTACCTCTAATTGCTTCTTTTACTCTGTTGTTTAGGCCTGGCGGCATACTTTTGCTCCTCTTACTATTTATTTAAAATTTGGGGTATACATTTAATTTGAGCTTCTACTATGGTGTCTGTATATAATGAAGCCTAATTCTAAGCAGATGTATGCATGTACATTTGCTATATATGCTACATGTACAACAAGATCAAATACTCTGTATTCTTTGGTAGTTCCAACCATATATGTGTGGAATACAGAGAGCAATATGGGAGGGAGGGTAGAGTAGATAGATGTGAAGATAGAGATGCACTAAGCGGGGAAAGTCAGGACCTTTACAAGTGAGGAAAACCACCTCTATTATGGTACTTTATATATGTTTAAATAATTACAGAATAGTAATTTTAAAAAGCATATTTTTTAAATATTTTAAATATTTTAATTTAAAAAAGCAAATATTGCCCTTAGTCATACCAGTACTCCACAGAGTTGCACTGGTGTAATAATAACCTAGAGCAGAATCTAGCCCATGACATTGGAAAAACTCACCTCACCTCAACTGTTTAAACTTGCATGCATGGTTAAACACTGTAGGCCTGACTGTTAGATCTGAAATATTTGCTGCAGAAAAGAAGGGTGGTATAGACAAATAGTCTTAAGAAATTATCCTACTTGTCTGATATCATTATGTCAGAAGCTACCAGAGAATGCAGAGTATTTGATCTTGTGGCACATGTACTGTACACAGCAAATGTACACATATACATCTGCTTAGAGTTAGGTATCATTATATTCCATTCCTTTTTCTGTAATTGTTTAGTGTGTCTTACATGGTTTGTATCTAATTTTGTTTTGTATTCTTTTTAGTTGGTTTCTCAATAATAATAAAAAAAAAGCTCTGAATTTAAAATCTCACCTTCCTGTCAATATATTTTCCATCAGGCTAACTTTTTGTTTTAGCTTTGAAATCTTGCAGGTGTGACATTGGTGTATCAGGTGGGTTCCAGAAAGAATGGGAATGAAATAATGCCCTGCTCATGCCAAAAAGTATGATGGATCTGTTAGACATCTTCACTAATGCGCTTACACCAATACTAATGTTTTGCCATTGCTTTTCTCATGAGGAAGTGCAGCTACTTGTTTGGCAGGTCTTGAAATAGAATCACATTTTCCAAACTGGTCAAACTTCATGCTTCTTATTCTGATCAAAAATTCCCTTCTGTGCAGCTGAAAGCAACACAGAATGACTGGAAAAACTGCCCTGTCTCACAGAATTATCTTTTGCTTTAGTGACCCTTTCTTTGATAAACTATATAGGGTGTTAGATTAGAGATGGTATGCCAAATTGGGTCCCTGACTTTATACCCAGCACAATCCCAATAAAGTCAATGGAATGGACAGGGTATATAAATCAGGGAAGGATTGGGCCCCAAATCCAGAACATTACAAGAGAAAATAAAAATCTCATGGCTGGAAAAATGTACATCTGTAAAGACCCTCTTAATTTTTCTCTGTTGTTTTGTTGGAGACCCTTAAATAACATTACATAGCTTTTTCTGACACTGAAACATGTTAGTAACCCCGACAGTACATCCAGTTATGTTTTATAGGGTTTTACAGTCAGGGTTAGTAACTTGTGTTCTATTCAGCATGATATTTGTATTTTTTCTCTTTTTTCACCCCTTTTGGGTAGGATTTGAGTAACATTTTATTATCATTGGCCTGAGGAGGTATAGGTATTGCAAAACCTCCTGGGATGAGTTTTGGTTTTGCATACCCAAATCAGGGTTTGTTTGCATCTGGATTCCATATTATCCAAACCACTAAAGTTTGGAGAGAAGGAGATGTTAAAATAAATGGTCCTGGCTTTGTCCCATTTCTAATATTTTGGAATGTTGTTCTAATGAACAAAACAAAAAACCCCAGTGGATTAATATATATACAGGCCGGCCAGTATGCACAGCTCTGCACAATAGCTGAACTGTTGCTAAAGAATCAGTGGAGCCCCTAGTCTGAAACATTTGCAGCCTGCAAGGTGTTGAGCACACCTAATCTCACTTTGGCAATAGGAGCTGATGGTGTTCAACACCTTGAAAGACCAAGTCCAAAGATTGTGGAGCACAGAACTCAAGCAAAGAACCACATGGCCCCTAGCTAGAACACTTCAGAGAACAGGTTGTGTGTAGACCTTCTTTTGAAAGTTTGGCAAGCATCTGTTGAGATGTTCTGCCCTGAGTACAAGACAGTATGAAAGATGGCACAACACCTGAAAAGGAGACAAGGGGCACAATCAAGAAGGGAGCATTGGTGGAATAAGGAGAGCAACATGGGAAGGCGAATGGGGCAGGCAGACGTGAAGATAGAGATGTACCAAGGGGAAAAGTCATGGAGACCTTTGAAAATGAGGAAAAGCTTTGAACTTAGCATGGTAGGAAGGTGGAGCCAGCATGTACATTCAAGAAGGAAGATGTATTGGGCAAGGCAGTGGGAAAGGAAAAATAATCTCAGCAACTGCATTTTAGATGGTTCAGTGGACCATTCATGGTTTGTTTGTTTTTCTTCTGTATATAACAATAGGATTTCTATATACAATTTTCTCTATCTCCTTAGCTGGACACCATTCATCTGATTGCAATTCTTCTATTCATGTTAAGTTAGCTAGTCTTTGGGCATGTTGTAAAGCTTTCCTTTTCTGTACACCGTAAAAAGAAAAAAAAGAGGCCCACATGCAGCAGCATGGTCTTGGTATTTATCCTTTTAGCAGTTTGTTATTTATTCCTATACTGTTGCATCCCTGTGTGAATTTCTGCCTTTCAGCCCAGGTAAATAGTCTTCCATTTTTCTAATCATAAAACTGTAGTGAAATGAGAAAAATCTAAACATCTTGCAAAAGTCCGTATTGTCATTTGGATGAGAGCAATTGAGCGGGCCAAACATCCGTTTTGTAGCATGTTAAATTGCACGTCTTTGCATTCCGGGATTGGCCACTCATTTTCTGGACCATATTCTGTTCTTGTAAACAGCTCAGATAGTCCCTAGGAGTGCTCTTTGTAACAGAATGCTTTGATAAAGCCAAAGCTATCAGCTGCCAAGATTCCATAAGGAGCTGGAAATAGGCGCCAGATATCTTTGCTACTGTAGATGTCAATGCATTAGCAACATCATTTATCTTCCTAAAGACATACTAAGCCCCTAAAATGTATTATAAAATTAAGTGGCATTTTTTCCACCTGCTCTAGCTGATGCCAAATGCTGATAGAAAGCTCTCTCTAGTGATACGACTCTGCATGCAAAATTTAAGTGCCCTACTAAGGACTGCAGCTGCTCCGAGACCTCCTTTTTTCTATCGGCTGCCTCCTTCACTTAGAATAATAAGCTTTAGATTATCTCGGGGCACTTTAGATTCCAGTGCTGCACCATCCAATTTGACATAACAACAAGAAAAAGAAAAAAAAAAGAAAAGAAAAGAAAAGAAAAGAAAAAATTGCAAGTCGTCACTGGCCTTCCATTCTGTTTCTTCAGCTAGTCAGAAGAATAAAGAACAGGAGGACTTGTGGCATCTTAGAGACTAACAAATTTATTTGAGCATAAGCTTTTGTGAGCTACAGCTCACTTCATCGGATGCATTCAGCTCACGAAAGCTTATGCTCAAATAAATTTGTTAGTCTCTAAGGTGCCACAAGTCCTCCTGTTCTTTTTGCGAATACAGACTAACACGGCTGCTACTCTGAAACCTGTCAGAAGAATAAGTTCATGAAAAATGGTTAGTCAAACTGCAAGCTAGTACTAAGTGACACATTTTAGTACTATATTAATTGTATTTTATCATTGTATTTATTTATTGTATTTATGTTATGCCAAAGTGTCTTCAGTCAAGAGAAAACAAGATTTAAGCATCTTGAATATTTCACAGGGAATGGGAATAGACATATCAAAGGAACATAACAAGTGATACCTGTGGGTACACCCTGATAATCTCCAATTATCTTTTAGAAAGCCCAAACTACTTTCTTATCAATGTTCATTGGCCTGTTAAGTCTCTTACTGGTCCTGCTGCTGTAGAATTAACACTGCTCCTCCCCAAACAATCCCATTCTCTGCTGCCAAAATACTTATTGTTGTTATGTGTATTGTGATAATGTCCAATTAGGATGAGGGCCCCATTGTGCTAAAGGGTCTACAACAGCTAGACATAGTCGCTGCCCTTAGAGAGCTCAGATTCTCATCTGAAACCAGAGTGTGACACACAAAAGGAGATAGACACCTGTTTGTTGTACTCATCCAGTCAACCGTACTGATACCTTGTGCATGTATGCTGTTGTAATTCATTGGTCCTCTGTAATCCTTTTAGTTGATCCTGCTGATTCCTCTTGGGTGTTCCTTTAAAAAAAAAAAGTAGGAAGCATGGCCTATTTAAAAAGAAAGGGCCTCTGAATCCATAATAATAAACCAACGACAAGGCATTTGATTAGTTAAAATACAGTTGTTTGGATACAAAGATGCTTTTGGAATGTCTCTGGATTGCCAGCAAACTGTGTATGTCCTTATATATATCAGTAATGTCTAACTTGCTTTTTGACTGCTAATGCATATGATTTGAAACTTACCGCAGTCTGTGCTGAAGAAGAAAAGGAGTACGTGTGGCACCTTAGAGACTAACCAATTTATTTGAGCGTAAGCTTTGCGAGCTACAGTTCACTTCATCGGATGCATAAAGTGGAAAATACAGTGAGGAGATTTATATACACACAGACCATGAAAAAATGGGTGTTTATCATACATATTGTAAGGAGAGTGATCACTTAAGATGAGCTATTACCAGCAGGAGAGTGGGGTGGGGGGAGAGAAAACCTTTTGAAGTGATAATCAAGATGGGCCATTTCCAGCACATTTCCAGGAGTTAACAAGAACTCACGGAAACTTATGCTCAAATAAATTGGTTAATCTCTAAGGTGCCACCAGTACTCCTTTTCTTTTTGCGAATACAGACTAACACGGCTGCTACTCTGAAACCTGTGCTGAAGAAGTATGACATCTAGATGGAATTCTATTGAGTGGTGAGGAGGAACCCACGGGCATCCTACATTTTGGTATTACTGATAACAGGCAGGCGTAGGAGAGAGGTCCTGGAAACTCGCCTTAGATTACCAGGCTAAAGACTTAGTTTCTATAGCAGCTTTCTCTGAAAAATGCCAAAGAGCCAGAGACTGCTTTATGATCTTAATGTGTGGATGAGATTCATGACTTGCCAGTAATGAACAGGAAACAATGAATATTGCAGTTAAGGTGTAAAATTATGGACTGAAAAAAGAGTATGCTAATGTTTTTGAAATCTGGGGGGGATCTGCAAATATTTTCACACATAAATCGTCGTGTCAAATGTCAAAATGTTCTTGAACAACAAATCGTGTGGGAATAATAATGAAAATGGAGTCAGCTCTCCATCATTATCCCAGAAAGCATTCATTAATTTGAATGGTTTTAGTTATTCCCTTCTTTAGCGTGAACTGCTAGGTCAGATGATTGATAAAGCTCATCTTAGGTAAAACCATATGTGTTCCCATTAATTTAAAATTCCACTTTTTGCTTTGTTCTTATTTTTCTCCCAGTTATGTTCAGGATTTTCAGTGGCTTTGGTTTTTCATGGTAGTTCTTGTTTCTCCTCTACAAAGGTTGCTAGTTCTGATTTGTCTTCTACTAGTGTTGTAATTCACTTGGTCTTGTGCCATTGAACAAATTTTAACTGCATGCAATCTGAGCAGAACTCCAGCTGTCTCTCCTCCAGAACTTCCCATTTTGTCATTATAGAAATCTGTCAAATCTTCCCCCAAGGAGAGGAGTACTGGATTCCAACTGTTTGCAAAATAGGAAGACCAGCCAGAAATTCTCTCCCACCCTTCGCAACCAGTAGATCCTGAAATAGTGGATGGTGTGCGATTTTAATGCTGGCACTGAGCAGCTCCTACCATTGTCCTTAATTTATTATCAGGAAGAGGTCTAAACTTCTGCAGCGGTCTTACCTTCTTGGTCTGTTTGCTCAAATATCTAATTGCTTTAGTCATTTAATGAGCTAGTCTTTGTTCAATAGCCATCACTTAATAAACCAGAAACAATAGGCTTTATTTCTCTTCTTTTAAAATGCAATTCTGCTTTAAAACATGCTACAGGAGGGATTAAGTGGTTTCATGCACTATTCTAATTGACCTGGAATGGATTCAAAAATCAGGACTCCTTTCCCAACACTTTAGTTAGAGATTGGGTGATAAATTAAGATCTCATCTACAATTATCTAAAACCAGAGTAAATCCATAGGACTAAATGGGGTCTCATCAGTGTAACTGAGAGCTGAATTTGATCCTTTGACTCTACACTTGTACAAATCCAAATAGAATTTGGCCCAGAGAATTCTCTTCTAACCACACTGCCAAGCACTTTGACTGCACACACCAGATAATAGTCAAACGGGTTTTGGTTTTGAATTTTTGGTAAAATAAATTCAAATATAAATCATACAAACTTGAATAAGGAGAATATTTAAATTGTGGGCACCTGTCGTTGTTTTGTGCCTTCATAACACAGATAAACACAATCCCTGGGAACTGATCATTGGTTCTTAAGAAAGCATTGTCAAAAAATAGTGTCAAAAAAGCTCCAGATGGCCTTTTAAATTCTGTAGAGTACCTAGTGCCACGCACATCGCACCTCTTACACCTTGCTTTAGATACATAGAGTGGCATCCAGCTCATTGGTGGCTGAGGAGTTGTCAACAAATCTTTCAGTTTCCAGTGTGTACTCCAATTAGCTGTAAACATGCATTTAAATAACATTGTGGGATATCAAAGTCAACCCAAGAGACTGTTTACAATATGCATGGTAGTCATTTCCTTCTTAAGTTTCAGTAGTCAGTTCCTACCATGGGACATTACAATAGGTCACCAGAGATGAAGGCTTCAGGATGCCAGGTGGGTTCTAGCTTGGGATCAGGCCCCAAAGGATGCTTGGGTTTTCTAATTGCTTTCAAGCTAGGGTCAATAAAGTGCTAGTAGATCACTAGAGAATGCTAGGATCTTGGGGGAACTCTGATGCTAGTGAGGACACTGAGGTCATTTGAAGACCCTGCTGAGGTTGTTTGGGAGAGGAGTTTCATTCTCAGGCCCCTGAGTGGGGTCTTCTATGCCTGCCCCAACTTGACTCTGCATAGCTTTGCAGAAATTCTGGGACTTGAAAAATCTTCCTTCTGATTTATATTGAATCAGAACCTAATTCAAAAAGCACCCAATGATTATTTCTGTGAAAATACAGGGAAAGAATATACATGCTGGTCACTTCTGCTGATCAGGTGTTTTTCTGTATCTATATAGAGCACGTGAGCTGGACTATCAACAGGACTTTAAATAATTAGTGTCTGTAGTTTATTTTTGCCATCAAGTCAAGATTTAAAAGGTATGGGTAACTCTTGTGTCCAGACTTAGCCATGAGTTCAGCGTCCTGTCCATCGTTTGGGCATTTCCATGAGTGTCTTGCTCAATGGTGGGCAACCTGCGGCCTGTGGGCTGCGACTTCCCGCAGCTCCCATTGGCCGGGAACAGTGAACCTTGGCCACTGGGAGCTGCAGGCGTCCGTGCCTACAAACGGTCAATGTAAACAAACTGTCTCGCGGCCCACCAACAGATTACTCTGATGGGCCGCAGGTTGCTCACTACTGGTCTTGCTCCTCTACATAGCCAAAATCATGGCCCTGAGGATGGTGCATTGAAAATGTATAACAGTACAGATGGTGCATTGAAAATGTATAACAGTACAGAAACCCATATAAACAAGGTTAAGCCTGCAAGGAAAAAAGTACTGATTCTACAATTAATAATATCCATTACCTTTGCCTGGAGCTTCAAGGAGCTAATAGAAAAGTGAAATTTGTGGAAATATACTATTCCTGCAGCTATGTAATGAATTGACTGCCCCATATGTCAGATATGCAGCAGTAAGGAACTATGATGGTTTTCTGTGGATAGTTGCACTTTCAGGATTAAGATCTACCCTTTATTTGGGACTTATTTTCTCAATCAAGATTTTTTTTTAAAGGAACAACCATGATATGTTTAAACTCTCGAGAAAATAAAAAGCAGATGGTACTGATTAGCTAATTAGTAATATTTTCTGAAGCGTATCAGCTGCATAGAGTGAATGGTGTAAGCTTTGCAAAATACTGGAGTTGTGTCTTTTTCTCTTTCAATTAGTTGCCGAAATTTATTAAAATCAGAAAAAAATAAGCACTCGAAATCCTTTTCTGCCCAGTAGAAATATGTTAATTTCCTTCTCCCAAAATGTACAGTCAAAACTCATTTCTCTAGTACTGAGGTTACAACATACAATTGATATGGAACTGTACAATGAGGCTGCAGCTAACCTAGCAGTTTTGTATTTATTATATACCGCACCATAAGCCAACTCAACTTTATTCATCCCTGTGGCTATTTCACCTTTTCCCTTGTTCCTATCTCAAAAACATTAGTTTTATTTTGTCCTGGTCTCACTTCTAGCTTCTATCCTTTACTGCCTTTTTGCAACAACAGGAGCAAATGGAGAGCAGTGATTGCTTATTTGATTGCCACACTGCAGCACTTCTGCTGAGCAGGGGACCACATGTGTGAAAATTACGATTGCAGTGCTAAGTATTGTACCCTCAGTAGGCATGCTTATGGCCCACAAATAGCCACAATTTGAATGACACGTGACAAGAAAATAAATATGTTGATGGTCTCTACGTGTCTGCAGTTATGCTTCATTTAAGGCATGGACTACTTTGTACTGTACAAAGTCTGTAGAAAGAAAAACAATACCTATACATAGGGCAGTTTTCTTGGGATGAAATTCACCCCAAGCAGATGGCCTACAGAAGATCTGTGTAACACTTAAGTCACATTTAAGTCCTCAAAATAGAATATAAGTGGAATTTAATGGAGTCGTAGGTCTTGTGATGGTCAACTGCACAGGGTGAATTTCATCCCATGGCCAATTCCTGGACCCATTGAAGTTAATGCAAAACTCCCATTGGCTTCACAGGGCCCTGAGATTGCCCCTTTGTTATATGTAAAGATCTTTCCATTTTTAGCAGAGTTTGATGTTTGAGCTTTATCTTTCTATTTAAAAAACAGTTTTTATTTGTGCTTAAAATGTAGGAACAACAAATTCTTGACGCTTCTCTGGAGTACAATCTTGTTAATGTTCTTTGAAATGTGACGTATGTCATTGCAGTCAAACTGAAATGGTTCCATTTCTTCTGAAATGAAGAAAACATGTCATTGTTGGATCCAAGTAATACAAAAGAAGAGTCATATTTTAGATAGCAACTCCACAACTGCCAAAGATAAAAGCGAAATTTTATTACTTTTGGAAATTTTATAATTACAGTTTATGATAATTTAATGAAATGACATTCTTTTCACTGCTACCACTAATGAAATATTTGAGTGATAAAACAGATCTTGTTAAATAGAGCGAGCATCTTGAGTGGAACAGCACTTGTGACAGCAGCCTTCATGCAGGAGGATAGGCTTGGAATTCAGAACTTTGTTACAGAAGTAAGAAAGATAAAATTACTTTATGGTGAATAATTCGCACATGAAGTATTTTTAGGGGCCTTCGATTAAGCAACCAATACTGAACTCTTGAACAAAGGGCTTGATTTTGGAGCATTGCTCATTATAAATACTAATCCTTATTTGTCATACCTGTTTTTCTTTGCAGGCAAACCAGAGAACAGGAAACCCCACCTGACTTCTTTTATTTCTCAGACTATGAAAGGCATAATGCTGAAATAGCAGCATTTCATTTGGACAGGTAAGTAAAACGAAATAATATTTAAAAGAAAAATTAAATGTGATGTGCATTTTATTCCAAATCCTCCTGCCTGGAAAAAAAATTTAGTTACTTTAAAAATAGAAAATAACATAAAAAGGGTGAGCAATCTACATGAAGGAATGAATGGAACAGAATGAAAATGGGGAATAATAATTAGAAACAAAGGTTTACTTTGGGAGGAAGATATCTGAAAAGAAGTAAAGGTCAAAATGAATTAGAGGCGATATTAAAGAGAAGAGTCTAATGCTACACATGACAATGTGACCTTGAGTTGCATATGGAGAGGTCTCATGTCATGGGGGATACATGGCATTGGTATAACTGAACCTGTCCTACTTCAATTAGTTCTAGGCATGTGAATATGAGATAGATATTGAGAAGCAGGAGAGCACTCAGAGAAGAATAAAATAAATGATGAACAGAGAGTTGATAAGAGATGGTGGTTTCATAAGCTTGAGTTTGGGACTGGCTGCTGAGGGCCATTGTGCATAAAGTTTAGAGTTAGGATCATAGTTAGGCCCACAGTTACAATGAGGAATGGGGCCCATTGGTTGATCTAGGGCAGGATTAGGGCTGGACCCTGATGGAGCCATCTGTGTGTCCAAGATAGCCTTTGGACTGGAGCCCATTTAGCCTACAGTGCAGAGATTATGGGTGGGGTTTACTGGGAATCTAGGATTACAGTTAGAGACCATGGCATTTTCTGGATTAGGATTAGGGTTGCAGTTTCTTGCACATCCTGGGTGAGGGCCAGAGTTGGAGGCCATAAAACGTTCTTGGCTAGGGGTAGAGTGGGAGTCTCTTGGACAATTCATAACAGAGTTAGGGTAGGGACTGTAGGGAATCCTGGGAAAAGGGTTACAGTTAGATCCCATGAGACACATCAGGCCCCGAGTTCAGGTATGAGTGGCAATCAGTGGTTGGATGATGATTTGAGACCATTTGGATACCATGGTTTATGCTAGGATTGAGACTGGAGGACTGTCCTGGGCTAGAGTCATTGTTGGAACCCATCGGACATTTCAGATTAGGGTAATGATTGGAGCTAGTTGGGCTTCCAGATCAAGGTTTGGGGTTGGAACCTCTTGGACTTCCAGGCCTCAGATAAAGGTTGGGGCCAATAGAATTTCCACATATAGGGTTGGGTTTGTGCCAATAGGGATTCTGGAGTTATGGCTAGGGTTGGGAGCCATAGGGCTGCCCACTCAAGGGTCAGGGTCAGGGCCTGTAGGGCTTCCGGGCCTGGGGTTTGAGTCAGGGATGGTAGAGCGTTGGTTTTGGGACTGGTAGTGCTATCCATCCTAGGGTTAGGATTGCAATATATAGGACTTCCTGGCCTAAGATTATGGTAGTGGATGGTAGGGATTAAGGACAGGTTGAGGGCCATAAGGCTTCCAGGCCTAAGGTTAGGGTTGGGGGCAGTAAGGCTTCTCCAACGAGGTCGAGGATTGGGACTCATAGGGCTCCCAGACCTAGGTCTAGGGTTGGATCTGTTGGGCTACCCAGCCTAGGGTAAGATTGGGCCTGATACAGCTCCCTGACCTAGTGAAAGGATTGAGTCTCATTTCGCTTCCTAACCTAGGGTTTGCATTGGGTCCCCAGGGCTTCCCAGCCTAGAATTATGGTTGGGGTCCCTAGAACTCCCTACCCTAAAGATAGGGTTGAGATCCATAGGGCACCCTAGTCTAAGGTAAGGTTTGGGGCTCTGAGGCATACGTCTACACTGCATCTGGAAGCAAGCCTCCCAGCCTACTAGACAAATTTGCATTAGTGGTGTTCACAGTAGCAAGCTAAAAGTAGCAGTGGGGATGTTGCAGCTCCAATGGAGGCTTGAATTGGCCACCCAGGCTCAAGCCCACCCTACACCCTTGATCTGAGCTTGGGTGGCTAGCCTGAGCCTCCACCAGTGTCGTAATGTCCATGTAGCTATTTTAATGCACTAGCAAGAGCCCTGCTAGCACAAGTCAGTCTACCAGGTCAGGAAGCTTGCTCCAAGCTGTAATGTAGACATCCCCTAAAACTAGTTAACCTAGGGTTAGGGTTGGTGCTCACAGAACTCTTCTTTTAGGGATCCCCAGCCTAGTGTAAAACATGGGGTCTGTAGAGCTCCCCAGTTTAGAGTTAGGGCCTGTAGGACTTTCCAGGTTAGGGTTGAGGCCCACAGTGCTTCCCTTTCTTGGGTTAGAATTGATGCCCCTAGGGCTCTCCACTTAGGGTTAGGTTTGGGGCCGTTAGGGCTACCCAGACAAGGGTTAGATTGGGGCCTTTTGGGCCTCTCTGGATATCCTGGAATGAGGGTAATAGGTTACCAATGGAAGACATTGGAACCCCGTGTCTAGATTCACTCAAAACATGAGTGAAAAAGCAATGGATAACGTCCTTTAGAGAACAATTCTGCATTGGTGAGGAGTTGGACTGGACTAACAAACAGGTCTCTTGTATCTTAGATTTCTAGGATATTACATTGCTTAATTTTTTAATGAAACATTGTATCCTCTTGCTTTTAATCATAAAGTGATTCTGCTTGGATCACTTGATGATTATCAGTTCTGTTAATTCCCTCTGAAGCACCTGGCATTGGCCACTGTCAGAAGACAGGATACTGGGCTAGATGGACCTTTGGTCTGACCCAGTATGGCCGTTCTTATCCTTTATACAATAAGGCTAAATCGGGACTCATAACAATGAACGTTTAACATTACATCTTGAGCATGTATACTATACACCATGGATGATCTGGTTTAAACTTGATGAGGGTCTTTGAAATATGAAGGCCACAGAAAAATTTAGATGGTGCCTTCTGGGTATAATGTACCTCTTTAGTTTGCATCACAATTACGTTTTTAGAGGCAGGAATTATCAGAGGTTTTGTTGTTGTTGTTGTTGTTTAAAGAATCTTAAAAGTAAACTTCCCCTTTTATTTCACTTCCAGGATCCTAGATTTTCGTCGCGTTCCACCTGTTGCAGGTAGATTGGTTAATATGACCAGAGAAATTAGGGATGTTACTCGTGACAAGAAACTGTGGAGGACATTTTTCATTTCACCAGGTAGTTTTATGCATTACATTGCCCTCTTCTTACGTCACAAGGGAGACACCTATTGTTTAATTGTAATATAAGGTCTCTTTTTATATACCTTTAAATAAAAACAAATATGGTTTATCAGGGGAGCTGTTGGATCAGGTCATGCTCTATTGACAGCAAACAATATACTGTATTGAACTGAGTCCCTTTTTTCAGTATTGTTGTAGCGGAGCTGATCCCAGAATATGAAAGACACAGGGTGGGTGATGTAATATCTGTTATTGGACCAACTTCTGTTGGTGGACGGGTCAACCTTGCAAGCTATACAGAGCTCTTCTTCAGGTCTCTGCTTCCTTCCCCTTCGCCAAGAGAAGTTAGTCCAGTAAAAGATATGACCTCATCCACATTCTCCCTTTTGCCATTCACAAATAATCCAATGAGTTTGATTTGTGTGTATTTGTTTGTTAATGAAAATTATTCAACAAGTGTTTTATGTAAAGCATTTTCATCAGTTACTTGCAGATTATTCAAAACAACTAACACTTAGCACATTTACTATTTATGCTATATGACTGATCATCGCTATAGGTTACATACTATTGTTTCTGCTCCCTGATTGGATGGCTGAAACTTTTATATATGGGAGGGGAACTGAATAAATCATCTCAGTCCCAAACATTCTCATGGACACATATTTACATCGGTATCAATAACAAGGCAGTGTGACACTTGAGCAATATGTATGAAGGATACTCCTTCCAGATGGAAATCAGCTGTGTTCCAAAGGCTACCACAAGGCCTATGCAGCATGTAAGTCCCATTTATATCCTCAGAATAGGGTTTAACTGTGACCTAACTGGTGCATAGCCCTTGTTCTGGCCCTCTGGACCAGGGAGAATATTAACCTCTGTAAACATTCTTGTAAATAATAAAATTGCACATTGAGGATAGCCAATAAAAGGGGTTGTGAACATCATAGCAGCGAATTTGTGGGTGTTATTCACAGTATGATCCTGAATGCTTTATTCAGTATTTGCCCAGCTCTAGTAGCCTCATAAAATGCAACATCTGAATTTTCAAAGGCTCATTCTTAAGAGTTCAATAATCCACACACCCCATAGGCTACTCCCTATGCAAACACAGAGTAAAAAGGATGTGCTTAATTCCCATTGACTTTACTATTAAATGATGTTACACGATGTGCAGTGTGCTTAAGTGTTTTCCTGAGTTGGGTCTATGTGATTTGAATTTGGGTCTATGTGACTGGGTCATTCAGGAAATCTCTGACAGAGCTGAGAATTGACCCCAGATTCCTTGAGTCCCAGTCCAAAATCTTAATCACAAGAGAATCCTTCCCCTCAATTTCCATGAACATAATCGTTACATGCCTGCATCAGATGAAAACCATAACCCTCCATTTTGGGTTTTCATTACAAAAATAGCTATTTATTGTGTGTGTCACACTTGTGCACATAAAATCACCTATGGAGTCATTAGTGATGTCTACATTTTGAGATCATGATATATTTACAGCATTGTTATATGCACATTTTTAACATGCTGTAATTTATAGCAGTAACTTCACTTGGAAAATAAATTGCATAACTGCAAAAAGTTAAATCTGCCCTCAAGTTTTGAGTGCCCATTTTTACATATACAACTAATTAACCATGCTCACAAAACAAGGTATGCACCCACTTTGTGTACACACACAGGAATCTGGGTAATCCAGTCAAGCACTTGAGTGACAAATGTGAATTTTCATGCACAAAATATGATCACTGCAATCAATTATGGATGCAAATACTGTGAGCAAAATTTAGAGATAAAATTTAGGCTGAAAATCTGGTGGGTAATGTTAAATTAATGTAGTTTGTTTTGCTCACTTGAAATGTTAACCACTGTATTCCCATGCTTGTGAGCAAGATTTGGAAGGGTATGGTCCTTTGTTTTTTCCAATTTACATATCAAGGTTTTAAGGGAAACCTTGTGTGATTTCTGAAAGTAGAATCATAAAACAATGCTAAAATATCTGAACAGTTTAAAGCAACTGAAGCAACGAATTCCAGAGAAAAGACTGCGAGTTAAGATAAAGTTCTTTATCTCATCATGATACAATTTTAGACATTCAAAGGAAGGTCCAAGCATAATCCTTTATCCACCTCTGTTTATGTGATTCAGATAAACGCAATTAAAATATTTTATTAACCATGACTCAGGCTTTGCTGGAGAATAAAATGCTTAACTTGTGTGTTTTTGCATTATAGATTTTCTAAATCAATATACATTCCTTATAGCATGTTAGTGAATTGCAAAGCCATTCTCTGCAAATCCTTAGTTTAATTAGCCAGACTCACATTACTGTGAGAACAGCCTGCATCTTGTATCTCATACTGACCTTAAATGGCATTAATTAATTAATGTGGGGTTCAGAAGTAATAAAGGTCCTAAATTAAGCACTACTGGACAAATCCAGGGACCTAACACAAGCCCAAATAGCAGATTAAATAGCGCATTTGAAAGGATCCCACTGATTTCAGTGCTAGCTTCACAAGTGGGAAGCCTCAGATATCAGCCAGGGCTACCTCAGCCCAGTAGTTGAAGGAGTCTCTATAGCTCTGATATACCCCTGCTGCAGGATATATGATGTGGTGAAACATCTGATCATATCAAAGACAGCTCTCAGCTTGCCCAGTTAGAAATTCCCCTATTCTCAGGGCACAGGTTGATTTGCCTCTAGAAGTTTCTCCTCTGCCGCATTTTGTGCTAAACTGACTAGATTTAGTACATGTAATACGAACATAATAAGAAACCACGGAATACTTCACATCTCTGTGTCACATTGAGCTCTCAAGATCTCCATGGGATTCCCCCTGTAGCTGAATGTATGTTGTCTCTGCAGCTCTATCCCAGTGCATGCGGAGAGTTAAGGGCTGTGGAGACACAGTGTCTCCTCCATAAACATAACTCCCCCGCACATACACCCCTTAAAGTCAATGCAGCAGTAAGTGGCATTCATTTTGCACGGAGTCCCCACTAGACTAGGAAACTACCCCTTAAAGGGGAATCCCTGGCTGCAGGGATCCAATGGACCCACACTTCCAGCAAGCTGTAGGGGTGTGGAGAGAGGCACAGAGCCTCAAATGGTCTTGTGCATCTAATGATCACTCCAAGAGGTGTTAGGGCCAAATCCTCAGCTTGTTCTATGATGTGTGGAGTGTGCAAACCTCATCCTGGCAATGGAACAGAGTTTCCGTGCCCGAGGCCACCTCCGAGTGTTGTCCCATGGGACAGGGCTATCTGGCCCTTCTATGCCAATAACTTCCAGACAGCTCTTGTTTGGAACTACACATCAGGGAAGCATTCATTCTTATGCGGAGAAATGTAAAACCCTGAAACTGGACAGCAATAGGGTCAGTCAATACTGCATTCCAAGAGAAAGCACATTGCAGAAAAAGTGCACTTGCAAGCAGTTTGGTCTGATCATGAGACATGGAAATAGACGAGTAATCATTTAAATTAATTTTACATCCTTTGCAGCAGGGGAAGCTATGGAAACTCTAGTACTCTTACAAAGGAATAGTAACTTACTAGCAAAAGGGAGAAGGTGAATGAGGTAATAGCTTTGACTGGACCCGCTTCTGTTGGTGAGAGAGACATGATTTCAAGCTTACAGAGAACTCTTCTTCAGGTAGCAAAAAGAGACATATTAATGTCAGCCATCGTTTTAGTTCTAGTAAGCATTAACGCTTTCATTCAGAGTAACCAATTCCAGGGGATTGTGGATGGTTTTTTTTCCAACCAACAATAGCAAATCTGAGTCTGTTATTATTCTGAGCAGGTAGATTAAAGATCTTTTCATGTACTGCTGTAGTAAACATTCAGGATTATATCCTCTTTCTAGACTTTTGATTGCAAGGGTATTGCTAAATGCACAGTATTAAAAGTAACACTACTTTCAGTGAACTAAAGGTACTGCCAAGTCATTTGATTGTAAAGCATTTTGAAATTCCTTTTCTACCTGAGCAGAATTATTGTTCCGCTAACATTATGAAAGCCACAAGATGGATGGATAGATGCACAGATACATTTTGAATTTTAATTGTAATAATCAGGCTGAGCCTTGATACTCCTATTTTTCGATCACTTGATTATGATTACAAGGCATTTTGTCAAAACCCACAAATCTTGTCAATTCATATTCAAATCATAGAATCATAGAATATCAGGGTTGGAAGGGACCTCAGGAGGTCATCTAGTCCAACCCCCTGCTCAAAAGCAGGACCAATCCCCAATTAAATCATCCCAGCCAGGGCTTTGTCAAGCCTGACCTTAAAAACTTCTAAGGAAGGAGATTCTACCACCTCCCTAGGTAACGCATTCCAGAGTTTCACCACCCTCCTAGTGAAAAAGTTTTTCCTAATATCCAACCTAAACCTCCCCCACTGCAACTTGAGTATTGCCTTAAGTATAGGACATTGCCTTAATGCCTTAAGTATAGGACAAATGTATTGCAATATCATTTTGGGCCCCTCAAAATGTTCCTGCTCATGTTCTTTATTTAATGAAATGGAAGTTAACACATTGATACAAGACACAGAAGAAATATTTCAGTGCAACCACCCATCTGAAACATCCCCTCCCTTTCCAGGATGCCAATGCTGCCGATAGTGCTGATGCACCCCGCCACCCTTTGCACTAGGAGAGTGCAAGCAGCTTGCACCAGGGTTGCATCCTTTGCAGATGTGTTGTGCTCCCCCTTTGGCTGCATCCCCACACAATATATTAAACAACCAAATACTGCCGTTGGTCCTCACACGGGGCTCCTGTTAAAGTCTTATATAAGCATAGGAAGGTGGGATTTGTCCATAAATGTGTCATGTGGGAATGCAGATGATCTACCTTATTTTTAAATGGACTTTTAAAAAAACTATTTGAATTAATCTTAATGGGAGTTGTGGATTATTACAAATATTCAGCATCCGTGTTTTTGAATTTTTTTTTCAGAAATCCTTTTGAAGAATGCTATTCAGAGAGTATAATATTACAATCTTAATATTACAACCCTAATATTACAATAATATTACAACCATAATATTACAATCTACCTTGCCGCAATCCCTGCATGCAGGAAGGGGTAGAAATATTTTTAATGGCAAAATGCCCATTCATAAGAGATTTGCACAACGCAATTCTATCATTCCAATGATGCTAAAATGTGAGCTACGGTGCCAGAATCCTGCAGTCCCCTGCGCAAGACTATTGAAGCCAATGGGACCCTGGGCCACAAGTCTGGGCCAACAGAGCGTGCAATTGGGGGCAGAAAAGGCCTTGTTATTGACTGTAGTTTATCACCAAGAAATACTCTTGTGGGTTTTGCTTCAGATCCGTTGTCCTAACAACAGGAAAGATCCGGCCATCCTTCAATGTGTGGGATGACCATTGAAGTCACTGGGAGTTCTGTGTAAAAATCAATAGCTGGATATGCCCCAATAAGAACAATGATTGATTGGAAAGCACAATGCAGCCAGCATGTATCATGTTAGCTCTGTCATCCCATGCAGCGGTTGATGTGACTGTGGTGATATGCCATAAACTTTGCTGTGGATTTATTTAGCTACAACTACATGATGAATGCCAAATTATTATTCCCGGTTGTTTGTACTAAAAATATGGAAAGCTGCTGACTGCATTCAGTTAATTCCAAGTCATTCATCCTGCAGTACAAAGTGTGGTATTTCATGTCATTCCTTTCTAAAAAAAAAGGTCAAATGTACAGCGGATATGACAGCAGATGAGTGTCATTGTTGTGTCTTTTGCTCTTTACAAAACAGTTATGGTTCAGGATAGCGGATGGTAAGTTTTCTCCCTCCGGGGTGTAAGCAGATTCATGTAGATTTGATAGAGAAAGTATCTTAAACTATCAAGACAAATATCAGTGGATTATCCACATCAGCAAATGAACAGGCAATGCTGACACTTGACTAAATAAAAACATGTGGGCTAGATGGCAATCTTACAATCTGCCCCACGTATGGGGCAACACACAGTTGTGCTGACCCAGGAGCAGACACAGAGGTGGTGCTAGGCCATTGGGGTCCCTAAGCAGGAGTCTTTCTGGAGGGCCCTTACTCCTCCCCCTAAAACACTAATTGTATTATTTCCTCAAACGAATAAATATACCAACACAACACACATGAATACACTTGTTTAAAAGTCCCCATTAAATAAGATGAAGGGTATTTGGGGGGTAGTACTTCAGCAGGGCCCACTTAATCTGCTTGGGACCCTAAGCAGTTGCTTAGCCCTGGTCTAAGCAGTTGCTTAGCCTTACACTGGGGTGGGGGGGGGGCGGAATCTATGTAAGTTATGCAACTTCAGCTACGTGAATAACGTAGCTGAAGTTGAAGTACTTAGATCGACTTACCGCGGTGTCTTCACTGCGGTGAGTCGACTGCTGCCGCTCCCCCATCGACTCCGCCTGGTGGAGTACAGGAGTCGAATGGAGAGCACTCGGGGGTTGATTTATCACGTCTAGACTAGACACGATAAATAGATCCCCACTGGATTGATCGCTGCCCACCGATCCAGCGGGTAGTGTAGACATACCCTTCGTCTGCTTATGCCTAGCACCACCCCTGAGAGCATGGACCCAATTTTGACTTTCCATGGGGGAAATAAGTTGTGCCAAGGCTCTGCCCATTCCCTGCTCCTGCCCTCCCCACTCCATGCCCATCAGTACAGGATGGGGAGTAGTAGCTAGAGAGTGGCTGTTCTTCCCACTGCACTGCCCCCTTCAGGAAGTAGGAAGCTTGGAGGAATGCAGGCAGTCTCTTTACGTCCCCTCACTCCCCTATTTTATCCTGCAGCAAGGATCACAATCTGATCCTGTGTGTGCTTTTGTGCAGATCATCTTTTGTGTTTAGCATTGCAATAGTTTGTCTAGATTAAATTCTTTCAAAGGCATAATCTCAAATGTTTTTTTCTCTGGAGTTATTAGCCAATAGTACCACTGCCTAGTACAATGCGATAATCCAGTTTCCTAGTAAACTGCAGCTTACCATAGCATTCAGCCAATGTTCAGACCACATCCCCCTTTCATTATGTATTATGAAAAAAGTTCAGATGGAGGCATGAAACCCTCCTGATTTAACAGTTGTGATCAAAGGCAAAGCTAAAAAACTTCAGTGCATGTGTAGCTTTGTGGAAAACTGCAGCCAGACTAGCGCTACAGTGGCTGTTTGGAGGAGAGCCTTAAGAGAGGAAATAAAACCCCCTTCACATTTTAGATGGTGGAGTCCTATAGTAGTTTATTTTAAGCTAAATTGTAGATTAGATAGATAGATAGATAAAGCTGTATTCCTATGCAATATGAAAGATATTTTCCAAAGGTGCCAGTGTTTCAATAGGAATTACAGGACTGTTTCAAGTTATTTAAAGGATAAATTGAGTGTTATTCCTGTTTGAAACCTATTAATCATATCCTTTGTTGAACACGCAACAAGACTGAAGGCTGAGGTGATTATAGGAAATAATCAACCCAAGGGGTTTATCAGCCAAGGATGTGGTTATTTCCGAGTTACGGGAAATCTTCTGAAGTTATTATTCTTATCCTGAAATTGTTAAGGCAATGCTCACATTTTAAATGAAAGGAAAAACTTTTTTTTTTAAAGGGAGGGTGCTCAAATTGCCATAAGATTTTTATTATTATTATTTCAAGTTCAAAAATATCTTTTTGGCTCTTCTTTTCCTCCTATTATCATTTCAGCTCTTCATTTTTTCTTTTACTGTTTTTTTGTCTCTCTCTCTCTCTCTCTCTTTCTACTTATCAAAAAGGCTCTTGCCCTCAAGATAAATGTAATATATATTTGTTTGCATTGTGTTTCGGAACAAAATCAGAAGGGACTTAGCCAATGTAAGTAAACATTGAGGACATGATATAATTGTTCTTATACCCTCATTGACTAATAATAACTGCCAGCCTATCAGAGTACAGGGATTTGCATGATATGTGACCACTGAATTATAACCATATAATGCACAATTCAGATGCCCACAACCAAAATGTATGGAAATGAATAACTAGGAAAAACTGTTAAGTAATAATCCATCAACCCTGTACTCTGATTGTTTGAGACAATTTCATGGTAATCAGTCTGTCTTCTAAATAATAGACCTGAGCAATTCCAATCAGTAATGGCATCATCACGAGTTTTACTGCACTTTCATAGTCTCCTGAATTTAAAAGTATGTTCAGCCTTACTTTGTAAAAGGACACAACAGCATTATTGAAGCTTCTACATCTGTCTGAGGGAGTGTCCTCTTTAAACATGCAATATGCTAACACTGTTCTGTCAAGGACCATTCTTCCTCCCTACTCTTTCTCCTGTATCACCTACCTTATGTACACACACTATTCTGTTTCCACTTTGGATGCTTTATTTTGCTACAGGGTTAGATCATGCCATTAGCATGAAGCTCCAATGAAATGGTTATGCAGAGCTGCACCACCCCAAAGCAAGCTCCAGGAGGAATTTGGCCTCAGAGACCTTGAACTGTCCTATTGCATTAGGGGGAAAGTCACTAGCCACACTTCTTTACGGTGTAGCATGGAGCTGCCTGTGCAGACAGCAGGTTCTGCAAGCCAGCCTGTGAAGGGATGCGTGTTGAACCCTGGCTTCACCCATCCCTGCCCCATTTTCAGTCAGTTGCTCCCCAGGAGCAGCAACTCTGTAAGCAGCACTCAAGCACAGCAGTGCTATGCTGCGTGGCCTTGCTGTGAGTTGGACTAAGAGTGGAGATTCTTACTCCTTATCCCCGTGGCACTGTAGCGTAAGGAAAGGACACAATCTTGCACAACTTATATTTTACGCATTTGTGCAAGTACATTTTTTAAGCCCTGTAGTAAAACAGCAATAATAGGAACATCACTCTGCTTTTCTTGCTAATAATCTGGTTTCTTTCATGGGATAAAGTACTCATCTTTCAGCCTTCTAGTGTATTCACTTGGGAAGTGGATTATGGCATTCCTAGTACCATTCAAATATATGATGGTAGTTGTGAGATTTTAAAGTACTAGGCCCTGTAAAATATGATAAGTTGCTGTTGAGGCATTCTGTTTGTTGGCTAATGGAATAATGCAGCATGCAGAGAGGAAATTTAACATATCTATTGCCAAAGCTAGCTCTGTGATTCCCTGGAAAATTGGGTATGTATCGCAAACAATTCTCCCTTGTAAAATGAAAACATCTTCTACCAAAAAATGCTGTCAGTGTTCGAAGAAATGAGACAGAATTTTAAAAAGTAACTATTGATTTTGGATACGTTAATTTCTAGGTTCCCAACTTGAGACATTTCAAAGGGACCTGATTTCCAGAAAGTGCTGAGCAAACTCTTAGCAATATTGGTTATTATCTAATGTTCAGGCACTGTATTTGGGGGAACTATGTTAAGTCTAGAGCTTACTGTCCGTGTCTGTAGGGACTCATATTGCTCAAAAGGCATATTGAAGTTGGAAAAGTGTAGAGGAAACTATTTTTTATTTTATTAGAATATACATAAATTGGAAATATTCACAGAGGGCCTGATCCAAGCCCCACTTCAAACCCACTGAAATCAATAGCAATCTCTCCATTGACTTCAGTGGACACTGGATCAGGCCCCTACTGCTCATTGAAGGCCATGGAAAGACTACCACAGCCATCAGTGGGCTTTGAGTCAGAATCATATATTTTTTTGTGGTTGTTTGTGTATTTCGATGTGTTTTCCGTACTCTAAAACACTAATAAAAGAGAAAGTTTTCTGATGTTTCCTTTCCTTTGTCAGCAAACAACATCTGTTTCTATGGTGAGTGCTCATACTACTGCTCAACCGAGCATGCTCTTTGTGGAAAACCAGATCAGATCGAAGGTTCTCTCGCTGCTTTCCTACCTGACCTGTCTTTAGCTAAAAGGAAAACCTGGAGAAATCCATGGCGGCGCTCCTACCATAAACGCAAGAAAGCAGAGTGAGTAGTGGAGACCAAAGGGCTTTCCAGCAGCAGAGCTAATGTATTGCTGGGTAGAAAATAAGCAGTGGTTAATTAAAAAATAAACACAAATTCTGCAGAGGTCTAATCCAAAACCCACTGAAGTCAGTGGGAGCTTTTTCATTGCCTTCAGTGGGCATTAAATCAGGCCCCCTAGACAATAATGTACTTGGAAAAAAATAAATATTTAGAATCTGGAAGAAACACCTGATCCTTGAATGGGCTTCAGTGGGACTATGCCCATGTCTAAAGACAAGCACTTGGATAAGTCTTTTCAGGATCAAGGCCTGTATCTGTGTCCAGTACCGAAGCAGTCAGTCCTAAACAAGTGTTGAGTAGTTTAGATATCTGACTTTGTAATTATTAGAAGGCACACCTGATCTCCTAATTTTTGGATCTGGGAACCAGATATTTTCCTCAAACTCATGATTCTTCTAGAAATTCTAGAAAATTTACCTTCATTCATCAGACACAATCTTTATCAGAATTTGATTTGCTTAAAACAGCCTGTAGAATTGGTTGTACATGTGCTAATCCTAACCCACTGCAGTACAACTAAATCTCTGAAAGGTTTTGTGATACAGAGTAACTTCTAGATCGAATATAAACGATCAACAATATCTCTTTTCCAGATGGGAAGTTGATCCGGATTATTGTGAAGAAGTTAAACAAACACCACCCTATGACAGTGGGACCAGAATTTTGGATATAATGGACATGACAATTTTTGATTTTCTAATGGGTATGTTTCAGATCTTTTAAAATTAAATGCAATGTTTAATTATAGTAAGAACCAGTTCTCCAGACAGTGTTTTGTATAGTTCAGCAATTTTCTAATGCACACCTAGAATTGCAAATACTCGTATGTGCAACCTGGGTAATTGTGAAATATTGCACATTTATTTGGACATATTTGCATCACTGCAGATTAAAAGAACAAAGATTTCTAGAACTATATTGTAAATAAGCACAATGATTAATGTCCTTTTTGACAGTCACACAAAATGTTCTTCATGGAAATTCCGAGCCTCTGCAATACAGTTTACAGTGAATTTCACTCCGTCGTAATGGATGCTTTCTACATGTACATGTCCAGGCTGTGCATTATTGGTAGATCTTTGTACACCTGTGTGCTAGTGCATTGGGTGTGGTAGATAAAAAGGGGACTATTGATTCTCAAGCAGGAAAGATGCAGAACACACCACAAACAGTATTTTTTTTTATGCGCAACCCATTCAGAAATAAAATAAATACTTACAAACACTAGACAAGAGTAACATATCCTAGGCCTACTGTAATGTACTGAACATGGGGCTACAGCTTGAGACCACTTGGAAACTGAAGCCAGTACAGACTGCAGCTACCCACTGCAAGCAAGATGTTAGAAAACATGCTAAGTAACATAACTAAGAACATAAGAACAGCCATACTGGGTCAGACCAAAGGTCCGTCTAGCCCAGGATCTTGTCTTCCAACAGTAGCCAATGCCAGGTGCCCCAGAGGGAATGAACAAAACAGGTAATCATCAAGTGATCCATCCCTTGTTGCCCTTTCCCAGCTTCTGGCAAACAGAGGCTAGGGACACCATTCCTGCCCATCCTGGCTAATAGCTGTTGATGGACCTATCCTCCATGAATTTATCTAGTTCTTTTTTTAACCTTGTTATAATCTTGGCCTTCACAACATCCTCTGGTTGTGCATTGTGTGAAAAAATATTTCCTTTTGTTTATTTTAAACCTGCTGCCTATTTAATTTCAGCCCTAGTTCTTGTGTTATACTTCCTTATTTACTTTCTCCACACCAGTCATGATTTTATAGATCGCTATCATATCCCCCTTAGTTGTCTCTTTTCCAAGCTGAAAAGTCGCTGTCTTATTAATCGCTCCTCATATGGCAGCCATTCCATACCCCTAATCATTTTTGTTGCCCTTTTCTGAACCTTTTCCAATTGCAATATACCTTTTTTGAGATGGGGCAACCATATCTGCATGCAGTATTCAAGATATGGGTGTACCATGGAGTTATATAGAGGCAATAAGATATTTTCTGTCTTATTATCTATCCCTTTTTTTAATGATTCCCAATATGCTGTTCTTTTTGTTGTTGTTGTTTTGTTTTGTTTTTTGACTGCTGCTGCACATTGAGTGGATGTTTTCAGAGAACTATCCACAATGACTCCAAGATCTCTTTCTTGAGTGGTAACGGCTAATTTAGACCCCATAATTTTATGTGTATAGCTGGGATTATGTTTTCCAGTGTGGATTACTTCGCATTTATCAACATTGAATTTCATCTGCCATTTTGTTGCCCAGTCACCCAGTTTTGTGAGATCCTTTTGGAGATCTTTACTGTCTCTTGGGACTTAACTATCTTGAGTAGTTTTGTATCATCTGCAGATTTTGCCACCTCACTGTTTACCCCATTTTCCAGATCATTTATTAATATGTTGAATAAAACTGGTTCCTGTACAGGCCCCTGGGGGACACCACTATTTACCTCTCTCCATTCTGAAAACTGATAATTTATTCCTACCCTTGTGCCCTATTTTTTAAACCAGTTACCAAACCATGAAAGGACTTTCCCTCTTATTCTATGACAACTTACTTTGCTTAAGAGACTTTGGTGAGGGACCTTTTCAAAGGATTTCTGAAAATCTAAGTACACTATATCCACTGGATCTCCTTTGTCCACCTGCTTGTTGACCCCCTAAAAGAATTGTATGTAGTACATTGGTGAGGCATGATTTCCCTTCACAAAAACCATTTTGACTCTTCCCCAGCAAATTATGTTCATCTCTGTGTCTGACAATTTTGTTCTTCACTATAGTTTCAACCAGTTTGCCTGGTACTGAAGTCATGCTTACCGGCCTGTAATTGCCGGGATTACCTCTGGAACCCTTTAAAAAATTGGCATCATATTAACTATCATCCAGTCATTTGGTACAGAAGCTGATTTAAATGATAGGTTACAGACTACAGTTAGTAGTTCTGCAATTTCACATTTGAGTTCCTTCAGAACTCTTGGGTGAATACCATCTGGTCCTGGTGACTTATTACTATTTAGTTTATCAATTTGTTCCAAAACCTCCTCTGTAACACCTCAATCTGTGACAGTTCCTCAGATTTGTCACCTAAAAAGAATGGCTCAGGTTTGGGAATTTCCCTCACATCCTCAGCCGTGAAGACCAATGCAAAGAATTTATTTGGTTTCTCCGCAATGGCCTTATCATCCTTGAGTGCTCCTTTAGCATCTCGATTGTCCAGGGGCCCCACTGGTTGTTTAGAAGACTTCCTGCTTCTGATGTACTTAAAAAAAATTTTGCTATTACTTTTTGAGTCTTTAGATAACTGTTCTTCAAATTCTTTTTGGCCTTCCTAATTATATTTTTACATTTCATTTGCCAGAGTTTATGCTCCTTTCTATTTTTCTCATTAGGATTTAACTTCCACTTTTTAAAGGATGCTTTTTTTTGTCTCTCACCGCTTCTTTTACTTTCTTGTTTAGCCATGGTGGCACTTTTTTGGTTCACTTACTATGTTTTTTAATTTGGGGTATACATTTAAGCTGAGCCTCGATTATGGTGTCTTTAAAAAGTTTCCATGCAGCTTGCAGGGATTTCACTTTTGGCACTATACCGTTTAATTTCTGTTTAACTAACTTCCTCATTTTTGTGTAGTCCCCCTTTCTGAAATTAAATGCTACAGTGTTGGGCTGCTGTAATGTTTTCCCCGCCACAGGGATGTTAAATTTAATTATATTATGGTCACTATTACCAAGCAGTCCAGCTATATTCATTTTTTGGACCAGATCCTGTGCTGCATTTAGGACTAAATCAAGAATTGCCTCTCCTCTTTTGGGTTCCAGGACTAGCTGCTCCAAGAAGCAGTCATTTAAGGTGTCAAGAAACTATTTCTGCATCCTGTCCTGAGGTGACGTACTCAGACAATATGGGGATAGTTGAAATCCCCCATTATTATTGAGTTTTTTATTTTTATAGCTTCTCTAATCTCCCTGAGCATTTCACAGTCACTATCACCATCCTAGTCAGGTGGTCTGTAATATATCCCTACTGCTATATTCTTATTATTCGAACATGAAATTACTACCCATAGAGATTCCATGGTACAGTTTGGTTCATTTAAGCTTTTTACTTCATTTGATTCTACACTTTCTTTCACATATAGATCCACTCCCCCACCAGCATGACCTGTTCTGTCCTTCTGATATATTTTGTACCCTGGTGTTACTATGGCCCATTGATTATCCTCATTCTACCAAGTTTCTGTGATGCCTATTATATCAATATCCTCATTTAATACGAGGCACTCTAGTTCACCCATATTATTATTTACACTTCTAGCATTTGTATATAAGCACTTCAAAAACTTGTCGCTTTTTAGCTATCTGCCATTACATATTGTAACTGAATGGGACTCTTTTTCATTTGACTGTTTCTCATCAGATCCTACCTGTATTTTATCATCATCCATCCTCTCCTCTTTACTAGGACATAGAGAATCTCCATTAATAGATCTTCCCCTAAGGGATGCCTCTGTCCGAACCACGTGCTCCTCTGCACCACTCAGCTTTCCCCCAGCCCTTAGTTTAAAAACTGCTCTATGACCTTTTTAATTTTAAGTGCCAGCAATCTGGTTCCATCCTTCCTGGACAGGCTATCCCTTTCCCAAAAGTTTTCCCAGTTCCTAATAAATCTAAACCCCTCCTCCCTACACCATTGTCTCAGACCCTGCAGTTCTGCCTGTCTGACTGGCCCTGTGTGTGGAACTGGAACAGAGAATGCTACCATGGAGGTCCTGGACTTCAATCTCTTACCTACCAGCCTAAAATTGGCTAGCACGACATTAAATATGATTTCACCCTTAGCATAGATAAGGACACTGGGTTTAGCTGGTCATGGTTAATCCTGGACACTAAGTCATGTTTACCATCACGTGAGTTAAGTCATGTTAGTTAATGCCTTTTCTAACAGGATACATTTTGCCCAGTGTAAACACAGGCTCCTTGAGTAGAGAGTCACACCACGAGAATACAATATTGGTGCTTTGTGAGCTCACTGGCTGCCTGGGAGGTGGAGTGTCAGTGTTGATTTTAACTGTAAAAGGTCTTACTGGTTTAGGATTTGGTTATTGCAGAGATTGTCTCCCTGTGAAGTTGAGGTCAGCTGAGGTGCTTGAGCAGGACCCCTCATTATAACAGAGACAGGATAGCTGGCAGGGCATTCTCAGTGAGGGAATTCACTTCCTCTCACTTGGTCCTCCAGAGTTTGGATATGTTCATCACAAACAGGTTGAAAAGCTCATCTTTTCTCCAAGCCTTTTGAAGATGAAGAATTCTGAGGAGGATGCTGGAGATTTCACAGGGTTTGCTGGGAGGTTAATTATTTAGGGCAAGATTGTAGCTTGCCCTATATACCTGCACAGGGGAATAAGGGAGCACAAAAATCTCCTATTCCCTTGGGCTGCATGCGTGGTGGGTTCCAGCATGTGGGGGAGAGTGGGCTCTGTAGAGCTGCTACTTCCACATGTGGGTGGAGAATGGGCAGGCAAGGGTGGGAGTGGGCGGAGACAAGCCTCGTTCTCATAAATGTGCCAGCCAGCCAGAATACTAGAAGTAGCCTGCACTAGAGATAGGACTGTCAGGAGAGAGGGACCTCGAAACCAGATCATGATTTTTACAGCAACTATGCGCTGTGACTTTCACAGGGCAAACCATAATTTAGCCCTTAAAATGGTATGAGAAATTTATCATCTGTTGTTATATGAGAATGTATATTGTAAATAATATAAGAGCTCCCAAATGAAAGGATAGTGATATTTTTAATAAATCAAAAGAAATAAATATTAAAGCATTCCCAATTAATGTGCTAAGTCCTCAGTTGGAAGATAATATAGAATCAAGCTAAAAAGTATTGAACAAAAATATCTTCTGTAATTTGCCACATCTTTTAGCATTTTTCATAGCTAATAATGACTAACTACAATAATTTTTCACAGATAACTAAGAAAGTCAGAAATATTCAGATCATGGCTGAAATAAGCAGCTTCTGGACTATCTGCCAATTTGCATTTAGGAATAACAGTGTAGAGTTGTTATTTTGTTTTGTTCTATCATTATTATCGCTATTGTTATTATTATGATTTATTATTCTCTAGGAAACATGGATCGACATCACTATGAAACCTTTGAAAAGTTTGGAAATGAAACATTTATTATCCACTTAGATAATGGAAGAGGGTAAATATGTTAATAATTTTATTGATCAGTGGAATAATTTTGGCCAGACTAACTTCATGACAACACAGCTATGGAGATAATTTATATATTTAAATGTATACATTATTAATTATTATTATTTATTAGTATTATAGCAGTGTCTAGAGGCCCTAACTGAAATCAGCGATCTGTAGGATTAGATGCTGTACAAACACAGATATGAGACAGTCCCGGCTTGAAGAGCTTTTCATATAAATAGATAAGACAGACAAAGAGTGTGAGAAAGGAAGTATTATTATCCCCATTTCACAGATGGGGAACTGAGACCAAGAGAGATTATATGAATTACCTGAGCTGATAGGGGAAGGCTGTGGTACAGGTGGGATTGAACCTGGATATCCTGAGCCTCGGTCCTGTTCATTAATCACAAGACCATTCTTCTGCTCTTGTAATATAATTACCTGCATTCAATTTCCACCCAGAATAGTAAATCCCCATCAATTTAAGACACAATCTTTGTTTTGTTCTTTGGCTTGAAAAGGCCGGTTGAGAGAAATTTGAGGCCCGGGTACATTTTCGCTGGGGCCCCACCCGCTCCCACTTCACCCAGATTTGACCCGAATTACAGATGTTTGGGTGGGGGGGCTAAGCTCAGGAACTTGGTACCATTGTCTCCCCATCTTGTCAGTCCTTGATCATGCGCCCAGTGGCAAAACTCCCATTGCCTTCACTGATCAGGCCCTATATTCCTAAAGATTGTTTTTAATTTTCTGGAATGAAAAGATGCAGTTGTGGGTTAGACATTGAAATACCCTTTGTCATTTCATCCTTTATTTTTCAATAGGTTTGGAAAATATTCCCATGATGAGCTCTCAATATTGGTGCCTTTAACCCAGTGCTGCAGGTATGTCTTATTTTGGTATCTGTAATGAGCCCTGTTTTTCAGCTGGCAGGACTGAAATGCTCAGGAGTGAGCCATGTGCTGCATAAACCACTCATTTAAGGTGCTCTGGGTATTGTTGGACATCTAGTGTTGACCAACGCGATCTGTTTGTTGAATTGGTGCTTACAAAGCTGAGGCAGTGACAGCAGTCAAATGTGATGAAAACAGATGCAAAAGAGGTTTTCTGTCTATGGATTTCCCATCGAGATGTGCACCATGCTGAGCTTGACCTAGAAGACGAGTTTTCAGATAGAGATTGTACACCACTACCCATGTATTGTAGTTGCCTGAGAAGTTCATATGCATGTTTTTCCAGCTTAATTGTTTTCTGGTTTTTTTTTTAAATGCTTGTTTATTGGGCACAGAAATTGTCTCTAAATGTTGGGTTTAGTCTTCCATGCAATTTCATTTAAAAGCTATGGGCAGTATGTTCTTGTTAAAAAGTTCTGCACTGATGCTCTTTGGGTACTTAGGAGCCTAAATCCCACTGATTTTAGAGACAGTTAGGCACTTAAGTCCCTTTTGAAAATGAGACTTGGGCTCTTAAGTCATGTAAGCACTTTGAAATGTTACTCAAAGTCTTTTTTTTTTAATGTACATACCTCATTTGCATCAGTAGAAAGAGATTTTCAGCAAAACTATTTCAGTTACGTCCAGCGCAAACTTCCGATTTCTTCAACTTTTTGTGATTGTCGAGTCTCTTTGGCCTAAGTAAATTTTGAAAAATGGGAATTAGGTTCCTAACTCACTTAGAGAGTTTTGAAAAATTTTATCCTTAATGTCACTGGCCAAGAATTTCAGATGTGACTAATGATACTGGGTGCCTTAATTTTGGGGTACCCAACCTGAGAAACTTCAAAGGGGACTCCGATTTCAGATGGTGGGTGATCAGCACTGTCTCAAAATCAGGCCTTTTAAATACATCTCAAGAGGGCATTTAAAAATTGAGCCACCTGAAACCACTAAAGAATTTTGAAAATGTTGGCCACTCGTTAAGAATATGTGCCTGACATATTACATATGTACCATGTTTTCTTATGTCAGTGTCTTCCACGTTATCATGAGAAGGGTTATTTCAATTCTGTCTTTTATGCCACATGTAATAAAGCGAAACTCAAATATTGATTTACCCTTTTCCCTTCATTCCTAGAATAAGGAAGTCTACCTATCTACGATTACAGTTATTAGCCAAGGAGGAATACAAACTAAGTCACTTGATGGAGGAATCTTTATTAAAAGATAAGGTTGCACCCATCCTTTATCAGCTACACCTAGAGGCAATGGACAGGAGGCTACGGATTGTTCTGAAAGCTGTTAGTGACTGTATAGAAAAAGATGGTTATGTTAATGTGGTTGAAAATGACTTTGACACTGATGTTAACACTATTACAACCAAAAGGTAGTGAAATCATATGACTGCATTTTTACTAGCTAAGTAAAGAAGATAAAAAAAAGTCTTGCAAAAGACTGTGTATGCAACTTTGTGAATTCAATGAATTCAAAAATGAGATATAATTGTTCCCAAAGTAGGTAAAGTGTAGACTCTGTGAAGGATTAGTTAATTAACAAAAATAAGTCTAATGTGATGCTTTTAAATAGTTCCTAAATCAGAATATGAAAAGGTTTGGAAAATATTGAAGTCACTGACAGGTGACTCTAGTCTGGTGGCAAAACACCTCCTGCTCTTTTTGTATAGAAAGGAGGCCTTTATTTAATATTTTGTATTTATATATGGTATATCTATGAAAACCACAGATACCTACTACCAAATTTAACAAAAGAGGGACAGCATAGTTTTGTGATTCACAATTTATTCTTGGTGACAGTCCACTTAGTATTTTGTGTTAACCCTTTAAGTGCTCTCATTCACTGAACCTACTTTAAATTGAATGCTTTGTTTTTCAACTACTCAGCATTTAAAGGGTTAAGACACGTGAACTTTTAAAAGCAAAAATAACAGCCACAACAATAGTAAGTACAGTGATTAGCTGGAAGGGGATTTCGATAACTGTGCATTGACAAGAATACTTGAATGTTGGTTTTACAGAGTGATGTAAAATGACAAGTTGTACTATTTATCCATCAGACAGTAGCAGCTCTGATCTTTCTAGACTATCGTAGTAGGGCTGTTACTTTTCCAACTTTGCTTTTGATAGTTTTGTGTAAATATATACATATATGAGTAAAAGCTGCTTTCGGCAGCTTCTAGGCTTACTTTTGCAGCATTTTTGTGGAATTGTTTGCAATGTGGTAAAAGTGCAATAAAGATATGGCAAATGTGTAGCCAGAGTGTCTGCATGGATTCATTTAAATTGCAAATATATTTCAAAGGAAAAGTATACACTAACTAAATATTTGGGAAGTACATGTTTAATTTGCAATCACATTTTGCAGTTCTAGATAGAGCTGGTTGTGTCAGAGCAGACAACAGATGGGTAATATACATTGAAATTCTGCAGCAGCTTTGCTACTGTGCACGCAATTGTGGTATTTAGCAATAGCCCTGAATACAGGCGCATGCAGCTGGTTACTGGCCCAGGAAGAGCTCTGGGAGGTAACATGACTCCTAGAACCACTGTGCTTCCTTGAAAAAAGAACAGGAGTACTTGTGGCACCTTGATTTCCCAAGTCCCCTTTGACACAGTGCAGCTGCTTTCCCTTGTGTGCTGGGCTAGGTCTATAGACTGGTAAAGAAGTTTTAACAGAGCCGTATCCCCACCTCTTCCCCCTGCCTGCCCTTTGCAGCCAGCCTAGGAGTGCATCGAGGAAGCAGTCCTTTGTTCTTCCCAAGCACAAAATGCCAATATTCCCACAATGGGCAAGGTGCAGAAGGCTCTATACTCTCTCCCCTTGAACCTGTGTGTATTCAAATCTTTTAATGAGTGCTAAGGAGAGCAAACACAGGGTGTAGTCTACAGGGTTTATTACTACTGTTATTTTATTACTTTCCTTCTCTTAATTACCTTTATTCTGAAGTAACAGAGAGGTAGACAGTGCATTGGCAGGATTTTCCTAGGAGCAGGAGAAGCTGCAGTGTTTGTTGTTAGCGGTGAGACTTCATTTTGAGTCAGGCGGAGGAATCCAGTTGGCTAGAACCTGGGACTAACAGACTATAAAGCCCGCTCCACAGGGAAGGAGCTGATTTCAGTTACAGAGCCCTGTCTGGTTACACCTCTGCCCCAGCTCAGATAGGTTTCTCCAACATGGAGCTCAGTTGTGTCAGAAGTCTGCCCCTGGTCCTGAAAAAGCTCATTCCAGCTTGTAAGTTTAGTACACCTCAAGAGTTAAGTTTAGCCTTGGGGAATAGCTAAACAGAGTAGGTCTCTTCTTCCTGAAAGTGTGGAGTAGCTCAGGAGCCTACTCCAGTTAAGGGCTTCAATTTAAAGATTTCTTAGTCATAATAGGGGGAATCTATAGAGGGATGTTTATTTTTTATGAAGCCGCTGCTGGTCTGTAAGTTAAATTAACAGCCTTCCTATGGGATCTTAGACTAAAATTCACTCATTATTCCTATATTTCAATAGACTCCTGACTCTTTGCTCTCTGTTTCCTGCCCTGCACTTTGACCATATGGCATGACCATAGTGTGACAATGCTGCAGCTCTGTAATTAACCCAAAAAATGCGTTCCTGTGTTTGAAATAAAAAAAACAAAAAGGGGGTGGGGATGAAGGGGCTTCATTTCCAAACCTATTACATTTATAAAAACCAGAAGTGCTTCCCTTCTGCTTTAACCTTCAGAATAGCATTACCTTTTTAAGATACATACATCAATAGCCTAGATGAAAGAAAGGCTAGCCCATGGTCAGGTGGCTAGCCTGCGACTTGGGAGACCAGGTTTCAATTCCCTGCTACCTGACAGGCTTCCTTCTTTTTCAGCCGGTCATTTAGTGTCTATTAGTTCCTTATCAGTCAAATGGAGGTAACAGCACTACCCTACCTCCTAAGGGTATTGTGAGGATAAGTACATTACAGAGTCTGTGATACTCAAATCAAATGGTCTGGTAACAGAGGGCATACAAATACCTCAGCTAGAATCCATCAAGTTGCTGAGCACCTTCGGCTTTGTTTCAGTGGGAATTGAGGGCACTCCTGACGTGAGCTAAAGCACCTTGAAATCAATGAAAAGACTCTTATTAATTAATTTTAATGGGCTTTGGATGACTTCCTTAGTCCATGTCTTGCAAGAAGCTCACACCAATGTGTAGGAGCTGAAGCTAGGAACTAGAATTTTGGCCTGTGTTAATTTTCCTTTTGCTGCTTCTGTGAGGGAAACTCATCAAATTATTGTCTTGTCTTGTTTTGACTTTTTGATTTATTTATTTTTTGCACATGCACATGGGGGAGGGGTGTGACTCAAAGCCACCTTTCTGATGCTCTGGCCCAAAGCAGTTCCCCCCGTAGCTCAGAGCAGCCTAAGGAGGACTCAGTGCCCTGCTAGGATAGCTCTCTGCCTCTTTACTGGTGGTGCAACGTGGACAGAAGTCTGGGTTCAGGATCTGTCCCTGTCTTTCAACAGTGAAAATATGTACGGGTTTTTTTTTCCTCATTCAAACAAAGGGATTTGCTATGTTGTGGTGAAATCCACGCACATGCAAAGAGCCAGCCCAAGGTCTGTTAAACACTTAACTCCTGTTTAAAGTCTATTTTGGGGACTTAACTGGCACCTAGGCTTTGTGCTGTCCCTTTGCACAGGGTGGGTTTCACCGGGGTGGTCTTGTGTACCTGTTGTTAAGGTTGATGAAGTATATATGCTCATTGTGTAGAGGCTGTTCACCTTATCAAACATGTATGACAGCCAGATTAGTGCAATGAGATGCAATTGCTCTGAAGGGGCTGTCGTTGTTGATTAGGTCAATAATCCATGAACTAAGGAGGATTAATATGATAGAGGGGAACGTCTCTTTAGGAGTCCTGCACATCTATCAGGCCAAATATTCACTATAGAAAAAAGTACCTGAATGCAGTTTTATTCAAAATACCACACATTAGAATGTGTAACACAAGATATGTGAAGAATACACCCAAAGAAGCTTCTATAGTCTCTCAGGGACCTAACATATTCAGCAAAGTGCATGTGGTATTCACAGTAAATATTTGAACAGATACATCGTGTGGCTTTTAAAATGCCTAATTGCAAATTTACCTGACAGCCTGGAATAGTGATGCTGTTTTCTTGAGTAATCAAGATGTGAGAGAGACTTGTTTGTTTGTTTGTTATTTAACCGCCTAAGAAAATTCACAAATAAACTGTTCTAGTGTGAAGTAAGTATTTGTTGCATGCTGCCAACCTGGTCAGCACCGGTCAGAGCATGGGGTAGCTAAGATCCCTACCTTAAGGAGTTTGCAGTGTAATAACAGCACAAGGTGTTTCTTGTGTGGGAAATAAACAATGGCTGGAAATGAGAGGTAACTCAGTAGACTGTCTCCCAGTCTCCTTCTGGATGAGCAGGCAGCAGCTGAGCTCAAGTGAGACTTGATACAAGAGATGGAGGACTGTCAAATAAGCACCATGAGCATTCTCGCTGTTGTGACTGGAGCCCTTCATGTGTGTTGAGGCCTTCAACTGAAGTCAGTGGGATGCTTCACTTGTTCAAAGCTAGACCCATGCTTAAGTACCTTGCTGAATTGGGGCCTGAATAAGCGTAATTCTTAGCATCAGATTTCTAGGGCTAACACATTTGCAGATTAAAAATTTACTTCCCATAAATTTTTTTCCAATGTTGCCTTAAAATGTTGTGTCCATGAACACTCCTGCTGGTGCACTTGTTTGCTAGGCAGACACAAACATAGTCTAAACAAATTCATTTTAAAATGTAAAATGGATATAGGAGGAAACACTTTAGCAGCACCAGGCAAGTTAGCATCAGGGTCTTTGATTTTTTTTGCCTATTAGACAATTCTGGATCTACTTGCAAGTATTTTTTACAAACAGAAATGTGCCTGTAAGAATGGCACATTGGTAGCCTACAGCTATGCCACCTCAGGCTGTGGACTTGTCAGATTGGATTAACTATTTGCTTCTGTATTTATATCGCTAAAACACCCATCCAGTGCTCAGGGGACTGTGTGGAAAAAATATAAGCTATTCAGTTTGATAGTTCAAGAGACCTAAAGAACTAAGCTGGGTCAGACCTGGTCAGGGCTTGGTTAGAAGACCTCCAGGGGGAAACCTACGTGCAAGTTGGCAATGGTGGCACTGATTTAGTAATTGTGACTCTTTCCTCCATTACTGAACTGATCTGCTAGCCTGGTCCTAGGACAGAGGTTGCCAAACTATAGTCTGGGAGCCACTTGTGACCACACAGCTCTCTGAAGATGTGTTTTATTGGTTCTGCCTTATTTCCAACTGCTAAATTGCATTTAAAATATGTTAAATATTTTCCTGGGTTTTTTTTTCCCCATTCATGCAGCTGATGTAGTCACCCCATGGACGTTAGGGAATGGTGAATGGTAGGGGAGGTAGGCCCACTAGACAGTGTCTGTATTCACATGTATTCCACGTTATAAAAACGGTTGAAAACGCTTGTGCTAAAGGACGAGCAGGCTGCTAGAGGTGCTGTCTTTCAGCCAAGCCTTATTACTGAAACCTTGAATAGCTGTCGTCAGTAAAATTACATTTAACACAATTTACATTTAACACAAGAACAGGATTGTTAGCCAGTGGGGTCTCAGCTAGAGGTAGACCCAAACTCAAAATCTCAGCTCTGGATCCAGGTTCAGATTGGAGTTGGTAGCTTAGGCTGAATCAGAACACCCCAAAATTTGGAAAGCATCAGATCTGGATTTGAAATCTCCAAGTGTATGACTGTTGTGATCTGGGAGGTTTACTTATATTTGTGTCTTTGCCACACTCCAGCTAGGACAGGCATATTCTGCTTGCTTAAATTCCCCTTCCAGTTTAGCTAGGTAAGATATTTATTGATTGATTTATTACATTTATTGAAATGCTAAAAAGGATGCCTAACCATACAGGTAACCTTAACATAGCTTAAAAATACATAGTAAAAGCAGTGCAATTCAAGATAACCCACTAGCAGTAAGCCAGGCCATTTAAAAGCTCAGAACCCCCGGACTGGTGCTGTTCTAATGGTTGCTGCATCTCACTCCAGATGTGGCTGCATGTTGAAGTGGAGGAAGCTCTCTATATATGTACAGTTCTGTGAAGCACCTGGATGTTTGCAAAAGGCTCTATATATCACTTAATACATATACTCTGTGTGCATCTTCTCAGCCCTATGTGCATAGATCAAAGGCTGAATAGTGCATAGTGGACAAAAGATTAATGTTAAAGCTGTCAACACCACAGAAGATATACAGCTGTGGAAGATCCGAACAGAAATAAAAACTAGCATGGCAAGCTCATTCTAGGATTTTTATCACAGGCTGAGGTGTGAGCCAGGAACACAGCTTGAAGCCCTGATCTCAGACTGAGCCCTGGCAGTTAGAAACAAATCTTGTTTTGACTTGAAAATTGAGCAAATTTGATATGCAAGTCATTGATGGAGAAAAAATATGTAATACCAAGATGTCAAGTTTCTTGGTGTTATTTCTCTAACCTTAGACACACTGCACAGAAGCTGAAAAAATGTATATTTTTTGGTCAGAGATTGGCTTTATGAAACATAGTCTCCAGTGGTATTTTCTTTAGAGCCTCCCTGAATGCTGATGGTAGGATGGTTTAAGTCTTATCCTTGCACACAGAGTCTCTGCTATTGGGAGAATTTTACAAATAACTAAATTAAAAGTCTCTCGCAGTCAGTCCGTAGAGTGAAGTTTGTACCATTCTCCATATAAATGGCCCTTTCTGCTGATTTCAAATAATTCCTTCTTAATCAGTAAAGTCAATGGGAGTTTTATGGAAGCAGGATTAGGCCCAGTTTCCTCCTTGACTGCCCATTCACAGATGAATGATCTCACTGACCTTTCTCATGGGCTTCTTAGTTATATGCTTAAAGATTTTATGATTATTTGTCTTCTCTCTATATAACTTTGATATTTATTCTCCTGTTTGCTTCACTGCATTGCCGTTTTTAAAGGATGCTTTTTTGGCCTGAACAAGCTTTCCTAAATTCATTTTTATAAATCGAGGCATCCATGGCAGAGTCACTGCATTGTAATTGCAGCTTCATTTAAAGGATGACAATAGCATTTAGAAGAAATTAGTCACAACAAGTTTCTGTATCTTGATCCCATATGGAAAGGAAGTCACTTTTGGACAAGTTGATTAGATCTCCCTTACAGGAGAAAATGTCTATATATAATAATAAATTGTGCCCCTGTAGCACCTACCAGTTAAGAATCTCAAAGAAATTTCCAGACATTAATGAAGTGAGCCTCTCAAAATCTCTGAGGTAGATAAGTCTTATTAGAACTGGGTGTATAAAAAAAAAAGTATCTGATCAACAAATCACTGTATTCCATAAAAAGAACAGGAGGACTTGTGGCACCTTAGAGACTAACCAATTTATTTGAGCATAAGCTTTCGTGAGCTACAGCTACAGCTCACGAAAGCTTATGCTCAAATAAATTGGTTAGTCTCTAAGGTGCCACAAGTCCTCCTGTTCTTTTTGCAAATACAGACTAACACGGCTGCTCCTCTGAAACCTGTATTCCATAAATGATTCATCTAGATCAGAATTTACAGTAACACCGCACAGGACAGGCTAAAGACCCAGGGAGAACGACAGGGTCTGTGTGTGTCTGACAGCCCCAGTGAAGAATGTCCATTGGCATTAAGGATGGTGCAGGCCTGTCTTCTCCACCATGACAGAGGCTGTGAGCACTATTGGAATGGACTTCTCCCTACGCCCTGGCAATACTAGCAGACCACAAGAAACCACTGCACAGCTTTGGGCTGCTCCGCTAGTGCAAAGATGGCCTGAAACTGCTGTGAACCTCTGGGATTATTCCAGTGTCAGAAGATCACTGGGTGATGTGACGCTGCCAGAGAGACTCATATGCCATGTTCCTTCCTCTGGCTAGCACTGAGGGGACAGCCATGGGAAAGGAGTTGAGGGTGGAGTGTCCCTGAGCTCCAAGGATTCCTGGCTGCCTTAATGGCCTTGTAGGGTTGTTGGCAGGCAGCACAAGTTAGTGCAGCCTGTGGGCTTCCTATTGATTTAAGAGGGAAAAATCCACCTCCCGCAGGCTTTAGAGATGACCTACAGCAGCCTAAACTCATTCTGAAATGGGTGGAGACAGGACTATGGGATCTCCAAGTTCTCACCTGGCCCACTCTTAAAATGCGCACTTCTCTCTGATGCACAGGCTACTTCCATGGAAGACAGGATGTGAACTCCCCCTCCATGGCCCTTCCAAATCCTGCCACATCCCTTGTGAATGAGAACTGTCCTAGAGAAGAACATTAGGATTTTCTCATTTTACGACCTGGTTCAATGCACATTGAGGTTAATTGAAAACCTCCCATTGACTTCAGAGGCCTTTGGATCAGGCCCTCAGTGACTGTGAGGATCAGTGAAACTGAGGTTCTTGCATGAGCCTTCAGAAAACACATTTCAAATTATCATACTGAAAATTAAAAGAGTCGATGGTTGTGACCAATGTTGCCTCTAATTTTTGACAGGCCACATGCGCAAAAAATTTCTTCTGTGCAAATTGTCGTGCGTGCGGTGTTTCGCCGTGCGCACGGGGTTTAGGATCTGGGTGCACGCGTACAGCTTAGAGGGAACAGTGGTTTGTGACAGCATTTTATTTGCTCTCATGTTTCTCTCTGTAGTTACAAGTGAAGAAATAACCCTTTAGCTAGTTGTATGGGGTTCAGAGTGTTGCAACAGGTGAGAATAAATAAAATAGGCATCAAGCAATGAGGCCAAGAAGTCAGAGGCAAAAGAAATAAGGCATCTAGTCTTGTGTAGTCTGGAGAGAGAATACAAACCGACTAACAGGCTACTGCATATTTATTAGAGCATTGCACATGTCCTCTCTCTTCTTATTACAGAACCCTAACTCTGCATGTTTGATTAGCATTTTAAAAGCTTCAGACCTTTATTTATCCGGTCTCCACCCTTTGCGCCACAAAATGGGTAATTCAGACATTCAGTGCAGAGGACTCATGGGTATGTTTCCTGTCTAACAACATCCCACGCCAGCATGACAGCCTAGGCATTATGCATTCATCTATTTTGCTATAAATTGTGGTGAATTGACTGATTAGGCACCATTACTTCCAAACAACACACTTCTTGTTTATCTATCAGCGGACAAACTCCTCTGCAGTGGACCCTGGAGTGGTCTAAGTCAATGTGAAACAGCCTGGTGTATGCCGTGCTGGGGTATTGTTCGCATCTCTTGGGTCCACTGTTCAGTCCTCAGCCTTCTACTCTAAGCTGCAAGCACCCAAGAAATAATGAGCTTCCAGCATAACAAGGGATATAACTGACCCTCTACAAAGCTTGATTCAAATAATTTTAAGCAATGAAACCATCGGTAATAAAACTAGAATATATATATATATATATATATATATATATATATATATATATATATATATATATATATATATATATATATAAATAGCAACATCCTTTAGATTAAGCAAAATAGAGTTAATTTTTTAAAAAACAAAACCTAGAGATATCTGCTATTTTAAAAAGGAAGATCTTTAGTGTCACTGTATTGAAACCTTTCCCTCCATGTCACTCTCTCACACACACCCACACATACACACGCACGCACGCACCCCATCACTGCAGCAATGATAGGACTCATTAATTTAATATTCATTATGCATTTTGCCAGCCCGGAGGATGGACCAGAAGAGGCTTATCACACCAGAGCATACAATAGTTCTCCATGCTCTTCACTGCCTCTCATCACTTCTGAGTGATGTCTGGCCTCATCTTCACAGCCCTGAATATGCAAGGGTGGAATGGTCTCAAAGGCAAGTCTTTCCTCCGTGGCCACACTCGATATTATAGATAGGGGAGAGGAGACTGACTGGAACAGACACTTCGGGAACAGACACGTGGTGCTCTTGACTGACGTCCCTAAGGGGTGACATTCACTATCACTAGAGACTACTGTGTGCCCAGGTCTCGTTAAGCCATTAAAAAGCCAATATTTGCCACCCATTGCTGCACACTTGCCACTGATTTCTCCAGTTATAGGGGGAAATTCTGGTTAGCTTAGATACCATCATGTCTGTCAGCGAATGCTGATTTTATAACTGTAGAATCAGGCATAAGAACCTCTTGCCTCCCCCAATAACAGAACTAAAACATGGGTTGTTATTATTTTCCTGGAAGTGTGCCACAAAACAGACACCACTGAGCTGAGTAGCTAACATGAGATCTGAGACCTCACTGGAGGTTGATGATAGGAGCTATGCTGAGCGGCACTAGCTGAAGAGCTGACTTATCTTTGGAAAGAATGCATGTGGTCTTTTCCTCAGGTATATGGTGCTCTCGGGATGGGCCCACTAGAAGTACAGAGAGGGATGAGAAGAACTGAATGAGGAGTTCCTGACTTGGGGTATGTTGGTCAGAAGCACAGGGCACTGAACGTGAATGGGCCACAGCTGTGTGACACGCTCTCCAACACCAACTGGAAAAGTGGATTTGCAGCCCCCCAAACATGAGAGGTTTAAAAAAGGTAAAATCCATGTTGTGTGTTGCCAGATGGTTCGAGGCAGAGAGGACTCTGCTTGACACAGCTGCTCAGTGACGCTGGAACACTTCTAATAGTAGGGGTGCTGAAAGCCTTTTACCTCATGCCCCCTCCTTGCCCCGGTCCAAGCCCCCTCACCCCCATGGCCCCAACTTTGAGGGCCATGTCTCTGGGAGGGGGAACCCATACAGGGGCAAGGGGGTCGGGCACAGGGTCAGGAACGGAGCCCCAGGCACAGGGCCAGTGGCCAGGACCCCAGCAGTGGAGCCCCAGGAGCGGGGGGCTGGACGCAGGGCCTCAGGAGCGGAACCCCAGGAGTGGGGCATGGGGCCAGAAGCGGGGCTCCGGGGCCAGGGCCAGAGCCCCAGGTGCAGAGCTGGGAGTGGAGGGCCAGGCGTGGAGCCCGAGGCACGGGGCCAGCAGCCAGGGAGCAGGGTACAGAGCTGGCAACCGGGACCCCACATAAAACCTCAGGGTGCTGCAGCACCCCTAATTCCTTCATCTATGCAGCTGCTGGGCCTGGCACTGGCAGATCATGTTTCCCACCTGCACAGCTCAGTCAAGAGGGACAGAAAGCCCCCAATGCAACTTTTCAAAGCCTAGGATTAAAGTAATGACCCCTATTGCTGTGGTGGTGAGGGGGATCACAGAACAAGGTGGGAGGAGCAGCAAGCATGGAGCTTGGGCCTATGTGCTAATATTTCAGGCAATAAACAAACAAACAAACGTGGATGCAACATGTGGGGGGCGGGGGGAGCGGCGGCTCTGTGCCAAGATGTCACCAGGGCTGTTACACTCAACCTAACAGAATGCAGGATCTCCTAATGGAATTTTATCATTTGAATTACATTTGAAAATAACATCTTTTGGGACCGTTCTGTGCTAGCTAGAAAAAGCAAAGCTGATGACTTAGATCTCTCAAGAGCAAACCAAATTCTTGTCCTTACATGCTAGGATCGTATTTGTGTCCCAGATATTAGTGCCAATGTTGAGCTATGTCAAGCATGCTTATTGCTGCCATGCTGATCTCAGCTTGATGTAACAAATCATGACATGGCAAAATGTGTTTGGAACTGCCCCTAGCATCATCTCATCTTGATGTAGCAATGATAGAGGGGATCTTCCCTAAATTTCTCCTATTGTGTTTCACAAAGCTGCCATCCTTAAGTGTTTTTGTTCTCTCTCTTGCAGAATTTATAACCCTTAAGAAATTGGGAGTTTCATTTTCTCCTGGCTTTGAAAATATGTTCTAATTTATGGGATAAGATGTGTGGTAATTGAGTTCACAACTGAATGCCAAGTCTTTTCTGATCCCCTGGGGTTTTCCTGGGAACTAGATATATATTCCAGTATGTTTCAAGTAAAAATAATGAATGAATGAATAAATAAATACATGAATAACAGCATGCTTCATTTTGTCTATCTCATGGAGAGAGAGAGAATTTTTAAATATCAGGAATGTGCTCATTATGCAAAAACAACAAAGCAGATGCAAATATTCATAATAAATATATTAGAAATCTTGTTTTAGCTCCTAGAGGACAAATGCAACAGCAAAACTGGGTATGATTATAATTTTTCTTCCTCCCCCGATGGTATCTTCTTATTTGAATATGTATCTGCTTAATCTGGCTGTATCTAGAAGTATGGAGTCTATTGTGATTGGAAAAGCAAGCTATTAAAGCTACATTCTTTGACATTTCAAATGTGGAGACTGAGCCAAAACCCACTGAAGTCACTGGAAAGACTCCATTGACTTCCAAAGGCTTTGGATCAAACCCTAAATTTATTGGTGATCTCATGACCATTAGCTGCTGAGTGTGTGATTTTTGTCAGTTACATTTTACACTTTTGCAGCCCTTTCCATCTGAGGACCTCAAAGTAGATGACAAGGGGGGCTGGTACATAATATAAATAGGGCTATTCATCATTACCACTATTTAATCACGACGAAAATGATGCATTGATAATTGGATGTCTTCATAATGATTGCACAGTGCCTAGAGCATCGGATAGGGTCCTTTCATACATTGAAATAGATCAGATAAGTATTCTACTGTGGAGAAAGAAGTCAATCTTTATTCAGCATGAATAATGATGAAAATAAGGGTTGGTCATGACAGAGTCATTCCATGCCTTGCTATGGTAATTTGCGCAGTGTCTGTAAATGGGGGAAAAAACCGGTCGTTTACACTCTTCTGAAAAATGCTGACGGACCTCAAAGCTTTGCAAATCACTTCAGTATAAACAAAGATCCTGGCTGTGTCCATGACTACCCCTTTAACTGGCAGTTTTAATTCATCCCCCCCACCCTCACCCCACCTCCAATACTGAAAATATAAAGAGCGAGGGTACAGGTGGGGACATAGGATTGAAACTGCAAGGGTGGATAGGAGGGAATGTCGGAAAGAACAGGAAAATGCATGGAACGCAATCTAGGTCTCCACCTCCTGCTCAAGATGTGGCTGATGCATGGAAGGTCTTGCAGCGGGTGCTCAGCGGTACCGATGAACCTCCCAAAAACAATCATTCCAAAATCTATTTTTATCTCTTTTTTATATTAAATGGTGTTTGATTTCCCTAAATCCCACCCAGCCACTAAGCCACTCCAAACTGGCAATGAACCTCTCTGAAAGCAGAACTCCAAAATGAAAACGAAGAATGAAAATCAAAAGCCAAAGTAGTCAATGAAAAAGTGAAAAACAAAGTTTCATCAAAAAACAGAAAATGTCGAGCCTATTTACAAAAATGTCCAGTTTCAAAAAATGGCCACATCATTACAATTTTTTTCTTCAAATGGCAAATTTCAACCACTTCTGCTCGGCAAGTTCTTCTATTCTACTCAGGTTCTTATACTGCCTTGCCACTGTAGTATCTGAACACCTTCTAGTAATGCATTAAGCGATGTGACTAACATTTTTCTTGTGTGGCTCATTTTCTCTCTTATCCTCTCTGCAGGGGGAGAATTATGTGTGCAGTGGAGTGTTTTATTTTGTTAGGATTTTGGTTTGGGGGATTTTTTTAAGCGTACACATTGCTCTATGTTTATACCGGAGAAGGCAGAGTCACAAAAGTGCCCCTTGCACTGGGAGCAGAAGGTAATGATATCTGCTGTGGTCCTTAGCTCCTGTGCGAGTTCATTCCACAGACTCAGACTGGCCCCCAAGAAGGCTTTGCCTCCTGTACTGCCCTTATGTTAGAAAGTTTCATTTTGCCAGAGATGCTGAGTTGTCGACTCCGGCTTTCAGTGGCGCTATGACAATATGCACCAGCTGAAGATCTGCGAATCAGAATCAATGGAAAACAACTTTGCATTGCAGTTTCCCGCTTGACCAAGATTTTTCGGATGTGCACATACATGTAATCTGATGCCAGGGTTTCTTCTAGACTCTTTTTGCAGTAACATTAACAAATCACTCTCTGTCAGACACACAAATACATAATGACATATGCAGTCATGGTATCAGTAAAATTGTCCAATAATTCCATATTCCTGGATGCATTTATTTTTTTAGAAACATAAATGTGAAAAGAGAACAAAATACACTCATTCAAACTAAAAGCAGACAAAACAAGCTTTGGCATGACACACTGTACACAAGAAAGGCCTGCCTAACAGAGCTACAAGAGGTATTTAGGCCCTGGTGATCTACCTGGTAAAAGAACCCGAAGAGGAGCATTAATGAATTATATGAGTAAAAGAGCCTGCTTAAGCTAGCTGCAGTGCTTAGCAGAGCAGCCTATGTACAAAAAACGAAAAAGAAGAACTGTGTCTTTACTACAGTGGTGTTTTTCTCTCTCCAAGCAAGACTTTTTTGCAATCTCATTCATCCTCTCAGACATGTCAAAGAAAAGGTCCCTCACTCCCTCTGCTTTCCAATGTTTAATGAGCTACTTTTTTGTGTAGGGCAATGGTCTTAAAGGCACTATAAAGAATAAAGGCCAGAGTGAAGTCATCTGCTTCCAGACCCAGAGAAGACATAGCTTAGATAGGAGTATAGTGTGACACTTGAGACTTATTGAGGTCTACACATTCATAGTCTTCTCAGAAGCCCCTGAGGTGAGGGTGGGGGGGATGAATTAAAACTGCCAGTGCCCTGAGACACATGAAAGATTTGCAAGGGAATGGAAACATCTGCAGCATTTCATTGGATCTAGATGTCTGTGAAGAGAAGCATCCACTTTGTCCACTAATATGTCTAAAGGTTTGGGTCAAATCTTATGTGCAGTTCCCATTGTATATCCTGGACCAAATTCTACCCTGGCTTACATTTGTGCAAATCTATTCGCCTCACAGGTATGCACATGGGCGGAGCTTGTCACAATGGGAGAAGCATGCTTACAAGTATCGGAACAAGAATTTGGTTCTTTACTAAAGGCAGGAGGAGAGGGTAGTGCAGTTTAAATCATTTTTCTACTGGAAATTACAGGAGGGTATTTTCCTGATTTACCAGGAGTTTGATGGAAAAAAACGAAACTCTAAGAATGGAAAATGTGACATTAATTTGAACAAAAGCAAGATGACCTAAGTTTTCAGTTAAATAGCCTGTGTGAGAGACATTCTCCAACTGAGCTAAACAGAGCTTTATCCATAAGTAGGACAGAATATTGCCAGAAGGGAGCATGAAGGAGAGAGAGAGGAAATGGAAAGGGCTGTAATCTAAAACTGGCACATAAAACTAACTGGAAAATGCTATTTTGTGGGTACTGGGACATCAGAATAAGGAAGACATGACAGGAAACCAAAAGAAGGCAGGGAAGATATTTATCAGTGATTAGCAAAAGGGGCTCAATTTGTTAAGGAAGTGAAAACTCTCTTTTGATGTAGGTCTCCTATATGACTCACATGATGTGCCAGATAACAATTTGGCTTTGTGCAAAATCCATGTGCTTACCCCAACCCAAACAATATTGAAAAGTGATTGACCGTTACCAAAGCTTTTGCTGGTATCTTGAATGGAACCAGACTGACTGGGAGTGAGCATCTCTGAGCAATGGACTGGAAGCCAGGGCCTTTTAAGTTTTTGGGGTCATGGTGGATAATCAGCTGAACATGAGCTTCTGGAGTGACTCTGCTGACAAAACAATTAAAGTGGTCCTGGGATGCATGAACAGGGGAATCTTGAGTAGGAACAGAGAGATTATTTTACTGGTGCAACCGCTGCTGGAATACTGTGTCTCTAGTTCTGGTGCTCACAATTCAGGAAGGATGTTGATAAATTGGAGAGGGTTCAGAGAAGAGTTGCGAGAATAATTAAATGATTAGAAAATATGCCTTATAGTGATAGACTCGAGGAGTTCCATCTATTTAGCTTAACAAAGAGACAGTTAAGGGGTGACTTGATTACAGTTTATAAGTACCTACATGAGGTACAAATATTTAATAATGAGCTCTTCAGTATAGCAGAGAAAGGTATAACACAATCCAATGGCTGGAAGTTGAAGCTAGACAAATTCAGACTAGAATTAAGGCATACATTTTTAACAGTGAGAGCAATTAACTATTGGAACAATTTACCATATGTTGTGTTGGCTTCTCCATTGCTGACAATTTTTAAATCAAGATTGGATGTTTGATCTAAAAAATCTGCTCTAGGAATTATTTTGGGGAAGTTCTGTGGCTTGTGCTATACAGCGGTCAAACTAGGTGATCACAATGTTCCTTTCTGGCCTTGGAATCTATGAGTTCTAATGCCAGCAGTCACCCCTCTCCCTCTCTGGCTTTGTCACTTGAAACTTCTCTGTCTCGGTTTGCTTATCAATGCAATGGGCATTATACTTGCAGTACTTGCCTACCAGGGAAAAGGGGAGAAATAATTAGTTAATGCTTGGACAGCGCTCTGAAGCTGCAAAGCACAATGTGAATGTTAAGAATTGTCACACTGGACACCGAAAATTAAAGTTAATTAAAGCCAAGATTAGCAGGACCCACAAGACCTGAACAGAGCCTAAAGAAGAAAGGGGAATATCTAAAGCCAAAAAGACAGGAGCCTCATGCCTGGACTCAGACTCTTTAAAATGCATGGAGGAAAAAAAAACTAAATTGGATGATATCTGAAATCAAAACAAACAGCTTCCCAACCCAAACACATTCAATCTTCTATTTATCTGCCGATTTTTGAGGTGGGTATGTCATCCTTTGAAATGTGCTGCTCTCCATCAAAGGTTTCTTTCTTTGGAGTTTTCTGTGAGATCAGTAGGATTTCAGGAGAACAATTAATAAATATAAACATCAATCAAGCTTAAACAGGCCAAGAGCACTGGATCCTTCGAGGGAACGAAGCTGGCTTTCATCATTAAGCTCTAGACAATGCCTAAAGGGGGGGCGGGGAAATGAGCAGAGCAGAAAAAAAGAGCAAGTATGGAGATCAAACCGGAACCAGCTTTTTTTACACCCAATGCCTCCAATTGTCCTCATTTGTGCTGAGCTGTGTTCAGGCCTATCTCCCCAACAAAGAAAAGAGGGTTGATTGTGGCTGGGACTGTAAGCCAGTGGAGAGGAACAAGGGGGAAAGAGAACTCACTCTTTGTTCTTCTACATGGCACCTTAGGTGTAGTCACCAATGAGAGTAATGGGATGTGCAGTCTGCCCCCCAGAAATATTAGCCACCCACTTTTCACTGGACCCAGCCAAACTGAATGCAAACCCCACAGCAGTGATAGCCTTTCATGGATGTATGAAGGTTTACCCTATGTGCACAACTCCTGTAAACACAACGAATGCAAACAATAAAACACCCCTCGGCCTCCCACAGGATGGAAGTGTAACAATACAAACTCCCGATGTACCAATGAGAGCCAATGATACAGAACTGATTATATATTTAAACCCTGGGAGAAAAAGGAAAGGAACTTCAGGGACTCAAATCTCTCTCAATTAGTAGTTCTCTCCAGCAGTTTGTCTGATTAATGGCTGCGCCTCACACTGTGACTATGTAATAGGTGCAGGGAAGGTGCTCTAATAGTACTTTACCGCTAATTATGTGGGGGCTGAAACAATGGGGCTCTTTCTTGAAGAGTAAACATCATTCACAGACACACACACACACACACACTGTTCACATTGATAAGCAAGGCTAAAATTAGGGCTGGGTGAATGGTTTGAATGCTCATAGCAACATATCTGATCCAGGTTGGTTTGCACCATCAGACAGACTTCACATTACATGACTGAGTTCAGCAGATGCGGTGATAATCACATGCTGACATCAGCACTGAAGCACCATCACATCAGGTTTCATAACACTGCCCAAGAAAGAGACTAGCATTCTGGGAACCGATCCCCAAGGCCTGGATGACAGCAAAGGATCGGCCACTTGTCCATCATGTTGACCCTACGCTTCCACTCGCACCCCATTCCCAAGGCGGATGGTCTGCTGGGTGGGTGGTGTGCTGTGATAAGGTTTACAACACACCAGGTGGAGCCCAGGTCCTGGTTAGACTGTAGTCCTGTTCCTGACTCTGCTATTGAAAGCGGCCTTGGATAAATCAGGGTATGTCTTCATTGCAGAGTTCATTCGGGTAATCAGCACCTAGTCTGGACACCTGGCTTAGCACAGCCTGGGTGTGAGCAGCCCCCTGCAAAGTGCTACCCAAGTTACAGCCACCTGATTGGTGCTGCATTCCCCTACATGTATTGTTAGGATTTGGGGGGACATATCCCATTTTTCTTTTGTTCTTCAGTAAGATGAACTGCTCTATGATTCCTTCACAGCAATTTGTGGGAGAACTTGTCTATCCTTGGCATACAGGGGGAATTATGGAAAGCCACTGGAGGGCTATCACCACTCAAGTGAGTTAGCCTGGCGGGGGGCCTCACTACAAAGTGGGCAGATTACTGGCATGAGTGAGAGCTCACAGGGATTTTAGCCTACAGGCTCAGCCAGCCCAGCAGGCCTGGGTTGAAAACACTACTAAACTCAGATAAGACGGATTTGTGTGTGGATGAGGGAGGAGGTCCAGCTCAGGGCAACACCCAAGTAAGAGGACAAGTTAACTCTGCAGGGAAGACATATCTATAGACTCTCTCGGGGGAGTTATTCAGAGCTGAGCCTGGCCCAGGGACTCAGGGTGCTGTATTTTGTGCCGCCATTATCCTGGCAGCTGCTGGGGGCTAGTTTAGGCCTTGGTGCATGCTGGAGCAACTTTGTGATTGGCCGTAACTTGTCTTGGCTTCAAGAGAACATGTGGGCTATTGCATTGCTGGGAAATGCACCCGCCCTCCACTCCCTCCACACACTTCCTCAACAGGTAAATCCGTACAATGAGATTAATAACACCCATCCACCCATCCACCTTTCTGATGTGCCACTGGATCCTTGGAGGAAAGTTGCTGTAGGGATGCAAAATATATAACTAAATTAAGGGGCCAAACATGGTAAATTTTGCCCACCCTTGGTTAAACTACAAAAAAATCATCAATCCCTCTCTGTCTGCCCTCCTTCCAGCCCCCCTCTTTCTGGCAAGCTCAGAGAATCACATATTCACTGCGAACTAAAGAATGGATTTAAAATACATTTACCTTATAAAAATATCAAATCTTCTTTTGGAAATGAGCACAGGTGAATTATGAATGACAGCACGCAGCGCTTCGAGCCTCTGCTTATCCATTTTTAAAAGCAGCCTGTCATTTCTGATAACATATTTTTAAACCTACTGGACTGAAGTCCACAGTCTTTTGCAAAAACAACCATATGTTTGGTATTCCCTGCACTGAAGGGACTCCCAGCTGCTTTGGTGAAGTAACTCCTCTCACCATGTCTCTTCCAGGTAGAGAAAGGTCTAACAGGTCCAGGCTGAGGTCACTGGAAGTGCAGGAAATGAACATTTTTTGGCTTGGCATATCATCATCATTTACAAGGAATTAAAGTGTTTTTAGAATCCGAAACAAAGAATATCCCAGCAACAGAGTGCCACCAGGTATTCTGAAGCAGACCTGTTGGGACAGATCATTAGCTGGTGTAAATAGGCTTAAATCCATTGAAGCCAAGGATCTGGCCCTTTACTTCCACTTAATTTTGATTTTCACTCATGCTAATATCCCACATTTCATCCAAGGATCTCAGCTCACTGTTAACTATTTCAATCTTACAGCACCCTTGAGAGGTAAGTATCATAGGTGGGGAAACTGAGGCACAGAGAGGTTAAGCAACTTGCCCTAAGATGCACAGAAACTCTGCAACCGACCTGGGAATGGAACTTAAATCTCATGACTTTCCAGTCACTTATGCAGCCTTAAACTTTATCATACTGGTGGGCACGTATTACCTTCTATCGCCTCCAAATGGATCATCAAAGTCAATGTAAAAATATCAATGTTTTCAAAGCACAGTGATAGCATTTAAGACCTTTAAGCATTTAAATGTCTGGACATTTAAGCATTTAAGCACTGGACAGTCTCTACGTAAAAGAATAAATGGACACAAATCAGACTTCAAGAATGATAACATTCAAAAACCAGTTGGAGAACACTTCAATCTCTTTGGTCACTCGATTACAGACCTAAACGTGGCAATTCTTCAACAACAAAACTTCAAAAACAGACTCCAACGAGAGTCTGCTGAATTGGAATTAATTTGCAAACTGGATACAATTAACTTAGGCTTGAATAAAGGCTGGGAGTGGATGGGTCATTACACAAAGTAAAACTATTTCCCCATGTTTATCCCCCCCCCCCCCCCGCTGTTCCTCAGACTTTCTTATCAACTGCTGGAAATGGCCCACCTTGATTATCACTACAAAAGGTTTCTCCCCTCCTTCCCCCCACTCCTGCTCTCCTGCTGGTAATAGCTCACCTTACCTGATCACTCTGGTTACAGTGTGTATGGTAACACCCATTGTTTCATGTTCTCTGTGTATATAAATCTCCTCACTATATTTTCCACTGAATGCATCCGATGAAGTGAGCTGTAGCTCACGAAAGCTTATGCTCAAATAAATTTGTTAGTCTCTAAGGTGCCACAAGTACTCCTGTTCTTTTTGCAGATACAGACTAATACGGCTGCTACTCTGAAACCTGTCATTTAAAAGGGGAGTTAAAAACGTACCAGACCTGAATTTAGTAGTAACTAAATTCAAACTATATGAGCAAGATGGAAAAGTAAATTTCTGATTTATCCCACCTATCCTCTCCTGCACAGCCATTTTCTCTCCCCTTCTTTCTTCAGAGATGTCTGTCGTGTTTTTCTTTTCAATAATACCATCAGCCTCAATTTTTCCAAGTCATCATCAGTTTCACCTTCATTGCCAGACAGTTGTGTTTGGAACAGCAGCATTTACTCGTCCAGAGGTGAATTAGAAACAACCTCTGGATGATTCCTGATACGACTGACCAATGGGATCTAGGAAGGAACCTAGTAATCTCTGGCTGATGTGCTTTAAGGAGCTCTGCAAAGGGCAGAACCTACTTTTGACACCAGAATGTAAATCCTGATTAGAATTTTGCAAAGAATAAGTTTTGTTTCACAGGACTTCCCATGGACTATTTCACCATTTTTCATTTTATGATTTTGCAGCCTGATAAATGTTGTTTTAAGGCTGTATAAAATGGGCGAGAGGGTTGCATCAAAAACTGGTGAAAATATAAATCTGTGCATGATTTGATTCAAAAGCTATTTTCACCTGGAAACTGGACCCAGCTTTGTTCAAAAAAATTCCCTCACATTTGTGATATTTTCCAACTTCCCCCATGGAAGGGTTCTAAAACTGTCGGAAAAATTCTGAGCATTCAAACTCTGGGAGGAAAAAAAATTTGCAAAGGGAGAATCTTGGGCATGCAAAATAGTTCAAGGTTCAATGCAGTTTAGGGCATTGTGTCTTAAGAAATGTTCACTCAAAAGATACAGAACCGGGCTCTCATTCTAACTAGGAAGTTTTCAAAATAATGGCTTTTCTGGTCCTCAGCTCCAAACAATATGCCCTTCTGCCCCTGCAAATAAAAACCTCCCTCGCTACACACACCCCGATTAATGCTTTGTAATACATAGGCCTCCATTGAATTCTTAGTCAGAGTGTGCCATCTAGAGAAGAATAAAGGAATAGCATGACTTTATCTCAAATCTGGGTTGCTTAGGGCTCCTACCTCCATACAATCTGAGTGCCGAACTGGTATCACTATCAATATAAATCACAGTTTAAAAAAGGGTGAGAATCATTTGGATTCTACTGCACCTGATTTGAAAGAATGGAAACACAGAAAATACGCTATTTATAAAATGTCACTGTCTTCCTGTTCTGTTGAGAGCACTAATACTGCAGAGCATTCATCAGCTTCAAAGCAATGTGCACGTTCAGAAGACTTTACTGGCATGACAGCTATGGAAGAGTTTCCAAACTGTACAAAGGCATAAACTCCATACACTACATTCAGGGCTCACACAAGGTTAAGACTTCACAATATTGGTTGATGTCCATTTGTCGTTGTTGTCCGCTTCTGATTAAATGACAAGTTTCTGTATAGGACGCTGTTGTTCTTGCCATCGCTTTCCTTTCTCCTCCTGTCTTGCAGTTTTTCCTTGTCATTTTTACATGAAGTGTTTGGTCATTTTTCATACGTTTCATAGATTCCAAGGCCAGAGGAGACCGTTGTGATCATCTCATCTGACCTCCTGTATAACAGAGGCCAGAGAACTTCCCTGAAATTATTCCTGTTTGAACTAGAGCAGATATTTTAGAAAAAAAAATCCAATTGTGATTTTAAAATGTCCAGTGATGGCAAATCTGCCCCAAAGCTTGGTAAATTGTTCCAAAGGTCAATCACCCTCGCTGTTAAAAATCTCAACCTTATTTCCAGCCTGAATTTGTCTAGCTTCATCTTCTAGCCATTGGATCATTGTTAAACACTTTTGTCTGAGGAAATATATTTCTCACACTCCTGCATATTTAAAAATGGACTCATAGTTTTTAATTTTTCCTTAAACACTGGTTGCAAAATCAATCTCTTCTGAGTTTGCACCATACTGTGTAGATCCACATCTAGCGTATGGTCACTGATTCTACATTGACTAAGAGGCCATTTTACTCTAGAAAAACAGCCTGGTAGCTGTTCTACATATCGAGCTGTAGCAGTCTAGCCTTCTTTAAAAAAAATCTGTTCCTGCCAGTGGCTCATATTGCTGCTTGAAGATTGTGTCTGTTCTGGATGAGATGGTTTAATTATAATTAATAGTACCGCTTATCTCTTATCTTTTCATAGCTCAAAGTGCTTTACAAAGCAGTCAGTATCGTTATTCCTATTTTACAATAATATGGGGGAAACTGAGGCACAGAGAGGGAAAGCAACTTGCCCAAGGTCACTCAGCAGGCCAGGGGAGGAGCTAGGAATTAAACCCAGGTCTCCTGAGTTCTAATCCAGTGCCCATCCACTCGGTGAAATTGCTTCCTTTAATAGCAAGAAATGCTGCAACACAGCAACACATTTCCACTAGAAGGACCAAGCAGCATTGTTGTTCATGCAAATTATACCTCAGATAAGTCTTAGTTTTGTAGGCCAGTTACAGGCTGATTGAAGCAGGAAAGGGTTCTGCACTTTTACCTTGAAGCTTACACATTTTCCTGGTGGTTTTTACTGCAAAGGATGTCTTGCAAAATCAAGGGCAACAAGCGGCTTGTTTCATAGAATCGTAGAATCATAGAATATCAGGGTTGAAGGGACCCCAGAAGGTTATCTAGTCCAACCCCCTGCTCGAAGCAGGACCAATTCCCAGTTAAATCATCCCAGCCAGGGCTTTGTCAAGCCTGGCCTTAAAAACCTCTAAGGAAGGAGATTCTACCACCTCCCTAGGTAACGCATTCAAGTGTTTCACCACCCTCTTAGTGAAAAAGTTTTTCCTAATATCCAATCTAAACCTCCCCCACTGCAACTTGAGACCATTACTCCTCGTTCTGTCATCTGCTACCATTGAGAACAGTCTAGAGCCATCCTCTTTGGAACCCCCTTTCAGGTAGTTGAAAGCAGCTATCAAATCCCCCCTCATTCTTCTCTTCTGCAGGCTAAACAATCCCAGCTCCCTCAGTCTCTCCTCATAAGTCATGTGTTCCAGACCCCTAATCATTTTTGTTGCCCTTCGCTGGACTCTCTCCAATTTATCCACATCCTTCTTGTAGTGTGGGGCCCAAAACTGGACACAGTACTCCAGATGAGGCCTCACCAATGTCGAATAGAGGGGAACGATCACGTCCCTCGATCTGCTCGCTATGCCCCTACTTATACATCCCAAAATGCCATTGGCCTTCTTGGCAACAAGGGCACACTGCTGACTCATATCCAGCTTCTCGTCCACTGTCACCCCTAGGTCCTTTTCCGCAGAACTGCTGCCTAGCCATTCGGTCCCTAGTCTGTAGCTGTGCATTGGGTTCTTCCGTCCTAAGTGCAGGACCCTGCACTTATCCTTATTGAACCTCATCAGATTTCTTTTGGCCCAATCCTCCAATTTGTCTAGGTCCTTCTGTATCCTATCCCTCCCCTCCAGCGTATCTACCACTCCTCCCAGTTTAGTATCATCCGCAAATTTGCTGAGAGTGCAATCCACACCATCCTCCAGATCATTTATGAAGATATTGAACAAAACCGGCCCCAGGACCGACCCTTGGGGCACTCCACTTGATACCGGCTGCCAACTAGACATGGAGCCATTGATCACTACCCGTTGAGCCCGACAATCTAGCCAGCTTTCTACCCACCTTGTAGTGCATTCATCCAGCCCATACTTCCTTAACTTGCTGACAAGAATACTGTGGGAGACCGTGTCAAAAGCTTCGCTAAAGTCAAGAAACAATACATCCACTGCTTTCCCTTCATCCACAGAACCAGTAATCTCATCGTAAAAGGCGATTAGATTAGTCAGGCATGACCTTCCCTTGGTGAATCCATGCTGGCTGTTCCTGATCACTTTCCTCTCATGCAAGTGCTTCAGGATTGATTCTTTGAGGACCTGCTCCATGATTTTTCCAGGGACTGAGGTGAGGCTGACTGGCCTGTAGTTCCCAGGATCCTCCTTCTTCCCTTTTTTTAAAGATTGGCACTACATTAGCCTTTTTCCAGTCATCCGGGACTTCCCCGGTTCGCCACGAGTTTTCAAAGATAATGGCCAATGGCTCTGCAATCACAGCCGCCAATTCCTTCAGCACTCTCGGATGCAACTCGTCCGGCCCCATGGACTTGTGCACGTCCAGCTTTTCTAAATAGTCCCTAACCACCTCTATCTCCACAATCAAGTCCAAAGCAAAGATCAAAAGTGAGGTTCATTTCAGCTGAACGCCACCCACTCCAGCAACCAGAATCTCCCACCATCCCATCCAGCACAGCACCCCCGTTATCTTTCTAGAAAGATCCATCCTCCTTGACCTTCACAGCCCTACTTCCTGCAAGCCATCCCTCTCAAAAAATCCAGTGGGGAAAATTGATGCATTTCCCAAAGCAGGTTGAACCCCAGTACTTGGAAGCCCCTTTACTTAGGCCCAGCAATTGGGGCAGGGTGAGTTTTAACCCTTTCCTTGCCGATCTCTTAATTACATAACCCAGCACAAGACTTTTTCAGCTTAATTATTGCGTTTGAGCAGACAGAAATGGAGCCGGCACTTGCATGCAGATTCTTGGGCTCACTTATTTCATATTCGCAGGAAGCTCAACAGCAAACTTTAAGTCAGCAGGGAAGCATTTCCCAGTTTGCTGTGTGACAATGGATGTATCAAACTATTAATCAGTTTATTACTAGGCTATTAGCATAGGCTACTTTATTAATAAATGTGCTCTTCAGCTGAGGGATAAGTGGTGAACTATGAAATCGTGGATAAAGCTGAGGTCACTTGTGAATCGGGAAATACGGCAAGTGCTGGGACAGCTCAACAATATTTAGAACCCAAATGGGCAAATCCAGTTCCCAGACCAAGGACCAAGCAGCTGAGCTGAGCACTGGGGAACTCGAGAGAGCAATGAGGAACAATCCTTTACCTTCTGGCTGTTTTGGTAGAGTACAACATGTTCTAGGAAGAGATGGGCCCTATCGCAAAGAGTTGACGAAGTGCAAAAAACACAGAGTGGAGCAAAAGGATAAAATATACAGGAAAAATGGTGATAAGAATGACAGGGACACAATTATTAGGTGTTAATATCTATCTATAGGTATCTATTCCTTAACCCTCCAATTATTTATCAAAGTTTTGTCTGATTACTGAAGGGACTCTGCTCATGTCAGAGCACATCGTAATGACTAAGAGCAACAGCCTGTTCCCAGTCAAAGCAAAACTCCCATGTAAAATCAGTGACAATCGAGGAACGGTTTGAAACTAGACGCCAGAGCCACATCCAGGAAAGAGAAAGCCAGAAACTCTTTTTCTGATTTATTTGAGTGCAATTATTCCAGCCTGAAGTCAGAACATCGTCTTCCTCTGGCATGTTGGAGGAACAAAATTTCGGAAAGTGAGCAAGCTCTAACAAGCTTCGCCTGCAGCTGTTGTAGAGCTCCAAAGAAGGGGTTTTTGTTTTGTTATGTGATCGCACACATTTTTCATCTGTATTAACCCAAGTTCTCAGCAGGAGGAACTGTAGTTTGCATGGAGGAGGCATCACTTTGCTACCCCAAATGGGAGTTCGCCTAATAAAAAAGAAGCAATTTGGCTTTTGTGCACAGGGCCAAATCTTGGGCCACCACACAGAGCCTACATTAAATGGACTTTATGCAAAGACACATTTCCTTAACAGGCCATGGAGCACCAATGCAGCTGCTAATAAAGACCATGAAATGAGCCACAAGACGGCTCCCAAACTTACCTTCCAGGGTGTGCAGTCTCGCTGGTCTGTCTCTCTGTAGCTGAACAAACCACACACCATTTAAGGCCTTCAGTGCCTGCAAGGGGTTGGGAGAGGTTTTAGCACAGGGCAATTAACAGCAAGAGTGTGCTTCAACGGGCAATGGGGAAAGAGCACATACAAAAATGCAATTCCTTCCTCAGTCCGTTCGAGCCATTTTACTCCTCTGAACACTAACTGTGACAGCTAGTGACAAGGGCTGGGCTACTATCGGCAAACTGGGTGAGGAAGGAGTGGGGCTTTGGGGCTTTTCTTTCCAATCCAGCACTGAGGCAGAGGCAAACACTGTACACTTGCATAGGGTTTTGCAGGTTTTGCGCTCCACGGAACTCCAGGAGGCACAGGCCCTGCTCTCGTTGGGTGGCGGGCCCGCCTCTGCATCATGCCCAAGGGCACACCAGCGTTCTTCATGGTCGGGAAGGCTGCAGTGCATTTTCACAGTGACAAAGTCCTGAATTCTATCCAACACTGATGCTTGAAAAATGACATCGCTGTCAATGACCTCATGTAATTACAAGGCCGCTGATTATTGCATTAGCCACGATTGCATTAGTCTCATCAAACTGGATTGAGTATTTTGTTTCTTTCAGCTATTTGGCGTGTTTAGGCAGCTCTGCTCCTTCCCATCACATTAAATAAATATAACCTGGATAATCAATTGTAAATTTCACATGCTGGCTGCTGAATGATTTGCGAATTGCTTTCTGACTGCAGACTGAGAGGTTTTACCTACCACTGCAGCTACAGGATCTGTCAGCCAAGCCCCTTTTTTGCACTCTAAACTAGCACCATTTCATTTTTCATTACTTTTCATTTTCATTTTACATCAAATTATGCCCTATACCATTGCACTGGAAAGCTCTACAACTAGGAAAAAAACCAATGTCATTGACAGCCCAAAGGAAAGCAGAACCATCTTCCAAAAGTTGTCACATTGTGGCTCATTGCATGTGCAAACTGTGTTTAATTGCACATGCAAAATGCATGCACATAACTTGGGCACACAGTTGAAGCATGCCCCTGTGAGCAGTTAGACACCTAGCGTTAATGACTGGAAACATGCATATAGCAGGCAGTCTATTTTTAAAATGTGAGCCAGACGATTCATCTTTTCAGGTGGAACTATGGAAATAGAATCATGCCGCTCTGTAAGAAGTGTACATTCTAATTAGCAGATTACCTTGTCACCGAATAATATTCTCCTTTTACGAGGTAAATGCTGAGGTGATTATGAGGCCTGATTGTGCTAGCAAGGTGCAGGACAGTGTTGGGAGCAGAATGCACTGTCCCGGGGAAATTTGGAGAGGCTTTAAATCTAATCAGATTTATTATTATAATAATGATAACACAGTTATTTTATTTCAACTAAGCATCACCCCCAAAGGCCAATACAAATTCAACTAAGGGACTATCTACATACCTATCTAAGGTATTTATATGGCTCCCATTATTGGCATATCTGTGCACCTCACAATCTTTAATATATTTATCATTACAAGAGGCTTATGACATGCTATTATCCCCATTTTACAGATGGAGACCTGAGGCTCAGAAAGGCTAAATGACTTTCCCAAGGTCACACCAAATACTCTGTCAGAAAAGGGAACTGAGCACATGGCTCCCAAATTAGCATCCTAAACAGTGGACTATCCTTCCTACCTCACAAATATAACTGGGAGGGGGGGTGGGGGCTGTGGTTACCACTGGTCGTACCCTGAGATGGTTAAAACATGCTTCTGTTTTGCATTGTAGACAGGACCTCTTCTCTGCCTTCAAATAATGCTGAAGCCTTGGCCTGTCTAATCAGTGTTCCCAAATCATCCATTACAACAATAAATAAATTAGGGATGGAGCCAAGCTGCAAACTTCAGATCTGGATTCCAACAGCCAAAAATATCCAAACACATGTAGATTTAATCAAGAACATCTCCCCTCCTAGAGCCTTACTGTAGGGGAAAGAGTCATTCTGTATAAATCTCGGGCTCGTCACTTGATGCTATTCCATCCTGTAGCAAGTGAAGAGCAAGTTGTGAGACCAGAGACTCATTTAGAAGGAATGTCTGCCCTGATAGACTCACAGGAGATAGGGAAGGGTGTAAGCCACACAAACTGGATCCAGGTCTGGGTTCTGAACACCCCAAATCTGGGGTTATTTGGCTCCAAGGTCTTCGTTTAGTCTCACTCAAGACAAAGGCCATGTCAAAATTCAGATCCATAGTCCAATGTCAAGCAACCCAGTCGTTCTAGGATGTTCAGCTCCTCGTATCTGATTTGGACCGAGTTTCAGTGGCCGGAATTACAGAAGGTGACCGAAAATGTTCTCTGTCCAGGCCTAACTGTTGCAAAACAGCTCAGCAAGGTACACAAGCAGGCTCTATGGCATGCCATACTCTGGCGTTTTTCCTGAACAGCAGAGCATTACATGCTAACCAGTGACTGCACAGTATGCATAGTGACAGGAGTCTCTGCCTGAATTAAGCCATGTTACTAACGAATCCTGCTTCCCGAACAGCATAAATCTGTCATAATGTCAAGATTTAAATATCATAACTACCCATTTTACCTCTCACATTTGGGTGATTCTTGAGACTGTTTCTATTACATGCTGCCTCTGAAATGTAACCTGCCTTCAGCAACCTGGAATCCAGAATCAGTGAGAGGCTTATTTCTGCATTTTGCAAGTATGCTACATAAATAAGGCCAAGTTCTAACCACTGACAATAATGAGAGCTGTACGTGTAGACTGATTCTCACCTCACTTACACCCGTTTTACAGTGGTGGGACTCTTCTGATTTAAGTGGGCTCAGGATTAGGCCCATGTGTCTGAGGGCAGAATTTGGCCTCAAGTGCTAAGCAGAATTTGGATGCAGTTGGGCATATCTGATCCCCTAAAACAGAGGTGTATGAATTTAATCCAACAACTCATTTATGCCAGAAAGCTCAGGTAGACAAGACAATATATAACCAGAACCCTTTTGAATTATGTGGAATTTCAGGAGGAGATAGGGTTCATTTCCTGCTTAACTGGCTATTTCCTTGCTTTCACTACAGCTAATTGGGATGTGAATAATTCTGACTTGTGCAGGGATAAACTGATTTGCTTGCAGTGCTGCAAAAACCAGCAGAGCCAGCGAACGAATGTTCGGATTGTCTCGTAATCTAGATGTTGCATAGGAAGGAGCAGTGCTGGCAGAGGAGGGCTTCCTGTTCCTGATCTTACAATGAGCACAGTATGTATTTGGTCCAAGCCCTTTGATTTCTATAAGCTATAAAGATAGAGGGAAATATTCAGGTCTATACTCAATTTAATATCAATGGCCAGTGCATGGTGTCATGGTGTGTGCCTTTGAAGACAAATACAATTCTCAGGACTAGGCCTGGAATGATTAAAATTACTCTGTAGCAGTAGTTCCAACCTTATCCATACTGTGACTCCAAATTATGCAAGAAAAAAATTTCGGGACCCCCATCCATCTAGCCATAAAGAACGGGAGAGTGGTTACAATCCCCTAAAACCAGTTCATGACCCCTCTCTGGGTCATGACCCCCAAGTAGAGAACCTCTGCTCTATCGCTCTGAAAACCAAACTCTGGCAAAGATTATTTGAAATTTTTATTACTGCCAGATTTCACAATTATATAGAGATACATTGCTGTTATTTCCTGGGTCCTATCATTGCGTCTCTCAGCCGCCCACATATGCGTCACACCCTCAAGCATTTATCTGCTGCCTGTCATCCTGTCTAAGAAGTCTTTTGATTGTACATTGTTGGGCCATCTCAGTGGCCTAGTGGTCATGCCTTGTTTACTATTGTGTGGGAAGTAAATGGGGCACAAACACCATACAGCTTCACACTGTAACAGCTATGCAGTACTTTGACTGCTTCCACCAGCAATGCTGAAGTTTTCAGGTTACAGCTGTGTAATAAATTTAAAAGGACAGATCATTGTACATCTTGGCGGCCTCTATTCACTAATATTGGAGTTAAATCTTACCTAATCTGGTTCATGAATATCTTTTGTAGTAAAAGTGTTAACTTTGTTTCATTGTGATTCAGAGGATCATGTTATTTGTTAAGTTTTGAGCAGACAAGCAAACACTGAGTCCATGACTCTGTAAAGTTTCCCAAATTATTATTCGTCCAGAAATTCATGCCAGAAATGCATCATTCCGTATTCAATATCTGCTATTAGTCATTTGTAATTCCTATTGAAAATGATTCACTCAACGAATCAGAAATAAAATCATGTGAGTTAGGTGACCAAATAATGATAAACATTTAACAAACAGTTCATGAACAACCTTAAAAACTACTGCTCTCAACAGTTAGGTGAACACTTGTGAATAACGAAGACGTTAGAAGAAAACCAGGATCAGCTCACAAACAATTCAGTAACCCCAAGAGAGTCTAACAAATATTATCGAAGCAACCAGCTCACCCAAAATCCCCTAATCTGACCAATATAGAGCCATTATAAATCAGGTTAGACAGAAAATACAACAGAATTTGACAGTAAGGATGAGAAGGAGACCTTCCACCCTGAAATTATCAAATATGTTGTGAACTACCAAGAAGAGCCTGAACAGGTCATGCCATGGGTAAGTGGAACGAAGTACCTGCCTCATCCCAACTATCTGGCTTCTAGCAGGTATTTAAAAAACATTCAACTAAAGCTAAGTGTCAGAATTATAAAGTTCATCTGGTAAACAAAATTTCACATTCTGAAATCTAGATGAAATTTTTGATTAAAAAGTGGGTGGAAATTAAATAAAATGTTTACAAGTTCCCCAGACCATTTTTCAACCAGCTCACCTAAAGCACTACTGCAATAACAGAAACATAAGTCATAGCTCACAGCCTTGCTAAAGACTTGCAAACCATGGAGTACATCAGATACATTAATACTAACAGACCTGCGCTTAATCAAGAGGAAATTTGCAAATCATATTCCCACCAACTATTGGATCTCCCAATAAAGCCTTAGGGGCAAGGGTTTCAAAAGCACAAATGGGAATTAGGCAGCCAACTTCCGTTGATTTGCAATGAATGTCCAACTGCCCTCTGTGGCTTTTAAAATCTTCTCCCAGTCACTAAATGGAACACACGTCCTCACCCATATTCCTGAATGACAGTAAAATTAATGATGGGAACACACTGCAGGAAGCAGAGACTAAATTGTGTTTTTCTTCAGAAACCTGCGTGTACATCACTAATCATCTCACAAGACGAAAAGAAAGGCTATGCAAGCAGGGAGCATAAACTTTCTCAAGGAACCATCAGCACCATGATCAAAATGCAAAGTTAACAGAGAGTTCTCTGCTGCGAGTCACTTTCGTTTGATAGATGATCAGATATCTGAATGATGATAAATGAATATCTGTAAGTGATTATTCTAATTCAGTGGCACAGAAGAAAGGCTGAAGTGTCTGGCATTGGAAAATTTAACAAGGTGTTCCTGACACACCAGCCCCCAAGTGTTTATTCTGGAAGCAAACTGAGTTCTATGATACAATTACCAACAAAGGAAAACCGTCCAAAATGAAGAAAAACCTCAACAAGCTAACTTTTTCAAGACAAATACAGCAAATCAGATTTACAGGGCAATGGAGATGGGCTATAGGATAGGGGATCACCTCTTCTCAAACCACCCTAGTTGGTAATGGCTAAAATATACTGCCCTCTGATAGCTGTATTGGTGTAACAGTCTGTCCATTTTGATGTAACAGTCTGTCCATTTGAAGGGTTGCTGTGGCCTGTTCTACTGTTTAGCCCTTTTATGGGCAGGCATTCTGGACCTTGTAGTACCCCCGGGAGCATGACATGATCAAGCTGCAGCCTGCTCTGCAGGGAAATGGGAAAGGGTGGGTACAAGGGAGGCCAGGTGACAGGACTGTAGGCTCAAAGGCAGGTCTGTAGCACAGTCAAGGGGGATCAACATGGAGACAATCCTCCGTACTAGCCAGACTGTGGGCTGGGAAACAGCCCAGGAAGGGTCTGTGTGGCAGTCACTAGAGGGAAGGCTGCAGGAAATGCTGTGGACCACAAGAGGAACTTTTTATGCCTGCTAGGCTAGGTGAACTACTGGTATTTTTGTTCTATTCCAAGGGTGGTGAATCAGGCCCAGAGTAACTCACTGAAGTCATTGATACACCAGCTTAGGGACTGGCCCATTCAACACTGAAGAAAGGAAACCAAAACGTTCCCCTTTCCTCTTTGGCTAGTCTCATGTGCTCACTACATTTCTCTCCTCTTCTTATCTTATGTATTTTTGGCTCACTAGCAGCCAAATTTCCCTCAGGTAGATCTCTTTGTATGAGTGTGCAGTTAGGGTGCAAGCAGAAGAAGGGTATGTGAAAATTGCAATCTTGACTGACCCCTTGGGGATTGAACCAGGGACTTGCGATGCAAAAAAGCACGAACTAAGCTAGCTTAAGCTACAGTGACCTAGCTGTGGCTGCAACACATCCATCTCATCTGTGAATCAGCATCGAGGGAGCCCTGTAACAAAATACTGCTGGGTTAGAGATGCAACTAGCCCTTTCAAAGGAGCTGGCTGGGTGTGTTCTGAACATGCATACCCCAGTTGGTGCATATCAGCAAATGGTCTGGCTGGCGGACTTGACCTCAGGGTTAGACACACAAGCCTATTTTAAGGATTCCATGGGGCGAATGCATGATGCCTTAGTAATGGGAGTGTTAGTTACAGTTTGGGCAGATGCAAGGCAGAGAGCAGCAGGTCTTCAATCAGTCCTCCGTTGGCTGCCAGCCCATCCCCTGCAGTGCAAAAGAGACAACACCCAGCAGGCCAGGGAATTTAGCTTACGTGAGAGAAAGGCAGGCCGAGGGCTGGAATGCAGATGTGTAGCTGCAAGGAAAAGAGGCAGGCTGAGTCTGGGTAGAGAGCCCAAGAGCCATCAGCCACGCTGTGCCTGTTTGCCTTGCGGCTGATGAAGCAGAGGAAGGATGTAGACCTGATCGTCTGTGATGCTCCCACTTACAAAAATGAAGCTCCAGGGCACATTAAATGGCCCTGATTATTAGTCTGTCCCTGTGCTAGGTGCAGGAGCAGATTGGAGACAGGGGGACAGTGTTAAGTCATCTTCATGCTCACTGTGTTTGGGGGCCAGTTCACTTAGATCTGCTTTAGGACCATGGGAAGCAGCCAATAGCAGGAGCACAGCACACTCTGGCCACACCCTCTTCCCACCTGCAACTGGTCCTAAATGCTGGGGTGTGGGAATGGAGCTGGTAGGGTTGCTCTGTCAGTTAGTTCTATGACAGTGGGGGAGCCCCATTAAACAGCAGGTATTCCCTCTGTACCCCCTTTATGCCACAAGAGTGTTGTAAATGGTCTTTAGAGCAATGGGAAATCAGCCCCCGTGACTTCAGTGGTGTTACTCCACATTTATGCTGGTGTGTAAAGCACAGCACTGGGTCAAATCCCACTCTTCTATTCAACAAGAGTTACTAGGGCTTAAAGAGAAAGCACTGCACAATTTGTGCCAGTTTCTGCAATTAACAATGCATGAAAAATGGTGCACGAGTGTTATCCAAACTGTTAGTTCTTTCTTTGGATGAATCCTCTCAGCAAAATAACTTAATAAGTAATCGGTGCTCAATTGTGTGATGCCAATTTTAATGCAGACTGAGGCAGTCAGCATCTGGAATTAGTTTCTTGGTCCAAGTCATTAGCTGTGTTTAGTTTAGAAAACAAATACTGCATTAGGAAAGGCCTATATCCAAATACGTCTTCTAATCTTCTACCTACACATCCACCCCGCCCCCACCCATGCATCCAAAGCTTCAAGGGATTTTCACAGGGTTGGAGCTGGGGGAGGAACAATGCCACTGAGGCAGCATGCATGCTTTTTGTGCAGCCCTACCCAGATCCACTATATTTTCATCCCATAAACCCACAGAGGCAAAGTGGTTTGGTCCCATATCACTAGTAACCGGGCTACATCCAAATAACACACTGGTGCATTCTGAATCTTCCTCCCATTGGTCCCCAGAAAACTAAAGAATTTGAGACATCAAGCTCTGATAATAAAGATTCCCTTCTGCATTGGGGTTCTCAGGTTGTCCAGCCTATACAAAATCTTGTCCTTGAAAGAAATTGAGAAATAGATCACATACATAGATTCAAAGGCCAGAAGTCCAGTGTGGTGATCACCTATTCTGACCTCCTACATAACATAGGTCAGAGAGTTCCCTTAAATAATTCCTGTTTCAACTAGAGCAGATTTTTTAGGAAAACATTCAGTCTTGATTTACAAATTGCCAGTGATAGAGAATTCACCCCAACCCTCGGTTACATCTCTGGACTGGAATCCTCACCAGTGGCTGATGACAGTTGGATGGATAGGACTGTCCACAAACCTAATGAAGCCTATAGGATAGTTACTTGAGAAAACTATTGGCCCTGCAAAACGTCTTGATTTTGCAGAGATGGTAATGCCCTGCTCAGGGGGGAAATTATCCTGCACAGACACATTTGTCCTGTAGAAGCCCTATCCTCCACCAACCCTCTGATCTCTTGTGATACATGAAACAACTGGGGTGCAGGTCATAGTGATGCTGTCAGGCCTTGCTCTAGATCAGAAGACTATGTACAAAGTGGTGAAGAGAGCAAGGTATGTTTAATTAGGAAACTGGAGCCACCTCCACAAAATATCAACAAGGAACCCGAGGATGCAAATTTCAGCTCAATGAGGTTCCACACAAAAGCACAAAACAAAGAGCAGAACTAAAAGTTAGCTGCTGAGAGAAAACATGGAACCAGATAAAAAGGAGATGTGGTAAAACACTCCTGCAGTCCTACACCATGATCAGCCCAAGAAGCTGCATGCCAGAGGCCAGATCCCTCAGATAATGTAAATGGGTGTAGTTCCATTTACTTCTGTTAACTCCCAGAGGTGGATCTGCCCATAAATGTCAGAAAACGAGAGATGCTGTAGAGTAGTATTCAGATCTTAAAAAGGGTGGAGGCAATACAGAAAAACAGAGAAAGAGGAGGTGTCCACAACATGAGACTGTTCTACCTCTGTCCTTTTCAAAATATCATTGGCATTATTTTCTTAAGATATTTACAGTGGGCTAGAATGTGACTCTGGCTATATGCTCACACAGAGGAGAGAAATCTCCCCTTATATCTGTCCATTCCCCAAAGCTAGTGATGGGGAAATGGACAAAGACTAGCAGATCCTTGGCTACACCCCTCCTACTGAGTGGGCAGAGTTGTACAGCAGGCAAAGAGGGAGAAGTAAGGTACTGTTGGTATATATAGGGTGACCAGATAGCAACTGTGAAAAATCAGGACAGGGAGTGGGTGGTAATAGGTGCCTATATAAGACAAAGCCCCAAATATCGGGACTGTCCCTATAATATTGAGACATCTGGTCACCCTAGGTATAGACCTAGGTCATCAGAGAAGACCTGACTCCAAGTATTGTAGTCATTGGAAATCTTTCCACTGGCTTCAACAGGCTTTGGATTACACCATAAATTTCTACCTGTCCCACCTCCAGGAGCAAGGAGGAAGCAGGATAAGAATTGTGGTTCTGATTCCCAATGCCTCCTGGTGGTACTCTGGGGTGGTACAATTTACACATCTCCCCTTTCTCAGGACTGTGTCTAAAGTCCCAATCTCTCCCAATGAATAGACTGAGAACTGCCTTTGTAATCTTCAAACAGTGATGCTTGTTTTTATTCTGATATGTTGCAACAATCATCAAAAGCAACATTCTTTGAATTTATGAAGGGTCTCCATTTCAGACATAATTTCCTCAATCTGTGTCAATAACTATAACAAATTTCAAATAATTTTTAATGTCAGTTTAAAAAAATAAGCAAACCTGACATGACATTTTTATCACGCATTTACTATCTCAAATCAAATGGTTTACAGCATTGCATTCTGGAAATATACAACTTATGAAAAATATAGCCTATTAAAATATGTTTTCATGATAACGCCTTGAATGAGTTATAGTTACTCTAGTAAAACTATAATGACTGTACAGCTGCTAAGACAAAACTATTGTTAACATGTTTTGCTACAATAATCATGGCACCTGCTAACTCTGCTATGGCATGTTTAGGGGTCTGTCAACATTTCTTCGTAAACATTATTTTCACGGATTTTAATTGAGCCATAAATGTTAACCCAGGAGTGGAATTTAGCATGTAGGGCCTTAAAATACTGTTGAAAAATATTCAACTATTTTGACATATTTGGATTTCAAAAGGAAGTTTACTGGATTTAATTTATGCTTCTTTTTGCTCTTCTAGGAGTCAAATATGAATTGCTTTGTTCTTCTATGTTGAGTGAATTTAAACTGGGTGCAATTTGCCACCCCAGAGACTGAGGTCATAGCCCACTGTTGGCTCTCAGTAAATAATAAATAAGAATAATACTTGTCCACGGAACAGATACAGAAAAGACAGCAACAATATAAATTTCTCCACAGGCCTGGCCAACATGCCTTAATTCTAACCACATCTGGAAGTGAGAAGGTCGTTCCTTCTTTCTTCTCTTTGTCCTTGCTCCTGAGATTATCAAAGATGCCAACTATGCTGGTCCTTATTATGGGCCCCTGCAAAATGGACTGAAACCACGCCTTCTTTGAACGTAAGGCATCCCAAACAACCAATTAATGGTAATGACTTTCAGTCACTACTGACTGGACTGAATTCAAATTAGCATCCTAGAGGGGAAAGGCCCCTTTCCAAAGCCGAGCCATTTATTATTCTGGGTCATCCTTCACCTCGATTTTCAAAAATGGTTTCCTAGAGTTAGGCTGCCAAGTCCATATTCAGGCACTGTGACATTTTGGGGATCATCCAGACTGGTAAGCGGTTGTGTCACCACCTGCCCTGTAACCTTGGAGGCCTCTATGCTGTGCAACTTTGGATCAGATCCCTGACACCAGTATCTTGCCCATGAGCACAGTCTCACCCTGGCTTCCACCAGCCTGGTTACTTCCTGCAGAGTGATATCATCAGCCCTTCCAGTCCCGAGTCTCCCCAAATCTGTCCTCCCTAAGTTGTTAACTACTAGACACTCAGATTTTTCCCCTTTGGCTCATCGCTCCCAAAGGCATGAAACCAGCCCCCCAGTTAGCAGTTCTCTTTGGCACACACACTCTACACAGTTTGCACACCAGAGACCTGCTTGGGTAAAAATAAACGAAAACGTTATTTAATAGAAAAACCACATATTCAAAGATGAAATAGTAAGAGAAAGCAAACATACAAGTAACACAGAAAACAAACATAAAGACACAACCTGATGCTTTGCACTTCTATATTAGATAAAATCCCTTTTATTATCTAAGTTACCTATTGCCTTCAAAGAGTCTCCCAGCAATCGCCCCTAGCCATACATACAGAGAGACCATCAGCCCCACTGGCGCAGTGGTAAAGTGTAGTAAATAAAAAGGGCTCCTAATGTTATCAGACTAATCAAGTTTTATTACTTTTCCGTAATTCCTTTCCAGCAAACATTACCTATTAAATACTTTAAGTAACTATATGAGAAGTAGCCTTTTGATTAAAATAGATTCTGTTTTAACTCTTTTTTTAATCCAGGCCATTTTTATAATTAAAACCTTATTCAATTTTAAACACTTACTAACAGAAAATACAAAATTGGAACCCAATGGCTGGACTCTGTTCCTTTTACATTGGCAAAAATCATCTGTTTGAATGGAATTTCACTGAGGTAACTTACATTAGAAGAGAAGAATTGCTACTAAAAGTTGAACTGGGGATTTACTGGTGCCTTAAATCCTTCTTGCCTCCCTTGTATGAGAAACCCCACTGACATTAATGGCCCTGATTCTCTGTGACACTAATGCCCCTTTTCACCCTTCTGGAAGTCGATGTAAATGAGAATCAAGCCATACATCTGCTACCCTATTTGTGCCTGATTTTGCTCCAGTTTAACTCCACAGCAAAAGTCCCACTGAATCCTATGGCAGTAGGATCTGGGCCTTTGCATTAAGGGACTTTTTGGAATCCGCATCTCATGCATTTGCTGATTGTTATTGTAATCTGGGGTAGGTGTGTTCCTGATTCTACATAACTGCTCTGGCTTATTCTCAGATCTCCTCTGAAAACATCTCTGTACTCCGTTGCTTCTGCTTCATATTTTCACCTTGCCTCTGCTATTACATATTGTTATATAGACCTGAGAAAGATCATGATTTTACCTCTTTCAGTATTTACCTCTCTGGTCTGTAAATCTTGATACTCTTAAGAGAAGTGAGTATCTCCTTATTGTTTAATTCTGTGAGGGTGAAGTTCATTCCAATGCCCAGGGCTTGGGCAAAATCCTACACACCGCTTAAACTTCACTTTATGGCTCTCCTTGTCACTTGAGTGGATTTCACCCTAATCCTATTCTTTCACTCAGTAAGGGCTTTGGGGATGTAGTTTGTATGAAAGATGCAGTAGAAAATAAAGTAATGCTAGCAGTTCTGCTTTTATATTTCCACTGTCAGCACACCAATTTGCTTTCTCCCTTCCAATGTGCATCTCCTTCTTGATAGCTTGATCCTGGGGAAATAGCCCTCTTCAAATAATGGAATTATCATGTGGCATGCACCTTTTTAGTCCCCCTGAAATGTTGTGTCATGTCTTTGGTTTACGTCACTTGTTGGAAAACATGCCAAAGCACTGAAATACTATTACACTGTTTCTCTATTGGATGCCAACGCACAGGGCTGTTCGTCTAATTCATCCTCCAGATCAAAGCCCACACAGGCAGCTCTTCTGCCTACAGCTATTTTCCTTTTACTTTCCTGCTTGACAGTAGTCCCTCGGATTCCTCTATTCTGCTCTCTTTGAATGGACACAGTTTCCTTTAGCCTTGGAAATATAATTTATGTCTATTATAGTGTATTATAGATTACAGATCAGGGCCAGCATGTATTATTGGCTGGAATGTCTGTTTATTGTATGTCGAGTTCTTAAAATAAATAAATACAAAGCCACCCTGCTGAGCGGAGAAGGGAGCAGGAAGAAACAGGGGAGGGTGGAGAAACTTTGTTCTCAAAGTTTAATTTACAAGAACAAACCTTGGAGCATGATGTATTAACTTCATGTTGTTTGCTTTTGTCACATTGTGTATGTAAAGATGGCAAAACGCCTGGCCCCTCTCCAGCACAGACCACCCAGAGAGCCGGAGCAGAGCTACTGGCCGTACACACCCAAGTTCAAAGGTTCATGGGAGAACTCACCAATTTAATCAGTTATTAGCTGTCTTTCCTGTAAGCAGATTGGATGCAACAACACCACTGACAAAAGGAATATCTTAACAGACTGGCTGTCTGGGACTGAAGAATTACAAAACCAATCTCCACCCCAACACTGAGGAAGTATGTGTGCGTGTGTGCGCGTGGTGAGAGAGAGAATGAGACAGAGGGGAGGGAAAAAGGGAGGAGGGAACCCAGGCACAGAGAAAGAGAAACATCACTCCATCTCTCTCACTCCACAGGAGCTGAACCAAGAGCAGGAAGATGTTTGATAACACACAGTACCCCTATAACTGTTTTAATTATGATGGGGATGACTATCCAACCTGTAGTTCTGATGAAGAGAAAAAATTCACCAGACCAGCATACAGGTAAGGTTAAGTTTTCAAAGTCTTCCTTTCTCCAGAGAGATTGTCTGCACTGTCCGATAATGGGAATTCCCCCTTGGCTTTCTCTAAAAACCAGTACAGGTATCCTTCCAAGTAGTTTCCTCGAGGCACAGAGAACTGGGGGAGGAAGTTCTTTTTCCCCTTGAAATAAGTCTTTTTTCTTCCATCCCTGACTCCCCCTTCCCCTTCCCATTCCCACTCCTTCACTTAGGGGAAAGTGAAACTTCTGCCTTTAATGTCCTGGACTCCTTTGTATCATCAGATTTGAGCTGTCCCCTTCTGCACTTTTTAGGGATACTGAGGGAAATTAATCCAATTTGTCAGATGCTTATTAAGGAAATAAATGTGGATGTCCCCACAACGGAAGAAAGATGCACTGTGTGGGTTCATGAATAGGTCTGGGGAAAGATAACATCCGGTGTCCCTCTAACTAGCCAAGGTGATGAGCTCTCCAGCCCTGAAGTTATAGGAGGCAGTGGAGTGATGGAGTCCCACAGTCTGGTACATTTCACTGGAGCGTAATAGCTTAGGGAAACTTTCCTTGAGCAGTTTGAGATTTTGGTGTTTTTTTAAATCTAAGCACTGCCTGCTGAGTGAAAGGACAAACAGCCTGACTGGGTTTCAATTGTCTGTAAGTAATGCCTGTGTATCATGCTGTATGAATCAATGAGTCTTAAATAGGGATCTTGCTCTTAGACTAAAGCAAAAGGATTCTGAGCAGACTGGTTGATGTCTGTAAGAGCCATCTCAGGTCAAGAAGTGACACAACCAAAATGTAGGACAAGGAGGAATTTTATAATTTTATAAGAATCATATACACATCTATGTGTGAGTGAGTGTGGGAGACAGAGGTAGATCCTACTTATAAAATATATACATACAAGGCAATGGCATAACTCTGAGTTTTCCTTTTTCAGCTACATTGCCTTAATTGCAATGGCCATTCAGCAAAGTCCTTCAAACAAAGTGACCTTGTCTGGCATCTATGATTTTATAATGAAGAAATTTCCTTACTACAGATCAAATCAAAGAGCCTGGCAGAACTCCATCCGACATAACTTATCACTTAACAGTTGTTTTGTAAAGGTAAGATCATTAACTGTATATTTGCATACATGCTGTGCGCAACTGAAAATATCTGTATGTGGGGAATAGTCTCCCAAAGAAATGTTGGAAAGAGGGGAAGCCAAACAATTCAGCTCCAAATAATTGTAAATCTCTCTGCAGCCCACAAGCTGTCATTTGAAAAGGTAATGTGCGTGTTCCTTTCTGATTTATGTTAATATAAAGCAAATTGAAGAGGCTGGATTGTGCCTACCAGTAGTATAATGAAGGAGAAGAAGCTTAAATGGCTTGTCATGTATGTTTACACCATTTCTTGAATGTAAATGAACACAGATGTTAAGCAGCAGCATTTGTAACACATACAAACACTGAACTGCCTTTAAATGAATACAGGTTCCCAGAACAGAAGGGAATGAGAAGGGGAAAGGAAACTATTGGAGCTTTGCATCTGGATGTGAATCAATGCTGGATCTTTTTGAAAATGGGAATTACAGGCGGAGACGGAGAAGAAGGAACATGAAAAGGGAACACAAAGAGCAGAGACCAAGTGGAGGAAAAGATCCTTCCTCCCCTGAATCGTCTTCCATGGATTCTGGTTTATACAGCATCTCCTGTCATGAAAGTAAATGCGAGCCAGCCGAATCTGGACCCAAACTCTTGGAGCCTCCTGGGTTCTTTCCAAACAACACCTCCAACAGACAGAGCCTAAACAACGTCTCCCTAGGAAAATCTGACTCTGAAATTAAATTTAGCATTGATTACATTCTTTCAGCCCCAGACCCTTTGCCTGTTCTGAGATCTCAGTATCATATGCAAGATAATAAATACCAATTACTGGAGTCTCAAAAAATTAATCTCCCATTCTGGACAATGTGATATTATTCATACCTGGTAACAAATTCTGTGATACAGTCTATACAACAGCCTGGTATCACTGAGTATCATCAGTTGGCCATCTTTTTCCACAGTAGTACTCAGAAAGAGTGAAGAGTAACTTGATCAGCCAGCTGAGATGCTATTTATACCACAAGAACTTAGTTTTCTGAGGTTAGAATCTAATATCTAACTAACAGCACAGTTGATGACCTTGATATCTTATGAAACTGCAGTTTTATTTTCTAAAATATCACTGACACCAGCTTGCTTTGTATGGATGTTCCTTTCTTCCTTAAATCAATCTACTTTCAGTTTGCTTCTGTCACATTGTACTTTGTAAAAGACCAGGGAGATGTGACTTCACTTACACTGGTGTAAATTAGGATTAACTCCACTAAATAGGCCAGATCTTCTGCTGTTGTAAATCCAGTGTGGTTCCATTGATTTATATCAACTGAGAATCTAGTGGGTTTTTTCTTAAATTGGGTCAAGAAAACAATTTAGCCCATCCTATTTAGCTACATTTAGTATTATGGCTTGGACTATTTGGGTAGTATATAGCATAGGTCAGCCACCATGCTATTTGACAAATATGCTTATTCATTGCACGATTATGGAATTTTTGTTGCAAATCAGGGTATAAGTGCATAGCCAGTGGAAGTGAAATAGTATTCCAATTAATTCCATGAAAGTTATTGCAGGGCTGCTGAACTCTGGTAAACTCTGATGGCTGATATTACAGACACTGACAGACTCACAATATCTATGGTTAAAACAATTTTTCCTCAGATGTAAGAAACCCCTTGCATATATTTTACTTAGTAAGCATAAATGAAGGATCAGCCCTGCAAGAAACTGTATCCACTGACAAAATGTGGGAAAAAGTAAGGTCCCCCTACCTGCTTTGAGACAAGCTGTACACTTTTATTAAGTGGATTTTTATTGATTCTTCCTGCAAGCAATCACCAAAGTGGTACTTGATACAATTTCAGCAAAACTGGTGAGATTTATAATGTAGAGACATTGACATTAGGATCATGAGCTCCATTTAAAATTATTGTAGCTTGATTACCCTATACACTATAGATGGATATTTTTAATAAAAAATTACAATTATGTACAATAATAATTTTTTTTCAAGCTCATTTTGCACAATTGTTTTCCATTCCCTAACGATGGATTCCACAGAACGCTTATTTGTGGCATGGCTTGACTTAACCTTGCAAATAAACAAACAAACAAAAAGCGCAGGATACTAGTTGGTGTAATAGGCAATTATATAAAGAACAAAATTCTGTCTTTGTAACATAAATTCAAGGTAAACAAAGGTAGCTGAGATGATAAGATGATAAGCAAAATTGTGCAAAAGGTATGCTCAGGCATGACTTGAATTTTTATCCAGAAGCTTTGACATTTCACTAAGTTATTTTACATTGTTGCTAATATATACTGTACATTTATACCATATATTCTTATATATTGTTATTGAGAAAGGGAGCAATATCACTGCACTTATATGTTGTAAAAATGCATGATGTATGTCTTCTTGGTGTTAAAAATATTGCCATCTACCTACAGCTTACCAGCAGCAGTATTTGTTACAAATTGGAAATAAATTCTTATTTGTTTTCAACAATATAAAACTTGAAATCCTTAGGCATTTTTATAACTTAGCTAAATACTTTTTTAAACAAGAAAGTGGCGAACCATGTAGAAGTTGCATCACAGCATGCCTTCCAAAGTTTCAAAGAATCCTTCTTTTTGGCCAAACTCTGCCTTCAGATGGGAGCTTGTCAGTCTCATTGAATCAATGAATATTCTGTGTAGTCATCTGAAGACCGAGTCATCTCTTCTTTACACTGATGTAAAAAACAGAATAAAGCCAATGGACATGGATTCACATCACTGTAAGAGAGAACAGAATTTGCTCCTTAACATGTTATATAGGTGTGCCAGGGCATGTCAGTACTTAGTATCTCTATCTATATATGCACTCAGTTGTGTCTGTGTGTATGTGTATGTTTGCCCCTCTATGTTTATACATACATTTATGTATTACCGCTTTATATGCAAAACTGTTTTTCTTACTAGTTTTAAACAGGGCGACAATGCTGTTTAGTTTATAGTTACAGTAAATCTATACAGTACATTTGAAATATATTTTTCTGCTGCTAAATGTACAAATATGCTTCTTACTATGTATTCTTTGTTGGTGACATTTTGAACAGAAGTTAACTAAATTGCAGCAAAGGTTGATACTGAGCCCAATCCTGGCTCTTACTAAATACAATGGGATATTTGCCATTGCTTTCAATGGAGGCAGGACTGGACGTATGGAGTAACATTTGGATAAATGTGTTAGAAAATGCAGAGGAGGGAAATATAAATGTAAAGATTTACATCAGAGAGCTAAAGCCATTCACAGTACGCTGAATTTATATTCGCAAATAGCCCTTTCCTTTGCACCCAGTAAAATGCCTGCTAAGAAAGACTATTCTATTTCCCTAACATACAATCAAAGAAATTTGTGTACAAATGTGTGTTAACATTTGTTTTGCAAAGGATATCAATCACATTTCTAAAAATGAATGGACATATTTCAATTTAACCAGAGTATTATATTCTGAGTACTTCAGAAAGGTTTCGAGCACTTAAAGTGAATGGCATTTAATATAGAACAACATAACAGGGGTGAGGGCTAGATGTGACCTTATTCAAATGTCGTAGCCATTACAAAGCCATTCTCGATGTAATTATAATTAAATACTTTATGCCTTTCTTGCAAATTCTCTGATCGATCATTGATATTAACATTAATATTGTATTAACCCCCGAGCAAATGTCTCCTACACAAGTGATACGGATCACCAGGTTTCCATTAACAAAGTTGTGAGCTATTGCCATATGCTAGTTGTGGATACATTTACGTAAATTACCTTTTCACAGGGAAAAAAAATGCCCCGTTATTTTCTGCACACACAGTCCAGTGCTATTGCTTCGGTTCTCCCACACCATCCTGTCAATGATGTACATAGACTCCTAGACTTTAAGGCCAGAAGGGACCGTCATGATCATCTAGTCTGACCACCTGCATATTGCAGGCCACAGGACCTCACCCACCCATTCCTGCAATAGACCCATAACCTCTGGTTGAGTTCTCAGATCATGATTTAAAGACTTCAAGTCACAGAGAATTCACTATTTACAAGAGTTTAAAGCTGCAAGTGACCGATGCCTCATGCAACAGAAGAAGGCAAAAAGATGGCAAGCCCCAACAAGTCAATGAATATACTCCAGTTTTAGCTCAGAGTAACCAAGAGCAGAATTAGGTACACAGGTTCATATTCTACATTGAAGCCATTGGGGGTGGAGTGCGGGGGCACAACATGTAAACGAGGGCAGTATGTAGCCCATAGTAATGAGCGCTATTCATAAAGGGATGAATTTTGATGGGACTCCTTGGGGAATGAGGGACTGCTCAATGTGAGTAAGGGTATCCCCTTCTGGCTCTAAAAGAGCACCCCTCGTTTATATGTATGTATACCGAGTCAGAATATTCATACAAGTCTGAAGATGATGCCCTAAACAGCTTCGAATTAGGAGACAAATAACTCTAGTTGGGCCCCACTAACTCATTCCATAGAAAGGGAGTTCCAAAAATCAAATAAAGGCAGTATACAAGGAGCAGCTGGGGTTTGGTGCATGCTGAGTCTCGATTCTCACCTTCCCTTCATCCTATTGTATTGTGTTTTGTTGGGTGGACTTAGTGTATCACATCTGTTAAACACACCTCAAGTCAGTCTTCACACTGGCTATCTGGCTGGGAACTTTAGCGACATGTGATCAAACGAGTGTCTGTAGCAGCAGTTCTCAAACTGTGGGTCACGATCCCATTTTAATGGTGTTGCGAGGACTGGCTTAGACTTGTTGGGGCCTAGGGCTGAAGCTCTTGGGCCCCCTGCCCAGAGCAGTGGGGCTCAGGCTTTGCCCCACCCCCAGGGGTGGCGGGACTCGAGCAGGCTCAGGCTTCAGTCCCCCGTCCTGGGGTCGTGTGGTAATTTTGGTTGCCAGAAGTGGGGCGCGGTGCAATGAAGTTTGGGAACCCCTGGTCCGTACGATCCCCAGCAGCTGAATGGCAGTCTGTCTCATTCTCTGTACCATAATCTACCTGTGGAGAATTCCATTGTTGGATGGGAAACTCCCTGCCAAATGCAGGTCCTGCACCTATATCTCACTTCCTCGCTCCTGGCATAGGGGGCATGTTATGAGAGGAGATGTTCAGCTATTAATTAGAAAAGGTGCTGGAACTAGAGGTGCTGAGGGTGCTACTGCACCCCCTGGCTTGAAGTGGTTTCTATTATATACAGGGTTTACAGTTTGATTCAATGGCTCTCAGAACCCCCACTATAAAAATTCTTCTAGCACCCTTGGAGGATGGACCTGCCTATATGGGCCAGCTGGCTTGTTTCCATCCAGAAGTTCGTGTTCCAAAAGGTCCTACATTTTATAGTTGTGACGGTCTTCTAAGCCCTGATACAAAGTACGGCACATTGTGTTACTATTGTGGAATGCATGCTGCAAAGGGAAAACAAGGAATGAGTTTATCTTTCAAATGAAGACCCTGGAATCTTTCAAGATAAACATTCTAAATTAGGAATCAAAACATGCCATGTTTCTCACCATAGCCGTGAAACTGAAAAGAAGCACTCACAGAATATTGTCAGCCATAATAGGGGACAGGGGATGTAACAGGCCCGACCAACATTCCAATTGTTCGGAGCCATTTTGTGCGCACATTTTCACTGGAGAGCAGGAAAATGCACCGAGTGGGGCTGTGAATGACCTCTGGTCCCCATAGGGTGGACATTACTTTAAGTGTTCAGAAAAATTTTGGACTGGTAGGACTGAGTGATTTTATGTTGGTAAAGAAAAGAGGTAAAACCTACGTTCTTTCTTGGTCTAGGTTTATGCTATGCACAGAGTTCCTCTTCCTGCTTGGAGCAAGGATGGATATTAGTAATTAAGCAGCAACTAAGCTTCACTATATATCTGTATCACTCCTTTCATGACCACAGCAAGCCAACTGCTCTGATTTCAAGTTCCCAGCAGTCTCTCATCTCCTCCACCTAACCCACTCAGATATTTTATTTGAACAAGGGCTTGGCCTGTGAATCAAACTCACTGCTTCTCCCGCCAAGCGGTACGTGGGTCCCTGGGTTTGGAATTTATATAGTTGCTAGAACAGGGGCACTGTGTAGACCAGGGAAAACACTAGAATTAAATTAACCTCCCACTTATGCGATGTCTACACTACAAACTAGGGGTGTGATTTCCCCTGCTCATGTACACATACCTGGGCTAGCTCTCACTGAGTTAGTGGAGTATAAATAGCAGGGTAACTGTGGCAGTACATGTAGAAGCAGGAGAGACACAGCGGCCTGAAACCAGTGGCTATGTGCTTGCGTGGTCCATCTATTCCTCTGCTGCTGCTACCTATAGCTACCGTAGCTACACTGCAATTTATATGCCTGCTAGCTCGTAGCTCGTTGAACTAGCATGAGTACGTGTACATGAGCCGGGGAAATCACACCGCCAGCTTGTAATGTAGACGCAGCCTTAAACATGAAGGTTTCCAGTGCCCATCAGAAATTAGCCCCTAGCGTATTTGCAGTGGCTGTAGATCCCTTCTTAGGTTTCACATCTCTGCTATTTATTTTAATAACATTGCTTCATATATTTATCCCTTTGCCTCGGGGTGTTATATTGTGTAAATATCACATTAAAATAGGGCACCATTGTTCCTGTCCTCTCAATCCCACAATGGTGTTTTCTTAAGTGCAAGAAACAACTCCCTTGATAAGCAATGGGTGGGAAGCCTTGAGTACACTAAATAGCTTGCCTGCCTGGTGCATTGAGCTATGTTTTCTATCTACTCTGTCTCTGTCTTCCCTAGACTGAGGAACATAGGAGCCACTGTCAAACCATGGGATGTAATTCAGGGCTACTTATGCAATAACATCATTCTGCACTGTCATCTGGGAATGACTTTATTCATGAAATCCTGGCCCTGCTTTAGCAAATGGAGTTTTGACACTGAGTTCAGTGGAGCCAAGATTTCACCCTGTGTTGCCAGGACCAGTGATTTGCCAGATCAACAGGGGTATTTGGCTAACTGATGTATTTAAATATCTGTTGCAGTTATTTGGTGTTCAGACATCAGCACTTTTCTGCTCAAGACAACCTATAGTCTGATTCTACAGTCTTCAACTCAGGCAAAATGCACTGAAGTCAATGGGAATTGTGCCTAAGTAAGGAATGATGGAAAGATCTATTGGTCCATTCCATCCATTACCCTGCCGCTATAAGATTGTTCCCCAAGAGCCAAACCCTAGATCCAATACGCAGTCTGGGTAAATGGGCTGTGCACTGGGATGGTCCCCAAAAGCTATAGGGCAGAAATCTGCTACCAATACGATCTCATCCATGGGGCAGAGCTGCTGTAGCTTCTTTAGCTGCTCCCTCCACCCCGTCCCTCAGTGGTGGAGAGTCAGTCAATCATTGTAGTCATGAATCCAGGACCCCAAAGCCTCCTTATCCCATGAGAAAAGAAAGTGAAGCAAGATGTGGAAGTGTATGGAAAAGGAAGCAAGAAGTGGAAATAGTCTACCTGTACTGAAGATGGTATTTAAAGAATGAACCCAAACAGCTCTAAAGCAAAGCACTTATCCAGGGGGAGGAGAGTGGGGGTTTACATGTATGCAGCTGTACCTGAACATGAGTGGACCAGTGCATCCCTTTTCTTAGCTGAAAAAGAATTTTGTTTCACCTCAGTGAATTTCTCCCAAACCAGGGGTCGGGTAGTAATAGGACCTGAGCACCCGCCATTCCCATTTTGCTCAGTGGGAAGCACAGGTGCTCAGCTCCTCTCCCAATCAAGCCTTATATTGTCTACATGGCAACGCACAAGTGATTTCATTACCATGTCCAACTTTTGAAGCATTTTTAGCTTGCAGAGCAAAATATACAAAAATGAACAATCATATTTTGTCATGATTATTACCTTTTTTCGTATTATCATAGCACCTAGAGGCCCGAGTCAGCGACAACGGCCACAGTACGCTTTCTATTGTACCAGCATGTCCCAAAAAGACAGTCTCTGCCCCAGAGATTGCAGTCTTGGAAAATCAATATTTTGCTTCTCTTCCCCTTTCTAAGTTCCATAGACACCTGTGTTGATCTCAACCTAAGCCCCAAGTATAAGGTTTGACCCAATATTAAAGAGGAGGAGATAGGAATAAAGTATTCTTATAGCAGGAGTCCTCAGGTGGCACTGTTAATTATTATTATCATTTTCTTTATTTTACTGGAGCACCTAGGATCTCTAGTCATGGACCAAAGCTAGGTGCTGTACAAACACAGACCAAAAAGACAGTCCTTGTCCCAATAATCCTATGTGTTCTTGTTCTTAGTGTGAAAGCAGTGTCCAGCCTTTGAACATATGCTGTGTGTTGTGCTCAGTTTGTGATCCAGGTTTTTTGGGAGAACTTGTGGTAAACAGTAAGAAATGTTGTTCTCTGCCTTGATCTCTCCAACCAGAGTCAAATCTTGGTGCAGAGTTGCTTCTTGGGAAGCAGACATTGGTGTTTGGTCTGAGATTCCTAAAATGGGGAGTGGCGAGGAGTCACCTGTGCGCTTTTTGTGACCACCTCTGTTCCCAGGCTGGTGTATATAATGTAAACAAAAGTCATACTGAATTACCCAAACAGCATCACAGATTTCTTCTGCATCAGGAAACAGATTTCAAGGACCCCAGATCATCTCAAGCTTCGCAGAGGGTACATTACCTTCTACTTTGTTTTGCTATTGATGAAATTACAGGTAAACAAACATTTGCAAAATGATACATATTTACTATCTTTAACAAATATCAAGTGCATTGAAGGTAAATGATGGATACATGGTTTGGTTTGTTGTTCTAAGTACCCATTACCTTTGAACAAAATGAAAAACCTCTTGTGTTGTGATACTGCAGACTATAAATGAGCAGCTCTCATATGCCTTTGTGCAATTATTTCTCTACCAGCTTTAGGCTACTTCAGACAAAATTTTAAAATAAAATGTGAACTCACTGAACTGAAACTGGTGGTATTAGATTTATAATAAACAAAGGTAGGTCACATAATCAGGTCATCAAAAGAAAGACTTTAAAATTCAAGCAGCAACATTTTAACCCGACATAGTCCCTGATTCTGCTCGATGGGAATTTTGACATAGGCTTCAGTGGAAGCCTGATTATCCCAGGATGGTGCTCCAGGGCAGTCCAAGCATCCTGTTAACTATTATCTTTTCATCCTCCTCAGCTTCCAGGATCACAACTGCACCGAGTTCAGTCATTGGAACGATGCACCAGCCATATTCACTGGAATGGAGTTGGTAAAATGGGGCAGTTAAAGGGAGATAGCTCAGCTAGCAAAGAAATTTAATATGGCCCTGCCACAAAACCACTGCTTCTCGCTCCGAAGCTGGCAGTCAAGGAGAGGAGAGATTTGGGACCCGATTCAGAAAAGCACCTGTTTAATTTTAGGCATGTGCATAAGTCTATCCCTATTCAGGAACTTAAACACATGCTTAGGTGTTTGCTCCCCAAGGTAAGAACTTGAAGGGTTGGGGCTGTTTCCCTTCGGTGGCAGATTAACTCTTTCCCTGCATTCAGGAACCACCTTAGTTTCCAAGAAGGCCACAGGTATTTTCTGCTCGCTCCTTTTGTACCTGTAGCTGCAGTTGTTATTCTTTTACCAAGCATTCATCTCAAAGGGCGTCACTGTATAGACACATGCATGTTCAGTTTAGTGCAGAGAAAGAGAATACAGTATTTTGAAAATGTATTCTTCTAAGGAGTATTCCTGTAAGTGAGTTTTGATATATTCTGTTATCTGGACGGGGGAGGAAGAGGGCACAAATGAAATTGATACTTCAGTCTCAAGTCTTGATTGCCATTACTAGTGAGAGTTTAAAGTTTTTCCAACTGTTTGGCTCACAAGACAAATGAATGTATAGCTACTGAAATTGATTATCAGGCTTCCTGTTTTCTTGGCCGTGATCTAGTAATATTGACATACGGTACAAGGAAATTGCAATCTGAACTACTAGTAGCAATAGCTAGAGGCAATTACAGGAGGAGTATCGCTGTTCATGGCACACAAGCGCCTTTATTAGGTTTCACCATATTACAATTATAACATATTCATGTAAGGGAACAGGAATGGCAATATAGGTATGTTTTCAAACAGCAGCAAACAACAAATTTGCTTCTGTCTCATCTCTGGAAAGGCTGAATGGATCATCAGATTGGGGGTCAGGACTCCTGCCTTCTGTTCCCAGCTCTACCTCTAAACTGCTGGGGTGACAGCGCCATTCTGTGCCTCAGTTTCCCCATCCGTAAAATGGGGACAATGATACTGCACTCTTTTGCAAAGGGCGTTGAGATCTATGGCTAGAAAGTACTATTATTATCTTCTATTTTCTGCTGTTTACTATCACCCCTGCATCTCTGCTTTCCTCATCTCTGTGTTTGGGTCCTGGTGAAAGCCACCATGTCATTGGACCCAGGTCCAACCCCATAGCATGTTTCAGTGTTGCTGTGTGGAGGGGTCTGAGCCATGCTTTAGTCGTGTTCTTGAATCATGTGATAGCTATGCAAAGGGCAAGGGCCAAGAATGTCTACCCTAAATAAAAAATTAGTCTCTAAAATACAATCTGGTCCTATCTACCTAGCAAGATTAATAGATTTTAAGCCAGAAGGGACAATTGTGATCATCTAACCTCTCATAACACAGGCCATAAGACCTCCCTGAATCAACTCCTCTTTCAAGTCCACTAGCTCTGGTTCACCTAGCACTAGAACTGTGTTTTAGCTGGGTCAAGGGACAACTGTTTTTGTAACAAGGTCCTGCAACATGGTAGATTGTGCAGGGCAGATGGCACATTTATCTCCTGTTGTCTCGCTCTTCTTCCTCCCTATTTATTTCCTCTTTTTCTTCCTCATCTCTGTGTCTCCTTTTTGTCCTCTTACACTTTCTGTCAAAGGAACTTCTCTCACCCACTGCTTCAGAGCAATGTATCAGCCAAATAGCAATTGCTGAGTGCTATGTTGGGAGCTTCTATGGAGGGGGCAATAAACAAAGGAGCCAGTTGTGGCTCCCTGATTCTGGGGCCAGTTTTAGCCCCATGCTGGCTGCCTTTGACGCAGGAGACGACATCTAGCAAGTACCGAGCCGGGATTTGCAGAAGAACAGTGCACTCAGGTCACAACCCTCCCTGCTCTAACACACTCTCTGCATTAGGGCTGCAGCTCTCTGCCCTTTGGGGTTGCTTCATTCACCAAGAGTAAAGCTGAAGGCAGGTCAAGTGGAACTTTACTAAGCCCCGTGCACTGCCCTGTCCATGCAGCTGAGTTGCTTCCAGCCTAATGTCCAGCATTCCTTATTCCACTGGTGTCCCTGCCAATAACAGCCCCTCCCGGGAACATGGTCCCTCTGATTCCAGTTCCACTGGTCATGATACGTCTTCCCTATTTTATAAACCTTTTCATATAAACATTAAAAACAAATAATTGCTGCCCAGACCCCCACACTGTGTCATTTCTCTGTGGAGAAAGAAGTGGTTCAGGACTATTTAGAAAAGCTGGACGAGCACAAATCCATGGGGCCGGATACACTGCATCCGAGAGTGCTAAAGGAGTTGGCGGATGTGATTGCAGAGCCATTGGCCATTATCTTTGAAAACTCATGGCGATCCGGGGAAGTCCCGGACAACTGGAAAAAGGCTAATGTAGTGCTCATCTTTATAAAAGGGAAGAAGGAGGATCCTGGGAATTACAGGCCAGTCAGCCTCAACTCAGTCCCTGGAAAAATCATGGAGCAGGTCCTCAAGGAATCAATTCTGAAGCACTTAGAGGAGAGGAAAGTGATCAGGAACAGTCAGCATGGATTCACCAAGGGCAAGTCATGCCTGACTAATCTAATTGCCTTCTATGACGAGATAACTGGCTCTGTGGATGAGGGGAAAGCAGTGGATGCGTTGTTCCTTGACTATGAGAAGTATGGGCTGGATGAATGGACTACAAGGTGGAGAGAAAGCTGGCTAGATTGTCAGGCTCAACGGGTAGTGATCAATGGCTCCATGTCTAGTTGGCAGCCGGTATCAAGTGGAGTGCCCCAACAGTCGGTGCTCAGGCCGGTTTTGTTCAATATCTTCATAAATGATCTTGAGGATGGTGTGGATTGCACCCTCAGCAAGTTTGTAACACTAAACTGGGAGGAGAGGTAGATATGCTGGAGGGTAGGGATAGGATACAGAGGGACCTAAACAAATTAGAGGATTGGGCCAAAAGAAATCTGATGAGGTTCAACAAGGACAAGTGCAGAGTCCTGCACTTAGGACGGAAGAACCCCATACACCGCTACAGACTATGGACCGAATGGCTTGGCAGCAGTTCTGCAGAAAAGGACCTAGGGGTGACAGTGGACGAGAAGCTGGATATGAGTCAACAGTGTGCCCTTGTTGCCAAGAAAGCCAATGGCATTTTGGGATGTATAGGTAGCGGCTTTGCCAGCAGATCGAGGGATGTGATCGTTCCCCTCTATTCGACATTGGTGAGGCCTCATCTGGACTACTGTGTCCAGTTTTGGGCCCCACACTACAAGAAGGATGAGGAAAAATTGGAAAACGTCCAGCGGAGGGCAACAAAAATGATTAGGGGACTGGAACACATGACTTATGAGGAGAGGCTGAGGGAACTGGGATTGTTTAGTCTGCGGAAGAGAAGAATGAGGGGGGATTTGATAGCTGCTTTCAACTACCTGAAAGGGGGTTCCAAAGAGGATGCATCTAGACTGTTCTCAGTGGTAGCAGATGACAGAACAAGGAGTAATGGTCTCAAGTTGCAGTGGGGGAGGTTTAGGCTGGATATTAGGAAAATCTTTTTCATTAGGAGGGTGGTGAAACACTGGAATGCGTTACCTAGGGAGGTGGTGGAATCTCCTTCCTTAGATATTTTTAAGGCCAGGCTTGACAAAGCCCTGGCTGGGATGATTTAGTTGGGGATTGACCCTGCTTTGAGCAGGGGGTTGGACTAGATGACCTCCTGTGGTCCCTTCCAACCCTGATATTCTATGATTCTATGATCCTATTCTATGCTTCATTTCAACCACTGATTATGATACACGGATGATCCAGCTATCCAGGTTCCTATCCTTTTTGCACTCCAAGAGTGGCACAAAGGGGTTGGGATGGCAGTGGAGGTTCTGACCCCATGTCTCGAGTCCTCCTGTTAAGTATCTAGCAGCCTTTTGGGTCCCATATAGTAAATAACCATGATACTTTGGGACTGTTGTTATGCATTGTACAAAGTGGTTTTAAAAGGGCTTTATCAATGTAAGATGATCCGCTGATCAAAAACTGTATCAAGTCAAAGGAAGAAAAAGAGAGTTCACTACTGAGCCAGGCTGGAGAGCAAGTCAGCTGCCCAAAGGGGAGATGTTAATATAGGACATGCAGAATGAAGAACCTTCTTGCTTTTCCTGCCTTTGAACTGTTTTTATTCTTTCTTTCAGTGTTTCATTTTATTTTAAAGAATTGTCAATGAGGCATGAGGAGGGAAAGACAGCTCATATAAAGCTGGTCTCCTAATCAAATTCAGCCCCAAGTTTGTAGTGCCACTCAAGAGAGAAATACTTAGGGTGTCAAAGAAAAGAGAATAATTCCACATATATGTGCATAGTAAAGGTTCTGATCCTAAATCCACGGAAGCCAGAGGGAAAGACTTCTATTGACCTCAATGGCGTGTGTATAAGGCCCATAATGAGAAGTGAACTCAGACCTTTGATTTCAATCTTTACAAAATACGTATGCATCAGACATGTTTCTTGTTGTCTTAAATAAACTGCTGAGGATAAGAAATAGAAACTCCAACGATTAATGAATGGGTTTGGATAAAATGATAGCCTCCTTCAACCAAACAAGCCTCATCCGAGGCTAAAGCAGTTTGAGCAACTTCAGTTTCCTTTATTTTTCATTTTCATGATCCTCTGCACTACCTGGTTCTCAATGGGAAAATTCTGCCAGTATAGAGCTAGAAAGATTTATCATTATCATTATTTCTGTTACAGTGGAGTACAAGGTGTGCTAGGTGCTGAACAGAGATACAGGAAGACTTGGACTTGCCCAAAGGGATCACAAAGAGTTAAAACCAAAGAGCAGCAGAAAGGGATAAAAGATACCAGTAAAATGGTATGGAGATGACATACATCCTTCATGTGTGAATATAGGTACTGCCAACCGCAAGTGTTAACGAGTCATGAGTCAGACCCCTAAAACTCATGAGACTATGTTAAAAATTATGAGCTTTTTGGGTCCCTGTTTGTAAGCTTCCCTTCATAATCATGAAGGCTAGAAACTCTTTTTTTTAACAAAAACGGAGAGTCTCTTTCAATAACATGACTACAGGAGGTGGGGCTTTATGAAAAACGCTGAATATCACAAGAATCATGATAAAATCACAAGAACTGGCTATTCTGTTATTATTAGTATTGTTACCTTTCATTTTATTTTTAAGTTGAGGTTGAAAATACTAATTTCCCACAGCTAAGCCAAAGAAACCTTTTACCTGCACTGCTCCCCTCCGTGTCCACTGAGACAGTAAACTCAGGGGGAAATCCTGGCCCCATTAAAGTCAGCAAGATCCAATAGCTGGAAGCTGAAACTAGACAAATTCAGACTGGAAGTTATGAATACATTTTTAACAGTGAGGATAATTAACGACTGGAACAACTTAGCAAAATTTGGGGTGGGTTCTCTATTACTAGCAATTTTTAAACCAAGACTGGATTTTTTTCCTAAAAGATCTGCTCTAGTTCAACAGGAAATATTTTGGGGGAAGGTCTGATGGCCTGGGCTATACAGGAAGTCAGACCAAATGATCCTAGTAGTCCCTTCTGGCCTTACAATCTATGAATGGGAACTTTGCCATTGACTTCAATGGGGCCAGGATTTCACACCCACTCTGTCCTCCATAAGCCATCCTCCTGGCAGTCACTTGATTCTGAGTACAGCATGAATTGGGCATTCTTACTGTTTCACAGAAATTCCTGGGGGCTGGACAGGCATTGGGGCTCTGACAGGCAATAGGGCTCTTGACTCAGGTAAGTGCCTTATAGAGGGGTGAGTAGACAACTAAGATGTAAGTCTGGACCCAGGGAGTGATTGGGGGAGCCGAAAATGGCTTTCTACCCCAGCCACTGCTGCCCTATTAGTTTCCTATGATTCTGGCCTGCCTGATGAGTCCAGCTCTACTCTTCATATGGAATTTCCAGCTCAACAGGAAGCAGGAAGTATTTAAAATTCATTAGTTCAGTTGTACAGGTCCAGAAGAAACAAGGTTTAAATGTTGCCTTTTGAGAAACTTCCCAGGCCAAAACAAGCTCATTTCTTAGTACTTTCTACAGTACCCATCCGTGGCTTCATCCTGAAGTAATGATCTATGGCAATCCCTAATTCAGAAACGGCAGACAGTCATGCTTCTTGGCCGGCCAAACTTCTCTAAAGAAAAGTCCATCTGAACCACAGAAGTTATTTTTTTTTCTTGCCTGTGTGATTTGAAAGAGGGGAACTTTTACTAATGAGCTCTGGTCTCCTTCCTTCAGAAACCCTGGGAGGGTTGCATATGTAGCTGGTGTATCTAAGTTGCTGGAAAACCTGGTTGTATGTGTGTATATAATACGTTCATGCCGAATTCCAAAGCTTTACTGTGTGTTTAGGGATCTCTTACCTACCACTTCAATGCAACCACTTCTGAAAAGGAATGAAGTAGTCACTCTTTTATGGCGTCAATTCATAAGAGTTTTTGGAGGTGAAAAACCAAGCACATTTTGTATCTTTGGAATGCAAGACGTGACTAGGCACTAATGTAATATGAGTAATAATAAAAATAAGATTTTAGCCAAAATGAATCCCAACTTGGTTGAGGTTTGGAAAATTTCTGTAAACTTAAAAACAAAATGTGTATTTTCCTATGTGTCCATATTTCCTAGTTTTTACTGACTCAGGAAGCAGAAATGCCAAAATGCTTGTGAACTACTCTTCTTGTTGGATTTCCAACTCAGCCAAAACGAAGCATAGTGGAAGACTTAAGAAGCAGGCTGTTTTCCCGAGGTTTCTGAAACAAAGTGTGATAAGTTCAGAGAAAGTTCCCAAAGTTATCCAAACTTTTGGATGCTTATCTGAACCAAACATCCTAATGTCAGCCTGACACTGATCACGGTGAAAATGGAAGGGGAGCTTAGTTGTAAAGTATTGTGGCTACTTGATATGTGGCTTGCCTCCTATAGTTGTGGCCAGATCACGACTTACTTGATACAGCTGCTAAGGGGCTGATCTAGCAGGACGGAGGTAAACGGGGACTTTTCGTTGATTTCAATGGGTGTAGAATCATGCTGTAAATTAACAGTCCTAGTGGGTTCCCTAGGAGGATTTTCTTCATCAAACCCATTTTTGTTACATAATTAAAAATCCTGGCCATTCTTGTTGAAATGAGTCATTAGTTTGGAGGGCTTATTGGGGGATTTTCAGTCAGTGGTATGTTCTTTTAATAAAAAAAGCTATCTTCCACTTTAAATTTTATCAAAAAAATGATGCAGATAATTTGTTAATGCTTTGCACTTCTGATGCTCTGGCATCTGAACACTGTTAGTGTGAGCAAGAACTTGGCAGAATTACATGTGAATTTTTTTTTAATCTTTTCCACGTCAAAGAAAGAATGTCTGAAGCAAGGAGGTATGTAAACTTTCTGTTTTCTGCACTGCAAATTATTTCAGGAATAAAAATGGATCCCTTTCAGACTTTTCATTTGCTTTCGTGCCAGTTCCTTTTAAAGAAGTTATGCCGAATATAAACATAACTGAATTCAGTTTGTACAGTTAGGTACTGATCCTGCAAAGACTTATAGAACTTGTGTAAATGTGCACATGCGAATAGTCCAATTGATTCCCATGGAGTTACCCATCTGTGTAAGTGGCTGCAGGATCAGAGCCTCGCTTATATTTGTTCTTCATTTTGGTTTCATTTATTTGTGTAAATATTAGCATCCATCAACTGTGTAATACAGACTTTTCATTAGTTGTTTGATCATGGTGGGAAAAGCTATTAATTTAGTCAGTTCCCTGCAATGAGCTCTCGGGTTGCTGCAATACCAGCAACTGATGAAAACAATAAATGTTAGACTGTATTAGATGTAAAGGTTAATCCATAAATCAAAGGGAAATGTCAGATGCCTTTTAACATTGATTGAGATGTAATTTGGTGTTGGTAGTGATATGTTTGTTACATAAATTCACAAATGCACTCAATTCCTGTTAGGAGTCAGGGTCTTGGTAACTTGAAACAAATTAAGTAGATTGTTTTGTTTATATAGCCATAGAAAGATTGATTACCTCATTCCATTTTGATTGCCATATATCACTGATTTCAAAGCAAATGAACATTTACAACAGACTCTTCTGCCAGTGCTGTACATGTGATTCTGGATGGAAAGTGCAATCTATTGTTTTTCCCTGAAAGGACCAGCATTTATTCATTAAGTGTGCTGTTTCTTTTCATTTTAAATTAACACATTTTTTAAAAATTATAGACTAAGAAAAAGCCTCTCTATTAATATGGTCAAACATATACATGAAAACAAAGACAAGAAGGGAATGCCACAATTTAGACCAGAATAGAATACACTGATTTTGTGCCAAAAATAACAGAAAGAAAAGACTATTAAGGACTGACATCAGGGACCTGAGTCTCACTTATGTTAAGGCCCCTTTGCATTGCTCTGGCATTGTAAATAACCCGAGTGTGGGTCCCTTTTCACTGTCAGAATAGTCTAAAGGGGCTCTAGTGTAAATGAGAATCAGGTCCCCAGGTAAGCAAATAAATCAAACTGCTCGGGCATTATCTACTGTAGGGAATTTTAGAAAACACTCTCATGGGTAATAATGCCAGTTCTGCCCCAGTGTAAGCACCAGTGAAAGCCACAGACTTCTGCTTCTTGTGGAATTTTTACCACTGGTCGCCAGAGCTTTTCCTACACAATGACTCCAGTACATGGTAGATTCTCTATCATCTGGAATTTTTACTATGACACCGGAGGTCTCTGTAAAGAGAGAAGCTCTTGAACAGCCATAAATTATTTGGGCTTGAGGTAGGAAGCACTGGGTTAAAATCTATGGGTTATATTATGCAGGAAGTCTGCTTAGAAGGTCATAATGGTTCCCTCGGGCCTTATCGTAATGGTTTCTTCTAGCTGTTGTGTCCTTGCATCTATGACTCCTAACCAGTGAAGCAGAGCCAATGCTACCACTGCTGGGAATTCCCCGCCTCTTCCCTCCCCCCACACCCCCCACACCAAAAAAAAATTCCTGAATGCAGGTGAGGGCATAAACAATCCAAACACCCAAAATTCTTCTACTACAACAAAGTAGAAAGGATGAGTTTTCATCCACTTCTAAATCATCCTGAACCTCATCCCTGCAAAGCAATTGGACACTTCCAGGCGAGGAAAGTGTAGCTGCGATTTTTAAAGCCATGGAAAGAGCTTGGGTGGCCAATTCCCACTGGGACCTGGGAGTCCACATCCTTTAGGTGACTTTGAGAAGCTCAGTCCTCACAACATAGGCAATATGGTTGTACTGATTTTGATATCTTCCAAAAAAGGGAGGCTTTGCATAAGTGTGGTGGGAGAACCTGGGCCAAACACTGGAAACATGGGAGCACATTCTCAGCAGGGGTAAATGGGCAGAGGTGCATTGATTCAATGGTGTTTCACTCATTCCCACCAGCAGAGAAGTTGGCCCATAATTCTGAGCTGCCTTCTAAGACCTTGGCACAAGCCCAGGCATGGGGCGGGAGGGTCATAGTGCTGCAGGGATTCTGGGCGGCATTGCTGCCCATAGGCAGGTGGGGACAGTCTGCCACAACTTGGCCCTCCACAGGTGACTAAACAGTGTTGGCCCCCGGAACAGCCTACCATAAAGAAGGCGCGAAAGTGGCTTAAAGCCACATTAGCCCACAACCCCACCTCAGGCTATGAGTTTTTGCTGCACCATTTAGAAGCTCGGAGCAAAATCTTCTTCCTCCTGGTAATCTGAAGCAATGCAGTCAAATATATATCTTCTTACAATATTCCATTCTATGCATCCGATGAAGTGGGCTGTAGCCCACAAAAGCTTATGCTCTAATAAATTTGTTAGTCTCTAAGGTGCCACAAGTACTTCTGTTCTTTTTGCGGATACAGACTAACACAGCTGCTACTCTGACACCCACTCAGTATAACAATGCATTGCCAGTTAACATCAGAATGCCACATACTGGGGAGTGTGATTTTTTTATCTTTTTTTTCTCTAATAAATCTACCTCTCTATAGGCCTGGGGCTCTCCTCTATAGCTTTTTCTGGTATAAGATTAGTGGTTTTAGATTTTTCATCTACATTTAATGTATTTACATACACCCTGCTCATTGAATGCTCAATATCCCCGGCTTTCAATGATGGAATTATAATGAGCATCACGACAGCAACTTGGTCCCGTGTATTTTAAACCTAAATTCAAAAACTCTGAAATCTTCTGTGTAGATTAGAGGTGTCTCGCGGATTCACGTGGATAGTGTCTGTAGTGTCTCAGTGGCATTACACTGCTGTAAAACTGGTGTAAGGAAGAAGAGAATCAGGCCTATTGTACAGCTGTTGAGCAAAGGTCACTGTCCAGGTAGAGCTCGCCATAAGAACTGAACCTTTCACACCAGATGTGAAGATGTGTGGAGTTAGTGAGCTGCATGAAGATGGTTGGTTGTCTCCTACTACGTCATACTGGGATGCTCTAATACAAATGCTTGTTATGCTTTCCCTTTAGAACACAACATGTACTTCTCACTGTAGTTGACTTTTATTTCAGATTAAATAAATCAATAAACAAAGAAAGAACAAAAATAAAGTTTCTGCAAGGAAAGGGAGAACACAAAGGGTAGGTGCAGAGCGTAAGGAGAGTACCACTATATTATGTTTTATAAACGGACCACAGAGGAGACCTGCATTTGGTCTAAATTAGTAACAGGAAATAAAACAAACATCGGAATGACAACACAGCCCCTTTAAAGGTAAGCTGGTAGTTTTTAACTTTCTGGTCTATGTTTAGTCTTCAAGGGCTGATGATGTCCCTAGCACCAAGGACCAAGTCTAAGAGGGCACAGCTCTTTCGATATCAATGGAGTCCCAAACACTCATGACAGCGCTGAATTTAGTAAAGCAGGGAGTCGAATTCCCTACACAGCTTTAGATGTCAGTGATGTTCCATGAAAATCACAGATTTATGTACTAGTAGATATGCGAGGGAGGATTGGAAGTCAACTCTTTTGTTCTATACAGTAATAGTTTGCAATTTTTAAGCCTACACATGTATTCCACTGGGGTCAAATCCTACAACCAGTGCACAGCCTGACTCCATGCTGGAGATCTCTGCCTGGCATGAGTTGGAATCTTGTTCCCAGGAGACAGAGTATCGTGGACCCACTTTAAGGCTGCAACTGCAGCCTCTGGGCTTCTGTAAACTATGCGGCTATTCCATTTCCCAGAAAAAGGATAGAGAAGTCAGTGGATCCATTGAATCACCTTTCCCCAACCCACCTGCATCCTGACACACAGGAAGCCCTCCCATGTACAGGCAGGGAAAGCAAAACCCCTCAACATCTTCCCAAATCATGCCCTACCTTTCTCCTCAGGAACGCCACTTGTTCTACAAGATTAGCAACCAGGAACTCACTTTTAGCACTCAGCAGCCCGCTGTCAGTGAATAGCTTACTGAGGCCTTGGCTCATGAGATCATAGAATCTCAAAGTTGGAAGGGAGCTCAGGAGATCATCTAGTCTAATGTAGTGCCAATCTTTAAAAAAGGGAAGAAGGAAGATCCTGGGAACTACAGGCCAGTCAGCCTCACCTCAGTCCCTGGAAAAATCATGGAGCAGGTCCTCAAAGAATCAATCCTGAAGCACTTGCATGAGAGGAAAGTGATCAGGAACAGCCAGCATGGATTCACCAAGGGAAGGTCATGCCTGACTAATCTAATCGCCTTTTACGATGAGATTACTGGTTCTGTGGATGAAGGGAAAGCAGTGGATGTATTGTTTCTTGACTTTAGCAAAGCTTTTGACACGGTCTCCCATAGTATTCTTGTCAGCAAGTTAAGGAAGTATGGGCTGGATGAATGCACTATAAGGTGGGTAGAAAGCTGGCTAGATTGTCGGGCTCAACGGGTAGTGATCAATGGCTCCATGTCTAGTTGGCAGCCGGTATCAAGTGGAGTGCCCCAAGGGTCGGTCCTGGGGCCGGTTTTATTCAGTATCTTCATAAATGATCTGGAGGATGGTGTGGATTGCACTCTCAGCAAATTTGCGGATGATACTAAACTGGGAGGAGTGGTAGATACGCTGGAGGGGAGGGATAGGATACAGAAGGACCTAGACCAATTGGAAGATTGGGCCAAAAGGAATCTGATGAGGTTCAATAAGGATAAGTGCAGGGTCCTGCACTTAGGACGGAAGAACCCCATGCACAGCTACAGACTAGGGACCGACTGGCTAGGCAGCAGTTCTGCGAAAAAGGACCTAGGGGTGACAGTGGACGAGAAGCTGGATATGAGTCAGCAGTGTGCCCTTGTTGCCAAGAAGGCCAATGGCATTTTGGGATGTATAAGTAGGGGCATAGCGAGCAGATCGAGGGACGTGATCGTTCCCCTCTATTCGACATTGGTGAGGCCTCATCTGGAGTACTGTGTCCAGTTTTGGGCCCCACACTACAAGAAGGATGTGGATAAATTGGAGAGAGTCCAGCGAAGGGCAACAAAAATGATTAGGGGACTGGAACACATGAGTTATGAGGAGAGGCTGAGGGAGCTGGGATTGTTTAGTCTGCAGAAGAGAAGAATGACGGGGGATTTGATAGCTGCTTTCAACTACCTGAAAGGGGGTTCCAAAGAGGATGGCTCTAGACTGTTCTCAATGGTAGCAGATGACAGAACGAGGAGTAATGGTCTCAAGTTGCAGTGGGGGAGGTTTAGATTGGATATTAGGAAAAACTTTTTCACTAAGAGGGTGGTGAAACACTGGAATGCGTTACCTAGGGAGGTGGTAGAATCTCCTTCCTTAGAGGTTTTTAAGGTCAGGCTTGACAAAGCCCTGGCTGGGATGATTTAACTGGGAATTGGTCCTGCTTTGAGCAGGGGGTTGGACTAGATGACCTTCTGGGGTCCCTTCCAACCCTGTTATTCTATGATTCTATGATAGTCCAACCCACTGTTCAAAGCAGGATCAATCTGCAATTTTTGCCCTAGATCTCTAAATGGCCCCCTCAAGGATTGAGCTCACAACCCTGGGTTTAGCAGGCTAATGCTCAAACCACTGAGCTATTACTAAGTAAGGGCAAGAGCCCCATCTACTGAGTCATCAACACTTCTTCCTGAAGCCCCCTGGATTGTCCTCAGAGGGGATGGGGATCCCATACCAAGCGCTAACATTTGACCCTGTTTAACTTGTGAGGTCTGACTAGATCGTAGCCTGAGGTGGGATGGCTGGAGGCAAGAGAGTTGCAAAGTAAACAGTGTTCGTAATACTTCCCTATAGCTAGAAGAGCTATTGTTTTAACTCTCCCACTGTGCTGAAGGGTCTCATGAAAGTGCACAATCTTAGTAATCATATGTTTTGGCTCCCTTCCAGGAATAAATGGAGTGAGTCTGAAGTGGAGTAATAACTTTAACTCTGAATTTCTTTGCTTTTCCTGGCATGGCATGTGTTGCACTCTTAATGCTAGTTTAACGTACTTTTTGTAGCTAAATATATATATAAATATACAGAAAAAACACTGCGTGAATCACAGTGGAGGTAAAGAAACTTGAATTGAACTGCTGAAGTTCAGCTGATAAAGAGTAGCAGAAGATCACCAATATTATTCCAACTGGGACAGCCACTGAGAGTTTGGCTACACTGCAATAAAAGATCCGCGGCATGGCCAGGGCTGGCCCAGGTCAGCTGACTTGGGCTTATGTGGCCTGGGCTGAGGGCTTATAAAATCGCAGCATAGACATTCAAGCTGGGGCTGGAGCCCAGACTCTAAGACCCCATGAGGGGGGTGGGTCTCAGAGCCTGGGCTCTGGCATGAGCACAAACATCTACATTGCTATTTTTAGCCCCAAAGCCCAAGCCCTGAGAGCCCAAGTGAGCTGACCTGGGCTTTGAGACTGGGTGTTGTGGGGGTTTTATTGCAATACAGATATACCCTGTGTTCACTAATACAAGCATTCCTTCCTAAGAAGACTGTCCGTGGGACAGACTGATTCTGTAGGACAGATCAGCTGGTACAAACTGGCATTGACTTCAATGAAGCTATTCCAGTTTACACCAGGATCTGGCCCAGTGCTTCAGCAGAGAGCTAGACCACCATTATTAGGTTTATAGTATCCAGTGTAAAGAAGTGAGGCCTACGAAAACAAGCTATTGACTCACCACCATATGTACGAGGAGAGCACACTTTTCCTTTGACTGGTCAGTCTGACATTGTCTGGGTCCTGGCTACCTTATAAACCACTTTTCTCTGTATTCTTCGTCCTGACAACTGACAGAAGATGAGACAGTTGTACTGAGAGTGGCCAGATACACTCAGTCTGACTGAATCAGAGAATTAGGGAATCAGGCCCATAACTCCCACTCATGCCTCTGAAATGCTCCCCCTATATATGTTACATTGACAAGCTGGTGCAGCAGAGCTATGATGCTGCTAGAGACAGCTGCAAGAACGACTGTTATACCGTTCAGGTTGCATTGTGCTGACTTTATGTTGTCATCTCATTCAAAATCTTGAATGTAGCGTAAAATGGTGTTGGAGCACATGGTTGCACAACCTTAGAGTCCATATCCTGCTGAAAACAAATGTCCTGGAATTATGCAGGGGGAATTAGCAGAGTAACCTTGACTAGCTGTGTTCTTCTATGTCTTTTGGGAAAATAGTTGAGGGGTGTTCCCCCGTTGGAAACACATTGTGTTGGCACGCTACCCATGACAGCTCTAGCCAAAGTGGGATTACTGACAGCTTGAGCTATTTACCAAGAGGCTGGGAAAGTCTCAGGAATGTTGGAGGTTCCCCCTTCCCAGACAGCAGCATGCACACATGCTGCCGAAAAGACATACTTGTTTGTATAACCTTACTATAGATGCACTGACGAAAAACATTGTGGAGCTACTGCACAGAGCTATCCGTCACAGGCCTGCCCTGCTTTGGAAAGCCAAAATAAACTGCAGAAGTGATGTTCTTATTTTTTAAAAATGTAATGGCCTTCAAATCCATCCAAATGAATTTGATATGAACCACTCCATAGCAAGCGGATACATTTTGTCAATGGCATGAACCCTTTCTCTATTTCCCCACGAGGTGGCAGTAGTATTATAGGTTTAAAACAAAAGATTTTTCTGGAAGCTCACAAGCTTTCAGCAGTGTTTCTGTTCAAGTTGCTGTGTGGCCTGATATAGCTGTTTTCCCTGCATGTAGACCTCAGGTGCCCTAGCTTCTATATTAGAAACTGAATCCATCTTTCATTCTCACATATCTGGCCAGGACTACTCATGATTCAGAGAACTTTTTCGATATTTTTTCTGCCAATATAATTACAGAAGGAACATGTGATGTGAATTCACTGATGGTTGCTGTACCCCCACGGAGAATGCAACATTTGAGTTCTCTTTAACGAATGCATAAGGCTTTAAAACACAGGGGTGGTCTAACACTTCTAGTAAGGTCAGCTATTCTGCCTACCAGCTTGTTTGCAACCTGATAAGCAGCACTGTTTTCATGACTTCATCCCAGCAGTACTGTCCTGCCATCTCTTCCATTCAAGGCATGAAAGAATAAAGGCCAAACTATTGGTCAGTGCTAACTAGAGCTGGATGAAAGTTTTAGGACAAATAGTCCAACTTGACTAAAACTATTTAAGAATTCACGTTAAATTCAGCAGTTTCAGACAAAAAAAAGTTTTAATTTTTTTTAAATCCAAGACATTTTCTTTCAACATTGTCAAAATGAAACATTTCAATTGTTTGTTTTGAAATTGTTTCATTGTGAAATGTAGCTATAAAAATACTGTGAAATGAAACAAACAAAATGAAAAACTGTTGGGGGTTGAGCAAGAATGTTTCATTCAACCCAAAATGAATTGGTTTTGTTTTCTGTTTTGGTGAGAAAAAACAAAAAATTGAAAATTTGAATGGAGTTTTTAGTTTGGACTCAGAACTGAAAAATCAGTCATTCTCTCTAGAGATACTGACCAGCACTATGACATCATTCTTACAAGTAATAATAATAATTAATGTATACAGAATCTTTCATGTTGAAGGAACATTATACAGTGTTGAAATGCAGCCATCTCTAGAATGGAAAGCAATAGCCATTCTGTATCACCTGCAATGCACACCAATTGTAGGGGGAAAGGGAGCAGTTAGGAATCGCTTCTCCAACTGGCTGCAGAAGAAATTTGGGGTTAACAGAACATAATTATCCATGTTAAGATTTGTCCAGGACACTATCATGACTTTTAAGGCCACCATAAAGCAGTAAACTAAGAACTCCAGTAGGGTTTGTGGGGTCAGTTCACTCATCATAGTAAGTACATCAGTATGAAACACAGTGCCGAAGCTCTGCTTAAATATTATTAGATCTGTTTTCACATTGTATTTGCCACCATTTAATTCCCACAGGAAAGTTAATGCCCCACTTTTGTGAAAAGTGCCATGGGATCTTTTAGCATCACATATAGTCAAAGTCTTGGATTTAAATCTCCTACAACAGAGCACAGTTCCAATATAACAGTGCTTCCTAGCACCTTGGAAGGGTGCATCTACACTACAGTATGGAATCAGCAACATCATTTCCTACAGCACCTGTGTTTTTCTGGGAGGTCTCTCATCCAAGTCCTGGCCAGGCCTGATCCTGCTTAGCTTATGTCATTAGCGCAGATCACATCTAAAAGTCTGGAGGGAGTGATATAAAAACATAATTCTACTTCATCTAATTTGTAATGAATTACCTGTCAGTAAGCAGTTTATTTATATGGCTCTCAGTCTAAAACCCTAATATTTACAAGTAAAGTATGGCTATTTTGATTTTCATACAACCTCAGCCGTATGACAGCAATTCATCAGTCTATGTGAAATGAGAAATGAGCTGTCACTTGAATCAAATTCTTAGTTGGTACAAATATGACCAACCAAGAAATTTTACATAAACCATGGAGCATCTGTCTGACAGTAAGCAAATTTCACCCACTAATGCAGGCTTGAACCAATGACCTAGAGTTGAAAGTCTCCACATCTCATTATAACATTCCAGCATAACATCCATATTTCTTTGAGGGCCCAGTACTGAAGAAGCTCAGCACCTCTGAGGACAAATCCCTGTAGGCCAGGTCCTCAGCTGGTGTAAATTACTTGACACCACTGAAAGCTGATAGAGCTATGCCAGTTTACCCCAGTTGAGGTAAATCTTGTAAGAGGCAATGTCTTACCTGCCGTAGCAATTATTGAGTAAGCTACACACTGATGCTATATTTCATAGGCAAGGTGGTATGCAGTTCAATGCAATGTGAGTCTAAGAAGGCAGCCATCAGTTAAACTGATCTCTGTGTCTGAAGAGGAATCTTGGCTTAAATCTATCTCTGCAATTCCAGCAGCAACAGCACATCATTCACTCCAATGGTTTTCATTTCTCAACCCTTTAACATGCAATTCCTGGACAGATGCCCTAAATAAAAAGATGCTCGGATATTAGCCACTTGAGTTGCAACTGAGTACATGTGCATGTATGACTAGTTCTTACTTCTGCTGTGCTTACCACTGCCACAAAATGTGGGAAATAACCCCAGAAGGCTGACATTTTTATCTGGAGTTTCCTGACCAATTAATATAAATCAGTCAAAAAGATCCAGACAGGAATAAACCTGTTAATGTTCTAGTGAAACTTCCTAATTAACTAGGCTGACAGTTCACACTCATGAAAACACTACCGGAGTGCTGAAACTGGTGGGTGTGTCTGCTGGCTTTTATGGCTGGCCTTTGAACAGGTAAAGTCCAAATTGCGCTCGCCTGGAACATCTCTCCAGTGGTCACTGGTTTCTGAGCATTGGGATGTTTTGTCCTAACTCAGCGGTGTGTAACCAACTCCCTATATAAAGTGGAGATAACACTCCTTTAAAAAGGGAACCATTTTCTTTGTACATTTCATTGGAACAGTAGTTTTCTCCCAAAGAGGACTCAATTCAGTCCACTAAGGACTCTGCCATTGCTGTCAATTTTTACACAGAAGGTGCTCAAACACTGCAGGGATGTAAAACCATGAGATAGATAAAATTGTTCAGTAGCTCATCATTTATGTCATTCATTATCACATAATACATGATGTTTTTCTTATTCAACACTTCCCTAATTTAATTGCATGTCTATGCAGATGTGAGACAAACACACAGGGTTCCACTCTGCTCCTACTCACATGAGTGTAAATCAGAAATAATGCCATGGAAGCCAATGGAGTTGCACAATCTTAGAACCAGTGGGCCAGATTCTGCCTCATCCTTCGGCAAGTGTATGGTCGAAAATGGAACGGATGCAAGGAGCTTCTTGTGCAATCCATGCAAAGGCCAGGCAGAATTGCACTCTGGATGTGCCTGGTGCCCCAGAAGAGGGGCTATGAGAGAAGGCCAGGAGATGGCCTATGTTCCTGCTTCTTTTTTGCCCTGGCCGGTGGAGTAAGCTGTGCCTTGCATGGCATTAGTAGTAGGCATGTGGTCTCTGCATGCCTGGGAACTTGGGTAGGAGATGGGGCCTGGCTGCAGCCCCCATGCACCAGCCAGTGGAGTCAGCTGTGTCTTGCTAAGGGGTTAGCAATGGGCACTCAGCTTCAGCATGCCTTGCAGACCATAGGATAATATGTCCTGATGCTCCCCTTGTGGCTGGGCCGCTCCACCCTACCACTTACTTTGCGGTGTCCCTAAATGGCATACTCTTGCCCACTGTAATTAAAATCAGGCCCACAGTATGATTTACAGATATGTATTTCATTACTCATGATGTTGGTTCTGTGCCATGATGCTAATGCTACTGCTAATCTCTCAGGTAGACGTAAGTAACTTTATCAGAAGTTTTCATTAGTGACCTGGAAAAGGGAGTGAACAGTGAAATGGCAAAGTTTGCGGATGATACAAAATTATGCAAGATAGCTAAGTCCAAAGCTGCCTGTGAAGAGTTAGAAAGGGATCTCACAAAATTGGCTGACAGGGCCACAAAATGGGAGATGAAATTCAACACTGATAGGTGCAAAGTAAGGCACGTTGGAAAAAATAGTTCCAACTTCACATATATAATGATGGGTTCTAATTAAGCTGTTGCCACTCAACAAAGAGATCTTGGAGTCACCACAGATAGTTCTCTGAAAACTTCAGTGCACAGCAGTGGTCAAAAAGGCTAATAGTATGTTAGGAACTATTAGGAAAGGGATAGAACATAAAATAGAAAATACCATAATGCTACAATATATATCCATGGTGTGCCTACACCTTAAATACGGTATCCAGCTCTGGATGGCCTATCTCAAAAAGGATATTGTGGATCTGGAAAAAGTTCAGAGAAGGGCAACAAAGATGATCAAGGCTTCCAAACAAGGAGAGACTAAAAAGATCAGGGCTGTTCATCTTAGAAAAGAGACAACTACGGGGGGATATGATAAAGGTCTATAAAATCATGACTGGCATTGAAAAAAGTGAATGTTCACCCTTTACCCCAATACAAAAACCAGGGATCACCTGAAAAAATTAATAGGCAGCAGGTTTAATACAAACAAGAGGAAGTACTTTTTCCCACAATGCACAATTAACCTGTGGAACTCATTTTCATGGGATGTTGTGATAGCCAAAAGCATAACTGGGTCAAAAAAAGAAGATAAATTCATGGAGGATGGATCCATCAGTGGCTTTTAGACAAGGTGGTCACGGATGCAACCCCATGCTAGGGGCAGCCCTAAACATCTGACTGCCAGAAGCCAGGAGGGGAAGGCAGGGGAGGTTCGCTCCAGCTGCTTTGTTCTGTACACTCCCCATGAAGTTTTGGTACTGGCCACTGTCAGAGACAGGATACTGGGCTATATGGACCATTGGTCTGACCCAGTATAGCCGTTCTTATGTTCTTATGTCTCAAACACCAAACAGCATTAATCAGTAACAATCTGCAATGTTATGATGTCACTCCCCTACATGCAGTAACTCATTAAACACCTTATGTGATTGGCTGGTATATATGGCTTTAAGAATTCCCTCCTTTGTATCCTTCTTTTAGCCTTTTGGCATATCTATTAATTTTGTTGCACTCTCGTAGTTTTTTGTCCTGGCTGTATTTTACTAGAATGATTTCAGACAGCATGAACTATATAAACCTCCTGAGATGTTTAATTTAGCATGGTGACAAAGAAAGAGACTAGGGTCAGGAATACACCAAAACACACGGTGCACTAAGTATTATTTTCTATTCTGATTTCTGCTGGGCCCAAAGAGCACAGACACATAGGGACAGGATCCAAAATAAACAAAATGATTAAAATACTGACACTAAATAAAAACCAATTGCTAATGCAGCTGAGTTCTAATTCAACACATGGCCACACACAAGCCAAGCCAGTCTCTCAGCCTCTATGACTTCTTCCATTTCACGTCAGTGTTCAATTCCGTAGCATGGGCTTCCTTGCCCATTCCCCGAAGCTTTGAAATAAGGAGGTACTAGTATCCGAACAAAGCCAAGATAGCCCATAGTTCTACTTTTCATCTTTCTTTTGAAGGTTTGCTGCTTAATCTCCTTCTGAACATGAGCCAGCTCCAAGACAGCGAAGCCCTGAAGACAAGGTGATGGATGGAACCATGGAGTTCAGAGCACTTAGTTCAGCCACTTCAAGTTCTTTACTCTAAAGATGAGAATTAAAATTCACTGGCTCAATCTTTAGAGGAGACTGATACTAACTGCAGATTGACAAGTCCTGAAATGTCTTACACACTTGGAAATCATCAAAATACCTGCTGGCTCCATTTGCGTCCACTGGAACTCTGACTCCATTTGCATCCACTGGCAATATGATTTTCTTCCAGTATGTTGTTTTGTTTTTTTTCCAATAAACTGATTATCTTGCAGAAAAAACTAATTCAAACAATATTAAAAGCATAACATATAGTCAGAGTCATCATAGTCAGAGTCATCATCTATGTAATCTTGACACCACCACCTGGTAATATAGGCCGTGAGATCCTGGTTCCACTGAAGTCAATGGCCAAATTCCCGCTGACTTTAATGGCCGGACTTCATCCATAGTTCTGTGAATGGGGCCAGCCCCTCAGTTGGTATGAATCAGCAAAGCTCCATTAACTTCTGTAAAGCTACGTTTATTAGTCTGAGCTGAGGATCTTGCCCTCAATTTCTGAGTCAGATCCTTGGGTGTAAATCCGCATCTCTCCAGTGAAATTAAATTAGTTTATTTGGGCCTGACCTTGGGGAAATTAATGGAACTATGCTGATTTACACCAGCTGAGGATCTGTCCCAATAACCCTTTGGACTTTCTCTCTACAATCAACCTATCCTTAGTGGTGCTGCATCAGAACTAAAGAAGTCGGCATGGGATGTGGATTGTGTTTGCCCCTTGGCTGATATCTCACCAGCCCAAATGGCACCCAAAAGTTTTCACTTTAAATAAAAAGAAAGAAAAGTAAAGAAAATATACCATCATTGCACAGGCTGATGGTTTTCTAGCCACTACTAAAATATATAGGGCCTGATTTTCCTCTCCGTTACACCAGTTTAACAAAGGTTTAACTCCACTGAGTTCATAGTCCTGAATTGCTCTAATATAAGATAAGAATCCAGCTGACATCATGTATTCTGTGTGTGTTTTTGCAGTTCATGGGGAAATCGTTAGAGAATACAGAACATAAGCTGCTTTTTCCCCCCTTTGAAGACTGGCAATGCTATGAGGCGGGCACTCAGTCATAGATGTCTCCTTTGGTATTTGGCAGCTAGCCATCATTCTCCTCTCTGATCTACATGGTGGTTCTCTTCAAAGCTGTTCCGCTCTGCCCTCCCTATCTACGCAGACCCCTCAATAACATCAAGTAGGAATTCTGCACATGTATGAAGAGCAGAAGAGACATCAAGGGCTTCGCAGTGTGGATCAGAGGGGAAAACTTAGCCATTAGGTTTTGAATTGAAACATTGGTCTGGGTTTGTGTCAAATTCCGTGCCTGCCCCCACAAGTTGGTGGCAGATTGCTTGGCTGAGGATTATGTGGCCACTAGCCATATTATGCGCTGCAAGCTATATAGTTTTTGTGAGCAGCACATGAGCTCTTGGTCTACTAACAGCTTGTTCAGGGGAGTGGGTGGGAGTGGTCCCTGGGCTTTTGATGGTGTTCAACAAATCGCTGGTGCTCCTGGACTGAACTGTATTCACAGAGGCTGGGGCCCTGTTTTTGAAGTTGGATCTTGGCAGCAAAGGGGGCCAGAAATCTAGGAGAAAGTGATCTTGTCCGAATCAGGGACTTGCTGCTGAATCTCTGTCTCAGATTCTGGAGGAAATGGCCCTGAGTCTGATCACACACCAATTGTACATTGGAGTATCTACCTTGATTGATTCAGACTCGTGTAAATGAGATCAGAACCAGGCCTGATGTCTGTAACCACACAGGACCTGATTCTGCCTCTTTTGTTCATGTTGAGTAGACTCACCTGAGTCACCCCAGTGATGTCAGTGGGGCTTTAAGGTATTGCTCACCACAGCTAAAGTTGGCAGAGTCGGGCCTCAAGTGTATAGACTCAGGGATTCACTTTGTCACTCTGGATTGTATCTGAATGTCAGTCTGCAGACAGGTATCCCTCCTGTAGTTCTTCACCTGTCTCTACCTATGAAACAGATCGCGGCTCAGTGTAGTGAGTCAGCACAGCCTTCATAAAGGGACAACAGTGACAAAATAAATAGAGTTGGTTTATTCTGAAATAACGAGAGCCAAAGTCTGCCCTCACCCATGCTACACAGTTTGTCAGGAGAGTTAGAAAGGTGTAGCTTTAGGGCAGAATATGGCTCAATGTACTTTTAAAGCAAATGTCCTCAATAGGTCTCCAGCTAACATGATCAGGCCTAGTCCTCCTGCCAAACTGAATTTACACCTGTTTAGTGCCACTGACTTGAACGCAGTCACTCCTGATTTGCACCAGTGTAAGTGAGATCAGAACTAATCTCCCTCATCCTTCCTCTTCCTCAACCTTCTAAACTCTTACAAAAATTAGGCAGAGCAAAAATGGTACCAATAAGCTGGGGCCAAAGTCATTCTTGCAGAAACTCCATTCAAGTCAATGGGATTACACTATGAATGGAGTTGTCTCATGGTGTGTACAAAGCCTATAGCCTTTAGCAGTTCTTTTAAAGGACATTCTTCTTCAATGACATGAGCGTGGAAGATAATGGCCCCAGTGTTTATAAAAGATTAAAAAAGGAGCCGGATTTACTCAGGCAACAAAGTATAGGATGTGAGATGCTAAATGAGAGAAATAGAAATCCTGGTGCAGACTCGGAACATAGCTCCACCAATGTCTATTGCCGGTTGAAGCCAATGGAGTTACCCCGGGATATGCCAGCTAGGGATATATCCTCTCCCTTTTCTTTTCTTTTTTTTTTTTTTTTTGCTTTAGGATTTAAGGCCCATGAACTATGACTTTCTGTGAGTTTTATTTGCCTGTAATAGGACCTTCTATTCCTTATCTACTGTTCTTCATTTCTGCCAATCGATGTCAACTCTATTTAGTCACCCATGCAACAAAACTAGATTTTCCAGAAACTGAAACAGGCAAGTAGGATCCTGTTTTGATTTAGTGAGAGGAGATCCACTTGTAAGTCCCAGGAACCTTTCACGGGGAGGGGCAGATGTCCCTCTAAAAATTGTATGCTATGCCAAATAGGATGTGGTAGAATTAGTGTTAGAGTAACGTGGTGGTAATGGAAGTTAAGAGTATGCATAGTTGGAAAACGCTCTCCCCCATAAACTGGAAAATATCAGCTATTGTGGGCTACTTGCCAGACATTCAAATTCTCATGAACAAGTTCCTCTGAGCTCATTTGAAAAACCTCATGAACTCTGCTGCCATTCATCCATTAGGTTCAGGATGAAAAGAAAGCCTAGAAGTGGCTAAGAATCCATGTAGTTGCCAACCCTCCAAAAGCCAAGCGTGGGATCCAGCCGAGCTCTTCCTACACCACCGAAACCAGATGACATAACGTTCGGACTTGATCTACCTCTGTCCCTCTCTTTTTTTCTGTTTTCTTGCTGGGGAAGAAGAGAGGCAGGAATACGATTGCTTCAAGCTGTAAGCATTAACGATAAAAAAGGGCTGGGAGAAATACAAAGCCTTGTTCATTGCCTGCTTGCCTGAATAAGAATCAGCAGGACTGGGCCCTCTGTTTGTCCTGCCACACAGCACATTGTCTTCCTGCAAGCGGTCTTAATATTTTACATGTGGATATGAATTTCCCCTTGGTGAGGTCCCATAAGAATTAGTGCATTTTGTGAGAGCAGCCCAACATGGGGAAGTGAGCATGTGCATGCAGAGCTGCCCTGGAGCGTGAGCATGTTTGGGCGAGTGTTTGTGCGAGCACGTGTCTACATATGTGCTAACATATCACTGTGTGCATGAGCATATATAGGTGAAACTTCGCACACGTGGGCACGTGTGTTAGCACACGTGAGGACGTGTCAACATCTGCCTAGATGAAGTGATGTGAGCATTTCTGAGCTTGCCTCTGCGTAACATGTGTTCGTGCAAACACACGTGGGTGAGTGTGGGACCTCCTGTCACAGAGCAATTATTCAGCTTATTCTAAACTAAAGGCAGGGCTACACGACAAACACTGCATCTGCACAGCTGTGCGGCACAGTAACTCTTTGATGAAGGCGCTCTAGGCCGATGGGAGAGAGCTCTCCTGTCACCGTAGTCAATCCACCTCCCCACGAGGCAGTAGCTATGTCAGCAGGAGACGCTCTCCCACAGACATAGCGCTGTCTACATGGGGGGGTTCAGGTTGTTATAACTACGTTGCCCCGGGTGTGGATTTTTCACACCCCTGAGCAACGTAGTTATACTGAAGTAAGTGTGTAATGAAATTCCGGCCTGACCTAATGAAATTCTAAAGCAGAAAGATCAAAACATTTTTATGGTGAAGTTAAAGTTGAAAATTCGCAGCAAGGAACAGCCAATCTTTTTTGGCAACGGTCATTTCAAATTTTTAAAAGTACTGGAGAAAGTATGAAAATTCAGAATAAAGCTTCCACTCTGTGCGCTCCCCCAGGCACATCCACATAAGAGCTAGCTATGACTTGGCCCACAGTGATTGCATAGATTCCATTATCATGCATAGTATGTGAAAATAAATCATAATTTTTAGACAAATAGCATAGTGAGGGCATTTGCTCCTCACTGTTCCAAACAGCATATGTGCCACCAAACAGACAGGTTCCATTAATCACAGAGCTAGTATATTTGCAGATCCAAACTCCTAATCTGAGATCATGATATTATGGCATTAACATGGTAACAGAAAGAGTAAGTGTGATGACAAATCATTACATATAGCACTGGAGACGTGTTCATAGAACCAATTATCCAGAAAGTTTACTGGGGTTCAGATTTTCAACACTTCACTACAAACTGCACAAGTGAAGTGTTTTCTTCAGATTTAAGATTAGCTAAGTTGGGAAGTTTGAAGACTGCCATAGCTATGGGGGCAGAGTTAAGGCTGTACGGGTGACCTTGACTGTAGTGTAGTTTCAAAAGGGAGGATGCTAAGGGAGGATTTTTAAAGTGTAACATTAATTCTGAATGTCTGTGTCCATGAAGGCAGGGTTGGTATTTTTTTTTTTGGTTTTTGTTCTGTTTTTTTAATGGAAACATTCTTTTAAGTCCTTTTTTGAAAGGTTGCTGATGAGCCTGCATAGACCCTGGAATCCAGTTTAATGAAGTTTTGTTTTACTCAGAATAAAGAGAAATTTGCTTTGGCCAAAATGAATCCCACATACGTTTAAAGAGAAAACCATCTCAGGGTGTTTTTGGTACAAAAGTCGTTTGATATTTCAAAACTTGCTTTTTGTTGAAATCCCATTCCCAGTTCTAGAGAGACTAACAGCAGTTCATTTACATCCAAATTGCTTTAGAGAACATAAACACCTGTCACTGGTCTCCTCTGACAATTACAGTGCACTGTGGAAAGTCATTCAGTGAGAGATACCGCTGGGCATTTTGTGAGGTGATATTTCAGTGCATGAGCTTGTGGATTTCAGTCCTAGTTATGTCCTGATGAAGTTTGTCAAATCACACAAGACCAGAACATTTTAAAATGTTGCAGTGGATGGAAACAGATATTTGTTATTACTCTCAAGCTACGCCTCATTAGGAATTCTGCTGAAGTCAATGCTACCTCTCTCAAATGGAAAAGGTGATTTAATGATAAGGTGCAGGCATCAGCTCATTCAAATAGAATCCTTTTTTTTTCAAAGTCTGCCTTTAATATCTAATTATCTGGGCTAACGACTGATTATGTTTCTCCGGTCTCTTTGACCTTTAATAATTTCTGTACCAACATGCTTTACTGCTTTCCGGGGGAAATGTTATCTGAAGTGTGAAATTAACCATTCCTTTGTTTTGAAATCACCACTTGGCCATAGCGGCTAAATAGTTTCAAACCTGAAACATATTTGAACGGTTTCCAAGTTCATCTAGAGCGTGACCTTGTGTGTTTTAATAATTATAATTTCCTAAAGTAAAGTACAACTCTCGAACGAGGGCAAAAATGTGCAGACAGCTGCAGGGGTGTGGGCTGCCTGACTGTAATGATGAGCTTTACAAATATAGCAGGAGGAAAGCAATAAATCTCCAAAACCAAAGTAACTTCTCATTTTAACCCCTCATGTGCAGCACTGTCCTTAAGACACAAAACACCTGATCTTCCCTAGACGCCTTCATTGTGGCAAAGGCAGTGATCTGGGAGCACGGGTGGAATATTTTTCAAATCTCTTTTTTCCTTCCAGAAAACATTACAACGCAAACCCTAGAGAAAAGTTCCCATTCCAGATTCTGATCTCAGTTGTACAGGTGCAAATCAGCTGAAGTCAATGGACTTACTTCTGATTCACACTGATGTAAAATGAGATCAGGAAAACAATCCACATAAGCAACAATCCCATTGGAGCCAGTGACTGAGTGAGGAGCACTCACATGACTAACGTTTTGTAGATTAAGTCCTAGTATCTGGCCCAGAAGGTTCAGGGCAAGGAGACATATCAAGTCCACATAAACAATAAAAAACACTTAGCCCTTAGATCTCAAAGCACTTATCGAAGGAGAGTGTCATTAGCTCCATTTTACTTATGGGGAAACCGAGGAACAGAGCAACTCGTCCCAAGACACATTAATGACAGAGCTGACAGTAGCACACCCAGCTCTCCTGACTTCTAGTTCACTGTCCTATCCACTGGGCCATGCTTGTTGCAATAATATAATGTCAAATTATAACCTTACCTGAGATTCTTATTGAGCAGACATGGGTTGGGGGGAGGCCTAAGGGGGAATTATTCTGTTTTGTGCTATCATGTTCTTGAATGACAGCTTTGTGCGGCTGCCTTGTGTAGACTGCACTGCAGAGAGGTTTGGACTGAAGTGACAATCCCAGAAACCATGAATCTCTTTCCTTCTAAGTAACAAACAGCTCTTAAAGTCTCAATGAAATGTTTAAAAAAAGGGAGTGAGCTGGTGCCACAGACCACCCAGCTGAGGGTGCCCTTATCATGAATACATCACCCTAGAAGATGTAGGATCTCTCCTTCCCATTTCTGTGACTTTTCACCAGGAACATGACGAACACAACACTTTGCAAAGCGAAGACGAATAGTGGGATTGTTCTGTCAGCCTCTTCCCTTCCTGAGTAATATCGTGCTGAGCAGTATTCGAGTTAGCAATCTGAAAGGCCTTTTCATCATTGTATCGAAAACTCCTGTGACTGCAGATCTCTTCATCAAAAGGACTTTTATGTAAAGTCACATTTTTTCCAAAACCAGAAAAGTTCAGGCTCAGAGCATAAACATTAGACTCATTATTTAGAAATAGCCAGTAAGTGCTTTGGGTTCTGGTATCAGATCAAAGCTAAGAAATAAAGTTGCTTCAGGAAAGAAAAAAGAAAAAAGTCTGTTTAAGAATCAGCATATTTCTTGTTTGCTTTTTCATTATGTAGCTAAAAAAAGGAAGAACAAAATTCTGCCAGTGGTTTTCAAGTGTCCTCCAAAACTGAAAGGATGCTGCATGCTAAGTACTTCCATGCTCTCTGGAGGCAGGAAATATTTTGTTGACATGACAATAAAAACATTCTGCAGACTTATCAGATTATTTTCTCCTGTACCATTCCTAGCCACAAGAAAACAGATTGTAATCACGGTGCTCATGTGGAAATCAGGAATCTATGGATCTTTCCTGTGATCTCGGTATGGTGCGCAGGCTGGACATTCAGAACTCATCAGAAAGAAGGAGGAGATATTAAAACCATAGGAAATGGCTCAGAACTGTGACAATAATGAGAATGCAATTAAAATGACTTTGAGTTTGAAACGATCCCACAAAGCTGAAGACTGAGGCCTCGATTGTACCAATATAAATCACTGAAGTCAATGGAGCTACTCCAAATTTACACTGGTATAACTGAGTCCAGAATCACTACTCTGGATTTACACCACTGCAACAGTGGTGAGAGTCTGTCTCACAGAGAAGCCATTCCAACAACTTAGGTTCTAGCATTAGCAATGTAGACAAGAGGAAAGGTTATTAAGGCTATGATGTGGCTGAATGCAGGAGTTTCTTATAGGACAAGGTAGATGCCAGACATCAGGTAGTAAGCCAGAAAAGCCCTATTTTTTAATGCTTGTAACTCTAAAGCTGAAATGAATGATTGAATCACCCTCTTCTGTTCCTTAATTATCCATTAGGGACAATGGGCCCAATTCTCCTTCCACATCAGTTTTACACCACTGCAATCCTAATGACTTTTATTGGGTTACTATAGTTTGTTTGTGAACTGTTAGATTTGACTAAAGGGAACATTTTCAAAAGCATTCAAGTGACTGAGGAGCCAAATCCCTTTTTCAAAAATGACTTAAATCCTTAGGGCCAGATTTTTAAAGAGCCTAGTGGAATTTTCAAAAGCATGCAGGCATCTACCACCCTGGATGCTTTTGAAAATCCCATTGGTGCCTAAATATCTTTAAAAATCTAGTCTTCCGAACATGTCTCAATAAAAGTCAATGGGATTTAAGCTTAACTCCCTCTGCTCTCCTTCTCATTCCCTGTGCTCATCCACTCTAACAACTCCTCTCTGTGCCTTCACACAGTCAAAGCACGGAGGTTTGAGAGCCTTCTCTGATGGTCTTGTCTGGAGCAGCCTTCAGTTGTCTCTTGGCTACAGCCACTCTCCATTTCATTTGCAATCAAAACGGCACATATCTCTTTTCTTCCTTGCCTGGCCCTCCTGGTATCTTTTCTTCTCTGGTATTACCTACTCTTAATAACTCAGTGACTATATTATTGAGTCCTGTAATTATATAGGGATAAAGCTCATATGATGGAGTTCTAAATAGAATTCTGTCATGGGGGATTTTTTTTTTTTTTTTGCCATGGCAAACAGATGAGGAAGTAGTTTTACCATTACTCTTATCTAGAACAAATTGTGCATAATAACCTTTAATGTTGTCTATCAGATTTAACTTCCCACATGGGCACACGTTTCTAAAAGTTAATCTGAGTTTAACTGAGTTGTGTGAGCAAATCCAAGACCCAAAAATCAGGCCCTTAAATGGGCATTAAAAAAATAAACAAATGCCTGTTTCACTGAATGTAGCCCTTGTTTCACTGCCCTTGACATAGCCTTAGGAACGCAAAACTTTTCTATTGACATAAGATAAGTGCCCTAAAGCCATTAAGCAACTCATTGTTCTAAAAGTACCCAATAATCTAGTCTCTTTATTTAAATATGATAGGGAATAATCCTAGAGCCAATGAAAGCATGGAACCAGCTAGGTGCTATGTTTCGCAAATATTATATTCTATATAACCGTTTAACTCCTTATCTGAAAAACAGTCGGCTGTAACCGTATTAACAATTATATATCAGTTTTACTTGGCAACATTTATGTGTCAAAATGTATCATGGGTTTCACAGCTTAACTCCAGAAATAGGCTGCAATCAGGATGACATCATGGTTCTCAATAGATTTCTCCCCCCCCCCCACTTTTCTTCTTACTTTCATAATCACATGCATTCCCAGCTCCAGGCTGAATTAATTCAGGCCATTAGGAACGAGTGAGGCCATTCCACCAATTTAGGTTCTAGCATTACAAATAGGTTTAAAAGTTTACCAAAACAGTGTTGTTAACCAGCTGCCTGACAGGAATCTTTGTGGCTGTGTTATGGTAGCATAGGAAAAATGTAGAGACCTTAATGGATGCAGAATTAGAAACCATAGCTGATTGTACAATTAAGAGAGGCCAAAGACTGTCAATGATTGAATCAGGCTGTTGGTTCAGAGCATTATGTACAAGGATAAGAATGTGTTATGATTGGGAGGTGAAACTCCCTTATTCAAACAATATCACTGGATGTGCTACTCAGATATCTTAGCCTGAGGCACTAGAGATATGTGGTATGGTGAAAGATTGTGAAAAGCGAGACATGGAGGAATTGAAAAGTCTACATTCAGAAGCCTAGTTGGAATTTTTAAATAAGAAGCAATTAGATTCTAAGCAGTAATTGCAAGTGGGAGTCGTTAAACCTAGGTGCAAATCCTCAACCTAAGTTACAAATAACCATGTAACAGTCTGATTTGCTGGAGAGGGGAGGATGCGTGCCGTTTTGATGATGCACGATCAAATATCACATCAGACCTTTTTTTTTTCATGGAAATCTTTACAAGTACACTTTAAACTAAATTTTAACTGAACTCCAATCATTCAATATCCAAAGAACACAAGACACAAACATTCCTGCTCTCCATGTGGTAATTCTCCCAGAATAAAAAAGGGACAAAGCATAATAAAATAAACAAAAAACCAAAAACCCACCCTGTAATGAGTCAGTTTATAAGTTCAGTAGTTCTCCTACCCTGGTTAGTTCAGTCCACCCTACTTTCAGCTCATCTTTTTGCTTTATTGTCAATATTTTGGATCTCATCTCCATTGGTTTTACCTGTGGAAAGCAAGGAACACGGCTTGCAGTTCCTGCAGTCATAATATGAGGCAAAGACATTTAGTGGGGAAATGCTATATTCAGTGGATGAGTGCTGTATAGCACTGGGGCTTCTGTCCTTTAGTCAGTTCTTCCTTATTTCTAACGGGACTGGGGTTCCCTGCAATTCCTAGAGAAGACTGGGAGGTGGACTGGGCTTTCTGTGGCATTCAAAAAATCAAAATAAAGATGCTCTTGAAATGTTAAATATTTTATAAAGCTAGAGGCAAAATAAAAAGAAAGGGGAAAGCACTATGGAATAGTGGAGAGAAAATAACATAGCTATTTTTAATAAGCAGGGAATTTGCCTCAGTATGCAGTTCTTGGAGGAGAGGCAGTTGCTGAGAGCTAACCAGATTCCCCTCTGCAGACATATGGACACCTGGAAGAAAAGATAAGTCTTATTCTTGTATAATCGAAAGGTTACTTATTTTCAGGGAGCACAAGTGTTCCTTATTTTGAGAAATTCTGAAAGACGAAAGTCTCTGCAAACAGCTCCTTCTATGGGTTAAATGGGAATAGGGCTCAAAAATGACAGATTTGAATCTTCTCTCGCTGACACCAATGTAAACCAGGGGTAACACAACTGAAACTGATGGAGCTACAGTGGTGTACATCTGCTGTGAGTGGAGAGTCCAACCTGCTGAAAATAAAACAGATCATTGAGAAAACTAAAATGATGCACCATTGTGAGAAAAATGCCATGGGTAGCAAAAGATGGGTTTGAACCAAACTGCTGCTGAACAGTGGTGGGTTATATTCCCTTAGCTGTCACAAACAGGGCAAAACCTTCCCACTTGGATTGGCCAGGACCCCATCTTAGGGTGATTAGGAAGGGAACTGGACTCACCTGAGGCTAATTGCAACATTAAGGAGGAAAACCAGGAAGTATAAAAGGGAGAAGAGGTTAAAAGGCTCTATTTTGTTCTGGATTTAGGCTGAGTTGGGGATGAGAGGAGACTTAAAGCTTTATATTGTTTCACTGCAAGAGTACTCTTTTTTAAGTTAAGCTTTGACTCTAAGGGAGACTCTTTGCTACATTATTTCATCGGAATTTCTAACCCTTTCTGGGGTGTTTATTCTACACTTGTTATACCTGATCTTTGGCAGTTACATGATTTAAATATTGCTTCTTCTTTTTTTACCCTCTAATTAATAATGTATAGTCTCATGGAAGGAGCTTCATTGGTTGGCTAAACATTTGTTGTGCTTTATGTGGAGTGCAATTGAAATGGACGTATGTGTAGTAATGTGCTTTATTGAACCCCTGTCCTGCTAGTTGATCAAAGATCCATCTGTGCAGATCAGCCTGCGTGATTAGAGCTTTACAAATTGAGGTTTTTGAGACATTGTAGTCTTCTAGTTCAGACAGGTCCTGAATTTTAATATATAAAGCAAGCAGGGGGAAACTATACACCAAAAAAGGCACAAATTTATGCTTTCCTCCTTTGCAGATTACCCTTAAGAAATAGAGTAGCTAATGTTTTGGGGAAACTATGCACTGAGTTTTCTGATCATTAATCAGTTACACCTATGACTCATGTTTTTCATCTTTTAAGGGGAAATGCTGTGATTTAGCATTTAGATGTGACTAGTTGCTGGTGATCTAAAACATTCATATGAGTGTGTCTTTATTTTTTGAGAGAGAATCAGATACTCTAGCTTGTTAGGAGTTGACATAGATAAATTTATTTGTACCTTGCAGGATTAAGAGTGGCTGGTCCACATTTGCCAAGAGGACATCAGGATACTAGATATCCTTTTTTTAGAAGCATGTTGATTTTTGAATGCCTCAATGTGGTATGGATGTCAGCCTCATAGATTAGTGATCCTGTCATCTCTGGATACTGGGCTTTCATAATCAGTTTATCTTGCATAGGAAACAGCCACCTAGCTAACTTTGAGCCACTACCAATCTGTTAGGGGAAAGGAAATAGAGCCAGCTAAACAGTATATTTAAGTGTCTGAATTTTTTACTTTTTTTCAATAAAGTGACAGGCTGAAAAAAGCAGAGCTATGGGAGAAGAAAGCAGTTAGTTTACTTTTTAGTGACAGCAATTATTTTTATTATGGTATCCAAAACTACTTGATGAAGGGGGGAGGTGTTATTTGTTAGCCCCAAAGAGAAGCAAAACAGCACTTTAAAAGGCTTCTTGGTTTGTTTCCAGTACATGTGTAGGAAGAAGACAATGCAAACATGCACCGTAGTAGTGCTATACAACAAAGGCCTAAATACGCTACAGGTTTTATTTTCCCCTTGTCCTTTTCCCTGGGCATTTCTCTTCAGGTGGTAATTTCGAGTAGCCTGGGGGAAGTATAGAGAAAGCAAAGCAGAACTCTGACAGTGAGAAAATTAACCACTTAGCCCTCTAATTCTTTTCTCCCTCTTTCCAGTGCTGCTTTGTGTAATTGCAACAGAGTGAGCTGTAGCAAGGCCAGAATTCATCTAGATACTGTACTCTACTATATCCATTGCAACATGGGTATGCTTGTAGCAAAGAAAAGGAGGTGGACTGAAGAAAGGTGTCTATCAGCAGGAGCTGAATATTCACACTGACTGCCACATCAAGCTAAAAACAATTCCCTTTAAAACAGAGACAAGGTACCATGTAAAGCAAGTATCACTGCAATCATCCACTTCCCCAAAGCATGATCACTGCAATAGTCAAAAGTAAGATGAATTGCTATAATCTTTGGTTCAAGACAAGAATTTAAAATGGTCTCAAGGCGATCCTGATGCCATGGTTTTACCTACAGTACGGCTACCTTGGCCTTCCTTTATAACCTAGGGAATACTTCAGCCCTGCAGCTCTGTTTAACACACTGAGCATTGGGAGGGTAAGTGTAAACAACTTCTCCTGTAACATCTGTCAGGCAAGGGATAGGCTTCCTGTCTGAGTGTCATACATCCAGTGTCATGAAAACCATTTGCCAAACACTTGCACTGACTTCTCAGAACAAGCGGCACCACTGCTCACCTCTTGTTTTCTAAAAGGAAGTGTGCAGCAGCCAGCATGTTCAAGAACAAATAAATGCCTGGTTCAGCTCCAAGGGCCTTTCCCCCTTGTTTTCTCACAATACACAAAGGAGCTAATGTTGTTTAAGAACAGGGCAAGATGACAAATCTATGCATGCGCTCTACTTTGTACAGTGTCTGAGCCTGCTAGTGCAGGGTTTTCTTATTACACATTTTCTGGCAGCAGCAATCCAAATTGGCAACCATTTTATTCACTCTGCACAGGCCCGTCGAGTTCTCTGAGAACCGCAGGGGGAAAAATCAATTGTCCCATGGAAGGATTAAATCCGGAAATATCAGTTTGACTGTTAAAGTGCCAGGCTAGCTGGCTGGCTTGCCAAAAAACAAATCCCAGCAGTGGGACAGATTCTCATTTTTGTTAAAGTGGTGAATATCCGGAACAATGTCATTAGGTTCAATGGAGAAATTCTGATCTCAGTACTGCTGAGGTACATCAAGAAGTATTCTACTGAACTCAGCAAAGCTATTTGGGATGCCCACCAGGACACATACAGAGCACAGTAGACTCTGAAGCTGTGGACGGTGATGATATATTTGTTCGAAATAGAACCATTAAAAGAAGTCACACATGTCAGTAACAATCAGACAGTATCAATCATTCACAATGGGACTCTGATTTTTGTTGGGACTTCTATGTGCTGCTGTACTATAAATAATAAACACATCAATAAGCATTCTCTTTATCAGGGAACAAGATAACCTGAAGACATAGTTATAAAAGAGATGGTGCTAGTAGAATGGATGGGCAATGTAGGTAACTGATTTAATAAGGACACATGTATTTCCAACCTGAAAGAGCTTTCATGTTACCTACTTATCTCCCTTACTCAGTCGGAGGTTTGCCATCATTAGGGAGGCATACTTGAAAGCTAATCTGGAGAGTTACAAGGAATTTGCAATAGAAGTTGCTACTGTGAAGTTACAATCTGATAATGGGAGAAAAACCAGACAGCTAGTCATTGTCTTCTTCCTCCTTATTCAGCCATGACTTCCTGCTGCCCTTTTTCTGTACTGAGTATTAGGGCTAAGAAATATGGTATTGCAACTGCATTAAAACTCCTCTGAAAATGCAACTCAGACACCTTCACCAGCTCCTGGTGGAAGCTTATTTAAATGTCAATAAAACACTCAGGAAGACCCCAATTCCTACTGTTTCCTGTCATTAAAAATATATACTTCCCTGACTGTCGTAAGGGTTGTAGTGTATATAAGCTGTCATACTGCACATATTCAGAATATGGTATTGTTCTAGCTGAGTGATGTGGGCAAGTCAGAAAGCTGAGAACTACAGCTGGGAAGAAAAACTTTGACAGAACCATTTTCCCTCAGCAAAAGCAGTTCTGTCCAAATCAAAATCTACTGTCAACATTTTGGAAGGAAACCTTTACATTTTTCATTTTCTTTTGAAATGTTTGTTTCTTTTGTATTATATTGTATAATACAATATAAAACTAAACAAAAGGTTGAAATCAAAAGGAAATATTTGCGTTCAGCTGGGGAGGGGGGGAGTCAAAATCAAAAGGAAATATTTGCGTTCAGCTGGGGAGGGGGGGAGTCAAAATTTTCCTTCCTGGAGAATTTTGAGATTTTCAGGTTTTGTGCCGATTCTAGACAAAGTCAGATTTCAAAAATCTCTAAATCCTTTGCAAAACAGAATTTCCATCCCCTGCCTATCTCTAAGGAGAAAGGAGAATGTGGCATCATGAGGGGAGCGGGGAGTTTTCACCTAGAAGAAAATGCTGCTCGTACTACCGTTATCGTTTCCACTGTAGTTTCTGATAGTGATGAATACAGTATGATCTCAAGCACCTTCAGTGCACTTGTGAAATGGGAAACCACTGAAGAGGAATCTATTTGTGCAAACAACTCTGTGCCACAGTCACCGATAGGGATGATAACGCCTCTTTACCTCAGGGAGGTGTACTTTTCTGCTTGGGTTAGTCCTTCTGTTTGAATAATCTAAGATATTATTAACAACACAGATCAGTAAATTTGATGTGATTTCTGTCTTGACAACATCACTTCTGTTTTGTAGGCTCTTTGTACCACACAGAATTATCCATCTATTTATTCATTAGCATTGATTGTCTCACATAATCTCTCCTTGTTTTACATTGGCTGTTTTCACACTGACATTGTGGGCGATAACCTGGTCCCACTGAAGTCAATGACAAAACTCCTATTGACTTCAATGGAGCCAGGATTTCACCCAATGTCTTCTCTCACATTATCCCACCTGAACACTTATTACTTTCCTTTGGCAAAAATTATTACGTAGATTCATAGATTTTAAGGCCACTATTATCACCCAGTCTGAACCCCTGGATAAAAACAGGCCATAGAGTTTCTCCCAATTACCCCTGTATTGAGCTCAAATAACTTGTCTGACTACAGTACCACCTCCAGAAAGGCATCCAGTCTTGAGATGAACACTTCAGGAGATTGAGTATTCTATCACTTCCCTGAGTAGTTTGTTCCAGTTGTTGATCACCAGACAACTACAATCTTTATTTTGTCCTCAAAACAATACTTTAAAAAACCCAAGCACTAAGATAAGTGCTAAACGTCACTGCTTAGTTCCAGCACTTTGCTTGTTTTCCTATCCAGCACCCCTGCTAGGCATACCTCTGAACCCACCAATGTGCAAATGTGGGACACAGCGTGGGACAAAGACCCCAAGTGAGTGACATACACAAATCAATTCGCTCCAGAAAAAATGCAGTAGAATTCTTTCTTTCAGAATAAATAGGCTCTATTTTGTGATTCTTTATTTTAGATGTAAAAATTTTCCACAATAAAAGTGAGGAAATATCGTTTGTATAGAATGTGGAACTGCAATGAGTGATGTCCCTCCAAATTAGGAAGATTTGAAAGCTATGTTCCTGTGCTTTTATGCTGTTTATTTAAGTTCTTTCTAATTTATTGTACTGTTTGAAAAACACAGTAATCAAATTTCATAGGAATCTTTCAATTTTATTTTATTTTTACTGGGTTGTTTCAAAATTTGGAAAAATTTTGAAATTTTTGCTACATTTTTCAAGCATCAAACATTAGACAAACAAGAGCTGGTCAGGGAATCCCCCAAAATTGACAGAAATTTTCATCTGAAGTTTTTGGGTGTTTTGAAAATTGAGTTTTCAGTGAAAAATTTCATCCTACTCTCAATCAAAAACTTTCAGCCACCTCTACTAATCTGTAAACTCAAGGGACCTTTTCCTCCTACCTTTCTTTACACCTGCTATTTCTGTATCATGAACATACGCTACCTTATTTCCCTACTTACACACAACAGACATATGGGAGGCTAAGGTTTAGGTAACAATAAGAACTTGGTTTATTCATGAATAATACTTGGAAGAGAGACTCCTTGCCTGGCTTATGTCTGCCCACAAGGAACTACCTGTGCCACTCCTGCTTTATCTTCACTGCAAAAATGGGTCTTTCTACATAAAGATTATCATCTCAATGTAAAATCCTTGTGGAGAAAAGGCACGTGTAGTTTTTACCTCGATGTAGCTAATCAAAGTCAATCATATTCTCCCCACTACCAGGTATTTACCTCTTAGCCATCTCAATGAAAGACTTTAGTGGAGACAAGGCACTGTAGTTTTTACCTTAGACTAACTATCTCAGGTTACCTATTCAATGTAAAAATACATTTTTATTTTTAACAGGGGAGACATAGCCTCAGATTGAGAGGAAGATACACAGAAAGGTTACAAACATATTTCCTTTTAGAGTTTTGCAAGAGTAACTAAGCATGATTTTTCTTTCATGTTAAATTCAGATGGGCTCTGATTGTGTAATCTGCCCTTTGCTCAGGGTGCTAGTATAATTTTACATATAGAATCATAGAATAGTAAATCAACTGTATCAACTGGAAATAAACTTCATTATGGCTCCCACAAAGGGCCTGATCCAATTTCATTGAAAGAAATGCAAAGGCTCTCCTTGACATCTCTGGTCAGACCCTTGCAGCTTTCAAATTCTTTTTCTTTCCCCCTGCATTGTCTGCACAAGGAAACTGCACATATCTTAAGTTTCAGAGTAGCAGCCGTGTTAGTCTGTATTTGCAAAAAGAAAAGGAGGACTTGTGGCACCTTAGAGACTAACAAATTCATTTGAGCATAAGCTTTTGTGAGCTACAGCTCACTTTATCCGACTAACAAATTTATTTGAGCATAAGCTTTTGTGAGCTACAGCTCACTTCATCTGATGAAGTGAGCTGTAGCTCACAAAAGCTTATGCTCAAATAAATTTGTTAGTCTCTAAGGTGCCACAAGTACTCCAAATCGTAAGTCTGTTTATTCCAGTCGTCTTTGTCGTTTTCTTCTCACTATTCTAAGAAGTGTTGGAGGTGCACCTAAAATGTAAAACCAAGCAATCATTTTGTCGGTTAAACTTTATTATCTTAAAAATGTAACACAGAAGTGTGGCAATGCTTACTTCTCAAGTTTACATTAGATAGTAAGGACCAAATTTAGTATTGGGGCAACTCAGTTGACTTCAGTGGAGTTGCAACCAGTTATACCAGAGATGAATTTGGCCCCATTTCTATAAAACAACCATTAATTTTCATTTGCAGTCTGATCATGTCATAATTCACTTTAATATTAACATATACTAACCCAAGGGCGTATATAATTATTACTCCTGTCTCATCAAGTAAGGAAAAAAAATCACATTTGAATAAAAGTGTGTGGAGAACTTCAAGTATTGTTGCTTTGTTTATATGAAGGTGTTTACAAGCGATCTGATAGAGGACTTACTAAATGAGAGAATTATATATGCACTCCAGTAGTCGGCACAATTCAAACCTGATGGGATAATTCTCAGAACTAATGTGAATGTCAATGAGTGCAACTTATTTGAAAGAGAGGGCGGTAGTGAAATATTGTGAATATGATGCAAGGAATGGAAAGCAAAGGGGAAACCCAAGTGGACATAAGCTATAGACCAACTGGACTGGAGAACTGTGATAAAATATTTTTTAAACTACTATTCAGTGCCACAAGATACTATACTCATCAGGTACTTTAACTATGCAGTCATCTGTTGGGAAGCAAAAGTATCCAAACACACATCAGCAACTAATTTTAAAAGTTACCTACAGGACATCTTTATGAGCCAGAAACTAGAGAATCCAATCAGTGGAGTGTGAACTAATTGAATTCAGCATAGGCTTGAATTGGTACACAGAAGGAAGCAATAAAATGGGCATTGCTTTTTAAGAGAGCAAATCATGGGAGAGTGAAGAAATCTAGGACCCGATTGAAAGCCCATTGAAGCCAATGGAAAGACTCCCTTTGACTTTAATGGGGTATGAACCAGGCCCTTATGAGAGTATGCAATGGAAGGAAACTTAAGAGGCATGGGTGTAGCGGAATGATGAAGTATCCTAAAAGCCATCTTAGGCTCAAAATAGGATTTGGTGTTAATTAAAGAAGCATATTTAGCAGTGACATTCTGTGTTCATTTCCCAGTCTTGAAAACAAGCTCTGTGTAAGCTCGAAAGCTGGTCTCTCTCACCAACAGAAGTTGGCCTAATAAAAGATATGACCTTACCCATTTTGTTGCTGCTGGAAAAGCATTCAGTAAGCATTGAATGAGCTATTTCCAATAACACGTAGTTAGAGCAAGTCCTGTATGTGTTACCCTTTATACCAGTTAGTGATACAATTATACCTTCAGTGTTCCCAAGTACACATTTTTATCTTTTTCCGATTAATGGGATTTTAAAGTAGCTGTAAAAATAACTATTAGAAACATAACAATTATCAGACTGTGGCTTCTGCTTATTTATAATATATCTGAAGAAAGGGTTCTGAAATATAGTGTCCTATAGATTAGGGAGAGACACCTTATGTTTGTGTTTAGAATTAGATCTTCTTTCTTCTGGTACCAAGATCACATATTTTGCATAAATGCAGGTGCCAAACTGCTAAATTATTCAGGGCCAAATATCTCCTTTGAGGTCATTGTTATGGCTGGCCAAATACATTTCTCTTACATTTCCTCCCACTTCATAATGAACGGGGGATACTGAGCTTAACTTCACCTTATCTGAAGAAGAAAGGGCAGCAAATTGGCAGAATGTTCACTTCATCCTCTGTCTGTCTCATGCAAAACAAGATTTTGAAACGTATGACTGGGCACGCTCATGACTTTACTCAGCCAGCTGTTCCCATTCTGTTGAGTGTTGTCAATACCAACTCCTTTTCACATCATACTGGGTACTGTGATAGACTTTCTCTTCTTTTGGGCCTCAAGATATAGTCTGATCTCTCTGCCTTAAATTTTCCATATAAGCTCCAATCATATTAAGCCTTGTTTGGGGATAGGGAAAAGGTACAGAATCCTGAAGCCTTCACATGCCACTTCTTCTGCCGGAAGACTTCAGAATTCAGTGAGATCAGCAGGGCCTGAGAAAGTTTTGGAGATATAAACTGGTATAGTTTCATTGATGTCAGTGGACCTTCACCGCTGAGCTCCAGATATGGCCCTGAGTTTGTAGCCTTCCCAGTGTCCATGAAAAAGGTCCTGTTTCGTAATGCTATCGTATATTATGCACTTTGCTTTTCTGGGTGGAACTGGGAACTTCATGCTGATGCTTCTGCCATTCTTCTTCTTCTTCACTAACACAAAACAGGAAGAAATTTGTTGGGTGGAAGGGGGCTGGGTTGAGCCTTTGCAGAAGAATGCGGCCTCTACATGGCTTAAACAAGCAGGGGGAAAGGAGGGAGTCTTGGCCATTGAGCACCAAGCCAAGCAGCTTTCTTGTGTTAATGAGCTTCTGAGCTGTTTGTTTACAAGCCCTGCTAGGCTCTGTTTGTTACTAATTTAGTCATTACTATTTCTTAATGTAGTTATGTAACTGACATGCAGTCAGACTTAGGACAAGCACTTTAGCAGAGAGGGTACGGCAGGCTACTGAGCAGTTAACAGTAGCCAAGGCTCAAGTCTGCACCTAATAGGTTGCAAAAGATCATCTACAGGTACTCACCCCTGAATGGGTGTGCTTCGAGTGCTGTTGGCACCAACAGGAGCAAGTGAATACCCTATCTCTTGAGTACCTTGCAGGAGGCCGACTTTGATGGTACAGAAGGAAGAAAAGACATGGGTTCTGGGATATGCACAGGCTGTAGACAGTAAAGATAATAAATCAGAAGGGTTCTCCCAGAGTATTAGTCACACAGACAGAGACAAGAGTATAGAGAGAGCATGTACGCTCAGTGGTCTATCTCAGGTTACCTTTGATGGCTTATTCTGATTTGGCTATCACTGCGGTTTTAGATGGAATATACTAGAGATGGTCACAACCCAAACCCAGATCTAAATACATCTGAACTTTGGGAAAAAGCTGAACTCAGACCCATACCATGTGTCTGGCCTACATCTGCATAACAGCCCAAACCTTGGACCTGGGCTGGGGTGCTGGAACAATGTGTATAGTGCGGGTGCTGAGAGCCAATGAACCAAACTGTAAACCCTGCATATAATGGAAACCACTTCAAGCAGGGGACGCGGCAGCACTCCCAGCACCTTTAGTTCCAGCACCTATGGACCTGGGTCTGTATCTGAACCAGTACGACTCAGGGTCTGCCCTGTAATCTATTAGTTACTGTATTAATGCTGCAGTAGTATTGAAAACCAATCTCACTGCATGTTTCACGTTGCTTCACCTAGATGGGCAACAGGTGGCATTGTTCGGAAATCCACTTAGTATTGTAACACGCACTGGTGCTAAAAGATTTATTTTGAACATAGCACCGGCTATTTGTGGGCCTATTGGAATATAATAATAATGCTACAGCAAATATCTCTGCATGTGCTTGTGTGTCAAAATGCCGCACCAAATACAGTAGTCTTACCTGTGTATAAACACCACACCTAACACTTGTGTCTATGGATATTTACCTGTAAATATTGGTACCAAGTCATAATAGGTGAAATTCACTCTAATTCAGAGTGTCTGTGCAAGGCCCTCTGCAATGCTTATGCCCCACTTAAACCCACTGGATCAGATCCACAGATGGCATACATCAGCCTAGCTCCATAGACTGAGGGTCTAGCCCTTAAAGTGGGCCAGAGTGCCTTGTTTGGAGCCTGGGAACTAGAATGCATTCTACCCAAAACCAGATAGGGGAGAAAGAAATAACACTTTTGTAGGGGGTAGCCAGAGCTAGTATCGAAATGACACCCATGCTGTCTGCTGCAACATTTCAGGTTTATTGACATATGGGGTTGGTAGGAGGGGTTTACATATATGTCCCTATGTGATCATCAGTTGTGCGGTCTTCATGCCTGTTGCTGTTTACACTATGATGAGGAAGAGTGCCCCCAGCAGTCCTCTGGTGGTATTGAAACATATCTTTGTCCAGCTAGTTTGCTTCTCTCCTTTCCTCTTCTATTACTACTCTGCCACCTATTGCCCACCTCCTCACGGAGTGTCCTGACCAGTTTTCTGCTGCCTTAATTCCACGCCTTTCATCCTAGGGCTATTTCTTGGTGAAATAAGCATTTCACAATATGAATGAAAATGTTGTGGGGATTTGTGTGAAAGGGAAGAGAAGCTTTAGACTGAAAACAATGAAGCCCACAAATTAAGTCTGTGAAGACGCTGGGGGGTTAAATGCCGTGATTTGACCCATTCAGATGTTTTCCCACCAAGTTTGCAAATCCCTGATTGGCAATTCTGTAGCGCTCGCGCACGGAAGGGAAGCGGGAGTTAAAGGAAGAAATCTGGTAGAAGAATGCATCCTTTGTGCAGCAATGTTATGCCTTTAACAGATTTCTACTGAGTTACTTAATAACATATCAAATGCCAGCAACTGGACTGAAAAAAGTGAATCACTCAGAATTTCAATTTTAAAATGTTAATAGGCATTGATCCTGATTTCTGCCACACATCACTGTTACAAGAGATGTTTCCCCTTCCACAATAGTTACTGCTGCTGTGTCCTGTCTTTTCAGGCTCTTTATTGTATTGTCCTTTCTAATTGTTTTGGCTCTGTTTGCCATGGCAGGGGCTGACATTCATGGTCCATGAAATCATTATCTTAGCAAAGAGCACTGCTGTTTCATCACAACTATAAATAGTGGAGCTTTTTAGTGAAGCTTCCCCTTTGGATCAGTGACTTACTCTCTCAACCAAATGCCGTGAATGAAGCTAAGGAGGATGACAAGCATTTTCCCCAGTGCTAATAGCATTAAGAGTCTCCAGTGCTGATGCCAAGAGGTTGATGAATAAGAGCTAAACCATCTTAATGGATTTTGAAATTTCATTGTAATTCCCTCAACTTCAGAATGGAGTCCATATTCTAATAGAAGAACCACAAAACTACCTTGGTAATGGACCTTCAAAGAACTTCTTCCTACTAGCGCCCAATCAGGATTCTATTCATCATGATAGTATTTTTTTTATTGAGCCCATGGGCAGAATTTCATCTAAGACACAGCAAATCTAGCATTGCTCTAACCCAAGCCAGTAATTAGTTTAGTACATTGACTCAATGCAAAGAAGGGAGAGTAATGCCAACTAAGAACCTCACTCAGGAAATCATTGAAGCCTGGACTTAAGACTGCCCCCATGCCACAAAGCACTTAAGCACATGCTTAAATATTTTGCTGAACTGGGGCCTAAGTCATCAATATCATTTCCTGCAGCAACTACAGTAGGCATAATACGGTTTCTGAAGCAGCCATCCTAAATTCTGCAACTACCTATGGTTATTTTTTCCCTCTTGTCACATTATTCACAGTACATTTTACACATTTTTAAAAGGATTAAACATCTGCTGGAAGGCCCCCAGTTAAATTATACTTTAAGGAAGGTTGGGTTCTTTTCATTTGTTTGTAATTTTAAAACTCCTATTTAATACAAATTCTTTATAAACCAGAGGACAAACTTATCTGAGAACATACATACATATATACACACATACTTTTCTAGATGGAGTTACATGACTCATATTAATGCTAATGGGAGTATTTATGCATCAAATGGAGACTGCATATTCTAAATATTTGATTTTTTTTCAGTCCTGAAATCTAGCTTTCTAATAATCTACTATTCATTCTCTGTCAACCTGCAAAGACATCCCCATCTGTCCTCTTACTGCTTGATCCAGTTTGAATTAATATGCTACATACAAATCAGAAACATGCTCTCAAAATCCTAGTTGCGTAGTAATAAAAATCAAGGCATGTATGTGAGAAGGAGGAAGTGCGATTTTGTGGTTAAAGCATTGAATTATGCCTAAGAACAGTGGCTCTCAAACTGTGGGTCATGATCCCGTTTTAATGGGGTCGCCAGGGTTGGCTTAGACTCACTGGGGTCCGGGGCAAAAGCCTGAGCCTCACTGCCTGGGGCCAAAGTCCGAGGGCTTCAGCCCTGGGTGGCGGGGCTCAGGTTACAGGCCCCCTACCTCAGGCTAAAGCCCTTGGGCTTCAGCTTTGACCCCCTCCTCCAGGGTGGTGGGGCTCGGCCTTTGGCTTCCCCACCCGGGGTGGTGGGACTAGGGCGGGCTCAGGCTTCGGTCTTCCTCCCTCCCTGGGGTCATGTAGTAATTTTTGTTGTCAGAAGGGAGTTGCAGTGCAATTAAGTTTGAGAACCCCTGCCTAAGAAGATCTGAGTTCAATATCCGGCTCAACACAGATTTCTTGTGTGAACCCGAGCAAGTCACTTGTGCCTCTGTTCCTTTGTGTCCTTGTATAGCTAGGCTCTGTCCCAGACAGCTTTCAATCTGAGGGACAGATCTTGTGTTTGACAGTGCCTAGCACAATGGGGTCCCAATCTTGGTTAGGGACTCCAGGCACTATATTAATAAAAGTAGTAATAATGAGGAATTGCAGCATGGCCTACCACCTTCAGCCTATGATTTTTTCAACTCAATCGTGTTGGTTCAAGTCTTTGGATGTGAGGGCTCAAATAAAATCTGGAATGGCATTGGGAATGGTGTTAGTGAATCTCCCCTCTGGAACCAATGACCCAATATGGGAATAGAGGAGGCAAGATCCCAACAGAAATATAATCTTTCAGACAAGGTGTAAAAGTGAGAGCATGTGTGTTTGTGATCACATGCAGCTTTTTGGAAGGGTAGCGGTGTTAAGTGTGGCAAAATGGCCAAATTCAGATTTGGTTCATTAGCTCCTACTTTCCTGAAATCCCCCATCTAGTTATAATTGACAATAATCTTCACTTTCTGTCTTAAACTATTGCAGTCTTCCTGAGCACTTTTAAACATGGGCTACATTTCTGAATCTGAATGCACTGCAATGGTGAGACAAGTAAATCCCCACATATAGGCCCCCATCTTGGAGACATTTAAGCAATTCCCATTGATTGAAATGGAATTCCTCAGGTGAGCAAAGTTACTCACATACTTCAGAGTTTGGGTTGTCACTTGTAAAGCTTTGGGATCCCTCTGAATGACAATGCTGTGCAAATGTAACATCAGTGTCATTCTTGTATGCTTCCCATTAGCTTATAAAACATGGTGTGATACAGTAAGGAGAAAAGAAGTGATGTTAAACCAAAAAAAAGGATGACCTTTTTATTTCCAAATCAGTATATTTACCCTAGACCTTTTAAAGAGGGCCTAAGGAAACATTTTTTTAAAAAATATAAAATAAATTGCTCCATTTTTTAAAGGAAAATTATGCAAAAATGTATCTACACACATCAAACTAACTGACCGTTGGGTATAACACCCTGTGGTCACATACATGAAAGCACAGGGAGCTATATTATCTCCACTGATTTGCATCAGAAATTAAAAGGTATCCCACAATGGAATTGGCATGCTTTCCATTGGGCACCGTACATTAGGTAGGTTTGGATGTCATTCAGCAAAGTGAGCAGCAGCACTCTCGGAGGTTGTTTATAATTTTCCAAATGGGATAATGTTCCTTTTTTAACATTCTGGAACATTAAAAAGCTTTCAGAAGGAACAAACAAAAATAACATTTTTTACAGATAAGAGGGATATGATTCCATCCCATTCACATTACATGCTTTTCCTGTTTCGTAACTAGGTTAAGTAACAACTGTACTGGACCTGGATCCCTTGATTCATTGTCTTTGTCATGTAGATGAGCCCTTACTTGGAAAGGGAGAGCATGACTGGCATGAGCCATTGACTTAAGTACCCCTTCATGGTTTAACGCCTCCACAGTGGCTTTGACCAAAGAGGTGGGGATCTAATTAGGTAAATTACAGGGACCTGAATCTCCTGTGAGCTGGCTAGAACAGCCATATTCCTGATGTCTCCTAAGTGTCATGAACTGGGACGTGGGAAGTCATGCCTAGTAGTTGGAGCAGGAGCTAGGAGCTAGAGCCGGGGGTCAGAGCCAGAATCACAAACCAAAGCCAGTAGTCAAAGCGGGAGTCAGGAAACCAGTAGGGAAGCAGGGCTGGAGTGGACTGGGAAGGACAGGAGCCAGGCTGGGAACAAGGCAGAAGCAGGGCTGGCACAGGAGGGATCACAGCTGAGGGCATGCACATTGAGCCTCCAGAGATCCGTTGGTGGTGTGGGGTTTAAGAGCAGGGTGGCTGACTCCTTCGGCCAATCAGGTGGAGTGGTCAGGCAGGCAATCCTGCTGCACTCAGCTGTGCTCATGTGCTGCCTGGGGACTTGGCAGGCACAGCTGCACATCTTCATTCCCAGCACTAAGTAATTGAGAGGCATGGAGCAACTGGAGATGAAGAGTAATGCTCCCCTAAAACAGTGGTACGGAAATGATCTACTTAGTAAGATTAGCATTGTGAGATTGTAAAGTACACAGGAAGAGGACAGTGCCAAGCAACACATGGCACGACTAGACTGCAGTGCCCATGAGATGGGATTTTAAAAGCACCTACGTGACTTTCCAGCACGTCTCATTGGCTTTCAGTGGCACTTGTGTTCGTTAAGTCACTTAGGCTGTGTGTTCACTACAGATACTGTAGCAGTAAAGCTATGGCATTGCAGTGGGGCTGCTGTAGTACATAGTGTAGACACTTGCCTCACTGACGGAAGGGGTTTTCCATCACTGTAGTTAATCCATCCCTCTGAGAGGCAATAGTTAGATTGACAGAAGAATTCTTCCCTCGACCTAGAGGTGTCTTCACCGGGGCTTAGGTCTGCTTAAATATGTCTCTGAGGGGTGTGAATGTTTCACATCCCTGAGTCACACAGCCAGGTTGACCTAAGTTTCAGGTGTAGACCAGGCCTCGGGCACTTCTGAAAATTCTATCCCATATTGCTAAGAGATGTATTGTCCTGAATTTATCTAAAAGATGTGTGTTTATCAGCTTTCATGCCCCACCCCCAGCACTTCAAATGACTTACAATGAATGTTATCTACCCAACATGACATAAATTTTTGAGACCCTGTGCTAAAAGCAAGTCCTGAACTAGAGTAAATCGACTGACTTGTAGAATATTGAATCTCACTAGAAGTAGTTTGCATCATTGTGCTGTGGATTTTATTCAATCTGAAATAACCGTCTCATGCTCCCAAATATAAATCATTCAGTCATTGCTTTACTGAGCTAGATATATGGTAATTTTTTTAATAGGAAGGGATAGGTAAAATTAAAAATAAATGTGTGTGCTCTATTTTCCTCCAGAGGAACAATAACATCATTCACCAACCATTCTATCGTACACCAATGCTACTAATTAAGACAATCTCCCATTAAAATCTTTTAGTCGAGATTATTAGGATTATAAAGTTACAGTTATTCCAGTACAGAAGCCAGTGGATTACATGTACTGTAGTAGATGATAGTAACAGTCACTCTAACTATTAGAACCAGTACCCTACTAGTTTTTACTTTGCAAGATTTCAGGAAGAATAAGCAAGGCACTGTATTTTGCACCCACTGGACTGTCAGAAATGCCACTATTGTCTGCATTGTATTTATTCTTGCTTCTTCTCCACAATACCCCATCTCACTGTATATTTGCCTTCTTTGTCCAGTTTGACATTTGGTCCCACACCCAATGGTGTCTGGCTTGAAGGAAACCAAGTAGGAGTTGGTCAATTGTGTGTTTTAAACAGCTGCACTTGATAACTGCGCAGCAAGGCATTTCTGAATGTCAGATGGTCACCCACTGTGGAAAGGAAACCACAACCGTTCCACTTCTATGGGCTGTCCATATACAGTAAGGTGCATTTACATGGCATCCTTCCTCATACTATAAACATGAAACCTACAATTAAATAGGAAAAATTAAGTTGCCAAGCAGTAAATACTAAGAAGGCACCTACTTCAATAGTGTTCTGTTTCAGACAGCTCAGGTTAGCCTGAAAGGACAGAAAGGGTGCGAAAGGCAGGTCACAGCTATTTCCAGAAACGGTGGAAGTGATTTCTAGCCCCTTGACGCCAGGAGTTGGAATTTCCAGACACTAAGAAGCACTAATGTTAAATGTATCGGGTGCCAAGGAGTTCACAACTATCATTAATTCAACCACAAAAAGTGCATTTAAGGTAATATTAAGGGCTTGACTTAAACCCACAATAGCAATTAAAATCAGTTAAGGCACAAAGTCTGTGTTGACACCCCAACCTTCAATCATGTTGATGGGCAATGAAAAAAATGCACCATGGGAGAAACTGAGGTCAAAGTGATTTAACTCTGAAGTACCTGGTCTTTCTGTGTTCAAATCTTACATTTAAGCTTCTTAAAATTTAGGGGTTCTTGTGATTAGATTAGCTTTGATTTGTCTTTATATAAATCCTAACCCCCAAACCAAAATAGTACAGTAACTGTTACTTACAGATCATTTTATAGTCTCTCTAATTACACTCATTTCCCCAATAGCCATTATGCACAGTCAGTTAAACACACAGTTGAAACACCTTCAATTGCATACTGTGGCCCATACTGAGTAAATAAATAATTAGGGGGCTATTACAATGCAAATTCCTGACATGAAGGAGCAATTCAGAAGAGGAAAGTACATTAGTTCATGACTTATTGACCATATCAGCTGTAACAGCTCCTTCAGCAGTAATGTGAGTGCCACTGAGACAATAGATACAGCAGAAATGGGATTTATTTTGGTCAGTTCTTAATTACTCATAGTTTTTAGTTCTGGAGTTCCTGACCTGATGGGTTGTAAAGACTCAGGAGGCATCAGTCTTCTGGATGCTCAAACTCCCCACAAAATCCAATAACCTTTTACTATATTTGGATGCTTATAACTCAAAAGTGGTCCAAACTTTTTCAAATTTAGTCAATAAAATCAAAATAAATACCTTTGATCGGATTCATATCAGGAGAATGCAGAGATAAAGTTGGGGCTAGATCTTCAGCTCAAGGAAACTGACATAGCTCTATTTGCATCGGCGATTTCCACAGCCAAGGATCTGTCCCATGTGATACATTGATACCAGACTCAGCTTGGTGGAGCCAACTTTCAGATAAAGTTTTCATTTTTGTACACCCATTTTTGTACATATAACTGGTCAGTTTGGCAACCAGCTACTCACCCTGCATATGCAAAATAAAATAAAATAATAATAATAATAATAGCACCTAGTTCTTATTAAAATATATTTGTGTGCCTATCTATGCAGGAGCACAGGGAGTTGTACATTTGCAGCTTGAAGCTGAGTGGAAATTTGGCTAAGTTAAACTGTTGCAATATTTTATTTCAGAGCTGCTTCTTTCCTTTTTAAACATACAGAGCCAAATTATGCCCCATGTGGGTTCTCTTCCATGCTCCACCACAGATTCAGCAAGGTATTTCAGCACATGTGCAAGTCCATTGAAGTGAAGGAAAGTACGAAAGGCATGTTGAAGTACCTTCCTGAACTGGAACATAGATATCTGTATATACATCATCTTCCACCATCCCTGCAACACATACTACATACATGCTGTTTGGATTGTACTGGTTTTTTTCCACTGCTTATGTTCTCTGAGACCTATATTATTCTCTAAATACAGTGGTTTTGTTGTTTCTTTGTTTCTACAGAGACAGACAGGGCCAAATGCACGAGCCAGTGACACTGAAGGCCTATATAGTATTATAGTGTAATGTTGTATTTGTGTGTGTGTGTAAAAGCTTTTACTACAGGATTTATGCTTTGTCACCAATTCATTTGGCCCTGTACAAACTACGACTAAAATGTTACACATTAACATTCATTTTCCTTTGCAATTAGACAAATTGTGTAATCTGAACTGTTAGATTTTATTTTTTCAGTTATAGCAAAAAAAACTTCATTGACTGACTCAGAATGTTTATTCTGATTCTATTTTCAACATCTCTGGAAAAAGTTCTCCATAAGGAAGCTTAAAATTAAACTCAAATTCTACATTCTCTTGCAACTTTTTATTGAGATTTTGGGAAAAATTCTGACATATTTTCTCCATAATCATCTTCAGATTCTTTTGCTAACCTTGACTATAGCTTTGTTGCAATAACTTTCCTCTGATTCTGCGTTCTTTGCCATGATGGCAAGGATTGACTATAAAATCAAAATTAGAGGAAAAGTTCCAGGGTAGAGTATTCTTCCTTGTTACAGTAATTATATGAAAGTAATAGTTAAAAATCACCAAAAACAAAATTCCTCCACATTTAATTAATTAAATAATTGATTAATTTAGCGACAATTGGTTCCTTATCTTGCTGTACACGCGAACAAGAATTTTAGCACTGAATGCCTGAGTCATATCCTCAGCTTGTGTAAGCTTGCATAGCTAACATAGTCCAATATCTATTGCTGTAAAGAATGGTCTATTTCTTTCTGACTGTTTTATTGAAGGTGCAAGAAAATAAATAAAACTAAAGATATTTTAAAGATCATTGGTACTTGGGGAAAAAAAAATGAAATCCTCCCTGGCTGAAAACACAGTGCTGCTTAGGGAAGTAATAGATTTCCATCAGCCAATATAAGCATTTCAGTGAGCTACTCCTCCAATCTGACTGTACGACTTTTGGTGGTTGAGCCAAAGGTTTATGCTGAGAATTTAGGGGGAAGGAAAGAAAACTAATGAATGCAAGATTGCCATTACGCACCTCCTGGATTGCAGAATCTATCCAAAGCAAGACGACATGAGGAGGCTTATTGCAATGCTTTGTGCTTCCAATACTTTTATAAGCCCTACTTTTGCAATTGACTCTGCCCAGGCATAGACCCTTCAAAGTCAATGGGGGCCTCTTGTGGATGAAGAATACGCCCACACACTGAAGCCAGAGGTTTGCAGCTCTGCAGGACACAATGGAAACCCCCTTGTAATCCTTTTATGATAGTTACATGTACCTTGACTTGTGAGATGATCACAAGTTGTTATACTCTTGTCTAACTATAGCAACGTTGACAGGTCACAAGGGGAAACTAATTTACTTATGGAAAACATCTAGCTATTGAAAAGAGAAGGTGATAATTCTTTACAAATAGTTAGCAAGTGTTCATTTGGTCTGCAGTATAAGCAGCCTAGATACATTCCTACAAGGGAAACAAAACAGCTTACATGGTCTTCCCTTGTGAAAAACACTCTTCCTCCAGGTTTCCATTCCTACTCCATGCCTTCAATCTCATGTTATCATTGTTTTGTTCTTATCTAATCAAGATTGTATACTCCTCAGAACAGAGACCTTTGGCCTGACTTGCCTCTCACTTACACCAGTACCCAATAGCAGTAACTCTTACGAAAGCAATAGACTTCCCTAATATGATAGTCTAGTAGGGAATAGGGCTGACACTCTGGAAATCTGTGTTCACGTCCCACTTCAGCCACACACATAGGCAGGCCATTCATCCAGATGGTCCTCTTTTCGGGTGATATGTCTCCCATCCAGTACTGAAACTAAACCAGACTAGGTTTTGTCCAGTATCAGTCAGGGGACACCATTTTGAAGAGTGCACTATTCCACCCCTACCAGCGTGGTGCCCTCTTTAAAATAGCATCCTCTGTGCTGCGTGACCTCATATGCACCATGCACATGAGGTCACATTGGCAGGGTAGGCCCATGCTAGTCCCAGAAGTACTGGAACATTCAGTATTCTGAATATGCATGAGTGGCCATGCTACGCAGACATCCTCTGCAACCTTGGGCAAGTCACTTAATCTATCCTGTGTTTCAGTGCCCCGTCTGTAAAATACTTCCCTACCTCATAGTGGTATTGTAAGCCTAAAGTCCATTCATGATTGTGAGGTGTTTAGGTACAACCAAGATAGATAAATGAACAAGGAAACAGGCTATTAGCAATGGTTTCAAGGATAGTCTTTGCTTCTAATACTGTTATCATGTTTATTAAGATAGTGCCTAAGAGCCAACTAAGTGTGGGGGCCCATTGTGGTAGGCACTGTACAAACACACTGTGAGTCAAAGTTAGCAAGAAATCGTGTACTGACACCTTGTTATCTTAAGCGAATGTTAAGAGAACCACAGAGTGACCAGCAACAAAATAGTTCATGGGATCACACGAAGTATATTTACATTTGTAAAACCTGGTATGTTTGCACCAGGAAACATTTTTAGCAAATAACTTTATTTATAACTTTTGCACAAGCATTCCAGTCACAGGTGGTCTGTAAGTTTCAACATACATTATTTAGAAAAGAAATTCTTTAACCAAAAGACCCACCCAGCTCATACTGCACCAACTGGTACCAAGTGATAGTCTTTGTAGATGTGAAGTCATTTTTGTTTTGACACTAAGATAATGCTGTGTGATTTCACTGTGAAAACAATATATTTTCTTGCTCTTTCTATCTCCAGTAAAGTTTTACAAGCAGTAAATTGGACCAGAGATCAGCTATCTTTGTGTGTTGCCTTTGAATGTTTCTTTTTGATACCTACCACACAGAAACCTCCCTGATGAATTATAAGGAACATTCTTAATGCTACTACTGAGATTAGATATCTAAACTGTAAAGCTTGGGAGACATATTGGCACTAGGAATGGTACATTTGTTTAAAAAAACAACAACAACAAAAAACAGGGATATTCCCAGAAAGGAGGAAACCTAGGTTAAATCTACATTAAAAACAACTTGTTCTGGATATAGTCTCCTTGGCATCTCATGCCTCATCCCTTCCTCCTGGTGCTGACAACCTGCCCCACCTTCACCCTCCTGGGATTGCCATGGCAGCCTTTCAAGTTCCACAGAAGATCAGAGTTGCTGTGTAGAAGGGTGAAATATGCTACATTCCAATCATAGAATGAAAATCCTTGAGAAGGCGGAACTCTTGCCACCTACTCCCAACAAGTCCTCCTGGGGTCAACCCAGGCTAATCATCGTTTTTAAGTAACCAAACACAAAATAGCCATTTCTAAATAGTATCATTTCCTTGATAAACGAGGACGTAAGAGAAACACGGCCAATTAGCTAATTCCATTTCTGATGGTTGCTACAAGATAGACAGAAAATGTTGAGTGCATGATGTATGACATACTTTCCCACCACTTTAAAAATGGCATGTCGGACAGGTGTTTTGTAAACCGTGTGTTTAAAGACTAGGAAAGCTGTTGGCTTTCATCTTTGAGCCTGAATCATCACTGAACCACTCCAGTTTTACTCGCTGATTTCAGCAGTTACACTGTTGCAGAGCTGGAGCAATGCAGAAATGAATCAGGCCCTTACTGTCCAACTCAAGGTTTTCTGTAGTGTGAACTAACTCTATTAGTCATTTCCTGTCTTTCTTTCCAGGCCACATAACAGGAAGTAAGTAACAATGTCACAATGTGCAAATAAGTTATCAGCCACTAGGTGACTCAGTCCTATATTTATATTGTATTTTATCTAACCTCTTAGTCAAATGATTTGCCTGAACATACTTACTTGGAAATACCAGCAAAAATAACTTTGTAATCTCAGAGCCAGATTCAAGGGAATGCTTAAAATGGTGTAATTTGGATCTCCTTAAAGTAATTTAGGGCTTGTCTACATGGTGGCATAATGTGTATGGGGTGTGATTAGTCCTTATAGACCCTGCTGATGTGCACTAAAGGTTCCCTAGTGCACTTTAACGCAGTACCCTTTCAAACAACACTACAGCTGGGTGTACACAAAGCAATTAATCCACAACACATTTGTGTGGTTTGGAGGCTGGCCGCCACTTCCCGCAGCTCCCATTGGCCGGGAACAGTGAACCACGGCCTCTGGGAGCTGTGGGGGGGCCATGCCTGCAGATGGTCAATGTAAACAAACTGTCTCACAGCCCGCCAGTGTATTACCCTGACGGGCCACAGGTTGCCCACCACTGATCTACCCTGATTGTCAACGCTATGTTAAGAATTTTCTAACTTGGGCGTGAACCTGGGGTTCTGACTTTGGCACCGTCGCATGCAGACTCAAGTCAAATCAACTGTATCCCAGATTCCCTAGTGCCCTCCCAAAATGTGGCCCTTTGACCACAGTCGGGACCACTGTGGGAAAACTTGATGGTCCACCCTGCATGTAATGGTAAGTCTAAACAGCCCATCAGCACATCCTGCTGAGCAATTATTTTGGTCTGTGCACTCCCAGCTCCTGGAGCCAGCAACATGAAGGAGGCACCTTTTGAAGAACTTCTCTTGCTTTGGCTTTCACTCCTGTGTCAGAAAACAGGTACAACTTCCATGAGATGCTGGTGGACATTTCGGCAGCATTTTCTGACCCAGTAAAGGAAAACTAGATGAGGCACGAGCCGCTGATGCAAAAGGTCATTTCAGTGCAAATTTATAAATTGTCCCAGGTTTACTCTAATCAGGATCAAGGATCAATTGGAACATTTATCAGTCTTGGTGAGCTTTCATTGACCCTGGACTGAGTTTCATGGCATGTGGCCCATCTGCGACTGCTAGTAGAAAATATCTCCAATGACTGGAGATGAGACATTAGATGGGGAGGTCTCTGAATTACTAAAGAGAATTCTTTCCCCGGTGTCTGGCTATTGGGTCTTGCTCAGGGTCCAATTGGTCACCATATTGGGGATTGGGAAGGAATTTTCTCACAGGTCAGATTGGCAGAGACCCTTCTGCAGCATGGGGCATGGGTCACTTGTAGTTTTAAACTGTAGTAACTTGTAGATTTTCTGTAACTTGGAGTCTTTAAATCATGATTTGAGGACTTCAGTAACTCAGCCAGAGATTATAGGTCTATTACAGGAGAAGGTGGGTGAGATTCTGTGGCCTGCAATGTGCAGGAGGTCAGACTAGATTATCAGGATGGTTCCTTCTGGCCTTAAAGCCTATGAGTAATGAAATCCAACCTCAGGAAGATTTTCGCATGGGTTTGCTATTCTTAACAAAAGTTTTTCACAGACATGTTGAAAACATGTTCGCCAACATGTTCGCCAACATCAGATCTGACAGCCCATGTTCCTTGAAGAGACAAGTTCAGATAGTGATTTTTCTGTGCAGGAAGCATATACATGGCTGGAATATACCACAGTGTTTTGCTCTCCAGAAAACAGCCCCACCTCATGAAATGTTATTCCCATCCTACCCATGCAAAATGACAGGGAACTTGCATGGGTACTGGGGGAAGTAGTATCTTCCCCTCAGCCTGAGGCCAGACATGGGACATCCGCTCATCCAGACCACTGCCCGAGTACATCCAATGGGCAGCAGTAGCCCCCATGGCTCACTTCTCTCCTTTGTAGAACTAGAGGGTATATTTTATGAAACCTTGAGCATAGGTCAAGACACTGCAGAGGGGTACCATGGTTTAAATGGAGCAAGAAACAAATGTGTCCTACGTGCCATATGGTGTTACTTTATATTTACATCATACATTTTATGCTGCTAGTGAAACGGAGGTGGTTAAAAGGTCATTGCTTACTCCTGTCATGAGAATAAATGTATGCAGTATTGTTGTAGCCATGTTGGTCCCATGATATTAAGACTATTAAGAATAAGAACGTTAAGATATCCCAGATCTGAAAAAGAGCTCTGTGTAAGCTTGAAAACTTGTCTCTCTTACCAACAGAAGTTGGTCCAATAAAGATATTATCTCACCCACTTTATGATAATAAATCATGGTCTTAAAATAAATTGTTCAGGGATTTTACTCCTCAGTTTCAAGGACAGCTTCATCAAATTCCTTTGTTTTCAAGAATTGTACTTTGCAAGCTTTTATAATTCTCCAGTTCATATCTTTTTACAATGCATGTCATGGTAAGGACACTTTTGTTACTTTGTACAAGTTAATCTGTTGTCAGAGTTTCAATGGAATAGCCAAGTCTTGCTGGTACTTAACACTACAAACTAGTTCTTTCCTTCATCTGAAGCCAGTTGGATTGAAAAGTAGTTATCTGTTCAAACAAAATGCCCCCATGCCAGTGCACAAAAATGGAACCGGAAATTCTTTATTCAAGTTTCATTCATAAGATGGATAGAGGTAGAGCAGTTCACAGAAGGTCTGATTCAAAGCCCACAGGAGTCAATGGAAAGAATCCCACTGACTTCAATGGATTTTGGATAAGGCCCAAGTAGCTTTCTGTCACTTTATCTAAACTTTGGACTTTTCCAAAATATTTTACAACGTAAGATCGTTCCCTGGATGTTTGAAATGTAACCTTTCACATGTAAGGAGAATGTCTGTGCACAGCAGATAGAAAAAGAAATACGAAAGCTAATACCTCTGTTTCTTAGAGGTAGAATAAAAACTCCGAATTTCAAGTCTTATAATCATCTGCTATCAACAGGTAAAGAAATTCCGAGTTTCTGTAGAATACAGAAAAGGTGCTGTCTCTGCCAAGAGCTACCCACTTTTGATGTCTGTCTTGTATTGAACTAGGCTCTTTCTGTCACATGTTTCATCAGCAATCATGTCCTTCTTTCGAAACAGCTTCTCTGGAGCCACCTGATGTTATGGGCTTGTGTCATCTCTGAAAACTGCCTTCAAGGATTCAGAGTAGCAGCCGTGTTAGTCTGTATCCGCAGAAAGAACAGGAGTACTTGTGGCACCTTAGAGACTAACAAAGTTATTAGAGCATAAACTTTCGTGGGCTACAGCCCACTTCAAGGAGAAAAGGAAGATGCAAATATGGTCGTATAGGTCCCATTACTCCTCATCAATAACACTGCTTAACTATTGCTTTAATCTGGGGAGGGCGGGGGGGGCATGCTCTGGTGAATTGTCTTAGCTTTTATGGGAAACCTAGGGACCTACTACCCACTTCTTTCTCTCTCACTCTCTCTCTCTCTCACACACACACACACACACACACACACACATCTAGCAATCAGACCTCTTTTACAGGCCAAGCTAGTCCATTCCTTGTCTTTGGTGGCAGGCCTCGGGTAGCTAGCTCCCAGAAGATGGGACATGACCAGATTAGGGGAGAAGGTTACTGCACTTCCCTCGTCACTGATCCATAACTAAGTCAGCAGGTACAAATCAGAGTGGCTCTCTTTTATGAAGGCTTTTTTTTTTTAAATCAGCGAAACATATTTTTTTAAATGCTGGCAACATAGCTTAGTGCACCTTGGGAAAACAGGTCACTGGCATCTGCTTGGTAGGTACATAAACAAATGAAAAGGGCCAGAGAAATAGCATGTAAAATAAGGAATGGGCAAATCTTTCCACAAAATCTTGGCTGTAATCCTGCTGTGTATATGTACGGCCAAGAGGTTTTCGTTCAGTTTATTCACTCATTCACCTTTTTATAAGAGCTGGGAAGAGCTGCAAATTTCCAATCAGGTCCAGAGTTCAAATTCTGCAAAGTTGGGGGTTATCTGGATCTTGAGTTTTGGTTTAGGTGCACCACTAATGCTTATTTTGGGGGTAATATTAGCCAATCAGGCTGCACCACATTAATAATCAGTGAGCCTTTTAGATGCCAGGGCATGTCCTCAAAGGAAGAGGCCATTTCTATGGAAGCCTGTTCAGCACGTGCATGCATATACCAGTAGTATATCTCACTTAAGAGATTAATATTAAAATACTCAGCTACCCAAGGAGCTTATTAGGATCATGTAATGACTGGAGTCTAGATGTTAGAGTTCACTTAAAGTTCAATGACTATTATGAGACTGGTAGCATATAGAATAACTTAATCTTACCGTGGGAAAACGAAGATCATGTAGGGGAAAATTGGGCAACACACTGAGGATAAACTTCCATTCCTGTGAGAGATACCGCGGGACATGCCAAAAAAGGCAGAAAAGGGAGCTCTTACTTCAGCGACGATAGGAAGGACCAGGCTTTTACCAATACACACAGTAGCAGTTTGCGATCAGAATCTGGTTTGAGGACACTTAGAAAAAAGAGCTGCTTTATGTTTCTTTTCCAAGAACATGATACAACAGCGAAACCAGAGATTCAAAAGGTAGCTCTGTTTTGCAGGCTAAAGATTCCTGCTTGGTTTACTGACAGGACCTTTTTATATATGAGAAGAGACCTCCCACACCTTAAATTACAGCACTGCATAGATTTACATTCTGTTTTATCCCCTGCATTCCAGTTTCTGCCCCCCTAGACTTGTGATTAGGTTCATGCTACTTTCAATTGTCCAGAGTTTCTGTGCAACTCTCGCCTCAAAAAAAATCAACAGGAAAAATATGATCTCAATATTACAAAATTAGCTTTTTGGTTTGGTTTTTGTTTTTCCTTAATGTCATCCCTTAAAGTGAAATAAAACTGGCAAGAGGCAACATCGCAGGAAAACTTGGAGCTAACTAAGACAGCACAAAGTTCTCTGGGTTTCATTCAACTAGAGAAGAAAAGTATAGCTCTAGGCAAGCAGCAGCTTGTTGAGCTTTCAGAAATGTTACCTGATAAAAGGCAGGTAAAACCTGGCATAAGCTGTTAATCCATCATTCAGGTTTTTACATGCCAAACTCCTGTAAATGTTTTTCTACCACATCCTGTCCCCTCCCTCCCCTTCAAAAGAAAGAGAGAATAATTCTGGAAGGGTCTGGATTAGTTGCCTGTCAATTTTCTCCTATCCTTAAACTACTTTCCAGTGGAGACTTAGTAGCCAGTATCATGTTCTTACACTCATTGTAGTGAATGACAAAACTGACGTTCATTTTAATGGTGCAGGATGGGAGCCCTTCTGAGCTTTCCTCAAATGTAGAAAAATGTAATCTCTTCATCTGATGAAGTGAGCTGTAGCTCACGAAAGTTCATGCTCAAATAAATTGGTTAGTCTCTCAGGTGCCACAAGTCCTCCTTTTCTTCTTGCCCATAGTACGCTCTGGGCTACTACCTGGCATGTTACTCTGATAAACTAGAGGTATAGCTTCCCAGTAGAAGACTCACACGCATTCACCATAGAGAATGAGAACTTTACACTGAAGTAACAAATGGAGGCATGACCAAGTTCAAGTGATCTCAGTGTTAGTAAGAAGGAGTATGAATTTGGATGAAAGGGTAAGCCTGTTGCCAAATTGTTGTTCACTCAGTCTGGGTGCCAAACCTAACTCTAGACTTCTGAGCAATACGTTGGGATTGCCCCACTATCCTATCATGCCCCTCATTGCTTAGACCAGCAACTCAGCAGTTAATTCCATGTCCCTCTATTCCTTTTTCCCTATTGTTTTGACAGTAACAACTCTGTGCACTTTTATGTCACTTTACAAAGTGCCCATGTAAAGGTATCTTGGGAAGATGACAAGGGCTTTGACACAAGCTGATAACCTCAGAAGATCAATTTTAGAGCCAAAAAAATGTTACCAGAAGAAGATTAAGATCTTCTGGGGTGACTTCAAGACCTGGACTTTCAGGTATTTCTCTTAGATGTGGTGCTCCAGACTTTGTGAAAACCCAAGATTTCAGACCTATTCATGGAAAAGAGTACACTTATTGAATCAGATTCTAAGGAAAAGTGAGTTCAAGTATTGCTTAACTGGAAAGGACACAATGTGCCAAATTCAGAGTCAGATTTAGACAGGGTATACATTATATTTACCTATTCCAATCCCCAGCACATAAATTACACTAGCATACCCTGAGACATCTTGACTCTGCCCTCATTTACATGGGTTTCATACTCCTTCATCACAGTCACTTCTGTTTTATACCTGTGAGAATGTGAGAAGCAAAGCTGCATGAGAAAAGTGTTCTGTAGCAAAGAATTACAGACAGGGCAGTCTTTTCCCCTCTTCTCTTCATTTGCCTTGCTTCGAAGTGAAAGGTATGAATGAATGCATCTCTGTGGAATGCTGGCTAAAAAAGATGTCCTGGCTCAAGAAGCACCTACTTCTTGCTTTCCAAATGATGCAGAGCAGATGCATAGTAGACAAATAGTAGCAACAAAATCTTCTGTTGGTTTAGTTAGGAGAACAGTAGGATATAGAGCTACATTGTCATATGGAGACGGCCGGGGAATGTTGGAGTGCCAGGTTATAGAGGATAATTGTCCTCCATTTAAACATTTGCCCCTTACCCTGTGCACCTGCACATGGGAGTCAGTGGGTATAAGGTACTCGCATATTCCCCTGCATGTGACCAGAAGATCCAGCATGTTTGGGGAAAGCACCTGCCACTGTGCCACAGTTCTCCACTCTCAAACAAGTGGATAGGGAACGGGTGATGCATTGGTCCCACTCACACACTGCTGGCTACTGCAGGGGAAATGATCTGCTGCTAGTACAGACGAGTTCATTTCCCTGGTGGAGCAAGGGAGAACAGGGAGAGAATTGTGATTCTGAGTACAAATCCTTCCCTGGTCTGCTGCTGGGACCAGTGCAGCCCCTTACTCGGGGCAGACTGTAAACTCAGAATCTAGCCCTTAATGAGAAAGATGTGTGGCCCCACACATCAGTCTGTTGCCCCTGAGTCCATGTCTGACCAGTACAGTAGCCAAGGGGTTTGTTGTCACCACGGAGTGCAACAACATATCAAATAAGAATCCACTGTGGTGCTATTTGAAGAGAGAAGCAATAAAAGCTGGACCTGCAAGTGAATTAATTGATCAGAAAATGAAAAATTGACTGGCCCTGGTCAAAAACTGCTGAGTCCAGGGAACTTGTGCAGGGGCTTTAATTCTGAACATTCAGCCTTTTTTGCAAATCATTCTTTCCCCTGTGGGCCCAGGTCCATGGAGCTGAATAAGGAATGAATATAACCAAAGTAAGGCATTCAGGGTTTGGCTGTATGTTTTTATGATCTTCTTTACTTTGAGGAAGGACACGCCTGTAACCTTTGCTGGGTGGAGCGGAGTTCATCCTAATCAGCTTAACATAAAGAACATTAAAAATATCAACTCACAAGGGGAAATTGGGTTAGTCTCTGTTTATAGAAGGTAACACTATAGAAGGAATCATTCTAAGTCATGTCCTCTGTCCCCTTCCACCCGCACCTGAGTAAATATCTGATTCTTGGACACGATGTAGTTTAGAGGGCTCTCTTGCCTCAACAAGACACTCCGTTTTTTAAAAGGGAATTGAATCAAAATAACCATAGAGGAAAGTATAACCCAAGGAGGAAGGAAAGTTAACACAATACAAGTCACAGGGATATCCTGAAATTTTAAAATGTGAGATGGAGGAAAAAGTGATTTCGCTTGTCAGAATTACTCACTTCACAAAAACAACCTTCAAAATCATGTTCATTTTATAAAAGAATATCTGACTGACTTTAAAATGTTTACTTTGATTCTGGTTATTTGGTAGTAAGTATTTATAGCCCTGTTTTTCACCATTGACAGTGAAAAACTTGCAAGTACTTCTGGTGGTATTTAAATAAACCTGTTTTCTATTGGTGGTATCAAAGCTAATGAATATCTAGGAATGCAATCACTTTGACTTGGTTTTCTGGAAGCTATATTAGACAATGACAGACAAAACGAAAACTTCTGAATGAGCAAAAGTGAATTTGATCCACACCAGAAAGCATGCAAAGGATATTCAGGAATTAAAGTATATGCAGCATTCTGCTGGCAATCTGATGTACGAAACTTGAATGCAAAACCACAAATCAGTTCTGAGCTGCAATTTAAATAAGTTCTTATTTAAGTCAGCTCACTAAAAGCAGGTGTGTGAGTTGGGTGCCCTTTTAACTGTGGACCCATAGTTAATGTGTCATGTCCTACTATGGGCCATATGCTCTCCAGTCATAGAAAAATGTGCATGAAAAGATCTGATGTATCAGTGGCTCATAAAATGTGCCATACAGTGCTGCTGTTTGTTCCATGTGTAAGGCCAGTTCTTGGAATGCAAAAATAGCCATTGCTAGAAAATAACCTGAAGTCTGGAAAACCATAGAGAAAATATCTGAAAGCCTACTGAACAGTTACCTAATGCATCCTCTGTCCCTCCTGTTGGGGCCATGTTCCCACCAGTACCATTAACATAATTGCTCGGCTTCTTTGCTTTCAATCCAATGGTTCATTGCTGATGGATGTGCAATTCAGTTCATCCAATGTGTTACACAGGCCACACATGCCTCTAGCAGTATTAATTTATCATGAAGTTCCCATTGTATCTCATGTTCAGCTTTGGGAGGAGCATATGGTACACAGATCTGTGGGGTTATGACTCCACCTCACCTTGGTCCTTGGCATCCCTCCATATCAGGACTCTTGCAGATGTGCTGTGCTTCCAGTTTAATGGGGCATGCTGTTAGCAGGAGCATGCTGCTTCAGTCCGTTTGCACACTGGTGATAGGGTCCCCCTTTTCATGATCACTTATAACTTCCTGCCCAATCTCTTCAGTCTGTGGTATGTAAATTACGGTCAGAGATGCTCTGGAAGTTCATTTTACCCAGAGATCTCAAAGCACTTTACAAAGGTGAGGTGAGCATTATTATTATCCTGGTTTCGCAGATGGAGAAACAGAGTTGTTGAAATATACATATTCAAAAGTATCTGCCATTTTGAGAGGACCCCAATCGTGAGTGTCCAACTGGAGATACTTCAGGCCCGATTTTCAGAGGTGCTGTGTACCCTCAGCTCCTGTTGGCTTTAGTTAGAGTGGTTACCATTAGGCAATTCTGAAAACCAGGCCCCCAGGGAGCACTCAGAATTTAAGGCACTCAAAATTCATGCACACTTTGAAAATGTAGCCCTAAGTGACTTCCTCAAGGTCTCCAAACAAAAGAGTGGAAAAGTTGGGAATGGAAATTAGGCTCCTAATCCTGTGCACAATCCACTAGACCACATAGCTGCCAAGAATGTGGTCTCTGTTGGATGCTCTGAACTCAACCAACTGAAGATCATATCCTTAGAGCAACAGACACAACTAGAAATGTTTCATCTCTTGGTTGCTTTGTTGTGGATTTGATTCCAACATCTGTTGTACCTAAACAATCCATAACCCTAGACCAACAGGCCAACTGTATATCTAGGAATATGACTGATAAATGGCTATATCTCACATGTTTGATTTCAATACAAAGTACAGTACAAAAGTACAGGTAAAAGGCACCAAACTACTACTATTACAGCAAAGTGGCTCCGTTTGAAAACCCAATAAAACCTTTGAACTATATTATTTCAGGGACGGTTAATTCCTCCAAGTATTACCCAAATAGAATTGGATGAATAATGACACAAATTATCTGAACAATTTTGTATAATGTATTGAATGAATTATTCAATTGACATTATTTGATCAGCTCTGAACACAGTGCTATTTGACAGTAATTCAGCAGTTTCTAAATAAAGCTAAATTATCCGTTCTGATTTGCTCATATGTAAAATAAATTGCACACTATTACCATGGTAAGAATGTCTTAGATGACATCTTGTGCAACTATTTCTCTGTGTTCCTGTATCTGTGTTAAATTTTAAATTAAGATTAGATTATCTCACTTCATATATTTTTAAAGATAAGCATGGAATACGTTTGTTGTGCCAGCCACAAGCATGTCTATGATGTAAAACTGAATGTGTCCCTGCTCTGGAATAGCTACATAAAAAAACAAGAGAAACAATGGAGAATGGAATGGCATTCTTGGAATGCAGTCCAGATGTATGTGAGCTGGGCAAGGCTAGATAAAGTTTTAGAATAAACTGTGCAGTAATAATCACTTAAGACAAAAGGCCTCTAAAGCTTTAATTGCTGATGTAATCCTTAAATCTTAAGGCGAGACGTCTGAAATTTAGATCAGAAACAGGAGCTATGTGGTTCTGCTGACACATAACTGGAAAAATTCCGGTTCTGGTTAGAGTACCTCAGACATGAATATGTGCCAAAATTTACATTAGGGGAGAAATCCTGGCCCCATTAAAGTTAATGGTAAAACTCCAATAGACTTCACTGGGATCAGGATTTCACCCACATCTCTGTTACCTATAATACCTACCTGACAAATACAGTTGATGCCAGATTCAGTAGCAGAAAATAGATCAGGAATGGAATTGCAAAGCTGTGGGGAAACTGTATAAGGAACTACTCCTCAAATTCACTCTAATGCATATTTTATCACCACATTATAAATTTCTCAAGCTAGAGAATTAGATCTCCTCTGCACCCATTATCTGCAACCTAGCGGGGCCCAGGGGCAGGAAGGACTGCAGGGGAGCCACTTATGACTCCCTGATTCTGGAACTAGTTCCATGTTGGCCCCAGTCCCTTTGCAGTTTATAGCAAGCTAGGAGCTGCTCTAAAGTACACTGGCTTTTGAGACTAATAGACCAGAACTGTGTAAAATTCCAGTGTGTACAGGTATTGATCACCAGTAGACTGTCTGCCAACTGGGGTTTGTCAGACTACAGTGTGGCCCTGACTATACTCCCTTCCATTTGCAACACCCCAAGCATATCCCAGCTGGGGACATCCACTGGCTATCTGACTTCTTTGTGCCAGGAGAGCAGACAACAGAATCTGACTCAGAGTTCTTTATAAAGTGTGTATGGTAACACCCATTGTTTCATGTTCTCTGTGTATATAAATCTCCCCACTGTATTTTCCACTGAATGCATCCGATGAAGTGAGCTGTAGCTCACGAAAGCTTATGCTCAAATAAATTTGTTAGTCTCTAAGGTGCCACAAGTCCTCCTTTTCTTTTTTCTGATATACCTTTAACTACAGCCATGCTAGTAGTCAGTATAGTTATGGAAAGATTTTAAAATACTGTAGTAATAAGCATCTATTTGATAAACAGACATGTCTGCACACATGGAAAAAGAAGCCATTAGATCTTTCATTAGAAACAAGAGGAATTTTCTCTCATCAAACATATTGGTTGGGGGAAAAAAACATGTTTATATATGCATTTCCTAAACTTGGGCTCTGTAATTTGGAACCTGATTCACTTTCTGAGCCCCTTCTAAGCTTTCTCTTATATCTCTGTGCTATTAGTTCATTGTCTTCCAAGGAAATACTCTTTCAAAGAACTTCTAAGTTTAAAAAAAAAAAAGGCAGATTTCACCAAAGCCCTAAAGCTCATAGTTCATCAATTTGTTTGTTTAAAAATGTGATGCAGCTATCACGCTTGTGAAAAGAAGCTGAGTTTACCTCACCATACGGAAGGTGAATTTGAATTTCAATGACAGCTATTATTATGAATAATAACATTATTCATTATTTGTACTAAAATAGTACTAAATGTGGGGCCCTGTTTTCTACATGCTGTACGTGTACCTAAGGAAAGGCAGAGCTGCACCAGAAGAGTTTACAATCTAAATAAGCAAGACGGACAAAAGTAGTAGTAATATCCCCATTTTATAGATGGGGAACTGAGGCACAGAGAAACAGAGAAATGACGTCCTCGAAGTTAGATGAGAATTTTGTGGTAGAGCTAAGAATAGAACCCAGATCATCTGTTTCCCTTCTACTTTCTCAACTACAAGACCATCCTTCCTTACAAAGTAAGAGTGATATCACTGGCTATGCTTGCCATAGCCTAGTTCATGAAAATACTATTGTAGCCCCTCTCCTGAGTTTTGGCTCAAGCCTCCTCCTGGTCCTTCTGATTCCTTTTTGTGTAGCCTAGTGCCTCCACCCAAAGTAACTCTTCACAGTGCCTGAGATACAAGGGGTGCTGTCCCTTGGAAAAATGCTACCACTGCTGGAAGGAGCAGAAAACCCAGTACACAAGAAACAATGAAATACATCAACACAAACCCCAGCAAAGAAATGTCACACCCCAAAACAACATGATAACAAAAGGGAACTTTACTGGGACCAGGCAAATAGGATCCGGGGAAGGAAAGGGTTAAGGTTAACTAATAATTACTAAACATTAATAAATCAGCAAATTGCCCACCTTCCAACATTTACAAATAATCCCAACCCCCAGCTCCCTTCCCGGCACCTTCCCAGGCACATGATATTCTGGGGATGAGTCCAGGGTTGAGCACTGTGAATGTTGGCAAGCTTAAACAAAAAAAGGATTCCTCTTACAGTGTCTTCACCCTTAGGTGGGGCAGGGTCCTCTCCTGTCTGCCTGCCTGGACTCCTGTGGAGGTCTCAGCTGGCTTTTGGTAATCAGTGCAAGGTTGGATCTCTGCCACTCTAGATGCTGGTCTCTAAAGGGCTGGAACTGCCTGAGCCATGCACTAGGTCCCACTGCAGTTCAGACTCCCTTTGTAGGGAGATGGAGTTAACCAGAGACTCCCTGCGCTGTTCTGCTTCTTTCTCAGCTCCCAAGCTCAAAGCTCAAAAACCTGAAACTAAAACTAGTCTCTCTGTCTCTGAGTCAGGCTGTCCTCTGCCACTGAGGGGCTGAGCAGCTGTGGCTCATCACTGGCCCAGCAAATGCTTGTCCAGATCACCCCAGGCAGAAGCCTCCTTACTGGCCTCAACAGGAGTTTCTAGTCCATTCCGTCCCCACCCCGGGCTCCAAGCATGCTGGGAAATTGTGACAGAGGGCTCTGATAGCCATTATTATTGTAGTCCACAGGGTAAGACTAGAGCTTAGTCCAGAGCTCCAGGAGCTGATAAAATCCAAATGGGGGTTACACCATACACAGTTTCCCAGACACCATCCTATTCCTGACTATTTCTTGCTATTTTAGTATCATGTCTCTCCAGAAGCAGCAGTGAGAGGCACCATTCAAGTAGCCATGATAGATCGAGATTACCAGTCATGCTAGTATGGGCAGGAGGAGGGAGCGGGGTTGTTTGGTTTTTTTTTAAGATAGAGTTGTCCTATAGAGATTTGACTGAGGTCACAATATTCTTTTAATATGCAGATTGTCAGATTTAAACCCAGGATTTATGACAGAAAAGGTAAGTGCGCTACTCCACAGTGCTACCTAGCCAGTGCTTGAACTGCCTTACTATATAGGATGATGGAAACTAGAGTTGGAAATGACGTATTAAATCATTCAGTCCAGTCCCTTGGCTATGTGCAGGAAATTAGTGAGTGCAAACTTAACATTGCTCGGTTAATGCTGTCATAGTTTGCTTCTTAATCCAATAAGACTTTTGTCTTCCTCCCAGTAATGACCTTTCTTGCTACTTTTACACCTTTCTCTTTATTATGTATGGTTGTTGATTCCTGATCCATATACAAATATGTAAGACAAGTCCTTACCGTTGGGAGATGTCAGACACTGCACATGTATTGAACTAATTGAGTTTCTGCTGTGCATGAACAAACACCTGCAGAAGCAACAGGGTACAGTCAGTGTCCTTGTTATTTTCAGTGGAAGGTACAGCAATAGCTCATTACCATTTTCAAAGGTGAAACATGTAACTCTTAACAATTTGCTCTTAAAAATACATGTAACATCCCCCCACACTTAACCCTCACTCACAGGAACCACAGTGTTCCCAAGGAAGAGGGTAATTCAGTATCAGCCCTCATCCAATCTTAATAGCTCCTTTGAGCAAACGCTGCCAAACGTGGTCAGCTGCATGCCTGTGAGGTGGTTTTGAAATGTGATCGGCTCCCTACTACGCACTAAGCTGGGATCACTGATCTTCGCTAATTTCTGAGTGCTTTACCCCATTCAGATCCAGACCTTAGGAGGTTAAAAAAGAAAAGAAAAGAAAAGAAAACAAAGAAAACAGGCAGCTGTGCTGGGTAATGTACCACTTTAACAACAGTTCAGAAAACTCGGATCAGGCTCAGCTTTGAGGTTCTTATTCATTTCTTGCTCACGTAAAGGAGGAGGGAGTAAAAATGTCAGGATTGGCCCATACTAGTCTCAGTCACCAGGCAAGATTCAGAATGAACGTTAGGCTAGAAAGTTGGTGTGAACAAAATATTACATCTGGTCCATTACTATGGAGTATTGTAAATACCTGGAATGTAAAACTAAGCGCTTGTGCACTAGTACTGTCCTTAAGCATAAACTACTGGAAAATTCTTGCCTGCTAGCTTACATAGCACAAGCCTCAGCTCAGTAAATTTATGGACCTGCTGTCTTTATACAGCATCAGTCCAGCTCCAGCTGATCCTGGGCTGAGATTAGCTACAGCTCTGCTTTCCATCTGTGCTGACAAAATGAGAGCAATGCAATGATCCCTGCAAGCTTATAAATCCATTTTGCTTACTGTTTATCAAAAACTGGTGACGGCAGTGACAGAAGCAAAATCCTGAGGTCACTCCAGCACACCCTATTATGCCTTGTCTTCTTAAAGTGTAAGGAAAGGACTTGCCCACCCCCACTTTAGTAACTAGAGAAAAAAAATCAAAAAATAATTCCACGTTCTAACAATAAAATAATGAGACCAGGTCAGATAGCTGTATGTTTCCTTCTGAAAAAGAAGTCTGCATGTTCAAACAGGCACCGCAAAAGAATTTGCCTCACTCCTCGCTTATGCAGAGCAATGGAGCAAAGGTGCTATGTGCATGGGGAAATGTCACTAGGATTTGTAAGGGAAGCACCTTTTCAAAGTCAAGGGAATTTTTCCTGATTAAAGGCTGCAGGATTTGGCCTATAGGAGTGTAGGTAAGACTCACAGACAAACTAAAGTACTACAAGGTGCATGGGTCCTTCAAGGTCAGGATCTTCTAGAATTTTTGCCCAGTTACGTACTTCTAGTTATTGTAACCTTTCTGTTGAGCAGACTGTCCCTTCCAGGTGTCGTATACTACATGGAAATTTCCAGATGATAGTGCAGAGTACAAGGGGACTCCAGTTACCAAAACCTCTATTAGTCAATACTCACAGCTACTTGAAGGTCAGACAAGTTCCCTTGGGTTTGTTTTAAGCACATGGGGCAAACTTTGTCATGAAGTCTTCATGTGATACATTTTCAGGTTGGCCTGAAATGGGCCCCTGTTTTATACCTACCCTTGTCTGTGAGCACAGTTTAGATGAGTTAGATATCAAGTATTTGACTAGAAAGAGCAAATCAAATGCTTTAACATAAAAATGACTTAAATTTTGCCACAATTGTGCTCACAATTTGCAGGCCAAAGGGAAAAAAAAAAAAGTAGTCAGTGTTTGGAAACTTGGCCCATAGTGGTTAACACGGCAGAGTTTATGAATTCTGGGGGACAAAACCAGCAGTTAGAGTTAGAAACTCTGCAATTCCCAACAACAGCAATCCCCGTTTATCTACCCCCTCTGAATACATGTTCTCTAACAGGTTACATTCAGATAATCACGATTGCACTTTATGTATGTGTATGTAGGCCACATATAAGAGAATGAGTGAGGAATCAACTTCTGTTTAATTTCATGACCCTTCTACTGGAGCTCTGGACCTTTAAAAATGAAGCCATAGGACGTGCAGTGTTTTGATTATTTACTTGGCCATACTTCTTTGTTAAAGCAGAGGCCCACAAGAAATGAGCCAACAATAAATAAAGTTAAAAAATGCACCAAATTATTCTCCTCTCTAAGCTTCTCTGTCCTCTCGGTTTCATCTTTTAGATAGCAGGCTCTGTTGGGCAAGAGCTGCGTTCACTTTCATACAGCACCAAGCACATCATCTGCTCTAACAAGCAATAGAGGCTTTGCAGATGTGTTCCACATGTCTATCCTCTTTTCCCCCCTTAATGGTTATGTTGCACAGATGTGTACTATCCAGTCAAGCTTGTCATCCCTATGGTCCTATAGGAGACCGCACAAACATAAAACCCATGGAAAAATGACTCTAGAAAAGCAGAATCATATTGTAACATGATGCCCCAGGATGGGTTGTCGGCAGCAGAGACTGAAGCTAGGATCTCTGGAATCTAAAAGAATAAACTTATACTGCATGAGCTATAGAACTCACGTAACTTAGGTAAGAGGCTGTGGCCAATTCATATACCTACACATGTGGGTTAGCCACCAGGAGGGGACAGAAAGCCAGAATAGTAAGCATAGGTTAAAATATCAAGAGGAGTAGCTGCTCCTCTATGTCCACCACTCATTGAAGTCAGAATATCTCCCTATAAATGTGATCCAGTGACGTCTCTTCAAAGCTCTGTGTGTAAACCTGTAGCAATTCCATGCAGGCAGAAAAATAGCAGATGAGGGCTATGCAGAGGCATCATATAACTAACCAAGCAGTGGGTGTGTCTTTCAGCCCTGGGGGGCGGGAAGCAGAAAACGGAAGGATTTGGCAATTAGAGAGAGAAAAAATCCTGAGTATGAAAAGATCGTTAGAAAGTATATTTAATATACAGACACAACGCAGGAAAGCATTCTTGTACATTCAATAAAACAAAATAAATGCTCACTGCATAAAATGGTATGGAAAATATCAACACTGCTGATGTAACATGGTGTCCTTCCTTTATTTGTGAATGTATAAAGACTTTTTTATCAGTTGCCTTAATTTGCTTAGCATTTAATAGGACAGTGTGCTGGGATATCCACTCTGCTATTTACTGCTTAATTAATTTGACTGCAGTCCAAAAATACTGAAGGCAAAATAGCATATTAATATTTACTGTACTGAGTCACCAGATTTAAAATACTGTAAAAACATGACTGTGAGCAGACACTGTTTGTCTTGGCCAATAACATGTTTCAGAGGTCCATGTTTAAAACACATAATTAAAGTCACACACGCATGGAGTAAAGTTATCACTGAAAGGCAGTGATGAAGCTTCTATATTCCTAGGTTTGTGTGCCGCCACAGACCCTTAGTAACAACCTATATGCTGTTCTCGAGCACAATAGGGTTAGAAAAGCACGCATTCATCATTTTATGTCCAAATAAACAGTCTGTAATTAACATTCAGAATCTGATAGCTCTGTTTGACAAGCTGCCCATTGTCAAGGGAAAGGTGGGAACCAAGTGGTCTAGTTTTTTAACATGCCAAAATACCACCTGAAACTATTAAAGATATTTCCCTGAAATTCCTCCCTCCTCTTCTATAAATGAGTGTGTCAGGTATTAGACTTGATAAGCCAAATAACGCTTTCAGTTCCTATCAAAGGGTTAGTGCCAAATTCAAATGACCGAAGCTTTATCTGTAGGATGCTGAGAATTTGAGTAAACTTGTTGCTAAGAATCTTTGTGCTAAAAGCCTCTGATTAAAATTCTACTGATGGGAAAGGTCTACTAACGGAAGTCAAGTGTTACGCCAGTTTGGTTTAGTTCTCAAAAAGGTATTCTTTATTCATTAAATAATAAAAGTTTTAAATAGGTGGCACTCCCTGAAGTGCCTGGGGTACTTTGCAACAGAATAAAAATAAATACAATTTAATCATACATAATAAAATACTACCTCCCTTTAAAAATATGAGCATAATTAAAACAGAGAACAAAAGAAATCCAATTTAAAAAGGGGTGAATAATATAGCTTGAGCCAATGGTCACATGTCTAAAAATAACTTTAGGAAAAAACTGCTTTATGGTCCTTTATAAGAGTGGTTTACCCATAGCAATGCTAGTACTTCACTAGAGCTGCAACTTCCTACCTTGGGGCCAGATTGGCATAATGGGGAAGAGCACAAGGAACCTCCTGAATGTGGTTAATGACACTGGCCAGCTGTTGTGAGAACTGGACCTGCAAATTTCCCCTAATCGGGAGCTCAACTGTGAAAAGGGAGTGAAAGTTCATCAAATGTAACAATGAACTACAACCATAAATGTTGATGGGAAAAGGTGCAAACGGGAAACAGAAAAACTGAATCAGTACAAACAAACAGGCCTACTAATATAATTCAAGAACTGTGTTACGATCATCGACTTGGTAAATAAAAGTGTGGGTCCAGAAATCAGTGAACCAAAATTGGTGTGTTGGACTTAAGGCCCAATTGATAGAAAAAAGTAACGAGAGGATGGGCTATTCCACCCACCACTCCCTTTTTGGGGTCCTTAGAAGAAAAGAGTTTTGTGGGTAAAAATAAAATCAATAAGAGAAGAAGCTGTCTGACAGCCATTGTAACAAGCTTTACCACTATGACTGCCACCCCCACCATCTCCTGGAACTCTGGGATCTACCATAACACCTTTGGGCTTTCATTGTCATGATCCTGAGAGATATCCTGACCAGACTGGGCCAGGAAGTGGGATCCAGATGACATCACCACCTCCACCAGCTTTGGTTAAATCCCAACCACGCTTTGGGATGGGAGACTTTGTCCTACACACACTCTTTTCTTTCTCCACCTTATTTCTTCTCTTTCCTATCCCTCTCGTTTCTCCTTCTATCTAATAAGAGTCTGGTGTAGCCTGCCAAAACTGAATGTTTTGCAACAGGCTTCTCCCTAAGCAGAATGATGCTGGTAAAAGTTTGCCAGGTCTCAAGAGCGGTTGATAAGACCATGTGCCGTGCTGTCCAGTAGTGAGGTTGCAAGTGAGAGTGTCTGTATACCAAACCCCAAACCTTGTTTAAAACTGCTTAATGTTAGATAGTTACAGGGTCACATTGACACCTTTTGACTCTTTGGGCCCATATTGTCCTTCTAAATTAATTCAACACACCCCGAAGAGGAGCAAGGAGCAGATGTAGCCATGATCCCACCATAACCTCTGTGGTGGCCAGTCGAGCTAGTTGGCTGCAGAGCAGAACAGATGCCGTGCACTTCCTTGCCAGGCTATAGCATCGATGGCACTTCTCCTGCATCAACAATATTTCCCTGATCATCATCTGGGGTGATGCAGCCCCAGAGTGCCCCCAACATGAGCCAGGGTAATAAAGGCACTATACAGTTTTCGATGATGAGCCCTCAGGGTGCTGCTGCTGCCTACCTTCCGTTCCCTGTTGCCCACCAGTCTATAATGGAGATTGCTCTGTTTCAAATTCTACTCTCGTAATCATCAGAGCATCCACAGTGGGCTAGAGCACACACAAATGGGGAACAATGGGCACTGGCTGGCAGAGTTCAGGGGATCTGTCTAGAGAACTGGCTCTGTTGCCCCAAAAGCGGGGAGCCATTGAGACATAAAAAAAAAATACAACTTTAAAGAAAGAGTCTAACTGCATGAGAGAGTGAGAGCTCTGACTGAAGTGACCTGGAAGAAAGTGTCAGGTACCTGGAGTATGTAACCAGCGGGAACATGGTTTCAGCAGTTCTTAGTCACAAGGCTGCAAAACTGCATCAGAGAGAAATGTGTTGGAGAGTATTCTGTGATCATGAAAAGATATAAGCTAAAGGCCCACACAGTGGATGAGCCATGCAAAATGCAAATGCTGGTGGCTGTGTATACGATGACCTGATTTTTGTACGTCAGTCTGGGATGTTACGGGAGCCGCAGGTGCACAAGAGTTTTGCATGGCTCACCTATTGCATAGGCCTTTGTAAATTTGGCTTTAGATAGTCAGAGGAATGACCGCTCAATGCACTGCTACAGCAGCTGGCCATGCTCCACATACTGGGAGCATCATGAATGCAGCAGAGGCATTCGTTTAGCCCCTTCCTGGGAGGGGATCGCCTACATGAAGTCATTTTCAAGTGGTTCTTCTTTAGCCAACACAGGAATGTGCTGAGAGGCGCTACAGGAAGACCAACACAGCTGGAAGGATGGGTTGACCAGATGCAGGACCTTCAAAAAACTACAGGAAATGTAAGGTGACCCTAAAATCCCCAAGTGAGCTGCACGGCGAAATGTCTGCAGTGAAGTTCCACACACCCAGAGAAAAGTGCCAGCAGCCAGTGCTTCCTTGAAAACAATTTGTTACTATCTGTTAAATAAAACAGACTTAGCGTCTCTCTGATAGCCTGGCTTTCTTCCACATGGTGGTAGAAGTAAACAGCGCACAATCATATGACATAAGAGATAATGGAGGAGGGGTAAATACCTGACCGCAAAAAGTTAATCCAGTGGAGACTTTTGATTTTAGCCATCCAGAGCATTGGTCTGAGTGGAAGCAACACTTGACTAATTGTGAGATCATGACAAATCTGAAGGAGGAGATGAATCATGAGAGAGTATGCATCTAATAGAAGAACCAAAATCCTCCGGGATGAAGCACTCACAAGGATGTTACATGAATTAGCAAGTAATTGTGAGTCTGGAAAGAATGAATAGGGAGAAAACTTGTAATGGGTATATTATAGTATTTGACAAAAGCAAAATTAAATGAATTTTGGCTTTGGTTTGGATTTGGTTGGTTAGTCTTTGAAGAATTTATAAATCACTGCCATTATTTGTGAATATTTTTAGTATTTGAATATCACATGGCAATCCATGGATTTGCAAAGTATCAACAATGGCATCCAGATATCAAACTTCACAACTGACCCTTTGCATCACTAATGGCTTGAATACACTAATGTGATGGTGATTATGTATTCACACCCTTCAAGATGAGTTTCAAGTCTTCATGAATTCCAAAAATGGCTTGAATGCAAATCAAACCATAGACTTAGCACATGTGAAACATTCCCCATTTTTGATCCCACTACCCAACCAGCTCTAGTCATATGTCTCCTTAGATAAAGAACATTCCCAGAAAGTCCAATTAAAATCTATCCTGAATTTGGAGAAAGCTGGAAAGACTGCACATTATTCTCAATGGATAAAAAGTCAAGTGAACTATCAGGAGGCCTGGAAGGACTAAGGGGGGCACAGAAACCTGTTCTCTGAGGATAAAAGGAATGGATCACAGTGAAGTATCCTACCCCATATTCAGTAGCAATGTCCTCCACATACTGGATGTGGCAAGAGAAATTCACATAGTGCTGGCTGCCTGGCCTGGCTGACCAGCCATTTTGCTGCTTTATGTCTAACAAAGGAAGAGAGAACAAGAGCACACGATTATTTATTTATTTATGTTATTACTTATACTGTGGTAAGACATGCAAGTTTAGATCAGAAATTGGGGCCCATTGTGCTAGGCACTGCACACTAATATATCAAAAAGCACCCCATTTTACAATCTGACAATGCATCATTCTTTCTTGGGTCAGTTACCTCCCCAGATTATTCTAGTGAGGCTGAGAAGTGAGTCTAAATTTCAGTAATATCAAAATCCAATTTAAAGTTGGAACCATTTCTGATGCATGCAGTTTCTGATCTGTGAAATCAGATGAAAGAGATGCTATCTGGAATAGTGTAACATCATCTGAATAATTCTCCACAGTTAACACATCCTGCCTCAGACAGTCCAGGTGGGAAATTTCTATAAGGTACAAAATTAAAATCAAGATACAAGTTAACAGTTCAAATTCATCATCACTCCACAAATAAACTTGTTAAGTTGTGCATATCTGTGGCAATGTCACTGATACACCAACTGGAAACAAATCTACATTGATGGTTTTTGGAAAATACTACTACAGAGTGTCCCAGTTAGGACTAACCTAAAAGATGGAGCAACTCCTTACAGAATCCTCATCATAAAACAAAATAAAAAAAGAAATTAGAACAGTTATCCAAGGTGTCATAGAACAAATGATATAATTTCTTCAGAGTGGAATGCACCCATGGATACAGCACCTAAGAAAAAATGAACAGCTCACATAACCGTTGAACTGAAATAACTGATCAAAGCAGTTCAGGGAGAGAAATTCGTCCTAGCTGCAACGGATGCAACGGATGTCTTCCAAGATCAGAAGGTTCCAAGTATGTTTCCTCTTTAGACACCATAAAGTGTTTTTTGGCAGATTCACCTACACCCAGCTTGTGCCAAGTTCAACAACTTTTATCACTCCGTTTGGACAGCGAAGTTTCCACATATTGGTTGGCATTCCTAGTGTACCTGAGTTCTTTCACAGAAAAATGATGGAGCTGTTGCAAAGATGATTGCTTGTGTGAACAACAGCCAACCATATGGCCACATAAAAGAGGAAAAGGATGAGACTGTCTAGCAGACCTGAAATAGCCAACTCTCCACAGCTAAAGTACAAGTTCTGAAAAGAGAAGGGCATGCTGAATCAGCAAGCCATAGACTCTCTGGGCCACAATATAAGGCTGTGATCTATCCAGTACCATTAAAGTCAATGGGAGTTTTTTTCCAATTACTTCGATCAAGATTTAAGGACATGACCCATAGCCAGTGAGGACAATGGGAATCTTTCCACTGACTAGAATGGACTTTGGATCAGGACTTAAATGAACCGAACATTAACTCAGGTCTAGAGAAAGTAGTAGCCATTAAAGGAATGAATCTTCCAGAAGCTATTGCCCAGATAAACCCAAAAAGTCAACGCAAAATTCAGCAGAAGCCACAGAGGTGAATTGAAAAAGTAACAAGTGGTTTATAGCAAGAGCTAAAGTCAATAATGAGTAGGAAAGCTGGATTCTTCTGACCGATTCCCAGATAGCATCCACAGTTTGACTGAATCTGTACAAACTAAACAGGTTCAGCAAACAGCTTTGTCAAAACCATTTTTCATAGGTTTGCAAGTGGTTGATGTTTGAAAAGATTTAGGCTGAAACAAGCCTGGTTTTTACACTTTTTCAAAATCTCCTTGTGAAAACCGTCCACAGGGTTTGTTAAGCTTGGTCTTGTCTGTGGGTGTGTGCATGTCTGTAAAGGTTTGCATGTGCTGCTAGGCCACTGCCTGCAAGTCAGACACACAGACTTTTCCTCTGTGGTGAATTGTTTGTGTGGGCCTGCTGCACACACCAGCTCAACATTTGCCTTCAGCATGTACAAGAAGACTGACTGATGAAGCTGCTACCACTATCCAATAGGATTAATATTAATGTACTGCCAGATAGAGAGGCTAAGCCTGCATTATGCTGCAAGAGCTAAGTATATGAAACTGTGGCACCCACTAGGAGTCAGGAAACATCTTCCTTTTCAGGAATTGGATTAATAATGTACTACTAGGCTGCAGCTTGCCAGATTGACAAAGAAGCTATTAGGCCTTCATTCAGAAAAGCCAGATAAGCCTGCTGTTGCTCCAGAATTTGTGAGTGGTGCATTCAGAGCAGCCTATTGCTCTAAACATTAACATAAATCTTTGCCACTTAGTGATATGGTTGCAGAATTTTTGCCCAAGTCGAAAACATCAGACAAATCCTCCTCCCTTTGTTCTTCCTTTTCCTCATTCCACAAAAAAGGATGACTCACTCTCTCCATGTGCATGTAACCAATTAAAAATTGCTGTCTGGAAGGAAAAGCCAGACAAATTTAAATGAGAAATAAGGCACACATTTTTAACAGTGAGGGTGAGGGTCTAGATATGCTTAATCCCAGTGTGAGGGAGATGAACTAGATCACCCCTTGATCTCCCTTCCTGCCCTATAGGTCTATGATTAACCATCGGAGCAAACTACCAGCGAAATGGTGAATTCTCTGTCTCTTGCTATCTTCAAATCAAGACCGGATGCCATTCTGGAAGATATGCTTTAGTCAAAACAGAAACAAAACTGGAGGCTTAATACAGGAGTAGCTGGGTGAAATTCTCTGGACTGTGTTATACAGGAGGCCAGACTAGATGATCTAATGGTCCCTTTAGGCCTTAAAAATCTCTGAATGAAAATAAAAAAGCAGATCTATATTTATTTATTTAGATGTTTTCAAACAATAATAAACGACCGTCTGTCAAATGCGCTGTGATCCTTTCACAATGTCTTAAAAATACCCCATAATAAGTAGGTCCAATAGGAAACTCTGCTTAAGCCAGTGGTGGGCAACCCGAGGCCCATGGGCCACATGTGGCCCGTCAGGGTAATCTGTTGGCGGGCCGTGAGACAGTTTGTTTACATTGACCATCCTCAGGTACTGCCACCCGTAGCTCCCAGTGGCCGCAGTTCGCTATTCCAGACCAACGTGCTGGCTGCCGCTTCCTGCAGCTCCCATTGACTGGGAATGATGAACCATGGCCACTGGGAGCTGCTGACTGAAATGCTGGTGGACGGTCAGTGTAAACAAACTGTCTCGCGGCCCGCCAGCAGATTACCCTGACGGGCCACAGGTTGCCCCCACTGGCTTAAGCTCTATCCCAAATCCCAGCTGCTTCTTATAAAATATGCAGCAGTGAAACCCATAACATTGTCAAAATGTACATTGCTTCCATTCAAGTTCAAAGTTAACAGTCCCTTCAAACGATGGAGACAGTTCACACCTCTCAGTGCTAATCTTATTTTTTATTTTTTTATTTTAAAAAATGTCATGAACATTCAAAAAATATTTAAAACTAACTGTGCAGCTCCTCAGCCTGAGCCCTGCACGTGTGAAGATATAAAATAAAATGAAATGGAGGGTGTACTTTTTTTTTGTTGTTTTTTTTTAACTGGATCCAAACAGCTAAAACAGAGACCTTCTCTCTGAAAAGGCAGGTGAAAAATTGTTTCCAGATCTTCTGGTTGTATTTGGCCAGCCAAAGAAATAAGGAAAATGCCATGTGACTTGGTCCACCTCACCTTTTCCAGAGCTTGAATTCGAAATGAACCGGCAGTCTTTGACTATTCCCAGATATCCAGACAAGGAACGGATAGCTGTTTGGGGAGGTAGGAGTGGACTTTTACATGGAATTCAATGTAAATTCCTGGACACAAAGTCATAAGCATATTAGTTGAGCAATGAAGTCTGTACTCGAACAAGGGCTAAATAGGAGTTCTCAGCTGTTTTATCTAGTTCTTGTGACAATGTACTCTGCCACTGAAACATAAGATACAACCATTACATCATCAGCAGTAATTCTTAGTGGTTGAGCATACTGTGAGTCCATATCCTACTACTTGACCGCTGATTAACCCTTCTGAGGAAGTTACAAACGGCAATGATTGTTTGCAGTGTTGTTGTAGCCAAGTTAGTCCCAAGATAGGAGAAATAAAAGATTTTATCTTACCCACCTTTTCTTAAACCAACTTCTGTTGGTGAGAGAGACAAATTTTTGAGCTCCACAGTGCTGACCTGAAGAAAAGCTCAGTGGAGCTGAAAAGCACAGAAGTTGGTCCAATGAAAGATACACCTCTACCCCGATATAATGTGACCTGATATAACATGAATTTGGATATAACGCGGTAAAACAGCACTCTGGGGGGTGGGGCTGCGCGCTCTGGTGGATCAGCGCGTCAGCATGTCTGGCTCCGACACGCTGCTCTGAGCACCGTGTTAAGGGTGCCTGGCCGGGGCCGAGGGGCTGGATAAGGGGCAGAGGGTCTTGGGGGGCAGTCAGAGAGCAGGGGTGTGGATGGGGTCAGGGCAGTCAGGGGACAGGGAGCGGGACGGGGGTTCTGAGGGGTCGGTCGGGGTCAGGAAGTGACTATTAATAACGGAAATGCTCGATGCCAAAGCAAGTTCGATATAATGCGGTTTCACCTATAACGAGGTAAGATTTTTTGGCTCCCAAGGACCGTGTTATATCGGGGTAGAGGTGTATTACCTCACCCACCTTGTCGCCCTCAAACCATAATGATGTCAATTTCACATGCCATTATAGCATGTGTATTTCCCAAACACTTTCTTTGCCTCACAAAAGATTTAGGGCCTGATCCTGTGGCCCTAACTTTTGTGAGTAGCTCTACTGGCTTCAGAAATTGAAAACTGCCCGTGCTTTCTGTGTACGCTAGGTATTTGCTTTCTAAACCACATCGTCCAGAGACTGTTTGACGCAGAAGCATCATCACTCTGACCTGTTCATCCCAGTTACAGAACATCAGTCATCTCAAGTATTGATTTTTACCAGACATGAAATATCATAGGGATGATGTGTAAGCCTGGGAATTTTTGAAAGTTCATAATAATGATGGTTATAAAAATTTCATTTAGAAATAGTGTTTCAGGGCTTGGCCTAACTCCAAGATAATCTTGTGGCATTCTTGAAGAAGAGCTCTGAGTCAAAATCTCTGTTGACTTCATTGAGTACACATGGAGTGTTAGTCAGCACAGAAAATGACCTATGATGTCCATTTCACCTAACCACACTTAGAACCATATTCCAATGTTCAGCTGGATGGGTTTACTTCTAAACTATTGGGATTAAGTTATGAAATGCCAGATTCCAAGGGTGTCTAAATCCCATAGGCCGCATTTGAAAAATCACCCTTACTGTGGAAACCTGTCTTTTGGCACCTACAGCAAGAAACTAAGCCACAGACTATGACATGCATTGCCACAATGCTCAGATAGTCACTAGTATGCTGATAATTGCGATCTAGAGGTATCAGGAAAGTCACTACAACTGTGGCTTCCATGACATTTGCAGAGTGAGAAATACATGGTGGGGAGGGGAATTTTGTCCTGACATTTGTGAATTTAAACGCTGAGGTGGCCAGTGCAGTGGCAGACACTTTGGTTCTGAAATCCTTCTGTGGGGATATTTCTGCTGCTTGATATCGTAAGGCTAACTGGTGTATAAAGAATGTAATGGCAATAGACTATAATAAGCTACAGTAAGTGTGACATAATGAGGACATCAATTAACTTAAGGCAAGAGTTTATGATTAATTATAAAATCAGTGGCACATAGTCATGCATAAGAGCAAAGAGGGAAGATCGTTCTGCAGACCCTTATATCACTGCAAGGTCAGTGCATTGTCACGGTAGTTTTTAAAAATGTCCTGGCATGTTAAAATAGCAAGAAAATATAAATCTTGCCAAAATGCTTTTCCTGTTATTTAAAATATCAGACAGTCAACATAATATTTTCATAAAACTCCCTACAGATGCAAATCTGCCTTTTAGAACTATACATATATAGCAGAAAAGATGTTAATTACACTATGCTGAAATTGCAGACTAGTACTAACACTCAGCTTGCAAGTAAATATGTTCTGTATTCTGATATTCACCAAATGGAATAAATATACAGTTTACTTATCCACATATTTATAACCCAAAGCACAGATCTTCAGCTGGAGAAAGAAACCTTGAAAGTAGGAGGAGACTTAGGGGGCACTGTGCATTTAACTCTAGATGGCACTGTGCATTTTGACAGATTGTATAATGCTATTACAAGCTTAACAGCAAAGTCATCGCCATCTGTATGATAATCGGTTTGCTACGATGCAATGTGCACATTTAACTGTAAGCATCTACCACAAACGCAGTTTTGCTTTTTCTCTTATTATAATGGATTGTTGGCTCTGCTTGAGTTAATTCCTTACTGTTTTTACTATTTAGTGTGACTTGCATGTTGATTTTTTTTTAACGGTATATGTACTAGTGTGGCAGATAGGGCAGCGGGGAGGGTAAACTTCCAGAGACACAAAGAATGGGGGCCCGATCAAATAAGTTTGAGAACCACTGCTCTAGGTGTAGGCATTACAGTCACAAAGCAGAGAAGTAACAGTCTATTTCTGTACAGCTGTGGTTCTACTGCACCTAGAACAGATTGTCAGCTGGTGTAAATTGGCATAGCTTCAAGATCTGGCCCATTGTTATTATTTCTGGGCAGCTAAGCAGAAAAATATTGACAAACTGGAGAAGGTTCAAAGGAGAGCAACAAACCTGCTACAGGATTTGAAGAACTGAATGACGAGGGAAGATTTAAAGAGCTAAATATTGCACAGAGAGCTAAATATTCAGCTGCTGTAAATTGATGGAGTTGATGGAGCTAAACTGCTGTATACCCGATGAGGCTCTGACCCAATAATTTTGCATATAGTGAAAGGAAAAACACTGGTGGCCAACTTCCCAAAATCCTTACTCAAGTTGAATAGAACATTTGCTCCTGGAATGGTCATGTTGAAGAAAAGGAGATCGCTCTGGGAGTGAGGTGCTTCTTTGCATAAGGGTATCAGAATCTGGCCCAGTAGAAGAAGAGGATTTATTTTTCATAGAGCTGTGGACTACAGGGATGGAATTAAGAAAGAGAAAATTCAGGCTAAGTGTCAAGGTAAACTTCCTGAGGGTGAAATTTATTAAGACCTGATCTTACAGCCTTTATGTCAACAGTCAAGACTCCCATTGACCTTAGAGGAAGTATCACCTGCTAAGGACTGAAATATGGTACCAGGCCCTTTGAATATGTGGTTTATTTATGGAGAACCTCAACATAAACCCTGGCAGCAGAAATCCACCAAAACCACTTGGTACATGAGAAAAACAAGACATACATGCAAAGCAACAATAAATCAAAAGAGAATGCCAAAATGATAGTGGAAATAAGTGTCATGAGCCATATTAAGGTTCCAGTTACAAATGGTTTAGAACGGGTTAATAAATGATTAATAGAAGTTTTAATACATGGATAATCAATTATAGATTGTTACAGAATCCATTGGGTCAGTAGGTTACTTATAACAATGGCTAATGATCGTCTATAAATCCTTCTACTGATGTGCTTATAAACATCTATAACTCACTGTAAAGAGGCATACCAGGGCTTGACCCTCTCTGGGGCAGCGGGGAGCCACACCGGCTCACTACACACAATTAATGTTTGGGGGAAATTAGTCCAGCCATGGGAGTCTCCCTCTGCGGCCCTTGCGGCAACTGAAATAAGCACCGTAAGCCTGGGCCCTAGGGCAGGGCAGGGCAACAGTGAGTCAGGTATTCAGGCCCTCAGGCAGGGACTGAGCATCAGCAGTATAGAAATAAGCCCAGGCCCTGGGTCAGGGCCCTGGGTCAGATGCTCAGGCTCTCAGGCAGGAGCTGAGCGGTCGCAAACATGAGCAATAAGCCTAGGCCTCCAAAGGACCTGGAAGAGGGGGAGACTGCCACCCATGAGTTGGGTGGTGGGGGGATGCAGGCCCTCTCGCTCCACTGCGTCCCAGCCCGGGGCCCTAGCAGTGGCAGAAGACCCGCTGCTGTGTCAGTGGGGATCCTGGCCGCAACAGGGACAAACCATCCCGATGTGTAGAAAGAATAGTAAATATGGCAGGTGACCAGCTTGGCTTAACAGTGAAATCCTTACTGCTCTTAAATACAAGAACCAAGCTTACAAGAAATGGAAGATTGGACAAATGACCAGGGAGGAGTCTAAAAATATTGCTCGGGCTTGCAGGAGTGAAATCAGGAAGGCCAAATCACACCTCAAGTTGCAGCTAGCAAGAGATGTTAAGAGTAACAAGAAGGGTTTCTTCAGGTATGTTAGCAACAAGAAGAAAGTCAAGGAAAGTGTGGGCCCCTTACTGAACGAGGGAGGCAACCTAGTGACAGAGGATGTGGAAAAAGCTAATGTACTCAATGCTTTTTTTGCCTCTGTCTTCATGAATAAGGTCAGCTCCCAGACTACTGCACTGGGCAGCACAGCATGGAGAGAAGGTGACCAGACCTCTGTGGAGAAAGAAGTGGTTTGGGACTATTTAGAAAAGCTGGACGAGCACAAGTCCATGGGGCCAGATGCATTGCATCCGAGAGTGCTAAAGGAGTTGGCGGATGTGATTGCAGAGCCATTGGCCATTATCTTTGAAAACTCATGGCGATCGGGGGAGGTCCCAGATGACTGGAAAAAGGCTAATGTAGTGCCCATCTTTAAAAAAGGGAAGAAGGAGGATCCTGGGAACTACAGGCCAGTCAGCCTCACCTCAGTCCCTGGAAATATCATGGAGCAGGTCCTCAAGGAATCAATTCTGAAGCACTTAGAGGAGAGGAAAGTGATCAGGAACAGTCAGCATGGATTCACCAAGGGCAAGTCATGCCTGACTAATCTAATTGCCTTCTATGACGAGATAACTGGCTCTGTGGATTAAGGGAAAGCAGTGGACGTGTTGTTCCTTGACTTTAGCAAAGCTTTTGACACGGTCTCCCACAGTATTCTTACCAGCAAGTTAAAGAAGTATGGGCTGGATGAATGGAGTATAAGGTGGATAGAAAGCTGGCTAGATTGTTGGGCTCAATGGGTAGTGATCAATGGCTCCATGTCTATTTGGCAGCCGGTATCAAGTGGAGTGCGCCAGGGGTTGGTCCTGGGGCCGGTTTTGTTCAATATCTTCATAAATGATCTGGAGGATGGTGTGGATTGCACCCTCAGCAAGTTTGCAGATGACACTAAACTGGGAGGCGTGGTAGATACGCTGGAGGGTAGGGATAGGATACAGAGGGACCTAGAAATATTGGAGGATTGGGCCAAAAGAAATCTGATGAGGTTCAACAAGGACAAGTGCAGAGTCCTGCACTTAGGACGGAAGAATCCAATGCACCGCTACAGAATAGGGACCAAATGGCTCGGCAGCAGTTCTGCGGAAAAGGACCTAGGGGTTACAGTGGACAAGAAGTTGGATATGAGTCAACAGTATGCCCTTGTTGCCAAGAAGACCAATGGCATTTTGGGACGTATAAGTAGGGGCACTGCCAACAGATTGAGGGACGTGATCGTCCCCTTCAATTCGACATTGGTGAGGCCTCATCTGGAGTACTGTGTCCAGTTTTGGGCCCCACACTACAAGAAGGATGTGGAAAAATTGGAAAACGTCCAGCGGAGGGCAACAAAAATGATTAGGAGACTGGAACACATGACTTATGAGGAGAGGCTGAGGGAACTGGGGATGTTTAGTCTTCAGAAAAGAAGAATGAGGGGGGATTTGATAGCTGCTTTCAACTACCTGAAAGGGGGTTCCAAAGAGGATGGCTCTAGACTGTTCTCAGTGGTAGCAGATGACAGAACAAGGAGTAATGGTCTCAAGTTGCAGTGGGGGAGATTTAGGTTGGATATTAGGAAAAGATTTTTCACTAGGAGGGTGGTGAAACACTGAAATGCGTTACTTAGGGAGGTGGTGGAATCTCCTTCCCTAGAAGTTTTTAAGGTCAGGCTTGACAAAGCCCTAGCTGGGATGATTTAGTCGGGGATCGGTCCTGCTCTGGGCAGGGGGTTGGACTAGATGACCTCCTGAGGTCCCTTCCAACCCTGAGAGTCTAGGATTCTATGTTAGAATTCTATGATTCTAACACACTGACATGGGCTTTGGCAATGCTACAGCCAGACTAGGGTCAGCTGCCCCTGGGCTACTTCTTAACTCCCCCTCTTGTGGTACCTGGGTCACAGTGGTGTCCTCCGGGGGGTCCAATGGGTTCCTCGGGGTAGTGGGCGAGCAGCAGGTCCGGCAACTCCTCCAGGTAGCGGGCTCAGGGCAAGTCAAGCCAGTCCTGGCATGCCCCTTGGGCCATGGGGGCTTCCCAGTCACGGGCTAGGCTGAAGGCGTCTGGCCTCCCCAGTGGCTGGCCCTCCAGCAAGCTCTGAGGGCGAGACTTTATACTTCTGGGTCGCCGCCTGACCCTCTGAGGGGCAGGCTCAGAGCTCCCTAGCTCTGCCCACTCCAGCATCCGGATGGGCTCGTCCCTCTCCGGGGCGGTGGGGGCCCACACTGCCTCACTACAATCATGCTATTCATGTCTGTAACGTGCTTATGATATCTATTAATCATGTATGAACCCTGTATAAACCATTTATAAAGTGCGACCAAAATAAGTCTCAATTGCACTGTAAACGGATCATCACAGATGCAGAGGAAACAAATGTACATCAGCAACCGAGTAATGCAGACAAGCAGCGACAATCTGCCAAATGCATTACACTCCACCTGTAGCAGCTGCCAAAAATGTGTTTCAACCATTAAAATTATCAACCTGTTGGAGACCCATAAAAGCCACTCATGACACCCCCAGGGTCACATTCCCCAGCGTGCTATGTATTGTGACTGAAATCACTCCACCCTTGTAACTAATGTTGGAAGGTGTCTCCACTCCTGCTGTGCAGTAACCATGTCTTTCCAGAGCTCCCTTTGCCTCCACCAGGCCCACCCACCTGGTGTGCGGTTCTCTTCAGCCTCTGAGCTGCCTCCCCTCTACATACCTCGTCAGAGGGAGCCCTCACAATGACTGTTCTGCCATTCCCCGCTGTGACCAGATCAAAACCCGGAAAGGACAGTGTAGAGAACTGTTTGTACATGAGCGCCGGGTTGTCAAATCTGGCAACTTGGTTGCTCCTGGCAGCCCATTCCACATTGTTTGGCTCTAACAAAAGACTCACAGTCAAGAATCCTGAAGACAAAACCATCTGGAATGTGTTACAAGTCAGCCCTTATATAGGATTTCCCATGGAATGAGCTCCACACTACATCCTGGGATTGGTATGGAACTCACCAGGAATATAACCTTAAACCCCAGGAATATAACCCAGGAATCACATGGTCAGGATACCCTATAATACACACGATGCTGACTCATAAGTTGCCAGACATTCTTGCACCCAGGCATAGTTCTGCTGCATTGCCATGAAGGCTGTCGTATCATTAGCATAAGTGAGAAACCAGAGGACCCTGTATAGTGACAACTGCTGTTGATCCTCCTCTGGACAACACCACTCACCAGTCCTCTTGCCTGGATTCCACAAGTTCTGAGGAACGTCTTCTCACCAGAGTCGCCTAACTTCATCCAAAAGGAGCCCTGGAAGATCTAGGGGAAATGCATGCAGCTAGCACAGTGGATGCATTTTTCTCATTTCATTGTCCCTAGAGATCTAGGTTTGTGGGTGCATAAATCAAAGCAGTATCTCACTGCTTACAAGCAAATTGAACCTCCAGCTTATGTTCGCATAGAATTTTTAAACAGTGAAATGCTGTTTCAACTCCATATAATGAGTAGGATTCTGATAGTGGACATCCATTCATTCTTTGTTACGAGTACTCAGAGCACAGCACAAATAATGTACCTGGTTAATACATGAATTGTCATGTAACTAGTAACAGTTATATGTGAGTCACTCATACTGTGTAAGCTTATGGTATAGATACAATAAAGAATGTGTTACTCAGTGGAAAAATGCAGGTGCCAAGAACTAGGACTTACTGTACTATGGATGTTGGATCCCATGTTAAGCTTAACACCTACACTAAGCTCTAGCTTTAGGTAGTGTGTACTTCCAAATGCTTATCCCCTATCCTTTGTAATTGCAACATGTCATGATGCTGAGGGTGTAATAATGTGGCAGAACAGATGCCAGTACTACTGTGTTGCTTAGCCAGCTGATACTGGAGCAGAGAAAGCTAGTACCCTCTCCCACAAACCAAACAACAGGCCAAGTACGTCACTGGCTTCAATACATTGTGATTAAGAGCTGGATTCCATGTCTAGTCTTAAACATAAGGGGGTTTGCTCCAATCTCAGACTACCACTGTACTGTCAGGTGAATTCACTAATAATAAATAATATCTCTAGCTGCCAGTTCATCCACGGACCATGTAGCATTTAGATTTTATTTTAATGCGCATAGAATAAAGGTTATTTTTGTATCTTTGAGTAAAACATCAAGCCATTAGCCAGCCTGGTCCATAACCCTGAACACTTCATTTCAGTCCATTTAAGCATGACTGCTCACCCTGCATGAAATGAAAAGGATATGAATTCACCACATACAAAGCTTTGTAAAGGTGCATCGTTATACAGGGACAGTGGTTTCATGTGCAGACACTAGCAACAGTCAGAATAGATAAAGGTTTTCAGTTGCAAACCCCAGCTTCTCATTTCAACTACCATTCTGACATATGAATTAGTCAGCTTTTTACAAAGCTTTGAGTAGCTTATAAAGCCTTCCATCATACAGATAGGTCATTATGCCCTGTTAATGTACTCCTCTAATCTCTCCCATCTTCAGCAGAAATTAGCGCTGGAAAAAACTTGGTCATTGCTACTGACATCCTGTCTTCAGCTAAATAGCTTTTGCTCTTTCCCAGCCCCTTCTGTTTTAATCAAAAGTATGAAGTCCCTGTTTTAAAGATCAATCAGTAAATCTGCAGACTTGGGAGAAGCTAGCAGGTCAATATCTTGAGCAGCATCACTCCTGTATGTACCTAACCTATTTTCTTTGTCATTGTGCAGTGAAAGGCTGAATTATGAATAGAGAAAGAATGCAAATTTATATGTTTGACTCAAAACAATAAATATACGAGACTTACAGTTTCAAGACAGGGCTTGACCATTAAGAAAGTAAAATAAAATATTGCATAAGAGGGGATCTTTGTATCACCAGAATGATTAACATTTGGTGCAAACATACATTCAAAGACCACTGTCTTGTGCTAGTTGAGTCTGACCTATTAATGTTACAAATAATAGTCTAGACCACCCTGTAATTGAAAGCTGGTGAATTGTGTGCGTATCACCTTGGAAATGAGCACGTAAGAAGGTAACAGAAAAAGTTTCTTTCTTTAGATAAAAATGTAGACATAACCAGTGCAGTCCAGAGGGACCGACCAAAAAACTGCTTTTGTTCACAGGTTTTGAATTTTTCTTCCTGCCATTCTGTTAGTTATCACGTTGTATAACATTTCTGGTGTTTTCTCAGCCCCCAGTAGACAGTAACCCACAAAAACAAGCCCTGCACACAATTGGAATAATCTGTCAGTTTTGGAAACAAAGGGCACCATTGACTAAACTTCAAAATATGAAAAATATGAGTGGGCCAAATACTACTTTGGATGGAATATCTTTTACATATCTATCCAGGAGCATCTGCTGTACGCACAAAAAAGACCACATCATTTTCCTGACCCCCTACAACACTTCATGTTGCAATGGCTGAAAAAGTTAATGCTTTGGTCAAAAGGAAAAAAATCCTTTCCAATTTGTCCCCCCAAGAGGAAAAAGAAACCGGCAGGTAGCATAGATGTATTACTAATTGACCTGATCATCCTTAGAGATCATAGAATCATAGAATTTTAGGACTGGAAGGGACCTTCAGAAGTCTTCTAGTCCAGTCCCCAGCACTCAAGGCAGGACTAAGTATTATCTAGACCAAGATAACAAGAACCTGGCTATAATTATGTTCAACACATCACCTTTCCTGTAAGGTGCTATTGACCAGCTATTTTTAACTCTGAAAACTTTACTTGTTTGAAAATGACACTTATATCAGAATGTACACGGGTGATATATTGACAGGTTGTGTGTCTGTGATAGGTATTTATATCCTGTCAATCACTGTAATTTCTAGAAACGATAACACAATTTGACTCTTTCCCAACTGTGGGACCAGACGTTTCGGGTTGCTGATTTCCTCCCAACTCCTGTTTTTGTACTCAACTCAGAGGGTTTGATAGTCCCAGCATTTGATTTACAGATAAAAGGGCGGGGGGGTGCATGTGTGTACACGCGTGCAAAGAGGAAGGAACTTCTCCATTCTTTCTGCCATATGAGTTTTGCAAGGCAGCCACTTGTTAGTCACAAGTGCCTTTCCCCTTCGTGTGCCTGATGTTCATTTTTCATACAGTGACACATATTGTACTTTCCTTCACCCCCATGGGGGGTGGGTCAGCATATACATCCAGGGGAGAATGCATCTACCTATCTAAGGCACCTATATGCCCCCCTTACCAAAGTTTCTAAGTGCTTCACAATCTTTAATGTATTTATTCCCACAACATCCCATTGAGTTAAGTCAATCCACAGTTTACAGATGGGGACCTGAGAAACAGAGACTAAGGCCCAGATTCGTAAAGGTATTTAGGAATTGATGCACTTAGCATTGCAATGCCGAACTGATTTGGGAGCCTAAATCATTTCCAAAAGGGGTTTAGGTGCTTAGGAATCTAAATGTCATTGGCTGTCCATGGGATTTTGGGTCCTAAGCACCTAAATCCCTTTTGAAAATTAGATTTAGGCACCTAAATCAGTTACATGTTGCAACGCTGAATGTAGCAACATTAAGTATCTTTAAAAATCTGGGCCTAAATGACTTGCTCGAGGTCATACAGGAAGAGTATGACAGAGCAGGGAGTTGAACCTAGGTCTCCTGAGTCCCAGGCTAGGACCCTGACCACTTCCTCTCTTCTCAGAAGTGTGGTGTGAAAGATGGGGGGAGTGTTCTAAACCTTGGGCACTTTAATACTATAATGCTGCTTTCCTTGATCTAATTTTTTATTCTGGAAAGGATAATTGGATTGTGATGGATTAAAGAATGGTTAGATTACACCTAGACTGCAAACTCTTTGGGACAGGCAGGATTGTCTTTCCACAATGTGTGTGTGTGAAGTGCCAAGCACAACGGAGCCCTGATCTCTAAATGGGGCCTCCAGTCACTACCACTGTGCAAATATCTCAGAACAATCATATAGCATGAGGGGGAAATGCCAGCTCTATTTTTCAGGTATAAATAATATTGTGATTGGTGCTCGTGGGCTTTGGTATGTAGAGTGCCAGGCCCCTAAAAATGACTTAAGGAATCTTGCCAATGGCAAACACAAGTGCAGGATGTGGACTCTCCCAAAGATGGTCCCTAAAACATCAGCTTGTCAAAGGGTCCTGCTGCGTTAGGATTGGTCAAGGAAAGAGAAACAGCAGTATAGACACACAGGTCCAAATTCACCACTTGTGTAAGCTGGCTATGCCCATGGTGAGTTTGGTCCAGGGTCTGTAGTTATTCCTCAGCTCTGGTGCACATTAGTGGCTATGCTTGCTCTTAAGAGTGCTCTTAAGAGTGGAGGCAGGGAGCAGAAGTAACTCCTGAAGAAAGGAAGACCTTAATAAAATGGCAACCGGGGCCTTCTTGGTCTAGGTCCAGAAGCAGCACACAGACCCCAAGATAAAAGGCAGGGAAGCCTACTCCCAGATCCCAGAAACGGCAATGAGTGACATACATCTATCTCAGAGCCTGTAGGGAACCTAAAGGCAGCAGCACAGAACAGCATGCCATCATCTCCGAAAAAGAAACAGCTGTCTGGAACTCAGCTAAGTTACACCAAGTTGGCCAGACAAAAAGAGATCCCAAAGATGTCCTGGCCTCCTTCCTTAACCGATAGAGGTGTGTTTCTTTCTGTGTTTCAAGGCAGGCACAGGCGTGCTAGGAAACTCACACATTAATGTTATTGCCTGTTCTCTGACTGCTTTTCCCCTCTCACCTGAATTAGTGTTTCTGTTTGTGGGGGCTTGTTCACAAGCTGAGGTTTTCTTTTCAGTCAGTCTGTTAATAGTGCAGGACGTTTCCCTGGATCTGTGATTTAAATACTGGGTTTTCTTTAGTGGGTGAGGGTTTTTTTTATTAGAACCAGCCAACCTACAGAGCTGAAGTGTATCTAAAAATAGAGGGGGATTTACTTTTTTTGAAGTTAAAAATAGAGATCTGTGGAGCTGCTCATGCTGGTAATGTATTGAGTGCATTTTATGAGAAGACAGAGGTGCTCAGGATGGACGCATTTGCTACCAGCCTCAACCCACGACTAGAGCATTTTCAAAGCAATCGTGAGTTGTTTTTTATAAAGAACAAAGTAGATTCTAGTAACCCTGTACTAATTCAAAACAGAATTGATAGAGCACCAAAGTGTGTGTCTCCTAACTCTTGACAGAATGGTGAGACTCCCAGTGAAGTCACACACAGCAACTCCTTGGAAGCAGGCTTGTGGACAGAATCATAGGTTCTACTACTATGCAGATCTTCCAATCCTTCTGCCCATGGAAGAGTGGGAGTTACGCCCATGCAATTGCTCCATTCTTTGGCTGTTACATTCCTTCTGACTTTGCAGTGGGGAACATTCTGCACCCCTGTGGAACTTCTTAGTGCCTCTCCAAGTTACTCAGACTGAGTGCTGGCCAGAAAATGTGAGCCTTAGCAAGGGAAAGGCTCCTTAAGATGCCTTTGAAAGCAAACAAAAATTGCACACCATTAGAAAGCTATGGGGCAGATCCTGCATTCCTTACTCACTCCCTACTCAGTGGGGTATCTGTAGGGTGACCAGACAGCAAGTGTGAAAAATCGGGAAGGGTGTGGGGGGTAATAGGAGTCTATGTAAGACAAAGCTCCAAATATCAGGACTGTTCCTATAAAATCGGGACATCTGGTCACCCTAGGTATCTGCCTGGGTAAGGACTGAATACAGGCAGAGAGAGGGGCATCCAACATGCCCTTGATTCCATGGCACTCACAATTAAGACACAATATGCATCAAGTTTGCATGTCTGAGACTTTCAAAGCTGCCAAAGTGATTCAGATACCCAGTTCCCCACAGCTTGAATGGAAATTTGGTATTAAACGGGCTTTTAAAATCCCAGCCTACATGTCTGTGTGTCACTCTGTGTTGAATTTTTTTTATATGTTTAATCACTAGCTTTAATTGCAAAAAGAGCCTTGCCCCCCCCCCCACACTTACAAATATGTTTTCATTAGCTCAATGTCCCATAAAGCCGCCAAGTCAGGTTTCCCAGGGCACAGATTTGTGGAGAGGCTGCCACAGAAAATGAAGTGTCACTAAGTATTACAGTGACTCGTCCAATGAATAATTGCTTTTTTCTGAGCAGAATGGACTGCTTAACAAGTTCTTAAGATGTATTGAACATCCCCTCCCCCTCACTCCAGCCAACCCACCTCCAAAAAATCCCACCGTGGAGAACCAACTATGTCTAGAAAGTTTCAGGTCAAGTGTGCACGACATTTTATGGCATGTCAGTGCCACGGGTGTCAGATTTAGCCCTCTACCCTCAGTGTGGAGACACTCATATTTCCCTCAAAACATCTGATACTTCTTGATTTAATGGTCAGATGGCCGGAGGGGGGGCGTTATTGCTGTATTGATGTCCTTTCTGCTGCATTTATGTGGAGCAGCACTGCTCAGTGCAAGCCTTTCTGAGGAAAGAACAATAGACTGGCTGACAACCACCTAGTGGGAACGGTCTTCTGGAGTTCACCAACAGCTCCCCACGGTGAGACAGCAGAAGAGAGCCTGCCTGTGCACTGAGATTTATAAAATTGGGGGTGGCATCTGAATGACATGAGCCCCTTTCCTTGCAGGATTCAACCAGTGTTGTCTGTCCATGCACTTCTGGAAGCCTCAATGAAACCACTTCTAACTTGGATTCAGAGAAGACAGGATTTTTTTAAATGTGTATGCAGGGCAGCCACTTCTGTATTGCATAGAAGCATAGAATATCAGGGTTGGAAGGGACCTCAGGAGGTCATCTAGTCCAACCCCCTGCTCAAAGTAGTTCCAATCCCCAATATTTGCCCCAGATCCCTAAATGGCCCCCTCAAGGATTGAACTCACAATCCTAGGTTTAGCAGGCCAATGCTCATGGAGCTATTTCACACACACACACACCCCGACACACACACACACACAATTGCTAATGTGCATGAGCATCAGCTAGAGTGGCAATTTCTGCTGGGAAGCAAAAGGGAAAAAAAGCATGCGTCCTATTCTAGATGATAGGATTGATATGCTCACAAACCAAAGTGAATTAAAAACGGGCCACAATCTATAATTCAGTGACCCGTGATATAGCCAATGACTATAGCTCCTTTATTAATGTTCACAAATTATCCACAAGAAGACATAGAGCCAGATCCTCAGCTTATGTACATTGGTGTAACGCATGGACTTTATCGGAGCTACTGTTTGCCCATTTACACCAGCTGAAGATCTGGCCCTTAGATATTTACAGACTTAGAAAATAATGAGCCCTTTACTGACTAGATTAAAATGTATTACTGTACAAAGAATGTATGTAAACCAGAGAACACCAATCACGCACTGAAGTACGAGGGGTGAAATCCTGGCCCCATTGAAGTCAATGCACCAGGATTTCCTCCTAGGTCTAGAAATGTTATACGAATATGGTAAATCCCAATGGTTCAAAACACTCATAGGTAAGGGGATCATTCTATTATAGAAAATCTCTATGAGCACAGATAAATGTCAGGCCACCACATGGTATAAAACTCATATATCTTCAAGAGATGAACAATGGGTTGGTTACATCATATGTGAGTACAATCAGAATTTGGCCAGGAAACAATTTCTGGCTGGGATCCCCTTTGAAAGCCAGAGATGCTTTGAAATAGAGAGAACAAGTAGGCAATGCTTACACGGGTATAGAGCAGCTCAGTGCGTAAAAGGAAAAAGTCCATTACACACTGGGTCTATTAATATATCCCTCCTAACTCTGAAGACATTGCCTGATGGTTTTCCTGCACTTTGTAGCCACTGAATTAGCAGCAGCTCCTGAACGGCCAACAAGTGCTGATGGTGACTCAGCAGCATGATGGATGGGCAGATTGGCATGGGGAGGGGTGCAACATAAGTAGGATGGAGACCCATAATAAAACATTTATTGCTGAAACCTTGGGGCTGGAAGGAGAGGAAACTTACCCCTGCCCACTAAGTGGTGTCCTTGTGTCCACCACATCCATAATTAATTGTAAGCAAATCATGTTTTAATCAAAGCTGTCTCATACACGCCACTACATTTGAAGAGGCACAGTCCATGGACAGACCAGGGCCAAATTATACATCAATTATGGATGTGAAACCTTTTAGATATAAATAAATTCTCTGGCTCAGCAGTGTAAACATAAACCTCTAAATAAAATCATTGATTACTCAGAATGTAGAATCCTTGCATTTCATCTAAAGGATGTTAGTTTTTTCCCTAAAAATTATGTATAATCTGTACAATAGAGTTCCATTTATCTGGAATACCCTTATAAAGAAAAAGTCCCCTAGAGTCTCCTGCCTTATCTGAAAGCCTGTTTATTCAAACAAAGTCCATCTCCCTCATTATTACGGGGACAAAATGTAGTTCTCCTATGTATGTCATGATTCCATTTACTTGATAAACCTCATGGTATATCCAGTTCTCCCTAGTTGTGCATCCTTTCTAAACAACTTTGTTAACAGCTGCCCTTCTGTCCTTGAATGCATATATATAAGGTGACCTATTTTTCAGCTGCAAAAAAAAAAAAAAAACATTTCTATCAGTTCAGATAGAGGTTTTTGCCTGTTGGAAAAGGACATGAACCAGAGAGGCACAGCAGAAACTGCAGCGTCTGCATTATTTACAGGCTTAGTATGCCAGGTTCGCAGGTGTTCAAACTACCCGTGAATCATTTGGCCTATCTTTCTGGAAAACATTATTAAAGATTAAAAACAACAGATAGGGAACATGTTTGATGGAGCAACTGCTGAAAGACAAGGCAACAGACCAGGGGCGCCTTCGAGATAACATTTTGCACCCACAAATACTTTTTGTATGATGTCTCTCTGTTTGTTTTGTAGTGCATTCATGTTTGGTGAGTAAGTCGTCCAGTTATCAATATGAGTTGTTATTTGCAGGTAACAATTTCACTCACAAAACCAGACTCGATGGAGGGTTGACTGAAAGTCAGACTCTGAGACCAGACTGATGTTCCAAATAGGTCGTACAGGTAATTTGTTATCGGAATATGTAGGCATGTGTATTTCCTGTGTGCTGCTTTGCAAAGTAACCACTCATGAATGGCACAATGACTGGAGGTTACCCAAAGTTCATTAGAGAGAGGAGGGGACAAGATAATGGCTGGGCTATTGGGCTGCCTTCCTAGCCTGCTTGAAGACTGTGGTTCAAATTGTTGGGTCTCAGCTGTCACCTAGAGCAATACATTGTTTTCACCAAACATTGATGTTGATTGGTTTTATTTGTTCCCACTAAATGAGAGAGAACACCAAGGAATCCACTTATAACCAATTTCTAAGGCCCTGATCTAACACTAGTGAAGGCTCCCATTGAATCCAATAGGCTCTGGATTCTTTTCTGTTCTATTCCAGTTCTTATACTGCCCTTATCATCATAGAATCTGACCATCTTCCGGCAATGCATTAGGTGAGGAGACTAACATCTGTCACATGTGGTTTGTTTTTTCTCTCATTCTCTCCCCAGAAAGAGAATTGTGTGTGCCTAGATAAGTTCACTAGATAAGTTCATGGAGGATAGGTCCATCAATGGCTATTAGCCAGGATGGGCAGGGATGGTATCCCTAGCCTCTATTTGCCAGAAGCTGGAAATGGGTGACAGGGGATGGATCACTTGATGATTACCTGTTTTGTTCATTCCACCTGGGGCACCTGGCATTGGCCACTGTCAGAAGACAGGATACTGGGCTAGATGGACGTTTGGTCTGACTCAGTATGGCTGTTCTTATGTGGAGTGTTTTCTTCTGGTTTGTTATTTACTTGTTCTGTATGTACATGCTGTTATGCATTTTTATTGGAGAAGCAAAGGCTGTAGAAGTGTGCAAAGAGAGACAATGAAAAACAGGATTTATAGGCAAGGCCCTAAAGGCCCGCAGCACTGAAAGGACAGGCTGGACTCCTGGCTAAAGCCCTAGGGCTGCTCATCCAGTGCTGCTCTGTTACAATTGTGATTGTTTTTAGCACTGTATTCTGCAGCATCCTTTATTATGCCCTTCCTGCACCATCACACTGCCCATTAGGTACTTCATTGTGGTCTCTCTTACTCTGGTGTAACAAAACATGAGTTACTTTAGTGAAGTCAGTGGAGGACCAGCAGTACAAACCCTGGCGTGAGAACAGACTCACATGCCAGGAGTGAGAGTTCAGACGTTCTGCATACATGAGCACCAAGCAGCAGGGCTACCTGTGAAATAAACACGCTTGACCAAATTGATCTTCTTTGGATTTACAGCAGGGATGCATCTAGCCTCTGGAGGTCTCACTTTCCAGGCACTTCCCCAGGGCCCCAAACATGTCACTAAAAATAACACGAGCAGCATCCCTGATCCAGAAGCCACAGTCATGATGCAAAACTTGTCACAGCCTCCTCTTTCTGTTTTTGACAAGTGCTGGATTTACGATATATGGAGAGAGGAGTATTAGTAAATACCTTTCCAAATATACTCTTGGGAATCTGTTGGGAACTGCCTTCACTGTTCTGCTCTTTCCGGCCAAGTCTACACTAAAAGGTCAGGTTGAGCCAGCTACATCGTACAGGGGTATGAAAGATTCACGCCCCTGAGCAACGTAGTTAAGCCAGCCTAACCTCCAGTGTAGACAGCGTTGGGTCAACAGAAGAATTCTTCCATCGACCTACATACCCCTTCTTGGGGAGGTAGATTAACACTCTAGTGTCTACACCGAAGTGCTACAGTGGCACAGCTGCAGAGTTTCCAGTGAAGACATAGCCTCAGATGTCGATTTATATCTGTACACGTTCCAAGGGGCATGGAATAAAACTAATAAGTGACTTAGGAGCCTAAGTTCACTCTTAAAGTGACCTAGGGACAGATTTTCAAAGATATTTAGGTGCCTAAAGATGCAGATAGGCACCTAATCTTCTTTGACACTTCTGAAAGTCCTATTAGGTGCCTAACTCCCATTAATTTCATTTTAATTTAAGCACTCTTAGTCACTTAGCCATTCTTGAAAATTTTGCCTGAATTTCTTTGCCCATATTTCCTACTCTACGGAAATCCAATTATTTTGATTTCTTTAGAAAAATATGGATTTGCGATACTGCCCTAATTGATGTTTACAGTGTATCCAACGTTCTTTTCTTATTTTTTGTCAATAAAAGTAAAAATTATCAAAGGCCAGCAGCACTTACTGATGACAATGTGTTGTGTGTGTACACAAATGTATAATCAGAATGAAATGGAAGGCTATGTTACTGCAAAAGATAAAATAAAATAAACTTGATTGTATATAAGCCCCTAAGGGTATAATATCGTATATAAACTTTTTGAAAAGATATTTAATCCTTGTGTTAATCAGCATTTTTTTGTCTAGAAAAAAATAAAGAATAAATAGAATTTTAAAATGACTGCACAAGGAGCTAAGGAAATGCACAGAGATTTTCCCAACATATCTCAGGATCTTGGAAGTGCTACGGCTACACTGTAGTTTCTTTGTTACGGCTCTGTATACATTTATACAAAAGAGAGATGAAAGGAGGAGAGAGTGGTTGATATGGGTTGTGAGAAGTTGGGGAAATTAGATGGCTAGGGGTCAGGTTACAGACAATGTAAGCCAAAATGGATCAAAGGATATGAAGCAATGGACTACATCAAAGTCTAAGAAGCCAAGTACAAGAATAAAAGAGTGATAATTGTAGGCAGGGAGAGAAAATACTGGAATAGAAACATGATAATGGTATGACCTCATGACTCAATCTTTTTACAAGTCACCAGTTCTCTCACACACCACACAGGCTAGAGATGGCAGGACTGGTGTGCGGGGGGGAGAGAATTTGAAATCCACTCAAATGTTGCATGTTCATAAATTTCCCAACAGGATTGTGTTTATTGTGCTGTTCCCTTTAAGGGTAGCTGGCATGGAAAAGGGTGTTTGGATGACTCAGGTCTGAAGCTGAAAAGGGAGCCCCAGGAGCACTGTGGGGGGGTCGAGAGGTAGCATGACTGGATGGTGAAGGCAGAGATAAACGAGCCGAAGAATAGGGCTCGTTCTCCTCTCACCAGAGTAACACTATAGACTTCAACTGAGTTGTTCCTGATGTACACTGGTTTAAGTAAGAGGAGACTTGGCCCCTGTTAAAGAGATATATTGGACCCTGGAGGCTTTGCACTACTCTGTGACGAAGGCACAGGGACTGGGAAAGCTCTGGGGCTTCAGAGAACACCCTCGGGGATGCTGCTACAGGTTTCTTTACAAAGGAGAAGGTTGGCATTAGCAGTTCACTTTGGTAGGAACCCAGTAAGTCCCCCGAAAAGGATGAACTGCCCTGTAACAGCTTGATTCCAGAGACCCTGCCCTGCGCCCTGAGCACCCAGCATGGCGTAGCAGAGGCTGTGGCTCCCCCAGTTTATAGATGTGGCAATGCGGAGACCTCAGGTCATTGACAGCGCACAACCTTGGCCCAATGAAAGTCAGTGACATCACGCCCATGGACTTTGGTGAGGCCAGGACTTGATGCACAGTTTCTGGTGCCGTGCATCTGCCCGTTGGCGAGGTTTTTAATTGAGTCGTTTTAACAAGAATCATCCATCACCAGTATTCAATCACTGAGGTGCTTCCTGCTGTCCTGAAAGGCTGGGGCCAAGGCCGCACCAGAGGGAAAGCTGCTTTTGTGCATTTGTCAATGCATTTTGCTCCAGGGGTTGAACTAGGCTTGGTAACAAATGAGAACTGCCAAAGAAGGCCAGGCTCCTTCTCGATGACCACAGCATTGATTGCATGCCAAGACCTGAGCCAGTGCTCCAGCAGCATCAGGAAAAACTAACAGTTGATGCCGGGGAGTGAAAAGCAACCTCTCTGTTGTCTCCTCTGCAATGGAGACACGACATTCTGTTTTATCTGGCAGGCCCAAGAGACACCATTGTAGCTCACCCTCTGTCTTTACCCTTACAAACAGACGATGTACCCTCCATTCAAACTCTTGAGTTGGGTGAATAAATCAAATCAAATAGCTTGCTACATGGGCTGAGCCTCTTTTCCCACTTGCAGTAACTCCATAGTTTCCTCAGATTTATTTTCTATTGCAGCTCACACAATGAATTCCTTGGCAAGAATTTTTCTTCTCTATGGATAGGTGTCAGATAGTTTTGCCTGTACTCAGGACAAGATTATGGGATTTTGAATCTGTCACAAAGAGGCAGAGGGGAGCAGATTATGGAGAGGAAACAGATAGAGATTAGGGAGCTTTTTCCTTTCGGGGCCACAATACCTTGCTCAAGGCATCATTCCTAGAAAAATTAGACAACTGTAAGTTTTATTGGCTGGGTGCAAAATGCACTCTACACACAAAGGCATTGCGTGTATATGCACAGTCTTAGCTGTGGAGGGTGCGTTCATCTCATTTAACTGTCTCCAAGCCAAGTTTCATGCAATGGCAATGGAAAGCATGTTCCATCCTTGTAGAGTATATCATTTGTGGTGAAAATACTCAATCAAGTGGGCTTAAAAGTAGCTTTCTGTGATCATTCAGGCAAATGTGGTCACTGAGGTGTTTGAAAAACAAACGTTAACACTCATAGCTCATCTTTTCCAGCTTTCACCCTGTTGAATCTCCTTTATTATTATTATTATTTCCAATTTATACAGCACTAGGGTATAGTGACATTAACCAAGTCAGTGAACCAAAGCATTGTACAAACATAAGCGTCTGCAAGTAGCAAAGGACAGTCCCTTCTGCATATATCGGATAGTCTTTAAAAGATCCAATATTCCACCCACTTCCTGGCTGATCAAGCCATAAATAGAGATAACATCCAGAAACTAAACAGAATTGCTGGTGGCAAAAACAAAAACACAGCCACAAATTAAAAAAGAAATTTGATCTAACCCAGACCAAAAAAGGGACACATGGCTACCCTATTATGCAAGTCACTGAGGATTCATTTCACAGAACATCCAGGCATTGGTGTATGCTAGGTGTGCGCCTTTTCATTCCATAAACTCCATATAGTAAAATAAAGTATAAATGCAATATTGAAAATATAAAGAGTTTATTTTCCATCGGCAAGTCCTGTATCAGTTTTTTCCCAAACTGCAGTATGATGAAGATCATAACTTGAGCATGGAAGGTTAGATAAATAGATTAGATTAAAACAGACACAGTCTGTCATTGAGTGGTTTATTTTGCTAATGCTTGTGCAAAACCTGCTTCTGTTGCCATGCTTTGACCCAAAGTTCTGGACCTGAAAATCTCTAGACTTTGAAGGAATAGAAATTTACAGCTCAGGGTCATCTACTCCGTAATAGAGAATGATACTGTGCTGGAATTTGTCTCTGTAATAGTTTGTGCTATTACTAATTGCTTTGAGTTCTGCATTTAATTTACATATTGACCGTGTCTTTTCCTCCTTCCGGGAGAAGGTTCCTAGGGAAGGAGAAGGCAAGTCTTGTGACAAGGGCACAGAACTAGAGTCTAAGGATTCTAGTCATAGATCAGCTACACATTTCCTGTGTGACCTTGGCAAAGCTCCATTCTTAGTCCATTCAAGTTATTCAGAAGTGCAGTATGTACTCAGTATGCTGGAACCAAAATCCAATAATGCTTTGCACCTTCTTCCATGTCACCCCTAATAGGACTGATAAATTTTTTCCAAATTCAAATTCAAATCAAATCTCAATATTTTGATGAAATTCGTCATCAACATTTAAAATGTTACAACAAAAAAGGGATGCGTTTTTTTGCAAAACAAAACAAAAACTCGTCCCATTTTTCAAATGCTATAGAGCTGATCAAAATATTTGACAAAAATATTGAAATGTTGATGGAGCAAAAAAACCCAACCTGCATACAGTTTTTATTAACAAAAAAAATCACTAACATATTTTCCATTTTTTTGACTGTCTACAGTTGGAACAGGTTTTCCCTTCCCATGTGCCCAGCATGCTCACTCAATAAATATTTCTGTTCTTCAATAAATGTTTCTGTTCTGTATTTGGAGAAAAACAGATGATATAGTCTCATCATATGGTGATAATAACACACTTTCCATTGCATTAGTATCTCTGGAGGATGTTAAACAGAAACTACTAAAGTCAAACGTTTTTAAATCAGCAGGCCTAGATAACTTATACAGAGGAGGACATAGAGGAGCCTATGCAAGAAGTGTGGGCTCCACCTAAACCAAAATGGAACCAGGTTGCTGGCATATAACATTGAAAAGGTCACGGGGGAGTTTTTAAACTAAGGGCTGGGGGAAGCTGACAGGTGCACAGGTTTAGGACAGACACATCCCATAAGCGAGGATTTATTAAAGGGGATTCTCCATATCCTAGTAAAGATAGAAGTTGATAATGTACAAGTAGGAACTGAAGAGAAATAGGAAAACAAAAGGGAGCCCTATGCAATCACATCACATGAAGGCAGACAACTAATATTGACAAATTTTATAAGTGCTTGTATACAAATGCAAGATGTCTAAATACTAAGATGGGTGAACTTAAGTGCCTGGTATTAAATAAGGCTCTTGATATAATAGGCATCATAGAAACTTGGTGGGATGACAATGATGGGACATGGTAATGCAAAAAATGTAAAAAATATATAGGAATGACAGAGTAGGTTATTCTGGTGGGGCAGTGTCACTATATGGGAAAGAAAGGATAGAGTCAAATACAGTAAAAACCTTAAATGAATCAAACAGTCCCATAGAATCTCTATGGATAGAAATTCCAGGCTTGAATAATAAGAGTATAGAAATAGGAAGATTCTACTGACCACCTGATCAGGATGGTGATTGTGATTGTGAAATGCTCACGGAGATTAGAAAGGCTATAAAAACAGAAAACCTAATAATAATGGGGGATATCAACTATCTCCATACTGACTGGGAACATGTCACCTCCGGATGGGATGCAATGCAGAGATAAACTTTCCAGAAACCTTTAATGACTGCTTCTTGGAGCTGCTAGTCCTGGAACCCACAAGGGGAGAGGCAATTCTTGATTTATTCATAAGTGGGCACAGGATCTGGTCTAAGAGATGAATATAGCGGAACCATTCGGTAATAGCTACCATGAGGTAATTAAATTTAACTATCTTTGGGGAGTGAGGGGAGGTTCAGAGAAGAGCCATGAGAATGATTAGAGGATTAGAAAGCATGCCTTGTAGTGACAGACTCAAAGAGCTCAATTTATTTAGCTTAACAAAGGAAGATTAAGGGGTGACTTGATTACATTCTATCAGTATCTACAAGGGAAACAAGTATGTAATAATAGGCTCTTTAATCTAGCAGAGAAAGATATAACAAGATCCAATGGGTAGAATTTGAAGGTGGACAAATTCATCCTGTCAGTGGCGGATTAGCCAATGGGGCCCATGCCCAGGGGCCCCAACCAATTGGGGGCCATCTGGAAAAATGGGTGCCCCCCCCAACCCGCTCTGCCTGCCAGGCGCTCCTGCCAGGGACCCGGGCCAGGGCATGGGGGCTTCTCCCGCCCACCCAGCGCTCCTGTTAGGGAGCTGAATCAGGATGCAGGGGCTTCTCCCGCTCCCCAGCAGGCGTGCCGGGTGGGCAGAGCAGGGCAAGCCCCCTGCACTCCAACCCAGCTCCCCGGCAGGAGCACCGGGGGAGGGGGGCAGGGGGCACTGCAGGTGGAAGGGGTGGGGAGGGGCCCCCCCTTGCGCTGGCCCAGGTGCTCCATAAGCCCCTAATCTGCCTCTGCATCCTGTAAACAAGGCATAAATTGTTAACAGTGAAAGGAATTAACCACTGGAAAAATTTACCGAGAGTCCTGGTGGATTCTCCATGACTGATAATTTTTAAATCAAGATTGGATGTTTTTCTAAAGGATTGCTCTAGGAATTATTTTGTGGGAGTTCTATGGCTTGTGTTATACAGGAGGTCAGACTAGATGACCACAGCAGCCTTTTCTGGCCTTGGAATCTATGATTCTATGAATTTTCATATCTCTAGGAGCTTCCTTAATGGATGGTGGAAATAGGGGTATTGCAGCACCCCTTGGCTTGAAGTGGTTTCCATTATATACAGAGTTTACAGTTTGGTTCAATGGCTCTCAGCACCCACTCTGTACAAATTGTTCCAGCACCTCTGGGGAAGCCTTGATATTTACAAGCTGATCAGCTCTCTGACAATATCTTCATCCCTTCTTACATCTGAGTAGTGGTCTGTTACTTTATATTTGTACGAGTCAGAATAGGTGCTCTTGAGAGTGAAGATCTCTTCTGCCTACATGTTTTGAAAAGTGTTGTGTAGCTCTGCAGTGCTGTATAAGAAAGAAAGAAAGAAAGAGAAAATCTGCCTTGATCTGTGTTGGGAACATGAATGCCAACAATGCTAAGCTGGAACTTGCTTCCCAGAGCCATTTTATTACTCTGTGCATGTCACTGCCTGGGTTTTGTTCTTGCTGACAGTACAAAATCCCTCAATCCACGTGTCTAATTTCATTCTGGGTCCAACACACCAAATCAATATTTTCAACATTTTTTCATCAATGTGAATTCTCTCCAATGGCTGGGCTGACAGGATTACTGGGGAAGAGTGAAAGCACTACGAGAAGTATATTGGGGGATGTCAGGGACAGACAATGTAATTTATTTTCAGGGTGAGATGGACCACTGCTGAGCATATGTCTAATGAAATGCATAGCTATATGACCTCAAATGAGACAATGAACTTGACAAGAAGAGGGCAATTTTTCAGGTTTGTGACGTCTTTGGGTGCCTTGAACTTTTGGGTTCAAATCAGTGGGTTGAATCCAGCCCTGTGTTGTGCCGATGTTCTAGGGGAAGTCTCCTTTCACTATCTTCCTGAACCCAGCACATCTGTGGGGTAGAAGGAGTCAATTTCCTGCCAGCACCCAAGAGGGTATGATCTGCAGACTGGAGGTGCAGCATGCATTAGCCAGAGGCAACAGTAAAGTGCAGCTCACTATCTGTGGCTCCTTGCCCACACTGAACAATCCTGTCTTATGCGAACCCCTACAGGGCCTGCAAGGCTCTGCTTCCCCACGCCCAGTGTAACTCATGTGAGCACAGGAAGGCAAGTGAGTAAAGTCATAGAAACTTCCACCATCCCACCAAAAACATGCAACTGTTCAGAATTTAATATACAGCAGCTGTGCCTTAGGTTCTAAAACTGCTTCTAAAGCCTTGAGAGGGCACTAATCACGGCGCTGCAGACACTTTATGATGGCTCCACTGGCATAAAATGGCCTCAGAGCACCTGCAGTCCAGTCTAGTGAATTCCCTTGGGCACAGAACCAGCTACAGCATCTCTGCGGAACCACCTAGTTCAAGGAACAGCTCGGAAGTGTTTCATGGGTGGAAAGAAGAAAGATGCGACCGTTTGTCACAGATATTTAGAGAGATATCAAAGCATGCCTGCGAAGTTTGGGGGAAAGGTATGGTACATTGAATACTGTGTTAACATTACAAGCTACCTCTTTAAATTGAAAAGGGTTTCCTGGTCCTGCTTGCAGGCTGAGTGGCTCTGAGGGAAGCCATGTGATCTGGTTCCTCTTTGGAACACAAAGAGCCAGCCTAAAGGTGGGTTGAGTTGTGCCTCTCTGCTTTAGGGAACAGCCTGCCACATCTCTCTCTGTTTATGGTTTGTGTGTTAGGGTTCAAGAGTTTAAAAAATAAAATAGTAGTATGTTGCAACCTGTAAAATCTCAAGGGAAGGAGCCAGAAAGAAATATTCCCAAGTTTTAATCACCTTAAGTGCTGTGTCTTTAAAAGATACGAGAAAAGAGTTCTAAATTCTGTGTTAGAAACCCTGAGAATTCATATAGGCAAGTTATTGAGCAAGAGTGCTGAGCTTTCACTTTTCAGATAGTTTTGCCAAAGTCTTCAGTGAGATCTTTGTTAGGGCATGGGGAATAATATTAGTCACCACTCTATAGACAAAACCCAAGGAGAAGGCTTTGATTGGCTCTGATATTATAAATTAGATGTAATCAATTATTCTGTCTGGCCAATGGATTATTTAATCAGCTAAATCTGGTTATGCTGGTTTGGGTAAAATTTCTGTGGCTAGATATAACTAAAAAGACAGCCACGTCCCTGGATTTTTGCTTAGGATTTGTAAGGATTGAATATTCTCTGTATTAATTCAATGATCTAACTAAATGGATGATTTGATACTAATTCAATACTTTTGTTAATCCACTGGTTCATTAATTGGATTTTAGCAAACAGCTGCCTTGTATGAATCATTTTTTAGTCTGGTTGTTGTTTAGCCCTACTGATATGCTTTCTTGATTTTATTTTTGCAGTTTTATTGATTTTAATACACTTTTTAAAAGAATATTATGACTCATTTTTCTTTCAATAAGAAACTTGGATCAGAATCACTGAGAACCTAAGTAAAGTGTCTGGTTTACCTAACAGTCTCTTTAATTTAATCCTTTGCATCTCACAGTGGTCTTGAGTCCTTTGCTGCCAACCTCATAGAGACTATGGGAGCAGGGAATGCAATTTAGGGCCACCTTAGCTCATGTCCTGGGGTGAAGTGGCCCTCATAGCCCTTAACAGAGAAGATACAAGTAGCCTCCCCCGAGTCCATGTGTCAATGCTAGCCCAAGGTCACAAAGGAAGTCAGTGTCAGACCCAGGATTAGAATTCAAGGGTTCTTAACTCCCATCCCTGTGCTCAAACTCACTAGACCGCTTTATTATGAGAGGTTACTGCTCCTTAAGCAATGCTATGAGTAGAATTTCTTAATCTTCTTATAAAGATATGCAGTTACAAAAGTGTTGCTAGAAGATGAATTAAGGCAGTAATGCATGGAGAAATGATGCTTGGATCCTCAGCTCTTTCTCTGCCATGAAGGAATCTCAAGTTACAAAGGAATGTACAGTATTCGTAAGGGAACCTGTCAGTTCTACGCAGATTTGCCTCTAGAAACTCCGTGCTTTGGAGGTTTTCTAATATTTGTTATTTATATTAGTTGAAGCCTTTCCCAATAGTTCCACTGCTTTGAGAATTTCACTCAATGTACCTCTCAGTGTGGCTTCTGGTTTCTTAAATAACACATAGGACAGGAAAGTTTGACTGGGCTCACTCTTCTGTCTGTTGAAAATGAAATTCCCTTTTCACTAAGCTACATGGAAATGACTGCAGTCTATATGCAGAAGGAACATTGCAGAACTGCATTCTGGTTTGAGTCACCTCTAGCAACTAGCCCAAACCACAGCTTCTGAAAGTGTCCAACCCAAACCTCTATAAAGTTACTGACTGGTTTGGACAAAAAAGAAAAAAAGCAGCATAAAGCCAATCCCTCTTCTCTTCCCACCCATCACCGAAACCCCTCATTACAAATATTCTAGGCCAGTCATGCTTTCTATCAATCATTCAGCCAGCTCCAGATACTCAGCCACTTCAAAGGAGTGCAGGAGCAGCTCAATGAATGTATGGAGCACTCTGAGTGACTGAGGCGGACAAATTGCAAGTGACTGAGCAGACAGGCTTCATTGGAAGTCTGAAGACAGGGGATGTAAGGAGGCATGCAATTGCTCCAGACAACTGCTGCTGCCTCTTGAGGAACATGACCCAAAGGTTTATAAAGACTCTCTTAAACATGCTTCCCTTCTGAGACACTTGCTTCAGTGACATCCATCGTGCTCTAGAAACTTCTGTGCTTCCCCATTGGGGTCAGTTTTCATCACGGGCCTCCTGAGAAGCTCTGCTTCCTGCTCTCACGCTTGGGTCTTCTTTCTTCTGTGGCTGTTCCTTCTCACTTTCCACACTCCAAAGCAGCCCCTTGAGCCGGGGCAGAACTTTTGTACAGTGAGAGAAGCCAAAAGACAGGTTTATTTTGAATACAGAGGACAAGATACATTTGGAAAGTAGTGGTCCAGGCTAAGAAGTGTCCCAGAAGAATTTAGAGTCAGTGGGAGTCACTGTGGTGATTTTTGCTTCTGGAATCAACATAAGGTTAGATAGCAATCAGAACCTTTTCACGCTTTTCTTAGCATCTAGTTCTTTTGGGATTCATCCACTGCCGTTTCCACTGGGTGATTTTCTATGCAAGTTTAAAATATGTGGGTAGATGGCAAGGTGATTTAAGAACTGTATTTAATTGTCAGTTGTCCTGATAGCGACTTTTAGGTACTAATTCAGTGCCAGGCCATGACTTTATCATCTCACAAAACTTGATCCCACATTCCAAAATCATTTGTGACTATTAGTTAAATTCAATACTGTTGGCAGTTTCTGTTAAGCAGATCTGCAGCAGGCCTGACCTCATAAAAAGAATGAATCACTTGTCCCCTTGGGGCAGGAATGTTTCTTCCAGGAGAGGATTGAAGCTGCTCTCTCATAAAAGCAGTATCAATGGAGCACGGGGAGTTGGAAGCTGCCTGAGCCACACACCTGGCTTGTAGATTGTTTCTAGGCCTGCCAGGCATTTCCCAGTGGAAAATATACATGTTTCATCTACTTGATCTGAACTTTGTCAAAGTGTGGGGGTTTCAGTTGGAGGTTTTGGTTCAACCCAGGACAGAAATAAGGGCCGGTAGCAAAATACAGGATCAAGATTCAAGTCTGATCAATGCCCAAGTCCAGGAGTGTTGAGCTTGTGAGTGTTTGATTTAGGTCCATTGCTAGCATTTCACTAAGGGAAAAAAACAGGGAAAGTAAAAGGGTAGGAAGGTCAGTGAGAGGATAAAGAAGGAAGCAAGACTGATTCACCAAACGTCTTAAGCATGTGCCCAATTTTAAGCATATGAAGTCAAAGGAACTAGTCATGTGCTTCAAGTTAGGCATGAACTTAATACCATGCTGAATCAGGCCTAAATAAGAACACACTTTCTAGGTGTACATCCAGAGATAAAGTATCAGAGAGCTCAATATTTTTACATGCCTGATCCCTATCTTACTCCACGATAAGAAGCCTTTAAGCCATTTTTAGCTGATGAGACGTGAGCAGGTGGTCCAGTTGTGAGCACAATGTGAGAATCCCTTCCCAGATACAAAACCCCACTTAGAGAGACAGTTAAGCAAGGCTGATAGACCTGCAGTAGCCTCCAGCATCACCAGCCCCCAAATCTCTACTTTCAATGCTAACATTAACTCTAATTATGTTAGTCCTAAATCTGCTTCCAGTCTGTTTTCATTACCTTCACTCCAGTTACTTTGCTACCTCTTGCCCCTGCTTGCTAGCTACCCTCCCCCATAGCAGGGTCCCAGAGCCCAGGCTCCTGCCCAAGCCCAGACATCTATAATGGGCCTAAATCATCCCTGGTGCAATTCCATTGGCTTCCATGTAGTTACACCTGGGATGAATCTGGTTAAATAATATCTATCTATTTCCCAGGGGTGGTGTTTACAAGGCTTAACCAAGGATTGTAAAATGCACTGAGACCTTGAATGGAAGGTGCTATAGAACTGCAAAATAGAATAACAGCCGTTCATTATCCTTAAATTGATTAAAGTATTTACAGGCTTTTTTATAAGTACTCAAGACATATATAGGGAAAGATGACATTTTTAACACACTTTTCCAATGTAGTTGTCATAATTGTATCACAATGACTATATTCTTTGGCAAGAGGATAAGATGTTTTTAAAAGGATAATTATTTAACTGTTGTTCACTGAAGAACTCCCCATACCAGGGTTAGGTTATGTGTAGTTTTTATTGACAGGGTGTAACTTCATAGGTTTCTGATATTTAATAGAGCATTCAAATCCTTTTTTTGCAGCCATTTGATAAATGTCCAGACACTGCCCATCCTAAACACTTTGGAAGACTATTGCTACCAGTTTTTCTTCCATTGGCATCCTTAAATGGCTTTGAATCTTGGATGTTAGCTTTTAATTTCAGAAGAAAAGGTACCACCAATGGCACTAGGTAGAGATGTGGTTGTGAGTGTTTTCTATACATTACAGTCCCTAGGCCATAGTACAGTCGATGGCTGCCATCACCTCTTAGAATAGAAACTTCCATCAGAAAATCAGACCGGAAAGTAGCTCTTGCAAAAATAGATAAGAAGACAGAGTAACACCTCTCCTTTGCATCCAATTCCTGCAGAGAATAGGGGAGAAATCCTGGTCCCTATTGAAGTTAATAGCAAAACTCCCACTGGTTTAAAAGGGGCAGATTTCACCCTAGATGTTTAGCAAAGAGTAATGCCTGTGGCTTCTGGAGAAGGGTCAGGTTGTAAAATCTCCCATTCTTTGAACACTACATGTCAAGTATCAAAGTGCCAATTATAGCATCCTCAATGGAAGCTGTATCCTGCCCTCCAGGAACAAACCCAGGTCACTCGCTACATACCATAGGGGAACAATGATCCCAAGGGTCAGAATGAGGTACAAGGAGTCCATCTGAAGAACTGATTACAGGAGAGTGCTCGGTGGTCACACTCAGGCTACATACACACTATGAGCTGGGGGAGTAATTCTCACCTCCTACAAACATATTCTTGCTCGTTCCCATCTGAGCTAGCAGGCGAAAAATAGTAGGGTTACCACATAAGCAGTAGCTGAGCGGCTCAGGGCAGCCACCCCAAGTACAAACCCACCTGAAGCCCATGGGTACATTCTCGAGGAGGCTAGCCCATGTGGCCACTGCCCACTGCTATTTTTGGCTCCTCAGAAAAGAGCTAGTGCAAATATGTCTATGCAAGCTAGGAATGACACCCCTAGCTCATAGCATAGACTTAGTGAGATACTGGCATATCAGTAACCCATTGGCATATAATGGGCAAATACAATGTCATCTATCTTTTGATGCCCGGCAGGTCAGTTGCCCACAAAAATAAATGTCTTCAGAGCAAACACCTATGGTATTTTAGATAGATAGCTAGAGTTAATTTTCACCTGAGTTAGTTATCTCTATAGAGTTTGTGTTGTTTCCTGTGAAAATAAAAGCAACACCTTGTTAAAATTACAAAATCAAGCCAAAATGAATACTATCCCTCACATTTGTGAGGAGGAAAGGTAAAGTTTACGAGAAGCAAGTATTTTAAAAATGTGAATCCAAGTGCCAAGGCAGCTCCTCTCTTCTTCAGACTTTTTGTGAGCTTCAAACCGACATTCCTCGTTATGCTGTTTGGTCGGTTTGTACTGGGCCTAATTAGCAGCACAAAAGGCATGACTTAGGACCTGATCCTGAGAGCTGCTGAATGCCTCTTGCAAAGGTGCTGAGCAGCCTCAACTCCACTGATTTTCAGGTGGTTGGCCCCTTTCTCGAGTTGGCGATCCAGGGTAGGGGAGTAGTATTCAGTGTTACTTTTGAGAGAGGATTAATGCTGTAAACAAACAACTAGCACAGAGGGAAAAATTGGCAGATGATGTAGAATTTCAAGCATCCTTGAAGACATAAGTAAATATGCTTTATATTAGCTAAGATTAGCTATGTGTGTGTTGGTCCTATGGAGCAGTTTTCACTGTTTGCAGTGTTCATATTTCTGTGTAAATGTGTGTCTTACAATTAGTCTGAGGATGTGCTTACAGTTGCTTTTACAAGTTCTCTCTCTTGACAGTTTTACGGATGTTTGCACTAAGTAGCTTTTAGAGGCATACTGGTGAAACTAGGCACCTTGTTTTCCTTTCTAAAGGCCCTTGGTTCTAATACCTACAAAGGCTAATCCATTTGCCTCAACTAATCCAGTCTAAAAGTAGTCCAGTGCACTTGAAAGGATGTCCTGGAAGCAAAACATCTCACCTTGAGAATGGGGGAAAACTTGTTTCAGAGGCTACTTCTCTCTGAAGATGCATCTCCAATTGGCTAATCTATTTAGCAAAATTAATTAGAGGGCCATGGATTGAGTTTCATGGCAGACTAAAGCCCAGCTTTCTAAAAGAAAGGAATTCATTGGTGAACCTTTGATGGTCTAAATGAGGAGAAGTGCATTCATATGTTTTAGGTAACTCCCTCATCATTACCAAGATGAAATAAAAAGGCTTTAAGCTTTCTTTCACCAATCACCCCACAAGTTGGCAATTATATGGGATTACCAGTATCCCATAGACCTGAGTTACCAACAGCTATTTTATTCACCCATGTAAGGTATTTTATGTCAATCACAAAAGAGCACTTCAGGCTATGTTCCATATGAGTTTTGAGGGAGGTTTTTTATTTTTGTTTGTGTTTGTTTGTTTCTTATTTTTGTTTGAAAGAATGAAATGAAAGGTTTCAGTCTTGTTCAGTTCTCATCTAATCAAGTCTAGTCTGAAATTCACAAGCGCTTAAGGGGAGAACATATCTCAGTGCTGGAAGGCAGCACTTTTATTTCTAAAAAATGTAAAGCAATATCCTTTTTGGCTTCAGATAAAACAGCAAAAGAAGCATTTTCCATTTCTTAGGGTTTGAATTAATACTCCACTGACTAGCTGGTTTTATGTTTATTGGAGGAATTTTTCTAGAGAGCTGAACAAATTTCCAATAATTTGACGGTAAGTATTCTGGTCTATTCTGGATCACGGTGAATGAAAAATGTAGGATGAGGAGGTCTATCAACAGAAACTAAAATTCCATCTCTTTTCTGCAAAATTGCGTCCTAAAACCTCTTCAGAGCATACCAGTTCTTCCTATGTGCCATTTTCCATTATATCTTTCATGCCCTAGTCCAGGGATGGGCAACCTCTGGCACGCGGCCCGTCAGGGAAATCCGCTGGCAGGCCGGGATGGTTTGTTTACCCGCAGCATCTGCAGGTTCGGCCGATCGCAGCTCCCACTGGCCGTAGTTTGCTGTTCCAGGCCAATGGGGGCTGCGGGAAGCGGTGTAGGCCAAGGGATGTGCCCGCCGCCACTTCCCGCAGCCCCCATTGGCCTGGAACAGGCCGCTTGCCAAAGGTTGCCGATCCCTGCCCTAGTCCTAAATGGCTTTGTATTATTCCTGTGTGCTGTTAATCAATTGCCATGTTGGACTCCAGAAGCAGATGCATTTCAGTGATGAGAGTCCTGGATCCTGGAGTCACCTGATGACACAGCACAGGAAGAGAATCAGGGGGACCCCATTTTGGGTTACTAAGGGCCCCAGGTTGCCTTAAACTGACACTGGATGCTATTGTGATGGTTCCCAATACTACCCTAGATTTCTGGGGCACCTCACTACCACTGGCCCTTAGCATGACTTGTCTGTGCCTGCCAGGATCAGCTCCCCAGCCACAAGCAACACAAGCAACTCCAGGCCTACTTGAGCTCTGCTCTCTCTCTCCAGGTCAGCAAGCCCTCCGAATGTCTGTCTGGAGTGACCAGCCCGTTTCCTTGGGCACTCACAGAATTCACAGATCTACTATTCCCAAAGGAATAGTACCAAACCATCCTATCAGTTACACCTCAGGATCGCCTCTCTGTTCAACTTACAGCACTTGGATATGTTTACGGTGAAAACAAGCCTAAGCTAATTTGACAAAGAATGGAGATTCGAGAAGAAGCAAGTAGAATTAATGGAAACAAAGTGCTATATGTAAAATAAAATTATAACGTGCTTTCTAGAGCATAAACTTATCTAACAAGGCAGTCTCCTAAATCATAAAGGTTAGCTCACCCAAAGTATCTCTCCCAGCATTAAACAGCCAGACTGACTGTGATCATCAATTCATAAGACAAGCCGGCTGGCAGCTTGTCCTCTAGATGAAGGACACCTGGGTGTACCTCTGCACCCCCAGATATAGTTCCAACAAGCCACTGTCTTCACTTGTAAACAGGATAACCCCTGCTACTTGTTTTTTCTTGTAGAGAATCTCCCCTAGAGACTTCACAATCTCTTGATTTGCATGATGATCAGTCTGTAAATGTGTATCCATGGTGAAGTATACAATACTTATTTTACATATAACAGACATATAGATAACTAACCCCAGTTCACAGACCTTACAGCATAATTTTCAATATTTATGCATCGCTCCTTACATATTATCCGTATGTACATTTTGGGATTATTATGATGTAGAGACCTTACATGACAACACTTGGTGCCAACTGGTAGAGGGCACAGAAGTGCATGGTATTACAGAGATCTGTAAAACTTCACAAATATATTATTTTAACATACTATATGTATATATTATATTTATATTTAATCCAGAGTGTGGACCCAGGTCTTTTTTCTGGCAAAACATCAAAACCGTGAACTGAATACAGAATTATTAATTTCCTCATTGGCTTTTCTATGGTGCTCTCACTACAGTGTCTGAGTACTTCACAAACATTCACAGATTCATAGATATTAAGATCAGAAGGGACCTTACGATCATCTAGTCTGACCTCCTGCACAATGCAGGCCACAGAATCTCACCCATCCACTCCTGCAATAAACCTCTCACCTATATCTCAGCTACTGAAGTCCTCAAATCATGGTTTAAAGACGTCAAGGTGCAGAGAATCCTCCAGCAAGTGACCCATGCCCCATGCTACAGAGGAAGGCGAAAAACCCCCAGGGCCTCTTCCAATTTGCCCTGGAGGAAAATTCCTTACCGACCCCAAATATGGCCATCAGCTGAACCCTAAGCATGTGGGCAAGATTCACCAGCCAGATACCCAGGAAAGAATTCTCTAAAGTAATTCGGATCCCACCCCATCTAACATCCCATCACAGGTCATTGGGTCTATTTACCATGAATAGTTAAAGATCAATTAATTGCCAAAATCATGTTATCCCATCATACCATCTCCTCCATAAACTTATTGAGTTTAATCTTGAAGCTAGATAGGTCTTTTGCCCCCCCCCACCGCTTCCCTTGGAAGGCTATTCCAGAAATTCACATTAATGAATTGATCTTCACAACACCCCTGTGAGATAAGATGATATTATTCCCATATAGGGAAATGAGTCACAGAGAGATTACGGCCAAAATTGTCCACTAATGCTGAGTGCCCAATATGAGATGCCTAGAGCCTGATGGACAGTGTCTAGCAATATTATAGCTCTCCATAGATTCAAAGCACAGCTCCCATTGATGTCATTTGCAGCTGGGAATGCTCAGCACGTCTGCAAATCAGGATCCAAGTGTTTCCAATTGGGCACCCAGAAAACGAGGAACACACCATTAGTGATTATCTGTCAAATGGTTGGTTTAAGTGACTTGCCTAGCATCAGCCAGGTATTCTGTGGCAGAGACAGATTATCCAGTTCCCTAGGGCAGCATTCTGCTGCCTTAACCACAAGATCACGCACTCCAACGGTTCCCAAATGTCATTGATTCATGTGCCACCTTCTTTTAAAAAATGGTTGTGAAATAAATGCCTGGAACATCAAGCTCACAAACCACCAGCAGGGGTAGCAGTCCCCATTATGGCCTACACCGCATTTCCATAAAAGACAAACTGAAGTACAAATAGGCAAGACAAGCATCTGAAAGTTAGACTTCTTTCCCATTCCAAAAAGGCAAAACAGACCAGCTGCTAACATGTTGTAAAAGAAAAGTTCCTTTCAGATTTGAGGACAAAGCCTGATCTCACTAAACTCCTATTAACTTCACTGCGGGAAGGGCCATTACAGAGTCAGGTTATAAACAGCTGAAAATCAGGGAGATGCTGACAAAAGTTTCCCGTGAAAGAGCAATTGCAGCATCTCCTGAATTTAGAGACTCCAGCTTCTTTTGATTTCAACAACAATTCATTAAAAATAAACAGGAAAAACAAATAATTAACCAAGTCAGATGTCAGATGGGCTAGAGGGTAGGAATCTATTTCTAAGTATGTTGTTGCCATCATGTAGGTCAACACATGGTGCAAACATTTGTAGGATGTAGGGAATCATAATCTCTTTAATAAAAAAAAAACCACTGTTAAAACACAGCAAGTGTCCGTTTCAGAGAAAACCTCCCGCTATGTGTCTACCTCAACCACAGGAGCTTTTAATTTGACAATATGCACAGCTTCATGCCCAACCCATCTGAAACTGAAAAATTCCAATTCCAAAATGAAAACTGTATCAAATTGCCCTTGTTCACAGCATGTCCTCCGCCAGCAAGCGAGGCAAAATTAGGAGTTCAAAGTCAGATCTAGGCTACAAACTTCAACACTCCTGAAATGGCTTAATTTTTTTAAAGGTATACAGTCAAACCCGTTTCAGCTAATGCATTTATAACTGTGAAAAAGAAATGCCAGAGGCTGGTCTTTCTCACCTCTTTCTTCTCAGTTATCTTCTTTGGAGACCAATGGACACACGTTTGTGCTTGGATTTATCATTCATTCATACACAAGGGTACAGCAATGATTAACAGAACATTTCATGCTCATCGTGCCCTCTAGCCTCTCTATAAGGCCATCTGTCCCTCTAAATAGTTGCCAGTGATCTGTGGTTTATCACAGAGCTGTTTTAGATCATATCTGTTATACACAGATCTCAAATGTTAGATAGAAGGTAATGAAAATGAGATCTCAATATATGGCTACCAGGCAGACAAATTGCTTAAGTCTAACAATGCCACATGGAAAAGTGTAGCTTGGTACAGTATAAACAACTGTGATCTGCTCCATTTAGCGATGCACAATGCCTGCATTGTATGCCCCAAAACAACAACTGGAAGTATCATTTCTGGATTTTTAAACAAGCCTGTTGCCAAAGCTGAATGGGAAAGCCTGGGGAAAAAAGGGAGCATGTTTTAATGTGTTCAGTGAGAGCACTCCAGCAGGGTTATGGCTAACACGGTTTTAGGATTTGGAAATCAGATGGTGTGCCCCTGAAATTCTCATTTTGTGTCGTTTTGGAAAAAGTGGAAGGGAGGGGGATTCACACGCAAGCTATATACAGAGACAACTCTCACACCACTGGAGCATATGTTTAGATTAAATTTTACTTTTCTTTCCCCATTTACATTGTTGTAAGATTTCAGGCAGAGGAAATAGGTACATCAGGTACAGTAGAAAGTTCAATTCATTAATCTAAACCCCCTTCATTTTCCTTCTCACAAAATTCTGGGGGATAGCTGAGGGTGTATAAAAAGAATTGATGTTCACAATGGTAGGACTCCCGAACAGGAAGGACTGGGAAAAAATGTCTATTCTACTTTTGAGATTGGGTGCCCGCAGTACACCACATGGAACATCACTCAGTGCACAGGGACAGAGTTGTATCCTACCTCCTGTGTGACAAGTATATGAGGCCACTAAGGGAGTTAATAAGGAGAAATATGCCGCGGTGTCTTCAGTTAGCCAGTGATATCCAGCTTTCTGGCTGCATCTCCACTTGGAACTGAGCTATTAATAACTGAATCACCAGTGTAAGTACTCAGCGTGTAATATGTTCACACTACCCATGCTGTTCTCGCTGGCATTTTATCTCACATCCACATTTGTACTGTACTACAACACAATTGTCATTGCACTTCGCTCCAAATACTATTCCAGAGTTCTCCACACAGCTTCTCTGAAGCAGTGGCTTGTGCTAGATATTGAAAGGCCTTTTGGGAAGTGAAAGAAATTATGGGAGAAGAGACCAAATTCTCATAAGACCCAGGGAATCAGTACCATTTCCAACAGCTTTTGGCAAAACAGTCAACATGATTATTCCTCTCCTGGAAGAAAGGTTTCTGCTGGAAAAGTAGTCACAAGGTATCCAAGGCAAGGGCAGCAGGGTGGTAAAGGTGCTTTGGTAACACTTGTAGAGACCCAGAAACCAAGACCAGCAGTTCCAACAGTATGTTCTACACTCTAGGGCCCAGCACTGGGAATGCCAGCCTCTGGTTCCCCAACATTTTGCACAAAGAGTTTTATTTCTTAGAAATCTTAGTGATGTAGGGGTGGAAGGGACCTCAAGTCCCTTCCCCTGCATTAGTCAATAGTAACTGATTGAAAATAAGAGGGTACATAATAAATATATAAAATTAAGGATGGTCTACAGAACTTAGATTGGAAGCTTCTGTTCTTGCTGGCTCATAATACAAAAACAAGGGGACAATCAATGAACTTAAAGGTGGCAAATTCAAAAACAAAAGGAAATGTTTTTTTCACACAGCCTATTATTAGACTGTGGGATTCACTGATCCAGGAAGTTGCTGAGGCCGAGTACTTAGCAAGAGTCTAAAAGGGACACTTATATCGATAACAAGACTATCCAGAATTATAATAGTTAACATTATCAAAACATTTAGATGGGATATTAAACTTCATGTTTCAGGGCTAAAGTGAATCTCTATTAGAGATCAGGATGAGATGTAATGGCTGGGGGGTGGGGGAATTATTCCACATCTGCCTCCTACAGAAGTCTTAAACCTTCCTCTAAAGCCACTGTCAAAGACAAGATACTAGACTAGATGGACCTTAGGATGAGGAAGGTGGTCTGTGAGGTGTCTGGTCCCAGACCAATGAGGGACTTGAAAGTTAGGATCAGGATCATAAGAACATAACAACGGCCATACTGGGTCAGACCAATGGTGCACCTAAGCCAGTATCCTGTCTTCTGACAGCGGGCAGTGGATCATTAGAGGGAGCTGCAATCAAACAGAGTGGAGGGTACGGAGTACTGGTGTGCTGTGCTCTTTCATTGTTCCAGGAGGATGCCATTTTTGTTATACTTAAAGAAAATGGAATGCTGTTTGGTAAAGTGGAGAGCTCTGAAACTACAGCTGGGAAAGGGTAGAAATTGTCAAGGAGCTGAAAATTTTTACTCCACAAGAGTCAGAAGATGAGCAGCTCTTTAAAAGTAAATTGTAGGGCAAGACTATTGATTTGGACCCTTTCTACCTTTTTTGACTAGAGTGACAGTGTACTACAACCATATTAACTTATCTCATCTACATCCATTGCCTTCCTTCTTTAATTTGCACACATTTCATGTTACACATTTAATGTATCCAACCTACACTCAGAAGCCTGAACATATTCCTGTGAGGAAGAAATAAACATGGACCTCTCTGAATTATGGACCCATGTCTGTTTCTTCATGCTAGTGACTGTTGCCACCTGGGTTCCATAATATCTTTGTCAAGCTTACTAACTGCAGGCCGGTGAAGGCTGCCAACTGAGTGCCATCTCAGAGGGCATATCAGCCGAGTACATTCATCCAGACCTGGCAGGAGACTATTAGGGGGAAGTTACAGTCCTTGACTTCAGGGAGATAGTGATCAATCTGTAGATGTGAGGTGTTGTCTGTTAGGATTTGAATCAGTTCTGGAGTTCTATAAACTAATGCTGATATTGCCAGAGTTCATTGTAGAATATAAGTCATGTGGCCCACCATTCCCCTCCCATTAGATATAAATCATGGAACAAGTTCCTGCAGGGAAATGTGAACAAAAGCAGGTTTGACTGTGGTTATCAACAACTGTTTGACCCTGGGAGGGAGTGTCACATCTTCAACACACCTTTTACTTTTGTAAAATCTGGAAAGCAGCACAGGTCTATCTATCAACAGATCTGTTCCCTGCTGATAGATTAGATATTGAAGACTTCCACAGAGCAAACATTAACAAAACCTAAGTTCAAATGACAAAAAGGAAATGGACCCATCTATTATCAGGGTATCTGAAAGTTCAGCCACCGTGACTTCAAACCAATGGGAGAGTAAGGGCGACCATACAGCAATGGTTGCAAAATTCAGATTAAATAAGGCAGATGAGGCTTGGTTTGTTTTGGGTCCCACAGCATTACAGTACTTAGAGAAAGTTCTATGGTAGATTACTGGGTATTTTTCATAAAGTATCTTTGATTATTTTACTCCTGATTAGACCTAGGTGGAGAACGGAAATTCTGTTTCATGGAGGATTTTGAAATTTTGTTTTTGTTCCAATTTGAAACGAAACTCCAAAATCTCTAAATTGTCCATGCATGAAAATTCTGAGGGAAAACACCATTTCAAAAAGACCTAAAATATTTTGTTTCAATTTTGACTTTTTAAACTGTTGTATTATAATATAACATTTTTAAAAAAAAACTGAAATGAAAGGTTATTTTGAAAGGAAAAAACAAAATGTTTCATTCCAAAAATGGGGACAAATTAGGACATTTTGACATTCTCAGAACATTTTTTTTTCTGCAAAATGATATTTGGGCAATATCAACACAATTTTATGCAGCTTTTTTATTTCAATAGAACTGCATTTTCTGATGGAAATTGTTCCATCAAAGTTCTGCCATGCAGCTCTACCCCCAGAACAGCTCTACTCTTCAGTCAAACAGGATTATGGCAAGGAAATCTTTGAGGTGAGAGACTATTATGCATAATTGAAAAAGCTAATTCAGGATCAAATTCTGATCCACGCACAAAGCTTGGGTAAATATGCTGAACATGCCTCGGCTGAAAATCAGGCCACTTCAAGGTGTTTCAAGTTGGCCACCAAAAAGTAGAGCATCAATAGGCACTTTTCAAAATCTTGGTCTATATATGTATGTGTGTGACATACACATACTCTGTTACTATTCCTGGTATTCCTTGAGGGAAATTCTTCAGGTGATCATTTTAGGAATATATATGTTTTAATGCAACGGTAAATACACGTATGTTTTTCATATATTTGTACTGGCTTCTGTTTCTTTAATGTTATTTTTAAAAACAGCATTTTGTTTACATTGTGGAAGAGACTTTTAGAATCCTATGACCAGATTTATCAACAAAACTTTGATGCCAATGAACAGTATAATATTGGATATGCCAAGAAAATCAGCATATAGTTTGCCTATCTCTAAAAAGTTCTCCATAGGATTATTATGGAATGTTGAAATAACTCTCCGTTTATGAGATCATGGCAATTTGTGGATTACCCAGGTGCCCCAAGCAGTGAAGGGGTTAAGAAAGTGGCTGTGAAGCTAAAACTGCAATTTCTTGAGTATGATTAATTATCTCCACTCAGACAACTTTTATTCTTAGGAAGATGGTAAACAGAAAGATGTCTGTGTGTTACTGAATTTCTGAAACCCATAATGCCCAAAGATTGCCTAAGATTGTTTTTCTGATAACATCTTGCCACAAACTAGAACAACATGATACATATCAAAATATTGCAAGAGATAACTGTTTTGGGTAAGCAAAAGCCAGTCCTAAGAGATGAGAAACACAACAAGCTGCTGTGATTTAAGCTGTTCCTATAAATAAGATGCAATGGAAAGAGGTTGCCTAATTAACCTTCTGCCCTGAATAGACAGCATTTAATGTACCATCTATTTAAGATAAAATCGCTGTCAAAACTGGAGATTTTTATTTTATTTTTCATTTATGTTCGTAGCAAAATAAAGTCCTGTCTGCATTATTTCCCTACACACTGAAATTGACGGTTTTACCTGTTTTCTTGACCCGTTCTGCTATATTATGAATGGACCGGCTCTGTTTAAGAGATGTGGGATGCAGCTGAGGAACATTCAGCATCACTCATGATGTAGTAGTGCAAAGATGACTTTAAACCAATTCTGTGCTCCCCCTTTCTGGGGCTGTCTAGGTCCAGACAGATCACAGACATAAATAGAACAGCCTTCGGGAGTTGGGTCTGACCCACAAAAAAGGATAGGTTTGATCCACTCTTTTTAAATTAACTAAATTCAAGTTAAGAAATGATTCGTGATATTATTATTTATATTATGGTAACACCTGGAGGCACCTGTTGTGCTAGGAAATGTACAAACTCATAATAAGAGGCAGTGCCTGCCCAGAATAGTTTACTATCTAAATAGAGCAGACAGACAAGGGGAGGGGAAACACAAACACATTGAGGAGAAATGAGTTGCTCATGGTCACACACCAGGTCAGTGACTGAGCCAAGACTTGAACCTACAGCTCCTAAATGGTAGGCTAAGACCCTTTGTACCACACTAAACTGCCAGTCAACATGGGCTTCCTTGTTTGTGATCTATGTCATTGCTTGAGTATGCATCTGAAGAGCTCTATTCTAGAGAATGGCAAGGTTCTGAACCTTCAGGATAGCAGTTCCTTGGGTGCAGGAAAAGGAAAAGAAAAGCTTCTAGGTTGATTATTAAATAAGTTGACAAATTATGTAATTGTTACTCTTTTTTCTCCTCCCTTCCCAGCCTATCCAACATATGTTGTAATAAATATTTCTGTTTCATATATATAATTTGGAGAATAAATATTTATCCTTCTGAAGGTTCAGAGCCCAGCAGCACTGGATAATTAAAGTTCCTAATGTATTTACTGGCAGTGTAAGCCTAACCCATTGCTACCACATGTCTACTTCATCTTTGACATGGAGAGACCACCCTCTCCTATTCATCCTCCATTCTGGCCATCATGTGAGTGGAGAATGCCAATCACACCAAACTATGCTGGACTTGTGGTAGGGTTTGTGTTGTGGTGACAGCTATCCTCTGGAAGCAAGTAAAAGGCTTCTCTATAGGTGGTCTTCCAAAAAAAGGGTGGATTTTGTGGTAGGTGAAGGTATGTTTAGCATCCTCTGTGCCCAAATGACAGAAATATGTTTAAACTTGTTTTTAAAAATGGTCCAAAGGGACAAGCAGCAGATAATACTAATGTGAGAACAAAAGAGAAATAATTACCCACTAGAATGTCTTCTCTCCATCAAAAATTATGATGAGACCAGGTAATATTTCAGGATCTGCAGAAATGCAAAATATCCGACCATACCCTTAGCTGGTGTAAATCAGTGTAGTTAATGGAACTATGCTGATTTATACCAGCTGAGGGTCTGGGCCATTATTTACTGAGTATTGGTCATACTTGGTGCTATACCAACATAACAGAAAACTAGGGTCTTGCCCCTAAGGAATTTACAGTCTTAAAGGTTCTTAAATAAGTGTAAAGGTTCCTATGAAAAAATATTTTTCTGCTTGTAAAGAAGCTTGATATATGTCTCTGAAGTTCTGGTTAGCTTAAAACTGAAGCTGGAATTTAATCCAACAATAATAAATTGTCCTGTGAGAATTTCCTAGGAGAATTTTAGTCGAATCCAGATTATACACTCTTGCAACTGTATGTTCTTTCTTGAAAGTGGGCATTGTAAACTACTGGGCTTGATTTTCAATCTGCAACACCTGTTAAGTCAATGGGATGTGCTCTGCTCTTTTCAGGCTTATGGTAAATTAAAAATCATCTGTTATCCTGTACCAAATATCAAAGTAGCAATAATTATAATAAATTTTATTATTAAAAATAAATTTCACTTTTTATCCAGAGATCCCTTTACAATGTGGGTAAATATTATTACCCCCATTTTACAGATGGAAAAACTGAGGCACAAGGCGGTGAAATGACTTGACCTACAATGAAACGTGCAATCCATTTATTTATATACAGTAATCGCTGTCCTAAGAAATAGCTGACCATGTGATAGACATAGCATTTAACTAAAAGCAAACACAACTGTAATGGAAACCTTTGTGTTATTTTAAAGTAGGGCCTCTTGTATTTCACTATTCAATGACTATGGAATTTGCTTCAGAATCCACTGCCTGTTGTAGAATTTTGGTCTACTCTGTTCTATATAGGATCCTCTATCAAGCTCCATATAGGCAGTAGTACATCTGAGCACCTTCCAATAGTGCACTAAGCACTGCAACTAACATCTGTCACATGTGTTTTTTTCTCTCATCCTCTCCTCGGGGGAAGAGTGTGCAAGGAGTGTTTGTTTATGTAGGGGTTTTTGGTTTTGGAGTGCATTTGTTGTTTGGGTTGGGACTGGGGTTTATATATATATATATATATTGCTATATAATATATTGCTATGTGGTTGTAGTTGAGAAGGCAGAATGAAGAAGGTAGCCTTACACTTGGAGTGGAAGATGGTGAGATTTACGATGGCCCTTAGTGCCTGGGGGCATTCATTCCACAGCCTCAGGCTGGCCCACGAGAAAGCTCTGTCTCCTGCACAGACAAGATTTATCTTTATGGTAGAAAGTTTCATTGTGCCAGAGAAGCAGAGCAGTCAACCATGGTCTGCATCTCGGAGCTTTTAGGCAATTGTTTTGGTCCAGGTCTAGAATCTAAACTTTAAGTTTGAAAAAAATGGGTTTTTTTCAACCTTAAGGCTGTGAAGAAAAGCTTGCAAATGTGAAACTAATGTAAAACAATGCAGTGCTATCTGCCTGAGTCTTCAACCAGATCGTCTGACGCAACAGACTCTGAGAGTGGTCAACTGCCCCCTTCATGTCTGTGGGGCGTTAACTCTGAAATCTACTTGGAAGCTAGCTTTAGAGTAGTTACTTAAGAAGAACTGCCTATTTGAGGTAGCCGGAGTACAGTCTAAACACAACAAAATCACAGGCCCTCAGCCTATTTCAATATGGTATTAACACAAGCCTACTTTAAAAGCATGTTAAGGTTCCAAAGCAAGCATCCAAAAGCTAGGAAATGTCAGGATTAAGGTTGCCCATGCCAACCAAGACACAGGTGACGATATAGCCAGGCCAGGTCTACACTACCCGCCAGATCGGCGGGTAGTGATCGATCTATCGGGGATCGATTTATCGCATCTAGTGTAGACGCGATAAATCGATCTCTCTGCCATCAACTCCGGAACTCCACCATGGTGAGAGGCGGAAGCGGAGTCGACTGGGGAGCGGCCACCGTCGATCCCGTGCCGCAAGGACAGGAAGTAAGTGATTCTAAGTCGATCTAAGATACGTCGACTTCAGCTACGCTATTCTTGTAGCTGAAGCTGCGTATCTTAGATCGATCCCTCTCCCTCCAGTGTAGATCAGGCCTCAGTCCTTTTTATTATCAGGAATAAACAATATTGCCTTAATTCACTGGGAATATCTCTTGGAGTCAAACTTCACGCAGTAAGAGGGACAGTGTCAGGGAAAGGATCATGAGGGCAACTAACAAGATTTTGCATGTACCCACGCTAGTGATGGCTCAGATTCTATACCCATTTAAGCACAGCTGCAGTAGAGCTGGTTGGAACTTGGAATTTGGTTGAAACTTGGAATTGTCTGTGGAAAATTCCAACATTTCAAAATTTGTTTTCATTACAGATCAGAACAGAAAGTCAGATTTTCAAAATTTGCCATAAAAAAAGAACAAGTCTGAAATATTTCATATGGGAAAGACATCAAAACAACCTCAGTGAAACATTTCATTTCAATATGGTTGGAACATACTTTTGTTTACTAATATCATATCCTAGAAAAATTGAAATGATACTGCTGAAACAAAATGTTCTGACCTTATCAAAATGGTTTGCTCATATTGAAATCAAGAGTTTTGACGCTTTGCCATTGAACATTTCAACATAATCAACACGTTCCCATGAAATGCTTTGATTTAGTTGAATCAGCATTTTCTGTTGGCAAATTGTTCTGTTGGAAAATTTTCAATCATCTATAGTATGTAGTGTTACTCATTAAGTATTACCATTGAATTCTATGGAACTACTCATATGAGTAAAATTTTGCAAGTGTTTAACTGTTTGCAGGTTTAGGGCCTATGGGCACAATAGTAGAGTTCCAAGGCATTTAATATTTTTTCTAAATATATATAGACAAACTACTATCAGCAATCTCCCCTGGATATCTGCCTAATCGTGCTATAGGGAGTTTATCTGAGTAAGGAAGGGCTTCAGTATTTGGTCCGTTTATTGTGTTTCTTTTCAAGGTATTTGCACAGGAAGGTACCTGAGCTGTTCAGAAGATAATATCCCATTCAAATTTGGCTTGGTTAGCAAGTCTCCTAAGGGCACCCATTTGCAGATCATCTGTATCAAACTGTGAAACAGATGTAAACAACTACTTAGCTGCTCTGTGGCGCACTACACTGGGAAGTGCTGAAAAGTGAAAATTTTCACACAGAGAACTGATGTGAAGGGCCCTTTTTCTCCATTTTTGATTGTTCATCACACTCCACTTCTTTTGCCCTGTGCAGATTTATGAAGTTTCCATAAGCAGAAAGCAACTTTCATATGTCAGTCTGGCTATTTATGTTAAACTGGAAGGTAAGGGTGCTCATGTGGTTAAAGGAAGAAGAGAGAGAATTTCCTAGAATTTCATTGCCTTTTACACAGGATTTTGCCCCTTTTGACCACAATCCCCACTGTTGTTTTGTGAATTTCATAAACATTTTCCTTTTCATCATGGAAGTCTCATATTTTTTTCCTTTTCGCCTCTGGGGTCAAGGTTGGCTCTCCCACCAAAGATTCAGCAAAAGGACAAGCATTAGGATCACAGGGACTTAGCCACAATTACTTTTATTCCCATCAGTCTCCCCATATGACTTCTGCTTTCTGATTCACCTGTCCAGGTTTATTAACTAATATAACCCCATCCTATATCACAGTAGCCAGCTGATATGAGTAGAGACGATACAGCTCGTAAATAAAACTTGGAAAAGAAGGGTCTGCAGTTTGGATTGCACTCCATAAGGAAAGGAATACTTGTGACACCTTAGAGACTAACAAATTTATTAGTACTCCTTTTCTTTTTACGGATACAGACTAACACAGCTGCTACTCTGAAACTCCATAAGGAGTAAAACGTTCAACTCCCATTAACCAAAAAAAAAAAGAAAAAGAAGAAGCTTCCCATGTGATCTCCTTATCCCTTCCACAATTAAAATCCATCCTTAAGTTAGACAACCATGCCGCTTAACATGACATCATTTAGCACTTCACTACACTACAGCTATTTGCAGCTGTTGGACTGAAATGCCCTTTCATCTGTGCAATTTCATTCAATTGCCTAGCGCTGTAGAGACCCAGGCAAATCTCTATAAATACCTGAGCCTTTTAATGTCACTTGATGCAAATACCAGCCACTTTGAACAAGCTGACCTTTCTTGAGGGTTCTGACCAATCTGCATTAAAAGATGGTTGATATCTTTTAGCATTTTCCATGGTTAAGATATATAAAAGTTGCTAACTGTACGTGTGTACTCTGAGTGCTTTGTGGCCTGTTTAATCTGGCTGTGACACTTTGTTCTGTGGTTTGAAAAAAGGAAAGTAACATCCCAGCTAATGATTTTTGATGAAACCCATTATTCTCACAGCTATTTTTAAACACTATGGAAAGCAAATCAACGCAACACACCTATAAGACTAATATTTTAATAAACTAACAGAGACAGTGGTCTAAAACCTCAGTATTTTCTTTCTGAACTCCTGTTTTTAAATGAAACTCTGTGAGGTTACCTTGAAATTCCTCTGAGTGAAGAAAGCAAAGTCTAGCACATAAACTGCTTTTGGTGTCTCCTGAAATTCATCTTTAGCTCTAAAAAAAAAAAAGGGAGGGGGGCAGAAAGGCTTCAATTGCAATCAGTTAGCAACAGTTGTTATTGCATGAGGAATTAAATGGTTATAAGAACTTCTTCCCCTTCCTCACACCTGTCATCTGATATATTATGTGGGTTGTTTTTTCCCTGCCTCACTAATATCTGATGAAAAGAGTCAGTTCAGACCTGACCTTGACAAAAGAAAGTCCATTCATTCCGTACGTGCAAACTAGAATGTGGGACAAATTGTACCTAGGGGGGACCAAACTGAGGCCAACTGGTATCCACAGCTCATCACATATGCAACACAACTAGTGAACAGTGAGGTATGAAACAAAAAACAACAAAAAAAGCCTCACCAAAACCACAACCCTGGAAATAATCCAGATTATAGATTGTTCTAGAGAGACCACTTTTTCCCTCCAGAAATGGCAACAAAGCTCTAGAACATTTAGTATCCTGCAATCCAATTGTGTCATTGTTGGAGCCCTCACTTCTAGGTGCACTGCTTATGGAAATCACAACCCAGAAGATGGCAATTCCCACTATTTGAACATTCAGGACAAGGTAGCAAACTACTGAAATCATTTGGGCCTATTGATAGAGTGAGGTACTATTTAACATGAGCAAACACGGCAGAATCTAGCGCACAGTAAGCAAGCTTTGCCATGCTTCTTAAACCGCACTCCCTCATGAGAGTAGCACCGTTCAAGTATAAATGTTTGTTTCAATATGACTACCAATTTTAATAACAGAATGCCTGGCTATATGCAAGGTGCACAAGTGCACTTTGGGTTGATATTCACCAGTAATTATCTTTCCACTCTGGGTTCACGCTCTCCTGTCTTGCATCTTTTCATTTGCTGACTCACTGTTCCTTCAGGAATACTGCATGTTACAAGAGTGCTCACATCTGTATACATGTAAAGAGTTACTATAGAAGGTGCCAGTAGATGGTGCTCAAAACAGGCAGCATAGTTCCTTTGTTCTGAAGGACCAACCAAACTTCTTGTGCACTGCAAATGGCTTCCTCTAGCAACTCTTTACAACCACTCTTAAACTACATACAGGGAAGCGGATCTGTGAAGTACTTATCTGAATGGGGAGGAGCAAGATAGTGTGACAGGCAGCAAAAGAATACTTACCTACTGGCAGTTTAGTGGCTTGCTGAAGGTAACTAAATTATCATGGGATGCCTGAAAATCTGTAGAGAGATGCCTTTTTTGTTTCCAGATATGGTGGATGTTTGGGTCTGGGGGAAAGAGGGAGATCTGCAAAAGCCCCTCACGGGTTTAGAAGCACGAATCCCATAAACACACTGTGCTTGTTTTCACTGCAAAGTTAATTTGTGTTAACTCAAGCCCCTTCCACACACAACAACCCTTAATCCAGGTGTGGTGATGCTTTTAACTTGCCCAATTGGAGGGACAGGCTAAAATTCAAGTGAATACAACTCCGCTAGCTGTTAACACAACCACTCTGTACTGTGGATCCAGGCTAGCACCACCTAAGTGCTCCACGTTCTCCAAAGCCTTCCCACAATTCCCCTTGTGTGCCCAAAATGGACAGGCAACTTTCCCCCCACAATTCACTGGGAAAGAATTTATTGAATGGCTCAGCTTACTGCAGCACCAAGAACCATGGGATGCGCCCCCAGAAGTCCTAGAGCCAACCAGGGTTATTCACAGTCTGGCTGTTCTCTCTTGAGCTAGGCTAACTCACAGTTCTCCCTGGTGCATGAACAAATGACAGTGTTCCTCCGTTTGCCCCTTAGCAGCGAATAGATGAAGTTTTCAGATAAATTCCACAGCACTGTATTGTTGCAACAGCCAAATGCAGAAGTGGTAGCAATGCTCACAGAATGACCTCCAAGACCAGCCCCAGTGGCACTCACTCAATTACATACAGCATGGAGAAGAAGGGAGAGTCACCGAATGTCAATTAAAATGCTTCAGTGATTTAAGCAGGCAACTTGCATGTCCTGCTTTGTAACATTATACCATGCAGTCTCTAGTTAACTGCACTGCTCTTATAGCAACCAGGACTAGATGGATTTATGCAACCACACTGACCTTAAAGGGGGATCATTAGGCCATCTTCGTTGCCTGAAATTAGTGGCTGCATCTGCCTCCTCTGCAGGAGGGGATGAAACAAGGAGCGGGGAGAAGGAGGAGTTTATTGGCCACCCAGATTGAAGGAAGGATCCACAAGTTACTTTCTCAGATTAAACTATCCCTGGCCCATGTCTTAGGACAAGAGTAAGAGGAAACAGATGAAAGAAGGAAAGAGTTAAAGAAGCATTACCAGATACAATACCTGCAGTGAACAGCAGCTTTCTGAATCTCAGAGCAGCCACAGTGCATGAGCCAGGGGATCCTGATTCCTTGACTGACTGAGTAGTGCTCTTTAGCTTGGCACATGTCCTTTTGCAAGCAATGTGTCTCTCCTGTCACTGAATAGGAAAGACAATGGCTCTCTTTATCTTTGTTGAGCTGCATGTTGTCAGAATGTTCTGATGGCCATAGCTCTGATTCAAGCAGACACCCCCAGAAGCCAGACGCAGAACCAGCGCTCTCCACACCAAAATGGAACGAAATGCTACAAGGTTACATAATGCCAGCTAACAGTAAGCCAATGGTCATTTCAGCAGCTGCTCCTGTTAACTCATGGGAAAGGATGACTTTTGTCACTTTACTCATTTCAGACACGCTACAAAGTGAAGCTGAAAGCTTTTAATGGTCCCTTGACGCTGAGCCTAGAGATACAGACAGATAGGGAGCGTGACAAACTTTCAAAATATGATCCAACTGAGTAACACATCAAATGTGTATCTTAACTATACTCACTGTAGCTGAATGGAATCAGACACGCCATTTCAGTCCAGACCACACACAGCAAGATAATGTACATGACTAATTCTGATGACTGATTTCATATAAAATAATGCACCAAGATTAGCAGATGCAGTATAGTAACATCCCTTTAATTAACTTCTCATTAAGGCTCCAATTGGAAGTAGATGATTGAGAAAGTGTCCGCTTTCTACTGGTTAGATTAAGGGTACATCCTTTCCTAACTGCTAACGGAGAGAAACCGCAAACAACCTGGGGAACAGACTTTTTAATAAAGAAAAGGCGTACTTGTGGCACCTTAGAGACTAACCAATTTATTTGCGCATAAGCTTTTGTGAGCTACAGCTCACTTCATCGGATGCAGAGTGGTCACTTTGGATGGGCTATTACCAGCAGGAGAGTGAGTTTGTGGGGGGGGAGGTGGGGGGCGGAGGGTGAGAAAACCTGGATTTGTGCTGGAAATGGCCCAACTTGATTATCATACACATTGTAAGGAGAGTGATCACTTTAGATAAGCTATTACCAGCAGGAGAGTGGGGTGGGAGGAGGTATTGTTTCATGGTCTCTGTGTATATAATGTCTTCTGCAGTTTCCACAGTATGCATCCGATGAAGTGAGCTGTAGTTCACGAAAGCTTATGCTCAAATAAATTGGTTAGTCTCTAAGGTGCCACAAGTCCTCCTTTTCTTTTTGCGAATACAGACTAACACGGCTGTTACTCTGAAACCAGACTTTCTAATGCCATCCAAAATAATGCTGGTGTTACTGCTGTTAACTAATAGGAAGCAAAGAAGGAAACAACAGGTGTAGATAAGGAGTGGGAAGAGTACAGTATTATGGTGAGCACATATTGTGAATTGCTATGGGAACCAAACAGTTTTGTTCCAGACCCATTTGCCACCTACATAAAAAGGGAATAAGACAAAGATAACTGTACAGCTGATTTCTGTTCCTCTGATGTCTGGCAATGTTTAAATGAACTCACGAAGAAAGTGTTGAGTAGTGAAAGACAAATGACCTTTTCCATCTGGGAAAGGTCTTAAAATCTTAAAGCTACAACGTCTGCCTTTAACAGAACAGAAAGAGGGGGGGAAAGTGCATGTAAGGGAGGGGGAAGGCCAAGGATTCACAAATTGAATTAAAAGAGGACGATGGTAGGTTACTAAAGAGCTAGTGACCTTGAAAAAATCAATCCCAGGCATTAATAGATGGCTTTCTGGAGAAATCTGCTAACTAACAAGTCTGCTGCTGTCTTGTCACGGTAGCAAGTGAAGAGGAGAGATTTTCTACCAGTCCAAGGGCAGAAATTTAAGCCTGACTTTGAACAAGACAACTTTAATGAAAATTGACTGTGCCTGTCATGCTCTCCGCAAAGCATTTTGTTACAAGAAGTCTGTGTCTGACTCACAGAGCAGCATAACATTCAATTGTTTTGCTTCCTGGAGGTACCCACAAATATTTCATTTGGTTTCACTCAGTGTCAGTTTGTATCTGCCTATCCCAGCTTTCACTGTAGGATCTCAAAATGAAACCCAGTGGGAAAAGGCCTATAACACCTTCCATCTGAGGGTTTCAAACCATTTTACAAACTGTTTAACTAACCAAGTTAGTCTTACATCCCTCCAATGAAGCAGCTAAGTCATGTTATGCCCATTTTACTGATGGAGAAACTGATACAAAGAGAGATGAAGTGACTTGTCCCGGGTCACATAGGACGCGTTCACAGCAGACCCAGGAATAGAACTGGCATAGTTCATAATGGGGAGCAGGGGGGCCAGATAGTTCAGTGGTTTGAGCTTTGGCCTGCTAAACCCAGGGTTGTGAGTTCCAATCCTTGAGGGGGCCATTTAGGGATGCGGGGGGTAATTGGATGATTTACTTGGGGATTGGTCCTGCTTTGAGCAGGAGGTTGGACTACATGACCTCTTGAGGTCCCTTCCAACCCTGATATTCTATGATTTCCCAGTCCTGTGCTTCAACCCCCTAATGAGTTTCACCTGGTTTCACATTGGAACTATACAAACCAACAAAGTTCATATGTTTTCAATGCAAAACTGTAAATTAGCCCAGGTTGACTCAAAAGAGGGCCCAGATGCACTTGAAAGGTTTTAAACCTTAGAGAACCTGTCTGTGATCTTGGGCTGAGTTTCAAGTTTTTAAGGAAAAATGAAACCCAGACAATTTTCTCACAGCTTCCATTTTGAAACAAAGTTCTAGCAATAAGTGGAAATAAGCCTGGGGGCAATGTTTGAATCTGTTTCAATTTGAAGATTCTGAGCCCCAGCCTATTGGGATTAGGGCTCAGAAATCTTGTGAGCAGTTCTCATGAATTTTTGGGCCCAAAGGATGGAAGTCTTCTGAAGTCAGCTGACCTTACAAGAGTTACACTGTCTTGACTCGCAGAGATGTTTGCTCACAACATGGAGGCTACGTACCTGGAATACTTGATTCCTTCCACTTGTGGACCCAGCCTGTAAACAAAATAGTGGTAGGGAGTGGCTCAGAACTGGGAATTCAAATCCACACGATGCTGTAATTCAAAGTGGTAACTATTCTAAAGTTCTGGCTCTCTCCTCTAATAATGCTACCTGTCTTGGAGCCCAGCTCGAGTACATTAACCTCTTTTACACCTCTGTTATAACAACGTCTCTTTATAACAGTCACAATGGTAGGCTCCTTGTGATTATAATAATTTAGGGTGGGATTTTCAAAGGCACCTAATGGATTTAGGCACCTTTGAAGAACCCATCCTTCATACATAAGGCACCCTTGTCACAACTGTAATGCAACACAGCAAATCATTATTAAAATAAAATTAAAACATGATAAATTATGCTAATAGAGTATAGTAAAAAGCAAGAACTATCCTGTAATTTATGGATTATGGAATGTTTCCAGAGTGACAATGGCAAAGACATAGTTATGAAAGTTTCATTCAGATTATTATGGGAAAACAAGACACATGCATTTAAATTAAAAGTTCTCCATATGTGTAAAAAGTCCGTGGTCCAGATTGTCAGCTGGTGTAAACTGGCATAGCTCTGCTACAGCCAATAGAGTGGTGCCGGCTTACAGTAGCTGGGGGTCTGACCCTAATACTTTCATAGCTTCTGTTAAAAAAAAAAAAAAGTAGTACAAGAAATATAACAGAGCAGGATGAAGGAGTCAAGGTGGCTATGAGGAAATAGTGGAATCTTGCAAGAAAACAGACCCAGAAATGAGAACAACTACTCTGTGACTACACTTGGGCAAAGGGAAGGTTAAGGAGAAAACAGAACCACTTATGAACAAACCTAGTGTCATTCTACGGCAGGATAAAGAGGAACGGGACACTCATTTGGCTGGCACCTTTAAAAAATATACTGCCAACAGATCCCAAAGCGCATAATAAATTAATGTACAAAGTATATACAAAGATCACTTCATCCACCACTGAAATGTCGCTACCCATGGCTCAGAGTAAAAAGCAATAACTATTCAATAGCACTCAACAATACTGTTCAAAAGTTTAGGACAGGAAGTGAAAAACAACATAGCCATTGAAACTGCAGGACGGATTTCTGGTTGGCAGAATGTAATTACTCAAGCAGGAATTTGGCCAGGACTCAGGGGTTTAATCACCCTTACTCTTGTGAAAATTGCCATATGATTTTTAATGACCACAAGTGGTCAGGACCTTGGTTTTATGTCTAATCCAAATGATGAATCATAATGTGATAGAGAAAATATCTGAGGATAGTCTGATAGGGGGTTGGACTAGATGACCTTCAGGGGTCCCTTCCAACCCTGATATTCTATGATTCTATGATTCTATGATCATAAACAGAGAGGACATACAAGACATCTTCCAGATCGTGGGGGGAAATGGTACAGCATTCTCTAGACAGAACAAACATGAATAAGTCACCATGATGGGATGGGGGTCATTCTAGGCTACTATGTGAGTTACACAAGGAATTGGCATTGCTCAGGGCATGTTTTCATGAATTTCTGCATAACACTTGAATGTCACCAGGAGAAATGGAAGACGACAGACAATGACAAAGCTGTGTCCACTATTCAGAAAAAGAAATGAGGGAAGCAATAGGCATCTAGACATTTTTAATTCTGATTTCATTTCCAGGGACAATTTTAGAATCATGTATATAAGATAAACCGGTGGGGTTTTGTTAGAGAATGTTAAATCTTTCCCCAGATGAGGTTTACAAAAACCAGATATATGTGACTGAGTTCTTTGGCTTCAAGGCAGTGAGTGTATTTCACCGGGATTTCAACAAGACTTTTATCAGCTCTAAGAAACTTGTCCGAAAAATCCAGCATTTGGGAAGCCATGCTACAGGAGCAATTGAGGGAGCAAGCTAGCTGGAGTGCTGGGTGCAAAAATAAATGGTACCAAGTCCTCTTGTGAAGAGGCACTACAATAGCAGGCCTCTGAGGTATAAGCATCAATGTAAAACCTAAAAAGAAAAGGAGGACGTGAATGCATCCGATGAAGTGAGCTATAGCTCACGAAAGTTTATGCTCAAATAAATTTGTTAGTCTCTAAGGTGCCACAAGTCCTCCTCTTCTTTTTGCGGATACAGACTAACACGGACTGCTACTCTGAAACCTGTCAAAATGTAAAACCTGTAAAGAGAGATGGGTTGATAGGCAGAACATCTTAAAATGCATGGCATAGATATTTCTGATGACATCAAAATTAGATAAATAGTCAGTAAGCAATCACACAGTATGACTAGCAAATTGTGAGTAACAAATGCTATAGCAATAGGCATAGTGAATAGTTTTTGGGACACCCATAGGCAAAATTATGTCTATCCTATCTTATTCTGCTTGTCACTGTAGTATCTGAATGCCTTCTAGTAGTGCTTTAAACAATGTCACCACTCATTCTATCATGTGTAGATTGTTCTCTCATCCTTTCTCCAGAGGGAGAAATGTATGCAGTAAAGTGTCTTGTTTAGATAGATAGACAGACACCTTTTGCTATGTCTGAATAAACCATTCATCCAAACAATGAACGTATTAAAACTAAAGTCTGTTTATGGTTAATATGTGAACAGAAGTATGGGCTAATTTCACCCCATACACCATTAGTCCATCTCCAATACTAACTAAAAGGCAGATCTCAAGGCTCCCTCTTATTATTGAAAATAAGACATTTTGCATTCTGTCCTAACCAACAACCCCCAACTCCCAGTCTGCAAACTATTTACAGGCTTTGTCCCATTCTTTGCAAATCTCAGATATTCTCTGCAGCAACAGGTCCTTTGTAAGTATATATCAATAGTGGAAAGGAATGATGAAGCATGTTAATCCAAATTGTTACTAACCATTTGTGATTCAGAGTACAGGCTAAGGTTTGCAATAATGTATTTGACCCTTAAAAGCTTACCAACCAATTAGCTTCCTAAAGGATATGGAGATTAACTGAACTCTATTAGTATGCATTCATACATTCAACTGTCATGTTTAACAAGGAGGAGGACCACCTACAGCTGCCCAGCAAGCCCTCTGTATACTTAACTCTGAGGCCTGGTATGTAGACACTTGAAAAAAGCACAGCCTGGAATGACTTTCTCAGACAAAACAATGTCATTAACAAAACTGGAGGCTTCCAATCAGCTTCATAAAATATCTGCTGCTGTTCTTCTTAAATTCCCCAGCATGGCTCAGTGAAGAAAAGAAACAACAGCTCTTATGTATAAGGTAGACCTTGTGTTTTCACTCAGTCCCCAGTAAGGATGGAAATGCAGGTGCCACTGCTGGCATGATGCTGATCCTTGACATCTTCACTGAAACAATGTCGCTAAAAGGCCCTGCTTCAATTGGATGATATTTAGGTATTTGTCTTTCAGTCTGACTCCTTATAGCTTTTATGTGCCTTAGTCATTACTAGTGCTTGGCTGACCAGTTCAGGAGGTCATCAGTCTATGACACTTTACCCATATCCATTATTCACACACTTTAACAGAACAGATCTGGAGTTCCTTTCTTTGTACCACGAAACAAGCTATCAAGGGTTTAGGGCACAAAGCAAAATCCGTTCAGGTAAACACTGTAATAGCTTATCACAGGGTCCTTCTTTTCCTTCAGTGGCATCTGATGAGCGGGACAAATTTTCATTTAAAAATTGGTATTAGCATCGTAGCCAAATTCTGACAACAGCTCAGTAATTAAAACACCTTTACATGAGAAGCACCTGTCCACTGCTAAGTAAGCTACTAGTACGTGGTATTTGTTGCTTTTTGCTCCAAATTGGCAAAACATTTAAACTGTATGCTTAAGTCACACACATACTGAAAGTTTAGTAGGTGCATAAGGATGGTCTTAAGCATGGTCTTAATTTTAAGCACAATGTTAAGTGTTTTGCTGACTTATTTGACACCTGTCATATTGACAATAGTATAATATGGAATCATTTATTACTTTCAGTCTGTTTCCCATTATCTTACATAGTATTCCTCAAAAGTACTATAGAAAAATAAGACAGCTAGCTTTCTTTTCATCCCCAGGCCAAGTAGAAATAAGCCTGGTGCAGCTTAACCACATTTAAAGGATGGATCATTATAGAAAGAGGAAAAGTGACACAAAAACAAAAGAGAGATTGGAAGGAGGAGAAGTGTAATTACTACTTTTTAAAAATCTCATATCAGTGAAAAGGTTCAGGATTCTAACACTTGGCAACTCAACAGAAAATCTGTAGAAGTCTGTTGTTGTTGTTGGTTACACTGAACTGAAATTTGATTTAATAATTTCTAATCAGCTAAACCTACAATAAAGTCAGGTACGTCGTTGCTCCTTTTGTTAATTTGTCATGAATTAAAGGGAGGAGTTGACACAGTCTCGTGCTAAGCATGCCAATAGAGAAGATTTGTATTGTTTTTATTCAGATCAGTTAAGCTATCGTGTGATCAAAATATCATCTGCTCTGTCTCCACTGAGCTGCTGTATATTTACACATAATGGCATTTCAGTCTCCTGTAGAGGAATAAGTTCAAGGTCTTTGTTTTAGGACTATGTCCTAATTGATCAGGATCAAATGATGACTGGCTTTAAAAGCATCTCCAGAGAGCTGTGACAGTTTTCACCCATCATGCAGCAAAAACAAATAACTGAAGTCACCCACCTGCTCCAGGGTCACTTTGTCAAATATGATACTTTCTGGGTGTGATACTTACCTGTCATACTGATTTTTAGATGTTGACACAGTGGTTGGAATGAACATCTGCTGCTGCTATTCCACTGCAAACTCATTTAGACTCTCCTACTGCAAAGATGAAAACATATTACTTTGCCACCATGCTGCTCTCCACCTGAAAAAAACTCTGATTCTGTTCTCCTGGGCTACTTAACAGCTGTGACAAGATGGTACCATATAAATCTCTCTTTCCAACATCTCTTTAATTCCCTTCACCCCATTCTCACTGCTGGTGGCAATGTGGGGGAAATGAATCTTCTGTGTGGGTGTACCAGAGTGTGGAGGCCCAATTTTTCTAGTCATTTATGCAGATATATCAGAACCCCAAATCAGCAAAATAATGGCATGTTTGCTGCACAGATGACCCACGCTGCGGAAAATCCAAACTGAAGCCTGCTGCAAACAGGGGAGTGGAGCTCTCAGGTCGCTCTCGCCATTGGACTGAGATTAGCATGTCGGGCAGTGCTAGTGGGTCTGCACACAGGATCCAGTGGACCAAAATGATGCACATAGAGAGAAGAAATGGGTTGCAATCTGCTTCCCTCCCCATAATCTACTACATAATAGCTATAAACTGGCTATTACAGGTTGGGCTGAGGATTCCATTCCTCAGCCCAAGATGTTAGATTGACCTTGCCCAATTCCTTTCACTAGGGCTTTGCTGGCTGGTCCAGCATTTGGCACACAGCTTGTAAGTACTTTGAGGTTCTTTCAGGCAGCAGGCACTTACTAATTGTACAATTGGAACAAACCATCTAGGTAAAATGAAAAATTGTGTCCTAGATTAAATTCCCAGCTGCATATAATGCTAGTGTTGAAGAGACTTAATTATTAGCATGCTTACTTCTGGAGTAAAAGGGTCTCGAGTCTGGTTTATCGCTGGGATTTAGGCTCATTGATAGTGAAGTGCACTACTCAGAGGGAGGGCCAGAACCAAATCACCACATCCAAACAGCCCGGAAAATTTGGGTCTGGATCCAAACTTGATGTCTCAGGCACAAAGTAAAACCAAAGTAAAGTAAAACCAAGTTCTTTTCTGCCCAGTTGCGGCAGCTTTCCAAGATGGAATAAGCGATCTTATAACACTTTACACAATAAGAAAGGATTGTCCCTGTGCTGATGCTTTCTTGGAATAACCTCCTTCTTATTATGCACCTGAGATCAGATCAAAGCCCATGGAAGTCAATGACCATCCTCTCAATTCAAATCCTTCCTTGAAACACATTTCCCCCAAAAGCCTTTCCCCACAGTGAATGAGATTGGATTTGGTCTTCTGTATCTAACCTGTATTGTAACTGCCCTTTGGGACAAGGTCCATGTGTTTTGCTTCATATTAGAGGGAGCTGTGCACAGTGGCACTGGATAAATAACAATAGTAATTAATCATTATTATTTATTATTGGGTGTTTCTAGTCCATATATTTTCTTTCTTGGTAAAACAGCTTAAAGCGTCCACAGCTGTGTACGATTATTTTTGAACGTATAAAGGCTGCTGCACGTTCACTAATCAATGTACCATTATCTAAAGGATCCCTTCCTAAATTGCTTTGGAAGTGATCTCATGAGCATAAAAGGTGCAAGCTCTGGTCTCTCCTGAATTCTGTACTCACCTCTAACACATCTGAGTAGACAGTGAAGCAAACATGGAGCAAAGAATTATGTCTTAATTTTCATTATTAACCATTACAAAGTCAAAAATCTGATTCCAGTTCCCGTTTCAAGCTTAGAATCATAGAATATCCGGGTTGGAAGGGACCTCAGGAGATCATCTAGTCCAACCCCCTGCTCAAAGCAGGACCAATCCCCAATTTTTGCCCCAGATCCCTAAATGGCCCCCTCAAGGATTGAACTCACAACCCTGGGTTTAGCAGGCCAATGCTCAAACCACTGATTGTTTCACATCCACCTCTCCTGACTCCGTCAGAGTCTTGATGCAATGCAGAGTGATAGGCAGCAGCCCTTTACCCTCATGGGAGATTAATTATGTTTTTCCAAAGGTCCCTTCATCCGCCCAAGGGGTCTCTTAGTTGGTAAAGTAACATGTCAGTGACTGACAGGAAGGTGTGAGACGTGACATGACATGACTTTAAGAGAACAGAATATTTGGGCCAGGGGAGATAGCGTTGGTTTAGCTTTTTGCAAGGACACATTTTCTGTTTCTTTCCCTAAAAATACCTTTTTTTTTTTAATCTATTTTAAAATCTGGACGCATGTCAGCGTTTCATTGTTTAATGTCATAGGAAATCAAAAGGGTTGCACCTGCATTGGACTGTGTAACAAAGCCTCCCCCAACATCCAGGAAGCATGAAATGATGTTGATTTCTCCCTGTGTTAATTAATCCCCTTCATCAACCATGTATACCAACACAACCACAGCATTTTAGATTTCACAGGTTCTACAGAAATTGTCTGCCTGAAATCTGTTCTCCCCTCAGCCCTCTCGGTGTCAATCACCTCTGTCTTCAAACAGAATGTGAGAAGAAGTGCTGGTGGATGGACAGAATGTTATTTCCAACATTAGAAGGATGCTAGCTAAGTAATTCCATTTGTCTTTTTTAAAATGTTCTCCCTCGCTTTGATTAATTTTAGAACTGAAATGTGTTTCCGTTGCTCAAATTGTATTTCCTCGATCAAATACATGCTTGCGGCAGATTCACTGGCACGGACACAGAGCAGGATGCAAATTGTTCCCTGCATCCATCAGGACAGCTGCACTGGCCAAGGGAATTCACCCCGGGAGAGGGTAGGGGATGGTCTAAATGCAACCGTCCGCTGGGGATTCTGCCTCTGGAGGATAGCTTTATATTTCAGCCAGTGTTGCATCAGAGCTCCACCAGCAAAAGCTGTTAGGGGGACTGGCACACCTTCCTGCCATCCTGGCCTTGCCCTTCACCATGCCAGCCTGCCTATTTTGTTAGCTGCCCTGACCAACTCCAAGTGCCCCAGAGGAATGATGGTTGCAGACTGCTTGTATGACTACAGCCACACTCTTCTGGGCCTGCTGCCAGTAGAGACTTTAAGCCAGGGTTCTGTCACTACAGAGGCTGAATCCCGCTCAAGCAAGGGCTTGTTGCTGAAGGCTGCCCATGATGATAATTATTTGATGCTGGCATCAGGTTTTAGAGAATTGTTGAAAGAAGGAAGCATTAAAGAATTCGGTTTTGGGGGGCAAATACATCACAAATACAGAGACTTGGCAAATAATAGGTAAGTAAATGGGGCTGGTGGGGCTCTACATGCAAAGAGGCTACATGTCTCTTTGGGATTTACCATGATGATGGTGTTAAATTTTGGCATTCCTAACCTGGCCAATATTGCTCTGTGACATTCGCCATAGAACTGAAATTTGTCCAAAGAATAAAAAATTGTTAACTTGGTTGTCTTCACAAAGTTTTTCCTATTTCCGTTTTCTCTGCCCAGAAATAGAACATGCAATTTATTTTTATGGGGAACATGATTTTATGGCTTTTCTCCTGTGACAGAGTAATCTGAGCATAATTACATTCTGTTGACAAAAATAGATAAAAGTGCATTGTGTCAACACTCTGAATTAACGGGTTTGTTCTACACTTTAGCCCCAATAACAGAAATAAGAAAACCCAACCTCTTTTAAAGTTATGTAAACCCCAGCTCCACGCTTAGTCACTGTATCTTCACATTCCCCCTCTCGCCATAAAAAATGTCTAGCTGTGTTTTAAACTCAAGGGTGCAGTTGGCTTTGATGGACTTCCACTGGCAACTTAAACGCTTTGATGAAGTAACTTGATCTCAGCTCACTCTTTATTTTTAGCTTTCTGACTTCTATATTATTCCCAAGGCTTTTGAAAACCTCATCTTTGCTGAATATAGTACAAACCCCCATTTAAACTGAAATGTCCCTTTATGGCATCTGAACAGCAGTGGTGTCTTAGAATCTAGCAAAATATTTTGCAAAAATTGTGGAAATCACATTAATTAATTAATCTTACCACTAAAAGGCTGCCTTTTAGAAAATTGTTTTGATAATATTCTCTGTAGTACATCCATCCCCAAATTCACTTATTTTTTGCTTGTGGAAATGGCTGTTTGACATCAGCTATGGACACTCTGCAATACCATACAAAAGGAAATCTGGTTTGACTGGTGACGAGGCAGAATGTTCCTACTGAAGTGTTGCACTTTTGCATAGTGTCTAATGCAAGTCTGGATCACATGCAATTTAAGCACAGATGTATGCCTGACACCTGAAAAACATCTTCACATCCTCATCCTCATCTTGCTTGTGCTAAACATGCCTCATGTCCACTGAATTAGTTTAAGTTGAAGGGTAGTCAGTAGTTCACCAAATCGGGCCCAAAGAAAGAGGCTGAGAATAATGCCAAAATTAAAGCAAAGTTACTTTTAGCACCTAGAATCATGGATAGGTGAATAGCCACCGCATTCCAATGAGGAATGAGTCAAGAATTCTATTGCATGGTAACATATAAGCTTGTGGACCTAACATCTATTTGAAAAGCTCAAGAATCTTGGCCCCACTTAAGATTGGTTTAAGAGGCCAGCTGAAGATGTCCCTGGCTTACAGCGGTACACCTCAAACCACCAGCAACCCCAAGTGTAGGAGGTATGTCAGGAGTTTGAACAAGGGAAAGAAGGCATCACTGGAGCACTGTTGTGTTCTAGAAATCCCCAACTTCTGCAAAGGCCCCTTAGGGTCCACTGTAGCCAGACACAAACTACAGCCGCCATAGGGCTGTTTCAAATGGAGGCCGAACCAGGATCAAGCCAATCCCAGGATCAAGGGGTGCAAAAGTGGTGTACAGGCAACTTTGCACTTCTTCCTCTGTCAGGCCCTGCATGCACCAGAACTTGGTCACGCTCCAGGATATAGCCCTTTGTAAGCAAAATTTAGCATATGCATTTCCATTAGCTTGACACATTTGTGGCCTGCATGGAAAAACAGCAGTCACTTACGCCTTTCTCCACTATTAGCTATGTCTGTGCAAATGAGACTTCCCAAAGTTACTCTCCTTCACTGAATCTCCAAAAATCCCTTCTAATATTTTCTGAGTTGAACTTAAAATAAACGGGTCTGTAATTCCCCACCCTGTAGGCCTGAAGTGCATTCTCTCAGCTCCCCGCCTTTGTTCATTCTGTTGACAAAATGCATTTTGTCAAACCTCTCACTTCAAACCATTCAGTCAATGAAACTGAAAGACATTTCATCCCATTTTCATCAACAGAATGTAATTTTGTTCAAATCATGCTGTCAACAAGAAGGAATGCCAAAAGAAAGAAAGACCAACTAATTTTGTCCATAAAAATACACTAGTTTGCTTTATTTTGTACATGTGAACAAAATGGAAATATCAAAACGTCATCTGTGGACAAAATGAAGACTGGTCCACTCATTCGTAAACAAAATGCCATTAGGTGGAAAAATGTTAACAGTGCAAAGGACATCCGAGGTGCTGAGTCAGAAGAATTTTCCAGAATTTAATAGAGCCGAGCACCTTTAACTGTTTTCCTTGTAACAGTGAAATGCCACCTGAAGTATTAAATCCATGCTGGGAAAATATTCGGTGATGGGGCAACTCAGATACAGAAAAGCTGGTTGAGCTAAAGGCCAACACAGATGTTATTTCATTTTCCAGATGATGAATGTATTTTGTTACTCTGCAGGTGCATGGCGGTTGCATGAAAGTGATTTTGTTTGAATAGCGCTCCCCGCTCGCTGAAGTCCATCAGGGCCTCAAACTGTTCTGTTCTTTGCAGACATGATCAGCTGTCATTTTTGTCACTTTTGTTGCCATGACTCCTGCCTCTACAATCCAAGGGCAGCAGGTTTGTATAATTTTTGGTGCTGCCCAGAAAGGGTACAAGTCCCCCTCCTGCCCCACCCCCACCCCCAACCCCAACACCTGCCTTGTAAGCCAATATATATTTTTTAAAATAATGTAAAAATGGACTGGAAACAATAAGCATTTAACAGTTTCCCATATCGCACAATGCGGCGAGGTGTGAGAGGATGAGGGCTCTGGGATGGGGATGGGGTGCGGGGTGGGGCAGGGGTTGGGGTGCGGGGGTGAGGGCTGTGGGGTGGGGCCCAGGATGAGGGGTTCAGGGTGCAGGAGCTGGCTCAGGGCTGGTGCAGAGGGTTGGGGTCCAGGGGGATGAGGGCTCTGGCTAGGGTGCGGGCTCTGGGGTGGGGTCAGGGATGAGGAGTTTGGGGTGCAGGCTGCCCCGGGACGGGGGCCAGAGAGGAGGATTCCACCCAGCCCTCTCCCCTCCACCCCCAGCAGCACACTCACCCTGTACCACTGTCACTGCATGTGCACCTAGGACCCCTCTCAGGTCCAGGAAGCCCCCTCACCTCCCCTGTGGTGGGTGCCAGGTGGACTGCCATCACATGTGTGCCCCCTCACTCCGCAGGCGATGGCAGAGCTGCCTCCTCAGCCTGCCGCCGGCACCACTCCCTTTGTAGCCAGCAGCAGCAGTGGCCAGCAAGGGCGCGCAGTGCGGAGCGGCAGGGCAGCCACCCGCTGCCCAGGGTGCAGACAAGGACGCTCCAAGGGAGGCACATGGGGGCGGCAGGCAGGGCCAGGGGAGAGACCTGGCCCTGAACATTGGTGGAGCTGGGCCCTGAATATTGCTGGAGCATGGGCACCATGGGTAGCATGGGTACTCGCCGCCCCTGTCACCATCAAGAGCAGATTCACCATATTGCCCTCTGCTGCCCTATTACTGTTTAGGATTGAACATAAGAACAGCCATACTGGGTCAGACCAAAGGTCCATCCAGCCCAGCATCCTGTCCTCCGACAGTGGCCAATGCCAGATGCCCGAGAGGGAATGAACAGAACAGGTAATCACCAAGTGATCCATCCCCTGTCGCTCATTCCCAGCTTCTGGCAAACAGAGGCTAGGGACACCATCCCTGCCCATCCTGGCTAATAGCCATTGATGGACCTATCGTCCATGAATTTCTCTAGTTCTTTTTAGAACCCTGTTATAGTCTTGGCCTTCACAACATCCCCTGGCAAGGAGTTCCACAGGTTGACTGTGCACTGTGTGAAAAAATACTTCCTTTTGTTTGTTTTAAACCTGCTGCCTACTAATTTCTTTTGGTGACCCCTACTCACCAAAGACCCCTAAGGTTGGCATCAAGCCACTGTTGACCACACATCCCCTCAGCACCTAGAGTAGAGTTCAACCAGAAGTGAGAAATGGGGCCTTATTTCTCTTAATACTTGTGCCATTATTCTACTGTGAATGGAAGTTCCTTTTTAGTGTGGTAATGGTCAAGATCACCTCCTTTCTATTTTTAAAGAGTGGTTCCACATTGCTGTTCTGCAACACCCCATATGCCTCTTCAGTTCTCCAATTACTTCTTAAAATTGCAGTGGGTGGTAGAGAAAGATGACGCTTTCAGTTGGTAGTACTAGTAAAGGGAGGTATAGCACAGAATGGTACCTTTTCATTTCGATGGGCACTGTACAAGGAAAGATTGCAACAGTCCATCAATATTTTAGAGAAGAATTTTGGCAACAAGAAAGAGGCTCCATCATTCCATTTTGGCATGCACTGTACAGCATTAAAAACGTAACTGCTCTGATACACAGGCCAACTCACTGACACCGAAAGCTGGCAGCAAACATGTCAGAGGATCACAAAGCTGGCATGAGAGGGTTTCAGTTAATGCAATTATTTTCAGGGCTTACTGGATGCCAAGTGAGATGTCTAACGCTGGGATCAGAGATAATGACACCAGCTGGAATTGTGAGGAGTCACTTGGGAAGGGCTGAGGCTTGGAGGTATATCAGGTGTGGATATTTATTTGGGGGCACACTAGGGGTCTGTGGGAACTAACTTCCGTTCTGAGGAGAACGGTTATGGGCTTGTCACTGCTGTTTGTGTCTTTACTGGATTATATTTCTAATGGTGCATCGAGAGTGCCTGCAGCCTGGGATAGGCCTTCTTTTCATTTGTATATCAAAACTGAAATAAAGAAATGGAGGGTACTTCATACATCTGCTGTGGCCGAGCCAGTAGCTGAGGTATATGGGGATGAGGTTAGAAAGGCTTTGTGTCTCAACAATCTGAGGATTTTTGCATTATAAGACACAGGATAACATCTTGTCCTTAAATATGCTCTTACTGAGAGTGTTTCACTCAGCAAAACACCACATGCTGAAAAGCTAGAAGTCTATAGCTGCTTTAAGAATGGCTGAATGGTGCAGTGGAAGGGAGTGAACTGGTCAATGTGGAAATGATTTCATACCTTTGGATAGTGGTTAAAAAGGGATTTGGTCCATGTTTCTGTGCTGTACATATTATTAAGGTCCCATCTGGCTGCTGCCTAGTGGGGAGAAGGAAACTGAACCTGTTGTATCCAAGCAGTGGGGCCCCAAAATATCCTGTCTGGAGCAAACACATGCAATCAGCCAATTACACCTTCTCCTTTAAAAAGATGCAGCCAATGCTCCCCCAAATGCCTGCTGCCTAAAAGGAGCTGGGCCATGGTAGTGGCCTGCCTCTTGGAGCTAAGCATGGCCACCTGCTTGCTGGCCTGCCCGGACTCTAGCCCTCACGGTCTAGATTCTTGTTGGATCCTGTGTGGGTGCATTAGAGGGAGAGAGAGAGAGAGGGAAGCCCCCTGCACACTGTCCTCCCCCGTGCTATGGTAGCCAGAATCTAGACCTTGGCCACACCCTGCTAAATGTATTCTCTCTGTGCATGTTGGCTTTTGGCTTGTAAAATACATACATGCTTGCTGCATGGATGTACATAACTCCCAATCCTACCCTGAGCCATGCCCACCCATCCCCATCTTTCTGAGAGAATTTGAACAAGGGAGAGGGACTAGGAAGGGGAACTTTCTTTTTTCTTTATGGCTGATATCTTTCATGCATGTTACACAACTCCTTCACAGGGAAAGACTGAAAACTTATATCAACACGCACCTACAGTACAAGGCTTTAGGTTATGAGATGACACCTGGAAACCAAATGAGCAACTCTGGCTAACCCAAGGCTGGATTATATATTCCCTGCTGGAATTTACCCAGATCTTCATTCAACAGGAACCATAAAATCATGGTATTGTGATCAGAAAAACATATTCTGATTGTAACCTGTGCCTGCTTGTCCATTTCTCTGCCAATTGCAGTCCATCAGCACTTTTCACTTAGAAAGAAAAAAGGAGGCAGAGAAAACAGTGAGAACAGAACATTGGCCGGGGCGTATTCCACTTTCTGCTGGAATTGCTACAAAGCAACGCCTCGCAGAGTGCCGAGGGGAGATGGTGCAGCACCCACACAGACTCTAACTCCCCATGAGAAGCAGACTGGTGATATTACATAACACCGGTGGTTCTGGGAGCCCACTCAATTGCAGCAATTGAAGGAGAGTGGGATGGTAGAGCAGGCAGACTGTGCTGTGGTAGGCAAAGAGCCTGACTGAAGGAAGGAATTCCAAGGAGCTGCAGCCTCCCTGAACCCTTGAGCAAGGGGAAGGGCATGCCAGCCCCTGGACAGTGGAGTTGTTTGAAACACAAGAGCCTAGGACGAGCATGGGGAAAGATTATAGAGGCTGAGGCGAACGTGGTGAGAAAAAGGCAACCTGCTGAGCCAAGCTGGGCTGAAGATTTGGTTGTTTTCATATTTTTGTTGGGTTTTGGTAAAGGACTCAGAAGGGGCTTGGGCCAGGTAACTCCTGCTGCCAGAGTAGGCCAAGGAAGATACAAGGGAAACTGAGGCAGACACTGCATCATTTCATCTGGCCATGAGAGGGTACGGCACCTTTGCTATACAGGCTCACAGAGCTGAATGGGGACATGAAGTATCTGAACTACAACTCCCATGAGGCCCCCCAGTGGTATTTCTGAATAGAGATACTCTGTTTTAAACTGAAAGTTGTCAGCTGAAATTTTTCAGTTCCTGATACTTTGCTGAAAAGTCAAAATTTTCTGCAGAGGGAAAAAAATTCCAACCTGCTCTACTTAGTATACATGTCTGCTTAGGAAAGAGAGGTCCTCCTAAACTCTAGATTTTAAGTTGTTGTTTCTTTGCAAAAGACATAGAGGAAATAACCTGGAAACTCTCATTCTCCCTTTCCTATAATACAAGAATTAGGGAGCATTCCATGACATTGAAAGGAGACTAATTCAAAACCAACATAAGGAAATACTCTCTCACACAATGTCATCATCAAGACCAAGAGTTTTGCAGGATTCAAAAAGAGACTAGACCTTCATATGGATAAAGAGAATATCCAGTGTTATAAACAGAAGGTATTATATTATATTACAATGAAAAAAAAACAGAGTTTTAGAAGGCTTTATTCAAGGCATAACCCAACTTTTCACACTTGTAGATTAGGAGAAAATGTTCTCTGGGAGCAATTTATCCTGGAACCACCTAGTTTTTATTGTGTCTTCCTCTGAAACATCTGGTACTGGCCTCTATCAGTAACATGATATTGGACTAGACGGACCACTGGTCTGATCCAATAGACCAAGACCTATCTTCTGGTTTTCCTTTTTAAGATGTATTATAAATACCAAAGTTAACATACAGAGTGCAAAACATGCTGTTTAATTTCCATGGTGCATATTTAGTATAAGAGGAAAAAACCCAGAAATGGCTATAGTAAAAGTTGGAGGTGCCCCTGGACAATGCTGAATGCTCAGGACTGTCTGGAAAATGTTCTAGATCAAAGTCTTTATATCCCCATTTACTGTCCTCTTGTTAACTCCACACCTGTCTGTGGAGTGGGAATAAAAATTATGTGAATTACAGCAGCTCACGTTCTGCGCAAAAGTAGCACATATTGGTTTGGTTTTTTAACAGATGTCACCACATTTCCCAAGCAGGTCCAAATTCTGGCTCTTTCCATTTCCCCTCAAAATGACAGCAGGAATTTGTGCTAAGGTTCTAATCAGGATAGCCTGGGAGTGGCTGTGTGCCCACCTGCACAGCTAACTCACACCAGCAGCATGACCCAAGGGAGCATATGGGCCACAGACACACAATGCATGACTCTAAGCCTCATCCTGGAGCAGCTCAATGTGCAACAGACCTGCAGAGAGCCAACAGAAAGTGGACTCTGTGGCATGTAAAAGTACTAAGATTGGAGGAAAACTGCTGCAGTCTGCAGTTTGCTCCTGGCAACAATATTTGGGATGTGTGTATATATATGCACTTACTCCATACCAGGATTTGTCCCCTAAATTGTAAGAATTGGACACGTTTGGAGACAGATTTATAAAGTTCACAGTGCGCCAATTTAGCTCTCAGTTACACCAGCATAAATCTGGAGTAACTGCTAGGAAGTCAGTGCGGTTACACAGAATTTGCAGAGAATTGGGGCCTTGTGGGTTTAAAGTGATTTAGTGGATGCTGTACTTAAGCTACCTGCAAACCTTTTAAATGATTAAGGCGTGAGAAAACATTGATTAATTTTCCTCCAAAGAAGAAAGCTTGGGAAGCATTCACAGATTTTGTTGGTTACATTGATGCTTTTGAGGTCTGTTATCTTTTTTTTTCTTCCCAGAATCGGTTCTGCTAATTGCTATTCAGGCTGTGAGATTCATTTCATTTGAGATGCAGTTCAGAGGAAAACCTTACTGGGTTTATTACCACCTGAAAAGATCTGCAGCCGAATTCAAAGATGGACTTCAAACCTCCTACTTTCTTCAAATATAATTCCACTTCTCTTGCGCTGGCAGTTAGATCCAACGCTGATATTACATCAATCTTGATAATCCACAAAAAAACCAGTGCCTTTCAGCCCTTAAACCACCTGTACTCTAAGTTATTTCTTCTAAAAACAAATGTGGAGCAGGTATCTGCTAGAGCAGGGAAATCAGCAAAAGCTTGGCCTCCCTGCTTCACTTGAACAGCTGGCATTCCAGGAAAGACGCCAATACAGGACTCTGGGGCTATTTTTGCCAAGTGAAGTTTTTAATTTGTGTAGTTACGTGACTGAATGCAACATGGATCTTTAGGGTTCAGAAATGAGAAAGGAAAATGGAAGTTTACCTACCTGCTGCAAGCTTGTTGTTGTTGTTGCTTTCCCTTCAATTTTCTCTAAGATCCAGGGCCAAATTCTCTGAAGCAGCAAAGTCAGCCCTTCAGTGTCTAAGCTGAGGTTGATTATGTTCACTCTGTTAAATATTGTATTTTTATTGCCACTGGTTAAACCTGGAATGAAACAAATCAAATCAAAATTAAAATCCCAAAGCTACATTGCGTCTCTTGCGAAACTGAGCTTATCTGGCGAATCGGCAAGAAGGAGGGAGATGCACCACCCCAGCAGGCAGGATAACTTATACCTTTGAAATACAATATACCTGCTGGGCCCTAGGCAATACATCTCATGCTACACCTGCATAATGCACTCCTCAGCGCAGTCATTGCATGGAGGTGGGAGGCAAACCAGGCTATGGTCACATACATGCCTCACCCAGATAGGTGTCATCATGGACTGCTAGCACCTCAGCCCTCACACTCTGTCTTGCACATGGAGCCAAACTATGCCTGCTCCTAATGCATCCACCCAGTAATGAGGCATAATTCAGCCAACGGATGTATCTGTCCATGGTGCAAGCCCTGCGCGCTTTGAAATTACCTGGCACAGTGTAACTTTTGCAATTCTGTGTTTGCAGTGCATTTCTCAGGCAAGTGGAATATGCTCATTTGAGCCAAGTTTTAGGGTAGATGTGTTTCTTTCTCAAAACTGCACAATGGATTTCAATGTAACACTAAATGTAACTGTTTCTAATACACCGAGGCATCCAAAAAAGCATGGGCACCGTTAGACTGATCCATGAAAGAACTTTTTCCAACATGGCTTTAGTGAAAGCAATTTGTGGGGAAAAGTATTTAACTTGTCTACTCTTCCACCGTAAATGACAGTAATGCAAAAGGTGACCTGCTTTCTGGTTTATGTGATTTTTGTATTTTATGTAGCCCATTTCCTACATGGAGTTAAAAAAAAAATAATTAAAGTAGGTAAACAGATAATGTGATCGAATGCTCTGAATCAGAATTACTTGAATTCCAATCCTAACACTGCTGTGTCGCCTTTTGAAAGTCACTTAACATCAGCGCCTCAGATTCTTCATGTACAAAAGGAGGAACAATACTTACATTGTAGACATATGGGGTTAATTAGCTAATGTCTGCAAGGGTGTTCTGAAGATGTAAAGCACTATCTAATTGATAAGTATTATTATGTACGTGCACAATTACAAAAGCTGTTGGGTTTTTTTCTTCTACTTTATAAAATGCTGATGCTGCATCTACAAAATTGTATTTTGCCCCTCAAGATGTTGCACTATTACTGCAGCAAAAACTTCATCTGAAGAAGAGCTCCTACAAGAGCCTTTGACGATGACAGTCTGATAAGCCTCCAAACTGTCAAGGAATCGTTCTGGTTTGTGCATACGCAACAGTTTTGTGTTACAGTAGCTACAAGTTACGTCTGCTCAGTGTTCAAGGTCGGTAGCTGGGGTGAAGAAATAGCAAGATCCCATTCCCAGCAACATAAAAAGTAAATATTGATTGCAAATGCTCAGAAGTGGTTGAGTATGTGTGAAAGAGAGAGAAGTCCTTCCCTGCATATAAATCTGATGAGACAAACACAACTGCAAAAAAGGGTTTTTAAACTCCGTCTGTTCTTGAGCAAAGGTCATTTTATAATTTCAGAAGCCACATGAAAGAGACTGAAAAAACCGAGAGAACACACATTCAGTGCAAAATTAAAATTCAAACATAAGATCAGAAAGGGGGGCGGGGGAATTATAAAGTGCTCCTTGGGGGAACACACAAGAAAAAGAAAACTCTACCTGCTGTGGAGGTTTTGAGACAGAAGGCTCCTTCCACCCACTTTCCCTGCCACAAAGTCTCAAACCAGCAGATGCTAAAAAATAGACATTCCTTTTAAAATCTCTTGTCACTTCTCTTTTGCATTTTAAACACTTTCCCTACCCGGAGCCAGTCTGCATTTCCCAGAAGCTGGTGTGTAGCCAGTTCAACTTTGCAAAAGGTCCAGCTGCATGTAGTACAATGCAGCATCCAGGCCGAGGTGCAAAGGATATCCGGTCCTTATGATCACTCCCTGTTGTGTGTGCCCAAAAAGGAAAGACCGGGGCTACAAGAGTGAAAAGTGAAGAGGAGTCACCTACTGGAGGAAGAAAAGGGTGTGATGCAACAAGCAGCTGCATGAGAAGAGGAGAGAGAGGACAGCCTTGGGAAGTACCGGGGTTAGGAAATGCTGGTGAAAATAGCACAGCAGCTGGAGGTACTCCCACATTTCAGATCAAACCAAAGAGCAGTAAACCAGGATAGATAGAAGGAGGGCAGCTCCATAGCTATGAGACTGGGAGGCCAGAGAGCAGAAGAGTGAGGAATAGGCCAATGTACTGGATGCATAGTAAGAGGTTAAGGAACTCCATTAGGGCTGTAAAGTCTGGGAATCACAGTGGTGAGAAATGTCATAAGGATCTTTACATACCAAGGATCTGTGACTAGTGCAATGGCCACCTGGACACAAGAAATTGGTCTAGTGAGATCCTGTTCACCTGTTTTAGTGGAGTCCAGCAGGATTAATACCTACAAATAATTTTTCTTTATACAATCATTCATTTTAGGTTTCATAAATAACACTTTGCATTCTTAAAATGATGTGCTTGCATTCATTCATTAGCCAGCTCTCTGAATTCTTTGTCAGGTATGTAAATATCCTAGTAATGCACAGGTGGATAAACAGAGAGCTTAGCCTGTGACTTGCAGTCCACACGCCAGGTCATTTGCAGAGCCTTGATTAGAATGCAAAAATTGCTGGCCCCCAGACCTGCTCCCAGTCCCCGAGTCTGACTCCCAGTCCCTCAGACTAATGCTCCACATTCAAATGCCAAGTGATCCAATGTTTTTACTCCAAAAGAAGGGCGCTATAAAATAGGGCATTGAAAGAGAGTCATATGAAAATAAAGCCAAGCTCATGCTTTTTCCCCCCATTCTTTTTGTCTCTTTCTTGTTTCCTGTTGCCATGCCATTCCCCATGACGGATACAAAGGAAAGTGCCTCCTCAAGCAAGAAAATTAGATTATTCAAAGAGCCTCTCTGTCTTGCATATTTATTGTGATAGGCCTTGTTAGAAGTGTTTGACAACAACTCAATTATCTGCAATGAATAGAGGCAGGATAGGCAGGCAATTATCCACTTTATCCATGTGACATACACCCATATTCAAATCCATGTTCAGAGAGATCCACATTCTTTCCAAACCTTTTTGCATATTTCTAATTACCAGCTTCAATTTAGCAGGATGCTTATGACTCCAGTGAAGGTTCTTTGGAATAGCTGAGTACTTGGTTTGAAGCCAGCAAGGGATTGTCTCATTTCACATTGACACTCTAATGTGTAGTTTTGGGACTGTTTGGATTAAATTTTGAAAAGCAGCCCCCAAAATGGTGCATGTAAATAAGCACGTGCAATTAATGGCAAACTGCAAAGCCTGCATTTTCAAGTACAAACCAAATACTTAAGATCTAATTAGCTTCTCTGCAATACCCACAAATGCCATTTCCTATTGCTAACAGTATTCTTCTGTCGTGTTTACAGGAATAAGCAAAAATGCTGCATCTTGCAATAGCAAACTTGCTGTGTTTCAGAGTGTGACCGGGGTCCTAGTGGGGACCCAGCTATGGTCACTCAATTAGGGTGAACTGCAAAGAATGGGGCAGACAATCCCCATGAAGCTGGTGGATATTCCAATACTTAGATTTACCGAGCCAGCATAAAACAACTTCTTTATTATCTTACTGGTTACTCAGAAGTTCAAACAACACAGTTCCCTTAAAGTGATCCAGTCTCAGGCCTCCATTCAGGTACCCATGTCAAATATGATGAAAATTTCTGTAAATCTTATTTCATCATATAAAAGGAAAGGTTCTACCAATCCCAAAGGATCAGACACATTATCTCTGAGGTTAGTGAATGTTTCAGATCTTACCCAATACACGCTACAGCCAATTCTTATTAACTAAACTAAAATTTATTAAAAAATAAAAGAGCGACCGTATGGTTAAAAGATCAATATACATACAGACATGAGTTCAATTCACTTCAGTGCAGATTCATAGCAGAGATGGGGAGCTCTATAGTTGCAAAGAGTTCTTTTAGAAATAGTTCATAGGTTATAGTCCAATGTCCAAATATCATATTCAGGGCATACCAGCATAACTGGGACCGCAGTCTTGAGACTCAGGGCTTTTCTACACTTACCAGAGGATTGATGCCGCAGCGATCAATGCATCGGTGGTCGATGTAGCGGGTCTTCACTAGACCCGCTAAATCAACTGCCGATCGCTCTCCCATTGCCTCCTGTACTCCACCTGATCGAGAAGAATAAGGGGAGTCAATGGGAGAGCATCTCCTGTCGATGTCACGTAGTGTGAAGCCTGCAGTAAGTAGATCTAAGCTACGTCGATTTGAGTTACACTATTCACGTAACTCGAATTGCATAGCTTAGATTGACTTTTTCCTTTAGTGTAGACAAGACCTCAAACTTCCGCTGATGAAGCCTAAGCAGTTCTGAGATGACAGAATCAGGACCCAAGGATCTTTTATACAATTTCATGTCTTTTGACAAGTTGGAGTTCCTCAGGGAATAAAAACTAATTAGGATGACTTTGAAGGAGGTCCATCACCGGTACTTAGCTATACGAATTAACATAAGTCCATTTGCTTGTTCCACCACCATTCACAATACATTTCAAAGAGAGATGAATACCGAGATATCCTGTGTTTACAATTCATTTAAATGATAGGATGTTCTTTTGACCTCTGAATTATCAGAATACAGCATGGACAGGGACTGTTGATTACATTGTCGACCCTACTCATACATATGTAAATACACAAAAACACAAACATTATCTCCCCGCATGTCTTTTGAGGGTTATTTATTTTGCAGGATGTTTAACCCTTTCTAGCCATGCATCACCGAGAGATTACTTTAAATCCAGCAAGGTTTGTTTGTTTTTATAAGATCTTGCACATGGAAATATCAGTTTGTTCCATGTGCAAAACACAGTGCAAGAGACCAAGATAGGTCCCCACTAGTATGAGGCCCTTTTTCACCCCTTATTAATGAATCATTCAGGATACTCTTGCCCCAGTTCTTTACCGTGTTGCCATCTCTCATGATTTGATCACAAGTCTCACTCTGTATGATGATTTTCTTAAAGTCCCAGCTCCTGGAAGCATGTGATTAGGTGAGACTCTCATCTTCCATTTCTTAAATAAGTAAGTTTTTAACCTTTATGGTTGGGAAGAGAAGATTGAAAACATCACCCAAATGTAACTTTCAAAACATAGAATCAAATAAAAAGAATCCCAACTTATGATTTTTAACTCAATATCATAATTTGGCAGAGAAGGGGGTTTTCTGGTGATTTTTGAATGCCTGGATAGGCAATAACGTTTCCTTGACTTCAATAGAGTTAATCCGGATAGACATTGGTGTAATGGAGTGCAGAACTTGGCCCACTGGCTCTCTTGTCAATTCAGGAAATTTCTAATTTCCATTCTTTTTGCACCCAACCCTTTGTGCCTCACTCTCTTCCTCATCTCAGATCTTCTTTCCTTTTTATTTCATGCTCTAGATTGTTTCTCATCATCCCAGTGTTGAAAACTAACCTTTTTAAAGAAGTATTTTCTTACTGATGTGACACTGTCATGGTTTTATGGTACTGCAAGAATGATTTTATTGTATCTGTTTAACGTTTTACAGCATCTCAAGAATCGTGTGTGACACTCAATGCCCCAGAGACACTCTGCACCCCATATTCACCATAGTGATATAATTATCATATGTTATGTACAAGGTATGCCTTGTGATGTATCATTCTAAAAGTCTTAATCTGTTGAACATTAATATCCTATTAAGTTGTCTGTGCTATCATTGAGTTAGGAAGTTTTGCTATGTATGTGCTACTGGAACATGTTGTGAGGTTGGGACACCCACAAGCAGCCTTTCAGGTACAACAATAAAATGGCCAAACAATGTTGATGGCCTATTCAGGAAATACACACACTCACAAGGATTATCCCAGGAACTGGGTTCCACAGAAACCTCTCAGAGGTAGCACTACACAATGGGAACTGTTTGACCCAGGTCTCAGCAAAAGATCTTTCCAGCAAGTTGGAAGATGCTATAAAAGGGGGAAGTGACATCATGACTGGCCCTCACTCCCTCTACAACTCAACACCTGAAAACACCTGAGAAAAAAAGACTGAACTGGGGGGAAGTGCAGGTCCCAAGCTGGAAGAGAGGATTCCAGTCTGTCTATAAAACATCTACAAACTGCTTGTACTAGTTAAAAGGGTGAGACACTGTTTGATTCAAATCCTATCTAGTATATTAGGCTTAGATTGTGTTTTTGTTTATTTGCTAGGTAATCTACTTTGATCTATTTGCTATCACTTATAATCACCTAAAATCTATCTTTCTGTAGTTAATAAATCTATTTTATATTTTTTACCTAAAACAGTGTGGTTTGAGTGAAGTGCTTGGGGAAAAATCTCAGCTCAATTAACAAAGGCTATGTGCATATTCCTCTTCACATCAAGGGAGGGTACAGACTGGGTAATAACAAATATATACTGGTCAGGTTTTAGGCAGGGTGGCATAGCTCCAGGGTCCTAGGCTGGGGAGCTGGGGGTATTTTGGCTGAAGTCTCTCTATTGTTGGTTCATGCAGTGGCTCATAGAGCATTCATGAACACAGCTGGGTATGGCCCCTGCCTTTGGATGTTGCTGTGAGTGCAAGCTTGGAGGGCTTTGCAGCTTGTCACAACATCACAGTGTGAGGGGCAACCCAGATTGGTAAAACAAAGGGCTCAGCTGTACTCCAGTTCCCAGTGGCACCCTGGAGGGGACCCATCACACTGTGGTTTGGGGACATTTTAAGAATTAAGATCCTGAAGATAGCCCCTAAATGTGGTCATTTTCCTTATTAATATTTAATGATATTCTAATAGTTACTGTCCCAGAATTTCAATGTGTACAGACCGGTCAGGATCTATATTTGCATATTTGTCAAATAGCATTATAGGTATTGTTGGCTTATATTATTTAATGTGTTTGTTTTGATTGTACATATTCCATCTGCTTTGGAATTTCAGTTATTTGGACTATATTAATATTTACTGTTACGTGTACTTAAAATAAGAGTCAAGTCAAAGTCAAGGCTTTTGGTAACTCTAACTGCAACAGTGGCCTCTGAATAGAATCTGGCTCAGTCTGACAGGTTTTAATTTCTTATGCACAGGGAGAAATGGAGCCACAGGGAGAAATGGAGCCAATGGAGTCTGGCTGATCCATGACCATTTGGATATCGTTCTGGCTAATGTTGTGGTACAGAAGGACTACATAAGTGAAAGGGCTTTGTACAAATCTTGATTTACTGAGATAAAGAACTCTTCAAAATGTAACGGAGTAAATCTCTGCTGGAATAATAAAACAGATTGTTCTATCAAAGCAGTGTATGTTTGTTCTTTATATTTGCTCTTTAATCTTACTAGACTGGGAGTTTAATATGCTCAGTTACTGACAATGTAATAAAATATCATCTCCCTCTCCCCCAGCTCCCCAAAAGGGGAACTTCCTAGATTTCTTTTCATTAAACATTGCAGAAAGATACTACTCCCCCCAGCTTTCTTCCCTTAAGAAACAGGGTTCTCCTGGGTCTTCTAAGTCTCCTGAAATTCATAGCTGGCACATTTGTTTTTAAAAAAATCATCTTATGAAAAGGGTAGCAAGCTTTTTGGCATACAGATAATTTATCAGTATAGTATAGTTCAGTCTATAGATTTTTGCTAGGAAGCAACATGAAAGTGAGTGAGCTGAATCAACCAGCTGCTTTTCAGTACCTCTTTCATTAATCCAGCATATCTCAGCTTGCCTTTCATTCCTTGAAAAGTGAAGAATATCCCTATGTCTACCTTTTGCGAACAAAATGAATAATTTGGCCTTAGGCTAGGTATGTGTTCAGAAGTGAAGGGAAAATGTAAACCAAGCACCTAAAGAAAGAAAAACAATCTTTAGAAAGACACTCATCTTAACAATATAAGGAGCTGGAAAGCTGATGACAAAAAAAAAGGAACTTAAAGTGAATGTGCAATCAACTTTGATATGATATAGTTAAAAAGCACACAAAAGCTTTGTGCAAACTAATGAATTGATTTAAGGCTCCACTGGGTGATATACAATGACACATTATTTATGTAACCTGTAGTTTTCTGTTCACATAGTAATTTCCACCTCCCACCCTGTCAAACAGAAGAAACGTTTTCACCTTAAATCTTAGATGATGATCAGCCCAAATAGCAGGAGAGGATGTATAAATGAAAGTAATTTAGTGAAGTGGGTTTGACTGACATGAAAAGACAATAAAAGTTATGATAATGTTAGGGATATCAAAGTGAAAGCCAGGTGGGGAGACGAGAGCAGGCAAGTTCCCAAGTAAATCTGAAAGGCGTTCTTCAATGCTGGGGAAAATCCAGCCATTTATTTTCCAGCTTATCACTCTGTGGGTCAAAAACTATGTATTAAATGTGGAGCACAAAGACCTGCCTTGTCTAACCATTGTGCTTATTATATGGAAGGGGGAGACAGCTTTTTCTAATCCCAACAAATACTTTAGAAAAGATGCTTGAGTTTCTTTTTTTTTTTTTTGAAAGAAAAAAATGGAGCAAAACAAAAACTAAATTGAATCTTGCCTTTTGGGATCTTAGAGGTGGTGTTTATTAATACATGTTGCATCGATATTCCCGCTTTTGTTTCTCAATTCTTTGGTCCACTGGAAGTCACTGGGTTAGAGACTGCTTAACGTCCCACAGGAGCAAACTGCTTGTGTCCTGATGTTTGTCCTCACGCACCTAGGTCACTGAGGCTGGAATTTTCAGAGGAACCTATCTGAGTTAGGTGCTCAAATCCCTTTGCAATCTAATGGAAGTTGGGGTATCTATAGGCTCCTTTGGAAATCCCACTAAAGAGCCCAGTCTATCTTCAGCTGAAGTCAGTAGGAGTCTGATAAGGCCCTACTCAATAAGGGCCAAACCCTGTGGGGCAGCTAAGTCTGTGGGTAGGAGCGCAAGGGTGGATGGGGTGAAAGCCCCTGGCTGCAAAGGAGCTGCACTGAAGCCAATTTTGGTGCTACGGTGCAATCCAGAGTGCATCCTGCTGGTTCAGGGGCCTATGCCATCTGTCACCTCCCCCCCACATACACACACACACATAGCCCCACACCTGAGTGCTGTTAGGTGCAGATCCCCCCACACACACCTGCCTCCTGCCCACCTCTTCCTCCAGGCCATTTCCGTGACTTTCAGAACCACCATCTTGCACAGTTAAACCTTGTCTAGCCCCCCTCCTCATTCGATTTTGTTTTCCTTTGGCACGCTCTGTCTCTGTGGAGATTGTGAGCTTCTCAGTGAAGAGACCGCAACATTCTGTTTTTCTCTAAAGTGCCTGGCTTACTTTTGGGTGTTGACTAAAAATAATAAACCACAAGCACATTAGTTTGGCCTGGGATGCTGTAACACCAGCCATCTTCTGGTGCCTTCCACTCCGATTCAGTGACAGTCCCGTCCACGCTTTATGTCTGTGCCCCTCTAAGTGATGTCAAAGGGCACAGTTTTCAAACGGGCCTATTTCCGTCCTGTGCTCCTATCCTGCCAAAGAACAGCCATCTCAAGCTGGGAATGGGACAAATGACAGCCCTAGAGATTAACTCTTTTCTTTTTGAACATGCAGTCAGGTTTCAACATTGAACTGAGCCCTTCTAGCTGAATGCTGCCAGGCTGAAAGAAACAAGAAGTACTTGCCTTTTTTTTAAAAAAAGAGACATTATTCTCTAGTCTGGAAAGAGAATGAGGGCTTCTGTTCTTGAACTTCTGTTTCCGGAGCTGCTCCAGTGAGTCAGTGGCTAGCCCCTCAATGTGCTGCCATGATAGATATACCTGCTTTGGAACTCACATCTGTGCTTAGCTGGGAACAAAACAAACGTGATGTTTTCAGCAGTTTGGACTGCTCCCCTGGCTGGTGGGCACAGAATTGGAGTCTATGGATTAGCAGACCCACAGGATGAAAGGTGGGTTGAACTGCAAGGCTGGAATAGTATAGTGCAGCTCCCCTGTGGGCTGGGGTGTGAAATTCTATCCTCACCCAACCATTGTTCTCCTCTCCAGTAGTACACCGCTCATTTACTCCGGCTCAGCTGAGCACCTGCTCTCCCCTCTGCTGGGTGAAGGTAACTGGCCCCTGCCTTGAGGAATGAGATTAGATGTTCTCAAATGGTGGGTTGGATCTCCATAATTCCAGCATTAGACTTGCTGGGATCCAAGGCTGAAGCTGAAGCCCAAGCTCCGCCCCCACCCGGGGCGATGGGGCTCAGGCTCCGCCCCTCTTCCAGGGCGATGTAGTAACTTTGTTGTCAGAAGGAGGTCGTGGTGCAATGAAGTTTGAGAACCCCTGGATTAGATGCATACTAGCAACAGGCAAAATACAAGCACCAGAATTGTCTGGTCTCTGGGATTTTACATAGACACTAACTGGATGTGACCTAGTTACAGTGCCATTCTCCCTAGCAGACACAAACTTAGGGCCATTCCCTTCCTGGGCTTTAGCTGAATCCAGAACCAACTCTGAGACAACTGCACGACCCTCAACCATCACAGGCTGAAAGGCCCCTTCTGTCTGCTCCACAGACAAAGAAGAGCTGGACACACTTTCTCCTCCCAGACACACAGCTTGGGGTCTCATTCCCCTGGTTCCAGCACACAGGGCTGTTCACAGACAACTGCTTGGAGACCGGGGTAGCTCCCTCCATAGGCAAGGCAATACCCCTGACAGACACAGGCACATTTCCTTCACTGTCACAATTCTCCACCCAGCTAACAGGTAAGGTCCAGGGACACTCATCTTCCACTCTCCTCGCCTTCCCCCACTGCTGACTAGACAAAGCCATCAGCTCACAAGGCTGCCTAGGCTCATCCAGACTTTCCTTACCAAGCACCTTGCCACTCCCAACAGATACCCTGCCCTGCCTGTGTCTCTCCCCTCTCAGCTGGGGTCTCAGCTCCCACTGTGCTCAGCTCTGCCCTTGCCGTCCCAGTGAAGTAGGCAGCAAGCTCGCTGCTTTCCTCACTGCATCAGAGCCAGTGTGAGCCCCCTCTCCGGTGTGCAAGGGGGCATTTCAGTGGCACTTTTGGAGATTAAAATGAGCTTTTTCTATAGATCTGTCCAAGACTCTGGTCAAGGGACACGTGTGCAGCCCCCTTAAAGAAAATATCCTCATTTTTATTACAAAGGAGAAAGGGGACTTATTCTAGTAATGCATCGCTTTTGACCTCTCCTCTATGGCGAAGGGCAGACTTTAGACCATCAGAAGAGATTCTTTTTTCATGCACAACCACATCATGGGCATGCACATCTGAAACAACCCCATCCACTTGTAGAGCTGGGGGCATTTTGTGGTTCTCTTCGGTGAACTTTTTATTGCTAGCATGAGCCTATAACAAAGTTCACAGCAGAAAAGACTGTACATATACCTTAAAAGTCAGCTTAGAGACAAAGCCAGGGAAATCAGTGGCTATTTAGGGAAATACAGGAGTCCCATACAAGTTCTGGACTAAACCTGCTTTTGTTTGCTTCTGAACCTAATCTTTTGCTGCAGAAAGGACAGCATTAAAGTCTTGAAACTTGAGCTCTGGTTATATGTAAACATCTGAAGGCCCACAACTGCAAAAGGCTGTAAATCATTCTGTCTCTATCACTGCTGTACAGATCCATCATGACTTTGTTAAATTTATTCTTAAGGGGAAAAATACCATCTTAATGGGGTTACCATTTTCATTGTCCAGTATCCAAAATGAATTCCAGGGAATTAAAGATGACTAAACTTTGCCAAGATAGTTTCAAGGGAAAACTCCAAATCATTTAGTCCAATTATGAGCAGATCTTGGTTTCTTCACATATATTAAATAAATATTTAATACTCGCTTTTGAATTTTTCCGTCTATAGCCTGATTGTGAATATTCTAATTTTGAGCTGTGTTGCTTAGCTGTGATTGATCAGATAGGTCACATTATATTGTTTTCAGAGTAACAGTCGTGTTAGTCTGTATTCGCAAAAAGAACAGGAGGACTTGTGGCACCTTAGAGACTAACAAATTTATTTGAGCATAAGCTTTCGTGAGCTACAAGCTCAATGCATCCAATGAAGTCCTCCTTTTCTATATTGTTTCTGGCAAGTGTAATGGGAGCGTGATGTGGGACTTCTGGCTATAACAGCATGAAGCTCTACTGCATAGCTAGAAACACCAGGTCCATTAACTGGGAAGCAGCAGCCAATGCATAAAACTCTTTATGTGAGCCAGCCACTAGAGGAGGACAAAGAGACACTGTGTTAGCATGGGTTACACAAGCATTTCCTGCCATGAACTGGGTTTATCAATCAAAAGCTCAGTTTCCGTGACTACTTACAAAAGTGACTCATTTGGATGTTTGCTTTCTGTGAACATTCGTGCCAGTAAAACACTATCACACAAATGCTCATGGAAAACAAATGCAAAGGGAATATGAAAATGGCTGAGCCAATTCATTTAAAATCAAAAAAAAATATTCCTGGGGATAAAGATTAATTATTCATCCAGGCCTAATTGAATCAGTGAACTCCTTCAACAATTATTGGGAATATTGGAATGAAATGAACGAAGTTAAAATACGAATGCTGGGCTAATGCTACTGATTTAATACTAGGATTTAATGCAAAGATTCCTCCTCTCTCCGTGTCACTAGAATAAATCTTCTCCGGCATTCTCGTTTGTCCATTGATGGAGTACTCTTTTATGTAATGCTTTTTCAGTGATCAAGGTTATACTGTACCTCCTTGGAGCACCAGCTCGCTGTGAGGGATCTGTTAGTGTCATGACTTGTTGATGATGTATTGCTCTAAAAATGATGCCTTCTACAGAAGAACAGGTCCTGGAGCAGATTTAGCCTTAATTACAGGAAGGAAGGAAGGAAGGAAAGAAGGAAGGAACAAGAGAGGTATGTGGATACCAGGAGATTTATCATGCCAAAATAGAATTTGCATTGCTGTAAGCAGCAGAGTTTAAATAGCGAAGCTTTGGAGAGGAAGTCGTGCTAAACAAATACATGTCCTCCATACAAATACAAGAATCAAGAGATATGCTAGCTGAAAGCCTAAAATACCTAGTTCTCTCAGATACCAGACTGTTTTCTAGCCATATAGAATTAAATACCTATGTGCTTCCTTCTCTAACACAATCCAGTGCACCACACTGAGTTCATGACTCAGTGTCACATGTTTGTAACTTGTTTTTATGAGGGATTTTAGTTTTAAACAACAACCAAAGAGGTGTCTGTCCATTCCCCTCCCCACCCCCCCCACCCCCGGCTGCCTTTTTGGGTAGAGGCACTTCTCAGATTCCCTATATTGCTAGTCACCTACGGATAATTATGTGATACCCCTTGTAAGTGTAAAGTATCATTAACAGTCCCTATTTTAGCCTGATAATGATGCTGCCTTGCACTTCTATAGCAGCCTTTATCCACAGATCTCCCAGACAAGTCTGTGAGGTAGATACATAATATATCCATTTTACAGAAGTCTAAACAGAGGTTCATTGATGTTAAATGACTTGTCTAAGGACAATCAGCAAATCAGTGGCAGTCCCACAAATAAAATCCAAGAGTTCTGATTTCCAGTCCACCATTCCAACCATAGGATCAACCTATTCCTCAGCAACCGTATTTCACATTTCTCCAGACTCGTAAAAATACCATCTCTGGGAGCCAAGCAAAGGCAGGATTTAAGTTATTAAAGGATCTTATCATAGAACAGACATCTCAGTGCTCAGATTTCCTCTATGAATCTGTTTGTTTTGCTCTATCTGGAGAATAAAAGATGTGGGCATATGAAACATTTATCTGCTAATGAATAATTATCAAACAGTAATGAAGCTGCTGTGTTTTAAAATATGTGATAAGATGTCTGATTTCATGATTCATTTAGAAATATGACAGGGAATTAGGTCTACTTTGTAAGAACTCAATTTTATAGCAACCTGTATGAATGGATAATTGTAATTCAATTAGAAATAGACAAAGTGCATGATGAAAGCAATGACTCTTGCATATACGTCTGAATGCATGTCTATGTATAGACACAGGCAGCAGGATGATTCGCTTTGGTCTATGGAAGCACTAGTATCCCTACCTAATTCATTTAAACACATTCAAATGCTGTTGGGCGGCGGGGAGCTGGTTCTGTAATTAAGTTAATTAAGCAAAGATTTTATTATACTATCCCCTCCATAGATGATGTCAAAGAAGTCTCACAATCATACAACAAAATAAAGGAATAATTCATTTTTGCTGTTTGTTCAATTGTATTGCTTAGGGCTTCGGTTGCTTAACCTAATGGGCCACACCAGCAGATAGGCAAAAGAGCCTAGATCATCTTCTTAATACCATGTGATGAGGGAAGAGGAGGAGAAATGCCTCTTGTTTGCAGCTCTGTTTTGCTTGCCACCAGTTCCAGATGGCCAAACCTATCTAATGTGTGAACTTCAGCCTGGTAGGTCTTGCTGATCCTCAAGAGCCAGTACACACCCACTCAACCCCCAAGCCTACATAAAAACCCCACATTCAAAATTCTACAGCAAGTCATGTAAACTCTTGCAAGTGTGGTAGCCAAGGGAGCAGCTGAGAGGGAAAAAAATCATGTTCAGCCTAGGATCGCTGTGTCATGACTTCACTGAGAAGTTGATTACATTGGTGGGGGCAGAGGAGCTTGCTAACTGCCTCAGAAAAACTGAAAGCTAGAGAAGAGAGAGCAGGGCCTGGTACCCCAAAATTTCCTTTAAAGGATCCCTCCAAAGTGTTCAAAAGATAGAGGAAGGAAGATAGGAGAGGAAACATGTGATGTAGACCATAGGTAACACTTTTACGTTCCTTTAAAATATCTGAGAGATCTAAGCCCCAGGCCAGTGCCCTTCTACCGAGGTGCAGTGGGCCTGTGACTGGAGGGGGCTAACTGTGGTACGTTGCCAGGGACACACTCAGAAGGGATTCCAGGACCCATAGAGAGACTCTACACCCCCAGAAGAGTTCTAGCCCTTTTCAAACACAACAGGGTAGACTGGAAAAACAACTAGACTGATCCTCTGAGTCACCCCCTGCCAGAGGGCAATGCTATGATCATGGAGTCTAGTCCAGCACGTTAATTGCTAGTGGGGGAGAATTGCAAACCCTTTTGTCCCATCACAGTTCCCAGCTGGGCAAGGGAAGGATTGCTCGGGAAAGGATTTGAGCCTAAGAGAGGAAAAGGGATAGGACACCACAGGTCAACACAGTTCTGAGTAGTTCACTAATTTTATTATTATATGTTATGAAAATCTCTGGCATTCTTCATATGCATGTGTGTTGCTGGGCAGTTTAAAACAATGGTTAAAAAAACCTGATCCTCATATGTCAAGCAGTCAGCCTGGCAAGACAGAGTTGGAAAAGAAAAGAAATAATCCAACAAAGAAAAAAAGCTGTTGGAAAAGGATCACATAGGAGCAGGGAGTGGTGTGAATTGGAATCCTACAGGCAGACAACAAAGTATCTGACTGACATTCTCAGGAGGGGGCCACACAGATGGGATCCCTGAACCAACAAGATCCTATCTCTAACCTGGTACAGACCGAGCCCGGATAACTGAGGCAACTGTAATTGCTTTGGAAGGCCACCAACAGGGAAAAACAGAGGTTCAGGTAAAGCTTCAGTCATTCAGACCTAAATCACTATGGGCTTTAGGCACTAGAGAGAGGACTCTGATTTGAAGCTTGGATCTAATCATCTCTCTTAGGTTTTTCTGGGCACCTATCCTTACAGTACTGGATGGTCAAATAGCTTAATAAAGATTCACAGACTCATCCATAGTTAATTCCAATGTTTCACCTTTGCTTACTGTGCTGTGGGATTTTTGTTATTGTTGTAACTCCATCTTCACTTATTGTGGGAAGGGTTTTCTGCAACTTGCTCTGAAAATGGCTGGGCCAGGCTGAGTCATTCCACAGACTTTGGTTCTCCGCACAGCACAGTATGCCTTGTGGCTCTTGAGAGCTTCTTCTTGGTCGTCACTAACTGCCCTGCACCACAAAAACAGAGCTGGCTTGGTGGGTCGTGAATACAGAAACCATCTCTGATATAATCAGGCTCCAGTCCATTGAACGAGTCTGACCAGGGCTTTGAATTGGCACCAGAAATGAACTTGGGAGCCAGTGAAAGGAGCATTGGGATGGTGTGTCCTCAGCATTTTCCTGCTAAGGAAGGGAGGTATTGCATTATGTATGTGCTGGAGTTTCTGTGTTGCCTCCCCCTTCAGCTCCAGATACAATGAGTTACAATAGAACATTGTGGTGGAGATGTTTATCCATTACTGCAGCCAGCTCCTCATAGCGGAAAGGGTGAAAGGGTGGAGTTTTCTGGCAAGCAGGAATTGGATGCATTTCTTACCATTACTGCTGTCTGAGAATCTAAGATTAGGGGATGAGTCCAGTAGAATGCCAAGACTTCATATTGCCTTCACGAACAATGCAGATACCACCAATGGATGGTGAGAGCAGTGTCCTGGCTAGCTCCTTGAAACCTTTCCGCCTTCCCACCAACATAATTTCAATCTTGCCTGAGTTCCTTCTCAGCCAGATGCTCTTTATCCAGGGATCAATCTCTTGTAGGCATGATGTTTTCTGTGTGACAGCATTGATCACATCTGTGGGAAGGAGCCATAAAGCCAGCTGTCATAGAACTATAAAGCTGGCAGTGGAGTTGTGGTATCTCACAACCTCTCCAAAGGGGTGCACATAAATATGGAAGAGGAGGCACATCCAAAGTTCCCAGAAGTGCATCAGAGAAAGTAAGATGGGGAGAAAGAATTAGAGGTTAGAACCTGTAACAGCATGTTTCTCCCACAAGGTCCTCTGAGTTCCGTTCTCCCCTTCACAAGTGACCTCTAACATGGCAACCAGCTGCAGGACTGTGCATTAATAAAAATAAGCACTGCAACAAGAAATAATTGAATATTACATATTTTGCCTTATTCGTGGCTTCCACCAGTCCTCGCATTTTTCTCTCCCTGCTGATATTTCCTGAGGCTCTCCCAGGGCTTCAGACCCTAGCAAGCTGGAGACATTTAAAAATAAAAATAGCCAGCTTATTCGTCAAATAGATTTTTCTAAATTGAAGGGTTTTGAAAGTTCTGTGTACATTGGACACAACAATCACACATCCAATTTCATTACTGAACCACGTACTGTGCTGACAACCAAAGTGTTCCAGACCTTTTTCCTTAAAGGCAGATTAAAGGAGAAACATATTTCATGTTATCTGGGTGCATTGGACATCAGTTGTGCTTTACTTCCACATACCGAGCTACCCTGACAGCAAAGTCACAGACCTATTTCATAACATGGGTGTTGGAAGCAGGTGTGTTGACCTTATCTGGCTCAGTCCCTATGGGAGTCTCATAAGGGAGCCTAGCATCCCAGATGTCCCTCCACTTCCAATAATATCATCACCAGCTGTGCTGAGAGGGAAGTTACTTCACTGTGAAATAAACAGAAGAAGCAAAGCAGAAATATATGTGGTGTGGTTTCTGCGAGTTCTCTCTAGGTAAACTGCACATGTTCCATCTGACTGCATACCACAATTTATCTGCAACATCCCAGCTATAAGAACTAACTCAACAGCAAGAAGCTAACACAAGCTTTTCACTTACATTTTCTTTTGAATGTATAAGATCTGTATATGAGGCATATCTCAGGGAAGTTCCTTCTCTCTAGTCCACTGCTATAACGTACTAGATTTTTAACAAGTCCCAGCGCCATTGCCTTATGAGAGAGTTGAGCACCACCCTCCCCACCCCACAAAGGCTGCCTATCAACATGAGAAAATCAGTGATGCCACTGAAATACAAAAATGACCTACCATTAACTGTTCCACAACTAAATCTTCCAAGGAACATAAGAACCAAAGAAAAAGCAGCAGTATGTGTGCAATATCTGAGCATAATGGATTACCCCTAGACTCAACCCCCAAATGACCAGTCTAGTTCAAGCCAAAAACCTGTTACCCAATGTCGTGCACTAAAAACAGTGTTAAAAATTGTAAGCTATCACTTTAAATCCTCAGAGGTTGTCCTGGTCCTGCTAGCAGGCTAGGGAGCACTGTAAGGAAGCATGTGATTTGGGTCTAGCAATAGTCAATCTGCAACGAGCCAGTCTAGAGTGAGGTGGAGTGAGTTGTGCCTCGCTGCCTTAGGGAGCAGCCTGCTTTCTCTCTCTCTGTTTTTGGTTCTCGTATGTTAAGGTTCCAGATTTTAAGAAACAAAGTCATGTTATGTTGCAACCTTCTAGAAAGAAAATTTTATATTTTTATCTAACTTTTCATTTTGTATGCTGTGACCATAACACCCAATAGCAAAGAATATTGTAGACTACCAGTTATTAATCACTGTGGGAGTAACTGTAATTGTTCTGAGCCCACTGTTGAGAAGAATTAATGGCAATGGGCTGCTCACACTCTGTACATAAAAATCAAATTTCTCAGTGCCACGTATGTATTGCTGTAGCAGGAGTCACCAGGTGGTGCTAGTATACACAGTCTTCCAGGTTCTTTTTCTTAGCATGAAAATAAAAGTTCCTTCTTGAGCAGACGTGCTGTGTGTTGTTGCTAATTTTGTAGTGTAAGGGTCTCAATAGAGGGAGCTGTGTGAACAGCATGAGAGTGTGCTCTCTGATGTTATCTTGGATTGGAGTCAATTCTTGTGGTAGAGTTGCTCCCTGGAGACTGGGCATGAGTGTTAGGATGAGATTCCTGAAAAGGGGATTGCTTGTATGCTGTTTATGCCCACCATTGTTCTAGGACTGGTGGATATATCTGTGTACCACTTAGACTATACCCAGACTCTATGTCACTGATTTCTCCTCCACTGGGAAGCTGATCTGTAAAGCCCCAGATACCTATTTCTTATTACTTATAAGAGGGGCAACAGTATATGCCAGTGCTTCCCCTCCATGCGCACAGCACACCTAAAACCATTCGTTTGACCCACCACGAGGGTCCATGACATGACTAAGAAGCTATCTTTCCTTTCAGGGCTTTTTTTGTAGCATCATTCTATTAGTTCCCATGCATATGAAGGGTCAGGATAAAGTCTTCTTTCATGATAACTAAAAAACATAATGAGAAACCTGGCAGTAATTGTCTGGATACTTTGCCTGTGGCATATATGATTGACACTTGTTCTGGCAGCAGGAGAGTTTCGTTGTCTGGTCACACGTAAGTACTATGGAGTATGTTGGAAATACTCCTGAATACCTGACAGAGCAGTTAGATTTACAGCCACCGTCCCTGCTATTAAACATATGGTCTCTCTCACCAACAGAAGTTGGTCCAATAAAATATATTACCTCACCCACCTATATATCCTGGGATCAACACAGCTACAACACTGTGTACGTACAGCTGTATTTTGTATAGATGTACTAGTCATATGATCTTTTACTTCTGTTTATGGACAATTAAACATCTGCTTTCCACAGGGAACTCTCTCTCTCTCTCTCTCTAACCCTAAGGTAAAAAAACCCCAAAGTCTTTAATTTTTTCACACCACATGTTTATGTCTCTTTAAACCTTGCTACAGTCTAAAGTAATCAGCACAAATCAAGCCTTCCCACTAATAATAATAGAAGGAGATTTTAGATTGCTGGCCACCTCTATTTCTATGCTATCCTTCTTCCCATCAGTTTAGTGAGTATCTTTACTTTCACTGCTTTCTGAGAGTCATTGGTGAGCTGTTAGCCAGCAGTAGTCCCATTCACTCCATTGGCATTGTTTGTGTGGGTTACTGTTCACCAACATGAGTAGGGTGTTTACAATCTGGCTCTAAGTTACTCCTGGACACTCTGGTCCATTTCCAATCATTAGAATGTTTTAAAGTTGTGCATCTGTGAAAAATAATTTCCGTGCATGCTACAAAGCCACAGGAAAAATAACTTGCACATTTGAACTGTTTTGAAAAATAAACCATTTCCAAGGGGGAAAACACATTTAGCAGCAAAAATTCCTTATTGTTGCCCAGATTTATTCAAGCTTTAAGATGCTCGGAGGTAAAAAGTTCATGAACTGAGAGATGCAACACTTTCTCACATTATATTCCTCCATGTTTTCCTTTCCATAATGTGAATTAATTCCTTCTGATCACATCATGAAAGAAGATAGATACAAAACTGCAAGTCCAGAAGGTGGAGATATCTCACAGAATTCCTGCACTTAGACTATGGTGGATAGAGAAATTCATGACATTCACTGTAGGTTGCATTTGGGGATAGATTGTTAAACAAGATAGATGTTGTACATCCCTATAAATTGTCCATGCAATTTCTTTGCTTCCACACACACACACTCAGAGGCTAACTATACATGGCTATTTAGGACATTTGTATGCACAATTACCTGAAGCAAAGTGCATGCAGTTCCACATATGAATGCCTAACTTGCTTGAAAATCTTGCCCTTGTTTCTGACCCTTACACTAAACCTTTTCTCCACCCTATATTTAAACTCTACTGAAAAGTTATTGCTTATCAGACTGGACCTGCCTTTCAGTGTAGTTTCTATTATAATGCAAGTTAAGTGTGTTCTAAAACATTTTTTTTTAGGGTTTTATACACACACACACAAAATCTACCCTCGTTTTGAGTACCTTGAAGCTTTCAGACAGCTTGGCTTCTGCTAAGCCATAGTTTGGAAATGGAACTCATCCTAAGTGGGTATGTATAATGATCTCAAAAAGAACAGGAGTACTTGTGGCACCTTAGAGACTAAGAAATTTATCTGAGCATAAGCTTTCGTGGGCAACAGCCCACTTCATCAGATGCATAGAATGGAACATATAGTAAGAAGATGTATATACATACAGAGAACATGAAAAGGTGGAAGTTGCCATACCAACTCTAAGAGGTTACTTCCACCATTTCATGTTCTCTGTATGTATATATATCTTCTTACTATATATTCCATTCTATGCATCTGATGAAGTGGGCTGTCGCCCAGAAAAGCTTATGCTCAGATAAATTTGTTAGTCTTTAAGGTGCCATAAGTACTCCTGTTCTTTTTGTGGATACAGACTAACACGGCTGCTACTCTGAAACCTGTCACTAATGATCTCAGGTTGCATCACAGACAAAACAGTTACTCATTGCCATAAGCTAGTGGCTTTACCTGCTTGAGGAATTCCCAGTTCTCTCTCTATTATTTAAAGATAAAGAGGCCCCCCCACACACCATTCAACTTGCTATTCTAATTGTCCAACATCATCTTCTCATTTATCAAACACAAACAACTATCCCCAACAAGTTAACTAAAGCATCCCGGGAATTCCTAAATTCCCAGCTCTGAAACCTATCAGTTACAAGCAAAGAGCCAGTGACTAAACAAATAGCCAAATAATCTTTTACTACCCAATTGGCTTTCTATCTGTTCTGAAAGTGCCTGTAACTTCAAGAGTGATTTATGAACTGCTACTGAAGGACATGCTTGTTAATAAGAGCTGGTTTACACATATCAGAGAAATGTTAATATACAATAATGCTGAGTTCCTATCATTCTCATTGAATCCCTGACTCAGCATACCACTTAATCGCTTGCTTTGTTTAAGGATATGCTTAAGTCACTTTGACTTCCATAGGCCCTAGTTCTTCAGGTAGTTTAGCATGTACCTTACCTTAAGAAAATAGGTAGTCCCATGGTAGAAAATAGGAGTATTCATGACTCCAGATCTTCAAGGTACTTAAACACATCTCACATATGCTTGAAGTTAAGATCATGCTCAGGTACCTTGCTGAATCAGGACCATACCTGAGAAGAGAGGAACAAACACTCACACTTGCAAACATTGCCTACTTCTTATAGATATTTCAATTTAAGTGGACCAAATTATTTTTAATTTACACCATTTAAATCTGAAATAGTTCCACTCATGTCAATGGAGTTACTCCAGTATGCACTATGTAAATAAGAGAAGAATTTGGCTTCATATCTGTTAAAATGTTAAATGTGTGATCTCTCAAAACATTCTCTCTCTCCAAATTATTTATTTGTATTACCATCCATAGCTCCTAAAATCCCTACCCACGGACCAGAATCCTGTTGTACTCGGTGGTGTATGCGTCTACAATTACAGAATTTTAATATTTGTCCTGAATATTATTTTACTGTTTTAAACATATTAGTAATGCAATTGATCCTGGAAGTGTTGTGGTCATAAAGAAAATGATTTGGTTAAACTCATGGGAAGGGCACCAAAAATTGTATTATCAACAAATGTCCATAATAAAAGTATTGGATTTATATTAAGGATTTCTGTAATAACAAGGAACAAAATGTATCAAGGGTATTCATTCCTCAGTTTGGCAATAACTGAGGGGGAGACCACAAAAAGTGTAGAGGTTCAGTTCTGCTAAGGGTCCATGAGCGGAAGTCTTCACTGCTTTGCAGCTTGTGTGGTCATTGACACTTGTGCAAAATAGGTGCAAAATTCGACCATATCAGGAGAGTGGTCTTGTACACCCATTAGGCATAGGTGAAAATGCAAACAAAAATTACAGGCTAGGGGAGAATCAGGCATAAAGGCAGATGTTTAACTGAAACTCACCAAACCCTTTGTGATCAAGAAATTTGACTAAAAATGCTATAATAGCAGGGTTTCTGATAAATCCTGGTTCTAATCTAGTCAAAAATACCCTAGCAAAAAAGGTTTTCTCATACTTCTCCAGCAAAGCAAGAAGCAGAGATCCAAACACAACAATGAAAGCAAATTTAAAAAAAAAATATCTAAACATCAGGTTTGGATTTTAGTAATGGGTAAAGATTTGAGTTCCTTCTTATTTTATCTAAGCTATTCTGTCTATTTCTCCTTACATATAGATCAGTAACTACAAAGTGTCTTTATTGTATCCAGTCTGAATATTCATTGGACTGTTAAATCTTTATATATATAAATAATCGTATATATGCAATCTATACTGTAATAAAATGGCCACAGTCCAATATATGTGTTTATCCATTGCATATTAGTAAATATTAGGCAGAATATAAGTGATCTCAGCTAAAGAAACCCCATAATTTTAGATACCTGAGGAATTCCAATGGCTTGCAATGCAGGACATGAAATAACATGCAACTTGTGCTGTCATTATGGCTTGCTTGAAAGGTTTAGATAAAGGGGAAAAAGTGCCAAAAGCAAAGTAGCACTATAGAGGCACAGATAAAAAGTGTTTTCAGTCTGGGTTTTTGTTGGGGCTTTTTTTAAAGGTTTTTTTCCCCTGTTGAATTTTTTTTCCATCTGAGTCATCTTCACACTGAATTCTCAGGTTTGGTGGATCTTTGCACAGTTTATCACCAAGATGTATTCCCAGCTGCCCAGTCTGACTTTGATGCACAAATGCACAATCAGTATTCAAGCAACAGCTAGCTCTGTTTTCAGGGGGTAGAAACTGAGCAGTGTGATTCATTATTGTTAAAAACACCCCTTTCTGTCTGGAATTGGGTGCATCTGGGAATATGGAAGAATCCTGAAAAGCAGCCACTAAACATCCACAGCCCAAAAGAGACCTCACTTAACTCCCTTTTCACGGATCAATGTGTGAGGATCCGACGGCATAACGTGTGGGCTCTGAGAAGCATGAGTTTTCAGCTTCATTTTATTTTTAAAGGAATTATTATACACAAAGTATTTCCACTGAGGTGCTCACTATTATACCAAGGGAATGCTGGGCATTATGAAATAGGGACAGCATTTGTCTATGGCACAGGAGTTTTGCATAGACAAAGATTCCAGGGCCAGAAGAGACCACTGTGATCATTTTGTCCGACCTCCTGTATGACACAGGCCATAGGACTTCCCCCAAATAATTCCTTTTGAACTAGTTTAAGCCCTTCCCTAAGAAAAATTCAAAAACCGTCTCAAGTCTTAGTCAGAGAATGGTAGTGCTACTGTTTCTGGGTGGCCAGCTGAAGAAGAAGCAGAGAGGATCTTCTGTTAGGTAGGATCTGGGCAGAGACTAGCAATGCCTCTAGTCCTGCTGCAGATCACAACTGGCTCCAGGGCAGTCAGAAACGTTTCTGTTCAGGTAGTGGAGACTGTTTCAGGAGGAATATGGAAACAAAGAAGAGAAGAATAGAGGATGAATGAAGAGAAAGAGAAGACTGTATGGGAGGCTTAAAGAGAGAGGGGAGAGAAAGGCAGAAAGTAAAAAGGAAGATAGAAAATGTGGGGAAAGACCAAAGGAGCAAACAAGATAGGTGCATGTACTCCTCTATACTAGTGAGCTTGGAGGGTTCCAAACTCAGTGGCACTGGGTCCATGTGGGTGGATTGGGGGAAGAAGCCTGGACCATGCTCTTCCTTCTATAGGTACACTATGGCTGGGTCTCTGCAAGTCAGAAGGACGTAGCCTAATGGCCATGTACCATGGAATCCTGCTGCTGGACCCCATAGAAATCTCTCTGTATAAAGTAATGCTGATTCCAGTGGAATGGGATTGCCAGGGTCACTCTCTTCCTCTTGGCCTCAGCATATTAGCAAGCTACACAAGCTACACAAGCTACACTACAGAGGGGCAGATCCTTAGCTTGTGGAAATTGGCATAGCTCCATTAAAAGTCATGCAGACTATTCAACTCATTGTTAGAAAATTTTCTTCTGACATTCAGTTTAAATTTCCCATTGCTTATATTCATCCTGGATCATAATCTTGGGCATCCCCCAGGCAACATTTGCCTTTTTTGTTGTTTTTATGAATAGATCCAAGAATTCCCCCTTGATCAGTACCATTTCCCTTCTGTTTATCTTCAGCAGAAAATATCTTTTACCAATAACTGCTTTTCACAGCTGACCAAACTTGCAGTGCCAGCAGGCCACTGCAATCTCACCAGCTGCAAAGATGTGATTTTTAGGGGGCCAGAATGCTGCTTGGTTCTATATCCTCAGTTTGCTCTTCCAAAGGATCATACATACATCTGTGGATTTAAATTGGTGAGAATCTCAAGGAATGCACAAGCAGAAAAATTAACTGACCCTTTGGTTTATCTCTGTAGGGATGGGGAGACAGATAACTCCTGAAGAAAAGCGATTAAGGATTGCAGGACAGAGCAAATTTCATTAGGATATTTTTCATACTTTAGCATTAGTCTCTTTATTTCATTGGGAAATGTGCTGGGTGACAGCAATATTGGGACAGTTAGGGTCAAAAAGTTTGGGGATCTAGCAACCTGGGAAACTCTTTCCCACCAGAGCAGTTGAGATCAGTTAAAGCTCTCAAGCAGACAGTCTCCTGGATAAAATTATAGGAGGTTGCTGGCAGAGTATTTCCCATGTATGACCCTTTGCCTTGGTCTGAGAGAGCCCAAGTTGGTGGGCTTTCAGGATCTGCTTCAAGGCTTGTCTAGTCACCCAGGTGAAGTAGAGTGTTAAGGGCAAGTTTCATTCTATTCAATTTTTAAATGACTGATCAAGAGAGGAGGAGCTTGTTATGTGTGGATATGTTTGATCATTGTTTTTTAGTATGCATGCACCTGGAGCAATGGCTTTCAAACTGTGGTCCGTGGATCCCTAGGGATCTGCAGACTATATCTAAGATTTCCAAAGTGATCCGCACCTCCATTTGAAATTTTTAGGGGTCCGCAAATAGGAAAAGTTTGAAAACCACTTACCTAGAGCAATGGATAAACTTCTAACTTTGCATGATTGCAAGGAATCACACTAAATTTAGGAGGAGCAAATTTTGGCATGCCCAAAATATTCAGTTTTGTGCATTTAGACTTCCTGTTTTGTGTGTGTAGACACCTTATGTACATGTAGATCTGACCTTTGGGGCACACTGATCTGGATCATCCAAAACTACGTGGCCAAAGTCTGTGGAAAAACAATTTTGCATATGAATTTTAGACCTGAGATGTTGCTACCTGAAATCTTGGCATTTAACTAAAACCAAATTATTTGACCTGGTGTCGCTTTCCAGCACTCCGAGTGTGCTCCCTACTTCACAGGAAGACATACAACAACATAACAATTGCCCCAAATGGGTTACGACAGTCACTTGGGTTTTTAGGTTATAAAAATGATGCCACAGCCAATTCAGCTGAGTTAGACACATTGGTGGATCAATATTTACAACACTTAGAAGCGACTACATAGTTGATAGCTATTATGTCTGCGCCAGTAGGAGAAGCAGCAGAAATCTAATCCCATTCCTGACTAGGCAGCAGCCCTGAGTTTAAAGATCACAGCTGAAGCGAAAGGTTTAGATCACATTAAAGTCACATTTATGGATCACATTAAAACCTTCATTCTTTTCAACAGCTAGACAGTGCTAAAAGTTTGCCTATTCCTAGAGAATGCAGTTAGCATTAAATGCTATACTTAAAAATTGTCATCTCTTCTAATGTATCCTTAAAAATTCTAGAGTATTATTTCAAAGCATAACCCAAACACTAAAGAAGAATCTGTTTCTCCCATAGTAACATTCAATGAGGGTCCCAGCTGCTGACATTTACTTTATTTATTTAGGCCCTAATTCAGCAAAGTACTTAAATAAAATGACTTTAAGTATATCGATAATCCTATCTCTGCTAAGCAGAGTACTTGAACATGTGCTGAGTTTACAGTTCAACATGTGCTTAAGTGATTTGCTGAATCAAGGTCTAAGGAATAAGTGTGCCAGTCACAAGGCAACTAAGCACTGCAGAATGGAAACCAAATACACAACTCTAAGGATATAATGTGAAGAGGTTCAGAGAAGGTGACAAGAATGATCATGGGCATGGAAAAACTCTCATTTAAAGAGAGATTGAAAAGCTTGGGATTGTTAACCTTAGAAAGGAGACAAATAAGAGGGGACATAATAAAAAGTCTGTGAAATAATGAAACACCTAGAGAAGGAATATCAGACATGTCTATTCTCCCTATCTCGTAACACAAGAACAAGAGGACATTCAGTGACATTTAAAGGTGGCAAATTCTAAACCATGAATAGGAAATACTTTTTCACACAACATGTAATTAACCTGAGGACCTCATTGCCACAGGAAGTCATTCAGGCCAAGAATTTAACAGGATTCAGAAAGGGATTAGATATTTATATGGCTTTCAGGAATATCCATTTATAAGTAATGACAACAACAAAATTGTGGACGAGATATTAAATCTCATGCTTCAGGTCTTAAACCAATTTCTAACTACTAGAGATCAGGATGAGATCTAATGAGAGGGACAGACACTGAACTAGACAGACCTGGGGTCTGATCTGGTCTAGCTATTCCTATGTTCCTGTGATAAACCTTTCAAACTGGGGGGTCTAAATATTGAGACCTAGAACCCTATTTAGGCACCTAAAAAAAGCATTTGAATTTCAAAGGTGCTGAGCACCCTGAGATCCCAATGAAACCAATGAGAGCTCTGTGGGACTCAGCACTGCTAAAAGTCAAGTCTCTTAGGTACCCAAATAAGGAGTTAGGTGCCTAACTTTGGAAACCCAAGTTTGAAAAGTTTGGCCTCAATTTCTAAAGTAAGACCAATGGGGCAAATACAATACACAGCCAAACCACACCAGAACACACACTCCAGTAGCATGAAACTGCGTCTTTCTATGAGTACAGTCCCTTTAAAGTCCCTTCACGCTGATGCAAAAAGCACTTTTTATCACCCTTCTCTGAGCATGTACAGCCAGAGAACTGTGACTGAGACTGAGAGAACAGTGTGAGGTAGTTAGTTGGAGGAAGAAAAGGGGCAGATGAGAAATCCAATGAAGGGAGACAAATATAGGCCAACTGAAATAAATGGGATTTGCAAGAAACCAAAAGATGGCTAGGAAGTGACTCCTCTGGCAAGGATTCCATAGCTGAGAGGACACACTTATGGAGCTGAGAGAAACTCAAATCTGAGCATAGACTCTACAGTGGAAACAACAAAGGCATTACAGCTGCAATAGAACAGTGGACATATGATTCATTTAAACTGGAGTCCTGTTTGATAGCCGTGCTCTTCTGACATAGTGTTATTCCCTGTGACATCCTCCTTCCTTTATAGAGGAGGGCACACATGATCTGAATGTCTGACAGGTAACCGTGTATGAGAGATCATGACAACTAAAAACCCCAATAGACGAGGTGTGGAAAAGGGACTGCTGTGTGTCAAATCCCAACTCTCAGATGCGTGAGCTGCTTGAACAGTGCTAGAGCTGCCAAAATCTAAACTCTGAAGAATAAACCCTTCAACTTTCTCTCAGAAAAGCTCTGAGTGTTAGTGCAGTTTGCCCAGGAGACTCCAAATGGGAAGAAAGCCTAAAAGCCACCGGTGTATCTGGAGATTTTAGCTGTCTCAGTCCAAGAGAGTGTGCAGACAGGGAAGTAGAGATGATTTATTTGTGAAGAAAACACAAACAGCATATTTAAAAGGACATTCCCAACCCTGCACAAGAAGAAATACCAAGTAACCTTTACCAAGTCTGATATGGAGTCACCTTCATAATATTAACTTGTCTTTTCTCTTTGCACTATAGGCTCTCTTTTTATTTTAGAAAGGATGTTTTACATTGTACTTAAATGTATATAAATATTACATTTTAATTGTTGTACAGCACCCTGAATTCTTCTGGCACGTACAGCGGGGTGGTAGAGCTTAAAAAGTAAAATTATTCATATAGTACCGTTCTCTACCCAACGCACTTGGAGTGAATTAAAATTAAAAATTAAATTCTAAAAATAACATGTGCAACAACATAAATGGTGTTGCCTGCTCACGTGATTTTATCGCAAGTCTCATGGCAATGGATATTTTTCTTAAAGCCCCAGCTCCTGGAGTCCTCTGATTAGGTGAGAATGTCAGATTTTTTTTTAAAAAATAGTAAGTTTCTAGCCCTCATGGTTGTTAAAAAAAGCTTTAAACAGTGACCCAAGTATATCGTAAAGGCTCAGAAACCAAAAAGCCAATCACATGAGCCCAAAAGTTAAGATTTTTGTTAAATCCCAGTATTTTTAAGCCCCTGTCATGATTTCTGAGGCTTGACCCATGGTATTTGAATGCTTGGGGTTTGAAATACTGTAAATACACAATAAAAATCAACTTAGAAAGTGATACTATTTAGTAGTCAGAGGGGCTGATTTGGGATCAAGACTCCTGCCTGCCATTAATTGTTCCTCCACTGAATCCCTGTTAGATGTTGAGCAAACCACTTAACTCAAGGTCACCATGCCACTGAATTCAGGAAAGCACTAAATTACCCACTTAAGTCCCATTGACTTTAAATAGTAGTCTTCCCAATGACTTCAATGGACTTTGGATCAGACTTTCTTTGCAGAGACATGGGCTGAGAACAAAGTGAACAGCTAGTAAACAGTTATCATGAAACGTATCAACATGACTTGACAGTATTCCTTTAAATGTATCATTTTGGAAGATTTCTCCATTGACTAACTAAGATCTTGGATCACAGCTCCAGGATTATTGCAGTATCACACTGCAATTACTACAATAATTACTGCTGCAATTACCCACAAAGAAAGGAGACAACCTAATTTATTCTCCCCAACCCTTCGAAATCAGTGAGCCACATGGGCTTCTCAGAATCAAAGGGTTTGCTCTGGTTCAACAGCATGTTGTTCAGCCGATTTTATCACGTTGAAACAGCTATAGCTGGAGGCCTTTCTTTCTAATTGCTCATACAAGTAAAGAGCAGAGGCTAATTTTGTATTTTGCTGTTACCTTCAATAAAAATATGCATTTAACGTGTCAGAAAGACCCATCTCTTTATGCCAACCCACAGCACTAAGCAATCAGAACACTTCAGTACAGTATGTTTCTGTTTTATTTGTCCAGCAGCAATTCAGCTCCCAGAATAAAAGAGGAAAGACTCAGTTCCCTGGAATTAGTGACTTACAGCATTCCAAATCACTCTGTTTAACAAAAAGGTTCTGTTTACAGGCACAGAAATGATACCCTGGGTCTGGGCTTAAGGGCTTTTCAAAATGATCTCTAAACAATGGCTATTTGGACAAATCCATACATTGCCTGTGAAATGACTAAAATGATTTTAAAATTATACTTCGATACTCGAAATTAATTGTTCTCTTCTAGCCTTCTTTTCAAGGACTATAAGGTTGGGATATTCAAAAGGGCTAAGAGAGTAAGACCCGGACAACTGATGCGATTTGGACTTCTAAGTACCTAAATCCTTTTTGAAAATGAGATTTAAGCTCCTAAACCAGTTAGGCATGATAACGCTAGAGCAGCTGTGCATAAATACCTTTACAAATCTGGGCCTTGGTGCCCAACTCTCCTAGAATTTTAAATGGATTAGAGTGCCCAACTCCCTTAGACTCCTCTGGAAAATCTCACCGTAAAAACCAGGATGTGTGAACTTTGGCATTTACTATGTTCTTTCACTCAGCTTAAAGAGGGGAAATAGGAATCTGTTATGACTCAAATCCTGAGGCATTTATTCAGGAAAAACTCCTCTTGGCCTGATCAAAATCTAAATTAAGGACCTCAAGACCTGGGCCTTTGTGAATAAATTGAAATGAAAACAACGGCAGATGAACAAACGAGATAGGGCTCAAACTCTCAAATGCTTTTCAAAGAACAGGATTGTCTTCATTTCTAAATAAGTGCACTTTTTCATATAATTTCATTGTCTTTCTGGGCTTCTGTAGCTGTTGGAAGGATTTTCACATGCAAAAGAACAAATCTCCAATAACATACTACATTGAAGTTCAATCACCTTTCATCCCAAATGCCCTTTAAGCCTCTCCTTCACAGGAGAGATAGTGATAGCTTCTGCTTAGGTTAAATCAAAATCATGCCACGGGACTGGTAGACATTATTTTACGCTGTATGAAAGTTTCCCAGAACTATGAGATTTTTCATAACCCCCCAGAGCTGGCCTAACTCCACTCCTATGGAAGTCCATGATAAAATTCCCATTGACTTCAGTGGGAACAGAGTTAGGCTAATGATGAGCTCATTTTCTAAGGATGTTTAATTTTGAAATTTAGTAGATTTAACTAAAAAAAAAGAGTTTTTGATAACCCCACCTTGTTTATGTCTTTTATCACTCGTGTTTGAAGGGAGTGTGACGGGAAGGTTATACTTCACAATTCAGACACATTTCAGATACAGATCCTGAACGTAATGTAATGAACTTGATTAATTCCAAGCAAATATAATTACAACGTGTTTATAGGCAGAAAGCCATTTGGATGAAAGGAATATTTTCCAGTCCTATCAAGAACAAGTCTTAACAGACTAGTACAGGTTAAATACGAAATATGATTAATGAATTGGATTGTAGTTTTATCCATGAGCTGAGCATTAATTTAAGTCAATGATGAATAACAAGAGGACAAAAATTAAATAAACATGCATTGCCTTCAAGTGCAAAAACCAGCCCTACAGCACTTTCATCAGTTTGTTTTAACAATGTTATGCAAGTCATGCATATATCCTACAAAGAAAGGCATATCTTTAAATTAAATGAATTGCTCTTTTGAAACCAGGAGAATTAGGATGTTGTTTCTATATGTGAGAATTACCTGGCTTTTGCAGAAGTTATTTTGTGAGTTTTAGCCTTACCTCTGATAGCTTAATAAACAGACTGCCTGCTTAAGGCATTCCTCCATGAAATCAGAAACAGCACAGAAGTCCATCCAACACCCTAAGTGAAAATCTCTGTTAAGTCATTCCCATGTTTAAAGCAGCACTTTACATCTGGGCATTCAAAGAAAGCAATGGGATTTATAGGCTTTAAAGTTAGTGACTACAAAACCTGATGAACGTACTTTTCAGCAGTTGGCAACATGGAACAAAAGAACAACCACACTCCAATTGGTTTCAGGAATCCAGCTTGAACTTTGACAGAATTTCAGAACTGAAAGTGGTGGGGAGGAAACTGGGGCTCTCAAAGCGTCGTCTGATCAGGAGGGGTTTTTTCAACACAGACTGCTTTGCCAAATGTGCTTCAATAAGCAATATAGCTACGCATTTAAATGTCATGCCATTTTCTTGAAACAAAAGATTAAAAATGTGTTTGAGAGAATGAAAATCCCTACTCTATTACCACTGATGACTATTGATACAGTTTTCAGTAATTCAGGGGGGCTCACAAAAATTCAGTACATTTCAGGTTTGTTATAGCAACAATAATAATCAAGGCTCATAATCTACTTGGCGCTCTTAGCATTTTTACCTGTTCAAAGTCCTATATAAACATAGACATAGAATCATAGAACTGGAAGGGACCTCGAGAGGTCATCTAGTCCAGTCCCCTGCACTCTTGGCAGGACTAGACCATTCTAGATACATAATTAATTACCAGACATTATGTAATTAATCATTTCTAAACAATGCTTCATTCAGTTACTTAGATACACTAGTGAGGGCTACATGAGTATTTAGATTATATATTACTGTCATTATGAAACAATTATGAAAAACAATTTGATATTTTTTTAATTAAGTTTTTGTTGTTTCCACATGCGGTACAATGTAGCAGAACATGATTCTACCTGTGTTTGATGGGAGAGGAACTAGTTTGGCCCAAGGGGATAATACCAGCAGTAATGGGATGAAACTGTGCAACGGAAAACTTAGGTGTGGAGTATCAGGCAATGTTTCCTAGTAGCGAGACTGTGGAATTTAGTTACCGAAAAAAAAAATCCCTGGTAGCAAAATCCACAAAACAGAATGGAAAACTCAAGGAAAACAAGGGCAAATTAGCATAAAACAGAATCAAATCCCAGAGATGTTATGGGAATTTAAGGCCTAGTGCAAAGCCCATTGAAGTCAATGGAAATTACAAACAAATGGAAGAGTTGATCTAGGCCACCACTTGCCAACACAGGACTGTTTCATGCAACATAATTTGCACTGTTTTGTCCAGTACAGTTTGAAGTGATCCATGCAATGTCACTTGTCCTGGGAGACTAGCCCAGTGTATACAGTGGTTTATCTGAGCATACTCAGCCACTAGTGATGGCATAGCAGTGTGGACTAGCAACAGCTATTAACTGATAGACATTTACATGTCTCATGAATAAATTATGCCCTAAGTTAGGTATGTGGTTATAGAAGACTCCTAAACTGTTACGTGGTTTGGGTCTTGGCTACTTTAGAAACTGCTACTTTCTTTGTCCTTTATCCTGACAGATAGGATGAGCAAAGGGGCTCAAGGTAACATCCCCAAATATAAATATTTGGAACTGAAGACAGGATATTTTAGAGATGAATTCTCAGTTCTAGAATTCATTTCTCCCTTGGTTCAACAGAAATACCACTGAACTTCTGCATATCCAAATAGTAACACCAAGCAATGTCCTTTACTAAACCTTATCACAAACCTTCCCTTCCTTCTTCCTCCAATCCCACTTTCAGCAGCTCCATGGGTTTCCCTCTGATTCTTGATACATCTGAAATGGCTCCTTAAGACCTTCCCTGCCCCACCAGCTGTGCCCCCACATGCTCTCAGTGGGATGTTGGGTAGAAAACTCAACATGTTAAAATATGTGGAGTTTCTCAGTCCTGCTAGTTAGAACATGATCTGGCCTTCATTCAAAGTGAAAAGGCAAGTATTTGTCTGGTAAGGGGACGCAAACCATTTATTTTTTTAAAAATTCACTTGAATGTTGGCACTTACCACTACCTCTCACAGGGCCTATTCTCCTCTTACTTACTCAGATTTTATGCTACTGGAACTCCATTGCTTTCAATGAACTTACTCCTAGTTTACACCTGTATGAGTAAGAAGAGAATCAGGGTCAAGCTAAAAGAATTTACAGCTGCAAGGACTTGATGGGCCAGATCGTCACAGAGCTCCACCAGTAGGCATCAGCTGGGGATCTGGTCCAATATTTTGTACAGGGTCATCTTGTCTGATTTAACATTCCAAGCTCTAGACCTCATAGATTTAGATGTTCCCTAGATCTCTGTGATATTGGGATTGACATCTGAGCTCTTGCATCAGCAATAAAGTGCAAGGAAGTGAAATATGGAGTTCTGGATATTGCAGATTAATTTCCAGAGATTAAGAAAGATCCACTGAGCAAACTTGTAAGGAAAATGTTGCCAGTTAGCTTCCTTAATAACATATTAGCATTTTTGCCCAAAGGCTTACTGAAAAGAGACTTAAAAGAAGAATTAAGACTTAAAATAAATACACCAAAATGGCTAGAGAAATACACCAGTACGGGTTTAAATTAGCCTCTCATGTGGACTACCTACTGGCCGTGCTCTGGTTCTCAGAGCTTCTGAGCACCCACAGCTCCCTCTCAGCTCTCTAGGATCTGAAAATCAAGCCAAGGGGGCGCAGTCCAGCATGCCTTATTCTCAGTGGGGATGTCTTGTATGAATAAAGGATTGAGAGGAAGGATGGTCCAGTGGTAAGCACTCTAACTCAAAAAGTGTTGCCTACATGGGGGACATTTTTATTAGATCTTGTCTTAACAGATAAAGAGGAACTGATCACACAACTAAAAATAAATGGTAGTTTAGGTACAAGTGATCATGACTTGATTATATTTATAATGTGCAAGAAGAATAAAGTCCAGACCAGTCATATATATAAATGGCAGTATTAATGCACAAGTATATATATACACACACACACAGACTTGGTCCATTAATACGGCCAATTTCAGAAAGCTGAAAACAATTATAAGTCAAATCAGCTAGAAGGAAGAATTTAATCAGAAAATTTTGAATGATAATTGGGAACTATTTCAGAACACTTTACTAGATGGCCAAAAAGCCACAACTGAGGAAGAAGGCTATGCAGATTTAAAAAATGATCTGGTTAAGACAACTATAAAAAAATTTAAAATAATATATAACAAATAGAAGAAAGTGGAAGTTGAGAATAATAGAAACAGAATAATAATAATAGGAATAGAAAAATAATAGGACTAGAAATCAGAAGTAAGGAAATATAAAAAATTCATAAGGAAAGCAAAGACACAAGGAGAAATCTATGGCCAGCAGAGTTAAGGACAATAAGAAGGAGTTTTTGAAAAAAAATTAGAAACAAAAAGAATCCTGACCTAATGCTATTGGTCCATTACTAGATGGAAAAGGTAGAATTATCAGTAATCATGCAGAAAAGGCAGAAATATTTGGGGGAAAACAGGTGATATAGTCTTATCACATGGTAGTGATAACACTCTTTCCATTCCATAGTACCTCTGGAGGATGTTAAACAGAGTCTACTGAAGTCAGACATATTTAAATCAGCAAGTCCAGAGAACTTGCATCCAAGAGTTTTATAAGAGCTGGCTGAGGAGCTCACTGAACTATTAATATTGATTTTTCAGAAAGCTTTGGAGCACTGAAGAAGATCCAGAAGACTGGAAGAAAGCTAATGTTCTGTCATTTGTAAAATGGGTAAATGGGATGACCCAGGCAATTATAGGTTTGTCAGCCTGACATCAATCCTGGGCCAGATAATGGAGCAGCTGATACAGGACTTCATTAATAAAATAATTAATGTAGAATAATATAGTTAATGCAAACCATGCAAATGGTTTTATGGAAAATAGATCCTGTCAAATTAATTTGATATATTTGTTTGGTGAGATTTATAAATTTGGTTGATAAAGGTGTTGATAAAGGTGCTGATGTAATATACTTAGACTTATGTAAGACATTTGACTTGGTACCACATGACATTATGACAAAAAAACTATAATGATATAAAATTAACACAGCATACATTAAATGTGTTAAAAACTGGCCAACTGATAGATCTCAAAATGAAATTGTAAATGGAAAATCATCACTGAGCAGGAGTGTTTCAGAGGCATCCTGCAAGGATCAGTTCTTGGCCTTATGCTATTTAACATTTTTGTCAAGACCTAGAATCAAACATAAAATCGTCACTGATAAAGTTTGCAGATGATGCAAATATTGCAGGAGTAGTAAATAATGAAGAAGACAGGTCACTGATTCAGAACAATCTGGATCACTTGGTAAACTGGGTGTAAGCAAACAATATGTGTTTTTATATAGCTAAATGTACATCTAGGAACAAAGAATGTAGGTGAAACAATACTACAGGACTCTATCTTGGAAATCAGGGACCCTGAAAAAGATTTGGGGGTCATGGTGAATAGTCAGCTGACCATGAGCTCCGAGTGTGATGCTGTGGCCAAAAGAGCCAATGTGATCCTGGGAGATCGAGTAGGAGTTGAGAGGTTATTTTATCTCTGTATTCGGCACTGGCACAACTGCTACTAAAATATTAATCCATTTCTGATGCCCACAGTTCAAGAAGGATGTTGATAAACTGGAGAGGGTTCAGAGAAGAGCCATAAGAAAGATTAAAGGATTAGAAAACCTGTCTGATATTGATAGAGTCAAAGAGCTCGATTTATTTAGGTTAACAAAGAGAAGGTTTAGGGAGTGACTTGATCAGTCTGTAAGTATCTACTTGGGGAATAAATATTCAATAATGGGCTTTTCAACCTAGCAGAGAATGATTTAACATGCTCCAATGGCTGGAAGTTGAAGCTGTACAAGTTCAGCCTATAATAAGGTATACATTTTTAACAGTCAGGGTAATTAATCAATGGAAGATCACTGATCTTTTTAAATCAAGATTGGATGCTTTTCTAAAAGACACGTGTGATGGGTTCCCCCCAGGGTGCCACCTGGAACTGGGGTACCACTGAGCCCTCTGACCCACCAGCCTGGGATCCCTCTCTCACTGTGCTGCTGTGACAAGCTGCAGACCCAATCCCAATCCTATGCTTACACCAGCATTCACACAGGTAGGGACACACCCAGCTGCAGTTACATGCAGGCTCTCTGACTAGCCACTGCACGAACTAACAGTAGAAAGGCTAAAGCCAAGGTAACTCTCAGCTCCCCAAGCATGCATGCCCTCTGGAGCATAAACCCAAAATTATACTGTTTGGCGCTGCACAGAGAACCGTACAGCATAAACTCGTAGAGTTCACCCCCAGCCCTCAATGTGGAAAGGAATATGCAACAGCCCCTCTGAGCTAAGATTCCCACACGCTTCACTCCAAACTCACTGGTTTAGATTAAAACATAAAATAAATTTATTAACTACAAAAGATAAATGTTAAGTGATTATAAGTGACAGCAAACAGATCAAAGCAGATTATCTAGTAAATAAAAATGCAAACTAAGTCTAAGATACTAGAAAGATAGGATGTGAATTAGCAAATTCTCACCCTGGCTGATGATACAAGCAGGCTGCAGATTGTTAAGGGGGAAGCTGCACTTGTTTTACAACTTGGAATCCCCAAATCTTTCATACACAGGCTAGAAATCCCTTTAGCCTGGGTCCAGCACTTTCCCTAGTTCAGTCTTTGTTCCTCAGGTGTTTCCAGGAATCTTCTTGTGCAGGGAGTGAAGAATTAAAGATGATGTCACTCCCTGCCTTATATAGCTTTAGCATATGGAGGGAACCCTTTGTTTCAAAACTTGGTTCCCAGACCAGTTTGTGGAAAAATACTGACATCCCAAGATGGAGTCCAGAGACATGTGATCCGGTCCCATGCCCTTGCAGAGTCATAGCAGCCATTACTTACAGGCTATCTGGAGCGTTCTCAGGAAAGCTCACCATGTGGGAGATAAGCTTCTCCTAAGGCCTATTGTTTTCCCTAATGGCTCATTACCCCTCATTACCCTCATCCCCGGCACCACCCCAAAGCCTGCATCCCCAGCCCAGATCCCTGACTGCCTCTAGCACCCCAACCCCTTGCCCCAGCCCAGAGCCCCCTCCCACACACTGAACCGGCCCCTCCTCGCAGCCCTCACCCCTGCACCGCAACCCTCTTCCCCAGCCCTGAGCCCTTCCCACACTCCAAGCCCCTAATCCCCAGCTCCATTGGATCATGGGCATCGACAATTTTCTTCAACTGCATCCCCAGAAAAAAAGTTTGAAAACCACTGGTCTAGTGGGTGTCACCCAGATATAACTACATTTGAAATACAGTTACATAGTCAATATTCATAACTTCAAATACAAAAATGATACATGCATACAAATAGGATAATCATATTCAGCAAATCATAACTTTTTCAATGACACCTCACATAATTTATCTTGCACAAAATGCATCATAATTATGCCATAGTCTTATCATAATAACATTACTATGACAAATATGGGGTGCAGTGTCACAACACGCTCAAGGAATTATTTTGGGAGAGTGCCCGTGTTATACATGAGATCAGACTAGACTACCACAGTGGTCCCTCTGGCCTTGGAATCTACAGTTCCTAGGACTTGAGATACCTGAATTCAGGTCTCTGTTCTCCCACTGGCTTCCTGAGTGACATTGGGCAAGTCATTTTGTCTCTCTCGGCGCCTTAGTTGTCCAGCTGTAACATGGAGATAATAGCACTTCCCTACCTCACAGCGGTGTTGTGAGGATAAATACACTGAAGATTATGATGCACTCAAACAGTCATATAAGTACTTTACAACCTAGGGTCTGGTCGTAAAGTGGGATTGTCTTTCATTTCTCTTTTCATGGGGCTCACACAAACATTTCTCCTTTTTTTGTACCTAGCATGCAGAAATTAGTTCTTGTGAATTCTTCAGTCCTTCGATCTTCATTAGAGGATATTTATTGGCTAATTCCCAACCATACTAGATGATTGTTGATGATTCCTGGAGGACAGCCAGGCTGTGTCAAATCAAGGGGGCCCACTTTGCATTTTTGGCTCATATCTGATTTTGTTTTCAGCTATGGTGGATAACGTTTTCAAGTACATGATTCATCTGTGCTCTGCATCAAGCCTACAAATCTTTACTTACAAAAGCCATTCCTTAATCCTACGTTCTATGCCAAGTAACTCCAAAAAAGCAAAATTATCAGTCAGACACTTGCTCGCAGCTCTAGTGCAAGTTAGTTACTGAGGGTGAGCTCCCTTTATTATACCTATGCTGTCAACTGAGGGGGTTTTTATTTAAGTGCTATGACAACTGCACCCTATTTATACCAATGAACATCAACATATCAAAATAGTAACATCAAAACAAAATCCACAGTGATCAGTTTACACTTTAAAATAAATGTTTCTTTAACTTACGTTTGATTATCAGCTGTAAACATTGGAGACGTGTTTAATGGCTTTGAAAATGACAGATGATATGGACCTTAGCTATTATCATTCAAACAGACAATACTGAGTAGGCTAGTTGACTAGAGTAGGGGGCTGCAGTTCAAGCAATTAGGCATCCAGAGATCTACACGCTGCACGTTGCACACTGTGTCAAAGGCAATTAATAGGGATGGGAACTGGTGAGGAAAGGAGGGGTTTTATTTGATATCTTGTGTCATTTCCAAAGCAATGGGCATAAAAGTCATCAAGGAGCTACCATGCTCTAGCTTGGCAGATGAGGAGTGGCCCCCACCTTGAACACAACCAGTGTGCTTCCACTGGATGACTGCAGGATTTCAGGAGTGTGTGTGTGAAGGCTGTGAACTCCTATGTACTCTGGAGCCAAGGGCTGAAATTCTGGCCCTGTTGAAGTAAACGGCAAAACTTCCCAGATCTCAGATTTCACCCCAGATCTTTAGGGGCTTCCTGAGCAGCTGAGCACAGTGGGGCAGGGCTATTGAATCCACTAGCTATTAAAAGAGCAAGAACACAAGGCCTGGGGAAACTGGGCGTAGAATGAATCTGCTGCTGCTTTGTGACACCCACCCATGGCTCAACATAGTTACTCAGGCTGGATGTTGCAAAGATGATTTGTCCTTAGTGCATAGGCAAGGTTTGTTTACTAGTGAAGTAAAACTTGACCTTTAATAATTACGTTTTCTCATCCTTACCGTCCTGGATTATTACTAGATTTGGGTCCAGTCCAAGTACCCCTTTTTGCAGGTACCCCAGACTTAAGAAAAGGTCAAAGACTTTGCTCCCTATCTCTAATTACTACACTGTGCTATAATCAATAAGTTAAGGCCTATTAAAAAATGGAGCTGGGCCATTGCTTTAAAGTCATTGCATTTTTAATGCCAACAGCCACTTACCATTTGTTTCTGTCGTTCTTTTAAGCCACTTTTAAATGAATCTCTCTCCCTGGTAGCTAGATCATTAGGAAAGGGTTGCAGCAAAGGGGAAGTTTCAGCCTCTAGCACCGCAAAACAAGGATTCTTACAAAAATGTTCAAATGTATTCCCCCTAAAAGGGGCACCTAATTAATCACTGCAGCCGAAAGTACACCATAAGCCAGCCATTATCGAAGAAAATCCCTGCAGCACATATATGGTTATTTATTTGTACAGTAAGTACTCTAATGTGGTAACACTTACCCAGAAGACACTGGCATTCATTCCCACTCTCATTTCTGCAAGACAAACCCACACACTAGAGCCAAACAAATATTATTTAAACATATTTTTAACTCTCATTTTTGTTATTTATTATGGCAGAGGATGCCTCAAAGACATTCTTAAGAAGCTGAATCTTCTGGCATGCATGTAAAATGAAGGAGCAAAATCTAGAAAAATCAGAGTTAACAAACCTGTTAAAAGATTTAGATACTCACCAGACAGGCAGGCCGAGTGCAGAACTTTGAAAGGAGCCCATTAATACTAGATAGGACATGAACAGGCTGCAAAATGTAACGAGTGAATGTATGCTGCTGGAACTCATATAAAAGAGAAATATTGGGAATCGGGCAGTGGGGAGACACCAGGGCTCAAAGAGCAGAATCAGAATAAAGCAACTTGTGACAAAGGATGACAAGGAAGCAAATCCAAACAGTGAGACATATGAAGTTTGCAGGTGTATTTATGCAGAACTTTTTTCAGAGAACTGTGTTCTGGACACACAAGAAATTGAAGGGTTTCTCCAGGAAAGCTAAATACACAAATATTAGCTGAATCAAATAAACCCTACTTATTCCAAGTGAGGTAGATGCGCTTTAGCTGAGACCATACTGGGAAAACTCTGAGTCAATGTTTATCAGAACTTTAAGAAACAATCTGGCCAAATTTTCCAAGGGCATCCCAGGATTCACCAGCATGTTCATGAGTATATTTATTTGTATGTACAAATGGACATCCACAAGCTAAAGGGTTTCCACAATACTTTGTTTCTTCTGTCTGGATGTTTTTATGAAGTAGTTTTGTTTCTTGGATAAGGACTGGGATACCTGAGTTCGTTATCCATCACTGAGCTGCTGTGTGATCTTTATCAAGTCATTTGACCTCTCAATGTCTCATTTTACCCATCTGTATAATGTGGTAAAGTTGCTTACTTTCCTTTCTGAATGCTTTCAGATCTAAGGCTGAAAAGAGCTAAGTCCTGGAAGTATTATAAAAATGTACATATTTTGCTTGTCACTTGAGTCTCCAACATTCTCACACCATATGAGTGGGTGGAAATGTGATTGCAAGTGCCTTACCCAATCATCTTGTGGTGTGTGACGGGGCAGACTGGCTCCGCACCTCGCAGTGGTACCGTAGGGGTTAACCCTTCCTTCCTGGAAGAGGAAGCCCCGCCCCGGAAGCCCAGCTGGGCATGCTCCAACTGGAGAATAAGTATAAAAGCCTGCAAAGGTACTCAGTCAGGGCTGACCACCGGAGGAGAAGGAGGTACACTGCCAGCTCCTGAGGAAAGACAGCCAATGCTCCCGGGTCCAGGGGCCAGCCAAGCCAGGATACACCCGGCATCCCAGACGGAGGTCTCGGCAGCAGGGGATGGACCGGAGAGACAACCCTCGCCCCCCCAGAGTGGAGAAGATGACACTGAGGATAGGAAGTGACCCAGGGGCATTTTAGAGACAAGCAGCGTTAAAGCTGCACTGATGCTCGGCGTGTTGCGAGCGGATCCCCGCCGAGCTAAGCACCAGGGGAAACCTTGCCAATAGGAGAGCCCTGGGTTGGGACCCGGTGGAGAGGGCGGACCTGGGTCCCCCTACCCCTCCGACCATTGGGATACATTTCCCTGCCTGAGGGTGAGTTATATGGACTCTGGCCATTGGACCACAATGCCCTGATACTTGGGACAAGCTATATGGACTTTGGCCACTGGGCCACATTACCCAGATACTCAGGGCGAGTTATATGGACTCTGGCCATTGGACCACGATACCCGGATACTCAGCGCGAGTTATATGGACTCTGGCCATTGGGCCACACTGCCCGGATACTCGGGGCAAGCTATATGGACGCTGGTCATGAGGCCATGCTGCCCTGAGGCTTTGGGGCGCGATACATGGACTCAGACCGTTAGATCTCGCCACCCCGGCCAAGGGGCAAGCATGGGGAAACTGGCCATTGGGCCACATCCGAACGCCCTTACAGGATGGGCGTGGGAACATAAGAGTGGCGAGGCCCCGACGCCCCATCCACCCCTGCCACATAGGGGCACTGCAGTGCCGGACCTGTCACAACTGGTGGAGAATGCGGGCAGCAATCAGAGCCTGAAGTAAGGACCCAGATGCTCAGGATGGAAGCAGAAAAGCTACTGAAGTGGCTGCTGGGCAACCAGCAGCAACAGGCTCCACAGTTGCTCCAACAACTAGCAGCCCAACAGCAACTCCCCAGAGTGGAGCTAAGCGCCAGGAGCAACAGCAGCAGCTGATTAGGGAGCTGGCCGCGCATCAACAAGCCAGCCAGGAGTGATTATTCCAACAGATGACCACACTGCTAGGACACGCACCAAGTCCTTCGTCTGGTGTGGCGGGGACGGCGAGGGCCTCAGAGGGCTACCAGTGTGCTTGACCAAGATGGGGGCTGGAGACGACCCCGAGGCCTTTCTCCTGATGTTCGAGAGGGTTGCCACCGCCGTCCAGTGGCCCCACGCACATTGGGCCACTATACTAGCCCCCTACCTGACAGTCCCCGTGCAGACCGCTTATTGTAACCTTGACCCACAGGAGGCGCTGGACTATTCCAAGGTCAAGGACGCCATCTTAGACCAGACCGGCATCAGTCCCGAGACCTACCGCCAGCAACTCCACCGAGAACAATACACGCTGGGGGCGAGACCATGAGCATGGCCCAACAAATCTGTGACCTCTGCTGGAGGTGGCTCGAGCCCGAATGCCGGACGAGTCTTCAGGTTGCCGAGACGGTGGCTCTGGAGCAGCTCTTGCAGACCCTCCCTACCAAAGACCCTCGTGGAGGCAACCTTGCTAATGGAGGATTACCTAGCTGTGGAGGGAGAGCAGAAGGCCGGCTCAAAAGGGGGGATCTCAGGCGAACGGAACCCAGTCCCAGGAAGAGGGGCCCTCAAGTCAGAGGGGGGAGCCCCCGTTCATATGCCCAACCCTCAGGGACCCCACCGACACATGCTGCAAGGAATCCCCCGGGGGCGAACCCCACGCGGACCCAAGATGACTCACCAAGAAGACAGAGTATCCCCCAGGACATCCCACCTCGAGAAGGCAATCAGGAGCAGTGTTATGAGTGCGGACAGACAGGGCATTTCCAGAGGGAATGCCTGTACATGGATTGTAATTATGGACAAGTTTGGGCCGCCAGTCAACAGGCCCAGAGGTGGGAACCAGGTAAGATCCTCACACCACTGAGAGTGGATGGGACGCCGACTATGGCCTTGGTAGACTCCAGATGTAGCCAGTCAGTCATCCAAGTGGGGCTGGTAGAACCCACTGGCCCCGCCGGGGCCCCCATACACCTGAGGTGTATCCATGGGGATGTGAAGCCCTATCCCACTATCTGGGTGCAGCTCAAGATGGCGCAAAAGGGAGGGCGGTGCCTGGTTGGGGTGGCTCCAAAACTGGCTTACCCAGTGATTCTGGGCCGTGACTGGTCGGGCTTCGCTGAACTCCTGAAAGAATGGGGTAACCAACCGGTGCAGCCAAGGGGGCGGCGGGCAAAAAGGCCAGGCTTACTAGGCCAAGCCACACCAGACGCCCCCCCGGAGGGGCCCTCGGAGAATCCCAAGCTAGACCAAGGAGACTGGGCCCTGGCTGAGAACCAGGTGAGGGAGAGCCAGGGATTGCTGGATATCGATGATGATTTCCTAGAAGCACAAAGGGGGGACACCACCTTCAGCCGGGCCTGGGAACAAGTGATGAGTGACCCGGGGGAGGAAGACCCACCTGGACGCCAGCAGCAAGGCCCCTGCTTTGAGATCCATAATGACCTACTCTACCGAGTGTTCCAGGAACCCCAGACGAGGGAAGAACTGTGCCAGTTGTTGGTCCCAAGGCGGTTCCAGCGGAACTTTTTCCACTTGGCTCACTCCGTACCTTGGGCCAGGCATCTGGGGAGGGAGAAAACGCTACAACATGTGGCCCCAGAGGTTCTTCTGGCCAGGCATTCATCAGGAGGTGCAGGAGTAATGCTCATCTTGTCCCAAGTGCCAGAAGGCCAGCCCAAAGGGGGTACCAAAAGCCCCCCTTGTGCCCATGCCGGTGATGGGAACACCTTTCAAATGGATTGGCCTGGACTTGGTGGTATCCTTGGAAAAGAGCAGCTCAGGCCACAAGTACATCCTGGTCATGGTTGACTATGCAACCCGGTACCCAGAGGCAATACCATTACGGTCCACCATGGCCCCGATCATCGCCAACGAGCTCCTACAGATCTTCACTCGGGTCAGCCTGCCGCGGGAGATACTGACAGACCAAGGGACTAATGTGACCTCTAGATTGATGGTGGAATTATGCTGTCTGTTGAATATCGATACACTGAAGACCTCCGTCTACCACCCCCAGACAGATGGGTCGATAGAGAGATTTAATGGCACTCTGAAAGCCATGCTGAGAAAGTTTGTGGACAATGATCCCCGGCACTGGGATAAGCTACTCCCAGTGCTCCTCTTTGCCATGTGAGAGGTACCCCAGGCATCCACAGGATTCTCCCCTTTCAAACTCCTCTATGGGAGGAGACCCCGGAAATTCTAGATCTCCTGAAAGAAACATGAGAAGAGCAGGAGACCCGGCTCAGAGGATCCGTTCAATATATCCTCCAACTACAGGGACGGCTACACACGTTGGGAGCCTGGGCACGAGAGAACCTGGTGAAAGCCCAACCATGGGGCTCAGTATAACAAAGGAGCCAAAATGAGAAGTTTTGAGCCAGGAGACCGTGTCCTCTTGTTGCTACCTTCCTCAGAATCCAAGCTGTTGGCAAAGTGGCAAGGCCCCTTCTAGGTAACCAGACTAATAGGGCCTGTAGACTATGAAATTCAGCTGTCGGGACGAAGGAGGGTGTCACGGAGTCCCTGCGCGATGCTCTGGAACTGCTCCCCGTGAAGCCAGTCAGGACTCTGGGGCAGTCGCCTTTCTGTGAGCAGCCTGTCTGCAGGACACACAGCTCACACAGCTTCCACCTTCCTGGGTCTGACCTCGGAGCATTCAGCATCCTCTGCCCCTCCGTGCACTTCCCCCCAGCGAATCCACTCAGGCGGGGCTCCTGGGGAAGCCAGAGGGTCCTGCACCCCAACTTCGCAGTCAGACGTGACTCTCAGCCAGCCAGTAAAACAGAAGGTTTATTAGACGACAGGAACATGGTCTAACACAGAGCTTGCAGGTGCAGAGAACGGGACCCCTCAGCTGGGTCCATTTTGGGGGGCAGTGAGCCAGACAACCACGTCTGCACTTCACTCCATGTCCCAGCCAGCCCCAAACTGAAAACCCCCTCCAGCCCCTCCTCCTCTGGGCTTTGTTCCTTTCCCAGGCCAGGTGGTCACCTGATTCCTTTGTTCTCCAACCCTTCAGCTCTCACCTTGCAGGGGGGGAAGGGCCCAGGCCATCAGTGGCCAGGAAACAGGGTGTCGGCCATCCTCTGTGTCCAGACTCCTGCACACACCTGCCCTCTAGGGCTCTGCAATGATCATACACCCTTACCCCACCCCCTAGAGACTTAAGAACTGCCTAGGGGAAACTGAGGCACCCCCACACTATTCAGAGGAAACATTAAGAACAGTCCCACTTCGTCACAGAGGGATACGCAGGTCTACCATGTGAACCTCCTCAAGGCCTGGAAAGACTGTGAAGGCCTGATGATTTCCCCATACCCGCTAGAACCTGAATTGGGGCCATTGGCCAGGGAACCTGCAGAACCAGGGGTGGCAGCCATAGGCCCAGAGCTCAACTTGCCACAGCAGGAGCAGATACAACAGTTGATATCCAACTTCACCACAGTCCTGTCAACCCAGCCAGGGAAGCCCAGGTTGAGTAGCCACCGTATCGCCACCATTCCAGGCCACAAAGTGCGGGAGAGCCACTGCCCGCTCCCCAAGAAGATGCGGAAGACCGTGAGAAAGGAGCTTGAGAGGATGTTGGCCCTAGGAGTGGCCAAAGAGTCGAGAAGCGAATGGCAGAGCCCAATAGTGCCAGTCCCTAAGCCGGATGGGGCAGTCAGGTTCTGCTCTGACTTTGCAGGGTAAATACAATTTCTCATTTTGATGCCTATCTTATGCCCCATGTGGATGAGTTGCTGGAATGATTGGGTAAGGCAGAATTCATCTCCACCCTAGATCTGACCAAGGGAGACTGGCAGATCCCTCTGATACCCACCTACAGAGAAAAGACAGCTTTTCCCACACCATTTGGCCTCTTCCAATTCACAATGATGCCTTTTGGGTTACACGGGGCCTCGTCCACCTTCCAGTAGCTCATGAATCAAGTGCTGAGCCCCCACAATTTGTATGCTGCGGCATATATCGATGACATCATTATTTATAACTCCAGCTGGGAGGAACATCTCCAACACCTCATGGACATGCTGTGCACCCTGGACAAGGCTGGTCTCACTGCAAACCCGGCCAAACGCCACTTGGGCCAATGAGAAGTGACCTACCTAGGCTATACGGTGGGCCAGGGGAAACCCCTTTGTAGATAAGGTAGAGGCCTTGAAAAGCTACCCCATGCCCACAACAAAAAGACAAGTTCCACAGTTCTTAGGGCTGGCCGGATACGACCGACGGTTTGTGCCTAACTTTGCCATGCTCGCAGGCCCCATCACAGACCTGATGAGAAGCTCCCAGCCGAAGAAGGTCCAGTGGTCAAAAGCCTGTGAGGAGGCCTTCGACGCCCTACGCGAACGGTTGACCCGAGAGCCTATACTGAGACAGCCTGACTTCTCAAAACCCTTTGTTCTTCAGACCGACGCCTCCAAGGTAGGGCTGGGAGCCATGTTGTCCCAGGAGGATCGGGGAGAGGAGCACCCCATCTTATATCTAAACCATAAGCTGTTTCCCCTAGAAACCCGGTATTCCACCATAGAGCGGGAGGCCTTTGCGGTCAAATGGGCAGTTGAGACACTGAGGTACTACCTGTTAGGGAACACCTTCTCCTTGGTGACGTATCACGCACCTCGTAGATGGATTAACAGCATGAAGGAATCGAATACACGGATCATGCTGTGGTATCTGTCTCTCCAACCCTATTCCTTCCACGTGTCACACCAGGCGGGGAAGGCCCATAGGAACGCGGACTTCTTTTCCCACGTTGGGGAAGGGGAGGGGGAAGAAAAGTCCCAGAAACCACCGGCCCCAGCCGCAGTTTTAAGGGGGTGGGGGGTGAGAGGACAGACTGGCCCTGCACTGGTACCGCAGGGGATAACCCTTCCTTCCTGGCAGAGGAAACCCCATCCCAGAAGCCCTGTTGGGCATGCTCCAACTGGAGAATAAGTATAAAAGCCTGCAAAGGTGGTCAGTCTGGGCTGACCACCGGAGGAGAAGGAGGCACACCGCCAGCTCCTGAGGAGGGACAGCCAACACTCCCGGGTCCAGGGGCCGGCCAAGCCAGGACGCAACTGGAGTCCCAGATGAAGGTCTTAGCAGCAGGGGATGGACCGGAGAGACAACCCTCGCCCCCCCAGAGTGGAGAAGATGACATTGAGGGTAGGAAGTGACCCAGGGGCATTTTAGAGAGAAGCAGCGTTAAAGCTGCACCAATGCGCGGCGTGTTGCGGGCGGATCCCCACCAAGCTAAGCACAAGGGGCAACCCCAGCAATAGGAGAGCCCTGGGTCAGGACCCAGTGGAGAGGGCGGACCCGGGTCCCCCTACCCCTCCGACCATTGGGATACACTTCCCCGCCTGAGGTCGAGTTATATGGACTCTGGCCATTGGGCCACAATGCCCTGATACTCGGGACAAGCTATATGGGCTTTGGCCATTGGACCACAATGCCCTGATACTCGGGGTATGTTATATGGACTCTGGCTGTTGGGCCACACTGCCCAGATACTCGGGGTGAGCTATATTGACGTTGGCTGAGGGGCCAAGCTGCCCTGAGACTTGGGGGCGCGATACCTGGACTCAGACCGTTAGGTCTCGCCACCCCGGCCAAGGGGCAAGTATGGGGAAACCGGCCTTTGGGCCGCATCCGAACGCCCTTACAGGACAGGCATGCTGAACATAAGAGTGGCGAGGCCCCGACACCCCATCCGCCCTGCCACAAAGGGGCGCTGCAGTGCCGGACCTGTCACATGGTCCGCCTGGTGCATGGTCACATGGTGCATCTTTACTACAATTTATGTATTCAGTCTAAAAGCAGAATCAGTTGGCCAGATCAGTCTCTTTTACCCTTATTATGAAAGGGGAACGTGTATCTCAATGGTATGAGGTCACACGTCTGAAGTTGTTGGCTGGGCAAGAGATATGCATCCCGTCAGACAAAAGTGGGGGTGGTTCTATATCAGAGGTGGGCAAACTATGGCCCAAGGGCCACATCCTGCCCGTGGGACCGTCCTGCCCGGCCCTTGAGCTCCCGGCTGGGGGGGACTAGCCCCTGGCCCCTCCCCCACTGTCCCCCCTCCCCTGCAGTCTCAGCTCCCCGTGCCGCCAGCATGAGAGGGGGCTTCACTGCGGGGACAGGGGAGAGCAGGGAGGGAGGCTCACCTGCAGCTGCAGGGGAGCAGGCAGGTGGTGCGGGTGGTGGGAGCGCGGTGAACCCGGGCGGAGGACTCAGGAGGAGCACCGGGTGGCCACGCAGCCAGCCAGAGAGAAGCAGTGCTTTGAAGGGGAAACCCGCCGCTTCTCTCCAGCTACCCCTGCTCCTCCTGAGTCCTCTGCTCATGTTCGCAGGGCACCATTCCAAAAGGGGCTTTAGAGGGGGGGCCTGTCAGGGGTCGGGGGTGTGGATAGGAGTCGGGTTTGGGGCAGTCAAGGAGCAGGGGGGGTTGAATAGGGGGTGGGGTCCCGGGGGGGGTGGTTGGGGCGGGGTGGGGGTCCCAGGATGGGTGGTCGGGGACAAGGAGTAGGGGGGATTGGATGGGTCGGGAGTTCTGAGGGGGGCAGTCAGGGGGCGGGAAGTGGGATGGGGTGGATAGGGTTAGGGTTTGGGAAGGCACAGTCTTCCCTACCCGGCCCTCCATACAGTTTTGGAACCCCGATGTGGCCCTCAGGCCAAAAAGTTTGCCCACCCCTGTTCTATATTATATATAATTGGCCTTGGAAGCCTAAAGTTAGAAACATTCTCTCTTAAGAGCTTGCAGTCTTGTTCATTTAAATGGGAATGTTTGGGGATTGGATGTGGTTTCTGAACACACACTGCCTCAAATTTTTCAAATACCAAGAAGAACGAGTTACCCACAAGTCCCCAATGAGTTGGTTGTGTCAGCTGAAGCTGATGACTATACCTTGGGAAATCTTTTCATTCTGCACAGGGCATCTTGTGTCCTAAATCAGTGTCAGGCTGTCATATATTTATCTCTATCAGTTTCATTGCCACTCTCAAGAGAGAAAATTGACGGACACCCATTTCTTTCACTTGTCCCTAGACTTACCATTTATAGGTCTGTTTCTAAGCCCAACCAAATGTCTGAAAGCATCGTATGAGCCTATTTTGATATTCATGGAGAAAACCCAAGATATGCATATAGTCCCAAACTGGCTGCAAAGAGGTATAATTTCTAAAATATATGCTCTAGTTTAGACAGAAATTAATTCAGGGTTGTACGGGAGGTCAGACTAGATGATCACAATAGTCCCTTCTGGCCTGAGATTCTGTGAATCTCTGAAATTATACCTACACCATCTGCACCCTGGCGGTGGATTCAGCCCCATGGAGGTCAAGCAGTGATACCAAAGCTGAACTCCACCAGGAAGAAGAAACTTTAAGGTAGGAAACCCACTGAAAGAGGCTGATACAGTGATGTGCTGAATCAACCCATTTCTCATTTTCCCCACCCCCACCCCATTTCTTGGGCTGTAGCGTGGGCCACGCAACCAAGGAGACTTTACTGCAGTTTGACACCACTCATTCTCCCTACCAACCCCAGACTGCGCTTTCCTCTCAGATCCATTTAACTCATTAATGTGTGCAGAGCCAGCCACACTACTGAGCTGGATTTAACTCAGCATGGCACTAATATTGACACAATGATGCACTAATGAGTTCAGCCTATTTAGATCTTATTACATTTTCAAATGTGATCATCCACAGCTGTATTACATATCCAGAGTACGCATCTCACACTCATGCCTCTGATAAGGAAACAGCTGCTTATTGCAACTCGGGCCTATTGCATTTGGCTGTATCCAGTGCAGTTTGACAGTTTGGATCGCACTAATTCTCCCCAGCCTTGGCACACTTGGTGTGGTATGTGAGTCCCATCCCATGTCCCAAAATAGGGTGGATTTTATTCTTCATCTAGGCAAAGACAAAGTCCTTCGATAATAGAGTTTATGGGATACAATTCAGTTTTAATGTCTATTAATAATAACAATCTTCATACACCTAATGCCCAGTCAGTGCAGTGAAAAGATATATCACTGCTTCTGAAAGGTGCTGAATTGATAGCCTTCTTAATAGAAGAGTGCACAGGCTTCATCATGTATTCTTTCTGTAGTTTGTAATGTCTTGGGGCAAAGAGTATGTCTTATCCAACATCTATAAAGTGCTATAAAAACATAAAGCTTGTGTCTAAACATTTAACTATAATAAGAGTAATAACTAGACTTGATGCTCTTTGGCTGACATTTGGAGAAAGAGAGAACCCTGTGAGATTACTTTAAGGTTCTTTAGAATACAGGATACTTTGGTGATGGAGACTTTTTGGATGATTGGCATTCTCACAAGTAGCTATCATACAGCCAAAGATCAGGAACTTCACACTGCTATACAATGTGAATTCCCATTTTGGGATATGAGAAAAGGGACATCCCTGGGGTAACCTCCAAAGCAGAAAAGTACTTATCTTTTAAAGTTATATGATCTTTATTATCCTGACACAGAAATATTTTAAAAAAATCTCCCTCTAGTTATATAACCCGCAGGAGATACTTTGGAAAATAAATTCTGGTTAGAGGAAAATTGCAATATAGAGTTATTTTCTTAACTAGATTATCTGATTTTTACGTTGATCTAACCCTCTTTTTCACTCAATTGGTTTATATATTTGAAAATTAAAAGTTAATAATGAATAACTTTGGGAGGAGGTTATGCATGCTTCTCCACATTGCCAGGTCAATGTGATTCAGCCCTGTTGAGAGGCATGGTATCTGTGAGTAAAAGGATAGCTTAGTTTCTCTGTCCATTCACTACTCATCCAAGATGCTCAGATTGAATTCTACTTTTCATTATGTTAATCATAATTAATTGGTTAATTGACACTGGACTGAGATCACTAATTCATTTCAACAGGCCACCAAACAGATGTTTAGTGGTAAAGGTTTCCAGCCATTCCTGACCTGGGCCATATCTTACTTGAGGATCCATAAACTATTATCAGTCCTCTGAAGCATTCAGTCCCCTCCCCAGGAGTTTATTTTCCAGTCCCTGAAATAGTGGAACAGGGCTGCATTGCCGGAGAAATGTCCGGGATGATCTAATAGGTCATTCCTATCTTTAACTTCTATCATTTAAAATAGAGACAAATTCTTTTCCAATTATTTGAAAGTTCTCGCTGTGAGCAAAATAAAGCAAAGTTCACTAACCTTTCCGTTTCTTTGTGAGTTTCCCCCCTTATTTAAAGAAATCAAATGTGACAATCCCAGACAGTTAATGTCTTTGAGAAAGGTCAGAAATCTCCCAAAATAGAGAAAATGCAGTGTCTCCAAAACGCTGCTAAATCCCTTCCAGTGTATTTTGAAATAAAAAAACCTTATGTTCTTCTGCCAAGTGCCACCAAACAAGTCAATAATGAACCTGGAAACTTATATTACAACATATTTATATACACCAGAGGGATGAATTTCCTCATTTGAAAATGAATCTGAGTCATGTCTACATTTCAGTATTAGAAAAGAGCGCTTTACTCTTTTAGTACTGTGACTTCCTTGATTTCTCTGATTCCTTTGGACCTGACCGTATTTTTTTTAAATAAAGAGACACTGTAGCACAGCAGACATTACCACATCAGAGTTACGCTGTTGTCATTGCAGCATGCGAGCCATTTCAACTGCAATGTTCAAAGGCGTCAGGAGTTAGGCATCAACTCCCATGGAAACTCATTTAGAAATTCAGGGGAGTTTAGGCACCAAACTCCCTTAAGCTTCTGATCCCAGCCTAAAACCATTGCGCCTGGACATCAAATCTGGCATCGGTGAATTCTGCTTGCACCACAACAGCCCGCCTATGCAAGTGACTTTTCCCATTCAACTGATCATATTAATTTCCCTTATCCAGTAGAACTACTGACAATTGCAGGCATCCTGTAGGGATGAAATCAGTCCAGTAAAGTGGGCCTCTGCACCACTGAACTCGGACTTATTTTCCTGTTTTGAGTGTAAGTGGGATTCTCCTCCTAAAGGAAGAACAGAGAGAATATTTGCAGTCTCTAGTTATTGTATATCTCACTGCAGGTGAAAATCAGTCTAACTCACTTATTGTTTGCTTTTGTATTGTTCTTCTGTTAAACAATTCCAAGGGGTTGTGTCATCATGAGACGAGACTAAAGGATGGGTCTACCTGTGCTCCGTAAAGGCTGTGTTGTGGTTATACAGTTCGGGGCCCTCCACGGTTACCAGAAAGGACCAGGAGGTGTAGCAAGGTGCTTACTAAATGTAGAGAATTTCCAAACCAAGAAGTTTATACATTTAGTAAGCTTCTCCCTCACTACAAGGATCATTTAAATGTCAGTTCAGTGAAACCAAAGGTGTCACGTGTCAAGGAATCTCTACGAGGAGCAAGGAAGTTCTGTTTGCAGGATGGAGTGGGGATTCGGTGATCTGATTATGTTAGCTTTGTTTTAATGTTAACTTGCAAGTGCCAGTATAAATGAAAATGGTCTAAACCAGAGATGCTCAACCATTGGCTCTGGAAGCATAAAGTGGCTTTCTCCTCAGGTTTGAATAAGTTGTTATGCAAAGTCCTGATGACATGGATGTGGCCATTGTCCCATGAATAAAATGGCAATTTAATACAAAAGACACAGATGGACCCATCCACACAGACCATTCGGTTAAATCTGTCTCTGTAGTCCCAGCTAAAGCCAATTAATTTTTCACATTGCAACAAACTCTAGCATGTCCACAGGCAGCAGAGATTTTTAACGCCAGACTCTTTTAAACTAATGACAGATTTGCAGTGTCAGATCTCCCATTTAGCCCTAAATAATACTACTCAGAATGCAACCATTATGTATCTGTTTATTATTATCATTTTATTATTTGTATTACCACAGCACACAGAGACCCCACACAAAATCAGAGCCCCATTGTGATAGGCTCTGTAAAAGCACACAGTGAAAGACAATTCCTGTCCCAAAGAACTTATAACATAAAAGAGTGGGAGAAAGGGAGTTTTATTATGTTCTCTAGATGAATCAGCTATTACTCCAGTAGTATAAAATTGATAATATGCTTTTGTATTCTAAAGGCTGAATTATTTTTTTTAAATGGCATCTAATTCTGTGGCTGCAATCTTGTGTACATGCAAATGGCAGCATTTGGATGTCTAAATCAGGCAGCTAAACATCTAAATGCAATCCTTGCACCTAAAATTTTGTTCCTGTGCTTGATCATGGCAAAACGTGGCCATGCATAATTTAATTCTTTTATGGCACTCTGTTTAATGACAAAATAGTTCTGTGGCTGAGGACTGACTTCCAGCGGCCTAGACCTGTTCACTTTGGAGATGTCAAAGGTGCTACAGTATGTATAATACTATTCAGTATTAGTTTACCAGTTATTATTTCTTATTTGTGTGCTTTTGAGCAATCAGAAATGATGGAGGTACATTAAGACTTGTTGTTTCTACTCTAGTCATTGCCAAACCCATTGGCTGTCATGCGGCTGTTGTGGTTTTATGGTTCTCTGTTACTCTGTCTGATGTTCCCTGGAAACATTCTGTCTCATGAGATATGTACTACCTGGCGTAGATTCAGAGGTGGACAATCATGTAGCCTTCAGCATCTTTGTTTAGTGATACCATCTTTCCAGCGATGTCTGGTTTATAAAAAATAGGTCACATATTACTTAGTAGGACACTGCTGAATTTGCTTGCTTGCCAAACTCATTCTAAGAAACATCCAGAGCAATAAAATATTTGCAAACTAAAAAAATTTGGCGGAAGGTGAAATAAAATATTAAAGTTTTATTTTCTCAGCAGGAAATTAGGAATGATGCAGGGAAGCACATAGAAACATTCAGGTTGTAGGAAAAATATATAGGCTAAGGAGAAAGTACAAGCAATTTATTACCTCTCTCCATTTTAGAAAAGGGCAAGAAATTAATCTGTTTCTTTCATATGCCTACAAACCACACTTGTTTGTAGGACTTGACTCTGCTCCCATTGAAATCTATAGGAATTTAGCCAGTGACTTTAACTGGAACAGAATCAGGTCCACAGGTACTAACTCCTAGAAACTGTGACACTGTATTAAACTGAAATTTCCAGAGTTCTGCACAAAACTATAATACTTTATTTCCAGCCAGATGCTGCCTATGCAAAAGACAGGGGAAAACAGAGCCAAGAAAATATTTCAGAGATAGGAGACCCAGGGGAAGACTTACTGCTGTACATTGGGGAAAAGATAACATGGACTCGCAAAATGTGGGAAATGTTAAATATAGATCAGTGGTTCTCAGCCTTTCCCATACCATGACCCCACATTACAAGAGAAAAAGGTTTTAGGCTCCCATCCATACAGTCATGAAAAAAGGGAGGGTTGCAGTGACCCTATCCCTGGGGACTGCAAACCTCCAGTTTGAGAACTGATGCTATCAGTTGTGACTCAGAGCCATATGATACTGTAGCAGAGCCACTTGGGCATTTTAAAAGCAGATCAGAGCAATTATGAGATGGCTACTTTGGTCTCCTGGCCTAGGTCGTCCGTTAAATATAATCTACAATGAACAATCTAATCTACAGCTGTTGTTGCTGAAAAATGTTCAAGTCAAACAGTAGGATTTCAAGATCCAAGGGTAACATTTTCAAAAGCACCTGAGTAACTCAGGAGCTTAAGAGAATTAAGAGCCTAAATCTCATTGAAAGAATGACTAGTCATTAAGGATGACCGTGAAACTCTTAATAAGGTAGCTCAGATTTCCAAGTCAGCAGGATTTAGGCCCCTGAGTGCCTAAAGTTATTTTGAAGATGGGATTTAGGCACCTAAGTCACTTACTTGCTTTTGACATTTTTATCCAGAAGGTCCTAAATTATTTAGATGCTTTTGAAAATGTTCCCACCCCCCTCCCCCCATGACACTTCTTCTTTTCTTTAAAGTGCCATGGCATGGGCTTGGTGGTCAATGACGAGGAATTGTAACTATTAATTGTGTTATCTATACTGCTTTCCCCATTTGGTTTGAGAAGCTCACTCAGAAAGTCTAGCAATTTAGAGTAGGACCATTCCCCCACATGTGACCTTGCTGCTTTTGGCCTGCTGATAGATGAGGAGATTGATTTAGTCACCGGCTTAACTATTGTTGTGTTTATAGGAACTTGTATCCCCTGACCAAATACTGACCTCAGTGGGAAATTTGCCTGCAGTGTTATGTTTAAAATATGAAACATACTTGTTGCCAACACATATTCTTCTTTGTCAGTCACTTCTCTTAGTCTCCTGTCTGTGTGAAGCTACAGGCCTATTGGCAGGGCTGTAGCGATGATGGCTTCTTGGTTTTCTCTTTCTGACTTTGGATCATATCCAGAGAAATGAGCGGAGGTCTAGCTGGATAGTGTCATTGACACTAACATTCTTCTCTGGCCACCTCAGCTGAGAGGAAGATCATCGTGAAACTCGCAGTGATGTAGCTCAGATTTCACTTCAGTTCTTGCCCATGCATCACATATGCTTCCCCTTGATTTCTTGGCGTATACGTGGCAGGGCAGTGGGTGGGTAATCTCTAGATAGGGAGCCTGGTTAATTTTTACAGATTTTGTCTGTGGCAGTGTTCTCATCTCAAATGCAAGCCTGCTTCTCTGCAACTCTCCGAGCGTAACCTTATTAAAGATTCTGGATTAATATAAAAAAGACTCCATAAATGCAATCAACCTTCTTAACAAATAGAATTGGAGACTGACTTTAATAGCACAGTACCAGTGGAGAGTTTAACACCAAGGTATCCAGCTCTCAGTCAAATGCACAGTCTTTCAGAAGCTTGTTCGTGACTCCCAGGCCTCCCAGAGCTAGAAAAGTGGTTTCACTATCAAACAGGTGGAAATTAAGAAGCTTCTGCCTCAAGATTAGCCATCTCCAGAAACAAGGGTAAACCTGTTTAGAAGAGCTGTTAACCCGGCTAAGTCATTATGCAAGGTAACCTATTTCCCCTTGTTTTTTCTATTCCCACCCCACCCCCACCCCCCAGATGTTCTTGTTAAACCCTGGATTTGTGCTGGAAATGGCTTACCTTGATTATCATGCACATTGTAAGGAGAGTGATCACTTTAGATAAGCTATTACCAACAGGAGAGTGGGTTTGTGGGGGGGGTGGGGTGGGGAGAAAACCTGGATTTGTGCTGGAAATGGCCCACCTTGATTATCATACACATTGTAAGGAGAGTGATCACTTCAGATAAGCTGTTACCAGCAGGAGAGTGGAGTGCGGGGAGAGAAAACCTTTTGTAGTGATAAACACCCATTTTTTCATGGTTTGTGTGTATAAAAACATCTTCTGTGTTTTCCACAGTATGCATCCGATGATGTGAGCTGTAGCTCACGAAACGCATATGCTCAAATAAATTGGTTAGTCTCTAAGGTGCCACAAGTACTCCTTTTCTTTTTGCGAATACAGACTAACACGGCTGTTACTCTGTAACCAGGAAGGCTGTTTTGAAGCTCTGTGCAGCAGGTCAGCAAACCAATCTGAATCAATCATTCAAAACCTTCATTTAGCCCAGTTAGAAAACAACATCTATTGTGAACACGTGCTTTTCTGCAAGGACTCGCTGTGCAATCCTTACTCACAAGAGCAGTTTACTCAGAGAGGCAGCCTCATTGACGCCAATGGCACTGTCTGCGTGTAAGCTTTGTAGAACTGGGCTTCGGTTTAGCTCCCACATGACAGCACATGGGAATTAAATGATAATCACACACAAATGTAAAATTAAACAATAAAACAGACAAGCTCATCACAATGGCAGCCAGGCCTCGCCCCCCTCCATCACTCCACACATACACACACACACATACACCAAAAAGGACTTTTATAAGTTTGATCATTTTTTTTATCTGCCTCAGACAGCCAAGTGCTGAGCAAATTTTCACAGTCTGTGCAGACTTGGGTGGGCTCTGGCTCCGCACAAAGAGGGAAATGTTTATTGACAAACGGAACCCTAATGGTGTGTCTAAGTGGTGTTTGAATGAACATGATTTGGGGATGGCTGGTGAGTGATTCAATGGCCTATCACTCAGTGTCGGGGGAAAGCAGGGCTGTTCCTCTCACCATAACCTGGCCTAAGTGAGACAGCTGGAAACTGGGCATGTGTTCTTTGTTAATGTGTTCATTGGCTTTCAGAGGAGCGTGTGTGTAATTTCCTTTTTTCCCTCTGCTGTGTGTTACGCCCGTATGGGACGTGAGCATTACACAGACACACCGGAACTAACCATCTTCACAAGAGGCCTGACTGCGAGATTCCTACTTACCTTGCATAGCACCTTACTCCATGAGCAGCTCCACTGAGTTCACACACTGCCTATGGTTTTCCAAATGCAGACTAAGGTGTTGGACTTGACCTTCAAAATCTTAAATGGCTTAGACGCCACCTAGCTGAGAGAGGCTGCCTCTCTCCTAATGCCCTACTGCCACAGTTTGAGACCAGCAGAGCTTCCTGAGCCATAGTCGTGTTGGTATTAACAGGAGGGGATGGGTGGCAGGGTAGTCTCTGTGAGGACCCCAGCTTGGAATCTGCTCTGACCTCTTGGTCAAAATTAGCCCAACCTGGTTACTTTCAGGGCATGTTGCCAGGCTCATCTTTTTCCCTCGAAAGGTTCAGAAAATGGGGAGCAGGATTGTGTGGATGGGGAACTGTTCAAGTGGGAGAGTGCTTTGAGTTTTTAAGTTGCTCTCTGGTGGTGAGTATCTGAAATTACATTGCCGCACGTCGGGTACATTATCAAGATCTCAGTGCTAATAATAACACTCGGCATGAGAAGGGGCATCACAAAGCAGCTCAAGATACATCCAGATCTTACGGGACAGAATGTCACCGTTGCATAATTTAAATCCACAAGCCATATTTGGTGATTCTAGGACATGCTGAACCAAGTTCTCTGTTCAGTTTCAGCATTGCCATCCCATTGGTTTTAATTCAGTTGCACTGGCGCAGCTGAAAGAAGTACTGCTAAGAGGTTTGGCAGGGTAGCTCAGACGTCAGAGGAGTTGCATAGGTATAACTAATCAGAATTTGGCAATTTTTTTAGCAGTTAGCAATACGGTGAAGTCCGTCAAATGTTCTGCAATTCCTGTTAAAGCTGATTTAATCTGCTGTTTCAGAATGTGTGATGTAATCTGGTTGATCAACATTTTCCACAAACTATTACGGCAGCTCAGGTCCTTCCATCTCCTGCCCTGTCTAGTACCTGAGCCAAATCCGGATATCCTGATTCAGGCAAACTTCCTATTAAAATGAGTGGAATTTGTGCCAGAGTAAGAAAGACAGCGGGATCTGTCTTTGGGTGATAGGAATACCTTTATAATAATTTCTTTAGCATCATTTTAATTCAGTAGACGCAGACCCACTTGAACGTATTCAGGGGACATTTTTTATCTCAGATCTTTTTTAAAAAAAACCACATATCCAACACAATTTTTACAAAATTTTGTATCCAAGCATTTTTTATATTATTCTTAGTTTCATATATTGTGGTAGCTGCCTCCAACCCCTACCGAGATCCTGACCCCATTGTGCTAGGCGCTGTTCAAACACATAATGAGAGTCAGATCCTTCCCCCAACGAGTTATAATCTAAAAAGACAAGACAGGCAAAGGGTGGGAGAAAAAAATATTATTCCCCTTTCTCAAATGGGAAACTGAGGCATGGTACAGTTACATGACTTGCCCAAGGACAAACAGGAAGATCTGTGCAGAGCCAAGATCTTTAGAGTCCCCATGCAGGGATTTAACCATAAAACCATCCTTCCTGTATGCAATTTACATGCCTATGTTATTGTCCCAGCACCGTTCAGACATTGTTTAAAGTTAAAACATTCCTCATGTCCAAACCTAGATATAATCATCCATCTTGTGAGGTGCCTGGTCCAGTGCCATCTCAGCTTTTCTTTCTGAGAGCAATGGAGAATGTCATAATGACTGTGGCTATATCAAGTCTTCAGACTTTAAGGTGCACTTCCCACCAAACTCAATGATACAGCTCACCAGTTCTTCTAATTCACTTGTACTTAATATCAGCAATAGGCTCCTGAGCAATGATAAACAAATGACGGTTACCACGCTAATCTGGACTGTGAACCGTTAATGATTTTCCACTATTTTGTTATATTCATTCATTTATGATGTGCATCCATATCACACAAGGTCTCCATCGTCTATGCTACTTCAGGGAAGCATCTCTGGTGATTTTATATAATTTATATCATTACAAGTTTCATGTGCACTAATACATGAAACAGATGAAACTACATGATGGGGGGAAAAATGCCGTCAGCATCAGATTCTTACTTACTTAATAGCTTTCCTAGACTATGCCCTTCTTGCTGACAGGAGATAGTCATTTCAGTAGGAAACCATCTCATTCACACCACATATGGCAGCATGGAAAGTGTGGAAGATGAATCCCTATAGCTACCTTCTGAAATGTAACAGGATCGTCTAGCTTGCTAAGCCATGACGACTGGTTACAGATTTAACAGAAGGAGAATGAATTGCATCTGTATGTATTTTCCACCATGTTAAATACTTTATCTGCAGCTAGCAGGTTAATAACACCGTACATCTTACTTTGGGCTCTCGGTGAGATAGACATTCGTAAGCAGCCCGCAGCAGCTACAGCCCAGGAGTCAGGGGACAGACAGATCAACAGCTGTCAGCTGCCTTTCCTCTCCCATCCTCCACTTGGGGAGCTGCAGCAGCAGGGACAAGCTTGACTTTGAAAAGCCCTGAAGGAGCCAGCACCAGCACCAATTAAGGGCACGGGTTAAGTCAGGGCCTTCCAGGCCCACCCACCCTTCCTATAGGAACCCACCTAGAGCACTGAGTAAAGTGGCTTTACACCCACATGGTGAACAGCATCAGCAGCTGGGAGAGGAGCCATCACAGTCTCCAGGCATCATTCGCTGAACCCAGAAGCTTAGATTCAGAGTTTGTTCTTCTTGTTTAGAGTATGGGCACTGACTTCAGGATTACCTCCACCCTACCCTTCTCCTGCCACTGTGACCTTTCAACAGCCCCACCTCACCCTCCCTGCCCATAGTCTTTTGCTTGCCCCTCCACTCTCTCTTTTCTGCTTTCTAATACCTTCCTCCTTAGTTTCCTTCTCCTGTTTCCTTCTCTTACTCCCACACCCCCTTTTCCACCTTTTCTCTCCCTCATTGCAACTCCACATCCCTCTTTGGAACAAACTAAAACTAACTTTTACCGAAAGCGTTACAGGACAAATCCCCAACAGAGTTCCACTAATGTGCATGAGCAGAAGACGTAACAAGACAGGGCCAACTGTCTAACTAACAAGACAAGGCCAACACTCTACGTCTATGTTTTTCTGCCTTTCCCCCCCACTTTTCATATTTTTTGTCCCTTTAAATTGCAAGTTCTTGGGAGCAGAAACATTGTTTTTTTATATGTCTGTATAGCACCTGGAACACTTTGGGTGCTATTGCCATGCAGAACTATAGGCATAGCTTAGGGCTGGTTGGAAAATGGGGTGTTCCAGAGGAAAAAATGAAAACCCCCAAAATTTCAGCCAAAAACTGCAGAAGAAAAAGAAGCCCAAAACCCCAAAATGTTCAGTTTTCTGATGAAAAATTGCAATGTTTTGAAGAAAGCAGACACTTTGTTGAGATATTTTTGTACAATTGAAATCCCATTTTTGATGGAAAATATTAACTAGTCTTAGCTTTGTATTTTGTACCTAAGCTGCATTTTTATCATGTAGAGTTTTTATTCCCTGGATACTATTTACCTAGAGAAAAACAAAGCATACTTTTTTCCTTGATGAACTATTGACTTAGACTGACAAGATTTTCCATAGCTGAGTGATTTATTTCAACCTATTAACTTGCCAATTAAAAAAAACAGTTCATTGAAAAGTCACTAAAAAACAAAATTATGAAACACAAGTTCAGCTCATTACACTTTAATTACTGAATGCTACCAGAGTTCATAAATTCCTTATGTATTAAATCTTAATACCGTTGTTTTAAATATGTCAGGGTCTTTCCCCTCCCCAAATCTTGAGAAAATCTCATTTCACAGTTTCCCATAAAACCAGGTGCAAAACAGCTGCCTTATGCATGGAGTGATTCTTGAAGCACTTGGTTGATATCAGTAGGCAGGGAAATACCATGAAATTGAGGGGATTTCTATAGGTGCATACACAATCACCAAGAAGGTAGTTAAGGAGGGTAGTTAAGCTAAGCTAATGTTTCTCACATTTGAAGAAAGAAAATTCATGCACTCTTCTTTTGCAAAAACACTTTGCATCTCCATAATAACAGCTTCACCTGACTACATACTGTGGTAACAATGCATTGCCTGCCAGCAGTTTGCAGCTCAAACACAAATGCAATGACCGTGCTGGTACCACTAGATCCAGTGCAGACAGTTGTCAGGCACCAGGAAAGTTCTGCAGATCACTGAGTGATTATCTTTAAAGATCTGTTCCTATTTTTGACAAACCTCATAGACTGTTCCTGAACAGTCCCTCCTGAGAATATTAACCTGCTTCTGTCACTATCCCAATACTCATTCCAACAAATCGCTTCTCCATGAATCTGTCATCTGACGCCTGTATCAGTGTATAACATGTCCTGCCTAGTAATCTGTGTGTTAATGTAATTTGCTCTGTGCCATTCTGCCCTGCAACTGCGGGATGTCCCGTAGGCCAGACCCTTCCCCCTACCCCCTTCATTCAGTCTTTACAGCCTAGTTCTACTAGGAAGGAGCAGGATTTTGCCTATAGTGAACTCAATCCCAAGGCCACTGAAGTCAAAGGGAGTCTTACCATTGACTAAATGCGCTTTGGTTTAAATCCAGTGTTTTCATTCCACTGATTACCTCTGATAATTTATCATGAGCCTTGCTTTAAAGCTGTTGTCTCCAGTCTGGTCTAATACGATCCATAATTTAACTTAGCAACAACATCAAGAGTTAGATGACTCATTCCTATAAACATTTACCAACTATGAATATTTCTGTCTCTGTCCCACTAAGTTCTGTTACTTCAGAGCAATGAGATTATCTCCACAGTCACATCAAACTCTTTCATCTACCTGTTTCATGGAAAACATGAGTTCATATCATTTAATAACGCCAGTAAATTTAATCCCAAACCACTGAAAAAACAAATGAAGCAGCTGCAGTTTTCAGGCTGCTAACAATTTTTTTTAGACCCATGTCTATTGTATTACTTACTACTCAGCGCTGATTTAAAAGAATGCAACTCTGAACTACAAAGGAGTTTAGTTTGCCATGTATGGTACGAAAGGAAAACATAACATATGCCTAAAAAAAAAATCCCATAAAAACAATGGATCAAATTTAATGTCCAAAGAATGACAGCATTTTTCCAACATAGCTTTAACTCAGAATTTTAAAGCAGGATGCTGAGAAAATTACAATGACATTAAGATGCCAGGTCATCTATTCGAATAAATTATGACTCTATTGCATTGCAACCACTGTTTTCCTAGTGCTCACTCTGGAATTGGGGTTGATTCCAGAGATGTTCCTACTAAGAGAAAGGTACCCGATTTTCAACACACGCTTTAAAAAACAAGTAAGGTTTTGCTTTAACAAATGAGAACATATTTGTCCAGAATTATTATGTGCTCTACTTGCATGGGTATTTCCCAGTGTTTCTGTATCTCAGTCCATGAAGGGGAAACGCTTTGAATTTCTTACAATTGTGTGCTGAAATAATGACATCAATGATCTTAAGGATTCCACAACTGATCAGTGACATTCACCCCCTATTTAACTGGCATGAAACAGACTGCATTCTGGGCTGAATCCTGCCCTCTGTACAAGGGGGGAAAGGCAATATAGGGGACCTCTTCTATCACCAATAGGCACACAAACAAACATACTTTAATAATGCACTAGAGTGAACCAGGATTTATGCCTAGCTAAAATGCTGGCCCATGCACCAAGGGTGTGTGGGTGGCAGGAAATAGGGAATTGTATGCTACCAACAGTGTGATTACGGAGGGCATCTTGCTGTGAGATGACAAGTAATATTCTGCTCTCCATGCTTTGCATTGGCTTGTCAGGAGACATACTCTCCTGAGCAAACAGAATGTCTCAATTCCTAGACCTGTGGCCACTTACTTACCCACCACTTGTTACACCTCCTACCTCTCACACAGTTGTTTTTGATTAAAGGGGGGAGTTAGCCCATAAGTTATAAACAGGTATTATACAAATATTTGGGGGATTTATGTCTACATACAGATGTCACGAACCCAGAGCCTTCAAGCACTATTGGTGTTCCTTTTAATTGACTCCCTTAACTTTCTTTCCAGAGGAATCCATATTTTGAAAGGTTTTCAGTGCTAAATGTTAACAAAACCCATGGTTAAAAGAGGTGTAAGGATGAGAACAAAATAGAGAGAGAGACAGAGAAATGACCTCTTGTGTTCTCTTCCAGCCCTACATCTCTATGAGTCTGTGATAGATAACTAGATAATGGCACTGTGGGTGATATTCTCTAATGTCCTTTATTAACAGAGGGCTAGACGGTGACATTTGTGCTCCTAGAGGAGTACTGGGGAAATTTATGACTCAGACAGATTCTCATGGGCTTCTCTTCATGCACAAACATTGGAAACATTGTTTGCAATTAACTGCACTGGCTTCCAATGCAGATGCAATTCAAGGTGACCTATAAAGCTCATTAAGGTTTGGGTTCTATGTACCATAGAGGCAACTTGTTTCCCTCCCTCATGCTCTTACCCAACCGTTGAGCTTTCAACCTTATAGCCTCCAGACACCAACATCTGGGGACTAGAGGCAGGGCATTTTGAATGGACGGGTCTCAATACTGGAAGTCAATGCTCCTCCTTTTCCAAGAGAGGCTAAGCTTGCTGATCAAGGAGGCACACTCCAAAGCTTCTCTGTTCACACAGATTTTGAGGGTATTGTTGTGTGCTGGAGGCAATATTTTTATTGCTGACATTACTGATGTAGATTGAATAGTGTGGTTGTGGTTTGGTTTGATGTTTAACACACAGACATTTGTAGATAAGTGATGGGGGGGTCGGTATAAACTGAAGTTTGGGGGAAATGTTCGTGCAAAACCTCTAGCTTCATATGAGTTTCATATAGCTCAACTGCTGGGGGAACCTATGAACATTATGGGCCTGATTCTTCATTGCCCTGTATCTCATGTAGTCATTTACATCAGTGTCATGCAAAGTAGGGGTGAAAATCAACCATTCTGATTTTGCACTGGTGAAAAGACTATATAAGGTGTAGTGCAAGAATCAGGCCCTATAGTGAAAAGAGAACTTGATTGTTGAATTATCTGAGGGCAAAGAGATCAATGGGTGGGGTAGGCAGGTGCACAAGAAACAAATTAGACATTCTGTTTCCTACAGTTAATCTGAATGGGAAATGGGATTTGTTCCGGGTGTTCAGTAAACCAGTGTAAATTAACTTCCAACACTTTTTAAATTTTGCTCTACGGGCATGTCTTCCTTGTACCATAGCTCATCACTTTGATGTTTTCCACTTCAAACATCAATAGCATCACCGCCTTCTTTTCTGTATCATATAAAACACCTTGATATGTAGCTATGCCTCGGGGAAATGGGAGGTTATTTAAATTGAGTGTTAAATTAAATTTTCTGTCTAGTTATCATGTAGGGTTCTTTCGCGGGGGTGGATTAAATCATTGACACTGACATATATACTGTTCTGTATAGCCAGCTAGTTCATTCATGAAATTACTCTTTAATTTAGTATTACTAGCAGATACTATATTGCTTTTAAGTAATTATGCAGTTTATCTCCCTTTGGGATAGAAAGAGGCCCATACTGGAACTTCAGATCCTACATCTCCACTATAAATTTCAGGTGGAGGTTCAAACTGGGATGCCTCGATGCAAAGCCACCCCTACAGTTCTGGATCTTGATCAGATCCAAAATGGGAATGGGTTCCATCTGGTTCGAATGTGGCTTAAAAGGTGGAACAGCTGGTCCTGTAAGTCACCCATCATTTAAGAAGGAAAAATTCTTGTAAATCAGCTCACACTGTCAAACTCCAATTCTGGCCCCAGTTTAGAATTGAACCTGAACCCAAACCTTATCCATATCCCCAGCGGTGACCTCTCGGCCAGATCTGCTTTTGGAATGTCCTGCTTCTGACAATGAAGATGATGATGATTGATTTGGGTGTCTCATTTTGTCCAGGACAGTTCTTTTTTTAAGCCCTGTCCCGTCTGTGCTGACTTTGCAAACGTGGGCATTTTTCCCGTTTGCTCTTGTCAACTTGATCATTGGCAAGAGCAAACGGGACAAATGCCCACTTTTGTCAAAAATGTGGGGTAGGGAGGAACATGAGATCTGTGATGCCAGCCCCGCATGGGCAGGGGCGGGAAAGAAGGGCTTGGGCTGGGGGCAGGCAGGGCTCGAGCGAGCAATGACGCCAACCCCACATGGGGAGCGGGGGCAGGGCTCAGGTGAGTGGCTCAGGCCAGCCCACCTGGGGAGGGACGCTTGGGCTTGCCCCTGTGGGAAATATGGTCACCCTAATGATGATGGTGGTGGTGGTATTGAGAATGATGCTGCAGTGCTCATGGTGGTACCCACTGGCACCCAGGTAATTGTCTGGTAAGTTTTTTTATAAATTAGATTTTTCTATCTCCACCCTAACCCTAATATGTGATAAATCAATTGCTGAGAAGCCCTGCTTTTCTTGGGTTCTAGCTGATCAGAAACCTGAGATTCTTTTAATACTCTAGACATCAAACCTGACCGTCATTTCCACCCTGCTACCAAAATACACCACACAGCCTTCCAATAAATGGGCCAACATAATTCACACACACACATGCACACACTCATGAGAACAGCCTGTTCATCTGCAGAATATTTGCCTTTGGGGGACCATTTCAGCCAATATGGTATCAAAAGTCATTTTGCTGGGAAAACCTAACTTGCTATAATATCCATTTAATTTGAACTTTAACGGCAAAGGGAAATGAATGTTTCCAATTCTGCTTATTCCTTATATGGTGAATGTTAGATAACTTGAGTTATTTATAGCCCATAATTTGATGGGGGGGTAGTTCAGGAAGGAAGAAGGGGCTATGAGCAAGGAGAGGCTGGATTTTTTGCAGCCCCGCTGAAGAACCATGAACTAAACTGCACTCTTCAAGAGCAGCTGGCTTTATTCATATACCCCATAGCACACTGAATCATAAGCTTGGCAACTGAAATATATGTGTTTTATTACTATAACAACAAGATACTAAAAAGGTTGTACTAAAGAATATGATCAGAGCCAATGAATGTTGATCCGCAAGTTTTGCATCAGCAGCTAGTTCATAAATGTTCATATTTGGAGACTTTCACAAAAATGTTACATGTTCTAATTGCGCAATAACAATAATAAAATATTAATAAATTATATTAATATATAATCATTAATAATAATAAATGTGCTGGGAATTAGCACTGAATTTAGAGCTGGAGAAGATAAGAGTATTAGGTCATCCAGCACATCTACCTGTCATTGCAGTATTTTTCCTTATATTGTATTTTCTATTGTTTATTTATTTATTTGGATTGTGGTAGCCCTTACAGGCCACCGTGGAGATTGGGGGGGGGGCCCGTGGAGATTCGTAGGTGCCGTACAAATACATAGCTCTATTAGGCTGTAATTAGGGACAGCCCCCGTCCCAAAGATTTCCAGTCTAAATAGACAAGACAGGCAAAAGGTGGGAAGGGAAACAGAGGTGCAGAGAGATAAGAGACTTCTGCAAGGTCAGGTCAGATCAGTGGCAGAGAGAACAGAACCCGAGTGTCTTTTTTTCAGCCTAAATAAATGTCTCAAGCAATGGGCACATTTCTCTTGAGAGACTACATCACAACCTAATAGCTGCTAACTAGGAAATTGTACTCATATTCAGCCTAATTTTCTTTTAATTAAATATCATCCCATTGCTTCTAGTTGAAATCCTTTATACTGCCCTAAATACATCTTTTCCTCCCTCGGTAATTGTACCATGTATCATAATTAGCAGAGCTCTTCCATGGCCCTGGCATCACATAGTAGTCATGACTTGGCCATCAGACCTTATTGGCCAACTAGAGAGCTGATGAAGTGGAAGTCATCCCAGTATTCCACAGTTTGTCTCAGTCCACACACTCGGAGCATAAAGTTGTTGTTCTGCCGTGCTAATGAACTGAACATTACTTGAACACGTTTTTTTAAACTAGGAAACAGGCAATTTTACTTGAATAAAATCACTTCTATAAACAGATGACCTGTACATTAATGTGTATAATAAAAGCTCATTCAGGCAGACTCTGAGGGTACCTCACAGAAAACGCTACGGATATGTCTGGGTGCTGCTTTGTAAACCCGAATCTGTGGGACTCAGGCTATTAACTCCAGGGTGTTTCCAAGCCCACACTTGAGCATCCGCACTGGACTGTAAACCTGGGATTACAGTTGCCGGACCCAGGTCTCACAGCCGTGCTAATGTATCCATGCTGCACAACACAGACCTTCTGACTCAGTGTGAGGCTTGAGCTGCAGCCACACTGCAAAATGGCAGGGCTTGGACACGAGTCACAGCAGGACTTGGGCTCTGACCCACCTCCCTAGCAGGGTCCTAGGACCTGGGTCCTGAGTGCTTGCTTACCCAAATCACACTGATTTGTGTGTGTGGATGGAAAGGGAGCTTCGGCTCAATCCTGACTCAGAGCTCAGGCTTAGTGTGCAGTGTAGGCAAACATAAGAGAACCAGAAAGTTCTGCTCTGTTATCTTCCTAAAATGCCAGCTATTTCCTGCCTAATGAGGTTTAACTGGATAAACTCTTTGTTATGACTAACAATGACAAAGAATTGTTCCATGCAATAGCAAAGTTATATAGAAGATCACAGGTCATTTCCAAGACTAATACGAAGCCCAAAGAAAAGGTAACTTTTATTTTAATTTAAAGGGAGTCTTTAGTTGTGGATAAAAATTGTTTACAGATGTTGTCAACCAATTTGCCCTGGTTCTGCCTATCAGAATATTGTTTGTAGTGTCCTCATTGTCTTATTAACCTGAATGCAACACAGTGCAAAAGGAAAAGTGGTAGATGGTACTTGCTGCTGCTGCATGGCAGTCATGGAGGAGCGTCAGGTTTCATTGATTGTAAACCATTTCTTCTGCACTGGGAGATTGACTGCATGTGGATAGAACCCATTAACTGTAGCTGTGCCGACAATTTCACTTCAGAGAGTTCTGTGGGGGGAAAAGTACCCCTGTCTGCACTGTGTTGATACCTCAAGCCAGATGGAGAGCTATCTCGATAACTCATTCAGCTAATGTATAAAATGTGGCATGACGTCTATGCAGGATCCGTGCCCTGCTGGTGTGAGAACTGGTTGCAAAACACACTCCATGATCTTCCTGTGGTTGTTGTTTTAAGCATTTCAAATACCAGGCATTGTATATGCCAAAGTCAGGATGTTATTAAAAAAAATAAACTCCAGAGTCAAGATACAATGCAGCAACCTTTGAGCAGAGTTACCCTTATCACTGAAAGTTTTACAGAGGTGTCTTGTATGTGAATTTAGTTCTTTAAAACCAGAATATCGTGTTATTTCTGCTGTGCACTGTAAAATCAGACGAGATATGTAGCAGCAATAAATCAATTATTTCTTGCAAATTAGGGCAGAATAGCGTTGGCTAACAGAAGTTTTCCATATGGTCAGGATGAAAGGTATGGGATTTCTAGATAACTGTAGTAAATGGGTTTCAGTGCAGGGATAGAACTGAAAGGTCTAGAGAAATGTCACCTGCATGTGAAGAAACAGATCAGCTAGCATTGAGCATCATGTTAGTGAGGGGTGGTTTCACTACTGAATATTGGGAATTAAACAGGATGAAGAAATCAGCAAGAGAGTACATGTTGTTTAAGATATTGAATAAGGAATAATCACTTAGTGGGGAAAGGAGATAATAAAATAATATTAGGATAATTTTTAAACAGAGGCCAAAACCTATTTTTTTCTGTAAAAATTCCATCCTACACAGTAAATACAGGGGAAAGGGGAAGAATACTGCAAAGGAGAAAAGAGAAAATGGGAGGAAATGAAATGATCACATTTGAATCCAGAACATCCCAGAGAGAGTCCACATCTAACTCGGCAGCAGTCCAAATGCTGATTCAAATTCAGATGCTATGCCTCCAAATATGTATAGTCATTGATCTGTTTTGCCCTCCTCTTCTTCTGCAAATCAGAGCACTAGACCTTCAGAGGCAGTGGAAATTATTCATTTAGCACATTTTAAGGCCTTTTATGTAATATGTAGTGCTCGCCATATGGTCCTACCACCCATCCTAAAATGACACAACGCCCTTCCCAGTTGTGGCTAGTTTAAATCAGGAAACCTCCCAGAACTTTTGGGTTTTTTTAAACATTTAGGTTTGGGTTTTTTTTAAACATTTAAGTCCTAATCCTGCAGGGAAAAACTCCCCAAAGTTCATAGAACTTTGGCCTGCAGGAAAAGAAGCAAAATTGTCTAGTGGAGTGGGGGTGAGCCAGTAGTAACTTAGTTTTAGCACCATCTGTTCCACTGATTTGCTAAATAGCCTAAGCCAAATCACGTGTACCTCTTTGTTACTCAGTTTCCCCTTCAACAAAATCTAGTTCTTACATATCTCATGGAGTGCGGGGGGTATGTTAGTTAGTTAAGACTTAACATTGGCCAGTTAACATGTGTAGAAAATATTGACAAGATAAAGAAAATGTTCTGAACAGCAGACATAGTCATGTCAGTATCTCCAATGAAGTGATTGAGAGACATCTAAACACATGAGTAAGGGGGTACAGGATTAGCCCAAAAAAGCATCCAGAGTTTGCCTGGTGCAGAGTATGTATCTTCAGTTTGGCTAAATTGGCAACTGCATGAGGATATTCATTTCATAGGTTTTAAGTCCAGAAGGGACCCTTCTGATCATCTAGTTTCACCTGCTGTATAACACAAACCAAAGAGTCTCACCCAGTAATTCCTGCAATGAACAGGATTATTCCACAAATGTAGTTTTGTAGGGGCCCGAAGGACGAGTGTTCCACTTCATGGGAAGCAAGATGGCAAAAAATGATTGCTCCCTACCTCAATTATGAACCTATAAATATTTATTTTGGGCCTTTTATTTTATTTATTTATTTTTTTTGGTGCTGCAGAAAGTATTGTTATTGACCCAAAATTCCTACTCAACATAGAAATTCTCCAGCACCTTCAATTTTCACCAAACAAACTTCAGATGGTACCGTATCTGATGCTACCATTGCCAGCTTAACCTGTCTTCACCGAGAAAGACCTGCTGGACTGATTCTTCTCTACCTGACACTGGTTTTAAATTGATGTAACTCCAATGGGCCAGATTCAGTGCTGGGTCACCTGACAGGCACAGCTGAAGTGGAGGTGGAATAAAGATGGTTTTATGACACATTTATACTGCCCAGATTCTGGGCTCAATCAGATACCAGACCCAAGGTTTGCTCACATTTATGGCAGCCTCCCCACAGCTGCCTATCGACTGCTTCACAGACCAGAATCCCACACTTTGACCATGCCTCTCTCTAACATGCCCCCTGAATTAGGGCCTGCAGGAGTGGGGGACAGAATAGGACCATTCTTGCTCTGGCACTGGGAAAACTCTCATCTGGCCTAACTAAAGCTCCTCATGGATTGTATACACTGGCAGAGTGGCATAACGGGGTCTGAGTAGGGGCCTGAATCTGTCCCATCGACTTCAGTTGAATCTCTCCTGCTTTGCAGCAGTGTAAATGAGAGAGAAGATAGACTCAGGCTTAATATCCTAATTTAAATAACACATCCCTAACTCTGCTGGTCATCTGAAAAAGAATCAGCTGTAAGAACACTTGACAGCTCTGAATGGTGATCCAGAGTCTGAATGAGTGGCTTTGTATGGTGATCTAGTCCTAGTGCATTCTGCTTAAAATGTGGTTACAGTCAAAAGGGGGCTTTGAAAATATATGGCACTTTCCTTCTCAATAGCTCTGCTACCTGTATGTATCCCCAGTCTCATTGGCTCACTTTTCTAGCAAAGAAAATATTTTGCTTTCTTTTTTCTTTTAGTACTGCAGAGCAATAGAGAGCTATGGGAGAATGAGCTGGTTTCTTTTCTGGTTCACGCATTATCAACAGAACTGTTAAATTCAGATTGCAGAATCTATGTTCCTGATAATGAAGCAAGAGCCAAGAACACAGCCCCAGACTAAATGTATTTAGGTGCCAAACTCCCGTTGATTTTAATGGGAGTTAGGTGCTTAAGCACCTTTAAGGATCTGAGCCACAGATCCTTGGTTGAATGTGCCATGCAGGCGCTCATTAAAACTATACATTTTGTTCCTAGAAATCAGAACAAATTTGATCCATATGTCATAGGAAGTTATATAAATGGGGAGCCTCATGGTGCCTTTTTCAGAGTCCTTAAATTTCAGGCATATTTTTGAAGAAATATGCAATACAGAAATGGTGACGGAAAATAGGCATCTCTAGGGTAAGTGGTGCTAGGGAAATTCAAAGCGCAAAGAGAGAGAAAAAAGTAGATTATTCTAATTTTGTTCTTGCAAATGAAAAGGGTAGGTGATACCAGGTGAAATCAGGAATTAGATTTCTCAGGGCAGATGGATTTGAAAAAAACCCTACAGGCCAAACTAAAAATGGTTATCACAGTGAAGTTATGGGCTCTTCAAGCTGCCAAGACAAACAGTATGGTATGCAACCCAAAGTGGTAAAGGTTACATGCATGGAAAATGGAGCTGTCCCTGAGGACTAACGAATATAATGCAATTATTATTATAATTTTCAGAGAGCTTTGAGAAAACCAAGGGCATATCAGACTACCTCCCTTGACTTCACTGAACATGAAAGCCTTAAAAGTTACCTTAAGGGCTGCTCAAACCTGGGAATTGTTGCAATATACACTGGGTAAGGGCCGCTTAAGTTGTTTCTGAAAGGGAAATTAGTATCGCTTTAGTAATTAGCAAGAATTCTTTGAGGAGATTGCTGTGATAAAAATACTGGGCACTTAACTAAGTCTCGTCTTATTTCATAGTGGGGCCGTATGCAATGCCTGGGAGGGTTCACTGTGATTGTTGGATATCTAGGCTCAGAATCCATATGAATCTGATACTCTGGGTTATATTCAAGCCTCACTGTGGGTATCTTTATTTATCTTGTATAAGGGCTGCAGAGGTCATCAGGTGCCTGATTCTGAAGGGACTCATGTTCAGGTTGGCAAAAAAAAATATCTTTAGCTATTTTGCTAACACTTTCAAATTGTCCTCGTCAATCCAAAAGACCTGCTTTATAACCTTGCATTTACATTTATAACCGTCGTTCATCAGGGTTTACTGTAGGTTTACTTTCTGGAGGAATTTACATGGTTAGAAAAGAAATGAAGGAATTTAGGCATCAGCCCCAATTTCCCCATGATCTCAGCCCCCTTGTTGCTGGCACATCCACTTCTTTTCCTCCTGGAGAGGAAGTTTTGTCTAACGGTTAAAGAGTGGGCGTAAGGACCTCCTGGACTCCATTCCCAGGTTTGCCACTGAGTTGCTGTGTAATTTCAGGCAACCCATTTGGGACCTGATCCTGCCCCTTAGAAGTCAATGACTTCACTGGGAGCAGGATCCAGCCCTTACTCTCTCTTTGCCCTAGTATCCCCATCCTGCAAGATACTGAGCACACTTGTGCTGATGCAGCAAAGCCTTAAGCCCAGACTTAGTTTTAAGCATATGAGTATAATTACTGAAGTTGTTGCTTAAAGTCAAGCATGTGCCTAAGTGCCTTGCTACACCATGGACAGAGTGCTGAGCACTTTGCAGGGCTAAGCTATAAACTGGGGGTAGAAATACTTATCTAATCTCCTGGGGGGTTGCCAACCTTAGCCAATATTGGACATCCATCAGTGAAAGATGCAATATGAAGTGCAGAGTACTTGATGTGATATAGTCATTATTATTGGGATCTATTTATGTACGTTATTTCTGCAAGAACGGAACACCAGCCTAAGATAGAGCAGTCTGTTACAGAGACTAGGGAGTGGTGTGTAAAAGGGTTTCAGTGGGTAATAGGCTGTTTTAATTACTTTGGACTAGCCCCAAAGAGAAATGGGAAGGAAGAGCCCTACCACAGGGTGTTTGTGCAGAATTGGCTTCTCTGCTTCTTTCTCTAATGTTTTTATTTTAGAATAATGGAAATGTGAATATTTTTGCTGGGGGCAAATGCATTGGTGAGATTCTACTGGACTTATAAGAGCCCACAATGTTTGTAACTAGCTGTAATACTCCATTTTGAGACAGGTGGAGGAGGTCAATTGGGCAGAACCAGTGGGGTGGGGCTAAGAGTCAATAAGGCTTGCTCCAGCTGATGAGGACTTGCTCTAGGATAGGTGTTTACTTTAGGTAGAAGGCTGCTCTGATCTTGGGGAGCCATTCCAGGTTTGGAGTTTACTGTACTTAAGGAGCTTATTCTAGTCTGTGAGTATGGTGTGGCCTTGGAGCCCAGTCTAGGTTGGAAGTTTTATATAGCTCCTAAGGTTACTCTAGGCTGAGTTTAGTTTAGCCCAGGGCAGGAGCATGTTACTGTTTTAGGAGCTCATTCCTGTCCTAGGAGCTGGCAGACTTCAGTTAAGGGTTTTAGTTAGAAGTTTTTCTACCTTTTAATAAGGTACTATATAAAGAGGTAGTTCTGTCTTATGAAGCTGCTATTTGGAGTTTTGGAAGTTAAAATTAGGGTGTGTCCTCTGGGATTTTCAATTAAGTCACTTATTTTTCTATATTTTAACGGACTTCTCATCTTCTGCTTGCTTTGCCTTTACTGCATTTATGAGTCTAGAACCCACAGCTGAAAACTTAGTGTGACAGATATACATGACTAAACAAGGGAAAGCTCTCTGGTAAGCTTTCTTGTTTAACTTGGAGGAAGAGCCCTTCAGTAGAGTATGTGGTTGAGAATACAGCAGAGCCCTGTGGAGCTGAGAGAATTATGTGGAGAATTATTATGTAAATATTTTATCACAAAAATTTCAATGGAATTATATATATATATATTTAGGAGTATTCACTGATAATATATCAGGCCTGCTAAGCTAGGTGAGTGAGGAGGAAATTTTCAATTTATTTGAAAACTGCCATGAAAATAACTGAATAAATTACTGGACAAATATTTGACTTGCTCTTTTGACAAGTATGTGATACCTTCCTGTTTTAGGCTTGTGTGTAATGAGAAATGAGGGGGAAATGGACAAAAGAACGGAAAAGTATACTGGTCTGCGATTTTGGTTAATCTAGCCCATGGATATCAGTCTAAGAGTCCACCTTTTCCTTTTTATCATTATAAAGGATTTGTATGATGGAGCTGAGAGCAAGATGCCATAGTTAAGAGCTAAAAGATATCCTATCTAAAGGACAACTAAAAGAGAGAGAACATTAAGTGCCAAAGTCAGAGAATGGATGGAGGTTGATTAACACCAGCTGAAGTTCTGGGACTGTAGTGCTTAATATGGGTGCAAGGAACAAAAGTGCTAATTTACAATAAAACCTTGAGGGCCTTATGCATTTTGTATGAGGGTCTCTCTCCTCATATGGGATGCGTGTTTTGTGGCCATATAAAAAGCTGAAATGATCAGGTACTCTAGTTACACGAGAATACCAGGTCATGGGGGGCAGGACATTCAGAAAGAAAATCTGATCTGACATTGATGAACTGTAGTTAACAAGACCTCTCTAGGTCCATCCAAGCCCCAAAACTTCTATGATTCTAAGTACACCATACAACTCCAACCAACAGACATGAACAAGCAAGAGCCCCTTCCTCAGTCCTTCAGTGGAGGTAGGATTGGGCCCTAGAGATATGAGTCACATTAATAGTTCTTACTAGGAGAAGTTTTAAACATCTAGATGTGGCTGCTTGACACTGACTATAGAGTCATAGCATCAGAGTTGCAGTTCTCAGATTAATTGCTTCATGCAAGCTATTCACTGGCAATTTTCTAGTCAACCCAGGGTGGGCCAATAATACTTTTTCATTTGGAGTAAACATTTTTGAATGGACTTTCTAAACACTCTCCTTTTCTCACCACTGCACTGATTGATACTGCAATGCATGGGGTGTTAAACTGTTTGGTATGTTCAATAAACTTTGCTTACTGATTTTGCTGCATCATCAAACAGAAGTTGAAAATATTTCCATCTGGACTATTCGAAACTGCCAAGTGAACTCTCTCTGTCCTGAGAACGGTGATTATATAAGTTTCCTGTGTGTCAGCCTAGCTATTGATAGCTGCTAAATAAAAAGGATTGCAACATGCTGACCAAAAAAGAGAAATTATGGGTTATTTTGGGGTTTAAAAAAGTCTTCCCTCCAAGTCTTCAAGATCTCACCTTAATGCACAGCTGCAGTGTGTAAGGGAAAACAGGATGCAGGGTTGCCATGTTAGAGGAACTGAATGTAAATCAAAAAAGACAAACTCATTGCCATATATTACACGAGTTAGACTTCACCATTTTGAACAAGGTGACTAGTTGTCACTGGCTTGTTCAGGGCACTCCCTGTAACAGGGCTGTCCAACTGTTTTGTATGTTTATGCTGGGGTGTTAACGTACCACTTTTTCCTCCCACTGTGTCACCTCCTTCCCTTGTGCTGACAAGTGATTCAGACGCCTGCACTGGGAATGTAAATCAAACACAAGGGATAGAAAGCAGGGTTTCAAAGTTGTCCATTAACCAAGGCGGAAGGGGTGGTGCAGCAAAAACAAACATTTCCAAGTTCAAGTCTGAAACCATAGAGTGTGTTGAAAAATCCTTCCTCCTTGTCCATTGCTAGAAAGCTTCAGTGTGAGCCCTTTCCTTAGCGCAGAAAATATTTAGTGGTGCCATGACTTCCCAACCCAGGTGCTGTGACTCCAAATCAAGTCTGACACCAGACTTCAAAGACACAAAGAAGGTGCACATTAAAGAGGTTTGGGTTTTTCTCATTAGCATTTGGTGACCTCAGTCGAGTGTTTAACATTTCTTGATGGTGGGTTCTTGATTTCCTGCAAAAATTCAAAGCTGAGGCAGGCTTGATCTAATTTCCACCACCTAGTGATGCCAAGTTAACTGGCCACTGTTATGAAAGATTAATGGCATAAAGTTTGGAGACTCAGGGCTTGTGCTGGCTGAGCATCTTCAACTCCAATTGACTCCAGTGGGAGTTGAGGGCACTCAGTACCTCACAAGAATAACCCATGTGGGCCCAATCCCCAAGGCTTTAGTCAGCCAAACATTCTCATTAAAGTCAGTGGAAATTTTGCCTAAATAAAGATGAGGGCCGGGCCCGGAATCCCAGGAAAGTTTCAGGAGAATTTATTGGGATTAATAGATTTCTAACGGGCAGGGAAGTACCCCTGGTCAGTTTGAATACCTGATCATATTTCCTTGCTAGTCAAAATGAAATCAAAAAGCAATTGGGTCCCCACGGCATTCTTCAAAATCATTTCTGAGAGGCTTCTCCTAAAATCAGATGTACAGATGTTACCTCAGATTGTTCTGTAGTGTCACCATCACGTGCTGGGGTCAAAACTGCAGATTAGGTTTAAAGCACGTCTGCCAGTAGGTGAATTTGAAAGTGCCCAAAGGTTCAGTTTGGCCAGTGAACCACACTAGAGTTTAGATATTTACCAGAGCCTTCCTTGAGAGGTTTCGCGGCTCCCTGGTTGCAGCCAGGCAGGAACTAACACAAGAGCATCCTTTCTGGCTGTATTTAGTCACTTTTACTTCCAGTCCTGACTAGAGCCAGGAAACCCAGCGTGGAGAGAAATTTACTTTTTTAGAAAAGTCTTGAGTGAATTTAGTGCTGGCAAAAGATGCTGAAAGAGAGAGCCTTGGAAAAGTGACATTCATCCATCTCCTGAACAGGAACCACATGGGTAGCACAAGCTTCCCTCCTCTGGCCTACCATTGTGCAGCATCCGTGGCCTGGAGAGGAACCTTTTTTGGAGGGGCGGGGGGGAGCGTAGCTCCTTGTAAACTTATCTGGTCCTTGGCCTCTCTGCTGAGATGGTAAGGAACTAGGTTGTGACCACCAATTCACCAGAGAGGCAGTGTTGTCCACGGGACAGAACCCTGGATTGGGGCTGAAGCGACCTGGGTTTTGTTCCTGGCTTTGCAACTGGCCTGCTGGGTCACCTTGGGCAAGTTATTTCACTGTTCTGTGCCTCAGTTTCCCCATATTTAAAATGTCTGCTTTGGAAAGTGCTTTGAGATCTATAGATGAAAAGTGCTGGGGCAGTTATTTCATGGGAGCCAACCATCAGCTGCCAGTTGGCAACAACATTCACTTGCTAACAGCCTGGGCCATTTTCAAACAGGCTGGCTGTACTGTTAGTCTCCTTGAACACTGGGGAACTTGGTCCTAAAACATATAGGATTATAACGATCAAGTAGCCTTTCTGTAAACAGTTCTGTGCCAAATTCGGCTGTACCGAAAGAACAAGTTGAAGGCAGCTTAGTGGAGCAGTGATGGGGATGTCATTGCCTGATCTGTTTTTCATGGAACGGCTGGATCTAACTCTCTTTATTTTTAGAATAACCATGCTGAGCTTTAAAATTGCCTTGATTATAACGTAGCATTTAAATGATTTGCCCTGACTCATTATTTTGCATTTGAAAGTTGCTACTAGCTGGTAAAAAAATAATAATAATAATAATAATTCCACTTTCTTCCTCTCTTGCTTAGCAAATTGCAATCCTCAATCTGCAGCTTCAAAAACATGTTGCCATGGAAATGATGATTGTGCTGTCGTAAATAAAAGTACTGTGGAGGCATTGGGGTCTGCAGCATACACAGGGATGGAGACACTAAAGGGGAAAATGCCAGAATGGTATAAACATATAGAAAGATCATTTTAGTGAGTTTATATTTTCAAACATTATCCTCCAGGCTGCTGAACAGGAGCGTCTCATTAGAAGCTTGGCACACATAACAAATGCCCTTTTAAAAAAAAATAAAAAAGAAAGAAATTATCGGCTGTTCGTATCCATAAAACCTGAGACTAGAAGAAAACAATACTGTGACCAGGCTGACAATATCTATATTAAATCAGATCCGTATTTCCCACTGCAACGCGTTGAACAAATACAGTGGTCTAGTCAGTATCTTTATTCAGGGGCAGTTCTATGGCACTTGTGACCATAGTCCCTGCGTGCTCTGATGATGTCTAAGCCCCTCAGCACCAGGGGCTTGTCTACACTTACATTTTATAGCACTCTAACTTGCTGACTCAGGGGTGTGAAAAATCATACCCCCCCCGAGCGCAGCAAGTCTGAGCGCTTTAAAGCGCTAGTGTAGACAGGCTCCCAGCGCTTGGAGCTAATCCCCTTGTGGAGGTGGATTACCAGGAGCGCTGGGAGAGCTCTCTCCCATACCCCAGGACATGCAAAGTGCAGCAGTGGCCATAGTTTGACCTACAAAAATCAACTACCCTGCCTAGATAAATGTTTCCTGCTGCCCTCTCAAACAAGCAACTGCAGCACTGGTCCAGGAAGATGCTTGACCTGCTTGCATAACTGACAACACCCATTAGATGGAATAAGTAATACGAGAGCAGAGGGGAATTAGGTCCAAAGGAGCTGGCCAAAAAAGAAAGAGAGATAGAATAAGCAGGATGGCGGTCAGGGCAGCGTGAAATGCCCTTCGACTAGCTCTACATTTACAGCAGCATGTACAGAACGTACATTGCATGCCCCCCCCCCCCAGCATGGGTATAAATAGCAGCATAGATGGTAAGGTGCTGCTTAGGTGAGTAAAGACACACCAGAACTTTAGGGCATGTGCGTTACACGGCTCTCTACATGCCCACGCAATGCCTCCCACGTGTTCACCGCTACTTTTAGCAGTGTAGTGTCCCGTGGCCTCCCCCAGCCAGAGCCTTTCACGGCTGCATGCAGCTACACAGCGCAGCGGGGACACAGCCTGCCTTTCATAGAATCATAGAATCATAGAATATCAGGGTTGGAAGGGACCCCAGAAGGTCATCTAGTCCAACCCCCTGCTCAAAGCAGGACCAATTCCCAGTTAAATCATCCCAGCCAGGGCTTTGTCAAGCCTGACCTTAAAAACCTCTAAGGAAGGAGATTCTACCACCTCCCTAGGTAACGCATTCCAGTGTTTCACCACCCTCTTAGTGAAAAAGTTTTTCCTAATATCCAATCTAAACCTCCCCCACTGCAACTTGAGACCATTACTCCTCGTTCTGTCATCTGCTACCATTGAGAACAGTCTAGAGCCATCCTCTTTGGAACCCCCTTTCACTGCTGTGTGTACTACACGTACTGTACGCACCACCGCCAGCGTAAATGAGGCCTTAGAGACTTGGCCCCATCGTAATATACACAGGAAGGATGATCTGGTGGGTCACTGGACCAGGATTTAAAAGGTCTGGACTCAGTTTTCACTGCCTTGGACTTTCTGTGTGATCTTGGGCAAGTCACTTAATCTCCCTGTGCCTCAGTTCCCGATCTGTAAAATGGGGATAACAACTTCCTGTCTCCTATCCTATTTATTTAGCGCATAAGCTCTTTGGGCCATCGACTGCCTCTTCTGTGTGTTTATACAGCACCTTGCACAATGAGGCCCTAATCCTGGCTGAGGCCTCCCAGTGCCACTATAATACAAATAACAGTAACACTACTCCTATAGGGTCTTCAATTCATATAGGGCCTATGTTTATTGCAGAAGTAACTGAGAGGAATACAATAGACAAGTATTGTCAGGGGCATGCACAAAGGGGGGCAAGCAGAGGCACAGAAATCCTCCGGCCCCAGCGCCACGGCGGGGAGAGCAAGTTCCTCCGGAGCCAGGGCTGCAGCAGGGACACAGAACGTGCACCTCCAAAAGCCGTCAAATGTTTATTCCTGCACGTGCTCCGGAGTACTGTGCATGATCCCATTAAAGCCAATGGTGCAGCCTCTGTACGGGGTGGGGTCTGTGCTTGCAGATCCAGGTTTGGGGGAGGGCCTTAGGTCGCAATTCTGCAATCACTTATGCATGTGCTTACCTTTCAGTGCATGAGTAGTCCCATTGACTTCAGTGGAATTATTTAGTATTATTATTATTTATTATTAACAACAAATGGTATTGTGGTGGAGCCCAGAAGCCCTCATCATGGACCAGGCCCCTGCTGTGTGAGGCATTGCGCAAACACAAAACAAAATACTGACGTGCATAAAATTAAGCACATACACAACCATCTGCAGGATTGGGACCTTAATCTGGAGCTGAGCCAGTGGGGGGAAAATAAATTTGAGATCGACCACTCTCTTTAAGGCACAAACTTACACTGGAGAGGGTGTTCGTCACCCCCCTCCCACAAAGGGAGTTCTGGGAGGAAGGTGGACTATTAAGTTATGGTGGGTTTTCATTTTTCAGTGGTCTGCTTGGTGAGGTTAAATGGCCAATACATAGGCAGTGGGGTTTATGTGTCAAGGATACATGCCCTTCTCCTTGTACTGTAATATCTGTACAGGCATCTAGTGCTTGGAGACTCACTTCAAATAAATCAAAAGAAATAGCAAATGCAGACCTGACTTGTTTACCCTACCTAGTGATTCCTAGTCTGGCCAAACTGTGGAAATAATATTTCCCGAGGTGCTGGAATTCATAAGCCTTTTAAAGATCCTGGGTAACACTGCATATTAAGAAGATGATTCATTTACTCCTTGGAGAAAGAAAGTACAGTACCAGCTGTATCACTTCTCCTTTGCTGAGTGACGGTACTGGTGATGTTTCCACTGGGAAGCCGCCTGCCTGCTGGTTTTGCCACAAGGGAGGCCAACAGTTATAGAACAAGCAAAAGGGAAAAAAGTGTAGCGAGGAGAAGAAACAAAAGAGAATTTGAAGGTGTAATTGCCAAGCTAACAAAAAAAAGTGTGTGTGCATTTGGTTTTCTACAAGAAAACAGCCTCCAATTTTTGGTCTGATGGGCTCTTTTCCTTTTGCTGTTGTGTGCGTGTGGATAGACAGCCCCCTCTGCTCCCTCAGCTGAGGACCTAGAAGCTCAGATTTCAGACTATTATGATGCTACCTTCCCTTCTCCAGTCCACCAATGATCATCCAGAAAAAAATAGAGACACCAAGACCTATAAGTCCTAAATTAAAGATAGGTGAATGAAAAGTCGTAAAGAAAAGAAAGCCCAGCCATATTGCCCTTGATTGTTCCTTGAAGGTGTATATAAATAGCTCAAAACACAAACGTGTTCTCCTTTGAACTTCACCTCTAATAGAAGCACAGCACCTGCAGAAAGGGAAATGTGCCGGGTATCAGACTGGTTCCATGTACTTACTGACAGATTGTCTGCAGAGCTGCTGGCCACAGCTTTGAAGGAACCAGAAGCTTCCTAGCCTTGTGGCTGGAGTTTTGGTATCATTATAGTGGTGGTTTGTTTATGGGTGGGGATGATGGAAAAATTGGGCTCAAAGGCTACCCAGACTACTGGTAAAGCAAAAAATTCCTCCTGCCACTCCTACATTAATCAAAGGGACATGGAGAGGAAAGCCTCATGTTGGATCCCGCGTGCCCTGCCCAAAAAGGTTGTACATACATCAGCCAATCAATATGTAAGCAAATGCATAACAGTTATTAAAAAGAAACTTGAAAGCAGACTCTACTGTTGCACTTTAGGTTGTGGGATACGGAGCCAGTTCCCTAACTGACAGAGATTTCATATTTGAAAGACATTTTAAAGGGACATATCGAATCTGATTTTATTTCAGGCCTTACCTGGTGCATTAGCTGGAAGTTAGCATTAGAGATTTGCTTTTGTATGTGATCTTAAGAGGTCAAAGTTCGTAAAGGTGGGGGGGTTTTCCCTTCCTTGTGTGTTAGAAAAGTATGTGTCTCTGAGCTAGAACCAATGAATCAGAAATCAGTAACATTAAAACAGTCTAAAATGTATGTATACAAAGCATACAAAGATACAAAGCATCTACACTAAGCAGACAGAAGCATTATGTAAACACAGAAAAAGCAGCCATTTATTGCTCCAGTGGCAAACAACTCCGTTTATTTAACCAGGTTATACAAAGATGTTAACATGTTGTTAGGGAAGCATGAGAATTCATGCATTTTGGTGACCTCCCTCATTGAAACCAGCCATGTGTACAGTGCAGAAATACAGTCCCTGCTGAGCTTAAGGTGTCTTTCACCATCAAAGCCAGCTTTGCTGTTTAAAACACCAACCCTTTTAGGGATATGGTTACTATTCTTTTTTGCAGAAACCACCTTAGGTGGGTATTTAAGAACCTTGGGCTAGAATCACTTTATCCCTAGAATATTAAGGCTCCGTTTTTTTGTAATAGGGCCTGGCAAGTCCAAGTTTGAGCATTGTTTAAAACAACAAAACAAAAAGTTTACGATTTTAAGACAGTTTCCAAGTAACAACCAAGCTGAAAAGGGAGAGAGAACTTTAAGTAAGAAACTTATTTGGACATCATGGAATAGAAAGGTGTCTCTAGGTTCACTTTAGCAACAAATAAAATGTGGCACTCTTGTTTTTCTCTTTTACCCATAGTGTATTTCCCAATGTTCATCCATGCATGGAGAAATTTATATAATAATAATAATTAATAATAATTCTTAGCTCTTGTAAAGACTTATTATCAATAGCTCTCAAAGTGCTTTACAAAGGCGGGCCATACCATTAACCCCATTTTACAGATGGAAACTGAGGCACAGAGAAGCAACTAGACTTACTCAGGGTCACCTAGCAGGCCAGTGACAGAACTAGGCATAGAACTCAGATCTTCTGGGGCCCAGCCAGCTATCCACTAGACCAAACTGTCTTTGTTTAATTTACCTCCTGTTCTTGCAGTCATAGACCTATCATCTGTAAAACACGCGCCGGAAGAAATGTGCAATACTGTTTCATTTAAATAAAGCAGCAGATACCCTTTCTTGGTTAGAAGAAACTTTGCTTTCTTTCTGCAGAAACGCTACTGATCAGTTTAGATTTGCACAAAATTAAATGGCTCTATTATGCAAGCAATTCTTGTGTGGCTTTCACAAAGTGTTTCCGTTCTGATCTTCATGGCAAAGAAACATGAAAGTGTTATACTGTGGGATAATTATATAACACTGGGTGGATCCTGGTGCTACTCTGTTGTTCAAAACATTTGATTAGCATTATGGAATGAACTCTGAATGCTTATTAAAAGGAAATCATTAACCTTCACTTTTCATACCTTTGCTATGTTCACTATGTAAGAAGCAAAATATTAATCACAAGAGATGATTCATATCAGCCAGAGTCCTGTGAAAAACCGATCTTTGAAATCGTCATGTGTTGCTGCTTAAATAATCATTAGCAACTATGATAAAGTATAATGATTCTCAGAAAGCACTTTTTTCTTTTACTGTACCATGACCTAAGTTGCCACTGTCCGCACCTGGGTTTCTGCCACCCTGATAAACTGGAAAATGTCCATCCATACTCAGTGACTGAAGAACAGAGGTTCAAAGGAGGTCACCTGCACAAATACAGGCATGTGCAATGTCCCTTCTGAAAGCTGCATTTCTGCAGGCATAAATGGGTAATTGCAACTGCATGTTTATGCATCCAAATTGGTTGCTAAGGTATAAAACTTGAAGGCAGGAGAGTGAGGCTGTATTTCCAGCTATGACACTGACTCCCTTGGTAACTATGCAAGTCACTTGTCCTCTCTCTGCCTCTGTTTCCAATAAAAATAATACCTCCCTCACAGGGATGTTGTTAAGCTAAATTCATTAACATTTGCAGAGAGCTTTGGAGGTCATCAGAGAGGAGGTGCTGTTTCAAAGTAATATGGTTATAGTTATCTAGTTTCAGGTGGCATGAGTGTGTGCACACCAATTGGCCCGCCTTTGATCATTCAGCAATAAATGTATTGCTACTGATGATACTGTGCTGTCCTGGATCTATTTTGCTGACCCTCTGTGGGCTCTGAGCCAAAACCCCATGAACTCAATGGAAAATCGCCCATTGACTTCAGTGGACTTTGGATCAGGCCCTATGGCCCAGACTTCAATGGGAGTTAGGTGCCTCAATACCTTTGAGGAGCTGGCCCTATGTGCTCGGATTTCATCCATATTTCTCATACAAAATTAAGGCTTTTCAGTGGGCAGTTTGGTCCAGTGGTTAAGGCACTGCATTAGGGTATCTGTCTAGGACACTTACATAGACCTTTTTACCATATATTACCATAGTATCTGAGCACCTCACAATCTTTATTGTATTTAGCCTCACAACACCCCTGGGAGTTAAGGCACTGCTGTTATCCCCATTTTACAGATTGGGACCTGAGGCCAAAATGAAGGGTGGAATCCATAAAGAGATTTAAGGGTTACAAAACTGAACAGCATGGCACCTAACATGTAGGCACCAAGAAAACCACAGGAACAGCACTGTGATCCACAACGCTGAGTTCAGCACCTGGGCTCCCTATGCAACGAATGGGGAGAGACTGGTGACTTAGAATGCGATTCACAAAAGCCAGTATGCTCAGCGGCTGCCTGCCTGAACTAGCCAATAGGAGACACTGATGTGCTATGCCCCACCCCTTTCTCAGCGATAGGTCCCTAAGTCCAGGCTCCAGGGAGGAGCCTATCTCTGCCTAGCTATCCATGAACGGGAACCCACCGCCTGGCTTAGGTGGCTACGTAGTTTCTTGCAGGAATGAGTTAGCTGCCTGCCTCGCTCACCCAAAACAGCCAGAGGAGGTGGAGGTGCCCACCTTACAACGTTTAGACCACGGATTAAAGCACAGTGGTTTAGACATGGGACACCCAGGTTCAATTCCCCCCTCTGTGGCAGAGCAGGGGAAGGATGGGAACTGGGGTCTCCCACCTCTCGGGAGAGTGCTCTAGCCACTGAATCATAGGATTGTCTAATGTGGGGCACACTCAGTCTCTCCTGCTGAAGCTGTGCAGTTGTGTATAAATAATGAAAGAGTGATTAGAGCATGTGGACAGGAGCCATGGTCTCCTGCCCCCCAGGTGGGTGCCCGAACCACTGGCATACAACAGAGTCATTCTCTCTCTTGCTGGCCCAATCATTTTTTCCTTACTTTATCCACAGTGGCAGACTTTCAACTGGTGGAGTCCCACACCAGACTATCCCAAAGCTTGGTGTTTAGAGAATTCTCCTGAGACATGAGATTCAGTCTTTACAGCGATGCCTCCTGCTCTGAGCCTAAATTTTTGGACCAGAGCCATTGCAGTAGAGTTGTATTATTTCTGTGACAGAGGGCTCTACTCACCACAGGATGGCGCCTCCTCCTGGCCATTCTGAGGATTAGCTATGCACAGCTGACGCCCCTTCCTGCAGTTGTGCTCCATGATCTCTTTCTCCCTCTGCTGCCCCTCTCTCAGTCCCCAGTTCCAATCTTTTGTCCCCCTCTGCCAGGGAGGAGGGCATTGAACTTGGGTCTCCTATATCCAAGGTGGGTACTCTGACCACCGAGCTAAATCTTATAAGGTGGGCTTCTCCTCCAGCTTTTGAATGGGACCTGATCCAGTGGGCACACTCAGAGGGTGGCTACTGGATCAGGACCCGTGGGGGAGCCCTGAATATTGACTAATCCTCAGGTCAAAAGGGGTAACAATAATAATTAATACCTATTTCTTCTGTAGCGCTTTTCAGCTATAGACCTCAATGGTTATAACAGATGCCTGAATTTCAGAGATCATTTGAAAAGGGGAAAGGTTACTCTCTTCCATCGCTATGTGGCCTTGGTCTGATGCTAAACACAGTTTTCATTGTGAAATAGATATGACAGTTCCCATTACTCGTAACTGTAGGAAGGAGCTGTAGGATTTATATATGCCGTACCATCAAAACAGCAGAAGGGTAACATGCTTTTGGTTACAGAATGAAATTCCTACTTCCAGGAGCACTAGAGACAAGCTAGTGGAATACGAATGCAACATAGTTAATACCGAATGCATGAAATTCTGATTAAATAAAGGGCAGACATTTGTATATGCTGATAAAATGGGCCTTTATTTTCAATTCTTTCATTATAGCTGAATTTTGGAGACATTTGGATAGAGTTGCTTTGATATGCAATGAAATTGAGAATTGTGTTGCAAGCGCTACAAAACAAAAACAGGCCACAAAGTGAAAGTTATAACATTCAAGGCACCGAGGCTTTCAGAAGAGCCAGTTTCCCAATGCAGTGAGTGGAAGGGTTGTCGGGCCTGGCAGCAGCTCAGTCATTCTGAAATCGACAACTACTTTCAAAATCCTGAGAAGGAAAGGAAAGGAGGAAGAGAAGAGGGGAACATGGCGCTCTTCTTTTCCCTCCTTCTTTCTTTTCTCCCCCTCTCTTATTTTCAGTTTCTCTTTAGAGTTGTCCTTGAAGGCTTGCATCATTCTTCCTCCTCTCTGGGCTATCTCTGTCCATCACAGGCCTAACTCAGGGTGTTTTTTTGGCTGTGAACTATGTTTCATACATTGGTATTTGTTTCTTAGCCTCTGGATTACCTAAATCTAGGGGGGAAATGTCACAACAGGGTTGGACGAATACAGACCATAAGGAAATAATAAGAAAAGAAGGAATATGGAGTAATAATTCAGTTCTGTTGTGTTTATAAGATGCATATAAAATGTGCAAATCCTGCTAATGAGAATTTTGTGTTAGGCATTCTCTGCTACTGCCTTTCACCAGCCCTGACTTCTCTCTCTTTCACACACACACACACACACCCCAACTGCCACAATCTGTGATGACAGAGTGATGTCAGGGTAGCCCCACTAAGCATTTTTAAGGAGTCCATCTCACAAAATGCCCAGTTCAGAGGTGATATAAATGCCTGATGGCAGCACTTTGGTAAGTGGGCGTATCTTAAAGATGGGAGGGTGGGACTGCAGCAGGAAATGAATCCAACAGGATGGTGTAATAAACAATAACATAAAGCAGGGGGAGCTATAAAATGAAGGTGGAGCTGTTTATTCTGACTCCTTCCTTCACCCTCCTGGTGGTTGTTTTTAACTCCTATAAAGAATTAGGGTATGTCTACACTACAGCAGCTACAGCAGCCCCGCTATGAAGCTGCGGCTGAGCCACTGTAGTGCTGTAGTGAAGATGCTTCCTATATCCAGGGAAGGGGTTTTGTCTGTCAGTGTAGGTAATCCACCTCTCCAAGAGGCGGTCGCTTGGCTGATAGTGTAAATATTCCATTAACCTAGCTGCATCTACAGTGGGGGTTTAGGTCGACCTAACTGTCTCCCACGGCATGAAATTTTTCAGAGCACTAAGCAATGTAGCTAAATTGACCTAAGTTTTAGGTGTAGACCAGGCCATAGGCAAAATAATGTCCTCAGGGCTCCTTAATCACATAGGAAAATGTCACAGAGATACGTAATTGTTACCATCCCCAAGCTGAACAAGTAACAGGTAGTTATTTATTACTTCCATATCTCATCCAACATCACTATGCCTCAGAATAGCCATTAATAGCTCTCCTAGACCACTGAGTCCAACATCAGCAAGCCATTAACTGGGCTTTTGAGAGCAAAAAGATTGTTTGGTGCTAATCATCCAAGGTGAAATCCTAACCATATTGGGGATCAATGGAGTTTCATCAGTGACATCAACAGGGCCAAGATTTCACCCCCAACATTTACCTGAGCAAAGAGTGGCCCATCATGTTGTGACATGGCATTGTGAAGGCATCAGAAGATTTGCAAAGGCCATCTCTGCAGGCAACACATGTCTTCATTGCTCAAAAACAATCCTTCTGATCTATATTTTGTTCCCTAATATGGGAGAATACCGACTGAGTTGGTGTCCCCTTACAAGTTTCATCCCTTGATAATGCCCTTCATGGACAGCTTTTGACTATCTATATGACAACAACGTCTATATTATTGGATGCTTCAAATGTGCTCTCCTCCCCACGTACCTGTGCTAGGATTTAAAGATCAGCGGGTTGTGGAAGTTAAGAAGTAACCTTTTATCTTCTGCCAGTCCAAGTGACTCACAATGCAATCAAGATAACAATAATAGATACATAGAGTTTAAAGTCAGGGACCATAAGATGATGAAGTCTATCCTCTTGTATAGCACAGGATATGTAGCTGTGCTGCCTGTAACCAAACAAAAGGGAGAGGAAATAGACGTAGCATTTCTTCTCATTTTTGCTGAACAGAAGAGTGGAGAAGGAATCCTAGAATGAGGCTAACCCTAATTCACAGACTGCAGTTCAACAGTATTTCCATGAGTGAAACCTGAATACCAGACCTTTGGCAACCCGGCACTGCAAGAGACATAGACAGCTATCACTCACAAAAGTAACTGTCAAGTCATTTGTCCCTTCTATCCGCTAGTGTTGAACCTGGGCATGGCATTAGCTAGCCGTTGATATCCTAATCCCACAGAGGACCAAGCTCAAATCAAGATTAGCAAAGAAACTTGTTTTCATCAGGGTCCAGCCATTAATAGATGACCATGTCTGATTTTGCTGGTTTCAAATGTGCAACCCCAGCAGCAGGTCTAACAGCACATGGCATATTTTTTCTGCAGAAAACTTTGAAAAATGGTAGTTATTACAACCTGTAATTTCATTTTCAAATGTATTCCCTTCTTTAAGCAACAAATAAGCAACAGACATGAGTGAGAGATGTTAAAATGTTCTCATCTTGAGGTGTTTTTCCATTAAGCTCAATGCAGTCAGGATTTAGCCTTGAGTGCATTTTGACTATGCAGCTTGTCTGCTTTGCCTTCCTGAGAACTTTTTTTTTTTTTAAGGACCCATGAAGAAACACGTTTCAAAAGAAACACATACAAATAAACACAAATACTTGCAGGATAAATCCAAACTGTAGATGCTGCATGCTCCTTTCATTATCAGACAAAGGTCAGGAAGGGTTCACAAGTGTAAACGTTCACGTGAATTATGAGATTGCTGCTTGGTTTTCTTTCAAGTTGTAGTCTGGAAACAGATGGTGGCTGTAGCATTTATGACAGCACAACAAGTTACTGCAAGCCTCTCCATTTCTCTCTCTCTCCCCTCAAAAATGCAGCTGCAAGGAAAATTATGGAAAATCACATTAACAGTCTGCTCTGCCACATATTCCCCCCAACCCAGCAGCCTCAGCCAGATGGACCCAGCTACCTTTTGTACCTGCTAGAGGAGCAAGGAGGCTTTTCTGAGTCCATCCCTGGTCCTAAGCAGTTGTCACTGACTGTCTTGTTAAAATGGCTAGTTAAAAATAAGTGGCTTGTTACAACCTTAAGAAAGAACAGGTTTTTTTTCCTCAAGCGGTCAGGCACCTAAGGCTGTAATGGACACCATCTGACCTAGAATATCAACCATGAAATACACATACAGAGAAGAGATCAATAAAGCGCTTTAGCTAATTGTTTATCATTATTACTTATGCAGCAAATCCAGGCAAATGTAAGGTGAACATAAAGACAAGGGGTGATGTTTTCAAAAGCACCTAAATCTCTTAGGAGCCTGAGCCCCATTTTCAAGAGTGACATAGGCACTCAGAAGCCTGATTCCTATTGATTCTTCAATAAGACCAGAATTTTAAAGATATTTAAAGATGCAGACAGGCATCTAGTGGGATTTTCAAGGTCACCTGGGTACTTCTGAGCCTTAGAAACCTAAGCCACTTTTTGCAAATGAGACTTAGACTTAGGTGCGTTCAAAAATTTTACCCAAGATTCCTGTCTTCAGGGACTTTGTGTTTTCAGTCTAATTTTACACTATGAAGGTTCAACAGACCATGACAGGGATGGATGGAGTAGGCAGGATAGTGGTAAAACAAACTGAAGGAACTACTGCTCTTTCAGAGGGCAGACAGTGGGAAATATTAAAGTTTCATGGGTAGTACTTTTTTCAGAGTAGCATCCGTGTTAGTCTGTATCCGCAAAAAGAACAGGAGGACTTGTGGCACCTTAGGGACTAACCAATGTAATGCTCTAATAAATTTGTTCGTCTCTAAGTACTCCACAAGTACTCCTGTTCTTTTTTTTTTTTTTTTTTGGGTAGTACTTGAAACTTTAGATCTTTAAAATGATACATTCAGTGAAGTATTTCTGTGAAAAACAATTGATGCTCACCATTCTTTTGGTCACATTTCCCAACTTACTTTCTGAAGGGAGTAGCCATTTGATTTATAGATGGCATCGTTATTATTATTTATTAATTGTTTATATTACAGTAGCAGCTATAACTTCCAAGGCAGAACCCCCTTGTGCTAGTGCTATACCTACACCTAGTAAAAGACAGTCACTTACCCAAAAAACCTACAGTCTAATAGACAAGAGAGAGAAAGGGTACGGGGTGGGGAAGGAAGTGTTATTTGTGCCCATTTTATAGATAGGGAACTGAGGCACAGAGAGCTCAAGTGACTTTCTCGGGTCGCACAGGAAGTCTGAGGAACAACCAGGAACTGAATCCAGTTCTCTGGAGTCCCACTCCAGTACATTAAACAAAAGATCATCCTTCATCTGTTGACAGATACTGAATTGACAGCTCTGAAGACTGAAGTTCATTAGTCACAGATGCAGTGAAGGCTGCAATTGTAAACACTTCAAGGCTTTCCGCTTAATGTGACTCAGCCCTGATGCAGAGGACAAGGGCTTGTGGTTAGAGTGCTGCAAATCTGCAGATATCCGCTTTATATCCACGGACTATGTTTGCAGATCGCAGATGGATGCAGATCCAAATTTTATATCTAGAGCCTGAAAATCTGTGGCTATTCACTCTGTATCCATAGATCATGTTTGAAGATCAGATGTGGATACAAATTTTGTATCCGCGCAGGGCTCTACTTGTGGTCAGAGGGTATTGTAGTCTCTACACCCATTCAGTCATAAGACTTTCCTGGTGAAACTGACAGCAAAGGTGCCAGTTTTTGATAATTGCAAATGTTTTTTTGGGAGAGCTATGATTATCTAACTATCTCATCAATCATCATCATTGTACTATTTAAACAAACAAAAATCCATCAGACCTTTCTTTAAGTCCCAGAATATGTAATTTTTGCTTTTGGAACCCTCCTCGTGAGCAATTCATTAATATCCTAGAGAACAATGTATTCTCTTTAATTAATGAGCTATAAAGTATGTGAGAAGTTTCCACCTCAGGTTTTAGCTTTTCCTGATTTATAGACCTAGCTTGAAAAGTCTTTTGAAGTTGCTGTAAGGATTCTTCATCCCTGCTAGTTCTGCAAAATATAAGATCAGTGTTGGTAACTGTTTTCTTAATTAAACCACATAAAGCAATTAAGACCATTTGATCAGGTTAATTTCACACCTTTTAAAATGTGTATTATTTTTACACTCACTGTAATAAGGAAACATGCCAAGGAAAACAAGGTAGGAAGTCTTTGATGGGGCTTGAAAAGGCCAACATTGCTATATGCTTTATGTTGCAGCCCAGCTCACTGATATTAGGCCACTAAGTGACTATGCATTCACCAGACACTATGGGACAGTTTTCAAAAGTTTGCATGCCACTTGCATACTGAGCATCATCAGCCTGTGCATGCACAAAAGGAGAATATTAAGCACACATGGTATTACCAAAGCAGGCTCTTTAGGGACCCAGTCCAGCAAGATGCTTAAGACCATTCCTAACTTTAAGCAAATGAGTACCCACAGGCTTAAAGTTAGGCTTTTGGTTCTGTACCTTGCTGAATCGCAGCCTATGTGTATCTACGTAGCCAAGAAGCAACTTTTGCACCCACTAAACTACGCAATTAGATTAGTGCACACCACTTGGCCGCTGTTCACATCTGTGGTGTTCTGAAACTAAAGTTAACTACAACTCCTAGTTTTGGGATTTCAGTGTAGACAGCTGTGCTTCTTGTTGCAAATAGACATTGGCTGTTAGGTTACTCTCTTCTAAAGCACATGCAAGAGAAACATATATTTGTGTGTACCATTGAACAAGCACTGAAAATATTGTTTAAAAGGTGACTTTTGCAATAGCTACAATATACTGGAAAGGTATGAATGGTAGATGGCGCATATTGAATATCTGTGATTCATACACGTAAACTACATCAGTAATTTGTTATACCTATGGGAAACTGATGCTATCAAGACAGAATTTGTATTCTGATGACCTATTTAAATGGGTTTCCTGATCTCAGGAAAACGTATGACAAAACTCCAATTTATTTTGATGTGGATGGGACTAGGCCACATACAGGACTTGATTCTCAGCTGCTGTCATAAGCATGTGCGAACTCTACCAACACATGCTGCCTTCACCTGAAGGTGAAGCCTTGGAGGGAGTCACCTTGAGAGAGAGCATGGTATGGGCCCAGTGCTGCAAGCTGTACAGCTGGAGGCAAGGGCCCACTCTCACAGAGCAGCTTGTAGTCTCAGAATCTGTATCTGCACTGCTGCTTTCCTAGGGGGGTTGCGAAGAGAGGCCAGCTTTAGGCTCCAGTCCCCTAAAGGAACCTGTGAGAAGGGCTTTAAGTTTGCACAGAATCCCCACAGGTATAAGGTTCTGCCCATATAGATCCCGTTGCAGGACAGTGGACTTGGACCCTGATTCTGCCAATACATGTGAATAGTTCCACTGAAATCAATACAACACTCATTTTATTGTAAGCCTTTTGGGACAGAGCATGTTTTTTTCTTCTGTGTTTGTACATCACCTAGCGCAATGGGGTCCTGGGCCAGGGCTAGCACTCCTAGATGCTGCAGTAATAGAAATTAATAATAATAATAGGAATGAAGTGAAGTATGTGTGTGTTTGCAGGGTTGGATTTTGCAGCTAGCATTCTAAAATATGAATCTAGGTTCTGTGTGGACGGACACATGCATACAAATGAACCATTTTGCACATGCATACAGTTTTTAATGAAAGTCTGGCCCTGTATATTTTTCTCACTCCCATGCACGATATGTATATAGCTACACAGGATAAATCATATAAAGTGTGGAAGTATGTTCTATAGAATCGTAGGACTGGAAGGGACCCCGACAGATCATCTAATCCAGTCCCCTGCATTCATGGTAGGACTAAGTATTATCTAGACCATTCCTGACAGGTGTTTGTCTCACCAGCTCTTAAAAATCCCCAATGATGGAGATTCCATAACCTCCCTAGGCAATTTATTCCAGTGCTTAACCACTCTTGACAGTTAGGACATTTTTTCTAATATCTAACCTAAACCTCCCTTGCTGCAACTTAAGTCCATTGCTTCTTGTCCTATCCGCAGAGGTAAAGGAGAACAATTTTTCTCCCTCCTCCTTGTAACAACCTCTTATGTACTTGAAATCTGTTATCATGTCCCCTCTGTCTTCCCCAGACTAAACAAACCCAATTTTTTTCAATCTTCCCTCATAGGTCATATTTTCTAGACCTTTAATCATTTTTGTTGCTCTTCTCTGGACTTTCTTTCTCCAATTTGTCCACATCTTTCCTGAAATGTGGCGCCCAGAACTGGACACAATATTCCACCTAAGGCCGTATCAGTGTGGAGTAAAGTGGAAGAATTACTTCTCGTGTCTTATTCACAAAGCTCCTGCTAATTCATCCCAGAATGATGTTCGCTTTTTTTGCAACAGTTACACTGTTGACTCATATTTAGCTTGTGATCCACTATGACCCCCAGATCCCTTTCCTCAGTACTCTTTCCTAGGCAGTTATTTCCCATTTTGTATGTGTGCAAATGATTGTTCCTTCCTAAGGGGAGTACTTTGCATTTCTCCTTATTGAATTTCATCCTATTTACTTCAGACCATTTCTCCAGTTTGTCCAGATCATTTTGAATTTTAATCCTACCCTCCAAAGCACTCGTAACCCCACCCAGGTTGGTATCATTCACAGACTTTATACTGTCTATGCCATATGTTAAATACAAACATATTTAATCAGTGAGGATGTCACATTTGATATGTCAGGAGGCAGCTGTAAACATGTAGCCATAACAGTGGTAAATTGGGTGCGAAATAATGACTTTTCATGTTACTGCTGGGAATCAGCTTGACTGAAGAGCAGAGACTAAACTAGAGCCTGTCCCTTCTCCAACATTCACATGGTCTTAAGCAGGGCCACGATTGGTCTCCATTGCACGCATACAGGCTGTGAATGTCAAAACCATCTGGGACTTTTAAATCCCATTCAAATGAATGGGAACTGGATGTCCAAATCCTTTGGAAATCTCAGACAGAAGCATCCACAGATTCTGGATGAGTTTTGGTGCAGGATGGGGTGTTCTGAGCACCCACAACTGCCATTGACGTCAGAGACCACCTCCAAGTTTGAATGTGACTTGCATGGGAGATAAGCCCCTCAGCCCCACACAGGAGCCAGCTGTACATGAATAAACTCTTGCTTCCATGTGGTGGAACAAAGGATGCATAGAGTTTACTACTGCTACCCCAGCAAGCAAACGGACCTGTTTTAATAAGTAATTCTACCGACTGATTGCCAACGAAAAGTCTGAGCAAATACTTGGAATTTTTAACAGGTCAGAGACTTCTCTAAACAAAGTTGTTGGGTTTTGTTTTGTAATAGCACATTTTCACATCCGGATTATCAGTCTCGTAACATGCGAATTCCAGTGAGGATGAGTCTCTGTGGGAAATGGCCTCTTCTGATTACGTTATTTTAGCTGCTCTGGGAATAGAATCTATTTTTACAGCAATCCTAGTAGCAAAAAATGAAATCATTATCTGAGTCATTTCAAGAGTATTACAGTCTTTGGGCCCAATCCTCAGGGTGTATAAACCTCATATCCATTGAAGTCAGTGGAGTTATGTCAATTTACGCCAGTTTAGGATCTGGTCCTTTATATGAGTAATTGGTTGATCAGTGACAAGAACATCCAGCTATCTTTAAGCTAAGGAGTGTACCATTTTCAGAACTTTCAAAGTTCATCCCAGCCCTGATATATATTGATAAGTGAAGTATTCAAGAATTATGGTCTGTGGACGATGATCATTAACTGCTGAGAAGCTCTAAACATTAACACATTTTCTGTTTCTACTTTCTGGCCACTGAATGATCATTAGATATACTGTATTTTCCAGAGTTTCTTTTCCAGCTGCTAAATGTACTAAGGGCCAGATTTTCAAAGGTATTTAGATACCTAAGACGCCTAACAGGATTTTCAAATGCACCTAGATGCCTACTTCCTATTTATTTCAAATGCCTAGGTGCTTTTGAAAATCCCGCTAGTCACCTATCTACACCTTTGAAAATTTGGTCCTAAAAGCTTGCCTACTTTTTCAAAAGTGACTACTGATATTGGAGGCCTTGATTTTTGAATGTCCAACTTCAGACACCTTAAAGGGGATGGATTTCCAAGGATAGGAACTCAGCCCTTTCTGAAAATTGAGCCTCTTGTGGTGTCTCTAGTTCAGCATCTCAAAACTGAGGCATCCAAAATCACTAGTCACATGAAGATTTAGGTGTCTAGATATTTCAGGTTTCAGAGTAGCAGCCGCGTTAGTCTGTATTCGCAAAAAGAAAAGGAGTACTTGTGGCACCTTAGAGACTAACCAATTTATTTGAGCATAAGCTTTCGTGAGCTATTTCACATTTTCCAGAGCTTAAAAAAGAGGCACATTTATCGACATGTCTGTTTTGTCATATTTATTTTTTATTTGGAATCATTAAAGAAAGTTTGAGTGAGCAAAGGTTAATCCATTCAGAAAGTTCTATTCAACTGAAAGCCAAATTAGCCAAGATTCAATTGCCTGCTAATGAATGGAACACAACTAATGACTTGATTCCCCTGTATTTATACTCAGGGCATATCTACACTTACCGGGAATCGACGCTGTAGCGACCGATGCATCAGGGGTCAATTTAGCGGGTCTAATACAGACCCGCTAAATGGACCGCAGATAGCTCTCCCATCAACTCCAGTACTCCACAGGAACGAGAAGTGTAAGGTAAGTTGACGGGAGAGTGTCTCCCGTCAACCCAATGCAGTGTAGACACTGCAGAAAGTCGACCTAAGCTACGTCGACTCCAGCTACATTATTCACATAACTGGAGTTGCGTAACTTCGGTCAACTTACCCCCATAGTGTAGACAAGGCCTTTAGACTAAGACTAGAAGAAATAGCCTTAGTAAGAAAGAGACATGAGGTGAAATCCTGGCCCCACTGAAGTGAATGGCAAAATTCCCATTGACTTCAGTAAGGCCAGGATTTTGTGCATGGTCTAGTAGCCTTCTCAGGAAGTCCTGGCTCCTACTCCTGTGAGTTCTACCCCCAGTTCTGTCCGTAACTTCCTTCTAAAAAAAGATATATATAGATATATATAGATATATACACACATACAGAGAAGGTGGAAGTTGCCATATGAACTGTAAGAGGCTAAGTAATTAAGATGAGCTATTATCAGCAGGAGAAAAAAACTTTTGTAGTGATAATCAAGATGACGCATTTAGACAGTTGACAAGATGGTATGAGGATACTTAACATAGGGAAATTTATGGTAAGTATCCTCACACCTTCTTGTCAACTGTCTAAATGGGCCATCTTGATTATCACTACAAAAAATTTTTTCTCCTGATAATAGCTCATCTTAATTAATTAGCCTCTTACAGTTTGTATGGCAACTCCCACCTTTTCATGATTCTCTGTATGTATATCTATCTATCTTCTTCCTATATGTTCCATTCTATGCATCCGATGAAGTGGGCTGTAGCCCATGAAATCTTATGCTCTAATAAATGTGTTAGTCTCTAAGGTGCCACAAGTCCTCCCATTCTTTTTGCGGATACAGACTAACACGGCTGCTACTCTAAATCTAACTTCCTTCTGTCACCTTGGAAGACACTTAATTTTCCTTCAGTACCTATAAAAATGAGATAATACCTGCCTACCACATATTAGGATTAATTAATCAGTAAAAAATTGTAAAATGCTAGGTAACATTGCTACTACAAGGTTCATGAGATAAAATCCTATGTGGAAAACTGACAGAGAGGAATAGTGTTGCTAATGCTTTTCTCATTTTATGGAGCAGCATGTGTCCATAAATGTATGATACACAGACTGTTTTGCATAATAACAAGCAGTAATACATGCAAATTATACATTAATGAATCAATAATAAAAGCTAAAAAACACATACATACATTTTTGGGCAAGCAGCGACTGAACACACCATAACCGTAGCAATACTATGCAAGGAAAATAAGTCACTTCACCCTATGAGTTGTGCTTTTAATTTACAGCTGATTGCATATCCCCCTCAAATATTCTAGCAATTCAAGGCAACATAGCCACCTCCTTCCATGTGTACCATGATGATTCTGAGCTAGTTTTAAACATAGTTTACACAAATTTCTTTTCCTTACAAATCAAATAGTTAGAGCTAAGTAAGGGGACAGATAAAATTTCACAATTAAAAAAAACTTTGGCCCAAAATTTCTGTCTCATCAGATATGTTTGGCTTTAATGGACACACTAATACATGTTAGACAGCTGGATGAGTGAAGAATATGTTTTAAAATTTGACAATGCTTATCTCAACAATAACTTTTTCATCTGGATCTGAATGTTTCTCAAATTTGGCTTAGCTATAGAAATAACCTGTGTTTTCAAATGTCATGCTTTAGGTGTATGAGCAACAATCACATTAAGTGCCATCACTACAGATGTTAAGATGGTCCTATGTACAGCAAAGGATAGAAATTATTTTTTAAATCATGTAGAACACTGTGGGGAGGTCTCACAGATTTCTCTGATTGAAGATACTCTTATTTTCTTTCTCTTATTCATAGAGGCCTTGTTGCTCCATATTTGGGGTTATTTAATATACAACATACCTCAATACATTAAGGGCACACAGGGCTCAATCCTGCAATTGTTGTGGTCCCGATTCACACCTACTCCAGACGAGCACTAAAGCACAACCTTAGCCTTATCTGAAGCCAATGAGACTAAGTATATGCTTAAAGTTACGCACATGCTTAAGTGTTGTGCTGAATAGATATGGATTTAGGCATATGCTTAAGTGTTTTCCCAAAGTGGGCCTGCATAAGGAATTCAGGATTGGAGCCACAGTAGAAAGGGATTTCTTATGGAGGATACCAACCTCTATACAGGGAGTAGGAGGACTTGTGGCACCTCAGAGACTAACAAATTTATTTGAGCATAAGTTTTTGTGAGCTACAGCTCACTTCGTCGGATACAGGGAGTGTATGAGCTGGGGGAAAGTGCCTACTACTGTCTACTAAATCTTTGTAGATTCCCATAAAATCTGATTCTACAGTTGCTGAACCTGCATTTGTTCCACTTGCGTAATTCCCCTTGAAGTCACAGAAGGCTGAGTACTTAGATGGGCAGGAAATGTCTAGCCGATGATAGCGTAACAGACTGTCTACGTTTGCATGGGCAGAGAGCTGGATTTTCATCAGTCACTACTGCCTTTGAAGCTATGGCATAGTTTTTGTTCACGTAGCCCATACATGCATTCATTAGGCAAAATGACTTGCCCTCAGTCTTTACAGTATTTAGCCTTAAGGGTGGCAGGGTTCAGTCTTGGAAGGAACACTGGCCATGTGGTTTAGGGCACTGGATGGGGAATGTGATCTGGTCTGAGGGTGGGTCATCACTGCAAAGTGAAGGTGAGATTGTAGCATGGGCAGGCGTACCCATGCTAGCTTCAATCTAGCTACCATGAGTAACAGCAGAAGTGCAGATGTGGCAGCACAGGCTAGCCACAGGAATTAAAGCCCTCCAGGGACTCTAGGTACGTACTCAGGGTGCGAACCCGTGCTGTAGCCCATGCAGCCACATCTACACTGCTATTATCCGTGCTAGCTAGAATTAAAGCTAGCATGGGTGTGCTTACTCGTGCTACAAAGACACTGTCACTTTCAGTAAAGACACACCCTGAGGTTGTGCCATAGACTTGCTGGGTGACTTTGTACTAGTTAAAAGAACAGGAGTACTTGTGGCACCTTAGAGACTAACCAATTTATTTGAGCATAAGCTTTCATGAGCTACAGCTCACTTCATCGGATGCTCACGAAAGCTTATGCTCAAATAAATTGGTTAGTCTCTAAGGTGCCACAAGTCCTCCTTTTCTTTTTGCAAATACAGACTAACACGGCTGCTACTCTGAAACCTTTGTACTAGTTGCTTCTCTGTGCCTCAGTCTCCCCTAAAATAGGATAACAAAAGTTCTTTATCTCACTGGGGTGTAGCAAGAGGAAATCCATGAACGGGTGTGAGGCACTCAGACACCATAGTGAGGAGTAGCATAGAAAAGCCCTTGAATAAATAATACATTCTTGCTACAAATGTGTGGACAGGAGCGCAGCTACCGGTGAAAAAAGATAACAGAGCATAGGGAGAGATGAATTATTGGGCCTCTTTCCCTCCCTCCCCTAATTCCTTGAACTGAATCTTTGCTGAGAACTGAAAAAAATTGCTTCCTTTCCCCCACCCTCTAATTTTTCATTTTGATATGACTGTTGTGCTTCTGGGATCAGCTAGAACCAGGTGGAGAAATGCCAAGAAAATGGTTTGCCTTGTCTGGAAATATGAAACCCAACACACTTTTTTTAAAGCAAGACTTCCAGCCTAAGAGGGAGTCAGATAAACATCCAGGATGGGATTTTCAAAGTCACATAGCTGATTAGAGCCCTAATTGCTGTTAATTACCAGGAGGAACTGAGCATCCAAATCTCGGAGGCAGCATTGAAAATCCCACCCTCATGCTTTTGGTTGCTTATCCAAACTGAGCTATCAGAGGGGGCCATCTGATCTCGATTACAGCAATGTAAATGTGGTGTCTCTTCAATGGTGCTAGTCCAGTTTTACACTGGTGTAACTGGAATCAAAATTTGGCTGCAACATGGAACTCTTTGTTGAGACAGTTTTTCCTAATGCTAAGCAGGTGAAAACATGCCTCTTTTTCTCCAGTACGTGTATAACTATGTAACAGAGCACTGGTTTAAAGGCATGTGCAACGAACTATCTGTTATGAGGCCTGGCTCTTTAAAGCTCAAAGCTATAGTCTGAGGGCACATGACTAGCAGCAATCATGTGAACTACACGAAACCAGGTAAAGGCTATTTTCCTAGGCAGGGATATCAGACAGGAGAGATCCAGGGTTTGGGGAAGAATTTGAGAGAAATGCTTTACTCGGATCAGATGCATGGCCTGACAGAGTCCCAGGGAATTGGGATTCCCTATGGTAGTTAGGAAGAGGGCTAATGGATATAGAATGCAGAAGGGATTGTACTGCAGAGCCTAGAAGGAAAGCTGCCAAGTTTCATGTAGCAGAGAGACAGTTGAAGCCAAACTGAGGAACGATGGATTATCAAGCCCCAAGGGAGCTGTGAAACCCTGTTCCAAGGGGAGAAAGAGGACTAAGCTCAAAGGAACAGAAGGGATGGACTTATTTGTGAACCAACTGCTGCCCCAAAGGAGCAACTGCTCATATTTATTGTGCAAGTCTAATAAACCAGACCCCAGGTGGGGATGTTACTTGAACCAAATGGGGTGGAGTGGGAAGGGCTGCATTCAGCAGGTAGCAAAGAAGGGGGAAACTGAGATAGCAAGCAGGTGACACGGGTTAAGATAACCCTGTTACAATTGATTTCACTCACAAAAGCAGGTGAAGGACAACTGAGGAAAGAGGAAGCAAAGCAGGAGAATACTGTACTAAAACACAGAATCGGTGACTGTAGCCAAAGTTATGCTGGAATTACATTTTCTGGCCAGTGCCTTCCTATCATGCGCTTTAACCAGAAAAGACTGCAAACGGGATGACTATCAGACCAGTTTCCTACAGCCGGTGATGATTGGGGGTATTAGCAGTGTCAAAAACATCTGATCCTGAAATCACTGAAGTACGCAAGCACAAGAGCTATGACATTTCAGACTGAGAATTACCAAAAAAGACATAATTTCCAGGTAACAGTGATTTTCCCTACTGCTTCATTACACCCTCGGCAATCCCCCACCTCCCAGAAAAGCAAAAATACAGGCCATCAGATACCTCCTGGTTCCCGGGCGCCTGAAACTTTTTCTGTGACACTCCAAATGTTACAATTTAAACGTAAGCAAACAGGGATTCCTCTTTCGCTGACAATATCATAAACAATTTCCTCCTGTATTTACACTGGAAGCAGAGATAAGACACCATTGCACAATGTTTGTGAATGCACAGAAAACTGTTTAATTTACAGCCACAATGGTGAAACAAACCATTTCAAAGCACGGAAATTCAAAGTTAAGTCTGACACTTTCTCAAACTCACCAATGGGTGCTTAAGTGTTGGAACATGATGTTACATTAACCGTACGCAATTATCTGAGATCCTTGCAGGACCTGAGACCAAAGGGGATGAGTAAAGGATAGAGGACCAGACCTTCAAGTGGTGTAAATTGGCATAACTCCATTGAAGTCAGTGGAGCTGTTGATTTACGTGAACTGAGGATCTGGCCCTCAAAATGCCCAACTTAACTTTGAATTACTGTCCCTTGCTTATGCTATTTTGAATCACAAGCCTTAATGTTACTGTTCCTCCTAGTTATATTTGTTATATCACAGAAATAGATGAGGACTGATTCAACAGACAGTAATGCTAGAAATGCTGCAGATAAAATTTCAACTGGAATAGAATCAATGGCCCCAATTATAACATTCAGCAATATTTTAGACTGTGGCCCAGATCTTCAGCTCATGAAAACTGAAGTCAACAGAGCTTGTCAATTTACACCAGCTGAGAATCTGGCCCTAAGACTTTGACGATTGCTACTGTGAGCCATGTAAACACTGGGTTTGAAAATAGACTTTGTATGCTCCTAATTCCTGGTAACAAAATGAATTACAGATTTCAAATCTCAGACAAATAATTACCAGAAAGTTCTTCATTCAGTCTTCATTCTCTCCTCCTTTCAAACTTGGCATCATAGATATCTATGCTGGCACCAGGCAAATGCATGCCAGTAGTTGCATTTTCATCAGGGATTAACTATACTCAGGTGGTGTAAACACACAGCACCATTATAATCGATGGGGCTACACCAGATTAAACTATCTGAAGATCTGGCCCAGGTGAGTGATTTAAATTAATCCTTATTTGTGCCAGTGTAACCTTAGTTGAAAAATTTGCTGAAGCAGTATTCCACTTAAGTGACTTTGGCATCCTTTCAAACCTGCACAATCTCTTCGTGGGTCACATAATATTTTTCATCTACATAAATTTAATAGATATATATGAATTCTTTTTTCATTAGATATTTTAGACAACCACCCCCAAAAGAAAAAGAAAACCAAAAAACTGAGCAACACTATTGGTATCCCACCGAAACATAAATATATAAATTACATTTTATACACTTTTCTTTTAAACGCAGACACGTACATTCATGGGCATAACATTGTGAACAGTACACTTAGTGAAGAACAAGCACAGACAGTTTTAGTAAATGTATTTCCAGTTTTGGTGCTCAATGTAATACACTGGGAAGATGATCGCAAAACAGGACAGTGATTAATTCTATCCTTGCATTAGCCGTTGAAACCAATGCCTGTTTGTTAAAATTGCTTTGCTTGGTTGAAATTGGACATAGCTCTAGTGAGTGGGGCAATGTGTTAACAAAATTTCTCTTTTTTTGTTACATCTTAAAGCTCTGAAGTTCGTTCACATTTAAGACTTTTAATGCAGGGCGGACACATTATCCTCAAGACTTGCTCTTTTGACATTATGTACAAAGGAGAGAGAAATCTTTCATCTTATTGGAGACGTTTCATAAAGAAAAGAACCCAGTAGTTTATTTTACATGTCCAATGTGATAATCAAAATACTGTAACACAAGGGGCATATCATCTAAACCAACCAGAGTGGGGCAGTGATTTTGGCTAACAGGGTAGCCATGATATATATGGCACAGGCCTACATTTCCAAAGCAGCAGACAAGAATTAGCCATGTGGCTCCCATTACAGTCCATGGAAGAACTGAACAATTAAATTCCTTGGCACTTTGAAAATGTAGGATTTGGTGCCTGAGTATTTTATCTGCCCTGCTATAGTTAAAATATATTTTGAAGTTATTTGGGCTACTCAACTACAAAAATATGACCACAAAATGCTTTTTTTTTCTTTTCTTTTCTTTTTTTTTTTTTTGTTCAAGAAAACATAGCAGGCTTTCTTAGGTATATAAAACTGTTAATTTTAGATAAAAATACAAACTTCACCTTTACAAAACACATATTTCTGTTGAATACACATAAAGCATAACATTTTACCAAAAATAAAGAATTTTAGGTTTTGTTCAACTCTTTGCAGCAAGGTCTTTCCCATGCCACAATGACATTGTACAATGCGGATACAAGAATTTGTACATTTCACACAGCGCCAACATGTGAAATAAAAGTATTTGTATACTGATAAGAATGGCAATTGCTAACACAATATCACTATTAGGCAACTGGCATCAGTCTCAAAGAAAAAAAGGATATTTGCATGGATATCCTATGATTTGTTTACACACATCAGGTTTTTTTAAATGCTTTAAATTACGGGGGAGGTTGGGAGACATAAACCAAGAAACGTCTAGAAAATTATGCATAGGTATACCATTTTTATTTTAATATATCTCATTAGTTCGCATCCCACTAGGAGAAATACCATAATGTTTGTGTTCTGCTTACTGTTACACCAGTCTTCTATATGTGTTATTGATAAATGTAGTCCAAGAGATAATAAAAAGCTAGGCAAAGAGTAAAAAGAAAGCTTAATAATCACTTTATGGTGTAAAAAAAAATCCATTTAAGGCTCCCCAGAAGGTATTCTTTTTTTGTATAGACTTTAAAACACCACCGAGCAAGGATGTATTGTTTCTATAGTGTTTGCGTGGCATTTGATACATTCCTGCTTTTTTGTGCCTGACGTATATTTGTGTCCATCCATCTTCATCAAGAACACAGGCACATTTCTTGACATAAAGCACCGTTGACTGCTCTGACAGAAATCCACTATTCACTTAAGAGTTTTGTCTTTTTCTTCTTCTTCTTCTTCTATTTTTGTTTTGTACTTTTGGTATCCTCCATTCATTCAACTGTCTTTTTATTTTCTTTGTTTGTTTTGTTGTTTCATGGGTTTTTTGGACAGGGAAGCTTCCTATTGTTTCACAGAGTGCTACAATACTTGCTTTGATGTCACATTAAACAAATGTACATTGTCTCTTTGTTCTCATTAAGTGTTCTTTTCAGCCAGTTTTTTTCACATAGGAGAACAAATAAAGTATACAGTCAATAAAGCACCATACATAGTAGGTTCAGGAATGTAACAAACCATGTACATCCATGTCCCAGAGAGAAGTTCTTTTTTTTTCTAGCTTATTTCACCTTACATCTGCAGGAGAGAAAAAAGATATAATAACTCCATGATTAGAATCACAGGGACCTTTCCTCTTAGATGTCTTTAAAAAAAACTATTCTGCATGAAATTCACTAACCTGGGACAAGAAGTTCTAAATGCTGTTTTGATTGAGTTTACATGCTGACTTTTAAAGTTGAATTTTACAAAATCTTTGCTTCTATCATACTACTCCCAATAAATACCTGTTAATCTGAAACAGGATATCAAGTTTAGCATTCTTTCAAAAAGATACAGCCATAGAAATGAAATCTGACATTGGGAGTTTATGTGCAAAAAAAAAAAAAAAAAAGTGCTTGAATTATTAAATACCCCATCATTCAGCAATTAGATACATTTGCTACAAATTCAAATTAAATCCCACTCAGAACACTAGAATCATCTGCAACTGTTGCAGCTCATATTACTTCAGATATTTTAGAAATACAAAATCCATATTTAATTTGGAAATTTTACTGTCACATCAAACTTCACTAATATGCTGATCAAGCCACTCTTTTGTATTGAGGGGTTTCTTGTTTTGTTTTTTTTCCTACAATGCAAACCTTATAAATTTTGATGCCATCCTATTTTTGGATCCTATTCTTCCTCTGAAAGCCCCCAGACCAATGAAGGTTCTTAGCTTTCTGATACAGGGCCTTGTTACAGAAGAACAGGTGTCCTCTTGTTTTGTAAATTATGCAGTGATTCCGATAATTTCAGATGCATATTTAATCAGTCCCCAGTTCAGGCCAAAGAATGTTTGATGGTCATGCATGTAATAAAATTTACCATACGTACTGAATGCTTTCACAGCCGACGGCTTGGAACATAAACCATTTGTAACCTGGCAATTCATTCATGCATTATCATGGGATGCTTAGGCTTCAGAAATCAATAATAATGAAACAAAAAGCAGAGGAAATGGAACTTGAGATTTCCGAGAAGCTTAAATATTAGCACCCTCAATAAATAAAATGCAAAAGGAGGAAGTAGCTGAAGAATGTAAGATGCTTATGGTGATGTGTAGCTTAAAGGGAAAATACCAAGCAGGTAGAATTATCAAAGCCAATCACATCTAATCTCTTTGCAGCCTTGAGGTAGCAAGTGTCAAGATTTTGAACAGTGATTAAGCTGGAGTGATGATATTTGATTACGTTTTCCATTACTTGTGCCATTAGGGTGTTCAGCATATAGGTCCTACCTGATAAGCAAATAGTTCCAGTAGTTTTTATGTTGGTTTTAACCTTTTTCGTTTCCGTTTTTTACCTGTTTCCCTAGGCCTTCCTGTTAACATAAGGGCAGGCTGGTAAAAAGCCCTAAGATAATGCATTTTGTTGAAAATGAAGTAATAAATACTCAAGTTGTTATTGCTCACAGAATACTCATAATCTTTTGCATTACAGGTATTTCTTTATAACTTCTGATTTTGAAATTAATGTTTGCATAGGTAGAGTAATTATATAAAAGCAAAGCTCCAGTAACCCAAGATGGTGTTGGTGGTGACAGATCTGCCTTGTAACTACTGTTAGCATATTGTATTCAATATTTGCCTTCCATCCCTGTAGTTTAGTTATTTTAAACTTGCCACCCGTAACATTTTCTCACCTATAACTATGGATGTGAATCATTGTCTTCTGCCATTGTGATCACTTCCTTCAGAAGCCTGATTCTGAACTGACATCCTATTTCTCTCACATACACACAAGCTTTTCATCTTGAAAATTCAACTGCTTAGTCGTTGTCCACAATAAACATTTTGGAAAGTTGAGGTTGATTAGATAAGATTTTGCATGTATGAAACAGAGAACAATTTACAAAAATATGAAAAGCCACCAATTTTTCCTAAATGTTTTGGTCCAGTCTTAACGCAAACTAGCTTGGACTAAAATCATCCAGCTTGATTCACCTGTGGGTGCTTAATGACAGCCAGTGCATTTTTCAGCTCTCCATGTATATTATAACTTCCCCGAGAGGCCTATAGGAGGTTATATGTAAAGCAAAGCATGTCAAGAGAACCTGAAAGCTCTTGTAAGACAAACAGCTAGGTAAATTCTTCTGACATGAGCTTCTGAGTCCAATAAATATAAACCTGCAGCTCATGAGCCTTGCATTTGCTAAGTCCCTGCGCTAGTAAGAGGTCCTCTGAAGACGTTAAAATTTACACCAGGTGTCTGCAGGACATGGTAACCTCCGGCAGGTTCTCTCACCCAAGTTACAATCTCAGCCAGGCATCTGACAGAAATTGTAACCTCTGCTGGAAAACTGAGGCAAATTAAAGCCAGCACCAAAAATATCCAGCCAGTTGCTTTCCCATCTCAGTGACATCAGGCCAATGGGCTGCCCACTTCTACACTCCAGAATAAAAATATAAAGGGGAAATGGGAAGCCTGGACCTCCTAGGCAAAGGTGTGTCATCGGGGGAAGGAGATAGCAGCAAGAAACTTGCCTAAAACTCAGGCCTGGTCTGGGGAACCTTAGCAAGTTTCCTATTTGTCAGAAATCCCAAAGCAGGCAAGTTTCACCCGTTCTACTTTCCTTATAAAAGTTTCAGACCCTTTGGGCCTGATTCTCCTGTTCCTAACACCAGTATAAATCAGCAGAAAATCTACTGAAGTCAGTGGGCCACATCCTCAGCTGGTGTAAACTGCCAGTTCCATTGATACCAGGGGAGTTGATCTGCACTAGCTGAGGATCTGGCACAATGGAGTTATATGGTGGAAGTGAGGGGAGAATCAGGCCTTTTGTAATCAATAGGAGTACAACCTCTGAAAAATCCCTCATGGCAGAGATACGCCCCCAGCACTGTCAGAGTCCCTGGGGCAGTTATAGTATCCATGGGCACACGCAGAGCTTATTGACCAAAATGTTCCACAGCAAGACGCCGCCAGGAGAAATTGAAATAATAATAATAATAATAATAATAATAATGGAAAACCCCCAAACCCACACCAACGAAACTGTCAGACAAAAGACTTTCAGACAGAGAATTGTGGCCGCAAATATATTTCATGGGAGGTGGGGCAGAGTTACAGTTAAATAATAACAATAAAATGTTCAAGAGTAAGGAAATTACGGGTCCTGGATCAACCTTAGCTTTCACCCGTAATCCTGGCTATCTGCTAGCTGCTACCTAGAGACGACCCGTCCCTCTGTTTATTGTTGTCCAATCCCTTCCTAACATGGAGTCCAGAAATACACTCTCCCTGCCAAAACTCTACAGACAAATTTATAAACTAGCTAACCAGCTAAGGCCTGATCCCAAACCCACTGAAGTCAGTGGAAGTCTTTCCACTGATTTCAGTAGGCTTTGGATCAGGCCCCCTAATCCATATGGAATTAAGACTTGATCCCTCACCAGATCATCCTCCCATTTACAGCTAGAGATTATAACATCTTGTGTTCTGGTTGACTGCAATGGAGTTACACAGGCACCAAACTGGAATCACCTAATGGTTTATCAGACCAACTATTTTTTCAGCAACAGAAAACACTACTTTATCTCCTGATATAGGCAAGACATCACACAATAACCCCATGAATGTTCCTACTACAGTCTGCAGGAAAAAAAACCCTGCCACAGATAGGCCAAAGATCTACCTGTACCTGTCCTCCCTATACATTATCTACCATCGCCAGCTGCTACACTGCCTGCCTCATCCCTGGGGGCACCAGCACTCCACCGAGTCTAAAACTGGTGTATGACCCTTTAGGGTGCCCAGTGATCTGGCATAACTGAAAGTAAACTGCTAGGCTGCTCTGACTTACACCAGGGTTGGGCCAAGGCCTGGGCAGCTTGCTCCGTACCCAGCTTCCTGAATGCCTCCTAGCCCCTGAGATCAGTGGATCTGGGTACAGGAGAGAACCTGGGCTATCATAAATCCCCCTTTTTTCTGTAATTCATATTCTCAACAAGCCAGGCATAAGTTTAATGTGACAACTGGCAACAATCTCTGCAAAGATGGGTAGAGAAATGAAAACTGAATAAAGGCTGCAGTAGGAAACTTAATTCCAAAATTCCTTACTTTTGAACATTTAAATTCTTTTTAAATAAAATGTTCTATTCGTTTCAAACCTGGTTTTCCCTTTAGTAAAGAGAATTGTCAGCCTTAACTCTACCTCAGAAGAGTCGTTACTTGATAGAATTTACCAGCAAGATACAAATAGCATAACCTTCAAATCAGTTAGGCAAGATCTTTATGTTATGCAGTTTACGTTTAATTTAAAGGCTGCACTAAAGAAAACTGCTACAATTTCAACTTTGAATCCAAATTTTTATATACAACCCAAATCCTGTTCTAATTTCACGCCTTCAAACCAGAGGGGTTCTCAGTGAGGTCAATGGGAGCAGGGTTGGGTCCATATTCTTTACTACAAATATAAGTTCCCATCTGATAAAAGTACATGTACAAAAATAAAAGGATGACATACCAGTCTCCTCTTCTCGATAATCTGAATTAGAATTTGATGGTGTGCAGGTGCATTCCATATGCTCTTCTAACCTCACCAGAACTTCTTTTAATTTTGGCTTTTTTCTAACATACTCCACTTTTGCCACCTAAAAAAAAGAATGGTGTTTGTACTTAGACACATTAATGCATAACAGGATTTAAGACAGGTGGTTACATATCTATATAAACCACCTCTATCCTGGTAGAGCATCACATACATCACACACTTATTTCATGACACATCCTTTATACAAATTCAGCAGTTCCAAACAGACCAGGTTTTTTTTCTCCAAGAGTTTGATTTCCCATTCATGGGGTTTGAGCAATTCTATATTTCAGGATTTTTCTAAGTCAAGGTAAAGTTTCATATTCAGTCTCAAATCTGCATTTGTCTGCTGAATTTACAGATTTGAATATATTTTTCTCTCTACAACATTTCACCAGGGTTATGTTGAACTACCTGTTGTTTTTAAGACTAAGGCAAACAGCGAAGACATGGAAAGCACCAGTGCTGTTTTGAGAACCTAGCTCCAAATCTCACAAGGGACACCCCCTCTCTGTCCTGCAAGCTTCTTGCAGCAACTCTGGGCAATCTCCAGGTAAATGAGAGCTCACTTACCTTTAAAGGAGAACTAGGAAGAAAATGAAAAGGAGATTAACAGCTTTTTTTTTTAAAGTCTTTGCTGAGACACATCCATCTTGCTTGATGTTCTCTCTCTACTGTATGGAAATGTTACCTCTTCAGATATACTGAGCACATATTTCACTAGTATTTAGGTTCCAGGTACATTCCAGGCCCAGCAAATATGCTTAAATACAGTACAAACAGGTTCTAACACAGTTTGGTGGGCTAGCATGGACCATATTCTAGCTCTGGAAGAGAGCGAAGATAGAACACAGATTTTAAACCTTGCTCTAACTTGCACTGGCCCCATTCACGCTGGCCAGCCTAACCTTCTTAGAGCCCTGTGCAACCACCACTGAGATTAAACCTGAGTGAAACCATTATAGACAGGGCCTTGTGCTGAGGAAAGAACCACACCCAAAGGGGAATCTTCTAGCTGCTTTGCAGTCCTGCTTGGCACTAGGGAGACATCCAAAATGTGCCTCCCATTTGACAGTAGGGGGCTGTAAAGATGGGCTGTCATGGACAGCAATGAAACCTAATAGTGCGGATACTGTATTATTTTATACAAATTAGAGACAGAGAGAAATCGAGAGACTGGACCTCTGATCCCTTGCACACTGAGATGATTGACACACATGTGGTGCTCTGAGGACATAGCACCAGTCAATCGGTGTATCATTAAAATAGGCAGGGTTGTTAAAAAATGGTCAGTGTCCACAATTTTTACTTGACCCTTTTGCTAACTGTGTATTGATTTGTTTGTTGGGGGTTTTAATGCTCCTTGATCTTAGCACTGAGAAAACATTGACCCTCTGTCCTTCCAAAAGTGGCAAATCCTTCTCATAACATGGGGAGGGCGGGGAAATTATACTTCCCAGCTGTCAGAAACCATCCTTTAGCTTTCTGGACACACATGACCAATGGACAACTGAATGAGAGTACCCAGAGCCTAGAGTGAAATACTGGGCCCCGTTAAAATCAGTGGGAGTTTTGCCACTGACTTCAACAGAGCCAAGATTTCAAACCTACATTTCAGTCACGGCGCCCTTTTGTCAACAAGATCTGGAGCCTATTTGCATTTGCCCAACAAACAATAGTTCTGCACGGACAGATGCAGTAGTTAAAATGTCCACATTAAAGACATTTTCTGAGGCTGTCAGATTTCCATACAAAAAGATTTAGAGCTGGTTCTAACATGTCAGAATGCTCTGCTGAAGGGTCAACAATGGGTCACAGCAATATGTTTCAGGCTCATCTATCAGAGTATAACTCTAGCAAGGCTTTGAATGCAAAGATTTGAAAGTGTATGGTACATTTGAGTCATCCGGCATCAAAGGATAACTAATCCTGAAAATTCACAATAACAAACAGCGATTAAGACCTCCATAACCAGAGACCTAGAAAGAGACCCAGAAATTATGAAATGGCTTTGATATCTGCCATGCATATTCCAATTGTTGGAATTAACCAGCATCATCAAAAATTACTTGCAACTAAAACTGTAATCTAACTTTATTTTAGACCATCTCTATTTTTTTCCAAATTGAGATAACTACATATACACACCTTCCACTCCTTACTTTTCTACTACATGCACTGGAAGATGTAGGAGGAGATACTTAGAGACTCTGATAACCTACTTCACATTGAGCAATTAAAAGCTACGGTTTTTACTGAAGTGCATTGTAAATTAAAACAAACAAAAAAGCAGCCCCCAGGCTCCTCTTTCTCCTTCAGGCAACGAAAGTTAAGATTGAAGATTTATAAAGTGCTGTAAACATTCAATTTCTCAAGTTAAAGCAACATCAAATACAATTAAATTCATAAATCTGTGTTGTCTCATAACACCTGCTGCCACCATGGGATCTATAATTAATGCTAAGCTAAAACATTAGGCTCTGGGCCAGATTCTCAGCTGATGTAAAACACCATGGCTATTTTGACATCACAGGATCCAACTCTAGGTTAGCATTCTTTTTGTCCCTATCTTGTTGCTTGCAAGAGAAGGATAACTACACACTATTGTGTTCTACCCATTACTTTGAAATGGTTAGTCTTCAGCAAGCCACTGATTTCAACATGGGCTTCCTTCATCTTTCTCTAATGCAACAAAACCAAAAACCTTCAACAACAACACAATCCACCAAAAATATTACTTATAAAAACAATGGGGAGACAAGTTCCATTTGTGTTTCTTTTTAATTTCCTCCTAATATTACATTTAAATAATTGTACCATCATATAAAGGTTAGGGTCTATGTTTTGTACCTCTGTGGTCTCTATTCCACATTCCTATGTGTATGAGGAAGGAGAGGGGAGGGAGTGAAGGGAAGAGGGGAAGGGAGCATAGGGGAAAGTTATGTTGCTCAGATAAAAATATCTGGTCTGGTGGGAACACTTGATGGTATCCTCAGCCCCAAGGGGAAGGCAATGTTTCAAATTGTTCAACAGTGATACATAAGGAATGGCAATGAGTTTTCCCAGGCAGGCTGCAATGCAGAGTCTCATGGAAATCAGAGACTCAAAGCAGAGGAAAAAGGCAGGACTCTGGGCATGGAAACCCTGAGAACTCCACCAGCATAATAACAAAATTAATTCTGTACAAGAACTTACAAGAAACCTCTCAGCATGGGAGATGACTTTTACTATAACACTCAACAACAACAAAACCCACTTGGATGGTCCCTGTTTAACATACCAGACATGAAATAAAATCCTGCATTAGGATGCTTTTCAGAAATGAAATGACTAACAAAGGCATCAGTTTGCTCTAGCTCAGAAGTGGATTAGCAATGGTATGATGGAATGAAGCTCTATCAACCTGGGCAATTCTAAAAATTGCAACTGAGGTGTCAAGTTAAAGAACGAAGACAGAGGTCTGTTGCGTTTTAACTAGACACAAAGAAGTCAGCTGGAGTCAAACCACAGCTGAGGCAAGGTGCATTTGCCTATAATAGGTCAAAAAGTCACTGCACAATTGTGTTTTATGGAACAAGAACTATTATAACACTACCTGTTATGGGGTTTGCAATTGCTCTTAAAGGGAAGTTAAAGATCAAGTATTGCCTGGTCCCATTTCAGCACAAAACAAGAGAATACTGAAAGATGTAGTCCCCAGAGGGACACTGGAAATTGTACGATGCAGCAAGACATGATGGGAAGAAGCAACAGGGAATTTAAGGAGCAGCTTTCCCTCAGAAGAGGAGAAACTGGGGAGAGATCAGACTCGATGTGTGGCTCTTCACCAAGAGAGCAGAGGAAACAGCCTGGAAGAGGCTGTGGCTAGGACCTAGGAGGAGGCCTAGTGAAAGAAACCCAGGGTAGTGATAAAGCACATGAAGGACAAAGTATAAGGCAAAACAGTATTGGTGAGGGATTGAGGCCTGATTTTGGCTACACAATTAGGGGCTCAGACTGGTGCTTCCAGAAAGAGTAGGAGGAAGTCCCTTTTTCACTCCCCTACATGAATGGGAAGAGAGCTGTGGACCAAGGAAGGAGCCATTTAGCTCTGAGTCACAGGAAAAGAGTATACTTAGTGCAGTGAGGACAGAGAATCTGATTAGCTTTGCCTCAGGAATGAGGATTGTTGAACCTGGGGAGGACCAGAGGACCATTTTGTATCATTTTGCTTTGGATTCATGTGGTTGCCCTGGAAGGGGAGGACTTTTGTTTTGACTGAAAGCACTAAACCTACCTCAGAGGGAAACTACGGCCTGGCCCTGGACACTGGCAGGGACACTGAAGAGATAAGAATCCACTACAGTCCTCAAGAAATGCTTTGTTACAGATAGATTCTTGCTACCTAGATGTCCATGGCCCCTAAACCATACATGTGTGACCTCATGGACCACCTACCAGGATACGCATAATTAGTCCAGAAGGCCTTGCTGGTAGAGGAACCACTACAGTTCCATTTTACAGTGTAGAGGAGGCCAGATAAGGGAGCCATGAGGGTTCTTTGGGTGTAGGGTTGCTGGATTTACTGCTGCAGGGACTCACCAGCCACTGACCCCTGCATGTGATGGGGGATACAAAGACTGTAGAGGCTATTGTCACAGTTACAGGGCTATCTGCACCTCTGTTTTCTTTCTGGTCTCACTGAATGCATCTGCTCTCTACTCTACTCTACTCTACTCGTTCTTATACTGCACTCATCACCAAATTATCTGAACACTTCCAGTAGTGCACCAAGCAACACATATCTGTCATGTCTCCCAGTCTGCAGACCTTAACCCATGGCGGAGTAGAATTCTGCAGTTCTCCCTCTCTTACACCAGGCTCTGGGCTACAGCACTCTGTGGATCAACCATTCTTACTCAGCAGGTCTAACTGAACTTGGATACCCGCGGTTCTTTCCTTCAGGAGTCTAGTGATATCCAGGGATCAGACAGTCTTCTTAAAACCAAAGTATTGTTTCTTTTAACAGAAAGAACAAGACATTTCAAGAAAAAAAATTTTATAACAAGAAACACTCTATCTGCTTGTTTGTCTTACCGAAAGGCTTATCATCCCTTGACGGTCACGAAGGAAGATACCCCCATCAGGTCCATGCATCTCAGTCTGGTTCTCCTGAACAACCACCTCTTTCTCTTGAGGAAGTGTTCCTTTTTAAACGAGCGAGAGTTCTTTTGATCTCTTGCATATCTGCCCTTTCCTGCCCTGGCACTGTCTCTGAATGACTCTCAAGTGTTTGTCTGCTGAGAAGTGGCTTATCTTGGGCTACTCTTTCCCTTCCTGCTTGTCTTTCCCAACAGCCCCCTATTGAATTACACCAGCACCTCCATACAGTAAACATCCCATTAACCAGGTCAATGTGCAACATTCATAAATTAATGCAGAGCAGCTCCAAATCCATCAGAGCTATTACACCTGAGGCAGCGGATAAGGAGAGTGGATGGAGCCCTTCTGCTATTGCTCCACAGATTGGAAAGGAAGATTGCTCCCTGCTGTTCCTGCAGAGATCCCTAGCACCCAGCTCAGCTACTCGGGATTGGCATTGGGAACAGGATTTGCTCCATAATGTTCACATCGGCTGTCTTGGCTAGGAACAAACCAGCAGATCTGTTGAATGGAAAGATGTGGGTTTTTTCATGACTGCTATTGGGCTGACCCAATTAAGTAAACTTCAGGAAATGCCAAACAAAGGGATATTCCAGGTCCTTGGGTTGGTTAAAACTTCATCTACCTGACATATTTCTGGAACAAATATAAAACCAATGAAACCTCTAAGCATTATGAATTGAGTTTTGTTGCAGCAACAGGCACAGTTAAAGAAAATGCTTCCACAAGTGACATTAAAAAAAAAATCACATTCCACCAGCTGGCACTAGGGAGCGACTGGATTCCTTGCCATGTGCTAATCACAGAGGAATTCCCAAAGTCAAAATTCTGCAGGACCAAGCAATTTGCTTTTGCACCGTGGTTCAGACTTTTCAGTAGCCGGGTCAGAAAAGATATTCAGAGGTTCAATAAAAGAAACGGCAAACACTTCAAGTCTGGTCCAATTACTGAATCCTCGAGTATGTTAGCATAAAAATACAAGCAACAGAACTTGTGCTTATATGCACCTGAGGGTCAACAAGGGAGAGTGACTTTAAAACAGGCATTTCATTTCAATCAAACAGGCGTTCTTTCATGCTATTTATGAATAGACTGTTTAAAACATATTCCCGTGGGGAAAGGGAGATACATCGGACATAGGTGCTCTCTGTGCTGCCATGCAGCAGTTCCACTTCTCAGAGACTACTTTTTGTTGATTGCTCAGCGAGGAAAGAGATTCCATAGTATCAGATGGCTTGTTTTCAAGCTAAGAATAAAGGATCACGCTGTGACTATTAAAACTATTGGCTGCATTTGGAGGTAGGGAGATTTCAGAGGGGCCTGAAGGCAGAGGGAGTCCCAAAAGGAGCATATCCTGGACTGTGAGTTCCATCACCCTCTGAAAGGATGCAGCCTGTGCCCGGCTGTATTAATGCCAGCCAAGTCCACTGGCTCATGCGGAAGTGGAGAAAGGTCAAAGCACCCCTGTCCCCATGCCCCTTTGTGGGAGGCCAGCACTGCTGGCCCAGAGCACTGCTTGGCTCCCCAGCAGCAGCCCCCTGCCTGGTGTACACGGGGTCTAATCCAAAGCTCACTGAAGTCTATGGGAGTCTTTCCATTGATCTCAGTGGCCTTAGGCTCAAGTCCTAGGAGAGGAATGCCCCTAATGCCTGCACCCACCTTCAATGCACCTGCATTAAGCCCTCGCATTCCAGCCCTAACACTCTGACTAATTGATAAATGATAACTTTGTCCACAAGAGCATAAAGAAACCTCCTTTGCTTTGGCCTGTGAGATAATACGTCTGCAAACCCACTCACTGACCTTTCTGGGTGGACATTTTTGCAGTGTGACTAGGCATGCTATGATCTCACCACCTTGTCAATGAAAGGGGAAGGAGGAAAGCCCTTTCAGTCCTAATCAAAAGAGCGCTTTTATCCAGTCTGACATCATGGAAAAAACAAGAGAGCTCTCAACTGCATTCCAGGAATAACCCAGACAAGCCCCCCCAAAACAACTCCTACCTTTCCTGGGACCCTCATGCAGGGCTTTGCTAGATAATGGCATGCACACCCCCTGAGCTCTAAATACAGGATTTCCAAAAGGCTCACCAAACAATTAATTATATCAAAGCCTACGAGAGAAGCCAACTCTGGAGGATACAAATACAGATTCTGTTCAGAGATTTCTGATGAGACTGTGGGGTCAGTGGGCAACCTCGACAATGAGCATCCTGTTTCTATTTGACCTCTTGTCCTTCTTGCTTCTTAATTACTGTTTGGAGCAGGGGACTTGCCTTGGAATTTTCTGAAGAACTGGCCGATGTGTACTCGATATCATTGGTGTCACCTTATTAATGCTGCCATAAAATCATCTTGCCTGATAGGGTAACTTTTAATAAAATTAATGTAATCCTGAAGGGGACCAATGTGCATCACTGAACCGTGTGAGACAGTGAGACAGATTCCTTGGCGCAGTAATGGTGGGGAGATGACTGGCCCAGCACTGGCATAACTTAAAGCTGCTGCCTAAGTTTTAAACTCTATCACTGGCTTACGTTCCTTAATACATCCTACGCCAGTGGGGGATTGCTGTGGCTTGCTCACTCCCTGCCCCCTACAGTTCAGTGGGAGATGGAGGGGTGGAGACTGGGTTGTGGTACAGATGCACCAGCAGAAATTCTCATCAGCCAAGGAAATTCTCTGCTCGGCATTTGCAGCTTGATTTTCACCTCTTTGCACCATGTTTGCATATTAACCATAGAATCTGGCCCAGAGAACTCAATGGGAGCAGGACTGGGCCCAAAGGTGCTAGCACTACATTCACCAGTGACATGATGGTCACAGGTAGGGAGGCACTTTCATTCTAGGTCTCTATTTTAAGTGGCTTTCACTTTGGGGCTTAGACTTCTCCACTTTGTTCTCAGCCCAGCAGTTAATCGAGTTGTCCCTGACTTATTTATTTTGTATTTTTTTAATTATATTTGCAAAGTGTATCAAGATCCACAAAGGAATGATGGCATGTAAGTGAAAAGTATAACTATTTTTGGAAAGACTGAAAAAATCTGTTCAGATGTTTTCCAGCTTATCAGAGTGTGAAAATTTTCCTCGCCCATTAAAAAACTCAGACACTTTTTCGGGGGTTCAGATAATTCATCATTGGTTGGGATGTCGCGCTTTGTACTTGGAATACGCAATGACCAAATAAATGTGTTAGAAGCACCTCTTATAATTACTCAGTAAACCACAGTGTCTGCTGCACTCCTTAAATCCTACCAGGCAAATCCATATTTGAGTTTTTAAAAAATAGAATTTTGACCTTCGAATTTTCAGTCACGCATGGGGCCCAGAGGTTAATGAAATGTGATTCTGAAATGTGATTCTCACTCATGCTGGTGCAACTCCGTTGACTTCAGCAGAGTAACTGCTGAATTGCACTGATCTAAATGAGAGCAAAATACAAGAAATACCATCCACTTCATGTAATATTTACCAGAAGCCTGTGGCAGGGAGAAATGGATTTTGCTTAATGAATAAATATAGCATGAAGCCTTGAGTCTCTTAACCCCAGGGATACAATAACTTGGAAGACATTTTTTCAGATCAAAAGTGTTATATTGTCACATATAAAAGCCCAATTTAGGCTGCACAATATTTAATTAAAGAAATGTAATTCTGTGCAGTGGGTTTTGCAGTCCAACGCCCCTCGAGTCATTCTATCTTTTAAATTCAAGATCTGTTCTGGGAGAGATCGTGGGAAAGACACAATCAAAACTATTTTTTTTTTTTTTTAGATATAAAGGAAAATGAAAGGAATCCATGAAAATCAAATCCAAAAATAACATTTTCCACTAATCATATTTTATGAAAGGCATCTGCTCACTTACAAGGGAGCAAGATATCAAACTGACTTTGCTAGGGTGAGGGTGGTAAAGGTAGATGCTAAACAGGATGCACACAAGAATGTCTGAAGCTCCCAAACTCTTACAGTAATAGCCCTACAACCAGAATTTGCTCACCTTGACACTTCTGTGATGTATCCGTGATGGCTGGCATTTCATGCTGCTGGTATTGCAACAGCCAGTACAACGTTTGACCTCCACACACGGTGGCCATATCAGGAAATTGGCAGACGTGGGATCGATCTGACTCCGAGGTATCTCGTAAATAACAGTTCTTGTTTTGCAGACGGCAGGAATGGCTTCCTCTGCAAACAGAAGAACCCAGACTTCCAGGTGAACAGCTGTTCTCGCTTTAGAGCATACATGCTTACGCCACTACGTGCTTAAGAGAGTGATCCCCACCCAGGCTTTTGCGACAGGTGCTCTATGCTCCTATTGCTGACCTTAACGAAAAGCCTTTGTGCTGGGCTTGGATAAGCTGATACTGCTTGCCTCCCGTTCAATTGTGCATGCTACCCCAGAGTGAAGACTGAGTGGCTCCAAACACCCAGCTCACGAGACGACGGCCTTCCACCGCCCACGTCCCAGTGCAGCTCAGAGCGCGCACAAATAAATGGGAGGCACAGACTGTCTGAAAGGTGACAGCAGGCAAGGACACCGTCTGAAACTCTCACTGTTGTACTAGTTCCTGGTCAGATAGCTGGATAGGGACTGGTCCTGAACCATAGAAGTCAGTGGAAGCTTTGCTGTTTTCCAGGATAAGGGCCGTAATGTGCATCTATGTATATTTCACACATACAAAGCACATTTAATAAACTGCACACAATCTGCTTCTGTAATTGCTACACCATGCACCATCCCTTAGTTTATGACACAACCTTCTCCAACTTTCAGTTCTGCAGTGGTCTTAACACCAAGCGGTCATAAAAATGGCAGCAGTCCTTATTTCTGAATGAAGCTGGGATAATGACGCATGGCTTGATATTTTTAACAAGGCGAAACCATGACCAAAAGTGTCTCTAAGGTGCCACAAGTCCTCCTTTTCTTTTTGCGAATACAGACTAACACGGCTGCTACTCTGAAACCTATAATACTATGTTCAGCTGTGCAAATTATTTTACCAGGTCTCAATCTACAGCAACTTTCTGCTGCTGAAAGACCAGTTTACAAACAAAAGTTTCAGGCATTTGAGGGTTAGCTGTATAATGTTTGCTGTGCAATAAAGCAATGTTGTGAGATATTGCTCGGTGACAGCTTAGTCACAGTGCATTTAGCTGACATATGAACAATCCAAGATCCACAAACCTGAGATCTCTTGCAGCCTGGGATGATAAGAACTAGGACTACTGAAGAAGTGACATTCTTGACTCCAGGACCAGATGGGCTGGCAAAGAATGCTTTATCTCTGTTATGGCAGCCCCAACGGGGAAATTTGAATGGTGACAATTTATTTGAAGGCAGCTTGTTTTTTGCTGTCCAGTTAAAGAGGCTAAGCTGCTGGGGTATGATGAAGTTGGGATGCTCTTCAATATCCTCAATAGAAGTATAAAGAGAAGAAAATGTGATCTGGTTTGAACCTGTAACTTGAAAGCCTAGGATCACATTTGCTTTGATTTGGTTTGGGAAGAGGATCGTTTCGATGGGCAAGCCCCCAGAGGAAACTTAAAAACAACTCTATAGGGTGGGTAAATATCACAGCAGAGGAAGGATGCTTCTCACTCCCTACAATGCTGTTAACTAGGCCAATTAAGGGCCTGACAGTGCAAGATACCGGGCAGCTCCTACAAAATGCTAAGACCGCCATTCCCATGACTTTAAATGGGACGCATTCAGCACCTTACAGAATAAGGTGCCAAGTGTAGCAGGTGGTTTTAGAAGCATTGTTCTCTAGAGGCGTTCAGTGTGAGGAGTCTGCAGTTGCCAATTCACAGTGCAAATCCATGCTAACAGTGTGCTCTGCTGTATGTTTCATGAGATCTTAGTCTAAAGTTAAAATATACTGATTAGGAATTGCCCACAGCATATAAGAATATGCATGTTTTCCAAAGATATATTAAATGGTAAATCAGTAAGACCTAATCATTTGTAACAAGTGTTGCATAAAAATGCCATTTTGAAGTCAAGTAACATCTATTTCATTTTATATCCAGGCTTTTGTTTGAAACCATCATTAATACTTATTAGAAAAATGCCTTGTAAACATGCCTGGTCCCTTGTATAATGATGGGAATTAATGTCATAGCACTTCAGTCTTGCTCTCAATTTTTGGATAAACTGGTTTTGAATTAAAGAGTCAAGCTGTTTCCTTTTCTAGAGCTTCTGTCCTGAAAACTCTACCAACTGTTGATGTTTTTTTAAAATAAGGAAATTGCAGTAGTTGTTCCCCACACTACGAATTATACATTGAATATCACCACATTTTCCAACTAAGGGTTCCCTTTTAACGTGCTGCAACACGACAGTGAATGTAAAGAATTTATTCATGCTTGTCTCTTGTGGATAGATTACCCAGCAGAAGGTGACTGATGCAACAACTGACTTTGGAAAAGTGACATACTCAAAGGAAAAGACCATTTTACTTTCTACTTTTTATTTTGCACAATGAAGTGTCTTGCATGACTAATCAAAGGAGCCCCCCACGATTTTGTTCTTTAAGCACGAACAGCTTGTTGTTTCTTACCAATGCTTCTTTTTCTGCGAATGGGTACAGGGTGATTCTCTTGAACATGTTTAGCAGAATGAATACTATGAGATCTCAAGTTTGTTTCTGAAACATCATCATATCCTAAAGTAGAAAACACAATATCAGACCTTAACTGTGTCATAAGCACGACAGTCACTTTAATTCTCCACTATTAATGTATAAGAATATGCGTCAGCCATACATATAGGATCAAATCCTGCCTTAATATACAATCCTGTGAGACTCCTGCCAATAAAACTGCAGGGGCATAAGGGCAGAACTTAATGCAGAATTTCTCAGATAAACATGTGCATTTTTAACTCTCTAATATTTGTTTTATGGAAAAATATAGAAACTCTCTGTGTTGTATGATACAGGGGCAATTCTGTTTTAATTCTGTTGCATTTCTCCTGTGAAAGGTATAATAAACTTTCTAACTGGATCTAGGTGTAGAAATTAGAATAACAATATTTCATGATGCTAATACACAGATTGAAGTTCTCTTATAAGACGTTCCAGGAGTTCTGGTGGTGTGAGTCTACATAATACAAAATATGGTGTTGTAGTAAGAATGCTGTTACTATAAACTTTCTCTTGTCTGGCTAACTCAAGAACAAGCAATAACTAGTTTGGGTTTCCTTTTGGCCTCTCTGTTGCAGAACAAATCCCTTGTGAAGTATCCTAACCTTTGGAGGGGCATCTGAAGCTACTGCAGACTCTGGGATTGCATCCAGGCTTGTCTCGTTCCCTAAATAAGCCTACCACATGGGTTAAAGGGCCATGAGAAAAAGCAAAGATGGAAAACTTGGCATTTCATTTATCATATACAACAATAAAATGACAGCTCCGCTATTTGGTTTTGTGAAGTGAAGCCGTCCAGGTCGTGTCACATGCAGTGGGTTTCAGAAGGATATGAGCACATACTGCATTGCTGGTATAAACAAAATGCGGACTGAAATGTAAGTAAATTCCAACACATCTCGTATGTGTGGTAATCTGCCTATTGGAATGCCCTCTGTGACATCATGGGCTGTTGGATCAGTTTCACCAATGCCTTCAAGGAGAACTGTAACACGCACACAAAATACAAGTGGGTAGCATACAAAAAATCAATTACACTCTCTGCTTGCTAACAGCATGTAATGGTCTCCTGTTTTCTATAGCTTTGTATGCCTTCTAAACACTGCAGTCCTTTCTGCTTCCAGTGCATTCATATGCATGTTTCATAATGTATCCACTCTAGTGGAACCTGTTTTACACTCAGCTATGTTAACAGTATGGATCACACATGGCTGCTCTATAAATAAACTGACTCCTTCCCGCCCCACGCACACACACCCAAGGAATCACACCCAACAGAGCATGCGGCTGTGAAATAATTGCACGCCTCGGGTGCATAGTGAGACATAAAGACAGAGCCCAGGTGCCTTCAGCACCCTAGAAGGAACCACATGCCCTCAAGTGTGTAATTCCTCTTTTCTTATAAGTGGAAAAAAGCAAACTAAGTGGGCTATGCAATTGTAGCCTCCAGCAAACGCTTCCACTCATCTGTTGGCAAATCCTGCCCATTTCCTAAAACAGTGGGAATGATCCTGTGGGGGTGGTGTAAATCAGCACAGTGCCGTTGAACCCAATCTGTCTAGGTATGTATGTGGCCTTCATCACAGGAGTGTCTGAACACCTCGCGATCACTACTGGCTTTTAGCCTCACAACACCCTTGAAGGGTAAGGAAATATTGCTCCCATTTTACAGAAAGGAAACTGGGGCACGGGGTGGATTAAGTGACGTATCCAAGGTCACCTAGGATATGTCACTTAATCCACCCTGTACCTCAGTTTTGTATCGTTACAGTAATAGGAAGTAGGTAGCTGAGCTGGAAACTGAACCCAGGTCTCCCAAGTCCCACCCCAATGCCACTAGGCCATCCTTCCACTCTTAGGTGAGTGAAGCTATGCTGATTTACACTAGCTGAGCATCTGGCATGTTCTTTTTACTCAGTGGGGTCTGCGAGTACTCACCACCTCTCAGGACCAAACCCTTAATGATTTCCCATATGCTGGGAGATCATTAAGCACTGGCTACCTCCCTCTCTTTGATGCAAGAAACTATAGTGCAAAAGCAGGGCAACCATATGTCCCATTTTGGCCAGGACAGTCCCTTTTTTAAGCCCTCTCCCAGCCATCCCGACTTTTTTTGGCAAAACTGTGCCTTTGCCCTGTTGGCTCTTACTGACTAAGCATCAGTGGGCAAGAACAAACTCGACAAACACACAGTTTTGTAAAAAAAAAAAAAAAAAGTGGGTTGTGACCCTTAGCAGGGGTGTGGAAGTACACACGGGGGGTGCAGGGGGGGGAGTGGCAACACCAGTCCTGCGCTGGAGGGAGGGCTAAGGAGAGTGGCTTGTGGGGGGGGGGGACTTGGGCCGGCCCTTGGTGGGAGGGGGACCTCAGGCCAGTCCCAGGTGGGCGGGAGGGGGCCTCAGATGGCCCCAGGGAGGGGAACCTCAGGCCAGCCCTGCGAGTGGGTGGGCAGCGGGGCGGGCTCAGGCTGGCCAGTGGGGTGTCCCATTTTCTCTTTGGGGAAATATGGTCACCCTATGCAAAAGCAAGCTGCATTCATTCTGCTTAGCACAAGAGCCTGACTTGCACAGGGTGCAAAGCCACTCTGCTTACCTGCAAACAGGGTTTAAAAAGTAAAGGCTATCTGTAAAACTGATACTCCTGAGCCTAGCCTCCTGCTGGTAGCGGCCATCTTGCTGAAAAAAGAAATGAATTATGGAGCAGCCCTGAGTACCAGATTCCAATCCTCCGTCCCTTACTGGGCAAAGCTCCTATTTAGCATAACTCAGTCATACTATATTGCTTTATGAATCAGGTAAGATCCAGGAAGTAATCTCATCAACTAACCACTATGTTAAACCACGTGTTTATGAGACCGCAGTTGCACAACTCAGAATTCCATTTAGTCTTATGCTACCATCAGGTTACAAGCAAAATGACATGTTGGATGTGCTTATTCTAAGATAACTTGTAAGGCGCTGAAGGCCCTTGGCTTATACTGTGTCTTGCTGTATCACTATAAAATGCAATTGGTTCACAACCATATGCCCAGCTGGGTGCAAGTCCTGAAAGCAAAAAAAAGTAGAGCTACCCTATTGCGAACACAGCTGACTGTGAAACAAGTTCCACTGAAATCTAAATGCATTATGAAACGTACGTACAAAATGCTTTTTTTTCACTCAATCATTGGTGTCTTTTTATGAACAGAATTGTGGAGCATGTGGTTACTGCAAGAGTTATTGTAACTGAAAGCAGTTAGCCTATATTGTATCCCTCTTGGCACCTGGGCCCACAAAGGTATTTAGGCTCCTAACTTCCATTGAAATCAATGAAAGAAGAGGAATTTTTACCATTTTAATGATTAAAACAACGCTGTTTCAGCAATCCAGAACAGAACTCTCCTGTTGACTATTGAAGCCTAGAAATAAACTCACGATTTGACTAAAGGGCTCCTGAACGAATGGTGTCAGAAATTATGTCAATTTTTCCTAAGATAGAAGTGATCAAGAGAATGAAGCTGCAGGGTACCAAGTGCCTCAGAAATGCAGAGTTTCCTGAACTCCCTATTAAGTCAGGAGGAGCTGTGGGTGCTAAGCACCTTGCAGGATTAGGTCCTAAGAGCAGAGAGTTGAGAAATGTGAATGTAAGAAAAAAAGTATGATTCCCAATTTATAAACGTTGAAAAGTACTGGTTGCTAAGTCAACTTTAAGGATGCTGTGCTGAGCAAGATGAATGCCACTCTCTTTTAAGATGGGGTAGTTCATTTAATAAAACAAATGTTTTCATGGCAGCTGATCAAATAATTTCTCTTTAATCTTTTATGCACTGATGCACTGACAACATTCTGATGATGGGTAGAAAAAAATTCTAGCCATTAGCTCTGGTCAGTCCCTTAATGTAGTTGAAATTGTTCTTTTTGTCAGATTGGCATTTTTCCACTATGTCACAGAGTAGCTAATACATAAATCTCAGCATTCTTATAACACTGCCAATAATGTGATTACTGTACTCTCTAAATAAGCATGTGAAAAGTGCCCTAAAACTAAAGCAACTGTTACATACTTATATATCTGTATGGTATCCTTGTTTTCACATGTAATTTTTGTGCATACGGTACAGTCCCAAATGGTGCGCTTAGTTGTATTCTGCTAAACAAGTATCATCTTGATGAGTGTACAAGAAATGGAGGCCCAAGGTTCCTGGTATCATCATCAGCTTATGAAATTCTCATTGTTTCTCTTTCAGAATTCAATACAATGTACAATAACAAATACAGTCTCTCTTACAAATCAGTCCTACTCCCAAAAGCCCAAGGCAAAATCAGACAGTTTGATCATATTTCTATCCGGTCTAAAATATGCCCTTGTGATATCCAAACTCAGAGACTGTCTAAGTTTTAAACTTTGATCTACTAAAAGAAATTAAAATAGTAACATGTAGGATGCATTTTTCTGTGGAGAGTTGTAATTTAGTAACTAAAAAGAATAACATTATAGTATTTAAGCTTTCCAGAGCCACATTCCCTACATCATGTCGCGGGAGGGGAGGAGGAAGAAGAGAGCAAAATACAGACATATCTCAAAAGCTTGCCTCCTTCACTGTTTTCAGATGGCCTAATAGAAGATAATATCTGCATCCTTGTCCATTTTTAAACTGGGGCTTGGTCCAAAAATTGCTAAAGTCAACAGGAGCTTTTAATGAATTAGACTCTTTGTGATGTAATGAACTAACATAATACCAATTTTTCCGTGTGTGTGTGTTATTTTATAATACACCATTAGAATTTAGCATTGTAGCAGCACCAGAATTTCCTGGTTGATGCTCCAACATCATCCACTAGTACAGGGAAACTATTGTTCCCTCTGTGGGAGATTCTCATCTCAGTCCAAGCAGTGATGAGGCAGGAGGCAAATCTACTAGATGATTAAATGAACTCCATCACCCATAGGACAGAAGGGAGAAGGTAGTGTGTGAATAGTAAGAACCACACTGCTAGCGAAAGAGATTTTGCAGACAGAGTAGAGGAAATGACTCTTTTTTGGTGATTTATTCTCTTAGCTATTAGTAGTAAAGTTGTGGACCTTGAATGCTAGAGATATTTACTAGCTGGGATCATGCATGCTTTATATTTTAAGTAGCCAGGGTTTGATTCTGCTCTCAGTGGAACTCAATGGATTTACATCAGTGTAACTTTCACAGGGACCTGTTTCTGGGATCCTTACTGAGACAAAACTCCTATTGCCTTCCGTGGTAGTTTTCTCTGACTAGGGAGTGCAGGATCAGGCCATAAGAGCATAAAAACATAAGAACGGCCATACTGCGTCAGACCAAGGTCCATCTAGTCCAGTATCCTGTCTTCTGACAGTGGCCAATGCCAGGTGTTTCAGAGGGAATGAACAGAACTGGTGATCATCAAGTGATCCATCCCGTCACCCATTCCCAGCTTCTGGCAAACAAGGAAGAATTTGGCCCAGATTTTCTTTATTGAAAACATTGATAAGCACCGTGTTGGATAATGTTTTGCTTTAAGTAATATGCCAGATGGTGTGGGGGTGTGGTTTCTAATTTTATGAAGGGGTTATCAGTCATCCTTGCAGTACAAGATCGAGTCAAAATCTGTCAGAATGCAAGGAAGAGCTGCCCACTCTGACTTAAAAGACTTACTTGTGAAAAACATATACTGTGTTTGTTTTACAGTGTGAGAGAGAAAGTGACCTCTCTCTCTCCAATTTCCACTGACTCTGCCCATTACTGAGCTACACATTTCTTAGGAAAGTCAGACATTTACTACATGAAAGCCTAATTCTGCAAACCCTTGCCCAAAAGAGCAATTCTCACTGATTTGAGAAGATCTATTGAGTTTAATAGAGCTAGTCACTTGAGGAAGGATGTGCAAGGTTACGCACTAAAATGGGGGAGAAAGTGATAATTGGATGGGTTGCGTGGAGTTTTGAGTTTTTTGGGTTTGGGAATTTTTTGTGCAATCCATAATTTATCAGAGTAAATGCTGCAAAATCACCAACATAACTGCTGCATAGATCTTAATTGAACCAACCCTTTTAAAATGTAGTTATTATTCTAAGTAACAAATATATTAAACCAAAAGAAAGAGTATTGTGTGAAATGTTATCTTAGCAGTGCTAACCATCAGACATCTAACTTTCTAGCCCATGCTAACCTCACATACAATAAACATGCCCAATCCTGCAATCCTTTATCTCCAGAGTATACCCACTGAATTCAATTTTAATTGATTTTGTATAGCTATCATAATACTTGGGGTCTAAGGATTATTCATGAAAGAAAAGACTGCAGGATTGGGTCCAGTGATGTGTTTAAGCATAAACTAAGATTGTAAATGCCTACCTACCTCCATCAGGGCCCAGTCCTGAAACCATTAGTCAGAATAGAGTAATAGAGTTTAATGCTTGGATAAGGGCTACTCACATAAGTAAAAATAAAGGTGCAGGACTGGATCCTTGGAATTTTTATAAGTTCATGCCCTAAAATATTAATGTTTCATGTTCAAATATTAAAATATTTGTATTTCCTGTTTTTTCTGGTGCTTTCTGACTGATGCTTTGCAGTAAAACAGCAAAATGAAATAACACATTTATGGTTAACTTCTTAATTTTTCAGTACTGTTTCTGCTTGATATTTGCAATTAGGTAAGTAATTACAGCCTGGAATAAGTTCCACTGCTCTGCTCCATTCACTGCCATATTTTAAAATAATATAGTCTTGTATCTACCAGTTATTGACTCAAAGGCACAGGAAATAAAAAATCTGTTCAAATTCCAAAGTGCTCAGGCATCTCCCTCGGGAGCTAAAATATTCACTAACTCCAATGGAATCAGCATTAGGTCCTTATTCACTTGAATGGTATAAAGCACAATTTTAGGTGGGGACATATGGATTCCTTATTTTGTCCCTATTGTGAAAGCTTATTTAATCCCAATGACAATCAGAGCAGAACTTCTCTCTAAAAATTTCAGATCAACCCAAAATCAAGATGGATAAGAGGGTTTTTGAAGAAAGAATGTGTTTAACAGTATTAGTAATCAGCCATTATGGCAAAGCAATGTGAAAGGAGATGAGTATTTGAAACTTCAGTTTAATGGGACACCAGTTACTGCTCAGCATCACGAAAAAGGAAAGCCATGTCTGTAAACTATGTTTCTGGTACATTTCTGTTCACTATTACTTCACTTTAAAAAAAAATAAGACAATTAAGTTAACATTTAAAAAGATGTTGCAACATTGAATGAAGGGGATTGAGCCTAGTCTATATTTTACCAAAATGCATACCATACGGTTTCAATGGAGCTCTCCCAATACCAATGCAAGCAACAACTCATTGACTTTTTGTTTGTGCTTTTAGAAAGGTAGAGGTTTACCCTGGGTTCATAGAGGATGCATCTGTTTGTTTTATTCTTTCACAAACTAAGGGAAGAAACCACCAACAGCTAAGTGCATCAACTGCAATGTAATGATTCTGACTCAATAATGCAATGATTCTGAGATCTGATTCCAAACTGCAATCATTTGTTCCAGTGTAGAACATTAGTGAAGTGTACAGTCTCACAAGCCTAATGGTGCAGAAAATAACCTCCTGCTATTCTCTTCTGAATGAGTGTCTGTAAGCTCCATAGGAAGGTTCCTGTTTAAAATCAGTATGGACAGTTTATTTTCCTTTCAATAAGCCCCAGATTTTGGAGAGACATTACTTCATTCATAAATATTGTTGCAAATATTTTAAATGACTCTCACACGGTAGTTTAAAGATAACGGTGCAGTAGAATAACAACAATAAATATTATGGAAATTCTTTTTTTTTTTTTTTGCTGATAAAGATGTCTCACAGTACAAAGGTCACTAACATTAATATTACACAGAGAAAAAAGTGCACCAAGTTTATTTGGTGTCTGCTCACTTTTCGATGGTTTCATTTTTAAATGCAAAATAAGCCTGGTTTGGAAATGGATCCTTGTCTGGGGTAACTGTTCTTGGACTTTCCTAAGAACCCTGCTGGGATTGGGGAGAAACGCCTGACTCATCATCTTCCTCCTCTGGTTTCCCTGCTTTGGATTCTGATCTTTGGGCTAGGTCTGTCGGCCCACCCAGCGCTAGAAAGGAGGGAATGGAATATTCAGAAACCGTCTCTTTAAAGCCATCCTCACAAACAGACACGTGCTGATCTGTGGGCCCAGGTGCCATCCCTCTGAACAGTGGAATAAAAAGGGAAGGAAGGAAAGAGACTAATTTACCTACGGAATCAATCTCCAGGAGGCGCTGCAAATCGCGGATGCTGTGGATTTCGCTGTGAGCCAGCCTCTCGATTAGCTCCTGAGGGATTTCAGCTTCCTTCAAACAGACAAAACACCAAATCATTGCTTCCCCCTCCTGCTCCAGGATCACCTCTGAGTACATGAGCACTGCAGGCTGAGCGTGCCTATGGACGCCCCTGAAAGCTCTGAGCTGATTCTACCCTGCACCCCACTACGCAAGTGGAATGGGGCTTTTCGCATGAAATTCTATTCAACAGGCTCCTTGCTTAACATTTCCAAGTAACTCATTTTAGGCATCGCCTTGCGTCGGAGGACGTGTTTCGATGAGACATTTAAAATCTCCCCTCCACAGGGTTTGGAGTCGTCCTGCGTTCGCCACCGCTTGATAGCCCCGCTGTTGTGCACAGGCAGGGAGAGAGAGGGTGCCTAGGTGTTTATGATTTCATAGAGCCATCACCACCAGCAGAAGAGATCAAGTTGAAATGCGCCACGACTCTGAAACCCAAACCCCTGAGCAATTGTTTAACACTTTCATCTTTGAGCTGGTTTAAAGTTTCTGCCAGGTGGAGAGATCCTTAAACCTCCCAGAAACTCACAGGAAGGGGATAAAACAAAGTTTTCAAGCTGGTTATAAGCTCACACCAACCCAGGGCGTCAGCAGCTTCCCCCAACGTCTGTCGGGAGGGAGAGAGAAATCACGTATCCTAGAACAAGTACCCACGCTGTACGTATAAACGAAAATGAAACTTACAAAAATAATAATTAATGATAACAACCCCCCAGGTATGATGCTTTGGGGTGGGCATGTGCCTTGTGCCGCTAGCGAGAGGCAAAGTGGGGTTTCAATTGTCTTACAAATTCCCTCAAATTTCCCCCTACAAATGGCCACCTGTAATGATCCCCAGAGAGACAGAAAATCATGTTTCTCTTAGATCTCTCTCCATAGGAATCTACTGCCCACACATACGAATGGGTTTAGCTCAGACTACACCCCACTTCTCCCTGATTGGGCTCCAAATAAATAGGTGCAAAGGGATATTTATTTTTACATTTTTGGCCGCACAAGAACAACTTCAGCTCTGAAGAGGGGAGAAGAGGTTTTAATGATTTCGGTTTTAAACCCAGATCGTGTGTGTATATGAACCCAGTAGAGTAACTGCTCCTCGGTCATTTTATTAGCGGTTTCATTCTAGTTTCTTGTTCGCAGGAAACCGCGCTATAATTCCTGCTCCTTGCCATGCAACAACAGGTCCGAGCACGGATTTCTTTGCAAATAATCCCAAGGCCGTTTGCGTTCCGATGGGTGTCGCAAACTGGAACGGGGTGGGTATGCAATTTTTTTTCCAAAAAGCATGCAGCCAGCAAACAGCCCTGGAGCAAAATGCACGGTCATTCCGTTCACCCATTTGCACCCTACATGGCAACTTGGTTTTTGCCTTTGCAAAATTCTAGCAACCGCGGTGAATCGCTTCCCCCGGCAGCAATACTGAGAGATGCCCTGGAGGGAACTAACAAACGATCTCCCCCGGCCCGGGTTAAAACTAGGAGCTTTCCCCCTCCCAAACGACCTTCTAAACACTCTTTCAACACACACACCCCCCACCACCACCGCTGCTGAGCCCTAGGAATTAACAATGCAAGAAGCCAGTCTCACCTACCTCAGGAAACGCAAAGGGAAGGTAGCAAAACCCTATCAGCAAAATGCAAGCCCAGGTCCTCATCGCGTTCTAAGACACTGGGGGCACGAATCAAAGGTCAGGGTGCTGTGTCGGAGCTCCAGCCCGGCTCCTGTGGCTGGGAAATTCAGTACCATCCCTCGGGGAAAGACACGGGTGAGGCGTGCAGCTCGGGGCTCTTCGTCCACGTTGAGGTGGGGGGGGGGCTTGCTTGGGGGATTTGTATGTTCCCTTGGCTAGAGGAGCTCCGCTTCTGCTGCTCTCTCGCGCGCTCCTCTTGGCTTTAGGACTAGACCAGCCGGTACTTCTGCATATTTGCTTAGATCAGACCAAAGTGAAACCCAAGGAGTCAATCCGGAGCGCAGCCGAAACGCCCATCACCTGTCTGAGACAAGCTCGCCCCCCTCCAGACATGCGGGAGCGCTTCAAACCCGCCTCCCTTTCCCGGCAGGAGGCAAACCCCAGCAGCAGCAGGTTCCTTTAATTATTTATGTATTGCAAGATCGCCCCCCTCCCCCGGTCCTCCACTACCCTTTCCCTCCCTCCCCCCCAGTAAATGGATCTTTATTTATAGGGACCGAAATGTTTCTCTTGCTGAAAAATGCCCCCCGCTTTTCCCTCCCCCGCCGCCCCGGCTGGGGTGAGGTTAAAAAAAAAAAAATCGGAGCAATATTGCAAGATCACAGGCGGCCTGGTGCAGTTTCTTCCCCACTTTGCACGGGAGACAGGCCAGGTTTAAATCCCCGGGGGGCCGGCACCGGCTCTGCCGATCGGAGCGAGGAATCGGAACTCCCAGGCAGGGTTCTTGAGCTGTCTGGAGTGTGAAATAATCCCGGGGAGGAGAATATAGCACAGGCACCCTCCCACCCCATGCGCCTCCCTCTCCCCCCTCCCCCCCCCCCCCCCAGAGTACTCCAGGCAGCAAACAACAAGTAGTGGGAGGGGCTGGGGGCTTCCTGCGGCAGTCTCCAACCTCGCACGCTGCAAAGCCACCTGGCAACTGAGCCCCGCACCGGGGAAAGAAGAGACCCTGCAAAACCGGGGGAGGGGGCTATTTGCCCCCTCCCGCTGCCAGCCCAAACCCTGTCACCTCTGCGGCACTGGGAGGGAGGGATGAGCCAGCAGCTCCAACGCACAGGGAAGGGCTGAGAGAGCTTCTGCGCAGATCTAGGCTGCAACCTTAAAAGCATCCACCTTGTCTCGCTTATAAGGCAAAGGAAAATCGCCATTATTCAGCAACCTCCTGATACGCTCCCTCCCCCGCCAAAAACCCAAGGGCTGCCTGGGGAGGGTCACGTCGCGTCACTCCAAGGAGACAGCTAAGCGGCAGAGCGAGCTGAGTTTCTCCCGTACAAGTGGGCAAGGAGGAGATTATTAATGGGTCCTGACATGGTCCCCTTCCCCACCTTGCAAATATTGTGGGGGTGGAAACACTATTGTCCTGCTGCTCGGAGAATGCCAAGCTCAGAGGAAAGCGCTTGCAATAGCTCTTGGGGGGGTGGGTGTGTCTCTGCCTCGGAGGGGAGCAGTGGCTGGGGGGGGGGGTTCCCCAGCCAGCAGAGCCAGAACTTCCCCGTCGTCTCCACCCTACGCCTGCGGCACCTTTCCCCTCCCACCCCCTTTTTCCTTTGCACACGCATGAAGTGCAAGGTTCCCTCCCCGGGCGCCGCGCGCTCTTCCCGGTCTGCTGCAGTCCAGGCGCTCGTGATCGCGTGGGGAGGGGGAGGTCACTGGGGTGGGCACATGTTCGCCCCCGCCTCACTCCCCAATCCCCCCTGCGAAAGGCAGGCGGTGGATAGGGAGCTGGGGCCATCGTGCAGCAGCCGGGAGACTGCCACGGGCTGGAGCAGCTGCTTGTTGCGCCCTGGGTGTGTGTCTGTCTGGGCGCGCAGGGGTGGCTTGACTTTGAGCAGCTCTCTCCCGTGGAAAGGTTCAAAGTCAACGCGCAGCAGCTGTTTTGTGCCCTGCCCCTTATTCAAGGGCCGACTCGGTTACATATTAAACCCGTATCCTATTGATTCAGCCCCTCCTTTCCGCGTTGTATGCCATGGAGCTGCAGGGCAGGGTTCCTTGGCCACCGTTTACACAACCGATCGCCTGGGGCAAGTGTTCTTATGACACTCCGGATTGAGCGAACTCGTTAACAATTAATAATTGGCCTGGGATTTGGGCGCTTTCTCTGAGTGCTCAAATCAAAGGCGTTTCTAGCCTCCTCCTGGGGGCAAAAAAAAAATACCCCCCCTGTAAACGGGCACAAGGTGTCCCCTGCACCCTGACATCTCACTGAACTCATTGTGATTGAAATAACAGCCCTTTCTCGTCTCAACAAAGCATCTTAATAGCAGGAGCAAAGAATTCAGCTCATCTGCAAATCCAATAGCCTTTAAGTGGATTAACTGCAATAACACAACTGAGGAGTGATAACTCTCCTTCATGGAAGACAATAGACTGTAACTGCACAGCCAGGAGACTTATCCTTTCATCTCGGTGTTTCCTGCAGCATTTCAAAAGGGAATGCTTTCCAGAGCCCCCGAAGGGGTTTACGTGCTACTGGCTTGGGCATGCTTCTAGGAAACAACCTGTGCTTTAATGGGCACTTTGCAATTGCATAGGACTTGCCACCAGAACAGAAGTGGCCTTTCAAGTGCGGTTACTGCTCTCTCATGAGGTCATATAGGCTCACTGGGTGGTCTTCAGGACCAACAAAACACAACACCTTGAAAGATTTGGAAGCACTTAAAAGGGGGGTCTTTTCTGGAGATGGAAATCCACGGAGCCAGTGTGCAACCATTTCCCAATGTCTCCTGATAAGGGACGATTCAAGGGCCACCTTGCAGCGCACACAGATGTACGTCTGTATAACACAGTGCTACAACCAGCAGAGTGATCCAGATACGGAGTCGTGCAGGGTGGATTGTGGGTTACCATCCCTGGTTGGGAGGGGGAGAGGGTGACATCACCCAAGCGGAAAAGTGATGACTTAAATTTAAACTGTATAATTTCTTCTAATCATTTGTGGGGGTTACATTCAAACCTGTGGTCAGTGTTGCCATAGCAATAATAACAATGCTGTCCCTAAAAGGTTGGGAAGAGTCTAACGATGCAAATCTCATTGAGCAATTATTCCTCCCCCTCATTAGTTCATTGGCTAATGTTTATCTAGAAACATAATTGGCTGGATATTCAGTGGTAACTCCTTAAAGAGTTGAACCTTTAGTAAAAACCAACTTCAGGAGTAATTTTAGCTGTTATCTAGTGATAAGAAGTCTTTCCTATTTCTTGTATGCGTCGTTTCATGAAAAATTTACGGCATCTGCATCGTTTTTAAATCTATCATGATGATCAGATGGGCATCCTTCCTCTGGAGGCATTTTACACATGACTGTTTATATGGTTCATTGCAAATATTTGATAATGGGGCAAAATATGTAAGAGCCAAAAGAGTCCAATGATCAGAGCCTAGCTTGCAGAAACTTCTGCATGCAGTTTTATTCCTCTCTGAAAAGTTATTTCTATGCTTATGAAGGAAATTCTGTATCTAAGTAGCCTTCTATATGAAAATCCCTAGGTTGTGTTTAAGAATTCTTACTAACAGGCTAGGACACTTTTATATGGAAAAATGTCACATAAAAGTAATATACAATGCACTAGAGTTTTCAGTGGCATCGTCCATGTAAGTCTACTGTACGTAAGTGTACCATAGGTGGATTACTATAGTTTTATACAATATCTATATCTATTTATATGTAGAGAGGGATGATGTAGGAGTTTTAATGGGTGTGAATGAGGATTAGTGCAAATTATAAGACGCCATTGCATTAAGTAGGACACTTTTTTGGCTTTTAGGGACAACAGCTACTCTACACACTTCAGAAAACACAAGAGTTATGAGTTATATTTTTACTTAGTTTGTAAGCTTTTGGGGGCAGACATGATCTTTTTGTTCTGCGTTTGTACAGCACCTGGCACAATGGAGTCCTGCGCTGAATATAAAGTTCTTTTGATACTGTGGCCCAAATCATCTCTGCTGTACCCAGTTCAAACCCTATTTTAAACCAGTTCAGGCTAAGTGAGTATAAACAGTGCTAGGTCAACTGGTATAATGAAACCAAATCATGTTTTTACAAAGTTTGCCCTTGGCTGCTGATGAGAGAGGCCAAGGAGCTGTGACGGGGTTTGGGAGGGAAGTGGTCTCACAGCAGGAGAGCGCAGGAAGAAGCTGCAAAGGGGAGGAGTGGAAGGGCAGGCATCTCTGGCTTCCGACAAGTTAGCCAGAAAGAGCTAAAGGAAGCGCTGGGGGCAGCAGGTGGGAGTTAGGACAATTTTAAAATGGCCACCGACCAGCTGGCTGCAGCTACTCTAATGATTTGATTTCTACATTGCTCTGGCATCTGACTGCCTGACAAACAAGGTTGTATTTTTGTCATCAAATGTGAAAGTTAACCCTGCAAAACCTCCCAGATTAGTGTACACATTGATTTTCAGTTTGGGGATTTGTCTGCTTCTTAATCATGTTAAAAAAAATGATAAAAATATTAGTCACGTGTTTTGTTTGTTCTTCTTTGGATGGCCGATTTGTTTTACGGAAGGCGAAAGGAGACCAACATTGGAAGTAACCCTTAGGCAAGTCACTGTCTAAACCATTTTACTGGGCACATTCTGTAACAAAGGCTCTGTCACATAGCAGATGCAAAATTACTTAGAGCAGAAAGCATCATGGCTCCAGAAATAGACCGTAAGGAGCAGTCTCAGAGAATAGGATCCCAGGTCTTTCAGCAACAATCCCAAACATTTATAAAAGCCATGGACAGAATCTAAAAAGCACAATCTGGAAAGCAACATAGGCAAATGGCTTTAAATAAAGAGTGCATTTAAAAGGCAGCTCATCCATTTCTTAAAAGGAGAAGGATGTCAGACTTTGAACACTCATTTCTTTAGCCTGTGTTTTCAGATGGACTGAGGCCTGTCCTCCCTCTCCAGGGGCACATTGTTTGGTTCTTCAAAATTTGCTCCTGTAGCTTTGAGTCTGCATAAATAAATTACATGCGCAAATCATCTTACCTACCAGTACTGTTGACTGCCTGATTTGTGCCTGTCGTCAGATAGAGACAGGCTCACGGTCTGCAGCAGGTTTATGGGCAAAAAAATTACAAGTGCACAGTGTGGAAGGTCACCCCTTTTTAAAATGCGGCCTGTGACGAGGGACCGCACAAGAACTGAAGAGAGCAAACAAGGACAATTTTTGCCCTCTTCCAGTTGTTACACCTATGGATATTTGTGCCTCCCTTTTCAGCCCTTTCTTTTGGGCTCTTCTGTTGGCCTATTTGTTCTGGGCTGAGCTCTGTTTTGTTTATTATCATTTTGCACAGCATTCCAGATACTTTCATGGGAGACAGGTACTTCGAAAAATCACACATGCAAATCAATGGAAATGTTTTGGTAAGAAAAAGCGATCAGTAAGGAGGAGTCCATTGAATATTCACATGATCTATCCAATGAATGTACAGAGATCTTCTGGCCTGAACAACCTGTTCCTGCTCCTGTATTTTAAGTCAAAGTGTTTATGGAGATGGACTAGTGTCTTTTCTAATGGGATGGTATCTGCATTCAGAGCCTGTACTTGTTCCATTGAAATTAATGGGCATTTTGTCATCGACCTCCATGGGAACAGGATCAAACCCTTGTTACATAGAAGGCTATGGGCAGGATTTGTATAATATGCAAATAATATTTCCACCCTAGAGACAAGGTGGGTAGCAGTCACTGCTGGGTGACATGAAGTTCACCTTCAGGACTGAGTGTATGAACTGGCCGGGTTGCCAGACTGGATAGTGAGATACATTGTTTGGCATTAAACCAAGCTATTTGCATACCAGCACACGATTCTGGTGGCATATTAAGCTGTTCCCTGCTCCCCTTCTCCACAGAACAATGGAATGACAGCAAGTCAAACTAACATGCTTATTGGAGAGATCTATTAAAAGTGCGCTGTACTTTGTCATTGATATTTAGCGCACTTAGCTGAATACCTGTAAGAGTGCCAACACAGTTTAAGATATAAAATATAGTTGTAGGAGGTAAATATATCTTACACCCTGGGGCCTGATCAGCCACAGCTATGCTGCTTGTGTCGTCATTTATACCCGTGCAAAGTCAGTGAGAAACACCATCATTCTTATTTCGATTTGACTCCAGGATGTAACTCAGCCCTGCTATCTGCCATAAAACTGCAATATTATTTCTTATTATTTGGATTTTGGTAGCACCTGACCCAGCTCAGGTCCGTTGTGCTAGGACCATGTAAACATAGTATGACAGTTCTTGCCTAAAAGTCTAAAGCTGCAAGCCCAAATTCTTACTCTCCTGCATCCATGCAACCCTGTGACTCAGCGGAGCTGCGTCATCTGTACGTGAATAGCCCCCCTGAAGGAGGGACTGCACACGTAAGGGCTGCAGGATCAGGTCCACGGACTCTGAATTAACAGGGACAACAAGCATTATCGTGGAAGTGGCTAATTTGTGGTGAGTTGGAGATGTTTGTCGTGACTGTGAAATTCCCTAGTTGGATCTCTGGCCCTTTGATCCACTGATCCTAAGGCAACATGCAGAGATGGGGAGATGGTAATTCAAAGGATACAATTACAACACTGCTGCGCATCTCACCGCTACACATCTCCCTTTTGGAAGCATATTTTGGCTTTTTCTAAAAGCATAGGGGCCTGATTCTCAGCTGGAGTAAGTCAATTTGCTGTGGCTGAAGATCTAGCCCAAAGTTCCCAATCCTGCAAAACTGCACACGCTTAACTTTACTTAAAGGAGTAGCCCCAATGGAATCCCTCTACTTAAAATGAAGTATGTGCTCCAATACTTTGCCGGATTGGGGCCAACAACAAAGTCCTTCTGAAGGTAATCGTCTCTTAATCCATCTTTCTAGCTGTTGTGAGACATTCACTCTCAAATGATTACATTGTGTGTCACGATAACACTGCCCATTTCAGTCCAAACTAGACACACAACGCAATAAATAATAACAATGGCTCGTGCCGTCAGTTCTTCGGCACTGAATTCAATGGGGCGTTCTGCATAAGAGCTGCTGAGTCATACAACTCAATAATGTGAGTAAGAATACTTTGCCCTTCTCTAGCATCTTACTCAAAGCACTTTCTAAATCCAACACTGCCCCTTTATATCCATTTGACAAGCTGGTAATCCAGCCGCGTAGGCCCTGATTTTAAGATGTATTTAGGCATTGCTGAGCTCAGCGCTGTAACACCTAACAGATTTAGGAGCCTAAATTTCATTTTCAAATGGCAGGCACTTAGGAGCCTAAATCCTATTCACTGTCAAGGGCCCCATTCCAGACCCTTGACCCCACACACTTCCGTTTTTCCTAGCAAAAACATGAATGGATATTCCGGTGAGTGTTAGGATTGCCGTATCACAAAGTGCTGTTAACAAACTTGTAAAGAAGCATAAAATATTCAAAGTATTTCAACTATGTCACATGTGGTTGTCTCGATCCTTGTTGCCTTGGTCCTGTGGCCTGTGTTACCTATTTATAAATCAGCAGACTAAGCAGCATAGCTGAAGTGTCACATATCAGAAAGGATACATTCTCTACTCAGATCTGCACCAAAAGTGGATTTCCTATTTTTCTGCAAAAGATGAGCCACCCCCAGCATCCTCCCTTGGCTTTGTAGAATTCAGCATTTGTTCACCTTTAAATGGGTGACATTTGACTAATAGATCCTGCCATCGATCTACCTGCTGAATTCCTTCCCTGTTGGAAATCAATGAGGAGAGCGGTGTAAAAATCGATGAGAGGATATTATCCTTTAAGCTCTGTCTGTGTTTAACTGTAGTGTGATCCCTCGTGCTCCTCAGTGCTTTCCATAAGCAGCAAGTTATCCTGGAAAGGGAGAGGATGATAAATAATTCTGTTATCCACATGACTGAATTCTTCCATGAAACTGGGAGGAGGCAAAGCACAGAGATGACTCTGCAAGGTTTGAGGGAATAAGGCCAAGGGAGGAGATGGATGGGGGAAGGTGCTACAGTTACCTTGTGTTAAAATAAAAAATAAGCAAAGAAGCAAGGGTTAAAAGAAGGTCAGAAGATAACATAACTCTCTCCCTGAATCTCTGCTTTGCGTCTTTGGTTAGGGCCAGGTCTTGACTCTGGTTATGGGCCCACGCAGAGAAGTAAAGGGATATAAAAGTCCCTTAAGACCCTGCACAGGCTACCTGTAACATGGCAGGGAGAGTAGCTGCCAGGAGATTGCTACTGCCCCTACCATGCAGATATGTGCAAAGTGGGCAGTCTTAGCTTCATCCCCAACATGCTAGCCAGCACATCTAAGCCAGTGCAGAGGGGGAAGTAAACTGTGCCTAGAAAGGAACTGGTACAACTTACTTCTCATGGAGCAAGGGGGAAGGAGGGAGTGAATTGTGAGTCTCAGTCCATGCTGTGCCTCTGGGAAAACACACCTGCATGCTAGCTCTTCCTGGGGCTGGATTGCAAGTTGCCAATGCAACCTTTAGCTCCTTGGGGTAGGAGCATGTTCTCCTGCATGTCTGTAAAGGGCTGCAACACTTCTCAGTATTAAATAATGAATAATAATACACATCAGTTTTATTGCTATGATGTTTTCAATATAAAAACAGGGGAGCAAACTGTTCTTTTCTCCATAAAATACCTTTCTGTAGCAACCATGTAGGAGCCAATTCTCCTCTCCCACCAGTATAATTCCATTGACATCACTGCAGTTACTCCAGGTTTACACCAGTGTGAGCAAGAAGCCCTTGGCGTCTAGGATCTATAAAGATAGAAATCCTCTCAATACCCTACATAGATAGATAGAATAGAATAGAATATTTAGGGGTCAGATTCTCTGCTGGTGTAAATGGGTGCAACTCCATTGACTTCAATGGATTTTTGCCTGTTTACACCCATAGAGATTTTGGGCTTATGTCTCTGTTTCACCTTTGATGTGTATAATTCCCATAAAGGTAATCTGTGTGTTGAGAGAGCAATAGATGCCTTATTAAATAATGCAAAATCACTAGGACTTGTCTATCTTTCCTGGGTCACCATGCCAAACTAGCAGGTGGTGTCTTCATCAGGCATTATATTAACACCCTGCTAGGTATCTCTGGTGGCATCTGTTGCGTTAATGATTGTGTGGTGTTTAATGGCTGCTGTAGCTTGCAAGGTTATGGGCAATACACCAGCCACGGTGTGTATGCATTTCAAATTGCTAAATACACTCCTGTTTATAACACATTCTATATCTCCCATTTCTTCTTTTCTACTCTGTACCCATTCTGTTTCTTTCTTTCCATTCCTTTCCTTCCTCCTCTCCATACATCTTTATTCCTTTGTCCCACCTCACTTGCCTTCCTTACTTTTCATTCCCAAATCTCCGCTCACTTATGTGTTTTCTCTGTCCCTTTCTCCACAGCTTTCATGTCTCATTTCATCTTGTGTGGCTACTAGATAAGATGCAAGTTGCAGCCTCGTAACCCAAACACACTCTAATGGTGCCAGAAGATGACTGGGTGTTCTTGTAGCACACTCGCCCTGGATTTCAGTGGTGAAATGATTACGCCTCCTAGCATTATTTACCTGTGACGTTCAGAGTCCCTTTCCCAGACCTGAAGAAGAGCTCTCCCTAAACTCAAAAGCTGGCCTCTCTCACCAACAGAAGTTGGTCCAATAAAAGATATTACCTCACCCACCTTGTCTCTCTAGTATCCTGGGACCAACGTGACTACAACAACAGACTACACTCTTCAGAGTAGCAGCCGTGTTAGTCTGTCTTTGCAAAAAGAAAAGGAGGACTTGTGGCACCTTAGAGACTGACCAATTTATTTGAGCATGAGCTTTCGTGAGCTACAGCTCACGAAAGCTCATGCTCAAATAAATTGGTCAGTCTCTAAGGTGCCACAAGTCCTCCTTTTCTTCATACTACACTCTGTGACTACAAAGACCTGGAGATACTGTCATGTTTACTCTGAATGCTCTCACAGGCTGTTCTGTCAGTGAAAGGGCCCGTGGCAGGGATTGATGCAGTTTGAATGTCCAATCCTCTTCAATGCTAAATGGGGCCAACGAAGCATCTTTGGTGGAATTTTGTCTCTGTTCAAGACAAAAACCTGCGCTACTATAAGACCACGAGTGAAATCCTGACTGTATTGACAAAACTCTCATTGACTGTAATAGGACCCCAAGTCTCTAAAATAGTTACTCACGACTTTTAAAAGTATTCAATGGTCCAGGGTGCAAAGCCCCCAATATGACAGGAGTAATCTTGCCTGCTTCTCTTTTCTCAGAGGAGCAACTCAATCCTCATCTAGTCACCCCAACCATCTCATGACTGACTGACCCTTCTGCCTCCTAATGGGCAAGGCCAACCAAAGTCCAGGTCAGCACTGTGGAAAGGAGGGATAAAGCAAATGCTGGCTCTAATAGACCTTTTAAAAAACTTGCATGTACAGGGCCAGTGCTGGGATTCGGGTGAGATTTCCAGAGGTCGCTAAGATAATTGAAATGGGAATTGGGTGCTCACTCCCTTAGGTGGATTTGAAATGGGCCATTGTCCTTTCTTTATACTTTTTCATATTATGTTTTGCAAGTATAGTGTCAGAATTCAAAACTACCAGACTAGTACAGTATATGACTTAATTTCCTCATACTTCCTGTCTGCCAGCTTATATGATAGTCCCTGGCTGTTATCACTGTCCTTCATGGAGCCCTTAACTTTACCCCCAAGGTAGGAATCTTGATCTCAACTGTTTTCTTCTGCATTTCCCTTTTATTGTCTCTGCTTATGTTTTCTTGCACATTTCCATGGTGCGTAAAGGGGTCTTTCTGCCTCTCCTCACCCCCAGCATATAACTGCTGATGAATCCCTTATTCCTGCCTTAATCACTTTCTTCTTGACGCTCATGATCTTATGTCCTCTTAGGGCTTACTAAATCCCTAGAGGGTAGGGGACAGGCAGGATGCTGAACTCAAGAAAGCGAGACCTTAGTATGGCTCAGGTTCAGCAAGGTACTTAAGTACATGCTTAACTTTAACACCATGAGTAGTCCCATTGATTTCAGCAGGACAACTTCCATTCTTAAAGTTAGGCATATACTTATGTACCTGGCTCAGTCAGAGCCCATATTATCACACCCCTTCCATGTCACCCTCGTGTACTATCTCCGAATCTCACAACCAATTGCTCTCCTAGTTTTCAAACGTATTTGTGGACTGTCTCCAGCCCAGCTTTCTGACCTCATAACCGCACATTCCCCAACTTCTATGTTCCCCATATCTTGGATTCCTGGTCCCGCCCTACAGTAGGAGTTTGCTATTTCATTTCTGCTTTCCCAACCATCTGGAATTCAGTTTCTGTTCCTCCCTCCAAGTCCCGGAGTCATTTATTCACCCTAAATGTCATCAGAAAAACTTTTTGCTATGACCGACTCTGTGTATCGCATCTTGTAATTCTTTAGTTTGCACTCAGATCGCACAAAAGTGGCTGTAAAGTCCATTTGAAAAGCCAGTACTTCATATTAGGGGCTAATCATTTTTGGCATTTGGAAAAGATGAAGTGAAATGGCTGAGATGGGAGACCAGATGGCTCAAGGGACAGGTAATGAGATCGGGAGTCTTTTACTTCTGTGTCACTGCTTCAAAATGACAGGTTTCAGAGTAACAGCCGTGTTAGTCTGTATTCGCAAAAAGAAAAGGAGTACTTGTGGCACCTTAGAGACTAACCAAATTATTTGAGCATAAGCTTTCGTGAGCTACAGCTCACTTCATCCGATGAAGTGAGCTGTAGCTCACGAAAGCTTATGCTTCAAAATGCAGCTTTGATCTTCGGTGACCTATGTGGTCTCAGTCCAATTTCTAGCATACATATGTTCACATCAGAAAAAACACCCTCATAACATAACACCTTTGGCAGCGAGGCCCAGGATTAAAGAGGCATGAAGGCACAAATTAATTTCTCAGCACTCCAGGTGGTCTCCCAGAACAGGATCAGAGCTCAATGGCAGAATGGGCTCAGAGTGGCATTCTCCATACTTTGCCTGCTCTGTGGTTAGGGACATTCAGTTTCCAGTGCTGTCAGGCTGGCCAGCTTCCACAGGGAATACACTTCATTTTTTTTTCAAAGTTAACTTTCTCAGCCATTTATAGAATAGCTAATTCTCATAAAGATTGTAACTGCATACACCAAAGACCTAATTTTGATCCCACTTATGTTGGTTTAAGGGTCTGATCCTAGGCCAATTGATGTCTGGGAGGGTCTTTCCATTGATTTCAATAGGTTTTGTAACAGATCCTAAATAAGAAATAATCCCATTGAAGTCAGCGGAGTTATACTAGCATAAACCTAGTGTACGATCAGACTCTAGTCCTAGGCACATGACACAAGAGGCCGTAATAGATTAACAGAATTTCAATTTATTGTGGCCAATTCACTTTCATAGCAGAGTTTTTATTATTATTATTTTTTAATCTAGCTGCACATTAAGAAGGAAGATGAATGTACACATGAAGAGTCAGCATTAAAATGCTACTAAGGCTCTAACGTAAGTGAATACAAGACAAGCGATTCAGACTTGATGCTGAATTTTGTCCCGTTATTATTCTATTTTCTCTAAGCTGTATGGTAAGGATGGCCTTTGAAATCTCTCCCTGCAGGACTTAGGTGCAACAGAGCAGAGTAAGGGGGACTTTCAGTATTTTATTTCAGAGGTTCCTTGGCTTTTGTCAGTTTCCAACATTTTCACCTCTGAGGGGGTAAGTCATGTCCACTGAATCTTCTGATCCGCACTTTCCCCCTATCTCGCTTTCCCCCTATAAAGGCTGCCTTTCATAGAGCCCTTCCTTCATGATGAGGAGGGCTGGAGTGTGAGTTCACCGAGCCAAACCCTGCTTCAGGAGTCATCTGGAGGACTTGCTAGAGAGTCGCACAGGTGCTCTGTCACCCAGCTAAGGGCCATTTCCGGTGATTTTGGGGACAAAATTCCCAAAGGAGCCACCAAGCCAGACACGTTGTTTAATTGGATAGTTAGGCTGCTCTCTTCAGGAGCCTACACAACTCCCGCTTCCGTTCCATTTCATCTCCTTTGCCCTCACTCAGGAGTGCCCTCTCTTGATGCCCACACAGATTCCATGAATGTTAATAGCACCGCTGTGCATGCACCATGCAAGGCATTTACAATGCCTTTGTATGTCCTTTCAGTCTTTTCATGCTGTACATAATGGGATAACGGTCTGCATCAAACTGTGTTTTTTTACCATTAGGAGTTGTGTTTGGTTTATCGCGATGTATCACGCTGAGAACCAGAGCCAGCCTTTTCAACTGCTTCCATCCACACTGGCTACAAAGCCACTCAGAGAAATGAAACCTGGAAAAAAACCTTTCACAGCAAAGTGTTCTCCTCTCCTTAGGCATCAGTGTTGGGCACAGTTTTCCTGACACTCCTCCACTGCTTGGAGGCAGCAATTCAGTCTCATTCTCTCTGGCCAGGGAGAGATTAGCAGGCAAGCAGTCTCTCCCCATTCTGAAGGAAGAGGCACATTATATGTGACCATCTTTCCCAGAACTTTCCTAATTGGCTGAGAAAAGAAACCCTACCCCACCTTATCCCACAAGGCTCTTGGTCCCAGACGCCGAGGAGAACCCTAGCATGGAGTTTTCCAGACACCAGCTGTTACCCTGGGACTGCTTCCTCTCTCTCAGCATCTGCCTCTGTTGGTCCCTGAGTCTCTGTCTACTGCAGAATGCCTGGAATGGGGTGGCCTGGCCCCTGAGATTTACCCTTCTGGGCTTAAAGGGCCAGTATAACCCATTACAATCTCTCTCTCTCTCTCTCTCTCTCTCTGGTTTGCATATATAACTGCCATTATATGTGTGTATAAGCATGGATGTAAATTTGCATTTGCCCTTATTTGATTTAGTGCCATCAGCATTTGCAAGTTCAGCTAGTTTACCTGTGCGCTCTCACTCTCTCTCTCTGTCTCTTTCTGTGGGTCATTTATTCAGAATAAAAAAGAGGAAAAGGCTTTCATCCTGACCCCTATTTCCCACCCTCCCCCCACAGCTGGACACACTGTTAACTGATCTCTCATGCTCAGTTTTCTATTTGAAACCATATATTTTATCATTTCCATGTCCTACCCCCTGAATCCTTAAAGCTCAGACTTTCAGCTGCAGGCTCCAGGCAAGACTTTCTGAAAGATCAAAATAAATGATGTCGTGTGTATTGCTGTCATCAGCCTTCCCAGTCGCTTCCTCTTTCTGCAACTATTTTTGGAGGATTAATCAATTAAACTAAGGTGTGGTAAAGCAATGGTTAAAGGGATACTACAGATCTCATTTAGGATGGAGCCCGCTGGACAGCCGCAGTTTAACAGAGTTCTTTACGTGCTTTTTCTTTTCTTTTTTTTTTTAAGCAAAAAAGAAGAGGGGTTGTTTATTTTTTTTAAGTGTTGTGAGAAGAGGAATTTTTCTTTTTTAGCCAATTCCACATACTTTTTGTTGTGGGAGAAGATTGATCTGAGGGTTTTAGCAGAGGCTAAAACAGGGGAAGACTGGATCTATTTTGGTAACATATCAAGTGAATAGGAAATAATCAAAAATGCTGTATTTAAAAAATGAGTTTAACAGCAGCTTGAGGCACACACTGTTCAGGAGAAAGAAATCTCATTACCTGTGGTCCACTCAGCAGAGCTAAATTGTTGGGTGCAATGTTTTTAACATTAAAAGGGCAAAAGCTTTTGGCTACCACGGGTTTTTGCACTGCTGCTTACAGCATTGCACCTCGCCTGCTGTATCAAAAGTTAATATACATCTCACATAGGGCTCAATCGAGGCTTTGTCGCAGGTTTGTGTAAGGTTCTTCCCTTACTCCAGGGGGAAGGAATCTGAATCCACCTTATCCCTTGCAGAGATTACTTCCCTCTCTTTCAGCTGTTCTCATGTGCTCCCTGGTGTTTTGGGGGCAGGGGCGGAGTCAGAGCCCGAGCTCCACCCACTCCATCCGTGTTCGATTTTTTTTATGGCAACCCAGAATGTTTTTGCCAACAGGGGAACTTTTTTCACAAAAATTTCTATTTGGTCAAAAAGGTGTTTTTTATTGAAAAAAAATTGACTAGCTCTTGAAATGAGTTCTGAGTGGAGATTAGCCTATTATCTGTATACACAGTATTGGAGACAAAAGGCCTATGGTAGTGGTTTTCAACCTGTGGTCCGTGGACCCCTGGAGGTCTGCAGACTTTGTCTAAGGGGTCCACCAAAGGTGATGATGAAAATAAAGGGTCAGATCCCAGAAAGGGCATACCATTTTTCTGATCAATCAAAAGTATGTGAATATCTCCCCCTACAGGTCAAAACCCAGACCTGTTGTTGTTACCATAGAAGCCTACAGTTTAGTACCCTTTCTCATGCGGCATCAAATGCCACCCCCAGCACATACAACATTTATAGTTGAATTCTGTTCAGTTAGTTTTCAGCCTAAGACATCTATGGTAGGGGTCTGCAGACCACTGCACCTCCATCTGAAAATTTTTAGGGGTCTGCCAATGAAAAAAGGTTGAAACCCGCTGGCTTAAGGGAAAGTCTTGGAGGAATTGGAGGTCTTGAAAAGAGTAGCTTGATGCCAGTATGCTGTTGGAGATCCTAATGGAGTCATGGACTACAATTCAGTGCTGGTGTAACTGCCTTGAAATCAGTGGAATTACACCGAGGCTGAATTTGGCCTATAGAGTCAAGATGGGGTACAGATTAGCTTGAAACTCAAGATGAATGAAATAAGGGAATTAACTGCTAAGGCCAGCAATAAAATCATGAATCCATTGCAGAGGAAGCTGGACACATTTCTGAAGAGCTAAGGAGAGAGCCATTAACTAGATTGATGAGGGTAAGGTGATGAGATAGAGGTCGATTAGTAACCTTTAAAATCATCAAGGCAGGCCACATATGCTCTGTAATCTTCCCCTAGCTGATCAGTGTGCGAGTGTAATGATTGAAAAACAAGGCCCTTTCTGTCTTTGCAGAAAGAGGAGCAACAATGTAACATTGCGTATTAGGGAAATGCCAGACATAAAAAGATAATTGAAACATTCAGCCTGGCAATAAGGTGGGATAAGGACAATAAATCTTTAACACACATTGAGTTATCCAACGAAGGAACTGCTAGCACTGACCGAAAAGGCTCTCTGGCGATCTTCTCATTAGCTGGGCAAGTTTTCCTTGGTTTAATTTTTATCCTGAATATTGTTGCTTACCCAGTGTGATGTCCTTACAAAATGCAAATGTCTGTAATTGTACTGTATTGGAATTGGGTAGTATCTCCTCCTCATTGCCAACTGCTGTGTCTTTATTCTCTACACAACATTAAAAATATGACAACACTGTTGAGTACCAAATAACTGTGTTTACTACCTATATACAAACATACTTGCTACTTATACATACTGCTATTCTGTTGGGTTCTGGTGTCTTCAGCCATAGAGACAGGGTGGCGCGCAAGAGAGCTCCTGAACTACTTAAAGAGATACGATCCCATTCCTATACACTACAGTAAACCATTGTGACTCTGAGTTACTCGTGATGTTAACAAATACAAACTAAACGGTCAGCAACATCCCTCATCAATTCCATCATAAGCTTTGATAAAAACAGAGGAAGGGTTGGTTATCTCTTTTTATGAAGAGTCAAAATGTATGGGGGGGGAACAATCAATTGAGCTCTTTTGTTCATTGTATGAGGAAATAATGGAAAAAAGTTAAAAGTAGGCTTTTCAGAGCCTAACTCTGCTCTCACTGAAGTCAGTGGAAGTCATATTCCCACTTTAAGAGAATATCACACTTTCCAGAATTACAATACGAAAGGCTTTCAATACTTTGGCTTTGTAGATCCTTCTGAAATAAGACTATGTACCATGTAATTGGCACTCTAGCCAGCATTTGCTTGGGTCACAGTTACTCAAGCCGGGAATAGGATTTTCCTTCCCCCCCCTCAAAAAAGGTTAATCTCTCAAGACAGGGAGCCAACAAACCACATCAAAGGGCAATACTCCATTTAGGCTTGCCAGGGAGGTTTCTGAGACCCTCACTACCCCTGGTTTTGAGTTAGATTCTAGAGAGGCAGACAGCCTTTCAGAATATTTGACCATAGGCAAAAATGGGGAGGAGACCGAATTTTTTATGACTGTTAAAATCAAAGGGCCTGATCCTGCAACCCTTTCTCAGGCAAAATTCACACTGACGTCAGTGGGCGCATAAGCCTCATTTTCCAGCATGGAAGAAACACATGGTCATTTTAGGCTGGGCAACAAACATGTAATGATAAAACTATTTGTTGGTAAAGCAAACTGTACATGCCTGGGTCCATAATGCACTGTTATCATCAAATAATTATCATAAGCCTTGGGTGGAGACCAGGTTTTCTTATTGTTTGTACAGACGGTACCACACTGGGGCCCCAGCTTGACGTCTCTGGGCATTACTGCAAATACAAACATTAAATTATATAAAGTAAATAATAATAAATTGCCAACGATTCAAATGTTGGTCTTGTGATAACTACGGCTGCTACAAAACCCAACCCTTTTTCTTTTCTGCATAGTAGTAATTTGATTGTAATGGTAAATCACCACCAAGCATTTCAAGCTCCCAGCATTAACACAACAGAGAATGCAACAATATCCTTTCTTCCTTTACAACACATATCAGATGGTGGGTGGATGATCGAAATATGAATCATTGTCTCTCTAACCTAGATTTCTATAATGTAATCGAACAAAGAGAACAGAAACCACATCAGAAGCCATTTAGCAAATGAGTGTGTCTGAGAAGACTCTAAAAATCTCTTATTTTAAACAGATTGTCTCTTCAATAAGAGTATGAAACGGTGCTAATTATGCTATGGGTGGGAAGGGGCTGCCTTCCATATGGAAAGGTGGTTTCTCTTTTCCTAGGTTCCTAACAGCTATTTTCATTATAACTAGACACTCCACTGATAGCTTCATAGACACAACATCCTGTGTCACAACTCAAAGCTTCACGAGCCCCGCCTCACTCTTTGGGAAGTAACAGTAAAAGTGGTACGGCTCCGTGGGCCTACCTGGTCCTCCTCAGGCAAAGCCACCATGATGAAAGGCCCACACCTGATCAGTATCTGACGCTCCTCTAAACACCATGGTATAGGCATGATGTGATGTTGCTGACAAAGGTTATGAAGCACCGGCTTTTAGGCTCTGCTCCTTCAGAAACTGCATCTTGTGCCTCGTTTTTTGAAGTGTAAGCTCTGCTCCTGACACCTACTGCCCATAACCTCACTCCCCTTCCAGCTCTTCCCCCTCACTGCACAAGGTCTGCAGATTAAATGAGATTCGGCTCCAGAGCACGTGTCACAGCAAGAGAATTGTACTTGTTGACCTTTAACTCCCTGCTCCAGAGAGCTGCACGATATTCACACAGGGATTTTTCGCCTCCCTCTCCAATTAAATTTTGTATTTGGAATACAGCATACACAGGAGTTTTCATACAGTAGAGTTACTGGCATATGTAGTTCTCTTAGGGGTCAGCTACAGGGTCTTTTATCTCATACACTAAAGAGTTCTCTATACAGCTGGTGAGTCAGTGAAAATTCCACATCTGCAGGAAAATGCACCACTAATCTACAAAGATTTCCACATTTTCTGCTCTTGTAGGAAAAATAGTCTTGCCAATGAATGGCTCAGGTTCACAGTCCTGCTGAAAGTCCTAGAAAGGTGAAGTCCCAAAATATGAAATACTAAATATTAAACGTTTTCAACTTTCACATAACACCCAACTCTTTATGGATTCCCCTTGCACATGTGCCACTCAGTTGAGGGGCCAGTAACTACAGAAAATGACTTTGAACAGACCAAAATCATATTTATCCGCTTACAAAATGTGAAGCTATGATTCTTGTTGGTGTTCCAGCCCTAAGGCTCAATCCTGCCTTTGTGGTTGCCGTGTCCCGCTTCCACATTCATGATTTGCATCTAAAGCTCAAGTCTGAAACCATAGAACGCAGAACCTCACTGACTTGTACTGATTATTGGTGTATTGGAGACGTTTGTGGACTAATGCGTGCTGCAGCTGGGGAGGAGCAGGTGCAGCACCAGCCAATGATAAATGTCCTTGATCTGTTTCAGTACATTAATGAATGAAAGGGGAAGGGGCCAGGAGGTGTCTTGCTGCTCCCACTCTGGCCATGACATCATCCAAACTACCTATACTCCAGCCCAGCCTCAGAATTTCATCAGTCTGTGAGGATTAGCAATGGTCTGCTGTATGTATATGGCCCTTCTGAATGTATGGCTGCTTAGATTTAACTCCCATAGACTTATAAGGGTTAGAGGTAATGTCATATATTAATTGTAAAGTAGTTTGCTTCAGATGTTTAATAAGGGCTCAGATCTGATGAGTGGCCTGGAAGTCATAAAGTACGAATGATGTCCATGGTCTCCAAGGCAAAAAACAACCAATTTTGGGTAGACGGGCTAGAACTGTATTAATTTACAAGGGTAAGATCAATTCGTAGACCTCATCAGTTTCTTACAATTAACCTTATCCTTAATAAAAAGTTCTTAGATGTCTTGTTCCAGTTGCCTGATTAGGGAAAAAACTGAACTGTAAAGTTCTTAGAGAAAGGTAATTTGGTCATTTTTGTTGTTGTTGTTATTTATTGAAGCATTTTATAGGTTATAAGTGGGATTTTCTAAAAGCAAAGAGCATTTGTTCAACTGATCCTATAAAATTTGTGGTAAAATTTCCATTGATTTCTGTGGGAGCAGTTAGTTCAATGCTTAGAGTTTTTGAAAATCACACTCTACATGCATATATACTCCATATTACCGGCACTGCTTGTAGTTATGTCATCATCGCTAAAATTAATTTAAACCTATGGTTTAGTGCAGATTTTACAAATGCATTTTAATAATCCCAGTCAATTGTACTCTATACCAAGCAAGCAGCTTCCTTCAATTCTAGGTAATAGTAACTTCCTATTTCAGACTGTTTACATCCTGTGTTATAACTGTACAGCAGATCTGCTTAAATTTCATGCTTTCTTGAAGACCTTTTTCCTTTAGTAGCTTTTATATTACCAAACGTAGCTTGTCACAAAGTAAAACCATTGTTGCAAATATCACCTAACGTTAAGCTTAATATAATCCATGGTAAATATTTATACACAAAAGACAAGTGGCTGGATTTGTTTACATTTTGAAATCATTGAAGAAGGGATTCACGGTAGATTAGTTGGCTAATCTGCCATAATCTGCTTTAAAAGCAGCTGAATATGAATTTTATTTCACTGAATCATTTCATCCATACCTACACAATGACTTCAAATATGGAATGCATTCAAATGCGAAAGGTTACTTACCCCATAGGCTATAAAAGAAAGTTGTTTGCATTGGAGGAGAGCCATGAATCTCTTCTTCTCTGCTTTAAAGAATGGACAGCTAGAATGGCTGGAGGTAAACTGAAATGGGCATTCAGAAGTGTGATCTTTATCTTTATTTCTTGGTTGTAGAGCGTGAACTACGAGCCTAACTCATCATTAGTGAGACACTTGCAATATGTTAGCATAAAAATGCTCATTTCTAATATATTTTGTCTTGTTTTGCCTTCTACTGCTTGGGAGATGCTGCGATGAGCCTATCTATACTAAAATGCTCATGGATTACCAAGGGAAGCTTCATGCTGTTTTTTCTTAATTTCCCAAAAGTACAGGATAAATAGGATTCCCCCACCACCTTCCAATCAATTCAGATCTACTCTCAAGGAAATTGTAAAGCAGGAGAAAAATAAAAAGTTTTTAGCTACTCACCACATCCCAGAACGATCCCTCCAATGGACTGAGGCTCCAGAAGGTGACATGTCCAGCTCCCCTCTGCTGCAATGGCTGTAGGACTAACACAAGGCCTTCTCGGATCAGGGAAATCCAGAAAAAATTAGGCCGGAGATCGAGGCTCAGAGATCCAACTTCCAACCAGGGAAAAGTAACTGACTTTGAGTGTCAGTGATAAGATTCATGCACAAGGAGGCCAAGGCTGTGTGAAGCTGTGAAGAGAGATCTTGTTGTGGATCCTCTGCACGTTTTAGACTGGGAGGCATGTAGAGTACCAGGGTGTTCAGTGTCAGGGAGAGTCCTGCAAATCCAGGCATAGTGCAGGGAGCACAAGGTTCCTGTGATTGACAACAAATGTGGGCTCAGGTGAGGTTAAGTACTAGCCATAGCCTGATAGCTGGCTGGAAGACAGTCCCAAGCCTGTTGTACCCCCACTCCCTTTTTCTCAAGTGTGCAGAGGGAAAGGGGCACAGTGAAGGTGGAGAGTGGAATTGCCTGAGGTGAGATGGGTTTACGTGTGATCCTCATCACACTAACAAGGCTGCATTCTTCCTTCTTGGGCTGCACTTGCTACCAGAAGGCTGTAATGGAATAGCTGTCAGCAGAGCTCACGTTCGTGAAGGAATGGCTGGCCCTGCATATCCCGCTTGCGTGCTACTTTTAATCTTCTGTTTATATGCACTGTGCTCTGCATTTGTTTGTGTTGTGCAGGATCAAGCCGATCCAGTAACCATGGGCCAAATCCTTCCCTCCCAGCACAGCTCCGCTACCACTGCTAAGCTCTAGTGCTTTCTTCAGGGAACCGGGGGAAAACTCCTCCCTCACCGTTACAAAAGCAGGAATCAGATCCTCCAGGCGTTAAGAATCAAACTTGGCGAATGAGTCAACTAATCAGCTTTGCTGCTCTCTCTGGCCAAGACACTGCTACTTGGTGACTGTGCAGTCACTCTTTTCACACTACACATTCTAAAGACCAGCACATTATTTCAGCGTGGGTCTCTGAATAATACATTCAGCTGTGTTCCTTCCCCCACCTCATCCTCAGCAAGGCCTTCATTCGCTGAATGCAGTGGCTTGGTTCCAGCGGCCGCAGCTGCCGTCGCTGCTGCAATTCTTTAGCCTTGAGAAAAAGCGTATACAATTTAATATGCTTCGGGCATAACAGCTTTTCTGTAGCGAAGAGGCGGTTTCTTTATGGCTATTTTGGTAGGGCAAAGTTTACCCAAGCACAGGCTCCCCTACATCTCGTCAGCCCTTCCAAATATGCCTTTGTCGTGCCAATTCTCATGCTCCTGATGGAAACTCTGATAGTCCAAAAAAAAAAAAAATCCGGCTCAGCTGATATTGTCCTGTCTGATTTCATTAAGGGCTAAACTCTGGGCTGAGAGCCAAAAACCCAAGTGCCCAGGGAGGGTCCAGTGCTTAGCTGGCCACGTGTCCAGGACAGGATACATTGATCCTGCCATTTAACAGTACAGTTTCCCACACTGGGCCATCACAGTATGTGATTGGTGCATCTGACTGATCTTCTCAGTATGAGCAATATGCGGGATGCTGCTGCTGCTGCTGGCGAGCACTGGCTGCTGCTGGCGATTTACAGCTTTGCCAGGTAGAAGAGCAGCCATGCCTCTTTCCCAGAGAGCCATGCCCACCTTGCAATCAGAGGCCAGGCCTACCAACACATACTTTTGACCATGACAAGGTGCCTTCTGACCAACTGTATGACCCACTGCTTGCACCTGGATTTTATGCTGTATGCAAGAGAAACTGATTTTTGCCTGAAGCCATCGGCTTGCAACCATTGTTGCACAGGTTAAATTGTGGGGAGCGACAGACAATGCTCACATTTCAGATTCGGGGTGGGGGCATAGTACAGATATACATAATATTGGAAAGACTCAGATAGTCTTCAGCTGCAGCCAAATCCGTAGCCTGGTGCAGCTTAGCTAGCAGTTCCACAGAGGGAAGGGGAAAAGGAATCCCACACGCCACCACACTGTTAAAGTGTAAGTCTGTTGGTTTCTTGGTCTTTCTTAGTGGGATTGTGAGGGATTTAGCCAGTAACAGATCATCGCCTGATCTGAGGTCTGTGCTACTTTGTCTTTGGACCACAACTCTGACTTAGAAGAGAAAACCACTAGAAAGCTAGTTAATCATCACATTATCTTAAACACATGGTCATGTAACAGAGTCATTCTGCAGTACAGTACATATAAATTCCACATGTATGAAAGAATGTAAAGCAGCTATTGTGCCCCCAAACTCTTTGCAGGGCCATTTCACCATGTTCACAGTTTATCTGGAAAATACACATGCATGGTACTGTACGTCGTATTTCACTGCTATGCACAATGATGTCTTCTAATGGAACAATCACCATACTTGTAGTCTAAGGGCAATACAAAAGTTCTTTCAAATAATGACAATACATTTTCTGTATAAAGAGGATAGGGAGTAGCCACTTCCCTGAAAGGCATTCAGCTTGATTTCCCTGGAGCCTGCAGCATACACATCCACAGCCAGTAACAGCAGGCAGTGGTGAGAAAATCCCTATCTCATCATCCATCTATAGTTTCCAGGTCTAAGTGTGAATGCTTGCAAAAGACAGGAAACTGTTCTCACCCATCAATAGTAACGCTAATGCAGTCAGCTAACCTTAATTAGATTTGATTTTTTGCAACCAAAATAGCAAGTAAAGTGGAAAATGTAAAAAATACAGCACTATCCTAATATTGTAGTGACTAGAGATTATGCAGAAACACTGGATCCGCCAATTCATTCAGCATTGTTGGCATGTGTAACAAGATGGCATGCTGTTGTTCCATGTTTGGATATGTTCTACACTGGAATATGAGCAGTTGTCTTGGGTAATGCAATTTTTTGTTTTTTGGTTTTTTTTCCTTCATGAAAATTAATGTTTTTAAAGAGAAATCTGCAGATTTAATTTAAACTTGAGTAAATACAGGAACGTGGGTTACTTGGGATTCCAGCTGATGTAGACTATAGCCTCTTCCTTGGCTCACATACTTTCAACTGTGCTGTCTTAATTTAAAAAAAGGTTCTGGAGAAGTTAGAGAATAGTGACGCCAAAATTGATTATCTATGTAGTTCTAGTAGGGGACCCTACCATATAAGAGGAGATAGTCATACTTTGCCAGTATCCTAATAAGCTGCAACTGCAAAGCAAAGTGCTGCCCAGTTTAAAAAGTTGAATCCAGACTGTTAGACATCAGCAAGATCACTCTAGTATTGGAATCTGACCAAGCACAAAACATCCTCAGCCTTCCCGGCAATGCACAGATGGCTCCAGATGCTGATGTTGTGGCTAGCCAGCTTTTTCAGAGGAAAGGCCAGTTTGTCATGCAAGCCACACTCCACAGATAAAACCCTACTCCCCAACAAGGAGCTGTTGAAAAGCCCCGGAAGTGAAGAGCTCAAGCAGATGAGCTCCCATAACTCCAAGTTTCACAGTTGGATTCTCAAGCCCATACACATGCACACCCATTGTCCTCCACCTCAGGGCAGTGGGATCTGCAGGAGTTATTGCAGCTGTGATCACATCCGTGAGAGCTTGTGGGAAGCTGTGTGTATTTTGGGTACAGGGTGGGAATGGACAGACTCAGAATTGCCAGGATCACTCTGAAAAAAGCATGCCTGGGAGTTTGAGGTGGATCGTGACCCTTAAATGAATACGCTGCTCTTTGATTACCTGAAATATATAATAGGCATTCTCTGGAGAGCAGTTAGCAATCAATGTGTCAGCAAAATACAGTGAAACAATTGTCATCCTACTTGCTCGTACATCCAGACACCCAAGTCAGTACATTAGTGATATAATCATCACAGTAAAATGATCATAAAATCTATGGCTATTTTTACAAGGAATGTCTTGGTTTTGCCTCTGCGCTTATAACAAGAGATAATATTTCATCCCTCTGACATTACACATAAATGTGCGTTAAGGGTGAAACTCACCTCTGTGCCAAGGAGGCCACCACCAGGGCTTATGCACCACTAAAGAACTCAAAACAGAACATATGGGATGCATAGGCCTTGTGCTAAGATCCTGCACAGGGATGTATTTCACCCATAGGTGATAGCTACACTGGAGGTGTAATTTCCAGCTCTAGTAGACAGTCCCACGCTAGCTGTGATTGAACTAGTGTGCTAAAAATAGAAGCATAGTCTCTGTGGCACTGCCCAAGTACACTCCCATCAGAAACCCTAGTGGACATCTAGTAGACATTTGTTGCAACAAACTTAAACGTGAAACTAATCAAAGTTTTTTATTATCCTCAGAAAATTCTGGTTCTCCCAGACATCCCCACCATCCTTGATGGCACAAAGTCCAACTCCATTTGGGAGAAAAAAGGAAACTGAAGATTAGAGAGTTTGACACAATTACACAGTTTTTGGGGCCTTGTACACTGATCTGTAGAAAGCGGCATACATTTCCAAAAATACATACATAGATCATACAACAACTAGAGACTAAACCACGTTCAACCATGTATGTCTGTTTAAAAATAAATTCTAGGGTTACAATTAATTCCACAGAAAAAAATCCTCTACCATCTGTACTGGAATACTGTTCAAATGACTATAGTATAAACAAAGCCAGCCAAAACAAGAATCCTGGGAGTGACTCATAGATTTAAAGGTCAGAAGGGACCATCATGGTCATCTAGTCTGACCTTCTGCTTATCACAGGACACAGAACCTCATCCACCCACTCCTGTAATAGACCCCTCACCTCTGGCTGAGTTACTGAACTCCTCAAATCATGGTTTAAAGACTTCAAGTTAGAGAATTCACCATTTACACAAGTTTAAACCGGTAAGTGACCCATGCCCCATGCTGCAGAGGAAGGTGAAAAAAACCCAAGGACAATGAGAGGCGGTAAGATCCTCTTCTGGGAGCATATGATAGTAATGTCATTCTGGAAGAAGCTCAGAGAAAGCAGTCACTTCTGATTACTACATAATGTGAGTAATTCTCAGAAAAGATGAATCCTTGCAGCCTGAATCATAGCAAAGGGAGGAAAATAACATACTCCAAAAATGGTAAGGTGGAAAACCCTAGACACAGAGGAACCACCCATGATCCCAGTGTGTGTGGGACATCACAGAGAGGCATCAGAGTGACTCTGCATGCTGCTCCTCATTGATAGCAGAAATGCTGGATGGCAGGCTGGGAAAACCCGCACACCTTGTAGGGGATGCATAAGGGCGTCCATCTGATACTACCGCCAATGAGCTGCTGGTGGCAGTGGGTTACTGAATAGCTGCTCCTTACCAAGACACCAGGTTGGACAGGCAGAAAGATTCCTCCAGCCCCTCTTATATGTCCCGCATAAAGGCAGTTCATTTTGGGGGCCTTGTCTCCGTTGGGGATTTGTTCCGATTTCAGCCCCAGGATAGCTGCACCAATTCAAACCCCTAGTGGTAAACCACCATACTCTGCAACTGGCACTGATGCAGCTTGGCCTGAGATGCTTCACGGTTGCAAAAAGTGGCTCTGCGTGTCTACACTAGGGATTTGAATGAAGGTGCCGATACACGGGTGACTGGCCATCAAAAGGTGTGGTCAGCACAAATCCCCACTGGGGGAAAGGCCTTGGGCTTTGTACATGTTGGGGGAAAGAGGGCAGCATTTGGTCCTGAGAAAGATTTTCCTTCCAATTAAAGCCCTGATTCAGCAAGATATTTAAGCCTATGCCTAGCACATGGGAAGTCCCATGGATTTCAATCCTCCTGGCTTAGTACAGGGTCTCTAAAACTTCAATGAGCCTGTTCACATACTTAAAGTTAGGCATGTGCTTAAGCACCTTGCTGAATTGGGGCCTAAATACCAACACAGAAACGTGGAGAGCGGTCTCCCTTTCTGTACAGCATAGGGATTATCTGCCTCTTCCCTACTCTGATTGTTTTTACATTACATTACACAATACATTATTCTGCACCCTGGGTTTTTTTTTTCAACAGAGCTCAAATTTTTTATTACAGTATTCAGATTTTTAAATACAACTTCCATTGTTAAGAAGCTCACAAGCACCACATTAACGTACAAGAATTTTATTCATACCATAATTCTGTCCCATCATCCATATCAAATATTACAATAATCTTTAAAATGGAATAGACTGTTCCCTTTACATCAAAGGAATTCTGCTGTTAGATGGTTACATGTCTTTTCAGATTGTTTACAACAGAATTGTAATTCAAATCTGATTTTCATTATCTTTAAAAGTTCATAGCAAAGTATCTGTTTTGTATGTGTGTATATTTAACTCTCAACAGTGAGATTAATACACTCAGTGTTTAAGTAATCCTGAAATGTTTCCTGCATTTTATGCCAAACACTCACAAACTTTTACCAATACAGCAGCAGAAACGCAAGAGATAAAACAGCATACATGAGTGAGTGGTAACCTTTAAATGTTTTTTTAATTGCACAGAATAGGAAAATACAAAAATGGTTAAGCAAAGAATGAGTTTTTTACATGAATGTATGTGTCTGGTGGATTTTTGTCCATATAAATGTTTGTCATGAAATTGCAAGTTGGAAAACAAAACATTTTGAATGGTCACATTTAATAATCCATGCAAGAAGCATAACCATCATAATAAATAACAGTAATAAATAGAGATTACTGGGATCACTAAAAACATACTGAAATAAATTAAATAGCTTGAAATTATGATCGGCCTGATCCTGAAGTCAATGGGTTTATGTAACTCAGCGAAGATTACTCTGAGGGTTGTAGTATTGAGTCCCAGGAGTTTTCTTGGTAGGAAAATTCCAAAAGGAATTTTTGTTAATTTAGGTTAAAAGAGCATAATGAGCTTTTTCAGTTAATTTAGCCATATTCTTGACTAACCCCTTTGATTTAAAAAAAGGGTTCTGTCTGTCTTGTTTAATTTGTAATTTCAGCACATCAGGAAGGAAGGATATGAAAAATTCTTACTGTCATCCAATAGGAGGATGCTTTAACAAGCAGAGAAATATGGCTTTATCATAATCAAAAGGAGTGGACAGGTGTATTTATGGCCAGTGGATGCACACTTTGCTACAGTCCTCAAGCTGAGGTTTCCTCCAATGGAAAAATTCTCCAAAGGAATGATTTAAAATGTTAAAATGTTGCAGGCCTGCCCAGCAGGCTAAGGCCTGGTTCTGCAGAAAGCCCTACACAAGAGGGCTCCTGTGCCTTTGCAGAGCCACAACAAAGTCAGTGGGGCTGTGCCCAGGTACAGGGGTCCAAGCACACGGCATTCATTGCTGGTTCAGGGCCTGACTAGTTTCTTGCACAGTGCTCATCTTTTTGACGAGAGGCAGCATAGTCAGGGTGACCAGATGTCCCGTTTTTAAAGGGACAGTCCCATTTTTGGGGATTTTTTCTTATATAGGCGCCTATTACTCCCCACCCCCTATCCCATTTTTTCACAGTTGCTGTCTGGTCACCCTATGCATAGTACATTCGGGGATGATTCATTTTAAAGTATATGTCTGGCTTTCAAAAAACCTTGATCATATATAAAAGCAAAGGTATTTTAACTGCAGTAAATGGACATATGTAAAATATTTTCATACCAAACTGCTGTTGAGTATCTTTCATATGCTTTCTAGCATGATCTCTCAAGCTTTTTATATCTATTCAGAAAAAGCTGCTGCTGATATTTTGGTGTATGAAGCTTCAAAAGTCTTAAGACCTGATCCAAAGCCCACTAAAGTCAACGGAAAAGCTCCTATTGACTTCAGTGGGCTTTGGCTCAGGCTCTTAGTTAAAAAGGCTCAGGGCAACCCACTTTGGGAACTAATGGCTACACTTAAATGCTTAGAAAAAAATCCCCAAAACACCTTGAAATCTTCACTTTCAAAATTGAATTGGCCAAATTTATCCCTGGCGTAACTCCACTGCCTTCAAAGAATTTGCATCAGGGACAAATCTGGGCCAGTAGGTTTAACAGACAAAATGATCCACAGCTCTACTCTTTCTTGGAGTATTGGAATGATCAAAATCTTCCTCTTGCCTTCCCCCTCAAATTGTACAACTGTCCTTTGTCATGTGGTGTTTTGCAAACTTCCCGTAACAAGTGAAGAGCATTTTAAACTGAAGGGCAGAGGGGGATGTATATTCATTAAAAAAGTTTGACAAAAGATGGATAGGACTAACTTTCAGGAGACTGAGCTAAAATAAATGGAGAAATAGAGACTCAGATGTATTTTTAAGTAGTTAAAAATGCACAATGAAAGTATTTTACAGGGTAACACATAGCAATCTTACCCAGAAGCCGAAAACCTAACCATTCATAAACATTCCTAACAGCTAGTCTTATCCAAATGGTTGTCGTCCTACTTTAATGATACATAACATTTGAATTTATATCCAGTGCATCAGACATAGACAGAAAAAGACAAATAAAATGCACACTTTTTTCTCTTCATAAAGCTATTGAGCTGCACAGGTCAAATTTAAGTGCACAAGGTCACACAAAGGCAGCATTCCCAATGGAACAGCTTAAACGGTAAGAGAAATGAAACTGTTGTATCTCTGAATGTTTCTCTTCAGGATTTCAGAACAAGGACCAAGCACTCGTTCAAAGCGAGGACGATCCAGCTTTACACACTTCAGTGGCCCACGTGCCACTACAGTGGCTGCCCTGGGACGATTGAGCAACAGTGCTATCTCACCTGGAAGCAGGAATAAATATACTGTCATACAAACATAGTCCCTGTTTCCTTTTCTTCAGTGTGCGCTAGAAATGTCATACATTCCTTAACAGAGATCTTGATAGACACTTTACATAATTTGGTTGCAGATCCTGTTGTATTATATATGCTTGTGCCATTTACAATTACTCAGAAGTCTAACATTCATAATGTTTTAACGATTCTCATTTACACTGGTGCAGATCCAGAATAACACCGTCTCCAGTGAAGTTACTCAGGATTTACACCAGGATAGCTGAGAGCAGAATCTGACCCTATATATCCCTGTTGTTGATCGAAGCATATAAAACTAGTTTTGAAAGAGACTAATTATCTTCCACATGTCTTTCCAAACAATGTTTTATCTTATTACATTGAATTTTTCTTACCAAAATAATCTGATGGTCCAAGTCTTCCAACTTCTACATACTCCTCATTATCAGATCTGCGCTGAAGAACAGAAGCTGTGCCCTAGAAAACAAAATTAAAAACTTGAACAGTTGTATCCCTTTGCTTGAAAACAGCAAATACTATGCTTGTAAAAAACTTAAATCCAGAGTATTTCCTTTGGCAATGCATCAGCCATGTTCTTAGAATACTGGGCATAAAGTGATGGCAATCTCAGTCTACATTACTCAAATTTTAATGGAAGTAATAAAGAAGAAAAAATTCAATAATACTGCACGGCTGGATACACTTTTACGAGTGCAGCTATTGTACATGGGAGCTCTTACCGAAACCATTAGAAGCAAGATTGGATCCTGTAGTTCTGTCCCTAAACACTACAACAGTGACTTGCATAAATATACAATCTACTATTCAAAAATGTGTTCTGAATGAATGCAGGGCCTTGTGAAAAGTGCTGGATTGACAGACTTGAAGGATAACATTCTCAGAACATTTACATCACAGGCTGCAAGAGAATAAGCTTCCCATACATTGCCCTGAAACTCTGTTTAGCAAGGAGAGCATTTCAGTCCTCATGCCTGTTCAGTCATTGGATCTCTGCTGAGATTATCAGCAAGGGGACCAACTGTGCTAGCTGCAAAACTGAACTAGGTCCACCAAACTCCTTTCACACGAACCCACCAAACACCCATTATGTTGTAACAATGCTTGATCTAACCTAGGATACATATGAGCTGGAAATTTAAGAGGTGAAAATCTCCATAGCACATTGGCAATCCCAGAAGTCATCCAATTATCTGATGAATTACACATTTTAATACAATTTGGCTAAAGGGGAAGCATTTTAAATGGAACATCCATCCCTCAAAATCCCATACCATACAATATTCCTCTTAGAGGCTAGGTTTCATGATACCAAATGCTATTCTCAAGACTTGTCTACACTACAGTTTGTAATTGTGTAATCATAATAGCCCTAGGGATAAGCATGCCAAATAAACATTGTTCCTTGTCTCCACTACAATTAACAATTGTGTTAGTTAACACATGCTAAAACACGGTTACAATCTGCAGCACAGACAAACCTTCAAAGAGGTTCTTGGTATATATAAATAACCTTTCTTGAAGGAAATCTCATATTATTAATCTCATATTATTTTCGATGCACACCACAAAGTTCTCATAGATGAAACATCTCTGGTTTCAAGCCACCTATTCTTTTGTAGTAACAAAAAAGGATTGACAAAGGAACAGTCAAGTCTGTGCTATGAAAATACAACTCAAAAGGATAAGGAACTATATTTATTTTCAATTGAAATAGATTTAAAAAAATTAAAAATTGATAAATGACCCAGAGACACAATTAGTGGAGATACGAATGATGATGATACTGTAAGGACAGTGCAGGGGGAAAAGGACGCTTTGTAATCTAAGTGTGGAGCATCCATAATAGATGATTGATCTGAAACTGCAACATTTCTATCCTTTCCAACTCACCCCCAACAGACAACAATGGGCCTTATTATAAGGGGATAGGGCATGAATAAATAGGTTTATGTTTCCACTTTTGGAAAAATAATACTTGGAGCCAAATGCTGCCCTAGCCAGAGTGGGGAAGGGGGAGCAGACACACTGTCTGGTGTGTCTTGTACTAGGGGGATTCTGCCAGCCGGGGACGATCTACAGGGCACCACGTGTGAACATATTTTGCCACTACTCTGATCAGTAGCCTGATTAGTGCTTATTGCTGAGTATAACCTAGTTGCACATTGGCTCCTGGGGTGCAGACAACCCAAAACTGCAGACTATTCCCACCCTCAAACAGCCTGCTAGCAATTCCTTGCTTTCCTGGAGGGAAGAGGCTCTCTAAGCTACCATGGGGCTCGATTTAGGGCCTGATCGTACAAGCTGCTGAGCACCGTCAATTCCGAATGGCTTCAATGGGAGTTGAGGGCACCAAGCACCTTAAGGACTGGGCCTTAGTCCTTGTGTTTTATTCCAATGGATTACAAATGGGAACAGAAATATATAGTTATTTAACCACTGATCTTTGTTTTTCTGGGGTAGGACGGCACAATCCAGCAATGGAATATTCAGTGTTATGTAAAAGATTATCATAATTTGCCTTCCTCTGAACAAGTGCTACATAGATAAGGAAATGTCACACACGGTTTTCTTGCATCATGCCTTATTTCACAATAGATTTCTTTTTTTTAAAGCTCAGACACTTCTTAAATAGAGGGCTATTTGCTAGGTTAATTTATAACCTTACCCTTTACACAGTGCACAAATCAGAAGGCAAATCTTGTTTCTAATCATGCCAGGAACCGCATGTAAATATTAAATAAGGTTTGTGCATTATTTCACAAGTCCCCAACATCTGTTGCTGTTTGTCATTTATCAAATTAAGCTGGCACATTAAAAGTTATGATCTCCCCTGTTGCTTCCTTACCAGTAACATGTGCCTAGTATAAACTACTATATAGCACTGTCAACATGTTTTCTTGGGCACTACAATTTAACATGTCAAATGCTTGCTTCAATAGTATTTCAAAAAAGAATAGGAGTACTTGTGGCACCTTAGAGACTAACCAATTTATTTGAGCATGAGCTCATGCTCAAATAAATTGGTTAGTCTCTAAGGTGCCACAAGTACTCCTTTTCTTTTTGCGAATACAGACTAACACGGCTGTTACTCTGAAACCTGTCAAAAAAGAATAAGCTCTTTGGCTTCTCTCATTGGCTTCAACAGGGCCAGGATATCATCCTAAAGAGCAGGAGAGGCACAGACATGAAGTTCACAAACATGCTATAGACACTTCTCGCCTGAAGACGGACAACTGCCATGGGCAAGAGCTTGCAGGATCAGTGTCCATACTGTTTTTAAATAAGGTTAGGCTTACAATTATTTTTTTGTCTGTCAAAACACAGCTGTGCACATAAAACTGTCAGCAGCAAATGTAGGGATACCCATCAAAGGAACTGGACAGGAGGACTGAATATACTAAAGTGATCTCGTGAATTGTCAATTTCCAGCAAAAATTCTTTATCCTTGATATAACTAAACCGTTTAGCCAAAGCTGCTGTATTCCAAGCCTTTCAAGTCAACTTGAAAGTAATGTAAGTACAATGTAAGTGTACTGACGTTTTTTCACCAAGCTGACTACAGTAGTTCTCACAGGGTGCAGGTGTGCGCGTGTGTACACATACCCACGCACGGAATGCTTCGTGCTCCAGAGTAACTAATGGGAATAGAATAACCCCTCTCTCGCTAAGCTCCAGATCAGCTGCAGCCCATGGGCCCCCATGTCTGCATTCCGTTAGCACCCAATTTGCTGTGCAAAGCCTGCAAGATCAGCTTCTTTGATGATTTCCAGCCCCTGTGCACCTCTCATTAGTTCAACCCGAGTCCCAACCTGAAAAGTGGCAAAGCCCTCACTCCTCCACCAAAGTACCTGTCTGAAATCTAAGTCTCCATTCTCTTTTCCACTGTACTTTTTTCAACATTTATGACATATGAAAACCTGATAAAATGAGAAGAGTACTGACCCTCCAGGTTAAAGTTCCCAACTACCCATTCTGAGGTAATTACAATACCAAGTGGTACTACTTCTATCTCTCCTGGTATCACCTTTTATGGGCCTCTTTTAATATTAATATTTTTGATAGAGGCAACGTGATATAAAACTTTAATAAGTCAGAGTTTTCTGAAGCAATTGCTTCCACCGTTCTATTGCAGTCTGCCTTTTTAGAAACACCGTGATATCTGCTGGAGAAGCAGAGATGTGTCTGGGCTCCACAATAAACACTCAGCTTGGCAGGATAAAGCATATTCCAGATACATATTTTTCCACTCTTGTTTAACAGTCACATACGCTCTTCCCGCTGCTCAGCGAAAACAGGTCTATAATAGAGTCAAAGACGTTTCCTGAAATCCTGACAACAGCACCCAGATGTAAGACCTGATTTGTCTCTTTTTGCAGTAGATGCACACTCCACACGTACATCTTTGGGGTAGTGTCTGTCTAGGAAAACAGCCCACATTATGGCAAAAAGAAGAGGGTGTTTATAATTATCCATTTATAACACCTCCATTTTGTACATGTATAACAGGTCCAATGTTGAAATAAAATAAATCACAACCCTTTATTCTCCATAAATTATTGTAAATTAAGTCAATAATACCAAAACTAATTAGGTATTAGTCCCCCCAGCCTCCACCTCCACTCTCACCCCCACCCCCACCCCAAGGTTTCACAGCCATACTTCATCTTAGCTTACTTTTCAGTTGTTCACAGTATGATTTCTCAGTTGTCTACATCCATTGTGCTGAGCCTTGCAACCCCTGACTCCCAACAGAAGTCCTCAGATGCATGAACAGTGGCATTTGTCCCAATCCTGGGAATCAGGAGCATTTCATGAGGAGTGTTCAGACAGCCTGTGTGCCCTCTCCTCCCCAAACATTTGATCTCAATGGGCAAACACTTCCCTTTAGGTGACACATAGCAGTTTGCAGGGTTGGGCTCAATGATCAAAGTTTTGCAGGATCAAGCCCTTTAATACTGTTCAGTTTAAAACAGCATCTTGTACACTGATAGTTATTTCAACCTCCTCCATTGTGGAGCAAAACCTTTAGAGTATACATTGTAGGCAGCAGGAAGATGTTTGACACCATCTGATAAATCAGTATTTTGTGATGATAGGAAACTGAAAGCAGACAGGCATGTCTCCTCGCTAGCAAGAAGTTTGGGAGTGAAATGATAAATCTTTAGTGGATCTAGGAATTTTCTCATACAGGCACTGAGGGGTCTCTGTCTTCCCAGTAACTGATATCATTAACCTCCTCTTCTTTCCTCCAAGTAAATACAGGCATCTTATTGCAAAAACAACAGGAGTAGGAGTTCTCAAAGCAATGTGCCATCAACATCCACCATCATCACCCCACACACCAAGTTACTCCCTCTGTAACAGTTCTGTGGCAGCAGTGAGAAATATTTATGAATGCCTTTCAGACGCACCAGCAATTTGCTTTGCAAAAATTTATAACTTAGATATGGCACTATAATTTAAGATGTAAAAGGTAAATTAAATTTTATAATCCATGAGCTTCCCTCCTCTCCAAAGTAATGAGTTTTTGATCGATGTTTTACTGTCTGACCATATAGGTGGGTTAGACATCCCAGAAAGTTAACCACACATATTGTTCATCTGGGCACCCCAGTAGCATTGATAGGGCCTCATCCTTCACATTCTTACACATCTGAGTCACTTTACTCACAAGATTGGTCCCTCTGGCTTCAGTAGGACCGTTGATAAGAATAAAATGACTCCTCTGTAGGACCAGGCTGAGGATCAGACTCATTAATAGTGGGAGAATCTTTATATTCTGATATTCTGTTCAGATTTGGCCCGATCCAAAGTCTAACGATATCAATAGGAGTTCTTCTGTAGACCTCAGTGGAATTTGGATCAGGCCCATTAATGGTGGGAGAATCTTTACTAAAAATCACTGGCATTAAAGTTTTTACTTCATAGATATGTTAGCCCTGAGGTATGATCAATGCAATGAACAATGCAAGACAAACTGCTATGTTACAACCCGTAAAAATAAAGGTGGAAAAGAAAAGAAATTAATGAACAGTAATAAGGTTTGCAATTTTGGGGTAGTTTTAAAATGCTTTATGGCTATTTAAAATGTGTTACGGTTTTTGGAGGAGCATAAACTCAGACAAGTGCAGTGTGAAAGTATAATCAGGCAGGACAAAAAACAATTTGAAAAGCTACTAGCCAAAGAGTCATAAACTAACAGCAATTTTTTTTTAGTACAACAGAAGCAGGAAGTCAGCCAAACAGTCAATGGGCCACTGGACGATCAAGGTGCTCAGGGAGCACTCAAGGAAGACAAGGCCATTGCTTAAGAGCAGAGAAGCTAAATGAATTCTTTGCATTGGTCTTCAATGCAGAGGATGTGAGGAAGATTCCCATGCCTGAGCTATTCTTTTTAGGTGATGAATCTGAGGAAGTGTCCCAGATTGAGGTGTCAGTAGAGGAGGTTTTGGAACAAATTGATAAATTAAACAGTAATAAATCACCAGGACCAGATGGTATTCACCAGAGAGTTCTGAAGGAATTCAAATATGAAATTGCAGAACTACTAACTGTGTTATGTAATCTATCATTTAAATCAGCTTCTGTACCAGATGACAGGAGGAAAGCTAATGTGAACCAATTTTTCAAAAAGGCTCCAGAGGCAATCCTGGCAATTACAGTCTGGTAAGACTAACTTCAGTATCAGGCAAATAGGCTGAAACTATAATAAAGAACAGAATTATCAGACACATAGATGAATACAATTTGTTGGGGAAGAGTCAACATAGATTTTGTAAAGGGAAATCATGCTTCACCAATCTATTAGATTTCTTTGAGGGGGTCAACAAATATGTGGACCAGTGTGCTCCAGTGGATCTAGTGTACTTAGATTTTCAGAAAGCCTTTGACAAGGGTCCTCATCAAAGGCTTTTAAGCAAAGTATGCAGTCATGGGATAAAAAGGAAGATCCTTTCATGGATAAGTAACTGGTTAAAAAATAGAAAACAAAGGGATGGAATAAATGGTCAATTTTCAGAATGGAGAGAGGTAAATAGTGGTGTCCCCCAGTGCTGTTCAACATATTCATAAATGATCTGGAAAAAGGGGTAAACAGTAAGGTGGCAAAATTTGCAGATAATACAAAATTACTCAAGATAGTTAAGTCCAAAGCAGACTGTGAAGAGTTACACAGGGATCTCACAAAACTGGGTGACTGGGCAACAAAATAGCAGATGAAATTCTATACTTTGATAAATGCAAAGTAAAGCATAACGGAAAACGTAATCCCAGCTACACATACAAAATGATGAGGTCTAAATTAGCTGTTACCACTCAAGAAAGAGATCTTGGAGTCATTGTGGATAACATCCGCTCAATGTGCAGCTGCAGTCAAAAAAGCCAACAGAATGTTAGGAACCATTAGGAAAGGGATAGATAATAAGACAGAAAATATCATAATGCCAATATATAAATCCATGCTATGCCCATGCCTGGAATATTGCATGCAGTTGTGGTCACCCCATCTCAAAAAAGATATATTACAATTGGAAAAGGAACAGAGAAGGGCAACAAAAATTATTAAAGATATGGAACAGCTTCTATATCAGGAGACATGAAAAAGACAGACTTTTCAGCTTGGAAAAGAGATGACTAAGAGGGGATAAGATAGAGGTCTATACAATTGTGACTGCTGTGGAGAAAGTGAATAAGATAGTATTATTAACTCCTTCACATAACACAAGAACCAGGGGTCACCCAATTAAATTAATAGGCAACTGGTTTAAAACAAACAAAAGGAAGTACTTCTTCACACAACACACAGTCAACCTGTGGAATTCGGGATGTTGTAAAGGCCAAAACTATAATAGGGTTAAAAAAAAAAACCAACTAAATCATGGAGGGTGGGTCCATCAGTAGCTGTTAGCCAGGATGGGCAGAGATGCAACACCATGCTCTCATTGTCCCTAGCCTCTGCTTGCCAGAAGCTGAGCGTGGGTAACTGGGGAAGGATCATTCAATGATTGCCTGTTCTGTGCATCCCCTCAGAAGCACCTGGCATTGGCCAGTGTCAGAAGACAGGATACTGGGCTAGATGGACCATTGGTCTGACCCAGTATGGCCATTCTGATATTCTTGTAATCCAGGCTCCTGTCTCAGTCTTTACTAGGGTGAATTTCACTTTACCTTCGTAAAACCTAGTTCTTCAGGTTTCATGTTGGGGAAGTGTAGCATCTGAAATCTACCACACACACCCCAAACCAACACCAGGCGGTAAAGTTGCCTCTCTAGAAAAACTGCTATGCAGCCCATCCATGCTCCTGCACCGAATGTTAGGGCCCATGCCTTTGCATAAAAGTGGGCTTCAACCACACAATGTCTGCCCCCATCACCACTTTGCTTGCCAGCCTACACAGGGTGGACATCGAGGTCCGTCAGTAAAGCAGGCCCCCTTCCCTGCCTCTCTGCCAGTTCATCAAAGCCTAATAGCTCCAATGCATGGCTTTAGCAATGCAGAGGGCTTTAAGCTTGTGAACTTCATGCTCACTACTTACTCATTGAAATCAGTTGGAGTTTACCAAAGTAAAAACTGAGAAAAGATCTCAGGATTTGACCAATCAGAACAAATACTGTGCCCAGCAGCTGGCCCAAGCAGCCTGGCCATACGAGGCAGATGTTCAGGAAGGTGGTGAAGAAGTGACTCCTTCTCACTAGGATGTGAAGCAGCTGCAGAACCATCCCACGGAGGCTAATCTGCTGGAGGGGGTTTGGCAGCCTCCTACATGTTCTCTATGAAGATGGGATTACTGACTATGCAGAGAGCATCTGAAGGCTCATGAGGCAGGACAGCCACAGATCTATGTTGCTGAGATGTTACTGTTATCATAGGGTAGGCTGTGAGCTACAATATATAGTTTTATTTGGGATGATAGGTGAAAAAGGAGATGTGGGGCTGGGCTTTTCAAATAATAAAAACCGAGTCAGGTATAAATTATAGCCATGGGTGACTAAATATTATTAGATGGATTAGTAGCAATTGGTGGCACACTGTAATTTTAATATGAGTCATTAAAATATTTGTCTATCTTCCCACTTTTTGCAGTTTGATGAAAGAGTATTAGATGGGAAGTATCCTGTACTTGGAGTTAGAGATGGAAATATACTGAACTTGGCCAAACTTTGGAAACTACTAATCAACTGCAGGACGAGCCCTGTGTAAAGGGGTCAAGTTCCCGTCACTTTGAGCCAGATCCTGAAAATCCTTCTTTATACCTTCATTCATGTGAGATGGGCCTTGCACCATTGGGTCCTTTAACAGGAAAATAAATCACAGTATCTTATTGCTTGCCTTTGACAAAGAATTTAGGTTCTGTGTGTACATATGCCCAATCCAGCTTCTACTGGGTAAAACTCCCAGGCTCATTATCAGTAATGTTCTGTAGATTGTATGAATTCATTCTGCTCTTTTCATACCATTTATTTTATCAGTGCAAGGAAGTGTGGTAAAGGCTTTAGGCAAAATGCTAGCATAGTATCAGCTGCATTGAACACCACTGTGTTCAGTCATCTGGAAATGGGTATAAAACCGAGTACTGCATTTTGCTTTGTATGTTTTTTTTAATTAACTTTTTTATGTTCTGTCTATTTCACTTCCCTTCACCTCACTAACACTGAATGACTGATCCATGAAAGGAGCTTCTGAATGGGAGAGTCATCTCTTGTGAATTTAGGAGCCCCCCTGTGGAACACACTTCCACTTACTGATTACTAACAAGTACTGTCAGAGAGCAGACCACAGACCACAAAAGCGACAAAGCTCAGGCCTGTTGTATGTACAGTTTTTCTACCAATTTAACTATTTCAGTTAAGGGCATGATTTTCAGCTGAAATAGTTAAATTGGTGCAAGCCCTAGGATGGATGCAGTTACACCAGGATAAAGTTGCTGTATACCAGTATAGCTTATTCCCCTTTCCTTATGGGAATAAACTATGCCAGCATAAGCACCTTTATACCAGTATATCTGAGTCTGCACTAGGGGGGTTGTATTGCTTTAACTATACCAATATAGTGAGAGGTACATGGTTTGTGTGTAGCTGAGCCCTTACAGTCGGGGTGCAACGCTGAACATTCCTATCTGGCTCGTGCAATTCTCCCTGAGTCCCTTTTTGTGCTTGACTGCATCTTTTTTTCATGGAAGTAATAATGGGAAAAGATCAAACACACAAACTGGAGAAACTAGCCTTGTCTCACCTTGTAAATATAGATTTAAACAATTGGGGTTTCTTCCACCCTGGAGTTGCTCCCACTTCCCAGTTTTGAAGGCTTTCCTGACGCATTTTTCTTCCCTCTGCATCATCTATTAAAAAAGAGTACGTGGCCTGCACATACAAGAGATGGAAAAGATCTAGACCTTGTCTACACCACAGGTTACTTGGGTATAACTTACGTTGCTCAGGGGGTGTGAATAATCCACACCCCTGCGCAACATAAATTGCACCAACCTAAGTGCCGGTGTGGACAGCACTATGTCAGTGGGGGAGTTTCTCCTGCCAACATAGCTACCGCCTCTTGCGGAGGCAGGAACTATTGAGCCGACGGGAGAGCTCTCCCACAAGTGCTATAGCAGAGCTGCATTGATGCAGCTGCGCTGCTGTAAGTGCTGTAGTGTAAATGTAGTCGTAGTCTCTCCCTCTGCTACTGCTGTTAAACCATTGCGCTATCAACTGCTAACCATGCACAGCAGCCCCTTGCTCTTTCACAGTTTGCTAACCCACTCACCCCGTAATTCACACACTCAGAAGGTAAGCTTCTCCCCAGTCCTCAGAAACATGAGACCTCATTACAGCAGTACAATTCAATCTTTGCTAAGCTATTACAAGCTACTAAATATTTACTAGTATGCTATGGAGTAATATCAGAAAACTACTGCACATGTGCCAAATAACAGCTCCATTCAAATCACAGCACAGTCAGTGGCTGCAAGGGAAGTTGGTTTGGGCCTGAAATGAACAAAATGTTTATGATGCAGTATCCATAGGGGTTTTATTTAATCACCTTTGCCTCCTTACTTGATAATTCACAAAATTAATTTGCAGTATAAATCGCCCCGCCATTAGTTCAAATGAAGGAAATTCAGAAGCTGTAGTTCCTCTTCTCGGGCAACAAACACACTAAAAACATTGACAGTCTGATGAGTCCAGCAGACCCACAGCGATCTATCGGGAAATGTTTCAGACAACTTAAACGTTATTTTTAAAATGGTGATTTAATAATTTAAATCAATTCAGCTCTTTTTAATTTAAAAACTATAATTTTAATCGTCTTTAGTTCAGTTCTGCAACCATTACTCTCATGACCATCTTTACTACTTATCTGTTATAATGATTACTTATGTGAGTAAGGGCTATAGAATCAGGCCCCATGCCTGCATAAAAAAATCCCTTTTTGAGCTATGTCCATGTATTGAATTCTTCTCTTGGCATGTTAGGATTGACTGTAGATTACAGTTCTCAATATGCAGAGAAGGCAGCTGCTAAGTAACAGTAGCCTCTACTAACAACATTTTAAAAACTGTCCAGCTATTTTATGCAGTATGTACACAGGCAGCTTTGCTAATTATGGTCCTGACCCTGAGAAGCACAGAGTGCCTTCAAATCCCACTGATTTCAAGGGGATCTGAAGACACTCAGCACCTAGCAGGATTAAGCCCTAAAAATTCCCCTATCATTGAATGAACTTGAAAGACGGCATTATAGCAATAATGGAAGCACTGTGCTTCCCACACACTTGTCTTTACAGAACAGCGGTTCAGAAGGGGCCTTTATATTGTTAATACAATTATACTAACATTCTATAAGCTTGGTAACATTAATGCACAATATTCTGACACAAAATTCTCAGCAACATTATTACATATTACAAGCTAGACAGGACACTAGAAAACAAACTGTGATATCTGACTGGCACATGTTCTAGACATTAGCTCTCCAACTATGCCTGGTACTGTGCAATGTGACATGTGCCAGCAATATCACACATGCATAAAATTTATATGTGTTTCTAAGACCCCATCAGCAAGTGGGTACCATTTATATAAGTTTAGGAATAACATCCGCTTGCTCAAGAGAGTGAGGAACAAAAGCTGTTTCACACAGGCACCAAAATAGCCACAACTATGAAGGTGCTTTAAAAATGACAATCAATCATACACTAAGAGTAGTTTAAAACAGCAAAAACAACTGAGCCACAGGGCATTTCCTAGGGATATAGAAGAGATCAGGGTTAAGGCCCAGACACGACTACACCCAGTCAGTCATTAATCACCAGGAAATGCCTTTGTCTTGATCTTTTACTATTTAAAATCATAGTAGATTTGAGATAGAAAGACCTTTTACATCATTTTGTCCCTCCCCCATAGCGGTCTCAGAGACAGGCTTGCTCTGCAATGGTGAGAAAGTCGGCATTAAACCTGTACTGAGTCCAATCATGCTCTCACTGTAGCCAACCAGTTTTGCTATTAACTTTGGTGGGAACAGGATGAGAACTGTTGTGTGAGAGAGACCTGCAAACCTGACGCATTGCCAAAAGGAACAGAATATTCTCTGTCAATCAGAATGGACATAGAGAGTGTACAGACACCCCTGAAATACTTAGGTGAAAATATAAATCAAGAAGTCCTTGCTCAGTAGGTGATCTCCTTACCAAGCATTTCTCACTCTTTACAATAGGGTAAGTTTATAACCAGTGGAAATGCTTTCTGAAAGAGGGCCTATATCTTCCGACTTCAGAAATGTTACTGTGATTTACACCACTGTAAACAAGATCAGGGTACAGTAGACAGGTGTCTGATAAATGCGTATCTGCACAATATTGCTGCTCAGGTCTTTACCTACAGGCAAAAAGCATATAGAGCAGTGCAGATAGGCGGATGCAAATGTGACCTTTGTACGTTCTGATTCTAGGCCAGCTGTGTGCTGGCCAGCCCTAAGGCTGTACTATGTTATACCAGCTGCCAATTGGGACCAGTATGGCAGCTGGAGATCACGAGCCCAGATCCTGTTGGCAGTATGATGCTGAGTGGCTCCATCACAGCTCAGGATCTGGGCCTATATGCTTTTTACTTCTACCTAGTTTTAACATTTTAGTTGCTTTTTTTATATACCCAGTCCCTCTATTGTACTGGTATATAATTTTTCTGGTGGCAGAAAAATTACCTGTTTCAATAGGCGAACTGTAAAGGTAGGTCCAGGTGTGAATTTTTAAGGAATGATCTTAAAGATACTTGGCCTTGACTATTTTGTAGCTTCTGTGGGAAAACAACAGAATTAATACTCATCCTGATGCCAGATTTTAAGGGCTGTTTGTGCCAAGCGCCGTGGATGATTGCCAACAATGCACTGTTTTCCTCCTTCAGACAAGGCAGTGTACAAGGCAATAAAAGTCACAAAGAAAAAAAATATTGCATTTTAAAGATTCTTTCTTTCTACAAAGCTTGCCATTATCTTTTCTCCCTCTGAAGCCAGGAAATGTCCACTGAGTCAACATAAAAGTGACTCTATAATGGGTTATTCATCAACTGTTCATATTTGTGACTGACTTTAACAGTTATCGTGTCTTGGGAGCCGACAGCATAGAATACCACCACCTACGGAATGGGCAATATTGAATGCAAAAGAGAGAAAACAAAAAAAAAGTGATAAATTCCCCTCCCCTCACTCGCAAACTCCTTTCTGGTGAAAATCATTTTTAGCTGTTAATGTTGTTTTATGGCCCAGTTACTCCTACCACCAACATTCTGTAGATATTGAAGTAACCAGACCAAGCAAAAGTCTGAGACAGACATCATAATTAAAGTCTCATAACTAATGCTGTGACCAGAACTGGGCTAGCAGCTGCCACCAGCTAGGGCAGGAGCTTCTAAGCAACAAACAAAACGTTGAGTAATTTGCAGTGGGAATGGAATAAAATACTCCTCATGGGGTTTGGTGATATGCTTCTCTAGGGGATTTACAATACCTTCAGTTTGCATTCAAAAACAAAATTTTGCAATTCTGGAATACAGTAAAATACATTCCCCCAGAGTTGCCTTTTCTTACAGAGAAAGCTGTGTACATTCTGCAAATCCTATGGAAATCCACACTATAAAGCCACTTGCCCTGCTCTAAGGGGCAGGCAAAATCCTGCAAAATCTATAGCCATCTCAACAGGATCTTTATGAGCCAGGGCTAAAAGCTACCCCTGCAAGGCATGGTTTTTAGTATCCAGTGAGATGGATGAATTCTTCCAGAGTCTGGGAAATCCCACAATGCCCCTTCCCATCAGTCTGAATACTGTTTATATAGGTATATGTCAAATACCGTTTACGTGTTTACAGGAGACAATACTCAAGTGCGATAAACACAGACCTAGTACTGTTGGGACTGTGGGCACCTGTAGTGTAGATATAAAGCACTCAGAGCCACAATGCTCTTGACCGTATTGAGTAAATAGTTTGTAATGGTGTGTTAGCAAATGCTTCAATCCCCAAAAGCCTTAACACATATCCTGGCAACCTCCTGAAAACCTGCAGAGACAGCCAGCCTGATTCTGCCAGTCTTACTCATACTGAGCAATACTTTACTGGGGGGATTTCAATGAGGCTTCTTGACTTGAGTAAGGTACACCATGAGAGGAGTAAAGGTAGCAGAATCAGGCCCAAAGCGTACCCAGAAAGAAAAAAGAATATGCTCTAACTAAACATACAATCCTGGGAAACATTGTACATGGAGGAAAGAATCTTAAAAACACCCAGCATTCTTGATCTTTTTGAAAATGGAATTGTACATACTGCATGTTACTAGGCAACAATTAACGCTGGATTTACATCTCAGTACCAACTTTCCTCCTAGTTTTCAGTGTGTCCCATATTTGCAATTGACCGGGCCATTATCATCTAGGGTGTGTCAGTATTTCCAGTATAAATCTCAATTTTAAGTGATTTAAATTACAACTGAATGAGACTGAACGCTCTACACAAGCTCTCATCCCAGATATGAATTAACACCATTCAATGCAAATTTGTTGTGCTGTGCATAAAGTGTGCAAAAAGGTTGGGTTTTTAAAATACTTTTAGGAATTTGAGGGCTAGATCTTCCAGAGCTGCTTTGTGCTGCACTGCTGATGGAATCTGATCATAAAGCAGGCATAGGCCAAAGGGTGTCCTTCAATGACACAAAAGCAACATAAAGGCTCCTATACACACACTGGAGGTCATCAGAGGCGAGTGGGAGCAATCAGGATGCCCCACCTCTGCACCAGTTCCTTGATGCATTTTGTCCTTTGGGACCATTGACAGGAAGCTTAAATTACAGCACCCTGAGGCTGCTTTAATTTATACCTGGGGATCAGAAATTCCAAAACTGGCCCCAAGTTCAAGGGAATGCCAAGGTGAAGAACAGTAAGTACACCCTTTGAACTCTGTACTCCTCAGATGTAGTCAATGATCTGGATCTTAAAAATTTGGGGAAATAATAGTTTATAAAAAGTTTCAAATTGCAGCCAGTAATTTTGAAGTATAAAGTACCTCAGTGGATGATGCTGTGAGCCAGCATCTCTGAAAAAAGCCCACTTACATTATGCATAGCCCATTTATGCATAAGTTCAGGCACCTGACACTGAAAATGTTGGTCTCATTTAAAAAAACAAAACAACCCCCCCAAATCCTGTTGCTTCACATTAGCCATTTATGAAAACCTTAATTTGCAATTAAATTAATCTGATAAATGTGTGTGCAGCTTTTTGAACATGTAAAGCTTCAGGTGGAGGAGGAAGGATGGACCAGTTAGGGCACTAGCTTGGGGTTCAGAAGATGGGATTCCATTTTCTGCTCTGCCATGGACTTCCTGTGTGAACTTGGGCAAGTAACTTAGTCTCCCTAGGCCTCAATCCCCCCTGTGTATAAGAGGGATAACAACACTGCCCTATTGTTGTGAGGATAAATACACTGAAGATTGCGATGTGTTCAGTAACGGAGCCATGTAAGACAGATAAGTTGCTAAGATAGGATGTGTTGGTAAAAGTATTATACATAATATTTCAGCACTGTGGTTTTAGGTTATAATGTCTTGTTTTTTTAAAGTTATTACGCCCAGAAACTTGACACAAATGCCCTGCATTGGCCAGACTGGCTGGGAATATTTTCTGTAATAATGTGTCAGATGTGAACATCTTGAGAATTAAGGGTAGCAAAGCTTGTTTGCATAGGCTTTTTCCATACAGTTATGGTTCAGAGAGTTAGGTGGATTATTTTATAACCTATTTTCTGCCTCCATTCTTTAGAAGAGGTCAGCATCCCACAGAGCCAGAATGCACACAAGGTTACAACTATAGGGCCTGATCCAATGCTCACTGAATTCAATGGAAAGACTCCCACTGACATCACCAACAGCTGGATCGGGCCCATATTTTGCTGGATTGGATTGCAAAGCACTGCAGCATGTGCTTAATCACATCCCTATTTAGGATAGCAAGTAAGCACATGCCTAAACTTTAAGAGCTTGACCTCCAAGGGACTTAAGCACATGCTTAAAGTTAGGCACATGCTTAGGTACTGTCCTGAATTATTATTCATATTACCATAGTGCTTAGGAGAGCTAGTCACAGATCAGAACCCTACTGTACAAACACGGAAGGGATGGAATGCTGAACTGGAGCCCATGTGAGCAGTAATATTTAAGCTCAACTGGTGACACCAGATGGAAACAGAATCAACCCTTGTTGCAAGGACTCTGGGTGAAATAATTCTTTTGTTGTTAAACCAGCTACAGCCCAGGAAATTCAGGCACTTATTGTTATTTTGGTTACTTTCATTTATTGTTTTAGGTATAGTAGAAGTTGCTGTACTGCGCAGCCCTTGACAAACATACTCACTATCAACCTAATCCTGGTGACACTGAGCAGTTCTGAGTGTAGCCTTTGAAACTCCTTTTCTAGACCACATTCATCTTCCTAATTAATAATTAATCACCGTTGTATTTTAAAGAGATTATCATGTGTGATAGCGGAGTGTGCCTAAGGCAGTGACTTCATTAACCCTACGGAAGAGGTTTACTTTGTAGTTCTCCTGCTTGTTGTAGGGGTATGTGCCAAAGGGATCTCTTTCAGGTTATAGTGTCAAAGTGTAACAATTTAAAGCAGGAAACAATTGGACCATTATTTTTCTTTTTCTTTTTTGTTAAACAGCTTTTACACCATAAATCTTCAAAAACCTGTTTTGCAATAATACACAAGCCTACATTTACCACAAAAAGGCCTAATCCTGCAAGGGGCTGAGTCCCCCTTAACTCCTACTATATAGGGTCCCTCCATGTTAGTATTTTTAACCAAGGTGCAAACCTTGTTCAATCTAACCATGGTTTGAACATGGTTTGCAACCATATAGAGTCTAGGCACAAAGGGTGTTACAGCTCTGTTAAGAAACAGCGCTTTCACCCTACAGAGTTCTAATCTCAAACACTTTTCAGCGGTCATGATTGTTCACAGCATGCCCCTGCCCAGACAGAAGCATCAAACCGTGGCCCTGATTGAAATGTCCAAGTCAATGGGAATGGTCCCCATGATAATTATAACTGTGCTCCAAGACAATTGTCCAAACACAGTTCTACATATCCATTCTGTCACATCAGTTCTCCCACTTAAGCGTACTGCTGTATGCATTCATTTTCAAAAGCCTTTACACGGTAGACAAATCATTTCTGTTCATTCCTTGTTTAGGACCCACTTGCAATTATGCAATTTCTCATTTGCCTGGTTTTCATAGTAATAATAATACTTGGTACTTAAAGAGCATCTTTCACCCACCTTTGTAAAGTGCTGTCAGATTTATTGTTCTCTGATCTATAAAATAGGGATAGAGACGCGGGGATGTTAAAATTTGTCCAAACTGTGAATTACTGGCAGAGCTGAGACTCGAACCCAGGAGACCTGACATCATCTCCTTTTCTTAGCAGTAAGATGAGAATAATAATAATTAATAATTAATAATAATGATAATACCTCACTCTTATATAGAGCTTTTCATCAGTAGATCTCAGAGGGCTTTACAAAGGAGGTCAGTATCATACCATCTCTCTTTTACTTATCAAAAGCTACTATTATTAAATGGATGACACTTATATTGGATTTTAAAACTACCATCCAATATGAAACTGCTCATTATTACATCTAATATCATATTATCCAGTTTTCCTTGAACTTTATCATATGTCAAGCTGCATAATGCACACAGTTTTATTTCTTGTGCCTAAGAGTACTCAGCACGGTTGGGAGATAGAAGAGAGCCCATGCAGAGAGCTCCAGTAAGTTGTCCTACATGACTATAATCTTTTTCTGTCGGTAGGTATATGTTCCTTAAGCCTTTCCAAGCTTTAAGGACTGCCACAGGCATATGGCAGCAGCTCAGTTACCAACCAGACATGATAAGCTCTCAATATGCAACTGAAATCAGAGGACATTCTGAGCGTACTCAGGGCAGTTCCATGACATAACTCTATGCCATATGTGGTGCTTAGTAACGATAAGTGGATCCAAAGGATCTGATATAGGGAATGGTGGGAGCTGAAAGACACAGCATAGTACTTCGCAGCTGTGGACCCTAGCATTTTCTGGCAGCTGAATCAGAAAAACTTTCTTTTAGGTACTGCACCACTGAGCCAAGTTTTGGGCTGAATGTACAGAACAGCATATGAAAACTACTTCCTCTCTCACTACTGTTGTCTGTTAACTTTTCCAGTGGCCTGAATAGCAGACAACTATAACAGTCCTTTCCTTGGTACCATGGCCCTGATCCCGCTCCCACTGAAGTTAATGGCAAAGCACTAATTGAACTCAGTGGGAGCTGAATCAGGCCCCATTTGAATGACATTTTATTTAGATTTACATTTTTTTACTGGAGTTTTAACTTAGCAGGCTCCTCCTTTAAAATAGTAGTTAAAAATACTTGCTTTATATGAAGTCAAATGAATAAAGCCTTCCTAGTGTTGGGTAGTTTATGATACAAGTGCAAATTTATTTGTTAGAAACTGTACATCTGTTATGAGTTACACTTGCCAAAATATAATTCTTTTATGGTAACAATTGCTGCATGGTGCTTAAAGTTTTGCACCTCTGTGCCAGGAATCTCATATGGGATAATTCCATGACCTTGGAATCCAACAGATACATTCCACATCTGTCTAGGCTGAGAAAGCCTGAGTTTGTTGTGTGAAAAGCGTAGTGGAAGACAAGATCTGTAAATGTCTGAAAATACAGAGCCTGCCGTTTTGATTTTTTTTTAGTTTCAACTTAGTAGTAAATAAATCTGGGGCCAATAGTTATTTCATTGCTATTAAAGGATAAAGTCACTACTGATTTCTTGTATCTTTAAATTATGAAGTATGGTACAGAAGGTAAAAAAATTTACATCTGAAAAACAATTTTCTTAGCCACTAGATATTTAAATTGAGACAAGTCTTGATGGTGTCTGCTGCTGATTGTAGAGTTACATGAAAAATGAGGAGCCCATGCTAATGCAGGAAGACATCATATGGGTGTTTATGAAAATTTAGGGTGGAAGAACCTTAATTGTCCTGGAATCCTGAGGATATATTTACCACTAGAGAGAGAAAGACAGATAGACAGACAGACAGACACAAGCATACATACATGCTCTATGTCTGTTTCCCCATCTGCAAAATGCGGCTAATGATACTTTCCTACCTCCAGTGCATGTGACTATGGACGTCTTAAATGAGTATGGTTTTTTTGTTAATAGTATCATTACCTCAGTTTTGCATATAATGGAATGGGGACAGAGGGGCTACACTACTCATCGGGCAGACAATGAGGATAGATGTATTAGATGTGGGCCAGGGTTTTTATCATGGTTGTGACATTGACTTTGTGCAAGTAAGGGCTTGTCTACACGAACATTTAGTTCACAGCAAGCTGGGATGTGAACCTATCCTGCACTAGCCTGCCGCACAAGAGTGTCTGGGTGGAGCCCGCTGAAGTGCACTAACAGTTCCTTAATATGTTTGATCTACTCCTATTTCAAGGCAGGATAGATCAAAGTGCACGAAGGAACTGTTAGAGCATGTCAGCAGCATCCACACAGAGACTCATTGTGCAGCACACTAGTGCAGCTGGCCACGAACTAAATGTTTGTGTAGACACATCGAAGTCATGTGAACCCCTCCTTGGGACAGGGCCTAACACAACAGTTGAAGCCTCTGGGGCATACCAGAATATAAATTATTGTTTCCTCTTCTGCAAAGTATGGATGACGATGCTTAGCACTTTTGTGGCCCTCTTCTTCCATAGATCTCAAAGGAAGCTAAAAATTATTAGTGCAGAAAGTAAAACTAAAGTCTCTCTCACTTCTGGAGCAACATTCTGCCCTCTTTCCCATCAGTGCAATCCCGCTGGAGTTAGCAGAGTTGCACAGGTATAACTAAGGGAAGAAATCGGCACCCTATGCTCATCTTTATCTGGTGTATGACATAGTGTGCCAGTGTAGATATGTATTATTTTAATAAATCTTTTTAATGATCATGCCTATCATTCTGGAAAGCACTTAAATGCCTGCATAGGCCATCCCTGTTCACGAAAGCACTTAAAAGTGCTTGATTTTGATTTCAAATGGGACTTGAACACATGCTTAGGAATGCTAAATACTGTAATGCATAATAAGGGGTGCTTTCCTGAACTGCAGCTTGAGCACTGACAATGTAAGTAATAAAATAAGCCAAAGGATTGTGTGGCAAGAGCACTAAAGTACTAGCAGGGTAAGTGAACAAATGCAAGGCAGTGGAGATTATTCCAGGTGGCAAAAATACTCAATATGCCTGTTAAGAGAAAGATGGACTCCACCACCGTATGCTGCCAGCAGAAAATTATTCATCGTTTACTTTGTGGTTGCTTTTCTGATCATTCTGGAGTGTGAAAGTTTTGATTGTAGGAGGAAGGCCAGACAGTTAATTATTAGCAAATTTGCACACATGCACTGGTTTTGGAGGGCGCCACATACCTTGCCCCTTCAGGAACAGAGAAAAGGCCAAAAGGAGTTAGAAAACTGAAGTGCTGTATGTCGACAGGGTGGGGCCATGTAAGTAGAGTGGGAGAAAGGAATCCTGAGTTCTGGTCCTTCCTTAGCCACTGACTCACTTTGACCCAAAGCATTTAGGCCCAGTTTTTCACAAGTGGGCACTAATTTAGTTACTACCCTTTTTTTGGCATCCAGTCTGAGACATTTGCAGAGGTGCTGAGGACCGATATCTCCAGCTGAAGTCAGTAGGAGTGGTGGGTACTCAGCATTTCAGGAAAAAATGGAGGTACTCTCAATTAATGGACACTGTCCTTAACCTCTCTGTGACTCAGGTCACCCGCCTGTAACATGGGAATAACGGTTATCTACTTCGTAGTGTTGTTGTGAAGTTTAATCAATCTTTTAAAGTGTGTGGAGATCCTTGGAGGAAAGTTGCCATAGATATTGGGTTAAATAAAAAAGCACAAAAGCATGTATTTCCAATAACTCATGTATGGGTATTTGTATATTTGAAATAGAAAGTTATAGCTGCACTGAACCACAAGACATTTGAATTGTTTTGTAACAAATACTATCTATAGTGTCACAAAATAATCTATTGGTTTTATTCATTTATTTGTCATAGATACCATATCTAGGTGCTGCAAATTGGTTATTACAATAAATGAAAATCCAACCAACTCAATAATATCTTCATCTTCATATTGAACAGTTGGTATTGTATCAGGCAGACACTATACAATAGTTTACAGAACAACATTATTATTTCCTGGAATCAAAACAGGGCTGCAAACTCACAGCTAAATAAACATATAATTATAACTGGCCACAAAAATCAACACAGATGATTGCCAAACCAAAAGCATCAGAAAACAGTTTGAAAAAGTCAAGTGTAAGAGGCATAACATACTAACTTGCCTAATCAAAAATTCAAGTTACCATTTGAGCGCTCCTTAATGTATACATTTCTTTGGACAAATCATGTCAGATGCTACCAGCGGTGTATTAACGCCTAGGCCAACAAGGCCTAGGCCTAGGGTGGCAAATCTGCAGGGGTGGCAAATTTATAATAGCCAGAGGCTGCTTCCCCCGGCCCCGGCCCAACTGCACCCCTTCCCCAAATCCCCGTCCCGGCTCCGCCTCCTCTCCTGATCGCGCCACATTCCCCCCTTTTCCCCCCTCCTTCACGAAGCTGTTTCGTGCACAAGCACTGGCAGGGAGCGGGGAGAAGCAGGACCCAGCGGTGTGCTCAGGGGAGGAGGCGGAGGTGGAGCGGAGGTGAGCAGGGGCGGGGGGAGCAATTATTTCAGGCCCTACAGGCGGCAAAATCTTTAATCCGCCACAGGGTGCTACCCCTTGTACCAGGAATGTTCCTGTGAAGAGCCAACATGGTTGGAATGTTAGCACCTCAAAGTAATGTTATAGAGGAAAGCAACTATGAAGGTTAACAAAACATGAGTGGTTTATATAGCAGGTTAACAAAAACTATGATGCCAACTATTTAAAATCTGTGGTAGGTCTGACACTCCTAGGGAACCTTACACGGTGGAGCTACAAAACTATATAAACTTGGAGACGCCCTTTGGGACATCAATCCCAGAAGTCCCTGTGATTGTTTCAAAGCTTCAGAAGCTGGGCCATTGCCTTTTCTAAGTAAACACCTATTGTACATAATAATCATAGAAATGTAGGGCTGGAAGGGACCTCGAGACATCATCAAGTTCCGTCCCTGTGCCAAGGCAGGACCAAGTAAACCTAGATGTCTATGACAGGTGTTTATCCAACCTTTTTTTAAAAACCTCCAATGATGGGGATTTCATAATCTCCCTTGGAAGCCTATTCCAGAGCTTACCAACCCTTATAGTTAGAAAGTTTTTCCTAATATCTCCTAATATTTCCTAAATCTCACTTGCTGCAGATTAGGCCCATCACTTCTTGTCCTACCTTCAGTGGACATGAAGAACAATCAATCCACATCCTCTTTAAAACAGTCCTTAACATATTTGAAGATTATCTGGTCCCCCATCAGCCTTCTTTTCTCAAGACTAAACATGCCCAGTTGTTTTTACCTTTCCCCGTAGGTCAAGTTTTCTAAATCTTTTATCCTTTTCATTTGTCTTCAATGGACTCTCTAGCTTGTCCACATCGATCCTAAAATGTGGTGCCCAGAATTGGACACAGCTGAGGCCCTATCGCCGCCGAGTAGAGTGGGATAATCATCTCCACTGTCTGGTATACAATACTCCTATTAAAATACTCCAGAATGATATTAACCTTTTTTGCAACTGCATCACATTGTTGACTCATTTTCACTTTGCGTTATTATAATATGGAATAAAAAATCAGTCTAAAATTGCTTCTGCATAGTGTCACTGTGTACTGTTAAACAACTGCCATATCACACCCCAAAAGTGACTGCATTTCAGTTGCACGTGAAATGAATAGCATGCAAATAACTCGGTAATGTTTGTAGAGTATTTCTGGATGTAAGGCCATAAATAAAAAAAGAATATGAAAGGAGCTAATATTTTTTGGACTGCAAACCAGCCAAACCACTTTCAACTAAAGTTTGCAAAATAATTTGTTCCCGATGGCTCTGCTCACATCTCCTGAAAAAAAGTTTTATATCTGAGCCATAAACCTCTGTGAAATGAGGTTCAAACTACAAACCCAGAACTACAGCAGCACAAGCAGGCACAAGTGTAACTTCTATATAAAATAACTAGTAAGGGGGTTTGATTCTTTAACGCAGAAAAACACTGGCAGCTTCCAAAGTGAGAAACATGTAGATGAAATTCTAGGAGTGAATGGATGAATGGCTGGAGGGACAGAAGAACAGATAGTACATGAGTATGCAGTGCTAGTGCTTTGCTACCCATTGAAGTCTTCGCAGCTGTTCCGTTAAGAGGAGGAAAATAAAGGCCTTTGGTAGCTCTTAAGCAGGCTGCCAATTTTCCACACTGGTTTTGATGGCTAAGAAAACTTAATACTGTAGCCTTTTGCTGCTCCATGGAGCCACAAAATTTTTAGAAAACCTGTAGAAATGCACACTGTGTTGTTTTACAAAGAAGCTATATTTTCTAAATGCTGCGTACATACAAGCTGTTTTACTAACTACAAATATATTATGGGCTGGATTTTTAAAATCTGTCCTCCCATTTTGCACCCATAGTTTTTTGTGGGCACAATTAATGTCATTTAGACATTTTAACTACCTGATATTGCAGATGCAATGACTTGCACTCAAAATTTTGTGGGCATCAAAAGTGGGGAAGCCAGGTCCAAAGTTTCTTCAGTGCTTCAGCACCCACACAGAAAGGAAAAAAAGGCATTTTAAACCCACTATATGCATTGTTGGCCACATGCTGGCTGCCATGGGAGCTCTGGCTGCCCTCACAAAATTCTGAGATGCTTCTTTGCAGGCCCCTCATGATTCTAGAGTGGGGTTTAATGGGTAGAGTTTATACCTTTGTATATGTACAATCCCTGAGCTAGCAATAGAAACTATGCAGCCAAAACTCTTTGATGTGGATATATGGAGTGAGGGCTCCTAATACTGTAAGAATATGGTCACACACTAAAGCTGTTTTTGTATTTTTGAGTCCTTTTTATGTTATCTTCTTGCTCCAAGACACATTATATTTGTGTGTGTGTGTGTATTTTTGAGTCCTTTTTATGTTATCTTCTTGCTCCAAGACACATTGTGTGTGTGTGTGTGTATAAAATACCCATCAACATCTGCTTGCTTGTGAGGCAGAAGGGAGATGATGGAGCTGAAGGAAAGTGTCAGATGATTTCCCAGAGGATGTCTCAGCTGCCTGACTGGTCTGACTGCCTGTGTGAGAGCAAGTGAGAAAGCAACTCAGCCACCCAGATTTGGTTTAAGCAAAGCAGAGGGATGGATTACCCCTACCACCTGTCACAGTTGCTGGGCTAACTGCACCTCTGACCCCTCCTGGTCTCTTTGAGTGCCCCCTCCACCCCCAGCCCTCAAGCTTGCACCTCTCTTGGGTGGGGAGGAAGTGAGAGGGGAACCCCACGATTCTCTCACTCTCAGACTAGACTTTCGGCTGCTATTCTCTGGTGTTGACTGTGATAACCTCAGCAGGCCCAAGGTTGGTTCAGTATCTGCAGTTCTGTTCCTTCTTGGAGCACCTTCTTAAAGCAAAAGTACTGTTTATTTAGAACAAAAGCATTTCAGAGAAAACAGATTTTAAAACAACAGATAGTCTATACACATGCCTATCTTTCCCTGACGCATAAGCCCAGGGCTGGGGAAGGCCCCAACTGCTTCAGCCACTCCCACAAGACCAGTGTCTGTATTCCATGTCTCCCAGGACAGCAGACACTCAGCTTCCACTCCCTTTCTCTCCAGAGAGAGTCCTTTTCACTGTTCAGTGTCCTTTTGATCACTATGGCAAAACAGCTGAAGAACTTTGGGCTGGAGCCTGGAAGCCATCTTCACCACTAATAGCCAGTGTCTTGGAATTGCCCCCCAAGCATTTGTTAGGAGGACGCTTATTGTCACAGGGTTCACTCATTGCTGGGGTGGCTGTGTCTGGGGAGTAACTCCACCCGGTCTGTTGCCCTGATCTGTCTCTTGTTCGTGCTGCAGCCCCTCTTGCACACCAGGAGTTGCTGTGCTTTCTCTTTGTGACTCAGCTGCTCCCTCTTCATAGCTTGGCTCTCTGGTCAGGTCACGATAGTTTTCTCCTTCTCAGGTCTCAAACTCCCAGCAGCCCTTCAATCCAAGGCTATACCACTTCCCCAGTGTCTGGTAGGGAAACCTGTGCCCTCCCTGTACTCCAGGTTCCAGCTCCAGGACCCCTGAGTCAGTGGCCAAGGTCTGCACTGTCCCAAACATTGCTGTCGTTACCCCAAGCCTTTTCCTACTCCACCTCTATCAGGTTTCTGCTCCACCACCCTCCTGGGTAAACTCTTTCTTCAGGGCCTGGATCTCAGGGCTTCTACTCTCCCCCGGGGCTTCCTCCTTTCCCTCTCTAAACCCACAGTACAGCCCCTTCTGTCCTCTTTTCCTGGCCTTATACCAGCCCTGCCTGCTCCTGCTCAGCTGGGCTCTATCCTCAGAGATTGCCTGTCAGCCTAATCCCTCCCTCAGGTGTGGCCTATCAGGTTAATTATCCCCTTCGGCACCTCAGTCACCCACATTAGCCTGGAAAAGATTAACATCCCATCACAATTATCTTGAGCCATTGTGTTGCCTTCTTGCTTGTTTTGCCAGCATCCCCCTCTTCAGCTAGATCAATACATTCACACAGGAAATCTAATAACCCAGCACAGCTATACAGTATCTCTACCTTACTGACCATGCCACATACAGTATTCAGAACATTACAGATCAGTATTCTCAGATTCTTACGTAGCAGCTCCACCTCTGCCACGCTTCCCCCCTAGAAGCCAAGGGTACAGATTCTGAGCTCAGCTGATTCTGGAGTAACTCTACTGACTTCAGTGGAGTTATTCCAGATTTACAATGGATGAACTGAGATTAAATGTGGCCAACTTTTTTCATTACCATAGCTTGAACATAACCACACACGGGGAAATTCTGCCAGAAAGCCACACTTACTTCTGTGATGATGAAAAAGTCATCCCCTGGCTCTCCCTGAACAACAATTTTTTCGCCATCTTCAAACTGGACAGGTTCTAGTGCATCTGCCACTGTAAGGCGCTCCCATTTGTCCAATGATTCTACAATATTAAAGATGATACAGCTTTATTGCGAAAGTGTCCAGCTTTGACACAGGAGTCACATCTAACCCGATACTCCTGGTTCTATTTAAAAATAAATATTAGCAGATAATGAAATTGTGGTGAGTTCACTTTTATTTCATCGGTGCCTTCTGCCTGAATCTCTGTTCAGGAAACATGGAAGTATTTACTATCTGTGTGATTTCTGATGCCCAAGATGAAGTGAATAATTTTAAAAGTTAGGTAGCAACAGACAGTTATATCTCCCTGGTTCCAGGGTCTGGTCTGTGCTGCCCCTGACCCGCAGTGTATTTGAGCAGACTCGGAGCTATCCTACGATACGAGCTGTGTATGAGCCCAGCTGCGAAAGGGCAGAGCAGAGCTCCACTCCCTCACTGTCTCTGATGAACCCCACAACATCAGAGTGGAAGTTAGTTCAGGAGCAAGTTCTGCTAGCTACACGGGTGAGAGTTCCTCCCTGCTGAGGGGATTCTCAGTTGGCTATTTACAGCCTGTTTTCTGAGGGTACAGACTTGCTAGCTTGGGCTCTGAAACCCCCATCCCCTCCCTAGGCTTCAAAGCCCAAGCTCCAGCCTGAGCCCAAACGTCTGCATGGCTGTTTTTAGCGCTGTGGTACAAGCCCCCTGAGCCTGAGTCTGTAGACCTAGGCTCGGAGACTCATTGTCACTTGCAGTGTAGGTGTATGCTTTGTGGTACAAAGGAGACAACGAGAGATGACAACCTGGTTCCAAGCATCTGATCAGTGTCCCATTAAAGCCAATGGAAAAACTCCCATTGCTATGAGGGCCTCAGGATCAGGCTGTTTTAGCATAGTTATGTTTAAGGTTGTAACCTAATTTCAGTAACCATTTTGGCCAATTAAAGTGCCCAAGGAATGCAGGAATGGATCTTTTATTTTCCAAGGGTGGCCTAAAAATGTTATATGTCTTCAAAGCAGAATTTGCTAGTAATCGTTAAAGTCCATGCAACAGGACTTCATTAATCCATACTAACGATGGGTGAACGGAGGTTTTAGTATGAATTACTGAATTACTTGAAGTCGAGAGTCACAACTGCTGATGTTAGGGCTTAATTTAGCCTATTCTTTATTGAACTCTACCCTGCTTTCTCCTGTTTTTCAAAAAGCTGTTTAGAAGCATCATGACAAAAGAAAAGTTTTGTTGCTGAAATTAGGCATATGAAAATAAACCTGTGGCAGAAATCAGAAGTATGTATTGGGTCTAACAAAACTATGTGGCAGTAAGTTCAGAGTTATTTGGTACATATAACTCTGAGCATTTTCTGGATTTTTTTTTCCTCATATGCACTTAAAAATAACGGTTTCAATTATTTTGTTCCATGATTACATACTAAGTTACTTTCCTATATCATTTATGACTTTTATTTTGCAAACATAGCCCATAAAAATATTGTAAATACAATCTTCAAAAAGTGTACTGCTTAATTAAAAATATGCATAAAACCCTTTTGTAAAGACTGGAAGAACTGGCTTTCTGATTTAAAAAAAAAGGAGTCAGTAATTAACAATGAAAAGAAAGAGTCCCTTTAAACTTTTTCTTCAGTTGGCTTTATGAAAAATTCAAAGCTAATTGTAGCTCTAGTCACGAAGTCTCTCTCTTGTCTAAAGGGATTGTACCATTACAAATACATTAGTTAATGGTACTTGCAAATAAAAACTTTATAGAGGAATTTACATTAAGTAACTGTTTAAAGCTCTTTTAGTTCCAGAGGTAAATTTATACATGCAGATAAAGTAGATTATATGCAGATTTGTAATCTTCAAATTTTGCATATCAAATCTTGATTTCACATTTAAACAGCCTCAGAGGAAAGTTTTCAAAATATTAATGTTCTCATATTTTGAAATATACATTGAACCTGTGCATCATAATCTAAATAAGTCTGAATGCAATTTTTAAAACATTACTTCTAAAATGTCATAGTTGACTACTTAGAGAAAGTATTCAAACCCAGAAAAGTTATATTCAAAACATCAAATGTTTATATCAATAAATTACTGAGATCTGATTAGATTAAGGTGGGAAATGGGATTGATTTATCAGTACTGTATTGCTGAGATGTCTCAAATGACTATTGAGTTTGCCAGCTGTCATCTACTACTCAAACACAAAATATTCTTAGATATTTCAGCTAAATTCTCAATGCATCCACAGCACTACATATGCTGTATAATAACTTTCTGAAAATAAAGCCCAGATTTGAAGTCTTCATTCAGTCCTTACTGAGGAAAAACTCCTACAGCAAATAATAGTGCATTTTAAAGTGAATGAGCTGAAATCTATAGGTGTTTTGCTGAAGTGAGGACTGAGTATAAGATTACAGTGTCAACTTGCATGCTCAAGGGAGTTCATTTCTGAATAACTTCAATCTCTGAAATTACTTTTAAATGTCTCATTGCTGTAATTGTACTTCATTAGTGCAGGTGCAGAGATTTTTTTCCCTTAAACACTTCATATAATTTGGCATAATTTGCATTCCTAATTTATGAAGACTTAAATTAAGTAATGGAGAAGGCTCTTTTGCATTCTGCTGGAAAAGATGAGAACATAAATGAGTGATTTACCTGACATTAATCTAAGAATACAAGCGTAATTGCAAATTTCTCACGCCAGATCTTCTGAGAAGTTCAAGTACATTTTCACTAAGTATCTTTTTGTAGGCTCGCATCGAGCTAAAATGGTAGCAGAATATCATAAATAAGCAAACTTAAATTGTTTAAATAGAAACTATGAAGAGTTTTATTCAATTATATAGTATATTAATCTATATATATTTTTAAAAATAGCCAAAGATAGACTTCAAGCGGGAATTTGATGCATTTCCCACAGAATCAGCATCTCCCTGTATCATCTAACACTGTCCTCCTTATTAGAAATTGTTCTCCTAATGGTGATTGATTGGTCAGGCATTAGGGGTTTGTTGTTTTTCCTACTGAAGGCCATCAAGAACATGTCCAAATTTCGTGGCTATCACATTAATCAAAGGGAAACAAAATCCATGGACAAGAAGCTAAACAGATGTTTTAAGAATGTAAGACCTGGGTTATAAAAGAACAGGACAAAAACAATCTAAGCCCACTTAGATCTGTGGTGTCAGTTTGTTTAGCCCACATAAATGCATATAAGAGGCTACAAGATCATTCCTGAAGGAAAAAAAAGTTTCTCACCTGTCAGCTGGAAAGATTTAACAGTACTTTATAACACATTCATATTATAAAAATCCCTCTTCAACTGCCCACTTGTGACACCACTGCTTAGAAAGGTTTCAGAGTAGCAGCCGCAAAAAGAAAAGGAGGACTTGTGGCACTAGTCTCCAAGGTACCACAAGTACTCCTTTTCTTTTCACTGCTTAGAAAGTTACTAGCAAAGGGCCTACTCAGATTTTCAAGGAAAGACTTCACCCACCTAATTCCTATTTCGTACACAGTAAGGGTGAGAAAAATGAGTCCTAGCGAGAAGAACCATTTGCATTTTTTTACATGCTTTTCTTTGGCTGGAGATGATACTGTGTGGTCTTCTGTTCAACCACTTGCCACTTTCATCATCTCATCAAAGACCAAAATGTATTCAGACAACATGTGTGACAGAAAAATGAACACTGAAGTCCAAAGGGCAACTGACCTAAAATGGAGACCTTGCTCAGGAATTCTTCATACATCTTTCGCTTTCTCAGTGTGCTGCCCTGTTATTAAAAAGAGAGAGAGAAAAGGCAGAACATTACACAAAGTATTTTTGTGATTTGCTCCTCCAGCTGCTCTTTCTGATTTTTTTTTCCTTCTGAAACTTAAACACAGCCAGTATAAATAGCCAACGGCAAGATTTTCTTCATAAAATGTCTGGGTAAGCCATATCCTTGATAAGTAATGTCAGTAAGGATCAAATTCATCCCTCATATAACTCCACTGACTTGTGTGGAGTTACTGGACACCAAGGATGAATTTGGTCCCTTTTCAGCAATTAATTTAAAGCAGCTGCATTTCTCCATTAATTTTTAGATATTATTATGCATGAGGCCCACAAGTAGCGAGCTTACAATTAAAAAATGGGAGGAAACTATTACTAATTCAGTCTGATCTGCCCGCTCAGACACCCTTGGCTTCAACAGGGCTCACCAAGGGTTTATTATTAAGCATTATTTTAAGTTATTTTTATATATATATCTTTACAGCACCTTGTATAATGATGCCACAACCTAGCTAGGCCTTCTAGGTGCATATGGAATACAAATAAACAAAATTACTATTGTTATTATTGAAAAAAGTTATGATGATGTAGTATTTTATCTGGTTATAAGCAGCCATCATAAAGAGTTTTCAGAACATCAGAAAAGGATTCAGTTATGTTCCTAGACTTTTCAAATACAAGATGCACTGCACCCAGATTACTCTTTGCATAAGAAAAGGTGTCCTGCCCTACATAACTTTCCCAGCAGTTTTACCCACACATTAATAATCTCACCCCTTCTCCCTGTATTGTATAGTCATAGGTGATCTAAAAGAACAAGTCCCATCCCTGGTAACAAAGAGCAAGCTATAGAAAAAGGTTGTTCTTGCCATCATTCAAAATTTGCTTGCTTTACAATTATTCACCATGCAGAGCTGTATAAGAATCAAGCCCATTTTCCAGCTGTGTGAAAGATCTTGGTAGAAGGTGCACCTGCTAGCCAGAGCTGTGAAGACAGAGCCCAGTGCAGGGAGGACATGCTAATCTTTTGAGGAATGTGGAAACCCAGGCCACATTTACTCACACCATGGGTGGATAAGCCATAAATAAATATTAGTGTTTGCTATAGAAAATGCCACTTGTCTTGTCCTCCCATAAGGGGAGAGTGTTGATGGGTGCTGGGAAGAGAGAAGAAAAGGGCAGTATAATAATCTCCACTGTCAAAGCATCCAGTAAGGGTGAAAATATAAAACTGGGACAAAACTGTGGAAAGAACAGAGCCAGATACTTCTGTTCAGTTATACAACTAAGAACTAAACTTCTCTCCTCCGATACCCACCCATAGGTCTGATCCAAAACTCACTGAAATCAAGGAGAGTCTTTCTAGTGATTTCAACGGGGTTTGGATCTGGCACCAGAATAACAGCACCAGCAGCTACTGCCACCTTCTCTCTACTGCTACACCAGCTCTGCCCTGGGACAGAAGCATCAGCACCAGCAGTAACTGCTAATTATGCTCCTTCTGGGTCCACTGTGCATCAGGGCAGCAGTCATTGTCATTTTTGCTCCTCTCCTAGGCTCCTTCTGTACTGGAGTAGAACCATCAGACCAGCACTGGCTGCCACATTCTACCAGGTGCCTTTGCACCACAGCAGAAGCAGCAGCCATCTCCCATCCTTCACAATTGTATAGCCCCCTGATGATCCTTTGTCTCCCAGGATCTCCATGCTGAGATAGCAATGGTAACCTTCACCTGACCTCTCCATCTGACTAACCATGTTCTCTACCTCAGAGGCCCCCGGAGCATTGGAAATGCCAAGAGTAAAAGCATAAAACTTCAAATGGAGGAGTTTCTGCAAACCTCGCCAAATCCTGACAGCTCACTGTGAGACAATGAATGGAAAACTGGACCTTGTGTACTCCCTGCTCTCCTCCCTGCAATCCAGAGTGGAAACCAGACCAGCAAAATTGACAGCTGTGGAAAACCAGATTGGTGGTTTAGATCGATGGGCCAGGGCATGTAGAGACAGATGTGGAAAATGCTTTTAAAATTACTGCGGACACAGATGAATTTTAAGAAGCAGTAATCAGAAGCCATGAAAGGCTGCCTGACCACAGCCTGGAGTATTTACAGAACTAGACAAGAGACAAAAAGGTAAGAAATCTAGACATCCCGGCTGGCACTGAGGGCAAAGAGGCCATCAGTTTCTTTAAGAAACATGTGTGTAAACTCTTGATTCTGTAAGACTATAACAATGTCAATGCAGTGCTATAAAATTCTCAGACAAAACTAGCCTGATTGGAATATTGTAGGTGTGGAGAACTAAATGGAAGTTTATTATTAATTATTACTTATTATTACTTATTAATTATTATTATAGCATCTAGAGACCAGAATCAAGACTGAGATTCTATTTGTACTAGGTCATGTATAGAAACATGGTGAGAGACAGTCCATACAGGCCAAAGATCCTATGGTCTAAATAGATAAAACAGACAAAAGGGAGGAGAAAAAAGAGAGGAAAATGGACTTGCCCAAGGTTACACAGAGCCAGTGGCAGAGCTAGGATTGGAGTCCAGTTTTCCTGACTCCCACTATACCAGGGAGGCAGTTCCTCAAAAGAAAAGGAACAATGCATTCTAGCAACAAAAAGCCCTACTGATTTCCCTAGACCTAAAACAAAGGAACAAAATTGGTGGAAATGAAAAGGAGTAAGGCTAGCTGCCACATATTAAAAAGCCTGCATCCAGTCTACACGCAGCTTAAGAGATCCGTATTATCAGGCAGGTGCACCCCTGCGTCACACCTATTAAATATGGTTTCAATTTTTTTCTAGTGTGGAGAGGGCCGAGTTCATGTGTTTGGGAAAGAAACCTTTAAAGTATGAACTAAATGTGCCTGAGTCTGCAGCCATCCTGGATCAATAGCTCTGAGATGTAGGAATTGCTTCTATTAATCTCAGTGAGGTATTAATGCTGAAGCTGGATGCCATTTCATGGTGCCTGGAAAAACATAACTCTGCTTGAGTGCTGGAGAGAGTATGCTGAGCTGTGGGAGTTGTGATGCAGGGCTGCTTCTAGGGGTGGGCGAGCAAAGGCTGTCACCCTGGGCACCACCTTTGGGTGCCAGATCACTGTGCCGCTCAGCTTTTTGTTATTGTTGTTGTTGTTGTAGTTACTCTGCTGTGATTGGCTGGCCATTTTTGCTCCGCTGATTGGGTTTGCTCTGCTTTTTGTTTTTATTTTTGATCTGCCATTTGGGCATGAGAGTGGGGAGGAGCCAAAAACGTTTTCCACCCTGGCTGGTAAAACAGCTAGGGCTGCTCCCATTGCTATGATGTCCAAGAGCCAGTACATCCCCCTGTCCTGTCCCCCCACACTGTCCATCAGGAAAGCAGGGCAAAGCAATGCCCTCACATGGAAGTCTTGAGTTCTTCAGACAATGCTACTTGGCCGTCAGGTCTTGCACTCTGTCCAATTACAGAAGAAAAGATTTTCTGCTTCCTCTCACCACTTCCAAAGCACTTGCCCAGGCATGGGCATAAAACTTAGTTCAGAATGTTTTGTTGTTACTTTAGGATGTCTTTCTGTGTTTTGACTGCCTCCTGGGTGGAGCACAGGGATACTTTAGAGAAAACATTACTACAGTATTTTTACAACACAAACACATGGTTATTTGTTCTGGTATTCAGATCAGTATTGCTGACCTTTATACCACATGGAAACAGGCAGAGAGAGAATTTTTGATTTCCTACTTCTCTGCCTCCCTTAATTCCCATCTCCAGCCTTCTCCACACATTCTTCCATTTGTTTTGTGCCATCTCATCTGCTTTTTATAACTTGTCCATTTAGTACAGTAGCCTGCCCTAGGTACTGGCCACAGTTTGACTGGGGATAGGAGGGTGGTAGAATTACAAAACCAGTGGATGAAGAAAAGTGTCATGGGTAATATATCTGGATTTTAAGAAAGCACTGGAGCGTCCCATAAAACATTACTGACAGAGTTGATGTAAATCAGACAGAATATGAACACTATCATAATCCTTTGCACTACCGTAACCTTTCCATTAGTTTCCTGTCGACTTGAGAATCAGAGAGGTGCCAAGTGGAATGTTGCAGGGATCTGTGTTAGGCCTGCTCTTATATAAGCTCCTCATTAATGATCTAGGAAATCTATCTAGCCAATAACACACTAATGAAATCTGCAGGTTGGGAAACATTGTGAAAACCTGGCAGAATGGGGAAATACCACCAAGGGGCCTAGAGAGATTTGAAACGGGGTAGAAAAAAACAAAATGAGATTCAGTTTGGAAAATACAGCTAAGAGATCTAGGGAAAGCAATCCAAGGCACAAATATTCAATGGGACAGAGAAACCTGGAAAGTAGTAATGCTGAAAGAGATTTATGGTCAGTCAGACGTGAGTTCGCAATGTGATGCTGCAGCAAAAACAAGTCCAATACAATTTTGATCTGTATATGCAAAGGCATCCTACCACAGAACAGAGAGATAATAGTCTTAACATATATGGTTTTGGTGTAACTACACCTAGAATGTTGTGATCTGTCTGGGTCCCTCCTTACCAGAAAGACATAGACAAATTGTAAGGAATTCAGGGAAGAATTAACTGAAACATTTAGAAATGGCTTGTGAGGAAATATTAACAGTTTAAATATGTGTCATTTAGCTGATCAACAAATAAGAGGGTTTTAAGGAGAGGAAAGGAAAATGATCTACACATATCTAAAGGATGTAAACTCCAAGGAGGGACAGAAACTACAATGTAGGGTACAAGGAGGCATAATTAGGAGTAATGGGAGGAAGTTAAGAAAGGAGTAATTTAAGATGAATATCAGTAAAATCTTCCTGACTGTGAGATTTATTAGCCCATGGAAAAGTTTCCCAAAGGAAGTAGGGAAAGTCTCATTGTTTGGGACACTTAAAACCGGGATAGATAAAAACACTAGTAAATGTACTTTAGGGAACAATTCTACACTGATAGGGACCTTGACAAGCTGATCCGATGATGATGGTCTTTGCCATCTCTGGATTAATACCTAACTCTTTCTCCCCTCCACCTCCTTCTGCTTCTTTCCACCCACCCTCTTAGTCTCCTCTCCCTCCTTCTCTGAAGCAGAATCCTCATTCACAAGCTCATACTTAAAAGATTACTATTCCCATTTACAAGGAAGAATCTTTAATATGGAGAGGGCAGTGTCTCCCTTTAAATTCTAAGCTACAGTTTTCCTCTTGGTGTCAGTCAGTAGAAGCAAGACCAGATCAGTTCACCAACTCCATCCCAAAAAGGGGTTCAAAGCCCTTCAGTTTAGAGGAGCTCAAGACTTAGCAGGCTTCCAACTTAGTTTAAGCAGCACACAGCTTGGCAAAAACAAATGCCATAAACTCAGAGATTGTAAACAGGTCCCATGGGGGCAGGGCTGGTCATTTTTCTGTATACATTAAGGTAGCCAGGGCATCTGGTGCCCCCAAACAGGTACTCAAATTGCCCCTTTCTCCTCTATTTTCTCTCTTCCCACTCCAATCTATCTCTTTCTTTCCCTTCTGCTCGCCTCTTTGCTTTCCTTCTCCAGCTCTTTTTATTTATTTATTTGCAGAAGTACAGCTGGGCTGGCTGGAGTTGATTGGGTATTTCCTAAAAAGCCCCACCTTGAATGACAAGCCAAACAAATGGCTACCGAATGGTAGAACAAGGCTCAAGTTTCAAATAAAAGGGTTATGCTGGCAGGTATGCAGCTGGCAGGAGGTGCTGGAATGGCGACCATTCCACCTCAGTTTTAATCCCTATGTAAAACTGATATTGAATTATGCTTAAAATGTACATTCTTAAAGGAGCACAAAAAAAGTCACTGAAACAACGCATACTAACTGCGAAAACAAAGTACGCCATAAGATCCTACTGCTATATTGCACAGATGTTAAATGGAATGCAGGCTTTGGATTTGGTTTATGTTTTGGCCACCATGTACACTGTACAAAAATGTGCAGTTGATGTGACTTAATTTTTCTGAGTGGTAAAAGAAACAGTGTTCTCAGATCCAAAGCAGTATGAAGCATTGCTGGTAAAACAAGGTCAGAACAATATAAATTAAGTCAGACATTACAGTAGGGATGGACTAACCTTGATTGATCATTAGTTGTGTCCCAAGAGTATAGCCTGTGGCTATAAATAACTAGCTGTGAATAAATTGAGGCTGGAAATTAGAAGAAGGCTTCTAACCATCAGAGGGGTGAGGTCCTGGAACAGCCTCCCAATAGGAGTGTTGGGAGCAAAAAACCTACCCAGTTTTAAAATGGTGCTTGATAAATTTATCAATGGGATTATATGATGGGATTGCCTGCAATCCCTGATGATCCAAGACATACCTTCCAATCCTACGTGACTCACTGTGTGTAAGCAGGGCTGGCTTGTCATGCCACAGACAGAATCCAGTGACTGCAGGACAAAGGGGCTGATGGGGTTTGAGACATTCAGATCAGAGGTGAGAAGGTCACAATTGGCAAGATGGCTCATGTGGATTACTTTAGTGATGCTGTGGCTGACTAGCCCCAAGTTTGTGTGTCCAGCCTGTAACTCCTCCCCTATAATAGCCAGGTCAAGTGAGTTGGAGGGTGGGTAAATTACTCTCTGAAAAGAGAAATTATAACACATTTTTAACAGATTAAAGTGTGTTATATCCTCAGCCTGAGGGCTGACTTGGCTGGGGGATGGACTTGATGTTTTAGTATAGGAGCACTATTAGAAAATGGACATTTGTCCCCTTTTATCCTTGTATATGAGGCATTCTCTGTATGCAACCTTGGGGGGCTCCCTATCTCCAAAGATTTTCAATCCAAATGGCAAGGAAGACAGCAGCAACATTTTAGCAACTTAAACTGCATGACAATCCCAAGCCATAGATTCCTTAGTACCCACATTCAGGAAGATATAAACATGAAAACAAAGACACCCACAAACGTTACATAGGTAAGGCAAGCAACATACAGCACAGATAACTTTCCTAGACAGAGGAAACAAGGTTAGAGAACTGGGTGGCGTGCTCAGGAAGAACATTTGGGGAAGGTGGGGGGAAATGGGGGAAGAGTTGACTGGTTTAGAAGAACTTTTTTTACCCTCATAGAATTTCAAAGTTATAATGCTTTGTGAAAGACTGCAATGAATGCCAAGCAGTTTCTTTACACATCTCAACTGAAGAAACTGACCCGAGGCTTGCTACCATCACAGCTGGTTGAGTGAGTTTAAATATGATCCTCAAGCACTAAGCTACCTAGGAAGGGACGATGAAATATGCAGAAATACATCTGTTTTAACATGGTTCTTTCAAGACAGGCTGAAGCAACAAATGGATGGCAAATGAAATCAAAAGCTAGATGGACTGTGTGCATCAGACTTTAGTCCGCTCCAAGAAAAAAAAAAGTTAAATTATGGATACAGTAAATCTAAAAGCATCATTGAGATGCTTAAGTGGATAAAAAAAATGGCAATGAGCAGAAATAACGGCTAGAAGAACAGACAATATGTGGGACATCTAAAATAGTAAGGAACTCTCTGGCGCAGGGCAGTAGACATTCCATTTTTAATGGCACCAACTGCACCACTTTTTAAAAAAACAACAACCCTGAAATGTAAAAACAACAAAGTGCTCAGACACAAAATCATCTTGCTATGAACCTACGGACTGAAAGCAGCAAGGGAGTCTAAATGCAATTTAAAGGCAGTTTTCTGTATATTACTATCAGCTAGATGCTCATGATAGTCAAGCTATATCTATGTTTAGCATTCTTGCACCCAGCATTAAAGGGGTAGTCTCCTCTGCTGCAGGTTATACGTCTTTTAAGCAAGATTCCTTCTGGCACCAGAAATGCCCACCCAGCTTTTGAAGATAGTTATCAAATGGAGATGAGCATCTGACCCCTAACTGAGTGATCAAACCTGAACGGTTCACAAGCTTGAATGTGATTAGTTATTGCTATTTTCATCAAGTTTGAGACCAAAGGGGCCTCAAAAGCAGAGATGATTGTGAAACTTTCCTCTCTATTCTTGAGTAACTGCATTAGATAGATTAAAGTAAGAACCAAAAAGCCTTTCTTAAAAAGCCAGAGAACACATCAGTTATGCTGTTTATTTCTCTTTTGTACTTTTGAATCGTATTTGCACCAAGCAGATTCATCTCAAGCAGTATTCTAGATACCCGTCTTGATTGCCTTTGTCAGGTACTAGTGGACAAGTTATGTTCTCCATCCCTATGAGTTAAAAAGAAGGTTTTAAAGAAATGTCTTACTGAAGGTCAACTAATGCTTCTCCTGTACCAAGCAGCTTTCAAATAGTACTCATCCTGTTCATCCACAGAACTGATACAGGCATTACTAGCTGCTTGTCACTGCACCTGAATCCTGTCCTGGAGGGGCCGCCCCCATCTCTAAGGATGGAAGAATAATTTCATCTACTTCTCCAATGAATCTTTAGCTCCTCTACTGAGAGTGCCAGTTGTGATGGTGATTTTTGTGATGTGGACACCAGTCCATGAAGAACTAGGCATATACTCACTTCACTCAGGCACCCACCAGTCATCAAATAGCATAAATGTTAGGTCACTGCTGAACTCAGTTGGATGTGAACTAGTGACCCTGGCACTGAAAGCCATTGTATCCCTTTGCTAAACTCTTAAGCTACCCAGTAATTCCATTTGTACTGTATATATTTTTAATACACATTATTTTCTTACCAAGAAAGCATAGTAACATTTGCTCCAGGCCACAATGAAATAATGTAACCAATGACGAACAGTTCCTATCAAGAAAGATGCTTTAAATAACATTATTCAAGTATAAACTATCTGCAGGAAGGGAATATTTTGTGGAGGAGAAAAGAGTTTGTACATTCACATCAGAAAAACAAATAATTGTGGTGAAACTAAGACATTGCTTTAGTTAAGCGTGTGTCAAAGTTTCCATTATAAATCCACGACTCAAGGTCTAACGACAAATCAACAGCCTAACACATGCTGCAGGTGGCCAGCTTCTATGACAGGCTTCTCTAAAAAGACGTGGGGGGTGGAAAGGAATCTTTTCCTGAAGTCACAGAGTGTTAGCAGCTTTCTGCAGCTGCTACTGCAGTTTTAGGGTCGTGCAGTCTTATTTATTTATATTGGGCCATGTACATACATGACGCTTGGTTGACAAACAAGGATGCGGGGCGCAGGGGTTTCATATCCTGGACCTGCTGAAGTCAATGGGAGTTTTCCCACTGACTGCAATGGAGCTCCTGCCAAGAAGAGCTAACAGTGTAAATTAGAATGAAGACAACACAAAGTAACAAGCATGGGGTGGTGCTGAGGGAGGATAGAACGGGGTTGACAACGAGATGATGATATGTGGTAGCTTAGGGGAGTAATGTGGACCTCTTGAGGGTTTCACAGTTTTAAATAATTACTGATGTATTATATGATAGGGGCAGTACTCAGGGGTTCCTGGCACACAGCCCCATGCTCATTCCTGGCACACAGACCCACAATTTTATTTTAATGTGCACTTGTTTGTTTTAGAGCCTTAAACTGCAGAGGTTTTAGCACTGATATAATTTGAATATAAAATATAAATGTGGTGCACATGTATGGCACTGCATAAAACGTTTAGTAATACCAGTAATGTGAATAAGTCATAACATTTAAAACTCACCATTAAAATACGTCTGTAGCTGTCCCTGTCGATGCCCCAAAGTTTGAGGTCTGTCTTGGCCTTGACAGTGGCAGCTCTTGGTGTTCCATAGATCAATGCAAGCTCCCCAAAGCTGCCTCCTTCTCCAATGCTGGTAACCCATTCTCCATTTACATAAACCTACAAAAGGAAGAGGGAAAAATAATCGGGAGACTTATCGGTGCTTTTTCCTTCTACTTCCAGTTACCTAAAAGCCCATTAATAATTTCCTATCTAGCTAAGTTGGATAGTGCTGGGAGGCACAGAAAGAAAACAATAGCCTAACAGTTTCTTCGCTCAGTTACAAAAGAGGGTGACAACCTGCTTTGTGGACAGAATTTCAAGTCTTCTTGCTTCAGCACAATAATTGTATTTAGTCTCTGAGTTTTCAGCTCCTGTGGTTAACTGGCATCAAGTTTTCCTTCCTGTGTTCAGCACTCAGAGAATCGACAAGCAGAACTGTCACAACTTTGGCTTTTTATTAACACTGTCAAACTTGAAAGAAAGGAGATTTGTTAAAAACTGTAATGAGATTTTTCGGAAAGCACCATAGCTGTGAACTGAAAAACAGAACAAAACAAGGAAAACACCTTCTGTAAGGGGAGATTTTTCTTTTATAAGCTTATTCTCTTCATCAGTTATCCAAGGATAGCTTTCAAAGTCTCCCGTTGACTTAGTGGGTTACTGAATACTTTGGATTTGATAGCATGTAAATAGAACTATCCTTTTCCTTCCACTCATGTACCAGCTCTACGGTTCTCCAGGACCCATAATTAATTTATTAAACTACCACTATGATCCTGCTTACACTGATGAAATGGATCAGATCCAAAGCTATTTTAGATCAGAAAATGTTATTAATTGATGTAGTTATCACACAACATTTTTACTGGGTGAAATACAACCCAGTATGGAGGGCCTATCCAAGTTTCTCTGCATCATGTAAGTCCTTCACTTGAGTAGACGGGTGTGAGCAGGGTCCCTACACTAGGGTGAATTCCTCCTGCTATCCATGGACAGTATAGCTTCTGAGGCATTAAATTGCATTCAGAGAATGTGACGGATTGTGTATTTTGCAGCATGCATGTAATTTTGTCACTCTAAACTGACACCAGGGACACCTTTTTTAGGCTATTAATGTGTTAAGGAGTTTACAGAACAGCAGACACTGCATGCACATATGAAGTGCAGAATATATCCTAATGTATTGTGGGGCAGTAACAATAGAAATCAGTGAGACTGAACATTAGCTCTGTAACAGCTCTATAAAGAAAAATGTAATAAAAGAAACATGATTATTCTCTACACAAACAGGAAAAAAACAAAAAGAAAACCAAAATAATTTTGCATAACCTGTTACAAATAATGGATTCATGCATTTTTTTAAATATAAATTAGGACCCTCTATTACTTAGGAATGAAAAAAATAAGCTATCTAATATGGGGCAAAATATACGTATATTTGGTCTTTTCCCAAAAATAAAAACAAATTTCAGTATATTTTGTGTGTGTGTATATCTATCTATCTATCTTCCGGGTTATGCTGAAAAGATGTCCCTTGCGTTACAGCCCAAATCAGTCTCAGTTTGTTTTGCCCAATACTCATTCAAGCCCTGATCCAGCTCCCATTGAAGCCTTTCCACTGACTTCAACAGGAATTAGAACAAGCCTTCAAGGCATGGGGCAGCTTAACTGATCAGAGACTTTGTATGAATGTAAAGGACTGCGTGGGTTTCTATTAGCCCTAATGCTGAACTATAGCTGAAGAGCCAGTGTTGTGGGTCTCTGTATTCCTGGAGCATCCTGGAGATCAAGGAATAGAAGCAAAAGGTAAAAAATAAACCAAAGTAGGCAGGCAGTAACCAAGCCATGAATGCAAGCCAGGAAGGTCATTTGTAGCTGAATTTCTTCATTACTACGGGTGACTGTCACATTAAATAATAGCAGGGTTTCTTTTGATCTATGACACAGGCTTTGAAAGGAAAACCAAATGGAATGTTGGGTCAATCGTTAATTCTTCTCATGATGAGAAACTTACACACAAAAGAGTTTTTAAAAGTCCGAAGTCTGGTTGAAGTGTGAATCCTGGAACTGCCGCATGTCAAAAGCAGGGAAGATGGACGAATAAAATGAGGGGCCTAAAGTTTGGTAACCGAATGAGAGTAAATCTTAAAAAAGAAAAAATAACCCCACCTTCCATATTTAAACATTGCAAAATTGGCCAGATGCATTTCTCTTAGAGATGGTGAGTAGGTGTCTTCTTATTGTGAAGCATCAGGAATAGACAACCAGCAGAAGTAGACACTGCACTACACACACCCATCGGACTGCTCCAATCAGGCAACTCATGTCCCCAGTGAGGGTCTGATCCAAAGGTAAAATCCACTGAATGAGCTTTGAGTTAGGCCCTGAATGCCAGCTGATCTCTCATCCTGAATTTACACTCAGGACAGAAAGTAGTTTTTGTATACGGTGTCTTGCTGTCGAGCTGAATTTCTGTTATTGCGTAAAAGTGTGGTAAGATGACTTGCTACCATGATGGGTGTTTCTTTAGGATGGACATGACAGCATCTGAACTATAAATGGGAAATGTGCTCACTCACATTTTAAAACTGTAACATGGAAATCCTTGTTAAGTCAATAAGTGGCCCATGACTGCAAACCAAAGGGGGAAATTAATCTGGTGAAACTCAAAGCAAAGTGAGTGAAGTACTGACATTTACAATAGTTGCACTGCAATAAAAAAGGCTGAAGTTAATCCACTCCAAGCCATCTTTAATTTTACTATCCCATTTGACTAGACTCCACAAAACACGTTTGACATATGGTTTGTAAACAGTTGATGAAAATGGTCAAACCCCACTAAGTGTGTCAGGTTTAAAGCATTCTGAACTGAAACCAAATCTTGATCCGATGACATGATCCCTGGGCCCAGCACTCTCTTCCCCAATAAAAACACCATTTTCCAATTTCAAGCTCCTGAAGACAAAACAACACAAGAACAACTATTGTACTTTAAGAGGAAAGCCATTGTACTACACCCTCCAGAATGCACCCTAAGTCAACAATAAACTTTTGTCCTCATGATGATGATAAAGTGCACTGATGATATATTATACTGTCATTCTGTCCTTTAGCTGAAAGTTCAACCCCACTAAGATTCCTTTTAAGGTGGAGTTAAAAAAAAAAAGGGGGAGAAAGGAAAGGTGAAGATGAGGCTATTTTGGGAAAGAGAGATGTGTTGCATGGCAGCAGCTCGGCAGATCCCCTTTCCTTCCAAAAAATTACTGGTCACAGGATCTGCCTTATACATTTTATGTATTTATGAACCCTCACCAATGTAGAGAGCACACAATCAAAACATTCCGAGTTGTTACTTGGACAGCTGACCCAGCCGCACAGTAGTGGGATCTTTTTACTTTCATGTAGCCGTAAAGGAATGCATAGCTGCAGATGCCCAAATATGAAGGGCAATCATGCTGCCAGAGCCTGCTACTTTCTGGAGATCAAAGGCATTCTAGATTTCTATTGTTTTTCATCTCTGTTGGTATGAACACTGCAATTTTTGTTAGCAAGAAAAATTACCCAAGTGGGCTCACTTTATATTTTTTTTATAGAAGGTTAGCGGGAAGAATTTTGTGTGATATTGTACTCTTCAATTCCTTTCCTCACAGGCTGTGATATACATTAGGCACTAAATGTGAGAGAAAATCGAAGTGACTCACACAAGGCTCAGTGGTCTAGGAGCAAATCTTAGTTTCGTTCATCTTGTGGTTATTTATAAAAATAGGATTTAATCTTTCCAATAATAGTAACTCCCCGATTTGCTTGGGAAGTGGGATATGAAGGTATATTCAGACCTAATGAATGTACTTCTGCTTTTCAGTCCTCAATTTTATATTGTTGATTTCTTATTAACCATTTGCATTTCTTGCTGCCCCTCTGCCCTATGGAGGCAATCTCACTCATTTAATACGTTTGTTTATTGAAATTATCCTGGTATTGCAACTTTCAGCATCCCCATTATGTTATGCAATAACTTCAGCCCTGTGTCTTGTCTGGAGAAAGTAGGTCCAAGTATTTCTGTTCCCAAAATAGAAATGAGGCTCATTTCTTCTTGGAAATGTAAATGAGTCTTAAACATGAAGTTTTTATACATGTAGGTGACTTTTTCACATGATACTAGTAGTTTTTCTTTTTTATCAAAATTTGGGACCATCTTAAAAATCCTCAAAAACTCAAAGTGGCGTCTTGAAAATTGTAACTCATAGCATGTACTTATTAGATTTTTAAAAATCATCCATTAGAAAATACGAAGATGTGAAACATGGGCAATGCTAATGATGGAGGAATTCTAGTTGCCGTGGATACATTTAATTAAATACACAGAGAAAAAGGGTGGGGAGGTTCTTCAGGAAAAGCAATGCCATTAGATCTCATTGACCAATAGGTTAGTATTAAGTCTAACTCGCTCTTAAAAATCCAGCAATATTCATAGACCAGCTGCTGTGTAACTTTTGTTTGTTTCACTTTGTTTTATCTTTATATTTCTACATACAAGGGTGGCTGTGGCCTTTGTAAACTTGCCAATTTTACCCAAGATGTACAGATAAGATTACCTCAGTGTCCACAATATGTCTTTGTACTTGTCTATTATATAATGCTGTAGGAAATACCCTGAATATGATAAATATTCAAGTTATTTAAGCACAAATGCTATTTAGTTATTTGGACAACTGGCAAGTTTTTATTCGGTTTTTCACCATAGTGCATTTGGCTGTTGTTTTACAAGAAGAAAACACCTGAAAATGATTGCAAAAAGAGTTACAACCCTATTAAATACAAGAGTGATCACTTTAGATAAGCGATTACCAACAGGAGAGTGGGTTTGTGGGGGGGGGGGGGGGAGAAAACCTGGATTTGTACTGGAAATGGCCCACCTTGATTATCATACACATTGTAAGGAGAGTGATCACTTTAGATAAGCTATTACCAGCAGGAGAGTAGGGTGGGAGGAGAGAAAACCTTTTGTAGTGATAAACACCCATTTTTTCATGGTTTGTGTGTATAAAAACATTTCTGTATTTTCCACAGTATGCACCCGATGAAGTGAGCTGTAGCTCACAAAAGCTTCTGCTCAAATAAATTGGTTAGTCTCTAAGGTGCCACAAGTACTCCTTTTCTCAATAGGAAGTTGTTATTTTAAAAAATATATTTTAAAAGGGTAGTTGATGGTGGTTTTTAAGCAAAATGTGAGGTTATAAGATTAAAATAATAAACAGGAGGGCAGTTTTATATTTAAAAATATGGATTAGAGATTTCTGCAAGAAACACATATTTTAGCAGGTACTTTCAACATCTTTACTGGAAACCATAATATAAGCCTCACTAGATGCATTTTTGGCATACATCCACATTTTTCCAAGTAGTAGAGCTTCCAGTAGACAGCTGACCCCTGAGACTTAAAGCCTCAAGCCATAATCTAGCTAGCAGAAAGTTATTCCTCATACAGGGCTAGACCATGAGTTAACAATCTTCCCTGAGATAGTGGCAATATGTGCTACCCCTGGAGCAGCCCAATAGGGAGATTCTGACTATGATCTGTTAAGTCACAATCTCTCTCCCAGTCTCCCTGCTGCTCTGGTTGAGGGAGTACACTGTGCCAGGTTTGTACCTGGTACAGATATGCCGCCTCGTGCACTAGAGGCAAAGCCAAGGCTCCATCCTTTTGTGTTTCCCCTCCTGCATTGTGAGTGACACTACAGGTAGTTGGTGCATGGTAGCAGTGGTGCCTTCTACCCCCTTTACTATCTTGTGTGGACATACAAGCCAGGCCACAATCTGGCTCACAGTAAATTATCTTGAAATAATGATCCATTGTAGGACACCGGTGCTGTATAGGCTCTTGTGACTGTTCTATTATTTGACCAACACGGTGATTTCTCTTAAGTCCAGGTAGCAGGGCTACAAGCACTTATTTAGATGTCCATTTTTATTACATTAACACTGCTAGTAGTACACTTGTAAGTCATCATCACTGCCAAAGGGAAGATAATACAAAGACTCACGTACTAGAAAAGAAAGTTTCTCCTCTGACAATCCCTTTGGCCCACTGCTCCTGTCAAGCCGGGTAAAGTACCTGTAAACTGTGTGGTGTTGCATTTGATTTTATTCTGTCACCCACAGTGACCATAGACAGAAAAGTTACGGATTTATAATATTAAGTTATTTGTATTTAATGTTTCTCATTTATCCTCCCGCATATGTAGAGATGGTCAGACATAGTGTTAGACTGTCCTTTTATTTTGTTCTTCATAGATTTGCAAAATTATCCATCAGGAGATTCATCATAACTCTTGTACTTACTAATTGGAGTACATATTTCTATAACTCTAATGATATACTGCCTGTGATCTAAAGAGTTTCTTCCTCAAAAACCTGCATGACATTTTTGCAGGTACCATCTGGAATTTTTAATGATGGCAATTGCCAGTACCATTACCTTGCATCTTTGCATTTGTACAGAAACTCAGGTTCCATGCCAGCCACTGACATTCTCAGAATATATTGCTCCATGGATCCACCATCTTGGGGTCATGCACTTGTCTGTGCTGTGCAGACCACAGGAACACTGAAAGCTGTAGCCCAACACTACTCACATCCCAGGGCTTCCACTCCCCCCAGTTTCCTGCTCTCCTCACTGTGCCTGGAGAGTGACTGTAGAATTTCACACTGCCACCCTCTTCTGCTCTCCCTTCCTGGCTTTATAAAAGCCCTGCCTACTCCTGCCAAGGTGGGTTCCATCTTCAATTAGTGCTTGTCCTCCAGCCTATCAGGTTAATTAGCCCATCCAGTACTTCAAAGGTGGTGTGGGTCAATACCCCATCACATACTCTCCCCCTCAAGATTGCAATCCTCCAGGGTATGGATGCCAAAGCGGGGCTCACAGGTCATCCCACTCCTGCTCTAGTTCACTCGCTAAGAGAAGCAGTTTGCCCTTCTGCTGGTTCTTTTCCCTCTAGAACTGTAGGTCTTGTACAGCTACTTGTAAAGTCTGCTCCATGGCTATCAATTTCTCTTGTAGCCCCTTCTCTTGCTCTGCAGACACCTTCAAAACCCTCTCCCTCAGCATCTGAGTTCCCACTGTATACTGACTGGTCTCACTGTCCACCTCACCTCCTTCAGGTGGGTCTTTGCAGGTGCTTTTCTCTCCTCCAGTTCTTTCTCACCCTCTATCATCACTGCCCCTTCAGCTTTCTCTATGACGGTTGTACAGGCTGCTGTCTACTAACCCTTTCTTCCAGCCCTTAGTCAGGACCCAGCCCTTCCCTCGGCCTTGGTTCTGCTCTTTGTGAGGGCAACGCCCTAATTCCACAAAGGAAAAACAGGCAGCAGCCCTTTTCTTCTCTCTCAACAGGTGGGATGCCTCAGGGCTTTCCTGTCTTCCTGCCTTCAGGGTAGGGCTTCTCGTCTCCATCCCCGGAGGCACATTCACTTTTAATGTATCTCTTCTGACCACACACATATAGCACTGCCTTGGCTGGGCTTCTGACCTTCTGGCTCGGAACCTCTTTTCCATTCTCCGCCCCTTTGGCCCCTGCTCGCTTCCTGGAGAATCTTAAGTAAATATTGCTGCTGTTCAGCTAACTTTGCCAAATAACCCTGTAGGTATATTTGTGCCTCCCAGTCTCCACTGGTTCTCCAGAGCCTGCGTAAAGAGGGCTCAGATCAGGGATGCTGGAACAGTTTGCATAGTGGGGGGTGCTGAGAGCCATCGAACCAAACCATAAACCCTGTATATGATGGAAACCACTTCAAGCCAGGGGGTGCAGCAGCAGAACCCAGTACCCCTAGTTCCAGCCCTTATGGTTTGGACTCCTCTCTGTTGTCTGTCGGCCACCTTCAGTGGGAGTGGTAAATCTGGGGACCAGCTCAGGAGGGTATATCTGCCCTCTGCAAAGAAGGCGCCCATACACGGTGGCTCCATAGTCCCCTTTTTCCTGTCCTTTTCCTACTATGGGTCTTCACACTTCCCTTGTCCTCAAGCTTAAGTCTCTGTCCAGATGCAGCCTACGGGTTAACTAGCGCCTTCTGAGCCACCGTACCCCCCTTCAGGGATGGAGTGAGGAGACACCCCCTCACAGCTCCTAAGCCACTAAATTGCTTTTGAAAATTGTACCCCTCCCCAGAAGCTGCAACTGCCCATAAAACCATCTGATACCTGCACATAGAGGTTACTTTAAATCAGGCCCTCATGTACTCAATAATCAGTCAAAACAATCTTTACATTTAGGTCCCTCCTTGGACCACGTATAGTCAGGATTATGTATGAAAAGGTGTCATTCTCTCAGTAAGAATTTGCTTAACATTGTGTAAAAGAGCTGCTCTGGTGGGGGATCATGGGATGTAGTGGGAGGACGGGGACTAAGAAGCCATCTTCAGTGACAGAAAATGCAGCTAACTATTCCCTAAAACTTCCAAAGGAGGGCAAGGCACTTTTAAGGAGGACTACAGTAAGATTCCAATATCTATTTTGTGCATATTATCATGAAGTCCGTGAGCTTTGAATCAGGCCCTAAATAAATTTTTTAAAAGTAATTTTTACCACACTTCTAAAAATACTGCACTTGTTATTTTCTGGCACTGCCAATGTGGCAATGTTTGCTATTGAGGCACGCTACCCCGCTTGATAGGAACAGTGAGTCACACGGATTTCCTGAGGAGTAACTTCCAGAGGTAGAGTGTGAGGTTTCTCGATTCCCAACAATACCAATTAGACGGTCCCCTGACAGAAACAAACCTCTAAAAAAAAAAAAAAAAAAAAAAAAAAACAACTTTCACTAAAATAACTGTATGCCTGCTGGCTGGATTCAAAATAAATCACTGCCTTCTTTAAATAATCCAAACAGAATTCAACTGGGAGTCTGCATAGCAACACTGCTAATGAGCCAGCCTGTCCTATCTAACAACTGTTGATATGTAAGACGTGGCTTCCAGAGAATTCAATGAGATGAGAAGACTGTACCAAATGAAAGCTGCAAAGGGGGTTGATGTCATACCACTCCTTAGGGTGAAGTTGATCAGACATGCACAGATTAGAACTGGAAACCAGATTCAGAGGGTAGCTTCCTTTCAAACCCTTCCAGACAAAACCATTGCAAACTCTGGTGGGCATTTTGTGATTTAAAAACTCAATTGACACTTCTAAAGAATCCTTGCTTTATCAATACAGTGCATTGCTTGGTTATTCCGATCTAGTTTAAAAAGCAAATTAAGGTTTCTAAAATGAAACTAGCAGCCTGGGGCTCTCTCTTGATTTGAAAAGAAATGCACATGAGCTCAGATAAGTGATGAAAGAAAATATTTTCCTTATGTTTCATATGGCCCCCTCAAGTGAATTCCATCATGGTGGCCTGCGCCACTGAAGGCAGCACGCTTAGAGGTGTGGTTAGGGTTCTAAAGATAAAGTAATTTGCTTGATCATGATACCTTATTATCCTGCTTTGAATGGACAAATAAATGTGGCTGTAAAATATACCATTTATAACATTATACATAAAAGACCTAATGTGACAAAATCTAACATGGTGACCAATCCTGTGAAATGCTGAGCTCCCTCAGTTCAACAGGAGTGGAGAGTCACAGAACATTGCTGGATCAGGCCCTAGGCAAGTAGAATCACTGGAAGGGACCTCGAGAGGTCATCTAGTCCAGTCCCCTGCATTCAAGGCAGGACTAAGTATTATCTAGACCATCCCTGACAGGTGTTTGTCCCACCTGCTCTTAAAAATCCCCAATGATGGAGATTCCAGCACCTCCCTAGGCAATTTATTCCAGTGCTTAACCACTCTGACAGTTAGGAATTTTTTCCTAATGTCCAACCTAAACCTCCCTTGCTGCAGTTTAAGCCCATTGCTTCTTGTCCTATCCTCAGAGGTTAAGAAGAACAATTGTTCTCCCTCCTCCTTATAACAACCTTTTATGTACTTGAAAACTGTTATCATGTCTCCCCTCAGTCTTCTCTTCTCCTGACTAAACAAACCTAATTTTTTCAATCTTCCCTCATAGGTCATGTTTTCTAGACCTTTAATCATTTTTGTTGCTTTTCTCTGGACTTTCTCCAGTTTGTCCACATCTTTCCTGAAATATGGCACCCAGAACTGGACACAATACTCCAGTTGAGGCCTAATCAGCACAGAATAGAGCTGAAGAATTACTTCTTGTGTCTTACTTACAATACTCCTGCTAATACATTCCAGCATGATGTTTGCTTTTCTTGCAACAGCGTTACACTGTTGACTCATATTTAGCTTGTGATCCACTATGAGCCCCTGATTCTTTTCATGAGCACGAAATTTTACTATGTAATCTTAGAATGAGCATCATATTGCAACAGTCTGATTAAAATAAATAAGAAGGGGAAGCAACTCCAAATCGGAGGTTAATTAAAACTTACATCCACTTCTCCTTGATCAATTACATAGAAGTTGTCTCCTTCGTCACCTGGAAGCAAAAATATAAATGATTATTGTTTTCACAATGTCTGCTGGATGGTTATACAAATAATTTCCAATCCCCATATTTGATTCTACACATATCTGCACAGGTTTGCAGAGCTGATTATTTAAAGAGAAAATCATTTCCTCAACATCCATGCCTCGTTTCGCTCATGAACAGAAATATCAAGGGTGATTATTTATATTTTTTTCTCAGTTGTATTAGTTTATCCATTTTGATTTATTTAAAATGAAGGCAAACACATTAGAAACTTTTCATACCCTCAGGATACTAAAATCCTGCTTCACTTGCTCTAAGCTTGCAAGTAAGTTGCCAAATCTGGTAACTATGAACACGATACAGTGAGGTGCTGAGCACTCTCAATGGCCATTGAAAATATTTTCCATCTTTTATTACTCTGTGCTAGAGTCCGCCCCCTTTATTCATGTTGAGTAGTACTTTACTCCGTGGGTAGCCCCCATGTAAATCAATGTGGACACTTTTTTATTAGTATTATCATTATTTATTTAGACTGTGGTAGCACCTAACAGCCACAGCCATGGACCAGAACCCCATGATGCTTGGAGCTGGTCACTGCAGAACAAGGCATTCCCAAGCTCCAAAGAGCTTACAGTATAAATAAATACTTAGATACTTGTGGAATAAGATGTCGCTGCATGTGAGCAAAAATGGTAAAATCTCTGACCCCCTAATTTTCTGAACATCAGAAAGAGTGGCATAAATGATACAATCTGAGCAAATCTGTAAGGGAAAAAGTGTGGAAATTTACCCTGCTGTATGACCGTTTCTCCGGCAATGTGCATAACAGGGAACATGGCATCAAATATGTCACTATAAAAGAAAATGAACAGCCATTGTTGAGTCAAACTTCTTCCTTATTTAGTCAACAGTACTGAAGTCGCTCTGCTTTGTTAATCCTTCATTAACAGATTTTGCAAAGAAAAAGAGAAAGGTTAATTGCAGCAGCACATGGAGTCCCCAGCTGGCAAAACACCAGAAAAGCTAGTTCTGTTGGAGCCATAGTTTAAAACTAAGTCAGACAGTGACTCAACCCACTCATGCTATTTTGAAAGAACTTCCAAAATTTATGTGTACAGACCCATTCTTAAATTAAAGCATTCTACAAACTAGCCAGCTCATACTTTTTATTCTCTAAGGCCAGAATTTTCAAAAGACCTCAGTTCCCTTTTAGGCACCATAAAGTGGCCAGATTTTCAAAACAGCCCAGTGTGTGTCACAACGGAAGCTGTTGGAAACCCAAAATAGAAGCACAGCCCCTTTTGAAAATGAGGCTCCATTTTTACCAGCAAAACCCATTGCACAAAGCAGGATGCATTCGGAAATATAAAGGACTAAACTAAGACAGCATAAGAGCTGGCAAGAGATTACACTTCCAGTGCAGAGGTAAATATATGAAGCCAAATTCTGACTTTAGTTACGCTCAGTGACTTTAGCAGAGTTACTAGTGTGATGAATATTCGGCCAATGCTATGGAAACACTCAAGCTATAGAAGAGCACTGGACTAATTCATCTTTCCCAGACTCTCCACAGCACCATGATTTTAAACATATAGGGCAAGCTTGTCACTTGCCCTTACAAGGCCAGGCTGGGCAGTAAGGGACATAACTCACCCTCCACAATCACTTTAGGCTGCCTGCCCAGGTTGGGGAGAGAGCAGGCCCCACAGAACCACTGCTTCTTCTCCCACACAGGTGGAGGATGAGGAGCAAAGACTGGGTGGAGCCTGCACTATTCCCCCACTCCCGCCGCCAATTCATCAGTGTAAAGGGCTGAAGGAAACCACTTCGCACCACCAGCAAAGGGGAGGAATTGTGACTGGCTTCTCCAGGAGTGGTGCATCAATGTACTGCCCCTCCCACAGAGTGAGACATAAACTCTCCGTCTAGCCCATAAAATGGAGCAAATTCCTCTCAATCACAAATAAGTGAAAACAATGAAGAAATTTAAAAGGTTAAGCAAAATAGCCAGGAAGTCAGTAACAAACCTGTGGTGGATTTCAATCCCTTATATGGGAAATGCACATTGTAAAATCCCATTATGAGCTTGTTTCCTGTCCAACAGTTCCACAATCCACTCAGATGCAGTTATAGGAAATGTTCACTCATTACTCAAGCTGGGCATATCTTTCCTCCTGAGCAGTCAGTATGTTTCCACTGCTAGGGCTAGATGGTATGATGAGCATGCAGTCCTGTGTAGGGGGCAGTGCAGAACTGTACCATACCTAGTAGAGAACTGGCAAGGATTGTGCCTCTCTTGGACCTCCCCAGTGTGCCCACTGGTGGTGTACTCTCAGTAGCTCTATCTTATGCTGGGACCAGGCAGAATGGGATCAAGGATCCTCAATTGGCTCCCTGTGTTACCCCGATTTCTGTGCCCAAGCAGAGATCTAAGAGCCCACTTCTGCAAGATGTGGAGAGCTCTCACTAGCATTGAAGGCACTTTGTGCTTCAGAGGATCAGGCCCCAAAAGATTATGCCACTAAATAGAGAAATCAGAACGTGGACAAAAATAATCAAAAACAAAATGTGACTGAACAGATTTGGAAACCATTTTTGGACTAAATACAGAGAAATAACCATGCACAGTGTCAGCTTTTTATCTCTTGTTTGAAGGTTGTGTTTTATTTATATCTTAACAACTAACTGTACAAATAGTGGCTGATAAATTATGTATAGCACTGCACCCTTCTCCAAAATGGTTTGTTATCAGATTTCTGAACATCTCTTCCTTTTATCAAAAATGTTTTCAAACTCCTAGGTTAAAAACTACTGCTAACCCTCTGAAAATCAGCCTCTTTTAACACGTCTCAAGTTGGGCCCCCCCAAAAACAGAGGCACACAATACCTCACAAAGCCCTTCTGAAAATCTTGGCCTAATAACCTACCAACCTCATAACTTCATTGCACCAAAACTGACCTTTGATTTAATTTAGGCTACTTGGAATTGATGTTGAAACAACAGATATAATTTACTGACTTTGATTTACAACATACAAAATAGACTAAAATAAAAAAAACTGTTACCCTGAGAGAGCATGCCAATTATTTTATTTTAAGTTAAAAAGTTTGGTCATGATCTGTTCAAGCTGGCATTTGAAAATACAACACTAATTTTTTATCAATATATATTTTCATGTTCAATATGCAATTTCATGCTAGAAAAACCTGAGGAGGAGTGATGTGTAGAAAACAAAGCTGGTTTTAAAAAATAGATGAACTGAGGAAAACTAGTGGAGCTCACTAAAGAGATAATATGGTCACGGCCCAGATTTTGACCTTCTTCTTTTTGCTACAAGGTGTACATGTTATTTTTAGAATGGTTCACAACAGTCTTTTGTCCATGAAAGGCATAAACATAATGTTATAAACAGCCCTGCCTGTGTAGTAGAATTGTAACAGATGTGTGGAGGGGACCTGAATTTTTGTTTCCAAGTTGCTATTATTTATATATATTTAAACATATACACATAAATTCCTCCAAACAAAATTTCTTATTAAAAAAACAGTATGTGGTTGTTTAAGTGCATACACTGCAGCACGGTAACACAATGATATAAAAAGCTAGGAAATCACTAGCTAAATCTTCACCCAAACTTTGAAACCTACTACCGTACCATGATTTCATCTCCATATTACTTTCCCTATCTACTGCACCCACAGCACATGACTCCACTCTCCACCTCTTCACCAAATGCTGACTCCAGCTAAGTTCCCTAACGGTACAGAATGCTGAAGTAGATGGTTAGTGTGCATGGGGTAGATTTTTACTAAATGCCTTTGTGTATCAGTGTGTGGTGTGGGAGAATTGCTAACAGACGGGATTATTTGTTTTTAAATTTATCCTTTGTAATGTTCCTAGGTGTATTATTTAGGTGATGGAATGAGGATGTAGGGTGTTGTGTTTGGGTTTTTCAATTCAGGATATTGGTGGTTGGAGTCACAGGGCTGTCTATAAATTACGTAACACATTAGGTGGTAGGTGGGTCCTTAATTTTGCATGTTTGTTTCAGTGTCACAGGGGCTGGTGGGTCTTCAAAATCTCCAAAAAATGTGTTATGTTATTTATGGACAACCTCTAAAATGTGGAGGGAGAGAGGGATGCCCAGTACCTCTTCATCGAGGCACCTACACCTGAAGGGCTCCCCCAGCACTGCTGTCTCAGCTCCCTACACAATATTTCCCTCAAAGCATCCTAGCTCACTCATCTCTAATGTCAATATTGCTTCTCCTCAGCCTTTTACTCCCCTGTCCCCAGGGGGAAAAGCTTTAGGTCTATTCTGCGGCTCTTCCACAGTCTCTACTGGCTACCTCTTGAAAAGGTGAGTTCTCATTGCTACGGCAGTTGGAGCCAAACCCAGTGCTCCAATCAGAAGGCTTTGGGGGCAGTTTTTGGTCTGGAACCACTGATGCAGGTGGGACTGTATGTACATGAGGCTCCCATTGGCACTGCAGGGAAAGACTGACAGGACTGGGGGGAGGGATAGCTCAGTGGTTTGAGCATTGGCCTGCTAAACCCAGGCTTGTGAGTTCAATCCTTGAGGAGGCCATTTAGGGCTCTGGAGCAAAAATTGGGGATTGGTCCTAGTTTGAGTAGGGAGTTGGACTAGATGACCTCCTGAGGTCCCTTCCAACCCTGATAGTCTATGACTCAGCCACCACTGATAAACTCCACAGAGGGTTATGCAGATTTAATTTTTAGTAATTTTGTGATAATACAATCTAAAATAGTAAATGAAATTACAAGCAAAGATTCTGAGCTGCACATAATATAAAGTTTGATTATTAACTAGTCCAACAAGGTGAAACTGAGGAATATGTTTAGACCTGAAATCTCTATCTATTCCATCAAAAAATGCCATCTGTCTTGTCTCGGAATATCAAAATTTAAAGGATTTTTTTAAAGGGTTGCAGATATCAAAGACTCACAGCAAGTTTTAACATGTCGAGGGTTTCCATAAAGCATACAAGCGGATTGCAAATAACTGAAGTCAGATCTGAGACCAAAGGGCCTGATTTCTCTGCTGGCTTCCACCTTATATATGTATCTACCCCTGTACAAAGAGGGTCAATTTCTCTGCTGGCGTAAGTGAGCAAAATTCCACAGAAGTCATTGGAGCTGCACCCATTTACACCAGCAGAGAATCTGGCACAGTGAATGCCAAGTGGGTAGAACACACTACACCATTTTGATTTGGTAGTCTTTCCCACCCACCTGCCCAGGTGTAAAGCACAACAAAAGGTGAAAGGCAGCAGGAAGATAGGCCGAAGAGATTTTCTTTATCATGAAAAAAAAAATGGTAAAAATAAATAATCTCATTTGCTGTTGCAATGAGGTTATTTTGAATCAACACAGAAAGTGAGAAAGGAAAAAAAGCAATGTCTACTGTAGGTTACGCAGTGCTGGCAATAGACAATTGAGAACAAGCTTGTTGAAGTCAAGTGAGACAACAGGATTTCAAACATTTCAAAATCAGACAATGGCAATGGCTATACAACAAAACTATGGAATGTGATTTATCGGTTTCAAAGTCGGATTTGTTTTCAGCCCTTACTATGGTGAGTAGATAACACAAAAAGAAGATGGAGATAGATAAAATGTATACATTGTAGAGAATCCATGACACAAATGGAAAAGCCTTGTTATACCTTCAGGTATTGTCAGACTTCAAGCAGAATTATTTCATTGTGTAGGCAAACAGAAAACATTCAATGTGTGTGTGCTATACATACTTTCTCTTCCTTTATCACTTTACCAAAAAAATCAATATTATTGAGGGTAGGTTTGAAAAAATATTAAGCTGATCAGGCATAGTTCCATAAAAACTCTACAACACTCTCTCAGCATAATACTTGTAAAAACCAGTATCACTTCTTACTCAGTTGTGTTGAGCCTCCTTGTTTTCATATACTAAGAGTTGAGCAAACGTGTTCCATGGTAACCCTGCATTTCAAATTCTTCGTTTAGTCCTATTCTGTTATATCCAAGTATTATAGTAGGATTTTTGTCTTATTTTGTTTTTTTCTTTTGTAAGACAGAGTACTGAGCTCATCTCATTAATGTTCATACAATGCAGACTTGGACAGTGCTTTACGAGCACATAGAATGTGAAGGTTCCTGGCCTGTGCAGCATACCATCTAAATATAAGGCTTCATTCTATTCTTTAATTATTCTTGTTTGTCTTCCTGCTCCCTCAGGTGTACAGGGATCCACCAGTTTCTGCCATTTATTTTAGTCTTGTGCTGATCTGTTCAGGTTTCAGTTTTGTGCTGATCTGTTCAGTGCTGCAGCTGTGTCGGTCTCAGGATATTAGAGAGACAAGGTGGGTGAGGTAAAACCTTTTATTGTCACAATTTCTGTTGGTCAGAGAGACAAGCTTTCGAGCTGCACAGAGCTCATCATCAGGTCTGGAAAAGTACTAGGAGTGTCACAAGTAAATACAAGATCCAACAGATCGTTTAAGGTAAGTAGTTAGCACATATTCTAAGGGAACATTTAAGGTGAAGTGACCCTAGGGTTGTCAATTTTGGTTGGACACATTCCTGGAGGTTTCATTACCTGACATAATCTTTAATTCAAGATTAATCTTTAATTCCAACTCTCCAGGACAATCCTGGAGAGTTGGCAACACTAACTGGCTAGTTAACATCCATATAGTCATAGGACAAAAAGGGGGGGTTAGTTTACAGACTGTTGTAATAAGCCATAAATTCAGTGTTTTTATTCAGACCATGATTTTTGGTGTCTAGCAGAGTTATGAATTTAAACTCCCAGGCTCATCTTTCAAAAGGGTTGTGCAGGTTTCCTTTGAGGATGAGAACTGATAGGTCGGATAAAGAGTGACAGCACTCTATTGATGGAGGTTACATACTGTAAGAATGCACCACTGCTTCATTTTGGCTGCAGGCATACTGTACTGGATCTTTTATTTAGAGAAGGCTCCAAATACATTTTTATTAGACGCACAGAAGGACATTGTAACAAAGTCAAAGCCAGTATTTGTATACATCGGCATTCTATAAGTATCCCGGGGATGTGTTATCAGAATGAAAAATCATATACTTTAGGCAAAGTAGGCCAAGTTCATCTCTAGTGTAACTAGGATGAGGTCAATAGATTTGACTCAACCAAAGATAAATATGGTCCTATGCACTGTATATGGGATTTGGGTTTTTTATGATCTAACCATCATCATGAGTTTACTACTTTCCTTGTTTCTTTATCAAACATGCTTAGAGAAGTTGCTTGCTAGTCTAAGACAAGCAAAATATTTAGAATGAATCTCTAATAGAAAATTGCTTTAAAACCATGACAGAAAACCAATATAAAAACATTATAACATCCTAAAACCAAATCTTTTTTATATTTATTTAATATAAAACAAGTTCCACTAATGGTAATTGGCAACCATAAAAAGTTACCATATTTAAGCAACTTATGCTTCATGTACTTTTAAGCATATTTACTCTTTAATTCCAAGCTCCCTCTTCTGGACTATTCCAACTAAGTAAGAAGAGTTACTATATACTATTCATCAGATATAGTTCAATATTCAGATGGTGGGCTAACACTCTTTATAAGTGACAGATCTGAAGATGGTTAATTGCTATTTGCCAGTTTCATTTTGTTACTTTGCTTGGAATTCTTTGAAAATATTTTAGAATACATTGGGATTTCAAATATTCCCAGAGGTTTTCAATTTAATATTAAGTACAAAATGCACTACTAGCCAGTTACATGGGCTAAATACCCTATATGTTAAGAAAGTAATAGGAACCTTGGACATTATTTTAAATAACTATCTAGATAAATTACAATTTACACATAAACCAATACTGTACTATGTGCATTAGCTTTGTACTTATTGTTCAGGATGTGCAGTAGATATAAGTAGATCCCCCTCATCCCCTGCTAATGTTTTCAGCTGGCACTTTATTAACATTTGAGGTGAAAGTTAGATGAAGTTGTTTAATGAGACAGACAAATTACATAGAAAATAAATGATTTTTGTTTGCCAGCCAGATATTTCTATGAATATTAAAGATAAACAAACAACTGACAGAATTTAACCTGTTTTTCTACTCACAGTATGTGTGTGAACAAACTGCGATTGGTACAGATCTACTTATACTCACTAAGAAACATTGTTTACAATTTTTTTTTAACTCTGTGGATTTGTCACAAACATTCAATGTGTGGTATTCAAAATTTGAGTTATGTTTGTTAATTGTGACACATTGGCTAGATTCAGAGTTTAAATTTAATTTACTTTAGTTTCTTGTTTTTAGCTTTCTGCAAAGTAGTTTTGTATGCCAGAAAATTCCCATGGTTATCATCAACTAATTGTATTATCTATTGTTTGCCACCAATTGCTTGATTCTGTAAAGACACAGAGGAAGAGAGAGCCTCTGTCCCATAGAGCAATCCTCCATCAAATTGCGGTTACTGTCCTCCAGAGATTGGACAGTAGTACAGATTTCTGTGGCAAGCATCATGTCAGAAAAACGCATGCTACAACTGATCAGCTAATGTTTGACATGCTCTCCCTTTCTTGACAAGCATGTTACATATGGCTGCAACCATCTCCCACATTTTGTCTCAATCATTTCCATTCTGTTGTGTACTACCACACTTGCAGATACCAAACAGCTAAGCACAATAAAAACATGTATTAGTCTAACCTAAGATTCAATTATAATTTATATTTGGATCAGTGAAATGATTATAAAATATTCTGATAAAGGTTATCTATAAAAAGTGTCAGGTTTTTTCTTTAAAATTGGATGAGTCTAATTTATCCACTAATTTGAGGATCCTGAGTCCTTCCATGCAGGCTTCGGAGCGGAGCCCGGAGCTGGAGCACGGAGCTGCAGGTTTTTGCCTGGAGCTGGAGCGAAGCCAGAGCACAGCTCCAAAGTCCTGCTTCCATGACTGTCACAAAACCACAGATCAGCAACCACTCGATTTTATATTTGCATAGCCAGTGTAGCTGACAGATATGTGCAAACTCATTCACCCACCCATTTTCCTTATCTTTCCCTAGAGCTTCATATTCTCCCCCTAATTTCCTGCACTTCTGGAACAGAATAACTTATATTCACAAAATGAATTAGAGGTCCATATTTTTCAGATGGTCCCTTCTGGGTTTTGTTTCTTGTGTGTTGTGCAACAACAGTTTTGAGTGAAAGAGTTCCCCTTTTCGAAGCTCCAGTAGCTCAATTAGAAAATAAAGGTCAATAAGATCAGATGATATGCATCTTTGTCCTTCAGGAGGGTCAGTATTTCAGTATTTGGACAGATTGGAGGAATGGGGGGTTAAGCATGAAGAAGCACAAGCTGTTCCTCCATGACACTTTTTCATAGCTGTGAATTTGGTAGGGCCCTACCAAAATATTACTAGCAGGAACATCTGGTACTTTTAACCTCAGAGCACAAATCTGCTATGATTTTGTGGTGTTTTAAAAATCTGCCTAGTAAACATGTCACAAATCTAATCTTGCTCCTTCTGCACTCTGCTACAAAAATTAAAAAAGAAAGACCATTTTTAGATACTGGATGCCTTAGTGTATTCTACCTTTCCACAGTGCTACAATCGTTAAGATTCAGGTTTCCAAAGTGCCTTTAAATCTCAAATATGCTGGGCTTTCATTAACGTTGAAAGGGGGAAAAAAGCACTATTGTATATGCCTTACTGAGTATCTGTAGGACATTTTTTAAATACCTTTTTGAAATGGAATATGGAGAACTCTGCAGGCAGTCTAGTACGACAACATCATTAACACTGAAATGTTTAAAGTCATTCTTATTCAGCCTACGCACAATATGTAGTGTTCACACTTTTTCTGCCTAACTCTGCTGACTACATGTTTTCCTTAGTGCAGTAATCATATTTACAGCAGTTTAACAAATAGGCAGAATTATATTTTATGGAGTTAAATAAAATAGGATCAAAACTCAATGCAAACAAATCACAAAAACACACAGAAATGTGTTATACAATCCATGTTGTTTCCCCACAACCACATAACCATCCCAGTTCACAGATTTCTGTTTAATTTGGCCTCTGGCATGACAGAAAGGAATTTTTTGCCCATTTACACAACTCTATGAATCAAACGTTGACAACAGTAAGCTGCTCTTCAATCTGACTTAAAGGTATGCATCACAGAAAAACAGCCAAGCGCTTTGCTTGCTCTATCAAGCCTTATATATAAGCCAGCTATTACATGGCCTGTAGCATACAAATCCCTCCAAATGATAACTTTCGGAAGAAAAAATGCTGAAGACTTGATATATTGCTGAGCCAAATTATCTCAACACAAACACAGCTTTGACATTTATCTCTGAATATACTGAAATCATCATGTATAATTCCTCTCAACAGAATCTTAAATCCAAACTGGATACATTACTCTGGATTGCTTTTGACAAAGCAATTTTAAAATATTGTGCCCATCAAATTAAGAAGGGATTGGTATACATTAGGATAAAGAAAAGATGGCCACAACAAGATTTTGCCTATTGTTTAAATATAGCACTACCAATCACATAAATACACATTTTTTTTAAATGTAGGGGTCAATAGCCTTTATTTGCTATTGTAGGGGTCAATAGCCTTTATTTGTGCTCATGTGAAATCCCAGAATATATGAAAGAAGTTCAGCAGAAATTTCTGCACTAAAGCCCGCTTAAAATAAATCCAATTAAAGGAATCAACAGGAAAAGAAAACTATATGTATCTTGTATCTGGGTCTCTGTAAATAATATTCATATAAATCCATACGCTTAGGTTTATGTTTTTCCATGTGACAGGGATCAGAATTTTCCATAGCACAACATTCTAAAACCATTTAAACCCAACATACCTTTAGAATGAATAACCCAAAATCTTCATACAGTCAACGCTGATTTTTATGTGATCACAAAGGACCAGCCCCCACAATCTTTTACTTATGTGAACAGTCATTACTCATGGTAGTACCATAAGAACTAATCTCATGAGAATGGGTCGGCAGAATCAGGCCTTTAGACCAGTGGTTCCCAAACTAGGGGCGCCGTTTGTTCAGGGAAAGCCCCTGGTGGGCCGGGCTGGTTTGTTTACCTGCCGCGTCTGCAGGTTCGGCCAATTGCGGCTCCCACTGGCCGCTATTTGCTGCTCCAGGCCAATGGGGTCTGCGGGAAGGGCAGCCAGCACATCCCTCAGCCCGCGCCGCTTCCCGCAGCCTCCATTGGCTGAGAACGGCAAACCGCGGCCACTGGGAGCCGCGATCAGCCGAGCCTGCGGATGCGGCAGGTAAACAAACCAGCCTGGCTCACCAGGGGCTTTCCCTGAACAAACAGCACCCCTAGTTTGGGAACCACTGCTTTAGACTCTGAACTCTCTTGGGAGATTGGGGGCGGGGGGTGTATCTTATCTATATCTTTGATATGCTTAGACCTTATCTCTGATATGTCAATTAAATTTATGGTATTACATAAATGTTTTGAAATACAGCAATAATAATGGGGACAATCTTGAGCCAAGCACCCAATTCAAGTAGCTGGCCCAAAGGGAAATCATCCTGTCTCCAGTCTGCTGAGTAGCTGTGGAGCTGCTTCTGAAACTTCAGGCTCTGGCTTGTATGCTCTCCCTTGCATGCCCCCCATGAGATTAAAAAGGAGGATTCATGGAGCTGTCAGTGTCAACTTTGCATCTTACTTCTAGGAAGCTTTCCGGGGAACGAAAGGAGGAAACTAAGGAAGGAAACTAAAGGACTCCATCCATTATCTAATGGCTTGAGATAATATTCAGATGCAGTTCTCAGATCCAGCTACACCACAGCCTATTCAGAGGCAGAAAAGGCAATACTTGTGTATGACAGTCCAAAGAGAGTCATGAAAGCAGAATTTGAAACTTCTGAGGTGCTTCAGTTTGAGACTACATGGGAAATCCCCCAAAGACCATTCAGAAGGCAGACACACAAAGGTTTAAACCTAAACCTAAAACCTAAACAAAAACCCCCCAGACTCATTTCTGTGAAAGCCGAAAGAAGTGTTTATTCGATGAATAAGATAAAGATGGTCAGGAGATAAAGGAAGACAGACTAGATGATCTAATGGTGCCTTCTGGCTCTAAACTCTATAAAAGATGCAAAAAGGAAATACCATATCACAGAAAAGATTTCTCAAAAAGGAAACTAGAGAAGAGAAAGGAGTAACCATTATGCCCTACTAGCAGACAAGTGAATGGTGTTCCATGTGGTCAATTTTATATTATTATACTATGGAGCACCTGTTATGTCCAGAAAAATCTGAGAGCTCCCCTTAGAAAAAAAGGACAGTAATTCTCTGCATTAACAGATTTCAAAGTAATATGGGAGATGGTGTAAAAATATACCTAAAGAAATAAGCATATCAAGAGAAAGACTTTAAAAAACTAGACTACTTAATACATGTAAAGGTCACCAAAATATTTATATTAATAATGAAACCGAACACTGAGCAGATATTGACTTCGGCTAAGGTGAACCTCAGATTTATTGACCTAAGAGGTAAACACTGACTGAGATAAATCCAAGGTCAATATTTACCACCAAGGACAATAAATCTAGATGGCCAGTGAAACATGAAGTCAGTTTATACGTATTGTTACATGCATTCTTTCTTCATCAGAAATGCTTACAAATGTCTTCATTTTGGCCATGAATTTGTAACATGTAACTTTTAAAAGCCTTAGTTCTCTAAGACATAAATAAAGTTAACAGCTTAAAAAAATCTGATGACCACTGATGAGCCAATTTAATCATTTGAGCATGTGAGCATTACTGACCCCTGGAGTCAACAGTAGTGCTTCATCATGGGACTGTTTTCACCCAATGAGTCAGATTTTTCAAAGGCACAAAGGACAGGTAGGGCCCTAACTCAGTCTCTGAAAATTGGGTGCTTAATTCCCATTTGTGCTCTGAAAGTATCCCCCTCCTGGATTGTTCCATATTGTATGTAAAACTCATAACTTCTTGAAGAGATATATTTGTTCAATGCATTACTTTCTGCTCTCAGGAATAAAGGATGTTTAGAATTTGTTCCATAGGTTAAGATATAGATAGATAGGCTGTTGATGTTTACAGGAAGTTTCTAATTGGATTAAAGAAAAACTGCTGGTGGATTATTGCCATTATTTTAGAAATAAAATGGAAAGGAAAATCAGCTAAATTGCATTCTGTTTTCATACTATCCTGAAATTTAAATGGGAAGCAAATAATTTTCTGATGCTTCAGACTGACCTGGGATTTATACTTCTAAAAAAATTGACTGACGAGCCAAATTAAATCTCACCAATTTTTTCACCCAGTCCTGCAAACTCTTAATCATGCAAGTGATATCAATGGGACTAAAGCACATGCTTAATTGCTTTCCTGAAGGGAGATAGATTTAAGCACCTGCTTAAAGTAAAGAATATGCTTAAGTACACCTTGCTGAATTGGAACCTTTGACTGCTATAATTTAAACTGTAATTTTATATATATTAATTCCTTCTGAATAATGGTCCAGTTACAAGAAACATAGCAGTGAGGAAGGAAAGTAAAAGCTCAAGGGTTTAGGTTCTGATCCTGCACAGAGCATCACATGCTCTTTACACTTCAGTGGTGCTTCACATGACTGTAGGGTTCTGCTCACAGAGAACAAATGCAAGATCAGGGCCTTAGTGAATATTCTGAGAGGCCTTCCCATTTTATTTTTGTTCTGGTAAATTTTGTACATGTTTCTTGCACAAAGATTACAGGGACATTTCTATAAATCAAAAGTCATCAAATAAATAAATAAATGTAGAATGTGACCTTTAGAGTTATACACATATCTTCCCTGCACTAGAAAAGCAAATAAATTTAACAGGAGTGCTGACAACAGTAGACCTTCTTCCTCCAAAGAGTATGCAAGATCTAAGCAAAAAGGAAACAGATGACTTGGTGTATTTGCAGGATGTGATTAGTGCAGATAGAACCCAATTTATTAAGATGGGAGATGGTGATTCTTTTGTTGATTTTGCAGGTCAAGTGTTAAAACCTTCTGCAAATAAGGTTGTAGATATGCCACAACTATGCCCTAATGGTTTGCTGGGAGGGGTTATTTTGCTTTTGTGTAATTGTTCTGGAAATCCTCATGAGACAAATGTGTAATCTTCATTTTACATCTCCTTCTGGTTCCCCAACACAAGCCACACCAACTTAGACTCCTTTAGACATTTAACAGTTGGTGTACAAATGTCTCTAGGGGAGTCTAAGTTCATGTAAAGGGTAGTTTACACATCACCCCTGAATTTGCCCCGTGCATCCAGTATAAAACTAAACTTTATTACTGAAAAAACAGAGCCGACAATAACCCATTGATCTACCCATCCAAAAACTGTAAGGAAATATTGCTATATACACTATTGTATGTTGAACTCGCAGGAAGGAAGAACGATTAGAACTGCTGGACAGGAAAAGGTGTGTTAGCACTGTTACCTTTAACTCAATCTCTAATCCACTTCTGGGCCCCCAACTTGTCACTAGAGCCATCAATCACCCTATCTCTCTCTTATAGCTGTCTCAAGCTCATTTATACTATTTGTTTTAATGGTCTCACTTATGTCATTGGTTTTCTGGGGTTTGAATGGAATAGTTCTGCCTCAATTTGCTGTTTACTGCTCTTATTATCAAAGTTGTGGTTTATTTTTATACTAGTTTCCTAAGGCCATCTTATTACTCTTAATCTCCTATGATCATATTGTTGATTTCAATGGAGAGTGCTGCAGAACACTCTGTCAAAACATTATGATCCCAAATACTTAAGTTTTAGAAACCTCATTAATATGAACAGTTCCTCTAGAATTATTTTAATCAACCCTCTTAGTAAATCAGTGCTGTTCAGTATCACTGCACCCTTCGGTAGAATTTATTTCCTAAAACACATAGAAGAGAAGTTGATCGGAGACCTTATAAAAATGGAATGAAAGGAGTAAGATAATACACTGGCTAACAGAAAAGTAAGCTCTCTTTAGCAGTCTGTCTTCAGGGTTTAGGTGAGATCTAGGAGCTAAATGTTCTCAAGTCATAGAACTAGGTATATAAAGCATTGCCAAGATTTTCAAAATAGAAGCCCAATGGACTTCTAAATCCATTTTAGGATTTTCAAAAGTGCTGAGCACCTCAGGACAGTTCTGTAAAGGAAAATATGTCAAAGCGGAGTAAATCAGGAAAAGTGGCTCTGAAATGCCAGTTTAACAGAGTATTGTCCCCTTCAGAATGGGAGTCTATGTCTAGGATATGGTGTCTTATCTCTGGAGGTTAGGGAAAGCTCATATCTTGGATGGAAACATCTACCATATCCCATCTGGGATGTTGAAAGAGGAAGTGTTTACAGGATAATAACAGTGATAACAGTTCACAATATTCAGAGTATTCGCATCCTTTAGTGTCATTCCTAAACCAAACCAGGGAGGTGACTTGAAAGAGCTCAAAAATAATTTCTTAAGAGCTAGGTCTGCTGGGTGGTGTGAAGAGATGTACTGAGGGCACAGTACAATATCTGCATCTGAATCCTTCCCACACTATTAGACGTTGGTGAGGTCATCAATAAGGCTCTGCCATCCCTGTCTACCATGCTTTTTGCGGAATGGCTATCTTGTTGTGTTTTCTGCATCTTGTTTACAAGGATACGTTGTTTGTCTACTGTTCAACCCCAATCTGGAGGACCAGTGGGCTGCTTTTCATCTGGTTACTACCCTTTGACCCGTCCAGCTTGGGTGGCCCTACCAGGAGTTAAAATTCCCTGCCCGGCATGGCTCTTAGGGTCACTGGATCACACAAGCCTTTCCACCATGTCAAGATGCAGTCCTCAGGGAAGGTCTGTACAATATAATGTATATTTTATGTAACATGCTCCAGAGGACATTGCCTTATAAAATGCTTTACAGAGCTGAATACAGAGAATCTTAAAGGTAGAAAGCAAAAAAAAATGTAAGGAGAAGAAATAAACAAGGGAGCTGAAATTTAAAAACAGTAAAGATGCTACTATTCTTGCTGATTACTTACAGCAAGGGAAGAATATAAGCATGTAGTAATGGGGGAAGGAAATGGTGACTATGGTTTGCAGTTAGTTGTTTAATGCAAAGAGGAAAGTTTTTAGGAGACTCAGTAGCTGGATAGGAGAGGCATTTTCAGATAGATAGAGCAGCACAAACAGAATTCAATCTGATCTTGTTATTAGGAAAAACCATTATTAAAATCATTTCTAAAGACTTTCCTCTGAGAAGTAGAGAAATACTTGAAAACACTTGTGTGTGAAAGTAGGTTAAAAATAAAATCGGCTTGAACACCTAAAAGGAGCTACACAATCTGAAATTCACATACAGAAAATCTATTGAAGATATAACTTTGCTAATTTGAACTAATGAATGGGCGAATCCTTGTGAATGACTGATTTTTTATGAATCAGCTGGTAAGTGAATAAACAATAAAAAGCAAGGATACTGCATCATAAAATGCACTTTGTTCATGTTCCTTGACAGCTGTAGATTGATGTCATCATATTTCTCTGCATATTACTGAATATCTGGAAAAATTTCAGATTTACACTATTTTCCAAAAGTAATGAAGTCTTTGTAACAAGAAACCTCACTACTAGTAATAATTAGTATTTATTATTTATACAGCACCAAAAAAAAATGTGCTAGGCATTTTACACAACAAATAGAAAGGCATAACATGCTCCCTGGCCCAAAGAGTTAACAATATAAACAGGACAAGGGAAAGTAACAAGCAATAAGAGGAATGGAGAAGGGAAGGACAAGGGTTACAAGAATAAGATCATTCAGTTACTTAGCAGACTAAGCTAAACTGCACAAAGGAACTTCTAGCACAGAATAAGAGTACTCACACGGGAAGTTGTGCGGAATAGCTATCACACTTTTAAGTCCACACTAGCTTATTTCACACTAACTTCCCACATGGACAAGTCCTAAATTTTGAAGTATGCACATCTTGAACTCGCTACTAAACACTGCTACTGTATTGCATCTTTGCTGACAAGTGTGATGAGTGACTTTTCCTTGGAAAAACAATAGTGTGGAGATTAGCAACATTTAGATTAGTGAGGTCCTACTGCATTTAACATTCTACCAGTTCAGTCTACTACGCTGGATTATATCCAAATGCCAGGCTGAGTAACTTAAAGACAAGGAAATAAATGTTTCCTAACAAGGCAAAGAGGAATTCAGTAAGTGCAAGATCATTGTCAAAGAAGGCACAAATGATCTCCAACAGCCCACTCTTGTAACTGAGACCAAGGAGCTGGAAACCTCGTCAGACTTGCTCCTCTCAACTTTAAAAGATGTGAGGTACTGCCAACAATTCAAAACAATAATGCCTTGCCTTTATAAACAACCTTTATCATCACTGGATATAAAACAGAAACTTGGATATTCTCTGCTGAGAATGCCTATTGGATTGGCATCATTGCTTTTCTCCTGGCTTGCATGTTAGGTAAAGGGGTCAGGATGAAGACATATCATTCTTCAAAAACAACCTTCCATTTTGCACTGGCAGCTTTCATAATCCATCTCCGATGTCTCTGAAGTCACAAAACACTTATGAAAGCTCTGTAGTATTGTCTGTTTTAGCAGTGTTCCTAACACTCTCTAGAAATCCTCCATGTCTAAAAATCAGAGTTGTGGGACCCATCCAACTAGATGCATTACACTGGATTGCAGCATCTCAGGAAATGTGTAATTCCAGTCCCTTAGCACATGCTCTGGTAACACTGTGTGTCATGGTTCATACTGGGAACATACTGTCTAAGATTATTGTAAGAATTCTATTATTACAGATGTGACTTCAGACTGCCTTTCTCATCATTCCCTGGATGTCCTTCTCTAGCCCTTCAACTATTTACCTTCATCTATTATTAGTTATTATTTAGACTGTAGTAGTACCCTCACTGCATTTGGCACATTCCAAACTTAGACAAAGACACAGCTGTACACCAACCAGTGTGCCATATAGGTAGGAAAAGATGCTTGAGGCAATGATGGAAGATGGGTAAGGTCAGTGGCCTTTCTGCTACCTCCGGACAGTAAGAAGGAAGATCCAAGATCTAACTGCTGCCACCATCTTTGCCTTGTCAGCAGTAAATCTCCTGATTTTCTCCACTCAATTCTCCCCTTTCCAAAAGCTAACACAATTGGGGCAAGGCCCAGAACTTTCTTGGCTAGTGCCTAATGCTGCTTAATTCAAATCTAGAATGCCCTAGGATCACATGCCACAAAGTGCCTTGCATGACCAAGATCAAGTAATAGTGAAGTTAAGCTACTATCATGGACTAATAGAATGGTTGCTAAAGAAGTGGGCTCTGCAACAAGATATATGTGGAAGGGAGAAGATTATGAGGCAGGGTACGTGGCAAGAGATGATTAATACCCAATTGATGGAGGGACTGGCAGGAGGGAGTAGGAAGTTAAGTTGGGGTACTCTCCCTATCTCCTTCTTTGACCAGTTTGAGGGGCAGACAAAGGTAAGGGCATTGGTTGAGGGATGGAATTCTTGTAATCAAAACATTTCACCCATCCCTAAATGTGGTCACAATATTCTTGATGTTGGCTCAATTAAATTCTGAATTATCACCAACTGTGTAGGCTGCTAAAGAAAATGTATAAACCAGCCATTTGCAAAATCCCTAGAAACACATTCACTGCCAGTTTTTTTGTGTAGCTGTTATACTAATCAGAGTCTTTGAAAATTAGAATGTTCCATGATTAAAGTTATTCCATGCTTATTGGTTTGAGAAAAAATGCTTTGTGAGTAACTTCACCTCTCTTTGCCTCAATTTCCTCACCTACTTACCTCCCCCTGTGCTTTGAGATCCACAGATGGAAAGAGCTACAGAAATGGTAACATACTGTGGTTGTATTTTTTTTTAATGAACAGCTACCAACAGTTAGAGAACAGCAATATCTCAGTGGCATCACTGTTATTTTCCTAAGATTTTTACCCCAATGGAAAAAAATTAATGAGGTCAGCAGTTCGCATAAAATTCCCACCATCTTGGGCAAAAATATTGCTAGAATGACTTTTCTCAAGGGATTTTGCCTGCATCTTTCTCCAGAATCTGGCCTGGAACCAAAACCCTAGGGATTGGCTCAGATTTGAGGCTTCAGACTTGTACATTATCAGACTGTAAGGAGTTCAGGTGTTCAAATTCATCCCAACTCAAAAAGAACTTGTTTATGATTGTGCAGATGTGTGCATGTGTCTGAGTGTATTCCCCACACACAAATATATAGTATAGTGAGTTGTGGTATAAGGGTAAACACACACATTCACATAAAGTAGAGAAAGAGAAAGTGAATACAGTGGTTTGGGGGTAAAAAGGTTTTATCAACATAAGCTGGGATGGGCACATTACTCACAAGTGGCAAAGCTGTAAAAACATTATACAATTGATGCCAGACTCTCAGCTTCTGTATATTGGTGTACCAGCACTGACTACATCAGATGAGGATCAGGCCCTTATACCACCTTGATATTGTATAATGTGCATATGCTGCAGACTTACAAAACACTTCCTTAGGTGTGTTCTAAACAGCTTTGGGAAAAAAGATTGGTCTGATTTTCATACCCTTTTGATTGCAAAGCCTGGCTCTCTTACTAGCCGGAGTCAAAACTCAGAGAGAGAAATTACTTTCTAGAACTAGTTACATTTTAGAAACCCCTAGCTTTACTATATATAATTATAGATTGATTTTACAGTGCAGTATCCTACAATCTACCAGGGCTAAAATTTAGGAAATTAAACACAAAAAACTTTGTGCCGATGCAAGATTAACTTTGCCCAGATGAAATCATAAAAAGTGAGAAAATGCAAAAATAAAGATTCCAACATCAACATTAACTTGATCACATTACACATATGCACTATTATATGTAAGTTTTTCAGTAAATGTGAAATGTGGCCTCCTTAAAATTGTGGCTGACTAATGAGAAAACTAATCATTGTTCTGTTCATTCGGTTTGTTTTACAAAAACAGCTATCGCAAGAGTGCATCTTTAAATTCTCTTCTACCAATATTTTTCTAATTTTGTTTTATGGTTCACAGCTTCTTTATCCATTTGGCACCAATTCTGCAGTCGAATCTCCATATAATTGGATGTTGCTCACACCCATGCAAAACCCCAGGGGAGTCAACTGAGTTTCACCCACGTGCAAATTTACATTGATCCAGTTGTAGGATTGGGGCTTTGGTTTGTAATTTTATCCTATCAATCAACACCAATGCCATACAATATCTGAAACTGGTTGAACAAAAGATAGATACCCTCCTTTTTAAAGAGCCAACAGATCTTACTTTTGAAAAGCACTATGTAAGAGCTAAGTATTATTATTATTATACAAGTACTTTACTAAACCCTCTACTATCTACCTTGCAGTTACCACATCACTGTCATAGACATTTTGTTACTTTCCAGTGCTGTATCTCAAGTCATCCTACAATTCACACAGCTGTTTCCTCTTCTCCTACTGAGTCTAAAACCAGGCAGGTGTTATCAATGAACCACTAATATTGAGTTAGCTCCACAACACCCTTCCCTTCTGTCCATATCTGCTCTCTGGTCTTCTAGTATCACAGTTAACTGGATGGCAAGACAGTGTTCTTTTAGAGACTGATCAACATTGTTTAAAAGAACCCAGACAATAGTGGGGGAAAGGAGACTGTCCAATTGTGATGAGCAGTACAACTTCAGTGCACATTCAGCTACAACAAAACCTACTCATCAAATCCATGCGATCTCTGACATACCTATCATTGGGGTGTCTGAGGGCCTGAAATTTGCAGTGCTTATGACTGCAAATAACACTACTGAGCTTGCTAGGCTTTGTTATAAGTGCTCACAGGATGAGGCCCGAAGCACTGAACAACAACGAAAGAGGACATAGTCTTGCCGAAAGGAGCTCCGTTTTCTCCACTGCTCCACATTCCAGGCATTTTCTTACATGTAAAAAAAAAAAAAGACACCTGTGCCCTATTTTTAGCTCAAAAATTTGTATGGTGGCAGGGAGGGAGTGAAGGAAGTTAAAAAATAAGAGTATTATTTGCACTATTAAACGTATCAGTCTTTCTAATCCCATGAGCCATTTCTGCCATAACCAGCATTTTAATTTACATTCTTTATCCAGCACCAACTGTGTGCAAAGCATTCAGAGGCACGTGATGAATGTACTATAAGAACCTAGACAGACTCTGCTTCTGGTCTCATTTACATTGATGTAAAATCATGAGGAACTCCAATGAAATCAAAGATGTTCAACCAGTATAACACTGGTGTAACTGAGAGGAGAATCTGGTCTGTTTTAAACCACATACAGTCTAGTTCAAACACAAAGGATGGTTTAGTTCGAGGTGCTGATGGATTATGCACAGTTCATTTTGGATTCCACAGTACACTACTGAATTGGCAATTGTCATGCACTGCCTGAGTTGTATCTCTCTTCAGTTTATACAGCCATAGAGCAAGTATTGCGAAGCACCTGAATACTAATTTCAGTGTACTTTTCTCTTTCTGTTATTGGAGTACTTCTGAGGGCAGTTCAGTGAAAAGATATACCAACAGCGAGATGAAAGATAGATCAGACATATACTCTAATGATCAGTGTCAAAGAGTGTCCAAATACTCAGATGCCAATTTTCAGTATTAAAAAACATCCTGGATTTAATGGACTACCACGTATTAATGGTGCATCCGATGAAGTGAGCTGTAGCTCACGAAAGCTTATGCTCAAATAAATTGGTTAGTCTCTAAGGTGCCACAAGTACTCCTGTTCTTATCACATATAATGTCTCTGTGTAGCAAGTTTAAAGAATAAAGAAAGAAATAGACTTATATATTATGGTGGCCACTCTGTGGCCAACTACAGCAAAAAGGTTGCAAGGAATATACTCCTTTGGTCAACTATAAGGTCTTTATAAGTGAATCACTGCCTGTCAGGGCCAGCTCTACAGTTTTTGCTGCCCCAAGCAGTGAAAAAAACTGCCGCCGTGGACAGCAAAAGGGAGAAGCTGCTGCCGGATTGCCACTGCGGCCGGCGGGAAAGAGGGGCTGCCGCCGAATTCCCGCCACCGCGGAAACACTACTGCCCCTTTCTAACTGCCGCCCCAAGCACCTGCTTGGAATGCTGGTGCCTGGAGCCGGCCCTGCTGCCTGTGAATAGAAGAAAATATTTGAATTAGGGTTTCAGTGTCCAACCATCTTAGCTTTAAGGCTATGAAAGCTACATTTAAGACATTTCAGGCTGTAATGTCACAATTACGCTATCCCATAAGTGGTGCAGAGCTGTAATGCCCCAGAGAGAGCACTAGGTATACTGTGCTCCATACAAACTCACAAGCTGCTGATACGGCTTCATGCGGGGAGGGTAGGGGGGCTGGGGTTGTGTTTTGCATGTCATTAGCTGGGGCAGAATGCTCTCCTGGGCACATCTGCCCTATCCTCTCCCCGACATACGATCAACTCTATTGAAGCAATTTCACTTACACATACACACACACCATTATGAGGCTTTTTAGTTAAATATCTGTTTTTTTTCTCTAGGCCAGCCAACTTGAAAACAAAGTGCATGTTCTTCCTGTGCCTGAGGATGTAGGCTTACTGTATTGTAGTTTTAGCTAAGACACAGATTTTAAAACAGAGTAGATTTAATACATGTTATAAAGTGGATACAATTTAAAAATACATATTTGGTCTGATTCTGATTTCACCTATACCAATGTAAATCAACAATAATTCCGCCGCTGTCAATGTAGCAATATTAGTATATGAGACCAGTTCAAGATCAGAATCAAGTCCAGTAAATATTTTTTCACTCCCAAAATACATACTGAATTACATGAGAGAGATTGGGTCTTTCAAACTGTTCATACTCCGTTGTGTTAAACACAAATGAGCACAGAGCTTAGAAAATTTGTATTATGGGAAAGTTTTAGAGATCTAGTGCTTTCCTTGTGTTAGTTTATTCTAAAATAACCTTGTGTTAATGCAAATGTGTTTATATGCATTAAAATACAGATTTTCTATTTCTTCCAAAGTAAGTTACATTTTATACAGTCTTCTATTTCCAATAATGTGTGCATCACTGGCAATCAAAATGTTAGCCTCAGGATTATTTGCTGATTATATTTTCTTTGTTATACATCCTTTAATAACCTTGAACACAGTGACCCCAGGTGGCAGGTACCATGATGGCCACTCTAATGATCTGAGCTAAACCTGCACTCTCCTACAAACAATAGGCTCAAAATCCCCAATTCCATAATTGATGGGTTCTCAGCCTTGAAGTCTTGACCACCCTTCATATATTGTGAAATGGTACAAGGTCCCTCCGAGCCAGATTCTAACTAGATAGGAGCTCTCAGGGGATTGAGAGGTAGGTCCTGATATGGTACAGGTTGAGAACCACTGCCCTAATTAATGTGCAAAACTTTTCCTAACAGTCTAAACTACAGCCTGGTCTGTATAAAATTGTGCTCTGGTTATTCTTCATCACTGCAGAAAATAAATATCTCTTATTTGCCACAGCTATTTTCCACCATGCGTGGGAATTTCACAGTGGCAAGGATGGTCTGACCATTCACATACCTGGCCTATGTGCAGACTATGCAAAGATTTTTTTCCCCACTAGAATCACTACTCAAAAATCTTGTGGGAAAAGTTTTATAACTAAATATAGAGATGACAAAGGGATAGTGTGTAACATTTTCAAACCTGCCTAAGTCCATTTTAAAAAGCAACTCAGACACTTAGGAGCCAAAATTCCCATGGACTCTCAATAAGACAGAGACTGCCAAAGTTACTTCTGAAAATGGGACTTAAGACTTTGCTCAGAGGCTTACTACAAGAATGGCAGGGGGTGTTTTAGATCAGGTTTGACTATATATGTTTACATGTTTGCTCTGCACAATGCCTGCTCCTATCATGCTTGATTCAAAGTAAGGCTTCCATGAGCACTAAATTCACTCATCAACAAAAATTACCCGGCTAACTGCACGGTTTATCTCACAATACTTTAACTTGTAAGATTGGGCTGGTTACATTCATATACAAAGGTATATATGATCTTTAATCACTAGACAAAGCAAACTCTGAGTGTGTAGAAATCACTGGATATGCCACAGTAGTACCCTTATAGTTATATCACTGATCCACTGTAAAAGAGTTCTGCTATCTTACCATTGCCAGAGGGTGTCACTATGGCACCAGAACAGAGCAGCAAAACAAATCAGACTGGTAAATAAGAAGTGTGAGGTTGTGTGGTAGAAATAAGCTCTAAGTAAACTTTGGATGAATTGTTCATAATTTGAACCATTAAGAAAACAGTTATGGATTCTGAGAATAATATGGCTTTATTTTTTCTTTTTCTCACTGTATCTCTTGTGTTCTAGCTAATCCAATTTATAAAACTATTGGAGAGAAAAAAGAAGCAGTACCTATTAGCGCTGTTTGCAGAATCTCCATTGTTCCCACACAATTAAACCTTGTTTTCCATGAAAACATCATTTGAAAATGAAACTAGTCTTCTAAATATAAACCGTTCACTCTCACTGTATTTGTATTCAGAAGACAATTGTTTTCATAGGAAGTTGCCGCAAAAGAAATCTAAATTTTGTGACACAATGCTATACAGCCCAGGTAATTAAGACCAAGCCACATTAAACAAATTAAAATAAACCCCAGATTTAAAGGGCTGGATTTGGCTAACCATAACAGGAAGGGAGTTCCAAAACCAAAGAGCACACTAAATGAACGCTCTCAGAAGTTAGCACATAGGTCTTGTACTAATAACTATGGGCTACGCTAAGGTTTAGTACATTTGAATTTAAAATATAAGGCATGAGGAGGATGCCGAGGTAAGCCAAACAATTTAGATGTATTTTTTATAAGTGCAAATTTACTTAGCACCAAAATATGTCAGGAGGTAGTACAACCAGGAATACTTTGAAATGGCCTAGCAGGGTCAAGAAAACCTTAACTGCACCATTAAACACATTAAAATCTTTAAGAAACACAGTCAGGTATTGTATATAAGGAGTCGGATATAATAAAGTCTACTTCCCTGGAACAATGACATGTCAGCATTAGCACACAGAGAGAGTTTGTAGAGGAGAAAGATTAATGCTCAGATGCCACGACATATTGCTTAGCCAACTGAATAGTTTTATTTAACCTCGATTTTAGGACCAAAGTGCTGGTATTGAAGTTAGTGGCCAAATGCTCATTGAATTCACCGGGTCCAGTTTTGACTGTAAAAGCCTGATCCTGCAAAGATGCTGAGAACCTCCTGTGAGCACTTCACCAAATCAAGTTCTGTGTTCGAATAATATAACTGTAATACAGCACTATTTTCAAATTCTTGTTTAAAAAAGTACTTATCTTTTGAATTACAGGAATTAACAAGCAGGAGAGAAAGATAGGACAAGCCATACCACTAAGGAATACCAAGTAAAGCTGGACCAAAGACAAACTATGCCCTGATTTATTGTTTTAAATCTAGCTTCTGGAAAAAGAAAAATTCAATGTTGTACCAAAAAAGTTTAAATGCAGCAGTTATAAAAGGAACAGATTCACTGTGCTGATGAAACTGTCATCATGAATTAAGACCACAATGACATTACAATATTAGAATAGGGAAGCCAAAATCCTTGGTGTGGACGACCTCTGTTGGCTGTTTTGGGAATTATTAAGATGTCAAAAGGCCAAATTCTGACCTCAGACATACAAATACAGCTCCCACTGACCTCAGGGGGCATGCACATGTCTATCTGAGGAAAAGCGTTGGACCAAAAGCTTTCATGTGAGGAAAATGTAAGAGGAAAAAGATGATGAACACAAAAATGTAAAGATCATGATATCTTGTGGATACTGTTATTAAGAAGGAATCAGAGAAGAAAATAAATCCAGAAAGCGTATGAAACAAGCAGAGTGCTGTTTTAATTTTGTTTCTATTGAAGTCTTCTCAATCCTCAGCTTGCTGATTTTTGCAAAACATGAAAAACAAGGCAGTGGAAATTTGAGGTGAAGTTAGGCCCAAAGAGAGCAAGGTGGGTCTTGTGCTTAAATGCAGCAGTTATAAAAGGAACAGGGCTGTAAGTCCGGAGATCTGGCTCTATCAGAGTGGTGTAAAGTGGGTTTAGTGTAAATGAGAATCAGATATGTGGATTCTGTACTGACTTTGTCACAAGTTTCCTGTGTGACCTTGGACAATCTCTCTATGCCCAGTTTTCACATCTGTAAAAATGAGGATAATTACACCTGCCTCACTTGTAGGGTATACATTAACAGTAGCAAAGCACTCTCAGATCTTCTGGTGGCCTGATTTGAGTTATATTTCCCAGGCTGATGATAACAGCACAGATTGTAAGCATTTGGGGGGCAGGAACTGTCTTTCTGTTCTGTGTTGGTACAGCACCTAACATAATGGGGGTCTGGTCCATGACTGAGCCTCGTAGGCGCTGTATGATAATACAAATTAATAAATAATAAAATAATAATAATAATCAATAATCATGATAAATAATAAGTACATTAACCTTATAAAGGCCTGATCCCACAACCACTGAAGTCAAAGGCAAAACTCCCATTGACTTGAACAGTGCAGGATCATGGCTTAAAAGCATAACATGGAACACGGCTGCTACTCTGAAATCAGAAAAATTTAAGGTGATCTGCAAAGGGATTTTTCTCTTTTATAAAAAGCTCCGTCCCTAAGCATTAGCTGTTGAATACTGAAACAACTCAGGTCGGAGCACACTTCTAAAGTAGAAATAAAGAAGTGGAGGAGGAAATAGCACCATGAAAATCAGCCTGTTCCCCAATCACAGCAGCTCAGATAAGATTCCCATCTATGCATAGTGCTGGCAATGTCATAACCACTGTAGGACCACTCTGGTGAAGGGTCTGCCTATGGGGATCAGGGCTATTGCTCCCCACTCTCGCTGCTCTATAGTCAGGGGTTCTCTGAGGCTTTCTGCTCTTTGCTTTACCTTTACATATAAGGTATAATGTTAAGAATATTGAAGAGAAGAGGTAAATTAAAATAACACATTACTGCTGAGCGCGCAGATGGGTTCAGAGGGCCTTCAAGTACATACTAATGTCTTTGCAAATCACTTGTAAGGACATAAATGAAAAACTAATACTATCAAGACATGAAGTGTTTAAAGCCCCATGCTTCCCTCTACTTCTGAGTGCATATAGGAACCTGAGATTGCAGATCCAGATTTGGCGGTGGGGAAGCTGATTCCACAGCGTATACCCCTTGTAGTGCTCTCAGCCCTGCAGGCAGAGAGAGCAGGAGCAGGGGTCCCTCCCAGCACCCAAAGGTACAGGGTAAGTTAGAGCATGTTACAGCAGACAGAATCTGTCATGACTTGACCCACTGTTATATTACAATTGTTATTAGTGAGGGTCCCATGGACGACCTCAGCTGCGGGAACCCCTGACCCAGCATGGTTCATGCCGCAACAGTGCTATCCAGGATCTGTGGGAAGCTATGATACAGAGTCAAGGGGACTCACCATAGTTTCCCTTTGCCCCGTGCAGATCACGGGTACCATTTGTTTAGAGGGTAGGACACTCACCACCATACTCACAAATTCTTCACACCAATGGAAGAATTACAAGGAGACTCTTGAGTTGAAATAATAATGCGGGAGGAGGGGAGGAGAGAGAGCAAAATTAGACTTGGGGCAGTATTGTATTCAACTACAATGAGGTAGCTTATAAATCTTCTATGTATAAGAACGATCAGGGTTCTGTACGTACCTCACATCACTCAGTCAATCATAAGCCCTCTAGCCAAATAAACAGAATATTGTGGGGCTTTACATACTTTTCCTTAGTAATAGGGGTGGCTTTGATGTACAGAAGGTAATAGGAGTAAATAGATTAACCAATTTTAAGGGCAGAAGGGACCATGATGACCTCCTAGAACTCCTGCATAACAGAGGCCACAGATTTTCACCGAATAACTCCTGCATCAAGCACAATAACTTGTAGCTGCACTAGAGCACATAGTTTATAGACATCCTGTATTGCCAACCCCAAGAATTCAAACATCTTAAATCAGGTCCCTTAAATCACAGGATTGGCTTAGAAATCATAAGATGTTTTAAAATAGTAAATTTTAGACCCTTTTTGTTTGCCTCTGCTTTTTGAGCCTTTAGGGTGCACTCGATTCATGTTTTCAAGTGTTTCCATACAAGCATGAGGGTTAGAAACTTACTTTTAATAAATAAGAGCACAGATTTTCATGTAATCAGCTGACTCCAGGAGTTGGGGAAACACCAAACATGACAAGATTCGTGGTAAGATTGTAAGAGCTGGCAACAGTGGACCCCGATTTAAAGACTTCAAGAGATGGAAAATCCACCACATCCTTGGTTACATTGTTCCAAGGGCTAATTTGCTGACATTGCTTAAAAAAAAATAATCTTTTTCCAATTTGCATGTGCTTCTAGCCACTGGATCCCTTATGCCTTTGTCTACTAGATTAAAGAGACCTTTGGTATCAGATATCCTCTCCTTGCATCAGTACTTCCAGACTGTGATCAAGCCACCTCTAAGTTTACTTGGATAAGCTAAGTACTTTGAGCTTCTATTACACTGTTGGGAGGAAAGAAAGAAAAGGCAGGTGCTGAGGGCTCTAACATTGTGTTTGACATTTTCACCCTGATACCCAGTCTAAAGCATTTTGTTTGTCCAGTTTTGTGCACCACGCAGAAGATCAGGTAATACATACCTAATACAGACTTCAACTGTACAATAGCAGGTTAGAAAACAAGTGTTAATATTGGTTGCGAAAGAGAAGTTGGACAAATAGAAAATTCAAATTGTTCTAAATTGTATGGAAATTTAAAAATAACTTATTTTTCTGGGAGGAGAAAGCAAAAAGCAATTTGAAAACTTGATTTAAAATTTAAACTAAATTTTAAAGAAAGAAAGTAGTAATCTGGTGGCACCAAAGGATTAAAGTATTCTGTTTCAGTCAGTCTGAATATATGAATTTAGCAGCTGACAGTGCATGGTGTGTCAGTCTCTTACAGCTGTTCCAGTTGATTCAAAGACCATCTTTGTTTCTTGAAATATTAGCAACTGTTACTTTTTTCCAAGGACTATGATAGACCAGCTGTTACCTCACAAGATGCAATGTAGTTCAGGTCATATTCTTTAGTAATCAACTTGTAAAACGAGAACTAAATCATTGTTTGGGTTTGTCAGATTTTTTTTTCATTAGAACAGTCTTTGGAGCCTAACAGTAAAATAATTTACACTCAGAATTTCCATTAGTGCATTGGAGTGACAGAGAAACTTTGTATGGTTACTAAACTGGATCTTCTATTTCTAAAATAACATTTGAACTCAGAGTACTGTAGATTTTGTTTGTTTGTTTGTTTGTTTTGGGGGGAGGGGAGTTGGCCGTTAAGCCAATTTCTTTCTTTCAAAAATGGTAAGATGTACTTTAGTAATGCACATTTATATGCCTAAATGTCAAAATATACAACTGGGATTTTCAGAATAACCTGTGGGAGTTAAGTGTCCAAATCCCATCATATTTCCATCAATTTGGATGTCTAATTCCTTTAAACTCTTTGGAAATCCCAGCCTAAACCAACAACTGAGCAACTCAGAGAGTTAAGCCTTCAACCCAGGCACAGGTAAAACTCCCACTCAAAGAAATCTGAGCTATGAAGGACTTCAAGATCTGTTCCCAAATCAAGACACATTACAGTAAGAGTAACTGAACAAGTTACATACAACCTTTCTAAAAACAAAATGGTAAACACTGCTTTCAGCAGCTCTAGCTGAAATAAGCCATTGTTCTTCAGTGAACAGAGACAAATTACCACTTCCAACAAGCTGTCATCCACTTTGAATGAGAAAGACAAAGACAAAATATTGCCACACTGAGAAGATTGGATATTGAGAAAAGAATCAACCTTTGTTTTTAAATTTTGTACTCCTTTACATCAAGTAATGGTTAAGTTTACAGAATTATTGCCAGTTAATTGCTGTGTAAAGAAGAAGTACACAAGGGTACTGTAATATAAACTGAAAGATTTCACAATAGTCAGTAAATTCAGCAGTAAACAGGAGTTTATTCTTTTTCTATGTTATTTAAATAATTATTTCACATGTAAATGCTACTGCATTAAAATATCCTTGTACAGCAGCTGCAATACACTGAATTTAGGGTAAAGATATCATCCTAAGTGTGCAAGAATATTAACAGCCTAACTCTACATTCTTTGAATTAAATACTCTAGAAATAAACCAGATAAACTAGTGCTCTACTTAAACTCTGTTTATCTGAAATACTTACCAGGAATGGGTGATAGAATGCCTTTTGGTAAACCACTGGGATAATAATTGATACAGACTTTTAAAAGTCTGCCATTGGAATCACCACTATTTGTGATGAAAAATATGAATTGTTGAACAAAACAGAGAAAGTAAAACAAAGCTCTTACAATTATTTTTTTCAGTGTGAGAATACTTCTCTTTAAAGATGAAAGACTGAGAATATCAAATGTCAGAGACTTTAATTATGCTTAGGAGCAGAGTCTATCTTACAAAACTAAAAACCTGCCATCACAAAAGTTTTGATTGGACAAAGATAGCCAAGTTGATATAATCTCCTGAGAGCTGCAAACTAACCCAGAGAATGGTGCCTCCAGACACCTGTCTGATAAAAGACAATAGTTTTTTGGGTTAACAATATGGATATGTCTGAAAATAAACTCAGTGTTGAATTTTTGTCTAATCCTTGAATGGAGAATTTATTTTCCAAATGGCTGGACAATTCCACCTCATTCCATTTCCATTTCTGCTGCCAAATAGCTATGGTTTCCAAAATCCACAAACTTTTCCTAGTATAAGAAGTATTCTTTTTCGGCAAGATGCTGAAGCACATACCTAAATTTAAGCATGTGAATAGTTCAACTGAAATCAATGGCAAGACATGGGAACTACTCTTGTGCTTAAAAGTTAGGCGCATGCTTAAGTACCATGCTGAATCAGGGCCATCAATAGGATTCATCAAGCAGAAAGACTCTGAGAAGCTGGACTGTAAGGGACCCAGTGTTGGTATCTACCCGGACAATACCTTCAGCATTACTCAAAAGAAATAAACCCTTTGTTTAGTTCAAAGAAGGCTTTTGAGAGATAGGTTTGAATATTATCTTCCTCTCTCTTGGCAGATTACAGGTGGAATTCAAGGCAAGGCTTTGTGTTCATGGGAAGAAGCCAACTTCCTTTCATTATCTAAAATGACGAATCTCCAAGAACAAAATCCCTCCCATTCATCAGAGTAGTTCAATATTGACCATTTTTAGACTAGAATGTGTTACATTTGACTTTGGGTATAATCACTATGTCTTCAGTTTCAGGTTATCCTTGTATGCTGCTATTCTTATGTTAATAAAAGAAAACACCAAATGACTTCAGTAGGCTACATCAGTGAACTGCATCATCACAATACAAAAGCCAGTTCAGTAATAAAGGCAAGTTTTATTTTAGATCAGGCAATGCATCACTTTCAACCTTCGTAATTTCATTTAAAAATGGAATCGAGAACTGAAGTTGTGATAAATTGTGAGATCTGCAATGTTCTAGAATAACTTCAGATACATGACTAAAAGCTGCAGTCTCACCCAAGTCTGACCACGTAGTACAACTCAAAGGACAGAATTTGGGAATGCATATATTTATTTCTTCCAAATTGCCATAGACTGCAGACTGTCTCCCAAAATTCTCCGGCTGTAGGGAGAGAACACCCACTACTACATGCCTTTAGAGGATGCAGCCTGCTCCTCCTAATTACCAGTTCTCCTCTTCAAACTAATGCAGATGGGTCAGGGATATGGTCCTGCCTTTCCCCACTCTCTTTGATGCACTATTCATCCCAAAGGAGAAGAACGGGATCAAACCATGCACTTCCCTGAGCAAATTACCGGCAATTCTGAGGAAGCAGTGTTGTGTACTGGATAAGGCACTCAACAGGCAATTGTAAGACCTGGCTTCCATTCCTGGCTTTGCCACTGACCTGCTGTGTGACTTTGTGCAAGTCGTTTCACCTCCCTATGCTTCTTTCCCCTTTCACTCTTTGATGGTCTTGTCTGATTGCACTGTAATCTCTTTGGGGCACGGAATGTCTCTCACTATGTGTCCAAGTGATGTCTAGCACAGTCTTGCCTTGGGCTTCTAGGCACAGTAATATAAATAATAACAATTCTTCTTGGGTTATACACGGACCAGGAAGGGAGAGGAAGGCTCCTCACACCACCCTGCTCACTGCATGTCTGTATAAAGGCCAAGCAGAATCTGCCCTGTATTTGTTTGTTCTTAACAAAGAGTAAAGTTACAAATGCAATGAAACTACAGGGTGTGTAATGAAAACAGCATAGCTGTGGTGTCCTGTTGCTTAAATACCTTGCTCCTGAATGGTGCTGTATTAGGTTTCTTCCACATCTGTGAAGCATTCCGGCTGGACTGCAACCAGTATTTTAATAAACTATGATATTATGCAGTAGTGAATAAAGTTTATAACAGTCATAATTCCTTTGAAATCCATTAATCAACAGAAATTTCAACAAATATTTTAACATGGGAGTGACAGGACAGCAACTAAAGATCATCTGTTAACGGTGGAAGGAACCCTTTTCTCATTTTAATCTCCATGTGTCCGTAGCAACTCACTAATCTATTTCATTTATAATTCACAAACAAAAAATGGTCTCAGCCAAGATTTAAGATGTTACCCTGTGATGAGTTTGCACATTACTAAGACTTCATTATTCTTATAAAAAGGTACTCCAGTGTATCTGCTAGTTCATTATGCAATATTCTGACAAATAATTAAAACTAGACAACACTTGTCAAGGTATAATGAGTATGTTTTGTGAAGCACTGTCATTGCTTTACCTTTAGGTATTATGGTTTGTTAATTTTCTTGCCAATTTAACAAGAAGTCAGCAATGGGTCTCTGGGACATCAGTGTAAGTGTATGTGGGGTCTGGCTGTACATTTAATAGGCCAGATCATTGGCTAAGGATGAAGTGCAGGTAGCACAAGATGAGTGTGTATGCATGCATGTGCACACATGGCTTAAAGCTGATCTTCGTTTTCCTCTGATCCTGCTGTAGCTCCTATGCTGGGGTAGTCCTCCTGTGCCAAGTGAGACCAGCAGCTCACTTAGGGGTGAAATCTTGCTCCCATTCAACTCAATGGAAAAGCTCCCATTCACTCCAATGACACAGGACCAAGTCCTTAGTCATTTTTTCAGAGCAGAGCTCTCTTTTAAGCTTGTAGGCAGTCTAGAGATAAGTGAGAACATTTCACCAAAAGCTCTGCTGGGAAACCAGCTCCTGGATTTTAAACTGAGCACTGTTTAATACCAATGCAGTTGCATTTTATCTGCTGCTTGCAGCTCTTTTCTGTGTATCATTACATTACTTCGTGTATGGAGGCGGAGGTAAATCCCTGTTACTTGTAGCACCATATTTGGGAAAGGATACTATTATAGATTCTCCACAATAATGACATGAATTATGCTATCTTAGGCCCCAGTTCAGCAAAGTAATGCCTAATTTTAAGCATGTGAGTAGTCCCATAGAAGTCAAAGTATACATGGGAAATAGGAAAATTTACATTGCACTACCATGCTGAATTGGGGTCTTACATCCTACGTAAGGACCTCCACAGCTTCTGACCAATAAATAATCCACAAAACTCCTTGACCATTCAGCCATGGAGCAGATAAAAATAAAGTTCTCTTGCAGAGTTGATTCTGACAAGAAGGAAAAGTGCAAGAGACCAACAGCTCTACACTATGTTTGTTTGTTTGTTTTGTGGGTGACAACGGTTATCTAGCACCCACTTTTGGAAGAGGGATGACAATGAAATAATGATCCAATGATCACAGACACTGCAGGATGAGAAGCTGATTGCAGAAAAAAACCACTGCAGCGTAGGAAATGAAATATTATCCCCAGGATCGCCAGTCATTCAGAAACTTAGATATTTCTGAAGAGGACAAAATACAAGTCATACGCGATTGCTTTTGCTTAGCTACATGCTTGCATCAGTAAGATGCAGACTGGCAGCAATGACGGCAGTGTATCCCGGTTTGCTGACTTCTCAGCACTTGACAACATGAGACTGGACTAGAGCAACGAAGTATGATGTCAAGAGGAAATTCATTAAAATTCAGAGACCAACCAATTGCAGACAGCAGCCTTGTCTGAAAAAAGCATAACGTATACGTCCTTCTGAGATTTCCATCTCTTTTGATGTGGATGAGAGCTTGTCGTACTCGCTACGGGGCGTGATTGTGGCATGGAGCTCCAGCCCCACGCAGGGGGATGGTGCAGAACTGAATGCTGCAGGGGAACACCAGGAGGATGAATCTCTCCTGAAACATCTGGCAGCAAAGGGGAATGTGCAAGCTGCACCATGCCTCTCTGCAGCTTGGTGGGCTGACGCAAAGGAGGAATGGCCCTCCCTCTTTTCTGCTCCTTTAGGGGTCATTTGCTCCCCAGGGAGAAAACAATCCCTGCACTCCCCAGACTGCAGTGACAGAATGTCTCTAACTCTTATGTGGTGTGCACAAGGAGGTGAAATGCTCCCTGCACACTTTCCCTTCCCAATGTCCACGTACCCATAATAGGACAAGGGACACTAGCTCACAGAATTAGGTGAGATGTGGGCAATAGTATACAGGGGTTGGGCCATCACCTTGAGCCACGCCTGCCATTTAAACCTGGGACAGCAAAACTCTCTTTCCTTCATTTTTTCTCTGCTGAAATATTGTTAAAATATTCATTTAGCCATAAATACTTGTCCATTCAATTTGTACCTGAGGGTGGTGAAAATACTCTTCCACTGCTTGCATATGTTAATAGTCTTATACAGCAGATACGTATTGGGACTTAAATATCTGGGAAAGTTAGAAGGTATTATATAGAAAGTTAATGCCCTCCTAATTACTCTGGAGGGTGGCACTCTAATGGCATCTTATGGTAATTAGACTGTTTAACTGCCTCTGATGATGTTTAGTTGATGTCTAGTATAAGTAGGAATCTGTAAATAAACGTGTGCTTAACTCTAAGCATGTGAGTAGCCTCATTGAAGGACTGTGTTGGTGTTGCTACTCATGCTAAAACTCCCATGTAGACAAGGCCTTAGTTCCTAGCTGATAAATAAGGCTACGTTTATGTCACGGAGGTCATGGAAGTCACAGAATCCATGACTTCTAGAGACCTCAGTGACATTCTCTGCTTCAGCCCCAAGGCTGCGGGACCCTGAAGCTGGTAGCCAGCAGGGCCCTGGCAGGGTTCCAGCGACAGGTGACAGCAGCGACACAGGGCCCCCTGCAAAGTTCCAGCAAAAGGTGACAGACTCCTGAGGGGGCCCTCCGTAGGGTTCCAGCGATGGGTGACAGCCGTGCGTGGTAGTGGGGGGTGAGGGGGACGCCTCGGGCGAGCAGTTGCGGGTGTCCTGTTTTCTCTTTGGGAAATATCCCTGCAGCTCCCAGCCACTGTGCGTGGAGGGGGAACCCCACAGCTCCCAGCCACCTTGTTGCTGGGAAACCATGGAGCCGCAGCAGCAAAAGTCACAGATAGGTCATGGCTTCCGTGAATTTTTGTTTATTGCCCGTGACCTGACCATGACTTTTACTAAAAATAACCATGCCAAAACCTTAGCCTTACTGATAAACAATATGAATTAGAAAGAAAACAGAGTAAGAAATCTCACTAAGGGGAAAATCCTAGGAATCCTTGGAAGCAGAAGCAGGTCTGCCCTAAAAGGGGAAGGGAGTGCTCACTGAATTTGAGAAAGCTGTGCACCCTCCACCCACACAATCTGTAGGGCTTCCCTGCCTGGGAAGGTGAGGAAAAGGTAGAACATGGAAAAGAAGATCCAGTTCTCCACTTTTTGGCAAGACCATATAAGGGGCTTGGAGCCTGGAGGACCCTTCGAGGAGAAGCTCTGCAGCTGCTCTGTGATTCAGCATTATACACACACACACACACTCTGCCCTATACACCTGGCCAGCACCTGCCCATGGCTTCACTCCTTCCTATGCTCCCAGCCCCCTCCAGGCTGCCATGTTCTCCCAGGAGGTAGGAACAAAACAATCCCTGCATACCCCTCAGTTCAGGAACTGCTATTCCGAATGGATCTTACATGGCTCATGCAAGGGAGAGAAGCTCCACTGGCCATCCCGTCTTTACTCACCCCCAATGTGTCCCTGCATAAGGGCTAGGAAGACTCTGGCCACAGTCTAAATCCACCAATACCCTATGGGAGAGGTTCGAAGTCCCATAAAGCTTTCTGGGCTGCAATATCATATGCGTCAAGTTTTGTGGAGGATTTGTCTTTAGTTCAAGTAATGTATTCCACTAATTCAAAAAGCTGAGATAATAAGAACACCTCCTCATACCTTCTCTCATTGTCATCAAGGTGAGCAAAGAGCACATTCTTGGAGATGGCTTTTGCCAGAGCAGTCATTGTTTTATAGTCCTTTGGAATAACCTGTGGGGAAAAAGAAAACACACAAAGTTAAAGTTCTGGCTTTGTTTCACTATGTATCTTGATGTCTAAAAAACTGCATTACTCAATATCATGGATGCAGCTTGTTTCAAATTGCTGAGTCAGATTTAGAATTTAATATAAAACCACCAAGAAAGCAATACATTGCAATTTTGACAGCCTGGGCACAAGAATTATTGTTACTAATATAACAATCAAAACAGGTATGTATGGGAGCCCCTCCTCCTCTTGCCCCTCCTCACCTCATAAAATATCCTTATACAGTACAAGGCAAAAATTCAGCAGGAACTGACAACAGCTATGCAGACTTCTTTCATATTTCATGTATTTTTTTAATAGACTGAGGAAAACACTTTCCACACACTTCCTCTCCCCAAAGCAACTTCAGAAGCAATCTACCTCTAAACATAAAACAGTTTATGTTATGAGTGATGTTTCTCTGCCTTAAAAAATACAAACATGTGCCCTAGTTCTTTTTTATTGTGAAAAATTGTTATTTATCAGTCCATAATATCAAGCCAGTGCATTATTGTCTGGTGTGGAAGCAGATGCATTAAAGGAAGCAGACATCAGAAGGCTGGAGGCAGTAGAGATATTCAGAAGATAGCAGGTGCAACATAGAATGATTTTAAGACAAATGAAGAAGTTATCGGAAGAGTAGGATGTGAAACTAGGCTTCAGGATTGGCTACAATTAAAAAGATTACAGTGATGGGGACACCGTATCAAACAGATGATAGGATGCCAGAGAAAATAATGCAAATGCAACCAAGGCCAGTCCGACCTACAGGCTGACCACTGACTAGATGTGGGACATCATATGCAGGGACAGGACCAGGCTGGGAGTAATGGAAAAACAAGTCAGAGACAGGAATGTATGGCAATGCTTCACTGCTCCCCTTGTCTTAAAGATGCTCCAGGATGAATAATGATGAAAAAATATTCTGGCAATTGACACAATCTTATGAAACACACAGAACTCCTGCATTATTTGAGTTACCGGACACTTTCCTATGTCAGAAGCGTCTCCAATCTCCCACACAAAAAATAGTTAAAGAAACTAAGTTAATTAAGTGAAAGGAAAATATTTTGAGTTCTGAAGTATAATCACAAAGGAAGAGCGATCTACGTTTCTGCAGAAATCCCACAGAACAAAGAGCGGGCTTTCATATCACCAGTGAAGTCTACATTCTGAAAAGTAAAGCATCTTACAGTATTTTAGGATCTGTCTGTGACAGAGTAGACAGACATTATCCTGATCTAGCAGGGAAAAGGTTAACACTTTGTCACAGGAAGAGCCACAGACACTCAGGAGGGGGAGACAGGTGAGAGGACAGGGAAGTCTTCCTCTCATTCCATGTAAAAGGGCCTTTAAGGGAGTACAGGGGAAGAAATAAGTGAGGAGGGGAGATATGCTTCCATAAGGACTTTCCTCCCCTCAAAAGGGATGAGCTTTATTTTGCTTAGTTTAGAATCTATTTGACCCCACAGAGGCTGTGAGTGAGAGGCAGCCTAAAAAGAATGAACGTCTTCTTTTTGTTTTTCCTTTCAAACTGCGCAGGGAAAAATCCCAAGAGACGAGAGTGAGAGCAGGCCGTGGGCTTGGGGTTTTTATTGTTGGTTTTTTCCTAACCCCCCTTTAATTTAGGCAGAAGTAAGCCATTTTCCCAATGTGAGAAAGGGTTGTTTTCGGCTGTTCGTCCCTTCCCTTATTAATCTGGCAGGGAAGGGATCTTGATTAGGCCAGAGGGCCATATTGCCAACCCAGACAGAAGAAGGTTATTTCCAGTGAGGGGACTGGTGCATGACAACCCTCTTGCAGTGTCGAACAAAGAACAACCCTAGAATTATTTTAAGGAAAAGGGCCATTGTCTATAATGGAATGCTAAACTATAGTATACGGTTTAGCCCCTAGGTGGCACTATGTGTAAAATACCTTATTTAAACAAGCTTCTGCCGTAGCTGGCAGAGAATTAAAGGATCTTATGATGAACACATCTGGTCTGTATGAGCAAGCTCTGTAGCCAGTCCATATCTGGTACAGAAGAATGTGACAGTCACCTTGGTAAAGGCTCAAAGGCTGAATTCTATCTTCACCAGCACACCTCCCATTGATTTCCTCTACTCAAAGGTGTAGGGAAGTCAATGGAAGCGCATATACTTATCAGAAGGCAACATTTCACCTTCACTTGAGTAGAGATTCGGAATTCCTAATATCAAAATAAGAGTTAGACAAAACTTAGCTCAGTATGAGAAAAGCTCAGAGCTTATTGTTAGTGTCCTACCCTGCCAGAGAAACACTGGTGTGAGTTCCAGTCCTGGTCTCTTGCTGCATGATTCTAGAGAGGGTTGAAACATCCTGGATGTTCCACATGTCATTTTCTCCTTTCATATCTGCATTGTAGGTGGCTCTATCACGCATACTTCTGCAACATCCTGAGTAGATTCATGTGCTGATGCCACCAAAGAAAGTATTCCAACACAACCTCCGAGTTCTTTATTTCTTAGCATTACAAATAACCTGGTAGGAAAATAGCCCCCTAGAATATTATTTAAACACAATCTGCTTCTAAGAAATTAAAAGCATATCATCTCTATGCAGAACACAAAAAATAATCTGTACTGTCTTCGAGCTTTGCAGCAACTGCCTGTCAAGCTCCATTGCCAGCCTGTACCGACATCATTGTTGACCGAAGGAAGCAAACAAAGTTGTGTTCATTTCAGGTTCAGTTAGGAACATAAGAAAACAATCCCAAGGAATATGGAGGAACACTTCCACTGATCTTCAGAAGAGCTGGATTGGGCCCGTAATGAGCAGAGAGACATTTTGCGGTGGGTTTTAAAGTTTCTAAAGGAGAGATTAAGAACTGTGGAGAGAAGATACTAAGTAGTTGAAAGTGCCTTTTAAAGTGTCATGAAAATGCTTTTTTTAAACAGTGCCATGTATTAACAGTTTAACTATAGAGTTTTTAAAAATGTACTGGGTAGTTGCCAGCATTATGTGATTTAAATGCTGGGAGAATACTCTTCTCTAATTGGCTTTAGGCTGAAAGCTCTCCCAGGTGTCTGTTTCTTGTGAGGGAAGATGCAATAGCGGTCAGCGAGCTCATGCCACAAGAGGATGACAAAGGCATGCACACTCATGAACAGAAAAAAATACTCCACCCAAAAATAATGGTTGTCAAAATGTATTCCTATAAAATAAACTCTTTTTGGTGGAAGAGCTACTTCAGGCATTGGAGCAACAGCTGTTACGCTCCCCCCCCCCCCCCATTGCTGGGGGTAACTGTTAGCCAGTATTTGTTGGTGAAGAAAGAAAATCCTTCCACCCACTGACACCAGATGCCTACAATAATGTTGACACCCAAAAGCAATGAAGTTAATGAAACAGTTGCACATGTGTAAATTGGCATTCATGGGCCAATCCTGGAAAGGGAGCCATGCAGCCTATGTGGATCCACTGCAGGATAGCAAATATTCATGTTAATTTTTAACAAGTTAATATTTCTAATTAAAAATATTACCATACTATGTATTATAGGACAACATTTTTAGAGAGCTCAGAAACCACAGCTAGGGCTAGATCTTCTACAGAGCTCAGCACACTGGGTGCTCAGCTATTCTGAAAATTTGGCAATAAATGTCACAATAGGAGATGCTGGTGCAGAGCTGTTTTGTACACCTGCACCCAACTCTGGGGACTGAACACTTGAAAATCTGGCCCATAATGTCCAGTATTTCTGGTGTCACTTATTGATTCATCTAAGATATGCAAAGCTTCTGCAAAGCCAAGTTTCATACTTTATGAATCTCTAATGTAAAATTAGAAAAACCTGAAGATGAATGTGGGAAGTCTAATTAGATAATGAAAGACCTCATCTAATGAAGATAAAAATAAATCCATGCCAGTGATCTAAGAGTTGACCTACATGCTCAGAAATAATCTGCCCAACACCTTCAAAAGATGAGCCTGGGGACTAAAAAACATGGATTTAACAGAGACACAAGTTTTATGGCCCATTCCAACAATTTGTAACGCACTCTTCTGCCTACCACACCTCCTTTGCAAACGTGTTTAAGTGCCCACTTCATTTTAAGTGGTCTCCTATAACATGTGCGAACTCCTTATGCTTAACAATCTGTCCCACCTTGTATTTATTTTGCGTTACATTGATGACATCTTCACCATCTGGACCCATGGAAAAGAAGCCCTTGAGGAATTCCACCATGATTTCAACAATTTCCATCCCACCATCAACCTCAGCCTAGACCAATCCACACAAGCGGTCCATTTCCTGGATACTACTGTGCTAATAAGCGATGGTCACATAAACACCACCCTATACCGGAAACCTACTGACCGCTATACTTACCTACATGCCTCCAGCTTCCATCCAGGACATACCACGCGATCCATTGTCTACAGCCAAGCTCTAAGATACAACCGCATTTGCTCCAATCCTTCAGACAGAGACAAACACCTACAAGATCTCTATCAAGCATTCTTAGAACTACAATACTCACCTGCTGAAGTGAAAAAACAGATTGACAGAGCCAGAAGAGTACCCAGAAGTCACCTACTACAGGACAGGCCCAACAAAGAAAATAACAGAATGCCACTCGCTGTCACCTTCAGCCCCCAACTAAAACCTCTCCAGCGCATCATCAAAGATTTACAACCTATCCTGAAAAATGATCCCTCACTCTCACAGATCTTGGGAGACAGACCAGTCCTCGCTTACAGACAGCCTCCCAAACTGAAGCAAATACTCACCAGCAACCACACACCACACAACAAAAACACTAACCCGGGAACCTATCCTTGCAACAAAGCCCGATGCCAACTCTGTCCTCATATTTATTCAAGTGACACCATATAGGACCTAATCACATTAGCCACGCCAGCAGGGACTCGTTCACCTGCACATCTACCAAGGTGATATATGCCATCATGCGCCAGCAATGCCCCTCTGCCATGTACATTGGCCAAACCGGACAGTCTCTACGCAAAAGAATAAATGGACACAAATCTGACATCAGGAATCATAACATTCAAAAACCGGTAGGAGAACACTTCAACCTCTCTGGCCACTCAGTAACAGACTTAAGGGTGGCAACTTTGCAACAGAAAAGCTTCAAGTGGTTGGAATGGAAAGGGAAGGGGTGGGAAGAGGCGGGCCAGGGGCGGGGCCTCACAGAAGTGGTGGAATAAGGGCGGGGCTGCGGCAGTGGGGGGCCGTGGTTAGCGGTGCGGCCCTCAGGCTAATGTACTAGTCCTCATGTGGCCCTCATGGTCATTTGCATTTGAGACCCCTGATTTATACCCTGAGGTGCTTCCATTGGGAATTTTCCCAGCAAACTGACCGAAACAGGAGCATTAGTGTGGTAAAATGTATCCACCTTTTCATGAAAGCTTTGCAGGGCACTGATCTCGTTGTCTTATATGAGCCTGTAAATTGCCATGCACATCTCATGGCACTCTGAAATAATGGCTGGAGGGGAATTTAAGATTATGATGGGTCTAAAGCCTATGTCTGTTAATGGGAAGATGAATAAAAGTCCATGCTCTTGGGACCACCTGCCAAAGATTAAACACATTTAATTTTATAAACATAAATTGATTTGCTTGAAAGAGCCCTGTGAAATAGAGTCCAGGGCTTCCACAGACTGTAAACTTCTAGTTCTTGCTTCGTTTATTCTTAATTTGTGCTTGGCATTTCTTCAGAAGAAGTGGCAATATAAAATGACCCAACCATTGCAACTGATGTTTTACAGAGTAAAATGCAAACAGATCACTTGATTGTAACATACACTTCAGAATCAAATAGATGCTAATACGTTACCTTTCTAACATAAGAAACTGCATCTTCCTCAGTGTACACCTCAGCACTGACACCTCCCCTTCTGCGTCGAGCTTTCACCACCGGGTTTGGAGGAGGAGGAGAAATCTCATCATCATGAGAATCTGACTGGGAATTAGATTTCTGCCGAGCCAATATTTGTTTGCATTCTTCCTGTAAGTGAAAAGAAGACACAGATGCATTTTCCCTTCATAGCTATGTAGCTGCCACCCTAAATAAAACTTGGTATATTTCTTTTTGGTAACTCAGAGCAATTTATTCATTTCTACATCTTAATCAATGTTTTTACATTTGTGAACTTTTGTGTTTTCTGATGAAGGACAATTAAACACTAGTGAACCGTAGGAAGGAAAACCAGCCAACATAATCTGCATGTGATGGGGTACACAAATCCAACACTGGGCTGGAAGGGGTGAAAGGACATTACTGAGCCTTGGTAGCCCCGCCTCTCTAGCCCTGCAGGGCATGCTCCAACTGGAGAAAGGGTTGAAAAGGAAGGAACCCAGCTCAGAAGGAGGGAGGCTGGGGAGGAGGACAGACCTGCCCTGAAGTTCCTGACAAGGGCACTGGAGAAGCCTCCCTGAGGGAATAAGGCCATATGAATGTAAGCTGAGAGAGGAAAGCAGCAGTAGAAAGTGACCCAGGGAGGGTAACTCAGAGGACACCTTAGGATCCAGACACTGTTTACTCTCCTACGGCCCTGGGTCGAAACCTGGTGGAGTGAACAGCCTAGGTTGCCAACTCTGACTGAAGCTATTCCAGGACATTTTTTTCTCCTCAACATAACATCGCATCATTTTCCTAAAATATCCTATTAAAATCTCCCAGATTGCTTTCAATAGTCACCGGGAGGTCAATGTCGATTCCCGGAGACTCCAGGCCAATCCTGGAGGGTTGTAACCCTAGGCTTGGGCTAGTCTATCTCTGCCATGTTACAAGAGGGACCCAAACCACCTGCCCCCTGCCGCACTTCTGATTAAAGGAGGACCAAAACTGCAAGACCTATCCATCAGGAGATAGGGTGACCAGGTGTCCGGTTTTCAATCAGAACACCCAGTCGAAAAGGGATCCTGGCGGCTCTGGTCAGCACCACTGAGCGGGCTGTTAAAAGTGCGGTTGGCGGTGCTGCGGCACTAAGGCAGGATAGTCCTTACCTGTCCTGGCTGGCTCCACGCTGCACCCCAGAAGCAGCCAGCAGATCTGGCTCCTAAGCGGGGGGCCAGAGGGCTCCGCACACTGCCACCACCCCAAGCACCGGGTTTGAACTCCCATTGGCCGGTTTGCGGCCAATGGGAGCTGGGGGGGCCGTGCCTGCAGGCGAGAGCAGCACGTGGAGCCTCCTGGGTCCTGGCTCCCCCTAGGACCCAGACCTGCTGGCTGCTTCAAGGGCACGCATAGTGTGGTGCCAGAACAGGCAGGCAGCCTGCCTTAGTCCCCATGCTACACTGCTGACCAGGAGGTGCCCGAGGTAAGCCCATACCCCAACTCCGATCCCCAACCTCCTTCCCCAGCCCTGAGCTCCCCCCAAAACCTGGAGCACCCTCCTGCACTCCAAACCCCTCATCCCTGGCCCCACTCCAGAGCCTGCACCTCCAGCCCAGAGCCCTCACCCCCTCCCACACTCCATTCCCCACCCTCACTCCAAATCCCTCGGCCCCACTTCCCAGCCTGGAGCCCAAACCCCATATCCCCAGCCCCACCCCAGAGCATGCACCCACAGCCAGAGCCCTCACCCCCTCCTACACCCCATCTTCCTGCCCCAGCCCAGAGCCTCCTCCCATACCCTGAACCCCTCATTTCTGGCCCCACTCTGTAGCCTGCACCGCCAGTTAGAGCCCTCATCCCCTCCCGCACCCCAACCCTCTGCCCCAGCCCAGTGAAAGTAAGTGAGGGTGGGGGAGAGCGAGCCACTAAGGGAGGGGGAATGTAGTGAGTGGGGAGGTGGGGCCTCTGGGAAGGGGTGGGGCCTCAGGGAAAGGGTAGGGCTAGGGTGTTTGGTTTTGTGTGATTAGAAAGTTGGCAACCCTACCAGGAGGTGACACTGGGTTTGCTATCCACTAGGCCACCTAATCCATTAAGGACACTATTACACTGCATAATGCATAAGAAAGTGCCATAGTACTAGACCTGACCCTGTCTCTCATACCAATTATCCACCAAGGTATCTTCATTGCTTTCAATGGTTTAAATATTGCTGTGGGAAGAGACAGAGACCTACTATCACTTACGTTCCAAAATCTTTTTTTTTTTCAGTTGATCTTTAGAAGCTTTGAATTTCCCATGGGAAGATACTCATGGAGGAGTGAGTAAAAGAACAGACTTTGTCATGACTATGTTTCTCTTAATAAAAGAGTCTAAATCAAAAGCCACACATTAATCACATCACTGTACCTCTGCAAGAAGCTCTGTTCCAGGTTTCCCACAACCAGAACACAGCAAAAATGCTGGCTGACCTTTTTCAAGAGGTTGCATATTCTGGAATCTCCACTGCTGGGGGCCAATTCTAATCTCACTCCTGATTTATAACAGTGTAAGCAACTCCCCTGAAGTCAATGGAGTTACATCCATGTAAAAACTGAATAAATGAGATCTGAGTCAGTCCCTGGAGGACAATGAAAATTGATGGCTGGTTTAGTGCCAGCTGGCCAAAAGAAAGGCTGTGTTCCAAATTGCCACTCCTGGAAAACAATATAGAAAACCAAGGGGAATCCCTGAAAGAGGGACTAACAGGGGAGAGAAACAGTATGGGGGAAAAGTCCTGGGAGTTACAAATGTGTGTGGCAGTGAATGGTGTTTATCAAATTGTATCATGATCCACTGAATTTGTTTAACTTCCCCAGAATTTAACTTAACAAAACTACTTTCACAGTAGCACTCAAAGTCCCCAGTAAGATTAGTGCCTCATTGTGCTAGATGGTGATACCAAAAAACAGCCCCTGCCTTACCCACATTCCTATCTAATTTGCGTGTAATACATGGAGGGAGTGGAGGAGGAAGGATGAGGGTACCAGTGATAGTCATGTGATTAATTAACATCTTAACCAGTTGGTTTTGTTCACACAGGAAATGAGTTATGGTTAGCTCATCAGGTATGACACCAGAAAAGAGTGTGCTACATAAAATGTGTCCTGTTTTACTGGCACATGTCCACAACTTTAAAGCTTGTAAGAAAAACAGATGATTAATACATGGTTTGCCATCGATGTTTATGAATGTCTGACAAATCCAGCTATGCTGCTTATCAAAAAGTACCTTTTACATCAAACCTGATTGTATTGCTGGTGCCTGAGTTAAGGCACAAATTAGTAAGTCTCAAGCTGCATCATTCAAAATGACAGCTCCCAGCACATCCTTGTTTTGGTCAAAGATAATTTTTAAGATCTAGACTACTGAATTTTTCTGGAGACCAACAGAGAAATACAACTTATGGGCTGACGAAACGCTTGATTCCACAACATGCCAAGTGTGCTCCTGTGGGTGACGAGCTCCCTTTATTATTTGGAATCCAAGGCACTACTGCAAGACCCATTGTGTTAGGTGCTGTACATGCACAGAACGAACTGATTTTATGGGACTATTCACCACCTTGCAAAATAGAGCTCCAAGGTACTGAAAATGTCTGCAATTCTATCTCAAACTATAAATCATGCAGTTAGAGGATGGCTAGACTGGATTTTCATACAGTCTCAGAACGGTGAATCATACATAACATTCACACCAGATTCCTCCCCACGACACACACAGTAAGTGTCTGGATGCACCGTTGTATTGAGCAGAAGTATGCAGCGACAGCAAAGCAAACATTCTTAAAGAACATACAAAAGTTCTGTGCATCAAAAATTTTAATTAATACCTGTTTACCAACATCAAACTGATATATTTTTGAAGAATTTCAAATATTAATAACCCATACTGTGTTTTTAACTTCATGTAGTTCTCCAGTTGTATAGTAAACTCTGTTCATTGGTGGCCAAAACTATATACAGTTTCTCCAGACACCTGATTGCAAACCTATAAATCCATCCTCCTTCTAAGACAATATTCTGCTAGTAACACTTTAATTCTGAAAGTACAATAAAAGGTACACTATTAAAACCAGATAGTCAGGTAAATAATTATATAACGTTACTTTGCACTTAACATTGTCTTTTCATACATGGCATATATTAATACAGAAAATGATTTATTTGCAATATCTGAATATATGCTTTCTCTTGTTTTTTTGTATATTGTATAATAGGCATTTGTGAAGAATTAATAACTAATATGTCCCCTAGTCCAGTACAGATTCATAAAAGGTAAAAGGCTTAGTGAGGTAAAACAATATCACAATCCACACACCTCTTAAACCCAAATACAGTATAAAACAAAAAATATTAAATAATTATAAAAGTGAGTTACCATATGATTCATTTTAAAAAGAAGTCTCTTCACTACAAACTCTCTTTATATAAGCAGCAGACAGTTGACTGGTTGGCTTTTCCATGTGCCGTTATTTGTAGTCTAGGTATGCTTTCCATTACTGAACTCAAGAGTGCTTTTTGAAAACAAAAGCATACACTGTGTCCAGGGTATTGCTCTCAAATAGCCATCTTCCTTATATCCTGGGGTAAAACTACATAAACAGAGCAAATATTCTGAAGGAAGAACAGACTCTCTTAAGATTAGTTCAAACACTGATCATCAGACATAGCTTGCTATGAATGCTTGTACAGAACTCACTTTCAAGTAAACACCTCACCATTCTTTTGTTGGCATGACAACGGGCTTTCTCACTCTCTGTTGGAATGGCACAGAGAATTCACAACAGCAGGGAAATCATATTTCCAATTTAAAATGATAGTCTATGGAGAAAATAGGCATACAGACCAGACCACTGTATATCAGGTGGTAGTATTGGATCAAATCCAATAGCAAGTGCCTTATTTTCTTGACTTTTACACTAGTAACTGAACTGACTTCAGTGGAATTACTCCAAACTTACACTGGGGTAGTAAGAGGAGCCTTGGGCCTGAAATGTGTAAAGCCACTACTATAATGGAACCACATCAACACGCCCAGAAGTTACAAATCCACATCACTGCCTTACAATAATATAAACCATTTCATCTACAAGGAGTGTGATCCTGCTGCCACCAAAATCATTTGGGTCCTGATCAAATACCATAAAATTCAAGGCAGTCCATAGTATTGCCAGCAAATTCAAAGGGAGTTTGACTGTGAACTTGGAGTACTGCAGTTAGCAGCTTTGGTGCACGTAGGATTAGGACAAAAATTGGAAAGGAAACAAGAAATGTCATCCTTGCCTAGAATTTAAAAAAATAAAAATGTAAATGTCTGCAGTGGCCTGTGTATCTAACGTATGTATGACTGTAGCTAAGGAACTTGTCCTGGGAGACTTTGGAGCATGACACAAAAGAATTTAGTGTGCTGACCTCAAAGTAATAGGTCACTTAGTCTCTGATTAGTGTTTTCATAGGGTATGACACTGAGCATGAAAATGAGCCATGGTCACAATGCTGAACAAGTGTTTGAGTTAGTCTCTTTCTTTCATACTTCAGTTCAAGAGTATGTTTCCTAACCCATAGACTCTCTTCTTTCTGAGTTGGTACATTTTCAAGGAGAAATTCATTTTCAGTAGTTCCTCCTCCTGTATCAGCTTTTTATGCTCAGTCATTGTCTGAAAACTCAATGTGAAAGCATAGAGACCTATGACACTTGACAAGGTCCAAATCACTGTATAGCTTTATAATAACATCCAGAAAGACTTTAAAAAGCAAAGCTGGCCATTAAGTTTCATTAAGTGATTTCCACTTTGCTCCCCACACGTTATTCACTTTGTTCTAAAACTGCCACCCACACAGAGTGCTGTCCTACTGAAATATTTTCTCGTTTTCCAAGTTTAGTCCTCAAGAAAGTTTCCTAATTGATGGCCCTGAAGTCTGTGTCCTGTTTATCCACAGACAATGTACAACACTGTTAATGACTGAGCAACCTTCCTGATTTTTTGCCCCCAGAACTGACCTGGAGTGATCACCACGAGGGAGGAGAAAGTAATTCAGTTTTCATGACCATTCAGTTCTTGCTAGAGACTGCCACCTGGAATTATAAAGATTAGAACTGCAAAAGATTTATTAGCTCAAACTATTCCACTTTGCAGGCAGTGCCGGATTGATCTCTTCAGTATGGGACTCATTCCAAGCCCATTGAAGCTGATGGAAATTTTGGAGTTCTCTACCCCATTCCTCTGACTCTGCAGTCCTCACATCTCTGACTGCTTTTCTGTCAACTCCTCACAGATGTCCCCGTTCCATCTACATCTCAACAGGGAGAAAAATGAACTTCTTATCTTCCCATCCAATCCTGTCATCATCACCATAGACAACTCCACTATCTGCCCCATCATATGGGCTCGCAACTTCAATGGGGCTTTTTGACCCAATCCTCAGCATTGCCCCACCTACATCCAGGCTGTTAAATGCTGTCATTTCTTCTTCTATGGCATCTCTGAAATCTGTCTTTTAATAACCACCCCCTACCACTAATGTCCTTATCCATTTCTTAGGCTATGTCTACACTACAGCCTATGTCGGCAGAATTTATGTTGCTCAGGAGTGTGAATAAACCACCCCCCTGAGTGATATAAGTTACACCGACACAAGTGTTTGTGTGCATACTGCTATGTCAGCAAGAGAGCATCTCCCACCAACATAGCTTCTGCCGCTTGTGAAGATGATTTTATTATTCAGACAAGAGAGAGCTCTCCCGTCGGCAGAGCGTCTTCACCAGATGCATTGCAGAGGCGCAGCTGTACCAATACAATGATCTAAGCACAATACTATTGCCAAAACATTCCTCTCTTCTTTGACTCTGCCTACATCCCGTTCATCTTCGAATCCCTTCACTGGCTCGAATCTCTCTTACCTCCTGTATCGCATTAAAACTTGTCTTCCACTTCAATGCCTTGCAGAATCTCATTCCATCACCAGCAATGCCCTAGTTTCTTATATATACGTCACTATAAAGTAGCAAGGTTACGTTACAAAACACAGAAGGTATTTTCAATGTTTAAAAGCTCATGTTACCAAACAGAGAGAACTGTAGCCAAAGGTTCTGCTTTTAAAATCCAAGCCAAGCATGCATTTGTATATATATCTAGTATGTGAAGAAAAAATCACCTAAATCTGCTTTGCTTCTAATAGCTAAACATCACTTCAGATTGAACTGTAAGGATATTTTGCTGTGCTTTTCAGCAACATCAATGCTTCTGCATGAAAGTTTTCAACTTTGCCAATATTACAGGATGTACAATGCCAAATCCACAGCTGTTTACTTACAGCCAGATTCTGTTATTCTCATTTATACTGGGGAATACTTTAATCCACAAGTAACTCCATTGAACTCAGCAAGACTATCCGAGGAATAAGGATTTATTTAGTGTAAGGGTGGCAGAAACTGGCCCTTAGAGCACAGGAAATAAAAACGATTATTTCTGTGAGGTAAATCATGAGGGTGCCTCAAAAACTCTTATTTGTGGTATCACTCCTCAGTTATCCATGTTCCCTGACATCTCACTGTTCTCCCCCAACATACTTCTGATGTATTTAGAGTGCTTTAGTAAATGACAGAGGTACCAAAAAGATGTGGTTCTGATCTGACAACAATGCAAATCAAATTGGAATCCTGAAAAATCAGTTCCTAAATTTCTTTGCTTGTGTTTACTGATTAAATGATACTGCTGAAAAGAGAAGACTAATAAATGGAGAGGAAAAAAACAAAATTATGGATAGCAAATGACACATGAAGTCTGTGACACTACTTCCTGGAAACTCATCAGGCTTAGAAACAAATTTATTTTTCATGTTCTGTAGATAATCTCCATCGCCAAGTCCCTGTGGCATTTCAGAATGTTTTAGAAACAAAATTACATAATAAATTACTATCATGTATTATTTATATAGCATTCACATACAGACACTAGGTATGTGGGGGATGGGATGCAAGAAAAGTAAGTGATAACTTCACCATTTGCTTTAAGAACATCTCAGTAGTTCCACAGGTTGTGTTTAGTTTCTCTCTGATTCACTATAATCTCATGGTGTAGAGGGAAGGGAGCTGGGGTTAAATGGCTTTTTGGATTAAGTGAATTCTCTGAAGGGATTTAAAGTAGGAGGGTGTTGGCCCACAGTAGGCTAGGTTGAGGATTCATGGATAGTAGGCCATATGGAAGAAGACATAAAGATGGGAGATGGATCAGTAAAAAGAGAGTAATTAGTAAAGGTGCTAGGGCACCTTAAATGGGGCCAGGGTTGAGACATAAGAGGTAAGAGCAGGCACAGAAAGCAGAGTAGATTTGTTCTTCATCAATATCCTTTTATCACTAATATTTACCCAGAAAGGCTGCAACAAGATTTTGCAACAGACCTTTCTTTTAAAATGTCACTGATCAAAACCGACATAATTTGGTGCCAAGTGTCTTTAAGATTTTTCCTTTGAAAAATCCAGATTTACTTTTTTTTTTTAAAGCACAACTGCCATAAGCTTCTGGTGCTGCTCTAAATGCTATTCTTATAGCTAAACAATATTCCTCCAGAGTAGATTTGATGTTGATGAACCAGAAAAAAAGTTTTCTTTTTTGTTCTTACACAGACTCAGTGCTTGAAAGTGAGCAAGTGCCTATTAGAGGCACCGAGTGGACACAGTTAGTTATATTTCTGGGTGGGAATTCAAGACGGGGGTATTTTTTGTAATTTTAAGAGGAACTCCTAGATATTAAAACTGTCCCTTGTTGCTGCTGACATCACCTGGCAGAATGGTTACAGAAATATTGTTAAAAAGCACTTGATAGTGTCTGTTTACTTTAAAACCAAACTCCCTCAGTCTTGCCCAGTCTCTTACACATGTTTCAAGGTAGATCCAATTTATACCAATTTTACATTTCCATTTTATTTGCTATTATTTCTATCTCCCATGCACTTTATTTAGAGTGGTTAATATGGGCAAAGCTGTTTGACACAGCTTTAATAGCCTGATCCAGACTTTCCCCAAAGCATCTTCTACAACTAGAAGAAAATGAAATAAAGTAATTTAGAAATTAGGTTAGTGCCCTTGAGTAAAGACACAATGACCTTTTGGCCATGACTAAACTAGCTGCAGCCTTACTTAAAAGGCTCTTGGGAAGCCTTGCCCACCACACTGACAGAGAAAGGATATGGGGAAAGAGAATTTAACATGCATCACAGGAGAAAGGACTGGAATCTTTCATCTGTCTGCATCCTAAACTTTGACCTTACATGACAAGTCGGTATTATATAGTCAAACACATTTCACATGCAACAGCAAACCAAATTAGTGAAAGAACAGCTAAGTCATGTAAAGTAACAGTACCAGATCCTTGACAAGAAAAATCAGCATAGCTCTAGCACCAGTGACTTCAATAAGAGGAGAGTTCGACCAACAAAGAACTCTTTTGAAATTAATTATCACAAGCAGCAGGCAGATCAACCACTGAAGTAGAATAAAGACTGAACTGCTCTTGTACCAAGATAAATCTACACTAGGAATCCCTGATCAGTTTTTAAGCAATCATGTAACGCTTTTACCAGTGGTATAAACTCTAGCATAAACCTAGCATACGGATTTTTGCCACTATAACATCTAACCATGGCTGTAAAAATACCTTTGCCCAGTCTATGCCAGAGCTTATACTGGAGCTAAAATATGGGTTTGAGGTTCCCTAATGTATACAAGACCCTAGATGTGGTCTCTCTAAAACAATGGGGGGGGGCATTGTGAGTGCTTGCACCACTTCTGCCTTTGCTATAGATAAATAGAAGACATCAGTCTCCAAGAATGTCCGTTATAAACATTAAAAATCTCATCCACTACTTAGGGCAAACTAGGCCTGCATTGAATCTTCATGCTTATGCAATTCCCACAGATTTTTCTGTATGCTCTTCAGTTTCAGCTTTCACTTAAAAAAAACAGAAGCTTTTAGCTGTTCTGAATGCAAAAATAGGTGTCTCAATGTAAATCAGACTACTGCCATTTTACTGAGACTGCAACAAGACCGAATGAAGTAATAGCACCAAGAGAGGTGTGAACTTGCCCTATAAATTTTAACAATGGTATGTTTGCATTTAAACAATTTCAAGCAGACTATGAGCCAACAGCTGACTTCCCTCTGAAGTACCTGGCATTGGCCATTCTCAGAAGACAGGATTCTGGGCTAGATGGACCTTTGGTCTGACCCAGTATGGCCGTTCTTATGTTCTTATTACTTTAATTTGAGTATGAATGACTCTCGTCAGAGCCATGGTGTCATAAATATAAAGGGAAGGGTAAACCCCTTTAAAATCCCTCCTGGCCAGAGGAAAAATCCTCTCACCTGTAAAGGGTTAAGAAGCTAAAGGTAACCTCGCTGGCACCTGACCAAAATGACCAATGAGGAGACAAGATACTTTCAAAAGCTGGGAGGAGGGAGAGAAACAAAGGGTCTGTGACTTCCGTTTTTGCCGGGGATAGACCAGGAATGGAGTCTTAGAACTTTTAGTAAGTAATCTAGCTAGGTATGTGTTAGATTATGATTTCTTTAAATGGCTGAGAAAAGAATTGTGCTGAATAGAATGACTATTTCTGTCTGTGTGTCTTTTTTGTAACTTAAGGTTTTGCCTAGAGGGATTTTCTAAGTTTTGAATCTAATTACCCTGTAAGGTATCTACCATCCTGATTTTACAGGGGTGATTCCTTTACTTCTATTTACTTCAATTTCTATTAAAAGTCTTCTTGTAAGAAAACTGAATGCTTTTTCAATGAAGTCAAGGGTTTGGGTCTGTGGTCACCTATGCAAATTGGTGAGGATTTTTACCAAACCTTTCCCAGGAAGTGGGGTGCAAGGGTTGGGAGGATTTTGGGGGGAAAGATGTGTCCAAACTACGTTTCCCAGTAAACCCAGTTAGAGTTTGGTGGTGGCAGTGGATATTCCAAGGACAAAGGATAAAATTAATTTGTACCTTGGGGAAGTTTTAACCTAAGCTGGTAAAAATAAGCTTAGGAGGTTTTCATGCAGGTCCCCACATCTGTACCCTAGAGTTCAGAGTGGGGGAGGAACCTTGACACATGGACATTTCTGAACTGATGTTTGTGCCCTTAAAATGCTTATTTTGAGGCACTTTAGTTTAGGTAGAATTTTGTATACTTGAGAAATGAGTGAAGAGCAGCTTATCTGTTGAAGAATTAACCAAAAATATTGCTGTAGCTTTTCTCCACATATAAATTACCCCAAACAACAGTGGTGTTACTCCTTATCGAGCTAGCCAACCCCCAATCCAGTTTTCCACTAGAAATTAAATCACTAGGGCCATTGAATAGGGAAGATGTTGAAAATACTATTGTGCTGATGCTGAAAAATAATTAAAAACCCAAAATGAAAGCACTACACTTGAAGAGAGCTGGGTCACATGAGGTTGTAAACCCCTTTCAAAACAGCAGAGACCACTGCAGGAAGCAGGAGCTGGCAAGGTATTTAAACAAGCCTTAAAATTCTATCGCAATCTGATGAAATTCTGCTCCTGGACAATGACAGATCCAGCACTTCTTTTGGACTTCATTACCTTAATTCAGCAAGATTCTTTACTCATGTGCTTCAAGTTACTTATGTGCTTGTCTCATTGAAGTCAATGTTTTTTGAAAGTCAATGGGACTACTCATGCTTAAAGATAGGCATGTGCTCAAGTACCTTTCTGTATTAAGGCTTTAAATCACCTGATAATCAGAAACTAAAAGCAAAGGATACATCTAGACAAAGTAAGGGCAGATAATGAGCAACTTTCCCTCAGAGTCTGCCAATAAATTCCAGTCCAGCAATTCCCCACTTTGAGAATTGGGAAGGTATTGTCATATGGACAAATGAAAACTAAGACAGGGAGTTAAGTGATGCTCTAATTTATTTCTGACACATGGTTCTTAAGAGCACAATTTCAGAGATTCAGGTTTCCCTAATGAGTAAAATAAGTTACTAAAACACATCACTCCTGTGTTTAAAAAAATCTAGGTTAAGGGGTTTAAAAATACAAAAATTTCCAGTCTAAACCATGTTTTTCGAGGCAGCCTGTTTGCCCTGTCTACCCAATCTATCAAGTTCTTATACTGGTGACCAGCACCGTAGTGTCTCTGTGCCTCTCACAGTTCAGAAGATATCATAATATTCCTCTAATACTTCATCAGGTAGGAAAATCTGCTCAATTTTTTGAGGGTGGTTGGGGAGGGGGTTTGGAGCATGTGTGTATGAGCAATATTGCGGGAAAGCTAACTTGACAGAATGAGCTGTACACTTAGTTCTGAATGCAGGGACGTTAACAGTCATCCTGGGAGTGAGTTTCATTGTTTTCATCTGGTTCCTGTGAAAGTTCTGTCTACTGGGCTCAAGAGGCTCCCCACTACTGGCTGAAAACCTTATTGCTACAGAGGAATGTAGCTATTATGAGAGGTCACGGCTACAGAAAGATGGTCTGACACTTGGGTAGCTAGGTCCCTGGGTGTATGAGCATTTATTATCAAGCTAATATTTTAACAGCTGTGCATCAGTTTACTACTGACTTTATTTCAGCAAATCTCAGCCCTGTGTTAATAGTAAACTTGATATGGTTTGGTTCCTTCTCTTTCTAGGCAGGAGATATGTGTGCAATTATCTGGGGATCACCAGATGGAGCAAGTACAGATAATCCTATTCTATTCTATACAGATAATCCTATGCGTTCTATTACTTAATAGGTAAAGATTGGGGAAAATCCTGTATTGCTATTGGAAAACAGTGTTCTCAGAAGCTGTTCCATACACTGGTAAAGTGACCAGACTAATTTCATAGGTGTAGAGCTGCTGCTTACAGTGATGCTTGAAAACACTGGGCCTGATCATACAATATGTTGAGCATCTCATATGTTGAGGCACTGAGTGCTCTCCTCTCCCACCAAAGTCAGCAGAAATTGAGGGCAACTCATCACCTGACAGGGGGTCCTCAGGACCCCACGAAACTGGCCCCGTGATATAATAATCAACCCCGCTCAGGCATCTGTTTATTTAAAACTAACGATTATTAAGAAGCTCATCTCCCTGTACTGTCTATTGGAGAAGAGGATTTGGCTAGTAGGGTATGAGAGAGTTCGGAGTCTACTGCTGCTTTCTGGGTGGGATGTTTCAGCCCCTTAATTGGCATTTGGCCAATATATTACCATGTATTTCATTTTCTTTCTGTGTACATGTGCTGAAGGAATTTGTTGATGGGCATACCTTATAAATGGAAAAGTAAAGTTGCTAATAATAAAATTCAATATAGTCTCTTTGCGAAGTGAGAGGTCTAAATATGATAATTGGCCAAAGACACCAAATTAAATGGTTCCTGAAGGCTAAAATACAATAATGTATTGCACCATTTTAGAGCTTTCTATTTCCCCACTTTATACAGGCACTAAAAGGTTCATTGGGGTTGTGGTGTGGGGAAAGAATCACAATTTGCTGACGAACCAGCCAAATAACTAAAATCTCCTGGTAGAGATGAGTGAATCATCCCTAAATATATCCATCTTCCCTTAAAAGAGCCATTTTACTGTCTCAGAAATGCGGTCCAGCTGAGCTGTCCATGGAGTATGGTAATGCTCTGCAAGGAGACTGAAGAAAGGCAAATTCTTTAGTCTTAACTACTCCAGCTTTTCGTTTTTCTCAGCCTCCAGTGCTATTCTGAGTTTGCTCTTCCCCAGTGTCTGGTTCTCTCTTATCCACTGCAGCAGGTGGTTGAGGGTTACGAGTCCAATCTAACTCCCTTTTACGTCACTGGGAGACTTTCCATTGACTTTAACAGGAGCTCGATAAGGAAGTCAACAATAATACAACCAATATGTATTGCTTTACTTAACAGAGACCTCCTCTCTCCTTGTGTGATATTGCCACAGTAGCAATCAGCTGACATGCTCAAACTTGAGCCCCCTCAATTTAAAACAGAGTGTGTTGTGCAGTGACTATCCATATTCTAAATTATGCAAGGTAACAAAAGGGCAACTCAGTCAGCTATATAAAATTGTTTATAAAAGCAAGAAAAGTTGGAGACAAATATTGGTACAAACTGGATTCACCTAAATCCTAATCATATCTAAAAAGAAAGCCCCAAAGTTCCTGCAGCTGCCCCCCTCTAAGTGTGTCATTTTCCTCCCCACCTTGTTTCCCCTTTCTTCTCTTTTTTCCCCCTTCTGTTTAACAAAAGCCTTGCTGAGCCAGACAAGATAACTCCATCCTTTGCAACATTGCTGTAAGTCTGACCAAAAAGGCAAGCTAAAAGCAATGCCTTTAAACAGCCTGTGTCAGCTGACTCGGGCGATGGGTCTGTAAAACTGCAGTGTAGATGTTTGGGCTCAGGCTTCAGCCCAAACTCTGGGACCCCTCAAGGTGGGGAGGGTCCCAGAGCCCACGCTCCAGCCCAAGCCCGAATGTTACAGAGCAATTTTACAGCCCCGCACCCCAAGCCCTGCAAGCCAAATCAGCTGACATGGGCCAGCCTCTGGTGTTTAATTGCAGTGTGTAGACATACCCAGAGTGGCTGATAAGATAGTATGCTCTGCCTGCCATCTCCAGCAGCTAGGATACAAGCAAGAATGAACATTAGAGACAGAGACTAGGTTCTCTTTTGCTATCCTTTCTTTCTCTCTTGGTGTGTGTGTGTGCTTGGTTTTGTCCTAAAGGAAACCAGATACGTTAATTATTTCTCTTTTCCACAAAAAGGACAAGGTAATACCATCTAAAAAGTCCATCAAGCAGAGGTATCCCCCTATAAAAGGTTCTATATTGCTAAAGAGAATGGGAATAAGGGAAATTGTTCAAATGAAAACCTTAATTAATTCTTTAAGTTCCAAATGCTTTAATTGTTTTCTGTCTTTTTTTGTGTGTTCAACAAAAGGTTAAAGATTTTTAATGGCAGTTGTTACAATGTGAATAAACCAGCAATAACTCTCCATGGAACCCCAGACCACGCTTAATGGTTTAATGTTATAACAGTAAATAAGGGTTTTATTAACATTTTATCCTTTGTTGGGCAAGGGATATTGCCTTAGCAACACTATAGATGTGTTTTCTATGATTAATCATTGGCTTAGACAATTGCACCTTTGATCCAACAGACCCAGGATTTGTTTACATTCCAGGCATGCTGCAAAGTCCACTTTTTCTTCCCTTGGGCATTTGGGGAGGAGGTGGCTTGGAAGAAATGGACTGTTTGGGGCTGTACTTGTTAAGGGTTACAGAGTAGCAGCCGTGTTAGTCTGTATTCACAAAAAGAAAAGGAGGACTAGTGGCACCTTAGAGACTAACCAATTTATTTGAGCATAAGCTTTTGGGAGCTACAGCTCACTAGCTCACGAAAGCTTATGCTCAAATAAATTGGTTAATCTCTAAGGTGCCACTAGTCCTCCTTTTCTTTTTGTTAAGGGTTAGGCTATTTTGTTCTGGTTTGTGAAAACTCTATCTGTAAACTACTGATGTTCAAGGTCCCACATTTTTTTTAAGCCCACTGCCTTCTCATTCAGATCTTTTGTTAAGAACCATCATCAATCCGTGCTGTGCCGAAGTCTTTGTTAAAGAAGAAAGTAATCTTAATGTCACTCTGGCCTTCCCCTCACAATCCCTCCTTAATGTTTTGTCACCCATTGCATTGTGTCCTTCGATATTTGTTTATAAACTCCTTGGGGCAGGAATAATCTTGACTTACCTGTATTGCTAGGCACCTGTCTCACTTTGGAGCAATATAAAATAGTAAATAAGGTAAGAGCTGATGTAGTATGTTTAAGACAGCAGGACCTGGCTGTATTTAATGAACAGAAACAGATGTACTAATGATTCCCAGCAATTATTCTTAAATTCCTATATTCTGGAATTGCTACGGTTAGTAAATCAAGTTTGTGTCAATAACACCTCCTAATCAATAACATTGAAGGCAGGCTGGTCTCTGAAAAATTATGGCCTGTAAGCATCAAGCTGACAACAGGCATTTTTTTCTCTCCTTACCTTTTGCCCAGACCTGACAGTAAATGACTGGTATAGATTTAGATATCAAACTTTAATCAGTTGCAGAAGGCATTGATTTGTGATCTTACCCAGGTATGATCCTCTTGAACCAACAGACCTCATCCGGCTAATACTTGTTCCTTTGTCATTCGTGAGACTATACCTATTTGTGTTTGCACGATAGGGCCACGTGTGATGCATGATTATTGGACTATATTATGTTTTCTTGAGTTTAATCTCTAGTTTAATTATGCAGTTTAAGATATGTAATGAGATCATTAGCATAATAATACAAACTGTATTTTTCAGTCTCCTGGATGTAACTTCACTGCAGTCAGTAGGGCTGCACCAAGAATTAATTTGACACTGTGGATTTATCTTAATACATTTTCTAATGAGCTCCAGTTTTTAAATGTTTGAAAAAATACCTCTCATCTGAACCCAAAATTTCTCAAGTGAATTTTGGAGAATATGTCCTGGCATTCAAGGCTATTGCCATTTCTAGTGAAACAAAGTTAGATTTTCCATTAACTTTAGAAATTTGGAAAATGAACTAAAATATCCAATTTTTTGAAAATAACTCTTAGATCAAATGTTTTAAGCAAAGTCTTAAACCCAAAGATTTTCACTGCTCTCCCTAAGCAAGAGAAAATATTGTATGAACAGTCATATTTGGTGTTAGCTCAAACTCTGATGGCAATTGTCGAGCTCCTTATTCGGCAAACACAAGGTATATTAAAATTGTCTTGGCACACTTGCCTGTAATAATAGTGTCAGTAGGTATTAAAAACAGGATAGAAGGTTTCTGAAGCAATTCTCTTGACTTTTGTTTACAAATTATAAATCGCCCCATCACAAGCCATCAAAGTGCAGGATTCACCAGTTTTGCACTCTTGGGTCCTGATTCAGCATGTGATGCCAAGAGCCCATATGGAACCTCACTACTTCAGTGGGGTTCCACATGAGGACAGGGATGCACTTGTGCACATGGCAGGGCTGAGGATTTTATGTTGCTAGCAACATATTGGATCTGATCATCCTAAATGCTTCTACTCACTGAGGGGCCACACAGCTCAGTTGGATCTAGGATGATTGCACAGAAAAGAGGGGAGTCCTGCCTCCACAGCACCATCATACTGTTGCCCCTGTGAGTTTAGAGCTCAGCAAGCTGGGTACGGTTGTGAGGACCACTCTCCCATGGCATTGGTTCACCCCATCAATCCCAAACAATTGACCTAGTCAACCTTATCCTACACTGGAAGACCCTCAATGATGTGAGCCCGTTTCCCCTCAAGGACGTCTTTGATCGAGGGAGTCATGCTGCTAGACAGAGACTAACCACTATTTGAAAGCTGTTGGTTTCCAGGGATGTCCCAAGATCTGTAGATTCAGGGGGCTCAGTGTTTAAAGTGGTCTGAAAAAAGTGGGGAGCTTATCATAAGCTGGGATCAGCAGCTTTGGAAAGACATTGCTTAAAGTGCACCCCTCAGCAACCCAGCTCAATTATTTTATTTTTTGGCCAGGTCTACAACCCTTTGGGACTCCAGCCAACTTTAAGCACTGCAGGGTCTGACTCCCCTGACTGTTCCCTAGGAGTTAAGACAAACATTGCCTCCTTCCACTGTCAACATGAAATTCACAGAATTTCCTGTCCTGGTTGGTTTTTTCCTCACATAACAGGTGATCTAGCCCCTAATCTCATTCAGCTTTCAAAACACTGGAAAGTTTTCACTGGTTTGTATGGGGGCAAGTTGTTTGCCTCCTGGTCTATATACTACTATGAAGCATTATCCACTGCTCTCTCCTGAAATAGTAAAAACCTAAGTGAAAACAATGTAAGTTCTCTGGGCAGGGACAATGTAAATTCTAATTCTGTGTACAGCATCTAACACAATGGAGCCATGATCCCTTGCAACTGCAATTCAAATAAATAATCCCATTAGCCAAGGAGACTAATAATAAAATACTGAAATAATACGGACTAGCGTGGCACATTTTAAGAAAGCGTTTTGCAAAAGTATGATGCACGTCGCCCTCACACTAGCTACAAAGTTCAGAAGATGTGTACATTACAATAGGTAAGTCTCTACCAATACATAGCAAGGTGGAGGAACCAGAATTGGTTTCATTGTACTGAAGTGGAGCTCAGTTTTCAGAAGTTTAGAAAAAACTGTTTTGATGTGAATTTTGTCTTTTTTGTGATATATGTGCCACAGCTAATGACCTTGGTGGTCCACTCAGAGTGTTACCCCCCCCATAACATGGTGTATACTCTAAGTTGTTTCCAACAGTATACAAATATTGGGTTTTTTTATTTTAAAACAACCTGAAGCAAATACACTCCAGCAACCACACAACGCACAACAAAAACACTAACCCAGGAACCTATCCTTGCAGCAAAGCCCGTTGCCAACTCTGTCCACATATCTATTCAAGGGACATCATCATAGGACCTAATCACATCAGCCACACTATCAGAGGCTCGTTCACCTGCACATCCACCAACATGATATATGCCAACATATGTCAGCAATGCCCCTCTGCCATGTACATTGGCCAACAACAAAAACTTCAAAAACAGACTCCAACAGGAAACAGCAGAACTGGAATTAATCTGCAAACTGGACACCATTAAATTAGGCTTGAATAAAGAGTGGGAGTGGATGAGTCATTACACTAACTAAAAACTATTTCCCCTGCTAATTTTCCCCCTACTGTTACTCACACCTTCTTGTCAACTGTTTGAAATGGGCCATCCTGATTATCACTACAAACGTTTTTTTTCTCCTGCTAATAGCCCACCTTAATCGATTGCTCTCTTTAGAGCTGGCATGGCACCCCCGTTTTTTCATGTTCTCTCTCTCTCTCTCTCTCTCTATATATATATATCTTCCTACTGTATTTTCCACTACATGCATCTGATGAAGTGGGCTTTAGCCCACGAAAGCTTATTCTCAAATAAATATGTTAATCTCTAAGGTGCCACAAGTACTCCTCGTTCTTTCTGCTGATACAGACTAACACGGCTACCACTCTGAAACCTATCATACAAACAATGCATGCACAACATATAGTACATAGGCTGCATTTGCAGCCAACTGATTATTATATTTCTTGTTCTGTGCATATTTTTTTCTTTTTAACCTAAAATTCCACATTTACAATAAAAATACTTTTAAAAATGAAGTCAAGTTGCAACCACATCTAACTTAGACCATGATCCTGCAAAGATTTACACACTTACTTTATGCACGCAAATAGTCCCACTAGGACTCTTAGGCTTAAAGTTAAGCATATGTGTAAGTCTTTGCAGGAGTGAGGCCTTGTACAGTTAAAGATCCAGAGCCTCATACTTCCTTCTGCATCTATGCTTGGAGGGAATCCTGTCTCCACAGAGGAGAAAGTTCTTTGCTACATGCTTCCCCTCTTCCTTCTCATGCCAAGATAGCTTCTGGGAAGCTCTGTCGGGTTCCAGCTGAGGATGTGTTTATCAGTGCTGCTTTTCCCCACAAAGGGCAGTTGCCTTTTATGGGGATTTAGGGCCAAGTCTGCCTGTGACCACCTTATGAAGGCCTCATCAGGGGGTAACTGTCTACTCCAGGTGGCTGATTAGTAAATGAGCACCTGGACCTAATAAAGATTATCCAAGCTTAGTTAAAGGAAAACTCTAAATGGAGACAGGAAGCTCTAGTAGGGAGGAGCTCCCTGAAGACGGCTGAGCAGAGAGCCTAGAGGGTGAGCTGTCTGTGGAATCCATCAGAATGGGGAACCTGTAAGAGGTGCTCTTAGAGAGGGGAGCCTTGTAGGAAGAGAGATGCAGTCAGCAGGTATCCTAGAGGACCTGGTCTCAGTCAGGGTCTCCTAGACAGTGGCCGGAGGCTTTGCCAGGCAGGGATCACCTGCTATCCCTGGGGAAGAGTCACAGTGGACTAACCTCCCCTCACTCCAGAGAAGGCTCTTACTCTGGTAGGAGCAAGAGTCCTAACTCCAGAGGCAAAGACTGGAACTGAGAAAATCCTTGAGGAAGAGCCTGGGTAAAGATGAGCACTAGACTCAGGTGAGAGACAGATAGGCTAAGAATGACCCAGTCCTACAGCTGAGATGTTGGGGTGAAAGTTTTGTTTATACTCTGTACTGGCTTTTCTGTTAATAAATGAAACCCTCCACAAGAAGGTGCTTCTTAGCATCCAACTGTCTGTTTGGACTTCTTGATTCCTCTGGGCATGAGAAAAATCAAGTAAGGGTTCATCTATAACACTATGCCTGTCTGTAAGTGGGCACACCAGATCAGCCTAGCATGATGACATGCCTCTACACTGTGCAAAATGCCTTTTCAGAGCAGTCAAAGTATAGACAGTCCCTATAAGCACCACTCCTGCGGTACTTGTGCTCTCCAGTATGGACAGGAGTCAGTGTAGTCAAGTAGCAGATTGGCCTCTGCGCATTTCCTGAGATCTACACAGAACTTGGAGATTCCATGATGGAGGTAAGGAATCTCCTGACATTGGAATGAATAGGAAGAACCCACACATTGCTCTGCTGTGCAGGTCCTTCTGATGGAAGGGGAGAACAGGGCCCTGTATGTTATAATGCTATAAATTTTTGTAACTCTCTGGATCAATTTTACCAGTCAGTGTGAGTGTCCTTGCAATCTGAGGAGAAATTATAACCCTTATCCCACAAAAAGAAGTTGTGCATGATATCAGATATTGCACTGCACATATGCAAACAAAAGTTTTTCTCTTAGGAGCTTTTTTAAAAGGATAACTACTAAAGCAGAATGCTAAGAAAAGATTGCACCCAAATATATGAAACTTTAAGAACATCCTTTGCATTCATACACTTGGAAACTGAAAATAGAAGCCACATGAAAGCCACTGACCTTTTCTAATTTTTCAAAATGTTCTCTGAGGAACTTCATTGGCCGGTCTGGTTTTGCTATGCAAAGGTTTACAATGCACTCTTTCAAAATCTGTTGGATGTTATGCTTCTGAACATAGAGTTCACATCCCTTCAGGCTCTCATCTTCTTCCACATTGCAGGAGGAAGAAGCAGCCATCTTCAGGCTTGTAAACAGAAAACAAACGTAGGTAAGAAAATGGTGCAATTAAGATATCAAAGAGAATTCCTGAAGTCTTTTGTCAAAGCAATTTGACAGAACTAAGGTATTTTAATATTGTACATCTTCTCTTCACAAGCTAACAATTCAGCACATGTCAATGTCGTGGCACTTCACACGCAAATATTGAATCATGTCATCTCTACAAAAGCAACATACCAAGAATTACAAAAAGAGCATTCAAATTATTAGACATTCTTCAACATTTGAAAACAATGGTGCAATAAATCATGCACAATATGAGTTTTAAAGATATCTGCTAAATAACAATTTAGACTAATGTCCCTATCGGTATACAAATGGAGTCTAGATCCCTCTCTTCAGGGTGCTAGATTTCTGTAGAAGATGGAGGGGCATCTGTCTCTAGTAAAATACTTTAATACTCTTTTTTTTAAATATATATGGGGCAGAGGAGTTTGGTGATGAAGGAAAAACATGTTTGATTCCTCCAATTAATGTGTGTTCACCCAGTACAAATTAAAAGGACATATGTTTGTGGTCTTTTCGATCTATATTAACTTACTTATATCAGAAGATCATTTAAGTTTCATCACATCTTCTCAATTCCCATCATCAGAGCATCTTTTGAGGTTTGCTTTCAACCCCTAGGAATGTTTCAGGAGGGGACAATTTCAAACAAGAGGGATTTTTTTTTTTTTTTACAGAAAAACAATAGATGAGATGCTTAAATGCTCCCTTGGAACAAAAACGACACAGCAAAATCCTTCATCACAAGAGCCAGATGCTCTTATAAACCTGGCTCAAAATGAATCCGAAACGAGACAATTCTCCCTCCACCTAACTGAAACTTGGGCTAAGGTTGGGGATTATGTCTTAAAACAGATTTGGAGGGAAACCCCTTCCTCCCAAGAATCCATTTCAAAGCAGTTTTTAAAGCGTCTCCCTCCAGTGGGAGAGAATTTAGCTGTGTGTTTTACAATGAAGTGGGAGAAATTTCATGCTGGACTGGGATTTGTTTTCGGCTAGGGGTGTAGGAAAGGGGGCATCTCCTCTCCTTTCAATTGTCCCAGTGCGGGAGACGATATCCCCCCCCCCCCCCATCAGAGCATCTCCCAGCCTTTGTGAAGGGCACCATGTGGGGGTGAATAAGGGGGGAGAGAATAAGCAGCCCCCTCCCCTGCTTCCACTAGCACCAGGCTGTGTGCTGAAATAAACCCATTGTTGCTGGGGAGCAGCTCCAAAGCCTGGGGATGGGGGAGGGATGGAGAGGGAAAGGGGCTGTCAACGCCGGAGAGGAAGGAGGACGGAAGGGTGCCAAACCAGGCTAGGGGACAAGAGGAGCCGTGGGGAAAGGATGTGGAGTGAGAGGGCCATATAAATACCTGAGTGGCTGGAGCAGTGACAGCAGCAGCTCTCCTCTCTCTTCCCTTACGCGGGGGGGGTCCTGTTATTCCGCAGCGCGGCCGCCTCCTCCTCCTTCCCTGGCTGCTGCTACCTTTCCTCTCCCTGGGCAGCCGTGGACGGGCTCCAGCTGAGGGGGCCCCTTCACCGCCCTGCCCCCCACCCCCACCCCCCGCCGACCCCAGAGAGCTCGCCTGCAAAGCGTCCGGGCGCTGCAGCAGCTCCCCGGCAGGAAGTCCCGTCTGCTGTCACTCACGCGGAAGCGCAGCCTCCCTCACCAGGCAAAGCCGGCTCTGGCTCTGGCTCTGGCTCTCGGGGGGGGGGGGGGCAGGCGAGGGGGGAGAGGCACCAAAGGAGGGGCACGCAGCCTGCCCAGCGTGTCTGAGAGAGGCAGATAGGTACGCCCCAAGCTGCCCCAAAGTGCCCTGGACATCTGGAGCTTGCTTTTGGGGATGGTGCTTAGGAGATGGAGTAAAGGGCCAGAGGAAAGGGCAGATGTGACATCGGTGCCTCTCTGTGGCAGGTATACCAACCCATTCTCTGTTTCTGTGGCTCATACCCTGGCAGTCTTGCTGCGTCCCCAGCTGCCCCAATAGCAGCAGTTGCCAGGTGTGCTTATGATCTGCTCTTGGCACCAGGGCTGCACCCATTTAGCTGCCTGTGCCTTTGTCACCCCGATTAGATTACAGCAGTGCACTTGACTTGGAGTTATGCCTTGAAACTTCTCGTGCAGAAAGCGGTGGCTTACCCGCAACGTGTCCCTGGACGTGCACATTACACCTGTGCTCCACAACCGCCAGCTAAGGTCCGGATCAAGCTGAAGGGGCTGCGTTTGACCTCTAAAGCCCAACATGGTGTGGGGCTTGTCACTTTCAGAAACTGCCTCTCTACCCTGTGATATTGCAGCAGTTGTCATCCTGTGAGGTGCTCAGGCTCAGAGTTCCAATGTGCTCCCATTCAGTTCTACATAATTTCTTATACAACCCTCCTCAGCATAGTACCTGATGCCTTCCTGTCGTGCAATAAGGAACGTGACTAATCTGTGTCATGTGATACATTTTCTTTCCAGGAGTGGAACCATGTGCACAGTATAGGTTCTTGGGGAACCAAGGGCTGAGAGTCACCTTGTTACCCTCTGCCTCCAGCATGAGGGAGACTTGTTTGTGCTTAACTGGGGGTCAGCTCTCTGATGCTGCCAGCCTGTGAGCCAGCCAAGCACTCTCTTCTGGGCTATGCCAGCCCTTACTTTGCCTTGCAGGTTAACAACAGGTGCATCCTATCCCCAAGCCTCTTTGAAGTGTTCCCCTGTAGTGTCCAGCTCTTTATCCACCAAACACTCCCAGAAACAGCAGGTCTCCAGTCCCCAAGGAGAAAATGTACACACCAGCTTGTATGATTCAACTCAGGATCAGCCCCCAGCTTAATATCCCAACACTTGGATATATTTATAGTGAAATCAACAAATATGTTTATTATCAGAGTCAAGAGATAGTAAGAATAATGAAAACCAAAGGTTACATTTCGAACAAAATCATAACATGATTTCTAGAGACTAAACTTAACAGGCTAACCTTCTGTCTAAAGGAATGCATCTCATCGCAAATGTCCTTTGCAGCATTTTAACCAAGGCCCTTTGTGATCCCATTTTCATGAATGTAATCATACTGTCTGATTGCTTCCTAGGCGGAGAATGAAGTGGTGTTTTCATTCTCCTTATATCCCCAAAAGTTCACTGTCTGTACCCAGAACCAAGATAACCTCTGTGGCTTAGTTTCCATTGTGCTGCCTCCCTGTTGATTTCACATCCTCCTGTTGACTTCATAGGTAAATGACTCTCTATGGTGTTAACCTTACAATGTTTAATTTACATGCCAACAGACTGGTGACTAAACCTCTTTTGCATGACAGAAAGCCAGTTTGTCAACTCTGCCGTGATACACACTTTAAAGCACATTTTCAGTAGGCATACAAAACTCCTTGCATAGTATCGGTACATACATTTCACAATTATATTAATCATCACTGTGATTCTGGATTTTCTTTAAGATCTCACATGCCATATTTTGTTGAACCAGAATGTACATACCAGAAACCTTGTAAGCTGGCAGTGAAGCGTTCATTGATCACAATAGGGTTTTGTTTAGGTAGGGCTTTGTTTTCGTCTTTTAAATATATGTGCTGCTGTGTAGTTGTTAGAGAAGGCAGGTCAGAAAAGTGTGTCTTGCACTTGGAACAGAAGGTGGGAATGTTTGTGATGGTCCTCAATTCCCAGGGGAGTTCATTCCAGTCTCTCAGACCGGGCCCTGAGAAAGCTCTGTCTCCTGCACGGACAAGACATAGCCTGTGGTTCTCCAAAGACCAGATTTGGTGACCTTCAGGACATGCAGCCTGTTCTCCCAGGCTTTTTGGGGTGTGAGGGGAAGGGCAATTAATTTGGGGTGAAAGGAAGCTATGATGGAGGCTTAACCACAGCCAGCTAATGTGTTTGTCCACAATGGATGGCAGTAACTGGTGTTAACAACATGCTAACTAAAACATGTGAGATAACAGTTTTTTTAACACACCTCCATTTCTCTAGTATAGACATACCCTCAAGAATCACAGGTTAAAAGGTTAATAAGAGGATATCTCTAGGATATAAACTAGGACAGCTGGTGTTTAATAAACCCATTAATGGTTTAGAAAAAGGAGACAACAATGAAGTGGCAACACTGGCAGATAATACAAATTATTTAGGCTAGTCAATAGTAGACAAGACTCTAAAAAACTCCAGAGAGTCCTAAGCAAGCTAGGCAAATGAGCAGCATACTGGCAGATGAAATTCAGCATCAGTAAATGCAAGGTGATTTGAAAAGAATAATTTGAATTACTCATAACAATTGCTAGGTTCTAAATTAACTGCAATCACTCAGGAAAACTATCTTGTTGACACCAGTCACACATCTGCCCAATGCACAGTAGTGGTCAGACAAGCACTATGCTGCATAAAGAATGAGAGAGACACTAATATTAAAAATATATAAATCGATGGCATGTTCTCACTGTGAACACTATGTTTAGTTCTGGTTACCCCACCTCAAAAAAGATAGAAGGGGATGCAGAGATAGGTGATGAAAATAATTAGTGAAATGGAAAGATTTCCATGTAAGAAGAAACTGAAGATCGGGACTGTTTAATGTAAAGAGAAAATGATAAAGAGGGAATATGACTGAGGTATATAAAATAATGAATGATAAAGGGAAAATATTCAAGTGTTTCTGTTTACACTATCTATTCTATTTACAAGAACAAGGAGGCATTCAGTGAAACAAATTCCATACATTTAAAACAGATAAAAAGATATACTTTTATACCTAACACCTAATTAACCTGTGGGACTTGATGCCACAAGGTATCAAATGAACCCAAGAGTTTAGCAGGATTTGAAAAAGAAATTGGCATTTATATGGATAATGAGAACATCCACACTACCATAAGGTTCCTACATAGGGGCATATGCCAACCTTGCTTGGGGTTAGAAAGAAAGCTCCCTTATGGGCCAGTTATTCCATAACTGTTCACTATGGGATATCTTGCAACTCTTTTAGAAGCATCTGGTAATGGCTACTGTTAGAAACAGATAATACACTAGATGGACAACTGTTCTTACTCAACAGGGCAGTTCCTATAGTCTCAAATATTTACAGAATGCATCAAATGAATCTATCTTTTGAATGTCTGTAATGTGCCTAGAGTATGGGAGAAACTTGAAAAGAATTAAAGAATTAAAAGACTAGAGGTAAAATTTTCATAAGTATCTAAGGAACCAAAGTCCCATTGAAAGTCACTAAGTGACTTGTGTACTTTTGAAAATTTTATCCTCTACAGAGAGAGGCCTTTTCTCAGGGTCAGGTTAGGCTGTATGTAGTCTCCTTCTGTTGTTGATCACTACACTCTGAACAGCTCACACTGTTCCATAGCCATTCATGCCTGGCTAGTAGATACACAACTGGGCTCATCTCAGGCATGCTTAATACCCAAGAATGTATTATGTATCTGTCTCATGATGTCAGGTCTTGAATCGACTGGGATTACTGCTTTGTCCCCTTTAAGCAAAATCCCATCTTGCACATATAGCTCATCCTTTCCCAGTGATAGAGGGTGACCTCCTGTGGCTCTTCTGCCTTGCAGTCTGACCACACTTGAAGTATTGTTTTACTCCCTGTAGCATCCCATCCAGTTCAATGCTTTGGTGGTGGATTGCCTGGAGCCTCCCACCAGATATGTAAAAGTATTATAGCATGATGATAGACTATCTCCTATTCCAGTGGTTCACAACCAGGGATCTGGGGTCTCCTGCGATAGTCGCAAGCAGGTTTCAGGGGTTCTATCAAGCATGGCTGGCTTTAGACTTGGTAAGGTCCAGGACAGAAAGCCAAAGTCCTGCTGTGCAGGACTCCAGCCTGGACCCCCAAGTCCCACCACCCTGGGCTAAAGCCAAAGCCTGAGAAACTTAGCTTCACGATGCCCCCCTGTGGCGTGGGGCCCTGGGAAATTGCACTGCTTGCTGCCTCCTAAAGCTGGCCCCGGCTTTTACATGCAGAAAAACAGTTGTTGTGGCACAGCGGGGCCATGGAGTTTCTATAGCATGTTGGAGGGCCTCAGAAAGAAACTGTCCTATTCCCCAGAACCATCTCTGTTGTGACTTTCCCGGGCAGTACCTCGTACACACCTCAAAGCATTGCAGTCCCAATAACCTATGCTGTAGTCATTTCAATGCACTTTACAGTGGCTTTTTTGTGATGCTTTCTAATGGTTTGTGCAAGGCATTTTGTCTGAAAATTCTGCTTTCCTGGGGGTCTGAATCCACTTCATGCTGCCTGTTTGCTGGATTTTCAAACTAAGCCAAATTGTCAGCATCCCTCAAGAATATGCAATGAAGTAAGTCATACTGTGCCAGCTGTCTATACTAACTCCTAACTGCACTTTATGCTTCTTATCTTGGTATGTTAAAGATTGACTTGGTAAGCCATGTCTTTGCCTTGGCTTTAGAATCAAGTCATACACTGAAACCATTATCCCTTTACAGTATAGTCTTGCTCCTCGCCCGCAAGTCATTGTGCATGGGTGGACCCCTGCATCTGTGCAGAGTCCTGTTGTAGTCAGTGGGGCCCAACAGAGGTTCAGGTGTCTGCTGGTAAGCAACAAACTGCAGGACTGTGGCCCAATTGTAGTTTTACTGTAATGCCACCACAAAGTGAATATTAATTGGTCGGATGAGATATATGCATAGGTACCACGGAGATTTGTTAGGATTTGTTAGGAGTTTGCATGGAGGATGGAATATATCTCGGTGTGAATATATCTCAATCTGTTTGATATCATACGAATGAGATGCCTCCCACTTAGTCCCAGCAAGTTGTCAATGCAACCCCATGACTGGGAAAAGTTTGGAAGCCCCTGATTGAGCCCCGGATATAATGTTTCATGCTTCAATAGTCAGATCTGCCTAGCACCACTTGATCATTGGAGGGAGACAAGATTTTCAGCCTTTCACTATCAGATTTTTTTTAATTACATCACACTTAGGCCAAAATGTCCAAATGTGGGTAACTCAGCATCTTTGATTATGCATATGCCCTGATTTTCAAACGTGTATAGTCTGAGGACTGATGCACCAGCCACCAGTCATCAATGATGATGACATTGTACCAGGCATCATAGAATGAAGTTCCCAGATCTGGCTCAATCCTGCAAATCTACAAATCTCTGGGGCAGCCTCACAGGTGATGCCAGGTAGGGTCAAGTTGTGCATCCCTTCACACATCAATGTAGAGTCTGAGAGCATCGTGCTGGGGTATTTTTGTCCATCCTGGTGACATGTTCAAAGAGCATGCAATGCTGCTTTCAAATGCAGCGAGCGATTAGAGGAAGGCCAGATCTCTGCGAGATTATTGATTTAGATACCTATTGTTACACATCCAATTTCTGAAGAATGTAGCCTTCACCTTTAATTAGCACTTTATACGTTCGAAGCACTGTGCAAGTGTAACCCTTCTGCCAGGCCAAGTTGATAGCAGCAAGGGCCGGGTGCTGTACACAGGGGTTCCCTCTCATCAAAGCAAATGCAAAACTGGCTCAAGCCCCCACCCAGTGACCTCGGAATATCTTACACACCCCCTGGGCGCCTCAAAGAGGCAATACTTCCCCTCTTGCAAGCACAGAGTCTTGGTGTAGCAGAGAATCTTTACTAACATGAGGTAAAGGACATCAGCATTAAATTGCGGAAACACCACAACTAGTGTTCATTAACCAAACCATGAGCAAAGACCCACCCCAGCAAATTGGGCCACATCCTTGCCCTCCGGTTCTTGAGTCCCAGAACCCAAACATCTCTTGAGTCCAGCAATCCACAAATCACCCAAAGTTCAAAAAGTCCAGCCCCAGAGTTCGAAAGTTCATCTGCAGAGTGTTGCTCACCAGTCTGGCTAAAATGTGCCTGTGTTGGGGGGGAAAGAGGTAAGGGGCACCTTAAGTGTCCTGAATCTGACTGCCCCACAGGGCTCTGCTCAGCTGTCTCACGACCGGCTCCGCTCCACCACGACCGGCATTGCTCTGCACAGCTCGCCATCTCACAAACACTTCACTCCACCATCTCCCGAACAGCTCTGCTCAGCTCACTGTCTCATGAACCGGCTCCACTCTGCTCTGCACAGCTCGCCTCACGAACACTCCACCAGCCTATCCACAAACAGCACCACTGCACTCTAGTTCTTCCGGCTCCCCGCTACTTGACACAGTGCTCAGTGACTCCAGCTCTCAGTGATTTCAGCTCATAGTAGTGGGAGCCTTAGTGCTGGTACACCATAAGGCCAAAGTGAATTCAGCACAGTACCTGTAGCAAGACTCTTAAGAGATGCAAAATTAGCTCTGACATTCCACAGTGGAGAGAGACAGAGTTACAATTGGTGTTTCAGGCCCTCAGAAAGGGGCCCACACCACCAGGTACAAATACCTGTCTCAAGCCTCTCTCAATTCACAGAGTTTTGGAACCCAGGTCCCTTGCCTAGCGAGTGCTCCTTAGTTGATGGTGAGTCCCTCCAGCATAACAAAAGGCCAAGTACAGTTCCAAGCACAGTTCCCATAATCTGGGTAATAACAATTTATTCTTCCCACCCTAATAACAGAGACACTGGGGATCCCACAACAGCCAAAGTGACCATTTGGGCAGTTATGGCCTCATTCTAGGCGGGGTGGGTGTGCCTATACAAATGAGATCAGCCCCTGAAGTTCTTTTCCACAACTTGCCACACCTCACCACCAGATGTCAGGGTGGAGCTCATCCTGACTCTGCTTACACAAGCATTGCTGTACAATATTACAAAAAAGGCCCTGACCCTGCACTTGGATCACCCCATGGGTCTAATCACAGGATTGGGGCCAACCATTAATAGGCAATTTTAAACATTTTGACATTCGTCAGCATCACCATGCAACATTTCACAAGGCTCCAAAAGTTCCTTTGGGGTCCTTTTCAACATTTAAAGCAGCAATCCCCTTTCAGGATATGGGTGATGCAGTTATTTTGGGGATTAATATCAAGACACTGGTGTAATGATTCTCCGCACTTTGATAGTACCTTCCATCCAAAGATAGGGTGATTATATGAAAAAGCAAAGAACAGAGCTTTGGGTTTTTTAATTCCCACAGACGCTGACTTTTAAGGGACTGCACCCTACAACATTTACTTAAGCTACGCAATCAGTGTTTCACTCTGATTAGTGGTGAATGCTAACACAAAGCAAGCCCTTCTCCCAGGAGACAGAATATTAGGCACCAGCTCAGGGTAGGGTTGCCAACTCTGACTGAAGCTATTCCGGGAGATTTCCCCACTGATGTAATATCATTTTCTTAAAATGATCTATTAAAATCTCCTGGATTGCTTTCAATAGTTGCCGGGAGATCGATGCCAATTCCAGGAGACTCCAGGCCAATCCTGGAGGGTTGGCAACCCTAGCTACGGGGCAGCCTTTATGCCGTACTGTGTCAGGACAACTACATTGCAAATGCTGTTAGCCCCAGCTAACACATAGGGAAACTGAGGCAGGGAAGCTGTCAAATGACTTGCCCAAGGCCCCATGGGAATTAAACCCAGCAGTGCTGGCTCCCCGCTATGCACTTTAACCCCTGACCCATGCTCCCTCTATAACCCCCCTATCACTCTTCTCGAACTGTCTCTGTGGCGCGGGAGCGGCTTGCTGGGCGAGACCCACCACAGCCTCAGCGTCCGTGTCCGCCAGAGCCCCCTGCCAATAAAGTTTCTTGCATGTTGAAATTGCCGTAAAGCATGTGTTTACTGCCGTGAAAGCGGCTGCCAGCAGAGCAGAGTCCTTAGTAACGGGCCGCAGCGGGGGGTCTGAGCCTCCTTAGCGACGCTCCAGCATGGCCGAGGACGGGGCTCTGGGTGACCGACGCCGGGTGGCGGAGGTGGTCCAGGCGCTGGGCCGGCACCTGGGCAGCCTGCAGGAGCCCGGCCGGGATGCGCGGCTGCGGGCTCTGCGGGCCATCCGGGCCGAGGTGCAGGAGCGGCCGCTCTCGGCCCCGGTGCTGCAGGAGGTCTTCGCCAAGCAGCTGCTGCGGCCGCTGGTGCGGTGCCTGGTGGGGGATCCGGCCGAGCGCTGCCGGGAGCTGGCCGTCCAGCTCACCTACCACGGCCTGAGCCACAGTGTCCGGCCCGCTGAGGGCCTGCCCTGCTTGCTGCCGGCCCTGGCCCAGCGCCTCAGCCCGCCGCAGGGGCAATCGCAGGAGCCCTGCGAGGAGCTGCGCCTGGCCCTGATCCAGCTCCTGGGCCTCGTGCTGGAGCTCTGCGGGACCGCCCTGGCCCCCTACCTGCCCGAGGTCATCCACATCCTGCAGGCCACCCTCCTCGACCCCTACCCCGAGGTCAAGCGTGAAAGCTGCAGGTGTGCGGCCGCCAGCGCCAGGGCTATGCCAGGTGGGACCCGGGGAAGGCAGCCACGGGGAGCTGCGGGTGCACAGGGTCCTGCGCTCGGGGTTAGTGATTGGAGAGGAGAGAGATGGTGGGGAAGCCAGGGAGGATGAGGGATCTGCAGGAGCATTGTTAGTGGCCCTGACTCGGATGAAGAGGGTGATCTGGGGGTGGAACTCAGGGTGCTGGGCACCTGGCTGGAGGAGTTGCAGGTATGTGGACAGTGCTGCTCTGGCCATCCTAACTGGGGATGGGGGAGTAGAGGGCAGGGTAGAAAGAATGGGACCAGACTTACAGGGAACAAGCTGCAGCAGGAGGAGGGTGCTGGGATGGTCATGGGACTGGGATGATAGTAGCAGAGATGCAAATGTGCTGTTATCCCAGTCTAACACACACTGCCAAATGAGACCATATATATACATAAACATAGCTATATAAATCAGATTCATGTCCAGAAGGTGCTATATAAATGCAGGGTGATGTTTGCACAAGGTCTGTTGTAAGCATACCTATAAAGACAGAGCTGAGCTTTCTCTCTTTTTCCTTTAACAGAACACTTTCATATGCACTCAGAATTTTTAATAAAACCCTTAATGCAAACAGTTTCACACCAGCACTTCCGAGTCCGTGTTGCTGTGATTCAGGCCACAGGAACGGTGATACAGTTTGGCAACGGAAAGTCTGTAGATGATGTTCTCTCTCATTTGGCCCAGCGACTTTTTGATGAAATTCCTCAGGTAACTCTACTTTATTTTGTCTAGATTTTTGTCTCGCCTTCATTAACATATTTCTAGGAATAAAAATAATGTAATAAAAATATCTGTTCACTACTTAATGCCAATTAAATTGTTCTCCTAGCTTCATTAAGATTTTCGGCTTCAGCTGAATTTAAGTATTTGTATATTAATGTATAAAGTTGACCAAGTAAAAATTAGCCACCAAGGAGGGATCCTCAAAAATTAGGGAGGATGGCATGTTCTTGTGAATAAAGCTGTAATACTCAACTTTTGTGGGGAGGGTGTGTGGTCTAGTATCAGAAGTTCTGGATTGTGTTTCAGTTTGTACTACTCCTAGCTACATAACTTTGGAGACGTCACTTAGGGCTAGATTTTTATGGGAGTTAGGTACCTAAATACTTCTAAAAATCTGGTCCTTTGGCTCTTTTGTCCCTCAGTAATATGGGTATAATTGAAGAGAACTCTTTTTGGTTTGTTTATGAATGTCTCTCCAGGGGCTGACAAAAATCTTTGTAAAATCAAAGGGATTTGCAATAATCCTTCAGCACAATAGTATTTAGCAGATAGGAAATTTGAAGACCAAGTAAACCAGAAAATCTAAAGTGTTGGTTGACAGAGTTGAGTGATAGCGTTTATGTTCTCCCTGCAGTCTTAGGGCTTGATCCAGTAAGGGACTGAGCTCTCTGGCCTGTTCCAGCAAAACACATATGTAAATGTTTAAGCGTATGATTGGTTCCATTGACTTTTAATGGGATTATTCATATACATAAATATGTATATGTGCTTAAAATGTATATGTGCCTTGCTTAAAATGTGCTGTATAAATGAAGAATTATTTTTTTAAATATTTTTTATTAGTAGACGGTGCCATGTTTTTACCTCATTTCATAATGTACTCCCTCTAAGAACTACTGTGATTTAGAATGTGTCGGACTTTATCCACCATTTAAATGGAAATACAGTATGGCCTTGTCTACACTGCCACTTTATAGTGCTGCAATTTTCTCGCTTAAACTGCAGCAGTGCTTAAACGTTGCTAGTGAAGACATACCCTATGTTGGAGCTGTTTACTTCAGGGAATGATGAGCTAAGATAATGGTGATCAGGACATGCAGGCAGTCTACTCCTATAGTTTGTCTGATTATTTTTTTCCCCGCTCAAAGCTTACTTGTCTTGTATGAAAGTTCATTATTTGTGTGTGTTGTTGTTTTTTGTAAATAGATTTGATAAATGACTCTTCTAGACACTTTGCTAAAGTTTACTCTAAGGTTTTTGTTTTCAAAGTTCTTCCCTTCATGTTATGGGACTGTAGGAAAATTTGCAGTGTGTTGTTTCTCTCACCTTCCTAGGTTCGGCAAGCTGTTACAAGTGTTGTTGGAGAATGGCTGTTGCACCTGCGGGATAGATATTCTTACTTTCACAAGTTGATTCCTTTGTTACTTAGCAGCTTTACTGATGAAATGCCTGAGAACAAGTAAGCAGAACAAAGGATCCAGTTTTTATAGATAACTTCGTATTAAAGTACTTCTGCACTCAGGTCGGAGTTCAGGAAAACGTCCTGCTCTTCTATTTAGCTGATTTGCTTATTTCTACACACAACTTTTCAGTCATTTTTTTTGTTATTGCTGCATTCAAATAAGTGTGATTATAAAGAGGGTAGAGGAGGTTGTATTCTTCTTCTCAAAGCAAAAGGGTTTTTTCCCCCAGCTAGTTGAGATTCACACTGTTTATTTCTGTTGAACTGAAGCTTCATTTAAAAAAAAAAAAATTTCTGGCCATTACAGTTGCATAAGTGTATCTGAAGTTAGTGTTTGTCCCAGTGTATTCAAAGAAGTCTTCCAGTTGAGTGTAGAGGGGATTCTTGTTTTCCAGCAGTCTCATTTAAAAATGCATCCATTCTGTATGTATGTAAAGATGGGTGGTTCAAACACTTTGGTTTTATACTTTAGGCAACTGGCTGTGAGTTATTGGAAGAGGATAGGCTTGCAGTGGGAAAAAGAGAATGAAGAAGACCTTAAGGATAAGCTTGACTTTTATTCAGCACCATCTCATTATCCTGAAGGACGTGAGTATTGTAGAAAAGCACTCGGGATTGAAAATAACTGGCTTGAGAAGCTCCTCCTCAGTATATATGTATGCATAAAAGATATTAAGAAAAGGGAAGAGGATGTGAAAAATAAGTACTTGAAAGCAGTTGAAGCCGTCATAGTTGTCTACGGGACTGATCTTGTGAGGTGCTGAGTGCCCTCAGCTCCCACAAAGTTAAATGGGAGCTGAAGGTACTCAGAGTTAAGCTCTATGTATGTATTTGCTTAAGGGTAGGATTTTCAGAAGCTGTTCAGCATTGGTTTCAATGAGAGCATTATGTCAATGGTGAAACTCTCATTGACTTCAGTTAAAGCAGAGTTAGGCCTACACTGAGTGCATTAGAAAATCCCATTTTAACGAACTTCACCTCAAACTTTACATAAATCTTACTTACAGCTATAAAGATTGTACAGAATTGGTGCAAGTGCACAGATAGGCTTCACAAATTTTCTACAGAAGTTATTTTTCCTTTTTCCCCCCAGTAAGAAACATCTAGGCGTTTTTTGTTTGTTTGTTTCCATGGAGAAAGCCATCAGCCTGAATTAAAATATAAACAAAATAAAACCATATGACTTTGTAGTGGGTTAGCATTCATAGGTTATGCAGACTTTATTAAAGAAACTTCAACAATTTCTTCTTTGTTCTGTATTGATACATAACTCATTTTTGTCAGTCTCTCAAGTGTTCTATTGTAATGTATGTCTTCGCAACATTCTATTGGTATTTCTTACAATTAAAATATATTGGTCTACCAAGAGCTATCATATCTAATGAAAACTAAACCATTAAATTATAGGCTCATGTACACATACTTGTGCTAGCTCTGAAAGCTAGCATGAGCATAAATAGCACTGTAGTGTTAGCATAGGTAACGGCAGTGAAGGCATAGATGAGCTGTGCCAAGTACGTACCCACTGGTTTCAGGTGGTATTATACTCAGTACGTCTCAGCCTTGACTCTGCTGCTGCTACCCATACTACTGCAACTACACTGCTACTAAAACTCATGCCAACTCTCATCAAACTAGTGCAAGTTTGTATACATGAGCCGGGGAATCACATCTCTAGCTCATAGTGCAGACATAGCTATATAGCAGCTATGGGTTATTGTATTCAGTTTTCCAAGTCATCCACAGTATTGAATTTTTCTAGCATGAATGCAATCTTTCTACCACTGCCCTAGGCTGTGATACTAAAATGACTCCTGGATGCCAACTCTGTATGTAAGGAAGTTAATCTGGTTTATTGAATATACTTTCTTGGGGGGGTGTAAGTATGTATATATGTATATGTGTGTGTGTGTGTGTGTGTATATATATATGTGTGTGTGTATATATATATATATATATATATATATATATGATAGATTTGAATTATATGGTTTGAGCCAGATATGAGGTCAACATGAAGTAGTTTTCAGACTTGTCAGTCTGTATGACAAGTGCCTCAACCACTGCTGAACAGTAGCTTTCTGATATAATGGGGTTTGCCATTCATCACATAGCCAACTCCCCCAGGGTAACAACTTAAATTAGTACAAGAGGAAGAAAGAAAATGCAACAAAGACCAAGCCTGGTGTATTTGAGCATTTCCAGTAATCTAATTCTTGCATGATCCTCCAAACAAGAGTGTCCATGCTGACTGGTCACTAGATGTTATTTTAGTTAACATCTATGAAAATTTAAGTTGGATCTTGTTCACTAAATAAAAGGTACTCTGTAGAAGAGTGTTCAGAGAGGCACTTAATCCAGCCTTCGGAATTCCTATTCCTCATCTTCATTTCTGTCTCCTGTTCTCCTACCTTTTCTACTGCTATTCATCTGTTCAGACTTGCATCTCTGTTCTAATTAGTTACCATAATCACTGCCTTAATCAGCTGTAGGGATCCGTTTACCCTCTCCTCTGCTCCCCATTTCTTACCTTAATCAGCCTCCAGGATTTTGGTTCCCCCATCTTCCCTGAGCTGGAGGAGGAGGAATCTGTTAATAATTGAGAATATTTCAGAAATACTATACATTGCTAGTACCTTTACTCTGACCACTGCAATCATTGGCAGAACATGCCCACACTCTCAAAAAGAAGAGGCAGTACCTGAAAATGAGAATATATAAGTAAACTGTACTGTTAACCTTAAAATAAACAAAACCCAGATTGTGTTTTCACTAGAAAGGAGACTTATATGCATGCAAAACGTGGTTGGGAAATATCTACACTTCAGAAAAATTTAGGATTAAAGTCAGAAGATAAGGCCATAATTATTCTTGGCACATCTAGGGGTCAGAATGCACAACAGCTTGGGCTGATGGCTAGAATTAATTCATAAATAAATATAGACATTTCCATCTTCTCCTAAAACAGTGTTATCCTAGACACAGTTTCAAGCTCTGTTAATATTTTCCTATACTATAGGAGCCATTTTCTTTTCTTTTTTTTAAAATAAAAACAAATCCCATCCACTAGTTGCAGTTCAATGAATTTAGAAGTCGTATTGCTCCTTCTCACTCCTAGGGGGCATATGATTATATGTATATCCACAGTATTGCAGCTCTGTTGCAAAATTCAGATTTATTGAATGGCGTCATTTCAGGTTTCCTGTAACCTAAGGAGTCATATTTTTCCACCTGAGTCAAAGCCTTTTCTGTTGTTATCACAAATAAAAGTAGATGATGAGGGATATAGCCATATAGGGCTAAATTGTGATACCTTTACTCACATTTGCTAGTAATTTACCCTGAAAATAGTCCCATTGGCCTCAATGGGACTTCACATAAAATAGCCTCTCTCACAGGGAGTATAAATTATCATAATCTGGCCCAAAATAATTGGCAAGTGGGATAGGACTCATTACTATTTGCAGTCTCTGCACACTGCACATTGAAAAAGGGATGAAACGATACTGCAATCTCCTCCATTCAGCAATAAGACGGGACTGGATGACAGGGCATTGATCACTTGGTAATTGTCCTGTTCGTTTTCCCCTGAAACATCTGGCACTGGCCACTGTCGGAAGACAAGATACTGGGCTAGATGGACAATTGGTCTGAACCGGTATGGCCATTTTTATGTTAAGCTGTTTTTAAGGCAGAAACCGTGTGAGGAGAGGGAGAAGAGATGAGAAGGGAGGGTTGGGGAGAGAGAGACCCTGAGACATTAAGTTCTTCCTGAACAGTGAGACTGAGACACAGCATTCATGGGATAGCATGAAGCACCCAAATAAATTTAATGGCAGAAAAGCTTGCATCAAAATTATATTAAACTTCTAAGCAGATGTAAAGTCAGCCAGCAGAGGGGGAGAAAATGGAAGCAGTTAAGGGAAACTACTGTACCTTCCCTATTTTCCAAGGAAAACTAGGTGGGCAACAAAGGCTAACCTCTTCTTTGCGCCATATTATTTATACGTGGCTTTAACATTTATGTTGTGGCATGAAGCTTGTTTCCTGTCTTAGGTTTGTAAAGTTAATGTTTAAAACTATGCTTATGGATATTGGTGAGAGAGAGGGGGTTAAAGTGGGTAATTTATTGATTTGTACACTCAGATTTAACAGAACAAAATGCTCTTATGGTGTGAAAGAACAAGATCATGCTTGACTTGTCCCTACCTGCCAATCACGTCACAGAATCCCCAGCAACAAAATCCTTTCGATGACAGTGGGTTCCGGAGTCCTTTCTCTTTTGAAATTATATTTTTGTTAAAATTGTTTTACTTGGTAATGCTTGAATGAAAGGGGAAGCACGTCATAATAGTAACCGACGTGACATATCTGCGTAGCCTTCAAGGCAGTCAAGTTGATCTGTTGTTCGTTTTTATTTTTTCTTTCTGTGACGTAAGTTATAAAATTAGCTTTGGGACATGTAAATGGTAAAAAATGCCTTTGCTTCCTCCAATGATAAGAGAAATATTTGTCCTGTCACAGGCTGTTCATATTAATAGATGGTCAGCCTCATGAATTTTTAGATAATCACCCATCATTCATATATTTCCTTTGTAAAGATAATGATAGGTTTTTAAAAATATCTGCAATGAAGGCTGAGGGAAAATTTTGCCCTTTTCATGAATGTTGTGATCGGTATTCTAAATGTAAAAGAGCACGCTAAAGCAATCTTAGTAGTTGTGAAATAATGCTGCTGTTTGTTACCCATATTAAAATTAGAGTAGGACGGAGGAAGAAGAAGGTTCTAGAAAAACAGAAACTAGTATGACTTCTCGTAATTGATTCTAAAATGTTTTAACTTACCTTGGGAAAGGAGGATTGTCATGGAAAGGAAATACTTTATTCTCATTGTTATAAGTAGTTATTTGTGGTATGGTATTGCCTTAGGCCCCAGTTGAGACGAGCCCTATTATGTTAGGATCTTTACAAACACATAGGTTACAATATAAATAGACAAGATATACAAAAGGTGGGTGAAAGGATGTTATACCCTTTGACAAAGGGGGAAACTGAGACACAGAAAGTAAGTGACCTGTCTCAAGTCACATAAGCAGTCTGCAACTTCCTCACAATTCTGAATGAAGGAGCTGCCACTAGCATGAAAGGTGACCATACCTCTGAAAGGGTACTTCCATTGGTAATAAAAGCAAATGCTTCCTCCGTGAATTTTGTCCATGCAGAGGCCATTGCCTACTTTGCATTACAGCACATCATGCTCAGCACCCTATTGAGTATCTGTGGGTACTTTGTTATCGTCCAATGGTTCACGAATCAGAAAAGAAACTATAACCATGACAGCACATCCTGCCTATTATCGCTCTGTTTCCAAAAGCCTGATGAGTCTGAATAATTCTCCTCTTGCTTGCTCTCTTAGTTGAATTTTGTATGGGCCTTGAGTTTTTGGAGTTATTACATGTTATCTCAGAATATAGTCAAAAATGTCCTCCAGAGCTAAAATGAATAGTATCCATCGGCTTCTGTTTTCTTTTTTTGTCCACTGCCTTCTCTTTAGCACTGGATTCCAAAATCTCTTTTCCTGAAAACTTAAATAAGTGAAAGTGAGGCTATTAAATTTTTCTTCGAAAGCATTAAAAGCATAGTAAGGTTTCTTATCCTATAGTTAAGCAAGGTGTCTCTGGAATGGGTCCCTTTACACTACTCAGTTCCTCTGATATGTTGATAGTTTTCACATGAAGAATCTAGGAATTCCTTGAGGAAAAATAAGTTGCTATTCTAGGAAGCATTACAGCCACTGGAGACCTCACAGAATCTGCACCAAACTCTTGAACCAGATCAGACTTTGCTACAAATGTTTTCATCCCAGATTACTGTTTTTAGGAAATAACCTCCTCCTACACCACTTGCAATGTCTTCACAAGTGTTTTATATTCTAGAATGGGTGGCAACACATCTTTAAAATGCCAAGATCAGTGAAGATGCACCTTCAAAAATTGGTACTAAGAGCAGTTCACCATTCAGTATTGGCACCGTCTACATTACTGGTCCTGTTTCCAGGACCTTCTTTGGTGTCCTCTTCAGTGTTGTATTTACCTACACCATTTTCAGATAAGGTGCAAATGCAGGCATCCCCTATGAATTAATGCATATCATCAGGGATATGTGTTACCATGAGTGCGATTGATGAGGGAACAGCAAAGCTGATCGGTTTTGGTGTTCCTACCATGAAAGAAAAAACATACCACAAGAGGGAACTTTGGTGCAACGTATTAGTTAAAATAACATATTTGTTAGTATTTAATTGCATCTTTTTTGAATATGTTTCTAGTGGAATTATTTTAATGGAACTTACCACTGGTAGGAAAGTGAGCTACTTTATAAGCCAGTCTTTGCTACAGAGCTGTGTGAGACAATGCTCTGATAAAAGAAAAGTGCTTCGCAATGTTGAGCAAACCGCCCCAACGCTGCCCAGTTGTATCCGTTTTTTTAAATTCATCTTGCTTGCTAAAGTTCTGCATTAAGTCTTCAATGAAAAGATAGTTGCAGAGCCTTCTGAGGAAATTACCTGGTAATATTGTACTTCAGTCCCAAGAAGTTAATAATTACTTTAAGATTCCTTCCTGCCATTTACTTTTACTGCCAGATTGCATCTGATAGTGTCTCTCTAGCTATGCATGATAAAAGAGAAAAGGATGATTTACCACTGAGTCTTACCTGTGTCTTGAAATAAGATTAGGAATTTGTGGTGTCTTGTTGCAAGTTTTGTATTTATCTATGTATCTGTACCATCTGTTTTATATTTCAGTTTCTGGTATTTTAAGTTCCATTTTATTCTTTGTGATTATGTTTTAACATTTGCGTCTATTTGCTTCCTTTTCAAAACATATTATAAAAAGAATTCCATGATAATGAGTGATTCATTGTAAATCTATATTTCAGGATCTAGAATTCCTTCTTTTCCATTAAGGGCTGTAATGCATTTTCCTTAACCACCCTTTTGTACTTGCAAGCTAATGAACCTGACACCTCAGCCTTACTGTGCTTTGATCTCATGATGATAGACACTGCGGGTGGGGCGGGGGAGTGAAGGCTGCCCTAATATTCAGTGCCATCTATACAACTGAATGGTTTTCCATTGAGCAACCATTGCCTTGGGATACAGGTGCAAACAGTTTATAGTGAGGGGGGGGAATGCTTTGACAGCAGGTAGCTACAGGAATTAAATGTCTGCATTTGAACATCTGAAATGAAGGAACTATTGAAAAGGAATGGTCAGAATCCTTTTTAAAAAAAAACCTTCTGCCTCAGGTCAAATAGAATGCCACTCCATATTTGTTGTCTCAGGCAGATTTCCTCATTTGACCTTTGCTATTCACTGTCAATTCTTATAATCCAAGTGCTCTCTTCCATACACAAAAGAAGCAATAATCAAACAGTGTCTTATGTTTTAAAGAATTTTATTTTAAATAGTTACTTCATAGGCATTTTTTTACCTTGTGTCAGATTTCAATCTTTTGTATACCCAATGCTGTTTACCTATGATCAGATTTTTTTATTTATTTATTTATTTTATTTGAGCATGAGCTTTCCTGAGCTACAGCTCACTTCATCGGATGCATACCGTGGAAACTGCAGCAGACTTTATATACACACAGAGATCATGAAACAATGGACACAAATCAGATGTCAAGAATTATAACATTCATAAACCAGTCGGAGAACACTTCAATCTCTCTGGTCACGCAATCACAGACATGAAAGTTGCTATCTTAAAACAAAAAAACTTCAAATCCAGACTCCAGCTAGAAACTGCTGAATTGGAATTCATTTGCAAATTGGATACTATTAATTTAGGCTTAAATAGAGACTGGGAGTGGCTAAGTCATTATGCAAGGTAGCCTATTTCCCCTTGTTTTTTCCTACCCCCCCCCAACGTTCTGGTTAAACTTGGATTTAAACTTGGAGAGTGGTCAGTTTGGATGAGCTATTGCCAGCAGGAGAGTGAGTTTGTGTGTGTGTGTGTGTGTGTGTGTCCGGGAAAAGGGGGGGGGTGTGAGAGCCTGGATTTGTGCTGGACATGGCCCACCTTGATTACCATGCACATTGTGTAGAGAGTTGTCACTTTGGATGGGCTATTACCAGCAGGAGAGTGAGTTTGTGTGTGGGGGGGTGGAGGGTGAGAAAACCTGGATTTGTGCTGGTAATGGCCCAACTTGATGATTACTTTAGATAAGCTCAGGTTTCAGAGTAGCAGCCGTGTTAGTCTGAATTCGCAAAAAGAAAAGGAGGACTTGTGGCACCTTAGAGACTAACCAATTTATTAGAGCATAAGCTTTCGTGAGCTACAGCTCACTTCCTCAGATGCATATCGTGGAAACTGCAGCAGGCTTTATATATACACAGAGAATATGAAACAATACCTATTCCCACCCCACTGTCCTGCTGGTACAGTGGGGTGGGAATAGGTATTGTTTCATATTCTCTGTGTATATATAAAGCCTGCTGCAGTTTCCACGATATGCATCTGAGGAAGTGAGCTGTAGCTCACGAAAGCTTATGCTCTAATAAATTGGTTAGTCTCTAAGGTGCCACAAGTCCTCCTTTTCTTTTTAGATAAGCTATTACCAGCAGGACAGTGGGGTGGGAGGAGGTATTGTTTCATGATCTCTGTGTGTATATAAAGTCTGCTGCAATTTCCACGGTATGCATCCGATGAAGTGAGCTGTAGCTCACGAAAGTTCATGCTCAAATAAATTGGTTAGTCTCTAAGGTGCCACAAGTACTCCTTTTCTTTTTATGAAGTACAAGGAGGCACACTTGCCAATTCCTGCTGTGTTCTGACACCCTGAAAAGAATATATTTTTTTTCTTTTTTGAAACCTGTATATAATGTTTCTCATGCTATTTCAAAGTTTTTCTGACTGCTGCGTGCTGTCTCAATTGTGTTTGAGCCAGGGATGCCACCAAGCTTGTTTTGAAAAAGTCCAGCTTTTCTTGTTTTCTTTTTGTTTGTTTGCTTCCATTTGATTTTTAAAATAACAGTAAAAAGGAGATTATCTCTTTGTGTCATATGCTTTGAGATTGGCTAAAATGCATTTGCCATGTTGGGCGGTGAGCTTCTTATTTTCCTTCCTCTCTCCTTTATACATTTTTTAAAAAATAAAGCATGTAATGAAAATACCAACTTTCCAATGATATAAGTGCTTTGAGCTCTACTAATGAAAATTGCTATATAACACCAAGGTGGTATTAATATTACTTACTAAATAACTACATTTTCAAAGTGTTAAATGGAGTTTAATAGCATTGTGCAATTAAAAAGTCAATGGCATTCTCCCAGATAAAGCCACATGCAGTGCTTTGAATCATGTACTTCACATAGAAGCAAAAAAGACATTATTTTTGTTATGAATCAACACCATTAACCTTTTCTAAAATTTTCTGCGAAGCATTTGTAGTGCTTTTCCTGAACTTTCCTTCTGTTTTTTTGTTTTGTTTTGTTTTTTTTCCCTCTTCTCTTAGTGGTTCGACCAGAATTGGGATGTCGGGAGCTTGTTACAAGAAACCTCTCCAAAATTCTTCCAGGTCTCTGTCATGATGTAACTGACTGGGTTGAAGGCACAAGAATAAAAGCATCTCAGCTTCTGTTTATATTATTGCTACATGCAGAGGATCACATTACACAGCACATGGAGCTACTGCTTAGAACTTTGTACCGAGTATGCTTAGATGAAGAGAATAATGTGGTTAGAAATGTGAGTTTGCCTTTTTTAGATATCTACAATACCCTAAATAGAGACCCAATCTTAAATAGTCTTGAGTGTATGGGGCTATTTCCTTTAGTTCCCAGTGAAGTCCAGGGGAGGAGAGGGAAGTGCTCAGCACCACTCAGGATTGGGTCCATGTGGCTAAAATTAAACTATTTTTAATTAACTGAAAATAAATTTTAAAATATTTTACTTAACATGTTGGGAAAAGTCCTCATCCTGTAATTGAGCTCAAAGGAGTATTTGGCACACAAACAACTAACAACATGAGTGAACTGGGCCAATAATTTCTCTCCCCTCTCGTTTCTTTTAAGGGTCCTAAACTCATGAGTTGCCATCTCACTCTTCCCACAGGATATAAAATAATGTTACAATTGCCACTTGTTAATAGTGCTTTGAATCTCATTTCTCTTTTATAAAATGTTTCAAAGAAATACTGTTATGGGAAAAGATGATGCTAGTGATTCTGTTGAACTCAGTGAGAGTTTTGCCAGAGTACAGATGCATGATCAAGATCCCCAGTAGTTTTAAATGTTTTTAGGAAGGATGTTAAACATTTTGTAGATTTTTATGTGTATTTGTTAAAATAAATTTTATTTTTGTATGATTCATGTGAAGACCAAAACTGAGACTATTCAAATGGTTTTCACTTCTTGTGCCAACAAGAGAAGCATTAACGGCCTCTTAAAAATCATAAGCACCAGATTTAAGTGTAAATGCCTTGGGGCAACAAATTCCATTTTAAAAATATGTGAAGTTCATGCCCTTTCTAGTTAATTTCACTTGTTATCTCTCAGCGCATAATCTAACCATAACATTAAGGTATGTTTATTTCATATGATAGCCATCAGTGTTCAGACACATCAGTTATCCAAGTAAATGCTTCCTTCCCACTGTTGTGTTTAGACAAGAAATAGAACACTTTTTCTAATAGATTTATGTAAGCCAGTGCCTTAAAATACACAGTTCTTATTGATTTTTATCAACAGGCAAAACTCTCATAGATTATCAGTCACAGCTGCATTTACAAAATAATTAAACCAAATTTTTCAAAGGGTATAAAGGACGGGGGTTTTTTTATATAATTTTAACAATTAAATCTCATTCCTGTTTGTTTATTTTACTGCCACCGGAACACACAAAAAATAAGCTGTAACAAAAAGTTCCATTGCCAGTTTCCAATTTTTGTTACTTTCACATTGCCTGGACTATCTGCAGCCAGTATATGTCAACAAAGGTTGGTTTTCCAAATCAAGCTTCTGTATGGGATAGTGCTATTATGGAAGCCAAATGAAGTCTGGATTTCATTTCTTATCCTTACTTCTCTCTACACCCTCTGCATTCCTCCTCTTCTCACAGATTGCACCCTCCTCCCATATATCAGATTTTAGATCTCTTCACACCCATTCTCCCTGATTCTACTCCACATGTGTGGTCCTGAGCCAGAGCACTTTAGGCTGAAGTTGATTCTGTTCTCACAAGCTAAGCAGAGGTGCACCTGATCAGTACTTGGAGGAAGAAAACTCAGAATGTTGTAGGAAACAGTACTGGTGATTCAGTTAGGAGCATTCTCTGCCCTGTGAGTCATCACTGAACCAATGCCCGAGCATTGGGTTAGGGGATTCTAAGGGTATGTCTACACTGCAGTTAAACATCCGTGGTTGGCCCATGTCAGCTGACTCGGGCTCAGGCTGCAGGGCTGTTCAGGTGCTGTGTACACATTCGGGCTTGTGCTGGAGCCTAGGCCTTGGGACTCGTCTGCATGCCAGAGAGGGATACATAGTACTTGGCAGCCCTGCTAGCACCGAGAATGAAAGATTGAAAGGAGCAGGCTCTTTCTGTATGGAGTACACAATGCTATCACTAGGTTGCCACGTATACTTGACTCCTCTGCATGCCAGAGAAAAATACAAAGGTGCTTCTCTAAAACACAGTTTTGAGAGGAGTGTGAATGCAACAAAAAATGGATTACTTCTTTTTTGAGTTTTGTATATATATATATATATATAAATGAGGGTAGGGGGTGTGCCTCAGACCAGTTTTCGCAGGGGTTGGGGGGACCCTGAACCAGGAAATCTGGGACATCTGGTCACCCTAAGCTAGAGATCTATTACACTGTGCTTTACAACTTTCTCATGAAAGTTTGAGTCTGATGCTGAGAAGGGTGCTTGCATGCCTTATTATGAGCTTTCTGAACACATGTCAAGAAATTTTTTTCATGCATGCAGTCATTACTGAGTGAGCGGAAAGGCCTATAAGCCAATTGCTGAAGTATTTAAAAAACAGCTGGAATCATAAAAAGAGGAAGGGCCAGGATATGATGAATGGTCTTTGTGTTTTCAAAATAATCCTCAAGTTATGTTTATTCTCTTTTACAGTGTGTGAAAGCAGCAGAGTTGATTGGAACATTTGTTAACCCTAAGGTATCTCTGAAGTTACTGGTGTCGGCCCTTGAAAAAACACCTATGCCTTCTTATCTCATGATTCTAGCTGCAGTGATACGAGGTTGCCCAAGACAAGTCTTAAAGCCTCATTTGTCTTATCTTGCCAACACACTCTCACAACCTGAGATCTGTCAGCGATCTGAAGAGGTAAGGATAAATGGAAAATCCAAAACAGCCCAGGACTTAGACCACTGGTTCTCAGACTTTAAGTCTTAGCATACCACATCTAAAAGCCAAAAGTGATTGGCAAACCACTTTTGTTGTTTTTAACTGTAGTTTATAACGGATTCTTGTTCTCATACTATACTTCAAATCCATCTGCATGCCACCTGATTGTGGCCCACATACTGTAATTTGCGAACCACTGAGTTAGACTGTACCTTACTTTAGAAAATTTTACAAGCAATTTTGCGGATTGAAAAAAAAAGTTATATTAAAGTAACAAGTCCCCTTCTCATACCATGGAAATACTGACCAAAATAATAGCAGTTCTGTTTAAATTATTGTGCACACAAGTTTTTCATTTGTGATTGTCTGTTTGCACACAATCTTGCATATGTTCAGTTCAAACTACACTGGGTTATATAGGTCTTAGTTAATATAGTTATAAGATATTGATTTTTCCCTGCCATCAAAACTTCAAGTTATCTACATTAGGCTAACTTTCTGCTTTTAAACCTATGAACGTCATTCCCATGTATTGCAATGGTAGTCAATTGGATTAATCCAAAGGCACCATTTGGCCCTTGTTTTGATAAGTTCATCATGTATAGAATCCAAACAAATGAATTTACTTTGTCCCTTCCCAGCTCTGCAGTCCAGCTAAATAAAAATGATTGATACAATCATTACAAGCGTTTTCTTGGTAATAGTGATTGGCATGTTATATTTCACAAAGAGAAGTGCTTCCTTTTAATGCTAGCTTTTTGGATATTAATATTTGATTTTTAAAAGGCAATGATCCAGTATGTTTAAATGTGCATTTAGGAACACTCTTTGCAAAAAGCTTTAGCATTTAAGCTTCTTACATTTGGGTTCCTTCATCCTAAAAATGCAGGATGAAGACACTTCCATCATGATAAAATTGCTCTTAAGCACACACATAACTAACGTGCAGTAGATGGATTTCATGGGATGTGAGCCTGAAGGCGGTTCTTACTATACTGTTTTGAAGTGCCCGTATTCTTTGTGAGCCATATAGTGAGAGTGATGTTTACAATTAATTAGCATTAAGGCATTGCATGTATTTTTTTTTCCTTTGGTGTACTTCCTCACCTGTTACATTTTCTTTGCCTGTGTTAATTATTCTGCATGTAACTGTTCAGCTGAAAGGATCCTTAGATCTCAGTATCTTGACCCTTTCAGATTGGTGTATGAAAGGTTCTTTCTCCAATATGGAGTGGGCTCTCTAGTGTAACAGTTGAAATTCAGGAGTTCTTCACCCCTTTCTTCTATTTCCGGATCTGCAGCATGTTCTGTTACTGGTATACAAGAAAGATCCATACAGTCTACCAAGCCTTCTCCTTAATTAAGATTCTAGCTTTCTTTCCAGGAGGAGTTTGAAATGTTAAGCCTCTGCCCTTAGAATGACTAGCAGGGGATCTTCAGGGATATGCAGTTGGCCAATACCCTGTCTCCAGAAGATTCTTTGTACCCCTTGTCAGATTTATAATTCCTTTTAAGAAGATTATTCTAGTGTTACAGGATCTGTTTAATTCTCCCTTTGAGACAATGTAGTTCTTTCCTCTTTAAGTCCTTGTTTTAATGGCATGTGTTTGAGTGATTCTTAGAATGCTCAGAATTGGCCTCAATCACACTGAAATACGTTATTCTTAGGGATCTATTCCACTGGAAGCACCACCACCTCTGGGTGTTCAAACAATGAGTCCACAGAACAGATCTGCAAAAGTGCCATGTGATCTTCTAGAAATTAACTCTATTCGACAATATAGAGAGTAGACAGACCTAACTTTTCTATTTGAGAAATAATTCTTTATCAGAGTGAGAGAATGATATATAAATGACATCAGATAAATACCATTTATAGGTAAGAGTATTCTCAAGTTTTATTTATTTTCTTTTTGGAAGTGGAGCTAACCAGTCGTATGACAGTGGTCTCTTTCACTGATATAGTACAGCAAATCATGGAACCTCTGCCAACTGTGGTCTGCTATGCTTTGTTACAGAAGACTTGCAAACTGACAAGAATTTTGAGTGAAATTCTGGCCCCATTGAAGTCAATGGCAAAACACCCATTGACTTCAGTGGGGCCAGGATTTCATGCATTATGTTGCAGTAATTAGGTGGGAGACAGACCTTCAGGTTTCCTTGTTTCTGCATAGTGATGTTGCAATACACTACTTGGTATGTTCAGAAATTTGGACGTTTGAGATCGGCACAGCAGAAGCATTAGAAGTTAAAGAGTTCCATTTCAGGATAAGATGAAAATCTTCCTAGGAACCCCAAAATTCTTTAATGTATTTATCCAGCATATTGCAATCGTGTGGCTGGCAGGATGGTTATTAATTTTTCTTAACAGGACAAGGTAATCACTTCCACAAGCAAAAAACCTGGGAAGAGTGTATTAATTTGTTGCTCTACAAAAAATGCCCCATAGGTTATTATAAAACTGAGTGAATTATAGAGTCTATATTTGGAACAATAAATAGGCATCCAGTTTAGCAGGATATGTACAATTTATCTTATTACTGTCATCGACTAATACCTGACTTTTAAAGAGGATTGTGTCAATTTTACTGGCCTGTGAAAGAAAGGGTGTCTAACGTTGTCTAACAAAACTCACACATTTCATGCTTTTTGTTTGTAGATCTTTTACATGGAACAATTGCTTTGTTGCGTACAAGCGATAACTGAAGTGTGCCAAGAAGACTGCAAAGAAACTAGCCTGCAGCTGATGAAAGTTTTGGTGACAATAATGGCAATACCACGCGCCGAACATCTTAATGAAAAGGTGACACTAACTGTGAATGGGTGTTTTAAATGTTTAAAATCCTGATTTTTGTTTTGTTTTGTTTGTTTTTACTGTTGGTAAGACGATTTGTCTAAATATAATGTAAGTAACCGCTATAAATCTCCCTGCTCTTAGGCTTCAAGCCTTGCTAGCGCTTAACTCAGAGTCGAGCAGTAAAGATTAAAGAGTTCAGAAGATTCAGTCATTATGTGGCCCCAGGGGCGCATGTAGAATGCTGTAAACTCTGTCTGTCTGCTCATTCTCTTCCCAAGAAGTTCCTTTGGTTTTAGTTTTGAGTAAAGACCCTTATTGAAACACCTAGAGCCAGATCCTCAACTGACATAAATCATTATAGCTCAATTAAAAATGTGATTTATACCAGCCGAGGATCTGAACCGTAGGACAGTAGTTTTTATTTATTTATTTTTGCAGTTCTTTCAAGTACAGCATATTCTGTCTGTTGTTGCAAGAGTGAGAGGTTGGCATGGACTAATTATCTAAGCATAGGAGTGAAAACATGGAATTCCTTAGTTCTTAATTGCAGCTCTGATTTAGGACTTTGGTCTTGAGCAAGTCCTTAAACTTTTCTGCCCCTAGCTATCTCCACAGGGCTGTTGCTAAGGTTGGCTAATGTTTGGAAAGCATTCTGAGGATTTAAGAGAGCTGTATGAGAGAGTATTATTGTTAGTCACCAGTCCAGACACTGAAATTTCCCGCTTTAATATATCAAGCGGTTCTAAGGTGTTCTGTAACTCTGTTATTTCCTGATTCTCTTACCAGAAGCTCCTCATGACTGCTGTGCTCTTCTTCTAGAGGTTTTTTGTTTTGTTTTTTTTTTCTTTTTAAAAAAATCCAAATTATCATCATATAAGTAATACACTGTAATCATATAGTGCCTTTCATCCCAGGATCTCAAATTGCTTATCAAACATTCCATTAAAGTCTTATAACACCCTTATGAGGTAGCCAAATCCTATTTTATTACAAGACAGGTAGGTATTATAACCACTTTACATAACACTTTTAAAGAGGGGAATTCTTATCATCAGAAGATGCATTACTGACTATGAATATTTTATAATATTGAACAAGTTTTTATTTTAGACATCCTATAAGTTAAGCATCCACAGGTTAGACTCTTCACCCAGTTCACTCTTCCTATTAGAAATTAATCTAACTTTCTCTTTTAAAGATAGCAATGAAAATCCCTCAGAATTTTCTTGTTTCGTCTAAGTCCTTCGCAAAGATGTAAACCCTCCAGGAACAAATTCTCCCCATTGCACCTCTGTTCCCAAAAAGCCAACATTTCACAATTTTATGCCTTAACTGGTGGGTCCATGAGGCCTGGAGACTAATGTTCAGAAATCTGTTTTACTATAGTGTGTAGCTAAAGAAGATTAGAACAGCTTGATTCGGCCACAATTTTTCCACCAGGCTAGAAAGAAATTCAAACTTTCTAACCATATTCTCCTTGCAGTATTGTTTTTGCCTCAAACAAAGCTCTCCATATATGCACAAGTGGCCAGGAAAGCATTATGATTGCATCCCGGAAGGGGAAGAGAACTAAATAAGGGAAGTTTGGGCTGTACCATTTGATTATGATGGCCTTTTGCTTTCATATCCTTCCACAAGGCTTTAACTGCAAAATCTCCAAAGTTGCCTGTAGAGTACCATGAACTAGTCAAGACAGGCCTTGCATGAGCTGCTTTTTATTTTGCTGCATCAAGGACTCTGTTGTGGTGAGATGAACAGGAATCTTTCCTTTTAAAAGGTGTTCTCCTGAATAAAACAAACTGTCTTAAAGAAACTACAGAACCAAACCTTTAAATTTGGGAGAAGGGGTTCATCTGAAGGAAAAAGGTAATTCCTAAAAAGGATCTCAGATCCAAGATTGTTAGTCTTCTAGACTAGATATTGATGAAAAAAAGCAAAGAAGGTTTGCAGAGAGTCATCCTGGTGAAGGCTGAAAGCAGGCCACCCCCAAGTGTGGTCTAAGGCAAACAATCGTGTGACATTAGGGGGACCCTGCTTAACGATACATTCCTTTGAGACTGGACCCAAGTTCTTTTCTGGCCACAGAAGAAAGGTCAAACTACTAGCCCACAAAATGAGTTTCAAAATGGATTTTTTTTCTGTGCTTTGCCAAACATCGAGGCTTTTACAGTAGTTGACCTATTCACCTCTCATAAGAAAGCTTAAGAGGTGTTGTAGTCATTCTCTAACATCAAGGACAACATCTAGAGAAGCTGTGAAAATAAGTCGACCTTTTTTCTAACCATTATCTCATCTCCTTCATTCTCTTCGCACTCTTCAAATCCTCCCCCCACCCCAAAGTTAAATGCCAAATAAATCAACAGCCATCCTTACTCACTATAACTCCTTGGTGGCCTATCCAAGTCTGTTTTTTCAGACCTGCTCCTATTTGATGGCTGTTCTACTTCCTCTTGTATTGCTTCCAGGCATTATAATCCAAAAACCTGTGCTTTAACAGTATTTATGGCTATGTCACCAACAGGCTCTCTCCAAAGAGGCATACCCTTTGAAAATTAATCTGAAAGGAAGAAATGAAACAAAGCTTACACAAGTATTAAAACAAGGTGCAAGAGATTCTTTCAAACTCAAAGTCAAATTACACAAGGAACTAATCTGGGATACATTTTTATAAACTTTATTGTGAATGCATGAGTCCCTAAACAAAAATATCGTTATTTTACGCATCTCTGCGGTTTTTGGCTACAGAATGGTCAATAGTGTTGACATGCCCACTTTCCAAACTTTGCAAATCCTACAAGTCCTAGAAGTAAAGCAGTTTCATGGAGATAAAACCTGGTTCTCGCATAAGACAAAGGAAATCCCCTGAAATTATTAAAGGCTTTGGATATTCTTGTATTTACAGTGGTGTTTTTTTTTTTCCAGTTGACATTATTTTGGATTAAATTCTTTGTTCTCTTTAGCATTTTTTTCAGCAAGACAGATAATCTGGCAATTAGTTTGGGTAGTTCCAATATTTCAGGTTTGTCACAAAGACAAATATAACCTGATTTTTTCAGTTATTGAGGACCTAACTCCCAACAACTTCAAAATGGGCTGCAGCTTTCAGTATCTCTCAATATCAGCCTCATAATGCTTAAGGCTATGTCAAGAATGTATTCAACTGTGGTTTGTATATCTTCAGATTCCTCCTTTCCTCATTATTACTCTGTGTCCCATAAATTCTACCTTGAATGATCTAAGAATTTCAATATATTTCTTGTGTGTTTTTTCCAAAACCTCCACAAAGTACAATAAAATGCTTTTTTTACATAGTGCATTTCATGCCTTGTGCCCTAGGCTGCTATACAATCCATATAAACAACTCCAAAAAGCAAAATGCCCTACTGAAATAGTTTTTGTCCATAGAAGACAAATGCCTTCCAGCTAGCTTAAAAATAGAAATGTGTTGCTCTGAGAAGAGTTCCTTATTCAGGATCAAAAGATCTTGTGAATATACCTGAACCATCTGAACCTTTGAATTACTAAACCTCCAAGCTATTATTTAAGGAGGTTGCAGAGATACACTGGTAGGGCATCAATGATTATCTTGTGTACTTCTAATTGTAAGAGAATAGTGCACTCTTCATACTTACTGGATTTTTAGCTCATCTGCTGATCAGTTAGCAATGGCACCAATTTCTTTGCGGGAGGCAGTGAAGCCTAGTGCATAGAGCATTGGCCTGTGACTCAGAGATCTGGATTCTGTGCCCAGCTCTGCCACTGGCCTACTGAGTGACCTCAGGCAAGCCACGTCACCATGCTGTGCCTCAGTTTCCCCATCTGTAAAATGGGGATAAAGCTACTGACCTCCTTTTGTAAAGTGCTTTAAGATCTACCAATGAAAAGCACTATATAAGAGCTAGATTTTACATTAATTACCTGTCCTATAGAAAATGAAGACAGGCCATCAACTAAGCACCATGAAAATGGGGTAAGACCACCTACTAAGTACTGTGCTTAGTTGTGGCCCTCCATTTTCTAGGTGGCTGGAACTCATTTCAGCCATCAGATAGCAGCTCTGTTAGATCAATTCTGAACTTGTCCAGATTTGAACTGGTGATATAGTAGTTTAAAGGCTTTTTATTCCTTTACCACACTTGTGAGCCATCTTGTCCTTTCATCAGGTCTGTTTTGATTGTTGGTATGAGGATAATTCAGCATTTGTACTTACAGGTACGTCTATGTCACAGTAATGTAACTTCATCTCTTTGACTAGAAAGGCTGTGTGAGTTTGAGGACTACTGCAGTGCTGGCTAATGCAGGATGGGTCATGTTAGATATTAAAATATTTATAGAAATTAAAAGTAACCCTTGCCAATTTTCTTAAGAGACTCAGTCAAATGTATTACAAGGTTGTGAAACTAATGCTGGACATCTGCCTATCTGTGGATTTAATGTGTACCCTCCTATGTTACTAGCACAAATGGAAAGTTTGAACAGTTTATTGTAAACCACCTCTGAACAATGCTTCTATTGTATCCTTGATTGGAATTACATCATTTTGTACTTTCTTCCTTTTTCCATGAAAAAAAAAAGTTGTGGTGGTTTATATACGGAATGATAGACAATGGTTTTGAACTCAAATACACAGCTCAGTGTTGTGGAATGGTCTGATTTATTTACAGGTCAACAAAAATACTTTGAAACACAAATATTGAGTAATTTTGACTAGAATGCAAAGATCCTACAGAAAGCGGCAATCTTTTGTCTTGGGTGCAGGCAAAGTCACTTAAAGTATAATCTCTGTACTTAGCAAATCCTGCCTTTTCTAAAATCTTTTCACATCTGACGCTTCCTAATGACTTGTCAGGCCAGCGATCTATCTTCAAAATTCTAAAGGGCCCAGACACCAGAACAGTTGAGTACAGTTTAAAAATAGCAAAACAAATGCATATAATTTTAGTTACAGTTAACTGTTTAAGGCTAAATTATGTCACCTGTATTCACACTGAATTCAGTCTTATACCATAAGTAGTCCTATTGGAGTCAGTGGGGCTCCTTGTGGAGTTAAAGTACTGCTCAGTGTGGGGATATCACAATCAGGCCCTTAGGGCATGATCCAAAGCTTACTGAAATCAGTGAGAGTGTATCCATTGACTTCAGTGGGCTTTGGATCACACCTTTAGTGGACATGTACTTTTGATAGGAGATTTAAGGAGCTATAAAAGCAAACAATTTTATGCATGAATACACCTGTTATAGATTACTATGAAAATCCTTATGCTTTCTTGCATAACACATAACTGTAGCTTGCATGTTCATCTGGTGTTTCTTTATTTACGTGTTTCACTTTTTCCTCACTGAATTAATGGAATTGGTAATATGTAAAAAGGAAGGTTGATGTCAACACTGTCACCAAACAGGCAGGAGCTAGGAATGCTGCAAAGTCAGCATGCTCAGCGTCTGCGAAGATGGAGCACATAGTATTATTTTTCTAAAAAAAACATTTTGGCTGATCCAAGAAGTAGTAGTGATAGGCTTTGGAGGCAACCACATCTAGCTATTCTTGCTGGAGAGAGGTCACCTCCTATATAAGTGTTTTAAGCATTATTGAGTTGGGGAGGAAACCACTACTTATCTACATGGAAAAGTAACTGTTTTACAATTTTGATTGGCTTTGAGGTCCTTTTATGTGACACTGAGTTTCATCAGTTTTGATGCTGCATTGCAGTGTTCTGTGTGATGTCATAGTGAAGCAAAAACAATTTTTCCATTTTAAAATTGACGTTAACAGGTATAATACTGTGATAAATTATGTTTAGATATTGACCATGACTTCCCTACTAAGAAACGGTGAGGGTTTTTTGTCTCTTGAATTTTCTTATTTTATTTAAAAACTAAAAATAACTGATACTTACAGACATGCCTATGCTGTTCTCTGAATTCTTGGTGGTGATGACATTATGGTCAGCTTCATCAAAAATTTCCAAAAATGTTTGGGGTGTTTTTTTAACCGACATTTTGGTTAAATTCACCTATTTTGGTTTTTGTTTGTTTTTAAACAGGTAGAGGAGTCAATGTGTTCATTAGCTCAGGTGCAGCATTTGAGTGGTTTTCTTGATCTGTATAAACAACATATAGATCAGCTTATGGAGTGGGTATCTGTATCGCATGATCGTTGGAACTGCTATTCTCCAGAATTATTACAGTTAGATGTCATTGCCACTCATTCAGGTATGACTCATTAAGCAAGGTAATGGGGATCTTAGACATTTCTTGTGTTCTACAACAGTCTCCATGCCTTTCGAACATGCTGTATTTTATAAGTTTAACATTCAGAAACTTCACAGGTTCATGATGCAAGAAAAGATATGAAGTTTTGTGGTATTTAAGGAGCATTTCAGAATGTATGGACTGCCTGGAGAATAATAAAAATATTCATTTTAACACCTGAATTTTTAGTGTAATGAAACACCTTGTGTACTTATTTTAAACTGTATGTTGTATGTTTATGCCCCTGTCCAGCAGAGCATGCGAGCATGTGCTTTATTTTAAGCATGTGAGTAACTCCTTTGAAGTCAGTGAGACTACCCATATGCATGAAGTTAAACACATGCCTTTGTCTTTGCAGGATTGGGCCTTAAAAATCTGATATTCTAGAAGTAATTTTTCTTGTTAACACAAGTAACTAGTTACCTGAATGCAGCCATAAAATACTGTCTTTCGCAAGAATTTACCTAAAAAATTCTTATTTTGGATCATTGCTATCGAAACTTGTATAAATAAGCTCACTTAGGCACTTTGTAAAAGGGAATCTCAGTATTCTAATTTTATAAAAAATAAAATATAACCAGTTCCTTGCTCTAGCTGCTGTTCAGATGCATAACCAATTAGCCTATCTCAACTGAAATTGCTTGAAAAGACAGGAATGGTGGACATTCCTCAATAGAAGAAGAATTACTTAGTGACATTCTCTTTCCCCTTCTTACAGTGCCATCTTTAAATATGTCATAAGGCCTTTTGTATCACCATTCCTCCTTGTCTTGCATCTACGATTTTTCTAGTCTCCTTCTGCTGGAACAGGTACACCAACACAGTTCCCCATATTGTATCTAGTAAAATCCTCTATGGCCTTTCAGGGACAAGTAGCTTCTCACCATCCTAACTGTTAAGACTTCCAGTGATAAATTACTCAATCTCCCTTCATCTCCAAATTGCCTCAAGAAGCCCACCTGAGGCACCTCTCTTGCTTTGTACAGAGACCAGCCTCACCCTTAGGACTTGTCTACACATGGAGTTATTCCATAATAGCTTTTGCATTTTGAATTCACATCTACCTTAATCCTAGTTAACTTTAAAATGTAGACTAGTCCTTAGAGAAGAACAACAACTGTCCAATACAAATATTGAGAGGCCAACAGTCCTTCTCCTCCTTTTCTTGATTTATGGAATTTCTAGACATTTGTCTGTTTTGCTTAATGAAAAATCATAAAATGTCTGGGCAAATATTTTGGCTTTCACCCATAATGGAGATATGCTCTTTTCTGTGTTTTCTGTCTTGTCTAAAACAGCAACTCCTAGTACTATTCCCATTTTCTTTTCATTCCCACACACAATGTTGCATTGAATCAATTTAGTGAGGTTTACTCCTTTCCAATTCCTCCCCACCTTTTTTTTTTTTAATTTGCAGGAATTGGAATTTCTGTTGAAATAAGTGGTGTAGATTATTTTGTTCTCCATCTATTTAACTTGCTATTATCAAAACATGATTTAATGGCATTGTTTTAACAATACCTCAGGTCTAGCATAAAGCAATGCATCTGAATAATTGTTACAAAAATAAAATCTTACTTATGGCATGGAAATTTACCAAGATGTATTTTATGCCCTATGTTTAAGTCTAGACATCTGAGATTATTATTTGTTCCAAGTTAGAGACAACACACTTCCAGATACAGTGTTGAACTTCTTTTGGCATCTGAATACTTTTCATCAGACAGTTTTTCATGTGACAGAATATTGTTGCTTCTATTGGATACTTCTTCCCCATTCTTCAATGCCAAAGTGTAGTAAAGTTCTCAGCTAACCTCCTCACAATAGTCATTGGAAGCTTTTCCTTGCTCCAAACAATACAAAAATAAGGCTGCTAGTGAACCATCATGTTTCTTTGCTTTTTTTTTTTTTCTTCTTCTCCAGAGCAGAGTAGAGCAGTGGTTCTCAAAGCCAGTCTGCCGCTTGTTCAGGGAAAGCCCCTGGCGGGCCAGACTGGTTTGTTTACCTACCGTGTCCGCAGGTTTGGCCGATCGCCGCTCCCAGTGGCCGCAGTTCACCGCTTCAGGCCAATAGGGGCTGTGGGAAGGGCGGCCAACATGTCCCTTGGGCCATGCCGCTTCCCGCAGCCCCCATTGGCCTGGAGTGGCGAACCGCAGCCACTGGGAGCCGCGATCAGCTAAACCTGCAGACGCGGCAGGTAAACAAACCGGTCTGCCCGGGCCTGTAAATAGTCTGAATCAAATACAGATTGAAACCTACTGGAAGTTTACAACCAGGTCAGTAGTGGCTGGGTCACACTTGCTGCTTAAAACCTTCCCAGCAGTTGACCTCTTTCTTACAAATAAATCAGGATAGTTAACAGGCTCCAGCTGCTTCCTGGCTTTGCAGTTTTAACCCTTGTCATTCCAATGGGGAGTGGAAGGGCTTTCTAACATAGCCACTCTTCTGACCCACTCAGGACTCTGACAGGTGATACGTTGTGTCATAATTATTTTGCAAGGACTGATGCAGTACACAAAGTAAAATGTTAATTTAACACCAGAGACCCCCTATTAAATGGGTGCATCAAGTCTGTTCCAATGTTGGACTCTTGGCCCATCAAGCCCTTTTGGCCACACAGGAACAGATCAAATGGCAAACTATTGCTACAGCCAACTGTTCACCCAAGTGTTGAAGAAGAAAGGAAGTAGTTTACCTTACAGATTGGATTTATATGCTAAATATTTAAATGTAAGATTAAAATATTTAGTACAATTCAATCAAGATTTAAATATTTATTTTCTAGGTCCTATAATAGGTGAAGCCCTTCAAGATTTCATTCTCATCCTTAAGACATGTCTTCAGCCAACCAAAGACCCACCAATGCGCTTAAAGCTTTTCACTATTTTATCACAGTTGCTCCAGAAAGCAAATGAGACCATCAACTCTCAGGGGTAGGTACAGCTCTGATTTCACATGTACCACCTGAACAGTACAATATTGTTCAAAAGTCAAGTTCATGGTAGTTATTTAACCCCTGTGGCTGTGTCTGCATTAGCGTTTGGGGGGGAAGTCTCACTATGTACTACAGGTCTCAGACATTTTTACTGTTATATTATCTAATTCTGCTCAGGAGAGTTTGGCATGACACAGTAGTAAAGAAGTTTGGGCTCTGTCCACAGTAGCTCTCCCACCTTCGCTATCACGATAGAGTTGCACTGGTGGTTGGGCAATGGTGGAGGGTTTGGTTTAGTTGTTTGTTTTTAAAAACAAAAACAAAAAACTACTGTAGAAAGGCTGTGTAGCGGTGAGAGCTGCGATGAGAATTTTAGGAATGAAACAGTGTCTTTCTGGCTAGCTATTACAAGCAAGGACTGAAGATTTATTTATCAATGGAAAATTTAACAGTTAAAAAAACAGAAAAATATGTCCTCCACTTTATTAAAAAAAGCTACGTTCTAACATGGTATTTAGAAATGCATTGAACTTCATACTCAGTAAGGACTTATGACTGCTTTTAATGACTAATGTTGAAGGTATCCTGTTGCTTAACTTTTTCTTTACTGTTTTCACCATTAAAGCATTACGAATATGTTACAGGCCTACATCCTCTGGAATCTACTAATAAATGGTGAATCCTGTTGTTTACAGGTATTCCCAGGTCCCATTGTAGGATCAGGGCCTGTGTGGTTAAGCCGGTGTTTGATAATACTCTCCTTTTTTGAACTGAAAGGTTTTAAGCCATGTTTCTACACATCTCTGCCTACATTGTATATTCAGACCACTCTGGGGCCTGAACGGCAACACTTATTCATATGAATAATCCTACTGAAGTCTGTGACTACTTATGTGAATAAGGACTTCTCCCATGAGTGATTACAGGATCAGGCCCAAGGTTTGTAAGTCTCCTTCCACTAAAAATAAGGGAGGTCAGAAGCAATTTGGGAAGCATTTGCATTGATCTGAGATTTAACCATTTGCTGTAAGCTGATGCACTATATCCCTGACCTGTAATTTAGAATGCAAGGTCCTTCGGGCCAGTACCATATCTTCCATTTGTTTTATACTGCCCTTAGCCCTCTCATGGTGCTTAATAAGTAACTGTTAAAGTATTTGTTCGACTTAACTCTGAATGCCCAGCACCCCATGTGAAGGGGAACACTCACTGCCAATGCCACCTCCTGGTTGGGCGGGGGTTTGGCGGGTTGTTTCTTTCCAGGAGTTCCCCTTTCTCACCACTGCTCTATCCTACAGAGGTCTGTCCTCGGTGACTTAACCCTCCGGCCAGGTCATGTCTGCAAGTCCAGCCCTTTCAGGGTGTAAAGAAAAAGTCCAATAACGAGGAGGTCTTCAGGATCAACTGGGAGGTTCAGAGCTTCCCTCTTTGGTTGGGGCCTTGTGGTCCAGACCCTTGTATCTTCAGGGTCTTCCATCAATTTGGTTCCCTGCCAAAGGTTAGGCTTTAATAGTTGAGCTTCTTTAGGTGTTGGTAGGGGAGCCTGGGCCCCATCTCCACCAGCTCCAATCCAGGGCAGGTTGGCAATGGTTGGCAGCTAAACACTGCACCTTGGGGTGCTATGCAGCTGCGTCCCTGCATCACTTCCTGCCAGAGAGTCTTTTGCCTGGTGGGAAGTCCCTTTCCTGGGGTTGCCTGTTTCATCTAACCCCACCAATTCCCTCGGACCCTCAGATTCTTGGGTCTCTGAGATCAGGGTATCCTCTCAAGTGAGTGAGTGCCCCACTCCTTTATGACTTCCCTAAAATATCTCCAGTCTCTTTCAGATTATTGGATATGCCAGGTTAGATGCTAGTGCTACAAAGAGGTTTCCCCACCGATACTGCACATCTGTAATGGTCGTACATCTCTGTGCACACACTGGAGGAAGACCACTTCTCCTGGGATACCCTGACTGTCCATCAGCTGTTCTTTAACCAATGTCTGGCTGCATCCTGACTTACCTGGCCCTGACATTTCCACCCCATTAATTTGTACAGGGACTACCGTTTTTAGCAGGGCCTCATTTTTTGCCCTGTTTTCAGCTGTCCAGACTTGCCCATAGTCACACTCTCTGTAAAGGGGCAGTCACATCAGAGGTGACCCTATTTCCCACAGGCAGAAGTGTTTCCTAAAGTGGAGGTCATAGCCTGTTCATCACTCAGGGTATGTCTGCCCCTGCCCCCGGAATTCCTTCTCTGTAGGTCCGAATATTCTCTGGGTTTCTGTTCCAGTTTGGACCCGGGATCAGCAGCCTTGCTGTGACCTTGGGCCATTGGTAACATTCAGTCAGAGGCGTAGTTCCAATTAGACCAGCCTCCTTGCCTGGCACATGCTTCAGAGCTCTCTGGACCCAGTATAACTACCACCTGGCATCTTGGAAGGGGGTCTGTCTGCAGCCATGTAATTGTCCATGAATTGGCCAGTGTCTCAGGCTGATGACATACCACTAAGTCTCTTCCCCCCTGCTGGGATGATCTGGATAAACTGCTCTACTGCAACTTTCTCAGCCACCTGCACCCCAGTTCTCGTCTTAGGTTGGAGGTAGTACCAACAGTGTTTCTTGAGTTTCTGGCCCACCACCTCAGGTGAATACCGTGGAAATTACAATGATATTTTTCTGCCCTCTCATATGAAAATGACTCATATTTTGTTAAAATTGATTTGGGTATAGCATATTAATATTGTTTTATAAAATGTAAATTCAATTTAATAGTTAATTGAATTTGCTAATTACAGTTGTGGAATAGAAAACGGAGAAAAGGGATAAATCTAGAAGAAAGTATTAAAATAAGTGACATCTAAAGAAAATGAGGATAGAGTATAACTATGTGCGTATGTAAAGTGGAAGTAATGATTCTTTACTCTGTAATAGCGCTTTGAGATCTACTGATGGTAACTGGTATGTATTATTATTGCGGACATAGAATCATGTTAGTTGTTTTATAAACAAGTGAAGACAAATTCACAAATTAGTGAATACTATCAACAAAGAGGATATATTGTATTGAAATAGCTCGGATTTAGAAGTTGGCCTGTACCGATGTGATTATGAGATTTCATCATTGTATACAGTACATTCTTATTGTTATACATAGAGTAATGAAAATGCATAAATACATAGTATCATTGTAGAAGTATCCAGAGAGATTCCAATGTTTGAACTACTGCCTCATCCTAGAAAATGGTGTTTACTTTCTTTTAGTCATATAATAGCATTCATTATGTGAAAGTAATTTGCTTTCTTCTTCTTACACATTTTAATTGTTCAGATTGGCAAGTTCCAATTTACCTTAATAGCAGCTTTTGTGTGGCCATCTCATTTGGTGTAAAAGTCTTACAATATTAGCCTTGATTTGCTTCACTAATACCAAATACAAGGCATTTTTTGAAGAAATTTATTTTTCAGAGAGAGCCTGCCATTATAGTAAGTAGGAAAGGCTGTTGGAAATACCTGTATGTTTTGATAGATTTTCTTTAACTGTTTAAAGAAGGCCTTACCAAAAACACTAAAGTAGCTAAGGGTCATTTAGCACACACCACCTTAGAGCTAAAAGGAAATTTGAAGTAATAATGGTTCACACTCAGGGCTTTCCTAGTAACCTATTGTGTAGAAAAAGACCGTTATCTTTTGAAAAAAAACTTTTTAAATGCATTAAAATGTGTTAAGTGTTGAAACTGTAAATCAAAGGTTTTTGTCAGATATTAATTTGATTTTAGAGGTTATGTTTCTCATTTATTGCTGATTCCTAAGTGCCACCTGCTGGGCAAGAAGCAGAAATGAGAACATAATCTTGCCTGTCTCCAATTCTGACTGCTGTTATAAACTGACACAGTTTAAAACAAACAAACAAACAAAAAAAACAGGTGTGTGGATTTTATCATATAGAAGATACAGATTTCCAATTTGTGTGTACAGAGAACTAGAGAATCAAGGTACTAGAGAATTAATGCCTGGCATGCTAGCCAATCAGATGATTTAAATCATCTCTCTATATTCTAGTCAGATTATACCTACCTGATAAGGCCCTTCCTATCCATCTTGTAAGGACTGGCAGTAATAGTTACATTCCTACAAAAAAAAATTGACTAGCAGTCCCTGTTGGACTGATACATGGCCACTAAGGAAATCTTTGTCACTTTTTTTTAATGTTTGGGGTTAGTGTTTGTCACTGACATCTGCACACTGTGTACTTCCAATCCATGTCATATCTTTGTAGGAGCCACTTACTTCACCCTGAAGCCAAAGGGACTTTTGGGGAGGTCAGCAGCAGCTTTTCTTTGTGTGTGTGTGGGAAGGAAGGCTGGTGTCCAAAGTATCCACTTTTTATACTCAGTTTAAAATGAGGATTGTTTTAGCTGGAATTAGATGGGTAATCGGGTATAGTTGTTTAGATTTACAACAGCTTTGGGTATTTTAAGAGCTTATTCAACGGAGGAGAAGGAGGAAGAAATGGTTAATTCTTGTTCATATCAAAGGTATCACTGATTTACATATGATTTCATTCATTTGTACAATGAAATGGGTGCACTGCACCCAGGTGGCACCCAATACACACAAGCATGGTGGACATCCCCAAAATAATTAAAAAAAAAACCTTGCATTGATGCTGGTACCACCAGAAAATACTACAAAGCTCTTATCCTAGGGAGAGTGGCTTCTAAGCGAAGGAAAAGCTGAATTATTCCAATGTGGATTTGGTGTAATATCAGTAATACGGGTCTCATCAATAGCAAATACACTTCTCACTGTATATAACATTGTTCACTGGACTATCTCAAAGGGCTGCACAAACTTTAATGAACCTTCACAGCACTTGTGTGAGTTGGGCTTGTATTATCTCCACAGTCGGTAAATTCAGACACAGAGAAAGTAAACAGCTTACCAAGATTAACACACAAGTCATTAGCAGTGTCTGAAATGGAAAAATGTCCAGACTCCTCTTTCCCTGAATATGTTAGTGTTTTGTTTGAAGTCCAGATATTCAGCCAAAAAAAGATAAGCAATTAAATTATATTAATATATATAATAATCATATTGGATATATGTTTAATTTTTTTTATGCTATGTTCTTCCTGTTCTCTCTCTCTCTCATTCCAATACTGAAAACTCTCCATTTCAGCCTTTGAATCTCTTCACCACTTTCTCCTGAACCTTTATTTGCTTTTTTTTTTTTTTTTTGGCTTTAGGCAGTTTCTTAGCTACTTCGAGATCGTGATAAGAGAGATATTGGCTCCTAATCTGCAGTGGCATGCTGGAAGAACAGCAGCTGCCATCCGCACTACAGCTGTATCGTGCCTTTGGGCTCTTATTTACAGTGAAATGCTTTCACCAAAAGAGGTAAACTCCTCTTTCCCCAACAAATGTACTTTAAAACCTAGGCAGGAAAACACAAGGCACATGTAGTAAACACAAACTTACCCTTTACAAAATTAATCCTTTAAAAAATGTAATGTTTTAAGATGTTTGCAATATTGTTGTAGCCATGTTGGTCCCAGGATGTGACTGAGAGGTAATATGGATGGATGAGGTAATATCTTTTATTGGACCAACTTCTGTTGGTAGAAAGGCAAGCTTTTGAGCTTGACAGAGCTCTTCCTCAATTCAGGGGAAGGTAACCAGAGTGTCACAGCTAAATATAAAGGGGACAGATTGGTAAATATAAGGGGTACACATTCATTGTAAGAGACCACTTAATTTTAAGTGGGCTGTTAATACCTCTACAGACTTAGGGCAAAGGAAGGTAGTAGGCAGTAGGGTATTTTACAAATTGTTGTATTGAGCCATAAAACCAGTGTCTCTGTTAAGTCCATGATTTTTAGTGTCCAGCAGAGTTATGAATTTAACGTTCCTAGGCTCGTCTTTTGACAGTGGTGTGCAGGTTTTCTTTGAGGACGAGGACTGAGAGGTCAAATATGGAGTGATCACTTTGTGAAAAGTAAAAAGAACAGGAGTACTTGTGGCACTTTAGAGACTAACAAATTTATTAGAGCATAAGGTTTCATAGGCTACAGTCCACTTCATTGGATGCATAGAATGGAACATATAGTAAGATATACATACAGATAAGTTGGAAGTTACCATGCAAACTGTGAGAGGCTAATTAGCAGTTTGCATGGTAACTTCCAACTTATCTGGGGGTGTGTGTGTGTGTGTGTGTATGTGTGTGTGTGTGTGTGTATATATATATATATATATACACAATCTTACTATATGTTCCATTCTATGCATCCAATGAAGTGGGCTATAGCCCATGAAAATATACAATCTTACTATATGTTCCATTCTATGCATCCAATGAAGTGGGCTATAGCCCATGAAAGCTTATGCTCTAATAAATTTGTTAGTCTCTAAGGTGCCACAAGTACTCCTGTTCTTTTTGCGGATACAGACTAACACGGCTGCTACTCTGAAATTTGTGAAAAGTATTCACCCACGGGTGATATGGTGTTTTTGTCTCTCATCATTTTCCTATGAGAGTTCATTTGCAAGCATAGTGATTTTGTTTGTTTTCACCCACATAGTTGTTTTGGGACATTTGATGCACTGGATGAAGTACACCACATGTTATGAGAGGCATGTATCAGACCCATGCATTTTGAAAGCTGTGTTAGCGGGGTATTGATCTTCGTAGAGTAGAGATATGGCTGCAGATTTTTTTCTGTTATTCAGGCAGGGTCTGGTGTCACTTTGATTTCTTGTATCCTGCTCTGTGGGGAGCTTGCTTCTGATGCTGAACTTGGTGAGGTTGGGGGATGGGAGGTTCAGGAAAGTTTTTTTTTTTATATATCAGGAAGTGGACCCCATCAAATATGAGTTGTAATTGTTTTCACTCTGTATGGCTTCCAGTGTGGGGTAACCAAGAAATGTATTGTCCATATGCAGGCACTCAGTTACCACAGAGTATGCTGCGAAGGAGTACCCTCCACAACACACCTTTCGAGATTCTGGGGTCCTACCCATGCCTATCAAAATGTGTGGTGTACCTAATCCAGTGCATCAAATGTCCCAGTAACAACTATGTGGGTGAAACCAAACAATCACTATGCTTGCGAATGAACTCACATAGAGTATTCTTGTCTTTTATTATTTTTCTATCACCTCTGGACGAATACTGAGAAAAGGGAACAGGTGTAGGCAAAGCTTCATCTAGGTCCAAGTGGCATCTTTGAATCACATTGCTTTTTATACAGCTCACTGTAAGAGGAGGATGCTTATGGTGCAGGTCACGTTGAGAATACTATGGGCCACAGTTAATCTATTGGTCTCATTAACATCCCTCCCTCATTCTGTTTAACATTTAATTAACTATAAAGAATTGCTATTTAAAATAAAGAAACAAGTGACCTTAAAAGTGCTATTAAAACTACCTAATTTCGGGGGCGAGGGGTTTCTGTGATAGGCCCTGATTCAGCAGAATGCTTAAGCACAGACTTAACTACATGCGTAAGCACTCCCACTGACTTCAAAGGGACTACTTACATGCTTAAATTAAGCACATGCTTAAGTGTTTTGCTGCATCAAGACCATTGTACCTTGCTACAGTAATATGCAGTACAGAATATACATATTACAAAAGACAAAAATATGAAATTCAACTGCAGGCATGCTGTATTACAAAGGCCTTTATTTAAATTTTCCATTTAGATCATGAGCGGTATGTGCTAGTGTACAAAAATAATCCTCATCTTACCAAAATGTTTTTTAAAATATACAAAAGCAAGTTAAACATATGCCTTTGCCCCTTACACAAGATTCAACTGCATGTTTCCCCGAAAGTGCTCATCAAATGACTGGTCTGCTCATCTATTTTCATTCTCCATGCTGAATGAAATCCAAAAAATAAAAGAGCACAAATGAAGTAGTATTATAAATATTAGCGAGCAATTGGCTTTTTAAAAATGGTTTTAAAGCAGACAGCATCTCTGACAGATCTCCTGAAAGTTAAAATAACTAATTAGTACACGGATTGCAAGGGATTGCATGAAAAGCTACTATTTTTTAATGACTTTTTTTTATTGATTGTAGATTTTTAAACTAGAAGATGCACTGATGCCTCAGGTAATTGCCACATTGGATGAAGATTCTAAAATGACTCGATTAATGGCTTGTCGTATTGTCAGTGTTATTTTAAACATCTGTGGGAAGCAGTTTGATCTAGATAAACTCAACAACATTTATCCTGGTATGATTTTTTTTTAAATCCTGTAAATATTCTTAGAATTTAAAATAATATTTTAATTCTTCCTTATAGAGGAGATGTCAGCAACTCTGTAGCTAACATTGCATTTGCATTTTCACCTAAAGCAGGGTTTTAGGCTCTTTGAGCCTGAAAAATATGTGACTGGTGCATTAGGCAGGTCACAGGCTGACCCTAAGACGTTTTTCACAATCGGTCTAGCCCTTCTGCAGTTTCTGTCATGGTGTCCTCTAGCCTTGAACCTGTGTACAGGGCCAGTATGAGGCCTAGGCATGGCTTAAGTGAAATGTAAATAGTGCATAGAGCTTGTGTTGGCTCTCTACATAGAGGTAAGTGTTACCCTGAGTGAATAAATTGCTTTCCCAGCCATTCATTCCTTCACTGTCCTGTACACATGCACTATCTAAAGGAAGGCTATTTCTGCATTCTTTGATCTGGTATTTTATCAGGGTTCATGGGTAATTTTTTTTCCCCTCTAATAATTTCATAAACATACAAACTTTGGGAAGAGGCTGTACAGTTTTGTGCATTTGGCAGCATTTTTGTTTGACCGGCTGCACTCTAATGTCCCGATCCTGCAAAGACTTGCACATGTGCTTAACTTTACCGGCTTTAAATAGTTTCACTTGGAGTCACTGGGTCTACTTAATGGTGTGTAAAGTGAAGAACATGCATAAAATTTTTGCAGAATCAAACCTAAAGCCATCATAGTGCTATTGTGTGTTTGCCCACTAGATGGAACCTTACTCTATAGTATCCTCTCCTCTTCAAGACTTGCCTGCTCCTCATCTGCATCATTCCCAACTTAGATGGCACCAAATAGTGTGCATTTTAACTAGGGGTGCCAGGCAACCGGTTTTCCACTGAACACCCAATTGAAAAGGGGCCCTGGCAGCTCTGGTCAGCACTGCTGACCAGGCTGCTAAAAGTCCGATCAGTGGGGCTAAAGGCAGGCTCCCGAGCGTTGGCACTGCAACTCCCATTGGCCAAGAACCGAGGAGCCGGACGTGCCAGCCACTTCCAGGGGCCGCCTGAGGTGGATCCCATACCCTGAACCCTCTGCCCCAGGTCGGAACCCCCTCCAGCACCCAAAATCCCTCATAGAGCCTGCACCCCACACCTCTCCAGTACCCCAACCCCCCTGCCCCAGCCCTGAGCCCCCTCCTGCACCCAAACGCCCTCCCAGAGCCCACACCACCTCCCGCACCCCAACTCCCTACCCCACCCCAGAGCCCGCACCCCCTCTCGCACCCCTGCCCCAGCCTGGTAAAAGTGAATGAGGCTGGGAGAGAGTGAGAGAAGGATGGAGTGAGCAGGAGTGGGGCTTCAGTAAAGGGGCAGGGCAGGGAAGAGGCCAGGGCAAGGGAGTTCAGTTTTGTGCGATTAGAAACTTGGCAATCCTAATTTTAACTCTAGTGCAGGCAGAACAGAAATAAATTATGCAAACAGTAGCTGTGCTCTGCTTTTTGCCAGTACTGTTCAAAATCATGCTGACAGCACACCATGAGGTAATGCTATAAGTAGACTCCACTTCAAAGAGTAATGGTAATAATGTTCTATACAGACAAATGTGTAGATGGACATGCAAAAAAAGCCAGGAAGAATAGATAATGTGCACTTGTATTTAAAAACAAAAAAAACAAAAACACGCAACTCCATGCAGTCGAATAGCTTTACTATTCTTAGGATTTTCTATAGCACCCATCAGCATAGTAGCTAAGTGCTGAACTAAATGGTCCTCAGCACAATCTGCTGGGGAGTGGGTATCAGGAATGGTGATTTTAAATGTCTTTTTTCCAAGTAGGGCGCCATAGTCATTAATGTGTTTGCCACATAGCACAGCAGGAAACCAGCAACGCATTTTATAGGCATAAATAATCAGTACTATCACTGAACAATTATCAAAGGATTTCCTCGTCACATCCTACTGGACTCCATGAATGCAATACCTCAGTCCCATAGATAGTCTCAAACTCATAGTAATTTAATATACAATATTAGCTCAAATAACAATAATTGTCAGAAATATGTTTCTGAAACAAGTGTTGATGCTTCAAGTTCTAATTAAATTCCCATCTGTATTTTTTTTTAATGCACGAGTATAAATTCATAATATCTTTACGGAGATTTGCTTTTAAATAAAAATCAGCTAAATCAGTAACAATCAAATAATGATATAGTGCGTGATTATTTGGTATAGTGTATTTGATATATTCCAGGAACTCAAAGAAGGGTGACAGAAGCAACATTATAAACTTTAGCTTTTAACAATCATGAAGTACATTTGTATTTTGCAGTGTCTCGCAATATAAAAGAAGAAGAAACAATTTGAAGATTTTTTTTAATGATTTCTCACATCTGTCCAATGTTACTTGTTCAATTATGTGTATGCTTCTTTTTAGAACTCTTAAAGCGGCTGGATGATGCTGCACATGATGTACGACTAGCAGCTGCTCAAGCCTTAACTAACTGGTTTAAATGTATAAGAAATGATGATGAAAAATCTATACTTAAAAGTAATATTGAGTTTCTTTACCGAGAACTGTTGATTCATCTGGATGACCCTGACCAAAACATCCAACGGGCAGTCTTAGGTAAGTCAGTGAAGGAGCTATAGTTTAATGAGCAATTTAGATTGAATATTCAGTGTTGCATACAAATAGGTGGGTGGGTGTATTTGTCCTCTCTGGAAACTAGATTGCTTCTTTTCATCCCAGAGCATCTTTACAGACACAGGAAGCACTAGTGACGCCATTCATTCCTGTCCACTACTTGTTCCTCCATTAAGCCCAGTCTGGCCATACCTCGTCATACGAAGTTCCACCATCTAGTCAATGGTTGGTCTTTAGGTCAGACTGACCTTGGTTGTGTTGTATTATTTTCTTTGGCACCATATCTTCAGTTTGTCTTCTACAGTGTCAACACCATTGTAATCTTTTGAATTGCAATCAATCCCATACTCTGCTTTTACACCCTACTCTCCATCTAACTTCTTCATTTATTTTAAAATCATTCCACTTTTACACCGGCCATCTTCCAAACAACTCTCCTTTCTACTGCCTCCAGCCTTCTGATGTCTGTTTCATTTAATGCAGCTGCTTCATTAGAGTAATATTGTTAATATACTGGTTTGATAAATTTTCACTTTGGTACCAACATGTTTTTATCAGTCCATAATTTCATGAACTTCTGTGCAGCATTTGCACATCTCTTTTTAACCTCATCCTTCGGCACTGATCAAGCTTCCTAGATACACACATGATTTTACTTGTTCTATAGTTTCACTGCTGCTGCATTTCACCATTTTGTCTATTGTCTCTTTTGAAGATGCAGCCACTTAATTTCCTTGGCATTTATTGTAAGTCCAAGTCGACTACACCAATTTTCCAAAGTAAGGAAGAGTATCCTCATTAATTCAAAGGTGTCATCTGCATCAGCTAATGAGTTTAACTCTAGATCACCCAATATCACACCCTCAAACTTGTCTAACATTCTTAATTCCCAGTTTAAGAACTTGATGAAAAGTGATGGTGATTCCATGCTGCCTTGTCTTACACCAAACTTCAACTTGAACCAGTTGCTTAATTTTTTACCAATTCTCACGGCACTAGAGGAGATTTCGTACATAACTTTTATAATTGCAATTATCCTATCTGGGACTCCATATGCTTTTACTACTTTCCATAGTGCTTTATTCCAAACTGAATGAAATGCCTACATGCTGTGGATGAAAACAGCAAACATCGTTTGTCTCCATTCTCACTTTTTTTCCATCAACTGTTGGAACATATCTGATCCGTGCAACTTTGGCCTGGTCTGAAGCCACACTGTTCCTCACCTACTATTTCCTCTAAAACTGGCCTTAATCTGTTAATTACTTTCCTCATGATTTTTCCCAGCACTGATGATAAGCTTTTACCTCTATAAATATTCAGACTGGTAGGATCTCCTTTCTTCAGGATTGGCACAAGTATTGTCTTTAGCCAATCATCCGGTATCTCCTCTTGTTCCCATACCTTCTCGTATATTTTTCCAAATCTTGTGATAGCACTTGTCCCGCTGGCTTTTTTCGCAGCTCAGCTGTTATATTGTCTGTTCCTTGAGCTTTCCCATTTTTTAACTGCTTCCCTGCTCTTTCTAGTCCTTCTTCTGATGGTGGTTCAATACTGATATCCATTCTCCTTTTTAAGATGTCCTGTTCGTCTAGTTTGTATAGAATGCTTGTATCTGGATGAACTACAGGGTTCAGCACTTTGTCAAAATGCTCCTTCCATATTTCCAGCACATCTTCAGCATTTGCTGTCAGTTCACCGGTAGCCTTGTTTACTGCTCACACCATTGGCCTAATTGTTGCCATACAACTTAACGTTCTTGTATATCATTTTCATATCTTGTTTTTGTTGAGCCTCTCCTTTCCAGAACTTTTGCTTGTCCGATCTTTGTGATTTTGCATTTTGCACGATTCTTTGACTTCTGGTTTCCCAACAGTCTTGCCTTGTTTACGCTTTTTCTGTAATGTTCTTGTTTGGTTGCTTGTCCAGGTTTCCCTTGTTTGCTTACACCTTTCAGTAACTCGATAGATTAGGGAAATGTAATGGGATATAGAACTTTTCACCACTAAGTCACTGCCTCATATCTGTCAGAAGTTAGTAGTCACTGCAATATACTACCGTATGATAGCTGTTTTGTGGTCTACGTGAAACGAATTGGTACTTTCAGTCCATTTTCAAGCAGATGGTTATCAACATTGCAAATATCAATATCAGCAAAGGGGCTGTCCATAATTTACATCATGCATTGAGAGGGGTCCTTAATTTTCCATGTTTGTTTCAGTGTTACAAGGGGTGGGAATGGGTCTTGAAAATCACCAGAAAATGTGTTGTTTAATTTATGGACAGCCCTAAAGAGTACAGGGATTAAATTAGCATAAAGACTGAATATTAGTTTCTCACCTCTAAATGTCCTTCCAGATCAGGTTTCAGGTACTTTGAAGCATATCTAGAGAAGGACAGATCTTTTGATTATTATGAATATATGTTCTTCTTTTACAGAAGTTTTAAAAGAAGGAAGTGTTTTATATCCAGAATTACTGGTAAAAGAAATAGAAGCAGTTGAACATAAGCATCGAACTCCAGCGTACTGCAATCAGCTACTACAGCACATTCAGTCACGTGGGGAGTAGAATTTCTGAGTCAGGAGTGGCAACGCTGTCTCTAAAACAGCCTTGTTTGAACTTCATATGAACTGGAATTGCCTCATTTCCAACTCTACAATAAAATAAGTTGAGCAATAGTTGTGTGGCTCTTTTGCAAATAGAGTAGTGTCATCTTTAAAAGTGAAATCAACACACTCTGACATCTTGCATTGCAATTTCAACAGGACTGTGCATACTTACAATTAGTAATACAAAACAGAATGTTTTAATTTAATTAATTCCTTATTGAAAGTATTTGGGTTGGGGCAAGAATGTTCTCTGTGAATCTATCTGACAATATTTATTTTTGAGAAAACTACCTTATTTTACAAACTAACCTCTACGTAATGTACCCTCAGGCCTAAAATTGAATTAGCGAAGCTCATGTAGGCCTCAATCCTGCAAGCTGCTGAGTGCCTCCAGCTCTGGGAATTATCCATGCATAATTATTCATGCATAATTTAAATTGCATCAAGCAACAGAATCTTACACCATTTTGTGTACTGATGCTCTTAAAGTACTGTATTGGTTAAATGCAGAGCAACTGACCCAGCAAACACAGCAAAGTGACAAGCTTATTTCTTAGAGCAGTGCTATTCAAATTAAAGGTATATTAGTCACACAAGCATCATACTTGGCAGCATTTGCAGAATGGGACCCTTCGTTTCCAACATGCCTCCATTGTAACTAGCATCACATTTTGCAATTTTTAAAATAAAACCATTAACCCAGAGGGGAAAAAGTGTATTTTTCCACAGTACTTGTAAATCGACTGAATCTCTTTGTACTATGTTTACTTCTTGCAGTATACAAAATGAGCCTGTACTATTCTGAGCACATGTGACTTTTAAAAAATGCTTCGTATTGTCACTGTATTGCACTGTCTGAATAGAGAAGAATTTAATGAGAATATATTTAGGAATATACGACAAGGAATTAAGGATTTTACATGACATTAAAAACAATGGTCTTTTGTTACAAAAATATACTTAGATCAATAGTATTTTTATTTTTGTACTCATTAATTACATTACGTCTGTATTTTTTTTATTGTTTACACTGTAGTGCCTTAAACAAACCAGATTGTGTTGAATCTGATTTTAGGTAACCGGTTTGATTTTTTTTTTTTTTAGATTTTTTAGTGCATACAATATGGTTTCTTTCTGTATGTTGAGCTGTATAATTAAAAACTATATTTACAGTGTCTTTGTCTGTGAATTACAGTATTATGGAGTGAAATTAACACAAAGTACAAGACCATGGTGGGCCTTGGTTTCTAAAAACGTTCCTGTTATTGACTGAAGATTTTTCTGTTATTAGGCTCATCTCCCAAAATGGCTTGGCTTACACACTCCACATTCATATTGTTTTCTTGGCCTGGAGGAGAAGTGCCTTTTTATTTTTATTATTTTGGGGTGGTTAGGAAGGAGTAGCTAGTGTGGAAATTATTAAGATAAATAATTAAAACAGCTTGTGAGGGGCTTTTCTCCTGATTAACGTAGGCAAGTAAGGGGTTAACTAGGGCCTCATTACAGCAAGGACATAAGGTATGTTCCAAAGTCCATTGAAGACAGTGGAATCTCTTTGAATCAGGCCTGAACCATGGAGGCAGTATAAGGCTGGGGGAAAGCCCCACAGGGGAATAGAAGGTTCTCTTGTTCCTTATCGTCCCAACCTCGTGAAGAAACTTACGTACGGACACTCCCAGACCAGGAAACAGGTGGAAGCGGGAAACTGACCATCTTGCCTCCAAGAGATTTTGTTCACCCCCACACTCTGGTTGAAGCAAATAGCTTTTGTTAATTACCCGGGGGTGGGATCAAACCGAATTGAGCTGTAGACCAGATTCTGCCTTGGCCTATAGTACAGGGAAATATGTTTATGCAAAGGTGCATATGTCTTAAATTGGCAGGGTGCAGATTTTTCCTTGTTTTATTTCCCCCTAACCCCTTTGCATTTTACCTGCAGCTAAAGCCCAAGCCACGCTGCACAGAGCTGTTGTCATTTGGGTATATAGCAATGTTTTCAAAGTATCTTGAATGTCTATAAATATAAACTGATTGAGCTGCTGTAAATGTTGTGGTGAGCTAGAGGTGGAGAAAGGGTATGGATGGCCAAGTAGAAGACTCTGGCAATTAATGTAGAGGCTGAGAAGCAGGGTTATAGAGGTGCGTAACCAGCTCTCTGCCATGCTTTTCGGGCCAACTCCTGGCTTGGGGGCAGAGTGTGGGCATGCCACAGGCATGATCTGAGCAAGCTGTATTCTGACACTTACCACCTAGTGCAACAGCCCCTGTGGACCATCACAAGTTGTCATGATGTACAGCAATCTTGAGGATGTTCTGTTTTATGCTGGGGACCAAAATGGCTACTGGCAGCCCTCATGGATCAGAGAAGCACAAAAGCGTATAGCTGAGAATCTGGACCACTCTGAAAGATACCTCAGGTTTCTTTAGCAAAGATTTTGAAGCTGATTATGCCAATAAAGTATTTTTAATTGCATTGAAAAATAAAGGAAAACTACAGTGTAATTTTCACCAACTTTGTTGACTGGTATGAGTACAAGCCTTAGATACAATAATTTGCATTCACATTCTACCATCGTCAGTGTCCATTCGGTTTAGCTATTAAGGACTTCTTAATTAAATGTGCTTTGAAGGTAGATTTTTTTCTGGCAGACAGTAACCTCTTCTACCATTTTAAACTAGCAAAATCAGGTCGTAAACAAACAAAAACAAGGTCTCATCAAAGAAATATCTGAATAAAATAACAGAAACAGACAAGTTAGCTCTTATTTCTACTTTCCCATTCCTTTGTACGAACATGCACACTGAAGTCAATTTGCATATGAAAATAGGGTAGGCCCCTATAGCTGTAAGAATCTAACAAAAGGGACTGGAGAATCCACTAGCTGCTTCCTTCCCCTGTCTCTCCCCATAGAATGAATGGTATCTTGGTCACTCCTCCTCTGACATGGGAAAATTCTAATCCTAAACCATATGCGTGCTCAAGCAGAAATCTAAACTGAAGTTCCACTTTCCATCCACTAGACTTCCCTATGCAGAGGCCAAAATTTATTTCCTCCCCCTTCTTCTGGAAACTACCTTCAAAACTAAACAGTTGATCCAACTGTTCTATATAGGTTCTTATACCATGCTCATCGCTGTAGTATCTGAGCTCCTCTTGGAGGAGGACTGGTGGTGATTCGCTGCGACTTTTCCTGATGCCGACACCAACTATTTTTCTTCTGGGAATACTTTTGCCCAGCTCTATTGTTCCTATTTACATAGTGCTGTAAGCATACAGTGTGTTATATAAAAAGTAAAATGTGTCAAAGGAAGTCCTGCTCTGAAAAGCTTAGATTCTAAAAGAATTAGCTTAATACAAACACAGAGCAGTGAGTGGAGAGAGATTGTAGAACAGGAGGGTTATCAGATGCTATTTGAAGGTGGAAAGGGAGGTGTGATGTACGTGGGATGGCATATTTCACATAGCTGTGACATAGTTATACAACTATCCTACTAAAGCATATGTCACTTGTGTGCCATACTGAAACTTCAGAAGCCAAGGAAATGTATCAAACTACTACTACCAAACAGTCTCCTGCAGCATACACCAAGTTCTGTTTCCCAGGCATCAGCCCAGACCCATATTCTAATTGTAAAGTTTTCTTAAAGACCTGCCAGATAATGCAACCACGTTGCAACTCCTGTGCCAAAGATACAACTTCTTAAGAATGCATCTACAATGGCAAAGTTCAGACTTCTTTATCTCTACCAGTGGCAGCAACCGGGTAGATATTGAGCAGGTATTTTTACCACTGTATTGTTTAAATAAAGGGTATTTTGAGACCTGGCTTCACTTGAGATGCTGGGTTAGGGGGAAGAGAGAGATGTCCCTTCTTTGATGGAAGTGAAAAAGAGTCAAAGTTTCTCCAGGCTGACCAAAGCTCGGTGTCCAAAGTAGTCACTTCGAAAGCTCAAGTGTCAGCCCGATCACCCATCTTGAGTACTTTGGGAAAGATTTGCTGCACATACAAATGTCAAGTGTTTCTTTAGCAAGGCTTCCACAGGAGAGCCTTTTTAAAAGCTTACAGAGCTAAGTCCCTGACTCCTCCATCTAGTTTCTGGGCTCATTCCCTCTTAGCCATGGTGGCTTCATGAGCTGAACATGCCTATGGTCCTTACAAGGCAATTTTTAAAGCAACAGGCAGAGCCTCCCAGTATAACACTCACCATGGTCCACAAACTGGACATCCTCACATCCTCCAGTGTGTTGTCTGGATGGTGAATGCTCCAAGTAGATGGTCCCTCAGTGAGGAGAAATGCACATGAAAACGATTACCTCAGAGATAAGGGGTGCTACTAGTTTTATCTATCCCAGTGTTTCCCAAGTTCTCTATAACCAGATCCTGCTATTAAAATCCCATCATGGAGGATCTGTAGACCTGGATTTGCAGGGAAATGGGAAAATGTATCCTCCTTTCTGAAAAATTAATTGATTAGAAAATCCTGGTCTATAGATTCAACTTTTCTCGCGTTGGTTGGGATGCAATCGAAATGCATTCAATTGTTTCTGTTTGGCTAGTTCGCCTGTTCTATCTGCTCAGGTTTATCAGGGGTTTTGGATATTTCTTATGGCAATATTTATAATGTAGCCTTCAATGCAGAGTCATTTTTCTTGGCTGTGAAAGTTATCTGACTCTTCAGGAGGGTGTGGTTACCCTTGCACTGCCTGTGATGGAGAGAACTAGTTCTGCATTTCTCTGCAGTGCTGGCTACAGGACCTGTCTTGGAGAATCTTTGGACCTGGATTCGCAAAGAAAGAACATGTTCGGTAAGTGGCATGCATTTTCCTTATTGGATGTGATGTCTTTTAAACGTTTGCCTGCTACCTGAAGTAGAATTAGCAGCTGGGGCATTAAATGAGTGACAGTAAAGCACCCCAGGCAGACATTGAGACTTCAGTCGCATAGCCCATGTTGGTGCTGATCTCTAGAGACAGGACATGCTATGACAAGTACTATGATGTCAAATGGCTGCCTTGAAGTGTTGCCGCACTCCGTCCCCACCCCATCCTTAATGACAATATAACCATACTGGCAGTTACCACAGACTCTGACTTCTTCTTGAACACTTACATAATTCTGATGGTTTATTGTGGTACAATGCAGATTTTCTGAAGCTGTTTGTTTGCATTTTGGGCTTTGTCAGCCTTATCTGCTGATACCTTGCCTATTAGCTGTTTAGTTATATCCACAGATGTGTGTTGACGTCTCTTGATTTTATTTTTTTTAAATGAAGAGGGGGTTTTTAGATGAGAAATTTTTCTATAACATGTAATGAAATTCACTTTCAGAAAGGAGATTCTGAATAATTCCCACAAAGTCAGAGGAAAGACTCCCATTGGCTTCATGGAGAGTTGGATAAGTTCCCCAAAGAGCGAACCTCGGTCTTATTAAATATAACCATTAACTAAAAACGTATTGCCATTGACTTCAGTAGGGTTTTACCATTGACTTCAGTAGGGCCAGGATTTTATCCATTGAATCTTTCCTTGGGGTCTGCAGAGTAGAAAAGTGAGTAACTGCTAGCTTCTCCAAAGGACAGCAAGTCAGAGCTTGACCTTTTGGACACATGATGGATTGGAGCCATAGCCCTTACATTTTTAATTATATGGAAAAAAAGGGCATAAAGCATGGCCATTGGAATGTGTGTTTATTATTAGGGAGCTGAAGGATCAACAAAACTTACAGACAGTTACCAGGCTTGTGTCCAGTTACTGAGATCAATTCCCCAGGGAAGTTTAGCAATAGCAGTAACTGAGCTGAAGTAGCAGAAGAGAGCTATCAGGAACAAGGCTGCTCCGCCAGCCCTCATCATCTGTAATCAGCTTTTCTTGTTAAAATCTGAAATCCCCTTTAAGTCAGGACAATGGCAGAATCTCATAGTAAAGTAGCACTGAAGGGATATGCACCCCCACTTCACTGATGACCTGATTCCAGGGTCTGAAGCAGCATTACCTTTGGCTGACTTCACTGATGACACAGAGAAGGAGACCCTGTCAATTGAATCATATGGTGTAAGAAACAAAGTCCTTTGCCTGTATCACTAACAACTCTCTGATTTACTTTATTTGTTTATTCTGGTTGATTATTTTGTGGATTCCTCAGTCAGTTTCACTTTCATTTGCATTTGATTTCACTTTGCTCACTGCTGCATTGTTTTAGATGCAAGAAACTTCAGAAGAATGTTTATTTGGTTTAAAATTGTTTCTATTCTGGGTTTTTTTTAAATCACTGACTATATATACAAGCTTCTTTTGATCAAAGTGGCTCTTTCTGGTCTTGGAATCTATGAATCTTTAACAAAATCTAAATATTTGGCCAAAATTGACTCCACAATGTCCCTAAAACCTGAGGGCTGTCTCCCCACAACTGAGGGGCAAAGGCAAAGTTGGTGCTGAGTCACCTTTCTGCACCACCCCTTGTTCCTCTGATGCTGGGGTTGGCCAGTGAACAAAAGGGACCCCAGCACAAGTTAGAGCAGCTCTGAGTGCTGGAACAGTTTCCTAACGCCCATTCTACACTTGGCGTTGCCAGAGTACAGCACAGTCCAAGACCATCCAGAGAAATGAGGGGCCCTGGTACCTCGTGTTCACTGTGGCCCCACTTCTTCCCACTTTACACAGATATTACACACATTTTCGGAACCCACTTGAGCTTAAGGCCCAAGTACAGTTGTCTCCCCTCTCATTAGCACTGGCCACAGCCTCCTGGGAGGGAGGAATGAGTGCAACAGAGCTGGCTATTCCAGCTCTACACTACCAGAGGATTCCCAGGGGATTTAGGCTGAGGACCAGGTCTTGACTGTCTAATACCCTTAAACCTCCAGCTACCCTTCCCCGCTAAGAGAAGGAAGCAAGTGTCACATCAGTGCAGAAGGAGAATGAGAAGAGGGAAGAAAGTCGAAAGAATGAGGCACTAGAGCTGGCTTTCTGAAAGGAACCTCAGCAGACAGGAGAGGGGAGCTACAATCATGTCAATATGACATACAGCAAGCTTTTAAAATAAAATACATGACTGGAGTCAAGGCACTTTTTAAAGGAACAATGGGTCAAATTCATTTCTGGGTGTATCTGCAATGACTTAATTGAGTTACACCAGGGGTGAATCTGGCCTGTCCGAGTGTCTTTATGTTCATAACCTACTTCTGTGTTTCTCCAGGATGAACTTTTTGCCCATTTCTTATCCAAACATTCTGCATCTAGGAACTGTTTGGGATGGGAGGAAACAGATTCTCCCTGCTCTTCTTTTCTTTCATATTTCTATATTTATCACCAAGTCTCTCCTCAACAAGCTGAGTCATTTTCCCTTGAGCACATAGGTAAATAATAATATTGGCCTAATTATACCCTTCCTCAAGAAATATAAGCTACACACGTTCTATTTTTTCTGATCAGTTATTTCCACTTGGATGGCCTTGAAAGAATTCTGGTCTCTCACTGTAAGGGGTAACACGCACCCAGAGATGCCTGTAAGAATGGTATTTTGATTTTCGATAAACATTTGAAAAGATTAAAGATTTTAAAGTTGTGACTCAAACACAGATTTCAACTTTAATTTATGAAAATGTATTACTAAAATATTCAAATAGTCAGACTCATTTCAAACCTATCTTGAAAACGTGTAAACGTGTGTAAACAGCTCAATTGGCTTCAGTGGGATTATTTACAAGCTTAAAGTTACTCACATGTATGTTGGCAGAATCAGACCCCACTGGTGCACAGCACTGAACCTTTAAGCAGCATTGAGTCTTAAATCCCAGTGGACAGTTTGGTGTGCTGTGCAATGGTTAGTAACACTTAAAGGAAAAGGCACATGAGAGAAAAGGGATGAGAGATTAATGTAAAGGAAAGAAGGTGGTATAGACCTAGGTGGAAAAGATAGTGAATTAAGATGGAGACAACAGAGGAAGAGAAAAGTAATACCTTGCTCATGCTTTTCATCTATAGGTCTCTAAGTGCTTTACTACAAAGGTCATTATCCCCATTTTACAGATGGGCAAACTGAGGCCCAGGAAGGTGACGTGACTTGTCCAAGGTCACCCAGCAATCCAGCAATGGATGCACAAAAGGAAAAGCTTTATTAAGGAAACTCGAAAGGGTAATGTCTTTTTTTGATGAAAAATTGGTAAAAGGAAACAAAGTCATAGCATGTGGCCTTTCCTCTGAATGGAGAGATGATAATAGTTAGTAGTGCTGTGCTGATGTTGGGGCCTACACACTTAAATAAGTGTATTAATTACATGCAAAACCCATAAATTAAGACTATTAACATTACAATGTAAAGCAAAGATTAGGTAATGCCACATTTACAGTTCCTCCAGCTGCTCCTTTGTATAACCCCTCCCCAAGACACCAACATTCGGCATGAAACACGACATTTAGCCCAGTGTCTATGGTGTGGGGCTAGATGGCATGCTCGTGTTGATGCCCTGGGGAGGAGTTAGCATGCTGTCGACTGGTCCTCTGGAGGGGCCAGAGTGTCCTGCTGTAGGTGTCAGGCCGTGTACTGGTGCTCTAAGGGAAGTGTCACACTGAACCTGGCGCCCAGGTGGAGGAAGGCAAGGTGAAACATATTGGGCGTTGCTGCCTAGGGGTGTCGTGCTGTGCTCTGATGCCAGGGGTGGGAAGGTGTCACACTGTGCTGCTCTGATGCCAGGGGTGGGAGTGTATCACACTGTAACAGGAGGTGTCACACCGTGCTCTGATGCCGGGGGTGGGGGGGAATCACCCTGTGACCAGAGGTGTCACGCTGTGTTCTGGTGCCAGGGGTAGGGGGTGTCACACTGTGCCTGATGGGGGGTGTCACGCCGTGCTCTGGTGCTGGGGTGGGGGTTGTCACACCATGATCTGGTGCCAGGGGTGCTGGGTGTCACACTCAGGGTCGGATTAACACAGGGGCTTTAGGGGCTGCAGCCCAGGCCCCGGGCTAAGGGGGCCCCGGGGCAGCGGGGCTCAGGCAGGCTGCCTGCATGCCGTAGCCCTACACCGCTCCCAGATGCGGCCGGCTGCTGGCATGTCTCTGAGGACCCTGGCGAGGAGGGAAGTGGCTCTGCATGCTGCCCTTGCCCCCAGCATCGTCCCCCCTCCCCCTAGGGGTACGCAGAGATGTGCCAGCAGCCGGCCGCGTTCAGTAGTGGCGTGGGGCTATGGCAGGCAGGCAAGCAGGCAGCCTGCCTGAGCCCTGCTATGCTGCTGGCCGGGAGCCACCTATAGTAAGCGCCTCCCAGACGGAGCCTGCGCTTTCCACCCCCTCCTGCACCTCAACCCCCTGCCCCAGGTCAGAATCCCCTCCTGCACCCAAACTCCCTCCTAGATCCTGCACCCCAAACCCCTGCCCCAGGTCAGAATCCCCTCCTGCACCCAAACTCCCTCCTAGATCCTGCACCCCAAACCCATGCCCCAGATCAGAATCCCCTCCTGCACCCAAACTCCCTCCTAGACCCTGCACCCCAAACCCCTGCCGCAGGTCAGAATCCCCTCCTGCACCAAAACTCCCTCCCAGAAAGAAACGAAGCAGAAAGAACAGCTGTTCTAAGATAAGAAGAGGGCTATTTTGAATTAACTTAACTATATTCTACATGATTTAAGACTGAAATGTAACCACAGAACCATTTTATGCTAATTAAAAGGCGAGTTTAGTATAGCATTAACAGCCTCCATGCCATAATTGTGATCATTTTATTTTAAATTAGGAAAAAGACTAGTGCATAGAGGCCCCACAAAATCTAGTAGCCCCAGGCCCATAGGAGAGTTAATCTGGCTCTGGTCACACTGTGACTGACGAGGATGTCACACTGTGCTCTGGGGCCAAGGGTGAGGGTGTCACACTGTGACTGATGAGAAGTGTCATACTGTGCTCTGGGGCTCTGGGTGTCACACCGTGCCCTGGTGCCAGGGGTGTCACACTGTGATGTAGGTGTCACACCATGCTCTGGTGCCAGGGGTGTGTGGGGGGGGTCACACAGTCACTGATGAGAACTGTCACACTGTGCTCTGGGGCCAGGGGTGTCACACTGTGACTAACAGGGGGTGTCATATTGTGATGGGGTGTCACACCATGCCCAGGTACCAGGAGAGTCACGCTGTGACTGATGGGGGGAGGAGGGGTGTCACACCGTGCCCAGGTGCCAGGGATGTTATGCTGTGATAGGGGTGTCACACCGTGCCCAGGTGCCAGGGGTGTCACACCGTGCCCAGGTGCCACGGGTGTCAGGCTGTGATTGACGGGGGGGTGTCACACTGTGCCCTGGTACCAGGGGTGTCATGCTGTGATGGGGTGTCACACTGTGCCCAGCTCCCAGGGGTATCATGCTGTGACTGACGGGGGTGTGTGTGTCACACCGTGCCCAGGTGCCAGGGGTGTCACGCTGTGACTGACGGGGGGGTGTCACACCGTGCCCTGGTGCCGGGCTGTCACGCTGTGACTGACGGGGGGGTGTCACACCGTGCCCTGGTGCCAGGGGTGTCACGCTGTGACTGACGGGGGGGGTGTCACACCGTGCCCTGGTGCCAGGGGTGTCACGCTGTGACTGACGGGGGGGGTGTCACACCGTGCCCTGGTGCCAGGGGTGTCACGCTGTGACTGACGGGGGGGTGTCACACCGTGCCCAGGTGCCAGGGGTGTCACGCTGTGACTGACGGGGGGGGTGTCACACCGTGCCCAGGTGCCAGGGGTGTCACGCTGTGACTGACGGGGGCGGTGTCACACCGTGCCCAGGTGCCAGGGGTGTCACGCTGTGACTGACGGGGGGGGTGTCACACCGTGCTCAGGTGCCAGGGTTGTCACGCTGTGACTGACGGGGGCGGTGTCACACCGTGCCCTGGTGCCAGGGGTGTCACGCTGTGACTGACGGGGGGTGTGTCACACCGTGCCCAGGTGCCAGGGGTGTCACGCTGTGACTGACGGGGGGGGTGTCACACCGTGCCCTGGTGCCGGGGTGTCACGCTGTGACTGACGGGGGGGTGTCACACCGTGCCCTGGTGCCAGGGGTGTCACGCTGTGACTGACGGGAGCGGTGTCACACCGTGCCCAGGTGCCAGGGGTGTCACGCTGTGACTGACGGGAGCGGTGTCACACCGTGCCCAGGTGCCAGGGGTGTCACGCTGTGACTGACGGGGGGGGGGGTGTCACACCGTGCTCAGGTGCCAGGGTTGTCACGCTGTGACTGACGGGGGCGGTGTCACACCGTGCCCAGGTGCCAGGGGTGTCACGCTGTGACTGACGGGGGGGGTGTCACACCGTGCCCTGGTGCCGGGGTGTCACGCTGTGACTGACGGGGGGGTGACACACCGTGCCCTGGTGCCAGGGGTGTCACGCTGTGACTGACGGGGGGGGTGTCACACCGTGCCCTGGTGCCAGGGGTGTCACGCTGTGACTGACGGGGGGGGTGTCACACCGTGCCCAGGTGCCAGGGGTGTCACGCTGTGACTGACGGGGGGGGTGTCACACCGTGCCCAGGTGCCAGGGGTGTCACGCTGTGACTGACGGGGGCGGTGTCACACCGTGCCCAGGTGCCAGGGGTGTCACGCTGTGACTGACGGGGGCGGTGTCACACCGTGCCCAGGTGCCAGGGGTGTCACGCTGTGACTGACGGGGGCGGTGTCACACCGTGCCCAGGTGCCAGGGGTGTCACGCTGTGACTGACGGGAGCGGTGTCACACCGTGCCCAGGTGCCAGGGGTGTCACGCTGTGACTGACGGGGGGGAGTGGTGTCACACCGTGCTCAGGTGCCAGGGTTGTCACGCTGTGACTGACGGGGGGGGGTGTCACACCGTGCCCTGGTGCCAGGGGTGTCACGCTGTGACTGACGGGGGGTGTGTCACACCGTGCCCAGGTGCCAGGGGTGTCACGCTGTGACTGACGGGGTAGGTGACACACCGTGCCCAGGTGCCAGGGGTGTCACGCTGTGACTGACGGGGTAGGTGACACACCGTGCCCAGGTGCCAGGGGTGTCACGCTGTGACTGACGGGAGCGGTGTCACACCGTGCCCAGGTGCCAGGGGTGTCACGCTGTGACTGACGGGGGGGGGGGGGTGTCACACCGTGCTCAGGTGCCAGGGTTGTCACGCTGTGACTGACGGGGGGGGGTGTCACACCGTGCCCTGGTGCCAGGGGTGTCACGCTGTGACTGACGGGGGGTGTGTCACACCGTGCCCAGGTGCCAGGGGTGTCACGCTGTGACTGACGGGGGCGGTGTCACACCGTGCCCAGGTGCCAGGGGTGTCACGCTGTGACTGACGGGAGCGGTGTCACACCGTGCCCAGGTGCCAGGGGTGTCACGCTGTGACTGACGGGAGCGGTGTCACACCGTGCCCAGGTGCCAGGGGTGTCACGCTGTGACTGACGGGGGGGGGGGGTGTCACACCGTGCTCAGGTGCCAGGGTTGTCACGCTGTGACTGACGGGGGGGGTGTCACACCGTGCCCTGGTGCCAGGGGTGTCACGCTGTGACTGACGGGGGGTGTGTCACACCGTGCCCAGGTGCCAAGGGTGTCACGCTGTGACTGACGGGGGGGGTGTCACACCGTGCCCTGGTGCCGGGGTGTCACGCTGTGACTGACGGGGGGGTGTCACACCGTGCCCTGGTGCCAGGGGTGTCACGCTGTGACTGACGGGGGGGGTGTCACACCGTGCCCAGGTGCCAGGGGTGTCACGCTGTGACTGACGGGGGGGGTGTCACACCGTGCCCAGGTGCCAGGGGTGTCACGCTGTGACTGACGGGGGCGGTGTCACACCGTGCCCAGGTGCCAGGGGTGTCACGCTGTGACTGACGGGGGCGGTGTCACACCGTGCCCAGGTGCCAGGGGTGTCACGCTGTGACTGATGGGGGCGGTGTCACACCGTGCCCAGGTGCCAGGGGTGTCACGCTGTGACTGACGGGAGCGGTGTCACACCGTGCCCAGGTGCCAGGGGTGTCACGCTGTGACTGACGGGGGGGAGTGGTGTCACACCGTGCTCAGGTGCCAGGGTTGTCACGCTGTGACTGACGGGGGGGGGTGTCACACCGTGCCCTGGTGCCAGGGGTGTCACGCTGTGACTGACGGGGGGTGTGTCACACCGTGCCCAGGTGCCAGGGGTGTCACGCTGTGACTGACGGGGTAGGTGACACACCGTGCCCAGGTGCCAGGGGTGTCACGCTGTGACTGACGGGGTAGGTGACACACCGTGCCCAGGTGCCAGGGGTGTCACGCTGTGACTGACGGGGGCGGTGTCACACCGTGCCCAGGTGCCAGGGGTGTCACGCTGTGACTGACGGGGGGGGTGTCACACCGTGCCCTGGTGCCAGGGGTGTCACGCTGTGCCTGACGGGGGGGTGTCACACCGTGCCCAGGTGCCAGGGGTGTCACGCTGTGCCTGACGGGGGGGTGTCACACCGTGCCCTGGTGCCAGGGGTGTCACGCTGTGACTGACGGGGGGGTGTCACACCGTGCCCTGGTGCCAGGGGTGTCACGCTGTGACTGACGGGGGGGTGTCACACCGTGCCCAGGTGCCAGGGGTGTCACGCTGTGACTGACGGGGGGGTGTCACACCGTGCCCAGGTGCCAGGGGTGTCACGCTGTGACTGACGGGGAGGTGTCACACCGTGCCCTGGTGCCAGGGGTGTCACGCTGTGACTGACGGGGTAGGTGTCACACCGTGCCCAGGTGCCAGGGGTGTCACGCTGTGACTGACGGGGGAGGTGTCACACCGTGCCCAGGTGCCAGGGGTGTCACGCTGTGACTGACGGGGGCGGTGTCACACCGTGCCCAGGTGCCAGGAGTGTCACCCTGTGAATGATGGGGGGGGTGTCACACCGTGCCCAGGTGCCAGGGGTGTCACGCTGTGACTGACGGGGGGGGTGTCACACCGTGCCCAGGTGCCAGGGGTGTCACGCTGTGATTGACGGGGGGGTGTCACACCGTGCCCAGGTGCCAGGGGTGTCACGCTGTGACTGACGGGGGGGTGTCACACCGTGCCCTGGTGCCGGGGTGTCACGCTGTGACTGAAGGGGGGGTGTCACACCGTGCCCTGGTGCCAGGGGTGTCACGCTGTGACTGACGGGGGGGGTGTCACACCGTGCCCTGGTGCCAGGGGTGTCACGCTGTGACTGACGGGGGGGTGTCACACCGTGCCCAGGTGCCAGGTGTGTCACGCTGTGACTGACGGGGGGGGTGTCACACCGTGCCCTGGTGCCAGGGGTGTCACGCTGTGACTGACGGGGGGGTGTCACACCGTGCCCAGGTGCCAGGGGTGTCACGCTGTGACTGACTTGGGGAGTTGTCACACCGTGCCCAGGTGCCAGGGGTGTCACGCTGTGACTGACGGGGGGGTGTCACACCGTGCCCTGGTGCCAGGGGTGTCACGCTGTGACTGACGGGGTAGGTGTCACACCGTGCCCAGGTGCCAGGGGTGTCACGCTGTGACTGACGGGGGCGGTGTCACACCGTGCCCAGGTGCCAGGGGTGTCACGCTGTGACTGACGGGGGGGTGTCACACCGTGCCCAGGTGCCAGGGGTGTCACGCTGTGACTGACGTGGGGGGTGTCACACCGTGCTCAGGTGCCAGGGGTGTCACGCTGTGACTGACGGGGAGGTGTCACACCGTGCCCTGGTGCCAGGGGTGTCACGCTGTGACTGACGGGAGCGGTGTCACACCGTGCCCAGGTGCCAGGGGTGTCACGCTGTGACTGACGGAGGCGGTGTCACACCGTGCCCAGGTGCCAGGGGTGTCACGCTGTGACTGACGGGGGCGGTGTCACACCGTGCCCAGGTGCCAGGGGTGTCACGCTGTGACTGACGGGAGCGGTGTCACAGCGTGCCCAGGTGCCAGGGGTGTCACGCTGTGACTGACGGGGGGGGTGTCACACCGTGCCCAGGTGCCAGGGGTGTCACGCTGTGACTGACGGGGGAGTTGTCACACCGTGCCCAGGTGCCAGGGGTGTCACGCTGTGACTGACGGGGGGGGTGTCACACCGTGCCCTGGTGCCAGGGGTGTCACGCTGTGACTGACGGGGGGTGTGTCACACCGTGCCCAGGTGCCAGGGGTGTTACGCTGTAACTGACGGGGTAGGTGACACACCGTGCCCAGGTGCAGGGGTGTCACGCTGTGACTGACGGGGGAGTTGTGACACCATGCCCTGGTGCCAGGGGTGTCGCGCTGTGACTGACGGGGGGGTGTCACACCGTGCCCAGGTGCCAGGGGTGTCACGCTGTGACTGACGGGGGAGTTGTCACACCGTGCCCAGGTGCCAGGGGTGTTACGCTGTGACTGACGGGGGGGGTGTCACACCGTGCCCTGGTGCCAGTGGTGTCACGCTGTGACTGACGGGGGGGTGTCACACCGTGCCCAGGTGCCAGGGGTGTCACGCTGTGACTGACTTGGGGAGTTGTCACACCGTGCCCAGGTGCCAGGGGTGTCACGCTGTGACTGACGGGGAGCTGTCACACCGTGCCCTGGTGCCAGGGGTGTCACGCTGTGATTGACGGGGGCGGTGTCACACCGTGCCCAGGTGCCAGGGGTGTCACGCTGTGACTGACGGGGGGGTGTCACACCGTGCCCAGGTGCCAGGGGTGTCACGCTGTGACTGACGCGGGGGGTGTCACACCGTGCCCAGGTGCCAGGGGTGTCACGCTGTGACTGACGGGGAGCTGTCACACCGTGCCCTGGTGCCAGGGGTGTCACGCTGTGACTGATGGGGTAGGTGTCACACCGTGCCCAGGTGCCAGGGGTGTCACGCTGTGACTGACGGGGTAGGTGTCACACCGTGCCCAGGTGCCAGGGGTGTCACGCTGTGACTGACGGGGGCGGTGTCACACCGTGCCCAGATGCCAGGGGTGTCACGCTGTGACTGACGGGGGCGGTGTCACACCGTGCCCAGATGCCAGGGGTGTCACGCTGTGACTGACGGGGGCGGTGTCACACCGTGCCCAGGTGCCAGGGGTGTCACGCTGTGACTGACGGGGGCGGTGTCACACCGTGCCCAGGTGCCAGGGGTGTCACGCTGTGACTGACGGGAGCGGTGTCACACCGTGCCCAGGTGCCAGGGGTGTCACGCTGTGACTGACGGGGGGGTGTCACACCGTGCCCTGGTGCCATGGGTGTCACGCTGTGACTGACGGGGGGGGGTGTCACACCGTGCCCAGGTGCCAGGGGTGTCACGCTGTGACTGACGGGGTAGGTGACACACCGTGCCCAGGTGCCAGGGGTGTCACGCTGTGACTGACGGGGTAGGTGACACACCGTGCCCAGGTGCCAGGGGTGTCACGCTGTGACTGACGGGGGCGGTGTCACACCGTGCCCAGGTGCCAGGGGTGTCACGCTGTGACTGACGGGGGGGGTGTCACACTGTGCCCAGGTGCCAGGTGTGTCACGCTGTGACTGACGGGGGGGTGTCACACCGTGCCCTGGTGCCAGGGGTGTCACGCTGTGACTGACGGGGGGGTGTCACACCGTGCCCAGGTGCCAGGGGTGTCACGCTGTGACTGACAGGGGGGTGTCACACCGTGCCCAGGTGCCAGGGGTGTCACGCTGTGACTGACTTGGGGAGTTGTCACACCGTGCCCTGGTGACGGGGTGTCACGCTGTGACTGACGGGGGGGTGTCACACCGTGCCCAGGTGCCAGGGGTGTCACGCTGTGACTGACGGGGGGGTGTCACACCGTGTCCAGGTGCCAGGGGTGTCACGCTGTGACTGACATGGGGAGTTGTCACACCGTGCCCAGGTGCCAGGGGTGTCACGCTGTGACTGACCTGGGGAGGTGTCACACCGTGCCCAGGTGCCAGGGGTGTCACGCTGTGACTGACGGGGGGGTGTCACACCATGCCCAGGTGCCAGGGGTGTCACGCTGTGACTGACGGGGAGGTGTCACACCGTGCCCTGGTGCCAGGGGTGTCACGCTGTGACTGACGGGGTAGGTGTCACACCGTGCCCAGGTGCCAGGGGTGTCACGCTGTGACTGACGGGGGCGGTGTCACACCGTGCCCAGGTGCCAGGGGTGTCACGCTGTGACTGACGGGAGCGGTGTCACACCGTGCCCAGGTGCCAGGGGTGTCGCGCTGTGACTGACGGGGGGGGTGTCACACCGTGCCCAGGTGCCAGGGGTGTCACGCTGTGACTGACGGGGTAGTTGTCACACCGTGCCCAGGTGCCAGGGGTGTTACGCTGTGACTGACGGGGGGGGTGTCACACCGTGCCCTGGTGCCAGTGGTGTCACGCTGTGACTGACGGGGGGGTGTCACACCGTGCCCAGGTGCCAGGGGTGTCACGCTGTGACTGACGGGAGGGTGTCACACCGTGCCCTGTTGCCGGGGTGTCACGCTGTGACTGACGGGGGAGTTGTCACACCGTGCCCAGGTGCCAGGGGTGTCACGCTGTGACTGACGGGAGGGTGTCACACCGTGCCCAGGTGCCAGGGGTGTCACGCTGTGACTGACTTGGGGAGTTGTCACACCGTGCCCAGGTGCCAGGGGTGTCACGCTGTGACTGACGGGGGTGTGTGTCACACCGTTCCCAGGTGCCAGGGGTGTCACGCTGTGACTGACGGGGGGGGTGTCACACCGTGCCCTGGTGCCAGGGGTGTCACGCTGTGACTGACGGGGAGGTGTCACACCGTGCCCTGGTGCCAGGGGTGTCACGCTGTGACTGACGGGGGGGTGTCACACCGTGCCCAGGTGCCAGGGGTGTCACGCTGTGACTGACGGGGGCGGTGTCACACCGTGCCCTGGTGCCAGGGGTGTCACGCTGTGACTGACGGGGGCGGTGTCACACCGTGCCCTGGTGCCAGGGGTGTCACGCTGTGACTGACGGGGGGGGTGTCACACCGTGCCCAGGTGCCAGGGGTGTCACGCTGTGACTGACGGGGGAGGTGTCACACCGTGCCCAGGTGCCAGGGGTGTCACGCTGTGACTGACGGGGGGGGTGTCACACCGTGCCCAGGTGCCAGGGGTGTCACGCTGTGACTGACGGGGAGGTGTCACACCGTGCCCAGGTGCCAGGGGTGTCACGCTGTGACTGACGGGGGAGGTGTCACAGCATGCCCAGGTGCCAGGGGTGTCACACTGTGACTGACGGGGAGGTGTCACACCGTGCCCTGGTGCCAGGGGTGTCACGCTGTGACTGACGGGGGGGTGTCACACCGTGCCCAGGTGCCAGGGGTGACTGACGGGGGGGTGTCACACCGTGCCCAGGTGCCAGGGGTGTCACGCTGTGACTGACCTGGGGAGGTGTCACACCGTGCCCTGGTGCCAGGGGTGTCACGCTGTGACTGACGGGGGGGTGTCACACCGTGCCCTGGTGCCAGGGGTGTCACGCTGTGACTGACGGGGGGGGTGTCACACCGTGCCCAGGTGCCAGGGGTGTCACGCTGTGACTGACGGGGAGGTGTCACACCGTGCCCTGGTGCCAGGGGTGTCACGCTGTGACTGACGGGGGGGTGTCACACCGTGCCCAGGTGCCAGGGGTGTCACGCTGTGACTGACCTGGGGAGGTGTCACACCGTGCCCTGGTGCCAGGGGTGTCACGCTGTGACTGACGGGGGGGTGTCACACCGTGCCCTGGTGCCAGGGGTGTCACGCTGTGACTGACGGGGGGGGTGTCACACCGTGCCCAGGTGCCAGGGGTGTCACGCTGTGACTGACGGGGGGGGTGTCACACCGTGCCCAGGTGCCAGGGGTGTCACGCTGTGACTGACCTGGGGAGGTGTCACACCGTGCCCTGGTGCCAGGGGTGTCACGCTGTGACTGACGGGGGGGGGTGTCACACCGTGCCCAGGTGCCAGGGGTGTCACGCTGTGACTGACGGGGGCGGTGACACACCGTGCCCAGGTGCCAGGGGTGTCACGCTGTGACTGACGGGGAGGTGTCACACCGTGCCCTGGTGCCAGGGGTGTCACGCTGTGACTGACGGGGAGGTGTCACACCGTGCCCAGGTGCCAGGGGTGTCATGCTGTGACTGACGGGGTAGGTGTCACACCTTGCCCAGGTGCCAGGGGTGTCACGCTGTGACTGACGGGGGGGGTGTCACACCGTGCCCAGGTGCCAGGGGTGTCACGCTGTGACTGACGGGGGGGTGTCACACCGTGCCCTGGTGCCAGGGGTGTCACGCTGTGACTGACGGGAGCGGTGTCACACCGTGCCCAGGTGCCAGGGGTGTCGCGCTGTGACTGACGGGGGGGGTGTCACACCGTGCCCAGGTGCCAGGGGTGTCACGCTGTGACTGACGGGGGAGTTGTCACACCGTGCCCAGGTGCCAGGGGTGTTACGCTGTGACTGACGGGGGGGGTGTCACACCGTGCCCTCGTGCCAGTGGTGTCACGCTGTGACTGACGGGGGGGTGTCACACCGTGCCCAGGTGCCAGGGGTGTCACGCTGTGACTGACTTGGGGAGTTGTCACACCGTGCCCTGGTGCCGGGGTGTCACGCTGTGACTGACGGGGAGGTGTCACACCGTGCCCTGTTGCCGGGGTGTCACGCTGTGACTGACGGGGGAGTTGTCACACCGTGCCCAGGTGCCAGGGGTGTCACGCTGTGACTGACGGGGGGGTGGCACACCGTGCCCTGGTGCCAGGGGTGTCACGCTGTGACTGACGGGGTAGGTGTCACACCGTGCCCAGGTGCCAGGGGTGTCACGCTGTGACTGACGGGGGCGGTGTCACACCGTGCCCAGGTGCCAGGGGTGTCACGCTGTGACTGACGGGGGGGTGTCACACCGTGCCCAGGTGCCAGGGGTGTCACACAGTGACTGACGCGGGGGGTGTCACACCGTGCACAGGTGCCAGGGGTGTCACGCTGTGACTGACGGGGAGGTGTCACACCGTGCCCTGGTGCCAGGGGTGTCACGCTGTGACTGATGGGGGAGGTGTCACACCGTTCCCAGGTGCCAGGGGTGTCACGCTGTGACTGACGGGGGCGGTGTCACACCGTGCCCAGATGTCAGGGGTGTCACGCTGTGACTGACGGGGAGGTGTCACACCGTGCCCAGGTGCCAGGGGTGTCACGCTGTGACTGACGGGGGAGGTGTCACACCTTGCCCAGGTGCCAGGGGTGTCACGCTGTGACTGACGGGGGGGGGTGTCACACCGTGCCCAGGTGCCAGGGGTGTCACGCTGTGACTGACGGGGGGTGTCACACCGTGCCCTGGTGCCAGGGGTGTCACGCTGTGACTGACGGGGGGGTGTCACACCGTGCCCAGGTGCCAGGGGTGTCACGCTGTGACTGACGGGGGGGTGTCACACCGTGCCCAGGTGCCAGGGGTGTCACGCTGTGACTGACGGGGGGGTGTCACACCGTGCCCAGGTGCCAGGGGTGTCACGCTGTGACTGACGGGAGGGTGTCACACCGTGCCCAGGTGCCAGGGGTGTCACGCTGTGACTGACTTGGGGAGTTGTCACACCGTGCCCAGGTGCCAGGGGTGTCACGCTGTGACTGACGGGGGTGTGTGTCACACCGTTCCCAGGTGCCAGGGGTGTCACGCTGTGACTGACGGGGGGGGTGTCACACCGTGCCCTGGTGCCAGGGGTGTCACGCTGTGACTGACGGGGAGGTGTCACACCGTGCCCTGGTGCCAGGGGTGTCACGCTGTGACTGACGGGGGGGTGTCACACCGTGCCCAGGTGCCAGGGGTGTCACGCTGTGACTGACGGGGGCGGTGTCACACCGTGCCCTGGTGCCAGGGGTGTCACGCTGTGACTGACGGGGGCGGTGTCACACCGTGCCCTGGTGCCAGGGGTGTCACGCTGTGACTGACGGGGGGGGTGTCACACCGTGCCCAGGTGCCAGGGGTGTCACGCTGTGACTGACGGGGAGGTGTCACACCGTGCCCAGGTGCCAGGGGTGTCACGCTGTGACTGACGGGGGAGGTGTCACAGCATGCCCAGGTGCCAGGGGTGTCACGCTGTGACTGACGGGGAGGTGTCACACCGTGCCCTGGTGCCAGGGGTGTCACGCTGTGACTGACGGGGGGGTGTCACACCGTGCCCAGGTGCCAGGGGTGACTGACGGGGGGGTGTCACACCGTGCCCAGGTGCCAGGGGTGTCACGCTGTGACTGACCTGGGGAGGTGTCACACCGTGCCCTGGTGCCAGGGGTGTCACGCTGTGACTGACGGGGGGGTGTCACACCGTGCCCTGGTGCCAGGGGTGTCACGCTGTGACTGACGGGGGGGGGTGTCACACCGTGCCCTGGTGCCAGGGGTGTCACGCTGTGACTGACGGGGGGGGTGTCACACCGTGCCCAGGTGCCAGGGGTGTCACGCTGTGACTGACGGGGAGGTGTCACACCGTGCCCTGGTGCCAGGGGTGTCACGCTGTGACTGACGGGGGGGTGTCACACCGTGCCCAGGTGCCAGGGGTGTCACGCTGTGACTGACCTGGGGAGGTGTCACACCGTGCCCTGGTGCCAGGGGTGTCACGCTGTGACTGACGGGGGGGTGTCACACCGTGCCCTGGTGCCAGGGGTGTCACGCTGTGACTGACGGGGGGGGTGTCACACCGTGCCCAGGTGCCAGGGGTGTCACGCTGTGACTGACGGGGGGGGTGTCACACCGTGCCCAGGTGCCAGGGGTGTCACGCTGTGACTGACCTGGGGAGGTGTCACACCGTGCCCTGGTGCCAGGGGTGTCACGCTGTGACTGACGGGGGGGTGTCACACCGTGCCCAGGTGCCAGGGGTGTCACGCTGTGACTGACCTGGGGAGGTGTCACACCGTGCCCTGGTGCCAGGGGTGTCACGCTGTGACTGACGGGGGGGTGTCACACCGTGCCCTGGTGCCAGGGGTGTCACGCTGTGACTGACGGGGGGGTGTCACACCGTGCCCTGGTGCCAGGGGTGTCACGCTGTGACTGACGGGGGGGGTGTCACACCGTGCCCAGGTGCCAGGGGTGTCACGCTGTGACTGACGGGGGGGGTGTCACACCGTTCCCAGGTGCCAGGGGTGTCACGCTGTGACTGACCTGGGGAGGTGTCACACCGTGCCCTGGTGCCAGGAGTGTCACGCTGTGACTGACGGGGGGGTGTCACACCGTGCCCTGGTGCCAGGGGTGTCACGCTGTGACTGACGGGGGGGGTGTCACACCGTGCCCAGGTGCCAGGGGTGTCACGCTGTGACTGACGGGGGGGGTGTCACACCGTGCCCAGGTGCCAGGGGTGTCACGCTGTGACTGACCTGGGGAGGTGTCACACCGTGCCCTGGTGCCAGGGGTGTCACGCTGTGACTGACGGGGGGGGTGTCACACCGTGCCCAGGTGCCAGGGGTGTCACGCTGTGACTGACCTGGGGAGGTGTCACACCGTGCCCTGGTGCCAGGGGTGTCACGCTGTGACTGACGGGGGGGTGTCACACCGTGCCCTGGTGCCAGGGGTGTCACGCTGTGACTGACGGGGGGGTGTCACACCGTGCCCTGGTGCCAGGGGTGTCACGCTGTGACTGACGGGGGGGGTGTCACACCGTGCCCAGGTGCCAGGGGTGTCACGCTGTGACTGACGGGGGGGGTGTCACACCGTGCCCAGGTGCCAGGGGTGTCACGCTGTGACTGACGGGGGGGTGTCACACCGTGCCCAGGTGCCAGGGGTGTCACGCTGTGACTGACGGGGAGGTGTCACACCGTGCCCAGGTGCCAGGGGTGTCACGCTGTGACTGACGGGGGGGTGTCACACCGTTCCCAGGTGCCAGGGGTGTCACGCTGTGACTGACGGGGGGGTGTCACACCGTGCCCAGGTGCCAGGGGTGTCACGCTGTGACTGACGGGAGCGGTGTCACACCGTGCCCAGGTGCCAGGGGTGTCACGCTGTGACTGACGGGGGGGGTGTCACACCGTGCCCAGGTGCCAGGGGTGTCACGCTGTGACTGACGGGGGGGTGTCACACCGTGCCCAGGTGCCAGGGGTGTCACGCTGTGACTGACGGGGAGGTGTCACACCGTGCCCAGGTGCCAGGGGTGTCACGCTGTGACTGACGGGGGGGTGTCACACCGTGCCCAGGTGCCAGGGGTGTCACGCTGTGACTGACGGGGGGGTGTCACACCGTGCCCAGGTGCCAGGGGTGTCACGCTGTGACTGACGGGAGCGGTGTCACACCGTGCCCAGGTGCCAGGGGTGTCACGCTGTGACTGACGGGGAGGTGTCACACCGTGCCCTGGTGCCAGGGGTGTCACGCTGTGACTGACGGGGGGGTGTCACACCGTGCCCAGGTGCCAGGGGTGGGAAGTGTCAGGCTGCGCCCTGGGGCCGTAGGAGGGAGCCGTCGGGCGCTCCGCCCCGCCAGGGGTCGCTGTGACTCGCTGCGCGGCGCCTAGGGCGGGGCGTCGGGAGCTGGGGGCGGTGGCTCGGGGCGGTGGCTCCCGGCGGCCGGTAAAGGGGGCGGGGCCGGGGCCCCGTGAGTGTCGCCGCCACCGCTCGCTTCCTCCTCCCCGCGCAGGTAATGTCTCCCTGGGGACGCGCTCGCCTTGCGAGACTCGGCCCGGCCCCCGCACTCCGCGGAGCCAGCCAGCCCCGTCCACCCCCGGGTCCTGCTGCGCTCATGGCGGGGAGCCCCCCGAGGCGCTCTCCGGGCCCCGGTGAGGGGCGTGCGGGGCCCCCGGTGTTACCTAGCCCGGGGGGGCGGGGCGCCCCTCAGTGGCTGGGGCTCTCGCTCCCCCGCCACTGGGGCACGCACTGCCCCCTACCTCAGCCCGCCCCCCTTAGCACTTACCGCCCCCTGCCGGCCACCTGCTGCTGGCCCCGCCGCTGCCGCTCCTGGAAGGAGGCCCCCGAGGGGCGGACGGAGATAAGCTCCAGCAGGGGCGGCAGCTGCCTTTGGCTCCTCGGCGCTCTGGGGCGGCCCCCGCCTCGCCCTGGCAGCGCCGGAGAACAAGGCTGCGCACAGCGATGCGTCTGTGCGGCCAAAGCGGCCTCTCCGCGGCTGTGCCCCGGGCGTTGGGGGTGCGGCTGGGTCCTGAGGTGTGATTAGACCTATAGCAGTGTAGGGCTGGCAGGGAGCTCAAGGGGTCATCTGGGTCAGCTAGGGTGACCAGACAGCAAGTGTGAAAAATCAGGAAGGGGGGGGTGGGCGGTAATAGGCTTCTATGTAAGAAAAAGCCTCAAATATCAGGACTGTCCCTATTAAATCTGGACATCGGGTCACCCTGGGGTCAGCCCCTGCACTCAGGCGGGCCAAGTGCTTGTCCAGTGTGTTCTTCAAATCCCCCCTCTGAAGGAGGTTCCACAGCCTCCCTTGGAAGTCTCTTCTCGATCTTAACTATCTTTCTACAGTAGTTACAAAGATTTTTCTAACAGCTAACCTCTATCTCCCTTGTTGCAAATTAAGCTCATTACTTCTCGTCCTGCCTTCAAAAGGCATGGAAAACAATTGCTCACTGGGCTCTTTCTAACAGCCCGGAATGTGTTTGAAGACTGTTAGTAGGTTCCCCTCTCACTCAGTCACCTTTTCTCAAGATTCAGTATGCCCAGTTTTTTAACCTTTTAAAAGGGGTTTTATTATTTTATCATTTATCAAACTCTTTTTCATTTTTGTTGCTCTTCTCTGGACTCTCTCTCTCCAGTGTGTCCATATTTTTCCTGAAGTGTTGCACCCAGAATTGGCCACAGTACTCCAGCTGAGGCCTCACCAGTGCAGAGTAGATACCGTTGGGGCCCTGCACTACCATGTGGGGGAGGCTGCTGACAAAGGATGAGGGAGGGGAATGCACTTATCCCCATTCCCCTCCAGTTAGCACATATTGCCCCCTGCCAGGGCCCATACTACCTTACAGGAGCTTGCCTTGCTACCAATGTGTGTTTGCACTAGTGCTGCCTTTTTGTTCCTGCCATAGATGGAGCTGTTAGCAGTAATGGGATTTTTTTCCGGGGGGGGGAAATGGCCAGTGTTAAATAGCTCTAGAGTCTAACATTCCTAGATGGAGTCTAGCAGGAGCTTCTGAAAGCTATTATAATACATTTATCTATTACAGCTTGTACTTTACATGTGTGTAGGTGTAAACTGTGATCAGATTATTTTAGGCATGGCGGTACCGTGGGTAGAGCCAGAGAGGCAAAGTTATTAGCAGGACAGAATATAACATGTTGGTGACAGCATTGGATTAAGAAATAGGAAATATAAACCTTACAGGAAGACTTTAGGGAAATTGGCTTATTAGGCCAGATTCTGATTGTTCCTGTAGATACAGAAGTTAAACCACTGTAAAACTGAAGTGAAAGAAATCAGAATCTGGTGCATTGTTGTAGGAACTTGTTGCATGTGAATGGCCACATTTTCTTGGACACTGAAGTCTTGTATTTGTGTCACACAGGTAACCGCTAAACTAGGAGCTTGGGGTGTGATTCCCAGCTCTCACAAACATATGCACACTAGCTCTCCTTGAGTTAGTTGCACTGAAAGTAGTAATGGAGCTGTAGTAGCATGGCCAGTGGCGACACAGGATAACCGTGCCCAAGGTTCCAGCAGGTTTGTACTTGGCTCGGCTCGCCTGTGTGACCACTGCCAGTGCTGCAGCAGCTACACTACTGTTTTTAGCATGTTAGCTGGGTGGTGTGTATGTCTACAAGAGTTGGCAGTCACACCCCTATCTCATAGTGTTGACATAGCCACAGCAACAGCGATAGCCTGCTGCTGTATATCCTAACCTGAACTAGTACCCCAGCATGGTGTTAGTGCTGTGCTTCACGGCTTGCTAGAGTTGCTTTGCTTCACTTTACTATTTTTAATGCAGAGTTCAACCAACATTACCATTTTTGATCAGATGACGGGGTAAGAAAAGGTGTGGTTTTTATGTTGGGATTTTTTTTATGTTGGGATAAATTAAGCTTGTGAGCAGTCTTGAGGTAAAAACACAGTAAAGAGAAGGCAGTGCAGTTTTACTGTGAGTTAAGGTAGGCAAGGTAAGCACTACAGTTTTACCACAAGGTCAGTCATGGGTGGAGATTAAAGTGCCCTGTCTTCACTGTGGTTTTTACCTTGGGACCATTCATGTGTATTATTTAACCTGAGGTAAAAATCCACCTTTTTTAGTTGTGAAGACAAGGTATATGGATATAAAAGCTGGTGTCCTAGCCAAATTATAGTATGGACAACTACATTTGTTTGCCTAAACTATCCCCAGAAGCTACATTTCCTATGCCAGTCTTGCAATTTCACTTAAATGTATCATAAATACACTAAATGTGTGCCATGATTAATGTCTGTTTTAGAAAGAAAACAAAAAACAAAGAAATTTGTTTTGTCAAATATGTATAGACAAGTTAAAGTACTAATGTCTCTTCAACAGATGCCAAACATTGTTTTTCAAACCAACATTTCAGAAAGAGGAAATGAAATTTTTCCTAGATAAACATTTTCTCACTTCTACCATTAGCCAGAGAAGGTGCAAATTAAAATATTTGCACTAACAGTGTACTTTGAAACATGTTTCAGAATTAAGGTCTTGATTTTATAATTGATTACATGTGGGAATGCCCCTGTAGGGAGCCCCATTGAATTCAGTGGGGCTCTGTACAGATAATGGGGTGCTGTGCAGAGTCAATTGCAGGATTGAGGTCAAACAGAGTAAATTTGAGACCTTCTCAGTGCTAATATGTAAAATAATATTTTGGCTGTTGTTTAGGGACAGCCTTTTGAAAACTGATGATTTTTCCCCAGGGCAACAGAGATTTCTATTTTTATAATTATTTTTTTAAAATGGGGGATAGGGAGTACTGTAAACTGCTTATTTAATCAGTGCTAAGATCAGCTCTGCACATGCACAGTGACAACATGAACACAGCTTTGTGAGGAGTGTCCAGTGTGTCCTTTATGCTTTAAAATATTTTAATTCTGCAAATTGTGATACTAAAAGTGAAGGAGGAGGAATAGCTTTTGAAATATATCTTTAATTTAAATCTAAGCACACACTTGGAGTATAAAATACTCCATGTAAACATATATGTTTTACTTCTTTGGAACTAAGTTTCAAAGGTTAAAGTTTCAGTGGTTTGGGAAATAATTAAAAATTAATCTTACATTCCAGTTCCTTCTCTAATGTATGGGGACACTATTTACTCTTGTCAAAATGAAACTCTTTGCTGATTTTAATAGAGAAAAAATTCCAGGTAGAAACATTTCCTTTGCAAATAATCTGCTTAAAGAGAGCTTTGTTTGCTAACCTTGTAATCAATACATCTTTCATTCTATTTGCATCTGTACACTAACAAATCATTCTGTGACCTGTCATGTTTTTCTGCCTTTACTACTTCATTGTCATGGGATTAAGAGCTAATTTAAATAGGGCTACAACTGGTGTCTTTGGGGGTGGGAGTTTAGCTGTATTATAAAAAGCAGAAAATTGGATCAGGCTTATCTCTTCATTTTACAAATTAAAGGTAAGTGGTGAAAATTTAGGTCTTCCAAATTGTTTTGCCAGATACCTGAAACATGCATTTTAGAAATCAAGTACTCTGTGTTTTCGTTAGTATAAAGTTTATTGAAAAATGGTAGTTAAATCAATGTTAGTGTGTAACTATAAGTAAAATACTGGACAAGGTCTTTAAGTGTGAGCCTGTCGATCCCTTTTTATGGAGAGAAACTAATGGGTTAAATGTGTGGGCTGGCTAAAGTAGCAGTGTCCAATAAATTCAAACTCTGCCTCTGACTGACAATAGGAGCTTTGAGAGGCTGGATCAGATTAGTCTGATCCTTCCTGCTTTGTTGAGGCTGGGAAGCCATTTTGGGATTCTGCGGTGTGGAATAGAAAATAATGTCCTGTCAACTTGCAAACTTGCCTTGAATTGTTTTGACTGGGATTGCTGGACCTCGGAACAGAATGCTGAAGCATATAATTATTCTAAATATGTGAAGCGGATGACTCAGGATTTTGGATATATAGGTTTGATGCCATGCATTTGCTGCTGTTTTTTGTTAAACTGTAATATAAATTGATCTTGGAGCTTTATCTAGGCAAACTGTAAATTAGAGTTTGTTTTGAAACTACTTGTTTTATCACAGGGTTGACCTGCTTAAATACGTAATTCTAGTGAGCCTTCAGTAGACCACTGTACCTCTTTAAATGAAGAGGCCTGGTTAGATTCATGTGCAGCAAATTCTGCTTGAGTTTTTAAATCACTGGGTTCCCAGTCTGTAAAATGACCCAATGCACTTTAGCTATGACATGTTTTAGATTCTCTGTGTGTATAAACAATGAGAAGACATGTTTGTTGTCTCAGTACAACTGAATTTGTAGCTATTTTCTGTTCAGCTCCTTTTTATATATAACAGAGCTGGTTTTAAGTAATAGTGTTACAGTTTGGCAACTGTCGAGTGTATCATAGCACACATTTGTACATTTACAAGATAAAGTCTAATGAAAGATGTTAATGTTGTTAGTATTCTCAGAGCCTTTTTAAAAAGAAACAATATATAAACATCCTTCTTAAAAAGTTCTTCATATCTTTATGAACAGATATTTTGTATTAAGTGTGTTTGACATTTGCTTGAAGCTCTTTTGCTTTTCAGCCTGTTTTAAGTTGGTAGTTTTGGGGATATGTGGGGAAGACATTGCAAAAATTCGGGATACACTCCATGGAAGTAAATACAAAGTTAATGTAATCACTTATAGGAATTTCAGATGGCTAAATTCCTACTCACTAAATATGACAATATTAGTATTAAATGCTTATTGTGAACAATAGCAGAGTTTCAAGTTTGAAATAAGTAGAAACAGTTGGTTACTAGGAATTGTTACATTATTTAATATTTATAGTAATGAAATGAGAGCCCATGGTCTAGCAAAGCTTATTTGGAGTTTATGGTAGTAGCATGTTTTCTATATGAATAATTTAAATGAGTTTGTCTGCCTTCAAGTGTAGAGTTAAAATAGCAAATTCTGTTTACAGTAATGCTGTCAAATCTTATTCTGTGAATTTTGTAATCTCAAAAGTGAGACCCATTTTCTTACCAAATCCAATTTCCCATTTGTAATGCATCAGAATGGGTTTGCTCTTACAAGGCTGCCAGCCTTGTATTTTGCTGCTAGCATTTGTCCAATGTCTTTTTCCAATGAAGACGTTGGATTTTTTTCCTCACTCCTGAATGTTAGAGAGGAAGGATGGTCCGATGGTTAAGATAGTAGCCTGGGAATTAGGAGACATGAATTCAGTTCCCTGCTTCAACACAGACTTCTTGTGTGACCTTGGGAAACTCACTTAGTTTCTGTGCCTCAGATCCCCATCGGTAAAATGGGTTGTTTGTGAGGATAAAACACTAAGAAAAGATTAAAGCACTCAGACGTTATTGTGATGGAGGCCACATAGGTACATAAGTCACAAATGACTGTAAGTTGGGGCTCATCCTAGTCCCTGTTACAGTAAGTGCACTGTGAATGCAAAGTGCCGTGTGCTTGTCATGACAGGTTTGTGCTAAAAAGCCAGTACCTATGGGCCTTGTCACCTTTATTAAAGAGGGGGTAAAAAAGTCAAGGAGTGAAATCATGGGCCTGCTGAAGTCAATGGCAAAACTCTTATGGCTTCATTGGGGACAGTTCATTGAATATGTCTATGGTTTTGAAGCTATGGAAAACGAGAGTTATAGTTCCCCTTTGGGAAGAGAGGCCTCTTAGCACAAGGTAGTGGGTAGGAGTATGATTCTTTACTCATGCTGCTGGCCTGACAGTTTTGGATTTGCCCACATCTGCAGCCATCTGTACAGAGGAGAGGTCCCTCTGCAGTGCTTCTAGATCTCCATCTCCTCCCTTGTAGCATAGCTAACTCAAGGGTTGTGTTATCGCCTGTTGTCATAGCACCCTCAGGGCTCATTACACTACCAACGCTATTGTTTTGCCATGGGATGATGCCACTTCAGAAGATTATCTCCTCTCCCTTAAAATCAACACGTTTCCAACTGGGTCCAAGGGGAGCCAGGGTTTGCACTATGAGATTGAGGTGTAATAACAGAAGTGGTGTGTGGAATCTATGCAGTGTCTGCTTGCATCCTATTTGGCTGAAATTTATGCTTTGGTCTCTTACTTTCCTGTACTCTAAGTTACCTCACAAACCTAGTTTAGGTTTTTTTTGGTCCTTTTGTAAATAACTTGTTTGTTCTTATAGCCTGTGGATCTCATTGCTAGGGGATGCTGTGAAGGCAAAAACTATAACTGTTCAATTAGGTAAGTTTAATGGAGGATAGGTCCATCAGTTGCTTTTAGCCAAGATGGTCAGGGATGCAACCTCATGCTTTGATTTTTCCCTAAGCTTCTGACTGCCAGACACTGACTGGATGACAGGATGGATCACTGGATAATTGCCCTGTTCTATTCATTCCCTCTGAAGTATCTGGTATTGGCCACTGTCAGCAGACAGGAAACTGGGCTTGATGAATCATTGGTCTGACCCAGTATGGCCTTACTTTCTTTCACTCTTCTCCATCCCTTCCCACCGTTCTGTGCAGAAGTTATATGGATTTTTCTAACAGACTTTTAAAGAGAGGAGGACGGACAATAGAGGCAGAGAGAGTCAGATCTTGGGCCTACTAAACTAGATAATATTCATTTAAGCAGCTAAGTATTGTGAAAAGCTTATACTTCGTGTCTGCTGTATTCCCTCATGACGCATCATCTTGAAGTCTAGTCAGCATAAACAGTTAAAAGTAGGTTCCTTTGTCAGTTTTGGAGCCTCCTTTATTAAAATGCTTCTTTTTTGCTCCTGTTACTTTGTGCAAGATTCACCGGAACACAGGGAACTGACTGTGTATTTGACAGCACTCTGCTATATAAAGTGAAGAAACTGGAAAAACAGAACATTTCTCCCCAATCTTTCAGTTACAGTAGTCTTAAGTGCCACTTGTAACAATAGTGGGTAAAACATCTTCACACAGAGGCATGTGCCAATATTTTCAAAAATTGTTGTCTAACGTTAGGCTCTTAAAGTAGTTACCTGATTTTTTTTTTTCAAAATTGTTGCTGTGTGCTTGGCACTCCTGAAAATTAAATCACTCCATATTTTGGTACCTAAATCAATTAAGTTTCTAACTTTAGGTACTCCCTGTTGCAACCATAGCGGTGACTCTTATACTATAGCTTGTAAGCAGAAGAATTTTCTTAAAGCTCTGTTTAATATAGTCAGCCATTAGAACTGCTTTGTACTTGCTCCTAATTTTTTAAAATGTTACAGATAAAGAGGCATACCTAATTTCTGAATCCCCCTGTTGTTGGACTAACATTCTACACTTCATTTTGAACTCAACAAACAAAGCTAAGTCTCTAGAGACTTTTTATTTTTTCCTGCTGTTACCAGGCAGTTAGATGGTGAATCTGTGATTGGAAGTTGTGCTAGTGATTTGATTACCCTGTGGTAACATGAGAACCAAAGGCCAGATGACCTTAGTATACATGCACTCGCTTTTTTTTAATTAGCAGAAATATAAAGGAATACAATTTAGTAATGATGATCTTTCCCAAAGTGTCTGTCTTCTCACAGAACTTTTTTAAAGGAATCGGAAATTATCTAAATTCTATCTATTTAATTTTGTTTAAAAAACTGAAAAGGGGAAACTGAGTGGTTGGAGGTACAGAAGAAAGGAAATCTAATTGATGTTACTATGGGTGAAAGACTGGGCGGGGGGGGGACTTTCAAAGGTGCAAGAAGGGAGTTAGCCGCTCACGTCCAATTTGTGCCTTTTAAAATCTGTCCCTTGTAGTCTAGCATTCTAGGTGGAGGAACACTGGTGTATCCAGGTGCCTGAAATCAGCTGAGCTGCCAGGTCGAAATGTGATTTGTTGATGAAATGCTCCTTGCAAAGTACCTGTACCTTTTGGTCCACGTTCAGTCCCAGTAGCAAATTGCAGACAGACAAGTCAGTTGTCCGCAGTTTTAAGGTCTTTCTGTAGCTCTTGTTGATTCAGTACAGTAGCCTAACAATGTAAGTAGAATGGGGCTGTGTTGTTAAAGATGCCCTGCAGAAAGGGGGTGTGTGTGAATGGGATTATGCTTTGTTCCTACTTTCTCAAAAAAAGTCTTTCAGACCTTGAATCTTCTTACATTGGAAATTCGATTTTGTCTGTTTTGGAAGACTGATCAGAGAGTTCCTGAAAAGATATCATGAAGGCTGAAAGCTGAGCAGTTGGCAGAGGAAGGGATCCGTAGTCAGTCTATGTGGGGTGTTCTTGTAACAGTAGTTTAATTCCATGACTTATGAAATTTTGAAGAGAATGTTGGGGTAAAGATTCAATACCTATGCTTCAGTTAGAGCGTGAGAACAACAATACACCTGCTCTGAGACGTCCAACAGGAACTTCAGCAAAATTAGGGATGAGTGGACTTGATATTCTTGATGCTTCTTTTTTGGGGGCGGAAAAATGCTACAGGCATTCTTTATACATAAAGAAGCAAAGGAGAGCACAACTCCAATTTAAAAAAAGTTTTCTGTGCAGAGATTTATCTCCCTCTAAATAATATGAATAATAAACAAGGAACACTCCGACACCCAACATCGCAGGTATTAACTTCAAAGATCTAGCTGGAGGGACTGTATAGAATTTAACCCTCAGGCAAAGTCCCTTTCTACTCATCCAAAACAAAATAACACCTGAGCAGAAGTACATCTCATGGTTATAACATGGTTTGATTTATCTGCACAGGGTGGTTTAAAATGTCCTAATTTGCTTCAGCCAAAATAGCTTCCCTTAGTAAAGGGACAGAACCAACTTAATCACTTGTCTATTCTTTATAACGTAGAATCATAGAATATCAGGGTTGGAAGGGACCTCAGAGGTCATCTAGTCCAACCCCCTGCTCAAAGCAGGACCAGTCCCCAATTTTTGCCCCATCCCTAAATGGCCCCCTCAAGGATTGAACTCACAACCCTGGGTTTAGCAGGCCAATGCTCAAACCACTGAGCTATCCCTCCCCCCACGAGGAGGATTCCCCCCCGGGAATCCTTGAACTGGGAGGGTGGTGCAGGCTGTAACCTCACACCAAGGACTGAAGGTAAAGGTGTCTCAGAAGAACGGATTGTGGATCATAGGAAGAAGAGAATGAAGGATCAGGGATCCACAGTAATATACCTTAGAGCTCTCCAGGATGCTTTTGGGAAATCATTAGGGGAAAAGGTCAGAAAGGAGGCATCTACATCAAATGGAGATCAAGATCAAAGGCCCTGTCATAGTAAAGAACCTTGCCAATCAGATGGCAACTCAAGAAGTATCTGTGCAGTTTCAAGGCATGAAGAAGATCAGCGACCTCCGCTACATTCAGACAGAAAACTTCAGTAGATGAAAACAATGCTTGTGCTAGTTCAGTTAGCACTGGATAGAGTAACCCCAAAGAACAGTATGTGGATTACAAAAGGCCAAACATTGCAGGACCCTCTCCAAACTTGTATTTGTGGATGAACACAATTCAAGTTCAGAAGAAGATACGCTGGAAAAGGAGCCCTCCATGGGAAGTGATTGGTCTGATGTGGATGAAGTAGAACCTTTAGCTAGGTTCTCCCAGGAGGATTCAGTTCCACATCACAATAGGCCAGTTATTTTGGAGACTTCACCAGTTATAACTGATTACATAACGTACCCTGCTCATCTGTACAGTCACCCATGGGGTGACTTTGTGAAGTGCTGGACAAGTACTCCAAAACCACCTAATCATTCATTTTCAAACCCCAGTGAGTTTACTTCTTATTTAGGTGGCTCAAGTAGCAGTCATCTTTGTGATATTTCTGTAGAATTTGCAGCAAGCACTCCTTCCAACATATAGTTAATAAAATTATTAAAGTTGAGACTGTTTGCATTTGATGAAACTTTGTATAAAGTCAGTCTCCTCTGCTGTTTCACTAGGTCCTTCAGTGATTCTCAGTCTTTCTAAAAAAGAAAAGGAGGACTTGTGGCACCTTAGAGACTGACACACTTATTTGAGCATAAGCTACAGCTCACGAAAGCTTATGTGCAAATAAATTTTAGTCTCTAAGGTGCCACAAGTCCTCCTTTTCTTTTTCTGGATACAGACTAACACAGCTGCTACTCTGAAATCAATCTTTCTAGGCTACTGTACCCCTTTCAAGAGTCTGATTTGTCTTCTGTACCCGAGTTTCACCTCACTTCAAAACTACTTGCTTACAAAATCAGACATAAAAATCCAAAAGAGTCACAGCACGCTATTACAGAAAAATTGCTTACTTTCTAATTTTGACCATATAATTATAAAATAAATGGATTGGAATATAAATATTGTACTTACATATCAGTGTATAGTACATAGAGCAGTGTAAAACAAGCCATTGTCTGTATGAAATTTTAGTTTGTACTGATTTCGCTAGTGCTTTTTATGTAGCCTGTCGTAAAATTAAGCAAAAATCTAGATGAGTTGATGTACCCTTTGGAAGACAGCTGCATATCCCCAGGGGTATGCGCACCCCTGGTTGAGAACCACCAGAGGGGGAGCAAAACACTTAAAAAATAAGCAAAATACTATTCCAAAACTGAAAAATTGGCTGGGGAACTCAAGGACCAATATAATATCTGAAGTTACTGTTTACCCATATCTTGAGAATGAGTACATTTGAAGCTAACTTTAGGCTCTCTTCTTTTGCATGGAGGGAGCCTAAGACAGCCTGCCTTCAATTTTCTAAAATAGGCTATGTTTGTTGTTTGAAACCTGACTATAACTGGCAGTGTGACCACAATAAAAGATGAGTGGTTCTCTGCCCTTCCCCTTCTTTCATTTCTTAGTTCTTCCAGAAGTTGGTCCAATAAAAATATATTAGGTCTCCCACCTTGTCTTTCTGATATCTTGGCACCAATATGGCTATAACTACACTGCATAGTCCTTCTCCTAGCAGTATCAGTAGGGGATGGGGAAAGAGTTTTCTTCTAACTACAGCTACTAGTATACATCCTGTCAATGCTTGTTGTTGAGTTACAAGGCTGCACTCTTAACTCTGGAGACTCAATATTGTTGCAGTTTCTAGTTCTTGCAGACTTGTGAATTGAAAGAATGAGTCCAGATCTAAATCTGAGCTTTCCTCACTCTGTACTCTAAATGTAATGTCCAGTGGTATGCTGCCATATTATTTATTACATAGGTTGTGATCCTGCAGCTTTGAAGCATCAGGCATACTGCTGGCACTTCATGTTGCAGAGCACCACAAACACTTCTGTATGCTTTCTTATTTATAAAATATATCAGGGTGGATTGATTTAAATCCTGATTTAAACCACCAACTGGAAAGCTTCCATTTAAATGATCAATTTTAATCAGCTTTTCTGTTTGTTACTTCCTAAAGAAAGGTGAATTCTCACTGGTTGATACAACTATTAAAACGTTGATTTACAACTAAATAGAGCCTTTACGCTAGATGTAGTACATCTTTTTGCTACCTAGAAGGGTACACTTTAATAATATACATTTATTTAAGCAATTACATAGCTTAATATTTTCAGATTCTTATTAATTGTATATTTTAGTATGTTAAAAAATGGTGAATGATCTATTGCTTGTTTACTAGATTTTTTTTTGCTTTTCACTTACCAAGCTGCATTAAGATGGTAATAAATTTAAACACATAGCATATAAAATTTTATTTTTATTAAACAAAACAACCTTTAAATGTTTTGGATACATACTTTTCTGTTATCAAAACATGTTTCACATTTACATCTAAGTGATTTTAATAAAGGAACAGAGGGATTAACAAATCAGTGAATTAAACTGATTATTTCATCAGCCTGGGAAATTTTTCAAATATGCCTAAGTGAAAGTGATTGGAGTGTAAGTTGCTACTCGCCTCATTTTCCAGAGACTTAGGCAACAGTCTCCTAAGTTGCTTAGGCTGTCCTGCAAACTTTTAAAACTAGATCTCAACCCGTCTCCTCATTTTTTATTCATAGGTTAGAAAAGGGAGACAAGTTTTCCTGTTTTTTCAACTCTGCTGATTTCTCAACTTTGAATGAAATGAAGAAAATATTATTTCTGTGTCTGCAGAAGAGGCTGCTGCTGTCCAAAGCTGCACTTACTCTGATTCCATGTGCTTAGCTAGTGACTTTGGTCAGTTCAGTGATGTGACTTCCTTTAAAACATCATCAGCAAACATCTACTGTGGGAATAGATTACCTCCAGCCCTGACATTTATTATGGTTGGCATGATTGATGGGTGATGATTAGATGTCCATGTCATTGCTAAAGAAGATGCTGCTGCTGTTAGGCATCTACCCTGGTACTTTGGTGTTCGATCCATCTCATTTTCTTGCCAATATTCTATCTTTTTCTTTACTGCCTGCAATTTAACTTTGTTGTTGAGTATTTCTCTCTTCAACGTCTTTGAAATTCTTTTCAAATTTAAACATCAGCAACACAGTAGCAATCTTTTCTGCAGTTTGTCCAAGGCTATGGAAGTAGATTTTAGTATACTCAGCGTATCTTCTGCTTTTCTCTTTAGTCCATTGTTGACTGCTTTATCATACACTAGCATAGTAAAAAATGGTAAGCAATCCATAGGAATGATGCAAAAATAAGTTTACTAACTGGTTGATTCAGATGTGTCCACATCATCGTCAGGCCTTGCATCTTTGTTGCACTGTTTGCAATTAGCACATGTTCATTTTTTACCCAGCAGTACAGGAATTTATTGAAAATAAATTCCCAAATAGGGTCTTTTTTTATGACTTACAGCCATGGCAGGTTTTTTCCCCTCCAGTTCCCAGGTATTGAAATAAGCACTAGAGTTTTTGTACTTGGAAGAATATTCTTCTTCCACTGCCCTGCTTTGACATCAGTGTTGTTCCTTTCTGGCTGCACACTTGGCTCCGTCTCCCTTATTACATGACAAAAGAAAAACAAGAGAACTAACAGTCCAAGACTTCTGCTCATGTAACCCACATGCCTTTTGCACCTGCAGTATTTTTTTTATTTAGGGATAGAGAGAGGCAGTTGAGAAACTAATGGATTTGTTTGTATCTCTGTCTGCGTACGCAGAGCAAGGCATTTTACTTGAAGTGCCCATAAAGCATCCAGAAGCAAGGGCAGGTAGTTAGAGGGCAGATCAGTGTTTCTCCGGGAGCTGGAGAATAATTTTTCTTGCTGGGTGGAGTCCTAAATATGCACAGCTTGAGAACTGAGCCAGTCAGAACTCAGGCAGTGAGAAACAATAAAACAGGAGTAGGAGGCCACCCAGGTGGGCTCATGGATGATTCTGATGAGATACGTGATGGTGTCTCCTGGAGTCAGAGACTGGGTCCCAATGCCTGTGATGAGTTTGCTGGTCTCTTGCACCCAGTAGCACAGCACTTTAACTCAGATTTATTGATAGAGGCTCATGGATTCAGTATATTTTTTTTATTTAAATCTTTTAAGAGATAATAAATGTAGGCCTTAATATATTTTGTATTAAATTCAGATTCCATTTTAAACAGGTTTATTTTTTTTTAAAAAAAAAGAAACTTATAATTTAAATAAAATAAAAATCTGATATTTTAATTTTTTTTTAATTCAAAAAAATCTGTGTTTTTTAAATCTACTGATTGCATAGCCTCTGGCCACCTTTTACTGAAAACAAAACAATTGCATTCTATATGGTAGCTATCCTACCCAAAAACGTATGAGCCATCTCATTAAAAAGCCAGCAGTGCTCAGTCAAAAAATGTTCCTTATTAAAAAAACAAACAAAAACCAATCCAGTCAGGTAAAAAGCTTGAGAAAACAGATGTGCTCTGGAACAGGAGATCTAATAAGTCTTGAGGAGATGTCTTCTCTGAAAATGCCGTATCTTTGGTCTCCAAAGGCCAGCACAGACACTATAGAAGTATGGCAGCTGATTTGGACTGCCAGGACAATCTGTAGGGAGATGTTTGCTCTAGGGACCATATCTAAATCAGGGAATTCTAGCAAAAAAATTCCTGCCAGTTTCTACTGCTGGTTCAGCTGCAGTGATGGAACTGGAGCGTATACATGGCTGTAATGGCTTCTGGTATCTGTTACCACCACCACAACGTCCAGGACTATATTTCAAAAGCCTAGTCTCCTCTTTAATTCTTGCAAAAACTGTGCCTGTATCTTTGACCTACAATTGTTTGTTGGAGCAAATAGGTAGTTATCCAACTACTGCTATGTCCCCAATTTATTTACAGACACAAATTGCACGTGCAAAAGGGGAGACCTGTCTGAAATTTTGGGTGTAAGTCAGTGTGCTCAGTGCTTGATGCTATTCTTTTATTCTGGTTATTCTCACGTTATTTCAGGCTCATGAATACATTTATCTAGTCAACTTACTGAAGTGTAGTGCTTGAAAGAGAGCAAAAGTGTATCTTAAAATTATTGTTGTAAAATTATTCTCTTGCTTATAATTCCCTTTTTTTTTTTTTGTCCACAGATAAATTATGGCAAGTTTAGCAACTCTCAAAAATAGGGCATTGTAATGGAAATTTTGGCAGACTTAACTATGTTGACATGAACAGCACCATTGCTGTAACAACTGCCCAACATAATCTAAAAATAGAATCTCTTCTGCCTTGCTAGGGAGTCTTTTTAATAAGAAGGATCTTTAATCCCATCACTAATTCAGCTTTTTTTTTTTGCAACAGGTTTTATCCTTCTAAAGCATGGCTTGCATCATCTTTCTTCCCCCATGCCTGTAATTATCTGTGCTGCTCTACAGATCTGTGTTATAACATCAGATCTTCCTGGGTGCCTTATTTGTTACCGTTTTGGTAATTAGCATGAATTAAAACATTACTTCCCTACTCTTACTTCAAGACACATACAAATTTTAACCAGATCTTTAAAAGTAGTACCTTCAAAAACCTTAACTGAAAGAAGCTCAGGAAAAAACACTAGCTGTGTGAGTCAGATTGCTGTTGGCTCATATGCCTGGGTGTGTACATGAGTGTTTTTACTCAGGAGACAAGTTTAGCACCAATTACAAAATACTGAACTGCCCCTCCTTTTATTGGTTTGTGTTTTTTTTAGGAAGTGAACTCAGAAATACTCTCTACTGTTTAGTGAATGATATTCAAAAGACTTCTAAAGAAAACAACTTTCCTGTATATTTAACTTACAAGAGGATTAGGTGGCAAAGCATCTAATAAAAGCACTTAGGAAATAATGTGTAATTGGAGGGCTGGTCGTTGAGCTACTGAGGATATTTTAAAGGTATTACTTCAGGTATTGTAAAATCTCTGTTTTGTTTTTTAATAGTGTAGCATAATATGGGATCTGTCAATCACTTGGAAAGTGGTGTGTTATAATTACAGTGATGGCAGCTTGACATATTTTATGATGGCATTCCACAGAACTCAGTAAATGCCAAAAAATAGACTATCTAGGTCTACGCAGAAGGAAAACTGTCCTCAAGAGGAAACAGATTAGGTTCATGCAGCTTTGATAAGGATATCTATCAATAGCAGTAAAGTTTAAAAAAAAAAAAAAAAAAAAAAGTCAACTTTGTATCTTGGAATGCAGTTCTTTGATGCCAGAAATTTTTTCTACTGCAGTATTTGCAACATTCCATAACACAGGCTGAACAAAGCAAGGGCTCTCTTACCTTGAATTTAAATACTTTTAAACCATTGCATCACTTTATTTTCACCTTTTTGCAGTATGATTTGAAACAATCACCATGGATTTTTCACGTCTACACACGTACACCCCACCCCAATGTGTGCCAGAGAACACTGGCTATACATATGCACTCAGGTGAGAATTTTTATTTCTTATGGATAAATTATAAACACTCCAAAATGTTGTTAATCCTAGAAACCTTGGCTGTCATGGTAAGTAATTACTTTTTAAATACGCTTTCTTTAAAAAAAAAATCTACAGTGTATGTTATAGATATTAATATCTAATCTTGTTTCCTCTCTGGAGATAAATGTACACATTAATTTGGAAAATTGTAAGTTCTGGACTAACAGGAGGGTGAATGACTAAGATAATGACTCATTATTTCAGTTGCTATGAATACACTGGCCTAACCCTGCACTTAGATACCATTGTTGTCTTGTTTATGATGTCTTAAAAAAATTCATACATGGATCTGTTTTTATGGCTTCATTGCAGTTAATCAAAATAACTTATTTGTAAACCTTATTAGGATAAGCATGTCACTCAGAAAACAAATATGTAAGGCCCATTAGTTATAATATGCAATTGTTGCGACTCCAGTAGATGACTGAGTGTGGAATTCCACCCAAAGTAAACCATTCATTAAATTTCCGCAAGACCGTTATTGTAGCTATAACTCTGAATTTTGGTGAGCTAGTTGTTCGTAGGGATATTAAACTGACCACTCTGTGGTCCATTTTTTCATTAGCTAAATCACTTCACATTACCAAAGTTACTTTGATAGTATAGTTTCTGCTCCACATTATGCAACTGAAAGGAGAGACACAAATCTTCCTAATCATAAACCCACCTTTTAGATAAGCATTCAAGATTGCTTAAGCAAATCTGCTTTCTAAATTCAGGAAAGTATCTGAAGGATATGTAAAGGGGATGAAAGGAGATATCAGTCTTAAACCTGTAATAAAGTTATGTATCTTTTTCCTATCAAGGAATATTTTTACTTAATGAAAGTTAGTGGAGGATATCTTTACACTTGCATTATAAACAGCAGGGTTATCACTTTCAGGGTGGGGATGGGGATTTTAAAACTTGCTGTTGGGGGGGGGGGCACTGGGAAATTCACATGATGAATGAAGAGCTGCAGACTTATTGTTGAAAGAATTTACTTAAAAACAATTCTGTACATTCTGTAATCGTATACATTTTCTAGTTATATTGAAAAATACATGCACAAAATTAGAATCTCATTTTTTCCTCCTGATTTGAGATACTGTATTCTTAATAATCACCTTAAACCAAAAGTCTTTTTTAATACCTTTGTATCCTCTCCATAAAGCTAGCTTCTTTTGAAAATAGAATTGTAACTGGGATGAGGGGGAATAAGTAACTCTTGGTGTTATTCCAGGAAACTGAGACTGGTTTTAAGTTTGTTGTGTTGTGCAGGCCCAAGTGTCTTGGCAGAGAGGCAGTAATTTAATTTTTTCTTCTAAAGAAAAACTCAGTGGCTTGATAAGCTTTTAGTCATGACCCTTTTTACCTCTTGGAGGTGTTTGATGACCTCTCCCTTCCCCACCCCATCACGGGTCCTGATTTATGGTCTTTACTCCAGCAAGACTCCCAGTGAACTAGATGGGGAGTCTTGCTTGAGGAAGGACCACAAGATTTGATCAGGCCCTGATGAAAGGAGTGGTAGGACAACTTGAATATAAGAGGGTAATGGGATGCTAAAGGTAAATTGGGCATTTTGCTCTTTCTATATAGGTGAAGATCTTGTAAGGATGAGATTAGTTCGGTCTTTGGAGGGTATAAGGGGGCAAGGGAAACTTGCTGTGGCTGCACAGCATCCCACTTGGCTGCTTTCAGTCACTTTACATATTGTAGGTAAACAACTGGCTGAGGGAGGGTTTGATAAGATAAAGTTTGGCAATTCATCTATTCTTGGAGGCATCAGGCAGCTTTGGTTTAAGATGTAGCAACTTTCATAATACAGAATCTTATTTCAGAGCCTATTGCAGGAAAGTATCTGTAAATGCTCTAATTGTAATTTATAATAAAATACCATCTGAAGCTTTGGCAACACTTGAAACATTAAAATAGGGGAAGTTGGCATACTGAGATCTGCATTCAAGGTCCTGAGTATAAACTTCAAAGCCTGTTAGTCACTTCAAGGCCTGTTGATTGAGCAGGACTTCACCATCTCAGTCTTTGCATGCTGAGGTCTTTTTATAGTATATAAAGATTTCTTTGCACAAGTCTGCCATCCTCAGATTTAGTGATACTTGGAAAACCCTACAGAAGGGAGGGTGCGCAAAACTGCTTCCTTATGAGTGTTAATTTTTAGCTTTATTTTGCAGGGTATTTGTATTCATGTTGTTCAGATTTTTTTTTTTATGCCTCCCTCCTCATTCTGTCCCGTCCCTTTCCCCACCCCCAATGGTCTCAAGGTGCTTTACAAACACTAAACTATCCCAGAAAGATAGCTTTTATAGCATACTCATTTCACTCCTGGGGAAAACTGAGGCAGAGGAGTTAACTTGTATATTCTGTGCAAGCTGAGAACAGACAATAATGTTCAGTAAAAAGTAGGGAAAATCCAGATACTACAAATCAGTCAATAGCCTCAGTTATGATTTATTAATAGGAGCCTCCATTAATACTAACAGGAATTACTACGTAATCCTAAATGTTTGCACCTGTACTGAGAAAATGGTGATGTACTAATTAGTATTCTATATCTTGGGCTACATTCAAAGGAACATTTAGAGTGATGTGTCGTACAACTTTCAGCCTTCCCAGCATGTAAATTGAACCTCAGATTCTCACCCCCTTGTTAATGTGTAATTTACAGACTTTAATTAGACTGGCTTCCAAATTTAGCCCCGTTTCTTTCTCAAAGGATTTGTGGTTCTGACAGTTCAGGTGCGTTTCACCCTCCGTGTGGAAAATGGTACAAATGGTAGTGAAAGGTTTTGGTTTAAAGTAGACATTCACTGGGTCTTGAGAATAAATGTATGCATCTCTAACCTGTAGACAGGAATCTTGTACTCACTGAGCTTAAAGATCAAATACATTCAATCCATACTTCAGTAAATTAACACGAACCTGAAAATATCAATAATTAGAAGCAGTACACTGATTGAGAATAGTCTGCTTATTTTGTCTGGAATAGGGCAAGGGAGTAACTGTTCCAGGGCAAACTTGTCACTACAGGTGTTTATCCATGCTAATGCATTTCCTAACCAGAGCAGTGATATGCTGATAATCTACTTGCTTGGAAACTTAGAAGTATATGGTTAGTCCTTAGCTCACATATATCCACTGGAATTGTTCTCCAATTTATTGCTAGTGGACTGGAGCTGCTTTACCTACTTCATTGCAACTTCTATAAAATAAGAAACTATCCCAAAGAACACTTGAAAAATGGGTCACTTGCACTGCCCTGTACACAAAGCTAAATTTATGGTAAACTCAGTAGACTAATTCTGATTCTGCTTAAACCAGTATAATTTAGTAGTTAACTCCATTGAGATTAGTAATTTTATGCCACCACTAGTAGATGAAAGCCCATGTTGTCACATGGGTGTAATTCATAATTGAGGCGGGGGAGGGGGGAAGAGGCTGAAAATGGCTGAGAACTTAAAAATTGAGTGGTAACAGACCTCAAAACCCAGTAATGCTTCAGCCTGGGGCTATTCTGAACAGAAAGAGCTTTTGGCCCTGCTTGCTGCTGCTTCCATCTCTTCACACTGATTGTACAGACATAATAGCCTTCAGAATGACACTGGCATTCCTGGAATCTTTTTAAATAGTTTTTAATCTATCATAAAGGGTGGGGGAAGTGTAAAGGTAACAGCTAGATGAAAAAGTAAGACTACCTATGTAATAGTGAAGAAATCTATGAGCAGCTCAGAAAGCATATATAGGGGCAAGAGGTTGCAATGTCTTCTTTGAATTCCATCACACCCAAGTATAACCTAGCATTCATATTTGCTTCTTGCTAGTAGGTTTATTTCTCTAGGCAGTAGATATCTAGCAGATTTTTCAAGCAATGATATACATTATGTGAAAAATAACTTGAACACCATAAATTGTTCTGTCATACATAAGGAAAGCTTCAGTGGTCTCCCTAACAAGAAAAACAAACCCTCCTCCAAAATATGGAAGTTGCATCTGGAGATGGGAGACTAGACTTAGAGGTATTGTCCATTTGTGTCACTGAAGTCCAAGATTACTTTGGTTTGTTTAAGAAGTGTAGTAGCTCTCTTAATACTAGAGTAGAGCCAAAATGCAAGTGTTATGTGTTGGTTTTTTTTTACTTAGTGTGAAATTCAGACCTTAAAATTGAATCAGTACAAAACAATCCCGTGATATTAAGATCTGAAATAAGTACAAGTATTTGCTAATGAAAACAAACTAAAGCTAGTTACAGCTGTCGTTTGTTCTGTGTACTTTTGTGTTCTTCTTGTGAATTAGTTATCTGTAGTATCACTGGCTGAAGATGAATAAAAACAGATGCATAGTGGCAAGTGCAAATAGCAAATCAAATCGCAAGAGCCATTTGTTCAGGGAAGTCCTCAAATTAATAATAAACTATTGAGATCTTTCTAATCTTCCATGATGAAGGAATGAGTAATAGGGTATACTTTGTTTCCTAGGTAACTTTTCTTCCCTCTTTAGATGTCTTTGTGTAGCTTATGTTCAACTAACTTTAACTCCTCTTGAAAGTCCTGTAAGTATCACAAATTTTGACAAAGAAGAATGTAAACTAAACGCTGGGGCCCAAATTTTATCTCTCACAAGCATCCTTTGCCCTGCTATAATGAAATTCGGAGGGGAAATTTGATGTTAGGTGTCTGATCTAAGTATCTAGTGCAACATAAGTGTGTGCAAACAAACTGCATGATGTTGTCTTGAGCTGAGCTTGGGCTTCTGTTTTACACCTGGATTCAGATGTCCAGAATCACTACAGATTCTGCTCTTGATTTATTTGTACAGAAAAGTGACTGCAGTAGATGAAGGTTGTATTGTCTCTTGAAAGGCATTTGCCTGGTCAGCCATAAAAATAAGAAAAATGTATATGAAAGAGGGGCTACTTCTGACGTAAATGAAACAATGTACTCCTAACTTTTTTTCTTATTTTTGTATATTTTAGGGTGATTTTAAAGGTGTTTACTGACATTAGGAAAAAGTTAATCTTATATCTTGTAACTTGTGTTTTTTTTAACATTTGTAATTTTTTTTTGAGTTGTCAATTTAAATTTGTATTTATTTATTATATTATGTGCAGTGGCATCTGGATAAGACACTGTTAATAAACTGAGTAAACCATTTGGTTACAAGGTTATAGGTAGAACAAAAGGTGTAAGTATCCTCATGCTTGTTGCTACCAGCAGTGTTCAGAGCAGATGCAGAGAAACTGACCCATTTCTGGTATATCTCATAGAACTGGTCAGAAATATACTCCGGGTATGTCTATGCTACGACGCTGCAGCTGCACACTGTAGCACTGTAGTGTAGACACAGCAACAGAAGGGGAGAGGCTGGTGACATGCCGGTGTCTACACCAGTGCTTAGGTTGGCTTAACCACATCTCTCGGGTGTGAATTTTTCACACCCCTGACTGTTGTAGCTTGGTGGACCGAAGTTTTAAGTATACACCAGGCCTGAGGTAATTTTGCCACAGTTCTCTTTTTCTGGAATCAACTTTGTACCTGGCCAGTGGCCCAGCAGAGATTACAGACTTCAGTGGGACATTCCCCTGTAACAGTTTGATCTTGGAATGAACAGATACCCAGAAAATTTTAACTGCAGGACATCTGTATTATATGCATACAATCACGGTTTCTCCAACATCTAGTGGCATTTGAGTAAGAAACCAGGCTCTAACAGAATAGATAGCTATAAAATGTCTTGAAGAGTTTAAATAATGAATTTCCTTCTTGTATAAATACAAATCTTACGTGCTTTGCACCAAATCTGTCTCCTGTCTTAGAGTAGGGCATACTGTTACTCACTTTTTTTTCCCAGGTAGTCTCGAGACCAAAACTGCCTAGAGCATGCCTCTCCTAGTTATAGTTATCTCTGTGCGTGTTTGTTTGTTTGTAAGAGAATCAACAAATCTAGAATTCTGTTTGTGCATTGTTTCAGTCTGCTTCAATGCTAAGAGTATAGTTTTGAGGAAACAATTCAGAGCCTCTCTGCATGTAAACTTACATCATTTGAAATAAACCAGTTAGTTAAACTAAACAGGTGCAAAAGGACACTCTTATTTCAGTTTAGCTTAGACCTGTTTTTAATTCCTTAAACTAAACCAACTAAAAACTGTCCACAGCCTTTTGCACCTGTTAACTAAATTGGTTTTAAAAAAAAACAGTTTGGTGAAACTGGTGCAACTCTGGATATATGTGCCTATACAAATGTTCAGCTTAAGTCCTCATTTCTTATGAATAGTTTAGAATCATAAACTTGCCTAGCATACAACTCTTTAGATATCAGCAATTACTTGAGCTGGGCCAAAATGTTTGCAACCTTGGTTTAGAATTAGAATGTGTAAATATTTTCCCACTGTGTCTTAACTCAAATTTCATGATGAATTTTAACAGGGTAGAAAAATCACGTCTTGGGTTGAACCTAAGCATGACACAAATCAGCCCACTTGGAATAGAATACTTGCTTCAGCTTTAGTTCAGAGAATACTTCCCCAGTAACTAGAAAATTCTGGACTTAATTATTCATAGGATGTGAAAGTATTTTGATACCGTTACAGAGGGGTTCTCTGTAAAGTGCTGTTTTTATTTGCTTGTTGATGTATATGAATCTGCTTATCTAAACCGTACATACAGAAGTATGCAATTACTTTGCTAGTAACTTTTGTTGGATGCTTAACAGTGTTTCATAGGCCCTGATCCTGCAGTAAGAACTGCTTACGTAGACCCCTACACCCACACTGAACTTTGCTGAAGTCAGTAGGGTTCTGTGTGGATGCTGGGAACTGCTTGTGTGGTTCTCTGGGCAGAATGAGGACTATGGTGAGGATAAGTTGAATCTATAAAAACCATAGACTTTTTCTTTCGGGGAGGAAATTCTGATACATTGAAATGTATCTTAAAAACTGTTAGTGTACAGCTTTATTTTTATTTTAGTTCAAGTTATTCTTCAACTGCTCTGGATTTTGAGACTGAACACAAATTGGATCCAGTGTTTGATTCTCCAAGAATGTCAAGACGCAGTTTACGCTTGGTCACTTCAGGATATAATGCAACAGATGATGCCCAAAATGACAACATTCATAGCAATTCCTATATTGGAAACGTATCTTTGTCAGATCAGTCATCCAGGTAAGCAGACTTTATTTTTTTTATATATTTAATGCAAGTTACCTATTGGCAGATTCTAGGTTTGCCCATTTAATCATGTATCAGACAAATAATTCGTTGCTGATCCAGAACTCAGACTTAATGTTGGAATGTGGCAGTGCGAAAGAGACTCTTCGATTTTTACTGTAGTAAAAACTGAAATAAACTTATAATTAAAGAGCTTAGATTGCATGTTTCTCAGTCTTGTGCAAAGGGAATTTTGTCTTAATCTTAGACAGAAAAAACAGCTGAAAGGAAAAAGATGGTTTCCTCTCCTCCTCTTATTAAACATAATTTTCAACAGTAGAACGAGGACTAAATTTCAGCTTTGTTGCATTTTGCTGAGATAAGAACTCTGTGGCCAATGTGCTGTGCACCAACTCAGTAGTGCCAGTGGCCTTTTTTTTTTTTTAAATCTGGTCTTCGGAATACTTGCCTTTGAATTATTTTGCCAGTGAAACAAACATTTTTTGTTCTGTTAAACATTTTAGAACACAATGTTGACTGTGAAATTAACTATATCTTAAATGAGAAGAGTGACTGTAATAGAAGCAAATTTATGATCCTAACTCTATAAAACTTTTTCACTTGTTCAACTGTCTGCATTGCAAGTAATCCCCTTGACGTCAATGGGACTACTCACTCACCTGCTTAAGATTAGTCCCACTGAAGTCAATGAGACAACTTTACACACTGCAAGTAACAGGTAAATCAGTCTTTCTAGGATTGTGGCCTAAATCATGAAAATTCAGATGAGAAAACATACAAAGGTGGCTATTCTTCATAAGAACTCACTAGAGCCCTTAAATGAAACTGTACACTGTTGATAGTTACTCATCTGATAGTCTAACATATAACATTTGGGTATATGAATCATAGGGTTAGAAGGGACTGCAAGGGTCATCTAGTCTAACCTCCTAGATATGCCGAACTCTGCTATACAAAAATTTAAATATACAATTAATATTCAATATGTAATCTAGAGTAAAATGTCTGAAATGTTTGCAGTTGGATATATGCTGAGAGCAAGGGGAGACAAACCAAATGTTCATCTTGTATATAGCTTTGGTCACCAGTGAAACTGGTTAGCCTAAAAAGCCTTTTCAGTGCAGTTTGTATCCCCATCAATACGAAATACTTAAATCAGACTAAAATTAATCATACAAAAATTAAACTCCTTACATACTAAATGCGGAGCTTAAAGCTTACTTATAGAATCATAGAAATGTAGGTCTAGAAGGGACCTTCAAAGGTCAAGGCCAGCTCCCTGCACTGAGGCAGGACCAACTAAACCTATACCATCCCTGACAGGTGTTTGTCCAAACCATTCTTAAAAATGTCACAAGGGGGGTTCCACAACCTCCCTTAGAAACCTATTGCAGAGCTTAACTACCATTCTAGTTAGAAAGTTTTTCCTAATATCTAACTTGAATCTCCCTAGCTGCAGATTAAGCCCATTACTTCCTGTCCTACCTCCACTGGATGTGGACAAAAATTGATCACTGTGCTCTTTCCATTAGCCCTTAACGTATTTGAAGACTGTTATCAGGTCCCTCCTCAGTCGTCTTCTCTCAAGAAGACTAAACATGCCCAGGTTTTTTTAACCTTTCCCCATTGATCAGGTTTTTTAAAAAACTTTTTATCATTTTGATTGCTCTTCTCTGGACTCTCTCCAATTTTTCCATATCTTTACTAAAGTGTGGTGCCTGCAACTGGACACAGTACTCCAGCTAAGGCCTCGCCAATACAGAGTAAAGTAGGACAGTTGCTTTCCTTGTCTTACGTATGACACCCCTGTTTAATACACCCCAGCATATTAGTCTTTTTCATAGCTGTATCACACTGTTGACTCATTGAATTGTGTGGTGCACTGTAACTCCCATATCCTCTTCAACAATACTATCGCCTAGCCAAGTTGTTCCCCGTTTTGTAATTGTGCGTGTGATTTTTCGTTCCCAAGTGTAGTACTTTGTACTTGTATTTACTGAATGTCATCTTGTTGAATTCAGACCAATCCTCCCAAGTTGTCAAGGTCATTTTGAATTCTAATTCTGTCCTTCAAAGTGCTTGCAACCCCTCCCAACTCAGTGTTGTCTGAAATTTTATAAGCACACTGTTCATTCCGTTATCCAAGTCCTTAATGAAAATATTGAGTAGGACTGGGCCTTGCTGAATCCCACTGATACACCCTCCCAATTTGACACAAACCATTGAAAACTACCTTTCAGTATGTTCTTTTTTGTTTAATGTTATGGCATCTCTTCATGTTCTGCCTTTTTTTCTTTAGAACAGCAAAGCAGCGCAAAAGTATGAGCAAGCAGTCTGTCACTGTGAAACATACTCCAAGAAAAAATGTATCCAGCTCTTCTATTTTTAGCCAAAGTAGTTTCAATAGCCGTGCCAGTGATACATCTGTGGTATCTACTGTATTGGATGAATCTTTGATTCAGGAGCAAACAGAAGTTGACCATTTTTGGGGTAAGTAATACAGTGCTACTACACATTTGAATATTTATGCCAGCCTGTGATGTGAAAGCTATTTTGAGGTTCTATTTGTTTTTTGTAGAAGCTTCCTTACCTAAAGAACGTTGATAGCAACATACTTATTACCATGTTTGTCTAAAGGTCACCACTTACTGTCTAAATTCTTACTATAGTTTTGGCAGAGGACACATTACCTTTGAATAAAATGTTTAACATATTATTGCTGCACAGTAAGACTGATATGCCAACCAAAATGTACTGCCTCTACATAGCAAAGATGCTCACTAGCAAGATGCTCTCTATGGATTTAGTGGTGTTCTGCTATTGTCATTTCTGAAGCTCAGCAGGAGTCTCCTACTGAAGGTATCATAAAGAAAAATCCTAGATAACAAGTTTAGTTAAAAAGATAAGTAAGTTACAACATGTGACTTTTATCATGAACAAATAAGAATGTGTGAAATGTGTTCAGTCACAACAGAGAAGCAGGAAGCTATTGTATGTGTGTTCATAGGTTAGTGAAGTTGTAGATTTGTAAATATATGAAATTTCCAGTGGATAGCAAAAGTAAAGATTATGGAGATTAGGCACCTGTGCGGCTAGTCCAATATTTGGATTATGTGATTCACATGACACCACCTTTCAACAGACACTTCTTCTTTTATGCTTTTGTAATTAATAGGTTTTTGTTTCAAGCCTAAGCACAATTGCATTTGGGATGCTAACGTTTTTCTGGCAACTGTACACAGAATGCAGATTTTAAAAAAGAGGTTTTATATAAATTGTGATCAAACTACAGAATAGTTGTGTGTGCATCATGAAGTAACGTGGCTATTTATTTATAGTACTCTGAGGCTGGTGAATCTGCAATTAATGACTTCTTAAAAGTTATCCGTTGTGTGAGAAATTGGAGGTAGAGAGAGAAGAGAAAAGCCTGGTGTAAATCCGTATACATCGAGCTGCCTAAAAAGGGAGACATGCCTGCCAGATTGCAAGAACTATAGAATGATCTCTAATTTCTAAGATGCAGCTTTGTCACTTTAACATCAAGAGTAGATTGGAGTGATGAGAGGACAGGTAATAAGCGGAAAGGTAGTATAGATAAAGCATTCACTTATGTTGCTTCGACCAGAAAGTTTAGACTCATTATCTGGAAAGTGCATTTATTGGTCATGAAAGATTAGTTTGGAGCAATTTAGTAACTCTTGAACAGAGAGAAAAATCCATATTACTAAGGCCTTGACCACACTAGAAAGGATTTGCTTGCATAGCTATTCCAGCAACCCTTTGTAGTGGAAATGCAACTTATACCAGCAAAAGAACTCTTGCCATTCTACCGCACTTCTGGCATAGCTGTGCTGGCAAAATGTTTAAGTATAGATAAGGCTTCAGTCTCTGACTGCTCAGACTACTTGGAGATGGTAATCCTTTCTGAACAAAGGTCTGATCCTCTACTCCTTGCTCATGCAAAAATCCCATTCACTCTGGAATAAGGAGTGCCAGACTGGGTAGCAGAAGACAGCATTGTTGTTGAAGATGTTGGTCCTGCTCTGCCTATAAGAAAGGGGCTCTATTAGTAGTAATGGTGTAATACCTCTTTGGGTTCTTCTAGGGAAAGCTTTTTCCCCAAAATGACTTCCTGTGGACAAGAACCTGGTTGATCTGCCTATTGCTAGGCTGGTGCTCCAGGTGATACTTTGTGCCTCAGATCCAGTAATCTAACCTGGATCTCTACTTCGTGTGCGTGCGTTTGTGTGTGTGCGTTTGTTACATGGATGGGGATGTACCATAGAAGCTGTATGCAGTAGCTCTGGGTAGGGATGAGAGAATGGATCTCCTATCTGCTGCAGCAATTCCTCCGATCTAGGAATGGCTTTGATGCTCCAAAGGAAATTCAGTTTTTGCTTCCTCCTCTCTTGGAGGGTGAGGGTAGCTGAAATGCAGATATCCTTGTAAAGACCGTTTTTAAAAAAATATATATTTTTTAGGAATCTCTTAAATACAAGAGTCTATATCCCAAATATCCAATAATTGATGTTAACCAATTTCACAACGCTAACATCTTATTTCAGTTTAATCTGTGGAAATGTAGCTTACTGTACAAATGTGTGTGTAAATAAACTAGACTTCAGTTACTCTAGACTCTAGTTTCAAGTTACTGATGCCTTAAATTTCCCCAAAAAGAAAAAAGCAAGAGACTAGCTTTCCAGCCACGATTATTTAAAAAAAGTCGTCTTTCCTTCCACTCTTCAACTTCCTAAGAAGAAACAGGGAAAACAGGGCTGGCCATAGTGGGACTTTATGATGCTGTCCCGTTACAGGCTGCTTGTTTCTGATTAGTAGATTTTTCAACTCCCACAACCTTCAATTGGAAGAAATTATACTGTAACTTTAGTCTAATATTCTGTGCTAAATTTGACAATGGCTGGTTTAGCTGGGTCTTCCAGTCTATGTATTGAACTGTGGTTGTAGTAAAAATGGTTACTAAGCAACAGAAACAGCATATGTTTCTAATTATCTAGCCTTCTCAATAGTCACCTGGGAGCTGAGAAATTACGTATGTTGGCGCTTCAGTTTTCTTCTTGTCACAACCTTCTTCATGGATAATGTAACTGTAAATTGTCACCTCAAAAATACCTGTATATACTGAAGTCCCCCACAACAGTTAATGAATAAATGTAATATTCTAATCTTAAAATGCATCTCCTTTGTGGGTTCTAGAAATAACAGAAATTTTTGTTTTGAGTACAATTTAGCTATAGTAGTTGTTTTGCAATCTGGAGACTTCTATGTAATTGTACTCAGTAGGAAAATTTTCTGTTTTTTAGGGCTTGATGATGATGAATGCGATCTTAAAGGTAACTGCAGTCCTCCAACTCTTCTCTCCCCCCCCTCCCCCCATTAGTAGGTTGCAATGAATGGGTTAATTGTTCTTTTTTGATACATCAGGTGGGGAGACAACAGTGATTCAGGGAAATGGTGATATAGCAACAGCTGAAACACAGACTACCATGATCAATGGCTATACTTGCAGTGACTGCAGTATGCTTTCTGAACGGAAAGAGGTCCTCACAGCGTACTCTGCTTCTCACATGCCATCTTCAAGAATTTACTCGAGGGATAGAAGCCAAAAATACAGGTCTAGTAAGTGATTTTCTTCCTTTTTTTGTGGTATTGTAAATGTCTTGTTTCTTGATGTATAAAGCTACATGTATTTGGAGGGTATAAAGATGATTCCCCCTCCCCCCACTGAATTTATCAAGACTAATTGAATTCTAAATACCAATTAGCATACATCCTATGATGAATTTTTGTTTGTATCAAGCTACGCTTCATGGAGTTGACATCTGCTGTGCATCAGAAGCTGACAATATGAATTTTCCACACAGTTACAGGGAATATAAATGTGCGACATCAAAATAAAATGATACAGAATCTGGCAGAAAATAGTTCATACTTTCAAATTGATCAAGCTCATAATGTGGTGTTGTAGACAGTATTGGTTCTTAGCGGTAGATGATTTTCTTTTACACCTCATTATAACAATGAGGGTCAGGTTATCATTTTGTTACTCAAATTCCGCTTTAAAACTCTTTTCCATTATAACTCACCAGTAATAGGAGCTCAAAAGAGTTAAACAAAAACAACCAAACATAATCAGCAAATTGTTGTTGTTCGTAAATATCATCTGCTCTATAGAAAGATTTAAAAAAAAAAAAAAAAAAATCCCTTCTGTTTCCTTCTATAGACTCTAATTTTTATTGTGTTCTATAAGTTAGGCTCTCTTCTCAGACCTTAGATCTAACAGGGCTCAAATTGTTTCTGAGGGAGGACCCAGAATGGAAAGGCTGTGGCTTCAGCAGTTTTCCTTCTCAGTGTACAATTTCTGGAGCTTTTTCTTAAGTATGGCTGTTGGCTGCCTATATGGAGTTCTGGTTTTCTAGGCTAATCTTTGGATATTGCTCTTCTTAAGTGCCTTCCTTTGGAAAGCAGAAAGTTTGATATCCTTCACCATCCCAACGCCTCATCTGTATTCTTTGGTTGTTGGTAGTCTTCTTGAAGATCAGTTTAGGAGGAAGGCATGCTCTTTTGTTGCCCTCATTTTCAGAATTTGAGGGTTGTTTCAGTTGCTATCCCTTCTGGGCCAAGGTGTGACCCTCATTTTAGCGTGTCCTGAATAGTAAGAAGTCAGTTTCTTGACACTCTTAGGGAAACTCAGGAGGATGCAAGGGAAATTATTTAGATTGTAAGCTCTGTGGGATAAGGACTGCCTCTTGCTATATGTTTGTACAATAGGACCCCAATCTTACATAGGTTTAATAAACTTTCAATATTTAAATGGGACATTGGAGTCTAGAAATCTTTCTTTTTTAATACCATCTCTCTTCTACACAAAACTCTCACAGGGGGACTCTCACAAGATTCTCATCTGTGAGGATACTTCAGCAGTTGAAAGCAAGATAGCCAAATGCTGGTTGGCTACAAAATACCAAAGCTTTTAAGAAAGCAGGAGTACAGGGATGATTGTGCTAATTATTATTCTTTTGCATGTGCACTAAAGTGGAGGAGACGATAACAGAGGAAAAGGTCTAGTAGTAACTGCCTTGAGTACTAGAAAAGCTTTGTATTTGACTTCCATGCACTTGGAAGTATGAAGAGGGAGAAGGAGAAAACACTCTCTTCCTCCCTGCCCCCTCTTTCAACAAGAATTCAACTTAAGCCCTTTTTTGTTCTAGGTTGGGATTTTAAGATTCTAACTGTTCATGGGTTCAGCATGGAGAAATCCTGAGTTCTGAAGATAGGTAATTAATTACAATTTAAATGTTGGCAAAAGTGATTAGCTGTCTTCAAGTTTTCAATCCCATTTAACCAGGAAAGGCTTGTAACTTGAGCCTTTTGCCCTGGGAAAACGGTCACTCCAGACCATGGTTTAGGCATGCCAGCATTCCAGAAACTTTCACTGCTGTTGCTTCAGGTATACTTAGCCATAGATAAATGGTGAAGTTCAGAATTAAGGCCTGTCAAACCAGCACCACTCACAATTGCTACACTTCCACAAATTTTGTATCCCTGGATAAGTAACTAAAATTTTAGCTATTTCTAGTTTGGTATCAACAGGTGGAAATGCAAGTAGTTAATAAATGGAGAATGAAATTGTGTAGGGAAATAATTTTGTATTCACACTTTTTTAATAGGAAACACCCCTTTCTACATGAATAAGATTCTACGATTGATCAAATATACTGCAACATCTTTTGCATCACTGTTAGTGCAACTATTTCAAATGGTTTTGCTGAACCTGGGTTATGAATTTAAAGGTACCTTTTTTAGTGGTCTTCCCTTCCTCTGGCTCCTCCAAAGCCACTACCTCAATAAAAAGCCCTGTGCTTTTTTTCTTATGTGGCTTTTCATCCATTTCACCTGCTGCACCATGGTGTCTTCCATAGTAATTTGGCTGGTTTCTCTTATGCTCACTTGCACCTTTTTTTTCCTTGGGAAGTGTCCATATACAGGTATATGGTAACTGTGTGGTTTTTTTCTGTTTGGTCTTCTTTTCTTCCCAGGAAATTGCATGGGCAGGGGGAGGTCGGGGGGGTTGACACTGCCACACTGTAATTTTTTCAGTGTTTTCAAAATGCAGTTTTCTTGCTTCCTCTAGACTTGAGCTTCATATTCCTAAATCTCAGTTTGTTTTAGTTCTGCAAGGTTAAGTCTCCTCATTAACACTTTCTCTGCAGGCTGTTCTGCTGTTTGTAATGTGGTGCTTATTGCCTGTCCCTTGGGGTATGTCTACATAGTAACTAGACACTGGTATCAGGCCCATGCTAGCCAACTCGGGCTCCCTGTGAGGTGGGAGGGTCCGGGCTCCCTGTGAGGTGGGATGGTCCAGGCTCCAGCCCAAGCCCAGAAGTCTACACGGCAATGAAATAGTCCCGCAAACCCAAGCTGGCTGGCACGGGCCAGACGTAGGTGTCGAGTTGCTGTGTAGTTATACCCTCAGAGTAAATCTTCTAACTATTATGTTAAAGTTGACAGAAAATAACTGTATCCTTCATGCTCAGCTGAAAGGGATTCCTCATCTTCCTCCCACTCCTTCAGTAATGCTTTTTCTGCCTTTCTGATATCGGGAATGTCTGGTCTCTCCTGGATTCTCCACTAAAACCAGGGAAGTGGTGTAGCACTTGGTCCGCAACTGAAAGGATGGGGGTGTTCAACAGTGTTGGTTTTTTGAGTAGAGTATTGGAACTAAATAGGTGTAAAGCAGTTCTGAACACAGATTTAAAAATAACTGCTCCTCCTGTCGCATCCTCAAGTAATCCATGTTTCAGTTGCTACCTGGTGAGGCTTGAACTAATTCTCCATTGCCAATAGTGTGTTCCACGAAAAATTGTAGACTGCTAGATCTGAATTTGAGATTTTTTTCATTAGCAATTCAGATCTTATCTAATCAAGCTTTCCTGGAAGGTGCTACAGACAAACAGAGAACTGGTAAGTTTGACTTCCCAGGTACCAAGCAAGTAGAACTCAAAATTAAGCATTCAGTTTAAAAACTGCTTCCCCAAATAATTAACTGGGGGGAGTGTGTGGTGACAAATTCTGAGAGCCTTGAATCTCCCCCAAGGCGCGGTGCGGCTGGGATTGTGCAGATTTCACTCACTCAGACCGTGGGGACAGGAGCCCTTTGGTCAGCCGATCCCCGGATGGAGACGGTGCCCAGACTCAAACACACCACAGGAGGATGGATAGACACAGAGACAAGACAGTCCTCAGTCCGGACAAAACACAGAAATAATTACCTGACCAGATTCCTGATGTCAGATCCCGGGATCCCTACCAGAACAGAGTGGGAACCAACTGGTTCGATGGCGTAGACTTCACTGTGGTCATGCACCCTTCCGTTCTGGCGGAGGACCCTTAGGCCAAATGCCCAGGTGCCAGCTTGCCACGGCCATGCTAAGAACGGTCAGGAGTCACACAGCCCCAGTGAAGAAGGTTGCCATCTCGGTGGAACCTCCAAATTGTCAAAGTCAGATTCAAGGCTCACAGAATTTGTCAGACCACTCTGTTTATTAGCAAAGCGCTTTTCCAGTGCACCCAGATATGTGAGCCCTCTGCAAAAGCTCAAGCTAACTTATTTATACAGATACGCCAAAGCCAATTTAACATAAGAGACAAAAGGAAGCAGAAACTGACAAATATACATACATATCTTATTTGCATACTAACATTTACCAATCTCCTAGCTCAGTAGGAGCTCTAAGTTAATTAGTTTGAGGACCCATTGTCTCACACTCCTTAATGTTTCTCTTCCTGACAACTGTGTTTCAACAAACCCACCAGATGCATTTCTTTAATGAATTATAATTTCAATATAATTCATTCTATTTTCACAGTGGTATGTGAGTTAAACACCTATTTAACAGTTGCACTGTTTCAGATGCAGCCTTCAGTTAGGGGGCAAGTACCCAATTGACTTCCAAGAAGACCACAGCAAAACCAGGAAAGAGTAGACTAGACTTAGTTAATATTTGTAAGGCAAAAAACAAGAAGGAAAAAGGTTTGACCCACAGGGTAGAGGGGCTTCCTTTAGACATCATAAAGTTGCAAAAAATGTACACATGCATGCCCTCTGCAAGTCACCTTACACACCAAATACCTTTTTAAGGTCTCCTGTAGGTGGCTTGGCTTTATAACTAAATAAATCAGGTCAGTTTACTTGTTAAGCTAGCTATCTGAAGTTTTGGACTCCAGAGAGTTAAATTCTATACCCTCTTTCTGCATGTATTGCAGCTCACTCGAATTACTGTGGAAGTATGAATGTAAAAGACTTTCTCAAAGAGGATGGCCATCTTGGTATAAATGGGGAATCCTTGTGTAAGTATGGTTGGGTTGTTTTTGTTTGTTTGTTTTCTCTTTTCTGTCTTTTAGCTTTGGGTTGGAGTCCTGGATGTCACAGTGACATCTAGATGATATGAAACAACTCTATAGAAGTTGTATACCTGAACAGTAGTTTTGTGTTTTTTAATTTAGATGCTAAGTATTAACACACAAGTGTATTGCTGCAACATTTTCTATAGGAGCAAATATCTGTGGGATTTTGTCTTGTTAATCTTTCTTACCTACCTTAGTTCTTGGTTTTGGAAAATGATACTGTGACGTAACTGGAACATGTCTGTCTTGTTAGTAGTTTTATTGGTTAACTTGTCACTATTAATTGATTGTTACCATAACCAACAGGTGATGACTGTAAGGGGAAGAAACATCTTGAAACATACACAACAGTCCACATGCAATCCTCAAGGTCTAAAAGGGTAGCAAGGACCATTTGGCACACCTTTTCTTATGCAGGTTGACTTGCACTTTTTTTTTCATTTGCTTTTATTTTACATCACAACCTCACAAATGTTAATCACTCCTACTGCTTTGTGTTTTTAGTTTAACTGTAATTTTCAAAATAGATTAGGCTGAATTAACTGTAAAAATGTTCTGGAAGAATAGTTACATGGAATCTCTTCTACTCCATGTGTTACTTGCTACAATATTAGACTCACTGATTAGATTAAGGAGGAGCTTGGCAGATATAATCTGTTTACATATGGCACAATTGCTATGAAAGGAAGTTATAGTAATTTATTACCATATGATGTGTATTTTAAAGTATTAAATACAAAGCAAAAGTTTTTGTTTTGTTTTTAAGCTATACTTTACGTAAGTGTATATTTCTGGAAGGATGGAAAACAGGATTTAAAGAGAAAAGGGACATTAAGATAACTCCTATATAGGGTATTTTATTATTTTGTACCCTGATTTTATTTTTATACCCTGATTTTTATTTATTTATTACAAGACTCTCTCATGTAGTTAGTATACTATCTATCCTATGAAATGGATCTACTAATGCTTGAATTAGGCACAGGCATCAAGATGCTTTAGAGCTATTTGCTGTCAATCTATTTTCATGCAGCAAAGAAGAATAGTGTGAGACATTTCTTCAGTCACCTAACTGGTTTTATAAAATACTGAGCTGTAACGTTTGGTGCCCCTCAGAGACTGAGCAGCACATCCTCTGCTAATCTAAAGTTTAGAATTCCTCTAAATTTATTTGTGGTGTTCTAGTTCTATAGAACAACAACAACAAATCTACACTTAGTGTCAGAGTCAAAGGCCATTAATCTTTCCATTGACTTCAGTGGGCTTTGGGTTAGGCCTTTGAAAAACCAACTGACACAGTCATACCATAAAACATGCAGCTGAATTTAATTATAAAAATGAACAATAATTTACCTAATTACTTGTAATTTTACTTTCAGTAAGGCATATTCTTTTCTTATTCTTATGCTTCTCAATATCTCCTCTTGTTAATGAGGATATTATGGTCAATATTTTTTAAATAACGATCTTGAAGAATTAATTCTTGAAGTTTTAAATGTTCCAGAAACTTGCAGCGTACACTTGAAGACAAAACCAAGAAACTTTGAAAGGGTTGCCTGACTAAATATGCACTTGTGTTATAATAAAGAGCGGATGGTTGAAGAGTATTAATTAGGACATTTTTCTGACAGACTGTTGTACCATAAAACATAGGCTCTTTATATTCTGAAAAGATGGTATTTTAATTACCCAGATGATAAAATCTGGATGTTGAACTGTCTATGTACTAGCATATTGTCTTTTTCCTTTTAATGGTGTTAGCGCCACTTATGTCCATATTTTGTCTTATTAGCAGTAATACTCATTTTGTGTATAATGTTTTTAAAAGTTTACAAACTACTGGAGGATATACACTAAAATTATACTATATGTAATTCTCATAACTTCAGAAGCTAAAGAATCTCTCTACTGCTTTTATTGTAAACGATAGGTCAGGTTGTCTGTATATACATTACATATATATAGTTCATTTGTTATACACCAGGTTACTTTGTGCTACAAGTGTTGCAAACAGTGGGAGCAACAGGATGGTTTATGTCTCAGAAGATGTTATCACTACTTTGGCTGGCCATTGTTTCTCCAGGTTACTATCTTGATCTCTGGTTTTGTGCTTTTGCATGTGTTCTGCCTCTGCTGGCAAACTAGGAGTCTACACTATGTGATTGCCTCACTGATGCTGACTCAACTGTGCTTTGGATGGTACTTTACTGTTTGTAAAGGCTAAACTATACAGTGACAAGATATATCTGTGTTCACAAATTCAATGGGAGATTAACAAGGCTGCTTCATATGAAAGGCAACATGTCTAATGGTTAGAGCAGACAAGGGGGGGGATGAGGAAAACTGGGCTCTGTTTGATTCTCCCATTAACTCCCCATGGCTTTAGGAAACTTTCTTAATCTTTCAGTGCCACGGTATCCCTATAATCAAAATTAATATAATGCCTTTTTGAAGCTCATAGAGGCTTTTAGTTGAAAGGGGTTACCCAAGTGCAAAGCATGATTAAATGTAGCTGAACGGGTGTTGTGTTTTAACCTTATGAAAGTTAGTTATTGCTTTACTAAACAAATTTCATCTTCTTGCATGGCGGTTTTTTGTGCTGAGTAGTTGATAATGCGTTGCAATACATAGCTGTGATATAAATTTAGATGAAAACAAGTTGCATGTGTTTCCTTTCACCATCCACCCCAACAATCTGTTTGTTGCACAAAACATTTTCTGCCATATTTGCATGTGCTTCTGCTTGGTCTCCCTTAGTATATATTCTGTAACAATTACATTTTTAGTTCATTGAATACATCCTTTCTCTTATAGGGAAGGTAGCTTCTGGGGTATTCTGGTGGCTTGGAACTGGATGGTATCAACTTGTTACCCTGATTTCTTTGTTCAATGTGTTTCTTCTTACAAGGTTTGTGAATTTATTTTTTAAACAGAATTTTCTTCCCTGAGTTACAGACGTGTTAGATTTGTACTGTAAGAGTTGTGATTAAAATGCATGAAATTATCCTAGTTGAAGAATACAAGTGCAATGTCTGTGACAAAAGGAGAAAGCAAACTGTGTGTGTGTGTGTGTGTGTGTAAACACGGGAGGGAGAGGAAAATCTTTGCTATTTAGCAATTCTGTCTTTCTGAGGAATGAATCTGTTTATAGCTTTAGAATCATATACACTTCAGCAAAAAAGGAAAAAGGTGATCTGACAATATTCATTAATATTCTAAGAATGGGGGGACACATGTATGTCAGTATCTGTAATATGCCTTTCTAAATCAAAGTTGCTGCACATCTTTCTGTACAGAGCATACTGTATATTTTCATTTTAAATATGAGGTACTGGGTGAAGCGATTAAACAGCTACATAGCAAATAGTAAAAATTGTCAGACTAGTTACACAGGTCTGTTGTCCACCTTAACAGATTAAGAAATAACCATAATGAATTTGTCAAAGAAGTATACTTCAGTACTTTTCAGATGCATAATCTGTGTGTAATATGCACTAGAGGAAAAAGCGTGATATTTCTATGTAGCCAAAACTTAAGCTAGATCAATCTAAGGTGTGAATAGGGCAGTGTATTTCCATATGCTGTTGAATTCTAAACAACACGAAGACACTTCACTGTAATGTAAACTGAACTAACCTCTGTCATGAGGTGCCATTATTTATACTCTTATGCAGTCTATTATACTATATGAGTTGGAGTCTGCTTTTTCCTGTACATGAGTAACTTCCATTCCACTAACACCTATGGACATAAATATGTATTTACAATGAAGAAAATAGAAACCCACATACCAAAGTGTGTGTGTACAGCTTTGTAAGCCTGACTCTCTCGTTCTAAGATGCTATATAGATTTGGTCATGTCAGGTTCAATATTTAGGTACAAAACAAAATTACTAAATGTAGTACCACTGTGTAAAATAAGTTTTGTATTTTTCTTTTCTCCAGCATGTTCTTGGGGGGCGGGGGGGAAGTAACTATTTGGGCAAGATACCATTGCTGACGTCATAAAATATCAGCATTTTTTGTGATACAATCCACAGAATTGAGCTCTAAGTGTTTAAAATTGAACCTCATGTTTAGGTTTATTTCATGCTAATGCCTCAACCAATTATAGAGCACAGTTAAAAATGATAGACCCATTCTTTGTCTAATTAAAAGTTAAAATTATTTCTCTGTTTCTAGATGCCTTCCAAAGATTTACAGGTTGTTACTGTTTCTCATCCCACTGCTGTTTTTGCTAGGTATGTGAAGTGTTTGTTGTTAGTGCAATAGTTATTACAAATGTATCAAACTAGCATTTTTAGGTGAACTTGATGTTTATGAAAGATGTCCAGCTAACAGCACAGGAGACTGAAGTTCTGTTTGCTGACAGCAGCAATTCAAGTATTCTCCAACACTGCCCTGCCAGTGTGCTTCCCATCTGACATGGAAAGAATATCCCTGGTTGTGAAAAGGCAGTTCAGTTTCTGTGCCCCTTCAATATGTAGACCATCTCTGAGGGGGACTACAGGACAACCCGTTCATGACCAGGAACTGGAATGAGCCCATTAAGACATTTCACATAGATTGCCTGTTGATGTTTTGTTAAATAAGTCTAATTGCATTATTATTGGCAGTGCTTATAATCAACAGTTACAGTGGCCCAAAATTTTTCTATTTTTCAGTCTTTCTGGTTGTTGTAACTCTCTCTAACTTAAACATTTTGGGCAGAATATTCCATGCCAGATGTCTGCCCACAGATGAAATTTTTTTATTAAGTTTCACCTAAAATGATTCAGTCATATCTGAGAACGAGGCTAAGGAAAATTGCTCCTCACCAAAAAAATCTTTTGTTGTCTCTAGTGTCTCAATTCTTTGGAGCAGGGACTTATATGCTGCCAGAGGGATTGCTTTAGTGGTGGGATAATACTGCCTAATCTCATGGGTATTGTGAAGATAAGTGCTTTAATGTTTGTAAAGCATTAAGAGACTACCATGGAAACCCCATAGAAAAACTCCTAAGGAAATTAGTAATTCTGTATTCAGTGCAGAATCTGGATGGTGTGCAACAAATACTGACCAATGATACTGCCAAGAATGACCTTGAGCGGATCACTGCGGACTATGTGGCTCTAGGAAGAAGAATAAAGGAGTTGGAGGCGCAAGTGGTGTTCTCGTCCATCCTCCCCGTGGAAGGAAAAGGCCTAGGTAGGGAGCGTCGAATCGTGGAAGTCAACGAATGGCTACGCAGATGGTGTCGGAGAGAAGGCTTTGGTTTCTTTGACCATGGGATGGTGTTCCATGAAGGAGGAGTGCTGGGTAGAGACGGGCTCCATCTTACGAAGAGAGGGAAGAGCATCTTTGCCAGCAGGCTGGCTAACCTAGTGAGGAGGGCTTTAAACTAGGTTCACCGGGGGAAGGAGACCAAAGCCCTGAGGTAAGTGGGAAAGCGGGATACCGGGAGGAAGCACAGGCAGGAATGTCTGTGAGGGGAGGGCTCCTGCCTCATACTGGCAATGAGGGGCGATCAACAGGTTATCTCAAGTGCTTATATACAAATGCACAAAGCCTTGGAAACAAGCAGGGAGAACTGGAGGTCCTGGTGATGTCAAGGAACTATGACGTGATCGGAATAACAGAGACTTGGTGGGATAACTCATATGACTGGAGTACTGTCATGGATGGTTATAAACTGTTCAGGAAGGACAGGCAGGGCAGAAAAGGTGGGGGAGTAGCACTGTATGTAAGGGAGCAGTATGACTGCTCAGAGCTCCGGTACGAAACTGCAGAAAAACCTGAGTGTCTCTGGATTAAGTTTAGAAGTGTGTGCAACAAGAGTGATGTAGTGGTGGGAGTCTGCTATAGACCACCGGACCAGGGGGATGAGGTGGATGAGGCTTTCTTCCGGCAGCTCACGGAAGCTACTAGATCGCATGCCCTGATTCTCATGGGTGACTTTAATTTTCCTGATATCTGCTGGGAGAGCAATACAGCGGTGCATAGACAATCCAGGAAGTTTTTGGAAAGCGTAGGGGACAATTTCCTGGCGCAAGTGCTAGAGGAGCCAACTAGGGGGGGTGCTTTTCTTGACCTGCTGCTCACAAACCGGGTAGAATTAGTGGGGGAAGCAAAAGTGGATGGGAATCTGGGAGGCAGTGACCATGAGTTGGTTGAGTTCAGGATCCTGACGCAGGGAACAAAGGTAAGCAGCAGGATACGGACCCTGGACTTCAGGAAAGCAGACTTCGACTCCCTCAGGGAACGGATGGCCAGGATCCCCTGGGGGACTAACTTGAAGGGGAAAGGAGTCCAGGAGAGCTGGCTGTATTTCAAGGAATCCCTGTTGAGGTTACAGGGACAAACCATCCCGATGAGTCGAAAGAATAGTAAATATGGCAGGCGACCAACTTGGCTTAATGGTGAAATCCTAGCGGATCTTAAACATAAAAAAGAAGCTTACAAGAAGTGGAAGGTTGGACATATGACCAGGGAAGAGTATAAAAATATTGCTCGGGCATGTAGGAATGTTATCAGGAGGGCCAAATCGCACCTGGAGCTGCAGCTAGCCAGAGATGTCAAGAGTAACAAGAAGGGTTTCTTCAGGTATGTTGGCAACAAGAAGAAAGCCAAGGAATGTGTGGGCCCCTTACTGAATGAGGGAGGCAACCTAGTGACAGAGGATGTGGAAAAAGCTAATGTACTCAATGCTTTTTTTGCCTCTGTTTTCACTAACAAGGTCAGCTCCCAGACTGCTGCGCTGGGCATCACAAAATGCGGAAGAGATGGCCAGCCCTCTGTGGAGATAGAGGCGGTTAGGGACTATTTAGAAAAGCTGGACGTGCACAAGTCCATGGGGCCGGACGAGTTGCATCCGAGAGTGCTGAAGGAATTGGCGGCTGTGATTGCAGAGCCACTGGCCATTATCTTTGAAAACTCGTGGCGAACCGGGGAAGTCCCGGATGACTGGAAAAAGGCTAATGTAGTGCCAATCTTTAAAAAAGGGAAGAAGGAAGATCCTGGGAACTACAGGCCAGTCAGCCTCACCTCAGTCCCTGGAAAAATCATGGAGCAGGTCCTCAAAGAATCAATCCTGAAGCACTTGCATGAGAGGAAAGTGATCAGGAACAGCCAGCATGGATTCACCAAGGGAAGGTCATGCCTGACTAATCTAATCGCCTTTTATGATGAGATTACTGGTTCTGTTGATGAAGGGAAAGCAGTGGATGTATTGTTTCTTGACTTTAGCAAAGCTTTTGACACGGTCTCCCATAGTATTCTTGTCAGCAAGTTAAGGAAGTATGGGCTGGATGAATGCACTATAAGGTGGGTAGAAAGCTGGCTAAATTGTCGGGCTCAACGGGTAGTGATCAATGGCTCCATGTCTAGTTGGCAGCCGGTATCAAGTGGAGTGCCCCAAGGGTCGGTCCTGGGGCCGGTTTTATTCAATATCTTCATAAATGATCTGGAGGATGGTGTGGATTGCACTCTCAGCAAATTTGCGGATGATACTAAACTGGGAGGAGTGGTAGATACGCTGGAGGGGAGGGATAGGATACAGAAGGACCTAGACCAATTGGAAGATTGGGCCAAAAGGAATCTGATGAGGTTCAATAAGGATAAGTGCAGGGTCCTGCACTTAGGACGGAAGAACCCAATGCACAGCTACAGACTAGGGACCGAATGGCTAGGCAGCAGTTCTGCAGAAAAGGACCTAGGGGTGACAGTGGACGAGAAGCTGGATATGAGTCAGCAGTGTGCCCTTGTTGCCAAGAAGGCCAATGGCATTTTGGGATGTATAAGTAGGGGCATAGCGAGCAGATCAAGGGACGTGATCGTTCCCCTCTATTCGACATTGGTGAGGCCTCATCTGGAGTACTGTGTCCAGTTTTGGGCCCCACACTTCAAGAAGGATGTGGATAAATTGGAGAGAGTCCAGCGAAGGGCAACAAAAATGATTAGGGGACTGGAACACATGAGTTATGAGGAGAGGCTGAGGGAGCTGGGATTGTTTAGCCTGCAGAAGAGAAGAATGAGGGGGGATTTGATAGCTGCTTTCAACTACCTGAAAGGGGGTTCCAAAGAGGATGGCTCTAGACTGTTCTCAATGGTAGCAGATGACAGAACGAGGAGTAATGGTCTCAAGTTGCAGTGGGGGAGGTTTAGATTGGATATTAGGAAAAACTTTTTCAATAAGAGGGTGGTGAAACACTGGAATGCGTTACCTAGGGAGGTGGTAGAATCTCCTTCCTTAGAGGTTTTTAAGGTCAGGCTTGACAAAGCCCTGGCTGGGATGATTTAACTGGGAATTGGTCCTGCTTTGAGCAGGGGGTTGGACTAGATGACCTTCTGGGGTCCCTTCCAACCCTGATATTCTATGATTCTATGAAATAAGATAATGGGCCACACATAGAACAAAGAGGATAAAGAAGAAATATTGGCATGTGCCATTCAGTGAGTTAAATGTATCTTGTGCACTAACTGAGCCATGGGAAGTTATGTGATCATGTGAGGATTGTATCATAATGCATACACGTAAGAAGTCTGAATTAAGGTTGCACAAGCATCCTTAACTCTGGCATTTCCTAACCTTTGAGTGCTTAGTTTGCAACCTTAACACCCTTAAACATAGTTTGTTTGTTTTTAAATCTAGTTTTGTTTAGACTTTGGTAGTGCCCACAATGTGAAGTGCACTTTCCAAACACATAACATAGCTTCTGTCCTGAAGTAACTGCTTTAAAGTATTAACCCAAATGATCATAAAATCTGAGATTGCACCTCTTCTTAAAAACAATTTTTGCTTTTGTTTTTCTTTGATCTTCTTGCCTAAGGTATATGGTACTGGGGCTTTGAAGGCTTCCTTTCATTACTGCCTGCATTCAATTGGACAAACATACGTCAAACACAAAGAATAGATGAGCCTCTGCAGATTCTTAAACCACATCCTGATTCTTCTCACTATGTTCAGCCTCCAGAGGTAAAATACTTAGTATATTTCTTAAAGGCATGTTCTAACTCTTGGCTACTGGATTTTTCCAATAACTAAACTGTAATTCAAGAATAATGGAGTAAATGGGCTTACTTAATTCTTTTATATATAAATCTTCACATTTTAGGGTCCCATACAGTTATTTGATTCTAGTCGTATGAGTGAACTGGAAAAGCAAATGGCCTTCATGTCTGACAGATGTCATCACAATGATGAAGAATATGGCAAAGTGATGCTACAGCTTGAGAAGCTTCAGGATCAGGTTGCCCAGATGAATGACAAAAGTGAGATGTTGATACTAATAAAAAATGTAATGGGCCAACATCTTAAGGAAATGCAATCTGAGGAAATGGCACGTTCAACGGTAAAGATAAAATAAGTGTTTCTGATGGTTTCTTAATTAGCGTACTAACCCTAGTGCATATTTACCATCCAAATTATATGTAAGATTTTTTACGTTGTATTTAAGAGCCTATGTTAAAATTACTAGAGGTAGTTGAAGCTGAGAATGAGAATTTGAGTGTAGCTGGAGTGTGAAATTACTTAACTGCTTATTTCCTTTGTTTTTTAAGGCCTACATCAGTGCAATAGTCTAGCAACTTTTAATTATAAGTTGTTATACTTCTTGTGTTGGGTTATAAATCAGAATATTTGCATTTTCAGCCATCCCCTTCTCCAGTCTAATGTATACCCCCTTGCAGTCAATGCACTTATTTGTGTTGATGCTTTAATAAATCATTCGTAAAACAGGGAGTACTCGCGTACCAATCCTTGAAGCGTTTGAAACTAACTTCCAGTTTTTCTTTTTTAACCAACAAAAAAGGCTGTGGATGGTAGCCCAATATCATGACCTGCCATGTACCACATCTAGGGCTTTCAGCAACTCCTGAATCTTGCTCTTTAGGCAAGAGGCACTAAAACAGATGCTGGATGTCTTTAGGATGTGAGGAAGGGGGAAGAGAGAGAGCTCTGTTTAACTTGCACTACCTAACTTTTGTAACAAAAATAGTAATTATAACATAAGTGTAAAATTATGGCACCGGAAATAAGAAAGAAGGCCACAATTGGATGATAGGGTTTGTCACTTATGAAAAGTCAAATGCTTAGAGTAGGCTGTATTTGTAAACACATTTTATACTTTTCATTCTGAATATAAATGTGTATAAACCTTTTGATGCTAGGGACAGTATTTATTATAGTGTACTACTAATAAACTTCTTTCCTTCAACTCTTTCTTCCACTCTGACCCTCTGTTAATATCAGAAGGTGATGGATTGAATTTCCTATAATGCCTAAGTTATTTAGGATCATTAATTTAATTGACTTTCAGTGGGATTTGAGCTCCTAAATCAGTGGTTCTCAACCCATTTACCATTGTGGGCTGCATAGGCAGCTCTCTGTTATGTGGGTTACATCTATACAATATATATTACCTGTATGGCTGTGAGGCTGTCACGTGGGCTGCAGCTGTGTGCTGATTGGGCTGCAAGTGGCCCGTGGGTTGAGAATCACTGTCCTAAATCTTTAGGAAAAGTCTCATCTAACGTTTCATGTTACAGTTAACTTTCAGTACAAAACCAGAAACACTACAGGAAACAAGTTGGGTAGGCTACTAAGTAATAGCCTACATAAGAGTTCAAATCTTAATCTGACAAACTGTGTTTTTCCACAAAAAGTGCTTTTACTAGCCCATATGCCCTTTAATTAATTGGCTGCCCAATTTGGTATTAGGCTCTAGCTTTGATGCTAGCATCTGTAACTCAAGATTTCTGCTGATATTGCCCCACCAACTGGCAAGCAGTAAGCATCATGTAGTTTTGTCAGCAGTACTGCCTGCCCCCTTCTCGTGTTCTTGATCTCACAGGGCTATCTCCAAATGGCTAGTCTAATGTAGCACAGCTTGGCATCAAAAATCAATTGGACTTAAATGACTTAAGCATTTTTCAAACATATTTAATCCTTGGTTTGTATGCACAAAGTATCTGGCATGATCACAACATGAAAGTAATGATTTTACTAAAGATATTAACAGCAGTTTGACTATTTTTGTTCTCAATAAGTCGAACATTTTTTTCCTGTTTTTTAAGACTGATCTTCTGGCTTTACACCAAGAACATGAATTGCGCATTTTGACACTGGAAGACTTTATTGGAAAACTTTCTGCAAAATCTGAGGTACTGAAAGGCTCTTGCCTTCCTACCTACATATAGTGAGTCCAAAGCATAGCCACTTTACAAATTAAATGGAGTAAACTTCAGTCTATAGAAATGTTGCTTAGTAAACTTTTCCCAATATCTATCTTGTACCACTCCAGTTATCAAGTTTAAGTCTGCAGTGCCCAAACTTCCTTTAAAATTGCCGCCTCTTGTTTCTGGAGAGGCTGAAGACACAGGTTTCTGTCTGCAGGTGCAGGAAGCTGAAATTGTTTCATGTTTGCACATCTAAAGTGGCTGTCAAAGTAAAAACATTTTAAAAAACCCCTCAAATAACTGAATTCAGATTTTTAAAACTGGTATTCATTTTAATGCAGCAGGTTCACAAGTAAAATTGTTTGGTCCTACTGCCTTTCACTTGCTCTGGAAAATGAAACTTGAATGGTCAGCCCCACTCTAAGGGGTTGACTACACTTGTGAGTTAGAGCGCATTAAAGCAGCCCCTTGGCGCCCTAGCTCACTACCCGTCCACACTGGCAAGGCACGTAGAGCACTGACATGCTCTCGGCCCGCCCCCCCCCACATCACTCCTCCTTCCCCCATTTGAAAAGCACGTTGCAGCCACTTGCATGCTCAGATAGCTACCACAATGGACTGCTCTCTGTGGCCATTGCAAGAGCTGCTAATGTGGCCACGCCAGTGTGCTTGTAGCTGTCAGTGTGGACAGATTGCAGTGCTTTCCCTACTGCGCTCTACGAAGGCTGGTTTAATTCAAAGCGCTCTACATCACCAAGTGTAGCCATGCCCTAAGGAGCTTGTCTTCACTGCAACAGTTAGCTTGAGTACACTCCAGTGAGGGCAACCTCTCTTCAGAACAACCCTCGGGAGTTACACAGGGTGATTTGATTATCAGCACAGAATGCCTGGATTAGCAGAGTGACTGGATTAGCTTCTGAGGAGTTATTTAAAATGTTGCATTCCCACTGTGTTACTAGCTTGAGCATCAGCATCACTCAAGCTTCAGCCCACCCCCAACAGGCCAGCCAGCTTGCTTAAAGCACTATTTAACTCAAAGATTTTTTGTATGTGGACAGGAGTTGAGTTAGGGGTAACGCTTGAGTTATAACTTGAGCGAACTGTGATGTGAAGACACAGCCTAATTCTTTCATTAGCATAATACATTTATTTAACTTCCACAAGGCTGAAGCAGAAAATGTCTCAGATTCCGTGACTTCTGTGACCTAATCTTAGCCTTACTTATAAGTACAGGTCTCTTTGTATTGGCACAGGCTGGACTAGTGCCAAAACCTGTTTGAGGTCCTAGTATCTGGTGCTTTGTTTTCTGTGCTGTATGAGCAAGAGTTCTGAGATCTCTCTTGCATGTTCCTGAAAGTTTCATACCTAGGATCAGTACTGGTGTCCCCAAATGTAGATCTCTATGTGAATGCTGCTTCACCCAATACAGGGATGGGAGCAGATATCTCTGGAGATCTTTCACCTCATTTACATCCTTCCCCTTCCAAAGCCACACTTACAGGTAACTGTCCTGTAACAAAGGAGAGCCCAACATCTTAGATTAGCTATGTGGGATCTTTGCAGAGTAGTATCTGATGATTTGTACTCCCATTCCCTCATACAGGGAAGAAAACATTTAAGTCCCTGCCAACTAGAGATCCAAACCTAGGAATCTCTCTCTGATCTCTTTCATGGCAGCTTGTGCCAATGAACTGGGCCACTGCGTTTTTAATAGTCCTATTGATCTGTACTAGCTGTCTTTTTGGTGAGGGGTGGGGTTTTTTTTGTTTTGTTTGTTTTTTTAAGTTACAGATCACTCTTCATCAGATTCTGATCAATAAAGCAGGTAATTTGGAATAGAATGATTTATACAAATGCATGTACAGAAACATTAAACTAAATTATTTAGGAATGTAATCTTTTATGGGTGCTGACCAAGCATGTCCTCTTCATGTGGCAATTATCCTTATTTGCAATCTTGAAGTTAAAGAATGCACTTCTCAAAACAGATTTTTCATATCTATCAGGACATCCAGAAGGAACTTGAACTAACCCAAACAAGAACAGTGAGGTATGACTACTGTCTATGTCTAATATGTTGCATTTTGAATCCTGATACTAATTGATGGTGGTAGGAATCGTTCACTGAACTACAATGGTAACTATCCTTTTCTAATGCCTGTTGTGTATCAGTTGAGTGGTTTTTAAAGTTTTGTTGAAGTGTTTGTCAGCATGAGTGTTACTTTTTTATAATAGTTTTTGGTGGAGATTCTAGACATCCGTGCAAGAAGACCAGCTCTGAACTCTGAACAGTCCCATATCCTACCCCCAATATCTGACCATTATTTAAGCACCTTATTTCTCTAGAACGGTATGAGGCATAAATTCACTACCACTCTAAGAGGGTGAGTGGGGCTGGCCAGAAAAAAATAATTGTATTTGGCAGAAAAAAATCTGAGGTTTTGGCATTTGGTTTCATTCTGCATTGGGACGAAGCCACGGCCTTTGGAAAAAAAATAAGACCCTGACCAACCTCTCCAAAATCTCTTCTGTTGAAGCTTTTCCACTCTGTATGAATAATATTGAGGCAAAGAGAGACTGACTGTAAAGCAGTGGTTTGGACACTAACCTGTGATGTGGGAAACCCATATACGAGTCCCTGTTCTGAATCAGGAAGAATAGGAACTTGAAGCTGAGGAGCCAACATCCTAGATGAGTGTCTAAACCACTAGGGTACTGACTAATGTGGGGGGGTGTCTCTTGTTTTTTGGCTAGAATTTCCATCCTAGATCTGAGAAGTTTTTCCTGACAAAAATTTTGTGAAAATTAACACATTTCCACAAAAAGCTTCGGTTTTGAGTAATTGGCATTTTCCGACAAACATCTTAACAAAAAATTCCTGACAGCTCCCAAGAGTGAAGATTTTTGGAATTTCCTCAGAGGCCACTTACTAAGTGTTAAGCAGTATGATTAAAGAAAATGTGCTGAGACCAGTTCTGATTCCAAGGGACTCACGTAAATTCAATCTGTGTACCATCTTAATTTCATCTACATTCAGTTTGTCAATCATCTTAATTTCTATTTTTGAATCACATGCTACTAGGACAGAGCAGCATTTTTCTCAAAGACACAACTAGTTTGAGAAGAAGTGTAGCCGGATTTAGGGTGTCCTAATAATATTAATTTATCAATTAAATTTTTATTTTATTTAATTGAATTCAAATAATATTAATAATAATGATTAATACTATGGGTTTTAGACTCACCAGTCTGTCTGATCAGAAGATAAGTTATTGTCCCAAATCAGGCTCCACAGAATTTACAAAGGACCCTCAGGGGTATGATAGGAAGCTCACATTGAGACAAATATATTTGTAAAGACTTTTTATTAAAATCAGTGAAATAGTAATTCAGTGGTAAAATAATCAGAGTTACAAAGTTACAATTGCATTACTGCTATTCAAAAGATACATATGATATAGTATTATATGCAACAAAGCTTTGGTTAATATACTCACACCCTTCCTCGATAACCTGGTGGTAAGAGACACAGGACCTGCCTTGTGGTTCAGTTTTTTCAGTTCTTTAGTGTGAGATGCAGTGCTTAGAAGAAACTAATACTAAGAGCTATCAAAACTAACTTAGGGTTTACTTGACTAACTTAAACTCAAAACCTAATAAACAAATTAAGAATAAAACTTAGGGAGACCAAGCTTAGCCTAGTTCCCTTGAAACTTAAAGTTTAAGAAGAACAAGTATAGCCTACTAATAGTAGTAGTCATAGTAGATAGAATAGAGTGAGTGTAAGTAAGACAGAGTAAGTGAGAATACTCTAGCGAGGTGGGTCACCTCTTTTATAGGTCACAAGTGCCGGAAATCCTTCCTCCCATGCCCAAATTTCATTCCTCACCCACAAAATGTTAGGTTAAGCTTACTCCATAGGCTAGTATGTTTGTGCGTATTGATGACCCGTATATTTGCATATAAGTTTTCTTGTGGTGTACCTATTAAGTCTGTGGGTACAACACTGAAAAACCCCCTATGCCATTCTTCCATTGTCTGTTGGTCTAGATAAAAGGTCCAAGACACATGTGTGGATACTTATCTATTTAGGTAACAAGATATAGGTCAACTTTGCCTTCTGGGTAAAAGGTTTTAATATAGATATGCTAACTTTGCCTAAGCTTAACATACAGGATGTGGCCTGTAGGTCTCTTGCATTACAGCCAAACTTACTTTAATATAAATCCATAAACCTATTGCAATAAACCAAATACTGAAACTATAAGAAAAGAGAGAGAGAGAGAGGGAGATGTAAGTAAGCAAGCAGGTTAGTCCTATAGGCTACAGAAATGGTGTGTTAGAACTGACTGTACATCATTTTAAATAATAATTCAACTAATAAAATAGCTTTAAAATGATATAGTTGATCGATTTTCCCTTATCATATAATTCCCATTGATTTTGTATTGTTTTGAAATACTTCTTGGAGGCCTGACTTAGCCATACTATAATTTAGACCCTGAGTTTTAAATTAGTTAATGGAGATCAAATACTGTATACTCCACTAAAATGATATGGCAAATTCATGTAAAAAGACATCAACTCTGGTTCTATAGAAACCTTACAGAATCCCACAAACCTACCTATGTCCTAATATTGCATTACCAACTAAGTAAAATCCCATAGAGATATAATTCAAGTTTGGATCAACACTTCAGAATATATTGATTTAAAACAGATATTTAGTATGACTATCTTTAAACAAATAAATATTAATTTGAAAGGTCATGCATTACTAGGGTCACAAAGTCTATTTTTGGTTTTACTGTGAAGTTGTTCACTCTATGTATTAGACAAAAGGCTTATTCTGTCAAATATTTGATTGAATTTTAAGTTGTGTGATTTGTTCTGACCTCTTGCTCTTAAATTATGACTTTTTTCGGGTTTACCAGTGGAAGTGATGAGCAAAACCAGCACCTTTTATCCAAGGTTAAACAACTAGAACTAGAGTTGGCTCACATGAAATCAGAACTGTTAACTCCACAAGACTTGAAGACCAGCTGTGAGAAAGTAGATACAATTCATGAAAAGGTAAGTTCTACAGTTTTATCACTATAAAACTCTTGCAATTTTCAGTGGAGTCTCCACAGGAAATATACTCCATATTTGTTTGATTGCACTGAATAAAACACTTTAAAAAGACAACGGTATGCTAATTTTAACAGTAATACTGATTTTTGAGGTAGCAAGTACTAATCTTACTAGACCCTTATACATAACAAGGGATAAACCTAAATCTTAAATGAAACTAAAAGCACAGAGAGTAAATATATTACACTGGTTTTGTGTATAGTGTATATACTCTAATGCAGTAATTGGTATATGGTTTTCTGTGTCCAGCTAATTTGTACAAATACAGAAATGCAATAAAATATGGTTGTAAAGCAATAGTTCAACTGAATTGGTTTAAGTAATGTACAAATATAGCACCTCTTTCTTCAGTTGCAGCATTAAATCTGTAATTGTAAATTGGAACAACATGAGAGAACTGACATCAGGGGGTAATGTGGATTTGTGATGTCTATTCCATAGTTATTAAAAGGCCATTAAATACTTACTCATTTGGTCGCTCTCAAGCACATGACCTCCGTCATCAGAATCTAGGCTCCTATTCCATTGACAGTGGAGTTCATCTCGAAATAATTGATATAACATTGGAAGTGTTAAAAACTTATCTGGCTACTTATGAGATATAAAATTGAAGAACATGTAGTTAATGCACCTGTGAACCCACACTTGTGAAATATTCATCAATCTTCATATGTGTTCTTGTTGAAGTCAAGCCCTGTATTTCAGAAAAAACATTTCAGCCTGGCTGCATGCACGTAGCACTTCCTTTTTGTTGGCCTTTATGGTACCTCCTTTAAGGAATCCTAGCGGCCAGCATAAAAGATTATAAAGTGTATCTGAGCCCTGAAGATGTAAATTGCACATAATTTGCTAGCAATTTGTAAGACCTTTATTTCACTGCCAGATCAAGTGACCAGTTTGGATCTCCTTAGCTTTTTGAGTTGTTAAGCAATCTGGATTTCATATAGATGTGTAGAGTTTTTTCTCTCAAGATGATCAAACAGCTTTAGCAACAAAATACAACCTACAATACATAACTTGTCTCCGGGTTTAATGCACAGTTCCTGAAATGGTTTCTTGCGGTAACTTAGCCTGACTCTCTCTACTTATGATGTTAAAAGGGAAGGTGGGAATTCTTTATTCACAGACTTCCATATTTCGTTTATGTAATTCAGTGTTATGTTTTTTTGTTCTCGATATTTTTACCTCAGACCATTTACTAAACTATTAATCTGTTTCTTCCGATTTAAGGACCTTTTCACACTTGTATCTTACACTGTTAATTCCAGAGGGGGGCGCAGGGGGTAGTGGTGGTGGTTTCAGTCGGAGTACAGGAAGATGGTAATATTTGTGGAGCAGAGAGGGCTGATTAGATGGCAGTATTTTCTCATATCTGTTTGATCCAATTTATGGTTCTGCATGTAGAAAAAGGGTCTAGTATATTCTTTTTGTTTGTCATTTCAGGTAATTTTGATGATTTATTTTGATAGGTCATTCTGTGTGTATCTTAATTTGTCTGCCAACTTCTTTTGTGAAAAGGAATGTCTTTCACATATTCTCTGGCTACATATTTACCCAGCCTCTGAATAGCTTCTTGAGGTCCTCAGTAACTCCATCTACTTATTGGGATTAAAATAAGGTGACAAATGTAGTGATGTTGTGAAGTATTCTTTTGTCAACTTAATCTTAACTGAGACCACCATGTCAGATGTGCTTGCAGTACTGAATAATGGTGAGGCGCACACACAAGAAACTGACATTGATATAACGAGAAAAGTTTAACATAACTAATGCCTTGCCAAAGTTAGGGTGTGTGTTAGACTCTTTTAGGTTCTTCTCTCCCCATCCCACCAGTTGTTCCAAGAGTTCATCTCCTGTGTTACAAGATTCCTCTCCCACCCGCTACGCGAAGGCATGCTATGCCAATGGAGGAGTTTTTACTGAAGTGCTTTACAAACATGGAGATATATGAAAGCTACATTTATTTGCAGCTCTGAAAAACTTAAGGATTTTAAGCGTACCGGTTACACAACTGTTCATTTTATGACTTCAAATGATTTGAGGATTAAATTATTTTGAAAAAGTATCCAAATAGTAACTGTTACTTATTGATGGATTTTACTAGGTAGATGCCCAGGTCAAAGAATCTGTCAAACTTATGTTTTTTGGTGACCGACAAGAAGACTTTTCTGAATCACTACTCCAATGGCTAACATCCAAATTTGTGAGCAAGAGCGATCTGCAGGTTTTGTTACAAGATCTAGAGCTGCAAATCCTCAAGAATATTACTCTCCACATGTCTATTACAAACCAAAAGCCAACCTCTGAAGTAGTAACAAGTACAGTAAATAATGCAGTGATTTCTGGCATCACAGAAGCGGTAAGCATTCTAAAATAAACGTTGAAAAGTTTGGTTCATAAGTTGATAGCTATTGTTACTTAGGGTAAAAATTGTTTTTAAAGGATTTTATTACAGTACATAGTTTGTCATGTCTAAATATAACAAGTTAATGAAATTGGTTTCAGATAGGAAATTTGAGGGAGATAGTTTAGAAGTTTAATGGCAGTTAAGAAAAATCTAAAATGCATTGAAATTGTGCTTCATATAATATCTAAAGAGCTGTCAAAGATTTCCACTGTTTCAGTAGCAGTTTAAATAAAATCTTATAGCTTTCGATTGTGGACAGCACTGTTTGGGTGCACGTGTTGCCCAAAAATAACGTCCTTATATATTTTTTTGTGGTGATACAACTTCGGCCTGGTCTACACTACAAAGTTAGGTCGATGTAAGTCACTTTGCATCAGCCAATTTGCATCTATGCCCAAATTTTTCTCCAGCTGATGTAAATGCTCTGTTAAAATGACCATAAATCCACCTCCATGAATGGCATTGAGCCACAGTTGACTTACTGAGTTGATGCAATGCGAGTGTAGACACTGCGTAACATATGTCAATCCTAACAGTACTCCAATTAGCTTTCTCACAATGCCTGATAGTGACTGCCCTGGATCCACAGTGAACTCCACTGTCCAGGGGTTACAGAGACTGGAATCTACCTTCCCACTTACAAAACCCCATTTTATTTTTGAAATGCCTTTTCCTGATTGCCTTGCTTGGCAAGCACATCTAGCAGTTCTCCCTTATTGTGTGTAACTGCCCTACCAACTGTGTCAGCTCCGTGCATTAGACTTGCTTCTGTCTGGAGTAGACGAGGTATTAGATCTCCTGGGCCTGTGGGAAGAAGAGGTTTTTCAAACACAGCTATGAACCAGCTACAGAAACATGGACATCTGTGAAATAATTGTATGGGGGATGCAGGCGACGGCATATGACAGGGATCAGCAGCAGTGCCACGTGAAAGTGAAAGAACTGTAACAGGCATACCACAAGGCCAGAAAGGCCAACATTTGATCTGGTGCTGAGCCACAGATCTCCTGCTTTTACAATAAGCTGCATGTCAGGGTTGGCAGAGTTCCCACCAGCATCCTGCAGACCACTGTAAATACCTCAGAGGAGCCTGAGACAGAGACCCAGTCTGTGAACAATGAGGAGGAGTTGGGAGACATGGCAGAGCTGGGGGTCCAGCTATGTCATGAGCCAGGACCTGTTCAAGACTCCACGTCAGTCTGGCCAGTCCCATCAGCAAAGCACCGATGAACCTGGTGAAGGGAAAGAAACCTTGGGTAAGTGTGTGCATTTTCCTTTACAGTGTTTAAACGAAAAGGTGGAGACCAGCCCATCCCCAAGTAAACAAGGCATAGGCATCTATTTTCATTGTTTGACTCTTCTGAGAAGAGAGAGCAGTACAACAAACAGAGGTAGAGTTGGTATCTGCATTTCACTCCCCTGTTCGGTTAGGTGGGGGTGGGAGGAGAGAGGGAGCAGTTTATGTACATAGAGGTGTCCCTTGCATCCTCCTGAGAAATTTCTGCCACTTTCATGAATGTACTCTGCAGTTATCCCCCAAAGGTTTCTAGGGATGGCTGACTTTGTTATTCCTCCACTGTAGGACACTTACACACACACCTCCGCAAGGAGTTCTGCTGGCACAATTGCAGTAAACAGGCTAGCAGCTTATGGACCCGGGTGGCTTTGGGATGTTCTCTCTGCCTTTGTTACTCTCAGAAGTGAGATAATATAAAATCACCACCTCCTGTTGAAAATAGTGCCAATATTTAGCACCGTTGTCCTATACGCGTATCCATGGAGAAAGGGATTGAAATTTTGTTTCATGCAACCAAAAATCTTAGTGCCTGCCTCCCCACACTCCTCCTTTGCCCCTGCTGAGCCATACACACCATGGCTGAGACTGGAGAGCAGTGCTGTGCAGAGATACTCCAAAGCTGAAGTGTCAATAAGCATGTCATTAAAAAAATTAGGGGAATAAGGGCAGGGGATTTTGAAACTTGTATCTTTCCCTTTCTGTTGTAAATCCAATGATACATATCTCTGTTTCATCTGTAGCTGCTCCATTGTGGCCCCCTCCACACCACTGGAACCCTGAGGAGAAGAAAGAAGAGGGCTAGTGAGATCCTGCAAGCCAGTGATGCATCAGACTGCAAACAAAAGGCCTGTATGGCCAGCATGGCAGATGGCATGGGGAGGGACAGAGAGGACAGGAGAAAATGGAGAAAGACCCAGAAATCCCAGCAGGAAAAGGAGAGAATTTCTCAGGCAGCAAACACAAATGCTGCATACTCTGGTTGACCTACAAGTCCAGTAATCACCAACTCGCCACCCTTTGCAGTCCCTGGAGAACTTCATGGTGGCAGCTTCCCATGCACCCCAACATTCCACCTGGCATCCTGGGCCCCATCTCTACTGCTACCACTCCATGCTGGTGGATAGTAAGGAAAACTACAGCTTCACATACACTGTCCTATGAGAGCCACAGTTGCTTTGTGTAGCCAGAATAGACTGCACTTGTGCACTGAAATGGACAGAAATGTTTGCTGCCTTTCTGATTTTAAAATTCTGTTCCATTAATATATGTAAGAAGCTTGTATTGTATTGTCCTTTATTATATGCTCATTGGTTATTTTGCACTGTTTTTGTCACTCAAATTTCTATTAAAAAATATATAATTTTTTAAAAAATAAATTTAGTTCACCTCTCCTACTGCAGAATGCATAGTGGTACTCGAGCACCCAGGACTTTTAAGTTTATGGCACCACAGAACTCATAGGTTCAACAAAACACCAGATTCAACAAAACGCTAGTCAAGTGTGTAAATGTACAGCAAGCTGCATGTAATTCATAGGTTCACTAAAAGACAGTGTCATATGTATAAATGTACCACTAACACTACACAGTTCCTAACTGGCCCTACGGGTTTGGGGGCTCAGCACAGACCAACATGGTGCATTAATGTGGCTGACTATCATAGTGCTCTTTCAAAGTCTTCTACAACCGCATAGTTCCACATTAAGCCTTTATGTCTTGCTGTTCAAACTCAGCAGACAGCCACTCCACCTCCACCCTGGCAGCTTTTCCCCTTTGCGTCAGAGATATTATACGAGGCACAGCAAGCTGCTATAACCTTTGGGATACTTTTTTTTTTTTTTTTCCCCCTGAAATTCAGTATTGGAAGTACACACCAGTGTCCCTTCAGTCTACCAAAAGCACTTTCAACTGTCCTCCTTTAAATACTGAGCTGGTGGTTAAATCTTTCCTGTGTGCTGTCAAGGTGGCTTTTAGTGAACCATGGGAACAAGGGGTAGGCAGGGTCTTCCAGTATCGTTATAGGGATTTCAGTATCGCCAATGATGATTTGCTGGTTGGGAAAGAATATCTGTTTTCAGCTTTCTGAACAGTCCTATGTTCTTAAAGATGTGAGTGTCATACACCTTCCCTGACCAGCGCCCATTTATATCAGTGGAGCATCCCTGGTGGTCCATCAACACATGCATAGCCATAGAAAAGTAAGCCTTTTCTGTGGATGTACTCTGTGGCAAGGTGGGCTGGTCCCAAAATAGGGATATGCATGCCAAGTATCGCCTCACCGCAGTTTGGGAACCCCACTGCTGCAAATCCATCCACTGTGTCCTGTACGGTACTGAGAGTCAGTCCTGCATAGCAGGACACTATTAACGGCCCCCAATGTGGATTTTCTAACTCCAAAATGATTTCCCACTGACCAGTACTAATCCAGCATTGCAAGCTTCCAAGTGTGATTGCCATTCGCTTCTTAACTGTCATCGCAGCTCTTGTTCTGGTGTTTCTGCGCTGGAGGGCTGGGGCAGACATTTGAAAGTTCTGCAGCTACTGCATCTCATCCTATATCTGCATTGCGATGCATCTCACCAGTCAGTGCTCATTTCTCAGGCCCAGAAGGGCCGCTCCACTTTCTGCAGCTGCTCGGTGAACACCACCAGCAGCCTTGAATTGTTTTTCACTCTGTCCCTTAACAGTCTGTCCTTGAAGAAATCGTTATGTCCCCAAGTATTGCAGTTCTTTCTCCGGGTCTGCAGATAGCAGGAGATCTTGCATCCTGTATTTGCAACATTCATAAGGACAGTGCAGAGCTGCGTGGGCTCCATGCTTTTGTCAGAGATGGCCGATGCAGAAAAGGGTTGTGGGGGTTTGTCAGATTCTTAAAAAAAGCATGAAGATTACAGGATATGGATGGCATTATGGGATGGAGAAAGTTGTATGCAGGAACTTGACCTTTCACTCCCAGAGGTCCCTGCATGATTCATTTCTATTTCACAACACATTGCGATAATTTCCCAAAAAGATTTAGCTATGTGGCAGTGGGTGGGGCACACTGGGATGCCTTCCTGTGGTGCACTGCACTCTACTTTGACACAAGCACTCCTGAGTACATGCAGTGCAGACACAAGCAGCCAAGTATACACAAGCAGTGTACTAACATGGGGCAGCTGTATGCTGATGTAATTTGCATCAACCAGAATTTGTAGTGTAGACATGGCCTTATGCTTCAGTCAGCAGTCTCCTCTGGTGGATTGTTAATTAGGTAGTTACAATAGACTTTCTAGTCTTGTGACTTAGAAAACTATTATTCCTATCCTAAAACAAGTAGCCACATTGGCTGCAATAAAGAAATATAAAGTAAATTCCGTTACCCTTTATGATCTGTAATGCCTGTCAAACCATGCTGTCTTGGGAGCTGAGGAATACCTAAAGTATAAAGAAAAATAAAATATAACCTAATGGAGAGAAGACTGAGACTTACAGAAATGCCATTCAGAGTGATCTAGTGTGATGATCATAGTCTGACTGGCACTCATCAAAAATTGGCTAATGTATCTTAAAGATATTGGTTCCAAAGATTCTGTGATATAGTACAATTTTATTACGTGTTTATACTGTCTTAGTTAATAAAGACTGTTGAATGCATGTATGTCTAATACCAAACATGTTTTCTTTTTCCATACTCTCTCTCTCCCCTTATATCTGTAGCAAGCACGCATTATTGTAAATAATGCATTGAAACTCTATTCTCAAGACAAGACTGGTATGGTGGACTTTGCTTTAGAATCTGGAGGTAAATATAGCAGAAAAGCTATAAATAGATCAGTCTGCTATTTGCAGCAATGTAATCTGAGTTGTCAGTTTTTGCAGTAAATCAAGAATTGTGTGCAATGCTTGACAAACAATAGGAATACTATATATTTTGTATTATTTTGTTGAGTTGGATGTTAATAGTATACGCCATAAAAAGTGCATACAAACTTAACTCTGAACTCCTGGTTGCACTGTGGAAACACACTGATATACTTGAAGTAAGAAGTATGGCACAAGTTTGAAGACGCTTTAAAAGAAAATACTGAGGGATAATTAAGCGAGAATAGCTATTTTGTACGGTATACATATTATGAACATGAACTAACTGAAAAAGCGCATACCTGTTCAGTTTTTTAAACCTCTTTTTTTCAGAAATACAGTTTCATTTCAAGCTGAAAATAGTACTTATTTTCTGAGAAATATGCTACTGTTTGAAAAGTGGGGTACAGCTTCCTTAATGTAAAACTCTATTTAATCTGGGGACAGGATGCTTGCATTAAAATAAGTGTTTACAAGAAAGTTACTAGAATTTGACAGGATTTGGATATTTGTTTGAAAAGAATCACTGGCATATTCAATTTGGAACAATATTTTACTGAAAGCAAGACTAGTTACCTGATGAAAAATGGAAACACTTCATTATTTGTGTTTTAACCTGACTCTTCTTTTTGAGGTGGCAGCATTCTGAGTACTCGCTGTTCTGAGACCTACGAGACCAAAACAGCTCTAATTAGTCTCTTTGGAATTCCTTTGTGGTATTTCTCTCAGTCTCCCAGAGTGGTAATCCAGGTAATGAAAAGCAGAATATACCTAAAATCCTGTTGTTTATTTGTATTTCTGTAGCACCATGTCATGGACCAGGACCCCATTGTGCTATGAAAGTTGTGAAACTTTCCTGACCTCAGGAGGTCAAGAAACTTTGGATACCAGAATTTTTCTTGAAATGGAAGATGCATCCTGAACTTCATTTCTGCTGAGAATAGAACCCTGTGCGGAGAGCCTACACAAGGCCTAGTCACCATTTAAATCACACTTAAGCCCTATGTGGAGGATTTAAATGTGACTAAGGAGGTGCATAGTCCTTGTCCAGAGGGCCAGCCCAAGGAGAATTTTCTCTAAAAATGAGAGAAATAAGCACAGGCCAAGGCCTGTCATTATTGGTTTTGAACACCTCTGTTTTTTGGTTGTCTAGCTTGAAACATTTGAAAGAGGGCCTGGTTTTCAGAAACTTCTGGGCACACATCCTATGAAATTTACGCCGCTTTAGGGAGAATCAATTTCGGCACGGAGATCACTAATCGCTTTTGACAATACTGGCTATAAGTTTTATGTAGAACCCCAACTGCTAGGGAGGAGCACAAAAGAATAGTGGGGACAAAGTCAAAAAGGGTAAGGCACAAAATTAGTTACACCTAATAAGGGACATAAGGCAATAAGAAGAGATCAGTCAGCCTAACTTCAAAACTAGAAAGATACTGGAACGAATTAATAAACAATCCATTTGTAAGCACCTAGAGGATAATAGGATTATAAGGAATAGTTAGCATGGATTTGTCAAGAACAAATCATGCCAAACCAACCTAATTTCTTTCTTCTACAGGTTTTCTGGCCTAGTGGATAGGGGGGAAGCAGTGATGTATTTTGATTTTTAGTAAGGCTTTTGATGCTGTCCCACAGGACATTCTCATAAGCAAACTGGGGAAACATGTTATAGATTAATTTACTATAAGCAACGTGCACAACTGGTTGTAAGACCATAATCAGAGTTATCATCAATGGTTCACTGTCAAATTGGGAGGGTGTATCTTGAAGAGTTCCGCAGGGGTCAGTCCTGGGTCCAGTACTATTCAGTGTTTTCATCTTAATGACCTGGATAATGGGATGGAGAATATGCTTGTAAACTTTGCAGATGACACCAAGCTCGGGGGGGGAGGGGGCAGAGTTGCTTGCGTTTTGGAGGCTAGAAATAGAATTCAAAAGAACCTTGACAAATTGGAGAATTGATCTGAATTCATTAAGATGAAATCCGTAAAGATAAGTGCAAAGACCTTCACTTAGGAAGGAAAAATTACATGCACAGCTACAAAATGGGGAATAATTGGCTAGGTGGTATTGCTGAAAAGGATCTGGGGGTTATAGTGGAACACAAATTGAATATAAACCTACAACGTGATGCAGTTGCCCAAAAAAAAAAAAAAAAAGCTAATATCATTCTGGGGTGTATTAAAAGGAGTCAGAGTAGCAGCCGTGTTAGTCTGTATCTGATCACGAAAACTTATGCTTTAATAAATTTAAGTCTCTACGGTGCTACAAGTACTCCTTTTCTGTTAACACGAGTGTTATATTTAAGACACAGGAGATAATTGTCCTGCTCTACTTAGCACTGGTGAGGCCTCAACTGGAGTATTGTGTCCTATTCTGGATGCCACACTTTAGGAAAAATGTGGACAAATTGAAGAGAGTCCAGAAAAAAGCAACAAAAATTATCAAAGGTTTAGAAAACCTGGCCTGTGAGGAAAGGTTAAAAAACCTGGACATGTTTAGTTTTGAGAAAAGAAGACTGACAGGGGACCCAGTGAGTCTTCAAATCTGTTAAGAGCTGAAATAAAGAGGAGTATGGTCAATTGTTCTCCATGTCCAGTGATGGTAGGACAAGATATAATTGACTTAATTTGCAGTGTGAAAAATTTAGGTTCGATATTAGGAACTAGAAGGGTAGTTAACCTCTAGAAGAGGCTTCCCTGGAAGATTGTGGAATCCCTGTAATTTAATTTTTTAAGAACAGGTTGGATAACCCTCTGTCAGGGATGCTCTAGATTTAATTGTTCCTGCCTCAGTACAGCGGACTGGACTTGATGACTTCTTGAGGTCCCTTCCAGCCCTGCATTTTTATGATTCTATCAACAACAAAAATTGCTCTTAGCTTGCTAACTCTTGCTTACTTATAGGCATATTGTATGACAATAATGCTATCTGGGGGTATAATTTAACTGTCAAAGTTGGTTTATTCACCTATTCAATGCTGTCCTTTATGTCTAACATCTAACTTTTTTCAGACTACTTTGAATATATAATATTAAGGGTTTTTTCCCCCCAACAAAGGTGAGGAATAACTTGTAACTTGTATTGTCAGCCTCTTGCACCGGAACACCAAGTACTAGCCATTGCAAAACATATTTGAGAATAAAACATTCTTTCATTACTGAAAATACTTATCTGGTAGTTGTGTTTTCTGTCTTTCTGTACTGTGAATAATTTAAATCATACCTGTAATGCATGTTCTCTCAAATTTTTGAATCAAGAAAATGTCCATTCAGCTATTGTAGAAAAATGAGAATTTCTGACCCTAATGCTGATATTGCAGAGGAGAAATATCCTGCTTCTTGCAAACAATGTTTTTTGATCTGGTAATTTGACCCAAACTCTCTTAAATAGACAGAATTGTTTTTCATGTAACAGGGTACAAAGTATAATCAGTGGCATAACCTAATCAAACTAAACTTTAATAACTCAATTCATTAGAATGTTTTACCAATATGTTCAATATTTTTCTCCCCTGCCCCCTCTTTAGCCTGACATATATCCAGGAAACTGCTGGGCATTCAAAGGATCACAGGGATACCTCGTAGTTAGACTTTCTATGATGATCTACCCAACAGCCTTTACGTTAGAACATATACCAAAAACTCTTTCACCAACAGGAAATATCACGAGTGCTCCTAAGGATTTCTCAGTATATGTAAGTCTTTCTCTGGTAAAGTTAAGGTATTAAATGTTTTTGTTCTGTTTGGATAATTTGAGTAGAACTACTATTCACAATTTAAAATATTTATTAGTGTAAAACAGCCCTCTATTTTAATATTTACATTTATTGCTCTTAAATGTACCTCCTTTTGTAGAGTTTTGAGATCTATGAATGAGAAATAATGTATAAAAGCTATGTATTTTTAAAAATTCTAATGCTTCCGTTATTTTACCCATCTAGTTTACAGAGAAGTGCATTAAAGCAAAGTAATCAAACTTATTACACTTGTGTGATGATTTTCTAAAGTGATCTTCAAGTCCAAGCACTTTACGCTTTCATAAAAGGAATGGATCATAATCCTTTCAGGCACTGTCACATAACAGTAGTCTACAGCTGTATGGCACAGTCATGGTCCATTTTGACTTCTGGAAACTCTTTTTATTTCCAATTGACATGAAATATGTAAAATAGTGAGCATTGATACCCATCCCAGTCTTCTTCAATCCCACCCTTTCCTGGTCCCACCTTTTCTTTCATTCTTGTTATTCCTGGACAACCCTTATTTTCTCCACAATGATAACTAGTGGTTGTACTGCCCTCCCCTGTTAAGAATGTGACACCCTATAACTGCAGCCAAACTTAGTTTTGTCATTCTGATTATCTGAAATTTGAAGGAAAAAAAAAATAATCAAGGCTGAACTCTTGATGGTAGGGTCTAGAAGATGAATATCAGGAAGAAGGTACCCTTCTTGGACAGTACATCTATGATCAAGGAGGAGAGTCACTACAGATGTTTCAAGTGACGGTAAGCCCACATTAACAGAAAATACACAGCGGTTGCCAAAGCCACTTGACTTTGCCTCTTGCAGTAGTAGCAGTAATTTAATTTTAACGCTGCTTTGATACATTTGCTGATGCCTTTCACTACCCGTGTGCTCGTATGCAAAATGCTAGCGTTCTGAAATGTGATTCTGATTGAACTCTTGCACTGATAACTGCAATAACTTAATGGCATTATTCCTGACTTGCGCCATTGAAATTGAAGGGTCATTTTGGCATTTTTATTTTTGCCTTCCATAAAACATGCATAATGACGAATATTTTTCAGTATCAGAAGTTTGCAATATCCATATTAAATAAGTTGGACTACAGTTAAACTGGTCCCACCACACAGTGGATTAGATCAGTAATTTTCACTCAGTAAAACTATACAGTAGCACTGTTCATCTGAAATTCTCTGTGACTGGAAAGTTACTGTGGCTTATTTTAAAGGTTATTCTGCTATAAAAATCTTATTCCTGCTTTCAAGCCTTTAAATAAAAGCATTAAGAATTATTCTACTTCATCTAGATCTCCAGCAGAGCATGGGAAGTCAAGCAAAGACCATGAAAATTTGACAGCTTGTGTAGATTGCAAGAGACTTTCCTTAAATTGTGATTACCTTTTGGGTATATAATTTAACTACTTAAGTAATTAATGATGTATGCAGTGTAGTGATTTGGCTGCTACTCTTAAACAACTTTCGGTGATCAACATCAGTTGTCTACAGAGAAAAGTAAAGTGGTGAGTGATGTCTGATTTTTTTTCATGTTTTTTCAGGAGAAAAATGAAAATGCATTCCAGATAGTGGAGCTAAGAATTTTGTCTAATTGGGGCCATACAGAGTACACCTGTCTGTATCGATTCAGAGTGCATGGAAAACCTACTGAATAAACTAGTACACTACAGCTTTTTTGTTGTATATTTTCTGTTTGTATATATTGGAAAACCTAGAACACTGGAATCTTTAAAGGATGAGGATCTGTGACATGTACTGCAGGATCAATACTCCTTTTCAGTAAAATGCAGACGACTGCCAGCAGAATTGTATACAAACTCGTACCTGCTCTGATGCTCAGCTTGTAATTGCCGGTCAGCTTTATATTTTAATGTGTCCATTCTGAGAAAAATATTGCATGCAAACTACTCTGGTTCAAAAGCCAAGTTGGCAAATAGGTGATTTTTATTTTATTACATTTGAATGTACAGTTTTTAAATAAGATATGCTTTCTGCAGCTAGAAATCTGTTTTAAATACAGGCCCCATCTGCACACTTCTATTACCCTGGCTCCCTATGTCAAAACCTATAAACACTTTTAAACACTGTGGCTAATGTATCCTTTAGTTGACCATGACTTTTGAACTTGTTGCTAGGCCCAAAAGGACTTCCTGAGTAGATGCAGAATGAGATACATGTTACTGTCAAGGAAAGTGAATGGAACCAAAAATAGTTTAAACATCAGAGGCACAAAAATCTTTCCTCTAACATGGAACCATGCATTAATGTAAAAGCCAGGGTTGATTTTAAATCACTACAGTTACTTTAAGTTTTCTTCCTATCGAGTTTCCTTTTGACTTAGCTTGTTAGAATAATCACTCAGTGTACTAATCTTTAGTAGGCTTATCTCCTATACCAAGGTGAGAGTCTGGCTAGTGGTCTGCTGATAAGACCAATTCAGAGCTCAAATTGTAGAGGCAAAATCTTGGTGTGCAGAAATCTCTCTTCAGCACAGGATTAGTTGGGCTGGCTCACTTTATAAGTGCTGTACTGTGGAAGCACTAAGTGAAAATAGGTTCCACGTCATAGACTTAACTTTTAATTTAAAACAATTCTGCAGTGAAGTAACTTGCAAAAGAGGTCCACACTCAATGCCACTATATTTAGACAATGTTTCCATTTTTATACCATTAAAGTGGAGGATTCATTATCCATTGAAGAATGTTAGAGCAATGACTCAACAGCATTATCTTACTTGATTTAATTGGAACTTGCATTGTATTAACAGACTGCATTTTTTTAACAGACTTGATGCACAGCTCTCCTTACTTAGAGGCTCATTTTGTAATTTTATTTCTGAATGTTACTGGAAACCCTTTATAAACAAGGTTCCTGAAAGACATTTATGTGGAGAAATTATCTTACTGTTGTAATGCATTTTATTGGGTCAACTTAATTACAAATGTGCTATGTTACATTTTTCAGAAAGATGAATGATGGTGCTGACTGGTTTTCTGAATTAGATTTCTGTATGTTGCACAATAGTCCTCAAAATGTTTTTTAAAAATCTCCATAGAAAGAGTGTTTTAGTTCAGCTAGAAACAGAACCAATGGCCTATGCAGAAGAGCTAGATAAAACATGTACAGGTGTTTCATATAAGTTAAATATATAAATCAGAATTATCCTGTATAAATTGGAATTAGGATCTGGGGTGGGAATATTTTGAATAACACTAACTTATTTTTAAAGAAGCAAGATAGGACTTTGTGCAATGTATTTTTGTAAATGCTTTTCAAAATATTTGTCTTGGTATTCTTTGCTGCCTCCAAATGGACAAGATGCTATTGAGATGTTTAAATAAAGAGTTTTAATTTTTGAAAGTGCATGTAATATTTAAAACAAGTAATAAAGTTTCTTTTCTGTATTTATGCTGAATCTGTTTGAATATTCTGGCTAAAATAACTAATGTAGGGTAACCGCTTTTAGAATAAATCCATTTTTCTACATTTTTAATAAACAAATACATTTCAGTGTAAAACTGAGGTGAAGTTCAATCCAACTTTATTATGAGGATATATCCCATAGCTGTGGTGAGAAAAGAGGATGGTAAATGGACACAGGGCAGAGCAGTACTATGTATAAATAAAAACATTTTATATGTAGGAAATTCCTTCAGGAACTGCAGGAGGGGTAATGCTAGAGAGTAGTCTTCTACTTTTCACCCTCTCCCTGCTCTCCAGAAAGCTCTGCCTTTTACTTTCATTGTCTTCTGTCAAAAGGGATTTATGCATGCAGAAGGGAGGCAGACTTGGTTGATACATAAACTCCTGTCCCTTACGGCTATTCTACGCTATACAGGTTGACATAAGGTGCCTTATATTGACCTAATTATGTCAATTCTACACTACAGCCTTCCTGCTGATAATATAAGGGCCTTACTACACGGACTTAACTCCCCCTCCATGAGCTGTAAGGTGCACTCTGGATGTACCAAATATTGTTTCAAAACTAGTTATAGTACCCAGAACTGTTCCTGAGAGGAAAAGCTTCAGAGTAACTACCAAGCATGAGACACTGCATTGTGGGAATTGAGGACTAGCTCAGCAACTGCAACGCTAGTGGCTTTCTGCCCATTCTTAGAAGAAGTTGAACTTAGAAGAACTTAGAAGTTCTAGGCTTACCTGGTTCAGATGGGCCTAGCTACTAAAGACATTGTCTGAGGTATTGCAAACGATGCTTGTAAAACACCTCCAGTGGCTATTGTGTGTAGATGCAAGGCATTGCATGGGCACTATCAAATTACAGTATTAAAACAACAATGCAATGTAGATAGGGCCTTTTGTGTATTCACAATTCCAGCCTTAGTGTGCAGAATCCTTTGCACTTTAACACACTCTATGTGTTGTACAACCAAATAATTCCTCAATCATTCATAAGAGCAGAACACAAAATATGCCACGGCCAACCTCCTAGAACTACTTACGGGCACTTAAATATGTGGAAAGACACCATGCTTGTCATGCGTGGTCAATTACAAAGTTCGGTGGGCTTTGTTCATACATGTAAGTGAAGACTCCTGCTGTAATGAACCTTGAGAATAAACATTGTCTGACATTTAGTGCAAATTGTACTGACAAGGGGGACTCTAAATATTCTGCAACTAGAGGTGGAACATCCAGATTCACTTTCTGTTGGGGACTGATGGGTATTCAAGTAAACCCTAGTCTGTAACCGCACACTACTGCAAATAAAAACAAGCTCCTGTAAAATCCCTGCAAGCTGCGTGGACATTTTTTAAAGACACCATAGTCAAGGCTCAACTTAACTGTATACCGCAAATTAAAAAACAGTAAGAGAACCAAAAAAGTGCCACCGTGGCTAAACACCAAAGTAAAAGAAGCAGGGAGAGGCAACAAGGCATCCTTTAAAAAGTGGAAGTTGAATCCTAATGAGAAAAATAGAAAAGAGCAAACTCTGGCAAATGAAGTGTAAAGATATAATTAGGAAGGCCAAAAAATAATTTGAAGAACAGCTAGCCAAAGACTCAAAAAAGTAACAGCAAAAAAATTAAATACATCAGAAGCAGGCAGCCTGCTAAACAGCGAGTGTACAATCGAGCTGCTAAAGGAGCACTCAAGGATGATAAGGCCATTGTGGAGACACTAAATGAGTTCTTTGCAGCAGTCTTCATGGTTGAGGATGTGAGGGAGATTCCCATATCTGAGCCATTCTTTTTAGGTCACAAATCTGAGGAACTGTCCCAGATTGAGGTGTTGACAAAGGTGTTGGAACAAATGGATAAACTAAACAGTAATAAGTCACCAGGACCAGCTGGTATTCACCCAAGACTTCTGAAGGAACTCAAATGTGAAATTGCAGGACTACTGTCGTCTGTAACCTATCATTTAAATCAGCTTCTGTACCAAATGACGAGGACAGCTAATGTGACGCCAATTTTTAAAAAGGGCTCCAGAGGTGACTCCAGCAATTATAGGCCAGTAAGCCTGACTTTCAGTTCTAGGCAAACTGGTTGAAACTATAGTAAAGAACAAAACTGTCAGACACAGAGATGAATCTAATTTGTTGGGAATAGTCAACATGATTTTTGTAAAGGGAAATCCTGCCTCACCAGTATACTAGAATTCTTTGAGGGGGTCAACAAGCATGTGGACAAAGGGGATCCAGTGATTATAGTGTATTTAGATTTTCAGAAAGCCTTTGACAAGGTCCCTTACCAAAGGCCTTTAAGCAAAGTAAGAAGTTGTAGGATAAGAGGGAAGGTTCTTTCATGGATTGGTAACTGGTTAAAAGATGGGAAACAAAGGGTAGGAATAAATGGTCAGTTTTCAGAATGGAGAGAGGTAAATAGTGGTGTCATCCTGGGGTCTGGACTGGGCCCAGTCCTATTCAACATCTTCATAAATGGGAAAGGGGGTAAACAGTGAGGTGGTAAAATTTGCAGATGATACAAAACTATTGAAGATAGTTAAGTCCCAGGCAGACTGCGAAGAGCTAAAAAAGGATCTCCCAAAACTGGGTGACTGGGCAACAAAATGGCAGATTAAATTTCATGTTGATAAATGCAAAGTTATGCACACTGGATAACATAATCCCAACTATACATATAAAATGAGTGGTCACAGCTAATTTAGACCCCATCAAGAAAAAGATCTGGGAGTCATTGTGGATAGTTCTCTGAAAACATCCACACAATATGCAGCAGCAGCCAAAAAAGCAAACAGAATGTTGAAAATCATTAAGGGATAGATAATGACAGAAAACATCATATTGCCTCTATATAAATTCATAGTACACCCACATCTTGAATACTGCGTGCAGATGTGGTTGCCTCCATCTCAGAAAAGATATATTGGAATTGAAAAAGGGCAACAAAAATTATTAAGGGTATGGAACGGCTGCTATATGAGAAAAGATTAATAAGACTGGGACTTTTTAGCTTGGAAAAGCGACAACTAAGTGGGGATCTAATAGAGATCTATAAAATCATGACTGGTGTGGAGAAAGTAAATAAGGAAGTGTTATTTACTCCTCATAACACAAGAACATGGGGCTACTAAATGAAATTAATAGGCAGCAGGTTTAAAACAAACAAAAGATAGTATTTTTTCACACCATGCGCAGTCAGCCTGTAGAACTCCTTGCCAGAGGATGTGAAGGCCAAGACTATAACAGGGTTCAAAAAAGAACTAGAGACATTCATGGAGGATAGGTCCATCAATGGCTATTAGCCAGGATGGGCAGGGATGGTGTCCCTAGCATCCGTTTGCTAGACAGAGATGGATCACTTGATGATTACCTGTTCTGTTCATTCCCTCTGGGGCACTTGGCATTGGCCACTGTCAGAAGACTGGATACTGGGCTAGATGGACCTTTGGTCTGACCCAGTATGGCCATTCTTATGTATCCCTTTCCCCCAAAATTCAATCAGACATTAAAGTACTATGCTGTTCCAAAATGACACAACGAAACTTAAACAGTAATGTTGAGTAAGGAAGCTGCAGATTAAGTCAGATAAAAATATATATTTAAACTTGTCCTTTCTGTGACTTAATATAATTTAGCAAAATGAAGAAAATGGTATTTGGTTGCAACTCCATTGGACTGCATTTGAACAAAAGTCCTCAAGGTTTTATTTTATTTATTTTTTTTTCCCTTGCACAAAATTTGTGTGTGTAAAACAGTTGCCCTCTAGTGGAATAAAACTTGTTGAACCCTTTGAGAGAAACCACACAATTCCATGTTAAGCTACTCAGATCAGTAGTTGTCAAGATTAAAATACAGGTCATGTGCATCAAGCCATGTGCAATATGGCATCAAGAAGCCTTATATTTGCAATGTCGTCCACCCCATGTTTTCCCTGTCTGGGACATTTTTTAAGACTCAGTGGAGAGATACATAATTGAGCGTTATTGATCGTGTGGTAGCCTGTACTTGAGTATTCACACAACATTGTCAAAACAACTGGGCTCAGTATAAAACCTGGGATGTGGGGACAGATTTTTCTGTGAGTTTTCCAAAGCTGTCCTCAGAAATCTAGAAGGGATGTTCCTAGCCCACTGCATTACTCTGTTAGTTTTTCCTCTATTGATGCGTGTTCGTTAGACTCCAGAATCCGTTCTTGACACTGGAAATCCTATGTAAGTGCCCAGTGTTACTTGTTTTTTTCCAGCAATATTTAAAGTTAACTTGCAAAGAAGAAATTGGTTTTTGCTCCTAATGACGTATAAACAATGAACATTTTATTATTTTTTAAAAGGGAAGGGCATGAGCAGGGAACTGGAGAGTGAGAACTAGAAATTCAGATCTCCTTTACCCTGGAAGTCTCAGGTGACTGAAGGGCTAGTAAAATTAACCTCACAAAAGAATGAAAGCTGAGCAACTAAGGACAGGAAGTTTTAGACAGACACTTCATTTTTGCTGCAGCCTAAGAATCCAGTTATGTCTGCTTGGTCACCAATGACAGAGAACCTGTGAATTTTGCCATATATATGGACCCTGATGCCGTGCATTGTGAGTTGGCTTTGCTCTAGTCCTGTTTCCAAAAGGTGACCATAGTATGAAATTTTTTTTTTACCATCAGTGTGCCATGAATGATGTATAATTGTATTGACAAAACTGTCTCCACACCGATGCCCCATTGAACTCATGATTAATACACACATTGGAGAAAGTTTTGTAAAAGATTCAAAGTGACTTGAGGTAAGGTGAGTTCACAAATACACTTGGCACTACACTAGGTAACTCGGGAGGGTGGAAGACCATGAGTGTCGAGGAAGCCCTCCTGCCCTAGGCCCGGATAAACCAAGGCCCCTTTGCTCCTTGAACCCTCTGTGATCCTGCATAACACTGAGGAAGCTAGCACACAAACAGACAGGTTTGCACACGACTCGTCAGCCAAGGCCAGCTTCGGCCTGGGAAACAGATAGATATGGCAGAAATGTTTAGCAAAAACCAGTAACAAATAGAACCAAGTAAGGCAAGGCTCGGGCAATGCTACTGAGGAAAAACACAACTGGCTGCTTTAGCTGATTGGCTACTGTATTGTATGGGGCAACAGGTAATTGGTTGCATAAGCTTGTGTAGTGAAGTAGGCAAAGGTATAAAATGTATACTGGAATCTGCATGCGCGGCTGCAGGATTTGAGACAGCTCAGTCTCCCTGCGCCCTATTTGGAGCTCCAAATAAATCTCTCTGCTTCTCCACCCCGTTGTGGTCATTCGTGCGACACACACCGGGCAACAAACCCAGCTGTTGCTTGCCTCGGGCACTCTGTGCCATCAACACCTCTACTCAGACACTCTACAGTCCCCCCCCCAGCAAAACCAGGCTTGATGTTCCTCCTATTTGTGAGGTTACAAAAAGCACCTGTTAAATGAATAGCGAAGCAGAAGGGCACCCAAACAAGCACAGGTGTCCTGGGACACTTGGGGGGAGGGATAGCTCAGTGGTTTGAGCATTGGCCTTCTAAACCCAGGGTTGTGAGTTCAATCCTTGAGGGGGCCATTTAGGGATGGGCCAAAAATTGGGGATTGGTCCTGCTTTGAGCAGGGGGTTGGACTAGATGATTTCCTGAAGTCCCTTCCAGCCCTGATAGTCTATGATTCTATGCACCTTTGCAGCAGCCTTAGCCTTGGCTGGCAATCCTGTCAGAGGATCCCATTGCTCCCTCCAGCTGAGCCCTGGCCTCACCAAAACCATCTTCCACTCCTACCTTCTCTCCACCCCCCCCCCCCCCCCCCCCGCATGCACCTTCCCTCCCCTCCCCTCCTCCTCGCTCCATCCGCCCTTCAGCCCACGCTTTCCATCCACGCCCTTCTTTGCGATTACCGCCCCTCCCCCATAGCCGCCTTCCTCCCTCCCCCGCCCATCGCCGAGTCACGTGGTGTGGCGTCGCCACCGCGAAGCTGCGCTGCGGGCACTGGCCCGCCCAGGCTGCCGTCGTGCTTGGTGGGCGGGGCTGACGGAAGCCGGCCCGGGTAGAGAGCAGCTAGGGCCTGCGTGTAGCAAGGCAGCTGCGGGGCCGGGCCCGTGTCTCTCTCTCCGCCCGCCCCTCTCCGCATCAATGGCGGCGGCGATGATGGCGGCGGCGGAGCAGGAGGCCTCGAAGGGCGGCGGCGGCGGCGGGCGGAACCGGGGTGGGGTGCAGCGGGTGGAGGGGAAGCTCCGCGCCAGCGTGGAGAAGGGCGAATACTACGAGGCGCACCAGATGTACCGGACCCTCTTCTTCAGGTACAGCCCGGCCCGGCAACCCTCCCCCCGGCCCGTTCCAGAGCCTTCCGACCGCACACTACCCTGCTGCCCGCGCGCCCCGCCAGGCTGTTGGACGCGCGGCCTGCCCGTCTCTCCTACTCGCCAGCTGATTGGGCGAGAGCGGGGAGGTGCTCACCGTGAGGGGTAGCGTGAAGTGCATAGGGGAGGCGGAATTGAGGGGAAGGGGGTTGCGGGAGGGGTGAGAATAATTCCCTCGACCCGCCGCCCTAGTTCGTCCTTCCGCCTCGGGAGGTGGGGGGTGGGCTGGAGTCTAGCTGGGGGGAGTGGGGGTAATGAAGGGGGGCTGGAGTCTGGCTGGCGCGGGGTGGGGAGGGGCTCTTGGCTGGCGGGGTAGGTTTGAGCATTGGGCCTGGTAAACCCAGGGTGGGTGAGTTCAATGCTTGAAGGGGCCATTTAGGGATCTGGGGCAAAAATTGGGGATTGATCCTGGTTTGAGCAGGGGGTTGGACTAGATGACCTCCTGAGGCCCCTTCCAACCCTGATATTCTATGAAGTGGGGCTGGAGTCTGGCTTGCGGGGGAGAGGGACTCTTGGCTGGCAGGGGAGGGGGCAATGAAGGGGGGTGTTATAGTGCCCCGAGACTCCCCGGGCAGCAAGTCTGGAGACTGGCCCCCCATCTCTAACCTACTCTGGGTTGGGGCCACCCATTGATTGGTGGGGTCTTGTAGTTAATGATCATGGGCTACCCTCCACCCCGAAGTGATTGGCCTGGGAGGTAAGGCAGCTCCTGGCCTAGCTCTTCACCACCACTCAGCTGTGGCGTGATGGGCGCTTGACCTCTTGTGGAAGGTCCACACAGACCTGTAAATCATGGGCCCCTCGCCTCCCATATGTAAAAATAGTCCCATTATTTAACTTCTCTTCTTTTTGTACTCTACTGCTTTGCTAGGCTGTCATCACACTCATCTAGAAAGTCCCACATGATTTCAACAACAGTTAGGCCCAAAAACAGATGCAGCTTGGTTTTTCATTCTCTCTTCCTTTTCTGGCTGTTTGGCACTGCTCATAGACTTGCCTTGGAACAAGCAGGATTGGAGAAAAAGATTCCTTACTCATTTCTTCTTACCCCTGTTGTGCCAATTTGCTCCAGCATCTTGGCATCCTAAGGCCAGCCCTGTTGGTAGGGGTCTCTTCTCTAACCAACAGAAAGAGAGGTAATGATCAAGGTAGTGTTGCACCTTTTTCTATTGAGATGCATAAATGGGTTAGTTACATTGTACCCCATCCACCTTCTTAGCTGCTGTCATTCCTTTTTAGGGATGTTTAAACTTAAACAAAAGGATGAGGTCTCATTTTAAGATGGATCAAAGAATGTGAGTTCATGAGGGGCGGTTTCTTGTCAGTTATTTAAAGGTTAAATATATTAAAACAAGCTGCTGAAGGACTTAATTAACATTTGCTAAAGGACTTTGAGATCCCCAGATGGAAGATAGACTAGTAGTACAGTGTGTTAATATTATTAGTGTGATTGAATTAGTAGTTCTGCAGTAAACCTCATGATGGGTAAAAGTTAGCACCTGGTGGTAACTTAGGATATTCCTAGCACCTGTAAACTCTTCTTTTACTCTGAATTTTTTTCCTTTTAATTGTCATTCATATGTAAAAGTACACTGCAAATTTCTTCAAACCTGTCATAAAATTACAGTTTGAATTTAAAAAACAAAACAAACATTGATCAATATTTTAATTAAAATACACAATGGAATCCCCCATTTTAAGAGTAAAATTATTTAAAATGTGCCTTAAAATGAATCCACAGTGAGGGTCTCTCTCCAAATGGGTGGCTTGGCAGGTTGGCTTTTAATCACAGATCAGATGTAATTCTGGCTTTTGGATGTCCTGATTCTAGTGTCATTGACAGATTATCAAACAGAACTTGATTTGAAGACTCTTCAGAAAAAACATTGATTTCTTACCATGTTTAGTCAATTTGGAAATTTTTTTAAAAAGGCAGGTATTACAGCACAACTCTACGTTTTGTGCCTTGTCGATTAATGAGTAATGTAACAGGTCTGCTTCATGGTACAGTATTTGTTCTGTGGTATTACTGCTTTGAGTACATGGCTGCTGTAATCTTGAATTGTCATCTACTGGGTAAGACTTTATTATTAAGCACTCTTTTGCATTTATATATATATATAATATATAATATCAGAGTTGGAAGGGACCTCAGGAGGTCATCTAGTCCAACCCCCTGCTCAAAGCAGGATCAATCCCCAATTTTTGCCCCAGATCCCTAAATGGCCCCCTCAAGGATTGAACTCACAACCCTAGGTTTAGCAGGCCAATGCTCAAACCACTGAGCTATCCCTCCCCCCTAATATTAGTCTGAGTGACTAAATAGTACTCAGATGTTTAAAGGTAACAATACATCTCCAAATACTTCTGTTGACATCATTTATGTCAGCAGAAGTCTATCTTTAATTTTGTTGCAGAAAAGTTTAGATTGTGACATTGTTTTTCTTTCTTACACAACTTGTAACAAGCACTCTTTTCTTTCATAGTAATTTAAAGTGCAGTAACTTGCATCCTGGCTCGAACCCATTGAATTAATTTAACATGGGTAGATCAGGCATAACACAAGAACAAGGAGGCATTCAGTGAAATAAAAAGTGGTAAATTCAAAAATAATAAAAAGGAAATACTTTTTCATAATAAGTCATAATTAAACTGGACCTTGCCACAGGAAGTCATTGAGGCCAAGAATTTATCAATATTCAGAAAGGGGTACCACTTAGGAATAACAAGAATATCTAGAGCTGATATAGTTAGTGCTAATAAATTTTGGAAGAGATACTAAACTTTATAGTTTAAACCATTCCCTAATAGAGATTAGACTGAGACCTAATTAAGGTGGACAAATTATCCATTTCTCCCTGCTTCAGGGTTTTTACACCTTCCTCTGAAGCATCCGATACTTGCCACTGTTGAAGACAGGATAGATGGAGCTCAGGTCTAATCCAGTGTGGCAATTCTTATGTTCCTATGAATGTACATACTTGGGTCTCATTATTAATGTACAGGTTTCAGAGTAGCAGCTGTGTTAGTCTGTATTCGCAAAAAGAAAAGGAGTACTTGTGGCACCTTAGAGACTAACCAATTTATTTGAGCATAAGCTTTTGTGAGCTACAGCTCACTTCATCGGATGCATTATTAATGTAGGTACTGACTGGTTCAAACACATCTAGGTTTCTGACTCTTGAAATTTCAAGTCAGACTTCCAGGTTTAACTTCAATGTGATAGTCAAATTGGCTTACGTTTTATTAGTTCTCATGGACACTTTGTTTAATCTGAGTAAACCATCAAGGTCTCATTTACAGAAATGTTTCCATCCATTTCTACATTTCCCTGCTCCCACTCCACTGTAATCTATAATAATGGGGAATCTTATAAAAGATAAAGAACAAGAAGCATTATCAATTTAATTCATTAATTGACATGGCAGATACAGTGCTTAGTTTCCTGTGTTGCTTTCTTAATAACTACAGTTGTGATCTGGAGAGTGACTATACAGTATCATGAAGTGAGAAATTCTATTTTTGAAAGATTTGAAGGCTTAATTTGTCTTTAGCTTTTGTAATGTGCTCATTTCACATCTGAATAAACCTGCACGTAGAATTCCACTATGTAACTGTGCAAATACGCACCACTTATATTTTGATAAGCGTAATGCAGTACATTAGTTATGTCAATACAACTATTTTTTTAAACAATTTTCATTTTAAAATGGTATTATTTTGTTTGTCCTATCTTCAAAAGAAGGAATTTAACTGAGCTTTTGGCAGGCACAGAATCCCTAATACCTTCCATTTATAGTTATATGCTTTAATGATAATTAAAATAGACTTGTAAGATGCTGCTTTAAATAAATAAAATTGCTACAAGCTTAAGTGGTTATATTTTCCACACCTAATCATAGGTGTCTTCCTGATTTTTTTGGTATTTTACTCCCCAGGCAGTGACCTTGAAAGGCAATGCTTTGGGGGCAGTGGAATAGGAAGCAAGGAACTGAGAAAGAATCTTGTATTGTTGAACTGTCAATATTAATGGGTCTCTAGAGTTCACTTAGCAGGAAGGTGGTGTTACAGTGCAGTTTGCTTGTAGGAGGAGGAACAGAGATACTCCTATTGGAAACAGGTATTTTTGTCCTGTCTGGTCAGAGGGAACATTTTACAGTAGGTTTAAGAAATAGCAATCTGGAGGGATAGCTCAGTGGTTTGAGCATTGGCCTGCTAAACCCAGGGTTGAGAGTTCAATCCTTGAGGGGTCATTTAGGGATCTGGGACAAAAATGGGAGATTGGTCCTGCTTTGAGCAGGGGGTTGGATTAGATGACCTCCTGAGGTCCCTTCCAACCCTAATATTCTATGATATTAAAAACAACAAACAGCCATTATTCAAAATATGAATAGCCAGGATTACAAAATCCTCACTTACATACCTATTCATCTATTCAGTAAACCAATCTCTGCTATACGGTAGAGTCCACAAAAAGTCTCTTTAGCAGCAGTCAGATGAAGGTAATCTTTTAGTAAAAAAAAACAAAAACACACAAACAAACCAAGGACCAAAATAATTTGGAAGGCATAGTATGATCAAATAAAAGTGAAATCACTGGAGCATACAGTATATTAAAATTCTGTAAGTATTGACATTTAAGCATGGTCAGCCTCAGAAATTTAGCTGAGAGCACAAAATCTCTGATCTCTTATTTATCTGTCTGGCTGAAAGATTAGTGGGAATCCAGGAAGGTCAACTTTGGCCTTGTCTACACTGGACAAGTTTCTGCACAGTAAAGCAGCTTTCTGCGGTGTAACTCCTGATGTGTCCACACTGCCAAGCTACTTAGTGCGCAGGAACTGCGCAGTTGCAGTGCTGTTAAAAAAAAACAACAAAAAAAAAAAACAAAACATCCCAACAAGAGGTGTACAGCTTTCTGCGCCAAGACTACAGCGCTGCGGTCCCAGTGTAGACACTCTGGTCAATTACAGTGATTGGCCTCCGGGAGGTGTCCCACAATGCGTGTTTTTGCCACTTTGGTCATCGGTTTGAACTCCGTTGCCCTGCCCTCAGGTGACCAACCATGAGCCCCACCCCTTAAATTCCTTTGGAATTTTGAAAGTCCCCTTCCTGTTTGCTCAGTTATGCATGCAGTGGTCTCAGCACATCTTTCTGGGTGACCATGCCTGCTCCACGCACCAGGCGATCCCCCACTTGGAGCAATGCCGAGCTGCTGGACCTCAGCAGCATTTGGGGAGAGGAGGCTGTCCACTCCCAGCTGTGCTCCAGCCGTAGGAATTATGAAACCTATGGACAGATTTCACAATGCATGACAAAAAGGGGCTATGACCGGGACACACTGCAGTGCAGGGTCAAAGTGAAAGAGCTGCAGAACGCCTACCACAAGGCGCGGGAGGCAAACTGCTGCTCCGGTGCTGTGACCAGAAGCTCCTGGCTCTACAAAGAGCTGGATGCAATACTCAGTGGCAACCCCACCTCCCCTGCGAAGGCCACTGTGGATACTTCGGTGGCTCGCATGTCAGTCGAGAGTGGACCGAGCCAGGAGGAGGAAATCTTGGACAAGGATGTGGAGGGGGACTCAGAGGCAGAGGACAACTCAGAGGTCAGAGATGCATGCAGCTAGGAGCTCTTCTCTATCCTGGAGGAGGCTAGCCAGTCACAGCTGTCAGAGCTTGGCGAAGATCAAACAGGAGAGGAGGTCTCTGGTAAGTGGCTTTGATTTTGGGAACCGCTGAAGCGAGTTGGTGGGGTTAGGAGGGTTGCAGAAAGTGGGCTTGTGTGTATATGATGTGCATACCACCACATGCCTATTCTGAGCGGCGGAACATGGTGTTGATTGACTCCCTCACTTCGCAGGAATTTGCCTCAGAGATCTCCACAAAACTCTCATGGAGATACTGGGCAATCCGCGGCTACTGGTTCTTTGGCAGAGCTGCTTTGTTTCTTGCCCCATTAAGGGTAACTTTCCTGCACCCCTCTGCTGTCACTGCAGTAGCATTGCTGCACACAGGTGAGCCACATTAGGGTCAGGGTGGAAGCCGCAGTCATGGAGAAGACCCTCCCTTGATTCCCTGCTCACTGTCAGCAGCAAGATATCTTCCATAATAAACGCAGCCTGGGGAAAATGTGGGGACAGTAATGATCATAAGGCCCGCTCCTTCCCCCCCTCCCCCCCCCAGTGCTGCCTCTCCCCCAAAAGCCACATGTCCAATGTCCAGTCCTGGAACATTGATTTCCCCTGCCGTTACTCACCATTTTTGGGGTCTTGTGGCTCATGTGTGCTTGCCTGGAGTCAGCCTGTTAGTGACAGGTATGTGAATAGTGGCTGTGTTTTAAATCACTGAATCAGTGGTCTGTATGTTGCAAACAATACTGCTTCTGTAAAATGTTGTATTTTGGCTTCAAAGATATGACCTTGGGAGCCCAGGCTCCCATCTGAAAGGCTGCACAGAATTAGGAAGAGGCCACAATAACTAAAGAGGACTTTCTGCGTGATGTCATGATGCACTCCGCGGCTGAAAAACAAGAATTGAAGGAGTGGCAGGATAGCGAGAAGAGGGAATGAAAGGAGAATGTGGTGCGCCAGAACAAAGCCACAGAGCGGCTCTTAAACGTTATGGAACGCCAAGCGGACACGCTCCAGGAGCTACTAGCACTACAAACCAAGCAGCTCTGCGCCCGCCCTCCCCTGCAGCCACTGTCACAAAACTTTCCCATGTGCCCCCCAGACACCACCAACACACTCTTATCAACCTCCTGGCTCCAGTCTGTACCCACTGAATTCCACTCCAGCCCTGAGGACTTCCAGTACCTGCTGCACTCAACACCTGTCCCTCTGCAGTTTAGCCCTGCTGACATACGGTACCCGCTCATTGTACTCCAAAGGAGAAGATTGCATATGATACCTGGACATACACAAATCTTTAACCGTCCTGGGACCCCCACCTCCTCTTGGGACCCTCCCTTCCCTCATCCCCCACAGTGTTGATGTTTTCCTTGTTTGTCTCTCTCCTCTGGTTGTTGTTTTTTAATAAAATAATTGTTTTGGATTGAAAGCCATCTTTATTCCCTTCATTGAAAGCAAAACAGAGCCCTGCAAAGCAACAGGCAATTTTCTTAAACCTTTATAATGCATCGTCTGCACCAATCACATCCTAGCATTACAAGCACTCTGCTCCTGAGCATAGCAACAACGATTAGTGGATTTCAGCTTCAAATTGCTGCCTCAAGACATTGCTGATCCTTATGGCCCTGTGCTGCGCTCCTCTAACAGCCCTGGTCTCTGACTGTTCAAATTCAGCCTCCTGGTGCTGAGCCTCAGTGGTCCAGCTTTCATCCTTCCCTTCACCAATATTATGGAGCGTACAGCACACAGCTATAAGCATAGGAATATTGTCATTGTCCAGGTCCAGCCTCCCATCTAGGCAGTGCCAGCAGGCCTTTAAACGGCCAAAAGCGCAGTCAACAGTCATTCAGCACTTGCTCAGCCTGTTGTTGAACCGCTCCTTCCTGCTGTCAAGGTTCCCTGTGTACGGCTTCATAAGCCACAGCATTAAGGGGTAGGCAGGGTCTCCCAGGATCACAAGAGGCATTTCAGCTTCCCGTTCTGTGATCTTCTGGTTTGGGAAGAAAGTCCCTGCTTGCAGCTTCCTGAACAGGCCAGTGTTCTGAAAGATGCATGCGTCATGCACCTTTCCGGACCAGCCTGCATTAATGTTCGGGAAATGCCCACAGTGCTCCACAAGCACCTGGAGAACCATAGAGAAATACCCCTTGTGATTAATGTACATAGTGGCTAGGTAGTGTGTTGCCAGAATTGGAATATGCATGCCATCTGTTGCCCCTCCTCAGTCAGCGAAGCCCATTTGTGCAAAGCCATCCACAATGTCACGCACGTTACCCAGAGTCATGGTCTTTAGGAGCAGGATGCGATTAATGGTCCTGAACACTGCCGTCAACACGCGTCCAACGGTGACTTTCCCACTCTGAACTGGTTAATGACTGATCGGTAGCAGTCTTGAGTAGCTAACTTCCCGAGTGCAATTGCCACGGGCTTCTCCAATGACAGGGCAGCTCTCGTGCTTGTGTCCTTACACCGCAGGGCTGGGGTGAGCTCATCACACAGTCCCATGAATGTGGCTTTCCTCATCCAAAGTTCTGCAGCCACTGCTCGTCATCCCAGACGTGCATGACAGTGTGATCCCACCACTCAGTGCTTGTTTCCTGAGCCCAAAAGTGGCGTTCCACTGTGGTCAGCACCTCCGTGAATGCCACAAGCAGTCTCGTGTCGTAGCTACTATGCGTGGCGAGATCAATGTCACACTCCTCTTGCCTTTGTAGTTTAAGGAAGAACTCCACTGCCACTTGTGACGTGTTAGTGAGAGCGAGCAGCATACTGGTCAATAGTGTGGGATCCATTCTTGCAGCCTGAAGAGGCAGAGCGTGCAGTATGCAAACCACTGAAAGCTGACACCAAATGCAGACAGAAGCACAGGGATTGCTGGGATGCGAAGCAGTGCATCACAGGGCATTGGGACAGGACCCAGGATGCCCTGCAACCCCCTCTGCCTTCCCACAACTCTTAGCAGCTCTTCCTCTTCGGCTGCTGTGTGGGATAGCTGTCCAGAGTGCACTGCTCCGAATACCGCTGCAAGTGCCACAGGTGTGAACATGCTATTGTGCAGGCAGCTGACAGTGTGAACACACAACAGCAGTTTGCCTTCAGCGCTCTCTGAGCAGCACTGTAACTGCCGGCAATATAACTCTGCCGCTGTAGACATACCCTTAGAAAAGGTAATCTTGTCTCAAATGTTCTTTTGAGCACCCAAGACTACTTAAACCAATGGCTAATATCCTTCAGGGGTGATTTCACAGTTGACAAGTATTCTAATCTAGAATGAGGCAAAACAGGTTTGTGAATTACAAGACCACAAAAATAATTCCTCATTTCTCTAAGATCCTATTATCACGTGTAGGAGATAATTCTAAATTAAAAATGCAGTAAGACTATCCAAAACCTTTAGCTTTAGAGAGTGGTGGATGTTGTCCAGGAGATTGTAATGACAGCAGTATGGTAATAATCACATCGTCTTATGATGGCAATTTTGGAATGAAGGGTGGTAGTTTTTTGGTCTCACTTTGAGTTTTTAATATTCATTTTTAAATGAAGCTAGAAGCTGAATTGTTGAGCAGTTGGGTTTTGAAATATGAAGTTTCTAAGGCTACGTCTACACTTGCAGATGTAGAGCACTGGGAGTTAAACCAGCCCTTGGAGACAGCGGCAGGGAAGATGCTGCTGTGTGTTCACACTGTGCTCCTTGTGACTGGAGCATGTCCACTTCCGCAGCTCTTGCAGTGCCACAGAGAGCAGTGCATTGTGGTAGCTATCCCAGTGTGCAAGTGGCTGCAGTGTGGTTTGGAAAGGGTTTGCAATGTGTAATGGGGGAGGCACAGCATCACATGATGCAGGATTCCCAATCCCATTGTTCCATGAGCATCCTACTAGATTGCTAGCTGCTTTTCAAATGAGGGGGTGGGGAGTGTGACAGGAAGTGTGTTGTGTGTACATGGGGGGAGAGACGGTGTGTTTTGGGGGGCAGAGTGTGTCAGTATGCTATTTTGTAAGTTCAGATAACAGTCGGGGAAGGGGGAAACCCGACATCAGCCCCTCTCTTTCAAACACATGCCTCTGCAGCAGGAGCATTCCACCGTAATGGTTTGCTTTGTGTCCCAGAGCAGATAAGCGTGGGTGTTGTCAGAAACTGAGCTTTGAAAGGGGATGGCTGCAGACATGCAGCCAAGTTCAAAACAATGACCAGAGTGGCCACTTGACTTCAAGGGATTATGGGACGTTTCTGGAGGCCAGTCACAGTGCAGTAATGCAACACATCGTCCACACTGATGCCACGGCGTTTCAGCCAAGGCGCAGAAAGCTCTATTCTTCTCATGGAGGTGGATTACCAGGAGCACTCCAGCTGCGGGGTCTAGGCGCTCTAAGTGCCTTGCCAGTGTGGACACCACAGGAGTTAGGGTTCCCAGGTCTGATTTAATGCACTCCAACTTGCAAGTATAGACAAGATCTAAGACTGTATTTGCTGTCTTTGTAAATAGGTGAAAGTGACTGCTCAGATTCTTTGAAATATTGCGTGGTAACTCTTTCTGATTGCTGTCACCTTTGTAGATACTATCAAAGCTTCGCTAATTTGGCTCTACTAAGGATGATTGCACTTCCCCGTGTCCTCTTGTATAGTAGCCAAAAGTAGTAATGAAGGAGACTAGAAAAGAGTGAGGAGAGACTGGGAAAGAGTTGAGTGGAGATATCTCAGAAGCTGGGAATGAGCGACAGGGGATGGATCACTTGATGATTACCTGTTCTGTTCATTCCCTCTGGGGCATCTGGCACTGGCCACTGTTCGAAGACCAGATACTGGGCTAGATGAACCTTTGGTCTGACCCAGTAGGGCCATTCGTAGGTCTGTGATATGCAAGCTTGTCTTGTAATGGCTCAACTGTATGTTACAGTGCTGGATAGCATTTATACTGAAAGCACTTTAAACTTCCATATATTAATTTGATGTAATAGGACATGGTGGAGACATTCATTTATTATTCATGTAATAAGAATAAATGTCTTGTGCATCATACCAGACTTTTGGGTGCTGTCCCACTGTTCCAAGAGAGTAAGAATATTAAGTTTTATATTTAAAAATTTTGTTAGGGCAAAAGTGATAATGTGATGTTCCAAAGTTCCATTATAATTCCTTGTTTTCATATGCTTCCAACTGTTGATCAGTTCTCTCTTTGGGACTAACTTTTGGGCGAGGACCAGGAAAGGGAAATTATTATTTTTTTAATATTTATAATCGGGTCCATTCATATACTATATGCTTTGTATACAACCAGCTTTATTGTAGTTTTCACTTGTCTATACATTGATTTTTCCAATACAGATATGCATCTTTGAAAATAAATCTTTGTGTCACCTTGTGCTTCAAGTAATATTAAATTAGTTCCAAATTCAAGTGATTTTGAGTATATGCAAATCTGTCGCTTAATGATACTTTGTCTCAAGAATTTTTTGCTTTGCTTTGTTTCTATTTGCAGGTATATGTCCCAAGGCAAACACATAGAAGCAAGAGAACTGATGTATTCAGGGGCACTGTTGTTCTTCAGTCACAGCCAAGTAAGAAATCCTTTTTTTTTTCCAAATTGTTTGAGGGTTAAATGGTGACTCATTAGTGCTAAAAGTTTTGGGCTAATAAGCAGTCTAGGGCTTGTCTACACTCGGACAATCAGAAAAGACAAATCAACTAAGATCGTGAAGCAATACACAGGTTAAAGCACATTAAGCCCTTCTGTGGTGTTACTTAGTTCACTTAGTCCTTCTTCAAGGATTTGGTTAATTCGTCTTAACTTTCCTGAATGTCCCCATGCAGACAAGTCTTTTATTGTGGGATGTTGCTATGTCGTCTTTTCCCAGTGCACGAGTCCTGTGTCTTTTCTGTGTAGAGATGAATTGCATTACTTGTAGAGACTTTGACATTCATATGTGTCCACACTACATTTGCAACCTAAGCTAGTTGTGCTGCATTTTGATGCAGGTTTTTGGGTTACTTTATTAAATTACTACTACTTTTTGTGAGGGTGGAACAGGGTTAATTGTCCCTTTTCTATCTGAACATTTGTCTGCTTTTCACAAAATGTTTTGAGCATTTTCTTGATCTTTTTCTAGCAACTAATGATAGCGTTAGCACTAACCATACATTTCTTGGTTTTGTGCACATTTTGTAGCAAAACAGTGCTGCTGATCTGTCCATGCTGGTTTTGGAGTCCTTAGAGAAATCGGATGCAAAAGTAACAGATGAACTACTAGGTGAGATTATCTCGTTGTGTTTAGTTTGACAGAATTTCAAGTGTATTTGCACTTCAGAGAAATTTGTGTTATCAGAAATGTAATGTTGTCCTAAACCTTCAATTCCTTTCATTGTGCCATGAGTTGTGGGCTCCTGTTTTGCTAAGGGGTTAATTTAGTTCCAGAAGTGACACACACACAAAACTGCTGGAAAAATAATGGATTCTCAGTAATTGATGTGGCTCTCAGCATACGGACATACTTTGAGCAAACATCACTATGTTTTGTAGGTGGAGCATGATTTTTGGCATTGTCCTCTCCCCAGCACAGGAGCGACAAGTATTGTCTGCACAGTAATTGACCTCTCCGCCGCTTTGATGGACAGCGGCTTCCTATCCAGTCAGTGTGGTGATGTGTGCATTGCCCGCGGGTCGGCCATTTTGTCAAAGAAACTTTGCTTGTCGGACTGTCTGATTCGGTAAGCGTGCAGTTCATAAAGCCCTTCTTGTGAGCTGCCCAGCTGGAAATCATATGAAGAGTCCCTTCCACATCAACTCCTGTTCTAGGGGCCTGCGGACCAACTGGAGAATGGGCTAGGGAATGCACTTGGTTTCCATAGATTCAGTCTGGCATTTCACTCCACAGTCCTCCGACAGCCCTGCTCCTAATTACAGGCTTCCATCCCTGATACTTCTTATGACTGGTGTGCACCTTCCTAACTGAAGCCTTGTCTCCTCACTGGAACTCCCTGACAGCAAAGGAACATCTATCCTAAGCCATGGGACATGGGAAGCTGTTCCTACCTAGTGCCAGTTACTAGGCAGGGTATGGTTTCTGGCACTGCAGCGGAGAGGTCAATTGGATGTTACTGATTTACAGAGCTAAGATTGACTGTTACACATGGAAGTACATTGTTCAGTCACTCATTTAAGAAGAACAAGTAATCTTTCAAGATGTTTTTACAAAGGTTTACTGATAACAGGAGAAACTTTGCTACGTTTCTGGTAATGTTAATTGCATATTTGTATTGCTTCTAGAAAACTTGGCTAAAGTGTTTAGTTTGATGGATCCAAATTCTCCTGAACGAGTAGCTTTTGTGTCCAGAGCACTGAAATGGTCCAGTGGTGGATCAGGGAAACTCGGTCATCCAAAACTACATCAGTTATTAGCCATCACGTTATGGAAAGGTAGGAACAATTGATTTTGATCATTTTTGTAACACTAATATTCTAAAATATTTTAAGATAACTATATAAATAACTCATTTTTTCACCCTTAAGAAAATTAAAATATCACTTTGTAAAGATTGGGTTTGTTCTTTTCTTATTGTATAAGTTAAAATTTTGCTTGACAAACCTATTGCAGAGCAGAGCACAGAGTGAGGCTTCCACCTGGTGCTCTAGTAAACCCAGGCTAGTCGCAATAGAGTTTAAGACACTACCATTTAGAAGTTATTTCAGTGTCTGCTATTTAAAAGGGGAAAAAAAACCAATTTCAGAATTTATTGTGGTTTCATTATGCATGAAATCAAATGTAAAATATGATAAAACAGAGAGGTGCATAAAACTCTTATTTCAATCATAGATGATGAATGAATTAAGGTGTGTTTTATATATACAGTACATACGAACGTTAGTTTGAGAATAATTGAACAAAAAGTCACTTTCTCTGGTGTCCCATAGGTCTCTACCAACACCAGTATACTAAGTGAACTTTCTAACGAAACAAAATCAGACCCGCTTTTCTGCAGCTCTGAAGTCCGGTTGTTAGTCAAAAATAGTAAACTTTACCCCTTGGTCAAAAGTTCAGACTGCCTTTGTTTGATGTGCCGTACTATTTCTCAGTGGCGTAATTGTGTGAGTTATTTGTTGGCATTTGATGGGTATTGCTGTTGTCAGCTGCCGAGTGAGAATATTTCTGAAGCATTAGTGTTGGGTTCTCAATGAGGCTTCAGCAGGAGTGCGGATATGATGGGCAAAGGAAACAGCATGTACTTAAAATTGAGTGTCCTCAGACTAGAGCAGATGACTTGCTATCCGTCCACAGATGACAGTTTGTATGTTCTTAGGTCATATCTTTTGAGACTTTAATTTGAAAAAGGCTGGATTATTAAAACGGGACTTTTGGGTTCAAATTATAATTAATATCATGACTATGATATATCATGGCCATTGGCTAGAATACAGCTTTTCCAGAAATGAAGTTCTGGTAAATCTTTTTATTTTCTATTAACTTTTGCTAAGGTTTAGAAGTAACTTAAGTTTGATAGTGGGAGTGGGTCAGACTAAAATTAGGCAAAACCTCTTCTCCACACAATTCAAGGTAAGGGCATTTGAGTTTAAGATGAAACGTCTTGCCCCTCATCTCACTACTGGTAATAATACATTTAATATGCTGATGGTCGAGATTGTAATTTGGTGTATTTGAGGAGTAAGACCAATTTAGACAGGAGAAGCAATGTCTGAATACAAACAGTTTTTAAATATTACTGATTCAAAATATATTTAAAATGTATTTGCAAAGACAAATAGCCATTTCCTTGTATTTGTTTTGTATATACCCATGTTTACATAACAGCCCACATGACACATCTGTTTGGAAAAGGAACAAACCTACCAAATGTTTTTGAATTAAGCATAATAAACTGAGTTCTTAACAACTGTTTTCTTTTTGTCTTTCTTCCGTAGAGCAAAACTATTGTGAATCTCGGTATCACTTCTTGCACTCCATGGATGGCGAAGGATGTGCTAATATGCTAGTAGAATATTCATCATCCAGGGGATATCGCAGTGAGGTGGACATGTTTGTAGCTCAGGCAGTCTTACAGTAGGTGTTCAACATTTATTTGTAATAAAAGTGTTTATTGTGCAAAGTGTTGGCTTAAACTGTTTGCATTCTGGAGTCTGGCCTCAAGTGAAGTAGGGTAACTGTTAGTTAAATATATCTTTTTTTCAAAAGAAATTGTAAACGTGAATAAAGTTTCTTAGTCTTTTGTATAGTTAATGAGATGGAAAAACTTTTGTATTTTGATTCAAAGATGATATGTGACCCATTCCCATAATGTATATATTTGTGTTTGTAAAAACAAACAAAAAAAATCAACACCCCAACAAAAATTGACAGTGAAGATGTGAAATCACACTAACTATTGGGAGAACTAAACTAATCCATCTGAATCGAAGAATAGCAACCTCATCATTAAAGTAAAAGGTCTCCTTTTAAGAGGATATATTAGTGCCCTTATGTTAAAAATGAATTTGTAATCATTTGTAAGATCCCTTTCTTCTCTTCATAATACCCCCAATGTTGAAATATGTCCTTGTCATTATTATTCATGTGATGGTAGTGCCCAGAGGCCCAGATCATTGTATTGCAAACACAGGAGGCTGATGTGGTCCCTGCCTGGGAGCTAAGAATCTAAGCATTACTCCTTTTGTTCTGTCAAGCACGTTCAATGACAGTGTAGGGTACTTCAATGAGTTGAGTTATTGCCAGTTTCCTAAGCTCATTAAAGTATTTGTTTTATAGGGGGAAGGAATACATATAATTATGCAGCTTTACAAACTGATATGTCAAATACTTTGATTTACTAGCCTGGACTGTGTCAATTTTAACTCCGTTTTAACTAACACGCTCTGAAGATGAGCAGTTCCCAGGCTGCCTGCCTAACTGCCAGCAAAAATGGCTTCTCTTTCATCTGTCACCTCTAATTTTTTTATTATAATAAGCCTCTAATATGGCAGGTTGGACAGGTTGCTTTTGTCATGCTGAAACATTTCTCAAACCTAGTCTTTCTGCTTTTACTGAAACATTCTCCAACCTGTAAACTGGAGCAGTTCCTTATGGGTTTCCAGTACAGGCAGGGCAATTACATATGTTGAAAGGCATTTATAAAGGTATATTATGCCAAGCAGTATTTATGCAACTAAATCTTTTACTGACCTAGATGTATAGCTAGAATAAATCTTACAACATATGTGGAGTTATCACAAGCTATAATCCTATGCAAAATAGATGTTGTAACTTCTTGGTCAGTAGTGAACAATAATAATGAAATAATAATAATAAAACCTCACCATGTCGAATGGTTCAGGCTAATACAGAACTGAAAATGAAAACGCTCATTACAGCCTTCTCAATACTTGCTAATATTGGCCACCTGAGCAGAAAGTTGCCAGTATGTGTGTGGGTCTTTTGAAGACTATGACTAGAAATAACTTGGCATTACTCAAGAATCAGATGATCTTGGTCATCAATCAGTTAATTAACTAGCGACAAATTCTGTTTGAGAATCTGACTGTATTTACTTAAGATAGGACTTGCAGACATTTAGACTCAATAAGGACAGAATTTGTTTGAGGTACTAGTACTGAATCACTACCAAGAGTAGAAGAGAAGTTTTATTTGTCATTCAAGATTAACAGATGTACACCAAAAGAGGGGGGTGATTATTTTGGATATCAGGAAGAATGAGGTATGCGCTGAAATTAAAATGTATTTCCACGGGATAAACTTTTGGCCACAGTAAGGACCGCTCCAGTTAACTTGAATTATGCATAAAAAGTAGCATCCATTATAGTTTTTAATTGTGCTTCTGATAGAAGTTGAATAAAGTTGGACAGAATCATGTCTTCCTTTAGATTAACTTTCTCATTAACTATTACTATCTAAAATAATAGTATAACTCTTATTAATTTGCAAATGTTTCTGGTGTTCTTTAAAGTTGTTTAACAATTTTCTCCGTGGCTGATTTTAAGCAGTTGCTAGAGCTCTTCATTTTCAGTTAATAGAGCTTCTGTTATTAACTCCTCTATTGAGCCTGATGTAGCTTATTTAAGTTACAGTTATTGTAGATCAGTCTGAACATTAGACTTTTTTTTCTTAGTTTAAAAGAAATTCTTGGGAGCTCCCAAATACCATTTTTAACATCTATTTTACTGCTTCTTCTTTCAGATTTCTCTGCTTAAAAAATAAGACGAGTGCATCAGTGGTTTTTACAACATATACACAGAAACATCCTTCAATAGAAAAGGGGCCTCCATTTGTACAACCGTTGCTAAATTTCATCTGGTTTCTGTTACTGGCTGTCGACGGGTATGACTTATTACTTTGTTTTTAATTAACTTTTTTCATTTTGTGCTAAGATTACATTTTGTGCTTTTGTTTCCTTTCTAGAGGAAAACTAACAGTATTTACAGTATTGTGTGAACAGTATCAGCCTTCACTGAAAAGAGATCCTATGTATAATGAGGTGAGTTGTCAGTAGCTAGTTGTAACGCAGTCCAGTAGAATTGATTAAATAATGCCTTTTCAACATAACATACACACGTGCTATATTGTGAAGCCTAATGAAATGCAACAGATGACTTTTTATCAGGGTTTTATCAAATGGGATTGATACTCTGCAAAGTGTTTGTCAGTGGAACAATATGAGGTTTAGAAAATTGCCTTTTGAGAATGCAGTTACGGTAATTTATTAATTTAAAGCACATTGTCTTGATGATTTTTTTCAAAAACATTTGTTTACTCTGCAGATTGGAAAGAGAAGTTGTGTTGCTAGAAAATTATAGGGTTTGACTTCTCTTATCTTAGATACTTTGACATGTATAAACAATTAACATCTGTTTTGTGTGTCATTTCAGTACCTAGATAGAATAGGACAGCTCTTCTTTGGAGTTCCGCCCAAGCAGACATCATCCTATGGAGGATTACTAGGTAATTTATAACAATGAAATGTCTGTGGATACAACGTCAAATCTTTTTGGAAATAGTACCAGTCTACGGACTATTATGCATTGTATTTGGCCTAATTTATTAAATTTTAATTTATGTACAGTGTCTTTGACACAAGTAAACATAGATAAAATTAGTCACCAATATAAAATGAATCAATTATACTTGTAATGGATATAAAGTTTGTAAAATCCTCACTTCGGGTTAAAAAAGGGAAGAAATGGTATAATATCCCTATAAATATTAAATTTGAGGTTAAATAGTAAATTGAAAAGTAAACCCTCTTGCTAAAATTTATGCATTGGCTTAACTTGAAGCATGTGAGTATTCCCATTAATTTCAATGGGAATATTCATTTCTTAAAGTTGAGTACATCTGGAAGTATTTGCGGAACTGGGACCTTAGAGAGAAGTCTAATATTTTTCAAAGTAAGTAGTGTTTGTGTAGAAAATGTTTTGTTTATGCATGAGGAATCAATATTGATACAGTTTTTTTCTACAAAAGTCTTATTGGAAGAAGAAATCAAAACATCAGTTACTAAGTACTGTTCACTTTTTTGTTTGTGTTTTTTAAATCCGAATGGAACAAATTGAACCACAATATATTAAAAAAAAATCATTGACTACAATATTTTCCCATGAAGAAATAAGCTCTTCCTCAGAAACTTCTTTGGCTTATAATAAATACCTGTTTAATTCCTTTATCTGGTACCCAACGTTTAGTAGAAAATATCACTATTGTAGTTGATCCAGTATGTAAACAGGTTTCAAAGTAACAGCCGTGTTAGTCTGTATTAGAAAAAAGAAAAGGAGTACTTTTGGCACCTTAGAGACTAACCAATTTATTTGAGCATAAGCTTTTCATGTAGCTCACGAAAGCTCATGCTCAAATAAATTGGTTAGTCTCCAAGGTGCCACAAGTACTCCTTTTCTTTTTATGTAAACAGGCTTTCAGAAGTTTGAATCTGTGAGAGTGAGATGGAGGACATGCGAATGCTATGTTATAAACTACAATGTTGTTTCCCAAGATTCATTCCTGTATTTAAGGCAGATGTTACAGTGTACATCTGTTCTGCCTTTCAGTGCTTCCAGCAACTTTTCCAGGGTTAACGGAGGCAACTTCAGTAAAAGCTGGAACCTAAAAAGCATGTCAATAATCAATCAATCTGATATATGTAAAAACTTTTAATTTCTCAGATGTCTTTTTAGGGCCTGGTCACTAAAGTGCTGATTGTCCTCAAATCCCACTGAAGTTAGAATTGTCCATATTTTACTCCTGACAGAATTCTGCACCCATGAGGGGGTGCAGAATTCATGTGGCCTGCATATTTCTGTGCACCCCTGCACAGAAAAGAAATCTGTGGGGGAACACATCTCTTCCCAGGCGGCGCTTCTGTTCCAGCGTGCCTGGAGCAGCTTCAGAGATGCAAATCACTGTGGGGAGGAGGGGACTTGACATGCTTGCCGACAGGGGAGATGTTGATCGCTGTCAGGGGACAGGGCTGGCCACCAAGTGAGAGAGACTCTGTCCCTCTCTCTTGATACTACCGCTCAAGGGGGATGGAGGAGGGTAGGTCTTTTTGTTATGCAAGAGGAAGGCTCCGTCCCTGAGGCAGAAGTGTAGCTGCCTGCCTGCCTGCCTAGTAAAATGTAACTTCTTCAGAACTGAAAAAATAATTAAATATTAGTATCATGTTACTGAAAATGGTTTGTTTTTATGTTAAAGAAAATAGCTTTTGTAAAAAACCCCACATTTTGTTAATGTTTCTGTTGATGGTTAATTGATCTTCTCTGAGGCAGAAATGTAGCAACCTGTCTGCATAGTAACATTATTAATTATTCTACTGTTAATTATCTGTTCCCATTCTCAGTCAGTTCCTCCAGGAACATAAAAACCTGTAAAAATTATAAGGCCCCTACATTGCCAGAGTGATGTAAAGACAGTAAGGGAATCAGCTAGGAAGATCTATGTGTTTTCTCACTTTTTTCCTGTGCCAAAGTGTCACAGTGGGGTTAGATTTTTACTTACCCATTTAAAAAAAGAAAAAGAAGACTTTTGAGGGCAAATAAAACTTTTACCAAGCAGTCAATAAAATGTCAGGACAATCAGAACCAAGCCCCTTTCCAAAGTACCCAGCTAGGTCCTTTTTATTGATGATAAAATGTTTTTCACGTGGTGTTTTTAGAAATTGGCCTTGTTTTTAAAGAATTATTAATTCTGAAGTAAAATTTTCCATATATCTGTAAGTATCTGAATAACTTAAAGCAGGGGTGGCCAGCCTGTGGCTCTTGTGTAGGCACTGACTCCGGGGCTGGAGCTGCAGGCGCCAACTTTCCAGCGTGCCGGGGGTGCTCACTGCTCAACCCCTGGCTCTGCCACAGGCCCTACCCCCACTTCACCCCTTTCCACCCCCTCTCCTAAGCCTGCCACGTCCTTGCTCCCACTCCCCCACATCCCCGCCTGAGCCTACTGCATACTACAAAACAGCTGATTGGGACATGCGGGGAGGGAGGGGGAGGCACTGATCAGCGGGGCTGCCAGTGGGCGGGAGGCGCTGGGAGCGGGGTCGGGGGCTGCTGACCTATTACTGTGGTTCTTTGGCAATGTACATTGGTAAATTCTGGCTCCTTCTCAGGCTCAGGTTGGCCACCCCTGACTTAAAGGGACATAAGAAACACTGATTGGGCCTGCAGTGAACCCTACTGTGAAACTGCTGTAGTTTGAGGAATACCTTTTAACTTCTCTATTTAGATTTTTAATTATCCACTCCATTACAGTAACAAACTTCAAAATAAATTTACTCCACCAGTTTTCCAAAATTAAAATTTAACTATCCTGTATTTAATTATAGGAAATCTTTTAAACAGTCTGATGGGAGCTGGGGAAGATGATGATGCAGAAGATGGTCAAGAAGATAGCAGTCCTATTGAACTTGATTGAATTTTTTTCATTAGGAGCTGCATGAATTTGGCAATTTGATAACTCAAAAGACAATTTCAGAATTTGGATCCTGCAATTGTTTCTCAACAACTAAAAGGGCTCCTCTGTTCTGTTAAAGAAGGTTGCTGAAATGTTTTATGATGTTTGGTCTATATTATTTATGTAAAAAGAAATAGCCAATAGAACTGATTGGAATGATCATTATCAGACTTCCAGTATGCTGGCCGATGGCTTTGATTAAGATATATAGTCTTCTGCAGTTTCAAATGCAGTATTCCCTTTTTCACAATAACACAAAATAAAGCATAAACATTTGTTTGGTGCTTTACATTTTTAAACCAGTTTTGTTTTAGTCTATTATGAAAAATGCTTGACCTTTGCTGTCACAAAGGAATGTCTTGAAAGGCAGGATAAATAGTTGTATAGCTTATCTATAAACCCAGTGCCAAAAGTATTTCAAGACAACCCAGAGAGAGTCTAATTAAACGTGCACATTCAGGAAACTTCAAAACCACACACGCATCCCTGAAATTCATTCCTGTCACAGCAATTAGTATAATTTGCACCATCCAGAACAATTCTGTGTATCTAAAATCAGTCTCCAAATTACACCATTCTTATACAGATGTTCCTTTAAAGTAGTTGCTCACCTCTCCTCTGATAAGAATGGATCATTTGAATGTAGATCATTGGCTGCTAATTAGACCAGACTTTCTTAGCCTTGTTGTTTTATACATAGATATTCAGCAGCTAAAAAACCTCCTCCAACACACACTTTTTTTTCTTTTAGAATGGAGTCTTTTAGGTTTAGGTCTGTAATAGTGTGTAAAGGTGACAGTTTGAGGTTTTGTTTTAGTAACCAAACAAAACCACTACATTTGTTTGCTATAAGCAGCACATGGAAAAAATCTTTGCAACACAATTCTATTTACAGAAAAGGAATACTGCAAAACTATCAGTTCTTTAAGATACACTATTTATTTTTATTGGGTGGTTGATTCATTTAACGCTTTATGTAAAAAAAAACAAACCACAAACTGCATTAGGCATAATAATTCTCGTCTCCTTTCAATGCAGTGCACCACGTGATAGCTGTATGATTAAAAGATGAAATCGGGGAAACACTTTATTTTTTCACATCTAAAATAAAAGGCTTAGATTAATACACAGTGATCATGCATGGGGGGAATAATACATTTTTATTTACTGTAAAAAAAAAAAAAGAATTTAAAGGAGGACTTTGTGTTAATTGTTGAGTATTAAATAAATACTTTATACTGGGATCTGCTGCACTGTTGCTTTTTGCCAGTTTCACAATTGGAGGTCTCATATTTTTAAGGCATTTTCCCCTGACATAACCATTGATTATGCAGTTCTCATCTTAGGCTATGGATAACTTCTGCAGTTCTGACTTGCTTCATACTTCCAGAAGTTAATAGTTGTTCATTAAAACTAGTTCTGGGATATGGTTGCTACAAGTACAGACTGACAGAGTTCCTCAAACTGTGTCAGGCAATCAACAGGAAGTTTGTATATTCATGCTTTCCAGCAATCAAGCTCTGCTTCTTGAACCGTTTTCCGCCTCCTACCTTGATTAGAGTTGGTGCAATGGGAAGCAATCCTGTCTGTTAGGTGGTCTTAGACGGCAATTTCCCTTCTGTTTGCTTAATCCTTTTTGTTTGCTGGAAATTTAAATGTATTTCTCTGAATAACATGGATCAGGAGACGATCCACAGTAAACCCTATATGATAACACAGGTCTCCCTTACAGAAGCATTCTGGGTGATCTGGGAAAAATGCTTCAAACCATATTCTCAGGTGCCAGTTTTTGCTGGCTCAGAGATGCAGCCCATGACCGTCCGAGATAATTGGCTCTGTGGACGGCTCTAGGGACACGTGTTGTGTAGCCTCCCTTTGCAGACTATCTCTGAAACCCACCCTATACCCCTCTTTTTCAGACAGTGCACCACGTCTTGGCGGTGGAGCTACTCAACATATCCTGAACAATCCAGAGTTCTGGATAATATAGCTTGGGTAACTTTACCAAAAATAGAGGGTGTGGATCTGTACTCTGACACACAAGCTTAGCAGTGACCCCAGTAGTATTAATGCGGAATAACTTCCCAGTGTATGGAATGCGGGACAATCTGATGTCTTCTTAAGTCACTTTGGCACTTGTGAAAATCACACCCAAATGATTGTGGGATTCTTAATGCTGGGATGTTACATGCAAATCAATTATATTTAAAGCAAGTGCCTAGTTTAAGTGAATTCATTGCCAAGTGCAGAGGGAATAACTGTTGGAGCTCTTTCAAATACGGTATAACCAGGATCCCCAGCTTCCTGAGAAACAAATTTGAAAGGCTCTGAGCCTGCAAAGAGATTCATGGAGGTGGGCTTCTGCAGCGCCCAACTGAAGTTAATGGGCCTCTATGCATTATTTTTGTAGGATTGATTGGTGCTTTAATGAATAATTTTTATGGCCCCCGTGTACTATAAATGACTAAATTATATAGCAACACTCCTTGTGCAGCAGAGCTGCACTAATGTTAAGTGGTTATGAAATCATTTTGAATTGTGACAGGAATACCACTCCTTAGGAGGGGCATCTTTTTGGACTCTGTGGCCCTCTGAGAAGAGGGGGTTGGAGGAAGAGTGATTTGCAGGGAAAGGAGGCACATGGAGCAACATGAGGAGCAAAAAAAAAAATCTAACACTTCTGAGAGAAATAAACTACCACTTGGTATTCCATTCAAGGTTCCATTTCTATGGGGTTTAGGTGCTCAGCTGGGCACCCACCATCTCCCATTGCTCTGCAGCCAAGACAGTGCTTTGGCCCTTTCTGGCCACTGCCTCTGAGATGATGTCATAGAGCAGGGTCTTTTCCCGTTTGCTCTTCTGAATTGCAAAGCTCATTTTTCTGCCTCCTGCTTTGCCCATTCCAGGCTACCAGTGCAGGACAGGTACAAGAAACCCAGAGATCTTTCTCTGGCTTTTGCTTTGCAGTGCTTTACCCCTGTCTAGATGTGTTCTTATTCCCTGTAGTGTTTCACTGGGTGGAATAGATGCATCCAGCTACTTGGGTCTGTTGGAATGAACAATTTAGGTAATGACAGAATTTGAAATAAACTAGTGTACATCAGCTACAATCACCATTTAGGAGCAGTGCACAATTGTACACGAGATGCTCTCAAAACTTTAGGTTTTGTCTAAATGGCAAGGGTATTATAAACCAGCAGCACCCACTCCATATAAAAATTAAATCTAGCTTTACAGTGTAAACCTACTTCCAAAGAACCCCACCCACCCATACCTAGCTTTTCTCCAAAAGAAAGTGCCTCCCCCCCACCGTAATTCACATGGCTCATTTCTTCCCAAAGCAGACTTCTAAGGTTTTGTGGGTGTTTTTGGTTGTGGGGGGTGGAGTTATGATTTACTAATGTCTCTGTCGTTGATGTCTTGAAAATGTTCCTAATGATTTGTCTCGCCATGTCTCCGAATAGCTTGAGCTTACTGGGCTTACTGTGGAGAAATATACGTAGTATTGGAGGATGGAATATGGGAGTTGTTTGGTGTGAGTGTGGGGAGGGTGGGTTTGCAATGGGAAGTTACAGAGCACAGGGTACATCTACACTTCAAGCTGAAAATGTAAAGTCCAGCTCAAGGAGACATATCCATGGGAGCTCTGATTGAGCTAGTGTGCTAAAAATAATGTAGTTGTGGCAGTGGGAGGGGCTAGCCACCCTGAGAACAATCCCATCCAAGCCACTAGGTGCATACTCCGAACATCTACCCCCTCATGTGGGCACTATATTTTAAAAACTTTTTATTAAGGCACAGTTACAATAAAATATTAACATACTATATTGTATAGTACTCATTCAGGATCAGGTTAATATTCCAAGAACCTGGATAAACATTCTGGGCTTGCTGAGTAGGGAGCCAGCCTCCTCTGCTAAAAAGGGTGACCAAATTTCTAAAGACTTTTCTTTTTGGTGCTTCTCTTGTGAACATACTTGGTGTGAAAGCTTTTCCATTACAAGGACAGTCCATATTTTACCATACCACACTTCCAGAGAAGTCACATTTTTCCAAAATGTGCAGTGTAAAGTCTTTTGTGGCTAACCATAAAAAAAAAAAAAATCAATTTGGCCTGTTTAAAATGTAGACCCATTACTGGAGCATTAAGTAAGAAGGTCAGGGGATCTCTAGGAAGTTGTCACGTCAGAAGATAAATCTCTCTCTAATAATTTCCTTCCCATTCTGGTTAATTCCCGGACACAACCATCACATGTGCAGGTGCGTCTGTACTCTAGCATGTAGCTGGATCAGCTCTAGCATGGGTATATCTCTCCTCGAGTTGAAAGGTATACTTCCAGCTTGAAGTGCAGACATACCCATAAAGAGTTGATTAGGACATGCTAAGAAAGGCAGGAAACGAGTTAACTAGAGCCTCATTAGGGCAGGGATTATATAAAGGAGGAAGAGGCATCTCATCTAGCCCAGGGAGGAAAGAGGGTCAGGAGCACCTGAGGAGCTGGAATATTGCCCATCTGCCTTACACAGGTTGCCCACATAACATGATTGCAAGGGATGTAGTGTTTCATTTTGCCTAGTTGCCGCCAGCTACCCTTTGTCTGGTGGTTTTCTCTTTGGATCAGACTGAAAAAAGCTGGGATTCTGACTCCTATTGCATGTGCCCTGGGCAGGGAGATGTTGTCCAAAGAAGGGTGTGTACCTTATAAGTGACGGTCACTTTTATGGTCTTGCTTGTTTTTTCCCTTCCCTGAGGATCTAAGCCAGAGCTGCTTTCACATGTATGTAGAGCAACACTAAAAATTACTTTAATCCCTTTACAGACATACGTAGGCTCCTTCTGATTCCAGGCTGAGCTGCTGGACCAAGCCAGGAAGGTGGGGTGGAGGCCTATGGATGGTGGTATTCCCAAGGGCAGCAGTTCTGAGTAAGAGTAGGGGACAGTGAGAGACTTAGATTGGGGGTGGGATGCAGGGGGCCTTACAGTGGCAGGGAGTCGTCCTTCTGAATCTCTGAATGGGGGGAGAGTGGGAAAATTGCTTGTCTGGAGGGGGCCAGAGGTTGCTGGGACATGGAGCACAATTATGGAGTTCAGTCTACTGGGAAATGTAGAAAAAGAGGTGCAGTGGGAGAAGCCTAAAGAATAGCAGAGTTTTAGGGCTTGCCTATGCTGAGAAATTTACCATAATCATACCACTATAATTGCCAGAATAAATCCCAAGCCCCACCATCATCTATGCCCTCCCTCCCTGTAAAGTCCAATCTAAGCATGGGCCACACGTACATCCTGTGGGTGGGCTTGTTAGTCGGTGGGAGGGGAGGCTCCCTATCTGCTGACGTGCCAACCCAGCTTAAAGGATTGAAATTTTAAAAATATGGGAAATTAACAAACAAAAGAATGTGATTAAGGATGAAAAAATCGCTGGAGTGAGTTCAGTGCGAGTCAGGCACTAGAGTGGGTAATGAAGGATTTTATGGTAGAGGGGATCTGACTGGGTCCCTTAACTGTCTCTCCAGATTCTACTTTTTCTTTGTAAAGATGGAGAGTTTTTGTAAAGCAATTGGGTGGGGTTGTTAGCTGCAATCTGTTAAAGCACCCTTGTATCCTTAGCCTTCTCATGTTTGGGAATATTTTATCATCACAGGTTTTAATCAGTGTAAATTTTTGGCCTCAATTTATTTTAATTTGCAAACCAGCGCTCTTTGCTCATGTTTCCTAATATTTCAGTTTGAGCTGGGAGCGTGGAAAGTCATCATTGTGCTGTTTGCTATTCATTGTGCATTTTGTCTGTATCCATATTTACAGCAACGGCTAACAGTGTCTATTTTAAAAAAAAACCCTAAATGCTCTGCATCTAAAGCACTGAAATGAAATGACACATTAAGCATAATGCAGAGTGTGGATTGGGGGATGGAGACCTACAGTTTGCTTTTCTTTAAACAGTTAAATTCATTTTCAGACTAATGGGTTAGACACCATTTAGTGGACTTGCATAATTCCACGGTACTGGGACCGTGAACTGAAATCATAATAGCATTTCCTGTTGTCTAAATCTGATTAACATTATGAGGAGACTGATTCAAATTACAATCAGTGTAATTCATGTTATGCTAGGCATAGGGGAGAAATAACCTTTTCTTACAGGGTACTCCGGCTACAACATTTCTGAATGGTGCCAAGTCACCAAAAATAGCAGTGATGGGGTCTCCTAGTGGAGGTTTGAATGACATTGGCTCTCTAATGCTGTGAAGCTGCAGGTCCATTACTTGATTAAAATCTCCCCACAAGCATCGTCTACAAAGCTGACTTTCTGTGGCAAGAAAAGAACTGAAGTGTTTTTAAACGGGGTTTATCTGTTTGGGAAATAGAGTCTTCATTTTCAATTAAGAAGCCTTTATCTCCTTCCCCCTCCCATGCCCAAAAAAATCACAGATGTGTAATTGGTGTAAAGGCTTTTTGATGCATTCTGCAATATTTCGCAAATTGTATGCTTTCATTAAAAGATATCATTCACTCTCGCAGTGATTCAGCTATCAGAATGGGTAAACTCTTCGGCCATGTCTACACTCGGGAAAAAATGTGTATTCTTAACAAGTTAAAATCCTAGTGAAGGCAAGTTGCAATTTTAGCATGTTAGTAGATTGAGGTAAATCTAGGTGGTTAAAAACACAACTTGCCTTGTCTACACTAAGGTTTTAACGTGGTGTTTAACGTCTGGTAAAAACACACTCCACCCCTCCCCCCCCCATAGCACAGACAATAACAGAGAAAACAATCTCCAGCCAAACAACAGCAGTAGCATAAATGAGAAGTCCACCTCAAAACCACATGCCATCTTCTGAAACCTACTGGTAACGCTGGAGATGCTAATGTGTCAGCAAAGGCTCTATTTCTTTATATACGTACTGTTTAAAAAAATCTAGGTAATTGGGACAAAACACCGTGGTAGTGTGGCTTTATGGTTGAAGCTGTTAAAATTGCACAAGTCAGGAAATACAAAAGTTCCTGTAGTGATGTTCCCTCGGCATCATTACTTCGGTCTACAAATGATCTATCCAGGTGGGCTTTTTTATTGCAATGTGAGCTTAATATATTTTACTGTCCATGTTGTAAAGACCTAACAGGCAGCTGTGAAATGTGACAGAATCGGTTTTGTTCCTGGGGCTTTAACTGGTGCATTTCCTGACTCCTTTTCATTTTTAGCTATGAAACCCTAACGTTTCATTAGTATGGATTTGCTGTGTTTGGCTCCAGTGCTCAGAACAAAGTCATTGGGCCGAGCTGTTCTCAGCACAGGATGTAGGTGGGTAAAGGTGGCTTTATGTCACTTTTGCATAATCCGGATCCTGGAACAGTCTTGGGGAGTGTATTCCAGAGCAGCCTTAAGAATGCTCCAGAATTGGCCCTGTCCCCTATGTCTTGTTCTCACAGCTGGGGCTAGCTAGCCCCACCCCCTATACCAGGTGCTCGGTGGGGGAGGAGGGTGCCAAGTATTGCACTGGTTCTACACCCTACCGAGTGTTCTCCACCCTACGCTAGGGAATCTTCAGGAAGCTGGCTACGCTGTCTTTGTGTCCCTGGAGTGGTGGTGGGGTTCACAATCTACAAATATGTTTGAGCTATGAAAAAAAAGTAGCAAAGTGTGAACTGTACACTGTACAGTCTGCTCTGCAAAGCTGTCATGCTATTCCCCACCCCTGGGTGCTTGGTAGGGCACATTCTGGAATGTCACAGTCTCAGGGAATCTTGTGCGCTTTGTACTCCAGCAATCCAGCACCTCGAGCAGGGGGCTGATCCTGATTAAAATTCACAATTATACTCCCACTTCTTGCTGACATTTAGCAGTTGGGAATTTTTTTAACTGCGTGTGGGTGAGACGCCTACAGCCAACCAGCTTTAAGCACGGCTTTGAAGATGGTGAGGGAACTGCATGATACCCAAGAGCTGCTGTTGCTATTCCCAGTGAATTTCACCAGTAGGTGGTGCTGATACTGAAGGCTTGGACTTCACATTTTTAAAAAGGGTAAGGACCACTTTCTCTGATCAGACTAAGGGACATAAGAACAAGATGTTCCACATTAATATGCTTTCTCAAACACAATGCACCAGGGCTTAGGGAGAAACTGGCCCCACAAGTAGATTATCCTATAACTGCCTACGGTGGGGTTTCCTAACCTGTCCTTTGAGGTATCTGGTACTGGCTAAGTGTGCTTTTTAAGTAGGTCAAAACAGAGAGAATATCTAACCTCTTCTACATAATTTGCACTGGCTGCCTATTCACCGCTGCAAGGAATTTCAGGTGCTGGCCCTGATCCTCAATGGTATTTAGGTGCCTAACTCCCATTGATTTCATACTCATCCCTAGGGCCCAGATGTCTGAGCACATCTCTACCCCAATGCACATCATGGCACCTATGCTTGGCTGGAGCACCATCTCCTAAGGTTGAAGAGGGGCAAGTGTCCTCAGGTGCTGGTGCCCCTAGAAATGTGTCTGTTAGTGCACAGTGTAAAACTCCTCTCTTTATAGGGGCTTTCCCTTAAGTGGTCTTTAGACTCTCCTGGATTTTAGCCTGCTGCATCCACCTGCATGGGACTGCTAGGTTAGCTAGTTTGGTGCCATAATATTTGAGTGCCGGGGAAGAATGCAATCCGTGTTTACTCTGGCACTGCATAAAGTATGCCTAGACACTGTGGTGCTGGACACCTTAGAAATTAATAATACTGTGCTGTGGGCACTAAGCATTTAAGGATTGATATGTAGAGAGAGAGATTAAACCCAGTAATAAAATGGGTTTACTAATGGGCTGGGGGCAGAGTTCTCTAGTGGCCATTGCCACAGGGCAGACAACATGGCTCTATTTCAGCCTCTGTCGTTGACCTGCTGTGGGATCATGGGTGCCTCCTTTCACCTCTTCGTACCTCGGTTTCCCCTCCTGCCCTTTGCTAGCTGCTATCCACACACAGACTGAGAGGCAGCCACTGCCCCCGAAGTGCTAACTAGACAGCGTGGTGTCCTGATCTGCACTGGGGCCTGCCCATGCTCCTGCCATGGGGTGGGACAAAGCACTGTCTGAGTGCAGGGAAGAGCGACCATGCTGCTGAAGTGTCAGAGGAGCGGTTGAGAGCCCAGTCGCATACCAGGAAGTAGGAGAACAGAGAGTGTCTCAAATGATCAGGGCTCATAATAGATTTCTTGTCCCAATATGATGACAAACCGTGCCTGACCCTCTGCTAAAGGCAAGAGAGGGCAGACAAGCCATCAGGTGATGTAGCAATCTGCCGCTCAATTGGGAAAGACTAGACACAGGGGCTCAACAGCTACATGTAGTAAGCTGTCCTCGGGAAGCGACACCTGCTGCTGACGGCTTCCCAAAGAGTCCGGCTCTTCTCGCTACACTTTGGTGCATAGCTCATTACGCCAATAACAACTCACTGAATTGTAATACAAAGAATAACGAATGGGAAGTAGGCTAGTGGCGAGGTCGGGATGCTACCGAACCGCAGGCAGGGCAGAGCATGTGAACCCGGAAGGAGCAAGTACCTGAGGATTATCCAAATTCCATCAGAGGAGCCTGGCTGGGATTCAAGCTGAGCTGCCTTCCAGCAGAGACACCCATGCTATTTGTTGCTCCCCCCCCCCCCAAAGAAATTAGGAAATGTGTCTCTGCAGAGAGGGGCTTGTGAAACGTGCCATGCTGGGAAATGCCAAGAGGCTGCTGGCAGCTTCTGCTGCAGCCTCACTGCTTGTCACCCAGCTTTGCTTATTATTCAGGCTACCATGGGATCACGTAATCTTGCAGCACTTGGAGGTTTTTCCACCAGAACGCCCAGTTGAAAAGGGACCCTGGCGGCTCCAGTCAGCACAGCTGATCAAAGTCCAGGTGGCCGTAGGGGCCGGCTCTGCGTGGCTCCCGGAAGCAGCCGATGTTCCTCTGGCGACTAAGCGCAGGGGTGGCCAGGAAGGTTTTACGTGCTGCTACTACCCTGAGCTCCGGCTCCACAGCTCCCATTGGTAGGGAACCGCGGCCAATGGGAACTGCGGAGATGGCACCTGCAGACTGGGGCAGTGTGCAGAGCTCCCTGGGACCCCTGAGCTAGAGGGACATGCCAGCTGCTTCCGGGAACCGCCTGAAGTAAGTGCTGCCTGGAGCCCACACCCTTCACCCATGCCCCAACCACCTGCCCTGAGCCCCCTTCTGTACTCTGAACCTCTCAGCCCCCCCCCCACTCAGAACCCCTTCTGCACCCAAACTCCCTCCCGGAGCCTGCACCTCACACCCAACCCCCTGCTCCAGCCCTGAGCTCTCGCCCGCACCCCAACCCCTCAGCCCCAGCCCCACACCAGAGCCCGCATCCCTAGTCCAGTGCCCATACCTCAACCTGGAGTCCTCTCATGCACCCTGAACACATTCTGCCCCACCCCCACCCCCCCGGTCCCGCCCCGCCTCCCGGCCAGAGCCCTCACCCTCTCCCACACCCCAAACCCTGCCCCAGCCCAGTGAGGATGGTGGAGAGCACGCAACAGGGGGATGGCGTGAGCGGAGCCTCGGCAAAGGGGTGGGGCAGGGACAGGACCTCGGGGCCGGGGCAAGGCTCGCAACCCTACTGGGGGGGGCAAAGTGCTGGCTTGAAGTTGAGCTGACCATTCGCGCTGCCCCAGCCAGGCGAGGCTGTCGGCCGTGTAATGGGCCCATAACCCATGCACAGCAGCACTGCACTTCTGCCTTGGTGAAGGCTCCCGTGTGTGGGCTGCTCCCACAGTATTTCTCGGTACTGATGGGCAGGGCTGCTCTACGCTGGGCTCAGGTGAGGGCAGAGCTGGCTGAGCTTTGGTTTTGTAGGAGCAGCTCCCTCTAGCATCAGTAGCACATGGCCAAATAGGCCTCATTGCCCTTCAGGAAATGAGTGTCATGCTGGTGCCTATCTGTGGGCTTGGAAAGGAGCCCGACAGGACACCAATCCTCCCAAAAATCTGTCCTGCTGCTTTACACTGTAACCACCTGGTACAGTTGGACTCTGGGTTTCGTTGGGGCTGCTACAGGAAATGGTTCGGGTGGGGGCAGGACTGACTGAGCGTGACCCACATTGGAGGAGCCGCTTCAAACTCAGAATAGCTCCTGGGTCACGTGACCTCAGCACTGGGGTTGGCGACCTCTGCCATGGGCCAGCCCCTCCAGTTAGCCGCGCCTGAGCCTTTGTGTCTCCACCTGCACCATGGTTTAAGTTGCACAATGGTAACAAAAAATGAGGCCCACCCAGCGTCTAGACGAGGCGCAGCTGCGGCTCAAGCTCTGTGACCATTGGCTGTGGTGGCCTGGTGCTCATTTCTCTAGGGCTTCATGTTTAAGCCGGTCAGTCATCGTTTCCCACTAACCTCGTCTGCCATGTTTAGTACAATGATGAGCACTGAGCTGGCTCCTGTCCAGTCCTCCCCACGCCCCCCACCTCAACCTCAGCTGGCTTGGCGTGTTTGTTCTTCAGCAGGTGAAAAGCAAAATGGCAGTGACTTGCACACCCTACAAAACCAACTGTGGCAATGCTGTGACTGACCTACTGACCCCTGTCCTCTGAAAGAATCACTGAGGGCGGAGGAATGCCCAGTTTCTCACACCTGTGTGTTTTGGAGCAGGAAGCGATCAGCATTCTTGTGAAGCCAGGGCTTATTACTGTATAAAGAACAGGAAGACGTGTGGCACCTCAGAGACTAACCAATTTATTTGAGCATAAGCTTTTGTGAGCTACAGCATCCGATGAAGTGAGCTGTAGCTCACGAAAGCTTATGCTCAAATAAATTGGTTAGTCTCTAAGGTGCCACACGTCCTCCTTTTCTTTTTGTGAATACAGACTAACCCGGTTGCTACTCTGAATACTGTATAAAGGTTACAGTGAAAAAAGGAACCAGTGAAACTCCATGAGGTTGCGGTGGTGGGGAGGCAGAAGCCAAAATTAATGCTGGGAGGCTTGCCTCTGAAGTATCTGAGTGTTTCACAGCAAAGAACTAATTAGCATCACTTAAAGCTAAGCACTGACGCACTACCCCATGCTGCCTGAGATCCAGAAGAAGCCGATGTTCCTTCCCCCAGGGGGCATTTGCTCCTGTTGGACCAATAGGAGTAGCTGCCATTACATTTCTCTTTATGTAAAGCTTTGCCTCTCGCACGAATACTAGTGCCAGCTTCTAATACATGTGCCACATGTACACGAATACATGTACCACTTCGCAGGCGTCCATTACACGCTGGGGTTGAGGGAACGAGGCATTCTAATGCCACTGCTTCAGGGTCGTGAATGACCTTTCCTGGCATCTTCCCCAGAACCGGCTTTCAGAAAGGAAGGAAAACTTTCTACTGAAAAGCAAGTCATGGTGGTTGAGTCAATTGTATTAATCACCCCCCAACCTCCCCCTGCCCCCTCCCGCCACTTGACAAACTGCAAATTAGCAAAGCAAGCTATTCAGTTATGGGGAATAGGCTGCCTTCCATTATTGTGGGGGAAATGGCACTGAAAAGGGCATACTGGGGGCCAGGTGAGGAGGGTGCTAGCCCCCCAGCTTTGACTAGCGTGGTTTTACTTGGTGGAAGTCAGGCCTTCCTAAACGACACTCAGGGGAGGGGGCAACATGGTGCTGTGGAATCATGCATTAGTATTTTTACCCACTTTTGCCTGATGTGCCAAAAAGGCTAGTCTCAAGCATTTATGCAACAAAGCTCATGCACCGAATATGCATGCATGTCCTTAGCCAGCCATGAGCCTTGCATTTGGCTTGGCAGACCTGACCCTCTCATGGTTTCTGCGAGTGCTTGCTTTTGCTGAGATAGGTGGGGGTTCAAATACTGCGTTTTGGAGACAATTCATGGCACGGCACGGCACGGCACGGCACGGCACGCCTTTTATCCCTCAGCACTGTCACGTTATAAGTATGGTCATATGCACAGACAGGAATCAGTTTACTGAAACGCAACCACTTCTGGGCAATAGGAGTTTAACACTGCTGAGCTGCAGCACTCCACGCACTAATTACCCAAACTGGAATTTTACCAGCCCCACGCTTTTGAAGACTCTGCTTTACGAAGGGCTCCTGGCATGGCTAGACATGTAAATCCTCCTCGCAGAGAGACGGCTTATACTGGCCAAAGAGTTCTTTTAAGTGTAACTCAGGCGGAAAGGGGGGGCCTGGGCTCTGGACCGACCACGTTTGCTAAAGGCAGCAGCGCTCATGAAAAAGGCAGCCTGGAGCCTCATTCCACCACCCATGGCCACAGTTCAGTCGAGGCTCAGTGGGAGGAAGAGCCCGTTCCCTGAATCTTCACCACCACTTGCGGCAGTCCTTTACATTTGCTCCCATCTAAGTATTAACCAGGCCCAACTCTCATTAGCTTGTAAAATGCCAACACTGTCACAGCCGCAGTGGCTCCTCCTGCACGTGACAGTAAGTACGGTCCAGTGCCTAGCCCGGTGGGGTTCCGGGCCGTGACAAAGGCTCCTACACAACTACACATCATTGATAAGAATAACAGGCTCATTACTAAAAGAAAAGGAGGACTTGAGGCACCTTAGAGACCAACCAATTTATTTGAGCATGAGCTTTCGTGAGCTACAGCTCACTTCATCGGATGCATACCGTGGAAACTGCAGAAGACATTAACGGTAACATCCACGGTATGCATCCGATGAAGTGAGCTGTAGCTCACGAAAGCTCATGCTCAAATAAATTGGTTAGTCTCTAAGGTGCCACAAGTCCTCCTTTTCTTTTTGCAAAGACAGACTAACACGGCTGTTACTCTGAAAGGCTCATTACTATCCTCTGTGAGAAATACAGTTGTCCTCTAACTGGATGCTGTACATTAAGACCGACCTAATAGATATGTACAGGTCATATTTTCTTTCATCTCACCTGTGTCACAGACTTAACAGGACACATGTTCCATTGATTTGACATAATAATTTATTGGTTTGAATGCCATTTAGTACCACCGTTTTATTACCAGTGACATAACAAATGTGTACAACTGACATGATGGATTTCAGTTTACAAACACTAACTTAAGAAATGCATTTGATACTCAAATGTATTGTTCCATTATTTAAGTGGACATGTTTCATCAGTTCAGGTAAAAATTCAAAACATGTTATGTACAGTACTAATACCCATTATATCCACCCGGACATTCCAAGACTTCCTTTAATCACCATTTTCTGCAACTCTGTTGAAATGTCACTTTAAGCAGCTTTTGACAAATAAAATAAAGAGAATTATAGTTAAAAAAGTGCAACAGCCAGTTTGTAGCACGGGCAAACCTGATGTCGGCCAAGGAGCTGTGAAGGAATGTATAGGATACAATGGGTCAAACTGTTTGTGCTGGACCTATCAGTATAAAAGAACTGGAAAGATCAAATCTCATGCCTCAAGCTGGATTCCATCCCCTCCCCCGCCACCCCCACTAAACCAATTCAGCTCTTTTCACAACTGAGTGACACAAAATAACTGAACTAAGACCCCCCGCCCATCCCCAGGAGGGAGGGGAGTCTTCTCTGGACCAGACTGATAATGAATACTTACGGCAAGTAAATCTGTCATGGTGACCCTTCGTGGAGTGCAATATTTGTTTACCAAAAAACTTTGATTCTTGTGACAATTCATTCATGCAGGGCTCTTGGCACAAGCTTAGGATGTCATTAAAAAGACCCCTCTCCCTCCATCCTCACAAAATATGTAAGGAAAGTGTGGTCAGGGTTAAGGACAGAGTCACTCTATCCAGTTTAAAAAAAAAATCACTGGGACTGACTTGGTTTCACCATCATGGCAGCCTCAGGAGGAAGCTGGTGGCTGTCTCCTACATATCCCCATGCTCCATTACTTTGTTCTTGTGCTTGGTGGAGGGGAACTTAGCTTCATGCCACCTTTGTGGTCTGGAGCCAGCCCTGGGTGCAAGTTAGAGCAGCCTCAAGGCTTGCACTCTACTTTTCATGGGCCCCTCTGGCCCAGGTAAGCAGAGAATAGCGATAGTGTACCGTTCTCTTGCCACAGCCCTGCCACACTCTTTATGCTGGGGAAGGTGGACTGGTGCCGAGGTCTATACGAGCCACGGAGGCCCTGTCGTGTTTTCAGGGAGGCCTTTTAAGGTAGCTCCACAGAGCAGTATAAAACGGCCTTGGTGTAACTGAGAGCTAGGCCTCCTATTTTTAACCCTGCCACTGGCCAGATGGTCTACAGCTGAATGAGCTGAATGAGCTCATTCTACAGTGAATGAGGCTCAATAATGCTCCCCATGGTCCAGCTCAAATGCCACAGGTAGGGGCACCACGTAAGTGAGATGAGCTAGAAAGAAATGAATATGAGATAGCTCGAGAGAATCTGTTGACTTTCTAGGGCAGGACTGTCTACATTTTTGCTGAGCCAAGGCCCGTTTACCAGGAGGCCCCACTTAATTTGACATATAATGGACTGGACTGCAGCCCTGGAGAACAACAGGCCCAATTCCAGCACCATGTACACAGGTGGATTCCTGCTCCAGGCCATGGGCGTCACCCTCCCCCCGTAGGTGAAGTCTCCACAGATGTCTAAGTGTGCTACCCCAGTGTGTTCTGGGCAGCGAGGCTCCTCAGCTCACGGTCTAGCATTGTGGGGGTGGGATCTGCATTCTCCACAGGCTCCCCACCCTTACATTACACCACCCATTCATCCTGCCTTGCTACCTGCTTTGTCTCTCTCTCACTAAATTTTTCCACACTGCCCCCTGGAACCCCCTCCCGCATCCAGGTCCCCCCATCTCCTTGCCTTTCAACACACCCTCCTCACAGCCTCTGGGAGGCCCACAAACGTCAGCCAACTCTGAATATCAAATCTAAACCAGTCAAATGGTGTCATTTTGTACCCATCAGAGGGCTAAATCCTTGGGGGAGGGCTCACCACCTCCTCCTCTGATTTGTTGCTGTGCTGGATGCTGTTCAAGGCAGAGAGAGAAATTCACTGGTATATGATTCATGTTTATGAAGTGTTTATTTTGGCAAAGATAGAAGAGCACCCGCAAAAGATTGGCTGGGTGGCCTTGCTCGTTTCTGGATCTACCTTTTCAGTGAAATTTTTCTCTGTCCCCCTTCTTAATTGTCTTTCCCCACTAGACTGTCTGGGTGGGTTACACTGTACAAAAAAGGCCTGCAGTAGCCAGTCTCAGAGCCCAGGTCAACTGACTTAGGCTTTCGTGGCTGACACTACGGGGCTAAAAATAGCAGTTTAGATGTCCAGGCTCGGTCTGGAGCACCAGACTCTGAAACCCAGCAAGGGGATATTGGTCTCAGAGCCCTGTGCATCTACGCTGTTATTTTTAGCCCTGTAGTAGGAGCCCAAGTCAGCTCTCTGGGTTCTGAAACTGACTGCCGCAGGTCTGCCGGTTTTTGCAGAGTAGATGTACTCTTTGTCTGTTCCTTTCCCGCTCAGGCTCCATGCTTCCTTCTACTATGACTTAGCAAAGCTCTCAGTGCACTTACAATGAAATCTACCCTTGTGCAGAGGGCCCACAGAAGCCCTATGCATTGCTTAAGTCCTCAAGGTTGGACATAAGTAGTGCATAACTTTCATGCTGGGCCTCTGAACTGGGCTGAATAAATAACGGGGATCATTGCTCAAGTGTGACCTGAGAAGATATAAAAACCCAACATACACTGACAGGTCTGAGGCCATGGAACGTGGTCATGAGGAGATGTATGGTCCTGGACGGGAAGTATGTATTTCAAAGCTCATCTCACTATTGCGTCCCATCCCAGCATGGAAATAGCAACATGCAGATGCACTAGGAGGGTATTGCTCAATCCCCCCTGCTTTTGTGCAATGTTTTCTCTTGGGAGTAAACTGGAAAGCTCTGAACTATAATTAGACCCATGATGCCCTGCAAACAGGACCAGGGTTGCATGTGCCCAGCTGAAGGACAGTAACTTTTTGTGTGTGCTTATCATCTGACTCCAAATGCTGAATTCTCACACTTCACTGTTTAGGCCTACATTGTTCCTGCGGACACACGCCACGGTCATTGTGGGATTTCTCTGAGCTGACATTTTTTTGTCAGTCACGGACACTTCCTGGATGTGCACTTTGATAAGCAGCTAAAGAGGCCAACCCCACGGATTTCTTTTTAAAATCCCATTTGAAACTAGCCTACATAAAGTTAGCATTACTTACAAGGTGTGACGGTCACTTACATTACATCAATTTATTTATAAATTCACCTTTATGATAGCTTGAGAATGAGTCATTAGCAACATTTACACATCACAAGACCACGGAAGCCGAACTATTTCAAAATGCCATTTTGTCTGAGCTTCCGAGGAAGTACACATGCAATATTCTTCAAGTCATGGTGTGCTTCTGCAATGCACTGTAAAGACAACTAGCTGGACCTGCTATGAATAGAGCCCTTTGTTTTGGCTAGTACCTCATTCAGCTCAGCCTCTCCACATCTAAAGAAATGCCAAGATAGCATGTTAAGGTCATGGACAGGCACTGGCAACACAGAAGGAATTGTTCGAAGGAGTGATCTGTGCAATTGGCATGCGCATCTGCACCGAGTCATACTTTAAATCATGCCCGAAATATACCCCCAATCCTGCATTCCTTACCCCCCGATTGGAACCCAAAAGCACTTCCATTGTGCAAGAGATGCAGGATCAAGTCTTTAATGGATTCTGTTCAAAGTGTGGGCTATGTTCATTTCTCCAAGGTACGCTGCATATCTCTGACACCAGAATCCTGGATGTCAGTGAAAGCTCTTTGCTGGGAGTGATACTTAATCCAACAGTTAGCCACACTATGGTGTGAGGAGAATGCTCCCCTAAGCCTTTGGCATCAATAAAATGTCTTAGCAAATCATTTCCTCATCATCACACTTTGAACAAAAGCAAAACAGTTAGTCACTTAACCACCAAACAGAATAAAAAAGGAAGCATCTGAGACCCTATCCAGAATACACTGTCTGTATGGAATAACACAGAGGCAATTTACGATTGGGAACCTTAATTTAAGCACCTAAAAAGCAGTATTTATGTTACTTGCTTTTTAAAGCATTTGCACCATCCATACCACAGAGCATATTATACTCCTTTCTGATGCGTCACCGCTAATTTCAAACTCTCCTTTCTGGTTATAATTTATCATTTCCTTCACTTAAAGACAATGGGGTTTTTTACTCTGTGTTTTAAGATTGTGCTCTATATTCTGTTAGGACTTCATGATCTCTTGGGAGATGAGAAAATGCTTTGTAAAAAGAGAGTTGGGACAGTGAGTTCATCAGGGAAAACCCTGTTGAATTCAAATACCCTGGCCCCGCCAGGTATCCCAAAGGTATCCCAAAGACTAATGTGTCTAAACTAGAGACTGAGAGCAAGGCCAGAGATGTGAACTTTGAGAGACTTCAGTGTCGGATCAGAACTTCACAAATTTACCCCTGTGACAATACCAGGTCCAGACTCTCCAGAATGTTGGGAAAGTTCAGATCTGAAAAACGAGGACCAAATTAGAACCATTCCTGATCTAAACTATTGAATCATTACAGAAGATAAAAGGCAGGTAGCCAAAACCCAGTTGTCATTAGTATAACTGGTTTTTGAAGAGGTCTATATATGAGAGATATAATAGGAAGCGCTTTTTCTTCTCTTCTCATCAAGAGCTAAGTTGCTCATTTCCATATTCCATGGGATGTTTTGCATCAGTTATTTCTAGCCATTGACCATGTTTGCAGACTATCAAGCACACCATACCTTTGGGAGGTGCCACTGATGTTTTCAAGTCAATCATCAATACCCTGTGAAATGCTACTTAAGGAATACAACCAAATTTGTTTCACAAGCATTCTGGACCACTCTGGACTGGGTTGTGTTATTATTACAAGTTAGCACAGACCCAGGGGCATCCTGGTGCACATTATTCAGAGTCTACTACGCTGACAACATGCTCAGGCGTTTGTGGTAATTCTTTACCTAATGGAGTAAGATACACAAAATGGTGGCACATGGACGTGTAGCCTATGGACGAGCATTAGGTAGTGCTGTAAACAAGATCCCTGCAGCGCCTACCTAGAGAAGTGCACGGTTTGTTTTTGCTATGGCCCAGCAGCTTCTATGTGATGTTTGCCGCTGACTTCTTGGCTTCCAGCAGGATTAAGTGAATGACTGGTTTCTAATTTTCTTTTCTTTTTTTTTAACATTTCAAATAAAACCATCTTGTGTTGTAAACATAATCTCATTCCTTGCGTCTGCTCCGACAGTCCCAGCTAAGGTTTATGCTTGAAATGGGCTTCCACTGAAATGAAAAAAAAAAAACCAACCGAAAATGACAATACAATGGATGTTAGAACATGGGTTATCACGCAACCCTCTGTAATCCAATCCACCGGCCGGGTTCAGCTTTGAACGAGCGGCGTGAATGTTGTTGTCTTAGAACACGACTGCAAAGAGTCAAGTTCTCCGATACAGCGCGTAGACAAGGACAAACGGTGTTCACCATGGAGTCAGCTAGTTGTGGCTAAACCCTGATCCCAGAAGAGTTTACTGATAATCGGTTCACAAGATACTGAACACGACACATCCTCGTCTACACTGATCTGCCAGCACTTAACTGTTAAAAATCAAGTTTATGTGCACTTAAGTGGATTCCCATGAAAGGTTACTTATAAACTCTTTTTTAACTTCAACTGAATACCATGTTCATAGTGCCAGAGGCTGGCACAGAGAAAGGTTAGAGCATAATAGAGCTTCCCCTATGCTGTGCCTACCAAGGGCCTCCACTCTAGACTGGCAGCACCACCTCCAGGAGTGAGAGGGTAGGTTTCCTCAGCCTGCCGATACTGTTGATAGTGGTGGTGATGGGGATCATTATTATTACAGTAGCAGATAAAGACCCCAACTGTGATCAAGGCCCCATTGTGCCCCACTGCACATAAACATAGGGAGAGAAAGACCCTGCCCTGAAGAGTTTACAATCCTTAAAGACAAGAAGACAAAGGATGGGCCTAAGGGACTGCTATTGTCCCATTGATGTGGACAACTATCTACTAGGAAATGGACACATTTTGCATAAGCTACAGAACACACAGCAGATGGTAAGGACTTCCCATACAGACTAGATTTGATTTAGAGGTGAAAGGCTCTGTCTCTCCTTCAGTCTCCCCATTCTCTAACGTATGGTGGATAAATGGAGGCCTTAATTCTCCAGGGGTCTCAGTCTGGCAGGGTAACTTACCTGCATATTCCTGAGGCAGCATTGGCCTGCTTATGACTTTCTGAAAAGCTGTAATCCATTCTTGCTGATCACTTTCTGTCTCACAAGCAAAGAGAAATTTTCTGTCTGGGGTCACAATGGTTATCCCATACTGCCAGTGATTTCCCTGGGTGGATGGTGGGAGTCCTTCCAGGACCTTGTAGCTGTTTTCCTTGCTCCCAATAAATACTTCCCCTCTAGCGAAGGCATCCTACAAGATATAAATAAATGATTCAGAGCCCTTTCAAAGTTGCTTGTCAAGGTGATGTGGAATACGGATCATGCAGCAAACTAACGTTAGCGTTCTCCCTGCACAGCCTCCAGCACTCCCATCAACAGAAAACAGCGAGAGAGGTCTACGAAGCAAATTCCCAAGGTCAAACACCCACAAAGATTAGAGGTGTTTGAAATCCACAAGATTTCAGTTTTGCAAATACTGTAGCTCCTACTTAATAATGAGCCAAACCACACCCCTGGATTCCACACATCCCCCACCCCCAAACTTCTAAATCCACACACATTTTGTGCTTTGACCTCATTCTGAGAGAGAGACCTGCTACTGCCTCTATCCTTCTAACCTCTCACCCCCCAAACTCCTCATTAGTAAGTATCAACTCCAAGAGACAGTGGGTCAGATCCTCAGATGATGTAAATCATCACAATTCCATTGATTTCTGATTTCACTGCCTCCCTGCCTTCAGTGGGGTTCTTTCGCTTTACACCAGCTGAGGACTGGGTCCAGGGATTCTGCAGCCTCTCAGGAGCTTGCCCCAATCCCAGACTCTTCTATTTTTGAAGTTTTCCAACCATTTAACCTGCATGTTCCTTGCTGCATTTTAAATTTTTCAGCTTGATATTTTTCTAGCCTGCAAGATAGAAATCTCTCTCTCTCTGGTATATAATCTTTGGTGTCATTAATTCCAGTGAAATGGAAACACTGCATGTACTATTATAAAGGTCTGATTGTGTGGCAATTATTCTCTTACCAGACATGTCAATCAAGACAAAAGAGAAAAAGGTGGGTGGCCAGTTGCTTAGATCATGAGATTAGGAGCCCTGAATTCTAATCCCAGCTCTGCCATTGATTTGATATGAGGCACTCATCAAATTACTTAAATCACTGTTGGCCTGATTCTGATCACACACTGGAATAAATGAGAAGTGACTCCAGTGGAATGAGATCAGAACCAGGCCCTTTGAGGGGATAATAATCATCATGCCTACACTGGAAGAATGAGGTGAAGATGAGTGTTTTCACAGTGCTTTGAAAGGTCCCATGGTCAACATTAAAATCTTTACAGCTTGGTGCTTAGTATAAACATCTGTCTAACTATCTTATGTGGGCCGCATTCCCATAGGTAGGGCAGCACTATTGCCCCCATTTTACAGATGGGAAACTAAAGGTATGTCTACACTGGATCCTGAGGTGTAATTTCCAGCTGTGGTACACAGACCCCAGCCAAAAAGAGCAGTGTAGCCACGGCTGTGTGAGTGGTGAGTCAAGCTAGCCCCAGGGCCGGACTTAGGGGCAGGTGAGCCACGCGACTGCCTGGGGTGCTGGGCTTGTGGGGCACAAGGTTGGCAGATTTACAGATCCTAGTGTGCAAATTTATCGTCTTGTAGGACAGGGATAAATCAGGCATGCAAATCGTGCATCAAAGTCATGAAATGGGCTACAAATGCAATAAAAAATTAAGATATTCAAAAGTTTAACAAATGTGGGGGGGGCATTTGGTCTAAGGCTAGCCAAGTACAATCCCATCTGAAGCCCTACATATGTACATAGGGCAGCTAGCCTGTCCTGCTGCTTGCACTGCTGCAGCCACACTGCTATGTTTAGCACACTAGCTCGATCAGAGCTAGCATGGGTATGTGTACCTGAGCCAGCTCCATTGTAGACACACCCCAAGGAATAGGGGGGCTAAGTGAATTGCCCAAGGTCAAACAATAAGCCTGTGGCACAGTAGGTCTCCCAAGTCCTAGCTGAATGCCCTAACCATGGCCCATCCTTCCTCTCAGTGGTAATATTAATTAATATTGTGACTACCATGGTAATGTTAATTACTGGCAACGATTTTAGTTTGGGATTTTCAAAGAAGCCTCATGCAGTGAGGGACCCAGTGGAACTGGGCAAGTGAAATTCTTTACCAATCCCAGCCCCGATGGCAACAAAGCACCGAAAAGCCCTGCAAAAGGGCCGAGGGAAAGAAAAATCTGGTGAAGGAAATAAAGATTGGGATGGGACTTGTTTACAGCCATTTAAATAGGGGTTCCTGGATATTTCGGTGACGAACTGTGAACCAGGCTATTGTGCACTGGGCTTTGGACAAAAGTCGAACAACCTGCCCCAAGTATTTTCACGTTACTCCCAAATTAGACCAAACTCTGTTACAGGCTATTCCATGCAGACGTGCGTGGAGCTCAAACGCCTTTGCCTTACCAGAGGATCTTTGAAATACATGAGCCTTCGGTCGTCCATGGTGAACCATCGCTTCTTGAAACCTTCCGTTTGCTAAAGAGTTGGGGGGAAAAAGTGATTGAGCAAAGGCAAAGGAAAACCCGGCTCACTTCTAAAGAGAGAAGTTGAGGGAATTTACGGGGCACTGGTGTTGTTCAAGGTAGTTCTGGTGGGAGAGACGTACTCAGTCAGTTCAGAAAGGGCAGGTTCTGCACTAACTTAAGCACCGAGTGGCTATTATCTGCCAATGGGTGACAATACTTATAATACTTCCCAGTACAACAGGGCCATTCATTTCAATAGGAGTTTTAGGGAGGGAGAATTGACAGGCTAATCTGTCAGTCGTTTTAAGATACATTTATATCCTCTCCTCCACCACCCAGCCGGTGCCTCCCTGCACCCTGGCACTGCTGTTTCACCGTTCCTCCTTATCAACATTTCTCACACTGTGGGTCTTTTAGGTACAGTATTCGCTGCTTTATACATGTGTAAAGTCATTAGATTGGGGGGGGGGAATGACCCCATGCACCTTATGATGAACAAATGCCTTGGGACATATGTTTCAAGGAGAAAGAGACACCATCGTAGCATAAACAACGAGGAGTCCTTGTGGCACCTTAGAGACTAACACATTTATTTGGGCATAAGCTTTCGTGGGCTATAACCCACTTCATCAGTGGAGTGAAAAATACAGTAAGCAGTTTGATTAAACTGGGAGGAGTGGTAGATACGCTGGAGGGGAGGGATAGGATACAGAAGGACCTAGACAAATTGGAGGATTGGGCCAAAAGAAATCTGATGAGGTTCAATAAGGATAAGTGCAGGGTCCTGCACTTAGGACGGAAGAACCCAATGCACAGCTACAGACTAGGGACCGAATGGCTAGGCAGCAGTTCTGCGGAAAAGGACCTAGGGGTGACTGTGGACGAGAAGCTGGATATGAGTCAGCAGTGTGCCCTTGTTGCCAAGAAGGCCAATGGCATTTTGGGATGTATAAGTAGGGGCATAGCGAGCAGATCGAGGGACGTGATCATTCCCCTCTATTCGACATTGGTGAGGCCTCATCTGGAGTACTGTGTCCAGTTTTGGGCCCCACACTTCAAGAAGGATGTGGATAAATTGGAGAGAGTCCAGCGAAGGGCAACAAAAATTATTAGGGGACTGGAACACATGAGTTATGAGGAGAGGCTGAGGGAGCTGGGATTGTTTAGCCTGCAGAAGAGAAGAATGAGGGGGGATTTGATAGCTGCTTTCAACTACCTGAAAGGGGGTTCCAAAGAGGATGGCTCTAGACTGTTCTCAATGGTAGCAGATGACAGAACGAGGAGTAATGGTCTCAAGTTGCAGTGGGGGAGGTTTAGATTGGATATTAGGAAAAACTTTTTCAATAAGAGGGTGGTGAAACACTGGAATGCGTTACCTAGGGAGGTGGTAGAATCTCCTTCCTTAGAGGTTTTTAAGGTCAGGCTTGACAAAGCCCTGGCTGGGATGATTTAACTGGGAATTGGTCCTGCTTCGAGCAGGGGGTTGGACTAGATGACCTTCTGGGGTCCCTTCCAACCCTGATATTCTATGATTCTATGATTAGCTGCTACCTCCTGTCCCACAGCCCCTGATTTTCCAGTGTAAATAGATTCAGGGTCTCATAGCAACACAGGTTGCTGAAGTTCAGACCTCAAGAGAAGTTGTAGAAAAGACCTGAATTTCTCACACAAAAAGCAAGCAGAACCCTCAAATTTTCTGCTTTGGGGACAGGCTGTGTGTGGAGGGGTAGGGAATGGAAATCCACTCAAGGCCATATTTGTACCTTATAGAGAATTAAAAAAAAAAAAAACCAAGACATGAACCAGTTTTTTTCCCCAGTGCAGGTTGCCTTTAAGCTTTTTTACCTCCCTCCTTCCAGCTCCTCACACTCTGAGAGCTGTTCCTCCCTGTCAGTATGTGAGTGCTATTCCTATAATAGCCAAAGGAGTGCTGGAGAATGGCATAAGATGCTTCCTCCATTCCAACAGCAGAGCCTCCAGCACCTGACCAACCCAGGAGTTTGAGATCCCTATATTTTAGCACAGGCAGTAAACTGCCAGGCTACTGGCCTCATTAATTTCAGTGGATTTGTCACCATCAGTCAATTTACCAGCTGATCCCACTGAATTCTAGAAGGTCTGGGAATCTTATGATTGGCTGGTGTTTTTATCGGATTAGCAGATATCTAAATTGGTCCAGGTATGTCATGGCCCTTGCAGCTCTAAATCTCCAGCAGGGCTGGTTTGTTTAGGATAGGATTGTGCTTTTTCTTGGAATGCCCCATTTACCTCTATTAGAAATGAAGACAGGGCAGAGGTGCTGACTCTGAGAGTGCTGGGGAAAAACAGCACCCACCAGCCACAGCTGTTTGGAGGCACCTCCGATCAGCCAAACACCTGTTTGGTGGCTTGAGAAGGGGCTTGCGGGAGGCAGAGAGCGAGTGGTGGGTGGGCAGAGCCTCTGGGAGGGGGTGGAGCAGGATGAGGCGGAGCGAGGGCAGGGACTTGGTGGAGGGGGTGGAATGTTGATGGGGCCTCGGGGTGGAGTGGGAGTGGAAAAAGTTCAGTGCCTACGAGACGGGGCTTTTCTAAGCTAACTGCTGTTTGAGGAGCCTCATCACTCAGTCATTTGCAGAGTGCTGGAATGGCTGATGCTGACACTGAAGGCAGTTTGCTCTGCAAGTGTGAGAGTCACCGGACTGATGGCAAATGCCTGTCCCTGAAACAAGAGGCCCAAAGCATAGCCTGGAGGTCAAATGTGGCCCTCAGAGTTCTAGAAAGCAGACTGTGACCATCCTTATCTTTAACAGGGAGCTGCACCTTGCAGATCCCAGAATGGAATGTTCTCAACCCAGCCATCCACGTGCATTGAATTGTAGAATTGCATGCTGGGATCTGTAGTCTCTGGAGACCTCAGCTCTGTATTATATAAGTGGATGGCTGCAATCTGCTCCATGTCACACAAATTATGCATTTTATGAAGCTCTCTGGCCTGCCCATGTAGCTATCAGTTGAGCTAATTACGGGTGTCCCAGTCCTATAAGGGCTGATCACAGAATAGACATCAGAAGGAAACAAAAATGACCCTAACCAATTTATCAGGCCTTGGTTTCTGAAATGTTTCTGTTCTGTGAACTACAATCTCTTGCTCCCCCACCCCTTAAAATGAAGAAAAAGAATTTTAAGAGAGAATAAGAAACAGAGTTCTACAGTGCTAAAGAAATGCTCCTGCGTCTAAAAAGATGAACTCAACCTCCACCCACTAAATGCTGAAAAACCCTGGGAAGTTCCCAACACGTAACTGGGCTACATACGGAGATCCTCTGTAGCTCTTTAGGAAGCTAGGCCCCATAACATGCAGCAGCTGATAGGGGAAATAGTCATTAAAAAAATAGATGTAAATCATGTAAAATCAATGGTACGTACATTACTAATATCCAGGGCCTGCCATAAATTATGGCATTCTCCTTTTCACCCAGTGGTTTTTAAGGCTTTGTTTACACACAATAGTTGCACCACTTTCTATCCGTTAAAGCGGTACTGGTACCTGGTGTCTACGCAGTGATACTGGTGTCAGAGTGCTTATACTGATGCAGCTTATTCCAGTACGGGAAGGGGAATAAGCTTGATAGGTATAAGGCACCTTTATACTGGTATAACAGTGTCCACACTAGGGGTTGTACCAGTATGATGGTAAAAAATCCCACCCCTAAGCGACATAGTGATACCAGTACAAAAACCAGGTGCAGATCAGGCCTAAAGGTTTCTTCATGCATAGATGACATTTACCACTATGAAGAGGCCAGCACGAAGTCTATGCCTAGTGGGCTTAAGCAGTGTTTACGCCATGTGCTAGCTCTCTACATGGGGATGAATTTCACCCATGTATGAAGAGATGATTATACTGTTCAAAATGCTCCTCTTTCACCTGATTGTGTCCCCACTGCAGCTGTGCACTCCCGTGTTAATGAACAGGGGGCGGGGAGGTGACCTCATATAATAGCTACCGAGAAGAGGGGGTTCTGAGTCATAAGCGGTTAGTCCATGTACTAGAGAGTGTGAAAATGGGCATTTAGTTGGCAGGAAAGGTGTGAGTCCAGCTTCAAGAGCGGAAGCATTTCCTTTTCTCCAGAGGGATATAAAGCCCAAAGAGAAGAGTCATTACTCAATTCTTGGCACAGTAGGAGATTTTATTCTTTCTTTTTCACTTGCTAACAAAGGGGCCTGAAAAGCCAAACCTGCTCCCTGGTTTGAGACTGGCAGTGAATCCAGCGACGTGGGCATTTCCCACGTACGCAGCAACTCCTTGTGCTTTCACAGAGGCCTTGAATGCCTTCAGACACCCCTTTTCCTGGCTGCCAGCTGGGCAGGGGAACCTCCCATTCTGCAGCCATGCCAGCCACATGCACTCCATTCCAAGAGAGGGGAAAAGGCACTACAAAGGAGCGAGCAACAGTGGCTCTGTGCATGGGATTTGCTGGGAGCACGGTGAGGGGGTTGAGCTGGTGGATCCGTTGGTCCAGAACACCATGTAGTGGGGAAACAGTGATATGAAAAGGTTGCATGTACTACCTCTGATGTGGGGCTGATGCAGGGAGAGAAAGGTTCCATCTCTCAGTCCCACACCAAGTTCTTTTACTCGTGCATTGCATGGGGGAATGTGAATGTTACCTTTAGGCTATCTCTAGCCCGCTTACAAAACTATAAGCACACAGGAAAGTGCAATGAATAGTGGAAACAAGGGTGGGTAGTGGGGAGAACACAAGAAACTTGGATATAAAATCCAGGGTGAGGTGCAGAACAAAGAGATACATTCAAAGGCATTGAAGTGTTGGTACATGGCTGGATTTCACACAGTAACCCTCCCAAAGCATATCTGCCCCCCCCCCCCATTATGTGGATTACAACTCAGTACAGAACAAACTCATTTTTGGTATGAAGACAAAATACATCATGTCCCACCTTTGGCCCAGTTTTTTCCATGTAACCTTCCTTCAAGTAGTTCCTAGAAAGCTTTGGCACCAACTAGAGTTGTCAAAATAAGAAAGCAAAAAAAAGTACAATGTTAGTGCATGTTAGTCACAAACACAGGCTTACGTGCTGTCATGCCATAGCCCCCCAGTTATCATTTCAATGGGAGTTTATGGGAAAAAAAATGCCAAGAGAAAGAGTTACCTCCGGCCCACATGCAGGCTGGGGACAGCTTATGACACTGGTCTCAAGGCATACTGAAGTGGATTTATTTATTTCTATTGTTCTCTCATCTTCCCCTAAGAATTTTTCAGCTTCTTTGACCCCGTGTTAGCTTTGTAATACAGGTATGACTACACTGCAAAAAACCCCCAAAACACCCAGCCACTGCGAGTCTCAGAGCGCAGGTCAGCTGACTCGGGCTCGCATTATGGGGCTAAAAACAGCAGTGTAGATGTTCCTGCTTGAGCTCTGAAACCTGGTGAGTGTGTCAGAATATTCAGAACTGGAGGCCTTAAGTTAGGTCTATCCATTGTCTGGCACCTAAATAAATGGCCTTGTTTTCACATGTACTGAGAACTCACTAGCTCCACTGACTTTCATGAGGACTACAGGGTCTCAGTGCTTTTGAAAATCAGGCCACTTATTTAAATGCCAAACTGTGAATTTAGGATCTAACTTGAAGCTCCCTGTTGTTAAATTCTTACCTAAGAGCTCTCTGAGGCCTAATCCTGCCTCCCATTAAAGTCAACAACACAACTCCCATTGATCTCAAAGAAAGCCAAATCAGGTTGCAATCCAGGAGCCTGTTGTCCCCAGATAGTATGAGAACTGGGGTTGTATGCAAAGATGTAGCGATAATATTTAATAATTCATTACGTGTGTTACAGTGGCACCTAGAGGCCCCAGTCAGGGTCCACCGTGCTGGGTGCTGTATGCACATAATGAAAAGATGATCCCTGCTCCTGGGTTTGGGGAGGGAGCAGACCCCAGGGATGCCCTGAGATGGTCCCAGTTTCCCATGCCCACTGCCTCTCAGCTTTGGGGCCATGCCAGGGTTCCCTGGCTCACTCTTCGATAGTTACACTATGTCCTTAAACATTCAACCTGGTTAAAGTAAAGAGACGGATCATTCTAGGCAGCCCCATTTATGGTTAACTGGCCTACAGATATTACTCATGAAGTCCTTCAACCCAGTCCTGCTTCCACTGAACTCGGTGCCAAAACTCCCACTCATTTCTATGGGGTTGGGATCATCACGACTTGATAGGTTCTCATCGCAAAGGGTGTTTTGCTGGAGTAAGGGCTGAGTAAAACTCAGGGCCTGGTTCTGTAAACCCTTGAACAGGAAGGTAGCCCCAGGGACACCAACATACCTACTCGCTGGAGTAAGGACTGCAGGATTGGGCCCCTAAGAGCTGGTCCCAGATCATTTTCACATCAGGTATGAGACCCAGACACCCAGTTGTTTTCTCCTTTCCTCCTCTGTTCTCAGATCAGTATGACCCAAAAGCTCATACAGAAGACCCACAAGCTCTAATATGCCATCTGCCTTTAAAGGCTATTACACATGTCTGTGAACTCCCCTTTTGCTGAGATCTACTTGACAATAATTACAGGGCCTAGGTTATTTTTAAAAATGCTTGCTGCAGATGAGCTGCTAGCTGTGAGATCTCTGCAGATGGATGCGTGAGGCTCTTTAAAAAGAAAAGTGAGACTCACCAGCAAATGGAGCTGACAGGACTGATTAAACACTTCTCACCTTCCCCCACTCCCAGCCTCGCATTTAAACAAGTTATTTATGGCAAAGCTTTAAAAATTATATTCCTGAGACATGTAATTCTGTCTAACAAAAGGCTCTGATAAACTGGTTATGTGATCACATAAAAAGCACCCTGGAGAATCCCACAGCCAGTTTGCAAAGATCCTGAATATCTTAATCTCCAGTATTTAGACTGGCAGCCAGCTGCTTTTAGAAAGTAGTTTTGTCTTTACTGGAAAGAACCTTTTTCACTTCAAGATTCTTAACCCTTTGCCGCCAAGCATCATGCTAAGTTGCATCCAGGGTGCAGTATTTTTGTGTAATCCTTCCTGTTGGACACAGACTTTCCTCACATAGCAGGGATGGGCCAGCTTAAAACATTATAAAAGGCTGCAGGTTTCTTCAGAGGTGTAGTTTGTGGTTCTTGTGTCTACATCAAAATATCTACAGTACCTGTCTCCTGAAGCACTCAGCCTGATTCTCATTTACATCTAGGCCCCTTTACACCACTTTAGCAATGGAAAGGAGCTTGAAAGTGGGTATAAAGTCCAGTAATACCCACTGTAAGATGCCTTAGTGTAAACAACAATAAGGTCTGACAGAGTTTTCCACCAGCATAAAAATACGGGAATTTTACATTCCAAGGTCATAAATCCAGGCTTCCAAAATTCTACTCACAACCTAGCCCCACCAGGTAATCATTTATTTTGATGGGCACGTAAAATCTCGTTAGTTTTTCTTTTGTTGTCAATGGTATTGGGAGAGCAACCAGATTTCTAACATTAATCATCATGCGACTGGCCAGGCAAAAACATTTTGTGCTTAGGGCTTGTGCATTTTCATGAGAATTTTATATGGCAGTGTAAACAAATTTTAACAGAATCAAGTACTTAGAGATGGAAAAGTCTTATTAGACAAAGATTACACTACAGTGGCTATAATTATGTGGCATTTGCACTGCAAGTACAGAGTAATTATGCTCTGGTGATGCTCTTCAGTACCAATATTACCATTAGTTCATACAATTATTAGTTAATGCAAGTGGATTCTAAAATACATGTATTAGGTATAAAACCAAGGAGGTAATAGTGGATAACTCAGTCATGTTGTTAACTTGGTGATTATATGAATTAGTGGTAATTACACATATCTAAAAGCAAAACCATAGTGTAATTAAACTGTAATTGCAGTGTACCTACAATGTAATAAACTCATTATAAAGGTAACTCATCCCAATATTATACTATATTTTGTGACTATACTTGCAAATTGTAGCTAGATCATCAATTCCAGCCTCCAGCAAATGCAAGGCAGACTCTTGCAACAGAAGCTGCATCAAATTGTAAAGCAATACTGCTCTTGATCTCAGCCAGAACGCCGGGTTTTGGTAAGACATCTCCTCCTCACCGTTTTATTTTAAACAGTTTTAATTGAGCAGCTTTGTAGCAACCAGCACTTTACAAACACAGAAACAGGATCTGGCACAATACTGAGAATGCAGGAATTAAAATGTACACCCCCCACCCCAGTTTCTGTGGTTAGACGTAGTAGCAGGTGTTGCACCTGGACTCTAGTTCCCAGTAAAATTATTTAAACATAATAATTGTAAAGCACACTTTGAAGAATCGAGCGCTCGCCAGGCCTTCCAGCTTGTTAACAAGATACTAAAAATGACTAGGAAAAACTCACATCGACATCACTAGCTCCAGGGAACGCCACTTGTAAATAATGGAACCGTGCTGCACGGATGGCATTGAACCAATCCACTGTTTCCTGATCATGAAAAAGAGAGGTTGGAGTCAGCAAACATACAATCTACACAGTGATCATTGTGGTGATTTTGCTCCGATTTGTCTTTCCCATCATTTTGACTCTGGTAACAGCGCTCAGCTGAGTTGTGGTTCTGAAGAGGGAGGGCCAGGCAAAAGCAGAGATTTTAAAAACATGCCTAAGCCCCACGGAGCTCAAAGTGTGCCTAAGGGCTTTGCTGAAGAGGGATGGACTTAAGCACATGCCCCAAGTTAAGGCACGTACTCAAGTGCTTTGCTGAATTGCAGCCTAAAGGTACAAACAAAATTAAATCAAAATCTAGAATGTAATTCAGTTTCCATGGCTGAATTGTACTACCCAGAATTTCTCACATTCATCTCAATGGTGTTCTTTGAACACTGTATTCTATTTAAAAAGAAGTTAAGTTTTGCTCCTTCAGTATTTTCCCCCTTTCATCAGCCAGCAGTGATCAGCTTGAAAGACCTGGCAACATTCTGCAGCACAGAGTTCATATTCTATTGTAAATAATGGAATGACCATTAATCCTTTGAGTACAGGACAAAAATATGCATGCAGGTGGCAATGGCCATGCCTACACTATGCAGTAACCGTTTTCATTAACACATGGGGCGTAGTCAGCAATTTCTTCTACAACTGCTTAGCTCAGGCCAGGCCATGGGGAAACCCTGTGTGGCAACCACAAGCCACACATGTTCTTCTAGTCAGATTGGAGGCTACAGAGTCAGAGAACTAACAGAAACCCCCTCTTTGTTCACTATAACAGAGCCCTGTCTCCTTACTAGGTGGGACATTATGATGAGGATTGGACAATACAGAACACACAGTTTCACAGTGTACAGCTGCCATTTCAGTGTACATACGTCTGAAGTCCCTGCACCAAAGCTTACCATAAGGGATGCTTACACAACATTTCATCTGACAGAGTGCATTTTATTACTTCTTTGGTAACATGTAGCAGTCTCCAGATGCCACAACAGAAAACCGTCACTACAGAACTGGGAAGTTTCATTTCTCAGAACAAAACAAAGAAACAAAATTCTATTGGGGTTGAGAAAAACTTGTACCACATGATTCATAATCCATAGCTCCCAGCCTGCAGCTCAACACCTCAGAGGTCTGGTCTCTATCCATGTAAAATAAGTCAAGCTGGGACTGGGATTGATTAGGATGGGTGGTTTCCAGAGGAAAGCCAGGTGCTGCAGGAAGTGAGGTTGGTGAATCAGAATGTGCATTTATTACTATTTATAATGTGTATTGCCATAGCACCAAAGAGTCACAGTAGTGGACCAGGACCCGATTGTGCTAGGCACTGTACAAACACAACAAAATGAAGGTCCATGCCCCAAAGAGCTTACAATCTAAGTGTAAGACAACAGGTGGATACAGACAGAGGGGGAAATACAAGGAAACAATGAGACAGTATTGGTCAGCCTGACAGGCAATGCTCTCAGCAACCAGTGGTAAAATTGACTGTAGGCATCACAGCAAAGGAGAGTTTTAAGGAGGGATTTGAAGGAAAATAACGAGGGAGCTCTGTAGCTATTTACGGTGAGTTCACCCCAAGCGTGAGTGGCAGTATGCTAGAATGCTTGCTTGAAAATGTAACAAGTAGGCAACGTAGGCTGGCATCATTGGCTGATAAAAAGTGATAGTCAACATTTCAATAGTGAATGAGAGACTATAGGTAGGTTCCAATTCAGCAAAGGACTTAACCATGTGCTTGAGCCTCACTGAGGCCAATGGGGCTTAAGCACATATTTTAAATTCTTTGCTGAATTTGGGCCTATCTTAGGGTTTTATACTGCCACCCATCGCTGTAGTTTCTGACCACCTTCCATGTAAAATCTACAGTAATAGTAAAGTCCTTAATGGACTTCCTGGAGTCCCTAGCACTTTTTCCTTTTTGGAGTAAAATCTTTTTGGATTATGTCTTTAGTTATTTAGATTTTATTAAGTTCCCTTTTTTCCCCAGGCTGATTTGTGGATTTGTTTCTGGAGAGATTTCCAGATCTTGTGCTGCTGGACTTTTTAAAAAGTTTCATTCAGGAAATTTTAGATGAATTTAAAGTAAATTACCTGCATCAGTGCACTTTCAACTATTGCATAACAATTCAAAGGTACGGAACAATGGAAGGTGTTCTGGAAGGGATGTCTGATACCTGTCTGCGTCTCAATAATCATTAGTGTGGAGGAAGATTTTGAAATAACTGCATGTTATTAATACTTGTGAAGACTTCACTAACTCACAAGTCTGGAACACTTTAAATAAGCGAGAATTGAACCTACAATAAACATCTCAAACTCTTTCAAGTGAGGTTGTTTTAGCATAGGAGACAATAAATCAAACCAGAAGTCAACTTCTAGGGATGCTAAACTTTTCTATGCTTCAGAGCCAAGATTTTAAAGATTGGCTAGTGATTTTGAAGGCTTCCATTGTTGGATGTCCAACCTGAGACACCTTAAAGATGTGCCCTCAAAATGTCACGGGTCTTTTAAGTGTCTCAAGTTCGGCAAAAATAGTAGCACTCAAAATAGCTAGGCATTTTGGAAAGTCTTGGACAAATGGCTGAGGTTTTACTTAATAGTCTTTTACTCTTATCTGGAGTAACTAAACAGACCCAGCCCTCGCCATACTACCAGAAAGAGGAAGAGCAGAAGGCAGTGGAATCTGATGTTAGTGATGAGCAAATTGAGTTAGAATTATGGGTGGGGGAAGGTTTATTATCAAAATGCAGATGAAGAATAAATACAATGCCACCAAATGGATCATTAATGTGTTTGCTTGGGATCTCAGGTTGGAGGGTTGCCTCCCTGAGCCTTATAATATGTTATAGTGTTTTATGACATCTTTCCTCCCTACATGGGGGCTGGTCCCAGCTAGGGTAAATTGTCATTGCTCCATTGATTTTCTTCTTAGCTTATTAAACGTGGGACAATGGTAAAATCAAGTTTATTCTAGCAAGTCAGAAAAAAATCTACAGCTGAGTATGGCAAGACAGGAAGATCAACCATCAGGAATTGAAATTAAATTATAAATCTAAGGGAAATAATCTCAAAATAACATCAACCAGAAAAACACTTAAAACTCCTTGCCTATTTTAGGACTAAAAAGATGTCTTTTCAACAGCCTCTAAAAAAAGAGACTCATTTATTGCTTTATGCCTCTAATACCCTCAGCAAGCAGAAACTAAGCTATTGACTGTTACATTTGACTTTGGTGGGGTCTCAGCTCTTTGCCACCTCACTTGTGAAGGAAAAAAAGAACAACTGCCAATGCGGACTCCCACTCCAGATTCTTGACTCTAAGCAACCACACTGTGCCTCCAGCCCCAGACTTGAACCTGAACATCCATACATTGTGGGGCCAGCCTCAGATTCATCAGCCCAGGTAAACATACAACCTTCCAGTGTGCCTTCCTACCTGACAGACCCTGGAATAGCTGGCCCTCCAGCAACAGATGCTTAAGATATGCGCATCCCCAGTTGTATTAGAGATGCTATGTTGACACCTCTTTCAGTTCTGTTGGACCCAGCACAATCCTGTAATCAAACATTTCAGAACCTTACCAAAAGCTTGGTGTATGGCTTAGAAACCCGGGAAGCTCCAGGGAGAAGGGTTCCCCAACTCATCTCATCTCTAGCCTGGTAGTAACCTAGCAGCCTGAGGCTTTTAACCTTCCAAGCAGGGTGCCCTAAAGGAGACTTCCTGTAGAGTGAGCTCCAGCTGCAGAGAGGAGCTCAGAAAACCAATTCAGTAGCTAAATCCTGAATACTCGTTACACTGGGAATGAATGAGGCCCGGAGACAGTAGAGGTACAGGTCCCAAATCAGGTAATTCCTTTATAGTAGCGGTTCTCAAACTTCATTGCACCGTGACCTCCCCCTTCTGACAACAAACACAACCCCGGGAGTGGGGACGGAAGCCTGAGCCCCACTGCTCTGGGCAGGGGGGCCAAAGCTGAAGCTCAAGGGTTTCATCCCCAGGCCCAGGGCCTGCAACCTGAGCCATGTTGCTCAGGGCTGAAGCCTCGGGCTTTGGTCCCGGGCAATGGGGCTCGGGCTTCAGCCCTGGGCCCCAGCAAGTCTAAGCCAGCCCCAAATAACCCCCGTTCAAAGGGGGTCATGACCCACTTTGTGGTCCAGACCCACAGTTTGAAAACCTCTACTTTATAGTCTGCACAAAAAACATCAGCTCAGCATATAAAAGATACATCAGAGGTCTGATTCTCCTCTAACTCACCTGAAGAAGAGCTCTGTGTAAGCTCTAAACCTTGTCTCTCTCACCAACAGATGATGGCCCAATAAAAGATATTGCCTCACCCACCTTGTCTCACCGTTGTAAAGCAGGAATAATGCCAGGGCGAGAGGAGAATCAGACCACAAGGTCCTTCTTAAAAGAACAGACAAAGCCACACAAACCACTTCTTCTATGAGACTGTTCAGCAGGGACTTTATCATTTTACAAGAAATAAAACTGGCCTTGTCTGAGTTTCCCCGTTTGTTTCATCTTGTCTGTATCTGTCTTCCAGCTGTTCGGGGCAGGGAATGTTTCTATTTTGTGCGCTGCACAGGGCCAAGTAGATTATCAGCCCTAAACCAATCATAAATAGTCATGATAACAATTACATCTTTCATAAGCAGGAGTCGCTGGAGTAAAATTGTTGCCAGGGAATTGACTGTTCATGACATGAGTGACACCCTGCCATGTTGAACAGCTACCTCGTGATCAGGTTCACCACCTCCATTGTATAGGACTCTGATACCTTGTCACAGAATTCACATGTGGGGCAGTGGGAGTTTGGGGGCAGCTCATTGAGATTCAGAAACACATTGCACTATTGACTGTGACCGAGTCTCCTGGTACACTGAGCAATGAACTGCAGTGTGCTAAGACGGAGAAGCCACTGCCACTTGATTCAGACCACTAGGCTAACGAAAAACAGCTCTGCAAATAAATCACCAAAGCAATCACAAGGTACACAGACGTAATCAAGCAACCCTTCCAAGAGCTACCCGTTTAAAAATGGGGAATCGGCGTTTGCTTTCATCCATCCGTCCATCCATCCCTTGCTAGACAGAAGAGCTAACACCATAGAAGCACACCACTCCACTAACTAATCTGACCTGACGCGCTAATTGCTGCCTACAAGGAGGGTCAGAACTAAGCAGGAAGCCAGTTCAGATCCACCGCAATGCGACACGGAAGCAAAAAGGTGTTCTCAGTAATTACCTCACCCTGAATCTGTTACAGGGGAAGAGATCGCTTTGGTTACAGATCTATCAATGAGGCATTGTTTCCTACTAGCACCACGGGCCTTTTTGTCTGGAGATGAGTTGGGGAGTGAATCTGCCCTGCATCTTGACTGCTTGCCACTAGGAAAGCTGTTGGATTTACAATGTCTGTGTGGACAGATAGTGAGCAACTGGTTAAGGAGCAAGGTGATCCTTCCCCTGCAGGAGTGGCTAGTACTGTGAAACCCTGCTGTGCTATTCTGACAGTCCCTGCTTAGTTTCATGCAGCGTCCACGGATAAAGGCAGCTTGACATTCAAAGGAAAATAAATCCATAAGCATAGGTGGGCTTTAATTTGTTGACCATTTCAGGGCTGGCCTTATGATCCAGTGGGTTCCAGGTAGCTGGGGGAAGGAAATAAGGTTGCGAGATAGCTTCTGTCACTCTGGTCCTACTCTCTGAAAAGACACCAGTGATGGGAGCCAACCACTGGATCCTATGCACTGCTAAGCTCCCTGGGTCTGGATAGTGACTGACCACTGCAGAGGCAATGCAGCCCCTCCCCTCCCGATTTCTGTCTTCTATTTAGCACAGAGGTTTTCAATCTGTGGAGCGCACCCCCATGAAAACCATCACCTCCTGCCAGGAACCGGCGGATCAGAAACTGGTGGGAGCCTCCTGGCCCACTCGGGCCCCTGTCTTTCAGCTCTGTGAAAGCCAGGGAGCCTGCTGGCTGCCCAGCAGCCCTTCCTGTCCTGCTCCCCAAGCCGGGTTGCCTTTGCACGGCTGGGCGTGCCCCAGGCAGGGTGATGCGTAAACACCTGATGCGTTCTTGCCTCTCCCCTGAAGGAGCCTGTCGCCAGCCAGTGATGCCCCCTGGAGCTGGCCCCTGCCCGCAGAGCCTGGCTGCCACCAGAAACTCCCTCAGGCACTTCTCGCTGCTGCCCTGGCACTCCTGGCTCTGCTGCTGCTCCTCAGCCCAGAGGCGACAGATGGGGCGGTCACCCTCCCCCAACAAGAGTTACCTGTCATCTCTGGATCCCTGCTTCTGGTCTGGGTGTCTCAGGTGCATTCTGAGGTGCAGACCCTGAAGGCTCTGTCCTCCAGAGCCCCCCAGTTGTTTGGACACATTCCCTGCCAGAGACCACGTGGCTGTGGGAGCTCTGGTCTTAGCTATACCCTTCAGGGACCACATCCCTTTCTCTCTCTCTCTCTCTCTCTCTCTCTCTCACACACACACACACACACACACACAGGATAAGAGAGTTACAGATCTATGGAAAACCACAAACTGCTGACCACCCCTCTCAGGCTGATCTCATCCCCTTTTGTGAGCCCGAGTTAGGTCCTGAGGGAAGGCATGGTATCTCCAGCCTCCTCTCCTCTGCTGGGCTCTCTTTTCCTGGAGTGGGAACAGCTTCCTTTGGGTTGGAGGAGGAGCACGCCTTTTGAAACAATCTCTGCCCCTCTAGCTCAGGTGGTCAAGCAGGGAAACAACCTGGGTGCTAGGCTGGTGGGAATTCCAGACCCCTCCCCCTTCCAACTGGTTTCTGCCTAGAAAGTCTATTCGCAGGCATTGTCCCTATGGGAGCATCCCCATTGTTTCACCAGGGGAGAGCCTTTCAGTGCAGATGGCCCTTGATGGCAGCCTGTGGCAGCTTTCGAGACACAGCTTCCCCACTACATGTCACATTCCTGCTGCAGAGCGGATGATCTAATCCAGAGCGACGGTTCCAATTGCAGACAGCGTTCAACAACCCAAGGGAATTCATAACTGGAGGCAGACACCCCCCCAAACTGTCGCAACTGCCTCTCCAATCTGGCTGCCCCACAGCTGAGGGGGAAGCAGGTTAGGACTGCATTTTGCGGTGCCCATGGGCAGCGCTGATCTTACATATATTTAGAGAGACAAGGTGGGTGAGGTAATATCTTTTATTGAACCAACTCGTTGGTGAGAGAGACCAGCTTTTGAGCTTTTACACGGTACATTCGTTTATTTAGAGGCATTCAAACCTGGTTTCTTCCATCCCCCTCCCCAGGAGGCTCTGCCTCTTCTGCCCCTTCTATTTGCCTCCTATTAAATAAAAAGGAAATTTTTATTGCCACTAACCCTGTGGTTCCATTGCTTGGAAGACGCTGGGCAAGGGGGCAGCGCATGCGGCTGAACCCCTTCATCTAGGCTGGGGTGACCAGATGTCCCCATTTTATAAGGACAGTCCCGATATTCGGGGCTTTGTCTTATACCAACGCCTATGACCCCCACCCCCGTCCCAATTTTTTCACACTTGCTATCTGGTCACCCTAAGTGCATCCCTCTGTGGAAGCACTCATGTCCCCTGGGACCTAAACCAGCCTATTCCGTTAGCTCGGAGCTCTCACCTTGCCATCGTCATGATAGACAAAGATATTCCTTGTGCTGTTGTCCTTCAAGTAAGTGATTTGCAGTCCATGTGGGTTCCCTATTTTTGAAGGCTGGAAAGTCGCATTTAAATGTTCAATCTTCATAATTGCTTTGGGTTCTTTTGCCTGGAAAACACAGCTGAATGAATAAACGTCTGAAAAGCAACCAGAAAAGCAACCAGAAAAGCATCTTTCAAATCAGCGTGCAGTTCATGTAATCATAAACGCTCCCTATTGAGGCTGCTGGCCAACAAAACGGCCTGGTGATGATGCAGCAAACTTTCCTAGCCCACCATGAATGGCTGCCGTCAGCTTGAGAAAGCGCTTTGCAGCTCTGGGAAATACAGAAGAATTGGTATAATATTATAGCACAAGGGGGAAGGTTCAGGCCAGAAGTGGGGTGAACCAGCTGGGTCACAAGATAGGATGCTGTGCAACACAGTGACTTCAGAAATGCCTCCTCCCTAGTACAAGAACCCCCACTCCCATGCCCTTCTCAATCACCTCCTTCCTGACTCCAGATTCCCACTGGCATCTTCACTGAACTAGTAAATGGCCTGTATTTTTGCCTGGCTGAACACTATTACAAATGTGCTCAGCCACGCAAAAAATACAGACCACTTACCAAATAGGCCAGGATGCTTTTAGCATCCCAAGCATCCTGGACCAGTCCACTGCTGGTCTGGAAGGACTGAACATTATTCCCTTGCCAATGACAATGAAGCTCTTATTGCCACACTATCTGTCTGGACACAAAGTGCCAGTTTCCACACAGGTCATGCTCTCTCTCCTACACAAACACATTTGTTTGCTTTTAACTGAACTCCTCACGTTGCTCTTATCTGCCCCCACACTGGGAGGTCCTTGGGCAGAGCAAGAGACAGCAGAGCACTTTCCAACCCTCACAAAGGAGGAAAATCATGTATTTCTCTGGTTAGATCTGTTTTATGGATTAGGTCTAAGTAGGAGTCTGGGAGCTGGGACCTCCTGAGCACTAATCCCAGGGCTGACACAGACTCCCTCCGGGCAGCTCACTGAACCTCTCTCTGCAGCACAGGTTCCACTCACATGAAGTAGGTCTAACAATTAACCTGCCTCAAAGGGGCCCTCTGTGGATTTAGCTACTGAAGGTGAATAAAGCCCTTTGAAGATTAAAGACCCCACTCCCCACTTGGTACCACTGGTTTTATGCCGCTGTAGCTCCCTTGACTTACAACTGGGTGCAACTGGGGTAAGACAGTGGAGAACTAGGCCCTAAAAGTCCTATGCACCACGTGTCAGAACTTCAGCTGGTGCAAATCAAAGTACCCCCCCTGACGTCAGTCAAAGATCTTGCCCTGTAAGTGCTTTTATTTGTTTAGCGTGTGCATGGTCGTCTAGCCAAGCGATGGAATTTTCAGTGGCGTGGTGCAGTTCTTCTAAGTCACTGCTGAACCGAGTCGGCCGGCATTCATCAACAATGTGCGTCATCGTCTGTGTTGCCCCAAAGCTGCACAAAGGGCTGTCACGAAGGCCCCAGCAATACTGGTTGGCTGCACAGAGACCTTGCCCGGTCTGGAACCTGTTCAACAGGGACCACTGGCGACAGGGCAGGTCAAAACTAGGCAGGCAAATTGTGGGATCAGCAATGAGGGACTGGCTGGGGATTATAACAGATATCCATTCCTCTTGCCAGAGCGTTTCCACCCTAACATCCTGGAGTGGCAGATGAGAGCATAATGATGTAATGGCAAACATGCAGCTGGTGGTTTAAAAAGGTCATTGTGCAGCAGCAGGCTTGAGTTAGCACGTACTTTCTCCAGTAACTTGCCAGTAGCAACCTTTCATCTGATATAAGGAGGAGCGATATTGCTCAGAACTGAAGCCATGGGAGTGGAGCTGGATGCAGGGTATCGGAGATGACGCGCATGGTGGCATGTAACTGCGTATCCACCAGTTTGGTGTGTGACAATCGACTCCAGACTGGTGCGCAGTACTCCGCCACCGAATACGGGGTGGCAAGAGCTGACGTCCGCAAAGTTGGAGCACGAGCACCCCATGACAAACCTGCCAGTTTGCTAAGAAGATTGTTGCACGTATCAACTTTAGCTGCTGTCTTCTTCAGGTGGGCATGATAACTCAGTGTGCAGTCTAAGGTCATACCTAGACAGATCGGTTCTGCTTCATGCTTCACCTTCTGACCATTCAGAGAAACATGCAGTTCTCGGGTTGCGCTGGCATGATGAAGATGGAACAAATTGGAGACTGGTTTTATGATGCTTGGCTGGAGGCGCCAAGGGCTTTAAACTCTATGATTAGATGCATAAGAGTGGAACAGCCACTAAACTTGCTGGAAGCCATGTATATTCAGTGGTGGAAATTGGCCAGAAGTTTGTATCTATTTAGTTCTAACAGAAACAATGACTAGGAGGCTGGTTCTCATTCTTTGTAATCTCTTCTCCCAGCCACTTCAACAGTGAATTTACAATAGTCATACTCCCTATTCCAAGGCCCCTTCTAGGCGAAGATCTCTAAGTGCTTATTGAAATAAGCTTCCCAAGGCCATCGTGAAGTAGGAAAGCATCATTACACCCAATTTTCACAGGGGGCTCAAATACAGCATGGCATGGACCACTTGGGTCCTGAGCAAAGTTATCCCAAAACAGCCAAGTGTTCCTTCAGAGGAGAGCCTGCTGATGATTTTGGATCCCTGGGCTTTAGAGACAGAAGAAACATTCCATTTTTCACAGGGGGGGGGAGGGATAGTTCAATGGTTTGAGCATTGGCCTGCTAAACCCAGGGTTGTGAGTTCAATCCTTGAGGGGGCCATTTAGGGATGGGGCAAAAATTGGGGATTGGTCCTGCCTTGAGCAGGGGGTTGCACTAGATGACCTCCTGAGGTCCCTTCCAACCCTGATATTCTATGATTCTATGACATGCACTTACTCCGCACAAGTGAGAGGGCAGCGATGAAAAATAACTGGGGGCAGAATCTAAAAATGTTGATGCCAGCCCATTTCACCTACAGCCAAGAAGAAAAATAAGCCAGCTCCCACCTCCTGCAGGTGGCCTAAGATACTTGCACTGAATTCGATGAACAGGCAATACTTCAAATATATCTAATACGCCTCAGAGATGGCAGCCAGATAGACATCCAATACGGAGGCCATGACACAATACACAAGCAGGCCCACTAGAAATGGACCCTGGAAGAATGGGCCGAAACCAAAATCCTGGATTTATGAACATCGCTCTCTCTGTGGAGAGGCATCGTGAAAGGTTTTTATTTTCCCACGACTTGGCTTACAACTACTGGCTTGAGTGAGACGCGACATCTGCCACAATTATTTTTGGGCAGGGAGCGGAGTACATCTAGGATCACAGCAGCTGGTTTTTACCGTGTGCATATGGTCAGACTAGCTGAGCTCCTGTATCCCAGTGACCAGAGGGTAAGTCCCCACCTCACAGCGGATACAAGTGTGCAGCCCTGGGCTCACGAAGCCTTACTGTGGTTTCGATGCGGATGTGTGAGGTGGTGGGGAAATCCAAGCAGGGCAGAAGCGTGTGGACAAGATGGTCCCCATCACATCCATGGTTGGTGCTGGCGTCACACTGAATACCGTGAAAGAAGCTTTTAAACCACTGGAGTGGATGACAGCAACTTCATCTGGGTTACTGGAGACTCTCACTTCCTTTTAGGCAAGGATTGCATTTCTCCCACCTACAAACCAGGAGAAATCAGAGAGCCTATGGCGGAGATGATGACAGCGATACCCCTCTCAATTAGCTGCTGGGAATGGAGGAGAAAGTACCGACAGAGCTGTCGCTCCCTCCATTGCCATTCCCCTCCATGAAGCCATCGCTCACCAATCAGCCAGGAAAAGACTGCTGCTGGTTCGAGCCACTATTATTTTAACGGAACTTTTGCCCCCAGCTGGTTAGCAAGAGATCTTATAACCATTGAGCCCGCACGCAAAATGGCTGGCAAAGCCTAGGATTGAGGAAATAAGGCTGACATTAAAAAAGGCTACAGGGAGCAGAGGGATAATGCTTGAGGGGCGAGGGAGAGGGATCAGCATGAAAAGTGACACTGTTTTGATGCATCGGCAAGTTAGTATTGAATCTGAATGTCACTCCTGACATCACTAAATGAACTGGCCCAATGGTACTTACAGATAAGCACCAAGATTGGGGAGTTGGGGGGAGGGGCAGAAAGGGAGAGGGTGCAGCACTGCTTGGGTTTGACATTAACTAGAGTTTTACTTGGGTGGGAAGGATAGTGTGGGAAACGAACGAGAGGATTTGGGGGTAAAACAAATCAAATAACGTCCAGTTTCCACAACTTACCACATACTTTCATCCAGCATTCATTCAGACCAGTGGCACCATCATGCATTTAATGGCAGAGCTCCCTCTGGCACAGAATACCGTTCAGACATACAGCACAGCTGTGTGTCAAGGGCAGGCAGTGGGGCAGGTGGCAAATCAGCTTCTCTTCCCTACTGACTGGGGCCCACAGAGGTGCCAGGTTTTCACAAGGATAGCAAGGCACCTCTGGGTTTATGTAAAAAGGCCAGGAAAGCACACTGGATTTCTCTACTTGGTGAGTGCATGATGATAAAGTTCCTGTCCATTCATCGCAAACGTAATTTTCTTTTTAATGGCTCCACGTTTCACTTACAACAGATGAGATCCACTCCTGAGAAGAAGACAAATACTTCCTAGCTTGACACTGAAATATAAAAAAACAGATGCACTTTCCTTTGTGACTGTTTGTCGTCGTCTTTAAGGGAGCGTTCAGAATCCAAAGGAGAACTCTTCACTGCCTGCCCCTCTGTGCCCTTGGAGTTTACAAACCAAGGAATGCAGCTGCTGTAGGCTTTCAAATTCCTTCTGCTATCCAAACACCACAGTGGGCCTGCAGCCTCTCCTCTGTTGTGTGGTATCGTCTCCACCACAGTGTGGCCACAGACATAAAACTGATGTAGAGCGGATTGGCAGATCCTTGTGATCTAGCATTGCAGAGCTAGAGCTAAGGGAAACTTCTTTCTCTCAGTAAACAAAGATGATGGGGTCAGGTAGCTGTAGTGCTCTATACGTGTGGGCCAAGATTTGTAAAGGTATTTAGATGTTGCTGTGCTCAGTGTTGCAATGCCTAACTGATTTAGGAGCCCAAATATTTTGAAAGGGGATTTAGGCACTGAGGAGCCAAATCCTCATTGAGAGTTGATGGGATTTGGACTCCTAAGTGCCTAAATCCCCTTTTAACATGAAATTTAGGCTCCTAAATCAGTTCAGCATTGGACCACTGAGCCCAGCAATACCTAAATACCTTTACAAATCTGGGCCTTGGGCTTTTGTTCCTCGAGCAGTAGAAGAATAAACGACCGGACGTCTTCGAAAAGTTGGTGACTCCTTATGACAAAACGGTACCATGGGGACTGTTTGATCAAAGACAAACCCACGTGAATAAAACCTCTGGTGACTGTGCTGTGGCCCCAGATGCTTACATCATTTTTGTTGAAGTACTTCAGTGCACCTTCCCGTTCCGATAACACAAATTTTCTGTTTAAGAACTGCCCATTGTCACGTCCTCTTTTCCAGAGAAGCCCTTCTCTGTACCCTGCAAAGAAAATCAGAGAATCGTGGATGACAAGTTTTGTTTTTCAAAGAGAAAAGCTGAAAAATGAACATTTTACAAGACACAGAGTCGACAGGCCACAGAGCCACCTTTCCCCTCAGACGTGTCTTCCTCACTCTGCTCTCTCGCTCTTTCTTTTGTATCTTGTGCTTCAAAGGTCACCATTCTTTGATACTGGGATTTGACAGGCCGTCTGGGATTCACACTGCACAGTACACTCAGAGACACTGGGGAAGCCTTCAGAGCACTGCTGGGTTCTTTCATTGGTTCCCAAGACACCAACCTCACCAGCACGTCTCACCCCATGAACGTGCTCATTTTGCTTGCGTCAGTAGCCCTTTGGAGCATAACTGAGGCAAGCAGGATCTGGCCCCACGTGTTGACGTTACTAAGGAATCAGAAGAAAAAAATAAAACCCAGTTCCCGGTGGATAGTGGCTGATAACACAGAAAACCACAAGGACATAGCTGACTGCTTTTGTTGTCTGTCTGCTCAAACAGGACATACCCGAAGCCCACTGAAGCCAATGGGAGTGTTTCCAAATACCTTAAAACAAACAAACAAACAAACAGGGAAAAAACCCACTTACAAGCTTTTCCACTGACTTCACTGGACTTTGGGTCAGCACCTGAGCCATGGGACACTCAACTACTTTCTCCCGCTTTGAGCTGCTCCATCCAACTCTGAGATTCTTTAGCAAGACATCACAGGGAAGCATGCGCATAACCCTCAGTGGAATACAATAGAGACCATCACTGGAAGAAGAAGCTTTCACCACCCATATTGTTCCTGTTCTGTTTCCCCACACGGCTTTCACCAGCACTAAAGTCAATACAAGGGTTTTGGTTTTTTAGATTATTTTTAAAACAAATCAGGAAAATTTATTCCGCCTCAGCGTTCCCGAACAGCAAACACAATGGCAACTCACCACTGCACGCTCTTCTCCAGTGGCTCAATAGCCAGAATGTGCAGATTAACCAGCCAAATGATATTTTTAAGCATTGTCCTTACTTTGCAACATTTTTTTTCTTTTTGTTTTTCACAAGCAGTCTCCTACACAATCACTATAAATACTGACTGAGCTGTTTGATGCTCTCCTTCAGTTTGAGATCTTAATTATAAAAATATTCCCGTCAAGATTTCTCTCTCTCTCTCTCTCTCTCTCAATTTATCTTCTCTGTTCTATTTAGTTTTTATTATTGACTCTCAGCAGCTAGGATTGTAAAGTGAAAAAATTAAATGCTTTTTACTTGTAACTAAGCTCTTTCTCTATATGCAAAGTAGCTACAGTATTAGCAAGCAGACTATCATCTGTATGCATGTTATAAAACGGCAATTTACAGAAATGTCATCCTGGGAGTGCATTTCAGAAATTTCTACCAGTGACTGTTATTGTAAATGTCCATCACCATGTCAAATTTATATAAACCACAGACCCCCAAAAAAGGGGAAAAAGTGCTATTCACCTTCTCGGTATGAGCTGCATAAAAATGTTCTGTATGGATGAGAGGTTGAAGCAAGATAATTTAGTTGTATATGCTACTGCTAAAGATACAAACAAAACCCCTAAATGTGCCTATGTTTATAGTCTGTAAACCAGTATCACACAGTTTTGGGGGTTTTTTCAAGATTATATTTACCCCTTCTGGATTTATGAAAGCAAAAGCCAACCGGTGTCCCAAAAGCTGAAATGGACCTTCCCTGAAGTAAAGGAGTACTTGTGGCACCTTAGAGACTAACCAATTTATTTGAGCATAAGCTTTTCTGTAGCTCACGAAAGCTTATACTCAAATAAATTGGTTAGTCTCTAAGGTGCCACAAGTACTCCTTTTCTTTTTGCAAATACAGACTAACATGGCTGTTACTCTGAAACCTTCCCTGAAGTGTTAATCAAAGCCGTCAACGTTAGGCATAAATAAATGCAATGGTGAAAACCCTGCTGTTGCTAATTCCGAATGTGAACTCCACAGCACATCATAAATCCAAAATACACATCAGACCGCTGGAATGCAGGATGGTAAACGGGCCAATAACTTGATACAGATGTAAGTGATGGAACTATTTGGAACCTGTCGGCAGCGCTTTCTTTTCCTTGTCCCTCTATCGGGGTCAGATAGTGGAGCGGGTTTCCTTTTTAAAATGCTGGGCCCCGTCGTACCTTCCCTGACAACCCCTTTGGCTGCCAATAGGTACAGATGTGTGCTACCACTCAGGAAAGAGCACTTGCATTTTCACCAGTCTCTAGGGATATCCCATAATACATTATTGACAGTCCTATCATTTAAAATTAGTACAGATTGTACACAGCCACACACACACACAGCTATGAAGCATGCACAGCGGCCGACTTTCATTTTTCCGGGTGGGTGCTCCACCCCCACTCCGCCCCTTCCCCCAAGACCCCACCTTTGCTCTGCCTCTTCCTGTCCCTGATCCGCCCCCTCCCCAAGGTCCCACCCTTACTCCGCCTCTTCCCACCCCCACTCCACCTCCTCCCCTGAGTGCACCCCACCCTCGCTCCACCTCTTCCCACCCAACCCGCCACCGAACAGCTGGTCGGCAGGTGGCTGGTGGGTGCTGAGCAGTCACTATTATATTTCCCCATGGGTGCTCCGGGGCTGGAGCACTCATGGAGTTGGCGCCTATGGAAGCAGGTGTGTAACAGAAAGGATCCTTCCTTGGAGCCAGTACCCACTCATACACAGCACCGTACAATCCCCGTTACCTGAGGTCGGTTGAACCTAAATACTTCCAAGTGCCACAAGTCCCATGGACTCACTAGCCTGATGCCAGCCATTCTGCAGGTCTCAGCTGGTCCCTCAGACCACAGCAGAGCAAGTCTCTTGAGGAGCTGCTCACCACCTCTCAGTGTCCAACCCCTCACTCATTTTTTACAGTCAAAATCCTGCTCATTGGTTTTCCTCAGATTCTCTGAAGCCCACCAACCACCACCTCTGCCTGGTTCATCTGCACTAAATCTAGAATAAATTAGTTTCTCTTTTCAGAGTGGTAGCTGTGTTAGTCTGTATCAGCAAAAATAATGAGGAGTCCTTGTGGCACCTTAGAGATGAACAAATTTAGTGGGTTCTAACCTATGAAAGCTTATGCCCAAATAAATTTGTTCGTGTCTAAGGTGCCACAATGACTCCTCGTTAGTTTCTCTTTGTTTCCTCAGGGCTGATCCCAGTTACACTGATGTAAATGGTCAATGGAGTTAATCCACGTTTACAGTAATTTAAATCAGAGCAAAATTTGGCTCCATTACTCCATGCTTCTAGCCAGCCTGCTCCCATGGGGTCACCAGGATGTGTTACACAACTTCCTTTACAGTTACCACATCCCCCCAGCAGGGCTATTGTCTTTACAGTCTGTGGTTAGTGAAACTCTTCTGTCAGCTCTCTTCTTCTCTCCTGTGTTGGCAAAAGCTCTGCCATTTTAGGTTAAACATCTATCTACTGCACAAGTACGAGCAACAGAGACACGTATGAATCTAAAGAATTAATAAAAAAGGCACAAATATTCTCTGCAGAACTGCGAGTTGGAACCAAAATTGTCCATTCCAATGACCTATACAGGCCTCCTGTCCTCAGAGGACAGAGTGGGCCAGAGAATCTATCCCATCAAATCTAATTCAAACTACAGGGGCATTTCTCCCCCCCTTTTCTCTTTTTCTTTCATTTTTTAATGAAAAAAAATAAAACAAAAATCTGAGTTCAATAGTCACCTGGGAGCTCTGGGTGCATTTCACCAAGCAGTAGAACTGGGAGTCAGTAGGAAGCTGAATAGTCGGAAGAAGAAGAGAAGAAGCAGAAAGCTGAAAAATCCCACACCTAATTTGGCCTATATGTGGCCCGCTAGTATAACAGCTAAAAGGCTCTAGTGTCAACCTGGCCAACAACTGCAACAGCTGAGAATATCAAGGTGAGCATGAAATACACTGATTGACACCAGAGGACTCTCATCATCACCATGGTACAGATTAATTCACTTGACTTCATGAGGAACTGAAGCTTTGAAGTCTTCTTAATAGGACACATCTACCTGCCAAGTCTGTATCCATCAGTGAAAATGCTACATACTCTGTACACAATGGATCTGAATGGGAATAATGTGTTTCTCCTCTGAGGGTGCTGACAGAAGACAGTCTGCAGGTGATGCCTCATTGATATGATATGAAAGTGCGAGATTTGCTTCACATGAGGCAGAAACATATACTGGGTTCTGATGGTCTGTGTTTGTTGGTTGCTCTTTTGAATAACGAATGCTATACAGCTTATTCTCAAAGATTTGCCATGTGGTTTACAAATCAAGGGTAGATATTTAGAGTGTTTGTATTTCCTTGAGGAAATCAATATTCAACATGGAGCTAATGGAAGGGATTGGAGAATACATCAGAAGCCATTTCTATTCATCCCTTTAAACTAGAGAGGCGGCTCCAGAATCTCAGCAGCACTTAATAGTATGGGACATCTGGGAAACAAGAACACCTCTTAAGAAGCTGCATGACAGGCTAGCCAAAGGCTGAATTGGGGGCAGGGGGGTGGGGTGGAGGATATTGCCAGGAGAGAGTGAACAGGAAGAACATCTGATGCCTGCCTGACACGGTGACCAATGTCAAAGTCAACAAAGCGTAGCGGGGAAGCATTTTTTCCCCTTTAAAATCTCACCTCCAGGTTTTCAGAGTTGCCAACATTTCAGATGTTTTGTCCGGGATAAAGGACGGCCGGGGGCCTCTGGGCTCTCAGCTTCCAGGGCTGCCTGGAAGTATTGCAGTTCAGACAAAGATCTAGAAGCTTAGATGATGATGATCTCAACCACTGGAGGCTTCACAGTCCTCCTTCCCTACAAGCCAAACTTCCACAACAAGCTTCCCAATGCCTGTTGGTACCACCTTGGGAGGAAGTCCCCCCCCCCCCCCCGAGGTGGCAGAGCTGCACTGGGGAGGCAATCACACCTTGCTGGCTGAGGTAGCACTCCTAGGCCCCAACACACACCTCCCCTCCAGCACAAAGTGATCCTCTTCCCTGACTCTGCCCATCCCCACCATCCCCCACAGGGGCTCTGTGCCATGCAGAAGGTACACACTCCTTCTGTGCCACCCCCCAATATACTGCCCACTGTACTGGTAGCCAACAGGCACTGGTTCCATTGCCAGGCGCCTCTCCATGACTGCAGAGGAAGGGGCAGGATTTCCCTGCAGGGGCAAAATCCTGTGAGGTGCAGGACTTGCCCAAAGGACCAGGCGCTAACCAGGCGCTAACTGTGTGGGGACCCAGTCTCAATGTGCAGGTAGTTAACGTCAGGTAGTATCAAGGCTTCCTTATCCTGGTTAAGAGCTTAGAAGGGTCACTGTGATTTTATGCTGATTCCCTCAGAACAAAAACAATGCTTCGCCCCTAGGCAGCACTTCAGATTATCAATGTGCTACATTAGCCACCAATCCTCGCACCCCGTTGGTGAAGTAGAAAAGTATGGCAGCATTACTACCCCCATTTTACAGACAGGAATACTGAGGCACACAGAGCTCAAGTGACTTGCTGAAGGTGGCACAGTGAGGATCAGAGCTCAGCCTGGTCTGGCTCCCCATGTTGTATTCAGCACACACATCTTTTGTAGCCCATGAAGCAGCCGTAGGCTGAGTTTTGTTTTAATTTTATTTCATTTATTTTAGTGGAAAAGTATAAATATTTGAGTAGTATCTTGGGTAGTGGACACATTAGTTGTTCTCTGTTAAATCTACTCGCTCCTTCATAGAAACATATTCTTCGTCTTTGGTTTTGTTATTAAAGAATAAATAATACTAATACTCTGGACTTCCACAGTATTGTCCCTAGGTGGATCTCAAAGCATCACATATTTGTGAATTGTACCTCACACTTGCCTCTGGGAGATTGATGTTATCCCCATTTTATAGAAATTATATATATTTATATATAAACTGAGGCACAGAGAGATTTGGTGACTTGCCAGAGTCACACATTGATTCAGTGGCAGAGCCAGATTTAGGACCCAGATCTCCCAGCCATCCTACTACATATGGATTTTTAAAATTATGATCTCCAGTTTTTAATCACTTCATGATGCATTGTGTTATTTGCATTACCTCCTGAGTATCCGTTAAACGGAACTGTGTGATATTTTTCTGCGGTTCACCTGGAGGATGTCTCCAGAACGAACCCCCCTGCTACAAGACACGTATGTCTACGTGACACCTAGACACCGACCTGCGGCTGGCCCATGCCAGCTGACTTGGGCTTGCGGAGCTCGGGCTGCAGGGCTGTGTCATTGCTGTGTAGACTTCCGAGCTCGAGCTGGAGCCCGCTGAGGTGGGAGGGTCCCAGAGCTCAGGCTGAAGTCTACACAGCAATGAAACAGCCCCGCCGCAGCCTGAGCCCAAGTTGGCTGGGTGTCTAGTTCAGTGTTTCTCCAATGTGGCCACCAGGGACTTTTCTTGCGGCCACAGCCTCCTGGGCTGGCGAGGGGGGGGGGGGGGAGGGCAAAGTAGTGGCCCCTCCCCCTCCCTGTTGCTCCTGGATGCCCCGCCTTGGTGCTGGTTGCTGGGGCCACCAGCAGCGGGTTGGGCCCTGCCCCCCTTTGGAGACACCCAGTGAGTTCCCCACCTTCCCAGGGGCAGTGGGGCTCAGGCTTTGGGGTTCAGCCCCGGGGTAGCGAGGTGGCAGGCTCTGGCCGCGGGGCTTCGGGCACCAGTCCTGGGCTCTGGCTGCACGGCAACAGGCCCAAGGCTCTAGCCTCCCCGATGCCTCCCCTGGCCCCCATCCAGAGCTTAATTAATTTGTCCCCAGGCTTGGCAGGGCTGAGTAAGTGCACTGTGAAAAGTGATACTTGTATGTTTGTTAATATCACGTGTCACAACGGACTTACTAGCTAGCAATAAATAAATGACAATGATTTGGATGTGTCTATGTGCAGATTTATTTGCTTTTCCTGAAGCTAATTATGAGTTTTAGGGGAAAGCGTGAGAGCGGCCACCAGCAAGAGTTGGTGGCCGCTCTCTGAGGCCACCAAAAAATTTGTCCTGAGAACCCTAGTTGCTGTAAAGCCGTTGCTGCTACTTCCCTTTATGCACTGGCATGGATTTTCATAAGCACATTGCTTGCTTCGTTTCTCTCTGCCTTCCTTTAGGGCAACATCCTTAGGAATTACTTCTCTGTCCTGCCCAAAATGAGAGTCTGTACCCTGTCAACGCCGATAAGTAGAAAAAACATTCACTTGGACTTGAACTGAACATGAACTCATCCAGGTTCCCTAGGCAAACTAAATATGTCAGCAAGAGGCTCTGATTTGAATGTCTCTGTCTGAAAGATCCTGAAAACAGCTACAGGAAGGCATTTAATATACTGGCTGCAGAATGGGGGCAGGGAGGGGCTTTCCTAAAAGCAGAGCATTTTACAGGGGAAGCTATTAGATTTGAAAAACTAAACCCCTTTCCCTTACTGATTCAGAATGAAAACAAATGTTGAATGTCAGAATTTCCCAAGAAGCAGAAATTCCGTTTTTCGACCAGGCCAACCTGCAACGCCAACTCACAGGGGTAGCCCTACATAAGTCAATGGGACTAGTTCAGTTACGAAGGACTAATCATCTAAACAAAGGTTTGCAGGATAAGGCCCTAAATGCACTCTTCATCTACCACTGAATGTCTCCAGCTCTTTCTTCCCTGACTGTAGTGGTGCTGAAGAGTTTAGGCTGCACAGCGTCTTACAAATAATTACACAGTCATTTCTTGGAACAAATGCACTTACTACCAGATACCGATGAAGTGAGCTGTAGCTCACGAAAGCTTATGCTCAAATAAATTTGTTAGTCTCTAAGGTGCCACAAGTCCTCCTTTTCTTTTTACCAGGTAAGTGTTTACTGTTGTGTAGATGTCAGCAACCGCATGTCAATTAAGAGGGAGTGAGTGACTCAGGGACTTGTTAATGAGAGATTTTGCCTCTAGGTCACTGGTCCATATCTGGATCAGGTCGGTTGCAACTGATAGCTGTTACCAGCTGAGGTTGTTCAATGGCCTGTATAAAATGAGAGTCTCGCCAGAAAGGCAAACAAGTAAACGCAGAGTGAGCATGGAGACTGAATTACCCTTTCGCCTGCTTACGTGGTACCTGAAGAATCACGTTGAGGCACACTCGTCAGGCCAGTGGGAGGCACTGCGGCTACTTGTGCTATCGCCTTTTTGTGACTAAACATGAATCTTCTGTTGCTAGTTCTGTCATTCTGGCACCCGTCAGGATCACTCAAATATTTGAAACAACCAGTCTCCTTGGAGACAGAACACATATTCTTCACATTGTAACTGGCTGCCAAGGCCCAGGTCTCCACGCACTAGCATCAAATGGTTTCTTATGCAGGCACATATTTCAAACAAAAGAATTTCCAGTCTTTTAACGAATCAGTCCTTTCCTAACAATCATTTAATATGCAAATTATCTTTCCTGAAGGCCATTTTAAACAGAAAAGAGTTTCCCATTGCCATCAAATCTGTCTTTGCTGCCTTCCAGGAGCTAATAAACCAATTATTGTCCTGCTGCATTGTAGCGCCTCAGCTACGGAACCAAGCTGCTGATTAAATTGATTGCTTCCACTATACCCAATTAACCCACTCACTCTGCAAATGATTGACTTAATCAGAGGCAATTAGCACTTGCATGGCTAAATCACTGCAGGAAGAGATATCTTGGAAGGTGATTGAGATTCCATGTTAGGGACATCTCAGTGGACCTTCCAAGGGATAACGTCATTATATGTATAGATCAGTACTGGAGCAGCCTGAAACGGCATGTCTGTGGTTTTAGCTGAAATATAAAATGGAAGACAGGAGGGGCGGGGAGGGGAGAGACTGCATGCACACGGAGGCTATTTTCGGACAAGATTTTAGGGAAAAATTGACATGTTATTGATAAAGGGAAAGGTAAGATGGGTGAGGTAATCTCTTTTATTGGACCAACTTCTAAAGGATACTACCTCACCCACCTGGCCGCTCTAATATTCTGGGACCAACACAGCATCAACACCACTGCGTATAACATATAACAAAGGGAAATGTGTCATTTGCCCCTGAAGATGGAAGATTTTCCACTGCACAGGTGGTGGTGGGGTGGAATGAGCTTCCCCACATCATGCCGGCAAAGCACCTCCACCTGGTTCTGGAGGACCCATCCTCAACACACGAAATGTTCATTCATTTCCCATGCTCAGCGCCTCTGCTGAGAATGCCAACACGGGAGCCCAGAAACATCATTTGTTACTTTGTGGGTGGGTGGGTGGGGCCCATCAGCACATGTGAAGCTGCATTGAGAACACCAACCCTTTCACATAGGCCAAAGAAACAGCTATCAGGAGGCGATAGCATTTAATCACTAGTGACCCTGGCTGGACTCAAACTGGTAAGCTACTGGTTCCAGGCTCCCTCTCTAACACTATATAAGTCCTTCAAGCTAAGTCGAACACATTTCACAAAACCGTCTGAACACAGATTTCATGCAAGGTATCCTTTGCCACAACCACTTAAAGACCGGACTTGCAGGCAGTGTCAGGACTATATGGAGTTAGAGACAATGTACGTAGGCATCGTCCTCTCCAGAATTCTATGTACTGGTCTGGATGAATCACAGATCAAACAACACTGGCCCAAGAGACAGCACGTTCCCAGCTTTCATGCAGAGTAATATAGCAAACACAAATATTGACCACCAGGAGTTCAAACAGTGTGAACTAATAGCCTCAGAAGCAAGAATGGAGACAGGGTTAGACCACATCCGGATTGACTTTTGGGCTGGAGCCAGGTAAATGGTAAGGAAGAAAAAAAATATATATATATATAGAATATATATAAATATATATATATATAGATCAGGGCAAAAATACCTATGTTATTTTGCTGTATCTTAAGCAAGAGAGCATTTTGAAATGACAAATGTGTAGTTTTCTTGCTACTAATCTGTTGGAAATCAATATAGTGAAATGGAGCCAAAATACAGTGTCTCTAAAGAAAAACATCAGACAGAGCTAAACAAAATGTTGGAGTCCTTGGCTCACTTCAAAGAGCATTAGACCTTTCCTATATGGATTTGTGTTGTATTGAAACACAAGGTCCGTTCCTGAGATTTAGGGTCCTGTGAATGTCATCATGAACAAATTTGCATTGCAGGCTCATGACTGAAAATCCAAATTGCTTCTAAGTAAATCTCCAACAATAAAGCTAAAATCCTTTAAGCCTGTGATGTTTGCCACGATTTAAATCTGATTAAAATCATTCATGACACCAACTAAACCTAACAGTCAGAAAACACTCCAGCCAATTCTGACGTTACCCAGAATAATCCAGACCCCCCCCTTCTCTCAGAGAGTTATCAGCTAAAGGGAACATAATAGGAGATCATGTATCTAATCCAGCTTTATAAGTTGTTTTTAACTAGTTCCTTTAATCACAAGTTAGGACTCCCACTGGAGCCCCTCTCAGCAAACAAGAAATTAATATTTTCATTAATACTCCCTGACGGTATCAGAGATGACATCATATTGTTCCCTCATTTATTGAATCTATAGTCGGTGCATAAGGGATAACATATGGCAAGGTGCACAGGTGTGAAATGAAAAGAAGTCACTGCTGCTATGAAAGGTGGTAGCTATTCAAGTGATCAGAACACTACACTATTCAGGTTAGCAATTATAAGGTTAGCTGCTAGAAGGGGTGGATACACTCCTGGTTATTACAGCTTCCATGAATGCCCAGGGGATGGGGAAGAGGGGTTAGTTTACCTGTGCAGCAGGCAGCCAGAATCTTGAGACTTGCATTCACTGAACACAAAGGGAGAAAGGCACAAAACCCCCAATGGCACTAGAAACCCCACAGGGTACAGGGGTGGTACTGGGGAAGCTCATGCTGTGCACTCCCCAAGAAGGTATGTCCATTCACCAGGATGCAGCATGCACACACCCGTCCTGGTCCCTGGGGACGTATCTAGCACCACTGGGTTTGCTATATTTCTATCTACCCTTGGACTCTGGGAGTTCGAATACCAAGATTCTGGCTGCCCCCTGCGCAAGTGAGCAAGGGTGCAAAGAGCTTTCTATGCCATCTTCTTTCTCCTCACTTGTGCATCATGCAAGAGCAGCCAGAATCTCACCCAGTGATTGCCAGAGCTTCGGACTCAGAAAAGGCCCCAGACTACGGGAGAGAAAAGATTCCTTTATTTATAGTGTTCCAGGAAAGAAAAATCACCTTTCAGCTAGTACTAAACCTTTCAGAAAATGCTGGGGGAGGGGGAGGAAATATATTGAAGCTTAAAGTATGTTTCCAGCTCATCCTCTGATCATTTCAGAGATATTTGATAAAGTTGTACTATGGAGATTGCAGCCACCTTCTCTTCTATCAATTTATCCTGTAACTGATTGTTGAGATAGTAGCTTTCCTGATAACTTAATTACTGAGTGTTTACATATTAAAGATAACACAGCAATTAGCGGCTATAGTGAAGTTAGACTGGATCTGCTGGGAAATTCGGAAGTGCTCTCCTAAAGAGAATTTCTTTACTGGAAGTCTTGTGGTTGCATTACTGAGAACTGCGGCATGGAATCCAATTTTGCAGAGAAATCAAATATTTTTTCTTTGAGAGGCTTCTGCATATTCCCATAAGGAGATCCAGGTCCAGTAGGAATATTGCAGAGGCCACTTGAAGAAGAACTACAGTTACAGTGATATTGATCTATCAGTTCTCGTCCGCAAAGGAAACCTGCACAACTCTTTCAAAAGATGAGCCTGGAACCTTAAATCCATTACTCTGCTAGACACTAAAAACTGCATAGACACACTGGATTTATGGCTTATTACAACAATCTGTAACCCCCTAAACCCCTCCCACCGCTCTTTGTCCTATGACTGCAGAGGTGTGAATGGGCCTACCTGGCATGGTCCCTTAGAATGTGCGCTAACTACTTATGCTAAGTTGTGATGCTACAGTACCTTTCCCAGACCTGAAGAGCTCTGTGGGCCTCAAAAGCTTGTCTCTCTCACCAACAGAAGTTGGTCCAATACAAGATATTACCTCACCCACCTTGTCTCTCCAATATCCTGGGACCGACATGTCTACAACTACATTTAGCAGTATAGGCTCTGTGAAGCATAGCCCTGTTCAAACCACAGTTGTGGAAATAGTCCAAACTATTCTCCAAGCCAGGAATAGTTTTAGATGAATCGCCGCATAGCCACGTCTGTAAATAAAACTCAGTCCAGGACAGCTGCTCACGTAGATCAGGACTAGCAATGACTGGAAGAACTCACTCACTAGGCCTGATCCACAGCTTGTTGCAGTCAATGGAAAAAGATCCCCATTTAGGATCAGACCCTAACTACAGAGCACTCACTCTGGAATAAATTAGTGATTAAGTGCCCCCCTCCCTCCCACCCTCCCACTAGCAGTTGTCCAGTACAGTAACAAATCAAGGCAAACATCAGACCCTAACTACAGAGCACTCACTCTGGAATAAATTAGTGATTAAGTGCCCCCCTCCCTCCCACCCTCCCACTAGCAGTCGTCCAGTACAGTAACAAATCAAGGCAAACATCTTGCCAGAGATCTCATGCAGACAACATTCTCTTTCTGTTTGCTTTGAAGAGCAAGCCAAAGGGCTTCAGCACATCTGTTGTTGTCTTGAATGGCTCCTTATCATCGATGATTGAGTGTACCTCACATTTAGAGTCAAAACTGTTGCTTTATGCAGTGCACATATTAAAAACTTTTTAAATGTAGGAATCATTCCGCTCTCCTCTGCCGGTTCTTCAGCTGTCCCAGCCATCAGCTCACACTGCAGGTTTCTGTAACTAGCAAGCTGATTTAGGTGATTCGATGCACTACATTGTTGCAAAAATTTGCCTGCTGGAGGGGAAAGGGGTGCTCGCTCACATGTTTTACTTTTCTAGGAGCACTGCCACAAAATAGTGTAATCCAATTTTATGGAATGATCCAATTGTATGGACCCAGGGTTCCACTGAAGTCCATGGCAAAACCCCCATTGCCTTCACTGGGCTCAGGATTTCATCAGTAGCTTCTGTACTTTGTGAAGGTTTAATACTCCCCTCTCCATTGTGTAACTTTCTGACCTTTTAGGGCATGTCTGCACTGCCCCACTGTTCAGACTAAGGGGGTGCAAACAGCAGTGTGCACTAAAGTGCTGAACTGCAAACCTCCCCCATGGGAACACTGGCATGGGCTTAAAGGTCTCGAGTTTGTAGTCTGAACTGAGGGGCAATGTAGACAGGGCCTTTGATGCTATGGGAATGGAGACCATTGTTATTTGTTACTGCCGTGGTGGCGAACGTCTTAGCTAGAGATTTCCACTGAGCTAGGCACTATCCTGCAAAAGAGCTCACAGCTCAGCAAGGTGGCCACCGTGTGTTGTTTCACAAAAAGTTTTCTGACCCCCAGCTTTGGATGTGCTGACAAAGTATCTTCCAATCCAGTGCTGACCACAGCTTCTTCAGCAACGTAAATACTTCTCTCCAAGCATCTGAAGAAAGAAATTACTGTTGCAGATGTATCTGCTGAATCAGAGATTTCAAGGTGAAAACAGAGACAGGCTTATGCAGGGGCTGAATGCAATGCACCTCTCTGCGCTGTACCGCTGTCTGATACTCCTTCATATTATCCTCATTAGCATAGCCAGCAGCAATCATCCTAGTATAACATACCATACCAAAGCTTCAGGTTTGGAAACAGTCAAACCTATTCTAGTAGCTCTAGCAAGTTGACCTACTTTCCATGATGCTATCAGATGTATAGCCCCCAAATCAATGAATGGTTGCCTTGTTTCACTTTTCTCTTTTCCATTCAAGAAAAGGGCAGGTGTTCATTTCAGGGCTGAACCCAAGAGATGCTAAGTGACATACAACTTCAACAAGTGTCAACGGCAGTTGAGGGGGGCTTCAGCACATCACAGGATGAGGGCTTATTCTACAATCTGCAATATCTGTGTTTTTACATGATTTTATTTGTTGGGTCCTGGAAATATAAGGAGAGACGTGACGGTTCCATACAAGCATCAATGTCAGCAAAATGCTGTTAGTTATCATCAATTTTGACCTGTTATTTGTTAAGCATAAACTATACACTCAGCAACCTACAGAGGAAGGTGGGGCCCTGCCCCAAGGAAAGCTTTATTTGGTCAGAGCCAAAAGCCTGCTTGGCATGGCACAGTACTCAAAAGTAAGGGACAGCCCTTGCTTACAGGAGGCTTAGACAAGAAAAGTTGCACTGAAATTAAATTTGTCACAGTACTTAGTTATATTATTACTCGTCTACTCACTTTTCCCTTACTGTTAAAACAGAATTAGCTGCATTGTAAATTTAGACCAACTTTTTGGCTCCATATCAGGAAGCAGAGAAAAGTGCTTTACATGGTGTTTAAACCCTGAACAACATTGAATGCACAGATCCCCAAACTGACCACACTGCAGGGTTCCTTGGCAACTTGTCAGGAACACCAGGGACTCAGCTAGTCTGCACCTAAAAAAGTGCATCATCAAAGACATATGCACGCAAGCTGTATTATTTCCTTGTATTTGTATCTTCCATTATGTCTGAATAGAAACAATATCAACCAGTTGTTATAGACACAGGGAAGCCCTGAGTTATGGTTTAAGCCTCCTGAAGACTCCCTTTACACACGCTCTGGCTATATCAAAGTGTTTTGTTTCTAGCTGGACTGACATTAAACAGTGCCAACCTGAGCTACGGCAATGCCTCCTGGGAGCTATAGTTCGGGTGCCTCATGCCCCCATTCTTCTCTGTGGGCTGGGTCCCCTGGCTGGACCGCATCTCCTCTGATGCGCTGTGCTCCCCCAGCTAAGCAGCCACAGAGCATCATGGGAGATGTAGAGAGCTTAGCCTGTGGGGAGAACAGCGGCACAAGGGGCCCAAAGTATAACTCTGATGAGATGTTGTGGCAGCTCTGACATCAATCTGTGTCTGCCTAACTGACCCAAGATGAAACATTTTAATTTGGTGTGACAAACCGAAATATTTCAATTCAGGATGAGCCAACCTGAAACAAAATACTTCATTCCAATTTTCCTGATGGCAAATAGAAAAATTGGGGAGGCAGAGGAGGAGAGCAGGGGCGGGGGGAGAGGGAAGCAAACCACAAAACACTGATGAAAAAATTCCTGAGCAGCTATAGTTCCGATGAGCAAAGTTCACTCCATCTCATGTAACCTCCTTATTTTTAAAACAATCCTGCTTCTACTGTAGCAAATGAAGCCATTGGTTTAATCTGTGCAAAAAAAGTTACTATTGTGAGTACTTGTAGAAGCCTTGGACCTGATTCAGCACTGAGTTATTCCGGTTGGTTTGAAATTAGTTATGGTAGCACAGTGAATCAGATCCCATCTTTTCTGCCTACTAAGAGCCACCATGTTTCACATTAGCCCAAGGCATCAGCTCATTTACCTACTCATGTCAATTTCCTTCTTACTCTACCTTCCCTTTCAGAGGAATATTGATTTCTTTCCACTTTGGCACGTGTTTAGTGTGTTAGTTTCCTGGAGAGTGAGCAAACACAATAGCACACTCTGCCCTTCTAACCGTGGCCCACACAAGTCTCTGCTGCATTGTAAAATGCAGGTAATGTAAGTCTTAAAGGGTACGTCTACACTGCCACAAGAGTCCGGAGGCACAGCCGCAGCTGGCCTGGGTCAGCTGACTCAGGCTCACAAGGCTCATGTCCTGGAGCTATAAAATTGCAGCATAGATGTCCAAGCTTGGGTTGGAGCTTGGGCTCTGACACCCTAGGATGGGGGTGGGTCTCAGAGCCCAGGCTCCAGCCCACTCCTGGATGTCTACACTGCAGGTTTTAGTCTCACAGCCCAAGCCCCATGAGCCCATCAGCTGACCCAGGCTCTGAGACTTGGTGCTATGGGTTTCTTATTGCATAATAAGCTCTTTTTGGGGGTGGGATAATCTCTCAGGAGTGGACAGTATTAATATTCAGTATAGTCAGTTCTCAACTCCCATTTAACATCCTTGTTTTCATACACCTAGTTCTATAGAACACAGAGGCTTTCATGTGTGACTAAGCTGACTGACAGCTCAGGTTTTGCTTTAACTACCATATTAGGTGCATGCGTTCTTTGAACCCACATAGTCTCTGGTGCTAAATGAAATGTCTAGAAGCTCTCCTATTAGAGGCACTAAAGCATGTTGTATTGTATACGGCAGCCAACTCCCTGATGTCCAGTCTTGCTTCTCACGATGAGTCATTTCCCCTGCATGGCAGAGTGATGGAATTGACTAAAGAACACGAACCCTCTCTCCAGCTCCCCTGCCACACGTACAGGAGGTGTCTGCCTTGTCAGTAATGCATTATTACTTCTGCACTGCTCAGCGGGGAAATTTCTGCATGTTAAACCATCCCTGACAACAGCACATCAGCATTTTGTAAAGCCTGTATATCCGATAACCTTGATGTTCGTTTTTAGATATTTTCTTTTACCAATATTTAATGTCATTGGGAACGTGCGTGTAGATGTGTATGATCTAAACTCTCAGCCTGGACAGGAGGGATTTTATAGAGTACATGCACACAGAGGGTCAAACTTACTTAGACTGCAAGTTCTTTGGGGCAGGAAGCATCGTTTTTTTGTTCCGTGTTTGTACAGCCCTGGCACAACGGGGTCCTGGTCCATGCCTAGACCACAACACAGACACTTAATACACACACACCCCCTCTCTTTGGAAACTGATAAGCCCCAAAGTGCAGGATAAATGACACACACGTGCTGTTTTCTTTTCACAGATTCTCAGGCCAGAAGAGACAATTGTGATCATCTAGTCTGACCTCCTGCATGACACAGGCCACGGGACTCCCCCAAAACAATTCCCAGAGCACATCTTTTAGAAAAACATCCAATCTCGATTTAAAAATGGTCTGTGACCGAGAATCCACCACCACCTTTGGTACGTTGTTCCAATGGTTAATTACTCTCACTGTTAAAAATGTATGCCTTATTTCCAGTCTGAATCTATCTAGCTTCGACTTCCAGCCATTGGATCATGTTATTCCTTTCCCAGTCCCTGCGTGGTAAATGGAGATGGGGCCCAAACTCAAAATACGGTGGGACTTGAAAATCTGAACCCAGCAAATTTGCAATCTGTGGGCCCGATCCTGCAAACCCCGCCAGATGCCATGCTTCCTTCTGTACATAATTCCACTGAAACCCACTAAAAGGGTTTGCAGAATCAGGCCCTACACAGCGAGACAAGAAGGCATGGGGAACGAAAGAGAGCAGAGGCTTCAAAAAAGATAGGAAGATTGGATGGAGACGAGTGAGGTACCAGGTGCACTGGGTGGGAGAGGCGGTTTCAGGTATATGGCCTGAAAGAAGGTGTGTGGAAGAGGAGAGAAGCCAAAGCACAGGGAGGTGAGAGCAGAGTTGTAAGTGGGTGCAGCAGAGCTGGGCAGGACCTGGAAGATCAGGATGAGGTGCTTGAAGAGGAGGCCGGTGAGGGGTTTGAGGAGTGGGGCAGGAAAGGTAGTAAAACCAGAGCACCAGGAGAGAAAGTATGATCCAGTGGTTATAGTGCTAGCCTGACACAGTCAGGATACATGGATTCAGGTCCCTGCTCTGCCATAAACTTCTATTCATCCCTGGACAAGTCACTTAGGGTGTGACTGCAGCACGTGGCTCTAGCGAGCTCAGATAATAGTTGTGAAGGAGCAGCACGGGCTGTACAAGGGGAACACACTCAAGCAGCTAGCCCGTGCTGCTGTCACACCTCTGCTTGCAGCGTAGACGTATCCTTAGTCACGTTCCCTATCTGCATAATGGGGATAATAGCACTGGCCTACCCCACCGGGGTGTTGCAAGAATAAGTACACAAAAGATTGTGAGAGGTTCATATGCTGTGGTGATGGGGGTTTAATATGTCAGTGTCTTTCGATAGGTAAGAGCAGGCTGTGACATTTTGCATAGGTGGACAGACACACGAAAGCTCATGCTCAAATAAATTGGTTAGTCTCTAAGGTGCCACAAGTCCTCCTTTTCTTTTTGTGAATACAGACTAATACGGCTGTTACTCTGAAACCAAGATTATTGATGTAACTCCAGATATGCTACCTAAAAAAAAAAAAAGGAGATTTAGTTATAACTACGGATGGTGAAAAAAATTTCAATGAATTTGTGTCTAAATTTTCAACAGAAAGTTTTGATTTTCTTGGAAAGGTGAGATGGTGCATCCTGGGAGTCCCTGGCCACAGTGCATTATGGGAGAAGTAGTCCAGCTGAAAAGCCCAGTCAATAAGAAGAACATGAGGACATAATACAACGAAACTAGTATTCCCATAAGGCACTGCAGCAGCATTTCCAAATCAAAATATTTCAGTTAGAAGGAGTTTGGCTTTTTGATAAAAAATAATAATAAAAATTTTCCATGGAAAGCTGACACTTTTCACAAAAAAGTCTGTTTAGTCAAGAACTCAATTTTCCCTTGAAAAATAGTTTCGGCCAGCCCTAATTATAACAACATCTGATCACAATTCAGTCAAAACCTGCAGTGGGATGGGACTTAACTGTGCTGCACAAGAATCAGGCATTGAGGGCGACAATTACACACTGACTAGTGGCTTACCCTCCTTGATTTGCGCTGTGTGCACAAGACTAGCACCTTGGACATGCTTTATGTTGTTGTGTAGATCAGCTCCAACTCACGATATCACCGAAAATAACATTCACATTCAAGATAGACAATAAAACGTAAAAAGGTTCAAGGAGGAAGAGAATTGAAGGGAGTTAAAGTCATCCAAACTTGGAGGAAAAATTATTTGTGCATGGGGGCGGTGCTCCGAGAGCTACAGAGACTGCTCCCTTCGACTCTCCGCCATGGCTCCGTCTTCTCGCTGCATTGGCTGGTGGAACCGGAGGGGTATGCCGAGGGGAGCTCATTGCAACATCCACAGGCCATGTACAGTGAGTGCACTTCACCTGCAAGCTGGCCAACTGTTGGTGGAAATGTTCCTCTTTAGGCACAGTCCCGCCCAGAACTTGCCTGGGAGGTGGTGACATACCACACACACATAGTCTGGCCCTGTGCTCTTTTAAGAGGCTTAACTAACTATTTGGATCTTTAATAAAGGAAGCTAAGAATGCACAACCACAACCAAACACAGGAACAGCCACTTTCCAGACAGACAGTCTTACAGTTTAAAACCAGTGATAAAAATCCAGGAAAACAGTGTTTAAAATTATATTTTCCAAACAAAAGAGCCAGGTTCAGGAAAGTTCTGTATGTGATTCAGCTGTTCCTGTATTGGACCTTATTCTCCTCTCATTTACAGTGGTGTAGATCAGGAGTCACTCTACTGAAATCAATGGAGTTACACCAATGCTAAACCAGAGTGAGCAGAGAATCAGATCCATTATTTATGCAGCACCAGAAGTGTTGGAAGATGGACAAAGCCCTGGCCCGAAAGGCTCACATTATATTTATGGTCTGACATTATATTTATATAGTCTTACGACGTATGCTATGACACTTACAGTCTAATGCTACTTCATGTTTGCAAAACACTTGGGGCCTGATTCAAAGCCCATTGACGTCAATGAGGCTCTTTCCTCTGATCTCACAGGGCTTTTGATCAAGCCTTTGATGACCACGGGACGAAAGAGGCTACTTAGGTAAAAATTATGACAACTGCTATATAGTTACTTCCCCATTACTCAAAAAGAAGAAGCAGGTATTGGAGGTTTGGAAACTGATGCATATGTAGTAAATTGGCTTTTGTTAAGTGAGGAGAAATATATTTATGGTTTATTACAAATTGCTCCTAGCAGCTTTATAAAGCATGCCACATTAGCCGCATGATCTGCTCCAGGATTTAATATTCCTGTAAGCCTTTCCCTTGTTTGTTGTTGTCTTTTAAAACAAAGGGCAGCCAGATCTACAGGGGCTCTGCTCAGCCTCGTACAGCCGGGCCATGAAACAAGGGTCTTTTTTTTAAACCACAAGGAGTTGTTGTGAACTCTTTGGAGAGAAGAAAAAAAAATGCAAAAGGATCTCGCATATAACGAGACAGATACTGTGTGTTCCCTAATGGAGTCAAGTCCCAGATGCACACAGCTGTACCACATCCAGTCCTATCCACCCCCAGCATTAACAACGTTATTGTTAAGTGATCCACAGGATGAAAGGCAGAGCTCAGAAATGAAAGCAGCTCACTTCACACACATTACCCATGAAGAAAGGTGTCAAGCTCCTCTCACAGACCTCCTTACACTTGACGCTCTGCAAAAGCAAATACCGGCCTGGATGCGTCTGCTCTAGAATTTCCAACCCACCCCCTTTTCCCCAAGTACTTTACAGAGGCTTGGGAGTTCCAGTGTTCAGATTGCACATCTAGGGTTGGATTTATTCATGATTTTCACTGGTCACATAAAATATTAAGTCAAGGATCTCTTTGGCTGAGTCTGGATGTCACATTTCATTTCCTGCTCACATTTTAAGTCTCCCACGTGTACACATTACACATACATAATGTTTCTTTCCCTGATGCCAGAGAGTAGTTCTTTTTTTCACTTTGCAGGCTGCAACTTTTCCATAGCTTTGTGTCTGATGTTAGGCTTACACCATGTCTACAGGTTTCAGAGTAGCACCCATGTTAGTCTGTATTCGCAAAAAGAAAAGGAGTCCTTGTGGCACCATAGAGACTAACCAATTTATTTGAGCATAAGCTTTCGTGAGCTACAGCTCACTTCATCGGATGCATACTGTGGAAAGTATAGAAGATCCTTTTATACATACAAAGCATGAAAAAATGGGTGTTTACCACTTCTGTCAGCAAAATGTTGCTCAGGGGTGTGAAAAAAAACCCACCCGCCCCGAGCGACATAAGTTTTGCTGGCATAAGTGGTAGTGTGCACAGCGTGATGTCAGCGAGAGAAGTTCTCCCGCCGACAGGGCTACCGCCGCTTGTCGAGGTGGTTTCATTATGTCACCAGGAGAGCTCTCTCCTGTTGGCATAGAGCAGCTACACGAGCATCTTACAGCAGAGTCGCTGTACCAGTTCAACTGTGCTGCTGTAAGCTCACTAGCGTAGACAGGCCAAAAAATGGTTTGAACTTTTTTTTTTTTTTTTTTTTTAAATTTAAGGGTCTTGCTAACTTCTTTCTTGTTCTCCCGGAAGATGAAAAACCGTAAGATTAGAGACGTTGGGGATGGGAAAGTCTTCCTTCTCTCATGGGATTTGCCCTCACTCATCCTGCCCTTGCAGAGGGATGGACTATACAGATGAAATTTCATGTATCTCTGGGTTTTTCACATTGTATCTGAGCACCTTCCATATAAATCCCTACTGGACTACGTGGAGTCTCTGGACCGTCTGCCTTTTTGGGGTGAAAACACTGCTTGGGGTAGAGTTTTTTGATTTTTTTAATTTTCTTAATTTACTTTCATTTGGAGGGAGTTAGGTTGATTTATTTGAGGAGGGGTTTCAGTTTCATTTTATTATATTGTTTTGGATGGTTGGGGTTTATTGCAGGCAGAACGGGTACTGTCAATGTTGTGAGTAAGAAAGAAAAAATCCCATTGACTTCAGTAGAATCTGGATTTCACCTAAGGTCTTTTCTAGGGCTGTTGATTAATCGCAGTTAACTCACATAATTAACTAAAAAAAATTAACTGAAATTAAAAAAATTAAATCGGGATTAATTGCACTGTTAAACAATAGAATACCAACTGAAATGTATTATATATTTTTGGATGTTTTTCTACATTTTCTATTACAACACAGAATACAAAGTGTAAAGTGCTCTTTTATATTATTTTTATATTAATTTTATTACAAATATTTTCACTGTAAAAATGATAAAAGAAATACTATTTTTCAATTCACCTCATCCAAGTACTGTAGTGCAATCTCTTTATTGTGAAAATCTACATTTGTAAGTTGCACTTTTTTTGTTACATAACTGCACTCAAAAACAAAATGATTAAAAACTTTAAAGCCTTCAAGTCCACTCAGTCCTACTTCTTGTTCAGCCAATTGCTAAGATAAACAAGTTTGTTTACATTTACGGGAGATACTGTTGACTGCTTCTTATTTACAATGTCACCTGAAAGTGAGAACTAGTGTTTGCATGGCACTTTTGTAGCTGGTGTTGCAAGGCATTTACATGCCAGATTTGCTAAACATTCATATGCCCCTTCATGCTTCGGCCACCATTCCAGGGGACATGCTTTCATACTGATGATGCTCGTTAAAAAAATAATGCATTAATTAAATTTGTGACTGAACTCCTTGAGGGAGAATTGTATGTCTCCTGTTCTGTTTTACCTGCATTCTGCCATATATTTCATGTTATAGCAGTCTCAGATGATGATGACCCAGCAGATGTTCATTTTAAGAATACTTTCACAACAGATTTGACAAAACGTAAAGAAGGTACCAATGTGAAATTTCTAAGGATAGATACAGCACTCAACCCAAGGTTTAAGAATCTGAACTGCCATCCAAAATCTGAGAGGAACAAGGTGTGGAGAATGTTTTCAGATGTCTTAAAAGAGCAACACTCCAATGCAGAAACTACAGAACCCGAACCATCAAAAAAGAAAATCAACCTTCTGCTGGTGGCATCTGACTCAGATGATGAAAATGAACATGCATCGGTCCACACTGCTTTGGATCATTATCGAGCAGGACCCATCATCAGCATGAACGCACGTCTTCTGGAATGGTGGTTGAAGCATGAAGGGACATATGAATCTTTAGTGCATCTGACACAAATATCTTACGATGCCGGCTACAACAGTGCCATGCGAACGCCTTTTCTCACTTTCAGGTGACATTGTAAACAAGACGTGGGCTGCAAATTGTAACCAAACTTGTTTGTCTGAGCGATTGGCTGAAGTAGGACTCCTAAAAAAAAAACAGGAGGACTTGTGGCACCTTAGAGACTAACCAATTTATTAGAGCATAAGCTTTCGTGGGCTATGGTCCACTTCATTGGATGCATTGAATGGAACATATAGTAAGAAGATATATTTTATACACACACACACACACACCAGGAATCATAATACTCAAAAACCGGTAGGAGAACACTTCAACCTCTCTGGCCACTCAGTAGAAGACTTAAGAGTGGAAATTCTGCAACAGAAAAGCTTCAAAAACAGACTCCAAGGAGAAACTGCTGAGCTTGAATTAATATGCAAACTAGATACCATTAACTTGGGTTTGAATAGAGACTGGGAGTGGCTGGGTCATTACACATATTGAATCTATTTCCACATGTTAAGTATCCTCACACCTTCTTGTCTAAATGGGCCATCTTGATTATCACTACAAGAGGTTTTTTTCTCCTACTGATAATAGTTCGTCTTAATTAATTAGCCTCTTACAGTTCGTACGGCAAATTCCACCTTCTCTGTGTGTGTGTGTGTGTGTATATATGTATATCTTCTTACTATATGTTCCATTCAATGCATCCGATGAAGTGGGATGTACCCCACAAAAGCTTATGCTCTAATAAATTTGTTAGTCTCTAAAGTGCCACAAGTACTCCTGGTTTTTTTGCAGATACAGACTAACACGACTGCTACTCTGAAACCAGTGGACTTGTAGGTTCTAAAGTTTTACGTTGTTTTATTTTTGAATTCAGTTATTTTTTGTACAGAATTCTACATTTCTAAGTTCAACTTTCATTATAAAGAGATTGCACTACAGTACTTGTATTAACTGAATTGAAATATACTATTTCTTTTGTTTTTTACAGTTCAAATATTTGTAATCAAAAATATAAAGTAAGCACTGTACACTTTGCATTCTGTGTTGTAATTGAAATCAATATATTTGAAAACATCCAAAAATATTTTAATAAATGGTATTCTATTATTGTTTAACAGTGCGATTAATTGCGCAATTAATTTTTTTAATCCTGTGATTAATTGCACAATTAATTTTTTTAATCGCTTGACAGACCTAGTCTTTTCTATTTCCCACCCGTGGATGTTATACTTCTCTCTGCTTTGACAAACATCTGATCTCTGCATCACAAGTCTGAGCCAATGTCCACTGAATGCAACAGAGGTCACTTTATTTACTTCTGTGGGAGCTGGATCAGGCCCTGAATCTGGAAATATTTTATCCAGAAGGACTACTCCAGAGCCTGGACTTGGCAAGGCCATAGTTTGCTCCCCACCATAAAAAAACCGATGTTGATATATTAGAAAAGCTCAGAAGAAGTGTGATGTGTGTTCATATCAGCTTTATAGAAGGGGCACAGCATGGCTTCAGTACACTAGGTCAATGGGACAGCTCACATGTTTAAGTTAAGCATGTGCTTAAGTACCTGGCTGAACTGGGTCCTTAATGGGATAGCTGTATGTTGCTTTCTCATGTGTTGTAATAAGTCCACTTGTGCTCTCTTGTCTTGTATTGAGATTGTAAGACTTTGGGGCAGGGACCATCTTTGTGTTCTGTACAGTGCCCAGCACAATGGGTCTGGGCCTTCTATGTGCTTTCACGGTATCAATAATAATAAACTTACTAGGAGAAGCTGAAATCACAGCAACTGTATGGTGTAAATCAGCAAAGCTTCACTGAAGTTGACGGAGATGCTCCCATTTACATCAGCTGAGGATCTGGCCCCACAGGCCAATTTTGGCAGACTATATTTGTGAAGCTATGTTTGTCCTCTAGGAAAAAATAGGTAAGATAGCTCATGTGATTTGGACCAGCCAGCATTCAAACAGAAATCATGCTAAAAAGAGCCTCCTCTCCAGCTGCTGGCAGTTCTGCAAGAGTGTAGTTTCTGAGCAGCAGGCTCTGTTGTTTAACACATCTAGCTTAATGACCACAGTAAAGATGCTCCGCAGATAACATCCACACTTCTTCAAGCCCCTTGAGAGTAGGTGGTTTCATTTCACAAAGCAGCCTATTGAACTACATATAGCATAGCCACTCGGGTTTCCCAATCACCATTTGATCATGTACCATTAGGGACTGTGCAAGGGAATGCAGGTGCAGACAAATGCTGCCACGATGATGTTGTGAAAACACATTTTGCAAGTGATGAGACTACGTCTCGGTCTCTAGATTGTCAGCCAGCTTAACTCTACTTGCTGGCTTCAATGGCGCTACGCTGAGAATCTGGACCTCTGTCTGGAGCAGATGCCGTACGAAAAAGACAGTGGGTGACGATGCTGCATAAACTTCATTATGGCCGATGCAGAGCCCAGCAAATACCAGACTAACAAGCGCCATCCTGCCACTAGGGAGCATTTTGAGGGGAACAGAAATGTCACTGATATTCTGAGCAGCACTTTAGAGGTGGCTTGTAGACAAGTCTAACTACAGCTGTGAATTGCCATTCACAGAAACATGTGCTCTTACGAGGCAGGCCACGTCCATCTCTTGCCATTCGTTTACTTCTAAAAGCTCCAATCTCCTGCTTGGAACATTTTACTCCAAAGGCCACAAGGGGCAGGAACTATTTATGATCCCTTATGCTTTATGCTGGAAGTTGTACACAATTCAGAATAAACAGCTGTCGACAAACAGAGGAACAGAAGAATCAAGATCTAAATTAAGGTCTGGAAAGAATGTTGTGTAGTCTCAACAGCAAAGGACTAGATGACAGGAGCCCTGGATTTTAACCCCCGCTTCATCCCTAGCTCACTGAGTAATCTTGGGCAAGCCACTTAAGTTCAGTCTGTCTGCCTCAATTTATCCACCTGTAAAATGGGAACAGGTGAGGTGAGGCGAGGTGAGGCTAAGGCCTGATTTTGGATACGTTGAGTAACCACAGCTTCCACTGGCTTCAGCTGGAGTTGTGGGTGCTCATCACCTTTGAAGATCAGGCCCTCGTGAATTAACTGATGTCTATAAAGCACTTTGAGATCCTTGGATGAAAGGTGCTATAAATGCTCTGGGTATTATAGTTTAACACTTTTATAGTAAGATTGCAAAGCACATGCATTATGGTGGAAAGCGGTCTTGCCATGAGGACAGCAATGCTAAGAACTGCTCCCTACCAACAGCAACAGACGCAAGCCTAGGCCCTGACTGAATTAACATAGCAACTCCTGACACACTTCTTGACTCCTATCACCATGATGCAGCTGTTGTCTAAGTCAGAGAAGCGTCAGCTTATTGGAGTAACAGCTGTGCCTCTCTGCATAGCCTTGAGAAAAATTAGACTTGTGCATGTGGTTTCTCTTCCAGCTTTGACAGGATACACAGGTACCATATAGTCACAATTTATTGCTTTGAAATAAGTAAGTTGTATGTGTATATATAACCTTACCACCTCCATTGCCTTAATTAGAATAGCATTACCCACAATGCTTTGCAAATTTCCCTTTTGAAACCATACTGTATTTTTCCTTGTCACCTCACCCTCCCCAAAGTGTCCGAGTATAAACCATCAGAGTTTTAGAAATGCTGCCTGTCTATTACAGAGCCACTAATGCAACCAACTCTTTACTCCCCTGTATATTTCACTTTCACTGAAAATACTTGCACCCAAAAAGCAGGAGTTCCCCACAAACGGAATCAAGCCCTTCAGTGCATATCATTCAGGCATCATATTAGCAGAAAAATTCAGAAAAGGGAAATCTTTGATTAAACATAGAAAGAAAACTGAAGCCAGGATACACATTCATAGGTAAAACCAAGGGGCTAAAAGAAAAGGAGTACTTGTGGCACCTTAGAGACTAACCAATTTATCTGAGCATAAGCTTTCATGAGCTACAGCTCACTTCATCGGATGCATAAAGTGGAAAATACAGTGAGGAGATTTATATACACACAGACCATGAAAAAATGGGTGTTTATCATACACATTGTAAGAAGAGGGACTAAAGTTTCTTACAACATGGATGCTATTTTTGTGTAGCTTTCTGCAGGGGAGCTAGATCCAATCAGAAAATACCATCACCAATTTCTTTGCACTTATCTATGTAACACTTTTCATCGTAAGAACCCAGACAGTGCTTTACAAACAGTAATTCTGCATACCAACACTTGTGCATGGGAGAGAAAGTGTGACTCTCCAAATGGATAAACTGGACTTACAGGCACACAAGCATGCTGCTCAGGCTCACTAGCCAGTCAGGGAGAGGTTAAGGACCAGAACCCAGGATGCTAATTCTGAGCACTAACCGCTAAACACTTTCCCCTGTGAACAGCACACTCCTTTGCTGCTGCAAATAGAGTTGTTTCACAAGCAATTGTTCAAGATCTTGTGCACGAAGCTAGCATGCTTTCGGACATAAATCTCAGCTGTATTGGTGCACCTTCCTCACAGCCAATGTATGGTGGTATGGAACAATTTGCTACTTCCAGCATCTACTGCAGAAACGAGAATGAACAAATGGTTTCTACGCTTGACACTGTTCGAGGGTCCAAAATTGAGACTTTGCAGCAGTCTCTTCCACAAAGACCTTTCCCTAAGCATCATTTTCTCTTTTGCTTTGACCCTCCTCTCTCCTGCCAAAGGAACTGTAGCCAAGTATACATAGACTATATTGTAGGGAAGCAGAGTGAGAGAGAACAAAAGACATTGGCGAAAATTCTTTCCCTCTAACCTCGGTGTTCTCTCTTCTCTATTCAATATCTCCCTAGCTGGGGAATGGATTTTCCTCTCTCTCACTACTTTTCTCCTGTGGGTTGCAATCTAAAAGCTTGCTCACTGTATGACAACACACCCTTCATCTCAGCTTGCAGCTTTCAGTCCTGAGCAGAGCTCTTCCACCCAAGAACATCACTGACTTAAGTAGCCTATTCTGCAGCCACCCCCTTACCCCTCTGGACATCAATTCCAACTAGAAACTCTGCTGCCTGATGGTGTTACCCCTTGTGCTGAAAGCATGGCCTGTTCTTTATGACTAGTGATCAGTCCAGTGACAATTTCATGAAACCACCAGGGCTAAAAATGCATGCTGTATGTCACTGACAAGTTGGGCACAAATCCCAGCATTCCTGGAAACAGCTGCGTCATAATCCTTAAAGTTCCATTATTCTGATTACTTTCTTGCCTACTATGTCCTGTACTTGTAAAGTTCATCTGGAGAGACAGCCCCAGTCTGCCCCCATCTTCTACCTAGAGGCGGGCAGGAAATGTTTTCCCTGCATTGTGATTTGATTTTGTGATTTGAGATTTTGAATTTTTCCCCCAACCCAAAAAGTCAAAAATTTTCACTCACCAAAACTTCTAAAATTATTGTAGATTGGATTAAGCACAATGTTTCATTTCGATAATTTCAAAATGTCTCCTTTTGATTTTGAGCTTTTACATTTTTCTCCTCTGTCTTTTTTTAATACTATAAATTAAAACCTAAGTTTCAAAATGAAATTATTTCAACCCCTAAGAGAGAATTTTTTCACTTTGAAAAAGGAATGTTGAAAAGGGATGTTTTGACAATTTTGAAACATTTTTTGAAATGAGAAATTTGTCAAAACTGCCTTTTCCTGTGAACAGGTTCAGTTTTGAACAACTGGCATTGTCCAGTGAAAAAATGTCATTCAAAAATGACCATCGTACTCTACTTCTAGCCTCATCTCAGTCCTCCTTTTCCAGTCCTACCTACCTGCAGTAGGAGCTCTAACAGTCTTTCCACCTCTGTCCTCTCTCTGCTTCCTCATCCTTTTTTAAAATCACAGCTCACAACCAGCTCTTCTCTCCCACCCACAGCCAACATCTAACTCCACACACTGACACTGGCTCTTACCAACAACTCTCATCTCTTTATCTACCTCCCTCATCAATTACCATGTTTCTTACTCTAACGTTTCTGCTGCTGGGCTTTAGGGACAATTGTAAGAGTGAGGCATTATGCATGTTTTTCGCACTGTACTGCACAAACCTTTGCATTGCCAAGACGGATGGTGCTGGTTTGGATATCATTGCAAGCTCCCTTTGCATTCGCATTTGCTTAAGAACCCTGGGCATTCACATTTAGACAAATGACTTTGTGCCTCCCAGATTGTGCTTTATTTTCTTTGCACTGGTTGGTTAAATAGCTCATCCTGTGTTATGGGCTGTGTCTGATGAGTAGTAAGATTTGCCCTTGTTAGATTATCACTTGGGCTTGTTTGTTCTTTTGCTTCAGGTCAGCCTTCACATACAGCTTGAGAAGCTAGGAGGAGGAGAGAGGAGCTTCGGTTTTGAGGCTGTGTGTAATATAACAAACATACAAGGCTGCAGTGGGTTAGAGACAATGTGTTGCTCAGACACTTTGCTCTTTCACTAGTTAGTGGCACTCAGGTCCGAGACAGAGGATGAGGTCTGGCGGCTAAAATAATTGGGGTTTAGCTGCTGTGCTCCTCACCACTTTGTCTGATCAGGCCCAAAATAAACTGCACCGGGTCTCAGCAGGTCAGACAGAGCTAATAAGAGCATCTTTCTCATAGCCAAGAGGAGTGTATTTATGTCTCAGGCATTTTCTCTATTTCCTTTCCACCAAAGGCTCCTTCAAATTCAAGTGCAGATGGGAAAGAATTCCAGCTACATTTCCCAAGTCACATGAAAATCTTTTGGGGCAGAAAACAGATAATATTTCCAGTACAGAGTAAGAGATTTTGCTGGTATTTTGGGGTGTTGTAATATTTCCAAAATTCTACATTAATTTTGTATTCATATAGCCAAAATATGGACTGACTTATACGCTATTATTTTATATAACATTTGGGAAAAGTGTAATGGAAGTGCATGCATATATGAAGCTAAACACTGCCTTCAATTCCACCCACTCATTGCCTTCAATAGGCTTGAATAGAGGAAAAATTGGCCCATGCTATAAACACCTCCTCCACATTATATAATATGATATAGCATCCTCTATGTGTTTAGTCACATGCACATCCACCTGCTCTGGCTTCCACCTTAAAGATCCCATTTCAGATCCTCTGCTGCCATAAATCCAAGCAGCCCCATAGATTTTAAGGGTGCTACCTGGATTTACACTAGCTGAGGATCTGGCCTGCCATGATTCAAGGTGGCTTATTAGTAATGAAAGGTGACTTCTACATAAAGATGGACACTGATCGTTACACGCCTTCCCTGGCAAATGATTGTGACAATTCAGCGTCTGGATTGAAGCTTGTTGAAATCAAACTGTCTCATTATGGATCCTTAGTAACAATGAAGGGAGTGATTAAGGGAAGCCCACAGGTTTCTTATTCTGTTAGAGCGATTTCACGCCAGCACACAGGTTTGGGAGCAGCGCAATTATCCACCTCTCCTGCCACTAAATCCTCTCCTATCATTGATTGTTCTTCTGTAACCTGGTAAAGGGGGTATTGGAATTAACAACAACGTGATTTATAGGATTAAAAAAACAAACAAACAGCACTACATTAAATTCCACAGTAAAATTGCAGAAGGCTGAACTTTTCATTAGACGAAGCTGTTTTACTGTCAGTTTGTGTTGTATTTAAAAGCACTTGCACCCTCTGATTTGAAACACACAAGTCACTTTCTTGAATTGTGTTGATGATGTTATTAAATAACAAAACTCTACACCAGGTAAACTGTTGAGCAGTCCATATTTCTCCTGTGTCTGTAGCTCACCAATGGGATTTCTCCTTCCTATACCCGGAACGCTGACCCTTTAAGAACAATGAGCCAGATCCTTCTCTCTCTCACACCAGTGCAAGTCAGTGAAGCTACTCGGCATTTACACCAGTTTAACAGAGAGCAGTATGTGATCCAATTACTAAGCATATGCCTTTGGATGGTAATAGGGTATGTAACATTTAAAATGTTCCCCTCTCCTTGTTGTCACTCACTCTATGATACCCCAGTCTTCAATAGCAGCTCTCAGGCTTTAATATACTTAATTGTGAGGCAGGGCAGTGTTATTATCACCATGTTACAGAGGGGGAACTAAGGCACGGAGAGACTAAGGGACGGTCTCAGGTCACACAGGAAGTCCGTGATGGAGCAGGGAACTGGTTGTCGATCAAGGGCCAGGCTAGAGCTGTGACCACTGGGAAATCCTTCCTCTCCCACTCTCCACAGAGATTGTTTTACCCACACACACAAACACCAGAAGTGTCGTGTCCTTGCTACCCGTTACCTGCCACATACAAATATGATGCAAGGTATTTGTATTCACTAATTTTGCCCAACCACATTTACATCAGCAGATGGCAGAAGATCTCTCATCTACATTCTACACCAGCATCACTTTGGCAGACAAAATACTTGGGAGTTCTGTCCTAAGCTGTGCTGAGTTTACAGCTAGCATAGGCGAGGCTGGGGACGCCCCAGGACTGCTCTGGGTTACCCCAGCTGCAGCCAGCTGGGGAGGAGACAGAGTGCTATGGGTTCTGCCCCGCTCCCTCCTTCCCTTCGGCACATCCACTCCTTTGGTCAAGTTTACAAAGGATGTAGAGAGAAGCGGAGATGGTACTACACCAACCCCTCCTACCCCCCCCCCCACGCCATTTCCACTCAGCCCCTACAGCTTTCTTCAACCCCCAGTGCAGCTAATACACAATTGTGCCCTGACTGCCCACAGTTCTCACCTAGTGGTGCTATGAATACACTTCCGTGACAGTGCTCCAGTGGTCTACAGCAATGGTTCATAACAGTACAGCTCACAACAGGAACACAGCAGTGTTTGGGGCTACAACTGTACTATCCAGGCATGGTTTTTGTAATATGTGTAACTCACAACAAGATCAATAGGATTTAAGCACAGGCATGGACAGAACTATGCAATGCTTCTTACACTCAGCGCAACGTTGTGAAGCTTCACAACATCTCACACCGCAGCAGGACCTCAGCCTTAGGGCATTACCTTAGTAGCAACACATTGACAGCCCTGACATGAATGGTTTAGTGCAGGCCAGAAGATAATCAGGGGTAAGTTTCAAGGGCCTGGCTAACTGGAGCCTTCTAAAATCAGCCTTCCATTTTACACACTGGAATGCAACGAGGGCTCGTTTTTTTTTTTTCCTAGCAATACGTTATATATACATTCTGTCCCATAGATGCTTCATCTGTTTATCTGCCCCTCTCAGTTTATCATGTTCCAGGCTACAACATTCTGGAGCATCTATAATGCCATCTCCTGCAGAGCGATCGCAAGGCAAAATAAATCCCACGGAGAATAAGCGGCTTTAGCACCAACCAGCCTTGACTCCTGACAACATCGCCTCTTGTCCTATAAGGCAGCACTGCCGTGTCAGCCACCAAGATTAAGACGATTTTAAATCTTGCCAAAACAGATGAAAGCTAGTGACTATAATCCCCAAACAGAACATCTCTACTGCATCAGTTGTGATCTCCACAGCAAAAGGGAGTTAGGCACCTGACCTTTAGGCATCTTTGAAAAATCTCAGCCTATATAAGATGCATGATGATGATGAAACAGGAGGAGGTGGGGAGGGAAGCGAAGGATGGCTGCTCCCACCAGAGAAGGGCAATAGGAGAAGGACAAGGGAAGCAAGAGTGAAAGCTGGAGGGAACATTTAAAGCTGGTTTAGTTGCCGTCAATCATTTCATTCTAGTTGGCTGGGGAAAGTGTTTAGTTAGACAATAGATTCATTTTGTTTGATCCTACGGATATAGGAAAAAATTGTTAAATAAAATTACTGATGTGCATAGGGTTGGTTGCATTTGCCTGTACAGGTGAAAGTACAGTGTACGTTACAGGCAGGGATCCCATTAATGTGCTGGACTCCTAAATCCTAACACTGGTTAACAGGCAGAGCTGAGAAAGAGAGATGTTCCTGCCTTCCTTGGCATACACATATACAGAGGCAGTTCTGTTAGCTCCCCAAGACACAGATTAGCCCTCTCAGAGAGAGCACTCACTATATCAAGCCTTTGAATGGATGCTTTAAAGATCCTAACAGTGAAGTCAAGTCATTTCTCCTTGCAAGGATCAAGTGACTTACTACCCACTGAAGAGAGGAATCACCAGCTCTCCCTTCTTGTTTTCTTATGTTAAAGCAAGTACAAAGACGAGCTACACATGCATCCTCCAGAGTATCCCCTTTACCTGTCCTAGGGTTCAGCATGTACAGTAACACAGCATACAAACAGCACTGGCCAGGCAGTGATTTATTCGGGAACCCAGGGACAATAAAAGGGACAGTTGGAATGCTGGTCATTTTCAGATCAGTTAACTTTTCCCATTTGTATCCATCACCAACTCCAAGCCATACATCCACACTGTTCTCCTGCTCTCTGCCCAGCACGCACCAAGTGCTGCAACCTTCATCACTTCAAACTATTGTAATACTTTTAATCCTGAAGCTGGCACCCCTTCCCTCCTCTCACCATACTTCTCCTTGGTCACAAATATACATGCAGCTGATTACGGGTAACACTTTCAAAAGCACCTAAGTGACTTGGCTTTCAGTGGGATTAAGGCTCTTTTGAAAATGTTCCCCTAAATGCTGACAGCTAACTATGATATTCCAAGGGAAAACGTTACGTTTTTCAAAATGATTGAACGAAAAGTGAAATCCTATCTGATGACTTCTGGTTCCAGATCTTCCCTATACTTTGTTTGGGATTATCTCCATCTGAGTTCCAAACAAATTCAGAGCTCATGCTCCATTAAACTGAGTTAAAGGGAATAACGATCTGTAGACTGACAGTAATTTAATCAGCTCGTTTATCAAAAGGAACTAAGCCAGGCTGAACCACACACAATGATATGAGACACTTTAAAACTAGTATCATTATATGTCACTGTGCAACGAATGTTTCAATTGCCAGAGGAATGCAAACTTTCAGCATTAATCTAAATTACTGAGATGCAAATAGTTCTTTGCCTCAAAATTTGGTGAGGGTGAACAAATTATTTAGCTCTAATACTACATTTGAAATTAAACAGCTCCCGCAGATCAAAGGTATAACTCAGTTAAGTATCCATAGCAGATCACTGAAGCATTTAATTGCTGTTTTGCTAATCTTCCTGCGCCATCTGAACTTGAACTGACTCCTCACTCTACAATCTATGGGGCTCATATACCCATTAACGATGGTTCTTCTGAAGCAATGAAACCATCCGAGTGTGGTGTGCGTGTGTGGCGGGGGAGAATCGAAGCCTGGGAGCGGAAAGATATGGATGTAGCTGGGAACACCATGAGGCCTTGCACCTGCAGAAAGAAGGATTTATTTTAATAAACATTAAACTAGGTACACTGGATGTTGATTTCTGAAACCTGCAGACCCTTCGGGGGAGGGGGGGGTAAGATGGGTGGGGACGTGCTCTGATGGCACTTGGGGTATGAAATCAGAGCAGCAGTGCAAGTCCCATCTTACTCTGGCTGTAAGAGTGAATTCTCCCCCCCCACCTCACCACTCCTATCCCCCCAGGCAGACTAACCTAGCAAAGGGACCCAACGACAGCTGGCTCAGGGGCTCTGCAAAACCTCTATGGGAGCAGCGATGGAACCTTATATTCCCTGCACAGCCCTGAGTCCTTCCTCCTCTTGCTCTCTGGCAGCTGTAGGGTTTACTCACATCCTCCTGGCAGACTCTGTTCCTGCTTCCCTGTGCACCTCAGTCCTGACTTGCAACATCTGACATTCCAGTCCCGAGACTCCTTTAAGCTGTGACTGTCAGTCAGGCTGCAGTAGTTTTTGTTTGGCATTTACAGACTCTAGACAATCTCTCCCCAAAGGCTGTTCGGAAACAGAGGAAGCTGAATTTCTGATGAGGGCTTCAAAAAAATACTTCTCGTTATTAGACTGGCTGGAAAAGGACCTCGCTTGGAGCTACTGAAAGAAAAGCATTCTCCTATTTTATATGCAATTATCGCAAAGATATTAGAGCACAAAATTGCCCCTGGGATTGGAAGATGGAATTAAATCTTCCAGCGAACACCAGGAAATGGATCTTGATGTCTCTATTAGTAGCAAAATGTTTCGTACTTGGAAACTGGCAATCTAGCGCCTCTCCAGGGAATTCAGAATGGTGAGAAAAATAGTCAAACATAGTGTTAAGGGGGAAAACATAACTTCACATGGAAGACAAAAGAGGGAAAATGCACACTCCAGTGAGATGGTTGTGATATAAGATACCTTTTGTATATGAGGTCATTAATGAACACCAGCGGCCCAGATCCCCTGATGTGTTCCTGCAGTGCAAAGAAGCCATAAGCATGGGGCCACCAGCCACATACTGCTAATTCCAGCATATGGGGAATTGACCAAACTGGTGTTGTGGTTCATAAGCCACGTCACTCTGGCATTTGGTGGGAGGGGAATGGCCGGAGCATGCAGTGTGGTCAGGACTAGGGCTGGTTGGAAGTGTTGCACTGAAACTGTTTTTTTTCGATGAAAAATGTCATTTTCTTCAAAATCAAATCATTTCAGAAACTGCGCTGATTTCAAAGAACAGTCCCATGGGAATAAATATTCTCAAACGAAAAGCTTTTTCCTCTGGACAAATGTTCATGAATACTGAAATGAAATTTCATTTCAGAACTCCAAAATTTTGCTTCATAATTTTATTGGATGGGTTTTTATCAGTTTCAAATTACTTTTACATTATTTCATGAACACGTCAGGAGCAGCAGCGCATAATTTGTGGCTTCTGTTGAGTCGTTGACACAAAGCGTCAAACTGTTTCATAGGAATAGGGACAGTAGAAACTTTGATCTAGAAAAACAAGATGAAATATTTCAATGTGTACTAAGCAGCAACTGCCTTTAATGATTGACAACTAATAAATAAAAAGACTATTTCAAGTATTACATCATATTATGACAAGTCAGCAGCACATATTAGACACTACTAGTACTGCCATGTTATGAAATAATGTAAAAATTATAAATATAACAAGGAACACATTAAAATGAAATTTTGGAACTCAAATCTTTTGGAAATTCTGATTCATGGGAAATTTTGAAAATTCACTCTGATTTGGATCAAGAATAAATTTTGAAATTTCCAGTGAACTGAAGATTCCAAGTTTCAGCCATCTCCAGTCAGGATTTTCCTCGGTCTTGACAAACGGTAGTTGATCTTGGAGCCATTTGCAGGCAGTGTAAATTAGAGCAGCTCTTAGGCTGCTCTAACTTGTGCCACATGACCAAACTGGCATGCAGCAGGCCTAGGTCTGAGGGACAGTAATGTATCTAACAAGCTTTTTTGCAACCCCATGGCTGATTTGTATTGTGCATTCATTGGCCATAGCTGCAGATCTTGGCTAATATTTCTAGATTACATTTGTAACTAATATACATGGGCCCTGTGTCAGGTCTTAACTGTGACAAATTCTTTTCCCCTCCTCCCCCCCAAAAAAAGACAAGCTAAAAACATAAAGCAATGCATATGCATGTAGTTGCATTCCTTTGTCCAGAGACTGACAGAAATGGTTGTGATGTTCATTTAAAAATGTCTCATTGTTCTATTTTGCTCTCTATTTAATTTTTCATGAAGACTTTTTAAAAAAGCAAAAAAACCCAGAGTGCATCAATATGTGCTTAAACAATGCATAGCTTTTCCTGACTAATGAAGTTATCAGACAACGCCTGTAAAATATGCAGCTAAAATTAACTCCTGTTTGAGTCCTTGCTACAATATCTATTTAGAACTCTCAAAACACTTAGGCCCCAATCCAAAGCATAGCACTTAAGCACATGCTTAGGACATGCTTTCAGCTTGGAAAAGATGAGACTAAGGGGAGATATGATAGAGGTATATAAAATCATGAGTAGTGTGGAGAAAGTGAATGAGGAAAAGTTATTTACTTGTTCCTATAATATAAGAACTAGGGGCCACCAAATGAAATTAATGGGTAGCAGGTTTAACACAAATAAAAGGAAGTTCTTCTTCACTCAGTGCACAGTCAACCTGTGGAACTCCTTGCCTGAGGAGGTTGTGAAGGCTAGGACTATAACAGGGTTTAAAAGAGAACTGGATACATTCACGGAGGTTAAGTCCATTAATGGCTATTAGCCAGGATTGGTAAGGAATGGTGTCCCTAGCCTCTGTTTGTCAGAGGGTGGAGATGGATGGCAGGAGAGAGATCACTAGATCATTACCTGTTAGGTTCACTCCCTCTGGGGCACCTGGCATTGGCCACTGTCGGTAGACAGGATACTAGGTTCGATGGACATTTGGTCTGACCCAGTATGGCCATTCTTATGTTTTCTTTCTTACGCTTAACTTTAAACACCAGTCATTTTATGGAAGTTAGTGGAATTACTCATGTGTTTGAAGTTAGGCATGTAATTAAAGTGCCTTAACACTAAAGATTAATATTCCGTGGATAGTAAAGTGTTACTCTGTGGGTGTGTATTGTACATATCTTAGTTTATATTTTTCAAAGCTGTCTAGGGGATTTATATATATAAATATATATACATACACCCTTCCCCATCCATTAAAATTAACGGACTGTATATAAATCTGCTAGGCAGCTTTGAAAATCTGAAATACACCACTTTTATAGACACACACACACACACTCTCTCTCACACTAATATGTACATTACATATAGTGACATATAACCATAAAATGGCATAGCAGAAATTCTTTGAACATAAGCTGGGTATACATGAGGTCAGATTTTAATTGTAGCTCTATTAGCAGCAAACCGCAGGTGCTACCTGCTTATTATTAGGCTCCAGAAGCAGCATGAAATTAATAGTTTAACCTTTTCGTCACTAACATGGTCCTTGTTAATATAATTATTCCGGCGCCATCCATGCACATAGCTGGTGTAAAAAAAAAAAAAAAAAAAAAAAGTACAGTATAAATACAGAATAAATTCAATGCCACCTTCATCTGATGAAAAGAAAAGAACAGGAAACCAGCCAATTTTATGTCTCCTTTCACGTCACCCACAACAGCCTCAAAAGTAATGTTCGCCAAATCCCATACTTCCACTTAAAAAGATCCCCAACAAATTCTTCTGAAGATCCATCTGCTCCACAAGTCAATCTATCTACAAACTCCACAGTTCCTCGCTGTATTGTATTGCATGCGTTGATTGGAACTATTTGGAGGAGGGACTTCAATGGCTGCATGGAAAGCCTTTTCAACGGTACACTTGTTATGCCATGGGCTTGACCCTGCTCCACTGAAGACAATGGGTGTTTTACCATTGACTGCAATGGGAGAAGGATCAGTCCCTATATACATAAGTAATAACCTCCTGGCCTGAAGTTAATGGGGAGGTGGGGTGGATCCCACGACTTCTGAATCAAATCAGATGGCTTAGCTATCATTGTGATAATTCTAAAGAATAAACCCCCTATTTCTTTTGTTAAAAACAACAGTCAACTTGCATTAATGGCACTTAAACGTTGGCTGAATTTTTGACCCTAACCACAAGAGCAGGTACCTGTGGGTACACACACACACACATACACATACAGTCACCTTGCATGAAAAACAATTTAAAAATATTGCCCCCAAACACTTATCTACAAAGACATCACAACAAACCAAATGAGTTAATAACCCCACTTCATCATTCCCAAAGGAAAACTCTTCCTGGTCATATCCTTACCAAGTAGTGACCTATATTTTAATTCCTATTAGCACACCCAGCAACCAGAAAGTATCCTATTTGTACTTTATTTGTTGGTCACATGTATGGCCCAAAGCCCACTGAAGTCAATGTAATGACCCCTCCATTGATTTCATCGGGCTTTGAATCGGACTCTGAAGTCTCGACCCAACCCCAAGGGGAGTCTTTTCCCAAGGAGTTGCACTTTCCCCTCCTGTCTAGGGAGCTGTAATTTTTCAATGTTATAGAAAAGGAGACCATGGAAAGTAAATGGATGCTTTTGTACACAGCAAAAATCATCTGCTGAGAATTTCTTTCACTACCTGCAGAATAAGGCTCTTGCTTCTCAGTGTAAATGAATTCTTTTCTTTCATATTTGGCTCTGATCCACTGTTCTCGTAGCAGTCTGAAAAAAAAACACAGAAAAGGAGACATAGTCCAGAATAAGCTAAAAAATAATTTATGATCATTAATTCTTCAATGGAAATGTGAGTGCAAGTTGAAAGCCCTCCAAAAATTAAACTGTACATGAGCCGGAGTCATTGGCTTGGCTTGGGTTTCCTCTGTTTGTCAGTTAGACCACAAGTTGATTCTTGTGCCCACAATTCTAATGGAACTTTTAAAAATGTATATGCAAAAATTAGCAGAGTAACTCAGCATCTAGCCTCAGTGCAAGATGTCCTTCTTAACATAAGAGTAATTTCAAATATTATTTCATTTCAATTTGGAATGCTAGGCCAGGAAATACTTTTGTCGGATTGAATTCTTTAACTAGGGGGATCAGTCCAGGAACAAAAGGAGAAGATTGTCTCAACGCTGCTGGTATAGAGCAGAAATCAGGCATGCCAATGACAATGCATTTAAATGGTTGACTTTTCAGCAATTAAAGATTGAGAGGTATCGTCTCTTCTCAATGCCTGGAGCCTATGCAAAGAGATCTCTGTGCATCAGGATGAGACGGTACTCCTCAGTGTAAAAGAGCTGAACTCGAAGCGCATAGCAGAAAACTTTGTAGAAAACCATCCGTCTATTATTAAATGCCCTACATTTCCAACTGAAATCTCCAGAAAGGAAACTGGTGTCATTTATACTGCACACAAGATCTTTATTTTCAGAAAAACATTTAGATCAAAGATTACAAATAAATTAAAATAAAAAAGTCACTGCTAGCATTAATGAGGGTATTTGGCCTGGAATTTGCTGTAGCCTCAAGACTGTTTTAATTGTTCCTAATTGTCTATTGACCTACAATCTTAAGAGCACCAGGTGTTACTCCAAGTTTGTTTCTTTGTGGGCACATTTAGAAGTAGGTTATACTGATCTCAGCAAGAGTATCACTCAGCAATGACCTAGTATTGGGTTAGATTTGCTCATCATTTGCAAAACTCATGGCACTTCAACCCCATCATATCTGTGTGACCAAATAAATAATGTGTTCATGGAAGGATAACATATGTATTCATGCTTTTATGAAAATTAAACACAGTATCTGCTTGGCATAACTTCCTCATTCTCAAAAAATGCTTCAGAGGAGAAAAAAAGTGTTAATTTTTTTTAAATTGATATATTTGGATACAGAATGCTGAGATAGCTCAAATGATATCAGACTTCCATTGCATCTGACCTCTCTGCCTTTTCCCCTCCCTCTTCCCATCCACTTGTTCCTTCCTTTCGTTTTTTGCCTCTTTGTGTATGTCTTTTTCTTTTATTGTTACCCCAACCTTAATGTATTATGTCTGTGTAATATTGCCTGATTCTGTATGGTCTGGCCTTGCAACTTTGACAAGTTGTAAAGTTGCGTGATTGCATTATTTGATTGGATAGCCTGTGAAATGTGCAGTATTTGGGTAGCACCTACAAGCTGTAATTCATTTAGCTTTTGTATTTGTTTCCTTATGAAAATGAATACAAAATTCATCATAAAAAAATCATTTCTAGCTGCAGCAAAAAACTTAATCAAATTTACAAGAGAATATTCATCCATATCAGTACGTATAATCATTTCCTGGTCTGTAAATGTGGGGATAGTGATATTTCTTTTCTCCCATCCATTGTCTGTTTTATCTACTTAGATTATAAACTTTTCGGGGCAGGAACTGACTCTCGCTATGGGTGTGTCTACACCACAAATGAAGGTGTCACTGGAGCATGGGTCGGCACATCCATGCTATCTTTAATCTAGCAAGCACAGGTAACAACAGCAGTGTCGACAGGGTGGCATGGGCTAGCCACCTGAGTTCAAGCCTGCCAGGGAGCTTGGCTATGTACTCCGGGGGCTGGCCCATACCAAAGCCCATGTCACCATGTCTACGCTACTGCTGTTACCCAGGCTACCCAAATTTAGGCTAGCATGAGCATGCCTAACTGCGCTACCACTACACCTTCACATGCTGTGTAGACATACCCGGTGTGTACACACAGCGAATAGGCCAACTGGGCCCAATCTCAGTTGTGAACTCTAGGCATTACTACAATATAAATGTATTGGATCTGCCTTTCCCCCTTTGCCTCCAAATCCCTTTTCGTCTTATTTTCATATCTGATCCTTAATTGTTAGGTTTGTAGCTGTAATCCAGGCTGTAAACTCTACAGAGCGGCACAGATCTTGTCTTCTTATGTTTGTAAAGGGCTATGTCCATCTAGGAAGCTACAGACCTATTACGCGACGTAATCACAAATACGTTTAAATTTTACTATCCTACTATTTTCTTCAGTTTGGCTGTTGCAGAAGGCCAATATCTCCTCAGCCAAACTAAAACCTCCACACCTGCTACTCTTTTGGGGATGAGGGCTGGTACCTGTGGCACAGCTTAGAGAGACACTGAGGGATCAACGAAAACCATCAAATTCAGATATGGTCATGTCCACAGCTGAACATTTGAGAAGCTGATCAGAACTGAATCTTTGAAACTTTTCAAACAACACTAGTCAGAATTTACCTTGGGGAGGAAAATTCAGAGCACCCACATTAACTTCAATGGAGTCTGCTAATTTCAATAGGAGCTGCACCCGCTTCGTACTTCTGAAAGTCAGGCTTCTTATGTAGGTGCTTAAATATGGATTTAGGTTCACGTACACAAGTTTGAAACACATCCCCTTACTGTACAATGCAAATTCTACAGCAGGTATTTTAGGTCATCCGTACGCCTTAGGAAACACTTTTCTACAATTCTGTATTTTCTATGAAACTGGCAATGCTCAAGAATCTATGTTTCTACACACACCTGCAGATGTGCACAAATTCATGAGCCATTATGCTGGGACTCCGATCTGTTTGATCAGGGCTCTGCATGAGCAGGTCAGTTGCAGGATGCACTCTATACGCTTATTTGGCTGTTAAGGCCTGATCCTGAGAGGTCTGAATCATTTGCAACTCCCAAGGAAATCCTGGACCCATTGAACTCACTGGCAAGATTCCTATTAAGTTCAGTAGGGGCTGGATTTCTGCGCTGGTGTGAGCAGGAGTTGTAAGTGGTTAGGACCAATGAAGCCTTAATTGAAGGCTTCAGAACACAGAGCCCACTGATTTCAATGGCAGTCCTTCCACCGTTTGCACTGGACTTTGGATCAGATCCACGTTTCACTTTAATGAACCCTTGGGGCTGCTCTACATATGTGCTGTAAACTTATTTCTGCATGTTTGATTTTAGCTGTATTTACCATGATGTAGGCTCTACATAAACTGAACTGAAGGGTAAAGAAGTAAAGAATTAAAGAAGCTGGGACAGACAATACATGCCAAATAGAGAACCAAATATGGAAAACTCCCATTAACATGAATAGGACTTCTCTAAGCAGAAATAATGGCTGCCATTTATTAGGTTTATAGTGACCAGTGGGCCCTGTAATGAGGTTGATATTTCTAGGAATGATCCAATTTCTATTTCAAAACTTAGAAGATACACAGCTTTTGCAATCTGATCCAAAACTTACAGCCCACCTAAAGTCTGTCAGACTGTTAGATACAGGGAATGTGTCATTCCTGGCAAATGACTAGAAGGATGGTAGTGGGCTCTTTGTTCTGTAATTAACACAAGAGCAAACTGAAATAAAAAATCAAAATGAGAGCAAAATTTAATGGAGGAGAAGAAAATAGAACAGGTCTTGAATATGCTACCACTAAAATAAATGGAAAACTCCCATTTGAATGAAAGAGATGGCAGAGCGAGAGGTCAAAGAAAGGGTCAGATGGCATTGTGCTTGAGAAATCGAAATCTCAATTTTTTTTTTTTACTTGTTTGCTTTTGGAAATGAGAATGTGCCATTGACAAAGTAGATGGTTTCAGGTCAAAGGGACAGCAGCAAAGGTTCCAGATGGAGTCAGTTGAGTCATTTTAGTTCTGAGTCAGATGCCATTTAAAATGAAGCAAGTAGCTGGCACAGATTCAGGACAAGTCTCTGTCTAATAATGTTTTAAAAAATACCACATCACAGGAAAAATATATTTATGGAGGTGAAATTAATAGGAAAGAAGCAGATGTCTTCCTCCCTTCCTCACTGCTTCAAAGCCATTTTCCATTGAAAATATAAAGCAAAAACACTAGGAGTGTCCAATAAAGAGCTGGCTGGAGAATAGGGTATTTTCCCCTTGAAAAATATTGATGAAAAAAATTCATTTTCATCCAAAAAAAATAATAATAAAAAAATTCCATGGAACATTTAGGCTTATTGTTGAAAGTCCAAAACCTTTTGGCTGAAAACGTAAAGTTTTGGTTGGGAAACACTGAAATGAAATATTGGGTCAATCCAAACAGAACATTCCATTTTGGAGCAGTCTGACAAACTGTATCTGCCTGCACCGCCACAGTGCTTCATGGGAGGTGTAATTAGAGTACCTTATGCTCCCAGTCTCCCTTACTGCCAGGCTCCCTGGTTGGACTACATCTTCTATGATGCCCCAAAGTCTCCTATCTTGCATCATGGAAGTCACCTGGCTCTGAGGCATCATGGGAGATGTAGTTCAGCCAGAAAATCTAGCCCACATAGGAGAATAGGGACATAAGGCACACAAACTATGATTCCCATGTAGCACTGTGGTAGCTCATGAGGATGTAGTTCAATGTTGAATCAAGCCAAAACAAAGCCTTGTGATTTGGGAAATGTCCTTTCTGAATTGAAAGGTTTGGTTTTCAGGTGCTGCGGTTTTTTGACAAAAAGTTTCCACAGAAAGCAGACACGTTTCACAAACAATTTTGTTTAATCAAAAACACACAGTTTTCCATCAAGAAACAATTTTGACTGAAAATTTTCAACTTGCTCCAATCCAATGCCAATTTTCCTTGAATAAACGGTCTCCCTCCAGCTTCAGTGTCACAGATATGAAGAATTCAGAGTAGCAGCCGTGTTAGTCTGTATCCCCAAAAAGAAAAGGAGGACTTGTGGCACCTTAGAGACTAACACATTTATTTGAGCAGATCCGATGAAGTGAGCTGTAGCTCACGAAAGCTTATGCTCAAATAAATTTGTCAGTCTCTAAGGTGCCACAAGTCCTCCTTTTCTTTTTGGAGAAATGAAGAAAGAAAAGCAACCAAAAAACACTTATACTCTGGTTAAAAACACCTGCTCAGTTAAAGTCATTGCATAGGGACGGACCAGTTAAACACCACATCTGGCTCACAGCAGCATTGTTTTTTAAAATGGTGAGCATTTGGGTTAGAAACGTGCAGGAAACAGCCTGTGTATCTGTACTGTTTGTAACCCAGAACTCCTCCGTGAATTAAATAAATCAATATGAATGAATAGTCTTTAGGACTCATGACAAAAGACAAGATGATTTGTATGGGGGGGGGGCAGATTCCATAGCACTGAATGGAGGAAAGTGGGTAGATTACAAGCAATCATGTGCCAGTAGAAGTTACCAAATTCAGTCAAGCGTTTCAGAAGTGACCAGTGATTCTGGGTGTCCAGCCTGAGACACCATAAAGAGTTCTGATTTAGAAAGTGCTGAGCATCCCCTCTCTGAAAGCAGGCCATTTTACAATGTCTCAAGTTGGGCAATGGTGACTTTTGAAAATGTTGGCCGTAACACCTTAGTAAGTAGGCAAGAGTCAGGTATAAAATGAAACCCTTAACCACTATGTTTTATGGCTAAAGGGAAAGAAGATCTTGTTAGTATCGTTACCAGATTCCAGTAGCATTGGCTATTGTCACATTTCCATGACAGTTGTTTTCATAGGCTCACAACTTTCTGAAACATTCACCCGGGGAAGCGACAATTTGGAAACAGTGCCTCAGGGCCATACGTTGATAACAACTAGGATTTGCACAGAGAGCGGCTGACAGTATGGTGGCAAAGCAATGGAGAACGGCAACTGGTTAATTCTGCAACACGTGCAGTGTGTAGTGGCCCACATCTACCTGTAGGTAGCCCACAGCCCTTGAAGATTCTAACCTCTCTTGCACCAACCTATGAGGCTGGTTGCCAAACCAGGACTGCACTGTGTGCGCCAAGCAGGACTTACTTGGACATATTATTTGTATAACAACAGCATGTAGAGAAGGGGCGGGCAAACATTTTGGCCCGAGGGCCACATCGGGTTTGCAAAACTGTGGCTGTGCCTCCCCAAACAGCCTGGCCCCCTGCCCCTTATCCACCCCCTCCCACTTCCTGCCCCCTGATTGCCCCCCTCAGAACCCCTGACCCTTCCAACCCCCTGCCCGCTCCTCATCCCCTGACCGCCCCCTCCAGGGACCCCCCACCCCTAACTGCCCCCCGGGACCCCACCCCCTATCCAACCCCCCCTCTCCCCTGTTCCCTGTCCTCTGACTGCCCCCCAGGACTCGCTCCCCACCCCCTTACCATGCCGCTCAGAGCGGCAGAACTGGAAGCCGCCCCGCCTGGCCGGAGCCAGCCACGCTACCCGCACAGTGGCATAGCTGCGGGGTGGGGGGACAGCAGGGGAGGGGCTGGGAGCTCGCCTCCGCGGCCGGGAGCTCAAGGGCCAGGCAGGATGGTCCTGCAGGCCAGATGTGGCCCGTGGGCCGTAGTTTGCCCACCTGTGACCTAGAGGCCCCAAACTGAGACTGGGGCCCTGCTGTGCTAGGGGCTGTACAAACACTTAGCAAGAGAGAGCCTCGGACAGCTCACAGTCTCAACAGACAGAGCGTGAGCGGGGAAACACATACAGAGATGGGATACGACTTGCCAGTGCTTATAGAGCAAGTCAGTGGTAAACTGGGAGTGTCACCCAGTTCTCCCGATTCCCAGTCCAGGGTCCCAGTCACTGGACCTCACTGCCTCTTCTCAGTGCAGCTTAAGCCCAATGTAGCAGAGGTATTTCTGGCTAGGTATAGTAGCACCAAATTGGTGCCGGCGTTGTATGATGCTTCTCTGCAGGTTGGACCTGAGTACCTAGGTGAAATGCCAAAAGACCCCTCGTGGGATGCGTTCAGACAACAAAACAGAAGACGCATAGAGCCAACTAAGAATGGAGGATTTTTTTTTTTAAGTTTGACATAAGACTTCTGCTAATTGCCTACAGTTTCCACTGTCAGGTGCCACAGGCTCATCTGACCAGACACAGACCCCCTGTGGCTTAGCTTACCATCCAGTCTCCCTGTCACCCCCTTTTTAACAGGCTGGGGAAGCCAATTTTCAAACTCCATCTTCTGTGTGAGAACTGCCTTGCTTAAAGATACAAAAACCCAAATAATAATAAAAAAGAGATGTATTTTTTGTGAAAAGGCCACCTGTTGTGTGATTCAAGTATGGAAAATTCACAATAGCACAAACATGGGACCTGACTAAAAAAAGCATGTGGCCTGAGAGACAAAGGAGCTCCCGCAATGCTCCATATCCTGATGATTTATTGAGCCCCAACAACATGCTCAATGCTGTACAAAGTGTAGAAGACATGGTCACCGTCACCATAGCTACCTATATTAGCTAATGCCCATTTATGATGGTTTCAGAAGTTCTCACTTGCTTGTTTCTAAAAAAAATGACTACACCAAATAAATCAATCATCCTCCGCAAACCACCACTGGTATCTCATGGCTGGTGCAAAGTGCAATCAAAACAATTACACTTCTACGAAGCTAGAAGTCATTCTTAATAGTTGATTAACATAGACAGACTACAGCAGCATGGCTAGAAAGAACAACACAAGTTAGAATGCACCGCTAGAACCTGGCTTAATAGGCCTAATCCAAAAGCCTTTTCAAGTCCATGGGAGCCTTTCCCTTGTCTTCACTAGGCTTTGGCCCAAAAGTGGCTATGTAAATGGGTAGATAGTCTTCTCCCTTAGCAGATCTATTCCATACATGTTTTCACACCTGCTGCCTTCAGAGACATAAACATGGTCTACTGCGTTTGCTCTTGTGAGGTCTGAAGACGCAACCCAGCTGTGAGTGTGAGAGCTGGATCCTAGCTTTGTTTGCAGAACATCAACAGAATGGCTTTCTAAATTCCAGTCTGTTACATTTGTGCAAATCCACTTAAGGCAATAGAGTTACACAGTTATAACTGATGGCATGATCTAAAAACAATGGGATTGCAGACAAGAGGGAAACAAATTGGGCAGAATTTGGTACACAGAAACCCCATTACTGATGCTGCTACAGCTGTTGCATGGGCACGGGAGGACCCAGCTTCACTTTCAGGGCCCAGCATGGGTTTGCAGGGCTGGTAGTTAGGGGAAAAGACAAGAACAGAACAGAAGAAGCGAGCATCTAACGATCTGTGAATTGAGCATATTAAACCTGGAAAAAATATCAATAAATAATCATAGTTGCTTTTTCAACTAGAGCAGTGCTTTGAATGACTGAACACATTTTTAAAGTACTTTTAAACTGCACAATAGCAATGATATTAGAAACCACTATTTTTCTACCTATAATTATCTCTTTTTATATTCATAGGACTATCCAGGGCATGGACCCTACTGGGACATTGCTGTTTCTTGGATGATTTGAAAGCACCTGACCGCTCTGGCTTGTCATCTCATCATACCCCAGGTACGGCAACAGCCCATGGTACTTTGTACTCTTATTTAAATCTAATGTGTCCTGCACTCCCACCAGAAGCACTTGGGCACTGAATGCTGATTCATTAAAATATTATGTTGTTAAAGATGAAGGGCCTGACGCTGATTTCACTCACATCAACGTAAGCCTTGAATAACCAAGATCAAAACCTGGTCCAAAGAAACGTATAGACTGAGGCTACACACTAGATTTCACTTATAGCATTAGTCATGCCACAGCAGGATTACAACTCAATCTGAAGATCTTGCTGCTGGTAAGTACGAGTGAAGGTGTGGATTTAGATCCACAGAAAGTAAAGCCATATACAGAGGGGCGTTTCTGTATTTTTCTAATCGGGTTTCAGCCAGCTGCGTCGACAAATTAAGACTTGTCTTTGCCTCTGTTGATAAGTATTGGTAGGCTTCCTTCTTCATCCACAGCTCACCTCGGGTACGTCTACCCTGCAGCTGGGACTGAGCCACCCAGTCCAGGCGGACAGACTCACACTAGAGAGGCTCAAGCTAGCAGACTAAATAGAGCCGCGTGGATGTTCCAGCTCTGGGGGAGACTCGGGCGAGCCACCTGAGCTCCGACCCAGGGGGTCAGGTGGCCTTGAGGCAGGAATGCCAGAAGCTCCTGAGAAGTGGAGCCCCGCCCCTTCCCCCTTGAGTCCCAATCCTTTCCCCGGGCCCCGCACGCCGCTTGCTCCTCTCTACGCCGTCCCTCTCCCCCGCTCTCCCTTAAGACTATGCCCTCCCACTTTTAAAAGTGATGGGGCCATGGCCCCTTGGCCCCTCCGTTCTGGCTCCCCTGACTTGAGGGCTCCAGCCACTGCCCGACCTACCACCCGAAGTGCAATGTCCACACTGCTATTTTTACTCACACTTAGCTCGTGTGAGTCTGTCTACCAGGGCTGGGAGGCCCCCTCCCTGCAGTAGACATATGGTTAGAGCATGATCCTACAAATCCTTACTCACCCTTGCAGTCCTTGCTCATAGCGAAGAGTGAGTAGTCAGAGCTTAGCCTTTACCAGTCGGACCACTCCTGCGAGTTGGAGGCTGCAGGTATCGGAGGCTGCAGGAGCAGGCATGTCAACCACAGCTCAGACAACCCTCCATGTGTGACTGTTTCCTGAATAGCCCTCGTTCCATGCTTGCAGCGCCTCTGCTCCCTAGCAAAGGGGGTTGGCTAGATACTGTAGCAAATCAATGTGCGTAATGAACACCCGACCTGGATTCCTTTGGGCTGCCAGATGACAGATAGCTGTTTTCCTATCCTAGCCCCTCTCTAAGGGTCACTTGCCCCAGGCCACTCATGTACATCACCTGTAACTTAAACACTATTGAAAGCCTCTCCCAGTTTCACCAGGAACAATGGCTTGTTGCCTTACTATTCTTGATGTTGCTAGCACAGTTTAAGAAGCTGGCATGTAAACACCCAAAGCACATGGAATCACCTGAGAGGACGCTACAGAGCATATGAAGTGCATTTGTAGACAGGGTTCCAGGTGTGTTTTAAAGCACAGTGTTGTCTAATTTTGCTCAGAGTAAGTACAGACAACACAGTGAATGAAACACTGCCAGCATCTGGGCTCTGTTAGGCTTTCCCCGGGCAAGCCTGAAATGCAGCTAAGAGAGCTAGACTAACTGGGCTTGGAAACAGCTGCAGACGTGGCTATTTGTCCTAGAGTGGACAGTTTGCGCTTCTGGCTACAGACTACCCTATAGTCTCAATTGCATTGGTATCAAGTAATTTCTGTCTTTGCTGGTAGGAGGACTGGATTTCAGACCACTTTCCTCTGTATCACAAGAGAGGCTAAACCAGGAAAATTAACATGACGAATGTTTTGTACAGAATCTTTCAAGAAGCTGTAAATAGACTGGCGGTTTCAGTCCAGCAGTGCAAGAGAGAAAATCAGCAGCAGTTTCCTCTTGCACATGCACAGAGCTGAATGGTGGTGACCATTCCCACAGCAGCTAAGCCCTGGGGATGAGCTGAGCTGCACCACCCCAATGGGGACTCTGGGAGACCTGCTTCAAGGGTGTTACCAGGTCTGTAAGAGGATGGAGGCTGTTGAACCATTCAGTAAGGGGTGCTCCCCTCCATAGCTGGCCAGCTCGGCTTGTCCGGGGGGAAAAGGAGTGACATGGCCTTTTGTGGGGGTCTAACAAGAAGGAGTTCTTGTTTGACTGTGGCTGGGAAGTCAACAGGGAAGGTTCTTGTGTCCTCCCTTCTCCATATGCACTTGGGAGGCCAGACACTATCTGAGCCCTTGCTTGGTGTCAACAACACCATTCTTAGAAGAGCCCTGTCCCGTCCTTCAGCACAGTGCAGCCTGTCTGAAGGGACTGCCCCAGGGGTGAACAAAAACTTGGCAATCCAGCCAAGACGTGTCTTTAACCAAAGGTCAATCAAAACTGTATGAGAAACCTCGGGGATGATTATGTAAAGTATTATTGCCACCACTTGTGAATAGGGAAACTGGGTCAAAGAGATTCAGTGGCTTGCATGGGGAGGCGGGGGTCTTGTCGATTCAGCATGGGAATGGCAAGCAGGTGGCACCAGATTGTGTCACTGCTGGGCTGTGCGACCTTGGAGAGGTCACTTCACTTTCTCTAAACCTCGGTTGAGATGCAATCACATTTACGTAACTTCCCGGGGCGGCTAGGAGGCCTTATTAAATAATAGGCCTTGTCTTCCAAACTTATTTGTGAAAGTAGCTCTTCATCACAGGGGAAATCCCACTGACGTTAATGGGACTCACTCACACGAGCAGAATTTAAAAGGTCTGGCTCAACATCTGATGCATGTAAGCAAAGCATTAAGGTCAGGCAGAGGCAGAGGCAGGAACAGATCCTGGCAGGTTCTGAATGCCCGGCCCTGTAATCAAGGCTCTGGGCCATGCTCCCTCTATGGAGAGGCAGAAAATTTGGGCAAAAAAGTAGCAAATTGTAGAAATATCATGAATTTGTAAAGACACACTTTTTTCCTCCGTTGAAATGACTTTTTGAGATGACTGAGCTCCAGTGTTCCAGCCGGAATTCTGTTATTTTTCCTATGAATACAATGGCCACAACTCTAGGTTCTTGGGTGATGTTTTCCTAACCAGTCCTTAGAAACGTGACCCTCCAGGATGAATGGGGCTCCAATTGTGCCCTGGGGGCAGGCTGTTTGTTTTATGGTTTGGTGTCACTCTTCTGAGAGGGAGCAGGCTTTTTTGCGGAACAGTAACAAGATGAGGTTGTTTTCCATTTTACAGCATTATTGTTCTAAAGGAGTCATTTACAGTAATTTACTCAAATCATTTCTCTAACTAAGTACTGGGATCTGATACCAAAAATCATATCAGACCAAAATCATGATCTGGTAACACTTTGCAAATGAACAATTCTCTAGTGCCAAGCCAAGACAGACTCAACCTGGTGCTTCCAAAATCCTACACTTACCATTGGTATTTTAAAACAAGGGTTGGGGAGAAAAAGACACACACAGATTCTAGCACACAATAAGAGAAATCAGTTAGGGATCCCATACACTCTCTTCCTCTCCATGGAAGATTTGTTTTGAAGAAAAAAAAAAAAAAGATAGAAAACTAAGAGAACTAACTTTTCTTGACAGCTATAGCAATAGGATTAAGAATCTAGTAAAAGCAGTATCATGCACATGGGTTCGATCTAGGACTTACTGGGAGGTATTTTCTGGTCTGCTTTAGGCAGGAAGTCAGATTTGATATTTAATATGGGCCCTTCTGTGAATCCTTCAATCATTTCCCCCACTCTCAGCAGGGAAGCAGAGCCAAGGCCCCAGCTTGAGAACAAAGGGAAAGATGGCAGGTGGTAGGGTTAAGAGTTGCCCTCTGCAGACAGGCAGAGCCCTCAACTTGGACTGACAAAGGGACAGAGAGACAGAGCCTGGAATGGAATCCAGAGCAGCTTGGCTGGCTGATTGCACTGGCGTGGCCAGATGGACTACATCTTAACCTTTCTCTGTACTAACCCAAGGACTTCCGACGCTGTGTTCCAGTTCACTAATAACCCCTACTCTGTTTTTAAAAGGCTGCCAGGTGTCCCTGCATATACTTGCTGAGGTACATGGGTCCCTGAAGGATGCACAAGTCCCTGACCAGGAGTCTCTCTCAGTTGGACTCACTGGGCAGAGCTCCCGGCATGAAACAGGAGTGCCGGAGCCTAGAGGCTCAGTCTCATAGGCATTGAGACCATGTAGCCCCATCTTAAGTACAAGTATGACCCCTTGGGGAGAGGGGAAGGTCTGCCAAACAGAAGGGATTCCTTCAAGGGACCATTTAAAAGCTGGAGCATCCATGTCGATCCATGACAGAGTGACAAAGTGGTGCTGTCATTTGCCGATTGGCCAACACTATAACCTCATTCCTGGAAGTACTGCCTTCCAGGGGCCCAATCTTGCAGAGTGCTGGCTTCAATTGGTGTCAAGGGCACACTCGACTTTGCAGGATTGGGCCCTAGAGATGGGTCTAATCAGACAAGCAATATAAACAGATTTTCTCCCCTCCCTTCAAATGCTGAAGCAGAGTAATTTTGGGCATACTATGGCACCTTTGTCATGTTGGATTCCACCACTCTAATAATCCCAGCCCATTGTGAGTGTTTACCCGCATAGTACTATGTAGAGTCTCTCTTTTATTGTCCTATCCTGGAAGATTATGTCTTGGGCATATGATGATAGCTTTGACACTACAGAAAAGAGCATCTTTGTATTACAAACAACAGCATAGCATCTAGTATATCAGATGGTAGGGCCATGTTTTCATGCAGAAGGGCTATTTTAAAAGGTGGGGGAGGGTCTAAAAACCATAGTTAAAAATTCCTTAGAAACTTGGAAGGGTCTAGGGAACGAGCAATCTATTGACTCTTCCCTGCCCCATCCAACTGTAGTTATTAAATAAAATCTCATGCGTAGTACTAGCCTCCCATATAAATCCAGAGGAATGGAACTTCTCAAGGCCCTTTATAACTGAAACCCCGCTGGGAATTTAAAACCAAACCAAACCCTGAAAACTAAAATATTACAGAGGCTGCAGTTGCACAAACAAATAAATGCTGTTTACAGTGAAAATATTTAGTTACTTACTGACAGTCAGGAAATGTTGGTTTGTAATAAAATGGTGGTATTTTAGATTCATATCTTGCTTTTGCTACATTGTTTCCATTTGTGGCCATAAACTGTGAGAGGGAAAAAAAAAAAAAGAAAAAATTTAGCAATTTTAGCTCTGGTTCTTTCACCCATCTCTGGTTCAGAGTAGTAACAGTACTCAATTCTGCACACACGTATGGCAACACTCCATTGGGGCTTCTTATGGAAGGACGTGCTAGATCTTGTAGTCGTGTATCTGCAGGATAGGACCCATAGATTTCCATTTCTCTTAGCAGCTGCTGTCGTCAGCATGATGCATCATTCATCAGGCAGTTGGCTATATAGGCTGCTACAAACTTGGGAACAACCTCTTCCATCAAGATTGGACATTTCATCCCCGGGTCCAAATTCTGCCCTTGGTCACATGTGTGATCCCCACTGGTTTCATTGGTAGGTGGAGGTCAATGCATGGAACTAAGGGCAGGTCTCCCCCATTTCACACTGGCGGATTCTCCAAGCCAAATTCTGCCTTAACTTGGCCATGTTCAAGGGCAGAATCTGGCACTGAATCTGCTCCCTAGCATTTCTACCCTAGCCAAATGACAGTCAGAAAAAGATCCTCTGATTTTATTATTGTTTTAAAGAAATCTGTACCTATTTTTGCTCCTTGGGAAAGATTAAGTTATCGGCATAAAAATGAAGGGTGAAGCTTCTGTACAAAGCCACTCCAGTAAGCTAAATCTTCTGGAAGAGCCCCCTGCTGTTAATGGTGCATGAGGATGTGCAGGACTCAGCAATTAGTTTGTGTCTTAATCCAATTCTGGCCCTTTTGTTATACAAGGAAGCAGAATTTAAGAGCTATACTGACAAGAGCTCTTGCAATTCACACCAGCGAATGATTACCCTGACCAGCCTCTAGGTCTCACTATGCTCACTCCTCATAGGTACATGCCTTTGAGGAGTGCAATTCCTGCTGCTATACAGCAGAGAGAAGGAGAAGCAGCTGTTCCCCTGCCTCTGACACTTCAGTGGCATAAATGGAATTTGCACTCAGAGGTGTTGGCAGGCAGAATTTAGTTGATCAACACACCACCCCTATTTCACATTCAGGGAAAATGAGGATCAGAGAGGTTATGATCAAGGGATGAAATCCTGGCTCCATTGACCCAAGTCAATGAGAATTTTTCCATTGACTTCAACAGAGCCAGGATTTCATGCAATTTTTTCATAAGTGGCCTCTGAGTTTGGGTGACCAGCTCAAGACGCCTTGTGCGTGATATTCAGTGGTACTGAGCACTCACAACTCATACTGAAGTCAACGAAGGCATGGATGCTCATCACTCCTGAAAAATCACACCCAACATGCCTCAAACTGGCCCCTGGAATGGAAGAATCAAGGAGTCAGTACCCACTTTTGAAACCCGAGGCTTACATGACCTATCCAAAGTTTTACGCAAAATCAGCATCACAAGGAAGGCTAGAACCTTTCTCTCCTGGAGAATAAACTACAGGAAGTAGGTTGAAGGTTGGCAGTTTAGTTTAAAGGTGCTTTTAAACCTTCATCCTACAACTACCTCAGCAACAACAACATTAGAAAATGGACTTGTTTGCTGCCCTTTAACATGATTAGTCAGTCTGTCATGGCAGTATCTGTCCTCATTCCGTTCTGTTCTAGGATAGAAAGTGCTAAGCTGAAAACTCTGCAGTGATAGACACATACCTGCTCACAGAATTCAGTACAAATTCAATAATAAACAAAACACAGAGAAAACCTCTGCACTCTATGAAGCTGTATTTTGTCCCAGAGATTCTTATGCATTCAAAAAACATGAGTAAAGCCCCCAAGTTTTTGCATAAAAACCACAAGTCTCTAAAAATAACGATGTTAGGGTGTTTTATATGGATTGAGGCTTTATGGTTCCTGTATTCTAACTTTTCTCTATAGCCATGAAGGCTGGAAACAAATTTTTTTTAAATGAAAGCTCATTTTCTCATGTATATCACATGACTCCAGGAGCTGGGGCTTTAAGAAAACACACCAATCAAAGGACTCGTGATGAAATTGAGAGTTGGTAGCACGGCTCATGCCTTGGAGTACAATATATGTGAGAGCCTACAGGTTTTCTAGTTAGATTTATTAATTATTAGTATAGCCCCACAGCCAGCTAACGAGGTGTTTTTCATACAGAGAAGAGTTAAGGTCTCTGTCACAGACAGCACAATGTAAGAGCCCAATTCTGCAAGATGGGATTCGAGGGCTTTCAGGCCCTAAATAGCCAACATACTAGAGGTGATAGAATGCAACTAAAATAACATGAGTCAGCAGCAGGACTGGTTAAAAGTTTTTGAAATTTGCAATTTTCACACACACACACACACAGTCAAAATTTCTATGGGAGAAAACAAAATGTGCCCAATATCGCTGCTTGTCTGAGCTTGTCAAAAATGGGATTACATTTTTTGTGACTTGTTAAAAAATAACGTATACCTCAACTTGAGCATCATCCCACGAATCTAAACGGACTGATTTCACTTTGCTGACTTGCGGGATATTGCGATGGATTCCTGAACAATTTAAACAGATAAACACTCCTAGGGTATGCGATGCCCAGTCTGGATCTGAAAGAGAAAAAAAGGAAAAAAGGAAAAGTATTGCTTTGGGACAGCTAATTGGAGTACAGAATTTAGCGAGGGGAAAAGTGGACTAAAAGAGAGAGTGAAATTTGGAGATCTCCCAGAGCTCAGAAGGGCTTTATGATTTTGAAGGCATTTAATGTGCAAATGTACATGCAAAAGGAAGGCAAGTTTGTGGGTCTAATTTACATTCAAAATTACCATGTGAAGGGCTCGTTTATTCACACAGTTACTGGATCTGCATGCACAGTCATAGTGAACCTAACCACTGTAACGTTCATCTCTCTTCATTGTCAGCATTTGTTCATGAAATGAAGAGGAGAAATTCCAACTTTTGTGATAAAACCTACGTCCTACTGAGGTGCTCAGGCACTGAAGAAAACAATTATAATTATAGTAGACACATCACAATAATAATAATCATAAAAAAACCCCATACTATTGTGCCAAGAAAAAGCTGGACAAAAGAGACATCATCAAGGGGCTGGATTAAATGACCTCTTGAGATCTCTTCCAGCCCTATGTTTCTCTGATTAGAATAAAGGAATTCTACACAGGGCCCCAAAGTAACCATGGTAGAAAAGTTTCAGAGTAGCAGCCGTGTTGGTCTGTATTCGCAAAAGAAAAGGAGGACTTGCGGCACCTTAGAGACCAACCAATTTATTTGAGCATAAGCTTTCGTGAGCTACAGCTCACTTCATCGGATGAATCTGAACCAGAAGGGTTTTCAGGCTTTGTTTGAGCGGAAGATGAATGCTTGAGCTGCAGCTCTGCATTTCTGCTGAGCAAAGCCCCTCTGTTTACAGTGCTGGGCTCTGAGCTGACAAACAGCAAGGGCACTTTAAATTTGATTCCACTCTCACTGAATCCCTGGTTTGTTCCTTAGCACCACAAATGAGGGACGTCACATTCTACTGATAAACGCAGGGTTAAAGTAAGTTAAGGTGATTAACAGAGAAAAAGAGCAGGCGTTACAGCAGGACACACACACCAGCGTCTCTGGCTAATGCCCATGCAATGATCTCTGTTTGAACGCCCAGTAATAAATGTCAGCACTTGCTATTCTAACTCAAATGCAAATTGCCTCCTCGGAGCAGCTGAGCTTCCTTCTCAGCTGCCCCCAATCAGCAGGAGCAGTGAGGCACTCTGCACCTCACAGGATCAGGCTGTTAATGAATATGGGGAACGATCATTTTCTTGCAAACTGTCATAACTTGTTTATTCTCTTGCAGTAATTATGCTAAACATTTACTCTATACAGAGCAGCAATTATTTATAAAAGGCAAGAGAATGTGCTTTTTCTCCTTATGCATATTTAATGGCACCCTTGTATTGCAATTTGTGCAACCGAACAACAGGAATTGGGTTAGGAGGGGCTAGTCAAAGAAACTCAGCTCTAGGTAGTCTCTGTGGTTCTCCCATGCTAGCTTGGAGCTGCTCCTTGGGATCCATTGTTAAAGTCTGTCTTAAGGAGAGGACCATGAGCTGCTTCCCCAGGCAAACCCCAAAAGAGGAATATGGGTTATCAACATCAACCTGCAGTTTCGTTGTTCTGATTTAAAACCAATTAAGCAAAATGAATTGCCTGGTCAAACTCATTTTATAACCACTATGCCCCATTTTAGTCTACAAGATTCTGTCACATCTGCACAGGAGGAGAAACCCTTTTCCCAGGAAGGCCCTAGTCCTGAGAACCAGTGACAATTCTACTGTCCCAGGGTTGGAATCCAGCTTCTAGACCCTATGGGGTCCTTTCATTCTGTGGAGTCTACCATCCTAGGAAGCTCTGGGACACAAGCCGAGGCTCAAGCCTGGGATATATCCATGATCCTGTGAAATGCTGAGCACATCTTGTCTGGTACCAAGCACCCTCCAGCCCTATCAAGAGCCGTGGGAGTTGAGAGTGCTCAGCACTTTGCACCACCAGTCTGGTTCTCCTCCCACTTACATCTGTGTTACTCTATTGAGCTAGGTGGCGTGACTCAGATTGACACTAACAAAATTCAGAGGAGATGCAGGTCCCATATATTTCCACCACAAAAGTAATGAAGATTGTTGTCAGGGGATAGATCAGTGGTTTTCAGTCTGCGGTCAGCTACATTTCCAAAGGGATCCACACCTCCATTCGAAATTTTATAGGGGTCTACAAATGAAAAAAAGGTTTAAAACCACTGAGCTAGATTATAGGCGTACCCGGAGAGTGATTAAAGTATGGGATATGCGTGTACACAAACTCACACTTTAATTTTTTGCACTGCTCTATCCCCTTCCATCAGGTGATCTCAGAACATACCAGTAGAATCAAATCCTATTCTATGGTACCGCCCAGAATCTCTGTGCTTCAAACAGTAAATGAGTCCAAAGTGCAACAGTAGCTCACATACAGCCTTGGCCTTCAGAATCTGCTGAGGAATGCTGGGCAAAGTCGAAGCATCAAGGACTCAAAAAGTAGCAGGTCCTTCACTTCTACCTGCACAGCTTCCAGCCAGGAAGGAAGGACATCAGCTTAATATCACGACTGAAGGGTGGCATCTCTAACCTGTCCCTCTAATACAGCAGCCAGTGTATTCGCCCTAGTCCCAGTGAGATGCTCAGATCCATAACCTTCTAGTGAGTGGTGCTTACTCCTCCCATCTCAAAGAGCAAAGAGAATTTTACTGCCTGCTTCTCTTTAAAATTACCTCCTGCATTGGTGTGGATATGATCGTTATGAAACCTTATTCTCACTCCAGCCCCATACAAGTAGGGTCTATAATTCTCGTTGACTTTGGTTTGGAGAGGAATTAACAAGTTGTATAGAGACTCTGAGCACTTTTATAACCACGGACAGCCATCACCAATCACACCCGGGAGTCATGGCTCATAAAAGTGACGCATGACACGTCCGTGGGGCATAGCTACAAAGATGAAAGTGGTGCAGTCGCACCAGTGCCCATAATGTTATGGGGGCCCATTAGGTCACTCGACCTTTGGCCCCATTGTAGTAAGGCCACAGTCTACCTATAGGCAGACGAGGCTCCAAGGACACAGCAGGACATGGCCTCTCTGCCAGGGAAGCACTTCCACGCGCACCCCAGCTACTCCCCATCCCCAGCATGAGTAAGGTCACGGCCACAGCTCCTCAGACATTGAGCGACTTGGAGCTGCTCCTGGCAGCACCTCAGGAGCTGCTATCTGGGGCTTCAGCCACGAGAGCAGCAACCCGCCTGACTCCAGGTCAGCACCCTGCCCACCTGCTGGTCCATGTCCGACCCCTACACAGGTCTGCTACCCAGGAAGACCCCAGCCCCTGCCCTGGCTGCTGCTGCCTGGATTCACACATTGAGGCAGTGAGGAGCTCATCTGGAAAAGTGTGGAGGGTGGACTGGGCAGTGTGGGAGTTGTTGGGAGCTGACCAGCGGGTGCAGGCTGAGTTGGGTTGGGGGTGCAGAGTAGGGGTGTGGAGTGCAGGGGGCCAAAGGGGGATCCCCAGGTCCAGTTGTGGTTGAGCTGAGTGGCTCCAGGGAAAGGGTTGTCAGGAGGTGGGGCCATCTTCCAGGGTAGCCCATGCCTGGGGCAACAATCAATTTCTCTGATATTTCCTACAGGGATGTGCTGTGACATATATCAGTATCCCTGTCTCTTGTTCTGATGACAGCGTGTGTGTTAGAAAAGAGCCCCTGCCCATCCCCCACCATCATCTCTGTCTTGAGGTGGCAACCCTCTAGCCCCCAAACCACTGCCCCATAGCTGCTGCCTTGCTGCAGCCCAGGTGCTCGGGGGGGAACTAGCCTTACCCAGGCTGTGCAAGGCACTTACACCCTGCATGCGAGCAGTCTGCAGAACAACCTGCCACAGGACATTGCCTGGAGTCTGGGCAGGCTGGATAACGAGGACACCAGCTTGTGACACAAGAACTGCCCTGCCCAGCAGCCAGGCCAATATCCTGCCTCCAGCCGGGGTTGATGCTTCAGAACTAGATCAAGAAATCTAAGCAAATGGGAACCCATCCATTGGGGAAGGTGCTTCCACCCCCTGCCCCACTTATTGCTTTGTTTGTGCCCAGAAGCATGAGGGTTGATAGACAAACTCTTGGAAGACTACAAGGGGAAATTGACCGGGTTGGCTCTTCCAGCTATTTTGAAATAAAAATCACTTTATTCCAGAACAGGTATTCCAGCCAATTTCCTCAGGTAGACAAGTTCTTCATTTTTTGAAAGCTACTGACAATAGCTGTGAATCTTCTAGTTATCCATATAAATGGATAATTCTTGTTTGTCTCCTACCAAACTGTGAAACTTTAACAATATGCTGTGTAATGCAAAATATCTTTAGCCTTTTTAAACTTGCTGCCTCTCCACTGCCATGAGTGTCCCACTTGCACGGGTGGGTGCCCACCGCAAAAAAGGGTTACCCCCAATTTACCATGTCTATAACGTTAATTATTGTGTGCGCCTTTCTTAAGTCCCCTCTGATTAATTTCCTCTGTCAACTACAGTTTAATTCTCTCTTCATTCAACAGTCTCTCCCTGCCTCAATCATTTTCATTATCAATCAGAACCCCTTCTGGTTTTGCTATTTCTATTCCCAATGGGGGAGGGGGGTTGGGGAGGGAGGATTACCTGAGCTGCACACGCAATTTGAGTTGAAGACACAGTATATACATCTATGGTGTTATGCTAACAGTATTTTGTGGGATGTCCCTATATATCCTACCTCTTTATTCTGTTGATTCCCCGCATACTGAGCAAAGGTTTCCAATTTCCATTGTACTTGTCAGAGGGGTGCCTAGGGTTCTGTCCTGTTAATTTAGTAGTCAGCAATGTAGAACTCAGCAATGTGTATGAGTAGTCCAGATTATTCCTTCCAACGTGCCTTAACTTGCATTTGTCAGCACTGAACTTCATCTGTCTGTTAACATGTTGCCCAGTCACCAAGCTTTGTTAGAGCACCCTGAAATTTCTCACGTAAGTTTTTTTAAAAATGAATATTTATATCCCTTATGCTTCAGCGTTTAAACCAACCACAAACTGCTGGGATTTGGAACACACTTCCCTATGGAGAGGTTATTCTGTGGTTGTCCGCTGTGGTATTGCACCTTCCGGTGAAGCATCTCGTACTTGCAGTCCAGTATCCTGTCTCAGACAGTGGCGTGAATCATTGATTTAATCTGGTGTAAACAAACCTTAATTAGTGCTAAATTAATTCATGAGTTTTCAAAACAAAATAAAGTATATGTAGCAAAGTATGTTGCAAGTCTACTGATGCACTTACGATACCGCTCTGTCAGCACACCACTCAGCATACGTGCATCAAAACAAGAAGTGAAACTAAAGGAAAGTCATTTTTACAAACTCTTCTAAACCCTTTTCTGGCCTCTTGGGGTTTTTTGTGTGTAGTTATTATAAAGAACTATATCAATTTGTTAATAATAATCGCTCTTGGTAGAGAGGCTCTTAAAAAATCTGGAGTGCACTTAAGAGTTTCTCATATGAGCTTTTAAGCAATTTTACATGGTTTACACAGTTTTATCATCAAGCTAACCAGTGACCCCCGGAGAACAAAAACCTTACATAACACTGTTTAAATACCCCTCTAGCAATTTTTAACCCAAACTAGTATCCAGGGGAGGGAGTAGCACATGTAAACACTACACTTCAAATATTCCAATAAATATAGACATTATTCCTCCAGTTTTGCCTTTGTCTACCTGGCAACCGCATCAATCTGTGGTGATAGGCTCCCCAATTCTCCCATGCATTCCCCCTGCTTGTTCCACATGGGGGATATTCACCTGGAAATTCATGGAGTCTCCAGTATCCTTTACTTTTGCTTTGTTGAATGTATGATTTTGCTTTTTTTTTTTTTTTTTTTTTTTTTTTAATTCTTTGCATTTCACTAAGCTTTAGTGTGGAGAAATAAAGTAGACTTTTAAAATTCTTTCAGTCTTACTCTAAAATGGTGTTCGAAGCAAAGGTAAGGAAACAATGAAAAAAGATTAACCTGCATCTTTATAAGCTTTAAAACAATGTTACCTGTGACTATAGTTTTGACAAAAACGTGTTATAAAATATATACTGAAGAGTGAGAAAGGAACATCAATTGCTATGAATGTGCCATATGGCTGAGTTAATGTTGCTGTGGAAGCCTTATTCTTTGAATTTCCTGACACTCTAATGGTTACTTTGGAAGTTACTCTTTAAGATAGAGAAGTTTGATATATTTGTCAACCCAAAAGCTAGAAAACAACAATTTTACTTAATTGTTGTATAAGCGTGTAAATAGAATGTTTCTGTGTGTAGACAGCCTGCAAAAATGTATAGAGACAGCCTGTATATTGTGTTCATGGATTTGTGGAAAAGAGGGATATGTTCTGATTTTCCAAATTGGTAAATGTATGCGAAATTTTAGATTTTGGAATTGGGAAAGAGGGCCCCTAACCTATTCTTGAACCAAGGCCCTCTGAGATCTGGCTAGGCCATGGCACATCCAAGATGTGCAGAAAGTGCTGTTAACTGCTTTTCTTTCACAAATTCATGAACAAGGCTCAAATATACATCAAGGGCTGCAAAGCATGTGTTTAACCACAGGAATAAACCTGTCAGAGGCTGACTCAAGTGATGGTTGGTACCACAGTCCCAGTAAAGCAATTCTGCAATGACGTTATCATGCTTTAAGATTTCTCAGCGTAATGAGATCAGATCAAAGCAGTGCCTCTTCCAGCACAATTTCTACCAAAGTGCACATCAGCCCATGTGAATTTTGTCAGAAGAGATTAAAAAAAAATACCAGGTTTGTCTCTTTACAAAACAAATGTTATCTTAAACGGGCAGGAGTATTTAGGGGGATTTTTTTTTTTTTATTTTTACACTGTCTGAACTGTCTAGGTGCAAGCTTCCAAAAACCTTCCTGGAAAAGCTCTGTTAAAATGTGTTCTAGCGATTGGAGAGGTCACATTTTACTCCACCCACTAGATCAGGCTCCAAGCTTGCAACTTGCCATTGATGAAATGTGGGACACAAGAGGAAGGACAGAGTATCGCAGATCAAGGGAAGAAAATCCATATTCGAGATGGGATCATTTCATAGGTTAACACAGTGGTTCTCAAACTTTTGTATCTGTGACCCCTTTCACACAGCAAGCCTCTGAGTGTGACCACCCTTAAATATAAGAAAAAGTTTGAATTTGTAACACTATTCTAAATGCTGGAGGTGAAGCAGGGTTTGGGGTGGAGGCTGACAACTCACGATCCCGCACATAGTCTCACGACTGCCAGTTTCAGAACTGTTGGACAATCTGGACACAGGAGATCAGGTTTCACGAACCAGCTCTGCCTCCTTGCATGACTCTTGGTCAAGTCCCTGGATGGCTTGATGCTCAATTAACATAAATCAGCCACAATGATTTACACTAGCTCAGAATCTGGCCCTTCATAACTCTGTGCCTCAGCTCCCCACCTGTAAAATGGGGAGTTACACTACCTCTCTCTCACCCTTTGTCTGGTCTATTCAGAGCGTGCGTTCTTGTGGGCAGGGACTGTCTTTTACTATCTATCAAGCACAAAGGGGTTCCAGGCCCAGGTGGGGCCTCTAGGCACAACCCTAGTGCAACTAATCCGTTCTTTGAAACAAATTCTGCAGTCCTTAAACAAACAAAACCCCTACTGAATTCAGTGGCAGCTTTTCTTGATTAAGGATGCAGAATTTGGGCCATTAGCAGGAACCACGTTTTCCTGAACCTTACAGTCTGTTTATATTTCCAAAGAACAGAGCGCGGCAAAAGCGCGAGGGGAGGGAAGACCCAATCTTTTGGAGCGACTATACCAGTTTACCCGATAAAGCCTTTGGCTGTTCTAGCCATCTCTCTCTCTGCCACCTTCCTTTCAACCTTACCTGCTCAGCTCTAGCCTACAACAGAGGCGATGGTGCTCCAAACTCAAGTCCCACCAAACTGCAACAGAGCAAGTTAACCTTTTCTACAGCATAATGAAAGAGCTGCATAAGCAACAAGGTAGAGGGACTCATTTTTCAAGCTGGGCAGCTCTCACTAACCGTCCTGTGTGTTAGCAGTGACTTTCTGTTTATTGCTCTTCTGGTTTTCAAATTATTTTAGCTGCTCCTAAACGCAAAATGGCAATGGGGAGGAGGTGGTGGGGAGCGGGGAGATGTGTGTTGATGTCTGTGTTTTGCTGAGCACCGACAGCTGCGGTCCTCTCACAGCATAACTTGGTGATTGTTTTTGGTGCCGGCAGGATGAGTGGAAAGGAGCATAGCTCAGAAGTGTCAAGAGTGAAATTAATCCCCTCCAACCTAAGCTGGGGGAGAAAAGAACTGTGGAGAATTAAAATTTGCCAGGACCGTCTGCTCCGCAAGAGGAACTGGCCCTCGAAACTCTATTGTTAAATAATCTGCTACTGATTTCTCCACTCCCCTCCATTCTCCAATTACTCACGGTCACCCCCTCCCCAGCTTCTCCCTTTTTTCCCCTCTTTCCTCTGCTACTGTGTAGTCCTCTTATGTACATTTATAACATTATTATTAGAGCACCCCATTCTGCAAACCCTGCACACAGGGAACTCCCACTGGAGTCAGAGAGTTCCCTGCACAGTTTATAGGTTTGGTCTCCAGCTCTGCATGTATTATTCTGTAATGTGCTTTGCTCTACTTTTGGATGAAGGAAGCTATAACAACAACCACCAGTCATAGCCTCACTGTCCTCATTACTGCTCCCCAGGGTAACATGTTGAAAAATTCTCAGCTCAGACACAGAGCAGCCTAAAACATGCCCAGACCTCGAGGTAGTCTCAGGTTTCATCCCAGCAGTTGGTTGTCTTGATGGACCATGATCAGATTTCAGAGACAGGATTTGAGGTGACCAAGCAAATGACTACACTCGTGAAGCTGTTTTAAAGAGGAGCCACCTACGAAGTTTTGCAGCAAGTTGTAGTTAACCACATTGATTAAATCCAGGCTTTGAAAGAGAAGGTTCTTATTAAGTGCTCCATAGTGAAACCGCAGTTACACAGGCTGTCTAATGTAAATCTAGGTATTTCAAAAATAATTATGTTTCAGACAACTTATGTGCCGTGCCCATTTTGAGCCAGTAACAAATACTGTCACTCACATGCACTTTTTTCTCCATTGGTTTCAATTTATTGCAGGTTTATGTCTGCCCAAGATAAAGTTTGACGGAATCAGTTCTTGCTGTTAGTTTTCCCATCACCATGACCACTACTGAAAAAACAGTTATGATCAAGCTTCTACCTTTAGTAAATAGCAGTACAACCTGACAAAAGAAAACCTCCAGGCATTCCTAAGTGTCAACCAAATGGCTTTGTTCCCTTAAGCCAAGCCAATATAAGGAAAATAACATGGATCTAGGAGAATATTAAATAGAACACACCACCATAAACGCAATAAGCCACTGATCTTTAAGTATCATTGCTACAGTACAACAGATGCCAGTTTCAGACTACTTCCACTGCAAAACACTACAGATAATTATGGTGTTTACTGATGGACTATACTGGTTTTAAAGTTACAAATCTGCTGTTATCATGCCTATCTTTACAAACTAAGCCCAGGAGCGAGATATTCAGATGGCATTTTTATGCTTCATTCATCTTGAAAGTACAGAAGACGAAGACACTGCTAGACAAGGGCGAGAGAAGGACCCAGGACATATGGGAAATTCAGAGCGGATTCAGAAATTAACTTCCCCAACCAGCCCCTACCTCTGTCACTCTCCCACACCCTCACTCACTTTCACTGGGCTGGGGCAGGGATGCAGGAGGGGGGTGCGGGCTTCAGCTGGGGGTGCGAGCTCTGGGGTGAGGCCAGGGATGAGGAGTTTGAGGTGTAGGAGGGGGCTGGGGCAGGGTGTTGGAGGGGTGCAGGCTCTGGGAGGGAGTTTGAGTGCAGGAGAAGGCTCTGGCCTGGGGCAGGGGGTTCGGGTGGGGTATGGGCTCTGGGCTGGGGGTGCAGGCTCCAGATGAGGCCAGAAATGTGGGGTTCAGGGTGTGCAAGAGGGCTCCAGGCTGGGGTTGTGGACTCTGGGATGGGGCCAGGGATGAGGGGTTTGGGGTGCAGGAGGGGGCTCCAGGCTGGGACTGGAATGTGGGTGGGGGGGATGAAGGCTCTGGCTGGGGTTGTGGGCTCTGGGGTGGAGCTGGGGATGAGGGGATTGGGGTGCAGGAGGGGGCTGGGGCAGGGTGTTGTGGGGGTGCAGGCTCCAGGAGGGAGTTTGGGTGCAGGAGGGGACTCCGAGCTGGGGAAGGGGGTTGGGGTGCAGGAGAGGGTTTAGGGTGCAGGGTCCCGGCAGCGCTTACTGCGGCTCCCGGGAAGCAGCAACCAGGTCCCTGCAGCCCCTAGACACATGGGTGGCCAGGGAGGCTCCGCACGCTGCCCTCGCACCCACAGGTGCCACCCCCGCAGCTCCCATTGGTCACTGCTCCTGGCCAATGGGAACTGCAGAGCCGATCCTTGGGGCCAGGGCAAGGCGCAGAGCCTCCCTGGCCGCCCATGCATCTAGGGCAGTGGTCTCCAACCTTTTTATGCAACCCAGGATCTAGCCCGCCCCTTCCCCGAGGCCCTGCCCCACTCACTCCATTCCCCCATCCTCACTCACTTTCACCGGGCTGGGGTGGGGGGTTGGGGCTTGGGAGGGGGTGCGGGCTCTGGGCAGGGGCCGAGGGGTTCACAATGTGGGAGGGGACTCTGGGCTGAGCATGGGGAAGGAGGTTGGGTGCAAGAGGGGGTGCAGGCTCTGGGAGGGAGTTTGGGTGCAACTCTCTGGTCCCGGCTAATGAGAGCTATGGGGGCAGTGGTTGCAGGCAGGAGCAGCATGCAGATGGAGACCCGGGGCCCCGGGGCTGCATTGGCCGCTTCTGAGAACGGCGTGGGGCCGGGGCAGGCAGCGAGCAAGCCTTAGTGGCAACCTGGCTGCACCGCTGGAGATCGCAATTGGCTGGGAGATCCTCTAGGATTGACCATGAGCTCGCAATCGACTGTTTGGTGACCACTGGTCTAGGGGCTGCAGGGACCTGGCGGCCACTTCTGGGAGCCGTGCAGAGCTAGGGCAGGCAGGGAGCCCTCCTTCGCCCCGGGCCCCTGCTGTGCTGCCAACCGGACTTTTAATGGCCTGGTCAATGGTGCTGACCAGAGCCACCAGGGTCCCTTTTTGACTGGGAGTTCCACTTGAAAACTGGATGCCTGGCAACCCTGCTCGGGGACCTTGTTCAATGGCCAGTAATGCTATAACATGTTAATGCATCCTCCAGTGGACATCACTGGCTCAGACATGTCGTGCTGAATAAAGGGCCTGACCGATAATTTCAGTATGTTTGCATCCAAGATAAACCATTTGTGGTTGGCACTGATGTCCTATTAAGAAGACAGCAACAGTGGTTCAGTAGGAGGTTTATAGTTTCTGATGGTAAGAAGAAAACCTTGAGGGAAGTTTGACAGGTAGGCAAAACATTTCTTCCCATGTAATAGGAATGTTAACTAACCACATGGTGCAACCATGGCAATTTTAATACAATTAAACATTAGAAACGTCAGCCACTGATTCAATTTCTTGAGTTTGGCCCAGTCTAGAGCAAATATCTCTTCAGTAGCTAGCTAGCTGAAAGGCTTGATTTAATGCTGGAATCAGAAGACATTTGTGTGCAGAGTCAGGATTTTGTTGCTTCTCGAAGCTACTGTACTTTAGGAGAAAATGCTGGGGTTTTAGAAAGGGGCTTTGCTCTTTACATGTGAAGATGCATACTGCAGACAACCACTCCCTGTAAGCAGAGCTTTTACCCAGACATTTTTACAAATATGCCAAGTCCTTTGCATCCAGCGCTCGGGGCCTGAGCACCCCCCTCGGCTTGTTATCTGCAGATCACAGCAGTGCTGCAAGCTTAGCGAGTTATGAAATTGGGCTGGACAGTCACAGCCCTGCAACATGAAGTGTTCTGGTGGTTCAAAAAGCCCTTCTCCCTGCAGAGATGGTCTAAAGCAAAACACAAACACAATGGGAACTCTTTCCTCTCCGCCTCTGCCTGCTAGCTCCTTACCCATCCTTTTGATTGATCTTAACCCCCGCAGCCCACCTCTTTCAAGGCCCTTTTTCTCCCAAAACAAGGCAAGGGGTTTCTTGCACTTCTTTACATTTTCCTGCAGTCACCGACCTTATGTCATGTATTTATTCCATTAAATGGCTCTGCCTAACTAGAGCAACAATTTAAGCACAGAAAGATGCCCCAGTTCCTGGGTATGTGGGAGCTACGGTTGTAATGGCCCCTGCTGTAAGCTCTCTCCTTACCCCGCAGGCTGTTCTGAGTGGCCTAGTACAGCAAGGTACTAGATACCCTCAACTCCAGGGGGAATGGAGTGCTCAGCACCTTACAGGATCAAGCCCTATAATAACATGGTCCCGCCCTACTATCATTCCTGGCCTTCCCACTATCACCCATCCTGTTAGAATTAGATGAAATTCATCTAATTCTAAGTGGAAGTTACACTTTTTCCCATTTATTTCAATCATTCCAGTGTGTGGCTGTGTACAGACAACCCCAGTCAAATGGGAAAGCACATGACAGAAAATTAACAATGAATGGGTTGGAGCCCATAAAAATGCACTTGACGAGCTCTAAGCCTTAGCACCACTCCCGTGGCATTTGCACTTTTGCCTGCGGGTCCATGTTTCTTCCTCCCTGAATCAATGTAAAAAGATTCTGAACCAGTGGAAATGCAACCCTAAACCGGATAAGCATGGAAATATGAAGAGAAACATGCAAAGCCTTGCTATGCCCCCAGACAACTATCCATCTCAAAATGTGCAGAAAGCCACTTCCTGAAACAAAGAATGGTTTAAAACCAATTGCATTGCCATATTAGTCTTAAAGAAAAAAAACATTCCAACATATTAGGAGACATTGCACGCCAGCCGTCAGGAGAGATTATTCGCTGTGTCGTCAGACCTGCGCACCATCCTCTGCCTTCCCCGATGACCCACACCTTGGTCCAGTGAAACAGACTTGCTGCAACCTGGCTTCCACCAGGTGAGACACACAATCCAACAAAGAGTCCTGCAGTGTGTGTGATCCAGGGCCGTGTGTTCCGAGTAACCGTTTTATTACAATGGTTTATGCATTTGTAATTCAGTATCGAAGACTCAGACAACATGCTCTCTCATTGTTCTCTACAGCAGGTTGGAATTCTTGGACAGAAAGCACTTATCGTCAAAAATAACCTTTTTCTGCAAAAATGAACTTTTGCACACCCACAACACTCCCCCGCCCCCACAATTAGGTTTCTGCTTTTTAAAAAAAAAATGCTCAATAAAAACTGCAAATGAAAAAATAAGCCTGTTAGTTTGCTTTCCAATCTTTGGGTTTTGGTCTTCCCTTTGGTTTTGGTTTCCATAAGGCTTGGGAGGAGCAGTTAACCTAAGTAGTCAGTGGAGGGCAGGGGGAGTATGTGGACCAGGAGGCCTATACAACCTGAAGGGACAGGTGCTTATTTCAGGTTACTTTTGTGTGCTCATTTACCATTCTGGGGGCTGGGTTTTTTTTGCTGTGCTGTTAGGTTGCACAGCTTAGTCACTAGGAGAGGTTAGATTGCAAGCTCTTTGGGGCAGGAGCCATTTCTTTGTTCAGAGTTTGTACAGCGCCTAGGACCATGGGGTCCTGGTCGGTGACTGGGGCTCTGGGGCACTACGGCAACACAAATAATCAATGATAAGGGAGAGTTTTTCCAAAACTGACAAAAATGTAACTTTAAAAAAATCACCGGTTTCTAAAAAAGTATTTGATTCTGCAGAAAATTTCAAAAAGCGAGAAGTGAGCTGCTTTCTACACAAATGGAATGAAAATCATTTGAAAACAGTAGCTATTTTGTTTTGTTTTTCCAAACAGCTCTATTATTTACCCTATTGTTAGAATCCCTTCACTAAATAGCTGCATCTTGGAGCCAATCATCACTGGCTCATGAATTATCCCTTGTATTTTAGTTAGAGAGAGACACACACTCCATATGAGAGAATATCAGCCTTTAGTTTCACCAAATCCCTGATTGCACTGGACTGGCAGCTGGATGCCTATTCTCTCTGTCCCCTTGCACCATCTGCCAATTGGCACCAGCCTTCCTGTCTTCTGTTTGCTTTCTCTCCTCTCCTCTCCCATTCTCATCTTGTTTTCTTTAATTTTTTCCTTCCCTATTTCTATTTTGTTGTGTGCGTTCTCCCCCGCCCCCCCTCCCCAATTCTCTCACTAAAAGGAAGGTTATTCTCCATTGAGGACTCCATGGGTTTTCAACTACTGGTTTTCAACCTTTTTTCATTTGCAGAACCCTAACAAAAATTCAAATTGAGATGCAGACCCCTTTGGAAATCTTAGACATAGTCTGTGACCCCAAGGGTCTGTGGTTGAAAACCACTGCTGTAGACTACAGCTGGCCTCATCCCTGAGCTAAGTGAGACACAGGATGAGAAGGGTTTCAGAGTGGTAGCCGTGTTAGTCTGTATCACCAAAAACAACAAAGAGTCCTTGTGGCACCTTAGAGACTAACATTTTTTTAGGATGAGAAGGGAAATTTGTGCTAATATGCCTGCCCCTGCAGCCCTGTAAACAGGAGAAACTCCCATGACTGGCTGTATTGGGAGCCACCGCAGGATCAGGGAAATACACCACCTGCTATTTAACCTGCACATGCCAGGATGTAGTATAGGGCAACGCAAGTCAAGGGTCATGTAACTGTTCCCACCTCACTGCTCCTTGCCTTGCCTAGCCTAGCCTAGGCTGGAAAACACTACACCAAATCCTACTCTCCTCTACCCCAATGCGAATAACCAGATTTGATTCACTGATTTTATATGTCATACACATGCACACTGTGTGTGTGTGTCTCATCTTTAATTGTCCTAAATAACCCATAACATGCACAGGCAGCCACATGTCAGTTAACAGTTACTGAACCCCATAAACCATAAACCAACAGCAGACCACGGCTTCATAGCCTTAAAACCCGCCTTTGGAGTCCCTAACAGCCTATCCACAACACAAACTATTTTATTGAACCATAGTTTCATCTTAATCACAATGATACCAGGTAACTGCTCCCTGTTTTGTTGGGTGGGTTTTTATTCTATCCATCTGAACAGCGCTGGCCTGTATATTCTTCTTCAGGAAGGTTTTTAGGGAGATTCCTACTGCAATCAGACCCCAGCTGTGTACAGCAAGATGCCTAAAAGATGGATTAATAAGCTTATACGGCAAGTGGTAGGAGTGACTAGGAGGAGTTCTACCAGCCAGCAAAGCCACACACACTGTGTAGTAGCAAGTTCTTAGGCATCACTAGCCAGGTACAATGTGACTGAAAGTATCTTTCGGGGATCCCAGTTTAGCTCCAATGCAGATTAGGGACACAAACCCACAGTTAATGATCCATCCCAGATGGTAGAGTCCTATTGATATTTAACAAGGTGGAACTCAATAAGGTGCTTCAGAAAGGTAATAACATTCTGTAGAACGTCGTAAAACCTATCGAGTGTAATAGCTTAAGATAGCCCTTCTGCAGGTTTGATATTTTAAACTCAACCTACCAATTTCTGCAAGAGGGGTATCATTCTCAGTCACTCTCCCCCAGAAGGTTATTTTTTACTAAACTCTACAGGACTTTTCCCCAGGGGATCTGTACAGACACCTGCAAACACAGACCTGAGCATCACTGGACTCAGTAAGGCATTCAAACCACCAGGCCCCCAGTGACTTCTCTGTTCAAAGGACAAGGAAGGGTGTGTATCTGGCTCAGAATCAACCCGGCCATCCCCTCCCTCCCAGCAACCAGCACAACTGGTATTTTATCATCTATAGTTATGAATCATGAAGAAAGAGGCAAAGTCTTCAGCAAACACCTGTGTGGTGGTCAAAGGCTGGCTGGCAGAAAGCGGCACAGAGCCAGGCATTGGGTACACCAGGTCTGTTGATTCACTGAGAAAGGGAACCGTGGCTACTTGGCAACAAAAGCCCCACACAGTTTGCAGGGAGGAAATAAGGACAGGAGCAAGGAGGCAGAGCACCCAGCCTGACATGGATGGCCCAGCCCAACACCTGCATACCCCAGCGCTGCCTGCTCGCCCACCCCGGCAAAGTAATGAAGTGGCATTCTCATCTGAGCGTAGGGCTTGATCTGCACTGCAGCTCACACAGACAAACCGGCTGAAGTAGCCGGGGATGACATCAGCATTCATAAGTCAGCCCCAGAGAGCGGGGGGGGGAGGGGAAGCGAGGTACCCAGGCCCTCCCTGCTGGGACTCCAGGGCACCCTGTCTTTCCTGGCACCCCATCGGGGTCTAGAGCACGGCTTGGCCCGGCCAGCTGCCGGATCGGGGCCTCACCCCTCTCCTGGGTCGCCCCCTCCCTCAAACCGTCTCCTGGGGCATCTCCTTCCCCAGCTGAGAGACCTTCCTCCTGCCCTGCGTCGCCCAGGGGAGCGACCTGGGAACCCCCGGACCCTGCTCTCGCGGCCCCCTTCCAGAGAGCCCAGCGGCCGGTTTCCTCTTTCTCCAGAGCCCGCAGTTTTGCAATGGCCCGGCCAGGGGCCAGCACCCGCTGCAGGCTGGCCGCTGAGCTCGCCGCAGCAGGGCTCTCCCCGAGCGGGCGGCCACCTGGCCCAGGCAAACTTGGACGGGACCCCACCCTGCCCGGGCGGCTGGCGGAAGGGGAGCAGGTGCAGCCCTGACCCCCACAAGGCGGCGGCCGCCCAGGGACCCCAACTCCCCCGCATGCTCCGGCCACGCCGCTCCCCCGCCCCGGGCGGCAGCTGGGGGGCTCGCTCCAGCCCCGCGCCCTTACCAGGTGCCGAGCAGTCCGCGCACAGCTGGTTGCCCGGTCTCTGGAGCAGCTCCTGCAAAGCCTTCCTGGGCTTCTCCTTCGCCATGGGGACGGCGCGAGTGAGAAGGGCTCGGCTCTGGCTTCTCTCCTCCTCCGCTAGATGAGCTTCATGGGGCTGGGCTGGGGGGCGCTGGAGAGGCTACCTCGCCGCCGGGGGCTGCTTCATCTGGCCCCGGCTCCGACGGGCAAGGCGGACCCCCCTGGGCAGCAGGGCGCTTAGGGCTGCCGCTTCCCCATCCTCCTCACTGGGCGCTGAGCAGCCTCCAGCCCGGCTCTTTGCACGGGGCTGGTTCCGCGTTCCTCCCGCAGCGGCGGGGAACGGTCCGCCTTTCACAGGAGACCCGAGCCGGGCCCTCGCCTGGCCAGCCTTGTTCGCCCGCGACCTCCAGTGGCGAACCCTCCCTCCTGCAGGCGGGCACCCCGGAGCCCCCGGGGTGCGAGAGCGGCGCGCTGCGTGGGCGGGGGGCCAGGGCCAAACCTTCTTCCCAATCCCACCTTTTGCCCCCGAGTCTGCAAAGGCGAGTAGCCCCACCGGCTTCACGGACACCACAGCCGAGAGGTTTCAGCGTGAGCCCCTCCCTGCCTGTGCGTTGGCAGGCTGGGGCCCTCGGCGCCATGGATCTGTCAGGGCACTTTCTGATTGCCGTGAAGGGCTGCCTGGGTGCCGAGATGAACCTGGACAGATCCCTTTGCAAGGCTGGGGCCTTAGTTTGCATGAAACCAAAGGGGGTCACTCGCAGTGCATAAAGTTAAGTATGAGCAGGGCCTTCTTTTGTGTTTATTTCAGGGGATGTTTTGGGGGTTGATATTTCGGAATTTCTTTTTTGTTGTTGTTGTTTTCTATAGATGATTTAGTGTATTTTTGTTTAGTAAAATTAAAATATCTACCCCCTCAATAAAAAAAAAAAACTTGACTGATGTCCACATTTTTTCCCCTACCCTCCTGCTTTTTTTTTCTTCTTGATTGACAAAATTTCAAATTAAAAAAAACAAAACTGATTCATTTCTTTCAAAGGCACTTTCCTTGCAAGGGTCTCAAAGCACTTTACAAATCTATTCATCATCATAGCACCTGATTACCTCCCAATTGTTATATATTTATCCTCAAAATACCCCTGTGAGGTAGGGAAGAGCTATAATCCCCACTGTACTGATGGGGAGCTGGGCCTAAGGGACTTATCCAAGGTCACTCAGTAAGTCTGTGGTGGAGCAGCAAGCTAAACCCTGATCTCCCAGGTCCTAGGTGAACATGCTAAATACTGGCTCATCCTTCCTCTCCAACTGTTAGTCAATTGCATCGAGATCATATGTAGCCTAGAAATTACTGTGCCAGAGTAATTTTTCATTCGTACAACTTCAGTTTGGTTATGGAACCTTTTTTGGTTTTGTGAAGTGAATCCATTTGTTCAAGTATACCCCATCCCCTTAAAAAGAAAAATCAAAACTTTCATCGTGCATAGGCTTACTTATCAGTCTGACTTTATGGCGAGGAATCCCATTGACTTGACTTCTATCCAAAAAGAAAAGGAGTACTTGTGGCACCTTAGAGACTAACCAATTTATTTGAGCATAAGCTTTCGTGAGCTACAGCTCACTTCATCGGATGCATACTGTGGAAAGTGTAGAAGCATGCTTTGTGTATATAAAAAAAATCTTCTACACTTTCCACAGTATGCATCCGATGAAGTGAGCTGTAGCTCACGAAAGCTCATGCTCAAATAAATTGGTTAGTCTCTAAGGTGCCACAAGTCCTCCTTTTCTTTTTGCGAATACAGACTAACACGGCTGTTACTCTGAAACCTTCTATCCAAAGTTAAGCATGTATGCAAATGTTTTCAGGATCAGGACTCAAATAACCCAACAGAAAACCACCACTAAATCCAAATTATCACCCTGATCCTGCAATCACTTAATCACATGTGTAACTTCAGTTCTGTAAATAGTGCCTTTGATTTCGATGGGACTCTTCCTTAATCTGGAAAACATTTTCCTACATTATCTTGCCATTTTTACGGATAGATACTAAGTTTAACTGCATTAATTTCTGATCTTTTTAAAAATTGATATGATCATGAAGTGACCCTCTGTACATTACAGGTTGCTTTTTCTATCATGCTAACCAAAGGTCCAATCCTGCAGCTCTAACTCCTGTGAAGTAATCCTACTATTGACTTTATCTGGACTATCTATAGAATTGGGCCCCCCGCTCGTATGTCAAACAGCCTGTCACCTCCTTAAAACTCTGAACCAAATTCTTTTTCCAGTTATACGGGTGTAAATCTGGAGTAAAGCCACTGACTTCTGTGGAATTACTCTGGATTTATAAAAGTGTAAATGACAACAGAACTGGCCCTGAGACAGACTCTTAGCTCCATGCCTGCAAACACTTGCATACGTGAACAGTTCCATTAAAGTCAATGGGATTACTCATATGCGTGTTTGCAGGATGAGGGCATTATGTAAGTCCGTTGCTGGGTTTTCACCTATTCTTTAATTTTGATGCAGACCAGTCCCTTGGCCCTTCCTGCCCCCAGAAGCATCCATTGCACACAAAGGCTTCTCCATGCTACAGCTGAGATATTGCAAATCATTACCAGAGGAGGAACAACAACAACAAAAGATTTTGTTTTAAAGTCCCTGTTTAGCTTTCCATCCAGGCTTATTGATTCTCTTAATTTTTTGTTCTCCTGGTTGCTAGGCAATTCCTCTCTCCTCTCTGCATGCTGTGTGCCAGGGCTGCAGAAAGAAATTTATATCTTGTAATAAAATCAAATATAACAGGGACTGTTGCAGATGATCAGAACAAGCCTTCTCATAAAGGAAAGGGGGATGGTAGGGGTGGAAGATTAAGTGAGAGCAATCATCATTATTTAAATCTAATAATAATATAATTTGTGGAGCATGCCCTGCCACAATGCAAGAAAAACTTGGTAGTAAAAATCCCACTGCAAACTTCAAATGAGGAGAACAAAAAGTGCATGTAGGGAGAGAGGACAGGGGCCCAACATAAGAAGAGAATGGGAGGTGGAGAAGTCATACCTATGAGACCCAAAGCAATCATAGTAAAAATGCTTTGGAAATAAAGGACCCTGATCCTCTTTCACTTACACCAACTTTACACAACTAACTCCATGGCTTCACTCCTGATTTACACTGTGTTAACGCCATAGATTTCAGCTGAGTTGAGTACTCCTGATTTACACCAGATTTACACCAGAACCTGAGTCAATCAGCATAGCTCCATGAAAGTCAACAATGTTATGCTGATGGATAGCAGCTGAGGATCTGGCCTCATCAAGCCATGCATTTCAGTGGAGCTATGCCTGCCATACAGGAATGTGAAAGCACAAACAGCGGAAGTGGGAAGGAATGTTCTGTGGTGGTTGTTGGGGGGAGCAAGTTCCACAAGGCAGGGCCCATCACAGCAAAGACACAATCACCTACTGACCTGAGTCACAATGATGGGAGCTTTAAAGGCAGGGATGGATTTAAGCACACACACAAGAGGAGCCCCTGCTATCATGCTGCCCAGGGTTCTGCTCCAAGGCCCACTGAAGTTAGTGGGAGCCTTTCCAATGACTTCAACAGGTGCTGGATCAGCCCAGAGAGCGTAACCAGCTGGGGGACTTTAGCAAGCTCGGCAAAGCTCCAGCTATCTCCACTAGAGGTGCAATCAGCTCTGATACTAGGCTGTCCTCACACCGATGGTTTCTGTGTTTCCATTGCCAATCAGCATTTTTAGTCAGATTTAATTAAAAAATAATATTTTAAACCTTTTTAAGCAGCAAATATTTTCTGAATTGCAAAATAGCAGCCTTAGTAACAGCCATTGTGAGCCTGATCTTCAGATCTGCTAAGTTCCAAGCCCTCATAATGAAGTCAGTGGAAGCTAAGCACCTTTGGAAATGCTGGCCTGTGTGGCAGAGCTACACTCAAGCTGAGAAACACTGGCAGTTTCATAGGAATCTTTCTGCCTAGAAGCCTCTTCCTTTTGGTGATACTTTGAAAATATCTGACTGAGACTACCAAAAAGGCCATCTTTTCCTCCCCACTGTTGTCTCCTTCCTCTCTAGGATTTTGGCTGCTTTCCTTTTATTATGGAGGAGCCATTTGCACTGTTAAATGGTTACAGCTGTGTCAGCATCTTCCCTTATGAAATTCTATTTTCAAGCTTTACTGGCCATAAAAATCTCGTCTACGCTGCAACTGGCAAGAGCCTAGAGCAGTTGTTTTACAAAATAAAACTCCTTCGGTCTGTTATTGGGAATTACATAGAACAAGTGCAAAAGCAGCTGTCCCAAAAGGGGGAATCTGAGATACTCATAGGTGAAACCAAGAGGACATATTAGCAATAATAACTCAAAGAAGCTGAGAGAGAGTCTCTAAGGCCCCAATCCTGCAATGGCTAAATCAATACCATGATTATGCAAGTAGCAAGGTATTAAACTCAAAGCCTGTTTGTGACTCTAAAGGGTATTCAGTCCATTACACAAGTAAACCGTTCACAGCAAATACATGTACAGCAAAGCCTAACCGAAATATCCATAATTCAGGCAGACAGTAACTGAATACAAGCAAAACTGTCTGGAATATTATATCATCTGGAAAGGACATCATTAGTTTCCCAATGAGCAGAAGAGAGGCAGCCTTCCCCATTACACTTTTCCTTATCAGCAGATGGGTACAAAGCAATTCCTTCTACCAATTCTAACTGAATTGATAACAGTTACACTGTGGTCTTCCTGTTACATAGACCAAACCTCAGGGGTTTCCCTTTTTAAGATATGCTTGTTTCTTGGATAATTTAATTCCATCCATAAACAAAGGATGCATTTCAGAGAGAGCTGCAGTAGTGAGTGGAGCTCACAGGATGGGGCACTCCTGAGTTCTAATCCCAGCCCTGACACTGAAGGGAGTCTCCCTTCATAGAACAGGGACAAGAACCCTCAACTCCCTCCCAAGAGGAATCACGAGGATGGATTCATGTACATCAGATGTTGCCAAGATGAAGCAGGGTATGAAAGTGCAAAGGAAAATTAGGCAGGGGTGATAAAGTAGCAAAGTGACAATCTTCAGCCTCACCCCCTGCAAACAGCTTTCCCAGGCAGACCCCTGCACCTGTACCAGAAGTCAGGGGGGATACATGTAAATCCAGGACTGCACCGAGATGGGGCTGCTTGGAGGCTTAGGGCCTGTGTAATTTCAGCATCACTGCATTCCAGTAGCACACGGTCCATCTCAAAAGCACAGTGCCATGACTATAGAGACCTGGACTGATTGTGAGCCCCATCCTCCCATTGGCTAACAGTCACACAAGCAGACCTATTGACTTCACCGGGACTCCTGGTGCACGCAAGACGGAGAGAACAGGAAGAGTTAGGCTGGTCGTGAGCAGGAGGAAGGAGAAGAGCTTGATTTCTTGGATGCTTCTGGGAGGTTTGTCTAGATACATTGGACACATAATCCACATTTTCAATCTGTTACCATAACAGCCAATGAGCTCTGCCCCCAGCCGCACCCTGGTCACGTCCATTTTCACCTCACATTATTTGGAGTCCTGAGTCTCACTCATACAAAGTGCTCAAGGGGAAATCACAAAAGGGAACGTTAATGGCCACAGCTGCTTTTCTGATTTAATGGCCACTGGTGCTGGAACTTGGGGTGCTGGAGGTGCTGCCGCACCCCTGGCTTGAAGTGGTTTCCATCATATACAGGATTTGCAGTTGGATTCAATGGCTTTCAGCACGCCCACTATACAAACTGTTCCAGTATCCCTGCTCTGGCTAGTACCACTGCAGTCCAAGTAATCCACTTACAGTTGGAAATCAGTATGTGGAAGTGACAGTGTGGATTCTTCTTGGTTGGTGCACAGCCAACTCGGTATCTGAACAGAGCCAAGGGGAACAATAGAAGGTGATTATGTTATTTGTTGCCTCTAGCATACTTGTATATTTGTATTCCTCTGCTTTGTAACATAAACTATATAACACACTACATGAAACTCACATACGTGTATGGATTCCCTTGTCATTAGTGAACAGAACCAGTTTTGTATGTGTGAAATATTACATCTGGGGCCATATCCTCAGCTGGAGTAAGGTGGCATAGCTCCATTCACTTGGATGGTGCTAAACAGTTTTACATCAGCTGAGAATCCAGCCCTACCAATGAGCCCTGTTCTGCACACACTTACTGCAGGGGAAGCTCCTCAGAAGTCAGTAGGCCTGATTCGGATCTCATTTACACCATTATTAATCCACTAACCTCAGCGGAATTACTCCTGATTTACAGTGATGAAAGTGAGAGCAGAATTGGCCCAGTGGGGGAAAGTTGGAGTGCGTGAGAGGAGACGCAGACCCTAAGTATGTATCAACTTATTCAAGTAAAGCTGAAGTGATTTCTCAGTGCTGGCGATCATCAATTCATTCCTAGCAGGAGACTGCAGCAGGACAGGTTCCACAGTGTACAGCATGCAAGGCAAGCACTTACCAGGGAAATTGGTTTTGCTCAATTCCAGTAATTTAATCTCTTCCTATTCAAATGCACATCCTTACGGGAACAGTTCTGAGACATGTGAACCAGCCGTTTGCATGGCACAATGTCTCACTGTGCTTCAGAGATGAAAGTGAAAGTAAGCATGCCAAGGGCTGAATGCTGCATGCAGATGGGGAACTGGTGGTTCTTGTAAGTGATGCAGTATATAGAACATGGAAGTGATAATGCTGCCTGCAAGCAAGACCATGACAGGAGCATTCTGTGACAGAGAGAAAAAGGAAGTAGCAGTAGGTCACTTCTGGCCCTAGTACCTCAGAAAGAGGACTTTAAAAACTGGGCCCAGAGAAGAGAAAAGTAGTAAATCTTTATAATAATATGGCATATGTGTCACTCTGTCTTCCAACCATGCTCTGTACCAATGCCCTCTGCTGGCTGGAATGTCAGACCCATTCAAACATATGAGATCATGTCGCCCTCCGTGGCTAAATGCTAGTACTGCGTAGCATTGACAGGGACACAACATTAGACAGAATTTAAGGTGTGGTTCTCTGGAAAGAGGCTGTTCGGCAGAGGAAAGAAGCAGAGCTAGTTGGAGAAGGGTGGCAATGTTCCCCTCAATTTCCCCTCCCCCCAAAAAAATGTTTTATGGAAAAAATTCACCACAATTAAAAAAAAATTAATCAGTTCTAAGTCCCAAGTTGCTCTAACAATCCTGCCTTTCGCATACCATAGGACAAAATGGTCTGAATAGCTTTGGGAAGGCTTTATAACTTGGCATCTAACATACATCTAACATAACCAGAAATATCTGCTGTACCCTTATTATATTGGTTAAATATTTTTGCTTTCAGTGATTACTTCTAGCAAGAGAGGGCAGCACGGCTCCCCAGCCAAAGCCATGCGGGAGCATGAAGACATCATGAGAACCTGCAGCCAAACTTCTTCAGTGCTACAATAAACAGGTGCAAAAAATAAACTGTTTTACCAAGGGTTATAAAAGTGATCCAAGCCATCTTAGAAAATGGCAGGAGAGAGACAGACAGAGCAACCATTTCCAGGCTCTTTGTACCCATGGATTTTTTAGACCAGCTGCCAGCCCAGGGGACCTCTGCAAGAGTGTTTTATTAAACCAACCAGCCCAGGTTATAGGTGCCAACTTGATTCCATGTACCAGCCAGCCCAGGTTATTATTGCAGTAGTGGGTTTAATATATCAGTCAGCCCACATTTTTAGTGCCACTGAGTGATTTGCCGTACCAGCAGCCCAACCTATTAGTGCCAGAATGATTTAAAATATTAGCCAGCTCAGGATTCAACAATAAACAACACCAGCCTGCTTATCACTTACACACACTGGCAGCCCAGATGAAGCCATCAACCCAGAACATTCTCTGCTTTAAATTACCCATGTTAACTGGCACCGGAGCAGCTACTCCTGCAAACGTCCTGCAGTGAATATTTAAGAAGCTGGGGACAGAGATTCCAGGCAAAATTCATTCCTCCCTCTCCGGATTCTTTTTGAGGGGATGGGGATGAACTCTGGGATTCCCCCAGCACCACATTTCCCCAAGCAAAGGCCCTACATGGATTCTGTTCTACATAGGTTCTTATACCACACACATTACACGTCTCCCCAGGTAAGGAGGGCTGGATGTAGCTCCATCTAGAGTGGATCAACACCGTTCCCATGCTGTCCACTTCTACATGGTGCAAGGCACTCCCCTGGAGGTATGCTTGCTGCCTCTGCAGTGCTCCCAGACTCTCAGGGAGGCAGGGGCTGAACTGAAGAGCAAATTCAGCTCATCTGCATGATATCACATTGATTCTCAACAGAAGCCAAAGAGGGGCATGCCAGGGTAGAGTGTCATAGTCTATGTACATAGACCGGTACCACCTGAGCCCGCGATGGCAATAATGTGTGTATTGGTACTCCTGGTTGAGATAATCTGAGGTGGGTACTCACAGGCATGATGGCATAAACACCTACTGTATCTAGATGAGCCTGCTGCGGATTGTCTGGACAGAGATGGAGTGACAGAAATATATAGCCAGGATATTGACACATGCTGATGCTGCCTTTGCAGCTTATCTGAGCTCACGCTCTGGAGACATACGCACACTGGGCCAGACTATGGGCCCCTGAAAATGTGTGCTCTGTAAGCGGCTAGGACGTAGCACAAGGTGGGGAACTCAAAGGGTTAATGATGCTTTCCTGCACCTTTTAGTCAGCAGCCTGCATAAATTGAACTCAGATTAAACCCAAGACACTGAAGCCCAAGTGGAAAGGGAAGCTACCTCAAATGAGAATTTTCTGCTATCACAGATAAATGAAAGCACTCAGATTGAGCCAGCCTCATTAAACTCATTGACTCAGTCCCCTGACATTTTGTATTGATATTTATTAATGGTGACTTCAGACCTCATCCGCTACTGATGATTTCTTCTTGTTCAGTTCAGCGGCCTGCATTCTTAATGATTTTCTCAGCACTGCCCTGCCCTGCAGCTTCTGTGCAATGCTGAATGCACCCTGGATTTAAAAGGAAGGGCAAAATTCTCCTCTTGGATCCTCCCAGCAGATCTTAATCCTGACTCTCTGTCTTTGCTGCTTTTCTGATCTCCCATGAAGTCAGCGGATGTTTCATGGGCATGGAGCAAATTGTATGGTCACTGCACTGCCTGAATAACCCAGTGAGGAAATCCTCAGCGTGACAGTAGGTCATTCCGTAGGTGAAATCCTGGCCTATTGAAGTCAATGGGAGTTCAATGGGGCCAGGATTTCACCCCAAGGCTGAAGCATCAAGGTTGCAGTAACTCAGATGCCAGTCCTACATCCCCACCCTCCGTGAGTGAAAGGAAGGGCTAGTGGATCCAAGTATGCCAGTAGCCCCCAAAGGGCAGCATGCCATGACATGCAGGAATCTGGACCCTCTGTGCTGGCTCCCCCAAATCCTGCTTTTCCTGAGCAGAAGAACAGCACTGACTCAGCTATGGTCAGAGTCCTGTCTGTTTGAAGGATTTGTCCCCTAGAGTATCATAGCAAGTCCACAGGGAAGGCCAGAGCCCAGGCCTATGCCCAAAGTATAGCTGGAAGGATATTTGTAGGGGCTACATGTATTTCTATTAGAGCTGTCAAGTGATTAAAAAAATGAATCACGATTAATAAAATTAATCGTGATTAATCGTGTGATTAATCACACTGTTAATAATAGAATACCATTGATTTAAATATTTTTGGATGTTTTCTACATTTTTAAATATATTGATTTCAATTACAATGTAAAATACAAAGTGTACAGTGCTCACTTTATTTTTTTTATTACAAGAATTTGCACTGTAAAAAACAAAAGAAATAGTATTTTTCAACTCCCCCATTACAAGTACTGTAGTGCAATCTCTTTATCTTGAAAGTTGAACTTACAAATTTAGAATTACGTACAAAAAAACTGCATTCAAAAATAAAACAATGTAAAATTTTAGAGCCTGCAGGTCCACTCAGTCCTACTTCTTGTTCAGCCAATCAAGTTTGTTTACATTTGCAGGAGATAATGCTGCCCACTTCTTGTTTACAATGTCACCTGAAAGTGAGAATAGGTGTTCTCATGGCACTGTGATAGCCGGCGTCACAAGATATTTACGTGTCAGATGCACTAAAGATTCATATGTCCCTTCATGCTTCAACCACCATTGCAGGGGACATGCGTCAATGCTGATGATAGGTTCTGCTAGATAACAATCCAAAGCAGTGCGGACCAACACATATTCATTTTCATTATCTGAGTCAAATGCCATCAGCAGAAGGCTGATTTTCTTTTTTGGTTGTTTGGGTTCTGTAGTTTCTGCATCGGAGTGTTGCTCTTGTAAGACTTCTGAAATGCTCCACACCTCATCCCTCTCAGATTTTGGAAGGCACTTCAGATTCTTAAACCTTGGGTTGAGTGCTGTAGCTATCTATTAGAAATCTCACACTGGTACCTTCTTTGCGTTTTGTCAAAGCTGCATTGAAAGTGTTTTTAAAATGAATAACATGTGCTGGGTCATCACCCGAGGCTACTATAACATGAAATATATGGCAGAATGCAGGTAAAACAGAGCAGGGGACATACAATTCTCCCCCAAGGAGTTCAGTCACAAATTTAATTAACACATTTTTTTTTTTAACAAGCATCATCAGAATGGAAGCATGTCCTCCGGAATGGTGGCCAAAGCCTGAAGGGGCCTGAATGTTTAGCACATCTGGCACGTAAATACCTTACAATGCCAGCTACAAAAGTGCCATGCAAATGCCTGTTCTCACTTTCTGGTGACATTTTAAATAAGAAGAGGGCAGCATTATCTCCTGTAAATGTAAACAAACTTGTTTATCTGAGTGATTGGCTGAACAAGAGGTAGGACTCAGTGGACTTGCAGGCTCTAAAATTTGTCATTGTTTTTTTTTGAATGCAGTTTTTTTGTACATAATTCTACATTTGTAAGTTCAACTTTCATGATGAAGAGATTGCACTACTGTACTTGTATTAGGTGAATTGAAAAATACAATTTCTTTTGTTTTTGTTTTTTTACAGTGCTAATACTTGTAATAAAAAAATAAATTGAGCACTGTATACTTTGTATTTTGTGTTGTAATTGAAATCAATATATTTGAAAATGTAGAAAACACCCAAAATATTTAAATAAATGGTATTCTATTATTAACAGTGTGACTAATTGCACGATTAATCGTGATTAATTTTTTTAATCGCTTGACAGCCCTAATCACAATTAATTTTTTGAGTTAATCGCATGAGTTAATTGCGATTAAGTGACTGCCCTAATTTCTATGCTTTGTTCCATAACGAGAGCCATTAACACTTCCAGAGCATTTACTTCAGAACTTGCTACAATCTGGAATGCAAATAATTTGAGAAGTTTTTGTTGGGCCTGCTGCCAGGCTCCCAGAGCATTGGCACCTGTGTACTTGCCTTCCCACATGTTCCTCTTGATTCAGCACCTGTATCAGTGAGGTCAGGATCCGGCCATTCATATCAGGTCTGATAGAACAATGAACTCCCATTCAACAGGGCTTGTTAGCACCAGGGAATCCAAAAAGCAAACAAGGAACCTCATCAGCCAGGTCCTGGAAAGCTGTTGTTGAAACTGAAAAAAAAAAAAGAAGAAGAAGAAGAAGTACTCCGCTCCCTGAAAGGAGGGAAGTGACAGCCCACATCTGGTGCTTTTTAAACCACTCGATTAAAGAAACAAGCCTGAATCATTCCAACTCATCATACTGACTCCCCTCGAGACTGACTGTTGATAATTACAGCATTTACTTCTGCATCTGACTCTTCTCTTTGCTAGGCTATTTCTCACCTTGGCTCATGACAAAACTAAGGCTCACCGATGCAATACAATGACTGTCAAGTCTTCATGTTGTTTGGAGTATGGCATTCATTCAACCAGACCTGGGTGGGGGTTAGTAAGCAATGGAAATTGATGCACACATTAGCTCATCTGTTGACCTGCCCGCTATTGACCTGACAATCTCCTGAAGAAGTGACGTCATCCAGAAACCAACGGCTAACCCAGAAGTTAGACAGAAAGAGAGCCATCAGTGAGTTGTCTAAAAGGCCCCATGAAGAACAATGAAAATCTGCCTGTGATGGGGCTCTCCCATCACCTGCAAGAGAAAGGGGAAAAAAATTAGAGATATGTTTCTCTTCTGGGGTGATTGATTGCCTCCCTTCCACAGAGGGCAGACCTAGGTGATGATCCATTAGACAGGTGGACCTTACAAGCAGGCTGAGGGAACTCAGTGTGGAGAGAGACTGTAGGACTCTTCTGCCAGGGAAGGCCTAGCAGTTTGGAGCTGGAGAGCTGAGCTACAAGAGTCGCACTAAGCTCTGTGGTGGACCTCTGGAACAAGGGACCAGGTGTCCAGGGAGGTATTCCTGGGGCAGTGTTTTGGAAGGGGCACAGGGAATAGAATAGGCCCACAGGGAGCAGGAAATGCTCCTGTTGGGGAGTCCTGAGCTAGGGCCTCTAAGGAGCAGGAAAATGAAGAGACCATCAAGAAGAACTGTGAGTTGAACCCAGGAGAGGCAAAGGATCTTTTGTTTATGTTGGAACTTTGAGTGTTCCGGAAGGGGATTCACTTTTATGTGACCTGGCTGGAGGTCCAGACTACAGATGACCCAGAGAGAGCCAGCCCATTGAAGGGCTGAAGAAGTGGTTACTGGGGGAGTGCCAGGGATGAGGACCCCGGGAAACATTGCACCCTGAGTCACGAAGGGGTGCCACTCGAGGTGAGGATGTGCCATTACGCTGCCACTGCACCATAAGAACAGTGGGCCCCAGGAAATTAAAGCACATGCTGCTCTTAACAGGAACTCTGCATGCCTAAGCAATCCAGATCAGTTGCTATCTCCAAAGCCTTTGTCTCAAGCGATGACGCTGACATTTTGCTTTGGAAGCCATATGGCATTATTAGCTACATTCCAAAGCATTTTATCATGAAATGTGCAAGCCAAAAAACCAATAATCTCTCCTATAGTGATGGGAACTCAGCTTTGCCAGAGTTCCTCAAAGAAACAGGAGTGATTAAAAAACCTGGGGGAAGGGTAGCGAGGCACCCAAATTCCATTGACAGCCACTGGGCATGGGGCACTTGCCTCCCATTTGTGCTTTTGCATATCTCCATTTTCTTAACCTGGATCTTCCTACACTAGGAGTTCAGGTCGAATTTAGCAGCATTAAATCAATTTAACCCTGCACCCGTCCACACGATGAAGCCCTTTTTTTCGACTTAAAGGGCTCTTAAAATCGATTTCCTTACTCCACCCCCGATAAGGGGATTAGTGCTGAAATCGGCCTTGCTGGGTCGAATTTGGGGTACAGCTGGTTGAGTCACTCCTAATTTAGTCCCTGCACCCATATCTGCCCAGGTTCTCCTGACCGACCTTACCGAGGCGGCCAGGAGCACCTCGGACATGATGAGGATGGTTTTCAGGCCTATTGTACCGTCTGCTGCCACAAGGCAATGGGTTGCTGCTGCTGTGTAGCAATGCCATACCGCGTCTGCCAGCACCCAGGAGACATACTGTGACATTGAGCTAAGCGGGCTCCATGCTTGCTGTGGTATGGCGTCTGCACAGGTAACTTAGGAAAAAAGGCGTGAAATGATTGTCTGCCGTTGCTTTCACAGAGAGAGGGAGGGAGGGAAGGGGGGCCTGATGACAGGTACCCAGAACCACCCACGACAATGTTTTTTGCCCCATCAGGCATTGGGATCTCAACCCAGAATTCCAATGGGCAGCGGAGACTGTGGGAACTGTGGGATAGCTGCCCCCAGTGCAACACTCCGGAAGTTAACACTAGCTGCGGTACTGTGGAAGCACCTTGCTGAGTTAATGCACTTAATGCACTTAGAGCATTTTGTGTGGGGACACACACACTCGACTATATAAAAACGATTTCTAAAAAACCAACTTCTATAAATTCAACCTAATTTTGTAGTGTAGACATACCCTTAGTATAAAATTAATCAAGCCAGGCTAATAGTCTGTCAGGAATATTTCACTTAAGAAACACTTTGGTGTGGCTGAGGTGGAGCAGTTCACACTAATTAAACATTATGACAAAGGAAGGTCAAATTGATTTTGTGCCTAGGCTGATAGCTTTGTGACCATTTTGCAAGGCTAATATAGTCTATATAGAATACAAAAGGAAGTTACAGGCCATCCTGCCAAAGGGTTGTTGCTTTGAGGCCAGCAGTTCTCGACTTTTTTCATACTATGAGCCCATGTCAGAAGAGAAAATTTCAGGCCTCATCTCTCTGTAAAGAAAGGGTGGGTGGTTGAGACCTCCATGATGGAGGTCTCATGTAGCATCAGGGCTACTTGACAGGTCTCACTCTTCCAGAGACCGCCTCCCACCCTCATGCCTGACTGATGCCAGCGCTCAGACACAGTTCCACAGGTGCGAAAAAAACCACACAGGATCTTAAAGGCTGCAGAGGGAGGAGCCAACAGTTGCAGCTGAAGCCACTGTGGCTCCTTATCTACAGGAAGCAGCATAGGTGGATGTGCTGTCCAGCTCATTTGCTGTGGCCTGAACTTACATAACTGTCTGATTACAGTGTCTTTTCATCCATTTTGTATTTGTCCCCTTTCCAAGGCGACAGGTGAACGTTCCAAGGAGAATCTTCTGCCTGTAACATCTCATAAATCATGCGTTGCAGGTTGTTATGATGAACCAGAACACAGCTGAAAATAAGCTCCCCATGATGTGGTGTGTGAGTTTAAGAACTGTTTGATAAAGATAAACGGGGTGGAAGGAACTCAGCTCTCAAAACTGTACAATACAGTCTGTGCAGGAGCAATGTTGTAATGGAATGACTCAATGGAAGCTGGATCAGGCCTTTATATAGTACTGTTCATGCAAGGTACTCCAGGGGCTTTAGAAATGTTAATGTCTGTAAGCCAGCTAAGTCCTAATAGCCCCATTACATGGGTGGATACATTGAGGTGGTTAGGGTCACACTGCAAGGCCAAAGAAGGGCTACCTCATGGCAGTATTCACTTTGCGGAAATAACTGCAATATTCACATTTAAAAGGTTTTGGCTAAACTGACTTTAATCATAACTAAGAGATTCCTTGGATGATGCTGTCATTAGATACAGTGCTCAGAGTTTTACTGAGCTACAACCTCTCAGAGGTTCATTGTGATTGGACTATAACTAGTAGAAAGCCTGGAGTTACCATGGGAATTAAACCACATAGAAAGGAAAGCTGTAGGCATTAATAGATTAAGATCTCTTAGATAAATGGCTTGATTTCCACTATTGCCCCAGACAGCCAGTGCACGAGTCAGTACTGGGTATATAGGAGTAAGCTATTTTTTCCCACACCAGCTAGAATTACATTTAGTTTAGTAGTTTGAACATTGAAGTGTCTCAGTTGATCCTTATTCAGCAACCCTACAAGATCTCTATCAAGCATTCTTAAAACTACAATACTCACCTGCTGAAGTGAAAAAACAGATTGACAGAGCCAGAAGAGTACCCAGAATTCACCTACTACAGGACAGGCCCAACAAAGAAAATAACAGAACGCCACTAGCCATCACCTTCAGCCCCCAACTAAAACCTCTCCAGCGCATCATCAAAGATTTACAACCTATCCTGAAAAATGATCCCTCACTCTCACAGATCTTGGGAGACAGACCAGTCCTCGCTTACAGACAGCCCCCCAACCTGAAGCAAATACTCACCAGCAACCACACACGACACAACAAAAACACTAACCCAGGAACCTATGCTTGCAACAAAGCCCGATGCCAACTCTGTCCACATATTTATTCAAGTGACACCATCATAGGACCTAATCACATTAGCCATGCCATTAGGGGCTCATTCACCTGCACATCTACCAATGTGATACATGCCATCATGTGCCAGCAATGCCCCTCTGCCATGTACATTGGCCAAACCGGACAGTCTCTACGCAAAAAAATAAATGGACACAAATCTGACATCAGGAATCATAACATTCAAAAACCGGTAGGAGAACACTTCAACCTCTCTGGCCACTCAGTAAAAGATTTAAGGGTGGCAATTTTGCAACAGAAAAGCTTCAAAAACAGACTCCAAAAAGAAACTGCTGAGTTTGAATTAATATACCCATTAACTTGGGTTTGAATAGAGACTGGGAGTGGCTGGGTCATTACACATATTGAATCTATTTCCTTAAGTTAAGTATCCTCACACCTTCTTGTCAACTGTCTAAGTGGGCCATCTTGATTATCACCACAAAAGTTTTTTTCTCCTGCTGATAATAGTTCCTCTTAACTAATTAGCCTCTTACCTGTGTGTGTGTATATATATATATATATCTTACTATATGTTCCATTCAATGCATCCGATAAAGTGAGCTGTAGCTCACGAAAGCTTATGCTCTAATACATTGGTTAGTCTCTAAGGTGCCACAAGTCCTCCTGTTCTTTTTGCGGAAACAGACTAACACGGCTGCTACTCTGAAACCTATTCGTCCGATTCTCCACAGTTGCCCCAGCTTTCCACGAGGTGGCGCTTTGCTACAGCTTTTGTAGGTGATTGAAGGTGATGGAAGATACAAGAGGCACAACCCTGCTTAGGACTCAGTCTGACATGGAACCAATGTTTAGGCACATAATCGACCTTGCTTCTCGTGCCATGGGCGGAAGAGTGGCGTGTTAATTCATACTGCTATGGGAGGAGATTGGTCAACCTGAGACACAGCAAATCCTCTGTTCTCAGCCCAGTCCTGCCAGAATACACCTTACCATAAGAGGGGCTTGCTCCTGGATTTAGGAACAGGAAGATAAACCACTAGCTCATTAGTTTGCTTTGGTTTAAATGCAGGTGCCATTTTAAGGCATGCCCAGAAGGCACAAATCCTGCTCCCACAAGCAGAGTTGAAGTTTAAAAGGAACTTGCCTGGCAAAAGATGGCCTGGATCAGCGCATCTTCCTACAGAACCTGTGGGAGTAGGAAAAAAAGGGAATTCTAGGAAGTTCCACTTGCAGGGCTGCTCCCCGGTTATTCCATGGTGATGGGGAAGGGAAGGGACTTAGAATGCCCCGTCCCACCCCCGCTGAGTTGCATTGGAGCATCTCTATCAAGACCTTTCCCGTATCATGGCTGTCCTGGGGCCCACCTTAAAGCCTGAATTACACCCCAGAGTATATTGCCCTCTCCAGGTAATCACCACAGAGCCAGAGGCTTTGTGCCTCCACCCCTCCCCAGACACTTACTTTCCACAGAGCCCCAGCCACAGAGAACCCTCGCTTTTAGGCCAAGAGGGACAGTGCTGTGGAGCTGACTGACCTTTCAGCACAGGCAGGGCAAGATTCATTTGTGAATTGGGGCAATGAAAATTGGGTCCAAGGCGGGGGGTTCAAAATTCTCAACCCCATGCTTCTGTCTTGTGGAGTTGCCGGTGTTAGTTCAGCCTCCACTGAAGGATGCAGCATGCTGTGCCATTCCTCAGTGGTTTTGTAGTCCAGTCAGTCAGTGCTGGGCAGGGACCCCTGCCCACAGCAACAGCCCTTTTGCAGTCAAAGACACCCACTACAGACTTACTTGCAGCACCCCGAAGGCTACTTTGTTGGGCCTTCTTCACAGCAGTTTAAACTATTTTTTTGGGCCTATCACACCTGTTGAAGCTGGCCTAGGATTTGGTTTCAGGTATTACAAATCAGAGAAATGCCCCGCCTCAAATAACCTGAGAAGTTTAAAATAAAGCACCTTTTATCATTCCAGCTCATCAGATGCAATTCAACTATCCAGGGCTATAGTAACAGTTTTATTTTTCCTGCTAACATGGTTAGAGAAGCTGCATCTGATGCCTGTTTTCCCTAATACTGTAAAATTAAGTCACGGAGTATCTTTTCAGGATAAGATCTAGAGATAAAACCAACTCTACCATTGAGAAAGATCTGGTTTATTCCACTACCACCAGTGGGCTCCTTTATTGCCTGAAGGGATTCTCTTCCCCTTATAATATCCAGGGAGCACAGAGGCATGAAATTTGATTTCTTTATTCTAAAGATAGTGGAGATTATTTTAATAATTTTCTCCCACATTATTACTCTGAAAATTTCCCATTCAGTGGTTTAATATAAAATCCTTTAATATCTGCTTCAGCAATAAAAATCTCTGCTTTCTTTTCTGTAAATGTATTAATCTCAGTAAAGGATATAATTTAAACGGTGAAAGAGAATGGTACAAAAATATAGGGGCAAGTCTGTTTCCAAACAACGATGCCTCTGGATTGTTGATGGTCTGTTCATATCGCATCAGGTTGGAACATAATAGTTCTGTATGCCACGTCCATCCATCAAGGTGTACCTGTTGAGTAGGACATCCAAGAGAGAACCAGAGAAACAGACAGATGCAACAAGAGTAGCAGAAAGAGAATGTGAGAAGCATCAAATACAGACTGTAAACTTAAAGAGAAAGACCAGCGTGAACTAGAGTGAATTACTATTGGTTTAGCACCAACTGTGTGCTCATCCCCAGACAAATCAACATCAAACCCTGCCCCGCACTACTTCTCTCTAAGTGCTACCTGGGGTACTTGGGAAGAAAACAAATCCACAGAGGATTCTGTGGCTGATTTTTTATTTTTGAATTTTAAAGCCACTTCTAGATGGCCATCTGACTGGCCAAGCCTTATTGGTACATACTTTTGGATTAAATATCAGCATCAACTAAGACTCATTTTCCTTTGAGGCCATGTCCACACTATGACTGCTATAGCAACATAGCTATGGCACCACAGATATGCTGCCTGAGTCCTGTAGCGTGTACACACAGAAGGGGCACTTCCATCACTGTAGGAACTCCACCTCCCTGAGCTACAGTAGCTAGGCTGATGGAAGCATTCTTCTGTTGAATTAACTGCATCTACACTGGGGGTCAATTTGGCATACCTACAGCACTATGGATTCTTCATACTCCTGAGCACCAAGGCTATGTTGACCTAAGTGTAAACCAGGCCTTGGATTCAATATGTAGATTACATTGCAAATCTATCTTAGGGCAGGTCTCCACCAGAAACGCTGCAATGGCAATGATGTAGCTGCACCTGGTGAAGACGCTCTATGCTGACCCCCTACAGAATTACACTAGCAAAGGGATGTCACTAGTTGATTTTTCTGGAGCCAAACTCTCAAGCATGGTTTCTTTCCTAGGCTCAGAACTTTTGTTCTCTTCATGTTTTTAATATACATGTTTTGCTTGTGAAGATGCAGAATGTAAGAAGAGAGATGAAGTATCATTTTTGGGAGCAACACCCTGGCTGATGGCATGGGGCTCTCAATTAGCCCCAAATTCATGTTTTATTATAGACATGCATCTAAATACTGTCCCTGCCTAGAGTCTGGTTTCTCCATAGAGATGTCCAAGGGAAGCTGTAGCATGTCAGACATGATACACCCATAGTACTAGAAGCAAAGACACTCCACCATTAAGGAGCTATACATGGTTATAAAGTAGAATCAGTTGAATGTTTGTACACTGGTTAAAGAGGGAGTTAGTGTCTACGATATAACTAGAGTAAGAAATTAATAACAACCTGCAACATTCTCATGGTGGTGAAAGAGAAAAGCTGCACAACCAGGACCCAAGTGGAGAGGAGAAATCCCAAAGGAATTTAATACAAATACGTGTTAAAAAAAAAAAATCACATGCACATCACGTGCTATATAAGCATTCTATTTTCAGCTGATTTGTGCACCAGTACTGTAAGCAAGTTATTAAAACCTGCTCCATCTTCATAGTTAAAAACAAGTCTACATTTTGAGATTCCAACAATAAAATTAAGTTTATTATTATGTTTTGATGTCCAGTTACACAGATACGGAAAAGAATAACAATGGTCTTACATTTGTAATTAACAGAGAAGAGAAAGCAGGCCTGAGCCTCCTACTAGTAAAACCAGCTTTTTCAACTTATAATACAATTTGCCTATACAAGAGATTTTACCTTTTAGACCCATTTCTACTGGAGGATCTTTGTTATTTCAAAGACTTACTTATCTAACAGAATAAAAACACTTTGATCAATGGCATTTGTTTTCTCTGATGCAAATTTTTCTTATTGCTCTGCATGCCTATGCTAAGAAATTAACGAAATATTGTTTTTCTTGTGAAATAGTTAACATAATGGTATTTTCTAAGGAAAGCACTTTTATTCTTTCAGAGCTCTTACTTTAGTATAAAGAGCTTTGGTTTCCCCCAACCCTTTAGAGAATACATTAAGATATAAAAAGAACGTACAATATGTACTACGATAGCGTTATGATTTCCATACATGGGTAGAGTTGTCTTTTCTTCATTATACTTTTTTATGCTTTGCTTCTGATTTCTCATCTATTAGGTCTTTGAATCCCAATTTTTCCAATGGTTCCTTAGCCATAAGTTGCCTAAATAAAAAAAAAAAGCATAAGGTACAAAATGAGCTTCATTCCCAACTCAGCAATATGAATATCTAATTCAGTAGCAATAATGTCACTTAAAACAATATTTACTTTTAAAGGGTCCAACAGTGCTGCTGAGAGCGCGTTAACCACATACCCCTATTCATCTCCCTCAAACTCCCAAAACCTCACACAATATCAATTCAGGAAAAGCAATGTCCAGTAAATGCTCTGGTGTTTGGCCAGAGCTTTTCTAGTTAAATGTATTAAATATCCCACACTGCAAGACAATAGGCTATTTGGGAATTGAGCTGTCTTGGATATGCACAATAAAAGTAAGAGCTGATTTTCCAAGATAGCTGTAGAAACTGCTAAGTGTGAAATGCTGCATGTCTGTGAAAAGTAGTGCCATTTTACTATAATGGAAGTGTGAAAACCACCGTATGTCCCTTCAAAAAAAATTTCTATACTTCCCCTCCCCAGTTGAATAACTCAGGAACAGGTTAACTTCTTAACTTTAAGCATGCTACGGATGTGGTCCACACTGAGGACAAATGCCACTGAGATGTCAGAGGAAATTGGTTCACAAGAAGAAAGAGCTGTGTGCATCTGAACTGGCTATATACTGCAGTGACACCGGCCCCCGGAAAGGTCTGAGTCCATGACGACTAAAATTTGAGCGAATGCTGTTAGAGTTCTCCAGTTGGAAAAGGGTGTCTGTTTTTAAAGAGGATACGTGCTCTCTTCATACTTCCATAACTCAAGAAAGGCACTACGTGAATGCCTACATGAATTCGCGTCTGATGCTTACTGATAGCCCAAGTGGGTGTGGTCACTGAAGCTAGCTTTAAAAGGTCACCTTTGTTTCAAGTGGAACTAGCAACAAGAAAAAAAAGAAAATCAGTCATCTGCAATATCGCAGGCAAATACAGTCACGCACTCAAAGAATGACACTCTGGCAATGATGCACACATGTGCCAACCTCACACCAGTGAGCCTGAAGTGAAAACTCATCTGCTTATGTGCTTGTAAGAGATTTACTTGCCTCTCCATTCTGCATTCTAAATATTCCTTTGATTCCTGTCTGCACAAAGCATTCTCAAAGCTATTCTCTCTCAGACACTTCATGAATTTCTCTTTAAATCCTTTACATTCACCTAGGACAGAAAATAAATTTAAAAACAATAATAAATAAAAAGAAGCTGGAGTGATGTTCTAGCACTGATACAAACTGTAAGGGAGACAGGGGCAGTTCTGTGTATGGTTGGACCCTCCCCCCCTCAAGATGTTTGTGAGTTCACAGACCAACCTATATGAAAGTCTGAACCTGATCCTGCAAAGTATTACGAGTGAGCAGTTATTAACTCTATGCAGTCAAGAACCATGAATCAGCACCCAAAACACGATTTATAACAAACTTGTGATTTTTAAGGAAAACAAATTTGGGGTCTTATTTGCCTTTGGGTGTTTGAGTGTTTCGGGCGTCCCGTTTTCAAGCTTTACTCTGCAACCAGGAAGGTTTTTCAGTGAAAGCTGAGATTCTCATGTGAAACCCTAACTCCAGGGGCTGGGGCTGTAAGATGAATGGCCAGTATCACAAGATGTGCAATGTCAGGAGTACTGCGCTCGCGGTCAGAGGGGATCAGCAGTACAGGCCCATGGATGGTGAGTTTGTCCCACATAGGTAGGGCCCTACTGAATTCATGGCCCATTTTGGTCAATTTCACGGTCACAGGATTTTAAAAATCACAAGTTTCTTGATTTCAGCTATTTAAATCCGAAATGTCACAGTGTTGTAATTGTAGGGGTCCTGACCCAAAAAGGAGATGTGGGAGGGAGGGGGTCACAAGGCTATCGTAGGTGGGTGTGTGTGGGGGGGTGGATTGCGGTACTGCTACCCTTACTTCTGCACTGAAGGCAGGGCTGGCACCAGGAGCATGCAGAAGTAAGGATGGCAGGCGCGGCGTTGCCACCCTCACTCCTGCGCTGCTGCTGGCGGGGCGCTGCCTTCAGAGCCGGGTGCCCGGCCAACATCCACCACTCTCCGGCCACTGAGCTCTGAAGTCAGCGCAGAAGTACTGGTGGCAATACGAAGACCCCCCTAAAACAAACCTTGTGAACCCCCCCCCCGCCGCAACTCCCTTTTGGGTCAGGACCCCCAATTTGAGAAACGCTGGTCTCCCCTGTGAAATCTGTACAGTACAGGGTAAAAGCCCACAAACGATCAGATTTCATGGGAAGAGACCAGATTTGATGGTCTTGGGCGCGTTTTTCGGGACAGCGAATTTGGTAGGGCCCGACGCATAGGGCGGGGGCTACGAGGGCGGGTCACCCGGGGAGGGGACCAGGGCCTGAGGGGGCTGCGCTGGACGGGGCGGGGCGGGCAGGCTGAGCTGGGGGAGCACTAGGAGGGCGGGCCCCAAAGGGCTGCGATGGGGGGGGCACTCGGGGGTCACGTTGAGGTAGGTTGCTCTGGGGGAGTCGTCCGGCGAAGGGGGCGGGGCGGGCTGCGCGGGAAGGGGGGAGGGTCAGCCGGCGGAGGGGGGGGGAGGCTGTGTGGGGAGGGGGCACTCGAGGGGGGGGTTGCCTGGCGGTGGGTGGGGCTCAGAATAGCACCAGGCCGGAGCACCGGCGGCGGCTCGCTCCGTCCCCAGGGGGCGGGAAGGGCCCGATCCCGCTGCGCACCGAAGTGATCCAGGGGGAAGGCGCCCTTGTCCGGCGGCCGCGGCGTGAAGCTCTTGCTCCCGAAGTTCATGGCCGTGGACATGGCGCTGGGGTCTCTACCGGGATCGGCCGCGGGCCCAGGAGGAGGAGCAGCCCTACTAGCCGAGCGCCGAATCAGGCCGGAGCCAGCGAGTACCGAACAAATCGAGCGGGAGCCCGCCTGGCCATCCGTTCTCCCAGGCTCCTGGCCCCGCCCCCGCAGGGCCCCGCTCCTACCCCCAGCCAAGTGAGCCGGGTTGCATCGCTATGGCAACAACATCAACCCATCCCATCATTGCTAGCTTACATTGTCGCCAAGGCAATGGCCTTGCCATGGAAACACCACTGTGCAATGACGTCATCTGACAGTGACTTCAGCACTGGCTGCACCAAGATTGACATCACTGCAGTGCCAGCCCCTGCGTTGCCATGGCACCGCCGTGTCTTGTGTCACCATGGAAACACCATCCTTCCACCTTCATGTCATGGATGGTCACTGAAGTTTGTTGGCTGAGTGGAGCCGCCTTCTGGGACCGTGGGCACGACGCCCCTGGGACCGGTGTGAATGCAAACGCACACGCCTGGTCCCTTTCGGCACTTCCCCATGAGCGCTCACCGCCCACCGGGCACAGCCAGGGCCTCCCCTATTACCAGCAGGAGAGTGAGTTTGTGTGTGTGGTTTTTGGAAAGGGGGGGGTGAGAAAACCTGGATTTGTGCTGGAAATGGCCCACCTTGGTTATCATACACATTGTAAAGAGAGTGGTCACTTTGGATGGGCTATTACCAGCAGGAGAGTGAGTTTGGGGGGGGGGGGGGCGGAGGGTGAGAAAACCTGGATTTGTGCTGGAAATGGCCCAACTTGATTATCATATACATTGTAAGGAGAGTGATCACTTTAGATAAGCGATTACCAGCAGGAGAGTGGGGTGGGAGGAGGTATTGTTTCATGGGCCCTGTGTATATAATGTCTTCTGCAGTTTCCACAGTATGCATCTGATGAAGTGAGCTGTAGCTCATGAAAGCTTATGCTCAAATAAATTGGTTAGTCTCTAAGGTGCCACAAGTACTCCTTTTCTTATTGTCCTTTAAGTGTTTCTTGTTTGGGCACCTAATTTGCACATTCGTTTCTCAAGAAGCTGACCAAATGCTCTACTAAGGCTACTTAGAAATCAAGCCAGTACACAGCCAATATTCATAACTTCGAATAGAAAAATGATACATGCATACAAATAGGATTAATAGATTCAGTTGGTCATAACCTTTACAGAGATATGTTACATGGCATATGTCACATATACATTCATAAACATATCTCCATAAAGCCTTAAGAGGGGCACTGTCACAGTGGTGTTCTGTCCCAACTAGTGGCCCCGAGACCACTGAGAGAGAGATTAATGGGTCTACTCTAAAGCCTTACCTAAGGGCCATATGGCTTTTAGCTCATGCACTAAGCTCCAGAGGTGCCAGATTCGATCCCGCCTGCCGACGACCAGGGTCTGTAAGTGTTACACAGGGACTTCCCAGCACAAAATTCAACTTCAGAAATGAAATGATGTAGCGAAGGATGGACAAGCTGTAAACTATGCTGTGTAGCCTGATTAGGTGATAACAGCACAGGTGATTAGAGATGGGGCAAAATTATGTAGTTCATAACTGGACAGCCTTTTTTCAAAGTTCAGGACTGCTTGGATCTTAAGTTTTGAATTGAGCCCATATCTGCAGAACATGAATAAAGTCAAATAAATTCACCAGCAGCAACTACTGGGAATGGCAGCCATGCTGCGTATTGTATGAACATACTCAGCTCTTATTCTAAAACAAGACTGAGAAATGGTGTTGATTTAACTCAGATTTGGTTAAAGCTGGTTTTTCATCTGTTGACTTTCTTTTAATTAAATGAGTGAGATAAATAGAAAGCATCAGGGTGAAGAAAAACAGTTGCAATTGTTAAGAGAAACTATTACAGAAATATTACCTGCAGCACCATTTAAAGTGCTTTTTCTTTATGCTTTGATTGCTTTCCTATTACCTTTTTTGAAACTGTAAATGGAAAATTACACAAAGTTGTATTACATAAGCAACTGTTTTACACAGCTTGAAATATGAGATTTTATTTATTATTATGTTTCCAGGCCTATGAACAATAGATGTTTTCAATATAAAGTAAATAGCGCTTTTCCACTTGACTTCATTATAACACTTAGCAATAAAAGGGAGATGTTTCTCACTCATAAATATATGCACCATGATGCCTCCTGGGCCTCAGAGGAATAAACACACGACAAAAAGCTTTGCTTTTTTTTAACAATTTTAATTGACGTATCAAAGTATCTGATTTTACCAAACTGCCTGAATTATGTTCCATAGCTCCAGGCTTAATGGGCTGGGCTAGTGCCTCCCTGCAGTCCTCATAGAGAAAGTGGAGAAAAAAAATCAAAGGGAAAAATCTCAGTGGGGATCCCATTGTGAAATTATTTCCTGATCAACAGGGTTGTCCCCATATAGGGGACAATCTGTCTCTGTCTTTTGGTTGCATCTGAAAAGTTTTGTTTCCCTGCTACATAATTCACCATCTAACTTGGGGCAGTTAGTCTTTTTAATGACCCAAACTTGAACTTGGTTCTAGAGGAGGTTGTTGGTTTATGTTTGTTTAATTTATTTATTGCAGGTATTAACTTGATCTTCTAGAGTTTCCAGTAAAGGTACCAATTGTGTTAGAATTTAATACATGCATATAAGCAGTTTAGTGGTTCATTTTTCCCAAGGGTATAAAATGAAGCCAAAATTAGATAATCAGTGTGAAAAAAGGGAGTGCCAACCCAAGAGCAGATCAAGATAACTAGTTCCTTCAATACTTTCTTCTCAGTAAAAATAATGATGCAAAGTAACAAGACAATATTGAATTAAATGCTTTTCACACATTATCTCTTTCAAGAAATACGATACGTGAGATTCCCTGAGCTAAGAAGATCTAAAATAGCTGTGCTATAAGAAGATGCCAATTGAACATTAGGGTCAAGATTTTTGAAAGCAACTAGTGTTTTGGGTGTCTCCAGTTTGGGGTTCTCAGTTCAAAGCACCTTATGTGGAGAGGTACTCAACATTTTCTGAAAAGCGGGCCCCTTTCTGATGCCTCAAGTTGGCCACTCCAAAACTGAGGGTCTCCAAACACTAGTTACTTTAGAAAATCTGGACCTTCACCTTTCAATTTACATTACTTTGAAGATGTAAAAGATCTCCCATTGCTTGAATTAGTGTTGTTCTTTAGATTATACAATCCGCAATAATACTGAAAAATTGTTGATTTTTTTTGACAAAAAGAGTGCTCAGTAAACTTTTTGCTGGTAATTTGTGTTTATTTGATGGTTGTACAGACATCGATTTAGGAGATTGTCACATTTTGGGGTTCAGCCCAGACCCATGAGAGGTTGTCACCACCTGCCCTGTTGCCTTGGGTGTCTTAAACGCTCTGCTATTGTGGCTCACAACCAGGACACCAATAGCCAGCAGACAAGCATGCAGTTCCCTGAATATGTGTGCACGCGCTGCCCAGGTTCAGCTCTCTCTGACCCAAGCAGTCTGCCTACAACACAACAGCCCCACCCTGCTCTCCACCAGCTTTGGTTGCTATTTGTAAGGTGACCCCAACGCACCCCCAGCCCCAAATTTTCCCCAAACCATCTGCCCTCAAGTGTTCAGCCCTCTTCTGGAACACTCAGAGAAGTGATAAGGTTTGTTGCTCCTTTGAAGAGACCTGTCATAAATATAAAGGGAAGGGTAAACCCCTTTGAAATCCCTCCTGGCCAGGGGAAAGCTCCTCTCACCTGTAAAGGGTTAAGAAGCTAAAGGTAACCTCGCTGGCACCTGACCAAAATGACCAATGAGGAGACAAGATACTTTCAAAAGCTGGGAGGAGGGAGAGAAACAAAGGGTCTGTGTGTCTGTCTATAGTCTGTCTTTGTCGGGGATAGACCAGGAATGGAGTCTTAGAACTTTTAGTAAGTAATCTAGCTAGGTATGTGTTAGATTATGATTTCTTTAAATGGCTGAGAAAAGAATTGTGCTGAATAGAATAACTATTTCTGTCTGTGTATCTTTTTTGTAACTTAAGGTTTTGCCTAGAGGGGTTCTCTATGTTTTTGAATCTAATTACCCTGTAAGATATCTACCATCCTGATTTTACAGGGGGGATTTCTTTATTTCTATTTACTTCTATTTTTATTAAAAGTCTTCTTGTAAGAAAACTGAATGCTTTTTCATTGTTCTCAGATCCAAGGGTTTGGGTCTGTGGTCACCTATGCAAATTGGTGAGGCTTTTTATCCAACATTTCCCAGGAAAGGGGGGGTGCAAGTGTTGGGAGGATTGTTCATTGTTCTTAAGATCCAAGGGTCTGGGTCTGTAGTCACCTAGGCAAATTGGTGAGGCTTTTTACCAAACCTTGTCCAGGAAGTGGGGTGCAAGGTTTTGGGAAGTATTTTGGGGGGAAGGACGCGTCCCATCTGCCCTCAAGTGTTCAGCCCTCTCCTGGAACACTCAGAGAAGTAATAAGGTTTGTTGCTCCTTTGAAGAGACCAATATACAGTTTATTACTTTAGCTGGAGTTAACAATCCCTTCAATTCAAACAAAGCACTTGTTTTATTTTTAATCTAAACCAACCAAGTTTATTAACAAAAAGAGAGAGGTTTTAAGTGAGTTCAAGTACAAGGGAGAAATACAAGTAGGTTACAAGCAAATAAAAGTAAAATATACTTTCCAGTGGCTAAAACTTTACAATCTTCAGCCTTGGTTCAAGGTAGATTTCTTACCGATCTTTTTCTTCCAAGCCATGGCTGACTTTCTCTCAGTCAAGACCTTCCACAGAAGTACAAGGTGTTGGTTTCCCTTGTCTTCCTAGGTGAATGATCTTTGCCTAAGCAGGTTTCTCATCTATATTCAGTTCCCTAGACTTCAACCTCTTGGTTGAAGGACCCATCTTTCTCAGCTTGCAAGAACTCTGGCCCCTTGTGTCTGTCCAGTGATGGAGACCAAGATAGAATAATAGAATCATAGACTTTAAGGTCAGAAGGGACCATTATGATCGTCTAGTCTGACCTCCTGCACAACGCAGGCCACAGAATCTCACTCACTCAACTTCTGTAACAAACCCCTGACCTATGTCTGAGATACTGAAGTCCTCAAATCGTGGTTTAAAGATTTCAAGGTGCAGAGAATCCTCCAGCAAGTGACCCATGCTCCCAGGGCCTCTGTCAATCTGCCCTGGAGGAAAATTCCTTCCTGACCCCAAATATGGCAATCAGCTAAACCCTGAGCATGTGGGCAAGACTCACCAGCCAGACACCCAGGAAAGAATTCTCTGAAGTAACTCAGATTCCACCCTATCTAGTGTCCCATCACAGGCCATTGGGCATATTTACCTCTAATAGTCAAAGATCAATTAATTGCCAAAATTAGGCTATCCCATCATACCATCCCCTCCATAAACTTAACAAGCTTAGTCTTGAAGCCAGATGTGTCTTTTGCCTCCACTGCTCCCCTTGGAAGGCTATTCCAGAACTTCATTCCTCTGATGGCTGCTTCTTTCTCATTATATCTTCCAAAACTCACTGTGACCAAAGCTGTTCTTTGCTTCCTGTGGACTTCCCATCCCCCTGCTGATTTATATGTAAATGGGGCTTCAATTGTTTTTTGGTCACATCTTGTTTAAATTTATGGGTTACCTTCCTTTTTGTCTGGGAGAAAACCCATTTCTCCCTGTGTTTTGTCACAGACTTTAAAGTATAATATCATTAAGTATCCATAATTCCTCATATAGCATTAAAACATACATTTCACAATTATCTTCATCACCAGTGTGTAAGTAGTTTTCATAAAGGACCTTACTTGATAACACAGTAATATTTCTTACAATTAGTAGATTCAATTGCTTATCATCTGAGGTTCAGACCCCCGCAAGAGGCTATCTCCCCCACTCACTAGGGTTGATGGATTTGTTTACCTTTTATGTAAATGTGCCTTCATTGTGTCTGCCTGACGACCAGGCTGGTCGGACAATCAAATACACTTTCCTTTATCTAAGGCAGGCTGTGCTTATGCATTGCTTGCCAAACAAATTTTAGGAACATAATTCTAGCACATATTCATAACTCGTTGTACACAGCCCATACATACATCACACAAGAATATTCAAGATCAGTGAGTTATTAGTTTTCCAATGATATCTTATATGATACCTTTTAGATACAGATTATGATGACAAGAGTGTGTGAAGTACAGTATATGAGGCCTGACAAGAGTTGCTGACATAGAGTAGTGAACGGCCAATGGGCCGCTGTGTCACAGAAAGTATACATGTTTCAGCCAGTTAGAGTTAGCTATGGTACCCTTTTATAGCTACCAAGCACATGTACAATATAGAACCCAAATCCTGAACTGAAATCCATTAGCTTGGATGCCAGTGAGATCTTGCACTGATCCCAGGACTGTAACTAGCACATCCCATTGCAGGGACATAGCCTTAGAACATGGAGATTCAAAATACCAGGTACTTAATCTGATAATATTTTGTAGGTCTGATCAAGAAGTCCTTGCTTGGGCAAAACTCCTAAAGACCTTAGGGCTTTATCCTGGAATAGTTGCAGGAAATGTGTGCTTGCAATCAAATGAACAAGAACAAACATATCAGACATGAATTTGATACTAATGTTCATTCTTTATGGAAAGAAGAAGCTAAGAACAAAAGCCATGGCAAGCGGTTCCAGATTGTCAGCGTTCCCTAATGCTGATCTGGAGAACACCCCTAAGAGAAAGAGCAATCCATGGCCATTCAATCCTAGGCCTTGCAGCTAGTCCAGGGTTCTCAGTGGGGCTTTCTGATATGTATTATTATCTTATTTAACATTTGTCTTGTGTTAGAGCCTACAAGCCAACCAGGTCAGGGCCCTATCATGATAGGCACTGTACAAACTTCGCGAGAATGCTTGATCATTCTCTCTCAAGATTCAGCCAAAGCAGCACCAGGGATTGAAAGAGAAAGAAAGAAAGAAAGAAAGAAAGAAAAGAAAGAATGTGCGGAAAGTTGCCCAAAGTCACACACAGTGAGTTAATTTGCAGAGCCAGGAAGAGAGGTTTTGGCCCTGAGCCCCCAGCTCTAACCACTAAAGAATGCCCCCTCCTTCCCTGCATGGACTCATACATAGGGACATTTTTTGGAGTCAGCTGAACCAAAGTCTTAGCTGCATTTAAGATACAAGTTATATCCCTGTCTCTGCCTCCATTATCAACTGGGGGTGACCAGGAAGAAACTGCTGAATCCAAATGCAAGTAACCCAACTCTGTAAAGAAATATCTGACTACATGGATCTTTGTCTGTTAGAATGTGGCCTGAGACCACCAGCTCATTTCACATAGATTGTAAATGAATCTCGGATGACTGTTATTTTGGGTTACTACCATCCTGGTACAATTCTGAGCTGCTACCATTTAAATAGGCAACCTGCAGATGAAAGATCCCATATCCCATGATCTTTGAACTCTCCAGTCACCCCAGAGTCTACAAAAATGTGAAGAAAAACTCTTCATAATTCGACCTCCTCAAAAATCGGTTCCCAACTCTGAACAATCAAAAGAAAAATGTCTTATCTCCTTGGCAAAAATTAAGGTCTCACAAGTTGCACCTCTGTCATCAGTAACAATGGTTTATACTACAAACAGAAACTATAATGGGCATCCCCATCAGTTCTGAAATCACAGAATCTCCTGTTTGTTTTGTGGTTATGAGAGACTGAATGAAGAGCAAGACTGATGGTTCTGAAAGCAGCAGAGCTCCTGTGGGAGATTTGTTGTGAAGGGGGTGCTAGCAAGCACATGATTGTTACAAACCCAGGATCTGTATGCATCCAGCTTTGTTTCCAGATGGAGCCTAGTGCAGGAGACAACTTACCAATCCCATTTGCTTTTCCAGTTATCAGAGCCATCACACACAATATATCATGACTCCCAATGTCAGATGCACAGAACATGGAAATGCAGCTAGTGTTCTTTGAAAATTCACATTAAGGTAATTATTTTCAAACATACTTTGAAGACTTTCTTTTCTAAGCAGACTGATTTGACAGTGAAATGACATGACTTACTTGTGCCACAAAGTATGTGTCAGATACGTAGGATATTAGTCCCTTATGCTTTTAAGAAATAAACACAGGGGCACAGAAGCTGAGGGAGACACAGGTGGGATCTCATATACTCTGCCAATATACCATTACAGGAAATGGAAAGAGGCCAAAGTTTGAGAGCTCCTTCCCCCTCTCCCGAATCAGCATTTGTCAAGGTGAAAGGAATCCATAACAGCAAAGAACATTGTGCTTTTTATCACACCAAAGTCTTTTTAAAATGTTAACATTTAATAGGCTGTTCCCACGCTTTATATATATTTAGATAACAATGCATGGGCTGGTAGGCATCACTACAGGTTGTAATTCAGCTGAAAAGTCTTGTGATACATATGAGCTCCTTGAGGTTCACTCTCCTGGTTTATTACATTATCAGGACTCAGAGATTGAATTACAGCCTTATAATAGCTCTCTCCCTCTGCATTATCCTACTATTATTGTAGTTGTTATTACCCTATCTCCGACTAGAGGATTATATGTCCTTCTCAGGGCAAGCACACAGAAATTAGGTAAGTGTGGATGTTTAATCTATTGGCCCAATTTCTACAACAAATGCATGAATTATTTCCCTGAGCTGCAGATAAAATGGCATGTGTCCACACAGTAAAATTTGGTCCCTGTGGGTTGACGCTCCCTTCAGCTTGTGATGGTGGAGGGGAAAAGAAGCTTAGCAGAGTGAGGAGCAATGTGTTCGGATTCCCTCTGAGACCTTTCCACTCAGCTTATCCAGAACACCTTATCCAGTTCTGGAAGAACACTTCATCCAGCTCCCCAGGGGTCCAAAAAACTCAGTTCGACTCCAACTCCTCACTCAGGTTACTCTATTAGGCAGCTCTCCGCCCATGCTGGCCAGGCCCAGACACAGGGGGTTTAGGTACGGGGTGATACCACAATTCCAATTCATGTCACATGCTACACAGTTTATATTCATCTTTTCTACTACTAACATCTATACTTCTTGCATTTAAGGACCAATTACTTTGCAGATTGTGTAAGGCAAGTTGATCAGTTCAGGGTGTGACAGTCTACTTTGTTTACTATAAACATATCCACAATATTTAGTTTATTAAGCTTCTGCCTCCCTTATTTACCATGAACATATTCCCAAATGTTAGTTTTTCAGCAATCTTTTGTTTGGGCTTGCTCAGCAGCTACTTGTTCAGGCTTGTCTTAATTTGGGCTTGCTCATGTCAGCTAAGTTATCCCTCCACAATGCTCTCTCCCCAATCCTATGTGGTCACACACCCCCACCCCCAGAATCGGCAGAGCCTGGGTTCAGAGGGAGCAGAAGCAGATCAGAAGCAAAGAAGTATAGGGAGGAAATGGAGGTGGGGGAACGGCATTAGCAAGGTTTAAAAAAAAATTTTCTCAAAGCTAAAGTTCTCACATAATCATTCCCTGCACTTATCCAGGGATCACAGTGCAGGTTCTTAAGTCAGTGGGCGTTTTGCCTGAGAAAGGTTTTGGCCCTGTGTCATTAGAGAATGTAACTGTAGTGGTTAGGAATCAGGTACTATCCTTTAAAATAGTTTGGGACCCCTTTAATGGGTCTCCCTATCTTCTATTGCAGAAGCCACCCAGAACCCTAACAGGGCAATAGCTAGACCTTGTATGTTTGTGTATCATTAGTAAACATGGTTATAGCTGTGTCCATGGGGTTTCCTCATATTCTTAATATTGTGGCGAGATCAGAGACAACAGTTAGTAGGATCCATCAGCACATATCTTCATGTCTATGAGAGCTCCATGTGTCAGAAAAGGGTGCTTATGGGAAGGTCCATTAAAGGAAATAAACTCAGGATGGCTTGCATAACTGCTTGACAAATCTGAGTAATTTGCCCATCCATATCTTCCCTCTTCCTTTCCGCACATCTTGACCAGAGTCTACGCTTCCTAGGGTTATTCCCTTTTGCCATAAAACCCCTTTGATATAAGCATCTAAGAGCGGACAGGGATGTACAGTCGCCTTTGTTAATTTAGTTAGAGTTTATTGATTCAAGGTGCCTTTGGCTGATGTAATTTTATTATTAATGAATAATCAGCATTTTCCCATCCAAGCAGCTCACACCCAGAGGCTTCTGAGCGCCCTAGCAAAAGTATTATTAAAATTAAAGATTTCTATTGGGCTCTACTACAGCACGGCCTAATAATCAAGCAGAGTCTACAGATGATGTGAAAAATACCCTGATTTGGAGTATAGACCCAAATTGGCTCCTGTCTTGGCCCCTGGCAATAGTTAAAATTCATGGCACTCTGGGCTATTTTATAACAATTTGTTTTGCAGAATACATTATGTCTCCAATGAATTTGAGAGCTGGATTCACTCCGGTGGACACAAAGGAATGGAAATTGCTCCTTTGTGAGCCCATGCACGGTGCTGCACCAGAGGGGCGCATCACTCCCTGAACTATCCTCTGGGAATATATCTGGGGATTGCTGCTGCAATTGTCAGTAGCAACTCCACAGGCTGAGGCTGCCTGTGAGATGCACTGAGTCAGCTCATCATCCACTCAGCTTGGATTTGCCTCCTTCCTGGCTGGGTCCGCCCTGTCTTGGGACTGCATCAGCCAGCCATAGGCCTCACACCACAGCAAGTGTTGCAGGCAGCTTTTACCGCTGCAACCCGCGACTTAAGTACAAAGGGAGCTCACAAAACCAGCTGACAGAGCAACAAAATGGCAGATGAAATTCAAGGTTGATAAATGCAAAGTAATGCACATTGGAAAACATAATCCCAACGATACACACAAAATGATGGGGTCTAAATTAGCTATTACCACTCAAGAAAGAGATCTCTGAACACATCCACATAATGTGCAGCGGCAGTCAAAAAAATGAACAGAATTTTAGGAACCATTAGGAAAGGGATAGATAATAAGACAGAAAATATCATAATGCCTCTGTATAAATCTGTGGTACGTCCATGAATACTGTGTGCAGATCATACTATCTCAAAAAAGATATATTAAAATTGGAAGAGGTACAGAGAAAAACAACAAAAATGATTAGGGGGATGGTACAGCTCCCATACGTGGAGAGATTAAAAGGATTGGGACTGTTCCATTTGGACAGGGCCGGCTCCAGGCACCAGCGTTCCAAGCAGGTGCTTGGGGCAGCCCTGTGAAAGGGGCCGCAGTCCGTGTGCCGTCAGGGCAGCACTCGTCTTTCCGCAGCAGCGGCAATTCGGCGGCAGCCCCACTCTGCCCGCTGTGCCGCGGCGGCAAATCGACGGCAGCTTCTGTCTTCAGACGTCCTGCTTGGGGTGGCAAAAAAGGTAGAGCCGGCCCTGCATTTGGAAAAGAGACCACTAAGAGGGGATATTATTGAGGTCTATAAAATCATGAATGGTGTGGAGAAAGTGAGTAAGGAAATGTTATTTACCTCTTCCCATAGCACCAGAACCAGGGGTCACCCAATGAAATTAGTAGGCAGCAGGTTTAAAAGAAACAAACAAACAAAAAACAGGCAGCAGGTTTCAAAGAAACCAAAGAAAAATTCACACAGCACACAGTCAACCTGTGGAAGTCGTTGCCAGGGGATGTTGTGTAGGCCAAAATTATACTGCGTTCAGAAAAGAATTAGATAAGCTCATGGAGGATAGGTTATTAGCCAGGATGGTTAGAGATGCTCCCCATGCCCTGGGAGTCCTAAACCTGTAACTGTCAGAAGCTGGGAGTGGATGACAGGAGATAGATCACTCGATAATTGTCCTGTTCTGTCCATTTCCTCCTGGCATTGGCCACTGTCAGAAGACAGGATACTGGGCTAAATGAACCATTGGTCTGACCCAATATGGCTGTTCTTATGCTCTTCCACTTTATTTTATGCTGCTCAGGGCTGGTAGCCAGGGGCCAGAGTAACCCAAGGGCAAATTCAGCACAAGGGACTTCCCTTTCCCATTATGGGCCCAATATTTCAATGGGAGCAGAATCCGGCCCTTACTCTCCTGAGTGCTCAAACACATTACTGAGGATATTCACCTGAAAATAACCCCTGCTCAAGTGCTGAGGATGAAATAGGAGCTCTGGCTCAATAATAGCCAGGATAATCCATGTTTGAAACAGGGCTTTTGCTGACAGTTTCCCAACAAAATCTGATCTCACTGTAAGTAAACAGAGGTCTGAACCCCTCTCACTATGAAAGAGCTGCATCCCCAGAGGGTGTGTCCAGGCATCTCTATAAAAGGCAGCACCAAGATGAGATGCTCATGTATTTGTTCACCTCGCCCTGTGCTGTACCTTGATCTAAGTATGACCATGGTGAAAGTTTTGCTACAGTACCTGAGCACTAGCTCGCTGCTCTGTTTGGCAGGAGGACTGGTGGCTTTCATTTATTTTTTGACCAGCTCCAAAAAGTCAATTTGCAGTTTGTCTCCAGGGCCACCTCCCCTTCCTCTCATCGGGAACTTGAATGTGGTGGATCTGAAAAAGCCGTTCCAGTCGCTGATGGAGGTAGGATAGAAATGACTGAATAGATATGAGGAGCTTTGCAATATTTGATGATTGGGAAGTGAAAGGAAATCTAGTGAATAAGGATGTCGTTGTATCTTCATTGTGTGGAAACAAAAATGAACACATTTAAAATTTTTATCTATAGTTACATACACACACAAATATGCTTCAGTCAGAGCCATGTGAGTGGACCCTGGAGCATGTGACAATACCCATTTAATCCAATGAGACACTGTGTGGGTGTAAGGCACATCTGTGTAGATCTGATTGCAGGATAAGGATCATATATTAAATGGACAGAGCTGTACCTCCTTTTTAAAAAAGATATCATCCCAAACATAGACAGACTTGCTCATTTGTACATTATTTCCAGTGTTTGATGTTTTTTGCTAAGGCAAGTGCAAATTCATCCCTTCCCCCGAGCCAGTGTTATTTTAGTAGGGTTGGCAGGAAAACAAAGAATTCTGTTTGCAAAAAATTGAGAGAGAGACACACACACCACCCTGGAATAGCCAGTCATCCAGTGCTCTGAATTAGGTAGAACAGGGACTTGAACCAGAGTCTTCCATATTCTAGGTAAGTACCCTATTGTATTAGGTATCCAGGGATGGGGGGAGAGTGTCTTCCTCTCCTTCTCATTGACTAATTCCCAACCAGGCCTATATTTAAGATTCTTGTGCATGATTTTAATTTCACCCCGTTTGGGCAGTTCCATGGACACCTTTTTCCTACAGGAAAAAAACAGCTTAAATATATTTTAATTTGATCTATCCCTCATTTCATAAAACAACAGTGGTGTTCATGGGAAGAGGTGTGAACCATTCAAATCCCTTTCAAAGCTGTTTTGAATCCCATGGCATGCTGACTCATTTTGCCAAGCAGTTTTCCTCCTATTTTCAAGGCTGCCAGATCAAATATTCATGTTGCAGACAGAAGTCAGCAGCAGCAAGTCAGATGTGATGCCAAGAAATACTCATGCAAAGAATTAACTGAAGGAAAGCAGGGAAATTACTATGATTACCCACTTCTGGTGTGGTGCTGTGTTTAGGGGTGACCAGACAGCAAGTGTGAAAAATCTGGACAGGGGATGGGGGGTAATAGGTGCCTATATAAGACAAAGCCCCAAATAACGGGGGAGGGATAGCTCAGTGGTTTGAGCATTGGCCTGCTAAACCCAGGGTTGTGAGTTCAATCCTTGAGGGGGCCATTTGGGATCTGGGGCAAAAATTGGGGGTTGGTCCTGCTCTGAGCAGGGGGTTGGACTAGATGACCTCTTGAGGTCCCTTCCAACCCTGGTATTCTATGATTCTATGATCGGGACTGTCCCTATAAAATCAGGACATCTGGTCACCCTAGCTGTGCTGTACAGTTGACAGCAAAGAATCTCCCAAGCTGTCAAACCATCATGTGATGAAAACAAAATTCAATTTGTCTTGCATAATAGCAGGAGCCTCTTGTAATCTGAAATGTAGTTTACAATATGTACATAATGCATTGCAAATCATCACCTAGGCACATATGAAACAAGATGAAATATGTTGGCACAGATGACTCAGAATATGTTTAAACTAGATATAAAATTCTGAGTGAACAATTAGATTGTCAAAGCTGCTGTGGAGTGTAACAGATGATTCATTCTTACCTTGCTATTAAAGCCTAGAGCTCCTGTGACATTATCCAGGAGTATATGCCTCAAGGCTGGATTCCAGTGTCTGACGGACAACAAATAATCCTTGATACGACTGAAACAGTATCCTCCTTGCAACTACTGGGGAGACAAGTGCCAAAGATAGAATTATTTTTGGAATTGTTTCTTGCAAATGTTGTAGATTGTATTTTAATGCTTTATGCACAAGTCCATTGATAACAGGTAAGTTATTATAAGTCAACAGGACCCCATGCAGCACATCTCTGCTATAGCATTTTATACTGGTCACTGTGTGAGCGCAGCAATATTTCGGATTGTTACTGTAGAACACTGTAGTCCTACAATGGCATCTCTCACCAAGTCCTTCTTGCCTGACATGAGCGGCCTAGTGAAGACCGTGGGCTTTGTCAGTTGAGACAAACATGACATGTCCTCCAACGCAAGCAGAGACACTAGCGCTGGCTGCTAATATATTAATAAATATCTATTTGTCAATTAAAAACTTGGCCCAAATCCCAGCCTATAACTGAGCTGTGCTCAATGCAGCTCAAAAAAAGGGTTGCAAAGGTGGCTTCAGACCACCTTTATGCCACCAGGCCCTGGGGTAGGACCAGCACCTGCCATAAGTTAGAGCAAACTTGGGTTTGCTCTAAGTTATGCCTAGTTGCAAACAGGCCCAGGGGCTGTTTTATCAGCTGGATGTTGCCAGGTCATGGGATGTCTTGGCAACATTGAAATCAATGGGAGTTAGGCACCAAAAAAACGTTGAGAGTCTGAGCCTTACGGCCTCATTATGAGACAAGAGAGTGTATGCTACAGACAGATGTGGGGAGCACAAGATAATACTAAAGCTATTCCAGCCACGCCCCTCAAAGCAGGGGCCAGCAGGGCAATGACACAGCAGTTGCTCTGGTGGCTCTGCCATCCAAGACACAAACCAGTCAGAACAGGGGACAGCATCTGACTCACCTCTGATCAGCTATCACAAAGGCACAGTCCCCTGTAACAGTCTGACAACATCTCTTTTGTAGAGAAGAGGCACTGGAATTTTTACCCATTAACTGATCCAATTAGCTAAACATTCTTAGAGGCATTTAGAATGAGCACAAGAAACGCCTCGGGCTTTGTGGCCTCCACTACAGCAACTATTTAAAAGCTAGAAGGAAAAACATGTTCATTTTGTAGAATGGGAGAATTCTTTACATACAGTGCAAAGATTTTCTTGCAACCAATATAGTGCCAGATTATGCCTGTAGCCAAGCATATGCTGTGTATGCTACTGTGTATGATGGTTAATCTTCCGGTTAATTCAATGGGAGTCAGACAGCTGGGTGCTTTTGAAAATCCTAGTAGGCGCCTAAATACATTTAAAAATCTGTCCCTGAATGCCTCCCATTCCTACTGAAGTCATTGCAAAGTCCTAGTGAAGTCAACGGGAGTTAAGAGTGCTCAGTTCTGCATAGAATTGGGCCCTTTGGACTCTTACTGGGCTAGATTTTGACCTCAGTTCTATATAAAGCTGTTCTCATTCCATGAGTGTATTCTGAAGACAGAACTTGTCGCACCGGGTCTGAGAGGCATATCAGGCTTAGAAGATTGTGGGGTTACTACTCAGACAATGTGTACACAGATGATGGTACACTGTTAGCTACATCTGGGATCCAGAACTGTTTCTGAATTAACGTATTTACTTACATGTTGAAGCTCTCTGAGAAGTATGGCAACATATTCACTGTGCATTTTGGATCCAGAAAGGCAGTGGTGCTGGCTGGTTATGAGAACATTAAGGATGCCCTTTTAAATCATGCTGAAGAATTTGGAGAGAGGGCAGAAATACCAATATTTAGGAAGACAAAACACAGAAATGGTAAACAAGCTTTTGTTTTGTTTTTGAATTTGATCATATTTAGTGTATTCTTATGAAAAGGAAAAATCCTGTTACTACACATTTTCATACATAGAATACTTTGAAAGTACATAGCAGCTTTCATACGAGGTACTTTACAAGCACTCATTAATCAAACTCGGTACCAGTGTGTTCACCTGTATTTTAGGCATAGCCTTCAGTCACGGAGAGTTATGGAAAACAATGCGAAGATTCACCTTATCTACCCTATGGGATTTTGGAGTTGGAAAGAAAACCATTGAAGTGCGAATTCTTGAAGAGCTAAATTTCATCATTAACTATTTTGAATCTCACCAGGGTGAGTGTTAAGAATTTCATCCTGAAACGGACAGTTAGGCCCCAGTTCAGAAAGGTACTTTAGCATGAGCCTAAGGCTTTGTCTACACTGGAACTTGGTCGGCAAAACTTTTGTTGTTCAGTGGTGTTAAAAAAAAACAAACACACACACCCCCAAACGACAAAAGTTTTACCAATGAAAAGTGCCAGTGTGAACAGTGGTTTGTTGGCAGGAGCAGTTTCCTGCCGACAAAGCTGCTCCTGCTTGTCGCGGGTAGTATTTTTTTGTCGGCAGGACAGCCCTCTCCTGCCAATAAACAACAGCTACACGGTGCAGCTTTTAGCAGCACGGCTGTAGGGGCACACCCATGTTGCTAAAAGCTGCGTAGTGTAGACATCGCCTAATTTTAAGCATGTGAAGTCAATGGGATTTCTCATGTGCTTAAAGTGAGGCACATGCTTAAGTACTTTGCTTAATTGATGTTTTAAGCATCCAAAAAAGGTAGCCCTGGTGCATATCCTGGATGGTGAACTTGTTTAGCTCTAAGAGTTAAGGACAACATTTTCAAAGGAAACCATAACCAAGGATCTGATTTTGTGTTCACACTCATTTGAATGTGCAGTTTTACACACCATTACCCCAGCGTGTACCAGAACTTAGTCAACCGCTCTAGAGAAAACAAAATCTAGCCATTTCTAGCTGAGAGTGAGCGCTTCTGTATGGTAGACTGAAATTGATGTTTTCAGCACAAGTGCAGTTCCAAAGCCAAGTTGTTTTAATCGTTTTAAACATAGGGAAGCCCTTTGATGCGAAGATGATACTGAACAGTGCTGTATCCAATGTCATATGCTCTATATTGTTTGGTGAGAGGTTTCAATATGAAGATCCTATATTTCTAACTTTGCTGAAGTTGTTAAATGAAAATTCCAAATTGCTGGGCTCTCCTATGGTGCAGGTAATTATTTTTAATTTGGGGGGTTTATTAACACATTCCCACTCTGAACAGACTGAGGGCTAACTGCTGGGTTTAATAGCTAAAAATGAAGAGGGGACAGGGTCGGTTGTATGGACGGGGAGCAACCATCATAACGACGCAGTGATGACCAGAGGAAATCTTTAGAACACAGCAGTTGCAGACAGAATGCCTCCCAAGTCATGATGAGCCACAAGCTGCAGCTCTTGGTTGTCCTTTAAGGAGAAACAGCATATTCCTAACTCCTCATCCCAGCTACCTGATGCTACCATGCATGCACATCTACCTGCGGCCCTTTGGGCTTCCACCTCTGGTACGAAGGCAGTGCCAGCAGAAGTACTCTGGCTGCCTCCTGCAGGACTGTGCATTCTGGCTGCCTCTTCCCTGAGCCCTCCCCCAGACCAGCCCAGACAGAATTTGGTACTTCAAATCCAATGCAGAATCACCACATACTAGATTGTCTCATCTCAAACCATCCTGCTGCACCAGCAGCTTTGGTTGAGACATTCAGTTGCTGCTGTTTGTTCTCCCTGCCTCCTGGGGTGGGATGGGGCTAGGCTGTAGGTTGGGCAGTTAGCTGGTTTGCAGGGTGCTGGTGGTCTCCGAGTGCAACAGGGCGGGTGCTCTTTGGTCTGGTTCCGTGCTCAGATCCCCACCCTCCAGGTCTGTGGCTCTCAGTGTCCACGGCAGACAAGGCAGGTAGCAGCAGAGTGACTGTGTTTAAGGTTTAATTCCTTTCTGCTGTGGCATGGGGATGTGCCCTGAAAAGGAAACAGCAGATTAATGTGGAACTTGACTGAAATGGACCAACCCGTGAAGGGCCAAGTGAAAACTGACCCCAGGGGCCTTTCCCCAACTCACTCACAAGAAGTGACATTCACTCTACCCACATAAAGACCCAGCAATTGAAGGTTTTTTGGGGGGAAGAGAAAATTGACCCCCACAATCTGTGGTCTGCCCTTGTGGCTGCTACCCCCAGCCGATGGGGGGGGGGTCACTATCCTCTTTGTGCTACTTGGTAGGAAATCAGAGCCATTTCCCCCTTATCTGGATGGGTCCCATGCCTCTCCCCATCATAACCCCAGCAACAGTGCCATGAATCCTGCCCTATTTCAGACCAATGTGAAGACCCATCCTCACCACTGACCTTTGCACCATGGGTGAATTTCACCTAACTCAGCACACTCAATGAAACTGAAAAGCAGTCAAATAAAAGGAAAAGCTTCTCTATGTGGCATATAAACTAACTGAGGAATCTGTTGTCAGAGAGGGATTGAAGCAAACATGGAGGGCTGGAATAGCAAGGGCATAATAGCTTTATAACCACTCATAGCAGTTTGGGCTGTACAAGCTAAACCATGGATGCAGTGACCTTCCCATCTTGATGCTTCAGGGCATCCATAGTTCACATGTGGGGGGGGGGTCAGGAAGGAATTACTTGTGACGCATCAGAAACATTACATGAATTAGCTAAGTACACCCTGGGGATTCTCCCTCCATGCTTCTTCATGCTTCTCCATGCTCTCAAACTCTGTCACTGCCAGACCCCACTACACTAAGGAAAAAGCTGGTGTGATGTGGAATGCCGACTCCACCCATTTTATGTAAAGATGTTACACAGGTTCACCACAATGCCGGTGAACAGTAATCCTTTTGTTTTTCCCAGTTATATAATTTCTCTTGGATTTCTGTTTGGAGCCCCAAAGACCGTGTTACGAAATGTAGATGAGCTGAATGCTTTTCTGGAGAAGTTCTTTAAGGAACACAGGCAGGAGTTTAATAAAAACAATTTAACAGGTTTTGTTGATGCGTTTCTGATGAAGCAACAGCAGGTACTTTAAAGCTAATTCTCAGCTTAACTTGCATCTTTCCGTTCTGTTAGCTTTCACTTCATTTATTAATGCTGAGCATCTGGCAGGGAACTGGAGGTGTGAAGACACAGATTTGTTATGATCAGAATACTCTAGACCAGGGCTAGATCCTGCTAGCCATACTCACATTGAATAGTACCTTACACCACGAGTAGGCTTATTGAAATCACTAATGAAGTGATCACTAATGAAGTGATCACTAAAGTGAAATCACTAATGAAGTGATCACTAATCACTAATTAGCAGAGTAGTCCCACTGAAATTAATGGGACTAGTGGGGGAGTAAATTATTACTGAATGTAAGGGTTGCCAAAGTCCTAATCATCATAGCTAACAGTTTGATGTTTCTATGATACCCTTTATTGAGATAACTGAGGGTCCACTAATTGTTTAATATGATGATACCAGCACTCCTTGCATACTTGCAGCGTGACCAATTCTTATATATTCTATGGTGTTTGGTCTACAAGATATCCCTTTTATTCCCTATAACGAAAATAAACTAAAGCAGTAAACTAACCCTAATGTCTATACCCATACACAGCTGGAACAAAGATGAAAAAAAGACAAAAGCTAAAGTCATCTGTATCATTTGCTGTAGAACGAATGTTCATTTTTTGCATGTCTCAAAGGAGTCAAGAAATTCTCACACACACTTTCACAATGAGAATCTTCTGTTCTCAACGCTGGACCTCTTTGCGGCCTGCACTGAGACTATATCTACCACTGTCCGTTGGGGTCTTCTGATGATGATGAAATACCCAGAGATTCAGAGTAAGACTAAGAACTAATCTCTTATAAAATTCTGTTAAATACCTAATCAAGTCTCCAGTTACAGAAGGGAGACAGCAGGGTTCCCACAGTTGAGACTTGAGTAAATAACATTAAGTGCTAAATTGGAAAACATCTGGCTTTACAAAGAGGTTTCATTCAGCTAATCTTAACTGAAATACATAAGCAAACAAGAAAAGCTGAATTCCAGTTCTGTTCATAAGCCTCTATAAGCCTCCACCCATCAAAACTCTCTTACAAGCTATTAGGTTACACCAGCATAACAAACTCATAGGTTTCCCATCTTATCTGAGAGAAGGTGGGCTGGATTCTGCTCTCACTTCCACTGAAGACTATGGAGTGACACTGGTATGAGAATAGAATCAGGCATGGAATTTACCACAATACCCCCTAACTCTGCATTGGCCGAATAATAGCTCTCAGGGACCTACAGACCAACCCGCGCTAATTTCTGCAGCATGCAGATTTTTCTACTGAGGAGTGCCACCCAAATCCTGGCTAAACTTAATCCTGTTGAGATTTCAAGACAAAGTGAGCTCACAGCCTGTGGTAAAGTATCCTCAGCATTCCTGGAAAACTGCAATCCCTCTCCTTTTTCCTTTTCAAGGAAGGATTCAGGAAGAAATAGATCAGGTCATTGAGCCAGGACAAATGCCCATGCTGGAGGACAGGAAAAAACTGCCTTACACTGATGCAGTGATACATGAAATACAAAGGTTTTCCAATATTGTCCCAATGAGTGTATCATGTTCAACTTCCACCAATGTTAGTTTCAGGGGTTATATGATACCAAAGGTAAGTTTTGAAGTTGACAACAGAAACTGCAAATATTCAGTTTTGTGAAACACTCATAAGAAAATAAATTTAAGAAGTTCTGGTGTTTGGTCTTTCGGTATTTAATCCCTCCCTGTACCATCTGTGCTACATCCAGAACGGATAGTGCAACTATGGGCCAGATTCTACACTAAGTTAGAGCCACATAAATGCAGAGCAATTGGACTGCTGTCAGTGAAGTTACTCTGGGTTTACATTTGCTTATCTAAGCACAGAACTTGTGCTGGATCTTTGCTTGGAGGGTGAATGAAAACGCTTAGGAAATAAATCAATTTTTATGTTATGAGGTGAAGAGGGAAAGTGGAATATTAACCAATCTCAGTATCAAAAAACATGTATTCTGGGTACTAAACATCCATAAACAGTGCTTATAGCTTCCTGTTCTGATGTTTATTTCTATGCATGTGAATCTACCAGATTAAATATTCCACAGAGTAAGGAGATATCCTGTAGAGCTAGTTAATCCTGCTCAGAAATCCATCTACTCTTTGCTTTCTTGCATGGAAGAATGAGTTGAATTTGTGAGAGTGACCACCACAGACCATTGGCTGCTGCACCTGCCAGTTTCCCTTATTCCTTCCAGGGAATAGAAGTGATTCCTCTGCTGACCTCAGTTTTGAAGGACAAATTGCACTGGGAGACACCAGATCAGTTCAACCCTTCCCACTTCCTTGATGCTGATGGGAGCTTTACTAGGAAGGAGGCATTTATACCATTCTCCATAGGTAACAACAACTTCCTGTGCTCAGTCTGTAGTTACACTGATTGTACAGCGGGAGCAGCGGATGCTTGGCACGTCTGAAAACCAGGCCAAACATGTCTGAAATGGGGCACCTCAAATTGAGGATCTCCAGATTAAATGGTACTTTGGGCAATTTAGGTGTGAGTCATCCAAAGCACATAAGTAGACACTGGCATTCCTTTGTCTGCTAACCTCCAGACAGTCTGGAATGGTCACAGATTCTCACAACTTCCTGAATGGGCAGAAACTATTTCCTTTTAAATAGCCCTTCTGATATATAGATTGGGGGTGGGGTGGTCGGGGGTTGTCAGCTGGCTCCTCTGGTTGCTGTTACAGACTGTATATACATTTTAAAAGATCTCAGACAAAAGCACTGACCAAGCCATGCCTTGCTGACTTTCGTTCCATTGACCTCCATGTGGTTAACTTTACAGGGCGAAGGGTTTGCGTTGGAGAAGGACTTGCCAAAATGGAACTTTTTCTCTTCTTTGCGGGTTTGCTCCGGAAATTTATTTTCCAGCCGCATCCAGGGGTGGCGAAGGCTGATCTAGATCTCACTGCTGATGTTGGCTTTACCTTAAACCCAATGCCCCATCTGATTTGTGCTGTGCCCCGTGAATAACTGAAATGTAACTGAATGCATGAAATATTGTCTGTGGCTGATATCTGAATTTGGATCTTTGATTGCAACGATGCAAAAAACAAAAGATAATTAATGGAGAGAAAGGGGTGACCTGTGGTATGACGGTTCATTCTCTAAGTGCTAGAACTGCTGTGTTACTCTAACAGGTGGCGCTACCTTGCAACGGTTGACTCAGAATCATAGTAGAGATGGAAAAGACTTAGGGCCAGATTGTTCCTGCGTCGCGGAATGCAGGTGTGGTGGTTGGGTTCAATCAGTCTTTCCCTCTTGTCAACCTGGTGCAAGGCCAAGGTCACTCATGGTGCCTGTACTTCTATGTGCCACTGGGGCCATGGCCCAACCTTCCCATCCCCCCACAGCTTTTGGCTAGCCCACAAGTTGGCTGGGAGCAAGCTACACCATTCTAATAACAGGTGCAGCCTGCATGCTTCCCCTGCTCACTTGGTAGCTCAAGGAGGATGGAGCTGAGGATCTGGCCCTGCGGCCTTTAGGAGAAGGAGAACATGAGTAAATGCTGATTGGAAAGCTGTGCCCAGCACAGAGTCGGCAGTGTGAAAAGAGAGGTGAAGGCAGGAGGGTCTGTAGAAAACACAGGGAGCCCATAAGAGACAAACAAATACACAACGCAGACAAAGCAGCACTTCCAGTCTCTGCTAAATGAAAGCCAGTTGCTCCATCAAATGCCTATAATTTCCCAGCACCCCATCTGAAAGAATGGAGAATTCTATGGATTAACTGAAATAACTGAAAGCACCTTTCTGTAGATAGAACCTGCTGCAGGCTGGGAAGATATTTTATGTCCTAAAATAGAATGATGTGCCGATTACCCACAAGCATTGAAACCATCAGCCATGGTTGGGCCAAGATCTCTCTTTTTTGTTTTAAAGCACTTTACATCCAATTGTAAATGGCGCTCCCAACTCACTCCATATTTGGTTATTTTTTTAAAATTTCAGTTTCTGGATTCCTGCGATTACCTGAGAATCTTAGCTTCCATTAAAAAAAAAAACGTAAGTTTTTATACCCCAGGATTGTAGAGACAAGCCTGAAAATGCAGACCTAGTACACCCTAAAGGCATGGAAACCAGAAGGCAAATAAAACAAAGCAAAGATTTATTGTTTTTCTTTTTAATCTCGTGATTTTCAAGCCAATCTAATGATTTTGGGGGGCCTGATTCATGTTTTTTTGAATGCATACAGCTGGCAACACTGCATTCAACCAAAGCACACAAAGATTCCATACATCTCAAGTGTACCTGTCATCAGTGGCCTCATTCCATTCCTTTCATGCTATCTGTTACTCCCACTAAGGTCAGATGTTTCCCTCTCCTTCATATCATTCTTTTCAAGAACTCTGCTGACGTCAGCAAAGCAAAACTGGGTATCAAAACTGGGTATGACTTGGAACAAAGGGATCCATTGCCAGAATGGTGCCTATAAACTGGCAGTAATCAATGGCGTTTTTAATCTAAGGAAAGAAACTGTTGTAAGCGTTCTCTGCAGAGGAAGCCAGTGTGGATTGATGGTCTCGTCAGAATCTTCCTCTGGTATTTCACAGCACACAACACAAGTGTCACCTGGATTATAACCCATCACTCATGCATCAGCTGGAGCACAGCCAACATGCAACTAGAAATACTTGATGGGTTTAAAAACCTTCTTGAGACATTTTGATTCAAACTTTCCGCTAAGCCTCAGCTTGGCTTCCTTTGTGCAAGCACAATCTTCCCTTTCTATTTTTCTGTTAGTCCCAGCTCTATTGGTGCCACATGGGTTTATTATGATGATCTGCTAAGTGTGGGTACAATGTTCAAAAAGAACGAAGTGACTACATCCCGTTTTCAAAAGTGACTGACACACTTAGGTTCCCAAGTCGCTTCCGGGAATGGGACTTCCAGGCTTTTGAAAATTCTGCCTTCTTTGCTCACTATTAAACAAGACACATATTCCATGCTCCAAGGAGCTTGATGTTTCAAAACTAAGCAGCGAAGTCTCCAGGAAGAGCAACGTTATATTGTCTGGTCTCCAGTTTACCAAACAATGGGCTTGAGTTTGTTTGGTACCAAGCAAATGCAACTGCCATTGACTCCAATGGAAGCTACAGGTCCTCAGCACCTCTCAGGATCAGGATAACACAGCAAGATTTGGGGCCAAATTCTGATGTATGCAAAAGGTGCAATGGCCCCTCAAGTATGGACTCAGGTATGCTGCAAAACCAATGTTAATAAAGGCCCATATTCTATCCCCCGCCCGCCCATCACGACCTCTGTGCAATCTATACTACTACAAGCATATTTAGAAATGTAGACACCCTTTCAAAAATACCATACTTAGCTCAAAGGAAAGAATTTAATCTGAAATCAGAAAATTGCAATTGAAAAGGCAATTATAGCAGATCTTTCTTATTCATTAATTATCACCTTTAAATGTCTCCCCATCACGGGAATATGCAAAGTCAATTCAGATAGTTTAATCATGTTATGGTCCTGGGAACTTGGCAACCGCATTAGCAATGCCACACCTGGTCTCACCCACCCGCTGAGTAACAAGGATTAGAAAGATTAACAGTGTCTATAGCTCAACTCATGGTGAAGCAGAGGCTAAATCTGCATGCGCTGGCAGTTCTCAATGCATGTCTGGTCAGTATTAGAAGGCCTGTGCAAACTCGGCATAGACCAGCCCCTTTAGGTTTGGTTAGAGTCACAAACCTCCATGAATTCCTCTTCCCCCATAACTGCCTCCCAAGAACCCCTGCTTCACCTTACCTTTTGATGTCTTCAAGGGAACTGGTGACCTGACCCCTCCTGTTCTGTTCAGGCCAAGGCTCTTCGTGGGTCCTCTGGTGGTGCCAGCGTGCTGTTCACTGCCAGACCTTCAGCAGGGTCTTCAGAGGTGGATCTGTGTGGGTGACTTCACCTCAATCCACCCAGGGCTGTTCTGAAAGGGAAGAGGGGCATGGTGGAGGTGGGGTCCCACTCATAGGTCAGGAGATGCTGGGAAACGACTGCATTCCCAGCCAGCTCTCTATTGAGTTGCCTGCAGCAATGATTCGCAGGGAACTCCCTGGGGTCGGTAGCAGTAGCACCATCATGCCAGCTATTTCTCAACCCCCGTGCATCTTTGCCAGGGAACACCCGCCATAACCTAATATCGCCATAACCCAAAGCGCTCCCTGATTACAAGTGGGTTTTTGGCTCTGCACAAAACTTTTGACTGCATTAGTCATGGGGAGATGGCGACTGGCTGACACATATGTTCAACTTTGGTCACCATATCTTCAAATGGAGGCAGCGGAATTGGAGGGTGGTGGGGAGTCCGGGATGGGGCAATAGGACTGATTATAGACATGAAAAACCTCTCACAGAAAGAGAGGTTGGAAAGGGTGCCACTGTTTGCATGAGAGGGCAGATGAATAAGAGGAGGGGCATGAGAAAGATAGATAATGAATGGTGCAGAGAAGCTAAATCAGACACTTCTGTTCGGCATTTCTTACTGTAGAAGCATAAGTGGACATTCATTGAAATTGAAATGCAGCAAATTAAAAAATAATAAAAGGAAATACTTTTTACACGATGCACATGTAGACTGTGGAAGTCATTGCCATGGGATATCATTGAAGCCAAGGATTAAAACAAATTGGACCCCAGACCATCCAGAGTTATAATAAGGAAGATTTAAAAACCCCAAGAATTTGGGAAAGGATGGAAACCTTCAAGCTTTAGGTCGGGGTGGGCAAACTTCTTGGGCCGATGGCCACATCTGGGTGGGGAAATTGTATGCAGGGCCGGGGCAGGGGGTTGGGGTGCAGGGGGTGTGTGTGCGGTGTGTGGCTCAGGGCAAGGGATTGGGGCAGAGGAGGGGTATGGGGTGTATGAAGGGGGTCAGGGTAGGGGGTTGGGGTGCAGGTGGAGTGCGGACTGTGGGAGAGAGCTCAGGACAGGGGTTTGGGGTGCAGGAGGGGTGCAGGGTGCGACAGGGGGCTCAGGGCAGGGAGTTGGGGTGCAGGAGGGATGCAGGGTGCAACAGGGGGCTCAGGGCAGGGAGTTGGGGGGGTCAGGTGCAGGCAGGGGGCTCAGGGCAGGGAGTTGGGGGCAGGGTGCTGGAGGGGTTTGGGCTCCGGCCTGGTGCCGCTTACCTAAAACAGCTCCGGGGTGGCAGCGGCACGCCGTGCAGCTCTGGGAAGCGTCCAGCACCACGTCCCTGCATGGCCCCTGGGGCGGGGGGCACAGGGCTCTGAGCGCTGCCCTTGCCATGCCTCCAGGTACCTTCCCCGAAGCTCCCAGTGGCCGCGGTTCCCTGTTCCCGGCCAATGGGAGCTGTGGGGGGGTGAGGGGGGAGGCGGTGCCTGGAGGCGAGGGCAACGTACTGAGCCCTCTTGCCCCTCCACCCCCGGGGCCCCAGGGACGTTGTGCCGGCCGCTTCTGAGAGCAGTGTGGGGCCTGCGGCACCATGGGGGGCAATCCTGCGGACCGGATCCAAAGCCCTGAAGGGCTGGATCCAGCCCGTGGGCCGTAGTTTGCCCACCCCTGCTTTAGGTCATAAGCCAATCTCCAGCTAATGGTGATGAGGCAGAAAAATTTCCTTTGCGCAGATTAACCCATAATTGTCTGGTGTAGTTTCTTGTACCTTCCTTTGAAACACCTGATACTGGCCACTGTCAGTCACAGGTTACTGGGCTAGATTGACCACTGGTCTGGCTGAGTCTGTGTTCCTAATGCTCTGTGTGTAGTTACAGAGAAGGCACTCATAACAAAGAAAGCTAATGAGGAAGTCACTAGTAGGTGTCTCAGAGACTCACAGACTTTAAGGCCAGAAGGGACCGTCATGATCATCTAGTCTGACCTCCTGCACAATGCAGGCCACAGAACCTCTCCCAATCCTGAAATAGACCCGTCACCTCTGGCTGAGTTACTGAACTCCTCAAATCATGGTTTAAAGACTTCAAGTTACAGCAAATCCACTATTTACACTAGTTTAAACTGGCAAGTGACCCAGGCCCCATGCTGCAGAGAAAGGCAAAAAACTTTACAGATTCTGTTCTCCCTCACATTTGCTTTACTTTAGTGTGACATTAGTGGAGCTATTCCTGATTTACGCTCATGTAAATGAGAGCAGAATGAGGCCCTCAGTATGGAGAATGCTGATATCCTAACCGCTGATTGAAAAACACATGTTGAGGCCCATCTACAATGTACACATATTTGTTTAATGATTCAGGCTTGTGCACACATTATGCCATACTGCTGCAATCTGCACGATATAAATAGGAATGGCTAGGGAGCTAAATAGGGACACGCCTTTAAATCCCCTTCACATGCATTGGACTAGGAGAGTTTATTTCAGGTACAGAATGGAAAATGGTTTATATTTTGTTAATAAAAACATGCCTATAAACAGGTCTATAAAATCATGACTGGTGTAGAGAAAGTAGATAACGAAGTGTTGTTCACTACTTCTCATAACACAAGAACTAGGGGTCACCAAATGAAATTAATAGGCAGCAGGTTTAAAACAAATAAAAGGAAGTGTTTCCTCACACAATGCACAGTCAACCTGTGGAACTCCTGGTCAGAGGATGTTGTGAAGGCCAAGACCATAACAGGGTTCAAAAAAAGAACTAGATAAATTCATGGAGGATAGGTCCATCAATGGATATTAGACAGGATGGGCAGGAATGGTGTCCCTAGCCTCTGTTTGCCAGAAGCTGGGAATGAGCGACAGGGGATGGATCACTTGATGATTACCTGTTCTGTTCATTCCCTCTGGGGCACCTGGCACTGGCCACTGTCAGAAGACAGGACACTGGGCTAGATGGACCTTTGGTTTGACACAGTTCTTAAGACTGTCCCTCCCAAATATGGATGGTGAAGAGGCATGCTCCTGATGTGCACATATCAACTGGTCTGATTTGCCTTTACTGCCAGTGTAAGAAAGAGGAGAACCAGGCTCAAAGGCCTTAAGAAATATAAATGGTATCTGTATGTTGAGTACCCAGCGGAGAATGCAAATGATCACTGGGCACTCTTGCACAAAGGAGACGCTAGCTACCCCAGGCAGTTATCGTGTTAGCAGATGGTCCACTGAGCCTTTAAAATATTTCCTTTGAAAAATTTGTGTCGTGTGATATCACAGACAACAGAACTGGACAATGGTCTGAAGTCAGATGGACACTGAAACCTGCCATACCCAATCTAGCCCAATCCACCACGTGCACAGGTTTGGAAAGTTGCTTTTGGGGAAGTTGGGCTGGAACAGTGGCTGTGGGGTTAATCTGGGGACCTGGATATGCACAGCAGTCATGTTGTACAGTGGGTGTCATGCTGCTTGGGAATTTGGAGTCATGCAACAGCTGCCAAATAGTTTCGGAATCCGGACTGGGGCAGTGGGTGCAGCAAGATCTGGAAATTTAGATTTCAACTAGGAGGCTAGAGCGTTTGCTTTTCAAGGGTTGATCTCTGTGTGTGCTCAAGCAGGGGAGCACGTAGCAAGTGGCATGTCAGGGAAACACGTAGCAGATGCATTATCTAGACAGGAATTTCTTGTCATCACAAAAACCCCATGTAACCTTGTCATATCAAAGCATCACACCCAAGGGCCTGTTTCCAAAAGGTCTTTTCTACAGCCATTTAAAACTATTTCTGAAAAATCCCTTTTTATTATTTAAACATTTAACAAAGTTAGCGCAAAATGCCAAGGTGGTAGGTAGCAGCACATAGCTCCATAGGCTGGGGGTATGGCAAGCCAAAAAATCCTGCAAGACAGCACAGGTCATAGTGGCTTGATGTGTTGGGGGTATATTGACTGTTCCTTTCTGAAGGGAACAACATGCTTGCTTGGTGGTTGCTGTGGATGGCAGTGTATGCAGCTGTTGAATAGCATACAAGCCTTCTCTCTCACACTGCACCCCTTCCTCTCTAAACATGTCCCTCATGGTCATGGAAATATACTCCAAAGTGACAACAGCAAATTTGGCAGGTCCACTGTATCCCACATCAGGGTGCCATCAGGATGTCTGCATCATGTGCATTATGACAACAAAGGTTTTTGCACCTCTTTACATGCCTGCAGAAGCAGGAGTTAGTCTTGTAACACATTTTTGGAACCAAGGCTGTCCATGAGCGAATGACTTCTGCAGGCCGTTTTATAAAAATTGCTTCCAGACCTCCATGTATCATGTAACCAAAAATTGAGTTTGTCTGCATTTTTGGAAGGGCTAAAAAGCACAATGAATTTCACTGGTTCTACAACACCCAGGAACAATGCTACATATTTTTGAGCCCCCATCTACCAGTACTGTCTCTAACTATTTCCGTATGTACATCTGTAGAGCACTTGTGTAACATGAATGTAGGGGAAGCTGCAGGGCACTTCTTGGAAATGAATGTAAAAAGCCCCAGACATGTTCACGCATGATTGCCAGATCCGAAGTTGGGTTGACTGGTAATCAGAGTTCCTCTTCCAACCCCACTAGGAATGTGGTGTATCAATAAACTCAATTCAGATGTTGGAGATTCATGTAGAATTGTTGTATTTTCGGCCATCATTTTAGAATGCTGGTGCAAATGGAAAGCATTTTCACGTAGGGCAAATGATGCCAAACTAATGAAGCAATTGCTTCAGTAATGTCAAGGATTAACTATTCTGTGCCTCATCTTGCTGTCATTCTTGGGAAGATCTCAGTTAAAGACTGCTGCTTTTAGTTTACTATTTTCACACAGCCCTTCTGCACATCACTTCCACTCTTACTGGCTCCTTGTTAAGCTCCATACTGACAGCAATTATTCTGGGATGTGGCATGAACATAACTGCTGAAGGGTAAGGTTTCATTGCAATTAAGGCTATTGATTTACAACCAAATTTTCAACTACCATGCACTAATACACTTGCAAAATGTGCTGGTACATCCATTTGTACTCAAACTTGTGAATTTGTGTGTGCAAACAAGTATTTGTGCATGCAAAGCCGGAAGTTGGGTGCACAACTACCTGCTTTGTCCACACAGTTGCACAAGGGAAGGTCATGCCTGACTAATCTAATCGCCTTTTATGATGAGATTACTGGTTCTGTGGATGAAGGGAAAGCAGTGGATGTATTGTTTCTTGACTTTAGCAAAGCTTTTGACACGGTCTCCCACAGTATTCTTGTCAGCAAGTTAAGGAAGTATGGGCTGGATGAATGCACTATAAGGTGGGTAGAAAGCTGGCTAGATTGTCGGGCTCAACGGGTAGTGATCAATGGCTCCATGTCTAGTTGGCAGCCGGTATCAAGTGGAGTGCCCCAAGGGTCGCTCCTGGGGCCGATTTTGTTCAATATCTTCATAAATGATCTGGAGGATGGTGTGTATTGCACTCTCAGCAAATTTGCAGATGATACTAAACTGGGAGGAGTGGTAGATACGCTGGAGGGGAGGGATAGGATACAGAAGGACCTAGACAAATTGGAGGATTGGGCCAAAAGAAATCCGATGAGGTTCAATAAGGATAAGTGCAGGGTCCTGCACTTAGGATGGAAGAATCCAATGCACAGCTACAGACTAGGGACCGAATGGCTAGGCAGCAGTTCTGCGGAAAAGGACCTAGGGGTGACAGTGGACGAGAAGCTGGATATGAGTCAGCAGTGTGCCCTTGTTGCCAAGAAGGCCAATGGCATTTTGGGATGTATAAGTAGGGGCATAGCGAGCAGATCGAGGGACGTGATCGTTCCCCTCTATTCGACATTGGTGAGGCCTCATCTGGAGTACTGTGTCCAGTTTTGGGCCCCACACTACAAGAAAGATGTGGATAAATTGGAGAGAGTCCAGCGAAGGGTAACAAAAATGATTAGGGGTCTAGAACTTATGAGGAGAGGCTGAGGGAGCTGGGATTGTTTAGCCTGCAGAAGAGAAGAATGAGGGGGGATTTGATAGCTGCTTTCAACTACCTGAAAGGGGGTTCCAAAGAGGATGGCTCTAGACTGTTCTCAATGGTAGCAGATGACAGAACAAGGAGTAATGGTCTCAAGTTGCAGTGGGGGAGGTTTAGGTTGGATATTAGGAAAAACTTTTTCACTAAGAGGGTGGTGAAACACTGGAATGTGTTACCTAGGGAGGTGGTAGAATCTCCTTCCTTAGAGGTTTTTAAGGTCAGGCTTGACAAAGCCCTGGCTGGGATGATTTAACTGGGAATTGGTCCTGCTTCGAGCAGGGGGTTGGACTAGATGACCTTCAGGGGTCCCTTCCAACCCTGATATTCTATGATTCTATTAATTATTCCTGAAAATTCTCATCTACATGCACAAAGATGAGTTTTGCAGGCTCAGTCAGGTTCAAGTGCAACACTGATGAAGGTCCATTAGAAAATTTGACCAATAATATCATAGTTCTCCATATTTCATTAAAATCAGCAGGATAAGTATTGGTAAGATTGCAGATTTTAGCATATTTCCCTGGTCCAGCTGTTCAGGCCTTGTAATGTTTTACACTCACTTTGTACAGGCGAAAATGACTGTAGAATGTGCAAGACAGAGCAGAATTTGGCCCACAGTTTCTACCTAAGATAGAACAAACAGGAGGAGATGCACCCACCACTACACACCTTTACTGAGGTGGGCATGGTAACCGTTTGCACACATTGGGCCTGAAGCCTTATAGCCAAGTGCCAGCCACTGTCTATTCCAAAGGCCATAATCAACCACAGTGACTCTCAGCTCCCATGACTACTTCTTGAAGAGTCTCGTGGTTATGGCACAGATCTGGGCATCAGAAGTGCTAGGGTTCGACTCCACACGAGGAAAACAGGCTGTTGCTTACAGTACTTGTCAATGACAAATCCTTATGTTTCCCCCTTTCAACAGGCATCGAAAATGGTCTCTCTACACTAGGGCCTTTTGATCCCACCTTCACTAGAAGCTACACCATTCTGAAGCCAGAGGAGGACGACCCACTGCTGACAATTCAACAGGCCATTGCCCTAGGGTAGACAGACCCCCGGGGTTCTATTCTTATCTCTGCAATTGACTTACTGTGTGATCTTGGGCAAGTTACTTCACTGTCCCGTGCTTCTATTTCTCCATCTGCACAACAGGCATAATGGTACTCATGTCGCTGCTCATAAAGTGCTTTGAGATCCTCAGGTGAAGGCGCGACAGGAATCGCAAAGCTCTATCATCAGACACACATACTCCTGCACAAATATGCACAGGCTTGTAACCCGAAACCCTGTTTATTGCTGGACAGACATTGCAAACTGCTTAGACCACATTCTCCAAGGTGTTTAAGGAGGGTGGAGTTTACAGTATGTATTTAGGTGTTTTGCAAACCCTAATAAGAGCAGAAAACGTGTGGCAATCGCAAAGAACAAACATAAAACCTGCGGCTACACTCTGAACAGCGCCACTGCATTTCTTTGTTATTGCTTCTAGCCCAAAAACCAGATTACAGCGAGAAAACAATGGCTTTTTTAATGCCATTTATTTCTGATCCTGCATTAATCTGTCTGCTAGGTGCACTGCTTTTATTAGGTGCATTTTATTTTTCAACTGGCTCTAAAAACTCACCTTTTAAACTGCCTCCTGGTCCACCTCCTCTTCCGATCATTGGCAACCTGCATTTGCTGGATATTAGAAGACAAGATAAATCACTATTGAAGGTAGGGGGGGAAAAAAAACGCCTCATGCATTTTAAGTCTGCCTCAGCTAAACCAGTGAGAAGACTTTGTTGTTGTTTATTAATCTGAATTAAATTTCAGAGCTGTAAAAATTGCACGGTAATGTTGTCTCAAGCTTCTTCTAGCTCCTGTCTATGTGGTGGCAATCTCATTTCTGATCAAGCACTAAAAAAGGGCCCCTGGGGGTAGTGTGGATTTTTTCATGTAAACTTGATAAGGTACATAAAGTATACAATGCATGTGGGACTTTAAATATGAACTTGACAACTCTCATACCCAAAGGGCTTTTAGACTATTAGCAAATAACTAACATGAAAAAGAAAATCCCTAGGAAGAAGTAAGAGGATTTCACTATAAAGAGTCCAATAGCCACATAAGGAAGGGTCAAATCCAGATATTCTTATGCAGTTGTTACTCCATTCCTAAGAAGGCAAATTCCCATTGAAATCGAGGGAGTGGCAGAACAACAGGATGGATTAATTTTGTCAAGTAGCTGGAATAAATATCCTGTGAATTCTTCTGTTAACTTGTAATTAAAACTACTTATCATTGTCTAAGCAGATAATGAGTTCTTATCTGTAAGAGGATGCTGAAAAGGAGCCTGTCAGGCTAGGGTCAATCCAGGAGCTTTGCTTTTCCTTACCCCAAGAGAAAGGTTTTGCAAAACTTCTCCCTGGCTGTCTGAGCATGTTTCCTTCCTGCCCATCCAGCTCTGCCTTGGATCTGTTTCTGCCAGGGTTTAATAAACAGTGCAACAAATATTTGGGGTCCTGGTGCATGACTAGGACTCTTCGACACTAGGGTGATACAAATAGTAAAACAGCTATCATTGCAGGGTTCCATCCAGTGCATAGTACCTATTGGTTACTAACATGGGCTATATCCTTAGCGCATTGACCTCACGCAGGGGGATTTGCACGGTCAGAAGTTCTCTTCCCAGGGCCCAAATGCAACGAACGGGCTGTGGATGAGGCTGCCCTTGCCATCTATGTTTAGGTTACAAGGCATTGAATTTGTGTAGTGGCCACACATCTCTGTGTCTCCAACCCCTCTCTGTGCTGGCTTGAAGCACTGGCATGGTGACTTTGTGTGCAAATTGTGGTGTGTTAAAAGCCTTCCACCATTGTATCATTGGGGGTGGGAGTCAGAATTCACCCCATGTGCTTAGACCCTACTTTATCCCTTAACATATGGAAGGGCGTGAAACTTTGCAATGCTTGAAAAATGAAGTTTCTTTGCAGGGATCCCATTCTGCTCCCCTAAAAATGCAAGATACGTAGCGGCTAGCAGCATGTACACACATGCCACCCCCATGAAACTAGGATTCTCTCCCCAGGGTGTTATGCTACATGCAGAATGCCTATGGGAGTCATTAGCAAACATGATTCTTTACCAAACATGAACAGGAATCTGCCCCCCAGCACAGCCAGCTCCTGCAGACATACTTATGAAATTAGACATGGTGGAGGTGAGGTAGTATCTTTTGTTGAACCACCTTATCGTGGTGACAGACACAAGCTTTGGAGCTACAAGCGCTCTTCTTCAGGTCCGGGAAACGTAGCAAGAGTGTCACAGCTAAAAACAAGATTGAACAGATAGTTTAGAGAAGTTAGCAAAAAAAAAAAAAAAAAAAAAAGTTCAGACGTATCAAAATGTCGACATTTTTGGAACAAAACATTTAGATGTTTCCTTTCAAAACAACTTTCAGTATGAATTTTATAACGTACAATTCAATAGAATACAATATAGTAGAATATAAAGTCAAAAAATCAAAACGAAACATTTTGATGGAGCCAAAACATTTTTTTTTAAATATTTTCTTTCATGGAGAATTTTGCAATTTTCAGTTTTCATTCCAAATCAGAACAAAAAGAAATTAAAAAAACTTGAAATCCTGCATGAAATGGAATTTCTGTTCTTTTTCTGTTCTTTGTAACAACAGGTCTGTTTGTATCTGTCTTTCTCCTATTCTGCCATTTTGTTTATTAACTGATTCCCATTCTATAGGGGTCTGTTTGTTCTTTATTCTCCTTCTTCTTCAGAACAAAACCAGACTATTAGCTTCCTGTAGACCTAAGAATATTCTCTTGTGGCACTGAGCTCAAACACCCCACTAATAGTCTATACCAGTCTATAGTCTATAGATTATACCAGTCTATACCATACTATCCTTTTAATGACTATACTTCAGCTACCTGTCATGGAACCTTTTTCCCCTTTCTAACTACCCAACACTGATTCTGAATCAAGAACAGACTTCAATGACTTCCTAGATTTTCACTGACTAAATTAAGAGAAATGCAAAGAGTAAACAAAGTGCGTAAACACTGGGGATTTATGAATATCTCATTTTTAGCATTCAAGTGTATGTAAAAGTATGAGTTTGTTTAAAATACATGGGGCCAGATTTCCTGGTGTGAATGCCACAGAGTTAGAGATTGGAGTGTGTGTGGTTTTCCCCACACAGAACAGGACTGAGCTCCTACTAGACCAATGGGTCTCATGCATATGCTAGTCAGATTAGTGCTATAAACAAATACACCAGCGTACGCCTTGGGTATTAAGAGGAAATGAGGGATTTCTGAATGCGCTGTCTCCACTGATGACACTAAAATCCTCTTCCTCTTTTTCAGCTAGCAGAAAAATATGGGCCAGTGTTCACCCTCCACTTTGGGTCCCAGAAAGCTGTGGTACTGACCGGATATGAAGCCGTGAAGGAGGCGCTCGTGAACTTCACGGATGAATTTGTAGACCGACCACCCATCCCAATATTTGAACAAATCCAGCATGGAAATGGTACTAGCCATTGGAGATGTGAGAGCTTCAAAAGGGCTCAGCCTTGGCCTAACTCTTCTCCTACTGCCACCATTGCCTGAGCACTTTTGGAAGTCCTGCCCCAAGTCTGTATTTTAGCCAAACTGACCCCAAAATTCTGCTTTTCCAGTTTATTTAGAATGTCTTGCAGCTGTTGTCATTAGCGGCAATTACTTTGGCAAACAACTTTGTAACCAGTTAACATCCTGAATTTTAAAAAATGAGGGCAGAATTTTAAAGGCACAATGGCAAGTAAGTGACTAATTCCCATAGGCAGCCAATGTGAGTTAGGTGCCTCACTGCCATGAATGCATTTTACCTGAGGTATCAGTTCATGAGAGATGAACCATACTGGATTTGGCACTCAGGTATTTTGGCACTCAGGTATCTCTTGCCAGTCAGTGCTGCCATTTGGGATGTATTCATTCCAGAAAGTCCTGCCTTCAAAAATCACCCTTTGTAGAACAATAGATCACAGGTTCAGATAAGGGTTATGGGCCAAATCTGTGATCCCTTCCCTCAAACAGCTCCATCATTTCCCCAAGGCAGTTCCTCCATTCCCATATCCATGAATGGCTTAGAAAACATTTTACCTGGATCCTCCTCTTATTTCTTCCACTCTCTAGCTCAAAGTTTAACTAGGAGCTCCCCCATCAACTATCACACAGTGCTCCTTGAGTACAATGTGTGATAGAGCCCCCCCAGTCACACTCTGAGAACTGATCTCAGTGCTACAAACTGACAAATCAATGGAAGGAGGAAAAGAATTGGTCAGAGTCAGTATATCTGTAACACTGATATAATGGGGGGCAGTAGAAAAGCTTTCACATTTAGCTCCTAGGTCAATTCTAATGTAGATCAGCAGCTATTACAAGCGGCTGACTTTTAGTATCTGGGTGAAATGAGTTTGGTAGGATACCGTCCACGTCACATAAGCAAACACTAATACCAGTAGTAAATAACAGTCTTATTGGTAGCTTCAGCAGAGATGCCAAGGATTGACTAAGGGCTTGGAGACTCTGTTATCCCTTGACCACTAGAGGTCATGTCAGATCTGGGGCACAGCTGGAAGCTTTTGCCTCTGCTACCCTTGCAGCACTTGTTGAATGGACCAACAGAGGATTTAGGTCTTCAGAGCTGTTAATCTGGCCCATTACATCAACATTAAAGTCACACAGAAAATGTATTAAAAAACAGAGTGCTCTAAATGCCTGGTTGCCTCCCACATGAGTGTGATGGCAAAGACTGAACCAGGAGGAAAACTATTTCCATGAAGTAAAAGATGGCTAGGATTGGTGGATGGAGCTAGGAGGAGGACATAGAAATGAATGTCAAATGGGATAATGGGACAGCAAGGAGAAATGGAGGGAGAGAAACGGTGGAGATATTCTCATATTCTTTTAAGTAGAGTAGGATCCCCTTGAATTCTACGTTCTCAGCAATCACATATACCTCACATATACCTCAGGTGTGTTCTTTTCTAATGGAGAACTGTGGAGAATGACACGAAGATTCACTGTGTCAAGCATGCGCAACCTTGGAATGGGGAAAAAGCTGATAGAGGAAAGAATTCTTGAAGAGCTTCATTTGCTTATTGAGATGATCAAATCTTTCCGAGGTGAGCTGGGGAAGATTAAGGTTAAATATCGCATTGCGCAGACTTTTCAAACACCATTGTAAACACAAGTCAGCGGTGAGGCTGCGGCATGAGAGTTATGTTTATGCTTTTGTTTGTTCTTATTATAGGTGAACCATTTAGCCTCAAGTCATTTAATGCTGCTCCAACCAACATCACCTTTCTTATGCTGTTTGGGGACCGGTTTGACTACAAAGACTCAACCTTTGTCACTCTGTTAAGACTCATAGATGAAGTTATGGTTCTTCTTGGATCTCCATTCTTGCATGTAAGTAACTCTTTCCGTGTATTATGAGTCATACAGGCTCCATGATCCAGTGCAGAAGATCTCAGGCTGTAAGAACTAGCACATCCCATCTAAAACTCAATACTATTCGGGGTGCTGCCTTCATAATTATAATCAGTGTCATTAAAATGGAGTCTGATCCTCAGACCATATTTGAAACCAAGCTGTATACTATGTAATTGCAATCCGCCTACCACCATTTACAAATCATTGGTCTAACAGACTGAACAAAGGGACTGTGAGTTAGGAATAACCCTGTTATGCAGGGTTAGATTCACTCTGAGAAAGGACAGGAAGCAGCACTGCAAGCTTCCCCAACTCTCCAGCCAATGTGCTTCAACCATGACATGGGAGGAAACCCTTCTAGCCCCCAAAAATGGAATTCAGGCTCTGCACCCTCTTGGCCTCAAGGCTGAGATTACCAGTGAGCATGAGATATAGTGTCAGCTATATTCATGGATTTTGTAACATGCCCATAAGATTGAAACTCCAAGAACATTTTGTGTCGTGACTATTTTCCACATCTATTAGTGACCTGTACTGAATTATACTTACTAAACGAAGGTTATCTACATTGCATCTGTAACAAGAAAAACTTGTCTGGGTGGATGAAATCCACTGGTTAGTCTATAGGTCCCTAGACAGTGTCACAAATCCACAGTGTTCCTGAGTGTTGTAATTTGCATTTGGATCGTTAATTCAACTGCGGGGAAAAAAATCACATTTCACCAGCCAGTTCCCTCTATTGTTCATGTGAGGATGGTCACATGCAGGGTTTATTCCAGCCAGTTCATTGCATGTATCACACTAGGAAACTAAGGTAACAGTTGTGTTTTAGTATGAACTGGTATCACAGTATCTATTTGATACTAATGTGATAGGTAATAGTGCCGAATGGAAGATATCGTGCTCATGAAACAGTTTACTAACGTGCTAGTTTCAGGTAGCGAAATATGAATAACTGGTGCCTGGAGTTACAACCTACTAGTTCTTGTTTTTATTCTCTTCAGCACAGACAAGAGCAACATCTTTGTGGCCAGGCTGCTGATAGCCTCTATGATACATAAAATAGTCCCACTGAGAATTGCTGTCTGGTGTGGATTTGAGATGAGAATTATGCTATAAGAATTTTAGCCCTGTACTGAGTGTTGGTTTCTGCCCCCAAGATTTGAGACTTGTGACAGTGTCAGGCCAGATTGCTACAGTAGAGTGTTTTGTTTTTGTTTTTATAAGCATCAGGTTTAATACAAACAAGGGGGAAGTCCTTTTTCCACACAATGGCAAGTTCAACTGTGGAACTCATTGCCATGGGATAGGAGGTAGATATATTAGCCCCAGATTAAGCAGATCCCTTTTCCCTGAGTAAGATAATAGGCTGTTCCAGAACAATCAGGAAGCTGCTGGAACCAATTAAGGCAGGCTAATTAGGACACCTGGAGCCAATTAAGAAGCTACCAGAATCAATTAGGACAGGCGGGCTAATCAGGACACCTGGTTTTAAAAAGGACCTCACTTCAGTTAGCAAGGTGCATGCGAGGAGCTAGGAGCAAGAGGCACGCAAGAAGCTGACAGTGAGAAGGCATACTGCTGGAGGACTGAGGAGTACAAGCGTCATCAGACATCAGGAGGAAGGTCTGGTGGTGAGGACAAAGAAGGTGTTGGGAGGAGGCCATGGGGAAGTAGCCCAGGGAGTTGTAGCTGTCACGCAGCTGTTACAGGAGACACTATAGACATCTGCAATCCACAGGGCCCTGGGCTGGAACCTGGAGTAGAGGGCGAGCCCGGGTTCCTCCCATCCCCCCAACTCCCTATTTGATATAAGAGGAGCCGATCTGGACTGTGCGTCCCACCAGAGGGGAAGGTCCCTGGCCTGTCCCCCGACTCATTAGGTGGGCCAGCAGAGACTGTGGGGATTGTTCTCCTCCTTTTCCCCATGCTGGCCAGTGATGAGGTTAGCCGAGTAAACGGCAGGTTTGTGCCACTAACAAAAGACGCCAAACTGAGGACTGCTGTAAACCTCTGAGGCGAGCAAATCCATCAGAAAGTGCAGAACCCACCAAGGCAGAGGAAGAACTTTGTCATAGACTTTATCTTTTTAATTTATTCTATTTGTTCTTATATGTCATTTTACTGTGCATGACAGTGCAGCCTTTGCCTGCCTCCTTTGTATTTTCTAATCATAGTTCGTGTTCAGAGGCTATGTCTGTGTTAACCGTGCTTCATAGGAGTCAGCAAAGTACTTAATCATGTACCTAGCCGCACTGAAATCAAAGGACTAGATTTTGTTGCACAAAGGGGACTTAATGTGACCAGAGGAGAATTTCCTTTGTGCAAGGGAACTCTCAGCTGGCATAGCCAACTCCCGCTCCAGCCAAACATAGGGGTTACAGGGTCAGTATGTCAGGGACATTTTGGCAGGAGGGGCTTGGTGGAGTAGTGCACTCAATTTGTATCTAGAATAAGGTTCCCAAGGGACCCTGCACCTGTGATGTAAGTTAGAGCTGCTTCCTTTTAGCTTTGCCCTTGTGCTGAGACCTGGCACCTCAGAATCAGGGAGACATAACTGGCTCCCTTGTGGCCTCGTCGCTGCATTTTAGCAGAGCCCAGATGCAGTAGAAAATCTGCTCCAATGGGACCACATAGTTAGGCCTGTCCTTAAGAACCTTGCTGAATCAGGGCCTGAAAGTGTAAGGCCCAGCCCTACATTCGAATGTGCTAGCTTCACCCAGGTAGAGTCCCAGTGATATCAGCATTGCTGGTTATCATTACAAACCTCTTTTGGGCAATGTTATGGACCTCTAATGACAGGCCGTCCCAGAACCCTTTTGCATGGCTCTTTCTGTATCTTGGCACTTTGAGTTTAATGCCTCTATTTTTTTTCCTTACTAGTTTTTTAATTTCTACCCATTCCTTGGATTATTTCTCAAAACCCACAAGATTTTACTTAAAAAAATAGAAGATGTGCGCATCATTTTAAGGAATTACATCCAGATCAGCAGACAAGATGTCAACGAGAACTCATTGAGCTACATTGATGCATTAGTGTTCAAGCAACATGAGGTATGTGACTGAGATGCTCCATTTACAATTTACTCTGTTTTCAACAAAAACACTTAACTAGATCCTGATCTCAGCCACATCAACTTAACCTTCCTGAGGTCAATGCCGTTATCCAGATGTAACTGAAATCAAACTCTGTTCCCTTACTTTTGCCATAATTTATCTAGTGAATGTTTCACCAAAATCAGATGTGAAAACACCACCCCACTTTATTATCTATGATCAACTGTTTGTTCCTACAGGAAAATCAATAGGGTTTCATGAAGAATGAATCTGACCCTTGTGTTAATAAAGAAACCAATCATTAATCTAATTGTTCTAAAAGGAATAATACACTCAAAGAAAGTTAGTTGTTATATCACAGCTACATGTCCTGGCCCTGAATTTATTTCTTGCATCCGGCCACTATGATTTCTAAGACAGATTGATCTCAGTGTAATATTAAAACAAAAAACATTGAGACTCTAAGCTTTTCTTCTTTAAAACAGAGCTGGGCCAGATATGCACACTGCACCTCCTAACCACTCATACTGAGCTGGGTTCAAGGATCACTATGCCCCAACAGTCTGGCAGGGGAGAATGTTCACAAAAAATCTTTGCATACATTCCAGCCGGGCAGGTAGAGTGGGAGGTGTCTCTTGGAGGTTTGAAATGATTGAACTCGAATCTCCAGCTGCACACAGAAGGGAATAGGTATTTCCAACCCCTCCAAAATGAACTGCAGTGGTGAGTTTGTGAATACCATCCTAAGCAGAGCTCAGCCCTGCTTCAGATTAGAGATGAACCCTGAACCAATCGCTTGCATCAAAACACCTCTAGTTTCTGGGGAAGTTCAGCTCTCCATGCAAATCTGCACTGTGTGGCTCAGACCAAACTCTGCCCTTGGTTCTGAAATCCTTTGCTGGCTTCCCCTTGGCTCACAAACCAAGGAGAATGCCAGAAAATGCGATGGACAAGGTGGGGCTTCCCAAAGCTTACTCAATGGTAATTTTGCCTCAGTCAGAGTGAACAAGAGCACTTTCAACACTAACTGAAACTTGTGTGTTTAAAGGAGACAAACAAGAAAGACAGCCTGTTTCATGACGAAAACATAATCGCCTCTGCACTCGACCTGGTCATGGCTGGAACTGAGACAACTGCCACAACATTGCAATGGGCCATCCTACTGATGATGAAATATCCAGCGATCCAAAGTGAGCCGCTCTCTGGTTTCACTCTTTGTCCATGCCTTGTTTTAATAAGAAGGTCAGGTTAAGTGTCCGATGTTTAGATGCCAATGCTGCTTTCGCCCCAAAAGCTGCATCCCCTCTCTTTATTATTAGTTATTATTTGTACTGCAGCAGCATGGGGGAGCCCCAATCATGGGTCAGGACGCCAATGTGCTAGGCACTGTATGAACATCAAACAAAAAGATTGTCCTAGTCCCAAAGAGTTGGCAGTCTAAGCTGATTAAGGCTGGTTTCTGTCTTCCAAAACTGGATTTTTCTATTTCCTCGTGGGAGCATGTAGAGAAGAGTTGTATAGGTGGAATCATACAAAACAAAAACAAAACAAAACACACATGCCTGAAATCCAGAGAGACTTGGGGTGCCTGAGGAAGCCAGGTTTAGGTTTGAAAAATGTGGTTTGTTTTTGCCAAAGCAAATTCAAAAGTGGGGAGAGAGGCCTTCCGATGGGACACATTTGTGTTTGCTTCTACTTTTAGAAAAGGTACAAGAGGAGATTGGGACCATTGTCCAATCAGGAAATCAGGCCACATATGAAGACCGGAAAAACATGCCATTTACAAACGCGGTGATACATGAAGTGCAGAGATTCATCACCCTGCTGCCACACGTTCCACGGTGCACATCTGTTGACACACATTTCAGAGGCTACTTCCTCCCCAAGGTATGTATCGCATTTTTTAAATGGATACCAGTATGTTCCGCCCTTTGCCAACAGCAATGAATGGATACTTAGATGCTAAGGGCCAGATTCTGCCAGCCTCATGTGAGTAATTCCTCACTCCAAGAGGAGTTCTGTTTGACTCAGTGGGGCTATTTGCAGAGTGAGGTACTCTGGAAGGCTGGCATGCAGGATCTGGCCCCATGTTTGTAGTTTTCAAGGCAGTGCTGGGGATTTAGCCATCTTCTAAACACCCTACCCGGCCTTGAAAATCTCAGCCTGTATTATGTACAGTGCTCTGAATGAAAGGGTTCAAATCATCTATGCAAGTGCACCTGGTAGAAACCAGAATTAAAGCTGGAATTTGGCACAGCCAACAGGTAAAATCCAGGTTTCAGTGAAGCCAGTAGCAAGATTCACATTTACTTCAATCAGACTGAGGTTTGGGTCACAGGAAGAAGCAAAGCTTTAACAGCAGGGTGGAGACTGACAGAGTAGATCAGCAGAATTCAATAATCTTTGAAGACCAAATCCTGCAGCCCTTCCTTGCCTCAGCCACCAGTACTCACACAGTTACAATGTCCTTGCCCATCTGAGTATGGCATTAGCAGCATCATGTCCTACTCTGAATGTTGTTGTTGTTGTTATTTATAATTGCTACGGGGTAGCACTGAGGAGCCCCAGCCAGGGCCAGGACCCCATTGTGTTAGGCACTGTACAAACACTGAACAAAAGGATACTCATTGCCCCAAAGAGCAATGAGCAATGTACCTCTAAGAGAATTCCTCAGGATTGGAATGTCAGTTCAATCAGAGGTTTCATTTTGCTTTTGAATGTATAGAGGTTTGTAGAACCCAACACCTCTTTTAGTTTGTGCCTCATGTTGTATTCCAGGGAATAACCGTGATTCCTTCCCTCACTTCGGTGCTGCTGGATAAAACACAGTGGGAGACACCACATGAGTTTAATCCCAACCACTTTCTTGATGCTGGTGGGAAGTTTGTAAAGAAAGAAGCTTTCCTGCCATTCTCCACAGGTAATTAAGGGGCCCTATCCTGAAAGGAGCAGAGGGTTCTCAGACTCTGGCAGGATCAGGAACTTTGTACTAGGAAACAGAGCATTGATCAGGAGAGATCTATTTCAGTATTTCAAAAAGGATCAAACCAACCTAATACCCAGCCAAGCAAAGCCAATGAATCTGCAACAGACCTAACTTATCTCAGCATAAGCCTTCCCTCTAACAAAATGGATCAGTTCTCAACTGATACAAAGGTAGACAAAGGGAAGGAAGGGTGTTGGCTCCAAAAGAATAAGGAAGGGAGCCCAAAAGGTGCTAAGGAGAGGCCAGCCAAAATAAACAGGACTTGAATGATACCCTAAACCAGAGACAGGAGGCTATACCATTGACTTACTGTGTGGCCTTGACACATCACTGAATTCTTTCTGGATTTTAATTTCTTCATCTGCAAAATACAGTCAATAATACTCGGTCACAAGGAGGTGGTGGGCTTAATTGAAAGATGCTAGACCAGGGGTGGGCAAACTTTTTGGCCCGAGGGCCACATCTGGGTATGGATATTGTATGGCGGGCCATGAATGCTCACAAAATTGGGGGTTGAGGTGCGGGAGTGGGTGAGGGCTCCGGCTGGGGGTGCGGGCTCTGGGGTGGGGCTGGGCATGAGGGGTTGGGGATGCAGGAGGGTGCTCCAGGCTGGGATGAGGGGTTCAGAGGGTGGGAGGGGGATCAGGGCTAGGGCAGGGGGTTGGGGTGTAGGGGGGGATCAGGGGTACAAGCTCCAGGTGGTGCTTACCTCAAGCACCTCCCAGAAGCAGCGGCATGTCCCCTCTCTGGCTCCTACATGGAAGCGCGGCCAGGCGTCTCTGCGCGCTGCCCCATCCGCAGGCAACGCCCCTGCAGCTCCCATTGGCCATCACTCCTGGCCAATGGGAACTGCTGGGGCGGCGCCTGGGACAGGGACAGCATGCGGAGTCCCCTGGCTGCCCCTACGCGTAGGAGCCAGAGGGGGAATATGCTGCTGCTTCCAGGAGCCGCGTGGAGCAGGGCAAGCCCTCAACACTGCTCCCCAGCATGGAGCGGGGCAGGCCCCAGACCCTGCTCCCTGGCGGGAGCTCGAGGGCCAGAGTCAAACGTCTGAAGGGCTGGATGCGGCCCCTGGGCTGTAGTTTGCCCACCCCTGTGCTAGACAGATGTGTAAAATACTGACCTACTCCACCCTTCTAAATGTGTATTTGTGTATGCACGCACGCACGCACACACATATACACACACACACATGCAAACATGCAGCCAAGGTGGAATAAATCAAACAGCCCATCCCAAGTATTCAGATGAAGTTCCGACAGGCAAGGAACATTGCAAGGTATCAGGTATCCTGTGAAATTCCATCCGAATCCCTCTTTAGTGGAGAGGTGTCCTCTAACCAGCCTCTCTGCTGTGGCCCAGCAATAAATGTTTCCAAATGCTGTTAATTTCCAAAGCTGCCTGTTTCCTGGCCTGCATGTGCTGCCATCCAGCAGAGTGCATTACAAGTGGCCACAGCTGGAAAGAGTAGCCTTACTATGAGGTTTACAAATCCCAGCACTGCAGGAACCCTGAAGTACTGTTGTCAAGGTTCCTCCCCCACTCTGAACTCTAGGGTACAGATGTGGGGACCTGCATGAAAAACCTCCTAAGCTTATCTTTACCAGCTTAGGTCAAAACTTCCCCAAGGTACAAAATATTCCACCCTTTGTCCTTGGATTGGCTGCTACCACCACCAAACAAATACTGGTTACTGGGGAAGAGCTATTTGGAAACATCTTTCCCCCCAAAATACTTCCCAAATACACCCCACTTCCTGGACAAGGTTTGGTAAAAAGCCTCACCAATTTGCCTAGACGACTACATACCCAGACCCTTGGATCTTAAGAACAATGAACAATCCTCCCAACACTTGCACCCCCCCTTTCCTGGGAAATGTTGGATAAAAAGCCTCACCAATTTGCATAGGTGACCACAGACCCAAACCCTTAGATCTGAGGACAATGAAAAAAACATTCAGTTTTCTTACAAGACGACTTTTAATAGAAATAGAAGTAAATAGAAGTAAAGAAATCACCTCTGTAAAATCAGGATAGTAGATACCTTACAGGGTAATTAGATTCAAAACATAGAGAACCCCTCTAGGCAAAACCTTAAGTTACAAAAAAGATACACAGACAGAAATAGTTATTCTATTCAGCACAATTCTTTTCTCAGCCATTTAAAAAATCATAATCTAACGCATACCTAGCTCCATTCCTGGTCTATCCCCTGCAGAAACCCAGCATATAGACAGACACACAGACCCTTTGTTTCTCTCCCTCCTCCCAGCTTTTGAAAGTATCTTGTCTCCTTATTGGTCATTTTGGTCAGGTGCCAGCGAGGTTACCTTTAGTTTCTTAACCCTTTACAGGTGAGAGGAGTTTTACTCTGGCCAGGAGGGATTTTAAAGGGGTTTACCCTTCCCTTTATATTTATGACAACTGTAGAGGAAGATTGCCTGCAGAATCTCTCAAATCCTGCCTTGCAACCCGATACTTTACAGCTGTCTCTGTTAAATGTCAGCTGTGGAGTCCAGATCAGGAGTCCAGCTGTGATTCTGGACCCCGCTCTCCAGCATGGGGTTTGCTGCTACAGCACTGCATCAGCCAGGCATTTGCATTTTTGATGCAAAAATCATCAGCAGTGATTTTTTGATGTCAAAAGCCACGTTCTCACTTTCCCCGATTTCTTCATGATGTCATCTCTCAGATACTGTCATTCTGGGGCAGGGGATCCTGTTAATAAAGAAACAGTCTTACGGGAGCCAAGAACAAAAGACAGTCACCAAAGTGTGACTGGCTGGGTGATAACCTACAAGTCTTCAAACCATTCCACCTTTGGGGAAGGGAACATTTCTCGGGAAGGCTGATTTTTAAGAGAAAGAGGTTGTTTGAAAGTGCTCAGGGGGCTGGGGTGTCAGGATAAGTCTGTGGATGATGTCTGTGGACTACAGTTGCATCTCAAGATTTCAGCCTAGATACAGAGCCCCACTGTGCCGGGTGCTGTACAAATACACAGCAAGAGGTAGTTCCTGCCCTATAGAGCTCACAATCTAAACAGACAAGACAGACACAGCATGGGAGGGGAACAAACACACAGAGAGGGGAAGTGACATACCCCAGGGTCACACAACAATTCAGTGGTTGAATTCAGATCTCTAATTATGTCCTATCCACTAGAGACCACAGCCTGCCACAGAAAAGGGTGCACAATAATTTCATGTATTACATAGCCTGGCAATTTACCATGTGGCTATCACCTCCTTGCTATATGAACGTGTCTGACAAAGGAATCAACATGCATACCGTGGCAACATGAGCTACTGGCATAATCATCTGGCTACAACACAGATTATTTTGCTGTAACTATGTCAGTTCAGCTGGGTACAATGGTACACGAGGAGTCCCATTACTGCTCCTAATAGATCACCTGATGACTATAATATTAACATACATCACCTCTGTAACTATTTCTCTGACAGTTAAATCTAATCATTTTTGACACTGCAGGGCGCCGGAATTGCATTGGAGAAAGTCTGGCCAAGATGGAGCTGTTTCTGTTCTTTGTAGGGTTGCTGCGGACGTTTACTTTCCAACCCCCGCCAGGGGTCACAGAATCAGAGCTGGACCTTGCGGTTCCTCAGACTACTTTTACTTTAAGACCACAGCCTCAGTCAGCCTGTGCTGTTCTGTGTGAATAAGCAGGACAGTATTAGGGAATCATTCCTTTGTATTGACTTTGAGTGCATAGGACATTTCTGCTGAGCGCAGCAAAGAGAAGGCAGAGCCTTGGAGAAATGGTTAATACGTTTCACTCTCTGCTTCTCATAGACTTTAAAGGACAATTGTGCAGTCCACAGAACCTCACCCACCCACTCCTGTAATAGACCCCTATCTTCTATAATGTACACGCTCCTGCACCTATGGAATGAGCTGTGTTCTGAATAAGAATACTATGGGAATCTGACTGTAAAAGCTACCTCTCTCAAGAAGACTAGAGCACCATTAATCTGTAATGGGCAGAAATGCTATAGGGGCCCCATGCTAGAGCCATCCAATAGAATCGAGTGCAGGGGTTCTCAAACTTCATTGCACTGTGATCCCCTTCTGACAACAAAAATTACTACATGACCCCAGGAGGGGTAATGAAGCATGACCCTGCCCAAGCCCCGCTGTCCCGGGTGGGAGTGGGGGCAAAGCCAAAGCCTGAGCCCTGTCACCCCAGGTGGGGGGACAAAGCCAAAGCCCAAGGGCTTCAGCCCCTGCCAGGGGACCTGTAACCTGAGCCCTGTCACCCAGGGCTGAAGTCCTCAGGCTTCAGCCCTGGCAGTGGGGCTCGAGCTTTGGCTTCAGCCCTGGAAAGTCTAAGCCAGACCTTGCGACCCCATTAAAACAGGGTTGCGCGACTCACCTTGGGGCCCCAACTCACAGTTTGAGAACTGCTGATCTAGTGAATGTCTTCAAGGTTTCTGTAGCCATTTGTAGCTTCTACCAAAATTCTACTAGGCTATCCTCCCAGAGATGCTCCAGATGTCAATGGTGGAGGCTGTAGAACTGAGAAAACTTGACTTGTTCACGTGATTTGAGAATGGCCTTAGAGGGAGTGAGCAAACACTGGAAACTGACATAGGGAGTTCTGTCTCTGACAATACAAGTCTGCTTCATCGTCTAAATGAAAGAGAGAAGAGATGCCTCTTGAGACCCGCACTGGCACCTGACTATAAAGAGCTGATGACATGGAAAAGTAATCCAATGCCATGCACACATTTATGGATTTCTGCCTTCCTTGGGCTGGCTAAATCAGAGAAAACGTTCTTCTTGTTCTCCACACAATAGATAACTAGTCTGACTTTTGGAACCCATCCTTGCAATCGGTTTTGAGTGAGGTCTGACAGATTGTTCCTGTGTCAGCTGGATAACTGGGATCAGGAAACCAGCAGAAGGAGGGGGTGGGCTTTGAGGTTTGTTCTGTTCTGTACTCTTGGCTATGGCTGTCACCTCTGCCAGAAAGTACTCTTTTTATCTGCCATCGTAGTAATGAATCATGCTCTAATTCATGTCTAGCTCAGGCATCGTTCTGTGTTTGTATTTGCCTGCTAACTCCTCTCTCTGCATATCCATCATCAGATCAGCTCTCAATGCATACGTTCCTTTTTATTTGGCCACCCAATAAAGTTTTAACCCCAAAATGCATTTATTGCATATAATCTACAGAACTGAAGTCATTTAAACAGGACACCGAAAGTTGCTTGGAGACAAACCTCAGACCTCAGAGAAAGAGATTTGTCCTACGAAATTGAGGCAGACTAACAGCCCAAGTAATTACCCCAGGTCCTGGGCAAGCTTGTACAGCCCACGCTGCAGTTGTGTTTATACAATCTGTGATTGCAGGGCACGCATATCTTCAGATTCACAGATGTGACCGTTATGATCATCTAGTTTGACCTGGATAACACAGGCCAGAGAATTTCAGCCAGTGTCACTACGCAAAGCCCATTCTTCAGGCTGAAGTAAAGTATGTCCATGGGAGAGGCATCCATTGATGGCAAGCGTTCAGTAGGAGGGCCTCAGCATTCTGCACCAAGGGTGAGCATGCTAGGACTGAATCACCTTCCCTTTCACCTACCCCAGGTTAAGTTCTCCCTCCCACCTCTGATGAGAGACTTTCCTTCCACTGATAGATACAGGCTCTTTGTGCCCGGCCTGCCTAACCCTCACCCCCCAAAGCCTGCCTGCAGGCTGTGAAAGAAAGAACCTTTCTTCCCAAGGAGACAAAAAGCCTCCTGCTTCCCATCAAACTTTTGTTGCTACTCATGCAGCTTCCCTACTTGGAGCTGCTGTGGGCTCTGGGTTCGTCGCTCTCAGCTGTTGGCAGCTGCTGCTGGCCTGCACTACTTCTCCTGGGCTGGGGATCCCAGTCCTGAGGGAGGCGTCAGAAGGAGATGGTCCATGGTGGACACCAGGCTGAGGGAGGGAGGCTGGGTGTTCTCGAAAGAAGGTAGGCAAATCAGGTCTGGAATCACTCAAGGGCTGTCCCCTCAGCTTCCACAACGGCTCCCTCCCTCCCTGCCACAGCGCTCTTTAGTGACACCCCCCAAAACCTGGACTGAAATCTTGCCCCATTGAAGTCAATGGGAGTTTTTTCATCAACTTCAGTGGGTCTATATTTCATCCCTGGGATTTAGTCAGTTTCCAAGTGATATCCATCTAGGGATGCACTGGTTTCCAAACAATTAAGAGACAACACAGTCTAGTGATTAGAGCAAGAGATGGGGATTCAAGAGACCTGCGTTTTATTCCCAGTCGACTCATTGTATGAGACTGGTCACTGAAAGGCTCTGTGACTCATTCTCCACACCTGTAAAATACTTACCTTCCCAGGGTGTTATGCGGGTTTATTCTTGGTGTTTGTAAAGCGCTTTGAGAGCCTGGGGTTTGGAAAGTGAAATCATTATGTCTCTCTCCTCTCCTGAGCAACAGCTTTCAGACTCTGCTGAAGCCCAGGCAACACCTCCCACACTTGAATCTTCTGATGAAGTGAGAGGAGCCTAGTGAGATCAGCTGTTTATAGAAAATTTGCAGATTATGTGATGCAAATACATCAGAAATGACTGAGATGGACTATTAATCAGAGCCAACTGATCAGCTGGTAATGTCAGGGGCAGAGAACAGGCTCTGATTTACAATTTTTTAAAAAAATGTATCACACTTCTTATGCTCATCCCTGTATCATCAGCATATGGGTAGAATGCATCACTCTACAGCCCTCAGGAAATCAGAGAGTGGGGTACATCTCTGCACGAAAGACTCCTCCTGTGTATCTGTCCACCCAAATTATAGAAAAACATTGATTATAACTCAGTTACAGATCTGACAGAAAACACCTGCTCATGAGCCTTTGAAGTGGGTGTAAATACAATCTCCATATTCTTCAATGGACTTCAACTTTTCACCTCTTCTACCTGCAAAGTTTGTTGGTCAAGTGCTTGTGCTCTGCATTGCAATATAACATTTCTAAGGAATCTGATTTATCTATTGCTCCCCTTTTGGCCACAAGATGGCACCAATATCCTGCAACGGCATTGACTGACAGCCAGGTCTTGCAGTCCTTACTCAGGAAAAACTCCCATTGAGCTTTGCAAATAAGGTTTGACTGAGGACAGAAGGACTAAGCCCACAGGGTTTTAGCCATCCATTGGAACAAAGCATATACAAATTAGCTTACACGAGAGGAAGGCTAAGAACATAAAGTCATATGTCCCATTTTATCATTAACCAAGAAAAATTCAGACATTACTCAGTGGGTAGGTTCCTTTACTTCACACAGGCAGGCTGTGGTGGAGAAGGGAACTGAACCCAGGTCTCTTGAGTCCCACTCTAGCATCCTAAGCATGGAACCACCCTTCCTCTCTTGAGTAAAAGCAGCCTGATGCTCAGAGGTGTGGAGCCCACACAGCTACACTGACATCACTACATAGGTCCTATGGGAACAAGTGTGTTGCCGTTATCTCTATGGGTGGCCTGGGGAGCTATATGTAACTGTGATAGGAACTTGCTGTGGACATCGCCAAACCAGTCCTGATATAAATATAAGGATCATTCTTAGCATAGGGCCGAATCCGGCAAGACAGTGGTACCTCTTGAGGGGTACTAGGCATGCTGCCTCCCTGCAGGATCAGGCCCTTTTAGTTACCTGTGAAGAAAAGCAGGAAAGCTTCTGTCTTTGTAAACTTTCCATCAGCATCAAGAAAGTGGTTGGGGTTCAACTCATTTGGTGTCTCCCGTGGCATTAGCAGCATCCAGCTAGCAAAGGAATCCAGGTTGTTTGTCCCTGGGACACAAACACATTGCTCATTAGCAGGTGTCAAACTCACAAACTCCGGTTATCTTTGCACATTCAAAGGCTGAAAGCGATAGAGCAGGGGAGCGCTTGCATTTACTTGGCCAGTCAGAACTAGAACCATGTGAGCATGGGAAATGGCACCTAGTCTGCTATGTTTTACAGCTCTCTCCAAGGGCCCTGGATTTATGAGCCAAAGTTCACCTAATGAAAGCCAGTGGAGAATATTAAACACACGGGTAAAAGGTGTGTGTGTGTGTACATGCATGCATAGACTGATCTACCTGATTTTATATGTATGTAAACACACACATACATAATCATACTAGAGGGCTGATCAAATTTTTTCTGATGACATTTTTTTCCCATGGAAAATTTGGCCTTTGATTAAACGAAATATTTTTGGGAAAAATGTCATCTCCCATGATGCACCATGCCACATGACTGCCATGATGTACCATCTCCCCTTACCAAGAGGGGAGACCATGGGAGTCCAACCAGGGAACTCAGCCTATTGTGGAGAAAGTAAGTTTTAAGCACTCACACTACAACTCCCATGAGACACTGTGGTGACATTTCAGAATTGAAATATTTCAGTGTTTGGCTAAAATATTTTGATTTTTGATTTTCACCAAAAAAACTTAAGTTTTCTGCAGAAAAAAATCAGTTTTCCAACCAGCTCTAATACACACACATAACATTCTCGGTCCTGACACAACCCAACCCTTGTATCAACCATACACTACAAGGCTTAGATCTGTCTCTAATGACTGTAGAAACCAGGGTTTCTGGGTGGCGCTTGAGCCCCATCAGTATTAGTTAAAGGGCTAGGATATGTCAGGACAGGAATGTTATGCAGGAATTGCAACAAGGTGGGTTGTCAGTAGTATTGGACTGGCTAGTGTGATGTTTATATGTATCGTTACCCTCGCCTGGATAAAATAAGAAACCTGTGTGTTATAGGCCCTGCACTGCTACCAGCTAAAGGAGTTTCTTGTTTAGCTCAAACAGCTTAGGGACTATGTGATTTTTGGATCAGGAGGACCTGTGTTTTATTTATGTTGCACCTATGAAGTTCTGAGTGGGCAGCATAGTTATATTGCAAAGTTCCTAAAGGTGGCCACAGATGTTTTGGTTCTACTGATCTTTGCTCTACATTTCTGGATGGTAATTGCAGGTTTTACCCCTTGCTGTAGTCTCATGAAATCATTATCTTCTGGTGAAAGTGCTAAGGAAAATGATATGTTCTCATGAGCAGTGTAATAGGGCACTTTCATCTCTGTGCAACTAGTAAACTGATCTCTATTCCAGTGTCCTTAGGGAGGTATGTGATGGTCTTTAATGCTCAGAAAGAATGAGATGCTTTGTCTCTGCCTCTCCAGTAATAAAGGATACCACCTGAGGACAAGTTTTGCACAATTATGTCACACAGCATAGTAAATTCTTTGGGTCGGGTTATCCAATTTCTTGCTTTTCTTGTAGGGCCAAATTTTAACAGCTTGCAAAGATGTCTGCTGGATGTGAAAGATGTGTAGGTAATGTAATTATTTTCATATAGAACTTAGTAGGACATACTCATTAGATAAACTACCCTCAGCGTCTGCATATCACATGTTAACAGAGCAATAAAATACCTATTGTTTGATCACTAAGGCATCAATGTAGCCCCTTACATTGTTTTCATGAATATCTTGTCTGCGTGTCCTGATGTATTTCCTAAAGACCACACATCCCTCTTCTGCTTTTTTGCATAGCATCTTGTGAGGTTTGAAAAGACATCTAAGGAACGGTAGAAATTAAATAACTGAAAACAAAACAAGATCAAAACAGAAATTAGATGTGCTAATTATATTGCAAAACTAAAGTTTTCTGACAGAGAAGCCATCCGTATGGCCATCAAAATGACACATTACTGAAGTTTTGTCCTTTTTGGTAACTCAAGCTTTCCATGTATAAAGTGTCTCTTATTAAAGAATCTCTAAAGAAATGAATGGAGCCTATTAGGCTTGTCTAGACATAGACTATAAACATTAATTAAAAAATACAATTAAGGGAAAATCACAGAGAAACTGGTGAAACAATGAAATTACATTTTAAAAGAGGTAATAAAACAAAACGATAAAGCATCACACTTAAGGGGGAAACCCTCACAAAAAATCTTAAGAGCCAAATGTTATGTTTCAGAGTTGTTAGATCATCATTTTTAACTTTCACATGAATTATAAATCAATTACACTCAATTACCCAGCAACATTAAATTTCACATCACAATAAACCATTTCATTTTATACACCCCATTGCTATGTTGTAATAAACCAGACTCCAAATAAAAATCACAAATCTCATGATCTCCCTTTTGCTAACTGGTTATAATTTTTGCTGTTCACTGCAGAATCCAACCTGCAGTAAACAAAAAACAGATCCAACAAAAATGGAAGTTTCTAATCTTTTTTGCTGCAACAAACTTTCATACACAGAATAAATTCAGGAGCGCTCATGCTCTGTCATAACAACCATTTAGAAGACGGTCTCCAAACTAACAAAGCAAAAATGTGAACTGTTTCTTCTAGTCTTCACACCAAAGTATTAAACTTAACATTAGCTGCTTGACTGTGGTTGAAAGTTTGGTTAAATCCAGATGGAATACACTTTTTGTGCTGCCAAAGTTACAGGCAATGGAAACATCCACAGCAGGGTGTACTGTGGAGTAATACAACCTGCATTCACTACTCTGAGACCTTTATCAGGATCTTAAAGGTGACCAACAGACTCAAAGTGCCAAATCCCAATAACATTTTAACTTGTGCCAAATTGCCCCAGTAGCTAGGCTAAGAAAATCAGTTACTTTGGGGCACTCACACAATATTCAGCAACAAGTTATTTATTTAAGTAAATCTTCCTATTTAGAAACGAGTCACCATTCAATAGTTTTACTAGTATTTTTTAAAAAAGGAAGAAACTCTGAGTGCCACTTTGTGGCCTGTCTCTTCTGTCTCAGACTGTAATGTCTCTTGCGCAGTGCTTAGCGCATTCTCAGTCGGCACTTAACAAATAAGAGTAGCCATACTAATAACAACAAAAGATTGGCAGAATCCCACACAAGTCTCCCACCAAAGTGTTATGCTCTTTTTTGAGAAACAAGGGGCAGGAAACTTTTTCTAGGACAGCTAGAAAATGCTAAAGGAAGGACAAGGCCCAACTTAAGATCCTAACCCTACAATCAGATCTGTGTTTGTGGATTCCATTCACGTGGAGAAAAGTTGGAATCACTGGAAAATGTTTAGTTCTTTTTTTCAGATTAGATGCATGTGGGTTCTTATCCTGCAGCTGGATCGGTGTGTGGATTCCATTAACATACAGAGCAGAGTCCCGTGAACCTTCAAAGAACTCCAGAGAACCCACCCACTTGGATACATTGGCAGGACTGAGGCCTAAATTATCTTGGCATCAATCTAAAAAAAGAATCAAGCACTTTCCATTTAGATTAAGGCTGAATCCATCTCTCCACTGAGAGGCCACATCAGGCTCACACAGTTACTGCTATCACGTGATGTCTTCAGTCTGCTATAAGAATCTGTGCTTTGCAGCTAGCAGTAGTATATGCATTTGTGTTTCATGAATGAGGCACAAACAAACAAAACAAAACAAAACAGAGGACCTTAAGTTTAACTTTAGGTTCAATATCCACAAGAATCATCATAAAAACCCATCAGTGTTCAAAGTCTGCATGACCCACCAATGCAGAGAAGACATTAGAAGCAATATTAACATATGAAACTTATGGAGATCGAAGAAGGATCGTACCTTCATCTCTGAGTCTTTACAGAGTGACAAATGTTGGGTCTTTATAATTGAACCTGACCCCACACAGCATCCAAGGTGATGTTGGTGGGAGCAGTGTTAAATGATCTTATTTTAAAAGGTTCAACTAAAACAAATAAAAGCATAAACATACTCATCATTCAACAGCTGGACAACACAGTGGTCTGTACAGCAGTGCTGTAAATCAACACGAAAGTATGGAGACTGGAAATAAGGCATAATATTTTGAGAGTGAGGGTAATTAACCATTAGAACAATTTACCAAGTGTCATGGTGGAGTTTCTATCCCGGACAATTTTTAAATCAAGTTTGGATGTCTCTTCTCAAAGATCTGTTCTAGGAATTATCTGGGGGAAGTTCTATGGCCTGTGTTATACAGAAGATGAGACTAGATGATCACAATGGTCCCTTCTGACCTTGGAATCTATGACTCTATGAGACATTTAATCTACATATTCCCACCTCACCTTTGAAGATTTGGTCATCACAATAAGAAAATGAAACTCTTCAAGAAATCTTCCTTCTGTCCATTTTTTTAGCCTATTCTGAGATCCCGCACGTTTGATATGATGAATCTATGTCATTCTCCCTAGGTCACCAGAAGAAAAGAATACACCTCCAGGAAGGATCCCATGTAACACACTTAGCAGGACTTCTACAATAATATTTATATCATAGTCCAGTTAGCTGGATAGTTTTGCACAAGAAACTCATTACAGTAACATAGATGGGAAATAAGTTGAGAGTTATAAAGAGGAGCTGTACCAATGATAGCAGTCTTTATGCTTTTATTCCAGGAGGAACTGGTAGCGCTGCTGATAGTTAAGATTGACACCTGACACTTTTCATTATAATGCCCTCTTTTCAGTTGCTTATAACTTTGCCAAACTAACATTTCAGGCTGAAGTTTTCCTTGCTGCGTGACTGCTTCAGGCTGAATTTTTCTGGGGAAGTTTCAGATTCGACAGTTCAGATGTTTCAGAGAACGAGATAAAGAGAAAATACGTTGTTTTGGCATGTTTAAAAAAAACCATACAACTGTTTGAGAAATCCTAGCAGCTCTATGCTTGAGGACACAGACTTGACAGGAGAGCTGCCCTGCTAGCAGCGATGTGCTTTTTGCTATCCCCATGAAAATAGCCCCAGATTTGGCCTTCACCAGCCCCTCCAACATGGTCCAGCCCCTCCTAGCTCCTACATATGTCCTACAAACCAAGCAAATGCTGGTAAAATCTAACTTAGCTGCTTCCATACTCCCACTCATGTTCTGACATATCCAGATACAGTAGAATCTCAGAGTTACGAACCCCTTGGGCACATTCATAAAACGTTCTGGTTGTTCTTTCAAAAGTTTACAGTTGAACATTGGTTTAATACAACTTTGAAACTTGACTATGCAGAAGAAAAATGCTGCTTTTAAACATCTTAATTTAAACGAAACAAGAACAGAAACAGGTTTCCTTACTTTGTCAAAAAATAATTTAAACTTTCCCTTTTTTTTTTTTTTTTTTTTAGTAGTTTACGTTTAACACTGCACTGTACTGTATTTGCTTTTTTCTTTTGATCTTTGCTGCTCCCTGATTGCGTACTTCCGGATCCAAATGAGGTGTGAAGTTGACCAGTCAGTTCATAACTCTGGTATTCGTAACTCTGAGGTTCTACTCTAGCACGATCCAGTGTGTTGAAACAGGCCAGGCCTAACAAGACAGTTACAATACAAATTACAATATGTGATCCTTTAGCAGGCTGACAGGATAGCTGTAGAGTAAGGACTGCTGAATTAGCAGGGCTGTAGTACCTCAGTGTATCACAAGAGGATACAAGAGAGCCAAACCTATGCTTATTTATTCAAATAAAAGAGTTAAGTGTAAGCTTGGCTATAGTGATGTGAATTAATATAATTCAGCAATGACTTACATACACTAAAGCAGGCCTAACAAATTAAATAATATTCTGAGTCCATATAAGGAAATCAATAACAATAATATACTCTATTATTCAGCCATGGTAAACTGAATTGCCCAGACCATCAGAAGTGGAGTGCGTGTACATTATTAAGCAAAAAAATTTGGTATGCCTTAGCTAGATTTGAGATACTAGGTAGTAAGAGTTCTCTGAAAGGCTCCCAGGTCTGATCCTATTATGCCTTATGATGATGTAAACAATAAATTAAGTCAATGGAGTTACATCAATGTAAAACTAGTGAGAGATCAGAATTAAGCCTGGGATGTCTTATGAGAAGAGACCAAGATCTGGCAATCTCAGCTATCTAAGGCCTGGTCTATGCTGAGAGCATGTCTCTATGGCACTGCAAGCATGGGTGTGAATCTACAGCACTCCAGCATGTCACATGCTAACTATCCTACGCGTGTGCACTGAACATTCTCTAACCTTTAGAGTGCAGCACCAGGCTCCACACAGACAGACACTGTGCAGCTCACTGGAGCGTGGTAGATTTACACCCCTGCCTGCCACCCAATAACTCGTTTTCTGGACATGCTCTGAGATTTTTAGCTACCAGTGTAGCTGTCCCAGTGCAAGCTTGCAGGGTGCATACAGTTTACACCAGTGCAGCGTGTTTTGCACTAGTGCAGTATGCCAGAACCTGGTTTCAAACGGCACTGAAACTTTTATTTACGTTGTAACAAAAGCAGCTCACGGGGAAATTATTTCAGCTCACTTGGTGAAAATAAAATTGCAGCCTATGCCTCACCCACTGCACAGTGTGTGGTTTTTTAAACTTTCATGATGAAATCCTTTAGCTTCTTTATGGGGATTTTCTGTTTCACGTCAGTAATTTGTTAATGCCTTAAAAGCCTTCTGGCACTGCAGCTGTCACATCGCTTTTACAATGCCACAAGCCCTATGTAAAGTGTATTACATGAACTGTCATGGAAAGGAAATGTCATGTGTGAAATGCATGAGCATTCAGATACAGTGATGTGCATCAACTGACACAGTAACTGGAAGAACAGCAACTGACGAAGAGCCCAGTTCTGACACCTCTTCTCCTGCTGAGTAGTCCCTTACTGCATGAGTAGATGCATACATTTCTGAAGGACTGCTGACAGAGTAAAACACTTCCCCACAGGAGTAAAGATAGCAGAATTGGGCCCGTAGGTCCTGATCCTGCAAAAGACTCACACACGTACTTAACTTTAAGCACAAGTAGTCCCGTTGATATAGGGCAACTCACATGCTTAAAGTTAAGCATGTGTGAAGCATGTGTGTAAGTCTTTGTAGAACTGGGGCCTCAAAGATTACCAGAACATTTTCAAACCTTTAAAAACTTAATACCTTTTTAAAACCATGTTTTGGCACCGCTTAGTCCCTTTTGAATTGCAGCAAGTGATAGAATTTTAAATCAACAAGACCCATGATTAGCTGCTGCTTAGCTTTGGTGAGCAAAGGGAAAAGCTGGTTGAACAGTTCTTAGAAAGTGGCTTTTGTATTTGTTCAAGGTTATTGATGTCAGGTTTTTGCACACTACCTTAAAGTTGGAATTTAACTCATTCCCTCTTCACACACTGAGATCATGAGCTAATTTAGCAGGTTGCAAAACGTAGTCCAAACACAATTAAAAGAAGCTTAAAACCACAAACTCGCAAAATGGAGATATGGGAAAGGCCTACTTCATTCCCAGAGACTAGTGCAGAATTGCTCTGTTTCCTCTTCACTGCAGTAAATTGTCCAGCATCTGTGGTTCTACTTCTTCCCCCTCAGACTCTCACACAGTCTAAATAGCTTTACTGTAAGGAGATATTTCCTGATGGCAGTCTAAAGTTTTCCTTGCTCATTTTCATCCCACTACATCTAATTGGTCTTTTCCTGAACCATAAACAATTTTTCCCCTTCCTTAATGTGAATTCACCTCTACACACTGTCCTCCATAAATTCTACACATGCTATTTAAACATTAGCCCCACAACAGCCCTCAGAGGTAGGTAAGCATTATTTGTTCTATTACTGTGCGTATGTCTATACTGCAGCTAGACTCCCATGGCTGGCCTGTGGCAGCTGCCTCTGGGTCTTGGGGCTAGGGCTAAGGGGCTATTTAATTGCAGTGTAGGTGTTTGGACTTAGGTTGGAGCCTGAATTCTGGGACCCCTGAGGTGCTAGGGTCTTCAGGTCTGAAGAAGAGCTCCATGTATGCTTGAAAGCTTGTCTCTCTCACCAACAGAAGTTGGTCCAATAAAAGATATTACTGCCCCCACCCTGGCTCTCTAAACTTTTTTAAAGGGATACTACCCTGTACCTATGCCCTACATTTTAAGCACAAGTGGGAAAATACCATTTGTCACCTTCCAATGGCTTTCTACAGGAAAAATATTTTGCATCACCCTGTTCTTATGTAATGAAACTGTGTCAGTCTGGAACCTGGGATGGTTCCAAGGTCCTGCAAGCTTTGCTTTTACATCATGGGACTTTTCCTTAAAATCAGGACCATCTCACATAAATCAGGATGGCTGGTGACAAGTAGCGTGGCTTCTCAGTGCAGGGGGTCTGAACCGCTTTGCTTCCAGATGTGATACTGCTTTGAAATATTACAACACGAACCCATTCCACTTGTGTTATAAATGACAGTGTTTTCTAGTGGTTAGAGTAGGAGACTAGGAGTCTGGATATTTGGGTTCCAGTCCTTACTTGGACAATGACTCTGTATGGGATGCTGAGCGATTCATGTCAGCACTCTGTACTGCCCTGCCTGCTCTGGGAATGAAGCAGAGTTGTGTAGCGAATGAGGCTGTTGTCTGCAGCACCCCTGCCTAATTTGGGGCTTGACACAACTTCCATTCAACTGATTCACCTCCTACTCTTTGTAAAACATGTAGCCATTTCTGAAAGGCGCTTTGAGATTCACAAAGAAAACACGGTAAGTGCAAAGTATTACTAATAATTGTCATTTTACAGCATTAGAGTTGCTAAGAGCAGTAGGTTGAGAAATTCCAACCTTAGACTGAAAACCTATTTCTAATTACTAAATGGGAGGGACTAATGGAGCAATCAGATTAACTAACCAGCAGTCACTCATCTGCGAACCTATTACCCTCCCTGCCTTCTTCTGAAGCTACATGCACTAGGATGAAAGATGGATCACTACACACAGGGTAGAATAACCCATGGAAAAGACAAAACTGAGCAAAGATCAGAATAGCTCCTTCAAAGGGCGTTTAAATATATTTTCACATAGGGATTTAAGTTGAATATTAAATCAGAGAAAATTAAACTTTACCTGGAAGTCAATGACCCTCATGAAAAATTAAACATTGGCAATTACTTCAGGGCCACGCCATTTACAGAGACACTGTAAATGTCACAGACGGCGAGGCACAGAAAGAGGAGTCTGCCAGACACGCTGGACCAAATCCAGCCCAGGCCAGCTGTGGTGGAAAGTTATTGCCGTCTGACAGCCATTCCATGGCCTGTGTGTCTTGAGTGTGAAGATCTTAGTCTAGCTCCCCAAAGACAGCTTCTTTTGGCAGTAATTGTCTCAGCAGGGCTGATAGGCCAACAGAAACTTATCTACCTTCTCTTGCCCCTTGGGATGTTCCCTCCAGGTCAGAGTTAGGGACATGGTCCATTGGCAGGGAAGCTTGCACTGCTGCATTTTGCACTGTATCATGTGGATAACTCAGTCTCCAGTAGCATCCCTCTGGCACTTTTCAGGAGCACTAAATCCACAACATGTAAAAGAACCACAAACAATAAACCAGACAAGGCAGGACATGAGAGTTCAGATGAGCAGGCATTTTGGTGGCATGGCTGATGCTCTCTAGATACTCGGATGAGTCCATGGAGTATACAATAGTTTTCTGGCTGGAGGTGTTTGTTTTCGCCACGTGCGCAGCATTTTGCAAGTGCTGCCTTTTCTGGGCTCTCCCTGGCTTTGCATAAGTCTTTAGAAATCAATATAGAATTGAATTTCACATGAAGAGGAAAATAAACTGGGGAAAGGAGCCTCCATTAGAAATCAAGCTCTTTCTCATCTCCTTTTGGGTCATATAATTTGTATCGATTTCCTTGAAGTGAGAACAAAGACTGTATACAGGGGAAAGTAACATTTCATCCCCTTCCCTAATAGACCTGCTCAGCTGCTTCCAATCTGACGCTGCTATGCCTCAGAAACAGGAGCCAGCAGATGTGTTGTTACTTTAGAAGCTCAGGTCTCCAAAGTGCTCTTCTCGTTTTGTATGCCCTCCAAAAGCCTCAGAATCCCATCCTAATCCAGATGCTGAGCTGCTCCTTCTGCCATTGTCCCCACCAATTCTCTGGGCCAATCCGACGAGTAGGGCATTTTGAGCATGAGTCAATCTATGCATTTTAAATAAACCTCATCCCGCCCATCTGCCAGGCCCCAAAGCCTCAATCCTAATCTCTGGAGTTTAATTATGAATAAATACCACATATAGAAAACAAATATCTTTTCACTCTCTTCCTTCGGTCTGGAGATTTCTACTCCAATGAATCCTTTCTAAATTCCATCACCTCCCTATACTGATCTCCTCTCTGCATCCATGCCTGTAAGCAATCTTCTCTCTGTTGCACTGTATTCGCCTCTGTAGGAAGCTCTTTGGGGAAGGGACATGGGCTGGGTATCATAGGCTCGGGGAGGCTGAGCCTCCCCAAACAGCCCAGCATGGCCCCGTTCATGCACCACCCACCTGTGCTCTGGGGCTAGGGTTGGGGGCACTGTTACTGTGCTACCCGCCTGGTGCTCCAGGGCTGGGGTTGCAGGGTGCTGCAGCCACGCCACCCACTCAGTGCTCGGGCTAGGGGCGCTGGGGCTGCCTGCCCGGGGCTCCGTGGCTGGGGGTGCTTGGGTGGCCCGGGGCTGGGGAAGGGAGGCCAGCGGCTGTGGTGGGGGTGCTCTGGGATCCGGGGATGGGGGGCCTGGAAAAGGAGGGGCAGGGGAGGGGCCTCGGCAGAAGGGAAGGGGCCGGGGACTAGCTTCCCACAAGGGCCAGTTCACCCACCAGTAAGCTTGGCCGCTATCTATGGAATTATAAAAACAACACTATTTCTGTGTAGCATCTGTCCTCCAAAGATTTCAAATTGTGTTACAAATATCAATTCATCCTCAAGACCTCCCCAGTAGACAGGTGGCTGTTATATGCCTTTCACAGACGGGGAAGTTGAGACTGACAGAATTATATCCAACTCACACAAGAAAGCACAGGCAGAGTCAGGAATAGCGCTGAGGGCTCCTACCCCCACTGTCCCATGCTGTCATATATCTGAGTTACTAGATCTGCACTCAAAAATCCAGCATTCCCTCACTGCTGGAAGGACGGATGTGTTTGCCTTGCTGTGCTAGCTTGCAAGATGGTTGAGACAACGGTGTCAGGCCTATAGACAAGGCAAGCACTTGGTTTTAGGGGGCCCTGTGCAAACTGGACACACAACACTCTTCTTCCCACTTGTGACTGGGCTTCCTGTTTCCACATGCCCACTGCTAAGTGAACTCAAGGCTGTTGAGGTGTACAGAGGGGAGCTTGTACTCCAGGAAGGTAATAAGTGAAGCAGGAAATGGGGCTAGTCAGTGCATAACTAGCTTGTAGTACTAGTGTCAAACTGCAGATAGATAAGGAAGGAACTGAGGGGGACGGGGGAGTTGAAGGCCGATGTGATGTGGGCTGGTCTATTGGAACGTCTAATGCTGGCACTATCAGCTGTTTGGTGGTTGGGCTCTGTGCTCCTGGCAGCCGCCACAGCTTATAAGTTTCCAAATAAAACGTTCAAGACCATTTACGATTATTTTTCTTTCAAACTATGTTTTGAATGTTATTTTGAATGGCCCATTGAACAGCATGAGCGCCCCTGGCACCTTCTCTTTGAGCCTTAATTAACACCCGCCGTCAGCTAGGACTCAAACGAGCACTGAAAAGCTGATTCACCACCCTTAATTTATCTCACTGCAGCTAGAGCGGGGCCCAACCCAGACTGTTGGATTCCTCAAAGAAGTTCTATTCTATCTCTTAGGTAGCTACTACAGCACACACAGGGCCAAACTACTTTCTATTATGGAAATTAGTAGATGCAGTAGATTCCAGCCTTTAAACTTTAAAAAAGCAACGACTTCTTGCTAATAGGCTAGAATTGATGCCACTTAATGTAGACTCTTCTCCATAAATAGGGCTCAGGGGGTGAGTTAATATTGGAAGGGTTTGATGGGGATAGTTTTGATTTGAGAACTGGTTGCCAAAGTTTAACTAAAAGAATGTTGAAGCTCAAGGGCCAGAAGTTGCATACCAGTTCTCCAGTTTCCTTGTAATGCTTTCCAGAACAAAACCATCATTTTCTTTAGCGTAATCTCTCTCTGATGCTCATGGCTCCATGGGTTAGCTCAGCCTTGATGAGTGATAGCACATCATTCTTTATGTAAACATTAAGTGCCCTCTAGTAAGGAGGATGTTATTGTCTCCATTTTATAAATGGGAATTTTCAGAAAGAAAGGTGAAGTGACTAGTCCAAGACCACATGAGTCACAATTAGAACTCAGGATAACTTCCAAGAGACACTCTACAGAATTAGGTTGCATTGTAAAATGCAATGATGTCCCAATGTCCCCAGGGGATAATAATATAAGGTAAGCTGTCAGGAATAGGTACATTTTGCCAAATGGGAAGAAAATAGAACATGACCTGGAGTCTCTGAACTATTCCATGTGTCAATGTCCCTGAAACTGGCCAGATTACATGATGATGAGAACTTCACAGAAGGGAGCAATGTTTTCCCTTTTTATCTCAGAAAGATTAATTTTTAATCAATGACTTCAAGTTAAACTATTAAATTTAGCAGTCCAAATAAACAGTGTGTACAATTACCAAATCCAAAGCAAGCAAACAGGGTGCTTATCTGACTTTCCATAGAATCCGAACAATTTCCAAAATTTCTCCCCTCTTCAATGTGCTTTCAGGTCCTGCCAGAGCCTTCAAGAAACAAGCACTAAATCAAACAATGTTTGCTTCATGAAGTGTTAGCTTGCAAAAACTGAAATTGTCATAAAATGCATGGGCTTGGTCTGGTAAAAAAATGTGCATTAATAATGTTTGCTCATTTGGTAATACTATTGAAAGCCTCACAAAATTCAGAAACATTTCAGAATTTTTCCATGGAATTTTGCAAGTTGCATCACCATTAGCATTTTCACATTTTTTCTAAATTGGTCAAAATAGAAAAGGTGGAAGTTTTGCCTGTGAAGAATAGCCTTTTGCTATCATATCAATGGTGAACATTTTGACACAAATAAAGCAACTTTTTTAAAATGTGCTGAAATGTGGGACATTTTCACCAGGAATTAGAATCTCTTTTCACTGCTCTAGAGCCCTTAAGTCAGGAGATGATGGAAACAAAGCTAGAAACAATCATTGTACCGTACACAGTATAGTTTTAAGCTTATGATAAGGTAAATCTAGCTGTCAGAATAAAGTCTTACAAGTCATCATTAAAGCATTTGCACTTTTTATAATGCAGAGCCATTTTATAATCACCATAAAATATTCTAAGCAGAAGTTACTGGGCCATTTTCACACTTCTTGAGTGATGGCCACTCACAACCAGAGCGGGACAAAACTATACAACTTAGCCTGAATATTACCCCAAATCCATGAGCCACCAGGTGTCACTCCCACATCACTACTGAATTATTCAGCAGTGGATACAAGATGTGCGTCTTATTGCAAGCACCACTTAATTCCAAAATTGAAGAAATCCTGAGCACTTAGACTGTGTGTAGCTACATACAACGATTCAACAGACACTCTCTTTTCTCCTCATCCTGTTTACCCAGGCCTCTTCTGAACGGGGTGATTTTGGGAGGGGAGTTCCGAAAGAGTTGAATCCTGGGATGAAAAGCTATTTTAGGGCATGTGTCCACAACTTCCATTTGGCCTGATTCTGTTCCCACTGATGACAGTAGAAATTTTGCCATTAGTTTAAATGTGAATGAGAGTAATTCTATGGACTTCAACAGGAGGATAACCACTCAGCATTTTGCAGAAGGCAGGCAGTATTACAAATATTGGCTTCAATAACATTAATTTACTTTTCCAAATCTAGGATTCAGAAAGTGCCTGCTGGAAAAATGAAATGGACTGACCCCTCTGTTCATGTGCATAATCACACCTGCTAATATTTTTGGTACGCACAATGCACAGGTTAGCTGATATGGTGGAACTCTGCCTAGGATATTCAGTGACTATGGATAAACTTGGTGTTCTTTATTCATGTGCAGATTTGGCCCATAATTTGTGGCATCGTTCTTTCTTAGCCACACAAGAGAAGGTGGTTACGTATCATAACCTTCCATAAAAGGGGCTTGCTTTCTAACGGTTGTCCATATAAGTGATAGGAGCATTAACTGTGGATTTTCCGTAGAGTGAGATGTAGCTGAATTTCAAAATCCAGTTTCCCTTTTGACGTTTACTCTGGTTGTTGTGACTCTTCATGTTCCACATGTGGGTTTGCTATTATTCGATACTGAGTCCATGTACAGCCTGTAAAAATATATGAACAACATAGAGCTGGGACAAACCAAAAGGAACGGACCGTGGCATTGCTGGCTACTCTAGTTTAAAAGAGGAATGAGCCACGTGGCTAAAGTGTCCCTTGGTACAAATGGATTCACCACTGCATTCTGGCAATGTATCAAATGCTTTAATTTATGTTTGATTGACCATCCCCCAGGGCTGTGAATTACACAGATTTCATGATTTGGTTAAAATGCCAACATATTTTCAACTCCCAGCTTCAAGTCTGTGGTACATTGGAAGAAAGGATACTTTCTAGAATACAATGTCTTATAAACATTGGTTTGATGACTATCATACCAGAATCGCCTTTGGTACTTTAAACATAGTAATCACAAAGTATTTTGAATAGTAGGCTACAGCTACTGAATAATCTTTAATCTCAGAATAGAAACAAACCACCTCCTCTCTTCTGTCCTGGTCTTTTGGGCATTCCGAGGCTATGGTGGTTCTTTCTGGTTTCCTTTTCTGTATTTAGCAGGCATGTCCTCTCTGGATACCAAGTCTCTGATCTGAGTCCCAATCCACCAGTTTATTATGCAAGGAAAAGAGTCAAAAGGACAAAATATTAATGGGAAAGTTTCAAGGAGGATAGGCTTAATCTGTTTGCATTTACATTTTTAATAAGGTAGCATGATCTAGAAGGCAGAGGTGGGAAGCAGAAGCCAGGAGACCCGAGTTCTATTTGCAGGTCCACCATTGATTGCTGTGTGACCTTGGGAAATCTTAACTTCTTTTCCTCTGTTTCCCTATCTGTAATATAGAGATATTAAGACGCACTTCACCATGTAAGGCGTGGTGTACTCCTTAAAGGAACGGTGACAAATACAGTAGAACCTCAAAGATATGAACACCAGAACAGAACACCATGTGAAACTGGAAGTGACCAATCAGGCAGAAGCAGAAACACCAAAAAAAAAAAAAAAGCAATACTGTGCTGTGCCTGTCCTCACCCCACCCCTGGGGCAGCCACTTACAGCTACAGTAAGAGGTGAAGATGCTGGGGCTGCCAGCCCAAGGCAACTGGAGCCAGCAGAGCAGGAGCAGCGCTGGGGGCTGTGCTGATTTCACACATACCCCCCCCCCCCGGGTGGAGGACATGCTGTTTTCACACACATACCCAGGCCTCTCTCTCTCACAACCCGCACCAGCCCTCTCAGGGGGACAAGCTTGAAAGAAACTGCCTGCTGGAGCTGAGGAGGGAGCTCAGCTGCTGCTGAAGCCTGGCCTGGAGTATCAGCTGCTAGATCTGGAGCCCAAACTGTGCTTTGTTCACAGTTACGGACAACCTCCATTCCCGAGGTGCCCGTAAAGCTGAGGTTCTACTGTACTAAGTACTAATAATTATTCTACATAGGGCAGCAAGGAGATCACAGGTATTGATACTTAGCTTAGATATTCTGTCCTCCTTACTTGTCTGCCACTTGTGCTGATGTTAATGGAAGTTACATATTAATGGGAGAATAGCCCCATTAGAGGACCATTCTAATTGCATCTAAGCACCACTGAAACAAAAACAGGAAGACTTAACCAGCCCAAACAGAGAGCAAACCAGAAGTAAAGGCTATATTATAGGTCAAAACTCATAGTCCTCAGGCCAGACACCCGAGCAGGCCTCAATTTCCAATTAGAGCAAAGAAGAGAATGAAAAGGGATAGCAAATACCAAAAGGGAGGATTCCTAGGGGATGGCTCCAAAAAAAGAATAAATATGCTACATCAATTTGCCTCTCCTTATTTATCTGACAAGGGGTTCATTCTGTAAAAAAGCATGCTGGTCCCAACATAGCAAAGCACTTAAACACGTGCTTAACCTCAAACACATGCACGGTCCCATTGAAGTCAGTGGGATGACACGTGTTTAAGTGCTTTGCTGTTTGAGGCCAGATGACTGGGCACACCGTGGAATCGAGCTCCATAGTCCTCTTATCACATCACCCCTTGTTCTTCATATGCCAGAGATGCTGGTCTCAGTGCGGCATTTGTTCTCTCCTCCCACCAAATGACCTTTGCACTCTGTTCCACACTGCCCTCCCCCACCACCCCATGCATAGATCTCCCTGCCGGAGCTCTTCGGCAAAGCCATTCCCCTCTGCTCCTTCAAACCCTACAACGCACTTGCCTATCAGTCTTCTGCTTATTCATTCAAGCCATTTATTTAATTGATTAACATTATTTTAAAAGTCCATGCTACTTAATGCCATGCGCTAGCCTTGCTGAGTAGCCATATAACTTATTAACATTGCCACATTCTATCGTTTTATTGTATCCTATCAAGAATTAGCATGTAAACTCCATGGGGCAGGTATCTTTTTCTATATTCATTTTGAGAAGTACATAAAGACCAAGAGCAGACACCACCAGCCAATCAAATTTGTTGTCCAGGGCAAAAGGCATGGATGATTGAGGTGAGGGTCATGTCAGAGAAATGGAAGGATTTTCTGGATAAGCCAGTTGGGACATCTGTTTCCTCACAGACAATTTTTAATTTCCAAATATTAAAATATTATCCTAAAAATGTTACAACACATTCTAATTTGAGAAACAGCAGGACGCAGTGCAACTTAATGCTTCATCATTTCGGTATCTTGGGAGCAAACTTTCACAAGGACAACAAATATTTTCCTGTAGTTGACCAAACTGGAAAGATTTTTCAATCCCTCTGGAAAAAATCTGAGCATCAGCAGCTTAGAATCATAGAATATCAGGGTTGGAAGGGACCTCAGGAGGTCATCTAGTCCAACCCCCTGCTCAAAGCAGGACCGATCCCCAATTAAATCATCCCAGCCAGGGCTTTGTCAAGCCTGACCTTAAAAACTTCTAAGGAAGGAGATTCCACCACCTCCCTAGCTAACGCATTCCAGTGTTTCACCACCTTCCTAGTGAAAAAGTTTTTCCTAATATCCAACCTAAATCTCCCCCACTGCAACTTGAGACCATTACTCCTTGTTCTGTCATCTGCTACCACTGAGAACAGTCTAGAGCCATCCTCTTTGGAATCCCCTTTCAGGTAGTTGAAAGCAGCTATCAAATCCCCCCTCATTCTTCTCTTCTGCAGGCTAAACAATCCCAGCTCCCTCAGCCTCTCCTCATAAGTCATGTGTTCTAGACCCCTAATCATTTTTGTTACCCTTCGCTGGACGCTTTCCAATTTTTCCACATCCTTCTTGTAGTGTGGGGCCCAAAACTGGACACAGTACTCCAGATGAGGCCTTACCAGTGTCGAATAGAGGGGAATGATCACGTCCCTCGATCTGCTGGCAATGCCCCTACTTATACATCCCAAAATGCCATTGGCCTTCTTGGCAACAAGGGCACGCTGTTGACTCATATCCAGCTTCTCGTCCACTGTAACCCCTAGGTCCTTTTCCACAGAACTGCTGCCTAGCCATTCGGTCCCCAGTCTGTAGCGGTGCATTGGATTCTTCCATCCTAAGTGCAGGACTCTGCACTTGTCCTTGTTGAACCTCATCAGATTTCTTTTGGCCCAATCCTCCAATTTGTCTAGGTCCCTCTGTATCCTATCCCTACCCTCCAGCGTATCTACCTCTCCTCCCAGTTTAGTGTCATCTGCAAATTTGCTGAGGGTGCAATCCACACCATCCTCCAGATCATTTATGAAGATATTGAACAAAACTGGCCCCAGGACCGACCCTTGGGGCACTCCACTTGATACCGGCTGCCAACTAGTCATGAAGCCATTGACACCCTATATCAAGGAACACCGGCTATAATTGCTATTTTCAACCAGCATCGAGGCAGTTCAACACTGCAGTGAAGTCTGCACCCTATTAAAAGGTATGAACGAAAGCACGGAACCAGATTTTGTTCCCGATTTCCTACATTGGATCACCTGACACCATGAACTAATGTTGGATTCTACAGAACCTCCTCTAACACTTTCCTGCAGAGAGAAATTCAAAACACAGTGGCTCTCAGCCCTATAGCTGGTCAAAAGTTTAATTTGACTGTTAGGCAATTCTATGAGGAGAACGAGATCCACTGCCAATGCAATGATGCAACCAAGGTTGATTGATACAATCTATTGAGTCAAATAAAGTTCTATTAAAAAGAAAACATCAGCACGAACAGATGAGCAATATTCCAGTGAAGTATTGTTTTTCATGGGCTTTTGTCATGTTATCTTCATTCTTCTGTTTAAATGGCAGTTCTCTTATAGAACCTTCTTTTCCACTAAAAGAAAAGGAGTACTTGTGGCACCTTAGAGACTAACCAATTTATTTGAGCATAAGCTTTCGTGAGCTACGACTAACACGGCTGTTACTCTGAAACCTTCTTCTCCACTGCGATTAGTAAAGAGAACCCAGTGATTCCTGCTGCTCTGTTATCTGGGTAATCCAATAAAATTCACTCTTTTCTAATGAAACAATGTTTCAGAGTGGTAGCCGTGTTAGTCTGTATCACCAAAAACAATGAGGAGTCCTTGTGGAGCCTTACAGACTAATGAATTTATTTGGGCATGGGCTAAACCCACTTCATCAGATGCATGGAGTGAAAAATACAGTAAGCAGTACATATATACAGCACATGGAAATATGGGAGTTGCCTTACCAAGTGAGGGGTCAGTGCTAACAAGGCCAATTCAATTAAGGTGGAAGTGGTCTATTCTCAATAGTTGACAAGAGGGGGTGAATATCAAGAGAGTGAAAATTACTTTTTTAGTGCTAATGATGCCAGTACAATCAAGGTGGATGTTGGCCATTTCCAACAGTTGACAAGAAGGTGAGTATCAGCAGAGGCAAAATTACTTTTTGTAGTGACCCGTCCACTCCCTGTCTTTATTCAGGCCTAATTTGATGGTCCAGTTTGCAAATTAACTCCGGTTCTGCAGTTTCCGTTGAACTGGAATTAATTTGCCAACTGGATTTCTTCAACAAAAAAACTTCAAAAACAGACTTCAAGGACTTCATTAGCAGTTTTGGTTTTTGCTTTGTTCAAAGACAGCTGAAATACTATTAAAAATTATTTAGAAAATGAAGAGAGAGCCCTGTGGCGATATTTTATATACATAAGAAAGCCATTCAACATTTTCTATGTTTCAGCCAATCTCTGTAAACTATTGTCAAAATGACCATAGTTTCATAGCCTGTTCTCTGCTATATCCTGTTTTAAAAAATAATAAAGTAATATGATGTAATAAAGTGCAGAGTATTATTTCATTACAAATTGCTGTATAGATGGTCACTTTTTGTCTCAGTTTTTATTTAAATGTCACAAAAGTTTGAAATCCAAACAGCTATCCAGGCTATTTTGAGACTGAGGCCAGCTCCTGCATTTAACTGTAAGATTTTATCTAACTTTGAGGAATGGTTTTCGTCCTGGTTTTCTGTATTAATTCACTTGGCTAAACTTTTCCACATATTAATTAGGCTTAACTATAATTTGCTCAGGAACTTCTCCTCCAGGAAGGAAAGCAAGAAGACAGGGTAATTCACAGTGTAACATTTGTAATGCAATCATCTGTTTATTGAAGGTTTGTCATCGTTTCAGTACAAAAAGCACATTGTGGGGAAAAAATAACCAACCCTTCAAATTAAAACATGTCGGAGTTTTTCTTCATTTAGACCCAAAAAACCACAAAGTTCCTATTTGTAACAGGCACTGAAAGCTACAAAGAGGAGTTTATTAGGGGCAGCTAAAATTTGGTTGCATTTATGCAATAGGTTTCACCATTAGACAACTGACCACAAGCTGAGTTCTATGAGCCAAGTCAAAGGCGTTCACTCAGGCAAAGCTCCTATAGACATCCAGGGAGTTTTGCTTGAGTGAGGACTGCAGATTCGGAGTTGATAGCATCCAGGTGCTTTGTGATTAAAACCAGATGATGGTGACTTGGGGAGCGGTCTCAAAGCAAAACTTAAAAATTTCCCCTCTCCACACTTTTTAATTGCTTATCTTTTTACCCATCAAGAGTAAGACAAATCTGAAAGCAGACAGATTTCACCCCAGTGTAATCTCCCCTTTTTCCAGTACCAGAGTTATCCCCTTTGCTCCAGCACCAGCTCTCTTTCTCCACCCACAAGTCATCCATTATCTCCTTGTGCTGGCTCTTCACATGAGCATTGGGGAGGCAGCTTCTCTGACCTGTGCTGGCAGCTTCACTTCTGGTAGTGGTGCACAGTCCACAGGCACAATGGGGTCTGTGAGGTGCAGGAATTACGCTCCCTCAGATCAGAGTGAAACTGGAGTTTCACTCCAGTTTGAACCAACATAAATCCAGAGCAAAGCGGCTGACTTCAATTAAGTTACTCCAGGTTCTACTCCAAAGAAGAAGGATGGTCCAATGGTTAGGACTCTAGCCTCGGACACTGGGAGAAGGGACCTGAACCCCACTCTACCATCACAGATTTTGGAGAAGTCACTTAGCTTTTCTGTTCCTCAGATAATAGCACTTCCCTATCTCACAGGTGTATAGCCAGGGTAAATATATTCAATATTGCACAGAGCTCAGATACTGTGGGGATGAGATCCATATATGACTCTTAGACAGATTCTGCTTCCAGTTGTAGGAGAGTATCTGGATGATGGATCAGATTTACTCACAGATGACAGTTGGTATTTGCAAAACACTTTGAACAGGTAAGTACATTCCAAGTGCTAAATACTATTATTATAGTTTGGTTAATGTTATAATAAAAAGTAAATACCTCTGCATTCTTTTCCTTTGGATTGAGATGTCCTGAAGGAGACGAGTCGGCTTTGTGATGCTAGTGAGCATACTTAGACATGAATTAAAGTTTTTTACACGTATTCCACCTGTTTCGCAATACATTGTATACAAGACCATATAAAAAGGAACAGTGCTGTTTTGCAGTTGTTTAGACCCTAAGAGGGAACTGCAGACAGAGTTCAAAGAAGTTACAAGTTTATTCCCCTCTGCATATCACAGAGTACAATTCAACAAGGACAAAAATGCTCCTCTTGTAACATGGAGACTATTTTTTTTTTATATTTAGAAGTTATGGCAGCCAAGAGTCATGACAGGAGGCATGTTGCCTTAACCATAAGCACGCAGCTTCAGGAGGTTACACTCCTTACTGTCATCCCTGCCCTCAGGCATGTTTCATGCCCCACAGGTGGTTTCTTGGCTCCGGGCAATCATGTCTATGTGCTGGCATGTAACTGTGCCCACTCACAGGTTGAGTGGGCCATTTTTAACAGGGCATAGGCAACAAATAAATAGGTGGGCAACTTCTAGCTTTTTGCAGGACCCACCTCTTCTGTAGGGCATCCTTCCTTTGTGAGAGACAAAGAAGAGGTTGTTAGTATTTATTCATGCACCTGGAGAACACCCCCATTAGAAGGTTTCATTTTGACTATGGGCACACAGCGTGACAGTCAGCTTCATCCTAGCCACTTTCAGCCTGTGGACAGAAATAGTTTGGAACAACTGGTTGTGACAAGCAGCAGCCCAAGCCCGTAAATGGGGCATTATATTCAAGCAAGAGATATGGCTGGTTCTGCTTAAGAGTGCAGAGGGGTGGCTGTGGTCTTGTGGTGACTCAGAGAATTCCCCGTAGATGGATGCGCTGGTTCACTCAGCCATTCAATGAGCAGTACTGTATCACTGTACCGTATCGTTGCAATTTCATGGAGCTTAGGGAGGTACAGCTAATTCAAAGGATGCTACCAAAGCATCCTTTATAGCTCCACTAGAATAGTGCAGACAAACATCCAGTTTCAAAGTCATGCTTTGGTTCCACGCCAGCTCAACTGCAGATGTTTATTTCAACAGTGCCACAGATACACATGGACACTAACAGTCAAACCACAACCAGGTTCCCGCCTTCAGAAGCTTACAATTTTATTTAGACATAGCACAGCCAAGGATGACACACACAGGGTTGAAAGGATTGGTGTATGTGAAAGATGAGCATTACAACAGTAAAAGATCATGTGATGTTTTAGTTACACATACATCTTATTAGCTCATTTAAAAAAAACCCCGTGTAATTATGGGGGAGATCCCCCCAGCTTAGGTTGCTTCACATTTTCCATTATAAAAGATAGTTTATTTGAGATGTGCTAACGCCACTATTGTTTGCAGTGGGCCTTTGAAATTCAGCAGGAAGAAATTATTTGGCTAGGGAAGTTCCTTTTCTTTGTTCCTTTAAATTCCTTTCAGATTGAGCTGTTATAAACAATTAAATCACTATTTCCCTTCTCTTGCTTGCATGCTTCAGATGAAAGATGGCAGCATGCCAAAATAACGGAAAATGAATATTCTAAAGAGCTGGGGCCATGCTCCCACCAAAGCAGGAGCAGGGGCAGCACACACTGCATTGAGAACAGTGCAGAGTTCCCAGAGCAGCTGTAGCAGCAGGGAGAAATTCTCTCCTGATTAAATCTCTGGACCTGTCACATGGCCCCGCTGCCCCATCCACCTTCCTCTGGGACACTGCCTGGGGCAAGTGCCCCCACTTCTTGTGAGTTAGAGGGGAGAGCGAGCGAGAGAGAGCACGGTCAGGCTATTCTTGACCATCTCTAGGCACAGCACATGGGACCAGTGGCCCATTTCCACTCTGGGATAACAGCCTTCTTCTGCTACCAGTCACTATGGTTAGGCTCAAGGTGTAGACATCTGTGCTACAATGCAGGGTTTAAATCCTTATGTTTGTACCTAATTTTTTAAAGGTCATTTAACCCCTGCCCTCCTCCAAACTAGGAAATCACAAAAAACTATATTACAAGAATGTCATTGTGGTTGAAAGTGAAGCAACTGAAAGTTAGGATATGCCATATTTATTGTTGCCCATGCAACCTTAATTTTACCTCCTTGTGTGTGAACATTATAAAAGTCTTTAATTACATGCATACTATTTTTTTTTAAAACAGAAGATCCCTGCCTAATTAGCTCCTCAGACTGGCTGCACAAGGGGGCAGAATTAAAGTTACATGACAAGTCACATTTCCTAACTTTTGAGTGGTTTGTATTACAACCTCAATATCTTTCTTCTCATGAGGTTTTTTTGCATGTAACTATGAATAGTTTGAAATAGCAAATGCTGGTGAGTGAGCAGGAATGGCTGAGTGGAGCTCAGTACTGGAAGGCTAACTGGAAGCAAAGAGTGTTGGGAAGGGACTGAAGGAGGAAAGGGAAGATACAAGGCACAGAAAATCAGGGAGGAAGCTCCCAGCAGAGGATGCAGAATGAAAAAACCTTTTGTGTAAGATGGAGGCCACAGGAGTTACAAGGCAAAGATCCAAAGCATAAAAAGACGAGTAGAACTCCAAATTTTTGCTGAGTGTACAAAAAACAATAGTAACGGGCAACTGCATCACTGTTCTCTTTCCATCCTCGGGTTCCTCCAATTGTAATAAAAAATAATATAAAGTGAACAGTGTACACGTTATATTCTGTGTTGTAATTGAAATCAATATATTTGAAAATGTAGAAAAACATCCAAAATATGTAATAAATTTCAATTGGTATTCTATTGTTTAACAGTGCGATTTAAATTTCAATTAATTTTTTTTAGTTAATCGCGTAAGTTATTGAGTTATTGATTAAATTTGTTTTCCTGCTAGGTAACGTGTATGCAATAAAATTGTACTGTACTGAACAAGGTCCTGGAGGTGGGGTTAGAATTCCTAGAAGTCGGGTTCAATATGAAGACAAACTGAAACAATGGTTTCTCTTAGCTTGTTGAAGCTTGAAGAAGCAGCTTGTGCTAGAATGAAAGTTTGACTAGAAATGGTGTTGAATGGAGATTGAATGGTGGTTGAAGCATGAAGGGACATATGAATCTTTAGCGCATCTGACATGTAAATATCTTGCAATGTCAGCTACAACAATGCCATGCAAACGCCTGTTCTCACTTTCAGGTGACATTGTGAACAAGAAGTGGGCAGCATTATCTCCTGCAAATATAAACAAACTTGTTTTTCTGAGCGATTGGCTGAACAAGAAATAGGACTGAGCGGACTTGTAGGCTCTGAAGTTTTACATTGTTTTATTTCTGAATTTTGTGGAGTTTTTTTGTACATAATTCAACATTTGTAAGTTCAACTTTCATGACAAAGAGATTGCACTATATTACTTGTATTAGGTGAATTGAAAAATACTATTTCTTTTGTTTTTTACAGTGCAAATATTTGTAATAAAAATAAATATAAAGTGAGCACTGTACACTTTGTATTCTGTGTTATAACTGAAATAAATATATTTGAAAATGTAGAAAACACCCAAAAATATTTAAATAAATGGCATTCTATTATTGTTTAACCGCGCGATTAATTGCAATTAATTTTTTAATCGCTTGACAGCCCTAAATATAATCTAATTTCTGAATAGATAAAATTTTACCATATAAGTGAAGAATTTAATTATAAATCACTGCTACAACCAACTTGCTTTACAAAGGAAAAGCACATTGTGTCCCAGAATGACCAGAATCACAATAAACAATTAAGAACCTTATTTGCTGGGATATAAATAACTTCTCCATAACTGTAATAACAGGACGGAAGGCATAAATGAAACCATTCATGGCTAAAACAGATTAAACCACAGGAAAGTTTTATGCTGAAAAAACCCAATTTAGTTTAATTAACACTGGTTCAGTATTTGGATTATACATTAATAACAAAATCCGGACCTTTGGAAAGCTTTTTTAAAAAATTAAACATTTAATCAAATGACATCTCTGACCTTATCCTGTGCTCAGTGAAATCAATTGCAAAGTTCCCATTGATTTCAATGGTGCCAAATCAACCCCTTGCCCCAGTCTTCAGCATAATGATGTAGATTTAATTTTTGGAAACAGGAAAAGAGATTGATTTCTTGAAGGTGGAAAATACAGAGCTTCACCAATTAAAACTGTCAGATATCTGTTTTACTCAGTGGAAAAAATAGTATGTGATCATGCAATTAACGACTGTGTTGTCATGTTTATGCACCCGGAGAGTGAATTAAGGTTGCACAGGCAACCTTAATACTGGCATTTCCTAACTTTTGAAGCTTGTCTCTGAAACCTTTATGTTCCTTTCCCATAGTTATTTGTGTGTAATTTATTTATAGACTGAATATACTATCTGATGGTTTATTCTGTACATTTAATACTGTAGGTTAAGCTGCACTCATATCTTTCATGCTGTTCTCCAAAAATGCGTAAGTTTGACACTGGATGGGTCTTTTCTAATGGCTGTTGCTCTGCTCTGTTCCACGTTTGTTAGAGACGTGATATAGCCTCATACAAGAAAAGAAATCTCCATCTCCACCAGATCCCATTCCTTCCCTTTCCCCTCTTTTACACTGGTATCTTCTAAGCCACTCCCCAATACTAGCAATTATTTGGTAGAAGGAACCTAAAACTTCATGTATTGTATTGCTACTGTATATTTGTTAACTTAACTTAGTGGGTGGGAGGAAGAATAATAATTTCTAAGTAACTGAGAAGGTGTGAAATCAAACTAGGTCCACCCTTCTTTACAATTAACCTAAGACCAATAAAATAGAGCCATCCTGCACTGGGTAAAAAATGAACTACACATTCAATATCTACAATTTCTGCTTCCTAAATGAGGATGGAGAATCCATTTCTTCAGTAATTTTAGAATTCTGGTAACAAATTAAAAGTGAGGGCAGACACGAGATAACCAAGAAGATGCACAACACACAGTGGAGATCATCCAAATTAAAGAGAACTCTTCTACACTGTCAAATTTTTAGTAATTAGTATCGTCATTAGAGGCACATCTCCAGCTTTAAGCAATTTTGAGTAATTAATGTTTTTATATTTTGCATGAAAAGTCCTGACTTCAGCATTTTCCTAGCGTATGAATTCTCCTAGTCAGAGCAACACAATGCAGATTAACTCAGTTGAAAGGCAATTAGAGTAAGCAGAAGAAAATGTAATTTGTCATTCGGTACAAACTATTACTTCTAGTCTTGGATTTGATTTTTGTTAACAATACAATTGGCTGATTAAAAGAGAGGCAAACACGTGATTTTGTCAATTCATATTAACACATTTGCTGAGTATCTAAGCCACAAGTGCTATAAAATATTGAAAATTTTAAAATGACCATATAGACAAAAAAGCTAAACAAATGACAAACCCAAATTCCTTGCATAGGCTAGGCTGCTTACAGGATTTTAATGAAAGTATAGACTTTAGAACTTAAAATGTCAAAGAGGAGGCCTTGTTATCTGTATTAAACAAACAAACAAACATTTAAAATAGTGAACTGTGTAAGAAACTGGAGTATGGCTTAGTGGTTAGTGCACGGGGTGGCAAGTCAGAAGTCCTGGGTTCTATTACCTGAACAACCACGTGGGACCTTGGTCAAGCTCTCTGGCTCACATCCTCAAAGGTATTAAGGATACACCTAACTTCCTGTGCCTGAGACTTCTCATCTGTAAAATGGGGCTAACAACATATAACTACCTTCCTACAAGTGTTCTGAAGGTGACTTTTTCGTAAATCGGTGTGAGATTCTCCAGTGAAAGGGTCTGTAGAAGTGCAAAGTATTATTAAGAGAATCAAAGACCACAATTTGTCCCTTCCTGTTTTAATTACAGTGTTAGACATAAGATGGAACTTAGAACATTGAGGAATTTAGAGCCCTGGTAGCTTTAAGTTAACAAATACACAGTAGCAATACAATACATGACGTTTTAGCTTCCTTTTACCAAATAATTACTAGTATTGGGGAGTGGCTTAGAAGATGCCAGTGTAAAAGAGAGGAAAGGGAAAGAATGGGATCTGGTGGAGATGGATATTTCTATTCTTATATGAGGCTATAACACTTCTCTAACAAACATCACCATTGCCTTTGAGACAAACCCAGAAAACACTTTCCCCCACTCTCCCAAGCCTTCAGAATTAGCCACACTGATTAATCAAACAAACAAACATGGCCGATACAGAAGACCCCTCATCTCCGGTTCTTTCTCATCCTTCTCTGCTGAACTACATGGTACCTTGATGTTGGCTGCTTGAATAGGCAAGTCTTTAGAATTCAGTCAACCCCATCATAAAAGGGGCATATTTTCTGCCCTGAGCAACCCTACCATTATTGACCTAGCCCTTATTATACAGGACTGTTAGTTCCTTGAGTTTCTTGTGTCACCACTTGCGGTTCTGAAACCCATCTCATCCAGTTGCTTTTCATCTCAGTTATTTATTGTGAACGACTCAATTCAGTTGGCTCTGGATCTCCTCATCTTCCAGACAGCCAACAGTGCTCATACATCAGCCTCAGGCCAGCTGGTAGCACATGGGTATGATGGCGTTCTCTGAGTCACATCAATGATAGATTAAGTAGAACAACAAGTTGATTGACAACTATGCTCCAAAATGCATGCAGGACGAATAGTATAATTAAATGGCTTCCACCCAGCTTTACCCTCCTGAAGAAAGTAGATGAGACAGGCCACCTAAACACTGATTGGTGACTTGGGATATGGTATAGCAGGACTATGTGTACCCAGTGGTGAGCTGGAACCGGTTCGCACCGGTTGTTAAATTTAGAAGCCCTTTTAGAACCGGTTGTTCCGCGAGGGACAACCAGTTCTAAAAGGGCTTCTAAATTTAACTGGCCAAAAGTGGCGCCTTAGGAGCCGACTCCACGGGTGCTCCAACCCTGGAGCACCCAAGGGGAAAATTTGGTGGGTGCAGAGCACCCACCGGCAGCTCCCCACCCCACCCCTGGCCCCAGCTCACTTCACTTCCGTTCCGCCTCCTCCCCTGAACGCGCCACCCCGCGCTGCTTCTCCATCCCCACCCCAGGCTTCCTGCGAATGAGCTGTTCGGCGGGAAGCCAGGGAGGGCTGAGAAGCAGGCCACGGCTTCCCGCTCAGGCCCAGGGAGGCAGAGTGGAGGTGACCTGGAGCGGGGGCGCGAGGAGGGCCGCCTGTGCTGCAGCAGATAACCGGGGGGGGGAGGGGGAGCGTGAAGGGAACTGCTCCCCGCCCCAGCTCACCTCCGCCACCCTTGGCCTGAATGGGAAGCCGCGGCCTGCTTCTCAGTCCTCCCCGGCTTTCCACCGAACAGCTGATTCGCAGGAAGCGGGTGGAGGGGGGGTGCGCAGAGAAGCAGAGCGGGGCGGTGCATTCAGGGGAGGTGGCGGAGTGGAGGTGAGCTGGGGCCGGGCGCGGCACGGGGCAGGGAGCTGCCGGTGGGTGCTCTGCACCCACCAAATTTTCCCTGTGGGTGCTGCAGCCCTGGAGCACCCAGGGAGTCAGCGCCTAAGGTGCCACTTTTGATGTGATCAGTGGGGGAGCGGCCGCTCCCCCTGCTCTCCCCCAGCTACACTCTCCCACCCCTAGGAACCAGAGGGACCTGCCGGATGCTTCCTGGGAGCTGCCCAGGTAAGCATCGCCGGGTCTCCCCACCTCGCCCCCCGGCAGGTGCCTCTGGCTCTTAGGGGTGGGGTGGGCACCCACTATGGTGGCCCACGAGACCCTCCTGCCTGGTTCTGGGGGCAGTCAGGGGACAGGGGAGGGGGTTGGATGGGGCAGGAGTCCCGGGGGGTGGGGGTGGGCAACAACCCCCTCGTGGGGTGAGGAGGGAACCTGTTGTTAAGATTTTGGCAGTTCATTACTGTGTGTACCTGTCTCCATGCCTTTCTTTCATGCATGTGACCTCTATGCTTTCATCTACTGAATTTGCCATGCAGCCACTCATCTACGTACAGGCCCTGTTCAAGATTCCTTCAAATTACATCAATCTAAAGGTGAAAGAAACAGGTGGAAATGCGGGACCTCCCATCCTTATGGGGGCAGGAGGAAATCTTATGATTCTATTAGGGTCAGGTGAATTAAGTGGAACAAGGGAGAACGAACCTATGTTCTAAATTCAGATACATTCAAGGTAGTTTGCCAACACACTCTACTCATGCAAATGGAACTGCTCCTTTTCACATTAGCACAGAAAACACAGGTTATTTAATATTCTGAATGCTACTCTAAATATAAGAGGTGTGATATTACTGCCTTCACATAATCTTGGATTATAAACTACACTGAGACCAGCAGACAGCAGAGTGCACATCTGAAGAAGCAAAACCAGTATTTACGAGATGAGGATATCTTCTTGAGCTTCCCATTTTAACTTCCAACTGAACTTCATCTTGGGGGAAAGCATGGAGCTCTTCAGGTTTTGTTTGTCTGATTTTAATTTTAATCCGCCGCTGCCTATGCTTGTAGTAAAAAAAAAAATAGAAAAAGGATACAAATGAGAAGTGAGTGGGGCAAATGCAAAAAAGGAGGAAATGAAAGAAAACAACAGAGATGAAGATACGGCAAGAAGGGGAAAAATGAGAGAGAATGAGAAGGGAGCCAGGTAGCACAACTGGCAAGTAAGAAAATGTCCATAAGCAACATGTGTGTCCTCACTGTTTCTGCTCCGGGGATTAACAGGCACTTTGTTGTTTTGTTCTCTCTTTATTATACCTTGGCTCACCCATTATGTTAAATTCCATTATAGTTACCACATTAGAATAGCACATGTTAGATCACTCAAAATTTCTGGCTCCCAATATAATTGTCTTAAAGAAGTCACTATGTATAAGCTGCTTTTATAACTGGTTGTATATTTCAAGAGTTACAGCAAGTCATGTATGTGTAGGTTGTCAAAATCCAGCCAAATGCTGTAATTACAAAACCTTTTGAGAATCAGGTCATGAGTGTTGGTGGGGAACAAGTGCTCAGTTAGTATTGTTATTAAAGTGAGATCTCAAACTTTTGAGTAATTAATGCCCCCCCCCCTTTTTTTTTTACACAAAAGTCTGGTCTTCAGCATTCTCCTGGGATACAAACGTTCCCTCATTGAAGCAACTGAATACAGATTAATTCAACTGTGAAACAATTACAAGAGAAAGATGAAGATGTAATTTGTCAGGCTGAACACAAAATGTTATAACACAGCACTTCCTGTTCTGGACAGCATCTTATTAAAAAAAGAAAAGGAGGACTTGTGGCACCTTAGAGACTAACCAATTTATTAGAGCATAAGCTTTCGTGAGCTACAGCTCACTTCCTCAGATGCATATCGTGGAAACTGCAGCAGGCTTTATATATACACAGAGAATATGAAACAATACCTATTCCCACCCCACTGTCCTGCTGGTAATAGCTTATCTAAAGTGATTTCCAGCACAAATCCAGGTTTTCTCACCCTCCACCCCCCCACACAAATTTACTCTCCTGCTGGTGATAGCAGGAGAGTGAATTTGTGTGGGGGGGTGGAGGGTGAGAAAACCTGGATTTGTGCTGGAAATCACTTTAGATAAGCTATTACCAGCAGGACAGTGGGGTGGGAATAGGTATTGTTTCATATTCTCTGTGTATATATAAAGCCTGCTGCAGTTTCCACGATATGCATCTGAGGAAGTGAGCTGTAGCTCACGAAAGCTTATGCTCTAATAAATTGGTTAGTCTCTAAGGTGCCACAAGTCCTCCTTTTCTTTTTGCGAATACAGACTAACACGGCTGTTACTCTGAAACCCATCTTATTAAAGGTATAATTGGCTGATTTCACAATGGACATCTGATTTGGACCATTCACATCTGTACATTTTCTGAATACCTAGCTATACCATAAAGCACCCAAAAAACTTTAAATATCAAGAGGAAAACTAACAAAGCTGACAATCTCCAGCTCTTTGCTTAAATTGCTAATAAGCAAATGTGTTATAAACCCATGTTCGACAGATTGAAAATGATCTTTCCCAAATCCAAATGACATGCCGCTAGAGCTGAAAGTGACAGATTACAGCTGGCTGATAAAACACTGTGCTTTACATTCACTTTTAAAACTACCCTGTGTGAAAGAACCTCCAGGCTTTCTGTTGGTTGTTTTGCTTTTATTAAGAGACACAAAGCTCCTCTCATCAGTTAATAGTAATTACATGTTGATATGTGAAGAACTAAAGTGAGATGGATGATTCCATTCATTTCCAAGAGATGCAAAAATTACTTGATGGAGCCAAAATAGAATGTTTAATAATGGGCAAACACTGGTTTGTTTTGATTACAGTCTCCTTAATAAACTGTTTAATGATTGATTTAAAAATATTGTACAATGAGCAATGGAAAGATGAAATCTTATCATAATTACAATTCTTAATGAAAAAACATGTATTTACATATTTTTTTTAGAAGTTATTTGTTGCATTTCACCTGCTCTCCATACAATGATAGAAACAGACGAATCTAGCAATCTAATGACAAAGTTTACACACTTTCATGATAATAGCTGTAAAACTTTTCGTATGCGCTCACACTTCTCCAACTGACCTGGATCTTCTGTATCCAAACTGTCATACTCTTTCATAAGAGCTTCAGCTTTCTGCATGGTTACATCTCGCGCACTGCCTTTAAGCCCCTCCAGATAGTCCAATAAAATAGAGAAATATTCATCTGGAACCTTTAAGAAGAGAGATGGTTGACACAATGAAAGTCGTGTGATGGCACCAGGCTGAATATATACCAGGCTGAGTCAGACAACTACCAGGACTACATGGTTACTAGATGCAAGCAACTCTCAACTCAAATGGGGATATTTATTGGCAGTGTGCTAATCACTGTGGGAGACAATCATTACATGTTTGCTCTGTGCTCAGCTTTTAGGATAAAACTCTTAAGCAAAATGCAATCACAACAGAAGCTGAAATGCCTATTAGTACATCCCTCCACTTACTGACCAACATCTCAACCCTATACGAGCTGTTGAAGAAGAAAACAGTGGACCAAATACTACCCTTGGATATATGTGTGCAAGTTCTACTGAATTTAATGAGAGTTGCACGCACATATCTGAGGAAAGGATTTGGCCAAACAGCTCAGAATACGTCTAATAATAGCAACTTTCCTCCATCAATACCCAAAATTATCTGAGCTGCTGGGAAGAGATACCACCCACTGTCAAACAATAGATTGTAACTTTGACAGAACCATCATAAGAGGGGCTAGCATTTAGTCTGAAAAACAACAGATAAATTCAGACATATGGAAACCATTTTTAGATCACAGTGAATCAGATTCTGATAGAATCATTTAACTAAAACATGCCTAATGTGAAACAGCGTCATAGTCTCCAAGCGCCCCATCTGTTTTTTCTCCTCTCTCTTCCCTTCTCATTACTTAGTTAGTAATAGGTTACATTTTAGCTTCATCAGGTGGGATATGACACTGTTATAACCAATAAGTTGTATTTACATTACTGATAATCCAATAAAGACATTTTAGACATTGGTTTACTACACATTTTTAACCATAAAGTAATGTATTTTCAAGGAGATCACATAAACTGATTTTCTACGAAGCATTTCTTAAATTTATGTACAATTTCTATGACAGCAATTCCTGTTATGAATAAAATATTTCCCTGTGATTCAGAAGAAGCTAAAATGACCCATTCTGTACACATTTACGCACATATTTAATTTTACACATGACTTCAACAGGACTACTCAATATAAAGTGTAAAGGGAAGCACATGCACAGGCGTTTGAAGGATCAGGGCCTTACTTGACAGAGGACTGTATGCTTTTATTCTACCTGAGAAATACAATTTTCCAGAAGAAAGAATTTTAACAGATAATGAACTTATCCAGTTATTTCTGCACTGTCACTGAGCCCGGTAACTTCACTGTCTGAAAGTTCTATCACTCACAGTGCTCTGAGGAAATGACACTCCAACAATGTCATAGTAAATGAAGGATAATACAGAGCACCAAACCAAAAGCAAGATCTCTATTTATACTTATAAGTTATCCAGTAGGGAAGCCAACTATCACTCTTCAGCTACAACACTCTTGTTAAAAACCTACCCACACGAAAAAGGACATTAGCCAGAGGGATAATGATTAAACTAACTATACACAAAGTGCTGTCAAAGGCATAGAGTAAATGTACTGAAAAAATAAAAGGATCTTCTTGTTTTCTAATCTGGTTCAGTTACAGTAAATTTGTAACAACAGCAGACAAAAATGATAAGACACAAATATGAGTTTTAGGTTGGTAATATTCCTTTAATCGAAATAATTCTCTCGATAGTGAATGTTTGAACTCAACAGGCTCTGTGTACTCTGTACTTTAGCCAAAACATCCATATATAATTTACCCTTCTTTTTACCAGACTTTATTTGTGTAGTTAGACCTCATCATGTATAATTATATCTATCATTATATAATTTAAGCAAAGTGCTTAAAGGGGCAATTAGTAGTCTATGCTAAACTTAGGAATTGTTTGTGTGGAGTAAATCATGTGGCTGCTTTGTTCTTAAGGCTATAAAGCATTTAGTTTTCAGCCTCAAAGAAAGGCGAACAAAAATCTTTGAAACATTTCTTTGTTCTAGCTATATAATTTATTCCAAGTAAAAACCATGTTAACCAGACAGTATTCTATGTATTTTTCCCTCCACTGAATATGCAATAGTGGTAGACAAACTTAATGGGTTTATGGTTTTGTTTATCATTTCCACTTGGCTTTTGTTTCATTTCCTCTCTTCCAAACAGCTTCCTTGCCCCTAGCCTTATCTGGAGAATGGTTGCCGCGTGTAGACTTGGTGTGTCTACAGTTAGTTCCACAGGGCTGCATAAGCACACCAACTGGGCATGGAAGCAAAAATAAATAAATAAATGAGGCAAATATCACATCTTCCCCCGAGTTAGACTGTCACCAAAACAATATTTAAGAGCTTCTTGTTGAAAAGTTATTTTTCTTCAACAAAACGATGCCATGGCTCCAAAGGACAGAGAGTTTGTTGTACACAATTCAAATAATTACTATTAATAAGTGAGAATAATTTTTGCAGAACCATTTCTTTTCATGGTGATCTCCTCGATGTAATCTGAATTAGGCCTGAGGCAATATTCCAAAGCTGGCTGTTGATGCCAGAGGAAGTAAATCAATTGAATATGTACAGTCCAACAATGCCATTTAGGTATGTAGGAGCCAAACATATTAAATGGAAATATTTACCTAGAAGTGAACCAAATATTATCAACTCTTGAGTGTTCAACAGTACTATATAACTGTGAAGATGTTCAGCATTTACACATGCCACATGCCCCCACAAAGATGTAACCCAGAAGGCTCACACCTTTGAGTGGATTTCTGGAAAAGACCGGGTTTAAACTACACGAGAAGTCAGAACTGGTAACGGGAGAGGCAATTTGACTGCAGAGATCTCAGCTCTCAGGCTGGAGTGCTGGACAGAGGGTTTGAACTCCAAGAATGTGCTCAGCAGCTCCAATACTGGGGTTATGCCTGGTATCTGTTGAGACTCCAGAGTCTTAAAATACACAGGATCCAGCAGCTGTATCCCCTCACAGGAGTCCAGGGAGTTGCTAACAGGGTGCGCTCAACCAGACCTATGACACCAGTCACCCACCATCTGGATTTTACAGAGTCAGCCCTAATTGATTTTATAGAAAGAAGCAAGTACACCTTCCTCTCTGAATCCTACTTTGCCCTACAGCAGGACCTCCGTTATCAACTGGGCACCACCAGAAGCCAAAGACGGAACTTGGGAAGGAACAGAAAAAGTGCTTTCTTTTGTATTTTATTCATGACAGGAACTCTGTAGACTGTATTGGCTAAAGAAGAAGCAGACTGTAAGCTTAAAAATATATTCACCAAAGTGGTCCACCCTCACCAAGGGTCTGATGCAGGGAAGTACTTACGTATGTGCTTAACTTTATGTACTTGAGTAGTTCCTCGTTCAAACTCCTAGAAATCAGTGGAAGTGGCCTATTTAAAGACCATTTGCAATCTGACCTCACCAGTAATAGACAGTTCAAAATATGTTAGTATAAATAACTCATAATCATCTCAATGGATTACAGAAGATACCAAAATAGGAAACATTTCTATTTCAGTGTTGAGAAATACAGAATTAAGCTATGTATTGATACTCAAATCTATTGAAAACATGCTATTTGAAGATACTATTAACCAATTTATGTCAATGTGAAAAGAAAGAAACCCAAAGACAAACAGGTGTAAAAGCAAGGACATCATTTTGGCTCTGAAATAACTCCTAGACAGCTGTAGAGAACATATGTTGTGTTTGGTAGGATGTTAAGGACTGTTTTAAAGGAGAAACAAATCTAAAGTACGAAGCAAATTATTCCACATACCTGCAATTAAACTTTTATTTTGTCACTTTCCAAATACAGCTATGCCAGTAAATGTACTAATGCTTTGTGAACATTTTTGCCTAAATTAAAAGACTGATTTTTAAAAAAAAATCTTTCTTCTCATCAAGGTAACACTTTAAGTTGGTAGCTGGCTTGAAATTTGCATCAAATAGGCCAAAAACTATTTTAATTGTGTTATGTATAAAGTAAAAATAAAAAAATCTTTAACTGTATGGACACATCCAGACAATGGGCAAAAATTGATTCCATGTCAACTAAAAGAATAAATGAACAACCCACTATGAATTGGCAAGGTGGTTTGTTCTATTATGCAACAAAGTGGAATGATCTGAAACATTCCCTCACTGCCACTGTAACCAGAGGCTAACTGGAAATTAAATCTCTTGTTTTCAAAAGTTATTAAATTTCTGGATTCTACCACTGGTGCAAGCCTAGCCTTTGATTTTTAACATAGATGCACTGCCAAGCCTTTTATAATCAGTCTAAGGTCCTATGTACATTGTACTGAGTGAGAAACCATATTAGCAGCCCGCTAACATGGTTTCACATCTGAGTCAGAGCCTGAAAGGATCTGAAACAGCTTCAGCTGCCTAAAATGTGAGTATCTATGATTTTAGCATTGGGTTCCACATTCAGAAGTTCAGATTAACCAATATATCTGAAATGTGGTCTAACTTTATCATTCATTTGTATTCAAAATGCAATAATATTTTCTGTACATTAATTATAACAATCTAGTGTACACAGGAGAAAAGTCATTCCAAACCATCCATGGTCTATTATGACCTTTCTTCTAAGTCTTGTTGCATTAACTATAAATGATTTAAGAAGAGATTGGCAAACATGTCTTGCCCATTGTTCTGAAAGGCTACAGTAACAAATGATTTCTAAACACTGCTGATTTGAGAATCAAAAGTATACATTGATTCCTTGTCCAGATTAAATCAAAAATTACAAATGTGTTGGGACACCACAGTAACATTTGGTTAACAAAAAATAGGCGTAACTAATTTATAACTACTTGCTCTAAGATATTACTTCGCTAAATAAAAAATATTGTTAATACAAACCTTCTCTTTATCATACATGTGCAAAAGAAGCCAAGTCTGCCTGGTCTTTTGAAACTTCCATTCTTTTGGTTTTTTGGACCAGCTGTAACAAAATAAATGAGAAAAATAATTGCTCAAATAAAATACTGGATAATAAAAATACTCAGCACTCACGTAGCACTTTTATATAATGATTCAAAGTACTGTACCAGCATTACATTAACTAAGCCTCACAACGTCCATGTGACCAGGTGTTAGAGTATATTGTGTACAGGTGGCAAAAGTGAAGTACGGAAGGATTAAGTGGCTTGCCCTAAGTGCCACATAAGTCACTGGGAGAGCAAGCAGAAGAACCCAGGAATCCTGACTACCAATTCCTTGCTCAAAACATAGGATAACTTTGCATCATATTTGAAAAATACAGTACATTTTAAAATCATGCAAAACAAATGCACCATGTCTGCAAATACTCTCTCAATGCCTCACATGCAAAAATTTTAAATATGTAAAAACTGAGCTGGGCTAAAATGTCAGACCGATGTGTGCAATTTACATATAGCAAGACTGCGATTTGAAAGCTGGTACATTTTGCTATAAATACAAAGAGGGAAGAAAACTGAGAAAATGGATATTTCGCCTCAAAACAACAGTAGAATAATGAGCGAGTAACAAATCTCACTATGAAATGCACACTGCTATTTTTGCCTGTACAACATAATACACAAAAATCTAATATCTTAATATGAAACAGGACTAGTCAATTTACTGAGGCATTATTACAGATGTAGCCCGATACAAGAAAACATAAACCCTAGTAAACTAAAATTATTAGATTTTACTCTGAAGAAGACAGTTCCCTTTTCCGTAACTGGTGTTCTTCGAGATGTGTTGCTCACGTCCATTCCACATTAGGTGTGTGTGCTCGCCACATGCACCAGTACTGGGAGTTTCTCTAGGGAACTGGCTCTGGCACCCTCTGGAGTGGTGTCTGTATAGCATGGTATAAGGGGTGCCGCCGGCTCCCCCCACCCTCAATTCCTTCTTGCCGGAATCTCTAACAGTGGGGAAGGAGGGCGGGTCATCAAATGGACATGAGCAACACATCTCAAAGAATACCAGTGTATGGAAAAGATATCTGTCTGTACAGGGAGAATTTGGCAAATCGGTAAAGTTCCTGAAACCACTATGGCTTATTGCTAAAAGCAGCCAAGTAACCCAGGGTAACATGTCTTTTCTTCTTCAAGTGCTTACTCATGTCCATTCCATATTAGGTGACTCCCAAGCAGTACCCCTGGAGGTGGATAGGATTTCATGGATGTGCAGATTGCAGCACAGCTCTTCCGAACCCAGTGTCGCCCCTGGCCCGCTGAGTGATGGCATAATGAGACGTGAACACGTGGACCGAGGACCATGTTGCGGCTCTACAGATGTCCTGGATAGGAATGTGCACCAGGAAGGCTGCCAAAGACACCTGCGCTCTCGTTAAGTGGGCTTTGACAATCGGCGGCAGCAGAACCCCTGCAGGTCATAATTGGTCCTTATGCATGAGGTAATTCAATTGGAAATCCTTTGTGAGGACACTGGGTGACCCTTCATCCTATCCGCTGTAGCGATGGAAGAGCTGAGTTGATTTATGGAAAGGCTTGGTACGTTCTAAGTAGAAAGCCAAGGCCCTCCGGATGTCCAGGGCATGAAGATGCCTCTCCTCATTTGTCTTTAGAGTAACAGCCGTGTTAGTCTGTATTCGCAAAAAGAAAAGGAGTACTTGTGCCACCTTAGAGACTAACCAATTTATTTGAGCATAAGCTTTCGTGAGCTACAGCTCACTTCATCGGATGCATACTGTGGAAACTTCAGAAGACATTATATACACAGAGACCATGAAACAATACCTCCTCCCATCCCACTCTCCTGCTGTGGGGTGGGAGGAGGTATTGTTTCATGGTCTCTGTGTATATAATGTCTTCTGCAGTTTCCACAGTATGCATCCGATGAAGTGAGCTGTAGCTCACGAAAGCTTATGCTCAAATAAATTGGTTAGTCTCTAAGGTGCCAAAAGTACTCCTTTTCTTTTTGCTCATTTGTCTTGTGCAGTTTGGGACAGAACACCGGGAGGAAGATGTCCTGGTTCATATGGAAGGTGGAGATCACCTCTGGCAGGAAGACTGGGTGGGGCGCAACTGAGCCTTCTCTTTGTAGGGAGGTTCGGAGGTCAAGGCTTTAATTTCAGAGACCTGTCTCACCAATGTCACCACCACCAGAAACACGACTTTCCACAATAGTTGTGAAAAAGAGCAGGAACCCAGCAGCTTAAAGGGCGGGCCAATGAGCCTAGAGAAGAGCGAGTTAAGATCCCACTGCAGGACAGGAGACCGTACCTGCAGGAAGAGTCTCTCGAGCCCTCTCAAGAATCTGACTGTCATGTCATGGGAAAACACTGTTTGTCCTTGGATTGGTGGGTGAAAAGCAGAGATGACTGCGAGATGCACTCTAATGGAAGAGTGTGCCAGGCTCTGGTTCCTCAAATGAAGCAGGTAGTCCAGGACAGCCTGTATGGAGGAATGCGAGGGAGAGATGCCCTGTTTGGACGCCCAGTGGGAAAACCTCGTCCACTTGGCGAGGTAAGTCAGTCTAGTTGAGGGCTTCCTACCTTCCAGGAGGACCATGCAGCATCCACGCCGAGAGGTGGAGGGACTCGAGGTTGGGGTGTAGGGGTCAACAGTGATCCTGTGACAGCAAGTCTGGTCGGTTGGGCAGGGGCCAAGGAGGGGCCGCTGACAGGCTCATGAGTGTGCTGCACCAGTGCTGGCGAGGCCGTGTCAGGGGCGATCATGACGACCTGCGCCTTGTCTCTCTTGATCTTTTTCAGGGCCCTGCTTATGAGTGGAATCAGAGGGAACGCGTACATCAGGCTCCCTGACCACGACAGGAGGAAGGCATTGGAGAGGGAGCCCTTGCTCAGACCTTACTGAGAACAAAACTGATGGCATTTCCTGTTCTGTCTGCTAGTGAACAGGTTCACTTGGGGAGTTTCCCACCTTTGGAATATCCTTCAGGTTGCCTCTGGATGGAGCGACAACTTGTGGTGAGAGAAGTCCCTGCTGAGCTGGTTCGCCAGTGTAGTCCTGATGCCGGGAAGGCGACAAGCTTTCAGGTGGATCTTGTGGCTGATGCAGAAGTTCCATAGATGGAGCACCTCCTGACAGAGAGTCGACGAGTGCGCTCCACCTTGCCTGTTGATGTAGAACATCGAGGCTGTGTTGTCTGTCAGGACTTGTACCACCTTGCCCAACAGGTGGGGCAAGAAGACTCCACATGCCAGCCAGACTGCTCAGAGCTCTTTGATGTTTATGTGCAACCACTCTTTATCCGGGGCCCACATTCTCTGAGTCTGGAGGATGCCGATAAGCGCCCCCCAGCTAAGGGTCCGAGGTGTCTGACACCAACTCAATGGAGTGGGAAGGGTTGTCAAACGGAACCCCTTCCAGGACTGTTCTGCAGTCGGTCTACCACCGCAGTGAGGTATGTATTGCCTGGGGAATGATAACGATCTTTTCCAGGGGGTCACGGGACTGGGAATAGACCATTGTTGCAGAGGGGTCGCATCTGGAGCCTGGCATGGCAGACCACGTAAGTGCACGCTGCCATGTGACCCAGGAGGCGCAGACAGACCCAGGCTGTAGTCAGAAGGAACACAGAGACTTCCGTGATGAGGTTCGTCAACGTGTGGAACCTTTCTAGAGGCAGGAATGCCCTGACGTAGGCTGAGTCAAGGACCTCTCCGATGAACTCTATCCTCTGCACTGGCATTAACATCAACTTTTTGGTACTTACCAGTGCCTATTACCGGTGCTCTTAGATGGATATCGTGCTCCTTCTTTGTCCTAGGTTTGAAGGACTTGCAGATACGGCACTTGTCACTTATGTGCCCTTCACCTAAGCACCTTAGGCAGCTGGTATGTGGATTGCAGGACTTAAAGTCTGGGGACCGGGGCACGCTCCATCCCCCGGCTGAGTCCCATTCGGGACTAACGAAGAGTTCGAGAACTACTAATAAGGGTATCTAAGAAACTACTAACTATGTATAACTATTTTACAGGATTTCAAAGTTCTCAAGAACAGAGAATGAAATAACACTAGCCAAAGCAGCAGACATTGCAGCACCATCACTGGCGGCAAGAAGGAACTGAGGGTGGGGGGAACTGGCAGTGCCCCTTATACCACTCCATGCGGGCGCCACTCCAGAGGGCACCAGAGCTGGTCCCCTATGGATACTGCTGAGGGAAAAACTTCTGGCACCGGTGCATGTGGTGAGCACACACACCTAATAGGGAATGGACATGAGCAAGCACTCAAAGAAGAAAAACACATCTCTATAGGTATGATGCAAGTCCACCTTTAATGTTCCATTTTGTTTTACATAGTTATATCGAGTATAGAAATCAACTCGAAAGCCAGCTGGGCAAGAGTATTAACTTTGTTCAAACACTGTCAAGTCTAATAGAGCAAAGCCGCCCTCACATTACATTTCTTCTGCACTGGCAAATCAATTGCTCAGTGAACTCTGTGAAACAAAGACCAAGTGATAACAAATTTGTCCAGGAGGGTTTCATGAGAGCTTCTGTAGAATCATACAAGTGTACAAGATAAGCTCCTTTTTAACTTCAGAGGTTTCCAAACTCAGAAGGGGTGTGAGGGAAGAGGGGAGTCTGTAGTTCCTTTCAGAGTATTCATTGGTAAATTAAATGGAAATCTGCCTCAAAAAAAGACAAGGTAAAAAGCAAACAAATGATAATAAATTAAAAAATAAGACAAATGGTTAACAACCCAATGCATCAATTAAAGGTAAATTTTATACCATCAATTAAAGGTAAATCTGCAAATTAAGAAAGTCAATCCAGAAGTCTACTACGGGATATTGCAGTTAAAGAATCAAACTATTAGAGAACAAATATTAGACTGAAACTGAAAAAACAAGAACACTGGCAAAAGCTAAGATCCAAAAGTTATGAAATCAAATACAAAAATGAAAAAGAAATCAAAAAGCTTCAGTTAATCATGATTCAATCGTTTGTGTTGTTTAACTACCCAGCAAGGATGCCTGCTATAAAAAGAATGGCTAGCACCAGTATCAGATTTGTGGAGAATAAAAAATTAACAATGAACGAGAAGGGAATAAAATTCAACATTCTTCACTGGTACTTTGCATTCATTTGTAGGCAACTCCTCTGTGCATCCAAACAGATGCAATGGCTGCAAAAGGGGAAACTGGCACTCGTGCAAAAATAGATAGTTTTACATCAATTGACGGACCAAAGTGTGTGTGTTCTTTAAAAAAAAAAAAGTATGTGGTATATTCATGATGTTGATGGAAACCATGTTTGTGCCTATTATACTGGATAAACTCTTCACAAACAGCTCATTCTAATCTAGTGCACCCTCTGCACTATTATGGTCATGATCAAAGTCAGCTGTCATTTAAAGAAATTGTATGATATGTCAGTCATGTTTTCCCACATATGGGTTATTGGTGCATTCACATTTTCAGAAAACAGTTCTACATTTTTTAACTAGTGCTCTTGGCTGGATTGTTCTGGTTATACTCATTCTCCCAACTTCATTGCATGCCAAACTCTGGTCCCATTCTGAGCCCAAGAACCCATAATCATGGATACAGAGTTAATATAATTTTCATAACAGAATTTATGTGGTTGTTCCACATAATGAACCCCACCCCTCCACCTATAAGCTTTTAGTATACACAGCATAAATATTTCATTAATACAGATGGCTGAATGAGGGGGAAAAACTGATAAATGACAAGAATATCACTGCCGAGATCATTAAAATCTATGAAAGTATCACTTCGTGAAGTGCAGAGCATGGGAGAACTCTGTTAGAATTATATATTTATACATTCACTATTTTTTGGATTGCCCTGCCTTTAAAGTACAAATAAAAGTTAAAGCCTTTCAGTACAATGTAATACAACAAGCCACATGCAGGTCATCCTAGTCACATGCAAAGATTTTGTTAAAGGACTTCAGGCTTTCTTGACATATTACAGCACTAATGCAGCCTTTTTATCTTGAGTGATTTAAAATCTAGTATAAATAAGATTAACTACACTACACTTAATAATAAACCCTCTTTATAGACAATCACTCCTTTTTCATAGTTTGAATGAAGCTGGTGGTCTTCAGAAATAGCTATATCCAGCACAATGTCCATATCTAATATAAGAAGTTATGGCACCAGATGGAAATATGTACATGTAAATATTTTTCCCATTATGCTTAGGGCAAATTTTCTAATATATCATACAGCTGCTAATTATTGTTCTGTATACAGTTACTGTTTATATCTTTTTTATAAGCACAAGCTGACTGAAAAAACATGTAGCTGACTGAAGTTTAATGGATCTTAAACTGATGTTTCAACGTAGTTTTAAAAGAGAAAAGTAGAAGACGCATAGAAAATGGAGGTTTCAGAGTAGCAGCCGTGTTAGTCTGTATTCTCAAAAATGGAGTTCATTGCAGCATGAATCAGACAGTCCCAGGACTTTCTTGGAGAATGACAGTCTCATGTGGGAGGCTTGCTCAAAACCCTCAAGACCCATCCACATTATAAGTACAACCATGATTTTAAAGTCAGTTCATCAGGTCTCCTATGACTGTTATACAAAACATGACTGAGTTGTGTACTCACAGCAGCAATTTTTATAACACAACCATGTGTCACCCACACTTAACAAGCTACTTACCCATGTTTTTATTTTAAAATGCTGGGAAAATCTAGGAAAATAGCACCCATGGGGTATGAATACAGTTGGCCACTAACATAGGGACACCTCACTCTGGGATACCCTAGTATGCAGAGCCCTGAAACTAAGGAAAACCAGTTCCGCAGGCACAGTCAGAGAGTCCAAGCCACAGAGCAAAACAAAAGTGTTACAAACTGGATACAGGAAGACAATCATGTGCCTGTTTAGACTGCGGGCCAGGGCAGAATATTATTAGCTGCCATGGTTATTAACTGAGTATATAGAATACTGGGTGTGAACACAAACTATGTTCAGAGCCAACCATCTCACAAACTGTGTGACAAGGCTGTAGTATGGACAAGGCTAAAAAGACAAAGCCCAAGGAAACAGAAAAAATGAGAGCTACCCCATCGTGACCATAAAGACACAGGGTAAGATCTGGTGCACCCAGGAATACAGGCACAGGCTAAGGTGGCTTTAAGCAATCTTCTGATGGATTTATCCTCAAAGATTGTGAGGCTCTCAGACACTACAGTGATGGAGGCCATAACTTAGACAGAAGAAAAAACAGAAACGAACCCTCAAACTTGTTAGTGTTAAATAGAAGTTCAACGTAATATTTTGTTGACTTTCAAGACAGAAATTGAATCAATTTGTTGTGTTGTTCCTTTAAACATACATACTCTTCTTGGTCTTAATTTCAAACCAAGAAGAAATCAGAAAAGAAATTAAGGATGCAGTAAAACAAAATAAAGCACCTTTTCTTATAACGAACAAGCCAATTGAAATTCTGATAACCAAGATTTTTCAGACCCCATATGTAAATCTTTTTATCATTTTAAACAAATATTGTCTGCTTTTCTTTTGGGATTTACCTTGACATTTTGCCTATTTTGTTTTGCCAAATCTGAGCTTTTCCAGCTGGTAGGGAGAACACAGTCTGTCTGTTTAGAAGGCAAAGGAGTCAACCTAGTTAAGCACAAATATATTTTCTGTAAAGAACTTAATTAAAAATACCTAAATCCTTACTCAGACATTTGGCACTTCAAAGTGACTTGTACAAACCAATAGTTTACAATACAGTATACAGGATATAAATGATACCCACACATTTGTGTGTTCTTGAGCTCCTATCTTATTGCATTCATTTGGGAGGTGGGTAGCATGTGTGTACGTCAAGACCAATTCAGCAGGTAAATTATAGAAAGAGTTACTGCACCAACACATCAGGCCAATGGGTCAGCCATATGTGGCTGGAAAGTCCCAGGAAGCTGGAGAGCTTGGCTGTGCTTGTCTAAGATGGCACGGAGGTATGAGGAGTTTGGGGCAAGTTTATTTTTTGTGGAAGAAGAGGCATTTATATGTGGTTTGGCTTTTATAATACAGCACTTGGACTAACTGAATGAGCAGTCCCTGCCCCTGTACTGTACATAGCGCATTTAGCACTGCTAACCTTTTCTCAGGCCACATAATGTTGAAAGCATTTAAGGGGGAAATACTCATGTACTATTTATTTATAGTTTGGTCATTTATTTTGTGTTCAACTACTTTCAGAGTCTTCCCCCATGACTGTGAAAAGTCTCTTTCTTTTCAATAGTTGGTTTCTTAATGATTTAGACTGCTAACACCAAGCCACTTGTATCCAGATCACAAAGAGCAGCACCTTCTGGAGCAGCTCCTTCGTGGGGAAGGATGAGAGGGACAGGAGATGCTTGTGGAAGTGTAGATTCTGAAAAGTTGGGTGAGGGAGCTAGAAGTAATTTCTGATATTGTCTGTGGGATAAGAAGAAATCTCAGTGAATGTTCAGCTTTGAGTTGATGTTAGGCAAGTTTGCCATGTTTGAAAAAGAAATTCAAAATGTACCGTATGGATACATTTTCAAAGAACTGAGTGGAGGACTGTGACCCTAATAGCCACTAATGCCCACTGTCTCTCATCAGACCAAACCAACTCACTACATACAACAGCGTGTTGTCATGGTATTTATCCAAAAGGTACTGTGTAAGGTATCATAAAAAAGCCAATACCATACTGGCTATTAAAGTCATTGTAAAATGCATGCGTTAATATTATATGTGAAATTATGAATTTCCTCTGTGTGATGTTTCTAGAACATGTTTGAGACAAGACAGCCTAGCCTAGGTAAAGGTAATAAACAGGTCTGTCCTAGACCAATGTGGGTTTACCTCAATTTACATATTAGCAGAAATCAAAGCTATTGACCTAAACCAGCTGTGGTTATCCTGATCCTGAACCCAAGAGACAGAGAACTAACACAGCTCCTGTATCACATTGAGACACAGGAGAGTGAATCTCCAGGAGGCATCCCTGACTTGTAAGACAAAGCCAGGCAATCCTTTTGGGGCTATAAAGAATAGAGAGAGACTCAATTTTTATCCTTCACCTTGGGAGACAACGAAACTAAGCAATCTGATGTCTGTGATGGGTCCTGGCCAGTAAAAGCTGGAAGGGAGACTGGGGGTGAGAGAAACCAGCTTGAACAGACTGTATTTTGCTAGATTAAGTTTTAGACTTTTAGAGATGTGTTTTCACTTTTATTTCCTTGTAACCATTTCTACCTTTCTCTGTTTTACTTGGTATCACTTAATCCATGCTCTTTTGTTAATACACTGTTTGCTTTCATTATAAACAATCAGTGCTGTGTAAGTTCAGTGAAGTGCGTATGTTGAGAAAGGGAACAGGTTGGAATGTTTTACTGTCTTGTTTTCTGTGTGAGGGTCCAGTCAGAGGGACTAGTCCCTGCAGTAGGATGATTTGGGGGTGAACTTGGGGCTGGAAGGGTATTAAGGTCAGACTGCAAGGAGTAACCAGGTTGGGCAAAGCCATGGTGAGGCTTGTGGGTTGCTGGCAGGCTGTTTGGATCAGATCTCTGGTCCAAAGCTGCACAGCCACAAGACACCCAGGGTTACAAGGCTAATGGTGACCAAACCTCATACTGGTCTGCTGGGTGGACGCCAAAATGTCACAAGGGCCATGTTGTAAAATCCTAGACAACACTTTGAAAATGTAGGAATCACATAGGTTAGGTAGAAGAACAGACACAAATTTGTCAAATTTATTGTACTAGTAATTTTTCTTACATTCGGAATGATTCTTTTTTTTTTTTTGGCCATTTTTGGGAAAGTTAACGTGCTTACATTGCTATTCTCAAATCCAATGTTCGCAAAAATAGATGGCTATATTAAATTATGTCCCAGATAAGGTTTCTCCATATTGTTTGGATGATTGAAAGAAAAAAATGTCACTGTGCCAGAAGAGAATTTTTTGAAATTGTCAACAGATCCTCAAATCAATACCATGTTTTTGGCAGAACAGCTATACTGGCAACACTGCTCTATCTGTGGTTTTAAAAGCAACTTTTAATATGTTCTTCCATCTGGTTCGGACACAGAATACTGGCTAGAGATCTGTGCAGGGGGGAAAAAAAGGTTACAGACATTTTTTTTTCTTTTTTTGGCAGCAAGGTAAACAGGACAGTGAAAAAAAGAAACAACAAAACTGTCAAAAATGCTTCTTTTAATATCTCATTTCTGCCCTGGTGTCTAGTAAAAGGGCAGGCGGTACCTGCCTAGCAGACTGAACTAGAGCCCAAAATTCTCTGTAGAAAACATTGTAAGGTAAAAGAAAGATCCTGAAATGCCTTGAAGCAAAGAACATGATTATGTCTGTAGAAAAATAAAATTTGCATCAACCAAACCCATATTTGTGTATACAGCAGAACCCAGTTTATCTGATCTAACTGGAACCAGAGCCAGATTGGATAATCAAAAATTCAGATAATCTGGAGAGCAGGAAAGTGTGAGGCTGGAGAGTAATCTAGCAGCCACAGTAGCGATCGCCTACTTTTGGACCTGTGCATGCTTGTTTCTCGGTTAATATGGAGAGCCGGATAATGAAGGGTCGGATAAATGGGGTTCTACTGTATATTTTTATTGTTAGTATTATTAATTCTTTGTATTACAATTGCATCTAGAGACTTCAGCCAAGACTGAGGCCCATTGTTCTAGGCACTGTACAAATAAACAGTGAGAGACAATGCTTACCTTGAAGAACTTATAGTCTAAATACATAAGGCAGATCAAGGGTGGGAAAGGAAACTGGCCCAGAGAGTTGACATGAGGACTCAAAAATCACAGCAGGTCAGTGACAGAACCAAGAATAGAACTCCTGTCTCCTGAGTCTGAGTTAATACCCTGCCCATTGGACCACGCTGCCTCTTCTAGTATTTTTTGTTACATTTCATTCAAGATGCCGCAAGCAGTATTACACGGGGAAGATGTGTAGTTGCTTTTGAATAGAGCTCTTTATAGTGCAGCTAGTAAGTTACTGGTATTAGTGAGACTGTAAAATATTATATTTTGACTCTAAAAATGTAGATAGTAGTAGCAGTGATGTTGAGAACTTAATGTATTCCCTCCTGTATTAACAAAGAAGAGCCAGCTGGTAGGCATCAAAGACCAAAGGTGATCTGTATGATTTCTAACATGCTGTCAATGTACTTTGCCTACATATATGAACAGGAGAAAAGATGGGAGTAGAACAGCCTCACAAGACAAAAGTATAATCCATTTTCTTCCTTCCCAATGTATTCTCTTTTATTTCACAAAAGCCCTTTAGAATTTTGCCTGTCTTATCTCCATCCTGGGATGAATATGCTGCAATGTACTATCTGAGTGATGTGCTGAAGTCTTTCTGTCCAGATGTCAATCTTTTTCAACACATAATTCTGATCACCCTGATGGCCAAGAGCAGCAGTGACGGCGTGTACAGTAATGGGAGAGAAGAGAAGAAAATAACTAACATTCTTTCCCTCCCATGAAGAACATCTTGGGCGATGTGAGTGAGTGAGGAAGGAAGGGGGCCCCTTTGTTGGCATGAATATAACTCAAAAAGCCAACTGCAGGCAAAATCATTTACAAATACTGCCAGTAATGTCTCATTTATACAAATACTTTATAATGATCAGATGAAGGATACATTACCAGACTCAGGAAAAGCATAATAAGGTCTCGTTTTCTTTTCCCTCTCTCCTTCCCCCGCATATTACCACAATGTCACAAACTGTCTGATTCTTGTATTAAAATACTCCTGGTGGGGTCTGATATCTAGCTTGTCTGGGACTGACTGCTTGTTTTGGCAGTTTCTAACTAATCGGGGGTTTTTTGTGGGGTTGGTTTCACTTTATGTTCTAAAACTTTTTGTTAGTCTTTTTTTCCCCCCAGCCAGTTTGGGATCCAGAGGAGGAATATTTTGCACATAAGAGCAAAACTGAAAATAATTTGTTTTAAACCACATACTGTACTGGTCTGGACTGATTCCAGGTGCTCAAACAGAACTCTGTTTTCGTCCTTCATTTCTCCACTTCAATAATTTTTTAAATCAAGATGGTGTGATCTCTTTTAGGCTTTAGGGCTATATCCACAAAGGGACTTAGGCGCTTAACTGCCACTTTAGTGGCAAAGTCCAAAATCTAGACCCTCAAAACCTTTGCCCAGCTGCTGACTAATTCTGTGGGAACTTAGGTTTCCACTGGTAAAGTTACCATGGAGCCAAAACTTCGGTCAATGGGCACACACAAAACTGCCTAAGTCCTGATTCCGCTGAGCTGCTGGGCACCTAAGCTCTGGAAGGTTTCTCAAACTAGGCGTCATCTTCTCCCCTGCACCACTAATGAGTTTAAGTTCCTGTTCCAAATCAAGTGGGGATTTGAACCTGGATCTCCCTCATCCTGCCCTAACAACTGGGCTATTGTGTATAAGGGAGTATGGGGGCACCAGCACCTTTTCCTGCATTTTTTCATGAGGAAGGGCTGACCTGGTTTAGGCACCTAACTCCAGGAGGGTTCATGGCTGTAAATCCCGAACAGAGTCTGGGTCAGAGTAAGACACCAAAGTTCCTTTGAGGGGTGGAGCTTAGGTCCCTGCCTCTCCTTGGCATTTCCTATTGGTTAGTTTAAGCAGTTCCCCATTCATCTTGCTGGCTTCTGTGAATACTATTTTTAGGTGCCTATCTCACCCTATGCATTATATAGGGAGCCTGGGCACCTAACTCAGGGCTGTGAATTCCACTGGATGGCAGGGTGCCTAAACATTGGGCATTACAAGACTGTGCCTAAAGTCACTTTGTGGATGTAGCCCTAAGTATTACACTGGATAAGATGCTACCTAGTACTCTCTGGAAGACAGATTTGAGATGTCTCAAAAATCTGACAGTCAAATGGAGGGATCTGAGCAGCCCTTATAGTCTGACAAGATTACAATCACCATCTGTGAGAACAACAGTTTGGCAACAAGTGATTTTCCAGTCAGATGGTCAAGAGTTTCCCATCAGTCTGGAATATGACCAATTTCACTGGGTATTTCTGCAAACCTGTAAAAGTGGAAGTGGAAAAAGGTACCGGTACATCCGAAGGTCCTTATCTTATTCAAATTATATCAGTTTTAAATCTCCCATGATTTCAGTGGTGCAGGATCTGACTTGAAGTGATTGTAATTAGAGAGTGTGTAGGGTGGGAATAGTGGAGGGGGGAATGAGAGACTATACTAGAAGCTGTTATGAACAATCAAATATTCATTAAAAAATAAAAGATATAGTCATCTGAGACTTGCTACTTTAAGCAGAAAAACTTGCAGTGGTTAAGAATATCAACCAATTATAATTTTTGCTAAGAAAATACTGAGGTCATGTTTTTGTGCCTAGTGAACCTGAAAGTGTTGTCAGAAGAAAAAACATTAAACTCAAGGATGAAAATTCATCAGTGAAACTTCCTGAACAACTTGGAGAAGAATTTGGACTCTGAAGCTCTGGATGAGTGATTTTGCTTTGATGTTGCTAGGATGCCAAAGTATCAATTTATGGCTTGATAGATTTCACTGGAAGTTTATCATCATCTCCCTATTTTACAGGGATAGGTAGGGTGCAGCTGGCACCATAAAGAGGTGTGTCACCCAGCTGAGCCCTTAATCAACAACCCTGTTGAAAATGTAGTGTTTCTTCTTGAGCAGATGTTTTTAATATAGCTTTGGTTTGTGTATTTGCGGCGCTACTCCCACCTTAATAATGAGCTATCCGACTTTTATTGCCAACAAGCTACAAAGTACTCCTCATCTCCAGTTCCAGCCTCTAACTCTTGATACCAGTGATTTCTTCTGGGAATAGGTAGGAGAATTGATATTTATCAACACTGATACAATCCCTAGACACTTGGGCAGCTATGAAGTTTCTGGGATTTTTGTTTTTTTAATAGGTCCACAGTTACTATTCTAATTGTTGATAGATAACTGGAGATAGTTTCTATGCACTTTGTTTATTTAGATTTTAAAATATTAAAAAAGTCTATCCAAGGTTCTAGACACCCTGACATCACTAACACCACAATAAATCCCAGCAGCATTATAGAATTACTTTACAGAAGTGATTCACTTTCACACTTACAGAAACTCCTTTCTACCCCCTTCATCATTATGGAAAGCATGCTCTCAGCCATTTACAAAACCCAGTGGAACAGATGGCTTTTACACCATACCTAAAAGATCACCAAATTTGGGCTATTTTGGACTAAGGGTGGAAGCAAGCTCCAGAGTCTCAGGGCCTTCACAGAGAGCGACCTACCATCCACCCCATCTCTTACACAATGAGGGGGGATTCAGGTCCAGCCTCCTTACTGACTGCAGCTGTGGCAGTATGGAATGAGGAGAGAGGTGACTCCTCAGGTAGGCCATTTCTAAGCCATTTAGGCCTTTATTGTTCATAACTAATAACTTAGACTCCACTTGGAGATCAGTAATTCACCCTATTGTTTGTAAAGACAGATTTCTTAAAGCTGACAAACACAATTGCCAATAAAGAATAATCTAAGTGTACCTGATATCTGAGAGCCCTCTCTCAGATCTTACCATTTCTGCTGTAATTGGCATGCAATGCCACATACCTGCAAAATCTTCTACTGTCCTGGGGCATGAGTGTTCAGGACAGCATCACATTTTCTCCTTAATATGCTGTGATAGGCGTGGTGCAGCTCAGATTAGATTTCTGCCCCAACAATTTATGCTTGGGGAAACTGATTCACCAATTACTGCTTCCTGCAGATGACTCCCATTCCAATTTCATTTTATTCATCCAAAAGAAACAATGTTTACTTTTTTGGCATCATCATATTAATAATGAATGTGTGAAGTGGGAGTCTAATTTTATTAAGCATCTTGTTTTATTTTTAAAAAACATGTCTTGTTATTTTAACTTTGGCCGGGAGGTCATGATGGCTCCCTGGAGCTAACTGATTAATAATCATTGTCAACTGCATTTTATATTTTAATTTGGGCTTTGTTCGACTAGCCTAGACTCTTCCCTCAACTAGGAAGCTGTTCTCCACTATATTTTCAATGTTTGGGTTTTGGCTAAGAAGTCTTCACACTTCCCAGGAGCCAAAGAGAATTGTTCATTCTTTTAAAAGTTGTCTCATATTTTGTGACAAAAAGATATGAAATCATGCATAAAGCCCGTTGTGTTTCTCTCATGTCAAGAGCAAAATTAATTTGAGTGGAGAAAGGTGGGTGGGGATAAAAGGTGTGTGCTAGAATAAATAGAAAACAATCTGGTCTACAATACCTGTCCTGCAAAAAACCTTCACGGCCAAAGGTGTGGAGGGCCTGTAGTATATCAGCTCTGGAGACTAGGATGTAACAGTTGTGCTCCGTGGATCTTGAATAGGCATCATAAATAAAAACCTGAACAAGATCTCATGTGAATAAAATTGGACTGATCTATAAAATCTAATATCAAGGAATAATAACCAATAGCTAGGATATTTTGGTAGGTTTTGCATATGACACCAATCTGTAGTGTTAACTGATTTTAAGCATTTTCCTGAGTTACAGTGATAATAATAATGCACTGATAATAATGCTTGTTATCTTGGAGGAGGGTATTCCAGTCATTTTTATTACTCTGTTTTTATGGTGTGACTTGAAAAAAGGAAAGTATCCTATGTTTTCTTCATGTAGTGTGACTAGACACAGGTGATCCTATGAGGTGCTCAGCACCCACAACTTCAGTGGGAATTGAGGTGCCCAGTAACTTGCAGGATCAGTCCTAATCTAGGTTGGCCTCATGATGCATATTTCTTCTGTTTCTGCACCTCTCTCTGATGTCTTGCAAGTGTAATAAAGGTCTTTTCAACGTTTTCAATTAAAAAATTCATTTGGAGCAGCAGAGTTGGATCCTGGGTCTCCCATTCCCAGGTGAGTGCTCCAACTACCACGCTCTATAGTCATCCTCATGCTTGCTTTCTCTCTCTAGTCCGATGAGTCTTTCATTAAATATCCACAGTGGAACGCTTTCAACAGAAGAGACTGGGAGAGCCTCACATCAGAATATCTCATAGCCCAGTGGCTAGGGCACTCATTTGAGAGGTAGCAGATCCCTGTCCAAATCCCTTCTCCATTGCAGGTGGAGGGGAGACTTGAATTAGGGTCTCCCACATCCCAGGTAAGTACCCTAACCACTTAGCTAAAAATTATGAGGGAGGGCCTCCTCTTCCTGTGACCCCTCCCCAATTTGTGTACTCTGACCTATAGGGGCCCGACCTGGTATGCGAGGTCTGAGCATGTATACCGAATCAGGCACTTAAGGCAAGCTAGCTGGAGGAATGCCTATCTTCCTCTAGTTCACATACGGCTCTGGGGCTTAGGCGTGGGGCTGCAGCACGAATGTGCAGAGGGAACTTTGAAAAACTTCAGACAATGTGCGATTTTAGGGTTAGCTGAGCAGGATTTTTGTGAATCCCAGTGGTGCCTAATTCTGGGATTTAGGCTACTAAAGTGGCAGTTAGGTACCTACGTCTTTTGTGACTTTACCCTTATTGGACAGTATATAAAGCATTTGGAATATGGAAGCCAACTAGCAAACTTATCTAATGACTACATTCAATATACTGTAATAAACTGCCAAAAAATTCATTTATGCCAAATTATATTTTGCTGGAAATTACAGTCATTAAGAAAGGATGCATTCAATTTTTGGAATTAAGTTTGAAAATTAAGCAGTTTCTTGACAGGAAAGAGAATTAAGCAGAGAAACGAATTATTTTGGTCAAAGTATTTATGGGTTCAACACCTGTAATGTATTTCCCCCCATCCGAGGAAGCATTTACTGCAAGATGGTCAACCTCACTGTTAATACATTTTTACAACCATTATATTTTATCTGAGAAGGCTTATGATGAGCTTTAAAGATACTACTGAAGTGAAAAAAATACAAGTAAACTAGGGCTTGAAAAATTCCATTCACCAGCAGTGAATGGGAAGCCTTCCTTGGCAAGCATGGAGGCTTTAAAATAAACTCCTTTATAATTATGAAGATAATCCTGCAAACATGAACTGATGTAGTACTGTTTTACCTAATCTGAAGTGCTTCTGCTCCTGCTCATAGATTTGCCAAGCAGCAAAAAAGTGAAATGGTCAGTTTCACTATACTACTTAGAACCCCATAAACAACATTGAAACTTTTCAAGTCAGGTTAATTTGATAGGGTTGCTGCTGTGAAAAGCTATGGAAGGTTTTATGGAAAAGCATCATTACTATGTCTTGATGGAGATGGAGGACATTATGATGAAAAATAGTAACAGAAATCCACTTACTGTTGGGTAGTTGGCTGTATTATAATTTTAACAGTTGATTCTGGACTCAATAGATGTCATATCCAAGGGACATAAGATTTTGTGTTAATGATACTATTAAATATAGTATTTTCCCCAAAGAGAATGTTTGAACCAAAAGATTGTGTAAATATTTTGACAGCTTTGCTTCACACAGACATAAGGGTAGGAGTGCAGGGAGGCAGGGGTGGTAGGTTTCAAAGTAAATTGCTCTGCAGCTTTTACTGAAATATGCTTTGAGATGTGTAGTTGTGACCCTCCATAAAATAAATCAAAGTTTCAGAGAGGAGAAGGAGTTGGTTACAAACTGTAAAGCAGCATTAGAGTTTCTTATTCTATTTCTCCCTTTTTGTAAATTGAGTGACCATTTATGGTTATAGAGATTATAGGAAGAAGTCTCTTACTTGAGCCATACACTAAATAGGATGATGGGCAGATTTAGCAAGATGCAAACAGCTACTGATTCTGACAGCAACTTAACAGGGGCAACACCTCTTCAGCTTTTCCCTTTCCTTCTTAAGACATACATTAGGGCTAGGCAAAAGGTTCAGTGAGCTAATCCAAACCAGCTCCATACAAAAGGTTTTATTTTTTACAGAATATCAATGACTGTATCTTAAAAGGTTTGGTTCAGCTAAACATCCACAAGTCTGACTGCTTCTCAGAACCTCATATGAATGAGATGAACCCCTGAAGCCCACAAAATTTGACTGGAAAATCTCACAACAGGTGAAGTTCTGATACTTCTTTCTTCTGACTGGGTTGGAAATACCACAGAACAAATGCAAGATCTCAGAACTTCTACTTCCTGTCCCAGCTATAATCCAGCAGCTCAGAGACTCATAATTAGAAAATGGTAGGGTGGGGAAGGGAGGGAAGAGGGGAAGGGAGATGTGTGTGCGTTTGAGTGCGTTAGTCCCATATTTCAGACAATTTTGCTTGCTTCTGGAAATGAGCAAAGGTTTGGTTGTATTCTTTGGAGGTGGGGAGGAATTCTTATTTTCTCCCTAAACTAATTCAGCCATCCCTAAAAACAAACGCCTTTACTTTACAGAGTTTAGATTCAATTGCCAAATTATCTACTGTACCAGTCAGATTATTCGTTACTCTTTTACCAGTATTACCATAGCTGAAAGTACACTCAGTTGTCCAAGACTGCAGACTTGGTCCCTCAAAACACAGAGCTATGAGATGGGTCAGTCATTTGTTAGAGGGCAGTTACAGAGTAACCACCTTCACCTTCAGCATGTTCTCTTTTCTTTTCAGGATGTGATGCTACTAAAAATAGGACTGTAACTCCCACATGTGTGTCTATTTCAGGTTGTAAATTAATCTAATGAGTTCAGTCAGGTTTCTCTTCTGACATTTTAACTCTTAACATCCAAAATACTTGACATATGCCTAATTGAAACACCATATAGAAAGAGAGAGGACAACCTGTTAGGACAGAGATGGCTGGGATTTTTGATTATATGATTTTGCCTACCTGGAAGTCATCATCAGTTTCCAGAATGCTATAGGTGTGGTTGAGGTAATTCATGGGATCCTTGATAAAAATAGATATCTGACAATAGTACAGAACTGCTTACAGGTCTTACTTTTGGTTGCAGTTTTTCCAGTGAAGTGGTAACTAATAATAGAGGGGAAAAAACAAAACAAAAACACCAGTTTGTTGGATTTAGTTTTTGTCTGATAGCAAATTTCCCTTCAGCTAAAGGGACTGACTGAAGTAGCCTCAGCATCAGGATTTACATATACACCTGTTGAAATAACATGTTTAAGACCCTAGGAAGTTTGGGGATGTATATTCAATTTCACCTCTCAACAGCAGGTCATATCAAATGGCATTAAGTACAAAATAACCTTGCTGGCTGGATGAGTAGCAAGAGAGGCCATTTCACCAGGTATTTAACATTGAGAATCCTGGATTGAATTAGATCAGCTGGAACAGAAAGCTCATTTGCTCAGCACCAGAGAAAAAGGTCAGGAAAAGGTCTAAATTTTGATAGCACTGGTTCCTTACAACGCCCACGGTGAGACTCAAAGAGACTTGGTGGATTTACTTAATTACTCAGATTTTTTTCTCACTGGGGTTCTGTAGGATGCAGCCCATGATGGTTTGTTTATTTTTTAGTACGGCACAATATAAAAATGAAACGAATTAAAAAGAAAATTAAATGGCTCCTATGCATCACAAAAGTTCACGATATTGATCCCAAAGATGTAACTGACACAAACGTAGCACGGTAACAGGGCCAGTGTTGTTGCTAGATCTGCATCAATGCAGACTTTCATACAGGTCCCTGGCAGTGGAAAATCCAGTAGGAGAGGAGGCTTTGGCAGCACAGAGTAGCTGTCACCTCTGTTCGGCTGCAGAGGAGCAGGAAGGGGCCTGCACAGCTCCCAAAGTGAGTCACGCTGGATAGGAAGGTAGCGTAGCCTGGACAGCGAAGAGAAAGTGCTGGTTTTGCCTGAGCTCTGAGACCCTTCCCCTTCGTCAGGTTTGAGAGTCGGGGCTCCAGCTCAAGCAGGAACATCTACATTGTTATGTTTTATCAGAGAATCATAGGACTGGAAGGGACCTCGAGAGGTCATCTAGTCCAGGGGTTCTCAACCTTTTTCTTTCTGAAACCACCCCCCCCAACATGCTATAAAAACTCCATGGCCCCCCTGTGCCACAACAACTAGCTGTCTGCATACAAAAACCAGGGCCGGCATACGAGGGGCTAGCAAGCAGGGCAAGTGCCTTGGGTCCCATGCCACAGGGCCCCAGCGAAGCTAACTTGCTTAGGCTTTGGCTTCCGCCCCAGGTGGGAGGCCTCAAGGGCCCAGGCTTCAGCCCCATGCAGTGGGGCTTTGGCTTTCTGCCGTGGGCCCCAGAGAGTATAATGCTGGCCACGGTTGGAGGACTCTCTGAAACCTGCTCACGGCCACGCAGGGGGCTCCAGATCCCGGGTTGAGAACCACGGATCTAGTCTAGTCCCCTGCACTCGTGGCAGGACTAAGTATTATCTAGACCATCCCTGACAGGTGTTTGTTTAACCTGCTCTTAAAAATCTCCAATGATGGAAATTCTACAACCTGCCTGGGCAATTTATTCCAGTGCTTAGCCACTCTGACAGGAAGTTTTTCCTAATGTCCAACCCAAACCGCCCTTTCTGCAATTTAAGCCCATTGCTTCTTGTCCTATCCTCAGAGGTTAAGGAGAACAATTTTTCTCCCTCCTCCTTGTAACAACCTTTTATGTACTTGAAAATTATTATCATGTCCCCTTTCAGTCTTCGCTTCTCCAGAATAAACAAACCCAATTTTTTCAATCTTTCCTTACAGGTCATGTTTTCTAGATCTTTAATTGTTTTTGTTGCTCTTCTCTGGACTTTCTCCTATTTGTCTACATCTTTCCTGAAATTGGAGCCCAGAACTGGACACAATACTCCAGTTAAGGCCGTATCAGCGCAGAGTAGAGCAGAATTACTTCTCGTGTCTTGCTTACAACTCCTGCTAATACATCCTAAAATATCTGCTTTTTTGCAACAGTGTTACACTGTTGACTCATATTTAGCTTGTGATCCACTATGACCCCCAGATCCCTTTCTGCGGTACTCCTTCCTAGTTAGTCACTTCCCATTTTGTGTGTGCGCAACTGACTGCTCCTTCCTAAGTGGAGTACTTTGCATTTGTCCTTATTGAATTTCATCCTTTTAATTTCAGACCATTTCTCCAGTTTGTCCAGATCATTTTGAATTTTAATCCTATCCTCCAAAGCACTTGCAACCACTCCCAGCTTGGTATCATCCACAAACTTTATAAGTGTACTCTCTATGCCATTATCTAAATCATTAATGAAAATACTGAACAGAACTGATCCCTGCGGGACCCCACTCATTATGCCCTTCCGGCATGACTGTGAACCACTTATAACCACTCTCTGGGAATGATTTTCCAACCAGTTCTGCACCCACTTTACAGTAGCGCCATGTAGGTTGCATTTCCCTAGTTTATGAGGCGGTCATGTGAGACAGCATCAAAAGCCTTACTGAAGACAAAATATACCATATCTACCCCCTCACCTTCCCCCTCCTCCCGCCCCCGCTTTCATCCACAAGGCTTGTCCCCATAGTGTGAGCCTGAGTCAGCTGACCAGGACTCTGACATTTACTGCAGCTTTTTTTTGCTGCCTAGCTGTACCCTGAGTGGCAGCTTGTGGATTAAAGCATCTGGCCCTTCGTCTTGGTGACTCCTCCCTGAGGCACAGCCTGAACTATTGATTCATTGCCAGTGAATTTAGGGGTGCACAAAGAAACAAGATATACATAAGCCATGAGCCCAAAAAACAAGGAGTGTAGATGTTAATGTGTCTGCAGCAAAACATGTTATACCACAAATAGAAAGAGCAGCTACTCCATCATGTAGTTACTAATCCTTCTAAAACAACAGTTGTACAACAGCTGCACAATATTCCTGCAGCAGGACATTTTGAGGTTAGGAAAACACTGGCATGGGTCCAAAAGCAGTTCATTGTGTCAGCTGCCACCAAGATACAGAAAACTGAATCCAAGTGCAGTGACTACATCTATAGGGACAGAAAATAACCAAGTGGTTTGCAGTTTAACATCTTGATGAAATGGAAAAAGTTGTGTGCTACTCCCTACTACTACGGGAGTGTAAGATGACATTCATCTGGTTCTCAATGTACGCTTTTGAAAGTCCGATTAAGAGGAGAAGACTATCACCCAACAATCTCTATATAGTAATATCTAAACCCATCTCTGATGACTCCAAGCCAGGACTGTATGTGACTTTGCTAGAGCCACCTTGAAATGGGAAGTAATTACTGTTGGAACAGCAAGGTGGGCGAGGTAATATCTTTTATTGGACCAATTTCTTCTGTTGGTCCAATAAGAGATATTATTTCACCTACCTTGTCTCTCTCATATCCTGAGACCAACACGGCTACAACAACATTGCAAACAAGTCTGAATAACACAGAGCATGAGAAATTATTATGCTCAAGGTTGGTAAGTCCATGGGAAATACTGTCATTACCATGAGAATGAATAATCGTTAAAGAGACCCAGGGGTTACAGTGGACAGAAAATTAAACACACGCTTGCAATGTGATATGGCTACAAAAAAGATCAATTCAATTTTGTGCCTCATAAGCAAAACATGGAGCCAGCATGGAGCCAGGGCTTGGGTCAGCCAGCGTGGCTGGGGTGGGCTGGCCGGAAGCCTGAAGCTTGGAGTGGTTTGGCCAGGGCAAAGGAAGTAGCAGGTGGTCCTGAGATGGAGAGTTGAAGCAGGTTTTTTCGGCATTAGGCGGCACTGAAGGTGCAAGTCTCTGAAGTCAGTGTCGAAGCAAAAAGTGGTCTGTCCAAACTTAAAATGGTCACTGTCTTATAGCAGTGCAGAATGTGAATTTATCGTCTATCTGGCAGTGTTCATTTAAGGTATCTGGAAATTGTCCTGATTTTTTCATCTGATCCCATGAATTTGACAGAATGGCCAGAATCATGTATGACTAAATTACAGTTCATCATGTTTCTAGTTTATCCCTACCCCAAAAAGGTTTCCATTAAAAAAAAATACTCCCCCTTCATTTATTAAAAACAAAATATCCCCATTACACAATTTCCTTAATCTATGAGGCAACGCTGCTCTTTCAAGTCACTTTAAAGCACCAGTTTTTTAAGGGAACCCCCCAAGCAGTTCCTAATTACAATAGTTTTTTGCTTCTCCTAAATCAGTTGAAAGCATTTTTTTCCCAGAGGTTTATTCACATTCCACTCTAGATAATGAACTAACTGTGACACAATCTGATCAACTCTAGAGCAGTCTTTATGCAATTCAGGATAACATACAGCCTTCTGCATACATAGTATTTCCCTCTCATATGGGGAATTCCCTATCTTGTCCAGCGAGAAGTGTGCAATGAGACTCTGCTGTTCTATGTGTTAGAGTCAACATCAATCCAAAGGTGTCACAAATTCCCCAGCCTTTCAAATGTTACATAATTCAGTAACTGCATTCTGGGGACATAAGCAAATCACCACTCAATTGGAAAAGAAATCTGGATATAGAGATATGTTTAAGAATTTGCTCAAGCCTTCTTGGACCCTAGATGAAACTGTGTAGTTTATGGAGTGGCTGGGAATTTATGGAATCTTTATGACACACTCTGGTTTATATACTAGCTATCATCATATGTTTTATTATTTATGTATTTATGCCTAAAACTACATGATTCTTTAGCATTGTATCGTAGGTCCTATTTATTTTGACAGTTATGAGTACACTCAGTGCCTAGAATTTCATATTCTGCATAAACCATTTTCTTGCTATTATTCTAAGGAAGAAAACCTATCCCAAAGTTTTAACAATATTTGCACTGGAGTCTGAACATGGCTTTGTTTTGAACTTAATTTTCGTGACATCCGTATTATATATTACTAAATTTTAACGCCAGAAGCCACCATTATGGAAGTCTGACCTTCAGCATAACATAGGTCATAGATGGCCCATTCCTGCATTAAGCCCATAACTTCTAGTTGAGCTAGAGCAACCATGTCTTTTAGAAAGACATCATGCTTCACTGAAAGTAAAAACTGATTTAAATTTTATTACACAAAATACTAAGATTACAGTAAAAATAAATTTGCTGCTGTTTCCACAATCAGAGCATTAATTTATTTGTACTAAAACCTAATATGAATTATACCACCAATTAAAAAAGAATCTAAATATGCTCTAATTTGGTTTAACCGCAATCGTAAAAAGAACAACAACAAAAAAAACCAACAACAACAACAACAAAAGTTGAGTTAAACGTTCTTCTTCAGAGGTGCTTCAGAAAAGAGAGTGATCTCACTCTGTTCTTTTCTGTCTCTGGAGGGAGAGCCAGTGAAACAAGGTCACTGGTTGCTTTCCCACTCAACCCTATTGTGTTTGCAGAGAATAGCCCCACTGATGTCTTCCCTAAACAAATTGGCTATATCCTGAGAGAGGGAGGGAGCAGACTGGATGTTAAATTTCTGTCAAACCCAAATTACTCCGTGGGCTCTGGAGGGAAATATCTATCTGTATGTCTAGAGTTCCAAAGCATCTACTACCCCCATATCTAAAGTCCTAATACTAGATATTAAGCTAGATATTATTGGCCTCCTCTAGAAGCTCTCTAGGAGTCTGGTGGTAGGAGCCTGGTAACAAATCCCAGCTCACATACAGCTTGTCTTCTGAAAAGCAGAGTTATTTTGAGCTGAAACAAGTTTGGCACTGCTATTAACAGGCTTGGCCAAGGGCTAGGACCCCTTTGATTCTGCTGACAGAGCTAATGCCTTTGGTTAGCAAGGATTCTAGTTCTAGAGCTGGTTGCAGTACTATTGGAATTGACCAACAGTGTGACTGAAAAACACAAAAACTGCATTTTTACTTTTGTGGTTTGGGATATGCCCTGTTTCTCTGGTATTTCTTTTAAAAATGTTTTATAGTTCTCTAGATACACTCTAAATCACTCTGTTGGCCAGGTGCCATAAAAAAAGAATGATTTGCAGAGGAAGGTAAAATCTATTAGGGAACAGAGATGATCCTCCCCAGGAAAGTGTTTTGACACTAGACGTTATTTGGTGCGACACAGAGCATTTCAAAGCAGGGGGTGGGGTGTGGGGACTTCCAAAGTACTTTTTAGCAGTAGGTGATAAATGACATCTCAGGTAGGGATGGTTCATAGCTATATCCAGTTAGGAGATTAACTCATCTCCTTTTCAATTCGGATTGTATATGGAATCAATCTTGGCATCCCACTTGTTTTGGTTATATCTGAGTGATCACTGTATGGGTTCCATGGGCGCTGGATGAGGCCATGTGTGCAGATCCACATAACAGCACATTCCTAAATCAGGCACAATAGAAAGAACAGCTCTAGGACCAAGTGAGTTGCCAAGACAAAGCAAGTTTTGCCAGACATTTTAGTGCCATGGCAAATTAACCATCTCTCATCAATATCTCTTATTAGCACTCCCACGAGTTGCAACATCCTTTTCTTGGAACCAAGTAGCACTCAGAAAGGTGTGAATTTTTCCCCAACTCTGAAATCTTCTAAGTAATTAAAAGAAATAATCTCTAAATTCAGCCTTAAAACTGAATCCTCACTGATCACTATAAATGAAGAGTAGCCACATTAACAGGATAGCTTTGGAAACTAAGATCTGATCCATGTTACCAAATGAACACTATAACCCTCTGCCCTTTGAGTCCTTTTATATAATCTGGCATATTTTCTAGTCTGTCTTCCTATCCTTCGGTCTTCTTCTGTTCCCCAGACATCCTTCATCTGTTTCTCTACCTTCATTATTTGTTCCTCTCCCACCCCATGTTCTTATAATCTCTCCACCTCCCCACTGAGTCCACATTCTTTCCCCTCCACACTCCCTCAAATCTTTTCCCTGGTTTCCCTTTGATGGGAAACTGGTACTTGCAGATTATAGACATGCTGGGATCTTCAAACTGAAGAAACCAAGTTGGAGGGAGCTGACAAAGCCTCTATTTTGAGGGTGACGTGAAATGAGATAATCATGGGGAAGCAAGGGTTTCTTCTCCCCCTTTCCTCTTTTCACTGGCCAAGGAAAGGGGAGATGGAAAATAGTCTTCCCGCTCTTTAGGAAGGAGACTGGAAGGAAATGGCAGAAGCTTTGGTCTGCCCTCTGCTGGTTGCTTCTGGTCTCACACTAGTGAACAGAAAGCAATTCAAAGCGTCTGGTCTGCACGGGGGCTGGTAAACCCATCCAAGGGATCAGCCCATGAGATAAATACCTGGGTTTCCCCAACGTCCAGTTTTGGCATATTATTTGCAAGCTGACACTAGCTTATGACTTTTTCTTTGGAACTGATTTATATTGATACATGACCATTGCATAAAACCCCACGTACCTGTATAATTATTAGGAGGATCCATAATTTCGAAGGACCCGCAAGTTCAGATAAAATAACTACCTGAAGTTTTTGGAAGCTAGAAATGGTTTGGTTAACTTTGTAAAAAATCTTCATGCCTCTCTATACTTCCTGATTTCATTCAGAATTAGAAGCATAAATATCAAAACACCAAAAGAAAAAAAAATACTCTCATGAGCCTTTTACTGCATCTAAAACCAAGAACAGGAAATCTCATGAGAAAGTCTGTTCTTAGATTTACAGACTAATTTCTTGGTCAAACAGGACAAGAGATGTTCAGCTGCTGAGCTTTGGGATGTTTTTCCAAACTAAATATTTTGGTGGCTTCCCCATCACTAGCTCATATTATCAACAAATACTAAATATTGACCAACCTTCAAAGTTGTTACCTATTAGGGCACTAGTACACAGAAATTTTATACCTTATAAGATTCTATGACAATTAAAAACATGGTTAAAATGAAAAACAAAATTTACACAAAATTCAGATATGACAAAGGCTAGAAAATGTTCTGATCAGTTCTCTGTCATGCATGTTTTTTTTTTATTTTTAGACCTGATAAACTAAGGATGCAAGCTGAGTCTTACCTTTCAATTTCCAGGCTTTTGTCAGGGCAGCAGTATGTGACATCTGATATTATTTAAATACAGGGTGTTTTTATTTTTAATATAACCAAATATTAGGAAACACTGTAATTAAAGTGTTCCTTACTAGTGTGACTTAAATTCCTTCAATTACAAGGAGGCATTGTCATCTGAAATCACTTTAAAGTGTTTTTGATCAACTAAGGAGTCTTTTAATGAACATCCTTATACTTACAAGGGATTTTCTTTTTGAAGTCAGCTGAAAAAATAAATCTGCTTTAGAGAATATTAAGGTTCATTTCCTGATGGATTTGTCCCTGTTGGCTCACACATGATCAATTAAACGACTAATGGATTGTACTTCCTGGGAATCCATCCAGTCAGAACTGATTTTACCTGGCTTGTCCTTCATCATCTTCCCATTTCATTTTGTGCCCCTTATCTATTTGTGAATGTAGTCACCTATCCTGCTTAGGCCTGCATTTATGACAGTGCTGATATGGCCATAGTCTAGGGCTTCCTGCCTTTCACCAGAGCAGATTCTCTGGTGATGTAAATTGTGATTTACACCACCTGAAGATTTAGACCATAACATTTAATATAGTGGTATCTCATCGTAGCATAGGATATTATGTTGCCAGGGCCCAGACTTCTCTAATTCCTCTGCCCCTCATTAGTAACAAACTTATAGTTCAATTTCTAGCACACTATGCCTAGCAGTACAGAACTTTCTGAAGGCAGGCAACCAACAGTGTTAATGAAGGATTGGAGGAGGAAGGGGACAAGCGAAAGCAGTTATTTCTACCACGGAAAGTCTAGCGCTGCTGTGCCATGCTGAGTATTATTTTCAATGGAAGTGTGATATTTTTATCAACAGGAGATAAAGTAACCAATCAACAATTACAACCTGCCCCACTCTGTGCATGCCTTATTCCCTCTTATAAATGTTATCCTTTCGTTAAATCATCTCACTTAGGAGTATGAGGCATGTCTTGGGGGAGACAGTCTCTACGTAAAAGAATAAATGGACACAAATCAGATGTCAAGAATTATAACATTCATAAACCAGTCGGAGAACACTTCAATCTCTCTGGTCACGCAATCACAGACATGAAGGTCGCTATCTTAAAACAAAAAAACTTCAAATCCAGACTCCAGCGAGAAACTGCTGAATTGGAATTCATTTGCAAATTGGATACTATTAATTTAGGCTTAAATAGAGATTGGGAGTGGCTAAGTCATTATGCAAGGTAGCCTGTGTCCTCTTGTTTTTTCCTACCCCCCCCCCCCCGCAGATGTTCTGGTTTAACTTGGATTTAAACTTGGAGAGTGGTCAGTTTGGATGAGCTATTACCAGCAGGAGAGTGAGTTTGTGTGTGTATGGGGGTGGGGGGGATGTGAGAAAACCTGGATTTGTGCAGGAAATAGCCCAACTTGATTGCACATGCACATTGTGTAACGAGTTGTCACTTTGGATGGGCTATCACCAGCAGGAGAGTGAATTTGTGTGGGGGGGTGGAGGGTGAGAAAACCTGGATTTGTGCTGGAAATGGCCCACCTGATGATCACTTTAGATAAGCTATTACCAGCAGGACAGTGGGGTGGGAGGAGGTATTGTTTCATATTCTCTGTGTATATATAAAGTCTGCTGCAGTTTCCACGGTATGCATCCGATGAAGTGAGCTGTAGCTCACGAAAGCTTATGCTCAGATAAATTGGTTAGTCTCTAAGGTGCCACAAGTACTCCTTTTCTTTTTACCATCAAAGAAGGAACTCTAGCTTGTGGGCTGAGTGCTACTTCCATTTTATTTTCAAATTACCCCATAAAGGTTGCTCCTGAACTAGGGTCTTCTATATAAAGAAGTACTAACAAAACATAAAAATCAACTCTTGTTTCTTTCCTTCCCTTATCATCTTTCTTTCTTTTCTTTCAGTATCATTTGAAATAGGTTGACCCATCTCTGGTAAGAATATATTATTTATTCTGTCCCGTATAGTAGAACAGCTAAACAAAAGAACTAATAATCTTGGAATATGCAAACAATCTCCTCTCTCCTAAAAATAACAACTTAAATGTTCCCATGCATCTCTAGCATATAGATCTGTATATGAATCTCTCACTGAAGGTTTTCTAATATTTTCCTCTGAATTCCCTTAACTTGTCAAAAAAACCTTCACTATAACAACTTGGTGTTGATTTCTCTTAGTGAATTCAGAAGCCAATGTGGTGTTGTGTAATGTTAGGAATAGTCTGTAGCTAATGAACTGAAATAACAGTCTCAGCCCTCAGTGAGGATGTGAAGTTCCACTTGTTCCATAGGAGATTCACTGTGTACTCAGACAGTTAGGCTTCCATCCCATTTACCAACTATTTTATCTCTGGTAGGTCATATTACCGAGAAGGGTCAAAACATACCCACAACATTCTCCTTTGTTTATTTCAAATTTCATACAACTCTTGTATCTGTGCTACTGCCTTGTCTTCCACCATATTACTTTCTTCAGAAAATGAGTGTAGGTATTACAAAACACAAGGACTAAAATCCTGACCCTATTGAAGTCAGTGAGAGTTTTGCCATTGACTTAAATGGGGCCAGGATTTCATTCTAGATTCTCTTGAGAATACAAAACAAAAGCATGTTCCTTTGCGACAAATTTAAATTCAGGTTGATTTGTTGCCCATCTCTAGGGGTTTAGGAAGTTTCCCAAATGAATAAAAATCAGGCAGATTATTCTATAATTTATATTACTGCAGGAGAGCTAACTGGAATTCAAGGTTGGAAACCTACATCAACATGTTTGCTCTGCAGTTCAGCATCTTACAACCTCTTTCTGTCAAGCTTACTAGACACAAGTCAGTGGTTTATGCACTAATTCCCTGGATATCCTACTGCGGTATATATCCACAGGACTCCATCTTTTTATTACCTGACCGAACTGTGTATCAACTGTACTTTGACAGCTTCAAAGGTAATTTAGTATTGGGTCAAGTGAAACTCTTGTAGTCAAATTTATTTAACTCCAAAGAAAAAATACTCTCAGAAGGTGACATAATGTACCACCTAAGTAAGCAAAAATCAACAAAGATAATACTAGAATATTAACCAAAAAACCCACAGCTTGTTCCTTTGCTTTCCAATCCTGAAAACCATTATCTCCATATCCACCACTAATACACACACATTCCACAGTACAGTTGAAACAGATGGTAGCTAGCTGCCAATCAAACTGCAGTTCAAAACAATGGTGAAGTATCCCAGCTGTTTTCCAGACTGAAAATATTATTGTCATTTTGCTATCACTCCATGATGAAGTTTATGTAACAAAAATGCACGTGTCCCCCAGTCTGGAATGCAATTAATTTCCTCCTGCCCCACTGAGAGTTGTAATACGTTGTAAGTAACCATTCAGACTATCTGATAATTTCAGTATTAAGCACTACCAGAAATAGAAAACTGGGGCTATTCCAAGTGATAACCTATTCTTTGTAACATGCAAATCTGGAGTTTTTAGAGGTGTAGCGTAGCTTGCAGTTTGGAAAAAAAACAAACACTCCTTTCCTGTTTATCCATAATGTCTAATTGGCTGAAGCATGCTATGAAAGTTTCATTGCATTTCTTTTTATTGTAAGCACTGACTTTGTTTTATGCTGGAATTTTACATACAAATAGGCTAGTAAAATATAGTAAATAACTATCTGCAGTCTGATACCAATCACTTAACTTGTCATGTAATTATAAACCTTTGGTATGCAACTATAAGGCTTCGTACTTTACGAAGTTTAAAACAAAGTTTCGTGCATCTAATTTATAACTGCTAAATGTCATAGATTGCTTTGGGTGAAATTAAGTAATATTGCATGATCTCAAATCATTTAATGTAATTTCATTACATAGAGAGTAAAAGCAACGGTCTCTCTTTTAAACAACAAGTTCTCCCAATGAAATCTCTTTAGCAACTTTTGTTAGCAAGATCGCAACAATCCTTTGAAAGTGCAGTATTCTAGGAATATTTCTACTTAGACTGTAAGATCTTCAGGGTGGGGACTGCCTTTTTCTTTAGGGTTGCCAACTTTCTAATCACACAAAACCGAACACCCTTGCTCCGCCCCTTGCCCCCCTTCCCTGAGGTGCTGCCCATGCCCCACCCCTTCTCTGAAGTCCCACCCCCACTCACTCTATAACGCCTCACTCTGTCACTCGCTCTCCCTCACCCTCACTCACTTTCACCAGGCTGGGGCAGGGGTACGGGAGGAGGTGAGGGCTCCGCTGGAGGTGTGGGCTCCAGAATAGGGCCAGAAATGAGGGATTCACGGTGTAGGAGGGGGTTCTGAGCTGGGGCAGGGGGTTGGGAGGGGATGAGGGCTCCGGCTAGAGGTGCGGGCTCCGGGATGGGACCAGAAATTAGGGATTCAGGGTGCGGGAGGGGGCTCAGGGCTGGGGGTTGGGGTGAGGGCTCTGGCTGGGGTTGAGAGCTCTGGGGTGAGACTGAGGATGAGGGATTTGGGGTGCAGAAGAGGGCACAAGGCTGGGGCAGAGGGTTGGGGTGTGGGGTGCAGGCTCTGGGAGGGAGTTTGGGTGCAGGAGGTGGCTCAGGGCTGGGGCAGAGGGTTGGGGTGCAGGCTCTGGGAGGGAGTTAGTGTGCGGGAGGGGGTTCCGACCTGGGGTAGGGGGTTGGGGTGTGGGCTCTGGCTGGGCGGTGCTTACCTCAGGTGGCTCCCGGTCGGTGGCGCAGCTGGACTAAGGCAGGCTCCCTGCCTGCCCGGGCTCCACACGGTTCCCAGAAGCGGCCAGCATGTCTGGCTCCTACGCACAGGAGGCTCTGTGCGCTGCCCGCCCCCACAGGTGCCCCCTCCGCAGCTCCCATTGGCTGTGGTTCCCAGCCAATGGGAGCTGCAGAGACGGTGCTCGCAGCAGGGGCAATGTGCGGAGCCACCCTGTCTCCTGTGCCTAGGAGTCGGACATGCTGGCTGCTTCTGGGAGCTGCAGGAAGCCTGCCTTAGCCCTGGTTAAGATATTGTTTACAGATTACTTTTCCTAGGGAGCTTTATATAGATTTTAGGGTTCTTACCTAGTTAAATACTCCAGTGCCAACTCAGCTCCTGATGGTTTTTTGGGCTCTTCTTTCTTAACAGCAATTCCAGCTTCCCGCATCAGTTTCTTTTCTTCCTTCTTACGCTCTTTCTTTAGTTTTCTTTCCAATGTCCTCCTTTCCTCTGTGGTAAGTTCCTCCGCCTCCTCCTCCTCCACCTTTTTTGTTCTCTGAAACAAAATACAAGCGTATCTTTAACTGAAGAGCTCATGAAATAATTCACACTAGAAACCTCAGTGCTCATACACTGCAGGGAATACTGTTGTGGCTAAGAGTTCATGTCATAGGGAACATTTACGCAGTGGGTCTTCTCTTCTGAGTTGGCGAAGGAAGGATCACATACAAGTTTCCTTTCCTCTATTCCTTAGAGGAAATCGTCAGGTTGAAAAAATCCTGTGGAGAAAGGTTTGCATGTGACAAAGTACGGAAGAGGGAAAGTGTGCATATAAGATACTTTAGGGGTCAGCAAAATCCTAACATATAGAGGGATTCACATAACTGAGTGAAGATGGGGAAAAGGAGAAGCGGAGAAGCTCATTGTGGACATCTGGGGAAGTCTGCACAGAAGTTGAGTGTTTCCTGATGTCTTTGTCAATTCTCCATTCTAGGGGTTCTTAAGCTAGGGTACACAAAGGCTTCTGTGATAGCCTCCAAAATCCCCAAGCAAGGAAAACCACAACGAAGACAGGATCTTAGGACGGGGAGTGACCTACATGAAGCTCTCTAGACACATAAATAATTTGCTGCATGAAACAGAGAACCATTACTCTGTCCTTTACGATTCAGCTGCGGGAAGAAAGGGCAGAGCCAGGATTCTTGACCAAACTTACTTTCAGAAATGTCATGTCACTGGGAATTTAAAAATGCACACAAAAGAAACTCTCAAACATTCTGAACGTCTCTCAAAACTCTCTGGCTCATACCTAGGTATCACTGCATGTTCATTAAAAGTCTGGTGTATCCAAGTAGTGTACATCTTAACTCTTAATAGACAAGACAGCTTTTCAATATTTTGCTACAGTAGTTTATTCCCAATCACCAATAACAAAGCACGTTTCTAAAGTATGGTCCTGTGACAGACTCGGGTAGGCCTGTACCCAGTTATGTCACACATTTTGTTTTCTGGCTTTCATTTTGTATCTGAGCATACTTGATGTTTTATGTTGCGAGCCAGTTTAAACAATATATGTGTACCCTGGTTGTGATGGTTAACAAGGTCCTATGGCGGACAGGGGTGCTTCTAAATCAGGAAGAATCATCAACAAGGACTAGTCAGGACTTCAGACTTGCTAATGACTTTTATCCACTAGCCCACTACCTATGAAACAGTAGTATTGTGCACATGAACCCAGCATGACTGGGGTATGGGGTTTCACATGGGGACTTCATGGCTGTGTTTATAAGCAAGGAGGTTTCTGGATAGAAGAGGCTGACCACCACCAACAGCAAGACGGACTTGATACAGGGGAGACAGGGGAGTTTCTGCCTAGTCTGAACACGGACAGTCCTCAAACGAGAGATGAGATCTATCTAACAGGTGGGGATTGCATTCAGTTGTTTGTTGTTTTGCCTAGATCCCTGGGCGGCGGGTGAAGCATCCCCTCGAGGAGTCTAGCTCCTTGTCCTGTCTCTTCTGCCCCAGGCCCCACCCCCGGCTTCACCCCAAGCCTGCCCGCTCATCACGGGTGTCCCTCCTCTCCTTCCCGCTGCTTGGCCCCCCCCCCACTCGCCATTCCCTCCTCCCCCCAGTTTGACCCCCTCATCACCTGCCACCCACCTCTCCTTCCCCCCTCCTCCCTGCTCAGCCCCCCTGCCGCCACTTGCATCCCACCTCTTCTTCTCCCTGGTAGACTCCCATCTCGCCGCATCCCTCCTCCCACCACCCATGGCAAGCAGTGGATGGCGGGGAGGAGGGACCATTGAGCGGCAGCGGAGGGTCCCAGTGGGGAGGAGGGACTGGCAACCAGAAGCGGGAGGTAGGGGGAGGAGGAACTGGCAAGTGGCAGCAGGGACCACCAGAAAGAGGTGGAGAGGAGCAGCCAGGTGGAGAAAGCTGAGCTTTTATATGTGCCATGCAAGTTACAAGGCAGCTCAGGACGTGGTATCTGCTACTCAGCTTTCTGGATTCGTCAGTAATCTCCCTGGGGAGTCCAAGGGTCCCAGGAAGCTGAGTGGCAGATAACACCTCCTCAGCCGCTCAGGAACCTGCACGGCACATAATAAATAAGCAAAAACATCCTGTAGAAGCCCACTCCCAGCAGGGAGGGGAAAAGGCAGGGCCACCATGGCCCACCATGGTGCCTGTGCCAGGGGAGGCTTAGCCTCTCCTGGCCTATTATATCCGCCGCCCCTGCCTAGATCTGTAACTTTCTTGAGTTGTCAAAAGTAAAGTGTGTGTATTTAAGAAGTCCATTTGCAAAGTGTGTGTTCCTTGCTAGAAAGGTGACCCCAAAGACTTAGACTATGAACCAGAGTTCCCGCAGGGGTAGAACCCTGGGGTGAGTGTGTATAAGCAACTGAGGAAGTTGGGGGAAGGGAGGCTCTGTATTGGTTCCAGAGCTTAGGGCAGTTGGACTCCAGAGTCCCATATCCCAAGAAAGGGGCCAGACAGTGAGTCTGCATCCTGAGAATGTTCCTGATAGGCCGGAACTAGATACTGTGCCTGGACTCTGCCCAGGCCCAGCTGGCTCAAAAACATTTGGGATTCAATGGTTAAGTCTGGTGACCATCCGGTAGGGTACTCAGCCAAGTCTGTAACAGGCTCCATAATACCCCCTTTAGCTTTGAGAAGGCATTTATAACAAGAGATCAAATTTGTTAAAAATGAATCCCCCATGAGGAGGATTTCAGTTGCATACCTACAGTCTCAAAGTACCTACAGTACCATACTTGCAAAGGGAAAAAAATAATTCCAAGGGACATTATTATATCTATATACCATAGCATACGGAGCACACGGAAGCCAAACTGAACATATCCACCAACAATATAACTAACCATTCTCTGTGCCTCCTTTTCACCTATTATGAGTATAAGGCACCCGAGACTGAAACCAGAATTGCACAAAAAGATAACCGATTACAATAAAAGGCTGGTTAAATGACACGTCCCTATTAAGGGCCAAACCCTTAATGTGTCAATCAGTGAATGTTTGTGAAGTGCTTTAAAATGAAAATCACAATGTAAAAGCTAACTAATAATAACTTGTTATTTTTACATGCAGAGAGAAGGAGATGTTAGATAAAACAATACCTGTATGCAACCTGATTTGCCAAAGACACCTGCTGAGAACTAAATATTTTTCTGTCTGGATTCACATATCACCCAAGTTTACTCTGACTCATCTCCCCAACCTGGTGCTTTCAAAGACTAAACTGATCTGAACAAGACAGAGACAGAAAACAGATATTTGAATAAATGAGGGAAAGTCTAAGAAAGGACATTTGCTTTGTTTTCTAAAACATTTTATTGAGCAGAGGTTGCATGCACAAACACTTAGAAAAATCAAGCAACGTGAGTAAGCACTGCATTTGTACTGAAGAGGTTTTGTAACTCATACTGAAAAGAATTAGTATCTAGGATGAAGGTAATTATTTTCCAGGAAGCGAAGTTTTCACTTGATAAGCTGCTGTAGTATTTACTGAAATAACAATCTAGCCATGCAAAATCCAGGAAAAAGTGTGGAGTCATTCCTAAGATGTTTATGAAAGATTATTATAGCAACTGTCCAATAGAGGACACACTATGTTTAATCTTCTTTTAAAAATAATGTAATGAACGTGTTTTCTTTTCTCATTGAGACATGAAGCTTTCAAATAAAGTGACTGTGGCACATCATTAGAACAGTTCTGAGAAAGAGGCCTCTTGGATCCGCATACTTACAGTAAATGTGTATCTCTCCATCTTCCCTTCTCCCACACATTCCGCACATTATCAGAAAGCTTTTTATCTCTCTCCCTCTTGCTCCCGTAAAACAACACAAGTTGCTGTATCCATGTAATTAGGTCTAAATACAAAATCCCAATCGCTGACATTTGTTTCAAGCACAACAATTTTTGCTCTTCAGTGCCATCTGAAACAAAAGCACTGTTCTCCCTTTAGACTGGAATTTATCCTGTGTTAAGAGAGTCCGAGTTTATACATCAAGGTACCTTCTGGCAGAACAACCTATAATCCATTCTGATTAAAACATGATCCACCCAGGCTGCTGTTCGAAGTTCCCAACACATTCACTATGAACATGCTAGGAATTTTATAATTCACAGAATCTTTCTAATTACACTGAGCTTTAACCCTTTCATACTAGCTTCATCGGTTTTTATAAATATATTTACTGTGGAAGCCAGGAGTTTCAGCCTTGCTAATGAAATTTGTATGCAATCTAGCTGCATACTGTACATTAGATTTAAGTATCTAAGAATGAGTGCAAGCCACAAAATCACAGACCAACATTTTCAAATGAATTTCAAAGAGCATCCCTCCCCTCAGCCTCATCAATACCCCTACTGCCTGCCCCCAACACTGCCACCACTAAGCTCACTGCCCCCCTCCAGCCCCACCAATACCCCACAGCCATCTCCTTCCCTCGCAAATAATGCCCCCATTCAATCTCCCTGTTGAGTACAAAGCATCCAAGACAAAAACCAGAACTGCATGCACAGATAACCTATTATTATAAAACGCTGGCTGGACTACACTTCCTTGGTGCCAAAGCCTTAATATGTCATTCAATGAATGTTTGTGAAATGCTTTAAAATGAAAATCACAGTGTCAAGGCTAAGTATCATTATTATTATTTACATGCAAAGGGAAGGATATGTTAGATAATATAATACCTGTATGCAACCTGATTTGCCAAAGACACCTGCTAAAAGCTAAACATTTGTTCTGTCTGGCTACACATACCATCCAAATTTACTCTGACACATCTCCCTAATCTGGTGCTTTCAAAGACCAAACTGATCTCAACAAGACAGAGTGGCTGGAGCTGTTCATCTGTCCCTGAACACCCCCATCCACTCCTTCCTTGCTGCAGCCAAGGCCCAGGGAAGAATGAGTCATGACCCCCTCCCTGAAATAATCACCTGCCCCCAACCTTGGACCTGCCTCTGCCTCATGCTGTCCAGGCTCTGTGACATTGCCAAGGCCCCACATTTCAATTCTCCCTCCTCCCTCATTATCATAAGCAGAAGCAGAGCAGAGGTCACCTACAATACAAGAATCTTGGGCATCACCCACACATGCACATCAGTCTCTCTCAGTGACTTGGGGCAGGGCTGATGCGCATGTGTGGCTGACACAAAGCGTTCTGGGTAATGTAGTTTTTATATGGGAGAAAATATTATTAAGTCGGGAGTTTTTTGGTTGCAAATGGGAGTCTCCCTGACATACGGAGACTTGGACTATTGTCTACACTACCATTTATGTCGGCAAAACTTATGTTGCTCAGTGGTGTGAATATTCCATCCCCTTGAGCAACATAGGTTACACAGGCATAAGCAGTCGTGTGCACAGTGCTACGTCTCTTGCTGCTCGGTGGGGGTGGTTTAATTTTATTGATCAGCGAGCTCTCTTCCGTTGGCATAGAGCGGCTACACAAGTGATCTTACAGTGGCACAGCTGCATGGATACAGCTGTGTCACTGTAAACTCTCTAGTGTAGACATAAATTCTGCATGAAGCTTGGATTTGAATCCAGGTTCCTCAAACTTTGAGGAGTGGTTCAGATGCAGAGTTTTGGTGTGGTCGCATCTTTATTTAAAGAACAACAACAAAAATAAATCATGATTTCACTTGTTTTATTTAGATTATAAATGTTTCAAGTTATCTTTTTCCACCTTTGTAAGGTGACATGGTAATTTGTGGTGCTTTTTAAAAAAAATAGAATAAATAATAATAATAATGTAAATCCACATATAAGCATGTGATACATTTGTTTGTTGAGGTGATAAATTTAAAACGTGTGCAATACATTTGCTTATTTGCAAAGCCTGCTCCTAGCTATTATGCCACCTTGGTTTGTGAACTCCTTAGGTCTCAGTCTAAACAAAGTCAGGCTATGTTAGCGCTTGAATAAAAGACATCTGGAGAAAACCCAGTGGATTTTGTGATAAAGGATGTGACACTCTTCAGGTTGGAGTTTGTCCTCAACTAATGCCCTGACAAGCTGTTAAGGGGCTTTTGCCACCAGGTGGGCCATATTTTAAATAAGACAGACAAAAAATTCCTAACCACTTGTGCTCATTGAAGAGCCAGGTCACTTTCTGCAAGAGTAAGGAGGGATGCTAGCTCTGATGTCTTCACCAAGTTCCTATTTGGGTAACTACTTTCTGTCTATTGTAACTTAAAACACCCCTTGCATTTGCAATTACATGCAGTTGTCTCTATTTCTTCATTTCTTCTCTTAAATTGTTATGGTGTTGCACTTGTTTCACTCCAGAAGTGGCTACATTTCAATGGTGGGCAAAGTGATTCCTATATATCACTATAAAATATTTCCAGATAACAATACTTTAGTAAAAAAAAGATTTCAAAAATTATGCACTGGGATAATACTATCAATATAAAAATCAGCATGGAGAGTTTGGCTAATACGTACTCTCTCCTAATTCAGTCACTCTCTTTCAGAAACTGCTTCAATCTACAAAACATGATAGCAATATAAACTTTGTTGGTGAAAATGAAAATATTGCGTATATATAAGGAAACCATAAAATGGTAAGGGACTATCTAGCTCTGCACACCGATAATACAAGATGGAACAATATATCTCTGAGTCATGGCTTATAATTTGAAACAGGTCTGTAACAACTAAAAGGCCCTACACAAAGACAGCTATTGAATAGGCTTTGATAAGAGAATGAGTGGTTTTGGTTTAGTTCCTAGCTGACAGATAGTTACATTATAATTGGCATCCTTATTGGCTGACTAAGAAGACAGGCTAAGGATTGAATGGGTAAAGAGACAGTAAAATACCATCACCCTCACAGAGATGGTCCTTCTAGGCGAGAGGTGGGCAAACTACAGCCCGTGGGACCCCCCTGCCAGGCCCCAGGCCCTTCCCCACTGTTCCCCTTCCCCCGCAGCCTCAGCTCACTGTACCGCTGGTGCAATGCTCCAGGTGGTGTGGCGGGGCTGCGAGCTTCTGGAGCAGTGCAGCTGCAGAGCCTGGCCTGAACCGGTGCTCTGTGCTACGCGGTAAGGGGGCAGGGAGCAGGGCGGGTTAGATAGAGGGCTGGGGAGTTCGGGGGTGGTGGCTGGGGGGTGGTCAGGGGGTGGGGGGGTGGATGAGGTCAGGGCAGTCAGAGCACGGGGAACAGGGGGGTTGAATGGGAGCAGGAGTCCCAGGGGGCAGTCAAGAAGGGGGGGGGTGGATGGGGCAGGGGTTCCGGGGGCGGTCAGGGGACAGAGAGAAGGGGTGGTTGGATGGGGCAGTGGTCCCAGGGGGGCCGTCAGAGAACGGGGGTGGGAGGGTTGGATGGGGCAGGAGTCCTGGGGGGGGGGCTGTCAGGGGGCGAGAAGCTGGGGGCCGGGGTTGATGGGGGGACCATCCACGCCCCCTCCCCTAACTGGCCCTCCATACAATTTTTGAAACCCAATGCGGCCCTCAGGCCAAAAAGTTTGCCTGCCCCTGTTTCAGGACACCACTGAGGAACATTGGTTGGGCAGTGTGTGGAAACTCACACGGTACACTGTTTGTGCCACGGTACCCAGTGTAACAGCAGCTTGGAACTCAGCAAATCACATAAGGCCATCTACAAGGGTTGGCATTAAACCACTTCCACTCACCAAAAACAACAAAGAGAGAAAAACATTAAAATCATACATGAATGTTTCCTATTTGGTATAACTTTCCATCCTATGCTCAAGCCAGTCAGACTTGGGCTGTAGTGGTCTGTCAGGGAGAATCAGTTTCAGAAGTCCTCAGCTGAGGAAGCCCTGCTGCTTATGAGAGTGTATAAAACCAGGAACCAACAACAAGAGCCTCCTAGTAGATCTCAGCTAAAACCCCACCATACAATCTATCCAACAGCTAGATGGCAGATCGTTCAGCGCTTCAACGATTATCACCAGCACCTTAAACTGCACTCAGAAATGAAAAGGAAACAATGGGAAGACTTGAAGAGTTATATGCTCATAGTGGCTATTTAGGGGTTGAATAAAAAACTGTGTCAACAGGAACAACCGCAGATTTACAGCTGTAAAGTGGAAGGAAGTTGAAGTGGTTGTCTGTTCATATGCCCATCACTCCAGAGCCCTGTTACACTTCCATCAAAAACTAATGGCTGGAAGACCTGGCCAGTAAGATGAATATAATACAGTAAACTCAATGCAATTATTATAAAGCTACAAGTATGATTAATTCTGTCATGTCTCCCCATAACAAGAAATATATATTTGAAGAATAACCGGCAGAAAGATGTACAGTAGGTTACAGTTTTGTTTCTCATATTTCCATAGTATAAAGGAGAGGGTGCATTTTAAGATTAGCTGAACATATGGTTTTAGGTACAAGAGACTGTACTGGACTACATGGCAAACTGAAAGTGGTTTTGTTTTTAACTAGATTTTTTTCTCATTACCTGCTTTCCAGAATGACCATTGATCTAAATCTCAGGCCACCTGACACTTAGATAATACTCAGGACATTATTCTAAAGGCCCATGATCCTTGCTCACCTGCTTCAGGATTCCCACCTTTACACTGTCACTGTTGTGTGATGGCAACAAAATGGAGTTTATTAAACTTGTGATCTCTGAAGAAAAGACTGTGGCAGGGGAACCTAATTTTTTATTCATATGGGCTTCCCAGTTATTACAAATTAGGCTCTGGGTCACAACTGTCTTGAGTCTGTGTTCTTTGTTACTTGTTCTGCTTGCCAACCCATTCTATGCGATGTCCTTGTCAACCCCTGGCAAAAACAAGCACAAACAGAGCCAAATGGCTGCACATTTAGCTGCTGCATCATGGCCAAGAACATACAGATTTCTACTGCTGCAGAGTACTGTGTCGAGGCCACATTAGGCCATTAGGAATGTAGGAGAACTACTTGTGGCCCACTGATTTCAGTTCAGTGACCCTTACAGAACTGGAAGTGATTACAAAGAAATGGGGAGGAACAGAGGATGAGGAGCAACACAAATGAGACACACCAGACACACAATGCTAAAGACAAGAAAGAGCACTACAAAATGGCATGAAAAAGGGAGGAAGCCAAATTCACCATTGATACAGGTGGACCCAGCTCCACAAAAGTTGCACCCTTTTCTGCTAGCACACAGAAGACAACAAGGGAATAGAAGCCCGTGGGCAAGGATGAAGAGATATGACAGAATTAAAGGAAGCACCAACAAAAGTTCACATGAACAAATCTTAACATGAACAACAGCGATAAATATACTGAGGATACAACAGATTTCCCCAAAGAGGAAGATGAGAAAGGACTCCCACTTTGCTCCTAGCAGAAGCATTATACTGCCTTGGTCTTCGGTTTTAATCAGAGTTATTCCCATTATTTTTAAACAGTGATGCCAAAAGGGGCTTGTTCACACAAAAGACCAAAAATATGATTAATTTCATTTTAAAATGAAGTCTTTTGCCACCCAATTTTAAAGTCAGAGTAGCTAAAACATTCAGTGTCTTCCCCCACACTCAAAACACCAAACACTGACAGATCTGTGGCCATTTTCCAGCTAAAACATTCCAGCAGCTAAAAATATAATTTAACAGATGCAAAGAACCAGACCAAAGTTATACAACTCTCAAAAGCAAGGTTAATAATGAAAAGGTTGATAGATGATTTATTAATTGAGGTTTTGCCAGACAATTACACTGTAACTATAACTACAGAGACTACGTTAAAAACCTCACAATCTTACAAACTTCTTTAAACAATTTTCTATAGGTCACCACATTATCAACAGAGAAAGTATGAGCATAAATAGCATTTTTAAGTTTCAGGAAGATACAGAGAGCAGACTTGAAATCAAAGGAGCCCCCCCCCCAATATACGCCTTTCAACAGATGGACATTTACTTTATAAAGAAAATTGATTTTTATTCGATTTTTAGGCCCATAATATTCTTAGAATCGAATAAATATTTTAAAAAATGTACAAACACTATCTGGACAAAAGAAAAAATATTTTTAAAGTGACACATTGTACAAAGAAATAAACTGTTGTTTCTTTAAAAATAATTTTCATAAAAGCTAAATTGTTCGTACAATCTTACAACTCTTGGCAAAAGAAACACTGGGATGAAATTACATTAACTTGATTTGGAAAGGTTTCTATAGATGCAATTCAGGCAGAAAAACCTCAAATAAGTGCTGCATAAAGCCAGATTTAAATAAGAACAAGCTTTTGTATCTTTCTGATCCAGGAAAGGATTCCTTCAGCTACTGTATACGTGAAGGGAGAAAAAGTGCATGCGTACACACATAGCGATATACAGTATCTTCTGTATCTCTCATACACAACAGGCAGGTATCATTTGCAACTAAAATTGAATTCAGCAGGCATGCAATTTCACTGACATAAAAACATAGCCAATTAAAAACTTTAACTATTTCATATATCTGCATACATGTTTCTGAAGAGTACACAAAATGTTATCAATAAGAAATGCTGAATAAGAAAATTTTTTAGTAAATTTAAATTAAACAGAAGAGTTTAAGTGCACATGGGAGAAAAATATTTGCAGAAACTATTATGTCAATTAAATTCCACTAGAATGTATGTTCCTTTAAAGTGATCTGTACTGAAACTGATCACGTTCTGAAATATGAATTAGTATTTTATTTCTCAACTTCTATCAGTCATACTGCAGTGTCATTATTCTGAACACAACACAGGCCTAAGGAACAACAACAAGCAGTCTTGCGAATGCAGCTTTGCTTAGCCTGTAACTATGGCACTGACAGGAATCTGTACATATCTGCAGTACTATTTTACTTATTCCCTTACCATGGTTTGCTTAATTAAACCAGCTCATTCTGATTAAATGGCAATGCAGCAGAAGACAGAACAAGGTCAGAAAAACATTTTTACCCATTTATTTGGTACTCAGATTTGTAAAATTACTCCATTCTCTGCTAGCCGCCCCCCAAAAGAAATAAATTAACAGAATGGTTTTTAATAAAAGGAGCCTGAGATTGTTATGGAAACATTTGAATAAACAACATAGTATTCAGCACTTGCATCATCTTCAACAAAGTTATCTCTTTAAGGGTGCAAATAAAATTACCCCAAATATTGAACAGCTTCAGACTTAGGAAAGGTAGAAACAGAGAATAAGATGTTTTGAAGTTCTTGCTGGAGAAGAAAACAAGAGCTTGGTCTCCTCCAATGAAAGAAGTACCACAGAGAGTAGGCAAGTTGCCAGGCAAGCTCGGCAGCGTGACCACACTGCATTGAGTTTCTTTAATGAAAGCCAGGAAAGAACACATTACACAGTGTTTCTTCTGAGAGCTAGCTAGCCTCCAGTGATTGAAATCAATAAAAACAGTCGGCATGGGGCCCAGTGGGGGAAGAGAGAAATCTCTACTACAGCATTCAGTTTGCTTTCCACTTTCTCCGTCTTCCTAAAGTTAAACTTTGAACACCAAGACAAACTACTTCATTTCAGCATTCAGAAGATTTTGAGGGGGTGGGGGGAAGACAGTGTTTTAATTTTCCTTCTACTTTCTGTGCTCCCTCTGCTCTCTTACGGAGTTCAGAAAATGAAAGGGTTGTTTTTAATTTGAATCCTGCCTGGAAGAACTTCTACAGACAAGTGCATCATCCTACACTTCAGAAAAGGGATGAATTTTACAGTGAAAGGATGTTAAGTGGTGAAAGAGAAAAGAAAAAATGGAATCTTATTCAGCAAAAAGTACACTCACTGGATAGAACGTCAACCACTGCTGTGAAAGCTTCTGAAACTGCATTCAAAAGAGTAAGACCAGTACAATACACAGTCTAAAGCAGCTGAAACTTATAAAAATACATGCTCAACGCAAAAGACAGGATCACAAGGAAAATAGAGGGTAAGTTGGAGCTGTTTTTAATGATTCGGTCTCTCAAGTTTGAAATCAGCAATGCACATTTCCACTGTAGTTTCTATAAAAAAGTGTTTTCTTGTTAACTCAACTCTTTGAGGACTGAATATTTAAAGTTACATACTATTTAAGCAATATGATTTATACCATTTTAAAATTCTGCTAGGTCACTGACCTTCACAGAGAATTATCAAATATCCACAGAATATATTTCCTTGGGTTTTTTTGTTTAGTTTTGTTTATTGACAAGGTACAATCAGGCCATTACGCAACTCCACCCACTCCGTGTTCCATGCTCTCGGAGGTCTGTTTGCTATTTTAATTATGGAACACTACAGAGACCACAAGTTGAAACTGAACTGAATTTGAGAAACTGCCAGGAATGAAGCTCTATTATGGTAGATATGTATTTGTTTGACTTATTTTACAGAGCACTTAATCACCATAGCAGCTACACTACATACCTAAACTGAGTTCTGTGTGCTGATTTAAAACATAAATTATAGCAAATTGTATATATGTTGGTTAGTCTCAACTGACATCAAAGTGTACGTATAAGGTATCTCTTAAAGGCATTTCTAAATCATTTATTATTACACCCAAGGTGGCTTTTTTTTGGGTTGGTATATTGTTTGAAAAATGTTACATAAGTACATTCAGCACTTAAACATTCAGCCATAATAATTGACAGAACATTTCACAGGGAGATACTAGCAGAAAGTGGTACAGATAGATTACTAATGCAGCAAATCCTTCTACAAGATTTCAGTAATTTTAAATAAAATTTTCAGTTAGATTAATGAGACTATGATAAGAGATTGATCCTGACCACAGCAAGGATGAGCAAAAATACTGAGTGTGCAGCTTCTTTCATAGTGTTCCAGCAAGCGCAGGAGAGCCAGAGTACCTTATTGTGGGGGTACCCTTTGAGCAAGAGCACCATACATGCCCTGTATGCTGGCTAGCACTTGCTGGTGACAGCAACATATATGCTGACTTACTGCAGGTGGGATGGGGGAGGAACTGGGTTCCTCTAAAGTCCCCTGAGGAATGTGTCGTGTGGGCTGGTGCAATAAGTATCCGCACCTCCCAGCACAATCCTGTACGTTATAGAGGGAGCATGCCTGAATGAGTGTAGGGGTGGAGGATGGGAAGAAGAGACTTTCTGTGCCTCCGCACTTGTGCTCCAGCTGGCTGAATTCATCCCTGGGTGCCTTAAAACACGTTTTCAAAGCAGGGAACCTCATTTATGTCAGGGATGAATTTTAAGCAATACTACATGATGGGAAGAAGCTCACTCTAACTGTTGGAAGCAACTGAAAATTGAAAGTTTGTTTTTTAAAATCCTTTTGGTTAATTTTATTAAGCTAAGAAAATTACACTGGTGACAGTTTTAAAGAGCTATATGCCATTCTAAATTATCTTTTATAATCTCCTTAAAAATACAAATGTTTGACTATCCACATTGAAGGACGATTTCTTAAGACAGAGTTAGCTCAGGTTTAGGTCCCGGTCATTTGTACAGTCATATTTTTGCATTCAAATGAGGTAACTATATGTGCAGATTAGTAGCTAGGTGTGCTATTATCTGCTTTGCTTGCAGAGCTGTGGGATTTTGTTGGTGCAACAGGGGTGCATGCACGTTGTGCAGGTGCACCCATTGTTCCTGCTTTGGAAATCTGGTCTCTTATGGCCACTTCACTGTTTCCATTACATGGAAATACAAAAGACATTCAGTCTTGCAAGTTACCAGACTAACAACAGAATTTGGTTAAAGTCTCCAGAACTGAACTGAGGAGCTGTTACTTTTGCACAAGTATCTATTTAAATGTTTTTAAAGCACATATTTTTTCAATCAAATGTTGGAAATAGCTGAGGTAATAATTACTGAGGTAGCAACACATTTTAAAAATTATTTTCATTGTTCCAATCTTCAGCACTGTATACAAAAAAAAAAAAAAGATACTTGGCAGAGCAGCTGGTCAACATATAATTAAGTAACATCCATTAAAAATAAAAGAACAAGGTTACATACAATTCATGATAGTGACAATACTGCTAGCTTTTGACATCTGCCCAGCTACCCCAAATTCCACTCTTTCCCCTAACCACTCATCCAAATATGCTTTCCTTTGTCTTGTCCTTTGCCTCTGTAGGCCACCCTGAGCAAATGACAAAACCTAAGGTTAGGGGATGTTGGCAGTCACTCCCACAACAAGTGGACTACCACTTTTTCTACTACTCTTACAGCAAATATGCAGAGGGGCCTATATGCCACGTAAGTCCCACCTAAGCCTCCAAAATAGGGCTTAAGTAATACAAGTGGCTTGTGTCAGCCTTCTGTTTGAGGTGAATTTCACATACCCCCATCACTCTTCTCTTAAGTAGAAGGAAAAGAAATGGCCTCTAGCTCTCAGAAAAGTTTAAGGCCTGCTTTACACTATTGAGTTAGGTTGACATAAGGCAGCTTATGTTGACCTAATTATGTCAGTGTACACACTACAGCCTTGCACTCTACTACACCAACATCATAGCTCCACCTTCACGAGAGGTGTAGGGCTTATGTCAGTGTAGTTAGGGTGACGAAGTGTCCATGTAGACACTGTGGGTTACTTACATTGGCTGTTGACTGTCATTCTTGCTCACAGCTCGGCTGTCATTCCTGGGAGAGTGGGGGGCTCCAGTGAGAGCCTGGCTGCCCCCAGAGCTCCCCTCTCTGAACCAGGCTGCCCCCAAGGTCCTGGCACCCCGCTCGGAGCCAGGCAGCTGCAGGGATCCCGGGTGGCTGCTGAGTTCCTGGTGGGGAGGCAAGAGCCCAGGTGGCTGCCATGCTGCTAGCAGGGAATGGGGAGTCTGGGGGTCAACTGGGCTCCTGGCAGGGAGCTGCAAACGGAGTTGAGAGCCTGGGTTCTCAGCCTCCCACACTGCCCCTCTGATGTCAGTGCAAATGCTCCTGGTGAGGACATGCACCACCGACAGAAGGATGGTAGTGTAGACATGAACCACCGCAGTAATTACCTACCCATTTAAAGAGCTAAGTAAACAGACTTGGCTGAAACATAATATCTGTCTATACTGGGTGGAGAAAGAATGTTTTAGACTCTTTCAGATTAACATGATCCAACACTTCTTGAATATCATAAAACTTCTGGACATCTTGGCCCAGATCCTCCAAGGTATTCAGGCATCTAGTTCGCATTGATTTGAATGGGAGACACTGAAATACCTTTGAGGATCTGTGCCCTCCTACTTATACTGGTGGTTCATGCTGATGGCATGAGATGGATTCAACTGAGCACTTTCAGTTTGTCCAGTGATGTCATTACACAGCGGAGGGACTCAAACTGATTGGTTTTCTGTAATTTATTTATTTCAATATACAGAAAAGCTGTAATAAAAAATGGTTAGAAAGGGCACAATTTTCTTCTACATACTGAAAAGTTAATGAAGGCATGAGACTGTAATTATTAAATGAAAGATGATGGACAGTTTTCTCTAGGCAAGATAGGTTTCTGCAACTGCTGTATACAGAGTCCCGATATTTCACTTAGGAAGAAATGAATTGTTGTTGTAAAAGGTAATGAGTTTCGCATTTTTGCATACTTTTAAAAAAGTATCTACTTAATTATTAATCTGTCATCATTAGTTTCAGCTCCAGAATTCAACAGAATATGTAACTAGGAGAAATTAGTGTTCTGGGATTCATTCTCTACCTTTATCTCTCTAACTGTACATCCTTCCACCTAAATTAAGAGAAAGGATTACCTAATTGCAGAGTGACAAATTACTAATTTGAGAGAACCAGGACCTCTATAATTTGATTTATTAGGGATCTTTAAATAACTGTTGAAATATTCTATCATTTATTCCCTATAATTACTATACTTATATGTACTTCTATTTACCATAGCTCAAATATCAGACAAAAAACCAAAATGGACAAAAAAATCCAAATACTGTGGGCAATTTTACATTATGGGAATTTATTTTTTCGCACAATTAACTTGTTCTGTAACCTCCGAATTCACTATTCTACATCTCTGATGTAAATTCTCACAGTAATAGCTAGAGTACTGTGGACACAATTGTCCATTGCCCAGCACATTCAGACCAGTGCAAGCTTTGCAAAAAATCCTACCATTGTGAACTGTACCATTCAGAACTACCATACTCACCTTGCACACACTTTACAACAGGATAAATGCCTGCCTGTGGTCCAGGGAGATGGAGAATTGGGGGCCAATTTTAATCAAAACAAGGAACTACTGTGGGACCATGTTCCAGCATTTACATTTGACTTTGAATATGTCTAATAATAACTGGATACAAGTGATTCAGCCTCTCTCTGCTAATTTTTCTGTGGACGCGTTCTGTGCTCAAATGTATGTGGTTTCCATGGATTTCAATGGGAACCTTGTAAGCACACCTGAGACCCTGGAAATTTAAACTCAAGAAAACAAACACAGCAAAAACTTCTGCTTATGGCAAGATTTCTAAGAGTCTATACTAAACTTTCTTAGATTTTCTAGCTTCCTCTGGATCTGTTACTCTCTCATCCAGTCCAAAATTATCAACTCCAAATGGTTACATCTTATTAAAAGAATGATTGGTGGCAACTCTATAGCTAATGTAGACTGAATACTAGGCTGCACTGGTTTCAAAAAGAGATTCCTAGACATTTCAGGACCTGAGTAAAAGCTCCATCTCAGAACAGAGGTACAATTCCTGCCTTCTTCCATCATAAGAGAGGTTTCTCTTTGAGGAACCTTCATATGAAACTGCTTTAAAAACATCAGGACAGTAATAGAAGAATTGAGTTATCTTCATATAGAATTTGAACAGATTATGTACTTCTGTAGTGCACTCATAAGCTATAAGAGAAGGTCTCCTTGAAGGTCCTCAGGAAAAATATATCCATTTTATTCCGTATTTGAAATGCATTGGAATTAAAGAGTAATCTGTTCCCAACATACCAAATTTCTCTATTAAGTCTTTCCATGTTTTCTGCTCTTGCTAGCTCTCTGATAACTGTCTGTGACACTAACCTGAAAACTCTCCATGTTTACTATATAGTACTAGAACACTAAAATGACATCTGTTTTTCATAGCATCAGGTGTACCTTCATTATGTTTTTGTGAGGCAAAGCAGAAAATTGAAAACCAATTATGATTTAAGACCCCAAATCAAAACCTGTCGACTGTTTAGTAAAAATATTCAATAAAACTTGTTTGCCTTTCAACAGACATAATGAAGTAGTTTGCAGTGTTGTTATAGCCGTGTGGATCCCAGGACATTAGAGAGACAAAGTCGGTGAGTTAGTATCTTTTGTTGGCAGAAGAGCTCTGTGTAGCTCGAAAGCTTGTCTCTTTCACCAACAGAAGTTGGTCCAATAAAAGATAGTACCTCATCCATCTTGCCAGTCTAATGCCTCTGAAGCAGATCATTTTAAACGCAACTAGCATAAAAAGGATTTTAAAAACAGAGACAAAACAAAAAACAAATCAAAAAACCAAAACCACCCCCACCCCACAAACCACAGAACCAAAAAGAGTCAGTCTTTTTCAGTTATGCTAAAACTTATTTTATCCTCAAATGTCTTCTACCTCGCTACAGTACATTTTTAATTATAAAAATAAATATTAACTGTTTAATTCACAAGTATGGAAGTTATGTCCTGATTTCAATTTGGAACATCCTATTTCTGAAAATTAATCTTTACACCTTTGTTTTCTTTCAACTCATAGCTCATACTAGCTACAGTATCAAACAAATCCCTAAATGAATACTTACTACGCAAGGGGAAGAAATGTATATTGCAATAATTTTATGTATTACTTATTATTTGCATTGTGATAGCATGTAGGAGTCATGGACCAGGGCCCCACTGTGCTAGGCTATGTACAAACAGAGAAGAAAAAGATGGTCAGTGCCCAGAGAGTTTACAGTCAAAGCATTAAACAAGACGCAACAGGTGGATACAGACAAAAAGATGGAGGAACACATGAAAACAATGAGACAAAGATGATCAGCATGATAGGCAGTGGTCTCAGCACACCAGCTCCCTATTCGTCGTTAAGTTTTTTGGAGGCATCACAGCAGAGTTTAATGAGGAACTTGAAGGAGGTTACTTTGCAGATATTTATGGGTAGCTCCTCCCAAGTAGGAGCAGCTGAATGGCCGGTGGTGGTGGTGGGGGGGGGAAGCACATAGGTGCTTCTTAGAAAATTTAAGCAGTGGGTGCGGGAGGCTGGCATTATGGGCTGAGAGAGGCAAGAGAGTCAACATCTTGACAGTGAATGAAAGCTGAGAAAGGCTGTATGTTGTGCAGAAAAAATAAGCAAGAGTTACATGTAGCATGGATGTGAAGACCTAGAAGGAGGCCCGAGTCAAAGATGATGCCCAGGTTACAGGCCTGAGTGACAGGCAGGATAGTGGTGTTGACCACACTAACGGAGAAAACAGGTAATAGGGCGGGCTTGGGAGAGAAGATTAGGAGTTCTGTTTTGGCCATGTTGTACTTGAGCTGATGGCTAGACATCCAACAGGAGATGTCAGACAAAGGCATAGACTGTAGTTTGAACAGAAGGAGACAGGTCTGGAGTAGAGAGGTAGATCTGTGAGTCATCAGCATACAGATGGCAGTTGAATTTGTGTTTGTGGACAAGATTACCCAGAAATAAGGTGTAGAGGAAGAACAGAAAGGGACCAAAGGCAGAGCCCTGTGTAACCCACAGAGAAAGTTGGAGCGTGGATGAAGGGGATCCTCCAAAGAACTCACTGAAAGAGTGATTAGAGAGGTAGGAGGAGAACCAGGAGAGGCCAAAGTCGCTGAAGTGAAGGGAGTACATGATTTCAAGAACATGGTTGATAGTGGCAAAGGCAGGGGCAGGTTAAGGAAGATGAGAATGGAGTACTGGCTCCGAGATTTAACGAGCAAGAGGATATTAGAGCCTTTGGCGAGAGCAGTTTCAGTGCAGTGCAAGGGGTAGAAACTAGATTCAAGAGGGTCTAGGGTGGAATTGGAGGGGAGGAACTCCAGACAGTGATTGCTGACACCATGTTCAAAGAGTTTAGAGAGGAAAGGGAGAAGAGAGATGGAGCAGTAGTTGAAGACAACCCCAAGGGAGAGTGAAAGCCATACTGTATTTTGTCACTCTTTGAAGAAATTGGTGAGATCGTGCGCAGAAAGAGAAATGGCGGTAAAAGGAGGGCAGGGTTCAAGGAGTGAGTAAAGACGGTGATGAGGCAGCTGGGGTGGTGAGTGTGGGGTTCAATTAAGCTGGAGAAATGGAGTTGTTTAGCAAGGAACATGGCATAGAGAAGTGGCAGGAACAGGAGAGAAGAATCCCAATAACCCCACCAACATCTGATCCATGGAGGGGCATGTGAGAAAAGGAGAGACCTCCACAAGAGGGCAGATGCACATGCAGTGTCTGATGAAGGGATTCAGGTCTCTGTGAGAGCCAAGAGACAGAGGGAGTGAGATAGAAAGTGGATGACTGAAATAATTTGAGAGACCGAGAGGGCATTTTAGATACAGCAAGAAAGGCGAGGGAGGCAGGGACGGAGGAAGGGAAGGAGGAGGGGGGATAGGCGTTATGTTAGGAATAGTGGCAGGAGAGGGGTAGAGGTGGTGGCAGAGACAGGTGTGGGAGGTGGAGAGGGTGGGGATGGAGAGAGCACCACGGTTGGGGCAAATGTCATCAGAAGTCAGCAGGCAGCAGAGGTTGTGCTTGTGAGATCTGCATTTGTGCTGGCGGGAGGAGAGGGGAAGAGAGCAGGTGGGAACTGCTGGGTGGTAAGAGGGATGGGGAAATGGAGCTAGTAGGCAGTAGGAAGGGGGAAGGATCTATGATGCAGAAGAGGGGTGTGGTAAGAGTCACGGGGGAGTGAGCAGATGGACCAAAAGGAAAATAATAGAAGATGTTATGAAGGTAACGCTAGCACAGCTGTCCTTCAAGTAGCTGGGGATGTGTTGCCTCTTCCTACTAGGGAGGGAGAAAAAAGAAGCAGGGCTGCACCACTGGGAAGTCTGAGGGGAGGGGACCAACGGGAAGTGGAGCAGCTCACCAGTGCACAAGTTAGAGCAGTTTTCATACCAAATAAACCTCACGTTTTCAACAACATTACATAAACATTTCTTCTTACACCAAGGAGACAAACAAATTATTTCTGGATCGTATCTATTTGGTCTTAAGTGATTTGTTTGTTCAATTCTTTTCTGCCTTTAGATGATGTCCTTTGGCAGCCTGAGCTATTATTTCCTGGATCACAGGGTTTAACTATTCAGCAAATGCATTGACATCTTGCCCAAAGAAAACTGTAAAGCAAATCCAGGAAACACAAACACTAGCAGCCAGGGAAATAACTAGAATCCAAGTGGAGTTCTAAGCTTTTCTAGCTGTCTCAATTTCTCTCTGCAGTGGCAAGATGCTGGCTTGCTTTCTGCATTTTAAAGTGGGGTTGTGATCAATAAAACCTCCACCCCCAGCCCTTGCAATTTCTGCTCCATGTAGTCAGAAGATTAAACAAAAGGAAAGCACCCATCAGAAACAATCACTTCTGTTCGTTTTTTTTAAAGGATTCATAGAATCATAGACTTTAAGATCAGAAGGGACCATTATGATTGTGTAGTCTGACCTCCTGAACAACGCAGGCCACAGAATCTCACCCACCACTCCTGTAACAAACCTCTAACCTATGATTGAGCTACTGAAGTCCTCAAATCGTGGTTTAAAGACTTCAAGGTGCAGAGAATCCTCCAGCAAGTGACCCGTGCCCCACGCTGCAGAGGAAGGTGAAAAACCCCCAGGGCCTCTGCCAGTCTTCCCTGGAGGAAAATTCCTTCCCGACCCCAAATATGGTGATCAGCTAAACCCTGAGCATGTGTGCAAGACTCACCAGCCAGACACCTGGAAAGAATTCTCTGTAGTAACACAGATCCCACCCCATCTAACATCCCATCACAGGCCACTGGGCATATCTACCGCTAATAGTTGAAGGTCAATTAATTGCCAAAATTAGGCTGTCCCATCATATCATCCCTTCCATAAACTTATCAAGCTTAGTCTTGAAGCCAGATATGTCTTTGCCCCTACTGCTTCCCTTGGAAGGCTGTTCCAGAACTTTACACCTCTGATGGTTAGAAACCTTCCTCTAATTGCAAGTCTAAACTTCCTGATGGCCAGTTTATATCCATTTGTTTTTGTGTTCACATTGGTACTGAGCTTAAATAATTCTTCTCCCTCCTTGGTATTTATCCCTCTGATATATTTATCGAGAGCAATCATACTCTTGCTTGCTACTTTTGGGTGGCTAGGAGCACAACGGTTGTTAAACTGCAGAGAACTGCCGTGCTCTAATAATAAAAAACAGACTGTATGATTGGATTCAAAGAAAATTTGACTTTTGTTATGAGAGGGTAACATTACCAAAGTAAACTAAGGTTTTTAGTTGATAGACTTCCTCTCTTCCTGCAGTTTAGAAGAGCAGTATTATACTAAACTGATGAATATATTAAACTAAAGTAGAACTTCAATCCTTAAGTATTTTTTGTGAGCAAATTTTTTTTAAATTGATCCTTCACATCTAGGGGTTTTTTTTTAATACCACTGATGGCTTAATTTTAATAAAATATGATATAATTAAGAACCGAGCCCAATAGACATAATTTTATATTTACATATACTAAAATACAACAGTATATGGGTAATGTGATTAAAGTGATTAAAACTGCTCTGTTCTCCATTTACTATCTGTTGCCATCCTTTGCTTTTTCCCTTGTGCTTTTCCTCTCATCTCATTCCCACTTAGTGCAGGTCTACACTACCAGTTAAGTCGATTTAACTTATGTCACTTAGGGGTGTGAAAAAGCACCTCCCCCCCAAGCAATACAAGTTTCACTTTGTCCACACCGGCACTATGTCAGTGGGAGACGCTCTCCCACCAACATATCTTACTTTTTTCACAAAGATGGAGTAATTATGCCGACGGGAGAGCGCTGCATCAGTGCAGCTACACCAATGTAGACTTAGAATCATTGAAAATCAGGGTTGGAAGAGACCTCAGGACAGACCTCAGTCATCTAATCCAACCCCCTGCTCAAAGCAGGACCAATCCTAACTAAAGCATCCCAGCCAAGTCTTTGTCAAGCTGGGCCTTAAAAACCTCTAAGGATGGAGATTCCACCACCTCCCAAGGTAACCAATTCCAGTGCTTCACCACCCTCCTAGTGAAATAGTGCTTCCTAATATCCAACCTAGACCTCCCGCACTGCAACTTGAGACCATTGCTTCTGGTTCTGTCATCTGTCACCACTTGCCCTTAGAGAAGTTCCATCTCTGAAGTGCTAATTCAGCTCAGTATACTACTGGAAGCCAGAGGCAGTGCCAGGTTGACTTAGGTTAAAATCAAGTAACAGGTTAAAGATGCTGCATTATATAAACAGAGCACGTAATAATTACTGAACTGAGGAATTAGAATGGATCTACACTTATTATTTACTGAGCATGGAGAATGTGCTTTGTGCTGTACAAAACAGAAGAAGATAGTCCTCAGTACAATCAGAGTTTGAAAGACATTACTGGGGTGCTGGAACAATTTGTACAGTGGGGGTGCTGAGAGCCATTGGACCAAACTGTAAACCTTGTAATTGATGGAAACACCTTCAAGCCAGGGGATGCTGCAGTATCCCTAGTTCCAGCACCTATGGATGTTACCCAATGAGAGCAGGACTACATCTATCCCATCTCAAATCTATATAATGTTCTTGAGAGATCTTCATCCAGCTACCTCGTGACTAGACATTTTAGGACACTGCTGCATGTTAGTTATTCCTCTAAAGCAGCGGTGGCCAACCTGAGCCCGAAAAGGAGCTAGAATTTACCAGTGTACATTTCCAAAGAGCCACACTAATACGTCAGCAGCCCCCATCAGCTCCCCCCAACCCCGTGCCTCCCGTCCACCGGCAGCCCTGCCAATCAGCGCCTCCCCCCCCCCCCACCCCGCACTTCCCGATCAGCTATTTTGTGGTGCGCAGGAGGCTCTGGGGCGGGGGGAGGAGCGAGGGCTTGGCAGGCTCAGAGGAGGGGGTGGGAAAGGGATGGGAAAGGGGGCAGGGCCTGTGGCAGAGCCAGGGGTTGAGCAGTGAGCACCCCCCAGCACACTGGAAAGTTGGCGCCTGTAGCTTCAGCCCTGGAGTTGGTGCCTATACAAGGAGCCACAAATTAATTTCTGAAGAGCCGCATGTAGCTCCAGAGCCAAAGGTTGGCCACCCCTGCTCTAAAGGAATGCAATAATATTTTCACCTTTAGCTGTTTTGTAATTAAGTCAGTGTCAGGATGATAGAATACGAAGTAGTGATATACTGAGCTATAGATATCCTTTCTGGTTAAAACGCACTCATCTGAAGATGTGTTGCCACAATATGAAAATGATGTACAGCCTCCTAAAATGCCTGTTTTTATCTGCAATGCAGCCAAAATATCTTTAATAAGAGTCATTTACGTATCTTAGGGGAGGGAGAGGAGTACAGGGAAAAAAGATAATGAAAGTGGAATAAATACTTTCAAAGTTTATTGGACATAATAGTTCACACAGAAAAATTTGTATTTTCTTCAGTAAATAAGATAGCCTAGTAATTGAATTTTGTTGTATTAACTTAGCTCTGACTTATAAATGTATTTTTTTCATTTAAACATATTACATTAGGCATATGCAACCTATTTAATATAACTTTGGCTAATTAATGGAAAATTGTAATTGTAACCATCCTTTATACTTCCAATTCCTTTACAAAAAAATTACCACATTTTTGGTATTAAAAGGGTACTGTAATATTATTAGGCTTTTCTTTAACAAACCAGTAAAATGTGAAACATTCAAATATATTATTTTTAAAATATATGCATCCGGTAATGGGCATTATTAAAAATTGCACACATACATTTATCAACCTGATTTTCATAATGAGGAACTTATGTTTTGTACAAAGTGCTTAGACGAATTAGTATAGACTTAATGACATATAACAGAAAAGTGTTCAGGTTCAAATTCTCCAATTCCTCAAACATTAGACTAACGATTTTCTTCTAACATTAAATCAATATTTGAACAGTAGAGCAAATATTTGAAATGCAGCTGGTTAGTTACCTATTACAGAGAACAAACTGAACTTAAATGATTTCTTTCCCTAGAAATGCTGAACAACATCTGGATTTAGTTCAGAATATTTCAAAGAATTTATATATTTTACTTTACTCTCAAATTAGAACCCTTCTAAGATATTACTGTTATAACACCATTGGTGTACAGGCTGCCTAATCATGAAGAAAGACATTTAGTTCCCTGAGGATACTGGTCTGATTTGGACATTTACATTACAAACCCTGCTAGTGCCAAGTGCTCTTCACTTAGCAGAATCAAATGACTAAGCAGCAGCAGAGCCAGTTCAAACAACACTGCCAAACCAGTAGTCACAGAGAGCCTCTGGCTCCTGAGTGTACCATCCTACCAGGGACAGGCTGAAATGTTAGTACCATGTTTACTACTCATGCTCCAGTGCTGTATGCTGTGGAGTACGAGCTGGTTTGTGATGATGAAGCTCTGAGGTGTTAATAATTTAACTTCATGAAGATCACGTCTCCCTTTTTATCATGACCTGGCTAGGTCACACTGACACTGTCCTTCTAATTCCCTCATCTTTCTGTTTAACAGGAATCCTCCATCCACTATTTCCCCAGTTACTCCCTCCCACAAACACACACAGCATTTCTGGATGCATTCCGTGTTCTCTCCACCTTGTGGAGCGGATACGCTCCCATAGTTGCCAGGCACAGAAGTTTAATACAGGTGAAGTGGAGATCACACAATGAATGCTAGACTGTTCAACTGGGAGCATAATTATATGCCATAACTAGATTTACTTGTGCCAGCTGTGAGGATCAGGCACAAGAGCAATAGCAGATAGCACTAATAGGCATCATTATTTGAAGAAAAGGCAAAAAGAGTGGGCTTAAGTTTGAAAGAGAAGAGGACACATTTCAGACATTTGTTATCAAAGGCTAATCATCTGGATGAAAATAATAGATAACTGGTATCTGGTCCAAGTACAAAGGAGTTACACCTGAGACTATAACTACTGTTCCTATACTTGCAGCTGACAGCAGCAGATTAATTTATATTATTTTTTCAACTGCTAACACAAGAAAGTGTTAGTATAATAAAAGATGCCCACAGTCAAATATTTTAAAACTGAAATTTATCACGCTTGACTAGAAAATTGGTCATGTTAAAGACGCAAATTAATGCTGCAGCTTAGGTACCGTTGATACATTGTGTAAGTTTAAGTCTCCATTAAATTCAAAAACGACAAAGAAAAAACAGAGAAACTTTTCACTGGTGAAATGTCATATAACTTTGGTTTGTTTTGTTTGCTTGTTTTTAAAGAGGGAGGCAAACATTGACTGCAAAATAAAATGAAAGTAGAAACGTTCATACTAAAATCTTAACAAAATATGTACAATAGACAGAAAAGAGATAAAACAAGTTAAAAGTGGAATCTCAAGTACAGTTTAGCTCCAGTTTAAGGCAGAACAACCACAAGGGAGGAAAACTATCACCTGTTAATTCTTAATGAACAGTGAACTTGAAATACCTTCTAAATTAAACTATTAGGATTTGGTTACAGTAACTCCTCACTTAAAGTCGTCCAGGTTAATGTTGTTTCATTGTTATGTTGCTGATCAATTAGAGAACATTCTCCTTTAAAGTTGCGCAATGCTCCCCTATAACGTTGTTTGGCAGCCGCCTGCTTTGTCCACTGCTTGCAGAAAGAGCAGCCCGTTGGAGCTAGCTGGTGGGGGCTTGGAACCAGGGTGGACCGGCAGCCACCCTATCAGCCCCCCGCTCCCCTAAGTTCCCTGTGCGGCAGCTGCCCAGCAGGCCGGCAGTTCAGCTGTCCCTCCCCACACTGCCATGTGTTGCTCCTGCCCTCTGCCTTGGAGTTGCTCCCAGGAGCCTCCTGCTTGCTGGATGGGGGGGGGGGGACTGAGGGGGTGGATGGGGAGCAGGGGGGAAGAGGGGTGCTAATGTCAGGGTGTCCCCCTGCCCCCTGCTTACCCCATCTCCACAGAGCAGGGCGGGGACACGACAGGGCTCAGGATGGAGGGAGCTTGCTGGCAGCAGCTGCTCTCTCAACTTGCTGATCTACTTAGAGTGGGGCAATGCACATCTCTCTCTCTCTGACACACACAGGGTGTGTATCCCTGTCTGCCATGCTGTCCCCCCTTCCTCCATTTGTGCTGCCTTGTAGAGTGTGAGGCTACATTAACAACAATGTGTTAACCCTTGAGGGCTCAGCCGAACGCTAGTTCATCATTTAACAGTAAGGCATCCCCTGGGAAATATCCCACCCTCTGACTTCACCACCTCAACCAAGCTTCACAATCATCATTGCTGTGTACAGTATTAAATTGTTTGTTTAAAACTTAAAGTGTGTGTGTGTGTGTGTGGGTGGGTGTATAGTCTTTTCTCTGGTGAAAAAAATTTCCCTGGAACCTAACCCCCCATATTTATATTAATTCTTATGGGGAAATTGGATTCACTTAACATCATTTCGCTGAAAGTCACATTTTCCAGGAACAACGTTAAACGAGGAGTTACTGTATTAGAAATCTAAAGAGGTGGGGGGCAGAACCCAGCCTTTTCCAAGAAGATCTCAGATTACCCTTACAACCTCAATGTCAAGCTTGCTTGTACACCCTTAATCTACTCAAGGAGGTACAGTACTGCCACAGCAGGTACTTTGTTTAATCCGTTTATTCATCTTTTCATTTAAATAAAAACAATGATTGACATCCCACATGGAAAGTTTGCAGAAACACAATAGGTTCAAAATTGCATCCAGACCCTTCTCTTCTGGGCAGTCCGATAACTCCCTTATTGTTTCCTTGATGGCCTTATTGCAGCTTTTTAGAATAAAGTTTTCATTCCCAGCTTGAAACAAGAACCTCATGTTTCCAGTATCATAAAACTTGCATATATTTAGAGTTTTTCACGACCCTGATTGATAAATGAATAGACAACTTGTAAATATTTAGCCAATCTCTTATATACTAAAGTAACTGTGGACTTTCTCCAGTTATATTAGTCAAGCACTAAGTTCCTAATTGCATTTTGTTAGCTACCATGAGTTTCAGGGTAGTTGGTTGTCACTTAAGGTCTGATTCGACAAACTCTTTCTGATAGAAGAATTACTTCAAACAGTTACTGTATGGAATCTAATTATTCTGGACGGCTGATTAGAATTACTTATATGAGTATGGGTTTGCAGACTGTGTCTTTATTTTGCCACTTCCAGTAGTTCATCTATTATGAATAAGGTTACTTTTTTTGTTTTCACGGAAAATGTTAATAAATGTCCTAGCAGAGGTGTGGGAAAACAAGGTTGTGTCTCAGAAGGAGGGAGAAGTGGGGACCCATGGGAGGGAGCCGTGCTTGACTGCAAGCCCATCAGTACTCACCCCGAGCAACGGCTCCTATCCCGGGGGGGCTGGGCCCAGCTCCCCACTTCAGGAGTTGCAAGCTGGCACATGTGATTGCAGTGCCACTCAAATTTAGCATGTCCACCTCTTCACAGGGGAAGAGGGAGGGGCAGAGGGTGAACTCCGATTGGTGTTATGACCATGTAGGCCAGCTTGCAATGCCAGCCAAATTTGGCCCTCCATCTCTTCCTCATCATCAGTGTGTGTGTGTGTGGGGGGGCATATGCACCAAACCTGAGTGTTGCTGCAACATGTGGGCCAAGTTGCAATGCCCGGAGAGGAAAGAAGATCCTAATGAATGTGTTGGGTCACAAACTTTATTCAAATTCACTATTACCATGAATACCATGACCTTCCTGCCAAAATCATAGACTTAATTATGAACTCTAACTTAAGTCAAGTGGTATGTTGAGTCTGTAAAACTAATTATTAAAGACGCAGTTCATTAAATGAAATGACAACATACACTCTGAATAGGTTAAAATATATTTGAAAGTCGAGGCATAAAAAGATATCATAAACTCAAGTTTGCTTTTGCCAATTAGTAAACAATACTGAAAACATGAAACCACAAAACCCATTGTAATTATTACAGAGATAGAAAGTCATGCAGCATTTCTATGGCACTTTCTACTGACTGCTCACCAGAACTAAAGAAACTAGAGGAAAAAAGTTTACTTACCCTACAGTAACCGATGGCTCTTCAAGATGTGTTGTCCAGAGGTTTTCCACTCTTGTGTGCATGTGCCCCATAAACACATGATCAGAATCTTTTTGAACAGCAGTGTCCCTGGGGTCACACATGCAGTCTGTATGACAGGTAGCAACCTGTAGCCGAGGGCATAAAGGGCAAAATGGCTGGAAATGCCCTTCAGTTCCTTTGCTAAAACAGAATCCATTTGACCCAGGACTCTGCAGTAGGGGGAAAGGAGTGCAGGTTGTGAAATACATGTGGACAACACATCCCAAAGAACAACAGTTATTGTGGGCTAAGTCATTGTTCTTTCTTCTTCAAGTCCTGAAGGTAGGTGTTTATAGTCTATTGAAACAACAAGTGTAAGACAGCTCTCCAAAGTGGGTGACAGATCTCGAGCTGTCTACCAAGGAGTAGCACTGGCTACTTATGCGGTTCACAGGGAACAATATGCAGTAAAGAGGGGTCACTTGCTGGAGGATTCTCTGCTCCTTGAAGTCTTTAAACCACGATTTGAGGACTTCAATAGCTCAGACATAGGTGAGAGGTTTTTCGCAGGAGTGGCTGGTTGAGATTCTGTGGCCTGCGTTGTGCAGGAGGTCGGACTAGATGATCATAATCATCCCTTCTGACCTTAGTATCTATGAATCTATAAGCATAATTTAAAACTGTATGTTAAGAGGCAAGAACCATTTGTATGTGAAACTACATTTGTAACCATTGTTTCAGTTTATAACACTGTCAGATAAGCCCCCAAACTTTCAAATTTTCTCACATTATTTCTCAAGGTTTCCCTGTACAAACTGCTTCTTTGATAACTTGCTGATGATGATAATGTACGAGACTAGAAGCAAACAAAAAACTCTGATAACTCTAGGATCATTTGCCTGTTATATACAGCTAGATAACCATTTAAAATATAAAGAGTACTTGTGGCAACTTAGGATATAGGAAGAATTGGCCCTGTCAGCACTGGTTCTCCACTTGTCAGGTAACTCCCTTCTCTTCATGTGTCAGTATAATAATGCCTGCATCTGTAATTTTCACTCCATGCATCTGAAGAAGTGGGTTTTTTACCCACAAAAGCTTATGCCCATAAATCTGTTAGTCTTTAAGGTGCTACCTGACTTCTTGTTGTTTTCGTTATCCTACTGTATTTAGCTTGGATATCAAAGTTTAATTTACTACACTGTGGCTGCAAAACTGTAACAATTTATATGAAAGAATTCATGCATTCCACAAAGAGCATCACTGACTGCCCAGTTTTTCCCTGGGGCACTAACAAGGACTATTCTAGTTAACAAGTTGAGAAAGAGAAAGGAAACCTTAGCAATTTTCTACTGTAAGTACAAAGAAAGGAAAAATGCATTGAATGCGTCTTGGTTTTTAAACCATTTATAGCAACCCCTCACTAAAACTGTTAGCCCTTGATTATTTAAGCACCAGGAGATTAATGCTTGAAGAAAATGTACTGAGACAATGTGTGAATTTATTTCCACTGTCCCCAATGATGAATTATTATTTAAATGCAAAACCAAACTGAACTGCTGTTTATGGCGCCAAATCTTATTTTGTCTGTTTCTAATTTTCAAAGCCATGCCAGATGTTCACTTCACATTTTGTAGGACCCAGTTTGATTCTCATGCTGGGTATCTTGCACTACAAAAATCCTAGAAATTACATAGAAGAGAACTATGTTTTTATCATTTAGCACATTTTTGCCAGATTGTTCCCATATAATATATTTTACTGCATTTTGCTATACCTAGATTTAAATGTTCTGAGTGTGGGCGATTCCAGCATTCTCTTTAGAATACTATTCTACAGTCAAAAAGCTGTTATATATAACTTCTATAAAGCTTGCAGAACTGATCAGTATTCTGCCCTTTTAACCTCTAAAATCAAATGCACCATCATTTTATGGAACCTGGAAAGGAATTAACATCACACATGCATTTTAAATACACATTACACAAATGGCCATGGGGGAAAACACTCCACAAATGAGGTCAAGACACTTGCGTAACATACTTTACGTGGCGCATTACCTTTTCAAGTGGAATTTGTGTTTTTAGGCAGTGCCCTTTGCTGCAGCATCTGGGTGCTGTAACAACTTTGAGCAACGGTTTCTCAATCAGAGACAACCATTTTAACTTCATAAACTCTAGAATTTGCCACAACATTTAAAAGACCAAATAAACAAATATGCCTCCTTCTTTCTCTAAAGCTTGCTTTAGCATAGGCTTGTGTGAATTAGGGGATGTAACAAATGTAGACTCTGAAATGAGAATGCTCTGTCAGTAGTTTTGGACAACGAAACTACAGGAAGAAACAGTAAAAATAGCCCCGCAAAATCACCATAATGGGGCATTATGGCACTACAAATGCATGTAGAGCAGTCATGGGCAACCTGTGGCCCGTATGCGGCCCATCAGGGTAATCTGATTGCAGGACGCAAGACATTTGGCTGACATTGACCGTCCGCAGGCACAGCCCCCTGCAGCTCTCAGCGGTTCGCCGTTCCCGGCCAATGGGAGCTGCGGGAAGCGGCGGGCTGCAGGACTTCACTGGAGCTACGCTGATTTAGGCCAGTGGAGGAGTTGACCCATTATCTGAACTCCTGTCTATGCCATAATATATGTGATAGACGCTTACATGAGTTTATTAAACATATCCAACATTATTTATTCATTGTGCTCATATAAGAAACCCGGTGGTTGCAATTTTGGAGTTTAAAGCTTTGTCTAGGTTTGTAACATAAAGAGTGGCATATAGAAAGTTTTAATGGTGTCACATCACAATACAGAAGCCTCTTGATTTCATATCATTTGAAACCCTCAGAGATAGAATAGGGCCAATTTAATGTGTCATCCTGAATCAGCTTTATTCATCAACATAACACTGCCTATAATTCAGTTCTGGGGGTACACTGTCTAGTGATTTTATAATCTAAAATACTTCTGTTGGGCAAATGCTACAAAATAGAGGCAGCATTGCATTCTGCACTGTCAAACAACCTAACGGGAAATGTCACAGTGATGATTTCTAGGCACAAGTGATCATTGGATTGGAAGGAAAAGTTCAAGAAAACAGTAATGCTCTTGTGTATTAACAGAAGGCCTGTTCTGCTCTGCAGCTTGCTAGCCAAGACCATTTCCTTCCTTAATATTAAAATTCTAATCAGCCTTCATTTTATTTGCAGAAATGTATGACTTACAGTAAATCCTGCATGTAGCTTTTCAAACAACAACCTGGAATATCAAACCCAGCATACTGCTGCAGAGCATAAATAGATTTCAAATTAAACCAAAATATCAAAACTGCATGTGCACAAGTACAGAATATTTGGAAAATATCAAGGGTCTTTTGAACAATGAGCTATGCAGTATATCGGTATTATAAAAGACTCAAAAGTTTGAATTTCAAGGTTTAACCGTTTTAATATCTCAGAAGTAAAATGCAAACCTAGAAATGAGATCAGATACACTGTACACCAGATCTGAATTGATACTTTTAGAGTTTACAACAAGAAGGAGAAACGTATCAGCGTTAGTCCGTCTGTGGCCTGTAGGATGTATCTCAATAAACAGAAAAGAATGCTCTAAAATTCAAGCTACTCAAAAAACAAAAACTCCAGTAGGTGGGAAAATCTTTAGGATCTGGTACTTTGGAAGAAGAATCACAGAATAAGGAGCAGAAAACACTGCTTAGAACCTGAATACAAGTCTGCTGCAGTGACCTGGAAAATATATATTTAAAGAGACCCAAAAGCAAATACAAAAAAATGTAACACAAACTTTCAAACCTAAAAGGCAAGAAACAAATGCAAAGCTCTAAGGAAAATATTCCATTAGACTCCGACAACCATGCCTAAGCACCATGGCAAATTCCCTAGCATGTGGAGGTGGGGGAGAGTTGAGGGAAAATGCTGTACACTCAAGGAAAGCTCTGCAGAACTGGAGCATTCAGACATAACGAGACTCTGAGATGGCATGTCAAAGTATGAAAGCAAAGCATCAAAAGACCAGAGATAGGGCAAGGCCTCAGGTCCCAAAGCAATGTGCTCAGTCCCCACAGGGTTGAGACTTTTTATGGCTAGAAGGGCAGGAGCCACAAAGCCAAGCCTTGAACAAAATGCTAAAACATCAAGATCATGCTCAAAAGAGAAGGAAGGAACCACTGCACCTGCAGGTCCAAAGGCCAATGTCCAGTCAACAGTCTTCTGTTTAGTACACATAGAGGTCACAGTCTGCTAACGTTAAATTAAACCATCAGCCTGGAAGATAGGGACATTAAACAAAGACAACAACCTGGAATGCTTCAGCAAACTACCATGGTGAAGAAGGAACTAACTGGAATGTTCAAGAGAGAGTGACTGAAGGCCCAGAGAGGCATGAGACCACTGTTGGGGGAATACGGCTTATATCCCTGGCCGCTAGTTTTGCCCTTAGAGACCAAAATAACTTTTAGAGATTGGGGAGTTCGACCAGTCTCACACTAGGAAGAATGTTGACATCAAATTGAATAGTTTATTTTAAAAAATTAAAGTAAAACATGCCCCATAGTTACTACAGGATTTTCAGTATCTGAATGCAAACTTGATTCCCCATGCTGTAAGTTACCTTTCACATTCAGCAGTAACTTTCCACACATATCATGCCTTGTCTGTCTGCCGACTAACGGAACAAAAATTAGATTTCTGATGTGCTCCCTTTAAAAAAAACTATACCTACTGTACTAGCAGGTACTGCTCACGCAATTTATCTTTCAGTCTGCAAAGGCAGTTTGGCTGATTAGCCAACAGCCCTAAGCTATACTTTGAAAAGTAATATTTCAACACTTGACCCTTTCGTAAATCCTCTCATTTTTTTCGGGAAATAAAAACCATTGTATCTGCAGAAGTATAGTTACAAGATGTTGATTACACAACATTATATCTGGGTTTCAAAGTTTTGAAGTCTAATCTAATTAAAGAAGGACTTCTACAAATCAGGGTCTGAAAAGTGGTTTCTCCATTTATGCAGGTAGCAACAACAAAGAAGTCTTTAGGACGTACGGGAGTGATGGTTCAGGCTGCTGTATGTGCTATTACATACACACTGAGTAATCATAACAGGAGTTACATGGCTCACTAACCCATACATAGGCTTGGAAGGATTAGATAATATCAATAAATGTCAATTTCACCATACACACACAAACTCACAAAAAAAATGTCCATCTTTAATAATGAAATCTATAGAGAGGCAAAGTAAGCAAAATGCTGCTTGAGAAATTATTAGAGTTTGATTTAAGAATATTTACTTTGAACATTTTGACATGTGATGTTGACAAGTTTTAAGTTATAAGCTTTAACTTTTTGAATTTCAGCACCTACTGTCACTAAGTAATTATTGTCTGACCCCCTACTGATGGATCCTCTCCATAATTTCCTGCAAGAAAATTTAAAATAGATAAAACAAAAAAAAGTTTAAATGGCCATTGAAATTATATATATATTAAAAAAAAATTAAATTCTGCCAAGCCTACCCATATAGCAGTGGATGAGTAGTAAATTTTCCATTTTTCTGCAACATCCCTTTTGGTAATTTTGTAAGACCACTTCTCCTATAAACAATAATTCTATATTGAGGATTTTCTTTTACTTTTGTGTGTGTGCTGTTGTTGCCAATACATGCTATCCTATTTCAGCTCTTCGCTTCAATCAGTCTCCTTTGGGCAGCTAGCATGTATGCTATTTGTGTTGGAGACAGATAGGCCCAAAAAGATCCTCCCTCTGATACCTGCTTGGCCTTCAGCCGGCATCAAGAGATCTGTGGAAGCAGAATTCCTGTATGTTTCAAGAGACTGCTTACCGATAAGAATGAGGCAGTCAGGAAAAGCTGACGTACATTATGTCATGCACATCCACAATTTCAGAGAAAACCAGCGCCCTGGGAAAGTTGGTCATCGAGATGTCAGGATTTCAGCAGTACAGTAAATTAAATTTGAAGCCATTCAACTCTGACAGTGATGTATCTGCTAAATTTTTTTCTATGTAGAACAGACACAACATGGCCTATAACACAATAGCAAACATCTGCAGCAGCAGCTGCCAGTTTCTTATTGGTCAGATTAAAACCTTACTTACTGTCTGTCCAACTCTATGTACAGAATAAAAAGTTAAACTCTAATTTAGACTTGTCAGCCCTCATATTTTATGTGGTTGAACAGGGCCAGAGAATGAGAACTCTTTACAGCTCAATGGATTCCACTTCAGCCCAGAAGTTTGTTTCTAAACTACACAAGTACTGTATCAAAAGTGAGAAATATTAGCTTTATTACACTGTTGAAAATGCACAGAAACCCACAGTGGGTTCCAAAGTCAAACTAGTTACACCATCTTCCACTATACATCTTGTCTGCAGAAATACTCTTAAAAAGAAAAGGAGGACCTGTGGCACCTTAGAGACTAACAAATTTATTTGAGCATAAGCTTTCGTGAGCTACAGCTCACTTCATCAGATGCATTCAGTGGAAAATACAGTGGGGAGATTTATATACATAGAGAACATGAAACAATGGATGTTACCATACACACTGTAACAAGAAAAGGAGTACTTGTGGCACCTTAGAGACTAACCAATTTATTTGAGCATGAGCTTTCGTGAGCTACAGCTCGACTAACACGGCTGTTACTCTGAAAACTGTAACAAGAGTGATCACTTAAGGTGAGCTATTACCAGTAGGAGAGCGGGGGTGGGGAGTGGGGTGACGGACACCTTTTGTAGTGATAATCAAGGTGGGCCATTTCCAGCAGTTGACAAGAATGTGTGAGGAACAGTGGGGGGTGGGCAATAAACAATAAATAGTTTTACTTTCTGTAATGACCCATCCACTCCCAGTCTTTATTCAAGCCTAAGTTAATTGTATGCAGTTTGCAAATTAATTCCAATTCAGCAGTCTCTGGTTGGAGTCTGTTTCTGAAGTTTTTTTGTTGAAGAATTGCAACTTTTAGGTCTGTAATCGAGTGACCAAAGAGATTGAAGTGTTCTCCGACTGTTTTTTGAATGTTATAGTTCTTGACGTCTGATTTGTGTCCATTTATTCTTTTACATAGAGACTGTCCGGTTTGACCAATGTACATGGCAGAGGGGCATTGCTGGCACATGATGGCATATATCACATTGATAGATGTGCAGGTGAACGAGCCTCTGATAGTGTGGCTGATGTGATTAGGCCCTATGATGGTGTCCCCTGAATAGATATGTGGACACAGTTGGCAACAGGCTTTGTTTAGCTTATTGCCTTTAACTGAAATAGTGTAATTTGGTTTTGATCAGAAAGAACTTTCCTTCAAAGCTACGCTTTCCTTACTGACCATAAATTATTTTTTATTTATAAAAGTCTGATGTCCTGTATTTAACAATATGCTTCAGGTTTATGTTAACAGAGTATTTTCAGTGGGGTGCATGAGTTGAAAACTGCTTCAGCTTAGTTAGCAGATGATTGTTTTTGCAAGTTGGGAGGTACTCTCCATTTATCTGCCCAAACCAGAACACGGAGTAAATAATATATTCAAAAGAAATGCATCAGCTTAAAGCGACGACACTGATGGCTCAGCTGAATCCTACAGTTTACAGGTTTCAGATCCTAGCTAAGGAAATAGGGGTTGTGACACACTGCAAGTTGGGAGAAATGCTGTTCATAAAGTGGGATGTTAAATCAAATCCAGTCTGCCAGCTCTGGCAGTTGCTCATGTTGAAGTTAAAGATCCCATGAGAGCATTAAAAAAAAGGAACACTTTGGTATCCTTGCCAAACTTCCTTCTCTCACTTAATGTCACTACAGATTTAACTGCTTCCAGAGCAAACACTCATGGAATGTTGCAGCCACATAATGGCTGCCAATTTATTTACATCCAATCACACAGAGCAGGAATAAAATACTTAGTAAAGCACATCGGAAATCTGATTACATAGGATCTTGGAATGTTTTCATATAAATGCCAAGTATCTCAGCTTCTGGGGTATTTTGAACAAACAAAGTGGCATAGATCAGGTCTTATTGACATTGTTACTCTGCATTAGAATTCTTCAGCCTGCAATTTGGTAACATTTTTCTTGGAGCATCTACAGAACTTTTTTATTGATACAATAAGCACTGACAAAAAATACTAAGTGCTGTTGGGATTTTCAAATGTAAACGCTTGGTACAAAAAGTTTTAAACTCAGAGATCTAGTAGTGGGATAACACTAACCAGCAAAAGTGGAGGGAGCATTCTTTGCTCCCCAGAATCTCTGGGAGGATGCCAAAAGATAACCATTCATATTGACAGGAGGCACTATGAAGCTGTCAATGTCATATTCTGTGCAAACAGGTCGATCCACTAGACCAGTGCAACTCAAAGTGGTGGTCCGCGGACCGGATCCATTGGCTGCCGGTCTGCACGCACATTGGAAAAAAAAACCTGCCGATCCCCCACATCAGATAGCTTGAGAAGCACTGCACTAGACAATGGTTGGAAGTGGTGAATTCTAAACTTGATCCAGTGATACAATTCACATTGTGAGAAAAATGGGACAAAAATAACCCCAAAAAACCAGGAAGGCTTTTCAGATCCATTAACTACTATTGAAAAAACAGATGGATTAAACTTCCCTTTAACTGGATGGTCTTGACATTCCAGCATCTGGAGTGCCCTATGAGTTTTGTCAAATAAGAGAGCACAGGCTTTCTCTCTTTCATGGATGAGTTGGCTCTCAAAGTATTAAATAAATCTTTAAAAGATACTCTAAACTGAGAGGGCATATAAGATCCCCCTTTGTGAATATTAATATTTTTCACAGGCAGAATAATCAAAATGTCACTCTCTGACATAAGACAACTTCCTCGCTATTCAGAGATATCACGCAAATTCTTGTATCCAGCACACAGAAAGATAAATACATAATAGCCATTTATATAGCCCTCTTCATGTTTAAAGCATGATATAATTGATTAATTAGGTAATAATTGTAAGTCACAGATCTTTTTTTTTTTAATCTAACCTCCAGTCATGCCAGATAGGCAAAAAACAAAACATAAAACAAACAAAAACATTCCCATCCTATAGGGATTTTATTCATAAACAGGAAGAAGCTTCCAAATTCTTCCAGGATAAACTGAGGACCAGATTCTGGCCCCTGCTCTGGCAGCACTAAGTAGCCAGAAACCCAGTTTAAGAGCCTACCTGTAGACTCTCTTCTCTGTAGGGGAAATCCCCAGGTGTCATAGGTTGCAGCTCCTATGCCACTTCTCTTCAAGTTCACAGCATATGGATTCAGCTAGACAGCTGCTGCATCTGGCTGAACTCCAGCTGCTCCCAACTGCCCCAGGTCCTATGTGCAGCCAGGCATTCATCAAAACAGCCCAAAGGATGTTCAGTCTCACACCAGAGACTCACCCTTCGCTAGTCTTTAGATTAGAGAGAGCATAATGGTGACTTATAGGCACCTTTACAGCCACACTCAGCACGGCTTGGCCAGATCATGGAAGCTGGTCCTGAGTGCCCAGTGCAAAGCCAATAGCTACATATTCTTTTTGTTTTTTAATGCTATGAAGTAGATGCTTCACCAGATCAAGAAGAAACAACAGAAGTCAGGGATTTTGGTGGGGAAAGGAGATCAAACTGGGACCCTTCTCCAAAAATGAAAAAATCTGTGAGCATTGGAACAATAACTGGAAAGGAACTGTTTAGGTGGATTGTTCATTTTTATTGAATATAATTGTGTGGCTATTCCCTCACTTCGTGGGGGATTCTCAGGCTATAAACTGACCAGTTTTACATCCACTCAACCCCAGAAACAAGAAGGAATATTGTTTTCCTTTAGTTTGAGCTGGGAATATCCAGGTATTGTTCTCTGTTTAAATGGATATTTGCCACTGACAGGCTGAAAATTAACTCCTCCTTTGGCTGTACGGTTGTTTCACTTTATCCTTTTTAACAGCATAAGAGCAAGAATGTATTCTGTAATTCAATGTCTAAACTTGTGAAATGCCCAGACTCTTCAACTCTGATTGGTATCTGTGGGAAAGGATGGTGCTTAACACAACTCAGCTTTGGGCCCCTTTGTGTTACCCTAATGCATGCTGGGTCATATTTTATTCAAGTATACTGTAACATACCGTCCAAAATACAACAGATTATTATTTTTTATAAAAGCTTAGTTTAGGGTCACTGCAAAGAAGAAGTTTTAGAAAGAAAATTTTGATAACATACAATTTAAAATTTTGTTATGTCCCAACATGGAAAATTTAAAAAGCTCTCTCAAGAATCACACACTACCTAGCATTTGTCTCTTTAGTATGTACTAATTCTTCTTGGCAGCTATACTTTTTATGCACAGGTTGAAAATGTAGTTGCAGCACTTACAAACTGAATAACCTGGTTTTTGGTCCATGAAACTTGCTTATGTGAAACATCTCACAAAAGGGCTACTTGGCTTCAATAAAGCTTCTGAAAATCAGTTTATAAGTATCTAGACTGCAAACTTCATTATTTGTCTCTACCAGTTTAAAGAAATGAAGAACAGTATGAAGCTCAGCATTTCAGTTATCATCTATATTTAGCACTTTTGCTAAAGAATTTCTAAAATATTAAGTCTACTTAATAAAGGAATTTTATTCCTTCAACCAAAAGATGTCTGATTTACAATGCAAGCAAATCAAAATAGTCTCAGGATGGGTGACTTCATCACTCAGGGGAACTGGTAATGAAATGAACGTTCCATCAGTCTGGATCCAGTTTAGGCCCATAATTACAGAAAGTTACTATCTGATGGCTGCTCACTGGTTCATATGAGATGAGCTGGTGTTCTCAGTCCATCTCCTAATGAATTGTGTGCACATAATAAAATCACTGATTAAACAATGTAATACATAAATAATATTTTGCATTTCTATGCAGCCTTTCATCTGAGAGCCTTAACGTGCTTTGTGAACACTATTTTAGTTTTACAAACACCTTTGTGAAGTATCTCCATTTTACAGATAGGGAAACTAAGGAATAAAAATATGTCCAAGATGACAGAGCAATTTAATGGCAGAGCTAGGAAAAACCCCCAGAAGTCCTGACTCTCAGTTTAGTATTCTAACCACTAGACTTCACTGTCTCTTCTTACTTCCGATTCCTATTACAGAGAAGGAATACATGATATCATAAAAGGTAACACTATAATTTTATTTATTTCTAACCAATGATTGTGAAACAGGAGCCGAATGTTTATAGATGTTTTTGTCAATTTACAATAGGGCCTCCTTAGCTACTTGCTTATAGCAAGAGGCCCCAAGGCATATTTGGGAATGGAAACATTCTGAATTCAGCTCTTATCAAATTTCCAGCCCACACTATGTTTTTCATTAGTATACATGGTGTTATAATAAATGATGCACTTCCTTTTTCACTTTATGCTTTTAACATGTGACAATATTTCTACAAATGTTTTGCGTTACTGAACCACACTAAATCTGAAAATCTATTTTATGATGAAAGGTGAAAAAGACAGATTAAAAGCTGAGTGATGCTGACACAAATTTCTAGTTTAAATTCTCCACTGGGGGCCAACCCATTGCCGGTGACAGCTCCCTGGGGATCCATACTTATGGGGGTTATACTAACAAAAGGCCATCAATGAGCACATATTTGAGAAACCTATTCCCAGATCTTACAGAGAAGATGACTACCAGTTCACTCCCTACATAGCTGGCCTAGAAGAATTCTGCTTTCAAGACAACCCCCCAAGTCATGCACCTGCAACCCAGTCAGCTGCCAGACCCTTAACCCCACCGTGCAAATGTGTAACATCTGGAAATCTGCCTAAGGCGCCACACATCTGATTTTCACAAGGGTCTTTCTGCACAAAGGCCAGCCCAATTCAACTTTTGTGTCAATATTCTAGTAAATATGAATAGTGGGAAAAATATCAAGGAGGCACAGAAGGAAAGATGTTTAAGAGCAATTTAGGACTCTTGGGCTTTAATAAATGTATCAGGCATTACAAAATGCTACAGTGTTAACCCTCTTTATTCTGACACTTGCATCTCGGATACCAATCTCAGGATAAACAGTAAACTAAATGCTATTTTCTTTCTTCTGTTAAACATAGATTTGCTCATATTAAATGGAGATCGAACTGATGTTTTGCTCCCTATAAATACACCAGATTCTAAAAATCATTTGTATCTTAAGGAACGGAGTAGACTGGTACTAGGATGTAGACCCTCAGGCAGGATAACAAGATCCCATGGCAATTTTTTATGCACCAGATTATTCTCCACAAGATTATCCCTCCACACAAATCTCCCGAGTCTTGAAGGGTAGGGAAAGTCAGCAGGGAAGCGGCTGCCCCAAAGGACATGCACTACACTCCCCCGGCAAACATTACTGTAGCCCAGCTGCCAAGGGACAAAGGGAAAAGGGTAAGCCAAACTGTCCCAGGGCTACAGGGCCTCTGTGCAGATTGCCTTGGTTTCTGCAGATTTTGGGGAATCTGTAGACTTTGGAGGTTAAACTGCAATTGTTCTGTGAGGGGCTCAGAAGGGGAGCAACTTTCCTCTACTTCCAGTGAAACAAGCCCAGAAAACCCCCACAAAGATGCCCTGGTAGAGTTTTCCGTCCTCCATTTCTGCATCCTATGGGTTTTTCCACAGAGGGGGGTGATTGGGTCCTATACAGGTAAGTAGGTTACCACAGCTTCCAAAATAATTGCACTTAGGCTATAAAGAATAATTGCACCATTCATTCTCAAACCATATTTTCTGGTGTAGTCTGAACTGGAATGTTTATACTGACAGGTATACAGAAGTAAAACAATTCTGCTTTTGCTTCATGAACTGACAGAATCAAATCTCTGCATTCTATGGTCAAAACTGAATAGGGATACCGATGATGGCCTAAATTTTAAATTAAATTAATTCTATCCAGAACATTTAAGGTTTTAATAAGAGAAAAATGATGAGAGTCAAACGAAATGCCCAGAGTTGACTCAGGCTCTCTCTAATTTTTGTCACTATTTTTTGTAACACAGACATGTTATTTTACTACTATTGTGGTTAAAATAAATTAAACAAATAATCATAGAAAATAGCTGTGAATAACGTATAACCCAAGACAACACATCTCTTAACTGAAATCTTCCATTGACGGCTATAACTACTAATCAAAGTGATTTAAATCATCAGTTTTAATCATGATTTATATGAGCAAGCAGGAACCTTGATTTAAATCATGGTTTTTAATCTTGTTTTGCATTTATACTTTTCAGTTATTTTCCTAAAGAAAGGTTGATTCTCATTGGTTTCTAACCACTAAAACATGTTGATCTGAACCTAAATGTAGAACAAAACTGTCTTTTCTTTTTGCTAACCAGAAGGATACATTATAAGTATATACATATATATTTAAGCAGTTATATAGCTTACTTTACAATTATTCAGATTCTTAATTTTTTTACATTTTCTGTTATGCTAGAAAATGGTGAATGATGCATTTCTTATTTGCTAGACAATGGCTTCTTTTAAATTGTGATTTGTGACAAGTTCTATTTGGATGGAAATTCAAATTCAAGTAAAATGTACATTTTCAATTTTTTTATTAAACAAAAGTATCTTAAAACACTGTATACAAAAGAAAAAAGTTTCAAAAGTTGCTCAAAAAGTTTGCATTTAAAACTAAGAGATTTATTAAACACAGGCAGTATTATCTGAAGTTAGGGAACTGCTGGTTTCTGGTGACTACATCCCTCTCTCTCACCTGGTTTTTATTCCTAGATTGGGCAGAGGCAAACAAGCTTTTGCTGCTTATTTAACTCCTAATTGGTTTCTTAACTTTGAATGAACTAGTCACTGAATTGAACTAGTTGAATAAACTGAAATGAAGAAAATATTTTCTCTGCACCTGCAGGAGAGGCTTACTGCTGTCAAAAGTTGGTTTGACACTTCAACAGACTCTGGTTCCAGGCACTTAGCCAGCAGCTTCTATCAGTTCAGTGATTTGACCTTCTGTAAAACTTAGACGCCAACATGTACTGCTCTTTTTTTTATTTAGTTGAAATGATTTTAGTAATTGTATTACGTTTAGGCCTTAAATTGGTTGTCATAATTTCAAATTTAATTCTAATTTTTTAAAAAAACTAAACCTATATTTAAATTTTTAAAAATCATTTTTTTATTTTTTAAAAACCCCATTGATTGTTATCTACCCTATAGCTACTTGAGACAACTACTGTAGCAAATATCAGAGGCGTAGCCGTGTTAGTCTGTATCCACAAAAACAATGAGGAGTCTGGTGGCACCTTAAAGACTAACAGATTTATTTGGTCACAAGCTTTCATGGGTAAAAAACCTACTTCTTCAGATGCCTCGAGTGAAAATTACAGAAACAGGCATAAATATATATTGGCACTGTAGCAAAGAAGAGTGAACATAAGGATCTACCTTAATGAACTTCACATGTGCTAAGGACATCAGCTATTGTTAAACTGCAGAGCATAATGAAATACGTGTCCTGGCTAAAGGGCTAGCTGTACCTCTGACCCCTCTTCTGGTCTCACTGTTGTACACCACACAGGTGTTAGGCCTCATATACTTATATGTTCTGGGGTGGAATCCTGCAATTATCCAACACTTACACCGGGTCCTAGGCTACAATACCCTACATATTGACCATGCTTACCAAGCAGGCCCATTTGGGTACCTGTGTTTTTTTCCTTTGGGAATGTATGACCAATGAATTACAATGACCCAATCCATTTCTTAACTTTGAATGAACTATTGAACTGACCTAGCTGAATAAAATGAAACTACAAAAATATTCTCTCTGCACTTGCAGAAGAGGCTACAGCTGTCAAAAGCTGGTTTATCACTTCAACAAACTTTGGTCCAAATGACCCAAAACAGCCTTCTTAAAAGTATTGTTTGATCTTAACAGTAGGAAAAAAGCATAGCATAAAAGACAAAAGGATTTTAGAACAAGAGCCTCCATGCATGTCTTTCTTACCCTACAGCCTGGCTGGGGTGTAAGTCTCAGCCGTAGTAACCTGTTTGCCCCTTTTGAAGGAGTGCATATCTCTTTAAATCCAACCAAAGTTCTTTGTTCCAGGGGCTCACAAGCTTGGACCTGCTACCCAAAACAAGTTTGGCAAGCTCTGTAGGGGGTCGGAGCCAGAGAATCAAAATGAATGCCTCATGCATTGTCTTCTCAGGTGTTTGCCATGAGAAGCATACCAGGAAACACCCCCCTTCCTGGGTGCATTTCCTAACCCTGTTGCTACTGAATTAACTCAGTATATGCATACCGTAGACATCACAATAACCCAGTCAGGAGACAGTATTAATAAATTATTACAAGAAGCTCCAAATCCACCACACCATATATGATAAATTGTGAGTACACCTTGTAATCTATCTACAAACTTTATCAGTTTGCATGTCTTGTTTCTTAGTCTGTGTGCCTTCTCACCTCCTGGGCCATTACCCACTTGCCTCTGATATTAAAAACCCATGGCTCCACAATTAATTGTTGAAGAGCAGCAGCCAAGGAAGTGGAAAAAGAAAAGAAGAATAAAATATTAATTAAAAGTTAAAAGAAAGATTAAGGTTAAAGATGGGTTTCAGAGTAACAGCCGTGTTAGTCTGTATTCGCAAAAAGAAAAGGAGTACTTGTGGCACCTTAGAGACTAACCAATTTATTAGAGCATAAGCTTTCGTGAGCTACAGCTCACTTCCTCAGATGCATATCGTGGAAACTGCAGCAGGCTTTATATATCTATATATATCTATATCTATATATAAAGCCTGCTGCAGTTTCCACGATATGCATCTGAGGAAGTGAGCTGTAGCTCACGAAAGCTTATGCTCTAATAAATTGGTTAGTCTCTAAGGTGCCACAAGTACTCCTTTTCTTTTTAAGGTTAAAGATGAACTCTTCTTGCCTCAGCAAAATACACACACTTGACAGAAATATCTTCTGGTAAAATTCTCTTTGATCTTATGGGCATTGTTCAATAGGAAGCACCAATGGTCCTAAGAACCTTCCCAAATGACCAATATGTACCTGCTCAGCAAGGGGGAACATATTCATTGCATCTCATAGATCAAATTTCACTCCATCCACAAATATAAAAAGATGTTTTCTAATTGGCAGCCCCACAAATTCCCCCTTGACCCTTTTCATCTCATGCATCATCACCAGTCACAGACTCTACTGGCTAAATAACACCCATACAACTCCATTGTCTTCTGATCATGCCTTCAGTGACATCTGTGTAACCCAATTAACCTTAAATGAGTTTGCAGAGGTGTGACTGCTGACATCCTCTGAAAACAATGGCACTGCACAGGAGTAACTGAAGGTATAATTTGGCGTACAGGACCAGTAGTTTGGTAGTTGAACGAGAAGTTACAGAGCCATGACTAGAATTAGGGGGATGATTTTACATGTGGGGGATATGGTTGGGGAAGAGGTTTTGGGGTGCTGTGTGCACAGACTCAGCCTGGCTAAGCAGCTGATGGAGGTATACTGTAGAAGGTATAGCTGAAAAGCACACAGTCTCAGCTGGCAAATCTGATGGATGACCAGCCCAGACCTTAAATGGTTTAAGGAAGCACTAGTATGGATGTAATGGCAAATTTAAACAATGTAGGGTGTTACAATGGATGACTAATTGTTTGTGCATCAACTGGTGCACAAGAACCAACTGATCCTAGGATAGGTGAAGCCTCTGTTTTCCCCTTTTATTTTCTTATACCTTTCTCTCTCTCTATCATTAACTGCAGTCTTGTTTTACATAGAGAATGGATGCAAAATGAAAATTGATATGGGCCAACATCTATTCCACATTCAGTAACACTGGTGTAAAACTGGAGTAACCCAATGACCTCAATCACAGATTTATACCAGTGTAATTGAGAGCAGCATTTGTCTCTAGAATTCTTATCAGTTTCCATTTGCAGACCATGTGTAAAAATTTACCCTTAGCCACAAAGGGAAAATTATTAGGATTAGTTAGGCTTTGTTTACACTACACAGCTTAGTCGGGCAGTGTAAATGCTGTTTGTTGGCACTTTTGCAGATAAAATACTTCCATCCCCTTCCACCCCACTGCCACTTGCTGGTCAAAACTTTTGTCTTTCCGGGGGGGGAGGAGCTTTTATTAAGCACCCGTGAATGACAAAAGTTTTGTCATTCAGTTGGCAGTGTACACAAAGCCTTAATATCAAACTATTTACAGTCAAATGGATGCTAAGGAAAAATTACTATTATTGCACCATCCTTTTAGTCTGACTTGCAGGTAGCTGGTTGTTCAGAGGCTAATATGAATGGAAACTGACTAATCCTAGTTGGTTTCCCTCTGCCTGTTCTTTACACAAGAAGTGCAAAAGGAAACTGACCGGAATGCTAAGCAGTTTCCTCTGTTATTCCTCTGGGTGTTTCCTTTTGAAGTGTAGCCCTAGGTGGCTGCTTATGCATAACTTTTCAGGTCACCTTTAAAGTGACCCCTCCCCATCTTTGCAGTTTCTGAGTATAGAAAAACAATTCTTTAATTAAAACAAGTCAGTTGTATACCATTTCAGGCCTTCCTATTTCTGTTCAAATAATCTTTTGTGAACCTAAGATGTAGGTATTCTTTGTTCTAGAATTTCAGACTACACTGCAGAAAATGCCAAAATTTCATAGACTGAACTGAGGTAAGATGATTTGTATAACATATGAACAAGCCATGTCTGAAAAAGCCATTTACCTTTATCTTAAAGGGAAAATGCATTTTACAATCTAGAAGCAAAAATTCAAACTCTACAGTAGGTCCAACTAGTTTCTAACATTTTCCTACTATATTTAGTCGATAAGATAACCCCCCCACACACTCCATCATACGTACACATAATAAGATTTTTCACAGCCACATTTCTTCTTCAAAGATGTAAATCCATATGTAAAGTTCATATGGACTGATTCACACTAGTCTAACTTGCAAATAGAAAGATGAGCCACTTTTATGCCAGAGCACTGTAATATAACAGTATTAAACCAGCAAATACTGCCAGAAACAGACAGGAGTAGAGGACCTTCGTCTAAACTCCAGAGACGTAATAGCAACATGACGATGGTGAAACCATCAAACCACATGCCATTGTCTTCCAAGCCTAACACATAAATGATGACTATACCAGTATCATATTGGTGGTTCTCAAACTTTTTATCATGTTGTGGACCACTTCTTAAGACAAGACCCCTTGTGGACAGCTCTCCAGATCTCCTAATTACCCACAGCATATACTGCTTGATTACCAATCCCCCCAATCCCATTAATTAATATTAAGACAGTAAGGAGAAAGAATTAAAATAAGGTTACTTTAACGTGATGGCCATGGATTCTTGGTTAGATTCCCCCATTCCCACTTTGTATATGTGCTGTTTATTTCCTTTCCCTGGCTAAACGACTTTACTGTCACAATCATTGCATTTCCTTTTACTGAAAACAGTCCAATTTTAATCCACACAGGTCAATTTGCAGTTTTGTTCCATTCTCCCATTTTTCCTTCCTCTCAAATTTTGGTGCTAACAAGTTTAACCACGGTTGAAATTACACCAGGGACACCTGTCAGAGAGAGAGAGAGAGACATTAACAGACTGAATTTCCTGTTCATCAGCAGTCCTATGTAGCAACAGCATAATTTTTGGAATGACTTGTTTGAGAATCGCAGCTTTAATTCTATATTTCTTAGGTTTCTTTAACATCCTTGAAAAGGAATATGTATTCCCACCACTGAAACCTTAACATTTTCTTAAGAACATTTCTGTGTGGAAATTTTCAGCCAAAATTAGGAGACTACAAGGTGGGAGCTCAATCCTACATATTTTTAGGAAGTAGGGGAAGGAAAGACACTTTGGTCTGTTGGTCATGAAATCCTGCTAGCTAACCATCATCTTCAACCCACTGTCCTCATGTCACAGATTTCCCACGGTCCATAAAAAGGAGTCCCCCCCACCCATCTCTGTGGGTACTACCACACTCCAGGCCTCATAAAGGAATATGACAGCAATGATGAGCCCCTTTCCTCTCCCCCAGCTTCAAGCACTTCTCCTTTCTTGTTCTACCTCCTGCCCCAGGATCCTGTGAAGGGAATTCTAGTGATTGAAGGCTCCCTTCACTGCAGCCTCCTCCTGCAATGTTTTCCCATCAGGCAGATACAAAAAAAGGTTACCTTAGCAGAGAGGCAAATGTTGTAAGCACCTAGACAATAACAGTTTATAAGAAATAGCCAATATGGATTAGTCAAGAACAAATCATGCCAAACCAACCCAATTCCCTTCTTTGACATGGATATTGGCCTAGTGGAAAGCAGTAGATGTGATATATCTTGATTTCAGTAGGGTTTTGACACAGTCCCACATAACTTTCTCATAAGCAAACTAAGGAAATGTGGTCTAGATGAAATTACTATAAAGTGGATGCAAAACTGGTTGAAAGACTATATTTAAAGAGCAGTTATCAATGGTTCACTGTCAAATGGTGGGGATGCATCTAGTGGGATGTGTGCAGGGTCTGGTATGATTCAATAGTTTCATTAATGACTTGGATAATGGAGTAGAGAGGCTTACAACACCTGTAGATGACACCAAGCCGAGCGGGGTTGCAAGCACCTTGGAGGAGAGCAAGAAAATTATTATAATTCAAAATGACCTTGACGAATTGGTCTGAAATGAACAAGATGAAATTCAATAAAGGCAAGTGCAAAGTACTTCACTTAGGAAGGAAAAATCAAATGCACAACTAACAAAACGGGGAATTCTTGGCTAGGCAGTAGTACTGCAGAAAAGGATCTGGAGGTTACAATGCATCATAAATTGACTATAAGCCAACAATGGGATGCAGTTGCAAAAAAGGCTAATATTATGGGGTGTATTAACTGGAGTGTTGTATATAAGGCATGGGAGGTAATTGTCCTGTTCTACCTGGCACTTGTGATGCCTCAGCTGGAGTACTGTGCCTAATTATGTGTGCCACACTTTAGGAAAGATGTGGATAAGTTGGGGAAAATCCAGAGGAGAGCAACAAAAATGATAAAAGGTTTAGAAAACATGACCTTTGGGGAAAGGTTAAAAAAATCTGGGCATGTTTAGTCTTGAGAAAAGATGACTGAGCGGGTACCTGATAACAGTCTTCAAATATTTTAAGGGTTGTTATAAAGGGTACAGTGATCAATTGTTCTCCATGTCCACTGAAGGTAGGACAAGGAGTAAAAGGCACAATCAGCAGCAAGGAAGATTTAGTTTATTATATCTTATTAACTAAGATTTAGTTTAGTTTATATTGGGGAAAATTTTCTAACTTGAAGGGTAGTTAAGCACTGGAATAGGCTTCCAAGGGAGGTTGAGGAATCCCCCCACTGGAGGCTTTTAAAAGAAGGTTAGATGACACTTGTCAGGGATAGTGTAGGTATACTGGGTCCTGCTTCTGCAAACGGGCTGGACTTGATGACCTCTTGTAGTCCCTTTCTGCCCTACATTTCTGATTCTATGATCTTGAGCCTTAGGAGGCTTGTGGTTTCCCACTCTACAGTCTTAAGATGTTCATCTGGGCTACCAACATTCCTTAAGAAACACACTAAGGCTGGTGGGGTGCACCAGAGCTTTAGGAGGTTCTTCAGCACCAAATAAGGCAAATCAGGCTCATTAGGCCTCTGCTGAACCAAAACAAGTTTAATTAGGCCCTAAAAAGTCTCAAAGGGGGTGATGGGCCCCTAAATTCATGAGAGGGACCAATGAGCACTAAGGGTTTTCCCTCAAAGACTCTGTCTCCTTACAGTCACCTCTCCATGCCCAGATCTTCTAATGTCTGCAGGAGCAGGACTCTTTTCCTACAGTCTTCACGAAGTACACAAGGCGGGAAGATAAAGGGAGAAGGGAAAGGAGATTGGTTGAGGGGAAGGGGCATTTCCCTTGTCTTGACCTCCTGAAGGTCTGCAGAAAAGAACCCTGTTGGCAATTGCTTTAATAAAAAGGACCAGTGTATTATATTATATGTGTTTGAATTAGTCCAGAATAGTTAAATAAACTGATTTAACTTTTAACGACATTTTTAAACAGCAGCTAATATAATTACCGAAAGTATGCAAAAACAAAGAAGCAAACTGAAGCACCATTGTAGTCACCCAAATACATCTACACCAGGAGTGACCGAACAGTGAACTTTAGTAGATCCCTTTTAACCACTCAGATTAGAGATCAAATGCAAATAAGCCTATGTATAGGTTTTCTAAGTACAAGAGACAGAGATATTCATGTCTCTGGCCATTAGCACTGCATCCACTTGTATGGAATGCAATAGGATCTTATCAGCTGCCACTCCAGCATAACTGGAGATTGAGGGTTTCAAATTCTTTTAGGGATACAACAAAGGGTAAGGAAAATCTCACGCTTTTAAGAATTATGCAGAAACATAGTATTATTTAATATATAACCAACAATATTACTTAATCCTCCACATAGCGGTATTTTATCTTTATATGAACCTGCCATACGTATTAAAGTGAATTCAAATTGTTTGCATGCACTGAGAGAGACTACAGATCTCTTCCTGAATTTTAAATTAATACTGGAATAGTTTATAGAACTATAAACCCTGTCAGCCCTGGCTTTCACATTTATCTTGAGCACACATACTCATGTTCAGTAATTAGAATGAAATTGCCAAATTCAAAACAAGGCTTATTTCCATCGCTGTAGTTAGCAATACAAGGTGTTGTCTCTTTAGAAGTAACATGAGTCAGGAATGTGTTGTATTATGAGTAATATAAAGCTATGTCAAGGTGCAGTTCTGCATACTCTGGATTATTTACATTCCATAACTATGAAATCCTTATCTTGCATAGACTGAAGGGTGGTACTTTGTTAAAAAATATATATATGCAATTTTCACCAGTTGTTTATGCACATCAGGAGGAAAGATTGTTTTTGCGGTTACAAACATGAAAAGGCCAATATTGCTTTTGCTGTGTACTTGGAAAAACACTAAAGAGATAAGAGTTTGCTTTTAGTGGCATTTGAAAGCTCTCTAGATAAGAAAACTGAAATACGAAGGGTTTCAGAGTAGCAGCCGTGTTAGTCTGTATTCGCAAAAAGAAAAGAAGTACTTGTGGCACCTTAGAAACTAACAAATTTATTTGAGCATAAGCTTTCGTGAGCTACAGCGAAGTGAGCTGTAGCTCACGAAAGCTTATGCTCAAATAAATTTGTTAGTCTCTAAGGTGCCACAAGTACTCCTTTTCTTTTTGTAAAATATGAAGACGGATCTAGATTAGCACTGTTATTTTAAAATGTGATAACTGTCAAATATGATATCTGATGTCAGTCATAAAATGTTGATGCACGCACATAAACAAAAATGATCATATCTATTTTAATTTAGCTCCAATTAGGTTTTTCCATGTTAAAGTGTCCTTGTGTGAGCATCCTAAATTGTTTTTCCAGTTAAAAACTTTTAGAAGAAGCTTCCTGCTTCAAAAGTTAAGAGTATAGCACTTCATTTTGGGCCTGATGCAACTCTGAGGGAAATCAATGCGGGGATTTCCACTGATATCAAAGAGAACTGGACTGAGTCTTATTATTGCAGAATCATGCAACAACACCTCTTCATATCAGAGATAGGCACAAAAAGATTTCAGTTACCAAGCAAACTGATTTAACAACTCTAAATAGAATGGGGTTTTATGTTTGACCCCCCCCCCTTTTTTTGGAGCTGTGGGTGCGTGTGTGGAACAATGGATGGGGAGGAGGGATGATGTTACTTACTCAAGATTTTTATGTTGGGCCAAATCCTAATCCCCTTACTCATGAAAACTACCAATGAGTGTGAATTTTGCATGAGTGAGAATAGCAGGATTTTGTCCATTGTTGGCAAAGAGCAAAATATTTGTGCATAGCACAGATTTTTCTAATAGCACCTCCCTTATCCATCCTCCTCAGTCCTGTTATCTAAATATATCGTTATGTCCCGCAAGTGTGTCAGGAAGGTTCAGAAGTTTGCTAGCCAGCTTCCCAAGTTAGCTGGCTCAACAGGACGGAGGGGTCTCACACTATCAACAGGGAAACTGGCTGGGTTTCTATAGTAGAGGTGTAGACAGTAAGTCAGAGGTGGGCAAACAAAGGCCCGCAGGCCACACCAGGCCCGCAGGACCCTCCTGCCCGGCTCCTGAGCTCCTGGCCGGGGAGGCTAGTCCCCGGCCCCTCCCCCGCAGTCTCACCTCGCCGCCGGCGCAATGCTCTGGGCGGCGGGGTGAGCTCCTGGGGCAGCACAGCTGCAGAGCCCGGCCTGACCCAGTGCTCAGCCACACCGCCCGGCTGGAGCCGGGCCATGCCGCTGCCGCCACCACCAGCCACTGGTGCTCCAGGCAGCGCGGTATGGGGGCCGGCGGAGTCTGGGGGGGGGCATGGATGGGGTTGGGGTGGTCAGAGGGCAGGGAAAAGGGGGGTTGAATGGGGGCAGGGGTCCTAGGGGGACAGTCAGGAAGGAGGGGGGGTTGGATGGGGTGGCAGGGGCAGTCAGGGGTGGGGCTTCCGGGGGCAGTCAGGGGACAGGGAGAAGGGGGGGTTGAATGGGGGCAGGGGTTCCGGGGGGGCAGTCAGGAGCAGGGGTTCCGGGGGTGGTCAGGGAAAAGGGGTGGTTGGATAGGGCATGGGTCCTGGGGGGCAGTCAGGAATGAGAGGAGGGGTTGGGTTGGGCGGCGGGGGTCCAGGGGCAGTCAGGAGACAGGGAGCGCGGTGTGTGGATGGGGCAGGGGTCCTGGGGGGGGGGGATGAGGGGGGCAGATAGGAGGTGGGGTGGGCCACAACTCCCTCCCCTATCCAGCCCTCCATACAATTTCCAAAACCCAATGTGGCCCTCAGGCCAAAAAGTTTGCCCGCCCCTGCCCTAAGGGCTTCAAATATTTGGATAGTCAACGTTGCAACATATGTTTGTTTGTTAGTTTTTTTGAGTTTTCTAATAAACCTCACAATTGTAATTGTTCGGTAGCTGGAAAAATGAACAAAACGCCTCAAATATACTAGGTTATAAACATATAGGAAAACAGTTCCTGCTCTTAAGACCTCACAATCTAAAACTTGCAAATTAATCTTATCCATGGGATCCCATTTGCAATCTCAATTTTTCTTAAATTAATTACCAAATACACTATATGGATATTTTTATGACTGGATACTGATTAATATTTTGAATACTCACTCACCTAATACAAATTAATTAACCAGACCTCAGTAGATCTAAATATTATTATTATATTTATTATTTCTCTTATGCTTAAACAATTATACTGAAAGATATTATATTGGAAAAATTAGATAAATATCAACTAAGAGATACAAACACTATTGACAAGTACCTCCATTCAGCTTTTCGTATGTGTCAATAACTCCCATTGATGTTTGTACACATTATACACATATGGCAATGACACTATTATATATCCACTGATTTAGTAATGTTACACAGGTAAATGAAAATGTGATGTATTTCAACACATGCACTTGGGTAAATATAAAGTTATATTGCAGCCACCACAAAAATATTAAACAACTAAGCCCTAGTTTTTCTTTAGTCTGTTGATGAATTCAACTGATTTAGTAATTTTTAACCTAACTCAGCAGATATAGGCTATTCTATTTTATTTAGTATTAAACATTCCTTAAAAACCTAATGTTTGAAGTTTATTATCATACTTGCATGAACAAAACCAAAGTCGATACAAGATTACTTTTATTATTTAACATTTGTACACAGAATACACACCTGACTTTTCCATTGTCTGTATCAAGTCTGCTAATACTCCAGAAATAACTTCATTTGAACCATTCACTGACTTCAGCTTCATTTGAGCCATTACAATGCACTTAGTAGTCAAGGTTCTGCTCTAATCAAATAAGACTTTTATGCTATCCACATTACTTCTAAGTGCAGACACGCAATAGCTTTATGGAATCGTCAAAGGGGACTATATGAAAGGCATTGTTATATCTCATACTGTATATTACTCAAGCTAACATCAACAAAATTGTACATTTGACTGATAGTAATCTGAGAAATTAAGGGTGAAATTTATGATGATGAGGGTCCACAAAGCTCTAAGAACCACTCAAGCCCTGTAATGCTTCTGCTTGGTGGAGATGGGGATTGGGAGCAGGAGTATGTTAGGGTATATTTACCCTGCAAAAAAAAACCCCCTGTGATGGTGAGTCAGAGCCTGGGTCTACAGACTTGGGGGGTTCATGCTATGGGGTTAAAAATAGTAGTGAAGCTCCACCCTTGGGCTGGAGCTTGGGCTCTGAAACTCAGCAAGCGGTGGTGGGGATGTCTACGCTGCTATTTTTAGCTCTGTAGTATGAACCCGCAGACTTGGGCTCTGAGGGGTACATCTACAGTGCAAAAAAAAAAAAAAAGGCCCTGTAACAGCAAGTCTCACAGCCTGGGTCAACTGATTTGGGTGCGCTACAGGGCTAAAAATAGCAGTGTGGACATTCCTGCCCAGGTTGGAGCTCTGGCTCTGAGACTTTCCTCTGTTGCTGGGTTTCAGAGCCTGAGCAGGAACACCTACACTAGCCCCACAGCACAAGCCTGAATCACTTGACCTGGGCTCTGAAACTCTCTGCCAGGTTTTTTGTTGAAGTGTAGATGTACCCTTAGTGTGTAAAGCAGCCTCAGAGGAGCTCCGAACAGGCTAAAGTGACTAAGTGAGAATTACCGGTGCATGGGACCAGCCTCAGAGGAGCTCCAAACAGGCTAAAGTGAGAACTACCAGGGCATGGGATCCTGCCTTAACTGAGGCACAGGGTAGGGAGACCCCTATAACACAAGCTGTGGCCACTATTCCAGCTGTAGAATAAAAGATGCAGGGAGCCTTGTGGTCTGGCTAAAGGATGGAAGGGGGAGAACCATTGCATCCCCCAACCCTTACATTTGTTTTCTCCACAAAGTTCATTTATTGAGGTTTATGAGTTTAGAAGGTCTGAATTTCACCAGTAAAGCATATTTCACATTACATTTTATAATCCCTACAACCATCATGGGAGTTTTCTCAACTGTAAATCACAACAGATCAAATTTTTGTGTGATTCAAAATACAAAATAAATAAAATCCTATCCACATAATGGTCTACTGCCAAAAGTGTAATTAATATATAAATATAAAATTGTACAAGCCGTTTTAACAATAGAAAAATAATCATCCAGAGCTGCCGAACCTTTCTTAGTCCATCTAAATACAACTCTGGGGGGGAAAATGTGCATCTTATCTAACAACTTAACAGCCAACTAACAATAGAGCATATAATGGAAATGCTGACAGACATAACTACAGCAGAGTTCCCAGAGCCACTAGACTATTATATAGATTATAAATAAGAAATGATGGAGTCAGTCTTTTACCTTTTCTAATGTCTAATCTCCTCAATAAACCACAACATTATTTAATTAGGCAATTTGTGGTTTACCTGTAAATACTGCTAAACAGTATACGGTTCTGCTTTTCAGTTGTTCACTCTAGGTTGATTTTAAATGTATTTTGTATTGTGAAGATTTATCTTACAAGATAGTTTAAGAATAAAAATAAGCAACTAATGGTTTCAGGAGCTGAAAAAATACATTTTGGGCTCAATCTTATTCCCACTGACATCAATGACAAATTTCCCATTGACTTCAATGGGAGGAGGATCACTCCCTTCTTCTGTTAATAAAAAGTTGTGTTACACATTGCTGATTATTGCTTGGGGGAGGAAGGAGGACCTACATAAATTAAATTGCTGATTATTGTCTGAAGTAAAGACAAATTATTTCAGGGTCATCTGAATCCAAGCTAAATTATTGGAATCAATGTACAATACACTCTTTATTCAAATGCAACTAATTTAGATACTTAAAATCTCATTTGTTTAAAATAAAAAATGTTTGTAACATTGAAAGAGCAATTGATAAAGTCTTCCTTAGTGATATCTTGTTATTAAAATCATGCCATATTCTCGTTGAACGACTGAAAATGTTCCTAGAACATGCCATATTACAGTAGTATAAACCACGGTAAGCATGTTTTAAAGACTGCCCTAAATTAGAATGGCTCTGATTTTCAGCCCTAACCTTAGTTACGCTCTGGATCCATTTAGTATTTGCTTTATGTATCTAACTATATTATAAGTCAACAGTTCTCAAACCAGGATAATGCTTTTTAATATGTGCTTTAAAAAAAACACAAAAGTGTTCATGATTGTGCACACTGTTACACAGAATAGGCCCCTGAGTAACGATCAGACCCCATGATTAATGCCCCTTAACCCTCCTGACTTAATCACTTAGAGATATCAGGGTGGAGGGGTTGTTTTTGTAATAGACCTCTCAGCCAATCAGAGCATGCAGCTAAAGCTTAAAGGATTATACGTGTGTGTATGTGTGGGGGGAAGTCACATGTATATACAGAGTTCAGTAACACTAACAAGAGTGGTGCAGTGGAGTCAGCGTTCTTTTTCTAAGCTCTGCTATTGTTTATTCTTAATAGAGAAATGAGACATTGGAGATTTTGCTGAACTTATTCTGAAAAAGCTTCCAATACCAGGAAAATGTTTCTGCCTGCTATCAAGGAATCCATTTGCTACAGCCTCAAACAACAGGGACGTTCTTACCGGGTGAGTTTTTGACAAGTTCACATTGTAGCTTGCTCTTATTTTTCAAGCAGCCTGCATAATAATTTAGGTATCAAACACAAACACCAACTCAGTGAAGTTGAATGGTTTCTTCATCAGAAGACAATATGCAACTTATATGGTGCACCTCTAGAAAGAGAAACCATGTTTTTGAAATGTGTGCATGTTACTGCTTTTATTATGGACTGTTCAAAGGAAAATGCTACAGTAGACTCTTGTGTGCACATTAATCCTCATTCATTTCCATGATATTAACCTTGATTGTTCAACTACTGTTAATTTTCATTTTTGTACAATTTTAAAAGATAAAATTCATTATGTCTTTATTTTTACCCCTTATTGTTTATTTTAAATATGGAGTTCTGCCAGCAGAGAATTTAGTCTGTTTGTTCTTTTAACAAAATAGAAAAAAATACCTCTCTTGAAAAACCAGTATACTCACTGAAAAAAAATGTTATTTTTACATATTTTATTCACAGCTACAATAGCAAATACTACAGTAAACTGTACTGTGTAATAAAATTGGAAAGTAGTTAAAAGACATTGCAATATACTACAATCAGAAACAAAACCAATTACTCACCAAGCCAATTATTAACCTGCTTTTTCATTTAGTCTGTATTACAACAGAAAGTAAGCCAGACTGAAATTTCATCATGATACAGATTTGCTTAGTACTTTCAGCAATAACAAATATAAACTATTTCAAATATTGATTGTCTTTTTTTTTTAAGCTGATTAGGTATTTATACTATGTTTATCACCATGTGTGTTTTCTTACTGCATCTAACAGAAATTAGGCCCACTGTATATGAGGGCTTTAACTGTCAGTTGAACTTTAGGACTCTCTTTATAAATCAAAGAACTAGGAGAACAAGGACAAAAATGCTATTTCCTTTGTCACCATAACATTCTTGTGATGCACTCTGTTGGCCCAATTCAATTCACACTAGAGTCAAAGAAAAGTCTCCCACTGAAATCAATGGAAGTTGCACTGGTCCCCAAATTAGCCAAAGAAAATGGCAATCAAACATTTTGAATAAGATAATTCCTTTGAATTTCTGTTCTTGATCTGTAATAATGACCTTAAAGGAATGGAAAAGAGAACTATACATATTTTGCAAAAGCTAAACATAGGTCCCAATCCTGCATATGCTTAAATTTATGTTCTAGCAGTCCCAGCATCCCTGTTGCTACCTGTGGTTCAGCACTGATATATATTTTACATCTGTGGGCTGTGTAAAAACAATTTGTCATCCATTGCAAAAAAAACCTGGCTGTGTGATAAATTAATTACTAGTCAATCTAAAGACTACACTGTAATTGTAAGTATTGGTATTTATTTCACTGCTGATCATTTCATTATTATATTGTATTGGGGTAGTATGTAGAAGCATCAGTCAGGGTTTATGGCCCCTTTGTGCTAGGCACCGTAAACAAACAACGGAAAGGTCCCTGCCCCAAAATCTTGCAGTTTAAATATACGAGGAGAGACAAACGAAACACACAACAGACAGATGGATAGAGAACAAGATAACAGTGAGACAATTAATATAATAAGTAGTGGTCTTAGCACAGCAACTGCCTAGCCATTATCAAATGTTTTGTAGCCATCCCAGCACAGCTGAGTTTTTCAAAAAAATCTGAAGGAGAAAAATGTAATGGCTTTCTGGATTTTTATGGAAAGCTTTTCCTATGCATATGGGGTGGCATTCAAGAAAGCACAAAAATACTTATAGGAAATTTTGACTAGTCTCTGCTCTGTACAGTAGCTTGCTCAGTAGAACCTTATGGTGTAGTCGGATTGCTAGTTTGGTGTAGAGACCTTTGTTTGACCAGATGTTGTCCATCCTTCCAAAGTGGTGTTTGCTTTTCCTAATCTCAAATGAATATCTGTATTGCAGACACCTTCAAATGTCATCACACTCCCCAGATAGAAATCGAACGGATAGAAGAATTCTGCTCTTCCAGCCATGTACACCTTTCCATCTGTGGTCCAGTTTCCTATCTTCATAATCTTGTTTTTTCTCAGCTTTTCCTTTCAATCCTATTTTTGCTGCTTCCTATTCTACCTCTGATGTAAGGGCCCTATGTTGTTCCATGTCATACTTAGTAAAGCAATACTGTTGGCAAAGTCAAGGTTGTATAACTCATCTTCGCTAACCCATTTGACACTGTCCACAATGCCCTTTGTTGACCACTTGATCACCTAGTCTATTGTTAATGCCAAGAGGACTGTTGATAACAAACACGCTTGTCTAACTGCAGTCACAATATCAAACCACTCAGCCAGGTCTGTATCTGATCTTACTGTGCATGTACTTCTGTCATATATACTCCTTCTTATGTTGATCAGCTTGTGTGGTGTCCCATAGCTTCTAGCAATATTCCACAGGGTCTCTCTCTGGACACTAATGAACACTTTCTTAAAATCTAGAACGTTGATTAAAATGGTGTGATGAACTGGGGTTCTGTCTGTACCACTTCTTAATTATAGATGATTTTATGACATTGTAATATGGAAAGTACGGCTGTCAAGTGATTAAAAAAATTAATCTCACCATTTAGCAATAACAGAATACCATTTATTTAAATATTTTTGGATATTTTCTACATTTTCAAATATATTGATTTCAATTACAACACAATACAAAGTATACAGTACTCACTTTATATTTATTTTTATTACAAGTATTTGAACTGTAAAAAAACCAAAAATAGTATTTTTCAATTCACCTAATACAAGTACTGTAGTGCAATCTCTTTATCATGAAAGTTGAACTTACAAATGTAGAATTATGTACAATAAAACTGCATTCAAAAATAAAACCATGTAAAATTTTGGAGCCTACAAGTCCACTCAGTCCTACCTCTTGTTCAGCCAATTGCTCAGACAAATAAGTTTGTTTACATTTGCAGGAAATAATGCTGCCTGCTTCTTGTTTTTACAATGTCACCTGAAAGTGAGAACCGGCGTTCTCAGGGCATTGTTGTAGCCAGTGTCGCAAGATATTTATGTGCCAGATGTGCTAAGGATTCATATGTCCCTTCGCTTCAACCACCATTCCAGGGGACATGCGTCCATACTGATGACGGGTTCTGCTCGATAACAATCCAAAGCAGTGCGGACCAACGCATGTTCAGTTTCGTTACCTTGAGTCAGACGCCACCAGCAGAAGGTTGATTTTTCTTTTTTGGTGTTTCGGGTTCTGTAGTTTCCGCATCAGAGTGTTACTCTTTTAAGACTTCTGAAAGCATGCTGCACATTGGAACGCACTTCAGATTCTTAAAGCTTGGGTCAAGTGCTGTAGCGATCTTTAGAAATCTCACATTGGTACCTTCTTTGCGTTGTCAAATCTGCAGTGAAAGTTTGTTCTTTAAATGAACAAAATGTGCTAGGACATCATCTAAGACTGCCATAACATGAAATATATGGCAGAGTGCAGGTAAAACAGAGCAGGGGACATACAATTCTCCTCCAAATCGTTCAGTCACAAATTTAATTAACGCATTTTTTTTTTAACAAGTGTCATCAGCCTGGAAGCATGTCTTCTGGAATGGTGGCCAAAGCATGAAGGGGCCTGAATGTTAAATACCTTACAATGCCGGCTACAAAAGTGCCATGCAAATGCCTGTTCTCCCTTTCTGGTGACACTGTAAATAAGAAGAGGGCAGTATTATATCCTGTAAATGTAAACAAACTTGTTTGTCTTAGCGATTGGCTGAACAAGAAGTAGGACTGAGTGGATTTGTAGGGCTCTGAAGTTTTTACATTGTTTTGTTTTTGAGTGCAGTTATGTAACAAAAAAACCCTACATTTGTAAATTGCAATTTTATGACAAAGAGATTGCAGTACAATACTTGTATGAGGTGAACTGAAAAATACTATTTCTTTTGTTTATCATTTTTACAGTGCAAATATTTGTAATAAAAATAATATACACTTTGATTTCAGTTACAACACAGAATACAATATATATGAAAATGTAGAAAAACATCCAAAATATTTAATACATTTTAATTGGTATTCTATTGTTCAACAGTGCAATTAAAACTGTGATTAATCACGATTAATTTTTTTGAGTTAATCACGAGTTAACTGCAATTAATAGACAACCCGAATAGAAAGCCTATATGTATGTGGATCCCCCAGAATTGTGTCATCTCTCTGCCAGGTCCAGAGACGATGGTGAGTGATCAGCACTCAATGATGGGCTATTCAAAGTTAAACACCTTTGGACAATGGGTTTGCTCTAGCTGGGAAAAGACACATCCTCCTCTTGCCTGAAAGGAGAGGAGGGTTGAGAACAGTGGAAAACTACCAAAAGGCACAACAAAAGAAGCAGGTAACCCCAGCAGCAGTGTATAAAAGCATAGCACTGGGCGCAAGGGCCATTTTTCAGCTGATTAAGATGAGGGAGGCTGCTTTCAGGGGGCTGGGTAGGCAAGGGAGTGGAGGACCCTGCTTGCCTGCCTGCAGGAATACAGGTTTCAGAGTGACAGCCGTGTTATTCTGTATTCTCAAAAAGAAAAGGAGTACTTGTGGCACCTTAGAGACTAACCAATTTATTTGAGCATAAGCTTTTGTGAGCTACAGCTCACTTCATCGGCTGCAACCTGAGAGAGTTAAATAGTAAACTAGATTGTTTCACACTTTTGGGGTGGAGTTCTGGGAGGGTAGTGTGTCTGCAGAGTCAGTGCTATCCCCAGAGAGGCTAGGTGGCTGGACAGCCAGTTCCAACACTCAAGAATGATGCCAGATAGAAGGACTGCACTCTGAGATTGTGCTTAGAGACCCTGACACTGGGGCAGTGGCTGAAATACCCTGGGGATTTGGAGTGGCAGAGGCTTGGATTCACCTCCCCTGGGTGTCCAGGAAGGGGCAATCTGTAGGATCTGTGACAGATGGGATTTTGCTAAGCTGTAACTTTTTTGATGATCTATCAGAGTAAATATCAGTTCACTGGTTTCAGAGTAGCAGTCGTGTTAGTCTGTATTCGCAAAAAGAAAAGGAGTACTTGTGGCACCTTAGAGTCCAACCAATTTATTTGAGCATAAGCTTTCGTGAGCTACAGCTCACTTCATCGGATGCATTAGCTGTAGCTCACGAAAGCTTATGCTTAAATAAATTGGTTAGTCTCTAAGGTGCCACAAGTACTCCTTTTCTTTTTATCAGTTCACTGTTAGCTACCTACTGTCATGCTGAATAAAGGTGGCAGTGGATGAAATATTACAAGAAGAACAGGCTGGATTCCATCCAGGTGGACAAAGGCATATAGAGCCTGATCCAAAGCTCACTCACATCAGTAAGAGTCCTCCCACTGACTTCAATGGGTTTTGGATCAAGCTCACAGTAAAACAACAAAAAGAATGAGGAGTACTTGTGGCACCCTAGAGACTAACAAATTTATTTGAGCATAAACTTCCATGGGCTAAAACCCACTTCATCAGATGCATGTCGGTTTTAGCCCACAAAAGCTTATGCTCGAATAAATGTGTTAGTCTCTAAGGTGCCACAAGTACTCCTCATTCTTTTTGCCAATACAGACTAAACATGGCAACCACTCTGAAACCAGTAAAACAAAAGTCCCTCGCCCAAAACAGTTTACAAAATAACGGCTATTTTTGCATGTGTATTAAAATATTACCCTGTTCCCAAAATATTCAAATTAAATAAATTAAAATAGTATTCAGTCACAGCTGGAATTATAACATGAAATAAATAAATTCACAACTGACCTCATAATGGCAGCTAACGATATCTATAGTCTAGATACCTGGCAAAATTAAAGATCACTCAGTGTCCAAAAACAAAAATCCTAAAAAAACGCTCAGACTTTCTCTGACAACTAACAGGACAATAATTTTATATACAACAGACATGGTACATTTTAGAGTCATGTCATCATTGGTATTCTACTTGTTCAGCCAGCAGCTGAATTTTCCTTCCAGACCTTAAACCAAATCAAACTGGTTACCTACCAATTTCTATACCCATTATGTGGAAAACAAATACTGTTTGTATTGGTGCATTTCCTGGAAACCTTTATTCAGTACTGCGCCCTTGCAGGCTGAGGCTGGAGAATGAGTCTATTTCACAACAGGAGTTTCCTATGGAGCCAGCGTAATGCACTCCTAATAAGTCACCAGGTCAGCTATACCTCACTTTAGCGATAGGAAGTGGCTCAATTTCAGGAAAACTGCCTTCTGCACCTCCTGTCAGTTTTTGCAACTGGCAGCAGAACAGCTACTGGGAATGGCTTAATAATGCCAAGTTTCATCAGTGTTCCCTGTCTCAAATTCTAAGCACAGGTGAATCTAACAAAATGGAGATTGTATTAAGGAAGAACTGTAGTTTCCTCCATGCCAAGTCACAGGGTTAAATTTAATTCTGTTATACTTTCACTAGAATCATTGGACCTGCTGCTTCTCACACTAGGGTTGAATTTGGCCCATACTATCCAGGATAGAAGTCATTTTTGTCAACTTCGATTGCAAAGGGTTGAGCTGCTTTAATGCAGCAATGTTGATTTAAATGGGCCAGAAGGATATTGTGAAGTTAACATATGCTCCATACAGCTGGGATCCTAATATCTAATCTAAACCTCCCCCACTGCAACTTGAGACCATTACTCCTCGTTCTGTCATCTGCTACCATTGAGAACAGTCTAGAGCCATCCTCTTTGGAACCTCCTTTCAGGTAGTTGAAAGCAGCTATCAAATCCCCCCTCATTCTTCTCTTCTGCAGGCTAAACAATCCCAGCTCCCTCAGCCTCTCCTCATAACTCATGTGTTCCAGTCCCCTAATCATTTTTGTTGCCCTTCGCTGGACTCTCTCCAATTTATCCACATCCTTCTTGAAGTGTGGGGCCCAAAACTGGACACAGTACTCCAGATGAGGCCTCACCAATGTCGAATAGAGGGGAACGATCACGTCCCTCGATCTGCTCGCTATGCCCCTACTTATACATCCCAAAATGCCATTGGCCTTCTTGGCAACAAGGGCACACTGCTGACTCATATCCAGCTTCTCGTCCACTGTCACCCCTAGGTCCTTTTCCGCAGAACTGCTGCCTAGCCATTCGGTCCCTAGTCTGTAGCAGTGCATTGGGTTCTTCCGTCCTAAGTGCAGGACCCTGCACTTATCCTTATTGAACCTCATCAGATTTCTTTTGGCCCAATCCTCCAATTTGTCTAGGTCCTTCTGTATCCTATCCCTCCCCTCCAGCGTATCTACCACTCCTCCCAGTTTAGTATCATCTGCAAATTTGCTGAGAGTGCAATCCACACCATCCTCCAGATCATTTATGAAGATATTGAACAAAACCGGCCCCAGGACCGACCCTTGGGGCACTCCACTTGATACTGGCTGCCAACTCGACATGGAGCCATTGATCACTACCCGTTGAGCCCGACAATCTAGCCAGCTTTCTACCCACCTTATAGTGCATTCATCCAGCCCATACTTCCTTAACTTGCTGACAAGAATACTGTGGGAGACCATGTCAAAAGCTTTGCTAAAGTCAAGAAACAATACATCCACTGCTTTCCCTTCATCCACAGAACCAGTAATCTCATCATAAAAGGCGATTAGATTAGTCAGGCATGACCTTCCCTTGGTGAATCCATGCTGGCTGTTCCTGATCACTTTCCTCTCATGCAAGTGCTTCAGGATTGATTCTTTGAGGACCTGCTCCATGATTTTTCCAGGGACTGAGGTGAGGCTGACTGGCCTGTAGTTCCCAGGATCCTCCTTCTTCCCTTTTTTAAAGATTGGCACTACATTAGCCTTTTTCCAGTCATCCGGGACTTCCCCGGTTCGCCACGAGTTTTCAAAGATAATGGCCAATGGCTCTGCAATCACAGCCGCCAATTCCTTCAGCACTCTCGGATGCAACTCGTCCGGCCCCATGGACTTGTGCACATCCAGCTTTTCTAAATAGTCCCTAACCACCTCTATCTCCACAGAGGGCTGGCCATCTCTTCCCCATTTTGTGATGCCCAGCGCAGCAGTCTGGGAGCTGACCTTATTAGTGAAAACAGAGGCAAAAAAAGCATTGAGTACATTAGCTTTTTCCACATCCTCTGTCACTAGGTTGCCTCCCTCATCATCATGTGAAGTGTTTAGTTTTCTTGCTCTACACTGCTTCTAGTTATTATTACTATTTAAGATATAAATTATGCTGGACTATAGAGTTTGGAAATAAGTACTACAGAAGTGACGAATACTTGACAATACTTTGTTTTCCTTAAGACAGTTTTGTGAAAATAAAATCCAATAAATCTTTGTGTATAATAAAAAATATTTTTCCATTTCCACATACTAAGTAAGTTCTGACTTGCTGGATGGGTATCTGTATTCACTGTGCAAAGATTGCATACTTTAACGGACACGGCTTTTGTTTAACTTATATTACTTATGTTGTTTCTTTAGATTTGTACAAAAATAAACCCCAAGGATCTCCAGTTTTGCTGCAAAAAATTGTTACGTTGCAAAAATGTCATAAATGCATAATGCATAAATGCAAAAATGCATATGAGGCATTCAAGTCAGGAGTGTGCTCTTCTCTGTGGGGGAGACGGGGAGGAAAACACCTCTCAGACATTCTAAATGGGAGAAGAGGGGCAGTCACCTCCCCACATTGAGGCTCCATTGAGTTTTGGTGTTAAAACCAAATCAGAAAAGTATAGATGACTGGTGCCCTGCCATACTGGGGTGGGTACCAGCTGAAGGGGAGGACACGTGACCTCCCCACGTCTCCTCCCTGCCCTGTCCTCAGCCCAGGGCCCCCCCGTGCTCTCCCTGCCTCCTTCCCACCCCACGTTACCTGGGGGAGGGAGGGGACTCCTTGACGCCATCTCCTACTCAGCCAATGGCTAAGTCAATAAAACATAATGGTGTGTGTTGGAGTTAACTCATACAGAATCACCTCTGCTGCTACTGAGCAGCTGCAAAGGGATGCTGCCAATGGTAGCGTAACCCCTGCAGGAGTCATATTGACAAGTAGTATGTAAGTAAATAAATGAATCGCCAGCAGAGTCATTTGGAGAGCAGATGTCCCTACTGGATGGCTTCTACTGCCATGGATTTGGGACCTTTCCTCATAGCTCCCCAGATCCATAATGTTGGGATGTCTCATTGCCAGACAATTCAAACAGCCCTCCCATCTCCTCCTGAAGGCATGCTTTGCAGGAATCTCACCAGGTCTACCTAGTGGTTTTTTCCTGTCCCTGCTCTCCTTTCATGGGTTTCTTTGCTGAAAGGAAGAATATAAGAAACAAAAATACACAGAACTTGTGTCCTTCTGTTCCAAAATACATAACTTCCCCCACACCCTTCTGGGAAAAAAGGAGCAGAGGCTGCAGTGCCTTCCTTTAGGAAGAAGCTCTTAAGTAAGGATCTCACTTTTTTTTCTAGCCTAGGCCACTTGAGTAAATCCCATTAACAGAAATCTACTTTCCCATATGCGCCCTTAAGTTGAGTGGGTTGCCAAATATTTGATCTCAGCAGTCAGAAAGAGATCAGAATTGTATACATTCAATCATGTTGTCTTCTCCGCTTTTTACTCATGAAATATTGGGTCTTTATTGACCCAGAGCTAGGTAAAGGAACTGTGGAGTCTTGGCGTAGCGAGATATGGGAGCCCCTACAGTTTAAGACTTCTATTCTGATATTATTTAAAAACCGAAGGGGTCTGATCTTCAGTGGTCAGTAAAATTGGGGGTTCCACAGGTGGCAGGAACTCCCAAAATGTGCACTTGGCCTAGGGCCTGGCTTAGTTTTAGGGATGGCATGACATGGTGGTTTTTAGCAGGTAAAATCATGGTTTTTACTGCCTTGGGAAAAACGAGTTAGTCCCATTTTAAGGCATTTTCTGTTTTTAAAATTGTTTCATTAATGAACACCACACTAAGTTTTAGTTACATATTCAAATTGTAGTTACATAAGGCAGTAGATTCCTAGATTAATTTAGGATTGTAAAATAAAAAGTAAAACTGCAGTGGGTGTAATAGTAATATATGTAATTATAATCCTGAATATCGGAATGTCAGCATATATTTTGGTATGTTTTCTCAGTGAAGTTATGTCTGTCATGACTCATATTTCAGTTTTCAATATTATATGAATAAAAGTCAAAAACATCTCATTATGTGAAAATGACAATAATGCAGAATTGTAGGCTCGAAGCACTAAGCAGAGGCGTGCAGGGTTGCAGACCGCCAATTCAGGTCCATTTGGCCATGCAGCATTCTGTAGCAGAAGACCAGCTTTGACGTAGTGGACAGATTGAGCCTGTTCCTCAGTTTTGAATGGATGTATCCAAAGTTTGAACAGATTCGTTCGATGCTTGCAGAATTTACTGGACACCGATGCAATTATTTTTCTGTTTCCCGGTTTAAGCGGATATTTACCAGCACCATGTCCTAAACTAGTTTTTCCTGGGCAACTGCCAACCCTGCTTAGTTCTCAAGATTTTCCAGATTACTGTTTGCTACCACATTGTCAGTTAGTCCCAGAGATAATGCAGTTTAACTGGCAACATGCCCTTTGGCAGTTGTTATTGTGGTTTCCAAACTAATCAATCCTTTTGTCTTTCTCCCTGTAAGCAATCTTCCATTTTACTGAGCTTATCTGAAATGTTCTCGTATTTTAGTTTAAAAGAATGGGGAAGGGCGAGAGGAGGAGAGAGAAACAGACCAAAGAAAGAATAAAAGAGAAAAAAGAAAGTGAATATACCCTCTGATGGGTATTCATTGCTGAATAAAACAAACTGAGATACTTTTAATCATTTTTGGAGTCAGACATGCTGCAGTGTTACAGAGAACACTCAGCAGGAATGCTCATCTTGAAAAACCCTTGTCGTCATTTATAGATTATGGTTTTTCTCTCTACCAAATAGTTATAGGAATGTCTTCACAAGACCCAGTCATGATTGGAGCCTCATTTGCCTGGCCCTGTTCATATATAAACTCCCAGAGAGTTGACAATCTAAATAAGGACAAGGAGGCACAATACAACTGGGGGAGAGGAGACAAATGTCACAGTAACAGAAACAAAAGGTTGCAAATATTAGCTATATATACAATTTGGAAGCTTTACTTTTTTTAATAAAAATAAGTGTCATGGAGTCAATCTCATAATTTACAGCCAGAAGGGAACCACCAGATCACCTAGTTTGACCTTCTGTATATCACAGACCACCAACACCCCCCAGCACCCACACACGAAACACAACAACAGATATTAGACCAATGTATTACAGCCCACAGGAGACTAGACTATTCTCTGCCACAGGACCGAGGTGCACCAGTACCTGAGGACCCCACAATGGCTGGGAAATGATTAAGTGAGATATATCCAGATAAGCCTGGCAAGTGACCTGCACCCTCATGCTGCAAAGGAAGATGAAAAAAGAAAAGAAAACAAAGTAACTGCTAATCTGAATTAGGGGAAAATTCCTTCCCAATTACACATTTGGCTATCAGACACTGAGCATGTGAGCAAGAACCAGCCAAAGAGAATGCTTGGTGCTAGCTCAGAGCCCTGGTCCACCCTGACCAATGTCCCATCTCCAGCGGTTGCCAACCTGATCCTTTAGAGGAAGGAGATTTAAAAACAAACATGCATGCATGATGGGAGAAGTGGGAATCTCTTCCTGACCCCTGCTGGTGGCCAGCTGTAACCTTGAATCATGAACATTTAGGAACATAAAACAAACTGGAAGTGAGCCCCCAGGCTACTGAGTCCTCCCCCCTAACATCACAAGCAACTCCGTCATACAGTCACACTCATAAATTTGTCCAGCTCTCTCTTTAAATTAGTTAAGTTGTTTGCCTCCACAACTCCTACTGGGAGGCTGTTCCAGAACATTACTCCTCTGATGGTTAGAAACATTTTAATTTCCAGCCTGAATTTCTTCATGGCCACTTTATATCCGTTCATTCGTGTGTCAACATTGTCCTTTAGCTTAAACAGCTCTTCACCCTCCCATGGTATTTCCCCCCTCCCCACAATGTATTTATCGAGAGCAGTCATATCCCCTCTCAGCCTTAATTTTGCTAGACTAAACAAACCAAGCTCTTCCAGTCTCCTCTCGTAGGACAGGCCATCCTATTCTCCTAATCATCCTACTAGCTCTTCTCTGCACCTGTTCCAATTTAATTTTGTCTTTTTTGAACATGACTGACCAAAATTGTACACATTATTCCATATGAGGTCTTACCAGTGAATTGAAGGTGCTCAGCATTTCTCAAGATTGGGCCAAAATAAGTTATGATTGCAGGAGTTGTGGAGAAATTACTCTGTTCCACCTTGTGGCCAACTCTGGCCTTTTCGCTTGTATTTTTGAAACCTATTATTAGATTCAATAGTATTTTGTGAATGAGTCACTTGTTCGATGCTTCTCTCATACTGCACTCAATTCATTACCTTACACCACCAGCCTTATATCATACAAACAATTACAAGTACCTCACCAGTCAAACTGGTCACCAGCTGCACCATTTAATCATAAATTACAGGGTTGGAAGAGGCCTCTTGGGTTACTCAGCCCAACACCCTGCATCAAGCAAGATTCTCCTCTGCACTAATGCTGAAGGCATTTTATCTGTGCTTCTAGGGCAGGGGTCAGCAACCTATGGCACGCCAAACACTGCATGCGAGCCAATTTTTAATGGCACGCTGCTGTCTGCTGGACCCGGGCTGACAGCAGTGTGCCACTAAAAATCCGGCCCGGCCCGGCCCTCTCTTTTCTGCCCCCCCGTCCACCGCTCTCTCCTTGCAGGGCAGACAAGCTTCCCCTGCCTCTTCCCTCAGCGTACTGGGTTCCTGCCCCTCCTTCTCTCCCTCCCTGCGGCCATGGCCCTTGCTACGGAGGAGGAGAGGTAAAAGTGGGGGAGAGGTAAAAGCGGAGCCGCAGAGAGCTCTCTGCTCCGGGGCCCTTGGGGAAGGGGGTGGAATCAGGGCATAGCCCCTCCAGCCCCCTGCCGTGAGCCGCTCAGGGGCAGGGGGCTGGGAGCACCCCCATGACCCCAGCCCGCACCCCCAGCCCTGACCCCCTGCACCCCTCCACACACCCCAGCCCTCTGCCCTGACCCCTGCACCCCCTCCCACAACCCCAGCCCTAACTCCGGTGCCCCCCCACACCCCATGCCCTGACTCTTGCACCCCCCACATCCCCACTCCCACCCTGAGCACCAAACGGGAGCTCCTGCACCCCTCGCATCAAATGGGAGCTGCTCAGGTAAGCGCTCCACACCCAAACCTCCTGCACTCCCAGCCCTGTTCTCAGCACACTCCCACCCTCATCTCAGTGCAGAGAGAGGAAGAGAATGGCTAGAACCAGGGAGAAGGTAGGTACCTACTCTATGCGGACAGGGCTGCAACTCCAGACCAGCAGCAGGCTGAGTGGGGCCGGCAGCCAGGACCCTGCCTGGCAGGAGCCAGTGGACGGAACCCCAGACCAACAACGGACTGAGTGGCAGTGGGCTGAGCCGCTCAGCCCACTGCCGGTCTGGGGTCCCGGCCGCCGGCCCCGCTCAGCCCACTGCCGGTCTGGGGTCCTGGCCGCCGGCCCCGCTCAGCCTGCTGCCGGCCTAGGTGAATGGAACCCCAGGCTGGCAGCAGGCTGAGCGGGCCGGCGGCGTAAGATCAGCGATTTAATTTCATTTTAAATGAAGCTTCTGAAACATTTTGAAAACCTTGTTTACATATGACAATAGTTTAGTGATATAATATATAGACTTATAGAGAGAGACCTTCTAAAAAATGTTGAAATGTATTACTGGCATATGAAACCTTAAATTAAAGTGAATAAATGAAGACTCGGTACACCACTTCTAAAAGGTTGCCGAACGCTGTTCTAGGGCCTCATTGCCCTTACTGTTACAAAGTGTTTTATCGAGTATAGATATTTCCATATAGTTTTAAGCCATTCCTTCTTATACATCCATTAAACTGTTATTCTGTTAATCCCTATGGCACAAGCATAAAATAAACATTCAAGAGATTCCTGGTTATCAGCTTGGCAATAGTGGCACCCAAGGTAATCACTGCCTTCTCTCCTTCAGGGGTAAAACTTTTATTTTCAAAAGTAAAAGTGACTAGTGCAGCGTTTTCCAACTGTGGGTCATGCCCCCAGCAGAGGTCATGAAAGGGTGCCAGGAAGATCAGGAGACTGTCCCGCTTTGACCAACAAAATGCCATTCCAGTTGAAGCAGCTCCTGTCCCATGTGACTGGCTGAGCTCGGCTCCCTCTCTGGCCCTTGGTGCACAGGAGTTGTGGCGCTTCTCAGGTTTCGCCCAGCCACCCTGAGAGGAGTTGGTTACACCAAATTTGAGTGAGTGGCCACAGAGGAGTGAGTGCAGCACATGCTTGCTCTGCAACTCCCTCCCCTTAGGGACAGCACTCAACCACACCACCACCCTCAGCTCAAAGAAGGGTGCGGCATGAAATGCTTGGGAACCACTGGACTAGTGACTGGTAATGCTGGGGGAAAAGCACCCATAATTATAATCAATAACACTTAGCATTTTCAAAGTGCTATACAAACACTTGATTAACTATCAAGCTAGGGTTACAGTATCAACGCAACACTTCTGACAATTTTTTCCAGTTATCTCAAGCCTGATCTGAAGAAATTCTATACAGCCCAGTAAGGTGCTATGCACCTTCACTCCCATTATACAATATTCTTTTCAATCTCTATAAAGCCAACAGGAGTTTAGAGACCTCCAAATAATGCAGGATCAGGTAAGTAATGTGCAAGAGTCCTAGACCTAAAAGTACATATGATTAATTTACTGGTTAGAGGTGATTGACAGTCAGTATTTTAACTTGTGAATATGAGTTATCAAAGCTCATACAGCCTGGTTTACTTAGCTATTTCACACATATATGATAAATCTACAGTTTAAGCAAAAGATTATTTTCTAGACAAAAGGTTAGGAGTTTACACAGCAAAAATTCCAGTGTCTCATGGCTGAAGCGCTTTTTTTTTTTTTAAGTTAAATGAAAAATAATCAAACTTTAAAATATCACTGTTTGAAAGCCTGTTTATCTATCTTAGAGAGAATCTATACAGATGAATAAATCCCTCATAACAATAAGGGAAACCAAAGCATTTGAAGCACAGCTATAAAGTAAGTGAAGGCAAAAAGTAAAGCAATATTTTGCTTTTGGTTGATACTGTCAATTAAAATGTGCATTGAAAATCAGGTAATAGCTTCTTTTTTGCAGTAAATCCTTCTGTTTTGCTTCATCTGGGAAAAGTATTTTAATTAACTGAGCAGCTTCTATACAAACAAAAGAACAGCTAGAGTAAAAATGAAGTACAAGCTAAATTCCAAACCATAGTTCAGCCAGCACAGTTCAGCTCTCAGAAATGCTCAGTTTTAAGGCAGGTCTGTCTGTCTGTCCATGCATCCATCCATACACAAGTTTGTTTCTCTTACCAACAGAAGGGGAACCAACAAGATTTTACCTCACCCACCTTGTCCGTCCGTACACACACACACACACACACACGGTGAATTAAAAGTGCTTTGAGAACATTAATTTTTCCATTTCCTAATCTTTAAAATTAGAATATAAATGCCTGCACAAAACCCATTGCAATATACAGTTATATATTCACTAATATACATTAACATTTCACTACAATGTCTTTTATATATTCAATCTCCAAACTGAAAGTAAATTTTCTGAATTTGTTCTTATTAACTCCTAATACATACTAGTTCTTATGTAAGTAGTAGGGACACTTCTGTATCTTGTAATCTGTATTTAGAAATGCTGTACTATCTGGGATGCATCTCCTACAAAAATAAAACCTTAAACTGAATTTCTCAATTATAGTTTCCAAAGTCAAACACTGCATACATCCTTGAACAATTGTTGCCAAGCCAGTTAAATCTTCCATTTAATGAGAAAGAAGTAGGTTCTTAAACAGGGAGAAAAAATACAAATGCGACTGTCTGCATACCAAACAAACCGGAGTGCTCCAGGAGCCTGTATGCTTTATTAGTAAACCTGAAGCCCTAAAATTTAGCAGTTTAATCCAGCAGTTCACTCCCCTTTGAGCACGGCTTCTCATTTCTTGAAAATGGCTGTAAACAGAGAAAGGGAGGAGCTACAGTAGCTTGCCAAGTGAAGCAGAAACTTTGTGAGTAATTTACTAGAGGAAAAACAAGTGCAGCACACGCACGCACAGAAAATACCACGCTGTATGTGTTCTGCTGATAGGAGATCACAATGTTTTCACAGAGGAACAAGACAGACCTTTTGAGTCTACTTCCTTTCTCTGAAATGTTACTTACCAACTGTGTTTGGACCTTGAAGTACAGAGGAGTGTGCAACATGAACTGAAGGTAAGAGTTTAAAATGTTTTACAACAAAGCTAATGAAATAAAGTTGGGGCCATGAGAAAGTGAAAGACAAGCAGAAATTGAGAAGTAGTGGGTAAGGAGTTTTATAAAATTAGAACTGGGCATTAAATTTAAAATATAATACTAGTGTATAAAAAGGGAAGCTGGAGAGGAGGGCATTTGGGGAAGACAGTCAAAATAAAACATATGGGGGGAACTACAGGATTTACTTATGCATGAGACTTGATCTAAAACTGAACAATAACTGCTTCAGATTTATCCAAGTGAGACAACTCAGTTTCAAGCATCCTAAAGACCCAGTCCTACAGTCTTTACTTAGGCAAAACTCCTTTTGAAATGATCAGGAGGTTTGGCTGAATAAGGAATGCAGGATTGGACACTATAGTTGTATATCCAATAGGTACAGTAGTTTCTCATGTGAATAATAAGCATGCTTAAAAACCAGGTGCTTTTGTTTCAAAAAAGTAGTTTCTCTAGTATTGTAGACACCTTTTAACTATATATTTCCCCAGAAAGTATGTTTATAATGGACTTTAGAATCAGTTCATTTATGTTCATTTCTAATAAGAGTTTTGTAATTTCACAAGAAAATTACTGGACAAAAAAAAAAATTGCCTACAGTTCCTATGATAGAAGTATGGCATTAAATTTAACTTAATTTAAAGGATATAAACATAATGGTGTTAATCTTTAAACGTTTGCACAACCAAACATTAAATGCAGAGATAAAAATGGCACTCTTTTCAGTATGAGACAATAGAAAGGGAAGTATTCTGTGTCTGATGTAATTTAGTCTGGGGTAATAACTATTAGCCACTTAGAGTTAGATCCTACAAAATGGATTTCCCTGGGAAAACCCATGTTTATACATCGCTCCCCTGCAGTCAGTGGGGCTCCACATGGGTGCAGGGGTAGACTTGGGTGGATCCATTTGCAGTGTCCAGCTCTCAGTCTGCAAAATTAGTTGAACCAACTCACTGAAAATGTAATGAGTTGACTTGGGGTTACTGTCACCAGCAATTTTTTCAACATATTTAAAATAGTGTACACTTCCTGTACAAGGAACTAGACTGCTTTAGATTTTCAAAGATAATATCACGCTTTAAGAGACAACTTAAACAAACCTAAGATACTGTATACCACTGTAATGCTGTAGTTTATGAACACACTAAAGGAAAAACATGCAATCAGCTAGGAAAATAAAACTACTTTAAAACACTGATGAAGGAAAACTAGGATTAAACAATTATTAAACATTTACCTTGTACTTCCGCTGAGAGAAAAAAAAAGGTTTTCTGAGAAAAGTGAGTTCTTAAAAGTGAGTTAAGAGATTCATTTTCCTAATTGAAAAGATTTTATTTTTGGATTGATTTTTACTGCAAGAGCATGACTGATACAGGTAATTGGAAATACAAACACATACACTAACCAGCAGCAATAGGTATGGGGATTAAACCTTACAGACTCAGAGTCAAATGCTGTGCAACTCCTTTGACACTTCAATTGAATTACACCTGTGAAGCTGAGAGCCAAATGTCGCCCTATTGTGTTTAGAAAACTCATATTGTGTAATTCAATCCAAGGCAGTTCATTCAGTTAAACATGCTGTCTAGTGACATTAATTCAACTGTGAAATCTTTATTACACATTTGATTCATCTTGTCTCCCTTTTATTTCTTTTTATAAAGTGTGCTTATGTGTCCCCACACTCTCTCCCTCTCATACATTAAAAACAAAGAATTTAAACTAATGCTGAGCATCTAACTCTCGCTTTGTGTGTTTGACATATAAGATCACCCCCATGCAGATCAACACTGTGGGACAGATGTCGGCAATCTTTAAACAGAACTCCCCATGTACTTCAGTGGGGAGTTCTGCTTAAAAACAATATAGTACTGTGGGAATACCAGTGCTGATACCACAGCCATGGTTATTTTCATTTTTACAATGTTAGAGGGAGATTATTTCCATACTTTTGCAAACAGAGCTTCCGTTTAGGTTTGTTTTTAGATTAAAACTGGTTTTAGAAGAAAAGTTATCCTTATGTTTATTAAGCATGGAGTAGCTGGACAAACTAGTGTACAGGGACCTTTTTAAAGAGTTTAAAGATCAGGGTTCCTTTTAAAGAGTTCAAGCAATTCAGGAAGAGGAAGGGTATATAATTCTTACCCTTCTGGAACGAAGTGAGACTGTCCTGATACCCGGCTCTTATAACATTACAATTTGTATTTAGTGTCAATGTATACATTTCTTGATTTTATTTGAAGTGCTGACTTCAGTATTTTCTTTATGTTGGAAATAATAAGGACCTTTTTATGTATATTCTGTATGAGTTAGGAAAAGTAGAGACTTGAAAGACATCTCTGAGACGCATGTTTCAAGTTGCTGGACACCAAGCCTCTCTGAACTCCTACATTATACTCACATTAGGCTTATCATGGTAAGCTAACAATCTTTAATTAATATTATGGAAAAGGCATTATGCCCGCCATAATTTATAAGAAATGAATTCATTTTTGAAATATACATTATAAATGTAATATAGTGCAATATTTGACACAATGTGGAAAAGTAGCCATCTCTCTCATTAAACTACAGTTTTCAATGTTAATAATAGGGGCAAAACGCTAACTAAATCATGCAAAATGTGGAAACTGAGAAAGGAATATTTGAAAATGCTATTGCAAAAAAAACTTATATTTTCTGAAATTATCCTCTACGTAAGGAAGGTAACAATTAATAAATTGGGCCCCAATCCTTCAAACACTGAACTACATACATAACTTTACTTACATGTGTAGTCCCACTGAAATCAATGGGTAAAGTATCTAAGTGTTCATAGATTTGACGCCTTTATTTGGAAACAACACTAAAAATACATTTAGTTTTCAAAGTTCTTTGTGGCCTTGGTCCACCTTACTACTGGCCTAATAGCCACCTGCTCCCACCTCCCATTCTGATCTATCTTGGCCTCATGTCTATTCCCTTCTTACCATTCTCTGCTGGGGAAATCACTCTCTTATTTATGCTGACTCCACCATACAGAATTCTACAGTCCATTCTCCATGTCACTTCTACTTTTTTAAAATTAATCTTAAAACCTTCTATTTTTCTCCAGCTTGTTATTGGTTCCCTCCGTAATGTGCTTGTTTATTAAGGGTGCTGTGTAATAGTAGTCAAATGCATTGTACTATATATCTGTTGGAGTTTCTTTTTGAGAGGTATAGCTTCTGTGTTAACTTCTCTTGTGTGCCCTATAACAAACTATTCATTACATTAGTATTAAGAATTCAGCACATGTACTAAAATTCCTCAAACATAATTTTGGGCCATAAACAATTTTATTCTAGACTAACAAGAGCCCAGGCATTTTAGCCATTTATAGCGCATAAAATGATCATGTATTGTGTCTGAGATGTTTTCTTCATGCCTGGATTCTATTTTTATTAGAATTTAAAACATGAACAATTTATTTACTTTTGATATTTCTCTCCCTTCAGAAAAGCTGGTAACCAGAAGGGAAGATACAAAAGTTAAGATCACTATGTGGAGCTGTGACGCTTTCAACAGTACCAAGAACAGTGAGAACCAGCATCTCTGCCATGACTTCCATCTGGTTCTTTTCATCTTTTCCCTACTCTACCTCATCATCTGTTTTCCAGTTGGCCTTTGTTACAATGCCCTGCTGGTCCTGGTTAATCTCTGTAACAAAGCAACTATGACAATGCCTGATGTTTACTTTGTCAATATTGGATTTGCTGGCCTCATCATCAGTGCCATGGCACCAATATACCTTCTAGGACCTGCCAATACAAAATGGGCCATCTGGAATTTTAACAATGAAGTTTATATTACATTACTCATTTTATTCAATATTTCATCTTTAGTTATCATGTACTCTACTACATTGCTCAGCCTGGACTACTACATTGAACGTGCTTTACCAAGAACTTATATGTCAAGCGTGTACAACACAAAACATGTCTGTGGGTTCATCTGGGGAGGAGCTATGCTTACAAGTTTTTCATCTCTCTTATTCTACGTCTGCAATCATGTATCCACTAAAATAATTGAATGTTCCAAGATGCAAAACAAAGAAGCAGCAGACGCCATTATGGTTTTTATTGGGTATGTCGTACCAGCTATTGCTGTACTGTATGCATTTGTGTTAATTTTGCGAATACGTAATGAGGCTACACCACTGGACCACGACACTGGAAGATTAGATCCTTCAGTCCACAGGCTTTTGATTGCTACAGTCTGTACACAGTTTACATTATGGACACCCTACTATGTAACTCTTTTGGTAAACACATTCATTAATGCTCAAGGAAAACTTACAGATGAGAATTACATCCGAGTATTACCTTTTATCAAGAGTGTATCAAAACTGTTGGCTTTCTCAAGTAGTTTTGTAATGCCTCTACTCTACCGATATATTAACAAAAACTTTCCCCACAAATTACGACGGCTGCTTAAAAGAATACACTGTGGAAATCAAGGATGTTCTCATGAACGCACAGTAGTACAGCAAGTTATGACGTAGGTATGAAAGAATCTCATGGGGCTCAATTACTGCAGTACTTTGTATACAGTACTCAGTATGTGACAATGTTTTGTTGATTCTTAAAGATCACTTATATGGGAGCACCTAGCAAGGAGACTTGAAAAGAGCTTCCATTATAACTAAATGATTTACAGTTTAAACCTACAGATAGTAAAAATGGTTGCAAAAAAATCTCTTAAGAGTCTGTCTACATGTTATAATACCTGTGTTTTCCAGTATTTTCAATGCACTGAGTCAGTTAAAAAGCATAAGCTTTGTCTTCACAGTTCTAATAATCCTGTTTGAAGAAATCACTAAGGGGTTAAATGAAGCCTTGATTGAATACACAGCACTTTGTTATACAGGAAAAAGAAGTATTTTACTCTCCATATAAAGGAACACAACTGTTTTAATTTTAAAAGTAGAGCTATTCTTGGTGGTGGCAAAGACAGCATCTTTTCAATGGAGATGATCTCTGTTAAAGATCAGACTGTTCAACTATGTTTTAATAGCGAAGTGTTAATTATAAGTTACTTTAGTATTTAATTAATTTGCTTCTTCTCCCTTCCCCAAAGAAGGGAAAAGGAACCTAAAATGCAATTCTAAGAAAGGATATTCTCATGCAGACTTAGCTACATTTTAATATCTTTGACAAATCAAATTTTCCTAGATGTAACAATTAACAAACATGCATTTAAGTCTTCATTGCTCTCTGTGTATCATAAAAACATTTCAATGGTTCAAAAATATTTATTAACTATTTTCAGGGAACAAAGAGACATTTGCCCTGCATATTAAAACGAAGGATACAATGGTTCATGAAGTTAGAGTGAAAGTAAAATGTATATGGTTGAAGAATGTCTGGCTAAGTGTTATGGTCCACAAAAGTTCATGTAACTAGAGTGAATTATTTTAAACAAATAAATATGTTTCTAATGAACATTTTGCATTTTTAAGGGATATGTTTGTGACAGTAATAAACTGAAGTCTCTTTAATCGTGGGACATAGTTAAACTTTTTTGGGGAAAAGCTTTCGATCTAGGTATTTTAAAATGGGCGAGGACCTGGAGCCCTTTTTAAGTCTGATAAGTTACTATTTTCCTGGAACAGAACAATGTGTTGCTTCCTTTAAAATGTGTCAGACTATGAGTAATCTTTCTTAAACTAGGCTTAGTTATCACTATCTTACTTTTTAAGTACCAAAATTCAAGCACTTGAAGTTACAGGAAATGTAAAATGATACAGAATGAAAAGAAAAAAATCTATAGTTTCTAGTATTATTTAAACATACATTTTTAGCATCTAAATTTAACCAGTTGAAATTGCTTTGTTTTACATAAGCAAGAATAATTTGTATTTTATTTAATGTAGAATCAGCCAAGTTATACATAAAAGAAATAAGGAAACTAATCCATAATAGGAGTAATATTTAAAATGGATATTTATTAATTCAAACCAGCACTAGTTATTTGCTAAATATTTAGAAGTGGAACTCCTTGCAGCGTGACTCTAGAATGCACTATATCAATTGAATTTTTTAAATTCACAATACTGATTGCCAAATTTTACAGTTGAGAGAAAAGGAGTACTTGTGGCACCTTAGAGACTAACAAATTTATCTGACCATAAGCTTTCGTGAGCTACAGCTCACTTCATCGGATGCAAGTGGATGCATCCGATGAAGTGAGCTGTAGCTCACGAAAGCTTATGCTCAAATAAATGTGTTAGTCTCTAAGGTGCCACAAGTACTCCTTTTCTTTTTGCGGATACAGACTAACACGGCTGCTACTCTGAAAACAGTTGAGAGAGTATTTGAAAAACAGAGATGCTGCAAACACAAACAGTGGAACCTCACTGACCTGCACGAACAGCGGAGTGCAAATTAGAGAGGTTTGGGGGCTAGAAAATGTTCGGGGAGAGCACCTGATCCAATGGTTAACTATAAGTACTCTCACCTTTGGCACAGATAGCAGAGAAGCCGGAAGATGAACTGGTATTCTTCTAGTGGCTTGTGGGGAACATGACATCATCTACACTGGGCTGTCTCAACACAGTAGCAGAATTCCATTGGTTTAGAAGTTAAATTGCAAAACTAAAATTCCACATTAGTGTGTATTTACAGTTTACCAAAGTGCAGGTTAGCAAGATTCTGCTGCAGAAGAAATTAGGAGAAAAAATAACTTTAAAACCCTTTTAGTTATTAATAGCACCATTTCACCACACTCTTTGTCTCAGGTTTTTTGTCTCTTTCTGTATAGATTACAAACTATATGAATCAGGAAGAGCGAGCTCACAATCCATTTACCACTTCTTTTCCCTCCTCCCCTTCAGGACTATTCCACTCAATCCTCCACACACCTGTCTCTGCTTCTCCTCTCTGGGTAGTAATTTATTCAACTCTCCCATGAACATGTTGATTATCCTCTACTTTTCTTTTACCAAAAAAAAATATAATAAATTATATTTTTAATAATTACTTATTTTAATTAAGACTTTGCCCAAAATAATTTTACTCTTAATTCCCTGTACATTAAACCACTTGAAGGACTATTCAACTCAATCATATTGATCCCTTTCATAGGTTCAATGTGTTGGTTAGTTCACAAATATCTCCCTGATACCAGCTGATGGGAATGAGCCTGATCTTTTCCTGTTACTGTGTATGATTTACATTTCACCTCATTTTGAGCCAATATACCCCTTTCAGCCACATGTTCATTTGTGCTCTTCATATAGCATATGCCTTGCATCTCACTAAATATAATCTACTGTAATAAAAAGAATACTGTAAACAGTCATCCCTCAAATCTCTTTTGACCAACATATTAGACAGCCATTAAATTTTGCACATGTTCAGTATCTGCCTTTATGTTTTCCAGTATTATGGAGCTGCTCAGTGTCATAGCATCAAAAATCTTGCCTTTATTATCAAATTGTTTTTAAATGTAAATAATGAAAGGGTAGAGAGACTTACCATTGATCTCTGCACTACCTCATTAGTAGCTTATTTTTAGGATGGAAACGCCAATTAACAAGCATGAATCTCCTCCTCTAAATAATTTTTGCTATGTTGCCAAGTCTCTTCATGCTCCACTATCTCATCTTCTTGAAACTTATTTCTGAAGTGGAACTCTCTGAAATAATTTCTCTGAAAACATAGGCATAGGGACACAAATGCATCTTTCTTTTTGCCATAGCAACTGCATCTTCTCACAGCTCCAGCTTAATTCAATACGAGATGCCTTTCCCAAGAGCTTGCTGGCTCTGTTCAGTCAAGTGCTACTTGTCCTAAAGAGCCCAGACTAGTTGTCTGAAAAAATGCTTCTAACTTTCTTTGCAGCATTTCTAAAGTCATTAAACTTTATTCCATTAATTTGCTGTAGATCTCTTTTAAACAACAGCACCGTGTTACAGGCACAGAAAAAGATGGAAGCAATTTGGGGAACAAGGTGTGCCAGGACACAAGACTCTTGGTGGCTCTACCCTTGCAGGGAGTAGTTGTGGCAGGGAAGTCTCCCTTGCTTCCAGAGACAGGAGCAGCAACGGACATTCACACACACCCATCTCAAAAGTAGCAAGGGTGGCAGCAGATGTTCCCTCTTCTTTTTAAACAGTGGGGACTAGTACTTAACATAGCATCTAGGATGTATCAGCTTGGGTGGGTGTGTGGATGTGTACACCAGGTCCACTGCACTTTCCGCTTCTGCCGCACACCGTCCTCTGTCAAACTGTTGGTGGTGGGGCTTCCCATAACAATAGGTTTTGGAGTTAACATCACATTGAAATGAATGGAGCACCTCATATCTCTCAGAGCTGTTGTTTCAGGCAGTCTGCAGACTAAGGGATACTTCAGGGCACCAGTTGCACTCAGTTTGTGAAGGCCTAGAGTGCCTGTGCTTTAACCTGGGCCTGTATGGACATTTTTACAAATCATCTGTTTCCTTCTCTACTCTGAGTACTTGTAACAATTGCAGCCTAGCCTTCTTTAATCCCCCTCCCGCCCACAAGTGAACAGATAATAAAACTTCTCTTATACCCATCTAGCAGAATAAACTCTCCTCTTCTTACCAAAAGGAAATCCATTTCCTGAAGGGCAACATTAAACCCAGCATTTCTGTCCTATAAAAGTTGTTGCAGAAGTGCAGTCCAGCATCCAAGGAAACAGAATTTCTAGATGGAAGGAAACTGGCCTTGCGTGGTGTGACTATAGAGTCACACCAGACTGATTACCTCTTTAAAACACACCTCCAGAATGTTATACCTGTCTTAGAGATTTAGCTGCATTGTCAATTTTAATTCTATTTGCTTTCCTTGCACACTTCTAATTTTATGTCCCCACATAATCTTATCCCTAATTTTCACAAACATGCAGCCTCTTCATTTGCAAAGTATAAAATGCCACATTAATTTCTGTCCTTTTCCACTTACATGAAATTCCCTGCTTCACACGACTGATCTTTTATAACCTCTCTTCAGATTATCACTTCTTGTCACTTTTAATGTACTATAAAATTTGATTTTCATGTTTAATTTTGCTCTACTACTCTTTCACGTGGGGCCTCACACTTTATCCGTGGTACCATTCACAGTTGTTTTAGCTTCACTAGCTTCTGTTCTGTTGTCTTTTTATGACATTTCAGTTTTATTGGAATGATTTGATATTGTAATTCAAGGCTGTCCAGTACAATGGAAGGGGGGGTGGGGAAAAAGGAAGATCTATTCCGTTTTCTTCAACATACTCTACAAATCTGCAGACTGTTTTAAAGTCCTAGTTTGTGTATGTGTGTGTGCCTGAAGTTAAGTATTTTTGCACATATCCTCAGAAATATTTTAAATATGAGTATATCATCAATTGATTCCCCTCCCCACCCCCTCATTTTTGTTTCTGGATTAGACTGGGTTGTTATTTTCAATAGTGAGCCTGATCTTTTGGTTGCTCCGTAGACACTATGGCATGCAACTGCGGGAAATGCTGAGAAGGCTTACTATATGTGCACGCACTCTCCTTGAATATTAGATCAATAGTGACTTTTTAAAAAATAAACATTGAAGTAAACATTCAAATAGGCAACGACTTTGTACTGGTTATACAAATATAAAAATATATGAGCACATACATTAGGAACTGTACTTGAGAGAAAATTAAATATGGGATAGTGAAAATATAAGGAGTTTTATGAACAAATCCTTGATATGACAAGTTCTCAAAACATGGCAAACACCAGTACATCAAAAGTGGGGCCTTTCCATTTCAATGCCTGAAGGTTTCTGATTGCTTTGTAAATATGAGCCCATCTGTTTTGCATTTGAATTAATATTGGTGAAGTACTGTATATATGCAGGTAAAAGTAGCCTACTGATGTACAAAAATTTGCAAAGAATTTATTAAATTATTTCAAAAATAAGATACAAGTCTATCACCATTTAAATGTAAACCTCTTTCAATGATTAAAGTGTACTGTATAAATTTCTATTTGCATACGCTGTACATTAGAAAGTCAGCACAAGAAAAGTGACATTATTAACAGTATTATTTTCTCACAGAGTTTAGTATTTTTTAGTTGATTTATGGTTTGTAGCCTCTCTGCTTTCAGAAGAGCCAGTTATGTCAAATCAATAAACTAACAAAATTGTTCACCTCTGCATCTGCTTATGTTATTGCTACAGCTGGTTTTCAGACTGATTTGTGTTGGGTAATTGATAAAATCACTAGCTTCCATACTTTCCATTTGGGAACCAAACTCGCTTTTACCATATAAATAAAATAAATTGACTGGAATATGAATATTGTACTTACATTTCAGTGTATAATATAGAGAGAAGTATAAACAAGTCAGTGTATGAAATTTTAGTTTGTACTGACTTTGTTAGTGCTTTTTATGTAGCCAGTTGTAAAATTAGGCAAGTATCTAGTTGAGTTGGTGTACTCTCTGGAAGACCTCCACGTACATGTACCCCTGTACATGTACCCCTGGTTGAGTACCACTACTTTACTAGTCTAAATAAGAGAGCCAGCACTCAATTAACAAATTCATTGAGCAATATATTAAAGGCTGTTTCAGATGATCCATCCTGTGTTCATCTGTTGAACTTTCCATTTCCACTGGTACACAACAAAAAGACAATCAGTGTTCATCATCTTGCTTCATAAACTACAACCCCATTTATTCAAAAGGTTTCATATTAATGAAGATAAACTAGTTTATAAACAATAGGCTAACTGGCCACGAGTTTTGTAGAGGCTGAACTCTGGACCTGATCTCATTTACACTATTGTAAATCAGTAGCAAGTCCACTGAAGTCTTCTGAATTACACTGGTATAAAACTGGTGTATGAGAGATCCGAATCAGCCCTTTTGGATGTACAGTTCCAAGATCCTATTTGCTTTCTGGATGTTAACTCTCACTGATTTCAGGTGAGAGTTACTAGTATTCTGAGGTGGGAGGACAGAATCATGGGAGTTGTTTGTGTCAGAATGCAGTGAAAATATGCCAGGGGACTATATTTAAAAGTCCTGGGGGAAATAAACAAGACTCAGTTAAATGGGGTTGTACTATGTATGTTTACTAAGAAAGAGTGACAGTAGTACAGTGGTTAGGTTTGGAGCCAAATTCTGCTCTCATACCAGTAGAAATCCTGAGTGATGCCACTGACTTGATTGGAATTAAATAATATTGACAACAGTGAAAGGGAGAGCAGAATTAGGGTCTTGAATTCTAGTCTCAGTTCTGAGAAGCCAAGTAATCATTTTTTCCCTCAATCTTATTTAATCTTTTTATTACTGACCTCGGCACAAAAAGTGGGAGTGTGCTAATAAAGTTGCGGATGACACAAAGCTGGGAGGTATTGCCAATTTAGAGAAGGACAGGGATATCCTACAGGAGGATCTTGATGACCTTGTAAACTGGAGTAATAGTAATAGGATGAAATTTAATAGTGAGAAGTGTAAGGTCATGCATTTAGGGATTAATAACAAGAATTTTAGTTATAAGCTAGGGACGCATCAATTAGAAGTAACGGAGGAGGAGAAGGACCTTGGAGTATTGGTTGATCATAGGATGACTATGAGCCGCCAATGTGATATGGCCGTGAAAAAAGCTAATGCGGTCTTGGGATGCATCAGGAGAGGTATTTCCAGTAGGGATAAGGAAGTTTTAGTACCGTTATACAAGGCACTGGTGAGACCTCACCTGGAATACTGTGTGCAGTTCTGGTCTCCCATGTTTAAGAAGGATGAATTCAAACTGGAACAGGTACAGAGAAGGGCTACTAGGATGATCCGAGGAATGGAAAACTTGTCTTATGAAAGGAGACTCAAGGAGCTTGGCTTGTTTAACCTAACTAAAAGAAGGCTGAGGGGAGATATGATTGCTCTCTATAAATATATCAGAGGGATAAATACCGGAGAGGGAGAGGAATTATTTAAGCTCAGTACCAATGTGCACACAAGAACAAATGGATATAAACTGGCCACCAGGAAATTTAGACTAGAAATTAGACGAAGGTTTCTAACCATCAGAGGAGTGAAGTTTTGGAATAGCCTTCCAAGGGAAGCAGTGGGGACAAAAGATCTATCTGGCTTTAAGATTAAATTTGATAAGTTTATGGAGGAGATGGTATGATGGGATAACATGGTTTTGGTAATTAAATATTCATGGTAAATAGGCCCAATGGCCTGTGATGGGATATTAGATGGGGTGGGATCTGAGTTACCCAGGAAAGAATTTTCTGTAGTATCTGGCTGATGAATCTTGCCCTTATGCTCAGGGTTTAGCTGATCACCATATCTGGGGTCGGGAAGCTGTATTTGATACAGGGAGGTAAGGGACACGACCACTTTCTCTCAGATCCGATGGTATCAGTGTGTACTGTCATAATGGAGAGCGCCGTTGACAGACTGATCTCCCTCTCAGACATCATCATCAGTAATACCAAACAATTAAAGAAATGATTGTCTGAAATTAAAATAAAGAACAAATGTAGCGTCTGTTTTAATTAGAATAATATCAACTATAATCTATCTGCTCCATTCATTTTGCCATATTAACAACAATATGGTTTTTTTTTTAATTGTCAATTTTCATCTGCAACTGACTGTTTGCATTATACACTACTTGGAATTCTAAATCACTGGCAATCCACAGAGCTTTAATAATTATCACCGAACCTGACAACTGCTAACTACTGCAACTTCTACCTCACCTGCCTCCACTCTACCAAAAATACCATTGCTAACAATTAGTCCTACATGTATCAAGAGAGTTATTCACTTAATCAACATAATACTAAAGTTATGCATCATCCTACACATACAGCTTCTTAGCCAACATCTTTTGAAAATTAAAAGTAATCAGCCCTCTTATATATATAACTAAACAATAAAGTTTGTTCTCTTATTGCAGTCAGATGACTGCATCCTGTGATCGTTAAAGTGAATCATAGTGAGCTGATTTATAGTTTGAGGGAAGACCCAGCTGAGAAGAATGACAATTTCTATCTCCTCCTCTTTCAGTTTCCAATGTCAATGTGATACAACAGTTATGATGACTAATTGTTCATGAAATATAAGGCATCATGCAAATGTATACTGATTATGGTATCTCTGTTCAAAGGTCTTTACCATTATCACAGATGGGCAAGTCAGATTTGTTTGAAATGCAGTATAATCAGTACACATTCAGCACCCAAGAATTGCAGCTATTTATATGGGAAGCAGTGTAGTATAGGGAAATGAACACGGAGTTGGGATTCAATATCGTCTGATATGTAATTGCACTAATTGCACCACTACCACTGACTTATTCTGTGATCTTGGGGAAGTTGCTAACATCTCAGTTACTGAGTTTCTTCTTCCCTCAGGAATGTTATCAGAATTAGTTAATATTTGTATAGCACCTGAAAATATAAAGTACTACTTAAGTGCTTGATATCATCTATCTGAAATCAACTGCACAGTATTAGAAGCGTTATTGCTCTCATAAGATAATTTAATAATAAAACCTAGTATATTCAGTAATTCAAAATACAGGGTATATTTTTGTAATGATTATAAGTTTTAAGAGGGAGTTTTTTAAAACTGCCTTCTTCTCATCCCAAAGCATCTTTACAGACATGAGGAGCAGTACAGCATTACCATTCATTCTTGTCCATACCTATTTCTCCATTAATATCAGCCTGGTCACGTCCACGCACACGATGTCATGCCATCTAGTGGGTGGTCGGCCTCTAGGTCTGTGACAGTGCTTACATTTGCATTATTTTCTTTGGCATCCTATCATCTGTTTGTCTGCTAATGCATCTCCAACATCGTAATCCTTTCAACTGCGGTCAGTCCCATACCCTGATTTCAGATGCTACTCTCCGAACTTATTCATTTGTCTTAAAATCATTCCACTTTGTATCTGCCATCTTCCGATGAACTCTCATCTCTACTGCCGCCAGCTTTCTGATGTCTGTTTCCTTTAATTTAACCGTGTCTCTAGACCACTGAGTAATACTGTTAGTATACTGATAAATGTTCACTTTGGTACCAAATATAATGTTCTTATCAGTCCACGATCTCATCAACTTCTATGCATCCCTTGCAACTAAAGCACATCTCCTTTTAACCTCATTCTTGATGGAGTCATTGGCACTGATCAAGCTTCCTAGGTACACATGCACATGCAGGCACGATAATGGAGCAGCTGATAGGGGACTCGATTAATAAAGAATTAAAGGAGGGTAATGTAACTAATGCAAATCAACATGGGTTTATGGAAAATAGATCCTGTCAACTGACTTGATATCTCTTTTGACGAGATCAACAAGCTTGGTTGATAAAGGTAATAGTGTTGATATGATATACTTAGACTTCTGTAAGGCATTTCACTTGGTTCAACATATTTTGATTAAAAAACTAGAATATAAAATTAACATGTCACATATTAAATGGATTAAAAACTGGCTAACTGATAGATCTTAAAATGTAATTGTAAATGGAGAATCATCATTGAGCAGGTGTGTGTCCAGCAGGATTCTGCAGGGATTGGCTCTTGGCCTTATGCTATTTAATATTTTTATCCAGGAGTGGGAAGAAAACAAAATTATTGCTGATAAAATTTAGGTGAGTGGTAAACAATGAAGAGAACAGGTCTCTGATTCAAGTGTGATCTGGATTGCTTGGTAAAGTGGGCACAAGCAGACAATATGTGCTTTAATTCAGCTAAATGTAAATGTAAATGTATATATGTAGGAACAAAGAATGTAGGCCATACTTACAGGATGGGGGTCTCTACCTTGGGAAGCAGTGACTGAAAAAGATCTGGAGCTCATGGTGGATAATCAGCTGAACATGAGGTCCCAGTGTGAAGCTGTGGCCAAAAGAGATAAGGCATTCCTGGGATGTATAAACAGGGGTAACGCTAAGGTTACAGCTGAGTGCAAAAAAAATTTCTAAATTTGCCACTCCAATCTGCAGGGGACGGGGCTGGCTGAGGGGGAGACAGGATCAGGCGACCCTGCTGGAGCGCTCCTGCCAGCAGCAGGGCCAGTGAGTGGAGCAGGGGGACAGGGGCAGGAGAGTGGGTCTCTCTGGAGGATTGGGGGGAGGCTCTGGGCAGTGAAAGGCTCGGGGTTGCTGAGCAGTGGGGGACTTGTGGGGGGTGCTGGGCATCATAGGCCTGGGAACTACAGGTGTGTGAGGGGGTACTGTAGCACCCCCAGGTTTTACTTTGGCCTCTGCTCCTGGCCCCACATCTCGGGTCCTTGCTCCTGGCCCCATGGTGTCCCCCCGCCCAGCCCTGCGCCGCAGGGCTCCAGTCCTGGCCCTGCTCTTGGCATATGGGTCTGTGGGAGGATTGTGCAAGGGCGGGGCGTGGGCAAGGAGGGTGTGTGTATGGGTCTCTGGGCAGGGGAGTTCTGGGAATAGGGAGTTGGTGGGGCATTGGGCAAGAGGTCGGTGTGGCGTGTGATTCGGGTCAGCCTCGAGGGGAAGGGGCTCGCTGGCAGTGCAGGGCTCAGTAGGCCAGTGTGCGTCTGGCACAGTGGTTCTCAACCTGCAGCCCAGAATGGTAAACCAATTTTTTGGTTGAGGAAGAGCTCCCCTTGGATCTCTGCTCCACTTTTCCTTAATTAGCCCTCGGGGGTTTGCAGAGCAACATGAGGCCTATTCCTGCCATCAAAGCATAAGAGCTTGGCTTCACTAGAGTTTTTATCTTAAATTAATCATCAATTAACTCAAGATAGTAACACCTTTATAAAGGGTCTGGACACTCCCTAGGCTTTGCTTTACTAGTTTACTGTTCTGGGGTACACTTTACCAGTAAAGCACAGTCATTTTTAGATGCTTTCTCCACAGAGCTCCAAGTTCTTGAAAGCATCTGAGGATGAACCTAGGAATCAAACCCTTTTGTGGAGTGCCAACTCCAAGACCACTGGACCAAATTACATGCTATAAAAATGTACATACATTTCTGATTTAGGTTAAATATGTAGGTGAAATAAGTGCAAGTGAAGGACACCAAGATTGAGTGCTCTGCAGAATAAAGTCCTGTGTTTATCCCCAGAAGAGATACACAGCAAAGACAGCAGACTTGTATTTTCTTCTCATGGCTCCACCCATGTTCTTTAGTAATAACCAGGAAGAATAATTTCAATGGGTGAAACAGTAACTCAGGCTTCCTGGCCCAATAATAATCTCTGCTAAGACTATCAAAAAGGAAACCCAATTAGCAGAGTTTTTTTAAAATGCAGAAACATGTCCACTGAGCACCACCAATGTATTTGACATAGTGACTGAACCATCACTGGCTGGTAACTTTCAGTCTCTACCACCCTGGGTTGGATTTGAAAGACTGAAAAACTCTTTAGCCCATTACCAAAACCTTGACCCATCTACCCATCTGCTCTCACTTGTGTACTTTCAGAGATCTATTTAAAACAGTTCAATGCCAAAATATCCTGAGCAGAGCCTTCAGGTATAGTGCAAATTGGTGCTGAAACACTTTTTCTAGGTAATTTGTGATTCCAGCTTACTTTCGTTTTTGAAATCCAGAAAATTTGTTCTATGCAGCTTCCCTATATAAAAAGACCAGGCTCTGATTTTCAGTTGGTTTTCTTTAAAGCATGATGAAATGCATCAGATGAGGGGCGCTGTAGAAGCATAGTACTGACCAAACGCAGGACAGTGAAAATTTTAGGTCCTGCACAATCCCTATGCCTCTCGTTACTGCAGATTTTCAGAAGACTACCACAACAAAAATTTTTCTGTTGGGTGTACTGATTTGAGGGAAGATACAGTAATTAACAAATTCTAAGCAGTGAGCTTGTATATGCTGGAATGAGCCAATCCTATTTTTTCCCCATTTATAATTGAAGTTTTAAACACACTATGAAATGCTGTCACTAAGAACACTGGTGCTAAGTCAGACACAAAACACATTAAGGACTCAAAACCCTTCCCTCCCAATACATGGTGGGCATTACACTGGATCTTGGAAAATAAGCTATTGCATGTGCACACGATCTGGCCTTCCAAAAAACCAGCACCCTATGAATCAGGAAGCAGGAATGCACCCTAAATGTTAATTTTAAGCAAGGTGATTTTTGTTTGTTGAATTTTTTTTTGCATTTTTTTCCTTTGACTTTTTTCATTGTGTTTTATTATTTAAAATACTGCACTTCTACAAATTTAATTGCAAAGGTTGGCTAATACAAGTAGGATCATTTCAAGAACAGAAAAACATCCAAAAACTGAATGAGAAGCCACTGGATGGCCTCACATACTCAGAAATGCTTGGGGCAACCACTACTGGAATATCTCACTGCGTAGGACAATTTGAACTTTAAAGTCACATGATGAAACCATTGGTTTTCTAAACATGCAACGTATTCAGTTTGAATAACTTAAAACCGAGTTCCTGTTTCCTCTGCAGAACTGTAGGTTTTTGTAGTCTGTGACTGTCTGGGATTTTTAGCTTGATACACAGCAACTAAAGAAGTGACTTTGTTTACGCAGGGAGCAGAGTATATATTTTAAAAGAGTTATTTCCTCCTAACAGTAATTATATTTCATCTCACTATTCACTGTGAAAGCCTCAGCCAGTTGCATCTGTGGAACATTTCTTTGCAGAGGTAAGTGTTTTACCTTGCTTTAAGTATGTAATGTTTTAATCACCACTAAAGGATCAAACTATAAAGTTTTAATTTAAACATTTTATTTTTCCTTCCATCTGTATCATCTGGACCATATAAAGTACGATAAAATACCACCCATCTGCAAAATATTTTCATAAAACTAATGTTTAATTATAAAATTGAATTTTAGACATAAACAGATTTAGAGACTAAGAGAGCATCCAGACCACTTTCTTAATGGTTGGGAATTATCATGCAGTTTTAGATACATAACAGGAAACGTTTTATATAACACAGGAAACACGTCAACGGTACTGATTAAAGTCTATGCAGAGAGTTAGTGCTACTTCATTTACATTCCAGAGAAGTAAAAATGTAAAGTTTCAGTTAGACAGAAACTGATGAACTTTTTAAAATTGAAGCATCTGTCTTCTTGAACATTCAAAATTCCACATAATTTCAAACCTGAAAGATTTGTGTGGAACTTTCAATCATTCCTACTACTCAGAAAATTGTCAGGTGAGAAAAATTTCAGAAGGGTATTTTAGTGTTTCATCATCTTACTGTACAGCAGCTGCAGCCTCTTATAAATAAATTCTGTCCCCATCTTTTAACATGGCAGAACCTAGAAGTAGTAGGAAGGCTGATCAGGGTATATTTTATTTAGAAAGCCTAATCTGCATTGCGCTCAAGAGTTAAAACTGCACATGCTCATCATGGGCTGAGAGCTGGTAGCCACAGAAATCTTGTGTACAAAGATTTCTGGTTGGATGAAAGGAAATTTTTCTGGTGGTTGGAAAAAGAATGCAGGACAGACTCTCCTACTAAATTTTTTTATACAAAAATAGACTGGTTGCTAAGGAAATCATCCCCAAATTTAGAGATGCCCCTTTGAAGGTTTTAAATAAGTGCCAGTTTCCATTAAGCCAAGGTTCCAAGTCTTGGGAGCTTAAGCAACCAAACACAAGAAAAAATTGGTTTTAGAGTACAGGCTCTCTCTCAATGTTTTCTTTTCACTTCTTGCAGTCCAGCATTGCCTCTTGTGTGTTACATTGAATTGCTCTGCTCCAGCTGTTGGCAGTGAAGGATAATTTATTAGCTGTGTGCCTGTGCTTCAGAGAACAGGAGTCTGACACGTACACCTTCACTGCCTGCACACAAAGCATAACAGATCAGACTAGAGCAATGTAGTGCCAGGAAAAAAAAAACAAACAGAATGGGAAGGGAGAGACAACATGAATCAGAAGCGGCAAAGAGTCCTGTGGCACCTTGTAGACGAACAGACGTATTGGAGCATAAGCTTTCGTGGGTGAATACCCACTTCGTCGGATGAATCAGAAGAACAGTGGACAGAAGAGCAACAGAAGAATGGTGTTCAACTATAACGAAATGGAGAAGAACAAAGGCAAGGAAGGAGATAATCTAAAGAGGTGTAGGAAAGAAATAAGCAAGACAAGATCAAAAAGTTCATACAAACAGAACATATTGAGGATGATTTTGTGATTGAGGCACAGGACTTAAATTACATGAGATGGGGAATTAATTCCAGGCTCTGCCACAGCCTCCATGTCATGTCCGGTGTCTCACTTCCCTAGATGCAAAATGCTAACAATGTTATCTACGTAACTTACAGGAGAATTGTGAGGAAAAATTAAATACGGTTTGTCAGGCGCTTAGGGATTAGATTGATAAATTCCACAGTAAACCAATAAAGAAAGGACATATAATCAGGCAGAGCATAAACTGTGGGGGGTTGTTGAGAGTACACCACATGCCATTGCAATAACGTAAGGATTAGCAGCAAATGTATGGAACACCAAAATTTATCAGAGAGTGGTTGAAAGGGAATGTTACGTCCTTCATGTTTTCCATACTGGAAGCTCTAAGGGTATGTCTACACAGCAGCTGGGAAGGTGTTTCCCAGCACAGGTAGACAGAAAGCTAGCGTGCTAAAAAGAGCATGGCTACAGTGGCACAGGCAGCGGCTTGGGCTAGCCAGCCGAGTACCTACCTACGGGATCAGAAGGGTTTGTACTTGGGTGGCTAACCCAAGCTGCTGACCTTTCTGCTGCAGCCACACTGCTATTTTCAGCATGCTAGCAGAGCTAGCATGCAACTATCTACCCACATTGAGAAACACCCTAACAGCAGTTGGATAGATATACTAGTGTTTTGAGTAAATTTACAGCCTGCTTGACTGCCTGGATTTTCTGCAGTGGAAGAGGTGTGAAATAATTGCCTTCAAGCTTTCTGCTGCCTCCCCCACAGCCACATATCTATTTACATTGCAGAGCTAGTGTGTATTATCCTCAAACCCAGCTGATAATATTATTAGGGCATACATCTATCAACACAGATTCATAAGAACATAAGAATGTCCATAGTGGGACAGAACAACGGTCCATCTAGTCCAGAATCCTGTCTTCCGACAGTGGCCAGTGCCAGGTGATTCGGAAGGAATGAACAGAAGAGGGCAATTATTGAGTGATCCATTCCCCGTCATGGAGTCCCAGCTTCTGGCAATCAAAGGCTTAGGGATACCCAGAGCATAGGGTTTCCTCCCTGACCATCTTGGCTAATAGCCATCGAGGGACCTATCCTCCAGGAACTTATCTGATTCCTTTTTGAAACCAGTTATACTCTTGGCCTTCGCAACATCCCTGGCAACGCGTTACACAGACTGAATGTGCATTGTGTGAAGTAACTCCTTAGGTTTGTTTTAAATCTGCTGCCTATTAAATTCCTTTAGTGACCCTGGTTCTTTTGTTATATGAAGGGGTAAATAACACTTCTTTATTCACTTTCTCCACACCATTAATGATTTCAGTACCAGTTTGCCTGGTACTGAAGTTAGGCTTACCAGCCTGTAATTGCCAGGATCGCCTCTGGAGCCTTTATTAAAAATCCATGTTACATTAGCTATCCTCCAGTCATTTGATAAAGAGGCTGATTTAAGTGCTAAGTTACATACCACAGTCAGTAGTGCTGCAGTTTCATATTTTTAAATGCTACTGTGGCAGGTTTCTTTGTTATCCCCCAACCCCCAAGGATGTTAAACTGAATTACATTATGGTTGCTATTATCAAGAGATTCAGTTATATTTACCTCTTCGACCAGATCCTGTGCGCCACTTAGGACTAAATCAGGCACTGACTCTCCCCTTGAGGATTCCAGGACTAGTTGCTCTAAGTAGCAGTCACTGACGGTGACTAGAAATTTTCTCTCTACATGCCATCCTGAGGTGATATGTACCCAATCAGTACAGGGATAGTTATCTAGTCTTCTGTTTGTGTAGCCTCTCTAATCTCCCTGAGCGTTTCACCATCACTGTCATTCTCCTGGTCAGGTGGTCGGCTGTACATTCCAACTGCTATACTCTTACTATTCAAGCACAGCATTTTTATCCATAGAGATACTATGCTACAGTTCGATTCATTCAAGATTTTTACTATATTTGAGTCCCTGCATTAAAAATTTTTCTGACCAAATGGCCTGAAAACTTTGCATAACAGACTACCATAAGAGAGATGTGGACATCAGGATTATCTTACTGCAGGTTAAAGGATCACATACATCCAACAAAGAAGCCTTGTTTGAACCTCAGGATCAGTTTAGTAGTATACTAGTGCACTCTGACAGTGAATTCACAAAGCAGCATTGGTTTCAGTCTTTAAAAATTCTGCTCATCTTAGAAGTAATAACTATTAGCAAATAATATATAGAGGCTAAGCCAATTGTCCAAGATCACACAGTGAATCAACTGCAGAGATGGCAATAGACCCCAATAGCCTTAGACTCCTGGTCCCATTCTATAACCACTAGAGACCATGCTCCTCCACTGAATCACCCGATCCTGTGAGGTGTTGCTTAGCACCTCTTGTAAGGTGTTACGGATCCTCAACTCTCTTTGAAATCAGTTGGTGACACCTGCCAAGCTCTGTGCACCTTGTAGGATAGAACTGAAGTAGGAAAAATAGATTTTGCAATAATGTCTGTCAGAGAAAGAAGCATGGCTCTAAGTGTTAGTTTGTGTCCCCTCCAACCGTATAAAAGAGCGTGGATAGTGAGTCCTTTGGATTAAACCCACGCTTACGGAGAACTCTTTCCTACCTTAGTCTGAATTCACAGCTGACAACGTGTTCTCCTTTTTCAAAAACACACCTGAAGAGATAGCAAATGAAAAGACAAGGCCAATGTTTGTACGTTTTAAAAACTACTACCAGAAAAGAAGCTCCCAGAAGCAATTTACAAGACAGAACTGACACCTAAAGTACTCATTTTAATCTTGCTAATTTTCCAGTTTAAAAATATTCAAGGATACACCACAAGCCTCTAACTACACAAAAATAGCATCTCGTGTTTCCATTTTTATTCTCCTGAGGTGGATCACATGTTCATGAGTTCAAGCAGGCACTGTGAGTTTATTGATTAAGGATAGGAAAGTTTTAAACAGCTTGTTGTTTTGGTAAGATCTCACTAACGTGGAGAGTTTCCCTGGAATCTTTTTTTAGCACGGTGCATTGCTAGGATTAAAACAGAAAACAATTAGGTCTTATCTACACAGGAAAGTTTTGCTAGTTATACTAATATATCTATTCGGGTATAATTATAGCAGTGTAACAAACCTGTCTCCTCCCTACCCCCCCCACAAATCCGGACACCCTTAACTCTAGTGTGAATGCCTTGCTACAATTTAGCTTAAACGCCTTACAAAGTGACAAACTAAACTGAAAAAAGACACTTGTAGACTGGAATAGAAGTACCCACATGAGGAGTGATACTAGTTTAAATGCACACCAGTTTAAATTTACATCTTAGGGGAGATGGGGGAGAAAGGGGGAAAAAGGGAGAACAGGGAGGAAGAGGAAAAGAAAAAAATTGTAGATAAGGCCTCAGTTGTCATTTTAATTTGTTTCTGGCATCATTTTTTTGATAAGTGTGAAAAAATGAGACCCATATAGGTTGAGAATATCTTCTTCAAAATGTCACTGAGCGCAAAAGCAGCAGGATAAATCTACTCGGTCAGTGATCAAGAGGATGCAATTTATTAAGGCAATAAGTTGTAACTTCTGCAGTTTGCTGCTCTATATCTAATCTTCCTTGTCTCATAGTCTCCTTGGTCTTATGCTTTGGATATTCAAAAGGGGAGTTAGCTGCAAGTATGATTTGCTTGGCTATAGTCAACAGATGGAGCTGCTACCAGTACCAAGGGCAGATCCTGGCCAACTGCAAACATACATCAGTATTATCACTGGTTTTTCAATAGTCTGATGCAGGCTGATATTATTTACAGTGAAATCTAAAGCTACCTTCTTGTTTTCATGAGCAACAATACTACCACAAAAGTAGCCTGCTATAAAGCTATACTGAGATTCCATGTAAGGGAACTGGACATGGTTACTCGAGAGATTACTTGGCCAGCAGTCTGAAAGGAGTTCAGAAAACAGTAATGGAAACATTTATAGAGCCAGAACTAACTACAAATGCTCAATGCTGTCAAAAAGTTGACAGGTTCAGATGAAAATATCACAGGAGGCTGAGGTAAAAAAACTCTTTAACCTTAGAAAGAACATCTCACATTTATCTCAGCCTCCCAATGTCATTGTGTAGGATGATTCCTTAAGCAAGTGACCACCCTCCTCCATGTGCCCAGCTTCCCTTCATTACCTCACAGTCTAGCCTCTTTGGCCATGTCTAAACTACAAACTTTGGTCGATAAAAGTTGGGCATAAAGCTGCCATAGTCAGCATATCGCTCATGTGCATGTACACTTGGTTCCTTGTATCGGCACGGCACATACTCACCAGGAATACGAGTGTCGATACACAGTGTGGTGCACTATGGGTAGGTACTCCATTATGCAGCTTGCCATCTTCCGGCACACTGTCTTTTGGCAACTTATGGCAATGCATGGTGGGGCAGAAATGAGTCACACAGTGGTGACTGTGAGCAAGAGGTCAAGTTCCCAGGATGCAACTTACTTCATCCCATAATGCAATAATTTTCCGGCCTTTTTTTAAAATCCCCAAAACCTGTGCGGCACTTCTCACTGTCCATCATCTCTGACAGAAGCATGGAGCCCATACAGCTCTGCAGGATTGTCATGAGCATTGAAAACACAGGATGAATGAGCCTCTGATATTCGCACAGGAAGTACCACAGGAAGGGGGGACATGACAATTTGTAGAGAACAGATTGCTCTCTGACATAGGCAAAAACAATTCAAGGCTGTTGGTGGCCTTCACAGAGCAGTTGCAGATGGTGGAATGCCACTTGATGGATCACAAGGCACGTGTCGCTGACATCAGTGTTGGCTGGTCAGGAAAAATGCACGACACTTGCATCTTTTTACTCCTCGGGGAATTGTACGCCAAAAAAATAAAAATTTTGGCATATTTTATTTGTCAAAATAATGCAATATAATCATGAAAGTTTCAATTATTTGGGTAATTTATTTAACCTACAATACAGAAAAAAATCACAACTATTCAGCATTTCCTAAACACATGAAAGTTAAGTTACAAATACTTGGTAACCAATACCCTGTATTCCAGTTATAATCCTGGGTTTTCATTTAAACTACATTACAGAACACCAAACAGCAAAATAAAGTAGAATGTCATTTTAAGTTGCTCTTACATTTTTGCTAATCATTGTCCTGCATTTTAGTATAAATCCAGTATTTTCATTTAAATTACAGTACAGAAAACAAAGAGCCTTCAAGTTTTTCTCACTTAGTGATTTCCTTCTGGCAGAAAGGATCAAATTGTTCAAGTGAAAAACTTCTCTCCATTCAGAATTTGAGACAGCATTTATGCAATTCAAGGCTAGTTTGACGACATTTTGAATTCTCTCTTTCAATAAAAGCCAAAACACTTGGCGATCTACAAAAATAGGATTACTTTGAATAGCCTCAAACACAATCTTTTCCCGGTACAGTTTTAGCTCCTGTTCAGGTACCTCAGAAAAAACAGGTATTGCTTGAAAATATCTCAGTGTTCTGGCAGGATATTAAACATGATGAATATCAAATAACCTACAAGCCTTCAGAAAATTCAGATCTGGCTGTTGAAATTACAAATATTTGTCAACCTTTTCCATGGGCTGTACCTCCCAAAACAGCCTGGCGTGGCCCCACCCACGCTCTGCCCCCAAACCCTTCCTGCTGCTGTTCCCTTCTGTGGTTGAGAGGCTAGGACAGGGAGGATGAGGGCCATGGTATGCAAAAGACCCTACCGTGCCCGTCTCCTGGGGCTGGGCCCTCACTATGCTCCGGCAGTGGTGCCCACCCCAGGCTGGGACCTCGCTGCGCTCTGGCCTCGCCGTCTGCTTGCCTGCCCAGCACTGGGGCTCGGGGCACGTGGGGGCGTGTGTTTTCCAGACTCCAGCATGGGAGAGGGAACAGAAGGGATGGAGCCTTGAGCAAAGCTGGAGGGACCAGGGGCTAGCCTCCCCCAAGGGCATGTTCACCCGTTGCCCATGAGCTTTTCAGAAGCTTCATGGAATGCCTCTTTAAAGAGATCTAGGCAGGGCAAGTCTTTCAACAGGAGATAAAGTTTTCTGCCTCCCTAAATTTGAAAAACTCTGAGGTGGCTTCTGAAGGGAACTCTTGATGTGAACTGAAATATATCTGGAGTTCTTCCAGAAGGTCAAATGCTTTAGCAGTGCAAGGCTTCCTGCTCTCAAATGCAAGATTTAAGCTGAGAATTTTTTCAGATTTCTATGCTGGAAAAGTGATCTGTACTTTCAACAATGCACACTTAGTTGGGGCATTTAGCATTTTCTAAATTGGGGTCGGCAACCTCTCAGAAGTGGTGTGCTGAGTCTTCGTTTATTCACTCTAACTTAGGGTTTTGCGTGCTAGTAATACATTTTAACATTTTTAGAAGTCTTTCTAGAACTCTTTCTAGAAGTCTAGAACATATAACTCTTTCTAGAAGTCTAGAACATATAACTAAACTATTGTTGTATGTAAAGTAAATAAAGTTTTTAAAATGTTTAAGAAGCTTCATTTAAAATTAAATTAAAATGCAGAGCCCCCCCAGACTGGTGGCCAGGACCCGGGCAGTGTGAGTGCCATTGAAAATCAGCTCGCATGCCATAGGTTGCCTACCCCTGTTCTAAATGGTTTGCACAGAAACTGAGGAGTTGCTGTAGCACTCTTCATTAACGAACCCTGAAAAGTTCTTAGAGTGAAAGTTAGCTGAAAGTTAGCTGAAAGTTCTTAGAGTGATACTAAACAGCATAGAACCAGCTGTTCCAGCATGTTCCACCTGGGCTAGGACTCATGGATGCTTTGGCATATGGAGACTCCTCTTGTAGTTCTGGTTCATGAAACAGAGATACCTCCCTTTCCCACTACCAGAGTTATAGAACACGTTTTTGAAGCACCTTACAAATGTATCAACCAGCTGAAAAGGCTTACTAAATGATTTACCAGTTAACAATATGTGCCAAAAAGGTGACATGCACAGAATTTGGAAACACTGTAGAAAACAGAATCAAATGCCTTTTTCACATAACTAGCGTTGTCAGTATCAATTACTACAACATTTTCATAATCAATCTGGTATTCATTTACTGTTTTGACTACAGACTCTGAAATAGTTGAATCATTAATAGCATCTAAAAACACTGTATCTACCAAAAAAGTTAACATGCCCACTGCAATCAGGTTCTAATTAACTGATCTTGCCTCATCATCATCACAACATTCATCAAAGATAACAGCGATTTTCTTCCCTTTAAGCTTCAGTTCTAAGTTTTCCTTTTCTTTGGAGGTACACATCAGGTAAGGATGTCTCAGTCAGTTGTATCCTATCAGGAATGGCACCACCATTCCAGATCCTGCTGTCAAGAAATTCTCTCACAAGTGGGTGATCAGTCTTTGACAAAGGGATGTTGGCATCTGCTAGTATCTTCTCACCCATATTGTACAAATCTGAAGGTAAAAGTTAGGTAAATCTTGAGTGAGCACAAATGTTTACTATCCTGTAACATCTTTCATCTTGTATTAATACATGTATTCATATTATATTTAATTCTGAACTTCTAGATTTTAATTTAGATTTATAGTGAACGATCATGATTACACACACACACACACTCTAACCTTAATATTTAGTTATTTGGCTTATGCCTCTATATCCAAGGAGACTCGCACTCAATCACAAAAATGCATTATTAAATTATAATCAACTGTAAAACATCACGTGAAAGTGCAAAAGTTACAGAATACATTCTACACTATCATCATCAACAGAAAACTGACCATAGTGATCACTTTAAAAAAAAAAAAGTTTAAAAACAGAGCTATTTATTCAAGATCTCAGAGCAAGTGAAGAGACCCCATCGCTATAGCTCTTCTAAGCTACTTATCTTATTTTTCTGTATTATAACATTTTCTTATATTTCCACTCACCTCCACACATTCTTTCTCCACCTGTGTTTTGTTTTTCAGTGTACTTGTAATGATTTTCTGATGTTTGTTTCCGCCTTCCTCTTGAGCCGCACCTTCCATCTGTTTGTGTTTTTTTGATGCAAAATATCCACAATTACGGACCATCGGTCATGACTGAGAACAACATTGCAGGATGTGCCAAATAATTTGTCCCCATCCACATGCAGTTTTGTAGGAAATTCTCGAGCACGAGAAGCTGGTGTAGCTGTTTTTGATGCATTATGTGAAGGCTGTTCACATTGGACAAAAGAGCAAATATCCCTTTTCCCTTTGGTAACTACATCAGGACATGGCTGGCTACTTTGGGAAGTGCTTGGTTCTGACTGTCCTGACATTTTATTGACTGCTTGATGAATGTTTTATTTGCTTTCAAAGTCTTTTTTTTTTTTAAATGGGTAATTAAAATAGATCCTGAGCTGTAATCTAACCCCACTATACCACTGTGGCATGGGACAAAAGCGAGGAAGCATACAGATTTTCCTATCTGAGGATTCCCTTACTGTTATTTACAATAAGGCTTGTTTACACCACTCTGGCAATGTAAAGGAGCCTTAAAACTTGTACATGTGTTTTGTGCTCCTGGGGGAATTGACTAAGAGCATGGCTACACTGGAAACTTCAAAGCGCTCCCACGGCAGCACTCTGGAGTACGAGTGTGGTCGCGAGAGAGCTCGCCAGCACTCCTGGTAATCCACCTCCATGAGCTTTAAAGCGCTCAGACTTGCTGCGCTCAGGGGGGTGATTTTTCACACGCCTGAGCCAGCAAGTTAGAGCACTATAAAATGTAAGGGTAGACAAGCCCTAAGAATGGGAACAATGCACTAACAATAGGAACATTAACAACTCTGCAGGCAGGCTACTACATTTTCTGCTCTGCCTGAGGTGACAGAGCCTGCATCATGCCTACTTCCAAACAACCCAAAGCCCACCACATTAGCCAGTTGAGAGGGAGTCGCTCTTGCTCATATGCATACACACTCACACACCCCTGGCAGTGACTCACATCTCCCCATGTATGCATGCCCAAATCTCCCCCTCCCCCCCCCGCACGCTGATTTATGTCTCTGCCGGCTACTCTGGGTGCTTGAACAGACGTACCCAGGCTGCTGGGGAAGGGACGTGTGTCCCCCGCAGATTTCTTTGTTTTCTCATTTTTCTGCAGGGAAACAAAGAAATCTGCGTGGGACATGAATTCTGCATGCATACAGTGGTAAAGAATTCCCCCAGGAGTAATCTTTAAAAACACAGAACTGTTCAGAAAGCTCCAAGGAGGGACATTCTTTCCTGACCAGCAGATTACCATTGGAATTTTGAAATGCCAACAGTGATCCTGGGGAACCCAGACTATCCCTTGCTCCCCAGACTCATGAAGCTGTGCGACAGCCACCTCACCAGGTCCAAGGAAAGATTCAACTACCAGCTCAGCAGGTGCAGAATGACAGTTGAATGTGTTTTTGTTAGATTGAACGGACACTGGTGGTGTTTACTCACAAGATTAGATCTTAGTGAGAAAAATATCCCAGTGATAATAACTGCCTGCTTTGTCTTGCATAATACCTGTGAGGCAAAGGGGGAAAAGCTGCCACTGGGGTGGAGGGCAGAGGTGGAGCAGCTGTCTGCTAGGTTTGAACAGCCAGACACAAGTGCTATTAGAAGAACTCAATGCAGAGCTATGCAGCTGAGGGAGGTCTTGAAAGAGCAATTTAACAGTCAGCCATAGTACTGTAGCGTGGTGGACTGGGCTCAGTGTGTGTTTGTGGGGGGGGAGCTGGGGAAGTGCGTCTTGTTGGGATGTGGGGTCAGGATGTGGGGTCAGGGTGCAGCTGGTTGGGGCTCAGTGGGGTGTAGGGGGGCTCCTGATGCAGGGGGTGAGGCTTGGTGCAGGGAGGAGGTTCCAGGTGTGTGGGTGGGGGAAGGGGTCAATGTATGGGGAGTTGCGGCCCCTGTCCACCCAGCCCCTGTGCATCTGGAACCCCCTGCACCCACCCACCCCAGACCTGGAACACCATCCCCGCCCCTCCCCCCAAGCCTCATCCCCTCCCACGGTGCAGAGCTTCCTGCAGCCAGGGGAAGTTTCTGGGGATTGACCTGACCCAACCCTGGCTGCTCCATGCAGGAGAGGGGGATGGGGAGCACCATCCTCCCCCAGCCCCCCAGCTGGGACTAATGTCCCTGGGCAGCCAAGGCATCCCCAGACCTCTCTCCCCCAGTGATTTACCTCTCCCCCGGCTTCCCAACAGATGCATCTGAGCTGCTGAGCTGCCAGAGAGTAGTGAGTGAGTACTGATGCAGCTTCTTTTTGCTTCCCCACAGAAACCATTTTCTGCAAGAAAGCAAAGGAAATCTGCGGGGGAGGGGGATGCGGGGGGTTTTCTGCTGCACTGCAGTTGAGCAGAATTTCCCCAGGAGTAATGCTAAAACCACTGCTGACTGGTGTGGGAAACTGACCTACCGTGGGGGAAAAAATAAGACTGCCAGGTCTAGAAAACTTTGGGAGAGGATTGCAGGGTACTTCCACGAAAGTTTCTAAGGAGGATTCAAGGAACATCTCTGTGCACATAAAGTGCTCTGCCTCCCCAACTAACTCTACAACGGAAGGAAAAACAGATAACCCTACTTCTGTCTGTTGCGTCTTCTAGTACGACTAAATTAATAAAAAGTCACTATATGCGTACTGTTACACTGAGGTCAGGCACCATCTCTATATTTAAATATTGTAACGGGAAATGCATTTACACGCTTACCCAAGGTTCAATCCCCAGCATCGTGCTCAGCGACCAGGACTGACCACACTGCAGTGGAGTCTTAAATAAATCCTCACTGGTGGCATAGCTGGACACCCCAGTCGCATATGACCCCCATCCTCCTCCTCCTGTTCCTCCTTCTCCTGACAGTTCACAACAGCCTTCACGCAGGTGTGCACTGTGGGGTCTCTGCCAAGTATGGCATGCATCTCAGCTGTAAAAGCGGCTGGTCTGTGGCTTGGTACCAGATCAACAATTGGCGTTCCTGACCTTCTGGTATGCCTGCAGCAGTTCCTTTGCTTTCACATGGCACTGCTGCTGATCCCTGTCACACTCCTTTGCCTGCATCCCCCCAGGCAATCTGCTCGTAGATTTCCACATTTCCATGACTGCTCCGTAGGTTAGCTTGCAGAGTATCTTCTTTTCTCAGGCCCAAGAGATCCAATACCCGCTTTCTACTTCAAGCAGGAGCACAACTGGATCATATAGCTGCCATGGTCAGTTGGGCAGCTGCACACAAGGCCAGAGCTGATAGGTGTGCTTGTCAAGCTGCACAATCAGGAAAAGGCATTTCAAAAATACAAAGGATTTATAAAGTGAGAGAGGGTGGCTTCCAGTCTCAGTGACCCCTGGGCAGTGGAGTTCACAATCGTAACCAGATCAATATAGGCCATGTAGTGTCTATACTCTCACTGCATCAACCACAGTATGTTGACCATGGCTCAATGCCACCCAGGGAGAGGGTGCTACTGCGCAACTGTAATGGAGCACTTACATTGGCTGGAGACAAATTATAGCATAGACACACGCACAACTAGGTTGACACAAGGTGACTTACATCAACCTAACTTTGTAGTGTGGACAAGGTCTTTCATTCATATTCCTAAAGAGCTACCATACCGGGATAGCAGCATTTACAGAAAAAAACATCCTATTTGAAGGTCCAAAATTTGACCTACTTTGACCCCTTCCTTCACTCATGGGTTTTCTTCAGTATGTTCAAGGGGAGAAGGATTGGGGAAACTAGTATTTCGTGGTCAGTGGGGTCGTTCCCTGGCAGAAAGAAAGGGAACGAAAGCAGCAAGAAAGAGACAGGGACAAAGGCAGCAAGTCACGTGGTCCTATGCTGCAGCATGCTGATTGGCATGCAGTTAACAATTGAGAGAAGTTGCACCTGACAGCACGTCAACATAAGGTAGTTGTTGCAGAGCCAAGGGAGTAGCACTGCACCATCTGATTTTGTAAGGAACAATTTCTGGATTTTCTCTATCTGGGTTTTTTTATGCTTTACAGTCTCCCATGAGAAAACAGAAGTCATCACTGTTAACTCATGAACTTTGTTCTCCAGCTGCACAGGAAATGGAAGTTAAACTTTGTTACCAAAATTGTGCTGACACAATCCAAGACTGTCCTCTTCTTTCTCTTGAGCAAGGAATAGTATTGAAATTCACACGAACCCTGAACTTGTCATCTCCACCACTCAAAATAAAGTTTGTAAGATCTAATTTGAGGACACCCAGCCTGATCAGTGTTGTTTAAAAGAAATGCTTTCAGGAAGTCCAAAATTTGGAAGGGAAGGATGTATGACTAATACACTCAGGGAGTGTACTTTCCCCCGCCTACAGTTTCATTGTCCTCTGTATGTCCTTCTCCATCCCCCACTAGGACCAAGATCTTAGGTAAAAATGCTAAATGCAGTTAAGTGAGTTAGGAGCCTAAGTTCCACTGAAAATCACTTTTTAAAAGGGGACTTAGGTTTCTAAGTCATTTCAGAGCTTTTGATAATGTTACCTAAGATCTTTTGTCCACCAGCCTCTTCCTGTAGCTTGTGCTGTGGAGTTGAAAACTTGGAGCATGCAAGATGATGTGATATAGATGTCCTCTTAGCCCAGCAGGCTCTTCTCCCACTGCCTATTCATCTGTACCACAGAGGTCTTCTGTTTGCAGAAACTATTTCTGCAGTGGTACTTTTCCTAGTCATACAGTGAGAACTCCCAACAGCAAAACAGTCTAGGAGAGAACAAGTACTGCTTTTTAAGGGAACAAACATCACTAAAGAATCAATCATTTCTATGTCACAAGATTATAATACACACACACAAATCAAAATCACATACACCTTTTGGAATAGAAATAATATTAAAACTCAGACTAATTGGGGAGTGATTAGAAGTATGAGAAATGTGAGGGGGTGGGGGAAGAAAAGAAAAAAGATGAGAGTCACAGAATTAGGAGGATTTGCTTTATCTATAAAGAACATTAATAAAAATCTACCTCCATAATATACGTAAGTTAAGGTTATAATTTTCTATGGGGGGGGGGTCTGTCGATTAAAAAATGCCTTCATATTAAGAGTTTACATCACCAGATCCTTTGTGTAAAAAAGTCTTATGTACAGTTGGAGGTACGTTATTCTCGTCATTAACGTGGGCTCTATGGAACCTTCAGATAAGGGAAAAAAACCAGTGTGCTGTCATATCACTTTCTCATTCATTGTCTACAGACGCTGCTTGAACAGATCAGCTTTACATACAATTGAATGAAGTGAAGAAACTTACATTAAAACTATGACTTAGTGCAAAATTAAAATGCTTGTACGCCAAGAAAGTGGAAGAAAAAGCGCAGAAAATAGCATGCTATATTTTTAAACTATAGATATGCCAAACCATTTTTCAATGCTAGCACCACACTTGATCAGTAGAAGTTTGAAACTTGTAATTTGCTAATTACAAACAATTAAACTATTTGAGTTTATTATCTACAGCAAGGAGCTGTTTCAAAATTATATATTCATCCTTTGTAACTAAATTACCTACCCAATGAGAAACAAGTCCATATTTTCCAAAGCAGCTGACTTACCAGTACAAAGTGCATAGAAACTACCTTTTTGACAGTGAATAAATCATGCTTTTAGGTGGTCTATAAAATTTATACACATATTTATTGCGTTCAGTTTCTCTTGAACAAACAACTATTTTCCTACACAGCCTCCTATTTGCTTAAAAGAAAAAAAAAAACATTTGCATGGTAGCAGAATTATTAGAACAACATGAGATAGACCCATTAAAGTTAACAGCATGTCAGCATTATCTCTAAAAACCCCTATCTTCAGGAATTTATAACAACTGTAAAACACATGCTCCTGTCTGAAACTTGACAAATAAGAGCATAATGTATCTGTGAATGTAATCTAAAATTTAAGGGAGATAAATTAAATTTTGCCAGTCTTTAGAGCATAACAAGGTCTAGGCCTCTGTAGTATTTAAAATAAAATGACCATATTATTAATGGATGACAATCTAATACTACAAAAAGACATTTCTTTCTGAGTAGTTCTCAAACAGTAATTCCCCATAATTTTAAATGGCCTCTTCAGCATGGACTGCAATTATGAAAAAAGCTAATCATAACAGAAGAAATCTAAAACTTAAAAATAAAGGAAATTATATGTTTTTTTTCTCCATGTTTTGTGTATCTTTGCATCTCCCAGCACACAGCCTGAGTACAACAGACTGTGCTCCAAGGCAGTCAGCAGGGGCCAAGAGACATGGAATCTTCATCTTGACCACAGCACTGTAATGAAGCCACTTGTGACTGCACCTCTAGTCTACAGGCTGCAGTTTCCTTGCATATGGTATGCATCACCTTTTGGCAAGATGGTGAGGGAGAGTGGCTCCACACAGCAACAGATCCAACATCTTCTCTAGCACCCTACAGATCCCCGGTCTAAGGCATACGGGGCTGTAGGATCACTGAATCCTTCCCATCCTCTGCACAGCAGAACTGCACTAGTTTCACATCCTCAAAGACTAACAGGGAGGAAGGAAAGTAAAGGGGACATGAGAGCATAGATAAGAGTAGAGCAGTCAGGATTTGTCTTGCTACAAATATGAAACTACATAAGCTACCTGGAAATTACTAACATGAAATTGGTAAGGTTTATAAAATATAAAAAGGTGACTACCTTATACTGAAAAAATAGGTTTGAAGAACAAGAGCTCAGGAATATGTGGCTATAAATAATCTAAAAACATGTGAATGAAGGACCATTTAAACTGTATTTTTAAAGATGTGTTTTACTTTCATTTTAGGTTGCCATTTCAATCTTCATAAAAAAGGAAATAGCTTTACACAGAAGGATGATTTCTCACAACATGACATGGATAAGATATCCAAGCCGGAGCTTTGACCCATCCATCGAAATAGAAGACCTCATAGTTTCTCAAAATGTCATATCAAGATTTATGCACTGCTACATTGCCTTCTTTGTACCAACAGGTTTAACAGCCGGCATATTTATCCTGACCATCTTCATAAAGAACTATTTGCGGCATAGTGTCTTGGAAAAATTAGACATATTTCTTTTTTATTTCACCATCAGCAATATTGTAATGATATTTTTTTCATTTACTGTCATAACTAGACCTCACTATTTAATGGCAACCCACTTAGGGTGTGGAGCGCTGTCGTTTTTTTTCAATGTGAGTTATTTCAGTTCTCAATATCTTCTGATTTTGATGCTTCTTGCTTTTTTACTCAATAGATTCCCACCAAGGACTGTTTTGATGACCAAAGCAACTCAAAGTCCAATGTTATGTGTTGGATTTGTATTAACATGTGCCTTCTGCATATCACTGGTAGTGGTGGCATTGCTAGGCACAGATAACTACCACAAAGAAACAGACTGCCAGTTAGATCCATTATTCGCATGGCCTGAATATGAGATTATTAAATTCAGCTTTGGGTTTGGAATTCCATTGTTTTTCCAGATACTCTGTTTTATTCTATTTTTTGTTAAAGCAGCACAACCAGAAGCTCCAACCCTAAGAGAGAATATTCGAACTTATCTGGCTGTGCTGACTATAACCATAACAATGTTTGTATGCCGTCTGTTTTACAACATCATGATTCTCTCCAGGACCACATTAAAGATACACAAAAACATTGGAACTCCCAAGAATGAGCTAATGATGAATATTGCTGAGATAGTCTTGTTTAGTGAGAACTGCATTAGTTTGATATTCATACTTTGTCTTCATAAACCATGCCAGGCTGGAATACTGAAAATCCTAATGAATCTCACAAAAGTCTGCAGAAAAGATACTACCAACAATCGTCCTGAAATGCCAGTAACAGAGATACATGGTGAAAATGGGTCTCACTGACTTCCCTCCCCCCACAAAGTATTGAAACTTTTTCACTTGTTTTATCAAGAACTGTCCATCTGTTTTGGCCCAACACTAGACCTACTTTACAAATATCTGAAGACAAATGTTGTTTGGGACCTACCGTCAAGGATTTTAAAATGAAAAGAACTGGTTTATGTTGGAATTTCTCTAAACCAAAACAAAAAGTCTAACGTCTGCCAGAACAGCATGCTTTCTTGATGACTTCAATGCACAAGCACGGAACTAAACAAAAGCACAGCAAAAGCATCTTTACCAAAGACAAAATCAGGAGGGAAAGACATTCTGGTTTCACAATGGTATTTCCATGCAACTGGAATTTAGTGTACTAGAGACTGACAATATTTATCTATTACACAAATAATGGCTAATTCGAAGGGCCATAGCAGTAAAATATGGCCCAAGAGTGAAAAATGTCTTGAAATTGTGATATTGGCAGAACTGCGATATATTGTACAGTATTCCATAATTTAAAAAAATACTGTGTGAACCTGAGAACATTCTCTCCCCTCCCTCCACCCTCCCTCTTGGAGCCCATCAGGGGATTTTTTGCCTTCATTCCCCTTGTGGACATAGCAGTCTTTTGAGAGAGATGGATCCATTTAGCTCCATCCAGATTATAAAGGAGGTGAGAGTGTCTCTTTGAGCAAGAGGGAAATAAAGGCCTAGGGCAGTGAAGGCCCTGGAGGTGAAGCCTCTAGGAAGAGTGAATCTTAGCATAAGGTGTTTAAAAAAACAAAACAATTATAAATAAAGGTAGATCCCAAGAGGGGAGAGTTTGGACTCTAATGCGGGTTCTGTGTACTCTGCTGAGAACAGGGTAGGGACTAGCATTTGGTCCTAGAGTTGGGATACCCTAATACCCACTGCACAAAGAGGGAAAATGGAAGAAATTCTGATATGGAGGGTAGAACAGCAACTACACTATCAGCCAGTTCAGAAAGCCCCCTTGCAGCATCAGCACAGGCTGAAGTCCAATAACTACCAGTTTCAGATGCAAATGAGGCTTACCTGGTTTCTTCTGAGTGGGGAGTTACTGCAGTTCAGTGGGGCAAGGAATCATGAACTATACATTTAATCTCCCTTGCCCCCTTTTTTGACACGGCAGTGCAAGCTTCATACAAGGCTTTGGACAGGCATGCGGCCACAGGTTACAAGACTATAAGGACTTATTTTGGACTGACTGGGAGGTCTCATAGGAGACTTACCAGCAGAGGTTTTGAAGTGAGCTCTTTCCGTCAGGGGTGCAACCCCATTCCTTTGCTCAGTATTTGATGGCTTGGGAACTCACCGGCTCAGGCATAATACCCAGGTGGTCAGGGAACAGTTGGATTTTATAACAGTGGAACAGTGCTTGGAAAGTCTGCCTGAGAGGGTGAAGGCTTGTGTGGACAGCTGGTGTCAGTGCACCCTGGTACAGGCACACAAAGAGGACTAACTGGAAGTTAAGCCACTAGAGATAACCATTGCCCTGTCCTAAAAATAAAGGAGGACATCCAGCTGGACAGATGGTAGAACTTCCACATAGAAGAACAAGGGAGGAACCAAAAAGGATGCTTGCCCAGAATCCCGTAAAGATCCAACACCTTTGACCTATTGTCAATTTCCAGAGTGGCCAACTTGCACATATAAAAAAGTCCTGCTGTTTCTGGAGCGTGACTACATGGAGATATGTGGTCCCACTAAAGCCACAAGGAGCGGGCTTCTGACAGGAACACAGTGCCAATACAACTAGAAGGGGGACAGAACAAGACCTCAGAGATTTGGGAGTGACCAAACGTAAGTTAGGAGGTCTTTGTCAAGAGTGAGATACTACACTTGTGTCAGCATGCGACTCCTGGACAGAATCCATGACTTTTGTTTCCCTATTTGGGAGTCATATGAATTGACTCTGTCCCCCTTATTACCATGGCCCTCTTGCCAGGAGGGGAGACTAAAGCATTTCCCTGGAATCCAGGGCACATACTGGGCCCTTGCTAATGGTCATGACAAGGAAAACACCATAGGCAGTGAGGCGACTGGGTTCAGTGGCAGCAACATGAGATTGGGAATTGGGTCCTGCATGGGTTGAACAGGAGAAAATGAAGGTGAGCCCAGGGAGGGGCTGGAAGGTATGTAATAGGGTGGTGGACTAAAACCCCTTATTGGAATATATACGTCATCCTAGGATCAGGTGCTCGACGCTTCCATTAAGATTCAGGGTAATCACTGCTGGGACATAATAGCAGGAAGGTCCATTTAGTTCCAAACAGGATACAAGGGGGTGGGAGTATCACTAGAAAGAACTGGGACAGAATTGGTACTGTAGGAACAGCCAAGGGAGGGAAAGAAACTTCAGCTAAGGTTTATATGGTTATGTTTTTTAAAGTTATCGCTTTATCACTACGGGATAAAGGCTGAACCTATTTACCAAAACGGTAGTGTGCACTTTCCTTCCCTTACCAGCATCAGCTCTGTTAGCCACTCTTTCTCCTGCCAGACTCGCCTAATTTGCTGAGAAATAGTCCACATTTATTTCTGGCCATATCACCAAAAATTAACCAATGGCATTAATTAAAAAAAGTCAAGAGTGGATACTACATGAAATATGTACATATGCTCCTAGGCACCCAGTTTGCTCTGGAAAAAGCCTTTGTCTTTCATTGTAATGCAAGAGATATAGGCTGCTGATTGCTGGGCTGTTTGGGCGTGAATTTTAGTGCTGATGAAATACATTGGAATGGCAGCGCTAGAGGCTAAGGACTTGCCTTCACTGCAACATTTAGCTCAAATTAGTACATGCAAGTTACTCAACTCAAACTAGCCACTGGAGCTCCAGAGTGACTTAATTACAAGCACAAAATGATTGGATTAGCAGTTGCCTGATTCAAGATGCTGCATCCCCTATTACATTCCTAAAGTCAGCAGCACTGGAGCTTCAGACCACACCTATTGATGGAATAGCTAGATCAAAAGTACCACTTAATTTAGTTTAGAGATTTTTAAATCTGGGCATGAGTTGTGTTGGAGGCAAAACGTGAGTTACACTACAAGCTAACAAGGCTGCAAGGATGAGCCCTGAAGCCCTCTATATAGTCACAGAACACATAAACCTCAGACACTAACAACAAAGATTTCCCCACAATGTCCTGCCAATAAGACTAAACCTGGCCTGGAACGAAAGGATAGGTGAAAGGATAGGTTTTACCCTTGATTCCTTAGTTTTAGGCACTGATTTGCCAACAATGGGGCCAATTAATGCCAATTGTGTTGGTGGGTTTTATGTGGACACATGTCCTCAGACCTGGGACATGTCTGAGAAATGAGACTGATGTACCCAGCAAAGGCTGCCAGGCTCAACTGGGATTTCCAGAAAGCACTGCTGTTTCTTTGGACGGTGGATTGGGTTAGTTTTTTAATTTCTTATTCTATTTTTATACTGATTGCAATGTGAAATGGATGATTAGTTATAGAGTTCTAATGTTGTGTGTCTTTTTTCTTGAAGTTTAAAAATCTAGGATACTAAACCCAGTTTTTTGTAACACAATTTAACAAAAATAAAATTTTTACAAAAATAATTTACCAGTGATCCAGATGGTCTCCATTTGAGAACAGATTCAATTTTTTAAAATTGCTAATAAGAGAAATGTATTCGCTTGCCAATAATTCTGGAAAAAGCTGATCCATAAAATACACACTATTAGAGACTTTCAATACTTCCAAGAGGCATGGAAAACAGCTACCCACTCCAGCTCAGATCAAGATCATTGTTAGTAACTGGGGGAAATTACCAGAGACTGCCTGGGGTTGGGGAAAGGGTGGGGAGTGAGTCCAAAGGGAAAGGATGTCACCTAAGGGTTTTGTTTGTTTTTTTAAAAAAGAAGGTAAAAGTAGTGTTTGTCAGGAGAAAGATGGGGGAGGGGGAAGATAATTTGGGGAAGAAGAGAACAATCTACATCCAAAAATAAACTATGTACTGAGCTTATGCATTTCAATTATATCAGAAAGATAAACATCCTACTTTATATTTTCTACAGATTTAACACTTTGTTAATTTCAGCAAAGTTATAGAACACTATTACTAATTCCAATTTTTCTGTATGCTGCTTTTATATTTACTTAACAGTTTTGCTCCTCTTTCCACTGGGTACAGCTTCCCTTCCATCTGGGAATGCTCCAGCCCCTGCTATCTCAGTCCTGTCCTCCAAGGCTCACCTACTGCACAGCTCCCAGTGCTGTCTCAGGGCTTGTCTTCACTATGGGGGTAGGTCGATCTAAGTTATGCTACTCCAGCTATGTGAATAACGTAGCTAGAGTCGACATAGCTTAGGTCGACTTACCCCAGTATCTTCATTGCGCTGTGTCAATGGGAGATGATCTCCTGTCGACTTATCTTAATCTTCTTGGGGAGCTGGAGTACCAGGGTCTGCCATCAATTTAGCGGGTCTTCACTAGACCCACTAAATCAAGCCCCATTGCATTGATTGCAGCAGCATCGATATCCCCGTAGTGGAGACCAGCCTTCACACTTCTCTTGGCAGATTCTAGCAGCCTTCACCTCATACATCCCTGAGAAGCTCTAGCAGGCTCCTCCGCAATCTGCAGCCAGCAGGAGAGGCTGCTTTGCTGGTAGCATGGAAGGTGGGTTGCACTGCTTGAAGTCCTCCTTACCCTGCTCTCACTTAGGCTCCTACTTCAATTACAAGCCCCACTCTTTCTGCACCATAATGGCGGGGATAGAGGAGTGAGGCTGCTGTTGCCAAATTATGTGGGAGTGACGGCTGTTCTTATATATTTAATCTGTAAAACTATTACTAACACATGAGAGCACATAGGAATTGCAGTCACTAAATCCTGTATGTTAAAAATAAATAAAATTATTAAATACCATTACATACTTGACTGAAAAATCAAAACACTCAATTGTTATATAGTCACAAATAAGCCCCTTGAAAAAAAATCACAATTAAGCAACTACTTCTATTCTCAGTCTCACATATCCCTTATACAGAGGTACCAGTAATTATCAAGTGCATTCTTAGCGACAATAAAGTTGATGACTTACGTCAGGAAGTACCATAAACTCCAATAATGGCATGATTGTCATTTAACATGGGTTGTTAAGATACCCTTTACTATCGAATGTGTCTGGAATATCAGCAAAGCTAAGGAGATAGAAGGGGTACAATGTTCATCAGCCACAAAAATCTGTTTGAACCATTTTATATCCCTTTTTACCATGGCAAGGCTTAATGCTAAAATGCCACTAGATTAATCAATAACATTGACGTTATAGCTGGACAAACAAATCTACATTCATATTTGAATATGTTTTCACCTTTTTTTTTTTTTTGAGAAAAGTTCAGAGAAACTTCAGTAGAGCATAACCCCTTCAGACTACAAAAAATTTGTAATGAATATAGAACTCATAAAATTATAATAAAACAATGCTGTGTTTGACTTTTTTCTGCTTTATGAAAAAAAGCTACTTAATGGCGAGTTTCAAAAAAATATCTTGGCCATTTAAAAAAATGTTTGTTTTCTCCAAAATGCCAAAAGAATTACTACTTTTTACAAAATTATGTATTTTAATATAAAGCCAACTGATGTTTAGAACTTGGAAAACAAACGCCTTAAACAGAACCTTTATTTTGGTGATGCTGTCCCCTCTATAACTGATCACAACACAGGGAGGCAGCATTTTTGCTACAACGGGGCTAAGAAATGCCCATCATCCACTTACCTTCTCTGTGCAAAGCCCTTTTACTCAAGTTTTACACAAGAAAACAAATCTCTTTCCTCTGTTACTTAAAATAAAATAAAATAAAATAAAAAAGACACCAAAACAACTCAGGGAATTTTAACAATGTTTTGTAAACATGTAAAAAAGGCATCAGGCTGACTACTTCTATCCCAGGTTGAACCTGTAATCTGAACTTCTGAAAATCCTGAACACAAGGATACATGCTTAACAAGACCTTCTGCAGCCTACCTTAGGAGAGTAGCTACAGAATACTGTATAGAAGTGGAGCAATGAGAGGCATTTTACAATAAAAGTCATACCATAAATATAAAAACAGAAGTAAAACAAACAGCTCCAAACATTGTGCATATAAACTTTAGTTTTGTTCTTTCAAATGAGAAATAAGGGTTTAAAACATTTATCTGGTTTTAGAATGTTCTAAGACTTTCTTTCCAGTTATGATAGAACAATTCTGACAACCAGCAGGTAGCGTTTGTGCAACTGTCAGCTAAGCTCTCTTCCCCTGGAGAGGAAATGCAAAACTCCACCTGCCATACTGGGGTTTGGAAGCAAGACTGATTCTCCAAATCAACTGCATCATTAAGCTTATTTCATATAGGTGGTTTTAAGCAGAACAACTACGCAGAGTCAAGTTGAGGATACATGTGCATATGGAAAATGAAATGCAAAGGATTAACAGAGAAATAGGACTCGCAAAGAGGATCGGAAAATTTTAGTCAAGTTTTCAACTCATTCATTAACTAGACTACTATTTTTCTGAAGTTCTAATATTTCTCTTTGGACTGTGAAAGTCTTTTAAACTCTTAGATAAACTGAACTATTGCTATAGATGCACAGTAAAATATGTTTCACTGCTACTCAAAATTAATATTTGAACTGGTGCTGAATGAGCATTTGAATCTACAGTTTTATCCTCCCTCAAAAACAAGGGAAGGGTAAAATGAAAGCTATATTAAGCATCGTAAAGATAGTTGATAGATATGAGGGAAAAGATTAATGTCTAGTACTGGTAAAGAAAAGGAACCAGCAAAAATGGGGTTAATTCTAGCCTAAGGAAGCCTGTTCAACACCACTTCAAATGAACACAAATTAGAAGGACCCTGGGAATCTATAAAGCCATGTTTTATTACCAAGGATCTGCAGTAAGATCTGCATTTGCTGCAAAACAATGACAGTCATTTATTTAACAGAATATGCTTTTATATGGATTTTTTGTTACTGAATTGCTCAACAGGTGACATTCAGTGCAGCTTCGTATCACCTAAATAACATTAAAAGTTTTGACTGCTGGTATAGCTGAAATTAACATATCCACTAACAGTGTATCTGAATATAAACCAGCCTTATGGTGTTTGGAAGAAAATCAGATCCGAACAAATGACTGTGGATGGACACACAGGAATCAAAGGTAAATTCTAACACTTTACATAGCTACAAACAATGTAATCGTTGAAGGTATTGGTTTGGTTTTGGATAGATTTTTATGCATAGTTAGATTATCTTTACAGATCTACCTTTCTGAAATATTAATTTTTTAAAACATTAATTTTCCCTTCATTGCATCTGAAGCAGTTTATCACCTTATTCAAGAACAAAAATTGTTTCTATTACGAATATTTCAGAAAAAGGCAACAATTCAAATATATATGGCATGTTTAGATCTCTAATTGAAAAATCAGAATGACCTCTGATAAACAAAATTTCATAAAAATGCTTTTGTATGAACAAACACTTGCATTGCAATAATGCCTCAAAATATATTCTGCTAACTACTAGCAATAGCTGGAATTATTTTTAAGTCATTAAGTCAAAAAATAAATTTCATAATAGAAGATATTTTAATTCTGTCCAGTTCTAATAGCCTGATCATTTTCTCTCCTGGGAATGTGCACCACCAGTATTTTAAATCACTAAGATTTAAAAATAATAAAAAGATAAAGCATCTATTAATTTATGTATTTACCCAAGCATATCTTTGCATGTCTTTTACAGGTATACATTTTCATTTTTATAGTACAGAACAGAATGTAATCATCTTACTACTAAAAGGTTTATTATTTTTAAAACAAAATTAGGTAAAATCAACTTTAAAAATATTCAAATTGACCATTTTCTTGCCTTTTTTTTTTTAAACTTGGAAACTTTTGCCAAGATTTCAAGTTTACATATAAAATTACATTTATATAAAGTTCTTATTTTTCACGCTCGTGTGTTGTTTTCAACTCCATTCCCATTATGGAAGTTAATGCAGTATAATTTATTGCAAAGAAAATAAGGTTAAACATGAAGATGGTATAAATTAATACAAATTCACATTATCTTGAGGTTTTAAAAGATGTCTTTTCCTTCTGTCTCTTTCTCTGCAAGCAGAAGGTACCAAGGTACCATCTGTCTAGATTTTTTCTAACATTTTTGCAGCCAAAGCCTATGCTACTTAATAAGCTTGCTATTTGACTAGGAAAACAAGGAATATGATACATAGGAAAGTTCCTCTCTTCTACTCCAGAGATTCATGGGTCAGCTTCACTGATTTATCCCCCCCTCATATTTATCAATGTTAAGAGTTCCTGATTAGCACACATCTGATCAGGTTGCTCCTAATACTCTCTCTCTCATGTACATTAAATGCTTTTTTTTGCTGAACATTTGTTTATATGTATTCAAGCATCATGTTCCTAAACATACAATCAGTTGTGTATGTAAGTGTAAACCCACAATCCATATACCATAGAATACCCGAGCTTTAAAAAAGTTAAAATAAATCATCTAGGCATGAGTTTAATAATTTTTCATTTACTAATTGCAGGTGCAAGGATATTCAGTAATTGTTAAAAGGAACTAACAGACCTAAAATTCTGCCATTTTCCAATCTGCAAGAAGGAACATTTGTGAAGAAACATTTGTGTACGTGCAATTCAACTACCATTAAGTTCAGAAAGGTCCTACATGATCTGAAACATTAATTTTCTCATTTGCCTTGTGCATGGCATCTTACAAATAGCAAATTTCTTAAACGGTTTACTTTTCTGTAACTGATAAATTTCAGCTAATTTCAAGCCTACTTGGTTTGGCTTCCATTCCATTTCCAAACAGTTTAAACATTTTATACAAAAAAAAGTAAACCTCTTTCCAAATCCTTAAAATGCTTGTTGTAACCTCTGTGGAAATCCCAACAGTTTAACCATTTTGGCACTGAAAGTCAAAGCGTGAATACCGATGTAATCTTTCCAGCAGAGATCCTAACCATGGAATCTTACACAGGAGCAGTATCACCATTTATTTGTAACGGCACATCTTTTGAACTAAATGGATCACATTTATGCAATGAAAGCATGTCTTCTATCTTGGCTGATAAATCAGAAGAACACCAACAATACATTATTGGGCTTTTCTTATCATGCCTTTACACTATTTTCCTTTTCCCTATTGGTTTTGTGGGAAACATTCTGATTTTAGTTGTGAACATAAGTTTTCGGGAAAAGATGACTATTCCTGACCTGTACTTCATAAACCTTGCAGTAGCGGATTTGATTTTAGTTGCTGACTCCCTCATTGAGGTTTTTAATCTTGATGAAAAGTATTATGATATCACTATAATTTGCACTTTCATGTCTCTGTTCCTTCAGATCAACATGTATAGCAGCATTTTCTTTTTGACATGGATGAGTTTTGACAGATACATAGCACTTGCAAAAGTAATGAGGTCCAACATATTTCGTACAATGCAGCATGCTAGATTAAGCTGTGGCCTCATATGGATGGCATCTATCTCTGCAGCACTAGTGCCATTTACAGCTGTACATTTGCAGCACACTGGAGAGGTCTACTTTTGTTTTGCAGATGTAGAAGAAATCCAGTGGTTAGAAATAACCTTGGGGTTTATAATCCCCTTTGTGATCATCGGTCTTTGTTACTCATTAATTGTTCGAGTTCTTGTAAAAGCACACAAACACAGGAGTCTTCGACTACGGCGCCAAAAGGCTCTTCGAATGATTTTTGTAGTCGTCCTGGTTTTCTTTATTTGCTGGCTACCTGAAAATGTCTTCATTAGCGTTCAGCTTCTTCAAGAGAAAGGAAAGACTCTCTCTTCAGGCAACCAATCTTTTCGGCATGATTATCCCCTAACAGGACATATTGTAAACCTAGCAGCCTTTTCTAACAGTTGTTTGAACCCACTGATTTACAGTTTTCTAGGTGAAACTTTTAGAGACAAATTACGGTTGTATGTTGAACAGAAAACTAAAATGACAACGTTCAGTCGTTTTTGTCATGCTGCCCTAAAGTCAGTCATTCCTGACAGTAATGAGCAATCAGAAGTTTAATTTAGTAGTGCTGTATAAAAACATAACTGAAAATTGCACAAATATAGAACAAAATGCCTGCTACTAACAGTAAAATATAGGTATGTAGAATGCCCTGCTGAGTATTGAAGGTTTATACTCTAAATATTTTTATGACAAAACTTTGATGTGGAAGAATACATTTTAGTCAGATTTATATTTAATCATCAACAGGATTACTAAAAACTGACTAATAAGGGGCCTTTAGTTTGCATTATACATGTATGAATGATAATTTATCAGGAAACGTTATCAGACTAGGAAGAATAGAGATAACTCGATTATCAGAGAATAGCTACTTTGCTGTCATATGCTAGGTGTTCCCATTTAAATAATGAAGCTGCCACAACAGTGGGAAAACTCATTACAACACATTGATGTGGAGATGCAGAAAAAAAGTTATTGATTTACCATCCAAATATAGCCATTTGACAACTTTGCTAAGAACTACTGTGCTATACACAGGACTGTATATGCTTTCTGTTCTAACATACGTTTCAGGCATTGATTTTTTTGTTTGTCTTAATGTAATATAGAACTAGGATGAAGATTTTTTTCCTCGTTTGTAATGTTCACATCAACGCTTCATCAAATCTGAAGTCACGCATATTATCCTCCTCATCTGTATTACCTTATCTCAGAGAATCCATCAAAACAAAATTCACTGCTTCACTTTATTTTTGAATATTGTCCATAGAAAAATCAGGGTCTTTTGTCACAAGCACAAACTACAGATTAAAGTGTCCTAATTATCGAAACTACTGCTATCTTCATTTTAATTTTTGTGTGTGTATGTATACACACACACACACACACACACAGACAAACACATTTACGTCAGTCACTACATTTAAATGAAAATTGAACCATTTTAATATTGTAACAATATTGGTCTTGGTTGTAAGAATGGAATATTGCTGTTTTTTTAAAAAAATACTTGTCTTCTACAAAAAAACGACAGTGTAAGAAACTCTCATTAAAATGTTGGAAGCCTCATTATTTTTGGAATCACACAATTTCTGTAACTGAGAAAATGATGAGCCATCAGGTCTTTTTCCAAATCCACTGGCCTTTCTGGATCTTAGGTACCTGCTGGCTTCTTTGTGGATTTTCTCCTTCACAGAAAAGTCATATCAAGAAGAAATAAAAGGAGGAGTTACGCAGTGGATTGGGGTGGGGTGGGGAGGAAGAGAGACATACGACTTTTCCAAATTCTGCGAGCCTGGAAACTAATAAGTGAGCTTTGAACTCAGATGCCCTGACATATAGCATGTAACAGGTTACTGCAAAGCCTTCACACAAGGTGCTATCAAGTCTTAAAGATCACGTTAAGACCACTAAAAAAAACCCATAAACATTAAATCAGAGCTGCACTGAAATATTCCTTGTTATGTCTCTTGAAATGCACAGAAGACTACACATATAAAATCTCGCTATGTGCAGGCAGTTACACATGCAAATCTCTCCAAACTGAGATAAGAGCCCTTCATTCCTACTTCTCATGTATTCTACATCGGCATGGTTATGACATATGAACAAGTATTTTTTAGATAATTTTAAAGAACATTTCTCATGAAATTACATTTCTTCTGAAATACCCGAGTTTCTTAATGGAAGCTGCAGTCACAAAGGACTTAACCTATAGGTGCCTAGGTACAACTGGGTGATGGGTGGATTAACAACACATTTAGCTAGACAGATATTCCTCAAATTGATTTACATGAAAACTGTATGTTGGTGTTTCCTATACCTGTTTGTTCTGGTGTTATTTGCATATTTTCGTCATCCACAGCATCTAAGGAACAATTTCACTTTTGCATATCTTTCCCGTGGGAGTGTGAATCCATCTCCTCTCAGGGAGGATGTCCGCTTTATCATACCTTCTACGTGTAGAATGAGTTGCTATACAACACTTAGCAACAAATCTCCCATATTTCTGCTGTCTAACATGTGGTGTTTTGTCCTTTTCCCACCCACTTTCATCTCTGCAATTAACCAACATTATTCACCAGCTATTGATTTGTCAGTGTATATTAACTTCATCATGGAAAGATTGGCATTTCAACTGACATAGAATCAAAGGAATGGATTCTTCTCTCAGGTAAGCACTGCAAATGATAAAAGAAAGCCACATACAAAAATCATGCATGTACAAAAATCCTGGATTGTTCCTGGCAAGTGTCAAAATTACCAACATATCTTACCTGTAGTCAAAAAAAAAAAAACCCCAACCCAAACCAGAAACCAATATCATTAGATTTTATTTAAGCTCACAAGAGGATTGCCTATTCTGTTTTTGGAGGCCCAAAGGAATGTTTCTTCTTGTTATTCATGGATTGTAATTATATCTGTTGGATCTATGTGTTGGAAGAAGGCCTTTTCATCAGCAATAACAGACTATACAAAAAAGAGAAAGCATTTATGTTCAGAGATCTACCATGATAGCAAATATTAGCAGAGCTCCCCTTCCTGTGAATTAGCTGTTTCTACATGTAAAATATACTGGGAGATCGTAATCACATACTATTTACAAACCCAGTTCCAAAGGATGTCCCAACATGAGTATCATGTTCTAAACATGATAAATGTCTAACTTTGGAAATAACTAATTTTTGACAATGTATCTTCAAAACTCTGAAAACTTTTTGTAGTCAGCTATTTTTAATGTTCAGATACCACAATGATACCTAGAAATATCTAGGCAGGTTAGATTGTTATAGAGTGAAAAAACAATGTGTAATGTCAGGAATGACAAAATATACAATTCCTCTTACTGCCATAATGTACCACATTTAGACCCAAAATTACAAGTATGCCTTACCAGGATAAAAAAAAAAAAAAAGCAGTTTTCTGCTGCCTACATATTTTAGCTCTGAATATAATTATGTGCTTCTTGAAATCCTAGCTATAGTTCTTCAATTACTCACTAAATAAATCCTCTGCTAGGGTGCAGAAACAGCTCACCTCCTCCCACCACTTCTCTATCTTCTGTTTTTTAAATTCATGTAAATGAAGTAACATTCACATACATGCCATTCAACTTCTATGTTTGCTTTACCATCTACAGCTGCAATTAAACATAATCTGCCTACACCATCACATATGGGATCACTTGTTTCAGGAGTTCATCCATTTACAGAAAGGACAATAATTTGCCAAAGCATGTTTCCCCTGCCCTTCTTTGAAGTTGGAAGGTGTGTTTATCATTAAGTATGAAGTGCTTTTGTGGGGGAAAAAAGGGGTACTCTGGGTTGCTCTCCCACTTTCTTCCTCAACATCACCTTTGAGTCCCACAATACAATGACCTGCTCTTTAGCCAAGGAAGGTAGGTCAAATCTCCAACTGGAGACCATTAACTCTGTTCCAAACACTAGATCATTTAAGAAAACATGCCTCCTCCTCACTTCCAGTTCACTCCCCCTACCAATCTTCAACTCCCTGAAAGAGAGACTGGGTTTACGACTCAAATTCAGGTCTCCTGTATAGCAGGAACCAAAGATAAAAGTTATAAGTATTTTGCATCTGCTATTGATTTTGAAGGGAACTTTTACCTGCAGCAAGATTCTAGAGAATTTAGAAAAAATTTAAAGATATAAAACTTCATTATTTTAAACTAAACCCATAATCTAACTGCAATATTTGTATTGCCAATTGTGTGAGGAACAAACAACAATTTTTTGCGTCACTGGACAGACCTATCTTTTGTCAAAAAACAATTTTGCTTTAATCTAAATTAATTTAATTAGCAACTATTTCTAAGAACTATTAAATTTAATTTTAATTAATGCTTTTTATAAATTTAATTGCATTCCAGAAAATACTCTGAACAATTAGATTTCCACTGTAAAAAATAAAGGATGTCCCAACATGAGTATAAATTATCAAAAATCAAATTAAAAAATGTAAAATATAACTTCAAAGGTAACCACTCAAAATTCTGAATAATTTAATCTTTGGAAAGGACTTCATGGGCATTGTTAAAATGTTAGGTGGATGCTTCACAAACACTGTATATAAAATCTATGCACATTACAGGTGCTTAAATACCTTGCTGTATTGGGGCCTATATGAAGTGTCCGGAGACATGAAAAAAAATACAGTATTACCGCTAACGGTATTATTTCAAAAGTTCCCAATGAATTAGGAGCAAGTCCCACAGAAAATAATCAATGAGACTTGTACTCCTAAGCCATGTACGGGCTTTTGAAAATCCCATCTTACACTAACAAACCTGTCTCTTGAATATGTTCAGTATTAGCAAATGCCAAATAAGGAGATAAACCAAAAGAGTGGTCCGTACAAATGAATGACACATCCAAATATGTTGTTTAGTGGAAGATTTATAATCAGAGATGAATAACTATAGATAAGTCACTAAAGCAATTGCCTCTGGCAGCTGTGCACAACCTTTTGTAGTGATAATCAAGGTGGACCATTTCCAGCAGTTGACAAGAACATGTGAGGAACCGTGGGGGGGGAATAAACAAGGGGAAATAGTTTTACTTTATGTAATGATACATCCACTCCCAGTCTTTATTCAAGCCTAATGGAATGGTGTCCAGTTTGCAAATTAATTCCAATTCAGCAGTCTCTCGTTGGTGTCTGTTTTTGAAGTTTTCGTTGTTGAAGCATTGCGACTTTTAGGTCTGTAATCGAGTGACCAGAGAGATTGAAGTGTTCTCCTACTGGTTTTTGAATGTTATAATTCTTGAAGTCTGATTTGTGTCCATCTATTCTTTTATGTAGAGACTGTCCGGTTTGGCCAATGTACATGGCAAAGGGACATTGCTGGCATATATCACATTGGTAGATGTGTAGGTGAACGGGCCTCTGATAGTGCGGCTGATGTGATTAGGCCGCATGACGGTGTCCACGAATAGATATGTGGACAGAGTTGGCAACAGGCTTTGTTGCAAGGATAGGTTCCTGGGTTAGTGTTTTTGTTGTGTGGTGTGTGGTTGCTGGTGAGTATTTGCTTCAGGTTGGGAGGCTGTCTGTAAGCAAGGACTGGCCTGTCTCCCAAGATCTGTGAGAGTGATGGGTCGTTCTTCAAGAGAGGTTGTAGATCCTTGATGATGCACTGGAGAGGTTTTAGTTGGGGGTTGAAGGTGATGGCTAGTGGTGTTCTGTTATTTTCTTTGTTGGCCTGTCCTGTAGTACTTCTGGGTACTCTTCTGGCTCTGTCAATCTGTTTCTTCACTTCAGCAGGTGGGTACTGTAGTTGTAAGAATGCTTGATAGAGATCTTGTAGGTGATGTCTCTATCTGAGGGGTTGGAGCAAATGCGGTTGTATCATAGAGCTTGGCTGTAGACAATGGATCGTGTGGTGTGGTCAGGGTGAAAGCTGGAGGCATGTAGGTAAGTATAGCAGTCAGTAGGTTTCCGGTATAGGGTGGTGTTTATGTGACCATCACTTATTAGCACCATAGTGTCCAGGAAGTGGATCTCTTGTGTGGACTGGTGCCGGCTGAGGTTGATGGTGGGATGGAAATTGTTGAAATCATGGAGGAACTCCTCAAGGGCTTCTTTTCCATGGGTCCAGATGATGAAGATGTCATCAATGTAGCACAAGTAGAGTAGGAGCCTTAGGGGACGAGAGCAGCTAGAGCTCACTGGTCACCTGGTGCTGGTTCTACTCCTTTTTTCCAGCTGCTAAATTGCATTCAAGCTAAAAACACATTAAATACTTCCCCAGTACTACTTCAGTATGTAAGCAAATTGCTGTAGTTAGCACAAATGTTATAGGACTGCAATAGGGAAGTGAGGTTGTCTGTGAAGTTGTGAATGGTAGAGGAGGTGGGTCCACAGGAATCTCTCTATTAAGTAGTAGTCCATACTATGAAAAAGTATGAGAATCCATGATTTAAGAATTTAGGATCAGCTCTTTGATAGCCAAGTCAAAAAAAAATTTAAATGTGCATTAAAATCTAATACTATTTGACAGCAATTTCTACAGAAGTAGGAAAAATCTGAAATTTAAGTAAAGAAATCAGCTGTATGAAGCAGCTAATTTTGCTTTTTAATAATTATCCACCCTGGTAGCCCATTGGATTGGTTTGATTTTTGTTTAAAAAAAAAAAAAGGCAAATGAAATCAAACTTTTTTTGTTAAACTTACAGCAAAAATATAGATACTTTATAAGAGTAAAACTATATTTCTAGCTGGTTTTAAAAGATTCCAAAAATGGCTTAAGGTCTTAACCAAGGTTAATGCAGCTAAATTTTTCCATGGCAAGAACAATACTGGGGAGGAAGTTCCATTCCCCCATACTCCACCTGAAACCTCTTCCTTGGTTACCCATTCTGGTCACCATCCAGACACCTAAGACACTCTTGACAGGGCTGCCTACAGCAGAACACAAGTCACTACTCCAAGAGAAATGCACATCTCGTTGGCCAGCAGTAAATTTCATGCCTGCAATATTGATTACATTCATGGAAGTCTGTGGCCATGAAACTTGCTGCATCTGTGCCTTGCTATATAGGGGATGCTCACAGCAGGTTACAATGTTTTTGTTTGTTTACATTTAACAAATTTGTTGCCAATGAGCCGTTTTCACCTTAGAATTGGCAACAGCAAGCAAGGGATATTTTATTTTTTTTAAAGGTGACAACTCTGCTTATTCTTCAGTTCTGCTGTCAGGGTTTCAATACCATGTCTGACCCTCTGCTACATGTTAATGAGCTAGCCATAGGATCTCAGAACATGAACAATCTTCATTCAGGTTTCAGAGTAACAGCCGTGTTAGTCTGTATTCGCAAAAAGAAAAGGAGGACTTGTGGCACCTTAGAGACTAACCAATTTATTAGAGCATAAGCTTTCGTGAGCTACAGCTCACTTCCTCAGATGCATATCGTGGAAACTGCAGCAGGCTTTATATATACACAGAGAATATGAAACAATACCTATTCCCACCCCACTGTCCTGCTGGTAATAGCTTATCTAAAGTGATTTCCAGCACAAATCCAGGTTTTCTCACCCTCCACCCCCCCACACAAATTCACTCTCCTGCTGGTGATAGCCCATCCAAAGTGACAACTCTTTACACAATGTGCATGACAATCAAGCTGGGCTATTTCCTGCACAAATCCAGGTTCTCACATCCCCCCCACCCCCATACACACACAAACTCACTCTCCTGCTGGTAATAGCTCATCCAAACTGACCACTCTTCAAGTTAAAATCCAAGTTAAACCAGAACATCTGGGGGGGGGGGGGGTTAGGAAAAAACAAGAGGAAACAGGCTACCTTGCATAATGACTTAGCCACTCCAAGTCTCTATTTAAGCCTAAATTAATAGTATCCAATTTGCAAATGAATTCCAATTCAGCAGTTTCTCGCTGGAGTCTGGATTTGAAGTTTTTTTGTTTTAAGATAGCGACCTTCATGTCTGTGATCGCGTGACCAGAGAGATTGAAGTGTTCTCCGACTGGTTTATGAATGTTATAATTCTTGACATCTGATTTGTGTCCATTTATTCTTTTACGTAGAGACTGTCCAGTTTGACCAATGTACATGGCAGAGGGGCATTGCTGGCACATGATGGCATATATCACATTGGTGGATGTGCAGGTGAACGAGCCTCTGATAGTGTGGCTGATGTTATTAGGCCCTGTGATGGTGTCCCCTGAATAGATATGTGGGCACAGTTGGCAACGGGCTTTGTTGCAAGGATAAGTTCCTGGGTTAGTGGTTCTGTTGTGTGGTATGTGGTTGTTGGTGAGTATTTGCTTCAGGTTGCGGGGCTGTCTGTAGGCAAGGACTGGCCTGTCTCCCAAGATTTGTGAGAGTGTTGGGTCATCCTTTAGGATAGGTTGTAGATCCTTAATAATGCGTTGGAGGGGTTTTAGTTGGGGGCTGAAGGTGACGGCTAGTGGCGTTCTGTTATTTTCTTTGTTAGGCCTGTCCTGTAGTAGGTAACTTCTGGGAACTCTTCTGGCTCTATCAATCTGTTTCTTTACTTCTGCAGGTGGGTATTGTAGTTGTAAGAAAGCTTGACAGAGATCTTGTAGGTGTTTGTCTCTGTCTGAGGGGTTGGAGCAAATGCGGTTGTATCGCAGAGCTTGGCTGTAGACGATGGATCGTGTGGTGTGGTCAGGGTGAAAGCTGGAGGCATGCAGGTAGGAATAGTGGTCAGTAGGTTTCCGGTATAGGGTGGTGTTTATGTGACCATTGTTTATTAGCACTGTAGTGTCCAGGAAGTGGATCTCTTGTGTGGACTGGACCAGGCTGAGGTTGGTGGTGGGATGGAAATTGTTGAAATCATGGTGGAATTCCTCAAGGGCTTCTTTTCCATGGGTCCAGATGATGAAGATGTCATCAATATAGCGCAAGTAGAGTAGGGGCTTTAGGGGACGAGAGCTGAGGAAGCGTTGTTCTAAATCAGCCATAAAAATGTTGGCATACTGTGGGGCCATGTGGGTACCCATAGCAGTGCCGCTGATCTGAAGGTATACATTGTCCCCAAATGTGAAGTAGTTATGGGTAAGGACAAAGTCACAAAGTTCAGCCACCAGGTTAGCCGTGATATCCCCGATAATGACTTGAAGAGTGGTCAGTTTGGATGAGCTATTACCAGCAGGAGAGTGAGTTTGTGTGTGTATGGGGGTGGGGGGGATGACTTGAAGAGTGGTCAGTTTGGATGAGCTATTACCAGCAGGAGAGTGAGTTTGTGTGTGTATGGGGTTGGGGGGGATGTGAGAACCTGGATTTGTGCAGGAAATAGCCCAGCTTGATTGTCATGCACATTGTGTAAAGAGTTGTCACTTTGGATGGGCTATCACCAGCAGGAGAGTGAATTTGTGTGGGGGGGTGGAGGGTGAGAAAACCTGGATTTGTGCTGGAAATCACTTTAGATAAGCTATTACCAGCAGGACAGTGGGGTGGGAATAGGTATTGTTTCATATTCTCTGTGTATATATAAAGCCTGCTGCAGTTTCCACGATATGCATCTGAGGAAGTGAGCTGTAGCTCACGAAAGCTTATGCTCTAATAAATTGGTTAGTCTCTAAGGTGCCACAAGTCCTCCTTTTCTTTTTGCGAATCTTCATTCAGATTTATAATTTAGGCATGCTTTTTTCAAAGGTGTTATCAAAACTATTTACATTGACATGTTACTCTAAACTTTTAATACTTGGCTTTAGGCTTCCTTTTAGCCTTCCTTCCCATCATTCAGTGATATGACAGAACGAGGAGCTAAGAATAAACAGCTACCTACTGAGCCAACCACGGTAGCTGACAACTGCAAAAGCACTGCAATTCTGCTTTGTTCTGAGAATCTGAGATAGCACAGCTTCATCTCATTATTTCCAGCTCTGCCACTCAAGTACTGCAAAACTACAGTATACTTTGATGAGCAGCTCTGGTGAATTTTGTAGCAGCATTAATGATAATGTGAGCCTCAGTTTTGGAGACTGAAGTAGCTTTGATAGTCTCCAGCAGAGCTAATGAACTCCAGTGCCCAATCCCATGGGCTACTTTCCAACCATTTTTTCCCCCCAAATTCCCATCTCCCTCCACATCATATTTTTAACAATATGTTCTTTTCCATGACAATCTTATAACATGGTTACAGAAAATAGATTTCTCCCCATACATCGATACATTTTGGAATATTTTTAATATACAGGATTTTCACTTAAAGACAATGCTGAAAATTATTTAGAATATGATTTTAAAGGTTTTTGAAAAAATATTTTGTGATAAACATTGTGATTTAAGAGTTTGGAGAAGGATGCACTATTAACTAGAAATATTTACAATAATGCTTTGCAAGTTCAAATAAATAGAATTCTAAATAGGGATGGTCTTAGCATTGGGTACAATCCATTATTTAAAGAAATTCTGCTTAGCTTTTTACTTCTGTATTTACTAATAACTACTGTGATGATTTGTTTCAGAGTAGCAGCCATGTTAGTCTGTATCCGCAAAAAAGAAAAGGAGTACTTGGCTTATGCTCAAATAAATTTGTTAGTCTCTAAGGTGCCACAAATACTCCTTTTCTTTTTGTGATGATTTGGAGAATCTGTCTATGCACAACTTACCACAATTTCATAACATCAACCAGAATTCATATCATTTGTGAAGTCAGTCATATTCTATCAGGGCTGTGTTCAGGTATCTTAGTAGTCCCCGATTAGGGACAACAGAAAGTAGTTAAACCTTGATGGCTCCCATTCAAATTGGGAGTGTTTTAGGACAATGGGATGGCCATATCCTAAGTAAAACCAATTTTCTCCAACTTCTCTGCAAAAGAGAGTGGGGTTGGGAGAGTGGAAAATCCCCAGAGAACAAAGATCAGACATTAACACTGGGTTTTAGAGACTGCAAGGCCGGGGGGGGGGGGGGGAGGAGGAGGAGGAGAGAAATCGGAGGAATTCACAGAGACAAGTATCAGAGGGGTAGCCGTGTTAGTCTGTATCCACAAAAACAAAGAGGAGTCTGGTGGCACCTTAAAGACTAACAGATTTATTTGGGCATAAGCTTTCGTGGGTAAAAACCCCACTTCTTCAGATGCATGGAATTAAAATTACAGATACAGGCATAAATATACTGGCACATGCAGAGAAGGGACTTACCTTACAAGTGGAGAACCAGTGTTGATAAGGCCAACTTTCTCCACTTGTAAGGTGACTCTTCAAGTTGGGCAAGAGAGAACAGAGGGCATGCTTTCATAGCAGAGTGTCCTCCTTTCTTAACTACAGGACAAGCTGATAAAGGAGGAGGAAACTGGATGCAGAGGAAAGAGAGACTCCATGATTCAAAAGAGAAGCCATGTGCAAAAGGTACTGCCCTCCTAGAGCAGTGTTTCTCAAATGTGGCCACCAGAGGTTTTTCTTGTAGTCACAGCCTTCTGAGCTGTGATTGGGGGTGGGGGGGGCAGGAGAGAAGTGGCAAAATAGCAGCCCCTCCCTGTTGCTCCTGGATGCACCGCCTTGGTGTTGGTTACTAGGGCCACCAGCAGGGGTTGGACCCTGCCCCCCTCCGGAGACACCTGGGGCACAACGCTGGAAGCAGGCAGACAGTAAGTTCCCCACCTTCCCAGGGGCAGTGGGGCTCAGGCTTTGGTCTTCAGCCCTGGGGAGGCAGGGCAGCACGCTCTGGCCACGGAGCTTCAGGCTCTAGCCCTGGGCTCCAGCCCTGGGCTACGGCTGTGTGGCAGCAGGCCCCATGCTCCATCCGCACAGGCTTGGGCTCCATCCCCAGGCCCTGTCTGTGGAGCTTCGGGATCTAGACACAGAGATTCAGGCTCCAACCCACAAGTATTTTAGGAAAAAATATGAGAGCGGCCACCAGCAAGCGTTAGTGGCCGCACTCTGAGGCCATCAAAAATTTTGTCCTGAGAACCCCCGTCCTAGAGGACTCTGACATGAACCCAAAGAATGCACAAGAGTGGTGAGGAAATGGAGGCAGAGAAATATATACAGGTATTTTATTATTTTGTCTAGATCTGTACATTTCTTATGTTAGCTAACATAAAGAGCTATTTGTTTTTGGAACCGTTACAATGCTTGTGTCTCTATTTGCTTCCACTATCACATGTCCCTGGAGAGGTGAACTGTAAACCTACATTTCCCACAAGGTTGGAGCTCTGAAAGACGATGTGCTAAAGCTACTGGGGACTGGGAAGTCTGAGGAGTCAGCACTTGTCCTGCGTGCCTGCCTGGGTCAGCAGGACCATGAAGTCCTATTGTCATGAAGTGATAACAGAGTCTGGGCCCAGGAAGCGTGCAACAGGTGCCATGGAAAGAGACAGTGTTGCAGCCTAATGTTGTGATATCCGGATGAGAGAGCTTTACCAGCTTTGTGACAATTACACTCAAAATATACATAAAGACCATTCCACTGTTTAAATTAAATAATTTTTGTTTAAAAATCCCCAGACTGCTTGACTAGTAAGTGCAGTCACTGGTAATTGTTAAAAGTTTGGCAAATTACTAGGAAAATGTGTTTTGGGAAGACAGACAAAAGGAGAAAGAAACAGTGTCGAGAATCGAAGAAGTTGACTTCCTTTGGAGTTGGGATGGGAGTTTTTTGATGGAAGGCCAAATATATCAAATATATCCCTAACACAAAAGGTCGGGATAAATTCATTTCTTACCTCAGCACAGGATATACCTCCTGTTTTAGGCCTTCTCTCAACAGAGGCAGCAACATAATGGCCATCAAGTGTTATCATCCTTGCCATAGAGTTCTCCCACATAGGAAGTGCTATAAAACTTCACCGAAGAAGGAGCAGCGGAGATAGTCCTCACCTGAATACGGATACATTTTAATTCTTGTATTCTGGTGCCTGGACACCACAGTAATAAGAGTGCTAGGTATGGAGGAGAGGAAAAGAGAGCATGCACAAATACAGAAATAAGTACCACGTGTGGGTGTAAAGGCATCCCGATCATCTACCTGTAGATTAAGTACCAACAGAAAGGCTGAGTTAAGGATGCGTGTGGCAACAATTTTAAAATTTAAAATTTTAAAATTTCTTGGCTTTCAAATATCAATAATAACTGAAGTCAAAGTTTACTTCTGACATCATTACAATTTTAATGTAATTATGCTTTTTGTGTAGGTATTCATAATAAAAGGAAACTGTTTATATAGTGAAACTTTGATTTGTTGATCTAGTTATGAATCTAACCCTGCGTTTGATTTGGTTCTAGCTGTGGGCCAGATTATCAGTTACTGGGACAAGTGCTGGATTTCTTGAAACTGATTGTGCATTCCAAAATTTTATGCACAATCAGTAAAGGGAGATGGACTATAACACAGTCACTCTTATTATGTTGTCCACACTATGGAAAAAGTTTGAGACTCTGAATTGTAGCCCATCAGGTTTTGTTTTTAGATTAGGTGAAATTATTAATTGAAAATTAGATTAATTATGAATTTAGGTCTTGTTTCCATTTGTAAATTGCTCATGAGTTGATCCATTTTTTTTGCTGGCATCCTTTTGTCTACGAGAGACGGTGGGAACTGCAGCCTATGATGTAGATGGTTTGCAATGTCTCATGTGACTGAATAGGCCAACCCAAGATTTGCATGTTCTTTGGCAGTTATTGCAAATATATCTTGGTTGGGAGCTGCTTGCTTCCTATGGGCTCTTTTCTCCTCAAGCTGGAGGAGCCAGCGCCTGTCATGGATTTTGATACCCTGATGGAGACAATGGCGCCACTTGTTACGATCACTTGCCAAGATTTCCCATTGGTCAGGATCAATTCCAAATTCCTTCATATCTCACTTGGGACGTCCTGTTGTTCTTGCTCCTTTTGATAGCTCCCCGTATAGCATGTCCTTGGGTATGCATCCATCTTCCAACCTCAGATGGCCCAGCCAGTGCAGTCGTCTTTGCTTGAGCAGGGCTGTCACAATTGGTAAATCTGCCCTTTGAAAAACCTCTCCATTGGTGACTTTATCTTGCCATTTGATGTTGAGTATGCAGTGTAAACAACATAGGTGGAAACTGTTCAACCTTTTCTCCTGATGAGCCTAAGTCGCCCATGTTTCCCCACCATACATGAGAGTGCTGAGGACGCAAGCTTGGTACCCTAGCATTTTGGTCTTGACGGTAAGCTTTGAGTTGTTCCATGCCCTTTTAGTTAGTCTGCTAAAGGTGGTGGCAGCCTTTCCAGTGCAAACACTTAGTTCTTCATCCAGTCCGAGGTTGGTAGTCACAGTAGAACCTAAACAGCTGAACTTTTAGCTGGTTCTAGCTAAAAGTAGCTTTTAGCTGGGCTACTTCTAGCTGGTTTGCATTTAAGGTAATTGAAGGATCTTGTGGAATCCCCTGTCCTAATACAACTGTTTTCTTGATGCTGATGGTGAGAGCAAATGCCTGACAGGTACTTGAAAAGTTCTTGTAATAGATCTTCATTGTGGGCAGCATCATCAGCTAATAGAAGTTCCCTGTTTAGCACCTTTTTGACTTTGGTCCTTGATTTAAGTCGGGACAGATTGAAGTGTTTCCCATTTGATCTTGTGTGGAGATACACTCCATCTTTCATGACCTTAAACGCAGAGTTCAAGAGTACTGGGAAGAAGATTCCAAAGAGTGTAGTGGCAAGAACAAATCCTTGCTTCGCTCCGCTTTTCATCTCAAAGTTGTCCGAAGTGATCCGTCAAGCTGGACAGTTGCTCTCATGTTGTTGTGGAATGAATGCTTAAGACTTAACAGGGTTGATGGACATCCTATCTTTTCTAGTCTTGCAAATAGACCTGCTCTGCTGACTGTGTCGAATGAATCATAGAATATCAGGGTTGAGAGGGACCTCAGGAGATCATCTAGTCCAACCCCCTGGTCAAAGCAGGACCAATCCCCAAGTTTTGCCCCAGATCCCTAAGTGGCCCCCTCAAGGATTGAACTCACAACCCTGGGTTTAGCAGGCCAACGTTCAAACCACTGAGTTATCCCTCTTCATGAGCCATGGCATTAGGCTGGGTCCCCAGAGATAACTATAGGCATTTCAACATCTCCAACGGTTATTTTCTGGTCTGGAAAGTAAGTCCCTTGCTGCAGCTGTTCATAGAGACCAGAGTTCCTGAAGATGCGAGCGTCATGTACCTTTCCCGGCCATTCCACATTGATGTCAGTGAAACGTCCCAGGTGATCCACCAGTGCTTGCAGCACCATTGAAGAGTACCCTTTGCAGTTTATGTACTGGCTGCCCTGGTGGTCTGGTCCCAAGATAGGGATATTCATTCCGTCTATGCTTTGGTTAGGTCCACAAAGGCGATGTACAATGGCGGTTTTGCTCTCTGCACTTTTCTTGGAGTTGTTGCAGAGAAAATATCATATCTATAGTTGATCTTCCAGCCCTGAATCAGCACTGTGATTCAGGGTAGACACGATTCGCCAGCTGTTGTAGGCAGACTAAGATTACTTTTACGAAAGCTTTTCCTGCTATGCTTAGAGGTGAGATACCCCTGTAGTTGATGCAGTTGCCCTTTTCACCTTTAATTTTTATACAAAGTGATGATGTTTGCATCACGCATCTCATCCTCTTTCCAGCACTTAAGTAGCAGCTGATGAAGATATGGTAATAGGCTGTCTTTCCCACACTTGAGGATTTCCGCCGGGGTGCCGTCTTTTCCAGGAGCCTTGCCACTTGATAGCAGATCAGTGGCCTTGCTTCGCTCTTCTACAGTGGGCTCCATATGTAGCTCTGGCATGACCTGTAGAGTTGGTATTTGGTCCAGTGATTCGCTGGTGATGTTTCTTTCTTATGCGTATAGCTCTGAATAGTGTTCAACACAACGAGAAACCTGCTTGCTTTTATCTGTAATGATTTCACCGCTGTGCGATTTGAGAGGAGCAACCTTGTTGTCAGTGGGACCTAGAGCTTTCTTCAGGCCGTCATCCATGATTTTGAGGTTTCCTTTGCCTGAGGCTGTCTGTATCTCTTCATGGAGCTTGATCCAGTAATGATTTGCACAGTGTCTGCTTGCTTGCTGTACCTCGGTTTTTGCATGATCCATTTAGGGTTTTTTTTTATATGTAGGTATTTGCTAATAGTCTGAACAAAATTTGCAAACTCGAAATAAATTCACTATTATTTGTGTTGTTTTAGGAGAATATGAAGCTTCCTCTACAATCATTGGTGGTCAAACAACACAGCAAGTTCTTACATGGAAAAATAATACTGAGAAAGTATAAAACTTTTTTAGCTTACTGTATTGTGATTGAGAACTGGAAACATGGAGAGCCAGCATCATGTGACCAGTTAGCTCTCTACAGACAACCAGCAAGTGCTCCAGTGAGCCATAGTTTGCAAACCACTCAGTTATAGTAATGCAACTTACATACTGCAAGAACTTCTCTGAAATAACATCTGACACTTTGCAAGCCTTCAAAAACTTGATATCCTTACAACATGGTTCGAATCACATCTTGCAAACCATATGTCTCTATTTCCCTGTAATACCTCAGGGCTTTGTAATGGGGCCATTACAGTACTTTCCATTGACATGTTTCCCACTTGCTTCACTTTTCCATCATTATAGTATAACCCCGTCATGGTGATTACACACCATGCACTTTTTTCCTCTCTCTGCTTTGGTTGCAGCCTCTGTTCTGCTGCAGTGTCTGGCAAAGATTTAGGATTAGATAGCTCCACATTTTCTAAACCTCAATTTGGAAAGATTGAAATAATGTTGGCTGGTTTGTGACATGTGTCTGTGATGCCTGTAGCAATTTCCAGACTTCAGGCAGTCAGCTTTTGTAGAGGGAGAACGAGATAATGAAGCGCAGCAAGCAGCCAAGGGCAGGCAGCTACTGACAAAAATAAGGGGGAAGGGCTCACAAGAGTTGGCAGCTACTTGACCGAGTCCAACTAATCTTTGGAATTAAACTCCAATGTCCCTATTTAAGGAAAAAAACACTTTTACTGTACCTTGAATTTAAAAGGGTACAATTATTTTAGAAAAAATCCTTTAGGAAATATAGGAACCCTGACGACTCCGGTTGGCACCAAGCTGCCAACTGGGCCATTAAAAGTCAGGTTGGCTATGCAGTGGAGGCCTTGAGCTAAGGCAGGCTCCCTACCTGCCCTCGCTCCACACAGCTCCTGGAAGCAGCCACCGGGTCCCTGCGGCCCCTAAGCACTGGGGCAGCCAGGGACTGGGAGGTTCCACGCGCTGCCCCCACCCTCAGCGCCAGCTCCACAGCTCCCATTGGCCAGGAACCGTGACCACCACACAGCCGCATGGCCACCCATGTGCCTAGAGGCCATGGGGACCTGGCAGCCACGTCCTTGGAACTGCAGTAAGCCGCCGGGACCCTGCCCCCCTACCCCAGCCAGCCCAGAGTCCCCTCCTGCGTCCCAACCCCTCATCCCCCACCCTACCCCAGAGCCCGCATCCCCCAGCTGGAGCCCTCACCCCTCTTACACCCCAACTCCCTCCTGTGTCCCAAACCCCTCATCACTGGCCCCACCCTCAGCCGGAGCCCTCACCCCCTGCACCCCAACTCCCTGCCCCAGCCCAGAGCCCACTCCTGCACCCCAACCCCTCATCCCCAGCCCCACCCCAGAGCCTGCACCCCCAGCCCAAAGCCCGTAACCCCCTCCCCTCCCGCCGACCCCAGCTCCCTGTCCCAGCCCAGTGAAAGGGAGTGAGGATACGGAAGAGTAAGCGACAGAGGGAGGGGGTTGGAGTGAGTGGGAGGCGGGGCCTCAGAGAAGGGGCGGGGCAGGGGTGATTGGTTTTGTGTGATTAGAAAGTTGGTAACCCTAGGAAATCACAGAACTACAGGCCTCTACCCAAAACATCGGAAAATATAGACATGAGCATAGCCATGATTACAATAACTTTAATCAAGAGAAAAAACCAGCAATCCCTCACCTGTTCCAAAGAGAATCAGAAAAGAGAAAAAGACAAAACAGCAAGTAACAAAAGGGGGGCCTCATCCAAAGCCAACTGAAGTCAATGGAAAGACTCCCACTGACTTTAATGGGTACAGCTCAGGCCTAAAATGGGTAAATATGAGAAACAAAGTTCCTGTTCTTTACAATATAAGAAAAAAATATGAACTAGGCAGAATGTTACTAGCTAATAAAGGCTCAATTTTTCACATACTTGACCATTTTTCTCTATATTGTATATAGAATCTCTGATTATTCTTGAAGGGGTCTGGTACTACCCCATGGCTACAGCCTCTTGACAAGTTTTCATGTGATTTAAATGGTGCCTGGTGCGAAGGTTGAGGATCTCTCGAGGCATCTAGATAGACTTATGTGTAGTGCTGGGGAGAAGCTGGTGGTCGTGGCACATATAGGTACCAATGACGTAGGGAAGGGTAGGAGAGACGTCCTGGAGGCCAAATTTAGGCTGCTAGGAAAGAGACTGAAATCCAGGACCTCTAAGGTGGCATTCTCAGAAATGCTACCAGTTCCACGCGCAGGGCCAGGTGGGCAGGCAGAGCTTCAGAGTCTCAATGCGTGGATGAGACGATGGTGTAGAGAGGAGGGGTTTAGATTTATTAGGAACTGGGAAAACTTTTGGGATATACAGGAAGGATGGGCTCCACCTAAACCAAAGTGAATCCAGACTGTTGGCACTTCACATTAAAAAGGTTGTAGAGCAGTTTTTAAACTAAGAGATGGGGGGGAAAGCCGATTGCTGCAGAGGCACTAGTGGATCGGACAGAGACTTCTCTTAGAGGAGAGTCTATTGACAGAGATTCTCTACGTTTTAATCAGGAGGAGGGGATGGAAGAGGATAAAGCGTGGGCCAGATCAAACGAGAAACATTCATATAAAGAATCTGACACATCAGAAAAGGGCAGACAAATAAGCAGTGATAAGTTTTTAAAGTGCTTGTACACAAATGCTAGAAGTCTAAATAATAAGATGGGTGAATTAGAGTGCCTTGTGTTAAAGGAGGATATTGACATAATAGGCATCACAGAAACCTGGTGGAGAGAGGACAATCAATGGGACACAATCATTCCGGGGTACAAAATATATCGGAAGGACAGAACAGGTCGTGCGCGGGGGGGGAGGGGAAGGGAAGGGGAGTGGCACTATATGTGAAAGAAAAGGTAGATTCAAATGAAATAAAAATTTTAAATGAATCCACATGTTCCATAGGATCTCTAAAGGATAGTAATTCCGTGCTCTAATAAGAATATAACAGTAGGGATCTATTATCGACCACCTGACCAGGACAGAGATAGTGACGATGAAATGCTAAGAGAGATTAGAGAGGCTATCAAAATAAAAAACTCAATAATAGTGGGGGATTTCAATTATCTCCATATTGACTGGGTACATGTCACCTCAGGACAAAATGCAGAGACAACATTTCTCGATACTTTAAATGACTGCTTCTTGGAGCAGCTGGTACAGGAACCCACAAGGGGAGAGGCAACTCTCAATCTAGTCCTGAGTGGATCTGGTCCAAGAGGTAACTATAACAGGACCACTTGGAAATAGTGACAATAATATAACAACATTTAACATTCCTGTGGTGGGAAGAACACCTCAACAGTCCAACACCGTGGCATTTAATTTCAGAAAGGGGAACTATGCAAAAAATGAGGAGGTTAGTTAAACAGAAATTAAAAGGTACAGTGACTAGAGTGAAATCCCTGCAAGCTGCATGGACACTTTTCAAAGACATCATAATAGAGGCTCAACTTAAATGTATACCCCAAATTAAAAAAACATAGTAAAAGAACTAAAAAAGAGCCACCGTGGCTTAATCACTATGTAAAAGAAGCAGTGAGAGATAAAAAGGCATCTTTTTAAAAGTGGAAGTCAAATCCTAGTGAGGTAAATAGAAAGGAGCATAAACACTGCCAAATTAAATGTAAAAATGTAGTAAGAAAAGCCAAAAACTCAAAAGGTAATAACAAAATGTTTTAAGTACATCAGAAGCTAGAAGCCTGCTAAACAACCAGTGGGGCCCCTGGACGATTGAGATACAAAAGGAGCACTTAAAGATGATAATGTCATCACAGAGAAGCTAAATGAATTCTTTGCTTCAGTCTTCATAGCTGAGGATGTTAGGGAGATGCCCAAACCTGAGCCATCTTTTGTAGGTGACAAATCTGAGGAACTGTCACAGATTGAAGTATCACTAGAGGAGGTTTTGGAATTAATTGAGAAACTTAACAGTAACAAGTAACCGGGACCACATGACATTCACCGAAGAGTTCTGAAAGAACTCAAATGTGAAATTGCGGAACTATTAACTACGGTTTGTAACCTGCCCTTTAAATCAGCTACCATACCCAATCACTGGAAGATAGCTAACAAAACGCCAATATTTAAGAAGGGCTCTACAGGTGATCCTGGCAATTACAGACTGGTAAATCTAACGTCAGTACCGGGCAAATTAGTTGAAACAATAGTAAAGAATAAAATTGTCAGACACATAGAACAGCATAAATTGTTGCGCAAAAGTCAACGTGGCTTCTGTAAAGAGAGATCATGTCTTACTAATCTATTAGAGTTCTTTGAGGGAGTCAGCAAACATGTGGACAAGGGGGATCCAGTGGACATAGTGTACTTAGATTTCCAGAAAGCCTTTGACAAGGTCCCTCACCAAAGGCTCTTATGTAAATTAAGTTGTCATGGGATAAGAGGGAAAATGCTTTCATGGATTGAGAACTGCTTAAAAGACAGGGAACAAAGGGTAGGAATAAATGGCAAGTTTTCAGAATGGAGAGGGGTAACTAGTGGTGTTCCCGAAAGGGTCAGTCCTAGGACCAATTCTATTCAACTTATTAATAAATGATTTGGAGAAAGGGGTAAACAGTGAGGTGGCAAAGTTTGCAGACGATACTAAACTGCTCAAGATAGTTAAGACCAAAGCAGACTGTGAAGAACTTCAAAAAGATCTCACAAAACTAAGTGATTGGGCAACAAAATGGCAAATGAAATTTAATGTGGATAAATGTAAAGTAATGCACGTTGGAAAAAATAACCCCAACTATACATACAATATGATGGGGGCTAATTTAGCTACAACTAATCAGGAGAAAGATCTTGGAGTCATCACGGATAGTTCTCTGAAGACGTCCATGCAGCATGCAGCGGCAGTCAAAAAAGCAAACAGGATGTTAGGAATCATTAAAAAAGGGATAGAGAATAAGACGGAGAATATCATATTGCCCTTATATAAATCCATGGTACGCCCACATCTTGAACACTGCGTACAGATGTGGTCCCCTCATCTCAAAAAAGATATACTGGCATTGGAAAAGGTTCAGAAAAGGGCAACTAAAATGATTAGGGGTTTGGAACAGGTCCCATATGAGGAGAGATTAAAGAGTCTAGGACTTTTCAGCTTTGAAAAGAGGAGACTAAGGGGGGATATGACAGAGGTATATAAAATCATGAGTGGTGTGGAGAAAGTGAATAAGGAAAAGAGCATGAGGTTGTGGCCCTGACCATCTTGGCTAATAGCCACTGATGGACATATCCTCTTTTTTGTAACCCAATTATACTTTTGGCCTTTGCAACATCCCCTGGCAACAAGTTCCACAGGTTGAATGTGTATTGTGTGAAGAAATACTTCCATATGTTTATTTTAAACCTGCTGCCTATTAATTTCATTGGGTGGACCCTGGTTCTTATGTTATGTGAAGGGGTAAATAATTCTCTATTCACTATCTCTACAATACTCATGATTTTATAGACCACTATCATACCTCATTGGTGTATCTAGGGCTGCTTCTCAGATAGTAATCTGAACTTAATGTCACCCCTTAATTTTGATAATGAATCTCAGAAACCACTATATCATTCCACCAGGAATCCATCCTGTTAAATTATTTTACCTTTCCTAGGAACACTTGTAAAATAAATAAGAATTATTTCTGCCTCTAACTGCTGTTCCCTCATACTATTCCTACTCTTATTAAGAAATGGTAAATCTAATACTCTTAAAATTCCTGAGAAAGCATTTCTGTTCTACTGACCTGCATAATATAACAGATAAACATTTGGTAAGCATTCACTAATTTTGCTTGGTTCCAAGACTACCATCTGATGCACAAGTTATTTCATTTATCTATCTTATTATTCATTAATAGCTAAAACAAATATGACCCAATCTTTTCACCTCACTCATGTTATTTAGTTTATAGATGCAGAATTTTTTTTTCTGCCTCTTTGGGGGATATCAAATTATATTTACATATCAAGCAAAATAGTTCTCCATGGGTTTCTTATTTATACTATGGAACTTTTCCAATCTTCCCTCCCCCTCAAACCTTTTAAAATTTTAATACATATAATTTGTCCCCTAATAAAAATCTTTAATACAGATTCCCCTACAACACAAAGATAAAATATTGGGGGGAGGAAAATATGGCCTTTGGTAAAATCAGCAAAACTGAAATCTCTAAGTAAATTACATTTTACAAGTTTGTTTTGCCAACAACTTAATGTTAACAAAATTGTATCAAGAGTAACAGCCAAGCAACAAGAAGATTCTGACTCATAATACAGTGTCTTACATTGGGTATATGTCCAACTCTCAAGCCCAGTCAAGGAAACCTGTTTTTGTATGCACAGCTGTCCTCATTTCATCCCATACTGGGATGAGGCATCTTGATTGCCATCTTTTTAATCTCCTCTAGCAAACTTACTGCTTAAATCAACTCTCCACTAAAAACCGTGGCCAACGCAAGTTGCGTTGTCAGACAGCCACCAAGCCTGTATATCAGTTAGGCACTTTCATACTTGGCTGCTTGGGTCTGCACTGCATGTACGCACCAGAAGTGCTTGTATCGACATAAAGCATGGTGCACCATGAGTAGGTATCCCAGTGCGCCACATGCTGCTATCTGGTACAATGCCTTTTGGTAAATTTGCACAATGCGTTGTGGGATACTAATGACTTGCTCAGTGATCTCCAAGCGCTTAGGGTCAAGCTCGCAGCATGCAACTTTCTTCATCCCATAATGCCACTCATATCCCACAATTTTCACACCATTTTCCCCCCCCCCAAAGATCCCACAAAACCCCACAGCACTTTTGGGTGAATGCCATCTCTTACAGAAGTCTGGAGCCCACAGAGCTCTGCACTATTCTCATAACATCGCAGATACAGGACACATGATTCTCCTGTATTTGTAGACCAGCAGGAAGTACCCCAGCACTGGGAGATGTGACAATTACTTTTAAGGACATAGGAAATAGCCAAAAAACAATTCACGGTGGTTGGTGGCATTCACAGAGCAGCTGCAGACAGTGGAGCACCACTTCTGTGCCTGAGAAATGACCCGACTGGTCGGATTGCATCATAATGCAGGTTTGGGACAACAAGCAGTAGCTGAAGAACTTTCAGATGCAAAAGGCCACATTCTGGATTTGTGTGCTGATCTCATCCTAACCCTCCAACTTATGGACAGCAGAACGAGAGCTGCACTGACAGTAGAAGAGTAAGTGGAAAGAAGCTTGCAATGCTGGATTGCTACTAGTCAGTGGGAAATCATTTTGGAGTTAGAAAACCCACAGCGCGGGTCATTGTCATGCAAGTGTGTAGGGCAATTAATGTCTCCTGCTACAAAGGACTGAGAGTCTCAGCAACGGGCAAGAAACCGTGGATGGATTTGCAGCAATAGGATTCCTGAACTGCTGTGGGGCCATAGATGGCATGCATATCCCTATTTAGGCACCAGCCCACCTTGTCACAGAGTACATCAACAGAAAGGGCTACTTTTCTATGGTTATGCAAGCATTGGTGAATCCCCAGGGACACTTCACCAGTACCAATGTCAGACAGTCACAAAATGTGCATGACACCCGCATCTTTAAGAACACAGAACTGTTCAGAAAAGCTGCAAGGAGGGACATTCTTTTCCGACAGGTGGATTACCATTAGCAATACTGAAACGCAATTAAGAATTCTATGGGACCCGGCTTGCCCCTTGTTCCCCTAGTTATGAAGCCATACATTGGCCACCTCAACAGATTCAACTACCGGCTCAGCATGTGTAAAATGACAGTTGAATGTGCCTTTGGTAGACTGAAGCCACATTGGACGGGTTTACATACAAGATTGGATCTCAGTGACAAAAATATCCCAACGGTTATAGCTGCCTGTTGTGTTCTACATAATATCTATGAGGCAAAGGGGGAAAGCCGCTGCCAGGCTGTAGGGGGAGCAGCTGTCTGCTGACTTTGAACAGCCAGATACAAGGGCCATTACAAGAACCCAATGTGGAACTATGTAGTTGAGGGAGGGTTTGAAAGATCACTTTAAACAATCAACCATGGTAGTGTTCTGTGCTGGAGTGTTCTCTTGGTCTAGAGCTTTGGGTGCTGTTAAGAACTGTGTGTGTTCACTGTACACAGGATAGCTTCTTTCAGCTATGAATTATGTGGTGCTTGGTTTATATTTACAAGCTCTGTTTTCTTTGACTACCTCTGCAATATTTGTTGTGAACTAAGATAGATTATGTGATTCCCCAAAAACAAAATTTTATTTAGTGGGGAAAACACAGTGCAGGAAAGTAATGTGCAAAAAATACCACAGGCAATGTTCTACAATCTTTTTTAATAAAGGGGGTGAACATTTGAAATTAGAAAGGAAGTGGACATTTATGTCCACTTGGAGTACACAAATGTAGTCCATTATGGCTAAACATACAGCAACCATGGTTCTCACAGGTCAGTGTATGTGAAGCTGTGGTTTTCCTTGCTGTGCCCCGTGACCTCATATGTTATATTGGGGGATGTAGGCATCAGTGACTATAGAGTTCTCCAAGGACTGCAAAGGGTGGAGAGTCTGGAATTTTTTAACCTGTAGGTCAACCTGGATCTGCAGCGTTTGTGTTTCCTGTCTGAAAAGACCCATTATGTCCTGGTGCGTTTCCCTCTCTTAGTCCAGTTGGGACTCCTGGGACGTTTTTCCTGTCCTTTTTCCTTCTCCAGGTAGCCAGTCACATTGACTTCCAACTCCTTTGTTCACGGTCCGATGCAGGAGTGGCTTGCAGGATCTTGTAGAACATGTCCTCCCTCGTCCTCTTCTTTCTCCGCCTCATCAGGGTCAGGTGTTCTGCTGGCAGGGAGAGGACATTCCTCAAGGCCACCAAACCAGAAGCTGTGGATAAAAACCACAGATGTACCATTGGATTTACAGTCACAAGAGATAGGAAAAGATAAGTTTCAGAACTCCCTTCCCTTATTCCTATAAACGCTTTTAATAAATGCTTATTGACACTTCAGTTTGGGAGTGCCTCAGCACTGTTCTCCAGGACCACCCATAGTGACTATGGCCCAGCAGAGGCGAGGGTGTATGTGTGGACTTTCTATTACATGAAACAAAAAAATTTCTGTCCCTCTTCCATGAGTACAAGCATAATGCAATGTCACTGAGTATGGATGCTATTTTCCATAGGCGATTTTAGCTGATATCTAACTCCTAAGGGTCACAAGAGCACAGACAACACAGCTGTGTACTAGCATCCAAAACCCATCTTGGGCCACATGCCACAAGCCTTTTTACTGCAATGATGCCAACCAAAGTCATCACTTAGCAGGGTGGGAAGTGTCCTGCTGCGAAGGAAGAAATAATGCAGCCATAACTAGAAACCTTTGAAAGAAGGTTACAGACTATCTCCGTGAAAGCTTCATCAAGATCTCGCAGGAGGATAAAAGGGACATCCCTATGTACATAAACAAAGTCCTCGGAAGCTCCTTAACCCCTGCCTAATCCAACAGGAGAATGCAATGCAGTTGCCAATTCCACCTCTATTTGTTGTACCTCTACCTTTTCTCATACAAATAAAACAATGAAATGTAGATATCTTTGCCTTGTTAACTTGGGGATGGGCCAGGCACCATCTTTAAACTTAAAACATTGTAAGGAAAAAATGCATGCACACTTACCCGAGTCCCGTTCCCTTTCACCAGGCTCATCCATGCTCTCCAGGCAGGACTGACTAAACTGCAGTCTCAAACAGGTCCTGGCTTGCACCATGGCTGGTTTTCCCCCATCACTTCTCTTCACCTCCTTCTCCTCACTGTTCATGGCAGGGATCTCTGTCTTGGGTTCCTCCAAGGAATCCACAGTGGTCTGCAGGGTTCTGGTGGGGTCTCCGTCAAGCATGGTATGCAGTTACTTGTAGAAGTGGCAGGTCTGTGATGAAGCACCAGATCTATTGTTGCACTTCCTGGCCTTGTGGTATCCCTGGAGAAGTCCCTTTGCTTTCAGGCAGCACTGCTGCTGATCCCAGTTGTACCCCTTTACCTGCATCCCCCATGCAATCTGCTCATAGAGGTCCACGTTACTAGGACTGGTCCACAGCACTGCTTGCATAGCCTTTTCTCCCTAAAGGCCCAGGAGATCCAATATCTCCTGTCTGCTCAAGGGCAAGTCTAGTGCATGGAGCCAGCGTAGTTGGTTGGGCAATTGCACATTTCAAGGGTGAGCTGCTAGGTGTGCTTGCTAAGCAGGGCAATCAGGAAAAGGCATTTCAAAAACACTTTTGGGGGGGGGGGGGATTTAAAGGGGAACGGGGGAGGAGGCTTCCAGGTTCTGTTGCCCCTGGATAGTGGAGTTTATCAGAGTAGTCACTATCATGGGGAATGCTGCTGGAAGACTGTTAGGGTCAACCCAAGTCATGCAGTGTCCACACTCACAGTGCGTCAACCTCAGTAGGTTGACCACGGCTCTACGCTGTTCAAGGACATGGTTTTACAGCATCACTGTAGCAGGACACTTACATCCGCTGGAGACAAATTTGAGAGTAGATCCATGCACAAATACATCAACACAAGGCAGCTTATATCAAGCTGTCTTTGCAGTGTAGATAAGGCCTGCATCTCTTGCAGAACTGAGTATCTTTTGGCAATTTAACCATGAGGTAAGCAAATACCGCTTACCCAAGCTGGGTGGTGTAGAGGGAACCTTCCCTCTGCTTATAGCAGAGAAAGGGGAGCTTTGTACCTCACTCCCCATTATTTTAACTCCCTGCTTGCTAACTACATGAAAGTAGTCATGACTGTATGAAAGTAAAGAGAGAAAACTAATCAAACATGATTAAGAGAAAATACCTGGTAGAATGAAACAGCTTTTCAGTTAATACCTAATGAGAAATACTTAATTCCTTTAAACATTACTAAGACGCACACTAAATATGTTTATACCAAAAACAGTTGGAGATGTGAGCTGTTTGCCTGGGAAAACCATCTTCAAAGTAGCAACTGTTTTCCCAGCTGTGAATACCCTTTTCCTGGGAAATATGTTCTTACCATTACAAAAATAATTTTCAAAGGAATGTAAAATTATTCAGGCTAATCTATGCATAGCAGTATTTCAGAGACAGATTTTTTGCACTTTCTTGAACTTGTCTGTTTACAAAAGGCCTAATATTCTTTATAAACTTTTCAGTGTCAATGAGACTTCACAGTTTTAAAAAATAAATAAACACACTGTGAATTAATTTAGCAAAAGAATTTAGAGATTTTTTAAATAACTCATTCTCCCTCTCTCAGCACATCTGGACTGATGTACTACTTCCCCCCAGAAACAAGCGAAGAATGAAATGAAGACAATACTGAAGCATATGCTACAGGATCAAGAGTGGTAGTTGATGACTGAGTGAGTGAAGGAAGAGCTGGAACTAGCATCCCTATGCAGCAATGCTTCTAAAGGTTTTACATAGGAGCTGATATGAGCCACGTATCGGTATCAAGGCAATAGGAACCTCGCCTTGGACCATCTCACTTGCAGTTACAGAAAGAGAATATAACAAGCCATGGAAGGGGAAACACTTCTTTTGAAGATTACAAAATAAGCCTCATATTAAAGGGGATAGAATAGCAGAAGAATAGGAGAGTTGTAGATGATTTGCAGACAAACTCATTAAGCTCTCACAATGCTTTTAGTATGAATTAGTGAGGTGACAAAAGGACTGAATACGCTCTGATAGAGTAGCCTCCCCCTGAAAGTATAACCTTAATTGTCTGTCAGATTCATTAAACATGTTCATTACTCTGCCACCGGTAACCTAGGGTACCTAATCACTGGCAACATGTTCACCACCACCACACAGGTAGCTCTTCAGCTATCCACCAATATCATGCCTTTATTTCCACAGCTCAATGAATATAGCTTTATACATAGATCTTTCCATCATTATACTGAAAATAGTGACATTAAGCAATTACTTATGGGGTTTTTGTTATTGTGCTGCTATTTAATAGAAATAACTCTCCACTGGCCTTTGTAATAACCCCTCAGGAACTTGAAAATAAAAATGTTTTCCTTACTGATTTTGCCCTTTTCCATTTGGGAAATAGATGTCTCACTGTTTGGGCACCTGCATGCTATTCCACTGATTAAAGGGATACCACTACTTGTTTATTCTTCATTGTTTATATTTCCCATATGGAATCTTGAAAATAAAATTCCTTTCCCACTGACTGTCTTTATTTGGGGAATATGTTGATTCCTCCTTCCCCATCCATTTGCAGTACAGACAGCAACAACTCCGTTCTGTTCACTAAGAACCTGACCAGATTATAATAGTGCTATGAGACGACAAATACTGTAACATTTAGCATCCTTTTACCTACTCGGAGTAGAATTTGGATTTAAAAAAGGCTGAATGTTTCTTAGTCTCACAAGAGGTAATGATGTTTTCTCCACTAAATTAGGAGCAGAATGAATATGACTTTTTATAGGATCTTAGTTTAAATTCTGAGTCTTGAGTAATGACTGATTACTTCCTGCAAAATTTCACCTGCTTCTGTTGAACCTTATAAATCTTCAAAGAATGTTGGAGAAACATTGTCTTTGCCATCATTAAACTCAAAAGATTAATACATCCTTTGGATACAGCAAGGTCTCTCTTAATAGGACTTAAAGATCCATTAGAGACAATACAGTCAAATCTTTGTAGTTCCACACTTGCACAATGTAAGTGCCATGGTGGTGCTTTTAGAAGCTGTTCTTGCAGTGATATGCTGAGCCAGCTAAGAATTAAAGTGGAGGTGGGCAGGGAATCCATAAACATAAGCAACACTTGGATAACTGAAAACAAGCACTTCAAATGCCTCTCACATAAACACGGCTGGAATAAGAAATGGTACTGTGGGAAGAGTGGCAAGGCCAATGGAAGCTACAGAATGCTTAACAGTATCAAAATCAAAAGAAAATCAAACTAATTATACATTGAAGATAAAGAGATAAGAGAACCAAACCTGAAAATTAACACTCAAGGAGATCTCTGTAGTAATAAATATCTGCTACCTCTGACCATCTGAGCTCAAAAGATGGTTCCTTTCCTCTTCCTCTAACCAAGCCAGTGATAATATTTTTCACAAAGTACTAGAAAGGTCAAAAACCATTTTCCAAAACTTTATTTTCTTACATTGCAAATCAATGCTCTTCCCTGAAAACCATTAGGGCCTACGTAATCTCTCTGACGAACCTCTGCATCTTTCAAATTAAGGAATGAAGAGTAACTTGATTTCATACCCAAGGGGGTATGGCTGATTTCTCTTTCCAAGTGTCTTCATAACAACTACACAGATTTGGTGTGAGGCTAAGGGCAGGTCTTCACTACCCGTCGGATCGGCGGGTAGTGATTCATCTATCGGGGATCAATTTATCGCGTCTCATCTCGACGAGATAAATTGATCCCTGAACGCGCTCTCCGTCGACTCTGGAACTCCAGCTCACGAGAGGCAGAAGCGGAGTTGACGGGGGAGCGGCAGCGGTCGACTTGCTGCCGTCCTCACGGCCAGGTAAGTCGACCTAAGATACGCCGACTTCAGCTACGCTATTCGCGTATCTTAGGTCGACCTCCACCCTCGTGTAGACCAGGGCTTAGTCACATTTCATGGTAAGCAACTATACATCTTTATGTTAAAAGTGGTAGAGTCACCCCTACAGAAATTGACAAAAGACCACTGAGACAATCTGGGAAATCTATCTATGTACAACTTACGAATTCTAGTTTGGTTTGATGAACTGTTTGTACCCTTATGTCTTATGACGGTCTTTACTGCATACTGCTGTCTGCAACTCGTGCTAAGGAGCAGGGAAGCTGCACCTACAAGTCCATCTTTGAAAGAGACTATTTTTAAGGGGTTTAAACTAATGAATAAACCTGGCCCAGGCAGAACAACACGATGGCTGAAGGCTGGGGAAAGCCAGTTTTTTTTCAAGTTCTCTGTAAGAGCCTGATTTTGGAGAGTGGAAAATCCTCAAACAGCAGAACAAAGAAACCAGGTGTCAGCAAAGCCCTTTAAGAACACAGAGACAGAGGGAGGAGACTTAGAGAGACACATATGAAGCTTAGCAAAAGAGAAGAACAGAGAAGTGGGTCTTATCTGTGAAACCAGCCAAGGAAGAAGGAAACTGGAGACACAGGAGAGAAAGCTTTTCATCTGACTCACGGAGTCTATGTGCAGGAAGGGGGAATCCTAGATTCTTCAGAGGGCTCTGACCTAAGCCCAGAGAACACTCCAGAATCATGATGAAAAGCAGGCAGGGAAATTCTTTTCTGGATCTATACTTATTTTGTGCAATATAAAGTAAAGAGCAATTGTGTTTAGAAACCCTCACAAAGCCTGTGTCCATTTGCTTCACTGTCTTAGGACCCTGAAGAGGTGAACAGTAAACCCAGAGCACCAACAAGAATGGAGCTCTGGGAAAGGGTGTACATAAACTACCAAGAAGCCAGGGGGAAGGGAGGGGAGGTCTAGACTTGTCTCAGGAGAGTTGGACTGCCAGACTGAGACACCCCCTTTCTGGGAAGAGGTAACAGACAGAGCTTGTACCCAGGAAGTATGCTGGAGAGGCCAAGAAGAAAGACTGTGTGGAGTCCAAGGAAAGCTTAGGAGTATACTGGTCTAGTGCTTTGGGACCAGCCGCCTTGTGAGTGTCCAGCCAGGGGAGTAACTTGCATTGCCCCTGGGGAGTGTCTTTTTCACACCCTGGAGCAACCTAAGTTAGATCGACTTAAGCTGTAGTGTAGACTTGCCCACAGAGAAAGAGACACATGGAAACTGTAGCAAGCAGGCTCTCCCCCACAGTCTGTGGAGGTAACTGGGCTGAATGTAATTTACAAAAATCTACAAGGAAAGATTAAAGTAGGTGTAGAAGCCTTTATTGTTTTTACCCTTTGCTTTGCATATCATGTACCCTTGGGTGAATAAATAATGTTTCGTTTTGAAGAAGCTGGTTTTGAGTCACTTTAATTAGTCATTGTCACAGGCTCCCGGAGGAACAGTGGCTTACTGCTGCCAACCCCAGTTGGGCCCTGTCATGTTTATGACAGTTGGGAAAATGGGAGCTGCAACCCAGAGACACAGATTAGGAGCAGCAGAACATGGTTGCAACCAGAGAGGTGTGAAGGTAGTGAAACCTGTCCCCAAACGTGTTCATTTGAGCTCATCTAAAAGGAGTCTAAAAGCGCAGCGCTCCCTCAAACTAACAACCTTAAAGAGGCCTGATTTTTAAGAAGTGTTGAGCACGCCTCTCTTGAAATCGGGCATGCAGAAATTGAGGCACCCAAAATCAACAGTCCCTTTTGAAAATCCTGTCCACTGTTTGTGTATGTATATAAAAAGAGAAGCACATTCGTGGTAAGTGATTTGTGAGTGACCTGGTATTCTGCAGACACACTAAGTAATTGCCACAGAATACACAAATGCTTGCTATAGAAATCTAGGCATTTTGCACATGTATAATGGATAATCATTAGCCATCCCACTTCTCTGTTTGCCTGGCCCATTCTTGTGAACAAGTGGGAAAAAGGACACACATGATGCAACATGCAATGCTCATGTCATCAAACAATGAACTTAACGCTGGCATATTAAACAATACTGAAATCCTTAGGTCAGTAGACTGAAATTTTTCTGTATCAGAGAACTTTAAAAAGCTAATTTGGGGGAAATGGTGCTGTAAAATTATGACTGTCAACCTGGAATGTACAACTTAGAATCCATTTTCCCCATGTCTATTATTTCTACGTTATATGGCTTGAGGATGACAATTTCAAAGTAAAAACAGTTTTAAAATATGATCATATTGATAAATTACAAAAAAAATAACTGACATGTAAAGTTCATGTTTGGGTAAATTAAAAATAATAGTAAAATGTGTGGCATTTACTGCTAAATATTTTAATAAAATTGTAACATCATGATAAACTATTAGTAAAAACACAGGACTGAACAAAGACTAAAAACATATACAATATGCTACTTAACTCAACTACAGAAATGTAAAGTCATTTAGAACTATAGTTCTAAGAACACTCATGAAAACATTTAAATTGAATTGTTTGTTGCCATTTAATGTAAAAGGAGGAAAAAAGAAGATGAAAAATCAATAAAACACCAAGATTACTCTGAAAAGTAAACTTGTTCCAAAGAAGAATGTTTTAGCCTTATGCTAGTAAGTATTTTTGGAACAAATGTCATGAAAGAATGATCAATGTAATACTAAATCCAGTCACTGAAGACACATTTTAACTGCCCTCCTGCAGCTCTACACAGAAATCAATTAGAGATTTACATTTTCCACTTTGCAGCCTGAAAATGCACTGCTGGAATAGCTAAAAGTAAATCACGGGTAAATAGTGACTTAATGAACCAGTGAAACTTCTCCAGTGCCAAAAGTAGTATATTATGCATCTGTTAGCTTAAAAAGACTAAAGTATCTCCACACAAGGTTCTTTATAAGAACCTAAAAAGAAAAGGAGGACTTGTGGCACCTTAGAGACTAACCAATTTATTTGAGCATGAGCTTTCGTGAGCTACAGCTCACTTCATCGGATGCATGCCGTGGAAACTGCAGCAGACTTTATTTATACACAGAGAATATGAAAAAATACCTCCTCCCACCCCACTGTCCTGCTGGTAATAGCTTATCTAAAGTGATCATCAGGTGGGCCATTTCCAGCACAAATCCAGGTTTTCTCACCCTCCACCCCCCCACACAAATTCACTCTCCTGCTGGTGATAGCCCATCCAAAGTGACAACTCTTTACACAATAAGAAAAGGAGTACTTGTGGCACCTTAGAGACTAACCAATTTATTAGAGCATAAGCTTTCGTGAGCTACAGCTCACTTCCTCAGATCTGCATCTGAAGAAGTGAGCTGTAGCTCACGAAAGCTTATGCTCTAATAAATTGGTTAGTCTCTAAGGTGCCACAAGTACTCCTTTTCTTTTTGCAAATACAGACTAACACGGCTGTTACTCTGAACTCTTTACACAATGTGCATGATAATAAAGTTGGGCCATTTCCTGCACAAATCCAGGTTCTCTCACCCCCTCACCCCCCTCCCAAAAACCACACACACAAACTCACTATCCTGCTGGTAATAGCTCATCCAAAGTGACCATTCTCCCTACAATGTGCATAATTAAGGTGGGCCATTTCCAGCACAAATCCAGGTTTTCTCACATCCCCCCCACCCCCATACACACACAAACTCACTCTCCTGCTGGTAATAGCTCATCCAAACTGACTACTCTCCAAGTTTAAATCCAAGTTAAACCAGAACATCGGGCGGGGGGGGGGGGTAGGAAAAAACAAGAGGAAATAGGCTACCTTGCATAATGACTTAGCCACTCCCAGTCTCTATTTAAGCCTAAATTAATAGTATCCAATTTGCAAATGAATTCCAATTCAGCAGTTTCTCGCTGGAGTCTGGATTTGAAGATTTTTTGTTTTGTTTTTGGATTTGTGCTGGAAATGGCCCACCTTAATTATGCACATTGTAGGGAGAATGGTCACTTTGGATGTGCTATTACCAGCAGGATAGTGAGTTTGTGTGTGTGGTTTTTGGGAGGGGGGTGAGGGAACCTGGATTTGTGCAGGAAATGGCCCAACTTTATTATCATGCACATTGTGTAAAGAGTTGTCACTTTGGATGGGCTATCACCAGCAGGAGAGTGAATTTGTGTGGGGGGGTGGAGGGTGAGAAAACCTGGATTTGTGCTGGAAATGGCCCACCTGATGATCACTTTAGATAAGCTATTACCAGCAGGACAGTGGGGTGGGAGGAGGTATTTTTTCATATTCTCTGTGTATAAATAAAGTCTGCTGCAGTTTCCACGGCATGCATCCGATGAAGTGAGCTGTAGCTCACGCTCAAATAAATTGGTTAGTCTCTAAGGTGCCGCAAGTCCTCCTTTTCTTTTTGCGAATACAGACTAACACGGCTGTTACTCTGAAACCTATAAGAACCTAGTAAGCAACTGTACCCTGCAGAACCTTTCTGCTTCAAGCATTTAAAAAGTTACAGTCACACTTTGAATCAAAGCTACTACATTAAAAGACAGTAACAGTTCATTATGCTTTACTGGATACTCTTTTGGAATTCTTGGTGATCCCTCCCTCACCCCCTACATTTAGCAACGTGTCTGTCAGCTCTTTATTTTAAAGCAATACTAGATTTAAATTCAAATATAAATATATCAAACTATCTACCTACGTATGAAAATCCTGCATGCCGACACTTAATGATTTAGTAGGTCTTTCCCCATTGTCTGTTTTTATTGCTCGAATACTATATGGATTTCATAAAAAAAAGCTACAAATTTTTTTTTTGGTGGGGGGGAGCCCTAACCTAAACAAAGTAAATCTCCAAGAACAAAACAGAACGCAAATATAAAAGACGAACACTGCAAAAGTGAGATTCCAGGGAAACACCAAGAAAAGAAAAATTGTAAGTTGTGGGGAAAAAATATCACTGACAACACAGTTTTAAATATAACATACCAGTCATAGAAGATTTGGCTTAGAATTAGCTCTTAAGGCCAGAGAGTTCACTGTCTTGTTTTTTAAAAAGCTGGAAGGTTTAATATCTTTTAACAGCTTTATTTCAGGATGTCAAAAAACAAGTTCACAGATTCACACATTAAGACCAGAAGATACCAGTACGCTTGCTTTACCTCATACTTCCTACTAAACTTTGCATACCCTCTGACAGTGTTTGCTGAACAAAGGTATTACTTTAGAATAACCATGTTAACTAAATTGGGCATTCCCCCCAAAATAAGTCCAGTAAATAACTGACAAAAATATTCATTAACCATTTTTGAAGCAAAGTGTTAAAATGTATCTCACATTTGTTACTCTCAACAGTAATTTCAAACAGTAAAAATGTGGTTTACTAAGTTATGCTTTTTTGGTATCAACAGTTACAGTTTATAATGCTGATGCCAAAAAATAGCCTGGCATAGGCCTTATATGGTGCTCCATAAAACTAACACTGCATACATATCTAAGCCACCCACTAACTCCTGTAATTCTCATGACTGTTATGCTTAGTGATGTTCTCAGATAGCATTTAAGGATACTGTTCTTTAATAAATATTTCCCTCCTTCCACAGTGCAACAGCCTGTACAATGAGCAGAAACTAACTTTTGTATCTCAACAGCTGATCAGACAAGACATCAAACAGTCCAGAATGGCTCTGCATTCTTAAGATTTTTCAAGTGATACTCAGACTGACGCTTGTGAGCCATAAGTGGCTCTTTAATGTGTCTCCTACAGCTCTGATATTAAAACACTGTGTGATTTAATTATTAATCAATCTAAATTATTAACCAAGCAGGATGCTTTTACTATGTTATTAACAATTGTAGTTGATAAAATAATACTTGGTCAGTCATTTTGCTGTGAGAATTAATTTATGTATATATAACTTGTTTATATATATATATAAAATCAAATAAAAATAGTAAATGAAACAATGAATTCAGACGATCGCGGCTCGTGGGGTAATGTTGATCGCTAATTTGGCTTCTGAACCACTGAGGTCTGAGTTTCACTGGTTTATAAGCTCTGTCTGGGGAGAGGGGTTTGTTTTATACGATGCTAGCTGTGCAGACAGACTATAGATAGTTAAAATTCTGTTAAATTGCCTTTAGCATTCTCCCTCCAAATCACACACAATTAATTTTTTGCCTGAAGAGTTATTTCCACCCAGCTCTTAAGTTACTTTTCTGTACATTTTACGGGGTACTTGAAGGAGGTTAAGGATCCTGCTAGATCCCTAAAGTAAAGTACTTCTGGGATATGTAGTGTGAAGAGAGGAGGAGGATTGTCTCTTCATAATCAAAGATCAAGTTTAATTGAAACTATGACTTCTCCTTCCCCTTCCTGACCTATACATTCTACACTCCCTAATTTTACTTTCAATTTTACTTTCCTGTAGAAGGAAGTCGACACCTCGCTCTGTCTGCTTGGAGGCAGATTAACTAATTTGAAATATAGACTGCAAGGCCTTCACAGCTTTTCTGAACCTTATAGGCACAATACCATAACCTCTACGTTGCAGTAGCTATATTCAGACAAGCTGCAGACATTTACTCACACGTGAAGAAACTCTCTCAAAATATTTGTCCCATTTGCTAACTGAGCCTAAATAAAATCTAGCCAAAGATCAACATCCACAAGTTTTACTGTAAATGACAACAAGAAGGGGAATCAGATCAATGCTACTTAAAACCCTGAACTTTAAGCACATGCATAAATGTTTGCAGGATCAGGATTTAAGACTTCAAGAGCTCCTGAGGAAAGGCAGGATTTTTTTTCCTGTTCTCTGATCTACAATATTAAGATACTTGATCTCTGGATTATTTGATTGGCAGGACCTGAATGCTTACACATAGTCTTTGCAGATCTATATTCGAATATTTCATTCACACAAGGTACCCAACTGCAGAGGCAATAAGCACTAATTGATAAACGTAAGAACTTGAACTTTGATGCCTGACTCTTAAAGTGCCACCAAAGAGATTAGATTTTAATACATGGCATTTGAAGTATTGCTTCTCCTCATAGTAGCTGAACAGGAATGCCATGTTCATATACCACTCCAGCGAGAACAATTCTGCAACTCTGCTTTTGCAAGAAACAATGACATGTAGTAGTGCGCTAAAGAAAAAAGTTTCCAGCAGGTGGGGGTTATTTTTTACTGGAATCTGTTATGCTGTTAAATTCATTTCCTTTAAAATTAATTTGTAAGTGCTCTATATGTGAAGAGGCTGCTGACACCTTCTGGTCAGTCAGAAAGTACAAGTTTCCATCACTGCAGTGAGCACAAACATCATCTTTAATGCAACACGATTTTCAAAACAAATCTTTCAAATTTTTCCAAATATGGTATCTGGGTGATCAGAATTATGTGTAGGCACAGCCTAAGACCACCTTCCCATCTGATGTTATCCCAGAGAAATCACAGCCACTTGGTTCCCATTTCACCTTTAAACCCTACCTGACATCTTTCATATTAACACCCTATACAGGCAGTGATCACATACTTAGGCCACTGTTATACACTTTAAAAACAGACATGCCTGGAGAGCAGCTGCCCATGGATCCATTCATGTTTTAATTTCATTTACTCTGGATGCATCATGGACTCAATCTAATAATGCACTCAGATCCAGTATTGTACCTCTCTATTTCTGTAGTGTTGGGATTACCAACGTACCAGCAAACTAAACAAACAGATTCATTCTTGGGCATTTACCTCCAGGTTTTGTTTCTTTTTCTTCGGTTCAGTTTCATGGACTGGTTGTTCATTTTCTGCCACATGCCATTTTGATTTTTTCCTCCTTTTTTCTTCCTTCATTTCTGTGTTTTTCTTATTCTTTTCTATTCTGAAATTAGTTGACAGACACAGAAAGATACATTTCAGCTACAATTCAGTATGAGCTAATTACTGTACAATGCAGGAAAACAACACTGGAGTGGAGTTAATCCAAATGTTTACCCCAAATCCATTTGTGAAGGAGGTTTTGACACAATGAATTGCATCAAAATGGCAGTAAATTATGGAAGTCAAATCACAGAAGAAAGGAGAATAAGTATAGAATTTTATCAATTTTTAAAACACCTGCTCCCCAGCCAACTTAGCATCAGTTGGGAGTATAATTTACTACATTTGGAATTGCTTGGTCAAAATTCATATTAGGCAAAGTGTTGAATGTGCACTTAATTGGCTTCAATTAGGACTGGGTATTTTGAAAAGTACTAAAATATAATAAATAAATAAATAACAAATGAGTATGTACAAACAAGTGGTAGCCCTAAATAGTAAACTGGAGAACTTAGTTGTGCTATGTAAAGAACTCTAAATGTTTCAATTTTGGATGATGAGCGAGGGGAAAATGTATTTAAATAGAGAATTATATTGTACTTATTTTGCATTTAATTTCAGACAGCCTGGGGATGCAGGAGAGATTCCAAGATAGCCCTGGATCTGACACCAGACAGACACTGGTCTGGTCCTCATGGATTGCTCTAACTTACATTTGGCTACAACCACATCTATGATGCATTAATTGCAGCTGAGAATGACTAAAACATAGAGGCATTTAAGCCACACCATCAACCTGAAACATTCAAGGGGCTTCAGAGTAACAGCCATATTCGTTTGTATTCGCAAAAAGAAAAGGAGTACTTGTGGCACCTTAGAGACTAACCAATTTATTTGAGCATAAACTTTCGTGAGCTACAGCTCACTTCATCGGATGCATACTGTGGAAAATACAGATGTTTGTATTTGTAGCTCACGAAAGCTCATGCTCAAATAAATTGGTTAGTCTCTAAGGTGCCACAAGTCCTCCTTTTCTTTTTGCGAATACAGACTAACACGGCTGTTACTCTGAAACCTGTCTTTAATACAGTGAAACACCAACTTTATTTTATGATCAGCAGTGTGGCATGAAGAGAGAATATCCAGCCAGCCTCAGATGGTCAGCTACTAGTGATTTTAATTATACCATATTTATCAGTTACTTGTTTGTGACTCAGGCTGTTGTGTACCCTGTGAAGGGCCCAAATGGTGAGCAGGCACTAGAAAGGGTGTGGGAGAAAGGAAGTTTACAGTTGTATGGTATTTAATCACAGATTGAGCAGCAAGATCTATTAGCAACACAGACAAAGACCTTAAATGGTTACTCACGGGGTTCCTTTCAGTACACAGATAGTAAGAGCTGTTGTCACTATAACACGACACACCGCTACTGAGTGTTCGTCAATTACAATACGCCAGGCTTTTTGGACTGAACGCCAATATACCAGCACCGCCCACCTCCCAGTCCGCTGAGCATCCTAACCGGGGCCTGATGTGTAATCAGCTTATGCAACCACGAGGAGACGGAATAATTCGCTCTGCCAAACTACCACGCAATGCCCGGGAATCTGGATGCTACCGGAGCAGAGCTCCCCGCCTGCTGGGTCAGGAGCTGGGCATCACTGCCGCCGCCGCCGCCCACCCCGCAGATTCAAGGCAGAGAGAGCCTCCTGCAGCGCTTCGGGACTACCCAGCGCGAGGAGGCCACCGCCTGCTGCATGGGCACCCGAAACACAGCAGAGTCCGGGGGGGGGGGGGGGGGGGAGGGCTCTAAGCATCCCTACCCCCTGCCCCTGGTGAGTGCCCCTCCCCCCGGGCCCGGCGGAAGGAATCTCCTCCCCCACAAGGCTCTGCCAGCCCCTTTTGCCCCCCCACCAGGCCCTACGGGGACCCACCCACACTGCCCCCCGCCCCCGCAGGCTCCTCCGGCTGAGGGCAGCCGAGCAGGCTTCCTCGGCAGCGACCGCCCCCCCGGGGGCTCAGGCGGGGAGCTCTGCGCCCCAAAGAGACTTGGAATAGGAGCCCCCCTCCCCCGCAGGGGACGCCTGCTGGGACTCCCTCAGTCCACTCGCCACGCACCTGTCAGACCCGCCTCAGCACATTTAACTCAGCCCTGGGCTTGGCGCTGCAGACCGCCCCCTCTCTCTCATTGGCTCCCGAGGGCCAGCGAGGGAGCCTCGTTGGATTTCGCTTTGTCAATCACGAGAGTGACCAATAGAAAGCCAGATTTGTCTTAAACCCGCCTCTATGCCCGGACTTACGCGCTTGTGCGCTCCGAGAGGGCCGGCCCGCGTGCGGGGGGGCGCGCGCGCACCGTGTCGACGTCATCGCTGTGCGCTGAGACAGCCGGGCTCTCAGCTTCTGCAGGGGGAGGGGCCCCAGGAACTTGGCTCCTCCCAGCCCTCTGCCTTTTCCCTGCCCTGCCCTGGCTCTTCTCGTTCCCCCTCCCAAACCACGTGCCGCACAGCTGGCGTGGGGTGGGTGCTGCTGCCTCTGGGCGCACGCTCTCCTGCGGCCCCAGTGGCACGTGCCTCTGGCCTAGGCTGCTAGTCTTTAGCCTGGAGCCCGCGTTGGGAAAGGGATGGGAGATGCTGTCTGGACAGTGGCTGGTTTAAGTGCTTCTCTCAGGAGGAGCCTGGTACCAAGAAAGAGCAAGTTGCCCTTAATAGGCCTGAAGACCAGCTCTGTGTGGTGCATAAGCTCGTCTCTCTCCCCAGCAGAAGTTGAGCCAGTAAAAGATTACAAAAAGAAAAGGAGGACTTGTGGCACCTTGGAGACTAACCAATTTATTTGAGCATGAGCTTTCGTGAGCTACAGCTCACTTCATCGGATGCATAAAAGATTACGGCTGTCACCTTGTCTCTCTTAACAGGCCTAGACATTTACATGTGCACCCAATCCCTCTTGCTGCAATGTCCCAATCTTAATCAGCCTGCAGTTCTCCCCTGCTGTGTGTGAAGAGAGGACAACGCACTGAGTCTCTATTTTGTATAGTCTAATATCTGCTGCCACCTGGTAAATGATAAAAGTACTGTAGTACTTACATTTCTCTGAACCTTAGGCAGAGTTGTCCATGGGAAGCTCAAAGCTTAGGAACCACATGTGGACACAGATTTATTTTCATCCATGAATCGCAACCCTGCCACAGACTCCCTCACAACCAGTGAATATGGAGCTGTGAAATTACCTGTTAAATAAATTCATCAACTCATTTTTAATCTGTAGATTGTAAAATTTAATATTTGAAACCTTTGCAGTGTTGGTAAATTGTTTGGCCACACAGGAAACAGAAACAGATGCTGTGACCTGAGTGAATGAGAATATACCTTTAGGATACCAGTGCAAATATTTGTTTACAAACTTTTGCTTTCCATAGATATTCTCCACTATTTGTTTATTCACCAATATTTTCTGTTTCCACAATCATTCCTCTCAGGAAGCTCATTTGCTAGAATAATATAAAACAATACCAAAAGGACTAGGCATTTGTTTTCACATTTGAATGAATGGTCAAGGAACACATTTTGCCATGGTATAGTATATATACTAAATAGAAAAATACAAGATGAGCCCTACCTAGATTACATGATTATAATATGTTTGAAATACACAAGGGTGTTATATTCTAGAGTTGTAATTTAAGCTTATTCAAATCTAAACGGGCCCAGTAATAATTGTCCAGACTCTCTGGGAATCGGGTCATGTTCCTTCAGTGCCTCTGAGAGGGGACATTGTGCTATCTGGGAATCGGGTCATGTTCCTTCAGTGCCTCTGAGAGGGGACATTGTGCTATCTCAGATCCCAGACTCCAAGGATTAATCTCTTGTCTCTGAGATGATTTTATACTAACAGATATGGATATGTGGCCAGTACTGTCTTTGTGTTTAGTGCCCGATTTGGGATGGGGCTCCACTGTCCTGGGTGGGACTGGACAAAAGCTGGCCCCATACCACGGAGCTTGCAGTTTTAGGATGCAAAGTGCACATGTGGATTAATAAACTCAAAAATTGAGATTTCTATTGTATTAGATATGGAGTGTAAGTAATACAATCAGTACAGAGGTCCTCATTTCATAGTACATTCATTTGTTTTACAAAGTGGTCACATTTTCAATATGCTGTATATTTTTGTATCCATGAAGGGGACTGATGATTAGGAAAAGACAGCTTGAGTTCTTGGCACCCAGGAGTGAGGCAACTCCTCTTTCTTTTGAATTTAAAGTCAGTTCCCTCATAATGGGAGGGAAAGAGGGAGGGGATTGAACTCCTCATTGCCCTCCCTTTCAACAAGCAAGGAATCAGCACATTAACTGGCTATTTCTGCTAAAATGATCAGTAGTAAAATAATGAATGATGACACTGGGCTTCAGAGTCAAGATCCCATTAGGATTATTTGGACAATTACACCTCTCGGGATATTGTTTGAGGCAGATTCAGGAACACAACACTGGCCCTGTTGCAGCACACGAAGGGTGGGGAAGAGGGACATGGCTGGAAAGTTACAATTCCCACATAAAAACAACGAGGAGTCCTTGTGGTACCTTAGGGCATGGCTACACTTGCAGATGTAGAGCGCTTTGAGTTAAACCTGCCTTCAGAGAGCGCAGTAGGGAAAGCGCTGCAGTCTGTCCACACTGACAGCTTCAAGTGCACTGGCGTGGCCACATTTGTGGCATTTGCAATGGCATTGGGAGCAGTGCATTATGGGCAGCTATCCCAGCATGCAAGTGACTGCAACATCCTTTTCAAATGGGGGAGGGGTGGAGTGTGACAGGGAGTGTGTTGTGTGTATGTGGGGGGAGAGAGAATGGGTTTTGGGGGGGCTGAGAGCATGTCAGCATGCTGTCTTGTAAGTTCAGACAGCAGCAGACCCCGCCCCCTTTCCCCAGCCTCTCTGTCACACACACAGCATTCCACACTAATGGCTTGCTTTGTCTCGGAGCAGATAAGTAGCCGGTTGTCAGAAACGGAGCTTTCAAAGGGCATATCCGCATTCCTGCAGCGATTAAAAAACAATGACAAGAGTGGCCATTTGACGTAAGGGGATTATGGGACATTTCCGGAGGCTGGTCAGAGCGCAGTAATGCAACACCTCGTTCACACTGGTGCCGCGGCGCTCCATCGGGGGCGCAGCAAATGTTATTCCACTTGCCGAGGTGGAGTACCAGCAGCCCTGTACCGCAGAGTCAGAGCACTCTATGTGCCTTGCCAGTGTGGACAGGTAGTGAGCTAGTGCGCCCGGGGCTCCTTTATTGCACTGTAACTCGCAAATGTAGCCAAGCCCTTAGAGACTGGCAGGTTTGTTTGGGCATGAGCTTTCGTGGGCTGGAGCCCACTTCGTCAGGTGCATGGAGTGAAATATACAGTAAGCAGTTTGTTGCCAGCTGTGTCCGCATATCTATTCAAGGGACATCATCATAGGAGCTAACCACATCAGCCACACCATCAGGGACTTGTTCACCTGCACATCTACCAATGTGATATAGGCCATCATGTGCCAGCAATGCCCCTCTGCCATGGGGCCGGATGCGCTGCATCCGAGAGTGCTAAAGGAGTTGGCGGATGTGATTGCAGAGCCATTGGCCATTATCTTTGAAAACTCATGGCGATCGGGGGAAGCCCCGGACGACTGGAAAAAGGCTAATGTAGTGCCCATCTTTAAAAAAGGGAAGAAGGAGGATCCTGGGAACTACAGGCCAGTCAGCCTCACCACAGTCCCTGGAAAAATCATGGAGTAGGTCCTCAAGGAATCAATTCTGAAGCACTTAGAGGAGAGGAAAGTGATCAGGAACAGTCAGCATGGATTCACCAAGGGCAAGTCATGCCTGACTTATCTAATTGCCTTCTATGACGATATAACTGGCTCTGTGGATGAGGGGAAAGCGGTGGACGTGTAGTTCCTTGACTTCAGCAAAGCTTTTGACACGGTCTCCCACAGTATTCTTGCCAGCAAGTTAAAGAAGTATGGGCTGGATGAATGGACGATAAGGTGGATAGAAAGCTGGCTAGATTGTCGGGCTCAACGGTTAGTGATCAATGGTTCCATGTCTAGTTGGCAGCTGGTATCAAGTGGAGTGCCCCAAGGGTCAGTCCTTGGGCCGGTTTTGTTCAATATCTTCATAAATGATCTGGAGGATGGTGTGGATTGCACCCTCAGCAGGTTCGCAGCGGACACTAAACTGGGAGGAGAGGTAGATACGCTGGAGGGTAGGGATAGGATACAGAGAGCCCTGGGCAAATTAGAGGATTGGGCCAAAAGAAATCTGATGAGGTTCAACAAGGACAAGTGCAGAGTCCTGCACTTAGAATGGAAGAATCCCATGCACCGCTACAGATTAGGGACCGAATGGCTCAGCAGCAGTTCGGCAGAAAAGGACCTAGGGGTTACAGTGGACGAGAAGCTGGATATGAGTCAACAGTGTGCCCTTGTTGCCAAGAAGGCCAATGGCATTTTGGGATGTATAAGTAGGGGCATTGCCAGCAGATCGAGGGACATGATCATTCCCCTCTATTCGACATTGGTGAGTCCTCATCTGGAGTACTGTGTCCAATTTTGGGCCCCACACTACAAGAAGGATGTGGAAAAATTGGAAAGAGTCCATCGGAGGGCAACAAAAATGATTAGGGGACTGGAACACATGACTTATGAGGAGAGGCTGAGGGAACTGGGATTGTTTAGTCTGCAGAAGAGAAGAATGAGAGGGGATTTGATAGCTGCTTTCAACTACCTGAAAGGGGGTTCCAAAGAGGATTGGTTCTAGACTGTTCTCAGTGGTAGCTGATGACAGAACAAGGAGTAATGGTCTCAAGTTGCAGTGGGGGAGATTTAGGTTGGATATTAGGAAAAACTTTTTCACTAGGAGGGTGGTGAAACACCGAATGCGTTACCCAGGGAGGTGGTAGAATCTCCTTCCTCAGAAGTTTTTAAGGTCAGGCTTGACAAAGCCCTGTCTGGGATGATTTAGTTGGGGATTGGTCCTGCTTTGAGCAGGGGGTTGGACTAGATGACCTCCTGAGGTCCCTTCCAACCCTGATATTCTATGATTCTATATCCTAGATTTGAGTAGCAACAAGTATTTCATTAAAAAGAAAAGGAGTACTTGTGGCACCTTAGAGACTAACCAATTTATTTGAGCATAAGCTTTCGTGAGCTACAGCTCACTTCCACAGTATGCATCCGATGAAGTGAGCTGTAGCTCACGAAAGCTTAGGCTCAAATAAATTGGTTAGTCTCTAAGGTGCCACAAGTACTCCTTTTCTTTTTGCGAATACAGACTAACAGGGCTGTTACTCTGAAACCTGTCAAGTATTTCATTGTGGGTCCTGTTGTGACATCTTGTGGTGTAATGTGGTATTACAGACAATGAAATCACTTCCAATTTAAGGACCATAGATAGTGTCACTTAGTTCCAACATAGAATCAGGTTTCAGAGTAACAGCCGTGTTACTCTGTATTCGCAAAAAGAAAAGGAGTACTTGTGGCACCTTAGAGACTAACCAATTTATTTGAGCATGAGCTTTCGTGAGCTACAGCATCCAATGAAGTGAGCTGTAGCTCACAAAAGCTTATGCTCAAATAAATTGGTTAGTCTCTAAGGTGCCACAAGTACTCCTTAACATAGAATCAGTTTCTCCACCTATGAAACTAGCTTCCTGAGAGAAGTTTCCCAGGGAAATGGTGGGGGTGGAGGTGATGGTGGAGGATTTTAAATGTATATGGTACCTTTCATCCAGAACAATTAAAGATGCTTTGTAAACAAACTGATTATGGATGCATGGGAGCAACTCCCTAATTAGGGTTGTAGCAGGATTTCTGTTTAAAGCCAACTTTAAAAATGCTCTAAAATCCATAGGCAGAGGGCCTTGAAAATTGCTATACCACTTGAAGATACAGGGCCTGTTGTGGTGCAAATCTGAAGGTCATTTGGTCAAAGGGTCCCCAGGTAGAGTTTTCCCTCAAATAGGAATGGACTACCACATCCATCCTATCAAAAGCTACCATCGTCTCTTCATCCATCACATTCTAAGTCAGGACTGGGGAACATACTGCTAGTTGGTAGATATCAGATTGGACAAAAAGGCTGAAAGAGGACTAAGGTGCTACAGTCTCCCTGACCAACTCCTCAGAACAGGGATCAAAAGGGAGCAGAGTGGACATTGCGTGAGCAAGGCATTGTCACCTTACCACTGCATTTCCTGGTTTTAAACAATTTTTTTCCTGTAACGGACCTTAACTCTACTTTTGCTATGCATTCTGAGAATTAAACTCTTATAGTCTAGAGGGATACCATAAGTACAGGAGATTGTTGAGCACCTACACTGTTCGCTTCCCTAGTAATAGAAGTTATTGTACGTGAACACAACAGATACAGACATCCCTTTACGCTTCACTGCTGCCTTGGGAAGCAAAAGACAACTTTTAAAACAGATAATCCATTATTCCTGTTATTGGTTCAGAAGTTTGTGCTGTGAGCTTCCTCTTTCACAAGAGGAGCAAGATTGAATATGAACTCAGTGTAGCTAGTGATGATTCAATAGATACCAATCTGCCTCCATTAGTTCTAAACTAACGCTCCAACATAATAGTAGAGTCACAGGCTGTTAGTGGAGATGGCATTGTTCCAATGAGACATGAAATTGAGGTCCTGACCACCTGGCATCAAGTTTAGAGGAGTGGCCTGCTTAGAGGCCAGTTCAGGTAGTTACATTTTTTTTTTTTTTTTTTTTAAATCAACCAGGAGCCCTTCCAGCTCATCTGAAACTCTATTTTCAATTCCGAAGCTAAACTGCTGTACATTGTTTACCAAAAAAAAAAAAAAATCAGTGGCATAGGAAGCTATTGAAGTTGAAAGTCAGTAACTACTGAAGGTATAATTTGTTTATAAGCAGTGAAAAATAGCTATGGGGCCTGAGTACTGCATATGCTACAGAGGGGGAGGAAAAAAAAAAAAAAGATACAAAGGCAGCTCTTCCCCTCCCACTAAGCAAACAAATCAACTGCTTATGAGCGCAGCTTGACCTTTGTAGTACATCCTGAAAATGATTCAGATTTTAAAGTACAGGACAAGTGAGTTCTAGAGAGGAGTTATGCTCAAACACCTCTGCTGAGTAGCATCCCATAGGGAGTCCCACAGACTGTCCATGGCAGATGTCTGACTTAGTCACTTCACAGCTGGAGTTACTTTAAACTGCACCCTACAGCTAATACAGATGAATCAGGTGACATGTTCACACTATAAACTACTTAGTCACTACAGCTTGTTTCCAAATGGATTTCAGATGTATATTGCAATAGCCCAGGGTTGGAGGTGTGGTATTAGTTGTTACTTTAGTGTATCCTTCTGCTATAGGCATACAGAGGTTTCCTTCTTCCTCACTTTCCTTCTTGTTTGGTTTTACAAGGAGAAAATGCTAGCTATTCTCTTAGGACTGAGGTATTCCAAATACAGAGAACACATTACTATCCTTTACAAAAGGAAATAGCAATTTATTGGAAGTTGAGAGATTAGATAAAATAATTTTATTTGTACTGTAGAAAAATATGCACAAGCTTTAGGCAATACATTTACAATAGTTTAAAGGAGAATTTAATCCAGCCATTAGGACTGCCTCAGCTCATCAGCATCTGAAAGAGAACAGATTGAAATTATTAAATTACAGATTTAGGCTAGAGTCCTGCAGTGATCAACCCTAACCAGGAAAGTTTGAATAATTATTTAAGTGTTGAAATAGTCCGATGGCTGAACTAATGACATTAGTCACCCAATAATGAGTTCTTACATCTTGACCATGTCAAGTGCTGGACTGACTCAGCTACTAAGTCATTGTAATAAGTAGCAATTTGACTGCACATTTATGCACTATGCAAAGATTAATTGCCACAGTGACAAAACAGCCATGTCTTGGACTGTTTATGCCCCTCCTTTACACTCCTGGCATTGCTCAGATGTCAACTGGCAACTATAATAAAGTTTTAAGGAAGGAGTGCCAATGGCAATTTTACATTCTGTAGACACAAGGCTCTGTTTTAAGTCACCTTATTTTGCTAATCTCATAACCACACTTCAGTTTATACCTGTTGTGAAGATAAGTTAGAGGACATCTTGTTTGATCCTGATGCTCTCATTATAGCTGCATATCTACAAGGAAATAGAACCATGCTGAACATCACACATCCATCCACTTCCAGATTTGTGCAGAACTGGTCACCCAACTGCTCTAGAATACTACTGCATGGAGCAAGGAAGGTAGCTGTGTCTAGAAGAGACATATTACTCCATTAGAAAGGCTCAAGTTTATACTCTGTTTCCTACAGTAACACTTGGATACTAAGGGAATTGGTGCCTTAGAGAAGTCAGTCTGATACAAAAGGCTCACCATTAGAAAAGTCAGTCATCCCTTTCCTTCCAAATGTGTTCTCAAATTGCTCACAGAATTTAGTCCTACAAGGGCTTAAGGAGCCAAATACTTCAGTGAGATAGTTGACCAACTGTCTTCCCAGAGATAACATTTGAGAACTCATTTAGCTGCAAGTTGCAGAGATAATGGTATGGTCTCCCCCTTGCTCAGGCAATTGCTTTCCTACCTCAGCCTGTTTCCTGTACTATGAAATTTAACATCCTTACCCTGCTTTGGAGATAGGGCGACCTCCCACTTTGCAGTCATGATCCAGAGGATGCCGATGTTTTATACAGAAGTTCCCATGGCATTGGTTACAAACAAGCTTCATCATCTCTTTCCTTTTGCAACCCTCTTTTAAGCACTTGTTTGTGAAAATCTAAAAAATGTAGTCCAGGACAGTTGTTTTAGTTCAAGCAGCAAGTACTTCACACATTACTGGCAAATTAATTTTCTAATTGGACCAAGATGGCATCCAGGCCTCTAAATTAGATTTACCTGAAATTTAGAGAGCAGTTTGAGGGGGGAAAAGAAGATTGTTCCAACTCCTTGAATTCAGAGTTAAATATTCTATACTGCTTACTGGGCGAAATATAACCATAGTGCAGAGCAAGAGTGACAGTTTCTGGTCTTGGCAATAGTACTAATTAGCGCTTGCTGAACCCAGAGGCACTAATTGTTTGGGTACTGAAAGCCTTTAGTTTGGTCACCAGTTCAAACCCAATTGGTCAGGAAAGGCTGATGACCACACAATCACTGTTTACTGGTCTGCAGTATAAGTTGTTCTCTACCCACTATTTGGACTACTGCTCATATCTTGATGAGTACAGTCAGGCAAATAATTTAAGTGAGTTTGGGTATCTCTTCTAGGAGTCTTCCAGAGGAAGCTTGAGGCCTAGTAGGTAAGTGAGCTTGCATTGCTGCTGCCTGTATCATACTGTTATGCAGTTAGGTGGCTTGTCTCTATAAGCATCAATTTAGATTTCAAAGCGAGTTTTCTTACCCTCTGTTTCTGCTGAGTAGGATCATATTTGCAGTCCCTGTCCATGTGTGCTCCAACTACAATGTCTGGCATCTCTCCTCTTCTCACTGGGATGGGAGTGTTACATAAAGGACATACTGGAACCTGCACATCCTGAAGACAGTGAAGTTATTAGAAATGGGACTGAAAGCAAGACCCAACTCAGATTTCCATCCCTTTCCTTTGAAAGGAGAGGGAAATATTCTGAACTGAGTGACGTTCCGTTCCTATACCAAGTTCTCTTCAGAACTTCCAGCACATCCACTTCATCAGTGCTGGATTCTGCATTTCATTACTACAGGAAGTCCATGTCAACATCATTGTAGTTCGTGCTAGCCAGCTAGCACGAACGTCCCATCTAGTTTGCTTTTAGATCATGTAATTTTCAAATCCTGAGTACACTTTCCTTGTTGATTTGGTTTCTTCGCTAGCCCCAATTGTGTAAGTTCTTTTGTTGAGTTTCCAGGTATGGTGTACAACTATGGTTCTAGAACCACAAGCAACTGCAGCAAGAGATATAGGTGACCAGAGTTTGAAGACTGCTGCACAAGAACAGTACATTTGTTAACTACATTAGATGACTTAAGTCAAGTCAGATTCTGGACCTAGATAAGCTGAAGTGTTTATTTCAAATAAGACTGTACTTATTCTGGCCAGTAATTCTGTATTGCTAGAACAGACACATGAGAACTTTTCTTGATAACCCAAATTCCAGTTCTCATACAGACCCATATTCTAGACCAGTGTTATTGCTAATCAGACTTTCCATCCATCAAGTATTCAGTCATTTGCTTTTCTGTAGTTTCACGTTCACTGCCATATTTTTATCAAGTTAAGATTTGGAGAAACTTTACTGAACTCTCAACTGATAGCTACTGCATTGCTGAAGATGTACAGCACTGTCTCTGCACTCTTTATGGGACCCCAATTTAAGTGCAGGATGCAATCAGGTTTGCTACAGCTTACAGAAGTTTACTGTTTGAACTTTTAAATTTCAGTTGTAAACTAAACAAGTCTACTGCAAGCGGAAGACCCAGCAAAGCAGACTACAAGAAACTCCTAATCAGGTTTCAAAGTTGGCTTTCTTCACAGCTAGAGAATTCCTTAAGTGGAAGCATTCGGAATTACTGTTAGACACTTACCTTCTTATATGAAGAGGTACATTTGTGTGTGTCGTATGTGATGTGATCTTTACAGAAAACTTCCTTACATGCATCACATTTTAAAGGAAGGAAATCTGTAAGAAAAACATTATATGCCTGCAAGTCCTAAATATGGAAGACAGACATTTACCTTTTAAAGCGTTACTAAACATTGTGAGTAAATTCCTCATGCATTAAGTAGGCAACATGAAAGCAGGTGTCTGGTTACTCAGAATCCAGGACACCTTTACAAGGAACTAGTTTAGGCCATTCCAAGATGTATATTTTAGCGAGCAACAGTGAGTAGACACGCTTCTCTCAATTTGAAAGTGCTAGGGTAGCCTCACTTCTGCCTTTTAATCCACAAGTTACTTGCAAGACCTGCTAAACCATCAATACAATGAGACAGACTGCCCTAGGTCCTTGCTCAACAGCAGCTGCTAATAGTTCTGGGGGCATATTAGTCAGAAGCACCAAGTACTCTCCTAGGCCTAAAGTCACAGCAGATTTGCTTTAGCTCACTTTATTATACCCAAACACAGAAGTCTCCCAGCTGTTAAGAGTGAATAGCTGAGACAGCTTATAGAAGTGCAGCATCTGCAACTATTCTTGGGATATCCTCATAATTAATAGCTGATCCAGACATAGTAACAGAGACTCAATGCATTACAACAAGGAATCCAGATATTTTGACAGGCATACTGTCTGCCTTGCCAGAGTCCACAGCCTGAGGTGCTTCTCTGGATTCTAGGGTTTCACTGATGGTTGGAGGTTTATTTCAGTTCTGGCTACAAATCTAGACATCTCAGATGCAGATTATTGCAGATACCTGCAATAGTTTAGTGTAGGACAGTTTCTACAGAGTAGAACTACTTGCTTGTTTAGTGCCTCTCTTCTCCAAGATCTGTACTGCTCTATCAGCTCATTTCAAGTCTTGTCCAAAACAAAGACTCTCTTCCTGTACTACTAGTATAGAGATCAGATGTGACAGGTTTAACAGTCCTCAGATATGAAGGCCTTGGGATAGACAGGCATTTCTGATCTCAAGTTTCTCTGCTTCAGGACAGTGTTGCAGTATTTGGTTCTGGTTGTTCCCAAGAAGGTACTGGGAGTATTAGTTTGAGGGTAAGCAACATTAGTATTGCATACCTTGTGTAGCTAAGCAAGTATTCTTAGAGTACTGATGGGTACATTTTAATAGGACAAGATAGTCTAGTCACGCTTCTCTGGTCCTGGCAGTGAAAACAAATTCACTCCACTCCTGTTCTCTAAATCAGGAGTCTCCATCTCATAACTCAAGTCAGGTTTCCCCCAAGAGGATTTGAGGCACACAGCTTTTTGGCATTTATGGGTTCACCACTGCTAGCCAGAACCAGATCTGGACTTTCATTCAGTAAATCACCTTAACTTCTAGAGTACCCCTTGTCTGACAGTTCATTTGGTTCATGAAAAGCTACCAAGAGGACTAGAGCAGATAACAGAATGTAGTAAACTAACTATCCCAGTAGTTCAGGTTTCAGAGTAGCCGCCCTGTTAGTCTGTATCCACAAAAAGAAAAGGAGTACTAGTGGCACCTTAGAGACTAACCAATTTATTTGAGCATGAGCTTTCGTGAGCTACAGCTCACAAATAAATTGGTTAGTCTCTCAGGTGCCACTAGTACTCCTTTTCTTTTTATCCCAGTAATTGCAGTCAAAGTGCTTCTTACCCAGCTGTTTGCAAGTTTTTTCTGAACAATGCTTGCCCAAGTCCGGAAACTCCATCATAGGCCAGCAGATGCTTCAAGCTCCTTGACCACTTCAGCGGTCACCTTCAAAAATGAAGTTGGGGGAAGGGGGTGTTAGTTTATTGCAGTATCAATACAAAAAGCCAGATGCACCTCACCCCCCCGCCCATCAAAGCATTTTGTAGGAGCGATCTTTAGGTTGGGCCAGAGGAAGGGATCAGCCAGCGCCAGCTCTGACAACAATGGGGGAGGCTAGCACCAGGCGGCCGGCAACCGGTCACGAGCCACCAGTGGGGAAGGCCAAGGCGCCATCTCCGCCGAGCAGGGGGAGAAACCCCCCCGGGAAGGGAGCCGGACTCCGCTCGGCGCGGACGGATCACCGCCTCCGAAGGGCGAGCGGGCAGCGTGATGGAGCCGCGCCCCGTCTCCGCCCGGGACGGGACCGCTCCAGGGGTGAGTCCGCTCGCCCAGAAACGGCGAGGCGCGGGCGGGCGGGCGGCCGCACTCACCCGCCGCTGCCGCGAGTCCACCACCAGCCTCCCCCCTCCCCCCCGCCGCCGGGCCTTTTATCGCTCAGCCCTCCCGCTGAGTCACGCTCCGCTCGGCCGATCCCATCTTGGCCGAGTCATGCCTGGCGCGCGCGCGGTTCATGACGACATCGGCACCCCGGACCAATCACGGTTCGCCGTTGGCGCGTTCTACAGCGCTAAGTCAGCACGCGGCCAATCAGTGGCCTTCAACTGTGCTGAGTCAGAGGGCGGTGGGGCCTTGCGGAGCTCCCGAGGGGGAGGGACGATGACAGTGCGGGACTGTGTGTTCTAGAAGAGCCTGGGCTAGACAACGCCCCAGCGCCCCAAGGCGGGTATCGGGCAGCGGCAGGTCCCCCGCTGGCCATGGGGGAGTAGATCCGGGTCCCCGCGGCGCTGGGGCAGGATCCCCGCTGGCCATGGGGGAGTAGATCCGGGTCCCCGCGGCGCTGGGGCAGGATCCCCGCAGGCCATGGGGGAGTAGATCCGGGTCCCCACGGCGCTTGGGGCGGGTATGGGGTGAGGCAGGATCCCCACAGCTCAGAGGGGAGTAGATCAGGGTCCCCACAGTGCTGGGGTGGGTATCAGGTAGGGGCAGGATCCCCACAGCCCTGAGAAGGATTAGATAGGAGCAGAGTCCTCTCAGCCCATTGGGGCGTAGATCACTGAGGGGTGGGTACAAGCAAGAGTGAAGGCCTGGAATCTAGGAAGCCCTCAATACTAGTCTTTAATAAAACAAAAATCGTGCTATCTTCTTTTTTCTTTTCTTTGCTGTTTGCTCTCCATTTAGCACTGCTGTAGAGGTCTAAACATCGTGTTCTGTAGCAAGGCAGGGGACACCATGCAAACTCCACGTAGTGTCAGGAGATAGGCAACATCCATGCGGTGCAGACAGGAACTTACCTATTTGTCCTGTAGTATTTGTATATAGCTCCAAATGTACATAAACATAATGCTGTACAACACTGGAATGCAGAATGTTGCCTGTCTGAAACAATGGTCATCTAACATAAGGGTTCATCCAAGAGACCTACTGACAGGCCTACGTGGGACTCAATTTATCTGCCCCTAACTATATAGGTGGGACACAATCTTCCTGGGGTTTGTGCTTACAATTCTCAATAATTGAGGCATTCCAACCAAGACTTAGGGCTTGTCTACACTAGTAAGTTTCCGTGCAGTAAAAGCAGCTTTTTGCGCTCAAACAGCGGATGTGTACACACTGCAAGCAAGCCAGTTTGTGTGCAGAAACTCCTCAGTTGCAGCGCTGCAAAAAAACCCACCCTGATGAGACGTAAGCCTATTTGCACAGAGGCTCCAGTGCTCTGTTGCCAGTGTCGACACTTGATTGCTTTCTGCACTGTAATTGGCCTCTGGAGCTGTCCCATAATGCCTCAAGTGGCCGCTCTGCTCATTGTTTTGAACTTGGCTGCCCTGGAGACACGCGCCCCTCCCCTTTCAAAGCACTGTTTCTGACAGTCTTTGGGTGCTGTGCTGATCTGCTCCGGGACAAAAAGCAAACCATTAATGTGGAATTCTTGTGCTGTTGAACACAGAGGTGGGTGCCTGTGTGTGTGAGAGAGAGACATTGCTATGCAGAGCCCAGGAAGGGAGGTGGGGGCTGATGTCGGGGTTTCCCCCTTCCTCTGCCTCAGGACTGGTTGCTTCCTATCGCTGTCTGAAGTTACAAGGCAGCATGCTGACACACTCTCTGTCCCCCAAAACACACTGTCTCTCTCCCCCGCTCCATACACACACAGACTCTCCCTCCCCACTTCAGTTGAAAAGCAGTTGGCAGTGTAGGAGGATGCCCTTGGAACAATGGGATTGGGAAACCTGCATCATGTGACGTTGTGCCTACCCCATGAGGCATTGCAAATCCTTCCCAAAGCCCTCTGCGGCCAGTTGCACAGTGGGATAGCTACCCACAATACACTGCTCTCTTTGCCGTTGCAAGAGCTGCTCATGTGGGTGTGCTGCAGTGTCACAAGGAGCACAGTGTGGACACGCAACAGCGGTTTAATTCCAGCGGTTTAAAAATAGTGGTATAACTTGTGGCGCAGAAACTTGCTAGTGTAGACATACCCTTACTTTGCTACACCATCCATTTAGATGGCAATATTCAACCCAAGGGTTCCCACAGCTCTAAAGTAAACCAGTTTCATACACCCAAGTAGAGGCAGTGTTCTTTAGCAGTGAGGACAGAATGCTGACTGGGCTTCTATTTCTAGCTCTTCTGCTAACTCCCTTTCTGGCCTTGGGCAAGTCTTCTGTATCAAAATTTTCAACAGAGACCTCTGTTTTTGGATGCCCAACTGAACATAAAAACAGCCATACTGGGTCAGACCAATGGTCCATGTCGCCCAGTATCCTGTTTTCCAACAGTGGCCACTGTCAGGTGCTTCAGAGGGAATGAACAGAGCAGGTAATCATCCAGTGATCCATCCTGTGTCACTCATTACCAGCTTATGGTGAACAGAGGCAAGGGACACTTGAGAGCATGGTTTTGTAAGTTAATAAAAGCTGTGAGTGCTCGAGTTGGACACCCACCCAAAAACTGTAGGCACCCAAAACTCAAGATCTACTTTTGAAATGTCTGGTCTTTCCCGCCCAGTACCTTACTTTCCTTACCATTCAAGCATGGATAATAATACTTACCTCCCAGTGGATGTTGAGGATTATTAATTAACTAATGTTTGTAAAATAAGAGTCTAGAAATGCAAATTACTACTGTGTCTCTGATACTGTTCTCTAGGTAACCCCATAATAAATACCTGACTTTCCCATATAGTATTAGGAGTTGTGTGTGTAGAGTGTGATCATGGGATCAGGGAGTCAGGTGCTCATTTAATGAGCTGGAGGAAGGCATATGGTGTTTTGGATGAACATGACTAAGGCTGATTTGTGCTGTGTACACAGTGAAAACAGCATGTGGTGATCATGTGACTCCATAATGCTGTTATATCATGCTCACATAAATCTCTCTCTCATTTACACCATGGGCAGACAAGACAAGCCAATGCTAGAGCTCTCTCCTGAAAATACTGTCTCTCTGCCTGAAATTATGTTGCACTGTCAGTCAGCCACTGTTTCGGTACAGGTTCCAATCTGATCCATCAGAAATGCTGGTCATACTGAAAGCCAGAAGATGCCAGAAGACCAAGAAGAATTAGCCAGACATGTACTTCCCTGGAAGTGTGTATGAACTAACCTCAAACCGGTGACTTCCATGCACAGCAAGGGTGAAGATCTTCAAAACAGGACATTTTCTGAAATTGTGGTGGGGAAGAGTGGTCACTGTATGTCCCTTCCCTCTTCAACAAAATGATTGCAATGCCAGCACCCCCTGCAGTTTCTCTCCTACCCCACTAAGGGCAACCCCTGATTTCTCCTTCATTTACAACAGTAACAGCATGAGGGGTGGTACAGCCGTCCTTAACTGAAGCTGCCAAGAAGGCAAATGACCAAAGTGATTCTTCATTTGTGCTGATCTTGACTTCCACTGTCTCCCTAACTGACTCAAAGGTTGGATGAGGTGGTAGGCAGCACAAATCTGGGTAAACACCTATTACATGTCAGGAGTACATATAATAGGATAAAACTGAGAAACTCCTTGTGGAAGCTGGGAACATGAGAGTTTGTAGCTAAAAGCAGGAGTCTCTTCCCAAAAGCAGGAAGTTACATTTTTGCAGTGCTTTGTTACTTTGTGGCATTTTCTACAAATGTCAGTGAGCATATAAAACGGCTGTGTTTGGATAGCAAGAGTAACGGAAAGACCCTTGATTTTTACCATGATACATAACAGAAATGAGATCATATTACAGATGAGGAACTGAGGCACAAGAGAGGGTAAGTGATTTATGTAGTGTCACACACCAATCAATGGCACAGTTCAGGATACAATCCCTAGAGTATAATGTATCCAAGAGTCAGACAGTGATATGATAGGCAGCCACCTAAGGCATCACATCTCAGGGGCACTGGAATAGTGCTGGGACTATAGATAGCATTCACCTCCAGGCAGTCAGGTGCCAAATAATTCCATTTCTGGTGATAGGGTTGTGATGTTGCTTTCTACACTCATCTATGCCCAGTTTATATATTTTGGAGCAAGTTGAGCTACATGCGGTTTTTGCTCCAGAGCATGGTGGTTGGGACTGGTATCTCCAGCGACTCAGGTCAAACTGATCCAAGTGGGCCTGGCCCCATCAGAAACAGTTTTACCTATGCAGAAACTACATGATCCAGCCCAATATTCTTTTCAAAGTCTCCACAGACATTCTTCAGACAGCTTTTTTCTGTCCTCAGCTGCAGTTGCTCATGAGTATTTGTTGTTTCTTGGACATTTAGTGCTCAAGTGTGAGCTGTTTCTCCTCTTGATGCAACATGTTAGTTGTCACTAATGTACTCTCACATTCTGGGGGTGCAATCCAGACCAGTAAGGGGTTGTGTCACTTCCTGCCCTATAACCCTGAATGCCTCCAAATGCTCTGCTAGTGTAGTTCCCTTGTCTGGATTCTTCCAGCCAGCATAAAAGCAAGCACTGAGAGAGAGAGAGAGAGAGAGAGAGAGAAAGACAGTGTTAGGCAGGTCTGCCTCAGCAACTCTGATTGCTTATTACATTGCTGCCACACTCTGACCTTGGTTACACCTGGCCAGATGACCCAAATACCACCCCATCCTGAATTTTCCCAAAACTATGTCATCTGCAATGCCCAGCCCTCTCCTGGTCCATCAGAGAGATATTAAGATTCATTTGTTCCTTTAAAGATACAATACCCAGCAGCTTGCCACATTAACTGGAGTTAATATTCACTTTACACCCACACAGCACTGCGTTAGTTTAGATTAAAAGTAAAACAAGTTTATTAGCAAAAGGAGGTAGGATTTTAAGTGAGTTCAAGTATATAGGATAGAGTTAGAAGTGGTTACAAGTAAATACAAGTGAAAAAATGCTGTCTAGAGGCTAAAACTTAACTAAACAATCTACAGCCTTTGTTCATGGTAGTTTGCAGCAAGATGTCTGACCACTTCTCTGGTCAGGATCTCCCACAAAGTCCAAAGTGCTCAGTTCCTTTGTCTGCTGAGGTAATAACTTGGGGTTCTTTGCTCCTCTCTTGTATAGTCCAGTGCACCTTTGAAATGGATTCTTCTGAAGGTTACTACCACATGCGTCCAACAAAGTGCATATTCACCCATGAAAGCTTATGTGCTCCAATATGTCTGTTAGTCTATAAGGTGCCACAGGATTCTTTGCTACTTAGGTTTTCGCTATCCTTGCTCATTCTTCCGATGGGGGTTGGTTGTTACAGTTGTCAGAGGAGCAGAAAGAATAGTAAATGGCAAAGAACAGTCATATAGGAAAAGTAATAAAAGGCCCAATCATGTAAGGTTCTGGGGCTTCAGGTCCTATTATATTATTTATAGAGCACTCAAAAAATGTGCTAGGTAAATTGCAGAGCAAAGAAAAGCACATGCCCTGAAGATCTTACAAGCTAACTCTCACCTCCTGGGAGCACTCAGAACTTCATAGGATCAGACCAAAAATTGTTTCTGACAGAAGGTTAACTAAAGAGAGGGAACTGGAGCTAGGCTGTGAGGAAGAGGCCAACATCTTATGCAGTTATTTGGCTTATGTTGTTATGCAGTCTGGAGAGCCGCCTAAGACAGGGATCATGTTGTGTGGTATGATAGGGGAGGAGTTAGTGTACAGATAACAATGGAAATGGTTATGCAAAGATTAGATACTCTTAAGGAAGGCTGTAAATCCCAAGTCTCAAAACTTATACAGTACAGCCAGGCATCTTAAGAGAAATGAGGATTAGAAATTAGCTGAGGTTTTAAGTGATATTTTTAGAAGTTCTTTCCTGACAGGTTAGGCTGCTGAGAACTGGAGGAAAGTGCTGAACCCGGCATTATTCAGAAAAGGATCACACAATGCAGCATGTGATTATAGGCCCTCCAGCTTAACTGCAAAGGGATGGGAAGGGTTAGAAATGATTTGGAAGGATTTAGCAAGGGAAATTGCTTGAGAAGCAGAATTTGATTAGGGAGAGCCAACATGGATTTATGAGAGGAAAGACATGTGTAACTAACTTGCTGAAGGCTGGGAGAGATATCATTGCCATGACAGCCAATGGCCAGGCATTGAATGTTACGTAACTTGAGTTGCAAAGATGGAGCCTGATCTTGTTGTCCCCAGTAGTTCCCGGACAATTTTGTTCATGTTTGCCACTAGCAGAGAATTGGTGAATAGGGTCCCTTGCCACACCACTCTCTCCCTGCCTCCTTCTATCTTTCCCTCCTGCTTTGCTCCATTCCTTTTCTGAGATGGGTTTTTTGGTCTTTTCCCCTGTGACTGCTCCCCCACTCGATTCCCCCACTCACAAAGCTCTGTGCTGGTTAGCTGTGGAGAATGCCTGGGTGAGGTCAGACAAAAGCACTCTCCCCAGCTTACCTGAATGCCACTGGAAGATCGTAGTGGATTTCTCTGTGGCCTTTGACAGATAACCAAGCACTACTATCCTGCCTCCAAGAGGCTGTAGGGGTGAATGGGAAAACCCTGAAAAGGCTCAAGTCCACCTCTCAAACTTAGGAACAACTGCTTTTCTACCTCCAGGTCATCTACCTGTAGACTCCCACAAAGCTCACACCTCTCCCACATCTTCTGCTGAGGGAGCTAGTGAGACAATAAATACTAAGGTGCCAGCAATATATAGAAAATACCAAGATCTACAGCTCTGTCACATCAGACCTAAACAGCACAATCTCAGTGTTGTCAATGCCCAGCAGACACAAATACATGGATGGGGAGCAACCGACTGAAGCTAAACCTAGGTGAGATGGGTGTGATACTAGCAAGAAAGGAAAAACAATGGGGGGGTCTTTGTGGCACCTTAGAGACTAACACATTTATTTGGGCATAAGATTTCGTGGGCTAAAACCCACTTCATCAGATGCATGGAGTGAAAAATACAGTAAGCAGAATATATATATATATATATATATATATATATATATATATATTATAGCACATGTAAAGATGGGAGTTGCCTTACCAAGTGTGGGGTCAGTGCTAATGAGCCAATTCAATTAACATGGAAGTGGTCTATTCTCAATAGTTGACAAGAAGGGGTGAATACCAAGGGAGGGAAAATTACTTTTGTAGTGCCGACGAGGCCAATGCAATCAAGGTGGCCCAACTGTTGGAAATGGGCCACCTTGATTGCATTGGCCTCGTTAGCACCACAAAAGTTTATGCCCAAATGAACGTGTTAGTCTCTAAGGTGCCACAAGGACTCCTTGTCGTTTTTGCTGATACGGACTAACACGGCTACCACTCTGAAACATAGCAGGAAAGGGAAAGCTCTTCAGAGATCCTGCCTCCTCCTTAACTATCCTCTCTATGAAGGGCATCCACTCAGAGATTTTTAAATTGGTTGGATTAACTCCTTGTTTCTACTGGTTGCATAAATAGCCATGATGGCAAAAAACACCTATTTCCGTCAGTGCCTGGGTGGATGACTGCCCCCATTCTATTAGACTCAGACCTGGCCATAGTGATCTATGCAGTTGTTACCTCCAGGCTTAGTTATTGCATCTCAAATCTAGGAATGAAGCCACATGTCCTGAGAAAACTCCAATTGTACGGATCACAGCAGCCTGTCTGCTGAGCAACACAGGACACCAGGAGCACATCTGTTCTTGTTCTGCATTCTGCACTGGCTCCCCTTTGAATACGGAGCCCAGTTCCAAGACTCTGTCCTGATATTTAAAGTCCTCCGTAGGACTTGCCCTCACTAACCAAGATTGCCTGTACCTGAGCTGCCATGCCCTCCCACAACGTTTCAATAGAACAATCAAACTGTCAACCACCAAAGTGGAGCAGGGAGGCCTCATGAGGTCAATGACAGAACTCTGGCTGGAGCTGGGCATAGACCATGAACTCTCTGCTGCAGGAGGTAAGGTGAACATGAACCTCGCCAGATTCAGAACTAAATGCAAAACTCATCTCTTCCACTTAGCTTTCCCTCAGTTAGTTCTTCATGCCCAGCAAACAGCACAACCAACAGATCACAAACCAGTCATGTCATTTACCTGAGAGACAAGGTGGGTGAGGTAATATTTGTTATTGAATCAACTTCTGCTGGTGAGCGAGACAAGCTTTTGAGCTACTCAGAGCTCTTCGTACTATTTATCTGACAGGCTGTGAAGGAAGACAGAGAGAGAGTTATTGTTTGGGATGCACTGAGACGCTGCTGGGATGGGGCCATAAGAAAATAGCTATCACAGAAAGAAAGTTTGGGCCAGTAGGATGCTGCCTGATCCTGCATCACTTTCTGTGTGAGCTCTTCCTGCAGCTGGTTGCACTATGGACTGCTGTGCGGGGGCTTTCAAAGAGGTGCCCCTTGCTGTTCCAGCGTGGTCCAGGGTCATGCCGTTTTCCCTAACTGCCACTGCTTCCCATCTCTGCTCTCTGTCCCCCTGGACTAGGCCGCACCCCACGTTGGGAAACATAACCTAAGGCTTCAATCAGTCAAAACTCCCAGGAGCTTATTCAAATAGGTAACAATATAGCAGTGTCCTTGGTATTGCTCTTACTCATAGTTTCTGAGCTAAGGCTGCTGCTAATCACAGTTCTGCTTTGCACTCCTTTGGAACAACCCCCCTGTTTGTTTATCACGGAGATGAAGCCATCGCTACCTTTAAGCAGCATTTGCATAAATACTTAACTCCAGCTGCTATTTGCCTCCATAAGGTGGAGTTACTGACCTCTGATCATATTGTTTCTTTTTTCTGCTTGTAATTCTGTCTGGGGCTTTTTAAACTTAATTTTATTTTTATTGCAATGACCCTGCACTGCCACCAGGTCCCACTGTGACTGAAATGTGACATCTCCATTATGCATCTCCAATAAGTGCCTTAAATAGACCACACACACACACACACTCACAACAACCTAATGGTACCTATTTTTATTAGGTTTATTACAGAAGGGGAAGTAAAGCAGTAAGATGTCCCCACAGGATACTCCTTTAACAGCAGCAGGCAGAGAGAGGATAGATCTGGAGAGGCGGATCAGTTTTCCAAGAATATTAGCTACTGCTGCTCTAAAATTAGAGTCTAGGGAGAGCAGACAGGTTGACATAATTGAAAGGACTGTCTTATGGGATGTGATAGTTAAACGAGCCTATGATCAGCTTTCGAGTGACAGCTCAGCTACTTCCTTAATCCCCGAAGTTTATCCCTGAGTTTTGAGGCTGTGATTTGGGCTAGTTCTGTATCTTATCTTGTGATGATGTCAATATTATTAGAGCCCATTTGTAGGGAGATGCCTCCAAGATTTTCTGTACATGAATTTTGTATACATTTGACAGGAGAGATGCTTCCACATGCTCCACCCCCCGGGGCAATAACGGAGCATATGGCAGCCATAAGCAGCCCTGGAGCTCTCAGTGCTATGGAGATTCTGGGAACAGCCCATAGCCAGCTGGGTGGGGCTGCTCTAATTTAAATCAGGCCAGACAGCCCAAAATCTGAGCACCACAAATGTGGCTCCCACCCTGTTTGTCTCGAGGTACAGTACAGAATTTATCCCTACCGCTTTAAATGGCACTTTGGAGAGCTGAGTTAAACAATGACCTGCTTGATACTATCTCTTTGTAAGGGAAGGGGATCCTTTCCCTTAAGGTGCAACACACATGAAAGTCAATCTGGAATAAGGCAGGATGTGAATTTAAAGCAGATTATTTAATCTTGACTAACTCCATGTGTGGATGCTCTTATTCCGAATTATTTTAATTAATTTCCAAACTGGATTAAGCTAATTTGGAATAAGGCACTCTTATCCCAAAATAAAAGCAGCCACACATGGAGTCAATAGTTAATCAGGAATAATTCCCTGTGTGGACAAGCCCTTAGAAGTCAGTAACCCTTTTGACCCAAACACACATCTCATCTCAGCCCCAACCATGCAAGCTGTTCCAAGTGGACCGTTCCCTAGGATCAGGGCCCTGGATTCCAGACTATGCTGAAAAATTTTCTAGTATGGCAAATTTTATTTAACATTGTTTAATATGCCGCACAAACTAACCAAGTTAAAGGTGATATATAATAGCAGGAACACCATAGTAACTAACCTAATTTGTAAGATAAATATATAACTCTTTAGCCTGGGGAAATAGCAAATAAAAGAAAAATATGATCAGAGCAATTTTATATTCATGAATAACTTTAAAAAAGAAATAATAAAGACAAGTTCTGCAATTTTTAATGGCCCTCTTAAGATTCTATTTATTAAAAAGACAAGTTTTTATCTATTTTTTTCATGTGCACACATGACACAGACTTATAGAAAAGGCAAATTGGAAGAAACATCACTCAATGTGAGCAAACAATGATGGGTGGAAAACTTTGAAAAGAAACATTTTATAAAGATTCTGAAAGGGCCCAATTCTGCAATTCATAGTGGGACAAAACTCTCATGCATGCTTGTGCATAGCTGTATCATGGGCTGGAACTGCTGTTGTTCTTTTTTAATGTGTTCTGCACCTTTAAATATGGAGGAACCTCTCTACTCGCTCCGGTGAGGCTGCCATGTTGTGTTGCATTTCGAATGCAGAATGTTAAAATGGCTCACTGTGTCTGCTTTCTTGTGGAGATTTCACATTTCTTCCGCTTGTCAGTTGTTTTACTAGTGGTGACCTGCAGAAAGGCCAGGTTGAAATGTTTTTTGTTTTTTCATGCTTGTTGTTTACATTTGAAATGCCCTCACGTTATTGGGGTGGTTTTGAGAAAAAAAAAAAAAGATGTTTGGTCTTGTTTTGGGTTTGTTGTTGGTATGGTACAAACATGTGCTTTGTGAACCCTCAGAGTTGGGAGTGTGAGGGCCAGATCTTCAGCTTGCATGAATCGGCGGAGCTCGCTTGACTCCAGTGGAGTTACACCCATTTACACAAGCACACATTTTTCCTGCTTCCATGTGAAGTTAGAAGAACTAGGGTTCGTATGTGGAAACTCAGCTGGGACAGGTGAAGGGAATTCACACAGCCCAATCTGCAGACAGGGTACCGGCTGTAGTGCAGGTCCCTCTGCAGCCGCTATTCCAGATTCTGCATCGCCTATGTGAGGTTTTGGCCACTGACTTCCTATGTGGGCCCTCTGCTGTCCCTTATGAACAGCCCTCCCTGCAGCAGTCTATTAGGCACCTAGCTCCCATTGATTTCCCGGTGCCTACATAAATTTGAGGTTCTCAGTATGCAGGAGATATGAAGGCTGCCCATGCATTTGCTCCTTACATGCACCTCTCCCCCATACATCGGACCTGCAAGATTTAAGTTGTGTCAAGAGTCTTGCAGAAGCCCTTACCACCTAGGCAAATTTTATAGCCTGTAGCTTATCTGTCTTTGTTGATCTGTTAATAGGCAACGGTATTTTAATCCCTAGCATTTTAGGCCAATTCACCCATTTGCTAATCAGATTCCTTACGAGACCATAAGATGGCCGTGCCATCCTCGTCCATGTCCAGGTAGAGGCAGCTTGAAGCTACTGAATTACTTACAGGATGATCATTATTCCAGTAAAGAAATTCCTCACATAAATATATTTTTATTTGCATTTGCAACCATGTGCCATCAGGTGGCACCATTTCATTGCTTAACCTCTGCTGCCTGAAGCTGCTCTGATTTTAGGTTATTGGTACTTTACACCTGCACCCGAGATGTCCCTCTTTAAAGTGTGTTATCGCCCAGTAACAATGACACACCGTTCACAGATATCCTAGCTCCCATCACTACATTTATTTCTACATTATTAATAATGTTGCCCTATTGCTAGAAGACGAGAACACTCCTGCGGTTTAAGTTTGAAAAAAAGTTGCCATTCGAAAAGGTTGCTTTTTAACCTCCATTGGCTCCCATGAGATAGGATTTGGGGCTTTTCCAGTATTGCAATCTATGCCTTTGCTTTAACATTTTGTAAAGTAGGTTGAAACAGAGCAGGAGCTTTTCACCATACCGGCTGAGGAGGGGGTGGGTGGGGGGGAACCAATGGGGGAACATTGCTCCTCCAAGGGAGAGAAGAGAGAGCCATCCTCTGCTTTTAGCAGAGATGGGAAAGTTGCATTCCCCTTCCTCTTTATTTTAGCCTCTGATTTGTAGTATATAAAAATATTGGGCCTGACTCACTCTAGGGCTCTGTCTTGACAGGCAAAAGGAGGCGTTTTTCAATAGTGTTAACACAAGGCCGCAATGCATGATTGAAAAGCCCTCTAGGGCCCTGTCTTTGCTAGACTTTTGTACAGTCCATTAACTTGAGATTCTTAGCATGTTTGTAAAAGCTAGTGTGAACATTCTCCACACATTTGAGGCAGGCTACAAACATTTGTTCTTAACCATAAGGATCAGAAATCAGTTAACTCCAGATAAAATGGTCTAGTGTAGATATACCCCCAAAGGAACAGGCGTTGCAGAAGAGCAAAGTCACTAGAGTGTCTGGAGGTGGGAAATCCACTTTGAGAGGGAGCATTGCAAAGGGCAAGATCCCTACAAATGTTCTCCCACCAGAGGGGGAAGGGAGGCAGTCTACTGGTATCCAGTTTAGTGCCCAAAGTAGGAAGTGCTGGCTGGGGGATGCGGAGAAGGGACGTACCAGATACCTACCATTCCTCTCCAGGCAGCTCCTGAAATGCACACAACAACCTCTTTCAGAGGATTTGGGGATATTCAGTGCAAGGCGCTTAAATGTTTGAAAGAAATGAGTTGGGCTAACTGATAACACTCTTGTGAACTGATACAATTCTAACAACTTCTTATATGTTCTGCCTGTATTTTATGTGCATAGAGATTATTAATGCCCATGTAATCCCAGGGAGACTATTAATGCCCTATCCCATATGATGAGAATCGTGCTGGCCAGGTGTACAAGAGGTCAATTCTTACCACACAGCCAAGAAAAAAATCTACCTTTCCTCTGACATACAGCAGACCTGCATTTTCTAACAGTCTAACAGGAGTTTAAAGCTGCTGGGTCATTTATTCAGAATGCCCAAATATTGCTTTGGTTAAAAAAAAGATCTGTGATAACGACATTTGCATGTGGGGCAGGCAGAGCTGAACAATTCACTGTGATCCATTCTGTAAACTCTTGCTATATCTTCCTGGGTTTCCTCCATTCTTGCTGTTTGGGGACAGAGCTGAGAAAATGAGGTCAGAGACTCTTCTAAACACGTGTTCCATGGAAAGCATCATATTCGCTTTAGTGGTAGCTGCAGGCCTTGTACTTGCTGGCGGTGAATGTTCCGCTGGCTCCAGAGCACCCCCTGGTGGTGAGAGGTGGTGGCTCTGGGGCAGCACTGCCTCAGTGAATCATAGAATATCAGGGTTGGAAGGGACCTCAGGAGGTCATCTAGTCCAACCCCCTGCTCAAAGCAGGACCAATCCCCAATTTTTGCCCCAGATCCCCTAAATGGCCCCCTCAAGGATTGAACTCACAACCCTGGGTTTAGCAGGCCAATGCTCAAACCACTTGAGCTATCCCCTCCTCCCTACATCCTGGTTTGGCTACTGCCAGCGCTTGGCCCTCCAGCTCAGACCCTAAACCTATTTAACCCCTTCCAGGGTAGCAGTTCAACTAAAAGTCCAAACAAACCAAACGGTTCTTCTGCCCCTTCTGGACTACCCTGCCTTGCTTTGGTATGGAGTGCTGACTTCCAGGCTGCTTTCCCAGGAACTCTCTCCCAGCAGTTCTCTGGGTCTCCTCCCTCTGAGTGCATGCTCTCCGCCCTTTTATGAGGCCCAGGGGTTCATCAGGCTATCACCTGACTCCATGCTCAAGCTGGGAGGCAGCTAATTGTGTCATTGATGGAGCTGAGGCTGAGCTCTGTTAAAGGGTCAGCTGCCCTGTGATGGTTCATATAAGCAAATGTTTGTTTGTGGCAAGAGAAGGTGTCATGAATACGCCTGCTGATTGACCCAGCAATCTTGAAAGCTTGTGGGGTTTGAAAGCCATCCAATCAGGGGAAAGAAATAATAGCAGGTGACAGAGGTGACCCCTTACAGCGCATGAAAGGCTTGAAGAAGCAGTCCTGGTAAACTGCCCATGTGTTCTTGTCCCCATTTATCATAGAATTCTGAACAACAAGTCCCTGACGCAGCAAAGGATTTAAGCATGTGCTTAATTTTAAACCACAAGGTCAATGGACTGACTGCTCACATGCTGAAAAAGCAACACATGCTTAAGTGCGGTGCTCCATCGGGGACCTTCATAAACAGAAAAGCAGTTATATTTGCCAGGTAAGCTGTTTCTGTGAATAGTGTCCCCAACTCTAGCATTAGAGCTGTGAGCGCTAGCCAAAAATGTGAACTTCTCTCTGAAGAAGAAATGAATGGGACTGCTCGAAGTAAAAGATCCTGAATCAGTTCATTAGTACCTGGCAGTGTGTTAAGTGCTGTAATAGAAGGTAAAACATCATTCCTAACACCTGTGCAGCTGAACAATACATTTACCAATTCAGTGTGTTCAAATAAGTTCCTTGGGAAGAAAGCAAAGCAAATCCAGGTGGCAATTACGGAACCCAGACTCATGAAACAACGGGATGAAATATTTCAGAAAGAGTCAGCTCTGCAGCAATGACGAAGTTCTACCCAGCTTCAGCAATGTAAGAAATTTCTATTATATAGTTCTTAGTGTTCTCAGATGAAGAGATCAGTGTATCTTGGCTCCTCGCACAGTAAAAATATTTTGATCAATTTATTGTAGCACTTAATGCTTTGGAAGCACAGTACAAAGATTATACTCAAAGACCACACCAGCAAAAATGTGGTCCAATAATTGGGCCACAGAATCTGCTATGGGAACATTATTATTAATTATTATTAGCAGTAGTATTAATAAACATTGTTATTGCCCCATTGTGCTAGGTACTGTACAAATATATAATAGGTGATAGGCCCCAAAAACCTTGTGTGTCATTCGGTTAAAGTCTTGATTAGACACTTTGAGCCATGCGCTGGCCTGAAACTCACCAAAGCTCAGGTCTAATAGGCCACCCAGGTAAGCTCCTTCCATGGCCCAAGGCAGCTGAGTGCCCCACTATTGATCCTGAAGAGTACAACTCCAGGAAGTGAATGTACCAGCAGATTGGAATCAACACGATGGGACATAGGAGGAGAAGCAACCTCTTGTCACTTGGGAGAATATCTTCAACACTTGGCTTCCAGAAAAGAAACCAAATTCAAGCCTGGTGTGAGTGCATGCACTGCTCCAGGATCACAGCTTTCTAGCAAATCAACACAAACTGGTTATATTCTACTTTTGCTAAAGCCTGCAAACCCTGTGTTACATTTCACCAATTCACCAGCCTTGTTGTTAGCATCCTTCCTGTTCGCTATGGAAACCCCCATGACACATTTAGCATTGGCCTGCTAAACCCAGGGTTGTGAGTTCAATCCTTGAGGGGGCCATTTAGGGATCTGGGGAAAAAATTTGGGATTGGTCCTGCTTTGAGCAGGGGGTTGGACTAGATGATCTTCTGAGGTCCCTTCCAACCCTGATATTCTATGATAGGCAGGTGATTGAACTGTCCATATTTATGCCAATTCTATAAAAGTAGAGCTGAGACAAAATATAAACTCTCAGGGCCAGCCCCATCTATGGTGTAACTCCACTTAGAGCAAAGGAGTCACGCCAGGGATGAATTTGGACCCATGAGGTGAATTAGGTTAAACCAAAAGGTGGCAGCATCTCATTCAGTATTGATTTTGTATGAATATTTCTCATATTAGCCACTTCTCATTCTAATCACAGAATGTAAGTTGTAAATTATAGAGGTGGAGAGTAAATATATTGCAAACCCTACCAAACTGATATTTTAGCAACAACTGTAAACTTTTTCTGATGGCAGATAATTGAAGGGAGCAAGTGGCAGAAAAAATTGAGACCAATTGAGACCTATTGGAATAAGACAAATTATATTTAATGGTCAGAGCTGTAAAGTAATTTACTCTGGGCTTTACTATAATAAATCTAAATACACAGTCATTGGAATCAGGCTGGCCAGCTGTCCTGGATGTAAAACTGAGCATAACCCTGCAGGAGACGCAACTTGGTTTGATTTCCACTCCTGGGCCATTCCTTCCACAGCTGCTGGGAAAGGCAGCATGTTCAGTGTATGGAAAATATGGTGGATGGAATTCATCCCTATGGGGTGTGTATCCTAGTTCCAGGATCATCGTGCAAGCCTGCTCGCCATAATCCCGGAGTTGCTGGGGGCTGATTCAGCTCCCAACACAAATTAGGCCAGCTCTGAATGCCTGGGGCGGGGGGGTTGTAAAAGCTAGGGAATAGCCAGGCTCAAGAATCCTTCAGCCACACCCCCGGACATGCCCCTGTGCCAGACATGCTCTGCAATGCCCCCTGTGCAGGGGGAGGACTCGGAATTAGGCCCAAAGGCTTTACACCTGGTGGGAAAGGTCGTGTGCACCAGAGGGGAGCTATGCCACTGTGGTGTGGTTAGTTCACAAGAGCCTTAGGGCAGAACTAGGAACTGGGCCCTTCAAGGGTTTGCTCCCAACAGTGGCTGATGAAGGAAAAGCACTGATGGGCCCTAAAGGGGGTTGTGTGGAGGTCGCATTCATGGAGTGCCAACTGGCCATGGCTGGGGCCTGACAGAACACCTGGGGAAAATCTACTACTTAAAAGTAGAAAAGGGAGATAATCCTGAGTCCCATTGCCTGAGCTGGACCTAGGCCATTTCCAGAATGGGAGATAAATGAGATGGGGGATAAAGGGAGAAGACTTCTTTTTTTTTTAATATCAAGATAGCATGCTTCAGCTAAGGGCTATTCAAATTCTGTTCACATTAGATTTGTGCAGAGTGTCCTAACCTTTCTCAGAGCACATTCTGTAGATACAATAGAACTAGAGAGCCCATCAGCCACAATTCTCACAGCGCCTTGCAATGTGAGCAAAATATTACTAACCCCATCTTACAGATGGGGAAACTGAGGCACGGAGTATTTATGAGGGAGATTTTCAAAGGCACAATAGGCGCTTAGGCACTTAATTCCCACATGTGCTTTTGAAAAATCTCCCCTAAGTAATTTGCTCAAAGCCCCACAACCAGCACTCTCCTGGCTCCCATTCTGATACTCTAACCATTACACTTCATTGCCTCCCTTCAGTGATTTCTTTGGCACGCTTCCCAGAGCATGTTAGACTCCACCAAAAATAAATACAAATTACAAAATCCATTCCACAAGACTGCTTATTGCATCTTCACTGCCTTGCCTCACCAACTGGGGAAAAAGACATTCAAGTCCCAAATACCACTTGCTTCTCATTACTTTCCTCAGGGCTGGAACAAAACTCAAAACCAGAACAAATCACCTTAGACTACTCAGTATTAACCACTAGTTTTTCAAGCTTTAGCCAACTGGAAGGAGACAACAACCTACCGCTTATGATAGCTTTCTTCCCACCAGCTTCCCTTTTATTCCCCCACCAAAATCAGTCATGTGATGACCAAGAACCCCCCGCATGCCAGAGTGCCTTTGGCACACTCTGCTTTATGAAGTGTACACGCAAGTCAACATGGTATTGGACAACTCCACACCTGATTGAACAGTTAGGTCTGCCATGGTGTTCTGGAGCCACGAGACTCAGGGCTCTATCTGACCCGCCTAGAGAGCAACCTCTGAAGGCGAAGACCCTCTGTGAAAACTGAGGTGCAAAAAGTATTTTAAGGCAGGTATGTACCATCTGTGGCTGTTTGGCCATTTCATCAAAGCCGTCCCACATGCAGGAAGAAAACTTGCCTGAATATAAACTGATCCAGGAGGTTCTAGCCAACTTATCCTTGAGGATATCTTGACTATCACAATGATGAACCTCTGAACATGTGCTGGGAAATCACAAGCCAGCAAAAGTCCTCATTCCCACCCGGCTGCTGGAATCCTATTGCTAGTGTGCCTCTGCCCCTTTGAAGACGTCACTCAGCAATTAGAAATTCAGCAGCAATTATGCAAGCTTAAGTATTAAAAAATGCATGTGGACCTGAAAGCAAATATGAAGCTGCTCCTGTAACGCTAGCTTTAAGCTGTCTACACACCCCAGAAATTCTCAGTGGGGTGTTTGAGAAGGATGTATATGTGTTGACAACATTAAATGATCCATAGCTCTAGGACAGAATTGAAACCATACATTTTACTCCATGCACACATTGATCACTGGGAGGGTATTTTGTCTTAAATAAACTGCTGGAGGCCATGCCCCTTCTCCTCCCCAGCAGACATGTGCATCTCCTGGAGCAGAAGGTACACACACTTTCAGCACGTCCCAGAGTGTAAAAGAGTTTAGCGAGATGGGGAAAGACACATGGACACCATCAGCAGGAAAACTGTTATTGTGTCAGCATCATCTTTGAGTGAAATTGAGCTTGTCAATTGAGCAGTACACAGCCCTCTTCTTATCATCCCCCAAAGAGGCAGCGCTATTCAGACACACGCAGTCAACATCTGGTGAAGAGACTAGCAGCGTCCGGAAATTCTTATTGGAATTTAAGATTTGATGGGGCAAAAATTTGCCTTTCTCTGAGTCCCCCACCATACAGTGTGCACTGAGATTGCAGGAGTCTTTAGTGCTTTATGCTAAAAACACCAAAAAAAACAAAAACACCTGGCAATGCTAGTGTCTCACTTTATTCAAAAGTCACCTGGAATGTTTTAGAGTTGATACGTGGAGAACTTCCAAGGAGAAGATTGTACAGGGAGACAGTGAGGATTAGCTGATTCCTCTAGGAAGCCAGGAAGTTCCACAGTAGATCGTATTGTTGCCCCTTTTGTCCTGAGTGATTAGCCAATATTTGGGGCCTTGTGGGTTGTTTCTGTTAAGAGGAGAAACTGATGATAAAGTCAGGTAAAATCGCTTGGGCAAAATCGCTTATTTACAAAAAATGCACACAACGCCATTTCCCGCCTTACACAGTAGGAACAAACAACAGTTTCCTTGTTCAGAAAGGCACGCCTGCTTTCAGCCAGTATCCAAACAAAGCGTGCTCTCTCTTGGCTTCCTCCCCAGGTCACACAACCAGTGCTTCTCTGGCTCTCTGGCTGCTGTTCTGCTTCTCTCTCTCACACACACACACACACTCACACACCCATCCCCAGCCTCTGCATTTGCCAGCAGTCCCAGTGAAATCCCTTAGCCCATATGGCTCAGCTTCTACTCCAGCCTTGCCATGCTGATCCATGATTCAGCCTGTGGCTTCTATTATTTCAGCTATCGCTAACCAAAGGGATAGTTAATTACTCTCTCATTTAGACTGAATGAAATGTAGCTAGTATATGCATCAACTTCAGCAAAGTCTGGGGGTGTCTATAGATCAAAGACATGCTGGGCTGGCAGCTACCAACACCCTCCAGCATAACAATATCTACTCCAATATCCCATCTCTAACTCTGGCCAGTAACAGATGCTTCAGAGGAAAGTGTAAAAGTGCCACAATGACAATTATGGAATAACCTTCCCATTGGGAGGGAAAGTTTCTTTTTAAACCCAAGCAGTTAGTGATTGGGTTACAGCTGAAAAGTTTATCAGGGACATCCACCCCCCTTAGTTAGTCATACAAAGGTCTAATCTGGTTTTGAATCCTACCAATCTCTTAGCTTCATAAAGATCTTGTGGTGGTGGGTTCCACTGGTCACAGGCTTTGTAAAATGTTATCTACTTTTATCAACTATAAATTTGCTTTCCCTATAAGTTTCCCTTTCTTTATCTGCATGAAAACCCTCAATACTTTGTCTTTAAAATAATCTGATTGATGGTTGGCTGACAAAAGCAAAATGGAACACCTGTGTGCCAGATGTGCATCCCTGTTTGAATGCCACTGCAGCTTAGTTGCAGACTGTGTCACAGGCTAGTTGTTCTACTTGGGTTGTCTTGAGAGGAGGATCCATTATGGAAGGAAAGTCCAAAGCCACAACTTTAAAAAAAAAATCAAACGTTATCCTCCCCTTTAACAACAAGGAGTCTGGTGGCACCTAAAAGACTAACAGATTTAATTGGGCATAAGCTTTCGTGGGTAAAAAACCCACTTCTTCAGATCTTCCCCTTTGTTTTCCTCTTATTGTCTTAATTTTTCATGCAAATGTGGTGAAACGTTCCATTTTGGTAAGAGTGACAGGTTTCAGCCTGATAGCCCTAGAGAATGAAGGCCTCTGTTTATCCACAGAAGAATACAGTTATCCCACCCAGCTCTGCCAATATGACCCAGCCCTGGCCTGGAGAGACCATCTCTAGGAAGGAAATGATAGTTGAGGCTCTGGCTTCATTCACTTCTCTGTGTCTTTGCTGAGATTGCTAGAAAGGGTGCCAATTAGTGCAGCTGGATTTTGGAAGCTGGAAAATGGACTGAGAGCACCAAATTCCCTTCACATGCTACACTGTCATACCAAAACTTTCAAAAGTGGGAGCTCCTAAATCATATTTAGGCATTTCAGTAATTGGCCAAATTTTCAGATGTGCTGCCTGTTACATTAGTAACAAGTCATGCTGCAGGCAAAGTTGTAGGAAAGAGGTCTGCATTGTGCATGCTGAGCCTCCTGCTGAGGCAATACAATTTGAGAATTAGCGGCTTGAGCTCCGCTTGCATTCCTGAGCTCATGCAGTCACACTGAACTAGGTCCCTCCTAAAACCTAACCCTTTTTCTCCAGTTCCACTCATTCTACTCACTATGCCTGGCAGCTTCCACTGTAGACTCATCAAGTTCTCAGCACTTTCAAAAAATCACTCACACTCACTTTCTACCCAATTAATGCCACATTTTTCACCACTGTGGAATCTGGCATAGACACTTCCATGGGAATTTCACCTGTTTACACCTAGTCTGAATTTGGTCCAGTCTCTGTAGAGCGGAATCCATTCACTAAAGGGTGATGTGATTGCTCACTCTACAGAACTCTACTGTGTATTGTGTACAGCAGTAGCGAGCCACTAGCAACTAAGAAGCAAATCTGATTGACACTGATTAAATGTGTGTTCAGTTTCTTACACAATGAGATAGTAACTGATACCATGGTGATGGCCACAGTATAAGAACCTGAAAAGAATAGAGTACAATTTGGGATGTGCTGATTCACTCAGATTGTAGGCTGGGATTAGACTTATGTTCTGTGTGTGCAGGAGATTATCATTGTCTAGTAAACAATCAATCACTAAATAACAGAATGTCATTGCCTAGTAACTTTGTGGCCATGTCTTGTGAGTGTTTGCTCTACTTCTGCGCATCCACTTATGACAGGGTGCATTGTGACTCGCTCTCCAGACCGTTGCAAGAGTTTTGCATTGGACAGCACTAAAGATGATGCAGGTTCTGAGCTCTGCTTAATCACCTTGACACCCACCCACCCTGCACATTTCCAGTATATGTAATTGTAACTAGCTAAACAAAATGCAAACACGTGCAGCACTGTCTGCCCCTAGAGAGCTGCTGCTGTGTGAAACCACAACTGGACTGGCATTTAAAGAAACAATTGTTGGTCACTCCTCCATGTCAACCAAGTGCAAACACCCCAATTCAGAGAGCAAATTTCATCCACTGATTAAACGCTTTTCTCAGATAAATGACAATTTACTCTTTTCCCCTCCAAGAGCATCCAGAAAGGATCTGAGAGCCAAAGCAGACCATAGCCAGCAGAAGGAAGAAACTTAACTTTGCTAAAGAAAGGGAAATAGCTAAGGGAACTGAGTCAGGAAACGTGTTTCCTTTGGGACTTTTTTTTTTTTGGTATTATATTTATTTACTGTTTGTATTGCCACAGCATGTAGGAGCCCTAGTCAAGGAGTAGGAGGCCATTGTACTAGGTGCCATATGAAGAACAGAAAGATGGTCCCTGTCCCAAAGAGCTTGCAATCGAAGCAGAAGACAATGCATGCCTACAGACAGACAGGAGAGGACAAGGAAACAATGAGACAACATTGGTCAGCATGGCGGGCGGTGGCTTAGCACACCAGCAACAGCCTCACCATCGTCAGGCGTCACAGCAGAGGGAGTTTGAAGGAGGGATTTGAAGGAGCATAATGAGGTTGATTGCAGATGTTTATAGGTGCTCCTCCCAAATGTGAGGGGCAGAAAGCATGAAGGCGTTTGTTTGAAAATTTAGCAAGTGGGCGATGGAGGCTGGTATCGTGGGCCTATCGCAGGCAGGCGTTGATATTTCAATAGTGAAATATTTGATGCTATGGAGAAGGGAGAGTCGCTGGAGGGATTCAAAGAGAGGGGTGGCAAGGTCAAAGCGATGGGCTGCATGACAGAGTGAACTGTCACAAAGGGAGAGAAATAAATCCCAAGCAGCTGACTCCAATTAATCTCTCCTTTCAGAGGCACTGGGAGTGGGAGGAAACTGGGGTCTGTATAAGGAGGAAGTGAGGCAACACCCAGGAATACAGGGAGGTGCAAGGAGTAACAGGGGGGGAAACAGCTGCAGAAAGAGGCAGGAGGAAAAACAATCATGTTGGGGAAAAGGAGAAAACTGTGTACCAACTGAGACTGCAACACTAGGAAACTTTGGACTTACCTGAGGGGTCAAAGAACAGATGGGAAAATGGAGCTAAAGATTTCAGGTGTACATGATGCTAAGCTAAATATTGATACACCCCTTTTATAAGTACCTCTGCATTCTCTTGGGAGTCTTTTCTTCCCCCACCTTTTCTGTGGTGGTCAGGTCATCCTGCCCTCCCCCTCTTGTCCTGGGTCATGGCTTGGTGACATTTGTAGTTGGGGGATTTGGGGCTTAGCCAGAAGGACAAGTCAATTTAGTGCTTGTCTGGGTGAATTCCCTGGGGCTGTTGAGGGTGATCTTTGCAGCACCATTCTGAATGGATGAGAGTGGGGCAAGATCACATTTGTCAAGGCGGAGAAAAGGATGTTGCAGTAATCAAGGTGTGAGATGATGGGAGTTTTAGCTGTGTGGTTGAACAGGAAAGACCATAGTTTAGAGATGTTTTGCAGAAGGAATCTGCAAGATTTAGGTGTAATCTGGATGTGAGGACCTGGAGAGAGAGGGCCAAGTCAAAGATGGTGTCTAGATTACAGGCTGGAATGACAAGTAAGATGGTGGTGTGATCAAGAAAGGGAGCTAAGGGTGAGGGGCTTGGTAGGGGGATATTTGGAGCTCTGTTTTAGCCATGTTGTTCTTGAACTGACACATAGACACCCATGAGGAGATGTCAGAGAAACAGACAGAGATTTTAATCTGGACAGAAGTAGACAGGTCTGGAGTAGAAGGGTAGATCTGTGAGTCATAGTGAATAGTATCAGTCGGTTGGCCTTACACCACTTAAATATACAGGAGTCCATAGACAGCCTTGGGGTCAAACTCCCACTGACTTCAGTGGGATGAGGATTTGGGGGCCAATCCCAAACCCACTTAAGTCAATGGGAAGACTTTTATGGTCACTTGTCTGTTTCTTGTAGCATGTTACAATGAGATGGCATCAGTATATCTTGAAAGATTAGCCAATTGCTTACAGGTCTAAACCCCTCTGATTGTAATTAACGTTGAATGGCTTGGTTAATAAAAGGTTGAGAGCAAGGTTATCTGAAAGGTCTACTTTGCAAGGTACCTGCGCTCATAGGACACTCAATACAATGGCCAGTTCAAATATAATAACAACACTTTGGCCTTCTCAAGCATGTCAAAGCAGTGTCCAAACATTAATGAGCCTCACAGCACCCCAAGACCTAGAACTGGGAAAAAAAAAAGTTTTAAGTACGGTAGAAAATTTCCTAGCTTTAATTCACAAAACTCTTCTGTTTCAACCACATCCAATATCTTAGAAATTATGAGTTGCAAGAATGTAGGTGAGACAGAGCAAAAGGTGTGATCTGTGAGGCCAATTAAGAGGAGGATAGAATGCAGTGAAACGAAAGCCCCCAGAGGGAGGCCAAGGTTACATAAATAAGAGCGTGTAACAGCAACACTGAATCTGCAAATGCTCCCCCACCAGTCATGCCCCTTCTAGCTGAAGAAAATTAAATATAAATAATAAATGTTTAACCACATAACAAATAAGCACAAGGAGGCACCTTTAAAAATTATACTAATAAACAGCAAGCTATTGTCCTTCTGCTCAGGGTGGTTATCTTTAGAGTGCTAAGGATTCAGGCTGCTACCAGTTCATTCAGACGTCCGATGGTGGGTTAACTGATTAGCTAACCCTGGTCCCGGTTCAGCCTGAACTATCTTGAACCAACCCTGCCTTCCTGAGGGAATAAAGAACCTGACAGCAGCCTGTAACAAAACAGTCTACTGGAACTAGAGGCAGGGGAAGAGCTATAGGAATGAGCAGCCAGTGAATTTCAAATAGAATCTCAAAGCTAGATGCGGCTCTCCCACCCCCATGCAAACCCAGTGGGCTTCCATGCGGGTGACTGGGAGCAGCATTGGGCCCTGAGTCATAAAGGAAAATTGGAAGTGGCCCTTTGGCCATTTGTGCCTATGGCATCAATGCTCAGAGTGAGCTGAGAGCCCGCAGGAATAGTTCCAGGCACCATCACTTGCTTTACAGTAAGAGCTCAGCTTCGGCACTTTCTTATTTTACTGCTTCATTGGAAGAAAAAAAATGAAGTGGAGATATAAGAAATAAAGGGGTCATTTATCGTTAAGCACATTAGGATGGAAGAGAAAGAATAAAGCAGCTAGAATGACTTAGTCAGAGGCCTATGGGGACCTGTTCAGTAGTACTCACACCAGCTTTACTAGGTTGCTTGAACCTCTTGTGCTGTGCTGCACAGCTCAGACCTGTCCTGCACTATATATCATGATTCTTACCATGTTCTGGAATGCTCTATATAAGCCCCTAACTGTCCCTAAATCCAGACTTCTCTCCCTTGCGCCGAGAGTTACTGTTTGTAGGTCACTGAAGCCATAAAGAATTTAAGAAGGAGGGGGAATGGTACAGCTCCCTAGCATCATCACTGTTTGATCCTTCTCTCAAAATGGACACTGGGTCAGGCAGCAGTGAGATATCAAAGGCCTTGTCAAATGTGTCAGAACTGTCAGTCAAATCCCTTTCTTATGATGTCATTTCATTTCTCCCCAAATTCTACAGGGAAGGATGGGATGAAAGGACTTCCTTGTTGCGATAATACATTCCCAGGAAGTTTAATTATATACTCCAGCATCTTGAACACTTGAATAATACACCCATAGAGTGCTGCCATCCCATTATGGATAGTTATTGGTTTATTTTCTTTCAAGCACCTGTGATTCAGTGCAGCTCTTATTGTATATTGCCAGAGCCAAAATCTCCTTGGGAGGGGAGTACGCCCACTGAAGTCAATCGGCTTGCATCAGGAATGACTTTGGCCCCAGAAGTTTAGCTGACATGACAGGCAAGGGAAACAGTTCTCTACCAGGTTTCAGAGTAGCAGCCGTGTTTGTCTGTATTCACAAAAAGAAAAGGAGTACTTTTGGCACCTTAGAGACTAACCAGTTTATTTGAGCATAATCTGTAGCTCACAAAAGCTTATGCTCAAATAAATTGGTTAGTCTCTAAGGTGGCACAAGTCCTCCTTTTCTTTTTAGTTCTCTACCAGAGTTCTGTTTTCTTCAGGCCATTGGATTCTTAGCAACTTTTGGTTTTAATGCATGGATCAAACCCTGGATCTGAACACCTCTAAACTTTGGGGAAGCTCCGAACCAGGTCTGATCTTCACAGCTGATCCTGTCTCTGTATAATCACCTGACCCTGTACCAAAACTCCGGGTCTGAACATGCCACCAAATTTAATGTGCATTTGGCTTTGAATATGAATGTTGTCAGTTGGGGGCATCACTAGTTTTGATGTTCCACGGATTAATCATGGAGCACAAACATTCACCTTTTCCCAGTCTCTACATTATCTCTCCATTTCTCCTCATTGCTTCATTAGGCCAATTTTGTTCCTGAGCTGGAGGAAGAATAATGAATCTTGTCATGTGGATGGGATAATTGAGTGGTGAAATTGGTGTAGTCTGAACCTTCCTCCTTATCCTGATTCTTATTTCTATCTTCAATATCTGACCTCAAGGTCAGAGAATTAGAGCCTCCAAATTCTGCCTTCGTGTCAGCCATGGAGTTATCTGCACTTACACCAGGGATGAATGTGGCCCATCGTCTCACAGTCAGTAGGTTAGTAACAATCACTAGGACAAAGAATGTCAGAGCAAAGTCACTGGAGATAGTTTCAGTCACTTCTTTAAAAATCAGGTAAATTCAGAGGTAAGAGAAACTTGGCTACTGTAACATCACCCTGCCCACTCCCTGATCAACCACAGCAAGTCTCCTGCCAACTCTTTAGGGTTAGCCTGAGCAGTGCCTTATACAATGGTAAGCCTTTGTACAGAATGGTACAGAACACTGATAATGAAGATTGTCTTTACCTTCTCAGGAAGTCATTAGGGGCTGGAGGACTCAACTAGATGTGATACTTTGGTACTAGAATGCTACTTGGCTTTTTATGTTCTCCAAGACATACATTTTGGCTTCTATATTTCCAGTTTGTTGCTACAAATTCTTTTGCTTGTTTTCTGTTCACCCACATGTCTTATGGATGCTCCTTCTGGATCATTTGGTCACCAGTGTTTCTCTTTGGCCTTTTGTTGGTCTCTCTGCCTTCCAGTGTTTTTTTCCAGTGTGATTTTTTTCTAGCCCAGCAAGGTTTCTCTAAGGCTTTCTACTAATCTTCTTGGCCTTTCACTACTTCCATCATTGCTATGATGGTTCTCTGTCTCCGTCTGTCTTGCAGAAATGGGCCAAGAGGAACTCAGATGGAGGATCAAACAAGGTATCAGAATACTAGAAGCATCAGCCATAGGAGGCTAGGAGTACTAGTAAATGCTTGGTACAAATTTTGGTACAAGTGTATTTTTAGTTAATTTATTAACATTTTTACCTCCTTTGGCAAATTGTTCCATTGCCCAATTGACCTCCCTGTTAGAATTCCGAATTTTATTTTTAATGTTCCCTTTAAAGTTTCTGGCCTTTACTTCATGTCATATCACCTACACCTTAATTTAAACAATTCTTCCTTCTCTACAATTATTATTTGTTTGCATCTCTGGAGCACCTACTGCACTCAACATCTGAGATGAACAGCTCATTGTGCTAGGCACTGTACAAACAGACTCTGCTCTAAAGAGTGTACAATCAAAAGAGTCAAAGAGTGTGAGGAGAAACAAAGGCACAGGGAGGTGAAATCACCCAGAAGTGATGTCACCTCTGTCTATGGCAGATCTGGGAATAAAATCTAAGGGGCAGATCCTTAGCATGAAATTGTTATAGTTCCATTAAAGTCAATAGCCGCGTGGTCTCTAGACTCCCACTGCGGTGTCTTAGCCACTGGACTACACTGCCTTCCTAATATGAATGGACAATTATCTTATGCCTCCTAGTCCCCTTTTCTCTAAGCTCTCTTTATTAAGTTCTCTCAGCCTCTCTTCCTGGATCATGCCTTTTAGTTCTATTATATTGGACCTTATAATATTCTGTCAACTTTCACTTTATGTTAACTCCAGTTGCATAGTAGTTTGTTTTTTTTTGGGGGGGGGGGTCTTTTTCACCTACAGTCTACAACTTTATAACCACTATCGGAATAATGAAAGACAATGGAGGAAAATAAGAAGAAATAAATCATTGCCTTTATTACTAGATTTCACCACGGTTTTTAGTATTCTTTGAAACAATGTAGCCCCATGACTCTCTGCCGTGTTGTCATTGCATTGATAATAGCAGCAAGGTCACTTTAGAGCGTGATGGCAGACGCTTCTCTTTGGCAGCAAGGTTGTGGGGAAGGTGGTAATGAGGCAAGTCATTTTGCATCTAGAGTCCATGCATTTTCATGATCCTTCCCAGTCAGTTTAGGTCTGAGAGTGACACAAAAGTGGAAGGAAAAAGGCTTGGGAGCAAAAAGAGTGAGAGAGAACTGGAGGGATTAAAACCTCACTTCTAGTAGAGTTTGTTTTGCTACGAAATTATAAAGAAAGGATATACATTTATGAGAGAGACAAGATGGAGGAGGGAATATCTTTGATTGGACCAGGAAGATATCCTCTCCTACCTTGTCTGTCTCATATCATTGGACCAACACGGCTACAACAACACTACACACAACAATTTAAATGTATGATATTTGAATGTTATCTGTAAAGTGGCTTTGAAAAAAGAACCCTTGTTCTCTGGGATATCACAGAGGTGATCCAGCTGGTGAAGTAGCAGTAGAGTCCAACATGGGTACTCATAGGCAAATAGTTAGGTTCAGGAACCTCTTTGGCAGATCAGATTGCACTTCATGTTCTCAGGTGAATAGGAGCAATGGATCCAAAGAACAGCCTCCCCCCAAACAATCATACAAGCAAACCACTGGTCAAACAATTTGTTTTCAATGAATGATTAATAGGGAAGATGGGCCTGCACAAGTTGAGCAGCCAGCCATGTTCATGGACACTCATTTTTGCATCATTCAGAGTTCTGATATGTAAGTCCCTGACCTTACACACACATGCTTAACTTTACGCGATCACGGCAGTCACTACTCAGATGCTTAAAAATAAGCAGCTACATAAGGACTGGGGCCTAAAATTCCAAAGAGACTCTGTCCCATCGGCTAGTCAGACCACCTGAATGGTTATAAATGTATCTAAAAATTCAAACTTCAGGAGTCAATTTTTTCCTCTGCTGTGCTGTACTTTTAGAGAAAATAATTCAATTAAAATTAAGGCAGATCTCTTGTTTTGATGAGGGCACAAAGGATGCAAAGCCAGACCGCTCAGAAGCAACTCAAACTCCCTTGGAGACAGGGATCAGCCTCTATTAGAGTTGGTTGGGAAACCATTCCCCCTCTCCTCCCCTCCCCTCCCCCCCGCAGTGGAAAATTGACAATAACCATTTGTTTTTCATGTTCATCAGCTTTTTTTTTTTAATTGAAAATTTGGGGGATTTTATATTAAAAACAATCAACCCCCCTCAGAGCCCACCCTTTTTATTTCATGTATTTATTTATTGGTTGGTTTTGACAACTGAAAACTGGGAGGGGGAATCAGTTTAAAACCAACCCATGGTAGGGTGGAGGCATGGTCTGACAACTGCAAACAGAAAATGTTTGGTAAAACAATTTTTTATTCATTATAAAAACAAGGTGTTTTGGGGTTTTTTTTTTATTAGTTTAAGGTTTGTTTTCACAAATCTGGGCACTTTTCATGACATGAACCTTTTGCTCCAAAAGCCATTTTCTGTTGGAAAAACTATTTTAATAGGAAAATTTCAACCAGCTCTAGCCAACGTCTGGCAGACAAATTGGTTCCAGTCAATGGCCTGTCTATATTAGGAGTAGCCACACCAGTGCAAATCCCCACTATAGATGCAGTGCAGACCCCCATGCGACTTACCCATTACCAGGAAGCACTAGTCCTGAAGCCAAAGTAAATCACCTCCATTTAGGCCCCATCTTAACCAGGATATCTGCACTGGTGTAGCTTCCTGTACAAAACTCCTTAATGTAGACATGCCCTAAATGAGTCACTTATGGCATTAGAAATAGTGAGTTTTGCAATGGAGTTACTGCACGGCTGGATTTGGCCTGTTCTAATAAAACATTGTTACAGATTAGAACCCGGGTGTCCTGTTTTGAAAACAGGCCCATCGGCTTCCCTTGGGCCTTGGCCTGCAAGATGCTCAGTAGCCTGTATCCCCATTGGCTTGGCTGAGGTTTTTGTTCAGGAATGGAAGGACGATGGCCAGATCCATCTCTGTGATCAATGGAGTTACACCCGTCGTGAATCGGGCCCTGTGTTGTCATGTTTTCAATAAATACGGTGCTGGTTTTGGAAGAGGCAGCTGGGGAAACCTCTGAAGACGTCCCTTCTCTGAGCAAAGCAAACATTATAAACCACTGTAACCATTAACGCCCGGCTCAGCAAGAGACCTCAGGGAGTCAAGCTTTATCTCTTTGAGAAAAATACAGGCCTTCTGCATTCTGAAGGGCTTTTCTATCATTTTTTAAAGAAGAGGTTTCCCCTCTCCTTCCTTTGACTTTGTTACCTAATGCTCTAGGAATGCATTCCCCCTTATATTAAATGTTTCACCCATGTACAAGTTCCATCTTAATGTTAGCATCTTTAATAGTGGAATATTACCATATTAATTGCTATTGTGAACCAGAAGATACTTATATCATCCTGGCTTTCATTACTGTCAGGGAGGGATTTTTTTTTTTCTTTTTCCCCTACTGAGTCAAAAGTGACCACTTTCCTTAATCCTCTGTTGCAAAGCCCTGCTTTTCCTCCTGATATGCCTGGCACTGCAGCAGGCTGCATTTGCCTGGGTGCAAACTTGGGATGAAAGACTTGTTTGAGGAGAAGGAGGAACCCTGCCCCCTGTTCGCTCTGAACCCCGGTTCTAGGCTGGGCAGATTGCCTTGCTGGGGATAACTCTCGGTTCAGGTGGCCGGGTAGTTAGTTGTTATGCAATTAACAAGCAAAGCAACACCCCCAACCATCCGCCTGCCCATGACCAGGAATGAGGGACAATGGGGAATTAGCCCTGCAGAACAATGGAGATTCAATAAAGCAGCAGATCAGATTTCAGCTCTTTGTTGCCAGCGCCTCGTGCCGATGGGTTAATGGGGCAGAAGGCGATCGGGGAAGGGCGACAGCAGCGGGCAATGAAAAAAGGTGTCAATAAAGAGGCTGGGAGACAAAGGGAGAAAACACACAGGCTCAGAGAGGGACAGATGGAGTGAAAGGAGCCAGAAATGGAGGGGGGAAAACAATTAGGAAGAGAAGGCTCCATCGTTTATCAGTTAATCAGCCCGGCCGGTTCAGCCCCCTGCTCCTGAACATGCCCCGAGAACAAAACGGGAGCCAGCCACCCCCAAGAAGAGCTGGGCAAGGCAGCCTCCGCTGGAGGTGGGGGTTGGTTTGTTGTGGTTTTTTTTTTAACAGCCCCCTTAATCATCTGCACCAGAGATGTCCTAGGAGAGTCTTTTGATCTCCTAATAAATTAATCCCCGATTTGCCCCCGGAGGAACCTTTAATGCAGAGTCTAGGCCCGGGGGATTTCTCTCT